>NC_140753.1:1895000-11895000 GCF_051527215.1 Medicago sativa
TTAATTGTTTTATTCAAATCCATATTTTTGTATTCAATGCATTCATTCTATTATTAAAACTAAATTTAATTCTTTCACAACACTTCTACAAAATTGAAAAATTAAATTGATTTATTTTGAAATTTTGTAATTACTATAATTTAATAAAGTGAAAATCAGGTATTTTGGCTCAAGTCGTTTATTAACTCCATCAAATAAATAATTTTTTGAGAGAGTCTGAATTTTAGTTACTTCGCGGTTGAAATTTGAATTAGTAAAGTTCATTTCTCCTAGGAACTGTTGGATTAACACACACAATAAAAATATCAAGACACATAAATACCAATTTTTTTTAGGGAATAAATACTCATTATCCTTTTTCGTATAAATAATCAAACAATATGATTTCCACTAAACGTGCATTATTACTTTTCTAAGAATAATCAGATTAAATATTTCATCATATTTTACACCAATTCCTTTTTTCAAAAATGATATTGCAAAGGTATGTACTGCAAATTTGATTCTATTTAATGATGGTTTTTTTGGTTCATGCTATCTAAACATGTATTTTTTATCATGTAATATTTTAGTTTTTTTATTTGAGAAGTTTTTTGACAGACCACAAGAAGACATCTCTATTATATGCAAATGTCTTCCTAAAAATTAAAAGTACATCTGACATCTTCACATTCTAAAGAGCATTAAACACTAATACACCTCATAAAAAAGTTTACACATGTGATATATTTGACAAGATAATGTGTGTGTAAACATGCATTAATATTTTTATTAATTACCTTATTTATAAGCGGAAAGTTGTAGAAGTCTTATAATTGGCAAAACTAAGGGGGGTGTATTGGATTAAGATTTTGAAGGACAATTTTTGCTTAAAAAAGTCTCAAAGATTTTAAAAGATTTTGTATGATTTTAATGACTTTCATGATTTTAAAAGACAATCAGGATTTTCAATTTGGATTTCAATGGATTTACATCATAAGATTTTAAAGGATTTTAAAGGATTTTATGGATTTATGAGATTTCAAAAGATTTTTTTGAATTTTGAGGACTCGTTGAAAAAAAATGATTACAACACACTCTCTATCATAATATTTTGCTCTATCATAATATTTTGAATACATAGTCTTATTTTTTATTTTATTTTTATGAGAGATAGAGAGAGGGGAAAGAGAGGAGGGAGAGAAGGGAGAAAAGAGAGGAGAGAGGGAGAGAGAGGGGGGAGAAGAGAGAGAAGGGAGAAAAGAGAGGAGAGAGAGAGAGAGAGAGAGAGAGAGAGAAGGGAGAAGAGAGAGACGAAGAGAGAAAGGAGAGAGAAAGGAGGAAGAAAAGAGAGGAGAGAGGGAAGGGAGAAGAGAGAAGGAAAAAGGGATAAGAAAGAGATAGTAAATTTTTTTAAAGAAAAACAATCCCAAGAAATCTTATGTCTTCATGAAAGACTTTTTTTTGTTAAAATTTCACTAGAAAATCCCACAAAATCCATCAAAATCTAATTTATTAAACAATCCTTTGAAATTTGAATGATTTTGAATACCATGAGACTTTTTTTAAGTGATGAAAAGTCTTGATTGAATACCTCAAGACTTTTTTAAAATGACAAAGAATCTTGATTGAATACCACAAGACTTTTTTTAAATTGCAAAGAGTCTTGATTGAATACCACAAGACTTTTTCATAATTAAAAAGTCTTTTAAAATCCCTTAGAATCTTAATCCAATACATCCCCCTAAATGAATTTTCGATTACTTATTAACCATGTTTCAATGACAGCCATCAACTTATCATCATTTTTTGATTTCTCAACCAATCAAATGACGAAAGCCAAATGTAAATTTTGTTGGTAGAACAAATATAACTTCCTAACAAGCAAAATGTTAAATGCTTTTCCTCTCAACTTTCAACAATAACATAGCATGTTGACGTGTGACACTTTTTCCTTGATCTTTAATTTCCATTTTTTTCTTTTCTCAAATAAGAAATGTACAATTGATGTCATTGCAACGACCATTGATATGAGTCTATGTCATTGCAAGGACCATTGAATTGCTTATAAAATTGAATTAATTCAAAATATTTATGGTCAATTTGTTTAAAAAAAAAAACGGATCCTAAAATTATGTCAAATTATTCATTATACAATTGATTTAATTATAATGTTATGAGTAGTCTCATTTTATTGTTTTACAAAAGATGCAAAATAATGTTAGCATTTAATTGTAATATCAATTGTTTAATTCAACGTATTTATTGGTTTTCTTTGATTGTGTTTTTTCCATGATTTTAGAGGTTGTTGGTACAAACTTGGACAAAGAAGAAAAAAATTAATTTTTTTATAAAGAAAAAAATTAATCTAACAACTAATCTCTCTATTAACAAAAGCCTTTCCATATTTCAAAAGTACACATGTCATCTTAAATTTCTAAAGAGTATTAATTATTTCTTCGTGTCATAAAAAACGTATAGCTAAAAAAAACGTATGTTTTAAAATAGAGATTACAGGTATTTTAAAAAAAAACGTATAGCTAATAATTTATTAAATCATCACCTTTTATTATTTAAACTAATTCCAATGTAAGATGTGTCATTTTTATATAATAAGTCAATCAAATGACATGCTTTTGTATATTTGCATCATATTCTAAGTTATTACAAACATCATCACATAATTTCCTATTTTGTACATTATTGAACACGTAATTTTTTTTTTTTTGAAGAATGAACACGTAAATTATTTTTCTTTACTCTTTATATAATAAACATTTTTCTTACTTCAAATCAAAAATATATGTGACATCTTCACATTCTCCATTTTATTTGATGTTTTTTTATTTTAGTTTATGTAATTTATAAAATATGAAATGACTAAAAGAGAATACTAAAAAAAAAATTATAAACTCATTCAAATCTCAATTCACAATAAATGAAAATGGTACACTCCTATAATACGTGATTTCTTTTATGGTAAAATTGATAACATTAAGCACCAAATAATATAAAAAAATCTCACTTTAATTTGACGTGATATACATGGAACTTTTGTTCAAAAAAATTGTATTTATAATCAATTATCATTGATTAAGTACTGTTAGTTGAAGAAAAATGTCTTGATCATTTTTTTCAACCAATCAAATCAAACCATATATCCTTTGTTTTAATTTTTAACTGGTCAGAGTTAAGCAAATCATCATAAGTTTTTATATGTTGAATTGTACATTACACAAGTGAACCAATAAAATTATAGCATAGTACCAATTTTTAATATGTAAATCAATTAGAGTATAACATGCGTCAATTTTTATGTTGTGAGCCAATTAAACATTTTAGAATTAACCAATTTCGCATCATATTTTTTATTTGTTTAAAATGTAACTTGCTTCCAATATTTTCCTATATATAGTATATGTTTCTTTCATCATTTTCACATGCATATTTCTTCCAAAGAATGTTGTCAAACTCCAAAAAAAATGTCATTACACCAAGATCCGATAACTTCTCTGAGATCAATTCGGTCATAGAATCATGAAGCAAAGTTGTTCGAATCATTCATGCTTGGTTCGTTCATGATGCCATCTGTGACACACATCCGTTCTATCTAGATATGGTTCTCATGGATGCATCAATATGTATATTATGAATGTAATTTTATTTTCACTTTTTAAATTATTCTAATTTTTGAATTTTTATTTGAAATAATTTTTTATATTTATTAAAAAAATTAAGCAAATGGAAGCAAAAAACTAACAAACCAGTTCATCATAAAGTTCAGAGTTATAAGGGAGTCTCCAATGGGTTGGATCATTATATTTGGTTAAAAGAAACCCTAAAAAATGATATTGACAGCACGTCTTCATCAAAAAACTGAAGACATTAGGTATATTGGTCATCTTACTTACATGTTGCTCAATATCTACTCTTGCATCTAATATAAAATTTTAAATCACACATGACAAATTAATATCTCTCCCTTAAATGTGAGACTCTCCGTGTCTATGATATGGTGAAATAGCCGAATAATGTGTCAGTACAGCATGGTAAAAAAGTAAGAAGACGAAAGAAATGATGAGGGAAGATAGTAAGTTACAAAAGATGTTTTGCTCTTTTCTTTCATGAGGGAAATAAATGACGAGGGAAGAGAAAGTAAATTACAAAAAAGAAAGAAGACGAAATAAATGATGAGGCATGATAGTAAGTTACCGGTAATTTATGAGTTTGTTGAAGGAGTTAAAGATTATTGAATAATTACGCTACCATAAAATCAGACTCATTAATAAAATGTCACATCAATTATAAATCTCTAATAAGCATGTATTTTATCAACTCAACATAACACATATTTTGTCAAATTTCATATTGACACCACATTTTCATTTAAATTCTTTAGATCCATGTATGTTGATAATCTCACTTATATATTATTCAACATCTACTCTTTCATCCATTGTATAAGTTTTACTCAAATTTGACACATTAACATCTCACCCTCAAGTGTGTGACTCTCCGCATCTTTAATTATGTGACATAGTCAAATAAGGTTAAACGAAGACACAACATGGTCAAAAAGGTGATTTGATTGTAATCGAATGGAGGGAGGTTTATGTTCTTTTTTTTCGCAAAAAGAGAAAATGAAAAATAGAAAAAGAAAGAAGATGAAAAATATATTTGAGATTGAGAAATATGTCTATTGAAAAAGAAACTTTAGATTGAGCGAATTGTTGGTGATTTTATGGGTATGTTGAAGGAGTTGAAGATTTATGGGTTATTAATTTACCAAAAAATTTGACACAATTAAAAAAATGTTTGAACATTTAAAAATGTCTAATAAACATGTATTTTGTCAACTCAGCATAACACATCAGCGTTTTTATTTGGTTAAATTCTAACAAAGATCAGAATCGAATGAATTTAAATAATAGAAATTGGTTAAGAAATGTTGCATTAAAACGGATGACACCCAAAAAATTAAATTGGATATAAAAATTAAACAAATGAAATCTAAAAACTAACCAAACTGTTCATAGTAATGTTCAGAGTTCTGAGGGAGCCTACAATGGATTGTATCATCACATTAGGTTAAGAGCAACCAGACAAATGAGATTGACACCACATCGTCACCAAAAACCTTAAGACATTGATCATATCATTCATACATTTCTCAACATCTACAATTGAATCCAAATAAAGTCAAATAAAGTTAGACCGAGGCACAACTTGGTAAAAAAAGGTGAGTTGGTAGCGGTTTCATAGATAAATATTTTTGTTAATTTTTTTTTAGGGATTGTTCATTTATTTCATGAAAAGATAGAAAGTAAATTAAAAAAAAAAGCAATAAAAAGAAATTAGAACATGAGAGAGAAATGATAAGGAAAAAAAATTAAGGAATGTTAGTTTCATTCGCGAGAGTATAGGAAATAGTGAGTTGTTGGTAATTTTACAGATTTGTTGAAGGAGTTGGAGATTATTAGTATTTATGCTACCTAAATAGTATACTTATTAAAGAAAAAATGCCACATCAATTCAAATTATAAAATAAACATGTATTTTGTCAACTCAGTAGAACACATTTACACTTTTCCATCGTCAGATCCTACCAAAGAACAAAAGTGAAGCAATTTGAAATAATAGAGATTATATTTTTTTTTTTGCATGAAAGCGAATGACATCCAGAAACTAAAATTTAAACAAATCCCAAAAACTAACAAAATAATTTATCATAATGTTGAGAGTTCCGTTAGAGACTATTGGGTTGCATAATCATATTAGGCTAATAGCAACTACACAATTGAATCATATTAGGCTAAAAACAACTACACAACTGAGATTGACATCACATATTCACCCAAAATTTTAAGACATTAGGTGTATGGGTCATATCATTTATATGTAGTTCAACATCTACTCCTACATACACTGGAATTTTAACTCACTTGATACATTCACATCTATTTGTTAAATGTCAGACTATATGTGTTCGTGATCCACCACAAAGAACCACGCCCGTGCACTCTCTCACAATGTTAAATTGAGATATCATACAACTGTTAGGCCTTCTGAAGGACCAACCACTGGTGTGAATCGACACATTTGAGAAGGTTCAACCACACATGTGAGAATGATACCACATTTTCATCCAAAATATTTTTTTTTTTTGACAAACTTTTCATCCAAAATATTAAAACTTAAGTATGAGTTTTTTCATTTATTTGTTGTATATATTGAGCTTGAACTGCATTTGATATATCACAATATCCTCTCTCTTAAGTATGACGAAATTCTAGCCCGTGCTTGGCACGGGTTTCCATACTAGTAAGATATCAAATTTGTTACGTTCAAATAACAACGCTCATTTATTTATTTTTATACTCCATTTGGTCTTTAATATAAAAAAAAAAATCGGAAAAAATTTGCTTTATTTATAACTTTGAAAGTGTAGTTATTGTTTAAAAGACTTTTCTACCTCTTATTTAATCTAATCGTTATCTTTTTAATATTAGTGAATGTATTTAATATTTTACAACTTTCTATAAAGATATATTTATGCATATGGAACCGTCCTTGGTAACCATATGGAATCATCCTTAAAAAAAGCTTCTAGAAGCGGAAAGCAAGGCATGGAAGCCTACACTGTTGTGCCTCCTTCTCAAGATTTTGGTTTTGGTATCATGATTTAGTGGACTCGAAGGATTGTACCGTGCAACGCATGGCGTCGAGCTCGTGAAGGTGACTGTGATGTCATAGAGCAGCTAACATGCTTGGTAGATTGGTGATGTCGAGCGGGAAAATGATAAGTTGCTACTGCTAATATCGGGAGAGGGAGAACATGGCTTTGGATGTTGCAATTTTTCCATCTTTTTCTATTCAATTTCCTTGTGGTTAGATTAATCAAATGGTTGAGATTTGATTGTGTAGAGGTTGCGATTAAACAAATGGACCAAATGTGTAATTCAGACAAATCCTTTAAAACGTTATATATTGAATTGAAATTACTTGACCAAGCATTAGACAATTTTCAAATTTTATATAAGTTTGTAGATTTTATCTACTCGATAACTTCTAATTTAATTTAATGAGGTATTCAACAGCTTTTAAATATTATAAACATTTGTCTTCCCTAAAAAAAATATTGTAAACATTTGTAGATCTGATCCAGTTTAGCACCCTCCAAAACATTGTAGTCTAGGGACGTGCTAGAGTCTACAGAATTACCAAACCAAAACTTAAAACAGGTTAAGGTTGGATATAACATGTCCTTCCATCCCTCAACCCTAATTGGTAGTTCTATTGGGTTGGTGATGAGCCTTTTATAAACAATATATTCAACATAAATTCTATGTTAATTGAAGTAGTAATCTTAAAGTAAATTACTTTTGTAATTATACAAACAGAATTAGACACATTTGGTGACCTCGTACCAAATGCTCCGAATTTCATCACAAATTCACATATAATTGAAGCCAGCTTCAAATCCTTGCAGGCAAATCCCAGCCACCTCAAGAACATAAATACTGTGCGCCAAACTGGGCTACATATCACATTCTTGCTGTCTGCAGGAGATACAGATTCTGTGTAAATGATCACCAACAGAGTCAAAATACAGCAAAGCAAAGTAGAGCCTTTCTAACCCTGCCTTCAAGCTTAAGGCTTCGAAATTGAATTTCAACATTTCTTGAGAACACCATTGCTACAAATTGGTTAAATTGTACCCCAGTATTATTATGAGATTTTACAATGATGATACAATATAACTATCTAAACACATTGCCGGAAATAAACTCCACTCGAACCTGATTCAAAATAGACTTTATATAACAGTTTTATCATATTTTAATTTCAGTATCAGATGTAATCTAAATAATCACAGTAGAGAAAGGAAAATTTTACAAAATTTGTTCTCTAGGGATCACAGTTATAGCAATGGAAGAAAAAAGTGGCAAGATAAAAAATTTCCCACTGCACCCCGAAAGTGAGATGGTACATATGCATTTTTGGTTCTTGGTAAGACATACCCGTTGCAGTGACAAATTAAGCAATGAAGGTCCTCAATTAGTTTCATATGTTCCAGCAAGTTCATACACAAAGCCGACTCTGGGAGTGAAAGATGCAAATCATGATACTCCTGATAAGGTCAAAAGGCTATCTGAAGTACTCACTTGAGAAGGCTAACCCTGGGCCGAACTCCCCAACATACCAAGAGACTATGTTTAACGAAAACAAAAATTCCTAAACTCATAATGCCTCCTTGAGATGGAAGGTTCTGGCCATGGTCCTGGCATGATCATATTCATTGAGGTCAACAAGTATTCTCTTTAATCGACGAGCTAGATCACTCTCCTGTACATTTCTTCTCTCCAGAATCTTTCCAAGTGACAGCACATAAGCCACCAGAGGTTGCAATTTGCGGCTGCAACAAAAATAGAGAAGGACATGGATAGTATTAGATTTGATCAAAATTATATTAACACACATGAAGAGGCAATACTATTATTGTATGCACTACATATAATAAGATCACACAGTATTTGAGATCATACTTGAGTTAGACAACTTCATAACCACAAAGAAGCAAATCAATTAGGAAGAAGTTTAATTAAACCTACAACCTCTACTCTAATCCCCCTAACCCCGATGGAGGTGTCAAGTAGGCCCTTAACGAATATCCCACCCCATTAGCCCCCAAGTTATTTCTGGTATTCTAACCGACAGTAACATGATAAGAAGAGTATCAAGAAAAGAATATGCAAATGTCTCATCAAAGGAAAAATGCAACCACCACCAATTTCACAAAAACTTTGACAAAGTACTATAAACATACTTTTTGTCTCCAGTGACACTTGGGCCAGCCCAAACGCCATATAGGGAATCAATAATCCGTTCTGTTCTTATTATTGCATCTTGAACATTTTCTGATATGCTTCTAAAGTGAGGTAGAACTTTTGCGTACAAAAGCTCATCTAGAGCAAGCTTCTCTAACACTGACATTGCAAATATGTCCTTCCAAAGGCAAATATTTCTCAGTAGTCGAACAGACACACCAAATCGATATGCTGCAATTTTTGCAGCATCTGGAACAGCAGCTAGTACTAGTGGACTCCATGTAGGGACCTACAACACAAGACAAGATGGAAATTTTATCATCAAATGTTTCACCGTTACTAGTTTACTAGTTCCTACAAGCCCAATATATAGTATATAAATCACATTGCAAACCACCAGAAAATGAACAAAACAAATACCATATACTGCTTTACTAGTTAATGTAATGTATATGCTAATTGACCATACCGTAAGTTTAGCAACAGCATCAGCTAGACGTGTACGAATCGAAACTAGCAGATCTGCAAGGGCTTCACTTTTATGAGACACATGCTGCACAATCAACTTTGTAGCAGCAATAGCATTCATTGTCTCTTGTTGACTAAGCATGTCCCAGCAATGGGAAACTTCATAATGGAGAATAGGAAGTGCAACCTTTTCCACCAAATTTGGGACAAGCTCAAGGTCAGCATCTCCATCATCATGAACAAAATCCTTTCCATCTTCAGGCAATCCATAAGTGAATAACAATTTATACCTAAATATAAAGAGAGAGAGAGAGATTAAAAAAAAAACTCTACCATAAATTCAAGGAAGGTAAACGATAACCACATGAAGTGTAATGAAGTGGCTAAGCAAAACAAGCCAGTAAGCCAAGAACTCCCCTAAAAAGATTCAAGAAAGAATACTAAAAATGGAAAATATAGAATAGGTCAATACCATTTCATATCTTGAAAATCTAAACCCTTGTGAAGTGGGTCCCACCTCAGGAGTTCCAATCTTACATACGGAGAGAAGATCAGTGGAAGACTCACGGAAATATAAGCATCATTATAGCTTGACGAATACTCTCTTTTCCATTCTTCCATTCTTGTTTTGACCAGGGATAATTGACTATATTCCTCAGAAGCATCACTGAAAATCTCATCGGCAGCCTGCAGCACCAAATCTCGCTGTGACTGATATGCCTGGCTCTCACTATCACTCTCATCAGTGCTTGATTCACCCTCTACTTTATGATCATCTATTTCCATGGATGCCGACTTTTTAGAATCAAAAGCTTTAGACCTCCTGCGTTGACGAGCCTCAGCCATCACTTTCATTTTCTTCCGTTTCTCAAGATTTAAATCTCTACCAAACTCATCTAACTGCACTGGAAAATCTCTTTGTTTTCTGACAGCAGCAAATGCATCCTGAGCTGCACTTCTGGCAGCCTCCACGTTGTCACCTTTCCTGCTTAAAACTGACATTGCAGCTTTCACAGCTGCTTCTACCTCAACCATTTCGTCGTCATTGTTAGTGGCTCTTTTTTCGAAAATGGCTGATGCTCGATCTTCGTGAAGCTTCTTCATCTGATCTTCAAGTTCTTCAATGTAGTAAGCTTTATGCTGAAAGTTAAAGTCACATAGAACCTTAGTATTAGCCTCAAATAAATAATACCCCGCAGATGCATTAGCAAAAGTTACAAGCAGGTAAATGAGTTTCAAGTGTTAAATATCAAGTTGTGAGAAAATACATATTCTTCAACTTTAATAGAAGCATATGTTTTTCAAGTATTACCTCTGTTCCTTTTTATGTGTTGCTTTAAGATTATCAAAACATGCCAATACAATCAATTTTTTTTTTTTAATGAAATTATTTGTTTTTTCCATGATAACCATGAAATTATTTGTTGTATTACCTCATTTCATTTATTTGTCTCCAATAAATAGGTAAGGACATAGTTAATGTCATTTTGAACTTTACAAATGATAGATAAATAGTAACAAACAATTCATAAAAAGCAACACATAGAAAGGAATGAGGAGAGGCTTTTAAACGCTTGTACATTTCAACTCCTAAGACTGTTTGGCAAGGCCAATTTTCGAGCTTATAGCGGGTAGCTTATATGCTCATATAACTATTTGGTAACAGTCATTGTCACATGAGCTTGTAGTTGTAGCGTTTATTTACAAGCTTATAACTTCTCTTTTTCTCTCTTATTTTTACCCTCATCATCTTAATTGGAAAAAAAAAAATTAAAATACCTTTTTACATCATTGTATAATTTTCAGCTAGTTCAATAGTTAATTTTACCATAACACTACATATTAAATCAGCTAGCTTATCCGCTATCTGCTATTTTTTACCAAACAGGGTCTAAATCTCTCAAGCCATAGGTCCAGCAAGGGAATTAATCAAAATTCTAAATATCCAACACTTAAAATCCTCATTTTACATTCTTCCATCAGCAACCTAAAATAGGAAAATCCACAATACATACATAGACTAAAGAGTAGCAAGGACTCAAATTTTTGGCTTGAGCAAAGGTTCTTAACAGCACTTTTTTTTTTTGGCATATTTGCTGGATGAGAAACCTACTGACTTCTAGAAGAGTTGTATCTAGATTACCCAAACAAAGCTATGAGTTTATTCTAGGAATTAAGATGGAATGGAGCAATGGTCATTACAAAATGATAGTGGAGATGAAGAGGACAACATAAAAGTGATAAGCTCTGCTGTCAAGGAGCCTGTCAGATTGCAATTTTGACATTCAGAAGTAATATTCCATCCTACATAGGCAAGAATGTTGTTTTCATTTGCCTTGAATTCTTATATGATTAATTTGTCACAATACATACATGTCCCTACCACTTTGGACAACAAATTCACCACACAAAAATAGCAACATCAACCAATTTAGAATGGACACTTCCTCCTTATAAGCACATCAAAAATTTATTACATTTTATTTTTTCATTTATTAATTTAACTTCCCCCTTCATCAGTACATATTTCACAGATGCCTACCTGCCTAAACTCGTAAGTGTTTATTTTCAGTCGTTGTGGACAAAGAAATATTTACTAGAGAAGAAAGAAGTATATACAAAGACAAGCACGTGTTAACAGAAAATAGATCAAAGGACTTAAGGCAAAGAAACTTTATAAGTAGCAGATCTCCACAAAGCCTTTCCACTACCATCAAAATCAATGTAGCTACTTCATTAGTAAAATAGAAGGATGTATAGAAGAACAAAAAGAAGCAATACTAGTGATATTATGACAGGGAAAAATAACCTTCGATAAGTAATTTTGTACGGCGCAATCCCACTTTTATTTAATTAAGAAGGAAGATAAGGAACTTGGAAGAATGCACGAAATAAGGTTACCTTACCTGTAAAAAGTCGCATATATTTGAGATATAATTTCGGAGCTTTTGCATAAATCTGTACTTCTCGTCAGCTACCACTAATGAGTTTTCAAGATCAGTAATCTTCAAAAGGGAGGCAGACAAATTTTCATCTGTTTTGATCAATGATGACATTGTTCTTCCATGTGATTCCTGTCATTTGTGGGGGACACAAAATGCAATTAAGAAAACATATAAATCCGCAGAAAAATAAAGCTGTATACAACAACCAAAGTCTTATCCCACTAAGTGGGGTCAGCTACATGGAGCAAATTACGCCATAACATTGTCACATAAACCATATTTGGATCTGAAAAATAAAGCTGTATACATTTCATGAAAAAGCAAGTACCTATTGACGGTTGTTTTGTGTGAAAAATTGAAAACATGCAAATACCTGTTTACCTATTCATAATCATATACAACATAAATGTTTGCAAAAGACTGCAGTTGACCCATTTAAGCACAAACATAGTTTAAAGTGCACGTTAAGCCTATATTATTGGTCCCTTAAAACAACTATCGCCATTCTTTTCTTTTAACCATCATATTTTACAACCCTCTGGCTCTGGATCACAGAGAGTGCGTGGGCTTTCTTTTATCATATGTAATCAAGGCAGTAAATTGCAGACTGCATCATATGATACAGGCGTTTACAACCCTCTGGCTCTGGATCACAAACAGAGTGTGTGTGGGTATTCTTTTATCATATGTAATCAAGGCAGTCAATTACAGACTGCATCACATGATACAGCCGCAGCATCTGAGTTGCAATGGTCACTACAATCACATCATGTATATTTCATGCCTTGATTGCAAAGCACATCGACAGTTTGCCATCCCAGCCAACTAACCCTAATAGTCACAGTACAAGCATGACAGCAACTGTAACTTACAACCCTATATCAATATCTAATTATCAACAGGATGATTCATCAGACCAATTGCCAGAACCCCTCAACCTACACTAGGCAAATTTGATCCTTTCTTACCAAGAAAACCACAATTATGATTCTTTTGATGCCAAAGTCACTTATATGATACATTAAATGGCTCTAGATCTCTAACTTTTATCTTATTTCACTTTAATCAATATCACTAAGATCATAATTCACAATCAAAAAAATAAAATGTTAATTAGTGTAGACACCATGTGCATGAGATCATTAATTAGACAAGTAACCAAAAGCTCAGCCTGATACAAATGAGTTTGGTACTATGATATAAGCAATTCATACCTTAAGCCTCCTAACATTGTCCAGCATAGCTTTTTTTGCAATCTCAGCTTGTTGAGATATAGGAATGACATCCAAAATCGGTGTTGCTGGGATTGCTCCCCCAATGCTGGTATTCGCCGATGCTGCTGCTACAACATTTGGGACTGCACCATACACATTTGCAACAGAAGGACCAACAAAATTGGGCTGTTGAGCAACTTGCACAACAGGAACTTCACCACCACCACCCACCCTAGCAGACCCTTCATCCCTTCTCTTCACCAATCCTTTCTTACACTGCTCTTCTTCCCACAATCCTTCCTCCTCATCCTCCTCATCAACCACCACATCGACAAACCTCTCATCCGCAACCTCAAAAACACCCTTCTTCTCTCCATCTCCCTTCTTCCCACCAAACATTGCAATCCGGCCTCTATACTCCGGTTCCTCGTCACTCAACCCCTCCGCAGCGCCATGATTACTTCCACCATCCAACGAAATATAATCGGGTGCAGCAGCACCGGCCTTCCGCATCCTCTCCCTCTTAGCCTTAGCTGCTTTAATATCCTCTTCACCAGGAAAAAACGAATCTTTCCCATTTTTAATCCCAACAGAAGCAAATCTCGCTTCAAATTCCCCGTTTTCTTCAGAATCTGACTCCGGTTCAGACGTCACCGGTTTAAGCAAACCCTTTAAAACAATAACCGGTTCAGAAGAAGGTTTGGGTTCAGATGAAATAGGACGAGAAGCGGTTGTAGGAGTGACTAGGGTTCTTGTATTCTTCTGAAGCTCACGAAGTGCTTCTAAGGTGTAGGTACCAGCTTGAGGTTGAACATTGGAAGGTGAAGGTGAAGGAGAATGTGAAACTATTCTGTTTTTGTGAGTAGTGATTTTGTGAGAGGAAGAAGAAGAGGGTTTGGGGCGGTGGTGGTGGGGTTTGGAGGAGCGTGGACGAGGGGTTTCGTTATCGGCGTCGATTTCGTCGTCGGCGAAGCTGAGAAGTTTGGGTGGTTTTTTAGGTTTAGGGGCAGAGGGTTTGGAAGGGACGGTGGTTGGGGTGTCGTCGTCGGAGTTAGTGTCGGTACGGCGACGGAAATTGCGGGATTTGGCGGAGGACATGGCGGTGGTGAAAGGTTGTTTGGTAGCGAATTAGTTACAAACGCGATTATTCACTTTAAAATCGATTATAGCTTTTGCGATTCTTGAGTGTTGTTGTTGTTGGAAAATTGATTTACCCCTTTCGTTTCCCTCGTGTGCGTCTGGTTAGAGAAAGAGGGATAATTAATGTTGGGCGTGTATTTTTAATAGTTTTGCATGGTAAAAAAACAAAATTAACCGTTAGTTCCTTCATACCTGTTTTATAATAAATCGTTTTGACATTTCTATATATATTAGCAAATATATTTAATTTTATTTTAAAAAGAGAAATTATGAATGATTTTATAATATTATTTTTTTATTAATGACAAGAGAAAAATATATTAAAAGAATAAAAAGAAGATAGAGAAGTAACTGTCCTTGTAAATTTAACTCAGTTGGTAGAGATAATGCATAATACAGTTAAAGTTTAGGGTTCAAACTCCGACCTTCAAAAAAAAAAAAAGATAGAGTAAATTATAAGAAGTATGATAGAAAAAATATCATTAACCATGTATTACTATTGTAAAATGATTAATAATAAAACACAATTCTTTTTTCAAATAACTTCTAATAAAACTCGAAGGGAGATATTTTCAAACACTCACAATTTTGGTCAGAATGATTCACTAGATATAGAAGGCAATTCATAAAACTTTTATTCTCAACACAATTCAAATTATTTCTATGGCAAATAGTCATTTTTGTACCGAGATACATAATGAGTAGTTATAATAGTTTCTTCAATATGGTGTAATTTCTAAATAGTCTCCGGTTATACATTATGTTAATCAAATAATCTCTCAGGCATATAAAATCAATTAAAATTAATTAAAAATAGTTGTTTCAGAAACTATTTTGACTACCAGAGTGTCCAATCCGAGACAATTTTGTAATTTTGTTACATTGAGAGACTAGTGTGGTTATTCGTTACACATTCAAGAACGAAAAATGAATATTAGACCTTATTTTTTAAAATTCCTTTAACTTCATTTAAATTCAAACATCAATCACTTAACTTTCAATTCACATTAACTAAGAAATTAATTACAACCACCGCATAATCAAAAAACATGCGAAAATCGATTCACAACTTCCCCTAACTCTGTGTAATTAAAATTGATTAATATACAAGACAATGCATTTCATGAAACTTTGTCATTTTTTTTGTCTATAGATAAAGTGGTAACATCATTAATACTTTCACACATAGAACTGCAATGTCGATGTACAAACCAAATAAAGGTGTCCAACTTAACAACACATAAAATTGCAAGACCGATGTTCGAACCAACATGAATATGTCCAACTTAACAATTTTGACACGATTAAGTGAGCTATGCTTTAATAGTCGTGGTGATGAATTTCCAATTCCCAGCTTTGTGTACACAGATCTAAGAGGATTGGGCTTCTGATGTCCATTCTAATATACTCATAAAGACTGCCACTAACATCTTTTCCCTCTTATTAGCAATAAACGCTGAAATGGTAAAAAATAATTAAATAAAGGGTAATATTGAAAGAAAAGATGATACATCAAAACACAATATATTTTTTTTATATAAAGTCAAGATAAGATGTCTTTTTATAGTGTTCAATTCAATATTGTTCCTATTGTTGTAGATTCTTCCTCCTATTATTGCGGATTGTTTCGATTAACCACAGTACATGTTTGCGAACCATGGGCTTTGGGATTGCATTTTTTTTTGGTGATGGCCGAGGTTCGAACCTCGGACCTTGCATATTTTATGCATTGTCCATACCAACTGAGCTAAGCTCACGAGGACTTTGGGATTGCATTTGAATGTACAAAAAATTGTTTGTTTGCATTGAGGAATTCAATACTTGGGTATATCAAGAATAGTAGTATTGCGTATGCCCAACCTTGGAATTTTATTGTAGCTTTCCTGGATGGTTTGTCTTTGTGATGGTCTGCATATTATGCAAGTAATATACTTTTACCTACTCTTGGGAAAACTAAATTTATCAACTATTAAGCCTATGTGACATACGTACTTTCTCTAATTGAGCGCTAATTGAAGTTATAAAGTCATTTTCTGGTAATTAGTTGTTCTTCGATTATTTTAGTACTATTATGTAAGCAAGGGATCAATAAGGTTCTACGAGATATGAAACACTGAAGCACATACATCGGACATGACATGAGAACGTAAGTGACTGAATGTAATTGCATGCGTTGTTGTCAATATTAAGTGTCAGTGCTACATTAGCTTTGATGAAAATCCACTGTCAAGGTTAACTGGTGATGGGTAAGAGGCTTCCGACGTGTTATATACCAAAATTACAAAAACATCATTAACTATAGTCTCTCATTGATCACTTTGGTCTTCCAACGTGTTTTTAGATAGTTAATTAGTTTGGTCTTTGAATGTATCTTCCATCAGTCAAGTTGGTATATCAAATTTTTACGAGCAGAGTTCAGTGTTCCAGTACACAAAAACTAGTCTTAGTCTGAACAATTTTGAAGATATTGTTATATATTATTATTAGGCTGATGTGAGGGGACCATGAAATTTTTTGTATTACCTGTAGCTACTGTGATGTTCCAGGATAAAGCATATACTCATTCAAATAGACCGACTTTGTTTTTTTGAAAGGTCATTCAAATACAAATACTACTATAAATAATAACATGACAAGATTTTAGTGTATTGTTTTATATTAAAAGAATGATACATGATTGTTCACATACTAACTTGATAAACCTTAAAAATGCCTATTATTGATCATCTAGGTGGGCTTGGTCAAACCATTTTTTTATTGATCATGTCTATGTTTACTCACACTACTATGTTTAATTTCCTTACAGAGGCCAATTATTGAATTGAAATACACGTAAAAGAATTACAAGTTGATATGTATGGCATTCAATTACTGATTTTGGTTGGAATAACTCTCAAGGATTCACATTTTCTCAAGGCAAGTCCTTGTATTGCATCTTCCATGTCTATTTCTTCAGGTTTCATATCATTTTCTAGTTTCCAATCAAAAGAATTTAGCAATGATCCCAACATCATGTGCAACATCCTCATAGCCAAAGGCAAGCCGGGACAAATTCGCCTTCCACTGCCAAACGGCGTGAGCTGAAAATTTTGTCCCTTGATATCAAGCTTTGTTCCTAAAAACCTCTCTGGCGAAAATAAATTTGGATTGTCCCATACTTTTGGGTCTCTACCAATAGCCCACACATTAACAAAGATTTGTGCACCTTTTGGAATGAGGTAGCCATTGAGTTCGACATCTGCTTTTGCTTTTCGAGGGAGCAAAAGTGGAGCTATCGGGTGCAAGCGTAAGGTTTCCTTTATTATTGCTTGCAAGTAAGGGAGTCTAGTAACGTCTGATTCCTCGATTGGATTTCCTATTCCAATGGTTTCTTCAAGTTCTTTTTTAACCTTTGACATTACATTTGGATTGTGAAGCAGTTCAGCCATTGCCCATTCTAATGTATATGTAGTTGTATCAGTTCCCCCAACAAGTAGGTCCTGTTATAAACGAACCATTAGATTGCAAGTTTTATAGTGAATAAAATCTAGAAAAGGATTCATGGTATAGTTTATTAAAACATTTTTAAAATTTAAAGTATGATATATGATAAGCGTATGCACGCGCAGTTAGATAAATCCAACGGACTAGCCTGAGAGAATTAAGGACCGGAGAGGATCCAAGTCCATTCAGATAGATGCAGATAAAGTGGAAAAAAGAAAGAGAGATCAAACATCATGATTGTAAATAGTAAGAGATTAGAAAATACATGTAGTAAGTGTTGAATTTTTTCTCTGTTCAACTCCTTTTTGTTTTCTTCAGCGAGCAACGAGTCTAACATATCGTTGTTGGTGACAAAACCATCCCCTTCTCGCAATTTCAACTTCTGATTGATTATGTTGTCGAAGATACCAAACAACTTTCCTACATAAAACACATAGGTCCTTTTGATGCCTTGTGGATCAATCAACCTCAACAATGGGAAAAAATCAGCCATGTTTGGAGATCCAACCGTCTCCGACATATCCATAACCAAATCCTTGTTATTAGCAAAGTCTACAGAGAAAACAGTATTAGACAACAAATTAATTGAAGTCTCAAAAGCTACTTTTCCCATATCTATTGCTTCACCCTTTAGGCTGCATTGAGAAACATAATTGATGAGTTCATCTATCTTCCTACGCCTAAGATGTTGGCTTGCATCAAGACTCTTATTAGAGAATAGTTGATTTTTGCATACCCTTCGCATCTCTCGCCAAAGAGGAGAAAGAGAAAGGAATCCCACACCGAATTGGTCGTGGTTGAAAGCGGTTAAAGCATGTGGTACAGTTCGGTCTGAGAGTAAAGAATCATGTGTTTGGAGTATCTCTTTGGCCATGTCGGGCGAAGAGATAACTATGGTTGTTACTTGACCTAGCTTTAAACTTAATATTGGACCATAAATTTTGGCAAGTTTGGCTAAGGATTTATGTGGCTTGTTGTTCATTACAAAGAGGTTTCCAACTATGGGAAGAGGGAAAGGTCCTGGTGGAAGTTTTGAGTTTGTTTTGTTTCTCATTTTGGTTGCAAATAGTGAGAAAATAACTTGTGTGACAATGAATATTAACAAGAAGATAAGTATATAACTCAGAATATCCATATATGGTATTGTTGCCATTTCGAAACAAGTAAAAAGGATGTATGTGGATGAAGGTTGAATTATAACTTCTGTTGTGATGTTTTGTGTTCACTAGAGTGTCCTATTTATAATGCATCTGATTCAAACATCAGTTATTGGAAAACCTACTTGTAATTTCTTAATTTATTATATAATCAAGGTAACAAGTTTTTGATAACGATCACTGTATAATTTAATGTTATCCACTTTTTTATTATTAAAAACTTAGAGATTTCATCAAAACAAATATATAGATCATGAGAAAAACAACATTTATAAGAAGCCTGGCTAGAAGAATTTCTGATCTCAGCAAAGGTTTTGCAATGAAAATTTCAAATTTGAATAAGTCACATGGCCAAGCTGGTAAAGCAAAAACTTCAACGTTTTTTCTTTAGTTAATCATAAATAGCATGGATTCGCATATTGGTTTGCTATGTTGTGAGAAATTAATTCCTTCATCTAGACCGATCCTGGTTGGTTTGAACATGGTTCCCTTTCTTTTTATTAGGTTACACAAAAAAAGTTTTAGTACAGCAAGTAAAAGACATCACGAGTGTGTTTGATTCACAAAACAATATGAGATAGGTCAAAACAAGACTGATTTGTACTAGAGAGTGAGAGAGAGATGGATAGATAATATTTTGTATGTTGGAAAGTCAAAACGATATTTTGGTATTTCTGACTATATGTACTCTAGACAAATATGTGTCTCGTGATTTAGTGAAGAACAAATAATTCATGTTTTTGTTCGATTTCTTACTACTTGTTTTATCCAATTCCACGATCAGTTTCTAAATCAAACAAAGTACAATTTTTTGTTTTGTCTAATTCACTCCCTTGTTTTTTAACAAATCAAACTCACACGAGTGGAAGGACATGCTAGTAAGAGTAGCATACATAAGTTTGCATTAATAAAACCATAAAACTACATTATGGGTTTATTGAGTTATTGTGACTTGAGTTTGAATCTAAACTTTTTTTTGTTAATTTGTTAATGGATTCACTTGGGAAAGGGAGGATCAAAACCAAAAACACCGATTCACTTTTTTTTCCTCACAAAATTATATTGATTCACTGAACAAGTTTCCATTTGTATGGCAATGCTCAGTAGGTTACTCCCTCGTTTTATATATTGTTTACAATATGAATGAGACATACTTTTTTTTCCTTCTCAAAATAATTGTTACTTTCAATTTTTGAAGCTAAATTAATTATATATATTTTTTGACAAATTTATTTATCTTTTTCATATACTATTAATAAAAAATAATCCCCCCCCCCCCCCTTAATATTAATAAAAAAATAATTTTGTAAATAAGTTATAATTTGTCTTTTCAAACAAAATTAACTATTTTAATTACCCTAAAAAGAATTACATTTTAATTATGTAATATGTTAAAGGGACATATATTTTGAAACACAGAGTAAAATATAAGATAGTTTCTATTCTAGATAGGTATAAAATGGAATTTTTTTTTTTATTGGTTACAAAATTGAATTGTATTTATACTTTTAAAAAACAAGATAGGATTAGATTTATACTTTAAAAAAGGATTGCAAAATTTTGGTCAACAGAAAAAAGGATTGAAAAACAAAACCTTAATACATTAATTCGAATGTTGAATCAGTCACAGGTCGTCCACTGTTGAAAAAATCATAATCGTTAGTCGTTTACCTATCGAAGGTATATGTGAACCAGTCACAGATGTGTTATATATTTTGCGTGTGGATTACGTCTTGAATTTAATCAACACAGATAGTAATAAAATAAAAATAACTCTGTTCTGTTTCCTTAAAAAAAAAAAAAAACTATGATTCTTTTTTTTGGCTTTCGCACCGGTTTCCGACCCATTAAAGGTGGACGACTAATCCGGCTCATGCGTAGAGGCATGCGCACTGGCAAAGCATTGTTTCCTCTGGGAATCAAACCTGGTATTCCCCGGGTACGTCATTGGGAGAAGCTTCTTGCCACCGGAGCCCAAGCAATTTGGTTTAAAAAAAAAACAAAAAAAACTCTGTTCTGTTAAGCAAAAATTGACTTGTGCGGTTTTGTATGATTTTACTACAATTATTGTGAACGTTACGGTCTGAATCAAATACAAAAAATTAGAATAATAAATCAGATTGACTATATGATTCCAATTTAATATTTTTATTTGAAATAATATCAAAATTACAATCTCTCATTGTTTTCAATGATTTTATATGTTTTTTTAGCTTGTAAATATTCTTAGTTTTGTTTTACTCATAGAAATCTTCTCTTAGAGACAACGCGTAAAGCATATTGTATATATTGATATCTATTTCATTTAAAAGAAATAGTTTATGTTTGGTGTCATTTCTAAATAACAAAATTTAATTATAAATGTGTATTTAAGGTTCAGTTTTGTACATATATAAAAACTGATTATAATATGATTTTTTTTTATAATTTATATGCAAAAATTGTACATATGTCCGATTTATTCATATATCAATATAGAGATTTTTTTTTATAATTTATAATTTATAATTGTGAATCATTGTAATATGTCAAAATATAAACCTATATTTTTATTCATATATCAATATAGAGATTTTTTTTCATATATCAATACATGTGTCTATATTAATTGATTCTAATATGTTTGATTGATTTCTTGTAAAACTGATTTTGACATGAAACTAGAAATTGGAGTTTTTAATTTTAGAATTGAATTTTACACTCAAATTTATTGTTCAACTCATTTTTAACCAAAATCAATCTTGCATAATCAATTTTTATCACCGTAAAACTAAAGATACACATCGACACATTGGATAAAGGATATAATTTAGCTTTAAATGTGTCATTGGTCCCTGCACTTTCATCCGATTTTGGCATTGATCCCTGCACTTTTTTTGTTTGGCATTGGTCCCTGCACTTTGTAAAAATATTGGTATTGGTCCCTCTGTTAACTTTCTGTTAAATAAAACACAAAACTAATGGAGTGCCACGTGGCCCAATCATTTCATGCCACGTGGTACCAATACCAATATTTTTGCAAAGTGCAGGGACCAATACCAATATTTTTACAAAGTGCAGGGACCAATACCAATAGTTTTGTGTTTTTTTTTTTAACAGAATAAAGGAAAACAAGCTAGCTCCATAATCAACATCATATATCAAACACATATATTTTATATGCTAATGTGTGTGAAGTTCGTGATACTTTTCCCCAAGGCCATAGTCAGTCATGTAAGAAGGTGAATAGGATATAGTGCTGCTAGAAAACTTTGGTAATAAAATAAAAGGTTATGCTAACAAGTGTCCTTAGATTCAACAATACATCTTGACTTTTAAAAATTTAAATTCACCATTTTTCACCATTTTTCAATACAATATTTTTATTTTTATCCTCTTATCCAATGTCCTAAGGACACTCTTTAGAATTTTCCTAAAATAAATAGAGAGAATAAAAATTGGAGAGGATTTTAACTCATTTTAAGGTGTATTATGTTGAAAGGCAAAGAGATGGGGATGGTTACCAGACCCCAATAGCGGTTATACCGTAAAAGATGCTTACAGACTTGTTATTTCCATAGGCGAACTGTTGGATAGAAGTCTTCTTGTAGATGTTTGGCATAAACAGATTCCTTATAAGGTGTCTATGTTTGTGTGGCGTCTCTTTCGGAACTGTCTGCCTACCAAAGACAATTGTTGCACAGGCGTGTGATTTCTCCAGAGAACGTGACTTGTATCTCAAGGTGCGGACATCCGGAAACAGTGAATCATTTGTTTGTGGATTGTATTTTCTTCAGTTCTATTTGGTACTAGGTTTGGCAGTGGTTGGGTATTTCTTCGGTGATGCATACTGATCTTCGACATTATTACAACCAGTTCACTAATATGGCAGGATTACCTAGAGTTACTTATGTTTTTCTTAGAACTATTTGGTTTGCTACTGTTTGGGTTTTATGGAAAGCGAGGAACAATTGTATTTTCCAAAATGCGGTTTTTTCTCCGGATGGTTTGCTCGAGAAAGTGAAACTCAATTCGTTTTTACGGCTGAAAGCAAATCAAGCAACATTTAATTATAGTTATCATGATTGGTGGAGGCATCCAATCCCTTGTATGGGTGCTCTTTTGTATTTATTTTTATCTGTTTCGACAGGCGTCTCTGTAGGGTAGCACCTAATTTGTGTAAATACTTTTGGGTGGGTTTCCCTATGCACACCTTGTGCAGGGTGATCTATTGTTGTTTATAATATATCATTTTAGTTTGTTAAAAAAAAAAAGTAAAGAGATACTATTGTTTTCTCTCCTTTTCACAGATTTTCCTTCCTTTCTATTGTGCGGCGTGATGAATGTATATTCTTCCACGGAGAGAGAAAAACAATATTTTTTGGTGATTGAATATTCCCTTATTTTTCGGGGAATTAGTCACTTTAGTCCCTGAATCGGAAGGGATTCGTCACTTTAGTCCCTGAATGCAGATAAATTGCAAAATAGTCTCTGAATGTAGACTTTGTTAGTCAATTTAGTCCCTGAATGCAAACTTCGTTAGTCAATTTAGTCCATAAATGTAGACTCCGTTAGTCACTTTAGTCCCTGAAATTGACCATGCAGGGACTGTTTTGCAATTTCTCTTCATTCAGGGACTAAAGTGACGAATCCTCTCCCATTCAGGGACTAAAGTGACTAATTCCCCCTTATTTTTCCTTCGAAAGAGAATATTCCCTTTATTTTTGGTACAAAAATATTCCCTTATTTTAGCTACGCCTAGATTTAGAATTTATTTATTTATTCTTTTAGAAATTATATAGACACTAGACTTTTGACCCGTGCGACGCATGGGTCTTGTCGACTATAATAGAGACCAATGAATAATCTTTAACTCGTAAGATCATGGGTCGATCAATAAACGCAAATTAGATTATTAAAGATACAATATTACAATCAAATTTGTCTTACTATGTCCTTCAATGACACTTGAATCTTATCAAATTTTACATTATAGTTTTGAAAAACTAATCAATTAAAGACCGTTATTTTATTTTATCATAATATATTATTGGGGCATTATCTTCTCTTTTTTTTTAAATTATAAAGAAAAAAGATAAAAAGAATACAATATTATTATATTGTTGCACGAGTCAATTTTATTTATTACTTTTATAGTTAAACATCAAAAATTGACTCGTAATAATTGTTTTAAATTTCTACTAACATGAAAAACAAAGTCACTTCAATTAATAGAATTTCTAAATTACACGTACATCTCTAAAAAGAATAATTACACTTTGATATTTACTAAAAGTAATAATATAATTTTCCAACCAAATACATATCATATCTGCATATTCTTATTTATTAATTTTGTTACGTCTGCAGCAATTTAACCTAATTTTTTCCCGCTCATTTGCATTATTAGGTTTGCAATTATTTAACCTAACAAATTCCATCTAAAAAAATGCATCGCACCAATTTCATTCTTATCCTCTTGCCTTTTCTTTTTTTTGAAGAAAATATTTTCTACACTTATTTGATGCTGCACGTTTGTTCTAGAAACTATGAGCATATCAATGATCACGTTTGATGCCTTCTATTTTATACTTTTTTTCGGCTACCCTAATTTCCATGTAAACTTGGTTATATATACCTGAATTATTGATAGGATTACCGAATTTTCTTTTATAATATTTTCAGATGTCATACATTTTATGAAGTGTTTTATTTTGTCTACTATGGATTATCACGTGTTATTTTTTCACCGTTACCTATTATATATTGCATTTTATTATTCGTATGTCAATCCCTTTACAATAAACCCGAGCGGAGCACGGGTCAAAAATCTAGTATAGAATTCAATAATAGAAGAGATCTTATACAATGTATTAATTATTTTGAAGATGTGTGCTTGGTTGAAGAGCTGTGTAATTTACCACGGTTTAGGTTTTTTTTTTTTTTTTAGAGAAACACTGTTGTTTAGGTTTTATTTTGAAGATGTGTGCTTGGTTGAAGAGCTGTGTAATTTACCACGGTTTAGGTTTTTTTTTTGAGAGAAACACGGTTTAGGGTTTGCTATATATAGCCGAGTTTGCATGGAAATTATGGTAGCCAAGTTTGCATGGAAATTAGTGTATTCTGGTTGCAAACGTATTAAATAAGTGTACAACAACTTGTCAAAAAAAAAAATCTACAGAAACAATAGATATATACAAACGATGACACAACAGGATAGGAATGAAAAGCTCATCAGTGAGGATAAATATTAGGGATTGCTGCATTTTAAAGGGAACTAGACCAACGACCCGTGCGACGCACGGGTCATGTTGACGGTAATATATAAAAATAAAGTATATCATATAAAATTTTAATGTTAAATAAACCGTATATTACTTGTATTAACATTAATATATTTGACCATATTTGAAGTTATAGTAGCATTGTCACTATCTTCATTGGTTATAGATATCCTCATCCCTTCTTTTAAAGTATTAGAGATAACCTCAAAATCTTTCCTCCCACCAATGATATCACATTTCCTTCAAGCATATGATTTCCTATCTTTTTTTATTAACTTTAGCATTCAGAACTCAACTCGATCGCACACCCGTCCATCATGGGTGAGTTACATCACATGTAAAATGTATTTTTATTACTAATTGATATGAATAGCATAGAATATCCTTAAAAAAAAAAATAATAGCATAGAATAGACAACTTTATTGTCATTGGTTTCATATAATCTTAATCCACTCGCACTCCTAAATAAGACATTTGAACACATTATATCATATTTGATCAAAGCAAACCTAGACTAATTCCTTCAAAAAAGAGGTAAGTTACTCCACATATGCACAATGCTTAAACTTTATCTTTCATAATATTGGGATTGGGATGACTTCACCTGCATTATTTTATTCATTCTAACTAAATTCAGCAGAAAGTTTTGAATTTGAAAATTCGTTTATCAACAACTATCAAGGAAATACCAAATATACAATGAAACATTACAAATATCCATCTTTCATTAAATTTCATGCGACCAATTGATGTCCAATCTTAGTAACATGTATAAATAACTCATATCACTTACAATGCTTCAACTAAATTTAATTAAAGATAGTTGGATTGCTTGGCTTGCCGGTCAACAACACATTATAATCAATTTCTTCTTGCAAGCTGCAATCAAGTTAATCAAAAAGGTCAATGATCCTATGCAAGCTATACAAAGAGGTCAATTGATAAATACAAATGCAAACAGAAATTACACTATTTCGGATTCCACAATTGACTTTGACATTAAAAAAACTACACTACTAATATAACATAACTAAATAACACTTATACTTCTTTGAAAAGAACGCAACATAAGTATTCTACAACACTTGTAGGCTCATTTTCGTATTATTAAAACCTCATCATCTAAATCTATGATTCCTTCCCTCTATTGGTGCTTGATTCTTGGAACATATTCAAATATGAAAGCTTTTACCTGTAAATTATTGCAAGATAAATAAATTAGCAAACTTTGTTATGCAAATAAATCAATGCATAATAAACACTTTGAAAGATCAAAAACTGACCTTCCTCTCAAACAACCAAGCTATACTAACCCATCTCATATGTAATAAGAATCACCATTGTGAAATCACAGCTAAAACAAATATCAACAATGTAATTGAATATTGTTGTCAAAGTTAAATTTTTCATACTAACATAATTAACTGGTTAGAAAATTTTATCATTGAAAATTAAACTTATACCATTTTTTTTCATAAGACTCATTATGCGTTTCTCTTAGTGTTCTAATTAAGGCATGTTATCCAAGCAAAAATCATAATTACCATCAGATACTATCATGCACATCTAAACTACAAAAAATGAACTAAGCAAAGAAAAAATAAGCAAGGGACATTAGGCTTGACAATTAGCAAGTATTATCATATAGTTATGGCAGACCACAAAAAACATATTCAGACCACATTGCATTGCATGCCAACAAAACATGTTCTTCATATACCATTTAAATTCTACCGAGCACACCAAGTGGAAGGAAATTGTATAGTTATGGCAGCAAACATTACATCCAAACAAAATGTCATTGTTCATGACACTACAATTCAATACATGCACTGAAAACATCACACAGAAGAAGAAGAAAACTGCTTGAACAAATTGTTCTAGCAACTTAAATCCAATCTTAAAATTACAATGTAAAATGGAATGAAAGTACCTTAAAACCACAAATTAACCAACGATGATAATGATAGACCATAGATGCTATCAGTAATAAACTGTCAATAATAGACCATAGATGAAATTCTTAAACAATTAGGAGCATATATTAGCAAAGATAATAATGGTGAAACAATGATAATGATTCCAAAAATGCAATGGCTTAATTGTGCTCAACCTGCGAAGAAAAACAAAGATAGCATAAAATTGAAGCATTAGTTGCTGCAATCCTTATTATAAGTTATTTATAATATGAGAAGAACTGATTTATGCGAAATTTTAATCAACATACCTGTATACATCAAGCCTTTCATATAGACAGAAGGATTGATCATTGAGTATACTATAAACATGAATTTATGCGTTTCAGATATGATGGCAAATGCAACAGTCAGGTCAAACAAAACCTGTAAAAACAAATTAAGCAACACACTGATGAGTTAGGTTTGACGACCATGATTCAGACATTTATTTAAGATTAATATCAATACAGTACATACTTGTATTGATGGCAGACAAATGTATCAACAAAACGGCAACACCTATATTTCATCAGCACCGAACAATTCATAAATTGCAAAAAAACTTCTTTATACACCACGTTTGATGTAGTATTGATGCAATTGTTGTCCTCATCTGTCAATAAAATTTTCAGACCGTTTCGATAGGTTACTCTTGATACCGCAACGTATAGTTGACCGTGCGAAAATACAGGTTGAGGTAGATATATACCAACTTTTTTCAGTGATTGTCCTTGGCTTTTAATCATGGTCATAGCGAACGACACAAAAATAGGAAACTGTCTACGTTGAAGAAATAGGAAACGGTCAAGAAGGCCGCACCACTTGATTATCAACACACCAAAAGGCATGACTCAAGACAACCTTTCGTGCAGAACTAAAAGTTGCAAATTCCCACA
The DNA here is from genome assembly GCF_051527215.1 of Medicago sativa. NCBI lineage: Eukaryota > Viridiplantae > Streptophyta > Magnoliopsida > Fabales > Fabaceae > Medicago > Medicago sativa. The sequence continues at coordinate 1,923,333 of NC_140753.1, forward strand.
ATAACTCAATTAGTAGTCACCAAGCACTCTATCTAAAATCCATATCAAACTTACTCCATCTTTTCCTTTGAAATACCCAACGGTCACAAAACCTACATTATAATAAAAATTGATACAAAATCACGATGGCCACAAAGATGAATTTCACAAAAAAAGTGAGTCAATCATTAAACTACATGGCATTGTTCATCTCCAATCTCGAATATATAACAGCGAAAAACAAATTATAAGGACAACAAAATCATATTAATAGACTCATATCAGGCCAAGGAATGCTTCTCACCTAGATAATTAAAAGGCATACCACATGCACATCTAAGTATTGCATAAAAAACTAAACTGAAAAAGGGATACAAAAGAGTCAACTGAAAAAAGCGTTGCATTCACATTGAAAGGAAAAAAACTGACAATAAGCCAAAGTCATGGGGGGTAAAACAACAGTATCAAAACATATATATGAAAATATGTGATATATCCTAGCCATTAAAGTATTAAAAGTTCAGTTTCCACTATTACACAATCATATCTCCCATTTGATGGTTTTGGTTATATCATTTCTACATTGCCAATTGAATAACCCCTCAAGAAAGGAAAAAAAATAACTGAGATGTCAAAATAAGTTAAACAATAATAGGAATGATAGTAGAGATTGTCAAAAACAGAGCAAGAAGACTCAAGTGGAATATGAATATGAGAAGATAAAAAATATTATTAGCAAATTGTACATGGCTACATATGAACTATTTGTCGAAATGATTAGTAAATTCATGACCACAGTTCATATCTTCAATTAAATCTATCAATTCAAAAGGAGAGTTCTAATACCAAATTGTACATAGCTACATATGAACTATTTGTTGAAATGAGTAGTAAATTCATGACCACAGTTCATATCTTCAATTAAATCTATCAATTCAAAAGGAGAGTTCTAATACCATAATATAAAATCACTTTGATTAACTACCTAAATGATTGTTTTGAAAAGTATATTTGATTGCAATAGATTCTCCATTTAGTTTGCTGCTATTGAATGACATATGGCAGCATGACAAAACAATGGTTCTAGACAACCTTAAGGCAAAGGATATTTATTATTTTAGCAACTTCTTCATCACTATAACTTAATCTGTTAATCCATTATTCCGTTGTCAACAATGTTAAGGCACATGTTACCTACATTAATACTGAAATAAGTTATATTAGTGTATGTAAGGGAACATAGAGGAAAACTAATACATCCGCAGAAATATAAAAGAAGCAATTTTTTGTTGAGGATATGGATTATTTCAAGGCTTACTTGAAAGGAGGGTTTGATTTTGCTCAATAGGCAGCATCATAAGAGACAATAGAAGAATCAGAAGTCACCTAAAGCAAAAGCAACCAAAAGCAAAAGTCATCTTAAGCCATGAATGGAAATCAGATATAAAGAATCAGTTGAAAGCAAAATAGATATATACAAAGACATATAAACATATTTATCCTAAACCATAAATACGAAGAAAAAAGCTTCCAAGCAATCAAAGTGTAAAATTCGGACGATTATTTATGTGGACAATTACATTTATTTGTGAAATCACCAATATGCAAATCTAAATTGAAAAACAAACAAACCAAGGTCCAGAAATTATTTGAAGAGGAACGTCCAAATTCTGCATTGTTTTTGATGTCGGGTATGCAGATTAAAGCAATTTTCTTTTGTACTTATATATGGTTTTCTAGGCATTTTTGCCTGCAGTTGGTATGTTTAGTTTTAGTGCAAATTTTATGTGTTTTCAGCAAGCTTTTACTTTTTTTTTCCTATTTTCCTACATCAGTATAATTGGTTAATTGAAAAAGAAAAAGAAAAACAGAAACAATCTAATCTAAAATAACACTAAAATTGTAGTTAAAAAAGGCAATCATGAAGGCATCACCGGACTTGGGATAGAAATTACAGCAACTCTGCACTAACAGGAAAGGATACACAGTTGAAAATAGATTACATTAGCAACAGCCGGCCAAAACGACAAACCTTAACAGCCATATACTGAAAAAACAGCAGGACTCAATGGGAAAATAACATAATAGACATTAGCAAAACACCAAGACACAAAACCAACAAACCATCAATTTATAACTCTCTAGCAGCAGATACAAAAGCAAGCACAAAACATACAAAAATTACTTCTTTCCTGACCGAAACACCATCAGTTTGAAAAATATGAATACCACACCAAGTTTGAAAATACCAATTTTACATTATACTACACACTCAAAATCTACTATTTTATCCAAAGTTAGAGCAAACCTTGTTAAAAGTTTTCAAAAGCTGCAACACGAATATGAGCATTGCTTCCAGCAGCATCAAACTTTGCACTGAATTTGTCCACCTAAAAGAATTACTTGGCAAAATCAGTTCTTTTGAGGATCGAAACTAAAATTGGCATATTCAAAAGATGTTCAAATAAAAAATGTCTATTTTTGTAAAGTCAACGGAAATTGTGAGTTCCGATTAAAGGAAGCAAAATTAAGAGAATCCGATTGAAGTTAACGGAAATTGTGAGTTGCAAATATATAGCATAATTAATCCATACTCACAAAGATCTATGAATCCCTAGAATTGTTTCTTCAAAAATTCAAAAAAATCAAATAAAAAATTCAGCAGACGAAAGAGAAGGTTAAAGATGAATTTTTTCTTGAAAATTGATCAAAGAAAATAGTAGTAGAGCCGCACACCACATTTCATTCTTAACAACAGCAACGCTTACCCATTACACAGAAAAGATGAAAATTTATGTTGTTTAATGTTAACTCATGAAACTGGAACAGAACCAAACTCAATTATTTTTGTTTATTTTGAAATTGAAAAAGAAGCATACAATAAAAAATAAAACAAACTAACTGCCATGGATTGAAACCAGCAAATGAAAATGCCGTGAATTTCGAGATTTTGATGTGATATGGGATTTTCTTCTCGGTCTGCACACTCTACCTCTCAACCAAATTTACTTACCCATAAACAAACACTAAAACACAATTCAACCAAATTAAAACAGAGCCAATCCACTAAAACACAATTCAACCAAATTGGAACAGAGCCAATCTGTTGAGGCTGAGGCAAACAACGACAGTATGTTTAGGCTGAGGCGGTAGAGGACGGACGGCGGCGATCGAGTCGACGACGGCGAGGGATGAGAGGAGAAATACGACTATGATGGAGGATAGATATGGTAGAAAGTTTTGCTATTGATATGTTGTGGGAGAGGTTTGGTGGTCGCCGTCGATGGATGGGGGAGAGGGTTGGCGGTGGTGATGATAAGAGGAAGAAGAAGAAGAAACGCGTGACCTTGTTTTGGGAAATAGGAGATTCAAATAAAGAGAGAGAAAGAAGAAGAATTAACCCGTGCTTTTTTGCTCTTCTTTTGTTACAGCTGTTTCTAAATTAAGGGTTAGGTTAGGGGTAAAATAGGAATTTTAGTCATTAGGGTTTAGGAAAAATTAGGGCTTCAAAGTTTGCTTGGGGCAACTTTTATATATAGATTGATTTGTTAGGTTAAATTGGGGGGCTGCATTTTAGATGGAATCCTTATCCTTATTTATTAATTTTGTTACGTCTGCAACAACTTAACCTAATTTTTTCCTGCTCATTTGCTTTATTAGGTTTGCAATTATTTAACCTAACAAATTCCATCTAAAAAAAATGCATTGCACACCAATTTCATTTCTATCCTCTTGTCTTTTTTTTTTTGAAGAAAATATTTTCTACCATATCAATGATCACGTATGATCCTTCTATTTTATACTTTTTTTTTGGTCAAGAATTTTACACTTTTTTTTTTGGATTTTTTTTTTAATTTCATGCCTTTTTTTTGACATCCTTATTTATTAATTTCATTCCTATCCTCTTGCCTTTTTTTTTTTTGAAGAAAATATTTTCTACCATATCAATGAATCACGTATGATCCTTCTATTTTATACTTTTTTTTTGGTCAAGAATTTGACACTTTTTTTTTGGATTTTTTTTTTAATTTCATGCCTTTTTTTTGACATCCTTATTTATTAATTTTGTTACGTCTGCAGCAACTTAACCTAATTTTTTTCCGCCCATTTGCTTTATTAGGTTTGCAATATTTAACCTAACAAATTCCATCTAAAAAAATGCATTGCACACCAATTTCATTCCTATCCTCTTGCCTTTTTTTTTTTGAAGAAAATATTTTCTACCATATCAATGATCTTACGGGTTAAAGATTATTTATTGGTCTTTATTATAGTCGAGAAAACCCGTGCGACGCACGGGTCAAAAGTCTAGTTTGTTAGGTTAAATTGATGCTAATCTAATGCAACATTTTAGAGGGAAATTATTAGGTTAAGTTGCTGCAGACCTAATAAAATTAATAAATAAGGATAGTTCACAAATCCTAACTCAACTAGTAAAAGTAATAAAATTTTTAGGTCGAACGTCTATCAACAAAAAAAATTGTATCAACATTATTTTCTTTTCGATGGATCTTACCATTTCATTTATCAGAAAATTTGTTTTTGCATGGACAATATATTTTTTTTCCAACTTTGGGTTGGTTTGTGATTGGAATTTTGGGACTATAATAATTGAAAACTAGTTACCTTTCAACAAAATAAAAATAAAAAAATTTGAAAGCTATGAAAAGAATGATTTCAGGGCTTAGTGGATATTTCTTTTGAAGAGGTATATTTTTCGCTATAGCTGAAGGAGAATGTCAACCTTATTTTGTAAGCTCAATCGCGAGAGTTCTCCTAAGAAGTAGACAACTCTAGGTTTGAATTAAGAAAATCAAGGATTAGTGGTTTTTTTAAGAGGGGTTAGCGGCTTGTTAGATAGGATTTAATCGTAGCTTAGTTCAGTTGGTAGGGATAATGCATAATATATGCAAGGTCTAGTTGATAGGGACAATGCATAATATATGCAAGGTCCATGGTTCAAACCCAGCCACCACAAAAAAAAAGGATTTAATTATTTTGTTGTGATTAGACCTCACAAGTAGTATCCCCGTGAAAAACTGATTAGTCCTTAAAGAAACATGTGACCTTTTATTTCAATTGGTTTGAGAGTTGCCATGATGCTTCCCATTCATATTTTTCACTAGGAACTTTTGTGATGTATTGATGATAAAGAGAAGATGAGTTGATAGTAATTTTAAGATTGAAAGTGAGAAGAAGAAACATCTAGTGTATGCATTTACAAGAATGGTATAATGCTCATAGGCTATTGAAACGTTACGAATTACAGTAGGAAGTAGGTATTTTCAATGGTCGAATAACGAAAGGGACTATATAATGTTTTAGGAAACATGATGTAAGAGAAAATATGGAATTAAGTTTTGCAAATAGGTAAGAGGAGTTTTAAAGGGCCAATTGAGAATGGTCTTTCGAAGTGTGTAATTAGTAGAGTCTTAATAGACTATATTTTCAGTGAACATTGGAAGCTGTTGGAGATCTTATGAATAAAACCTTTATTCACTATAAGAATAGTGTGTGATTTAGATCCGTAGATGAATGATTCTTTCGGAGTGAATGAATGTATTTCTTGCAGATAGTTTTGAGGGTTAAGAAAATCAGAAAAGTATTCTCAAGGACTGATAAATAATTAGGGTGATTGAGTCCATTAAGAGAGATAAAAGGGTGAATCTAGCCACCATATTGCCCGTGGCAAATGATGTTTTTCATGTTCAGGGCTGCAAAAGTATGATGCCAAATCATCCATGTCTTTGAGTTGAACACGATAGATTTGAAGAAGGATCTATTTTCAATACCTCCAATAAGTGATTGAACCGCTTTAAAAAGTATCGAACGACACTTAAATGCAATTGAAAAGGCGAACGGTAGTTAACTTTTCGTTGGAGTATGTTTTTGAGTTATTTGAAAAGTGAGAAGAGTAATATCTAAAGTAAAGACCTATGAACCATTGGTATATCTCTCCCACCCATAAAACAGGTTATAATTAACTAATATTCACTTCTGAATCAACTTAGGGTCTTTTTGATTCAAACGAGGGGAAGAGAAGGAGTGATTTTAATGGAAGAGAGAAAAGAGAAGGGGAGAAATTTTAGTTAAATGTATGTTTGATTCAAACGATAAGAGGGGAGGGAAGATGAGGATTAAGTGTAATAGAAAAGAAGCCCATGCCTTTCCGCTACTTAGTAATAATGTGAGTTAGTCTTCCTAAAATATGAAACCTAATTTTTTCTATAAATAAAGATTTAGAGATCAATAAGAAAGGGTGCGTTTGATCTACTTAAAAACAATGGACATGACAAATCTAGTTGTATAGTGTTTGATTTGTAATACTGTTTCATGGACATGACAAACTTGAGGTAAGTGGCAGGAGAAAAATTAAAATTCTTGTCCTTTACTAAACCACAACCGAACTTTTTCTCCCACGAATAATTTGTCTAAAATATCAAAGTAATCTTTTGCACAAAAAATTGTCTAGAAAATCGGCACTATTGCAACTTGCAAGTGCATATGAAAAAGGAAGACATACAAGTGCAGAGGATGTCACAAAACAAAATACACAAGTGTAAAAAATTCGTATTTTTTATTTTTTACTGTTATGTTAAATTTTGTATTGAAGTACTGTCGTAAATAAATTTTCTTGTGGTTTTGTTGTTTGGTTTCTTTAAGTTGTATGCTTTCGTAAGTTTCGTTCATTATCATTTTACCTTTATCTATTTAAAATTTTTTTGTTGAGAGTTTACCGTTATTTTAGATCACATAACTCAAATGATTTTTTTTTGAAGGAACTCAAATGATTTTTATTGATCGAGAGGATGACTCGAATGATTACCGTCCAATTAAAAGATGAGATTTTGTTTTCATAGAAAAAACAAACATCTAGATTGGAGAAATTTGTTTTTTCTCTTTGTTTTGGTTTTCCATTTTTATCGGTTCATTTCTATCTATAATTTTTTTTAAGGAATTTCTATCTATAATTTAATAATAACTATTTTAGGGGTAATAAATATTTGGCCACCATAGTCCTTAATGTAACGAATTAAATTTTAAAATAATCATTGATTGTACAATTCGTTAGTTAAAATTGTCTGTATTTTGAAACGTCGATACATTGAAAGACGATTGTGACTATTCGTTACACATTCAAGGACTAAAATAACTATTACTCACTATTTTTTTTTACTATTGTAGGAAAAAACTATATAGTAATTAAAAAACTTATATAGACCAAATTCATCAATTATCCAATAAATTAAAATGCAATTTTTTGCTTATACTAGTGACTAAATGAAGTATATATGGTTCTTTTTTTTTAAAGGCATTATAAAGTAGTTCTTCTTGCTGCAATTAAATAACATGACTCAAGTGATTTTCATTGATAGGTGACTCGAATGATTACCGTCCAATTAAGAGACGAGTGAATGATTTTGTTTTCATATAAAAAAAAAATCTAGATTGGAGAAATTTGTTTTTCCTTTTTGTTTTGGTTTTCCTTTTTTTATTGATTCCTTTCTATCTACAATTTAGTAGTAATTATTTTAGGGGTAATAATCAATTTGGCTACAATAGTCCTCGATGTATCGAAATTCTAAAATAATCATTAATTGTGCAATTCGTTAGTTAAAATAGTCACTCAATATTGACATGAACTTTTTTTATATAGAGATTGATATGACAGTAAATACTTATAGGAGTTGATATGATAATAAGTATACTTATAAGGTTGATATGGCAATATGAACGAAATATTTTAACATAAAAGACTATTTTGACTAACATAGTGTACAATCTCTATTATATATATTTGCACTATTTTATTTTGATAGTACACATGGCATCCTTATATTGAAAGGTGCATTTAATGTTTTGTGTAATTGGTACATATTATGTGATTTGTGCAAGACTTATGTAATTAACATGATTATGCAAGTTGACTAAAAGACTTATAATGACAAAAAAAATAAATGAAATATTTTATTCAAATTATTTTTGCTATTTAATGTGTTACTAATTTCATTACTAAATTAATGGCATAATTGATGTGACTTACTTGCTTCTTTTTTCCTATAAATATTGTTTGTCCGTCTCAAACATCTTCACATCATTTAGAATTCATACTAAAATTTTAAAATTATTCTCAAAATCTCTCTTTTATTTTATTGAAACACTTTTCTTCTTAACATATTTTTTTCATCACTCTAATTTCAAAAATTGATTCAATTTATGATATTACTCCGCTACATGTTGTATATATCCATGTATTTTGTTCAAATTCACATATTCATCCTATGATACCCTCGAGTTCTAACGGCTTATGACAAGATATGTACCAATTACATGTTGGTACATAATTCTTAATTATCATCCAATCAAATTGTAATCAACACATCATCATATTAAGTTAGCCAGTCTTGAGTTTTTTTTTCCTATATTTAGTCAATTTGTCTTTCATCATTTGTATATGCATCTTCCTTTCGTACAAATTATTTATAATATCATTTATTTGAAATGCAAATATTTTTACCTCCTGACCAATTCAATTTTATTGATTTCATTATTATCAAATTGATTTAGGTACCATTTTTTTCCTTTCGAATTTTGATTCCCTTTTATAGGTTTAGCTGCCGGCTCTGTTAATTTTAGGGTTTTCATCCCCATATATATTTACACCTTTTGAAAAAGTTTGCTTCACGTTTTAATGAATTTCATTATTTTTCTATTAATTTGAAGCGACGTAATTGAAAGACGTTTTGAATCAGATTTCTTCATTCCAAAACTATTTTTTTTTGCCACTATTAATAATGAGAGATATGTGAAAGGCATGTCAATGTTTTGTTCTTCCAACGTTGAAGTTGTGCATATAAAAGAGAATTCTTCCTTAAAAAAAACAGAGAATTCTCAAGTATTTTTGGGTAACATATTAGTTGATAGTTCTCAAGATATTATATTTTTATCTTACATTTTTGTGGTGCAAACTATTCATGTATGTTGTAGAACAAGACCATTTTTGTGGTGCAAACTATTCATGTATGTTGTAGAACAAGACCGACCCCTGCGAAAATGTAGAAAATTTATTTTAGTTATTTTTTTTTTCAATGAATTTTATCTAAACCTCACTATTTTCTTTATTATTTTCATTTGCTCCTATTCAAAAGAACTGATTTAATTTATTAAGTTATTTCGTTTCTATTGTCAATCACTCATTTTCACTAAACATGGCGTTGATATATATTATTTCACATAAATTATTCTAACATCAAATCTCATTCATTCATTTCATTTGATAAATTAGTTCACATGCATCAAATACTCTTTATCACCTAATCAAGCATTCCATTTTTATCTCCCCATATTTATTTATTTCTGCCATCAACACATACTCAAACTTCTTTGTTAATTTTTTTACAAATTGCATGATAAAACACATACTTATGGTTGTTTGAGTCACTCATCAACATCGATAATATTTATTTGCCTTTATTTCATACCCATATTTTTTTATTTATTTTAAAATTATATTAAAAAAAAGACAACAATCTCGGCTAAACTATCAATATCTCTATCCGTATCCTTATCTACATCTACAATCTACATCTACATCTACAATATAAACAAGTGAAACCATTTTCATTTAAAAGTACATGTGGCAAGTTATAGTCTCATTCTAATTAATGTCAGGCTAATTAATGCTAGAAAAATTCAAATTTCCATTACATGGTATATGCTTAGCACCTGGTATTTCAGTCTCAACACATACTTCCATATCTAGAAATTTAGTTGCCTGATATCAAATCAAACAAGAAACTGCCCATAAAAAAATCAAACAAGAAACTATCAACTGCCAATTAATGAAATTAAATTCAAATTATTCAACAATTATAACAGTCCTAAAAAAGAATGTTGACAATTGGTCTAATTCAAGACTATCGTTGAATTGTTTCTCACCTATTAAAATCAAATTAAAACCTGACCAAAAAAAAAAATCAAATTAAAACCAAAATAAAATAGTGAAAGGTAATGATTCTTTTTGTCACAAAAAGGAAATAAAATAGCTCAGATCTTTATCTCCCATCCTATTCTCATCACTATTACTATTTTTCAAAAATGGTTTTGAGAACGGTAAGAAGATCAAGAACACCTTTAGTTCCTACAATTTCATCAAATTTTATTGTTGATTGCATCAGACTGTTCCCCTTCATCATGGTTTGTGACCATGGTTTAGGATTTTATTGCTAATAGTTGGATTTTTAGCTGTACAGGAGAAAATAAGAGGGAGAATGTTAGTTATCAAATAATTTGTTGAGAAATTGATTTTGAAGCTGAAGAAAGGCATAAACGAAAGGGATCTTGAATCTTCTCTCATGATTTATATTTTGTTCCAATTCTCTCATGATTTATATTTTGTTCCAAATAATTGTCTACTATATATCATTTTTGAAAATGCTTCATTTGAGACATTATTTTCATCATATAACGATATGATCTTATTCATTAAATTTCTTTTGCTATTAATGTAACATATTTATTTTCCCATATATTTGTTTGTGGATGACCATATTGCTACTCAATGTTCCTCAAATTTACAAAGAACTTATCGGATTTATAACTAAAGTATATCTCAGTTTAATCGACTTTAGTTCCTTCCAGTTTGGTTGTGTTTCTTCTAATTGGGAGGAAACTCAACATTATTGAAATTTCTTTTATCGGTTTTGTTTACAATGTGTTCATTATTTTGCAGAGACCTTTATAATATTGAGAACAAAGTAGTTTCCTATCTATATATTCAGTTCAAGGCCGCGCATCCTATATTAAATGTCAGGGCCAAACTTTAGTTTTTTTGGTAATTTGTCATTTACACATTTTATACCACGAATCATATGTAATAAGTGTATATTTTAGTCTTTTTAAGGCTTTTGTTTATTTTTCTTCTTTGTGTTGTTTGGATTAGTGTTACATAATAAGAATTTTGAATTAGGGTTTCATTTTTCTTTGTTGCAGCTTCTCTTCTGGATTCTTAAGTTTCTTTTTTGACATATTCTAGATTCTTACGTTGCAAAAGTTTTTTTTGAATTTTATTACTATGATTATTTCTGAATTTTGCTAAAAGAAAATCTAAATTTTTATTGCAACTTTATTTCTGAATTATATGTTCTCACGGAATTTCATATATTTTATTTTCAGTATTAAATAAATACAAACATTTGAAGAAAAAAAATTCCTCTTTTATTTTTTTTGAGGGAATTCCTCTTTTATTTAAATGTAGTTTTGGTCGAACCAAACCATACACCATCGATTCAGTTCGGTTCGTTTTCACTTTTAAAAAATGATAAAACCCAAACCTCATTTGACTTTGAAGAGCATGTAAATGGTAATTTAAAAAAATCATTATAACAATCAATATTTTGAATAAAACACGTTTACTCAATAATATAAGTATTGTACTACCTCTCATACAAACAAAGTTGTAAAGAGTGTATATACACATTAATCAAAATATATTTATTTTAAAAGGGGCACTAGCCAACAAATGTGTATTTTTTTTTTATGTTAATTTTAAACCGAACCTCCACTAGATAGAACTAGAAAAGTAGGTGTAGAACATATACAGTGGCTAGACCTATGGGTTTTTAGATGCAATATTGCACATGTTAAAGCAACTGAAAGTAATAACTTCTTATTGAAAACAACTATTATTTATTAAAAAACTACACATTTAATATAAAATGCACAACAATTATTTATTACTAAGACCCATTTAATATTTTTTGAAGTGTTGAGTTTGAGAGATTTTTTTATTTTTTTAGTTAAATGGGGTTCAATTATGAACAAGCTGCATCACTTTATAAATGCATAAATAAAAGGAAAAAAGAACAAAAGGAGTTGGGGGATGGACCAAAACCTTCTCAATAAAGCTAAGCAAAAAGCTGAGGGGCAAACACCAAACCAAGAAAAAAGTAAATAACAAGAAAATAAAAAGTAAAGAAAACCAAAAGAAAAATAAAAGGAACGAACTAAGAGAAAGTCCTTGAGTTATTCTGGTAACATATATACTCCTAGAGTTTGAAATATTAAATCTTATTAAGTATTAATTATAAGAGCAAGTGACAAGCACATAGAGACTCATTTAAGCAACCAAAAGGAGAGGTCCATTGTGGATGCTCTAACAATCGATTAACTTATTGATGAAAATTTTTGGTCGAAAATAATACAAAATAAATGCTTGCTGAAATTATCAATTTTTAAATATTATTGTTATTATTATTAATAATAATAAATATTGATTTTTAATGTTTATTAGATATACTAATTAAATGTATCAATTACGTTTGGTAACTAATTTTATATTTGATATTTTTTCGAGTTATCATGAAATTGGTATAAAGCTTACATCACCGCTTAGCAGTGACTAATCTTAGTTGGAAAACCTGTGGGATACATAAGACGAGTTCTCTCATCTCAGCCGAATATTTTCCATACACATGAGGCAGAAATTGAACTGCTATCCACATACTTACGATGCTCTAATCTATTATCAATTTGACCATTTTTTCCTAGGGTCATAGCTTACATGTTAATTCCAGGTGTTCGTACAACCGGTTCATCCTTCAATATTCCATTGAAAATCAATGAAGCATTGATACATGGATTTGAAAAGAAAATACGAGACCTTAAAATTGATATGAAGGCAACAGAGAGAATCAAACACGAGACCTTAAAAGTAGTCCCAGGCCAAAACAAGTGGGTTAGATCAAACTTATTCATTGTGTTCCCTTATTGACTTTGTTTATCCAAATAATTTGGAAAATATATAGATCTCCAAAAAAATCAAGAGCGAGGGATACTTGCTCAAACTTTGGACCCATTTGAGCACTTTAACAATATTATTCTATCGTTGTTTCCAGAAAACGAGAAGGAAAATATTAGCTTTGATTTGGTTTGTCAATCTGACCAAAATAAAAAGCTACAAAGCAAATGGTATTCAATTGAGTTCTTGAATGATATTAACAATTGCATATTTCAAACCACAAATTAAGATTTAAAGTTGGATGTCCAATAATATTGATGAGGAACATATACCAAGGTATTGTGTTTCAAAATGAGAAACCCCACATCTTCATCCAAAACCTTAAGACAATATGTATATTACTCATCTCATTTATATGTTCATAAATATCAAATCTTGCTGGCAATATAGAATTTTTACTCACACATGACAAATTAGCATTTCTCCCTTAAACGTGAGACTCTCTATGTCTATGATATGATGAAATAGTCAAATAAGGCCAGAGGCACAACATGGTAAAAAAGGTGGCTTGGTGGTGGTTTCATAGAGATGTGTTTTTTTTTTCTCATTTATTTTATGAGAAGAGAGAAATTAAATTAGAAAAATTATTCGAACTAGAAAGAAATGACAAGGAAAACGAGTGAGTTGTGGGTAGTTTTATGAGTTTGTTGAAGGAGTTGGATATTATTGAGTAATTATTCTACCAAAAATATTAGACTCATTAAAAATGTCACATCAATTTAAAATGTACAATAAACATGTATTTTTCAACTCAGCATAACACATAAACGTTTTTCCTTTGTCATATCCCACTAAAGACTAAAAGTGAAGGAACTTAAAATAATAGAGGTTAAATAAAAAAAGTTATCGCCTTGACAAATAAAAATTGCATGAAAGCGAACGACTTCCAAAATATAATATTTAACATAAAAAAATTAAACAAATGACATTCAAAAGCTAACAAAATAAATCATGATAATTTCGAGACTGCAAGTGTAACCTACACTGGGTTCTATCTTTGCATTAGGCTAAAAGAAACTAGACAAATGATATCGACACCACAATTTTCCCAAATTATTTAGGCACACGTTTGTGAGTCATCTCCCTTATATCTTATTCAATATCTACTATTCCTTTCATTGTAGAACTTTAACTCTTATTTTACACGATAACATATCTCCCTCAAGTGTGACATTCTCTGTGTCCGTAATTACGTGACATAGCCAAATAAGGTCAAACCGATGTACAACATGATCAAAAAGGTAGATTAATGGTAATTTACTAAAAGTGTGTTTTTGTTCCTTTATTTCATGAGAAGAGATCAAAGAAATTAGAAGATGAAAAATAAATTTGAGATTGAGAGAACTGATACCGGTTAAAAAAAAATAAGAATTGTGTATTTTGTCCATGAGGTTATAAAGAACGAAGTAAGTTGCAAGTGATTTTATAAAATTGTTGAAGGAGTTGAAGATTTTTGTGTAATTAATTTACCAAAAAGTTAGATTGCGTTAAAAAAACTAATTTACCAAAAAGTTAGATTCGGGTAAAAAAACGCAACAACATATAAAGAATTTACTAAGCACATATTTTGTTAACTCAGCATAACACTTAAGTGTTTATCTATGGTTAAATTCCACCAAAGATCAAATGATAAGGAATTTAATATCTTAGAGATTGATTAAAAAATATTGCATGAAAGTGAACAACACCCGAAAACATAAATTTGATATAAAAATTAAATAATTGGCATCCCAAAACTAACGAAACCGTTTATCGTAATGTTGAGAGTTCTAAGGGTGTCTACAGTAGGTTGGACATTAGGCTAAGTGAAACCACACAATTGTGATTGGCATCACATCATTATCCAAAACCTTAAGGCATTAGGTGTATTGGTCATCTTACTTATATGTTTCTCAACGTCTCCTTTGACATCCAATAATGTGGAACTTTAAGTCACAATTTACACATGAACATATATCTCTAAAGTGTGAGACTCAATGCGTCTGTAATTTGTTGATAGTCAAATAAGATTAGGCGAAGGCACAACATGGTTAAAAGAATGGATTAATGGTGTTTTTGCGGAGGGAAGTTTGTGTTCCCATCTTTCATGAAACGAGAGAAATAAATTTAGCAACAATAAAATTAAATTAGAATATGAAAAGAAATTTGAACATGATAGAAATGATAAGGGAAAAAAATAGTGTGTGTTTTGTCCATGGAAGTATCGGAAATATAGCGAGTTACTGACAATTTTATGGGTCAGTTAAAAAGTGTTGGAAATTTAAGAGTAAATATTTCACCAAAAAATAGACTCGGTTAAAAAAACGCCACATCTTTATAAAATGTTTAATAATCATGTACTTTTTCAATTCAGCATAACACATTTGTATTTTTCCATTCGCATGTTCGTTCACCCAAAGACCAAATATGGAGGTATTTGATATAATATTGATTGGATAAAAAAATTGTATGAAAGCAAATAGGGTTAATATGTCTTTACCCCCCTGTAATATAGGCGAGTTCCGGTTTTCCCCCCTGTAAAAAAGATTCTTTCGATTCCAACCCTGTAATATAAAGATTCCGTCGAAAACCCCCCTGAGCACATTTGAGACCCCCCCAGCAGATGACGTGGCACGCTGAGTCACCTATTCTGCTGACGTGGCGCGCTGACTGTATAATTAATTTTATTTTTTATTTTTTTTATAGGGACACGTGGCATTTTTCATTTTTTTAATAAATTTTTTTAAAAAAAAAAATCTAAAAAACGAAAATAATTCAGAAAAAATAAAAAAAATTACGAATTTTTTTTTAAAAATTGGAAAAATTAATAAAAATGAAAAAAAATATGGAAAATTTTAAAAATAAAAAATAAAATCTGGGAAATTTTAAAAAAATAATAATTTAAATTCCGGAAAAATAAATAAAAATTGAAAATAATGAAAAAATTTGGAAAAAAATTAATAAAAACGAAAACAAAAATCTGGAAAATTTTAAAATAATAATAATTTTTTAAAAAAATTCTGGAAAAATAAATAAAAATTGAATTAATGGAAAAAATAAATAAAAATGGATTTTTTTTTCGAAATTTAGAAGATATTTAAAAATACTGGAATTTAATTTTCAAAATAAAAAAGTTTAGATTTTTTTCGAAATAAAAAAACTGGAAAGTATTTAAAATTTTAAAAATCTGGATATATATTTTCTAAAACCCAATTACAATATGAAAATTAAATTTTGAAAATATATAATCTGAAGAAAAAAATTGATTTTAGTTTAATTAAAAATTTAGGAAAAAAATTTGAGAAGCTTGAATTACATAGGAATATTTTTGTAAAAAGAATTATTATTGCGTGTAAAATTTTAAAAAGTGTCCGTTTACACTCAGGTTCATCGAGCTCGAAAGAGCTTTATGCTTGCTGCTTGAGCAGGGAGTTGTTGGCACTTGGGTTTGTTATTGTGTTGGCAGTCAATCCATTCGCTAAAATTAAATCCTAATTGTTTTTGACAAATGTTTTTCACTATTCATATTTTTTTTGTAATCTGGTTTCGTCCCCGCACGCGGGTTTGCTATGTTATGCTCATGATTAGTGAATTTTTGTTAGGATATTTTAGGGCTGTTTCGCTTGGTCTGATTTATGATGATGTATGCCCGTTTTGGGTTTTACCTGAGTTAGGTTTTATGTCCCCCCAGTCTCTGTATCTCTCTCTTTTTCTTTTAATGTATTTTTCTTTTTACTTAAAATTTTTTTAAAAAGTGTCTTATTTAAGAGACATTAAAATTTAAAAAGTGAGTACCTCAAGTTGCTCTTCCAATGTCTTTTGAACTTCCCAAAAAAATCTAAACTTTTTTATTTTGAAAATTAAATTCCAGTATTTTTAAATATCTTCTAAATTTCAAAAAAAATCCAAACTTTTTTATAATTTTTAAAATTTCGAAAAAAATCTATTTTTTCATTTTATTAATTTTTTAAATTTTTTTGGAATTTTTTTCATTATTTTCAATTTTTATTAATTTTCCAGAATTTTTTTAAAAAAATAATTTTTTTTAAAAATTTTCCAGATTTTATTTTTTATTTTTAAAATTTTTACAGGGGGTAAAACTGGAACTCGCCTAAATTACAGGGGGGTAAAGACATAAAAAAATTACAAATGCCACGTGTACCCTATAAAAAAAATAAAAAATCAAATTAATTATACAGTCAGCAAGCCACGTCAGCAGACAAGGGTGACTCAGCGCGCCACGTCACGCCACGTCATCAGCTGGGGGGTCTCAAATGTGCTCAGGGGGGTTTTCGAAGGAATCTTTATATTACAGGGTTGGAATCGAAAGAATCTTTTTTACAGGGGGGAAAACCGGAACTCGCCTATATTACAGGGGGGTAAAGACATATTAACCCAAGCAAATAACATCCAAAAACTTATATTTGATATAAAAAGTTAAACAAATGAAATTCAAAAACTAAAAAAAAAAAATTAATGTTTAGAGTTCTGAGGGAGTCTACAATGGGTTTGGACCATCACATTTGACTATGAGAAACTCCACAAGTGATATTGACAGCACATCTTCGCGTAAAATCTTAAGACATTAGGTATATTGTTCTTCTCGCTTATACGTTACTCAATGTATATTATTGCACACAAGTTTAACTCACTATAATAGAGTTCTGAGGGAGTCTACAATGGGTTGGACCATCACATTTGACTATGAGAAACTCCACAAGTGAGATTGACATCACATCTTTGCGTAAAATCTTAAGACATTAGGTATATTGTTCTTCTTGCTTATATGTTACTCAATGTATATTATTGCACACAAGTTTAACTCACATATGAAACATAAACATCTCTCCCTTAAGTGTGAGACTATTATGTATGTGATCTGGTGAGATATCACATAAGGTCAGAGACACGACATGGTAAAAAAAAGTGGGTTGGCGGCAGTTTCATAGAGGGGTGTTTGTTTCTTTCTTTCATGAGAAGAGATAAAGTAAATTATAAAAGAAAAGAAGATTAAAAATGTTGAACTTGATAGAAATGAAAAGAGAAAAAAAAAATAAGGAGTGTGCGTTTTATTCGTGAGAGCATAGGAAACATAATGAATTGCTAGTGATTTTATGGATTTGTTGAAGAAGTTGAATATTACTGGGCAATTATGCTACCAAAATATTAGATTTATTGAAAATATGTACATCTATTTAAAATGTCTAACGAATATGTATTTTGTCAACTCATCATACATATACATTTTTCCATTGCAAGATCCCATGAAATATCATAACTGAAGGAATTTGAAATGACAAAGGTTATTTTTTTTTTTTTGTGCATGAAAGCTAATCACATTCAAAAACTAAAATTTAAGATGAAAAATTAAACAAATGACACTCAAAAAATAACGAAACAAATCATCACATTAGGCTAGGATCCTACAATGGATTGTATTATCACATTAAGCTAAGATCAATCACAGAAGTGAGATTCACATCCTATCTTCTTTCAAAGTCTTAAGGCATTATGTATATGAGTCATTTCACTTATATGTTTCTCACATCTACTCTTGCATACAATACGGAATTTTAACTCACACTTGAGACATTAACATCTCTCCATTAAGTGTTAGGATCTTTGTGTTTGTAGTCCACCACCAAGAACAACTCTCGATCCCCCACAACGTCGAACCCGGATGTGATACTACCGTTGGGCTTTCTGTGGGAGCCTACGTTGATGTAGATCGACAATTTGGATAAAGAGAAACCACACAAGTGATAATGATACAACCAAAACTCCATCTAAAATTTTAAGTAACACCTGATACATCACAATATTCCCTCCATCAAATATAACGACATTCTAGCCCGTGCTTGGCACGGGTGTCCATGCTAGTTAGAGATTATTTTAAAATGTCGGTACATTAAATGACTATTGTGGCTACTCGTGATACATTCAAAGGCCAAAATAACTATTACCTAATTATTTTATTTTTTTTACTATCGTAGAAAAAAATTATATAGTAACTAAAAACCAGATACATTGTTTTTCCTGTTTTTCGGTTCAATGTTTTTCCTCTTTTATTGATATTGAATTAAAAATTTGATTTTTCAAATTTATTGTATAACTTATGTGTGTGGTTATAATAATATAGATCAGATACATTAATTACTCAATAAATATTTTTTTGAGAAAATTATTCAATGAATTTAAAATGTGATATTTTTACTTACTTATTAGCACTAAAATAAAATTTCTATATTTGTCAATCAAAATCAGTTATGACTAAAATCATGGAGATGAAAAATACAATTAAAACTGAATTATTTAGGATGTTAATGGTGGTGGATTGACGGTACAAAACAATTTTGCACACACAACCAATCAAAATATTTAGAATTGCCACATCATCAAAGTTTTTAATTTATGTGGCAATTTAGAATGTTTTGATTGGTTGTGCTGTGCAAAATTATTTTAGACCATCAATTCACCACCATTAAACTCATTATTTAATACCATCCGAAAATACCATTCGAAAATATCTACAAATATTTTTTCTTTCTAATTTGAAAGTAACAACTAATAATAACGCGTAAAAAAACAAAGTTAAACAATAAGACTTGCCTTCCCTCAAAAAAAAAAAAAAAAAAACAATAAGACTTGCCTATATATAAAAAGGAATATATACGCGAAAAACAAAGTTACCAACAATTACTTGTCTCAACAAGTTCACAAAAAGTGAAAAGCTGGTATTTTTTGTTTCTTTTGCTTTTCTTTCTTTTTCTTAATCTCTGCTCTGTTGTTTTTCTCTTGCCCTATTTTCTTTACTTTGTTTTTTGTTTTGTTTTGTTTTTGCGCACCACCATATTTAATTTGCCTCTGTGTTAACTGAATATGCTATAAATTGTTTTTTTGTTTGTCTTTGTTTAAGGTTGACCGCATTCGTTTCTATTGCTTCTAATTCTTGTTCCTTATTTTTTTTGTTAAACCTTATTTTTATGTTCTGTTGATCCTTAAAAAAAATATATACAGTCTTAGTGTTGGTTTTAGACAATACTCCTTAGGGTTTGTTATAAGGGAGTGGTTAAGGTTGAGTTCGGTTATGTTTTTCTTAAAACATTTAAGGATCTTTTTGGGCTCTTGATATCGGTAAAGGATCCTCTCCATTTATCAAAATAAATAGAGTATGCAATTTGGGAAGAGATACACAAAAAATAGATATTAGGTCTTACCTTAAATCAGCCCCACTATCATTAATTATTTTATACTTTTTTAAAACTTTTTTGTGTCATTATCTCTCTAAATCGAATAAATGGAGAGAATCATAAATGAAGAAGATTCTAACTCCTTGATATCACATTTAAATATTTGTTTTGAATTTTCTAAAAAAAGAAATAAAAAATAAAACTGAATTTTGAACAGAAATCACCTTAAAATGTGATAAATATGAAAATGCAATTTCAAGAGTCACAAAAATTTAATTAGATGGAGGGGACATTTCTATTAGTTTTTGTTAATTTTTTTTTTTTTATAGAAAAAAATGATGTTGTAAATGTTCTTTTTGGGTAGTTTTACTCCTTAGGGCTGGGTTCAAACACTTTTGGTAATAGTTGATCTACTTTTTAATCCGTTTAAAAAAATACTTATGCCTTAGTGAGTAAAAATGTGGTATGTATGCATCATTATTTAACAAGTAATAGTTATTCTATAAAATCTCTAATGTATTCTAGAAATATCTAGAAAATGTAGCATAGCTTGCATAATTTTCATGAAAAATGCCACCAATGCTAGTTAGCAAATATTGACCAGAAAATGGAAAACAAACAATGTGCATACTCCATTAGGAGAGAGGTGCAGAAAAGTGCAAGAATAGATGAGGAACTAATTCTGAATTAGAATCACAAACACATCTGATAAAATGTATAACTTAGGCACTGAAAATTGTACACTCTCTTCCACTAGACACTTTTATGCCATTTTCTTCACTATTTTGTCATATTTGTTTGCACGGCTCTACCTATACAGTTATTTATTTTATCTCTATATTTGTTTTCAGGGATGGAGGCTCTTGATTCTGTGGATGACCTATGGAGTTTCTTATCTGACATAGGCGAGGATGATTATGACAAACCTACAAAAGCATTTCCTTCATTTGACCTGGATGATACCAACCATTCATTTTCTGTAAGTTTAACCTTTCCAAAATGCTTGGAAGGCCGTGAGAAAATTATCGAGTATGTTGCTTGATTTTTTTATCTAGTTTTGACTTGTTGAGGTGTGATCATGAAAGAGAAAAGTATTATGATTTGGTTTGAATCAATTAGAATTGTGATATATTATATTGTTTTTGTCCAAAGTAGAATTTTAGAAAGTACTCCTAGATTTTTACTTGTCTTCCTTTTTGCATCAATGTATTGGCAATCTGAGATTTTCAGTGCCTGCGGTGCCAACGACAGATTCTCTCTTTGCATCAAAGTTTTAATTGACTTGTGATCACTGTTTTAAGGTTTCCGTGTTGTGGAGCCACATCTATCTCAGTTTGAATACTAATGTCTTGATCGAAAGTTAATGTGATGTGCCGCTTGTTTTCATGTTCCAGGAGTTTTCAGTGTGAATACTAATGTCTTGATCAAAAACTAATGTGCCGCTTGTTTTCATGTTCCAGGAGTTTGCAGTAGAGGATCTTGAATGGCTATCCAACAAAGATGCATTTCCAGCTGTTGAAACATTTGATGACTTTTCCTGTATTCAACCAGATATTTCGCAGAATCAAAAGATAGCACCAATTGTTGAGAACAGCACAAGTAGTAGCAACAGCAATAACAGTTCCAACAGCATTACACTCTTAAGTGGCTACAATCACGTGAAGTTCCCTGTCCGTGCACGGAGCAAGTCTCGCAGTAAGCCTCGCCTTGGCATTTCTGATACCTGGAACCATCAATTCGCGTGGAAACAACTGAGTAACAAAACTTCTAAAGAACAAGCGAAACAAACCTCAACCATTGGGAGGCAATGTCATCATTGTGGAGCTGATAATACTCCTCTATGGCGTGCAGGTCCTGCTGGTCCAAAAACACTTTGTAATGCATGTGGGGTTAGGTATAGGTCTGGCCGACTTGTACCTGAATACCGCCCTGCAAAGAGCCCAACTTTTTGCAGCAATGTGCATTCTAATTCCCACAGGAAAGTAGTGGAAATAATTCGTAGTAAGCCTCGCCTTGGCATTTCTGACACATGGAACCGTCAATTCACGTGGAAACAGCCGAGTAACAAAGCATCCAAAGAACAATCGAAGCAAACCTCAACCATTGGGAGGAAATGTCATCATTGTGGAGCTGATAATACTCCGCAATGGCGTGCAGGTCCCGATGGTCCAAAAACACTTTGTAATGCATGTGGGGTCAGGTATAGGTCTGGCCGACTTGTACCTGAATACCGCCCTGCAAATAGCCCAACTTTTTGCAGCGACGTGCATTCTAATGCCCACAGGAAAGTAGTGGAAATAAGGAAGCAGAAGAGAATGAGAATGGGATGAAATGAAAAGTGGTAGCTAGTGAAATATGGCCTTGTAGAAGTTAGCTTGCTATAAATTAGGATTTTGATTTTCTTTTTTACTTTGGTCTATTCTAATTGAAATTTTAGTCCTTTTTTCGCTGTCGGATGTTTTTGATGGGCAGTGAAAGTTTTGAAGTTAGGGAGGCCTTAAATCATTTCAATGTCAAATTTGGTTTTTGCATTTTAGGTTGCTCACATCACATGTGCTTAGATTGGGGATTAGGGAGAAGATGAGTTGCAAGTAGTGACTTGGCCCATTCATAGAGGCAAGTTCTTATCTTATGCTTATCTGAACCAATTCAAGATTGGTAGATAGTGGTGTAATTAATTGTTGAGGAATTTAGGTTCCATTCAAAGATTTGATACAACATTCATGCTTTTGAAAAGAAATTTCTATAAAAAAATATGTTAGAACCAAGCTGGTTCAAATGCAAAATTGAATCATATTTCTTTCACATGATCTGATGTAATAGAACAGATTCATCTCTTTGATGCTCATGCTAACCAACTCAACTAGCTTCTTAAAAAAATTGAAAATTTATAGTGTGACTCAGGAATAGGTGGAGTGTAAGGTAATCTCAACGTTTTCTTTTGGAAGTAAGGATGTTGTTTCCATCTTTTCATTCTGACATAATCTTATGCTTTCATATAGTTCCTATTTCTATGATTCAAGCCAATAAGTTTTTACTTTTTATTCAAACATAAGTCCATAGTGCTTTACAGTTTTTAAGAATACAAGTCATGTTAAAATTTGGTTGACGACATGCTTAACAATTTAACCGTTGTCTGCCAATGTATGGACTATAGAGTTATCGGTGCTGTTAATTAGGTAAACGGTATAGCGCTGCTACACTGCTATTACACATCTAGGATTTGGAGTAACCCCGATGAAAGCCGATACGCGCTACTGCGATTTCGCTACCACTGCAATTGCCGTTACTTTTTGCATATTTGCGATTACACTGCTAGCATATCAGAAGTTATTGTTTTTTATGCTTTTTTCCCTAGTGATACC
Organism: Medicago sativa; assembly: GCF_051527215.1. Classification (NCBI taxonomy): domain Eukaryota; kingdom Viridiplantae; phylum Streptophyta; class Magnoliopsida; order Fabales; family Fabaceae; genus Medicago; species Medicago sativa. The sequence goes on from NC_140753.1 coordinate 1,946,645, forward strand.
AATCAAAATATCATTTGAGCTGCACATGACATTTTTAAGAACAATAAAAATAAAATAATGTTGAGTCGGTGATGAGATGGTGTAACATCATGATTTTTAATAGCGTGAGTGTATTCTTTTTTTTTTAAAACACAACATCTCTAGCGGAATATGTATCAATGTCGTCATATTTGTTTTTGAAATGAATTCGGAGTAAATATTTTCCAAACAAAATCTTTTATTTTCGACGAATTGATAAATAGTAAGAGAATACTCACAACCCAACATTACCGAAATGATAATGTAAAGACTAAAGAGGCACATTAGAGACGACAATGTAAAAGGCCCCGCTCAATATACAACCGTAGTGAAAATAACGTAATCTCAAAAGAAAGGTTAGGCAAGACCCGTCCAACATGACGTCATGCACTAACTCAAAGGCCTGCCCTACTGCATTCTGCAAAAAGAATGACTACCTACTCAGTCAGCATATAAACAAAGCTACTACCAAAAGACGACTGGAAATACAAGGCACAAGTTAACGGTGGGATTGGACCGGATACCAAGTTTTCAAAACAAAAAATAAAACACTATTTCTACTAAAATATTTGAGCAAGGTGACAAATTGTCAGCATGAAAGCCTAACAAAGAAGTTTGTTGCACCAAATCCTGCAGATTCCACCCTGCTCAATTTGCTGCTGATCAAACTCAGCAACAAATGAATCCTTTGCTGAAATAAAAGCCAATTTCTACTCCTCATCAATCACAACATCATTCCATAAATCAAGCTTCTAATAATAGTGAATTATCCACAAATCAGCAAAACTCCATTTCCGGTAATAATATCAATTCGGATATTTGGATCCTTGGACACTAGCACCACACACCATTTCACTTGCACCAAGAATACTATTACAAGTTTTCATTATATTAAGCCTATTCATATAACTCTTCCTCACATTACTGTAGTTATTTCCCAATACTCTGGTATTGTTCAGGTTAGTCTAGATTTTCAACTCTTCAATGTTCTTCTAATATATATATATATATATCTAACTTCCATGAGTTACATAGGGACATTATGTTATGTCAGTGTCACCCCTATGCATGGAAGATGATAATATGTAAAATTGATAGTCATAATATACAACCTTCTGTCACAAGTCACTAAATATAATTGGCCAATTCATAGGATCTTAATGCAAACTTAACTTTCTTGGAAATAATTAGAATCTAAGTTTCTCTAAATAGAATGAACACGTGTGTGGTAATATAACTTTTCCCTTCAAAAACAGTTATAATCATCTGCATAGTATGCTTATATTAAATAAGAATATGCATATAATTCATTGCACTTCAAGCAAGTAATGATTGAAATGTGCATACTATCATGAGATATGTGTGGGAGCTAATTGGAAACTACATGAATATGTGAAAAAAGTCTTGATTGCAAAGTTTAAGAAATTAAATAATTGAAGGTTCTATTTGATAAAGAATTTAGTGGTGGCTTGATATGATCCTATATTCAAAACAACAACATAAGTTCAAATTTTGAAATTGCTTTATACTTTCAATAGACTTAGGATCATAGAATATCATACAACAAACCATTTAACTCAATGCATGACTGCATGAGGAGAGAACAAAAACCTCTAACAGACACATATAATATAAATGAAAATAATGGCAATTTCTCAAGTTGCAAAATAAATCAACTATTAGTTTAAAATAATCCATGAAGTCACCCGTAATCAAAATCAGTACGAAATAAACAACATAAACATAAACTAACAAATAGGTTGCAGTTGCTTAAGCTCAAGTGACATCACATCACATCTACATCTTAACAATAAGAACAAGGTGATATTAAACTCTCAACGTAAACTTCAAGAATATTTTGAAAATTCGTAGGCTCGATAGTACCCTTCCTGAAATCGTAAACAAAATAGTTAAAATCAAAATTTCCTACACACTTCAGCAGCACTTGATCATCCTCAAAGATATATATTGCCTTGGGATGGGCAGAACAATATCTAGGATCTTTTAAGTAAGAAACTGTGAATAGTTTAATCCAAGACTCTTTATTTCCATATTCTTTCATAACCCAAACATCATTACGATAAGTCACGGACAAGTAACCCCTTAGCACACCCAAGGTGATCGAGAAGCGACTCACATCTACTCTTCCACGATTTGGAAGCAAAACCTTTTGATAAGACTCCTTCCCCAAATCAAAAGCAACAATAAAGCATGAAGTTCTCCGATATGAACCTTTATAGGCCAACCAATTAATTGCGCCACCAACAAATATTCCTGACATTTCAAAAGGGACAGCACCAAAAGGGAACTTCTTAATGCTTCTCCAAAAATTGGTACCCAAAGTATGAAGTTTTAATTCAATCTTTTTAACCCACCTACCAATCCACTTATCGTACTTGAAAACAACAATCACCTTGTAATTATCCCTTAAAGAATCGTAACCGAAGCTAAAATCCGTTTGTGGCTTGAAGAGATCATGCGTGTCCATGTGACTAAACTCTTGTGGCTTTTTAAAAAGGGGCAACTTCTTGAATTTTCTAATGGTAGGGTTCCACAATATAACTAAGTCTTTAGAATCGTTTGCAATACAAAGGATGCCATTGCAAGAGCCAATTATGAAGCAATCTAAATCGAACACAAGATAATCTCCAAAATTGGTGGGTGTAATCTCAAACTGTGAGACGTTACTGATTGTGTTGGTGAAAACGGAGTCAAGGGGGAAAGACTTGAGAATGTACTTACTTGAGTAGTTGCTGAAGCTTAGGCAGCGCATGTTTGAGGGAGTGGTTGACATGCTAAGTTGCTTCTTAGCGAATTTGAGATCAGTGATTAGAGAATTCCATGCCTTGCAAAGGCATCTGAGTTGAACAAGGAGTTTCACGGGTAGCCTGGGGAGGATTTCTGAAATGATGTCGAATGGAAGAGTGGGAAGTGATGGCGTGTGAAGTAAATCATCAGAAGAGAGTAAGGTTGAGGGGATGTTAGTGTTTCCGCAGTTGATCGAGAGCTGTTTGGTGGTGGCGGTCAAGTCCTCCATTGTTGCAGAATAAACGGAGTGGTTTTCATTGCCCTAGCTACTATTTGAGTGCGGCTGTAATGACCTCAAGTGAAATGAAAGAAATATATAGGTTCCAAAATAGGGTTAGGTTTCGTGAGGGAAAAGTTAAAGTCCCACGTCGGATGGAACACACTAGTAAGTTTTGATATATTTTTTTTTTATTTGAAAATGATAAATTAAATAATAGCAAAACTATTTTGGAATTTAATCTAAAATATTTTGGAACACAATCAGAAATATTTTGGTAGACAATCTAATATATTTTAGTGCATGATATGAAATATTTTATTTTTTTTTGAAGAAACTAAATGAAATATATTAAAGAAACAATCAGTCCCTCAAGCACAACCGAAGGGAGCTGAAAAGAGTTAATTACATGCATAATATATTTCTGTACTGAATAATATATTTTTGTATTCAATATAATATATTTTGGTACATTGAAATATTTTTATACTAGATCTAATATATGTATTACTTGTTCCCAAAGTTACTTCACTTGTTTGGTTTAAAAGAGCCTGTTTCTTTGTTTGGAGCCATCATTCATTCTTACAAAATCTTACAGAATCTTATGCTTGCATATAGTTTCTTTTTCTTTAATGCAAGCCTAATTTTTTTTTAAACTTTTATTCAAACTTCAGTTGTAGAATTTAAGAAATTTAATTTATGCATGTGAAACTTTTTTGAAGGATGTTGGAACTAGGAAAGATCAAGCCACTGTCCTATTTGGCTAATGTGTATAACAGTTTTTAAAAATATAAGTCATTTTAGAGGGGTGTTAAAATTTAGTTGATATGCTTAACAGTTTAAACTTTGTCTGCTAATGAGTGTTTAAGAATTTAGATTAAAATCTACATTCTACAAACTTTGTACCAGTTGTGAGAAGGGGACTTTCTCAAGTACCACCTGTGTTTCAATTTACTCTATTAGAAATCCCTTGCAATAGATAATGCATAGTCTATCTATCTACAGTAAGTGATACAACCAACCAGGTCATTGCTTAATTATCAATTCTACCCGCCGGTAATAGTATAACTTGTTTCCTCTCTGCGCACATTAATCTTGATTACATGTGTTTTTCAGATGTTGCTAGTTTGATACATTCAAGAAAAGAGAAGTCAGATCAGTTTGGTAAGACTAATGTCTGGAGCGAATTGAAACCAAGGAAATATTTGTTTAGGTTATTTGAATTGAGCAGTTCTTTTTAGACCCCTCAATGTGACTAAGCCCCCCAAAAAGAAATTCAGGAGATAACTTCCTTAGAGCATTTTTTTTTTTTTTTTTTAATTTTAACTCATCGTGGGCTTTTTTTCTTTCTTCGGCACAGAGATATTGAGGGGGCCGGCATAAAAAGAAATCCTCATTTAAATTTGCCAAGTATTATACATAATTAATAAAACTTGATTTGGGTTAAACAAACTACCAAGTATTATACATAATTAATAAAACTTGATTTGGGTTAAACAAACTATTTAGACAATAAGGATTATATAATCTGAACTCCTATATAAGGATTTTTGGATTATAGAAACCTCATAAAACCTAGAACTAGTAAATAAATTGATATCAAAAGTCTTGCTGACCATCATACGATCCCAAGAAAAATTGCAAAGCAATTTTAGGGATCATATGAATGGTCAACAATAACCATGGTACCATGAACCACTCCTAACTAAAAACTAAGAAAGAATATTTAGAATGAGTGAAAAATGAAGATTGAATGAAAATGTTAAAGAATGCAAGACTATTTATAGCCATAAAACGTTCCTATAGTGTAACAACAGTAAAAGGAAATGTTTATTAAACCGATCTAAAATACATTAAACACACTACAAACCGTCCAACCATTGCTTGTAACGCCACGATCCACATTCTGAGATGGTTCAAATTATATAATCTGAAATTTTCAGAGAAGGATTCAGTTTATATAATCTTAACCATCCAAGAATGTGTTAATACTAGAAGTTTGAAAGGTTTGATAGGGTTCAGAACACATGAAATTTAATTTCAACACCATGCACTAAAAATAAAAATTTCAACAACATAATAAGCTAAATGGCATAATTCAAGAACACAATAAATCACACACAAAAATATTATAGATAAGTGAATTTAATCTTCATATGGTCTATCCATGAGAGCGTTGATTTTTTAATAGGTTCTTGATCGGATCAAGCTTTTCCGAATATCTTTGAAATCTTTGACCAATAAAGCGTCCAACTCGATTGGTCCTTTATAGTACTGTGCTGACCAAATATCGAGAGCATGGTTCTGACGTCGTCGTTGTTCCTGAGCTTCATCTAGGTGTACTTGATGCCTCTAGCTGAGTCGTCGATGGACGTTGATACTCAAGACTGTCCACCCTCATTGTGTCTTTGTGGTTAAGTCAATGGTTGATTTGGTCCAGCTGATCCTTCAATGCAGACAGTTTGATATTTAGCACACCAATTTACACAAGTTTTTGTGTGTTGTGGACCACATAAATTGTTGCTGTAATGTGGACCACAAAAAAAATCATATACTTGACAGGTTCAGATTATTAAATCTAAAATGTCCCTCACCTTACAAAGTACGAGTTTTAACACATTTTTGGACCAATTCAGACTATATAATCCAAACAATTTTGTGATTTGTTTGGATTATAATATGAACCACTTCAGAGTGTGGACAGTGGTTTGGTCAACAAGATTGAGTCATTGATCCTTCAAAAAAAAGATTGAGTCATTGAAAACGCTTTTTTGGTTGGTCAGCAATACTTGACTAGTTAGGAACTCCTTAACCACGTTTTTTGGCCATGCATTGATGTATAGTTACACTCTATGACTCTTCACAAATCCCCCCTATAAATACACATCCACCATTCACAAATTCTCATTCCATCACACATTCACTCCTTCTCTTTTATAAATGGTCAAAGGGAATAGTCCCACTTTGTAAATTTGCATCCTCTATTTGGGTGTAAGGTTACTCAATAAAGTCTCCTTCTCCCACCAAATTTAGTTTTACCCCTCCTCATATTGCTTCTTTGGATGTGATAGAAAAAAAAATCTTACCCTATGCTTCAATGTTAATGTAAATGTACTACGAAAGTATTGATCAATTAATAAAATTAGAATTTGTATCATGTCCATCTCTCTATATCTTTCCATTTATTTTATTTTTTGTCATTTTCAATAATGTCATCTTAATAATTTATGTCATATGATTGATAATCTAAGAAAAACAAGTTTTTGGGTTATATAATCCGAAAAAATGATATTTTAGGAAGAAAAAAAAAATAGAACTCAGGAGAAACTCATAGGATAAAAAAAGTAATAGCCAACAATGTATGCAATTGAGCTTGATAAAAAGAAAAACTTTTATGCACCAATTCATCAACAAAAGATAGATATTCTAAAAAAAGTATGTTTAAAAAAAAAATATACATTTTAATAGATGGATTGGATGAATATTCATCCATTAATAATCTAATAATTGATGAATGAAATGAATTTTATAATTAATGGATGGATTGAATGCATTTTTTAAAGGAATTTTTATTGGATTGTCGATGAAACTAATAAAACGTTTTGATCGATTGATCCAAATCCGAATTCAACTATTAGTGAATTCTTTTTTTTTCAAAACAATATTTAATTTAAAAACAATAGTGAATAAATATAATTTTTTTTTCTCTTGAACTTTCCATTTATTGAAATTTTATTGAAAAAGCTTAACCAAAAGATTAGACGAGAAAGACTACAAATTGTCTACAAAACGGCGCTTAAAAGTTTTTTTTTTTTTTTTTGACAAAAGCGCTTAAAAGTTAAAACACTAAAGAAAAAGGGAGAATTTTAAACAAAACTAGTTTAGAGACCCGGCGTTGCCCGGGTTAGATATTAAATAAGTTTTATAAGTTTGTGTGCACGAATACACGTGTCAGTATATTGGATTGAATTTATTTAAATTTACAATTATAATATTATCATAAAAATAAATATAAATGATGAGATGAATGTCCAATGCAAGAATAAAAAGTGTAACAAAATCAACAATGAATTAGTCCAAGTGGTAAGAGTTTAGGGTCCCTTTAAACATGTGGTCATGGGTTTGTTTCGTGATCCATGCGTATGAGAGAGAAAAATCGATTGAAAGGAAAGAAAGTGGGTGATATATATATATATATATATATATATATATATATATATATATATATATCAAAGTATATGTATGAGAAATAATAAAATTGGTGTTTGGCAAACCTGAAGAAGGAAAAATGTTAGATGAAAAGAAGGTTTGGGGATTCTGCCTGTGCTCAAAATATGTAAATATGTGATTAACGAAAATTTATTTATTTATAGTTAACATTTGCATTAGAATATACTGCTAAAAGATAACATAATAACTAATCGAACCTTTTTTTTATTAAAAAAAAAAAAAATAATCGAACCTTTTTTTCCCTCAAACATAAAAACTAATTGAATGATATAGTGCTAAAAGATTAGTAATAACTAATTGAAGCTTCTTTTCCTAAAAACAAATAAACAAATTGGAGTCTTTTAATCATAAAATAAGATCGTATATTCTTTTAATCATAAAATAAGATCGTATATGTAAACTTTGTTGAAGAAAGTATTATGTGTAGTTTGTTGAGATATTTATGCTACATAAAATATTAGAAATTCAATAAAAATTTAAACAAAATATTGAGTGCATAAGATCAAAAGTTTGTTGAGATATTTATGTTAAATAAAATATTGGCTTTTAAAAATAGAAAAAATAATAAAAATATTGAGAATGAATGTGGAAGTGACACGTGGCATAAAAAACCTTACTTTATATATATACTATTGATGTTTATGTTCTTAAGACAAAATTTCTATGTTGGACTCTTTAATCGGTACCCTAGAGAGGGACATCGGTTAACAAGAAAAAAAAGTGCCTACTCCTCAACAAAAATACAATAAAAAAACTCTTAAAGAAAACACATCTAATAATAATCAATACTATATATATAAAGTAAGGTTTTTTATGTCACATGTCACTTCCACATTCATTCTCAATATTTTTATTATTTTTTCTATTTTTAAATATCAATATTTTATTTTACATAAATATCTCAACAAACTTTTGATCTTATCCATTCAATATTTTCTTTAAATTTTTAATTAATTTCTAATATTTTATGTAGCAGAAATATCTCAACAAACTACACATAATACTTTCAACAAAGTTTACATATACGATCTTATTTTATGATTAAAAGACTCCAATTTGTTTATTTGTTTTTAGGAAAAGAAGCTTCAATTAGTTATTACTAATCTTTTAGCACTATATCATTCAATTAGTTTTTATGTTTGAGGAAAAAAAAGGTTCGAATAGTTTTTTTTTTTTGATAAAAAAAAGGTTCGATTAGTTATTATGTTATCTTTTAGCAGCATATTCTAATGCAAATGTTAACTATAAATAAATAAATTTTCGTTAATCACATATTTACATATTTTGAGCACAAGCAGAAACCCCAAACTTTTTTTTCATCTAACTTTTTTCCTTCTTCAGGTTTGCCAAACACCAATTTTATTATTTCAACCACTTTCTTCCCTTTCAATCGATTTTTCTCTATCAAACGCATGAGCCACGAAACAAACCCATGACCACATGTTTAAAGGGACCCAAAACTCTTACCACTTGGACTAATTCATTACTGATTTTGTTACACTTTTTATTCTTGCATTGGACATTCATCTCATCATTTATATTTATGTTTATGATATTATTATAATTTTAAATTTAAATAAATTCAATCTAATATACTGACACGTGTATTCGTGTACACAAATTTATAAGACTTATTTAATATCTAACCCGGGCAACGCCGGGTCTCTAAACTAGTTGCTAAGAAGAGAAGAAAAAAACTAATGAAATTGTTGCATTCACGCCTCAAAAAAGAAACCCCAAAAAGTAACATAACAAAAATCAATAATTAAGACGTCTCATAGTGAATCTATTTCTTGAGCTTCCTCAAAACTTTGTTAATAGTCGTAATATTAACATATTTTCCCTGTCAAAATTCATCAACTGTTTAGAGGTAATATATGTTTTCTTCTTGTCTAAAAAACCAACAGTGGTGATATTAACATTTTCCCACTATCTTGGGCGGAATATATTACGGTTAACAACAAAACAATAATTCATCTTAAAAGAAATATAGGAACATTATTAAAATTTTCATGTTACAAAAAGTAAAAAAGCGTATATCATCAACATATACAAATGGGTGTCTGTCCTAGCATACCAAAAAAACATATATATGTATATCTAGCGTACTAAAAAGAACATTGTCTGTAGTAGTAACAGAAACATTCGCGTGGTCATAACAAAGTGCACGCGACAACGACTTCAGCTTCTTACAAATTGAAGACTCTTTCAAACTCAGAAGACTTACACTTCTATCCACTTTTTGAGTCCACTTTAACGTGAATTGCTTCAAAATACCTTTTAGGGTTTCTCTTTAATCAGGTTTTACTCTTGATCTTTCTGAGTGCTTTTTCTTTTGTGTTTTTTTTATTGCTGTTTTGGTTGTTTTCCATAGATGAATTCATTTTTGTAACTCAATATCCGGGACCAATCATACTATTCATTGGAATTGGATTTGGTGCTTTAACGACGTTGACACAATTACTGTTTACAGCCGTTTGATTCGATTCGTATCAACGACCGAAATTGATTAACTGTGTTATAACTTATGTGTGATTTGAACAGTCCAATCTTAAATAAATGACCAGAATTAATTTCTGCGTGAAATTGCTTGTATTTCTACGGCATAAATTCAGATCCAATCTCTATTCATTAGGTCATATAAACTTACAATGTTTTCTCTTTTTGTGTGATATTGTTGTTTATTAAAATGTTTTGTCTTTTTCTGTGATATTGTTGTTTATAAAAAAAAAATCTAAAGTGTTAATACCAAAAAAATAAATAATTCAAGAGAACCGAATGCGAAATCGCAAGAGAACAATTATGAATTATAATTTTTTTTTAGAAAGAATTATGATGTGTATTTATAATTTTAAAATTAAAGTAGTGTGTGCACAAGCATGCATGTTTATGTGGGTGCGTGCGTGTATTACGCTCACTACTCAAGACTTCTGGGTCCGTCCCTGATAAGCAGTGATGCTTAGTAGAGGATGGTTCAAATTCAGTGGCATAAAAAAGGGCATAGATGTGTGTGTTAAAATTAACTAACTAACTTTTCCTTTAAAAACTATAGAGATTGGATACTTGAATGTTACTTGCATTTCAACGATTGTATGGTTAGTTTAGGTCAATGAAAGTCAAATGACACGTTTGGTTTTCTTCCATGTTTCAAAAGATTTAAGTAAAGGGTATTCATTATTCCATCTTAATAATAATTCCACTTGTATATCTTTTTATGTCATCAGAGATTTTCCTATGTAAAGTCAAACACATCATTCTAGCTTTGACTGCTGGCCATATAAGAACAGATATCTTTCTTTTGATGCATTGAGTTCCATTTGGATTTGTCACTAGCATACAGTCTTTGACTTTTCATATATATTTTTGATCTTAACCCTCTTGTTCCTGAGAAATCTGGGGTTTGGGGAGGTAAGTAAAACTTGTTTGGTGATTATTCCGGTCAAGATTCAAACTCGGGTTCTCCTAAATGATTCGTCTTTAATTGGAGCTCATTTAATCACTTGAGTGAAGCCACAATTATGTACTTTTTTATGATTTATATTTCTACTTTTAAAACTTTTGCGCTGAATTGGATTTTATTTTAAAATTGTTGAGATTGTACGGAGACAAATATGTTGATGTCTTATCTATTTTTCAGAATCTTCAAGGAAACATGAATCATTTTGATAAAAATGAAATTCCAATTCTATCAGAAACACGTGCACAACAATATGATGAACCTCATGATTCTACCTTCCGAAGAAACATATCGAGCACACCAAGTGCTTCAATAACGAATCTTGTCAGACATACTGGTCCGCTTCATACCGCGAGGAAAACTCCTGTTAACCGAATGAGTGGTCCACTATATGCTACTCCTGCAACAGGAAATCCTTTTCAGAATAGTATAATAGTGGCAGGAAATAAAGTAGGGGAGAACACAGAAAAGTTATCTACATTTGATGGCACGGATAAAAATGAACACTTGTTGAGGTCTGGACAACTAGGAATGTGTAATGATCCTTATTGTACTACTTGCCCTACTTCCTTCAAAGTTGCTCACCAAAGAAAACCAAGAGCTACCACTATATTTGATCCCAAGGTATCTTTCTTCCTAAACTAATAGACCTATTATTTCTTCATAAATTTAAGAAAACACTGACTTCTATGTTTTGAAATTGTATTCACGACGTCGATTCTGTCTTCTTTTAAAAATATAATTTATAGATATTTGAAGAATTTATGTGTTTCTTAAGTAGCCAATAATTTTCATATTTATATAGCTTTACTTTTATATTGTTTTCAATGACAATCATTATGATGAATGCGCCTTTTTCGTCATATAGTTGTGCACGTTTTGTTCGTGTTTGCTGTAACTTTCACATAAACAATCATTCATTTTTCATGTTTTTCATGTTTACAGTTCCACAATTCTCTTTATGGCGACGCCAAAGGTTATGGACGAAAAGTTTATTCTTTCTGCTCTTCATGTATTCCTGGAGTGATGAACCCTCACACAAAAATTGTACAGCAATGGAACAAGTTTTTGGCCATATTTTGCTTGCTTGCAATTTTTGTTGATCCCTTGTTTTTCTTCTTACTTTATGTGCACAAGGTTTGATTCTTTTCATTTTATTTAAGTGTAAAATCTTCCAACATAATTTAGTTTACTTTTTTTCCTTAAAAATAAAATAAAAACTTCACTTTTCATCCGTTATCTGTAGGATAATAAATGTATTCAAATCAACTGGACAATGGCAACAACACTTGTTTTACTTAGAAGCATATTTGATGTTGTGTATCTCCTTAACATTCTTCTTCAGGTAATTTCTCAGTACTCACATTTTCGAATTTAATTTTTGCTAATCCATCTATTGATAGAATGATAGACCATTTAAATATAAATGTTTCTAATGGGTGGTCCTATAATTTTCATTAGTCTCTCTTTACTTATAGGGTCAGTCCAATGTATTTTTAGGTCTAAAGCAAAATTTTAATAGAGATTTTTTAAGTACGTTTAGAGAGAATAAGACAAAATTAAGAAAAAATTTCAATAAGTTTATTCAATTGAAAATAATTCTATATGATGTGCGTGTCATACACTAATATGACTATTTTGTCCGTTAGAAATCAAACTTTGGTTTGTCACATTGTAAGAGTATATCATCTTTCGCTATGGTCAACGCGTAAGAGCTTGACCTTTTTAATATATGTATGCGTGTGTGTGTGTGTATGGGTGCGTAAGCACGCCACGTGTGTGAGGGAGTGTGTGTGTGCGCGTGCGTGCGTGCATGCTTTTGCGTTGAAAATAATATTTAATACATAAATTATTTATCAATTGTTAGAGATCTTAAAATAACAAAATAATATTGAAATGATACAAATATAAATTAAAAATAATTTAAGGTTCAAATAACCAATAAAATAGCTAGTATTGAAATCGAACTTGCATCATGAATTATGATTCATCATTTAGATACCACTTGAGTTTCGAGTGAACATTTTTATAAATTTGACAAACGGAAATATTTTCAAAAAACAAAAAATGAGGTCTAATACGGGCCTAAAAAACTTGGGGGCCTAAAGCCCTTGCTTTAGTGGCAGCCCCCTTGAGCCGGCCCTGTTTACTTAAGGAAAGAAAAAATAGCATGTGTCTTGAATCTTAAACATGGTTGTCGAGTTTTATGTCTAGTTTATTGTGTTTTCATGGTTTAAAGATAAGTTGCTTTTTTTGCAGTTTAGGTTGGCTTATGTTTCTCCTGAGTCAAGGGTTGTTGGTGCTGGGGATTTAGTTGACCATCCCAAGAAAATAGCTATTAATTACTTTAAGAGCTACTTTTTCTTGGATTTATTTGTTGTATCACCTATTCCTCAGGTATATATCTTCCTATCTCTCCATGTTAGTTGTTGACACCGACACATGCGATTACATTCCAATACTTTTTGTGCACATTACCTCGGTGTTGTGTTGATGCCTTAATAAATAGTATGTGGAATTGAACAAGTGCTTGATGACGATATGTATTTGACACGGAAGAAAATGGATTTTAATTTGTGTAAAAGACTGAGTTTATGGTTTATGTCCTGAAATATTTGCAGATAATGATAATGTTTATCCTACCAAATTCCTTGGGGTCATCAGGGGCAAATTATGCTAAGAATCTTCTACGTCTAGGGATCCTTGTACAATATATTCCCAGATTATTCAGGTTTTTGCCTCTGCTAATTGGTCAATCTCCAACCGGATTCATATTCGAGTCAGCCTGGGCAAATTTCATCATAAATCTTCTCATTTTTATGCTATCCGGCCATGTTGTTGGTTCATGCTGGTACCTCTTTGGCCTACAGGTGAGTAAAAAGGACATTTGAAGCTTCATTTTGAGAAAATAAAATTTTTCTTCCTCATTAAAATTTCACATTTCGCTTTAAATTCTCACCTTGCATTGAAAAAATAATAACCCTGCATCTTCACTTAATGAAAGAATTCACTTGAATGCTTCTGATTTATAATGTTACATATGGTCTATTTGGATAGCCTTATTTGACCTTATATATTGATATAACCAGTTGCGAAAATGTTTGGAGGAGCTTATGGAAACAACTTATACATGTCCATAAGTTGTTGTGCGTTTGTTTCCATGAGCTCTCCATGATAGGTTACGAACACAGCTTATAATGCTAACCAATGTTTTGAGCATCTTGCAGAGGGTTAACCAATGTTTGCGTGATGCCTGCCGTAATGCTAATCTAACTGGATGCATGGATTTGATTGATTGTAATTCTAATGCTACATGGAGGAATGATAAGGGTGCCAACGATTGTTTGAATTCCTCATCTGGTGTTTTTTCTTATGGAATCTATGCCAATGCTGTACCACTTACGATAGAAACTAGGGTGATCAGCAAATATGTGTATGCACTGTTTTGGGGATTCCAGGTATGCATTTTGTATAAATATACAAATTTTTTCCTATAATATTGAGCTGTCACGATTCAGATTTTTGTACCATCCATTTATATAAAAGTAAATAGGTAATTAACAAATCTATATTGTTTTCCTTCTTTTAATTTTCATATGCAGTTTTAGAAAATCACATTTATACCATTTTCACATTTCATATTAGAAAAAAGGGGGAAGAAAGTGATTGGAACTTTGGAAAACATGATCAAATGTTGTCTAATATAATGTCAAGGGCTAGGTTGAACTAATTCTAAAAGATACATGAATGGTTTGATATTGCTTACCAATTATTCCCATGTTATCTTTAATACAGCAAATCAGTACTATGGCTGGTAATCAAGTACCAAGCTATTTTGTGTGGGAAGTTCTCTTTACAATGTCCATCATAGGATTGGGACTCTTGCTTTATGCGCTTCTCATTGGAAACATACAGAACTTTCTTCAGGCTCTTGGACGGAGGTAGAATGTGGTTCTCATACTTTATGTACACGTTAATTGTCGGTGACATCAATGCTTTTTCATGTGTTTTGGTTCTACAATAACAAAAATTGATTTTGACTAAATTTATCTAAAGATGCAAGTTTTGACTAATAATATAACTTGGTTAGTAAATTTATGATGTGTTTCATCTTTATGGTTGTAACAAACTTGATACATTTTGTTCCATCCTACTTACAGGAGGGTAGAAATGCAACTTAGAGGTCGTGATGTTGAGCAATGGATGAGTCATCGCCGCTTACCTGAAGATCTTAAGAGGTATGAAAGGTTCTAATTCTTTTAACGAATCACATCAACATTGCCAAAATGCATTTATCAAATAATGGATTACGTATAATGAACAAATGATGGATACTTTATCTGTTATGCAGGAGAGTACGGGAGGCTGAACGGTATAGTTGGGCTGCAACAAGGGGTGTTCCTGAGGAAATGGTTCTAGAAAACTTGCCAGAAGATCTCCAGACAGACATAAGACGCCATCTCTTCAAATTTGTAAAAAAAGTATGCATCCAAGCATTTAAAAATAGTTCATGATATACTCTTTAAGTAGATTTTATTTATCTAGTTCAGATGTTATGTGAAATTTAAAATCTCACCTATAATGTTTGCATGTAACTTGCTGGAATCCAATAGAAGTTGAATGAGAAAACAATTTTCAAGACAAAGATTTGTGCATATTCATAATGAAACTAAAACAATTACGCATCTAAAACCAATTATATTAAACAAGTCCGAACACTATTTATAATGAAGATTTAATTCTCTATGATGATCTAACATTTCTACAGGTTCGAATATTTTCCATGATGGATGAGGATGAACCTATCTTAGACGCCATTCGTGAGAGACTAATACAGACGACATACATTAAAGGCAGTAGAATTCTGAGTCAGGGCGGCCTCGTACAAAAGATGGTGTTTATTGTGCGTGGAAAGTTAGAGAGCATCGGAGAAGATGGAATTCCGGTTCCATTATCAGAAGGGGATGCTTGTGGTGAAGAACTTCTAAGATGGTATCTTGAACAATCTGTTGTAAGCAAAGGTACAACTATACTTGATATAATGATAGCATAAAGAACTAGCAATAATTAACAACGTAGCCTTAATAAAAAAAGAGAGAAACAACACTTTTAACTAATGTGGTTTCTCTTGTAGAAGGTAAAAAAGTAAAGCTTCAAGGACAAGGATTGACTAGTGACAGAACAGTAAGATGCTTAACAAATGTTGAGGCATTTTCACTCCGCGCTAAAGACATTGAAGAAGTCACGACTCTTTTCGCAAGATTCTTGCGAAGCCCTCGTGTTCAAGGAGTTATAAGGTTATTTATTTATTCATCCTTCCATTTCCGTGTTGTCTGTATCAATACTTCTACATGTCTTCATCCTTTTGTGATTCATCTGCATTATCTTTCATGAAGAATGTTGTTTCATTTTTTCTATAACTTCTCTACATTGCATATATATCTCCATGCTTCATTTGAATAAAGCCCATTCACAATCATCTAATACAAATCTTATCTCATCCAATGTGGGACTCGTCACAATTTGCATATATGATACAAATCCTACAATGTGTTATTTATATGCCTACTATATACTTCAAAACCATGACTCTGTCGTAATGATTTGGTTGTTATGTTATGTTAGGTATGAATCAACCTATTGGAGATCACTTGCAGCAAACAAAATTAGGGTTGCATGGAGATACAGAAAGAAGCGTCTAAGTCGAGCTAATACGACACAAAATGATTATCAAACATTGATGTCATAGGCTATAACTCTAATGGTTGATTCACTACCATTGAAGCCCTTGGAATAGAATAGTGATATGCTTATAGGAAATTTTTTAATTTTTTATTTTAGAATAAGCTTTTAGGGAGGGGTTTTTTTTATTTTTTTTTAAGGAAGTATATAGGGAGTTATATTGTAGCTAGGTGCTATATAATGAATTTATTGTACACTCCTTAGGGAGTTATAAAGTAGCTAGGTGCTATATAATGAATCTATTGTACACTCCTTAAATTCACCATGATAAAAATAGCTAGGTGCTATATAATGAATTTTCATTGGTCTCTCTTTAGTTACAGGGTCAGTCCAATATATTTTTTAGGTCTAAAGCAAAATTTTAATAGAGGTTTCTTAAGTACGTTTAGAGAGAATAAGACAAAATTAATTAAAAATTTCAATAAGTTTATTCAATTGAAAATAATTCTATATGATGTGTGTGTGTGTCATACACTAAATATGAGTATTTTGTCCGTTAAAAATCAAACTTTGGTTTGTCACATTGTTAGAGTATATCATCTTTCGCTATGGTCAACACCGTTAGTGCTTGACCTTTTTAATATATGTATGCGTGTGTGTATGTGTGCATGAGCAAGCACGTGTGTGAGGGTGTGTGTGTGGGCGAGCGTGCGTGCGTGCTTGCGCTGAAAGTAATATTTAATACATGAATTATTTATCAATTGTTAGAGATCTTAAAATAACAAAATAATATTGAAATGATACAAATATAAATTAAAAAGAATTCAAGGTTCAAATAACCAATGTTAGAGATCTTAAAATAATAAATTAATATTTAAATGATACAAATATAAAATTAAAAAGAATTTAAGGTTCAAATAACCAATAAAATATCTAGTATTGAAATCGAACTTGCATCATGAATTATGATTCATCATTTAGATACCACTTGAGTTTCGAGTGAACATTTTTATAAAATTTGGCAAACGCGAATAGTTTCAAAAAACAAAAAATGAGGTCTACGGGCCTAAAAAACTTGGGGCCTAAAGCCCTTGCTTTAGTGGCAGCCCCCTTGAGCCGGCCCTGTTTACTTAAGGAAAGAAAAAAGTGCATGTGTCTTGAATCTTAAACATGGTTGTCGAGTTTTATGTCTAGTTTATTGTGTTTTCATAGTTTAAAGATAAGTTGTTTTTATTTGCAGTTTAGGTTGGCTTATGTTTCTCCTGAGTCAAGGGTTGTTGGTGCTGGAGATTTAGTTAACCATCCCAACAAAATAGCTATTCATTACTTTAAGAGCTATTTTTTCTTGGACGTATTTGTTGTATCACCTATTCCTCAAGTATATATCTTCCTATCTCTCCATGTTAGTTGTTGACACCGACACATGCGATTACATTCCAATACTTTTTGTGCACATTACCTCGGTGTTGTGTTGATGCCTTAATAAATAATATGTGGAATTGAACAAGTGCTTGACGATATGTATTTGACACGAAAGAAAATGGATTTTAATTTGTGTAAAAAAGATTGAGTTTATGGTTTATGTCGTGAAATATTTGCAGATAATGATAATGTTTATCCTACCAAATTCCTTGGGGTCATCAGGAGCAAATTATGCTAAGAATCTTCTACGTCTAGGGATCCTTGTACAATATATTCCCAAATTATTCAGATTTTTTCCTCTGCTAATTGGTCATTCTCCAACCGGATTCATATTCGAGTAAGCCAGGCAAATTTCATCATAAATCTTCTCATTTTTATGCTATCCGGCCATGTTGGTGGTTCATGCTGGTACCTCCTTGGCCAATAGGTGAGTAAAAAAGGCATTTGAAGCTTCAATTTGAGAAAATAAATTTTTTCTTCCTCATTAAAATTTCACATTTTGCTTTAAATTCTCACCTTGCATTAAAAAAAAAATATCCTTGCATCTCACTTAATGAAAGGAAAAAGAAGAAATATTAATTGATTCACTTGAATATTTGTGAGATTGTTTGGACAAGCTTATGGAAAGAGCTTATACATGTCCATAAGTTGTTTTGAGCTTGTTTCCATGATAGCTTATGAAAACAGCTTATAATGCTAACCAATGTTTTGAGCTTCTTGCAGAGGGTTAACCAATGTTTGCGTGATGCTTGCCGTAATGCTAATCTAACTGGATGCATGGAATTGATTGATTGTAATTCTAATGCTACATGGAGGAATGATAAGGGTGCCAACGATTGTTCCAGGTATGCCTTTTGTAAAAATATGCAAATTTTGTCCTCTATTATTGAGCTGTGAAGATTCGGATTTTTGTATCAAAATAAATTTATATATGTTGCGGATTCCGATGAGAAAACCACACCAATAACAACTTGATGTGTGGAGCAAGGGATAATTAAGCAACCAAAATCAAAGTGTATGGAACAGTTATAATCACAAGCCAAAAGTAGAAAACAACAGCGAGAGAAAAGAAGAAGAGAACACAAAAGAATTTGTTGACCCAGTTTGGTCCAAATTGACCTAGTCTGGGGGAGAGAGCAGCCCTCCGTTTCACTATATGATGAGTAAAGTTACAAAAGAGATGGATAACAAGAATAAGTCTCCCGCCTAATTCTACCCAAATCCCAGCCTCTTCCCGTAACCAAGAGACTCAATCCTAATAGTGTTTCCCAAGGTGAATCAACCCTCAAACCCTAGTGTTTGTTCCAAAGAGACAAACTCTACACAAACCCTAGATTTGTTGTTGCCTTTCTAAACCCTTGTTTCAGCCCCTCTATCTCTCTCAAAATAGTCTGATACAAGGCTTATATTTATAGTAAAAGTTTTGCTTAAAATTTGGAACAAATCTGCACTGAAAATACGTTTTCTTTATTTCCTTCAGCGTACCATCGTGCCACGTTACGATTCCATCGTGGCACGATTTTTCCAGTGCTTTCCTTAGGATCTGCTTCAACCCATCGTGGCACGTTGCTCCTGATTTCTGAACCTGATTTTAAGTTAACTCTCACAATTCTCCACCTTGACTTCAAATCAGTGATGCCCATTTAACATCAACCATCATTGCTGCTCTTTCCCTTGCTTCCCACTACACCAAGTAGCTCCACAAGTTTACACCCTAATCCCTTCAGCCATCAGAATGTCTTCCGCCTTGTTGAAGGTACTTGCAGTCCAACTACGCTAGGAATTTTAGGTAGTTCCACAAGCCTTTACCTCAACCTCTTCAGCCATCGGAACGTCTTCCGTCTTCTCGAAGAGTCCTTGCAGTCTAACTACACTAGGAGTTTTAGGTAGTTCCACAAGCATTCACCGTGACATCTTCAACACAGGACATCTCCCGCTTCTTTGAAGATCTTCTTGCATCCAATCACCCTTGGCATTCGTTTAGAGTAATCCCGCAAGTTGTGCTATACATTCTTCAACCTTATGAAGAAATCCCTTGCTCACCATAGAGCATAGCACCCAAGGTCCTCCATAGTCATACCATTACCGGTGTGTTCAACTCCACCTCAAGCTGAGCGTACTCTACCTCAACTAGCAAATGCGTACATCCCACTATGTCTTCAACCTTGAAACTCCACCTCCACAGGTAGATCATGAGTATTCTTACCACCGCCTCTCCAGGCTGATGTTGAGTGTTTAACGTCTCTCCAGACGAACACCGCTCCACTAGGCATCAATCCCAAGGTGACCAACATCACATTCATCCTCCAAACAACACCACACCATCAGAGCACCTGCATCCTCATAACCCTCAGTGACAATTTGTGCGGAGTTACCATTAATCTCCGGACAATCCTTCATGAAGTGACCCATCTTGTGACAGTTAAAGCATTCAGACTTTGACTTCTTACCACTCTTTCTCCGGTTACCTCTACCTCCACCATTCCCTCTTGAGACACTTAGGCCTTCACCGTTTTCATGAACTCTCAAGTCCTTGGACTTGGTCAACTCCTTGGTTCTCAAAGCCGCTTGAACTTCTTCCAAGGTAACAGTGCCTTCTTTGCCATAGAGCATGGTATCTTTGAACGATTCATAAGATTTTGGTAGAGCACACAACAAGAGTATAGCTTTAGGAATTGCCGATGAGCCAAAGACTTTGTCATATACAAAGATTCCAACTTTGCCCACATCGATGCCGCGGTTGGTTCCTTTGCTACTTCTCTCAGAACTTTATCCCCGAGGCACAAGACAATGGCACTCCTGGCCTTGTCCACCATCTCGGTCTTCTCCGCTCGTGACATGGTGACTGGTAAAGCACCTTCACCCTTCAAAGCTTTCTCACACTTCTGTTGTATTAAGACCGCTTCCATCTTTACCTTCCATAACCCAAAATCGTTATCGCCGGTAAACTTCTCAATATCCCACTTTGAACCCATGATACTTGATTATCCTTTGACCCTTGCCCCACGGTGGGCGCCAATTGTTGCGGATTCCGATGAGAAAACCACACCAATAACAACTTGATGTGTGGAGCAAGGGATAATTAAGCAACCAAAATCAAAGTGTATGGAACAGTTATAATCACAAGCCAAAAGTAGAAAACAACAGCGAGAGAAAAGAAGAAGAGAACACAAAAGAATTTGTTGACCTAGTTCGGTCCAAATTGACCTAGTCTGGGGGAGAGAGCAGCCCTCCCTTTCACTATATGATGAGTAACGTTACAAAAGAGATGGATAACAAGAATAAGTCTCCCGCCTAATTCTACCCAAATCCCAGCCTCTTCTCGTAACCAAGAGACTCAATCCTAATAGTGTTTCCCAAGGTGAATCAACCCTCAAACCCTAGTGTTTGTTCCAAAGAGACAAACTCTACACAAACCCTAGATTTGTTGTTGCCTTTCTAAACCCTTGTTTCAGCCCCTCTATCTCTCTCAAAATAGTCTGATACAAGGCCTATATTTATAGTAAAAGTTTTGCTTAAAATTTGGAACAAATCTGCACTGAAAATACGTTTTCTTTATTTCCTTCAGCGTACCATCGTGCCACGTTACGATTCCATCGTGGCACGATTTTTCCAGTGCTTTCCTCAGGATCTGCTTCAACCCATCGTGGCACGTTGCTCTCCATCGTGGCACGTTGCTCCTGATTTCTGAACCTGATTTTAAGTTAACTCTCACAATATAAAAGTAAATAGGTAATTAACAAAACTATATTGTTTTCCTCCTTTTAATTTTCGTATGCAGTTTTAGAAAATCACATTTATACCATTTTAACATTTAATATTAGAAAAAAGGGGAAGACAAAGATTGAACTTTGGTAAACATGATCAAATGTTGTCTAATATCATGTCAAGGGCTAACTTGAACTAACGCAAAATGACACGTGAATGGTTTGATATTACTTACCAATTATTCCCATGTTATCTTTAATACAACAAATCAGTACTATGGCTGGTAATCAAGTTCCAAGCTATTTTGTGTGGGAAGTTCTCTTTCCAATGTCCATCATAGGATTGGGACTCTTGCTTTATGCGCTTCTCATTGGAAACATACATAACTTTCTTCAGGCTCTTGGACGGAGGTAGAACGTGGTTCTCTTACTTTATATATGTGCCCGTTAATTGTCAGTGACAACAATGCTTTGTCGTGTGTGTTTGGTTTTGCGATAACAAAAATTGATTTTGACTAAATTTATCTAAAGATGCAAGTTTTGACTAATAATGCAACTTTGTTAGTAAATTTCTGATTTGTTTCATCTTTAGGGTTGTAACAAACGTGATACATTTTGTTCCATCCTAATTACAGGAGGGTAGAAATGCAACTTAGAGGTCGTGATGTTGAGCAATGGATGAGTCATCTTCGGTTACTAGAAGATCTTAAGAGGTATGAAAGGTTCTAATTCTTTTAACAAATCACATCAACATTGCCAAAACACATCTATCAAATAATGGATTACGTATAATGTACAAATGATGGATACTTTATCTGTTATGCAGGAGAGTACGGGAGGCTGAACGGTATAATTGGGCTGCAACAAGGGGTGTTCCTGAGGAAATGGTTCTAGAAAATTTGTCAAAAGATCTTCAAACAGAAATAAGACGCCATCTCTTCAAATTTGTAAAAAAAGTATACATTCAATCATTTAAAAATAGTTCATGATATACTTTTAAGTAGATTTTATTTACCTAGTTCAGATGTTATGTGAACCTTAAATTCTCACCTATAATGTTTGCATGTAACTTGCAGGAATCCAATAAAAGTCGAATGAGCAAACAATTTTCAAGACAAAGCTTTGTGCATATTCATAATGAAACTAAAACAATTACACATCTAAAACCAATTATATTAAACAAGCCACACACTATTTATAATGAAGATTTAATTCTCTATGATGATCTAACATTTCTACAGGTTCGAATATTTTCCATGGATGAGGATGAACCTATATTAGACGCCATTCGTGAGAGACTAATACAGACGACATACATTAAAGTCAGGGTGGTCTCGTACAGAATATGGTGTTTATTGTGCGTGGAATGTTAGAGAGCTTCGGAGAAGATCGAATTCCGGTTCATTATCAGAAAGGGATGCTTGTGGTGAAGAACTTCTAAGATGGTATCTTGAACAGTGTGTTGAAAGCAAAGGTACAACTATACTTGATATAGTGATAGCATAAAGAACTAGCAATTATCAGCAACATAGCCTTAATAAAAAATTTGAGAAACAACACTTTTAACCAAGGTGGTTTCTCTTGTAGAAGGTAAAAAAGTAAAGCTTCAAGGACAAGGATTGACTAGTGACAAAACAGTAAGATGCTTAACCAATGTCGAGGCATTTTCACTCCGTGCTAAAGACATTGAAGAAGTGACAACTCTTTTCGCAAGATTCTTGCGAAGCCCTCGTGTTCAAGGAGTTATAAGGTTATTTATTTATTCATCCTTCCATTTCCGTGTTGTCTGTGTCGATACTTCAACATGTGTTCATCCTTTTATAATTCAACTGCATTATCTTTCATGAAGAATGTTGGTTCATTTTTTCTATAACTTCTCTACATTGCATATATATCTCCATGCTTCATTTGAATAAAAACCATTCTTAATCATCTGATACAAATCTTATCTCATCCAATGTGGGACTCGTAACAATTTGCATATATGATACAAATCCTATAGTGTGTTATTTATATGCCTACTATCTACTTCAAAACCATGACTCATAATTATTTGGTTGTTATGATATGTTAGGTACGGATCAACCTATTGGAGATCACTTGCAGGAAACAGAATTAGGGTTGCATGGAGATACAGGAAGAAGCGTCTAAGTCGAGCTAATACCACACAAAATGATTATCAAACATTGATGTCATAGGTTGTACTCTAATGTTTGATTCGCTACCATTGAAACCCTTTGTATAGAATAGTGGTATGCTTATAGGAAATTTTTTAATTTTTTTTAGGGTTAATACCTCTTTTGGTCCCTGTAATATGAGCGAATTTTGATTTTAGTCCCTGTAAAAAAAAGTTTAGATTCTGTCCCCAACATTTCAGATTCTTCCACTATTGGTCCCTCACTTAAACTAGTCAGCAGAATCTGCTAATGTGTCCAGCTAACTGTGTAATTATTTTTTTTCTTTTTTTTTTAATTGGTTTCAGATGCCATTTGGATTAAAATGATTTTTAATTTTAAAGTTAAATTTTTTTGAAGGAATTTTTTAAAATTAAATAAGAACTGAAGTATTTAAAATTAAATTATCCAATTAAATTTCATCTTCTTCTTCTCCCCAGCGTTCTTCATTTTCTTCTTCTTCTTCATACTCCTTTAGCAGGTTCTTCACCTTTTCTAATTCACCAAGGCTCCTTTAATTTTCTCATCATTCCTCTAGCAGGTTCTTTTTCCAAACCCATATCTCTTTAACCAAAATTCACAATTTGATGCAAATATAAAATGTTAGGGGTTTTCAAAACAAAACATCGTCAAATCTGATGCGAATTTAAATGGTTAAATTATGAATTTTGAAGGGGATGGATGAGAAGAATGATGAAGAATGGGAAGACGCTGAGAGAGAGAGGGAGAAAGATGAGAGGAATGATGAGAAAGTTGATTTTTATTTTTTAATTTGTTTTTTATATTTTTTTTGAATAATGAAATAATTATAAATTTATGGTGGATTAAAAAATATTAAAATTACACAGTCAGCGTGACATGTGGCCAGATTCTGCTGACTGGTTTAAGTAAGGGACCAATAGTGGAAGAATCTGAAATGTTAGGGATAGAATCTAAACTTTTTTTTTACAGGGACTAATACTGGAATTCGCTCATATTACAGGGCACCAAAAGAGGTATTAACACTTTTTTTTATAAAGCTTATAGGGTGGTTTTTTGTTTGAACGAAGCTTATAGGGAATTTTTTTTTTTTTTGAAGAGAACCTTATAGGAAGTTATATAAAGTAGCTAGGTGCTATATAATGAATTTCTTGTACACTCCTTAAAATCACCATGATAAATATAGCCACGAACATTTTGATTTAAAATCAAAATAATTCTCAACTTTAAGAATTCTAAGAAACTGTTATGTTATATTTAAAAAAAAGAAAAACTGTTATATTAATAATCATTAGGTTTTTCCTTTTTATTATCTTTGTAACCAAAAAAAATATAATCATTAGGAAAAATTAATACATGGGGTGTTTAAAGATTTTTTTTTTTTGTTACAAGAGTGTTTAAAGATTAATATAACTATATTCACATATCTTAAAACAAAATAAATAAATAAATCGAGTTGTAGTTGTTACAAGAGTGTTTAAAGATTAATATAACTATATTCACATATCTTAAAACAAAATAAATAAATAAATCGAGTTGTAGTCTAAGAGACAATACAAAAAGAAAGAAAGACAATAAAAGAGGTAAGAAGCGGGTACTTCCATGGGCGTTTGTATTGACACCTTCATTTTAACTATTGTATCTATGTTTTGCAGAAATTTAGTTGAGTAGTGTTGTTCGACCAACTAAAATTTCACATCGTATTTCAACATCATATAAAAATACACATTTTTTAGAGGAAAAATATGTCACTTATAACTAAAATTATTAATTTATTAATTAATGTGACTTGAAGAGAGAGAGAATTAAAAAACCAAATCGTATATATAGTGTGTATCGTATATATACGGTGTTGGAAAACTTTTTTTTTGAAGAAACAAAAATGGTATATATTAACAAAGGCGGTGAAGCCTCCTTAGCACAAGAAGTGCTAAGAAGTCACCCCAAAAGAGTCAAACAAATGTAGTAATTACACAAAACCGGGTGCGTCGATACCCAAACAGAGCATAGGGTCCGACCACCACTTTTGATAACCGTACACAAATGTGGCTTTACTAGCTTTTAGCCACCATAAAGAATGTAATTTTACTTTTTCTATAAACCTTCAATGGATGTGTGGATATTATTAAAGTCTGTTGTTGCGTTCATTCCAAACCATCCACACACAAAGTAACCAAATAAGCTGAAGAAAGGATCTACGCGCCTTCGAGTGACCTGTACAATTAATAAACTGAATAAAATGGTCACTGAGATCATGAGGATCAACACCGGACACGCCAATCCACGCACGGATATGATGCCAAACTTCACCAAAAGTAGTACAATGAAGAAACAAGTGATTTGCGGTTTCTGCAATACCGCATCCAGCCATGCACCCAACTGCCTCGACATCCAGACACCCACGCCTCACAAGATTGACCTTAGTTGGGAGCCTATCCCGTAACAAACGCCAAGCCATAATAGAAACCTTCAAAGGAACCTGCTTATGCCAGACAAGTTCGCCGACACCAACACTTGGAGGATCGGCCATAGTAGTTAAAATTTGATAGGCCCCACGCACTGTGTAAACATCATCATTGTTGGAGTCCCATAGCCACCTGTCAGAAATATCAGACTGCAAAACAACACCATTAAGTAATTGCCTACACTCCTCTACCAGCTCCTCCTCCCATACCCACAAAGGTCTCCTCCAGTTCCACGCCCCTCCTTCAGTCTCCCACCCAAGAGCAAACAAATCTGCCACTGTACTCAGTTTGTTATTCGCTAAGTCAAATAAACGACTAAACCTTGTCCGAAGAGGGACATCACCAAGCCACCGGTCATACCAAAAGTAAGTAGACACACCATTCCCTACCCTCTTCGAAACCCGCTCCTCAAACCAACTCCTCTCACCTTCACCCATCCCGTCCCTAATCTTCGCTACTTCCTTCCACCAAGATGAAGTACTCCGGCCCCCTACCTGCAACCTACCTGCCTCCTCACCATATCTGGCCACCAACACCCTATACCAAAGTCCATCTCTATCCACCAACATTCGCCAACACCATTTGCCTAACAAAGCGCTATTAAACTCCCTCAGCTGTCTAACCCCCAACCCTCCATACTCCTTTCTTAAACAAACAGAGTTCCAAGCGACCCAGGAAATTTTCCTGTTATCCTCACTCCCTCCCCAAAAAAATTTATTAAAAATAGAGTCAATGATAGAGATTATACCTGACGGAGCTCTGAAGAAGGAAAGGGACGGTGTTGGAAAACTAAAAAAAAATTTGTGGAATTAATTTTAGGTTTACTAGGATTTTTGGGAGGCGTTTAAATCTGATTTCATGAGGTTATTATCGGAGTTCCACCAGAATGCAAGTTTGGTGAAAGGTTTAAATTGTATGTTTATAGCTCTAATCTCAAAAGTTGAGAACCCTGAGGTATTGTCGGAGTCTAGACATATTTATTTGGTTGATTGTCTTTATAAAGTGTTTGCTAAAGTCTTAGCAAATCGACTCAAAAATGTTACTAGAAGTTTAGTCTCAGATATTCAGTTAGCGTTCATTAAAGATAGACAGATTGTTGATGGTGTCCTAGTTGTCAATGAGGTGGTGGACGAAACTCGCAAATTTTAAAAGGAATTATTAATGTTCAAGGTCAATTTTGAAAAGAGTTACGATTCAATTTATTTATAACGACTCTTGTAACCCGTGTGATGACTCTTAGATGGCATACCCCCCCACCCCCCCCCCCCCCCTTTCCAACACCGTATATATACGATACACACTATATATACGATTTGGTTTACTAGGATTTTTGGGAGGCGTTTAAATCTGATTTCATGAGGTTATTATCGGAGTTCCACCAGAATGCAAGTTTGGTGAAAGGTTTAAATTGTATGTTTATAGCTCTAATCTCAAAAGTTGAGAACCCTGAGGTATTGTCGGAGTCTAGACATATTTATTTGGTTGATTGTCTTTATAAAGTGTTTGCTAAAGTCTTAGCAAATCGACTCAAAAATGTTACTAGAAGTTTAGTCTCAGATATTCAGTTAGCGTTCATTAAAGATAGACAGATTGTTGATGGTGTCCTAGTTGTCAATGAGGTGGTGGACGAAACTCGCAAATTTTAAAAGGAATTATTAATGTTCAAGGTCAATTTTGAAAAGAGTTACGATTCAATTTATTTATAACGACTCTTGTAACCCGTGTGATGACTCTTAGATGGCATACCCCCCCACCCCCCCCCCCCCCCCCCCCACAAGAGTCATTGTGTAATGGAGAAAATGAACTTTCATGTTTTATGACATAAATGACTCTTAGAATGTGTGAGTACAACAACGATTTCAGTTCACATCAATGGTTGGCCGACTAATGGATATAAAATGGAAAGAGGATTGTGTCAAGGTAATCCATTTTCTCCTTTTCTTTTTTCTATTAGGTATTGAATGATTAAATGTTACGTTGAATACTAAAGTTGAAGTTGGACTATATGTTGGTTATAAAGCTGGGTAGGCAGGTGAGGTCTATTTGACTTATTTACAGTTTGTTGATGGATACATTATTATTGAGTGAGAAAAGTTGGGAAAATGTTAGAGCGATGAAAGCTAATCTCATTCTCTTTGAGGTTATATCAGGTCTCAAGGTTAATTTTCAGAAAAGTCTGTTGATGGGCGTGAATGTTCCTGGGTCTTGTTTGACTGACATAACTATGGTTCTGAATCGTAAAATAAGGTGAATCCCTTTTCTTTATTTGGGTCTCTTTATTGGTGGTGATTCTCGTCGGTTGAGCTTCTGGTATCCTTTGATTGACTGAATTAAAAGAAAATTATTAGGGTGAAAAAGTAGGAATTTGTTGATGGGTGGTCACTTAATCTTTCTAAAATATGGCATGTCCTATCTAGTGCTCTACTTTCTTTCCTTCTTAAAGACGCCCACATGTAATATCTCCTCTATCGAATCTATTAACTGGATTAAATGGTAAAAGGTTTGTCGAGGTTAGGAGAAATGAAGAGTGGGGGTTAGTAAAATTTGGGAGTTTAAGCAGACATTCTTAGGTAAGTGGTATTGGAGGTTGCTCTGCAGAAGATGTGTTTATGGTACTAGGTGTTGGTGAGTAGGTATGGAGAGGAAGGAGGGCGTCCAAAGAATCGAGGGAGGAGTGGGTCTTCTTGGTGGCGTGATTTGATGAGTATCAGAAGAGGTGTAGTAACAAAGATGAGTAATTGGTTTATTATAGTTTTGTGCGAGTGGTGGACAATGGGACTACAACTTACTTTTGGCGTGATCCGTGGTTGGAAGGAGGTATGTTATGTGATAGGTTTATATGTTTGTTTGATTTAGCTGAAAATCATACGATGTCAGTTGCTAATATATGTTCTTTGGGTTGAGGTGTTGGGGGTGGAGCTTGGTTGTGGCGACAAAGTCTGTTTGCGTGGGAAAAGAAGTAGGTGGAGGAGTGTTGTGAGTTGTTGCATAACATTTCTTTCCAGGATGATCGAAAAGACAAATGGGATTGGCTTCTTGATCCCAGCAAAGGTTACTTAGTGCGCATCGTTTACAAGTTGTTATCACAAGGCGTGCAAAATGAAAGTTTAGACATGCACAATATTATTTGGAATAAGGCCGCTCCTCTGAAGGTATTCCTGTTTGCTTGACGGTTGTTATGTAATCGACTTCCGATTAAGGATAATCTTCTCAGGTGTGGTGCTCTTTAGTAAAATTCTATTATTTGTACGGGTTGGCTGCGACATCAAGGAAAGTGCTAATTGACTTTTTTGGGATGCTAGTGTTTTGGGCATATATGGTATCTTGTCGGCAATGGTTAAGCATTTATTCAGCGAATTCTCAGCATCTGTCAGATCATCTCATTCAGATTGACAATTTGAGTGATTTTTCAAAGAAGGTTCGATCATCTATTGTTTTAATTTGGTTATCTTGTGTTTGGATAGTGTGGAAGGAAAGAAATTGCCGCATATTCAAGGATACAAAGTTGTCTTTTGTTCAATTACTCGACAAAGTTAAGTTGTTATCTTTTTGTGGTTGAAAGCGCATCGCGTGAATCTTGCTTTTGATCTTATTGTTTGTGGACAAGGTTTATTGGATGTTGAAGGTTTATCACTTAATTTCAATGTTGTGCTTTTCACTTGTGTTTTGCTTTTTGTGATGTTGTTGTTGTGCCTCTTGTTATTGTACATTGTCGTAGACGTTTGTTGATTTCTATCCGTATACTCCTTGTGTTAGGTAAGATTTAAACTTTGTGCCAATATATTCCATTTTAACTTAATTTTTTTAACTAAACTACATAATTAACCCCACAATTTTCAACATAATCTAAATTAATCATATAATTAACTAAATTAACCATAAATCTACATATGATAAATCAGGTGTCGCAAATCTAAGAATCCATTTAGTGTCTTTGGAACATTATTGTTTTTTTTTTTTATCATGCACCTTGTATATGACTTGATATCAAGTCCAAATAATTGATCCATAGTCCATAGAACAACAAGATCACACTATTGCTTTAATACATTTGATTTGATACACTCACTACTTGTTCAAAAACAAACTTCCCAGGATGGTTCTAGTGAGCTGATGACCATAGAATCCGCCCACGTGGATCAGCAGCCAAATATTTATTACATGGTAAGTGCTCACCAAATATTATCATACAATCAAAGTTGAGAGCTGACCCATATATTTTTAATACTTAGTATAAAAATACAAAAAATAGCAGGCAGATAGAAAAGGACATAAAACCGGGTAGGTAGGTAAGTAAGAATGGCTAGAAGCAGAACGCATGGTTTTGAACGTGATTACTTGGCTACCTCTCTTTCTCACTTCTTCATTCTTTCTTAAAAGAAAAGAAAAAAACTAAAATACTAAAAACTAAAACCATCCTTCAGTCCCACCTAACACCCCTACCTCGTTGATTTTTCTTTCTCCACCCGCCAATCTCTTGACTTCCCATTTTCTCTCTCCCTTATATTACCACATTTTCCTCTCTTTCATTTCTCATTCTCTCAACTTCACTTTTCTCTTTCCTAAAAGTGCTTTGTCTTCATAATCAGTTGAAACAATGTTGTCAGTAGCTCCTTCTGTTGATGCCAAACAGACCGCAGAAGTATCTACTTCTGTTTCTATACCTAAACTTGATAATTTTGAGGATGATTCTCTTTCTACCCAAACTACTCATATATTTAAATCAAAATTACCAGATATACCTATCTCTAACCACCTCCCCCTTCATACCTACTGCTTCGAAAACCTTTCTGAATTTGCTGATCGGCCTTGTTTAATCGTTGCTGCCACCGGAAAAACCTATACCTACGCCGAAACCTATCTCCAATGTCGAAAAATCGCAGCTGGTTTGTCCAAATTAGGCATCCAGAAAGGCGATGTAATTATGATTCTTCTACAAAACTCAGCTGAATTTGTTCTCTCTTTCATTGCTGCTTCCATGATTGGCGCGGTCGCAACCACTGCCAATCCTTTCTACACCAGTGCTGAAATCTTCAAACAAATAAAAGCTTCTGAAACAAAACTCATCATTACACAAGCAATGTACGTTGACAAACTCCGTCAAAAAGATCAGGTTGGTGTAGAATTTGACTTTAAGGTGATAACAACCGACGAACCACCGGTGAATTGTTTACATTTTTCGGTGATTTCTGAATCGAACGAAGAGGATATTCCGGTAGTGGAGATCGATCCAGAAGACGCGGTGGCGCTACCATTTTCTTCAGGAACAACAGGATTACCTAAAGGAGTGATTCTAACACACAAGAGTTTAACAACAAGTGTGGCTCAACAAGTGGATGGAGAGAATCCAAATCTATATTTAACAACAGAAGATGTTCTTCTTTGTGTTCTTCCATTGTTTCATATATTTTCTCTCAACAGTGTGCTATTGTGTGCACTGAGAGCAGGAAGTGGGGTTTTGTTGATGCATAAATTTGAGATAGGGACTTTGCTTGGTCTTATACAGAAACATAAGGTGACGGTGGCGATGGTGGTTCCGCCGTTGGTTTTGGCGTTGGCGAAGAGTCCGACGGTGGCGGAGTTTGATCTGAGTTCAATAAGGTTGGTTTTGTCTGGTGCTGCACCGTTAGGGAAAGAGCTTGAAGAAACTCTTCATAATAGAATTCCTCAAGCTGTTTTGGGACAGGTAAAATTCTTTTCTTTGATTCTGTTTTTGTCTTTTACGTGTTTTCAGTTCAATTCTAAGTTTTTCAATCAAAGTAAAAAACTATCCTATTTATAAAAGAAACTTAAGTTAATAAAATGGTTAAAAAATTGATTCTCATATATCAATTTTTATTTATTTTAACATCTCTTATAAATAGAATCCAAGTGATCAGATTATACACATTTACTCCCTTCAATCCTATTTGTAAGATACATTTAATTTTTTTTTTATTCATTGCATAAATAATGTATTTGGTCTATATTCTATATCAAATACATTAATTAGTCAATGAATCTAAAAAATCAATTTTTTCTTATAAATAAAAGTGGCTTGAAAATTTTTTATGTGATTGAGAATTGGACAGCTCTGGCCAAGTTAATTTAATGAGGGCATTCTAGTCATTAGAAACATTAACCGCTCAACTAATTGTTCGGTCTCCATACCCTTGACGTGGCTGTTTTCTCTTTTGTGAGAAACTCTTGACGTGGCTTACATCAATATCAATACAAATTTTAACTTTTTAAGAAAAATAATATACCGTATACTTTTACTCCTTTCTGTTTTATTTATAAAAGAAAGTTAGGTCAACAAAAGTTAATGTATTTGAACTTAATTTTTAATTAGATACATTAACTTTAGTTGACCCAAATTTCTCTTATAAATAAGACCGGAAGGAGTATTTTCTATGAATGAAAAATACCTTATCGGAAGTAATTTTACAAAAGTTTCATGCATGTTTAGCCTTCCATTTGACTTTTTATGTATATACTCTCTCCAGTCACTATTATAAGCAAAAATCAACTTTTTAGGTTCATTCATTAAATGATGTATTTGGTCTATATTATTGACTAAATACATCAATTAATTAATGAACCTAAAAGGTTGAGTTTTACTTATACTAGTGACCGGAGGGAGTATATGTTTAAGTTCATACATCAGAAAATAAGGAACTAAATATGAATTAAGTTTTAATAAGAATTGAATTTGATAAGAAAATATTTTATAGTATGAGCTAAAATATATATCTTACATTCTTACCTTCCTCAAAAAATATTTCACCAACAAAGAATACTACTAGAATGAGATATTATAATTGTTTCTCACAATTAAGTATTTTGATAGTAATTTAATATGGATAATATGTCAGCATAAAAGAAAAGAAATTATAGATAAATGACTTCAGCTGGTTCCTATAATTACTTATTAATAGAGGAGGACTACATGCCTTTAAACTGTGATGGTGGTATTTGTGAAGAGCTGTGGCATGTTTTGTGCCTTGTCTTTGCAATTATGTAAAAAATTTGGACTAGTATGCTATTGAAGGGAGGAATAATAGTATGAGAAATGTTAATAAGTGTACTTGATGTATTTGTTTAGAAATCTAAAAAAAATAAAAAATGAAGTTGTATTCAACATATTGAAACTTCAAAAAGAAACATTTTTTACATAAAATTTATAAACTATTTTCTCTTTGAATCATTAATAAGTGTCCTAACTTGTTAACATACCCCTAATAATATTTACCTTTCTCTTAATTTTTCTGAAACGATTGAAGACAACTGAAAATTTGAAAGGAAGTAGCACTTTGTTTTTTTTTTTTGACGTGAAATGAAGTAGCACTTTACTATTTAACTAGTAAATACAAATATTGTATTTTTAATAAATACATTTTTTTTGAAGACATAAAAATGGAATATATTAACACCGGCAATGTTTTTAATAAATACATTAATTAACCGATCGTAAAAAAAGGGTAAAAAATACGTTAGTTTTTTACTTTGCCAAACAAAACATTAATATTTGTTTTACTTAAAAAAAAAACATTAATATTTGTTTAACGTTTACGTAAATTAAATTTTTTAGACAATGTCCCAAAAAAAGCTCGTCCCTACCGACATATATAATTAATGCTTATATATTCGCATCATCGATGAATATGATTGCAAGATACCAGGACATTAAACCTGGACCTACAAGGACAAGGAGGAGTAAATACTGGCACTATTTCTTCTTCTTTTGTTGGTATAATCTTTGCAATTATTTCTAAGCAATAGCATTTACCGGTATGATCCTCAACATATTCAACAGACAAATATGTTCTTTTAAGATTTCTAAACATTTTTTGGTTAAAATGATTTAGACCCTAGCCTACAAGTTTTTCCTTAACCACGCTTGATTAGGACATGAATTAGTTGAACTTTTATATTATGGCCAAAGCCCATTATTCTTTGGGATTCTTTAACAAAATTTTCGTATGTATTCTTTTGTTTTTGGTCCAGTTTTTCGTATGTATTCTAGCGTACGAAGAAGAAGAAAGGAATATAGTGATGTGTACTCGTATTTTTGCTTGGGTCAAACTTGACAACGTGACTTAGGTGTATATATATATTGGGTTAGTTTATCTTGTTTAGTTTCAACACCACTTAACCTAACACGTATAAGGTCAAAGTTTTGGTGCCTCAACCGTCTCAATTGCTGCCTAGTTGCCAAAATTGCTAGGGATAGAGGTGTCGAATATGGGCAATAGAAATGTTCGTTAAATTCTTCAACTTCAACCAACAAAAGGAATTTTTTATAATAACTTTAATAATGTAAAATAAATTGACCCTTACTATAATTTAAATCATTTTCAGACAGTTTTCCAATTCATAAGCAACCTAACAAATAAAATAATGAAAACTAAGAGAACAAATTAATAATGTGTACTTTTGTTCTCCATGTGATGTTGTCAACTTCAAAATTTATAGTTGAATAGGATTGGGACAAAACCTAGTTAGATTTGTGAACCTAAATTAAACATGTGTCTGGTCTATATAACCAAAACTTTTTTTTAATTATCAGTTATGAAAGAAGATTATTTAACTGGAGCATTTGTTTTTTTATTTTTAAATTGAAATTTTTTGCATGTGTCTTCAGGGGTACGGTATGACAGAGGCAGGCCCAGTACTGTCCATGTCTTTGGGCTTTGCAAAGAACCCATTCCCAACAAGTTCAGGCTCATGTGGCACTGTTGTAAGAAATGCAGAGCTCAAAGTTCTTGACCCTGAAACTGGTCGTTCTCTTGGTTATAATCAACCTGGTGAAATTTGCATACGTGGCCAACAAATCATGAAAGGTATATATTATATAAATGCAATATAACCTTATCAATATTTTTCTTTTCTAGTAGTTTTCTGTATTTCATGATCAAATATTATGCATATTCATAGTATAATATTTTTTTAATTATTTTCAAATTATACATTTCAATATTTTAGGATATTTGAATGATGAGAATGCAACAAAAACTACTATTGATGAGGAAGGTTGGCTTCATACTGGTGATGTTGGCTATATAGATGACAATGATGAGATTTTCATAGTTGACAGAGTGAAGGAACTCATCAAATTCAAAGGCTTCCAAGTATGTATTTCATTAATTTATGAATACATTTAAATTTACCTCATTAAATCAAATTTATGCTTAATTATTATTTTGTTATGTTAGGTGCCCCCTGCTGAACTTGAAGGTCTTCTTGTAAGTCATCCATCTATTGCAGATGCAGCTGTTGTCCCGTAAGTATCTTAATTAATTTATTTGAATCTTGATAATGTCATTGTTTATATATAAATAGTAATTAATCACTAATTTAACAAAATATTATAACAGGCAAAAGGATGTTGCTGCTGGTGAAGTTCCTGTTGCCTTTGTGGTAAGAACAAATGGAAATGATCTAACTGAAGAGATTGTAAAGGAGTTTATAGCTAAACAGGTAATATAAGCATTGCTATATACATTAATTGTGTTATTTGATACAAAGAAATTAAAATTCTACTTGACTAGAGTGAAAACCCATTATGGTCCCTCACAATTTTCTTACGGCCCAATTCAGTCTCTGACTAAAATAAATTCAAATTAGTCCATTATAATAGAAAGACCGATTTGTTAAAGACTAAATTGTGTCATCGGAAAATTGTGAGAGACTAAAACGGACCTTCATTCTCATTTGACTGATTAAGATCAACATTTTTAAAAGACTTTGAACTCCAATATTTGACTAAAAGTGGCATGTGGTATTTATTGTGAACAGGTGGTATTTTATAAAAGACTGCACAAAGTATATTTTGTTCATGCAATTCCAAAGTCTCCTGCAGGAAAGATATTGAGGAAAGACCTAAGAGCAAAGCTAGAAAACTCCACCTAAATATCTTAGAAGATATATAGAAGCTTTATCATTCTTTTATTGCTAATATATCTTCCTTATTGGTTCATTTGTATATTTAGGTTTCAGAAATAATTAATGTTTTGATAACTTCAAAATATAAAGACAATCCAAGAAATAGTTTTATGTACAAACCGCTCCATTGTAGTTTTAAGCCAATTGCCTAAGCTTTTCTGTGGTTCCTTTGTGCTTGTAATGTGATTTGAGAGACAGTGTTTGTTTGTTACTATCAATCTTTGTAGTCCTTGTTCATCAAAGAAAATCTTTTTATTACTTTCTTCATTCTTAGAATTGGTAGTCTTCAATTTTACTGTCTTTTTAATGTTTGGAAATATCAATCTCATTTTCAGTGTTAAATTTCAATAAGTTCTAAGCAAGTGCTTCAAATATTTCATAAACAATTATCAAGACATAATAGAACTGTTTTGCTAATTCCAATTGGTACGGACTCATAGGAATAATTTTAGTACATAGGAGAGGATGATAACAAGTTCATTAAACACACTGTATATATTATGGTAACAGAGTCACACTCCTTACACTTCTTGGCCAATATATCTTCCTTATTTGTTTTGTCTCCAAGAAGTATTTGAATGTACACACTCCATTGTATTGTGATTTGAGAGACATTATTGTCACTATCAAACTTTGTTTGGTCATATCAATGTCATTTTTGTCATAAAATGTTAGGATAATTAAGATAAAGAACTAATATGTATCAAAGAAACAGAGGTAACACTTATAAAATGGTCCCTTAAAAGAACACTATACTTTGTAGGTTCTAAATGTTACTAGAAAAATTGCCTCCATCTGTGCATTGGTTTTGTGATTGGAAATCCATCCATACCTTTAAATTTTTTAATGTTTTTGTGCATATACAAGTTTTTAATGTTTTTGTGCATATACAAGAATCGACTTTTTTTGGGTGGTGGCTGAGGTTCGAACCCCGGACCTTTGCATATTTTTATGCATTGTCCATACCAACTGAGCTATGCTCACAAGGACATATACAAGAATCAACTTGGAGTGAAATCCTAATCCTGATAAGGAATGAACATTTTATAAAATGTATTAGGCGCATATGTATAGAATCATATCATGGTGCTGTAAGTGTAAATAATGTTTTCTTGTGTGACAAGATACTGGAGCTATTGTTGCTGTTTTATATTTACTGCTCTTGACTTTAGGTGTATTTGTAACCTATTTCAAATACTAATCCTAATTTACTGCTGCCTTTTTTTTTTCTACGTCTAAGCCTACTACATGATTGAGTGTCCTCTCCAACCCTTCATAGAAGGTCGGTGGTCTGGACACTAACGATTTTGAGTTCGGATGACTTAAATAAAAGCAAAATCTATTTTTATAGGAAGTAGATCAGAAACTAGAAGAAAAGGTTGTTTATTGACAGAAAACTCTATTACACTTTCATAGCATGTGTATAGAATCATAAAACTAAAACCAAAGAAACTTAATTTGTATGTCAACATTAAAGAAACCTATATATAAAAAAGACGGTAGATCATCGTAAACCTTGAAATATGGACTGTCTGATCTCAATCTAACACTAACGTGTTGACTGTGTGAATGCCTGAAATTGTTGACCACAGCAAATCCAAATCCTTTTATTTAAAGCTACAATTCCACCAAGCAATGTAAGACTCGTATTCCCATCGACCAATAACTTCTTTAGGCAAAATGTGTTGCAAATGTTGTGGCTTCAGCTCCACGCAACAGCCTGGATTTGGACAATAAACATTCTTTATGTCATGGCTTAGTTGGTCGGCCACATGCTTAGATATACAATTGGCACAAAAGGGGTGATTGCATATTGCACTTCCTCTAACAATATCAGAGTCTTGTATGAAATCAGAGCATAAACCACAAAAGGATTTTGGAGATAGTGAAGAACATTCATAGCTGGTCTCAGTGGTTTCTTTCTTCAACTCTTTCTCATTACTTGTTACTGAACATTTGAGAATCCCTTTCAAATTTTGTTGTGTGAATTCATTACACTTCACATTCACTGAGTTTTGATTTGGTTGATCAATGGCAAATGTGAATTTCTTCTTCTTCTTTTCATCATCGCGGTCTTCAAAAGGAGATTTTCTCTTCTCTGAAGATGTATTTTCTCTTTGTTGAAATCGTTGACAGTTATGTCCTCCATGCCATGGAACCTTACAATGTGCGCAGAATAATTTGTGACAAGATGGACACTCGGCATTGGTCACAATTTTAATCTCATCATTCAGCAACGAAACTGAACAATTCTTGAAAGGACAATTCACCTGTATATCTTTATTACCCAAGAAGAGAATTTTTGAGTTCTCTTTCTTTTCTTTATCATCATGTAACGAAAACAAGTCTTCCACTTTGGCAACAATTTTGTTAGCTGCTTGTTTTATCGAGTTTTGATTTGGTTGATCAACAACCAACGCGACTTTCTTCTTCCTCTTCTCTTCATCGTCGCGGTCTTTAAAGAATGATTTTCTCTTCTTTAAAATTCTATTTTCTCTTTGTTGGAATCTTTGACAGTTATGTCCTCCATGCCATGGAATCTTGCATTGTGCGCAGAATAACCGGTAACAAGATGGACACTCGGCATTGGTAACACTTTTAATCTCATCATTCAGCAAAGAAACTGAACAATTCTTGAATGGACAATTCCCCCATATATATTTATCACTCGATAGGAGAATTTCTGAGTTCTTCCTCTTTTCTTCATAATCATGTAACGAAAACAAGTCTTCCACTTTAGTAACTAAATTGTTAGCTGCTTGCTTTATGGAGTTTAAGAAACTCATCTGTCTGGCTACAAATAAAAAAATCATCAAGGGTTGTATCGTAGAGAGAGAAGGTAACTATAAGGTTTTGTTGTTGTTCGACCAAAATACAATAAATTTAGGGTTTTTCCTTCAAAAAAAAAAATTTAGGGTTTTGTATTGTGACTAATATACTGCGTGCAGGGCACACTTAGTCTAGAATAAATCTTGCTATTCAAACAATTAGTCTAGAATAAATCTTGCTACTTTTTTTTTTGAATAAATAAAATAAATCTTGCTACTCAAACAATTAAAATCTAGAGAAAAAAATTATATTAACAATTAAAATCTTGTAAAATCTTGTTTTTCCAAAACTAAAATTAAGAACCCGTTTATTATAGTTTTTTTTTTAAAGAAAAAATCACTTTATAAAAAATCACTTTTAAGAGTTTGCATGTGTTTGTTACGTTTTTTTATAAAAAGAATTTAAAAACGGCTTCAAATGAGAAGTTTTTTTTTTGAAGGAACAAATGAGAAGTTGTTAAACACGGCTTTTCAAAAATAGATTTCTTTTTAGGGAAGAGAGAAAACAAGTGTCAAAAGATTGAGGTAATTCTGTAACAAAAAAATCCCTTTTATATAATATCCAAACAAACTAAGGGTCTGTTGGTTACAGATTAAAATAAAAGTGATTTTGACATTGGATAATTTAAAGGTTATTTTTTAGGGATTCTATAAAAAAATGCAGAATCTATTTTGCGTTTGTTTATCGAAAAAAAAAACATAACTTTTTTTTAAAAAAATAATTTAGTTTGTTTTGATACAACTATATAAAAGGAATTTTTGTTTTCTTTACAAAACTATCTTTTGATATTTATTTTCTCTCTCCTAATATTTTTTGAGAATCTACTCATAATTGCTTCTCATTCGAAGCTATTTTTAGATTCTGATTTTTTGTAAAAAGTTGTAACAAACGCATGCAATGCTCTTAAAAGTGGTTATTTATGCAATGCTCTTAAAAGTGATTATTTTTTAAAAAGAAGTGATTTTTTTCTCAAAAAAGATATAACAAATGGGTTCTAAAATTGTTCTAAATGATTTTTATTAGGATAAATAAACACAAAATAGATTTTGATTTTATATAAAGAGTTTGTTTGTTACGAATTAAAATGAAATTGATTTTGACATTGAATAATTTAGATTGCTTGACGCCTCATTTCAACGCTAAAGATTGCTTGGCATGAAGATCTGCAAAAGGTTTTGGTAGAATACTAAAACCTTTTTTTGTTTTCCATATATCAAAGTAGTTTCCATGACATGTTTCTTCCCATATCATCTCGAAGAGTCGACACGACATGAAAATTCTACTTTAGATAAATCAAAATGCAAAATCAGAGTTGAGAAATCATCAAGTATAAGAACATAAACAATGTTTATGTCTTTACAATATACCATCGACAATCTTTGTCTCTATAAATAAACGACATCGTTTATAAATAATGTTTGCCTATAGTATATTTTAAATCCATTGGCATTGTTTATTGGCATACACTTGATTGATTGTGCGATTTGATTTATCTAAATAGATGTTTCCATATGTGCCACCAAATTCAAATGATATGGAGGAAAAGGGTGTGGATTGGTGTTATGAATATCTCGCTTGTGTTTCCTTCTTTCGGTATATGAGCTACAAATAATGATTTAAAATGTGAAACACTCATCATTGTTTTGAAATATTTTGATCCTAAACCTTGTTTGAGTTCGTTTTATTGTGCTTTCTTATGTTTCATGTTACTCATGAGTGTTTATGGGCAGGGTTTGATGGCTCATGATCCGAAGGAACAACATCGTAGAGCACATTGCATATTAGCTATCATTTTTTTTTTATGTCAAATAGCCTATTGATTGGAGCGCACACATTTAAACGTGAAAAAGTGGGGAGTCCAAAATTCAAACTTCGGCCCCTGCACAACATCGTCATTACAGCTACCAACTGAATTGTGCTTACATGACAGTCATCATTTTATGTATACGATATTAAAATGACATGAAATTGACTTAACAACATGAATAATGTATATTCTTTAAAAAAAACAAGAATAATAATAATATATATTAAAAAACATGAATTCTTTAAAAAAAACAAGAATAATAATAATATATATTAAAAAACATGAAAAATATAATACATGAAATTGACTTAACAACATGAATAATATATATTCTTTAAAAAAAACAAGAATAATAATATATATTAAAAAACATGAAAAATATAATATGTCCTAATAAGAAGAAGTAAAATTCCCTCAAAAAAAGAAGAAAAAAAATTGGTAGCCCGAGTTTTTTTTTTTTGAGGAAGGTAGCCCGAGTTTTTTTTTTTTGACGGAAAAAAAGGATTTCATTAAGCAACCAAATCGGCTGCAATAGAAGAAACAATACAAGGAGGGCATTCCTCAATCCAAACAGTATCAAAGGAAGTTAAAGCAAATTTAGCTAAAGAATGAGCTGCCATATTAGCACTACGTTTAATATGACTCAATGAAAAGGAATTAAAACGGGAACTAAGACGATTACAATCAGCAACCACCATACCAAGGTAAGATTGATTATTTGAAAGTTTGTGAAAACCACGGACCACGTTAAGAGAGTCGCTTTCAAACATCACCTGGAAAAACCCCATATCGAGAGCAAACTGAATCGCTAGCCTTACACCCAATGCCTCGCCAACATCAGGATCTGGAATGGCTTCAACAATCCAAGTAGCTGCTGCTGCAACATCTCCATATGAATCTCTAATAACAACGCCAATACCCCACATATTGTTAGTTGGACCAGCAGCATCAACATTAACTTTATAACAGTTTGGAGGAGGGGGGTTCCAAGAAATGGGGGAGTTGGAAGGCTCCGGATTATCAGATGATACATGTGTGTTCAGCATTAAATTATAGTCATCCACTATAGCCCAAGCCTTACGAACAATATCTTCCACAAGATATTGTTTCCCATCAAAACATGACTTATTGCGAGCAAACCAAATACCATAGCATAAAGAAAGAACATATGAGATGACATCTGATGGTGAATGTGAAATGACATGATCAAGCCAAGAAATGAAAGAGAGGGGAGAATCCTCTATTCGAACACCCAAAGGAGAGTGAAACCACACCTTTTTCGCCCAGATGCACCCTTTAAAGACATGATCCATATCTTCGTCAGCATTACCACAACGAGAACAAAGAGGGTCAATCAACATTCCTCTATGGATCAACTTCTTTTTAGTGGGGAGGCTATCATGAAAAATCCTCCAAGCAAGGTGGGTATGTTTTGGGATGGTACGAATGTTCCAAAGCTTTGACCAACACTCAGAATTGGCACCACGAGTAGAAGTTTGAGAAATGTTAAATTCCTCCCACTTTCGAATGGAGTGATATGCACTTTTAACTGAGAAAATGCCATTTTTGTTAGGTCCCCAAATTTGAGAATCCATATGTGTTGATGTTGGCAAAGGGAGTAGGAGGATTTGCATGGCTTCAAAAGGCAAGAAAGTTGCATTTACCAACGATGCATTCCAAATTCCAAGATCATGATGAATAAGTTGAGACACTTGAGAAAGTTCAGAATTGGGGGGCTTTGGAGACCACACTTTGTAGCCCGAGTTTTGTTGGATAGTTGTATGCAAAATTAATTTGAAATTTAATTTTACTTTAAAATAATTAAATATACAAAAATGAAGGTACTCAGTTCAAAAACAAAAA
This sequence comes from Medicago sativa, assembly GCF_051527215.1. Lineage (NCBI taxonomy): Eukaryota > Viridiplantae > Streptophyta > Magnoliopsida > Fabales > Fabaceae > Medicago > Medicago sativa. The sequence goes on from NC_140753.1 coordinate 1,989,227, forward strand.
ACTCCGAGAGGTACTAAAATGTTCACCTACAAATAATCCAAATAAGAATTGCCACAGTAGCAAATGTATTTTCATCCTCATTCATAAAAATTGACACGTCAATTTAATTAAGTGCAAAAATGATTGGTGAAAATTTTTCCAATACTTTTTAAAATCTGAGAACTAAATTTTCGAATATAGAAATAGGAGAAAACTATTGTGCATTTTTATAGGTCTTTTTCGAATGGATCTTAACAAAAAATACATTTTTTTTTAGTTATAACAAACTTTTACAAAATTATGGAATTGGGGAAATCATGGATAGTTAAGTTAAAAATTCAACCATACAAAAAATATTTAAGGAAATACACATAAGTTTTGTCCATATTTATGATGACTAAAACGGATGATCTTTTATAGCTGTGAAGAAGAAGAAGAAGAAGAAGAAATCATGAATCACTAAATATATAAAAATTAAAAGTGCATATATAAATCATATAGGCTTACTTCCTCCACAAAATAACTTGCACTGCTTATCTCATATCCAGGCATGCATTGGGGTGCTGGTTAACAACAGTCAATAAAGACATCAAGTTATGTTCCTTCAAAAAAAGACAACAAGTTATGTGGCTGTAGTGGGAAAACTATTAAAAGTATTAAATTTCAATTGTAGTAGAACCCTTGCATTTTTTGCTCTAATTTCTTTTGTTTTTGTTGATCTTTTGCTCTGTAATTTTCACTCATAGAAAGAACCTATGTTCTCCTCATTTTGAAGATAAAGGATGCTCTTTTGTGTTTTGTTGTTGATGATGCATTATGTCCAATAGTCACAGCCTCATGATGTGTTTGTTATTTTTCATTTTATTTTTTTTATAATGGCTTGTGCCTATGATGCACGCTGTTATATTGTCGAAAAAAAGGACTCATGCATGAAGAAGTTAAAGAGGGATCTCTCTTCTACTTGTTCTTTTCACCATTATTGTATTTTGGTTTTTTCCCTACTTTCTAGTTTTTTTTTATGTATTCTTTCATTTTGGTTTCATTTTTTGTAATCATAACTTGTTTGAACACTCATGTATCAAAATACTTGTGAAACACTGCGAGAAGAACCTAAAATATTATTGCACACTCACCTCCTTTGATGCTCCAAGTCTTTTATTGATATTTGCACTTCTGATCATCGCTCAAGAATCTTCGATCGACGATCTTCAACAGCTGTAATAAATCAAATTGGTGTCACAATGTTAATTCATGAAGAAAAAAAAAGTAAAAGTAGGTGATGAATTTGCAAATTATATTAACGAAAAAGTTTAATGAACATTGTCTATAAAATTAATTTAACAACTAACTACTGACATTTGTCATTCAAACAACAAATGAACATTGTGTAACAAATTGAAAATTTTAGCATACATCTTGAATTAACAAATTCAGGAATGCATTCAGACCAATTATGTGCATGTTTAGATTCACGGTGAGTTTGACAAAATCAGACAGCTCCTGGGAAGATATCAGTATCACAAAGTCATACTCCAACAAGCATATGGCAGAAGCAAATTTAGTTGTTTAGAAGCAAAAGGGAACTAAAACACAAATGAACATTGTTAAATCTCTTGGTTTCTAAAATAAAAGATGGAACAAACTGCAGAACAGTTTTTGAAATTACTGCATAATAAGCATGTGTAACATTCTCTCAAAAAAATAATAAAGCATGTGTAACATGGAATATTGATACAAGTATTGAGCACAAAATAAAGCATTTTCAAACATTCCAAAAAAAATAAAACAAAAACTACATTACACTATTCTCTACTAAAAATCTAATTCTGCACTAACAAGAACCGCTATTCTCTTCCTTTTATAGATGAAAGATGATGCACGTTTGAAAATGACTTGCAAGCATTCTCAAAGCATCTTTGGTAGGAGAGAATTACAGCTTGCAACAATTTCCTCTTACATGTAAAATATGTTGCTTATCATCTTTTCTTTATAAAATGTGTCTGTTATTTTCCATTTGTGGTGTTAATGACTTGCAAGCAGTAATGTAATATTACCGAAAAAAAGGAGTCATGCGATAGAATGTTAAAGAGCAATCGGATTATGAGAAAATAGCAAAATTTTATAAGCCATTTTCACCTTTATTGTATTTTTGTTTTTTCTGCTTTCTGCATTTTTTATTTGTGATTTCTGTTTCAATTTTTATAACTTTTATTTTATTTTTTGTTATAATTTAAGATTAATAAATGACACAATGGAACATTGTTTTGTGTATCACTGGTTCCAATTTTGGTGGACTAGTTTGTCTTCAAAAAAAAAAAATTTGTCGATTTACGCAATTAGATTTGTTTCTTTACTACATGTGCTCCGTCGGTTAGGTTGAATGGCGTCAGGCAGTGACAGTTACGTTCCAAACGATCATTTTTTCTGTCGGTCATAGAGGAACAGACGCCACTAAGAGGGGAGCCATTGTTATTAATATACTTATGGACTAAATTGAACGATAGATTTTCTAATACTTTATAGACTAAATTGATGAATTTCATATACTTCAGGTATTAGTTATTATCTTTATATGATTAGAGACTAAATTGAAGAAAGAATGATAATTTAAGAACTAGATTTAAGAATGATTCCTTTTGCTTTGATACCTCAATGCTGCTGGTTGCAGGAAACTGGTAAACCAAATGGTACAAGCATGCTAAATGGTACAAGCCAACAAAAAAACTACCAAAAAGTAAATTTGACTTGCAACAAAATATAGCAAAGCATAGTACCTTATAAAACTTGTTCCTATTCTGTCCTTGTTTTTTGAAATTTAAGTATTTCATTATTTTTAACTATGAATGCAATGGGTAAATGTTAGTGGTGGATCAAATTAACGGGCTAGATGGATGGACTTTGTGTTTTTAGCTCTCTCTTTTTCGCTTTTCAATAGAATATGCATATGGTCATATCATAAAGTTTTTGTTTTTGTAGATTGGAAGTATTAATTACTAATAGTTTAGAATAAAAGAGATTGTTGAAGCATAATTGCTTGAGTATAATTTGGTAACAGGCCAATTGGGTTTAATCAAGTGTTAATATATGTTTTCTGTATATTCTTTGCAAGTTTTTTTGACAGCAAAATATAAAGAAGGGTCAAAATATAAAGCAGGGTTAAATTTAATATTTTTGATTGAATCAAGTTGTAATTTTACCACTAGCTAGCCTTCTAAACAATGTTGTTGAAGTAGCCACTGATTATTCAAATTGTTAGGTGTATTGCTGCTGTTTTAATGGTCTTGACTTGAAGTGTATTTGTAACCTGTTTCAAATAGATAATGTACCTAAGTCTAGGATTGAGTGCCCTCAAAAACCCTTCATATAAGGTTGAAAGCTTGGACACCGATGATGGTGAGTTCAAATGATTTAAATAAAATTTAAGACGCGAAAAAAGATATATATTAATAATATGATAGGAACTAGATCAAAAGCTAGAATCAAATCTTGTTTATTGTACTATTCTGCACTCACCAATCACATAGCATTCGAAGACAGGTATGCCTTGACAGAGCTCTGCCAGTGCTAAATTTTACTGGAAATAAAAATGCCTCCATCTGTGCATAATTGGTTTTGTAATTGGAAATCCTTCCATACCTTGAAATTTTTTGCTGCTGTTGTGGATATATAAGAAAAGAATTGGAATGAAGTAAAATCCTGATAAGGAATATTTGTCTAAAAAAATCCTGATAAGGAATGAAACATTTTAGAAATGTGTTAGACACTTATGGAGTAAAAACAATCTCCAGAGTCTGAAGAATTTTGGGATTGTATCATGGTGCTGAAAGTGTATGCAATGCTGTCTTGTGTGACAAGATATAATTATGTTATTGAAGGAGTCACTGATCATTCAAATAGATAATGCACTGATGTGTATTTTTGTCTACATCTAAACCTAGCACGCGATTGAGTTCCATCTCCAACTCTTCATAGAAGGTCGGAAGCCTGGACACTAATGATGTCGAGCTCAAATAATTTAAATAAAATTTAATACGCGAAGAATGATATATATTAATACTATGGTAGGATCAAGATCAAAAGCTAGAAGCAAATGTAAATTGATAGAAAACTCCATTACACATTCATGGCATGTGCATAGAAACATAGAACTAAAACCTAATAGACAGAATTTGCATATCAACGTTAAAAAAACCTAAACATATAAATAGTAGATCATTATAAAACTCAAAATCTAGACCTCCCGATCTCAATCCAACACTAACGTGTTGACTCTGAATGCATGGAATTGCTGACAACATCAAATCCAATCCCCTTTATTTAAAGTCACGATTCCACCAAGCCATGTAAGACTCGTATTCCCATCGACCAACGACTTCTTTAGGCAAAATATGTTGCAAATGTTGTGGCTTCAGCTCCACACTACAGCCAGGATTTGGACAGCAAATTTTCTTTATATTTTGGCTTAGTTGTTCAGCCACATGCTTGGAGATACAATTGGCACAAGATGGATGATTGCATATGGTACTTCCTCTAACAATATTGGTGTCTGGTACCAAATCAGAGCATAAACCACAACGGGATTTTGGAGACTGTGATGAACATTTACGGCTGGACTCAACGGTTGTTTTCTCCTTCAATTTTTGTTGTTGAAATTCATTACAATTCACGTTCACCAACTTTTGATCAGCCACTTGGTTAGAATCAACGGTGATTGCGGCTTTCTTCTTTGCCTTCTTCTTTTCATCGTTGTCATGGCCTTCAAAGGGAGAACTTCTCTTCTTTGGAACGGTGTTTTGAGAATCAACGATCATGTATGTTTTATTGGAGCATGCTAGTTTTAGCTGAAATTGTTGACAGATGAGTCCTTCATGCCATGGAACTTTACATTGTGCGCATAATAACCTGCGACAAGACGGGCACTCGGCTTTTGTCACGATTTCACGCCCACCAAAACTCATCAAAATTAAACAATCATTGAATGGACAAATCACCCACACATCATCTGAAAGGAAAATTTCTGAGTTCTTTTTCTTTTCTTCATCATCATCATCATCATGTGACCATAACAAGTCCTCTACTTGCGTAACATATTTGTTTGCTGCTTGCTTTATGGATCTTAGGAACCTCATCTCTCCAGCCACAAATAAAAAATCAACAAGGGTTTGTATATTGCATCAGGAAGACGGTAACAATAGGGTTTTGTTTTTGACCAAAACGATAGGGTTTTGTTGGTTTGGTTGTTCGACCAAGGTTGTTCGACCAAAATGGAATAAATTAAGGGTTTTTAGTATGCTTAATGCTAGATACGAAACCTGATTTCGTGAGTGCTTCCCGAATGAGCTGGCAGCTTTTTAGCCCTTTGATGTTATATAATTGAGGAAAATGCTATAGTGTGCACGATTTAGTTTTCGCACCATCCACGCGAATGAGTTGTATCATTCATGACCGTATGATATCCTTCATTCCTTTTTTCCCTATCACTTATTTCAGCCAAAATGACAAATTTAACCCTTAAACGTGTCTATGAAATCGTGGGTGTTTGTTGTGCTGGGCTTTTGTTACCACCGACTGATGTACAACATATTTCTTGCCTCTCCACTAATTTAAAACACTATTGTAGAGTTACACTAAATAAATATAGCAGAGGTATAAGGTATTAATCGTATCTGCATTGCACTATATAGATGGAAGATTATTGCAAACTTCAGTGGCAGCAATGGTGGCAGCCATGCAAAGAGGTGGTTACCGAAAAATGAGACTTAACTAGTTATCCCTTTATTGGATAACTTTGACTATTTTAATTAAAGTCAGGATCCATTGACACCAGGTGTCAACAGATTCGTTGACACCAAATCTCAACCCTCCATTTAAGTTTGATCAAAGGCTCATAATTTTCATTTAATGGTCTATAAAAATGCCCAAATTTGTTGGTGTACCGAATCTCACTCTTTATTTTCATTTTGGGCAAATGAATCTCGCTCTTGATTGATCGTTTGTTATTTAACAAAATCATTTTTTGAATGATTATTCAGTGAAATCTTGTTTCTGCTCGCGGATCTCAAATTACACGGTTAATCCTTATTGGCTCATGATTTTTTTTGTAGACAAGAGAATTGGCTGCCAACTCAATTAGATTTAAAAGGTTTTCTATGTATTTTAATTATGCCATGATGATCGAAATAGCTAAAATCAATTATCACTTCTAAAATCCCACCAATGGAAGCAAACATATCAAGAATACCCCTATATTCACAAACTGGGAATGAAGATGATGATAGTTGCGTGATGATTTAAAAATTAGAACATTAATTTCAGTAATAAAAACATACCTATTTTAAGTTAAATTTTATTACTAATTAAAAACAATAAAAGTATGTGTTACTTGCTACTCCTGTGGGTTATTATGGAACATTAATATTAGCCTTTGATTATAGATGATACACGGTTGAGATTTGGTGTCAACGAATCCGTTAACACCTGGTGTCAACGGATCCTATCTCTTTTAATTAATTTACTTTTAACAAATAGTAATCTTCTTCAAAAAAAAAAAAAGAAGTAATCTTATGTAACGGGTTTGCACGTAAAGCTCGGTTCGTGTTATATGTGCGAGAAAAACCTTCGCACCATATAGCACTACTGTATAATTGATTGACTAATAACTGCATCAAAAAAAAAATAAAAGAACCGCAACCCCGTTTTTTGTGGCCATTAGCAATTTTTATTGGCTAGACACTTTTTCGGGAGCACTTCGTGGCAAAATTTCTCTAGATATATAGCACTTCTCTTTTAGTATTTATTTTACCTTATATATAGCGTACAGCGCACTCTATAAAATCTTTTCTTGGGCTTTGTCAAAAAAATAAAAAATCTTGTCATGGACTAAAAACCCATTTAGTACTTACAATTTTTCGGCTCAAAAGAGAATTTATTTTTCCACCCTACGTCTTTATCGATCGCCCTTGATAAGTGCTAGGAAGTGATATTTTCATGTTATATTTTAAGCACTTTTGTTACTTGTTTTGCAAGTAATTTAGGGAAAAGCCGAGATAAAAGTGATAATTGCCTTTTTACGCTTTAATTGCCTTACTTTACCCAATTGTGCAGGATTTGACCTCAAGACACTAAGCAAGCATGAAAAAGCCAAGAAAAGTGCAAAAGGCCGCAAGTACTACACTGCTCGCGAGGCGAGCACAGCAGCTCGCAGTGGCGAGCTTCAATTCAAGACCACAAAGCCGTGAGCACCCCCTTGCTCGCGAGGCGAGCAGAGCTACTCGCCGTTGCGAGTAAGGGCGGTTTGACCCTCCCAGGGTGACGTGGCAGAATCTTAATGGTGAAGGAAACAGCACTCGCCATGGCGAGTAAGGCTGCTCGCGAGGCGAGCTCAAGCATAGTGGGAATTCTATAAATAGCCCACTTGCTATTCTTTGTAAATATCTTAGGAAATATCTAGGGTTTCTATTTTCTTCTTAGTTTTTCACCTTTAGATATTTTTAGAGAGAAAATAGGGTAGTTCTTCATAGAGTGATTTTGGTTTTGGAAGTTGGATCTTTATTTCTTTGTTGAGACATCACAAATGTAATGAATCCTTCCTTTTCAATCCATCCTTGCAAGGCTTCCATGATGATGTGTAGCTAAACACTCTTTGTTAGGATGAGAGGTACTTGATTTTGCTAAACATGTAATCCTTTTGATCTTGCAATATATGATTCTAGCAATTTATATTCAATATTGTTGTTATTCTTGTGTTAATGTTTTCAATAAGATTCAAGATGATTTGGATACAAACTCTTGAATCTAGAGCTAGAGTAGCAATATATCTTAGATTAACTTCTTTGACAACTTTGTTAATCTTGTGATAATCACCATAATCAAGAGTTTAATGCTTTCGGATGCTTAATCAGGCTGGACACGGTCAATTAAGTTATCCGATCGACTTTGTTATCGATTAAGGGATTTGGACACGAATGTTTAAACGATAACTTAGAAATAATTATATCACTTTGGACACGAAGGATAGTTTAGAATTGATTGTGATAATGTTGTTTACAAAGCTAGAATTCGTATGGATCATTAGGTTACGTGTGACGCTTGGTTAAGGAACGCTACTCCTAACAAGTTTCAATCCTTATTTATCTCGACTTTTACTTTTTGCAATTAGTTTAGTTAGTCACATTTCAATTCAAACAAACAAGTACTCTTAATACTTGGAATGATAGTCGATGTTAAACTGTCATTGATAACGCACTATTCCCTGTGGAGACGATACAAAAATACTTATCTTGTTTGATGCAAAACTAGAACCATCAAAATGGCGCCGTTGCCGGGGAATGGTGTTTAGTTATCATAGATAGAACAATTGATTTATCGTTTTAAGCATTTGTATATAATCCGTAAATATTTTTTCTTTATAGTTGTTTGTACTAACCCCTTGTTGATAAACATAGAAAAGTTTCTTGTTAGTTGTTTCCGTTTTAGGATCACCACCTAGCCAAAATCATGGCTGATCATGGTTACTTCAACTTCTATACTCCACCCGAGTATGAATCCTATCCTCAGTATCAGCAACATTCTTATGAAGATGAGAGATACAAGGTGATAGAAGATACTTTGAACATCTTCATGCAACAATCCATGATAAACATGCAAGATACCAACCAAAGATTGAAGACTTTATCACTTCAAATTGAGTTGATTCAAGCACAAATCATGGATAACCAAGCCAACAATCAATCCACTCTTAGAGAACAAGAAAATAATCCAAACATGTTTGAGAGAGTCGGAGAGATTGTTGAAGAAGTTGTTGTTCAAATTGAGGTAGTTACAACTGTTGATATTGAAGAAGCAACGGTGGTTGAGAAAAAGGAACGGTTACTAATCAAGGATGATTTAATGGTAACAAGAGGGAAGAAGATGAACAAGGTAGAAATCGATCGGGTAATTGATGAAATTCGTACCTTGTTCAATAAACCAAAGCTAGGGAGGTCATGGACTCCAAATCTTTTGTTCCTAAAGTTCATGGAATTCCTACCAAAACGTAGGGTTTCGAAAGATGATGTGCTATCCGTTTCATTTTGGCCACCCTAACGGAAAAGGCGTCGAGCTAACGACGTTAAACAAGCGCTAGTTGGGAGGCAACCCAACTTTGTAAGTCTATTTATTGTTTTAAGGCATACTAGTTATTAGAGTCATGTGCATGCATCAAAACATCCAAAGCAGGAGCCAAAAATTCAAAATTTTTACCACTCGCGAGGCGAGTAAAACTGCTCGCCACTGCGAGCAAACTGGTAGTCAACTTAGTCAACGACCAATTCACTCACTGCTGCGAGTAAAATTGCTCGCGAGGCGAGTAAGTGCAGTTTTGGTCAGTTACGTTTTTCAAGGCCACTAATTCACATTTATTTTCCTTAACCACCCATTACCACCTTTTTCCTTATCATTTTCGTTTTAACTCTCTCTCTTCAAAAACCTCTCATTTCTCTTCTCCCAAAAACAACAACTCTAACCCTAAAACAAATCATTTTCAATAACAAAAATCAATTGCCATCCAAGTCAAGCTTCAAGTTAGGAATTCATCTCTGTACATTTCTGCATTTCTAATTAACAGGTTTGTGTTTTGATCCCAGGGCTTTGTCTTCATTTTTTTTGAAACCCTAGGATAGTGGATTAGGTAATTTCTGATTATTGTTCTAATCTGATGCCCAAATGATTAAGATGAGACCAAATCATGAAGAGATTCATTTTCTTTTCCATTTGCATCCACAATTTTGGGATTACCCTTTTGTTTAAAAAATTTTTTTCATAAAATTAGGGTTTGTGGATCAAATTCGAATTTCAAGCTTAGAACATAATTTAACTCATCTCTTTGGCACTAAAAGGGGCGCAATTGCTTTATTTAGGGTTAGGATACCTTTTGAAACTGAACCACTGTTGTAAAAATTCAATTTTGGCCAAATTCTGGGTCACTCGCCGTGGCGAGCTTCATCACTCGCGAGGCGAGTGTTCTTCCTGAACCCAGAAAATTGTCTGGTTGCTCGCCACTGCGAGTAGAGCTGCTCGCGAGGCGAGTAGCTTCAGATCCTGAATTTTTTTGTTCTGGTTTCCATTTTTAGTGATGCCAGTTATGCTGATTTGTTTCCATACTGATATTTAACTGTTATATTGTATTGTGTATGGATTTCCTGGCTGTTTTGCAGGTATGGCTCCTAAGAATCCTCAAAAGAGAAAAAAGGGTGAAACCTCTGCACCCCAACCCTCTAGAAACCAAAGCTTTGACTCAAACAGATTTAAAACCCGTTACCATCAGGATAGGTACGTCGAGTTACTCGACCAAAACATGTGGGCTGAGAGAGTGTTTAACATAAGCCCTAACGGACCTTATGGGGAAATTGCGAAACTATTGAAAGATCAAGGGTGGGATAGGCTTTGTAACCCCATCACCAACCTGAATGCTGAGCTTGTGCGTGAGTTTTACGCCAATGCTCTTCCAGAAAACCCCCTCACTGATATCTTTCCATATGAGACGGTTGTCCGGGGTCACACCATTAAATTTGATAGGGCAGCCATCAACAAATACCTTGGTAATCCCTTTGAACTACCCCATGACCATGAGTATGATGAATACCACACTAAGAGGAACTTGGGGCACTTTAAGGTTGATGAAACTCATGAAGAAATCAAACGATTTCTTTTGCTTGAGGGTTTCAACTATGACAAGAGTGAGGCCGGGAGAGAGCATCGCTGCCAATACAAATTCATGACTAACCCAGCCAAAATCATCCAGAAATTTATCCTCTATAATGTCATGCCTAGTAGCCACATGTCTGATTGTGTTGTGGAAGTCTGCCCCCTCATTTACTATATCCTTAATGGCAAACCAGTGGACATAGCTCGAACCATTGCTTGGGAGTTGAGGAAAGTCGCTTTACAAGGGAAGGGTGAGCCAGCAGCCCGCCTATTCTTCCCCGGTCTCATCATGGGACTCATTAAGGATACCGGTATGAAGCTTCCTTCTGCCGTTCATGAGAAAATTCGCAACCCCATCAATGATATTTTCATCACCCGTTTCATCATGGGTGAATCAAAGAAAGATAAAGGTAAGGGTAAGCAAGCTTCATCTTCTCAGGCACCTCCTCCACAGGAAGAACCCATGCCATTCCAACCCACTGCTGCCTTTGATTTTGCTAGCTACGTTCAGTGGCAGCATCAAAGCAATATGCACACTTGGAATATGCTGACAGCTCAAAACCGTGCAAACACCTACTTCCAACAATCTCAGTATGTCATGCAGCAGCAAGTAGGCTACCCACAGGAGGTGATGGATCAGTTCATGACACCACAGGCTTTTCAGAACTATGTTAATTGGCCTGAGGGCATGCCAGGTCCATATGGAGGGGTTGGAGACTTTGCAGGGCATGAGAATGCAACCATGGGAGAAGATGTAGGTGGTGATGAGGATGATGATAGAGATGATCCAGCAAATGTACCGAGTGCTACATCTTCTCACGATGGCTCGGATGATGACATGCAATCTTAAGGAGGAGGAAAAGTCTTGAAAGCCAGTTCTTCATAGAGTGATTTTATCAAGCTTTCATTCTTTTCTTGCTGTCTTCCTTATATTTCATTTGCTTTCTCGTATGATACTTTTTGAACAATGTTACTTCTTTTGTGTTTTGATTTAGCACTAATGACTCAGTTTATTTTTGTATTAGTATAATCGTATTGTGTTATGTTGTATTGTGTTTCGTTGGCACAATTAATTTAATTAGTATTGTGATGTTCTTATTTATCTTAGTATTGTTTATTTTCGTATTATGATTAGTTAAATTCATGTTTAGCATATATTTTTTGTATGATCAAGTACCCTTTTGGTTTTAATAGCCAAAGCTTAAATTTCAATTCTCAGATGATTGATATTGATTCATAGTTATGATTAAAAGCGCAAAGCCAAGGTACAAGTTTCCAGTTTTTCTAGGTTTTTACTCGAATATGGAACGAGTACTTTGTGCAAATTTCATTTCATTTAGTTCTTTACAATAATTTATTTGTTTGTGAACCACGTAGTACTAGCCTAAAAGTGAGGAAACCTCAAATGTTTGTACATATGCAAGGAGACCAGCTTTCATTGTTTAACTCGATTTTGTTATTTTAAATCCAATAATTGTTTTTAATTGTGTGAAGGCATGGAAGTGATCAAGGCACATTTTTGTTAATGAGTGAAACATACTTGACCACAAATAGCCTACCTTGTGAGTAGAGCGAGTACTTGCTAACCCACTTGAGCCAAATGAATCAGAGTCATCAATTATGAACTGTCAATTCATAAGCACAATGCTTGATGAAGTTGCCTTTAAATTTTTCAAAATTCAGTTCATCTTTGACGCACTTTAGGACTCTTATATGTTTTTAATTGTTGAACCCTAAAATTTCAATGTTATTTGTCCCTTTTGCCTTAGAGTAGAGGAACATTCAATTAGGGTATTTGTTGATTCAAGTTGGGGAGAGAAGGTAGATGTAAATCTTATGTCAAGTACAATGGTGTAATTTTATCTTTGATCAAGACAACATGTTGTAAATACAAAAAGAAAAGAAAAACAATGTGTACATGAAAAGAAAAAGAAAAAGAGAAAAAGAAAGAAAAATCCAAAAAGAAAATAAGTTGTCAAGATCAAAGTGCTTCATGTTTAAGCACCAAGGGTTTGTAATGATTGGTAGGAAAGGTTGTGAAATTTAATGGTTGATACAAGGAATGTTCCTAATTGTTAGGCTTTTTGATTTCAATTGCCCCACATATGACATTTCTTTTGTAGCCAAGCCAAGTTATAACCCTCAAAGACCTTTTGATCCATGTTCTTTATGCCTTTTGAAATGATATTTGGATGGACACATAACTTGATTGGAATGTTAACTTGATTTCCGGATGTGTGTTCATAACCCTCATTTGTTTGTTTTCAATTGTTTATCTACTTTCAAAGAAGTGTGTTAGGTGTGGTTCGTGAATATATGTATTATTGTTTTGAACTATTTGGCATGAGCTTTGTACATAGGACTCATCTCATATTAGTAGTAGAATTCTAAATTAGTTGGAAACTTAGCCTTGCACGCACATTCATTTTGAATCATTATCTGAGAAAGTTTTCAAAACCTTTTGTACTTGTGTCTTGTTCTATTAACTTGTTTGATTTTCAGTCTTTTGTTTGAGGACAAACAAAGAGTTAAGTTGGGGAGAGTTTGATAAGTGCTAGGAAGTGATATTTTCATGTTATATTTTAAGCACTTTTGTTACTTGTTTTGCAAGTAATTTAGGGAAAAGCCGAGATAAAAGTGATAATTGCCTTTTTACGCTTTAATTGCCTTACTTTACCCAATTGTGCAGGATTTGACCTCAAGACACTAAGCAAGCATGAAAAAGCCAAGAAAAGTGCAAAAGGCCGCAAGTACTACACTGCTCGCGAGGCGAGCACAGCAGCTCGCAGTGGCGAGCTTCAATTCAAGACCACAAAGCCGTGAGCACCCCCTTGCTCGCGAGGCGAGCAGAGCTACTCGCCGTTGCGAGTAAGGGCGGTTTGACCCTCCCAGGGAGACGTGGCAGAATCTTAATGGTGAAGGAAACAGCACTCGCCATGGCGAGTAAGGCTGCTCGCGAGGCGAGCTCAAGCATAGTGGGAATTCTATAAATAGCCCACTTGCTATTCTTTGTAAATATCTTAGGAAATATCTAGGGTTTCTATTTTCTTCTTAGTTTTTCACCTTTAGATATTTTTAGAGAGAAAATAGGGTAGTTCTTCATAGAGTGATTTTGGTTTTGGAAGTTGGATCTTTATTTCTTTGTTGAGACATCACAAGTGTAATGAATCCTTCCTTTTCAATCCATCCTTGCAAGGCTTCCATGATGATGTGTAGCTAAACACTCTTTGTTAGGATGAGAGGTACTTGATCTTGCTAAACATGTAATCCTTTTGATCTTGCAATATATGATTCTAGCAATTTATATTCAATATTGTTGTTATTCTTGTGTTAATGCTTTCAATAAGATTCAAGATGATTTGGATACAAACTCTTGAATCTAGAGCTAGAGTAGCAATATATCTTAGATTAACTTCTTTGACAACTTTGTTAATCTTGTGATAATCACCATAATCAAGAGTTTAATGCTTTCGGATGCTTAATCAGGCTGGACACGGTCGATTAAGTTATCCGATCGACTTTGTTATCGATTAAGGGATTTGGACACGAATGTTTAAACGATAACTTAGAAATAATTATATCACTTTGGACACGAAGGATAGTTTAGAATTGATTGTGATAATGTTGTTTACAAAGCTAGAATTCGTATGGATCATTAGGTTACGTGTGACGCTTGGTTAAGGAACGCTACTCCTAACAAGTTTCAATCCTTATTTATCTCAACTTTTACTTTTTGCAATTAGTTTAGTTAGTTACATTTCAATTCAAACAAACAAGTACTCTTAATACTTGGAATGATAGTCGATGTTAAACTGTCATTGATAACGCACTATTCCCTGTGGAGACGATACAAAAATACTTATCTTGTTTGATGCAAAACTAGAACCATCAGCCCTCTGTTTTATCCATTTTACTATGCTTCTGATTATATAATCCGAACCCCAAAACACATTGCTTGTCGGATTATATAATCCAAAACATGTGTGTATACAAGTAAGAATCAGAACCCTCCCCCCATTTCTATAGTTACGAATTTTGACTTAAAAAACTACAAAAACACATAAAATCTAAACCACCACACATTGTGTCATTCTTGAAGTGAAGTTGGTCTATTCCATCACATTTCAACCCTTTTCAACCACTACAAAAATTAGTTAGTTCACATTTCTTCAATTATTTGTTCTTTATTTTTATTCTGGGTGTTTGTCTGTTTGGATTATATAATCCAAAACTAGGTTAGGCATGATGACTGTTGATCTGTCTCTGAATTTTGTTGAAAACATTAATTTGTTTATGTGATTTTGATTGCTCATAGATATGGACGCACATTCCAATCGTGTTAGAGACAACATAACTACCTCGACTAGGCGAGAGCGGGCAGTTGGGAAGGTGTGATGGATCCATACCGTCTCAGGTGGAAGATCCCTAGCATGGAGAACCCCGACATGCGAAGGAGGCAACAAAGCCATAACATGAGGAGGAGGAGGAGGAGGAGGAGGAGGAGGAGGAGGAGGAGGAGGAGGAGGAGGAGGAGGAGGAGATGGCAGATGCGCCAACACCCGCTTTTGATTCATATCATGATGGCCTAGAAGACATGTCAGTACCCAGTCTATATGTGCAACACATTGTTAGACGCATATGGGAGGGAGATGCAAGATATTAAAATGATTAATTTTTGTATATGTTTAATTATTGTAAATGTTTTATTATTTATTGAAACTGATTTTTTTTTGTTTTTTTTATAATTTTGTCCAAATTTAAAGTTTGTCAACAACGGAATGAAATTGAAAAGGTTGGAAAAGCCAAATGCGGGGTGATTCAGAGTCACCATCAGAGTCAGTGGGTTGTATGCTCTTACACTTACGAACTATATCATAATTGACCATGGCATGTTGTCGGCATTCAGAGAGAGGTGGCATATGAGGAGACATCAAGTTTTCACCTTCCTATTAGGGAGATGAGAATGACATTGGAAGACGTCTCTTGTCTGCTGCATCGGTCCATCGAGGGTTGTCTCCTCGACCACGACGAGAAGTTAGCTAGAGTGACGAGGGTGAAACAACTAGTTCATCTTATGGGTGCTGATCCATAGAAGGTTGACCATGAAGTTGATCTCGCGAACAAAGGCTCATGAGCGGTTTAGCTATCTAACAAATCAGTTCATGAGAAGTGTGCAGGAAGCAGGTGTAGTTGAGCACGCTAGTGATATAGAGGAGGATATGGAGTTGAACCGATAGTACACTGTCCGAATATATTTGTTGTTCTTGGTAGGCATCGCGCTCTTTACTAATAAGATCACCCACTATTTTGATCTAAGTTATATGGAGTACTTTTATGATCTCGAAATGGTTAGCAACTTTGAGTTCATGACAAAGCTGCTAAGTAGTTTCGTTTATATAAGCAGTGCTTTAAAGATGGTAAAAAGAGGATTACTCGCTCAAAAATAATAGTATTAATGTTAACTATTTTGTTGTGCCATATTTCAGTACATCTTTTTACATTTTATGTTTATAATTTGTACAATGATTTATTTTTTATCTGATAATATGTCAATTATATCTAATAAGTACAATTATATCATTAACAACTTTAGACACTGAGCATGCATTTTAAGTTTTTAGTTAAACAAATATTTTAACGTTTAATATTTTTCAGTTTATTTTTATAATGTCCAGTTCTTCTCTCAGTACCAAATGGTTCTCAAGCTTTTGCTTCAATTTTTGGAAACATCGGTCTCTTTTTTTAACTCTTCACAATGTGCTCTATATTCCTTTTTCCACTTCAAATTGAATTTAGTTGCTAAATTACCTAGCAATAAAAATTGTCCTTTAATTTCATTACTAATTCACGTCAAATTCTGTAGAATCATTCCAAGGAAATTATTGGTAAATCTAATCTGCAAAAAGGACAGTGTGCCATAGATTCTTCAGCTGTCATTCATAACTGTAATTCATCTGTAGATAATTCTTTGAGCTTGGTATTCAAGACTAGGTGATGTTTGTAATATAAGTTCAAAAACTATTTCAAAATAGTTTCCTTTTTACAATGTAAAAATATTATGTAACTTTGTGATTCTTGTAATTTTGCCAAACAAAAGAAACAACCTTTTCCACTTAGTATCAGCACTTCTTCTGCACCTTTTGATATTTTACATGCTAACTTATGGAGACCATACTCTACTGTTTCTCTCTTAGGTCATAAGTAGTTTCTTACACTTGTTGATAATTTATTCACTCGGTAATTTTTTTAAAGCCAAATATGAAATTAGACAAGTTTCATTCGTTTTATAGATTACGTTGTTAATCAATTTGATACTACTTTAAAATACCTATGATCAGATAAATGACACTGAACTTTCTATATCTGATTGCTTGTCTTCAAAGAGAATGATTCCCCAAAAGTTGCGTTGAAACCCCAACAAAATGAGGTGGTTGAAAGGGAAAAACAATACATCTAAACGTTGTTAGATTGTTATCCATTCATTCTCATGTTACAAACTTCAGAATGTACAACATTTTGTCCACATAATAGGATTCCTACCCCACTTTTAAACTTGATGTCCTATGGATTTTTTTTATCGAAGTTTCTCATTTCCTCTTTCATCGTAACGTTTTGGTTGTCTTAGTTATGCCTCTACTTTGTAAGTTATTGAACAAAATTTGATTATCGAGTTAGAGAAATGTCTACCTAGTTTTAAAAATGGCACCAAAGGGCATATCCTCCATGATCCACTATTCGTGTGAAGAAATGTTTGTTTTATGTAAAACGTCTATTTTCCTTTTAACACAATTCCTAAAATTTCCACTAATGTATCATCTACCACTTTGCAACTTGATGATATCACCCATGTATCAGAACCTTTACCCTTTGAAAATATGCCCACTAAACCATCTGTTACTAACAACATTCACATCCATGCATTTTCAAATCCTACACTTTCTACTGAATCTTATTTTCTGGACAAAAAATTTAATGCACCTTTACCCTCTGCACCTAGAAACAATTCACCTACCAAATATATTCTTGTAAAAAAAAATTAAGATCTATCATTTCCATTAACCACTAACAAGACTATTGCCATAAATCTACATCTAATCGTTCTACTCTTTTTTCATCCATAATTATGAATTACTCATAAAAATGGATAAAACATGAGTAGAACGATTAGATGTAGATTTATAGTGACAATTTTGTAAATAGCAAAGGGCATTGATATGTCATGTAGATATTCTTACAAGATTAGAGTTAAGATGGTTGTTATTTCTAGGTGCAATGGACAAGGGATCAAAGGGTAGAGGTTCAGAAGAGATGGATTTAGTGAAAAGGTGTAGCATTTGAAAATGTGGGAACATGGATGTTGCCGGTGAGAGGTGGTTTAGTTAGTTTCATCAGGTAAAGATTATGGTACAAGAGCAATATCATCAAGAATAGGTTGATATGTGGTAGATGATGCATGAACGAAAATTTTATGAATTGCTTTAAAAGGAAAATATAAAAAATAAAAAAAAAATAAAAAAAAAACTTTCTTGAGACAAGTATATTATGAGAGTTGAGATCATAGAGGATATAGCTAGTAATTCCATCTTTAAAACCAATGAAAACAATCTTTCTATATAGAGAATCAAATTTGGTTCTATGAGTCTGGTTCTATGAGTCTGCAAGGTAGGCACATAACTCAAACATCCAAATACTTAAAAAAGATGAAAAAGGGGATGCAAGAACTTTGAAAAGAATTTCATAAGAACAATATTTGAGGTTTAAAAGTTCATATGAAGCCTTTTGATTACGTGGACAACATGTTGTAGGCTGAATGAAATTCCACATAGTTAAAGGAATATGAGAATGAAAAAATGGGGACCTAACAACATATAAGATGTGTTCATGCTTCTATCAACCACTCCATTTTGTTGGTTCCAATATAAAACTTTTGGTGAATAATTCCTTCAATACAACCAACAGAAATGGCATACACATGGTAGATGAATAGCAAGCTACAAAGACTCTTGGCAGCATACCAACACAATCAAATCAAAGTTTAAAACTATGGGGAAAAATAAAAGAAATTAAAAATATTATTTGTGAATAAAAAAGAAGCTAACCACTTGACTCAAAACCATAAAGTTCATTCATAAATTGATAATAGTAGACTTGCCGATCTCTTACTTATGCATTTGTTGAAATTTTGCTCTATGCAATTGGCTTACTCCAAGGAACCTTTTATAGATGAATGATTTTCTTTTGTGTATTGTTGTTGATGCATTGATTATGTCCGATAATCGAATACTCAAAGCATCCTTTATACAGAGGTCAACTTGCAACAAATTACCTCTTTACATGTAAAATATGTTGCTTTTCATCTTTCTTTCTTAAAGTGTTTCTGTTATTTTCTATTTGCACTAGGATGGCTTGGCATGTGCCAATGACGCAGGGTCTAACGACTTGCGAGCTGTAATATTGCCCGAAAAATGGAATCATCCAAAACAATGCTAAAGAGCAATCTGACTGAATGAAAATGACTGAAACCATGCGAGATGTTGTCTCCCTCTTTTGCTAGTCATTTTCACATATTTTTGTTATTATATATTTTTTGTTCTGTTTTTTGCTTCTTCTTTTTTTGTATTTGTGGTTTTTGTTTCATTTTCTTGAACATTGTTAGGTTTTTTTTTAATAGCTAATGACAGTTGCTTATTATTTTGAAATCTCATTCTAAGTTACATGATATAACCGTTTTTTTGAGAGGAAAGTTACATGATATAAACTTTGTATAGTACCTTTCTCTATTTTTCTATACATGTATAATCTTTCTTTTTACTTTTCCTTTTCCTTTTGGATGGTGTTGATTGTGTGGAAAAATTTGCAAAATCAATAAAGACATTGAAATGTAAAATTGTCTTATGTATCAAACTATAGCAAAGCAAAGTACATAACAAAAAACGGACTCAATAGTTGGATGCATTCATGCGGTCGGCACATCCATATATTGATTAAACTATCTAAATTTTAAGTTTGGCTTTTTTTTTTTATTGAAAAAATAATGATTAAAATCTATATTATCATATGGATCACCATATCTCAATCCAGCAATTATGGCTGTGATGGCTACGTGAATGCGTCAAATTTATTGACAGTAGACAAACTATCATTCCTTTCCTTTTCGTTATTATTTTTAAAAGTTTTGCATTTTATGTTTTTAATTATGAATTCAAATGGGTAGATGTTCGTGATGGACCAAATTAATAAACTAGATGAGTGAGTTTTCTATTTTATATATTAATGCTTTTAGATGATTATTTTTTGTTTTGTTTTCATTTTTCAACGGAATAATCACATCATAGTGTTAAATAACAGGTTTTGAATTTGGAGGTTTCGGGTTCGAGTGTTGCTAGTGTTCTTTTAAGTCTAAAGGTTTTCTTTGCCTTTAACTGAAACAATAACCCCTCGTCCTAAAAGAATAAGCATAATCATATAATGTCATAAAAATTTGATTTTGTATAATTGGAGTTTATTCAAAGAAAAAAAGACAAGGTCGAAGTTTTTGGTCATTTAACTTAATTGGGCTTAGAAAGGTTTCAAATGTTTTTTTTGTCTAAATACTATGATTTGTAATATTTTATAAGTTGATTTAAAAGATTTTGGATGATATTTAAATTACGTTGTGATGTTTTTTTTTTTTGGTTAATTATTGTTTTTTGTTGTTTAAGTGCGGGTAATGAGCTCAAACGTTTAGGTGCATATAGGGTATAGGGACGGACATTATACTTGTTGTTCATGAGGTATGGGCTCAAATATGAGCATTTTTTTACAAACGCGGAAATAGGGATGGACACTTTAGTACCATGTCCGGATGATGCCCATTTACCATCCCTAGTTGGGAATGATACGTGTATTCGCGATGAATTTGGAATGTTTATGAGGACTTAAATGATGTAGTTTTAGTTGTTCACCGATGTTGAAACGTGTGAAGCTATGAGGTTGCTATCAACTATAGAATGGATGCGGGATATGGAGTTTAAACCAACTATGTCTTATTCAAATTCGAAAGTTGTTTTAGATACTTACAACTCTTTATTGCATGATCGAACTAGGAACTATTTTTTATTTAATTGTTGTAGTAGTTTAGTATTGTAACAACTTTTATTTGAGTTTTCTAAAAGAGAGATTAATATAATTTAATTATTTAAAAAATATTTACTATTTAATTCTATTTTCTTTTCAACTTTTCAAATATTTGCTATTATCATTACCAATACTTAGCTATTGGTGTTTGAATCTTGTGACCACACAAGAACTTTTGCTTGTAATATAGTTCTGGCCTGTATTTTTTTGATTTTTTAGGTTAAGTAGCTAATGACTAGAAATCCAAACTTATGATGAATAATTGAGGAATTTGAATTAAATATGACTATCGTGCGTATATTCGTGCGTATATAACATAATGTACATGGACAAGTATAATGTACATGGACAAGTATATAACATAATGTACATGGACAATATATTCTTTGATTTTTTTTGGTGGTGGCCGGGGTTTGAACCCCGGACCTTGCATATTTTTATATATTGTCCATACCAACTGAGCTAAGCTCACGAGCATATATTCTTTGATTAATATAAATAGATTATATTTCTCTTGTAAAAAAAAGTTTATCATTTAATATTTTTAATAGTTTAATATTTCAAACTAGTTATAATTTGGTGGTTTACTAGTTTAATTCTCTATACGTTGGTCCATTGTTCACATTCATTCATTGCAATTCCAAATCATCGATCGAAACAATGGCGGGACCTGAACCCTCTCCATCTCCAAAGATCCTTCTAGCAAAGCCAGGACTCGTCACCGGAGCTCCTATATCCGGTAAATTCAACCGCGCCGGCGCCGGCGAAGATGATTCTACTCAGCACCGTTCTCGTCTCCCTTCCGTCGCATCCCTCAATCTTCTCTCTGATTCATGGGATTTCCACTTCGACCGCTTTCTCCCCGTAAGTAACAATCCTCGATTGCTTAAAATGCTTACAATTTGAGGTTTATCACTGTCATTGAAATTTCAAAACGGTGCAGTTTTTGACTGAGAATACTGATTTCACTGTCATTGGAGTTATTGGATCACCTGGAGTTGGCAAATCTACTATCATGAATGAACTGTATGGTTTTGATTCAACTTCTCCTGGTTAGTTTCTATCTGATTGAATTTGCCGTGTTTTGATAAAATTAATCGTTGAAATGACATGAAAGAATGATAAGCTATAAATTTTAAGCTACATGCTGCTTAAAGTAGCTTATCAAAAAACACATTAAGCTAGTAAAAAAAACTATAAGCTCGGGAGAAACGGTTTGAATCGACTTATTTGAGCTTAACTTCTAGCATAAGTTCTGCGAGACTGTTTGGGAGAACTTATGAAAACAGCTTATGACATTGTGCATAAGTTGTTTTCAGCTTATTTTCATAAGTCCTTCAAGATAGCTTATAAAAACAACTTATAGCTTACACAAAAACGATTTAACTTTATTTTATCCTTTGCTATAGAAATAGATTACACATAAGTGCTTATCTTGATAAGCACTTGTGTTATAAGCTGCAAATAAGCTGTTTATCCAAATGGGGCCAAAATTGTTTCTAAACAGGTCTATTTTGTTTATATGAGCTTATTGGCTATAAGCTATCTGCGATAACAGTTCAACAGTTTGTCTTGCCAAACAAAGCCTTAGTTTCTTTTATTTTTCTCCATAGTATTTAACTTTGAGTTCAATTGATATATGAACCTACAGGGATGCTACCACCTTTTACTATACAATCTGAAGAGAATAGAGCTATGGCGAGACATTGTTCTACTGGCATTGAACCTAGGATATCGGCTGAACGTATCATACTTCTTGATACACAGGTCTCACTATAATAAATAAACTTCATTGCTCAAATAAATTTTTATTTTTTCATTATTTGTGTATTTATTTATACATTGTTATTTTTTTTTTTTTTACTTGTAGCCTGTATTTAGTGCTTCTGTTTTAGCTGAGATGACGAGACCCGATGGCTCTTCAACAATTTCTTTGCTGAATGGAGAATCCTTGTCAGCTGAATTAGCTCATGACCTTATGGGTATTCAGGTAAACAGTGATTCTTTAGCAGAAATGTTTTTTCAATAAAAATATAATTTTCTTAATATTTTACTGATTGCTGTGTCTGGTGAATGTGATTGTGTTGGGATGCTGCAAGGACTCTTTGTAGCTTGCTGTTTTTCTAGCATCTGTATGTCATATTCTACTGGTGGTGTCAGAGGGAGTCCATGATGATAGCTTGTGGCATTTAATGTCGACGGTATGTGCTTTAGTCTTAATTTTTTGTGATGTTTGCAGACGCTTCATATTGTGTTCAATACCTGTATGATTATTTCATGATATGCAGATTTTGCAATTATTTCAAAAACTGTTATGCCTGCTGGTTTCATCTTTTATTAAATGCATTAAATGGTTATCTCCTTCTGAGCTCAATTTTTTGCTAAAATAATTTGGTTAGTGAAGTCCTTGGCTGCACTTTCTGGCTGATACTATATGAAACCAAGTGGTTAAAGATCCATCCATTATTTTAACAATGGTCATTTCTGTGAATAAGAACTCTTAGACTATATCTTGTTTTTGTGTCAACTGGATTTTTAAGAGAGCAACACAACAATTCAATATCAGATTTCTGATCATATCATATTCTTGGTTCAGAATTCAGATTTCTTTCTTATTTATATCCACTAACAAAATAACTAGTCGTTAGTAATTACCCTCTCCGATTTTTTATTTTTTTCTTAATGCTTTTGAAATTTCTGACTTCTCCTTTCGCTGGTATTATTGAAAGTTTTGATGAATAGATGAAGGTTGGTAGCTGCTTGATTTGTCCCTTGTCAGCTTTGAGCTTTGAGCTTTGAAGATTTTAAATGAATTGCTTATCGCTTACTAAGACACATACATTATGTTATTGCTTCAAAAAAGATAAATGCCATATGCTTGTAATAACATCTTAATGTCTACATTTTGGCAGATCTGTTTCTGGGAACCCTTGTCTTACACACCTTGTGCAGACACTCATTTCTTTTATAAACTTATGGTGTTAAAGATATTGGTGTATTGAAAAGGACTAATCATGATGTACTTGTATTCATGTAGGTTGACTTGTTGAAGCATGACATTTCAGACCCATCTTTGCTGGCTTCCTCTATTTCACAGAACTCTAGCTCAGGGCATGATAGTGATAACAAAGTTCCTGAGTTCGAATACATGGCTACTCCTGTTTTTGTACATACCAAGTAAGGAATATGTTTTCACCTTAACATGTCTTTTTTATTGTATCAAATGCTGTTTTTGTACATACCAAGTAAGAAATATGTTTTCACCTTAACATGTCTTAAATATGTTTTCTCCATACTATTTGGATCTTGTATGTGGTTATTTAAATAAACAAAGGAATTCTTGAAAATAACTATTTGAAAATATTTAACAAAATCAAGAACTGATAATTGCAGAAGATTTTCGACTATTGGCTAAGGAAATTTAATTCCAAAAAACCCAAAAATAAAACCACTCAATATTAAGCATTAGTGTAGGGGCATAATAGTGTAATTGTGCATCATATATGCTTTCTTCAGACTGAGAATCCATAGAATGAGCTTCTGTGCGT
Organism: Medicago sativa; assembly: GCF_051527215.1. Classification (NCBI taxonomy): domain Eukaryota; kingdom Viridiplantae; phylum Streptophyta; class Magnoliopsida; order Fabales; family Fabaceae; genus Medicago; species Medicago sativa. The sequence goes on from NC_140753.1 coordinate 2,013,553, forward strand.
TGTAAATTTGTAATATCCGACCTTGGTGTTTCCATGACAATTGACAGACTTCCATTTACTGTCCATATAAAAAGTTGCAATCTTAGTATACATACATTATCACATTTCAGCCTTGTATCCACTTCCTTCCCTAATTGAAATTGAAATAATCTGATGAAATACTCATCTTATCTTGTACAGGCTACAAGATCAAGAGTTTACTCCTAAAAATTGTTTGCAGCTGAGGAAGGCACTCATGGAGTATTTCAAACCATCTTCTTTTGTTGGAGAGAACACTGGAAAGAAGCCAAGCGACCATGTTCCACCTTCTATGGTGCATGGAAGTCCCTTGGATTCTGACACACTAAATTTGTTTACGATCCCATTTAAGAAAAAAGAGGAAAATCCAAGAGCTCAACATGAGAGTTACATTTCTGCTCTATGGAAATTACGGGATCAGGTTGCTCTTTCTCTTTTCATTCACACACTCATGCACTCAGATAATTCCCGACAAATACTGTATTGTAGGATTTATCAAGTTTTGTTGCTGCTATATTTTATTCCTACTTTCTTGTACAGTTAATTTTAGTAATCAACTAAATTAGGATAGTGATATTATTTTTTGAATAAACCCATTGTGATATGTTTACATGTTTTTCAGATTTTATCCATGAAGTCTCCATCTTTCAGGAGACCCGTGTCTGAGCGCGAATGGTTGAAAAATTCAGCCAAAATATGGGAACAGGTTAAAAAATCCCCAACGATATTGGAGTACTGTAGAACCCTTCAACACTCCGGTATGTATAGGAGGTAGAAATTTCTTGAAGGTACAACAGTTCTAGGCTGTCTGAGATTTTATTTCAACATGTTCTTATTTTGATGTAAAATTATCATACTCTCTTATGAATCTTGCATTTGTACCAGCAATTTTATAGCCAGTGAGTACAATCCTGTAAAAGCTATAGCAATGCTAAATTATTGTGTTTTGCGCTCATTAATCCACGATTAATGAGTGTATTATTTATTACACAAACAATTAATGAAGTATCCATGACCTTTCTGATTGTGGCCTTGCTTTTGTTAGCTTCACTTTGAACAACCGTAGCCATGGCCGGTGCATGCCGGGGCTTCTCTTGCTAGCATGGGAGCCATGCTCATTTACTCAAACAAGGAGAGTTTATGATCCCTCTATGCGAAATCCAAAACAAAAATACTTTACCAATAGTCAGTTCCAATCTCAATTTCTTTTAAAAAAAGAAACGAAATATAACTCGTAAAACAACACACTGGCCCATACTAACCTATTCACTAATTGTGGAAGTTTTTTTTTTACCATCATGTGTGGTGGCATATTTTTTACCATACAATAATAGTAACCATCAAAATAAGACACTATTTCTTCTGCCATAAAATGATGCTAATATTTAGAAGTGACAAAAAAAAGACGACTAAAAAGCGTGTTATCTTTTGGTTCAATATGGGAGAAATAAGCTTAGACGAAGTTATTTTTTAGGCTGAAATTAATTATTTTTAATGAACAAACACGATCTAGTTTTTTTTTTAAAAAACCATACCTTAGATTGTTGATGTTTATTTTAGGTTTTAAAATGATCGCATATAATTAAAATAAATTAATCATTTTAGGCAAATTTTCATCTAAAATATCAACGTTGATATAAAAGACACATTCGTAGATTACTTTGAAAGTACGACATGAATGTTTTAAACCGAGTTAATTTAAAATTTATCGTAAAATTTAATTTAAAATTTGACGTAAATTTTAAAGGTAGACCAATTTAAAATCTAACAACGTAAGGAGAAAACATGCAATTTAAATTTTTTTTTTTGAGAGGATACACAATATAGTTATGTTCTTCATCAACAATTTGAAGTTTGAACCAACATGCTTCATGACAAACAAAGTACAATAAACAAACACACACATATTCACCTATACAAAAAGACAAAAATAATGTTTTCTTATCTTTTTATACTTATCCAGTAAAAAAAAAATAAAAAATATAGTACATGTTCTGACCATACAAAACTCACGTGTCAAACTGTAATTGGCTACACTTACATCACATTTACTTAAAACAATTGATGAATTAATTAATATTGATGATGAATACCGCAAATCGGAAATCCAAAGAAAGAGTAGTTCCTTCCTGACCACCGACGACCACCATTTTCTCCGTTCCAACTCCGACGATCCTTCAATTTCCAATCGGTACCTCATTTTCTCATTCTAATCTTTTCCTTTGTTTTGTTGTTTCTCTCGTTTTTTCTCCTTTCTTTCAAATTTTCTATAACTTCGCGTCGATCAAATTTCAAGTTAGGTTATTTTGATTCCTTGTTTAGATTATTAATATAATTTGAATATGCATCATTACAAATTGTTTAGATTATTATTTTTTTTCCATTGTCTCAGTAATTTCCATTGCCAAATAATGAATAACAGACTCAGTAGTTTGTGGATTTTATATTTTTATTTACCTTTTATCCGTTGTTTAATATTTTTTCGCTCAGCTACCAATTATTAAAGGGTAAAAAGGAGGATTATTTAATTCCGTTGCGATGGGGGAGAACATACCTTGTGTGCCCGTAGATTCTCGACGAAAATTAGTAACTGCGGAGTAGAAACTTCAGTGACCCAAACTAAAAAAATAAAATAAAATAAAAAAAGGAAGATTAGTTGTTGGTAAGGCTTCAAGTGGCAATGCTGAGATTGTTAGGTTGAACATTTCCTATGATCACCTATGTTTGAATCTTGGATCGTTTTGTGTGTGTAAGTTTCAGTGATGTTGAATGTCGGGACACTAATTATGACGATAGCATCAAGGACTATCATTGCCTATTTAAAACCTTATCTGCCAGGTTTTCCGCCAATTTAGATAGTAAAGTGATTTTTGTTTTTTTCCCTAATAAACCACATGCTTCGTGAAGATGTCGTGCACAAAATATTCGTCATATATTGCATGACTGTTTATTTATTTGTTTTCTTTCATTTGTTTTATTTTTCTTAGAGAACATCTGAAGCAAGAATGTATGTTCAGGCCAGATTATTGACTGTAGTTTTTATTGCGTAATTGTGTTTTTGAACATTGATTAAATTGAATGGTTGGTGTGATTTTTGTTGTGTAGAGGAACATGATGAGGTTGAAGACATATGCTGGTCTTAGTTTGATGGCAACTTTGGCTATTGCATACCATGCATTTAACAGTAGAGGCCAGTTTTATCCGGCAATGGTGTATCTTTCAACTTCCAAGATCAGTTTGGTGCTTCTTCTTAACATGGGTTTGGTTATTATGTGTGTTCTGTGGCAACTTACTAAAAAGGTATTCTTGGGTAATCTTCGAGAGGCTGAGGTTGAGAGGCTTAATGAGCAATCATGGAGGGAGGTTATGGAGATCCTCTTTGCAATTACTATTTTTAGGCAGGATTTCTCTGTTACATTCCTTGCGATGGTCACTGCATTGTTGTTAATTAAGGCTTTACATTGGTTGGCTCAAAAGAGAGTCGAGTACATCGAGACCACTCCTACAGTGACCACATTATCCCATATTCGAATTGTATCTTTTATGGGTTTCCTTCTTCTTCTAGATAGCATTTTCTTATACAGCTCTTTGAAACATTTGATACAAACATGGCAGGCTTCCGTTTCACTGTTCTTTGCTTTCGAGTAAGCCTTCTTATTCCTTTTCCTCCTACTGATGAGTTGCTCATACTCAAACAAACCCAATTAAGTCATGTTGATATATGAAATTTCACATAATGATCATGTCATGGTTAAAAATGAACTGAGTGAGAAACTATCTTCTACAGCAATATCATCAGAGTTTTTTTGGCATAGGGAAAAAAAATAGTTATCTGAATATGCATTATTAAGTCATATGACAACAATTACAACTTATAAATTTATAAATCGCCTAATTGTTGATAGTATTATTTGCTTTTGCAGTATTTATCTTTTCAAATAAACCGGACATTACATGTCATACCCCATAAATCATATTACTATATGTTGCTATCATTCTTATAATAGTCACTGAAGCTATTTCATTATGTATTTACTGTTTATTTATACTAAATAATCAAATTACGCAATACCTAGGCAGATTATGGATCACAGAGAAAGCATTTGTACTATGCATGCTATCTAGCGATATATTCCTATTTTATTTGTATTTTCACATCTGTTTACTATTCGGTTTATTGCCCTTTATACTTGTGTGTTTTGGTTGACAAGCTCTCTGTTTCTATCTCAGGTACATGATACTAGCAACAACAACAGTATCGATTTTCGTAAAATATGTTTTCTATGTCACTGACATACTTATGGAGGGACAGTGGGATAAGAAACCAGTCTTCACATTTTACCTCGACCTTGTTAGGGACTTGCTGCACTTGTCCATGTATCTGTGCTTCTTCTTTGTTATTTTTGTGTAAGTGACTAGTCAATTCTTATGTATATATCTCTGTATAAATGATAGGGATAATAGTCTATGTTTTTGTGTGTCTCGTTGAGATTTACTCATTTAACCATTGGGTTGCACTTAAAATCTAGTTTACGGACGTAATTGACAATGATACTTGGGGTTTCTTTTTCACTGACATGCAACATTTGTTTTTCTGTTTTTCATATTCATTTTATTTTGGTTTGATTACATCTTTAACCTTCCACTAGTTATCTTTTTTACCTACTAACTTGAAGTTGATCTATCAGAAACTATGGAATTCCCTTGCACCTAATACGGGAGCTATACGAGACATTTAGGAACTTCAAAGCTCGCATTGCAGATTACATTAGATATCGTAAGATCACTTCAAATATGAATGATCGCTTTCCAGAAGCAACCCCTGAAGAGCTCAATGCGTGAGTTCTAAACTTGATATAGCATATCAACTTATTAATTTAATACTTATGCGTGTGAAATTTTACATATTTTTTAAATGGCTATGCAGTAGTGATGCAACTTGTATTATCTGTCGTGAAGAGATGACTGCAGCCAAAAAACTGATATGTGGACACCTTTTTCATGTTCATTGCCTTCGATCGTGGCTAGAGCGACAACACACTTGCCCTACTTGCAGAGCCTTGGTTGTACCCCCAGAAAATGGAACAACTGCTGCTGGAGGTCAGCAGGCATCACAATCAGATGGTCATCAACAGGGTAATAATCATATGATAATCACTCACTGTATGTAGGACGATATTCATAAAACTTGTCAGTAATATGCAAGATGGAAAAATTGAATTGATGTCATTTTCAGTATACATCTTAAATTGAATATAATATCTGTACAGTTAAAAAAAAAACATGTTTCTTGATGCTTGCTTTGTCAATTTAACTTGGGACAGGCACTGGAAGTACAGGTCAAACCGAGCTTGGCAGTGGGGCGGCAACTGATAGTTTCAGTCGGCATCAAGCTAGACTCCAAGCAGCTGCTGCTGCAGCTTCAATATATGAGAAGTCTTATGTTTATCCTCCCGCAACTTCTTTTGTACGGTACGGCATTTATGCTCGGACGTTGGGCCCTTTTGGATTTGCTTATTTTTGAGCTTGTGCGGAACAACTTGTGCAAATAAATAAGCTATTATGTATTATTCATAAGCTTGTCAAGTTAGTTAATGAAAAAACAGCTTATGAAGATACATTTTTTCGTTAGTATAAATATTTAAAATTAAAGCTTCTTTATTTGCATAAGCTACTTTTCATAAGCTCAAAAATAGCCAATCCAAACAGGCCCAATATCCCTTTTTTGGAACTGCTTTTGTTAGTATAAATATGTAAAATTAAAGCTTATTTATTTGCATAAGCTATTTTTCATAAGCTAAAAAATAGCCAATCCAAACGGGCCCAATATCCCTTTTTTTTTGGAACGGCTTATGAAATCTGTGCTATGTTGTGGCTGGTTATAACTGATCTAACTGCCTAAAGAGCTAGGCATAGAGTATAGCACCAAGGCCTGTTCATACCAGAGCCTTGTGTAATACTCTTCAGAATAGTTCTCGGTCTCCGGAATTTCTCTCACATATTTTGCTTCATTTTCTATTGCATTTCTATATTTTATACATCTTTGGGCCTGACGGCCTATTATATTCCACTATTGTTTTCCTGTTTTGATTTTTTTTTCTAAGAACTATTTTGCAGAATGAAAATAATAAATGAACATTTTCTACCATTCGAGATTTTTTTTGAAAGATTGAGTATGCTCTGGTGACAATGAGATTTGCTTCATTTCATTTTTACTCATTATTTTTCCACCTAGTTCACATGTTTGCTAAAATGGCTGATTAATAAAGCAAAGTAACATTTTGTGGTCTTGCTCTTCATAGATTACGCCAACTCAAAATACTGATAATACTGAATTAGTCTTTAAAGTGTTTCAATACTAAAGCTAGTATGGCTTTTTCTCAAATTTACAAGATCTCCTGGGTACACTAATTATCCCCCGGTTGCTGAATCTACCAGTGTTGATCTTAATGGAGAACAAGCTTCCAGTCAACAAGCACAAAATCAGTTTCATATCCCCGGTGGGCCAATAAATGTATCCTTTCCTCCAACAGGACACTTCCATTTTCTTCCTTCCCAACCATACATGGCCTCTTTGAATTATGGAGAGGGTTTTGAAAAGGATCCAAATATCTCAAAGTCTCAGCTGGAAGCTCATAAAAAAATTCTACAACAACAGATTGAGGTACAATTACACTTCTTTTTCTTCGTTTGATAAAAATTTGAATTGCATATTTTGAGTGGAGATGAAATTGATTATAGTAACTCACAGTAAATCTCCCCTCTCCCACTTTTAAACAGATTCTGCAAAATCAGCTACAGAATCTGCAGAGCACAGAGGATAAGAGAAGTGTAGATGACGGCGCACCATCATCAGAAAGCAGAGGCAAGCTTAGCCCTTCTTCGGAGATTCAAGATGGAAAAGCATAAAGTTAATTGTGTATGTCTTGTCCTATAGCAGGAGAATACCAAATGTAGATATAGAAAGAGGAAAATACATGAATAACAGTATTGCTCTAATGTGACATCTGTTTTTTGGGATACTGATATTGTAAATGCACAGTGCCCCTTAAAATTGATTTCTTTGGCTTTTTTAGATGTCGAATGAAAAATATTGCTGACCATTTTGTCATAAGTATCGATAATATGTGATGACTTCCCGATTATAAATGACATGTATATGTTGATGCAAGTAACTGGGATTAGTGGATAGTCCCATATTGAAGAGGTGAGAGCTTTGGTGGGAGAGGATTAGGGGAAAGAGAAATTTTCAAGTTAGTTTAAAATGGCGAGTTTATATTGAATGATAAATAAATGTTCATGATTAATAATTTTTAAATTTTAAGAGTATTATAACAATATATATTATATTTAAGGAATTTATGAAAGTTCTCGAAAACCCTCCAAAATCATATTCTAATGCATTTTGAATTCCCCAAATTAATAGAATTTTGTATTATATATATTATATTTAAGGAATTTATGAAAGTTCTCGAAAACCCTCCAAAATCATATTCTAATGCATTTTGAATTCCCCAAATTAATAGAATTTTGTATTATGAAAAAAATAATCCTCAAAAGCCTTCCCCATTTATATTCCTTTAATCCTTACACTTCTTTCTTTTTTCCTCGATTCTTTCCCTTCAATCTCTCAAATAGAGCCTGAGTTCATCGTTGAAATTTCTAGTCATCAAATTAGTCTATTAAATTAGTCTATGACTTTTTACAAACTTCAATTAGTCATTGAGAATACAAGAATAAAAAAAAAACTATAAAATGCTATTCAAATTAGTTCTTTTGTAAAGTTGCGAGCTAATGTCGCCATAACCGCTAACATGTGGATGTATTGACGATGTTAGACATGTCATGTCAAGTCTCTTCTTGAGAATTCCTAAATTTTATAAAGAGAAATATTATTTAAATAATCAAAGTTTGACAACATATTTGACAACCATATAAAAATACGTTTATAACTAATGATTTGTTTAGAGAAGAAAGAAAAAACGAATAAAAAAATAAAATAGTTGTTCAATAACATTTCTCTTTTACAAAACTCGTTTTCGCTATGTTTACCGCACTCTCCGATGGATATACTTCTCCTTTCTCTTATGTTATTCCATTTTCTCCATTTTTGTCTTCTTCCTCAAACCCCTTTGCATGCGCATTGACGATGTAGATTATCCAAAAAAATTGGCATAATCATAAACCTTTGTTCCTTGCCCTCACAATGTCGCATATTATCCTCGTGCAAAATTTTGGCAAATGACAACATGTGCAACTCACCAAACAAACCTTATTCTCAGACGAAAAATCCTTTGCAACAGTGAGCCTCCTAGTCACGTTGACCATAATATTGAGGCACTTCTAATTTAGATAATGAGTGTAAAATATGTTACTTAACAAATCATTAATATGATGTAATACATGCAAATATCACCGTTTAATTAGCTAGAAGAACAAACGAATCCATCTCATATGTTGTCACATTCCATGTGCCCTTTCCATTCTCTCAAGATTGCTCAGCTACCATAGATGATAGGACCGATAGGTGATAGGCTTCTTTGATGAAAGGAAACCATTAATTTACTCTAAGGAAGTCAAGTTATTTTCCTTTTTTTAATCCTTTCGATTTCAAGTATTAAATAGACTATTGTTTGGTGATTGTTTTATAAGCCCTTCAAATCATTGAACTCATCGTGTTATAGTTATCGACATTATTTTTAAGTAAATCCTGATTAGGTCGTAATTCTCGATGAATATTTTTTTTGTAAACGTGAGCAATTTATGGAGCTTATTAAACAATCATTTTGTTTTTTGTTTTTTTTGAAACAAGAGAGGGTCCAAACTCGAAGAAAAATCAAAAACTAAAAAGTTAAACGCATATTTTTATTCTTAGGCATGCAAGTCGCAATATATTTTCTGTCAACATTTTTCATTTCTACTGCTAACCTACGCATACAACTAGCTGATATAAAATACAAAAATTGAATTAGAAAAAAATGTATTTATCAGATTTTTATTTCTGTTTGTTTGGTTACATGAGATAAAAAAAAGTAAGGATAGAAAGTAAACTAGACCAACCATTAGGACACTGATAAAATTGTTCTAGGAACAGGACAAACCAAGAGGCAAAAAACGGGACAAAAACTGATATTCATGTCCTTAACTAAACCACAACACAATTTTTTTGTCCCAAATACAAGATGTATATTAAAATAGACTTTTGTCTACCAAACATCGTATAAGACAACAAATTGTTCAGTACCATAAACGACTATCATGTGTTGTTATGTTTTATGTTATGATATTTTATCTTTTTGTTTTGTTCAATACTTACCTTTTAGCATAAGATTCTAGAAAGATGGGATAGATGAAGGAAAAAAAAAAATGGAAACAAATGTGAATAAGCTGAGTAATAATGATAGCATATCAGTCTCATAACACCATAGATAATGATTAATGAACATGTCGATAGAAGTTTACAAAAAACTGCATATTTTGCATCCTAAAATAAGATCTGTGTTTTCCCCACAATCATAACTTGTAATTTAGCGTAACTATGCCTGTTGTGTGGAAATTACTTCTTAGCCGTTATACACTTCATCAAAAGCCTCAACAACGGAAGAGGGGTACTTGTCAAGTCATCATTCAAGATCTTAATTTTTGTCACACAATTTAAACTTTGCGCACCTGTATAAAAATAAAATCAATATTAAGGAACAAAGTATAAGAAATGTGGCTCAAACTGGAGTAAGAAGGGGTCAAAATACCAATCACAGCAAAAACATACGTATTCTTCTCAAGAGGCAAGCTCTTCACTGAATTCTTCACAATCAGATGAGGATAAAGATATATTTTTCAAGTCACTTCAGCCAAGGAAAGAACTTCATTTTCTTCCCCCAATTTAACCATTGCACGCCTAAAAAAAATTACAATAGTATTAGGGAATAACAGTTTAGTATTATGGAAATCGCTTACTACTTAGCAACTAAAGAAGATCCAAAAACTGACATTAGAACAACTTCCCATTGTTTTTTTGTTAACCCTCCTGTTATCAAGGAAAAGGGGGTCTTGGTAATCTGGAGTTTGGTCGGGAGGTAAATAAATAATCGAACTCAGGCTCTCCTGAGCAATTTGTCTTTGGTAGAGTTCATTAACCACTTGAACCCAACTGCTTGGTTACTACTGCCTATTTGCTCACCCTCCACCCTCCATCAAAATGAAAGGTACTATAAAGGAGATTTCTAAGATGTAATTAGTAACGAAAGATTACGTTCATGTGAACTTTTTTTCCGTTATCAGAGCCAAAGGTGTGATTATTTTCCTTTGAAGAAGCCAAAACTAGCTCATCAAAATTGGTATCTGGAATAATCAAAGATGAGACATTGAGAAGAGCATACTCCTAAGTCTCAAGTCAACAGCGACAGGCCAACCCAAGTGGGTGAGCCAAAGGTGTAATTGAATGTGATAGATAACAAAGAGGAACTAAATTATAACAACTATAAACAAAACCATAAATATATTAGTTGTAAAAGCAATTGATTGATGAAACATCACAAAGGTAGTTAAAATCGAGATATCATACAAAATCGGGAGAGGTAGTAAAATCATAAATCATTAACATTAATAGTAAGTTATACAAGATTTATAAAACTATATACAACACGTATAAATTCACATATATGCATATAAAATAGCATTAACAAGACAAAAAAAACAAGTAAACCATCAAATTGGTTTTGTCTTTGTAAGTCACTCTCAAATTAGTCTATGACTCTATTAATATTTCAAACTAGTCCCTGTCTTTGTCAAAAGTTTCCCAATTAGGTCCCTCGTCAAATGACAAAACACAAAGACAGAGACCTAATAGAGAAACTTTTGACAAAGATAGAGATTAGTTTGAAATATTAATAGAGTCAAGGACTAATCTGAGAGTGGCTTACAAAGACATGGACCAATTTAGTGGTTTACTCCAAAGAAAACCGTAAATCACTTAACATACTTGTGGAAATTTAAATTTATAAACATAGCTCACAAGTAAGATAATTAAACCTTAATTCACAACATAATCGCATAAACGTTTCAAACATCGTAGATTATACAATTCAACGATTAACAAAAACTAATTACTATGATTTTTAAGGGAGCATCCTATTCAATTACCCAATAAAAATAAAATAGTAGAAGATATATCTTAACCTTGAGTGGATATTCCGCACCTCAATGTTGTCTTCTTTCATGACATCCTTTAAAGAGATTAGACTTGGAACATGTGGAATAATTTTAATTTTAGTAAGCAGTGGTAGAGGAGTTCCATGAATGCGGAAAACCTTGAATCCATAATTTTGAGGTTCATAGTAGAGGATACAATTGCAGGAATCATATAACATTATGCATGCACTCTCTTCAAAGCGTTTTACCGGCCAACAAAAACCAGTGCACGTATATTTAGGGCTGCCCAAAGGACTCCCCGAAGTATCGATGTTGTAAACCTTAGTCCATGATTCTCCAATACCATACTCCTTCATAACCCACATTGTAACATCAAAGAAAGAGGATGAGTCACAAATGTAAAGAAATCCCCTTAATTCTCCCATGTTAACTTTACTGTCATTTTGAAACACATGTGGAGGAGAAGGGAATGATTGGAAGCTCTCATTTTCAAAATTAAAACACAATATTGACATTTGCATATGATCAAAACTGATCCAATGAAGTGCACCATCCACACAAGTGAGATATTTAAGTTTCCAAATAGAAATTTGAGGATCCACTTCAACATTTTTCCATGATGGTGTTCCAAGCGTGTGTATCTCAAGGGTCATACACTCAAACACCCATTTAGTGTCATGTCTAACATGTCTCGTCCACATTTGTATCACCTTATATTCATTAGTTTTAGGATGAAAACCAAAACCAGCTTGTCCTAGAACTCTTAGCCGATTTGTATATAACATGGTAGAAGTTGAAGTAGCTTCAGGAAGTCTTATGAATTCTCCGGTGACTGGGTTGCAAACCACTAGAGTGTTTTTGTTAGATGGGTCACACAAACAAACAAGGCCATTGCATGAATTTACAGCATCAAACTTATGATAATCTTTGTTGCGAGCAATATAAAGCTTTTGTCTACCCCTATTAGTGTTCTCGTTGTTTTTCTCCAAAACTAATTTCGCAGGGCTAAGAGGACGCTTGAATTTATTCTTCATACCACCTCTTTTCACCATGAATGATTTGGCATCCTGAAGAGGAGGCTTGAATATAGGTTCAAGCTTCACACGATTGTTGCTTCCAATCTCAAACTTATCAGGCTCACACTCCAGAAGTTGCAAGGTTCTTGACACTTCTCCATGGTCAATGGTCCAAATCATGAAACTAATTGGTGCTTGCTCAAAATGCAATTTAGCAAAACGTGGTTCTGAAATCAATGTTCTCCAATTTTTGCACACACATCTACAAATGAGAATAGACTTTATGGGAAGTTGAAGCAAAATTTGGGAGGTGAGATGGAATGGAAGATTAGAAAAATAAGGATAAAGTTTTTGATTGTTTGCCTCATCAACTTTCCCTTTCCCTTTTGCTTCCTTACATTTTTGGCTAGCCCTTGTTGAGGCAATTGAATCCTTTTTTCTTTTCATGGCTACACTAAATTGCAAAAAGGAAAAGAAACAAAATAAGTAAATTAAACACCTAAAAAGGAGATTCCCTTTGATAGATGTAGAACTAGGAAATTAGTATTTTTTTAATATTATTATTTCAAAAAGTGAATAAGAGTACAATCACTGAATTGTTTAAAAATAGACTATGTCATACCTAATGTGCCAAATTAAGAGTGATATGCATAATTAACGGGATAAATATTCGGCCATGAGAGAGAATTTTACTAGGTTGAATCGTTAAGGCATTGGATTTAAAGAAACCACACAAATGAGTTGAACATCACATCTTCATCTAAAATCTTAAGGCATTGGATTGATGGGTCCTCGCTTATATTTGCTCAACCTAAACTCTTCCATCCAATATGAGACTTTAACTCACACTTAACACATCACAACATATCTCCTTCAAGTGTGAGACTCTTGTGTCCTTGATCCGGCACCAGGAATCTCTCTCGCTCTCCCATCAAGTCAAATTTGGGCTCCGATACCACTGTTGGACCATGAGAGGTAGTCTCATTAGGTTGGATCATCACATTGGACTAAGAGCAACCACATGAATGACTTGGACACCACATCTTCCCTCAAAACCTTATATGTTGCTCAACCTCAACTCTTCCATCCAATGTGGGACTTTAACTCACACTTTACACATCACAACATCTCTCTCCCTCTCAAATGTGAGATTCTTCGCATCCTTAATCCAACACCAGGAATCTCTCATGTACAAATAATTACAGAAAATCAAAATTATATTTACAACATTCCACCATAAGCTGATGAAAGAATTCTATCATTCTCAGCTTGCAAATAAGTTGGCTGAATTTTTGAGTTGGTAAACCCTTTGTTAACACATTTGTTAGCTGATACCCATAAGGGAAAGTTGATGCCCACATGTTGGTGATGTCCTGAAATGATGGAGGCACATGTGGGTGCATTTCGGACGGTTTTGTAGTGGTGACCATCTGGTATTGTTGTCGGAGCAAAAAATGCGACGAATGGAGCACATGAATGCGGGAAGAGTGGTAACGAGAATTGGCGACGAATAGTGCACGTGAATGCGGGAACAGTAGTTACGATAATTGTAGTGAATAGGCAGGGAGGATCTAAAAAAAAAAAACTATTGACGGAAGCAAAGGAACAAGAAACCGAAGGCGGGGAAAAAACCGCAACAACAGCAGTTAAGGATTGTGTGGAATCAAGACCCTAAATTGAGTGTTCGTGATACCATGTAGAATTATTACTTCAAAAAGTGAATAAAAGTACAATGTTTAATTAGACGATGACTCTGTTTCATACAAAATTTGCGGATAGCTGATAAACTAGTTTATAGCAAATGAGCTTACAGTAGATGACTTATAGCAGATAAGTTATAGCGGATAAGTTAACTGATTGAATTTGTAGAGTTCGGTAAAATTAGAGGTTGAAGTAACCTATAAATATGAAATATGAAAAAATGTGCATTTCATTGATATTTATTATTTCCAATTAAGATTACAAGGGGGTAAAATTGAGATAAAATGTAATAAGTTATAAGCTACTCGAATTAGGTTATCTCAAAAAAATAACAGTTACCAAAGGAGTCTGTTTTAATCATACAAGCTTAAAAACTAACTATAAGCTATAAGTCGTAAGCTAAAATTTATGTCTTACCAAACACAGTATAGGTTATACTTACAATACAATTCCAGTTTACAGGCTAGATATAACATGCACAAATAATTATATAATATCAAAATTATGTTGAAGAAACCATAAGGAGCAAACAAAAGACAAAAGAGGTAAAAAAAATCGATTAAAGAGTGAATAGTGAAAGTACTTACCTTGGAGAACTTCAAAAGCAGGATATAGCGGTGAATGGCGGCGAGGGTTTCATAGCAAGTGAACTGAGACGGAAGCAAACACATTAAACCAAAGTAGTGGGATAATGAACCGGACCGGTTCAACCGAAAATATAGTAGAAAACCGGTCAAAAACTAGATAAACCAACTCAAACCGACCAAGAACCATTTGCATTCCACGCGTTAAAAGTGGACCTTGTGATCCCATCCCCAGTGACATTCTCCATTCGGCCATTCCAACAACGGTTCATTTTTCGAAGTAAGAGAGTTTAAAGTCTCATGATACATGAAATCCTTGAATAACAGTTAATTTTTTCAATGGTTAACGAGTGCCCCCGGACACTCTTTAAGCTATCCAAAATAAACAATTATTCTTTAAAAAAATCAAACATTTCGATTTCCAAGACATTAATTACATGCATTTTCATAATATACTAATTATGGTACTTAAAAGTGCCCCCAGAGGTATTCATTAACATTTCCCTTTTTTCTATTGCATGACACGTACTTGTTTAACATATTAAATACAGTACGTGTTATTTTTACACGCCAATTTTTAGAGCTTCTTGAAAAACTTTTTTTTAATCAAAGCGGAACAAGCTAGTTCATGATGATGAATTCGGTGGTGGCCTCTGAATTTTGGCTGGATTCGACTTAATACGGATGGTGCTTTTAAAGGTGGCCAAAATGCAAGCTGTGGAGGGGTGTTTAGAGGTGATAAGGGAGAATGGGTTTGTGGGTTTTCAAAAGGGTTGGGCTCTTGTAGTGCTTATGTGGCAGAGTTGTGGGGTGTGTTTGAAGGTTTGAAGTTGGCTCATTCTCACGGTTATCGTAAAGTGGAGCTTCACATAGATTCTTCGAGTGTGATATCTTCCATATCCCGTGATCAAGGTGGTATTATAGGTTGTCGGACCCTTCTGCATAATATTCGACGGTTGAACGACCAAGATTGGGAAGTTCAAGTTCGTCACTCCTTTAGAGAAGCCAACGCTTGTGCAGATGCGATGGCGAATATGGCTTATGAAAGTGATTTTTTTGTATGAGCAATGTCCCGCTCAAATTAGATCTCTTTATTTAGCAGACTTTGTTGGCATTTCAACTCCGCGTCTTGTGAAGTTGTAGTTGCATTCTTTCGGGCTTCGACCCTCTTGTTATCAAAAAAAAAAAGTTTTAGAGATCTTGAAAAACTTAAAGCTTGTTTATTACTCCTGTACTTTATAATTTACTTATACCGTGTCTCAAATCAGTGGCGAAGCCACGATTATTACAGAGCCTGGGCAAAAAGAATTTGCAACACATTTATAGGTGTTTACATATGAAATTGCAAGCAAATAATCAAAAAATCTAAAGAAATTGCCCAATTTATAGGGATCTATATAAGAAATTTAAAGGAATTTTTACATAACAAATTGCAAAAAAATTGAACCGGAGCCCGGGATCGCCGGGCGGTGAAACCGCCGCTGTCTCAAATACGTATTTAATTCAATATTAAAAAGTACTTAAATTAAAATAAATAAACAAATCTATAATTTAAATAATGTTCAATATTCCCTAAAAAAATGTTCAATAATTTAAATAATGTTCAATATTCCCTAAAAATATGTTCAATAGGGGTTAAAAAGTCAGTTTGGCTCGATATTTGGAAGGAAAAACATCCCAACCAATCAAATTGATGAAGAAAATATTTATTTGGTTTTTTTTTTTTGGTTACATAATATTTATTTGGTTTAATCGGGTCTATTTTAGTGAATCTTAAAAAAGATTTTTAAAATACCATAGTTTTTTATTTACGGTTAAAACAAGTGGATAATCTATAATGAGAGAAATAATATAAAATGATTAAAAAATACATATTTTTTGAGATAACACTACTTAATGATAAAATATAATGGTTTTTTTAGGTGAGCAAATTTAAATGACGTTAAACCAATATCTGAATAAATAATAAAGATCAAACTTATCTGAATAAATAATAGAGATCAAACTTGATCAGTTTGGTTCGGTTTAAATTCAATGCACGATGAAAGAAAAAAGGTAAATCAATTTAATTGGTTTGTTAACTTGAATCTTCAAATTTATGATGTCCTTGATTTGATGCCTAATAGGTGAGATACATAGATGTACTCACAAATCTAACTACCACCAATATAAGTTAATCTTATGAGTAAATTTATAAATGGTACCCATAAACTAATTTTTATTGGCTATTGAATAAATTTATAAGTGGCCTAGACTTTTTGTCAAAAAAAAAGTGGCCTAGACTTTTTTTATTCAATGCTAAAAAAAAAAAAAAAACCTTTAACATAACGTAACCAAACTTGCAGCCATGTTTTTGTTTTGACGTAACTAAACTTGGAGCCATGTTTTGTTTGGTCTAAATGTTGGTAGGTAGGTATGTAGCTCAAACGATTGACCATTTGAAATTTAACTACCCCGATTGAAATTTTAAAATATTCAGTTGGCACAAAATTCTCCTCTTTTTTTATTGCTTTAGAACTCTTTCCTCTTGACTTTTTCCCCAATTTATTCTTTGATATATGCAAGTGGTCATGTAAGGCTTGACCCAAATATATAATAATGTGTCTCCATAAGCATAGTTCAGTTGATAGAGATATACATTGTTACATGCAGAGGTTAGGGTTCTAACTTCAAACGCTTTACTTATTCCCTTTTTCACTAGGCTACTTGACCAAAAAATAAATATAAAACAATGTTATACACGATGACATGTTGCAATTCCAATTCCAACCCTAGATTTCATTGATATTTATCTAACATGTTATGCTACTCATTATAGTAGAAGTTAACGTTAATTTCACAGATTTCTTTTATCGAAGATAATTCTATTTGAGATATATAAGATACTAAATATGAATATATTTGAAAGTTGATCCTTTAGAGTTTAATCCCATTTGTAATGTACAACTCAAGTTGGTAAATAACATGTTCTTATAGATGGCTATCATGATGCATGTACCTTAAGATTTCCCAAAATATTTTCCTAATAAAATATCATGAGTTATTGTGTATCTAACAAAAGGGTATACTAAAGGTCTTGTAAATCATGCGGGTATTTCCCACCAAACTCCTACAAGGCTGAGAGACGACCAGCCAGCCAACAATATAGTATTTATTGTTAAGACCAAGTTGTGTTTGAAAAAATATATAAAAATTGTACAAAGAAAATGAAACAAGTGTTTGAGAGTGAAGCACGTGATGTTCAGCTACCTACCCTCCAATGTTCACTACTTCCCTTCCACTCTTCCCTTCATATAAAATCATCTCACCCCAAACATATTTCCACCACAACACTCTTCAGCCTTTTCCTTTTCTACAACTAAGTACTGTAAACCATAGAGTTCAAATTACAGTACTTTACTTTCATTTGATACCAACCTACCAATTACCATATCATTGCTACATAGAAACTATATCAAGATGGTGAGTGTATCTGAAATTCGTCAGGCTCAAAGGGCAGAAGGCCCTGCAACCATCATGGCCATTGGCACTGCAAATCCAGCCAACTGTGTTGAACAAAGCACATATCCTGATTTCTACTTCAAAATCACAAACAGTGAGCACAAAGTTGAACTCAAAGAGAAATTTCAACGCATGTGTAAGTATTCTTTTCTTCTATCTTATATTTTTATGATCACTTGTGACACTAAATTTCCCTATCAAATTGTTTCAAGGTATTTGCATTAAAAGACCTACTATCATGTGATTGGTTTTGGTATTTCCCAAAAATTATTGTACTAATGTAATTTCTTTAACTACTTCAGGTGATAAATCCATGATCAAGAGGAGATACATGTATCTTACCGAAGAGATTTTGAAAGAAAATCCAAGTGTATGTGAATACATGGCACCTTCATTGGATGCTAGGCAGGACATGGTGGTGGTAGAGGTACCTAGACTAGGAAAGGAGGCTGCAGTGAAGGCCATAAAAGAATGGGGCCAGCCAAAATCAAAGATTACACACTTGATCTTTTGCACCACAAGTGGTGTAGACATGCCTGGCGCCGATTACCAACTCACAAAACTCTTAGGTCTTCGTCCATATGTGAAGAGGTATATGATGTACCAACAAGGGTGCTTTGCAGGTGGGACGGTGCTTCGTTTGGCCAAGGACTTGGCTGAGAACAATAAAGGTGCTCGTGTGTTGGTTGTTTGTTCTGAAGTTACTGCTGTAACATTCCGTGGTCCTAGTGATACTCATTTGGACAGTCTTGTTGGACAAGCACTCTTTGGAGATGGAGCTGCTGCACTCATTGTTGGTTCTGACCCAATACCAGAAATTGAGAAACCTATATTTGAGATGGTTTGGACTGCACAAACAATTGCTCCAGACAGTGAGGGAGCCATTGATGGTCATCTCCGTGAAGCTGGTCTAACATTTCACCTTCTTAAAGATGTTCCTGGGATTGTTTCAAAAAACATTGATAAAGCATTGGTTGAGGCTTTCCAACCACTAAACATCTCTGATTATAATTCAATCTTCTGGATTGCTCACCCAGGTGGACCCGCAATTCTTGATCAAGTTGAACAAAAGTTAGGCTTAAAACCTGAAAAGATGAAAGCCACTAGAGAAGTACTTAGTGAATATGGTAACATGTCAAGTGCATGTGTATTGTTTATCTTAGATGAGATGCGAAAGAAATCGGAACAAGCGGGACTTAAAACCACAGGAGAAGGCCTTGACTGGGGTGTGTTGTTTGGCTTCGGACCTGGACTTACCATTGAAACCGTTGTTCTCCATAGCGTGGCTATATGAAATGATTGATTGTTTTATTTTATTGTATTACTTTTAAACTTGCTTGAAATTCCATGTAAGAATAAATACAGAGTTCATGTACCATGGATGTTAAAACGAATATACCATTTGTAGCTTCTTCTTTTTCTCGCAAATATCGTTAATTGATTTTATTTTAATATTTGTTACTGATTTAAAATAAATATAGTCACACCCCTTAACTATTAATAAATAGCATATTTGCATAAAATAATAATTATATCTCCGATTTTTCATATAAAAATGAGTATATAGAAAAATAATATAGATGTTAAGATCAATACTCTCAACTGTCTACACCTCCGTTGTTTATAAAAGCTAAGATCACTAATATATACAGTCTTCTTTGTTGATCTTCATTCTTGATCTAGCTTCAGTCTTCTTTGTTTTACTTGGCTCTTTATTCTTGATCTTCAAATACTTCCCCAAATGTATTGGATAAAGGGTAATAGTATGAATTTCATTTATGATCTAGCTTTCTAATATTTACACAAAATTGGAAATTTTCATTAGGTTTCTTGGAAAACAAGTTAATAAATGATTTAAAATATATATGTAAAATTAGCTAATTTTGACACTTATCAAGTATATTTGGAAAATCCCGGACTTCAAATACTTCGTCAAAAGTTATAGCTTTCTCGTGGAAACTTCTTCGTGATATATGTGGAAATTAGCTAATCTGACTTGTGATATGCCCATTGAAGACTCAAAGGATTGTGTTCTGTGTAATGTACGTTGAAACATCCTATATCATCTATTTTCACATTGTGACTTCGCTTACCGAGTGTGGTATGAAGTGTTTCAGTGGCTTGGCGTAGTCATCATTACACCATCAAATTTGTTTATTTTGTTCAAGTGTTTCAGTGTGATGACAAGAAATAATAAAGTGCAGAACGGGTATTGATTGATTTTGCATACAACAATTTTGTGCATTCGGAAGACTAGGAATGGTCACATTTTTTTAAACGAGACTAAGGTAATAAAGTCTGTACCGTGGAAATGGGGTTTGAGTCGGTTGAAAATGTCTCGGTACCTTTTCTGAGAACGATTTTGTGATCTTGACGATTGTCTGTCGAAACAAAACTTTCTACTGATATTTTTGTCAAGTTCTAGTGTGCTCATGCAGTTGGATTCTGTTTTTCTTGACTTTGAGCAGCTGTGTTGCTGTATTTTTTCGGTGTTTATCGAGGATTCGTCTGGGGTTAGGGCTGTCAATAGGGGGGTGTCATACCCCAAATTTTGACCAAAAATCATGCATTCATACACCGACCCGTGTCTTTTAAACTCGACTAATCTCAGCTTTTTTTTTCAGCGAAAAATTCGGCAGAGAGGTATTTTAAAATACCTCATATTTGATATCGAGTCGGGCCCTATTCTCTCAATTTTTATTTTTACTTTTAGTTTATATTATTATTATTATTGTTATCATTATTATTATTTTTTTCATTATTTATTTATTTTAAGTCCAAAATATCTAACACAGCCCAACACAGGCTGTCATGTCCCCCAAATCCAAGCCAAGGGCAGTTTTCTGTTGTTCCTTAACCAGACCAAATGTCTTAATCCTTCTCTATAAGAGAGAACCTGCAACCCAGTTAAAAAGAGGAGGAAATTTTTTCGATCCAAAGAATTGTTTTCACAGCAAGACACAATTTTTCCAGCAAGAACAACAATAAAAATTCTTCCAACAATCCACAATTCATCAATCTCAAATCACAACCACATATCGGCTTCCACAATCAAACCACAGCAAAACCCTTTTCAACAACACAAAACCAGCAAGCATATTTCCAATCAATTCACAACACATACACAAACACACGCACACAAACACACTCACGCATACACACATCCACAACAACACAACACAACCATAAATCCTCAAACCGAATCACAACTGTCACAAACCCATCAAAACCGTTTTTTCAAAACAAACACCAAAGGTAGTATTTTTAAAGCTTTTAGATCTAGGGACTTGTGGGTTTTTGTTTGAATTTTTGAGTTTAGAAATTGAAAGAGAAGAAGAGTAGGAGCATTTTGACATAAAAAGTTTTCAAAAAGGATAAAAAAAAATAGCTCCGACGTGGCGGCCCTCCGGCCGACCACCACGTCGGAGCGGCTCCGACAGCCTCAGACTCTTCTTCTCCGGCGAGGCTTTCTAGAGAGAAGTTGGAGTAATTTGTGTTTAGAGAGAGGGGATGAGGAAGGAAATGAGGGGATTCTAGGCAGAAAACAAGTTTTATACCCCAGGCCCACGAATTGCTCTTCCCAACCAGCCCAAATCTCATCTTTCTGTTCCTCTACAGATTTTCTACTGCACCCCCTGATTACTGCTTGCACCCTGCATTCCATTGTTGTTTCTATTCTCATGCATTTTTAATTCCTCTCGCATTTTCATTCATTTCTTTTGCATTTTATTTCTTTATTAGGTTAAGTTTAATATGTCATTTCGCATTTTAAATTATCGTTATTTATTTTATTGCAAGATTTAGCATGTACTTAGGGCCAATGTAAACACAAATGAAAAAAGAGTGTGTGTGTGTGTGTTATTTATTGCTTTATATATTACTATTAGGGACTTTGTGGTGATCCAATATCACTACAAAAGTCCATGCGCATTTATTTATTATTGCTCCGTTAGTCAAATTTTAATTTTCCTATTATTCAAAACAACAAAAACATTCAAATAATCAAATCACAAAAATATTTTCATAAACAGCCCTTGATCTTAAATCAAGTGATCGTTCATTTTATTTATTTTCTTAATCGAATCATCAATCAATTTAATTCTACTTTAAGTCTATTTTCTTTCAAATATCAAAAATACAAACAAATTCCAATTTGCCTCTTGGCTTTTCATTTTAAAACCTTTTTCAAAAACTATTAAAAAACACAAAACAAATCAAACGACAATTTCTACCCCGAACTACGAGGTTTTGATCCCTCACGGGTACGTAGGCAAGGGACACGCGTCCTTCCAAATCAATAAAAACGTAGATAATTTAGGTCTCTAATTTTCTTTTATCATTGCTAATTCCATTTTTTAAAGCAAGCAAGTTTATAGCACAAAAGTTAAATAAAATCAAGAGGCTCTCGTAGAGTACTACGAATATTTAGGGTGCCTAACACCTTCCCTAAATATAACCGACCCCCGAACCCTTAATCCCTTAAAAATGTGGTATTTGAACCTTTTTCCACTTTCTTTTGAAAAGAATTAAATGTTCAGTCGTGAAATCAAAAATGGGTCAAACGCCAATCGAATGGCCTTTTGACCGTCCGAAAAATGACGCGACAGAAATGGCGACTTCACTGGGGACTAAAAGTAAGAGGGTTAAGCCTAACTTTGCATTATTTAAATTTTGTGCTAAACTTGCAAAAAAAAAAAATTTAATAAAAGATGGAAATTACCTGTATGTTTGTTCTTCCCTTTTCTTTTAACGTGAGTGGTGAGATAAGCTCTATACCCAAGTTTGAGGGAAAATTAAGATAGGACGGTGGTATAATCATAGTGCTTTGCCAAGAGTGAATTTTGGTTATAGCACATGTGATAACCCCACTCAACTCAGGGATCTTGGAAACGTACTATGTTGGCATGAGTATTCGTGTTTGACATGTTATTTTCAAGTGAGCGCTAAAAGTTGAGAACCTTTAGTCACCTTTAAACCCTTTTGGCCTTTTAGGACGTAGTGCGGTGGCTAATCATGAGTCAATCTTGGTTTAGTCGATACGCGATACTACACTCGGACGAGACTTTCTTACGAACGTTGTTGGACCGGAAGTATTTCCGCAACCCGATGACATTCGGAAGTGGTTGACAACTCTGGGAACTTGGTAGAACCCGTGATACAGGTACATTTGAAAACCATAGTCCTTACCAAATGGCGTTGTTACCCTTAAATTGTGGACCTAAACTCACTATGTTTTCTCCGTATTTTAGCATAATCATGCATACATGCATAAAAAAAAAAAAACTTTTCTCATTAAAACATCGAATGATTTAGATAAATTTTTGTAAACATCAGAGATATTCCACCTTGTAGGAAAGAACACCAAGAAATACAAACTTAAAAAAATCTTAACTAAGCTTTTGCTTTCGTTGAGAACTTCTTCCTTGGTTTCGTTCTTACCTTTTGAAAATAGAACTGATTGCAATATCTTTACAAATTTTCAAATGGAATCATGTTCATCTGTGATGTTTACAATTCACCTTGACTAATCCTTCGATAACAAAAAAATTATACATTTTTTAAGCATTTCATACATCATGTGCATTCATAGTTTCTAGTCTGTGTCTCATATTGTGTCTCTATCTACAAACGGTCAATCCATCAGTAAAGTGGTCCGATGTCTTTATCCAAGTTCGGCTCGCATATGCAAACACTCGTACAAACACAAAAGATGGATCAACTTGAGCAAGAGGTCCATGAGCTTCGGGTGGTACATGGAATGTTTAGCTGCAATCAGGTCGTTGTCGGTGTTTCCTTCTACTACTCATTGGTTCAAATAATGTTTGTTTGTTGTTTTACACTTTTTCAAAAAAAAATCTTTTCGTCCCGCCCGAGACGAAAGCGAGCTTGTGTAGAGCTTTTGTTTCATGTATTTTCATCATTAATTAAAAAGTCGTTTTGATCCCGACTTTGTTTTTATTTTTGTGCTTTTTTCTGGAAAAATGGTAACACAAAAAACCAAAAAACTTTTTTAATCATTCTCAAATATCTGCATAATCATAATTTATCCTTGTCAAAATCAATAAATCAAATCATGCATTAATAAACCCATCGAATACAATAACCATGTACTCTCTTCCAACTTTGAGTTCCCTGTGTCCAAAACTGAAGAAGAGAATTAAGAGACTCCCGATGAGATCTCCTGCATACTGGGGCATCTTAGTCGTCAAGGCTGCAAACAAATATCAAAGAAGATTGTCTAGAAGATGACTTTCATTTACAAAGATTGGCACGAGATGCTACCGTCTGCACTTCATGAGTGTTGTACTTCAGTACACATTTCAACAGGGGTAACCCCCCTCCTTCCCCAATATACAACATGGAGGTTGTGCCTCCCGTGGAGGTCAAAGTCCCGTCAATAGGAGTACTGCTGAAATCCCAGCTTGGTTGAATTTAAACGCATGACGACCTTGTACAGATATATCAAAAGAGGTTTGAAACAAGCTTCTAACAAAAAGGTTCATCCCCATGAATTTCAAGAAGGGAACTGTGTACTACTGCCCAACCAGACTCCAGGGGGCAAGTGGATGCCTAACTTTGAAGGCTTGTGTGCAATGACTCTTGTGACTACGGATGTTGACAAGCTTGCACGTCCTGCAAACGCCGATGCAGTCAAGAAATACTTTGTCAAAAAATACAAAAAAAAAAAAGGGAAAAGCTCGATAAGTCGCAAACCTGAAAAGGCAGCTTAGGCAAAAATGAGCGTCTCGGTGGACTGAAAACCCGAATGGGCTGTCCAGGCAAAAATTAGAGACATGAACAAAAATGATTATCCTGATAGATTGAAAACCCGAAATGGGCGATCTATGCAAAAGTTAAGGATCATGACAAAGTAACTGCATCAGTCAGCACAATCCACTTGGGGCATACCTGCTACCAAAGAACCTCCGATTCGAAGCATCTGCAGATCAAAGACTCGGAACATGGGCAATTCAAAGTTGTTAGGGAGCATACCGGTTATTGTGTTCAATGTACCTTCCCCTATATTTACCATTTTCCAAAATTTTCAAAGATCCGTGGAGCCACGCCATTGGTAGGCCACCACTCAATTCATCAAATTTGAGCATGTGCCCATTTATTTGGAACTCTCATTTGTTCTATTTGCAAAATTTCTTCTATTTTTTATGGCAATACTTGAAGCAAAAAATTTTCAAAAAAAATAAAACTTTTTTTACATCTTTTGAAATGTGTGAACAACAAACACACTCTCTTTAACTCGTGAGTAAAAGAAGCGTACATCAGCATCCACCTCGAGAACGGTTACATTCCGAAAGCGAAACAGGTCTAAGCATTGTGGAGAGAACTTCTACATTGAGCAAGATGCTGTCACAGTCCAAAAATGCAAAAAAAATCAATCAAAGCTCGCTAAGTTGAAAACCTGAAAAGGCGGCTTAGGCAATAAAGAGCGTCCTGGTGGACTGAAAACCCGAAAGGGCGGTTCAGGCAAAAATTAGGGGCATAAAAAAGGGAATATACTCCCGTTGGACTGAAAACCCGAAAGGGCGGTCCAGGCAAAAGTTAGGGATTTTCAAAAAAAACATGACCGCTGAAGCATGCCGATGGAAGTACACTTTGCGCAAGTTGACGAATGGCGACTTCTTCCAAACTTTTGGTCAACAATGGGCTTTATCCCCAGGAGCATCAATTGCTACTTTGTGCCAGATTTTACACCGTCAACGGCTCTATTTGCTCACAATAGTATCATCTTCAAGGAAGTTTGCCGAGTGTTTGTACTGCGTCGTCAGTCCACCTCCCATCTTACTTGTCTTGTCTCGTTTCACCAAGTCACCTGTCATATACAGTTCATACATGCATACATTCATACATTCATAACAATCATATATTCATACATTAATATTTTCACATTTCATTTATTCATGCATACATAACACGTATACAACATCATTCATACATAACTACATCAGTCACCTAGAATCTCATTTCGGTCGTGTCTCCTCAGTCCGGTCTTTACTTATCGTGGTGTCAAGCCGCAAGTTTCTATAAATAAACCTCTTGCATTTACCTTCTTGTCATCAAAAGTGTCATCCTCAGTGTGTCTGGTCCAGAGATGTCACTCGTTATGAGCCCGTTGGATTCCGGCGAACTCTTACCAAGCCGGGTGGATTCTCGCAAATTCCAGCAGCCACACCAAAAAAAAAAAAAAAAAAAAAAAGAAAGATACATTTCATAGCAGAGATTATTATTCTAACCGCGATTTCTACGAGAACAAATCTCCATAGTCCAAGCCAGGATCAGTAACGGTAAACCAAGCAATACCGCTATTGCGACTTCAATCTCTCTCAGAAACGCCATTTCTTCATCTATTTCTTCATAATGGAAGATGTCGATGAGTAGAAGAACGAATGCAAGGAGAGTGATGACAATGAGAAGGAATATAGTCATTTTAAGAAAGAATGAGGATGGAGGTTGTGAAAAAATAAGAGATGAATGTGAAGTATTTATAGAAGGAGGGAGGAATGTAGCCGTTAGGGGGAAAGAAAAAGGGGATACTTTTCACTATTCATGACCGTTAAAAGGGGGAATATAACCGTTTATTTAGACGCTGGAAGGCTCGAACGGTACACACAGATAAATCACCTCATGGTAATGAACAAAGATTAACACTTCACATATCAATCACGTCAAGCTGCCAGTTCACCAACGGACGCTTAAGTTTACCTTTTTATTTTGTTTCAAGTCCCAAAGTTCACCAACGGACGCTTGGGTTTACCTTTTTATCTTGTTTCAAGTCACCAAGTCCACCAACGGACCGATCAGGTTTACTTTCATCATGTTTCAAACGGCCAGTTCCAACTAATGAACAGTTTGGAATCACAATTCAATTTCAATAGTGTCATCCCCAATAGGACTGATTCAAAGAGCGTCACCAATCAAATTAGTTTCAAGTGGCAGGTCCCACCAAATATTCATCTTTAACAGTGTCTATCCAAATTTCCCCAGTGTTTGTTCAAACCTTATCTCGAGTATCCTTTACTAATTCAAAAAGTAATTGAAAAATATTATGTTCGTCTTTACCATTTCAAAGGTAACAGACACGTCTTTACTAATTCAAAAGTAACTGACAAATTTATTTCTTGTTCATCTTTACCATTTCAAAGGTAACAAACACGTCTTTACTACTTCAAAAGTAATAGACAATTTTATTTATTAATGTCCAGCCTTACCAGTTCAAAGGTAACAAACATTGTCCTTTACTAATTCAAAAGTAATAGACAAATTCATTTCTTTTTCGTCTTTACCAGTTCAAAGGTAACAGACATTGTCCTTTACTAATTCAAAAGTAATTGACAAATTTATTTCTTGTTCGTCTTTACCAGT
The DNA here is from genome assembly GCF_051527215.1 of Medicago sativa. Taxonomy (NCBI): domain Eukaryota; kingdom Viridiplantae; phylum Streptophyta; class Magnoliopsida; order Fabales; family Fabaceae; genus Medicago; species Medicago sativa. The sequence goes on from NC_140753.1 coordinate 2,040,902, forward strand.
TCAAAGGTAACAGACATTGTCCTTTACTAATTCAAAAGTAATTGACAAATTTATTTCTTGTTCGTCTTTACCAGTTCAAAGGTAACAGACATTGTCCTTTACTAATTCAAAAGTAATTGACAAATTTATTTCTTGTTCGTCTTTACCATTTCAAAGGTAACAGATATTGTCCTTTACTAATTCAAAGGTAATTGACAATTTTATCTCCTGTCATGTTCGTCTTTACCAGTTCAAAGGTAACAGACATTGTCCTTTACTAATTCAAAAGTAATTGACAAATTTATTTCTTGTTCGTCTTTACCATTTCAAAGGTAACAGACACGTCCATTACTAATTCAAAAGTAATTGACAATTTTATTTCCTGTCATGTTCGTCTTTACCAGTTCAAAGGTAACAGACTTTGTCTTTTACTACTTCAAAAGTAATAGACACTTTTATTGCTTGTTACGTTCGTCTTTACTAATTCAAAAGTAATAGACAGTGTTGCGTTCGTCTTTACTACTTCAAAAGTAATAGACGTTTTCTTTCCTCGTAATGTTCACCATTACCACTTTAAAGGTAATTGGCATTCTTTCCTCCCCAACAATCATTATCAGTGTGTCCCCCCAGTCGGCATATGTTTGCCGTTGTTGCGTTCATAATTACATGTGCATGCATTCATATCATTATATTCATAAGCATTGCATTCTTAGCATTTCAACTGGTCAAAATTGGTGTACTTAATATTTAAATCTCTTCGACCCGTCAAATCAAAGATTCTATCTTCAAGTCTCCAGACGAAGAAACTTAAATAGGGGCATCTGTCATACCCCAAATTTTGACCAAAAATCATGCATTCATACACCGACCCGTGTCTTTTAAACTCGACTAATCTCAGCTTTTTTTTTCAGCGAAAAATTCGGCAGAGAGGTATTTTAAAATACCTCATATTTGATATCGAGTCGGGCCCTATTCTCTCAATTTTTATTTTTACTTTTAGTTTATATTATTATTATTATTGTTATCATTATTATTATTTTTTTCATTATTTATTTATTTTAAGTCCAAAATATCTAACACAGCCCAACACAGGCTGTCATGTCCCCCAAATCCAAGCCAAGGGCAGTTTTCTGTTGTTCCTTAACCAGACCAAATGTCTTAATCCTTCTCTATAAGAGAGAACCTGCAACCCAGTTAAAAAGAGGAGGAAATTTTTTCGATCCAAAGAATTGTTTTCACAGCAAGACACAATTTTTCCAGCAAGAACAACAATAAAAATTCTTCCAACAATCCACAATTCATCAATCTCAAATCACAACCACATATCGGCTTCCACAATCAAACCACAGCAAAACCCTTTTCAACAACACAAAACCAGCAAGCATATTTCCAATCAATTCACAACACATACACAAACACACGCACACAAACACACTCACGCATACACACATCCACAACAACACAACACAACCATAAATCCTCAAACCGAATCACAACTGTCACAAACCCATCAAAACCGTTTTTTCAAAACAAACACCAAAGGTAGTATTTTTAAAGCTTTTAGATCTAGGGACTTGTGGGTTTTTGTTTGAATTTTTGAGTTTAGAAATTGAAAGAGAAGAAGAGTAGGAGCATTTTGACATAAAAAGTTTTCAAAAAGGATAAAAAAAAATAGCTCCGACGTGGCGGCCCTCCGGCCGACCACCACGTCGGAGCGGCTCCGACAGCCTCAGACTCTTCTTCTCCGGCGAGGCTTTCTAGAGAGAAGTTGGAGTAATTTGTGTTTAGAGAGAGGGGATGAGGAAGGAAATGAGGGGATTCTAGGCAGAAAACAAGTTTTATACCCCAGGCCCACGAATTGCTCTTCCCAACCAGCCCAAATCTCATCTTTCTGTTCCTCTACAGATTTTCTACTGCACCCCCTGATTACTGCTTGCACCCTGCATTCCATTGTTGTTTCTATTCTCATGCATTTTTAATTCCTCTCGCATTTTCATTCATTTCTTTTGCATTTTATTTCTTTATTAGGTTAAGTTTAATATGTCATTTCGCATTTTAAATTATCGTTATTTATTTTATTGCAAGATTTAGCATGTACTTAGGGCCAATGTAAACACAAATGAAAAAAGAGTGTGTGTGTGTGTGTTATTTATTGCTTTATATATTACTATTAGGGACTTTGTGGTGATCCAATATCACTACAAAAGTCCATGCGCATTTATTTATTATTGCTCCGTTAGTCAAATTTTAATTTTCCTATTATTCAAAACAACAAAAACATTCAAATAATCAAATCACAAAAATATTTTCATAAACAGCCCTTGATCTTAAATCAAGTGATCGTTCATTTTATTTATTTTCTTAATCGAATCATCAATCAATTTAATTCTACTTTAAGTCTATTTTCTTTCAAATATCAAAAATACAAACAAATTCCAATTTGCCTCTTGGCTTTTCATTTTAAAACCTTTTTCAAAAACTATTAAAAAACACAAAACAAATCAAACGACAATTTCTACCCCGAACTACGAGGTTTTGATCCCTCACGGGTACGTAGGCAAGGGACACGCGTCCTTCCAAATCAATAAAAACGTAGATAATTTAGGTCTCTAATTTTCTTTTATCATTGCTAATTCCATTTTTTAAAGCAAGCAAGTTTATAGCACAAAAGTTAAATAAAATCAAGAGGCTCTCGTAGAGTACTACGAATATTTAGGGTGCCTAACACCTTCCCTAAATATAACCGACCCCCGAACCCTTAATCCCTTAAAAATGTGGTATTTGAACCTTTTTCCACTTTCTTTTGAAAAGAATTAAATGTTCAGTCGTGAAATCAAAAATGGGTCAAACGCCAATCGAATGGCCTTTTGACCGTCCGAAAAATGACGCGACAGGGGGCTTTACTTGGTCTAGAATGTATGTTTTTCTTCTTCTTTGTAACGTTCAAAGGGTGTGTCAAAGTAGTTAGTTTTCGTGGCGTTTATTTGCTCTTTGGCAGTAGCAGTGCATTTTAGTTTTAGGAGAAGATTTTGTTTTCTTTACCTCTATAGTGCACTCAATTCCGGTTGATATTTGGTAGTTGTTATGTTTATTAGTATGTAATATGTTCCTTCGTTCTCCTTGCATTTCTTGGTATATGAAGTTTCTCAACCTAATAAATGTTCGGATTTAAAAAAATTATAGTGACTTCGGCAGCACATCTAAACCCAAAACTTTAAAATATTAAATTTACAAATTTTCTCATTTATATAATGTTCAACGTCCACTTTATCTAATATGAGACTCTACCCACTTTTCTATATAGTGACAATTCATTCCTTTGTACATTTTGCTATAAGCTTGTTACGAGGTGCTTGTTGTAGATGTCTTATGCACTGACGATCATTACTCGTCGGCTATGAAGCCCGGATACTTGATACGACATGGATACGATACTGCACTGATACGGAAAAATTTTAAAATTCAAAATACGATACAGCCTGGATACTTTAATAAAAAATTAAATTTAAACGACAAATTAAAACTCATAATACAAACTATGAACTAAAATTCAAAAGCAAAAACAAAAAAAAAAGAGCAAAACCTAGATCAAACAGACATAGAACAACAATAAGACACAATAATGAAATTGTCTTCACATGAATACCAAAGTTCTCAACACAACAAAAAGAGACAAAACAAATAATGAACAACAACACAAGTATAATTATAATAACATTGATAATCATAATAAAAGCGACAATTTTTTGTCAAAAAAAAAAGCGACAATTTGTCAATTAGATATATGATATATACCTAAAAGAGAACACTACTACTTAGTTCATTAAAAATAGTAGAAAGATCATGTATCCCGCACATATCGGTTTCCACCGTCCATCCCTCATGTATCCCCGATGAATCTGAAAAGTATCAGACAATTATTTTTTTTACAAATATAATTTAATCTCATGATATACTCTTTCGATACGTATCAGTTAGGTATCGGTGCAGGATAAATACCGGATACGATACGTCATCCAATTTAAAGTATTTGTGCTACGAAACTCATCGGTAATAGATGTCAAATGTTTAATTCGTAGTTTTACTTCTAATTTATCTTTTTGCTATTGGAATTTGGATGCCATTTTTGCTAGTATCAAATGAATGAAAAAAAATTGGTTTATATTTTAATGGACTTGAGTTGCACCAGTATTCCGAAGTAAATACATAATGACAAATCACATTTTAAAATAGACTAAAGTTAGGTCATGTGTTTCACTAAAGGTCCAATGTTATTGTCCTTTAGAAAGACAAATGACATTTTTTTTATCTAAAAATAAAATAAAAATTTTGTTTAAATTTTAAATTAAGATAAAGGATCAAGATAAAATGTTGCCTTTTAATCTATATGTAAATGTTTTTAATTATGATATTTACATTAAAAAAATGAAACACCAAAACATGTCTCATATGTTACTTGAAGTAGCAATCCAAATTTTTTTAATAAACTTGTAAAATATCGCTTTAAATTCGTGAGAGAAAACTATTATCAAACAACTATACTTTGATCGTATACGAGTTTATACATAGGAAAATGCTATATTTAGTGACAAAAACTATAGCGAATATATCAGGAATGACGTATCATTCATTTTTCCTTGATTTATTTCTTAAAAACTTCTGTGTATTTGAGTCAAATAAAGAAGCACATGCGTGTATTATGCCCACCTTCCTTGTATTGTATTTCCCTAAAAGGTGAAATCTGATTGGTGAACATTTGTCGTGATGCCTTCGCGAATAGTTCATTCGGGAGAAATAGCAATGCTCTTATACATATATAAACTATTGATTTATCCTTGTCAAATATATAGAGACTTATATCGTATCCAAATATAGTGTTGTTTTTCTTTCTTCTTCAAGTAACATCATTGTATATAGCACTTGATTGTAAATAATTTAAACATGTACCTTAAGTAGTTAAGTTTTTTTTTCTTTCTCTTTGATGACAACTAATTAAGTATTTCTTATTAGTAAGAGCATCCACAATGGTAGTTCCTTAATAGGGACTTTTTAAATGGACCCCACGTTACACATCACTTATTTATAATATTTTAATAAAAGTACTTATTAAGGACTCAATGACTCCAATGGGAGTACACTAATAAGAACTCCAATGAAAAATACTTAAATAGGCCCCACTAACTTACATCATTAAACAAAAATAATTTGTTTATTAAATTATAAATTGCCTCATAATATTTAATTATAATCCTTAAAAAAATTAAATTATAAAATATTTATTTATTCGTATGAACTTAAATTTTTGCACATTTGCTAATAATTTGAAAATGGAAAAATTAACATTACAAATTTTACATTCCTTCATTAAAAAAAATAAAAAAAATAAAATAATAATAATAATAATAATAATAATAATAATAATAATTTGCATGAATTACATTTTATTTAAAATGATGATAAATAGATAAAATAATATTGAAAACAACTATTAATTTTGGTGACTCCTTAAAATATTACTCCTTTTTACAAGTGGGACCAAGTAGTACACATGTTATTATTTTTTTAATGTGGGACCCATTAGTTACTCAGGAGAGAGAGGGTCATTATATAGTTGTCCGTTCCTTAACAGAGACTCATTTTTTCTTCCTCCAATGGAGGGTCCTTAACGGGGAGTGGTCCTTGTTAAGTAAGGACCCCCCATTGGAGATGCTCTAATGCAAAAAATGTAGCTAATTATTGTCTATTATTAAAAAAGAGGGTAGAGAGGGTCTTGAAAGTCATGCGGATATTTTCCACCAAACTCTCACATGCAATGCTTGGACACACCATGCACGTTGAGCCAGCCAGCCAGCCATCCATTAAAAAAGTATATTGTTTTGGTTGTTGAATATGAAATAATATTTGTCAAAATGGAGAGTGTTTCAAAGTGCTCTAGTCAAACACGTGCTGTTCAGCTACCCTCCAATCCAATACACCATCTCCCTTTCCAAATCTTCCATTCATATATAATCATCTTCCACATAAATGTTTTCACCACAACAATCTTCACCCTTTCCTTTTCTACAACAAATACTAAGTTCAAATTACGGTACTTAAATTTAATTTGATACCAAAAATACCAAGATGGTGAGTGTATCTGAAATTCGCAAGGCTCAAAGAGCAGAAGGCCCTGCAACCATCATGGCCATTGGCACTGCAAATCCAGCCAATTGTGTTGAACAAAGCACATATCCTGATTTCTACTTTAAAATCACAAATAGTGAGCACAAAACCGAGCTCAAAGAAAAATTTCAACGCATGTGTAAGTACTTTTTTGCATTATTATTTTTATGATCACAATAGTTAAATTACATATAACATGACACAAATGTTGTAGAATCACCCGTGATATGAAATTTGCCAACCAAATTATTTCAAACTATTTGCATTAAAAGACCTATTATTATTTGATTGGTTTTGGTATTACCCAAAAAAAATTGTACTAATGTAATTTCTTTAACTACTTCAGGTGATAAATCCATGATCAAGAGAAGATACATGTATCTTACCGAAGAGATTTTGAAAGAAAATCCAAGTGTATGTGAATACATGGCACCTTCATTGGATGCTAGGCAGGACATGGTGGTGGTAGAGGTACCTAGACTAGGAAAGGAGGCTGCAGTGAAGGCCATAAAAGAATGGGGCCAGCCAAAATCAAAGATTACACACTTGATCTTTTGTACCACAAGTGGTGTAGACATGCCTGGCGCCGATTACCAACTCACGAAACTCTTAGGTCTTCGTCCATATGTGAAGAGGTATATGATGTACCAACAAGGGTGCTTTGCAGGTGGGACGGTCCTTCGTTTGGCCAAGGACTTGGCTGAGAACAATAAAGGTGCTCGTGTGTTGGTTGTTTGTTCTGAAGTTACTGCTGTGACATTCCGTGGTCCTAGTGATACTCATTTGGACAGTCTTGTTGGACAAGCACTCTTTGGAGATGGAGCTGCTGCACTCATTGTTGGTTCTGACCCAATACCAGAAATTGAGAAACCTATATTTGAGATGGTTTGGACTGCACAAACAATTGCTCCAGACAGTGAGGGAGCCATTGATGGTCATCTCCGTGAAGCTGGTCTAACATTTCACCTTCTTAAAGATGTTCCTGGGATTGTTTCAAAAAACATTGATAAAGCATTGGTTGAGGCTTTCCAACCACTAAACATCTCTGATTATAATTCAATCTTCTGGATTGCTCACCCAGGTGGACCCGCAATTCTTGATCAAGTTGAACAAAAGTTAGGCTTAAAACCTGAAAAGATGAAAGCCACTAGAGAAGTACTTAGTGAATATGGTAACATGTCAAGTGCATGTGTATTGTTTATCTTAGATGAGATGCGAAAGAAATCGGCTCAACAGGGACTTAAAACCACAGGAGAAGGGCTTGATTGGGGTGTGTTGTTCGGCTTTGGACCTGGACTTACCATTGAAACTGTTGTTCTCCATAGTGTGGCTCTATGAGATGCTTGATATTGTTTTCTTTTATTTTGTTCTATTACTTTTAATCTTGCTTGAATTTCCATGTAAGAATAAATAGAGTTCAATTTGTAATATCATTGTTAACATTCATTAATTGAAGGAATATACTATGTTATTTGATGCATTTTCCACTTTGAAATAAAGCAGTCAATGAATGAAGAATTTTTTTAAGGTGCTTATTAACTTGTATTGCAAGAAAACTTATCAGTTTACTCCAATTTATTGTAGGTAGTTAAATTTTAAGTATGATCAGTTGTTTTGACATGTTTTCATCTTAATTATAGTGTGGGAGATAAAGGAATGTAAAGAGAGTAAAAGAATAAAGATTCTAAGATTGAGGAACTCGCTAAGCAATCCACCAAATGACGAGAATCAAAAGAGAGATTTAGAAGGAAATCAACACAACATAGATTAACTAAGTTGCCTTTTACAATCACAAAACATTGTTGGATTGTAATGTTATCATATAGATTAACTGAGTCAAGAATCAGAATTGAATTGGTACGATAGATCTCTCGTGGTTTGCCGAGAATAATAACGTACGAAGAACGATACGTGAAGAAATAATCGAAAACTTGGAAATATATAATCTATCACGAGGATACATTAGAGGAATAGTTTATGAAATATATTCAAAGCATGCATGTTTATCTGTGAATTTCATTACTTTTAATCTTGATTTAGTTTATGCACTAGTAAACCCTCTTAAACCCTTTTGAAGGAAAATGCTCCTTCAACACTAATTGTTAATAACTCTTTTAATATGCTTGAAGTAGAAAATGAACTTCCTTCCAGGGAGGCTTGTCCAGCTGACATGGATCCAACTATCAGTTCAAAGGTTGCTTTGGATAGCACTGAACCTGAGAAATTGGTTTCCAAGGAGAGTACTTGTTTTGTGGACAACACAAACTGTGAGTTGTCTAGTGTGGAAAAAAGGAAGCCATAGTTTGTTGTTAAATTAGTGGAATCTGTGAGTGCTTCTGCTGAGATGCCTATTACTAATAAATTGGTGGAACCTGTGACTGTTACTGAAATGTTAGGACCAAACAAAGGAAAAATTCAGAAAGCTAATGGCTCTAAGCATTACTCAGAGGCAAGCAAGAAAAGTGTCCAAATTCTTAGTAAATTTTGGGGAGATGTGTTGGACTCTGACCACACAACAGATGGTACTATGGATCCTGACACTGAAAAGATGAATATGCACCCTGTGGCTTTGAAGTACTTGGAGGCACAATGAGACTGGTACTAAGAACCTAGCTGGTAGCAGCTCTGCAAGTGGCAAAGGCTATGATGGCATCACAAGTAGTGAGCACATCCAAACTTGTTCTCAAAAGGGTGTAATCAAAAGCAATCCCAAATATGTTTGACTGTTATGAGATGTTTCTTAATATGTGCTAGTAGCTAGTTGTTTGGCAGCTTAGTTTAGCCAGTTGATTTGCTTCTTAACATATATGTTGTTTTAGCTGAGATTTGTTTTAGTTAAGTTTGGTCACAGTTGGCCTCCTAGTAGTTGGTTCAGGCCTACTCCTGCTTTGCATTTTAATTTTTCTAGCTTTGATAAAAAATAAAAAATAAAAACCCTCTTAAACCCTACTTAAAATAATAGAAATAGTTGAGTGGCAAAAATACACCGCAAAGCCTCCGTGGATACGATAAAACAAATATTTGCATTGCCACAGTATTAGCTATCAATGCCGTGGTTGTTGGGAACTTGCGTCTTATATTTTAGCATAGTATTGATTTTTATCACTCAAAGCAATTTTTGTTTCAAAAATAAAATAAAAATCATTCAAAGCAATTTTGCAATTTTACTTTGATTGTACATACATTTACTTTTTGTAACAAACTAGTCGAGATACCCGTGCTATAGCACGGGTAGCGCGGCTTCGCCGCGCTGTATGGCCGCGGCTCCGCCGCGTGTCGCGTCTCGACTGTGCTTGATATAGTATTTGTTTTTGTCCATAGTGAAAATATGTAAAATATTTAAAACATAATAATGTATATATTGATCGGTAGTAATGAAAAATTGTAAAATAATTAAATTTTAATATGAACAAATATATATTAAATTTTAGTATTGACGATATTAAAAAAACTAATAAATAAAAAAAATCATAGTTTTTATTTTACTAATATGTTTTAATGTGAAAAATACTAATAAGCATCCCGTGAAAAATCATAACTAATGTATTATATAATATTGTTATAGTGAAATATATTTCATAAATAAGCATATTGTAACATATTCTCGTAAAAAAAATACAGTGGAATGTGTCATTGTTAATATATAGTCAATACACTCATATATATTTTATCGATATATATATATATATATATATATATATATATATATATATATATATATATATATATATATAGTTCTCATTAGATTTTATAAATAAGAATATACTAATATATTCCCGTAAAACAAACATATTGTCATATATATTTTTATTAATATATAGTCAATACATCAACATATACTTTATTAATATATTAATAAAACTTAGGCAGTTCCTTCAAAAAAATTAAAAATACTAATTACAACTGATAACTCGTTATAGTTACTAAAATGGGTCTCGTGTTACAATTGTACACTCGAACGGGTTTTTTATTGATACATTTTAAAAAATGGAAAAAATTGAAGTATGATTAATCATACTATATTAGAATTTATTTGTTTGTTTTAGTATTGACGATATTAAAAAAAAATGAAAATACATTTCACAATAAACATGTACTAACATATTCCCGTATAAAAACATATAATGAGATATATTTTTATTAATATATAGTTCATACACTCACATATATTTATCAATATATACTTCTCATTAGATTTTAGAAATAAGAATATAATAATATATTCCCGTAAAACAAACATATACTCACATATATAGTTTTATTAATATATAGTTCATAAACCCACATATATTTTTTTAATATATTAATAAAACTTAGGCAGTCACGATGTTTAAATAGAGATATTAAAAAAATACTAATTAAAACTGATCACTCGTTGTAGCTGTTAAAATGAGTCTCGTATTACAATTGTACGCTCTATTTGAATTTATAAATAAATATATACTAACATATTCTCGTAAAGAAATATAGTGAGATATATTTTTGTTAATATATAGTGCATATACTCATTTTTATTCTATCAATATATAGTTCCCATTAAATTTCAGAAATAAGAATATATTAATATATTCCCATTCGTTGTAGTTACTAAAATGAGTTTAAAAAAACAACAATTTTTTTGAGAGAATTTAAAAAAACAACATAAAAAATTGAAGTACGATTAATCGTACTTTTATGGTAGCGTGCAATTAAAACTGATCATTGACTTGCATGAACAACATTTTCAACAAATGGCAGCGTGAAACACAACAAATATAAATAAATATTTAAGCTGATAGTACATCTACCAATTTCTATCTTGTGAAATCACCATCCACTATAAAATATCAAGTTTTTGTCATCATCACATTCAAAACAATTTATTATATCTTCAGAAAAGGAATTTTTTTAGAGCAAAACAGAAAAGGAAGTTTTTTTTTTGAGAGAACAGAAAAGGAAGTTAGTGATTACATTGTTCAGGTTTCTAATTTCTCTCTTTAACCTGCCTTTTCTCTTTCTATCTCCACACAACAACTCTCCTTTCTCTCTCCCTTGTTCTCACGTTTTTCTTTCCCACAGAAACCACCATCATGCCATCTTCTCTCTTTATTTTCTACAAACTCCAACAACCCTTTAGCAAAACAAAAGCCACTATTCAAAATTTGCTTCTCACGTGCCCACTTCCAAGGATTGGGAATAGTTGCTTTTTTCATGTAAAATATCTGAAATAACCCTTCTCTAATTTTATATTTTTGGTTTTATAATTACATAAAATTACAATTATCGATTATAATTAAATTAAAATAAAGAAAAACTGAAAAAATATTTAAAAAATTTATTAAAATAATTTATTGGGATCCATTTCACTAAAAAGAAGATTAAAACTTCACTTAGTTTGCTAATAGAAAGATATAATAAGAAGAAGATAGTGAAAAACTTGGTATTTTTTTCTGTGTTCAAATGAAATGAACCAAGTCTCTATTTGTAGAGAAAAAAAAATCATGAATTTTGATATAATTTTTTTTTTAAAATTATTTTTCGACAAAATAATTGATTTACAATTATTAAAAAAAATTAAAAACCAACCAACCAATCGAAACCCAACACGCGTCCATGCTGTCCAGCTTTTTTGCTTTCTCTCTCCGGCCTCTGCTCCCCACTTGCGCTGTCGGCGATTGTGATACACTTTCCATTTTTGCTCGAATCACAACGCGACACGTGGCACTTCCTTCCTTTCAAAGGGCAATGAAATTCCAAAAGTACCCTTAATTAGTAGTAAAAAGCAACTGTGAAAATTAATAGAGTTAGGGACAGTTAAATAATTTTGCTAGTATTTTGTTTTGTTATATTGAGAGTAGATAGATAGATTTCTAAGCAAGAAAAATATTTGCTAACCGATATTGCAAAGTTCTGTAAAAAAAACTATATGTTCAACTTACTTTTTTTTTTCTAACCCTTGGAAGAGTGTTGAGTTTTGTATAGAGTAGAATCATGACAGATCAAAGCATATTACCATGATACAAGAATCACAAATTATGATTAGGCTATATACTGAAACCTCTTAGCAAATACCACACCAACTCATATGAAGATGGGAGTTCTACAAATTTTATTTGTTAATCCTTTTGTACTAAATTTCCCCTTTTCTTTTTGTTGATACCAAGAGCCATCTATTTCCAATGCTAGACTTCCATTAGGCTCTAGTTTAACCACATGATGCACATGCACTTATGTTCCTTCTAAGTCCTCCACCACCACTCTCACTCTTAGATGCCACAGATATGAAACTAGAAAATACATAATTAAATTTAAACAGTAAACTTTAACTAGCAAACTAGCAAACAATAAACTTTTATTCATTTCAAAAAACTTTTATTCATTCAAAAGGCTAAGAAATAAACAAAGATTGTTCATAAAAGGGTGAATAGTGTTTTTCACCCCTGTAATATAGGTCATTTTCGGTTTTCACCCTTATGAAATTTTCCGTCCGGTTTGCACCCTTGTAAAAAAAAAAATTCCGGAAAACACCCCTCCCCCCTCCAACTCAGCAGATTCGCTTACGTGGCGCTGACTCAGCAGATCCAGCTCACCAAAATCGCCTATGTGGCGCTGACTTGGCTTTTTATTTATTTATTTTTAATTTTTTCTTGCCACATCAGATATTATTATTAAAAAATTAAAAAAATAATAAAAATTATTTAAAAAATTCGAAAATTAATTTTTGAAAAAAAAAATTAATTTTTTTTTTGAAAAAAATTAAGAATTTTTTTTGTAAAAACTTCTTAAATTTTTTTTGTTAAAAATTCTTAAATTTTTTTTTATTATCAAAGAATTTCTAGGAAAAAAGTATAATCACATTTTTTTAGAAATTAAAAAGATTTTAACAATTTTTTTATTACCAAAATTTTTTATTTTTTGTATTAAAAAAAACAAAGTTTTTAATTTTGAAAGAAAAATCTGAACTTTTTCGAATCATTAGCCCCAAAATGGATTTTCGTTAGAATCTTTAGCCAAAATCGTAAAATCTTCATAATTTCGAAAAGAAAAAAAAAATTCTACTTCAGATTCGAAAAATTCCAGATTTTTAAAAAAAGTTTTCCGAAAAGCTTTGGCTTTTCGAAAAAAAGTTCCAGATTCAAAAAGTTTTTAAAAAAAAATTTTCGTAAAATCATTTGCCTTTTTTATAATTTTTTAAATTCAAGTTTTTTTTTCGAAAATAAATTTCTGGAAAAAATTTAGGATAAATTCAAATTTTTTTTTCGAAAATTTTATTCCATAATTTTTATAAAATATTTTTCAAAATTAAAATATTGGAAAAAGTTGGTTTTATTTATACAAAGAAAAAAAATTTTAAAAAAAAATCTGACCTTTTTTAAAAATTTTGAAAATTTGCCTTTTTTGTATTTTGAAATTTAAATTCCAGATTTTTTTAAAATATTTTTAATTTCGAAAAAATGTGATTATATTTTCTGTTTTTTCTAATTTTTAAAATTTTGAAAATAAAATTTCCGGAATAAAAAAATCGTAAAAATTTTGGTAATAAAAAAATTTAAGAATTTTTTTCAAAAAAAAAAATTTACAATTTTTTTTCAAAAATTAATTTTCAAATTTTTTAAATAATTTTTTTATTTTTAAATTAATTTTTATTATTTTTTTAATTTTTTAATAATAATATATGACGTGGCAAGTTAAAAAAAATAAAAAATGTAAAAAAAAAGCCAACTCAGCGCCACGTAGGCGAATCTGCTGAGTTGGAGGGGGAGGGGTGTTTTCAGGAAAAATTTTTTTTTACAAGGGTGCAAATCAGACCGAAAATTTCATAAGGGTGAAAACCGAAAATGGCCTATATTATAGGGGTGAAAAACACTATTCACCCTTCATAAAATATACACAACCGTGTTCTTTCTTCATATTGTTCATGCCTTAAGAAAAACCTAAAATTATACTAAAACTAAATTAAACTAGCAACCTATAGAAATACAAATATCATCGTAATTTAGTTTGTTTAAATTAATTTTCAAATATCATCAAAACTTAGTTTACAAATGATTCAACTAACACTAAATTAATTTATCCAACAAAAAAAATTCAAAGGGTTTTGCTAACCAATGCCCTTAGGGCAATGGTTAAGGAATCAAAAAAGGAAATAATTGTGAAATTCATGTAGAAAAAGTTGCTTTTTACTATTTCAATAAGTTGAATGCACAATTTCCAAGATAAAGTTATTACTTTAAGTTTCTGATCAAGTGCCCTTAGGGCACTTGTTAGCATTTCCCAAATTCAAATAACAATAACAAACATTCATACTAGTAGGCTACTAACAAACTAGCAATCTATAGAAATAAAAATAAAAGTATCAACGTGTTTTTTTATTTTTTATTTTGAACGTTGAAAAATAAAGTTTCGGATGAAAATCACGTTGAGCTTTGTTTCTTGTTTCTCTCTCGTTTGTGTAATGTGCTGAAAGCTTTCTCTCTCCCTTATTTAAAACGTGTGAAGTAAGGTTTGAAAGAGGACAAAGGTTTCATTAGAGTTACCAACCTTAGGAATTGATCTTCCATAATATTGAAAAGGTAACAACTAGGGCACCCATGGAAGAATGGTGGATAATTTATAAACATTCATATTTTTAAGTGGTATCCATGAAATATCTTAATCCCACTGATAAATTGCTCATTTTCAATAGTTGGCGGGTAAATTACCCACCATTCTTCAAAGGTAATCTAGAAAAAAAACCTATTAAAAATGTTGAGATTTGGATTGTTCATTGTTGTGATGAACTCCAATAATGTCAAGACATCTTTTATTAAATTGCATATTTTCGTAAAACAATATTCAATCATCAACCACTCAAACATTTAAACCAAATCTAAAAATCCAACATTTTAGCTAATTAACTTAGATAAAGATATTTTTTTTTAAGGAACTTAGATAAAGATATTTGTAACTCTAGTCCCTATAGACCAATATTTTTATCACAATTACAACAATGATAAAACCGTCCAATATTTTTAATTAACTTAATTAAGTTAGCGCCTAACTACCATGCAAAATAGAGTCTTATACTTTGTCGAAACATACGGTTAGTTTTTTAATCTTCAAATAACATCTCTGTATACAGTACTTGGTTGCAATGCATGTACCTTAAGTATTTCCCAAAATTAATGCAGAAAATGTAGCAAATTATTGATTATTAAAATAATAAAAAGAGGGTCTTGAAAATCATGCGGATATTTTCCACCAAACTCTCACATGCAATGCTTGGACACACCCATGCACGTCGAGCCAGCCTGCCAGCCATTAAAAAAAGTATATTGTTTTGGTTGTTGAATATAAAATAATAATATTTGTCAAAATGGAAAGTGTTTCAAAGTGCTCTAGTCAAACACGTGCTGTTCAGCTACCCTCCAATCCAATCCACCATCTCCCTTTCCAAATCTTCCATTCATATATAATCATCTTCCACATAAATGTTTTCACCACAACAATCTTCACCCTTTCCTTTTCTACAACAAATACTAAGTTCAAATTACGGTACTTAGTTAGGTTGATACCAACATATCATATATTTGCTACATAGAAACTACTAAATATATCAAGATGGTGAGTGTGTCCGAAATTCGTCAGGCTCAAAGGGCAGAAGGCCCTGCAACCATTTTGGCTATTGGCACAGCAAATCCAGCCAATTGTGTTGAACAAAGCACATATCCTGATTTCTACTTCAAAATCACAAACAGTGAGCACAAAGTCGAACTCAAAGAGAAATTTCAACGCATGTGTATGTATTCTTTTCCACTATTTAATTTTTACATACTTTTCGTTTACATTTATTTCTCTGGTATTTTTTTAGTTGTTACATTTGAAAATATTTAACTCATACTTCGTAGTAAAGTCACTCATGATATTAAATTTGCTAACAAATTCGATGAAAATGATTTTCTTTTAACCTTTGACTTTTGAGTATGTTAAAAAAAAAAATGATCGGAAGGGTACAACATACAATGTGTGTCCAGCAATTTTTTTCAACAAATAGGAGTATTATTCACCACTAAATAGCAGTGCATACATATGACTATAACATGATAAAAATGCAAATTATTTGCATTATGAAACCTATTATTATGTCATTAATTAGTGTTGGTATTATCTCAAAATTGTTGCACCAACAAATTAATGCCATTTCTTTATAACTACTTCAGGTGACAAATCCATGATCAAGAGGAGATACATGTATCTAACAGAGGAGATTTTAAAAGAGAACCCTAATGTTTGTGAATACATGGCACCTTCATTGGATGCTAGACAAGACATGGTGGTGGTAGAAGTACCTAGACTAGGGAAGGAGGCTGCAGTGAAAGCTATAAAAGAATGGGGTCAACCAAAGTCAAAGATTACTCACTTAATCGTTTGCACCACAAGCGGTGTAGATATGCCTGGGGCTGATTATCAACTCACTAAACTCTTAGGTCTTCGTCCATATGTAAAAAGATACATGATGTACCAACAAGGTTGTTTTGCAGGTGGCACGGTACTTCGTTTGGCTAAAGATTTGGCTGAGAACAATAAAGGAGCTCGTGTGCTAGTTGTTTGTTCTGAAGTCACTGCAGTCACATTTCGTGGTCCTAGTGATACTCACTTGGACAGTCTTGTTGGACAAGCACTATTTGGAGATGGGGCAGCTGCACTTATTGTTGGGTCTGATCCGCTACCAGAAATTGAAAAGCCTATATTTGAGATGATTTGGACTGCACAAACAATTGCTCCTGATAGTGAAGGTGCCATTGATGGTCACCTTCGTGAAGCTGGATTAACATTTCACCTTCTTAAAGATGTTCCTGGGATTGTGTCAAAAAATATAAATAAAGCATTGGTTGAGGCTTTCCAACCATTGGGAATATCTGATTACAACTCAATCTTTTGGATTGCACACCCTGGTGGTCCTGCAATTCTAGACCAAGTAGAGCAAAAGTTAGCCTTGAAGCCCGAAAAGATGAGAGCCACGAGGGAAGTGCTAAGTGAATATGGAAATATGTCAAGTGCATGTGTATTGTTTATCTTGGATGAAATGAGAAAGAAATCAACTCAAGATGGTTTGAAGACAACAGGAGAAGGACATGAATGGGGTGTGCTATTCGGTTTTGGACCAGGACTTACCATTGAGACTGTTGTCTTGCGCAGTGTGGCTATATGAGATGCTTAATTTGATTTATTTACATTTAAATCACTTTCAAATTTGCTTTATTTTTATGTAAGGAAGAAAAAAAACTCATATTCAGTACAACATGTACCGTCATATTCAAATAATATAGTCTTTTTTGAGAGAATATTCAAATAATATAGTTGTGATTAACTTTATATTCTAACAATTAATATTAACTTAATTCCTCAAAAAAAATCGTAATTTATTTGAATAATATCATATATAATTTATAATTTAGAAGAATATTGTGTTAAGATATGACATACGATGAAGACAACAATGATTTTAATTAGGGAATTAAATTTTGAAATGTAGTAATCAATGTAAAACATTAGCTTTGGTGTTTATAAGTAATTTCTAATAGGATTATTATAGGGTTAAATATGTTTTTGGTCCCTATAAAATTGCGACCTTCTAAGTTTAGTCCTTACTTAATTTTAATAGCTTTTTTAATCCCTAGAAAAAAAATTACTTATAATTTTAGTCCCTGCTAAAATAAATTTTGTTTAATTATTCTTAAACTCTTAAATTTTTTAACGATTCTTTTTATACAAGTTTAGAACACTATGAAAGGTTCATTTACTAAAATCTATAATTTTTTAACATGAAATAAATTAAATATGAATTTTTTAAAACGACAAAAGTTTAAGATATAAGTAACAAAAATATGGACGTAGAAATCAAATTTTTGCGATATTTTTTCCGGAGGACCTTTTAATAACGTTCTTAACACGCCTGTAAAAAATTGTTGAAAAACTTAAGAGTTTAAGCATAAATTAAACAAATTTGGATTGAGTAAGGACTAATATTGAGTGCAGAAATTTTTTGTAGGGATTAAAAATGCTATTAAAATTAAGTAAGGACTAAACTTACAAGGTCGCAATTTTTTAGGGACCAAAAACATAATTAACCCAATATTGATCAATAATTAATTATAGAGGAATGCTTGTTCTTGCGAAAACAATCCACGCGAAGTCATCCCGAACAATTGTACTAGTTCTGTAGCAGAAACTCAGTTTTCAATCCCACCATCCGTTTTTTTCCGCCAAACAATAATCTAACGTGGTAAATACTTCAGGACAATTTTGCTATGTTATAAATCGCGAGATACAACACTGCTGTTAATTATATAGTAAAATTGATTTCGTTGGTGTAATGATGTTGGTTTGTAACCTTGGAGTCTACTTGATAGCAATTTTCGCAAGTGTACGAAATCGTGCAAGTAGTAATTAAAACGGTAAGACCCTTGATATCAATTTTCGCAAGTGTACGAAATCGTGCAAGTAGTAATTAAAACGGTAAGACCGAGTGTCGAACTCGAGGATCACGTTATGCTGTTGAATTGTATTTATGACTTAATCGAACAAAAGGTTACGAGGTTTGTTTTATCGCAATAATGGAAATTAAACAAAGTAAATATGGTTCAAACTTATAAAGAGAAAAGTGTTGGGGATGAGTTTTACTGGATGACTATTTCATGTTAACAACCTAATTATCGCTATTGAATCGACTCATCTAGTTGCTACCGAATCCTCTATAAAATTCGTGCCCTAATTCCTTAGTGACAGAAATGTTAGTTCTAAAATAAACACCTAATTCTTTAGTGAATTTTAAGATTAGAATTAAGCATGAACGAACAAGGATTCTCGAATGGTTCCAAGGGTTTGCATCTATTCCTAGATTACAAAGGCAAGGATTTCTTATCTCAAGCGTTTATAAATTCCACTTCCGTATCACAATATAAACTATAAATCAATTTAAAGGCGGCCAAGCAATAAAAGCATTAAGAACAGAGATCAGAAAAGCAATTCAATGAGTTTCAACGATAATTAAATTAGGTCATAACAATCATGTTCATCTAAGGTTACTCATCCCCAACAATGGAGGGTTTAGTTACACATAGCAATCAAACAAAAGGAAAGAGTAAAAGAGAGATTACAAGAACAATTCATGAACTTTTCTTGATGAATCTCCTCCAATTGTGCTCCCGATCTCTTCCTATGTGTTTTTGTGCCTTTAGATCTCCAAAAACGTGAACCCTCAATTCAGAAAACACCTCTTTATATTTATAAGAAGCTAAAAATCGGCCACCGTGCTCCAAAATCGGTGGCCGATTTCGTCAACACGCATGCCCAGACTGTCCAAATCGGCGGCCGATTTTATCAGAAGTTTTTTTTTTTGGCTTAGACTGCAGCAAAAATCGGTGGCCGGTTTTCAATCTTTAAAAACTTCAATTTCTTCTCCTTTTGTAGCTTGTAACCCCATGCATTGCAATGAAAATGACCCAAAATGATATAAAAATGCCTAAGAAAAACTAAGATGACAGAGTGTCATCACTACTTATCCTGAAAGTCTCAGGTTCGATTCTTCTCAATAGCAAATTAAATGGGTCAGTTGAACTTCTTAAAAAAATTAATTATATAGTAAAAAATTAGTATAATGTTCAAACAAATGGTGGGTAATAAGTCTGACCGTTAAATATGGTATAAGATGGCAATATAGTCCTCCAATATAGTCTATGACAAGCCCACCCTAAGTCATATATTTTTCTAAATGATTATTATAAATATTTTTTAGAAGTTTTATTTAGCTAAAAATATCATACTTTAAATTTATTTATTTTAAAAAAAAAACTTTTTAAGCCAAGCCGAAAAACCATAATAGCCTAACAAAACGACCAATTTTTTTTTCGACAAGACATAACAACATATTTTGATAAATTTAAATAATAATCTCTCTGTTTCAAATTATAAGTCGTTTTGATCATTTCATAAATATTAGAAAATGTAATAAAGATGAAGAATCTCGGTGTTTGTGAATACACGACACCTTCATTGGATGTTAGGCAAGACATGGTGTTGGTAGAGGTGCCTAGACTAGGAAGGAGGCTGCAATGAAGGTTATAAAAGAACGGGATCAACCAAAGTCAAAGATTTCTCGCTTAATTTTTTGCACCAAAAGTGGCGTATAGACATGCCTGAAGCTAATCACCAAATCACCACTTAAGTCTTCGGCCATATGTGAAAAGGTACATGATGTACCAACAAGTGTGTTTTGCAGGTGGCACAGTACTTCGTTTGGCCAAGGATTTGACTGTGAACAACAAAGGTGCTTGTGTGTTAGTTGTTTGTTCTGAAGTCACTCCAGTCACATTTTGTGGCCCTAGTGTGATGCTCACTTGGACAGTCTTGTCGGACAAGTATTATTTGGAGATGGAGCTCATGCGTTCATTGTTGGTTCTGACAAAATGCGAGAAATTGAAAAGGCTATAATTGAGATGGCATAGAGTGCAAAACAATTGCTCTAGACAGTGAAGGTGTCAATGAATGCCACCTTCGTGAAGATGGGCTAACAATCCATCGTCTTAAAGATGTTCCTGGGATTGTCTCGATGAATATTAAAGCATTAATTGAAGCATTCTAACCATTAAACATCTCCATTACAAATCAATCTTCTGGATTGCTCACCCAGGTGGACCCGCAATTGTAGACCAAGTTGAGCAAAAGTTAGGCTTAAAACCTAAAAAGATGAAGATCATTAAGGAAGTACTTAGCGAATATGGTAATATGTCAAAATGCATGTGTATTGTTCCTCTTAAAATGAGATGTGAAAGAAATCATCTCAAGAGGGACTTAAGACCACCGGAGAAGGGCTTGAATGGAGTGTGTTGTTCTGCTTTTGAATCAGCCTTACTATTGAAACCGCTGTTTTGCTTAGTGTGGCTATATGCGATGATTAATTATTTTATTTTGATGGATCACTTTTAAATTTGTTTGATTAGATTTATATAATTTTAAAGCTAGTTATTTATTTGGAAAAAAAAATACCATTTATAACTTAGAGAAAAATTGTGTTAATATATAAAGTGTGTGTTTGGTATGGCGGTGGAGAGAATTGATTTTGATAGAATTCAGTTTGAGAGAATTGATTTTGGTTAAAAGTGATGAGTTTGGTGTGAATTGATTTGTGTTTGGATACACTTCTCTAAAAGTGATTCTTACGAGTTGATGTTGTTTGGATGATTTAAATCAAACTTGATTTTGAAAGTGTAACGACCAAATTATCCTTTTAATTCAATTTAAAATTAAATAGCTCATTTTAGATAATTATTTCAAGTTATCTTCCTATTTTCTTTTAAAAAAAAGTTATCATCATATTTGGATTTTTATTGATTCATTATTTAGTTGTACGCATGTACCTGTCTCTCGGTTCATCTCTTTTTATCTTATTAAATTAATCAATTAGTTAAAATCATTTTTAAAAAAATCAAATAAGAATTCTCTAGAACTTAAAACTCTTCAAAAAAAATTCTCTAGAACTCCCCTTTAATTAATACTAATAAATTAAAAATATAATAGTGGGTTATGAAATGCACTAGTCCAGGCTCTCTTGTCTCTGTAATACTAATTGTGCCTCTCCATTATTCAATTCCATGGAGATTAATTCTGTTTCAATTCGTTCAATTCGTTCTTCAGGCTCCAGACTCTTATCTCACGGATGTTCAATTCGCCTCTCCTCTGTAATACTAATTATGTTTTTAGTTTCCCAAATTTTCTAATTTTTCATTCATGCTCTTCGTTGAAGCTTCCATGGAAATTGGGGATTTTCTTCATTCTTCCTCCTCCACTTTTGTTTTTCACCAGTTATAGAAAAACAAGAAGAAAGTGTTCCAGAGAATAAATATTGAAGTTTGAAAGAAAAAAAAAATTAGAGCTTGAGGGCAATTAGTTATAGAAAAACAAGAAGAAAGTGTTCCAGAGAATAAATATTGAAGTTTGAAAAAAAAATTAGAGCTTGAGGGTAATTAGGGAAAATATATTTCTTAACAAAAAACAAACTCCAAAATTTATTTGAGTTGCCGCAGAAGCTACAATTTATGGCTTCTTGTTAACCCATGTTTTGGCTATAAACTTGCTTTTCCAGAATTGCTTTTGAGTGTGTCCAAACATCATGGAAAATGGCAAACCCACGTTTGGAAGTTTAAACCTGTGTTTGGGCTCTCCAAACGCTCAACCAAACATAGACAAAGACTATGAAGATGACTCCCATAAAAATAAAAAAATAAAAAACCCACAATGAAGCTGATTCTTTGCATGAAATTTGGTGATGTCTAACTACACTAAACTTATATTACTTTTGTTTTAATAAAAACATACTAATGTGAATTAGTAAATGATTTCTTAACATCAAATATCTTATCTTATCTTATAAAGTGCCTTCATATCTTTTTTCCACCCCGCCCTTTATAATTTTATTTTCTATTACCAACAAATATTTATAATTTCCCTAGACCAAGTCTCAAATGCATATTTTTAGTTTAATGCGTAAATGTAAAGAGAAATAACGTACCCGTAAAAATAAACTTGCAGCAAAGTTTGATTTAAATTAGGTTGACATAACTAGGTCAGCTCGTCTCACTGTGCCGTAAACAAAAGGTTAGAGACTAAAAATGGTCTTCAAAGTTTTCTTTTTTGGTCAGGTAGCCTAGTGGCTAAAATTCACCTTATAAGGTGAATAAGTGGGGTGTCCGGGGTTCGAACGTCCGGGGTTCGAACCCCGGCCCCTGCATATAATAATGCATTGTCTTACCAACTACCAACCGAGCTATGCTCACCGGACAAATGGTCTTCAAAGTTATCATGAGGTTATTTGACATATCACATATCTGCCACCCAACTCCAACATGTCACGGACACAACCAACCAGCCAGCAGACATAATATTTGTTATGTTACACTTTCGAAAACACTACACCACATTTCTAGGTATAGTCTGTTTTAGATGGCTTGTTTGAGGTTGGAACTGAACGTTTAGGTATTCACTAGGGAGACAACTCACGAACTCTTTCTTAGCCTCGACTAGGAGCAACTGTTTTGGCACATCCTAAAGTCTCATATTGCTTGAGAATCAAGGCAAAATGATAGTCTATATACAACGTTCACATTCAACCCCAACGAAATATCTTTTTTAAAAGGCAAAATATAATTGTGAGGGCTCGTTCAACAATCAATAGCAAACAATACCTCAAAACATGTTGTGGTATACATAAGAGTGGAAGGAAACAATATCATAAGAACAATTTTTCAATTAAGTTTACTTACAAGTTATGTATATCCATCAAAGTCCAATATATTAAAAGCTTTCCATAAATGTCTGAAGTGTTTTAGTCAAACACGTCCATGTTAAGGGACCAGGATTCTCTCCAGTGAGGTTTTTAATGGAGGGTGTCCAGTGTTAATCTCTACCGTTCCTTTTGTTTTCAATTATTAAATATGCAATTAATAAACAAAGATGAGTGGACTGGATTCCACTGGACGGTGCAGTGACGGGAGAGGATCTCCTCCCCATGTTAAGCTACCGTTCAATTAATATCAACCATGTCCCTTTCCACGATCGAGTTAAAATTGCACTACTATAAATACATATACAAACTACTACGTACCACCATATTATTCTATGCATGATCTTAAAAAGCACATTATTATATAGTTGTTTGCTTTATAATTAGAAAACATATATTATAAGATGGTGAATGTGTCTGAAATTCGAAGGGCTCAAAGGGCAGAAGGCCCTGCAACTATCTTAGCTATTGGCACTGCAAATCCAACAAATTGTATTGAACAAAGCACATATCCTGATCTCTACTTCAGAGTCACAAATAATGAGCACAAGACTGAATTAAAAAAGAAATTTCAGCGCATATGTCAGTATTATTTTTTTCTCTGGTACACTTTTTATGTGAATATATTTGGACTGGTTAATATGTTTGATCGTTATAAAATTGACGAGTTTGTTTGCTACATATAAGTATTTTCTAAAAAGAAAATAAAAAAGAATCATTTAATTTGAAAAACAAATAATTTTGATGATCTTGTTTTGTTTTGTTTTGTGTTTGTATACCATAACGAAAAGGAGGAGACGTCAACCATTTCATCGTTTAACTTTTATTCCCTCTGTATTTTATTATAAATCATTTTGATATTTTCACACATATTAGGATGGGTTTTTAGTTTCCTTAAAAAAAAGAAGGAAGGGTTATTAGTTAGAAAGAAATATAGTTAATATTGTATTGGAAAGAGAAATTAGGAATGATTAATTTTACAAGATCATACTACTTTATTAATGATATTGGAAAAATAGATTA
This sequence comes from Medicago sativa, assembly GCF_051527215.1. Lineage (NCBI taxonomy): Eukaryota > Viridiplantae > Streptophyta > Magnoliopsida > Fabales > Fabaceae > Medicago > Medicago sativa. Next base: position 2,065,365 of record NC_140753.1, read on the forward strand.
AAATAATAGAAAGATAGAGTTATAAATGGTCAAGGGTATAAGAAAAAAAGCATTAACGATGCATTGGTATTGTACAACGATATGTAAGAAAACCAAAACATCTTTTTCAAAGTGACTTATAATAAAATATGTACTATCTTTTCTTTTCTTTTTTTGAAGAAGAATAAATCATCTTTATTTTTATTTTCATAATACTTTAGCTTCAATTCTTAATAATTTGATACTATGTTTTCTTAAAGAAAATAAATAAATTGAATTTCACAAATGTGAATGTGAAATTTAAATTACGTACTAAATTAATCGTAGGTTTTGTTATATATACATATTTTTTGTAATTATAAATGTTTTTTTTAAGAAGTGTAACTATAAATGTTTAACCCGCACTTATAGTTTTTTTTTTAAAAAAGAAAATTGTTTATGTGACTCGATCACATTCAAATATTTCATTTGTCATTTTATATCATTAAAATATTTCATTTGTCATTTTATATTTATTTTTTTACCTCAAACATGATAATCTAGAGAAAACAAATAACATTATTTTTGAAGTCACTCGTGACTTTAGTTTTGCCTACCATATCGATATAGAAATATTGCATTACAAGACTATTTTTATGTGATTTAGCTTTGGGCTTTGGCATTGCCAAAATATTATTGTACTTATGCCATTTCTTGATAATTACTTTAGGTGATAAATCTATGATCAGGAAGAGACATGTGTACTTAACAGAAAAGATTTTGAAAGATAATCCAAATTTTTGCGTGGATACGACACCTTCTTTGGATGCTAGGCAAGAAATGATGGTGGTAGAGGTACCTAAGCTAGGGAAGGAGGCTGCAGTGAAGGCTATCAAAGAATGGGGTCAACCGAAGTCAAATATTACACATTTAATTTTTTGCACCTATAGTGGTGTAGACATGCCTGGTGCGGATTACCAGCTAACAAAACTCTTAGGTCTTCACCCATATGTGAAAAGGTACATGATGTACCAACAAGGGTGTTATGCAGGTGGAACAGTACTTCGTTTGGCGAAGGACTTAGCTGAGAATAACAAAGGTGCTCGTGTGTTGGTTGTTTGTTCTGAAGTCACTGCAATCTCATTTTGTGGACCTAGTGATACAAACCTAGACAAACTTGTTGGACAAGCAATATTTGGAGATGGAGCTGCGGCAGTCATTGTTGGCTCTGACCTAGTACCAGAAATTGAGAAACCTTTATTTGAGTTAGTTTGGACTGCGCAGACAATTGCTTCTGATAGTGAAGGAGCTATTTGTGGTCAACTTCGTGAAGTTGGGCTAACATATAATATTCGTAAGGATGTCTCTGAGATTGTCTCAAAGAGTATTGATAAAGCATTAGTTGAGGCATTTCAACCATTAGGCATCTCTGACTATAACTCAATCTTTTGGATTGCTCATCCGGGTGGACCTGCAATTCTAGACCAAATTGAGCAAAAGTTAGGTTTGAAAGCTGAAAAGTTGAGGGTCGCTAGGGAAATGCTTAGTGAATATGGTAATATGTCAAGTGCATCTGTATTGTTCATCTTGGATGAGATGAGAAGGAAATCGACTCAAGATCGACTTAAGACCACGGGTGAAGGACTAGAATGGGGTGTATTGTTAAGCTTTGGACCTGGACTTACCATTGAAACTGTTGTTTTGCATAGTGTGGTTATATAAGATGCTCAATTTTTTATTTTAATTGATGTAATATTTTTCATCTTGCCTAAGTTTCTATCTATGAAGAATAAATATAGAAAGTTCTATATATAAATTTGATATGGTAAATAGCTTTATACCATAACTAGTTTGGTCTCTCCTTTTTTTCATAAAAATAATGGAAGTTACAATTTTATGTAATAATTTTCTTTTAAAAAAAAGGTATTTGATTGAGTAAAAAAATATGATCACTACAAAAAACAAATGAAATTTACCCTCGAAAGGTTTATAGAGACAACCCATAAAATCGTAGATATATAAAAGATATACCTACGGAAACATCATTGTCAGTAGGCATAGACATCTAAAAAAAATTAAAACAATCAAACAGTATTAAATATATCAAAAATAAAAGAGGGAATGAGCGGTGTGTGGAATATTTGTAACCCATGAAACCCAAAAATTCAACCCTTTTTCATTTAATTTTCAAAACTCAACCTCAACTTTCAATTTTTCTAAAAACTCAATTTGTAACCTCAACTCCTGGTTCACCAATTTCTTCTATTTCTATTAGTTTATTTGATCATCATTTCATCCGGTCCCATTTAGAATGGACAAATGCAATACTTGTGCACACAACACAAGTTGTGCATTTACCTGCAGCAGCAGGTTTTGGTGGGGTCAGGTGACCTGCTAAAAATAAATAATTAATAAAAAAAAACATATTATATTAGGAAATATTGGTTTTATTGTTTTTTCTGTATACACCCCCAAAACTTGAACATTGAGAGTAGTAATTTCACACCAACACATCAGCAAATTAGTTTCTCACATTTGTTATTTGTTTTTTTTCCGGTTCCTTCTTGATTCTCTTGTCCTTCATCTTGTTCTTCATTTCTTCATAGTATCCATCATTTCTTCAACCTACCCATTAACATAAAATTTTCACTCACCATCAACCAACCTACCCATCAACAATATTGTTCAATATCAGTTCATTTTTCCATTGAAGTTTGGAGATTGGATATATGTTTGGTTTGTAGATCTGGATTCATTGAAGGTGTTGGTAGAATTCTGAAATCTTTAAACTTGAAGGTATGTATAAGCTTGGTAGATATGATGAAGTATGTTTGTTGTATACTAGTACTAGTTTTTATACCAGAAATGCATTTTGAACAAGATGGTCACCATTGAAGTTGTTGTTCTTGTGTGTTCTTCATTTTCGAATTGTAGATTTACTTTTATGCAGTAATGCACGGTCGTGCGGATTAAACACACGGTCGTGTGTAAACTTACTGGAATTGTAGTTGGATCTGTACTGAAGCAAACACACGACCGTGTAGATTTGTGGCACGGTCGTGTGTGAGTTAATGTCATTGAATAAGTTTTTTTTTCTTCTACTACTATACCCAACCTAGTTTTCCTGCCGTTGGCTATAAAAGTGATTGTGTCTAATTCAATTTATGTATGCATTAGGAACATCAAAATGGATATGAGTGAAATTCTTGAAATTTTTCAAGTTTCAAATGTGAGCAACATAACGGGGGAAGGCAACGTAGGTGTGGAAGGTTCAGAGGTATGTTCAAGTGATTACATTGTTGTCTAAAATATTATAGAAGTTGCATATATTAGCGAAAACAGTACGGTAATTACGCTTGTAGGTTTTGCAATTACTGAGCTATTTAGCATGTTATATTCTACAGGACTTGGACAGTGGCTCTTCTTCGGAAAGTGTCGTGCGTTCCTCGGATGATGATATGGAAGACACGTACAATTCGACGTATGGGTGCAGTTTTGATGATGAATTTGCGGTTGATTGCATGACTGACCTTGAGAAAATTAATTTCAAGGAATTAAGTTATGATGACTTTATGATGTACCATTTTTCGGATCGTCTAGTTGCATTCAAGTTTTACAATAGGTACGGTTGTGTGCACGGATTTGCCGGAAGAAGATCCCGTGTTGTTAAGAACAAGCATGGCGATGCCATTCAACAAACCTTTGTTTGTCATAGAGAAGGTTTCCGGGATGCAAGGAATGACAATAATCCGTCTAGAAAAAGAGAGCAGAAGCCAGCTAGTAGGTGTGGGTGTATGGCAAGAATTCAAGTTCACGTTGACTACGGTAGTGAACGGTGGTACATAAAAATGTTTGACGATGTTCATAATCACTCATTTTTGGATAATAAGTATGAGGGGATGCTACCTGCACATAGAAAGATGAGTGATTATGACAAATACCAAATGAAAGCAATGAGGAAAGCTGGCATTCCTACGTCACGTATCTATGGTTTTTTTGCTTCACAAGCTGGTGGATTCAGACATCTAGGATATTCAAGAAGGACCATGTACAATGAGCAATTCAAGGATAGGGAGACGAAGAGTTCTGATGCAGAGGAAGCAATTGAATTTCTGAAGGGGTTGTCTAGTATGGACGATATGATGTACTGGAAGCACACTGTTAAGGAAGATGGATCACTTCAACATTTATTTTGGTGCGATGGTGTTAGCCGAATGGACTACACAGTGTTTGGAGATGTTTTGGCTTTTGATGCTACTTATAAAAAAATTAAATATAACACACCGTTGGTTATTTTTTCTGGAGTAAATCATCACAATCAAAGTGTAATATTCGGCAGTGCAATTGTTAGTGATGAAACCGAGGAAACTTACGTGTGGCTCTTGCAACAATTTCTTGAGGCAATGGACGGAAAGGCACCTGTGTCGGTTATAACTGACGGAGATTTATCCATGAGAAATGCTATTAGAACAGTATTTCCAAATGCTCATCATCGTTTGTGTGCCTGGCACTTGGCAAGAAATGCTGCAAGCAATATCAAAAATCCACAATTTGTCCCGAAGTTCAAATGATGTATGTTCGGTGATATTGATATCGAAGAGTTTGAAAGTAGGTGGGAGAATTTGGTCGGTGAATTTGGGTTAGAAAATAACAAGTGGATTCATGAGCTGTATGAGAAGCGGAATCAATGGTCAACTGCCCACATTCGGGGTACATTCTATGCTGGGTTTAGAACAACCTCAAGATGTGAAGGTCTTCATTCTGAATTTGGAAAATATGTTAGTGTGTTGTCAAATCTGGTGGATTTTTTAAATCATTTTATCCGGTGGCTTAATTATGTGAGATACAGAGAAATAGAGGCGGATTATGCATCTTCCTTTGGTGAAATCGTTTTGCAAACTCAACTTAAATGTTTAGAGAAGTCAGCTGCAAAAATCTACACAAGGTCAGTTTTCAAGATTTTTAGGCCTGTATTGGAGAGAGCTTGTCGTTGTAAGATCGAAGAAACTGTGTGCAATGGTTCGATTTATAATTATAATGTTTTCAAATACCCGAGACATGACATTCATTGGACAGTTTCATATTGTCAAGAACAATTAAAATTTGAATGCTCGTGCAAGAGATTGGAGACATTTGGTATTCCTTGTGAACATGTCGTAGGTGTTTTAGTGCATATGAACATAAGAAAATTGCCGGAAACTGTTGTGATGGAACGATGGACCAAAAGTGCTAAAGATGCAATCAATGCACAAAATGCCAATAGTTCAAGTCACCGGGATCCTGCTTTTGTAACTACGTATGTTATGTTTGTGGAGCGTTGCAAGAGGATGGCAAACGCCGTGTTAAAGTGTGGCAATCCAGATTATATACACAAAACCATTGAAATGGTTGAAAAACACACTGAGACATTGGAATCATTCAACATGGGTCAAGTTGATGAGGTGTTTGGTGTGGGTCCAGCGACGGGGAGAAGTTTAGGTAATCCGCAGCGGCGTAGGAAAAGAGGCGGAGCAGCAGCCGATTCTTCAACTCGAAATGCAAATGCGAACAAAAAACGGAACACGCCTAAATGTGGAGTATGTGGAGGAAAGGGTCACAACCGCGTGTCATGTCGGTTCCGTCACGGAGCAACTATAGACTCAGAAACTGATCATGAACAGGAATTTTATGATGACAATGACGATTGGAACGTTCCTATGGTATGTATGAAGTTGTTATTGTATTATCTTAGAAATGTCCATATTCTTATCAAAGTTTTAAACTAATTAAATATTTTTTGACAATATAGGAGGACTTGAATTAAGTGTGATAAGTGATGGAGGAGATTGAACTTTGAAGAATGTTGTTAAAGTGGAGATGTTCGTGGATCGAAGAATTTGGTTGTTTTATGTAGTTTGTTAAAACCGTGTTTGTAGGTTTGTGTGTGCTGAGACTTCAGGTTTAGAATTTGTATTAAATTTAAAGTTATGCGTTGTGTGTTTTGTTGTTTGAGTTCCCTGAAACTCAAAAGTAGTTATCTTGAAGTTATGAATATTCTGTATGTGGCTTGGTATGTACTGAGACCAAAACTTAACAATTTGAATTAAATGTTTGTTTTACGATTACTTCGATGTCAATATTATGTCGATGTTTTTAAGCATTATAAATCTACAAATATGAAACATCATCTTATAATAATTAAGCAGTACCAGAATCTGCATAACAAAATCGGGAAAATGTGCGGAAAAAATTGAAAAAGGTGCATAAAAAGAAAGTAAAAAAGGGTTTTTTTTAATATGGGAACCCACACGACCGTGTGTGAAGTTGGCACGGTCGTGCATACACTCACTGGTTGTTTCATTAATTTTGTAATGGCAGGTGCGCACGACCGCGCACACATTTGACACGATCGTGTGTGACAGTCTGATAGTATGTAGTGTGCCTGCATTAAACACACGACCGTGTGTGAATTTGGCACGGTCGTGTGTGACAATCTGGTATTTGAGCATGTCTGTATTGAACTTTTTTTGGACTAGCAAGTGCACATATCCATCCAATTGAACCAACCATGATTAAAATTAAATATTTAGACAACATACGAGAGTATCCATCATGGATGTGTACGAGGTAAATAAGTTAAGAGCTAAATAAATTACAACAAATTACAACAACATGATAATTTTTCAAAGAAGTTCAGAGCTAAATAAGGTACAATAGGTGCAAGTCGATTATTGTGGACCGGCTGGAGGATATCGCATTTGTGATGCAAGCATTTGTCTGATGAGTATAACCTCCTCATAAGTCCTGTCAGCCTTATCCTCCATCCTTCGACGCCAATCATCGTCATTTTCCCTTCCTTCCATAGGTTGTTGCCCCTCACCCATTTCTTCATCTTGTGCAGGCTGCCCTGGAGGTACCTGTTGATCTACATCATTATAAAGCCAGTTTGCAAGATTTGTTGTGTCAGTTCTCAATGGATCCGGCAACAAAATTGAATCTTCGTTGGATACCAACAATCTAAAATTCCTGCCTTCACCATCTATGTCCCTAACCATATGTATAGTTTTACAAAAATCAATATCAATGGTGTATTTCCCCTCAATGCCAATTTCATCAGTTGCCAATTTCGCTCCCAACTTCCAACCGATGAAACTAATCAATCCCCCCGCCATTATCTTACCTTTGGATTGAGCCGCCACATATGCCAAATGGTTAAGAAGGTAGTAGCCAGTGTTTACAGCACGGTTGTTAACCATAGCCCATAGAATGAATAGCTCATCAGCCCTCACTGTTGCCGTTTCTGGCCTACCGAATATGGTGCAGGCCATAACTCTATGTAAATAGCGGAAAACAGGGTTTTGGATCATACTAGCCTTGGCAGTTCTAGATTCAAAATGGCCCCGCCCAGTTATTTGTGACCAAAACTCGTGTTGGTCATAATTTTGAGGCCTATTAACGCGGTTACGAGAGACATGAATGAGCCCCGCGCTTGCGAAACCCATTTTGTCACAAAACTGAGAAAGTGACATGTTGTACTCTACGTTACCGAGGCTAAATGAAACTTTGGAATTTTCTCTATCCGGAACAAAACAGAGGGTACTCATAAATTCAAGTGTAGATGTTACAAAGGTGTAATGCGGTTCTCCTACAAAATCAGTCCAACCTATGTTATTAAGGAGTGTCATAACATTGGATTTTATCCCGAATGCCTCTAAAGCACGTGGATCGGGATACCTATTCACACATATTTCTCTGTTGGAAAGCATGTTGTACCTTTCCCTTTCAGATTCGGAGGTCAGAATAATTCCTCTCTCATTACGTATACCCTTTTTCTTGGTGCCGTAAGAAGTGCCACCAACATCAACTCCCTTTCCCTTTCCCTTAGAAGCCATTTTTCAACACTTTTGTTCCTGTCGCAAAGTAAAAAACCAGTTATAAATCAATCTTAAAGAGAAACCACTACCACATTACCACTACCACATTTAGTAACAACAATCAAAAGGGTCCTTATATTTTGATTAGGGTTAGGGTTATGATTAAATTTATATAGAAACACAAACACAAGATTCATAACCAAATACAACCACCAAATAGTAGTATTTAACCAAATGCATGTATAAAATCAAATCATTTTCTTTTGTGAGTAAAAGAATAAATTCCAATTATATTGCCCAAACTTTCAAATACACCCATATCATTCAATAGTTAAATAAATATATAAATAATGAGAATTGAGAGTCATGTTATTTTTTTAACAAGGAAGATTTGTAGAAATAACATGGAAGATTTGTAGAAATAAAGATGAAGAATAAGACTAATAGTCACTTACAAGTAAGATCTGGAGAGATAAGGAAGTATGGGAGAAGAAGGAAGACTTGGATTGATTTGGTGCTTTTGTCTTGAAAGATTCAGGTGGTTATGATGAATTTTTGGAGAAGAAGGTCGTGAATAGTGTTTGCTTTAATGGAATGAGTGAAGTTTTTTGAAACTGTTGAGAATGAGTGAATGGTGGGGCTTAAATGGAATATTTATGTCAATTTAAAGCACACGGTCGTGTGTACTTAGAACACGGTCGTGTATGAAGACTCTGCCATTTTATATTAGTTTAATACACACGGTCGTGTGTATGACGAACACGGTCGTGTGGGAATGTACTTGTCCTGAATAGCCTCTGTAGTTTAATATGCACGGTCGTGTGTATACATAACACGGTCGTGTGGAAAGACACTTGGTTATGAAATATCAATTGAGCTTATATATCTTGGTTATGAAATATCAATTGAGCTTATATATCTTAGCCTCTGTAGGATTTTTGTTCCTTCATGCATTAACTAATGTCATTCATCATAAAATAGTGCATGCATTCCTTGTACAGACCAAGAACAAATTAATTTTCAATATGGAACAAATTTAGCAAACAAGTTTAGAGCTAAATAAATTACAACAAAATAGAACTTGGATTCATTGTTCACATAATATTGCAACAAGGGTCGCAAGTCTGAAAAGGAGCATTTTCAAAATAAAAATAAAAATAAAAAACATTAAAGTAACCAAGTGCTACAACGTGTTCATTCTGGACCAGGTTGAGGAGATTCGATGTTCAAGTGTTGCATTATTGCAAGAAGCATTTGTCCTTGGTTGTCAATCTTTGCCTCCACCCTTCGACGCCAATCCGCTTCATCTTCCATGCCTCCGACCGGTTGGTGTACTTCGTGGTCAACACCCATTTCTTCATCTTGATGATGCTGCTCTTGAGGTTCATCTTGCACATGATGCTCATCAGGTTCATCTTGCGCATGCTGCTCTTGTGTTACCTGTGGTGCTACATCATGATAAAGCCAATTTTCTACGTTTGTGATGTCAGATCTCGATGGATCTGGCAGTACAATTGAATCTTTGCCGAATATCAACAACTGAAAATTCACTTTATTCCCTAGATCCCTAACCATATGTACATTCTTACAAAAATCAATATCAATTTCATAGTTCGCAGCGTATGCTTCTTCATCTGGTAAAAGCAACCCCAATTTGTAAGCAATGAAACTAATCACCCCCCCGACCACTATCTTACCTTTATGTGCCCCCGCCACAGATGCCATATGGCTCAAAAGATAGTAGCCAGTGTTAACAGCACACTTGTTAACCATAGCCCATAAGAGAAAAAGCTCATCAGCCCTCACCGTTCCCGTTTCAGCCCTACCGAAAATGCTACAGGACATAATTCTGTGCACGTAGCGAAAAACGGGGTTGTGTATCATACTAGCCTTTGCACTTCTAGATTCATAATTCTCCTGGCCACTTATCTGTAACCAAAACTCCCGTTGGTCATAATTATGAGGCTTAGTAGCCTCATTGTGAGAACCATGAATGAGCCCCCGCACCAGCGAAACCCATTTTGTCACAGAATTCATTTAGTGACATGCTGAACTCAACGTTAACCAGACTAAATGAGACCTTGTGTTTCGGGTCTGTCACATTGTCTCTGTCCTGATCAAAATTTAAGGTACTCAGGAATTCACGAGTGATGGTTTCATAGGTATAGTGTGTTTCTCCTACGAATTCATTCCAGCCTATGTTATTAATTAGTGTCCTAACATCGGCTTCTATACCTAATGCATTTAAAGCATCTGGATCGAGATACCTATTTGGTAGTATTTCTCTGTGTGCAAGCTTGTTAAACCTCGTCCTTTCAGATTTGTTGCTCAGGATAATTCCCAGCTCATTAGCGCTACCCTTCTTCTTCTTGCCGTTGGAGCTGCCACCAACATCAGTTGCCTTTCTCTTGGAAGCCATGTTTCAAATTGTGATTTTCTATCGCAAACAAAAAAAAAATGTTATTAATCAATCTTAATTGTATACTCACATGAAACCTTACACAAACACACACCCTTATACCTTATTATCCTAATTGAAAAATCATTTTATGCAAATAAAGACAAACCACTCCCACAAATTCATATACAAACACAATAGCAATATTAGTAACAAAAATAAAAAATCATCTTCTCTTTTTTTCTCTTTTGATTAGGGTTATGGGTAAATTGTCCTAATTGAAAACCAAATAAAATAACTAATTCATATACAAACACAATTGCAATTTGAGGCACTATCATAACTTATGTTTTAAATGTATACTCACATGAAAGCTTACACAAACACACACCCTTATACCTTATTGTCCTAATTAAAAACCAAATAAAATAACTAATTCGTATACAAACAATATGAATTTGAGGCACTATACAAACACAATTGCAGTTGGTAGCACTATCATTACAAACTAATTTGAAGAATCAGTGTCATAGACACACTAGGGTTTGTAGAAAACTTACTTCATTAACAATAAAAATCAAATTCATAGGAAATAGACACTATACAAATACAATTGCAGTTGGTAGCACTATCATTACAAACTAATTTGAAGAATCAGAGTCATAGACACACTAGGGTTTACAGAAAACTTACTTGAGTTCGCCGGATTTCCAGTTGGTGAGGGTGATGACCGATGTTAACGCCTGAGAAGAAGAGAGAAGATGGGTTCAATAATGTTATGTTTTTGTATTAGATTGATTTGGTGTTAATTTGTTTGAAAGATTTGGGTGGTTTTGATGAAGAGAAGTTGAGAAGTTGAGAGAAGTTGAGAAGTTGAGAGAAGTTGAGAGAAGTTTGAGATGTAACCGATGGAAAATGAGTGAATGGGTGGGTTAGAATTAATATTGTGGCTTTAAGTTAGTCACGGTCGTGTGGATTTTCCCATGGTCGTGTGAAATCCTACTGGCCTTATAACTAGAATTTTTACTGAAGCATACACACGACCGTGTGTTTGTTTGACGCGGTCGTGTGCTAAGTCCCTGGAACTTATCACAAAACATGGCAAGGAATCACACACGATCGTGTGCTTATATTGACACGGTCGTGTTCATTTATCAGGAACTAGAATTTTTACTGAAGCATACACACGACCGTGTGTTTGTTTGACGCGGTCGTGTGCGAAGTCCCTGGAACTTATCACAAAACATGGCAAGGAATCACACACGATCGTGTGTTTATATTGACACGGTCGTGTTCAGTTATCAGGAAATTTTACTTCATGTACTGATGCATATGCGCGATCGTGTTATTTGTTGACATGGTCGTGTGCGAACCCCCTGTAACCAACCTCAAACTATGCCCTGAACAAACACACGGTCGTGTCAAAAATTTTAAAAATACCATTTTTTCAAGGTCGTGCGTCCAATGTAGCCAACTAATACCATTTTTGCCCGACTCTAAGCACCAATGTCCTTCTATTTCGTTCGATCGTTTTGATTTTTTCATTTTTCAATCAAATGTGTATTAAACGTGAGGCGAGTACTATGACATAAAAATATGAAATAGAAAATAATTTTTCCATAGTAAAACTGAATTCATGAGTGACAAGATTTTTGTTCGTCAATCACATTACATAGTTTTGATTGAACAACAATACAGAACATCAAAATTTATGGGCCCTTTAGCCTAAACAAATAATTGATGGCACCCATAACAAAAAAATCTTGTTTCTTAACATGTCTCATCTTCGTATCAAACCACAATTGACTCCAAAAAATAAGGTTTGATTGAAGATGAGATAAATTAACTGCACAACCATTAATCGGTATCCAGCTCAATGGGTTTCTTGTCCTTCTTAGCTTTCAGAAATTCATCGGTCTTCCTCTCAACTTCGAATCGGAGGCCATTTTGATCCCCAATCAACAGTTCAGCCGCAGTGTTCAGCCGCACAGATTTCTCGTTCATCTACATTTAAAAAAATAATAATAATTTTTATATAGTTTATACCTAAGAATGATATCTAATTTTTATATTTTAGCAAACTTACGGTGGTAAGAAAATTTTCCGGCCTATAGTAATGTTCCATGCTTAGCCAGTGCAACACCCATGCTCCAGAGTTTTCGGTGCTGTAGTGATAACAACTATATTATATCACATAGCTAAATAAAATAATTGATTCATTAATTTTGGAAATTACAATGTCTTACCTACTACAGGCATTAGACATTACAGTAGGCCGCACAATTTCAAACTTTTCAAACTCATTAAACTTCTTGGGGAAGGGCGTGGAGTATTCATCACAATCCACAAGGCGATGTAACAACAATCCCTAATATAAAGTGGACTATAATGTCAATGTTTTAGAAGTAATAGTAAGTATCTATTTAAAATAGTTTATATGTTATTTACCATTCTTTTAATCTTGTAATGTCGTTGGTGCTCGGTTAATCCAGCTGGACAGTTAGAATCAAGGTGATACGTGATTCGGCTTGGAACATGTACCACCATCAAAAACCAATGACCATCCGCACCCCTCAATGGGATATATATCTGTAATACAAAATGATGCAAAAGTATTAGATTCACAACGAGTAATCTTTTAAAAGCTTTGATTTGTATACTTACAAACTGCACTTTAGCGAAAGGTACCATCCAGTCTGCACAGTACTTGGCTCTTATTTCTGGTAACTTTAATCCCTCCTCGAAATCAAACTATTGATAAACAAAATAATTCCCCTGTTATGCTACTACTTTGATTTTTAAATAACTTATACAAAATTTAACATTGTAGCAGAGAAAGTATATGCAAACCGCAAATGATGGAGGGAGGCACCAAACAGACTGCCTCAAGGTGTGTCTACCTGTTACCCTTGCCGCTGCCAATGCAATGACCTTGCAATGTATACATTTTATAAGTTGACCAAATCTTGCCAAAATAACCCAAATTCAAATTCAAGGTCATCCGTGTTCTTACCAATTCAGTTACATGTACAGCAGGGAGGAGACATTGAAGTTCAGACCTTCTAGCTGTTAGACCCATGGTCAACACAAGTGTCTCGTTAGTCAAATTAACTTCAGGTGATTTGTCGAAAAGGAAGGCGCATACATTGGCATTCCTAAGAGCTTGTTTTGTTCTTTCGTCAAGAGCAACATTGTTCGTGTCAACAGCAATTTCCTTTCCCTGCAGTGTAAACCTCGGATTGTTATATGCATGCGAAACACCAGTCATATATAGTTATCATATTACATAATCAACAAAAGCTTTAGTTCAATATTATTTATTTTTACCTTAGTTGTAACTCCACCTTTCTTCCTCACAGTCCTTGGAGTAGCTTCTTAGATTTGGCGCTCTTTTTCGAAGAACGACTTTCTGTTGGCTTCAGTGTAGGCGAAGGGGTGTGAAATTTCAATCTCTTGTTCACACCACTCTGAGGGACCGTGTTCAGTGCAGTTTGGCTACAATGTTGAGACTTTCTTTTGTAGTCGCTATTTGGCATGAGAGTACTTTGTTTAGCACTCGTCCTGCCTTTGGCCGGTGACTCTTCCTCCATCCAATGGTTCGGTACGAAAGCTTTTCCAACACTTTTTGAAAAATTAGTCTTTCCAACGTTGACATCAACATCATAATTGTCAAATGTATCCAGTCCACCAAAAGCACTACTAGTCCCACCATTAAACACTTTAAACACTTTGTGTTTAGATGTTCCCTCGGAAAAATCTTCTCGGACGAAACCTTGATGAATAAATTTGCCAAAAGAATCATCAACTTTATCAGATTCATGACTCAGCCCTAACTCAGCTAGCTCCTTCTCAAAACGGTCTTGTTCGGTTGGCTCAGGTGGTTCCTTAAATTCTTCCTTGTCAGAACTTGTTGATGAACCGTGACCATTACAAACACATTTAGAATTTGCTAACACTTCAAAAACCTCAATAGAGGTTTGAATCGCCGCAACGTTACTCCGCAATAAGTGTACTTCATTGGTTAATGCCTGTTATACCGTAAATACGTTATGACTATAGTAACAGTCGCAAGAAAGGAACTTACAAGAACAAAATGTTATACCGTTTCAAGAGTTTCTTGCTTCTTCGACACTTCGGTGAGCAATACTTTCAAGGAGATTATCTCTTGCATTACATCTTGTAGACTAAGTACTTTATCACCAACAACTTCCTTGTTGTCAATACATCCAGAAGTGGCATCATCTACTTCTATTGGCACATGACTACATAATATGAAATAGTTGTCATTTTAAAAAGTTGAAAAAAAATCAATCTATATCAAACTTCATACATGGTAACATCAACCATTAGCTCAATACATGAAAGTTTATTTCTTTTTTTTAAATATATATCATTTCATAAAAATACTAAAAAGTTAAAGAAAAAAATCATCAAGAAACATGAAACTTCATACATGACATCATCAAACAAACTCTCAAAACTTGAAAAATTATTTCAACTTCATCAATATACTAAAAAGTTGAAAAAAAATCAATCTATATCAAACTTCATACATGGTAACATCAACCAAAAACTCAAGACATGAAAGTTTATTCCTTTTTTTCAAATATCTACCACTTCATAAAAAAAAACTAAATAGGATGAATGAAAAACTATTGTAGAGAGGGTATCATCAAGAAACATGAAACTTCATGAATGCACAAAAGATTAAACCTAAAGAGGGTAACTCACTTCAATGCAGAAGGAGGTTCAGGTTGTTGAGGGTTGACATCAGGATTACTTTCTTCCATTGTAGGGAGGTTCAAGTTTTTGAGTTTTTTGAGTTTCTTGACTGTGTTGGGTAGTAACCTCTTTGCTACTCAAAAAGTAGATGTTATGGAAAATCACCTTTCCCCTAGGTACTAGGTTGACATTCATTTATTTTATTATTCTAAAACATTGAAAATCACCTTTCCCCTAGGGCCCCACGTTTTTTTTCTAAACCACTTTTGCTACCAACTACTTAAATAATTTCCAAATATTTTTTAAATAGTCTTAGTTTAAATATTATTTTTTTCCCTATAAATACATACATACCCTCACACATTGCTCACACACTAAACTTATTCAGTTTTCATTTTCAACATGTCACCACCGCCGCCTATTGCAATACGTTGCACTGTCAAATTTGAGCATATTGCTAAACAGTATGACTCTTGGTACTTCCCACCGATCGATACGCTATCGGAACTAACTGGCTATTTCAACGAGTATTTCACTAGATATATGGAACCTACCCGTAAGGTGAAGAAAATCCCTGTCATAACACCATACTACTCGTTGGAAACTGTCCATAACGACTGGAAATTAAGTTATCATTTTGATAGTCTTGAAAGCGACTCTGATGTTCAAGACATGTTTCGATGGAGGACAAACGGAGGAGACCCGTTGTACTTGTATGTTACAAGTCAGATATCCGACTAGTAGCTTTTATCGATTCTTGTCATCTATCTTAATGTTTCGTATTTTTAATTAATGTTAGCAATTGTAATTTTAACTTCATGTAATCGTCCGTTTAATGTTATATTACTCTATTTTCAATTTATCGTGTTTTGAAAAAATATGTCGTGTGTTCATGAATTCAAATAAATATATTATGCTCGAAAATTTATATAAATCTTCAAAACTAAAAAAAAAAAACTAAGATAAGGAATTAAATAAATTACAAATAAATAACTAAAAAACAACTAATATAGGAAATCCAAATAATAAGATTTAGTTTTCATACCATTTGTTCAAGTTGATGACAAACTCCTATTATTCAAAATCCATGCTTCCTTTTATTGATCATATCCAATAGCTTCAGCAACCCTTGAACCCAAATCATGATAAGAACATTAATTTTTTTAAAAAATAAATGAATTGACAAGAAATTATGTTATGCAAATTCTATTTTTCAGACTTACATTAGGCAAAATTGTGAGATTGTGCTTGTATATATAATGTTACAAAAAATTATTGGTGTGTAACATAAATGAGTAATTAATATGTAACCAACAAATTCTGATAAATATTAATTATTGTGTTCTTATCAAAAAAATCTGTCAAATTTAATGTTATAAATTTAATGTTATAAGAAAAGCAAAAAAAAAAAAACAGCTTTTCCTTTGCCCAACTATACAGCACTATCTCCTTTTACAGATTTTTGAACAGCTTTTAACTCAATTTCTGATAAAAAAATGTACCTCCAAAACTCAAGTTCTGTCATATTTGCCCAAAATACCAACCAAAAGTACATTTGATTCCCTAAATCTGAGACACATCACAGCTACCTACTATGTTGCTGTCAAAGTATCACATGCAAGGCTATTATCCAGCAGATATAACACTTCCTCCTGTACTTATAAATGTTTGACCACTAGAAATTTTGTTCCATTCCCTCTACAATTTTGATTTTGAAATCCTAAAAAATTTTAAGCTGTTGAAATTTTTGACCCTTCCCTCCCACTTCCATTTTAAATTTTCACAAGTTCAAATAACCAAATCAAACAATAACCAGTGGAAAAATCAAATATATGTAATTAATTTCATAACCAAAATATTTCATTAATTCCATAATTAATTTACAATTACCAGTCGACAAATACTAAACTAATAATTAGCAAATCACTTAATTAACTCACAGCCTAAAAGAAATTCTAAATAAAATTCAAGATAGTGACCTGAACATCAAACACGACCGTGCATCCTATAGACACGACCGCGTACATCTGCACTGGACGCAAGCATTTTTTGTTCTATCAGAACGCACGATCGTGTAACATTTTCACACGACCGTGTGAAACTTCACTGGTGTCATCCCTATCTTCTTCTTATTTCCATTGCACGACCGTGTGAATATGGTGCACGACCGTGCCAATGCTCAATTCTTCAAGAAACCCAGCCAAACAACCATGACCATCATCATAACCACAACCCATTTCACCTTGCACAATGAGCTTTTTGACCTTCCTAGCTCTCCCTTCAGCAAAGATACCTCATCGTATCGACTTTTTTTTTTTTCTGAAACCATCTCCTCCATGACCATCTTCTTAAAATTATAAATTTCCACTTCCACATGTTTTTTCACTTCAACCACATCTTCTTTGTTTCCTTCCTGGACCAACTGCACTTGAGCTTCTATCATTTTTTTCAACTTTGATATCTCCATCTCAGATTCATTCTTCACAGTCTCGATCTCTTCCTCCATTACTTTTTTCATCTCAGCCAACTTACCTTCAAGCTCTTTCTTCATAGCATCAAACTTCAAAGCTTGATCAACTAGTGCACCATCTAATTCATCATCAAAATCCATCATGTTAATGTCCAACTGCTGTGTAGTTTCTGTTTCACATCCAATGGGTTCACACCATTGCCAATATCCACATCTTTTTTCTGGCTCCTCGTGCTTGCAACGGTAAAACAACCGATTAGGATTCTCCACAGTCATTGCGACCTTAATCGCAGCTACATTGTGACAGAAGCAATACTTCTTAGCATATCTGATCCAACCTCCTTTTTTGCTTGATGAGGCCTTTGATACATTCATGGTTCACTGATAAAATCACATTATCACTTATCAGCATAACAAACCAACTCAATTTCAACTTATAGGTTTCAAAACAACTTAAATTAATTACAAAACCCCATGACCAAATTTTAGGTTTCAAAACAACTTAAATTAATTACCAACTCAAAAAATAATTCAATTTCACAAATTATAAAACAACACAATTTCAAATAAATAATTCAATTTCAAAAAAATAATTAAATTAAAGAACTTCATGACCAAACCCCATGTTCATTACAAAACAACACAATATTCAAAATCCCAATTCAAAATCCAAATTACAAAACAAGAACATACAAATTGAAGAAGAAGATAGAAACGGTGAAGAAGAAGATGGAAGAGTTTGAAAATCCCAATTACAAAACCAAATTCAAAATCGAAATTATAAGTAAATCCTAAAGGAATTGAAGATAGAAACGGTGATGAAACAAGATAAATGAAACATACCGATGTGAAGCAAAAGTTTGGATGAAGAGAAGAAAATTGTGAAGCTCGCGTGGAAGATTTATGGAGGATGGTAGCTCAAAAACGTAACTGAAATGGAAGGATTGAGAGATCTACAATTCTTATATCAACCACTAATGACAACCCTTCTCATCTGTTTGGATTGGAAAGTCATTAGGAATGGAAAGAAATTTCTCTAAAAGAGTGAAAAAAAATCATTAAATACTTGTTTGGTAGTACCTAAAGTTAGATGGAAATAAGATTTATATGGTATGTTTGTTTACAAAAATTGTTTGGTTGAATAGAAATTGGATAGAAGTAATTATATTTATATACTAAAAATATTAATATTCTAACTAATCAAACCCTTTTATCGACTAAACAAGCTTAAAACTACAACCCTGATGACGACTATAAACCTAATGACAACATTCTTCGAACTAAACTAATACAAAAATCTCATCACGACTGATCAAATTCACAACTCTTGCCCTAACTGAAAGAATCTTGGGGTCAAAGCACTTGAATGGACGTTCCCTGAGTAATCAAACCCTTTTATCGACTAAACAAGCTTAAAACTACAACCCTGATGACGACTATAAACCTAATGACAACATTCTTCGAACTAAACTAATACAAAAATCTCATCACGAATGATCAAACTCACAACTCTTGCCCTAACTGAAAGAATCTTAAGTACTTGAATGAACGTTCACTTATTATTCAAACTTTTTATTGACTGATTAAGCTCACAACTCTCACCCCAATGACAAGATTCTTTGACCTAACCTACTTCAAAGATTTCAAAACTACTGATCAAACTCACAGCTCCTACCCTAACTGAAAGAATTTTTGAGTCAAACTACTTGGATGAACGTTAACTGACTAACCAAACTCATGTTATCCACTAACCAAACTTACAACTCTAACCCTAATGACAACTATAACCCTATTGACAACATTCTTGGACCTAAACTTATACAAAGGTTTCATCACGAATGATCAAACTCACAACTCTTACCCTAACCGAAAGAATCTTGGAGTCAAAGTACTTGGATGAGCGTTCGCTGACTAATAGTCTTCGACCGAAACTGCTCTAATAGTTAGATCAAGAGGTCACAACGACTATTCAAACCCACAACTCTTACCCTAACAACAAGAATCTTATACGGAAAGTACTTGGATAAATGTTGATTGATTAATCAAGATATTCATTACGTGGTTTGTGTTTAATTAATTTTATCGTTATTGTTATAAAACTAATTTATAAATTCAATATACATAACAAATTACAACTATTTTTAAAACACATTAAAATGAAAATAACACAATAATACATTAGTTAAATAAACTCAAGAATAAAAAATGCAAAAACAAATTCTTAAAAATACAAAAACTCAAACTTGCTAATGAATAAATGTTTTGCGTATTTTAATGTCCATTTACATTTACCCATTCAACAATAAAATACGCAAAACATTAAAAATACGCAAAACAATAAATAGACATTAAAATACGCAAAACATTTATTCATTAGCAAGTTTGAGTTTTTGCATTTTTTAATGGACAAATGCAATACTTGTGAGATTTTGTTTTGCAGCTTTTTTAGATTTTGTTAATTAAGTGTTTTCATTTAAAATGCTGTTTTAAACATGCTTCTAGCTGTGCTGAATTCTTAAAAACGTTTTGTTAATTAAGTGTATTATATTTTCATTTAAAATATATTAAGTGTTTTCATTTAAAAACATTTTCTTAAAAACTGAATTATTAGATGTGTGGAGTGTAGAAAACGTTTTTCTTATGGGCCTCATTTGCAATAACAGCCCAATACAGGTGGGACCCGCTTTTGAGTGTTAAAGCCCAATACAAACATTTGGGCAGGTGGGACCCACGTTTGCAAAAAAACCAATTAAAGTATTCCTATTTATTCTGCATGTGGGACCGCGGTGGGACCCGCGTGGAATGGCTTCAGCAGGTCACAAGTTGCTTTCTCTCTCCAGATCTCAACCGTTGGAATATAATACTAATATATCAATGGCTCACAATGGCTGTCAGGCACCCATGCACAAGTTTTGTTTTGTGCACAAAAACATAAATTTGTGCATTCTAAACTGGGCCATTTCATCCGTCTGAAAACTCAAACACGTTAGAAACCCTAAACGCATGCGTGGATTCACAAACTCACTTTTAAGAATCGTCTTGTTTTGCTTCAATTGAGCTTGTTCATTCTCACCTTGAGTTTCTGCACTATTTTTCTTTCTCTAGAACTAGACTTGGACCCCAAGCTTCTTTCTCTCCCTAACATCGTGTTGACGCGAATATGTGTTTCTGTGCAATTTTGATTAGGAATTTGTTGTTTGTTTTGACGAGAGCATGGGAATATGAAGATGTGAAATACCGTACAAAAATAGAAGCAGGCATTTTGGGGTTTAACGTTGGTTGGTCTCTGGATTTTGTGTATAAAAAATAGTTCACCCTCCCACTCCATGTTGATTAGAGACACGGAAAGTTTGTATGATTCATCTTAACATTGGTAGGTAATTAATTAACTGGTAAATGTCTAAACCACCATAAAAAAAAAGAGATAATTAAGTGCCTAACAATAATTAAAAAGAGGGGATTTGGTCCCGTGACAATAATTATAATAGAATAAAATTTGGTCCCTACAAAAGAAAAATTCCTTAAACAAATTATTCTTCAATAAAAAAAAATTATGTTGCTCTTTTTGACTAGAGAGTCTTCAAAGTGGTATTTGCCACCAATCAAACTCCTAAATGGGCCAGTTCATGGACGCAGACAGCCAGCCAGTGCCCCATTGGTTTGTTGAATATCAAATTTTGAATAATGCAAAGTGTTTTATTCAAACATGTGATACTCAGCTACCTACCCTCCAAAAAACTTATACGATGCAAATATCAATGTTTGTAAAAGACATTGACAGTATTAAACTTGCCTGTCAAATGGATAAAAATTATTAACACTACGAGACATTTTAGATGCCCATTGATTTCGTATCACCCAAATTTTTTGAACTAATATCATCTCTTCATGTGATAAATCTATGATTAAGAGGAGATACATGTACCTAACAGAGGAGATTTTGAGAGAGAACCCTAGCGTATGTGAATACATGGCAGTCATTGTTATCAAAAACCCGACTTAAGTCTCAAAATCCTGGTTTTTGCGACTTTGCGTTGCTTCAACGACTCAAATACATAGCAAAGTCCCAAAAACAGGCAAAATCCTATCAAAATCGCACAAAATCGTGAAATCCATTCAAAATCGCAGGATTTTGATGGATTTTGAAGGATTTTGTTCATTTTTTTGATAAGGGTCAATTTTTGACCTGGTTCGTAAATTGACCTGATTTGAATCCATGACCCGTTCTATAAATACCCGAAAGGCCAAAAATTTTCATTCCTTCACTTCTCCCACATTTATGTATATGTATTTTGTGGACTTTGAACTTTAGACATTTATGACCATATGCAATTTATAACATATATTTAACATTATTTTTGTTTTGGTAGAATCCTCGATTTTGATTGCGATTTTACGAGTCCCGACTTTGCTATCCTACATCGATTCTACAAAAGTCCTTGAGTAAAATCCTTCGATTTTGATTGCGATTTTACGAGTCCCGATTTTGCTACTCCCTTTCGACTTGAAGTAAAGTCCCGATTTTGATAAGCATGCATGGCACCTTCATTGGATGCTAGGCAAGACATGGTGGTGGTAGAGGTACCTAGACTAGGAAAGGAGGCTGCCGTGAAAGCTATAAAAGAATGGGGTCAGCCAAAGTCAAAGATTACTCACTTAATCGTTTGCACCACTAGTGGTGTAGACATGCCTGGAGCTGATTACCAACTCGCCAAACTCTTAGGTCTTCGCCCATATGTGAAAAGGTATATGATGTACCAACAAGGTTGCTTTGCAGGAGGTACGATACTTCGTTTGGCTAGAGATTTAGCTGAGAACAACAAAGGTGCACGTGTGTTGGTTGTCTGTTCTGAAGTCACTGCAGTCACATTTCGCGGCCCTAGTGATACTCACTTGGACAGCCTTGTTGGACAAGCTCTATTTGGAGATGGAGCTGCTGCGCTAATTGTTGGTTCAGATCCAGTACCAGAAATTGAGAAACCTATATTTGAAATGGTTTGGACTGCACAAACAATCGCTCCTGATAGCGAAGGAGCCATTGACGGTCACCTTCGTGAAGCTGGACTAACATTTCACCTTCTTAAAGATGTTCCTGGGATTGTTTCAAAGAACATCAATAAAGCATTGGTTGATGCTTTCCAACCATTGGGAATTTCTGACTACAACTCAATCTTTTGGATTGCACACCCTGGTGGACCTGCAATTTTAGATCAAGTAGAGCAAAAGTTGGCATTAAAGCCTGAAAAGATGCAAGCTACTAGAGAAGTGCTTAGTGAATATGGAAATATGTCAAGTGCATGTGTTTTGTTTATCCTAGATGAAATGAGAAAGAAATCAGCTCAAGATGGATTGAAGACTACAGGAGAAGGACTTGAATGGGGTGTGTTATTTGGCTTCGGACCTGGACTCACCATTGAAACTGTTGTTTTGCGTAGTGTTGCTATATGAGATGATTAATTATTTTATTTTCATGTATCACTTTCAAATTTGCTTGATTTTTATGTAAGGATGAAAAACTTGTGTAGAGTTCAACATGTACCATCATATTAAGAATAATATATGATTGTCATTAGCTTTATATATTTATTTTTTTGGATATAATTAGCTTTATATTATATTCTATATAGTTATTTAAAATGCAGTAATGTACTGTATGCACTCTTCTAATTTTTTGTGTTAGAAACTAATTATAAATATATGTACTATGTTTTGTTTTGCAGCAACAAAAGATAATTTTATTACTCTAAACAGAGTCAATCCAGTAGCATAAGGTGTACTAGGTGAACAAAAAACTAAGTAGAAAAATACATGAGAAAACCCATGTGCTTCTTGAAAAATTCTGAACCACAGTACCGAAATTTTTTGCACCTGAAGAGTGAGCTTTATTGGAGCCTAGAGGATCCTCAAACATCAAAATGTTTTGATTTAATGTTGTTACCTTTTTGTCATCTTGGAAAAACTTTTACTTGCTCTGAACTTCAATTACTTGTGTCTCCAATGTGAATTCAAGAACATTTGTCTAGTAGATATGCCAATTTTGGTTGAATTAAAATGTTTCGTTTTTTATGACTCTTGAGCAAAGTTTGAATTGCAATTTTGTGAAGTTTCTTGGTGGTGTGCCTAATCTTGAGAGAGTTTCATGGCTTTATGGACTTCACAAAGTTAACATTTTGTTGTTATTATATAAAGTCAATTTAGTTAAGTTTCACCATCATTCTTATCAACAGAAGAATGGTGTTCTATTGTGATGTATAGCTAACATGCATGCTTTTCATTTTTGCACGTTATTTGAGCATAGGTTATCATGACCTAGGGTATTTTATATGATGTATAACAAATTACAAGCTTTTTTCAGTAAGTCCCTGCTCATGGCATAGTATTGTAAATTTCCTTCTTTTTACAAATGATGAATACTTTTGTGTTATTAAATTATTACGTATGGTTCATCCCTATAATCAAATATTTAAGGTTTATTACTTAATTGAATTTAGGAGGGTTCATCAAACATACAAGCTTCCACATACACAAAAGATTTGGATTTTAGGGAAAAGGAATGTCTCTCAGATTCTGAACTTAGCAAGCTTAAAGTTGTGAATTCAAAAGAGATGAGTCGTGTGCCGCATAAGATTGAATTCGTCAAATTTTTGCTTGGTTGTTCACCTGTTCTCGAGACAATTATTATTGTTCCTTGTATTCATGATGCAGAATATTTGTTGGAAATATTAGTCGAATTGATGAAATTTCAAAGAGCTTCTAAAACAAATATTGATTTCATATTTGGAGATTATTTAAAAAAAAAATCAGGACACTAGAAGTTCTTTCAATACACTTTCCGTTGTCCTCCAAAGAAAGTTTCAGATGCAACTTGGGAGAGTGGAATGCCAAATTTCTTTCCACAATCTATTCGATTGGATGCTACAAGTCCTACGCAACTCTGGTCTTCCAAATTCACCACTTTTGGCTTGCTAAGTACAAAATTGATGGGCATTCTTTTTACCAAAAATCCAAATGTTATGTATATGTGGAAAGTGATATGTTTAATGAAACCTTTCAATTTCAGTTGAGTAATAAACCTTAAATATTTGACTGTAGGGATGGATGGATGGTATGCAAGTATTAATAAAAGAATGTTCATATTAATTAGTAAAAATAGGGGAAATTTACTCAACTATACAATGAGTAAGGGTGTATGTAAAGCTTCTTTAGGTTGGGAGATCTTGTAATCAAGCAAAGGGCTACAAGTATCTCTTTCATATCCTCAAAACTTACTGATTCAATTCAATAATCTCAAAAATGTTATTATATAACATTGCAAAATGCATAGGGTCATAACGACCTATTCTCTAATAGGTTAAGATCATGCAAAAATAGACAAGAGGTTAGTCATACATCACAACTAAATACCATTTGCGATGGGAAAATCTCACAATGGCCATGGTACAGCGGGAAAATCTCGATCAGTTGGACATCTTGTCGACTTCCATGACTGCTAATGTGTAGTCATTTAAGAGACTGAAGCAGTAGGGAGCCAAAGGAAGCTCACTGGCGAGTGGTTGGGAGACAGAAAGGACCAACCAGAAGGCATCAAAGGACGAGCGATTTGCGACGAGTTTTGCTTGATTTCCATATTTTTTCTGACCGAATATTACTTATTTGTTTTGATTGAAAGTCGGTGACTATGAATATGATGATTGTATAGGAAAATCAAATTCAAATAAAAGAGACATGAACATGATGTTTTTAGTTGGTACTAGACTAGACCTATGTTGTTTATTACGGAAATAGGAAACCACACTAGCTTTACTACAAAGTTTGAACTTTGAACGTTAACATGACTAAAAAACTAAAATAAATAGATAAATATAAATACTAAAGAAAATAAATTGATAAATTTGAGCATGAAAAACAACCAAACAAATGAAAACACCAGCCAAACCAAATATAGTGTGCAATAGCGGAATGAAAAAAATTTAGAGAAAAAAGACCAACCTTTCTTTACTATTGAATGGAAAATCCTTACCATCAGAGTTATAATAATTTTGTTAACATAGAAAGATTGGTGTCGTTTTTACCGTTTCCATAGAAAACTGAAAATCTAATTAGTGTAGTTATTGAATGGAAACTCCTTACCAATCATTTCTATAAGCCCAAAACTCTCGTCAAATAGCTCAACCACAACAACACTAACCTTGTTGGTAGTTTTGTTTGTATAGTTCTTCTCATATTTCTTTCCTAAAAGAAAAAGAAGTGTTATTATTGTTAGCATATTATGTCATTTCTTTCTTGGAGTTGGACTTGGTGATGATACAGATAGGGAAACGATTAGAAGGAATAATATATACAACAAGGCAGGTTGTGTCATCCTTCAAGCATTTAGATCTTAGAGCTTCCTTAACAACTATCTTTGCAGCATGCTCTACACGTAGACCTCGACACAACATGGTGGCCCTATCATTTGATAAAGCATCTCAAATACCATTAGAGGCTATAATAATCCTTCCACAACCACTATCAATTTCTTAACATGCATGTGGTATTGGCACATGTGGTATTGGCACGATATATTCTCCCCCATCATTATCTCCTATTGGTCTAAATAGACACAACACACATGGATAAACACAAAGAGCCCCATCACATTTTGTGTCTACCCTCGTGGGTTATGTCTATCTAGATCAATAAGAGACAATGATGTGGGAGAATATATCATGTCAATACCACATGTTAAGCAAGTCAAACTACTTTCAAATGTTGGTGGTGGTGGAAGGACTATTATAGCATCTTATGGTATCTGGGATGCTTTGTTGAATGATAGGGTCGCCATGTTGTGTCAGGGTCTACATGCAGAGATTGCTACAAAGATATTTGTTAAGGAAGCTATAAGATCTAAAGGCTTGAAGGATAATACAACTTGCCATGTAGATTTTATTCTTTCTGATCATCTCATTGTATTACCACCAAGTCCAACTCTAAGATAGAAATTACATAATATGTTAAAAGTGCTTCTTTTTATTTTTGGATAGAAATATAAGAAGAACTCTGCAAACAAAGCTACCAACAAAGGTTGGTGTTGTTGTGCAAGGATTATTTGAAGCGGGTTCTACGCTTATAGAAAGGTTTGGTGAGGATTTTCCATTCAAAAACAACTATGATCAGATTTTCTGTTTTCTGTGGAAAGCGTAAAAACGACAGCAATTTTTGTAATAAATTTCAAAAGGTTTGATTTATTAAAACACCATCTTTGTATGGAAATTATGAAAACGACGCCAATTATGAAGTTTGATAGACAAAAATAAATAGATAGACAAATGTAAATATAAATTAAAGACAACATTGATAAATTTAAACAAACAATTAAAAGATGTACCTATTTTCTTATGTCTTCTTGTACCTTCACAGGCTCGTTTTGAACTGAGGCTCTTTTCACCTCTAAGGCTCTAAATATGAAGAAACCACTGCATATATGTAAAGAAATGTTATTGGATTGAGATGTCAAAGGATCGTAAAAGATTTTTTGATTTTGTGATATCCAAACAAGAGTTTTAGAAAATATAAATCTGTCATTGTATTCAATTAAGACAATTAAGTTTTGCGGTGTTCAATTAAGATACTGGAGCAGCAGCGGGGCGCCAAGGCAGGAGCCAAAGTGATTGGCCAAAGGAAGGGCCAACCAAAAGGCATCAACCGACAAGAGATTTGCAGCGGGTTTTGCTTGATTTCCATTTTTCCAACTCATTTTTTTGGTTGAAATAAAGTGGGTTACTATGATGACTGTATAGGAAAAATAAATTCAAATAATCGAGACCTGTGCTATTTTTAAATTTCTTTTGTACTAGACCTATGTTGTTTTCCATGGAAATAGGAAACCGTAAAAAAAACAACTAAACAAACAAAAACACCAGCTTTCTATGGAAACTGTAAAAACGTACGACACTTATTACAAAAGTTTGAATATGAGCATAAAGAAAAAAACAAAAGTAAGTAGATGAATATAAATATTAAAGACAACACTGATAAAGTTGAGTATGAAAAAATAACCAAACGAACAAAAGATGCACCTATTTCTTCTGTCTTCGTTTGCACTCAGGCTCCCATTAAGGTGATGAGGTGAATAAATTAAACAACCACTAAATATGAAGAAACATATGTGAATATGTGATCATCCAACGAAAGAAACAACTTAATATCAATCAAAGATAAAAGGTGAAATAATTCAGACCTCCACCGTGGTCGATCGTCAACCGCCATGGGTTGACAAAAAGCTGCAGAGGATCACGGCGGCGTGCTATATAGTATTCTCTGACCTCTATCTATTTATATTTATAGTACAAATTAGGTTTTTCATATTTTTTTGGTTGATAGGTTTTTTCATCTTTTGAGAAACAATAACGCACGTATTACAAATTAGGGTTAATCCAAAAAAAAAAAAAATTGAAACTTGCCGAATATAATAAATATTTTTATTTATTCAAAAAAAATATTAATAAAAAATAAAATAAATATTTTTTATTATATTTGAAAATATATCTATTTTTTAAAATAAATCTTATTTTAATTTACGAAAACCAAACCAATCTTACACCCAAATGAAAATATTCAAATAAGCCTATATATATATAGTAAACAAATAAATCACTTTTTATATTTATTTATTTTAATTTATTTTCTTTTTAAACTAAAAATCTAATGACTTTGAATTGTTTCTTTTATATAGGGGTGGAAATAGATTGATCCGAGTTCGGCTTTGTAAGGTCTAAGTTTGGCATGTATAGTTCATCGTAGGCTTATTATTTTAGACTTGGATATGGCCTTTCGTAAACATTTTATGGTATGTTAGTCTGTTTAAAAGTTTATTTCATATGAACGTACGTAAATAAGCAATTCTGAAATATGTTTAAATAGACTACGAGCTAATATACCAATAAAATTACCTCCATTTTGATAATTAACATGATATTTTTAGAAAATTTAGTTATATATGATATGATATTTCTTTTTTTCTTGGTCAAGTAGTCTAGTGACTAGTTTCACTCACTTTAGGTGTAGAGAAATGAGGAATTCGGGGTTCTAACCCTGACACCTACATGTATCTCGTAGCTACCAATTGAGCTACACTTATGAGACTATAATATCATATTTCAATTCTAGTTTATAGTATATTTCAAATACATCAATTCTTTAATGAATCTAAAATGTAAATTTGTTTATAAATGTGACCTTAGAGAGTATATAGAATAGATTTTGGGCCCGTTTGTTTCGGATTTTTTTCAAAAAAAAAAATCTATTTTTTCTTTTAAAAAAATCACTTTTTTCATTTTTAAGTGTTTGTTTAGGATTTTTAGAAAAATCATTTTATCAAAAAAATTTATTTTGGCCCTAAAATGAAAAGCTATTAGGATTAGCTTTTCTCAAAATCTATTTTTTTTCAACAACAAGGAGATAACACATGTGCATGTTAGAACTCTTTTTTTTCTTTTAAATGGATTTTTATGGATAGCAGACAAACACAAATAACTTCAGATTTTTTTTAAAATCTCTAAATTATTTTGACACAAAATCTATTTATTTTAAAGCTGAAACAAACGCACCCTTTATTTTCAAAAAGAATAGTTTTTTTTAAAGGAGAGTTTTTTTTTTATAAATTTGATAATGAATGGACCTTCTATTCGAAGAATATATATATATATATATATATATATATATATATATATATATATATATATATATATATATAAGCAAGAATAGTTTTTTTTTTTAAAGGCCAAAGTTGTTAATATGTTTCTCCTTCGTCTGGGTTTAAATTCAGAACCTCCAACTAGTTTAACCCTAAGCTCAAACCAGTTGAGCTACCCATCCAAAAAAACACAAAAATAGTTAATATAAATAGTTAATACACTCTTACAAGACCTCAAAGTTGGTTGTTTAGTGTTTCTCTGTCAACACACTTACAAGACCTCAATTTAAAATTCGTTTTAAACCTACAATCGGCCCCAAACTACAGTAATCCATACAAAGAAAAAAGAGGAGTGTTATGGACACTCTCTTTTCAACACTCTCTCTAACACTCACTCTCTTATTGGGTGAAATTCATGTGGATACCACATATTGGAAATGGATCCCACATAAAGTGGTGAGACCCACATGAGTTTCACCCAATAGGAGACTGAGTGTTAGAAAGAGAGTGTTGCTAGCATTTCTCAAGAAAAAAATAGAGATGATCCTACTCAAACAAACACCTACTGGTCAAGTCATGGCACACCTAGTCAGCCATAGTATTTGTTTCCCCCTTGTTTTTTGTTTCTCCATAATTTGCATAATGTATGTGTACTAGTGAGACACGTGATGTTTTTATTGAGAAAATGAAATTCAGACAAAAAAAAAAGAGAAGAAAAGAGAGAAAAATATGAAGAATGAAGAATGATTCTCATTAACCTTGAATCACTGATACAACAGCCTTATATAGGTGTATAAAATGAAGCTATACTATAAGCTACTATGAACCATCTCGCACCAGATTATAACTAACTAATTGACAGCTAAGCAAGTTAGTTACAAGAAACTTGGGCTTCAAGTTAGCCATATAAGCTAGTAACTCGAGCTAACTAAGCTGGTAACTTGAGCTGCAAGTTATTGAACAGCAGCTCCTGAAGAACAGCAGCTTTTGATCATGTGCTTCTGAGGTACTGCTTCTGAAGTACAGCTTCTGAACATGTGCTTCTGAAGTACAGTTTTTGACAGCAGTTATTGAACTCTAGCTTGTTTCTACTTCTTCTTCATTTAACAGATTCATTTCTATCTTTTTCATATCATCTTTCAACAGCCTCCCACAAGCTGGAGCATGATATATGTTGATCATTCCCAGCTTGCATATGAATGAATTAAACTTTGGAGGTGGAAGTGCTTTTGTTAAGAAATCTGCCAGCTGCTCATTAGTTGAAATGGGTAGGAGCTTGAGAACACCCTTATGTAATTTTTCTCTAACTAGATGACAGTCAATTTCAAGATGTTTTGTTCTTTCATGGAAGACTGGATTTGATGCTATGTGAATAGCACTCTGACTATCACAATAAAGAACTGGCTGCTTAACATATTTAATGTTGAGGTCCTTCAACAAGTACAGTATCCATTGAAGCTCACAAGTTGCCACTGATAGAGCCCTATATTCAGCTTCTGAAGAGGACCTTGAGATAGTTGGCTGTTTCTTTGCCTTCCAAGATATGAGTGAAGAACCCAAAAAGAAACAGAAGCCAGTAGTTGACCTTCTAGTGTCCACACAACCTGCCCAATCTGCATCAACATACCCCAATATTTGTACTTCTGACTTTCTTGGAAACAGAAGACCAAGGCCAGGAGCATTTTTGAGGTATCTAAGAATTCTACATGCAGCTTTATAATGAGTAGTGGTAGGAACATTGAGAAACTGACTCAGTTGTTGAGTGGCCAATGAAATATCAGGGCTTGTAGTGTTTAAATACAACAGTCTTCCAATAAGCCTCCTGTAGCAAGACACATCTGTAAAAGGTTTACTTGTGTCTTGATGCAATTTGACTGAAGTGTCTAAAGGTGTAGGAGCAGGTTTGGCACCTAAAAGACCTGATGAGTCAAGCAAATCAAGACAGTATTTTCTCTGTGAAATAGAGATTCCTTCCTTGGAATGAGCTACCTCTAATCCCAAAAAGTATTTAAGAATCCCTAAATCCTTGATTTTGAATTGATTATCAAGAATATTCTTGATTCTCTGAAACTCATCAAGTGAAGTGCCAACTAGTATAATGTCATCCACATACACTAGAAGTGCTGTGAAATCACTACCATGTTGAAGGGTAAACAAAGAGTAGTCAGTAGTGGATTGACTGTATCCTTCAGCTAAAAGCAATGTAGTCAGTTTCTCATACCATTTTTTACTAGCTTGTTTCAAACTATAGAGGCTTTTCTTCAATTTACAGACTTTGCCAGATGAACATGAGACACCTTCTGGAATTGTCATGTAAACAGTTTCATGTAGCTCCCCATGAAGAAAAGCATTGTTCACATCTAGTTGGTGCAAATGCCAATTTTGAATGGATGCAATAGCAAGAAGGGTCCTCACAGTAGTTAATTTGGCTACTGGTGAAAATGTATCAAAATAATCAAGACCCTCTATTTGATTATACCCTTTAGCCACCAATCTTGCTTTGTATCTTTCAATAGAACCATCAGCTTTGTACTTGATTCTATACACCCATTTACAACCAATAGGTTTCACATTTGGTGGTGTATCAACAATGCACCAGGTTCCATTATTGGCTAGTGCCTCCAATTCAACATTCATTGCTTTTAACCAATGATCAGACTGACATGCTTCTTTATAGGTTTTAGGCTCAGTACTTTGTGTGACAGAAGTAGAAAAAGCTTTATGTGAAGATGATAAATGAGAAAAAGAATGAAAAGAGGAGAGTGGATAAGGTATACCTGAGTTGACTGATGATGGTGATTGAGCAGATGAGCTGCATACAAAATCTTTCAAATAAGCTGGTTGAGACCTGAGTCTTGTGGGTTTGGGTGAATGAATAGGGGAAGTGGTGGATGGGGATGTTGATGTGGATGTGTCATTGGTAGTGGGAAGAGAGGATTCAATAGATGAAGGTGAAGTATCAGAAACAGGTTCAGCACTAGGGGAAAAAGCAATGTCAGAAACAGGTTGTATGTTGGTATGATAGGTCCAAGGAATATGTGAAGGGTTGGACTGATAAGGAAGAATAGTTTCATGATGGGTAACATTTCTAGAAACAAATATTTGTTTTGAGTGTATGTCTAAAAGCACAACACCTTTCATGCCACTTTTGTAGCCAAGAAAGATGCACTTTCTTGCTCTAGAATCAAGTTTGCTTCTTTGAGCTTGTAAAGTAGAGGCATAGGCTAAAGAACCAAAAACTTTAAGTTGATGTAAATCAGGTTGCATGTTATGTAATAGAAAATAGGGTGATTGATTTTGTAAAATGGGGCTAGGCACTCTATTCATGATAAAAACTGCATGAACTGCAGCATAGGACCAAAAATGTTTAGGTAAATGAGATTGAAAGAGTAATGCTCTAGTAATGTTTAAAATGTGCTGATGTTTTCTCTTAACTCTTGCATTTTGCTGAGGCGTTTCAACACAACTAGTTTGGTGTAAAATTCCTTTGGATGCATAAAATGAAGGGATGTTGAATTCAGGACCATTATCACTTCTGACAGTTTTCACATTACAGTTGAAATGATTTTCAATGAGGGTTATAAAAGCAATGACATGGTGTCTGGTTTCACTTTTTGTTTTCATTAGGGTTAACCAAGTATATCTACTATAATCATCAACTGCAGTGAGGAAATAAACATGATTATGAACAGAAGGAACAGAAATGGGGCCCCAAATATCAAAATGTATTAGATCAAAAGGTTTTGAAGCTTTATTACAACTGATAGGGAAAGGGAGTTTTCTATGCTTAGAAAAATGGCATACATCACATGTTTCCTTAGAATCAACATGAACAAAAGGGAAATAGATTGCAACAAATTCATTCTAGAAAATGAAAGATGGCCAAGTCTGAAATGCCAAAGAGCACTATCAGGTAAAGGGATGGTTGAGTGAATGGTCTTGCTTGCAGAACAAGCCAACTTATTGTCCAGATTCAAGTAGTACAAATCTTCTCTCTTATCACCAGAACCAATCATCCTCATGGTTTTCTTGTCCTGAATCAAACATTGAAAACCATTAAAACTAACAATAGTATTCAGGGAACCATTCATTTTGGACACAGAAAGCAAATTGTAATTAAAATCAAGGACATAAAGAACATCATAAAGAATAAGAATGGAAGAAAATTTAACAGTTCCTGAATATATTGCCATACTAATATGACCTGTAGGTAATTTTATGGACATGGGAGCAATTTCATTGTAAGAATGAAACCACTTTAGATTGCAACAAATATGATGAGAAGCTCCTGAATCTATGATCCAGAAGTTTTGAGTAAAATTGTAATTTGCCAAAGAATTAATGAAATTTGTACCTTGCCTGTCTGATGGTGAATGACCAACAGACATAGAAGTAACCTGATTGGAAGCATGCACAATTCCTGAACTTTGATTAAAAGATGAACCTTGAAGAAGGGTCATTAACCTTTCATATTGCTCATGTGTAATAGCTGGAGCACTACCCTTGCTATCAACACTAGTTGGGGATTCTGCAACATTATTATCTCCCTCAGGTGCAACATGATTGGCATAACCAGAATTGAATTGTTTCTGAAGATGTGGTGGAACTCCATACTTCTTCCAACATGTTTCAACAGTGTGATTGCTCTTTCCACAAAAGGTGCAAACACGAGAAGTACCTTTAGAATTTGATCCTTGAAATGATGATTTACCAAAAGAGTTGTTGCCTTTAAACTTCTTGGAATCAACAGAGTTGATTAAAGCAGAGTCATCAATAGTAGGAGAAGGATTATGTTGTCTTTCATATTGTAAAACCATGGAGAAAATCTTGTTCATAGAGGGAAGAGGATCCATTAACAGAATTCGAGATTTCACCATACTAAAGCTTTCATTCAAACCAGTAAGAAAACGAATAGCATAGAGCAGAGTGTGATTGCGTCGTGCATTTCTCATGAATTCACAAGAACAACGTACTCTACAAGTGCAGTTTGGTATAGGCATGTAAATCTCCAATTCTTCCCAAAGAATCTTCAATTCAGAGTAGAAAGTGGTAACTGTTTTGGAATCTTGTTGTAAGGAGTAAATTTCTTGCATTAGTTCAGAGATCCTTACCAAGTCACCTTGTGCAAATCGTTCCTTCAAATCCACCCAAACATCACATGCATTTTCCATAAACACAATGAATTGAGCAATTGAAGGAGAAACCGAATTCACAAGCCAAGAATGAACGAGCATGTTACAGCGATTCCAAGCGCGAAAAAGAGGATCAAATTCATCAAGAATTGGAGAAATTGATCCATCAACGAATTCAAACTTCATTTTCCCGCCCAAAGCTCTTCGCATTGAACGAGCCCAAGAATGATAATTTGATCCGTCAAGAACCGGAGAAACGGAAACTGAAGAAGGACCATCGCTTGGATGAACAAAAGAAGGACTTGAATGATTTGTAGGATCCTCCTCGAAGGTAGAAGAAGTACCAACGTCTTTGTTGCGTGGCGCCATTGATGAAGAGCTTGAAAAGCTTGCAGAAGAAACTTGTTTAGATCTGAAGGCTCAATGATACCATATTGAGAAAATGAAATTCAGACAAAAAAAGAGAAGAAAAGAGAGAAAAATATGAAGAATGAAGAATGATTCTCATTAACCTTGAATCACTGATACAACAGCCTTATATAGGTGTATAAAATAAAGCTATACTATAAGCTACTATGAACCATCTCGCACCAGATTATAACTAACTAATTGACAGCTAAGCAAGTTAGTTACAAGAAACTTGGGCTTCAAGTTAGCCATATAAGCTAGTAACTTGAGCTAACTAAGCTGGTAACTTGAGCTGCAAGTTATTGAACAGCAGCTCCAGCTTTTGATCATGTGCTTCTGAAGTACTGCTTTTGAAGTACAGCTTCTGAACATGTGCTTCTGAAGTACAGCTTCTGACAGCAGTTATTGAACTCTAGCTTGTTTCTACTTCTTCTTCATTTAACAGATGCATTTCTATTTTTTTCATATCATCTTTCAACAGTTTTTTTTCTTTTTGAAGAATTGAAACACGTGATGTTGAATATTGAAATTTGCACGATGTCGAGTGTTTGATTGAAGCACGAGATGTTCAGCTACTCTCCAATATCCACTATTGCCTTCCTATAAAACCATCTCACCCTAAACATCTTTCCACCACAACACTCCTCATCCCTCTCATAATTTCTATAGCAAGTAGTGTAACCAATTGAGTTCCAATTACACTACTTAGTTGTTACCAACATATCATATCATATCATATCTTCTGTTACAGTTAGAAGCTACTAAATATATCAAGATTGTCACAAAAAATATATCAAGATGGTGAGTGTATCTGAAATTCGCAAGGCTCAAAGGGCAGAAGGCCCTGCAACCATTTTGGCTATTGGCACTGCAAATCCAGCAAATTGTGTTGAACAAAATACATATCCTGATTTTTACTTTAAAATCACAAATAGTGAACACAAAATCGAACTCAAAGAGAAATTCCAACGCATTTGTAAGTATTTTTTTTACTAATTAAATACATTTTTTTAGCAAAATTAAATACATATTGTCCCCGTGAACAGAGACATTGCAGTAGAGGTCAGAATTGAATTTGAGATTCTTCACTTATTATCTTTAAGGGTGAAATTATAGTCATTAAGGGTATATTAGAGAATTCAATTAGTTTTCTATTATTTGAGAAAATTAAATGATGTATAAATTGTTGTACAAATGTCATTTCTTTGTAACTGCTTCAGGTATATTAGAGAACAGTTATGCCAATTATTATGCGACCAACTTTGGTATAACCCGCAGATTGTTGTACTAATGTTCTTTCTCTCTAAATGCTTCAGGTGACAAATCGATGATCAAGAGGAGATACATGTATCTTACAGAAAAGATTTTGAAAGAGAACCCCAATGTTTGTGCTTATACGGCACCATCATTGGATGCTAGGCAAGACATGGTGGTTGCAGAGGTACCTAGGCTAGGAAAAGAGGCTGCAGTCACTACAAGAAATCTTGCAATTAGCTGGGGAATTATGCCAGGAGCAAGAACTCCTGGCAAATTTGCCAAGAGCAAGCCCTGGCAAACCCCTGGCAAATTTTAAGAGGGGGTAACATGTCAAAATCCCTGACATACATCGCTACTTTTTCCTCTACTTTCTCCCACTTCAGAGATCTTTCCTTCATTTTCTCCTCTGCGCTTCTATCTCTCCTTCCACATAAAACACCACCACAGCCACCCTCCTTTACGGTGATCGATCTACTTACTCTGACATCTATTAGCCATGAAACCAACACCTTTGAACTCCTCTCTTCCTCCCCTTTAAAAACCACCTAATTTTTTTCAAGATTACAGAGATTTCAAAAACCCCATTTTTCACCTTTTCTCTCGATTTCCGGCCATCATGGGTGTTATTTGTGAAAGTAAGTTCATAATCTTCTTCTCCATAGATTTCTCATCAAAACCCCTAAATAAATTTTTCAATCGGAGCATTTCACTGGCAGCCACCGCACCAAAACTTGTCCCCGCGTTGCCGGAAATGTGACCGGCGACCATCTCATATCTTTTCTTCTTTTTGGTGAGTTCCATCTTTTACCTCTTCTCTAAATTAAATTTTTGTAGTTTTTTATATTTTTTTCGGTATATTTTGTGATTAGTCTCCTGGCTCTCATTCCTGCGTTATGTTTTATCTTTTTCTTTACATGGTTTAGTCTATTTTGGCTTGTAATGTTGAACAATTTAATCCTCAGCAGGGACAAGCATTCCATCTTCCAGACCAAGAAATGGTCCTCAGAGATCGTCCCAGCAACAGTCAAGTTACCAAATCCCTGCCTCTCCTTTATATGATAGTGTTGACGTATCAAGGGGTTCTGGATATGCAGGACAAGCATTTTCAGTTGGAAGCTCAGGTAAGGGATACTTATACAGCATGGCAGTTTAGCTGTCATTATGATACTTTAGCTGTCATTATGTTGTTTTCAAAAGGATTAGTGGATGGAAATTATATTTGTATAGTTGAATTGAGATTTACTCGTCTGAAAGGAAAAGATCCGAATGTGTAGGACTCTCAGTTGTCAAAAACCTCATGTATCTTTGTATGCAACATTTTATTGATGCATGTGTTTTGTTTATCTGTTCAAATGAGCTCGGTGGATCATCAAATGCCAATTCTTTAGCGCTAATGGAGTTTTACATGAAGAAAGCCACACAGGAAGAAAAGTTAAACAACCTAGGCATTCAAAAGATGAGATGCCCCCTCCCCCATCTCTTCAAGGTTCAACTTTTGATGGTGATTGTTACCTGGTTTTTATTGGACTTGCATTCATTTTATTTGAACAGTTGAGTTGTGAATTTTCTTTATGTAAATGTAATAATCTCTTGATCACTTTATCTTGAGCGCAGCTTCAGCTTCAAGGAAAAAAGGCCATCACATGAGTGATTATATTCCTGAGGAAGAACTTGAGAAGTTCTTTGCTAACTGTAATGACGCAGCAGCTATGAAAGCTGCAAAGGAGGCTGCTGAGAGGGCCAAAATTTTGGCTGATAATGTTGGTCACAAGCTTTTATCAAAAATTGGCTGGAAAGAAGGTGCTTAGAATTTCTTTAAGCGTTTTCCCTCTCAAGTCGATGAATGCATTTAAGAGTAACTCGTTTAAGAGAGTCCAACTCAAGCTCTAACTGTTGTATGCCATTTATATGCTTGTCATTTCTTTCTTGTGCTGACATTGATGATAATGCAGGTGAGGGTCTAGGTGGCTCTAGGAAGGGTATTGCAGATCCTGTAATGGCAGGCAGTGTTAAGAAAGATAACTTGGGAGTAGGTGCTGTCCAACAGGTATTAGTTTTATGTTTGTTGATTCATTCAACCATGGAATTTTGATGTAGTTTAACTTATGTGCCATTCACATGAACCATTTTGGAATTGAAGTCTTCTAGCATGTATACATGTATAGATCAATGTTAAGTTGTTGAAACTTGAAACGAAAAAAAAAACTTAAAAAATAGTTCTTATGATGTGTTAGATAATCAGTTATCAAGCACATGTTGTTTCATGAGATGAAATTGTATTCACTTTCCCATATATATTACTTTTTGGTTTGTTAAAATAAAGAGCCAAACTATAAACCATAAACCTATTATAACATTGAGATGAAGTTGGAAACTGCCACAAGTATAGGCTGTAGTTCTCAACTGAACAAGGAACATTACATACTAAGAACATAAGTCACTGATATGTTTGTTAAAGGTTAACAATGGTAGAGAGCTAGTATCACTTTTAAATACAGGTTGATAGAATACTACTCCATTCCAATTCTATCACTTTTTCATTCGAATTTTATTATCAATTTGGTTTTTTAGGTCTCTATTTTGCCAAATCAATTTTTTTAATTGTTTCACGAGCTTTGTAGTTATTGATTTAATCGAGGGTTTTTGTGAGTGTTTTATAGTTAAGGGGTTTTGTAATTGTTAATATTAGTCTCCGATGATGAACAAAATGATATAACTTTCGTTCTTCTGAGATTTTTCTGTGCGGAAGAAAATTATAGGAGACCTGAACTGAGGGGACTGTTCAAATTTTGATTTTTATCAGAAATGAAAAAAAAAAAAAAAACACTTTGTGCTTCAGATTGTATGTATGTTGTGCTTCAGATTGTATGTATGTTGTGCTTCAGATTGTATGTATTATATTAATTTTGGGCCATAAAAATGGCTACTTTTTTTTTAGGAATAAAAATACCTACTATCTATCTAATAATCATTCCCTAAAAGAAATATCTATCTAATTAAAAAACAATTTTAAAACGTTTTTTAAAATTATTTTAATTATTAAATTTTAATATTTTGATTTTTTAAACAAATTAAAAACGTTTTTTTTAAAAAAATCGTTTGCATTTTGCCAGGGGTTAACCCCTGGCAATGTTCCTGGCATGGTTTGAAAATGACATGTGATTCTGACACGGTCTGCGAAAGCCTGCAATCATGCAGACACAATTTGCCAGGAGCTAAAGCCCTGGCAGGGTCATTTGCGATGAGCATATTTGCTGGTGATTCTGCTCCTGGCAAAACCCCTGGCAAACGTCCAGTTGCCAAGGCTTTTAGCATTTTGCCAGGGCTTCTGCCCCTGGCAAAATGCAACATTTCTTGTAGTGAGTGAAGGCTATAAAAGAATGGGGCCATCCAAAATCAAAGATTACACATTTAATCTTTTGCACCACAAGTGGTGTTGACATGCCTGGAGCTGATTATCAACTTACCAAACTTTTAGGTCTTCGTCCATATGTAAAAAGGTACATGATGTACCAACAAGGGTGCTTTGCAGGTGGCACTGTGCTTCGTTTGGCAAAGGATTTAGCTGAAAATAACAAAGATGCTCGTGTGTTGGTTGTTTGTTCTGAAGTCACTGCAGTCACATTTCGTGGCCCCAGTGATACTCACTTGGACAGTCTTGTTGGACAAGCATTATTCGGAGATGGAGCTGCTGCACTCATTGTTGGTTCTGACCCTATACCAGAAATTGAGAAACCTATATTTGAGATGGTTTGGACTGCACAAACAATTGCTCCTAATAGTGAAGGTGCCATTGATGGTCACCTTCGTGAAGCTGGACTAACATTTCATCTTCTTAAAGATGTCCCTGTGATTGTCTCAAAAAACATTGATAAAGCACTAATTGAGGCATTTCAACCATTAAACATCTCTGATTACAACTCAATATTTTGGATTGCTCACCCAGGTGGAGCCGCAATTATTGACCAAGTTGAGCAAAAGTTAGCCTTAAAACCTGAAAAGATGAAGGCCACTAGGGAAATTCTTAGTCAATATGGTAATATGTCAAGTGCATGTGTATTGTTCATCTTAGACGAGATGAGAAAGAAATCAGCTCAAGAGGGACTTAAGACCACTGGTGAAGGACTTGAATGGGGTGTATTGTTCGGCTTCGGACCTGGACTTACCATTGAAACAATTGTTCTTCGCAGTGTAGCCATATAAGATTCTTTGGTAATATACTTTTTATTAAGTATTATTTTCAAAATCACTATAGTTTTTGTTCGAATAAAATAAACTTGTCTGAAGTTTACTATGTTCATGAGGTGTTAGTTCAATGGTGAGCTTGACATTATAACCTCAAGACACAAAGTTCATATCTCATATGAAAATGTTGTAAAATGGCCATAAGTGTCAATATTATTAATAATAATAATGTTCTCTTCCTCATTTTTTTAAAAATTATATCATATATAGTTAAGAAATTATATCATATATACAATTACAAAGAATTTTAAATTGAATGTTCAATTTTAAAATCTTACACAAACTCATGAAACATGCAACCATGTAACAAGAATTATTCTTTTGAGGATTTAAATATGGGTTCTCTTGAAGGATTCGTCTTTTGGCGAACACTATATAACCATTTAAGCTCAATCGCTTGATTTTATAAACGTTCATTTGGAGTTTAGGTAGGTAAGAAACATGATAATATAAATATCTTTATCACTTTTAAATTATATGATTTTAATAATTAGTTAATATTTTTTGACAAATAATTGGTTAATATTGAATTAGTAAAAAAAATAGTTGATATTGAAGTGAACTATAATTCTTCGGCCCCTCATCTTTTCACTCTCTGGATCTATCCTTGCCCAAGATATCGTTTAGAGCTGGATATGGTCCTTACATGTATTTGGTTATGTCGTTTTGTGTGACTATTGCTACATCAATGCTCATGGATTACATGAACAAAATCTTTAATCGTATTTAGATCAGTTTGTAGCTGTGTTCGTTGACAAAATTCTCAAAGTATTAAAGGATCGAAGATTGTATTAAAGGATCGAAAATTGGATGCTAAGTTATCGAATTGTGAATTTTGGCTCGAAGAAGTTAAGTTATGTAGTCACGTGATTAACCGGGAAGGGATGGCAATTGATCCATATAAGTTATTGTTAAAAGTGGGAAAATGTTGAAAATTGTTGTATGTTGATAAGACTGAAAAACACATGTAAAAGACGAAAAGCCCCGGCGGGAGTTAACTGCCGAATTATGAATGGAACCGGCGGCAGTTAACTTCCGAGGAAAACTTCGGCAGTTAACTGCCGATACGTATTGATTCAAAATCTGACAGAAGCTCTCTCATCCATTATTACTCTCAAAATCTCAAAAAATTTAGGGTTAATTATGTTTCTAGTCCCTATAAAATAGCGACCTTGTAAGTTTAGTCCCTACTTAATTTTAATAGCATTTTTAGTCCCTATAAAAAAAAATTTACTTATAATTTTAGTCCCTGCTAAAACAAAGTTTGATTAATTATCCTTAAACTCTTAAATTTTTGAACGATTTTTTTGAGACAAGATTAGAACACTATGAAAGGTTCGTTTACTAAAATTTAGAATTTTCTAACATGAAATGAATTAAATATGAATTTTTTAAAACGACAAAAGTTAAAGATAAAAAGTAATAAAATCTGGATGTAGAAATCAAATTTTGCAATAATTTTTTGCGGACGAACTTTTAGTAATGTTCTAAACATGTCTGCAAAAAATTGTTCAAAAATTTAAGAGTTTAAGCATAAATTAAACAAATTTGAATTGAGTAGGGACTAATACTCAGTGCAGAAAAACAAAATTAGGGACTAAAAATGCTATTAAAATTAAGTAGGGACTAAACTTACAAAGTCGCTATTTTATAGGGACTAGAAACATAATTAACCCAAAAATTTATCCAATCTCTCTCAAAAACTCTCTAAAAACCCCAACCAAATTTATTCAACAAAATCACAAGTAAGTAAATCATAGTGTTATTAACTTACATTTTAGTTGTTATACATGTTTTTTTTTGTAGTTTTTGAGTAGATTTTTTTTTTTTTTAGTTTTTGAGTAAATTTATATGTTATAATCCATTTTTAGAGTAGACGTAAGTTGATTAATTTAGTTAAAATGTTTGTATGATGTTTATATTATAGTTTAGAATTTTATGGTTATTTTTGATTTTGGTGTTTTATATTTATTTTTTTATTTCAGTTTTTAAAAAGATTTAAATGTAAGAGTATATGATTTATTTTAAGAGTGGATATAAGTTGAATAATTTTGTTATATTTTTTGAATTTTTATGTTTTTTTTAGAGTAAAACATTTTAGGGTTATTTTTATGATTTTTAGGGTTTATGTATAATTTGCACATCAAGTGTTTGATGAAATGTTTGAGTGAGTTTTTCATTGATTATTTTTAATTTCTTATTGTGTATATCTGAAACAATGGTCGATATGTTCGAAGTTCATGCACAATTCAACGGTGGAGAACCTCAGAGGTTGAATGTTCGGTGCCT
Organism: Medicago sativa; assembly: GCF_051527215.1. NCBI lineage: Eukaryota > Viridiplantae > Streptophyta > Magnoliopsida > Fabales > Fabaceae > Medicago > Medicago sativa. The sequence continues at coordinate 2,107,771 of NC_140753.1, forward strand.
TGGTGTCACATTAAGAGGTCTGTTATGCTCTTATAACAGATCATCGGCATTAACTGCCGAAGTTTTCCTCGGCAGCTAACTGTCGTTGGTTTCATAATTCGGCAGTTAACTGCCGCGGGAGCTTTTCGTCTTTTACATGTGTTTTTCAGCTTTATCAAATGTGTATACAACAATTTTCGAAAATGTTTGTTTAATTGGGTTTAGCTTGGAGAAGATTGTCGTTTACACTAAAAGATGTGCTATCACACAAATCAAAATACCATCAACGACAGTTAACCGTCGTTTCTTTCAAAAGAAAAATTAAATAGCGAATAACAGTTAATTGTCGTTGGGGATTTTTGATGACATGTCATCTTACGTTATTCTTAGCATGTTTTTTTAGTTATTTTCAGTAGGATTTAGCAGCAAAAAGGAGGAGTATTTGAAAATTGTCTATGATTTCAGGACTTTTGTAATGTTTTCAATATTTGAGTCTGTAATTCTAGTTTTCCCGAAACATAACAATTTTAGGGGGGTTTTGAAGTAATTCACGTAGAAACCATGCAAATCAACAAATCAAGAACATCTGAAGAATTGTGAAGATTCAGGATAACAAGAATGAAGATTCAAGAGGCCTCAGAAGACTTACAAGTGGGAGGAATTCTGTTCCCAAAGTACCGAGGCAAGTTTTTGAAAACGAATACCTAAAAACGACGGAAAATCGGAGATTGGGCCTAGGAAATAGACCATGTGCGCCTAGGGCATGGAAAAATGTCTATGGCATGAATTTGTCAAGCCATGCGCCTAGGGCATTCATTTTGCCTCACTCTCATGCGCCTTGGGTGTTTCTCATGCACCCCCGTGCATGCAAAAATGCGGGGTGCAAGCGTCCTTTCCTACTTTCGTGTTGGGTAAAGCCCGCACTTTTAGCCCAAACCCTGGTAGAAACTCTCACTATAAATATCAACCTTCCTCATTCAGAAATTCTAGTTCAGAACTGTGGCAGTTCAAGAGGAAGGCAACTTTGGAGCTTCAGGAGAGTTTCTATCTTCTCCTTGATTTTCTAGGGTATGTTTTTATTTTTAGTAATTTGTTTTTAGTTACCATGTGTAACTAAATCTTTTTAGGTTAGAGTTCTAAGATGAACCTCTGTTTATTTTTGTTGGATATTATTTAATATAATATGTCGTTTATTTTATTTATTCTTTTGTTCGCTATTAAGTTTCTGATTTAGTTATTTATTTCAAAGGAGCGTACCCCTAGATTAGGTACTTAGGTGGTAACATAGCCTAACATTGCTACTACTATCTTGTTGCTTATATCTTGATATTTATAGCATTATATAACTATCTGTCTAGGAAGTAAGTGATTATTAACTAGCGAAAGATACCGAAAGAGAGTTGACCCTAGTTGTAGGTACTTAGGAGGTGACATTACTAAGATTAAGTGGTGCTCTACCGAACCTAGGATGTAACTGGTTAGTAATTAGGGAAACAAGCATCTCCGGGGAATAAGGATTTATCGAACCATTCTCTTGAAACCCTTAGTAAGGTAAACGTAGATTAGGGCTGCCCATTTGTAGAACTACTAAGACCGTAAAGAGGGTGTGCTATGAGTGTCCTAAGATTCATAGATGGGCAGACCTAAGGGAACCTTGGCCTTCATTGCCTTGGGAAACACTGGAAAGCCAATTTAAGTTTATGTTTCAATAACCTTTGAATTAGCAAGACCTCGCACGCAAGGATCACCATGCGATCAGCAGGTGCAGTTAGCCATCGGAGGGATCGACCAAAATAGGTTAGTAACGTCCCAACGACCTCATCACTTGTATAGTCTACCTAAGATAAATAAACGCGACATATCTATTATTTAATATCCAACAATACAGATAGGGGGGATTCGAACCTAACCGCTGCTTACTTTTCTGCAACCAAAAATAGGTAAATTTGCTCTATTGCAAACATATAAAAATTGCGAGACTTTCTAACCCTTACTTTTATATCGTCAAACTTTCAAAAATAAGTAACGCGGATTGTTTGGACGAAACGACAATCCCTGTGGATACGATACTCTAGTTATCACTTTATTACTTAGTAAACGATTTGGTACATTTGTCATATCCGACCATCAATATTGAAGGTTATTTCCAAATGTGTGATAACTGATAACAATCTTTGAAGTCTAAAGAATAATTTTCAAACCCGAAAGGGATATTGAGTGATCCAAACAAGTTAGGGTCCTCTTTTCCTATTTTGTTTCCAATGCCACAAGAGACACTTTTGGGTCCCATTGCTATTTCTTGGGAGTTATTTGTCGTAACATGGAAGAGGACTTTTTGTCAAAGCTAGAGGATTCATTTTCCTCTAACCATAACAGGAATATACTAAAGGTTCGGGGAAAGATTTTGTATACATAAGAGGATTTATTTTTCTTTTATTAAGATTTTTTTTCCTCGATCGAGATAGAAGCTGGAGTTAGAAAGTCTGAAGTGAAACACAAATTCTCAAATCAACCTCCTTTTCTTCTTTGGTTTCTTTCTTGTTTGAATAAAAAAAAAGTTACAACACGAAACCAATTTGACAGAGTAATGGCACGATAAAAATAGCAGTCTTGTTAATCTTATTCAGGTCTTTAGCTCCTTTTATAGGCAGGAATTTGAGAGACGTTAGAGAAGAGTGTCAGCGCATTAAGAGTCGTTGAATATTCATTTGAAATTCCTTTGCTTAAATTGGAATTACCTGTTCATTTTCTTTGTCCTCGAAGTTCTTTGTCCGTTTCTACACGTGGTCAGAAAAATACAAAATTGTACTATCAAATCCTTGATAGAGATAGCTACAAAAGACGACAAATCTAACGTGGAGTCTGAGCCCTCAAGATCTTCTAAGTCTGGAGGTCCTCCAAGTCTGATGGGGTCTTCTGAGTCTGATGTTATCTTTTAGAGTCTGATGACTTTTAGAGTATGATGAGATCCTTCACAGTCTAAATAGAATCCTTCAGAGTATGATGAGCATCCTTTCTTCTGATCCAAGATGTTGACTTCTGGTTGACCTTTCTTCATATCTTCACCCATAGTCTTTTAGCTTCTCTTGTGCTTCTGATGCTCTAATACATGTTCAATTCATCAATAGATTTTATTTTATGGTCTTGTATACTTGAATAAATATTAGCATATTCAATTGTTCTTCGATATTTTGTTATCATCAAAACCTTAGAGGAATTGCACAAACCAATTTTGTTCCAGCATCATTGTGAAACGAAGGGGGTGTATATTAGTAATAAATTGTTTTGATATGTCATACATCGACCTTTCCGGTGGCAACAACTCTCTTATTAAATTTGTAATTTTAATAAATGTATTAATTTATACCGTTAAGAAATTCAAGTCATAAACATTTTTATAAATTTTTAATATAGACCGATCTAACTCGAGTCACCCGATTCAATCTGATTTAATACATGTACATTTTTTTTATGTAAATTGAATTAAACAGCGGGATCATGCAACTCATTCATATATTTCAACCAACGACTCAGTGGTTCGACCAATAAACTAATGACTCAATATCTTGATCGGGCTGATCATTGATCCAATTTTTAAAACACTACTCTATTCCATTAAATGGTAGTAAGTTGTTTCTAATAATATAGCAAACTTGATACTTAAACAACCGGGTCATTCGGTTTTGGCATGGGGTTCAACAATGATTCAATGATTCGACAAATAACCAATGACCAGTACCTTGACTGGTTGATCACTGATCCATTTTTGAAACACGGTTGTATTCCATTGAATGATAGTGAGTGATTTCTAATAATATAGTCAATTTGATACTTATATATGCAACTCTAAACTCGTGCATCACACGGGTTGAAGTCTAGGTCTAAGCAAACACTCCTTAATTTACCTTTATAATTTTCCCCTCACTTGCACTTGAATGTCTAACGACAAAAATTGAGATTTTTTTTTCATAACTCTTCCATTTTTTGGTAAAAAAACTTTTGATTATGATGAAAAATGATCTTGATAGTTCAGAAATTGTCTGAAAATAAATGAAATATGACCAATGACATTTTCAATTGATTCTATTATGAATAAAATTTGTTTATCACTCGAGTAAAAAAAATTATTCAGGATTTGTTTGAATTGACTTATGAATTATATACTAACATAAACACCTATGATACTATATTTTTGGTACATATCCTTAAATGAAAAAAAAAAAGCTTAGTCCTGAAGATAAAGAGCCCTCCAATAATCACTTAAAAGAAAAGAATTCAAGTCTTCTCGTGAAAAATTTCAAATCTTGAACCTGTCATCCTTAACATTCCCTTCTCTGAGATAGCGACATAACTACACCTCCTCGCCTATTCTTAATAACTCTTGGACACAAGCAATGACAAAATCATATCAGTGGTACTTGTTAACAGGCTTAGTAACAATATCAATAATAGTTTTCGAGTATGAATAGCAACAAACATGATTGCAACCAATATTTTTGGCAAGCTTCTGACCAAGAAACAAAGTCATAAGTTCCGCATAAGTATTATTGGCAATAACTAGAAAGTTGCAATCTAATTACACAACACATCACCTCTTCTAATTAAACCACCAACACCAGCTCCAACTCTACCATCACCGATATAACTTTCATCCACATAATGGACAAAACAATACTTGGATGCCAAGACACCTTTTTTTTTTATAAAAACAAAACGATATTCATTCATTCAAATCGATAGAGTACATCAGATACAAACATCGCTAAAAATGTAAATGGTGAATCTGTGAACAAACTCACAGCACCCAAGTTAATAGCATACAACTGCAAAATGCCTACAAATAATATGATAAAACCTAAGTCACCGAAATACCCATGCTTCCAGATCTGCAACGTTGACGCCCAAATCATTGGTTGAATTTGTAATTGACTGATGTCGATCTTTCAATAGGAACTAAACGAATACTGCGACAAGACGCAAAATCAAACGCCGCACAAGACGACGAACAATAGAACGCCGCACTTGGAGGAGGAAATCACAAAAAACACAAAAGGAAGAACTTTATATATGTGAAAACCACTTATTTAGATTGAAAGAAAGGGGAAAAAAGATGTAGAGGGGTGATTCTAGGTCAAAAAATGACCTAAAACCACCCCTCCTCAATGAACGAAGGAGAAAGAAAGTTTAGGGAGAAGTTGAATTCTATAACTTACTGTTGAAATGGTGTAACTAGATGCCAAGACACCTATCTAATGTCAATTGGCGAGATATTAATTTTTGAAAAACAAACTTCCATAATCAAGGAAAGTGTTCTTGTCTCTTCTAAGACTTGAAATAAAAAGATTTTTTTTCCCTTCCCAAGTAAACAATATTACAAGCTATCCAATTCCACCAATGCCCAGCTAAGAACAAACACGTTGAAGGGCCAATGAAGCTCGTTTGAATCCAATCCTCAAGATTCAATTTTGAGAAGAAGTTGATGTCCGTGAATCCAAGACTATGGCACACTTTCCTTGCAGCTGAGCAGTCTCACGGGCAGTGAAAAATAGTTTCCTCATACGACAAACAACTGAAACAACAAACATATTGGAACATGTTTCTCTTCTAAAACTTGTATACAGTAGGAATAGATCGATGTCAGACACACCAAATTAAGAATTTGATATTTTTCAGAAGCCTTTAAGTTCCCAAATCCACATCCAAGAACTTTCGTGATAACCATATATAACCATCTACTGCATGATAGTTACCACCAATATCTGCTTTCCAAATAAAACAATCGAAACAAAATCATTTAAAACCAGATCAAGGCTTTTAATGGTACCATAATTGATCTACAGAACAATAGCTAGATCAAAACTATTAAAAACTTTGATCAAAACTTCCAGAGATGAGGCAGAAATAAGCGTATAATTGATCTAGCTGCCATCCACCAATAGAATAAACATCTTTGACTCTATGACGTATCCCAGATAGCTACATAATCAACATGTCGACAAAGGAGATCATTAACTAGCCATGGAGCAACTTATAACATGTTTAAATGCCTATTTCAACTTATGAAATCCATCCATGATGACATATAAAAACAACTCATAAATCATAAAAAAAACAATTTAACCTTAGTTCATCTAGAAACAACTCATTCATAAACATTTATCATAAGATAACCATTTATTTTATAAAAGATTAATGAATTAATTAAATAAAAAAATAGCTAAAAATTCAAACCCTGCTTCAAATTGAAGCTATTCTTCCTTCGACTATAAAACTCCAAAAACCTCCCTCCTTCGCTTCTCTTCTATTCGTTTTTTCTTCCCTCCCATCCCTTTTTCTCTTCTTTCACATCTTTCAATAATCGCTTATTTTCAACGGCGCTTATTTTCTAGGGTTTATCACTTTCTCCCTTCGCCATGGCCGCGGAGAAACTCCGTGATTTATCTCAACCCATTGATGTCCCTTTGCTCGATGCTACTGTTGCTGCCTTCTATGGCACCGGATCTAAAGAACAGGTTTATCTCCATTGCTCGTTCTTCGTTTTCACTGTTTAACTTCATTCTTCATTTGATTTGGTTTGGTTCAGTTTGAGTTGTGTTTTCGATTTCATCACTTTTTAGTGTTGTTCAGTGTTTGAAAATGATGAAACGTTAAGGAAATTTTATGTGTTAGGGTTTAGGGTTTAGTACTGTTAAATTCTGTGTTAATTAACGACTATGAGGATTAAGCTCTAAGGAGATTATTTTGATTTGTTATTTTAACTGTGAATTTGTTTTGGTGTATTTAATTATAATTTGTAAAATTTGATATTTTTATTTAATTTTCTGCATATATGGTCTTGTTTGTGTTTTTAATTTAACGTTTAAATATGATTTTAGTCCCGTCAATTATAGCGCGTTTTTTTCTTTCTCCTTTGCCGTTAAGTTTTTTTGTTTGGTTTCGGTCCATGCAAATTAAAAAAGTGTTGTTTTTAATCCCTGATGTGAGCTTATTCGGCCATGCGACGTGATTTTATTGTGCCACGTATGACGTCAGGATCAAAAGCAACATTTTTTGAATTTGCAGGACTGAATCTAATGAAAAAAACATAATTTTGAGGACTAAAATCATGTTTAAACCTTAAATTTAATTACTTGAATTTTATCGATGACAGTTTTTTATGTTCTAAACGTAATGCAGAGAACTGCTGCTGACCAGATTTTGCGAGAATTGCAAAATAATCCAGACATGTGGCTACAAGTCATGCATATTTTACAGAACACTCAAAATCTAAATACCAAGTTCTTTGCTTTGCAGGTTAGTTTTTTAGCTATGTTTATTCTCGAGAACCCTACTTCACCCTGAAAGCAAATGTACCTTATTCTACTCAAGTAATACATGAGTTGAGATTGTTACCATAATGTTAGATAATGATTACCAATGTTTAAAATTGTGGTTCCAACGATGTCCTTGATATTGCATAGAGTTGCAATCGTCGTCCGATTGCTCAGGTCTTAGAACCTCGACAGTTTGACATTGTGGATTTGCGGTCACAATTGTTGTTGCTGATCTTTATTTTAATAAACCTTGTCAATTATCATATCGACTAACTTTTATATTAAATAGGCGATCAGATCAATAGGAATCATACAATTACTAGTTAGAGATTCAATGTAACAGAGGAGAGATTCAATGTGTTGTTTAATGTCTGTTCAAGTAGTAGCTGATTCCAATGTAACCAACAAGAAAACATATGATAATAAAAACAAAGAACAGGTAATGAATGAAAGGGTTAAATGTTGAAAATGGCAGATACAGAGGGCGGACGGAAAGGAGAAGAGAGAAAAGGGTTAGGGTTGTGCCAGAAACCCGAATTGCCCTTCAAATGGTTCAAATTTTATGGTCAAAATCGTGATTTTCCTGGAGTGGCAACCCGGGAGCCGGAGCACGCGAACTGTGTACCCGCTCTCCCACCTGGAGCAGCTGCAAACCAGAAGTGGGGCGGGATTCACATTCCTGTCGCGGTTTTTCCGTGAGATGCACCGCTCGTCCAGGATCCCGCCGGAATTGACTACCTAGAATGAAACAAACTCAAAAAAGGAAGAATACCACAACCAGTGGGGGACTCATGTGTTAACGAGGACGTGCTGTGTGCAGATGTGCTATTGAGGCTTAAAATATTACAATTCGTATCTACAGTTTTTATTTTATTCCGTCCCCCCTATTTTTATATATTTGACCCCACTGCCCTAATTTTTATTCATTGCAAATTCTACCCCTCCCTTCTTTCCCTTTACGCGACTGCATTTCATAAAATCAAACAACCCTGTTCCATCAAACAACCTTTCTCGATGGATCAGTCCCTGTTTATTTGATCTGACCCACAGTTGGATGCATCATGGGCCTGCCTTTAAGAACTTTGTTTTCTTTTTCTGCTTTGTTGTCTGAATTGGTTCAGTTCTGTTTATTCTTCATCTTGCAGTAAACATGGATATTAGGTAAATAATTGCTTTGTTAGATAAAGAAAAAGATTTTCCACAATAAATTCCCCAGTTAATACTTTGTGTATCGAGTAATCATTTGAGTGTGACGGCTCCTCCACATGCTCCAACACAACTGACGTGTGAGGCTCGGTAACATGCCTGTGATCTTATGATGGACATGGAGGGAGAGATGTCAGAGTCCTATATATGGGATGTGGAAGCATTCTTCAATACTAAATTTTGTGTATTGCTTTGTTGGATAAAACTATGGACTTCTGTAATTCTGTATCATGTTTTCATTTGCGTGTTTACACTTTACTTGGTTTGTTTTTCATTTTCACCTTTGCATCCAACATGGTTGTCAGTGCTTCCGAAGTAATGATTATTAAATGTCCTACAAGTTTTCCACTTTGTTACCATAATTCTATTATTAGCTGCATTTCTCAGTATATATTTTCCTTATGCTTGTTAACACAGGTGCTAGAGGGTGTGATTAAATATAGATGGAATGCACTACCGGTTGAGCAGCGAGATGGAATGAAAAATTTCATCTCCGATGTTATTGTACAGGTATCACTCCCATGGAGGAAGCTGATACATGAGCTAGCCCAACTTACTTTGTTATTTTATCAATGCTTGTATTAATTATGTGTCCTTTATTCCATTATTTACCTATCTTGCATAGCTATCTCGCAACGAGGCCTCATTTCGAACGGAGCGATTGTATGTCAACAAACTCAATATTATATTAGTTCAGGTAAAATTGACCTTGCATTTTCCTTCTATCATTTAGAGTGATATTATCCTGTTATTCTCAACCTGTTATTCAGTTCATTTGCTTTCTTTATCTTGTTGAAAGTTATAATTTCTTCAGTTTATTTCTGTTTTTACACGGGGACTCGAATTTCCTTTTCTTTGCTATTTAAAAATCAAGATTTGCAAGATTTCTTTGTAATCTTTTCATGTATTGGCAACTACCTAAAAATTTGTAACATTTATATAATGATCTGTATATTTCGTTCATATATGCAGATTCTGAAGCATGAGTGGCCTGCAAGATGGCGAAACTTTATTCCTGACCTTGTTTCAGCAGCTAAGACCAGTGAAACTATTTGTGAGAATTGTATGGCTATATTGAAGGTAAGTTTATCTTCATTTATGTTAAATCTATTCCTTTAATCAATGAGTTACATTGTAAAATGTTCTTTCAGCTTTTGAGTGAAGAGGTTTTTGATTTTTCAAGAGGAGAGATGACTCAGCTGAAGATTAAAGAGCTTAAACAATCATTGAATAGGTAACAGTTAATAGCGTTTGTCTATTTTAAAAGACTCTAACCTGATACTTTTTGGGTGCTATTTCATTTCCCCATACTTTAACTGGGAATCTGGCAAACTTTTTTGTTCTAAAGAGGACCCACCATTGAGGTGGTCAACAATGGGCCCTAGAGAAGCCCACATGGGTAGGGGGATGGGGAAAGGGATGGAGTGCATTTCAGGGATGATGATTTATTTAATGGAAAATGCTTAACAAGTGTTAAGGAGCCAAATATAGTAAAACTATCTTGGAATTTTTGTACTCTACCTCTTAAAAGTGTAAAAAACTCTCTTTTCAGTACCAAATTTACTTTTTTTTTTGTGTCCTAAGCAACTGGTTAGCATGACACATAGCTAAAAACAATCTTCAAGTGTTGGGTTCAATTATTGATATTCTAACTGGTTCAGGCTTTAGATGCTCTAGCTTGTCAGCAGTTCAATTATTTAATGTAATTTGTCTACGCTTACTCTTTATGGACTGCCTATACATTGCTAAGGATTACACATGGTTGTTTGCAGTGAATTTCAGCTCATACACGAGTTATGCTTATTTGTGTTATCAGTTTCCCAACGAACTGAGCTCATACGCGCAACACTCTCTACATTGCATGCCTTCTTATCTTGGATTCCCTTGGGCTATATATTTGAATCACCATTGGTAGGTATACACGTTTGTGTAATTCATATTACACTGCCATGGAGGAAATCTGAGATCTTTTGGTATTTGTGTTAATCACAGCTCGAGACATTACTGAAGTTTTTCACAATGCAAGCATATCGGAACCTGACATTGCAATGTTTAACTGAGGTATGGTCCCTCTTCCCAGTGCTTATGCATTTACTTTAAAATTTTAAGACTATCATTCATTTTTTATATTCACAGGTGGCATCGCTTCAATTTGGGAATTTCTATGATGCACAATATGTTAAGATGTATAACATATTCATGGTTCAGTTGCAGGTATGGTTAATTTAAATAGCTTTTCATTTTGTTCCACACGCAGATGCTGCACTTTTATTTTTTTTTGTTTATTTGCTTCATTGTAGTCATGTATCCATTTTGTTCTATTCTGATTGTGTAAAACAATTATAATTTTTGTGGCTGATTTTGGGATGATACTATGTTTAATGCATCAGAGCATACTCCCACCTACTACAAATATACCTGAGGCATATGCACATGGTTCAAGTGATGAACAGGTGAGTCTTCGCAGTTTGCTGAAAATGAGAAGCCTGATTTACTGAATTGTTTGTGATGTCTAACATTGACTTTTTATTCACATTGTCTGTCCAGGCATTTATACAGAATTTGGCACTGTTCTTCACCTTATTTTTCAAGGTAGGGTTTATTCTCTCTCGCTCTCTCTCCCTTTTTTTTTTTAATATTTTTTTTACCTATATGGGATTTTATCGTATGTGTGAGAATTAGACCTTTCTTGTGTGTGAGCATACTAGCTTTATTACTGTTTCGCGATCCATTGCCATGCATGAGTTAGTTAAAGTAGCTGGCACTTAAGCTTTAACTGATTTGTAACTATTTCAAGTTAGTTATCAGTGTGTGTAGGACAAGCACCGCTGTTAATGCAGGATTAGCATGTATATAAACAACTGTTCCTTGATCACTTTGATCAAGAATTTACGCTATCAAATACATAAATTTTTGTATTGTTTTCTATCTGAATTTTCCACTCTAATATCTTACTGTAGTTTTTATGCATTGTCAACGATATCATGCTTGTGGTGGCATATTTAAAAATGGACCCTTATTTTTATATCTTATATTGTGGTGCCAAAATTTCCTTTTCCATATGAGTGTAGCACCTCCTCCTCCTCCTCCTCCTCGTCATCTCTTTTGCTTCCATTTATGTTCCCCTTTTTTGCTTGATTGCTATTACACTCTATAAACATTTTTACTGTTTATGCAGGTTCACATACGAATTCTGGAATCCACACAAGAGAATATCTCTGCTTTACTATTGGGTCTTGAATATCTCATCAACATCTCATATGTGGACGATACCGAGGTTTTTAAGGTATGATGTTGTCATATGTTTCATTGCTTTGTATAGTTAATGATATGAGTACTCGAGCTTAAGTGCTCATTCCTCATGCTTATGTTGATAAAGCTTTCTTCTCTCTTGCCCTCAAAAGCATCCCAATTCCCAACAGCCTTTTATCTTGCATGAGTAGGCATTTTCCTCATCCTGTTCTGTATATGCAATATTCATGTATTACTTTAATTTGTAAAAATACCAGGTCTGTCTGGACTACTGGAATACTTTGGTTTCAGAACTTTTTCAGCCACACCGCAGCTTGGAGAATTCTGCTGCAGCAGCCACAAACATGATGGGATCACAGGTACTCTCTCTAATGATGTGTCAAATCCTTGTTCCTTGATGGCTAAAATCCACAATTTCTTTTCTCCCACCAAACACTTTTGTGTAGCACCAAAGGATTCTTTCCATTTGACCCAAAAAAAAAAAAAGGAACCGGTGGTATTGTTTTAATATTCAACCAAAGGATTCTTTCCATTTGACCAAAAAAAAAAAAGGAACCGGTGGTATTGTTTTAATATTCACATAGAACATTGAGAGTCAATGCTTATGTAGTGTTGACTGTTCAGCATTATTTGCTTGTAACTTGGCAGGTAGTTCTGTCATCATCCATCCCCCAATGATGTTTTCTTATCCTCGTTTTCCTATGTAACTCTATTTTCCATCTCTTAATAAATTTCTTCTGTAAAAAATTAAGTGAACCGTTGCACACAATCTGCCCAGACTGGTTTTTTATTTATTTGCACACTGTTGTAAGGTGAATTTTCAAGATAATTTGGATCAGTAGGTCTTAAACCAAAAACCATGATTTTGGGATACCCATCATGTAAAAATGGTATTATTCAATTATGTTATTAGGAACTATATCTTGCAGATTATTTTTCGCTGGAAATGTTGATATTTTAGTCTGAATGTCTCTTGTGAACCTGATGTACTATTTTCAGCTTTCATAGAATGACATTGGTCTGTATTTGCAATCGAATAAACAGGTGTCATTAATGCCTCCTGGTATGATTGATGGCCTTGGTCCACAGCTTCTTCAGCGCCGACAGCTTTATGCTGGTCCCGTGTCTAAGTTGAGAATGCTTATGATCTGTCGTATGGCTAAACCAGAAGAAGTTCTCATAGTTGAAGATGAAAATGGGAATATAGTCCGTGAAACCATGAAAGACAGCGATGTTCTCGTTCAATATAAGGTTAACATATAGATGTGAACACAATACATTTAGTAGTATTAACTATTTAGTCGTTTTATACAAATTAAATTTGAGATATTTCTGGGCTAAATACTGTCAATATATGTATTTGATTTGAATTAGTTTCTTTCATGTAAATATCTCAATAGTAGGTTTGTTTCTCTCAAGCAATTCATACTAATCCAAGTTCAATCATTGTACAGATTATGAGGGAAACTCTTATTTACTTGTCACATCTGGATCACGATGATACTGAAAAGCAGGTATGCGAATCAGAAAGAACTGGTCTTATCTTGTTCTGTCAGGAAATGAAAAGCCATTGTAATTCTTTTTTTTTGTATGCATTTTAAATTTTGTTATATGGAGATTTTTATTGTTTCATTCACCTCTGTCATAAAATATATCGTTTTACAAGCTTGTTTTTTAATTTTCATATAATGGCCAAATTAGGATGGATATTTGTGTTTCACGGTTCTTTAACAATAAAATTAATAAGCTGACTGAGATTTAGTTATATCAATGTTATGCTGCTATATTGTTTCAAGTTTTATGATATACTGATTAACTGTTATGAAATTGTTATTATTTGTGCCTATATAAAAAGCACTCCTTAATGTAATGGACTAACGTGTTGTAATGTACAGATGCTTGGAAAATTAAGTAAGCAACTAAGTGGTAAGGATTGGACATGGAACAATCTGAACACATTGTGCTGGGCAATAGGATCTATTTCAGGTTCCATGGGCGAAGAACAGGTATTTCAAACAAACAAATATGTATTGTCCAGCAAATGCTTATTTTCCATTACTTCTATTAAACTATTTGTTTGGTCTACATTCTATATGAGGAATTATCATATATTCCTTGTCCATTTTTCTTTTATTGCTTCGCTTATTTTGTTACTGATATTAACCCGAAGAGTGTTCCATATAAATTTTTGTCCAGGGCAGGTATTGCATACCTTGTCTGAATTCTTGTTCTAAATCCCTTGTCATTGTGTGGGCGAATAGTGGGACTGGGATGACAGGACTCTGCACATAAACATTCAACAATAGATTTATTTATTTATTTTCAAAATTAAGACATTCATAATTAATTATCTGAAGTCTTAGTTTAAACTTAAATCTACAATCATCATCAATCAAAGACATAATCACCGGGATTGTGAAGTGCTATGATAAACACAATAGAGTAGAGTGAAAAAGGCAAGATGATGATTTAACAGGAAAAATCCGAACACATTGTTTAATAACTAAGAATGTGAACGAAAGAGGAAGAAGGAAGAGCATGGGACAAAAACACAGAAAACTGTGGAGGAAGAACATAATGCAGAGAGAGTAAGATGGAGGGAGTGAGAGAGACAGAGAAGAGTGTGTCACTGGGTCTAACCATCAGACAATAGATTTCAATAGAAACGGGCCATATTGTTTTTTTTTGTGTGTGAATGATTGAGAAATCAGGGGACAAATGTAGTATTAACCCCAGTTTAGTTAGGGAATGTCGCCACATTATCCATGTACGTTGGCTGCAATTTTAGTTTCGACGGTTGCAATATGTAAGAGCCTCCATAGCCACAGTGCTGCTATTTTGAACTGATGACTTTGGTGGGAGTATGATGACACATGGTTTTCTCAATTTTGTTCCCGCTACTTTGCAAGTTAGCAGATTTCCAGGATGTTTTGTTAGGGAACATGACACAATTATTTAATTGGTGAATTCACATAAGGGACTTAAATTTTGTTTTTGGCTGTCAAGGTATTTCTGTTACTGTGGTCTCCTGATGTAAAGAGTATTTCTTTAACTGACTTTTAACATGTATTTTAAATGGCTCTTTCCTAAACTTAAACCTGTGTGCTCCTGACTCAATTTTTATCCAATATATTTTTTTATTTTTACTTGTATAACATCCATTTCTCAACCGTTTAAATTTGATTGATATTGGCATTTCTCTTGTTGGTTCTTTTATTGGATCTAATATTTTTAGTTTTTAACATCTATAGCTCAATTGATCAATTCTTGCTTCTGTACAGGAAAACAGATTTTTGGTTATGGTCATCCGTGATTTATTAAATCTATGTGAAATAACAAAGGGCAAAGATAACAAAGCTGTTATTGCAAGTAATATCATGTAAGATTTGTTTGTGTTCATCTGCTGTTTGTTGAGGTTCCTGTTTCTTTGCTGAATAATATAGTCTTGTTCTTGTCTGTTGGCAGGTATGTCGTAGGGCAGTACCCGCGGTTTTTAAGAGCTCATTGGAAGTTTCTAAAAACTGTTGTGAATAAGTTGTTCGAGTTTATGCATGAAACACATCCTGGAGTTCAGGTTAATATTTTCTTCCTTTGAGGTTTTCTGCCAGTCTCTACATGTTTGTTATCTCAAGTGATACTTGCGTAATTTTTTATAAAACAAACCTAGTCTGTGGTAGTTTTTCATGTATGATGTGTTTTTGTGTAATGTCAAATGACTCAAGGTGTTTTATGTGATGCGAAAGTACCGCTTAAGTTGAAGGGAAAATTTTATCGAACAACGGTAAGACTGTCGATGTTGTATGGGACAGTGTTGGGCGGTGGAGAACCAACATGAACATAAAATAAGCTTTTCAGAAATGAGGATGTTGCGTCAGATGTGTGGTAAGACTAGACGAGATAAAATTAGAAATGACGACATTAGAGAGAGAGAGAGAGAGAGAGAGAGAGAGAGAGAGAGAGAGAGAGAGAGAGAGGTTTGGGATACCACCTATTGTAGAAAAGATGGTAGAAACTAGACTTAGGTGGTTTGGACATGTAGAGAGTAGACCCGTGAAGTCTGCAGTTAGGAGAGTAGATCAGATGGAGGGGAGTCAGATCACTAGAGGTAGGGGTAGACCTAGAAAAATTACAAGAGAAACTATTAGGAAGGATTGAGAGATAAATGAGTTGGAGAAAGACATGGTTTTTGATAGAACGCTATGGTGTTGTTTGATTCATGTAGCCGACCATTAGTGAGATAAGGCTTGGTTGTTGTTGTCAAATGACTCAATTTGAGTTGCTGTTTTTTCAAATGTTTTATTTTTTAGTATTAGTTTGACATCTTACATTTCTTGTGTGTATTATGAATATGAAATACTTCATGTTTGCTTTTGAGTTGTTACTGCTCATGCCTTATAATTTCTATAAATCATCTTGAAGAAACAAATCATAAATCTGCAAAAAATTCGTATTAGTTTTTTAAGTATCCTTTTGTCTTTAGTATTTTTTTTTTTTTAACTTTACAAATTGATTGTATTTGTGCTATAAGTGTATACTATATGCGGTCTTACTTATTGCGTGGTACTGCATTGAACTACTGCGTAGTAGAATTATTGAAGCTTAACTTTGTTCTTGTTTCACGTATATCAGGATATGGCCTGTGATACATTCTTGAAAATAGTCCAAAAGTGTAGGCGAAAATTTGTTATCACCCAGGTAAAATGGGCTACTTTTTTTTTTTAATCCTCCCAAAGGAGACTCTTACAGGTCTCTTCGGCACATATCCTGCTCTCAGTGTTTGCTAAAATTTCATGTTAATAACTGCGGTCATTATTTCAGGTTGGGGAAAATGAGCCATTCGTGTCTGAACTTTTATCTGGCCTTTCAACTACAATTGCAGATCTTGAACCCCATCAAATACACACCTTCTATGAATCTGTATCTATCTTTCTCTCTTTTATCTTAACTTTGATTGTAAATTTATGTACTATACTGTATCTTAGCACTTACGTTGCAAGTATCCTGTTGTAGGTTGGCAGCATGATTCAAGCAGAATCTGATTCACAAAAGAGAGATGAATATCTTCAACGGTTGATGGTGCTTCCAAATCAGGTTCTGTTCTTTCTTGAGTAGCCATATAATTAATATTTACCAAAATCTTTTGATTTTATGTTAATGAACACTGCATTATTTGCAGTCATCCATGTGTTATATAATATTAGACATCTCAACCATTTTCTTCTGCAGAAATGGATGGAAATTATTGGGCAGGCACGTCAAAATGCTGATTTCCTTAAGGATCAAGATGTTATTCGAACTGTGCTTAATGTGTTGCAGGTATAACTTTGTAGTTGTTTTTAGCATGATTCTGCTATATGTTCTTTGATATATTTCATTCTTCATTGTTGAAGAGCATTTGAAGTAAAAGTTACACGTTTGAAGAGCATTTGAAGTAAAAGTTCCACGTTTTTGTCATCTGTAAAATATTATTTCCTTGACTTGTTTGATCTTTACTCTGTAAATTCAACATTTATGTCTACACATTAGCTTTCATTTGGGGATAAAATATGTCTACACATTAGCTTTCATTTTGGGATAAAATGTTTCTATGTTTTTCCTCAAGTATTAGTAATTGAAAAAAAAAACAGAAATAGGTTTCCACTAAGCTTTGATGTCCAATGGTTATTGTCACGAACCATTTATTCTGATAGCTTATTCTATTCGGTGAACATTTCTGAATAGTTTTATATTACATGCCTAGCACGTCCCTGCTTGCAAGAGTTCTTTTGACGTGAACTGCAGAGAATATGTAGGACTTGTTCTGAAATTTCAGTTTTTATTAAAAGAATATAGGTTACGATGAATAAACTCCAGACTATCTGGTCATGGTGGTAAGTATTCAAGCGTTTATAGAACCCTTAAAAGTTGGCTATCAAGGGGGAGGAATCAAACCACTCAAATGCTCCATTGGGCATCTCATATTGCTTGTACTCGGTCTTCCCGGTCTGGCCATTCGTAGGTAGCCCTTTCCGAGTCACCATCAATCAGACTCATACCAATTGACAAGTATTCAAGCACTTTGGGAATCCTCTCTTAATAGCTACATATCAAGGGGGAAGAACCAAGCCACTCCACCGAACATCCCATACTACTCAATGTGGACTAGGGCACCCCATATTACCAAAGTCCCTATCACGTATATGCAAGAATACCATGTCATGAAGCAACTATTTCAAAAATTTAACATGTTTAGTAACACGATTAATTTTGTCTTTCTTTATTAATTATTAACCTTTGTCGATTCCAAGGTCTGTAGTTTTTCTTGGTTTTATCTCCTAATTTATGATCATACGTTTGTTATTGATGTCATTTCCGAATTGCAGACGAATACAAGTGTTGCATCTTCTTTAGGAACATATTTCCTGCCTCAAATCACATTGATCTTTTTGGACATGTTGAATGTTTACAGGTATATTCTGTTTACTTCTAAGTCTTTACATTGTTTTGGTGTAGGATTTGGTCTTGGCAGTAAATAATTTGGTTAGGTTATTTTTTGTTTCAGTAAATATTAAATAACATGTACGTCTGCAACAGGATGTACAGTGAGCTTATATCAAAGAGTATTGCAGAAGGGACACCTTTTACATCTAGAACATCATATGTTAAACTTCTGCGGTAAGGTTAATTATGATTATGTTGGTGTTGTTCTACTGGATTACAAATTAGAACCTTATCTGTAAGTGCTCTTCTTGATGCAGTTCGGTTAAGAGGGAGACACTTAAGCTGATTGAGACATTCTTGGACAAGGCTGAAGATCAACCACAAATTGGAAAACAATTTGTGCCACCAATGATGGATCCTGTTCTGGGAGATTATGCCAGGAATGTGCCTGATGCAAGGGAATCAGAGGTTTTGTCACTTTTTGCCACAATTATAAATAAGTATGTAATTTTTCTTTCCCATTTTTTTTTGTTTTCTTTTATAATTGATGTAGGCACCCAACTTCTATGTTCATCTACATTTAATTGCCTTACTTCCTGATGGTTACCCCTGTCCGCAAACAAGAGTATTCTGATACTAGCTGTTTTAATTACCAACAATATGTTCACTCATTTCTATCTCATACTTGTAGATATAAAGCTTCAATGATTGAAGACATCCCGCACATATTTGAAGCTGTTTTCCAGTGTACACTAGAAGTAAGTACTTGTGTTTGTCATTTGGCTAGGTTTGAGTGATCTACTCGACCACCATTCTGATAGTGGCCTTGTGTTGAGCTTCAGTTTTGAAAAATGTGATGGTGTAAAATTATTGGATTCTGCAATGGAATATCAATTGAACTATATTTCTCCTTTTGTTCTGTTTTACAGATGATTACGAAAAACTTTGAAGATTACCCAGAGCATAGGCTAAAATTTTTCTCTTTACTGCGCGCCATAGCTACTCATTGTTTCCCTGCGTTGATATGCTTGTCAAGTCAGGTTTTATTTCTTGCTCCTCTCTGTCCATGCTGAACCAATATCACGTCAATTTATTTCACTTCATTTAGTGTTGACCGTGACTATTTTTAAATTTTGTATCTCTACCTGATGTTTGTAATATATGCCAGCAACTGAAGTTTGTTATGGATTCAATCATATGGGCATTTCGGCACACAGAAAGAAATATCGCTGAAACTGGTCTGAACCTTTTGCTGGAGATGCTGAACAAGTTTCAGGTGTGATGTTTGTGTTATATATATATATATATATATATTTCCTAGAACTTTCACTCTTAACTTTCAAAAGTTCCATCGAAAAGAAGCAAATGAAAGGCTTTCATAAAAATTCTCGTAGACTCGAGAATGAGATTTTCATTCTGTACATGTCAAATCATGAATTTGTAATTGCATCGAATCTCCAAAAAAATACCAAATATTCCTCTTTATTTATTCTTAAGCAAGTCCCCAAAAGTGCTTAGTTGAGCCATCATTTCTATTTCCTTTTAGATTCACAGTTTTCTTGTTATTGTGTGTAGTTTTTCCTGTTATGCACGATTTCTTGTCATCTCTGATTCTACTTTCCTCATTTATTCGGTAGTATATCCTTTTTCTTTTGAATATGCTGGTTGAATGTCTATTTATGTATGATAAGCAGGCTTCGGAGTTCTGCAATCAGTTTTATCGGACTTATTTTTTGACGATAGAGCAAGAGATATTTGCTGTCTTGACAGACACTTTTCATAAGCCTGGGTTCAAATTGCATGTCTTGGTGCTTCAACATTTATTTTGTCTGGTACGGTGCCTATATTGTGCTTTTAATTTCTTATATGAAGTGAGAAAATGTTTAATAATGGATTTGGTGTATTTCAGGCTGAATCTGGTGCCCTGACTGAGCCTCTATGGGATGCTGCTACAAATCCATATCCATACCCAAGTAATGGTGCTTTTGTGCGCGAGTACACAATTAAACTTTTAAGCACATCATTTCCCAACATGACTGCTGCAGAGGTAATCGTCGATAAACATTTAATATTTACCCCCCTCCTTTGCCTGAATGATGACTAATTTCAAGAATTTTGCAGGTTACCCAATTTGTTAATGGTCTTTTTGAGTCCACAAATGACCTCTCCACATTCAAAACTCACATACGGGATTTTCTTATACAATCAAAAGAGTTTTCAGCTCAGGTAATGCTTTTTGTTGTTTTTTTTGAACCATTTTTGGCTATTTGAGAAAGTAACATTGTTTTCAAATAAAGGAAGTAACATTAACTAAAATTCTCGACAATAACTGCTGGTTACTTTGGTATGCTTGTTTAATTACCTCGTTACTTATTTGACCACACAATGTAGCATGATATATCAGAACATACTGTATTTGAGCACCTTGAAGTTTGTTAACTTGTTCTCTCTACATTGCAGGATAACAAAGATCTTTATGCCGAAGAAGCTGCAGCTCAGAGAGAGAGAGAACGGCAAAGAATGCTTTCTATTCCAGGGCTTATTGCCCCAGTTGAGTTGCAAGATGAAATGGTGGACTCATAGCTATAGGCTAATCAACATGAAAGTAAATAGGAGCGCATGTTTACTTGTGTCGCATGCACATTGATTCAAACAAACACCAGATGCTTTGAGAACAGATGCATCATTGTCCTATTTATTATATAGTTTTGTTTTTGTGTTCTTCCCAATATTTCATGTTGGGACTTGTTTGCAATAGATTCCTGATTTCAGAGGTTAGGCTGGCAATACCGCCTTGTCTATTGGTTGAGTGTAGATCACAATAGATACTGACATTAGTAAGTGTTTAGTCAGGGCAGCATTCCATAGAATTATGACAGGATGAGTGACCCAATTTCTAGTATTGGTGACTTCCTAAACTCTGGTGGATTGTGCAGAAAACCCCTGTGGTTTGATATTTTGTTGTTTTTCATCAATTAATATTAGAAAAACTAATGTACCATAATTGCAGTTTCTATATGGGTTTTATGGTATTGGTTTGTTGCGGATCATGCCCCAACTAATGTTTTGATTTCAGGTTTTTTTTGTCCAGTTAATCTAGTGGTTAAGATTCACACACCGTGTGGATCAGGTTTTTTTTTGTCCAGGTAATCTAGTGGTTAAGATTCACACACCGTGTGGATAATATGAGGTTTGAACCCTAGTCTCTTACAAATAATGTCTCTAGTAGCTACCAACTGAGCTACATTTATGGAACAACAATAATTTCAACAAACATAATATTACAATGTAAAACAACAACAATAATAATTGCAACAACACAAACACGATTATGATTCAATTAATGTTTCAGCCATTTTATTGTTTTTGGGATTAAGTATCCTAGTGGTTAGATTCACGCATTTAAGTGTGAAAAAGTGGGAAATCAAGGCTTCAAATCCCGACCCTTGCAAATAATGTATCTGGTAGCGACCAATTCAACTACACTTATGTGGCACAATAATTTCAACAACATAATACAACATTGTAAAACAACAATAATAATAATTGCAACAACATAATACAACATAATTGTAGGTTCTAAACCCAATTAAACTTTCTTGAATTTTATGAAAAAAATCTCACTAAGGAAGGGTCTATGACATGGTAACCCAAAAAAACATAAACATTAGTACTTCAAAATAAAAAAGACAGACATAAACTTCAAAATTATTGTGCTAAATTTGAAAAGTTGAAGAGACTAAATTAAGTGACATTCTTTAATTTAAGGGACATAATTATCGTTGTGCAAATTTGAGTAAGTTGTTGGCTATTACAATTACAAGTGTCTATACAATATACTTGGTTAAATTTTGTCGAACTTCGAATTAATACGACATGTTAAGAAGAAAAATAACATACAATCTAGTCAAGATAATATATGCTAAAAAATCATAGCAAATAGAACAAAACAATGAAGATCATTTGCAACACATCCACCGATACTTTTTAGAGAAAAACACTGACACCTTTTAATTGTCTTTATTTTTGGTGGCCGGGGTTCGAACCCCGGACCTTGCATATTTTTATGCACTGTCCATATTGTTTAAATTAACCACTATTTTTTTTTTACTTTTTAAAAAATATTAATAACTATTAAAATATTTTTATTCTGGTAGAATTCTTAAAATATATTTAATCATTTATTATCTTATTCAATTTATTTCTCACTATAATAGAAGAACCAAATATTTCTACAAAATGAAACATTATTAAAATACATTTAATATCTCATTCAATTATTTCTCACTATAATAAATAAAAACAAAATCATTCTACTAGTATGACACTTAAAATGGAAGGAATTGAGGGAGTAATCAAATCAATCAGTTTTTTTTGCACTACCAAAAAAAAATTCAATCGGTTTTTTTAGGCATTCAATCATCGGTTCAGAAATTTACAAAAGAAAAAAACTTAGCACAATAGATTAGGTTTTTTTTTTTTTTTTTTGCAATACAAAATTTTAGGTGAGTTGTGTTTCGAGGCTCACTAGGGTTAGGGTAGATCTCAAGACTCAAATGCACTTACATAGATATCATTCACCAAAGAGGTCCTCACATCAGCAACGAGAATTGAACCTATGATCTTGTGGGAGAGTCGACCTTGCAATTGAATCAACTACTTACCAATTGAGTCAACCTTCGTCGACTTATAGTACATTCAGGGCTGGCCTAAGGGTAAGGCAACTCAAGCCCTCGCTTTAGGCCTCTGAATTTTGGACTTAGAATAAAGGCCTCATAATAGACAAATTTATGTGTATATATACATATGAATAAAGGCCTCACAACAAATGAATTATACAACTTTGTCGTAAAGCAAAGATGATAGACGCGAGACTTTATGATGCTTACAACATGAGTTCAATACTTCTCCATAAGGCTTTACAATGCACACAATTTTTCCGCCGGAAGTGCTGCACTTCCACTTATTTATTTATTTATTTATTTTTTATAAAACCTATGTATTTTTCTATTTTTTTATAAAACCTATGAATTTATACTAATTTCTTTCATTAAAAAAGCCTCATATTATAGTCCGTTTTAGGCCTCAAAATGTGTTGGGCCGGCACTGAGTACATAAATTTATTCCTTCACAAAACCTCTTTGAAGTTTCAAGAAAACAACTTAGCATAAGGACTTTCTTTTTTTAAATAAAAAAAACCACTCAACACAAGGACTTGATTTCTCCTTCAAAGGTTACCAAGAACCCTTAACTTTGCTCAACGTACTTCTGTCATGTTATGTGTGTGATAACATAGATATATGGGAACAAACATATATACTTTGAATATTTGGATTAATTGGTTTCAGTATTTGGTTGTAATGTGTGTGATCAATCTTTGTGTTTTTGATGAATGTGCTTGTTTGTTACTCCTGATTCGATTAAACGTGTAACGTGTTATCTGGTTTTGTTTATTATGTTTATGTATAATCTGCAATAGTTTTGATTGTGAACTTGTAAAGTTAGAAAACAAAGTATCAATTCCTTAGGGATAGTTAGATAGATACTAATAGTTATGTAATCTAAATTGGTTGTGAGTAACACTATACATTACTTCTATGCTTAGGATCAAGTTTGAAGTGTGCTTCTTGATGATGTTATTATCTAATATACATTTTTTCTATAACATTTCTTCTTAAGCCTTGATATGAGTTATAGTTATCAGGTTTTGATTTCTGATATTTCCTTGGCAGATGGCGTCTTCTGGTATTTTCATAGGTTCTAAACACCAGGCGGAATCAAAGCGGCTTTCACTTGGAATGAATCCTGCTGCTGATTCAGAAGTTATACATCAAGATAGATCAATTGGTTTCCCTATCTCAGTCGCATGGAGTGATGCTGATTCAAAAAGCTTTCTCCTTGCTTTGTTTACTTTTGGGAAGGATTTTATTCAAATAAAAACATTCTTAGAGAACAAAAAGATGGTGGAAATACTTGCATTTTACTATGGAAAGTTTCATACAACTGATGGATATCGTAGATGGTTGGAGTGCAAGAAGTTAAAAGGGAGACAATGTTTGATAGGGAAGAAATTGTTTACCAAACCGAGGCAATGTGAACTATTGTCTCGCTTGATTCCTCATGTCTCTCAAGAATCTCAAGATACTTTGTCACAGGTATTTCATTCCTCATGGTGCTGTACATGTTGAATGATTGTCTTGTCTGTCCATATTTTATTGATTCAATCCATTTGATGTTACCAAGTGAAAGCCGTCGCTTCTGTTATAGACTGCACACCTCCTATTTATGAGTATTTATGCCCATACCAATACCTTTTTTTAAATATCACATGCTATGTGTGCGTTTGATACTATCGTAATTAAAATGGAATCACCGAACAAATTCTCATTTTATTGTGACATTCCATGATTACTTGAACCTCTATGTCCATGCCAGTACCTTTTTTTCTTCCTTTAAAGCACTTCTGTTATATATATATATAATTTGTTTCTATCCTCACTTTCGTTACGTTTATACTCAGGTTTGTAAATCATATATGGAGGGGATAACTTCTCTAGAAGAATACATACATATTTTCTTTGAAGTTTACTGTTGGACTTGGCATTCTGGAAGAAGTAGTAGGTATTGGTAAGGAGAAGGAAGACCTTACTAGGTTTGGTGTGAAACCTAGGAAGAAGAACAATCAGTGGGCATTTTCAGCACCAACTTGCAAAGATTTGTCTTCTCTTGGACCGAGTGATATAATACAATCTTTGACAGGATCTCGGCTGAGCAAAACCAAAAGTAATGGACTATTCTGGGAAGCTTTTTGGCCTCGCTTACTAGCAAGAGGTTGACATCAAATGAAGATGATTTATCTCATCATCCTCGTCAATGTTACCTTAAGCCAAAGATGCTGATAGGTAGCGAAAAGAAAATTACCAAAACTGATGGTCGCATAATGATGGAAATAAGATGGTTGAAAGCCGGAAATATCAACACGCTTTTGATGTTGATTCTTTGGAACAACATGCTGATATGAATCTCAGGAGACAGATCACTAGAAACAAACCATTGAAAGTTAGAGCATTGCAATCAGAATGTATAACGAAAAAATTCTTACATCCAGAAAAGAGACAAAAAAGCGAAGACATCCAGAGACAGCCCAAGATCCTTTCAATCCTTGCCGCAAGCCTCGTACAAGAGGCAAAACAATGATGCGTCGTATTTGTTAAGATCATGGGAATGCATATGGTGGTGTTGCCTAAATATTTGCATGCCCCTTAGTTAAGTTAAAAAGAGTTTCTGGCATTTGGAATTGGTTTTGAATGTACTGATGCATCTCCTGCCTGTGTTCTAAGGCTGCCAGATGACTAGACATACTCTACAGAAATTTTTGGTTTATTTTGATTATAAAATTTTCTTTTTTTATTGTTATGTTTTATTTTATTTAATTAATAATTAATCAAAATTCTTGTAAGTTACCCACATAATTCATTAAATTCAGCTATTTTAATTCAGCTATTTTCAGCTTGTCATACAATGAAAAAGTATTGATTAATAATTAATCAAAATTCTTGAATGAAAAAGTATTGATTAATAATTGATTAATAATTAATCAAAAATGAATTCTTGTATAATTCATAAAAATGAATTCTTGTATAATTCATTAAATTCAGCTATTTTCAGCTTGTCATACAATGTCATACAATGAAGTGTAAGTTCAGCTATTTTCAGCTTGTCATATTGAAATTTGGGGTCTAACTCATATGTCATACAATGAATTCTTGTATAATTCATAAAAATGAATTCTTGTACAATTCATTAAATTCAGCTATTTTCAGCTTGTCATACAATGTCATACAATGAAGTGTAAGTTCAGCTATTTTCAGCTTGTCATATTGAAATTTGGGGTCTAACTCATCCTTACAAAACCGGCTTGTAAGATGAGGATTGCATCTCTTTATATACTCTTCTCAAGAGTCTTGTCTATCCGATGTGGGACTTGGGTTTTTCCCAATACACCTCCCTCACGCCCAACACTCTTTGGGCTTGGTGCGTGAATAGGTTTAGGCGGCCCTTCTTGTCTATCCGATGTGGGACTTGGGTTTTTCCCAATACACCTCCCTCACGCCCAACACTCCCAATACACCTCCCTCACGCCCAACACTCCTTGGGCTTGGTACGTGAATAGGTTTAGGCGGCCCTTGAATTCGACAAGCTCTGATACCATGTTGAAATTTGGGGTCTGACTCATCCTTACAAAACCAGCTTGTAAGGTGAGGATTGCATCCTCTTTATATACTCTTCTTAAGAGTCTTGTCTATCCGATGTGGGACTTGGGTTTTTCCCAATATAACCCTTGAGGTATGAGAAAGAATGTTGTTCAAAAGTTATCACAAAATTGTTTTACAAATATCATTTTTCTTAAATTAATTAACAACTATTCTGTTATTTATTTTCTTATACACAACTTTATTGTATTCCTAGCAATTGCACCAGTTTGGCCAGTTTCTTTCAAACTTATGTCTATACTTATACCAAAAAAAAGAAAAAACGTATGTAAATACAAGGAACAAAATAATATCATAAGTACAAAACTACTAGGAACAAAATAAAATCATCTATGATGTGTCTATCTACTCTATTATGAGCACTTGCAGCTTGTAACTCCTTCATGGTACCTTCATTAGCAAAAGAAGAAAAAGCACACGTTGCTGGCAAGAGACAACTATTTGGTCTCTTTCTTGCATCACTAACTGTCTTTTTGGTCTCTCTCTTGAAATTTTCCTAAGTTTTGACATTTTTACACTTTGACCAATCTTTAAAACAATCCCTTTTGATTCATATTTACTTTGAACACTTTCGTTCCATCATCAAGATTTTTTATCCTTCGGTCCAAAACCTCTTGATTCTCCCAACATCTCATTTGATACTTTTTTAATCTCATGTGACATCTTGCCCCATGTATCATTTCTATTTCTTTGTAGATGCCCCAAACCATCTTCTAAAATTTTGTGTTGTGGAATCCTTTATTTTTCACTCTTTAAATACCACCACTTGATCCTAAGAGTCACACCCTTTGTTTTTCACCCTTTATACACAACACAAAATAAAATAACATTACGGATAAACGGACACATTAATATCCGTCTTCCCGCTAATTATTAATAAAGATAAACCAAAAAGAAATATATTTAGTTTTGATTGAATTCAATGTATTTGAAATATATTTAGTTTCAAAATATTTCAAACACATTAAAAAGTTGATTGAAATATTTTACAAAATAAATAATTCAATGTGACATTATAAGGTTTGATTGAATTCTTTAAAAATATATATTTGATTGAATATTTATTTTGTAAAATATTCGTGGGTGACTAATTTTTAGTCCCCCAATTAATTAGGGTAAATTGAAGGTTTTGGTCCAAAGAAAAAGGCATGGAAAGCTAAAACACTTCTTCATGGAAACAAGGGGATGTATTATAACAATCCTCAAAAATATAATAATGAAGTTAAGTTTAGGTGGACTCTCCACTTATACGAAATATGAAGTCCTCAATTTATTGAGATTGACGGATGAAAATAAAATAGTACAATTTGTATATTTATATTATCTATAAAGAGAATATATTTTGTGGTGATATTTCATTTCTAATTATACCTTTAAATAAATATATTTTGTGGTGATATTTCATTTCTAATTATACCTTTAAATAAATTTATCTATAACAATGATATATTGTTAGTGTCATTAAAAAGGATAAGAAGTTATATTATATTTTTTAAATTGTTGGTGTCATTAAAAAATATGTGTATAATTTGTTACAATAAGAAAATACAATGTATCTAATAAAAATAATTTTAATTAAAATTAAAATTTCGTTGAAACTAGTGTTATAATCTATTCACATTAACACAATAAAAAGAACAAACAAAGTAACTCGTTCCTTAAAAAAAACGTTTGAATGCGTATAGAATAAAATATATTTCCTCAAAAAAGAATAAATATATCTAAAAATAATATACTTTTATATTTATCAAAATTTAAAATTTAGTTAAAATTAAATGATACCAAAAACGTATTTTAATTCATGTTAATATTATTTTGTGTGTTTCAAATACATTATTTTTAAAAGAAAACGTGTTTGAAATACCTGAATTGTCACATTGATTAGTTTTTTTTTTTCACTACCAAAAAACTAATCAATTTGACAATTCAGGTATTTCAAACTTATTTTCTTTTTAAAAATAATGTATTTGAAACACATAAAATAATTATACATTAATAATACTCCTACATATTAATTAAATCATAGTTTAAAACATGTAGTAGAAAAATTATTTATGTTGATCCTCCTATGGTAAATAGAAGAGAATATATTTAGTTTTGTTTAGATTTATTATAACAAAAGAATAGTCTGTTGTATTTCACGACGAATTAAGTTTAGTTTAGTTAAACTTTTTTCAGTGAAAAAGAAAGTTCTTGGAAAAAAGGAAGAAAGCAGGAGGAAAAAGAAGCAAACGCTACCTCATTCCGTTGGGTTCTGTTGTTGTTGTTGTTGTTGTTGATTCTTCAACTTCAATCTCTCTCTCTCTCTCTCTCTCTGATTCTAAGCTGAAATTACAAACTAGAAAGAAGATGGGTCAAGTTTTCAATTTAGGTGGACTCTCCACTTATACGAAATATGAAGTCCTCAATTTATTGAGATTGACGGATGAAAATAAAATAGTACAATTTGTATATTTATATTTATATTATCTATAAAGAGAATATATTTTGTGGTGATATTTCATTTCTAATTATACCTTTAACTAAATATATTTTGTGGTGATATTTCATTTCTAATTATACCTTTAAATAAATTTATCTATAACAATGATATATTGTTAGTGTCTTTAAAAAGGATAAGAAGTTATATTATATTTTTTAAATTGTTGGTGTCATTAAAAAATATGTGTATAATTTGTTACAATATGAAAATACAATGTATCTAATCAAAATAATTTTAATTAATATTAAAATTTCGTTGAAACTAGTGTTTATAATCTATTCACATTAACACAATAAAAAGAACAAACAAAGTAACTCGTTCCTTAAAAAAAAAAACGTTTGAATGCGTATAGAATAAAATATATTTCCTCAAAAAAGAATAAATATATCTAAAAATAATGTACTTTTATATTTATCAAAATTTAAAATTTAGTTAAAATTAAATGATACCAAAAACGTATTTTAATTCATGTTAATATTATTTTATGTGTTTCAAATACATTATTTTTAAAAGAAAACGTGTTTGAAATACCTGAATTGTCACATTGATTAGTTTTTTTTTTCACTACCAAAAAACTAATCAATGTGACAATTCAGGTATTTCAAACTTATTTTCTTTTTAAAAATAATGTATTTGAAACACATAAAATAATTATACATTAATAATACTCCTACATATTAATTAAATCATAGTTTAAAACATGTAGTAGAAAAATTATTTATGTTGATCCTCCTATGGTAAATAGAAGAGAATATATTTAGTTTTGTTTAGATTTATTATAACAAAAGAATAGTCTGTTGTATTTCACGACGAATTAAGTTTAGTTTAGTTAAACTTTTTTCAGTGAAAAAGAAAGTTCTTGGAAAAAAGGAAGAAAGCAGGAGGAAAAAGAAGCAAACGCTACCTCATTCCGTTGGGTTCTGTTGTTGTTGATTCTTCAACTTCAATCTCTCTCTCTCTCTCTCTCTGATTCTAAGCTGAAATTACAAACTAGAAAGAAGATGGGTCAAGTTTTTCGGAAGTTGTTTGACACATTCTTTGGCAACTCTGAGATGAGGGTAAGTAAAAGGGTACCTTCTTCTTCTTCTTCTTCTTCTTCTGGTTTCTTGTTTACTGTATTGATTGATCTTCTTCTTGTTGTTGTTGTTGTTGTATTGTTATAGGTTGTGATGCTTGGTCTTGATGCTGCTGGCAAAACTACTATTCTCTATAAACTTCACATTGGAGAAGTTCTATCTACTGTTCCCACTATTTGGTAATTGTGCCCCCCACCCCTTTTTGATTCTGTGTTGGTAGCTGTTAAGGCTGGTCTGTAGCAAATACCAATAGTTATTCTCATTATGCAAATATACAAGTTTGGCCCAACAAACATCATATTTTTATAGAATTTGATTGACATACTATATTTTTTTTTTTTTGATAGAGTTATGTGAACCCTGAAACTCTTGATACTTGTTAGTATTCCTTTGGGTGTCAACCCTCACGGGTTGAGTTTGCTCCTTTCTAGGTCTCAAGTTTGAATCCTCTAGGGGTTATCAGTTTCTGAGTTAAGCCACTCCATATAGGGCTTTACTTTGACTTCAACTGGGTACCTCCTAGTCAGTTGTGGGATTGGTCCCCAGTATTAGTCTGTCCTTAGGCCGGATACCAAGTTTAAAAAAAAGAGTATTCTCCTTGGTGTACCTCAGTTCAACAACCGAGCTGCCTACTCGGGACAAAATACGTGAAGAAGAGTTGCCATTCTAGCGGTTATAGGTGGGGTTTCAATAGTTGCATTCTAATAATTTTGGTGGCAAAATCTAAAGTTGGACATTTTAATAGGTTGTTATGGTAGTTGTTAAATTTCTACTTTATTGTATTAAGTTCTTTCAAGCACTTGGGCATCAATGTGAGGAAAGTTCAGTATAGTAATTTCATAGTGTTTCTTTGAGGTGGGTCTATATATTATTTCTGTATGCAGTATGCTTATAAATTTTTTTTTCCTTGCAGGTTTCAATGTGGAGAAAGTTCAGTATAAGAATGTTGTTTTTACAGTTTGGGATGTTGGAGGACAAGAGAAATTAAGGCCACTTTGGAGGCACTATTTTAACAACACTGATGGTCTGGTAAGCATCAAATCATTGCTTTTATATCTCTTTCTCGGTGAAAACAAAAGCTGTGGTATGTTTGCGGTTTTGTGAAAATTTGCTTTTTTTCACCATCATTAGCATGTCTATTAGGCCTGCAAAGAAAGGTCTACACACATAAGGTAGCAAGTTTGATATTAAATACAGATGCATACATTTATGCAGATTTATGTTGTTGATAGCCTGGATCGTGAGAGGATAGGGCAAGCAAAGCAGGAATTTCAGGTAGTAAAATTAAACTTCAATATCATGTTATATGTGTGCATAAGATGCCGTATGCATCATTTTAAAACAAACTAAAAACTGATTCATTGATTATTTGCAGGCAATCATAAATGACCCGTTTATGCTTAATAGTGTCATATTGGTATTTGCAAACAAACAGGACCTGGTAAGCCTTTGTTACTTTTTTCTTTTTTGTGCTTTTTACTGCATGAGCCGACATTGTAGTTGTATCTCTGACTGTAGTTCACATGAGAGCCAAAGCATATAATTGGGTGACAAAATGACATGTTTACTGAATATACTAAGAGAAGTGTTGGAAATTCTGCCATATAAGCTCGTATAGGATGAAATAATGCATAACATTGTTAGGATTTTACGTTACTCAATTTATTGACAATTTAAATAATATGACATTAGTTAGAAGGTCTTGAATTGTTATTACCCTTATCT
Source organism: Medicago sativa (assembly GCF_051527215.1). NCBI lineage: Eukaryota > Viridiplantae > Streptophyta > Magnoliopsida > Fabales > Fabaceae > Medicago > Medicago sativa. Next base: position 2,139,497 of record NC_140753.1, read on the forward strand.
TGATCTGATGTGTTATTAACTTAAAATTTTGCGATGATTTAACTGCTGGGATGATGTCAAAGCCTCTTTGAATAAATGATAAGGTGTTTGCTCCATGCTGTCCCCATTCTTCATAATTAAATGGAAAAAGTTGGTCAGTGCTTTGGGATCAATATTGACTGCAGTGTGAAAAGTGCGCAATCACATGTATGTCAACTGATCTCCAACCATGACCATCGGTGATGTTGCTACCCATGTGGGTACAAGTGTTTTTTGAAAACGCAGTTATGAGGATAAGTACTATAGTATCCTACCCAAATCCTAGCCATTGTTATCCCTATATTTTAGGTTTAGACAAATTTTCACTTCCAGTTTTTCTCCCATATTTCTGTAACATTCCCACAACTCATTTTGGGGAGTTGCTTATGTGGCCTTCCTTCAGCCCCTGCTATTATTAGCTGATAATGATATGTTATGTACCAGGTTGATGGCTGAAACAAACTTCTGGAATTGTTCAGTTGCTGCATTTTAGTGTGTGCTATAGCGATCACTCATTATTATTATGTTGTAAATTTGTAATACTGGCTAACTTTTCCTTTTCATGATAAAAATATTCTCCTCCAATAATTTGAATTTTGCTGTGTGCTCAAGTCTGGTCATAACTGTTATATATTTTTTTTTTCTTCTTTTGTAGAGAGGGGCGATGACGCCGATGGAAATATGTGAAGGACTGGGTCTCTTTGATCTAAGGAATAGAAAATGGCACATACAAGGCACGTGTGCCCTCAAGGGAGATGGCCTTTACGAGGGTTTGGACTGGTTGTCTTCAACTCTGAAGGAGATAAAAGCTACTGGATCAGGAACCTCATCCTTCTAATTGTCAAGGTTTGAACGACACTTTCCATTGTTAACGAGTTCCATTCTTGTGTATCATTCCATTACATTTCATCATTGGTATTATTGTATACTGCAGGTATTATGGCCAGGTAATTGATGAAGGAAAGTGTAGAGTTTGGTTATCAGTTTCATTCAAGAATGCTGTAGATTGTAGGACAAGTTTTAATGTGAACCCAGATTATTATGTAAATACTAGACCACATGTTCAATCATGATCTATATTTAAAATTATGTTCGAATTTGTGTATCTAGAATGAAAGATGGGTCCATCTTCCTGCTATGAGAGTTGTAAAGGAAACTATAAGAGATAATTTGTGAATGCTGACAGAGAACCATCCTCTATCCCATGAATGTGTCTACTGAAATGATATGACTGATGAGAAAACAATTTCATTACTTACTAAAAATATCCTAGCCCATGATAATATTTCAAAATATATTCTGAATAAGGATAAAACTTGTTTGCTTTTCTTTAAGTGTTGTTTATATTCTTCACCAATAATAATGTTAAGTGTGTAAAAACTTTTAGATTAACTTAAATGAAAATAAATTACAAGATAAGACTGTACAGTATGGGATAACCTTGAGTCATACGAGAACTCTTTGGTGCTAGAGGAATGATAAATTATGGGATAACAAGGCTGCACAATGTATCTACTAGTCAAGTTACTCAAACGACTCGTGCCCTTAAATGACTCTGACATGGATCGTCAATTGCAAAATCATCGCACTAAAAAGTGGAATCCATCGAGTGTGCTTTGGAGGATCAGTGGGTTCCTTCCCTGATAGACACTCTTAAGTGTAACAATGATGCTGCGTTTTTGTTTTGAGAAACATGATTATATAATCTTATGCATGTTCATTTGAGTCTGGAATGGTATGTTTGTGGGCGAGAACATTATGTATTCCTCATCATCTTCCAACAGTTGAATTTGAGGCTTGTACCTTAATCTCGGCGCTCTAATGAATTCCAGACCATGAGTTGGATAATGTACTTATTAAAATGGCGTACAAAGTGCTGGCAGACGTTATCAATCACTAAAAGGAAAATGTATTGATTTAGGGGTCATCACACTGCAGAATTTTTTTATCATATTCCACTTTCTATTATTTTACTTTTTGAAATGAATTAGTTTGCTATTGTGGAAAATAAAGCTAGCGAATTGAAATTAGACAGTTGAATGAGAAAACGTGGAGGTAATTAAGTTACTCAGTAAAAGGAATTAAGAAAAAGGAAGAAGGTTTAAACTAATTGCAAACACTAAACTATTGAACTGAAATTGGCTCTGAATTTCATCTCAACCAAACTAAACATGCCAAGTTGACTTGGCGAGCAAACAAACCAAGTTTGTAATATTTTGAATAAGTCAATGGTTGGACTATGTGATGTCCATAATATATTTATTATTAGGATCACCATTCTTAAGAAGGAAGAAATCAATAAAGTAAGAGGCTAAGCTACCAATTCTCATTGGGTATGGTTGTCTGTCAGAATTCAAAGTTCACACTTCAATCTCTCTCTGTCTGGTTTTGATTCTCAGCACAATTTGCACACCAGAGAATTGAAATTGAAAGCTTCCAAAGTGGTTATGGGTCAAGCTTTACGGAAGCTGTTCGACACATTCTTTGGAAACTCTGAGATACGGGTATCAAGTATCAACTATTCAACTATCAAGTACTTTTTCTTTGAAATTTGTTTGGTTGATTGCTTTCTCTGCTGATCTGCTTCTGATCACAGGTTGTGATGGTTGGTCTTGACATGGCTGGCAAAACAACTATACTCTATAAGCTCCAAATTGGAAAAGTTGTACCTACTATTCCTACTGTTGGTGTGTCTAATAATCTTCATAATTGACTTTCCAATTTTATTTTTTAAAAACTTTCTTTGGATTGATCATGATTCATCTTGCATTGCATCCGTTACATTTGTTATTTCTGTGTTGGTAGCTCAAGGATGTTAAGCTTGTGATGTGATATATCCTCCTCGGTTAAGAAGCCGGTATACAGTGGTACGATACAATTACAGTAGAGACATATATGGAAACTTTTTAAAAATCAAGATATCGCACAACCGATAGACATTGATAATGTATCTAGAGAGGAGGGGGGATATGCTCAATTTTTGTAACGAAGCATTCAAATTGCTAATTACTCATTAAAACATAAACATATCAGTAGTCATTAGTCAATATATGATGATAAACAATTATTTTAAACAAATTTTGTGATCATAACAAATAGGCATAGTTACATATCTTTCCCGCCCCTATATCAGTATATACTCTTTTTACTATGAATTTGTCACAAAAAGCGCACAATTTTTCGTTGTTTGCCTGTAAGATGTATCTAAGATGTATTGTTTTCCGGGTGACAATTATGTCTTAAATTGGTAAGAAGTGTCAAAGATGTATCTGGGCAGTATTGGAAGTGTTATTTTTAAAATGGATTTAAAATATTATTTGATGCTGTACTTTTTAGGTAGGTATCAACTATCAGTCATATATTAGTATCAGATAATACTAATACTATTTTGGAATTATTTGGCATTAATAGCTCCTCAGTTATCTACTTGGCTTTTTCTTCCCCTTGCTTTGTATTGGTATGAATGAGGTTAAGCAGACTAGCATACATGGTTCCTTGGCTGTGTAAAGACATGTGAAGCTTTTTGATGATCATGCTAGTTTTCGAACAACTTAAATCTTATTTTTGCTAGATCTAAAGTTGGACATGCTAGTAGTTTGTTAATGATAGTTGTGAAATCTATACTTTAATGTATTAATTGCTGTTAAGTACTTGAGTCTTAACTGTTTGCCTTTCATACAAGATTATATTTCAGTTCTGCTATCCAACTTGTTGTAGCACTGTTTGTCCTCTTTGATATTTCTGCCAAGAAATTATTGACAGTGCTTATGGTAGGATTTTCCATGTTATGACCAATAATCACCAACCGACTTTTTTGGAACTTTCTAAATTCATTTCATCAAGGGTTTCTTTGACAAGGGTCTATATGTTTTTTCTGTAGGGTTAACAATTTACTTTGCATTGCAGGTTTCAATGTGGAGAAAGTTGAGTATAAGAATGTGTTGGTGATTTCCAAAATAATGGAATCACTTTAAATCAAAAGTTGTAACTCTTCATGGGAATCATTCATATACATTGGAACTTTTCGCAAAGAGATGCTTAATGAACATTTGCATTGATTCAAATGTATATGATTATAACCTTTGACAAAAGGGTGCTTAATGAACCTTTGCATTGATTCAAGTGTATATGATTATAACCTTTGACAAAGGGATGTTTAATGAACCATAACATTGTTTCAAATCAAAGGGGTGTTTTCTCTCATATGAAGGGTCATATAATGCACTATAAATGCTTGGCATTTGGGCATTAGTTGGACACACAACAGAACAACAACACACAACTTTGGACAGAATTTTGTTACATTAACAACATAATTCTCCATCATTCTCTTACTCTAAATCATCCATCAATTCTCTAATGCATGAGTGAATTGCTGGAACCATAAATCTGTAAAATACTGTTAGGAGATACGCTTGGTGTGGTTGTGCAATACACGTCAAGGAACTCATAGTATCCTGAAGGGGATTCGCCGGTCATTCCTTATTGCATCCAATATACAGTTATTGGTGGGGGCGAATCGAACCTAAAGGTTAGTATGGCAACCCCATACGCTTTGAGTTTACATGCATAACGATCAAACTTTTCAGGTTTCAAGTGCAGCAGCCTCTTCCCAACAATCAAGATATACAACAATCTTTGGAATTTATGTGCACACTTCATCGTATTCATCTTCATCATCTTCTTGGTCAAGTTATTGCAGCAGACCCCCAACACAAGATCCAACAATCTTTAGGTTCGATTTATGATTTACTTGTGATTAATGGCTGCAATTTTAGGAGAGATGAAAGCTTACATTTTCATCCATGACTACGGTGAACGGTAAACAAATTCGTTTTATGAACATATGTTGTGGAAATTTATGGATAAATATTTCATATGTGATGTGTTTTGTTAATTTACATGTGGTTGTAGATAATATATGCATGATAAATTTTGATATGTATGAAATTTATCGTTTGAAATCTGTTTGATGTGAATTTGAACATGAGATAATGTGCATATAAGTGATTATCTATTATGAAATATTTAGTGTTCTAAATGCATGTGTATAGTATCTAAGTAAATATGAATATGTTAGATTTAACATGTGGTGACATATATATACATGATTTAGAAATTGTTCAAGTATATGAATTTTGATGAGTATAGTAATATGTTAAGAATGTTTAAACACTATTTTATTTATGAAAGTAGTGTAGATAAATTGTCAAAATATCAAGTGGTTGCTTTAATGATATTATTTACTTTGTGTAAGAAATTATTATCATTAATATTGTGTTGATATCATATGTACATGATAATATGAAAAGTAATGGTTAATTTCTTGTTTATCATGATATTAAAATAATTTGGGTATGTTTTGAATTATTGTAAGTTGATATATGTTCATGGAAGAAAGTCATAGAAAATATTGTGATTTTGGTTCATTGTTTATTCTTCTATGTCATTGTTTATTGAAATTTAGTATTGAACATATTTAAACATAAACTTAAATTTAACACAATGAATTTATGATATATGTATTAGTTATATGATAACTAAAATCAAAATGATTGTGTTATATTTAATTTTATGTGGAGTATATGACTTACATGTTTAATCCCATCTTATGAAGTTTGGCTATGACATTCTTTTATGATCGATTTTTATTTTGCTATGTATGTTTAATGCATTCAATGTATGATATATCTTGGCTAGATATAAAAGAAAAGTTGAAGTTCAAATTGAAATGCATGTTAAATATTGTTATAGCAAAGATGTAATGACATAAAAGTTTGTGCATTATTACAATATACTCAATTGACAAAAGTGTGTCATAGTTTGATGATAGTTGGTGAATACTATCAAGAGTATATAAGTTGATCCATAGACATAGCTATGAGAATTAAAAATCTATGTGAAGAATTGAATATTCAAAGTTTATAAAAGTTAAAAGAAAATCTTGCAATTATTTGACGAAATGATTGACAAGGAATGATGTCTTTGGAAATGATGTTGAATACATTGAAGACATTATTAGGGATGTGGTACAAACCCAAATCTAATTGATCACCAATGGTGGAAACTCAACCCACACTTGAGTAGCATCAAGTCTTGGGTTCAATGGTGAAAGTACACTATTAGAGTGATTGAAGTACTTGACAATAGATAACATCCCAAGGGGTAAAAGTACTTGGACCATAAGAAGAAAAAGGGTAGGATGAGGTTTTCCTCTTAATGGACATATAGCATATATTTGCTGGAATGCATACTTATGGGGCATTTCCGATATAGTCTACCTATGTGAGAATGAAGTTTGGCCGCTTCACGGAGTTCAAGGGTTTGACTCTTAAATTCTCATGAAAAGGGATATATGACACAAGGCCTTCTTAATGTGTCATCTTACAAGTCTCTTTATCAATGGTACCGAGATTCTATGTGTAAGTTATGCACACTTGTTCTAATGAATAGTTGGTTCAAAGCTTGCCTACCATACTATTTGGGAATGAGCGAAAACTTAACTTACTAAGTAATGGTTCAAATCGCGAGATACCATTACTGAAGGCATGGAATTTCCGGATTTATGTGATTTAGTATTTTGAAAATGGTGGGGGATTGTTGGTGATTTCCAAAATAATGGAATCACTTTAAATCAAAAGTTGTAACTCTTCATGGGAATCATTCATATACATTGGAACTTTTCGCAAAGAGATGCTTAATGAACATTTGCATTGATTCAAATGTATATGATTATAACCTTTGACAAAAGGGTGCTTAATGAACCTTTGCATTGATTCAAGTGTATATGATTATAACCTTTGACAAAGGGATGTTTAATGAACCATAACATTGTTTCAAATCAAAGGGGTGTTTTCTCTCATATGAAGGGTCATATAATGCACTATAAATGCTTGGCATTTGGGCATTAGTTGGACACACAACAGAACAACAACACACAACTTTGGACAGAATTTTGTTACATTAACAACATAATTCTCCATCATTCTCTTACTCTAAATCATCCATCAATTCTCTAATGCATGAGTGAATTGCTGGAACCATAAATCTGTAAAATACTGTTAGGAGATACGCTTGGTGTGGTTGTGCAATACACGTCAAGGAACTCATAGTATCCTGAAGGGGATTCGCCGGTCATTCCTTATTGCATCCAATATACAGTTATTGGTGGGGGCGAATCGAACCTAAAGGTTAGTATGGCAACCCCATACGCTTTGAGTTTACATGCATAACGATCAAACTTTTCAGGTTTCAAGTGCAGCAGCCTCTTCCCAACAATCAAGATATACAACAATCTTTGGAATTTATGTGCACACTTCATCGTATTCATCTTCATCATCTTCTTGGTCAAGTTATTGCAGCAGACCCCCAACACAAGATCCAACAGAATGTTGATTTTACAGTTTGGGATCTTGGAGGGCAAGGACTACACAAATTAAGGCCAGTTTGGAGGCACTTTTTTAACAACATTGATGGTTTGGTAAGAATCAGTTTCATTGCTTGTCTCTTTCTCAGTGAAAAGAAAATATATACAATGCTGGCAGTTTTATGAAAGATTCCTTCTTTAACCTACATTAATATGTGCAATTATAAAGATTTATGTTGTTGATAGCATGGAGCGTGAGAGATTAGATCAAGCAAAGCACGAATTTCAGGTGGTAAAATCAAATTTCGCGATAGTATTAATATGTGCATATCTGTATATTATATATTGACAATTATAAACTGAACTGGTTCATGAATTACTTGCAGACAATCATAAATGAGCCTACTATGCTTAATAATATCATATTGGTGTTTGCAAACAAACAGGACCTGGCAAGTCTTTGTTACTTCTTTTTTATTTATGTTCTTTCAATTGTTATTTATTACTTATATTAAATACTATGTTTTGGATGTAAATTTGTTTATGTCCATATAATAATTTCCACCTTCTCAAATATTTTAAAAGAATTTTTTTTTTTTTTTATAGGCTAGCTTGAGCAAAATACTCTCCTCAAACAATTTGAGTTTTGCTTTTTGCTCAAGTCTTGTCATGATTGTCGATATTTTCTTATTCTTTTGTAGAAAGGAGCAATGACGCTAACAGAAGTATGTGAAGGACTAGGTCTGTTTGATCTAAGGAATAGAAAGTGGCACATACAAGGAACTTGCGCCCTTAAGGGAGATGGCCTATTTGAGGGCTTGGACTGGTTGGCTTCAACTCTGAAGGAGAGAAAAGCTGCTGGATGCTCTTCAACATGAACCTCATCCTTCTAATTGTTAAGGTTTGAACTACACTCTCCGTTGTTCACGAGTTTCATACTTCATTATTTTCATGACATCACGGGTTTATTGTATACTACAGGTATTTTGGCCCATCACCCATGTCATTGACGACGAACATGTAGAGTTTGACCAGTTTCATTCAAGAGTAATGTAGATTGTAGGAAAAGATTTAGTATAAACCCATGTTATGTAAATACTAAACCACAACATGTTCAATCGTGATCTATGTATAAAACTAAGTTAGAATTTTGTGTATCTGGAATAAAATATGGGTCCATTTTCCTGTTATGAGAGTTGTGAAGGAAACTATGAGAGAAAATTGGAGAATGCTGAGAGTGAACTATCCTCTATCCGATGAACGTATCATCTGAAAAGATCTGTCTTATGAGAAAACAATTTCATTACTTACTAAATATTATCCTAATCAGTGACTTATTAAATTTCAAAATATATTCTGAATAAGGATAAAACTTGTGTGCTTTTCTTTAAATGTTGTTCATATTGTTCACCAATTATAATATTACGTGCGTAAAAACTTTTAGATTAACTTAAATGAAAATAAATTACAGGACAAGACTGTGCGTATGGATAATCTCGAGTCATATGACAACTCTTTGGTGCCGGAGGAATGAGAAATTATGGGATAACAAGGATGCATAATGCATCTTCTTGTCAAGTTACTCAAAAGAGCCATGCCCTTCTTAAATGAATCCGATATGGGTTGTCAATTGCAAAATCACTGCACTGGAAAGTGGAATCCATCGAGTTGCTTTTGAAGATCAGTAGGTTTCTTCCTTGATAGGCACTCTTAAGTGTAAGAATGATGCTAAATTTTCTAAGGAACATGGTTATATATTCTTATGTATGTGCATTTGAGACTCGAATAGTATGTTTGTGTGGCGTTATGTACTCCTCCTCATCATCTTCCAACAGTTGAATGTGAGGCTTTTGCCTTACTCTCGATGTTCTATTGGATTCTAGACCATGAGTTGGACAATGTAATGATTGAAATGGTGTACAAAGTAGTGCCAGACATTATTAATCACTTGAAGGAAAATGTCTTTGATTTTGATTTACACGAATGATATTGCACACAATCTAACACAGGCAACACCTTTCATGATTAGTCTACAATTTTTTTTTAATCATATTCCATTTTCTATTCCCCCTTTTATTTTATTTTTTTTGAAATGAAGTAGTTTGCTTTTGTGGCAAATAAATTTAGCAAATTTTAGTCAGTTGGATGAGAAAACGTCGAGGTAATTAAGTTATTTTCATGTAGCAAAAGGAATTAAGAAAAATGAAGAATGTTCAAAGTTAAAATTATATTGCAAACATCAAAACTATTGAACTGAAATTGGCTCTGGAATTTCATCAACACCAAACATGCCATGTTGACTTGGCGAGCAAACAAGCCAAATGTTTAATATTTTGAATAATTCAATGGTTGGACTATGTGATGTCCATAATATATTATTAGGATCACCATTCTTAAGAAGGAAGAAATCAATAAAGTAAGAGGCTAAGCTACAAGTTCCCATTGGTTGGTATTGTTTTTTGTTAAAATTCAAAGTCCACACTTCAATCTATATCTATCTCTCTTTTTCAGATTCTCAGCACAAATTGCAAACTAGAATTGAAATTGAAAGCTTTCAAGTGGTTATTATGGGTCAAGCTTTCCGGAAGCTGTTTGATACCCTCTTTGGCAACACTGAGATCCGGGTATCAACCATCAACTATTTTCTCTTTGAAATTTGTTTGTTTCCTTGCTTATTCTAAAGATCTGCTTCTGATCACAGGTTGTGATGGTTGGTCTTGACAATGCTGGCAAAACAACTATACTCTATAAGCTTCAAATTGGAAAAGTTGTATCTACTATTCCTACAGTTGGTATGTCTAATAATCTTCATGATTCATCTTGCATTTTGCATCCATTTCATGTGTTGGTAGCTCAAGGAATTTAAGTTTGTGATCTGATATTTCCTTCTCAGCTAGGAAGCCGAGATAAACAGTACGATACAGAAAATTATTCAAATTGCTAACTACTCATTAAAACATAAACATTATTCAATATATGATGATTGAAATTATAACACCTGTGAGCATAACAAATAAGCATAGTTACGTATCGTTCCCCTACCTATATCAGTATATAGTCTTTCTACTATGAATCTGTCGCAGAAAGTGTACAATTGTGTCTTTAGTTTGTAAGAACATATATAAGATGTACTTTATTTCGATGACAATTGTGTCTTTAATTGTTGAGAAGTGTTGAAGATATATCTAACTAATAATATTTCTGTCTTTTTGAAGATTAAGCCAGTTTGTGCACTTTCGTTGATACTTTTGTCAAAAAATTATTGAAAGTGTTTATGAAGGGCCTACTTGACATGGGTCTATATGTTGTTTCGTTAGGCTTAACAATTTATTTTGCCTTGCAGGTTTCAACGTGGAGAAAGTTGAGTATAAGAATGTTGATTTTACGGTTTGGGATGTTGGAGGGCAAGGACGACACAATTTAAGACCACTTTGGAAGAACTATTTTACCAACTTTGATGGTATGGTAAGAACCAATTTCCTTGCTTTTATGTCTCTTTCTCGGTGAAAAGAAAATTTGTGTTATGCTTACGATTTTGTGAAAAGATTCCTTCCTTCACTTACGTTAGTATGTGCATCGATGCAGATTTATGTTGTTGATTGCCATGACCGTGAGAGAATAGATCAAGTAAAGCAGGAATTTCAGGTGGTAAAATCAAATTTCATTATAGTTTTTTATATGTGTGTGTATTACTGGCGATTATAAACTGAATTGATTCATGGATTACTTGCAGACAACCATAAACGAGCCTTCTATGCTTAACAATATCATATTGGTGTTTGCAAACAAACAGGACCTGGCAAGTCTTTGTTACTTCTTTTTTATTTCTGTTCTTTCTACTGCATACAATTGGTTAAGAAGAGTGTAGGAAACCCTACCATTTTAGTCCCTCATATTGAGTTTTGCTTTGAGGTCAAGTTTAGCCATGATTGTCAATATTTTCTTATTCTTTTGTAGAAAGGAGCGATGACGATAACGGAAGTATGTGAAGGATTAGGCCTGTTTGATCTAAGGAATAGAAAATGGCACATACAAGGAACTTGTGCTCTAAAGGGAGATGGCCTTTTTGAGGGCTTAGACTGGTTGGCTTCAACTTTGAAGGAGAAAAAAGCTGCTGAATATTCTTCAATGTGAACCTTATACTTCTAATTGTCAAATTTCTTCATTCCATTATATAATGTGTATTATTGTATATCATACAGGTATTTTTGCACTTGTTGTTGATGAACAAACGTGTGGAGTTTGGCCAGTTTCATTTAAGAATAATGTATAATATGTGGAATTGTTTTACTGTAAACCTGGGTTAAAACTTATGTAACAAGACCACAACTTGTTCAATCATGATCTATGTACAAAATTAAGTTAGAATGTGTGTATCTGGTATGCAAATGGGTTAGTTGTGAATTAGACATCTCTTAAGAGAGACTTGTAGATTCCAACGGAGAACTACTTATTACATTTATTCAAAGTGATTTTCCAAAAGCTACACTTTGTAGCTTCTACAAAATTTTGGTGGGTCTGTAATTTTAACATACCATACACCAAACATTAACTAAGTCGTCGTTACAAAACTCATTTGAAACATTATCATCATTATTGGAAATGAACGGAAAACATTTTTTTGCAAATTTACGTTTCTTAGTAAATGAAAATAAATCACCGTCAAATATGACATAAATTCATTTTTTGCCACTAAATTTTTTTAAACTGAAAATTGATCCCTCAAAATTTTTAAAAATTGTGATCGTAGTCCTTATTTTCAATTTTCAAATTTGACTGAAAATATTTAAAATTTATAAAATAGCCCAAAAAAATTAAAAAATTGAAATTTTTTTATTCTTCTAAAACCAATTTTAAAATTAAGACTTAAAAATTTAAAACATTATTTTTGTTTAAATAGATTGATCAAAAGTGCAATTAAAATTTCTTTTACATTGATTGATTAAAAAAAAACAATTAAATGTATTATTAAAAGGAAAAAAATAACGTTTCCGGAAGAAAAAAAAGATAAACCCTTAAAGTAAAAAAAAAAAAAAAAAAGAAGTAAAACCCTAGAACAAGAAAAATCAGAAGCAAAAGCTGAAAATCACGTTTAAGGGATCTGGGTTGCTTTGAAAATAGAGAGTGATGGGGACAAGAAATTTAGTATGGAATGTTACTAAAAAATTGGCCACAATTGGTCTCATTACTTTCACTATCTCTGATCGTTATGCAACTGTTGTTCCTGTTCGTGGTGCTTCTATGTCTCCTACTTTCAATCCCAAAACTAATTCTTTCACAGGTTTTTTATTTTGCTACTTTTCTTTTATAATTATAAGAAAAATTTGATTTTTACAATTGGGGTTTTGATTATTGATTATATGTTGCAGATGATTATGTCTTTGTTGAGAAACTTTGCCTTGATAAGTTCAAGTTTTCGCACGGTGATATCGTCATCTTCAGGTAATAATAATGTTGTTCATTTTTATGCCCATATGTTCTTTGTGCTTATAGCATAAGTGCTTATGTATAGGTTAATTCTACAATGAAAGAAAAACGAATTTAAATTGTTTTCATACAAGCTATAAGCTGTTTTCATAAGTTAAACGGGAGAGCTTATGACAATAAGCTGAAAACAACGTATATACATGTCATATGTTGTTTCTATAAGCACTCCCAAAAAGTTTTAGTCCATGTGAAGAAAGAATGCTGTCATAAAGAAAACACACACACACATACAAAGAACGTGCATGGTAATTTCGAAGAGTTTGGTTTAGTGGTGAAAAAAACAAGTCTTGGATTTGGTGCTGATTCCTTATTTGAGTCCCGATGGTCCTCGTGAAGGGAGGAAAATCCAAATCTAGTTATTGGTATGATTTGACTTCTACAAAGTTTCCCACTTTAGATTGTGGCATCATCGTATCACCAACGAAATCTGTTTAAAAGAAGAAAATCGTGCGTGTAGTCAATTCATGAAACTGAGATTTTAGATTCATGAACAATGAACATTTAATTAAGACATGTTCTTATGCAATTGATGAGTCGGTATTTTTCAAAAATGTTTGCTCAAATAAAATAAGTCAATCTGAAGAGACCCAATGTCTGGAAGTGAATTTAGTAACTGTAGAACTAGGTGAACTTGCTACCGTGAACTTGAAAATTGTTTTAACAGTGTAATAATGTATTTGGATTAATATTGCATTTCTTTAGAAGTTATTGGCATTGATGGTTCATTATGTACTCTATGCTATCTGATCTGCTTATAGAAATTAATGACCTCTTGTTCTTATATTCATATGCTAATTTATGAGATTGAGGTTTATCTGAATTTCTAATTGAGACCTTAGTTGCTGTTTTTGGAAGTTTTTATTGACAGAATCCGAAACTTTTGTAGTTCCCCGTCGAATTTTAAGGAGACACACATAAAGAGAATAATTGCATTACCTGGTGAGTGGTTTGTTAATCGTCATAACCAGGACGTACTGAAGGTTCCAGAAGGGCATTGTTGGGTCGAGGGAGACAATGCAGCTTCTAGCACAGATTCAAAATCATATGGACCTGTAAGTTGCTGTTGTCACTATGAGTTTCTGGCATGACAATATTAAGATATGCAAAATGAAGCAAGACAAATATGTTTTTATAAATAACCATTCTAGTATTGCATTGTGAAAAACCTCAACATTTCTTTGACACGAGCAATAGAAAATTAGAAGTCACAGCTTATAAGAATTACAATGCAAAAGATGACCAGTCAGACTTCTATAACTAGAAGAGGAATAGACATATATTGTGTTAAGAACCCAAATTGGAATGGAATAGAGATTTTTATTATTGATTAAAATGAGAAAACGATTAGAGGATGATCCGTATAATCCTACATCAAGTGCTCCTCAAAGAAGATATTACTATCTCTGCCCAAACCTAATGTCTTTTTCAGAAAAATGCTTAATGCCCTTCCTAGACGGTTTCAACCCATTTGTTGGGCTAAGGCTTAAACCCATCGCCTAACATATCATCTGTCAAGTCAATAGCAGTTTTGTTGACTTATTTCAATGCCATAAAGGCTAAGAGCTTCTTTGATTTATTTGGTATCCTTCGATTTCGTTGCTTAATGTATTTAAGCAAAATTCTGTTCACAATAGTTTCATCACCGAGTCAATTTACTAATCTATATTCAACATGTTTCATATTTGCTCACTGCTAGCCCTGTCTTTTGGCCCACATAGGCAAACCTTGATACCAGCCTATGAAATAAGGATTTTTACGAACAGCATTTACTCTTTATGGAACTACTTAGGGGTACTATAATGTTGGCCTTAACACAATTTTTTTAGGAGTACTATAACGTTAACCTTAACATAACTTTTTTATTGATGCACTGTCGTGGATTTTGTTAATGCTACAATGTGGGCGATGCAACATCTGATAAATTTGGTAACGTGACAATTTTGTTTGCAGGTTCCATTGGGTCTAGTACGAGGAAGGGTTACCCATGTTGTTTGGCCTCCTCAAAGAATAGGAGCTGTCAAGAATACCACACCAGAAAGATTACCTTCTTCATAGTCGGATCCTAATGCTATTGTCTAACCTCTTCAAAGAACCAAACCAGAAAAGAACCACACGAGAAGAATAATCTTTTGATCTCTATTGTTGTTCCCTTTGGTCGGAAAACCGTTATTTAATTAATTGGTCATTGTGGAGAGAAGTTACCAACCCATTTGTTGATTGGATTAGCAGAACTTTGAATTTGATTATATTCTAATCATGGTAACAATCTAAGATGTTACAAATTAGATGAATGATATCATAACTGCTATTTTTTAAGCAGAAATTGTCGAGATAATAATTCAAAGGGCGCCACTAACTCTCTTAGTCCAAATGTGTTCACTAATATTTTCAAGTATATTAGAGCACTCAAATTTAATGGGTGGAGGGGTTATGTGTGCAGCAATAATTTGGAATGAGGATGATGGAGGCTTGTTATAGAACAGCTAAAGATGTTATAATTTCGTGTAACTCTCGCGTAATTGTGCTCGTAAGTCATATATATTATTTTTTTGACAGCAAGCTCACAAGTTATATTATATATACCAAGTCATTGAATCACTAGGGGGGGTGTTTGTTTCAAGTTTAAGAATGACATTCCTGGGAATACATGGCAATCAGGGGTATACGACATTGTTCAAAATTATTGGAGTAGTTCTATACATCAGGGGTATACAACAATTTCTAGAGTCATATGAAAGGTTGAAATTTAAAATAAAATGCTAAAGAATACAACTGTAAGAGACGACCAACCAGCTATTTGCTGGAATTCTAGTGGATCATAGTAACATTTAAATTTTCGTTAATTTAACATGCTAAACTGTCATTAATTTAGACTGAACACTTAAATTATTGGTCAAATACCTCCCCGGGTTCTTTAAGTTTCATGTTTGTTTCAGATAAATCATTTAAGTTTCTAAAGTTTCAGATAGGTCCTTTAAGTTTCGAGTTTGTTTCGGATAGGTCCTTTAAGTTTCTAAGGTTTCAGATAGGTCCTTTAAGTTTCGAGTTTGTTTCAGATAGGTCCTTTCTATCAACCTCCGTTAAGCCAAAGTTGATCTGTCCGTTAAGCCAAAGTTGATCTGGTTGGGGAAAAAATTGATGCCAAGTGTCAGAGAGAACCACCTCACCCACTTAACGGACATATCAGCTTTGGCTTAACGGACATAACAACTTTGGCTTAACGGAGGTTGACAGAAATGACCTACCCGAAACAAACTCGAAACTTAAAGACCTATCTGAAACCTTAGAAACTTAAAGGACCTATCTGAAACAAACGTGAAACTTAAAGGACCTAGGGATGTATTTGGCCTAAATTATTTGGAACAAACTTCTAAACATAGCTTCTTAATGGAAGGGTATTTATCAACAATATAAACATATTTTGTACATATACTTAATCACATGTCACCAAGAATTCATTTGTGATTGGATTCAATGCAATAGTATTGTCCAAAAAAAAAAATTAACGCAATGGTAAAAAGTTATTGGACACTGTAAAAATAATTATATAGTTATTCCATAGTTGGTAAACTCTTCAAATAAATTATAGTTGTATGCGGTAAATATTGTTATCGTCGCCTACAAAAATATAACTGCTTATGATATGAAGTGGACGTAGATCGGCAATTGGAGTTTATGAACCATGACGGAGGATGGTGGCTGATTTTATTTGTGGGATGTTGCTACTCGCAAGTCAATTTATGATTGAGGTGGGTGTGAGGTTTTAGAGTAGAATGCATGTAATTTCTCATCTGGTTGTCCCTTTTTTTATAGATAGGATTTCAAGAGGATAGGGTGAAAAATTTGTCGAGTCCGTGATTTTAGAACATCATTTGATCTCGATCACACTGAAGTAGAATGATGAGCAGACTTATTATGGTGTGTTGTCGGTGCAACTCTATAGTTAAATTATGATGATCGGATCTTCGTCCAATCCAAAACAATAATTAAATTAGTGATATATCACCATTTTCAGTTTAAAACGAAAGATGATTAAAAAATAATTAAACATTTAGTTTTAAGAATAATTATTTAAAGTGAACATGAGCAAAGAATCAAACATTTAACTAAGTAAAGCATGTTCTTAGAGGAATAAAATAACTTTGTTAAAAAATGTATACAAAAACTTTCATCCTTTTATTTTTGAGAAAAATCTTTCGTATAATGTGCCTTACGACTAGTAGTATAGTGATTTTGCGTCGTATCTAACATATTTGTAAGGTGAGAAAACTTATCAACAAGCTCTCGTAGCTCAGTTGGTTAGAGCACCCGTTTAGTAAGCGGGAGGTCTTGAGTTCAACTCTCAACGAGAGCAAAATTCTTTTGTTTCTTAATTCAATTATATTTTTGTCACTTCTCAAGCAATACTCAGACACAAAAAAACATTTTCACTATATTGTGATGAATGAATAATGAATTTACACAGATAGATACACATATAATTACAAACACTTGTGGCTAAGAATTTGCTTATTATTTGACTAAATTCGTGTGGTTTAAGCATTAACATCAATTCACCATCTTTCATCTCCAATCCAGTTATTTTTCTCTTTTGGCCCTGTAGGACCTTCCTCACCATACAGTTCCACAGGAAGCTTTCTAAACAAATTACCAAATGAACTTCTAAGCCTTAAAGGAAGAGAGTTTAAAATCTTATCAAGCTCAGTTTTTGAATCATAAACAATTTTAGGACCCCATTGTCTCATATACTGCAACCATTGAGGTTCTTTCACAACATCACCTAAATACTCAGCTGCAACAATCTCATAATGAGCGCTTGAATCCACACGCAAATTACTACGTCTAGCATCGTTCCTGATACCAATTCCAAGTTTTGACGATCCTTGTATATAGGTTCCAGGATGAGGGTAACTTGCATGTCCATTTTTTGATGCGTATACAATAGCTTTATTGCCATCAATATACTCTAATTCATATGCATCTACCCATTTACCACCACTGTGCTGTGAGTAATATATACTCCAAAGTTCTCCAGTGAAGTTACTTATTCGAAGTGTGAAATGCTCCCAATCACCTATATGTTCACCAACTTTGCTAAAAGACATGCTTTTCATTCCAAATTTGAGAGTAGAAGGTCCATTGAAAGGACAAAAAATCCACATTACAATGTCTGTGAAAGTTCCACCAAATGCTGGTTTCACATGAACATAAAGTTTAGCACTTTCCAAATCCCCGTGTTTGATAAATTCCCTTCTACTTTTATCATTTGGAAAATCTATCCAAAATTCCCCATCATTTGTTCCTCCACCGGGAAAATTTGATCCACCTTCATCGATAGTCTCGCCTCCAGAAACACCCTTTCGGTACAAAAGGGCTCCATTGTTGAAAAACCAATCAACAGAAGAAGGCAAGTAAATTTCCTCTGGATGAAAGAAAACAGTAGGGCCATAATGCTCTATAAGCGCATGTATTTGGTCGATCCACGGCATTGCTGATAGCGTTGGATTCAAATTCTTCAAACACACAACAGGCAACTCTTCTCCGTTGTTCCAACAACAACCACTGCAGTAAAAAGTCCCTACTGAAACCCCTTTCCCTAACATACCACGGTCACAGGGTCTCAAACTCCAAACCCAAAATGGAAATTCGTGAATTAAATTTCCAGCATCAAGTAATGTACGGTAAGGTTCACATTTATCGGTTAGGTCAACACGAACGCAACTAATTTCATCTAAATTAGGCTTCTCACGGTTGCTAGTAACCAAGTAGCCAAGAGCCTTGTAACCTTCAGGAGGTTGAGGTAGCCAAAAGTAAGCAGCAGAATCAACCGGCATGGCGATTTTCTTTCTTCCTGAATTAGTGCACCATACTAGTGTATAATCAAGAGGGTTCTCCAAAGCTGGTAATTTGTTATGGTTGCTAATGTTATATGAGGAATCTTCTACTTGTTTAACAGCAAGTACAAAACCCCATAAAGGCTTGTAGCTAGGTTGACAATAGTGACCAAGGATGTGAAATCCATCTGGTACTCCCACTGGTTTATAGAATGCAACAGCTTTTCTTGGCTCCACCATCACAGTGCTGTTCCAAACAGTCTCAAACTTTGTGATCTTGCATACTTCAATTTCACCAAGGTTCACAATTCCAGAAGCAAAATCCTGTCCTGTAATCAGTAAAATAATTACCAGACATATAAACAATAACTTGATTAGAAAAGGGATCTAAATATAGTTCACCAGATAAGAAGAAATATCAATCATTTGTTGACCAATGACTTAACCAAAGTTAAATTGCTTAGAAGAAAGGTCTTACTATAGTTAACAAAGATGAAACCTTTATTGATTGGTAAATTAACCATATTTAATTTGATTAGAAGACAGGTCTTCTTACTATAGTTCATCAGATTAGAGGAAAGACAAAACCTTTGTTAACCAATGACCTAAATAATAGTCAAGTAAATTATAAGAAAGGTCTTACTATAGTTATAGTTCAGCTGATTCGAAAAAAGATGATAAATTTGTCAACCGATGACCTAAACATAGTTAACCCGATTAGAAGAAATTTGTTACTATAGTTCATCTACTAGAAGAAAGATAAAATCTTTGTTGACAATTGATTTAACCATAGTCTTGAGGGAGAGCTTTGCCACCCACTACCTCAAGCGATTAGTCTCGTCTCTACAGTTGCATGCAAAGGATACCCAGTTCACATCAAACAAACAAAAAAACTTAACCACAGTAAAGTAATCAAGTGAACTAATTAATTAGAAGAAAGTAATCCTAGTTAAGTTGATTGGTTTCTTCAAAATCAAGTTAACATGGTTCAAAATTCGATAAGATAGTAATCATGAGGATCGATCTATGATCGCAGAAAAGAGAAATTTGAGTGGTAAAAAAAAAAAGGAGATACAAATTATGTATTTAATTTTATAATACAAAATAACTTATAGCTAGAACATTAACATAGCAAAGGTAATTGCATTAATTAATTAATGTTGTGTCTGACACGCATGGAATAAGATTAAATAAGAATATAATGAATAAAAAAATGGTGTTGTTATAGTTATACCTTGAGGCCATTGAGGAAGAGGAGTGTTGAGAGAAAAAGTGTTGGGAAGAAGAAGATGATGATGATCGGATGCATTGGGTTTGGAAGGAAAAAAGCAGTTGCATTTGGAGCGAAGCATATGGAAGAGAAGGTGCGGAGGATATACAATAATCAAGTAAAGAACCCGTAACACTTGGTTCCTCAGATTGATTAAAGTGGTTGTTGTGAAGAAGATCATCGTGAAATTGAAACTAATAAAACAATCTCCAATAATATAATTTAGAAGAAGAAGTATCGTTTTCAAATTTCAATTGATGAAGGGGACGGGACCTTCTCTCTTTGTCACTGTGTGTGACGAGGCAGGCATAATAATGTTTGCTTGCTTGCGAGTTAATCAATTAATTAATTAATTCATTCTCCACTCACTGTTGCACCTTTACTTTCTTTCTTCATTTCAGGATCAGGATTATTACCGACTTTCCTTCTCATTTATCCTTCTTTCTTTCCTTTTTTGTTTTACCAACTTTTTTCGGTCAAAATAACAAATTCTTTCTAATTTTAACTTGTTTTTATTTATCCATAATTCATTTTTTTAACATTTCTTAAATAAATTGTTACCGTAATTAATATATCTATTGTGTGTGAATATTTTTAAATTGTCATTTTTTTTATGTGTATTAAATTTGACTTTTCATATTTGAAAATAAGTTAGTAGTATTAATTATATATATGTTTAGGAAAATATCATAAAAACATCTAGTAATTTGTATAAGAGCTTATATTTAGGGACACAACTTTTTCCTAAAAGTGTTTATAGTTACAGACAAATGAAGTATTTGAATAAGTGGATTTGAGTTTCACTAATCTTTCACTTATGTCTATCTTTCTCATAATTAAATGGATAATAAATGTGGGATAGATGAGTTAGTACATAAAGTTTTGTTTTTTGTCTTTGACTTTAATTAGACTTGCTAACTTATATAAAAAAAAAGTCCGATAATAAGTTTATGGATAATATATAATACATATATATTGTCATTTTTTAAATAACCGCCTTTTTTTATTTTTAAGGAATAACTGCCAAAATAATCAATAATTCATATCCCTTATTTCTTCTTTTGGTAATAAAAAAAGCTTTAATTTTTGGTGAAAGGCTTGCTGTCGTCGTGGAGGAAGTTCTATCCATCAAGTAGAAGAGCGGTTGAAACTCAAGCGATAATGAATGCTTCCACTAAACGACAAAAATCATCATTTCATTTCTATAATAACAAAATCAAACCCCGCCACGTCACCACTCACCATAGATTCCTTTCTCATTTTTCTCACACTTTCTCATCTCCATTTTCCAACCACTCATTTTCTCTCCCTCACATTTTCCCGGGAAAAAACAATAACCGTATTTCATCATCACTATGAGAATCACCATGAACACTCACTTTCTCTCATGCGAACGTTCTACAATGTTACTTCATCAAAATTCATCTCCACTTCTTCGCAGATTCCGTTTCCGTTACGTCAAATTCAAACCTCACCGTTCACTATTCCGATGCTTGCTTCCTCAAATCGCGGTTCAATCTTCCGCCAATGTAATCGCCGCCGCTGCTAAAGCCGCTTCCGTCCACGGTGCCGTTTATTCCGCTATTAATCATGTTGCTGTTACTGCTGTTGCTATTGCTTCCGGTGCTTGTCTTTCTACTAAGGTTGATTTCTTGTGGCCGAAACCTGACGAACAACCAGGTCCTCTCCTGATTCTTTCTTTTCTTGTGAATTTGCTTCGCTGATTATGATTTTTCTTACGATTTGTGATTTCGAAGGAAATAGTCGATTATGATAGTTTTTGCTTCAACGTTTTGATTTATGTGATTGATTGACTTTGTAGGATGCTCACAACTATGCCCCTGAGATTATGAATAATTCATGAAGTTCGCTGACTCTGTCAAATTTTACTCATATAAATATGTTAGGGAATAGGGACTAAATTGTTAGCAAGCTGTTAAATGTAGAGACTAATTGATAGTAAGTGGTTAAATATACGAATCAACTGGACAGTTTAATAGAGTCAGGTCCTGTTTGAGAGCACTCTAATACATCGGGGACCAATTTGATGGATTACTCGTGTGTTATCTGTACTTCTTTCTTTGATTCTGTTACTACATGATAGGATTGTTCCACTAATCATTGGTCTTGTGTTGATAATGTTAATGTTAATCGTCGTAACTAGGATTAGTTTGTTACAATAGTTTGGAAGTAATTGCAACTTAGTGCAGGTAGTTTCTCGATAATAATGTGTATAACCATTGTAATTTAGGTAAACAATTAAAGGTTTAGGAGTTGAGTTTACGAAGGCTTCATGAGTTTATTTAGACTCTCAAGTTGGGTATGGTTCATATGTACCGGCAAACGGGCGAGGTCGAATGAGCGGAGCGAGTGGGACTTACCCTTGCACTTGGCCCGACGAGTCAAGGGTAATGTTGTAATCTGGACCGTAGTATTTAAATTCAAGTTGTACACTATAAATCCTAATCTTTTCACTGATGATAAAACGGAACTGCAGTTGCTCTGTACTAAGAGACGTAGGAACAATGGGACGAACTTCGTTAGCAAACAACAAGTGTTCATTTGTTTGTGTTTATCGTTTCGTTAATCTTCTGTACCAAGTTACTGTTCTAACACATGTCATCCATAATGAAACCTCTTGGGTTTTTCTCATTCACAAGCTTTTAAGCTTTCCTGATTCCTTACATTAATATAAGTAGATTAATAACATGCAGGTACCATTATGCAGGATGGAGTAGATGTTACTGGCTATCCTATATTTACTGATGCAAAGGTATAATATCTCAATTCGCGTTGTAACTTGCATTCTCTCTTGTTGCATCATTAAAATACCTTATGCTATGTGTGAAGGCAGGTACAGAAGGCTATAGCTTTTGCAAGGAAGGCACACCTTGGCCAAATGCGGAAATCAGGCGATCCTTATTTAGCACATTGTATTCATACAGGGAGAATTTTGGCTGCATTGGTTCCATCAAGTGGTAAACGAGTACGTACTCTGATTAGTTATTAAATCTTCAAGCTGACTCAATTTATTTTAATTTTTGGTAAAAATAATTATTATTTTACTTATATTGTCTGTTTTCAAAATTTTCATCCCCTTGGAAGATTTTTTTTTCTTCCACCAACAAACTCTGCAGAATGGATACCATTATACAACAAACGAATCTGCAGAATGCGTACCATTCAATAAACTTGAAGATGATACCATCATCATCTAGTCTGGAATATAAATGACAGTTTTATATTTATCTATCAGAATGCAATAAATTTTTCTTACACTTTAAAATTACACACACACTGTATCAATTATATTGATACTTATCAATGTTATTTAACCTAATATTTGAATGAATTACCTTTGATATATCCGTTATCAGACACTGTATGTGGTGCGAATATCTGATATTTGTTTGAGAATACCAGCTGGAAATATTGAAGATTTCCCAATATACATTAAGGGTCAAGCTTTTAGCCTTTATCTTTATATCTTGGTTGTAGACATACTTGTTGAATATGTCCAAGGGATGGTGCCAATAATATGAAAATTGCATTGTTCTTAGTTGGAGAGCCAAGAGAAGAAATAAATGAAAAGTTAGAGATATGAACACAAGTTTTAGAAACACATGGTTTCCGCTTAAGTAGAAGCAAACAGAGTATAGGAAATGGAGAGACACAAATGTAGAGGTGAAAATTGGAAAACTACTGATACAATGTCTCAAATCACACATTTTAAGTATCTTGGTCCATTTTAGAGCAATTTAAATCGAAATGGTCTATCATTGGATTTAGTGCTTGACAAGAATTTGTGGCACTAAGTGATCCATGTAACCAACCCTACCTTCTAGGAAAAGGCATGACTTTTTGTTCTTATATAATATCTTACTGTGTTTCTGGGGCTATACTAATATATCTAAATAATTCTGCTTTTTTCACCGCGTCTCCAGTATGTTTCCTGAACATCTTAATTTCCAAATTGATACAAAAGGTTCAAAATAATGTTTTTCTTCTTACTAGATTTAACCTATGTTGTTGCTAAAATAGCCAAGTTGATTATTTAGTACTCTGAAGTCTGAACTACAGTCAGTATTACACTATGATGCAATATGTCATAAATGTTGGCTTTTATGCTCATACTATCTTGAGTTTTAAAGGTGCACGAGTTGTATGTTAAAGCATATTTCATTTTTGTTGTTCATTTGTTTGAGATATTGACATTGTGTTACAGGCTGTTGAAACAATTGTGGCTGGTATTTTGCATGACGTGGTTGACGACACCTGCCAAAGTTTACAGGACATCGAGGCAGAGTTTGGGGATGATGTGGCCGAGTTGGTAGCCGGTGTTTCTAGGTTGAGTTATATTAATCAGGTATCATGAAGGCAAAAACAAATTTCTAACACTGCTTGTATCATGGTTGCCAAACTCTGGTTAACTCATAAATCATAATAGTTAATGATTCTAGGGATCAAAATTGAGTTAACTCACTTTAAAAATTGTTTGTCTAAACTTGGATTGCTTGTATAAAAATCGTGACTTTGGAGACGATTAAACAAGTCTATAAGAGAATATGATTATTTCCGCATACATGCCTAAAGAGAATGATATATTATTTCTTTTAAATACACCTAAAAGCTTAAGATCTATGATTTCTTTGACATTTATATCTTGAAATTATTGCATATATTTTTGAAAATTCAAGTGTGAGACGCACATTGGTTAAAAATAAGTTTTGTACAACTGAAAATGGCCACATACTTATAGGTTTTAAGTCAAGACGTTATGTCAAACACATTATTCCGTAATGGTTAAGAATGGGAAATATGAAGACCATGTAATTAAAAAGGACCTGTTCTGGTAAAGATACCAAGACCATTATTGATTTATTGTGATTTGGGGAGTGTTTTAGTATTGGAACTCACATTTAAAAGACAGAAGATTGGAGATTCAAATTTAAGTACCTCACTTGGTTAGAATGGATTAAGTCAGGACCATTAAAAAAAAAAAAAAACTAGATACTGGCTGACCTAATGTTTTGGTTCTAGTATTGAAGTTGACTTAATGTTTTCACTGAACTTGTTGGTGGAGATTTTCCAGGTTTTATTTTAGTCACCCAACATCCTAACATAACTATGGTGCAATACCTTAAGAATTTAGTGATGGCATATTTTTTATTGTTTCATCATATCTATATATTAGAAGCCTGAAGCTCAAAACTCCCAGCAACTTTGACGAGTATCACTGTTTTATTTTACTACCTTATTATATAATAACTACATCATCTTTTGCAGCTGTTACGCAGACATCGAAGGGTAAATGTGAACCAGGGTGTCCTTGGCCAAGAAGAGGTATGGAACCTGCATTTGACACATAGAAATTACTTATATAGGCTTTGAGTATTCTTTGATGTTTTATTGGTGATCAACGACCAAATATAAAGAAAGTTACACATGTCTACCATAGGTTTGAACTGTGCAATGATCAATATCAGTATGTGAAGTGAAAAGTGCATCCTATTTTCCTCTTTCAATATAATGGATATTTGATACTTTCCCAGTAGAAGCTTTAGGTTGAGTCAATATTATACGTGAGCTGTTTTACTTTCTCTTTAAATAGGGGAGGAGGAATATTATTATTTATTTAGGAGAAGATGGGGCACTAGGCCATACATTTCCCAGCGGGGAATTCAAAACTCAGTCCCTTTGGGTTACAAAACTTGACATTCACCATTGCGCCAACCCCGCCAGAGTTCATGTTTTATTTTATGAAACTAATCTTCTGCAAAAAGTTTGGTTTGACAAGTATCTGCCATTGTAATGAATTTGTTGATTGGTAAAGATAATAGTGAAACTATGTGCCTTTTTAGATTTGTAGAACGCAAGTATATTGGACAGTGGAATTGGTATCAGAAAGTTTTCTGATGTGTTTCATTCTTAATCTACTAGGCAAGTAATTTACGAGTCATGCTTTTGGGAATGATTGATGACCCGCGTGTTGTCCTCATCAAGCTTGCTGATCGTCTTCACAACATGAGAACAATGTACCGGTTCCGAGCCTTTTATGTTTTTTATTTTATGCCTGATTATTGACTGTCTTTTTGTTTTGCCCATTTTTGTCATTCGCCTCAGACCCCTCATTCTTTCAATCTGATGCAAAGATTATTTTAATCTCATAGGCTTTCTGGATGCTTTATAGTTATTTGTTGTGACTTGTGAAAGTTTACTTACAATAGAAGCCGGTTTGAATCAATGACCTTCCATGCAGTGTGTTCAACTTTTTAGATATAAATAGTTTACAATATGTAGGTTGTCCCACATATGGTTTTATTGGGTGAAATTTTTTATTTGCAGTTATGCTCTGCCAATGCATAAGGCTCAAGCTGTTGCAGAGGAGACATTAATTATTTGGTGTTCACTTGCTTCGAGATTGGGTCTGTGGGCATTGAAAGCTGAACTTGAAGATCTATGCTTTGCTGTTCTGCAGGTGCAATAATATTTTTCATGTTTCTTTCAATTTGAGTGTCATCAATTATATTGATATGCGATTGAACGAGACATGGAATTGTATGCGATGCATTTGGAATTGTATACAGACAAAGATCACTAATCACTTTTAACACCTGTCTACCACTTAGAGGAATTGTATGCGATACTTCAATGAGAAGCGCCCAAAAGACTATTTTATCTGAAAATTGAAAGTACTGAAATCCTTTTTGGTCATAAAAACTCTTGAAAATTGTGGTTGGGCATAACACAACCCCGTCATGGAGGAGACTCTGATATCATCTTAGAAATCGTGGTTGAGCCTAACACAACCCCACAAAATCGGCTTAACACAACCCCATCTTGTAGGAGGCTCTGATATCATCTTAGAAATCGTGGTTGAGCCTAACACAACCTAGGAGGCTCTGATATCATCTTAGAAATCGTGGTTGAGCCTAACACAACCCCACATAGAAATCGTGGTTGAGCCTAACACAACCCAGGAGGCTCTGATATCATCTTAGAAATCGTGGTTGAGCCTAACACAACCCCACAAAATCGGCCCATGATTCGGCCTAACACAACCCCATCTTATAGGAGGCTCTGATATCATCTTAGAAATCGTGGTTGAGCCTAACACAACCCCACAAAACCGGCCCATGATTCGGCCTAACACAACCCCATCTTGTAGGAGGCTCTAATATCATCTTAGAAATCGTGTTTAAGTCTAACACAACCCCACAAAACTGGGTTGTGAGGTGAGGATTGCCCCCACTTATAAACACATTGTCAGGCCATCTCTTATCCGATGTGGGACTCTTTAACAAAAAAAAAAAATTAATCATTTATGAAACCATTCATTAGCTCCTTTACTTTATTTGAGAATGAGTACTAGGTATAGCTCTACAGACAAAAAAGTAGTTCTAGTTGATGAATATATATTTTAAACTATTTGCTGGACCTGAATATTTTATCTTCTTGTGTTTGACTTAAAAGTGAATGATAGTCAGAAGTTGCGAAATTTTATCCATGCTTCTGGATATAAGCAGCAATAATAGTGCTATGAGGTGACATGGCTTTTGTATTATCGCTTTTTATCAATACTTGTGTTTGTACCTTATTTCAGCCTCAAATATTTCAAAGCATGAGAGCTGATCTGGCTTCCATGTGGAGCCCTTCGGCCAGAATAGGAAGCTCAGGAAGATTATATGTGAAAGGCAACTTGATACCTTTGGCTGAGAAAAGTTCAACTTCTTTTTACAACAAATCCTTGGCATTCAATGAGGGTCTCTGCAGTATGAAGGTAGAACTTGCAAGTGCAGAGGTTAATTTTACTTGTTTATATGCATGATCGTGAGATTTTTTTAAATGCTGTTTTATGGTCCCTTGGGTTGTGGCTTTCTGGTTTAGGCTGGAAACAACAACAATAACATCAACAACCAGCAAGCCTTATCCCACTAAGTGGTATTTTTTTTTTTTTTTTTTCACTCAATGAAGTTCAGAATATGGTTAGGCTGAAACTTTCGAGAGAAATAGGTACGGGACGGGCCCAATGGAGAATAGCATTGTTCGACTTGGAGTGTATATCTAGTAATTTCTAAAGGATGATGATACTCGAAATTTTTGCCTTTCGGCATTATATTCAGGATATCTCTGCAAAAGGCCGTGACATGATAAGCCACAGTCACCTGTATCATATCTTTTGGTGCTTGTGAAGTTGTACTGCCATTCTTCTTGGTGGTGGAGTTATATTGAGACAGGATTTTAAATTTTAGGGAGAATTCTGGTAAAACCCTATACTCAATAGCAGAGAATTTAATGAATGAATGCTTTCTGGTACAGACGAGTGATTAAGTGCAGAGAATATATTATGAGTTGAGAGAGAAGAAGAGGTTTTTTTTCTTCTGAAATGTGTTAATTCCTTCATTAGACCCCCTTGGTAATAACATAGCCATTAGCCCCTACAATAAGGAGAATATTCTAACAACTTACCACTACACACTTGCCAACTCAGCGCATAAAACTAAATGTATAGGTGTTGACATCACATACCCACCATGTATGGCCATCTAAATAGATATGCTAAATGAAAATATTAACATTATTTTACTGTAACATACATTATTATAGATAACAATTCAAATAAGAACCAAGGTAATTATGAGATCTTAAAGGAAATGTAACTGACAACCACAAAGACTATGCCAAATGCAGTATAGCAATAACATGGCAACTAAAGAGAGTTTTATGCCATGTGTCAATCACATATCCCACACTTTCAATTTTACAAATTATAAATAGTTATATTAATGATTAGCAAGTACTCCCTCCAGTCACTATTTATTTTTTTTGAATAAACTCCCTCCAGTACTATTATATGCAAAAAATGATTTTTTAAGTTTAATTAATAACTGATGTATTTGGTCTATATTATTTGACTAGATACACCAGTTGTTCAATGAACCTAAAAAGTGGTTTTTTGCTTATAATAGTGACCGGAGGGAGTATTTGGTAAGCCTTTTTCTTGATGTTAGAGACCCTGATGATTGGTAATTGAGGCATTATTCCATCTTCATTGCTTCGACAAGACCTGTGAAAGGGTTGGAACAAGTTTTTCATTCTGATTATGTCACATTGGTTTCAGGATCTGTTGGAAGCTGTAGTCCCATTTGATGTATTATTGGATCGGAGAAAGCGGGCTAACTTTCTCTATAGTATTGCTAATAATGTGGAGACATGCACGAAACCGAAGGTTGTTCAGGATGCTGGGTTAGCTTTGGCATCGTTGGTAATTTGTGAGGAAGCACTTGAGCGAGAATTGATTATATCGGCTTCGTATGTTCTTTTTCCTATTATCACTACCGCTTCTGTATTCTGATATTGTCCAAGGCACATGCCTGTTTTACCTAATGCTTTGTGTTTTATGTAGCACAATTTATGTGCTGACTGCTATAATATTGTGGTCTAATCAATTTTGTAGTTCTTAAAAGTTTCCTTCTGTATTTGCAGTTATGTTCCAGGAATGGAGGTTACATTATCAAGCCGACTAAAAAGCCTGTATAGTATATACAGTAAGGTATCCGGCAAATTCACTTCTTGGCATTTGAATTAAGAACTATGTCCATTGTGTTTTAGCTATTCTCGCTGTATACTTATGTAGAACCTTGACATTATTGGAAGAGTTAATTATGATTATTCAAGTAAGTTTGAATAGAGCGTAATGCTAGTGAAAACGATGGATATATGGAAAGTTTAGGTAAGAGACCTTATACATAATAGGAAAGTTAAGTTCCATGCTTCCCGTTAAGCATTATTGGAAGGATTGGGGATTTTATAATGGGCAATGTCCATCCATGGCTCCTCATTTCCCCAAAACATTCACACAAACAGTAGTATCTAGGTTTTTGGTGTTCGTTTTCGTTTATATCTTCTTGTGTTGGTGGATATGACAGAAACATTGAATCAAATTACTCTTTAGCACAGATTCTACCCAATCTAATGCAATTTATTGGCCAATTTACGTCAGAATAGTTTGTCTCAACTAACATTGAAAAAGCTAAATGAAAGCAGGGAGTGTCAGGAAGTGACTGATGGTGCTGCATTTAAGATTATTGGTTTTAATGTTTGTTTTATTATTACTACATTACTCTTCATTTATCTTAATAAAATAATTTTATAGAACTAGCCATAAATACTGTTTTTTCTCATCAAGCAATGTTAGCACTACTGATCTCAATTTTTTTGCTGACTTCACTTTGTGTGAATTAAAATAATGGTCAAAGTCATGGTTGCATGTTGTGCAGATGAAACGAAAGGATACAAGCATTGATAAAGTATATGATGCACGTGCATTAAGAGTAGTTGTAGGAGACAAAAATGGAACTTTACATGGACCTGCAGTTCAGTGTTGCTATAGTCTTCTTGACATTGTACACAGGTAAAATAAGGTCAAATTGTAGTCATCTATCAATAATACAATATATACACATATAGTCATTCAATACAATAATTTGTATGAAGGTATAGATATAAACTTAATTTACTTTATGTATTGGTAGATATTTTTTGTAATTTTAAGGGAATATAGAAGAAAGCCTTCTGAGGAGGATGGGAAGAAAAAAGAAGTATCAACTCCAATTTTTTTTTTTTTTTTTTTTTTTTTATATTTTCCATTCTTTTTTTCCTTTTCAGATATTTTGGACTGTCTGTTATGCGCCACAAACATGTGTGCTCATTGTCCTCGATCTGTAGTGGAAGTTTAGATCTATGTATATTTGTTACTACCCTATTGGCCCCATATATTGACTCTTATTATGTATATTTTACTGTATAGACTTTGGACACCGATAGATGGTGAATTTGATGACTACATCCTTAATCCCAAGCCTAGTGGCTATCAGGTTAGGCTTTCTGTTCTTATAAGAAATAAAATTAAAATGATCATTTTATTATGCTAATCTTAAGAACTTTGCTTAATTTTGTATTAACATGTTAACTTACTAAAATTGCAGTCCTTGCACACTGCAGTTGAAGGTCCTGACAACTCACCTTTAGAAGTACAAATAAGAACACAGGTGCTAAATTTGTCCTCACATGCTGCAGAGATTTCTTCGTGTATAGTTTAGTTAATGTTTTCAGTTATCATTCTGCATACCAGAGGATGCATGAGTATGCTGAACATGGGCTGGCCGCACATTGGCTTTATAAGGAAACCGGAAATCCTTTTTCATCCATAGACAGAATGGATACACCTGAAACAGATGCATCCTCATCCATAGACAGAATGGATGCACCTGAAACAGAAGCATCCTCGTCTATAGACAGAATGGATACACCTGAAACAGAAGCATCCTCCTATTTTTCCAAAGACACAGAAGAGGAAAATTCTTCAGATATTTTACTGAGCAAGAATAAGTCATTGAAGGCTGGACACCCAGTCCTTAGAGTAGAAGGAAGTCACCTACTTGCTGCTGTTATCATCAGGTGTGCAACATTTCCATTTCTAATGGATTTATGTTACAGAGCTATCCATATTGATTGTAGCTCGTCTTTGTTACCGTTTTCAGTGTAGAAAATGAAGCAAGAGAATTGCTAGTTGCTGTAAGCTTTCAGCTAGCAGCTTCTGATGCAGTAGCTGATAGAAGATCATTTTTCCAGGATAAGCGATGGGAAGCTTATGCACGGCTATACAAAAAGGTTTTCTGCTTAACTTGAACATTTATTGATAATTGATATGAATGTAGGCTGCTTGTGATGAATGTTTGTGGGAACAAAATACTTATACTTAGAAGCCAGTAACTGGATGGATCATTGTGTGGTAGTTAAGCCTCCTGTTGAGTATGACTCATAGTTACTGATAAGTGGGCAGGGTCTCTCGAGAGGACCGTAGTATTTAAATAAAAGTTGTACATAGTAAATCCTAATTTTTCAAGATAATACAAATGAACTGCAGTTGCTTTGCAGTCGGAGACGTAGGCAAAATTGTCTGAACTTCGTTTCCAGAAATTGTGTTCATTGTTTCTTTACTCTTTAGAACATGGTTGCTGTACTAACACTTCGCAACTAGCTTCCTACATATGCATTTCCTCTCTCGGCCACTAGTCTGCTGCTGTGCCATCTTTTCTTTATATTTTGTTTTAAGTGCTAACAACACATTGTCTAACACTCACACACTCTTTGATTGGTTAAAATCCACATGGGTCCCATATAAATTTGGTGGGATCCATTTTAGTTTTAACCAATCAAAGAAAGTGTGTAAGAGAATGTGTTGCTAGCATTATTCTTTTGTTTTAAATTACCTTGTCAAGTTGCTTACTGCTGACTTGCTTCAGGTGTCTGATGAATGGTGGTTTGAACCAGGACATGGGGATTGGTGTACTTGTCTAGAGAAATACACACTGTGTCGAGATGGTATGTATCACAAGGTATGTATTTCTGATCAGTTAAGCATTTGAAAATCGCACACTTCCCTTTATCATTGTTTTTGTTTCTCAGCTATGCAGAGACAATGGCATACACACGCTGTGATTTTTTTTATTTTTTTCCTTGTTTGGATATGCACATTTGTCCTGCCCACTTTCTTTATTCTAGTTCTGGCTTTAGTTCTAATAATCGACGTTGTGTTAGAAATGTATGTCTTCTTAGTAAATAAACGTTAAATATATTTTGGACAGTCTATTGCTAAGTCAATTTTTGAAGTCTTAAAGTCAACTATTTAACCCTTAATTCCTTGTAATGATTTGACTTTTATTTTTTCTTATTCTCTTTGGTTTATAGATTAATGGTGTAATATCTCTTTATATCAGCAATTCATCCAAATTAACTTTTATTATTTTATACATGTAAATTAAGTCCATACATTCTTTTTTTTGTTGGATTACATGGACATATTTAATTAATACAAACAAAATATGATGTTTTCTTCTAGTTACTGATTTTCTTTTTCTTAGATATAAACGGGTTTGTAAATAAGCAGACTGCTTTACTGAAGAACTTTATTTAATTATTTGCATCTTTCGCAGCAAGACCAATTTGGGCGCCTTCTACCAACATTCGTCCAGGTTATCAATTTTACCGAGCAAGAAGAATCTGAATATTGGGACGTTGTATCTGCCGTGTTCGAGGGCAAGCAAGTGGATTGTATTGCATCGCAATCAAAATTAGACTTGGTTCCGTCAACTTCTATGGATGCTAGCATCAATAATAAGGTTTTTTTCTAACCAATTTATGTTTCTTACACATTCTCCAAATGGAATTTGCTTATCATTTCCCTCTTCTGTTTACTGCCGTGTCAAATATAATTGGCAATCAATTAATATAAGAATCATGCAAAAAAATAATAATCTTAAATCCATGCTATGTAACTGGTCATAATCGAACCATGAGAATCATCTTTATTCTCACTCTTGTCTCTTAAATTGGTTAATGTTGTTCACCATTCACGTACTGAGAAATTCTAGATCAAGTAGGCCGAAATTTGATCTTCCCACAGCAATATTTATATTATGTTGCAACCATTATTTATATTTTTGGTAATGATTGCTGTAGAAAATTTTAGTGTAGAGATGCAATTGTGATGTAGAAATCGGTACGTCCAATATCACTATGCATAATTGACTAGAATTTAGGTATCAAAGTATAGTCTCTCTGCAATCATGCAAATTGAAAGTTCACATTTTATTTTCCCCGTGTTCCAGTAGATTTTAAAAATGTTGATGAATGTTTCATTGACTCTATATATTCATCTTCTAGGTGCATCTTTTGAGAACAATGCTGTCCTGGGAAGAGCAATTGCGTTCTGAAGCAAATATCAACCAAACAAAGCACGACGCAAAGTTTGATGGTCCACGTGGTCCTCTTAACCTTGGAGAAGTGGTAGTTATATGTTGGCCTAATGGTGAAATTATGAGGTTAAAAGCTGGTAGCAGTGCTGTTGATGCTGCACAAAGAACTGGTTTGGAGGGAAAACTGGTTTTGATCAACGGACATTTAGCATTGCCTAATACAAAACTCAAAGATGGCGATGTTCTTGAAGTAAGAATCTAAATCATTCATTGGCAAAAAATAACGATGTAAATAATTGTATATAGGTTGAATGCAGTTAAATTGACGGGGGCAGAAATATGCTGATTTGAAAGGGAAAAAAATGAGGGTTTGGATTCTTGGTAGAATAATATAACATTTGACAAATTTAAAATGTAATGTAAATCCTTGTCAAAAATGTAATGTAATTCTAGTTATATGCTAGTATTAAATATCTCCATGATTATTTTTGCTCATAATCAAGATTGATAGAAATTATTTTTTGTTTTAACTTATTACCATCCTTCCTTGTGGTTTCTGACCGCACAATTATGACTATTCATTTATTTGACTGTTTAGAATTATTATCAGAACACACATTTAAAAAAATTGATAAAAAAATGCAATAGTAAGAATTATCAAAATCATGAGCAAACTTTCCCCAAGTTTTTAGTCCCTCAAAATCATGAGCTAACTTCCCCCAGTTTTAGGGGGAAAACCCTCAAAGGCATTAAGAATTATCAAAATCATAGTTTATGTTTGTAATTAGACTTTAGAAGTATTTGGACACGGGAGAATTTTGGAGAACTAAGTTTTTTATATTTTGACATAATAGATATTTTAAAAAAGAACATAATAAATAATCAATATAATAATCCAATGAAATTTAATATTTAGTATATTTTTTACTAAAAAAAAAATAAAAAATCACTGTGTTCTTAGTAAGTCCTCTACTTCATTCCTTTGTGTACCCAAGACTTGAAAAGATAAATCTTGTAGCTAGTGAGCCACAGCTCAAAAGAAGACTTATATGTGATGCTATTCAAATATAACGCTAGCAGTTCCAAGGGCTCTCGGTAAGTTACATAAACTTTAGGGTTAAATATGTTTTTGGTCCCTATAAATATGCCAACTTTTCGTTTTAGTTCCTCTAAAAAATTTCTTCAACTACTTTTGGTCCCTCAAAAAATATCTATCTTCACTTTTGGTCCCTCTTTTAAAGTAAACTCATATGTAGAATACATATTTTTTAATAAAATTAAAAATTAGAATTTTTTAACAAAACATGAATTTAATATGAATTTTTATATGTTTGACGGTTAAAAATTCATAATTAATTTATGTTTTGTTAAAAAATTCTAATTTTTTGGGGGAATTCTTTTTACAATATTCTACACATTTCTGCACAATTTCATTAAAAAATACAAAAGTTAACTTAAAAATAGGGACCAAAAATAGTGATTGAAAATTTTACAGGGACTAAAAGTTGAAGTAAAATTTTAGAGGGACTAAAAGGAAAAGTTGGTATATTTATAGGGACCAAAAACATATTTAACCCTAAACTTTAAAAACCCCAAAAACCTAATAAAAGGTTAGCAAATACATCACGGTGGATGTGTAATTAGAGTCCCTATACACTATACAGTAAATGTTGTTTACCTTCCTGCCAATAGCTAATTAAATTGAAAATTCAAACATTTTCCCTCTCTCCCATATACAACTTAGAAGACTACCAAATGCACAAGCATTATAGTACATGGATAATCATAGAATTCTTTATAATAATGAAATTATAAAAACCAGAAGAGGACAATAACAAGGTTCACTCAATAAGCAGATGAAGTGTCATCATCAAAAACTGATGCCTGATAGAAAAAGGCCTCATGTGAAACGAAGATGCCATCTAAAACTTAAGGATTATCACTAATATCATAATCCAACCTTTCTTGAATCTAGTTTATCTCCAAGCAGAGTGGCTTTCCAGCAATCAACTTGTAGTACAAATACAGAACCCTTCTTCGGAACAACTGCAATTAACAAATCAAAGTATTTGGTGAACACATGTTTGAAAAGATATTAGAGAAAAAATAGATACCAGAACTGATAAGTCATTAAAACTTCAACTTAAGCAAACGGAACACAGAATTGTGATGCTCAAGGTCACTAATTCTTAACCAATTCAGCCATAATATTGTAAGTGTCACATATGAACCTATTAACGACTTTCGAGTCAAAGTATATATTTCATTTTCTTAGTAAAAGGGGAAGAATTAAGAAAGAGAAAATGGGTTTTTGATCTAACTAA
This sequence comes from Medicago sativa, assembly GCF_051527215.1. NCBI lineage: Eukaryota > Viridiplantae > Streptophyta > Magnoliopsida > Fabales > Fabaceae > Medicago > Medicago sativa. The sequence continues at coordinate 2,175,556 of NC_140753.1, forward strand.
AACTTTGGAGCATTCTACCCTAAATAAAAAGTGATTCAATCGTAAATTAGGTAAATTAGAAACAGACGAGTAAAAAAATCAATAGGAAATATACGATCACATTAAAAGTTAAAACAGCTTCAGATCTCCGTACAATTATATGTAGCAAATCTGGTTGGTTTCTGCAGAATACTTGAGATATAACCTGATAGGACAATCTAATAGTGCCAAATAAGAATCTCAGCCATATTGTTTATAAGAATGACTATCATATCTGCTTGTTACTCAAGAAAGCGGAAACATGAAACAGAAAATTCCATGCCTGTCATAAAATACATCTTCTCAAGTTAAACAAAACAGAAATTTTCCTTTACATTCAAACATATAAGCTGTACTTTTCTATGTTCACAAGCTCCATTTTAAAAGCAACTGAACACATTGATTATTTGTCATTAGTCTTTAATTTATATAAAAATTCAAAAACAATTACTGTTTAAACTATGCTAAAGTTTCAAAACAGAAGTGCAAACTCCTTATTATTCATTAATTATCAAATTTGTACAGCAAACACTGGTATAAGAAAAGCATACACACACGACTGTGTATATTCAATAAGCATTAATACTTGAGAAATACAGGAATAACAGCTCTGGTAATGCTAGAACAGATTCTATTTTTAAGTAGTGAAAGGATTACCTCGGAATTTATTATCTTCAGTGATTATCCCAAAAGCTTCTGCAGTTTCACGAATCATGATGCCACCAGTTCCAGTAAAATGGGTTAGTTTACACTCCACAACTGCATAACAGGTGGATATAGTGCAGTCAGTGATAACTAGCAGACAACTATTTAGGAGGTAGAGGCTAAAAAATTTGTATTTGTTTTGAAGCAGTCTCAAAAGCACAACTCTTTTCTAAATTGAAAAACAATGCATGTTGAGTCATCTAGGAGTTTTGGATATAGAAAATTATCAACATGATAACATTAAACTAAAAACAACACTCATAGAAATGCATTTTAAAATAATTGATTCGAATAAACACCTAAAAGCATTCAACATAAGTTCTAGCAACTTTAAAAAAAAAAAAAAAATCCAAGTGTAAGGAGCATGAAAAAAGGGTATGCGTGCCACTGGGAATGAAAAGGGAGGATTCAAATGAGAAACATTCCCGGAGAAGAAGACCTAGGTATGCCTTGAACCAATCAGAAGCTCATCTTACTATTGAACTTATTGCAAGTTGCAACAATAAAATACCAATGATTGCGTAAAATACTTCTACTCCAACTCTTTCTAAGAACACCAAAAGTAGGCATTCACAGGTTTCATTACAGCGGCGCGACAATTTTAACACACCTTTCGATGCATATGAAATATTTACACATAAAGACATGAGCATCCGTGGGAAATAATTAACATCCAACCAATGACAAAATAACTGTCCTTGTAATTATCCAAAAAGCTCAAGATAAATGAAATGGTTTAGCATTTTCTGTTGTAGGTGTTCACAAATCATCCAAAAACAAAAAACAAAAATAGAGTGTGGTCAAACCTAAAATAATAGCACCATGTAGATCTGCACCTAGGAGACATTGAGCCAATTGATTATTCCTGGAACAATAAACAGGTTTGTTGTCATAATTACAAAAGCCGTGAGAGAATAAAAGTGCTGAAAAACTTGAAGATAAGAATCTGTGCAATTCATCAATAGCAAGGATTTAATAACAGTACCCAGTGGATTTAAGCAACAACTTTATATAGTCTTTCCACATGTCATGCATTGGCTTGAAAATGTCAAATCTGTAATCAAAATGAACAGTGATTACTGATTAGGTAATCAAAAGAATATCATTGTAGACAAATTTAAGCAATTAGAATAAAGCAAAATGAATAGCACTTTATTTGTTCCTAGCATGAATCTAAGAATTCCCCAATGAAAGACGAAATGAAAAATTTCTCACAACAGTATACACTACCACAAACTGCAGGGCTGTAGTAGTAATGACAAGGACCAACATACTTCCATAAAGTGTAGTTTAGAGACCTTGAACTTACTTATGGAACTCTTTAGGAAGATCCATTGATCCATGTTTTTTATGTTGTTTCATGGACATGTGCTTCTTAGAACGTTTTGAATGAAGTTGCAAAGCCCTTGTTTGAGAAGATGAAGAAAGTGCGCGTCCTTGCACAAAATTATCAAGAAGGATATAGCTGTCGATTTTCATGCTTCTAGATCCTTGCATGTACTTTTGTGCTGCATCTCCCTTCTGAAGAAGTTCATGCAATATTTCGGAAACTGAACCTCCTCTTTCAGAAGAAAACTGCAGAACATAAGTCAAATTAGAACAATCAGGGAAGTTATAATCTTAGATTAATTCTTTTTAGAGTTCAGACTTCAAAGGAGATTGAACATATTGACTTTTTGGAATTATAAAAGAGAAGTTGATCTGAATTAAATACCTCCCCATTAGTTGTGAGCAGATTTTCATTTACAGTCACAGAAAGTTGGGCATATTCTGGACCATCTTCTTTCTCTACAGATTAATAGCTAGTTACTTCAGTTTCCCACATAAATTGAAGTTACAAATTAAATATAATTACAAAACCTTCAGAAATCAAAATGAAGAAACTTAAGAAAGAATCTTAGTCTTGCTGTTATATCGACAGTACAGTACCTTGTGAAATGGCACGACCAAAAAGACCGAAATTCCCTAAGAAAATGAAATAAAAAAGTATCAGCTTTAACAATAAACAAGAATAAAATCTTATATTCTAGCCCGAAAAATGCATTTGGGTTTATCTTATGACATAAATACTTGCATGACTGTTTGGAAGAGCTTAAGAAAATAGTTTATGAATTATGATATGATTATGAACTGTTTTCAGCTTATGTTCATAAGTTCCTCCACATTGCTTATTCCCTCTTGAAATGTAGAAACAGCTTATGCATAAGCTCTAGTATGATATGATACTCCCTCCAGCCTTAAAAATAATCATAAGCAAAAAGTACATGTATTTGAACCACATAAATGTATTAACTTTTTTTTTTACTTATATTTAAGGCCTGATGGAACAATGGTATGGTCCGCTTGGATTGGCTTATTTTTGAGCTTATGCAAAACAGCTTAAGCAAATAAATAAACTTTTATGTATTTTCATAAGCTTGTCAATGTAGTTTATGAAAAAACAGCTTATGAAGATACAATTTTCGTTAGTGAGAACATAAGAATTAACATAAAAGCGTATTTATTTCCATAAGCTAAAAAATAAGGCAATCAAAACAGATCCTAAGTGTCATATTGAATAAGTGCTTAATAGTATATCTTAATAAAACAAGATAAATTTGAATTACCTTTGTTGGGTGTATCGGATGATGGACGACATAAAGGCAAGGATGGATCATTAGAAGTAGAGGGTGGTGGAATAGATGATTTTACATCTTCGTTTATAGACTTAATGATTTTCTTTTCTTTTAGGATATGTTGATGATTTATATCCCTTTTGTTTTTCTTTTCTTTTAGTTTATGTTCAGTTTGAATTCTTCTCTCCAAAGCCTCCATTGCACGTTTCCTTGATTCAGCAGCCATTGATAAGAAAACTGGCAATATCACTTCATTAATTAGTTCTTCTCAAAATAAACAACTGAACTAAGTGATTATAGCATAAGTGCTTACAACAGTAGAAGCTAATTTTATAAATATTAGAAAAACAAAATCGATTTGGAAGAAACAGAATTAAACTCACTATAGAACGACGAACTCAGTTCACGATGGCGGGGCACGAACCGTAGACGGAGGGCGGAGCAGAGACTGTGTTAGAAAGCGAATAGGTTATCGTGGAAATACCTGCTTCAAAACCGTGTTCTATGGAGGAAGATGAAGATTGGTGCTATGTTAATTTTGGTGACTGATACAGAAGAGATGTTGCTGGCAATAGAAAGAGGATACGAGGGAAGAAGAGAAATAAGGGATTTTAACAAATTATCCTTTTTTTTTTTTATTTACTATAAAGGGGAAATTATAATTACCTCCCTTGAGGTATGTCTAAATATAACAAATACCCCCTCAATTTTTTCAATAATCAATAACCTCCCCTGCCGTTAGTTATAATCAAGTTCCCGTTAAAAGAGAAAACAAAAACGTTATGAAGTTGATGTTGGCTTTCCGTTTTTCTTTCAAAATCAATACACACACAAAACTAAGATTATTTTCATTCTTGTCTCTTGATGTCTCTTTCACTTTTGTTTAATAAAACTATGTCTTTACCGTCAACACAAAAAACTAGTTTCCATAGATACCAGAGTAGTGTTTTAGTCCTCTTCTACTTCTGTGAATATAAAAACCTCTCCTCCTTCAGTGTGTACGATACATGGATGGTTTTTTGTGAAGATCATCTGCTAAAATTAAATTCAGTATATCAAACTCTTTAATCATTTTGTTCAATTATTTTATGATAGATTTGTTCTAAATAATTCAGCACAGATTATTTGCTGCGACCCATATGCATTACTTACCTCTTCTAATATTTGGAGAAAATAGGAATTAAGGAAGTTGGAATAAACTAACTTGAAACAAATTTAACTCATCAAACAAACACTAAATTAACATAAAACAAGAGAAATTGTAGATTCAAATGAATTTCAAGTTACAAAGCCATGGATTTGAGAACAAAAATAAAAGAGAATGAAAAGTAAATTACACGGTTGAATTGGAAGATTAAGGGGAAGTAGAAGTAGCTTCATAAATAGGAGAATAGTAGTTTTTGAAGGAAGCACAGTGCAACATCTTATGACTGTCTCTCATAACAGAGTTTAAACACCGTTAACCCACAGGGGAGGAATCTGATAGTTAGAAAATTAAGTAAGGGAGGTGACTGCTTGATTGAAAAATAGAGGGGGTGTGAGTGACATTTTAATAAAGTTTAGGGGAGGTGAGTGTAATTTACCCTACTATAAATATTACTTACACATGAATAGCAGGCAAGCGGGCAACAACCTGCATCGCTAGACCTTTTTGGATGACAAAACCAATCATCATAAACACAATATTCATGAAAAGGGTAAATTATTTATTTTTAAATTGAAAAGTATACACGTGACGTCCACATGTGCGTTGAATTGGTCAAAATTACCTTTGGGCCAAAACTGTAAAAGGGGCAAAACTTAGAGGGTTGAGTTGTAATTTATTTTATTAAGGGGTCAAAATCATAAGATTGTGATACTTAGGGGGTCAAAACTGCTATTAAGCCAAAGTTTTATATGATTTCTGGTTTTTTTTTCGTGGTGTCGGAATTTGATCACCGACCTTTTATATATATATATATATATAGCATAAGTGCTTACAACAGTAGAAGCTAATTTTATAAATATTAGAAAAACAAAATCGATTTGGAAGAAACAGAATTAAACTCACTATAGAACGACGAACTCAGTTCACGATGGCGGGGCACGAACCATAGACGGAGGGCGGAGCAGAGACTGTGTTAGAAAGCGAATAGGTTATCGTGGAAATACCTGCTTCAAAACCGTGTTCTATGGAGGAAGATGAAGATTGGTGCTATGTTAATTTTGGTGACTGATACAGAAGAGATGTTGCTGGCAATAGAAAGAGGATACGAGGGAAGAAGAGAAATAAGGGATTTTAACAAATTATCCTTTTTTTTTTTATTTACTATAAATATTACTTACACATGAATAGCAGGCAAGCGGGCAACAACCTGCATCGCTAGACCTTTTTGGATGACAAAACCAATCATCATAAACACAATATTCATGAAAAGGGTAAATTATTTATTTTTAAATTGAAAAGTATACACGTGACGTCCACATGTGCGTTGAATTGGTCAAAATTACCTTTGGGCCAAAACTGTAAAAGGGGCAAAACTTAGAGGGTTGAGTTGTAATTTATTTTATTAAGGGGTCAAAATCATAAGATTGTGATACTTAGGGGGTCAAAACTGCTATTAAGCCAAAGTTTTATATGATTTCTGGTTTTTTTTCGTGGTTATATATATATATATATATATATATATATATATATATATATATATATATATATATATATATATATATATATATATATATATATATGATTTATGGTTTTAAATCAACACATGAATATCTAAAATATTATTAAAAAAACCTTTGAAAAAAAAGATTTTTTTAATAAAACATGAATTATTAAATATGAATTTTAAAGTGTCAAAAACATAAAAACTCATATAAGAGGGGGTGTTCTACGATAGATTTAGGCTGATGTTTAATTTAGTATAGAATTAGATGGTTACAGTTGTTCACATGCTTGGAAGTGGTGGTGTCGATTATTTGCGTGAGAGGGGAAAATGTTGGGGGAGTGTTATGTGCTTTTAACTAACATTTTTCTTTAGTATGGCGTGGAAGACATGTGTAGTTGGAAACACACGCCCGACAAAGGGTACACTGTTAATGGTGTGTATAAGTCATTGACGATAATGGAGCAAATGTAATCAAGATGAATGTTAGGAAATTATATGGAATAAATTTGTACCAAAGCGTTTATCTTTGCTTGGAGGCTTTTGCAGAACCGTCGTCCTACAAAAGACAATCTAGTAATGTGAGGTATTATTCAACCACAGTTGAATGTTTGTGTTGGTGGTTTTCGCCTAGAGGAGAATATGAATCATTTTTTATGGGTTGTGAGACTTTTGGTAGCATCTGGGTGTTATTGTGACATTGGTTGGGTATACATTCATATTGTGCAATTTAGTGCGTTAAGGGGTTGGTCTAAGAAAATAATGTCTTCTTTGCATATCTTTGGCTTGCTTGTGTTTGGGTGATTTGGAAGGAAATAAATTTATGTTGTTTTTGACAAAAGGAGAAAATGATCGCTCACTTGATCGACAAAGTTAAAATTTTATCATTTTTGTGGATGAAAACTCATAATTCTTGTTTAGTTTTTGACATACACCATTGGTGGGTTAATCCTTTAATGTTTTATGGGATTAACTACTTAATGATGGATGGTCTTTGGTTTGTTCGTTGTGGATTTTGATGTAAATATATATAGCTTCAGACAGGCAATTCATGTTTGTTTGTCCGTTCCTTTTATTGTCATAATACGTATAAATCACAAACATTAATTTTTATGAAACTTTGATTAAATTTATCTTGATTATGTCTAAAATTATAGGTATGGATAACATATATCTTGCAATTTTATATTGTAACAAACTATACTTATCTTTTTCAATGATACCAACAATAACAAATATCTTTCATTTTTATTTTTTTGGTAGATTAGCAAATATCTTTTATATTGTTGGTATCATTGAAAATATTAAGTATACTTTATTACAATATGAAAGTGCAAATATAATATAACAAATATAACATTCCCTAAAAAAAAAAATATAATTTGATTTCTTATCTTTTTGAATTATATCAACAAAATATCATTCTTATAATCAAATTTGTTTAAAGGTAAAGTTGGACGTAAAAAAAGTCAGTCCAAATTCATGAATTCCATTTATCTTCTACTAGCGTTCATCTGTTCGTTCTTTTTATTGTGTTAATGCGTATAAATTACGAACAATAGTTTTTATGCAATTTTGATTGAAATTATAGGTATAGATAATATACTCCCTCCCTTTTTTTTAAATGTCGTTTTGATATTTTAAAGGTACGATTTGTCAATTATACCCTCTGTCAATTACTCTTATCTTTTTCAATAAAACTAATTAATGCTATATATTTGGAAAACTAAATTCGTTTTTCTTAAACAAAGTTTGTTTGTTTAAAATAATGTTTGTTTCTTGTTATCCTAAAATTGACAATTGTTTATTATTTTAGGTTCGTTTAAAGTTAGATTTTTCATTAAAAAAAAATTAATCACTTGTTAGATTTATTAAAAAGATTTAGTAAAGAAAAAGAAACCATAAATAAGAGCGTCCCTTGCTAGTTAAAATATCACCAAATCTTTTACTTTTTGATTTGAATCTTCATAAACCCTTCCTCACTCGATAACAAGATTTAGTAACAAAATAGAAACCAGATTTTGAATAAGATAATCTTCATAAACCCTCTTCTATAAATACTCACACTTGATAACAAGTTAAAGAAGCCACACACATTCTCAACTCAGCACAAGAAGAAGAACACTTTGAGAAAGAAAAGAAAAAGAAGAAGAAAGGTATGATGAAGATGAATGAAAATATTGAAGCCATGTTGGAAAATAAAGCTGCTAGGGCTAGGGAGAAGATCAATGCATTGATGCAAAAGATGGAAACAATGAAAGAAAGGAAATTCAACCCTTTCCCTCACTTTACTTTGCATAATCTTTTATCTCATTATGCACCTCAGTATTATACCGAACAAGAGTTAGCACAAATACAGAAAATCAATCAACATCTTCGCCAAGAAACAAAATTGCCTCTTAATATTCCACCACAAAGCACTATGAAAGGAGAAGTAGTGAATAAGAAGAAAAGGTGTCGCTCAAGTGATGAAGGTAGCATGGCTGATAAGGCGGAAAGAACAGTGAAACCAAAGACCGAGAAGAAGAGGGAAAACTTGTCGCCAATACTGCCTATTGATGTCGAGATGAAGATCAAAGAGTTGAATGGCACTAACATCAAATATATCATGTGTAAGGAATTGTTTGATTCAGATCTCAGTAAACACCAAAGTCGTCTTTTAATCTCACTTAAAGAAGACAAAGTTAATATTCTCACCAACACAGAGAAGGCGATTTTACGTAGCAAGAAAAAGAATGATAAAAAGAAACATAAACTGGTTGGTTTAGAAGTGATTGTGTTGGACCCTTCTTTTAGAGAGTTCACAATGTCTTTGAGGAAGTGGGGCGAAAGTGTTTACAGTCTTGTACAAGATTGGAAACAAGTTATGAGCCAAAATAGTTTTGAAATAGGTCAAGAACTCAACATTTGGTCGTTTAGGGTCAATAACAAGTTGCACTTTCTACTCGACAAAAATTAGGTAATAGCTATAAACTTGTTTATTTGTTTCTGCATTTAACAGTACTTTGTTTATGCGATTCTGGGAACTTGTTAATGTGCTTTATTAGCTTGAGAAGGAACATTGGACTTATATTTTCCATATGCTGCAGTTTTTGCTTTCTTTCATTGGCTTCCGTTTGATCTGTGTGGGTTGATTTGATTGCAAATACAAAATCAGTGCAGGATCTTTAATTTATGTCCTTTAGTCAAGTTCAGTTTTGTATGATTTTCTTTTTAAAAGGAGATGAATTTATACGTATGGAATCTTCTTAACGTTATGTGTCAAGTTCTGTTGGTCATGGTTCATTATGCGGCTTGAATCATCCTGTCTAGTTCTCTCTCTCTCTCTCTCTCTCTCTCTCTCTCTCTCTCTCTCTCTCTCTCTCTCTCTCTCTCTCTCTCTCTCTCTCTCTCTCTCTCTCTTTTAATTCAGTGTGCAATAGGTTTTGTTAGCAAACTAAGAATTTGATCATGATGGCAAGGATTGTACTGGTGATTTGGATACTTATTGTTTTCACTTTTCGCTTAGGGTCATGATGAAGACTTGAAATATAGTTGCAAGAAAATCAACAGTTTCACCAGCAGGAAGAATTACATGGCCCTCAAAAGATTATGAAGCCAGAAAAAAATAATATGGTCTTTAATTTGATTATGGGAAACTTGTTCTAAGTAGTTGGTATTATAATATGGTCCTCAAAAGAATTACATGATAAAGACACCTTTTTTTTTTTTGAAGCATACTATGACACCTTTTAGTCACTACATTATTGCACTTGATGATCACGTTGGTCCTTTTTAATCTTTAAATTTTGCTGTTTAAATTGCTTGAAATATCATCTGGTCTTTGATTGCTTTATGGAGTTTGAATTCTACTGCTTATGATTTTGATGTTTAATTGTTAACTTTCATGAATTATTTTGGAGGGATATATATAAGTGTTTGGTATATGTTGTTTTTCCGAGTAAACCACCAAATTCGTCTTTGTGTCAGTGTTAGGAACCAAATTGATAATATGTGATTAAATACAAAGATCTAATTGATGGTGTGGTTAACTGGACATACACGTTTGACAGAATGACCAATAAACTTGTTTAAACAAAGTATGGTATGATCCGACCTATTTACACACTACTAATCATTACTCCCTCAGTCTTATTTTGATTGTATCTTTAACATTTTTTTTTTATATCTCAAAATAGTTACCACTTTAGAATATGAATACAAAATTTATTATTGTTTGCATTAATATAATCTTATTTATTGAATTTCACTCCACTTAACTACTACATTAACTACAATGAATAAATGTATTTTAGTATATTATATTAATTTAACCATTGAAATCAACCAAACTAATCATTTCCTTAATAATAACACACAACGCTTTTGATGGTCAGAATAGGGAGACAAGATATGATATATTAATCATATCTTGATTAAATCTCATGTTTGATGCACCAAAGAGATAAAATAAAATAAACCATTTTCCTATCCTACTCTGACTTTCGTAATTTCTATCCTGAGTATTGGCTGGGTTAGAAACTATCTTGATAGGATTAAAAGATCATTTCTTATTTATTATCTTGATATTCTGCCATTTTTAAAATATTATCATTTTTACAATAATGATATCACGTATTTTCTATATAATTATTTACATGTCATTTTTACAATATTTAACTAACTATAGGATTAATTTTTTCATTTAATTATAATGATATCATGTTTGTTATCATGTGCGGATCAAACACATGATATAATTAATGTTTATCATGTTCATATCATATCTTATCTCTATCCAGCTTTATATCATATCATGTCTCTATCATATCATGTCCATCAAACAAACCCTAAAACGACTAATAAAATGTGACGAAGAGAGTAATTTGTAACTATATCCTTAAACTAAAAAGTTTTTAATTGAATTATTAAAATCCTTAAACTAAAAACTTTTTAATTGAATCCTTAAATTTTTTAATAATTTGTAATTAGATCCGTGAATTTAGGATCAAAACGCAATTTCTTAAAGCATCAGAGATCTTACTAATATTATTTAAAATTTTAGAATGAACTAATTAAAATTATTTAAAAGTTCAAGAACTTCATTAAAACATTTTACATGTGGGATTTAATTACATAATTTTCATAAATAAATGTTTCAATTACTTTGTTTTTAGAAAGACCAAATGATATTAGTAAATTGAAAATGCACACACATAAGTGAATGAGTGAGATTTAAGTTCAGGTCACAACATTCGACCTAACAATTTTGATATATAAAGGTAATATACTCTTTTAGTATGCATTTTTTCTTCTGTTTCTACCTTGCATTTAAATTATCTTACCATTTTTATAATATTCTTTAAGTTACCAATAAAAAAAATAGATTTTTTTAGTTAAACCCATTAAAATAGGAACAACCCACAACAATAAAAACACTACAAAAAAAAATTCACTACCAATAAAAACCCACAACAATAAAAACAATATATATATAGGGCACTATTATTAAAAAATTTAAGTATGTGATTAAAATTATTATTCAAAGATATTTAATTACAAATTATTTAAAAGTTGAAGTGTTCAATTTTAAAAAAATAGTTTAATGATAAATCTATACTATATAACATGTTTTGGCTGACTTTTTCTCTTTCCAAAATACTCTCAACTTTCATTACAAATAGCACGTATAACAAATAGATAAGAGTAAATTCAAATATTAAAATAAAAGTGTAACAAACACAATGTATATAAGTTTGTCCTTGTGAGCTTAGCTCAGTTGGTATGGAGAATGCATAATATATGCAAGGTCTGGGGTTCGAACCCCGGCCACCACCAACAAAAAAAAAGTCCAATATTGTTTCCTTTACCCCAAACTAGATTAATATATCTATACTTACATTTTCATTATCCAAATTATACGCTTAAACAACTTTTTCTAAAAAGTCCAATATTGTTTCCTTTACCCCAAACTAGATTAATATATCTATACTTACATTTTCATTATCCAAATTATACCCTTAAACAACTTTTTCTATAATAAAAATTGTTGTTGACTTTTTCACTTTCAATTATACCCTTAAACTTGTTTCCTTTACCCCAAACTAGATTAATATATCTATACTTACATTTTCATTATCCAAATTATACGCTTAAACAACTTTTTCTAAAAAGTCCAATATTGTTTCCTTTACCCCAAACTAGATGAATATATCTATACTTACATTTTCATTATCCAAATTATACTCTTAAACAATTTTTTCTATAATAAAAATTGTTGTTGACTTTTTCTGTAACGCCCCGGATTTTAGTCCAAGACATTACGTCTAACTCATTTTCTTTTTCTGAAAAACACTACTATTAATTTATTTCATCAAAAATAAATTCTTAGCAAAACCTATACAAATTTTCTTTACATAATTTAATAAAAATTCTTAAACTAAATGTCCTTCAAAATTATTTCTAAAACTACAATTTAATCAAAAACCCAATTTTTGTCCCCGCGTACGCTTTCATCACATATCAAACTTCATATATCATCTTTGGTACCTACAACATTATATTAATGTAAGGGTCAATTTCCTTATCCAAATTGGTTCATACTCAAAGCACCAGAAACAATGTCATAAAATAGATAATACCAAAACTTATCAATCAAAAAGAATTTAGAAAAATACATTCGAGTCATATGCTTCAAAGTAAGGTTCACAGACATCTTATTTGCAATAAAATAGTTTAAGTCAATAATCAATCACATGTATACAACAGACTCAATGCAATGCAATGATGTGCAAAATGCATGCTCTTATAACTATATGATCCGGATATAATTCCCGCCACTAAGGCATCCACACAGAAATATAATTGCAATTCCCGCCACACAGGCATCCACACAGAATATAATTGCAATTCCCGCCACACAGGCACCACACAGATGCATATGACATGCATGATAATGATAATGAAAACTAAATCCCGCCACCTAGGCACCACTAAGAAATGCAAACTAAATCCCGCCACTTAGGCACCACTAAGAAATATGATATTAACCCGCCACTAAGACAAGTACAAGTATCAGTGCATCATCAAGTACACAACCCAAAAGTCAATCATTTCACAAACTCACATTTTCATCTTTTTCTTCTTTAATTCATAAAAAAAATGTATCACTTCTTTTCCAACACCACAAAACATATAAAGCATAATAATATTAAACATATCCATTCACACCACATTATCATACACAACTTTCATATAAAACACAATTAAGAATAAGTACTCATAATTTAAAATAATCACATTTAGTAAAGATTAATTTTTACCGTAAAAATACATTTTAATTATTTTTCTTTTTAAAAGACAAGAATTGCTACCACTATTTAATAACACAGCCCTAGCACTTAGTATGGACGTATGGGGAAAAAGCCCTTACCTCTTGGATGTTTTTCTTTACTAAAGTGGCGATTCCATGAAGCAGCAAAAGGCACGAACGAACTTCTTTAATGGGTACCCGAAGCTGAGGGGAGAAATATGTTGTTTGAGTCCTATGAAGCACTCATTAGATCATGGGAAATCTTTAGAAAATGATTTTGAGATTAGGAATGGATATATGAAACAAAAGGAGCAACTAGAATAATATTTACCTCATAGTTTCACAGAATTGTGAAGAGAATGATGATAATGAGTAGCCACCCAACAAGAAGGACAAAAGAATTTGTTGGAATAAAATGTTTATAAGCTTATATAAAATAAGATGATAGTGAGAGAGAGAGAGAGATTGAGGGAGAGAGAGGTGTTTTACGTGAGGTATTGTATAGAGAGGAATGTTTTCCTTTGCTTTGTTGGTTACATGCAGTGATGATAGGAATCGGATACTTTTAGGAGCAGCCCAAGTCAAAATACTTGGAAGGGTATTGGCATGGTATTATGCTGACAAGAAGCCAAACGAGAGAAGAGGTTTATTGCAATATTACAAGGACCAGCTTTGTGACAATAAAAGAAACGGTCCTGGACTCCAATGATAAAGATAACTTGTGAAAGAAAAGGTAAATAATGTTTTGTTGTCTTATAATTTGAATTGAGTAACTAAAGTGGGTCTAGACTAAAACGTGAAACACAAGAGTAAGAAAACATTGATTCCTTTAATTGTGGGCAAAGAGAAACTAATGAATATCTAAGAGTTCTCTAAGGATCTTGGACATGAAAATGGAAGAGGATAGTTTTCAATGAATGGCATTCAAATAAGGAGTTTGAATTTGGTCAATCATTTTTAATGACATGAGAACGGTTTTAATCTTTTAAGAGAGAGATGACACACAAATTTTGCAAGGAACTAATGAAGAACCACTTACAATGAAGTTTGAAATACTGATGCTTATTCATTGAATCGTGGGAATAAATTGCCTAATTATAGGGAAGTGGATGTTATGTGTTCCTAATAATAAGGAAGTCATTAAAGCATTATTAAAAGCAGATAGACAATGAGAAAAGATCAGCGTTTGATTGATGAAGGGCGGTTATACAAGGGTAGAGAAAATTAAGTTGGATTTTAAGTGACAAAATGGTACCGCAAAGGGGTGAAACCGTACCACAGTGATGGAAGGTGCAAGACTTCGCCACTCATCAGTTGTAGTAAATAAGATAAATAAAATAGCTCGAAAACGAGAGAATAAAATTGTTGATTAAAATATCATAGGTTATGTTCGATAAAATAAACCAACTTTAGATTAAAATATTTTAATTAAAAGAAGGGTGTTATAATTTTCTGAAATTCTTTATGCACGAAATAAGTTGTTGAATAAATAAACAATATAATATTAAAATAATGTATATAAAATATCGGGGTGTTACATTATTACCCCCTTAAAATAGTTTCGTCCTCGAAACTAGAAAGATAAAAAGATTAGGATCATGTTCTCTCAAAGAATCATGACATAGTAAGAATAGTAGAAATAACTTTACAAGAGATGAATTTAAAATATACTAACTCATAAGTAGGATACAATTTTTTTTTATCTATACTTTAAAATAAAACTTGTAGGGTCTTACGTTATATCAAAAATATAATAATATAGGTTTGTTCTCGAAACTAGAAAATAGCAAAATATTTCGAAAGTGTTTACAAAGACATCTTGTGTACAATTATCAAACGTTTTTCTTTTAAATTCATGCTCAAAAATTATGTTTTCATAATTTTCAAAAGACGAAAAAAAAAAATAACAAATGGTTTAAGTTAATCCTCTAAATGGATAACAAGATCAGAAATTTTTAAATACTACAAAAAAAAAAAAATAGAAAAATAAAACTTTACTTCTCCGCTGCGCACTCTGACAACAAATCAGTATGACAAACTTGAGTAGGTTTTTCGATCATAGAAATAAAATTTTAGTTTCACACCAATAACTAAATAGTTACTAAGAATGTAGGTTTTAGATAAAATAAGAAAATAATCGATAGAAATTTAAAAATACCTTTGGCCAAATAGAATTTCCCTTCATTTTTAAAAATAAAATACAATAAAATAAACTAAAACAAAATGTTATAACAAAATTGCTTTAAGAAGGTGAGATCAAAATAGTTTAAAACACTTTGTATCTAGAATCAAGTTCGAAGAGGTCAAACTTTTAAAATTTCAAATTAAGCTAAATATTGAAAGAAAGAAAAAAGGTCGCATTCCCCAACTATATCATGCCTTCTGCTACAACTTGCACTCTCGCTGAGTTCTCATCAGTCTTCAAGACTCTTCACACTCCTCGTGAAAACTTATGACATCTAAGATCAAGACTTCACAATCTAGAGTTTAAAGCACATACTCTTCGACTACGGAAAGCATTAAGACAAGGTTCGAGTGGTGTAGGGACACACAATCTCTTAAAGATGTGAAATGAATCATCTTACTCTTACCATTTAGCTATAAAAAAAATTATCTTACGATCTATCATCTATAAAGAGTTCCAAAAGTAGTATCTAATCTGACAATCAACAATGTCTAAACATAAATAAATTTTACAGCCAATAACCATAAACTAATAAAAATAAAACAACACATAAACAGGTAGCACACACACAATATACAAGACACCCAATCATGCAACTTTTCAGGTTTTAAATGAGTCACAATCACAATTATGGTTGGCATGTATGATGTATATATTTTAGTTTAATGCAAGAACAACTATCACAAATTTAACATTTTTAACCAAAGTGTTCCACCATATACATTTACACTACATCATCCTGTCCAACACTGTTATTTAAACACACTTAAGATCACGTCATTCCCAACACATTCTTTCACCGAATCATAAATTCAAATATTTTCTACAAATCAATTCATGCAAAGTCTAACTTAACAAGAAATGGGATAATTTAGTAATTTAAAATTCATACAAATATTTCATTATCTTTCACAAGAGCAAATCCAAAAACAGTACCAAAACAAAAAATATAGAAAACTCGACATATAGGAAAACAAAATGCACCACAATAAAACATAACTAGGATTTTTTTTTTTTTATATATATTATCTATTAAAGAGAAGCTATAAAATCCTTCCAAAATTTAACACTTCAAAAATAGAAAAATTAAGTTCATCAGTTAACAGAACACAAAGTAGACACTATTTTCCTTCCTGAAAAATAATGGTCTTAACATTAAAAAAAAATAAAATGATTTTCAAATCAATCGAAAAAAAGAAAAACAATCAAAACCACAATTTTCCATACTTAGAAATTAATAACAGAACTTTCACTCTACAGATTAGAAATTATATAGCCAAATTTTCTAAAATACATATTCTATTTTAAAAATAAAAATAAACTATTTTCTCAAATGAAAAAATATTTTTTTTGTTTAAAAATATCCGCACATCATATCATAGTAAAAATAAATCTAACATCTACTCACCATAAAAGATTATTTCCATTTGTCATAATAAAATAAAAGATTATTTCAAAACAAATCTAATGATAAACAAAAAAAAAATAAAAAAAATAATACACTTTATTTTATTTCATTTTGAACTAAAAAAATTTACTCTATAATCTAACTAGTTTTAAAGTTATAACAACCCATAACACAATTTATCCCTCAAACATTATAATAACAGTTTATTCAATTACTTGTTAAAAAAAAACAGTATATTCAAATAAGTTCTATACCAAGGAAAACTAAAACATTTCACTACGGTCCTTTCAGAAAACTAAAAGAGGAAAAAAAAATCTCTAGAGCAACAAATATTTATTTATTTTTTAACCATTTTTAAAATATCAAATCAAACCTTTCAACTCAAGTAAAAAAAGTACATATATTCAAACACACAAGCATGTGTCATACCAAGTCGTCCCACCCCAAAAACATTGTCCGAGGACTATTGCTCTGATACCATAATGTAACGCCCCGGATTTTAGTCCAAGCAATTACGTCTAACTCATTTTCTTTTTCTGAAAAACACTACTATTAATTTATTTCATCAAAAATAAATTCTTAGCAAAACCTATACAAATTTTCTTTACATAATTTAATAAAAATTCTTAAACTAAATGTCCTTCAAAATTATTTCTAAAACTACAATTTAATCAAAAACCCAATTTTTGTCCCCGCGTACGCTTTCATCACATATCAAACTTCATATATCATCTTTGGTACCTACAACATTATATTAATGTAAGGGTCAATTTCCTTATCCAAATTGGTTCATACTCAAAGCACCAGAAACAATGTCATAAAATAGATAATATCAAAACTTATCAATCAAAAAGAATTTAGAAAAATACATTCGAGTCATATGCTTCAAAGTAAGGTTCACAGACATCTTATTTGCAATAAAATAGTTTAAGTCAATAATCAATCACATGTATACAACAGACTCAATGCAATGCAATGATGTGCAAAATGCATGCTCTTATAACTATATGATCCGGATATAATTCCCGCCACTAAGGCATCCACACAGAAATATAATTGCAATTCCCGCCACACAGGCATCCACACAGAATATAATTGCAATTCCCGCCACACAGGCACCACACAGATGCATATGACATGCATGATAATGATAATGAAAACTAAATCCCGCCACTTAGGCACCACTAAGAAATGCAAATTAAATCCCGCCACTTAGGCACCACTAAGAAATATGATATTAACCCGCCACTAAGACAATTACAAGTATCAGTGCATCATCAAGTACACAACCCAAAAGTCAATCATTTCACAAACTCACATTTTCATCTTTTTCTTCTTTAATTCATAAAAAAAAATGTATCACTTCTTTTCCAACACCACAAAACATATAAAGCATAATAATATTAAACATATCCATTCACACCACATTATCATACACAACTTTCATATAAAACACAATTAAGAATAAGTACTCATAATTTAAAATAATCACATTTAGTAAAGATTAATTTTTACCGTAAAAATACATTTTAATTATTTTTCTTTTTAAAAGACAAGAATTGCTACCACTATTTAATAACACAGCCCTAGCACTTAGTATGGACGTATGGGGAAAAAGCCCTTACCTCTTGGATGTTTTTCTTTACTAAAGTGGCGATTCCATGAAGCAGCAAAAGGCACGAACGAACTTCTTTAATGGGTACCCGAAGCTGAGGGGAGAAATATGTTGTTTGAGTCCTACGAAGCACTCATTAGATCATGGGAAATCTTTAGAAAATGATTTTGAAATTAGGAATGGATATATGAAACAAAAGGAGCAACTAGAATAATATTTACCTCATAGTTTCACAGAATTGTGAAGAGAATGATGATAATGAGTAGCCACCCAACAAGAAGGACAAAAGAATTTGTTGGAATAAAATGTTTATAAGCTTATATAAAATAAGATGATAGTGAGAGAGAGAGAGAGATTGAGGGAGAGAGAGGTGTTTTACGTGAGGTATTGTATAGAGAGGAATGTTTTCCTTTGCTTTGTTGGTTACATGCAGTGATGATAGGAATCGGATACTTTTAGGAGCAGCCCAAGTCAAAATACTTGGAAGGGTATTGGCATGGTATTATGCTGACAAGAAGCCAAACGAGAGAAGAGGTTTATTGCAATATTACAAGGACCAGCTTTGTGACAATAAAAGAAACGGTCCTGGACTCCAATGATAAAGATAACTTGTGAAAGAAAAGGTAAATAATGTTTTGTTGTCTTATAATTTGAATTGAGTAACTAAAGTGGGTCTAGACTAAAACGTGAAACACAAGAGTAAGAAAACATTGATTCCTTTAATTGTGGGCAAAGAGAAACTAATGAATATCTAAGAGTTCTCTAAGGATCTTGGACATGAAAATGGAAGAGGATAGTTTTCAATGAATGGCATTCAAATAAGGAGTTTGAATTTGGTCAATCATTTTTAATGACATGAGAACGGTTTTAATCTTTTAAGAGAGAGATGACACACAAATTTTGCAAGGAACTAATGAAGAACCACTTACAATGAAGTTTGAAATACTGATGCTTATTCATTGAATCGTGGGAATAAATTGCCTAATTATAGGGAAGTGGATGTTATGTGTTCCTAATAATAAGGAAGTCATTAAAGCATTATTAAAAGCAGATAGACAATGAGAAAAGATCAGCGTTTGATTGATGAAGGGCGGTTATACAAGGGTAGAGAAAATTAAGTTGGATTTTAAGTGACAAAATGGTACCGCAAAGGGGTGAAACCGTACCACAGTGATGGAAGGTGCAAGACTTCGCCACTCATCAGTTGTAGTAAATAAGATAAATAAAATAGCTCGAAAACGAGAGAATAAAATTGTTGATTAAAATATCATAGGTTATGTTCGATAAAATAAACCAACTTTAGATTAAAATATTTTAATTAAAAGAAGGGTGTTATAATTTTCTGAAATTCTTTATGCACGAAATAAGTTGTTGAATAAATAAACAATATAATATTAAAATAATGTATATAAAATATCGGGGTGTTACATTTTCACTTTCAATTATACCCTTAAACAAATTTGACTATAAAAATGTTATTTTGTTGTTGTAATTCAAAAAGATAAGAATATAAATTATATTTATTACATTGATTTTTTTTAAAGGATTTGTTATAGACCATTTCTTGTTACACCCTTAAACCATCCAGTTACACCCAAATTTTCTTTGATAATTTAATATAATACCGAAATAGCCCTTAGGCTCGTATTAGGTTTACAAACCCTATACATCCATCTTTCAGTCTTTGACAGACATCCATGGAAGATGAACAAACTTGATTAAAGATTATAAATTGAAATACAAACCCTTCTATTAAAATTCATCGCAAAACTAAGTGAATTTTTCAGCAAATTTTATGTTGTTTTTTTCGGCTGCAAATCATATCATTTCACATATGTGGTTTTTTATAAACAAATTAACACCCAAGGGAACTCAATTCACGTAGATGTAGGTGTACATCAATAATATATATATAAAGTAAGGTTTTTTATGCCACGTGTCACTTCCACATTTATTCTCAATATTTTTATTATTTTTTTATATTTTATTTGACATAAATATCTCAACAAACTTTTGATCTTATGCACTCAGTATTTTTTATCTCAACAAACTACACATCAATCAATCAATCAATAGTATATATATAAAGTAAGGTTTTTTATGCCACATGTCACTTCCACATTCATTCTCAATATTTTTATTATTTTTTCTATTTTATTTAACATAAATATCTCAACAAACTTTTGATCTTATGCACTCAGTATTTTTTATCTCAACAAACTACACATCAATCAATCAATCAATCAATAGTATCAATAGTATATATATAAAGTAAGGTTTTTTATGCCACATGTCACTTCCACATTCATTCTCAATATTTTTATTATTTTTTCTATTTTATTTAACAAAAATATCTCAACAAACTTTTGATCTTATGCATTCAGTATTTTTTATCTCAACAAACTACACATCAATCAATCAACCAATAGTATATATATAAAGTAAGGTTTTTTATGCCACATGTCACTTCCACATTCATTCTCAATATTTTTATTATTTTTTCTATTTTATTTAACATAAATATCTCAACAAACTTTTGATCTTATGCACTCAGTATTTTTTATCTCAACAAACTACACATCAATCAATCAATCAATCAATAGTATATATATAAAGTTTTATATAAAGTAAGGTTTTTTATGCCACGTGTCGCTTCCACGTTTATTTTCAATATTTTTATATTTTTTTCTATATTTTATTTGACATCTTATTTGACATAAAAATCTCAGCAAACTTTTGATCTTATCCATTAAATATTTTATTTAATTTTATATTTAATTCCTAATATTTTGTGTAGCCAAAATATCTCAACAAACTAGATATAATACTTTCAATACTATCCATTAAATCTTCCTTTATTTTTTTTCTTTCTTTTTTTTAGGAAAAGAAGTTTCAATTAGCTTTTTTCATTGAGGAAAAAAAGGCTTCGATTTGTTTTTTTGTTAACTCTTCCTTTATTTTATTTTTTTTGTTTTTTTAGGAAAAGAAGTATCAATTAGTTTTTTTCATTGAGGAAAAAAAGGCTTCGATTTGTTTTTTTGTTAACTATAAATAAAGGAGAATTTTTTAATCACGTAAACACATATTTTGAGCTGAAACTGAAACTCAAACCTTCTTTTGATCTAAGCTTTTTCTTTCTTCACGTTTGACAAACACCTATACTATTGTTTCTTTTACTTATGCTTAGATTTTTATTTTTATATATAATATGAGAGGGAACTAACACCTACGGGTGAGTTTACTGATTGTTTTTTTTCTTTCAGGTCCTTTGAACTATTGTTGCTGGCATCCATTACAATCACCTACGAGTTTCAGGTCCTTGAACTAACACATATACTATTGTTTCTGTTTCAAGTCCTTGAACTAACATCTATACTATTTTTTTCCTTTTCGTTTCAACAGTAGCGTTTTAATATTATTAATCACCTATACTATTATCACCTATACTATTTTTTCAGGTCCTTTTCGTTTTAATATTATTAATCAGTAACGTTTTGATTTTAATGATAATAATATTTCAAGACCTGAAATATTTTTATTTAATTTTATATTTAATTCCTAATATTTTATGTAGCCAAAATGTCTCAACAAACTATATATAATACTTTCAATACTATCCATTAAATATTTCTTTTTTTTAGGAAAAAAGTTTCAATTAGTTACTATCTCTTTTAGCACCATATTATTCAATTAGTTTTTTTCATTGAGAAAAAAAGGCTTCGGTTTGTTTTTTTTAACTATAAATAAAGGAGAATTTTTTAATCATGTAATCACATATTTTGAGCAGAAACTGAAACTCAAACCTTCTTTTGGTCTAAGCTTTTTCTTTCTTCAGGTTTGACAAACACCTATACTATTGTTTCTTTTACTTTTACTTATGCATAGATTTTTATTTTTATATATAATATAAAGGGAACTAACACCTACGAGTGAGTTTACTGATTTTTTTTTCTAGGTTCTTGAACTATTGTTGTTGGCATCCATTACAAACATATACGAGTTTCAGGTGCTTGAACTAACACCTATACTATTGTTTCTGTTTCACATCCTTGAACTAACACCTATACTATTTTTTTTTCTCTTTTCGATTCAACAGTAGCGTTTTAATATTATTAATCACCTATACTATTATCACATATACTATTTTTTCAGGTCCTTTTCGTTTCAATATTATTAATCAGTAGCGTTTTGATTTTAATAATAATATTTCAGGTCCTAAAATATTATTATTTCACCAGTAGCGTTTTAATATTATTAATCACATATACTATCATTTTATGATAACACCTATACTATTATTTCAAGTCCTTATTTCTAAATCAATAGTATATATATAAAGTAAGGTTTGTTATGCCACGTGTCACTTTCACATTCATTCTCAATATTTTTATTATTTTTTCTATTTTTAAAAACCAATATTTTATTTAACATAAATATCTCAACAACATTTTGATCTTATCCATTCAATATTTTCTTTAATTTTTTTTTTTGAATTTCTAATATTTTATGTAGCAGAAATATCTCAACAAACTACACATAATATTTTCAACAAAGTTTACATGTATGATCTTATTTTATGATTAAAAGACTTCAATTTGTTTATTTGTTTTTAGGAAAAGAAACTTCAATTAGTTATTACTAATCTTTTAGCACTGTATCATTCAATTAGTTTTTATGTTTGAGGAAAAAAAGGGTTCGATTAGTTTTTATTTTTGATAAAAAAAAAAGGTTTAATTAGTTATTATGTTATCTTTTAGTAGCATATTCTAATGCAAATGTTAATTATAAATAAATAAATTTTTGTTAATCACATATTTACATATTTTGAGCACAAGCAGAAACCCCAAACCTTCTTTTCATCTAACATTTTTCCTTTTTCAGGTTTGCCAAACACCAATTTTATTCCCTTTCAATCGATTTTATTCTCTCATACGCATGGGCCACGAAACAAACTCATGACCACATGTTTAAAGGGACCCAAAACTCTTACCACTTGGACTAATTCATTATTGATTTTGTTACATTTTTTATTCTTGCATTGGACATTCATCTCATCATTTATATATATTTTAAAGATATTATTATAATTGTAAATTTAAATAAATTCAATCTAATATACTTACATGTGTATTTGTGCACACAAACTTATAAAACTTACTATTTAATATCTAACCCGGGCAACGCCGGGTCTCTAAACTAGTTTGAATTGAAATTATCATTGTACGTAAATTAAATTTCAATTAAATTCACATATGCATCATTTATATATATTTTAAAGATATTATTATAATTGTAAATTTAAATAAATTCAATCTAATATACTTACATGTGTATTTGTGCACACAAACTTATAAAACTTACTATTTAATATCTAACCCGGGCAACGCCGGGTCTCTAAACTAGTTTGAATTGAAATTATCATTGTACGTAAATTAAATTTCAATTAAATTCACATATGCTTTGCCTAGAACACGAAAACCTATTTCAATTAAATTGTATTTGCAATGGCTCTTCATTCATTTACTTTGCCTTCTTTTTTCTTTTATTTGTGGCATCCCCCATTTGATGTGTATTGTTTGTATTTGATTTGCCTACATCAATTGATTTGGTGATATATTCACATCGCTTTTCTTTTGTTTTATTTATACGTGATTTAAGTTCACGTGTACCTATTTTGTTTTGTTTTAATTGTACGGGGATTTAATTTACGTATGTGTGGGTAAATTAAGTTAACGTGTTTTGAGATTTTCGGCTACCTAAATCAATGAAAATGATAATGAGTGAATTAAAAAAATAAAGTAGGGGTATTTTTGTCATTTTGGGGTGTAACCTGGAATTAATGTGGTGTAACTAGAAAAAGTCTTTGTTATATTGTTGATATCATTTGAAAAAATAAGTATAGTTTGTTACTATTTGAAAGTGCAAAGTATCTATTATCTACACCAATAATTTTAATCAACATTTTATAAAAAAATATTATTTGTAATTTATATGTATTAGCGCAATAAAAAAACGGACATACGGGTCTTAAAACTAGTTTAAATGATTTTGAAAATTAAAAGACTAAATTAACGTTTTTTGTGTGAGAAACTTTTTTAAATTTCTTGAAATATAGTTGAAGTACCCGCTTCACACCTTAATAAATAAAAATTAAAAAAAAAAAACAAGGTCTTTAACCTAACTATGAAAAAGATTGACATAAATCTTTTTCGTAAAACCTTAAGCCATAAGTTATTTAGTCAATTTGTTAAGAAGATTTGTCGACGTGAGCATAACTCACCTGTTACGGACAATGTATAATATATGCAAGGTCTGGATTTCGAACCCCGGCCACCACAAAAAAAATGTTAAATAAAAATATTTATTAAAAAGATTTTGTAACAAAATATATATATATATATATATATATATATATATATATTAGATTTTTCCTCAAAAAAATTCAATCCCATGTTATATTTTAATTTATTAAATTTAGTAACAAATAGAAACCATAAATCTTGACCAAAAAAAAAAAAAGAAACCATAAATAAGAGCGTCCCTTGCTAGTTAAAATATCACCAAATCTTTTACTTTTTGATTTGAATCTTCATAAACCCTTCCTCACTCGATAAAAAGATTTAGTAACAAAATAGAAACCCTCTTCTATAAATACTCACACTTGATATAAAGTTAAAGCCACACACATTCTCAACTCAGCACAACAAGAAGAACACTTTGAGAAAGAAAAGAAAAAGAGAGCTACGATGAAGATGAATGAAAATATGGAAGCTATGTTGGAAAAGAAAGCTGCTATGGCTAGGGAGAAGATCAATGCATTGATGCAAAAAATGGAAACAATGGAAGAAAGGAAATTCAACCCTTTCCCTCACTTTACTTTGCATAATCTGTTATCTCATTATGCACCTCAGTATTATACCGAACAAGAGTTAGCACAAAGAAAATCAATCAACATCTTCGCCAAGAAACAAAATTGCCTCTTAATATTCCACAAAGCACAATGAAAGGAGAAGTAGTGAATAAGAAGAAAAGGTGTCGCTCAAGTGATGAA
The DNA here is from genome assembly GCF_051527215.1 of Medicago sativa. Taxonomy (NCBI): domain Eukaryota; kingdom Viridiplantae; phylum Streptophyta; class Magnoliopsida; order Fabales; family Fabaceae; genus Medicago; species Medicago sativa. The sequence continues at coordinate 2,201,092 of NC_140753.1, forward strand.
GGTGGCATGGCTGATAAGGCGAAAAGAAGAGTGAAACCAAAGAGCACGAAGAAGATGGAACCAAAAAAACAAGATAAGGAAAAATTGTCATCACCTCCGCCAATATTGCCTATTGATGTCGAGATCAAGATCAAAGAGTTGAATGGCACTGATATCAAACATATCATGTGTAAGAAATTGTTTGCGTCAGATCTCAGGGATGACCAAAATCGTCTTTTAATGTCACTTAAAGAAGATATAGCTGATGATTTTCTCATCGACACAGAGAAGGAGACTTTAGGTACAAAGGATGAAGAAGATAAACTGGTTGGTATAGAAGTGATTGTGTTGGACCCTTCTTTTAGAGAGTTCACAATGTCTTTGAGGAAGTGGGGCAAAAGTCTTTACAGTCTTGTACAAGATTGGAAAAAAGTTATGAGGCAAAATAGTTTTGAAATTGGTCAAAAACTCAATATTTGGACATTTAGGGTCAATAGCAAGTTGCATTTTCTACTCGACAAAAATTAGGTAATTAATAGCTATAAACTTGTTTATTTGTTTGTGCATTAAACTAGTACTTTGTTTATGCGATTCTGGAAACTTGTTAATGTGCTTTATTAGCTTGATAAGGAACATTGGACTTAGATTTTTCATATGTTGCAGTTTTTGCTTTCTTTCACTCTTGCTTAAAAAACTGTTGCTTCTGTTTGATGAAGTGGCTTGACTTGCACCATCTTTGTCTAGTTAGCTACATAAACAACATTGCTGGTTGATTCTAATCATTCCTTGTTACTTCTTTTTTCTCTTTCATGAATGTTCAATGGATTTTATTTTATAGTTGTATTCTTAGAGTTTGAGCATAATCAAATTTTATTATTTAATTTGCTAAGGTTTTTCTTGGAGCAATATTGGTCTCTAGTGATCAATATTGTAGAACTAGCTCTGCATTGCTTTACTTTAATTGCCACTCTTGGTTGGTGCATTGAAAAATGACGGGCCATATTGTTTTTGCATACTGTTAATCATTCTCTATATCATGTGTTAATTTATATACTTTTTTTAATGCAGAATCAAGAATGTGTGAACCTTGATGAAGAAGACTTTGAAATAGTTTATAAGGAGATGGACCAGTATCAGCCTCTGGAAGAATTAGTCTTACCTAGCTAGGAAGAATTTCATGGCCCTCAAGAGTTTATATTGGTATTTAATCTGATTATGAACAACTTGTACAAGTATTATTTACAAGGCACGTAGTGTTTGAGTTGTTTCTTCTAGTTTTAAGTAGTTGCAAGCAAAATGTTTTCTACAACTCTCCCAAACATTCATCCCAAATTCTAACACATCCATCATTCCTTGCTTCTACAACTCTCCCAAACACAACAAAAACCAATTACTTGTTGAACATTTATATGTAGAATTTATATGTAGTATAGGATATAAATAAATATCATGAACTAAGGAGAAAACAAGTAATTAACGCTTAGGGATTCAGAAACCCTTTTCAAGGAGCAGTTAAAGAATTGATGAAGTAAAACAGAATGGAATAGCTGAGCAATATTTTCTAAAGTTTTGTGGCTTTGCAACTTCAGACAAGCTATTGAAATCCCTGCCAACTAATTCAGTAACTCACTAAATTTATCCCAAATTAAACTTTATAGGATGCTCTCAAATAAGTCTCAGAGATTATGAATATATTTCAAAAATGTCTTTGAATCTGTAACAACATTGTTTATCAGTGCATATACAACTAACCACTTACCATCTATTAAATCCCTCTATTTAATCATTTACTATCAATTTAGTTTCTAACATCGCTATCACTTCGGTTCCTAATTTAAGAAATTACCATCAATTTGGTCACTAACATTGGTGGTTTACTAGGAAAAACAACATATACCAAAACATAATAGATAAATAATTTAGAATTTCTCAGACATCCAAGGAAGGATAAAAGCAGCATTATTAGCTAGCTCTCAAGGTTGGCAAAGGCTAAAACTCCTAGGCAGCCACTGCGAATGTTTTGAGAACCAATCCTTAAATGATATCGTCACAGTCGAGACGACATTAATAAAAGATAGCAAAAAATTAAAGTTAACAGTTGAACATCAAAATCATCATAAGCAGTAGAATTCAAACCCCGTAATAAAGCAATCAAAGCTTATTTTCAAGCAATTTAAAAAACAAAACGTAAAGATTAAAAAGGACCAACATGATCAAGGAGAATAATCTAGTCACTTAAGGTGTCATAGTCAAATTTTTAAAAGCAACATACTATAAAACATTTTGCAATGCTAACTACTTAGAATAAGCTGCTGCTAGTGGCACTCCTGCATATGAAACTGGTGATTTTCTTGCAACTATTTCAGGTCTTCATCATGAAAGTCGACACGTTTGAGATGTTATGCCTGCATAAAAAAAAAATTACACAGCGTAGAAAGAATAATTTACACATAAACAAAATAGAACATGCAGTATCAAAGAAAAACTGAAACTTGATTTTGATAAAAATACATCTATTTCAAAATAGCAACATATTCTCCCTTCTACCCATTCTGCTAGCACCCATACGGATGATAAACTCAATAGCACATGACCCAAATTTATATGTGCAAAAATGAAAATTCGCAATATAATAACCACAATTGAACACTCAATTGTGATCTGATCACAAGTTCTTCTGCAAACAAAATCTATAGCACACTCAATTGAAAGAGAGAAAAAAACTAATCAGGAACATGGAAACGAAAATCATGATATATAATCAATCACTAGTGTTCTTCTCAAGCTAACACAGCACATTAACAAGGTAAAATAGGCAAAACCAAAGCCATAAACGCATAAACAAAGTACTAGTTAAATGCAGAAAATAATAAACGAGTTTATAACATCACCTGATTATTGTCAAGTACAAAGTGCAACTTGTCATTGACCCTAAAAGTCCAGATGTTGAGTTTTTTACCCTTTTTAAAACTATTTTTGCTCAAAACAGTTTTCCAACCACGTACAAGACTGTAATACTTGTTAGTGCCCATGATCCACTTCCTCAAAGACATTCTGAACTCTCTAAAAGAAGGGTCCAACACAATCACTTCTAAACCAACCGGTTTATTACTTTCATCCTTTTCTATGTCGGTGAGAAAATCAACTTTGACTTCTTTAAGCGGCATTAAAAGACGATTTTGGTCATCCTTGAGATCTGACGCAGACAATTTTTTACACATGATATATTTGATATCAGTGCCATTAAACTCTTTGATCTTGTTCTCAACGTGAATAGGCAATATTGGTGGAGGTGATGACAAATTTTCCTTATCATGTTTTTTTGGTTTGATCTTCTTCATGGTCTTTGGTTTAACTCTTCTTTCCACATAAGACATGCTGCTACCTTCATCACTTGAGCGACACCTTTTCTTTTTATTCACTACATCTTCTTCCATTGTTTCTTGGCAAACATCTTCTTCCATTGTTTCTGGGAGAACATCTCTTTCCATCGTTTCTTGGTAAACATCTCTTTCCATTGTTTCTTGGCGAACATGATCTCCTATTGTTTCTTGGACAACATCTCTTTCCATTGTTTCTTGGATTTCTAGGCGAACATGATCTCCTTCCATTGTTTCTTGGCGAACATGATCTCCTTCCATTGTTTCTTGGCGAACATGATCTCCTTCAATTGTTTCTTGGACAACATCTCCTTCCATTGTTTCTTGGCGAACATGGTATCGTTCCATTGTTTCTTGGCGAAGATGTTGATTGATTTTCTCTATTTGTGCTAAATCTTCTTCAGTATAAAACTGAGGTGCATAATAAGATAAAAAATTATGCAAAGTAAAGTGAGGGAAAGGGTTGAATTTCCTTTCTTCCATTGTTTCCATTTTTTGCATCAATACATTGATCTTCTCCCTATAGCCCTAGCAGCTTTCTTTTCCAACATGGCTTCCGTATTTTCATTCATCTTCATCATACCTTTCTTTTTCTTTTCTTTCTCAAAGTCTTGTTTTGCTGAGTTGAGAATGTGTGGCTTTAACTTTTTATCAAGTGTGAGTATTTATAGAAGAGGGTTTCTATTTTGTTACTAAATCTTTTTATAGAGTCAGTGTTTATATAGAAGAGGGTTTATGAAGATTATCTTATTCAAAATCTGGTTTCTATTTTGTTACTAAATCTTTGACAAAATAATTTATGGCTTAAGGTTTTACGAAAAAGATTTATGTCAACCGTTTTTTATATAAAAAAAAAAAAAACTAAATTTATAGTACCCAATATATTTCTCTTGTCGTTGTGGATTGTTCATCTTATTATCATTGATTTTTTTGTGGTGTCCGAGGTTTAAACCCGAACCTTGCATATTTTATGGATTGCGCTAACACTTATAGATTATAAACACTATTTTATATAAATTTTGCAAGTATTGTACCCAAAAAAAAAATTGCGCTTAAATTACAAACAATGTTTTATATATATAATTTTGTTTATATAGATAACAAATTATAAGTATAGATATTTGTGGCTTTTAAATGTAACAAACTCAACAAACCACATTTATATTTTCAAAGGCAACAATAATATAACAAATATAACAAAAAAAATTATCTTTTTTAATAAAACCAACTATATAATATTATTATATAAAAATTTGTTTAAGGGTATAATTGGAATAACAAAAAAGTCAGCTCAATATCTTCTTGAAACTCTCTATTTTCTTTATATATAGTATAAATGATGATGTTGGTGTCATTTCAAAGATAAAAATTTATATTATATTGTTTGGTTATATTGTTGATGTTGAAATAGATAAACATGATTAGTTTACTTTGTTTTAATTTGAAAGTAACAAGCATTTATATTTATACTTTTAATCAAAATCAAAATTTTATAAAGAAACACCGTTTATAATTTTCAAACGTTAGCGCAATAAAAAGAACGGAAAGACGGGCATGGAGTGCCCGTCTTTTCATACGTTGTATTTCTCTCGTAACAAACAATTGTCAGTTATTATCTTTTTCTCCAACAAATTCCTATTTTTTTGCCCGCTCGCTCTCTCGTAACAAACAACTGTCAATTTTCGAAATATTGTGCACATCTTTTAAATTATTTTAAATCAATATCAAAATTATTCCAACTTCACATTAATCAAAAGCTAAGAAAAAATTAACTTTCTTCCAACTTCTTTAATCAAAGTTAAGGCTTCAAATATGGCTTTAACCAATGCTAAATTCACACTGTGTGAACATTCATGGAGTCTTTTATTTTTCTTCTCTCAAATCTGTTCTTTTGTTTTGCACTTGAAATTTTTAACAATTGTTACTCATCTTTATTATAGAATTTTAACTCTTCTTGGAACCATTGTGTGTAACAAATTTTGTTTAAATTTGAAGATAACAAGAAACAAACTTTGTTTAAAGAAAAACAAACTTTAGTTTTCCAAATAGAAAACATTAATTAGTTTTATTGAAAAAGACAAGAGTATTGACAAAGGGTATAATTGACAAATCGTACCCTTAAAATCCCAAAAAAATTGTTAAATAGAAACGAAAAATTTACCCTAAGAAGACACTTAAAAAGGAACGGAGAGAGTAATATATTTCATTTTTGTCTTTTTTGATGTATGGGAAAGCAAGAAAAACAAAAACAACAAAAAAAAACAAGTTAAACTCGGAGGAAAGTTGTCCCATGGAGTCAGCAATAAGAGTAGTCGAAAGAGGAGTTGGACATTGTCTCCAAGCGATCTAGTCACCCTCCAATCTTGCTCCGTATTTCGCTAACCGATCCGCACAACTATTACCTTCCCTCAAGGAATGTTGGAAAGTCAATAGCCAAGGATAATCAATAAATCTCTTAATGAGGTCAATAACAGGTGCATAGGGGTGAGTTGTCGGAACTCCTTCCTTAATCAAAGTCAAAGCCGACTGACAATCTAATTCACATTCAACATGTCGAAAGCCATTATTCCATGCCATCTGAAGACCGTGAAATCGAATAACCAATTACCATTAGTGTATCTAATTAAACCTCCGAATCCAGAGCAACCCGAATTACCAAGAGAATTACCATCCACATTTAATTTAACAACTGCACCTACCGGAGGTTTCCAAGCTACCAAACGTGGTTCATTTTTGTTTGTTAAAAAAAAGTATTCTCTTTTAATATTGGTATAATCTTGATAAAATATAAGAATTTATCCCTAAGAAAAATATTTGATCATTTTTGTAGCAAATTTGTCCGAAGTCATAGTCTAATTTTAGCTACTTTATAGTATTTCATTCCCACCTTCCTCAGTGTGCATAAGCCCTTCGCCATTCTTTCAAGTTTCCACAGTGTTCGTTCATTCTTTCAAATTGAAATTAGGGTTCCCAACTTCTTCAAGGTAATTCTTTCTTTCACTGCAATTTTCTTCATAATCAATCATTCTTCGTTATTTATCAATCAATAATCACTTTATTTCATAATCGCTTTCTTAATTCCCATGTTTGATTCTTACTTTCTCCTTCAATTTTTGATTTCTTGTTGTATGATTTAGATATTCAATGTTCAATGTTTGATTTCTTATTGTATGTATGAGTATGATATCTATCAAATTTTAACTTAATTTGTTTATTTTTCTTTTTACAACTTATTGTAGTCATGAAAAGAAAAAAGATTTCAATTGCAGCTGCAAGAACAGAGAGTCATGATGATGAAGTTTTCCCTTTTTTTTGATAATCTTCCATCTCACGTCACTGCCCGCATTCTTCTTCAACTTCCCATTAAGTCGCTTCTCATTTGTAAATCTGTGTGCAAAATTTGGAAAACATTGATTTCAGAATCACATTTTGCTAAATCCCACTTTGAGCGATCACCACTTAGTCTCATGATTCGGACCAATGACTATTACCGAGTGTCAAGAACCTTGTACCTTCTTCATTGTGATCCTCAAAAGTTTGAGATTGGAACCAACAATCGTGTGAAGCTTGCGCCTATGTTCAAGCTTCCTCTCAGATCATTTAGGGATAAAAGTGACGAGATCAATAATGAATCCAAGCGCCTTTTCGTTCTGCAAGATTAGTTTCGGGGAAAAAGGATGAGAACAGTGATAGGGGTAGACAAAGTCTTTATATTGCTTGCAACAGTGATTTTGATAAGTTTAATATTGTGAATTCTTGCAATGGTTTACTTTGTTTGTCTGACCCATCTTTCGGAAACCCATTAGTGATCTGCAACCCAAGCACTGGGGAGTTCATAAGACTTCCTGAATCTACCGCGAATCGAACTCGGGTAGGAAGGCAAGGACAAGCTGCTTTTGGTTTCCAACCTAAAACTAATGAATATAAGGTGATAAACATGCGGGTGAGAAATGTTAAACGTGCAAATGTGTGGGAGTCTGAGCTTGTGATCCTTTAGATAAACACACTTGGAACACCATCCTGGAGAAATGTTGAAGTGGATCCTCAAATTTATTTTTGGATGCTTAAGAATCCCACTTGTGTGAATGGTGCACTTCATTGGATAAGATATGAGGGTGAGCAAATGTCAATATTGGTTTTCAGTTTTGAAAGTGAGAGGTTGCAGTCATTTCCTTCTCCTCCACACGAGTTTGGAAATCATAATAATGGAACTCGTGGTAACAGCCATGTTAGCATGGGAGAATTAAAGGGATTTCTTTACATTTGTGACTGGACCTTTTCATCTGATGTTCCAATGTGGGTTATGAAGGAATATGGCATTGAAGAATCATGGACTAAGGTTTACAAGTACGATACTTCATTCAATCCTTTGGACCGTCCTGTTTCATGGCGTTCGGGTTTATGGCCGATAAAACACTTTGAAGAAGGTGCTTCCATATTGTTATATGATTACAATCGTTTAATCTATTATGAACCTGCGAAATATCGATGCAAAGCTTTTGAAATTCATGGGAGTCGTTCAGATTGTTTTGAAGTAATCCCGCATATTCCAAGTCTAATTTCATTGAAGGATGTCTTGAAAGGGGACAATATTGAGGTGCTGAATATCCACTCAAGGTAAGAATGTAGCTTCAAATATTTTATTTTTATTGGCATTTGAATCTGATTGATGGTTAATGTTCCCATACAAGTCATAGTAATTGATTTTGATCATAACATGAGTTTTCAAAGGGACTCGTGTGAGTTTCTTATGTTACCACTTATAAGTTAACAAATAGTATCTGATGGTTGATATTCCCATACAAGTCATAGGAATTAATTTTAATCATAAGACAAGTTTTCAAAGGGACTTCCTATTTTGCCATTCTGTTTGGAGAAAGGAAGACTTGTTGTTAGGTTGTGATGTTTCCTCAATCAATTGCTTTTACAACCAATATATTTATGGTGTTTATATTTTTTTTTTATAATTTTAGTTTTTTTGGTTATCTAATATCTACCACCTTTAATTACATCTCTGGCTCTGATAGTTAATGGTATTCCATCCCCTGCATTTGCAGTTTTAGCTAATATTACTTAACCATTATTCCCTAATATTGTTTTAATTTATATAGGTGTGCAAAGTTTAAATTGCGGGAAGAAACGGAAGGTCTATCTCTGTCTCAACAGATTGTTTGAGACTTAGAAACTACATGTTTTCCATCATCTTTTGGTGACTTGAAAAATTTATCTTCATCCTCATCTGATGGTGAAGAATTTCCATACACTAGGAAGGGTTATGTTAAATCACAAGTTATGATTTGGCTAGTTATGATGTCTTTTTGTAAACTTTAATCTAGATGTTTGCTAATCATTATCTATGCTGTAAGACTGGGCAGTTATCTTGTTGGCCTGGTTTAGAAAATGATTGACTATATGTGTTTTACTTCATAAATCCTGATTTCCTTGATTCTTAGTCTTTAACTGCTCCTTGAAAAGGGTTTCTGAATCCCTAAGCGTTAATTATAATAATGAATTATCAATTTGAGGAGCTTTGCTCAATAGTTTAGATTTAAATTTGTAGTGATTGAATTTCAATTTTGGTGGCATGATAAAAGTTTAATTTGATATCTTCCTTCAAAAAAAAAAAAAATTAATTTGATATCTAAAACACCCCCTCTCTTTTGTTTTGTCTTTTTTTTTTTAAAAAAAACTTCTGATTCTCAAAAAAAGGCCGATATTCCGAAGTTCGGCCCGAAGCTGAGTAAAACCTGACCAACAACTATTCCATCCAAAAATCAAAATCAAACTATCCTTAACAATTTGACGAAGCTCATTAACATTAACCTACAATTGATTGGTTACTTTAGCTCTTCTTGTACTAAAGTTTGTAGTTGATGTTCAAAATAAATAAAAACAACGATTTTTAATTACTTTTTATTTTTCTTTTGGGTAAACTAAACTTTTAATTATACAAATGACAAATTTGAGAAAAAAAACACAATAGTAAAATTATCACATACTTAAGATAAACATCCTCTACTGCAATTCTGCTTTAATAAAATTAAGATTTGTACTCCAAAAGTACACGATTTCATTACTTCTTCTTCTCTAAAGGCAGCAATTGCACATCAAAATCACCATAAGAAATTTAAAAGTTGAGTTCCATTCAATTATATTTCAAGTCATTAAACAATAAGGTTGAAAGATTGAAATGGACCAACATGGACAAAGATAATAATGTAAACAGTATAAAACATTTTGCAAGCAACTACTTAAAACTAGAAGAAACAACTCAAACACTACGTGCCTTGTAAAAAAATACTTGTACAAGTTGTTCATAATCAAATTGAAAACCAATATAAACTCTTGAGGGCCATGCAATGTAATTCTTCCTAGCTAGGTAAGACTAATTCTTCCAGAGGCTGATACTGGTCCATCTCCTTATAAACTATTTCAAAGTCTTCTTCATCAAGGTTCACACATTCTTGAAATGTTATTTCTGCATTAAAAAAAGTATATAAATTAACACATGATATAGAGAATGATTAACAGTATGCAAAAACAATATGGCCCGTCATTTTTCAATGCACCAACCAAGAGTGGCAATTAAAGTAAAGCAATACAGAGCTAGTTCTACAATATTGATCACTAGAGACCAATATTGCTCCAAGAAAAACCTTAGCAAATTAAATAATAAAATTTGATTATGCTCAAACTCTTAGAATGTAACTATAAAATAAAATGGCTTAATTAATGATGTGGCCCCTTAAGTTATTTGTTGGTTACATTTTAGTCCCATAAGTTATTAACGTTACAATTTGGTCCCTTTAAGTCATTTTCCGTCAACCAAATAAATCCCCACCGTCAAAACCGTTAAGCCAATGTCTAAGGTGGATACACATTGCAAGTTGTCACGTCACCGTTCACATATACCTATTTAACATTTTGGCAAAAGACTGACGGTGAGGAATTATTTGGCTAACAGATACTAACTTAAGGGACCAAATTGTAACGTTAATAAGGACCAAAATGTAACCAACAAATAACTTAAGGGACCAAATCATTAATTAAGCCAAATAAAATCTATTGAACATTCATGAAAGAGAAAAAAGAAGTAACAAGGAATGATTAGAATCGAACAGCAATGTTGTTTATGTAGCTAACTAGACAAAGATGGTGCAAGTCAAGCCACTTCATCAAACAGAAGCAACAGTTTTTTAAGCAAGAGTGAAAGAAAGCAAAAACTGCAACATATGAAAAATCTAAGTCCAATGTTCCTTATCAAGCTAATAAAGCACATTAACAAGTTTCCAGAATCGCATAAACAAAGTGCTAGTTTAATGCAGAAACAAATAAACAAGTTTATAGCTATTACCTAATTTTTGTCGAGTAGAAAGTGCAACTTGCTATTGACCCTAAATGTCCAAATGTTGAGTTTTTGACCAATTTCAAAACTATTTTGCCTCATAACTTTTTTCCAATCTTGTACAAGACTGTAAAGACTTTTGCCCCACTTCCTCAAAGACATTGTGAACTCTCTACAAGAAGGGTCCAACACAATCACTTCTATACCAACCAGTTTATCTTCTTCATCCTTTGTACCTAAAGTCTCCTTCTCTGTGTCGATGAGAAAATCATCAGCTATATCTTCTTTAAGTGACATTAAAAGACGATTTTGGTCATCCCTGAGATCTGACGCAAACAATTTCTTACACATGATATGTTTGATATCAGTGCCATTCAACTCTTTGATCTTGATCTCGACATCAATAGGCAATATTGGCGGAGGTGATGACAATTTTTCCTTATCTTGTTTTTTTGGTTCCATCTTCTTCGTGCTCTTTGGTTTCACTCTTCTTTTCGCCTTATCAGCCATGCCACCTTCATCACTTGAGCGACACCTTTTCTTCTTATTCACTACTTCTCCTTTCATTGTGCTTTGTGGAATATTAAGAGGCAATTTTGTTTCTTGGCGAAGATGTTGATTGATTTTCTCTATTTGTGCTAACTCTTGTTCGGTATAATACTGAGGTGCATAATGAGATAACAGATTATGCAAAGTAAAGTGAGGGAAAGGGTTGAATTTCCTTTCTTCCATTGTTTCCATTTTTTGCATCAATGCATTGATCTTCTCCCTAGCCATAGCAGCTTTCTTTTCCAACATAGCTTCCATATTTTCATTCATCTTCATCGTAGCTCTCTTTTTCTTTTCTTTCTCAAAGTGTTCTTCTTGTTGTGCTGAGTTGAGAATGTGTGTGGCTTTAACTTTATATCAAGTGTGAGTATTTATAGAAGAGGGTTTCTATTTTGTTACTAAATCTTTTTATAGAGTCAGTATTTATATAGAAGATTATCTTATTCAAAATCTGGTTTCTATTTTGTTACTAAATCTTGTTATCGAGTGAGGAAGGGTTTATGAAGATTCAAATCAAAAAGTAAAAGATTTGGTGATATTTTAACTAGCAAGGGACGCTCTTATTTATGGTTTCTATTTCTTTACTAAATCTTTTTAATAAATCTAACAAGGGATTAATTTTTTTTAGGAAAAATCTGGTATATTTTGTTACTAAATCTTTGACAAAATAATTTATGGCTTAAGCCTTAAGCTTTTACGGAAAAGATTTTATGTCAATCTTTTTTTTAGTTAGTTTAAAGGCTTTGTTTTTTGTTTAATAATTAAGGTGTGAAGCGGGTACTTCAACTATTTTTTTTTAGTGGTGGTCGGGGTTTAAACCCCAAACATTGCATATATATTGCATTGCCCCTATCAACTGAGTTAAGCTTGCGATACTTCAACTATTTAAAAGAATTTAAATAATTCTCTCAAATAAAAAAAGCGTTAATTTAGTCATGAATTTGTCAAAATTGTTTAAACTATCGTTCAGACGGTGCGCTAATGCGTATAAGTTATAGTTTTTATGAAATTTTAATTGAAATTATTTTGATTTTGATTAAAATTATAGGTATGGATAATAGATATTTTACACTTTCAGATTGTAACAACTTATATTTATCGTTTTCCATGATATCAACAATTTAACAAATATAATTTAAATTCTTATCTTTTTGAGTGACACCAATCAAAAAAGCATCTATTCTCTAGTCTATAAAACTTGATGTCTTTCAAAAATACAATCTTACCCCTTTTTAATTTTTTGACACGTCATCAAAATTATATCCCTTTGTGTTTTTTGCTTCTACCTTCTTCTATGTTTTCTCTTTTAAAAAGAAATTAAAAGAAACTCACTCAATAAAACACACTAACTTAATCTTTTTTTAAAGAACAAACAAACTTAATCTTCTATTTTCTAATTATATATTCTCTACCTATTCTCTAATTATGAAACTTAATGTCTACCAAAAATACAATTTTATCCCTTTTTAATTTTTTGACACATCATCAAAATTATATCTATTGTGTCTGTATCTTTTGCTTCATCCTCCCCCAATCTTTTCTCTTTTAAAAACAAATTTTTCTATAATTCAACTCCTAAATATCTAAAGAGTTAAAAACAATTTACAGTATATTTTCTTTCTCTAATTATGAAAGTTAATGACCAAAAGAAGGGAGAAAAAAAAAACATAATTTTGACCCATCTCAATATTTTGACACCTCGACATATATTTACATTTTTGTGTCTTTTGTAACAAAAGATTCTATTTAGCTGATAGAGAAAATAACTTTCAAAAGATTGATATGATTTGTTACGAAAAGTTCCTTTTATATTATAGTTTTTTTTTTTTAAATCAGGTTCAACAAAAAAATCTAAGCAAAGTAAGATCCTTAAAAAGGTTTGGTATTTTGAAACAAACATCGATATTTATCTGCTTAGCACTAGCCAGGTTAAACAATGAAGCCATGAGTAAAAATCCACGCATACAGAGAAGTAGAATTTCATCAAACAGGAGCAACAAATTTTGAGTAAGAATGATTAAAAAAAGCCCAATAAAAGAGTGCAAACTTTCTGATTCCTTACAAATAGTATTTGAAATGGTATTAAAAGCCAACCCTTCCCACATAACTTAGGTATTTGCCTATTTGGCCAATGTGCAAAATCCCATCAAACATTTTGTTTTTCTTTCTATCTTCAAATCACATTTGAATATTTGAAGAGTACAAAATATGGAAAATCTAACTCGTGGGGTCCCTTTGAAGCTAATGCAGCCCATGAACAGGGGAAAATAGGCAAAAACAAAGCCAGAAACACATAAACAAGTACCAGAATCGCAGAAGCAAAGCACTAGTTAAATACAGAAACAAAGAAACAAGTTTATCAATGTTTACCTTAGTTCCTCCGCAGACAAGCACAGCTGCAGAAACGAGTTCATGCGAATAGTTTGCACGAATGCAACAAGCGTTTGAGTCATGTAACTTAAAATTGCTCCCTTGCCCTTTTTAGAAGAATAGCTTATCGACAAAGAATGAACAAAACTGTCTACTTCTCAAAAATGACTAAGCTAATAACAAAAAAATAAACTATTTGACTCTGCCGTTTGGAGCAAAGCATTATAAGTACTGTATAACAATAATAACTAAGCAAATTTAAGACTATTGAGAAGTGACACTGTTAGCAACCGAAGTTACTGAAATTTTCCTAGCAGGACGACTAGGCTTTTTCATATAAGAGGAATTCCACTCCCCTCCATCTTGAGCATAATAGTCCATTGGATAATCTCCACCAAAATCTTCAGTCGCCTCGGCATCCCCGCAGCTACCGTTAGAGCAACAATCGCTCTTATTGCAACCTGTAACATCTTCACAACCTTGTTTCTGCATCTGAGTTTTCTCCCACCATCCAGGTATCAATCCCAGTGCTATCTCAGCCTCAAAAGGAGTCAGAACTGGTTTTACAAAAGCATCTCCCCAATCAATAGAGAGTCTAGGACAAGCAATCTGAATCCAAGCATCCACAGAATCTTCAAACAAAGAGATTCTATAAGGGCTTAGCTCAGACATCAAAACCACAGTATAATCAAATCCTTTATCCCCCATTTTCATTTCCAATCTCTCCAAAATCTTAGGATTCCCTTGTCTACCCAAAGTCCCTAAAACAACGCCCCAATTCCTTGCCTCCTTCGCTTTCAAAATTGCATTTTTCCTCGACCCCTTCATACCCACATGATCATATTCCTCCAAAAACAACTTCCCCACATAAGGGTCATACCTAAAAGCCTTAATCCCCGGATTCGCTATCATAAACGCTTCAAGATGAAACCTTCCATCCGACACAAACACCAAAACACTCTCTTCCTTATCATCCAACTCTTTCCCCACCTTCGGTGCAGTACACCCTAAAATCTCACCAGCAGACAACGGCTTCGACTGCGGAACCAAAACCCTATACCCTAATTTCTCCAATTCAGGCTTCACAGCCCTAATCCCAGAAGCAAACTGAATAGTCCCAGCAAGAATAACCCTTTTACCCATAAACCCTAAATCCTTAGAATTCAACTTAACAGTATCAACTAAATGATCAACATCAATCTTAATATCAACAAAAACATAAAGACAAGGAATTTTTGTCGAATCAATAGGAACTAAACAACTATGACCATAATGAATAAGAATCTCAGCACCAAGAGCAATAGCAGAGAAATCATCAATACAACAAGCACCATAGGTAACATCACCGAGAACGTAACAGTGAGTTACACCGGCGAAGGTGGTGAAGATATCAGAGAGGATAAGAGAGTACATGAGAAGGCCTTCAGGGAATTGAAGAGCGATGCGTTTAGCGGCGGTGGAACGGACGCGCCAAACGCATTTGTGAACTTCGAAGGAGTAGTTTGATGGAAGGATTGAGATTGCGGCGTTGAGAAGTGGGTCGTTGAGGATTGAATCTGGGATTTGGTTTTTGATGAATCGTTTTGGTTTTGGTTTTTCTTTGATAGAAACAGTGATGGTGTTGTTGGGTTTTTCAGGTTGTTCTGGAAATTCCATGGTTTGTTTAAGGATTTTGTTTCTGTGAAAGTTAATTGAATGAGAAGAGTGTTTGATTGTTCAGTTTTCAAGTTCGTAGGTTAGATTTTAGAAGCTGCATTCGAAGAGCAGTGTTTGATGAAAATGTAAGTATATAAACACTAATAGTCATTTTCATCCTTGAATTTACTAACACATAACCACCGATATTCATATTCTTTTTTTTTTTTTTTCCTCGGTTCGAACCCCGACCTTTCATATATTATCCATTGTCCCTATCAACTGAGCTATGCTCACAGGACATATTCATATTCTTTTAATTTGATCCTTGGATTTAACAAATAATCAAGATATTTTTTTAATGTATCAGAATTTTTAAATAGTTTTGAATTGTCGATTATGTTAATTAAACTATTTTTCTCTCTCTTTCGCTAATACATTTTTTTAATAAGTGTTAAATGAGTAAAATGTTCACTTTAATTGGGATGGAGAGAGTATGTTAATCAAAATAGTATCTGCTGTAATTTTTTTTCAAAGAGTATTTGGCGTTAAAATATTTTATTAGTATTGTCATATCAGTCTTTCAATATATGTATTTATTGTCATATCAACATATATGAATATTAACCTCTATATAAAAATAGTTAATGTCAGCATTAAAAGACTATTTAACATCATAGATGATTTTGACTAACAAGTGCACAATCAAATATTATTACTTTTATTAAACATACCTAAGATTAAACTTTCAATAAAAAAAAAACTTAAATGCATTTTTTGTCCCCTTATTTTCAACAAAAAAAAATTAAGTTTTGATCTCCCTGTTTTAAAACCAAACGTCTTGGCCCCCAGTTATAATTTTTCTTGAGTTCTAATCGTCCATCCCATTTTAAAATCAATTTTAATGATGTGACATTGTCACCAATGTTGCGGTTGTGTCTAGATGCATTTTATTATACATGTCATTAATAATTTGTTTATTTCAATAATAATTTTAAAAACTTAATAAATTTTTAATCAACACTTATCTCTCTTTGTGTTCATCATCTTTGTCAATAAACCCAATAATTACCACATCAAGGAAAATCCCAAAATTTACCCAAAATTAAGACATTAAATAAAAAAAATCCATCAAGATTAGATATTTCCTCCAAATTTGGTTGAATTATGGGATTATTTATTACAAATTTACTGCAAAGCCATCACAAATTAAAAACCTCTAAATCCAAACAACCCACACTATCTGTCACCCAAGAAAGCCCTCAGTTGCAGCCACCCGCAAGCAAATTCAAGGCAATCTATAATCCTTGGGATTTTTATTTTGATGTCTTAGTTTAAGGTTAATTTTGGGAATTTTCTTGGTAAATTTATGGTATATCGAGATATGAGGATTTTGATTTTTGAAGATGTCTTGGGTTTTTTTAAGATGATTTTGATTTGTTTGAGTGTAGTATTGCTTTGAATGAAGGTGGTTTGGAAATTTTTGGGTTTATCGATGAAGATGATGGTGATGATGATGAACATAAATGATGATGATAACGAACACAGAAAAAGAATGTTTATATTTTTTTTTTAAATTATTATTTTTGAATAAATGGAATTACTATTGAATTTAACAAAGTATAAATGACATCATTAATGACAATACCACTTCACCAAAATTGACTTCGAAATGGGATGGGGGACCAGAATTCAAGAAAAACTAATTGAGAGATCAAAAAGTTGGATTTGAAAATAGAGAGATCAAAACAGCGCTTTTAAACCAAAAAAACTAATTTTCAACTAACGATGCACTTTTTGGGTGGCAGAACCGGATACTCGCACACACTAGATGCTGAGATGTGGGGCATTGCAGGTTCAATTCCGCACACCAGGATATCAAATGTCCTTGCAGCTTATAACTATTGATAAAAGTTTTCTGCAACGTTTTGGTTGTAGATGGTATTAATCCTTCAAATCCAGTGTTATTAATCCTTCAAATCTAATCCAGTGTTACTAATCCCAGAAAATTGAGTTTCTGCAATACAACTTCTGTCAAACAAGTTCTCAGTTTCGGTGTAGAGCATACAAGTAGGGGACAGAGGGACGAGGAAAAACCCCAACTTAAATTGCTCATATTTTCAGTCAAAAAATATTGATCAGCACAAAACAAGAGACAATATTGCAATACCTATCAATCATCAAATAGAGCTGCATTTTGTGTCCAATAATAATGCTTTTTGCATATATAGATATTGCCTCAGAAAATCAACATGTGAGAATTCTACACTACAAGGAAGCAAAACGACCTCATGTATCTTCTGTTTATCAGTCTTCAGGATGAATTGGGGACTATACATCAAATTCATCCTCAAAATACCAACAATCAATTAAATACGATTTCTATTTTGTTGGAAACAAGAAAGCCAGCAATTTGTTGTGCCATCACTGCAAGATAATTATTATTTCTAATATATAACAATGTACATGTAACCTACGATTTTCTCTCCACGCCGGGATTCAACACATCCACATTAGTAGATGCTTTTAAAGGTGGCCTATTAATCTTCTCAAGTAATCTACTAAATACCAGTTTAACTGGTATGCAAGCTACAGTAGTGAGCCCAGAGACCTCTGGTTTAGTCATCTTGTCTGTTCGATAAAAGCTTCTAGTAAGTGATGGTTTTCTACCAAGATTATCTTCAATAGATAAAGAGGAAAGGGTTCTAGTTTTCTGACTAGATGACAAGCTCACTTTTTTTGCACTCTTTTTAAAGGACTTCTTGTCAATTGACGGCCCGGCATTGTTAAGGCCGTTCTTCTTCCAATGGCTTGCATTATGACTGGAATTTCCACCATTTAATCTCTTATATCCATTATTTCTTTCCTGATCTAAGGAGAAGTCTTCATCAACATTTGATGACGATATGTGGGGACGAGGGACACGAAAGTTAGCTGTTCTCCTCGCAGTCCTCCAAGCTGGTGGAAGTACACTACTTCCCTCGTAGCCAATCATATCATTACTGAAGTCATCAATTGCAGAAAATAGATTGTCAGTTGAGCCATCCTTAAGGACTTCAATTGGGATTGGGCGTCCAATTATAGAACTCCCATCTAACTTGCTCGTAATAGATACAATAGGGACTGACTCTTTCGGGTAACTTGCCTGAACCTTCAAGTCTACATCTACCAGCATTGATCCCTTCCCCCCATCATAATGATAAGGATCACTATATAATGAAGCAAACCCTTTAAAATCCGAATATTCTTTCAAAGCAGGCTGATCCTCCCACGGCCATTCATCCCAATCAAGACCTTGACTTTTTGCAACCTCTCTAGGAGTTAGGGTGTATTCATCTTCTGATCCAAACATTTGATCGCTGTCATCAGGAGCATCACTATAGTCATTTCTGTAGTAAGGATAACCAGGCCCCATTCTCTTGTGGTTTAAATGGCTTCTCTGTCCTTCAATATCTGCTCCATATAAAACAACGTCTTTCCTATCAGAAGCAGCAACAGACCTTTTTACAAGGTTACGGTTATTCCTCTTTCCTTTTAATTGCCATTTGGATACAGCTTCATTGCACGTTCGAGGTTCCCGCGGATAAAGGTGAGGCATGTCACTGGAAGTTGCTAACTCAGCTAACTCATCATGCTCCTCACTGCTAGTGCTTTCTTGTTCTTCGTCGTCCTCATCACCAGTTTCTGCAGTTAAAAAGTTACATCAATAGAGAGAAAGAGAATGATGTGATACAGAACTAAGGACCTGTTTGGATGAAGAGCTTAATTTGCAGCTTATAGCATAAGCGCTTTTGATGATAAGCACTTTTGTATAAGCTATTTCTAAAACAAAAAATAATAAAGTTAAATTGTTTTCGTATAGGCTATAAGCTGTTTTCATAAGCCATTTGGAGAGCATATGAAAATCAGCTGAAAACAGTTACGTACATGGCATAAGCTCTTTTCATAAGTACTCCCAAACAAGTCAATCTAAGCAGTCTAACACAGAACTCAAAGAACAAGTTCAAAACACATTCAGCACAGCAAAAGAATAAAGAGAACCCAAAATGTAAGACATTCTAAGATCTAAATGATGGTTAAGGTGAGAGGGAGGAGGAATAGATTATTGACATGTGGATTTAAAATAGACTAACAAATACAAATTCCTAACGATAAATTTATGGTCACATAGATTCACATTACAAGTTAGGAAACCATATATGAATTCAGACCCACATATAGATTGTAGAGTTGGGTAACTTTAAAGCATACTCCATTGTAAATAATGTCAAGCTTTTCAAGGCAGTGACTTTCTCTAGTATTCAAATTGTCTAGAATATTTCTAGCATTCAAATTGTCTAGAATATTAGGTGAGTTTGTGTTATATATTAGGTGAGTTTGTGTTACACATAGATTGTAGAGTTGGGTAACTTTAAAGCATACTCCATTGTAAATAATGTCAAGCTTTTCAAGGCAGTGACTTTCTCTAGTACTCAAATTGTCTAGAATATTTCTATCATTCAAATTGTCTAGAATATTAGGTGAGTTTGTGTTATATATATTATACTGAGTTTTCTAAGGGTACTATTGACCTCTAGCTATGTACTTATTTTCTCTCAAAAAGGAAAGAAATCTGAAGAAAAACAGACTACCACGCAACTTTGTTACCTAAAACTTTAATTGCAGACAACTGTCCTTATTTTAACTTGTAATACATTTTGTTTGGTAAACAACCTCTAATACATTGACTAGAACATGCTGTTGAGGTATCACTACATGATGTAACAAGAAGCAAAAAGCCATCATCCACGAGTCCGCGTGTAAGATTTGAAAGATTGACAGACTAATATACAATAGCCTGTTGCAACCTGTAATACCTTGTGAACTTGAAAGGAGTTTTTAGTAGGGTACTTTAAGATTGGTTTTGGTTTTTATTACTGGTGGTTTGTAGGTTTAGCCTAAAAGGAGTATTTATGGGTTTGCTTTGATCGAACGCTTTCGGCTCGTCATGTAACCATCTCTGTTGGTTTTCTTGCTCACCCTTCACGACTTGTGTAAAGGCGTTGCTTAATAATATTTGCAGTTCAAAAAAAAGCATTAGTCAACAATTTCTTTAAAATGTAATAGTTGACAACACGCAATAGAGACTAGAAATAATCATAAACGGATTAACATGCATGTGCTACTGTCAAGTCAAAAATGAAAGATGCACAATGGAGAGAATTCCTTCTCTGTCTCTCTGTTTCCTTTGTTCTCAGTCTAATGTCTTGGGCCTTAGCAAATCACATCTGATACAGCACGTATCATTTATCAAAATCTTTTTTCTTCAAGAGTTGAGAACTTATACATACATTACGTAAACAGGATTTTACAAAGGAAAAAAAAAATCTATTAACTCTATTTTTAGGGTACATTGGCCAATCTAGGTAATAATTCTGATTTTAATTTTAAAACCTTATCAATAAATATTGCAAAATCATTTGTTAATTTCATCAGAAGAGAGTAAATAGGGAGGTATGGTGGGAACTAGTAGGAATCTTCATATTATGCTCAGTCAACTGTAAGCAATTTGCAATGATACAGTCATTGTTCAAATTTACAATCTTTATAAGGAAAAGAAGTGAGGAATAGTGCGAGAATGTTGAAGGATGAATGGCAAATTTCACGTATATAATTTGTTTTCAATATTCGTACAATAGTGCAACAAGGAAAACTAACACTAGTTTCAGCGAAGAAATAAAATGAAGTGTAAGGTAAGTAAGTAGCTGCAAATAAACTGATGTAAGCTCAAGGAAAGTATAGTAGAAGCTAAACCTGAAAATATAGTCATGTCTTCGTCATTGTCTAGTTCTGTTTCAGAAGAATCTGATTCCGATTTAATAGAAGCAGTTTCAGAAGAATCAGATTCAACATCATTCAGAAAAGCAGATTCGCTCTCCTCAGCAAATGAACTTCCATAAGCATACTCCCCAAGTTGGGAAGATGATATTGGAACATGGGCTAGAGTTTCATTGTAATCCAGA
The DNA here is from genome assembly GCF_051527215.1 of Medicago sativa. Taxonomy (NCBI): domain Eukaryota; kingdom Viridiplantae; phylum Streptophyta; class Magnoliopsida; order Fabales; family Fabaceae; genus Medicago; species Medicago sativa. Next base: position 2,222,352 of record NC_140753.1, read on the forward strand.
GAATCACTAGACTCAGGCGGCAAGTACACACATTTGCTCCTCTTTGCTCGGAATGCTGCGCCTATTTGCCCAGATCCTGAAAAACAAAACACAGCAGGTTATAAGACATACCTAATCTTCACTAATTTACAATTTAATACACACACACACACCTCTTTATTTAATATTAGTCACTCAATTCCTCGTTTACTTTTTCTTCAGCCAAAGATAACTTCGACTGTACTTCCTAAGTGAAGAACATAACTTGGTATATTAGGGCTTTGAATCATAAGAAGGCGAGAGCTTCCCTTTCAGAAGTCCAAAGGCAAATTAGGGCTTTGTTTGGTAAAAAATAGTGGATGGCTTATAAGCTAGCTTATTGCTAAGAACGGATAAGCTCACAAGTCAAAAGGCAAATTAGGAGTCTGGTAAAATATAGCGGATGGCGGATGACTTGTAAGCAAGATTATAGCGGATAGCATACAAGCTAGCTGATTGAACTTATAATATTCGGTAAAATTAACGGTTGAAGTAGCTTATAAATATGAAATGACATAAAAAAATGTATACATAATTAATATTTATTTTTTTCAATTAAGATTGCAAGGGTAAAATTGATATAGAAAGTGATAAGCTATAAGCTACTTGAATTAGCTTATCAAAAATGCTATAAGCACATAAAAATAAGCTATAAGCTCTTGAGAAAATGACAGTTACCAAACAAGTTTTTTTTAGTCATATAAGCTCAGATATGTGTCTTACCAAACAGAGCCTAGAGCCCACAGTCCTACAAAAGTCTATTTTCCAATATATTGCCATGTTGCATGTGATTTTGTTTTTTCCCTAATTTTTTTCTTAAAATTTCTGAATATGTGACTAAACCCTTCTCAATAGTATTATACAATCCAAAATTGGTTTAATCAGAAGCAATACCTAATTTATCTTGTTTCCTTAGCATCTGCCTTTCAAGCTCCAGGGCGTGGAGAATAGCATCTTCTCTTCGTGCATATTTCTCTCTTTTCTTCAATGGCATACCCAGAGCTGTCTCCGCCCTTTCAATGGATGCATCAAATTCGCCGCATCTGAACGGCTTCACTCGCTTGGATTTCTCCAAATTATACCAATCTCTGTTAAAAAATATACCAACACAAACAAGAGCAAATTAACAAAATAGACTGACGCAAACAAGGGGAAATCAACATAAACAACACAGACAAGTGCAAATCAACAAAATGAACCAACACAAACAAGGGCAAATCAACATATAAACAACACAAATAAGGGCAAATAAACAAAATATACAGACACAAACAAGGGTAACTCAACATAAACAACACAAACAAGGGAAAATCAACCAAATAGACCAACGCAAACAAGTGCAAATCAACATAATAGACAACACAAACAAGGGCCAATCAACATAAACAAGGGCAAATCAATAAAATATACAAACATAAACAAGGTTAACTCAGCATAAAGAACACAAACAAGGGCAAATCAACATAAACACCACTCATAAAAGTCAACAATCATTTCATTGGATATGTAGAAAGTTTCTCAATCCACCCCTAATATGCTCAAATCTATCAAAAACACTATGAGAAGCACGATTTTGATATAAAGCCGAATTTCGGTGTGGCGGATGGAGAAATTAACCAAAAATTAACATGGGTTCATAATTTTATAACACAAAAATAACTTCTTTTTCACAAACATCTACTCTGCAGAAAAGCTTAAGCACAGTAACAATCTAAAAAAATGTAAATTGAACTAAAAACTGAAAACCCAAAACAAAAAAAAAAAAAAACTGAATTTGAAGAAAAGGGCATTTACACGCTGGCATCTTCTCTTCCCAGAAGCTTAACCGGAGTTCCAGATCGAGGTGAGGTCAGATGAGAAGCGGCAAGGTCATCAGGATCGAGTATTTGACCCGGCCACCACGACCCGTTTCTTCTTCGGACCCAAACAAGGGATCCAACGGCGCAATCCTCTGCACCTAAACCCTCCCCATCCATCTCCTCCCCTCCCCTCCGCTTAACTTTTTTTCGCTTCCCCAGCTTGATGAATTGATACGGTGGCGCAACCGCCGCCGGTGAAGGAAAACGATGAACGGCGCAAGATTGTGAAACTGCTTTCAGTAGTGTGGATTAGGGCACAAAATTTCAATCAGATTTGGGGGAATTGAATTTTCTAGGGTTTTCAATTTTATTTAGAATAAGTTAAAAATTGAAGTTTGAATCTTCTAGAAGGACCGGTTTGGATTTGGTTAATGATGTGGCGGAGATGGCCACGGTAGTTGTCAAGGGTTGCTCAATCAAGTGTGACTTGTAACTAATCCTAGTTGTAAGGCAAAAGGTTAGGCTACAAGGGTTAGTGGAATAGTGTTTTTATATTATTAATTAATTCATTATCAATTATCAATGTTGTCGAGGATATTTGTTCTGATATAAATCACAAGACAATCAATCTCATTCATCTAATTTGATTATAGGTAATATCAATGTTATATTATTAATTCATTATCAATTATCATTGTTGTCGAAGATATCACTTCTGATACAAATCACGAGACAATCAATCTCATTCATCGATTCATCTCTAATTTGATTATAGGTAATTTAAAGTTTTTGCAGTTTCTGTAGCGAAAAATGATCATTCGGTTGTTGTGCAACAAGCGAAATATTACTTAGTTTAAAAGTTGGTAGACTAACCTGACATATTTTTTAAAAGATCGCTTATTTCTTTTAAAGATGCAAATTCAACACTCCTACCCATATAAATTATGTAAGTTTCAAGTTGATTACCAAGCATCATCAATTTAGTCAGGCAAAATTTATTTGGATAAAATTTTGCAATTTCAATCAGCTTTGTCTTGTCAAAAACAGAGAACAAGTTGATTCAACACGTATAAGTCATATTAACGAGTATCATTGTATTTGTCTACTTAAAATGAATACTAAATTCTTGAAAATGCATGTCTGCGACACTATAAAATAATTCAATGCGATAATGGTTCTGTGTTGTGAAAGATTCAACATTACCTCTGAGTTTTGATTTTCCACAAAAGTACATATCGTCCATGTTTGGAATGTCCATGCCCTGTCCATTGCAAAATAAATCTACCTCCTTCAATAAAGGATCTCGTTCATAATCTCTTCGAGTTTGTAATCACTCTCTTGTGGTGTTAACCAAGTTACTACCATTGTTGATGTCTTGATCTTTCTTTTGCAATGCTTCTAACAATTCATTTGAAATATCCAAGACATTTTTCATCAAATGTAATGTGAGCGCAAAATTAAAACTGTCCATTAGAAGTATAATACCATCTACTCCGCCTCTTGCGTCTTTAATTTATACTTCTTCTTTTAACATTTCAAGAACACCAGTTGCAGAATTTTACATCAATATCAAATTAACCAAAGTTGCAAAGTGCAAATTCCAATGAGAATCAACGAGTCACTTGCAACTAGTTTCCTGATTCAAGCATTTTCCCCTAACAATTTCTTCATTTTACAATGCATCTCTGACCTTGATTCATTGTATTTCATGAAGCATGAAATTTTGTTTACAATATCCCCAAACAACTTTCATTAAAGTGGATATTCAGCTAAAGAGAATGAAAACTTCAAGGTGGTCTTTGACGATAGCAATCGATGTAAGTTGCAATTGATGAGCAAAATAATGTATATAAAATGCTTACGGACTTTCCCTTAGATCAAACTTTTGAGACCAGAAAATTGTCCTTACATGTTGATAGCACCATCATAACCTTGTCCACGAATTCTAGAAGTAATAAGTCCTTGCAAGATTATCCATGGTTACGTTTTGTCATATGGTTGTTGTAGTTTTATCATGAACAACACCCAAAAATCGCTCAACAATACGACCATATTTGTTAACATAACACAAATCAACAAATATTTGTTCATTGTTAGATATGTCATTGGATTCATCAGTACGAATAGTAAATAATTTATCTTCAATGCCATCAAAAATAACTTTGCTGTTTTCCATAGATGTGACACTAATAATTTATCTCCAAGGTAATCATCTTAACTTTGGTGTTTTCACGAGCATTTTTCCAATACAACTTGTCATATTTTTTTGTCGGCAAATCATCTAAGCATTTCAAGGAAGCTCCCTTTGATTAGAAGATTATATTGATTAATCATGACCACAAAAAGGCAATCCTTGCTTCAATATATAACTAAGGCAATCAAGTGAAGTCATCAACCCCCTTCCATCCAAGTCTCAAATTTGTTCAGATTTCTTGGATAACAAAACTTCAATATGTTGATTTGTTTCACCAAATCTTCATACTCCATTAAAGCAATGTTATGAGCACAATTAGGGCCTCGTCCAACATATGATTAGAGTTAGAATTTTTTATTCCAGCTTGTAAATCCTTTGGATGCAAATGCATCATCATCAAATCGCTCTTCAAAACCATGTCTGCAATGATAACGACATAAATAAAATGTTGCATCTATTTATATATCGTACTCTATCCGATTGCCAAATTCATTTAAACGATACAAGCAAATTAATCTTCTCATTTAAGTCCCAATTCTTCTTTGTGGAAAATTATAACTTCGTAAGTTGGTATAGTTTTCCTTGTAAACAGGTTATGTATATTATCTTTTGATCATAAGAATGATATGATGATATTGTAGGCTGCTTACTAGGATACGATAACAATTCTTCTAAATTACACTTGATATGTTCTTTCTCATTCGATGGTAATTTTCTCTTACAAAGTTCTCCATATTCACATGTAACAACAACAAAGAACAACAATAAAATTAGGAAATGCAAATATATTCTCAAATGAAAGTATAGTTGACCATGTTAAGTAATATAACAACATAACTCGTTGAAAATATTAAAGATTAACAAACAATTCATAACATTATTTAACCGATTTGAACAAGATCAACAATAAAAAATTATATCCATTAAAGATTGAATTCCACAATGAAGGAACATGTTATCTCCATTAAAAGTGTAACAACGGTGAAAACATTGAAGATTCTATGTGGGCAATATCTCCATCGATGTAAATAACAATACTTGCAACAAAAAAGATCAACAAAATATTTATTTCCATTGGCGCATGATATGAAACTAAAGCAATACAATCTGAAACGAATAACAATAATATTTAAAGCATAATCCGAATCTGAACAAAAATAGAATCTAAAATATTAAATTATTTACTTAATAAATAGTTTTATATCATAGGGACACAACACACTAAATTAATGATAATTGGCTAAGTATGCACTTGCAAGGAACAATTCATACTTGCATATTTCAACTAACAATTAAAACTGATTTTTCGAATAAACATAAGTTCACACTTGAAATTACATACACATTCCATAAAACTAAGAAATGAATTACACATCAATAAACAATTCACATCAACGTGATATAGAAATCAATCAAGCAAAGAAAGGAATTTAAAATTGCATTTGCAAAAAAAAATTGAAATCAAAATTTCCCAAAACCCTAATAAATTGATTTATAAGATTCATTACCTTAGTGTTTTTTTCCATGTTGATATAGGCTGAAAGAGATATCGGTGACTTGAATGACTACTTCTTGAACAGAGGATGGTAAAGAAATGTTTTCTCCCCATTTATGTTGAATTCATCCGTAAGGAGAGATATGGTCATAGTGGGATGCTCCATCGCAAGAAGGGATGAAAGTTTTGGGATTTTTTTGGTTGAGAGAGTTTAGGGTTAGAGAGAAGGTAAAGAGAGAATGAATTTAAAAATTGGTGAATTGAAATTGGTTTGAACCTTTTTGGATAAGTACCGAAAAAAAATATGTATTACCTTTTAGTGTGACATTTTGATGGAATTTGGATCCCTCCCGAAGTCTTTGTTCGAGAAAGAATGCCTTCATCCTATCATTTTCACCTCAGACTGGACAAATTCTTTGGTGAACATATTGACGTAATCACTCGATGACTTTCCCCTCGCCTCAATGTTAGTTGTCGGGGATGCAATCTGTTTTGAATGTTTGTGGGAGACAATGAAATGGGTCGTGATCTGCTTCACGAGTTGCAAACACTAGTTGATGGATTAACGGGGTAAACTCTTAAACCAAGGCATAACTCCTTTCTTTAGGGAGATCACAAATAGTTGTAATTTCATTGGTCAGGAGGTGCTTCGATAGCTCAACATCATCTTAACATTTTCCTAGTGGTCAATAAGATCTATTAGGTATTCATATGATTCCATCAAAGGTGGCTTTCAGAAGTTCCATGATAACAATACCCTCACAAACATCCTTAAGAATGATCCATTATGAAACAAATTTTCCTCGAAGTGTATTGACTTATGGAATTGAAGCGATCCTCCTTGTTAGATTCTAACGGGGCAAAAATTCCTCTTCCTCCCCCGATATGACAGAAAGGTGAATTTCCATGTCTATTCATGTTTCTGCGTCCTTTATAACGCCGTAGAGAGTGACCTTATTTTAGGGGAGAACTAGTTGTCTTGTGTTTTGGAGTCCTTTTGTTCTTCATTTTGTGTTTCCTACGGTGGTCTCTGTGTTGAGAATGATTGTGCCTTTTGAGATTCTTTTAGATTATATTACTATAGACAAATTTAAGGGTCTTCTCGATCGTGACCAACTCCTGATCAACAAACCAACGTTCAGTGCGAGAAGTCACTACGACGAAAGTCTACACTCGTTGGGTCTCCACTCTGGCTAATCATTTATCATGTTACTTGATCGCCTTAATTTGTTGTTGAATGAACTTGTGTAAGTCCTCTAGGGTCTTGTTGGCGTGAGAACTTTGGAATTTGGGGCGTTTTCCGTGCTTGTTAAATGTCTTGCGATGACGAGGTGGAGAAGGGAACATCGTCATAACAAATACATATACTATTGTGACAAAAATATAATAATATATAATATATGAAAATGAACAACAAAAACAACACTTGAAACATTGCATATAAGTTTTGTGATTTTGTCCTTGAATCTTTGAGTTTTAGATTAATAAAGTCTTACCTTCTTAAATTTGAAGAGATATATTATTTATATCTATTTATACCGTATATAATGAAGTCATGATTTTGGACTGGGTTTTTATTTTCCAATTACATCATTTTAATTACAAATTTATCTTTTATATAATATTATTTAAATTTTAATTAAAAAAATCACTTACATGTCAGTTTTGATGCTAGTATATATAATAAGGATCAATGATTTTGGGTTGGCTTTGTAAATTAAATTTTTATTTGATTGTGTTATATTTCAAGGAAAAAAACTATAACTAAATATGATAAAACATACATAAAATTAAGCGCAATAAAAAAACAGAATGATGAACACATTAGTGCTAGTATTGATTCATTGTAATGTTATATTAGTCTCTCTCCTACTTTTTATGTTTTACACTTTACACAATTTAAAAAAAATACATAATAACTTAACCAAAAAATAAAGAAAACTCTTCACCGTATCTGACATCATTTCTCGTTTTTTTTTTAAGAAATCATTTCGCAAATTTAAAAGTATCAATTTGATGGTGTATACGATACTTTATTATTTGTTTAAAAAAACATAAAATTACTCCTTCAATTTTTATTTTTTAATGTTTTTTTAGTTAAATTACAATAGATGTCCTTTAAGTTATTCAACTGTAATAAATTTGTCATTTAAATTTTTTTTCGTACCACTTAAGTCTTTTAAGTTAATTAATTATAGTAAATTGGTCCTTTAAGTTTTTGAGAAATGATATTTTGACAACCACTTTTTGACAACTTTTGGACAACTTTCTCTCTCATACTCACATGATGTTGTTATCCTCTCTCTTCCTTTTTCTCTCTCCATTGTTTTTGACCAATAAGAAGTGAGAAAAACAAGGTTGTCAACAAAGTTGTCATCAAATGGATGTCAAAATATCATTACTCGAAGTTTTTTCTGTATCAATTAGGTCCTTTAGGTTTAAGTTATTTACCGTAGCAATTTAGGAGATTTCAGATCTACGAAATGTAAGTTATTCGGGGCCTACAAGTTACAATTAAAGAACTTAAATGACATAAGTGTTACGAAAAATACTTAAAAGACTAACTAGTTACATTTAAATAACTTAAAAGTCGTAAATGACACATGAAAAACTTAAAGAACCAACATGTTATGAATTATGATTAAATAGAAACATCAGGTAGAAAGCATATATACCAAATATTAAAGCGATAAGGTAGCCCGCATATTAAAACATCATTACTTAGTCAATTACATATATACCAAATATAATAGAAACATCAGGTAGCCCGCACATATCGGTTTTTCAACGTCTATCCCTCGTATCTCAGATGTATCTGAAAAGTATCAGATAATTGTTTTAGAAATAAAATAAAATTTAATCTCCGGATACTCTCCTGATACGTATCGGGATGTATCGGGCAGGTATCGGTGCAAGATACGCAGAGGATACAATACATCATCCATTTTGAAGTATCTGAGCTTTAGAGCTTATAAATGTACTTACATATTATTCAACAAAGAGATTTACACATCGACAATGAAAGTTGAACTCATAATCAACTCCTTATCAACGGTGCCAACTTTCATTAGCTAATATGATGATTTATCCCTCTTAATATAAGAAAAGAGTATGTTGTGGAAAACTAATTTTTGCCCATCAATGGTTGGCTGCCACATCTCACATTTGAGGGTAAATTATGTCTTAAAATTACTTTTTATGACTAAATGAGGTCACTTAACTAATATGAGGTCATGTAACTACTAATAGCCTATGTGCTGGTTGGTTTGCTTATTAAAAAACATAGTAACATTCAATTGCAACTAGAGATAGCTGAGTACGTTTGAGAGGGAAAGAAGATAGTTAGCTTTTACTTGAAAAAATTGTTACTACCAACAATGACAGCTGATTTGTGTAAGTTTGTCTCAAATCAATACTATATTTTAGGTGTACTCTACACAATTACCAACCAAATTTGGGGGCAAGTTCTCAAATTCAAATTTCAAATTCAATCAAATTAAGTTTGAATATATATATACAAGTGAATACTCATATACTCTCTACATCACCATTCTCTTATTTACATCTTCTCTCATTCAACACAATTTAAAAAATGTTCTACAAATGAGTAGAAAAGTGGAAACCATAAAATGAAGAAATCATGAAGATTTTTTCAACTCTATCATCTTCAAGCTTCAAATACAAAATGAGCATCACCTGCAATAAACATCAACATCGAAAACAGAAGAAAAAAGAGGTAGCAACATATTTGTTTCAAATAAAACAACTTCAGTATAAGTATTTTCATATTTTTTTTTTCCATATCATCATGTAAAACTAACTACACTTTTTTTTCCAGCTGATTCAACATGACATGTTCTACATCCAAAATATACAAAACATCAAAAGAAATACATGGGGTAAATAAATGATGAGAAAACAACCAATAAGAGTTTGATTACGAATTTGTGAGTTTGTAAATGTAATTTTTCACTTTAGCAAGTACTTTTTTTCCCTTCTAAGGAACTCACTGTTATAAAGAAAATAAATATATAATTAAAGAAGAATTTTTATTTGTGGGAAATGATACTGACTTAGTTTGGTTAAAAAATTATTAAATAATCAATAGATAAAAAATCCATTTTTTAGAGAAATAGATAAAGAAAAGTCTATGTATACTTAGTCTGTGGTTATGATAGATCTCATGTGAACAATTGATGATGCAAAAGATTATTAACATATATATATATATATATATATATATATATATATATATATATATATATATATTAAATAAGAGAAAAAGAGTGATGACCTAAAAGGTTTTTTTTGTATAAGGTGTGGTTAAGAAAATTCTTTTTTATTTTTTTTTGCAGATAAGAGATGAAGTGGGAGATAAATCCATGATACTAACAGATGATTTTTGCAGTAAAAAAAAAGTGAGCCACAAGAATATTTAATCATCTAAACCATATAAATAATTTTTAGAATTGGGTTAGACAAGGGTTGGAATCTCACATTAAAATCAAATATTTATGACTTATATGCACAAACAAAGACAAATGATATATTAAAACAAAATAATATAAGAATAGTTTTTTTGTTAAAAAAAGAATAGTTTTTTGTATGTTTAGATTCAGATTTCAATAGGGGGATTTAATAAAAAGAAAGTTAGATGTTTACTCAGAAAACAATCAATTTACATGAGAAATATGAGAAGGTGGATTTATGGTACCAATAAAATAGAGAATGAGGAGGACTTACCTAGAAACAGAAAGAAAATAAGTTGGTGTGGTGGTTGCCAGTGGTGGTTACCAGCGATGGCACAGTGGTTTCCGACGAAGTTTGTGAGACCATGATTTTTCTTTGGGGTTTCTGTTAATCAGCTGGTCAAGAGTGCAGATCCAAATTTTGTTTTCACAAAGAAACGTCGAAATTGCCGGAAATGGCCTCTAAAACCGGCGTTCTGAAAAATCATATTGATAAATCAGAAAAATAAAACTTGTGCTTTATAAAGGAGGAAGTGATTAGTTTAGTGGTGGTGGTGGTGCATCCAAAGGTTGTCAACGGTGGCCGGAAATCTGATTTTTAAAAATGAGAAATTATCGAGCTTTTTCCTTTTGAAAATCTAATTTGACAGAAAGATAGAAGAGAAGGAGATGATGAATAATATATAATTTTTTTTTTAAATAAAGGTCGCCGGAAGGACATGGATCTGGTCGAAAGATGGCCGATGTTGGTGGTTTATGGTTGAGAAGAAAAAGAGATGAAGAGAAAGTGGTGGTTTCCAAGCAAGAGAGTGAATGGAAATAGTAACTAAGAGAGAGTCAAAGATATGGAAATTAATTGGTTTTGTTAAAAGTAAATAAATATGTTAATAAATAAAAAGTTAATTAACATGTCCATTAACGTGTGATTGTCAAAGGAAGGACACGTGAGGATTTAAGAAAGTGAAGTGGCATCATGGAAAGAAATAAACTTTTACTCCCTCCAGCTTATATCTAAGCCCCATTTGACTTTATTTTTGTCTCTAATTATAAATCCCTCTTTAAATTATAAGATGTATTTATTATTTTTTTCTTAAACATACCCCTAATTAATACTCCATCTGACCATTATTATAAGCAAAAGTTGACTTTTTAGGTTCATTCAATAAATGATGTATGTGGTCTATATATAGACACATACATCATTTATTGAATGAATCTAAAAAGTGTATTTTTGCTTATAATAGTGACCGGAGGGAGTACTACAAATTTGTTTTGCTATATGAAAAGTCAAATTTAATACACATACAAACAAAGGACACTTTGATAATTCTAACACACAAACTATACACATTAATTACATTGATAACTTTTCTTAAGAAATATGAAAAATGCAAAAGGGGCTTACATATAGGGACGGCGGGGGGTATTAATTAAGTTAATTAATACACACTTCGATCACTATTATACTCCATCCGTCTCACAATAATTGTCTCTTTACCATTTTTTCTTTTTCTCAAAATAATTGTCACTTTAGAATATCAATGCAACATTTATTATTATTTTCCATTATTATACCCTTATTTATTGAATTACATCCAACTTAACTACTCCACTAACCACAATTAATAAGGGTGTTTTAGTAAATGATACTAATTTTACCATCAAAATCAACACAATTAATCATTTTCTTAATAACCTAAGGTGCATAAACCTTAAACAACTGTGTATTATTTAGAGACGGATGAAGTAAATTCATTCAATTAATAATGTATGTTGTCTATAATAAAGACTATATACATAATTAATTGAAGGGTTTGTCTAACATGTGCAATATTGCACATGTTAAGGAAACTAAATGTAGTAACTTTTCATTGAAAAACACCAATTATTATTAAAAAGTTGTTTATTTAATATATAATACACAAGTTCCAAGACAAACTTAACATTTTAAATTTCTTAACATGTGCAAATTTGCACATGATAGAAAAACCCTTATAAAAATTTAAGTGTATAATATTTAGATTATTAATAGTTGATTGTTATTATTGAAGGATAAAACATGTCCAAAAAAATAAGAATTTGTTTAAGAGAAGAAAGCACTCCAATTAACAATTGTTTGTTATAAGATAAAAATAACACATTAAATTTATTGGAAAGAGATAGTGAGTAAAATAATATAAATTTATTGGTAGATTAAATTGAGTTTATAATAGAAAAACAACATTTAAAAAGTAGTATATCCCCCGGTCACTATTATAAATAGATCTTTGCATTTTACATGTATTCAATTAAGGGTTTTGTGTATTCTATATTAAATAAACAACTTTGTTAGACAAACCCTTTTTATAATTGTAAAGTAAAATTAAAAATAACAATCTTTAGTTTTTGAAATAGATAACATTAATTAGTTTCAAATAAATAACATTGATTCCTTTTTCAAATTGAGAAAGAGTATAGGTGACAAATCGTAGGGCCATAAATTTTAAAAACTAACATAAATGTAAATTTATTACCCCCCATCTTACAATAGATGTTCTCTTTACAATTTTGTTGTTTTAAATTAGGTCTCTTTTACAATATTGATACAATATTTATTATTCTTTTCTTTTTTTTTTTGGTAACAAGGCTAAAATCAAACAAAAACAAAAAAAAAAAAAGAGAGAGGAAAAACAAAGACAGAAGCCTAAGCTCTAGGAAAAGAGGTTCCTATGGCATCATTTCTAATTAAAACAAGAAGCTCATGAGGAGGAGAAGCATGGACTAAGCATTCTTCATTCGATGAGGCTCCCAATTTGGCCATGAAGTCCGCACATTGGTTTCCTTCACGAAGACAATGATGAACGGAGAAATTGTGAGCAGATAGGAGGTCCTTTATATCCTGCATTAGGACAGCATAGGCATGGAAATTTGATGCTCGGCCTGTAATAAGATTAATGGAGAGAAGGGAGTCCGAGTAACAAGCTAAATCCTCTATTCCCATAGCTACAGCCAAGAGAAAGCCGCGGTGAAGAGCAGTGAGTTCAGCTAACAGGATGTCTTTCGAATCCGGAATGAAGCCAGAGAAACCAGAGAGGTAGAAACCAGCGTTGTTTCGAATGATACCACCAAATCCAGCACGAGTTGGAGAACCAAGGCAACTCCCGTCCACATTGAGGATGTGACAAAGATGATTATTTTGATTCCATCTCACCATGCGGTCGAGAGGGGTGGCGTTAATCTTTTTGAAACTAGCCTCAATAACATTTACTGAATCCTGAATGTGGAAACTGATCCGAAATAAAGGCCAAGTTTCATTGCTGATACACATCATGTTGCGGTGCCTCCAAGACCACCAAAGACCGGCGAGGAAGCTGCTTGCGCGAGGCCCAGAAGAGAAGGTCTTAAGCCAGACTTGCGCACAACCCTCAGTGAAGAAAGCAGTGTTATCGAAACCAATTTTGTGCCAGATCGCTGTGGAGTATTTGCAGTCACGGACACAATGCAAGAAAGTTTCTTCATTCTCTCCACAACGCGAACAAATTGCTAAGGCTGTCATATTTCTGCGATGAAGCAGGGATAAGGTAGGGGTTGCATTATGACAGGCAAGCCAAATTAGGAACTTGTATTTTTCAGGAGCTTTCAGCCGCCAAATCCAAGACCAAGAAGTATCATTACTATTTGTTTCTGAGAGGGAGAGAAGCCAGGAGTACCCGCTTTTGGTAGTGTAAACGCCATTCTTGTTATGGTTCCAAATGAGAGCATCTTCAATATGAGCATTGAATCTCATGTGAGAATTGTTGATGGTGTCCGCTATGTGTTGAGGAAGATTGGTGTAGAGAACATCAGTATGCTGGCCATCAGATGTGAAGACATCTTTGACAGAGAGATGGAGATCATGAATGTCGATTATAGGGACCAGGGAACCAAGTAAACCATGAGAGCTCCAATTGCTAAACCAGAAAGAGGAAGTGCCCGCTCCTGCACGCCAAGTATAACCGGCTTTGAGAATGTTTTTGGCTCGAACTATGGAAGACCATGAAGGGGAGCTGCTGCTAGTCACTCTGGCATCAAGCATGCAAGGACCGGTTGAATACTTATTAGAGAGGAGATTCACCCATAACTTATTGGTGGATTGAACCATGTCCCAAACAAGTTTCCCAAGCAGACAAGTATTAGCATCTCTTGCTGAGCGAACACCCAAGCCACCAATATGCTTCGGTCTAGTAACTGTTTTCCAATTGACTAGGTGGATCCCTTTGTTATTAGAGCCCTTCCAGATGAAATTACGGGTTGTTTGGTCTATACTATCACAGACATTCTGAGGAAGCCAATTAATCTGCATATAGTAAGTAGGGATGGAGGATAAAACAGAAGTTGCTAGAGTCAGTCTACCTGTTCTGTTTAGGAGTCTATTCTTCCAAGATGCAAGTCTGGTTTGCATTTTTTCAATAATAAAGTTAAAATCATTTCTTCTAGGCCGACCCTGAAGCATTGGAAAACCCAAGTACTTGCCAAGAGAAGTTGTGCTTTGAATACCAGAAATAGCAGTGAGGTTATTGATTTTGCCATTTGGGGTGCCAGAAGAATATAATGCTCTAGACTTGGAAATATTAATTTTCAAACCTGATGCTCGACTGAACCTGTCAAATAAACTGGTGATGAAGTGAAGTTGGGAGCTTTTAGCCTTAGTAAAAAGAAGAACGTCATCAGCAAAGAGAAGATGGGATATCTGAGGCCCGTCATTAGTGATGTGAATCGGTTCCCACCTCCCTTGAAGAACAGCATCATGAATAGCAACTGAAAGCTTTTCCATACACAGGATGAAGAGGTAGGGAGAAAGCGGGTCACCTTGCCTAAGTCCATGAGTGGGCTTGAAATGAGGCATCTTGTTTCCGTTCCATAAGATAGAGTAGTTGGCTAAGGAGACACAATGCATGATAAGCTTGATGGTAATGTCTGGAAAACCAAAATCATGTAGACAAGAGTTGAGGAACTCCCAATTAACATTGTCAAACGCTTTTTCCAAGTCAAGCTTGAAAGCTACACATCCCTTCTTTCTTTTGGATCTTTTCATGAAGTGGACAATTTCCTGCAAAACAATTGAGTTATCAGATGTGCCCCTACCAGGTAGGAAACTACTTTGATAGGGGCCAATAATATTATTAAGAAGAGGCCGCAGTCGATGAACTAAAACCTTAGTGATGATTTTGTAAACTATATTGCAAAGACTAATGGGTCTGAAATCTTTGTAAGTTTTGGGAGGATCAATTTTTGGGATTAGTGCAATGAGAGTGTTTGAGATCTCCGGA
Organism: Medicago sativa; assembly: GCF_051527215.1. Taxonomy (NCBI): domain Eukaryota; kingdom Viridiplantae; phylum Streptophyta; class Magnoliopsida; order Fabales; family Fabaceae; genus Medicago; species Medicago sativa. The sequence goes on from NC_140753.1 coordinate 2,237,615, forward strand.
TCAAAATGACCTGTTAGGAAGGCTGTTTGGACAAGATGGTGGATGTCATCACCAACAATATGCCAGTATTGTTTGAAGAAAATGCAGTGGAAACCATCGGGTCCAGGGGCTTTGTAAGGTTTCATGGAATTGAGAGCAGCAAAAACTTCATTTTTGGTGACAGGAGAGGTTAGAGAATTTTTACCGGTGTCATCAAGGACGGGGTGGCTTCCTTCATTGAAGGTTCGGTTATGGGGGGGCTGGTTGCCGCAAAAGAAATTTTTGAAATATTTTTGGGCTTCTTCTTGGAGAATAGTACTGTCAGAAGTTGTGATGCCGTTTGGGAGCTGCAGCCTGTGAATTCTGTTTCGCTTTCTTCTGATGATAGTTTGAGCATGAAAAAAAGAAGTGTTTTTGTCACCAAACTTCACCCATTGTTCTCTTGACTTTTGGTACCACAACATTTCTTCTTGGAAGAGGATATGATTGTATTCTTGTTGCAGCTCTTTTTCAAGAAGAGTGTGCCGAGATGAGTCAACTCTTTCTAAATAGGATTGAACGCCCTTGAGCCTCCGTTCCACATGTTTTTTCCTTTGAAAGATGTTTCCAAAGACATCATGGTTGAAAGTGATCGAGTTCTCCATGACTTTGATTAGAGATGCGGTTGTGTTATGATTGTAAGTGGTCCAAGATTTTTTGACCACATCAATATACTCACTGTGGTCTATCCAGGCTGCTTCAAAACGAAAGGGTCGGGGCCCTCTAGCAAGAGGGAGGCCGCCAAAACGGAGGAGGAGAGGATTGTGATCAGAATGCAATCTACAGAGGACTTCAACAAAAGCTTCAGGGAAGGAAATACGCCAGTCAACATTAGCCAAACCTCTGTCAAGCCTTTTAGAGAGAATACGGATGCCATTGTTGTTTTTATGCCAAGTATAGCGACCACCTGTTGTTGTAAGGTCGAGGAGGTTGCAATTGTTCATGAAGTTTGAGAAAGTGGCAGCTCTATTGTGATGGAAGATGCCGCCTCTTTGTTCACTGGGGAGGAGGGTCTCATTAAAATCACCTATGAGCATCCACGGAACGTCCATGGTATTGTTGATGTTCATGAGGTAATTCCAGAGGTTGGGTCGCATGGAGTAGTTCGGGCTAGCATAGATGCAAGTGCAAGTAGTGTTAGCAGTACCTCGGCCAATGGAGAAGGTTATGGAGTACTGGTTAGAATCAAGAACAGTTGAGGAAATGTTGGTTGCAGAATGTTTAAGGAGCCAAATGCCTCCAGAATGACCATTTGCTTCAACAATGTGAACTGGAGTGTAGCCAATATTAGTCCAGAAGGAGGAGAGTCGAGTAAAAGGTATGTGAGTTTCATAAATAGCCATGAAAGTTGGATTGTGCTTTCTTATCATATCTTTTAACTGTCTTCTAGCATTATTATTGTATGCCCCTCTGATGTTCCAAGAGAGGATTGAAGTATCTATCAGAGCATCCATAACAAGACTGGAAAACAAAAAGGTCCACAGAGATAGATAATTACGTGACCATGTCTTCATCACGTACACCAAGGTCATCCTTATTCTTCATAGAAGCAATGTAATCATCAGTTGTGTCCTCACTGGTAACATGATCGTGGCTAGCGGTTGGGCTTGTGTGAGGGTCAGTGATGGCTGGGGGGTTCAAATGTGTGGGGGTAAGGATGGTGACGTTACCAAAATTTGGTTCAAAAGTAACAGATTGGTCGAGTTTGTGTGGGGACGGGATGGATGTTTCAAGGTTGTTATTGGTTCTGTAGTTGCTCTTTACCACATGAGTTGGTATTGCATGCTTTTTTGAACTATCTTTCACTGGCTTAGGTTTGGTATTAATGGTTGGGGAAGCAAAAGAGTATTCCATGAGGGGGTCAAAATTGTTTTCTTCTTGCCTACGTCTTTTGGGGTCATTGGTGGGTTTGTTTGCACGTGTTATGTCATTAGGATTGGGACGTGGGGGAAATTTCTGGTTTAGTGGGGCAGGTCTGTTGTTTTGGGTCACAGATGTCAGTGGAGTGAACCTATTGGTTTTGTTGGTAACCGGTTTTGAGGAAATTAAGGTGGGGTTACTGGTTGACTTCTTTTTTCTTGTAACAAGCAGCCAATCTCCATGAAGCTCTTTATTCCCTTCATCAATGCTAATTATATTACCCTTAATAACTGATAAATCATTTGGAACAAAATTAACTGCCTTGCCGTTACTGGATTCTGGCATTAATTGTGACTGGTCGATGGTCTGGTTGATGTGTTGCAGCGGTTGGCTGACCTCTTGTTGGTTGCCGGCAGTCTGTTGTTGTGGTGTCTCGGGAGGGGCGGTTCTGGGGGGCGTGGTGCAGTTTCTACCCAGATGGCCGTAACACCCACAGTTGGTGCATATTAGGTGGAGGCCCTCGTACTGAATTTTGTACCAATGTCCATTCACCCAAATTTTTCCTACGACTGGCAGAGTGAGATCAATTTCGACACAGACTCTTGCAAATTTTCCTCTTTCAACTTTCAGAGTGTTAGTGTCCACTTTGACTGGCCGACCAATTGCTGAAGCCATGGCTAGAAGAAAACTCTCGTCATAATAGACTAAATTTAAACCTGGAAAGCGAACCCACACGACCGTGCGTTCCACTTTGGCATTTGGAGAAGCAAATTCAGGTGACCAATGTGTGACTGCCAGACAATGGTCATATATTAACCAAGGGCCTCCAGTAACAACTTTCTCTTTGTCTGCTGCTTGATCAAACTTCACCATATAGAAACCGTTGTCGTTATCCATGATTTCGAAACCTCCTTGGAGTTTCCAAATTCTGTGCAGCCGATCTCTCATGGTGTTGTAACCTAGAGTTTTGCCCAACAACTTGACGACGAGGGCGTCTTTCCATGGTGTGCAGAGTTCCTGAAACACCGTTGGTTCTAGATAAACCTTTGGGAGTAGTCTGTTTCCATCTTCCAGTTCAATTCGCACCAAATTCTTTTCGATCATGTTTTCTCTTTCACGGGTTGGGATTTCTTGAGAGGATCCCAAGAGTTTATCGCGGAAAGAAGGCTTTGGCGGTGAAAGCTTAAGGTCGGGTGGCTTTTTGGTGTGGTTCAGGGTTGGATCATCTTGAGCGGAGAAGACAAACTCAGAGCTCATTGCACTAGGGTTTCTATTCCTAAGGTTTTTCAACAACTAGTACTTTGGATATAGGTAGTAAGCAAAATCACAGAAGCGGTGATTTTTTAATCACAAATCACAAAGGATTTGTAATCGCAAATCGCCGTAAATCGCAAAACTGTTAAGGCCGTACTATTTATTATTCTTTTCCACAACATATCATTATTTACTGTATTTTCATCATCTAATTATTCAACTAATTATAATTAATGAGAATATTTTAGTAAATTAAACATATTTGACCATTAAAATTATTATACACGGGCCAAATCGTTACTGATAGAAATTATAAACATGACATGTTGTCGTTGATGAAAAAAATTAAATTAATTATGATGCACATTACAAGTCATCAATGATATAGTTTTGAAAATAATTATTATACACGAGACCAGTCGCCAGTGATACAAATTTTTAACTAAATATTATACATAGGACAATTTGAGAAGGCTAAACGTTTAAAATAATTAATATACACGGGACAAGTCCTCGCTTATACTAATTTAGAAAAAAAATTTATACACGGGACAAGTCGTCACTGATATAAATATTAAAAATAATAATTAAACTTGGGATAAGGTGTCAATGATACAATTTTTAAAATAAAAATTACACATAAGATAAGTTGTCACCGTTAAAAATTTGAAAGTAATTATTATACACGATACAAGTTGTCATTCATACAAATTTAAAAATAATTTTCCATCAAAATAAATAATTAAATTATCAATGCACATGGAACAATTCATTGCTATTATAAATTTTAAAATAATCATTATGCATCGTGGTCACTTTTTTTTTTTTAAGGTAATAGTTGTCACTCTTACAAATTTAAAAATTAGTATTATACACGGGACATGTTGTCATTGATGAAAAAAAAGTTAATAAAATTTTAATTCAAGAGACAAGTCATCATCGATATAAATTTTAAAATAATTATCAAACATGTGACATGACTGGTATATATATATTATAAATAATTATTATACACCGTACAAACTGTCAAAGTTTAATTTAAAAATTATTATTATACATGGGCCAAGTCATAATTGATACAAATTAACACATGACATGTCGTCATTGATAAAAAAAAATTAAAATAATTATTAACCATGTGACAAGTCATCAACTATAAAATTTTAAAAATAGTTATTATACACGGGGCAAGTCGCCGATGATAGAAATTTTAAAATAAATATTATACATAGGACAAGTTGTCATTGCTAGAAATTTAAAATAATTATTATACATGAGATAAGTCGTCATTGATACAAATTTAGGAATTATTATACACGAAACAAGTCATTACTGACACAAATTCTAAAATAATTATTATACACAAGAAAAGTTTTAATTGCGAAAAAGTATTTTTCCAAGTTGATATTTTAGTTTGGCAAACATATTTCAAAATCATATATGTTGATATTGTTTTTTTGGAGAAAAATTATATAAGTTTTTTTTTTTTAGCAAAATTTTTATATAAGTTGATATCATTATTGTTTAAATTCGCATATAAAAAATCTCAAGATTAAATAAATCATCCACACCAACGGGCACCCGTGCGGATGCACGGGTATCTTACTAGTTATTAGCAAAAAAAGAAGATATTATATATGATGATTTATCAATTATAACCTTCCCCATGCCGGAGAAAAGTACACCTTCGTTTCATTGTTAAAGGGCATTACGGTCAGTAACAATTACAACGGCTCTATCGATGATACCAAAGTAGAAATAGCCGTTGCCGCTTCCCAAATAAACTAATTTCTAAATCTCAAACCCTAATTCATACAATTCCTATCTGCTATATATAATCTCTCCCTCATTTCTCTCATCATTCAAATCTCTCTCTCTCTAATCTCTCATACAAGCAATCTAGTCGCTATCACAATAATCGCTTATTACAATAATCGCTTATTTTTCATTTTGTCTAATTCATTTCTTTTGCAGGGTTCATTTTCTGATTCTTGATTTCATATCAAGAATTTAATTTCATTTGTTATTATTCTATTTTGTATATTGTTTTTCTTTTCTCTCTCTAACAATGGCTTCAGGTTCTTTGAGTTCTCCCGCCATCAAAACCCAATCACGTTTTCCTCTTCAGGAACACTTACAGAGAAAGAGTTCCAAGGAAAATGTAAGAACATTTTTCAATTATTCAGATCTTTCAAAATTAGGGTTTTAATGTAAATTGGGATTTTAATTATCAAATTTTGGTGTTTTGGCCATAATTGGATTAGTAGTCTAAAAACTGTGATAAAGAATAAATTTTGAAATTTTGGGGGTTTTCTTAGATTGTGAATAAATTTTAAAATTGGGATTTTTAATTTTCGAATTGGGGGTTTTCTTAGATTGTGGATTAATTTTGAAAATATGTTAAAAAAGAATGAATTTTGACATTATGTCATGAAAAAGAATGAATTTTGACATTATGTCGTGAAAAAGAATGAATTTTGAAATTATGCTAACTTTTTATTGACTGAGTTGAAATTATGATATGATAAGTTGATAATATTCTGAATTTGTTTATGAAAATCAAGTATTGATTCTTTATTGTTTGATTTGTTTGTTGCCAGTTGGACAGATTTATACCGAATAGATCGGCGATGGATTTCGATTATGCACACTACATGGTGACAGAAGGGGCTAAAGGTAAGGAAAATCCAGAAGTGTGCTCCCCTTCCAGAGAAGCGTACAGGAAGCTACTTGCAGAGTCTTTAAACATGAACAGGACCAGAATTCTAGCTTTCAAGAACAAGCCACCTACTCCAGTTGATTTGATTCCTCATGAGCTTACTTCATCATCTCTTCAACAAGATAAAACCATAAAGCCCAGGCGAATTATTCCTCAGGTGTGTTACTGAAATCTGATTGATATTCCTTATGTTTTATCATTGTTATTTTGGTTCTTTGGTTGCATGAACTCCAAATTTAAATTTTGAATGAGTTTTGAAAATCAAGTGGGTCTGAGTTGTTTTATTAATTCTTAGTTAAAAGGGTTTGTATGGTGAATGAAATTCAATATTTTGCAATTTTGTGCTAGTTGATGATTAGTTGGCTATCTGATTAGGTTTTTGAAATTCAAGTGGATCTGAGTTGTTTTCTTAATTCTTAGTTGAAAGTGTTGTATGGTATAAACTGTAAACCATAATATTTTGCAATTTTGTGCTAATTGATTGATATGTTGTTTTTCAGACTTCTGAGAGGACTTTGGACGCTCCAGACCTTGTGGATGACTATTACCTCAATTTATTAGACTGGGGAAGCGCCAATGTTCTTGCAATAGCACTTGGAAACACAGTGTATTTGTGGGATGCATCAAATGGTTCTACTTCAGAACTTGTTACCGTCGAAGAAGAAGACGGCCCTATCACATCTGTGAGTTGGGCTCCTGATGGGCGTCATATTGGCATTGGTTTGAACAACTCTGAAGTGCAGCTATGGGATACAGCTTCAGATAAACAGGTTTTTACACTTACCTGGTTAACATTAATACACCTTTATGAACTATCAAATTCCTGCTAGTTTGCCAACATTATTCTTGTTTGGTTTCTGCAGTTGAGAACTTTGAAAGGTGGTCATAGGCAGCGAGTAGGGTCTTTGGCATGGAACAACCACATACTCACAACCGGAGGGATGGACGGTAAAATTATCAATAATGATGTAAGAATTAGAGCACACATTGTTGAAACATACAGAGGGCATGAACAAGAAGTTTGCGGATTGAAATGGTCGGCTAACGGTCAACAATTAGCCAGTGGAGGGAATGATAATCTACTTTACATCTGGGACAGAGGTACATCAACTTCTAGTTCTCCTACACAGTGGCTTCACAGGCTTGAAGATCATACATCTGCAGTAAAGGCTCTTGCTTGGTGTCCATTCCAAGGGAATTTGCTAGCTACTGGTGGAGGCAGTGGCGATCGAACAATCAAGTTTTGGAATACCCACACCGGTGCATGCTTGAACTCGGTTGACACTGGGTCCCAAGTATGTTCCCTGCTATGGAACAAGAATGAAAGGGAGTTACTCAGCTCTCATGGTTTTACACAGAATCAGCTAACACTTTGGAAATATCCTTCAATGGTGAAGATGGCAGAGCTCAATGGTCACACTTCAAGAGTTCTTTATATGGCGCAGAGCCCGGATGGTTGCACAGTGGCAACAGCAGCAGCAGACGAAACATTGAGGTTTTGGAATGCTTTTGGCACTCCAGAAGTAGTAGCAAAAGCTGCACCGAAAGCAAGAGCTGAGCCATTTTCACATGTGAGCCGCATTCGATAAGCAGTAACATTCAAAACAGTTTGAAAAGCCAAGTTATTTTCTGCCCTTTACTCCACTGTAGATAGAAGATGGAGTTGTTTTTTACAAGACTCCTATGTACATTGTAACGTGTTATTATAGTGAAAAACAACACATGATTTGCCCCGTGGACGTAGTCACACACCACCCGTGACGAACCACGTATATCGGTCTTTGTTCTTCTTGCCCTTTGCTTGCTCACTTTAAAAATATGGAATATAATCTTTAAATCTCTAAAGACAGACAAAAATAATAAATAAGTATAAAAATCCTCTCATTCAGTCCCCAAATATATAAAAACATATCAGTCTAAAAGCTTCAGAATTTAAAACCCCAACAAATAAAAGGAATGGAATAACAGCCTCCCAGGGGTAAGCAAAAGTAAAAATTGGACCACTGACCTGTGATCATCATCGTTTAAAATTTACAGTCTACAACAATTAGACTAGCCTAAAGGGTGAAGAAGACCAATTGGAAGTTCTGTCACTAATAACAAGATAAACAAACCTAACTCAGTGTTAAAGGCCACCAATGTAAATTGCACAAAGTTGTATAAAAATATAACATTCTCAATCTCAAATAATATAAAAATATCACATACTATTTAGGAATGTTTGTAAAACATTACTGTAAACCAGTTAGGTCAATGGATTCGATTCATTTCATTCAAATATCGTAAAATGATGGTGTCAAATTTCAATCTTAGCTTCCACTCAAATCCTCCTCCTTGCTTATCCATGGAACAACCATCACTTGCTTCAACAAATGGCTTAACAAACAATTCAAGAGTTCGGATTTGGATTGTTTGCCGTTACAAGTTCACACAGTTAACACGTCGTAGTCATTGGATTGCGGTCAGACGGTCATGATTTCAAGTTTGATAATTTGTATTTAAATCTTGACCCCTATCCACCAATGTACTAACTACGTGAACTTGAGATTGTTGACGGCGCATTCCACATCGAACACGAAAAGAGCTATCTTTTCTAAAACACAAAGACAACAAACTAAATCAATCAAGACATGAATGAAATAAATTAAAGTAATTCATTTGAAACCGCATATAGCATTAGATACGATATTAGGCATTTTAGTTAGTTAAACTAGTTAGTTAGCTGTTCTTATTTTCTTATTTTCCGCAATAATATTCTTTATCAATTTTTTTTTTTGAGAAAGTTCTCGTTGAAATTTAAATAATCTATTCTTGAGATTTCCATTTAAATTTCTTATTGAATTCATATTCTTTTTCCAATTTTTCTTTTCCGTTGTTCTCTCATTCTCTTGTACATTCATTACACTCACTTGTATAGCTTATGATCTAAACTCAATTATTTTAGCCACATATATTACTAAAAAAGCAATAGAGTGAGTAGCGTTGTCCAATTTTGAAGAAATTGAAACCAACCCAAAATCATTTACGATTGTCTCTCTATACAGGTAGATACACAGAATACTAATAATTATAAATACTTCTAACTCCTCATTTAACATGACTAACATAAATTTCATCTAATTACGAAGGTAACGGGAAATTTTTTCTCCATGCAATTTTCTTTTAAAAAAAGTTGAACGAAATTGAACATGGAAAATTTAACTTGTCATTCAGTAAAGCACAGAAGACATTCCAAGCGTGCAATATCTGTTGGATGTCAATAGAGCCGTCAATTTATGGGGCTTCAACCATTTAGGCCCCAGCCCACATGATAAGGGGACTTAAAAAGCAACAAAATAAATAGGCCCCCTTTCACATAAGCCCCAAATATACTAAGCCCACTAAAAAAACAAAAGCCCCCAAGGGCCCAAAAGCCCCAATTGTTACAGATTTTTAATTGATAACTGTGGTCAACAACCGGTCAACGCCGGAGCAGCCTGTGATCTGGCGGCGGCGCACCGGCAATCCACGGCGGCGCTCCGGCAACCCACGGCGGCACTCCGGCGAGTTTTTTTTTTTTTTTTTTTTACTTTTTTTCAGGAAAAAAACTTCCCTATTTTTTTTTCCCAAGTATGCAGCAAAAGAACAAATTATGCTGTATCAAAATCAAATTCATATTTCAATACCAACCTTTAGAATATTTAAATACTTTAGCTACTTTCTTGAAACATAACATCAATAACAATAATAACATTCAAATTCAATGTCCTATTACATCACCAACTTAAGAAAATACCTCATTCAAATTCAATGTCATATTACATCACCAATTTCTTGAAACATAACATCAATAACAATAATGGCAGTGCTACTTTCCAACAAAATTCAACATCAATAAGATCAATAACAATAATAACAGTGCTACTTTCCAACAAAAATCCAACACCTAACAAAATTCAACATCAATAAGAATCCATTCGATTTTTCTGCTTCATTCCAACACGAGTCAATAAACCCCTTATCAATTTTATGAATCTTCTTGACCAGCTGCATCAATCAATCCCTCATCCTCGGTATTACTTTCATCTTCATCTGTGAATAAGATTACAGCATTATATAACTATTGCAGCTATAGCATACTTCAAGTCAGTTTCATTAACTATTGCAGCTACAAATCAGAATCCATTTCGGATAAAATCAAAATGCAAAGCAGAGAGAATCACAAAATCGTAATCAGCTACTAATTTGATTTTAGATCGTATTATTACCAGAAATATTTTCTGAAATACCAATGAAAGATGAAACAATGCATGCACAAGGAGAGTAAGGCATAACATACTTTATTCAAAAGTACCAAGTTCCAATGAAAGATGAAACAAATGGTACTCTTCATTGCATAACAGAGTCTCCATTAATTTGACAACCAACTTTAAGGCAGAAATTATTTGATCACGTGTATAGTAACAACTAACAAGCACAACATCAATCACCTTCTCCACATTTTTATTTTGTATAGCATGTTCTGTTTATCTTCATTTTAGTCAATTTCTCTCAATGGCATATTCCCAAAATGAAGAAAAAATAGAGACATGAATATAATATTGATACTTTAGCACTGGATACTTTTTTATCCAATCATCACATTTCACTGAGTATAAAAAGCTCAACAGTTTCAGGTGGAAGGAGACAACTACTAGAATTTAAAAACTAGGCAAGCATCAATTCACCAATCATTGGGGCAAAAATATCAAAGGTGTCCAAAAGAGTCTCTTATGCCACAAATTTTAACAGCATGCCAAATGACTAGTGCTAAGACTAACATGGTATTGCAGAGAGAATCACAAAATCGTAATCAACTACTAATTTGATTTTAGACAGTATTATTACCAGAAATATTTTCTGAAAAGCCATGCAGCCAACTCCGAGTGCAGATCAACATCTGAACGTGTTCTGGAAGCGTGGAACTTCTATACTTGGTTAAAACACGTCCACCAATGCTGAAAGACGACTCTGATGCAACCGTGGTGATGGGAATGCTCAGCACGTCCCGTGCCATAATAGAGAGCACTGGATACTTTTTTTCATTAACTTTCCAATAAAGAAGTACATCGAACTCTTCACTGTTTTCTTCATCGACTTGCATGTATTCCTCCGCAATATATATATATCATACTCACTCTTTTCAGGGACATTACTCTCATTTGAGCTCCATGCTTTAAAGTCTTGCAAGTCCTAATATATTAAATCAATATTAGTAATTTAAAAACAAGAATATATGATGAAGTAAATTTAATAACTATGTTAGCATAAAAAACTTACACTTGTAAATTTTGATTTCTTAGTCTTGTTCCCCTGACTGGATCTAGATGGGTTAGACAATGAGATGGACTCATATGATGATTGAGAAAGGGAAATGTTTTGATTAGCAAAGTATTTAACATATTCTTCATACAACATTTTAAATTTTTGCATCAAATTCCCAAGCTTAGCTTCAGCAGTTAAAGCATCCAGTTTAGTATAGCAATACTTCAAAAATTTAACCTTCAAGCGTGGATCAAGAATAGCTCCGAAGGCTAGTACAACACTGTAATTTGTCCAATACTTCTCAAATTTCACCATCATATCCAAGGACATGTCTCGAATCACTTTATCATCACTGACTTTGTGTTTTTCTAAAAGGCATTGAACCTTCCATACTTGCATAAAATACAAATTTGTAGTTGGATAGTTCGAACCTGAGATCAAGTTTGTGATATCATAAAATGGTTCTAAGAACTCACAAATTCTTTCTGCCCTTTCCCATTCCTCATCAGAAGGACAATGTTTAAAGTTCCTGTCTGCCACCTGAAAAATCTCAAATGCTTTTCTGTACTGCAAGGCACTTTCAAGCATAAAATATCCGGTGTTCCACCTCGTAGAAACATCTAATCTTAAACCAGTGCTAACACTTAACCCCGCATCACTGACACAATCATTAAACTTGACCATCCTTCCGTCCGATGATTTAATGTATTTCACACTTTCTCTGATTTTGTAGAGTGCTTCACTTGCCACTTTCAAACCCTCTTGAACTATTAAATTGAGTATGTGCGCTGAACATCTGACATGAAAAAACTCACCATTACCCATTAAATTACTCTGCACGCGAAGATGATTTTTCAAATGATCCTTCATGTTATCATTTGCTGAAGCATTATCCAAGGTAATAGAAAATATCTTCTTATCTATTCCCCATTGCTTTAGGCAATCAAACAGAGCTGTTTCCAATGCAATACCAGTGTGTGGAGGTTTCATTCTACAAAAGTTCAGAACACAACTTACTAACTTCCAGTTTTCATCTACAAAATGGGCGGTTAAACATATATATCCTTCACTTGTAGTTGCTGTCCAAAGATCCGAAGTTAAGCAAATTCTATTCGGAATCCTACCCATGATATCCTTAAGCTTCATTCTTTCCCTATCATATATCTTTTCAATATCTGAAACTTCAGTATTCCTACAAACCATTTCAGCATAAGGATTAATATATTTCACCCACTCTCGGATTTTACCATACTCAACAAAACTAAAAGGAAGATCATGAGCAACAATAGCTTCCGAAAGCAAACTACGATGAGTTTTTTGGTTGATTTCGGTCATGCTAAAGGGTTGTTCAAGACTATTAAGTTTTGACAAGATAATTTTGCAATTAACAACATGACGCATGAGATGTGAAGTACCATAATTTTTCAAAGACTTGGGGTTTTGTTTTATAGCAAAATGATTCTTGCAAAAATTGCATTCAGCCCTTTCTATGCCATTTATATCTTTACCGATTTTCTCAAAAAAATTCCAAACTCCTGACATTGATTTCTTATTGGTGTTGTTATTCTCAGATGCCACAGACTGTGTTTCATCTTGACCTTCTCCAATCATATCCATATCCATATGCTCCATACTACAATAATATAGACATTTCAACAAGTTATATACTTGAACCTATGGATAGCTAACATAAAATACATAACAGAAGCATTTAAACATAAGAAAAAAGGAACCAATGAAATGAATCAGCATGCAGCAGAAGAAACAGAGCTGTAAAGGGCTTCAAATGAAATGAAAAAAGAAGTATCTAGGTCAATGTCATTGTTTCAGGTACAGAAGTGAAATTAGCATAACATATACTCCTACATCATAGAATTCAGTCATTTGCCTACACCATTTACAAAGAGGTCACATGATTCAAAAGATGGAACATGTTCATGTGACAAACAAGTGAAACTCCATATATCCTATTCTCACTACATGTTCATATGTTGGCTTATAAATAAGTGATTATGATGATAAGCGCTTGCAAATAAGTTGTTTATCCAATCAGGGCCATATTCACTACAAATTGTAACAAAGTAAACAACAACAAAAAGTGAGAGACAACCTGAAATGAAACATGGCCATGTTCATGTGACAAACACGTGAAACTCTATATATCCTATTCTCACTACATGTTCATATGTTGGCTTATAAATAAGTGATTATGATGATAAGCGCTTGCAAATAAGTTGTTTATCCAATCAGGGCCATATTCACTACAAATTGTAACAAAATAAACAACAACAAATATACACGTGGAGAAGGTGATTGATGTTGTGCTTCATTTCAAAAATCACAAGCTTCATCTCAAAAATCAAACAAAAACAAACAAAAGCTACTGCATCTGAAAACAAAAGCTTCAGTAAAAAAATCGAATTGCATATATCCAAGTAAAAAAAATCGAATTGCACACACACGAAAGAATGAATCGAATTGCAAAGGAATAGAGAGAAATTACCTCAGATCTGATTGCGATGATGAGAGATGGTGAAACGCAAACACAATCGAGTTCACCGACAGAGATGCATATATCCAAGTAATCACCGACAGAGAAGAGAGAAAGAGAAAGCGCGAAGATACGGCGGCGGCGACGAAGACGGCGGCGAATGGAGGCGGCGGCGATTGGAGAAGTGAGAAGTGAAGTGAGTAGTGAGAAAAGAGAGAAGTGAGTACGTGAAGGGAGAAGAGAGAAGTGAGTGACTGAGAAATGTTTTGGTGGGCCTGGAGCCCCATCCCAATAGCCCACTAAAAAAATAAAAATTAGTGGGCTGGGGCCAAATACATCTATTTAAATAAGGGGCCTAAAATATAGTGGGTTTGGTAGGGGCTTTTTAGCTGGGGCTTTGTGATTTGGGGCTTTATTGACAGCTCTAGATGTCAAGGGCAGATACCTAAGTCAAAAGAACCACTAATCTGCATACCAATTAACATAGAAAAATATACAAGTTTTAACGAAAAAACATGCAAGTTCCTATAGCCATTTCCTTATATAAAACTTGGGCAGACTGGCCCCTTCTATAGACCAATACGAACTTCCATCCCATTATGCATGTCCAATGGTCGTATAGTCTCTGATTCGCGAGAGTCTGTAGCCAACAATCGCAAACAACAAGGTTGTTAGCAAAAACAATCAGCAACAACAATAGTATAAAGGCACATTCATATCATACCATTTAAATAAGGCTTAATAGCAGTTCCGAAAGTTGCGATTTTGACCCCCTAAGAAAAAAAAACTACAAAACCACCCCCTAAGTTTTTCATATGTGGCAGTTTTGGCCCCCAAGGCCAATTTTGACTCGGTCTATGTTGACGTGGCACCCTACGTGAGGTGCCACATGTTATTTTTTTTCCTTTTTTTTGCCTTGGGGACCAAAACTGCTACAGTTGCAAAACTTAGGGGGCGGTTTTGTAGTTTTTTTCTTAGGGGCCAAAATCACAATTTCGTGAAAGCTAGGGGACGAAAACTGCTATTAAGCCTTTAAATAATCCTCAAAACCAAAGTCATCAAGATTTCCTGTGAAAGCCTCCAAACCCAGCATTGAAGAAGGAATTGCACTTGGAGGACGCTGGAATCTACAAGGAATAGTAGCAATTTACATCCTCAATAAGTAAATAAATCAAAATGGAGCCACCAACATACTATATCACATACACCCTCCGGTATCAAATATAAGCAAAAATCCATGTTTTAGATTCATTCAATAAATGATGTATGTGGTCTTTATTGCAGACAACATACATCATTTATTAAATGTATCTAAAACATGAACTTTTGCTTATATTTGTGACCGGAGGGTGTAAGAAGGAAGGTGCTACAAGGATAGGAACAAAACCAAAAATCGGATGTAATGCACACAAAAATAGCTTTGAGAAGTCACCCAACTTCCTTTATCCCCATGTCTATTGTCCTATGCTGTGGTGGTCATGTGATGCCTATCTCACTGCTTTCTATTAAACTTCTTTTAAGATGTTGATGAAGGTGAGAAAAACACAAGAAGGGGGGTTGAATTGTGTTTTAGAAAAATTCTTCGTTTCTCCTAAAAACTGAACACACTGATCAGAAGCTAAGCGAGACAGCTTCTGAAGTGATAATCAGAATCTAAATGCAGCGGAATAAAACAGAGAGAGAGAGAGAAGAAGAACGACACAAAGCAATTATACTGGTTCCTTCCACAATCCGGAAGTAGTCCAGTCCCCCTTGCACTTCCAAGGAGATTTCACTATGAGTAATATCTGATTACAAATGCTCAAGCACACAAGCAAGAGACTTCCAATGCTCAAGCACACAAGCAAGAGACTTCCTTTGCTCAAGAACACAATCAAGAGACTTCCTGCTCAAGCACAACTGCAAGAGACTTCCTAACTAAACAAAATTACACAGAAAATTGTTTAAGGTTGAACACTTGATATACAATCAGAGGTGCTCACAATACAAATCAGATACAGACTCAATGGACTTAAGAATTTCTAAGATATGACTTTGAGACACAGAAATTCTAAGTGAATGCAGAACAATTTCAGCAGAGGTTTGGTACTTGTGAAAATCTTGTGAGTCTTTCGTTCAGCGTTCTTGCATTACCAATTCTCTAGGTCTTCACTCCTTTATATAGAGGTGTGAGAGAGACGTTGTGAAATTGCCAGCACACCAAAGAGTCGTTGTTGAAGCTTGATCTTTCACCAATAATCTTTTGCCTGATTTGGCTGTTGTCCTATGAAGAACAAATTTGAAATCCATTCCTTATCCAAAGGAACATCTATGCAGGCGAAACCGTATTCTGGAGCTGTTTTCTTGTCCTGTAGCGCGGACACAAAACAGAGTAGTGGAGAACGTGGTTGTACAATTCGTACAAAGTACAATGTCAACGCTTTCGTCCAAATTGCAAACACACGCCTTCAAACACCTTTGAAATGACCGTTGCAAACTCCACTAATCCTTTGTTTGTGTTTTCGAATCCAATAGACAGCTTTTGCATTGATAATTCTTCAATTCTTGATTCTTTGCAAATCCAGTTGATATTCAGCTTCTGGTGAAATGGCTTCTGATGAGGCAGCTTCTGATGATGCAGCTTCTGATGATATGACTTCTGCAGCTTCTGATGACGCAGCTTCTGATGATGTGGCTTCTGGACCTCTTGTCTTCAGAAGCACTATTCTTCAGGAGCAGCTTACTTCAGGAGCGCTATTTCTTCAGGAGCAGCTTGACTTCAGGAGCGCTTTTTCTCTTCAGTAGCAAGTTGCCTTCAGGAGCGTCCAAGCTTCAAATTTTTGTTGTTTCCATAGCTCTTTATTTGCTCATTCAGAACCAATGATGATGTAACTTTATAATTATGGTCCTGTACACTTGAACAAATATTAGCTAGTCCAATTTACAATTTTTAATACCTTGTTATCATCAAAACCCTTTAAGGTTCATTGTTAAACACATTTTGTTCCAACAATCTCCCCCTTTTTGATGATGACAAACAAAAGTATTTAAAATTGATCAATTGTTGTTAATCTAATTAACAAGTTGACTTTGGGGTTCTGAGGTTTGTAAGCTCAGAATCTGAGGTTTGTAAGCTCAAACTCCCCCTGAGTCTGATAGTCTTTAAGGTGAGGTTTGTAAGCTCCCCCTAAGTTCCATCCAGGTTAATTAAATTCATTTTTCGCGCAATAATATTATCAGAGCTTAAAAACAAAATTGAATCATTGAAAGAATTAACTTATAGATAAGAAGAATGGTTCAATTAATTTTACTTGAATTTTGATACTCCTTCGTTCGTTCATAGCTTATACCAATAAGGTAAAAAAAATGATAGAAGGTTTTCAAAAATTTCAAATGCCATTAATGGGGCTCAGAGCCTTTAAATACTTGTCACATATACTCCCCCTTTTGTCATTATCAAAAAAAAATTAAAATAAATTTAAGCATAAAAGACAAAAAGATATGAGAAAAACTCAAACAGGAGAGAGTATAAAAGAAAGTGAACTAAATAAGTCAGAGCAAAATATATGAACATGTATATCAATTGTCAGAAGCAGCTAAACAGTCAGAATCAGTAAGCATTCAGAAGCAAGAGAAATAAGACAAGATGGTTTCAGAAGCAAGGACTAAGAAATTTTAAAACAGACAACAAACAAAGAAAAACACAAGGGTGTGCAACTAAGGGTTGGTTTGTTGTTGTTTCTTCATCTCTTCCATTTCTTCAATCTTCTTCTTCAATAGTTCTTCAAGTTGTTGTTGCCTCTGAAGAAGAGCTTGTTCCCTTTCTCTAGCTTCTTGCTGCTGCTGTGCCATCTGTTTCTTCAGAAGCTTACACAGCCTTGCTTCTCTGGTCAAGTAATCCGTTTCAAAGAAGAAAGGCTGGTTTGCCAGGAGCAGTGTAGAACTTCTTACTCTAAGACTCTGATTCACTTGCTCCATTAGCCTTCTGACTGAAGCTTGCTTGACTCTGATGCATTTGGCCTTGATTTCTTCAATAACCCCAGCTGCCCGGTTTTGAAGAGATGCCCAGGAGTCTTCATATGCACCTGTGAGATCAATTGTCCTTCTTTGATCCACCAGATTATGCATCTGACTCAAGATTGTGAGAAGCTCAGAATTAATATATCCAGATTCCAGGATGTTTGTGGGTGGATGATCAAGGGTTTCAAGATCAGAATCACTGATTTCTAAATCTTGAATGGGGTTAGGAATTGGAAAGGTAAGGTGTGTTTGTGTGTTTGAAGACGAAGGCTGGTCAGAATCAATGTGTGTGGTGGAGGTTGAGTCTTGAACATTGACTTGAGAGATGTCAACATCCATGGGAGTTGGTTCTGGAGAGTGTTCAGGTAAAGGTTGAAATTCAGTTTCAGTTGGTGGTTGTTGTAGTGAAGTTGTTGTTTGATTGTTGAGTTGGGGGTCAATGATGGCTATTGGTGATTGTGGGGGTGTTGTGGGTTTTTGTGGTTCAGGTGTTTGTTGATGGGGGTTTTCTGAAACAACATTTTCAGAAGCAGCTGCTTCTGGAGTTGTTTCAGAGGCCTTTTCTGAAGTTTTGTCTATGGGTAATTCACCTGAGTAGTGGAGAGCAAGATTGTCTAAGACAGAAGTGTCTTCTATTTGTTCAGGTGCTGATGGTGAAGAGGGTGAAGTGGGGATAGAGGTGACTGGAATCTGGATTACCTGATCTGCAGGGTCAGCTTCAGAAGTGATCTTCTGTGGATCAGCAGATTGAGAAACTGCTTCTGAAGTTCCCTCTTCTGGAGCATTTTCAAAGACGAGCATCATATCGTCTTCCTCATTGTCTTCAGTAGGTTTACCAGCAATGGCTCTTACTTCAGCCAGTTTATCTTTGTAGAACCTATCACAGTCCTCCAATCCCAAAGCCTTGAGCTTTTCATCTCTTTGATGAATGTATTGAGCTTTTTGATCCTTTCTTTCTGATATAAGATCAGCAGCACGTTCATCTGCCATCCTTTTCCTTATTCGAGTCATCTCAACCATAGGACTCACAAGTTGAAGGGGAGCCTTCTTCTTCTTCAGCTTGGGATCAGCCTCCTCTTTCTCTATTTCTTCAAGAGCTTCATCCAGCTGCTCTTGAGTGATTACCAAGTCTGCCTTACCTTTTCTCCTCTTCTGTGGAATAGAAGCAGCACCAACCTTCTGCATCTTTCCTTTTTCCTTGATAAAAACAGGTTTAGCAGCTTCTGACTCAGTACTAGTTCTGGCCTTCTTTCCTTTAGTAGGAGCAGCTTCTGATTCAGAACTAGTTCTGGCCCTTTTCCCTTCAGGTGCCTCAGAAACAGCAGCTTCTGACACAGCAACTGCCTTGGCCTTCTTGCCTTTCCCTTTAGCAAGAGCAGCTTCCTCCTGAGACCTTGCATCTTCCTCCAAGACGTACTCAGCTACTGATTGAACTAGGAAATCAGAGTCACTTTCCTTAAAGATGGGAGGAAAGTCCCTGATTATCTCAGTTTCAGCAGTTGTCATCTCTAACCACTTTTCATCTTTAGGGGCTTCTTTGATGAACTTCATAGAGCATAAGCTCCTGCTACTGATAGTCCTTTCAGCAGTAGAAACTTCGAAACATTTATCAGAAGCACTCCTTGTCCTTTTTAAGAACTCCAGCACCCTTCCTTGATGAAAGATTTCAGAAAGCAATCTTCCATAGGGTACTTGTTTTCTTCCTCTTGTAGTGCTTTCGTTTATGGCCCAGCAGAGATGATCCATTACATATCTGGGGAAGTTTATCTTTTCAAGATTGGTCATGAAATAAATTGCTAGCTTCTGTTGGTTGTTGGGTTGGTCAGACCCTCCTGCTCTTTGAAAGAAGCAATCATTACTGAATTTCACCAACATTCTGTTGTGAATCTCCATCTCTGAAGGCTTGGCATCTTTCTTCCCACCCAGAAGAGAGTTGTAGTAACCTTTTAGCAGGACATCTTCCTTCCTGACTATTTCTTGGAATCTTCCCTCTGCATGCATCCTACAAGCTTTAGCTATAACGTCCTCAGTGATGGTTATAGGAATGCCCATCACTTCAGACCTTATTTCTAAGCTATCAAATGATGTAGGATTCATATCCATGACCATTTTCCCTTTCTTTGACCCCGCTTGTTTGCTTACGACTTTTGCAGGCTTTTCATTGTACACTTCAGCTTTTAACCAAAAGTCCTTGACCAAGTTCACATATGTTGGCCCATTTAGCATCTTGAAATACTCAGACATCATCTGAGTTTCTATCAAACCTTCCATGTTTACTTCATACTTCTTGAGTGAAGCAAAATCCACCGGTGACTCTACTTGAACTATTAAGGATTCCCATGGAATATCCATAGTCTTCTTTTTGTAGATGGACCCAGATTCTGATACGCTTTGCTTGTTTGATGTAGATTCTGAAACTTTTGAGCTTGATGATGCCATTTGATGATTTACGAAGATTTGAAGAAGATGAAGATTTTAGGGTTCTAAGGTTGAGAGAATGCGCTTACTTCGCAAGAGGTTTGAGAGCAAATGTGTTTGTTGTGAGTGAGTAGTGTGTGAATTGACAAAGTGTTAAAAGTAAAACGATTGCAATTCAAAAGAGACAAACAAACATAACATTAATGACAAAATTGGGGGCGCGTGAAAAGTACTTTCAAAGCTTTTAAATCATCATTGCCCTTTTAGTTATACACCAACACATACAGGCCACGTAAGAAGTTCACAGAGTAACTACCAAGTTAGTGGGCCAAAAGTTACTTTTTAAAAGGTAACTTCCAACGTTTCCACTAATTCAACTATTCAGAAGCAATAAATCCAGCTTCTGGACTTCAGATGCTGACGTCATCATCAGAAGCGAGTTTTCCTCAGAACCTCAATAAAGAGCTTCTGATGGACTACTGCTTCTGAACTAACTTCAGAACCTAAAATCCTATTCAGGAGCAAGCAAGCATTTAATCAGATACAAAGTGCATGTTCAAATTTTTCTTTATAAAATCAAATCTTTCAACAGTTAAAGGCTTAGTAAATATATCAGCCCATTGATTTTCAGTATCAATGAATTGTATATCTAAAATTCCTTTTTGAACATAATCTCTGATAAAATGGTGTTTGATTTCAATGTGCTTCGCTCTTGAATGCAAAATTGGATTTTTAGACAAACAAATAGCAGCAGTATTATCACAATAAATGGGAATACTGTTAGCAGTTATCTGATAATCTTCCAACTGATGTTTCATCCAAAGTAGTTGTGTACAACAACTTGCAGCTGAAATGTATTCTGCTTCTGCTGTAGACATAGCAATAGTTGTTTGTCTTTTGCTAGCCCAGGATATAAGATTATCACCCAGAAATTGACAATTGCCACTGGTTGACTTTCTTTCAATCCTATCACCAGCATAATCAGCATCACAGAATCCAATTAGCTTATAATCTAAGGATTTCCTATAAAGGAGTCCAAGATTGGTTGTTCCTTTCAAATACCTGAAGATTCTCTTGACAGCAGTCATATGAGATTCTCTAGGATCTGATTGGAATCTTGCACACAAGCATACACTGAATAAAATATCTGGCCTAGATGCAGTGAGGTATAACAAAGAACCAATCATACCTCTATACAGCTTCTGATCTACTTTAGTTCCTTCATCTTCTTTGCTCAGGTTGCACGTAGGATGCATTGGAGTGTTCATCACTTTACAATCTTCAAGTTTGAACTTCTTCAGAAGCTCCTTTGTGTACTTTGATTGATGAACATAGACTCCATCTTTGCATTGATTGATTTGAATGCCAAGGAAGAACTTCAGCTCTCCCATCATGCTCATTTCAAATTCATCCTGCATTAACTCAGAAAATTCCTTGCAAAGAGATGCATTAGTAGAACCAAATATTATATCATCAACATATATTTGCACAACAAGAGTATCTTTCCCAAAGGTCCTTCTGAAGAGTGTAGTGTCAACCTGTCCTCTCTTAAAATCATTTTTGATTAAGAAATTACTTAGTCAATCATACCAAGCTCTGGGAGCTTGTTTCAAGCCATATAGTGATTTCTTCAATTTAAAAACATGGTCAGGATATTTAATATCCTCAAATCCAGGAGGTTGCTTAACATACACTTCTTCTTCTATGACACCATTGAGAAATGCACTCTTGACATCCATCTGATATAATATTATGCCATGATTAACTGCATAGGAAAGAAGTAACCTGATTGCTTCCAATCTTGCAACTGGAGCAAACGTTTCAGTGTAATCAATGCCTTCTTGTTGACTATACCCTTGTGCAACAAGTCTGGCTTTGTTTCTTGTTACTTCACCTTGCTCATTCAGCTTGTTTCTGAATACCCATTTTGTTCCAATAATGTTCTTGTGCTGAGGTTTGGGTACCAGATCCCACACATCATTTCTTTGAAATTGATTCAACTCTTCTTGCATAGCTAGGATCCATCCATCATCTGAAAGTGCTTCATCAACTGTTGTAGGTTCAATCATTGAGATTAGTCCAATCATTGACTCTTCTTGTCTGAAATGTGATCTTGTTCTTCTTGGACTATCTTTGTTTCCAATGATTAGCTCTTCAGGATGTGAAGACTTGTGTTTGAATGTGTTTCTGGGAGGATCTTCTTGATGTGAGTCATCTTGTGCTTCATCAGAAGCAGCTTCATCTTGTGCTTCTGATGTGGGTTCAGCTTCTGGACTATCTTCAGACTCAGCTATCTGATCAGGTTCTGGAGTAGCTTCAGGAACCTGTATCTCTGCAAAACTTTCACCTTGCTTTGAAGTTTTATCTTCAAGCTCTTTGTCATCAAATTTAACGTGCATAGATTCTTCAACACAGAGTGTTTCTGAATTATACACCCTGTATGCCTTTGACCTTTCAGAGTAACCTAAAAAGATTCCTCTTTGGGCCTTGGCATCAAATTTCTTTAGGTAGAGCTTGTTGTTCAGAATGTAACATGTACATCCAAATTGATGAAAGTAAGAGATATTGGGTTTTCTTCCTTTAAAGAGTTCATATGCTGTTTTCTCCAAAATAGGTCTAATATAGATCCTGTTTTGAACATAGCATGCTGTATTCACTGCTTCTGCCCAAAAATGTTTTGGTAAATTGTTTTCATGAATCATGGTTCTGGCCATTTCTTGTAAAGTTCTATTCTTTCTCTCTACAACCCCATTTTGTTGTGGTGTTCTAGGAGAAGAGAATTCATGGAAAATTCCATGTTTTTCACAAAAAGCTTCAAATGGCTCATTTTCAAATTCTCCACCATGATCACTTCTGACTTTCAAAATTTTTGATTCTTTTTCAGATTGAATTTGAGTGCAGAAGCTACTGAATACATCACACGCAACATCTTTACTCTTTATGAATTTCACCCAAGTCCATCTGCTGTAATCATCAACAATGACTAATCCATATCTACTTCCATATAAGGATGCAGTACTTACTGGTCCAAATAAATCAATATGGAGTAATTCTAAAGGTCTTGAGGTTGAAACAATATCTTTTGTTTTAAAAGATGATTTCACAATTTTCCCTCTCTGACATGCACCACAGAGTGCATCTGAATAATAGTCAATGTCTGGTAGCCCTTTCACAAGTTGTAACTTACTAAGCTTAGAGATTAACCTCCAGTTAGCATGTCCCAACCTTCTGTGCCACATCCATTTCTTATCATTCACTGATAGTAGGCACATCACCTTCTGATCAGCTAGTTCAGAAAAATTGATTTTATAGACATTGTCAACTCTCTTTCCTTTGAACACAATGGATTTGTCTTCCTTGTTGATTACTGTACAGTTGGGTTTTTCAAAAAGCACATCATAACCATTATCACAAAATTGACTAATGCTCAAAAGGTTATGTTCAAGACCATCTACCAACCATACATTATTAATTGAGGTAGAGGAGTTACCAATAGTTCCTGTACCTATGATCTTGCCTGACTGGTTGCCTCCAAATTTCACATTTCCTCCCTCTTTCATTGTTAGGCTGAGGAACATGGACTTGTCTCCTGTCATGTGTCTTGAGCAACCACTGTCTAGGTACCATGATCTTTGCTTTGGCACTGCTCTTAGACATACCTGCATCATTGACATTTTTAGATTTAGGTACCCATTGTTCTATGGGTCCTGGAAGGTTAGTACTTAAGGCTTTACTCTTCACTTCTTGTACCTTGTGCTGTGAGTTGGGTTGCTTCTGATTAACCATCACCTTAGGTTTTGGTACTTCAGAAGCAGTAACTGTCTTCTTCTGAAACTTAGACTTCAGAACCCCAGATTTTGGTTTCACCAGACTCTGAGGAATAGGTTCTGATCTTTTCAGGATCCTAACCTTTGAAGTTTTGGAATCAGATTTGATCATAGCCTTTGACTTAGAGTTCTTTGGCTTTGAAGTAATCTTAGCCTTAGAACTAGAAGCTTCAGGTTCTGATTGAACAACAGTTTCCAACTCAGCCCCTTCTGGTACAAAGAATGTTTTCAGACCTTCCTTGATGCATTCACAACAAGACTTTAGATTGGTTTTCTCCAGTTTCACTTCTGGAAAACCAATTCCTCTGCCATTGTTCTTGTAAATGCTATAAATCATAGAAGCCACTCTGCTTCTGTCAATGCCAGATATAATAAAATCTTCAAGAGCAATTTCATGGTTACTTAAAGGTTTTTCATTACACTTTTCTTGTAGCTTCTGACATAAGAACCTGAGCTGATCTTCATATGTTTTACACATGAAGTCAAAGCCCCTAAGTCCTTGTTCAGAAGCTTTCAGATCCAATAAAGTTGATTTTTGCTGTTGTACCAAATCAGCATATTTTTCTTTTAAATCCTTCAACTCATTGGTTCTTACTTCAAAATGTGTAAGAAGTTCTTTAAGTGACTCAACAAGTTCATCTCTGGGAATTTTGGAATATACCTCGTTTTCATCTTCTGAGTCTGAATCTGACCCAGCTTCTGAAGTTGCTGTTGCTACCAACCCAACAACTATCTTTGCATCTTCATCAGCTTCCTCTTTATCAGATCCAGATTCACTACCCAAATCATCCCAGGTTGCCATTAAACTCTGCTTAATCTGCTTCTTGAATTTGCTTGGTTTGAATGTAGACCTCTTTGACTTGTCCTTTGACTTTTCTCTTTGAAGATCAGGGCATTCAGCAATGAAGTGACCTGGCTTCTTACAGTTGAAGCATCCCTTCTGATCTTCTTTCCTTGAGCTTCTGGAGTTACCCCTTCTGGAGAGAAACTTTCTGTTCTTCTTGGCCAGATATTGAAGTCTGTTTGAGAGCATGGCCATTTCTGCAGCATCTGGTTCAGAGTCTGAACTTGACTGTTCTTCCTCTTCAGATTCAACCACTTTGAGAGCTTTTGATGACTTGCCTTTGGATGGAAGAGCTATTGATTTACTCTTCTTAGTAGACTCATGTTCATTAAGACTTAACTCATGAACTTTGAGAGAACTAACAAGATCTTCGACACTTAAAGTGTTTAAATCTTTAGCTTCCTCAATGGCAGTCACTTTTGGTCTCCATCTGGCAGGTAAGCTTCTGAGTATCTTGCTTACATGATCAGAAGCAACATAGCTCTTCTTTAGAATCTGTAGACCAGAAACTAAGGTTTGAAACCTTGAGTACATCTCCTCAATAGTTTCATCATCCTTCATTTTGAATAACTCATACTGATGTACAAGCAGGAGAGCCTTTGCTTCTTTGACCTTCTTGCTCCCTTCATAATTTGAACAGAGAGAAGCAAACATAGCTTTAGCAGTGGATTTGTCACTCATCTTCATGTATTCTGCTTTGGGTATGGCAGTGACAAGAGCTCCTCTGATAATATGATGCTTCTTGTAAAGTTTCCTCAGTTCTGGAGTATGTTTCTTTCTATCCACAGCAGCTCCTTCTTCATCAAGGACTAAATCACCAACACCATCTTCCAGAATATCCCATAATTCTTCATCTAGGCTCATGATGTAACTGTAAAAGTTGGTCTTCCACCAAGAGAACTCTTCAGCATCTCCATTAAACTTTGGAACTTTTCCAATACTGGTTTTCTTACTATCACTATAATCATGTGAGACATGTTTATAGCTAGTATCACCAGGACCAGTAGGAGTAGGAGTAGACATGTTTTTCTCAGATCTTTGACTGTTGCACGGTTAAGTGTTACACAACAGACCAAGGCTCTGATACCAATTGAAGGTGAGAAAAACACAAGAAGGGGGGTTGAATTGTGTTTTAGAAAAATTCTTCGTTTCTCCTAAAAACTGAACACACTGATCAGAAGCTAAGCGAGACAGCTTCTGAAGTGATAATCAGAATCTAAATGCAGCGGAATAAAACAGAGAGAGAGAGAAGAAGAACGACACAAAGCAATTATACTGGTTCCTTCCACAATCCGGAAGTAGTCCAGTCCCCCTTGCACTTCCAAGGAGATTTCACTATGAGTAATATCTGATTACAAATGCTCAAGCACACAAGCAAGAGACTTCCAATGCTCAAGCACACAAGCAAGAGACTTCCTTTGCTCAAGAACACAATCAAGAGACCTCCTGCTCAAGCACAACTGCAAGAGACTTCCTAACTAAACAAAATTACACAGAAAATTGTTTAAGGTTGAACACTTGATATACAATCAGAGGTGCTCACAATACAAATCAGATACAGACTCAATGGACTTAAGAATTTCTAAGATATGACTTTGAGACACAGAAATTCTAAGTGAATGCAGAACAATTTCAGCAGAGGTTTGGTA
Source organism: Medicago sativa (assembly GCF_051527215.1). NCBI lineage: Eukaryota > Viridiplantae > Streptophyta > Magnoliopsida > Fabales > Fabaceae > Medicago > Medicago sativa. The sequence goes on from NC_140753.1 coordinate 2,263,977, forward strand.
CTTGTGAAAATCTTGTGAGTCTTTCGTTCAGCGTTCTTGCATTACCAATTCTCTAGGTCTTCACTCCTTTATATAGAGGTGTGAGAGAGACGTTGTGAAATTGCCAGCACACCAAAGAGTCGTTGTTGAAGTTCGATCTTTCACCAATAATCTTTTGCCTGATTTGACTGTTGTCCTATGAAGAACAAATTTGAAATCCATTCCTTATCCAAAGGAACATCTATGCAGGCGAAACCGTATTCTAGAGCTGTTTTCTTGTCCTGTAGCGCGGACACAAAACAGAGTAGTGGAGAACGTGGTTGTACAATTCGTACAAAGTACAATGTCAACGCTTTCGTCCAAATTGCAAACACACGCCTTCAAACACCTTTGAAATGACCGTTGCAAACTCCACTAATCCTTTGTTTGTGTTTTCGAATCCAATAGACAGCTTTTGCATTGATAATTCTTCAATTCTTGATTCTTTGCAAATCCAGTTGATATTCAGCTTCTGGTGAAATGGCTTCTGATGAGGCAGCTTCTGATGATGCAGCTTCTGATGATATGACTTCTGCAGCTTCTGATGACGCAGCTTCTGATGATGTGGCTTCTGGACCTCTTGTCTTCAGAAGCACTATTCTTCAGGAGCAGCTTACTTCAGGAGCGCTATTTCTTCAGGAGCAGCTTGACTTCAGGAGCGCTTTTTCTCTTCAGTAGCAAGTTGCCTTCAGGAGCGTCCAAGCTTCAAATTTTTGTTGTTTCCATAGCTCTTTATTTGCTCATTCAGAACCAATGATGATGTAACTTTATAATTATGGTCCTGTACACTTGAACAAATATTAGCTAGTCCAATTTACAATTTTTAATACCTTGTTATCATCAAAACCCTTTAAGGTTCATTGTTAAACACATTTTGTTCCAACAGTTGACCCCTTATTTGATTTTTGGTGTGCATAGTGATTTGAAAGATTATTGAAACTCGAGAGAGACAATCGATATGAACTCATGAAACCTTCACAGACTCATCTCGTAAGAGTTTGCTTAATACAAAAGAAATGTTCGAAACATGTATCTTAGTCTCTAAACACAATTTACTATCTGCAAGGTAAATATTTAACATTTTATCCTAGCAACAAAGCAAGCCACAATGATAAAAAGCAATCAATCCATTCAAATAAGACGTGTTATAGTTGTAGACTGGTTTGGACAAGGCTTGAACAGAAGCCTAGCAATTCACTTCCTATCTTATTTTAGAGAGAATCGCATGTCTGAAGTTCTTCAAGTTGGTATTTTGAATGATGAGAACAAGGAGGAGATTAAGGAAGTTGCTTTTCTTGCAGCTAGGTGCTTGAGACTTAAAGGGGAGGAAAGACCTAGCATGAAAGAAGTGGCTATGGAGTTGGAAGGCTTAAGGTTAATGGAGAAGCACCCTTGGACCAAATCAGAGATAAATCTAGATGAAACTCAATCCTTACTTGAAGGGGCATCATCCAACTTTAATTATGAAACCGGTGATAGCAGCAACCATGAATATAATGGGTACGACAGCTTGAAAGTTCACGCACCAATGTCCTTGGATGATGGAAGATGATTATGAGTGACACACGTCGAATCTATCGATTTGTTTTCTTTTATACTGATGGAAGATGATTATGACTGATTCAGCATTTGTTTTCTTTTATATATGTATATTGTGTGTTTAAAAAAATTTAAGTTATGTCGGTATGTCCTAGTTCAATTGACAAATGCCAAAATTGTTATGTGTGTGAGTTTTATGGGGTGTTTGTCACTTTATCTACCGACAACAAAAAAAGCCAATGGTATACATAAATTAAATCTTTAATTTTTATTCAATTTCACTAAAGGATGCATATAAATTATAATGATGAGTTTCCCTCAAGCATCTTAATCTCCATACTGGTTCTGACAGTATTGCATTACTTCCTCATTGCAGGGACCAATATTTATCAAGAGACCTCAGAGCTTGAAGAAGAATGTGAATAAATCGAAAACATGGGAAATATCATCAAATAGGATGAATATAATGCTGAATTTCTCTCAGAATTGAGGAAGCAATTGAAATCAATTCCATATCTTCAAATACAATAAAAGCTGCAATTTTGGACCTGGAGAAACTACAAACTCGAACCATATAGAGTACTCCAAAGTTCACGTCGTACATGCACAGATGTACTGGTACTCGTGGGTGATGACAGCTTGTCATTACGTAATTTTAGATGTATTTTAGCACAAAAATGGAGTTCACAATGAGACTTATGCAGCAAAAAGAGCAGAAAAACTGAAGGATTGCAAAAGAAGAAAACGTGTCACGATTGCATAGAAACGTGCCACGATTTGGGAAGCATCAGAACTCTTGTTTCGACATTGAAGAAACGTGTCACGATTGGTAAAACGTGACACGATTTGGTGAAACCCTAATTCAGTTTCTTGCTCCAGAAGGTAAAAACGTGTCACGATTCACTTAAAACGTAACACGATTTGGGCGATATTCTGTGCCTATTTAAGCTGCAGTCTATTCCAAAAACAAGGGTTACGAATTCTAGAGAGCCAAGTGCGATTTTGCCACTGCAAGGAAGGCCAGGAGGACGATTTCTTCATCTTCCAACCACTTTGTGTATGTTTTATTACCTCTAATGATTATGTTATTTGTAAACACTATTATGAGTAGCTAAATCCATTAGAGGTTAGGTCTGAGATGATTCGTTGTAACCCTAATTGAGATATTATGTTGTGAAACTCTATTTATTGTGAATGATATTCTAGTCTTTATTCAATTCAATTGTTCTTAATGCTTTTTATATCCTGATCAAATATAAATATGATTTTGTGAGAACGAATGACTACTGACCATAGCTTTCTACTTAGACCTATTGAATTGTTCTAATAAACATGGTTAGTCTAGGAATGGATAATCGTTTATTAGTGATATTAGGTTAACGTGCTTTAAACCTTCAAAGATTATTAGACCACCTAAGGGATTAGGGGCTGTAGTTTAAGAAGAGGGTCCTAACTCAAGGGATTGATTAGGACTATTTTGTTAACTATCGTGGGATTAGAAGATCATTCATACGAATAGGTGCAACATAACAATTAGGGGAACATAGATGATTCGAAAGACCTAAACTCATCTCTCTCTTATTCTTGAAAACCAATTTATTTTTAGCAATTACTTTTATGCAATCAAACCAATTTACTGCCTAGTGGTAAATCAAAATAACCTTTATACATCCTAAAATACAACGTAGTTGAATTATTGAGATTAAAAACAGTCCTCGTGGGATCGATATTTTACTACTTCGATAGTATTTGGTGCACTTGCCAAACGCCTATCAGTGGGCATGTAATGAATATTTATGAAATTTATTTTTAAAACAAAAAGTTGGAGTTTGAGAAACTTGTAAATAGGATTAAAGCTACAGTGCTTAAGTATTATTATAGTATAATATTGGATCATGGAATGTAAGACCTTAACTAATGTCTAAAACTATAGTTTAACCAAGAAATGGGTAGTCTGTATAACCAAGAACCGGATCAGATGTGTAGAACGTCTCCCGGTTATACTTGTTGAGAGGAGCATCGAGCGCGAATCTCTTTGGCAAATCTGGATTAGATATAAACAAGCGACCATAAGCAACAAGATCTGTCCTATTTTCAACTATGGCATCAATCCCATCTTGTCGCGAATAGCCTCCGGCAACTATAAAAGTGCCATTGAAGGCCTTTCTCATTGGCACCAAGCTGTGAAGACATTCAACTTTTTCAGTAATAGTTTTCATTCTTGGTTCCACCATGTGACAGTAAAGAATATTGTATTTATTTAGGGCATTAACCATATAAAGCCCCAATTCTTCAGGATTGGAGTCTCCACATTCTCCATATTCTGCGAAAGGCGATAATCTAATTCCAACTCTTTCTGCACCTATCTCATTCACAACGGCTTCAACAATTTCCAAAGCGAATCGCCAACGGTTTTCAAGGTTTCCACCGTATTTATCAGTTCGGTCATTCACTTTATCTTTCATAAACTGCTCAATCAGGTAACCGTGAGCCCCATGAATCTCAACTCCATCAAAACCTGCAATTTGCGCACCACCACAAGTATGTTGGTACATTACATGATATACAAATTGCCTCTTAAAGAACAAACATTCTAGTTTTTGAAAGCATTGTATTATGATTGAACAATTCTAAATTTGGAGACATTGTTACCAGCTGCTATAGCATTCCTTGCGGCAAGTCTGAAGTCATTGACAATCTGAGGAATTTCATAGGTCCTTAGGCGCCTTGGTGGTGTGAACTTAGCTATATCAATGCCATTGCTTCGAGTTTGTGGTTTGAGTGATTTGTTAGTAGAAGAGATTGGTGCCTGCCCATTTGGTTGAAAACCTGTTCAGAATAATATGAAAGATTATATCGGATAAATCGACAGGTATATCATATGCATAAACATATATGTATCGTATATAACCTTTCTTTTGACAGAATATATGTATGTTATGTATATTACTTAAAAAATCAGAATTTGGTTTTCCCTTGACACATGCTCAATAAACAACAAAGGAAATATGACATAAATTATTGTCCAATTTCTTGCACTGACTGACACTATTTCCTAGTGTCCTAACATATGTCATTTTTCTATTATCTATTTGCTGCAGCCATGCCTTTCGCGTTTGCATTTCGACAAAAAAAGGTTTTGAAGGAAATGACAGACAGAAGCAGGCAAATCAAAGTATTAGACTCTACTGGTTAGTTAATCAACATCTGAGTTAGTTATGTCATTTAATTTACTGCTTGTTTATAAACATTACTTAAGAGTTAAGCCAGTAAGGTCAATGGATTTGATTCATTTCATTCATATATGGTAATACGGTATGGGATCTCAATCTTTAACTTCTTCTCAAATCCTCTCCTTTCTCATCCATGGCAGAACCATCCCTTGCTTCCACAAATGGCTTAGCAAACTATCCAACTCAAACAGGTCCTTACTCCCTTCATCCCAGGAAAACATTGCTTCTAGTCCTTTATGAAGACAGGTATCATTTTTAGAGTAGGATTTCAGGGATTTAGATTGCTTGCAGTCACAATCTCACGCATTCATGCTGTCAGCACATCGGTAGCCATTGGAACCAGATCAGACGGTCATGATTTCAGATTTAAAAAAAATAAAATCTATAATGAAATATGGTTTATCAAATCTCGATCAAACGACCACCGATGTGTTAACCACGTGAGATTGTTGTGCAAGCAATCTAAATTGAGCATGAAGCGAGCTCTCCTTGCCGAGAGCAAACTGACATTCATCAATGGCGACATTGTAGATGTTACAAGATGCGAAATGATTAAATCAGATTCATTCATTTAAACTGGCATACAGCATTGTTCATAACTTCATATACAAGTAATACATTCCCTCCAAACTATATTAATTGGCTAAACTAACTAGTGTAGTAATGTTCACATAAAGTCTAATAATACATTCCCTCCATTTATCTAATCTAATCTAATCTAACTTATTTCTAATACTAATAACAATGTTAAGAAAAATTGCCAACCCTAATTCTACTACTTTTTGGCGCCAAAGATGCTTTGTTGTTATTGGTCCACATGATTTTGTAACTCATCTATTTACTAAATATTTCCATTTACATATATTAATTCTTATATTTATTATGTAACTCATCATTTGAGCTTTGTAACATTCCACTATCTATTCTTACATCTTTCAACTACATCTGGCTGTTTTTTTTGTACGATTTATTCATCTACAAGTAGTGCTAACTCATTCATTTAAAAAAATAAATAAACGGTCAGTTACATTCCTATTCATATGTAAATAACAATTAATTATTGTTTGTACAAAAAAACACAATTAATTATTGTAACTCCTTTTATTTTTATACCATCACTATAGGATGTGTCCCTTTACATTCCTCCACGTAAAATCTAAAAAAATGTTAGGCTTTAAATCATCTTAATTCCCTTATTTCCCTTTCACGTATATAACCAACACTAATCTCTCATATTCCTTTTTTACTCATTATATGTTGCATTTGATCATTTTCCTCCTGATCTTTTGGCTTTACCACCAGGTTTGTTGTTGATGTCAATGACACAAAGTAAGCTATTTTCTACGTTTTTTTTAACCATGTTATTCAAGTGTTCTAATCTTATTGTATAATCTTTACTTTCACAGGCTGGGAGTAGTTAAAAACAAAGGTACGCATACCTTTGTGGATGATTTCTCTAATATGCTAATTGACGAGAAGGTATTGGTTGTTCCTCTTAAATTGACCATATGGTTAGGTTATGTAATTATCTATACTTATCCTCTTTCATTTGTATTGCTCAGTTTATTCTCTTATATGAATATGATGTTGTTTAAGAAATTAAAAAATTTCTTAGTTGTTTCAAGTATTTATTTCTAATATTTTTCTCTATGATTCTAAGAACTCCAACTCAATACACATGAAGGCCACAAAGGAAATAAATAGGAAATCAAAGTAGAATGCATTTAGATTTGTACCAAAATAATCTCATGGTCAAGTAATGTAATTTCCTACTTCTTATGAATTGAATTGAGCAATGACAACTTATGTTAGTCTTAACATAATTCATTGCAAGTGGATTTATCATGTAACATAATTTTCTACTTATTCTGAAGTTAATTGAGTGATGACAACTTATATTAGTCTAACATAAATCGTTACATGTGGATTTCTTTATTTATATATATTGCGCCTTCTACAAGAGGAATCACATTTTGTATTTTTTTAAAAATTGGCAAAGATGTATTTAAAGAACTCCGATCCAAGCACAAGATGTTCACAAATAATAGTGACGACAACTTATATTAATCTAACATAAATTTTTGCATGTGGATCTCTCTCTCTCTCTATATATATATATATATATATATATATATATATATATATATATATATATATATATATATATATATATATATATATATATATATATATATATATATATATATATATTGTTACTCACAAGTTGTTTTTTAATCATCAAATATATTTTAAAAGAACTCAAATCCAAACACAAGATGTACCCCATTAAGAGATAAAGATATACAAAAATATACTCTAGCAGGAAAAATAAAAAAACCATATAATCAAAATAAGAAAGCTACTAAGTAACAAAAATAGGGAGATGGTGTGACGACAAAAAAAAAACAGCGGAATAAAATGACTTAGAATATATTGACTTTTTTTACATTCCTAATTTTAATTATATGACATAGGTAATTGAACAATTGTAGTTTTTTTTTTTTTTTGGGAATTTTCAGGTGTGAATCACATATTCTATTATAAAAAAGAAAGATGTCAAACCACATTTGATTATAAGTTAAGTTTTTGAATAACAAAGCCAGCCATAAGCATAGTTCATATGATCCGAGAGAAAGACAGAAAAATTGACAAAGTTGCCTCACGGTGGAGTGGCTGTCCGAGAATACATTAGTCATGCTATTATTGGCCATTGAACAATGCATTCATTATATGCAACTTCTTGCAAGCTTCATTTTTTCTCTATTGATGTTATGGTGTAACAAATTTGTGAAACTAATGTTTTAATTTGTCACAAGTGAATCTAAACTTATTTCACAAGACCGGTCCTAATATTTTTTTCTTCAAGGGAGACTGGTCCTAATATATGTGACTATCTTTTATGTTTGGTCATGTATGTATTGGTAAAATAATTCTGAAACAACTATTATCGCAAAACTCAAACTAATTTTTTTTTCTTGCAAGCTTCATTTTTTCTCTATTGATGTTAATAGGTAACTCGATGAAGTCCATCACATTTATTTTCATATATTATTTTTCAATGTAAATGACCCGTGCGGTAGCACTGGTAAACGGTCTAGTGTTATTTTAGTCTGCAGAAACATGTTAAGATATATTTGACCTAAATGCAAATAAAATTGAGTTAACACTTAATAGCTATTTTGATTTGATGAGGAACAAACAAATAAATACCTGAATTAGAAGCCCTTCCACCATGCCAAATCTGACAAAAGAATATACCTTCTTTGGCATGAACAGCATCTATAATGGGTTTCCAAGTTTCAACTTGATCTTTTCTCCAAATGCCTGGTGTGTTTGGATACCTTCATTCACATCATATCATATTCATATTATAATAATGGATTTAATTTATTTTTAGTTCCTATAAAAAATATCAATTTTTTTTGTTTGATCCCTACATTTTTTTTATATCAATTTTTGGTCTTAACCTTTGTTAATAGCAAGATACTTTTTGAACAACTAAAATATAACAATGTATTTGATATCATACAAAAAAAGTTATCATTTATAACCATTGATTTGACTCGAGGAAAGAAAATAAACTAATAAAAAATGAAATTGCATCTAGATATATATAGTTGGACAATTAAGTAGTTGTTCTCTAAAAAAAAGAATTAAATAGTTGTTCAAATAACATTTATCTTTAGACAGAGATTTGTTTGGAAGGATATAATTTTAATCTAGGGGAGGGGGAAGGAAATGGAAGAAATTTTAATTTAAGAAAAATGCAAATTGTATTTTTCACAATTGTACTCTATCCATCTCAAATTATAAGTTATTTTGCAACAAAAAATTTATAACAAATTACAAATCATTTTATAATCCCATTGACACATTAATATTTTTTTTACCGGCACGTTTTATGATTTATTATTCTTTCTCTTTTCACTTCTTTTATTTTCTCTTTCTTATACAATTAATGAATGATAATTTTGTAAAATAATTCATAATTTTTCTCTCTTTCTCACAAACACAATTAACTATATTTCTTAATATGTGTAAAATTATCAAAGTTGCTCATAATTTGAAACAAAGGTATTAGTATAACTTATAAGTCCAAAACATGAATAAATATCATCTCCCCTCCAATTAGAAATCAAATCTCTAAACTTGTTTAAAGAGTTCAAATCATTTATCACTTGAACTGAATCACTTATTACCTGAACTAATTCATTATTAATTATTTTTTTAATTGTAAGGTGCTGCAGTGTACTTGTCATTTGGAAAATTTAAAAAGACAATTAGCTTGTATGGTGCTCTTCGAAGATATTTTTTATCATCAAAATATAAATAATTGCAAAATGTGTCTCCATGTATTTACAAATATGTAAGTTAACTTTTTATATATAAAATACAATATTTGTCAGATATCTTTAATCTTTATAAATTGTACCCCAAATGTGTTACTCCCTCCATCCCGGTATATCTGAGCCAGTTTGGTTTTTCACACAGATTAAGAAAAATATATAAATAAAGGGGAAAGTTGAATATATTGAATTGGGAATGATGAAAGTAATATTAATTAGAGTTATATTGTATGGGAATGATGAAAGTTGTATTGAAAATTGAAATGACTCAGTTATTTTGGGACACTTTTTTTTAGTAAATGGGTCAGATATTCCGGGACGGAGGGAGTATTATTAGCTAAAAAATATCAATATTTCAACTTTAGTTTACAGGTGCCAAAATTTCATTGATCCTAGCAAAATACAAAGAAGAACTCCGTTTACACCACCAAAAGAAAAATACTAAGAAGAAATTTGTTGATATAAATAATATATTATTATATGTATTTGACACATATTTATACACCATGATTAAAACACAATATTAAAGTAATTATTAGATTGTCAAAAAAAAAGTAATTATTAGATTTTTCTAGGTGAAGATTATTAAATTTATTATCGTCTAATTAGAAATCGTAAATACAAAGTATTATAGTACATACATGCATATATCCATTAGCCATACGGTTTCAAATATATATGCATGATTTTCAAGTGTTCAAATGTACATAATATATAGATGGTTAATGTACTACGACACTTTTGTGTTAACCGTCTTATTAAATTTGTGTTAACTCTCTAATTTATTGTATGATGTCAAATATAATGGGAGTTTGAGTTGAAGAGAACATATATTAAAAGGATGAAGATGTACCCTAGAGAGGTTTCAGAGACACCAGTGGATTCAGCTATGAGAAGACCTCCTTGAGAAGTCCTTTGAGAGTAATACAAAGTAGTATGGGGTTGAGGTGCATTGTGGTAGAATCTCTGTCTAGTCAATGGTGCCAAAACAACTCTAAAAATGGGAATGGTTAGGAAGACCAAGCATTGAAAATTTGAAATTCAATAGAAATAAAGTGTGCGTGAAGGTACATATACATACATACCTATGAGATAGATTAAATTTTCCCATCTTGTAAGGAGTAAGAAGAGGAATGGGATCAACATTTAATGCACCAGCCATTTCCATTTGTTGGTTGATTATTATGTTAAAAAAAATAACAATTCACTATGAAGAGGTTGTGTATTTGTATTACTTTTTACCAAAGGATGTGTAGTTGTATTAAAAAGAAAAAAAAATGATAGAACTAATTAATTGTTTCAAGAACAACTTTCTTTTTGGGTTATACTTCTTAATTTTTTATTTTATGGTCATTATTATTGTGCTTTGAAAATAAAAATAAAAAAAACAATTAGCCTCCACGTAGGTGTCTCTACTTGCTTTTTTAATTGCAAGTTGCCTCTATGCACTTACTTTGCTTTAAAAATTCAAAAAGGACAGGCCCCGTTTGGATTGGCTTATTTTGAGCTTATGTGGGCTTATCTACTCCCATAAGTCTTTTTAAAGGTGTTTGGGTAAATAAATAAAAATAGCTTATCGTAGTTTCTTAAGCTGCTTATGCCATATTTTAATAAGCCTAAATTTTCAGCTTACCCTCCGGCTTAACAAGGAGCTTATGAATTTATGTAACCTCCTTCGATTCTCTCTGGAACCACTTTTTCAAAACATATATTTTAACTATAATGTTATTATCTTTGGCTGTGCATGAGTAACAAAATTGTTATATACTTATCTTACTAAAGTAACACACGTAACAAAGTTTTTTTTTTTTAAGGAAGATTTTTATTATTTTTTTGTTACGTAACAAAATGAAACTGAATATAAAAAACAAACTTAACTTATCTTTTTTGGTAACAAACTGTATTTTAATATCTATATATTTTTTTAAGATTGATTATACTATATATATATATATATATATATATATATATATATATATATAATTAATATATTATATTAATTATATTATTCCCTCAAAAAAAATTAATATATTATAATATTGTTTTTTACAACTTGATTAATTTTATCAAATTTTTTTTGATAATTGTGGTTCGATTCTTTGATTTTTTTGTTAAATTAAAAATATTTAAAATTTCAATAATTGCTTATGTAATGTCACATCCAAACACTTCAATTTATGTAAGTACTTTTTAGTGTACATATCCAAACGTAAATAGCTTATTGAGTATAAGAGCTTATGATGTAAGCTCTAGTGCCATAAGCTCTAATGCTATAAGCATCAATATAAGCTGTTTATCCAAACGGGGCCTTAAGCTTGCACGGTGCATCTTTCTTTGTAAATAATTTTCATCTCATTCAACTAAAACTAAATGCAAATTTAATAATTTTCAAATAGAATCAGATGTCATGTGTTCAAATTTTTTTGTTTATGATTGAAATAAGTTTTAACCGATAAAAAAAGAGTATATCGGCAAGAGAGTGTTAAAAAAATATTGTTAGCACTCAGACTAAATTATTGGTTAATTAACAAATACATAAAACTTGAGTAACAAAATTCTTGATTGTGTGATTTTTGCACTTTTTTTTTGAGTCATTTTGATCCCTTGTTTTTTCTCTTTGTGATTGAGTAGCCCCCCCACCCCCTCATTTTTTCTCAAAATTTATACTGAAGTGATATCATTTATTGATGTGGAACTAAAAAGTTTGGAATCTTAATTGAATATTTCATTTGCTTTCATGTGTACAAGCTACTATTTGACCTTTTTTTAACTTTATTTTTAAATAAAAGTCACGTTAACTATGAGAATTTGATGTTACGTCAATAAACTATACCACACCAATATAAATTTTGGAGGATATTGAGAGGAATATCATATTACAAAGGAAGAAAAGATAGAAGACCAAAATCACAAAAAAAAATTGTCAAAATCGCACGATTGCAATATTTTTTTTGAGTAAAGGTCTAACTTAGTCCTTCACAATTTTTCCGTGGTTCAATTTAGTCTCTGACGCAAAAAAATACTTATTATCTCTAATATATATTTTTATAAGGAAGACAAATTAGTCTTTGATTGATTATATTATAATGACTTGTTTGTCCTACATATAAAAATGTTAGATATGAGTTTGGGTACCTCCATCTCTTGGGGTTTAAATCGGATTGAGAGAAAATTGTGTAAGGAAATTAATTTTCACTATGTTTATTTTTAGAACGAGCTATGTTATTTCAAGGGAATGAAATTATCACGAGCTCTTGGCGAATTGCTTATTTCAAGGGAATGAAATTATCACGAGCTCTTTGCGAATTGCTTTGGACTGTTGGATCTGGAACTTGAGAGATTAGTAAGTGACAAGCATATGTTTTTGCGATAGGAATTTTCGCAAAAAAATACTAACATATGTTCTTTTCAATATAAAATATATTTTTTATTTCTTTAACAAGTACCATAATCTTTAGTGCATTTGTTAGCCTCGCCTCTGTTTTTTACTACTCATATGCTCTTGGAACACAAATAGTTGACAAGAACGAGACACTTGGGATTTTGTTCATAGTATAAATATGTTGAACATAACTTTTTTAAAAAATATAGAGGATGATTTTTCTAACACAAGATTTGATTTTGTGTTATTAATCAATTTTACAGCTTCCTTAACCACAAATAAATGCATGTTGTTAACCATTTTTTTTAACATCAATTTCATTAACCACTTTGACAGCTTTATTAACCACAAAATTGCAAGTCATTAACCAATTATTTTACATAGTCAAAGTGGTTAATGAAATTCATGTTAAAAAAGTGATCACCTTACATTTTTGTGTTAACGAAAATGTTGTATAAATCGATTAATGACACAATGCAAATTTTGTGTTACAAAAATCCTTATATATATTAATTTTTTTTTTTAATACAAGTGTCTCGTATGATTTTCAATTTGGTGTGTCCCAATGACATATTACACACTCAATTTAGTCCATAAACTTTTTTTTTTTTAAGGAAATTTAGTCCATAAACTATTGACATCAATTAAAAAGTTCTTAAACTATAATATCATCCATTACTTTGGTCTTTACCGATGGACTAAATTGATAGTTGAAAGTATAGTAGATGGGAATGAGATTTCCTCCTATAACTGCGTTATGTAGTTACAGCTGTGAGCCGTCCGATTAAAACCAATGGTCTGGACTGTTTTATTGTGTAAAACCGAATTTAAATCTAAACCGTTCATTCTTAAATCAACGGACGAGATTTGTTACAGCGTGAAACTGCGTGTAACCTTTACGGCAGTAAATCCAAATCCAGATGATAGTAGTTTAGGATTTACTGTTTATAAGGTATCCAAAACATGCCGTATACAACATAGAACGGCTTGAGGCCAGATGGTGAGGTTCTTTGGTGTCTTCATATCTACCACCCAAAAACATATTATCTTTCTTTTCAAAATTCTAAAAAATAATTATTTTCTCTCCTAACACCAACTCAACTAAGCTTGTTGTGGCTACCACAGATCACACAATTAAAAAGGAAAATAAATCCCAAAAAAACTCCTCTTGCATGCTTTATACACATTTTCTTCAAAAGAATCAGTTGTTTTGGTGTTGAATTCCTTCCTTTCTATCCACAAGGAACCATGTCAGCTATGGTTGCAGGTACCTCCTCTGCCACTTTCACCACAAGGAGTAACCACTCCATCAAAAACACTCACATCAGACCTTCCAAGACACTCACTCCTCCATGTCAGGTACAGGTACTGTTCTTTTCTTTGCATGATTACTTCGGTAAGTAAAGTCTGATGAAATATGTTTCATCAGAATTCGAACTCGATTCTCTCGAACAATTTGTCTTAACTGAAGTTCATTAATCATTTGAATTCAACTAGTTGGTTAGTTGGCAAATACAATTTAGAATCATGTCTTTTAATACTTTTTAATCTTGCTATTGTATCTGCAGAAAACATCTTTGCTAGGCCTCTCACTTCATGAAGCCAAAAGGGGTGTTTCAGGATCCTTCCTAGGTGACAACAAAAGTGGTTCTTCCTCCATTGCTAGAAAGAGACTTGAGATCACTGCAAGAACTGCTGGAGCTTCAAAGACAATTGAAGCTGAGGTTGACAAGCCACTTGGTCTCACCTTAGGCCAAAAGAATGGTGGCGGTGTTGTTATAACTGTCAGTATCTTGCTCAATTTCCCATTAATTCAATGTTGTCATTGGTTTAGTTGCATGCAGCACCGACATTTCATTTCAGGTTGATGGCATGTTTGGTGTCTGACACGACACCGACACATATGGTTACATTTCAGTATTTCACGTTCTCAAAATATAGCGTCGATGTGTTAGTGTTGTGTCCTATGTCTGTGTCGGTGCTTTCTGGTTTAGAGGGAATGATTTCAATTTCTGAATGAAGATGCGTATTATCTTCTTTAGGCTGTTGAAGGTGGAGGGAATGCAGCAAGAGCAGGGTTAAAGTCAGGGGACCAAGTTCTATATACTAGCAGTTTCTTTGGAGATGAATTATGGCCAGCAGATAAACTTGGATTCACGAAAACAGCAATCAACGCTAAGCCTGACTCTGTCTACTTTGTTGTCAGCAGGTATTTTCTTGCCTTTTGCAACTAAACGCTGTTCCATTTCCTTAATTGCATCCCTTCTGTTGCTGACATAGGTTAGTTTTTGTTGGGTTAATATGTTTTTAATTCCTATAAAATTTCAAATTTAATCTCTGCATAAATTTTGTTCAATTTGATTTCATAAGGACTAAACGCAGGCACTAAAAACATTCATTTTCTGTAAAAATTAATAAAAGTAGGGCTAAAATTGAATAAAATTTATGTAGGGACTAAACTGAAAAGGTCGTAGTTTTATAGGGACTACAAAAGTACAAACATAGTTAACCCTTATTGTTATTGCTACAAAATGTTTTCTGTGTCATTTTCCCCTTGCAACACTTCCTTGTATATATAGTGGTGAAATGGGATACATGATAAGAAATAAGATATAGAAAATTGATGGTAAGACTAAAATAAGTTCGGATAGCACTTGAGTGACGTAGAATTGATGACATTGGCCAATCACAATGTCACGATCCTTGTGAAAGAGAGAGAAAAAAAAGCCACTTGTAACATTGTGATTGGCCAATGTCACCAATGTCACCAATTCTATGTCACCCAGTAAGTTCAGTATGCAATCTAACGAATTGTTGTGTATGAAGAGTATACTGTGGCACCTATTCTGTTTATCAGTTACTTTACAGCTGCAATGACATAACAACCTGACTATTTTCATGTTTTTGTTATGAAGAGGTGGTGCTGATGTAGATGTTAAAAGGCTTCCAAAACGTCCTGCTCCTCCTCGCTTCGGGAGAAAATTGACTGAGACTCAAAAGGCAAGAATCATTATTCATTTTGGAGTGAATTTCATTCATTCATGCATATCTTTTCTTCCTAGTAGCATTTATTTGTCATCTATTCTAAATATGTCCATTTTACATAATTGAATGGTTAATAACCAAGTGTACACTGCAGGCCAGAGCTACTCACATTTGCCTTGACTGTGGATACATATACTTCTTACCAAAATCTTTTGATGACCAGGTAAGTCCATCACATATATAAAAAGTTTACCTAAAAATAATTGCCAAGAGACTTTATCTTTTATATCTATATAGCACCTGATTGAAAGCATGTCTGGTGCCCAACATGTATATTTTTTTTTAAAATGTCTGACATGTATTGGTGTCGGACACCAACATGATACCAACGAATGTGGTTACATACAATTTTTTCAAATTATTGTCGATTTCTACATGTGTCGTACCTGGTTTGTGTGTGGCGGTGCTTCATAGTTCTTGACAGATGATTTTAGATTAAAGTTGGATTATCAACATCTGGTGACTGCTTTTGTGATTTGAACATTATTTATGTCATTGCAGCCGGACACATATAGTTGTCCCCAATGTCAAGCACCAAAGAAGAGGTTTGCTGAGTATGATGTTAACACAGGAAGAGCTATTGGTGGTGGAGGGTTGCCTCCAATTGGAGTTATTATTGGACTTGTGGCTGGTTTAGGGGCTGTTGGAGCTTTGCTTGTTTTTGGTCTTCAGTGATATTTTATACTATACATTAGCTTAATTGATTTTCAGCACTCCAAAGTTGTCCAACCTTGGAATTTGTATCTCAGAAACTCCTTTATTGCATATGTGCAAATTGAAGGTTTATGTATGAGATTGAACATTTGCTACAAAATGAATGCAGACTATCCTAAAAACTAACTGTGATAATTGAGGAGTGCAGACACTCTCTTTCTAACACTCTCTCAAACACCTATTCTCTTATCGAGTGAAATCGTAACACACATTGAAAATGAATCCCACATAAAGTGGTGAGTCCCACATGGTTTTCACCCAATAGAAGAGTGAGTGTTAGAGAGACTAGTAGAAATAGAATGTTTCTAGCATTTCTCGGGATAATTTGATAGTCAAATGGTTATTAGTGTCATTTTGAAATCCTTAGACCAATCTATTTTGGTTTTGAAAAATTCAAGATAAAAGTAACGAAAATCTCAACTTAAAAGATAAACTTTAAGCTGCCTCTTTTAGAGGAACTTTTCAAAATGTTTTGAACATGTCCGGAGAAAGATAAAAAATACACAATTAACTTAAAAGTGCATTCATGAACCAACAATGAATTTGTTTAAGTAGTAAGGGATTTGGGCCCCTTAAACAAGTGGTCAGGGGTTCGATTATTGACTCATGCGTATGAAAAAATTATGTTGGAAGGGGAGAACTCACCTTGTGTGTCTCACAAGTTTCTCAACGGAGATTTGTCACCGTTAAGTGGTGGTGAAAACTTCGTAATCCGAAAAGAAAAGAAAAAACTGTATTCATGAAAATTTTATAACAACGAAAATGTATAGCCTTTTTTATAGAAGGAAAAACAAAATTTGGAAATATTACATGAGCAAAAGACTTAATGGTTAAAACACACATTCAGTTTAACCTACTATCTTAGACGAACTTAACGAGTTTTGAGACCACCCTCTCTAATTGACCCACCCCATTTAATGTGCTTAGAAGCGGGTCATGGTAGACTGACCCGTGAACTCTTTAAACCTTAATGTAAACGGATCGGTTCGGACTGCATCGTCATCCTTATATTTTCTTTTTTTTGACAAGTCATCCCTAGATGTTATTAACAAATAATAACCCTACTCAAAATTAGAAATGAATATAAAACGGTAAAGTATGGTGTGTGCTTCCCTTGCATTGGTCGAACTGTCTTAGTCGGTTCCAATGAGTAGAGACAACGGTTACTTTGCGGAACTTCCTTTTCAATTTCATTTCTAATTCTAATTCTAATCCCATTTTTTCCATCAAATTTCTCGCCATTCTTCTTCTTCTTCTTCTTCTTCTTCTTCCTATCACTATAACTTCATTAATCAGAAGCTACAACAAGGTACTCACATCAAATCCTTCGTTTTCTGCTTTTATTTCTTTTTCAAACCAAAGACTATTTCAATTCAAATTTCAAATTTTTGAATGTTCAACTTTACCAGGTCAAATTTCAAATTATTTTATTTCTCGAAAAGTCAATTTTCAAATTTTTAGCTCTTTCTTTCTTTAATTTTTCCCTTTTTCTTACTTCAGTAAACCAAAAAAGTTTCTTAATTCTTACTACTATAATTTTATTTTTAACAATTATGTATTATTAAGCTTTTTTTAAGTGTTTATGATTCCACATATATTATCCATTCTTTAATACACATTGAATTTGTTTATTATAAGAATCTCTATTATATATATTTGCCTTATTTTATTTTGATAGTACACGTGGCACCTTCATATTTCTCATATCATTTAATGCTTTCTTATCATCCAATCAAAATTGATTATGACACATTTATTTGTATATCAACCAATAAAAAGAGGATCATGACTCATTTGTTTTTCATGAGCCAATCAAAATGGATCATGACTCATTTGTAAATTAATAAATGGTTTTTTTTCCTATATATATACAATTTGTTTTTCATCATTTTCATCTTTCTCCCACAAAAAATGTATTTTGTATTTTTATTTCTCCCAAAAAAAATGAATTGTGTATTTTTCTTTTTCATGGTAATAGATTATGGGGTTGATTTCCTTTTTTTTTTATTTGTATGTTAGTTTCCATTGGAGAACATATGACCCCATATTCTGAAAATTTATTCAATTTCTCATATAAATCCATTATATGTTCTACATCTCCATGTATGTTGTCCAAATACGCAAGATCGTCATATGAAACTCAAGTTCTAACGAGTTATCACATGGATCTAATCATGTAATGTAACTTGAAGAAGGTTTATGTACCAAGAGAAAAATTAAGAATGTTTATTTGATAAGTCTATTGTTGGCGTTTTTACATTTAAGCTGATTTTATCGACCAATTTTATATTCTATTGATTTTTGCTCATTCCTCTTTGCATATTCTTTTATGATATTGCGATGTTTGTGCGTTTGATTCCCGTTTTCACTCATTCTATAAAAAATTTGACTTTTTGTGCTATATTTATGTGTGTGTGTGTGTGTGTGTGTGTGTGTGTGTGTAATTATTGAAGATTAAATTTTTTATGGATTTCTTTATGAATTTTGGGGTTTTTAATACATTTTATTGTGTCATTCATATATTCGTTAACCTGGATATGAAATCAGGATTTATTTTGTTATGAACTATTCTTAGGATCATTATTGTGTAGCTTAGTAATAGCGTGCGAATGAAATATTTATTTTTACAGGATTCACAAGGATTAATAATTATATTATTGAATATTATTTTATTTATGAATCTCTAAATCAGCATATGAACTTTTTTTGTTGCCAACAAACGTATGTAAAATTCTATTTATGTGGCTGAGTTATTAACATAAATTACATTAAACTCTTATACATTTGGTAACATGATAAATATGATTAATAGCATATAATTAAAAACATTTCTTCAAAAAAATATAATTAAAAACATTAATTGTCACTTTTGAACGACTAGAGGTTACTCAAATATGCATAAATTATGGAAATTTATACTAAGCAACTAAATAATAAGAAGGTTCAGCCAAATTTGCACTAATCATGAAAGAATATATTAAGAAACTTTTATATTGCAAAGAAAGTTAAAAAATAAGAAACTTCAACCAAATTTGCCCTTAATTAAACGAAATAAAAAATATTAATTATATTGCAAAGAAAAAATGATGTGCTCTCAAGATTTAAATAATTGAGGTTACTTAGAAAAAACTATTGAATATTTTTTTAAATAAACTAAAAATAAATATATTTTAAGTTTTTTATTATTGTTTCACATCTGTTTTTTAAAATGGAATATTTCATGTACTTAAAAAAGTTATCGCTAAGTTTTCAAAAAAAAAAAATATCATTAAATTTCGAATACTTCAATTTGAATAATTTAAATCTTTTTTTGGGATTTGTTTTCATGTTATTGAGTATAATCATGATAAAATAAATTAAGAGTCATTGATGTGGCCATTTAAATTAAAATGATTCTATTAAATGTCTCATTTATTGGATCCGATGAAAAAAAAAATGTTATTTAAATGATACCATTATATGATATCATGTTTTGAATCACTATTTTTGCTATTAATACTAATAATAACATTCCTAATCAAGGTTGGCTCGGCTAACAATGAGTTGACTCAACCTTAAGGGCGTGGATTCAATCCCTACTATTAGCGTGAGGATCTCTTTGATAGGGAGTAACTTTGTAAGTGCTCATTGAGTCATGAGACATATCTTGATCTTGATGTGTCCTCCAGAGTGCAACTCACCTAAAATATTTATAATAAAAAAACAATTTTTTTTTAAATTGTAAATTGTAGATTATGATAGTAGTCTTTGAAAAGACTCAATTTAATTTATGAAAAATTAAGGGTGTGTTTGTTTCAAGGCAATAAATTACATTCCTTGAAAGGACATTCCTACCCATTTGTTTGGTAAAAATTTAGATTTCCTGAAATATTTTAGAAATTAATTAATTAAAAAATTAAAATGGAAATAAATGTTAATGGTAGTGAAAATTTATAGCAAGTTGAGTTTTATTACCATGGAAATTTTAGATTCACATCCTTTAAGCATGAGAATAACAATAGAAGAAACAATGGAAGAAAACATGTGTAAATAACATTCCTGAGAATATAACATTCATGGAACAAATTTTCAAAACTTGAAACAAACATGGGAATGTTGCATTTCTAATCTCACATTCCTAGGAATCATATTACAAACCTTGAAATAAACACACCCTAAAGTCTCTTTGACATATTCTAAAGGAACTTTTTTTTTAAAGAAATAATAATAACAAACACAATTTAAAAGGAGAATTGAATGATATCCAAAATTAAATTTTTGCAATAACTCAGTGATTTTGTAAATTTCAATTTTACGAATTTTCAAGAATTTTTTTTATAAAATTTATTTAGGGGTCCCTCACAGAAGTGAAAAGAGATAGGGTGCTTCTATAGCCACCCTTCTCTACAAGCACCTTATTTATTTGCTACACAATGGGGTGTTTATTTATTATGGTGCTAAATAGGTGAAACATCCACCATTGTGGATAGTCTTAGAGATAAAAAACACTCACAAATATATTTTTGTTTACTTATCTCCAATGATACCAGCTGAGTTCGAAACTCAGAATCTTGAAATTCAAAGTTTGTCCTTCTACTACTAGATTGAACCCTTAAGTTGGAAAATCGCAGTGAACAAGAAAATGAATTTTTATTTCAAATTAATAATGACAAATGAAATATCCCTTATACCCAAACCATCTCTCATCTTGATTTTTTACTAAAAGAGTTTGTTGGTTTAATTGTTCATGCTAATTAGGATTGTTCGGTCAAACATATTGTTCAAAAGTTGTTGGTAATTTTGTGAATTTTTTTAAGGAGTTGAAAAAATGACACCACATAATTAACCAAAACCTTAAGTCATCAGGTATATTCGTCATCTAACTTATATTTAACATCTACTTTAGCATCCAATATGGAACTTTAACTCACACTTGACACATTGACATCTCTCTGTTAAGTTTGAGACTCATTGCGACCGGGATATAGAGACATAATAAAATAAATTTAGACGGATGCACGACATGCTAAAAAACGTGGGTTGATGGTGGCTTTATAGAAAGAGTTTTTATCCCTTTCTTTCATGATAAATAAAGGATTAAGCAAATGAAATTTAAAATCGAAGAAAACAGTTCATCATAATGTTAGGACATTCGCAGGAGCGTAAACTGGGTTGGATAATCACATTAGACTAAGAGCAACTACTCAAGTGAGATTAACATCACATCTTCATCCAAATCTTAAAGGCATTGGATTTATGGGTCATCTCACTTATATGGTTTAATTGTTAACATCTCTCCTTTTAAGTGTGAGACTATCCGCATTTTTGATTTGGTAACAAAGCCAAATAAAATTAGATGAAGACATATCATGGTAAAAATGGTGAGTTGGTGGTGATTTAATGGAGGGAGGTTAATGTTCCTTTCTTTCATGAGAAGTTACGAAATAAATTAGAAAAGGAAAGAAAATAAAAAAATAATTTGAACATGAGAGAAATGATAAGGAAAAACGAGTGTGTGCATTTATGGGAGCGTATAAGGAATAGAGTGAATTGCCGACAATTTTACTGGTTCGATTAAGGAGTTGGACATTTTTTAGTAATTATTTAACCAAAATATTAGACTAACTAAAAAATACCATGTTATTTTAAAATTTCTAATAAGTATTTATTTTGTCAAATCAACAGTACACATATGCTTTTTTCCATTGTCAAATTTCACCAAAGATTAAAAGTGAAGGAGTTTGAAGTAGTTGAGGTTGAATAGCAAAAAAAATATAGCATGAAAGAGAATGACATTCAATAACTAAAGTTTAAGATAAATAAAAATAAACAATTGACAACTGAAAACTAACAAAATAAATTATCATAATGTTGAGATTTTCGGGTGAGTCTTCACCGGGTTGGATGATCGTCAGTAACAACCATACAAGTGGATTGACACCACATCTTTACATAAAACCTTAAGACATTATGTATTTCGGTCATCTCACTTATATGTTATTCAAAATCTACTCTTTCATCCAATGTATAACGTTAACTCACATTTGACACCTTAACATATCCTAATTAATTGTGTGACTATCTGCGTCCATAATTATGTAACGTAGTCGAGTAAGGTCAAATTAGGTAAAACATGTTCAAAAAGGTTGATTTGTGGTGATTTAATGACGGGAGGTTTATATTCCTTTCATCCATGAGAATAGAGAAAGGAAACTAGATAGAAAAATAAAACAAATATGAAGAAGAAAAAAATTGAACATGGGAGAAACATTAAGGTGAAAAATATGTAGTGTGTGTTTTGTCCATGAGAGTATAATTAAAAAAAAGATGTAGTGTGAAAAAATTGAACATGGGAGAAACATTAAGGTGAAAAATATGTAGTGTGTGTTTTGGTGAAAGAGTTGAAGATTTTTGGGTAATTGTTAAAAAAAAAGACTTAATTAAAAAAACGTTGCATCATTGTAAAATGTCTAATAAACATGTATTTTGTCAATTCATCATAACACATGTACATTTTCCATTGTCACACCACATCATATATGATATGCGAAAGAGTTTGAAAAAATAGAGTTTGAATACAAATATAGAATGAAAGGGAATGACATCCAAAAACAAAGTTTTACGGTAAAAAATGGTTAGTTATGTAAATGTTCCCTACAATTATTAATTTTTTTTTCAATCCCTTGAAAAAAATTTGTATACTTGGTTTTTTTGTAAAGCATAAAGATCTTGGATTTTTTCCAAGAGCTGGGGATACTTTCTCCCACACTGGACACAGTTGAGCACGTAAATGAATTCCTTCTATCATTGGTTCCAGGAGACGAAAAAGAATATATCAGTTCTGATTCGGTTTGCAAATCAGACGAGAATAGTGAGGTACAAAGTGTCAAGTTGTGGATTTGATAAAGAGAGCGACAAAACTGCTATGTTCAAAAAAGCAAAATTAATAATATGGGATGAGGCACCGATAATGCATCGTTATTGTTTTGAGGCGTTTATGTTGGTGTCGATAATATAGACAAACCATTTGGGAGTGTTTATGTTGTTTTGGGCGGTGATTTAAGAATTTCGTTGCCAGTCATAAGAAAAGGATGCATACAAGATATACTTGCTTCATCCATCAACTCATCAAAGTTTTGGAGTCACTGTAAGGTTCTCACACTTACAACAAATATGTGTTTATGGGCTTCAACCGTTCGTGCCGAGCAAGATGAGATAAGAAAGTTTGTCGATTGGATGCTTTCAATTGGAAATGGAATAGGATCCGCTAACAAGAGTGGATAAATTAACATACCCATTTTTTATGAGTTGCTGATAAAAGATTCCTCTGATCCGTTGTGTTCTCTGGTTGATTTTGTATATCCGAATTTTTTGCAAAACATGAACATCTCAGATTTTTTCTAAGAGCGGGGGATACTTGCTCCCACACTGGACGCAGTTGAGAATGTAAACAAATTCCTTCTATCATTTGTTCCATGAGACGAAAAGGAATATACCAGTTCTGATTCGGTTTGCAAATCAGACGAGCATAGTGAGGTACAAAGCGAATGGTTTACCACCAAATTCTTAAACAATATCATGTTTTCCGGTATTCCAACCACAAGTTTAGATTTAAAGTTGGATGTACAGTTATGTTGACGATGAACATTGACCAAGCAATTGAATTGTGCAATGAGACTAAGTTGATTGTAGACAATGTTGGGAAGAACTTTATTGGTGCAACTGTTATTATCGAAAAAAATGTTGGTGAAAAAATAATTATTCCAATAATGAACTTAGTTCCGAGTGATCATGAACTGACTTTCAAATTTACTACGAGACAGTTCCCGTTGGCTTTGTATTTTGCAATGACAATAAATAAAAGTCAGGGTCAGTCGTTGTCTCATGTTGGAATCTATCTTTCTAAATCGGTTTTTACTCATGGACAGTTGTACGTCGCTGTGTCGAGAATCACTTCCAAAAAGGGATTGAAAATGCTTATATTGGATGAAGAAAATCATGTGTGTATTGAGACCACTAATGTTGTGTACCGTGATGTTTTTCGGAATGTTTAACCAGTCGTTCCTGATGACGCAGGTGGGTATGAGTATTTTTTTTTCTCTTTTAAACTTCGTTGTAATATATATTTTTTTATTTGGATATGTATTGGTTGTTACTACTTGGAACCATACTAATAGTTGCGTAAAGAAAGATTAATGGATTGGTCATGTAGATAAACTACAATTCTGCAACTAACAATTGAGATTTCATTGTATGAAATCCAATGACATTTATTGTTGTTCAAAGAACAGGTTGAGTGATCAATTTGTTATAGGGACTAATATGTTATATGAAGTAATATTTTTGATCTCTTTTTGACAATATTTTTGGTCTCATGTACCTTCAGGTGATGGTTTTGTGCCTCAGGTGACGTGATATCATTCATATGTACACAGGCTGACGTTAATGGAATTTCTATGGCATTGAAATATCATTGACCAATTGCAATAGGTGCAATACCTTCTATTAGGCTCTGAAATTAACATTGTCTGATACATTAAGGTGTTTATCTACTGAGACTTCGGTTTTTCTATTATCTGATAGAGCAACTCCAATATTCTCATACTTTGTTTAATTTTATTTATAATGTCAGTATCCATCTGATCTTTCTCATTTTTCCTAATGTAAGTCGTACTAATTCAGTGACCATATCATCAACTATATGTTCTGCTTCATTTTTTTATCAATATGCTATATATCCGTTTTTTTTTTGTTCTTCGGAGCGCCTATGTCTATGTGCATGCACAGGACAATTTTGTAGTCCCTTTTTTAAGCCTTTTCTGTTGTGTTTTTGTTGATGGGTTATTTTATAATATGCTTAGTTAAAAAATGTGATAGATAATTGGTGTCTTTGTTGTTGTTTGTTATACTTATTTGCTACATTGATTGAATACTTATTTTATAAGATGAATCAAGTGTATGCACGATATTAACTTTGTATATATAAGGGTATCCGCTATATAAATCATGAAATTTGAAAGAAACCATTTAAGGGCATATGGTAGAGATAATTCATTGGGTAGGGACAATTAATTGTATATGAAGTGGTAGGTCTCGAGACTCCAACACCTCCAATTATATGCAGAACATAAAAAAAAAAAAAAGACTCATGTCTCTGTGATTAATTTTAGTCATCCGTGTAAAATATTTCGTCATTAAATACTAATGTTTCGACGTTACACCCGTTAATTCATTCATGTTTAACGATACGAAAATCCAAATAACTATATAAACGTTGATATTTGTATATAATATGCAATCGAAAATACGATAACGATGCGTTTAATTTATATATTGTGTATAAAATAATGAATTTGTTGTTTAATTAGATTTTATAAAATAAAAAAAAATAGTCATAATTCTAGCCCGTGCTTGGCACGGGTTTCCAAACTAGTCATAATTTAATTTGATATAAAAAAGCATGACAATGGAGATTAATATTAAATAATAAAATATAATGAATGCATTGTACAGTTATTTGACTTTTTGTGATGATTACTTACACATGACAATTTTTTAAAATTCTATAACTCTGGCATCATTTGGCTTTTGCTTCAAACAGATCTTCGTGTTCTCTAAATTCATCATAAATTCATGATTATCAACATATTAACTGAAATTTAGCAAAGTTGATAAACGGGTTGCTTTGTTTTTCAGGTAAAGACTTGTTTTTGCAATACCCTTTAAGAAGTTATGTTTAGTTCAGGATTGTTTCTTTGTTTTTATGCACTTCATCTGTTTGAAGAAAAGCCTAGTTGAAAAAAACAAACCCATTTTGCTAGTTTAACTTGATTTGTGATTTTCTGCAATTTGGGGTTTCTGATTTGGGAATTAATAGGTGTTGTAACCTTGTGCTCCTTTTTATGTGATTGTTATGAGATAAATTTTCTATCTTTATTGCACCTTGATTTTGTGTTTTTAGTTTATGAATAGATTGGTTGTATTTTAACCATGTGATTGAGCTCAAATGATTAATGAGCTCCATCGTTTAGGAGAATCCGAATTCGATTCATGCGTGGAACAATTCATTTATGGGCCAGACTTTACTTACTTCTTTGCCCGATTCTGGATTACTAGGTCCCCCTTCCCCTAGAAATCGGAAGGTTAATACCAAAAATGATTGGTGGTGGTATTTTACTGTTTTATTGTACTTCTGGATAATACAAAAGTAAACTGTATTAATGTCTTAATCTGAAAAGCTAAGGATGTTAATACTACCTAAAGTAGGATATATCCATAATGAAGAGGAATCATTTTTTCCTCTTTTAGCTTTTTCCATTCCCTATTGATTGTAAAGTAAATGCTCTGAGATGGCTTAACTTGCTGTATAGCTTTTGGATATTCCAACTGAATATTTTCGTAATGAAACACATGTTAGCCACTGCATAACTAGGTGGCAGTGTTATTATGTTATTTCTTCTTCTGGATCTGTTCATGAAGTCTGTTTCAATACTTTCCTATTTTTTCCTTAAAAAAAAATACTTTCCTATTTTTTGTTTTAAGAAGTTGTGTAATATTCTGAATTATTTTTTTTTTTTTTTTATGGAGATGGACATGCTTTTGATAATTGAACCTAACACTTTCTTCTTAATGTCCCTGAGTGATTGTTTGAGAGCTGTGGCTTCATGTTACAGTATTTTCCTGTCTTAGTGGAAGATCATATGATTAGTTAAATTGATATTACTAGATATTGGGGGAGGAAATTGTAAAACAAAAATAAACAAAAAAAAAAAGGATTTTTCACCTGCTCCTGTGCAGAATTATGAACAAAACCTTGCTGTTCTTATAATTAACTTGGACATAGTTTATGGAAAAGGTTAACTTTTAAGTTCCAGTGGATAAACTTGCTGCAGGAACTATTTATCAACTGCCACTCATCCTTAGTAGTCAAGTGATTACAGTAGTTATATGTTTTATGATACTTGAGGTGGATTGAGAGTCGTGCATGCGTTAAAGAGAGAATTGACAACACTAAAAATTACAGATGGGAATGTTATTTGATAAAATATTTGGAATGAATTAGCTGCACTAATGTATGAATAATTTCTGGTAACAATTAAAAATAGGTGGTGCTAGTTTAACTTGAAATGCTGGTATGAACAATAGGTTATCCCAAAAACTTTTATGTATTTATTTATAGCAAGAGAAATCTTTCTAATTAAAAAGCTATAAAATACTTTGTTAAACAGGAAATTAATGATTTCCAAGGTTATGAGAGTTGCATTCGAGACCTCATGTAAACTTATGTATTTAATTCCATGATCTATTCCGATTTCCCAAGCTTATTTTTTTTACAAACCCTGCTTGGCTTTCTTTTATCCTGGTGTACAATTTTTGCTGTCAAGTTCTCTGTATAGTAATTGTAACTTTTTCCTGTTTATTTTCACCCTTGGTTAGGTAAAACTAGTTTGGTCGGAGCGTGTGTTGCCATTGTTACTCTGCTGATAGCCTGATACTCTAATATATGATATAGCTTGATCCTCTGTCCTTTTTACATCTCTTATGGTGACTGGAAGGAAGACACACGCGTTGGAGTGATGGTGATTATGACTCAACCAGTGAAAACAATAATTTCATCCTATCGCGACCACGATAAGAATTCCCGTCTTTCTCCTTTGTCTCCTTGTCGGCATGGGACTCGCCAATGGCGCCCAACCCGGCTTGGTAGCTTGGCCGTTGCTATAGCAGCACTTCTCCTGTTTACCACCGCTTGGCTTTCCCTTGTCTTCTCTGATGCAACTACCTGTTGCTTTCATCGCGTAAAAGACTGGGAAGGTAGACACCACTTTTTCCCTTGGAACAAGTGCACTCCTCTTCACTTATCAAAAGCAACAATACCTCCTACCCTCCAATTTCGGACAACATTAGATCATCCTCACAATGGTAGCAGTATCACAGAAGAAGGTTTGTCAGTTCAACATATTGTTTTTGGCATAGCTGGATCATCTCAGCTTTGGAAACGGAGGAAGGAATATATCAGACTATGGTGGCGTCCCAATGACATGCGTGGCCATGTGTGGTTAGAGGAAAGAGTGGTTGAAGAACATGGAGATGAGTTATTACCCCCTACCATGATTTCTGGAGACATTTCGTACTTCCGCTACACTAATCCCATTGGTCATCCTTCTGGCCTCCGGATTTCTCGCATTATCAAAGAAAGCTTTCGCCTTGGTCTCTCAGATGTGCGTTGGTTTGTCCTATGTGATGATGATACCATCTTCAACGTGAATAACCTAGTTGACGTTCTCAGCAAGTATAATTCCTCTGAAATGATTTACATAGGTAGCCCTTCAGAGAGCCATTCAGCTAATACCTATTTTAGCCACTCAATGGCCTATGGTGGTGGCGGGATTGCAATAAGTCGTCCACTTGCGAAGGCTCTCTATGAGATTCTTGATGAATGCATTGAAAGATACCCTGGGCTTTACGGTAGTGATGATAGACTGCATGCCTGCATCACTGAACTTGGCATTCCACTTACCCGGGAGCATGGTTTTCACCAGGTAATTTGTTGATATCCGTTTTTGGGCTTAGGCCCCTTCTATTTTATTTTATTTTTTTAAAAAAGTTTATATTTTGTTTTGAACATTTGTCATATTATTACATGATAATAATGCAGCCATTTCATCACTTAGAATTGGTAATTGATCACCACCACTTTTTCTTTTAATCTTTCAGTGGGATATAAAGGGTGATGCTCACGGTCTTCTATCCTCTCACCCAATAGCACCATTTGTGTCAATTCATCATGTTGAAGCCGTTAATCCCTTTTATCCTGGTTTGAGCTCTTTGGACAGCCTGAAGCTTTTCACAAAGGCCATGAGGGCTGAACCCAGAAGCTTTTTGCAACGTTCAATATGTTACGACCATTCCCGGCATCTAACATTTTCAGTGTCACTTGGTTATGCCATTCAAGTCCTGCCTAACATTGTTTTTCCCCGTGAGCTGGAGCGCTCTGAACGAACCTATTCTGCTTGGAATGGTATTAGTCAAAGGAATGAATTTGATTTTGATGCTAGGGACCCACACAAATCTGTGTGTAAAAAGCCCATTCGCTTCTTCTTGAAAGATACTGGAAGAGAGGGTAATGCTTCGTGGGGTTCATATGTTCGGAATAAAGATAAAGATGATTTCAGAAGGAGACTTTTCTGCTTTCCCAACTTTCCCCCTCTACACAATGTGCGAAAGATCCAAGTAGTGGCACAGCCTTTGAGCAATAATTGGCACCTGGTATGTTTCATAGTTCTTGAGCATTTCTTTTGATGTTATTGCTAGTTTTCTATCATAGTGACATTTCTAAATTCAACTGTTTGGTTGTCCTAGGTTCCGCGTCGTCTCTGTTGCAAGCCAAGCCAAACTAGCAAGGAAATGCTCCAAATCTCAGTTGGACAATGTGGGAATTGGGAAGGGGCCTTTTAGCTCTGTATACTGATTGTGTAGATCGGTTGTGAAATGGCATGTTAGGATTACTCTCTTGTGTTTTTTTTTACATGATTTGGCCTTTTGAGTGGAGAGCTAGTTCTATGCGGCATTTTTTTCACCTTGAATTGAGCTTTCTTGAACTTCTGATTTCTATGTAGAGAAGGGTTTCTAACACCAAGATGTGAGTATTCAATTTTTTCCAGATATCTTCTCATTTTCTCTTTTATAGTTTGTTCTCTTCATAATTTAGAACAGTTTACTAGGGATTGGAATAGGACATCCATCAATAGGTCTATGCTATAGAATTAAAACAAGGTTCTAATATTCCTTCTGTAAAGTCACAATACGGTACATATAATTTTTTGTGAACAATTATATATTTCTGATATTTCTCTTGACCCCAACCCCAACCACAAATTATAGATATCACTAACACTAGAAATTACATTAAAATTATCTCTACTGATTGGTGCAATCAGTTGGTTTAAAGGAGATTGTCTTTCTGTCTAAATCGAATCCCATCAAAATGTTTGATTGAGCAAAATTGCCAAATATATAGTCTCCATCAGTACTGCCAGCCATTGCAAAGCAAAATACCCCATCTTTTGGTGGAATGAAGGTTTGTATTGGCAGCAATTGCACATCTGCCCCCTCAAAATGAGCGGTCAAGATCGGCCCTTCTAAATTTGTCTCACTTCTGTAACAAAGTTGTGTGCCTAAATCCGGGTCATCCTCAATCGGTAACAGGCTACTCTGTACTTTCAGCTCCTCTACCAGACGGTTATAAAATTCTTGTGGGATATATGTTGCAGGTGTACCTGAATCAATCATTATATTACCCTTGGAAAGTGTCTCAGAAGAATTAAATGTAACAAATGTGTCTCCAACGCTTATTCCTTCGAGTGTGACTAAATAAGAAGTTTGACCTTCCTCAGAGACCAAAGGAGTTGTAACTACTCCTTCACCTGAAACATCACTGTCTTCACCAAAACTGATTGTTCCTGAAGTGCGTGCATCAGTATGAAAAGGAACCAGGCACTGGGAGAACCTTTTGCTCCCATAAAGTGTGCCCATTTGTGAAACAAGGGACAGAGGCCCGCCACCCATTCCAATGATTCCCATATCGTTTTCGTTGAAAGTTCCTGAGTTGCTATGTCCGCACCCAAATATAATGTCTCCAACAACAACAGGCTCGCCGTCAGTAGAACTAAAGGTAATTGTTTCCCTTGCAAGCACCCCTTTTGTCTCTGACGAATCTGCATAACTATAACTATAAGCACACATCTTTTGAGGAGAGCAGGAGTAACCAAAGAATGAACACTGTTCTGATTCACATGGAATAGGACTGTATGTTTTGGATCTTAGAGGCTCAAACATTGGACTTTTCTGCCGATAGCATCCACCACATGGTGTGCACTGTGCCCACACTAGGTCACTTCCTGTGTCAATCAAACCATATATGTCCACTGGTGGTGATCCCAATGTGAGCTTCATGAGATAGTCACCATTGTTGGATGTCACTCTAGTGTAAGGACTTTTCTGGACAAATGATTTCTTCGGAACTTGGTAAAATGAGCCAAGTTTGTTTTTATGAAAGTTATTTGATTTGTAGAAGGGGGAATTGGGTGAGTTTTTATGGATTAGTTTAAAACTGAACCCTTTGTTGTAAGCTTCAGTTGGTGTTTGAGATAAGAATGTAAACAGAACAAAAAGGAACAAATGGAAGCAGAGAATGTTGGCCATAAGGTTAAGCAAGGGATAAAATCATGTGAGAAGTATATGAAATTATATTTGTCCCACATATATATAATAGATATAACCACAACATGTGAGTGTTGAATTTGACAGGTTTAGTCACAAGATATAAACAATAGCAGCATGTGAGTGATTTTCTGTTTGTTACACGAGATTCAGAGAATGTTGTTCCACTATATATATTTCAATAAGCTAAGGGTTCAAATACCTTACCATGCACCAGGAATTGCTCCATAGAACATGTATCGTGTTAATTGACATTCAAAGATTTCCAACTTGCAACAACATTTGTTGAAAAAGCTGAGAAAACGTGATACACACTACAAAGTAACAGAAAATAACAACAAATATATGTTATAGTAAATGGATTTGTACAATGAAGATATATGAAGTCAAACTTAGAAATACCAACCAAAACCAAACTAAGATGTATTGATTGCACGACTAATCTTTCCATTTTTTTTTTTTAAGTATAAATAACTTCTCATTCTGATTAAGAACGTGAAGATGAATTACTCCTTTTTTTTTTTACCTTTTTTTCCTCCCTTTTGGCAAGCGCTTAAGGTGTCTAAACAGCTTAGGCCTTTTGGGTCTTCAATGGGACCAATTGTTGAATTGATAGTGACACATCTAGTTTATTTTTACATGGAGCTAGATTTTCTTTCTAATGAACAACTCTAGAAATCAAATTCTTTACTTTTTTTTTCATTTTTTTTTTCAGTCAAAACAAGAATCAACCTTGTATGTTTGCACTCATTATAAAACACAGTATATTTACAAACTAACGTGAGTTATTTATGTGGTTTGTTATTATTACTTTACTCAATTCACGACTCTAATGTAATTAATGGTAAGTTATAGATCATTTCTTTACCCAATTCTCTGTTTGTTATAGTCATTTTCTTATAAAATAAAGTCAAAGGTTGTTCTAATTTTCATTTGTAACATTATACAAAGCGTTAAATAAGTTTTTCGTCTCTATAAATATAATAAATTTTGATTTTAGTCCCTAAAAAATTAAAATGAATGTTTTCATCCCCACAAAAAATTTTATTTTGTTTTTGGTCCTTAATGACCACTTTATGTTCATGTGAATGTCAAAATTATAACTCTTTTATGTTCAAATTGTATCCATGTTATGAACATTTATTATGTTCAACATTTATATATTCATATTATGTTTAAAAAAATGTCAAAAACATGTCAAAATTATATCCATTAGGGACTAAAAATAAAACAAAAATTTTTGTGAAGATGAAAACATCTAATTTTATTTTTTAAGGACAAAAACCAAAATTTAATATATTTATAGAAACGAAAAACTTATTTAACCCTTAGATAAATTAGCTTTGTAATTGGGTACTGGACTATATGATTCATTTCTCGTACTATTTGCCTACTCTATTATTCTTTGTTTAACTTAATTCTATATGACATGCATAAATGAAAAGCTATATGGCTTTTATGTATCATCAAGAGTAATTAGAATAAAATAGAGCCCTAGAAGAAAAAGAAAAAAAAGTTCAGCTCACCAAAACCAGAAGACACGATGTTTTGAGTTTTGACGTTTCTTAACATAGAAAGCATAGACACTGTATATGATTCCCGGCGCACTATATAGTAAGAAATTGTAATGTGAAAGTGCTAAAAGCCTCAAACACACTATATATATCTTGTTAGCCTTTAGTGTCTTGTTACTATAGAATATTAGAGAATAAGGGTTTTATAGACTAAATTGACCAACAAAAATACATGTTCTAAAAACATTTGAAGATAAAAAATTATTAATAAAAATTATGTGTATGAATATGTTTACAATTTCGAGATTGCAATGACATCGTCATATAAATTCAGAAACTAAATGATGGTTTTTTTCTTTCAAAAAGGAGGAGCATCAAAGATCTGCTACCTCAAAATATATAGATTAAACCATAGTCACATAATTCGCCGGTTTTACTGAGAACCGCAAACCGGTTTGCACAAACCGGTTCGCAGTACTTTTGCGTACTGGTTCGGACGAATTCGTACAAAAATTCGTCTAACTGAACGAACCAAAAATACCAGCAGTTAAGAAAAATCTGACTACCTTAAATTCAATTGTTTTGAGCAAAACAGGAAGCTCAAAACAGAGAAAACAACTACCAGTAAAAATAATATATTAATACTGCATTGGGAAGTGCTCAACACTTTAATATTAGTGGAACACTGGATCCAAATGAGAAATACTCATGCTCATTGTTAGTACATTCAATTCTGCTGTCTACTCTATGTATTTATAGCCAGTGGTCCTCTCATTTGTTTTCAAAATATCCGATGTGCGACTTCAAATATTAGTCTCACCACATGTTTAACACAACCATTCACTAAAATCTGCCAGACCAGCCCATGTTTTTAGCCAACTGCACCAAATTCCTTCCAACAAGGGCACACCTCATGATTCCTCCTCTATCCACAACCAAAGCTCTTATACTTTTGTTTCAAGAATTTCTCCAACCAACACATTGTCTTCAAAGACTTTTATAGTAAACAATGGGGTCTGAAGTTTTAATCTGCAAGTTTCGGTATGGTGTGGAGTGTATTAGTCGAATGTGATCTAGTGTTAATGTTTCTTATTTGTGATCATTTTTTGGATTTTTAGTGATCAAGTCTCATCTCAATCTAAGGAAGTAAATTTGAATTGGTGTATAGAAGGTTTAGGCCAAGTCAGTAGGCTTTTGTACAATAGCAACAACTAGCCATTTATCCTTTCCTGCTTCTCATGATTCCTCCTCTATCCACAACCAAAACTCTTATAATTTAATCCTTCTGCTGCACTATATTTCTATCTTTAAAAAAATACTTTATATTTTTACTAGTATCACGAACCGACGCGTACCGAAACTCTATACCCTTATGCGCACCAAATTCTTTTCATGTCGCGTACCGCGTACTGACGCAAACCGCATATTATGTGACTATGGATTAAACCAATATGCATAGAAAAGAGAAGTCATATATTGAGTAGTTAGATTTCTGGCTAGTGTTGTTTCCTGTGAACTGCACAATAGAGATGACATGGTTGATAACAGATTGCCAATGGATAGTTAGATTTCTGGCAAACCATATTGAGTTGAATATGTTAATGGTAATAGTTTTGATGACTACTTTACATTGAGGGGTCCAATATTTATAACAAAGAGTCCATATATCCTCAAGAGATTGGAGATTGAGGGCTGTATTCAAAATATGAGCAAACCAACACCAAACTTTAAAAGCAAAAGGGCATTATAAGAACAAATGGAAAGATGATTCGACTTGACTAAAGCGAAGGGAGCAAACTGATGGGAGGTTGCAGCCTCTGATAATTAAATTATCATCGGTGGAAATTTTGTTCTGCATAAGTCTCCATGTGAATAAAGATCTTGATGGTGGAATATCCTTGCTCCAGATTTTGGCCTAGTGAATCTTGGGAGAATAATAATATTTGTAGGAAAAAGCATCTTTGAGAGACATCTCACCAGACACAGAATGACTCCAAACAACTTGATCTGGCAAGGTCACAAAAGGCATGATAACTTGTTGAACAAACTGATTTAGATTAGGCAGGATTTGCAAAACATCAGTAGGAAAACTCCAAAGAAAGTTAGAGATATAAGAGTGTGTTTGTTTTAGTTTTTTTAGAAAAAAATATCTATTTGTTTATTAAAGAAAATCACTTTTGTCATTTTTAAGCGTGTTTTAACACCAAGGAATTGATATGGTCTTCAGTTTAGTCGAGTCAGCAGACCAGACCACAATCAAACCGGTGTGACCCAGTAGGGTCATCGGTCAAAGTGGTATAGTCTAGCGCAACATGTGAAACGGGGACTAAAATCAAGAATTTAAAAATTTAGAAATAAGAGACTAAAACATGACCCACCAGAGCTGGTCTAGTGGTGTTGACATTGGACCTTAGAGTTTGATCTCTCAACTCAAGGTCTCAGGTTCATTCTCCGTTGAGGACCTTGGTTTAACTTATTCAACAAAAAAAACCTAAAACATGTTTTAATAAAAATAAGGGATAAAAGTGTATTGAAGTTATCTAAATCAAATGATTTGCCTTTTCGTTCTTTGGAACAGTCTTTTTATTTAAGATGAAATATTTTTTTCTTCATGTTATTTATTTGTAAAGGTCGCAAACACAAATGGAATGCATATCTTAACATAATAAAATGTGAAAAAGTTTTTGTAAATCATTATTGAAACAAGATCAAACACCGGTGCTAAAAAGCTATTGTTTGACTTGACTCTATTGTTTGGTACAATCCGACGGCTTGAAAGAGACCACTTGTCTATCTAGATCAAACCCTATTAAGTAATTTGATTGTGCAAAATTACCATAAACGCCCCCATTACTATTAGTACCGTTGTTTATTGCCAAGCAAAAAACACCTTTTGTTTGTGGAGTTGGTGAAACGAACGTTTGGATCGGCGTTAAAAGTAAATTAGCACCTTCAAAATGGTATGTTAGGGTTGGCCCTTTAAGATTAGTTTGTAGTGTACGATAACAAAGTAGAGTACCCAAACTTGGATCATCGGTAATGGGTTTCAATGGAACCTTGTTTCTGACTTCAGCATACACTCTATCATACAATTGTTGTGGTAATATATTTGGTGGTGTTCCCGAATCAACCAACATGTTACCCTTTTCAATAGTACTATTCATGGGAAGATATGTGTCTTCCACGCTAATGCCTAGTAATGTAACAAAATATGAGGTCATATCTTGTTCACGATGAACCAAAGGTGTAGTAACCACACCATCCCCTAGCACTTCGCTCCCTTTTCCAAAACTCATTTGGCTTGAAATTGTTATATCGGTGAGGAAAGGAACCAAACATTGAGAAAACTTTTTGCCTCCAAATAAAGGACCTATTTGAGAAATGAGTGATGTTGGTCCTCCTCCAAGACCAATTAAACCCATCTCATGCTCCTTAAAACTCCCTGTGTTGTTATGTCCACAACCAAAAAGAAATCTTGGAAGGGAAACATGATTACCCGTGTTTGATATAAAGGTAATTGTGTCTTGCGCAAGAACACCCTTTGTTAGAGAATTATCTCCATAGCCATAGGTGTAATTGCAACGCTTCTCAGCAGAACACACACCTGTATCAAGTTTGTGACACAAAGGAGAATCACATGAGATATTATTGTAAGTGGAAGATTTTAGAGGATCAAACATAGGTTCTATTTGTTTGTAGCACCCTAAACAAGGTACACATTGGAACCATGTAAGATCACTTCCCGTGTCTACAAGGCCTGATATTTTTATTGGTGGAGTTCCAATATACATTTCCATGAGATATTCGTCAACATAGGCATGTATAGGTGCTTGTACAATATTTTGAACATTGTTAGATGAACCTATGAGTTGTGACCGAGAACGGTGAGATGTTTTACGAAGCAATTTGACAGTGAACCCGTCATTTTGGGCTTCAATGGATAAAAAATATAAAATATGGAATAATAGAAAAATGATGGCTAAATATGGATAAAATGATTGGAGAGGAACCATGTTTTTTGTCCTCTATATGTGTGATAGCAGAGAAAGAGGTTTTAAAATATGAAGAAATTTGGACAAAGCTGTGGTTTTTATATAACATTGTTTTGTGTTTATATTTCACGATCATTTTTTTTATTTCCAAGATAATTTTTTTTGTTAAAATCATTAAGTGAATCGGATTTGCTTTTTAATTCGATATACACATGATTTGGAATTAATATTTATTGCCATATAGTTTTTTTTTAATGAATATAGTCTTAAATTTCTAGAATCAAACTTTAAATAATAAATATTTTCAATTGTGCAATATTTGGTTTGACTTCATAATCATATATTATTAGGTGACTTAAAAGAATATAGCCATGCTTAATTAAAAAAATGGATTCAATGAATTAAATGTTTTTAAATGAATATTATTTGTTATTTGATTAAATTCTATTTTATTCTTTTTTTTAAGTCAACAATAAAATACATTCCCTTATTCAAAAATAAAATACATTCCCCTTTTTTGTAATTAAATACATTCCCTTTAGTAAAAAAAAAGAGGCATTCCCTCACAAAAAAAAAAAATCAATGAAATACATTCATTTTTTTAATAAAGAATGAAATAAATCCATTGTTGACTTCAAAATCATATATTCATGGCTTAAATAGTTTGATTTCACTTGACCAAAAAAAAAAAAATAGATTGGTTTCAAATGAATATATAATTTATTCAATAATAAATAATATTCATTTAAAAAGAAATTGTAAGAAATTGGAATGAACAGTGGCATATGAGCAAAAATAAGGGTCCTTTTGTTATAAATTAAAAATTAAGTGATTTTAACATTATATTTCTAAAAATTGAACTTCCAATACAGTAGAAGTTTATTTTTGTGTTGACCCTCCAATTCCTAAGAGAAGGGATCTTAGAGCATCTATAATTTTTTTTTTTGACAAAATAAAAGATATTCATTCATTCAAATTGAAAGAGTACATCGATATAATGCAAATTCGCTAAAAACAAAAAGGATGAATCTGCGAACATTCGCATCCATGTTAATAGCATAAAACGACAAAGTACAAATGCCTACACATATGACTATATTTAAATCTCCGGAATAACCATGTTTCCGGATCTGCAACGTGGATGACGCCAAAGTCATTGATTGGATCTGCACTGGATCGAAGCTGATCTGACAATCTGAAGCGATCAAATACCTGGGAGAAACAAGAAAAACAAACAACGTCGCACAAAGACGACGAACAACCAACGTCGTACGACGACGACGAAATCACAAAATAAAACGAAATAGATGTGAAAATCACTTATTTCAATAAAAGGGAAATAGAAAAACGAGTTAGAGGGGTGATTTTGGGTCAAAAATTGACCCTAAATCACCCCTCTTTGGTGGATGAAGGAGAAGAAACTAGGGTTTTTGTGACGGCTCACAAGAAAGGAGCGAGTCGTACCTCCTGCCTACAGCATCTATAATTGAAACACCCATTTTTTAGTACTTACATGGGTCTCACGTGTTCGCATCATTTATTTATAATTTTTAATAGTAGTATCTAATAAGCACTCAATCTCTTCAACCAACATTTCACACAAATTTCGTAAATGGGACCCACTAATCGACTATCAATAACTTTATATCATTATATTTTAATTTTTTAATATTAAAAAGGTGTGGGTCCCACTTAAGATTGGGGTCTTAAGTGAGACATGGGTCTTATAAGACCCCAAAATCTTTTCTCCCCAACGGGGGTAGTTAATAGGTACCAAGTCGTAAATGTTTCAGACTCTCTCATAGAAGATGGTCTTAGTAATGTGAAGTTTGTGTTAACCCTCCTACAATGAATCGAACCCTAATTCTTCCAAAGGATTCATTCTAGAGGAAACTCATTAATCACTGGTTTAGCAAAAGTTTTTTTAAATCACAATTATGAAGGTGAGAAAAACACAAGAAGGGGGGTTGAATTGTGTTTTGAAAAATTCTTCGTTTCTCCTAAAAACTGAACACACTGATCAGAAGCTAAGAGAGACAGCTTCTGAAGTGATAAACAGAATCTAAATGCAGCGGAATAAAACAGAGAGAGAGAAGAAGAACGACACAAAGCAGTTATACTGGTTCCTTCCACAATCCGAAAGTAGTCCAGTCCCCCTAGCACTTCCAAGGAGATTTCACTAAGAGTAATATCTGATTACAATTGCTCAAGCACACAAGCAAGAGACTTCCTTTGCTCAAGCACATAAGCTAGAGACTTCCTTTGCTCAAGAACACAATCAAGAGACTTCCTGCTCAAGCACAAATGCAAGAGACTTCCTAACTAAACAAAATTACACAGAAAATTGTTTAAGGTTGAACACTTGATATACAATCATAGGTGCTCACAATACAAATCAGATACAGACTCAATGGACTTAAGAATTTCTAAGATATGACTTTATGACACAGAAATTCTAAGTGAATGCAGAACAATTTCAGCAGAGGTTTGGTACTTGTAGAAATGTTGTGAGTCTTTCGTTCAGCGTTCTTGCATTACCAAAACTCTAAGTCTTCACTCCTTTATATAGAGGTGTGAAAGAGACGTTGTGAAATTGCCAGCACACCAAAGAGTCGTTGTTGAAGCTTGATCTTTCACCAATGATATTTTGCCTGATTTGGTTGTTGTCCTATGAAGAACCAATTTGAAATCCATTCCTTATCCAAAGGAACATCTATGCAGGCGAAGCTGTATTCTGGAGCTGTTTTCTTGTCTTGTAGCGTGGACACAAAACAGAGTAGTGGAGAACGTGGTTGTACAATTCGTACAATCGTACAATGTCAACGCTTTCGTCCAAATTGCAAGCACATGCTTTCAAACACCTTTGAAATGACTGTTGCAATGTTCCACTAATTTTCTGCTGTGTTTTCGAATCCAATAGACAGCTTTTGCAATGTAGATTCTTCAATCTTTGAATATTTTGCAAATCTAGTTGATCTTCAGCTTCTGGTGAAATGACTTCTGATGAGGCAGCTTCTGATGATGCAGCTTCTGATGGTGCAGCTTCTTCAGCTTCTGATGATGCAGCTTCTGATAATGTGGCTTCTGAACCTCTTGTCTTCAGGAGCACTATTCTTCAGGAGCGCTATTTCTTCAGGAGCAGCTTGACTTCAGGAGCGCTTTTACTTTCAGGAGCGTATTGCCTTCAGAATCACCTAAGCTTCATTTTCTTTTGCTCTTTATTTGCTCATTCAGAACCAATTAATGATGTAACTTTTTATCTGTGGTCCTGTACACTTGAACAAATATTAGCTAGTCCAATTTACAATTTTTAATACCTTGTTATCATCAAAACTCTTTAAGGTTCATTGTTAAACATATTTTGTTCCAACAATCTCCCCCTTTTTGATGATGACAAACAATAGTATTTAAAATTGATCAATTGTTGTTAATCTAATTAACAAGTTGACCTTGGGGTTCTGAGGTTTGTAAGCTCAGAGTCTGAGGTTTGTAAGCTCTAACTCCCCCTGAGTCTGATAGTCTTTAAGGTGAGGTTTGTAAGCTCCCCTTAAGTTCTATCCAGGTTAATTAAATTCATTTTTCGCACAATAATATCAGAGCTAAAATAAATTGAAAGAATTGACTTATAGATAAGAAGTATGGTTCAATTAATTGCTATTTGAAATTTGATACTCCTTCTTTCGTTCATAGCTTATATCAATAAGGTAAAAAAAAATGATAGAAGTTTTTCAAAAATTTCAAATGCACTTAATGGGGCTCAGAGCCTTTAAATACTTGTCACATATACTCCCCCTTTTGTCATTATCAAAAGAAATAAGCATAAAAGACAAAAAGATTTGAGAAAAAAAAAACTCAAACAAGAAAAGAGTATAATAGGAAAATAACTAAGTCAATCAGAGCAATGTAAATGAACAAGAATATCCAGGCATAATACATAAATCAGAAGTAGCTAAGCAGTCAGAACCATTAAGCATTCAGAAGCATAGAGAAATAAAACAAGATGGTTTCAGAAGCAAAGACTGAGAATTTTAAAACAAACAACAAACAAAAGATAACACTAAGGTGTGCAACTAAGGGTTGGTTTGTTGTTGTTTCTTCATCTTCTCCATTTCTTCAATTTTCTTCTGCAACTGTTCTTCAAGAAATTGTTGCCTTTGGAGAAGAACCTGTTCCCTTTCTCTAGCCTCTTGCCGCTGCTGTGCCATCTGTTTCTTCAGAAGCTTACACAACCTTGCTTCTCTGGTCAAGTAATCCATTTCTAAGAAGAAAGGCTGGTTTGCCAGGAGCAGTGTAGGATTTCTAACTCTGAGACTCTGATTTAGATTTTCCATAAGCCTTCTGACTGAAGCTTGCTTGACTCTGATGCACTTGGCCTTTATGTTTTCAATTAGCTCAGTTGCCCGGTTCTGAAGTGATGCCCAGGAGTCTTCATATGCGTTGATGAGATCAATTGTCATCCTTTGATCCACCAGATTATGCATTTGAGAGAGAATAGAGAGTAGCTCAGCATTAATATATCCAGATTCCAGAGTGTTTGTGGGTGGTTGTTCAAGAATTTCAGGATTAGAATCACTAAGTTCAAGGTCTTGAACAGGGCTAGAAATTGGAATGGTGATGTGTTGAGTTGGGGTTGAGGTTGATGGTTGGTCAGAAACAATGTGTGCGGTAGAGGTTAGGTTTTGGACATTGACTTGAGAGTTGTCAATATCCATGGGAGTTGGTTGGGGTTCAATTTCAGTTGGTGGTTGTTGTGGTGAAGTTGATGTTTGAGTGTTGAGTTGGGGGTCAATGGTAGCTGTTGGTGATTGTGGGGGTGTTGTGGGTTTATGTGGTTCAGGTGTGTGTTGATGGGGGTTTTCTGAAACAACATTTTCAGAAGCAGCTGCTTCTGGAGTTGTTTCAGAGGCTTTTTCTGAGGTAGATTTGTCTAAAGGTAACTCACCTGAGTAGTGGAGAGCAAGACTGTCTAAGACAGAAGTGTCTTCTTCTTGCTCAGTTGCTTGTGGTGAAGGGGGTGAAATGGGGGTAGAGGTGACTGGAATCTGACATACCTTGACTGAAGAGCCATCTACTGAAGTGGTAGCACTAGGTGCTTTCAGAACCGCTTCTGAAGCTTTAACAGCCACTTCCTTGACTTCTTCAGACTTCTTCTTGAAAAATTCATCACAATTCTCCAGTCCTGAAGCCTTGAGCCTTTGATCCCTTTCCTGATTGTGCTGAGCTTCTTTCCTCTTGATCTCAGCTAGCATCTGAACAGCTTGCTCATCAGCTTCTTTCTCCATATCAGAAGTCACTACAACCATTGGAGTGAAGGTTAGTTCAGATGCCTTCTCCTTATGCTCATTTTCCTTTATCCCATCAAAAGCTTTGTTCAGATGCTTTTCTGTGATGATGGACTTTTATCTGCCGTTACTTATTTTCTTAGGAATAGAAGCAGCCCTAATTCTCTTCTTCTCCTGTAAGTCTGCTAACTTAAAAGTCAGCTCAACCATAGAGCTTTTTATATCAACAGGTGCCTTTTTCTTCTTCAGCTTGGGCTCAACTTCCTCTTTTTCTACTTCATCCAAAGCTTCATCCAGTTTTTCTTTGTGAAAAACTGTTTCAGCTTTCCCCCTCTTTCTTTTAACATCCTTCTTTTGCTTGCCCTTATCAGTAGCTGCCTCTGATGCAGTAGCACTCTTAACCTTCTTCACTTTAGCAGGAGCAGCTTCCTCCTGAGTGCTTGCATCTTCTTCCAAGACATACTCAACTAATGATTTAGCCAAGATTTCAGGATTACTTTCCTCAAAGATTGAAGGAAAGTTCCTGATAATCTCAGTTTCTTCTGTGATCATCTCCAACCACTTTTCATCTTCAGGAGCCTTCTTGATAAACTTCATAGAGAATAAGCTCATGCTACTGATAGTCCTTTCAGCAGTAGACACTTCGAAGCAATTATCAGAAGCACTCCTTGTATTTCTCAAGAAGTCCAACACTCTTCCTTGATGAAAGATCTCAGACAATAATCTTCCATAAGGCACTTGCTTCCTTCCTCTGATAGTGCTTTCATTTATTGCCCAGCAGAGGTGATCCATTACATATCTTGGGAAGTTTATCTTTTCCAGAATAGCCATGAAGTAAATTGCTAGCTTCTGTTGGTTGTTAGGTTGATCAGACCCTCCTGCTCTTTGAAAGAAACAATCATTACTGAATTTCACCAACATCCTGTTGTGAATCTCCATTTCAGAAGGCTTGGCATCTTTCTTCCCACCCAGAAGAGTGTTGTAGTAACCTTGTAGCAGGACATCTTTCTTCTTGACTATTTCTTGGAATCTTCCCTCTGCATTCATTCTACAAGCTTTAGCTATAACGTCCTCAGTGATGGTTATAGGAATGCCCATCACTTCAGACCTTATTTCTAAGCTATCAAATGATGTAGGATTCATATCCATGGCCATTTTCCCTTTCTTTGACCCAGCTTGTTTGCTTACAACTTTTGCAGGCTTTTCATTATACACTTCAGCTTTTAACCAAAAGTCCTTGACCAAGTTCACATATGTTGGCCCATTTAGCATCTTGAAATACTCAGACAGCTTCTGAGTTTCTATCAATCCTTCCATGTTTACTTCGTACTTCTTGAGTGAAGCAAAATCCACCGGTGACTCTACTTGAACTATTAAGGATTCCCATGGGATATCCATAGTCTTTTCTTTGTAGACTGACCCAGATCCTGGTGCGCTTTGCATGTTTGATGTAGATTCTGAAACTTTTGAGCTTGATGATGCCATTTGATGATTGACGAAGATTTGAAGAAGATGAAGATTTTAGGGTTCTAAGGTTGAGAGAATGCGCTTACTTCGCAAGAGGTTTGAGAGCAAATGTGTTTGTTGTGAGTGAGTAGTGTGTGAATTGTCAAAGTGTTAAAAGTAAAACGATTGCAATTCAAAAGAGACAAACAAACATAACATTAATGACAAAATTGGGGGCGCGTGAAAAGTACTTTCAAAGCTATTAAATCATCATTGCCCTTTTAGTTTTACACCAATACATACAGGCCGCGTCAGAAGTTCACAGAGTAACTACCAAGTTAGTGGGCCAGAAGTTACTTTTTAAAAGGTAACTCCCAACGTTTCCACTAATTCAACTATTCAGAAGCAACAAATCCAGCTTCTGGACTTCAGATGCTGGCGTCATCATTATCAGAAGAGAGTTTTCCTCAGAATCTCAATAAAGAGCTTCTGATGGACTACTGCTTCTGAACTAACTTCAGAACCTAAAATCCTATTCAGGAGCAAGCAAGCATTTAATCAGATACAAAGTGCATGTTCAAATTTTTCTTTATAAAATCAAATCTTTCAACAGTTAAAGTCTTAGTAAATATATCAGCCCATTGATTTTCAGTATCAATGAATTGTATATCTAAAATTCCTTTTTGAACATAATCTCTGATAAAATGGTGTTTGATTTCAATGTGCTTAGCTCTTGAATGCAAAATTGAATTTTTTGACAAACAAATAGCAGCAGTATTATCACAATAAATGGGAATACTGTTAGCAATTATCTGATAATCTTCCAACTGATGTTTCATCCAAAGTAGTTGTGTACAACAACTTGCAGCTGAAATGTATTCTGCTTCTGCTGTAGACATA
Organism: Medicago sativa; assembly: GCF_051527215.1. Taxonomy (NCBI): domain Eukaryota; kingdom Viridiplantae; phylum Streptophyta; class Magnoliopsida; order Fabales; family Fabaceae; genus Medicago; species Medicago sativa. The sequence goes on from NC_140753.1 coordinate 2,308,589, forward strand.
GCAATAGTTGTTTGTCTTTTGCTAGCCCAGGATATAAGATTATCACCCAGAAATTGACAGTTGCCGCTGGTTGACTTTCTTTCAATCCTATCACCAGCATAATCAGCATCACAGAATCCAATTAGCTTATAATCTAAGGATTTCCTATAAAGGAGTCCAAGATTAGTTGTTCCCTTCAAATACCTGAAGATTCTCTTGACAGCAGTCATATGAGATTCTCTAGGATCTGATTGGAATCTTGCACACAAGCATACACTGAATAAAATATCTGGCCTAGATGCAGTGAGGTATAACAAAGAACCAATCATACCTCTATACAGCTTCTGATCTACTTTAGCTCCTTCATCTTCTTTGTTTAAGGTGCACGTAGGGTGCATTGGAGTGTTCATCACTTTACAATCTTCAAGTTTGAACTTTTTCAGAAGCTCCTTTGTGTACTTTGATTGATGAACATAGACTCCATCTTTGCATTGATTGATTTGAATGCCAAGGAAGAACTTCAGCTCTCCCATCATGCTCATTTCAAATTCATCCTGCATTAACTCAGAAAATTCCTTGCAAAGAGAAGCATTAGTAGAACCAAATATTATATCATCAACATATATTTGCACAACAAGAATATCTTTCCCAAGGGTCCTTCTGAAGAGTGTAGTATCAACCTGTCCTCTTTTAAAATCATTCTTGATTAAGAAATTACTTAGTCTATCATACCAAGCTCTAGGAGCTTGTTTCAAGCCATATAGTGATTTCTTCAGTTTAAAAACATGGTCAGGATATTTAATATCCTCAAATCCAGGAGGTTGCTTGACATACACTTCTTCTTCTATGACACCATTTAGAAATGCACTTTTGACATCCATTTGATATAATATTATGCCATGATTAACTGCATAGGAAAGAAGTAACCTGATTGCTTCCAATCTTGCAACTGGAGCAAACGTTTCAGTGTAATCAATGCCTTCTTGTTGACTATACCCTTGTGCAACAAGTCTGGCTTTGTTTCTTGTTACTTCACCTTGCTCATTCAGCTTGTTTCTGAATACCCATTTTGTTCCAATAATGTTCTTGTGCTGAGGTTTGGGTACCAGATCCCACACATCATTTCTTTGAAATTGATTCAACTCTTCTTGCATAGCTAGGATCCATCCATCATTTGAAAGTGCTTCATCAACTGTTGTAGGTTCAATCATTGAGATTAGTCCAATCATTGACTCTACTTGTCTGAAATGTGATCTTGTTCTTCTTGGACTATCTTTGTTTCCAATGATTAGCTCCTCAGGATGTGAAGACTTGTGTTTGAATGTGTTTCTGGGAGGATCTTCTTGATGTGAGCCATCTTGTGCTTCATCAGAAGCAGTTTCATCTTGTGCTTCTGATGTGGGTTCAGCTTCTGGACTATCTTCAGACTCAGCTATCTGATCAGGTTCTGGAGTAACTTCAGGAACCTGTATCTTTGCAAAACTTTCATCTTGCTTTGAAGTTTTATCTTCAAGCTCCTTGTCATCAAATTTAACGTGCATAGATTCTTCAACACAGAGTGTTTCTGAATTATACACTCTGTATGCCTTTGACCTTTCAGAGTAACCTAAAAAGATTCCTCTTTGGGCCTTGGCATCAAATTTCTTTAGGTAGAGCTTGTTGTTCAGAATGTAACATGTACATCCAAATTGATGAAAGTAAGAGATATTGAGTTTTCTTCCTTTAAAGAGTTCATATGCTGTTTTCTCCAAAATAGGTCTGATATAGATCCTGTTTTGAACATAGCATGCCGTATTCACTGCTTCTGCCCAAAAATGTTTTGGTAAATTGTTTTCATGAATCATGGTTCTGGCCATTTCTTGTAAAGTTCTATTCTTTCTCTCTACAACCCCATTTTGTTGTGGTGTTCTAGGAGAAGAGAATTCATGGAAAATTCCATGTTTTTCACAAAAAGCTTCAAATGGCTCATTTTCAAATTCTCCACCATGATCACTTCTGATTTTCAAAATTTTTGATTCTTTATCAGATTGAATTTGAGTGCAGAAGCTACTGAATACATCACACGCAACATCTTTACTCTTTATGAATTTCACCCAAGTCCATCTGCTGTAATCATCAACAATGACTAATCCATATTTACTTCCATATAAGGATGCAGTACTCACTGGTCCAAATAAATCAATATGGAGTAATTCTAAAGGTCTTGAGGTTGAAACAATGTCTTTGGTTTTAAAAGATGATTTCACAATTTTCCCTCTCTGACATGCACCACAGAGTGCATCTGAATGATAGTCAATGTCTGGTAGCCCTTTCACAAGTTGTAACTTACTAAGCTTAGAGATTAACCTCCAGTTAGCATGTCCCAACCTTCTGTGCCACATCCATTTCTTATCATTCACTGATAGTAGGCAAAACACCTTCTGATCAGTCAGTTCAGAAAAATTGATTTTATAGACATTGTCAACTCTCTTTCCTTTGAACACAATGGATTTGTCTTTCTTGTTGATTACTGTACAGTTGGGTTTTTCAAAAAGCACATCATAACCATTATCACAAAATTGACTAATGCTCAAAAGGTTATGTTCAAGACCATCTACCAACCATACATTATTAATTGAGGTAGAGGAATTACCAATAGTTCCTGTACCTATGATCTTGCCTGACTGGTTGCCTCCAAATTTCACATTTCCTCCCTCTTTCATTGTTAGGCTGAGGAACATGGACTTGTCTCCTGTCATGTGTCTTGAGCAACCGCTGTCTAGGTACCATGATCTTTGCTTTGGCACTGCTCTTAGACATACCTGCATCATTGACATTTTTAGATTTAGGTACCCATTGTTCTATGGGTCCTGGAAGGTTAGTACTTAAGGCTTTACTCTTCACTTCTTGTACCTTGTGCTGTGAGTTGGGTTGCTTCTGATTAACCATCACCTTAGGTTTTGGTACTTCAGAACCAGTAACTGTCTTCTTCTGAAATTTAGACTTCAGAACCCCAGATTTTGGTTTCACCAGACTCTGAGGAATAGGTTCTGATCTTTTCAGGATCCTAACCTTTGAAGTCTTGGAATCAGATTTGATCATAGCCTTTGACTTAGAGTTCTTTGGCTTTGAAGTAATCTTAGCCTTAGAACTAAAAGCTTCAGGTTCTGATTGAACAACAGTTTCCAACTCAGCCCCTTCTGGTACAAAGAATGTTTTCAGACCTTCCTTGATGCATTCACAACAAGACTTTAGATTGGTTTTCTCAAGTTTCACTTCTGGAAAACCAATTCCTCTGCCATTGTTCTTGTAAATGCTATAAATCATAGAAGCTACTCTGCTTCTGTCAATGCCAGATATAATGAAATCTCAAGAGCAATTTCATGATTACTTAAAGGTTTTTCATTACACTTTTCTTGTAGCTTCTGACATAAGAACCTGAGCTGATCTTCATATGTTTTACACATGAAGTCAAAGCCCCTAAGTCCTTGTTCAGAAGCTTTCAGATCCAATAGAGTTGATTTTTGCTGTTGTACCAAATCAGCATATTTTTCTTTTAAATCCTTCAACTCATTGGTTCTTACTTCAAAATGTGTAAGAAGTTCTTTAAGTGACTCAACAAGTTCATCTATGGGAATTTTGGAATATACCTCGTTTTCATCTTCTGAGTCTGAATCTGATCCAGCTTCTGAAGTTGCTGTTGCTACCAACCCAACAACTACCTTTGCATCTTCATCAGCTTCCTCTTTATCAGATCCAGATTCACTACCCAAATCATCCCAGGTTGCCATTAAACTCTGCTTAATCTGCTTCTTGAATTTGCTTGGTTTGAATGTAGACCTCTTTGACTTGTCCTTTGACTTTTCTCTTTGAAGATCAGGGCATTCAGCAATGAAGTGACCCGGCTTCTTACAGTTGAACCATCCCTTCTGATCTTCTTTCTTTGAGCTTCTGGAGTTACCCCTTCTGGAGAGAAACTTTCTGTTCTTCTTGGCCAGATATTGAAGTCTGTTTGAGAGCATGGCCATTTCAGCAGCATCTGGTTCAGAATCTGAACTTGACTGTTCTTCCTCTTCAGATTCAACCACTTTGAGAGCTTTTGATGACTTGCCTTTGGATGGGAGAGCTATTGATTTACTCTTCTTAGTAGACTCATGTTCATTAAGACTTAACTCATGAACTTTGAGAGAACTAACAAGATCTTCGACACTTAAAGTGTTTAAATCTTTAGCTTCCTCAATGGCAGTCACCTTTGGTCTCCATCTGGCAGGTAAGCTTCTGAGTATCTTGCTTACATGATCAGAAGCAACATAGCTCTTCTTCAGAATCTGTAGCCTAGAAACTAAGGTTTGAAACCTTGAGTACATCTCCTCAATAGTTTCATCATCCTTCATCTTGAATAACTCATACTGATGTACAAGCAGGAGAGCCTTTGCTTCTTTGACCTTCTTGCTCCCTTCATAATTCGAACAGAGAGAAGCAAACATAGCTTTAGCAGTGGATTTGTCACTCATCTTCATGTATTCTGCTTTGGGTATGGCAGTGACAAGGGCTCCTCTAATAATATGATGCTTCTTGTAAAGTTTCCTCAGTTCTGGAGTATGTTTCTTTCTATCCACAGCAGCTCCTTCTTCATCAAGGACTAAATCACCAACACCATCTTCCAGAATATCCCATAATTCTTCATCTAGGCTCATGATGTAACTGTAAAAGTTGGTCTTCCACCAAGAGAACTCTTCAGCATCTCCATTGAACTTTGGAACTTTTCCAACACTGGTTTTCTTACTATCACTATAATCATGTGAGACATTTTTATAGCTAGTATCACCAGAACCAGTAGGAGGAGGAATATACATGTTTTTCTCAGATCTTTGACTGTTGCACGGTTAAGTGTTACACAACAGACCAAGGCTCTAGATACCAATTGAAGGTGAGAAAAACACAAGAAGGGGGGGTTGAATTGTGTTTTGAAAAATTCTTCGTTTCTCCTAAAAACTGAACACACTGATCAGAAGCTAAGAGAGACAGCTTCTGAAGTGATAAACAGAATCTAAATGCAGCGGAATAAAACAGAGAGAGAGAAGAAGAGCGACACAAAGCAGTTATACTGGTTCCTTCCACAATCCGGAAGTAGTCCAGTCCCCCTTGTACTTCCAAGGAGATTTCACTAAGAGTAATATCTGATTACAATTGCTCAAGCACACAAGCAAGAGACTTCCTTTGCTCAAGCACACAAGCTAGAGACTTCCTTTGCTCAAGAACACAATCAAGAGACTTCCTGCTCAAGCACAAATGCAAGAGACTTCCTAACTAAACAAAATTACACAGAAAATTGTTTAAGGTTGAACACTTGATATACAATCAGAGGTGCTCACAATACAAATCAGATACAGACTCAATGGACTTAAGAATTTCTAAGATATGACTTTATGACACAGAAATTCTAAGTGAATGCAGAACAATTTCAGCAGAGGTTTGGTACTTGTAGAAATGTTGTGAGTCTTTCGTTCAGCGTTCTTGCATTACCAAAACTCTAAGTCTTCACTCCTTTATATAGAGGTGTGAAAGAGATGTTGTGAAATTGCCAGCACACCAAAGAGTCGTTGTTGAAGCTTGATCTTTCACCAATGATATTTTGCCTGATTTGGTTGTTGTCCTATGAAGAACCAATTTGAAATCCATTCCTTATCCAAAGGAACATCTATGCAGGCGAAGCTGTATTCTGGAGCTGTTTTCTTGTCTTGTAGCGTGGACACAAAACAGAGTAGTGGAGAACGTGGTTGTACAATTCGTACAATCGTACAATGTCAACGCTTTCGTCCAAATTGCAAGCACATGCCTTCAAACACCTTTGAAATGACTGTTGCAATGTTCCACTAATTTTCTGCTGTGTTTTCGAATCCAATAGACAGCTTTTGCAATGTAGATTCTTCAATCTTTGAATCTTTTGCAAATCTAGTTGATCTTCAGCTTCTGGTGAAATGACTTCTGATGAGGCAGCTTCTGATGATGCAGCTTCTGATGGTGTAGCTTCTTCAGCTTCTGATGATGCAGCTTCTGATAATGTGGCTTCTGGACCTCTTGTCTTCAGGAGCACTATTCTTTAGGAGCGCTATTTCTTCAGGAGCAGCTTGACTTCATGAGCGCTTTTACTTTCAGGAGCGTATTGCCTTCAGAATCACCTAAGCTTCATTTTCTTTTGCTCTTTATTTGCTCATTCAGAACCAATTAATGATGTAACTTTTTATCTGTGGTCCTGTACACTTGAACAAATATTAGCTAGTCCAATTTACAATTTTTAATACCTTGTTATCATCAAAACTCTTTAAGGTTCATTGTTAAACATATTTTGTTCCAACAAATTATAGTATAAGTATTTCAAGCCCATTTATTATAAATTAAAAGAAAAATCATAACATTACACTAACTTAGATATTCATATGTTAGATATTTTGATATATAAAAATCACATTTTCAAAAAAAAAAAAATCACATATTTTTTCAAAAAGATATCTCTTGAAAGTTGAAACTAAACTTGATGAGAATGTACTCTAAAAAGCTTCTCATTTTATGCATTTTTGAAAATTTATTATTCAAAATAAATCGTTGCAAAATTATAAAATATTTAAAATGTTTTTTTAATATGAAGTCCATTAAACTAATTTCTCATTTGAAGTTTTTTTAAAATTAAGAAAATAAAATAGGATTAAAAGCATAGTCTATTGCAACATGCGAAATGGAGGATTAGAATCCCAAATTTAGAAGTTTAGAAATGGGAAAATAAAATATGTTTTAATTAAAATAAGGGATAAAACTGCATTTAAGTTATATAAATCTCAATGATTTGCTTTTTCTTTCTTTCGAAAGATTTTTTAATATGACATCTTTTTTTTCTTCATGTTATTTATTTATATTGGTTTCAACATAAATAGAAGGGGTAATAATCACTTTGATCCCTGAAATTGTAATGACTAGTCAAAACAGTCCTTCAATGTATCAAAACTTCAAAGTAGTCCTTGATTGTGCATTTTGTTAGTCAAAATAGTCCTTAATGTTAAAATATTTCATTAATATTGTCAGATTAATCCTTGTGCAAAAAAATATTGTCAAATTAGTCCTCCAATATACTTACTTATTGTCATATTAGTCCTTATAAGTACATGTTTATTGTCATTTGAGTCCCTATATGAAAAGAGTGATTGTGATCATTGAGAGGTTATTTTAGTGTCATGAACTATTTTGACTAACAGAATGCACAATCAGGGATGATTTGGAAATTTTGATGCAATGAAGAACTAAAATGACTAATCATTACATATTCATGGACTAAAGTAACTATCACCCCTAAATAGAATGCATATGTTAACATAGTAAAATGTAAAAAAAGTTTTGACCAAAGAAAAAAAAGTAAATAGTCGTATATTCTCTTTAATCTTAAGTCATAATTTATTATTGAAACAAGATAAAACACCGGTGCAAAAAGCTATTGTTAAGATACATGACTTGAATTTGACTTGACTCTATTGTTTGGTACAATCTGTTGGCTTGAAAGAGACCACTTGTCTATCTAGATCAAATCCTATTAAGTAATTTGATTGTGCAAAATTACCATAAACTTCTGGGTCACTGTTACTACGGTTGTGTATTGCCAAGCAAGAAACACCTTTTGTTTGTGGAGTTGGTGGAACGAACGTTTGGATCGGCGTTAAAAGTACATTTGCACCTTCAAAATGGAATGTTAGGGTTGGCCCTTTAAGATTAGTTAGTGTACGATAACAAAGTTGATTAGCCAAACTTGGATCATCTGTAATGGGTTTCAATGCAACTTTATTTCTTACCTCAGCAAACACTTTATCATACAACTGTTGCGGTAATAGAATTGGTGGTGTTCCTGAATCAACCATCATGTTAGCCTTTCCGATCGTATTATTCATGGGAAAATATGTGCCTTCCACACTAATGCCTAGTAATGAAACAAAATATGATGTATCTTTTTCACGAGGAACCAAAGGAGTCGTAACCACACCATTCCCTAACACTTCACTCCCTTTTCCAAAACTCATTCGGCTAGAAATTTTGATATCGGTGAGGAAAGGAACCAAACATTGAGAAAACTTTTTGCCTCCAAATAAAGGACCTATTTGAGAAATGAGTGATGTTGGTCCTCCTCCAAGACCAATTAGACCCATCTCATGGTCATTAAAACCTCCAGTGTTGTTATGTCCACAACCAAAAAGAAATCTTGGAAGGGAAATAGGTTTACCCGTGTTTGATGTAAAGGTAGCCGTGTCTTGTGCAAGAACACCTTTTGTTAGAGAATTATCTCCATAGCCATATGTGTAATTGCAACGCTTCTCAGCAGAACACACACCTGTGTCAAGTTGATGACACAAGGGAGAATCACATGAGATATTATTGTAAGTGGATGATTTTAGAGGATCAAACATGGGGTTTATTTGTTTGTAGCACCCTAAACAAGGTGCACATTGGATCCATATAAGATCACTTCCTGTGTCGACAAGGCCTGATATTTTTATTGGTGGAGTTCCAATATATATTTCCATGAGATGTTGGCCAATATAGGCATTTATAGGTGCTTGTACAATATTTTGAATATTGTTAGATGTTTTACGAAACAGTTTGATAGTGAACCCGTCATGTTGGGCTTCAATGGATGACAAATGTAAAAGATGGAATAATAGAAAAATGATGGCTAGGTATGGATAAAATGATTGGAGAGGAACCATGCTCTTTTGTCCTCTATATGTGATAGAAGAGAAAGAGGTTTTAAAATATGAAAAAATTTGGACAAAGCTGTGGTTTTTATATAACATAGTTTTGTGTTTATATTTCACGATCATTTATTTTTTTTTTTATTTCCAAGATAATTTTTTTTGTTAAAATCATTAAGCGAATCGGATTTTCTTTTTAATTCGATATACAAGTGATTTGGAATTAATATTTATTGCTATATAGTCTTTTTTTTTAAAAGGAATATAGTCTTCGGTCAACAAAAAAGGAATATAGTCTTAAATTTCTAGAATCAAACTTTAAATAATAAATATTTTCATTTCTAGAATCAAACTTTAAATAATAAATATTTTCAATTGTACAATATTTGGTTTGACTTCACAATCATATATTATTAGGTGACTTAAAAGAATATAGTAGGAGTGGGAATAGGCTAGGCCGTCCGTCAGAGGCCTATAATTTGACCTACTTAAAATTCGGCTCGACCTATACCTCATTTATTTTTGTGGTGATCGGGGTTTGAACCCCGCACTTTGCATATATTATGCATTATCCCTACCAACTGAACTAAGTTCACGATGACAACGACCTAGCTCATTTATTAAATAGGTTAGGTTCCAGCTTTTTAAAAGCTCATTAATTGAAATAGGCTAGGTTAAGGCTTCTAAAAATGCCTACTAGGCCTGACGGGTCGACCCATATATGTGTAATTATATATACTCCATTATATAATACACACTTATTAGCCTCTACTGAATAGATGTGTTAGCTTTACAAAATTTTATTGAGCTGTTAGCTTTTTGAAAAATATATTCTTATTAGCCTTTTTATAAATAGTTCATCAAATGTCCTATTTAAAATTGTTAGTACAAATTGGGCTTTTAGACATGCTATAGGTCAGGTCGGACTTTTAAAAAGGTCAGACAGAACCTAAAATAAAATCTTTGACTGGCAAATAGGTCAGGCTTAGACTTTAGTTTTTTCAACTAGGTCTGACCTATTTAAAAAAACCCGGCTCTCTCGGCCTATTCCCACCCTTAGAATATAGTCATGGCCTAATTAAAAAAATTGATACGATTAATTAAATGTTTTTAAATGAATATTATTTTTTATAGATTAAATTATATTTTATTAGTCATGGCTTAATTATAAAAATTGATACGATTAATTAAATGTTTTTAAATGAATATTATTTGTTATAGATTAAATTATATTTTATTCTATGTTTTTTTAAGGTCAACATTTAAATACATGCCCGTTTTTTGTAAAAAAAATATAGTAAAACAAAATACATTCCCTTTAGTAAAAAAATAAAATAAAGACATTCCCTAGAAAAAAAAATGAAATACATTAGTTTTTTTAATAACGAATTGTTGACTTCAAAATCATATATTCATCGCTTAAACAATTTGAATTCAAATGAATATTATTTATTATTGAATAAACTTCTTAAAAAAAATATTATTGAATAAATTATGTATTATCATATATAACGTTAAAGTTTTTGCTTTACCAGCTTGGCCCTGTGACTTATTCACCTTGGCAGTTTTATTAATTTCATTGGCCAGGGAAATGCTCTCCTTGCTGAGTTCACTGCTGCTATGTTAGCTATAGAAATTGCAGTAGAGAAAAACTGGTTTACTGTGGTTGGAGACTGATTCTCAACTAGTTGTTTTGGCTTTTAATTGTCTTCATGCTTGCAGATCTTTGAACTTTACAGTTACTCATATTTTGAAGGAGGGCAATCATTGTGCAGATAGATAGCCTCCTTAGGTTTTAACTTTCATAACTTTAACCGGTGGAATGATGTACATTCTGAAATTATGGAAGACTTTGCTAGAAACAAGCTTGGTCTTCCTAATTCATATTCAGTTAGTTTTTGAAAGGGTTTTGGTTCATGTCCCCCCTTTCTTTCTTGTACCTGTTTTCTTTTTTCATCGATATATACCTAGGGTAGCTCTTTGTTCCCCTTTTTGCTTAAAAAAATGATTATCAGGGTCGCGCCTCAAAAAAACCAAATGATTTTTTTTTTAAGCAAGCAAATTTAAGGTGTTTCATTCATAATAATAGTAGCAATACAAAAAGAATTACAGCAAAAGTACTGCGTGAAGCATGGGATAAGGCTTCTCGTGCAAGAGCATAAGTGCTACCGTTTGCTTCTACAATTTTGGATAATCGAGCCATACACAGAGAGATTCATCTTACTATTGTGCACATCATCCACAACCATTTTACAATCAAGTTCAAAAATGACACTGTGGTATCCTAATAAAGAAATCTACTAAAGAAATCTACTGAATTCAAGATCTGCTTATTTGTCATATATATGAGACAAATAAGCATAGTCTATTGCAACATGTGAAACGGATGATTAAAATCTCAAATTTAGAAGTTTAGAAATAGGAAAATAAAATATGTTTCAGTTAAAATAAGAGATAAAATGCATTTAAGTTATATAAATCACCATGATTTGCTTTTTCTTTCTTTCGAAAGATCTTTTTAAAATGACATCTTTTTTTGTTCGTGTAATTTATTTGTGTTGGTTTCAACATAAATGGAATGCATATCTTAACATAGTAAAATGTAAAAAAACTTTTGACCCAAAGAAAAAAAACTAAATAATCATATATTCTCTTAAATCATAAGTCACAATTCATTATTGAAATAAGATAAAAACACAGGAGCAGAAAGCAATTGTTAAAGATACATGATTTGAATTTGACTTGACTCTATTGTTTGGTACAATCGGTTGGTTTGAAAGACACCACTTGTCTATCTAAATCAAACCCTATTAAGTAATTTGATTGTGCATAATTACCAAAAATGCCCGGAGCACTATCAGTACGGTTGTATATTGCCAAGCAAAAAACACCTTTTGTTTCTGGAGTTGGTGGAATGAACGTTTGGATCGGTGTTAAAGGTAGATTTGCACCTTCAAAATGGAATGTTATAGTTGGTCCTTTAAGATTACTTTGTGTACGATAACAAAGTTGAGTAGCCAAACTTGGATCATCTGTAATGGGTTTCAATGCAACTTTATTTCTTACTTCAGCAAACACTTTATCATACAATTGTTGCGGTAATAGAATTGGTGGTGTTCCTGAATCAACATGCATGTTAGCCTTTCCGATCGTACTATTCATGGGAATATATGTGTCTTCCACACTAATGCCTAGTAATGAAACAAAATATGATGTATCTTTTTCACGAGGAACCAAAGGAGTAGTAACCACAACATTCCCTAACACTTCACTCCCTTTTCCAAAACTAATTTGGCTTGAAATTTTGGTATCAGTGAGGAAAGGAACCAAACATTGAGAAAACTTTTTGCCTCCTAATAAAGGACCTATTTGAGAAATGAGTGATGTTGGTCCTCCTCCAAGACCAATTAGACCCATCTCATGGTCACTAAAAACCCCCGTGTTGTTATGTCCGCAACCAAAAAGAAATCTTGGAAGGGAAACAGGTTTACCAGTGTTTGATGTAAAGGTAATCATGTCTTGTGCAAGAACACCCTGAGTTAGAGAATTATCTCCATAACCATATGTGTAATTGCAATGTTTCTCAGGTGAACACACACCTGTGTCAAGTTGATGACACAAGGGAGAATCACATGAGATATTATTGTAAGTGGAAGATTTTAGAGGATCAAACATAGGGTCTATTTGTTTGAAGCACCCTAAGCAAGGTACACATTGGACCCATACAAGGTCACTTCCTGTGTCTACAATGCCTGATATTTTTATTGGTGGAGTTCCAATATATATTTCTATGAGGTGTTCATTACCATAGGCATGTATAGGTGATTGTACAATATTTTGAATATTTTTAGATGAACCTATGAGTTGTGAGCGAGAAAGGTGAGATGTTTTACGAAGCATTTTGACATGGAACCCGTCATTTTGGGCTTCAATGGATAAAAAATGTAAAAGATGAAATAATAGAAAAATGATGGCTAAATATGGATAAAATGATCGGAGAGGAACCATGTTCTTTTGTCCTCTATATGTGAATGAAGAGAAAGTGGTTTTAAAATACAAAGAAATTTGGACAAGAGTTGTGCTATATAAAGCAAAGGCAGTCTTCAAGAAATCATCCCGAATGATTCTTAACCTATTAAAACATAGGCTTTTTTGCGGAATAAATAGACGAGAGAGATATCGATATGAGAGAAAAACAATAACATGCACTGGAATTTTCTTTGTGAAGGCTTCGGTATATAACCCCTCGCGACATTTTAGCAATTTCCTTTTGTTTCTCTCTCTCTCTCTGTCATCCGTTTATTCCGCAAAAGCAGCTGTTTTAATTAGTTAAGAATCATCCGGGATGATTTCTGGAAGATATCCTTCTCTTTAAATAGCACAACTATTTATCATTTCCCCTATTTGTATATAGCATTGTTATGTGTTGATTTATGTTTCTCCTTTATTATTTTGATTTCCAAGATCTTTTTTTTTTGTTAAAATCATTAAGTAAATCAGATTTGCTTTTTAATTCGATATATACATGATTTGGAATTAATTTAATTATTTATTATATGTGTTTGTGTGTGTATTCATTTGGGATTAGTGGATTTTTGGTCTTTTGGTGAGAAAGGGTAAATTAGTAATTTTATTAGAAAGGTTATTTTTTGTGTTTTAGTGAGAATAATTATATTTACTAAGTTACTAGCGAGTTGAGGTAATTATTTCGAGATAGTAATCATTCAATTGTTTAGGCTTTAGCGGATTAATGAGTAGTAATTTTTTAGAATTTGTTAGTAAGAGTTTAGGCCCATTGTGAATATTAGAAACCTAGCTCATTGGATAGTAGTATATATACTTAACTCATGAAGGAAAATCACTACCAAAAAAAACTCACTAAGGAAAATTAGGGTTAGAACATTTCATCTCATAACAAAGGGAGGCTAGAGAGAGAAAGTGGAAAGATAGAGGAAGAACTTGGAGAAGAGGAAAACTATAGATTGGAAGCTAGAGGGGATAGTGAAGCCATAGCTAGAGATATTGAAGCTTTGAGGTAAGGGGGATAGATTCTTTCACTCAAATAAGCTATAATCTTCTTTTTCTACTTATGGGTATTAGTGCTTTTGTGTGAATTGTGATTTTGATGATTTTTAATGTTGATTTTCGTGCTCATGATTATGTGATAAATGAGTATGTGAAATTTGTTGAAATCTTGTTGTGGGTACTTAAATTTCGTGGTTTAAATGTTGAAATGATAACTTAGCTTAAAATGATGAAAATGAAGTGGTTGTTGTTAATTGTTGATGAATTCATGAAATTATGCTTTGAATGTTGTTGGGTTTTGTTGTTGATGATAATCCATGCTTTGGGTATTGTTACACATGTTGGTGTGATTAAGTTGTTGTTGTTTTGTTGATTTTTTATGAAAATGGGTCACAAATGGTGAAGTGTGATTTTGAGGAATTGAGGTGAATTGATGATGTTGTTGTGTTGAATTAGGTTGAATGAATTTTCTGTTTTGAACTATAGGTTTTGGGTGAGGGATTGTTTGGAAGAAAACTGGGTTTTGAATGAAAAGTCGTTTTAAACGTTAATGGAAAATAAGTGATTATGATAGAATTGGAGTAAGTTATTTTGGGATAGGGAAACTTGATTTTTACAGTAGAATGTGATATGTTTAAGTGATTGGAACGCATAGGAGAAAACAAAATCAAAATCGGATCAACGATCGAAATTTTATGCGCGAAAAGGTGAAAACTAAAAGATCGGAAATTTTGTGATGTCAGTCGCGCACGACCATGTCTGAGGGGTGCACGGACCGTGTGAACCATTCACACTTGGTCAGCACGATCGTGCGTGATGGCCGCACGACCGTGCGAAGCTTGCAGGTGCCCTAAAACCCAATTTTTCGTGGACTTTTAAGTGTTCCTATGAGTTCCAAACACCTAGGTCTACCTAATTGAAGTGTAATTGAACTTCTAAGAGTGTTTAAACATGGCTTTACTTTCAATTTGTCTTAGTTTTGAATCATGATTTAAAAATAGCCGAACTTTGGAAATTTGACGAAACAAAGGATCTTTGTGAAACGAAAAGGCTTTGATTTATTTTCTAAGATGTTAGGTAGTTTGTAAAAGATGTTTTAATGATGTTAAAGAACTTGGAAACCTATTTTGTAGTTGGAAATGAAAATAGGAGTTTTGGTGAAAATAGACGAACTTTGTTGAAATGTTTTTTATGGTCGGATAACTTGTGAATGACTTTGTATTCATGATAATAGGATATAATAAGAATGAACCAATGATGATTGGATGTTTAATATGATGAATGTTATGATGTGGTTAGTTGTCTATCTTTTATGCAAAATGTGATTGTAAAACGTTAGTGATTACTTGAAGTGATAATTGTGATGATGAGTATGATAATGATTGTTATGATAATGATTTATTAATGATGATGAGTTCTTACATGCTCCTTTTGACATATTGATTGGTGTCTTACCTAAGAGAACAAATAACCAAAAGTAAAAAGCTTCCAATGTGCGCAGATTGAAAAGAAAACACAACCACTTCAAAACAAAAAATAATATTTTTTTGTGATGAACAATACCAATACGATGAATAGTAATGCGCTATGAACATTGCACACGGAATGAACAATGTTTTCAGTATCTCAAAGAGAACACGATGAAGGCGGAGACTCACAATAAATCACAATGAAGGTGAAAAAAAAAAGAAGCAAAAGTAACTGCAAAGACGACGGCCAGGGTATATGGAAGCAAGGCCCCCCAAGATCGAAAGCTTTGATGCCATGTGAAAACATACTATTATATTTTAGAGATAAAAAAAAATGTACAACCACTAATGTGTTTATATATAGCATATTCTAACCTAGTTAACCTAATTATTGACTAACAAACCAATTATAAATTACTAATAATAATATTAAAACATCACTATTTCAACAGTTTATTTATATTAATCACCCTAATTTGTTTTTCTTTCTTTGGAACAATTTTTTTAAAGATGTCTTCATGTTTTTTATTCGTGAAGGTTGCAACACAAATGAAATGCATATCTTATCTTATCTTAATATAATAATACGAAAAAAGTTGTTGTATATTTTCTTTAATCTTAAGTCATAATTCATTATTCAAACAAGATCAAACACTGGTGTTAAAAGTTATTGTAAAAATACATGACTTGAATTTGACTTGACTCTATTGTTTGGTGCAATCTGTTGGCTTGAAAGATACCACTTGTCTATCTAGATCAAACCCTATTAAGTAGTTTGATTGTGCAAAATTACCATAAATGCCAGGATCACTATTACTACCGTTGGTTATTGCCAAGCAAAAAACACCTTTTGTTTCAGGAGTTGGTGGAATGAACGTTTGGATCGGCGTTAAATGTACATTTGCACCTTCAAAATGGTATGTAAGTGTTGGCCCTTTAAGATTAGTTTGTGTACGATAGCAAAGTTGAGGACCCAAACTTGGATCATCTGTAATGGGTTCCAATGGAACCTTGTTTTTGACTTCATCATACACTCTATCATACAATTGTTGTGGTAATATATTCGGTGGTGTTCCTGAATCAACCAACATGTTACCCTTTTCAATAGTACTATTCATGGGAAGATATGTGTCTTCCACATTAATACCTAGTAATGTAACATAATATGATGTCATATCTTGTTCACGATCAACTAAAGGTGTAGTAACCACATCATCCCCTAACACTTCACTCCCTTTTCCAAAACTCATTCGGCTTGAAATTGTTATATCGGTGAGGAAAGGAACCAAACATTGAGAAAACTTTTTGCCTCCAAATAAAGGACCTATTTGAGAAACAAGTGACGTTGGTCCTCCTCCAAGACCAATGAGACCCATCTCATGGTCATTAAAATTCCCTGTGTTGTTATGTCCACAACCAAAAAGAATTCCTTGAAGGGAAATAGGTTTCCCCGTGTTTGATGTTAAGGTAACTGTTTCTTGTGCAAGAACACCCTTGGTTAGAGAATTATCTGCATAGCCATAGGTGTAATCGCACCGCTTCTCAGGAGAACACTCACCTATGTAAGGTTTGTAGCACAATGGAGAATCACATGAGATATTAGTGTATGTGGAAGATTTTAGAGGATCAAACATAGGGTTTATTTGGTTGTAGCACCCTAAACAAGGTACACATTGGACCCATATCAGGTCGCTTCCCGTGTCTACGGTACCTGATATTTTTATTGGTGGTGTTCCAATATACAACTCCATGAGATATTGGCCAATATAGGCATTTATAGGTGCTTGTACAATATCTTGAATATTTTTGGATGAACGGTGAGATGATTTCCGAATGAGTTTAACGGAGAACCCGTCATTTTGGGCTTCAATGGATGAAAAATGTAAGAGGTGGAACAATAGTAAAATGATGGCTAGGTATGGATATGATTGGAGAGGAACCATTTCTCTCTCTCTCTCTCTCTCTCTCTCTCTCTCTCTCTCTCTCTCTCTCTCTCTCTCTCTCTCTCTCTCTCTATGTGATAGAACAGAAAGAGGTTTTGAAATACGAAGAAATTTAGACAAAGTTGTGATCATTATATAACATTGTTGTGTGTTTAATTTTCTCATTTATTTTTTTATTTTCAAGATCATTTTGTTGACCTCTAAAAAAAAATCATTTTGTTGACTTAAAAAAAACATTTTATTGTGAAAATATGATCATTTTGTTGACCTCTAAATAAAAAATATCATTTTGTTGACTCAAGAAAAAAACATTTTATGTCCCTAAAAAAAAACATTTTATTGTGAAAATAATCTTGTGAATCATATATTCTTTTTTTGAGTAAATATATTCTTTTAAATCGATATATATGTGATTTGAATTAATATTTTTTGTTATATAGTCTTCAATTTCTAGAATCAAGTTTTAAATCATAAATGTTTCCAATGGTATGATATTTGGTTTGACTTCATAATCATACATTCTTAGGTGACATAAAGTAGACGTGTTTGAGGTGCAGTTTGGTTCGGTTTTGAGGTTAAAAATTATCCGAAGTGCAAGATAAGAAAGATGCGGTTTGGTTTGGTTCGGTTGACTTTTAAAATGAAAATCAAATCAAACCAATGCGGTTTGGATTGTTTTGGTTGTTGCGGTTTTTTACGAGACAATACAATTTTTTTATTTCAACGTTAAAATCAAGTTAAAAGTTAAACACAACTTATTTTCAACAATGTTTCAAATTTGATCCAATATTACAATTTTATTTTCATCCTCCCATCAACAGGGACCAAATTAAAACATGGACCAACAATTCTCTTTGATAAGAAATGCAAAAGTTTAAGATTTTATCATTCTCTAAAAGTTTACATTGAGTTTCTATTCAAGATATATACAACATAAACATGTATGCAAAAGTACAAGTATCAATAAATATAAGCACATAAATGCAATTTTAAAAGCAAAAGCATAGAAAAAAAACTTAACAAGAGGAACAATGTCTTACTAAAAAATAAGAGAAAAAACAAGTCATTCTATAAAATTCCTCATTGAATTTCTATGGATACTAGGTTTGTGACCTAACTTTAATTAATGTTTCTATGTTGCGGTTTGGTTCAGTTGCTAAAATAAAAACCGCAAAACAGATCAAACCATACGGTTGAGTAAAAATATGATCTCAATACATTGGAATCAAATGCAATTTTTGCGGTTTTTGGTTTGGGTTGGTTCGGTTTGCAATTTTTCTATTGGGTTTGTTCTGTTTTAAACACCCCTACATAAAAGAATACATTCATGGCTTATTTAAATTTTTTTGGTTCAATTAATCAATATTATTTTAAATGAATATTATTTGCTATTGATTAAATTATATTTTATTTTATATGTTTTTTATAGGACCAGAACATATCTTTTTTAAATGAGGACTAAAATCGAAATTGACTATATTTATAGGGACAAAAAATTTATTTAACTTTTTTTTAAGTCATAATGAAATACATTCCCTCTACAAATAGGAAATGCATTCATCGTTGACTTAAAAATTCTATATTATTAGGTGACTTAAAAGAATACATTCATGTCTTAATTGGTTCCTTATCAAGGAATGGTTTTCAAATTATTCCCTCCTAGGATATTAATCATATCAAGTAACAAATCAATGATGATTGATCAAGCTTCTACAACGACTCTTTGATGTGCTGCCTCTACAACGTCTCTTTCATACCTCTATATAAATGAATGAAGACTTGAAGATTAATAGAGACTCTACAACATTTTAACTTGTGTCAAAACTCTGCTGAAATTATTGTGCATCAAACACTTAGAATTTCTAATCAACTTTGATTTCAAATTAATATTATTTATTATTGATTAAATTATATTTAATTGTATGTGTTTAGAGGTGTATAGGTTTTTTTAAGAAGTCAAAAATGATATATATATATATATATATATATATATATATATATATATATATATATAGGATCAACAATTGATTTATACTATGGTGTCAAAGTTAATAATATGACATTTTTTATAATTCTTTATCACATAACTAAATTAAAAATTCACCGTTTGATTGAAAGTTATTATCGCATAGATCATCTCTGCAAAATTTGATGTTAATTGGATACCATTTGATATGCTAATGAGTGGCATTGAAATTAACGTCTTATAAACTTTTATGAAAACGCGATAATTTTTATGTGTCCAGTTAATATATCAAATGATATCTAATCAACATCAAATTTTGTAGGCATGATTTATGTAATAATAGGTTTCAATCCAACCATGGATTTTGTAATACGATTATATGATAAAGAATTATTGAAAACGCTATATTATTTTGTTTAATATTGTGGTACCATTATATACTTTTCTTTGGTTTGCCCTCTTTTTTCATTAAAAAAATGTAAAAGAGTAAATAAAATTATGATGCTTTGTCCTTCAAAAAAAAAAAAAATATATGATGCTTTAGAGTATCTATATGATACGGTTACATATACATCAAAAAAAATCTGATACGGTTACACCTTCAAATTTAAAGTATCACAATTTCTAGCTCATGGACCCAACTGCAAAAAGAATGTGTGAATCCCACCCATAAAGAATATCAAACCTCCTAAAATCCCATTACGAATTAGAAAATTTATACAGTGTGATCTAGAAGTTAGAGTAAGCCAACTGAAAAAATTTGATTAATGAAGAAAAGTAACATAAGTTAACTAAAACGGTTGAAATCATGATTGTCAAACTTGCGAATAGATTTGTAGACTCATACGAGTTTACGAGTCCAAAAGGCAAAAATGAGTGGAATCACGTATAGAAGCGCTTTTTAGGTCACAAAAAAAGATAATTCTATGCGAATAGATTTTTTTTGTTTTGTTTTGTTTTTTCCAAAAAAACGACGAACTAAACAAAATTTGAAAGGGAAAAAACCTAGAATTCTCTTTTTCTTCTTCCCGATCTCACTCTCAATTTAGAAAAATAACTCACACTCTCACCAAATATAGAAGAATTCAGGTCATACTTGTAACGCCCGTCTTAATTATTCGATTATTTAAAAATATATTTATATATATGATTTACGTGATTTTCATGATTGATATGTGTGAATTTTATGATTCATGAAGTTGAGTGGGTTATATGATTTATAACTGCATAATGTGGAGTATTTTGTTGTGGTGAAGTTGCTATGTTGTTATGACTTATTTTATTATTAAATAAAATAAGATATGAGAAATAAAATAAAAATATTAAAGATTGGGCTGCGTGGTGAGATGAGCAATTAGTAGTGAGAAGAGTAAAAAGGAGAGATAAATAGACAGACATAAGTTAGGAAAAGTAGTACGTACGTTTTTGGAGAAAAAGGGAGAAAAGTCAGAAAGAGAGAAGAACCAAGGAGGGCTGCGATTCTGCTATTATCAGGTAAGGGTGAGACTAATTTTCAATATTATTAAGGGTATAATTCCATAGGATGAATTTAGCATGATTAGGTTAAGTTTTGGTGAGAATTGAGAATTAGGTTTAGGATCAATTTTGATGAATGAATCAAGAACAGATGTTAGATTGATGCAAAATTAGTGTACAGACCTTAGATATGACTTAAGATGATAATTAGATGCTATTTGGATGAAGGAATCATGAATATAGGTGAAAAGTTGTGATTTTTAGGTTTCTGGCCGTACTGACATTCATCGCTCGCACCTGCGAGCAAGAACACTCGCATCTGCGAGCTAGAACCCAGAACTCGCAACTGCGAGCAATGCAACTCGCAACTGCGAGTGACCTGTAAGCTCGCAACTGCGAGCAGAATAACTCGCCACTGCGAGTAAAGACTTAGGAACCCAGAATGCACGCTTTGCTCGCCATTGCGTGCAAAGTTACTCGCAACTGCGAGTTAGGCCGTTAGTTGCCCAAAATTGTTCTGATGCGATCCTTTCGCACGTGTAGTCATGAGTTGATCTTAGAAGTAAGAAAGAGGGTTGTTTAGGATGCTTTCAGAAGTCCCAGAAGTCTATTTAGGTGACTGAGATTAGTAGTGATGTTGTATAAGAATTATTTAAGGTGCTTTATGATGATAAGTGGTTATGATTCATTCCCTTTAATGTTGTTATGTTATTTAAACACTGTTTTACGATGTAAATGTTGCTGGTTGCTGCTGTTGACTGTTAGTGTCTTGAAGTTGCATGAGTCGGTCTATGTTGTTGGAATTTTAAGAAGTTGTCCATGATTATGAGTCGTATGAGTTGTTCACGTCGTCGTCTAAGTCGTTGGAAGTTTGAGTTCATTGCATGCTCATTAAAGTTGGGGGCTTTAGGCCCGGCAGCCTTTGTGCTCATTAAAGTTGGGGGCTTTAGGCCCGGCAGCCTTTGTGCTCATTAAAGTTGGGGGCTTTAGGCCCGGCAGCCTTTGTGCTCATTAAAGTTGGGGGCTTTAGGCCCGGCAGCCTTTGTGCTCACACGTTGAAGAGCCTACTATGCTCATTTGTTGTTGATTGGTACCACATGCATTTGCATATCAAGAAGTTCATGATGTTTAAGTTGTCAAGTTGTTGTTGAGTTGATAGAGTCGCATGGTCTAAGATGAGTTGTGTTGTCAAGTTGAGTGTTAAGTTGATTATGAATTGTGATGAAAATTAGTAATGATATTTGATGATTGTATTTGTTATGAAATGAAAAATATACTGATTGTTAATTGTTGACATGTTATTAATGTTTAAGTTAAATGCATTTTATTGGATTATATGCTTAATGTATTGATTATGAAATATCACCCCTTCTGCGTATATGTTGCCTCGACCGTGGGTAATGTGCAGGTAATAAAGATTAGAGGCGTTCGTGAGTGGACTCCTCACTTGGTGTCTAGGTGCTCTGATACGTAACGGGATGGGGGCGTGCTTTTACTTCTATTCCTTACGTGTCTCTTTTATGAACTAATTTATGAGATTTTCCAATAAGGCCTGCGTGCCAAGACTTTAAAATGTTGAACTATTTTCCGCTGCAACAGTTTAAGATTTTTCATGATGTTGAATTTGAAGGATAATTATTATTATCCATTTTATGATTTAAATGAAGTATGTGACATTCCGTTGTGATTAAAATACTCTGATTTTAAATGAAATTTTTATGTTGGGAAAACGGGGTGTTACAATTGGTATCAGAGCAGGTCGGTCCGTCCGGCCAAGTAGTTGAGTCGCGTTGTGTCGTTTTACAGTTTTGTACTGTATTTAAGTTGTACTTATTGTTGATTGTTATGTAGAGAACCAATACCTGGTATGAACTGGTTAGAGTACAACCATGTTCGTATTAATTGTTTAGTAAGTCGGTGTACTTTTCCTCCGCCGAAGAAGAAAGTGGAGCAGAGTTTTGTCTACTAAGCAGCTGAAGCAGTTAGCACGTGATGGAATTTTGATGTTTTCGTTGATGGCGTCACTGTCTAATGAGAATCAAGCAGTGAGGGATAAGTTGCAAATTGTGTGAAGATTTCCTGAAGTTTTCCTGAAGAGATTGTGGTGTGATCTTACCGGCACATCAGGAAGTGTCTACCACCGGAAAGAGAAGTTGAATTTTCTATTGATCTTGTTTCGGGAACGAAGCCTGTGTCTATGACACCTTACCGTATGTCAGCTTCTGAGTTGGCTGAGTTGAAGAAACAGTTGGAGGATTTGCTAGATAAGAAGTTCATTAGACCGAGTGTTTCACCTTGGGGAGCGCCGGTATTGTTGGTTAAGAAGAAAGATGGAAGTATGAGGTTGTGCATTGATTATCGACAACTGAATAAAGTAACTATAAAGAATAGATATCCACTTCCTAGATTTGATGATTTGATGGACCAGCTGGTGGGTGCACGTGTGTTCAGCAAGATTGATTTAAGGTCGGGTTATCATCAGATTAAAGTAAAAGATGAAGATATGCAGAAGACGGCCTTTAGGACGCGATATGGTCATTATGAATATAAGGTGATGCCTTTTGGTGTGAGTAACGCGCCTGGCGTGTTTATGGAGTATATGAATCGCATTTTCCATGCATTTTTGGATCGCTTTGTGGTTGTGTTCATCGATGATATTTTGATTTACTCTAAGACAGAAGAAGAGCATGCGGAACATTTGAAAATCGTTTTGCAAGTGCCGAAAGAGAAGAAGTTGTATGCTAAATTGTCTAAGTGTGAATTCTGGTTGAACGAGGTAAGTTTTCTGGGCCATGTTATTTCTGGTAGTGGTATTGCAGTCGATCCATCTAAAGTTGAAGCAGTATCACAATGGGAGACTCCTAGGTCAGTTACAGAGATTAGAAGCTTTTTGGGTTTGGCAGGATACTATCGAAGATTTATAGAAGGATTTTCTAAGTTGGCACTTTCGTTAACACAGTTGACGTGTAAAGGTAAAACCTTTGTGTGGGATGTTCATTGTGAGAACAGTTTTAATGAATTGAAGAAGCATTTGACGACGGCTCCAGTTTTGATTTTGCCAAAACCTGATGAAACTTTTGCAGTGTATTGTGATGCGTCCAAATTGGGCTTAGGCAGTGTGCTTATGCAAGATGGTAAAGTTGTTGCTTATGCATCAAGACAGTTGAGAACTCATGAACGAAACTATCCTACTCATGACCTTGAATTAGCTGCAGTCGTATTTGTCCTTAAGATTTGGAGACATTACTTGTATGGTTCGAGATTTGAGGTGTTTAGTGATCACAAGAGCTTGAAGTATTTGTTTGATCAGAAAGAATTGAATATGCGACAGCGGCGGTGGCTCGAATTGTTGAAGGATTATGACTTTAGTTTGAATTACCATCCGGGTAAAGCTAATGTTGTTGCGGATGCCTTAAGTAGGAAGAGTTTACATATGTCTGCTATGATGGTGAAGGAATTTGAATTACTTGAACAATTTAGAGATATGAGCTTAGTTTGTGAAATGTCATCTCGGAGCGTTAAGTTAGGAATGCTGAAAATTGATAATGATTTCTTAAAAGATATTAAGGATGCGCAGAAAGCTAATGTTAAGTTTGTGGACTTGTTGGTTGCTAGTAATCAAACTGAAGATAGTGACTTTAAGGTCGATGATCAGGGGGTGTTGAGGTTTCGAGGTAGGATTTGTATTCCAGACAATGACGAGATAAGGAAGATGATTCTTGAAGAGAGTCATAGAAGTAGCTTAAGTATTCATCCCGGAGCTACAAAGATGTATCATGACTTAAAGAAGTTGTTTTGGTGGTCTGGATTGAAACGTGATGTAGCACAATTTGTGTACTCTTGTTTGATTTGTCAGAAGTCGAAGGTCGAACATCAGAAACCCGCTGGGTTGATGACACCGTTAGATGTACCAGAATGGAAATGGGATAGTATATCCATGGATTTTGTGACGAGTTTGCCGAATACTCCTAAAGGGAATGACGCTATTTGGGTGATTGTTGATAGATTGACGAAGTCGGCACACTTCATTCCGATCAATATTAGTTTTCCTGTAGCTCAGTTGACGGAAATTTATATTCGAGATATTGTGAAGTTGCATGGTGTTCCTTCAAGCATTGTGTCAAATAGAGATCCAAGATTTACTTCGAGATTTTGGAAGAGTTTGCAAGAGGCTTAGGGCTCTAAGTTGAGATTGAGTTCGGCTTATCATTCTTAAACAGATGGTCTGTCGGAAAGAACGATTCAGTCGTTGGAAGATTTGTTGAGAGTATGTGTACTTGAGCAAGGTGGAACTTGGGATAGTCATCTTCCGTTGATAGAGTTCACTTATAATAACAGCTATCATTCAAGTATTGGGATGGCACCTTTCGAGGCTTTGTATGGTCGGAGGTGTAGGACTCCGTTGTGTTGGTTTGAGACCGGTGAAAGTGTGGTTCTAGGACCAGAAATTGTTCAACAGACTACTGAGAAGGTGAAAATGATTCAAGAGAAGATGAAAGCGTCGCAGAGTCGACAGAAGAGTTACCATGATAAGCGTAAGAAAGACCTTGAGTTTCAAGAGGGAGACCATGTGTTCTTGAGAGTTACTCCAACGACCGGTGTTGGTCGTGCATTGAAGTCAAAGAAGTTGACTCCAAAGTTTATTGGTCCTTATCAGATATCCGAGAGAATTGGCACGGTGGCTTATAGAGTTGGCTTACCACCGCATTTATCGAATTTGCACGATGTGTTTCATGTGTCGCAGCTGAGGAAATATGTTCCAGACCCATCCCATGTGATTCAGAGTGATGATGTGCAAGTTAGAGACAACCTTACGGTAGAGACCTTACCCTTGAGGATTGATGATCGCAAGATGAAGACGTTGAGAGGCAAGGAGATACCTCTAGTGAGAGTTGTTTGGAGTGGAACGACTGGTGAAAGCCTGACATGGGAGCTAGAGAGTAAGATGATGGAGTCTTATCCAGAGTTGTTTGCTTGAGGTAAAATTTTCGAGGACGAAAATTCTATAAGTTGGGGAGAGTTGTAACGCCCGTCTTAATTATTCGATTATTTAAAAATATATTTATATATATGATTTACGTGATTTTCATGATTGATATGTGTGAATTTTATGATTCATGAAGTTGAGTGGGTTATATGATTTATAACTGCATAATGTGGAGTATTTTGTTGTGGTGAAGTTGCTATGTTGTTATGACTTATTTTATTATTAAATAAAATAAGATATGAGAAATAAAATAAAAATATTAAAGATTGGGCTGCGTGGTGAGATGAGCAATTAGTAGTGAGAAGAGTAAAAAGGAGAGATAAATAGACAGACATAAGTTAGGAAAAGTAGTACGTACGTTTTTGGAGAAAAATGGAGAAAAGTCAGAAAGAGAGAAGAACCAAGGAGGGCTGCGATTCTGCTATTATCAGGTAAGGGTGAGACTAATTTTCAATATTATTAAGGGTATAATTCTATAGGATGAATTTAGCATGATTAGGTTAAGTTTTGGTGAGAATTGAGAATTAGGTTTAGGATCAATTTTGATGAATGAATCAAGAACAGATGTTAGATTGATGCAAAATTAGTGTACAGACCTTAGATATGACTTAAGATGATAATTAGATGCTATTTGGATGAAGGAATCATGAATATAGGTGAAAAGTTGTGATTTTTAGGTTTCTGGCCGTACTGACATTCATCGCTCGCACCTGCGAGCAAGAACACTCGCATCTGCGAGCTAGAACCCAGAACTCGCAACTGCGAGCAATGCAACTCGCAACTGCGAGTGACCTGTAAGCTCGCAACTGCGAGCAGAATAACTCGCCACTGCGAGTAAATACTTAGGAACCCAGAATGCACGCTTTGCTCGCCATTGCGTGCAAAGTTACTCGCAACTGCGAGTTAGGCCGTTAGTTGCCCAAAATTGTTCTGATGCGATCCTTTCGCACGTGTAGTCATGAGTTGATCTTAGAAGTAAGAAAGAGGGTTGTTTAGGATGCTTTCAGAAGTCCCAGAAGTCTGTTTAGGTGACTGAGATTAGTAGTGATGTTGTATAAGAATTATTTAAGGTGCTTTATGATGATAAGTGGTTATGATTCATTCCCTTTAATGTTGTTATGTTATTTAAACACTGTTTTACGATGTAAATGTTGCTGGTTGCTGCTGTTGACTGTTAGTGTCTTGAAGTTGCATGAGTCGGTCTATGTTGTTGGAATTTTAAGAAGTTGTCCATGATTATGAGTCGTATGAGTTGTTCACGTCGTCGTCTAAGTCGTTGGAAGTTTGAGTTCATTGCATGCTCATTAAAGTTGGGGGCTTTAGGCCCGGCAGCCTTTGTGCTCATTAAAGTTGGGGGCTTTAGGCCCGGCAGCCTTTGTGCTCATTAAAGTTGGGGGCTTTAGGCCCGGCAGCCTTTGTGCTCATTAAAGTTGGGGGCTTTAGGCCCGACAGCCTTTGTGCTCACACGTTGAAGAGCCTACTATGCTCATTTGTTGTTGATTGGTACCACATGCATTTGCATATCAAGAAGTTCATGATGTTTAAGTTGTCAAGTTGTTGTTGAGTTGATAGAGTCGCATGGTCTAAGATGAGTTGTGTTGTCAAGTTGAGTGTTAAGTTGATTATGAATTGTGATGAAAATTAGTAATGATATTTGATGATTGTATTTGTTATGAAATGAAAAATATACTGATTGTTAATTGTTGACATGTTATTAATGTTTAAGTTAAATGCATTTTATTGGATTATATGCTTAATGTATTGATTATGAAATCTCACCCCTTCTGCGTATATGTTGCCTCGACCGTGGGTAATGTGCAGGTAATAAAGATTAGAGGCGTTCGTGAGTGGACTCCTCACTTGGTGTCTAGGTGCTCTGATACGTAACGGGATGGGGGCGTGCTTTTACTTCTATTCCTTACGTGTCTCTTTTATGAACTAATTTATGAGATTTTCCAATAAGGCCTGCGTGCCAAGACTTTAAAATGTTGAACTATTTTCCGCTGCAACAGTTTAAGATTTTTCATGATGTTGAATTTGAAGGATAATTATTATTATCCATTTTATGATTTAAATGAAGTATGTGACATTCCGTTGTGATTAAAATACTCTGATTTTAAATGAAATTTTTATGTTGGGAAAACGGGGTGTTACAATACTCACCTTCACCAACGACATTTTCTGCTTCCTTCATCGATGACATTCTCTTGTTGTGTATCAAAATATTGTGAAAAATGATTGTTTTTAATAATGATGTGCAAAGTGGTGGTGGAGGTTAAAATAATCCAAGTTAGGTTACAGCTGATGATAAGGTGTTTTGTCCGGGGCTAAGTTTGATGATCATAGTCAAGATGTTGGTTATGATGATGGTGATGGTGATTGTTCTGGACCGGTTAGAGACCTAGGGTCCAATTTCTTAGACCCAATAACAAATCAAGCTCAATACCACATTTGACAGTTTACTCGCAACACACCCCTTCCCCGCGGGGGGTGCACGGAGCAACCGAGACCAGTTCAAACGAAATGTAACGAATCTCTCCATGTTCCCGCAAATCTCTCACCGGCGGTTACACTTCCCCCGATTTCGTAACAGTCAGACACATGTGTGTCATTACAACGGCTTTGCATTCACCCACTTCTATATAAAGGGAACTCCTCGCAGTCCCCAAGGTGGAATCTCTCTCACTTCTTAACCCCCCATTAATTTCTGACCTCTACTGACGCATTTCCACCACCAACAACCACCGCATTAAAGAGTACCGGCAGTCACCTTCTGATCAGGTATGATCAGTGATTTTAATGATGAACAAGATTTCACATGAACCTTTAGGATTTTTTGGTATGTATAGTAGCCAATTAGGAAGGAGTTAAAACATTACCTACATCCTTTTCTACTTTGTTTGCTCTAATATGAGTTTTTTTGTTAAAAAGTTTGTTATTGAGTTTGAAATTTTATTTTTTTATGTTAATTAGTGTTTTATACACACATATATGTCATTTATGTGTCTTTTATATGTTTTTTTAAAGTCAATTTTAATTTTTCATAGACTAGTACGAGTCTATAGACTCTGAGTTTGACAATTGGTTGAAATTAACCAAACGTAAGAACTATAATACTTGTTTTTCATCAAAAACAACACTTTCAACCTGATTAAAAGGAATGATTATAGGTAAAAATGGTTGATTCGTGAGTTCAGTGATAGCTAATTTTCTTAAGTCTATATTAGACTCAAGTTAGTATATCATAATTATTCTTAATTTTATTTAGAAAATATAAAAAAAAATTTAAATAAAACTAATACATTTCTTACTAAAGGAACAACTTGAATAATACTAACTTGTAAAAAATTACAGTCGGTGTGTAATAATTGTCCTTACTTTTATTCCAGTTATATGTTTTTAATCAAAATATGAAATAGATTAAAATAGAGAAGAGATACAATAAACTTGGAGGACGTATGCAAAACAACACAAAATGGTAAATATATCCCTAAAGTGTATTTCAAATAAATCAACTACAAAAGTGTTAAGTTACCAACCCAAAATGGTATTGAAAACAATAAATTGATCCCAAGTATTTCAACGATATTAAAATAAATAAATTAATTTGAATTGATTCTTTAGTCACAAATATTTGTCCTCTGTATGATTTTTTATAATAAATTCAAATTAGTAAATTATTTTTATTTAGAAGATATCAAAACAAAAGAATGTATTTTACTAATTAAATTAGTGGAAAACAAACATTTTGTCCGGTGTATGGATTGTATTTGCCAACAACTTAGACGAAGAGATCACAAAGAACAAAATATAGATCTGTGTGAAAAGCACTTGTTTAGATTGAAATAGCGAGATAAAAGAATGAAAATAAGTTATTTCAGGTAAACAAATTGACTCAAAATCTGTTAAAACAATATGGTATTTGTCCATTCTGATTTCATTCTATTAGACCGTGGGATATATACAAGAGGGTCCTTCATTGCTTCCTACAATTACTCCTATCTATATGTCTGCTAACATCAATTTTCAATGAATACTGATACTCCTATCAATGCTAAAGATATGGTACTTACAAATATTTACATTCTTATTCAAGACTTTCTAAATATAATCTTATTCCAGTTATATGTTTTTAATCAAAATATGAAATAGATTAAAATAGAGAAGAGATACAATAAACTTGGAGGACGTATGCAAAACAACACAAAATGGTAAATATATCCCTAAAGTGTATTTCAAATAAATCAACTACAAAAGTGTTAAGTTACCAACCCAAAATGGTATTGAAAACAATAAATTGATCCCAAGTATTTCAACGATATTAAAATAAATAAATTAATTTGAATTGATTCTTTAGTCACAAATATTTGTCCTCTGTATGATTTTTTATAATAAATTCAAATTAGTAAATTATTTTTATTTAGAAGATATCAAAACAAAAGAATGTATTTTACTAATTAAATTAGTGGAAAACAAACATTTTGTCCGGTGTATGGATTGTATTTGCCAACAACTTAGACGAAGAGATCACAAAGAACAAAATATAGATCTGTGTGAAAAGCACTTGTTTAGATTGAAATAGCGAGATAAAAGAATGAAAATAAGTTATTTCAGGTAAACAAATTGACTCAAAATCTGTTAAAACAATATGGTATTTGTCCATTCTGATTTCATTCTATTAGACCGTGGGATATATACAAGAGGGTCCTTCATTGCTTCCTACAATTACTCCTATCTATATGTCTGCTAACATCAATTTTCAATGAATACTGATACTCCTATCAATGCTAAAGATATGGTACTTACAAATATTTACATTCTTATTCAAGACTTTCTAAATATAATCTAATACCCCCCCCCAAGTTGGAGCATGAAGGTTTCGAATGCCCAACTTGTTAAGAAGGAACTCAAACTGTGATTTTCCCAATGCCTTTGTGAATATATCAGCGAGTTGTGTATGAGTAGGAACATAGGCTGTTTGAACATTGCCTTTAATTATTTCATCTCTGACAAAATGACAATCCACTTCAATATGCTTAGTGCGCTCATGGAATACAGGATTTTTGGCGATGTGCAATGCTGCCTGACTATCACAATGAAGACTCATGGGTTTGGAATGTAGAATACCAAGACTGGACAAAATTCCCTTGATCCATTTTAACTCACAGGTAGTAGCAGCCATTGATCTATACTCTGCTTCAGCTGACGAGCGAGACACAGTATGTTGTTTCTTCGTCTTCCAAGAGATTGGAGAGCTACCAAGCAGCATTAACCACCCTGTAACAGATCATCTGGTTAATGGGCAGCCTGCCCAATCTGAATCACACCATCCATAGAGTTGCAAGTCACATGAACGATTGAGTAAAATTCCTTGTCCTGGATTACCTTTCAGATAGCGTACTACTCTTAGTGCAGCTTCCCAATGTTCTTCCCTTGGTTGTTGCATGAATTGTGAGAGAGTATGAACACTATATGACAGCTCAGGCCTAGTGAAGCATAAGTATATTAGTCGGCCTACTAGGCGTCTATATTGCTCTGGATTTTCAAGAAAGCGTCCATTAGCCAATGGCAATCGATGGTTCTGTTCTAACGGTACGCTAGCAGGCTTAGCTCCAAGGAGTCCAGACTCAGAGATAATGTCAAGAGCATACTTCCGTTGACAAAGATAAATCCCGGTGGGACTTCTAGCAACTTCAACCCCTAAAAAATACTTCAAGACACCTAAATCTTTCATGTGAAAGCATGTGCTTAAGTAGTTTTTAAACCTTCGAATGGCAGCAGGATGACTTCCAGAGATTATGAGGTCATCAACATAAACAAGAACCACAAGTTGCACTTCATCACGTTGTAGAGTAAACAAAGAATAGTCAAGATATGATTGTTTGAATCCATATTTCTTCAATGCAGCGGATAATTTGGCAAACCAACATCGTGGTGCTTGCTTTAATCCGTAAAGTGATTTGCGCAACTTACATACCTTGTTGGGTTGTTGCACATGAAATCCAGGAGGCATCTTCATAAACACTTCTTCGTGAAGCTCACCGTGAAGGAATGCATTATGCACATCCATTTGATGTAGCTCCCATTCTCTCGTCGCTGCTACCGCCAAGACAATATGCACTGTCACCATTTTTACAACAGGTGCAAACGTTTCCGTGTAGTTAACTCCTTCGACTTGATGGTTTCCCAAGATTACAAGTCGTGCCTTAAATCGTTCCACCGTTCCATCCGAGTGATACTTAATTCGATACACCCATTTGCAACCAAGAGCCTTCCTACCCGGTGGCAAACTTTGCACCTCCCATGTTTCGTTTGTTTGAAGAGCTTGTATTTCTTCTTGTATGGCTGCTCTCCATCTCTCGTCTTTGACTGCTTCATGAAAATAGACTGGTTCTTTTTCTGTAGTAATGGCTGCTAGGAAGTTTTTGTGTGGCAAAGAAAATTTGTCATAGTTCACATAGTGTGCTAAAGGATAAGGTGCACCTGGATTATGTGTGAGAGAAGATGAACATTTGGAAGGGATCAACTTCTGGATGGTGTTAGTGACATAACCGTGCAAGCGAGTAGATGGTTGTTTGACTCGGTGCCCCCGTCCTAATTGCTCACCTTCATCTTGTGTGCTCTGAACTTGAATTATTGGGGATACATCACTGAATTCGTGCAGAACAGGTTCTATATCATCGGAACTTTGCTCATCTTGCACTCCCCCCTTCACTTCAGTACTTGTCTCATTTTCTGGTTCAAACACTGTTTCGATGAATTCACCGCTGCCACTCCTATCATCAACATCAACACCAATAGTATTTTGCATAACATTCTCGCTTTGTTCAGCAACCTCTTGATCAAAAGGAAATGTTGTTTCAAGGAACTCAACATCTCTTGATACAAAAAATTCTTTTGTTTCAAGATCATACAACTTCCACCCTTTCTTCCCATAAGGGTATCCAACAAACAAGCATTTTCGACTTCTGCTAGCAAATTTATCTCCTTTTCTCCCTTGATTGTGTGCATAGCATAATGATCTAAACACTCGTAAATGTTCATAGGAAGGTGCTTGTCCATACAACACTTCGTATGGTGTTTTTCCATTTAATACTAAAGTTGGAGTGCGATTAATTAAGTACCCTGCAGCCAATATGCATTCTCCCCAAAACTCAATTGGAAGATTTCCTTGAAACCGTAATGCTCGTGCTACATTTAGAATGTGACGATGCTTTCTTTCCACTCTTCCATTTTGTTGTGGTGTCCCTGTACAAGAAGTTTGAAACATGATACCTTGTTCGAGGAAATAACCCTTTATGCATGTGAACTCCGTCCCATTATCGCTTCTAACAATTTTAACTCTTCTGTTATATTGTCTTTCAACCATGGCGAAGAAGTTTATTAGTGTGCGTGTTACTTCTTTCTTATCAATTAACAAAGATATCCACACAGCTCTTGAGCAATCATCCACAATTGTTAAAAAATATGAAGCACCACAAGAAGAAGGAGTTCTATATGGTCCCCATAAATCACAATGAATGAGTTCAAATACATCAGCAGCCTTGTGATCACTTAAAGTGAACTTTTCTCTATTTTGTTTAGCCCGTTGACATACTTCACAGGCTTTATTCATTGACTCGCTAATTTTTCCACAATTAACACTAGGTAGTAACTTGATAGTCTTCAAAGAAGGATGTCCCATGCGCTTGTGCCACAGTTCCAATTGATTCACTCCACTAGTTTTGAATGCTCTCACGTTTGGGATCTCTTGCAAGAAGTAGAGCCCATCCATTCGCTCACCGACACCAATCACCATCTTCGAAGTGCAGTCTTGTATAATACACAAATCAGAAGTGAATTGAAAAATACAATTTGATTCATCAATCAACTGTGATACTGATATTAAATTGCAATTCAGGCTAGGAGCATAAAGCACATTTTTTAGCTTCAAACCCCCGTCAAGTTTTACAATTCCTTGTTTAGTTGCAGTGACACTTTGTCCATCCGGCAGTCCAACGGGATAACCAAATATATCTCGTAGTTCAGATAACTTCTTTAAACTACCTGTCATATGGTTTGATGCTCCAGTGTCAATGATCCATGTGTCAAGTTTATTCTTACCTGTCACTCTTTCACTTGTATTTGACTTTGATTTCTTCAGCAACTCCGCCAATGTCTGCCACTGCTCATCGCTTAAACATGTTTGTCCAGAATTTTCGGGTGCGAAACTAGTACCAACAAAAGCACTAGTACATGTTCCTACAGTTTGTGCAACATTGTCGCGCACCATTTTTCCATGTCCTGCATAGTTTTCAGTCTGATGTAGTCTGATGCAGTCCTTTGGTTGCTTCATCGTTCCATCAACGAAACCCCATTTTCTTCTCGCCGTCATGGACGTTCGCATAGCTCGAACCCATTCCTCACAGTTTTCACCTTGCGGATGCACCTGCGCAATCACACTTCCACGATTTTCATTGGAGTGTGGATCATAAATTAATGGGTTTCTGTTGCCAAGATCAGACTTTAATTGCTCTAATTTGGCATCTGTGTCAAGTTTTGGTTGCTCTTGTTTTTCTGCCATAGCAGCCGCCAGGTATGTTTTTCCCTAGGGTTCTATTCTATGGCTCTTGATACCATGTTAAAACAATATGGTATTTGTCCATTCTGATTTCATTCTATTAGACCGTGGGATATATACAAGAGGGTCCTTCATTGCTTCCTACAATTACTCCTATCTATATGTCTGCTAACATCAATTTTCAATGAATACTGATACTCCTATCAATGCTAAAGATATGGTACTTACAAATATTTACATTCTTATTCAAGACTTTCTAAATATAATCTAATAAAATCACTCCATCAATGAAGAAAATGGAGGAGAGAACTTTGAAAGATAAAAATTGGGTCGACTTGTTGGAGAGGGAAGAGCTATTAGATTCAAACGAGATTGAATTAAGATCGGCTTGGTGATTTCTTTTTCGCTACAAGTATGTCGTAATTTTTAATTAGAAGCTTTTTATTTGAGGGGTTGTAATTAGAAGTTTATTAAGGGGTTGTAATTAAAAGTTTATTAACTACTTAATGACTAACTAATATAATAATTTCATGCGGAGGAAAATCAAGATGAACTTGTGGTAACAATCGTGATGTAAGGATTTCATCGCAACACAAGAGGTTCCCAGATGCAGAAGAGGTTGCTTGGGTGCTAGAAAATTTACCTGCAAATATTAACACTCCAACATTTATGTTCCAAATGAGGT
Source organism: Medicago sativa (assembly GCF_051527215.1). Taxonomy (NCBI): domain Eukaryota; kingdom Viridiplantae; phylum Streptophyta; class Magnoliopsida; order Fabales; family Fabaceae; genus Medicago; species Medicago sativa. The sequence continues at coordinate 2,343,390 of NC_140753.1, forward strand.
GGAAAAGCGTGTAAAGTATGAATTGTAACTTGGTTTGAATCAGGGTCCCATTTATATAGACAAAGTCATCATAACCTTCCTCGATGATACCGACATGGTAGACAGTTGAAGGATGATCTAAGTTCAGAGGGGATGAAGCCCACTCTTGTGTGGAGACTGCTGACTGGTGAGGCGCAATGTTGGTCTTGTCTGACAGGTGTAACGAATCATTTGTTAACGAGTCTTGGTTGATTGGGGTGATGAAGAGGGATGTGATGGTCTAGTTCAAAATAAATATTTTTTTTGAAAAAAAACCAAAATTATAACATTTTTTTTACTAATTTTTTTTTTAAAGTATTTATGATGGGTGTTAGGAATTCTCTCTTTCCAACACCCCTTCTACTTCTATCACTAAAATTATTATGGGTTTCACATCTTAGAAATTGACAACATGTAAATTGGAAGGAATCCACGTAAATTATTACACCATCCGGTCATTAATATAAACAAAAAACTACATTTAAGATTCATTCATTTAATGATGTATATGGTCTATAATAAAGACCATGTGCATCATTAAATGAATGAATCTAAAATGTAGATTTTTGCTTATAATAGTGACCGGAGGGTGTACAGTGAAATGCTAGCAAGTGCCTTTAGGATACTAGATCAAAAGTTTAAAATAGAAATTTTATCCCAAAATTTATGTATTCAGAATATTGAAACATAAAAAAATAACATTTTTTACATGAAAGTTACCAATAGTTTCTATTTTTGAATCTTTAACAAGTGTCCTAAAAACACTTGCTAGCAAAACCCTTTATATTATTATAAGTCACTGCAAAAAAAATATTTGTGTTTTATTGCAAGTCACCTTACAATATCGATGCATCATTAATATATTCATGGGTCATGTTAACCGGTGCCCCTAAAAATAGAAAATATATTCTCTAATTATAAAACTTAATGTCTACCAAAAATACAATCTTACCCCTTCTTAATTTTTTGACACGTCATCCAAATTATATCCTTTTGTGTCTTTCGCTTCAACTTCTCCCTATTTTTTCTCTCTTAAAAAACAAATTAAAACAAACTCACTGGATAAAACACATTAACTAAATATTTTTTAAAGAAAAAACAAACTTAATCTTAATCTCAGTCCAAAGAAATTTTCCTATAATTCAACTTTTAAATATCTAAAGAGTTAAAAAAATTACAATCTTATATCTAAAGAGTTAAAAAAATTACAATCTTCTATTCTCTATTCTATTCTCTAATCATGAAACTTAATGTCTACCAAAAATACAATCTTACCCTTATTAATCTTTTGACACGTCATCAAAAATTATATCCTTTTGTTTCAACTTCCTCCTATTTTTTATCTTTTAAAAACAAATTAAAACAAATTCACTCAATAAAACACACTAACTTAATCTACAAACAAACTTAATCTTAATCTCAATCAATACAAATTTTCTTATAATTCAACTTTTAAATATCTAAAGAGTTTTGTCAAAAAAAAAATATCTAAAGAGTTAAAAAAAAAACAAATACAATCTATTATCTTTCTCTAATTATGAAAGTTAATGATCAATAAAAACACAATTTTGCCACATCTTAATATTTTGACACCTCAACTTATATTTATCTTTTTGTTTCTTTTGTAACAAAAGCACCTATCTAGCTGAGAGAGAACATAAATTTCAAAAGATTGATGTGATTTTGCAACAAAAAGTTTCTTTTATATTGACTAGCTAAAAGACGGGCTCTCATGTGCCTGTCTTTCCGCTCTTTTTATTCGCTAACATTCAATTATATCTGATTGATAATCACAAAATAACAAAAATTCATTCTTAAAAAAAATAACATAACTTCAAGAAAGTTACAAAATATTTATTACAATGCATATATCTATTTTTCAAAAAATTAGACATTATCAAGATTGCTTCTTTTCTAAAAATAATTTGCCTTTGTTTTTTCATTATTTTTTCTTATTCAAAAGAAAAATTATATTAAATAAAAAGAAATAGATAAAGAGTTTGAGGGCATTAGACCTGACTCAGGCACAACCAAAAACAGGGATACCACATAATAAATCAGATCAAGTGGATCGACCCAAATCTATCATAACAAAAATTCACTAATTACGGGTGCAACCTAGAAAACCCATATACGGGCGCGAAACTAGGTTACAAAAAAATATGAAAAGTGAACCTCTGTGAAAAACAATTAATGGATCGATCGTCATCACAGTAAATAATACAGTTGTACAATTTATACACGGGACTCGTAACGACATCTTTATCAATAATGAAATCTTTACTATTTTAAATATTTTTACATATAATTACACTAACCTCCCTTAAGGTCTTCTTAAATAACACAAACACCCGCTCTATTTTTTAACTAAATATTAATCCTCCTTTTTTTTTTCTCAAATTGACAAGCACTTCTTTTATAGTATAAAATGGTTTAAACTTTGTTAATTCCATTTATTTTGAGCAATTAACTTCTTCATACAAGTATGAAACTCATTTAATATTGACAAGCACTTCTTTTATAGTATAACATGGTTTAAACTTTGTTAATTCCATTTATTTTGAGCAATTAACTTCTTCATACAAGTATGAAACTCGTTTAATATTGACAAGCACTTCTTTTATAGTATAACATGGTTTAAACTTTGTAATTCTATTTATTTTGAGCAATTAACTTCTTAATACAAGTATGAAACTCATTTAATTTTCGACCATTTTTCTTTCCATTTTTCACGTAGCTAATTTTCCCCAACTTATTGTTCCTGGGTCAAGGTGGTTTAATTTTTAAACTCTAATGTAATAAAACGGATATATCGAAGATTATTTCCTTTTCATTGATCAACCACAATGTCCATCCACCAAAAAATTTCTCATTTCTATATTCTCTTTTGATCTCTTCTGTAATTGTCGATGTTAGATTCTATTTGGTGGTAAAAACAAATGTTGTTATTGTTTTTCCATTGCGAGAAAAAAATTTCATTTAACTTATTTGTGAAAAGAGAAAGCTGATACAAACAAACCAAAATGACTGATTAAATTGTATATTTACAAAGTTATTGAAATGAATATATGAAGAGAGATTGATGTGTTTGGAAAATTAGAAGCGGTGTCTGTGTTATTTAGGAAAAGAAAATCTCAAGGGAAGTCAAAATAATTTTCCCTTTTATCATTAACGTCAGCTTTATCATTAGTTTTTTCTTATCTTCTCAATTAATATAACATTGCAATGTGCTTTGATGCACACCCTACTTCGAATTAGCCCGTGTGGAGCACGGGCCCGTGCTTAGCACGGGTTAGTTGCTAGTTTCAATTAAAAACAACAACTTTTTGACTTTCGTACCGTTTGGCCCGGCTTTTTTTCAGCTTCTCTACATTTTTAAGGAGAAGCTAGGCCAAACACAATATCAATAAAGTACCTTCTAAAAAAAGTACTTTTTTTAGAATGGATAAAATTGAATGGAATGAGCTTTGACCAAAAGTTGTTGAATGCTACTTCAAAAAACTACTTCTCGACAATTTATTTCACAAACACCTCTCTTCAACTCACGCTGGCAACCTTTTATTTTATTTTTTCAATATGTTTTTTTTTCCATTTTATTTTATTTTATTTTCTTGAACCGGTCCATTTAATTTGATTATCTATTTTTGAAGGAATTTTATTATCTTTTTATCACTTATATATTAATTTCAATATCTTTTAATTATCACAACCTCGCAAATATTTTTATTCACGCTGTCATTGAATGACACCGAATAATTTTATTACCTTTCTTCAACCTTGGAAATATATACACACACACATTAGCGTTTAGAGTAATACTTTATGTCCGTCTGTATGTTTTTTTTGTTACACTAATGCGTATAATTTTTTTAGTGTTGTGTAATGTTTATAATTATTTTTATAATATTTTGATTTTAATTAAAAGTACAAGTGTAGTTGCCTAAAAAAATTATACTTATATATTTTACACCTTTGTATTGTAACAAACTATGCATATCTTTTTCGTATTAAAAAAAAACTAAACATATCTTTTTCAATGACACCAGCAATGTAACAAATATAATATTATATAATATAAATTCTTATCTTTTTGATTGACACTAAAAATATGGTATTCTTATAACAAAATTTGTTATAGAGTATAATTGGAAAAGAAAAAACCAACTATTCTCATTATATATACACAGACATATATCCTTCAAAAAAAAATACACACACATATACATATTATAGATATATTCATAATAAATTCAAAGTTTTTTCCTTGTGAGCTTATCTCAGTTGATAAAGATAGTGCATAAATATATGCAAGGTCCAGAGTTCGAACCCCGACACTACCAAAAAAAGTAATAAATTCAAAAGTATAATAAATTCAAAGTTTTGTACAATATTTTGCCAAACAACTTTTAACTTAAAAATAACTTTAAAATTAAAAAACAATAAAGAAACCAAACAACTTTAGCTTCTTCCTTAAAGAGCTTTATTTTAACTTTGTTTTAAAGTAGCTTTTAGACCGAAAAAAAGTCTGGTCAAACGGTACCAAAGTGGAACATTCCACTTTTTATCAATTCCCAATACAAAACTTCTATATTAGTCTTCTTAACTAATTTCTCTATATTTATTCTATCATGCCCTTTATTGTATAACACTCTCTCTTCTTTTGATTCTTTTAATATATTTTTCTCATTTCACTGTAAGAAATAAATTTATAAAATAATTTATAATTTCTCTTTTCTATATAAAATTAATTATTATTATTTTGATGAACAATTATATTACTTAATATGTGTAAAAAATGTCAAAACAACGTATAATAAAATACTATTTAATAAAAATTTGTTAAAAAATATTAATTATTATTATTTTGATGAACAATTATATTACTTAATATGTGTAAAAAATGTCAAAACAACGTATAATAAAATACTATTTAATAAAAATTTGTTAAAAAATACATAATATTTCTCCATTGCTAATATTGTTAAGAAATTTTGAAAGCACACTCGTGTTTTGTGCTGATCACGGCGTTAGTCACGCACTTTCCATGCCTAACAAATTAAACCCAGCGGTTCGCACGTGTCAATGAGGTAATGTAAATCTCAAATAACCACTTTTTTTATTACTAAAAAAAAGCTCACTGGGAATATTCCTAATTTTATACCCTGTGTTTAAGACGCGTCGTTGCTCGAGTTTGAATTTAATTTACAATAATGTTTTTTTTCTAGTACCTTGAATTTGAATATGATATTTAATATGTGCTCTCGACGAATATTTTCTTAAATAAAGGTTATGGTTATATCGAATCGATCTAATTTTTTAATAATATGTACGGATTTAGCACGTTCATTCGTAAATATAATATAGCAAGGCTTTAACATAATAACCAAAAATGTTATTTATTTATATTATAGGCTGGTCTGATGTTAAAAGTAGAGAAACTCTAAAGTCACGATTTTTCTTTTAATAAATAAATCATAGACTCTCTCTAAAAGTCTTGCGAGGAATACTAACAAAATTCAATGATATCTCATATTTTAGTTTGGTGATGGCTGATTGTTAAGGGAAAGTGTTATGTTATTTGAATAATCATTTGATTGACAATTTAATTTCATAAAGAAAAATAGATATTTTCACAAAAATCAAAGCAATATAGAGAAAGTAAAAACATAATGCGAGTATGAGAGATAAAGTTGTCATAAAAGTTGTGCAAAAGTTGTCGGAAAAAATGTTGTACAAATACCATTTCTCCAAGGGAAATGATAGAATTATTCTATTTTTAACATTATCTATAATACCCAATTTTCTTATATTATTTAGGGAGACTGGGAGAGTGTCCATATATAACACTTATCGATTGTCAAATGATTTGTAATCTCTTACTTCTTTTGTTATAAATAAATCAGGTTAAGTGTTATGCTAATATTTTTGTTCATCGTAGGACTGGTACAAACTGCCCTTAAAAACAACAAATGTTTGCGTTTTAACAAACTTGACGTTTGATAGATTATGGACTAACACAAGTCGGTCCTATGAAGAACACACTTAAGCCATAAAATATTTAACACTTGGTTGACTACTGACTCATATGGATGATCATACCATGTGGCCATACCTAGTTAAGGTTGACCATCTAAGTCATGCATAATTTGGCTATATTATTCAGGCTGTCTAACTCAGCTCCACCATTTTACGTTCCCAGCTAAGCTTGACCATTCACGCCATGCCTATCTCATCACCACCATTCAAATATGTCTAACTCAACTTAACCATTCAGGTCACGTTGAGGTCCACTTTTATCACTTACGCTAAGCTCATCCACCGTCTCAGCTATATAGGTTAGTTAGACACCAAGTTATTGTCCAAGTGAAAGTTGTAGTCTCCTTGGAAAAGTTTCATGGCATGCGACACATCTTGCATGAACAAGTGACATGAGCCGCGTGTGCTCAAGCTTCGCCCTATATTGACGAGTTGCATAGAGAAAGAGTGATCAACTCTATATGTTATAGTACTCTTTCGAACGATGTGCATGGATCTCGGAGGCGTATCTTTATAGGCATGGACATCTAAAGAGAGACCGATTACATCAAGAAAGTGAAAACTATAAAAATATACACTTAAAAAGGGAAAAAAGATTTATCAACTCCAAGGTAAATAATGTATTTTATCTTAGACATTTCAATGTACTTTTGAAGTTTTATCTCTAGAACATTCAACGAGTAATCTACTTGTTATCTCTATCTTGTGTTTACATATATGAATTAAGGTTATTGTCTACCTTGTATTACTTCATTTTTTTTTAAGTTGATCTATCTATTAATAAAATATATATATATATATATATATATTTTTTTTCATAAATTAAAAAACTAAAAACACAAAAGTCATTAATCACTTAAAACACTTTGTTTTAGTGCCAAAAAGTTACCGCATACAAATTACCAAGGGCGTACATACAATGTTGTGTATTTTTGTCCAATTTGGTAAGTACTTCCTCCAGTCCTTTTTACAATAGACAAATTGGTCAACTAAAATTGATGTATTTGATTCATGATATAGATTAAATACATTAACTTTTGTTGACCCATTTATTTCTTATAAAAAGGACCGGAATGAGTAATCACTTTACCTTACCCAAGAAAATGATTGGCCGATTGTGGATTACTGTATTTATCTGTTACAACAACAAGTAAGTACGAGTGAGTCAACAAATATCTGTTAAAAAAGTAACGGCTGGGTAAAGAAAAGAAGGTGACGTTAACGAAAACCGTTAGTTTGTTGAATGGTACGTGTTAGGTACGAAAATACCAAACGGAGAATTACGCACCATCTTTTCATTTCAGAAACCTTCCTATAAATAGATCCATATCCACATTTCACAACTACTCTCATTTTCATTTTCATCAAGCTCTCATTTCAACTACCACAGACAAAACAGTACTCTCTCTTTCTCTAATTCCATCTTCTCTTATCATTGTATGGCAGCCAATTCGAGCAGCGGAGCGATCACTACCTTCGGGAAACGACTCATCAACCAGATCTGGAACAACAACAACTCCATCTCTTCCTCTGCTCCTCTCTCCCTCGCATCAAGGTATAATTTTCATTTTTAGTATTTTACTCTGTTTTTTGCTAATTTCATTGTTTAATTACTATAATATTGATCTCTAATTAAGTAGTACTGTTGCTAATTAATCTAGCTGCTATTTCAATTTATGAAATTATCATGAAGAAATTTTTGTGATCTGTTCGGTTTTGATATTATGAAGAAGTTAATTTGTGATTAATAAGTCAAGATTGGAAGTTCATTCGTACGGTTTTTTTATTGCAATTTGCGGAATTTACGGAGATCACTATGCGATTTTTGTTCCTAATATTCCGATTCCGTTCATTTCTAGGGCAAATTTTTTCCAAACGGTGAATTCGAGTATAGATTTTCTAGAATTTTTCATTCTTTCAATTGTGTACTTTGCTTAGATTTTGATTCCTTTTATGCTGGAAAAATTGAGGTCTGATTGAACGTTGAAAACAAGATTCCATTAATTTGGTATTTATTTATTCCTTTCACTGGATTTTCCTTTCTTTTTCTTTATGCGGTTCTTTTGCAGTAATTTTTCTTTCCTAACCTTATCTGATTCCTCTTTAACCTTTTTTCTTTTGCTGACACTAGCATTGCCTTTTTCTCATTTTGGATGCTTTCACTTTTTGTTTTATACTTTATATATTATTTTATGAAATTAATAAACGAAATTTCCTTGCATCTTGGAGTGTGATGCATATGAAAATTTGTCCAAAAAATTGTTGTTCATATCCTTTGGTATTGAGAAATAAGTAAAATAAAATAAAATATTAATAAAGTATTTTTGGTGGTATTGTATTGTTGATGATAATGTACGTCAAAGTTTGATTTGACAACGCCAAAATCATCTCTTGCTTCCTTTGTCGTATTGGGGGATATATATCTTTTTTCCTACTCGTCTCATCCATCCACCTCAACCAACCAATGCCACTTTCCACTGTACCTTGTGACTTTGTTCTGGTTGTGTTCAATCAAGGTTATTATGCTTTTCATATTAGTACTATTCCAAATTTGACCTTTTTATTCTTCCAAAATGTCTTGGATTTATATACTAAGTTCAACTTTTTTTTTTTCTTAGTACTATTCCAAATTTGACCTTTTTATTCTTCCAAAATGTCTTGGATTTATATACTAAGTTCAACTTTTTTTTTTCTTTCTGATATAAGTTATAATTAACTTCAACTTGTGGTTAATTATAGTAAAAAAAAAGTTTGGTTAGTTAATAAGAATCTTTTGGTTCAACTCACAAAGTTCATAAACGTCAATTTTTGGCCTTCCTTAGCATTTAAGGGGTGTTATGTAAATATCTCTATTAACATTGATAATGTTCTATTAGTCTTAACTTTGTCCTGATGAGCTTCAGATCCGAACTCACAAACTTTTTATTAGTGAAAAATAATCTTGTTGGTAGATAGCTGCTCTTTTATTATTTACTCCCTCCGTCCCAATTTATTTGACCCCTTGACTCATTTCACACAAATTAAGAAAAATGTATAAATAAAGGGGAAAGTTGAATATATTGTATTGAGAATGATAAAAGTAGTACTCCCTCCGTCCCAATTTATTTGACCCCTTGACTCATTTCACACAGATTAAGAAAAATGTATAAATAAAGGGGAAAGTGGAATATATTGTATTGGGAATGATAAAAGTAGTATTATTTAGTGTTATATTGTATTGGGAATGATGAAAGTTGTATTGAAAATTGAAATGGGTCAGTTATTTTGGGACACTTTTTTTTAGAAAATGGGTCAGTTATTCCGGGACGGAGGGAGTATTATTTAGTGTTATATTGTATTGGGAATGATGAAAGTTGTATTGAAAATTGAAATGAGTCAGTTATTTTGGGACACTTTTTTTTAGAAAATGGGTCAGTTATTCCGGGACGGAGGGAGTAGCATTTATGAGAGTTTTGTCAACGTGGAAATTATAATATGGATAAGATCTATGCATGTGGGTCCAAGTTATTGTCTTTATCGTATCTTTTTAGCTAGACGTGGGGTTTGTTTTTATCTAGTCAGAATCTTTAAGGATCAAAACTTACAAAACTCTGTTCTCTCTGCTTGTTAGAGCCTTTTTAGTAATTTTTCCCACATCTTGAAAATACAGGGCTCTATAGGCCCATCTGATCAGTGTAAAATGCAGACTGTGCTCTCTACATTCAATTATGATGGTTTTTAACTTATCTATCCATATGTTTTCTCATTTATTAGCTGTATTAACAACCATGGAGTTTTCTCATTTATTTTATTTATTACTCGTGATTATAAACATATATATTGAACGGCTTATACATGTGATTTAAACTTTTTTTTTAAAGGATGTTATTTAAACTTTAAATTGATACTTATTCTGTTATATATGCAATTTTATTTCTTTTTGAACCTCGCTAGAATACATATTCGTGGGATCAACTAATTTTTGAATGGCTAGCTTTAATGGACACACAATGTCCATCAGAGGTGCCATATATTGACAAAAAAAAAAGGTGCCATTATACAAGTTGTTTGTCAATGTGCATGGAAATGGAATAATTAAGTTATGTTAACTTATAGTATTAAAGTTAAATATGTTCATGTACCAAATAACAACAATACCATCAGCACCAGTTTCTACCTATTTGTTTCTTTGCACACAACAAAGCACTCCAAAGACGCGTGTTCCTTGCTCTCAATAAACTTGTATTATTTGTTGTTTCCTTTTGGCCCTCATGGAAAGCATATAAAACTATTATTTATCAATTAAATTCTATATGTATTTCTTCATTGCATGTCTACCTGTCCAAGTTCTAACCTTTTATTTAAATAATAGTTTTGGCCATAAACTATTTTAAAGATCAGAATGTATGGGGGTGGTGGTGTGGGCCGGTAGGGATAAGGTTGTCATAGCGGTATGTTTTACTTGTACATTTGAGCAATCTCAATCTCGTCAGTTATTTTTGACAAAGTTGCCCACATCTAATCTATAGATAAGGTGCTGTTTAAGACGCATCTGTCTGTATTTTTTCTTATAGTTACATGTGTGCATAATGTCAATGTATGGGATGGGAGGAAATTTTTTCTTATGCATGGAATAAGATTTTTAAAATATCTCTCAATATTGTGAAAAATGTATATTTTTTTTAAAAAGATGACTCATTTTTAGATGAGGGCGTGGAAAACGCAGGCAGAATACTTAATTACGAAAAGTAGGTGGACCAGTTGATGCTCCAAACCTTATTAAGGTCGTAGATACCCATCACGTGATCACTAATCTTTGCTTTGACAACTAACCATCCATCTGTATATGCCATGTGGATGACTCATTCACACCCGGCCATCTATCAAATATGTTTTTTTTTTTTTTTTTTTTAAATTTTCTTGACAGATTAAAGATGGTTATTTTTTCATACATAGTTTAAGATTTTGATTTGATGGAATAAAAAAACTAAGGTTAATTCATTTTTTTAAAACGATTAAGTACTATAAAGTCACTAGGATACTGGTCAATTTGGTCTAGTCTTGTAACAAAAGGTTTGAGTAGTTGGTATGAAGTCTTAGTTTGAACTTTATTTATCGTCTCCGTTGTAAACCAAAAAGATTGATAATTATATAATATGATTAAACTTTTAAAATGTTTCAATGATACAGTTTATGGAAATCAATATCTCTAATTAATTATGTTGCTTTTTTTGGACTTGAAATTGTATTCATTCTTATGATGGAATTTGGTTTGAATACAGGAGGGCAGCATACAGTTCAGTGTACGACAAGAACGCTGATGATCAGATCCACTCTGAGCCTGTTCCTGATGATGTGATCCAGGCAACTCAATCCACCAAATACTGGGCCCCAAACCCACATACTGGGGTATTTGGGCCCCCAGGAGAGCAACCCAGTGGGAATGCAAGTACTGCTGCAGGTTCTGTGCTGGAGGAAAAGGCTTGGTTTCGTCCCACCAGCATTGAGGACTTGGAGAAGCCCCACCCTAATCCTTAATAGTTCCCTAATCCCTTTCATTTAGAACATAATATATGTATATGTTTGCGTATAAATAAGGGCAGTACTTGTGTGTGAGTAGCCAAGTTGAAGTGGTGTGTGGTTATTCTAGCTTGTGTATCTATATTTTGTGCTGAACTTCAAAGAGTGCAGCAGAGACTGCAGTATTGCATGTTGATGCTCGTTGAAGAGTGTGGACCTTTTTATTATATACATATAGCTAGACATGAACTGCGTCCATATGCATGTAAGCTTCTTGTCTGTGTTTTCATGCAGCAGCTTTAATATTAGACCTATGTTTATGTTATGGTTTTGTCTATGGTGTGAGCTAATTTTCTTCTTGACATTACCAATAGAAATTATCTCTATCCGTAAAAATTTATCAAAATAAATGAAAAAAAAATTCAATGACTTCTGACAAGCAGCCCAGATTTTGACTTTGCCGAAATGGAAATAGATTTCTGCGAAGTTCAATTTGAATTTGTTAGAATAAAAAATAGATAGGTTCTAACATAGTTTAATCTCATTTACTTGAATAGAATTGGGTTTTGATCAACTCAAAATATAAATGTGTTCTAGTTCTAGTTTATCAAAATTTTGTGGGGTGGAAGAGGGGCAGATTTTAGTTTTACAAGATTTGTTGGAGTAGAGTCAAATTTGAAGGGTATATAATAAAAATTTCAGAGGAGAGATTGTTTTAAGCATCCAGGGTGATTGGGATCACTCTGCTATCTTAACCCAATGTTATCGACGAACTTTCTTCACCCAAAACCTGAAATTGCATAGGTCAGGGGTTGCTGAACTGATCACACACTTATGTTTATTTTCATACATATTTATAATATAGGGGATTGTATTGGCTTGTTAAAAAGAGCAATGCTATTGGTTATGAAGGATTTATACAATATTGGGGATTTGACCAATGTTGGCCATACATTTTTTTTTTTTACTAAGGAAGAGTTACATGTTGCCACATAAGATTCATGTGTTTAACAATGAGTCTTGTTAACGAATGTCTCCGGTGCACTCTTTAAGCATCCCAAACTTAGAAATTATTTTTTAAAAAAGTCAAATGTCACAAATTCCAATGCATTGATTACACCGAATTTCATAAAAACTTACTTTTAAAGGTGCTTAAAGAGTGCCCCAGGGACACTCGTTAACATTTCCCTTTATCATAACAATAACCATTTTCCTATTAAAAAATGTCTCTGTAAATACAGTTTTTAATAAATATTTACATGAAAATATGTTTGTTTTACATTAGATTTGGATAGAACAGATATAAAATCAAATATTTGAATAAAAATCAGAAATAAAAATAAAAATATTGGATTGAATTTTGATATTGGTATTCATACCCTTTCTAATATAATGCTATGAAACATTAACGCCAACACAAATCTCAATAGTTAGATTAATTCAAACGGTCCAAGAACTAAAAGAGAATAGTCACAAAATTGTTAGCAAAATTGACGACTCGGCCTCTAACAGTGATGACATAGGCCTCCGTGAGCTTCTTGATGGCACCAATGGAGCATGTCAAAGATGTATCGAAATGGAGGATAAAGTGGTTGAGTTGGCAGAGTTACTTGAGCTACCAGTGTTGTCTGGAGGTGATGACGAAGGAGGTGTAGCAACAAAATGATTAATGTGGGGTGACAAACGAGCTCATGGTGTTCAAGTTAGTCAAAACTTGAACGGAGCGGGTGATGAGAAAACACATGAAAATTATTGTTTAAAGTATTCACAACCAAAATGTTCTACACATTTGTGTCCCCTTTTTTTTATTTTATATAATTTGTAGTTTATAGTGATTGAATGAGTTAAATATATCACCAACATAGTTTAAATCAGCCAACATTAACAACACCTTATGGCTTCTCGTGTTTTAGTGGTTTCCAATTTTAATGCTACAAAAACACTAAATGACTCTGGCCTAAGCAAAATAATCTGTGAAGCTCAACCACTTACCTCGTTAGATAAAACTGGTTAACCATAAGGCAAATGGAAATGACACCATTAATATAGTCTAGTAATTAGTAAATAAAGTATGAGCTGAGCACCAACAGTGAAAAGAACCTAAGATCATAACACAACAGCATTCAGATAATGAGCTATACTTTATTAAAAACTAATCATACAGCTTTACATACAGTACCAACATGAGGCATGAAACTTGTGTGAATCTTCAAGTTCAGTTGATGTTGAAGATCTGAAAATGCACGTATCTCCTAGTTTAGTGCTTGCTCTTATCTTCGCTGTCACCATCTCTGGTGTCATGCAAGCGTTGCTGGTATTCTACAGGCCTTTGAGAATCTTCCCAACCCCCAATGTCTCTTGATTGTTCTTCGGCAGACAGTAGGTTTTTCTTTTCATTCTTTCTTCCCTAAATCACAATTAACAACAATTGATATCCATGTAATGTAGCTTTTCGAGAGAAATACACATCTTATTTACATCATGCACTGCTTTGTGTTAACACGGTGAGAAAAGTACCTTAGACATTTCTTGATGCCGATTCAAACGTTCTTTCTTCTTTGTACTTGATGATTGCTGATCCATAACGTTCCTAAATAGCCGAAACCCCTGAATATCTCCATTTCTGATGCTTGCTTCTAGCTGCAATGTAAAATTTTCTATTATTGTCGAAACAAAAGGGCTTGTCTTAAAACAAAGCACTTGATACTTGATGTTTTCAAGCCTCTCTATCAACCAGTAGGAAATACTAGTTTCTTTTAGTTAAGCAATACATTTGCCAATCAAAGTTCAAAAACTAGGGGAAATCTAACTACAATAACAGTGTGATAAGTTAAGCTTAAACCTGAATGTGAACAATGCAGAAGAGAATGCTAGCAATTGGCAGCCAGCTATCCTCGGGCGAAATTGATAGATTTGACCTGACAATGATTCATCAATACATCACATCACTCTCGAATACAAGTCAAACACAATTGTTTACACACGTTAAATACAATGCCTTGGGTTAAAGGCAAGAAGAAGCTTACCCTATTCTTGGGTAATCAAACATTGAATGAAATATATAAAAAATGGAAATGGATTGCACGGAGACAACATTTCTTGCAGTTGTAATCCCAGTCATACATTAAAGACTTGTTGGTTATGATTGCAAGTTGTGTTGTAAATCAAATTTTAGAAGTTAAAACACAAGCTATCTGATCTCCACCTAAAGATCAACATTTACCAACTGTAATGACTAGGGCACTTTGTGCTGTGGTCAATATGGATCCAATATCATAAACTCATCATATCAGTCTCTACCATACAATTTAGTGAACAATCACGATCGCAACTAAGTAAAACCAAAGAATGACATAAACCAAGAGGATCTCCCAAGAAAAGTACAACACAAATACAATGGAATATAGACATTTGCAGCTAATGTTTCAAACTTTCAAAGGTGGCATGAACCAAATAGGAAGACATGTTAAATTTACGACGCAGTGCAAACAAAACACATTGAACGAATCAAAGCACAAGGCCACATCAACATGGGATAAGTCGGGCAAAAAAAATTAAGGGCAAGTTTGAATTGACTTATTTGAGCTTATCTACCGACTGTTTGGGAAAACATATGAAACACATTCATAAGTTGTTTTCAGCTTATTTTTATCAGCTCTCCAATATAGCTTATGAAAACAACTTATAACTTATACATAAGTGCTTATGAAGAAATAGGAATACCTGAGATAAGGAGCCAAATAAACAAGTGAGTAAGCAGCATAACGACGATTACCAGTATCAAGCCACGCAAAAACCCAACTCTACAATCAATCAATCAATCAAATTAATCAACAAATATTTAAACTCATTGTAATATAAATAAGAAATTGAAAATACAAAAAAAATCTTTTTTATTTTTTTTATTTTTTTACTTACAAGCCAATTAAAATAAGGAATGAAACTCATGATCCCCATAACAGCCAACCTTGTATCCGTTGAAGTTAAAGAAGATTCTTCTTCGTCTTCGGTGGTGACTGGTACCGGAAGAATCAATGAAGTGAGCATGCAAGCTCCGATTGCGGCGGCGAACGGAGCATCATCGGCGAACACTGCTTTGCAGGAGCTTTGTCTATTGAATTTGAAATTGCGTTTGAGTTTGATGTTTCCGAAGGAGGATGGTGGTGAATTTGGTTTGAATTTGAATTTGAATTTGAAACAAGGGCGTGAATCGAAGAGGATCATAGTAGAAGAAGAACAACAATTCATGGGTACGATGATGAGTGAAGTGATGGTTTTGTTGAGTTCAATTTGATTTGATTGAAAAGAAGAGAGTCAAAATAGAGACAAAATGCACCGAAAATTAACAAGAGTACAAAAATACTAGTATAGTATAGTATAGTATAGTATACTACTACGTATTCTGTAGATACATACAAGGGAGGGAAGGTCATGTGTTTAGGCTCAGCCCAAGTTACTTCTTTTGAGTTGAACCTTAATTAATATGTTTAAAAATAAATTAACTCACACCCCCACACCTATTTTCCATACCAAACATTTTAACAAAAATCTAATTTTAAACATTAAATGGTTAAGTTATTCAACCAAAAATATTTGATTTGGCGTCTTATAGTACCGGCTAATGTTTACTTTTTTCTTTGGGAGCTTTGCCATAAGTTAGTTCCTCTTTGCCTGGTTTTGAAGAGGAGTATGATTGTCTTAGATGTGTGTCCAATTTTAAACATTAAATGGTTAAATATGTTGCTTGCTGAAATGCTACGCATCTCTTTTGTTAGGTATTAGTCTTTTTTAGTTTTTTTCTTTTCTTTTTCTCTTTTGCGTTTGCAACAAAGAAAAACATCACACAAAAAAAAAAATCAATTCAAACATGCAACGTGAAATGGTAACAAAAAATTTAGACATATCAAAATTCGAAAGAATTTTTAGAGAATTTTTAGACAGATTAAAAATAAAAATGGCTATATTTAAAAAGATCAAAAATATATTTAACTATTTTTTTATTAATATTTTTTTTAAAACTTATCATGGATAAACGATTGTTTTACTGTGGCAAACCCTTGATCGACAACTTCAACCATTAAGAAGTACTCCCTCCGTCCCAGAATAACTGACCCATTTTCTAAAAAAAAGTGTCCCAAAATAATTGACTCATTTCAATTTTCAATACAACTTTCATCATTCCCAATACAATATAACACTAAATAATACTACTTTTATCATTCCCAATACAATATATTCCATTTTCCCTTTTATTTATACATTTTTCTTAATATGTGTGAAAAACAAAAATGTGTCAATTAAATTGGGACGGAGGTAGTACCAAATAGTGCATAATTTTGCATCTCAAATTGTTCGCATAGTTGTAACTTCCACTCAACAATTTCATAAACTTCATCCTCATCCTCTATAATAATTATATCATCAACAAATAGTATTTTAGTGTAGAATTTCTCAAACAAGTCCATGAAACTTGTTCTAGACCATAAAAAATCTCCCCCTAAAAAAAAGAACATGAAAATATTTTTTTTAACTTACACACTTTCACAAGATTATATGTTTAAACTTAAAAATCATATAATTTAAAATATAAATTTATGAATAAGTCCCTTCTTTATTGTTTGAGGTGTTGGCCCTCTATTGTACCCAAAATATATATATATAAAATAAAATACAATAAAAAAAGGCAGAAAAATGTGTCCATCTTTTTGCTAGTAAAGTAATAATACAAATTATTACATATTTACATGTGGTCGTGGGTGATTTAGCAAGAAGGATTGAAAGTGCAAACGTTGAAGAAGAACTCAATCATACGTTCATCCTGAAGCATCCAATCCAATCCAAGGTGGTTAATTACTTAAGTAAACATGTTTTATTCTTAGATCCAATTTCAATCAACGAAATTGTTGCCTTTCTATTTATCCATCCTTTTTCATAATGTTTGGATAAATTCCATTTTCTGATTTACGGGTTTCAACATTTTGTGTTTACCAACATTATAAACAATTTAATTTCTCCTTGGTCTCACAAAAATCCATTTTTTATTCTTTTTAGATTTATGGGTTTCATGATTTTGTCTTTCACAATCTTGCTTTGTATAGGAATTAATTAAGTAATTAATTAATTTTTTGGTTTTGTTTTGTAGTAACAATTCCATTATTATGAAGAACCAAGGTGGTTATGTTCCACCTGCTTACATCCCATTGGGTCAATCAGATTCAGAGACAATGAGTGTCTCTCCTCTACACCATGGTGGTGGTAGTAGCAATGGATCAAATCAATGGTCTTCTGGAATCTGTGCTTGTTTCGATGATATGCAGAGCTGTATGCTACTTCCTTACCTTGTTTAATCACCAAGGTGCCTCTTGTTGATTATGTTTGTATGTTTGTTTGTTTAAGGATATTTGTTTGTGTCGTTGTTGTTCTTTATATCATAATTTTGTTAAGTATTTACTAATTTTAAGAATATTAACTAGTATAGAGCTCGTGCTAGATGACACGAATGTAGGAGAAAAATGAGGGGAACTAGAGGTATGAATTCCTTAGTAGAAGATTTTTCTTAGCATAGATAGATAGAATCTAGAAGATAGATAGATAGATAGATAGATTGATTGATAAGCTCATTGGTTGGTTGGAACCTTATGTTGGATGGGAAGACCGGCTACCATAGACCCACAATAAGGAACATGTACTGTTACACCGCCGAGAATACTATTTTTAGGATGGATGACACTGGAAAATGCATGCCTATCCCACTGATCAGTGAGATCTTTTACGAGTAGGATCAATATTTTGACTGCCTTGACAATAAGGATTAGGAGGGGAAGTTCTGAATTTTATTGTTTGGCACTGTCTTTTGATTGATTATAGCCTTTTCTTGTGTTTGTTAAACAATACTCAATTAAGTGAATTCTTAACTCACTGAACTTATTTATGGTTGGTACTAGACATTCTTTTATAAAACTTTTCCCCCTATTTCACATCAGTGGTTATTTGATGTATATATAAAGGGCATGGAGTGTCCTCGTGAGCTTAGCTCAGTTGGTATGCACAATGCATAATATATGCAAGGTCCAGGGTTCAAACCCTGGCCACCACCCAAAAAAAAAAAGGGCATGGAGTAAGAAAAAAATCATCAATATTTGACACCGTAATTAGTCAAATGATTTTTTAGCTTGTTGATTAAAATATTTAAATTATAGTATAAAAAGCTCTTGTCTTTTGTTTTTACCTTTCTGTATGTTACAAAAAGTTTGTTCTGCTTTTTTTCGATAAACTGGCAAATGAAAAGATTGGTTTCAAATTTTCGGCTTCTGTGCAGGTTGTATAGGTTGTCTTTGTCCTTGCTACCTCTTTGGGAAGAATGCAGAATTTCTGGGTTCTGGCACGTTCATGGGGTCATGTGTTACCCATTTTATATTGTGGAGTCTTGTTAATGCAGCCTGCTGCTTATTAACCGATGGCCTGTTTTTGGGTTTACCTGGATGCCTTGTTTCGTGTTATGCTTGTGGCTACCGCAATACCTTAAGATCAAAGTATAATTTGCCGGTAATAATATTACAACCATGCTTTACATCAAATTTTATAACTTGTTTTTTCACCTTTTCTTTCTATTTTCTGTTCTGGCTGTTATGTTTCAAACTTTTAAATATAAGTGTTATATTTAGTTATTTCAATGTTGCATTTTGAGTGAGACTGGTTAATGTAATTGGGGTAAAATAGTAAATGGTTCTTAACTGGAGGTTGACCAGTCAGTAAATTTGAAGAATAATTAGGCACATTCTAATAGTAAAAGAACTGTTTAGGTATGTTAGTAGGGAACGAGCATAAATTCCCCAGCTTTTCACTTCCTATAGACAGCAAGTAGCAGCAACTTTGAGTCCTGGCACATCATCTGAGATGAGTGAATTTAAAATATGTCTAAAATTTAAATGTGATAAAAATGAAAGAAAGGAGATCTGTCGTTATATCTATATCACCAATTTCTACATAAGAGAGTATCTATGTCATCTGATAGAGTTAGATAATGCAGGTTGAAGGGTGCTATTCAAGTCCAGTTTTCCCTAGAAGAAAACTAGAAATTGAAATAAACTTGTAGGACTTGCTCTTTGTTCATATTTCAGAATTTCTGAATCCTTTTAGGTAGTTCAAGTTAAGTTCACAGACTTTGAGGGAATGCATATTTCTCTTGAAAACACTCCAGGTACTGTGGAACACTTCTCAACATGCCTATGCCTAAATATTTTCCTAGTTGCAGATGCATTTTTTGAAAAAAAGGATTTGCCTTTAATAGAGAAATTTTAGCACTTTATATTAATCACCCAATCTAAATTTTTTGGATGTCTCTAGTGTAAATATTAATAATGAAAAGAAAATCTGGTGATGCAAAGCATAATACTAATCATATTCTTTTTGTCTTATGAAGGAAGCACCGTGTGGGGATTTTGTAACCCATTTTTGTTGTCATCTGTGTGCCATTTGTCAAGAGTACCGTGAAATACGCGAAAGAGCTGGGGATTCTGAAGCTACAGATATGAAGCTGGCAGTAGTTACAGCTCCACCTGTCCAGACAATGCAGTCAGATTCCAATCAGTAATGCCACAACCCTGCTCCCCTTATCCCTTACACAGTTTATGGTTTGAGGATTTCACACTTGGGTGAAGCATGTGGTTCATTATGCACACTACAAGTGAATGTAGTTATTCTACCGATCATGGCATTTCTCACTTTTACTTTTTCAATTATCTTGAAGGAAAAACTAGAAAAATATAGAACACTCAGCTGTAAATGAAAATTTAGTATGTTCAATGTTTAGTAATATATTACTTCTTCAGTGCCATCTTTACCACTTTATTTTCCACCTTCAAGACTAACGAAACTGCTTATCCTCTTGGCATTACCTAATTGTTCTTATCGGGTCATTCCAACTTGTAATTTCAAATAGCGATTTGCCTCTCCCGGAGCAGGATTTATGTTTGTTGGTTACCAACATAGAAGCTATGCCTTTCGCGGTAAGGTATTGAGATTAAGTGTTGTAAGTTAAATCTATCACAAGTGATTGTTGCGCAGGGTGTGTAAGTGTTGTAAGTTAAGGTATTGAGTTTAATTTCTATTGATAAAAAAATGGTTGGTGCACAAGGTGTGCAAGTGTAGTAAATTTCAAGGTATCAAGTTTGATTTTTATTGATAAAAGGAAAGTAACAGGGTCAGTGGAATTTCCAAATAACAAGGTCATCCAAACTTCATGTTGGGTTCTAACATAACTATATGAGCAATCACTTGATGGAAGGCTTCCACCAAGCGATTGTTCATATAGTTATGTTAGCCGCATTTTATATTCCAGTTACAAAACGTGTCTCTAAAAGCAAGCAATTGTTATGAAAAAAAATCTTTAAGTCTTTTGCATTTTTACCTTCTTTATAATCCAAGTTGATAAACAAGAAAAGGATGAAGATGTTTGTGTAAAACAGACATTGAAAATCATGATGATGTATTCCAATATGTATCTGTATTAAAATAACAATAATAAAGGTAGCAATCAAACATGATTAATACCAATAATTGCTTTCTTAAAAAAATAGTAACAATTGCTTTTAAAAATGCACATCACTGTAGCAGCAACAAAATAAATAAATAAATACCAAGACATAAGTTCCACTAGAGAGTAACAATCAAATTAACAATAACATTGACATGGAAACAAAATATAAAACTGAATTAGAGCTTAAGTGACAAATCAAGCCCCTGAGATACAGAATTGGAGGATTCTTTTCAAAGTTGGACTTCGACCAATCAATATCATCCTTGGTAGAAGTAGGATCCACGCTATTTTTATTGCTCATGATTGAATTTGAACTTATAGCAACGTTTGTAGAACGATCTCTAAATTTTATAAGAACTCCAATTTTGTTATTGGTACCATCTTCAATCTTTGAAGTAGTTGCACCACCAAATCCTAGAATCCGTACGCAGATGCGCTAGATTGTACTAGTAGTGTCTGGTTGATTGCTTTGGATTACGATATGTGGCTCGGTACCTCTAGGTTGCTTTGCTTCACCCATTTTGGCTGTTTTTCTTTCTTTTGTTTATACTGGGTCGAGTTTTATAACCCCATTCTGGTTGTTTCTCCGAATATAAATAAGACTGTGCAGCCGTTCAAATTGACCCCCGTAATAAACGCGAAGTTTGAAAAATGACGATGTAAAAAGGAAAAACATGAATTTGCCCTCTGTAAGATTTTCATTATAACCATGATTATAACTAAAAAAAATTATAAGCAACACTCGAGAAGCCCATGCAATAGTGCGCCAGCCCATGCTACAAAGACAGCTAAATAAAATTATAACTTGTATTGATGGGGTGCGCCAGTCCATGCAATAGTGCAACGCATAAGCGACACTCGAGAAGCCCAATAGCAAGCTACTGAAGTGGCTTCTCCCCCTCAAAAAAGTAATTTAATATCATGTGACCCATTGGGCCACATATCAGATATTAAACTGATAAGAACAGATACTACACTTGATCTTAGCCAAAAGGCCGAGAAAGGTATGAGGTAAATGATGTACTCGCTTCTTATTTTATATCTCACATCCACTCACTTGTTTTCGGAACTAGCGATGTGGGACTATTTGCAATAGCCTGGGACTAGCTTGCTCTTGTATGGCATGGCATGGCCAACAAAGACCAATTTCCAAACAAAGGATACGTGATTTGAGCTTCCAACAAGGACAAATCCCATGCCAACAATACATTTTACAGATTTTGAGAAGCTCTCCAATGAATATTTTTAATCCCTGGATGAAGGAAAATGAATGGAAAGGGAATAAAAATGATGGCTACAGTCCTATGAATTGAGTTTGAGTCTTTCTTCTCCCTCCTTTTCTTCTAATTCCAAACTCATTGCTGCAAGTCTTGTTTTCATTACAATCTTCTGCTCAGTTTCATTTCCCTGAAATCATGAACTTTTAATATGAATGAAAGATTTGTTGAGGCCCCTCAAACAAGTGCCTCATGAAGTGTAATATCACTTCTGGAATTAAATATCAGCTCGAAAACTAAAGTAGCTTAATTGGAATCATACATTTCTACAAGGCCAGCCACAACTACTGCTAGAAACCATTTTGTTTAACAATGATGCTCGGAAAAATTGAATGTTATGCTCACAAATATCTTCACTCCTACACATAATAATCAGAATAAATACCAGCATTAGCTATCATGAAACCACAACTTTGTTTCATACTTTCTTAGAGGTGAAGATGTCTAGAAGTCAAATATTAGTAAGAATCAAATTGAACGTTGCCTGAAATTGAAAGTTTATATTTATTTAAGGTTAAGAAGATATGGTGGTAGGTACTGCTGTTGCTGCGGCTGTTTCTATTATTCCCAATAACAAATTTCCATGTCCAATATTTGTTTCCTTCTCCTCCTCATCCTCATCCTCCTCCTCCTCCTCAGTTATACTGTCTAACGTGTTTCACTTTGATAATTTCGTTGTTCCTTCTAGCACAATCAATGATGTCGTTTCTGCTGAATTGCGGTTAGATGCCATGCTCTCTCAAGGTATTGGTTCCATATCCAATTATAACCCCGCTGTTATTTCTTATGCTCAACAATTTGGAATCCCGATCCGATCAGATTCAGGTTTTTCCAGATATTGATACTTGGAAAATCCTCATCACTTGTCACTCTAGAAAATGTAACATGGCTTCAGCTTTCTCTTTATTCGATAAACTCATCGAGTCCGGTCATCATCCCAGTACTCCCACCTTGAATGATCTTTTCCATGGTCTTTTTCTCCAAGGTGAGATTCACAAAGCATTGCCCTTTTATAATGATGTCTTATTAAAGGGTTTTAAGTTAGACGAGACTAGTTATGATTTTCTAATCAGTGGGTTATGTAAGATAGGAGAAACTGAAAAAGCCATAGAGTTGTTGAGACAGGCACAGATTGATGGCGGCTACATAGATTTTTACGTCAAGTCATTCTATAACGCGATCATATTCAGACTATGCAAAGATAGACTTGTAAACCAAGCTTATGATTTATATTCTGAAATAATTGTAAAGAAGATCACCCCTTGTGTTGTCACATATCATAATCTAATCTATGGTTATTGCACAGAGGGTGGAAACATTGCGACGTTACAAAACTTTGCCAGTACAATTCTACTCCGACGATTAATTATGGTTATGATTATACCAAAGAGACTATTTCATGTAGGCTTGTTCAACTAAGCATTGACGTCACCGAAAGACAATGGTTGCAGACCAATTAATTAGGCTCTCTTTCTCTGTAACATCTATGAAAATAAGAATGGTGCAATGGAACTTGTTTGTGGTGTGTAGTTTACATGCTTTCTAATTTTATGCTTTTGTTTTTCATTGCACTTCTGTATGTTAGTTAATTGCCAAGTTAATGGACAATAATAATGTTTAATGTATTCTTTGATCATGCTTGTATTTGGCTAATTTATGCCCTTCGAACAGATATGCATCTATGTTTCTTATTTTTTGTTCTTTGATTATGCCTATGATTGTTTCGACTTATGACATTTTCTTTGGGAAATCAGAACCAGTAGATATACTCTTTAAGCTGATTATAGTGTTTTTGCAACTATAATCATGTTAGTCCAAACATGCTTTCATTTTTCCAACTTATGTTTTCTATCTTTATAAATACGTACACAGCAATTGATGTTGATTGTTACTATTTTAATCCAAGATGTGAGTGATGGATGGATTTTCTCATTTGATTAGGAATATAAACATTACAGAGATTATAGAAATAAAAGGACCCAGATATTCATTAGTGTTTTAAGATTTGAGTGAGAGTAAATGTAAAACTCTGTTCCAATACATTATCCGTCAGAGGAATGAAAATTCTAAATCTAAAACAAGCACATCCCAGTACTTTTCAGTTAAATTAAAATTTACTTTGTTCCAGAGGCAGTAGGTAGTATGTATATGTAATACTAGTAATGCACCAGTGGCGTGTTAATACATTCAAACTAAAGTTGGAATAGAATAAAATGAGATAAGATGAAATACACCAGAGTAAAACAACCATTTTATTGATTCCATATTTTATGATGAAATTGGAATAAGATGGAATAAAAATAAAGATTCCATCTCATGATCCACAAATTAATAGTCATTGCACCCAATGGGAGAATGCTGGTGGTATGTTACCAATAGTCATTACAAGAGCATGTTGCATGTTTGAAATGGTGAAAGCGATTCGAATCTCTTACAATAATCTCCTTCTGAAACAGTTTTGATGCTAATTTCATAAAGTTATGACAATCCACACAAATACGGATATTCTTCATAATTTTAATGACATTTCCAGCACAAGGCGAAATTCCTTCATTCATTATAGCAAATACCAATGCCATCTTCTCGCTATGATGAAACAATTGGTCTTCTATGTGCTCCACTTCAATGTCATGCAAAGCTGAGCCAATCTCTGGAGCATAGCCCATTTCTTTCAATTGTCCAATCAATGTCTCGAGCCGGCTCAATATAGCCTGCCTTTTCGGATGATGTTGGCCACCAGATGTGAATTCATGAACCTGCTTCCCAACCTCAACCCAGCTTAATCCAGGTCTTTTTCTCACGTTAGAGTCTCTCATTTCCTTCCGAATCAATCCAGCTTCAATAAAACTGCCTCCAGAGGAATGTATGTTTGACATTTGTATGTACGCCAATGAGTTTTTAGGATCTAACTTTTTAAATTTATCGGCTGCCAATTTGGCCAAGTCAGCCTCACCATGTTTCCTGCAAGATCCAAGTAATGAACTCCAAATCACAGAATCAGGTTTCATTGGCATTTTACGTATCAATTCCTCCGCCTCAAATATCTTTCCAGCTCGTCCATAAAGGTCAACCATGCAGGCATAGTGATCTAATTGAGGAGCAATACCATGTCTTTCAGTCATAGAGTTGAAAATTTGCGCTCCTTCTTCAACAAATCCAGCGTGGCTGCATGCCGCGAGAAGCGCAACAAAGGTTGCAGAATCTGGATGAACATCCATTTGCTTAAAGAGATCTAGTGCATCTTTTGCTTGACCATGAATGGCATAAGACTTGAGCATTGAATTCCAAGAAACCAAATCGTGGCAACCCATTTCAGCAAAAACTTGTTCAGACAGAGCTAAGGATCCAGACCTCCCATAAGCATGTATCAAGGCATTTGAAACAACTGTGTCGTCGTGAAACCCTTGTTTAATTACCTGTGAGTGAACTTCGGTTGCATTTTTCTCAGTGACAAAGCACGCGCAAGCTTTTAAGGCAATTGAAAATGTGTGCCGGTCCAACACAAAATTTTCTCGATGAAGTTGACAGAAAAGAAGGAAAGCTTGCTCAGGATCGCGCTCCGCAAACACAGAAATAATAGCAGTCCATGACACGATATCATGTTCGCCACTTGTATCAAGGAAGAGCTTAAAACAGTCAGAAATGTGACCCCCTAGGTCTGCATAGGATTTTACCAATGCAGTTACCACTTCAACTTCTGAAATAAGACCACTTTTAACTGTGAGACAGTGTAATTGAAAACAGTTCTTCAGATGATGTGAGTTGTTGATGTCATCTGAAGTACTCGTGCAATGATTCAAAGAAGATAAAACACCGAGTAGCGTGGTACTGTTAAACCCAATTCCATTGCAATACATATGCGCAAACAGACCAATAGCTTTGTCGCCAAGTCCACGGAATTGAAAACCTGAAATCATCGAATTCCAAGATATAAGATTTCTATACTCCATCGACTCAAAAACAGTCCATGCATCATCCGACGTATGATCACAACCTCCACCGAAACCACCAGAACACTTGCTATACATCGTAATAAGAGCATTTGCAACATACACATTGCAATCCAACGACATTTTCAAAGCAACAGCATGTACCTGCAAGCCATATTTAATATCTTGCTCCTCACAAGCGCTAAGAACACTTGCAAAAGCAAATTCATTGGGGCGAAAACAAGCCAACATACCAGAGAATAAAGCAAAACACTCTCTGATCAAACCAAACTGCGCATACCCAGAAACAAGAACAGTCCAAGAAACAAAATTTCTTCTCGGCATTTGATCAAACAGGTAGCGTGCATAATCTAAATGGCCACATTTACAGTACATATTTAAGAGGTTATTAGTAAGAAAAACATCATTTTGAATTGTGGGGTGTTTGTTAAGTATGTAATAATGCAATGCCATGCCTTGTTTGATGTATTTTTTCTGAGCACAAGCATGTATGAGAAATGCATAGTCTTGAAGGGTTAAAGAAGGGTTGGTGTAAACAAGAGAAAGTGCTTTTCCAAGGTTTCCTTGTAATGAAAGAGTGTGTATTTGTGTGTTTACGTTTCTGGCTATGGTTTCTGGTTGTGCAGTTGAAGTGTAATAGAGATTTTGCAATATACAAAATTTGGGGAGTACATGGTGCATAAGCTTTTTGGATTGCAACATCAATGTGGGGAAGTTATTTGCACCAAGAAGTATCATATTCATTGTGGCTTTATTTGAAGTTTGATGAAGTTAGAAAATGTTAGTAATTGATTATTGATAAGAAATGCATAAGTCGTTAAAATTTACATATCAACAAAAGATTTATGTGAGTTTTATTTTTTGATAAATAGTAAAAGTTTATGTGAGTTGTAGAACTGTTTAATAGGTTGGTTCGGCCGAACAAATTCTACTTCGATGGACCAACACTTATAAATGAGTTGAATTGGAGTAACTCAATTGTTTTATAGATTGTCAAAATTGAGCAGGATTCAAACATGAATCATTTATACTAATTTTTTTTTTTTCTTTTAAGTGATGAAATGTACAACATAACTATTTTAAAATTACTCTTTAATAGCTCTCAAACACCTTCAGATTACCATTTACCTTCGACGGTGGTTAATTGTCGTTCGTTTGCTAAAATGCCATTGCAAACATATTATTTTTGGGGATATGTGGTCGGGTGGCATGCAATGCAAATATAATCAAGCACATCAGATTCCACTAAGAAAGCTAGGCAGATGTGTTAATTCATTATTTTTCCACAGCACTTGTTGACATGGAATATGAATAAGAAACTGAAAATACAAGAAGTTTGCAAAGAAAACAACTAGGACACAAGGGAATAAATTTATATATAGACACTTACTCTAGAGTTCTAAACTTAACCTCAGTGAGATGAAAAACAAGAAAATAATTTGAAGTTGCCATCTCTACATCCCCTTAAAGAAGTCAAGAAATTCCAGGCACACTTGAAGGTCCTGTGATGTTCTTTCAAAAAAATAAAAAAAACCATCAGGCCCCAACTTGTATTTGGTATTATTACTTGTCAAATGCATATGATAAGAGAGGTAATTAATTGATTGTAAAAATCGGTAAGCCAAAATTATTTCCAAGTTCTCAATCTTGTTTATCGGATGGAAATCACATTTGAATTACATCAAAATTACGATGTACTAACACCATTCATCCAATATGCTGGCTATGGAAGATTTGATTAACTAAATAATTAACCAGACGCAATAGGCAAAAGTTATTATGCATAAGGATTTCCTTATGCATGGTGCATAAGCAAATCAGAACCGTTAGATCAAGGACAGGTGTTATAATCTGGTGCTTCAGCTCAAACATATCACAACCGTCCGATATTGCACACGTGTTCTAATCTTGAGCTTCAGATGCCACAGTGTTTCGTCCCTAACAAGATCGCTTTTCTCACCGTTTCCGTCGCCGGCGCCGGTTCACGATCACGATTCTCACCGTTTCTTGCCGTTCCGACGTGATTCTTAGCCTTGCTCGCTTCTCCAACGTTATTTTCAGCCTTCTCTCCGACGTGATTCACCCTTGATTCGTGCGATTCAGAAATTCATCTTGATTCATCTTGATTCGTGTGATTCAGAAATTCATCGCCGGCACCTCGATTCTCACCGTTTCTCGCTGCTGCAACTTGATTCTTCTCCGACGTGATTCTCACATTTCTCTCCGACGTGTTTCTCACCTTCCTTCGACGTTATTCACTCCGACGTATTTCTCCGGCGAGTTATTCATTTATATGATTCAGTCTGTTAATTCGATGCAATCTGTGATATGAATCGTTGAAAATTATTGTTGATTATATAAAATTACTGTTGAATCATTGAATTGAAAATTGATGCTTTAAAATTGAAGTTAAGGATCATTGAATTGAAAACTGATGATATAAAAGTGATGCTATAAAACTGAAGTAAACTGAATCATTGCAAATTATTGTTGTAGTAAGAATTTTACTTGATTGAATCATTGCAATGATTGAATCATTGCAATATGTGATATTTTAGTTCAGTTGATTACATCAGTTGATTACATCAGTTAATTTGATTCAATCTGTGATGTTTTTAACTCAATGTGAATATTCAACTGTGATTTTTTAACTCAATGCTATAAAACTGATGATTGAATCATTTAAAATAACTGTTGGAGTATGAGTGTTAGGGATAATTTGATAGCAATTTAGCTTATTACTCACCAAAACCATTTCCACAGGCCAATGGTTTTGGATTACAACTCACCAAAACCATATCCACAGGCCAATGGTTTTAGCATAGTTTTTTAGAGTTTTTCAGTAGTTTCAATTTATCATATCTAATGGTTTTTTTGTTCTTAATAGTGTTTGTTGCTGTTTTCAATGGATTTGATATTAACTTCATCTGAGAGTGGACAATTGACGGTTGAAAATTCAGTTATTGATGCGGATAGTTCTCAATGTTACTCATTTAGTGATAAAGAATCATGGAAGTCTTTGGTCTTTAAATCTATAAAAGAGATTGAAGATTTTTATTTTAATTATGCATATAACACTGGATTCTCTGTTAGGAGTATGTTGAAGTCCAAGAACAATTCACAAAATAAGAAATCGGATAAGGTACATTATTTGCGTTATGTTTGTAACAAAGAAGGTTTCAAGAAGGGAAGTCTGCTTAATCCTAAAAACAGGCCAACATGTGACAGTCCAGTTCTTGTTGAGTATGAGAAAGCTAAAGAAAAACCAGAGGAAAGGGTTGGTTGTAAAGCTGGAATATATTTGAAGTTGGATGAAGCGTTGAATGTCTATAAGATATATAAGTGGGAAGTTGATCACTGTCATCCATTACATAAACCAGAGCATTTGTGCTACTTGAGATCATTTCGAGAAGTAAATGAAGTTCAAGGACAACTTGCTTTAATAAATTCTAAAGCTGGAATGTCGATGAGAACATCTTATGAAGTGATGGGTCAAGGAGTTGGAGGCACGGAGAATCTTCCTTTTCGATTTTCGGACTTAAAGAACTATCTAATGACAACTCGTCAAAAGGAGATGGTGGCTGGTGAAGCAACTGTTATTCAAGAATTCTTTAGAAATGAAGCTCTCTCGAAACCAGGTTTTTACTATGATATCCAAGTTGATGCTGCAGAAGACATAGCCAGTATTTTTTGGGCAGATGGAATTATGCAACAAGATTATGCTCTATTTGGTGATGTTGTCAGTTTTGATACAACTTACCGAACAAACAATAAATATCGGCCATTAGGTTAGTATTTTGTACTTCTCACAGTTTTTAATTCTTATATTCTTGAAATTTGAATGAATGTTCTGGTTTAGAATTGAAGGTTCTGGTATATGTGTGTTAATTTGGCTCTTGTGTGTGTTTAGAATTGAATGTTTATATTGATTGAAGGTTTAGAATTTAATGTTCTGGTTTATGGGTGATCCTATCTTGCCTTGGAATTTATGCTCTGTACAGCCATGGAAAGATCATATGTGTTTTTTTATCGATGATAAATAGCTCTGTCTGTGTTTGCGAGTTTAGACATCTCGCTTGAGAAGTTGTGCTATGTCCAGCTATGCAAAGATCATAGGTGTTTTTTTACAGTTGTTAAATAAATAGCTTTTTCTATTTACACAGCACAATGGTTTTATATTTTTTAAATATGTTGTATTTTGTTCTGATTTGGTTCATTTCAGCTGCCTTTCTTGGTTTTGACAATCATCGTAAGAGTGTGTTATTTGGTGCTGCGCTACTGTATGATGAGACATCAGCTACTTTTGATTGGTTGTTTACAACTTTTTTGAAGTGTATGTCCAATAAGAAACCTCAAACCATATACACAGACCAGGCTGGTGCGTTGTTGAAGTCAATTCCGAATGTTTTTCAAGGTGTTTTTCATGGTCTTTGCTCATGGCACATGGGAGAGAATGCAAAGAAAAATCTCGGCTCTCGTGCAAACAGTGCATTTTTCGATGAGTTAACTAATTTGGTTTCAAATGTCGAAGATGAATCAGATTTCGACTACAATTGGGATCAGATGATGAAAAACTGTTTTAATGGAAGGCCTACTTCGGACTTTAAGTGGCTTGTTCAAACTCATTCAAATCGTATGCATTGGTCTTCAGTTTGGGTGAGGTCACATTTTACAGCTGGTTTGAAAACGACACAGTTAAGTGAGTCTTTCAATGCTTTTCTTCGTGGATTTTTGCAGCCAGACCATTCACTTGTTCGATTCTTTAGTCATTTCAACATTATGGTTCAGAGAATGAGGGATAATCATGCTGAGTTGGACTTTAAGGCTGCAAACACTAGAACAAAAAATAATTATCCCAACAGTCAGCTTATGCGGTCCGTAGTAAACAAGTATACACCATCTTGCTTTTCATTTATTCACAGTCAGTATGACCTTTCCTTCAAATACTATTATGAGGAGGACACAACAAAAGGGTCAGAATTGAACAAGTTCTTCAAAGTTTTCACAATTGAGAAGGTTGATTATAATTACGATGATGTTGATAATGATAATGAGAGGGTTTCGAATGTTGATGTTTTGGATGCAGAATTTGAAGAAAACCTTTCCCCAAGGTTTGAAGATCATAATCGACTTGATGAAAGGGTTGTCACAGTCGACATTGGGAGCAAAAGTTTTACTTGTTCATGTCGTATGTTTGAGAACCGGGGTTTCTTATGTCGACATGTTTTCAAGATTTTGGAGGTCTTAGGTGGTCATGTGCAATATCATTTTTTGAAGACTATACCTGCACAATATGTTTTAAAGCGGTGGACTAGAGATGTGCGTCCGTCTGTCGATAAGCTGAAATCCACCATGAATGTTGGCACTAAAGACACCACTGAAGCGCAACGATATCAACAAATTTGTGCTGTTACAGTTCAGCTTTCTACACGTGTTTGCGCAGATGCGGAGGCATCTGAAATATTTCTCAACGGTGTTCTTGAGGCAGGGAAAAAGGCAGAGGAGTTTCTTATTTCTAAAGGTATTCATACAGATCGATCATCCGTTACGCCTTCTAAGTCTTCAAAAGCAGTTGCTGTCTGTGAACCATCTGTTGGGACTGCACCAAAGTTCAAAGAAAGACCAAATCCAATTAGGTCAAAGAAGCGACTTAAAAGTGATTATGAAAAAGCTAGAGCAAGACAGAAATTCCTTATAGCTCGGAAGAAGCAAAAGAAAGATGATGAGGCTTTAACAAATTAAGCGGGCACTGATTGTTTTTTATGTTATAAGTTAGGAAAGATGATGATGCTTTAACTAAAAAAGCGGTCACTTATGTTATATGTGATAAGTTTGTACTAGATTTCATATCAAATTCTTGATTGTTATGCATTGGTTTGAATATTATCTTCTGGAAACTATACATTTTCACATTTTTTGGTTTTAACGCATTTATTACTATATTTTGGTACAAAACCATTAGACTGTTAATTTGGTTTCATATAGTACACTTTCAAAACCATTAAACTATAATTATGGTTTAGTTAAGATTTTCAATTACTGAGTTAAGTGGATAAATTACTGAGTTTTGCAATTTGCTTCAATCTATTCAAGTGATAAAATTAATATTAAATGATGTCAATTCTGATGTAATGCGCGGTGACAATATTACTATGTTTTTGAAATTGAAACCACTCATTGAATTGAAAACTGATGCTATAAAACTGAAGTAAACTGAATCATTGCAAATTATTGTTGTAGTAAGAATTTTACTTGATTGAATCATTGCAATGATTGAATCATTGCAATATGTGATATTTTAGTTCAGTTGTTTACATCAGTTGATTACATCGGTTAATTTGATTCAATCTGTGATGTTTTTAACTCAATGTGAATATTCAACTGTGATTTTTTAACCTAATGATTGAATCATTTAAAATAACTGTTGGAGTATGAGTGTTAGGGATAATTTGATAGCAATTTAGCTTATTACTCACCAAAACCATTTCCACAGGCCAATGGTTTTGGAGTACAACTCACCAAAACCATATGCACAAGCCAATGGTTTTAGCATAGTTTTTCAGAGTTTTTCAGTAGTTTCAATTTATCATATCTAATGGTTTTTTTGTTCTTAATAGTGTTTGTTGCTGTTTTCAATGGATTTGATATCAAAGTCATAATAAAACAAGGCATTTTTAAACAATGTAGGCATTATTGGAAAAACATACTAATATTATAGTTCCAAACATTACAAACCATACTAACATTATAAATCCAAACATAACAAAATTAAAAATACTTATACAGAAATATTATGAAAACATAAATATGATTACTAATAAATACTAAGATTACTTTTTTCTTCATCCATAGAACGCCCTGATTTTTGTCCAGCAATCCAACACTTTCTCTCTCCATACCACAAGTTGATTGTACTTCTGCTCCCATTGCTCAACCGCATTCTGCAACGTTGTGTGTAATTCAGTTCCAGCCATAATCCTCCCTGCCAGCTGCGAGTGATGAACCCTTGATGCCTCAAATTCTGTCCCGATCAATATCCCTTTTTCTTTTTCTTCTGCAAGTGCCTTCTCCAATACTTCGATTCGAGTATCAGAGGCATGCTTTTGCAATGATAGTTCTGTCATTGCTTTTTCAGCAGCGACAAAATCATCATTGAGCACCTTCCATTGTCGTTCGAACACAGCAAGTTCCTGTCTTGCGATGTTTGCATTTAGGGTATCAGTTTCAATGATTGGTAAACCTGCAGCGAACATGTTTTGCAACTGAAGACATGAACAGACTAATCCTGAATGAACAGGATTGAGGAGGTGTCTTAGTGGACGGATTTGGCTTAAAAGTTGGGATAATTGGTTTCTAATATTGGCATCGGAATAGATTGCTTCAAATGTGTTGTTTACGATGATTTCTCTTACTTCATTTGCAAGATTTGTTGCCGTTGCGATGTCTCCGTTTACAGCAACTGGAGCGGAATTTGCAGTAGTGACGTCTGACATTTTTTGTTTTGGAAATGTAAGTGACACAAGACCTTATTATGGTACTAATTCTGAAACATTCTCTAAAGCAACCTCATTATATATAGTAATATGTTAATCCTTATGTTTCAACTTCCCATCCTAAGCAGTTTAATAACCATACTAGGCAGTTTCATTTAGTTTCAACTTCCCTACAAAACCATAGTTAACTCCTTTATTTAAATTAATTGCATTTTTCAACTGTCCATGACTCTGACTCTTCCATTCTAACCGTTATTATACCTTTTCCCGTATTTATCTTGGTGGGGCGTGGAAATTTATGTGTCTCTAATTAGGCAGTTACAAAACCATTAGGCAGTTATATTGGTTTCACATAGAATACTTTCAAAACCATTAAACTGTACTATTGGTTTCAGTAAAGGTCATTATTTAAAATTGTTTGTCAATAATAATTTTTATTATTCTTTTATTTTATAAACCATTAAACCACAATTTTACTTAGACAAATGCAGAAATTTGTTTTACAACGGAAGAAACAAAAGAGAGATGATGAAGCTTAATAAATAAAAAAGTGGTTACTGATTGATTAATTCGTATTAAGTAATTCTTTTCTATGTTATAAGTTTGCACTATAACACCAAAAATAATTAAATCAAACTTATTGTTTCAGTAATAATTCCATCATTTAAAACCTTTTGACAATGATTTTGGTTTCACAATTAAAGCTATCAAAACCATTAAAACAGACATATGGTTTCAGTAATAGTCTCATCATTTAAAACTCCATAAACTTGACAGAAATATATAAATTCATCAACATCTGTGTACAAACTCCTTAAAAAACATTAAAACTCCAAAAAAAAACATTAAAACTAATTCATTATTTAATCGGAGATGCTAGCTTTTCAAGCACTTGTTTGTAGTTTGAAGTTGCTGCCTTCTCCACATGTTGTCTTTTGCTATTGCTGGAGTCAGTTAATATTGTTGAACAGATTTCAATTCTCATATCCATAATTCTTGTAACCTTTCCATTCTCCCCACGCTTTTTCAGTTTGGTCCAACCTTTGAAAGATTCCATTTCTGGATTGCCATCCTCCCATTCAGCAAGAAACTTCATGCAAAACACTCCACAACTGTCTTTATCAGTTTGAATAGGCACCTTTGGTGTTTCCCATTTAAATTTGCTAAACTGGAAAGGCATTGTGATGTTGCTTTTCTTATACAATTCTTTCACGAATGCTTCCACCTCCTTCAGCCATACATCAAACATTCTTTTGTACACAGTTGGGTCTCCATTCTTCATGTGCAGTGGATCTCCTGCCAAGCTGTTCAGGAATTGTAACTTTTGGCTCTTGAGATTCACTACGAAGGATACATAATGACTACCCGGATTTCCAATTATTGCTGGTGTCATTATCTATTTCATCAGTAAAAAAACAATCAACATCATATAATTCAAACAATTAATGTGTAGAAATCTTTCAAAAATAAAATGAACGTAGTCTCACATATTCTAGACATGAAGGGTCAATAGTTTTCCAATCCATGTATTTGAACTTTTTCAGCTTTTCGATGAATCGTTCAAATGCAACCTTTTCTGTTATATTCAGGGCATCAGGTCTTTCCAAGTCAACCTGTTTATATAAAATGAGTCAAAATCAATTTCAAAAAGAACTAAACATTATGTATTTAAAATTTTAACATTCATGAAATGTAATGCATACAAAATTCATGAATGGTGTGACCAGTCTTGTCATTTTGTCAGCTGGTTGTTGATTCCAGTTCAAGCAATTGACCCAGGCATTTATAACGAAGAAATTGACCCATTCATCTTTTTTAAGTGTGCACAAGTCTCTTCTTTGTAGAGCGTAAGCATGAGCGCCGTTTTCCGAGCAGTACAAAAACTCCTCCCTACATTATTATAAATCATTTAGTGTTTGTACTAATACGATATTATATGATATTAGAAACTCTAGTATAGCCAAATAAGCATTAACAGTTTGACTCATCATCATCATTATCACCTGGATGATCAAATAAAACCATTAAATACAGTCAATGGTTTTGGAGGACAACTAACCAAAACCATTTACACAGCACAATGGTTTTAGCATAGTTTTCAGAGTTTACCAAAGTGCTAACAAAGTACTAATTCATATAATATTCCAATAAATATTTAAAATGGTTTTCCTTACTCATCAAGTGAATTGCTCCATGCAAATGTTGATATGTCCTTTTGCATCTTATTGCATTTTGACTCGTAGACAGCTTCATCATAAGGGCTTTCAAGGTATTTCGATTTCTTTACAGCTCTTCTTTCACGCTCAGGGGCTTTTCCAGATATGTCATGCTTGGTCTTTCTTTTCCTTGCCTTCACACTTTTGTCATTGTCCAAGTCAATTACCTCATCTGCTAACACTGACCTTAACGGAGTTGCCCTGTCAAATAAATTACGTAATTGTTACTTTCCAGAATTTATATTTTGCAGAATTTAATGAAGCAATGTCACATTGGTCGATACTTACTTTACAATAATGTCATTACAAAATTCCAAATTCTTATCCTCCTCTGCATTCTCCTGCTTCGTGTCCTTCTCTGGGTTATCCTCCTCCATCACCCTTTCTTGATTCACATTGCTTGCTTCAGATTTTGTCTTAACTGATGTGTTTTTCTCCAGGTTCTCCTGCTCCGTGTCCTTCTCCTGGTTTTCCTCCTCCATCACCCTTTCTTGATTCACATTGCTTGCTTCAGATGTTGTCTCAGATTTTGTCTTAACTGATTTACTATTGACAAACACATCATATATAGAAAAGCATTAGTTAGTTCATATAGTTGTACATATCACAAATTAAGAACCATTGAAACACATCATTTGTATTCATTTCTTACCCTGCATTTGAAGCTTCTCCCCCATCAAAAAACTCTGGAAACCTCAAGATTGTTTCCTGTGTAACGGAAATATTGCATGCGTTCCTCACTGAATCATCAAGGATTTTGGCATCAATCTCATTTTCTCCATCATCATCATCAATCTCATCTGATACATCTTTGTCATGATTTTCTTCACTGAATTATACATTTGCTTATATGTGTCAATCTTATGCAGATATCAAACATTAAATCGTCTTAAGACTTAAAATTAGATGCAGCACCTTTTTTCCCTTCCAGTGCTTCCATCCCCTCTATTTTCTTCACTATCAGGTGCTTCCATACTTTTTTCATGACTTGAACTGTTATTCTTGTCGTGTTCAGGTTGACCTTCAGTTGGACTGTCGTTGGTTGTATCTTTTGGAACATCATCATTTTCCCCAGAAGTTTCAACTTTTGCCTCAGCTATTCTTCTTTCCAAGGTTTCAGCAGTTTTAGTGTAGATTTGTATGCAAGACCTACAATGATTAAGATGCATCTGTGCCTGCAAAAATTTTATGTATATGTACTATTACTATTTTGAAAAACATATGTCTGTTTCAATGGTTCTGAGCTTTAATTGTGAAACCAAAATCATTTTCAAATGGTTTTAAATGATGGAATTATTACTGAAACAATAAGTTTGGTTTAATTATTTTCAGTTTTATATGTACTATTATTATTTTGAAAACCATAAAAACACAATATTATGCCATTCATGTAATACATCTTTTGACAGTTTTATCTCACCTTAGAGAGTGGGCAAGTATCTGCATCAAAACACAATACAAGGGGACCTTCAATTGTGTTGTGCAGTCTGGTTACGCCGGCTGTCAGTCCATGCTCGAGTCCCATAATGTCATAGACCTTCTGAAGTTCTTGGTTTGCCGCCATGACATCCCAATCACGAAGTGATGGCCGCTTGTATTGTCCTGTCAGAAAAGGACTTCTCTTCCCCATTTTGTCCATGTAATTAATCTGCACAATAAAATCATGCATATACATAATTTAAAAATCTAACACTTATTTGTTTAAAAAATACAAATATACAGAATATATAATATGATCACCATTAGGAAGTGGAAGTCCGCTAATGGATTTGCAACTTCCGGATTTTGCAGGCCTTCTTTCATATATTCAAGAACATGGGAGCACCAGTTATAAGAAGATACCCCAGCTGGATCTTCAAATATGTGTGCATATTGGAGAGATACAAAGCTACTATTAGTGGGGCACAAAATATTGTGAATGATATAACAGATTGCACCTTTCACCCACACATTTGGTTTCTCGAGTGTCTTCAGTATTCTCTCCAATTCTGTCACCCTCACAGAAGCCGAATAAGTTCCAGTCAGACCTAATTCTTTCCTTAATTTCTTTATTGCTTCCTCAGAACATAGATCCACGTTAATCTTCTTCCCTGCCACTGGAAGCTCATACACCCTATGTACATCTTCCTCTTTCAATGGAAGTACCTCATTCTTGCCTAATACAATCCACATGTTATCTTTGTCAAAGTTTTTAACAACCCAATCCACAAAGAAAGTGTGGATTCTTTTCCAGTTGCAGATATGCAACATTCCACCAAAGCCAGACTTATTCAAAACCTCAATGATCTCTGTTTTGTTTCTCTTTCGATATATTGAATTCATAATTTCATATACCTTAGGTATACTCAGCTTGTGCCTCAGTCTGTGCTTTGCATTTTCCTCATTCAAACTTCCTTCATCAGAATCTTCACCATCATTTTGTTGTTTCCTTTTCTTATTCCTCTTTTCCTTACTTCTAGCATCTTCTTTCTGCTCCTTATGTTTATCACCACCAGATGATGAACCAGTGACCTTTTTCTTTGCCCTTAGCCTCTCTTGTTCATCCTCCAATTGTTCTTCATTCTCTTGTTTCCTTTTTTTACTCCTGGTTATGTGCTCCTTATTTTCTTTGCCCTTAGCCTCTCTTTTTTTATGCTCCTTAGCCTCTATTGGTTTATGCTTCTTCTTTTTGCCCTTAGCCTCTCTTTTTTTATGATCCTTATTTGTATCACCAGCAGATGACGAGTCATTGATATTCTTTTCATCCTCCTCCTCCATTTGTGTAAGTCCTAAACTGAATGATGGCAATGTACCTTGCTCTGTAGTTTTTTCCACCTGGATGATCAAATAAAACCATTAAATACAGCCAATGGTTTTGGAGTACAACTCACCAAAACCATTTGCTCAGCACAATGGTTTTAGCATATTTTTCAGAGTTTACCAAAACCATTTGCTCAGCACAAGTGCTTACAAAGTACAACAACAATACTATAATTGAACCAACTTATATCATGAACAAGATGTACATGATCAATTTACATCATGAACAAACAAACAACAACAACACTATAATTGAACCAACTTAACACTTTGAAACCATTTCCACAGCAAAATGGTTTCATAATGAAACTCGCAGAAACCATTTACACAGGCAAATGGTTTTGGCATAATTTTTAAACAAAACATTCTGTAATAAGCACATTTAATCACTCTGAAACCATTAATTTGACTTCATTTTCCCCAATTCAAAATTAGAATGTCAATTTAGGGTTACACAGATGCAGTTACTTTCCAACTAAACAAAAATGGTTACACAGATGCAGTTACATAATTGTAATTATTTCAAAGCACAAGATAAGTTCAAACCTGTTTAAACCTCATTTTTGATGAGTTTTGTTGAGTTTTGTTGAGTTTTAAAGTTCAGTTTCAAACAACCGTAATGATGAAGAAGATGCTTGCGTGAAGTTGAGAATGCTTGCACGAAGGTGATGTTGACGATGATGAAATGCGGTGGTGATGATTATCGTGAAAGACGGTTACGGTGGCGGTTATGGTGAAGAAAGTTGGAAATGCGAACGATGATGACGAAATCGGCAGAAAACGACGACGGTGATGATTATTGTGAACTACGACGGTGATTTTGACGGTGGAAAAGGACGACGGTGATGAAGTTGGTGAACGCCGGTGCCGGAAACTGTTACAGGCGATGGCGAGGTTGTTACAGGCGAGAATGTTATAAACGTTTCCGTTGCAATTTGGTTTTGTTTTGCTCTTAGGTGAAGAAAGCAATTTCAGTGGTGTAGAAAGCAATTTTCGCTTGGGCTTGGTTTAGTGGGCCGGATCCGGTTTAGGCTTATGCATGGTGCATAAGTTTTGCTTATGCACCATAACCACTCCCGACGCAATATACTAGTATCTCTCTTTGTATATAGTTTACAGTTTAAATCATTTTAGGAAGGCAAATATATTCTTGCTCAAATTAATACGGTGAAATATCCTTCCTCTCATCGTTTCATATTTTCAATCCGAAGCTTATATAACTATTTTCAATCCCAAGCTATTATAATTATTATTGAAAATCTCTCAAAAAAAAATATTATTATTGAAAAAAAACTATTATAAATATGATTCAAATAAACATCAAAATATGCATGAGATATATCTTTTCCTTATTCATAAAGATATTTGCATCAAATATTTTTAAGATAAGAGAATAAAATGTCTAAACATCTTTTTTGAAGATTTTAAATTTAAATTTAAATATTTTAAATTTAAACATCGTTGAGATTTCTTCAAAGAAGACATAGTTAACACTACCAGAAAAGAAGACATAGTTAAGATATCATTAGAATTTATAATTTATATTTCTGTTTAAAATATTTTTATAATTTGTTTTTTATTTAAATATATGTTTTAGAAATATGTTTTGCATTACAATTTTTCTCTATATATAGAGTCATGAAAAGTTTAGAGAAACACAACTATATCTCATAATTTTCCCAATACAAGCAACAAAAAAAAACCATCAAAATAACCCTTCTTATAAGCTTCTCTTTTATTCAAATCAGAAAACTACAACCCTGTTTTCTAACATAAGTTATAGTTTACTATCATTAATTCTATGGCATCTAGAGCCTCTAGCATCTTTGCCACTGCACAAGATCAAGGTGATTCTTCCCACACAAAGAAAGCTGGGAACATGAAGAAGATCGAACAAGATCCATCTTCAAACTTGGATTCCAACAAGCCTATCGATTCTGTGAAGCTATCAAAAGACGATTCGATTCGCAGATCAAAGGTGCCAAAGCACGGCTTTTTTAAGAACAAGGAAGAAAAAAGTGAGAAAAACAACGACGAGAAGAATTTGGACTCAAGGTCTTTTTCATGCTTATTTTGCAAGAGAAAATTTTCTACTTCACAGGCGTTAGGAGGACACCAAAATGCTCATAAGGCGGAACGTGCATTGAAAAAGCAACGTAAACTAAGGTATGATCTAGGTTTAGAACAACCTCACTTTAACCCTTATTTTAGTTACCCAAATAGCTTTTTTAGATCCCCTTATTATCGGGAACTCGGCGTTAGAATGGAATCTATGATTCAAAAACCATCTTACATTAGCCCTAGGATTACCTCACATAGTTTTGGCTCTTTTGGGTATAGTAATGGTGCTTTGGGTTTGCAAGAGATGTTAAACCCTTCTCTTGTTAGTTTGAGAAATATGGAGGGTAGTAATAATAACAGTGGAGTTGGGATTCTAGGTATTGGTGGTGGAACTACTTCAAGGATTGAAGATAGCACAAATAATAAAATTTGTGGCATTCTAAAGTGCGGAGATTCTTCCAAAAATGTTGTTTCAAGTTCAAACTCAATCATAGATAATAAAAACCCTAGGATTATCCCAAATGGTTTTGGTCCTTTTGGCTATAGTAATGGTGCTTTGTGTTTGCAAGAGATATTAAACCCTTCTCTTCCTCTTGTTAGTTTGAGAAATATGGAGAGTAGCTATAATGGGGCTGGAATTCTAGGTATTGGTGGTGGAACTACTTCAAGGATCGAAGATGACACAAATAATAAAATTGGTGCTATTTTTAAATGGGGAGATTCTTCTAAAAATGTTGCTACAAGTTCAAACGCAATCATAAACAATAAAAATATTGTGAATGCTACTACCAGCAAGGATGATATTGATCTGTCGAAGTTCAAAGCTGAAGAAGAGTCCTTCGATTATGATTCGTGTGGGCTTGATTTGTCACTTCGGCTTTAAATTTAGTTTTTACTAGACCATTGACCCGTGCTTCCGCACGGGTCATACAAAAATAAAATATAGCGCAAATGTGAAAGGGATCATTTTACTTGAAACCAAAAAATAATATAATTTAATTTATAAAATAAATTGTCAGAAACCTTTGTAATGCACCATATTAAACAATCTCCACGACATCAACCCTGTTACGGTAACATGACATATAAATTTAATGACATAGTTTATTGAAAAAAGAAAATCCAACGTCTGTCAACATAAAAATAGTACCCAAATGCAATAAAAACATTACTACAAAACCAAGTGCTACACATTACGGAAAACTTCTTTGTAGACCACATTTGATGTCACATCAGTATCCTGACCGTCCTCGTCATTGATCAACATCTTTAAACCATCCCTCGAAGTAACCCTCGATACTGCGACGTACAATTGTCCATGTGAAAAAACAGGAGACGGTAGATAGACACCAACATTTTTCAAAGACTGACCCTGCGGAGAACACTATGAATTAGAGGGTCAAGGGTAAACAATCAAATAATAAGCAAATAATGAGCAAAAATAATAAGTGAAGAACATTATGAATTAGATGGTCAAGTTTTGCATGAAACAAAACCAAAAATGAAAGTCTAAAAACAAAATGGTATAATGACCAAAAAAAAAAGTTTTTATATAGGTATCCATTAAAACAAAAACAACAAATAGTGTATTTGAGGTGACTAAAATTACAGTTACATATACTTATAGGGCGAAATTGTTTTCTTTTTGTTTGCTTGGCAGATGGTCGTCTTAAATTAGGAAGACATATATATATATGTAAGGAAGCACAAAAATAATAAGGAAAATCGGAAAATAGAACATTATATAGAAGTGCAAACAAACAAATAATAAGCAAATAATGAGCAAACATAATAAGTGAAGAACACTATGAATTCGGTCATGATGATCTCAAGAACAACAGCTGCCAAAATAGACACCACAGAAATATTGCAAAGATTAATTTTAAGAGGGTCAAGTTTTGCATGAAACAAAACCAAAAATGAAAGTTTAAAAGCAAAATGGTATATATTAGCCTATACAAAAAAAAAAGTTTTTATATAGGTATCAATTGAAGCAAAAACAACAAATAGTGTATTTGAGGTGACTAAAATTACAGTTACATATACTTATATATGTAACAGGGATAGCGCACACGAAAATTAAATAAGAGACCAAAAACACAGAAGTACAACAGTTTAATTATAAGCAAAGAACATTATACAATTCAAGGAAAATGATAGTTGAACGAAAAGGAAAGTATACTCACAGTTTCGAGGTCATAGTCGACGATGTATGTTCTGTATTTGAGTTGTAGCTTATTGATTGCCTTGTCATAATCTGAAATTGGGTTTGTCAATAGAGGACCTGTCAATGAAGGAGAGTGAAATATTGGTTATGCATAAATTGCAAGGAAACAAAAATAATATAAACATCAACAAAAAATAGTTACATAAAATAGCAAAAATAATACCAGTTAGGCAGTGATAGGAGAGGAGAGTTTCCATGTTTCTTCCAGCCATAGGTCAAGAAAAGGAGAACGGATTTTTGTTAGGGTTGGAAACAATATAGGAAGCAAGTCTTTTGTTTGATTTGCGGCTTTATGTGTGATAGGAAACAACTTTGAGCCAAAACAACAATTTGAGATATTTCCGTGGTTTATTTCTCATGTTTATCTGTTTATTTGTTTGCTATTTGTGTGGTTTATCTGTTTGTGGTTTTGGAAGAAATGTGCGGCATATTGGTAGGGGAAACAGATGAAAACAACTCTTTTTCTTTTTGTTTTTCATAATTAAAATTTGGATTAGGGTAAAACAGTTAGGGTTTAGCGGAAACAACCATGTTTGTAGCGCAAAAAGACATATATATATATGTAAGGAAGCACAAAAATAATAAGGAAAATCGGAAAATAGAACATTATATAGAAGTGCAAACAAACAAATAATAAGCAAATAATGAGCAAACATAATAAGTGAAGAACACTATGAATTCGGTCATGATGATCTCAAGAACAACAGCTGCCAAAATAGACACCACAGAAATATTGCAAAGATTAATTTTAAGAGGGTCAAGTTTTGCATGAAACAAAACCAAAAATGAAAGTTTAAAAGCAAAATGGTATATATTAGCCTATACAAAAAAAAAAAGTTTTTATATAGGTATCAATTGAAGCAAAAACAACAAATAGTGTATTTGAGGTGACTAAAATTACAGTTACATATACTTATATATGTAACAGGGATAGCGCACACGAAAATTAAATAAGAGACCAAAAACACAGAAGTACAACAGTTTAATTATAAGCAAAGAACATTATACAATTCAAGGAAAATGATAGTTGAACGAAAAGGAAAGTATACTCACAGTTTCGAGGTCATAGTCGACGATGTATGTTCTGTATTTGAGTTGTAGCTTATTGATTGCCTTGTCATAATCTGAAATTGGGTTTGTCAATAGAGGACCTGTCAATGAAGGAGAGTGAAATATTGGTTATGCATAAATTGCAAGGAAACAAAAATAATATAAACATCAGCAAAAAATAGTTACATAAAATAGCAAAAATAATACCAGTTAGGCAGTGATAGGAGAGGAGAGTTTCCATGTTTCTTCCAGCCATAGGTCAAGAAAAGGAGAACGAATTTTTGTTAGGGTTGGAAACAATATAGGAAGCAAGTCTTTTGTTTGATTTGCGGCTTTATGTGTGATAGGAAACAACTTTG
Organism: Medicago sativa; assembly: GCF_051527215.1. NCBI lineage: Eukaryota > Viridiplantae > Streptophyta > Magnoliopsida > Fabales > Fabaceae > Medicago > Medicago sativa. The sequence continues at coordinate 2,387,913 of NC_140753.1, forward strand.
AGCCAAAACAACAATTTGAGATATTTCCGTGGTTTATTTCTCATGTTTATCTGTTTATTTGTTTGCTATTTGTGTGGTTTATCTGTTTGTGGTTTTGGAAGAAATGTGCGGCATATTGGTAGGGGAAACAGATGAAAACAACTCTTTTTCTTTTTGTTTTTCATAATTAAAATTTGGATTAGGGTAAAACAGTTAGGGTTTAGCGGAAACAACCATGTTTGTAGCGCAAAAAGATGAAAAGCCAAATTTTTCTTTTTATTTTTCATAATTAAAGTTTGGAATAGGGTAAAACAGTAATTATAAACATTAGGGCTTCTGAAAAATTAGGGCGAAATTGTTTGCTTGGGGCAACTTTTATATATAGATTGATAAACATTAGGGTTTCTGAAAAATTAGGGCGAAATTGTTTGCTTGGGGCAACTTTTATATATAGATATTGGTAGGGGAAACAGATGAAAACAACTCTTTTTCTTTTTGTTTTTCATAATTAAAATTTGGATTAGGGTAAAACAATTAGGGTTTAGCGGAAACAACCATGTTTGTAGCGCAAAAAGATGAAAAGCCAAATTTTTCTTTTTATTTTTCATAATTAAAGTTTGGAATAGGGTAAAACAGTAATTATAAACATTAGGGCTTCTGAAAAATTAGGGCGAAATTGTTTGCTTGGGGCAACTTTTATATATAGATTGATAAACATTAGGGTTTCTGAAAAATTAGGGCGAAATTGTTTGCTTGGGGCAACTTTTATATATAGATATTGGTAGGGGAAACAGATGAAAACAACTCTTTTTCTTTTTGTTTTTCATAATTAAAATTTGGATTAGGGTAAAACAATCAGGGTTTAGCGGAAACAACCATGTTTGTAGCGCAAAAAGATGAAAAGCCAAATTTTTCTTTTTATTTTTCATAATTAAAGTTTGGAATAGGGTAAAACAGTAATTATAAACATTAGGGTTTCTGAAAAATTAGGGCGAAATTGTTTGCTTGGGGCAACTTTTATATATAGATATTGGTAGGGGAAACAGATGAAAACAACTCTTTTTCTTTTTGTTTTTCATAATTAAAATTTGGATTAGGGTAAAACAATCAGGGTTTAGCGGAAACAACCATGTTTGTAGCGCAAAAAGATGAAAAGCCAAATTTTTCTTTTTATTTTTCATAATTAAAGTTTGGAATAGGGTAAAACAGTAATTATAAACATTAGGGCTTCTGAAAAATTAGGGCGAAATTGTTTGCTTGGGGCAACTTTTATATATAGATTGATAAACATTAGGGTTTCTGAAAAATTAGGGCGAAATTGTTTGCTTGGGGCAACTTTTATATATAGATATTGGTAGGGGAAACAGATGAAAACAACTCTTTTTCTTTTTGTTTTTCATAATTAAAATTTGGATTAGGGTAAAACAATTAGGGTTTAGCGGAAACAACCATGTTTGTAGCGCAAAAAGATGAAAAGCCAAATTTTTCTTTTTATTTTTCATAATTAAAGTTTGGAATAGGGTAAAACAGTAATTATAAACATTAGGGCTTCTGAAAAATTAGGGCGAAATTGTTTGCTTGGGGCAACTTTTATATATAGATTGATACTTTGTTTTCATGTCAATGTTGCTGTTGATTTGATTGATACTGTCTAGTTGAACGTAAGTCTTACTACTTTTTTTTATTGTTAATTTGATTGACACACTCTGGTTGAACTTAAGTCTTAGTATTTATTTTAGGGTTAAATATGTTTTTGGTCCTATAAATATGTCAACTTTTCGTTTTAGTCCCTCTAAAATTTTCCTTCAACTTTTAGTCCCTATAAAATTTTCAATCTTCACTTTTGGTCCCTCTTTTAAAGTAAACTCATATGTAGAATTCATATTTTTTAATAAAATTTTCTAGAAAAATTCAAAATATTATAAGAATCACTCCAAAAAAAATTCAGAATTTTTTAACAAAACATGAATTTAATATGAATTTTTATATTTTTTCAGTTAAAAATTCATATTTAATTTGTGTTTTGTTAAAAAAAATTAATTTTTTTGGGAATTTTTTTTAGAATATTTTACACATTTCTGCATAATTTCATTAAAAAAATACAAAAAAATAAATTAAAAATAGGGACCAAAAGTAGTGATTGAAAATTTTATAGGGACTAAAAGTCGAAAGAATATTTTAGAGGGACTAAAACGAAAAGTTGACATATTTATAGGGACTAAAAACATATTTAACCCTTTATTTTATTTTATTTTATTTGATACTCTCTATGTAACTGCTATTTTAAATTGATCGATATTGATACTCTCTGGTTGAGCTTAAGTCTTAATAAATATGCAGTATATACTTATTAAAAAGTTATTATTAGTAGAAACCTTGTTTTGATTGCTAGCTTAATTAAGGCTTTGATATGTGTTTCGTCCCTGCAATTTGGGGTCATTTAAAAATTGGTCCCTATAATCGTTAATTATGGCAAATTACCATTGCAAAATTTAATCATTTAAAATTTCGTCTCTCTCCCCACTTAATCACTGCCACGTCAGTAGTTTGATGATGTGGCAGTCTCAGTTAGCAAATAAATTGAGACTTTATTTGACGAAACACATATTAAAGCCCTTGATTAACGACATTTCAATATATACGATAAATAGATATTGCAAATTGCAATGCATGATGTGCAATATTCAGTGTGGCTTTATTTGAAATATGATAGCGGTATGTAAACTAATTTGAAGAATTTGTGCTTATTATATTGCTCATGAATCCTTGAAGAGCACATTTGCAAGTCCTAACAGGCCTTTCATCAAGAACCCTCTAAGCAAAATGTTGTGCAAGTTTCAATCTTGGCTTGAGGTCACAAAAAATCATTTTATTCAATTACATAAGTATAGAATAATGAACTGGGGGTGATTAAAGTCCTTCTTTACAAAATTTGGAGTAACAGGCACAGGCAGTATGTAAATATGGATGGTGTAACCTATGACACAATTTGTTGTTGTTGAAAACCTATAACCCGGTTTGATTATTGACATGGCGATTATCTTTTTGAACCTAAATTATTTAACTCTTTGAGTTACTATGTTATTTGGAGGATTTGGTTTGTTGCAGTTATAAAAGCACGAATTTACGATTTTAGAGACCGCTGAATCAAGATCGTGCAAATTTAAATTATCATATTAGAAGAAATATACATGAAATTCGTCAAGATCTAACCGTGTAAATTTAAAGGTTGTGCAAATGATTTTGATCCAACTCTAATGTAGTGATTGTTTTTGAACGTGGGTTTTTCTTTTCTCAAGTGAATTCATGTTCTTATTTGAACACAAATTTGACACTAAATTTCGACAACCCGTTAGAGGAAAAATACAGTTTAAATATGTTATTAATGCAGTTGGTTGTTTTTATAAACATAACACATTTCAATATATTGTAAATGAATATTACAGGGTGAAGCAACCCCTGAATCATCAACTAATCCTAATCAATTTTGAATTTTAACGTTATTAACCATAATTTAAGTGTTAAATTTTTTTATTAGCAAAGTGTTTAAATATATACTCCCTCCGTTTTAAAATGAGTGTCGTTTTAGCAAAAAAAAATTGTTTTAAAATGAATGTCACTTTCTGTTTTCAATACAATAATAACTTTTTCTTTTCAATTGTACCCTTCAATTAATACTATGTTACACTACTTCCAAAGTATTATTTTTTCTTTAATGAAAAACAAACCAATAGTTGATTAGGATAATTTGGTAAAATTGCTATGACATTTGACTACTTTATTACATTCCTTAATCTGTGTGCAATTGGCTAAAGCGATACTCATTTTGAAACGGAGTGAGTACGTTATACTCTTTGACAAATAAAAATATACATGAAATACATTAAATCGCTCGCACTCTAAAAAAAGATATTCATTAAATCACAATTTGTATTCAAATAAATTTAGAAACTCGCAGTTAACAACATTGGAAATTGTGTTGAATATAAATTTCTTCAAAAAAAATCAAGCAATTAAACTCAAATGGTTAACGAGATTTATCAATGACGAATTATTCAGAAAAACTTGAGTTCGATTCCTGAGCGAAACAATCATTTATTAGACTTTACTTACCATCCGATCGAACTCCAAATTATCAGTGTTCATTTTCTTATTGATTCAGATGATTAATACCAAAAAATTGTGTTGAGTAGATTGTTAACTAGCTATGACACTTTTTTGGATATGGATCATCTTCTCTATTCTTTCCTTCTCTCTCTTTCTTCTCTCAAATCTCACTTTCTCTCTTCATTAAAAAAGAGAAGTATAATCAAGAGAAAGAGAGAGTACAATTAAGAGAGATATAGTGTTAAAAGAGGGAATGAGAGAAAAGAGAAAAAGATTATCCAATTTGCACTTATTTGTTTTATGGGTTTTGTTAACGAGTGCCCTAAAGGCAATGGTTAAGGATGTCAAAATTAAAAAAAATTCATTAAAAACATAACTTTTTTACTTTCATAAAGTTAACACATTCAACTTTTCACCAATTTCCAATTCATCATTTCTATATTAATTTTCTTAACTAATACCCTAAGGGCACTAGTTAGTATTTCCCTTATTTTATTTTATTTTTGAGAGGAGCTATGACACAATTTAATATTCATAATCACAATATCTATGACACAATTTAATATTCATAATCACAATAACGTAACCAAATAAAATACATATTCACAATAAACCATTGATTGAACCATGTCAATTTTTTTTGGCCCCCTAAGTATCATGAAGTTGCAATTTTGACCCTCTAAGAAAATAAAATACAATTCAACCCCTTAAGTACTGCCCCTTTTGCAGTTTTGACCCAGACCAATTTTGACAAAGTCAATGCTGATGTAGACGCCACATATGTAATTTTTTTAATTATAAATAAAATAAAAAATATTAAATAAAATAAAAATAAAAAAATTACATATGTGGCGTCCACGTCAGCATTGACTTGGTTAAAATTGGTCTGGGGACAAAACTGCAAAATGGACGGTACTTAGGGGGCTGGATTGTAATTTATTTTGTTAGGAGGCTAAAATCGCAACTATTAAGCTTTTTTTTTGTCCAAAGTATGATATTACTCCCTCCGTCCCTATATCTAAACATCCATTTGACTTTATTTTTATCCTTGAATGTAAACTCCTTTTCAAATTACTAGATGCATTTATTTATTTTTTTCCTAAACATACCCCTAATTAATACTACTAATTTGTTTTGAAATATGAAAAGTAAAATTTAATACACATACAAACAAAGGACAATTTAGTAATATTAATCCATAAAATAGACACATTAATTACACTAACAACTTTTCTTAAGAAATGTGAAAAAAGCAAAGGGATTTACATATAGGATGGAGGGAGTAGTTTTTATAACTAGATTGAAGTGAACCCCGCCCAGCAACAAAATATCTCTAGTTGTGAACTGAAGATGAAGTGAGTTTGTAATTTTATCCATCCTCTCATTTCACAAACATTTTCTTCTCTCTTTCAACAATCTAAAACCAAACCCTTTTAACACACACAAAATCTAATTTGTTGTCGTAGCCAAACATGAACGTAAGAGGATACACCAAATCCAAACACCAACCATGTCTATGTCTATCTCCTCACCAGGAATACTAACTCTTACCCCCATATTCACACCCACACCCCCCTCCTCCCTTTCAATTTCTAAGAGACACTCCATTAAAATCACTGTTTCATCTTCAATTTCCTCTTCAACTCATCAAGATACATCAAATTCCTCTCCACAACAACTCAACAACAATGACAACAATAAAACCGTCACTGTTGTTAAATTCACCTATAACAGAGCATCACCTTCAATTCGATGGCCCGATTCAAAACTCACTGATATGTACCCTTCCACAGACACCCTTTTGCCTCAAAACGATGTTTTTGCCAAAAAGACTCAAACTTTGGACACCCCAGATGAAACCCACAAAGGGGAAGAACAACAAGAAGATGAAGAAGAAACACGCGAAATTAAGGGGAACCGTGGTAGCAAAATGAAGGTGAGAAGGATGAACAAATTGGCTTTGAAAAAAGAGATGAATTGGAGGGAAAGGGTGAAGTTTTTAACTGATAGGATTTTGAGTTTGAAATGTGATGAGTTTGTTGGTGATGTGTTGGAAGAACATAGAGTTTTGTTCACACCAACTGATTTTTGTTTTGTGGTGAAATCAGTTGGTCAAAGTAGTTGGCAGCGCGCACTCGAGCTTTATGAGTGTTTGAATATGCAGCAATGGTATGCACCTAATGCAAGGATGATTGCCACTATTTTAGGTGTGCTTGGAAAGGCGAATCAAGAGGGAATTGCGGTTGAGATTTTCACGAAGGCTGAGTCGGTTATAGAAGATACTGTTCAAGTATATAATGCTATGATGGGTGTTTATGCGAGGAATGGTAACTTTGAGAAGGTAAATGAGATGTTTAATTTAATGCGTGAAAGAGGGTGTGAGCCTGATATTGTTAGTTTTAATACTTTGATTAATGCGAAAGTGAAGTCTTGTGCTATGGTGTCTGGTTTAGCTATTGAGCTTTTGGATGAAGTAGGGAAGTTTGGTCTTAGACCGGATATAATAACTTATAATACTCTTATAAGTGCTTGTTCTAGAGAGTCTAATTTGAAGGAAGCAATTGGTGTTTTTAGTCACATGGAGAGTAACCGTTGTCAACCGGATCTTTGGACGTACAATGCTATGATTTCGGTTTATGGTAGATGTGGGTTTGCTTTGAAAGCTGAGCATCTTTTTGAAAAATTGAAGTCTAATGGATTTTCACCTGATGCTGTCACATATAACTCTTTGTTGTATGCTTTTTCGAAAGAAGGAAATACGGAAAAGGTAAGGGATATTTCTGAAGAAATGGTGAAAATGGGATTTGGCAAGGATGAGATGACATACAACACTATCATACACATGTATGGAAAGCATGGCCGACATGATGAGGCATTGCGGCTTTACAGAGACATGAAGTCATCTGGCAGGAACCCTGATGCGGTTACGTATACTGTTTTGATAGATTTGCTTGGGAAAGCAAGTAAGATTGAGGAAGCTTCAAAAGTGATGTCGGAAATGTTGGATGCAGGTGTTAAGCCCACTTTGCACACATACAGTGCTTTAATTTGTGCTTATGCGAAGGTTGGGAGGCGAGTAGAGGCTGAAGAGACATTTAATCGCATGCGTGAGTCAGGGATCAAAGCTGATCATCTAGCATACTCAGTTATGTTGGATTTCTTTTTGAGATCCAACGAGATTAAAAAGGCTATGGTGTTGTATCAGGAAATGATTGAAGCAGGCTTTACACCAGATACTGGTCTTTATGAGGTCATGCTACCTGCGCTTGTGAGAGAAAACATGGGGGATGTTATTGAAAGAGTTGTTCAAGATACGAAAGAACTCAGTGGTATGAATCCACATGATATTTCATCGGTTCTTGTTAAGGGGGGATGTTATGATCATGGTGCTAAAATGTTGAAAGTTGCCATCACCAATGGCTATGAATTGGATCGTGAGATTTTTTTATCCATTATGAGCTCATATAGCTCATCTGCTAGATATTCAGAAGCATGCGAACTTGTTGAATTCTTTAGAGAACACGCTCCCGATGACATTCAAATGATCACAGAAGCACTCATCATTATACTTTGCAAAGCTGGAAAGTTAGATGTAGCCTTGGAAGAATACAGAAGTAGAGGAGGACTTGGTACTTTTAGGAGCTGTACTATGTATGAATCACTTATTCAGGAATGCACGCAGAGTGAACAATTTGACATCGCTTCTCAGCTTTTCTCTGACATGAGATTCAACGGTGTTGAGCCATCTGAATGTCTGTACCAAAGTATGGTGTCTGTCTACTGTAGAATAGGCTTCCCTGAGACAGCACAGCATTTGTTGTATCATGCTGAGAAAAATGACATTATACTGGATAATGTAACTGTTCATATTATTGATATCATTGAAACGTATGGCAAATTAAAGATGTGGCAAAGTGCAGAAAGTATAGTGGAGAATCTTAGGCAAAGATGTTCCAAAATGGACAGAAAGGTCTGGAATGCTTTAATACATGCTTATGCATTCAGCGGTTGCTACGAACGAGCTAGAGCTATTTTTAATACAATGATGAGAGAAGGCCCTTCCCCGACTGTAGAATCTGTAAATGGTCTCTTACAAGCTTTAATTGTTGACGGGAGACTGAGTGAGCTTTATGTTGTAATTCAGGAGTTGCAAGACATGGACTTGAAGATAAGTAAAAGTTCTATTCTTTTGATGCTTGAAGCATTTGCTCAAGCAGGGAACTTATTTGAGGTGCAGAAAGTATACTATGGAATGAAAGCTGCTGGTTATTTTCCCACCATGCATCTTTACAGACTTATGATTGGATTGCTGTGCAGATTCAAAAGAGTAAGGGATGTAAGAGTCATGTTGAGTGAGATGGGAGAGGCAGGGTTTAAGCCCGATCTTCAAATTTTTAATTCTGTACTTAAACTATATTCAAGTATTGAAGAATTTCAAAACATGGGTGTCATCTATCAGATGATACAAGATGCTGGTCTTACACCAGACGAAGAAACTTACAATACACTTATTACAATGTACTGCAGAGACCATAGACCAGAAGAAGGTTTGTCGCTGATGCATAAAATGAAAAGTCTTGGTTTGGAACCTAAGCGAGACACATACAGAAGTATGATTGCAGCATTTAGTAAACAACAACTGTATGACCAGGCTGAGGAACTTTTTGAAGAGCTTAGATCCAATGGTTATAAACTTGATCGCTCCTTTTATCATTTAATGATGAAAATGTATAGAACTTCTGGGGATCATCAGAAAGCTGAAAATCTACTAGAAATTATGAAAGGAGCAGGGATAGAGCCCAATACTGCCACCATGCATTTGCTAATGGTTTCATATGGGAAATCCGGGCAGCCTGAAGAAGCTGACAGAGTCCTTAAAAACTTGAGAACAATGGGAGCAGTTCTGGATACCTTACCTTATAGCTCTGTAATTGACGCATATCTCAAAAAAGGAGATGTGAAAGCTGGGATTGAAAAGCTCACAGAGATGAAGGAAGCAGCCATAGAACCAGACCATCGAATATGGACATGCTTTATCAGAGCTGCAAGCTTGTCTGATGAAGTAAATGACGCCATCAACCTTTTAAATGCACTCCAAGGCGTTGGATTTGATCTCCCAATTAGGTATGTTAGTTTTTTTTATGCAAAACGATTAGTTTTTTGTTAAGTTGTTGAGAGGAAGCAAAATATTTTTGGTCCGTCATATTTCTCTAGTTAATTTATTAGACTAATTGTTATATAGGCTTCTAAGAGAAAAATCTGAGTCGCTGGTTTCTGAGGTTGACCAATGTCTGGGGAAACTAGAACACGTGGAAGATAACGCAGCTTTTAACTTTGTTAATGCTTTGGTGGATCTCTTGTGGGCATTTGAACTCCGAGCTACTGCATCATGGGTTTTCCAATTAGCAATCAAAAGAAGCATTTATCGCCATGATATATTTAGGTAAGCATTATAGCTTCTTCTTCGTAGTTCTTAACAGAGATATACTTTTATTGAAGTTGTAAACTACTGCTGAGACACAATTTATACTACTTTGGTCTTGAACTATGGTTTATCTCTTTCATTTGTTATTCTACCATTATAGAGCATCTGAGCTCATCTTTTTACCATTTAATAATACACATATTTCCTCTTAGATTTCACGGATTCTATCAGCCTCGGTTAGCTTACTTATTACTTGTATCTATCAATTGCAGAGTTGCTCAGAAGGACTGGGGTGCCGATTTTAGAAAGCTATCTGCTGGCTCAGCTCTTGTTGGTCTTACATTGTGGCTTGACCATATGCAGGTAAATTCTCTTTCCCTTTGTCTATCAATTATTGCTTCTAACTTCTAACGTCCAAGGGTTATGACTATACATGCTCATAAATATGTTATTTTCATGGTGATAACACGTCAAATTCTGAGTTTTTGCATGAGCCTAGCTTTCACCTAAGCTTCATTATTTAATTTGCTCCAGCCTGTCTACGTTCGACCTTAACATTTGGACTTCAATGTCATGGCAGGATGCCTCATTGCAGGGCTATCCAGAATCACCGAAATCAGTTGTACTTATAACAGGAACAGCAGAATATAACATGGTATCGCTTGATAGCACATTAAAGGCATTCCTTTGGGAAATGGGATCGCCTTTTCTTCCTTGTAAGACACGGCACGGCGTCCTTGTAGCTAAGGCTCACTCCCTCAGGATGTGGCTAAAAGACTCCTCATTTTGCTTAGATCTTGAGTTAAAAGATTCCCCAAATCTTCCCGAATTAAACTCAATGCAGCTTATCAATGGATGCTTTATAAGGCGTGGCCTTGTTCCGGCGTTCAATGAAATTACTGAGAAACTAAAAGTTGTGAGTCCCAAGAAATTTTCCAGACTGGCTTTATTGCCTGATGATAAGAGAAGTAAAGTCATGCAAGCTGATGTCGATGGAAGGAAAGAGAAATTGGAAAAACTAAAAAAGTCTGACCCTCGACTGCTGAGGAAGATTAAGAAGATTAGGAAGAAGAAATTTATTCGGGAAGCTATGTTGTACCAAGGAAATGCAATTGGGATACAAAGGACTTTCAAACCAATTGCTGCAAATCAATCGATAGAAAGCATTAGAAACGACAACGAGTAATGTAAGGTTGTCTGCAATCTCGCCCTTAATGTGCTATAGCAGAAGCTTTCCTGAAGCATGCTATAACAAAAGCTCTTTAGCACCAACTTGACCTTTTGGGTGCAAAACAAGCAATGTAAAGCCAAATATTGTAAGCTTATATTGTACAGGACTACAGATACCAATCTGACATTCTGCCTGTAATTAACTGGAATTGTTAACATAAAACTGTTCTAACCAGTATTTCCAGCTCCTGTCTTTTTTAAACCATTACGAAGTTGTTCATCGCAATTTTGCCGCCTGTAAAACTGTTCTAACCAGTATTTCCAGCTCCTGTCTTTTTTAAACCATTACGAAGTTGTTCATCGCAATTTTGCCGCCTGTATTTAGTTTATAAATCAGAAGAGTTGATTCCTTACTTTAGGTTTGTGAATGAAATCATCTACATTTTACAATAATTAGCACAATTGTTGCTTCTTTCTTTTTCATGTATGCAAGTATGAAAAGTTTCATTCATAGTCATTTGTTTTTGTTGAGAAGCACTTTCATTTTTACTCCTTTTTTTTTGCTGTTGAGGAACATTCTATTCATTTTTGAAGACAATATAAACAAGAGAAACAACTAGCTGGATGAAGAAAAAAAAATTAACAAGGAGAGCGAGGGACAAATATTTTCATGTTAATCATTTTTGACAAATAACTGAGTGTTTTGTTTAGTTCTTGGATGTTGATTTCATTGGAGTGTGTCACCTCTATGTGTCCAACTATTGTGTCTCTTCAATTAAAAATGAATCAATTCCAGAATCAATACAATTTTCACCTTTATAAGTGGTCCCTCTATGAGAATAAAACACATTAATTTTCTCTTGTTTTTGTTGAACCAACATCAATCGAGTCATCGTCTAAACCGTAGAGATCAGTAATATTGTTTTTTAGTACATTCTCATGTATTGGACTTTATTTGTAGAAGCATCCTTCACTAGAAAAACAAGTTTAACTATTTTATTTCTTATTTAGTCCCCATATTATTTTTTTCAATTATTTGTTCATGAAAAAAAAAGTGTGTTTTTAGTCAAACTATTTTGTTAAATGTAAAGAAGAAAATAAATAAAATTTTATAGAATTAAAATAAAAGGTACCCAAAAAATAAAAAGGTATCTTTTTCATAAAAATAAGAAAGATATTTGACCTTATATTGTATATTTTATTGGTGAAGTATAAAGTGAATAAATGAGAAATTCGAGAATAGAACTCCAACTTCTACATATATGACTTCATAAATAATTTTTTTTTGAAAGATTAGTTTGTAATAATATAGTAATATTTTTTGTCCTCGTGAGCTTAACTTAGTTGGTAGGGACAATGCATAATATATGCAAGGTCTGGGGTTCAAACCCCGCCACCAACAAAAAAATAGTAATATTTTTGAAAATTGGACTTGTTTGAAAATATTGACAACACAATACGGGGGTGAGGGAGTTAGAGAGTAATAATGAAATGGTCAAATACCATTTTGGTACTTTTAGTTTGACAGAATTATCAAGTTAGTCCTTTAAGTTTCAAAAGTTTCAAATAAGTGCTTTAGTTAATAAACTATTTCAATGTTACCCTTGCTGCCAGTCTCGTTTAATTCATGTTGATGTAGCCGTTAAGTTGTTTACTTGGATCAAAATTCTGCCTTTTAAAAGCTCGAGGGTGTCAAAACTCTACGTTTAATGGTCACAAATGATAATTTATAGTGCTAGAAAGACAACTATTTACAACAACAAATGTCTTTCTACCACTATTAAACGACATTTATAGTGCTAGAATGATCATTTGTGACGATTAAACGTAATGTTTTGACACCCTGGGGCTTTTAAAAGGCAGATTTTGATTCAAGTCAACAATTTGACGGCTACATCACCATCAGTTAATTATTAAGTATTAACTGATAGCAGGGGTAACGGTGAAATAGTTTATCAACTAAAATGACTTATTTAAAACTTTTGAAACTTAAAGGATTAACTTGAGAATTCTGTCAAATTAAAAGCACTTAATTGAAATTTTCTAAACTTAAAGGACTAACTTGAGAATTTTGTCAAACTGGACTAAAGGACCAAACATAGTCTTTGGCCTAATGAAATTAAGGATTCATTCTCACACTCCAAAAACAAAACAAAAAAACTGATATTTTCTGCGGACTATAGGATAAACTAATCTCATCTCTTACCATCTTAGTCAAACACTATTTGGTATAAGAATATTTTGTTAAACCTATACTTTACAAACCTGGCACAAAATTGAAAATTGCAAGCCAGTAGATAAAAAAGTTCCATTTTATTTTATCTAAATAAAAAAGTAGTCTACTTTTTTATTCGGTCAAAAAACAAAGTTTACTTTTTTTGTTGAGAAAAAATATTTTCTTTTCGGGAAGCAAAAAGTTCATTTAAAAAATTAAAACATAAGTTTCTTACCGAGTAAGACAAAGTTAAAATCATTTTAGGAAGGAAAAAATATTCTTGGTCAAAAAAGTAGTTTACTATTTTATTTGGTAAAAAAAAAATTACTTTTTTTATCGAGAAAAAATATTTTCTTTACGGGAAGCAAAAAGTTCACTTAAAAAATTAAAACATAAGTTATGATATTCATTTCATATCATAAGTTAAAATCATTTTAGGAAGGAAAAAAAATATTCTTGCTCAATATTAATAGGTGCGAATGTGCGATATCCTTCCTCATATCCTTTCAAATTTTCAATCTTAGCTATTATAATTAGACAAATTCTATGGTACACCCAAAAATTTGGGTGTATTGGTACACCAAATCAATAAATTAATAGTTAAATGTGTTATTTTTTGAAGAGAAAAATTGTTTTCTATCACCTATAATTATAATAATTAAATCATATTTACCAAAAACGTCGAAGAAATAAAATTTAATTTTTCTGAATTTTTTGTACTCATAATAGAGAATTTTGATTATTTTTTACAATAAAATATAAAAAAATTAGTATAATTTTTATAAACAAAGAAATGATGTTTTTTGTTATAAAATGACATTTTCTAAAATATAAATATCAACAAATAGCTCTTTATTCCATAAAAATAATAGCTAAATGTTTATTAATTCGTGTCTCTATATATAGAGCGAAATTAATAGTAATAAAAAACATATTTCTAAAATATATATTTAAAGTATAAAACAAATCCTAAAAAAAATTCTAAATAGAAATATATATTATAAATCTCAATGTTATAAATCTCAATCTTCAAAAAATATTTTTAAGCATTTTATTCTCAAAAATAATATGCATGAGACATCTCTTCTTCTTTTTTCTTGTCAAAAAAAAAATCTCTTCTTCTTTTTTTGACAAAAGCATGAGATATCTCTTTTACTTTTGTAATACAAAACATATTTCTAAAACATGTATTTAAATTAATAAAACAAATCCTAAAAATATTCTAAATAGAAATATATATTATAAATCTTCAAAAAAGATTTTAATCATTTTATTCTCTAAAAAAATATTTTTTTTGTTGAGATAATCTCTCTTTTACTTATTCATGAAGATATTTGCATTAACTCAACTATTTTCTAAAAAAAATAACTCTTCTTATAAGCTTCTCTTTTCCACAAATCATAAAATCACAACCCTTCCTATAAGCTTCTTTTTCCACACAAAAAAAAAAAATTGTGAACATGAAAGAGCTCGAACATGATCCATCTTTAAACTCTAATTTCAACAAGCCTGTTGATTTTGTGAAACTATCTAAAGAGGATTCGATTCACATGTCCGAGGTGTCCGAGCACAAACCTTTTAGCACTTTGCAAGTTGGTTCATCATCTCGTTTTCCAAATAACAACAATAAAGGGAAAGATGAGAACAAGAATGAGGAGACAAAAATGGATTCAAGGACTTTTTCATGCTTATTTTGCAAGGGAAAATTTTCTACTTCGCAGGCGTTAGGTGGACACCAAAACGCACATAAGGCCGAACGTGCATTACAAAAGCAACTTAAACAAAGGTATGAATTAGGTTTAGGGCTGCCTCTTCTTAACCCTTATTTTAGCTACCCAAACACTTTTTTTACACCCCCTAATTATGGGGCACTCGGTGTTAGAATGGAATCTATGATTCAAAAACCATCTTATATTAACCCTAGGATTACTTCATATGGTTTTGGCCTTTTTGATAATAGTAATAGTGATTTGCATTTGAAAGATATATTAAATCTTTCTCTTGTTAGTTTGAGAAACATGGAGAATAGTAATAGTAATCGTGGGGTGGGGTGGGAATTTTAGGATTTGGTGGTGCAACTACTTCAAGGATTGAAGATGGCACACATAGCAGAATTAGTGGCCCTTTAGGGTATGGTAATGGTGCTTTATGTTTGGAAGATATATTAAACCCTTCACTTGTTAGTTTGAGAAATATGGAGGGTAGCAATAGTAATAATGGGACTGGAATTCTAGGGTTTGGTGGTGCAACTGCTTCAAGGATTGAAGATGGTACGAATAACAAGATTGGTGCTATTACAAAATTTGGAGATTCTTCTACAAATGTTGCTACAAGTTCAAGCACAATCATAAACAATAAAAATAGTGAGGATCCTACTACTACCAAGGGTAGTATTGATCTGTCTAAGTTTAAGGAAGAAGAATCCTCCAATTATGATTCGTGTGGGCTTGATTTATCACTTAGGCTTTAAATTCAGTTTTTATATTTTGTTTTCATGTCAATGTGCTGTTGATTTGATTTCTACTCTCTAGTTTTTGTTTTTGAGAGGATTGCTACTCTCTAGTTGAATTTATGTTTTGGTATTTATTTAATTGTTGTTGTTAAATTATTATATATATTTAGAAAAGCAATTATTAGAACTTATCTTGTTTTGATTGCTTTGATGAAGTTATTTTAATATCTATGATAAATGCATATTGCAATACATCATCATCATGCTCGAGACTCGGATTTATTTCCAATGCCAGTTTTACACAAACATCTTCCATGTCTTGTTTATCAACTTGGTGGATATATAGAAGGTAAACATGGAAAGGAGTTCTTGGCATAAGAAGTAAGACCTAATGGGGAAATTCGACTGACCGTGTTATTTTTCTTTTATTTATTTATCAATAAAAATCAAACTTGATACCTTGAAATTTACGACACTTACACACCTTGCGCGCCGACTATTTTCTTATCAATACCATAAAATTTACAACTCTTAGACCCTCTACATCAACGATTTGTGCTTAATAAAGTTGTAACTTGTCATGTTATTTGTAGCAACAGTAGTGCTATTTCGCAAAAAACTTATAGCAAGCAATTTCACGAAGTTGTTGCATGCTTAGAACTCCTTTGGCAGTTGGATAGAAAATAAGAGGGTCCACTAAAGATACAGTTACATAGTACAACTCAATCGTGATGCATTTGGGAGGAAATGTTTCGCTATAAAAAGCATTTCCCTTGTAGTAATATTCACAAATTTAATAAAATGTTGCTTATTCAAGGAGTGTTAAAAAACAGATGAAGATGTGTTTTAGCATCGTAAGATTACGCAACATTATTTCAAGATGAGGATATCGATTTCTGAAAGCATAAAAGTAAAAAGTACTTTTTAAGGCTTTTGTAAAAACAAAAGAGTTTACGCCACCTATGATATAAATAAATCTCTAGAAACTGCAACATGATTTTAACAAGAAAGCTTTTAAGTTATGAAGAGCAAGTTACATTAATGAAATAGACAACAAACTAGGATTCAGATCAGGGCAAAGGCTTTCTAGAATGCAGAGGATATTTCTTCGCGCAGCACGTTCCTTTTATTTAGATTTTGTTTTTCAATTGTCCTTTTATTCAATTAATTTAGATTTTGTTTTTCAATTGTCCTTTTATTCAATAGATAAAGTTGTAAGTTATTTCATAAAGAACAAAAGAAATAACTATTTAAACAGCGGAAACTTAAATTAGGATCAAGGCATACCTCCAGCCATTGCTCCTGCTTGAAGAAGTTGAGGCTCTTCTAAACCTTCCACAATCTCACTTTGATGGTGTAAGTCTTCTGAATAGAGATGTTAGACTTAGGGAACCAAAACAAATGAAGTGCACTCCTTTATATAACTTCTGCCATCAAGAAGTTACTGAACGTGCAAAATAAAACTGCTCCCACTCACTCATAATGGGCAGTTACTGAATTTAAGGGAAAGAATAAAGATCATTTTATGATTAATGGATAATTACCACTATGTGCACTTAGTGGGTAATTACCACTTATTTATTTAAATAAATAAATAACTTAATTAGGGAAAAATCCAACATTCTCCCACTTGGTCGACATATTCTTTCACTTACAATAATAAGAAACAAAACCACACGAATCATAGTGACAGGTCCTCTTTAATTGAGTATTATCTTCTATGTATCACAATGTATTATGTCTCTAACCAAATCATATAACTTAATGAATAAACTCATATCATTTATGTTTATTCTGGTTCCAAACTTAATTGATATTTCTCAAAATCAAATGTATACACTTTAGAGATCAAATATGAGAAAATATCATACATAGAGTTTCATAAAACTTAAATCGTTCTTACAACGAAAATCAGATATTGGAACCAAGTCCCATACTTTCTACATGATCCTTAAATTTTGACAGTGGCATGCCTTTAGTCAACAGATCAGCAATCATCAATTCAGTGCTAATATGCTCAATAACAATTGTTTGATCTTTAACGCGTTCTCTTATGGCTAAGTACTTATTGTCGATATGCTTACTTCGACTTCCACTTTTATTATTCTTAGCCATAAAAACAGCAGCTGAATTGTCACAATACATCTTTAGTGGTCTAGAAATTGAATCCACAATTTTCAACCCAGAAATGAAACTCTTCATCCATACATCATGTGATGTAGCCTCAAAACAAGATACGAACTCAGCTTCCATTGTGGAAGTGGCGATCAAGGTTTGCTTTGCGCTTTTCCAAGAAACAGCCCTGCCGGCTAACATGAAAAATGTAACCGGATGTTGATTTTCTTGAATCAACGCAACCAGCAAAGTCTGAATCAGAGTAACCTTTGACCTCTAAATCTTCAGTTCGCCTGTACATAAGCATGTAGTCTTTGGTTCCTTTAAGGTGCCTCATCACTTTCTTTGCAGCTTTCCAGTGTTCCATACCTGGATTACTCTGATATCTGCCTAAAATTCCAATAGCAAATGCAATGTCAGGCCGTGTGCAAACCTGAGCATACATTAGGCTTCCAACAGCTGAAGCATATGGAATATTAAGCATTTGTTCCCTTTCAAAGTCGTTCTTCGGGCATTGTTCCAAATGGAACCTATCACCCTTCACAATAGGTGCTACACTTGGTGAACAATCTTTCATCTGAAACCTCTCTAAGACCTTATTGATATATGCCTCTTGTGACAAGCCCAGAATTCTATGAACTCTGTCTCTTTGAATCTTAATGCCAATGACATAAGAAGTGTCACCCATATGCTTCATATCAAAACTCTTAGAGAGAAATTGTTTCACCTCAAAAAGCAAACCTTTATCATTGGTAGCAAGTAAAATATCATCCACATACAAAATAAGGAAACAAATTTTACTCCCACTGACCTTCTGGTATATACATTGATCCATAATGTTCTCTACAAATCCAAAGGAAGAGATGACATCATGAAATTTTAAATACCATTGACGGGAAGCTTGTTTGAGTCCATAAATGGATTTCTTAAGCTTGCATACCAAATGCTCATCACCACTAGAAGAAAATCCTTCTGGTTGTTTCATGTAAACCTCTTCTTCTAGATTTCCATTCAAAAATGCAGTTTTCACATCCATTTGATGTAGTTCTAAGTCAAAATAAGCAACTAATGCTAAGATGATGCGAAGAGAATCCTTCTTAGATACAGGGGAAAAAATCTCCTTGTAATCTATTCCTTCCTTTTGAGTGAATCCTTTGGCAACGAGTCTAGCTTTATATCTCTCAATGTTGCCTAATGAGTCTTTCTTTGTCTTAAAGACCCATTTACAACCAATGGCTTTTAAACCATTAGGCAACTCGACAAGATCCCAGACTCCATTAGATGTCATTGAATTCATCTCATCTATCATAGCATCATACCATAAATTTGACTCTCTAGAACTCATGGCTTGTGAAAACGTTTCAGGATCATTTTCAGCACCAATATTATAGTCCAATTCTTGTAAATATACGACATAGTTACTAGTTATAGCTGACCTTCTTTCTCTAGTAGATTTCCTTAATGTTGGTTCAACATTTTCCGGAGGATCATGTTGCTCAACTATTTGTTCAAAAATTCCTGGAAATTCTTGAACATCTTTATTTACTAGATTATTATCGGCCGCTTGTGGAACTTCAATGACTGATTGTCTAATACCCATTTGATCTTGAGGGGTACTCTGAATGACAATCAATCTGTCACTTGAAGTGGAAATTTCAACATCAATTTGACTTTTATCAGTACCAGTGTCCTGAAATTGATTGCTCCCACTAATCAAGTCATTTTCAAGAAACTTTGCATTTCTTGATTCCACAATCCTAGTGCTATGAGATGGACAATAGAACATATACCCTTTAGAATTTTCGGCATATCCAATGAAATACCCACTTATAATTCTAGGGTCTAGTTTCTTTTCTTGTGGATTGTAAACTTTTGCTTCAGACGGGCATCCCCAAACGCGTATATGACGCAAACTCAGTTTCCAACCTTTAAATAATTCAAACGGTGTCTTTGGGACAGCCTTGGTTGGAACACGATTCAATATATACACTGTCGTTTTAAGAGCTTCAGTCCACAAGGACTTTGGAAGTCTGGAGTTGCTACGCATACTCCTAACCATGTCCATTAAAGTTCGGTTTATTCTTTCTGACACCCCATTCTGGTCCGGAGAACCAGGCATGGTATATTGGGCAACTATCCCATTATCTTGAAGAAACTTCGCAAATGGACCCATGGCTTGTCCATCCTCAGTATATCTACCATAATATTCTCCACCTCTATCAGTTCTCACGATCTTAATTTGCTTTTCGCATTGCTTTTCTACTTCAGCCTTAAAAACTTTAAAGGCATCCAATGCTTCATACTTATTATGAAGCAGGTAGACATGCATATATCGTGAGTAATCATCAATGAAAGAGATAAAGTATTTCGGACCTGGTATGTCCATATCTGGACAACATATATCTGAATGTATGATTTCTAATAATTCAGAACTCCTCTTTGCACCTTTCTTATACTTGTTTGTCTGCTTTCCCTTAATGCAGTTTACACAAGTTTCAAAATCAGTGAAATCTAAAGTACCAAGTACTCCATCATCCACTAGTCTTTTGATTCTCTGAATGGAGATATGACCTAATCTCCGGTGCCACAAAATAGAGGATTCCTCATTTATAACACAACGTTTAGTTCCAACGTGAACATGCATAACATTATTAGTGGCATTATTTTGCAAATTAATTGAGAAAAGACCATCAGATAATACACCATTTCCAACAAAATTAGATTTATAAAACAAATTGAAAGATGTTTCATAAAAATTGAAAGAGTATCCCAAAGGTACAAGTCTTGAAATGGAAATTAAATTTCTAGAAAAACTAGGAACATAAAAGGTCTTTTCCAAACTTAAAACAAAGCCACTACTTAAAACTAAATTACATGTTCCAACAGCCTCCACATGAGAACGCATCTTGCTTCCTGAATAGATGCCTTGCTCACTTGGAAGTGGTTTCTGTAACACCCCGTTCTCCCAACAACGTAATATTAATTATTATAATCAGAGTAATCACACAACGGAGTGTCACACTACTTTTCAAAAATTCATAAATAGAAAATATCTATTTATTTAAGGCCAACATAAAGAATCTTAATAAACTGCAGCGGAATAATTCTTTAAAAATATAAGTTCAACCAAAATTCAACATCAATGAAAATCTTGGCACAAAGGCCCCAACATGATTCAACTTTATTTTCAACAACGATAAACTCGAATAGCAAGTCTTTTCCAAAATATGTGATACATAAAAGAAATGAGAAGACATTCGCAACGATTTCCCCATCCTAGTATGTATCAGAGCCCTAGACACTTGAGCCGACCAAACCTACAAGTCATCAGTACCTGCACATTACCCACGGTCGAGGCAACATATACGCAGAAGGGGTGAGAAACTTATCCAATAATAATAATATATAATTCATCAAATTAATGAAAACAACAAAGCATATCACAACAGGCATCATTAATAATGTATTTAAATAAACACATAGGCAACGACATAATTATTTTCAGCAACAAGGTACAGCAACAACAACAACAACAACGTTATCCACAACGACACCGACAACTCGACAATGCGACAACGACAACAACTCGACAATGCTACAACGACAACAACAACCCAACAATGCTACGACAACAACAACTAATGCATCATGCAGGTGGTACCAATCTACGCGCGTTGAATGCTAAGCATTCCAGGGCATAAGCCCCCAACGATTTGGATGGTTAAAGCATCCCAGGGCATAAGCCCCCAACAGGTGAATGATAAACATTCCAGGGCATAAGCCCCCAACGGGTTGAATGATGAACATTCCAGGGCATAAGCCCCCAACAGATGTGAGTATGCAAATGGACTCAACTTGTGTATATCAACATACAACTTCAACAACGACTACAACAACAACATATGTGCCTAAAACAATTATGACACACTCCCCAACTTTGACATCAGATGATACAACGACATCAACAACGGAAATCAACAACATAGCATATATATATATATATATATAAATCAATTACATTCATCTCAGAATCTAAAACATCCCCCCAAAAGCAATTAAGTTTTGATCAATAGAACATAATTCAAATATCCATAAAACACCTCAACTAAATCCCTAACACTTAAGTTTGAAGTTGGAAAACCAACCATAAGTTTTTGGACTAACTTGGGATTAGTTATGCTAAGTTTTCTTAAATTTTGCTAAAGACCCACTTGGACTATTTTTATCATAACTCAAAATCTACAAATCTTTTCCACTCCAAACCAAGGCCATTTTAAAGCTAACTTAATTATCTACAACTTTCATGTTTACACCGAAAGCTAATTCAAAACAGAAACGGGTGAAAAAGACGCAAGAACACGAAACAGGGGAATGCTGTCACTGTTACATCGTACTACGATGGAATGCATCGTACTACGATGGGATACACTGAAAAATTCTTGTTTGCTGCTGGAAAAATCGTAGTACGATTTCCCAGCATCGTACTACGATGGGACATGAACAGATTTACGAGAACAGACCAGTTTTCACTCCAAAACCCAATTTTTGATCCCCTAATCACCCAAAATGATTTAGAACAATGTTTATAGGTTCCATATACAACCTAGCAACCAAAACAACATAGAAACATGCAATTCAACAACAAGTTTCATCATAATTCATCATCTAACATAACTTCTCAAACCCTAAAAACCAAGAACAACAAATTCATCAATTTTCAAATTATATACCATGATTATTGAAAGGAATCCCACCCTTACCTTATCTCAGCAAATTCTACAGCAAAAACGATTGGATTCTCTCTTCCTAGCTCTTCTCCTAGCTTTCTCTTGGTTCTTCTCCTTTTTCTCTCCAAAAACCAGTTTTTCTATTGTTTGTACGTGAAACTGTTTCTATCTGATTTTCTTTCTTTTACTCCCAAAAATATAACTCCTTTCTTTTCATTTAACTCCCACTAAACTCTCATAATTATTTACTAAATTCCCATTAACCAAAATAAATAATAATTCTACCTATTTCTATTTCTCCTATTATTTTAAATAACAAAACAATTATTCATTTAAATAACACACAACACATCATATACCAAATAAATCATATAAAATCATATAAAACACTCAAACATCCACTAAAAAATAATGGAATAAAAATGGGGCGTTACAACTCTCCCCAACTTATAGAATTTCGTCCTCGAAATATTACCTCAAGCAAACAACTCAGGATATGACTCCTGCATCTTACTTTCCAACTCCCAAGTAAGATTTTCACCAGTTGCTCCTCCCCAAACAACCCTCACTAGAGGTATCTCCTTGCCTCTCAACGTCTTCACCTTGCGATCATCAATCCTCAAAGGTAAAGTCTCCACCGTAAGGTTGTCTCTAACTTGCACATCATCTCTAGGAATAACATGTGAAGGATCCGCTACATACTTCCGAAGTTGCGACACATGAAACACATCATGCAAGTTCGAAAGATGTGGTGGCAAACCAACTCTATAAGCCACCGTGCCAATTCTCTCAGATATCTGATAAGGACCAATAAACTTTGGAGTCAACTTCTTGGACTTCAATGCACGACCCACACCGGTCATAGGAGTGACTCTCAAGAACACATGGTCACCCTCTTGAAATTCAAGGTCCTTCCTACGCTTGTCATGATAGCTCTTCTGTCGACTCTGCGATGCTTTCATATGCTCTCTTATCATCTTGACCTTCTCCGTAGTCTGCTGAACTATTTCAGGTCCCAACACAATACTTTCACCCGACTCAAACCAACATAAAGGAGTTCTACACCTTCGACCATATAAAGCTTCAAAAGGTGCCATACCAATACTCGAATGGTAACTATTGTTGTACGTGAACTCTATCAATGGTAGGTGACTGTCCCAAGCTCCACCTTGATCAAGCACACACACCCTCAACAAATCTTCTAATGATTGAATCGTCCTTTCCGACTGACCATCTGTTTGCGGATGATAAGCTGAACTCAACTTCAACTGAGAGCCCAAAGCTTCTTGCAAGCTCTTCCAAAATCTCGAAGTGAACCTCGGATCTCTATCTGACACAATACTCGACGGGACACCATGCAACTTCACAATATTATGAATATAAATCTCCGCCAACTGAGCTACCGAATAAGTGATATTGATCGGAATAAAATGTGCCGACTTCGTCAATCTATCGACAACAACCCAAATGACATCATACCCTCTTTGAGTGTTTGGTAAACTAGTCACAAAATCCATGGAGATGTTATCCCATTTCCATTCAGGCACATCTAATGGTGTCAACAAACCAGCAGGCTTCTGATGTTCAACTTTCGATTTCTGACAAGTCAAACATGCATAAACAAATTGTGCGACATCACGCTTCAATCCAGACCACCAAAACAGTTTCTTCAAGTCATGATACATCTTTGTAGCTCCCGGATGGATACTCAAGCTACTTCTGTGGCTTTCTTCTAAAATCAACTTTTTCAACTCATTATTATCAGGAATACAAATCCTCCCTCGGAATCTCAACACTCCTTGATCATCAACCTGAAAATCACCATCTGCATTCTGATTACTAGCAACCATCAAGTCTACAAATTTCACATCAACCTCCTGGGCTTCTTTGATACTCTTCAAGAAATCATTATTAATTTTCAACATACCCAACTGCACACTCTGAGGTGCCAATTCACAAACAAGACTTAAGTCTCTAAACTGTTCCAGCAATTCGAATTCTTCCACCATCATAGCCGACATGTGCAACGTTTTCCTACTCAAGGCATCTGCAACCACATTAGCTTTACCCGGATGGTAATTTAAGCCAAAATCATAATCTTTCAACAACTCTAGCCACCTTCTCTGCCTCATGTTCAACTCTTTTTGATCAAATAAATATTTCAGACTCTTATGATCACTAAACACTTCAAATCTGGAACCGTACAAATAATGCCTCCAAATTTTCAACACAAAAACCACAGCAGCCAACTCTAAATCATGTGTAGGATAATTCTTCTCATGTATTCTCAATTGTCTCGAAGCATAAGCTACTACCTTGCCATCTTGCATAAGCACACCACCTAAGCCCAACTTGGACGCATCACAATATACCACAAAAGGTTTATCCGGCTCTGGTAAAATTAGAATTGGAGCCGTTGTCAATCTTCGCTTCAACTCATTGAAATTATTCTCACACTGAGCATCCCACACAAAAGCTTTACCTTTACAGGTCAACTGAGTCAATGGAAGTGCCAACTTCGAAAATCCTTCGATAAATCTTCTGTAATAACCAGCCAAACCAAGAAAATTTCTAATCTCCGTAACTGACTGAGGAGTCTCCCACTGTGATACCGCTTCAGCCTTCGATGGGTCTACAGCAATACCACTACCAGAAATAATATGGCCAAGGAAACTTACTTCATTTAACCAGAACTCGCACTTTGACAATGTTGCATACAACTTCTTTTCTTTCAGCACCTGCAACATAATCTTCAAATGTTCTGCATGCTCTTCTTCAATCTTAGAATAAATCAAGATATCATCAATAAATACAACAACAAACTTATCCAGAAAAGCATGAAAAATTCTGTTCATATACTCCATGAACACACCAGGCGCATTAGTAACACCGAAAGGCATCACTTTATATTCATAGTGTCCATACCGTGTCCTAAAGGCTGTTTTCTGCATATCTTCATCCTTCACCTTAATCTGATGGTAACCTGACCTCAAATCAATTTTACTAAACACGCGAGCACCCACTAATTGATCCATCAAGTCGTCAATTCTCGGAAGTGGATACCTATTCTTTATCGTCACTTTATTCAGCTGACGGTAATCTATGCACAATCTCATGCTACCATCCTTCTTCTTCACCAACAATACCGGCGCTCCCCAAGGTGAGACACTCGGTCTTACAAACTTCTTATCAAGCAATTCTTCCAACTGCTTCTTCAATTCTGCCAACTCGGAGGCTGACATACGGTAAGGAGCCATCGACACAGGCTTCGTACCCGGTACAAGATCAATCGAAAATTCAACATCCCTCTCTGGTGGCACATCTGGAATCTCATCAGGAAAAACTTCAGGAAATTCATTCACCACGGGCAATCTATCAATTATCGACTGACTCTCTACAGACAAATACGCCATCAAGGAAAACATTAAGTTTCCATCATGCTTTAACCGCTTTAGCTGCTTGGTAGATAAAAATTCTGCTCCACTCTCTTCTTCAGCAGAAGAAAAGTACACCGTCTTACTAAAACAATTAATACGGACATGGTTGTACTCCAACCAGTCCATACAAAGGGTTACACAACAAACAACAAACAGGACAACAAGGACAATACAAAATTGTCACACAACACTACTAGGCTCGACACGACTCTACTAATTGGCCGGACGGACCGACCTGCTCTGATACCAATTGTAACACCCCGTTCTCCCAACAACGTAATATTAATTATTATAATCAGAGTAATCACACAACGGAGTGTCACACTACTTTTCAAAAATTCATAAATAGAAAATATCTATTTATTTAAGGCCAACATAAAGAATCTTAATAAACTGCAGCGGAATAATTCTTTAAAAATATAAGTTCAACCAAAATTCAACATCAATGAAAATCTTGGCACAAAGGCCCCAACATGATTCAACTTTATTTTCAACAACGATAAACTCGAATAGCAAGTCTTTTCCAAAATATGTGATACATAAAAGAAATGAGAAGACATTCGCAACGATGTCCCCATCCTAGTATGTATCAGAGCCCTAGACACTTGAGCCGACCAAACCTACAAGTCATCAGTACCTGCACATTACCCACGGTCGAGGCAACATATACGCAGAAGGGGTGAGAAACTTATCCAATAATAATAATATATAATTCATCAAATTAATGAAAACAACAAAGCATATCACAACAGGCATCATTAATAATGTATTTAAATAAACACATAGGCAACGACATAATTATTTTCAGCAACAAGGTACAGCAACAACAACAACAACAACGTTATCCACAACGACACCGACAACTCGACAATGCGACAACGACAACAACTCGACAATGCTACAACGACAACAACAACCCAACAATGCTACGACAACAACAACTAATGCATCATGCAGGTGGTACCAATCTACGCGCGTTGAATGCTAAGCATTCCAGGGCATAAGCCCCCAACGATTTGGATGGTTAAAGCATCCCAGGGCATAAGCCCCCAACAGGTGAATGATAAACATTCCAGGGCATAAGCCCCCAACGGGTTGAATGATGAACATTCCAGGGCATAAGCCCCCAACAGATGTGAGTATGCAAATGGACTCAACTTGTGTATATCAACATACAACTTCAACAACGACTACAACAACAACATATGTGCCTAAAACAATTATGACACACTCCCCAACTTTGACATCAGATGATACAACGACATCAACAACGGAAATCAACAACATAGCATATATATATATATATATATAAATCAATTACATTCATCTCAGAATCTAAAACATCCCCCCAAAAGCAATTAAGTTTTGATCAATAGAACATAATTCAAATATCCATAAAACACCTCAACTAAATCCCTAACACTTAAGTTTGAAGTTGGAAAACCAACCATAAGTTTTTGGACTAACTTGGGATTAGTTATGCTAAGTTTTCTTAAATTTTGCTAAAGACCCACTTGGACTATTTTTATCATAACTCAAAATCTACAAATCTTTTCCACTCCAAACCAAGGCCATTTTAAAGCTAACTTAATTATCTACAACTTTCATGTTTACACCGAAAGCTAATTCAAAACAGAAACGGGTGAAAAAGACGCAAGAACACGAAACAGGGGAATGCTGTCACTGTTACATCGTACTACGATGGAATGCATCGTACTACGATGGGATACACTGAAAAATTCTTGTTTGCTGCTGGAAAAATCGTAGTACGATTTCCCAGCATCGTACTACGATGGGACATGAACAGATTTACGAGAACAGACCAGTTTTCACTCCAAAACCCAATTTTTGATCCCCTAATCACCCAAAATGATTTAGAACAATGTTTATAGGTTCCATATACAACCTAGCAACCAAAACAACATAGAAACATGCAATTCAACAACAAGTTTCATCATAATTCATCATCTAACATAACTTCTCAAACCCTAAAAACCAAGAACAACAAATTCATCAATTTTCAAATTATATACCATGATTATTGAAAGGAATCCCACCCTTACCTTATCTCAGCAAATTCTACAGCAAAAACGATTGGATTCTCTCTTCCTAGCTCTTCTCCTAGCTTTCTCTTGGTTCTTCTCCTTTTTCTCTCCAAAAACCAGTTTTTCTATTGTTTGTACGTGAAACTGTTTCTATCTGATTTTCTTTCTTTTACTCCCAAAAATATAACTCCTTTCTTTTCATTTAACTCCCACTAAACTCTCATAATTATTTACTAAATTCCCATTAACCAAAATAAATAATAATTCTACCTATTTCTATTTCTCCTATTATTTTAAATAACAAAACAATTATTCATTTAAATAACACACAACACATCATATACCAAATAAATCATATAAAATCATATAAAACACTCAAACATCCACTAAAAAATAATGGAATAAAAATGGGGCGTTACAGTTTCCTTAGGCTTGGCATACCCTGCAAGGTATTCGAAACATGGATTGTAGAACCAGAATCAATCCACCATGTGTTATAAATAACATTAACCATATTAGACTCATAACAGACAAGTGAGATTGATTTACCTTTGTTTTCAAGCCATTTCTGAAACTTGGGGCAATCTTTCTTCATGTGTCCCTTCTTTTTACAAAAGAAACACTTGGATTCTTTCTTAATTCCACCTTGAGGTGGTATTTTGCCTTTCCCCTTATGTTTCGCATGATTCATGTTCTTTCTTTCAGTTGCAACAAAAACACTCTCATTTTTTTCCATAGTCAACCTTCCTTCTTCTTGAACACACATGGTCAGGAGTTCATTAATTGACCATTTGTCCTTATGTGTGTTATAAGAAATCTTGAAAGGTCCATATTCAGGTGGAAGAGAGTTCAGAATGTAGTGCAAAAGAAAAGAATCAGACATATCAACCTCAAGAGTCTTCAGTTGTGCTGCTAAGTCCCTCATTTGCATGATGTGCTCACGCACACCTTTCACAGTGATAAGCTTCATGGATGAAAACTTCATTATAAGGGTGCTAGCAAGTGCCTTATCTGATGTTTTGAATTGTTCATCAATAGCTTTAAGCAATGCTTGGACATTATCATGCTGATCGACACAACCACGGATACTAGCAGAGATGTTGGTCTTTATGAACATCACACTGAGACGGTTAGACCGCTCCCACATTTCATAAAGATCAACGTCTTCCTGAAGGCTAGTTTCAGTAACTGCAGGTGGTTCGTCTTTCCGAATAGCATAATCGATATCCATCCACCCTAAGTGAAGAAGAATTCTCTCCTTCCACACCTTATAGTTTTCACCCCTTAGTTCAGGAATTTCACACTTAAAATCAGAAAAATTCATACATGCTTATAATTAAAATTGAGACTACCAAACAAATATCATGTTTTACCAACGTAAATCATGTTTCAAACTATGAACCTAGTGACATAAAATTTACCTGTGGGCTAAAATTTTATTCAATTAGATTCATATAACCGAATGATAAAACTATCAATTTATGTTCCTTTTTTCTAATTCCTGAGGGTAAGTTAGAAAATATAAATTGATATTTCATCCTAATTAATTATACAAAACATAACAAAAATTCTCGTGGGATAAGATTTACTATGTTCAATATAATTAATTGCCATCAATGTCACAACCATGATCTTAAAACTTAATATACAATTTTGCATAATTAAAGATGTTGTGACTAGTCCCTAATTAATTAAAATCATATAGATCATATTGACATTTATTCCAAATGATTAACTGCAAATCACTAGGCAATTAATTTAATTGATTAACCTATATTTGTTGCATGATTAAAGTCATAATATCATACAAACAATCAAGTGCGGAATCCGCAATGCACATGAAATATAAGCATGCGACACTGTAACATTACAATGCATATACCGAATAACATATACTGATACAAAATATATATGTTGCCCTGTATCTTATATCTTAAACCCACATGGCCCCATGATAATGCACAAAAGTAATATGATGGCCCACATGATATATAGTAACACAATGCTATCTATTACAGTGTCATTCAAAATACATTAACCATAAACACAGTAGCATTTCATAGTAGTATAATAATGCAAATCAAAGTGTTTACGGCAATCCATAATCTAGAGATATAAAGCAACAAAAGCGGTTCTGCAGACTACTTTGCGCATGTCATTTAAACAACTAGAGTAGGACACGCTTTTAACTATGCAGTACGATATCCAGTTTCATATTATTTATCATAAATTTAAAAATTAACTGGACTGTGTCTTCAACCTCCGAATGGGTCAAAATGACCCGGTTGAAAACCCATACGGAAAAATGCAATTTATAGCAATTTTAACCCCAAAAACATGAATCAACACAGAGTCATGAACCAAAAACATTCTCTTATGATTTCAAGCTATTTTCTGCAATTATAACACTCAAATTTGAAATCAAAAATTTTGACAAAATTGTCCAAATGCAGAAAACGAAAATCACAAGGCAGAGGATGAAATTGGCTCTGCATGTAAGTTTATTTCATAAAGAACAAAAGAAATAACTACTTAAACAGCGGAAACTTAAATTAGGATCAAGGCATACCTCCAGCCATTGCTCCTGCTTGAAGAAGTTGAGGCTCTTCTAAACCTTCCACAATCTCACTTTGATGGTGTAAGTCTTCTGAATAGAGATGTTAGGCTTAGGGAACCAAAACAAATGAAGTGCACTCATTTATATAACTTCTGCCATCAAGAAGTTATTGAACGTGCAAAATAAAACTGCTCCCACTCACTCATAATCGACGGTTACTGAATTTAAGGGAAAGAATAAAGACCATTTTCTGACTAATTCATAATTACCACTATGTGCACTTAGTGGGTAATTACCACTTATTTATTTAAATAAATAAATAACTTAATTAGGGAAAAATCCAACAAAAGTTTCTATGAAAGACAATGCTTTTCAATAGTCCTTTTATTTCAATAGATCAAGTTGCATTCAAAATTTTATTTTGTTTTTTGCTTCTAACCTCTAACGTTCAGCTTTTATGACTGCATGCTCACAATTATGTTGCTATTTTGAGATTTTGCATTATTAGTTCAGCTTTCAGCTATGTTTCATATAATTTTTGGTAAAAACGATCTTTAAAGACAGCTTCCTCTGACTATAACTATGCCTTTTCTTCGTTGCAAGACACGACATGGCGTCCTTTTAGCCAAGGCTCACTCCTTCAGGATGTGGCGCCTCATTTTTTGAGCTTTTACTAAAGAGTGTTGTTATTTGATACGGGTGAAAAAACAACAAATAATATCATGTAAATGCAACTCGGTTGATAGTTCAACATATATAAATATCTATTATATTTCATTTTTAATAGTATAAATACATCATATTGTGTCAAAGTGCGTGTTTATCACTACCAAAAAATTATAAATACACTATAAAAAAAAAGTGTGTTTATGTATGGGCCAATAGAAAAGTGTTGTGTGTTTTGTGTGGGTCATTTAGTCAACATTTCAACTATAACTTTTTTTTTTTGAAGAAATTTCAACTATAACTATATATTACTATATTACTACCACCTAAAAAAAATTCTCAAAATTTAGTGTATGCACAAGCCTACACCCTTGTGCACCTGCATCCGTCTTTGGTTCTATGAACATTGAAATGTAGGCGTCAGATTTCGATCCTGGGATTCTTCACTTCTCCATTTATAGTGTATGAGTCTAATCGGAAAACTACTTGATCTAAAAAAACGAAAATTAATGATGGAAAGAAACAACGTTAACCTGTTACAAATTTTTTATTTAATATTAAAATAATATAGTTTTGGCTTGTAGTGGAAATCATAGGTAGTGTTATTCGTTCGTTTTCGTTGGTTTGCTTGTAGTGGAAATCATCCGTTGGTGAATAAAACCCTACAAGTACAACTATCGTGTCTATTCAAAGAAAAATGAAACAATTTTAGAATCAATAAAATTTTCTTCTTTAAAAGTAGTCCCTCTAGAGCTTCATGGACAATTTTCAGACTTATTTATACTTCAAACTTCTTTCTTTTTATTCCATGAATCGGGAATAAAAGTTGAATTTTAAAACACGTATTTTCTCTTGTTTTTGTTAAACCGACATTGATCAAGTCATCGTCTCAACTTCAAAGATCAATAGAACAGTTTTTGTTAAACAAACATCGATCAAGTAATCGTCTCAATGTAAGAATCAGTAAAACTATTTTAAAATACAAACTTATATAAAGGAAATAACTTTATAGAATTAAAAAAAAATCGTCCCCATAAAAAATTTAAATTATATGTTCATGAAAAAAAAAATTGTGTTTTTAGTCACACTATTGTGTTTTTTTTAGAAAGAAAATATATAAATAAGAAAGGTATCTTTTATTTATTTTAGTCGCACTGTTAAATCACTACCAAAAAAGTCGCACTGTTAAATGTAAAGAAGAAAATAAATAAATAAAATTTTATAGAATTAAAATAAATGGTATCTTTTTTATAAAAATAAGAAAGAATGGGTAAAAAAAATAAGAAAGATATTTGACCTTATAATGTATATTATTTATGAGATATATGACCAGATAAATATTTCTCCTTCAAAAGAAAAGTTCTAAAAGGATAAGGTTTGTAATAATATGGTAATATTTTTGAAGAGATTGGACTAGTTTGAAGTTATTTATTTTTTAAAAGTATGGGTGAAAGAGTTTAGAGGTGATAATGAAGTTTTTTTTTTTTTTTAAGGAGGGTGATAATGAAGTTAAGGGTTCCAGATTGTTACACTATGCAAAAAAATTGAATATCATCTGTATACAACTGAAAAAATAAATTACATTTATTATCATCATTTTTTTAGGGAATTATCATCACATTTAATGCTCTTGGATACATGAATATTTAGTTTAACCTGAAATTTACAAACCTAACAAAAAATTGATAACTGCAAGTGCCTAGTATTGAATATAAAAAAGTTTCCTTTTTTTATTGACAAAATGCTTTTTTTTACGGGAAGAAAAAAATCAATTAATATCATCTCTTACAATTTTTTTAAGGGGATATCTTACCATCTCTGAAAATTGCAAGCCTGCAGAGAAAAACGTTCCCTTTTTTTGTTGAAAACAAGTTTACTTTTTTATTTGGTCAAAAAAATGTTTACTTTTTTATTGAGAAAAAAATATTTTCTTTACGGGAAGCAAAAAGTTCACTTAAAAAATTAAAACATAAGTTACTTACCGAGTAAGAGACATAGTGTAAATCATTTTAGGAAGGAAAAAATATTCTTGCTCAAATTATTAGGTGCAATATCCTTCCTCGTATCGTTTCAATTTTCAACCCTAGCTATTATAATTATTATTCACAAAAATAAACTATTATAGTTATGATGATTCAAATAATTAAAGCAAAATATGATGTATGTTAAAAAAACAGCAAAACATGATTTATTTTTTTTGTGATTGTATTGCATAAATTATATGAGGTATATAATCGATGGCGCAATACAAAATATATTTCTAGAACATATATTTAAATAAAAAATAAATCCTAAAAATATTCTAAATAAAAATATATATTATAAATTCCAATGACATCTAATTTTAAAATAATATTTTTTAATATGCATGACATATCTTTTACTTATGTAATTTTTTTTCTAAGCTAGGAGCAAGGACGGGCATCAAGGTGAAGCAACGACATCCCAACTAGGTTGGCACCTTAAAGAACACCCATCCTCTGCCGCCAAGCTCAAATAAATTTTAACTTATGTAATACAAACCATATTTCTAAAACATATATTCAAATAAAAAATATTCTAAATAGAAATATATATTATAAATCCCAATGATATCTTATTTTAAATATAAATATAAAATATAATTATATCTGCAATCTTCAAAAAAGATATTTAGGCATTTTATTCTCTAAAAAAAATATACATGAGATATCTCTTTTACTTATTCATGAAGATATTTGCATTAACTCAACAATTTTCTAAATAAATAACCCTTCTTATAAGCTTCTCAAATCATAAAATCACAACCTTCTTATAAGCTTCTCTTTCCAAAAAAAAAAAAAAAAAGGTTATGAACATGAAAGAGCTCGAACAAGATCCATCCTCAAACTCTAACTTCAACAAGCCTGTTGATTTCGTGAAACTGTCTAAAGAGGATTCGATTCACAGATCCAAGGTGCCAGAATCTTTTATCACTACGCAAGTTGGTTCATCATCTTGTTTTCCAAATAACAACAATAAAGGAAAAGATGAGAACATGAATGAAGAGAAAAAAGTCGATTCAAGGTCTTTTTCATGCTTATATTGCAAGGGAAAATTTTCTACTTCGCAAGCATTAGGTGGACACCAAAACGCTCATAAGGCAGAACGTGCATTACAAAAGCAACTTAAACAAAGGTATGCATTAGGTTTAGGGCAGCCTCTTCTTAACCCTTATTTTAGTTATCCAAACACTCTTTTTACACCCCCTAATTATGGGGCACTCGGTGTTAGAATGGAATCTATGATTCAAAAACCATCTTATATTAACCCTAGGATTACCCCACATGGTTTTGGCCCTTTTGAGTATAGTAATGGTGATTTGCATTTGAAAGATATATTAAATCCTTCTCTTGTTAGTTTGAGAAACATGGAGAGTAGTAATAGTAATCGTGGGGTGGGAATTCTAGGGTTTGGTGGTGCAACTACTTCAAGGATTGAAGATGGTACACATAACAGAATTAGTGGCCATTTAGGGTATGGTAATGGTGCTTTATGTTTGAAAGATATATTAAACCCTTCGCTTGTTAGTTTGAGAAACGTGGAGGGTAGCAAAAGTAATAGTGGAACTGGAATTCTAGGATTTGGTGGTGCAACTGCTTCAAGGATTGAAGATGGTACGAATAACAAGATTGGTGCTATTACAAAATTTGGAGATTCTTCTACAAATGTTGCTACAAGTTCAAGCACAATCATAAACAACAAAAATAGTGTGGATCCTACTACTACTACCACCAAGGATGATATTGATTTGTCGAAGTTCAATACTGAAGAAGAATCCTCCGATTATGATTCGTGTGGGCTTGATCTGTCACTTAGGCTTTAAATTCAGTTTTTATATTTCATGTCAATGTTGCTGTTAATTCGATTGCTACTCTCTAGTTTGTTTGTTTTTTTGTGACGAAATTGCTACTTTCTAGTTGAATTTATGTATTGCTACTTTTTAGTTGAATTTATGTCTTGGTATTTATTTACTTGTTGCTGTTACATTATTATTATATATATTTAGACAAGCAATTATTAGTATTTAATTATCATGTTTTGATTGCTTCCTTGATTAAGTTTTTTTAATATCTATGACAAATGCATATTGCAATACAAAGATTTTTCTGAGAAACTAGAAGTTGTGAGTCCTAAGAAACTTTCCAGATTGGCTTTATTGCCTCTTGATAAGAGAAATAAAGTCATGCAAGCTGATGTCGAGGGAAGGAAAGAGAAGATTAGCAGAAGCTTGTCTTATTGTGATTTAGCAGAAGCTTTGCTGAAACATGATATAACAAAACATGCATTTTTTTTTTTTTTTGAAAAACAACAAAACAAAACATATGCAATGTAATGCTAAATATTGTAATCATATATTGCACAGAACTACAGCAGCAATCTAACATTCTACCTGTCATCGACAGAAATTGTTAACAGAAAACTTTTGTGACCAGTATTTTCAGCTCATGTAATAATTTTTAAACAATTACTAAGTTGCTCATCGTATTTTCGTAAAAGAGTTGATTCCTTACTTGTAATATTGTGGGTGAAATCATCTAATAATTTTGCATTAGTTAGCTCAATTATTACATATAAACAAAGAAACAACTAGCTGAAATTTGCTCAAGAAAAAAAAAGAAACAACTAGCTGAAAATGAAAACTTAAAACAAAATTTTAACGAGGATGAGCAATATTTCATGTTAATTATTATTGACAAGCAACTCTTTATTTTTGTTCTTTCCTGCATGTTGATCAGATTCATTACGGTCGGGCGAAATCCAGCATTCTCAATGTAACGATCACTGACATGATCACCGCTTGAATGCGTGTTTTTTTTTTTTTAGCGGAGGGTACCAACAGCCGTTTATCACATTGGAGTGGCTCAAACTCAATAGTCATTTCTGTGTCCATTTTTCTCAATCTCTCTTAAGAAATTGTGATAAAAATATAAATTAAGCTTTCACAAAATTCTTGGAACTTTTTTGAAGTAACTTCAAATAATAAAAATCAAAATATTATATAGCACACCCGAATTGGAATTGGGGAGACCTCAAGAAGGAGGAGGACACTCCAAGGTTCCAAGCCAACTCAAGTGGGTTATTACGGTGAATATTGAGTTTGAAATTCTCACAATAAACATAAATAGGTTCATTTACATTAAGGAATGATAGTTTAGAAGTTTTAAAAATAATATGGAGTATACATACAAGTGGAAAATAATCCCTGAAAATGCATAGCATTACTGTAAGTTAGCTTATGCAATATATTTTTGATAGATTTGAACATTTAATAGGAAAATGAGTAATCACCAAAATTATTTGATTATGAGCATTGCTCTATTCGCACCTCAAGTTTCTCAAAATCCCCTCACATTTATCATTTCATAATATTGATCGCATAAATCTATTGGGAGTTACTACCAGATCATTGTTTTTTTATCAGCTCGTAACTCCCGATCAACTAATTTTCAGGGGTTGAGCAATTGGAGGGGCGGATAAAGCAATTATATTTGATTATTATTTAGTTCCTATTTAAGAGCCCAAACCCAATAAGCCCATTTTAGATCTCTGTTCTAAGAAATTCCTCTTCTAAACTCGTGTTCCAAAACGCAACAACACCACAAAACCAAAGCACCTAACGAATCTAAATCTCAAACTTCGATCCTACGCTCTTCTCGTTCTCATTCCTCTCAGGTAAAATCAATTTTAATTTTTAATTTCAATTCTTCAATAGCTTTTTTCTTTGCAATGAAAATTCTAATTCTCAATGTTCTGCGTTTATATTATGGCAGAGAAAAAAAGAAGATGAAATGGGAGGAACCAGAGTGCAAAGGCTTTCTGGAATGCAAAAGCAAGTGCTTAGCTTATACAGAGGATTTCTACGCGCAGCACGTTCCAAACACGACGAAGAACGCCGCAACATAGAATCTTTAGTATCTCAAGAATTTCGCCGTAATTCAAAAGAAATTGATCGAAAGAATTTTCAATACATTGAATATTTACTTCGTCGTGGTCATAAACAGCTTGATCAGCTTAACAACCCTGGTACCACTGGGTTATCTTCATTGCAACTTCATTTATCTAAAGATTAATTAAATTAAACATGTTTGAAGATAATTAATTGTTGTTAGCCATTATTATACTTTTCATGTAGAAAATTAACTGAATATTGATATGTTTGTATTTTTTTATATTGAGTGAAAATTAAGTGAATTGGATACTATAGACTTGTCTTTGATTACACTTTTTATGATTTATCTTTAAAATTAATGTTTGCTTGTTGATGCTACTAAACTTACGTGCATGTGCATGATTGGTATCACAGTGAATTTGTTAGAATCACGATAACTAAGTTGCTTTGTTGATGCTACTTAACTTACGAGCATGTTTGATATCATAGTAAATTTGTTAAAATCACGGGGGCTAAGTTGTTGTCATTGTGCTTATATCATATCATATAAACTAGTCAAAAGTCCGTTGCGCTCTAACTCCATTCTCAGATTTTGACTCCAATTCTCCGCTCGAACATGGTTTTTGCCTTTGTCGATAGAAGACCAATGGCAACCCTCGACGTTTTGGAACAATTTCATAGGACATTTCATCAGAGATCTATAGGACACTTCCCTCAAAATGCCTTGCTGCAACAAAGTTCCAATGATTTCTTTGGAGACAAGCTGTAGCTTGTGAATATGAACCTGAAAAGTTTTCTTAAAATATTCAGCTACATGCATCATTTTAGTTGTCACAATGATTCTACTTCCTTTGTGTTGTTTTTCGTTTTAAAAAATTATACCGAACGAAATTACTGGGTGAGTCACGACCAGGTCGCTTTCTTTAAGACGTTTCGCGGCACTACCCTAGTTTGTGCAAGGTAGACTAACAACCACGCCGTCTCCAGGATAAAACAGCCCAGATCACTGTTACGAGTATATACTGCACAGTATATAGTCGCTCGAGAATTACACCTCAAAGTATGGTTCAATCGTTTGATCGAAGCCACTCGATACGGTACGTAACCGCTCTATTCGAAACCGATGGGACAGAAAGGAGTAGAAGAAGAAGAACGATTTAAAATCGAAGGGAGAAGAGAGAAAATCGCACAGGAAGCATCAACTGTGAGATTTTGGTGTGAAGAATGAGTGGGGCGAGCTCTCCTTTTATAGGCAGAGTTCGTGAGAATTACTTGGGGATTAAGCTTGCTTAATCCTTAAGCAAACGCGTTTTACGCGTGACTTGGGGATTAAGTTTGCTTAATCCTTAAGCAAAGCAAACGCGTTTTCTTAATTAGAAATATCCGGAAGTTTCTTGGATCGGGTCGGAATGTAACACATCAATTTGTTACGTATAACGCTTTCGTATAATGAAAAATTAATTAATTAATTTAACATTTTCAAGTGACAAAAAAAATATATCAATTTTCCGACCCAAGCCCAAGCCCGGCCCGGCCGGTCGGACGGACGGCGGCGTCGTCGTCGCGCGTGATATATATATTTTGTAAGCGTTCACCCGTTCACAAAAATGGGTACCCCAAGGGCACACCCTTGGAGGTCACCCCACCCTTATATAAACACTTACTAGTTGGGGTGACTCTCCAATGTGGGACATTTTTAAGTCACATACCCACACACTAGTTTCTCATAGTGTTTTTCTTTCTTTCCAATTTTCTCACTAGACTTTAACTAGTGTTCCAACAATCCCCCGCTTGACTTCAAAATGGTTTCGAGAAATAACGTAAAACGTTTCCATAAGATTTGCTAATATACAAAGGTGTCGCCAACAACTTGAACCTTTGCATAGTGGAAGGTATTCTGATTTAACAAGAGTTGCTTACAGCATTGAACTTTATTTCAGACATAGAATCCACACACAAACCTTTTCATAGGTGTATTCTAAAAGCCTGTGCGTTTTAAGGCCCTGCACGTGTATCCCGGTTTTAACGAATGCTCTAGGAATTCTGCCTCAAAATTCCATAGGACCGGCCTAAGTTCCACATTCGTATAGGTGAGTCTATCAAGGGTACTCCTGTAGCTGTGTACCCCACTCAACATAGAGTATAGATCTCATTAAGAGTTACTATTACCTCATCCTTCTTTCGCTGCAGGATCATGCTTTCTATATTCTTTCTCTCATAGCATGTTCTACCACTTCATGACTTGTTTTTACCCATTGAACCTAAATCTTGGGATCTCCAGTCATATAGGTCGGGTTACCATCATTTAGTGGGCTATAGACATTAGTCCCATCCTACTGGATGTTTCTCGGACTTTCTCTCTATTAAGTCCTTTCGTCAAAGGATCAGCTAAATTTTCATTCGTACGTACAAAATTAACTCTAACCGCTCCATTAGAGATACACTCTCTAATCGTGCTGTGTTTTCGTCTTATCTGTCGTCTCTTACCATTGTAATAACGATTCTTAATCTTTGCAATAGCCGCGGTACTATCACAATGAATTAACACAGCTGGTAACGGTTTCTCCCATAAAGGGATTTCAGCTAGCAAGGATCTTAGCCAACTTGCTTCTTCACTAGCAGTAGCTGGTGCTATCATCTCAGATTCCATTGTGGACTGAGCCAGAATGGTCTGCTTCTTAGACTTCCAAGAAACAGCTCCTCCAGCTATGCTAAATATATAGCCGCTGGTCGCTTTGGAATCATCCGACAAGGTGTTCCAATCTGCATCACTGTACCCTTCAAGTACAGCATGATATTTTTGATAATGCAGTCCTAATGTCATAGTCCCTTTCATGTATCTCATAACTCTCTCAATAGCATGCCAATGCTCCTTGCTTGGCCTACTTGTAAATCTGCATAAGAGTCCCACGACATAGGCAATGTCGGGTCTAGTACAATCAGTGGCATATCTGAGACTGCCAATGATGCTCGCATATTCAGTTTGTCTAACACCATCTCCAGTGTTCTTAAAAAGTTTTACACTTGGGTCATAGGGTGTGCTTGTAGGTTTACAATCAATGTAGTTGTATTTCCTTAATATCTTCTCAACATAATGAGACTGATCCAAGGAAATTCCTTTATCTGATCTAGTAATCTTGATACCAAGAATTACATCAGCTTCTCCTAGGTCCTTCATATCAAAGTTGTTACTCAACAGTGATTTCACAGAATTTATGGCAGGAATGTTTGACCCAAATATGAGTAGGTCGTCTACATATAGACATATGATAGTGCAAATGTTTTTATCATACTTGTAGTAGATACATTTGTCACTTTCATTCACTTTGAACTCATTCGAAATCATTAAGTTGTCAAACTTTTCATGCCATTGCTTAGGGGCTTGTTTTAGACCATACGGAGATTTGTCTAACTTACATACTTTGCTTTCCTGTCCATGGACTACAAAACCTTCAGGTTGTTCCATATAGATTTCTTCTTCCAACTCACCATTCAAAAAAGCAGTTTTCACATCCATTTGGTGTACTATCAAGTTATAAACAGCAACCAAGGAAATTAGTACCCTTATGGATGTGATTCGAGTAACTGGTGAGTAGGTATCGAAAAAATCTATATTTTCTCTTTGTCTGAAACCTTTGGCTACAAGGCGTGCCTTGTATTTGTCAACAGTTCCATCAGGTTTCAGTTTCTTTTTCAAAATCCATTTACAACCTATTGGTTTGCAGCCTGGAGGAAGTTCAGTCAAGTGCCAAGTATCGTTAGACTGTAGAGAATCCATTTCATCATTTATGGCTTCTTGCCATAAGTCTGCATCCAAGGAAGACAAAGCTTCTTTGAGATTTGATGGATCCTCTTCTAATGTATTGACCACATATCCAGGTCCATACTCTTTAGCAGTTCTTGCTCTCTTACTTCTTCGAAGTTCTGTAACATCAGTTATGATGTTTTCATCACTATTTCTGATTACTGGATTGTGATCAGGTGTAGTGTTCATGTTTGCGCCCCCACTATTACCCCCACTATCTCTTAATAGAAAGGGAAATTTCGTTTCATAGAAATCGGCGTCATTTGATTCTATGACCACCTTAGCCTTTAGGTCATAAAACCTATATGCTTTACTGTTTAAGGCATGCCCAATGAATACACATTCATAGGCTCTACTTGCAAGTTTGACTCTCTTGGGATTAGGAATCCTTACATAGGCTAAACAGCCCCATGTTCGAATGTAAGACAAATTAGGTTGTCTTTTCTTCAAAATTTCATAAGGAGAAATTTTGTTCTTAGTTTTAGGTACTCTATTTAGCACGTAGCTAACAGTTAATAAAATTTCCCCCCACCAATGAGGCGCTGCACCAGAATTAAGCATGATGGCAACTACTAATTCGGTAAAGGTTCTATTTTTTCTTTCCGCTTTACCGTTCATCTCAGGAGAGTAAGGTGCAGTTGTTTCATGAATGATTCCGTGCTCTTTATAATACTCATTGGATGTGTGTGATAAATATTCAGTGCCTCTGTCACTACGATAGCGCTTGATTCTTTTATTGAATTGAGTTTCAATTTCTTTGACAAAATTTTTAAACATATCAAGCGCATCACTTTTGTTTTTCATTAAATACACATAAGTGTAATCAGAGCAATCATCGATAAAAGTTATAAAGTATCTTTGCCCGTTTCTAGTCAAGTTACCATCAAGTTCGCATATATCAGAATGTACTAATTCAAATGGTTCGGTTTCTCTTATTACAGATTTATGAGATCCTTTTGTTATTTTTGCTTGACTACAAAACTGACATTTTTCAAATTCATTCAAAGATAACTTAGGAATTAAACCGAGATTGCTCATATTAGAAATGATTCGTTTATTAACGTGACAGAGTCGTGCATGCCAAATATTAAAATCACACAACATATAAGCAGAAGGAGAAATTTTATTCATAAGATTCAACTTAAACATACCATCAGTAGCATACCCTTTCCCAACAAAAACCATATCCTTAGTAATAGAGTACATATCACATGCTATGATTTGTTCAAAACCAGCCTTATTCAGTAAAAAGCCAGAAACTAAATTCTTCCTAATTCTAGGAGTGTGCAGCACATCCTTCAATATGAGAGTCTTCCCGGAGGTGAATTTCAGCTCCACATCTCCGGTTCCAGCAACTTCAGTGGTGTGAGAGTCTCCCAACAGCACCTTCTGATCTTCAGCAGCAGTGTATGTCTTAAACATAGCACGTTCATAACAGACATGGCGAGATGCACCAGTGTCTATCCACCAACCATCAGATCCACCCACCATGTTGATTTCAGTTATCATTGCAGTATACGGCTGCTCCTCATTTGTTGTCAAATGAGCCTGAGCTTGAGCCGGTCGAGTGGATGGGTTTCTACACTTTCGTGCCATATGACCTGGTTGTCCGCAATTGTAGCAATTAAACGGTTGAGCAGGGTCATTCTTTGATGGTTGAGCTCTTGGGACCTTTTGTAGGTTCCCATTCTTATTCCGATTGGACTTCTTATTTGCAGGACGGTTCTGATTCTTAAATTGTTTGCCAGCAGGCTTCAGAACAGCACCCACAGATTTCTTTTTAGTGTTGCTGTTCGAGACAGCAAACACCTCTTCATTCAGTTCTTGTTTTCTTGCCTCTTCTTCAATACGAAGTCGAGTAATCAGACTTTCAAGAGAAAACTCCTTAGTCTTATGCCTAAGGGCATTCTTGAAGTCCTTCCAAGCAGGAGGCAGTTTATCAATTATCACAGCAATCTGAAACTGCTCAGGTAATTGAATTCCTTCAACAAAAATCTCATGAGCTATATTCTGAAGCTCCTGAGATTGTTCTTCGACAGATTTCTCGTCGTTCATCTTATAGTTTAGGTACCGGCTCACAGCAAATTTCTTTGAGCCAGCCTCTTCAGTGTTATATTTATTCTGAAGAGCATCCCAAACATCCTTAGCTGTCTTATGAATCAGATGCAGATCATATAGATGATCCGCAAGACAGTTCAATACGTAATTCTTGCACAGGTAATCCTCTTCCTGCCAGAGGAGTCTATCCTTTTCAGCCTGTTTCACCTTTTCAGCATGTTCGGCAGTAAGCCTTTCCAACTCAGCATTTGCTGCAGATATAGAAGCATCTGTAGCCACTGCTGTCTTACCTTTACTAGTCGTTTCCATAGGAACCGACATCGATGGTATCACAGGTATGTTATCCTTCAAGACGTGGGCAACCTTTTTCGTAGTTAGAAAAAACATCATCTTTGTTTGCCAACGCTTGAAGTTACTACCGTGAAACTTAAACGGTTTGTTGAAATCGACAGCTGTTCCAGATACAGTAATTTCGTTGTTGGTATTCATGGTTTCCGAAACGTCTTAAAATTGTTGTTTTTCGTTTTAAAAAATTATACCGAACGAAATTACTGGGTGAGTCACGACCAGGTCGCTTTCTTTAAGACGTTTCGCGGCACTACCCTAGTTTGTGCAAGGTAGACTAACAACCACGCCTTCTCCAGGATAAAACAGCCCAGATCACTGTTACGAGTATATACTGCACAGTATATAGTCGCTCGAGAATTACACCTCAAAGTATGGTTCAATCGTTTGATCGAAGCCACTCGATACGGTACGTAACCGCTCTATTCGAAACCGATGGGACAGAAAGGAGTAGAAGAAGAAGAACGATTTAAAATCGAAGGGAGAAGAGAGAAAATCGCACAGGAAGCATCAACTGTGAGATTTTGGTGTGAAGAATGAGTGGGGCGAGCTCTCCTTTTATAGGCAGAGTTCGTGAGAATTACTTGGGGATTAAGTTTGCTTAATCCTTAAGCAAACGCGTTTTACGCGTGACTTGGGGATTAAGTTTGCTTAATCCTTAAGCAAAGCAAACGCGTTTTCTTAATTGGAAATATCCGGAAGTTTCTTGGATCGGGTCGGAATGTAACACATCAGTTTGCTTAATTAATTTAACATTTTCAAGTGACAAAAAAATATATCAATTTTCTGACCCACGACCCAAGCCCAGCCGGTCGGCCGGCGGCGTCGCGCGTGATATATATATTTTGTAAGCGTTCACCCGTTCACAAAAATGGGTACCCCAAGGGCACACCCTTGGAGGTCACCCCACCCTTATATAAACACTTACTAGTTGGGGTGACTCTCCAATGTGGGACATTTTTAAGTCACATACCCACACACTAGTTTCTCATAGTGTTTTTCTTTCTTTCCAATTTTCTCACTAGACTTTAACTAGTGTTCCAACACTTTGTTATTACTAATCATAGCATTTTTTTTTTTTTACATTTAATCATAGCATGTTTAATCGCATCAAAAAATATATTTCCAAACATCATAAAAAGACTAGGTACCTCTTTGATTGAAGATGTTGCCTGACATGATCAATCAATGTTGTGTCATTCATCTTCTGCAGACCCTTTGAAATAGGCTCACTATTTCTTCACCATATTAATCAACTTCTCTCTCAAAATATAGAATTGAGACATCATGACCAAACATCGACAATCAAGTACTTTTTCGCTAATTTGTTATAAAAATATGCTTAGCAAGAGTTATTTTTCCTAGTCCTCTCATACCAACAACAGAATCAAACATGAGATCATTGGTTCCTTCCACCAAAAAACCAACCAGTTCATCTCTTGCTCAAACCCTACGACTTGTGTAAAATGAAGCCATTGCAGAATGACCAATATTTTCATCTTTAATACGAGTCCTTCCAGAACTGCTTTAAATATTTCTTATAAGATAAGGTTTGTGATAATATGTACATACCAAATAAAGGTTTGATAATATGGTAATATTTTTGAAAATTGGACTAGTTTGACAGTTGACAACACAATATTTTGACGGTACTTTAAGCAAAACTC
Source organism: Medicago sativa (assembly GCF_051527215.1). NCBI lineage: Eukaryota > Viridiplantae > Streptophyta > Magnoliopsida > Fabales > Fabaceae > Medicago > Medicago sativa. Next base: position 2,432,594 of record NC_140753.1, read on the forward strand.
GAAAACTTTCTTTGGCTTTGTTTTCACAATGTTCTTCCTATTAATGTATGTCGGCATCATTCCAATATGATATTTTATCCAAGCTGCATATGTTGCTCTTTACTTATAGAGGATATTCTTCATTGTTTATGTAATTGCCCGCATTCTAGAGAGCTTTGGCTCAGCTTGAATATTGGGCGTTACCAGAATTTTTTCTCCCAAACAGATGCCAAGGCAGTCAAGCTTTGGCTTTATGAGATGAAATGTGATGTCTCCTCTATTTTGTTTGTCACGAGATTATGGTATGCTTGGTGTTGGAAAAACGATGTTATTTTTTAAGATCAACGTTGGCGTAATCATGAGGTGGTGCTAAAGACCTTCTCTTTGCATGATAAATGCACTTCTTACTATCCAAATCCTGGAATGGATCCATACTTAACGCGTCTCTTGGCTCATTGGATCCCCCCACCCCCATCAAAAGGTACTCTCAAACTCAATGTTGATGGTAGTTTTCTAGAAGGCTCTGGGTGTTTCGGTGTTTTGGTGTTGGTGGTGTTGTTTGCATCCACGATAAAGATTGAATAATTGGTTTTCCTCACTATGAAGTTGGAGGTAATGTGTTATTTGCTGAGTTGCGTGCTATCCCAATAGTCTTGATTTTTGTCACAACAAATGCTATAACATTATTTGTGAGAGTTGTTGCTTGAAAGCGGTCATATACAACTTTGCTTTGACATCAATCGAATCCTCGTTAGTAGTCGATGGGATTGATCGTCCAATTAAATATGTCCTTGAGTCAAAATTCAAGTTTAAAAATAAAATACAAAGCTTGTAAAGTGCAAGCCGGTAAAGCAGTGGCTATTGATGAGATAAATGTTTCCTTTTTTATTGAGAAAAAATTTCGGTTTTTTTTTTCACGGAAAAAAAAAATTCAGTTAAAATATAAGTTAGTTATCGAGTAACACGTAATTGAAAGTCGAAACTAAAAACAATAACTAGTACGATTTTTGGTCAAAAAATAACTAGTATGATTTAATTTTCCAAAAAATATGATTTTAATTGTGTCCAAAGAAAGTCAATAAGATTTTCAAAAAAAGAAAATCAATAAGATTTGAACATGTGCAATTTATAAGAGAGCCTTAATTTTTATTTTTTTTTGGTTCAAATAAGAAAGCCTTAATTAACCCCATGTTGAAGAAAATATACACACGTCATTCATTGATGTAGACAAAATTGCATCCCAAATTATTACCAAGTTGCCAATTTTGTTTCTCTGTTTGAAATCACAATTGAACTAAATAAAATATAAATAATTAATCATATTAAGCTCACCAAAAAAAAAATCATATTAAAGATCCGACTAACAAAATAAATAATTAATTATATTTTAGGGAAGCAAATATATTCCTGCACAAATTAATAGGAGCAATATCCGTCCACCTATTGTTTCAAATTTTCAATCCATAAATTTTATAATTATTTTTTGACGGATTAAATACTATAAGTATGATTCAACAAAAAAAAAAAAAAACTAGTATAATTACGATTCAAATAATAATAGCAAATATGGAATCGCTAGCTGTAATAATAGCAAATATGGAATCGCTAGCTGTTCCAAATTTGCGATTACACAGGAATCGTAAATCGTAAAAGCGTTCCAAATTTGCGATTAACGTAAATCGTAAATCGTACTTTTGCAATTTAACGTTAAACTGCGATCGCGAATTCTTTCTCCTTCAGGGATAAGGTTCTGAAACGCGATTCAACAACATAACACAGGAATCAATTCGATTGATGACCTAGCTGTTCCAAGTAATTTTTTTGTTTAATCTCTCCTTGTGAGAAGTATCGTCTCTTATTCTCTCCTTGTGAGATGTTTATTGTTTAAGTCTCTCCTTGTGGGAAGTTATATTTTGTCTCTCCTCTGTGAGAAGTTTTCCGTCCCTTTTCTTCCTTTAAGCTCCTCTTTAACTTTTCACAGAAAACCACCACGACCCTTTACCCTTCTGTCATTGTATTTCATCACTTCTGCTGGAACAAGTCCCATAAAGTCCCTCCAACAAGCATATATCAAGCTACAGGATGGGTATCAATTTCATCGCTAGTTGTCCGGCCACTTCCTAAACCGCCCCCAAGTTACAAATTAACGTGATTTGATCTCGAGACGGCCCCCTCGAAAGCCACCATGGAAAAGTTTTATTTGGGTTTCTCTGCTATCTTCCCGTTTGAGAGTGTGGTTTGGCTCCATGTTTTTGATTCTCTGTCATTTTATTTACTGTTTTGTTTGCTTTTTGTTATTGTTGGTTTTTTTCAAGTTTGCATGCCATGTGTTTGTTGAAATGCTAGTGAAGGATTCGTCTTATCGGTATTTTGTTATGAGTAAGGAATTCATGGTGACAATAAGCAAACTCAACATCTTCTCAGCCTCACATAGGACTTTTCAACGTATGGTTGTATTGGTTATCACAGAGACCAATTATAGTCAATATGCGCGAACAACAACACAATCTTTTTTCCGGAGTTGGATGACATCAAAGACTATGGATCTCAAAAGTTTGGTGATCTTGGACCATAGGTGGAAGGAATTAGTCTGGTTGTTAGGGTATTGTTTTTGGAGTATTGTTGCCCTTTTGTTTTCTGAACTGTATAGATGTATCGTTAGGATGTATCCTACTATCTTGATTGTTAGGTCTAATCTCAATTTATGGGTGTGGGGAATGTCCCAACTCTTAATCGATTGTATTATTTTTTACCTTTGAATGAATGAAGTTTTTTGACTGTCAAAAAAATAATAATAATAGCAAATATGTATGAGATATCTCTTTTTCTTTTTCATAAAGATGCATGCATTAACTCAAATATTTCTAAATAAATAACCCTTTCTTTTCTCTTTTCCTCAAATCTAAAAATCACATCTACATTCTCCAACATAAGGTATAGTTTGCTATACTTTATTTCATGGCATCTGAAGCCTCTAGCATCTCTAGCACTGCAAAAGATCAAGGTGAATCTTCCAACACACAAAAAGTTGTGGACATGAAGGAGCCTGAACAAGATCAACCCGCAAACTCAAATTCCAACAAGTTTATTGATTTCATGAAGCTGTCAAAAGACGATTCGTTTAAGAGGACGAAGGCGCCAGAGCATGATTTTTTTAGCATTAAGCAAGTTGGTTCATCATCTGGTTTTCCAAATAACAACAAAGAAGGGAAAAATGAGAATGAGAACAATAACAAGAACAAAGAGAAAAATTTGGATTCAGGTCTTTTTCATGATTATTTTGTAAGAAAAAATTTGCTACTTCACAGGCGTTGGGAGGACACCAAAACGTTCATAAGATGGAACGTGCATTAGAAAAGCAACGTAAACAAAGGTATGAATTAGGTTTAGGACAACCTCCCTTTAACTCTTATTTTAGTTATCCAAATACTTTTTTTACACCCCCGTATTATAGGGCACTCGATGTTAGAATGGAACATATGATCCAAAAACCATCTTATATTAACCCTAGTATTATACCACATAGTTTTGGTAATATTGAGTATAGTAATGGTGTTTTGAGTTTGAAAGGGATATTAAACCCTTCTCTTGTTAGTTTGAGAAATTTTGAGGGTAGTAATAGTAATAATGGGGTTGAAATTTTAGGATTTGGTCGTGCGACTACTTCAAAAATACTCCCTCCGGTCCTATTTATAAGAGAAATTTTGGTCAACAAAAGTTAATGTATCTGGTTAACAATTTGGTCCAGATCCATCAACTTTTTTTGACCCAATTTTCTCTTATAAATAGGACCGGAGGAAGTAAAAGATGGTACAAATAATAGGGAATTACTTTTCCCACCCTATGGGTTTCCTCGCGCGCCCTATTTTTTCCAAAAATACCCTTGAGTTTACGGATTTTATAATCCGGAATGGTGTTTTCTTTTGTTAAAGGGTGAAAAAATGAGTAACGGAGTTTTCCGGATTTTGTAATCCGGAAACTTCAAAACATAGGGCGTGTTACATGATGTTTCCGGATTACATAATCCGGAAACCCCCTAAACACCCTTTTTCAAGGTAAAACAGTTCGGATTATATAATCCGAACCGTATCAGCACAAGTTCTAAACATGTTTGTAACATGGATAGTCATTTTAGAGACAATATTAATCTTCATAACTCTCATCCTTCTGTTTTTAGGTCATTGTTACCTGTTCTTAGTCAAAAATTGGGTTTTCGGGCTACTTGATCGAATTGCTCTGAAACTTTCCCAGAAAATCAGAAAAAATTCAAGGACCATGACTCCCTTAGAAGGGACTTCTTACGGGACTCCGCCCCTCAAAATCCAAAATTCCATCGTTTAGACCCATTTTTCATTTTTTTTTATTTTTCATATTCTCAGAAAAATCCGAAAAAATTTGCATTAGTTTTATTTGATTTTTAGAATTTTTTGGTGCTATTTTTATATTTTTATTATTTTATTTGACAGGTTTTTAGCATTTTTACTTAGTTTTTTTGTTGTTTTTAAAAGCAAAACTCAAAACTACTGAAATGTGATAGAGTCTGATGGCTGATTTTACATCAGAACTGTCCGGATTATAAAATCCGAAATAGTAAACATGTATCCGGATTTTAAAATCCGGAAACCTCAAGGGCATTTTTGGAAAAAACACAGGGCGCGGGAGAAGGCCATAGGATGGGAAAAGTAATTCCCCAAATAATATCACTCCAATTCTAAAATTTGGATATTCTTCTACAAATGTCGATACAAGTTCAAATTCAATCATACACAATAAAAATAGTGTGGCTCTTACTTCTATCGAGGATGATATTCATCAATCAAAGTCCAACATTGAAGAAGAATCCTCCAATTCGGAATCTTGTGCGCTTGATTTATCACTTAAGCTTTAAATTCAGTTTTACATTTTGTTTCATGTCAATGTCATTGTTAATTTAATTGCTACTCTAGTTGAACTTATGACTTGGTTTTTTTTTTAGGGAATTATGACTTGGTATTCTTTTTTGTTGCAGTCAAATAATTATATTTATTTCTATTGTTTATTGATTAAGTTTGAGAGCTAATAGTTCAGACGTTTTGTTACATTTGATGAGTCTCTTCTTTGTTTATCACATGTTTTACTATGAGATGTTTTAGGCGTGTCCTTTTCAAGGACTTATTTTCTTTCATTTTTTCCGCTCAACTGTTACTTTTAATTGTGATGAACTGAATCGCTATTTTTTCAATAAATTGAGTACTTGCGCGTTGCGCTCTAGCTCCATTGTAAGATTTTGACTTGCCTTTCTCCACATGAAAAAGGTTTTCTCCTTTGTCTAAAAAAGACCACAATGGCAACAATTGAATGTGGTAACTCCAAAAAAATTCACAATTTCATACGACGATTCCTTCAAGTTCTGTAGTACACTTCCCTCTAAATGCCTTGTTGCAAAAACGTTCTCATGATTTCTTTGGAGAAAAAGATTGTAGCTTGTGAACATGAAAAGCTGTTTTAGAATATTCAACTACATGCATCAATCTAGTGGTTTTCTTTTAGCTGAATAAAGGGCTGCAGACATCAAGAAAACTTGCGGACATCTAAACTAGGTTGGCACCCCCACGCGATTTCCATCATCTGCCGGCGACTTTTGTTTTTTTTTAGAACTCACAATGATTATATTTCCTTTGTTATACTAAAATGCCGTACAAAAGAAATTATGGGTGCATTTATTTTGGATTATTTTAAAAAAAAATATTTTTTTATTTAAAAAAAATCACTTTTGTCATTTTTAATTGTTTGTTTAGGATTTTTACAAAAATTATTTTATCAAAAAAATATATTTTTACTCCAAAATGAAAAGCTATTAGGATTAGCTTTTTTCAAAAAACAAGGAGGTAACACATGAACTAGTTAAAAATTTGTCAAAAAAAAATGAACTAGTTAAAAATCATTATTTTTAAAAAAAATGATTTTTTGAATAGTATACAAATACAAATAGCTTCAGAGTTTTTTTTAAAATCTCTAGATTTTTCTAAAACAAAATCTATTTTTCTTAAAGCTAAAACAAACGCACCCTATGTGTAGAACCGGATGAACCGTGTATAAGGATCCGCATATAAGTCTTGTCTTAAAAGAAAACTACTTACCTACATTTTCATTGACACTATGTATGTGATTTTGTGCTGATAATTTGGAAAACTAACTAAATCATGTGACAATTGAATCATCTTATAACGATTAAAACGGCGTGGTACAAAAAAAATTATGTGTAGGACTGGCGTGCTACATTGACTACCGCCAAAAAAAAAATTATTGCCACCATAGGGAGCACGACAAATACATAAGGTAATCTACCTTTTTACGTTACTTTTTTTTTTATGTGTTATTTTTTAATATGCAATGATTTCTTCTTTTTTTTTTGGTTTAAATGTGTAATTGGTCCCTGCACTTTTAACAGATTTTGGCATTGGTCCCAGCACTTTTTTTTGTTTGGCATTGGTCCCTGCACTTTGTAAAAATATTGGCATTGGTCCCTGTACTTTTTTTTGTTTGGCATTGGTCCCTGCACTTTGTAAAAATATTGGTATTGGTCCCTGCACTTTGAAAAAATATTGGTATTGGTGTCACGTGGCATGAAATGATTGGGACCAATACCAATATTTTTACAAAGTGCAGGGACCAATGCCAAACAAAAAAAAGTGCAGGGACCAATGCCAAAATCTGTTAAAAGTGCAGGGACCAATTACACATTTAAACCTTTTTTTTTTCACAAAAGTGTTGATAGCATTTCATTATTTGGTTACAAGTAGGAATGTCAATCATAATATGGTAGCTAGTTAGATATGTGATGTGGCATGAGCTAATTTCATTGGTTCGCCTCCTAACAAATTATATCTTTGAGTTTATGAAATGAGAGTTAACAATATCTTGACAACTACTAAGAACACATCCAAATTCAGTCATATCTATTTTGTTACTGAGCAAGAAATCTACAACTCTCTTAAAATCTCACTCTATGTCAAAATGTTCCAACTGAAGATCTTTTACCCATTGTAATTCCGATAAGAGGCCAATTACTATGCTCATATCTGCATCACAGAGAGGAGCATATCATTCTGATTTTGCAAGGACAAAATGACCTTCATCCTGAATGCACATCCCAACGCCTACTCTAATCAGCCTTGTCGAAAAGGAAACATCCGCTTTACATTTGAGACGGCCCTGTGCAGGTTTTTGCCCTTAATTGACCATTGTTTCTGTTTGAACCGGGACTGCTGCAGTTCGAACCTAACCCGCTAGTTTCCAGTCATGTAGCATCTGCGTAGCGCATCATGCAACAGTCTAGTTAGAGTCTAACACTTGGTTCAACTTGTTCTTACGTTGTTTCCACAAGCTCCAAAGTTGACAGTTGAACAAGGTAGCGTCCTAGAATCTTAAAAATAATAGCAAGTGTGTTAGCATTATTACATGCTACATCTACATCAATTACCAGATGATATGATTGTCGTCTCCACAAATAATTGCTATCTCCACATAACACAAACATCGTGACAATCAACTCCGCGCATATGAAGTCATGATCTTGTGCGAATGCGTTCACGACAAATTCTCCAAACGTGATTCTTAACTGCCAAAGAAACTCTTAGTTTTCACACATGGTTCCAGCTGTCAGGAACCTTAAAAAGATTTGTATCAATTAGTTCATCAATACAAAAGCGGTAAGCAGGTTTAACGGAGTAACCTCCTGTCTGCCATATGCCCATATCAATCGAAGCACTTGAATACAGAGGTGTCGTCAAAACTTAAGTAGTCACCTCATACTTGAACAACATATTGATAAGTTCACATTCCAACTCTTCCTATTAGGTAGCATAATATTAGCAACTGTCAAATAATCCAATTCAGATCTGAAAATGACAAACTTAGGTAAGAGCCACCTTTTCTTCCCAAATTGAGATATCTTCACTAGAACCAATACACCATCAAAGAAGCCACATTTCTCTTAATTCTTGTTCTCATCTTTCCCTTCATTAGAGTAATATTAGATGCTTTTTTTCTTAAAAAAAATATTGGATGCTTTTTGAATCATTGATTCCACTCTAACGCTGAGTGCCCTATAATAAGAGGATGTAAAAAGAGTATTTGGATAACTAAAATAAGGGTTAAAGTGAAGTTGTCCCGAGCCTAAATCATACCTTTGTTAAAGCTTAAATGAAAATAAAATAAAATAAAATATCGTGGCCATAAGTTCAATTAGTGATTATGGTCATTGTATTTTATTTTATTTTGTTGTTAAATTTATACGTTTTAGAAAAGTAACTATTGGTAGAAATCAAATTTTGATCGCTAGCTTGATTAACCACATTTTGAAATACATCATCATGCTTGAAACTCGCAATGCTTGCTTTTAGAGACTCGTTTTGCAGTCCCCGTGAGCTTAGCTCAGTTGGTAAGGACAATGCATAATATATGCAAAGTCGGGGGTTCGAATCCTGGACACTACCAAAAAAAAAGAGACTCGTTTTGCAACTGCAATACAAAATACTATAATTATGCACGGTTGTTTGGGTGAAGGCACTTGATTAGAACCCAAAATGAAGTCAAACCACGCCATAAGTAAGAACACAATAGGGAAATTCGACAGACCATGTCACTTGGAAATTCCACTGACCATGTTACTTTTCTTTTATCAATCAAAATCAAACATTATATCTTATATCTTAAAACTTACTTGAACACCCTGCGCACCACCAATTTTTTTATCAACAGAAATCTAACTCAACCTTAATATTTACAACCTGTCATGTTATCTGTAGTAATATTCACAATATTATGTAATATTTCATGACCAGAATATCAATTTCCGCAAAGCATAAAAGTTGGAAGTCGTTTTTTTTTTATTTTTCAGGGCTTTTGTAAAAACAAAACTCTACACCTATGATATTAATCTCTAGAAACTGCAACATCAGTGCTTTCAACAAGAAAATTTTTAAGTTCACAATTCAAAGCAGTACAGGTTACAGGATAAGGAATAGCAAGTTACAATGAAATAGGACAACAAAATTGAACATGCTAATACTAAAATATGGCTGTCAATACCCAAAAACAAATCATCGAGGAGCACCATAAACTTGGGTTGAGTCATATTGGGCATAAGCAGCGGGCTGAGGTGATACTGTCTTGCCGTATGCTGCAGGAGCACCGGCTGCTGCTGGTACAGCTGCATAGCCTGCTGGTTGAGGGTTAGATTGGTCATAACCAGTTTGAGTTGGTGTGGGTTGAACATAACCTGGCTGCACAGTTGGAGCTGCACTATATGTCTGTGCAGCGCCACTGTTGTAAGCAGGATCCTGGGGTGCTTGGTAGCCATAACCTGCGTTGTTAGCGGCTGGTTGTTCAGGGTAAGTCTGCTGGGAAGACGGGTATGATCCATAACCAGTAGGACCAACTTGCGCATAACTAGCTGTGGCCTGGGCACCTGGTTGCCCATAACTGGGCTGTCCACCAGGCTGGGCATAAACCTGTCCAGGTGCAGACTGCGGGTGACTGTAACCATCTGCAGCTGGTGCAGACCCATATGTAGGATATGCTGCTTGTGATGGCCCAGATGATGCATATGGATATGGTTGTTGCACTGTGCCATATGATTGTGCTGGAGTAGAACCCTGATACGGAATCTCGCCTGGTTGAGTGGCTCTAGGGTGGCCATAAGACTGTGGATGTTGTCCTTGTGAAGGTGGCACACCATACAACGGTGGCTTGCCATACTGCTGGGGAGGTGCATAATTCGCTTGAGCACTGGCTTGAGGGTAAGCTGGCTGAGGATTTGGATGTCCTCCATATGGATATTGTGCAGGGCCACGGTTTTCGTACTTCGATTCATCATAACCTTGTCCATAACCTTGTTGAGGATGTCCTGCCTGCTGATAAGGTGTCTGATGACCATAATCCTGACCCTGAGGCTGTCCATAATTGTAATTCATCTGAGCTGGGGATGGTCCCATGGAGGGTAAAGGAGAAGGACCGGTACCATGTTGGGGGACTGAACTGGGATGCTGGGCAGATGAAGGAGCTTCAGATGAATGACCGCTTTGTCCACCATAATAATCATATCCACCATTATGTGAGGGTGGCCCCTGAAAACTCTGGTGAGGCCTTTGCTCCCAACCAGAACCGTAACTGCTCCTTGGAGCCATATGTTGAGGATAATTTCCATAAGGAGGAGGTGCATATGATTGATTATGAGAAGGATATGGCCCGCGGTGCTGATAGTCATATGATGGTGGTTGGCCATAATGTGAACCTCGCTGACCCCATTGGGGTGGACCACCAGATCCTCGTGGCGGACGGTAGGCCTGCTGGCCAAAACCACCTGATGATGACCTGATAGGCTATTCCAGCAAAGCATAGAAAAGTAAGTAATAGGAAAAAATATTAATAACCAGAATAATATCAGAAGTAGAATCAGTCAACAACAAAGATGCAGCTATAGTGATCAAATTAAATATTAAATACACGATTCAATAGCCAATTTTCGTAATCCTGGGCACCCATTTAATTCTGATGATAGTTCATTTTATTGTGATGATAGTCAAATGAATTGAATGGCATACTCCTCCAAAAACAGTAAAAAGGTTAAAAAAAAAAAAACTTTCGCATATCTATGTCATCAAAACTTCTACCAAATGTCAAGCAGCAAGCTGTCAATACAATGCAACATTTATAGCCTGTCATATCATCTAAGAGCTCAACTGCAGTACATAGTGAAGTAAACAGCTATGCAAAAGAAACGTCCAATATTATCACAGAAAAAATGTCACCTCCGCAGTAAAAGGAAAATGAAAGAAGACTGCCAATTCAAAAGCAAAACTATGACAATGCGAAAGCGAAACTATAAGCTAAATTTCAATCAAACAATTCAACAATAACTAGACAAAGATGGTCAACCAAGTTTCTTTTATCTGTTGCACTTAAAACATCAACTTAACATTCATCTAATATATGCTAGTATTTGCAACCAAGAGTATCACAGGTCAACGATATGTTCAAAGTTCAAAAACAGGTAAATGAACACAAATATCTACATTGGTCCTTGATCATATGGCTGATGTAGTCTTTTCAACCAAGTGTATCATCAGGTCAAAGATATGTTATAAAGCAGGTAAATCAACACAACATATTTGTACTGCTTTCGGATCACATGACTACCTTCATTAAAATTTAATCAAAATCAAAACAGACCAGAAGACAAGAATTACTTATTATGTTTATCTCAATACAGAACAAGATAGAGGAATAGAACTCCAACACAGTTAAAATCATGAGAAGACATGACTTCACCAGGTATGTATCTTCCAAAAGGTCTCATGCAAATGCTCGTTTTGAGCGCCAAGGCCATCACAATATAGTCTTACTGAATCATTATTTTTAAGTCTTGAAGCAATCTTACCAACCATTAAACATCCTGCAATCGGAGGGTCTGCCACCTCTCTTCAGAGCATGAAAGTGAAGCAATGTTGACCCCAGGGAAAAGGCAATGGCCAAATCTGCATTTTTAAAGCCAACCAATTCGAAATTGGCACCTCAAGATAAAAAAATCATTGCAACTGTCATCTTGGTTTACATATACGATCTTCCTAAAAGATTTAATTGACCTTGGCATGGATTATTGTTCAAATTCCAAACTCATGAACACTGTTTCAGGTGATCTATCTATCTCACTTGCAATGGCAACAATTGATACAATACTTCCATAAATGAATCAAATAGACATCAAATACATGGACACTCCCGTACCGACAATCACGATTTGTATTGATTTCGCAAATGCAACTGTAGATCAACACTGAACCCATTTAGAGCAAGCATATAAAGTGTTTGTCTAGATCTCTATTTTATGCATGCTAACAATGTGGGAAATGTTTAGATCCCTATTTTACAGCAATCCCTATTAAAAGCAATCGTCTTCAGAACTATTATTTCTTGGCATGATAGAATCAAATGAAGCTATAATAAATATAACTCATAATTACAAGAACAATGTCAAAATCAGTCACCAATAACAAATCTTAACATACGATACATGCTTGCAAGCAGCTGCAAAACATAGAAAAACCTTCCATATACTACTTCAAATATCTTATCAAATACCATGATACTAATCAAGAACGACATCACATTGCAATCAATTTAATTTAAGCTATATAACCCGGTCATTCCCCAATCAGCATGACATAAAAACCTCAGTTCACGATAGAAAAGAGGCAGAAGTTGGCACAAATATGGGTCTGGATGCATACAAGATAATCAAGGCTACTTTAAGTCAACAAAAACTTGATGCAATTTATTACAGAAAATGCAATGAGTGACTAAATGAGTTCACACGCCATGTTTTTAACATGAAAATACAACAAAAAATTACAAAATAAAAAGGAATATCAATATATCAAATACGCAAAAAGTTGGCATTGATATAATAATATTAGTAAAACGGAAATATGCACAAATAATACTAAACTATCAAATTGCAAACTTTATCATCGCAATATAAGTACAGCCAAACAAACCTGGCTCAAGACTTCTTTTATCATCTCTTGCGCAATTTCAATTTGCCTCTTATCACCAGTAACTTGGACAGTCCTTTCTTTAGAATCATCGCCTTCGGGAAGATGTTGAGGTATCAACTAAAACAGTTAAAAGAGCATCATCAGAGCCCATAAGCTAAATCCAAAATAGCAGGATGAAAGTGAGAAAGCCTAAAAGAATGCCATGTACAAGCATCAAACCACTTTCTCCAGCTTTCAAAATTCAAAACTTCAATCATCACAGCTCATACAATCGAGTAAATTAGGCTCCAAGAATTTGAAACCCACAAACTTTTACTACAAGGGGGTAACGATCAACAAACTACTAAAATGTACCAATTCAAAATGTGAAAACTTCTAACAAATGGTTTGTCTGATAGAAAGTGGAAAGGAGAACAGGGAGAATGACGAGATTTGATTAATAAAATGGGGGAGTAGTTGCTTAAGAATGGGTCTGTTATGTCTTGGGTTTAGTAATAATGTAATAAGTTAAGTAGGTTAAGGAATCTTCATCATTGTGTATTTTCTGATTTTATGCAAGACAGATGGCAATCTAGTGCTCTGAAGGAGCATTGTACTCTGGGCAGTAACTATTTGTATTTGATTACTGTGTTCTAGATATATATACATTCTGATTTCCTATTAGACTATTAGTTAGATTAGGAAAAAGACAACAGCATTGGGATAATGAATGTTAAATTGATTGGGTTATGAGCAATCTCTTCTTTAAAAAATACGCTTTTACACATATTGACATGCAAACAATTCTACATCAACATTGTTTTCTTTAATATAAAATATACAGCCATCATAATTTATCAATCTTTTAGCAGGTTAATTATTGTTTTCTTTGATATAAATATGCAACCATCATATTATATCGATCTTTTAGCAGGCTAATTGGTTTCTAATTTAATTACCACTTATGTCAACGGTTTAATACTAAAATAAAAAGAGTACGAGGCAAACAAACAATAACAACTACCTGGATGCGTGCCCCAGTTTTGGTCTGCAGGCTCTTAATTGTTTCCCCACCTTTCCCAATGATTAACCCGACCTGCATAAATGTTGTGATTTAAAGCTATGTTAACATAAAACATGAATAACGGAAAACATAAATAGACAGATATTATCAGTTTATCACCTTCTCATTTGGAACTTGTATCTGAATTTGATCAGATCCCACGATAGCCTGAGCAGGGGAGAGGCCTCGAGCTACAAGTGCAGGAGAACCTCCAGCATCAGCCTGTGGAATTTCGAAAGTGAAACAATGTAAGAACTATATAATAGCAAGAGAAGAAAAAGGAAACTGAGATAAAGATTGGATATGGTATCTAACCTCTGCAATCACAGCATTCATTAGCTTTTCTGCCTTGTCTATGCTTTCCAAAGTTCCTATTAGTTCAACGGGCCTTGTTGAAGAGTGAGGATCAGCATCAGCATCCCTAGTGATCTGGATCTTTGCACCCGAATTATACTGCAGGTACCGTATAGTGTCACCAGATTTGCCAATAAGTACGCCAACCTGAACATAAATGGAATAAATCTATGAAGTTAATCTGATTCCAATCCAGCGTAGAAATTAAATTTAGGATTTGTACAGAACACAGCTTTTAGTCATGGTGTAGGAAACAAATATGCCTGACTGAAACATTATCATTAATACTTATCAGCTTCATAGAAAGCAAACATGTGGACAAAAAACCATTCAGTCCTTAAGGAAACAAAGACAACAAGGAAAACCATTCAGTCCTTAAGGAAACAAAGACAATAAGAAGGAAAATGATCACCCATTATCGATAACATAAAGGAAAGAACTATGCACAGAAAACCATAATCAAAAGTAGGTTGTATGGAGGACCTGCAAAACGGAGTTGTAAGTAGAGATGAATATTGATCAAACAATCAATGGCCTATGCACAGAGAAGGTTGTATGGAAAACTTTTAAGCTACTAGAGATACAACCACAAAGCCATTTTCCACTTAGTGAGGTGGTCAACATCTCTGTTGTCAATGCAGAAATGCGGCGCGGCGTGGCCAACCCAAAAATTGGCGGGCCGCGTACGGGCGCTATTTCGGCGGTGCGGCCACAAATAAATTTAATACTAAAATACCATGCTATTAAAAAAAATATTAAATACCTTAATCATTACAAAATTCATGAAAAATACTAAAATACCTTGTATTACTACTATTATTTTATTATTACTCAAGTAGTGGTCTACTATTTTTTATAACCATTATTGATCTATTATTAATAAATAATGCTATTTTTATTTAAATATGTTACTATTGTCTTTTTATTTATATTAAGAAAACTACTATTGGTTTTTTTCTTAAATAAAAGGTTAAAAGAGGTCGTGCAGTGAAAGTAATAAAACAAAACATCTTTTTTAAGCCCATTATACTCTCGGGTTTAAATTTGGCCAGCCCATATAAGTCTTCACTAACAAATAAACCCTAGACCTAATTATGTGCATGCAACCGCCGCATAAACAAACAATCTCCTTCTTTCATTCACTTCTCCTCCTCAGTTTTTTCACGGTACAATCGAAGATTTCTTTCATTTCTTCTCATTCTTCTTTCATTTCTCCTCATCCTTCTTCTCTTGACCGTGAAAAAGGATGAAGGGTACAATTTGACCCGCGTAAACTCAGATCCAGCTGCTCCGATTGTACGATTTTGACCCAGATAGTGAAGGGAAATCTCTCGTATTTTAAATACGACCCAAATAGTGCCCGATTTTGGCCGCCCCGCTTCACCTGCTTTCTCCAAACGCTCTGCCTTGTAGCGCAGCATCGCATTTTGTCATTTTTGGCCACGATAGTGCCGGTAGCGGCTGCTATTGACAACAGAGGTCAACATTGATCAAACAATCAATGCCCTATTGAAGATCATGTCTAAAGGTAAACACTATAAATTTAGATCTTCATTAATTAGTTGATCCAATTTTTTTTTATCACCCTCTACCTCCTATTGGACTATTATCCGTTGAAAAAGAAAAACTGACAGAGAAACCTCTCGATTAATTTTCAGTTAGGTCTGATTGTAAACTGATTTTTGCCTTAAGTTTGACTTGAAACTCAGTTTGAAACTGATTGTAAAATGAAGCTCATTCAAAATAAAATTTGCAAACTTCAATCCTAGCATGCATCTAGTCTTCTTAATGAGGCTTCAATAGGTCTTCCCCACACATGACAGAATCACCCAACTAGATTCCATCATCTTTTTTTGAAATGGGTGTTTACCCCAGCTTAATTTCCAGTGTAATCAATTATAAACATGTTTTTGTATTCATTCAACCATCATAATGGTCTCATCTCATCCCTGTACACTGAGTGTATCTTCTTGCTGACACGCATGGTTAACAAATAGGTGCTACCATTAAGCAGGAGAAAACAAGTTCTAGCAAATTAAACTTTTTCCTCTACTCTCCCTCACAATCCTGCTCAATATAACCAAGTGGGTGAAAGAAAAAAAACAAGTTCTGCCAAATTTAACTTTTTCCTGTACTCTCCCCCTCACAATCTTGCTCAATATAACTAAGTGGGTGGAAAAAAATCCCTATACTTGGACAAGTGTGATCATTTGAACTTCAGAAAAAACAATTGGCAGTGTCCATAACTCGTGCATTTTTTTGGCGAGTGCCTAGAACTCAGGCAAGCTTGATTATTTCAACTCGGTAAAAAACAAACATAGTCCAAAACAATTGACATGATGCACATTAGGAGTCCAATTTTGAAATCAACTTAAAGCATACATCAAACATATAAGAGGAATGCTAGCAGCACACACTCTTCAACACTCTCTCTATCACTCACTCTTTTATTGGATGTAACCAATGTATGTCCCACCACTTTGTATAGGTTCTATTTCCAAAGTGTAGACCCACAATGATTTAAAAGAATAAGAAAGTGAGCATTAGAGAGAGTGTTCAAAAGAAAGTGTTGCTAGCACTTCACGACATATAATTGATCAGTAAACAGAAGAGGTAATATGTGAAGTCCATCATGGTCTTCAAAAAAACATTGTCGAGTTTGATTGTACACAAAGTCCAAGATTGACAATAAGCATGCAACATGATTGAGCTCAATACTACGCATCCAAGCCTAAGAGAATACACATACCTTATTGCTAGGAACCTCGATTTTTCGTGTGGTTGTGTCAGACTCGGATATAGGTTGCTTTTGTCCTGAAGAAGTGTCATTCTGTAAGGTGGGGTCAATAGAGCTGGAATCAGGTTGTTTGTCTCCAGAAGAAGCGTCTTGCTCAGTTGACTCCATTGATGGCTGTTCAGTTGCTTTAGATGGCTCCTTGTCATTTTCCTTACCAGAGTCCTCAACAGGAATCTCTTTGACATCCTCAACGGGAATCACATTGGCATCAGTAGGCTCAGCAGTTTCTTCTGAATTATCTTTAGATACATCTTGAACTTCCTCCGAAGGAGCATTTTCGAAAGGAACATTTTCCTCTGTTTCTGTTTCTGCCTCAGCAACCTCCTTTTCTTGATGTCCATTAGTATTAGCTGCCAACACCAAAACATAACATCAATAACACAATTCCTTGCCATTAAAGCATATTGTAACAAAAATCAAAACATTTAAAATAAAAAATTAAAAAACTCTTGTTTAGCATAGCAGCAGCAATAACAACAACAGCGGCAAAATAAAACTGGTTATTTAGCGAAATAGTGCATTTCTGGTGCAGTAATCATAATTTCACAGAAACAAATCTATCAAAAAAATATTTAAAAAAAAAAATACATTATGCATCTTAAGAGAATAATTATCGAAGATTAAGGGCTGTTTGGATTGGCCTATTTGAGCTTATCTACTTCCATAAGTTTTGTGAGACTGTTGGAGAACTTATGAAAACAGCTTTCATAACTTCTCCAACATAGTTTACGAAAAAGATTTAACTTATACAAAGTTTAATTTTATCTTTTGCTATAGAAATACAACTTATCATAATTGGGCTATAAGCTGCAAAAATGTTGTTTATCCAAACAGACCTAACTGTATACTAATATGGTTGTTTTGAATGAAATATGAATTAATTAAAATTTCATCATAAGCATATATATATCAAGAAAATATAAGAAAGAATCCATTAAGCATCTTACGAGAATAATGATCAAAGATTACGAACTTGTTTGAGCTTATCTACTTTCACTATTTGGGAGAACTTATGAAAACAGCTTATAACATTGTTCATAAGCTTATTTTCAGAAATTCTCCAAGATGGTTTAATTTCATCTTTTGCTACATAAATAGCTTATTTTTAAGTTCTCCAAGATAGTTTAATTTCAATGAATTTTATATTTTGTTATAGAAATAGCTTATGCTAGTGCTAGAAATAGCCATAGTATTTTGTCTTGTGAATGAAAAATGAAGTAATTACGAACAAATGTCGTACCTAGGTCATTCTGGTTATCGTCGTCAAGACGAGGACGCTTGTTTACATCGTCCTCAGCAACTGCAGCGGCGTCAGTTTCTACACCGTCAGTGTTGGATTCGGTGGGTTGAGAGTGCAGATCTTCGAACTTGCGCTTACAATCAGAAGAAACAGGGCTTGTAGCTGGTGCTGCAACAATAACCTCTTCTTCAGCCATAGCTAGGTTACGTGAGATTGAAGAGCGAGAGTGAAGAAGAAGATGATGAGAGAGAGGTGAATGAGACGTGAGTTCGTTCGATCGATCGAGAGGGAGAGAAATGAAGAAAAAGGATATTTATTTTATCGAAGTTCAGATTTTAGGGTTACGACCTACGCTTCTTTGCCACTCACATCCGTGGGCTTAGTTAAACCCTTGTTGGGCTTTCATTATTTATGGGCTCAATGTTTTGGTGGGCTTAGTTCAACTTTCTCGCGTTTGGATTATAAAATCCAAGCAGCGTAAACATCCTATAAAACTCTCTAAAATACGATGAACAATGAGGGTGTGCTCGATTCACCAAACAACAAGTATTGGACGAAACATGATGACAGGACAAGTACATAAGAGTACAGACATGTACTTGAGATGTAATATTTTTTATGTTGGAACGTAAAAAGAGTATTTTGACATTTGTGATAGTTTGTACTTTGAACAGAAAGTTGTCTCATGATTTGGTGAAAGAAAATATTTTTTTATTTTGTGAAGTCTATTGCTACATGATTGTTTAGTCTCATGGGAAGTTTCTAAATCAAGTATGACAAAAATAAATTGTTCGATTGAGTCTCCATTATATACTTTGTTATTATAAAAAATTGAATTGTGTGATTCGAGCATACGTGTTGAATCTAACAAGCCAAACCAATTACCTTGTGAACTTTAAACGAGCCGAACTTGAGCTAAATAAAATGTTTATTTTGTACTTGGGTCGAATTTTGAGTTGAACCAGTTCTTTTCGAGTCGAATCAAACTTAGACAAGTTTGACTGGACGCATTTCGAGCCCTTGTCGCGATCTTGTGTTCTTGAAAGAAAGAAAAAAGGATTCACGGATTGTAGCAGTGTCTCAAACTAGAAGAAGAAAATGTGATCAAGGAAAAAATTTAAAGTGTGAATGAGTGACGAATGTGTAAAAATAAAAACATGGATGTGGAATAACGAATGAATATTGTTTATATAAGAATGAATGTGTAAACAATTAGTCTTAGTGAGTCTCAATAACATATCAAAAGATTTTAGTTTTGTATAAAAATTTACATAGATGATCTATACGATATAAACTTACAATATCAAAATCAATTTTAAAAATTACGAATCAAATAAAACGATATTGAACAGTATAATATTAATGTAACAATACTTTAGTGTAATTTGATCTCTCAAATACACACACGTGTGTGGATGTGGTGTGTGGAGCTCGCGTGCGTGTGTAGTGGTAGAAGATCACCACCATGCATGTATTCTTCATCTCTGTCTTTGTATTTGAACTTCATTTGAGAATGTGGTGTGATATTGTCGTGGTGTGTTTTTTTATAACAATTAAGACATCTCAAATGATCATTTATGACAACTTAGACAAAGGTCAACAATTGAAGTAACACAGTTATGTGACATAGAGTTTGTGATATCTCAATCTCTGAACATGATTTTTTTGACATGAGAAATTATTGCTAGTGATAAGTTTAAAGTTAAATATATTAATTATATGAATAAAGGCTAATAAAACCTGAAGTTATACTTTGTATTTTAGCTTCAATCTCTTGTTCTTCGTATTGTTCTTCGAAAATTTGACGAAGAAATAGAAGTAGTAAGTTAATCATATACGGATAATGACAAACTTTTTCACAATATGTGATGTTGCCGTTAGATGCCAATAAAACTATATTACTAAGTTGAAAAGTATACTCACATTTCATGAGAGAAATAAATTATATTACTAAGTTCAACCTAGATTCTCGGTCAATCTGTCAAGCGTTGGAGGTAACAATACATAAGTCTAAACCAGCTATCACAACATAGTTTGTCGATGCTACTTTAGTAGAGTATTGAAAAAATGTTGTTGCATGTTGAAGGTCGAGCAATTCCCCTTGGAGCTTCTTGGGGTTGATACTCACAATCACGAGCACACCAATTAGGATAACTATAGTCATTGCGACATTGCCAACTCCTACGACGAAAAAATTGGTGAGTGTTTTGGGGAAGGAAAAGAGGAAGAGTATTCAATGTTTTTGAAGAAGGATTAGAAAAAGAGTCTAAATTGTTTGTATGAATTTCATAAACTATATTATTAAACATAATTATTTGAGTGGTTATTTACATAACAATGATATTTTAAAACATATCATTGTTTAATACTCCTTAAACGATACATTTTAGGCTAAACTTCATTTTTCGCCCCCTAAGTTTCAAAATGTTGCGATTTTGGCCCCCTATTAAAAAAAATGGCAAGTGACCCCTCACGTTTAGGGAAATATGCTTTTTTGACCCCCTAACATAAGGGAAATATATTTTTTGACCCCTTATCTTTACAAAAAGTTGCAATTATGGCCCCTTTTTTGGGACACGTGGCATCTTTTCAGCAATTTTTGGACGAAGGGGGCCAAAATTGCTATTTTTTTAATAGGGGGCCAAAATTGCAACATTTTCAAACTTAAGGGGCAAATTGTGCACTTTAGCCTACATTTTATACAAGATATAAATTGTGGCCTACCTTTTTTCAAGTAGTGATGGCATGTTTTGATATTTTGTTCGGTTTCTTATAATTATTTAACACAAGTCGCATGTATTATTTTTTTATAATAAATAATACTTAATCAAAATAGTCATCATAAATGTATAAATTAAGCACTGAGAAAGATACTAACCATTGTATTATCTAATTTTCCACCTTTATTTCATATAAGATATCAATAGTACAAAAAAAAACACTTTAAATGAGGTGAAAATGACTTTTTAAAATTACTAACTAGCACATTATAGCAACAAGATGCACCAAAAATGAAAAAATTACTAAGTAGCTTAATATAGCTTATTAGCTTATTTAAAAATTTCTCTATTTTTGTCACCAAATAAATCAAACAAGTACATCGATTAGAGTCAAAAAGCACATGCAACAAGAGATGTAAACGAATGAGAAAGATTGAACCTGAGATTTGTTCAGGCGTATCGCAACGACGACAACAGAATACAGTTTCATGGTAGTGAGAGCTGACGGTCCTCGGCGACAGTGAGAATGGAGTTAACTGCAATGAAATAGATCAAAATTGTTGGTTCATAACAGAGAAAAAACATGGATCGAAGTCAATTGCGCTGAGATGTAAGCAAAATTGAAATTGAAAGCTCAACAGAGTGAAACTAAGATTGTAATATGTTAACTTTGAGCAAAATAGGAAAAGAGAACATAACCAGCGAAACTTTGATCGAACTTGAGGAAAATAGTGAAACTGAGATTGTGAAGTTAACTTGATCAGCGATTGTAAAGATGAAAAAAAACGTTGAACTTGACGACAAAAGGCTCAATTGGGTGTGACAGTGTTGTGAAGGAGAAACTCAATTGGGTGTGATGGTTGAGAATAGGTTGAGTTTGTTGAAGTGAAACTCAATTGTGGGAATTTTGGAGTGAATCGATTGTTGAAGAATAGATTTGAGAATCTATGAAGTGAAGTGGGAGATTGGGGAAATATTTGTGAATTGAATTGGGTATGGGTTTGTCTGAGCGGGATAATGGTTTTGGTGAAAATTTTGTTTGATCCTTATTTATTAATTTTGTTAGAGCCACACATAGTTCAACTTCAACTCGTTAATTTAACAAACTTAATTTTGAGCTCAAGTTCAACTCATTTGGTTCATGAACCAAATTCAACAAATTAATTATCGAATCGAGTCTTGAACTATTTTCGAGTTGGTTCGGTTCATTGTCAGCCCTAGTTACAATTGGTATTAGATTTTTACATGTATTTCATTTTAGGTTTGGATTTAAGTAGACAAAAAAAGTATAAACCAAATTCAAGTTTTTTTTTTTTGGCAAAATAGTTTTGTTTTTCTTCATTGGGTAAGGAGATCAGATGTAGAAATTGAACAATTAAACATGTCTCTTGTTCTTGAGTAATAAAGCAATATACATCTTGGAGAGGGATAAGAATAATTTGGACATTTGTTTTGAACAACCAAATAGAATATTTTTATTAAAAAATATGTGAAAAGAACAAATGATACTAAACTCACACATTGGTGTCAAATACATGTAATCAAAACCCTTGCCTTTCCTATTATTTTTTCCGAACTGTTCATTGTTAGGGGGATTTCCTCAGATTTTTCGATTATTTTTTTGTTTGAGGTTATTTTAATAGGGGATGGCTCGCTCAGTGTATTGCTAATTAGGTTCATGTAGCTAATGACGTTTTTGCGGTTACCAATTAGTGCTGACGTTTCAGTAGTAGTTGGGTGGGTACTGTTTCGCGGTGCTCGACGCTCTCGTATGGCTGATGCTGCGATACTGTGTGGTTTATCAGTGGGATGGATGTGATTGTCTTGGATTTTTTGGGCGATTTTGTGGGTCTTGTGTTCTTGTTTGTGTGGTAGGGGTTTTGTTATCGAGAATTGGGGGTTTTATCTGTCTACATCGCTTGCAGGCTATCTGCACACTGTGATGTAGGTTTTGCCCCAGACCCTATTTCGATTCATTTTGCCCGTATTTTATTGCATCATTACGGTATTTTTTCACTAGCAATAGGTTTATTTCACTTTGCTATAAATATGTGGTCATCCAGTGTAGAGTTGTTCACCATCTTTCCCTTGTTCACCCACATACTTTCTTTTGTGTTTGTTTTGTGCTGCTTCTTAAGTTCTGCAACCTGAGATTGAGAGGATAATCGCCTGAGGAATGGATCCTGTTTTCGATTCATTGTCTGACATCAAGCCTGGAAGGGAGGCATGGAGGATCAGGGTTAGGGTCATAAGACTTTGGAAGGTTCCTGCTTTTCTTAGCCCTGGCCAAACCAATTCCATTGAGATGGTTTTGGTCGATGATAAGGTATGTCTTGTTTTTTTCTTTCTATGTTCGCTGTTTTTTTTTTGTTATTTTTCTTCCGTTCCTTCATTGTTTTTTTTTCCTCATCTCTGGTATTTTTTCCAGGGTGTCAAGATTCATGCTTCCATTCGGAAACAGTTGCTGTATCGTTTTGAGGGAAAGGTTTTCGAGGGTCAGGTTTATAAGATGACGTTCTTTGGTGTTGTGCCGAGTGCTGGGTCGTACAGGACAACATCTCATGACTTCAAACTTATGTTCTTGATGAAGACCAAGGTGCAGCCCACTGAATGCTCCTCCATATCTGTCACTGGGTTATCTCTTAAGAAGTGTTCTGATATCAAGGTCTTAAATGAGGAATGTCCCTTTTTGATAGGTATGTTTTTTTGGGTTGCCATTTGTTTCTTTTTCCTTTAATTTAGATTTTAATTTTCAATTTTACTTCTTCATTTCCTATCTTCTTGTCTTTAGATGTCATTGGTTTGCTCAGTGGGATGTCCCCCATCAGGGAGTATTCTAGGGATGGGAAGATGACCAAGATGGTTGTTGTTCAGATTACTGATGACAGGTTTGTGTCTTGTTGTTTGCTTTTTTTCCACTTTGGTTTTTGTCTTTTTGTTATTTTCTCTTCTTGTTTTTGGATTTCAAATATGTTCGTCTTTTGATTTTTCAGTGGAAAGGTTGATTGTGCTCTTTTCGGTGACTATGTCGACGAGCTTAGAAGGTGCATGGAGACCTCTGGGGAGGGAATGCCAGTATTGGTCATTCAGTTTGCGAAGATCAAGATTTTTAGAGGTGTTTATTTTTATTTCTATTTTTCAGTCTCATGTTGTGATATTGTTGATATTGTTGATCTCTCTAACATTGAATTTGCTTTTGCGTTCTTTCCGTTGTCAGGTAATGCTTCCATTCAAAATGTTATGAATGCCACCAGGATCTTGGTCAATCCCGATATTCCCGAGGCCATCGAATTCAAAAATGGGTTCGATATGTCTCCTTTATTTTTATTTGGTTTTTGTTGCCAGTTTTGTTCTGGGATGGTTAACTGATATGTTCCTGTGTTATGATTTAGGATTGCTGTCCATGGAATTGAGTCGGCTTGTCCAGTAGCTGTTATTCAGCCTAGAGCAAGAATTTCTAAGGAGGATGATTTTCTTCGCTTGTTTCCAAAGAAAACAATTTATGATCTGAAGCATGGTAGAGAGGAGGGGATTTTTGTTGTCTCTGCTTCTATCTTGGGGCCTGTCGAGGGTGGTGACTTTTGGTACTCTGCTTGTTGTAAGTATAACAGGAAGGTGTGTCCAGATTCTGGGTCCTATTATTGCAATGATTGTTTCAGGCATGTCTACCAGATTACACCGAGGTTTTTGGCATTTCTCTTTTATTCTTTTGTTTGTTTGATGTTGGTCCTTTTCGTGTTTGGTTTCCTCACTGTGGTTTTTTTTGCAAGTGCAGGTTCAAGGTTGATGTTAGTGTCAGTGATGGCCGTGAGGATGCTGTCTTTGTCCTCTTTGATTCTGATGCTCATTTCATCCTTGGAAAATCTTGTGCTCAGGTTCTTGAGGTGTCTAAGGTTGTACGATTCAATCTATATTTAATATTTATTTTGCTTCCAGGTGTCTTTTGACGCGTGGGACCTATTTTTTGACATCCTTCTATGTTTTTTTCGTCTTTTAGGCTGAGAATGGGGTTAGCTATCCAGCTGAGTTTGATGTTCTTGTTGGTAAGAAGTTGCTGTTTAAGGTTGAGAAGAAGGTTGGTGGTACTTTTGCATTCGACAGCTCTTTTAAGGTTAAAAAAATCTGTGATGATGACTCCATTGTGAAGACTTATGAAAGGGAGTTTGGAACCGCAACTCTGCGCGAGGTCTGATTTTTCTTCCTGCCGTCCGTTTTTTTTTTTTAACAGGATAGGATGCCTTGCTGCTGTTTTATTTCTTGGTCATAATTATTATTGATTATTATTATTATTATTATTATTATTATTATTATTATTATTATTATTATTATTATTATTATTATTATTATTGTTATTATTATTATCTCTGCTTCCGTTTGTTTGTTCGGTGTTTTGATTTTGAAGGCTTGAATTCAATGCCCGGTGTATTTCTCCTGTGGCTCATTGTTGTTTTAAAATGCTTGGTTCTATACTAAATAAATTATACTGCTTATACTCTTTGAAGAGTTGTTCATACCTAATTACTTGTCCCTGATTTCCCTTTCTTTCTCTTTACCTTGCTTTGTTTTCCTGTTTGGTCACTCTAATTACATTTTTATTACCCTACCACTGTAGTTAAATTGCAGAGCTTACATCCCTCTTGCATGGGTTTGATTTTTTTCTTGTTTTGTGTTTGATGTGGGATCGAATTTTTGCTCCCGTTGTGTTGCCTTGCTGTTCTGTGTGATGTTGTTTGTGAGGCAGTTTTTTTACAAGTTGTTTTGTATTGATTTGCAGCCTGTTAGGGTTGATTTACCTGGGACTTCTTCTCCTGGTTCTCGTCTTTCTTCTAATGCTCTGGATGGTGGACTTGGGGATTCTGCAGTTGGGGTTGTTCTGTCTTCTCATTCTTTGGACTCTGGGAATGTTGCTTTGGAGCCTAAGGGTGCTGAGAAGGGTTCTAAGACTCCTGATGCTGCCCCTGTGGTTGTCCAGCGGGACCAGGATACTGTGAATTCTGATGTCAAGGGGTTTTCTCCTCCGTTTGTGGCTTCTAAACGCCTCAAGAGGTCCTCTGTGGCAAAGAGTTCCGTTAAGAGGAATCTTTCAGAGGTTTTTGAGGAGTTGGGGGATAAGGATGTTGGGATGCCCTCTAAGGTAGTCAAGGCTGAAAAGCAGTGACTCCATGTTGGAGTGTTTTCTGTTATTTTGGAAATGTAATGTATTTGGATATGGATATTTGTATGCGTTAGTAGTTTGATGGTCTTAATTGGGTAATTCAAGAGCTAGGTGGGCCTTTTGCGTTTGCTTTTTGCCTTCGCTATTTGTGGATATTTTCAATTCGATGTGGTCTGTAATGAACTTGAGGTGGTAATTTGGTCTAATGAACTTATGTTTAAAGCAATTTCTCTTAGGTTTTTTGTGATGTGTGCTGATCAACTTATTGTTTTGATTTTTTTTCTTACGTTTTGATTCGGACAGGATTTATACATTTCTTTTTCATGGATTGTGCTTGTTTTATTCTTCGGTTTCAGGACGGATGATTTCATTAAATTTTTTGTTACAATAACGGTTTATTTTAGATGCAACAGTGCTATTGGTTTTTACTCATTTATTCAATTGATTGATTAATTTATTAGATAAGTGTTGCCCAAGCTTGTGTGTGCACATCTCATATTTTGGTTCTTTGTTTTAAAAATGCGTGGTCATTGTGAGCCATTTCTGTCGAGGTTTTTTTATTAAATATCTGGAAATTATTATTAAATATTTTTAATGGGATTGGAATGGGCAAACGTCTTTGTGGCTATATATTGGTCATAATTGTGAGCCATTTATTCATTTATCCTTTATTTATTAATTCATTTATTCAATTGATTGATTAATTTATTAGATAAGTATTGCCCAAGCTTGTTTGTGCACATCTCATATTTTGGTTCTTTGTTTTAAAAATGCGTGGTCATTGTGAGCCATTTCTGTCGAGGTTTTTTCATTAAATATCTGGAAATTATTATTAAATATTTTTAATGGGATGGGAATGGGCAAACGTCTTTGTGGCTATAAATTGGTTATTTCTGCTGGTTTAGATCTGTCTTTCTTCCTCTTTTCCTTCTTCGTTTCTCCCCTCTCTCTCTCTCTCTCTCTCTCTCTCTCTCTCTCTCTCTCTCTTCAAATACGTCCTGATGTTCATTTTTTTTGCTCGATATAATGACGGTCTTTTTTCCTTCCCAAATTTCTTTGGATTGCTGCCTTCTACACCCTCTATCTCTCTCATTGTGGTTGGTGGAAGTAATGTTTTCCTGATATATTCCTTCGATTCAATGAGAGAGATAGGCAGTGTAGAAGATGTTATTCAGGGGATCGCTGTTGTTATCTATCATTTTTTCCAAGGTGTGTTTTGATCCAAATAAAACACAAGAGGCAACATAGATCGGTGATTTTAGTTCTGAATTATTTGGGTTTTATTCACGAACATATATTCTATTCTACTTAAATAAATTATTTGCTCGTTGGTTGTGTTGATTTGTTTTAGAAATATTGTTTAGATTTTTTGTCGGATGGTGGTGTGTAGCTTACAGTTTTGATTCGTGTCAGATATAACGCCCCATTTTTATTTAATTATTTTTAGTAGATGTGTGAATATTTTTATATGACTTTATTTGATATATATATATATATGTGTGTGTGTGTGTGTGTGTGTGTGTGTGTGTGTGATTTCATGTGAAATATATGTTTTGTGTGATTTTATGTGATATACGGTGTAATTCTATTTTATTATATGATTTATGGAGTTGTGTTTCATTTGAATGAATATTGTTTTATTATTTGAGGAAATAATATGAGAAATAGAAATAATATAGAATTATTATTTATTTTAATTAAAGGGAATTAAATAGTAGTTATGTGAGTTTAGTGGGAGTTAAATGAAAAGATGGGAGGTTATAGTTTTTGGGAGAAAAAAAGAAAGAAAAGGAGGCAGAAACATCTTCACGTAAAAACTTTAGAAACTGGTTTTGAGAGAAGGAAGAGGAAGCTAGGAGAAGAGCTAGGAAGAGAGAATCCAACCATTTTTGCTGTAGAATTTGCTGAGATAAGGTAAGGGTGGGATTCCTTTCACTAATAATATGTATAATTCTGAAATTTGATGAATTGTTGTATTCTTGATTTTAGGGTTAGAAAGTTATGCTAGATTGCTATAATGAAATGAATTATGTTGAGGATGCATGTTTTCTATGTTGTTCTGACTGCTATGTTTCCCATAGAACCTATAAACATTGTTGCAAATCACTTTGGGGTTTGGGTGATCAGAAATTGGGTTGATGAAAAGTTGAGATTCTGAGAAAAAGTGATTTTAAGTGTTTTTGAGAAATAAGTGATTCTAGGATAAGCTGTTTTGGATATTTAAAAATATGATTTTTTTTCAGTAAAATATGATAGGATTTGTCGAATAGAACGCGTAGGCGAAAACGGAATCGGATTCGGAGTAACGGTTAGGTTTTTACGGACGAAACGGTGAAACCGAAAAAATGGGACTGCACAGAGCTGCGTCGCAGGTGGGCTACTGCCTTCCCACGCCTGGGCGCAGCAAGGCAGCCCCTCATGGGTGACTGCTTGTTGTGTTTTCGTTGCGTGCTGTCAGAACTTCGATTGTTGCGTTCATGTGTCTTTTTCGCCCCTTTCCGTGTTTAATTAGCTTTCGGTGTAAACAAAAAAGTTGTAGATATTTGAGTTAGCTTTCTAATGGTTTTGGTTTGACATGAAAATGATTCATAGTTTTTGAGTTATGATGAAAATAGTCCAAGTGGGTCTTCAGAAAACCTTAAGAAAACTTAGCATAACTAATCCCAAGTTAGTCCAAAAACTTATGGTTGGTTTCCCAACTTCAAACTTAAGTGTTAGGGATTTAGTTGAGGTGTTTTATGGATATTTGACTTATGTTCTATTGATCAAAACTTAATTGCTTTTGGGGGATGTTTTAGACCTTGAGATGAATGTAATTGATTTATATATATGCTATGTTGTTGATTTCCGTTGTTGATGTCGTTGTATCATCCGATGTCGAAGTTGGGGAGTGTGTCATACTTGTTTTAGGCACATATGTTGTTGTTGTAGTCGCTAGGGGTGGACAAATACGGGTCAATCCTAATGAACCCAACCAACCCGATATAAATTTAGACATTCGGTTCGGGTTAAAACGGGTTACGGGTTGATCGAGTGAATTTTACGGGTTATTATGGGTATATTCGGTTCGGTTCGGTTAGGCAGTGTAGAAGATGTTATTCAGGGGATCGCTGTTGTTATCTATCATTTTTTCCAAGGTGTGTTTTGATCCAAATAAAACACAAGAGGCAACATAGATCGGTGATTTTAGTTCTGAATTATTTGGGTTTTATTCACGAACATATATTCTATTCTACTTAAATAAATTATTTGCTCGTTGGTTGTGTTGATTTGTTTTAGAAATATTGTTTAGATTTTTTGTCGGATGGTGGTGTGTAGCTTACAGTTTTGATTCGTGTCAGATATAACGCCCCATTTTTATTTAATTATTTTTAGTAGATGTGTGAATATTTTTATATGACTTTATTTGATATATATATATATCTGTGTGTGTGTGTGTGTGTGTGTGTGTGTGTGTGTGTGTGATTTCATGTGAAATATATGTTTTGTGTGATTTTATGTGATATACGGTGTAATTCTATTTTATTATATGATTTATGGAGTTGTGTTTCATTTGAATGAATATTGTTTTATTATTTGAGGAAATAATATGAGAAATAGAAATAATATAGAATTATTATTTATTTTAATTAAAGGGAATTAAATAGTAGTTATGTGAGTTTAGTGGGAGTTAAATGAAAAGATGGGAGGTTATAGTTTTTGGGAGAAAAAAAGAAAGAAAAGGAGGCAGAAACATCTTCACGTAAAAACTTTAGAAACTGGTTTTGAGAGAAGGAAGAGGAAGCTAGGAGAAGAGCTAGGAAGAGAGAATCCAACCATTTTTGCTGTAGAATTTGCTGAGATAAGGTAAGGGTGGGATTCCTTTCACTAATAATATGTATAATTCTGAAATTTGATGAATTGTTGTATTCTTGATTTTAGGGTTAGAAAGTTATGCTAGATTGCTATAATGAAATGAATTATGTTGAGGATGCATGTTTTCTATGTTGTTCTGACTGCTATGTTTCCCATAGAACCTATAAACATTGTTGCAAATCACTTTGGGGTTTGGGTGATCAGAAATTGGGTTGATGAAAAGTTGAGATTCTGAGAAAAAGTGATTTTAAGTGTTTTTGAGAAATAAGTGATTCTAGGATAAGCTGTTTTGGATATTTAAAAATATGATTTTTTTTCAGTAAAATATGATAGGATTTGTCGAATAGAACGCGTAGGCGAAAACGGAATCGGATTCGGAGTAACGGTTAGGTTTTTACGGACGAAACGGTGAAACCGAAAAAATGGGACTGCACAGAGCTGCGTCGCAGGTGGGCTACTGCCTTCCCACGCCTGGGCGCAGCAAGGCAGCCCCTCATGGGTGACTGCTTGTTGTGTTTTCGTTGCGTGCTGTCAGAACTTCGATTGTTGCGTTCATGTGTCTTTTTCGCCCCTTTCCGTGTTTAATTAGCTTTCGGTGTAAACAAAAAAGTTGTAGATATTTGAGTTAGCTTTCTAATGGTTTTGGTTTGACATGAAAATGATTCATAGTTTTTGAGTTATGATGAAAATAGTCCAAGTGGGTCTTCAGAAAACCTTAAGAAAACTTAGCATAACTAATCCCAAGTTAGTCCAAAAACTTATGGTTGGTTTCCCAACTTCAAACTTAAGTGTTAGGGATTTAGTTGAGGTGTTTTATGGATATTTGACTTATGTTCTATTGATCAAAACTTAATTGCTTTTGGGGGATGTTTTAGACCTTGAGATGAATGTAATTGATTTATATATATGCTATGTTGTTGATTTCCGTTGTTGATGTCGTTGTATCATCCGATGTCGAAGTTGGGGAGTGTGTCATACTTGTTTTAGGCACATATGTTGTTGTTGTAGTCGCTAGGGGTGGACAAATACGGGTCAATCCTAATGAACCCAACCAACCCGATATAAATTTAGACATTCGGTTCGGGTTAAAACGGGTTACGGGTTGATCGAGTGAATTTTACGGGTTATTATGGGTATATTCGGTTCGGTTCGGGTGGCCATTGTGGACCCGTTGGAACCCAAACTAACCCGAGTAACCTGAATGAACCATTATTATTATTATTATTATTATTATTATTATTAATCTTAGTAGTAATTTTTCCAGGCTTGTTTCTCACAAGGCCCAAAATGGAAAAAAAAAAGACTTTATTTTAACCCAGCCCAAACCCACCTTAACCCTCAGTAATATTCCTCTTAACCCTAATTTTATACTCTGTTATCATCATCTCACCTTCTGACTTCACACAGCCAGCAGCACCGTTCCTCCTCTCTTCATCTCATTCACTGGATTTGTTTCTTTTCTATTCTCTTAGATTCATTCACGAGATTCTGGTCACATGTAGAAGAAATAAATTGGTTGTTGTTGTGATTGTTTGTGGCTGCTAGCTTTGGATTGGATGGTGGTCCTTGTTGTTGGAAAAACTAGTTGTTGCAGTGAAATGGTCGTGGCTGTTCGTGTTGTTGTTATTGTTGTGAAACTATTAATTTGACATATACTTGGTTTTTTTTCCCTTCTGGATCTATGATCCTTACCAGTTTTTTTCCCTCATCTTCACAACCCGGTAACCCGACCTGTTTCAACCCGAACCCGAACTGCCCGAACCCGAATAACCCGATTAAAAAATTAGGTTCAATAGGGTCCTTGTTTATAACCCGTGGGTTGGTTCGGTTTGGGTGTTTGAACCCGAACCCGACCCTACCCGAACCGATGCCCACCCCTAGTAGTCGCTGTTGAAGTTGTATGTTGATATACACAAGTTGAGTCCATTTGCATACTCACATCTGTTGGGGGCTTATGCCCTGGAATGTTCATCATTCAACCCGTTGGGGGCTTATGCCCTGAAATGTTTATCATTCCTCTGTTGGGGGTTTATGCCCTGGGATGCTTTGACCATCCAAATTGTTGGGGGCTAATGCCCTGGAATGCTTAGCATTCAACGCGCGTAGATTGGTACCACATGCATGATGCATTAGTTGTCGTGTTGTCATTGCATTGTCGAGTTGTCGTTGTTGTCGTTGCCGTCGTTGCATTGTCGAGTTGTCGGTGTCGTTATTGATAACGAATTTGTTGTTGTTGTTGTTCAGCGTTGTTGAAGATGATTATGTTGTTGCTATATGTATATTTTTATATACATTTTTAACGATGTATGATGTGATATGTTGTTGTTTGTTTCGGACATGTTGAGGTTGATGTTGTTGTTGTTCTTGATGATGTTGTTGTAGTTCTTGAAGATGTTGTTGCTGTTCTTGATGACGTTGTTGTTGTTCTGACGTTAATGGATGATATTAATTGATGTTATATAATGATGAATATATATGTTGTTGATGACTAAGATGTGGTAGGATGCTTTATCCTTATTAAATGATGTTAAGTTGATGATGTTGCATAGTCGAGTTGGTGTTCTTTGTTGATAATGACGTTGGTGTTGTGGTAGATGTTGTTTAATGCAGTTGAAAATGAATATGATGCTAAGTTATATATATATATATATATATATATATATATATATATATATATATATATGTGAACTTGATAATGCTTGTTGTTGAATTGTTGATGTTTTCATTAATTTGATGAATTATATATTATTATTATTGGATAAGTTTCTCACCCCTTCTGCGTATATGTTGCCTCGACCGTGGGTAATGTGCAGGTAATGATGGCTTGTAGGTTGATTGGCTCAAGTGTCTAGGGCTCTGATACATATTAGGATGGGGATCGTCGCGAATGTCTTCTTCATTTCTTTTATGTATCATATTTTGAAAAGACCTCGTTGTTGGGTTTATTATTGTTGAGGATAATGTCTATTACGTTGAGGCCTTTGTGCCAATAATTTCGTTGACGTAGGATTTGGTTGAAATTATATTTTTAAAGAACTATTCCGCTGCAGTTTATTAAGATATTCTAAATGTTGGTATTTAAATAATTAGATATTTTCTATTTATGAAATTTTGAAAAGTAGTGTGACACTCCGTTGTGTGATTACTCTGATTTTATTTATTAATATTACATTGTTTTGAGAACGGGGTGTTACAATTGGTATCAGAGCAAGTTGGTCCGTCCGGCCAATTAGTAGAGTCGTGTCGAGCCTAGTAGTGTTGTGTGACAATTTTGTATTGTCCTTGTTGTCCTGTTTGTTGTTTGTTGTGTAACCCCTTGTATGGACTGGTTGGAGTACAACCGTGTCCATATTAATTGTTTTAGTAAGTTGGTGTACTTTTCTTCTGCTGAAGAAGAAAGTGGAGCGGAGTTTTTGTCTACTAAGCAGTTGATGCTTGACGGAAGTCAATTGTTTTCATAGATGGCATCTTTGTCCGTTGAGAACCAAGCGAAGATTGATAAGTTGCAAGTTGTGTGTGAATTTCCAGAAGTTTTTCCTGATGAGATTCCAGATGTGCCACCAGAGAGGGAGGTTGAATTTTCAATCGATCTTGTGCCGGGTACGAAGCCTGTGTCGATGGCTCCTTACCGTATGTCAGCCTCCGAGTTGGCAGAGTTGAAGAAGCAGTTAGAAGACTTGCTTGATAAGAAGTTTATAAGACCAAGTGTGTCACCTTGGGGAGCACCTGTGTTGCTAGTTAAGAAGAAGGATGGTAGCATGAGATTGTGCATAGATTACCGTCAGCTGAATAAAGTGACGATAAAGAATAGGTATCCACTTCCGAGAATTGACGATTTGATGGATCAATTAGCGGGTGCTCGCGTGTTTAGTAAAATTGATTTGAGGTCAGGTTACCATCAGATTAAGGTGAAGGATGAAGATATGCAGAAGACGGCCTTTAGGACACGGTATGGACACTATGAATATAAAGTGATGTCTTTCGGTGTTACTAATGCACCTGGTGTGTTCATGGAGTATATGAACAGAATTTTTCATGCTTTTCTGGATAAGTTTGTTGTTGTATTTATTGATGATATTTTGATTTATTCTAAGAATGAAGAAGAGCATGCAGAACATTTGAAGATTGTTTTACAGGTGCTGAAAGAAAAGAAGTTGTATGCAAAGTTGTCAAAGTGCGAGTTCTGGTTAAGTGAAGTGAGTTTCCTTGGCCATATTATTTCTGGTAGTGGAATTGTTGTAGACCCGTCAAAGGTTGAAGCGGTATCACAATGGGAGACTCCTCAGTCAGTTACGGAGATTACAAGTTTTCTTGGTTTGGCTGGTTATTACAGAAGATTTATCGAAGGATTTTCGAAGTTGGCACTTCCATTGACTCAGTTGACATGTAAAGGTAAAGCTTTTGTGTGGGATGCTCAGTGTGAGAATAACTTCAATGAGTTGAAGCGAAGATTGACGACGGCTCCAATTTTGATTTTACCAGAGCCAGATAAACCTTTTGTTGTATATTGTGATGCGTCCAAGTTGGGCTTAGGTGGTGTGCTTATGCAAGATGGTAAGGTAGTAGCTTATGCTTCTAGACAGTTGAGAATTCATGAGAAGGTGGCTAGAGTTGTTGAAGGATTATGATTTTGGTTTGAATTATCATCCGGGTAAAGCCAATGTGGTTGCAGATGCCTTGAGTAGGAAAACATTGCACATGTCGGCTATGATGGTGAAAGAATTTGAATTGCTAGAGCAGTTTAGAGACTTGAGTCTTGTTTGTGAATTGGCACCTCAGAGTGTGCAGTTGGGTATGTTGAAGATTAATAATGAATTCTTGGAGAGTATCAAGGAAGCACAGGAAGTTGATGTGAAATTTGTAGACTTGATGGTTGCTAGTAATCAGACTGCAGATGGTGATTTCCAGGTTGATGATCAAGGAGTGTTGAGATTCCGAGGCAGGATTTGTATCCCTGATAATAATGAATTGAAAAAGTTGATTTTAGAAGAAAGTCACAGAAGTAGCTTGAGTATCCATCCGGGAGCTACAAAGATGTATCATGACTTGAAGAAACTGTTTTGGTGGTCTGGATTGAAGCGTGATGTCGCGCAATTTGTTTATGCTTGTTTAACTTGTCAGAAATCGAAAGTTGAACATCAGAAGTCTGCTGGTTTGTTGACACCATTAGATGTGCCGGAATGGAAATGGGATAGCATCTCCATGGACTTTGTGACGAGTTTACCAAACACTCAAAGAGGGCATGATGCCATTTGGGTTGTTGTCGATAGATTGACGAAGTCGGCACACTTTATTCCGATTAATATCACCTATTCAGTAGCTCAGTTGGCGGAGATTTATATTCATAATATTGTGAAGTTGCATGGTGTCCCGTCGGGTATTGTGTCGGATAGAGATCCGAGGTTCACTTCGAGATTTTGGAAAAGCTTGCAAGAAGCTTTGGGCTCTCAATTGAAGTTGAGTTCAGCGTATCATCCGCAAACGGATGGTCAGTCAGAAAGAACGATTCAATCATTAGAAGACTTGTTGAGGGTGTGTGTACTTGAGCAAGGTGGAGCTTGGGACAGTCACCTACCATTGATAGAGTTCACGTACAACAATAGCTACCATTCAAGTATTGGTATGGCACCTTTCGAAGCTTTATATGGTCGAAGGTGTAGGACTCCTTTGTGTTGGTTTGAGTCGGGTGAAAGTATCGTGTTGGGACCTGAAATAGTTCAGCAGACTACGGAGAAGGTCAAGATGATAAGAGAGCATATGAAAGCGTCGCAGAGTCGACAGAAGAGCTATCATGACAAGCGTAGGAAGGACCTTGAGTTTCAAGAGGGTGACCATGTGTTCTTGAGAGTCACTCCTATGACCGGTGTGGGTCGTGCATTGAAGTCCAAGAAGTTGACTCCGAAGTTTATTGGTCCTTATCAAATATCTGAGAGAATTGGCACAGTGGCTTATAGAGTTGGTTTGCCACCACATCTTTCGAACTTGCATGATGTGTTTCATGTGTCGCAACTTCGGAAGTATGTAGCGGATTCTTCACATGTCATTCCTAGAGATGATGTGCAAGTTAGAGACAACCTTACAGTAGAAACTTTACCTTTGAGGATTGATGATCGCAAGGTGAAGACGTTGAGAGGCAAGGAGATACCTCTAGTGAGAGTTGTTTGGGGAAGGGCAGCTGGTGAAAGTCTTACTTGGGAGTTGGAGAGTAAGATGCAGGAGTCATATCCTGAGTTGTTTGCTTGAGATAATATTTCGAGGACGAAATTCTATAAGTTGGGGAGAGTTGTAACGCCCCATTTTTATTTAATTATTTTTAGTAGATGCGTGAATATTTTTATATGACTTTATTTGATATATATATATATATGTGTGTGTGTGTGTGTGTGTGTGTGTGTGTGTGTGTGTGTGTGTGTGTGTGTGTGTGTGTGTGTGTGATTTCATGTGAAATATATGTTTTGTGTGATTTTATGTGATATATGGTGTAATTCTATTTTATTATATGATTTATGGAGTTGTGTTTTATTTGAATGAATATTGTTTTATTATTTGAGGAAATAATATGAGAAATAGAAATAATATAGAATTATTATTTATTTCAATTAAAGGGAATTAAATAGTAATTATGTGAGTTTAGTGGGAGTTAAATGAAAAGAGGGGAGATTATAGTTTTTGGGAGAAAAAAAGATAGAAAAGGAGGCAGAAACATTTTCACGTAAAAACTTTAGAAACTGGTTTTGAGAGAAGGAAGAGGAAGCTAGGAGAAGAGCTAGGAAGAGAGAATCCAACCATTTTTGCTGTAGAATTTGCTGAGATAAGGTAAAGGTGAGATTCCTTTCACTAATAATATGTATAATTCTGAAATTTGATGAATTGTTGTATTCTTGATTTTAGGGTTAGAAAGTTATGCTAGATTGCTATAATGAAATGAATTATGTTGAGGATGCATGTTTTCTATGTTGTTCTGACTGCTATGTTTCCCATAGAACCTATAAACATTGTTGCAAATCACTTTGGGGTTTGGGTGATTAGAAATTGGGTTGATGAAAAGTTGAGATTCTGAGAAAAAGTGATTTTAAGTGTTTTTGAGAAATAAGTGATTCTAGGATAAGCTGTTTTGGAGATTTAAAAATATGATTTTTTTTTCAGTAAAATATGATAGGATTTGTCGAATAGAACGCGTAGGCGAAAACGGAATCGGATTCGGAGTAACGGTTAGGTTTTTACGGACGAAACGGTGAAACCGAAAAAATGGGACTGCACAGAGCTGCGTCGCAGGTGGGCTACTGCCTTCCCACGCCTGGGCGCAGCAAGGCAGCCCCTCATGGGTGACTGCTTGTTGTGTTTTCGTTGCGTGCTGTCAGAACTTCGATTGTTGCGTTCCTGTGTCTTTTTCGCCCCTTTCCGTGTTGAATTAGCTTTCGGTGTAAACAAAAAAGTTGTAGATATTTGAGTTAGCTTTCTAATGGTTTTGGTTTGACATGAAAATGATTCATAGTTTTTGAGTTATGATGAAAATAGTCCAAGTGGGTCTTCAGAAAACCTTAAGAAAACTTAGCATAACTAATCCCAAGTTAGTCCAAAAACTTATGGTTGGTTTCCCAACTTCAAACTTAAGTGTTAGGGATTTAGTTGAGGTGTTTTATGGATATTTGACTTATGTTCTATTGATCAAAACTTAATTGCTTTTGGGGGATGTTTTAGACCTTGAGATGAATGTAATTGATTTATATATATGCTATGTTGTTGATTTCCGTTGTTGATGTCGTTGTATCATCCGATGTCGAAGTTGGGGAGTGTGTCATACTTGTTTTAGGCACATATGTTGTTGTTGTAGTCGCTAGGGGTGGACAAATACGGGTCAATCCTAATGAACCCAACCAACCCGATATAAATTTAGACATTCGGTTCGGGTTAAAACGGGTTACGGGTTGATCGAGTGAATTTTACGGGTTATTATGGGTATATTCGGTTCGGTTCGGTTAGGCAGTGTAGAAGATGTTATTCAGGGGATCGCTGTTGTTATCTATCATTTTTTCCAAGGTGTGTTTTGATCCAAATAAAACACAAGAGGCAACATAGATCGGTGATTTTAGTTCTGAATTATTTGGGTTTTATTCACGAACATATATTCTATTCTACTTAAATAAATTATTTGCTCGTTGGTTGTGTTGATTTGTTTTAGAAATATTGTTTAGATTTTTTGTCGGATGGTGGTGTGTAGCTTACAGTTTTGATTCGTGTCAGATATAACGCCCCATTTTTATTTAATTATTTTTAGTAGATGTGTGAATATTTTTATATGACTTTATTTGATATATATATATATATATATATATATATATCTGTGTGTGTGTGTGTGTGTGTGATTTCATGTGAAATATATGTTTTGTGTGATTTTATGTGATATACGGTGTAATTCTATTTTATTATATGATTTATGGAGTTGTGTTTTATTTGAATGAATATTGTTTTATTATTTGAGGAAATAATATGAGAAATAGAAATAATATAGAATTATTATTTATTTTAATTAAAGGGAATTAAATAGTAGTTATGTGAGTTTAGTGGGAGTTAAATGAAAAGATGGGAGGTTATAGTTTTTGGGAGAAAAAAAGAAAGAAAAGGAGGCAGAAACATTTTCACGTAAAAACTTTAGAAACTGGTTTTGAGAGAAGGAAGAGGAAGCTAGGAGAAGAGCTAGGAAGAGAGAATCCAACCATTTTTGCTGTAGAATTTGCTGAGATAAGGTAAGGGTGGGATTCCTTTCACTAATAATATGTATAATTCTGAAATTTGATGAATTGTTGTATTCTTGATTTTAGGGTTAGAAAGTTATGCTAGATTGCTATAATGAAATGAATTATGTTGAGGATGCGTGTTTTCTATGTTGTTCTGACTGCTATGTTTCCCATAGAACCTATAAACATTGTTGCAAATCACTTTGGGGTTTGGGTGATCAGAAATTGGGTTGATGAAAAGTTGAGATTCTGAGAAAAAGTGATTTTAAGTGTTTTTGAGAAATAAGTGATTCTAGGATAAGCTGTTTTGGATATTTAAAAATATGATTTTTTTTTCAGTAAAATATGATAGGATTTGTCGAATAGAACGCGTAGGCGAAAACGGAATCGGATTCGGAGTAACGGTTAGGTTTTTACGGACGAAACGGTGAAACCGAAAAAATGGGACTGCACAGAGCTGCGTCGCAGGTGGGCTACTGCCTTCCCACGCCTGGGCGCAGCAAGGCAGCCCCTCATGGGTGACTGCTTGTTGTGTTTTCGTTGCGTGCTGTCAGAACTTCGATTGTTGCGTTCATGTGTCTTTTTCGCCCCTTTCCGTGTTTAATTAGCTTTCGGTGTAAACAAAAAAGTTGTAGATATTTGAGTTAGCTTTCTAATGGTTTTGGTTTGACATGAAAATGATTCATAGTTTTTGAGTTATGATGAAAATAGTCCAAGTGGGTCTTCAGAAAACCTTAAGAAAACTTAGCATAACTAATCCCAAGTTAGTCCAAAAACTTATGGTTGGTTTCCCAACTTCAAACTTAAGTGTTAGGGATTTAGTTGAGGTGTTTTATGGATATTTGACTTATGTTCTATTGATCAAAACTTAATTGCTTTTGGGGGATGTTTTAGACCTTGAGATGAATGTAATTGATTTATATATATGCTATGTTGTTGATTTCCGTTGTTGATGTCGTTGTATCATCCGATGTCGAAGTTGGGGAGTGTGTCATACTTGTTTTAGGCACATATGTTGTTGTTGTAGTCGCTAGGGGTGGACAAATACGGGTCAATCCTAATGAACCCAACCAACCCGATATAAATTTAGACATTCGGTTCGGGTTAAAACGGGTTACGGGTTGATCGAGTGAATTTTACGGGTTATTATGGGTATATTCGGTTCGGTTCGGTTAGGCAGTGTAGAAGATGTTATTCAGGGGATCGCTGTTGTTATCTATCATTTTTTCCAAGGTGTGTTTTGATCCAAATAAAACACAAGAGGCAACATAGATCGGTGATTTTAGTTCTGAATTATTTGGGTTTTATTCACGAACATATATTCTATTCTACTTAAATAAATTATTTGCTCGTTGGTTGTGTTGATTTGTTTTAGAAATATTGTTTAGATTTTTTGTCGGATGGTGGTGTGTAGCTTACAGTTTTGATTCGTGTCAGATATAACGCCCCATTTTTATTTAATTATTTTTAGTAGATGTGTGAATATTTTTATATGACTTTATTTGATATATATATATATATATATATATATATCTGTGTGTGTGTGTGTGTGTGTGATTTCATGTGAAATATATGTTTTGTGTGATTTTATGTGATATACGGTGTAATTCTATTTTATTATATGATTTATGGAGTTGTGTTTTATTTGAATGAATATTGTTTTATTATTTGAGGAAATAATATGAGAAATAGAAATAATATAGAATTATTATTTATTTTAATTAAAGGGAATTAAATAGTAGTTATGTGAGTTTAGTGGGAGTTAAATGAAAAGATGGGAGGTTATAGTTTTTGGGAGAAAAAAAGAAAGAAAAGGAGGCAGAAACATTTTCACGTAAAAACTTTAGAAACTGGTTTTGAGAGAAGGAAGAGGAAGCTAGGAGAAGAGCTAGGAAGAGAGAATCCAACCATTTTTGCTGTAGAATTTGCTGAGATAAGGTAAGGGTGGGATTCCTTTCACTAATAATATGTATAATTCTGAAATTTGATGAATTGTTGTATTCTTGATTTTAGGGTTAGAAAGTTATGCTAGATTGCTATAATGAAATGAATTATGTTGAGGATGCGTGTTTTCTATGTTGTTCTGACTGCTATGTTTCCCATAGAACCTATAAACATTGTTGCAAATCACTTTGGGGTTTGGGTGATCAGAAATTGGGTTGATGAAAAGTTGAGATTCTGAGAAAAAGTGATTTTAAGTGTTTTTGAGAAATAAGTGATTCTAGGATAAGCTGTTTTGGATATTTAAAAATATGATTTTTTTTTCAGTAAAATATGATAGGATTTGTCGAATAGAACGCGTAGGCGAAAACGGAATCGGATTCGGAGTAACGGTTAGGTTTTTACGGACGAAACGGTGAAACCGAAAAAATGGGACTGCACAGAGCTGCGTCGCAGGTGGGCTACTGCCTTCCCACGCCTGGGCGCAGCAAGGCAGCCCCTCATGGGTGACTGCTTGTTGTGTTTTCGTTGCGTGCTGTCAGAACTTCGATTGTTGCGTTCATGTGTCTTTTTCGCCCCTTTCCGTGTTTAATTAGCTTTCGGTGTAAACAAAAAAGTTGTAGATATTTGAGTTAGCTTTCTAATGGTTTTGGTTTGACATGAAAATGATTCATAGTTTTTGAGTTATGATGAAAATAGTCCAAGTGGGTCTTCAGAAAACCTTAAGAAAACTTAGCATAACTAATCCCAA
The DNA here is from genome assembly GCF_051527215.1 of Medicago sativa. Taxonomy (NCBI): domain Eukaryota; kingdom Viridiplantae; phylum Streptophyta; class Magnoliopsida; order Fabales; family Fabaceae; genus Medicago; species Medicago sativa. Next base: position 2,473,705 of record NC_140753.1, read on the forward strand.
GTTAGTCCAAAAACTTATGGTTGGTTTCCCAACTTCAAACTTAAGTGTTAGGGATTTAGTTGAGGTGTTTTATGGATATTTGACTTATGTTCTATTGATCAAAACTTAATTGCTTTTGGGGGATGTTTTAGACCTTGAGATGAATGTAATTGATTTATATATATGCTATGTTGTTGATTTCCGTTGTTGATGTCGTTGTATCATCCGATGTCGAAGTTGGGGAGTGTGTCATACTTGTTTTAGGCACATATGTTGTTGTTGTAGTCGCTGTTGAAGTTGTATGTTGATATACACAAGTTGAGTCCATTTGCATACTCACATCTGTTGGGGGCTTATGCCCTGGAATGTTCATCATTCAACCCGTTGGGGGCTTATGCCCTGGAATGTTTATCATTCACCTGTTGGGGGCTTATGCCCTGGGATGCTTTAACCATCCATATTGTTGGGGGCTAATGCCCTGGAATGCTTAGCATTCAACGCGCGTAGATTGGTACCACATGCATGATGCATTAGTTGTCGTGTTGTCATTGCATTGTCGAGTTGTCGTTGTTGTCGTTGCCGTCGTTGCATTGTCGAGTTGTCGGTGTCGTTATTGATAACAAATTTGTTGTTGTTGTTCAGCGTTGTTGAAGATGATTATGTTGTTGCTATATGTATATTTTTATATACATTTTTAATGATGTATGTTGTGATATGTTGTTGTTCGTTTCGGACATGTTGAGGTTGATGTTGTTGTTCTTGATGATGTTGTTGTAGTTCTTGAAGATGTTGTTGCTGTTCTTGATGACGTTGTTGTTGTTCTGACGTTAATGGATGATATTAATTGATGTTATATAATGATGAATATATATGTTGTTGATGACTAAGATGTGGTAGGATGCTTTATCCTTATTAAATGATGTTAAGTTGATGATGTTGCATAGTCGAGTTGGTGTTCTTTGTTGATAATGACGTTGGTGTTGTGGTAGATGTTGCTTAATGCAGTTGAAAATGAATATGATGCTGAGTTATATATATATATATATATATATATATATATATATATGAACTTGATAATGCTTGTTGTTGAATTGTTGATGTTTTCATTAATTTGATGAATTATATATTATTATTATTGGATAAGTTTCTCACCCCTTCTGCGTATATGTTGCCTCGACCGTGGGTAATGTGCAGGTAATGATGGCTTGTAGGTTGATTGGCTCAAGTGTCTAGGGCTCTGATACATATTAGGATGGGGATTGTCGCGAATGTCTTCTTCATTTCTTTTATGTATCATATTTTGAAAAGACCTCGTTGTTGGGTTTATTATTGTTGAGGATAATGTCTATTCGTTGACGCCTTTGTGCCAATAATTTCGTTGACGTAGGATTTGGTTGAAATTATATTTTTAAAGAACTATTCCGCTGCAGTTTATTAAGATATTCTAAATGTTGGTATTTAAATAATTAGATATTTTCTATTTATGAAATTTTGAAAAGTAGTGTGACACTCCGTTGTGTGATTACTCTGATTTTATTTATTAATATTACGTTGTTTTGAGAACGGGGTGTTACATCAGATCTAATTTACGCCGCCACTATCTCCTTTAGATGTCATTATTGATTTATATTTTGCTAATTGATTTTATTTTCTTTATTTTCTTCTTCGTTGCCCGTGCCTATGCAACAACATGGCAACTAGGCTTTCTTGCCGTCATTCACTTGTGCTCTATCTCATCTCATAATGCTAAGACTTATCTAGGTGTAGCATACCTTTGATTTGATCTTGATGACTCAGCCTAATGTATTCCCTCCAAGTTTTAATTTGAATATTTGGGCTGGTTTGCAAAATTTGGTTTGCCCTTTTCTCTATATATACACCTTCTCTTCTATGTTATTTTTGAATCATCTGTCCTGGATTTAGGTTTAAATTTTAATTCCACCTCGGTTTCGATTTTAGCTTCTTCTTGCCCACTTGATTTTTGAGGTGACGTTGGTGGATTTTGGTCTCTCTTTTTCTTATTTGTGTCCTGTTTTTTTTTAAAAAAAAAATCTACCTGATTGGTTACTTGTTTGTATGTTATGTAATGTCATTATGTCTATCTCTTTCAGTCATGGATAAATGCTCCAGGAATAAGTCCTTCGTGCAAATTGTCAGGGAGTTTGATGACTTTGTTGGGACCTGTCTTGTGAGGAATTTGTGTGCTTTGGTGGAAGGTTCTGATTGTGGTGTTTTTGTGGTGCCTGTTTCATTTGAGGGTATTGAGGAAGGGGTGGACATGTGGATTCCTGAAAATGGTCTCAAACTGCTTCCAAGGTATGTGTTGCGTTTCTTATGGTTTAGTTTTCATGTACACTCTTTAATTTGTTCATTTTTTACTATCCTTTTTCTTGTTATTTAGGTATCGTGTAAAACTTAATGTTGTAGATGGGACTGGCGTTGCAGTTTTTGCTTTGTTTGATGGCCTTGTTCAGGAGCTTGCTTCTCAGGCTTGTGATGTTTTGTCTAGCATGGTAAAAAGTCTTGTTTAATTTACTTCGTATTTTGGTTTGCTGTACATTATTATATTAAGGTGGTCTTTCAATATATTTGAAAAATTCTATGTGCTATGCCTTTTGGTTGATAATAGCCTGCAATATCCAAATCTATCTTTGTCCTGTTTTGAGGTTAATAACTTATTCCTCTCCTCACATTGAGTCGTGTCTTCCAAAACATGTGTGTGTTGGATGGTAAAGATGCTAATTTCTTAATTGCTTTCCGACATTGTTGATAGGATGGAGCTTCCACCTTGTATCCTGATGACTTTGATTTGAAGGTTGGTGATGTAGTTCTGTTTAAGGTAGAGAGAGATCAGCATCTGGTTGGGAGTGGTTGTCCTTGTTTCTGTGTTTTGGAGCTGAACCGTGACCCTGGTGTTGTGGACTTGTTCTTTCGGAGGTTTTTTCCATGTCTTTTGCCCAAAGTAAGTACTTGAATTTTACGGCTCTTGTTTGGGGATGCTGATTTTGTTGATATCTCTTTGTATTTGGCCATGCTGTCTTTTTTACGTTTTGATTTTCGTTTATTGTTTTTTGCTGTGTAGCCATCCTTTGCTGAGGTGGACAATATCAATGCTTTGGCTGATGTATCTGTTGAATCCGATAAGAAAGTTATTGAGTCTGGAAAAGAGGTCGGTCAACCAAATGTTGTTCGCGGAGAGGTTGTTGGATGTGGTGTTTTTGTTGAATCTGCTGGAAGGATTGGTTCTGCAAAGAGGAAATTATCTGAATTCATTGTTGATTTGGTTGGATCTAATGATTTGAAGAAGCCTAAGATGTTTGGGTCTTGCTCTCCTTAGCTTTGTCTTCGCGCTTATGTGTGTGGGGAGTAGATGATATCTTAGTCTTATTATTTTCTATGTTCTGTTTATTATGTTGTTTTGTACCCCGGGATGCTGACTTAGCTTGTTATATCTCATACATGCCATTTTGTTTATAGACTCGTGGGAATAGGATGTTCCAATGCTGTCTTTGTCTGGTTCCTATTCTATTGGCATGTGTGTTGTTCGTTGGAATTCAACACTGTGGTTATGTGTTTTGGATGGGTTGTTGCTCTGGATGTGTAACTTATCTATTATTAATGAAGTTTACCTTTTATAATTGTATTGATCGTATTGCTGTTGACATCGAGTTTTGTTTTTCGAATTGTTGATACCATAGGTTTTTGGTGATTTTCCAGTTGTGGTTAGATCGCTTGTTCCATTTGATCACTATTTTCTTGGTGGTGTTTATTTTCGTGAGATTCGTTTTTTTAACTTCTAATGCCCATAATAATGTTTGGCCCTAACCTTATTATTTTTGTATCAATTTTTTCGGAGTTGATACAAACTTATTATTGTTGGAGGTATTTACACAAATCGTATTCGATAGTTTTACACCAAATATCATGCGTTTTCGAGTTTTTTTTTTAAAGATTAATGTCGATGAATTGTTTCGTTATTTACTTTTCATCTCATCACGATGTGTCATGTGCTCACTAAAAGTGGAAGAGATTTTTGTTGGAGGTATAGTCGATAAAGATATATTTATTTCGATCAAAAGCATATTTAGTTGTTCAATTTAACAACTTTAAAACATGGCAGGTGCGAATTTGATATTCTAAACTGCATTATTTTGATACAAAAAAGGGTCTAAGGAGGTATGGTTGATTTTAAATTTTGTATCTCTGCTGATTAATAATTGTGTTTCGTTGGAATAATTTTATTTGATTATTGATATGTGATTTTATATCGTTTGAAAACATTAAAGTGGTCAGAATTCTGATTCAAGGAGGTATTGTTCACTTTTTTATTTTTTTTAGATATGTCAACTTTTAGTTTTATACCCTCTAAAAACGGAGACAAAAAAGAAAAATTGACATATTTATAAGGACTAAACACATAGTTAAACTTTTTTGGCAAATGTTAACTTGTGCCCTCAAAGGCACATGTTAAGGAATTCATTATAGAAATATACGCATCAAAAGTTGTGTAGTCAATTTCTAAAAAGTTAAAATATCATCTTTTCCAATACAAAGTTGCTTTTTTTGAGTTCCTTAACATGTGCCCTTAGGGCACAAGTTAACATGACCCAACTTTTTTTTAATGGGAGATGGTATTTTTCCTTTATTTTGTATTGTTTCTACGTACTTTTTTCTTTTTATAGAAAAGAGAGGTCTCTTTTGTGTTCCATCAAAAAAAAAAAAGGTCTCTTTTGCGTGTTCATGTTCTATGTCTTCTATATGGTCAAATATAATAGTAATAATAGATACAGACAATATGATTTATAATAATAATAGCAATTCCTCTCACAGAGAAAAAAATATATCTAATATGTGTGTGTGTGTGTGTGTATATATATTTCCTTTAGGACTATGTATGCGTTATCTCTGAGCTATTTTGTGTGCGTTGGTTGCTGGTTTTCTTTTGCTACTCCATTTTTCCTCGATGTCTTTGTCTTTGAATGGACCGTCGCTACTTGACAGTATTTCTGCCATTCGGTCTGGGAGGTTTGATTGGAAGCTCAGGGTAAGGGTTGTAAGGATTTGGGACCTACCTGATCGTGGTGTCGATGATGTGGTTAATTCAGTTGAAATGATTTTGGTTGATCAACTTGTAAGTTCTTCTCACGGAGTTTATTTCAATACTCATCTATTACTTGTGTGTTTTTTTTTTGTTCTTTGTATCTAGATGTTTATCTTTGTCTATTGCATGCTATTGCTTTGTTTAGGGGGATCGAATTCAGGCAACTATTCTGAAGAGGTTGGTGCCGTTGTTTAGAGGTACTTTGTTTGAAGGGGAGATTTATCGGATGTCCTTTTTCTCTGTTTTGCCTAACGTTGGATTGCTTTTGTGCACCTCTCACCCTTATAAGCTACTCTTTGATTTGAGAACCTCTGTCCGTCCGGCTGTTGCGTTTTCCATACCTCTGTCTTTGATGGCAACAATGAGGCAGTTTTTGTTTTGTTCGACGATGGTACACGGGAAGAAAGATTTGCTCATTTGCTTTCGAACACAGAGGTTCTACAACTATCTTTTAACACCAATTTCAATTTTTATTCTTAAGGCCATAAAATTTTACATGTATGGTTGTTTGTTGAGAAATACTTAACGTCTTTATTTATTGTCTTGATTGAACCGATAGAGAAATCATTCAAAGGTCTGCCCACATCAATTTCAGTCCTTATTTGGGAAGAATTTGCTTTTTTTGTTGGAAAAGGAGTCTACTTCCAATCCAACTTTGGATTGTTGTTATAAAGTTGTGGATATTTGTGGCAATCCAATCATCATTGATCTATTCAATAGGAAGGTGATGTACTCCTTCCTTTTGATATTACACACTTATCTCATAAACTTTTTTATTTTTATGTTCGTTGAGACTTATGCAAAGCTTTCTTCTACTGTGCAGAATTCCAAGTTTGACTTTGAGTTTTTTCCAATCGGTGGTTGTGAATGTTATTCGAGGGGACAATGAACTTGATGAGCATCTATATTTCTTTTTTGTTAGCCTGTGAAAGCACGTAGATTCATATGGTTTATACAATACATTGTGAAAACAGTCTGTCTGTTTTGTATTGTGTTTTCTACAAGTTGTTTAATATTTCTCTGTGTTTTGAAAGAACATGGGTGAAAAATGGAAACAAGGTGAACAGTTTCGAACAAAAAAGAGTATTTTTTACATTGTGAAGTTCAACAGTCTGTGAAATGATGTGCTCTTTATCAATGCATCTTTAGCACAACAAAGTACAGAAAAAGAGATTGTATTCTTCTTTGTGGATTTCCCCTTCATGGTTAATATTATGTATGTGTGCTTTGGTGGTTTTTATATTATTGCTGCTGTTGCTGAGTGATAATATCTATTCTTAACCGAATATATTTGGTCTGCTCACGTTGTTTTCGAACTTAAATAAAAATTAACAGGATATTCCAGCCGTGCGTTGCACGGGTTCGTACACTAGTACTCACACATTCGGAAGAAACCAACATCGGAGGCAAACACACAAAAGGCAAGGCTACCTTATCAAACAATATAAAGAAAAGGTGAACCACTCATAAAACATACAAAGGGATTCAATTTTCTTTCCCAATAACCAATTCCAAAATAGGCTTTTGATAACATCTACCACTTCTTTCTCTTAGTATTCGTTAAAAGAAAATATTGTATAATTTCTAACCTTTCAAATATGTCATAACAACGTATGCCAAACGTACCTCACTCGCACCTTTCAAACCTTACCTTTTCTTAGCAAAAGAGTTTAAGACTTGCAATAAAGAAAGGATATTCCCCATATGTTCATCTGTATCTCAAACCAATTATAAATTTCGTACCAAATAGCACCTGCAAATTCACACCTAACGAACAAGTTATATTCCCTTTCTCTGACTCCTCAGCACAAATTACCCCTCAATTAACTCAAACACAAGATACTCAAAGACATAAATACAAAGATGCTGACAAGTTAGTTATACCGCGTAGGAAATGTTAGTTGGGAACAACAAAGCTCATCATAGTATATATATTAACAAAAACTTCTATAAATTATTATGTAAACTTGAATAAATCTTATTGAAAAAACATAAACGTGAATCATTGTCCAAGTTTGGAATTTGCATGTTTTTTCAATTTAGTCAATTACTAATGGATTGTAAATGGTCAATTGGACAGTGTTTATGATAACAAGGACAACTTAGTTTTCCGATAACAATGATTTCATGGCTTTTATTATAGGCATGGCAACATAACCCACCCAGACATGCCCGCCCCTTGCCTCAAATTTAACGGGGAAAAGTCGATTTAACTGAGTGTGGATACGGTTGTGGGGAAAACTTGTTTTTTTAGTACGGAGGCGGGGTAGGGGATGCTTATGCCCGCCCTGCACCCACCCATACCTTTTCCCCTTGTTGGAATTTACCTTGTAATGTGTAATAATCTTATATGTAGTTAATAGGTACCAAGCTCTTTTAATATATTGCTACTCTTAAGAAACATGTTTATTAGAGTTATCATGCTCTTTTACAAAAGTTTATTAGACCTTTTATTATTAATTTAATTATTGTTTTTTTGTTGATAAAAAAAAGGAAAAAACATGCAAATTTTTATTTATTTTTTAAAATAAATACAATTTATGGAGGTGGGGGCTGGGATGGGAAACCCGTCCCCATTGGGGATAGGGTCAGGTGTTCAATTGTTACCCCTAAAACGATTTTGGGGCGCGTACATTGAAGCGGGGGCAGAGCTGCAATGCTTAAACCCTCCCCTTGTCATGTCTATTCTATTAGAAAAACATGCTTGCTTATAAATATGTATATATCACATAATACATTCATGTCCACACACAGACTAATTTTTACTAATACAATGAAGAGGTTTCCACGTCTTCAAGTTCATCATCTTCATCTTCTCTTAGATTTGAAAATTCAATTCAATAAAAAAAAGGGGTACCTATTCATCTTCATCTTCTCAGATTTCACGGGAGAAATAAATTTAAGGGACATGATAAATTAAACTTTGATCATTCCTCTTGAACCAAGCAAACACTACAATTGCAATTCTCACGACAAAAGGAGCATCTCTCTGCAATATCTCCAATTGACATATTGGGGTACCTATTTACGAAGAAAAAAAAAAGGTTACATTTTGCAAAGTTGTAGTTTCATAACTTATATTAATAAGTACATGAAAGAGATCCAAAAACCTCATTTTCTTCTCGACCTCTCACACCGCAGATTGATCTAAGGAAATGCGGATGTTCAACCATTGCATCCCAAACTCCTCACCTTCTTCTTTGAACCTCGTGATCAAAGCCTTACATACATTCATCTGTCTTGTTTCTTCCTTCAACTCGGAAGGTTGAACCTTTTCTCTAACTCGTCCAGCCATATTCCTGAAAAGGAAAAGCTCTTTAACTTCATTATCAGATTAGTCACCTTCTTAAATCGTTGTCAAACAAATCCATCACATTCCTTTTTTCAACCATCTCCAGAAGAAAAAAAACAGCAAGGTAGGTGAATATCTAGTAGCAGCCTCCTGGGGTGATTCATAATCATATCGTCCTCCATCCATATGGATGTAGGCTCAACCTTCACTCACTCTTTGCGAAGGAAAGTTCTCTCCCTGCTCGTCAATTCATATGGTATTTTGAATTGTTGAACTTATTTTACAAATTAAAACCGATTAAGAAGAGTTGTATATATTCTAAGTTGTTAGATTGTGCTGATAATGTGTTATGAAAATAGAGATGATAAAGAGAAAGATAAGTGTCTACCACTAAATAAAACAATTTAATTCTCCTAATGAAACAAACAGCTAGCAACTAAAACCAAAACAACATAAATCAAAACAATACACATTTCTCCCAACACACAATATAAAAAACAAGAAAAGCATTATAACGACTACTAAAATCTAAATCATAGTAAGAAACCCTTCATCATTTCATTGAAGTGTATGTCTAGATTCGTAGTGACATTGACAAAATCACCATAAGTCTGCGATTTTAAAGGAAGCTACATTTCGAAGCTTTAATTAAACTGCTCTTACTATGATTTTTCCAAACTCACTGCTTATCAAATCATACACGAAACATGAAATTGGATCATTTTTCTCTCATCTCCTTTTTCCAAATAAGAAACGTATAAGGACAACAACCATAACAATACTCCCGGCTGACCCAGCTGCCAGAACTGGCCAATTCAACTCAAAACCTTTATCCTTCATATTCATCAAACTAAATTTCCAAACCCCAATTTTCTTTTGCAGAGCCCTCTTATCTTTCAACCATTTCTCCTTCTCCACCTTCTTCCCCATCAACATACTCTCAAGTTCCTCAACCTCCCTCTCTTTCTCATAAATCTTTTCCTTCATCTCTTCCTCAACCCTAACCCTCTTACTATTCTCCTCAACCTCTTTCATCTCAATAACAACAATTCTCCTTTCCAATTCCCTAACTTTCATTTCCATCTCCGCATTCTCATGCTTCAATTCTTTTCCTTCTTTCTCAACGATCTCAATCTTATTTTCTTTCTCATCTAACATCTTCCTCAGTTTCTCTACCTCAGCTTTTGATTCCACCACTTCTCTTCGGAGCCTCGCCGCCTCCTTCTCCAACTCCGCCGTTGAATCGGAATTCTCGCGTAATTTTTCAATCTCCGTCTTCATTTTCTCAATCTTTTCCTTCTTCTTTATGTTCTCTGTTGCTAGCTCATCACATTCACATTCCAAAGCAGCCATTATTTTCTTAATTGATCCCTTGTCATCCCCTATCCAGATAAGTAATGCATAAATAGAAAAATGAAAATGAAAATGGAAGTTAACGTTGAAGAGAGTTAGATCATTGATTAAAGACGTTGAAAATTTTGTGATAAGAATGATGAAGATTGTGGTGTTGGGATGAGTGGAAATGATTCCGTAAGAATTGCAAGGTCATCAATACTATTTTACGAGAAAAAATTGGAGATTTTTCGGCCAATGGAAGAAGTATTCAAAATTCGGATGTTATTTCTTTAAAAAATTGAAATATTTTTTTAAACATTCAACTATTTTTGTAACAAAAAAAAGGACATCTTATGTGTGTTACTCTATTATAGGAAAATACAATAGTATGAAATACACGAATATAGAATAGTACAAGGTATAAACAAAGACATATCTGTAGTTCTATATTATGCAAAGTAGCCGACATTAGCCACTACAGTTATTTTTAAATTTCGACTTTAGAAGCGTAAAGTATATTCTAATTGTACATGTCTAATTGTACGTTGTATACTCTAACAAAAGTATATTCTATTCTTTTTAATTATTGTATTTTTAATATATGCGTAAAAACCACGACTTTCATTTTGAAATGAAGTTAATAGTTTTTTTTTTTGGTTAAGTTGACTAATGACTCTAGCTCACGTATTTTTAAATGCGAAGTGAAATGTGTTTGAACTCCGTTCCGCACATATAACATGCGTTCGTTGTTGATAGAGTTAAGCTCCCACGAGTAGACCAAATTAAAATTTTAAAATAAATTGATCAAATAGGATGCAACTAGTATGGATACCCGTGCCAAGCACGGGCTAGAATTCCCTTGTAATTAAAATATTGGATGAAGATGTGGTATTATTCTCATTTTTATAGTTGTTTTATGTCCAATAGATTGATCCACACTAATGTTGGCTCCCTCTATAAGGTCCAATGATGGTATAATAATCTAATTCAATTTTACGGAGGAAGCATGTGTGGTTCCGGGTGTTACAGATGTAGAGAGTCTCAAACATGAGTGAGAGACGTTAGTGTTTTAAGAGTCAACTAAAGTTCTACATTGGATGCAAGAGTAAATATTGAGAAACATATGAGTGGTATGAGTCATATACCTAATTCGTTAATATTTAGGTTAAGGTGTGGTGTCAAACTCACTCGTGTGGAATCTCTTTATCTAATGAGATAATCAAACTCAATGTAGTATTCTTTGAAAGTCAAAACATTGTTATGAACCGTTCTTTTTTAATTTTTGGATGTCATTCTCTTTCATATGAAATTTTTCATTCAAAGTCTATTATTTCAAATTTATTCACTTTTGGACTTTGGTGGCAAATGAAAATGGTAAAATGCTGATGCATTATGCTAAGTAGACAAAAATATATGCTTATTAGACAATTTAAAATTATTTAACTAATCTAATTTGTTGGTAAACTAATTACCCAAAGGAAAAAACTTAGGTACAATTCCTTAGATTTAACTAAATTTACCATGATTTCCTTAAATCCATAATTTATGAAAGTTTGTTATATCCAAAAAAAAAAGGTGCATTTTTAGTTAAGAACCATACGAAAAGCACCTAAAGAATTGTGTACTAAGTTTTGTCCATACCGAAAAATCTCCAACTCCTTCAACAAACCCATAAAATAACCGACAACTCACGTTATTCCCTATACACCCACAATAAAACGCATAATATTTTTATTTTTTTAAGAAAACAAAACACATAATATTTATTGTCTTTCTCCTATCTTCTCATGTTTAAATTCCTTTTTCAATTCCATATTTTTTTTCCTTTTAATTTTATTTCTTTCTTCTTATGGAAGAAAAGAACTGAAAACTCACTCCATGAAACCACCACCAACCAAACTGTTTAATCGTGCCTTAATTTGACCTGATTTAAATATGTCTTGTAATTACGGATGTGGATAGTTGCGCACTTGATTAAGAGATCTGTCGAGTGTGGGTTAAAAAGTTCTATATATATTGAATGGAAGAGTAGACTTTGAACAACATATAAGTGTGATGACTCAAATACCTGATACCTATAGGTTTTAGACGAAGATATGATATCAATCTCACTTGTGTGGTTTCTCTTAATATAATGTTTGATCAAACTCAGTGTAGAATCCCCTAGAAGAATGCATATGTATTATTCTGAGTTGATAAAACTATATACTTATTAGAAATTTTAAAATGATGTGACTTTTTTTTTAATTGAGTCTAATTTTTTGGTAAAATAATTAATATGATGATTCAACCCAGTGTAGGTTCACCCAAAAGTCCTAACATTATCCCAACATTATGGTAAATTGTTTTATTAGTTTTTTAATGTCATTTGTTTAATTTTTTATTTTAAATTTTGGTTATTGGATATCATTCACTTTCATATTAAATCTTTTATTCAGCCTTTATCATTTAAAATTCTTTCACTTTTGGTCTTTGGTGAGATTTGACAATGGAAAACTCTATATGAGTTTTGCTAATTTGACAAAATAAATGGTTATTAGAATTTTTTAAATAATGTGGCGCTTTATTTATTTAGTTTATTTTTTTGGTAAAATATTTACTCAAAAATCTCTAACTCCTTTGACAATCCAGTAAAATACCATATATTCAGTTTATTTTATATACTTTTATAGACAAAGCACAAACACTCCTTTTTTCCTTATCAGTTCTCTCATGTTCAAATTCTTTTTTTGTCTTTTTTTCTAATTTATTTTCTCTCTTCGCATGAAAGAAATGAACAAAAACCTCCCTCTATTAATTCATCACCAACCCATTTTTTTACCCTGTTATGCATTCCTCAATCTCATTTGACTATGTTACCAGATTACATATGTACAGTCTCACATGTAAGCGAGAAATGTTAATAAGTCATATGTGACTTAAAATTTCACATTAGATGCAAGAGTAGATGATGAGAAACATATAAGTTAAATGACCCATATGTCTAATGCGTCAACAATTTGGATGAAGATGTGGTGTCAATTTCACTTTTGTTGTTACTCCTAGGATAATGTGATTATCCAATCTAGTTTAAACGAACCCCCCCCCCCCCCCCCCCCCCCCCCAATGATAATTTTTTTTTTGGTACAAATTTGTTTTTTTTATGTCATCCGTTTTTATGCTATTTTTTTTATCCCACCTCCATTATTTTAAATTCCTTCATTTTTGGTCTTTGATGAGATCTAACAATGTCAAAATATAGATGTATTATGATGAGTTAACAAAATACATGTTTCTTAAACATTTTAAGTGAAGACATGGTATCAATATCACTTGTGTGATTACTTTTACCCTAATATAATGGTCCAACCCAATGTAGACTCCTTCCCGAAGTGTCAATATTATGATGGATTATTTTGTTAGTGTTTGGATGTCATTTGTTTAATTTTTTAATCTAAAATTTATTTTTTGACTGTCATTCACTTTGATGCTATGTTTTTTATTCAATCTCTATCATTTCAAATTCTTGCATATTTTGTTCTCCTTCAAACCATAGATTTGATAAAATCTTATATTTCTCTTCAATTTGAGTTACATGGCATCCTTGAAGTTGTGAAAAATATATCTCATCCTTCTTGTAAACGAAGCTAGTAACACAATTCAACAACGTAATATCAATCATCACCAAAAGGAAACAATAGTGGATTTAAATGAAACATATGTGTCATAAATTCGTTCGAACTCCTTACACAAATTCTTAAGAATAATGGTTTTCAATAAGCCAAAACTTAATGTAAATTTTGAAACCATTTTTTTCCTAGCTATAATTATTAAAATATTGAAATAAATTATTGGGTTAAATATGTTTTTGGTCCCTATAAAATTGGGACCTTTTAAGTTTAGTCCTTACTTAATTTTAATTGTTATCTTAGTCCCTAATTTTTTTCTGCACTCAGTATTAGTCTCTCCTCAATTCAAATTTGTTTAATTTATGGTTAAACTCTTCAGTTTTTGAACAATTTTTTTGCAGACATGTTAAGAAAATTAGTAAAAGTTCCTCTGCAAAAAATTGTTGCAAAATTTGATTTTTACGTCCATATTTTGTTAATTTTATCTTTAACTTTTGTCATTTTAAAAAATTCATATTTAATTCGTTTCATGTTAAAAAAATCTAAATTTTAGTAAATGAATCTTTCATAGTGTTCTAAACTTGTCTCAAACAAATCGTTCAAGAATTTAAGAGTTTAAGGATAATTAAACAAACTTTGTTGTAACAGTGACTAAAATTAGAAGTAATTTTTTTTGTAGGGACTAAAAAACCTATTAAAATTAGGTAAAGACTAAACTTAAAAGTTTACAATTTTATAGGGACCAGAAACATATTTAACCCTAAATTATTTTAATAACAAAGCAAAAACTAATGATGAAAAGACATAATAAAGGTAACGAATTAATCTACATACATTGCCTTGCCAAATGAATCACAAGTGAAAACTCTTTTTATGAGATGGAGTAGTATTTAATGCTCATTAGAAAGAAGAGGTGTCATGTGTACTTTAGAAATTTTAAACCGGTTAGAATTTCCCTAATTTTAAACCGATTATTGTAAGACAATAAACATATTACATCCAATCGTAAATAAGAGAACTTAATGTTATAAAGGAGATTCAAAATCACATTTTTAGCAAGGAAACCCTATTTAAAATTGATATACTAATATAAATAGATATTAAAATGGTGAAGATATTTTCAATTTTCTTAAATATCTTTTGGACATATTTTAATATATATTTAAATATAGATGACAAAATTATTTAGTGAACCGCGTTTTTAATCATTTTTCTTTCAACCGCTATTTATCGTGAAACTTTTCTCGGAAATGCATCACAAAGTGTCTTACCATTTGAATATCTATTTAATCTATTTTCAATCTTAATATCGCATTTTTGATATTAATTTATATTAATATTAATATTAATATATCATTTTAACAAAACATGATATGAAAATGGTGAAGATATTTATCGTAGTATAAATAGATATTAAAATTGATATATTAATATAAATTGATATTTTCAAATTAAAAATGAGTATCCCTACCCATCAAAAAAAAATGAGTATCCATTATTAGCAAAATAAAGATCACGGTTAGTTAAAGAAATCAATAAAAATAAAGAAATAGTACAATGAATTCATAATGTTGCCAAATTAATATAATGGCGATTTCATAGTCAAGATTGTACAATAAGTTTAAATTAAGTTTTAACTAATATAATTGCCAAATTAATATATAAGTTTCGACAAATATTACACTAATTTTTTTTGGTAGGCGTGGAAATCTTAACATAAAAAAAAGGAAACGTTCTATTAAACCTAAAAAGCACAACACCAGTCCAAAGAGGTGATGATGGATAAAGAGAGATGCTTGAAAAATCACATTCTGATCAAAATAAAAGAAAAATGTCAAAAAAATTTAAAACAATATGCAAGGTCGTTCTTCTCGTTGAAAGTTTGACCACATATTCACAATGCATTTGTGATGCATTCGCGAGAAAAGTGTCACGATAAATAGCGCGGCTGAAAGACAAATGATTAAAAACGTGGTTCACTAAATAATTTTGCCCTCTATATTTTTTATAGGTGCATATCAATGTTTTACTAATCTCTTCTACAAAAAAAAAAGAAAAGAAGAAGCAATAATCGCTTAATTTATTTTTCACATATTACTGATTCATTTTATGGTGTAGGTTTTTCCATAAAAAGCGATCGGACTAAGCAGCCATATAGTTAAAGAACATGTAAAAATACATACTCTATATTTGCTAAACTATGTTCCTGGTTATCTACTCATAGAACTTCTTGTCAAAGAGCTACAATGAAAACCATTAAAACAAATTCAGCAACCTCGTAATCTTTTCTTAATCTCTTATTTAATATCAACATTCAAATAGAAAATTACATAGAATTGTTATTTTGATTTCATTCCATATATCAGAATACAAAAACACACATGGAAAAATCATTAGAATTTGTAACTTAGCATTAAGAATTAACCTATATATAGATCAAAATGTAGGAGTAAAAACATATGACCATCTTTGTAATAAAAAAAAAACTTGTAAAATTGTGAATCCTAGCAAAACTTTTGATGATCGTCTTCACACAACGTATTGTGCTCCTTTTGTGGTCGCCTCTCTAAAAAAATTAGAGTGGTTGTTATCGTGACATGAACAACTCCTTAAGTCCATCAGTCTTTATTCCAGGTTTACAAAATGAAGTGGGTATCTCTTCTCCGGCTTTTTAAACTTCTTTTCCACACCTGAAGAATAAAAATTAAATTGAACATTTCAAACTCACTACATAGCTAAAGAGAAACATACATCTAGATCCAAATAGAAATGCACAACAATTATATAACCTTAAACTCCCAATAAAATAGCATTAACATACACCGTTGAGATACCAAAATGCTCGACAATTTTTTTTCTTTCAAAGGTGATAATAATACAGAAAAAGATGCATCCACGAATAAAAAATTGTTGTTGTGTGTGCATTTGCTAATGCTGAGAGATGAATGATGAATTATTGTGCAAGATGAGTAAATAGTGGTATGTATATATAGCACCCTAAACACTAAAAATGAAGAACATGATTCATGTCTGATTCATGGAATCTGTGATCTGCAATTTCAGCCCTCTTAATTTCTTTTGTTTAGTGCACCAAAGAATCGGGCGTCACCCCTTTTTTATTATGAAAAATGAAGGAAAAAAAATGAGTGAATGAATATGCCTTTTCAAACACCTGTGATCTTTTTATTCAATGACATTCCAAATTCGAATCGTATTTGTGTTTTGCATATTGATTACTCTATAAATACACGAAATAATTTTCCTTTCACTCCAAACACCTGTAAAATCAACTTTGATAATAATACACGATTTTATTTTATAATCCAAGCAGTCCATGTTGATAAGCAAATAAACATGCCACCCGTAGCAAATGTTTACTATGAAGATGAAGATGAAGATAAATAAGAGATACAAAATAAAAGGATTTTTAATTTGTACCCAAAAAAAAAGATTTTTAATTAATGATATATAAGTCAAACATTATTGTACCGTTTCTGTATCCCTTTACATACACACCTTTTTAAGAATTAAAAAATTAAAATTATTTCTTAATAAAAACAAAGATCTGGTACCTTTTTAAGAATTCACTAATTAAAACCTTTTCTTAATAAAATCAATGATAACGCAGTGATACTACCATAACATATGCCAAGATCAAAACAATTAATGACAATTAGCATAGAGAGAATGACACGTGTACTATTGAAAAAAAAATAGCGCAAATCTTACTTACTAAAGCTTAACCCCTAAAGCTAACCCTAACCCTAATATTTTCCCCCCATTTTTCCCTCCACTTTTCTAAGCCATTGGATCTTGCACATTTAGGCGCCATTCAATTTTAGCCATTGATCATATTTCATATTTATCTCTTCTATTTTCCGAAACAACTATTTCATATTTATCTCTTCTATTTTCCGAAACAACTATTTCATATTTATCTCTTCTATTTTTCAAAACAACTATTTCATATTTATCTATTCTATTTTCCGAAACATCTTACTTACTAAAGCTTAACCCCTAAACATAACCCTAACCCTAATATTTTCCCCCCATTTTTCCCTCCACTTTTCTAAGCCATTGGATCTTGCACGTTTAGGCGCCATTCAATATTAGCCATTGATCATATTTCATATTTATCTCTTCTATTTTCCGAAACAACTATTTCATATTTATCTCTTCTATTTTCCGAAACAACTATTTCATATTTATCTCTAATTCTGAAACAAATTGGCCCTACAACTATTTCATATTTTTCTATAGCTCTATTTTTTCGAAACAACTATTTCATATTTATCTCTTCTTTTTTCCGAAACAACTATTTCATATTTATCTATAGCCCTATTTTTCCGAAACAACTAAATCTAACCCTAACCCTAACCCTAATATTTTTTCCCCATTTTTCCCTCCACTTTTCTAAGTCATTGGATCTTGCACATTTAGGCGCCATTCAATTTTAGCCATTGATCATATTTCATATTTATCTCTTTTATTTTCCGAAACAACTATTCATATTTATCTCTTCTATTTTCCGAAACAACTATTTCATATTTACCTCTTCTATTTTCCGAAACATCTTACTTACTAAAGCTTAACCCCTAAAGCTAACCCTAACCCTAATATTTTCCCCCATTTTTCCCTCCACTTTTAAAGCCATTGGATCTTGCACATTTAGGCGCCATTCAATTTTAGCCATTGATCATATTTCATATTTATCTCCTCTATTTTCCGAAACAACTATTTCATATTTATCTCTTCTATTTTTCGAAACAACTATTTCATATTTATCTCTGCTATTTTCCGAAACAACTATTTCATATTTATCTCTTCTATTTTCCGAAACATCTTACTTACTAAAGCTTAACCCCTAAAGCTAACCCTAACCCTAATATTTTCCCCCCATTTTTCCCTCCACTTTTCTAAGCCATTGGATCTTGCACATTTAGGCGCCATTCAATTTTAGCCATTGATCATATTTCATATTTATCTCTTCTATTTTCCGAAACAACTATTTCATATTTATCTCTTCTATTTTCCGAAACAACTATTTCATATTTATCTCTTCTATTTTTCAAAACAACTATTTCATATTTATCTATTCTATTTTCCGAAACATCTTACTTACTAAAGCTTAACCCCTAAACATAACCCTAACCCTAATATTTTCCCCCCATTTTTCCCTCCACTTTTCTAAGCCATTGGATCTTGCAAGTTTAGGCGCCATTCAATATTAGCCATTGATCATATTTCATATTTATCTCTTCTATTTTCCGAAACAACTATTTCATATTTATCTCTTCTATTTTCCGAAACAACTATTTCATATTTATCTCTACTTCTGAAACAAATTGGCCCTACAACTATTTCATATTTTTCTATAGCTCTATTTTTTCGAAACAACAATTTCATATTTATCTCTTCTTTTTTCCGAAACAACTATTTCATATTTATCTATAGCCCTATTTTTCCGAAACAACTAAATCTAACCCTAACCCTAACCCTAATATTTTTTCCCCATTTTTCCCTCCACTTTTCTAAGTCATTGGATCTTGCACATTTAGGCGCCATTCAATTTTAGCCATTGATCATATTTCATATTTATCTCTTTTATTTTCCGAAACAACTATTCATATTTATCTCTTCTATTTTCCAAAACAACTATTTCATATTTATATCTTCTATTTTCCGAAACATCTTACTTACTAAAGCTTAACCCCTAAAGCTAACCCTAACCCTAATATTTTCCCCCATTTTTCCCTCCACTTTTAAAGCCATTGGATCTTGCACATTTAGGCGCCATTCAATTTTAGCCATTAATCATATTTCATATTTATCTCCTCTATTTTCCGAAACAACTATTTCATATTTATCTCTTCTATTTTTCGAAACAACTATTTCATATTTATCTCTGCTATTTTCCGAAACAACTATTTCATATTTATCTCTTCTATTTTCCGAAACATCTATTTTCCCCCCATTTTTCCCTCCACTTTTCTAAGCCATTGGATCTTGCACATTTAGGCGCC
Organism: Medicago sativa; assembly: GCF_051527215.1. Taxonomy (NCBI): domain Eukaryota; kingdom Viridiplantae; phylum Streptophyta; class Magnoliopsida; order Fabales; family Fabaceae; genus Medicago; species Medicago sativa. Next base: position 2,493,043 of record NC_140753.1, read on the forward strand.
ATTCAATTTTAGCCATTGATCATATTTCATATTTATCTCTTCTATTTTCCGAAACAACTATTTCATATATATCTCTTCTATTTTCCGAAACAACTATTGCACATTTATCTCTTCTATTTTCCGAAACAACTATTTCATATTTATCTCTACTTCCGAAACAAATTGGCCCTACAACTATTTCATATTTATCTATAGCCCTATTTTTTTGAAACAACTATTTGATATTTATCTCTTCTTTTTTCCGAAACAACTATTTCATATTTATCTATAGCCCTATTTTTCCGAAACAACTAAATCTAACCCTAACCCTAATATTTTCTCCCCATTTTTCCCTCCACTTTTCTAAGCCATTGGATCTTGCACATTTAGGTGCCATTCAATTTTAGCCATTGGTCATATTTCATATTTATCTCTTCTATTTTCCGAAACAACTATTTCATATTTATCTCTTCTATTTTCCGAAACAACTATTTCATATTTATCTCTTCTATTTTTCGAAACAACTATTTCATATTTATCTCTTCTATTTTTCAAAACAACTATTTCATATTTATCTATTCTATTTTCTGAAACATCTTACTTACTAAAGCTTAACCCCTAAACATAACCCTAACCCTAATATTTTCCCCCCATTTTTCCCTCCACTTTTCTAAGCCATAGGATCTTGCACATTTAGGCGCCATTCAATATTAGCCATTGATCATATTTCATATTTATCTCTTCTATTTTCCGAAACAACTATTTCATATTTATCTCTTCTATTTTCCGAAACAACTATTTCATATTTATCTCTACTTCCGAAACAAATTGGCCCTACAACTATTTCATATTTTTCTATAGCTCTATTTTTTCGAAACAACTATTTCATATTTATCTCTTCTTTTTTCCGAAACAACTATTTCATATTTATCTATAGCCCTATTTTTCCGAAACAACTAAATCTAACCCTAACCCTAACCCTAATATTTTCTCCCCATTTTTCCCTCCACTTTTCTAAGCCATTGGATCTTGCACATTTAGGTGCCATTCAATATTAGCCATTGATCATATTTCATATTTATCTCTTCTATTTTCCGAAACAACTATTTCATATTTATCTCTTCTATTTTCCGAAACAACTATTTCATATTTATCTCTTCTATTTTCCGAAACAACTATTTCATATTTATCTCTTCTATTTTTCAAAACAACTATTTCATATTTATCTCTTCTATTTTCCGAATCATCTTACTTACTAAAGCTTAACCCCTAAACATAACCCTAACCCTAATATTTTCCCCCCATTTTTCCCTCCACTTTTCTAAGCCATTGGATCTTGCACATTTAGGCGCCATTCAATATTAGCCATTGATCATATTTCATATTTATCTCTTCTATTTTCCGAAACAACTATTTCATATTTATCTCTTCTATTTTCCGAAACAACTATTTCATATTTATCTCTTCTATTTTCCGAAACAACTATTTCATATTTATCTCTTCTATTTTTCGAAACAACTATTTCATATTTATCTCTGCTATTTTCCGAAACAACTATTTCATATTTATCTCTTTTTTTTTTCCAAAACAACTATTTCATATTTATCTATAGCCCTATTTTTCCGAAACAACTAAATCTAACCCTAACCCTAATATTTTTTCCCCATTTTTCCCTCCACTTTTCTAAGCCATTGGATCTTGCACATTTAGGCGCCATTCAATTTTAGCCATTGATCATATTTCATATTTATCTCTTTTATTTTCCGAAACAACTATTCATATTTATCTCTTCTATTTTCCGAAACAACTATTTCATATTTATCTCTTCTATTTTTCGAAACATCTTACTTACTAAAGCTTAACCCCTAAAGCTAACCCTAACCCTAATATTTTCCCCCATTTTTCCCTCCACTTTTAAAGCCATTGGATCTTGCACATTTAGGTGCCATTCAATTTTAGCCATTGATCATATTTCATATTTATCTCTTCTATTTTCCGAAACAACTATTTCATATTTATCTCTTCTATTTTCCGAAACATCTTACTTACTAAAGCTTAACCCCTAAAGCTAACCCCGTGAGACCCGTGCGATGCACGGGTCGGCGTTCTAGTATATATAATAGAGATGCCAATGCGCCACGAAACATGAAATTATAGTACACCTAGAGAGAATTTTGTGTATTTTAAAAGGAAAAGAAAAGAAAAGTATCAAAGCATCGTGATCTTGTTGCACAAACACAAAACTCTTTCTTACAAAATCTGCAATAGTGTTAGAACCTCCTCATAGATCGATTCAAACAAAACGCAATGGATTCTTCTCACATGACGTCACTTCCCGAAGATATCACCGACGATCAACCACCACAACCTGCTTCCGTTTTCGCTTCTGTTCCTCAACGTCCTCCAACTAAGTAACCACCTTTTTCTTCTTCTTCCACTTCGATCTTCATCTTTTTCACACACGACGTCGTTTTCATTTTTCATTTGTTATATTGTAGGAGTTCTTCGGAGAAATACGCACCGTTGGATTGGTCTGTGTATTTTGATAAAGAAGATGATGTTGCTATTCCAGAAACAAATGATGTTAGTTTGTTTCCAAAATCAATATTATGACTATTTTTTTTATTCATTTTTATTATTATTTTTTTTGCTAACGATTTATTTTACTTATTATATTCAGGTTTTTCATGTTTACATGGCAGGAACTGAGGGTCCTGTTGTATTTTGTTTACACGGTGGTGGTTATTCTGGGTATGCTAATGCATTTTTAATTAATGGATTTACGTAGTCTAAATTGTCAGTGTAAAAGTTTTTTTTACACTATCAATCAATTATAACTGTGATATGGTTAAAAATGTCAGAATTATTTTAAAGTAATTCATTTGATTGATTGTGATTTGCTGACGGAAAAGACAATGCACTTATAAATTGAACTCATTTTTGATGTTGTGTCCATGGAGTGACATGGAAATCGGAACATTGTTACTTATTAAAGCTATCATAATGCAATGAGAAAAAGAGCAAAATTTTTTAGAGCTCGAGAGAGTTGTAAACTCTACAAGGGTTTCATATTTAAAGATAAGAATGAAGGCATATACATATTAAATACAAGTTATTAATATTGATTGTCGATAACTAGTAACTAACACGTAACCGAATAGGTAAATAATTAATCAGAAAACTAACCTAACTACAACCATGAAACTAACTCTGCGACAAGATCGCGGGTGTTATTGATGGGTTTCAACCCTAACCAGCTCGATTTATTCCTCACACATGAAAGATCTGTGCTAAACTAGTATTAGCAGCAATTTACGACACCAAATTGCCATTTGATTTTTAGTTATTACACTTCAAACTTGTTTTCTGCACCTTAAATGTGCACGTACTGTTAAAATATAGATATATTTATGTACAATAAAAAATGCTTTCAACAATTATTGCAAGTTAAATTTGATAAAAGCCTCCACATTATTTCATTACAGGCTTTCATTTGCTGTGTCAACGGGTATAATTAAGGAGAAAGCTAGGGTGGTTGCGATGGACTTGAGAGGTCATGGAAAATCAGTGACAGATAATGATTTTGACTTATCTGTTGAGGTACGGAGTAATTAATAACCTAAGTAAACTACATTGTTTATGAATATGTGTGCCATGTTCAGTTGCTGGTTTTTGTTATACTTGTTGTGTAGACCATGTGCAATGATGTATTGGCTGTTATAAAGGAATTATATGGCGATTCTCCTCCAGCAATTATCCTCGTTGGTCACAGGTGATTTAAATTGATATGATTTATCTTATTTTATTGTCTCCGGTTTTTCATACAAGAACATGTCCACTTTATCGACTAACTTGAATCTTTGTGAAGCATGTTGGTCACTTAAAGTAAAATTGGATTCTTTAACTTTTCCAGATTAAATGCACTGAAACTATTCTTCTGTCACTTCCTTGATTAGATGATGATATAATACAACTCTTGGTAACCGGGTAAAAATTTGGTGTCTTTATTTGGTAGAATTGAAGGGGGACAAATTTCAGGGTGTTATAGTTATATTTTGTGGTGTAGAGTCCTGTTTAATGACAAGCATCATCTATGCTATATTGGATATTGCATGTTTATATTTTTATGATGTAGCAATTGTTATTTTGCCCATGTGAAGTTCAACGAAGGAAAGGAAATTTAATTTTGTTCTGGTTATTACAAAGATTTTGGGGATGGATAGTTAATCACCAAAACAGAGTTGAGTTGAGTTGACAAAAGAAGAGAACTTTTAATGTATTGTCTGATATGAAGAAGCCATTAGCCAAATGCCAAATTATCTTCTTTTCCTCGTTTTTTTACCTGCCTCATCACCACAGCTTCCCTTCATCTGACTAGATTTGTCGTTCTTCAATTGTTACACATTGTTTTTCATAATCAAAATGTATCTGCTGTAAAACTGTAGGACAAAACTGTAGAAATGTTTTGATTTTGTTGTATGTGATTGCTAAACTTGGTTTCAACTCAACATATATTATGTTTAATGTGGCAAGTTTTACATTTGCATTTGCTCTTGCAGATATTCATCTGTCTCTATTCATTTAATTTGTTTTTAGTAGACAACCTTTATTTTTCCCTTTTACTTTCTTTCTTCAATGAATTTTATTCCTATAGAAATATTTGGTGAACCTAGCCTGACTCGGTTATCACTTTCTGTTATATAAATGATAATTAATTTTGGTGTATACTATGATCTATTACTGATTAAAATTTTATCCATCATCAAAGCATGGGGGGGTCGATTGCTGTGCATATTGCTGCAAGGAAATCATTGTCAACCTTGGCTGGGTTGATTGTTGTGGATGTTGTAGAGGTTGGTTTCTAACTTCCTAATAGTTAAGTTCCTCATTGCTTTTACTACAACTTACTAGTCACGGATGGGCATTGAAATGTTGATTGTCACAAGAATTTCAGGGAACAGCAATGGCTTCACTAATTCATATGCAGCAAATCCTCTCAAATAGGATGCAACATTTTTCAAGCATTGAAAAAGCCGTAAGCTCTGTATCCTTATCTGTTTTCATTTGCATTTTAAGTTATCCGATACATGGTTGTCACAACTGTTTTCAATTTGGATTTTATTTATTTTCTTGACATTTTTTTGTGGTTAGTTAGATATTTAAGAAAAAGGCCTTTATCTATGTCATCCTAAGTTATTATGCACTGCTTAAACATCAGTGCTTGAGTGTTGTTTCATTTGTTTTGGTGAATTTTGAATGGAGTTGAAATTGCTTGTATGCAGATTGAATGGAGTGTGAGGGCTGGCACTTTAAGAAATATTGATTCTGCTCGCGTATCAGTCCCCACCACCATAAAATATGATGATTCGAAGAAATGGTTGGTACCTCTCTCCTTGCTTTTCATTACACTGGTGGAATAGTCCAAAATATAGTCCTTTTTCCTTTATCCAATCTGGACTAGCTGGTTCCATAGACTTCGTTTTATGCTTAATTGGCGTTATCTTGATTTGATGCTGCAGTTATGTTTATCGAACAGAGCTGGAAAAGACTGAACAATATTGGAAAGGCTGGTATGTCTTATCTGAGTCTTTTCATGCTTACTACGTTTAAGAATATTAATTTAATTTCTTTTGACATTATTATTATTAGGCTTAAACGCACTTTTGGCCCCCAATGTTTGCCATCGTAGCAATTTTGGCCCCCTAACACAAAAAATGCAATTTTGACCCCCTAATTTTGCCATCTTTAGGGAAATATACTCTTTTGACCCCTTATCTTTACAAAAAAGTTGCGATTATGGCCCCTTTTTTGGGACACGTGGCGGCTTCTCAACATAGTTGGGAAAATTAGGGGGCCAAAATTGCTACGAATGCAAATATAGGGGGCCAAAAGTGCGTTTAAGCCTTATTATTATATCATACGATTAGGATATGTTGAATATTTTGGATTATATTTTTTTTTTTTTTTTTTTGAGAGGAAGATTATCTTTTAGGATCGGTTGTCTTGTTTCTTTAATTATTATAATAATAATGAGGATTAATAGTTCAGCAAGTATTATAGAATTTTCCCTAAAAAAAAAGTATAATAGAATTTCTACAATTCACAGTTTTGTGATTCTACAGAGAAAGGCTATAGCTATTCTATTGAAGTTCTCAACTGAATTTTGATTGTATTGATTTCTGTTACAATTACAAATGAGTCAATCTATTTATAGATTGCCTTGTGACCTACACTAGCAGGTTAAGGATGATTGACTGACTGACACATGTCAGGTTAGTTACAAACTTAACATAGACAGCTAGAGCTGTTATAGGGTTTAATACAATGTGGGAGAGTCCACCAAAGCTTCCACGAGCTTTGGTCAGGACAGACCAACTATAGATCAACTGTATCCTTTAATAAAGTATAAATAAGGATGACTGTTTTTTTTTTTTGATGAACCAAAATAAGGAATACCACTTGTGTTCTGTAATAAGGTCCAATATAATTTTATTGATCCGCGTATTTATTTTTCTCCCTAAATACCTAAATGACCAACTCTATAATTTCCAACACTATCCACAGTAGTTAACAAATGCTATTCATGAAACAAATGGCTTTCTGTATCTGTTTTATGTAAGAGGTAAAAAACATGTTTACAATCCTCGATGAATTGTTTGACCTTGCATCTGTCCTGCAGATGGAGGTTATCATGGATTATTGTAGGTTAATTGCCTAATATTGCATGGATATGAATTTGCAACCCTTTCCATCAAACATTTTCATATTTATTCTTTTTATCATGTGGAAGTTATATGCTGATATACATCCTTATTGTGCAAAAGATTCTAAACAGGTAGAACTAGGCTAAATTTTTTATCGAATTGAAAGTAAATTTAAGTATTTTATCATTGGATTATACATTATATATTTTTCATACAGGTATGAAGGCCTCTCAGATAAATTTTTGTCATCCCCTGTTCCGAAGCTGTTGTTATTAGCAGGAACAGATAGATTGGACAGGTCAAATCCCTTGCATTGTTTTAGTTTTTGGTTGTGTTTAAATTTTATTTGTTAGTTTCCAGAGAAACCTTTACTTGTTGTGGCTTATCAATTTCATTAGCTAGAATGGAATTAAACATCTGGATGCAAAAAAATTTCCAACTTAATATCTTATCTCCAAAAAGTGTTGATGATAACTGTCTTGTCCAATTTCCAAGTAGTAGAGTAGATTGTGATCAGAGATGTGATGAGTTTATTTTTAAGTTGTTTCATTAATAACTGCGATTCAAATGTATAATCTGAAACTGATAACTCTGGTAGAAATAGTTTTACATATAATTTTTTCTCTTTCTCATTTTTCTTCCCCGAGTTTATGAGCAAACTGAATTGTTCTAGTGGAGTTCTAATTTTTGTTTTTTTTATTGGCACTGTTTCTGTAACAGGTCTCTCACAATTGGTCAAATGCAAGGAAAGTTTCAGATGATAGTTGTCAGACACACAGGGCATGCTATTCAGGTTTGTACTTGCCATGTTTCTTGCTGCATTCATTATATTGTATTATGGTTCTCTTCGTTACTTGGTAATCTAACATATTCTGTCCTAATATATTTAGGAAGATGTACCTGATGAATTTGCAACTCTTGTTGTTAACTTTATTGCTCGTAACCAAATAGGCCCTAATGGAGTCGTGGTATGTATCTTTTTCATTTCATATCAATGCTGTTTACGATTGTCCTGCAAATGGTACCAATACTGTAATTACAGTAAAGCTATATTTAGTTAAAAATAGTGGATAGCTGTTAAGCTAGCTTATAGGGGATAGTTGATACTCTAGACGATAACGTATAGCAGATAAACTAGCTGATTAAGTTTGTAGTGTTTGGCAAAATCAGCGGTTGAACTAGTCGATAAATATGAAATGACATAAAAAAGATGTGTGCAAATAATATATATTTTTTCAATTAAGATGACATGGGCAGAATTGAGAGAACAAAATGATAAGCTATCAGCTACTTGAAGTAGCTTATCAAAAAGCGCTATATGCTAGGTAAAAAAAGCTATAAGCTCGTGAGAAAAAATTGTTACCGAACAGGTCTATTTTGGTCATACGTGTTTATAAGCTATCCGCCATCCCCATAATAAGAATATCGTGGCTCTGTTTTTACTGTATCCATGATTGGAACAGGTTTCTCCATTCTATATGGATACTTTTTAGTCTGTAATCTTAAGCATTTCAATTTGGAGCTTCAACCTCAACTAGTCTGATGAGGCAGACAAATCCTCTGAAGCTTCAGAAATCAAAATCAAATACGAGCACACACTCACACACACACACACAAACAAACAAACATATATGTGGGTTGAGATTCATTCATGTAGCCCAGTTTGAGATTCATTGTCTATTTAGCCATCAAATCTATGATAATGGTTGCCTTCTTTGAGGGTATGCTATGTGCAGTGAACCACATGAACTATTTGATTCCATGGATACCCTTCCGTTTCCGATTAGGTCCAAGTTTGCACTATTTTCATCAACTTGCTAGAAGCATGCATGCATTTAGTCATGGAACAGCCATCAGGGTAATCTTTTCACCCTCCATTGTATCCATCACTAACCAAGAAAGGAACGAGGGGGGACATATCTTAATGGGGATATGCCCAGCAAAAATCTAAACATTTTTTTTACTAGGTGGTGTTAGCTACATAGATCAATTGAGACCTCAAAATCTTATCATAAGTTAAGTTCACCTCAACACTGTATTTAATGATATTTTGCCTCATTGATCCTTCATGCAAATACTGGTAAGCACAATGATGGAATTCATATTTCCTCTTAAAAATCATGACACTATCTCCTTACAAGGAAAAACGAGACGAAGTAACTGAAGACTATATATAGCCTATAGTATAGAACATTCCATTCGATATTGTCTGTGTGTAATTTCAATGACTACGAATGTCTGTGTTGACTGGAGATATCCCTAGAAAGGCAATAAAAAACTTTGATTTTGTCCCAATCCCCTCGTTGAAAGTAGTGTTTTCTTCATCCCATTTTGGCGTAAGAAAAGCATACAAATGAGTAAAAGAAGCAAACACTCAATAATCTAGTAGAAAGTTGGACATCCTTCAGTTCCACTCCTCGTATAGTCTGATTCAACACAAACTACCCGTGCGAATGTGAAATTGAAGTTACTTGTGATCAATAGATATTCTTTGAGGATATGTTAGGCTTTTCTACTGCTTCTGAGATTATGAGTTCTGGAATCATCAGCATCAAGACCTGCATTTACTAAGCTATGAAGACTAAAATTTGCAGTTTCATTTCCAACACAATATTTTTGTATTTGTTGACAAAGAATTACACTAGCATATTTGAGGAATAAAGTTTCAATTTGCAATTCAATAATTTGCCATGTTGATTAATTTAGATAGAATTTAAAATTAAAATTCATTGCTTTAGCAAAAAACATAATGGACCATGTGCTGTATATATAATTTGATATTTTGAATTTAATTTGATTTTCACATTACTTGGCATTTGATTCATATAATAATTTTGATAAAATTATTTTGCAGATACCTGGCCTCCCCAAGCCTGCCTTTTCGAAACCCTGAATCAGGTGTTGGATAAACCAAGAACGGCAACTGCTGCTGGGTGATGATGGTGTTCTTATCTGACATTCCTTTAGTTCTAGCATTATTATGAATGCTTACATATTTGGTAGATGGAACGAGTATATATTTTAGATTATGATCTGATGAATGTGTTACTAGTTATTACCCACAATTAATTTAGGCATCTCATATCAAGGTACAATGGATTCGATCCAATTTTTTGTTTTTCTTATCAAGGTACAATGGAAGAAAGGCTTAATTTAATATTAGGTTCTAGATTATAAGGTATAATGGAAAAAAGGCTTGATTTCTGGTAGTCTTTTTAATTATAACAAACTTAGGGTTCTTTGTTTATGAAAACTATCAGTGTTCATCTTCTTCTTCTTCATCTTCTTATTGGTGTTTATAGAGAAGTTAGATGAAGAGTTTCAAAGAACATATAAGATACACAAGTTTGTTTCACATTATACCAAAAATTACTTCCTTAAGGATTTTCTTTTTCGAAGAAGTACTTGCTAAAGGATTTATTTCATATTATCTCACATAGAAATGAGTTTTGAATTGTGCTACTAATACAAAAACTTAATCGATTAGAATGAGTGCAACAGTAAGTGCTTTGAGTCTTCAGGGGAGTTCTCGCGATCTATTTTTATTTTTATTCGGGAACAAAGAGTGGCCAAAAAAGAAAGATTACAGAACAACCACTCCAAGGGTAGCAACACCATAAAGGTCAACGTAAAATAAAGGTCTAACTTGAGCTTGACTTCACTCAAAAAAAATAGTATATGATCTTTAACACACCCCATGATAGTCAAGGCATCCACACACCCATTAGTTTTACAATACGAGTGGCAGACAATCACTTCACACAGTCCAATTGCATTAACCGATGAATTTGTTGAACCAAAATCTTCCCATCTGGAGAGACACCGTCAAAGTCGCGAATATTTTCAACTACCACTTTTGCGTCTAAGTGCAACAAAATCTTCTTAAAACCTTTACTGGAGGGAAACTCCAACCTTTAAAGTGCTCCCCATAACATATGCATTGTAGCTACCGATGGACTTAGAAAAACCTCCACACCATTGACTATCCACTCCTCTAATCAAGCCACCACGACTAGCACGTCTACTTTATTTACTTGTTCCATTCGTGTTAAGCTGAAAACTAGCCAATTGGAGGAGGCCTCCATCTGATATCTTGCACCTCCTTTTGCTTTGTATGCACTACAATCTACATAAGTTATCTTCCTCGCCTGCAAGTTTATCCATCAGCCGTTGCACTTCACGCCACATGTGTCGTGGCCTAAAAACACTACTACTGTGAACATCAGAATTCCTTTCCAAATTGTATGGCAGCTTATTTGAATTCATGCCTGATTGGTTAGTCAAGGTCAATCTGATCTACTGCCCCAAATTCACCGAGAAAAATTGATGCCGATGCTTAACCCGAACCACTTTAATCAACACATCCAGTACTAGCTCTACTCTCATGTGAGCTCTGAACCTGTAAGTCATTGTCTACAATGCAAGCAACAGGGATCACCTAATCTCATACTAGCTCTACTCTCATTTGTCATCAACCTATCATGCAATATTGGCCAAATAAAATGCTTCACTCTCTCATGCACCTTCAATTTCTAGACCTGCAACCAGCAATTAATTGCATCTGATGCACAACAATTTGTATAAGAAAAGTTACTGTTAAAAAGATTTAAAGTTGTTATTTCAAGATTCTTTTTTATATATGCACTTCTGGAGAAGTTTATTCAACTAGCTTATCTGGCTAATTGTTGATCAACGGAGTCCAAGAATGAGGCATTACAGACAAAGGAAATGTGCTTTTGAAATGAAAAACCATAGCACGACAATCTTAACTTGTATTCCTTTTGGTCATGTTCATACACGTATTTGGCAATTGATTTTCTAGTAGTCCACGAGGTAGGTTGCTCATAATTCATGAATTTTCTATGTTCGTAAAGTATTAATACATGGGAGATTGAAAGAAATTTATCTGGGACTGGGAGTATCAATTCTAAGTAGGCCTATACAAAGATAAAACAAAGTGGTATTGTAAAAAAATAAATATAAAAAGAGTTATTTGATCGTTTGATTTAAAAATGTGCAGGGAATACACGTAAACAAAAAAGATGTACAAGCTAATACCTACAGGCAATCAACTCATCACCTTCAAATAACATGACACAAAATAATTTTACATAAACATATAGAAAATTGCTCTGCAGGCAACATGGATTACTCACAAGCAGCTCAAATTTTTTAAAATACCATCGTCGATATTTTACTACCTGAACGAAGTTATAAATCAATTGTTAGATTAATATATACTCTTTTGTCCAAATTTAAACTCAAGACCTTCAACTTTTTATTTTAGATCAAGCTAGTTGAGTTATCCAACATCCAAAGGTTGAATGAGAAAGAATAAATAGATACGACAACAAGCAAGACCGACCCAAAGATAAGGACACCGTCTTAGACATCAATCAAAACTAATAAATGCCCTCTAGAACTTGTTCTGTTTTTACTTTTTGCGCTTTTGAATATTTTTTATTTTTAAAGAAATATAAAGAATATTTTGACAATGTCCTTCACATGCAGAATAAACAACCTAACAAACTTTACCCAAAATTCACATAAACATGACTTTTGCCTCAAGCTAACGCTACTATTGAAGCGCCAAAAACAATCCACGTGAACGTAAAATATTAGGGCTGCGTTAGAAATACCGTGGCACACACACGCCTTCTATTCTATATAAATACTCTCATTCCTCCAAATTTTCATTCGCTTCGTAAAACCCAAACATTCATTCATTTTCTTCGAGAAACCAATCAATTCATCAATGGCGTCGTTTGAACAAGCACCTCCCGGTGATGCCAAATCCGGAGATAAAATCTTTCGAACCAAATGCGCTCAGTGTCACACCGTCGATAAGGGTGCCGGTCACAAACAAGGTTAGATCAGTTTCTCATATGTGGATCTCTATGTTATTTTTTGAATTTATGCAATATAATGTTTAGATCTTGAAATTAATCCATGATTATACATTATTTTCACCTTAATCGTTCCATTTCCACATGCTATGCAATTTGTGTTTATTTCATTGTTGGTTGAAACCGTGCAACAAACTTATTGTGCTTGAAATCTATTTGATTCGATAATTAAATCTGCATTGATCCTCATTGAAAATGTAATTATTTATTCGTAATTTAAATTTTAAATTGATGCTGTTGATTTATGATTCAAGAAATTTGGATGTCGATATCATCTAATATTATTGTTTAGGATAATATTTGATTGATGGATTTACTCTGTTATTTGATTGAAATAGAGAATAAAAAAGCTATTGTATGTAGGGACACTTTTGTGAATACATTGATTTATGATTTTCAGTACTTATAAAATTGTGCTTCTTAAACAATTTGATCTCTTCAGTTTTAAAAGATATGTTGTCATGAACTACATTAGCAGCAGTATTGTCAATCGTGGGTTGCGGAAAATAGCGATTTGTTTAAATTGCGCTACAAATTAATGCTATAGTTGTTATAGCTGCCATTTCACAATATTATGTACTAATCGCAAAACAATAGCGATTTGTTCAAATTCTGTTTTGACATAGTGCTGTAGGGATGTTGTAAACTTGTAGCTGCTATTTAACAACATTGATCAGCAGTCTGATTATCTGTTTTTATTATTTATTATTTCAATATTTGATTCATAGGTTTATTGGTGTTGTAATGGTCGCTGTATTATTTTTGCTATTGATGTATCATTAGAGTTCCTTATACCCTTGATATTATATTAGTATATGTTTTTCATTACTCCTTTGCTGGCACTGAGTTTGATCACAATCTCTATATCTATAATTTAGGTATTTCTCTGTTACATGTATGATTTTGTTTGAATATATGAACTTGTTTGAATAACGTGATTATCTATTTGGACTAAAATATTTGCCTTGTTGATAATCTCAGGACCCAATCTGAATGGTTTGTTTGGAAGGCAATCAGGCACTACTCCCGGATATTCCTACTCGGCAGCTAACAAGAACATGGCTGTGAATTGGGAGGAAAAGACTTTATATGATTATTTGCTTAACCCCAAAAAGGTACAATACAATCTAGTATTTCTATATTGTATGACTATTAATCACTGTCACTGAAATAAGATTTACAGCTTAGTTGGATAAACTTTTCAATGAACACTAATTGAAATATTATTATGAATCTTGTAACATAGAGCTTTTTGCATAAATTGAAATGAGATTTTGTATCTCGCATTTTATGAAGATTTCTAATTCCCCATTGCCACCTTCACATATAACAAGCAAGGCTTTTTCGTTAGTTAAATGTCAATTACTTATTTCAGTTGAGAAGTTCTCGTAGTTGTAAGCTAATCCAAACTGGCCATATGCTTCACTCCTAATCAATACTAAATATTATTCATGTCCACCCTGCTTGTTTTTCTTTTCGTTTATAGGATTTAGTTTTCTAAGATTTCCATATTGTGGTAATATGCTACGTTTATAGGATTTAGTTTTCTAAGATTTCCATATTGTGGTAATATGCTAATATTGCTTAGTGACAGTGAGAAACGCGTTTCCACCACAATTTGTTACTGATCTATGTATGCTCTTGTGCAGTATATTCCAGGGACCAAGATGGTATTTCCCGGTCTAAAGAAACCCCAAGAACGTGCTGATCTTATTGCATATCTGAAGGAAGCCACTGCACAGTGATTATATATTTTCATACATTCATTTTGACAGTGTGATTTTGAAGTTCTGGAGGTTTAACTTCAGACATTTAGTTATGCTGAGAAGTTTGCACTGTATCTTTGGCAAATAAAGTAGGCTACATTGGTTTGCAATGCTATTTTGTTCATTTTGCATTGCTTCTCAAAATGCTGCCAAATATTGGTTGCTCAATCAAATTATCTATAAAGAGTTGGAAACATTCTTATTTGGTTAATTGGAAGCATACTTTAATTATTTGCTTGGCTTCTTCTTATATTTTCTTGTTAATGAAGTAATGTTTTACATTTATTTGCTTAGCTGAATAAGTACTAGGACGGGAAAGGTAAAAGCAGCATGTATCTTTCGTGATTAAGCAATCTTGAATTCAACCTTTTGTGATCAGGCAAATCTTGAATTCTACCTTTTCTAACTTTTCTTACATTTTGTTAAACTATTATCATATTGCATTCATGTAGTTTTACAAGGTGATATTATTCATAAGCTTTTAGCCCCCTTTGGTGCTTTGGTCCAGTATTTTGTTGCGAAAACAAGTAAAACTTGTGTTTTGTTGGCAACTATGAGGGCGAATAAAGTTATTTTGAAATAAGAAGCAAGTATATAGCAGTAGAAGATATTATGTGGTCTGCACATTTTTTATTTTATTTTATATAAAGACTGCACATATTTTTATTTTATATAAAGTCTGCACATCCTTCTTTTGCATATTTTAAAGTGGGAGACGAGGAGTCCCAAAGTTAAAGTAGGATAAGAGGAGTCCCACAAATACAATTTAGTTGTTAGCTGCAAGGGTGTTGATATTTAGAAGGCTTAAGTTTGAACTTGAGATTCTTCGCCTTTAATGTGAGTTTAGTCATCAAATTACTTGAAGTAAAAAACAGGTGAAAAGGGAAAATGTCATTATTGGTGTTTCTCCAACTTTGACTCCATAAGTTTTTTGAAATTCTAGACAATAAGTAATTGAAATACTTTTGTTATAACTATGTCTTTGGCATGTGCAAAGCACTGACCATTAACATGAAAGGACTATATTATTCTTCATGTTGATATATCAGTTTAAAAAGGCTTATAGCGGTCTCTAAGAGTCATAAACAAATCAAGAGTCATAAAATATTCAAAAGACATGTCCCTCATTCTTGTTCTCCAAGCAAGATCTACGTTTCTGCACTTCGCTGCTTCAACATGACAATGTGATTGTTAATTGGTATTGGTACTTATTTTTCTAGTTTAATCTATCTCACCAATTCTCAACATCGTTTCTATTTGAGTTACAAGCACCAACACATACACACATAATTACATACACCCACCCAAGGTTCCATGTATGTGCTGGTGTCGAATCAACGTCACACTACAAGACAATTCTTTGGCTATTTAAGTGTTAAAACAATGTTATAGAAAAGCACATTGAATCGATCGACATCTTGAGTACTTTGTAAAGGTCTCGACTCTTGCTTTGTGTTGCTCTATGTTGTCTTTCTCTTTTATTTATGTGTGTGATTTACTAATTCTACCTTTAGATTTTCTTTTGTTATTGCTTTAATTTATATTTCATGTAAGTGATCTATAAACTTGGTTTTAATCTCTAGAACATGCATAATTTTCAAGTTAAGTTCCTAAAATTTGTTTAATTTATAGTCCTTAATTTGTTGATATAGAGATTAAACGTAAGACTAAAAACACTAATTTTTCTGTAAAAATTTGATACAAAAATTGAATAAATTTTCTGTAGTGGCTAAGACTAAAAGGTTATGGGACTAAAGTTATATTTTATCTTTAAATGTAATGTAGTACTCCCTCCGTCCTATAATACTTGACACAGTTGACCTTATTACGTATGCCAATGCATAACTTTGAGCTTAAATATATTAGAAAAAATTATAAAAATTTGATATTTTGAAAATACTCATCGAGACGAATCTAACGACATCTTATATGATATTATTTATCTTTGTATATCTGATGAATGTCATAAAAGTGTTAAATTCATGATATATTTCATACACTTTTTGTTACTTGTTTTACAAGTTATTGAAGGAAAAGCCGAGAAATAAGCGTTAAATGCCTTATTACGCTTTACTTATCATTACTCTATCCTTTTGTGCAGGAATTAGTCCAAGACATTGATCAAAGAAGCAAAATCATGAAAAAGTACTGTTTGGGCAGAAGCTGATCCAGGAGGATGCAGCTCGCAACCAAACTCGCAACTGCGAGTAGCAGATGCGAGCAACTCGCAACTGCGAGCTCCCTTACTCGCAACTGCGAGTTAGGGCGGTTTGATCCCCTCAGTTATGACGTGGCAGCGTATCATTGGTCCAGGCAAGCAACTCGCATCTGCGAGTGTTGTAGCTCGCATCTGCGAGTTCAGGCAGGGCAGAAGTCTTTATATAGCCACTTGCTACTCTTTGGAGAGGATCTTATCATATCTTAGCTTGATATTTTCTTAGCTTCTCTTAGGTTTTAGTTTAGATATTTTCATAGAGAGAAGTAAGGTAGTTCTTCATAGAGTGATTTTGGTTTTGGAAGTTGGATCTTTATTTCTTTGTTGAGACATCACAAGTGTAATGAATCCTTCCTTTTCAATCCATCCTTGCAAGGCTTCCATGATGATGTGTAGCTAAACACTCTTTGTTAGGATGAGAGGTACTTGATCTTGCTAAACATGTAATCCTTTTGATCTTGCAATATATGATTCTAGCAATTTATATTCAATATTGTTGTTATTCTTGTGTTAATGCTTTCAATAAGATTCAAGATGATTTGGACACAAACTCTTGAATCTAGAGCTAGAGTAGCAATATATCTTAGGTTAACTTCTTTGACAACTTTGTTAATCTTGTGATAATCACCATAATCAAGAGTTTAATGCTTTCGGATGCTTAATCAGGCTGGACACGGTCGATTAAGTTATCCGATCGACTTTGTTATCGTTTAAGGAATTTGGACACGAATGTTTAAACGATAACTTAGAAATAATTATATCACTTTGGACACGAAGGGTAGTTTAGAATTGATTGTGATAATGTTGTTTACAAAGCTAGAATTCGTATGGATCATTAGGTTACGTGTGACGCTTGGTTAAGGAACGCTACTCCTAACAAGTTTCAATCCTTATTTATCTCAACTTTTACTTTTTGCAATTAGTTTAGTTAATTACATTTCAATTCAAACAAACAAGTACTCTTAATACTTTGAATGATAATCGATGTTAAACTGTCATTGATAACGCACTATTCCCTGTGGAGACGATACAAAAATACTTATCTCGTTTGATGCAAAATATACATTCACTAAAATGGCGCCGTTGCCGGGGAATGGTGTTTAGTTATCATAGATAGAACGATTGATTTATCGTTTTAAGTATTTGTATATAATTCGTAAATAGTTTTCTTTATTTGATAGTTGTTTGTACTAACCCCTTGTTGATAGACAAAGAAAAGTTTCTTGTTAGTTGTTTCCATTTTAGGATCACCACCTAGCCAAAATCATGGCTGATCATGGTTACTTCAACTTCTATACTCCACCCGAGTATGAATCCTATCCTCAGTATCAGCAACATTCTTATGAAGATGAGAGATACAAAGTGATAGAAAATACTTTGAATGTCTTCATGCAACAATCCATGATAAACATGCAAGATACCAACCAAAGATTGAAGACTTTATCACTTCAAATTGGGTTGATTCAAGCACAAATCATGGATAACCAAGCCAACAATCAATCCACTCTTGGAGAACAAGAAAATAATCCAAACATGTTTGAGAGAGTCGGAGAGATTGTTGAAGAAGTTGTTGTTAAAAATGAGGTAGTTACAACTGTTGATATTGAAGAAGCAACGGTGGTTGAGAAAAAGGAACGGTTACTAATCAAGGAAGATTTAATGGTAACAAGAGGGAAGAAGATGAACAAGGTAGAAATCGATCGAGTCATTGATGAAATTAACGCCTTGTTCAATAAACCAAAGCTAGGGAGGCCATGGACTCCAAATCTTTTGTTCCTAAAGTTCATGGAATTCCTACCAAAACGTAGGGTTTCGAAAGATGATGTGCTTTCCGTTTCATTTTGGCCGCCCTAACGGAAAAGGCGTCGAGCTAACGACGTTAAACAAGCGCTTGTTGGGAGGCAACCCAATTTTGAATGGCACCTAAAAGAGTTCATACGGGTAAGAGAAAGCAAGGCGAGTCATCCGTACCTCGACCTCCAACCCAAAACCAGTCCTATGATCAAGAGAAATTCCTGTCTAGGTACCACCAAAATAGGTACAATGCACTGCTAAAACAGACCTTGTGGACTGAGAGAGTTGTTCAAATCAAACCTGATGGACCTTATGGCAATTATCACCAGCTTTTCCTTGAACAAGGATGGACCAGGCTCCTAAACCCCATTACCAAAATCAACGAAGAGTTGGTGCGTGAATTCTATGCTAACGCCCTTCCAGAGAATCCTCAAACCGACCCTTTCACTTTTGAAACCTTTGTGAGAGGTCGGAAAATCAAGTTTGATCGGGATGCCATAAACACATACCTAGGAAACCCTTTCGACCTAGATGTTGAGGCTGAGGATGGGATTGATGACTTCCATAAAAAGCAAAACTTAGGTCACTTTCTCCTTGATGATGTCCACAATGAGATTAAAAGATACATAATGCTAGAGGGGGAAACTTATGACAAAAGTGATACGGGGAGAGAGCACATTGCCCAATATAAACTCATGAAACCACCGGCCAAACTAATCTTTCGGTTCATCCTACATAATGTGAAACCTAATAGTCATATGCTCGATTGCACCGTTGATGTTTGCCCATTAATTTTTTACATTCTTAAAGGCATCAAGGTAGATATTGCCCGAACCATTGCTTGGCAATTAAGAAAGGTTGTGCTTCAAGGCCATGGTGAGCCAAAAACCCGTCTCTCCTTTCCTGGTTTAATCATGGGTCTAATCAAAGACACCCACATGAGGATGCCCGCTGATTATCATGAAATAATCAAAAACCCCATTGATGATGCCTTCATTACCCGTTACATCATGGGTCAATCTAAAAAGGGTAAGGGTAAGCAAGCTTCATCTTCTAGGGCACCTCCCTCACAATCCGAGCCCCAAGATGCACCTCTTCCATTCCCACCAGCAGCTGGTTTTGATTTTGCTAGCTATGTTCAATGGCAACATGAGAATAATGTGCTTAATTATAATATGATGTCAGCCATTCATCGGGAGAACTTGTACTTTCAGCAATCTCAATACATTATGCAGCAGCAGCATGGATACCCTCCAGAGATCATGGACCAGTTCATGGCACCTCCAGCTTTTCAAGAGTATGTGAATTGGCCTGAGGACACGCCAAAACCTTTTGGAGGGGGTGAAGACTTTAGAGGTCAGGATGATGCGAACATGGAGGATATTGGTGGTTTAGGTGATGATGATCCGGCAAATGTTCCAAGTGCCACTTCAACCCCCCATGGGTCAGATGATGATGACATGCAGTCTTGAGGAAGAGGAAAAGAATTGAAAGCTAGTTCTTCAAAGAGTGATTTTATCAAAGCTTTCAGTCATTTCTTGCTGTCTTCCTTAGCTGTTATTTCTTTTCTCTTTTGTTTCTTTGTGAACAATATTCTGTTGGTTTTTATTTTAGCACATGAACTCATATTTTATTTTATGTTATAAGCACTTTGTTAAGTATTTTGGATATTGATGTATGGTAACTTTTATTTCGTTTTAATTAGTATTATTATGTTCGTATTTATATTAGTATGGTTTAATTTTATTTTGTAGTATAATAATGTGTTAAGCATTTTTCAAGTACTTTAGTTGGTTTTAATTTAAAAATTGTGGAAGTTTCTTGCGTATCACTCTTGCTTAATTTCAAATCTCAGATGATTGATAACAATTCATAGTTGTGATTAAAGCGCAAAGCCAAGGTACAAGTTTCCAGTTTTTCTAGGTTTTTACTTGAATATGGAATGAGTACTTTGCGCAAATTTCATTTCATTTAGTTCTTTACAATAATTTATTTGTTTGTGAACCACGTAGTACTAGCCTAAAGTGAGGAAACCTCAAATGTTTGTACATATGCAAGGAGACCGGTATTCATTGTTTAACTCAGTTGTTTTATGTTAAATCCAATAATTGTTTTTAATTGTGTGAAGGCATGGAAGTGATCAAGGCACATTTTTTGTTATTGAGTGAAACTTACTTGACCACAAATAGCCTACCTTGTGAGTAGAGCGAGTATTTGCTAACCCACTTGAGCCAAATGAATCGGAGTCCTCAATTATGAACTGTCAAGTCATAAGCACCATGCTTGATGAACTTGCCCTTAAATTTAAACCCAGTTCATTTTTGACGCACTTTAGGACTCTGAGTTGTTTTTAATTGTTGAACCCCAAACTTTCAATGTTATTTGTCCCTTTTGCCTTAGAGTAAAGGAACATTCAAATAGGGTATTTGTTGATTCAAGTTGGGGAGAGAAGGTAGATGTAAATCTTATGTCAAGTACTATGGTGTAAATTTATCTTTGATCAAGACAACATGTTGATGTAAATACAAAAGAAAAGAAAAGCTATGTGTACATGAAAAGAAAAAGAAAAAGAGAAAAAGAAAGAAAAATCCAAAAAGAAAATAAGTTGTCAAGATCAAAGTGCTTCATGTTTAAGCACCAAGGGTTTGTAATGATTGGTAGATAAGATTGTGAATTTTAATGGTTGATACAAGGAATGTTACTCTTTGATAGGCTTTTTGATTTCAATTGCCCCACATATGACATTTCTTTTATAGCCAAGCCAAGTTATAACCCTCAAAGACCTTTTGATCCATGTTTTTATGCCTTTTGAAATGATATTTGGATGGACACATAACTTGATTGGAATGTTAACTTGATTGCCGGATGTGTGTTCATAACCCTCATTCATTTGATTTCAATTGTTTATCTACTTTCATAGAAGTGTGTTAGGTGTGGTTCGTAAATAAATATATTATTATTTTGAAATGTTTGACATGAACTTTGTACTTAGGACTCATCTCATGTTAGTAGTAGAATTTTAGATTAGTTGGAAACTTAGACTTGCCCGCGCATTCACTTTTAAATCATTCATCTGAAGATGTTTTCAAAGCCTTGTGTACTTGTGTCTTGTTATTTACTTGTTTGATTTTCAATCCTTTGTTTGAGGACAAACAAAGAGTTAAGTTGGGGAGAGTGATGAATGTCATAAAAATGTTAAATTCATGATATATTTCATACACTTTTTGTTACTTGTTTTACAAGTTATTGAAGGAAAAGCCGAGAAATAAGCGTTAAATGCCTTATTACGCTTTACTTATCATTACTCTATCCTTTTGTGCAGGAATTAGTCCAAGACATTGATCAAAGAAGCAAAATCATGAAAAAGTACTGTTTGGGCAGAAGCTGATCCAGGAGGATGCAGCTCGCAACCAAACTCGCAACTGCGAGTAGCAGATGCGAGCAACTCGCAACTGCGAGCTCCCTTACTCGCAACTGCGAGTTAGGGCGGTTTGATCCCCTCAGTTATGACGTGGCAGCGTATCATTGGTCCAGGCAAGCAACTCGCATCTGCGAGTGTTGTAGCTCGCATCTGCGAGTTCAGGCAGGGCAGAAGTCTTTATATAGCCACTTGCTACTCTTTGGAGAGGATCTTATCATATCTTAGCTTGATATTTTCTTAGCTTCTCTTAGGTTTTAGTTTAGATATTTTCATAGAGAGAAGTAAGGTAGTTCTTCATAGAGTGATTTTGGTTTTGGAAGTTGGATCTTTATTTCTTTGTTGAGACATCACAAGTGTAATGAATCCTTCCTTTTCAATCCATCCTTGCAAGGCTTCCATGATGATGTGTAGCTAAACACTCTTTGTTAGGATGAGAGGTACTTGATCTTGCTAAACATGTAATCCTTTTGATCTTGCAATATATGATTCTAGCAATTTATATTCAATATTGTTGTTATTCTTGTGTTAATGCTTTCAATAAGATTCAAGATGATTTGGACACAAACTCTTGAATCTAGAGCTAGAGTAGCAATATATCTTAGGTTAACTTCTTTGACAACTTTGTTAATCTTGTGATAATCACCATAATCAAGAGTTTAATGCTTTCGGATGCTTAATCAGGCTGGACACGGTCGATTAAGTTATCCGATCGACTTTGTTATCGTTTAAGGAATTTGGACACGAATGTTTAAACGATAACTTAGAAATAATTATATCACTTTGGACACGAAGGGTAGTTTAGAATTGATTGTGATAATGTTGTTTACAAAGCTAGAATTCGTATGGATCATTAGGTTACGTGTGACGCTTGGTTAAGGAACGCTACTCCTAACAAGTTTCAATCCTTATTTATCTCAACTTTTACTTTTTGCAATTAGTTTAGTTAATTACATTTCAATTCAAACAAACAAGTACTCTTAATACTTTGAATGATAATCGATGTTAAACTGTCATTGATAACGCACTATTCCCTGTGGAGACGATACAAAAATACTTATCTCGTTTGATGCAAAATATACATTCACCAATATCAGTAGAAAAATACGGTCAAAGTAAGTTAGATCAAAATTGCACATTTTCAAATGGATCATCTATTGCGGAACGGAGGAAGTATGTTTTATTTTTTCTTCATATTTAGCTCCCGCGTAATATTTTCGTTAGCTTCGTCACTGAACTTGTCGATTGTATTCTTGAAAAATTGTTTCGGACAACTTTTATATTATTTAATTTAATTCTTTTATAAGAAAAATACTTGGCTACAATTTTTGCACCGTTCACAAACTGTTTAACACCAATATTCAGCGTAATTGCCAAAATCTTACGTCAGAAAATCTATTTTGAAAACATTAAAACGAAGTCGTTTAGCTAAATTTATGTAAAACACATTAAAAAATGAGTGAATAAATAAACACAAAAACAAAGAAGCAAAGGAGGAAACCCAAACATCTGCATCCACATGTTAGGTGAATCCAATGGAGGGTCATCGATGAATATAGTTCTTTTTGGCCCCCTTAATGTTTCTTAGAAACAACACTGCCAGTACTACTATTGACAGTTGACACCTCCTTCAGATGATGATGATCTCCTCTTAAACTCCAATGCTACTTGTTGAGCTGCCACACGCATATCCTTTACTTTGAAGCTTACTGGCACTGGAAGCTTCTCAATCATATCTGGAAAATTGAGCCTTGCGTCGCGTCCTTTGAGGTGAAAAGCTGCTATATCATATGCTATTGCTGCCATTTGTGGTTCTTCATAGGTACCTAACCATATTCTGCTTTTCCTCTCTTGACCCCTTACTTCTGATGCAAATTTCCCCCATTTTCTCTTCCTAACTCCTATATAGGATGCTGCTGGTGTTGGAGGAGGAACATTCACATGTTCTTGCTCTTGCATGATGTTTGATTCTTCCTTTGGTTCTAGATAATTTAGTTGTAATTTGATAAGAGAAAACTGTGAGAGAGTGAGGATCATATATATATATATATATATATATATATATATATATATATATATAGTGCAAATAATTTATTATTACAAAATTGTTATCGTGTTTGAAGCGTGAAAAAGAAAAAAGAGGTAAGCTTCCTGGTAGGCACGTACATGAGTTGAAATTCCAGCCCACATTGAGAATCTACAATTGTTTTACAAGATATATATATATATATATATATATATATATATATATATATATATAGGGGACATATCTAGTGAGAATGCCTTTCTTATATGAGAATGGTAGGAATACCTATGGACCCTTAGATCAAAAATAGATGGTTGAGATTAAAAGTCTCACATGTGCCTCTCCTTATTCTATTCTTTATCAGAAACCCATTCAACTTCATCTTCTTCATCCCACCAAAGTCTATGATATCGTTCTCCTACTGATTTTATAGCAACACCTTCAAATTAAAAACAATGCTCTCCAAAAATAAAGAAATCAAAGACAGACGTCCTTTAATTTAAAGGAATTTCTGTTTGTTTTTCTTATCTGAATAGTCGAACATATGAATAATCAACCAAAATTAAAAAAAAAATCTCATAGCGATTCAGGAGCTTTCTTTTTCTTAATATGGCAAATGTGGTCACTACCAGAGAAATAAATCATAGCCAATTGGAATAAAAACTAGCAATTTGGGAAAAAGAGGATTTGGGAAATTCCACGAGAATGGAACCAATTTATTTATAATACAATAATGAAAAAGAAGATTGTTACTCGATTATTATCAACGATGCCATTCAATTCTCATTTCCAAAAACGGTGGTCGGTAGAACGGATGCAGGTGTTGTTGCTCAACAACATTGCGATTAAAAAAAATTGTGGGATGGAGAAGATGAAGTTGAATAGGTTTCTTCTGATAAAGAATAGAATAAGGAGAGGCACATGTGAGACTTTTAATCTCAACCATCTATTTTTGATCTAAGGGTCCATAGGTATTCCTACCATTCTCATATAAGAAAAGCATTCTCACTAGATATGCCCCCTATATATAACTTGTCTATTAAGGAGAAGTCATAAAATTATGGTTTCTTTGTTTGCCAATATAATATCATATGTTACTTATAAAAAAATCACACATGATCAAATTTGATATCTCAAACATGAAACATTTGGGATGAAGTCATATTATACTACGAAAGCCAAATTCAAATTAAGGTTAACGTCAATCTCAAACACCAAAAAACAACCCAAAATAAAAAAACAAATACCAAAAGTAAAATAATCCTTATACAATAGATGAATTAAAAATCTTTCATTTAAAATAAATTCATTCTTCATTCATTATTAATTGATTTCATTCATGATCGTACATAACTTATTCATTCAAAATCAAAATCTTGAAAATTCATTAATTCATACCTGAAGTGAAGTGAGGCGAATCGGATCCCAAGTCATTCATTCTTCTACGTTTTTCTCCTGCGATTTAGGGTTTTATATGTTAATTATTTAGTTGATTATTTATATTGGAAAATATCATAATATCATATAAAAATATTTGGTCTAATATTGATAGTGTGATACGGTGAGAGAATAAAAATATTTGGAATCATAATATCATAAAAATATTTGGTCTAATATTAAAAGTGTGATACCGTGTGAGAACAAAAACATTTGGTTGGTTTAATTGAACAAAAATATTTGGTTTAATTTTACAAAAATATTTGGAATCACAATATCATAAAAACATTTGGTCTAATATTAAAAGTGTGATATGGTGTGAGAACAAAAACATTTGCTTTTTAATTTGTCAAAAAAAAAAAATTGGCTTAATATTAAAAGTGTGATACGGTAGTGAGAGAACAAAAATATTTGGTTTAATTTCCTCAAAAATAAAATAAAATATTTGGTTTAATTTTACAATTTTGAACCAACATTATCATGTTACTTGAATCTCAAGGTTCACTTTTTACATAAACCCTAGAGTCGTAAAAAATTCATACAACACATCCCTGATCCTTGTTCTATCGTACGTGTCCAAGGTACTCTTATTATTCTAAAGTTTAATCTCTCACCAATAATTAACATCGTTTACACGTTTACTCTTAATTGAAATAATCCATCAATCTCATCCCCATCATGAAATCATTACACGTTTCTGAAGATCAAAAGGGTTCCAAAGTGAAGGGTTCAACCCGTTTCTTCACAATAGGTCTTGTAACAGCATGGTACTCTTCCAACATTGGTGTTCTTCTATTGAACAAGTACTTGCTAAGCACTTATGGTTTCAAGTACCCTATTTTTCTTACCATGTGTCACATGATAGCATGTTCTTTATTTAGTTATGTTGCTATAGTATGGATGAAGGTTGTTCCTATGCAAACTATTCAATCTAAGGTTCAATTCTTCAAGATCTCTGCTTTAAGTTTGATTTTTTGTATTTCTCTTGTGTTTGGAAACATTTCACTTCGTTATATTACCGTGTCTTTTAATCAGGCTATTGGCGCTACTACGCCTTTTTTCACCGCCATTTTTGCTTATATTATGACTTTTAAGAGGGAGGGTTTGCTCACTTATCTTACACTCATTCCTGTTGTTACTGGCGTGGTTATTGCTACTTGGGGCGAACCGAGTTTCCATTTATTTGGATTCATTATATGTGTTGTGGCTACAGCTGCAAGAGCCCTAAAATCAGTACTACAAGGAATTTTGCTTTCTTCTGAAAGAGAGAAGCTGAATTCAATGAACCTCCTCCTTTACATGGCTCCAATGGCAGCGGTTTTCCTACTTCCCGCCACGCTGATAATGGAGGAAAATGTGGTTCGCATCACGTTGGATCTCGCTAGAGACGATGCCAAGATAATCTGGTATCTTCTATTTAACTCGGCTCTTGCGTATTTTGTCAACCTGACCAATTTTTTGGTCACGAAACATACAAGTGCTCTTACTCTTCAGGTGCTAGGGAATGCTAAAGGTGCTGTAGCTGTAGTAGTTTCAATCCTAATATTTAAAAATGCAGTTTCAGTCATTGGAATGATGGGTTATGGGCTCACGGTCTTTGGAGTAATACTTTACAGCAAAGCCAAAAAGAGAACCAAGTGATAGCGCGAGTAACACGTTAAACATATCTTAAAATTACATTTTGCCGTAGAGGTGTTCGAACCATGATAGCGCGAGTTCAAAATCTAATATTCGGATTTCTAAAATTGATTTTTTGCTACTCAGATTAAAAAATCGAAAAGAGGTAAATTTGGCAAAACAAAATCACTTTGGGAGTTTTCGCGAGAAACGTGGGGTATGGGAAAATAATTTCAAGTACTATGCAAATGCAACAATAGTTTAAAAAGTCGCCAGGCCCACGGAAAACCCTACATTTTCTATGAATGATTTGTGAACTTGTCGATTGTATTCTTGAAAAATAGTTTCCGACAACTTCTATTTTTTTTTCCTACAACTTCTATATTATTTAATTTTTTCTTTAACAAGAAAAATACTTAGCTACAATTGCCAAAATCTATTTTGAAAACATTAAAACGAAACCGTTTAGATAAATTTATGTTAAACGCATACAAAAATGAGTGAGTAAATAAACAAACACAAAAACAAATAAGCAAAGGATGAAAAAAAAATGGAACACAAAATATAAAAGAAAATTGACCAATAAAATTAATTAAATCTTAAATCAAGATTTAATTATAATGATCAGTTGGTTTATGTACCGTCCATTTAGGGCCCAATTGATTAAAGCACATTATATAGAGTATTATTTTTCCCATCCTATAGGTTTCTCGCGCGCCCTGCGTTTTTTTTCCAAAAATACCCTTGTGCATTCTGGATTTTAAAATCCGGATTCATGTTTACTATTTCGGATTTTATAATCCGGACAATTCTTATGTATAATCAGTCATCAGACTTTCTCACATATCAGCAGTTTTGAGTTTTGCTTTTAAAAACAACAAAAAAACTAAGTAAAAAAATGTTAAAAACCTGTCAAATAAAATCATAAAAATATAAAAATAGCACAAAAAATTTTAAAAATCAAATAAAACTAATGCAAATTTTTTCGGATTTTTCTGAGAATACGAAAAATGAAAAAAAAAATGAAAAATAGGTCTAAACGATGGAATTTTGGATTTTGAGGGGCGGAATCCCGTAAGAAGTCCCTTCTACAGGAGTCATGTTCCTTGAATTTTTTCTGATTTTCTGGGGAAGTTTCGGAGCAATCCGATCAAGTAGCCCGAAAACCCGATTTTTGACTAAGAACAGGTAACAATGACCCAAAAATAGAAGGATGAGAGTTAGGAAGATTAATATTGTCCCTAAAATGACTATCCATGTTACAAACATGTTTAGAATTTGTACTGATACAGTTCGGATTATATAATACAAACTGTTTTACCTTGAAAAAGGGTGTTTAGGGGGTTTCCGGATTATGTAATCCGGAAACATCATGTAACCCGCCCTATTTTTTGAAGTTTCCGGATTTCAAAATCCGGAAAAATCCGTAACTCCATTTTTCACCCTATAACAAAGGAAAACACCATTCCGGATTATAAAATCCGGAAACCTCAAGGGCATTTTTGGAAAAAACGCAGAGCGCGCGAGAATCCTACAGGGTGGGAAAAGTAATCCTCCATTATATATGCAAGACTGATTCAATGAAGCAAAATGATTTTGTACTATTTATAATATAGTTCATGAGTGAAGCATTAGTTCCAAAATGACTCAAACAAAATTTCTTCCCATTCACTCAACTCTAAAACATTATTTTGATAACTCCCGTATTCATCAAATTGAAATCCAAAAATTTGTACCCACATGTTAGGTGAATCCAAAGGAGTCTCGATGAACATTTCTTTTTAGGCCCCATCATTGTCTCTTAAAACAACACCGCCATTACTGCTATTGATACCCCTTTTTAAACAACAATGCTGCTTGTTGAGCTGCCACACGAATATACTCTACTTTGGAGCTTACAAGAATATAAAACCTCAACACGACCCTTTAATTTCAAAGGGAAAATAAGATTGAGGAAACAAACAATTAAAGTTCGGTGAAGCAGGAGCATCGTTAAGAAATGCATCAAAATCGATAGATCGAATTTCAAGAGATAAAGCTAAAATGCATAAAAATCTAAGAGTGTGTGATGTAAGTTGAAAATGAGAATTTACAAGGTGGGGATTTGAGATAAGAGAAAAACATAACTTACAAACGCATTTGAAACGTATGAGATACTTCACTGGTAACCTCAACAGAATTTGAATGATCAGTTCCTGAGGAAGATCCATGCTCTACAACGTTATTCTTCACACTGCTTTGATGAAACCTTAATTTTACAAACAGTGAAGAAGATAAAATGCGGGTTACCAGTGAAGAATTACACCGTTTGTAAAATTAGGGTTTCATCAAAGTAGTGCGAAGAATAACGTTGTAGAGCATGGATCTTCGGCAGGAACTGATCATTCAAATTTTGTTGAGGTTACCAATGAAGTATCTCATACGTTTCAAATGCGTTTGTAAGTTATGGTTTTCTCTTATCTCAAATCCCCACTTTGCAAATTCTCATTTTCAACTTACAACACACACTCTTAGATTTTTATGCATTTCAGCTTTATCTCCTGAAATTCGATCTATCGATTTTAATGCATTTCTTAACGATGTTCCTGCTTCATCGAACTTTAATTGTTTGCTTCCTCTGTCTTATTTTCCTTTTGAAATTAAAGCGTCATGTAGAGATTTTATATTCTTGTACCGACATTGGAAGTTTCTCAATCATATCAGGAAAATTGAGCCTTGTGTCACGTCCTTTGAGGTGAAAAGCTGCTATATCATATGCAGCTGCTGCCATTTGTGGTTCTTCATAGGTACCTAACCATATTCCGATGTTCCTCCCTTGATCCCTTATTTTTTATGCAAATTTCCCCCATTTTCTCTTCCTAACTCCCATATATGATGATGCTGGTGTTGGAGGAGGAACATTCACATGTTCTTGCTCTTGCGTGATGTTTGATTCTTCCATTGGTTTTAGATAGTTCAGTGTAATTTGATAGGACAAAATAGTGACAGAGTGAGGAACATTTGTGTGTGTGTGTGTGTGTGTGTGTGTGTGTGTGTGTGTGTATTCGATGCACTTCATTGAGAGATTAAATGTTACATAAGAATCGAACCCAACAAAATATCTTGGGGGCTGAACCAAACCCAACAAAGCTAAGTAAAATGATACGTAGGCATATCAAACCTATTTGAATAAATCCAGGACATATAGACCACATTGAGAATCTACAATTGTTTTACAAAATATTAAAAAAAAAACTTATCTTTTATCGGAATTTCATAAGATTACGGTTTCTTCGTTTGCCAATATAATATTATATGTTACTTATAAAAAAAAATCACACAAAACCAAATTTAATGTCTCAAACATGAAACATTTATGATGAAAATCATATTATATTATGAAAGTTAAATACAAATTAAGATTAGCTTCAATCTCAAACACCAAAAAGCATCCCAAAATAAAAAACAAATATCAAAAGTAAAATAATCCTTATACAGCAGATGAAATAAAAAATCATTCATTCAAATTCATTCTTCATTCAGTAATTGATTTCATTCATAATCATACACAACTCATTCATTCAAAATCAAAATCTTGAAAATTCAGTAATTCATACCTGAAGTGAAGTGAGCCGAATCGAATCCAAAGTCATTCATGCTTTTGCGTTTTTCTTCTACAATTTAGGGTTTTGTGTTTTGCTTATGCGTTTTATACGTTTTATTTCTCAGTTTTACGTTTTGGTTGACTGGGCTGGACCATAGTCTGATAAATGTTTGGGCCCTCTTTGTACTTTTTGCTTTGTATACCTATATATAAAACAAGTCTTGCTATATACATCCCCTATAAAAAATTGGCCCCCTTATAGCCATGGGACCTAGGCCATCGCACCTTGGGTGTATGCCTAGGACTGGGCCTACATGAGCGAAGGCAACAACTGTAACCGTTTGAATATGACTCGACTTTGATGGAAAATCTCCACTTTGATATCCGTACCTCCGATTACATTTCATTAATCAAAAACATTTTTTTAATTTATTTTTTACAAATTCATTTATTTAATACTTAATTATACACTTCAAATTTTAATATCCTCTCATAGGAGAATATGATTTCAATACAATTTTATTTTTATATTGTTTAATAATTGTTATTTTATATTTGGTGAGGACGGATGCGAGGCGGGGGAATTTGGGACATTTTACCTCATACCCCAACAATTAAACCTCTACCCCAACAAATAATCCAAAATACCAATTTTAACCCTTTTAAAAATTTCACCCACTCACCCCATCAGTTTTTCCAGAATTTATATACAGAATGCTTGAATAAAGTTTTTCTTCATCAGTTTTTCCACTCTATACCCGTTATTGATTATCGTCCTTAATTTGTTTCTTGATAAAAAGAATTAAAAACAAAAACAAGAATTGTAATCTTAAGGATAAGAGATTAGGATTTTACAACAAGAATTCAATTCAATTGATTGGTCTCCCGTGACAACGAATCAAGGGCTGTCATCACTTGATCTTGAGGAGACAACTACATATCCAATTGTTAATTTTTTGGGAGAAAAAAAATTAGGGTTTCTTGATATGGTAAAAGGATAATATTGGTGTCATCAAGATGCTGGATGAGGCCGTTGGATTAAGGTAAACTTTGGTGTTGTTTGAATGAGGGAAATTGATATGTAAAATACAGAAAAATTACATGCTATTAGAAATGAGTTTGGATTGAGGAGTAAGGATAGCAAGAAGATGAGACAAAGAAAAACTTTTCCGGAAAAGTGAAATGAGGGGGTGAGTGGGTATGATTTTTGAAAGGGTTAAAATTGGTATTTTCAATAATTTGTAGGGGTAGGAGTATAATCGTTGGGGTATAAGGTATAATTTCCGGGAATTTGACATTCATTGGGGACAAAGATAACGATCCAAATTTCAACTCTTAACATAGCCACAATTCCTATTTGAACTCTAATATGATTTGCTTATTGTATTTTTGATCAAAAATAGTTTCCAACGGTTTCTATATTATATAAGTTTTTTCAAAAGGTGTATCTTGCCGGGGAGTGAAACAAGAACTCATCCCTTATGACTCTCAATTCCTATTTCTCACACCCACAACCACCAAATCATCTTTATAACCTCATTCATGGGTTAAGGTTGCCAAAATCATCTTTATAACCTCATTCATGGGTTAAGGTTGCCAATGTATATATGAGTTTATGTGTAACACTTTTATTTTTATTTTTCTTTCTGTTTATGGTTGTCGTGTAAGGTACTAAGGTGACTTGAAATACTCACACCTCATTTTAAAGTTCAACAAATGAAATTCTTATTTTCATTTGGTATCTTGGACGGGATTTGATAAACTAATAAGGGAAATGAGTGAACAAATATTACTCCCTCCGTCTCTAAATAAGTAGTCGCTTAAGGTTTGCGCACGATTATTAAGGAAATGATTAATCGTGTTGATTTCAATGGTAAAATTAGTATCATTTACTAAACCACCCTTATTAATTGTGTAGTTAGTTGAGTAGTTAAGTTGGATGAAATTCAATAAATAAGGGTATGATATTGGGAAAAAATAATAAATGTTGCATTAGTATTCTAAAGTGACAATTATTTTGAGAAAAAGAAAAAATGTTAAAGAGACAAATATTGTGAGACAGGGAGTAATTAAGTAAATGGATTTTTGTAGGTGTAATTATTGAATTGGATTATCATATGAAAAAAAATACATACAAAAACATCGAAGCTAAGAGGAAAAAAATGGAACATAAAATATGATAGAAAATTGACCAATAAAATTAATTAAATCAATCATTTTGCTTCATTGAATCGGTCTTACTTATATATTGTGCTTTATTAAATTGGGCCCAAAATAGAGGGTACATAAATTAGTTGATTATTATAATTAAATCTAGTACTATATATTATATAATTCATGAGTGAATCATTAGTCCCACAATGACTCATACTGAATTTCTTCCCATTCACTCAACTCTAAAACATTATTATCATAATTCCTATATTCATCAAATTGAAATCCAAACATTTGCATCGACATCTTAGGTGAATCGAAAGGAGCCTCATTGATTGCTTGAATTTGAGAAGGTGAAAGGCCAACCCTAGCAGGAGCAACACTGCCATTATTGCTATTGCTATCACTATTGTTAATGCTATTGACACCTCCTTCAGATGATGATGATGATGATGGTTTCCTCTTGAACTGCAATGCACCTTGTTGAGCTGCCACACGAATATCCTCCGCTTTGGAGCTTGCTGGCATTGGAAGTTTCTCAATCATATCAGGAAAGTTAAGCCTGGCTGCGTGTCCTTTGAGATGAAAAGCTGCTATATCATATGCTGCTGCTGCCATTTGTGGTTCTTCATAGCTCCCTAACCATATTCTACTTTTCTTCCCCGGCTCTCTTATTTCTGATACAAATTTCCCCCATTTTCTTTTCCTAACTCCTATATAGGATATTGTTGGTGTTGGAGGAGCAACATTCACATGTTCTTGCTCTTGCATGTTGTTTGATTCTTCCATTGTAAATTAATTGGACAAAACAGTGAGAGAGTAAGGTTCATATATATAATGCAAGTAAGTTATAACAAAGATTGTGTTAGTGTTTAAAAGGTAAAACAAAAGAGGTAAGCTTCTTCGTAGGAAGGTACGTGAGTGGAAATATGCTGTCAGTGAGAGAGCAATATATCGCCACGTTTACTTGATTTATGCATTATTGAATTACTATAGTACATCAATTTTGTGATGTCACATATAGATTTGTATTTTTGTTTTGTGTAAGACTTCAATTTTGTTGTGGTATTGATTACTACATGTCCTTCTAACAAATAAAAAATGTTTCAATTTGTATTTTATTTTACAACATCAATCAAGTATTCCGTTTCACTTATCCTAGGATTATTGGCAGGGGTGGATCTGAACTTTCAATATCAGTGTGACAATTTTTTTTGGTCAAATAATTAAATAATATTAAATTTAATAAGAAGTTATATTAAAAATAGTTGTAGCAAGCAAAATTACAAAGAAAATAATCTATTTGTTGAAAATGAACTAAAATTATATCATTACTCATTGTTCTAAGAACATCTCTTTATATATAGGTTACAAGAGATGTCAAATGACCTCTTACAGGATACCCGTGCATACAGACATGTGAGTGTGTTGCGCTCTTTTTTGGAAGCAAGTCGCAATTGCATAGAAATTATAAAAAAAATCTTTGTATTGATATATGAATAAAAATATAGACATGTGTATAAATTAAAAAAAAATTGGTCCCCGTATTAATATATAAGTTAAAATATAAACACATGTATAAATTAAAAATAAATAGGTTCTCTTATACAAGTAAAATTATAGACATGTGTATAAATTACAATTATAATATGTCCCTGTATTAATATATGAGTAAAAATATAGACGCATGTATAAACATAAAAAAAATAAATTAGGTGTTTGTATTAATATATGAGTAAAAATATACAATGAGCCGATAAAAAAAATTAAAAAAATAAATAAATCGGACCTGAACTGGTGTGGCACTTGCCACACCATGCCTTGTTCAGGTCCGCCCCTGATTATTGGTTAAAAATTTGTTCTTCTACCTTGAATACTTAAGTGAGTTTGCTACGATAAGAACCTTTAATTTTCTCACTTTATATTTTACTTATTATACAAGATTCTTGCCCATTCTTTATATGTTTGCTATTTATTATTCTTGATATTTATTTCCAATTCTTTATTTATTTCTTTAAGGATAGGTAATTTTATAAAGTCAGTCAAAAAAATTATTTCTCATATAAACTAATTTATATTTCTTAATTTATGTACCGTGTAAATGTGACATATATTTTGTACAATTTGTGATGTCACAATCACATACAACGATACTCTTGTCAAAAATCACATACAACG
The DNA here is from genome assembly GCF_051527215.1 of Medicago sativa. Lineage (NCBI taxonomy): Eukaryota > Viridiplantae > Streptophyta > Magnoliopsida > Fabales > Fabaceae > Medicago > Medicago sativa. The sequence goes on from NC_140753.1 coordinate 2,527,820, forward strand.
ATGAAAATAATTGGTTAGAGACTTCGATTTTGTTGGTAGTATTAGTTAATAAACTTATCCTGTAATTTTCACTCTAGGGTTGAATTTGTAGGGAAAATTTCATATTGTTAATATTTTTTTCTTCTTTTTTTAAAGAAAAGATTCTTACGTTTTTGTTTTAAAAGAAGACCGAACTTTTTGTAGTACTTCATGTTTGTTGAACGACAAGGTTTTGGTGAGTGAATGAAGCTACGTACCTAGTTCATATATCTATACTATATATAAAGAAAATAGCATCGTTCAACTTTTTTGGGTTGGTTTTTTCTCCTTCTAAAATTACCTTCAATTTTCAATACAAATATCACATATAGCAAATAGATAAGATTAAATTCAAATATTAAAATAAAATGTAACAAATTGTATATGTCCGAATTTTTCCTCATTATTTTAAAAAAAGATAATGAACGAGAGTGAATTCAAATATTAAAAAAATGTAATAAAGACAATTTTTTTGTTACCACATAAAATATATCGTGTAACAAACACGACATGAGTATATGTCCAATTTTTTCTTTTATCCTTAAAAAAAGTGTAACAAACTAGATCAAATATATGTCACTGTGAATATAATCAATAAGAAAATATTCGTTATTTTATTTTTATTTTATACACATGCAAACCAAAATACGTCAAGTTGATAAATAATTTAGTTATATGCTTTGACAATAATTTGTAGATAAATCGACATACGATTAATTTCCATTAATATTAAAAAATTTAAAAATAATTTATAATCAAAGTATACACACAAGTTAGCGCGGTAAAAAGAACGGACAGACGGACAAGGTAGTGTATGTGTATGTCTTTCCGCTAGTTTAACATAAAAGAATTAACAAATAACAAATAAAAGAAAAACTATAGAAGTTTTGTAAAAAAAAAAACATCAAAGTTCACTTATTTTATATATGTTCTTCAGAAGTCCTCTGCCTTCTTCAAAATTCAAACCACTCACATATACATATGCATGCATACGCTTCGTTGTTGGTGAAGATCTATGATTTAAAGTAGCATATTCCTAACATTTCCTTTTAACATGTGCTTAGAGAGGGAAACTGTCACGCATATTTTTAACCAAACTCGTCCGTTCTTTAAGGTTGGGTGTGACATTTTGACCGACTCCTCCATTAGAATTGAAGTGAGTGTCGAAACTTGATGCCCCAGATTGAGCCTTGTTTGTGGGTTTTTTCCTTTTATCTTTTTTCCTTAATATATGTTTCCACACGTGTTGAGTTTCCAAAACCTAGATCACCAAATAAATCGATCTGTCTTTCGTCCATGTGCATGGCTCCACGCGCAGATAATTCTATTCTATTCTATTATCTTGAGCGCGCAAGACAAAGTCTCCAAATTAATAAATCTGATTATATTATGGGTATTAATTAAACAAACTCTTCAAATTATATACTACTAGTGCGTGCATACATATACTACGTAGCACATATTTACTTTCTTACACATTTGTAAAATTTGTCAAGCTTTTATTTTCAAATGTCATGTTGGCTTATGCTGCTTCTAGTTCTTTTTAATTTTATCTAAAAAGTGGTATATACTTTTTACACATTTATAAATGTAAGAATAAACAATTAGTTAGATTAATAATCAAATAAAAATAGAATTAATGAAAGGGTACAAATTGTTTACTACTATAAACTTTTTTAATGTGACAAAGTCATATGTGTGTGTAAACATGGAGCGGACTTTGTACTAAAGTAAACGGCGGTGCTCCATGCATTTACCTACCACCCAACAACACGGTGTATATTGGTGGTCGTTTCCTTCAAAAATTGGTGGTCGTTATGGTTTCAACGGTAATGACTTTGGATTTCATTTTTTTATCAATTATTTAGTAGTGGTTTAAAACTTTGTTCACTGTCAAATTAATTAGTCAATCGCTGAACTAGTAAAAGTAAAAGCATATGGTGTCAGGTGGCATTTAGCATGGGAAAGGGTAATTGTTTCCCACCATGGGAAAGTTGATTTATTACCACTAGATTAAAGAGGTACACTGATCATAATATAGGCAGTCCACACTGTATATTTTTTCACTTTGTCTTCAACCTCACCACCACCACCCTCCTTTTCACCACCACCACCAAACTCAAGCCAAGGCTCATTTTACTCCAAAAAACACTCTAATAGGCACCCATTGCCTAGGAGCTTCAGCTACCATAAATCATAATCACTTGTTCAGATCTAATCTTCAAACATACTAAATAAATAGAGACATTATAATCAACGCATCAATAGCTCAACCACACCAAGAACATAACAAACTCAGATCTGGAATTTCATGAAAGGACAAATTTGTTGGTCTTTTTTTAGAATAAAATAAAATAAAAAGCATTGATGATGAATGTGGTAGTTTTTTTAATTTTGAGAGAAAAAAAACGTTGATTTTCTTCCAAATATTAAGTCTGCTAAGCTCCTAAGTATTTCCCCTCAGTTCATACTTCATAGTTTGCAGAAACAGTAACTTGTTCCATATTAAAGGCATGACATATTCAAGTGGTTCACCACAAGAATCGTAGAATTCCTTAAGAAACGAGAGTGACAGCGAGTGGGGAGAGAAGAATGGTTGTGGAGAAAAGACTGTATGGAAAGAAAAAAATATAGTGATGAGAGTGTATGATAATAGTCTGTGCCAGATTTAATCCAATGGCTGGAATCAACTTTCCCATGGTGGGAAACAATTACCCTTTCCCATGCTAAACCCCACCATGGTGTCAATCACTTCAACAAATTGTAAGATAGTAGCTGTTGAAACTCGTTTTAAGACTTTAGACGTGTTACACTTCTATGAGTTCTATCTGATTTTTTTTCTCCAACTAAACAGTTCATAGCAATAAAGCACATTGCCTTCAAAAATAAACAGCAAAGCAAACCGATAAAAATATAAATATTTGAATAACTAAAAAATAAACATTTTAATATAACAATTAAATCGTAATAAATAATAATTAAAATAAACACTTTAATATAACAATTAATCAAAAACATCAAAAGTGCTATCCATCAGCTATTAGATAAAGTGAAGTTACATTCATTTTGGCGGATGAAGAAAACAAATATTAATATTCGTTTAAATTTTCATATGTGGTTGTCGAGTTCGTTTATTTGTTTGAGCGTCGGTTAAGTTGTTGTAATTTTGTTTACTTTGTGACTTGTTTGATTGTATACTTTTGAGGTCCTTTTTGGCACATCTTGTGTTATTAAGGATACTTCTTTGATCGTAATATATTCCATTTTTACTTGTTAAAAAAAATATAAATGTTAAATCCTTATAAAAAAAATATAAATATTAAATCGTTAAAAAACAATAATTAAAATAAACATATAAACTTTTTAAGATAACAATTGAATTGTAAAAAAGACAGTAATTAAATAAAACTAAAAAAGTATACTTATTACGACGTCAATCCAAAGCAAGCAGACTTTGTGTCTACCGAAATTCGGTAGAAACGACGGGCCAATAGGGCCCCCAGGAAAACCCTCCGGTCCGGGTGCAACTTAAGGTACAACATGCTACTCAGCATCACGATCTTGATGTTAGGGATGCTCATTCCGAGACTCCTCTTGATGCTACTCATATTGTGTAGGGTCCACTATCTGGGACAGACCTGTCTAGGACAAGGACCCATCCCCACTCTTACGTCCGTCGTCGCGTCCCTTTCTAATAGGAGGGCGCGTTGCCACCCTATCTTCCTGTGCACTGGATGTCATCGTCTCCTTGTTGAGTCTCTGCCTGTTTGGGTTGTCAGACATATCTACACAACATAAAACAATATAAAAAATCAAACAATTTTCCTTTGAGATATTTTATCAAACACCTAGAGTTCAACATAAACATTATGAGTTCATTGTGTCATTTCAATCTCTAAATTACCACATTTGAATGAAACTTACTATAATCAACATCTAAAGTACAATTTTTAACTTATGTGATCATTAACATCCAAAAATTCTAACAATTTCATCAACCCTAAAAACCTAACATTTCACAATTCTATCAAAAAAAAAAATCTAACATTTGAACATTGAAGTTGATTTGCCTAAGTTTGATGAAATTCACACTTGGAGCTCCCAAATTCGTATTCTTTGTTTTGAAACACAGTGTCTTTCTGTTTCTGCACGTGTTGTTCTATAAGAGAACACAATGTGAGTTAAGTCACGTTGGTTCCAAGCGTGTGTTAACTCACATGGGGTTATTTTTGGAAGTTTGGGTGGGAATGAGCAAATTTGTTTGAGAGGAGCGTGTGTTAACTCACATGGGGTTATTTTTGGAAGTTAGGTGGGAATGAGCAAATATGTTTGAGAGAAGAGCAATTTTCATCTCTAAGGGGTATGCTCGAAGAGAATCACTAAGGAAATACATGGGAGTGTGATGTGAGGCAAATCATGTAAACTCTCTGCTTTTGTAAATGAAAACTAAAGAAATTAAAGGAAAAAGTGAAAATAGAGTATAGAAATGGACTTGCGAACTTTTAGTTGGGCTATTAATCAAAGAGATTTACTTTTTCCACCCTACTGCCTTCTTGCGCGCCCTGCGAAAATTCTGAAAATACCCCTGGTCCGGATTACATATTCTGAACCAGATTGTTAGTGTTTCCGGAATATAAAATCTGGACAAATGCGATATGAATATTTTGTATCTTTCTTTGATGTCAAGGGTCTCTGTTGACCGTTATACGACCCCCGCATAAGCTGCAATGCAATTGCAGGGGTCGTATGAGCGGTCAACAATGACCATGACACCACAAACACTCCTAAAAGCTACCTAAAAAACTAATTTTTTTTGAAGAAAATGTAAGAAAGGAGGTGAAGAAGAATGAAGGAAAATGTTGAAGATCCAAGCCTTTTTATAGCCTAAAACAAGTCCTAGGTCATTTGAAAGTCAAAGAAAACGTGTTTTTCATTCAAAATCGTCCAAAAAACGCTTTAAAACTCCACTAACCGGCTAAAGCTTTGGTGAAACGTCACCGGCCAAATTGTTACTGAGTGGTTCCGGATTTTATAATCCGGAATGCATGAAGTATTTCCGGATTATATAGTCCGAACTGCACCAGAATAACATAAATGATGAATCTTTTGGGAAGGTGGTTCGAAGAGGAGCTTTTGAACTCGATCCTGCCGGCCTGCCAACTGACATGTTACGATCTGCAGGTCGACATGATCGAGTTCATAAGAACCTCTTCTTTGGAGTTAGATCTGCAACACAATGAAGAAAGGCAAGGTGTTTTCAAGAGGATTTCTTTTAGTTAGATCTTGCTGCCTTGCAAAATGACATATTCATCTGGCAGGCAGCAAGATCTAACTCATAGAAACCTCTTGATATTTTTGAGTTATCTATTTATCAAGGAGGCATCAAGGACTATCTATATATTTTTGACAGCATGTTGAGGATCTTCATCATGCCGTTATATAGAGATCTATATATTTAAAACAGCATGAGAAAGATCCTCAGCTTGATGACAAAAATTTGCATGGTTTGCTTTGGTGTGTTTGTGTATTTTGCTGGTATTGAAGATCAAAACCGGAGAGGGTGTATTTATAGAGGTCCTTGGATGTTGTGGACCACATAAACTCTTAGTGCAATGTGGTCCATACAAAAGAATCCTACACTGAGGCATTCCGAATTTTGTTTTTCGGAATACACTTACGCCCTATGTTTTTCCGGATTTAGTAATCCGAAAAGCATATATTTGGTTATTTTATCGATTAAATGAACATCTTTGCCGTAAATTAAAACATAATAAAACACACAATTAAATTCAACAACAGATAACTAACACGCAATAAAACACGCAATTAAAACATAATGCAACAACTTAATTCAACAACACATAACTAACATGCAATTAAAACAACATAAAACATGTGATTAATTAAAACAAAACACATTATCACAGATCATCTAAACTAACTTCTTCCTCCTCTGGTCCCTCCAGCAGAGCCCTGATCTCTTCGTAGTTCCTGGGCCGGTTCAAACTTTTCAGAATTTGTTCAGTAGATCTAACCAACGAAGCGTCCAACTAGATCGGTCCTTTAACGCTGTGCTGACCAAAGACAGAGAACATGGTTCTCAGGTCGCCTTCGTTTGTGAGTTTCATCCGGCTGAAGCGCAGAGATCCGGCTGAGTCGGACAATGGACATCGATATTCAACACCGACCACCCTCCTCGTGTCTCTGTGGTTGAGTTGACGGTTGATTTGATCAAGCTCATCCTTCAGCCCGGAGAGGGTGACATCGTCGCGAATCCTAAACAGATGGGGTGAGTTTCCACCGTTGTAGTAGACTGCCGCTAGCTTGGTGTTCGGATCAAAGCCATGGAATTCCATGATATTTTTTTTGGTGTAGTTTACTTGTAATGAAATCAGGGACCCTTATTTATAGAGGTATTTGGGCAATGTGGACCACAAAAATTGTCGGTGCAATGTGGGCCACATAGAAGAATCCAATGCTGAATCAATCCGAATTCTAAAATCCGAACCAACCCTCACCATACACAAAGGCCGAAGTTCTCCTTTGATAAACCTCATTATCGTCTTTTTCCGGAATATATAATCCGGAATGTATGTGCATTCCAGATTATATATTCCGGATTGCATCAGAAGCTTTTGGCCGGTGGTCTGCACCACAAAGAAAACGTTTTTCAAACGTTTTGGGCGGTGGTCAACGTGTAAAAATGTGTTTTTACACGTTTTTTGACTGTAATTATGGCTAAGCACACGTTTTTTACTTTCCCTCCCCTATAAATAGGCTTCATTTTCTCAATGCAAGTCACACATTCTTCTTTCTCTTCTTCTCCTCTTCTACAACGATGTGTTTCCATCGTTGGCCTTTCATAGAAAGAGGCCTCTTTGGAAATCCATCAGGAGTCATATGATCGGTCAATAGGGTAGGGGTCAGTCTGAATCTGAGGTTGGTTTGCCTGGGTGTCATGTTGACCATCATGGTCTCTTGTTCCCTAGAGGCACCTGTGCCCCCTCTGTCTCCCCACCAACAGCATTTCTTCTTCCCCGCCATCTTCTTTCCTCCCACCCTCTTTCCTCTCCATCAGTGGGTGGAGTTAGAGCTGGAGCCACTGGTATAGCTTATGTAATAGGATAGGATTAGAAATAGTTTTAGGATGTAATAAGCTTAAAAAGCTTGAAAGCTTGAAAATTATTGTAATGTACTGTTCATATATTAATAAAATGACTTCTTTTTATGCTTATGTATTTTTAATTCTGTTTATTATTTTTATTCGCATTTTATTTTATTTTTACTTCTGGTAAAACATTATTCCGGAATTTAAAATTCGGAAATATCTGCAAAATTCTAACAATGTAATCCGGAAAACGTAATCCGGAGCAGGGGCAAAATTGAAAAAAAATAGGGCACGCGAGGAAAGGCATAGGGTGGGAAAAGTAATACTCTTAATCAAATTGAAAAGCAAGAGAGCAAGAGAACTTTATGAAAATTGCTTTTCTAACATCAAGTTTTGCTTAAAAACAAATGGAAAATATCATTTCATCCCCAACGGTAGCTAACTACCGTTCGGTAACGGTAAGCGAACTGTAGTTAACTGTCGATGAGCCAACTATGGTTGGCTCAGCTGCACTTAAGTGCAGTTCCTGGGAGAACATCAATTGTGATTTCGCGCGTTTCGGTCGAAAAATCAAAATAAGTCGAGCCTTATTTGGAATGCTATGGAACGTTGGAGATCCTCTATATGTACTTTTACGTAGGTGACTGCAAAGTTCCATAACATTCCAACTAAGTCTCGATTTATTTTGATTTTTCGATCGAAACGCATAAAATCGCATTTTTTTTCCAAGTGCGTGTCCGGAAAAGTGACCTAGATGTTGAATTTTTTCGCGATTTTTTGCACGCTTGTTTAGGAAAAAAACAACATTTCCCCCAAAAAAAATTGAATTTCTGACAAGGGACAAGTTAAATATGAATTTTTAACGCACCTAAAACTCAAGAAACAAAAACATCGACCTAGATATCGAATTTTGAGCTGTTTTTTTTGTTGCAGACACCTCTATAAAAATACATATAGAGGATCTGAAAATCTCTGTACCATTCCGACTAAGCCTTGATTTATTTTGATTTTTCGACCGAAACGCGCAAAAGCGAAATTTTTTCCCAAGTGCGCATCCGGAATAGTGACCTAGAGGATGAATTTTTTCATTATTTTTTGCACTCATGTTTAGGACATAAAAAAAAATGCCCCATAAAAAATTTCAATTTTCCGACAAGGACGGATAAATATATATTTTTAACGCGCCTAAAACTCAAGAAACCAAAACATCAAAACTTCGACCTAGAAATCGAATTTTGAGCTGTTTTTTTTTTTGCAGACACCTATATAAAAATGCACATAGAGGATCAGTAAAGTTCCATAGCATTCTGAAGCAATTGATGCTCTGCACGAACTGCACTTAAGTGCAACTGAGCAACTGCAGTTGGGGATAAAATGATATTTTCCTTGTGTTTTTAAGCAAAATTTGTTGTGAGAAAATCAATTTTCGAACTTGATTGTGTTAGATTTTGATTTTAATGTTCATCTTCCGCTCCTATTTTAATTACTGCATTATTATTTTAATTAGTTTTTGTTCAAGTTTTTTGTTTTGGCATTGTTTTGTTGTGTTTATACATTTTTGTGTGCTTATACCAGGTATTTTCTATGTACAACTGTTGAGATTAATTTCTCAAATCAGATTATACATAGTGAACGACAAAATTTTTCCTCAATTTTTTTAACATTATTGTATTCTCTAGACTGACTTAGAATCCAAAACATTTAGTTAATTAAAAAGAGACACGAATGATCGCATCAAAACACTCTTATGCGTTTGATGGTTTCTCTGCGCTTGATTGATTTGAGATCAATGAAGCTCATTTGCTATTAGTTGGTTTATGAAATATCCGTTACTTTTTATCAAAACAAAGTCATAGTCTCTTACAAAAATAAAATAATAATAAGAGTGATTGATCAATCACTAAATTAATTACAACAACTAAATGATTTAGTCTACTCCCTCCGTCGCAAATTATACACGTTTTGGACATTTCATGGGTATTAAGAAATATAATTAATTTTGTATGAGAAAAAAATATTATATGTTATTTTACAAAGTTATCCTTAAAAAATGATACAAGAAAGATAAATTAAAGAATTATAAAAAATGTAATAAATAACTAAAGATATAATAGAAAAAGTAACATTAATGTTCCATTGATATTCTAAAGTGACAAATAATTTTTTTATAATTTTTTCAAAGAGACTTATAATTTGAGACGGACTGAGCATATAATATATTACTGCTTTTACGTAGCAATGCCATAAATCTACAATGCACTCAAAAAACATTTTCAATCTTGCGTGAAATTCGTGTGTGTACACACTAATTGCATGAATTATATATTTTAAACAGTGTGTATAATTTTCCTGAAGATAGATAGGGATCCTTTTATATATACTCGAGTTCACAAGAAAAATTGGGAGAAAATTTCGTTCAGTGATTTGTTGAACATCCTCTTGCCTGCATGGCTGCATCATATGGCTGCATTATACTTGTGTGATTATGAATCTTGGATACGAATATTTTTTGGATGAATCTTGGTCCAATTCGAAACAACAAATATTATTTTATTTAACAAGAAGAATTCACGCCTATTATATACTTTTATTTATTTTATGCTTCAAGTGAATCTATATTTGATTTAATTTTTGTATAGAAGAAGGAAAAACCATCTCATGTGGATCTATATCCACCCTACTTAGATATTATCTTAATTATTCGTGTCTACTAGTTTTTTTACGGTTTGGAGGGGAAGAGAAAAGTTTGGAGGGTTAAAAATATTGGGGAAGATGACAAAATGAACCCTCAAAACCTTATATTCTCAATGTCATTTATTTCTTCCACTTACTCCTTACTTTTTTTTTAAACCCCTCCCCTCCTTTCCCCTCTAGACGCGCAAACATAGCCTTAGAGTTTAAATGTTGAGAAGTTGGGAGTCAAAGGTTCGAACTCCGACCCTTATATATATTATGCAATGTCCGTTCACGATACACTAGCTTCTTCAAAAAAAAGTTCACGAGACACTATACTTTTTTATTTATTATTATGTTATAAGTACGAAGTTCCTAAATCGATTAAGAATTGTGTGAAATAAGTGAATTTATCCCGTCTAATCTTTGTTGATGAATTTGTGGACACTTAAGATAAGTTCTCTCACGCCAATTATATTCTCTCCATACATAATAGTCAATGATCAAACCGATTACCATTTATTAAATATGTTCAAATCTCTTGTTGACAGTTAAGTCAGTTACCAAGGTAAAAAAAAAAATGGGTCTTGATAACGAGTGCCTTTAGGACACTCTTTAAGGATTTCCAATAAAGAAAATATTCTTTATAAAGGTCAAAAAATTCAATTTTTAATGCATTGATTACATAAATTTTAACAAAAAGTTAGTATTTAAGGTTGCTAAACAAGGGTAAAGAATTAAGCTAAACATGCTCCGATTTTCTCTAAATTCATGTAACCAAAAAAAATATTTATCCTTATTCAAGGAGCTGAATTAAAGGATATAAAGTTCCTTTTCGAATAACAGGATAGAGTGTGAAAAACACCATCTTTTCACACTAACCATTAATTCATGTAACTACTACTATTACCCTTTTTCAAGCTTTCTATGACCGACGTCAAATACTTACGGAGACTTCTGTCAAAGACAAGTTTTGATCAGCAGACACCGCCATATCCCGCAATATGGGCCCACATGATCATGTTTATGACCACCGGCGAGTTGCTTTATGGGCTAATCAATTCGAGTCAAAAGTAAAATAATGTCGTTTATGATCCATACTTAAAACTAATTAGTCTCTTATTAATCACGCAGTCAATGCTGAAGATGTGTCTTGCAGCTGTTTCCCTATAGGCATATACTATTGATTTGGCACACACTAAGTCGATTGGGAGAACAATCATGTCTTTCGTCCCAAACCGATATTTTATAGGGTCTTGTTAACGAGTGCCCCGGACACTCTTTAAGCATCCTAAATTTAGAAATTATTTTAAAAAAAAATCAAATGTCACAAATTCCAATACATTGATTACACCGAATTTCATAAAAACTTACTTTTAAAGGTGTTTAAAGAGTGCCTCAGGGGCACTCGTTAACATTTCCCTATTTTATAATATCGAAAAGACCACTAAAATTTACAATGTCAGAACTTGAATAGAGAAACAGGTCAGCCGATGCCCAAATACAAAAGCGGACTCGACCACCACAAATTGGTACCAAACACGAAAATGGATTTTTTAGCTTTCACTCACCATAAAGACTAATACTTGACTTTCTCCAATAAATGAAATATAGTATGTTCTTTCTACTTAAATAACATGCTGTTACGTTCATTCCACACCACTCATACACAAAAGAGCCAAATAAGCTGAAGGAATGACCTCCGCGATTTCATACCACATGTGTAAAAAGTAAACTGAGAAAAGTGATATGCAATAACTTGAGTATCCGCCCTTTCGAATTCAATCCATGACCGCACGAACGACCATAGAGAGCTGAAAGTGCTGCAAGTGAGAAACAAGTGTTTAGCGTCCTCCACCTGACCGCACCCCGACCACACAAAGTTGCTCATCTGAAGAGATAACACCACGCGCCACCAAATTTGATTTAGTTGGCAATCTGTCACGAAGCAGTCGCCACGCAAAAATTGGCACCTTCAACGGGACTTGTTTATGCCAAATTAATTCCATTTCCGAACGCACATGTGGATGCTCTTGAGAAGTAAGCATAACATAAACGCCACGAACTAAGTATCCCCATATGGGATCCAAAAGCCATTGCCACCCATCGAGAGAAGAAAACTGCAAAGAAACATCAAAAAGTAATATTCTACACTCCTCTAACAACTCCCCCCACACCCATAATCTCCTCATCCACTTCCACATTCCCCCTCCTCCCACCCAGGCAAAAACAAGTTCCTAACCGTAATTGATTTATTATTCGCTAAGTCGAAAAGACGACTAAAGCGAACACGAAAAGGAACACCACAAATCCAATGTATCAGCCCCATCCCCCACCTTTCTCGACACCAACTCCTCAAACCACCCGCCCTCACTACCACCTACACCATCCCTAATCTTCACTATCTCCCTCCACCACATAGAACAACTTCGGCCCCCCATCTTCCAACCTTCCATCCTCCTCGCCATAACGATCCAACAACACCATGTACCAAAAACTACCTTTATCCACTAAAAATCTCCAACACCACTTACCTAGCAATGCAATATTAAATTGATGTAACTGTCTAACCCCCAAACCGCCATACTCTTTACGCAAACAAACAGACTTCCACCCAATCCAAGATATTTTCCTATGTTCCTCACTCCCCCTCAAAAAAAAAAATTATTCAAAAGAGATTCAATGGAAGAGATTATACTTGATGGAGCCTTGAAGAAGGACAGAGCATAGACAGGCAGAGCAGTCAGGACAGACTTAAGAAGAATCAAGCGACCACCAAAGGAAAAAATCGGCTTTGCTAACCAGACAGTCTAGTTTTAATATGATTAACAATAGACTCCCAAAACACCAACCTTCGCGGATTACCACAGTGGGCAGCCCCAAATACATGAACGATAACTTACCAACTTTACAACTCAAAACAAATGTCGCCTCACCCAACCAAGAATCAATAATGTTAACCCCTTCCAACATACTTTTATGAAAATTTACTTTCAATTCAGACACTGCTTCAAAAAGAACAAGAGCAGCCAGCAGAGCACAAACATTTGCCTGACTTTTGCCCCTAGCAGTAACGTGTCATCAGCAAACTGAAGATGGGAAACAACCACCGGATTAGACGAACCAATACTATAACCGAAAAGGTGTTAGAATCAACCATGGCTTTCATCATAACATTCAAACCGTCCGCCGCCAACAGAAACAAAAATGGTGAGAGCAGGTCGCCTTGACGCAAACCCCTTTCAAGAGGAAATTCATATGTGGGACTATCATTTACTAACACAGATGTTATAGTCGTACTAACACACTTTTTAATCCACTTTCTCCACAAAGTCGGAAAAGACATTCTTCCCATGACTGCATCTAGATACCCCTAATCAACTGAATCATAAGACTTTTCAAAATCCACTTTAAACAACATGAGTTCCGTATTCGACTTGCGAGCCTTGTCTACCACCTCATTAGCTATCAGAATACCATCAAGAATCTGTCTATCCTTAACAAAAGTTGATTGCGCTTCGAAAATAACACTACCAATCACATGTCGCAGTCTATTCGCTAAAATTTTTGCCAAAATTTTATAAAGGCTCCACACCAATTATATAGGCTGAAAAACATTTAATGTTTGAGGGCTCTCCTCCTTTGGAATAAGAGCAATAAAAGTAGAATTTATATCTTTTGTCAATTTCCCTTTCCGATGAAACTCCGACATGAACCTCATTAAATCATCCTTCAAGTCAAGCCAGAAATCCTTAATAAATCCCAAATTGATGTCGTTAGGACCCGGACTCTTAAAACTGTCTTAATCCCACATAGCAGCCTTAACTTCTTCCACAGAAAAAGGTTTGATCAAGCCAACTCCTTCCGCGTAAGACAAGGCACGGAACTAAAGGTTTCCCACCCTTGGCCACACCACATTTTGCGCTTTAAAGTGAGCCGCGAAATGCGAGTACACAACATCGCGGACCGACTGCACTCTCTCCACCGTAGCGCCATCCACCAAAATTGTACACAAATAATTTCGCCGCCGTCGACTAGCCATGACAGAATGAATTTTTTTTGAATTTGCATCACCATCACTTAGCCAATTAAGCCTCGACTACTGCCAACAGATACTAGTATTGAAACGGGACAAAGAATGAATATCCGAAGTAATACCATGCAATTTCACAGTAAAAAAAATTAGAAAAATGATAAAAAAAAATATCCTTAGACATTGGTTAGAGAAACAAAAATACTCTCTTCGGTCTTTAATATTAATATAAAAAAAATCAATAAAAATTTGGTTTTATTTATAAGAAATATGTCAACTTTTAGTTATTACGAGAGTAAAAGATTATTCTACCTCTTATTTAATGTTTGTTTTTCCAAAATATTGTAAGAGTTTAGGTTCTTACATACTTTAATAAATGATACTTCTTTGTTTTAAAAAAAAAAGATATATAATCTTATAGTCGTAGGTTCAAAAGTGTTTATGATATCAAAAAATGATTATTTACCCATGTTTTCTTCTTCTTTTGGGCGGGTGTAGAAAAAAAAAATCCAAAATATTGTAAGAGTTTAGGTACTTACATACTTTAATAAATGATATTTCTTTGTTTGAAAAATAAATGGTATATAATCTTATAGTGACGGGTTCAAAAGTTTTTATGACATCAAAAATATTATTTAACCATGATTTTCTTCTTCTTTTGGTCAGGTGTGGGAAATTTCTTTCTAAAATATTGCAAGAGTTTAGGTACTTACATACTTTAATAAAGGATACTTCTTTGTTTGACCAAAAAAAAAACATATATCATATCAAAAAAAACGCAATGGAGAAGTATCCTTTATTTGTCTTAGGTCTTGAATTCACTGAATGTTGGAGATTCTGTTTTGGATATTGTCCACGGTGGGGCTCTGTCTTTCATCCTTTTGTTTTTAAAGACTTCAATATAAAATAAGGAATGTTTAAGAATCCTTAATTAAAGTTAATTCGTATATTCCACATAATTGTTAATCCAAAAGCAAAAATGTCGGTTGAAAAAAAGTTAACTTCTTCTTTCGTTTAATTAAGGTGACAAATTAATTCAACGGTTGATTATTTAACTAATTAGCTTTCTTTCAGTCTTTCACAAAACTAGAAAAATTATAGTGTGTCATGTATCGAAAAATAAATAAATAAAGTTATTTTTAATGGTAGAATATTGTAATCTAGGAAAAGACAAATGTGTGTCTTCGATGGTTAAAACATGTCCATCACAACTCAATTCTTTAGTTGAATAAATATAGATTTAGGGAAGAACATATGTGAATGAAGGAGTCAAAGAAAATCTAAGGAAAACGCGGAATTCGTACGGTATAATTTAAATGAAGTGTAAGTTGAAAAGTACGTTTAGTGTAAGTTCTGTTACAAAGTTCTGCTGAAAATGAAGTGTCTATTAATTTATTAAACGCGATTTTGTTGAAGCTTAGCATGATACAGCTGTTCTCAAACTCTATAGAGAACCACCATTGATTTTCTTATTACGTGTATGGGCACCAATTATATGGAAATTTAGTATATCTAACTATGATCATTAGCTACTTCTTAAAAATGAAGGTATTGACTTTATTAATATAGCATACTGGAGCCCTCTATTTTTAGTATGATAGATTCACTCATTTCTGGTTTCACGTTGAGCAGTGAGCACTATCAAACCCCCACTAATTACTTTTTTAAAAATCTTTCTATTAAGTTACCTTTTCCTTTTTAAATTACACCATTTTAAACTAACTCGATCTAATATGCATTTTAGAATATAAATTATAGAAGATTTTATCCTTATGTGGGACTCTATGGGGCACAGTTAGGTAAAATTCTATGTGGTAGTCATTGGTTAATTGCTTCGAATCCTGCACTTGATATGCAATTTCTGACTCCCATATTCTGGGTGTGTTTGTGTGAAAAGTATTTCCATGTGTTGATATTTAGTATTCGACAATATTCTATAGGTTTTTTGGTTCATGTTTAGAGTTGAGTTAAAGTATGAAGTTTATTGGTATTTTAGTCGAGTTTTGTAAAAAAATATTTAAAAGTTATAAAAAAAAGGGAAATAACATTGAAATCATGGAAATCCATCTGAATCAGACGACTCAGTGACGTGTTATGGTTTTTACAAGTATCACTAATGATGATTGAGACATCGTCGTTTCACACATTGAAAAGAAATATTAATGAAGCAAGGAATGAAGAAACCAAAGGATCAAGTATTGTCAATCTCACATTGCGGGCCATGAGTCCCGCGTCGCGAGATATGAAGATCAGGTAAGGTGTTTGCTACCGTCTACCTCGTTGCAGGCTATGAGCCTTGCATCACGAGTGTGGAATGAAAGGCAAATGGATTTGGTTATGTTGACCTCGCATCGTGAGTCACATGCTCGCATCACGAACCAACTTTCCCTAAATTCTAAGGAAACGCGTGTATATATATATATATATATATATATATATATATATATAGGACCCCTAGGTCAGTGGAATAACACCTTTTGACGAGCAGACGAAGACACAAATACAATTTCAAAAGAAGCGGAGCAACTGGAGCCATTCGGGAACCAAATAATCATCAACTGGAGATCCTTTTCTCATGTTTTCTTATTCATATTCATTTGTATAGGTTTATGAACTATGAGTAACTTTTTTTTTAAACAACAAATTTTATTAAAAAACCAGACCCCTGCTCAAGACGAACAAAGACTACGTGAAACTGAGAATACAAACAAACGGCGCCGTATATAGGCGGAACACCCGAAAATAAACACCCTAAAAACACCCATGAATACAACACCCATCAAAATACATGTCACCACCTAAAACAAACCCCTTCACGAAAGCAACCACTGAAAAAACGATATCCAAAACCATTCGTCGTCACTACTCACCCCCAAAGAAAAACACCCCTCAAAACTAAACTCTCAGTCCTGAAACCAAAGCAGAGCCACATTCGAAAAACTCCTAACCGATGATCATTCAGCTGCCACCACCTCTCGATCTCCGATCCACCGAAAGAAACCATAAAAAGCCCAAAACCAAACTTGAGCCAAAGAACTAACTCCCGATCTCGAATCAAAAGTGATCGGCCCACCACACTTTATGACCAAATCAAAAGGGCACCCCTCACCCTCGATACACCATAGAAACACCAAATCGCGCCAAACAAGATTGCAGGTAGACACCGACTCCCGATCTAGAAGCAAAAGTAACATGCCCGCCGAAAACCAGCACACAATAAGTATGACAAACGACATGAAATACAGTTGTGCAAACAACCAACAAATCAAAAGAAAAAGGCTCCAGCTCAAACGGGACCCGCTTCCTCCAAACACCCTAAACAACCCTAAAAAACACAAACAAGAGCTAGTGACGACGAACAAGGACCCGAGTAACAAAGGCTACCTCCAAAAGAAATCACCCCCAACAAACACTCTCCTCCTGACATAAACAACACCCGTTAACCCTTTAAATAGCTCCCGTCCGCAAACCGTTTCGACACCAAAATCGAGTCCAAAACAATCACGACCACCCATCCAAACCTCACCAAGATAGCCCCATGATCCCCACGCAAAGCCACCACCACCATCTCAATCGAAAACCCCACCACCACACAAACAGAATACAACATTGAAATAGTGAAAATAACGAAACACACAGTGACCTCGGGGGATCTTCCACCAAACAAGCAAAAATCTGCAGCACTACGGCCACCAGCGCGAACAACCACAACCACCACAATCCTTACGACGACAAATGATCCGGAAGTTCGTTGAAGGAGGATTAATCGTGAATGAACGGGATGCCACCACACCTACAGCCGCCGGAAACAGATCACACATATTAGCACCACACATCGTCCCCTCCACACCACACGTCCGTCACCACCACCGACCACCCCGTCACCACCTACACTCCACCTGAAACCCACCAACAACCGACACCTACAGCTGTCGGAAACGGACCACACTCGACATCACACAACACCACACCCGCGTCACCACCCATCACTACCACCACCACAACACCACACATCACCACCACCGATGTAGCATCCAGCCAACAACCAACAAAAGCACAGTCCCGCCGATTAGGATTACATGCCACTGAACTACCTAAACTCAGTCCAAAAGATAAACAAAATGAACCAGACACGCAAAGTCCCGCCGATTGGAGTTACAGGCCACTGTAGCTCGCACGTGCTCCCACAATGGTACGGTGGTGGTGGAGTGACGCGAATCGAAGCAAGGGAAGCAGCAGGAACCGCCCATGTTTGAAGATTCTTCAATACTGAGAAAGGAAAACGAGCTCCAAGACGGTGTTGCGGCGCTAGATCTGAAGCAGATATGGGCAAAGGAACGAACAGGACCGGACACGAAACAAACCAGGAGAAAGAGCTGCGAAAAAATGAAACATACAGAGCACCTCAAGGGGAGGAGGACGGTGGTGCGGAGACGAGATCTCATCGCACCACCACCGCCGGAAAACTACATGGTATCAGCCAGTTTTTGGATTAAAAGGGGAAGAAGATTTGAAAACTAGAGAGAGGTTAGAGGATAAGTTTTTAGAGAGAGAAGTCTTAAAACTCTTTCGTTTGAACTATGAGTAACTAATTCTCTCTAGGTTAGGTTGTAAAAAAGGAACTTCCCTTTGATTGTTTGATTATGTAACCTTAAACTATTCTATGAATTTCAGCTGATTACTTGCTATGTTATTCAATTAATATTGTTCTTAATATTTTTTATGCGATTACGAATGTCCATAAATCGATTTAGGTCACAATGATTACTAACTCTTACTTTGATGGCTTGACTTATTTTAAATGTTCAATTATTGATTAGCTTTAGACATAAACTATTGATAATTGTGTATTTAATTTGGCGTTCCTAAACCTTCAAGGATTATGGGTTCACCTAAGACATTAGGGAGCAGTATTCGTTGAAGAGAGTTAGTTACCAAGAGGTTGGCGTTGCTATTTTATTCAAATGTCTTAAAATCAAGTAATTAGTTCACACTGAATTTATAGTTGTAGTTACCCAAACAGTTCAGGTAAGGAAATCTGACATGACCTAGTCACTTTTCTCTTTATCTTATGGAAATCAAACCAACAAATTTGTCAAGTGCAAACCCCCCCCCCCCCCCCCCCCCCCCCCCCCCCCCCCCCCGAAACTAGACAATCCTTATGTAGACAAACTTTTATAAATATTACTTTTTGTCGACACACCAGTACACTTGCTAGAAAATTGTCACCATTGGTCGTGGTTACGATAGCCCCAGTATCCAAGAAGATTTAAACCAAAACGAAGGATAATATTATGGGTATCACTCATATTAATAATACAATCAATATCCTCTGGCACTAGACTTCCAACAATAAAAGATATGTTGAATCATTTTATGCAAATGTCTCGGATGAACATGCAAAACTAAATGGAGTTAATTTTTTCTATTTGAAGGGTGATTTAGCGAGCACAATTACCTTTTCTATTACTTTGGAAAAACTAAATGGAGTTTTTTTTTTTTTCTTATATATAAGACTAAAAAGAATACACAATGATTCATTTGATGTACATGGTATCTTAGAAACATGATATAATATATAGCAGGATAATAAACGACCTTTCTTAAAAGAAGGGGGATATTTTGACTCCAAGAGTAAGTTTGATTACTTACTCCAAATCTTGGTCTTTAATTGTATTGTCAATTAATGGCTTGGATTGATTAATAATAAGTGGTATGATAGACTATAATTTTCTTCTCTATTGGAGTTAACTCTCATCACCCCAAAATGGCAAAATATTTAATGACTTTGAATTGATTGTTTTATTCTCTTCCCTTTGCTTTTTTTTTTCTACACGCATAATAAATTGTATAGTTTTTCTTTTCGAAGGAAAAAAATTGTATATTTTTCTGAAAAGAGAACATAAAATATAATTTGTATAGTTGTGTAGAGAAAAACTATATAGAGAGAGGGGGATACAAACACATCCATAGTGCTAAAAATTTGAAATAAATTATTAATAAAATGTAATTGTATGTATTAATATATCGTGAAAACACACACACATGTTTCTTTAAGTGATAATCCTACATTTGATCCAAAACAAAAAGTGATAATCCTACATAATGTAGTGAAGAAAACATGTAATATTTTTTTATATAATGAAAAAAGCAAACAATATATATCGTGTTATCCATATGTGGTAGTTTTTTTTTTCCCTCTACGCAACTATACAACTTTATTTTTATCGTTTTCCCTACAAAAAAATATACAATTTTTTTCTTCTAAGAAAATACAATTTTTTTCCTTCAAATATAAAAAATATACTTATGCATGTAGAAAAAGAGCAAAGGGAAGAGAATAAAAAAACAATCAATTCAATATTAAATGTTTTGCCATTTTTGGGTGATGAGAGTTAACTCCAATAGAGAAGAAAATTATAGTCTATCATACCACTTATTATTAATCAATCCAAGCCACTAATTGACAATACAATTAAAGGCCAAGATTTGGAGTAAGTAATCAAACTTACTCTTGGAGTCAAAATATCCCCCCTCTTCTTAAAAAATAAAAATAAAAATGCAACCCAAATGTCCCCTACATTTCTTTTGCGCACAAAAAAAAAAACTATACCCTACATGAGTTTTTTCAAAAAAAAAAAAAACACTACATTTAGTTTTTTTTTTACTCGTAGAAGCCGCTTATGATCATGTGTTGTAGTCCACTACATTCAGTGCGTTACTGCGTTTATTCACTTTTAAAGTTATGTTTAATCATAAGATGTATTCATAATCATAAATAATCTTAAAGGTTGACATTCTTAGAGACCAATCAGAGATAGAGAAACATATGCGACCATTATTGTTCTCATCATTTGAAGCATAGATGTGTAGGGTACATTACTGTCTAAGTAATTTGGACATATGGCAAACATAAATTCATTCCTTTTCATTTAATGAAAAGAGTGTCTCTGTGTATTATTTAATGATCGTAAAATAAAAAAATATTTCTTAAAAAGTTACTAAATATTTCGATTTTCAATGTATTGATTAAATATTTTTTTATTAAAATGTGTCATTCAAAATCTATAAACAATGTCTCAAAAACACTAATTAATATTTCTCATGTATAAATGACTCTTTTAGAATATTTTTATGTCTCAAATCAATTTTTGCTTACCGGGGGGCTGAATTAAATGGACGGGACTAGGTTGGAGAGGTATACATATTTAATGATTGACACATCTTAAATGAGATTACCTCCAATGAAGAAAACTTATATGAAGCAAAAAGAAATCAATTGTCATTTTATATACTAATGAAGAGTTGATTATATTTTTCTACTAATATACTCTTATTTATTATTTAAGCTCGTTTGACTACTCTACTAACTACAGTTAATAAAAGTGATTTAGTAAATGAAACTCGTTTTCTCAATAAAATTAACGCAGACATGACCATTTTTAAAATTTTAGTGGTCTAGAGCGTACTTAAAATCTGGGTCCTAAATAATGAGTATATAAAAATAATTTAAATGTCCAAAGTGTGAAAATATTATGCTTGAAGAGGATAGTTTTTACCACGTTAAGAAATTATCTAACAAAAACATCAAAATTCATGTAAAAAAGTTTTTTATTTAATATTCAAATGTTCATACAAAACAATTTCTACAACAATTTCTAGATGTAACGTCACTAATAATTGTGTCAACATCAATGTTCTATCATATATTTCTCAATTAACTCTAAAAGATTCTTCTGTTGATTGTATTTCCTCATCATTATCATTCTCATCATATTGTCTTTTTCTAAAGATATGACGCTTTGTTTGATGTGTTAGCTCTATACTCATATCAAATGGAAGGCTTTTGGCAATGTTCATGCTAGATTCAATTGTTTAGCCTACAACTTTGTTGGAAGTGTCAACTCTATACCCATAAAAATACAAGGCTTCTCACAATGTTCATGTCGATTCATGACATATAACCCTAAATTGTTTATCATACAATTTTTCTAAATAAGGGGGTGTCTGATGGTTTCTTTTGATTTTGATGGAATGGTTTGTGATGGTGGAAAACTAAGGATTTGAACTCCCTTTATAACATCGCAATAAATTATAAATCGGTCAACAAAGAACTAAGCTCATTATTAACAATCACACCTCCCTTTAGAATTTAAGTAATTTTTTTTAGGGTCTAATGAACCCCTATTTTTTTTTTTGTTGGGGCCTAAATTTCTTGCTTATTTTTTGGGGTCTAGAACGGTCACCCTACTCTTCTGGCCTCCGATACTGCCCTGGTAACTAATCATTTCTTAAAAAATACAATTTATAATTATTTTTTAAACATCAACCATATTCCTCAATCCAACAAAGTGTCTTTTATAAATGATAAATTTGTGAAGGACTTACATAAAAAAAAACAATATCTCAAAAAAAGTGTGTCACAAACTTAAGGTCATTGATAATAATATCTGAATCACAACCAAGAGATATGTCGATATTTAATATCCGATTGTACATCAGATGTGAAGGAATCTATGGCAAGAAAATACTTCATCCGTTCCAAATTATATGTCATTCTAGCAATTTCATATAGATTAAGAAATGTAATTAATGTTGTATAGAAAAGAGTAATTGTGAGTTGTTTTATAAAATATCATTCATTGATGGTATGGAAAACATAACTAAAATAATTGGAAAAAGATAATGTAATAAATACTCCCTCCGTTTCAAAATACATGTCCAAATCAACCACTTCACACATGCCAATGTACAATTTTGACCGTTAATATCTTTAATTATCTAAAGTAAAAAATTTTAAAAATTTAATATTTTAAAAATATTTGTCGAGACAAATGAAACAATATCTTACATGCTAATATTTGTATTTATACATTAGTTAAAAAGTATGGTCAAAGTAAGTCAAGTGAATAGTGCACATTGCAAAAATTGGACATGTATTTTGAAACGGAGGGAGTAATAAGGGGCATAATTGAAAATTAAGCATTAATAATTTATTGATATCGTAAAGTGACATAATTTAAAACAAATGAATTTTGCTATGTCCTTGTGAGCTTAACTCAATTGGTAGGGACAATACATAATATATGTAATGTAATGTCCGGGGTTCAAACCCCGGCCACTACAAAAAATGAAAAAACAAATTTTGCTATATTGACATATAATTTGGAACAAATGAAGTCTTAAGCACAAGTGTGACTCAAAAAATGTCCGGGGTTCAAACCCTGGCCACTACAAAAAATGAAAAAACAAATTTTGCTACATTGACATATAATTTGGAACAAATGAAGTCTTAAGCACAAGTGTGACTCAAACAATATAAAAGTTGCATTTATTTTGAATGAAAAGACGGTAGTGGTCAATGTTATTTACCATAGGGCATGTAAAAAAGAAACTTACCATATGGTATTGACTTTTTTCTCTTGTCAAAGAAATTCCATTAAAACAGGGCCAGATGGTAATTACCAACACAAGTGGGTCATGTGGAAGAAGTTTGCTCTCCACCCAGCAACTTTTACTCGCACCCTGCAGCCATGCCGAAAATGCCCATGCGCTAGTTAACTTGCGCAAGTGTAAGTTACTGCGCAAGTTAACTCACATGGCGCAAGTTAAGTGGCGCAACGATACTTTTTCAAATTATTTTTATTAATTTATTCAAAATTATTTTGTTTATATTAACTTTATTCAAATTATGTTTTTTTCTTAACTTTATTCAAAATTATTTTATTAACTTTATTTTGAAATT
Source organism: Medicago sativa (assembly GCF_051527215.1). NCBI lineage: Eukaryota > Viridiplantae > Streptophyta > Magnoliopsida > Fabales > Fabaceae > Medicago > Medicago sativa. The sequence continues at coordinate 2,551,397 of NC_140753.1, forward strand.
ATTTTGTTTACATTAATCTAAATTATTTTCTTAATTTTATTCTAAATTATTGATTCAATATTATTCTTTATATTAATACAAATATAAATAAAGGTAAATACAATACAAATATAAATAAAGGTAAATACAACAAATATAAAACAAAGGAACAAAATTGAGGCATAAATAATCTCTCATTTTATTAATAATTCATAAATTACATTACAATAATTCATATGATAAAAATAATCTACTTATTCACTAAATCTACTTATTTTATCCTTCTTGGGGTAAAAAGTGAACAATCTTCGTGGGGTAAAATAGTGAGCAGCCTTCTTGGGGAAAATACATCATCAACCCTTGGGCTAAATTTAAAGCTATTTTTTTTACCACACGAAGTTCTTTTTACCCACGGTAAAAAGTTTCTGCGGTTAAAAAAATAGGTTTAAAATTATCCCACGGGTCGATCATTTCCCCAAGTCGGCTACTCACTATTTTAGCCCGACGAAAATTGATCACCTTTTACCCCAAAGAGAATATTGAAAAGAAAAAGAAGAAAGAAGAGAAATAGAGGGAGAGAGTGATGAGGGGGAGAAAGTGAGATGGTGTGAGGAATTAGGGAAAAATGTAGATGTATTTATAGGTAGAAATGGTAGTATATGTGGTAAATACCATTAATGTGGTCAAAAAACGTGTAAAATTTGGTAGAAAACGTGTGGATTGAATGTTGAAACATTGACCACAGACCAAAAAAACGTTTGTTCTTCAGTTCTGACCACTGGCCAACGTGCGTGACTTAAGTCACGCATTGCTTACAACTTGCGTGACTTAACTCACGCATGGCTTACAACGTGCGTGACTTAAGTCACGCAGCGTGACTTAACTAACGCAAGGGTATATTTGGAAGCAGTGCAGGGTGCGAGTAAAAGTTGCTGGGTGGAGAGCAAAAATCCATGTGGAACGCTCTTGTCAAGCCCAAAATATATCTCCTCTCCTATGAATTTAGGAAAATGAATTGCTACTTTTTTTTTAAGAGATGTAAAGAGCATCAATTCATTAGAATAAACAAAAAAGAGTACAAGAAAGAAAAGAGGATTGTTCCAAAACTTTTTCAAAAGGTGCTAAACCTAAAATTAGGTATACCCAACATATTCTTAATGTACTCTTCTCTAATAAAATCAATGATAGTATTTGACCAAAACAACTCAAAAGAAAGGAAAGAAATGTCAAGGTTTGTAAGACTATCAGCACAAACATTACCTTCCCTATATATGTGAGACACAACAAATCTCATATTTCTTAATCTAAATAAACAGTTTTTCCATCTGTTTCTTAAGCACCAAGGAACCACTAAATTTAACAATTCTTCTTTCTTGTCTTAAATTTGTGACACATCAGTTTCTTAAAGGACTTTTTTAATTTTTTTCTTAAATTTGCTTATAGTGTTAAAGACATAAATTAACAAACATTTATCACTTATAATTTTATAATACAATATATATCTATATTTATTTGTATAAGATTTTCTACAAATTATACAAATTGTAAATGAGACAAATGTTTATCACTTAAATATTTTATATATGAATATCTATCTATTTGATATTGATTTCTTATAAATTATGCATAGAAAAATGTTTGTCACTAAAGATTATAAAAAAAAAAATACAGAACAAATATTTATCAATAATACCAACAAAAAAATACGGTTGAACTGCGGCTAACTACTTTTTTTTATTTAGGATTTTTACACATTTAGATTTTAGAATTCAAATAGAAATTTACAAATCCCGATTTAAGAATGCAAACACTCTCTTTACATACTTTTTTACATATTTTGAACCCCTTTTGTGACAAAATGCAATTTCATAATTTTTTCTTCCATTTACATGGTTCGGATTCTAAAACTAAAAAATCAAGAGGTATTTTTTTTGTTTTTAGTGTGGGTGTGAGTGACACGTGGAGGGATAATTTCTCAAAACTTCAAAGACATTATTTGGAGAGGAGAGCGAAAATAGAAAGAAAAAAAAATTAGGAAGTAGATAAGAGAAAAAAACTAATTAATTAAAAGAGAAATAGAAAAATGGTGTGGGAGAGCGATGTAAAAAAGTTTTGTGTAAGAGGATCCATGTGGAAAAATTGTGTAAGAGGATCCAAATTTCAATGGACTCTCTCGATTATATGTTGTTCAATCTTATTTTTTTTTATTCAATGTGAAATTTTTACTTATCACTGGAATATCAACGATACAAGAGTAATAAAATAATAAAAATTATCAAGAAAGATACAAAATGCATGGTGTTATTAATATATACTTACAACATGTATGTTTGATTTTACGTTTGTTTCAACACAACCAAACTTTCGATCCTTGTGTTGAGTAGAAGGAGCAATAGAGTTGCTTCAACAGGAATTAATTACCTTAGGGAAAGCTAAATAGTGTTGTTTGCGGTGAAAAATAATCCTAAACAAACAACTTAATATAAAATGAGTTTTACATTATCGACACATCACAATCAACTAAATGTGTGACTTAATGTAGTTATGATCAAAGTCAAACATTTGACGGTGTCTATGGATAAGATAATTTCATTTTCTTTATTGCTATTAATCAATCGAAAGTTTGATAACTTATTAATGATTTGATAATATCATATCCTTACGTCATCTATAAATAAAGTTTGTATTTGCATCCAGTCCAAAAGAAAAGGTTTGAATCTCCAAGAAAATCTAGAGTCTCACTGGACTTTGAATCTTACGGTGTGTACTAATAAATAAATATAAAGTACCCCTCAAAAAATAAAAATAAACTAATTATAATATATATATATATATATGGGGCTGCTAACTTACACCCACCTAAAAACACTAAGGTGCAAGTTAGCAAGTTGCACCCACTTATAATTTACTAAAACACCCTTTTGTTTATATTCTAATTAATTTTAAATAGAATGACAATTTTGTAACTAGCTTAAAAAAAAAACAAAAAAGACAATGACATGTTTAAGGTACAAAACATGTAATAAAGACAAACTTTTAAGGAAACAATATTTGGAATGAAGAAAGTGGGTGTAAATTAGTGAAAGTTGCTAACTTGCACCTTAATAATACTTATAAAAATGAGTGTAAATAATCAAGTGGTTGTAGGTTGTTAACTTGCACCTTAATAATTTTAGGTGGGTGTAACTTGCTACCTTGCACCTTAGTGTTTTTAGGTGGGTGTAAGTTAGTAGCCCTATATATATATATATATATATATGTTTATTTATTTACGGAAAATGCTATTTATCTAGAAAAATAGCATCAAGAATTTTTCAAGACACATGTGGCAAATTTTAATTGCATGATTTATTTGTTCACTTCCTATTTTTCAGCCACACCTCCTTGAATTGTGGCAAATAGTGCATTGTGATTGGTTGCTTTTTATTCTTGAAGAATTCTTGATGTTTTTTTTTTCTAGAGATATAACATTGCTCTTTATTTACACCCTCCTTGCTGATCTAAGATTTCCAAATTAAACCTTAATTATATGAGATTCCACGAATTTGGATTAGTGGTTTTCTAAAATCCCATGACACCTAAGTTCTCAAAACGCGTTATGAAACAGGGGACTGAATTGTGTCACTTAATCCAATTCTTTATTATTGCTCCATAAACATTGCGCCAATCCATTCCCATAATTTCAAGTTCAAAAGTGGTCACACACATGTCATTCTAACATTAATTACCATGCTCCTAATTTCACTTTCAATCAACTTTTAATAATATACAATATAAAATCTCATCCGTGCTCAATTGAACATAAGCATTTTCACAATCAATTGAATTAATTAAACTAAGTAGAAAAAAGTGTAGCAGCACATAAATACAAACACAAATTTTGTGCACCTACGAGGAAACTCACTTCCAAAGAGTTTCACCTGAAAGCTAGGTACGCACAATCACAATATCTATAAATACCTTTCTTTGGCATAGACAAAATTTCTCACTAGAAAGTACCAATATCAAGTACCAACTAACATTGACATAAATATATTTCGATAAAAACTATACTATAGTATATACTTAATTTGCATGAACAATGTCTTCAAGTGGTGCTGCTAGTTCTGCATACAGAGGAGTCCGCAAGAGAAAATGGGGAAAATGGGTGTCCGAAATTCGCGAGCCCGGCACCAAAACAAGAATCTGGTTGGGAAGTTTCGAGACACCGGAGATGGCAGCGGCTGCATACGACGTAGCTGCCTTGCATTTCAGGGGACGTGAAGCCAGACTCAATTTCCCAGAACTTGCAAACACTCTTCCTCGTCCTCTAAGCAACAATGCTGACCACATTCGAATGGCAGCACACGAGGCCGCCTTAAGGTTGAGAGCCAACATGTTGGCGCCACCAGATAACAACAGTGGAACAGGCTCAGCCAGTTCCACTGATGCGGTGGCGCCTATCAGAGTTAGACTCTCTCCTAGTCAAATTCAGGCGATTAATGATTCACCTATGGATTCACCTCCTACATGGATGCAAATGTCACACCCCTTTATGATGGATGATCAAACCGTGTTATATGGTAACGGCTATGAATTTGAAGAAAAGGAATGGGAGGACATACAACACAGTGATTCTCTTTGGGATCCTTAGCTTGGTACGTAACATACGTAACGTATAACGTATGCTGATCATATAATTAATATACCTATACATCATCTTTTCGTATTTTAGTATTTAAATGTTAATTGGATTTTATACTTATACATTTACGTATTTAATGTATAATGTAATAGTTATAACTATTCAATTAATTAAGGTTGATATAATTAGAAGGGTGGGATAGTGTGACACAAAATCCACTTGACTCTTGTCCTGTTTTATGAAAATTAGTAGCAAGGGATCAAAGGAATGAGTTTGGTTATATTAATTTTCTTTCTTTCAGGATGAAAGAAACAAATAAAGGACGGTGGTGAGGATTGATAATTATTCATGATCACCTCATCAGAATTAATTCAGAAGTGGTATACAGCAGATTGAGTTATTATGGCATACATAAAATTCCATTTGTTACCATTTGTGTTGTTAGATAAGGCAGTATTTTTTGGAGGGACCCATTAATTTAACTATTTTTGGGTAGGTGTATGGCTAGATTTATTTAGAGTTTATTTATAATGGGTGATTCTCATGATATTTATTTGTATACACAAATGGGGCACAAAGTCTGTTTTTTATAGGCTCTGGGAAGGGAAGTGTGTGGTGTGATTTATTTTATTAATATTAAATAAAATTTTATTATTATTAAATTAATTAAGTTGATTGTATTAGAAGTCCATCTGTCAAGCAGATGAAGCTATTGTTCTGAGATCATTTCTCGTTTGATTATTGGGTTAAGTATGTGATTCGTCCCTGCAAACAGGGGTCGCTTAAAATTTCGTCCCTGCAATCGCTAATTCTTTTTTTTTGCCCCTGCAAAGTTTAATCAGTTAAAAATTCGTCCTTTGACCCAGTTAATCACTGCCACATCAGCAATTTACCAAAAATGGCATGGGAATTGACGAAAATACCCCTGGCTTATTTTTTTTATTCCTTCAAAAAAAAATTTCCAGATTTTTCCCGAATTTTTTTTTTTACAATTTTTTCTCCGAAAAATTTCAGTTTTTTCAGTTTTAATTTTAACATTTTTTTGTCCGAAATTTTTTATGATTTTTAATTATTTTTTCAGATTTTTTTTAATTTAAAAAAAATTTTCAAAATTTTGAAATTTTTTTTTAAGGAAAAAAAATAAGCCAGGGGTATTTTCGTCAATTCCCATGCCATTTTTGGTAAATTGCTAACGTGACAGTGATTAACTGGGTCAAAGGATGAATTTTTAACTGATTAAACTTTGCAGGGGCAAAAAAAAAGGATTAGCGATTGCAGGGACGAAATTTTAAGCGATCCCTATTTGCAGGGACGAATCACATACTTATCCCTTGATTATTTGATCTCCTTAAGTACTCTTTGTTACTTTTGATTATTAATAATATTATTGATTATTATATTCCATTTTTAGTATGAGTGGAAATTGATTTATTTTTTAGTTACTCTGCTTTTTTGTTACAAGAGATTAAACAAAAACGAAAAAGGAAAAACTAAGGCCTAGAGAAAGAACTTTCATGGATTATTGGAATCCACAATAAGAATAGAATATGTTTGGAAAAGCTTCATGGACACCTATAATTCTGAGTTTGAAACCAACATAGCAAATTAGTTGACACTCCCATTCTATAACAGTATATGTTGGATGGTCTAAGATGAACATTTAGAGGATGTTTAACTAGCTCGATATAATAATATTCAGGAAATAATCTTAGTAGCATACCACTCGTCTATAACCAGCATAGCTTAAGACTCAAAAAACAAAACCAACATAGCTTAAGACAATTATAAGATCCCATATTTTAACGTGATACAATCAACATAAGTAAAATCTTTTTAGTACTATTACGCTTAAGTAACATAATAAAAAAAAATAAAAATTTGCACAAGTTAAAATGAGATATATTAATAACATCGGTGAAACACCCTGCACAAGACGTGCGAAAAGTGAATCACCGCCCAATATTTACATAAACAGGGTGCCAAATAACGAATGACACCTCCAGAAAACAGTCAAAATAAATTAATGTTGAACACCTATACAAAGGACCAGATGTGTCCATCAATCATAATAACAATAATTAAAAGATACTCCCTCCGTTTCAAAATGAGTGTCGTTTTAGGTGTTTACACACATATTAAGAAATGCAATGATTAAAAGAAAGAGAATAGTTATTTTACCAAATTATCCTTATTAACTATTGGTTAGTTTTAAAAGTAATATTTTGGAAGTGGTGTGCAGAGTATTAATTGAAGGGTACAATTGAAAAGAAAAAGTTATTATTGCATTGGAAACTGAAAGCGACACTCATTTTGAAACAAATTTTTTTGGCTAAAGCGACACTCATTTTGAAACGGAGGGAGTATATGCTTTGCTTTCATCTACAAAAAAGAATTGATCTTGATTTTCTCAATAAGAACCGAAGGGTGTGATGGTTCGTTTTGGAAAATACGATTGTTCCGTTCTTTCCATATCGTCCAAACACAAGCATACCATATACCTTTCAAATAAGAATGAGTGCACCGCGGAAGTCCCGCCATATAGCAAAACTGAAGGTGGTGATCACGTAACTCATAAGGAGGCACCAAATACAGGCCTAACCAATTCGACACATAAGACCGTAAAGAAAGTGATGTATCGTACGCTAAAAAGAGGTGACGCGCTGTTTCCAAAACGTCACATCCGACCACACACAAAGAATCTGAGGCGTGAAGTATGTTCCTCCGTAACAAATTGTCTCGAGCCGGAAGTCGATTACGGAGAAGTCTCCACACGAATAGAGACAGCTTTGCCGGTATATGCCTATGTCAGACATTGTCGACGAGACTCCTATCCACTTGATCTCCCCATAACTAGTGACAAAGCGAAGAGAGAAGAAAATAAAATAAAGAGCAGCTGATGAAATAGAAAAAATAGGGGCAAAGATCTTATTTTAGTATTAATATGTTCCATTTCATTGGATACACTCTAAATTGGGAGAATGAAAAATTGAATGAATGGGTGGTATTGGATAAAATGGATTTCATCACACTCTATTCAATTACTGTATATTCCTTTTTTACAAAACGAGACAATGAAACCAAGTTTTGTCTCACTCTATTACATTCTATTCGATCACTCTCTATCAATTCAAACATAACCTTAAAGAAATTTACTACATTATTATTTATGAATCTCCATATTATTTCTACACCATAGTCCAAACCTCATGTATCACAGTTTCTTTAGTAAACTATATTATTTCAGTTAAGAATATATCTTCACATGTATATTTATAGGAAGCTTCAACAGTATATTTGTATATATCATGTAAATCCCACATGCATATAAAGATCTACAAGTACAAAATGTTGAAGTTTACGAATTGCTTTAAGTAATTGAAAATATTATATCAATTATTTAATTCTTAATATATTGGGTTGTTTGAGAATGTTTGTGATGAATTGGACTGAAGTAGCATGTTAAGAGGTTTTTACTCTCTGGTGAATGTAATTTTTTACTATCCCATTTAGTCATAGTAACCTGGCTGTCAACTTCAACGGTCAATCTCACACTGTTCTTCGAACGCCAATGGATCCTACATTTACTTGTTCCTAATCTCCTAAGTTCGATATTATGATAACCTCATACAATACCCGAAAAGCATGAGTGGATTTTTGTTGCTGTGTTAACTAAGGAGGAGGATTCTATAAAAGAATGCAAACCTCTCAATGTCCAGATTGTTGTTTCCTTCTTTAACAAAAAAGATGTTAAGAGAAATTGTAAAAGAAAATATCATTTTGATGATAAGAAATATGACTAGCATTTAATGGGAAATGTTTTTTGGGTGTTTTTTGTTTATTAACTAAATTATTTATGATTTATCCAAATAAAACGTTTAGACGAGATGATGTTGGTTTCTTTTAGTTTAATCAGGTTTTTGGTTAGAATTTAAGTTTGGGCATGCAGTCGCGTTAAAACTTTAAGGAAGAGGTTGCCGCCCATTTATATTCCACAAGACTCGAGAGATTACCCTCCGCAATTGCATGCAAATGATACCTAATTTACGAAAAAAAAAATATTCATAATTATATTTTAAAGTTTGTTGTAGTAAAAAATGATATATAAGAGCCATACAAATAAAAAATACACCTAATTTTTTCATACACCTATGTATCAAATTCAAATCTCAATTCGGTACTACGAGCGAGTGTCTTCAAAGTGTATCTAGAGTACTGATTAGCAAGACCCGAAATATTACTCAGTCTTTTGTAAATGCAGCTTCAGTTGGGTTCAAAATCATTGAATCGGTACACTAAACCGTAAAATTGGTTGGGTTCAGTTCGGTTTTCCTTCCTAAACCGAACCATTAACAGAGTTTTTTTTTTGTTTTTTTAACCAAACCATTAACAGAGAGAATCACTAATCCCAGTTTTCTTCAGCACAAAAAACTAGCATCAATTTGGAACGAAAAGAGTTTTCTCTAATGGCGGCATCTCGTAGAGCATTTTCATCTTCCTCTCAATTCCACAAAAACCTCACTCTCTCTCACCATTCCGAAAACGTCAAATTCGAAGAAATCATCCAAGTTTTCTGTCAACAGAATCGCCTCAAAGAAGCCGTTGATTACCTCCACCGCATTCCGCAACCCTCTCCTCGTCTCTACTCCACTCTCATCGCCGCTTGTCTCCGTCACCGAAAACTTGAATTCGGAAAAAGAGTCCATGCCCACACCAAAGCTTCTAACTTTATCCCCGGCATTGTCGTTTCCAATCGTTTGATTCACATGTATGCCAAATGTGGGAGTTTGGTTGATGCCCAGATGGTGTTTGATGAAATGCCTCAAAAGGATTTGTGTTCTTGGAATACTATGATATCTGGTTATGCTAATGTGGGGAGGATTGACCAAGCGAGGAAACTGTTTGATGAAATGCCGCATAGAGATAATTTCTCGTGGAATGCTGTTATATCGGGTTATGTTAGTCAGGGTCGATATAGGGAAGCTTTGGATTTGTTTAGAATGATGCAGGAGAATGAGAGTTCTAATTGTAATATGTTTACGTTGTCGAGTGCTTTGGCGGCTGCTGCTGCTATACCAAGTTTGCGTCGTGGGAAGGAAATTCATGGGTATTTAATAAGGAGTGGGTTGGAATTGGATGAGGTTGTTTGGACTGCTCTTTTGGATTTGTATGGAAAATGTGGGAGTTTAAATGAAGCTAGGGGTATTTTTGATCAGATGGCTGATAAAGATGTTGTTTCATGGACTACCATGATTCATAGATGTTTTGAAGATGGAAGAAAGAAAGAGGGATTTTCTTTGTTTAGAGACTTGATGGGGTCGGGTGTTAGACCAAATGAGTATACATTTGCTGGTGTTTTGAATGCATGTGCTGATCTTGCTGCCGAACGAATGGGAAAGGAGGTTCACGGGTACATGACACGAGTAGGGTACGACCCGTGTTCGTTTGCTGCGAGTGCTCTTGTCCATGTGTACTCGAAGTGTGGGAACACTGAAATCGCAAAAAGGGTGTTCAACCAGATGCCTCGTCCAGATTTGGTGTCATGGACTTCTTTAATTGTTGGGTATGCTCAGAATGGTCAACCCGACATGGCTCTTCAGTTTTTTGAATTGCTACTTCGATCGGGTACAAAGCCTGATGAAATTACCTTTGTGGGGGTTCTTTCTGCATGCACCCATGCGGGATTAGTGGATAAAGGGTTGGAGTATTTCCATTCAGTAAAGGAGAAGCATGGATTGGTGCATACTGCAGATCATTATGCATGTGTTGTTGATTTATTGGCACGATCTGGACGATTCAAAGAGGCAGAGAGTATTATTGATAACATGCCCATGAAGCCTGATAAATTCCTTTGGGCATCCTTCCTTGGAGGATGTAGAATTCATGGGAACATTGAACTAGCTGAAAGAGCGGCAAAAGCATTATTTGAGATAGAACCAGAGAATCCAGCTACCTATATCACCCTGGCTAATATATATGCTAATGCTGGTATGTGGAGTGAGGAAACCAAGGTTAGAAATGATATGGACAATAGAGGAATAGTAAAGAAGCCAGGTAAGAGCTGGATTGAGATTAAAAGACAAGTGCACGTGTTCTTAGTAGGAGATACATCTCACCCCAAAATAAGTGATATACATGAATACTTGGGAGAACTCTTGAAGAAAATGAAGGAAAAAGGCTATGTTCCAGACACAAATTTTGTGCTACATGATGTGGAGGAGGAGCAGAAAGAGCAAAACATTTTTTACCATAGCGAGAAGCTTGCTGTTGCCTTTGGAATCATTTCAACTCCACCAGGAACTCCAATCAAGGTTTTTAAAAATTTAAGAACTTGTGTAGACTGTCACACCGCAATGAAATATATATCAAATATTGTTCAAAGAAAAATAATAGTGAGAGATTCAAATAGGTTTCATTGTTTTGAGGATGGTAGTTGCTCTTGCAAAGACTATTGGTAGTGGTGCACTACAATAGGAGCTTTCTTTAGCATTGAATTGCTACTTTCAGTGTATCATTGTAGAAGAAAACACAGGCTTAGACTCTTGCTTTTAGCAACTTTGTTTGCCTTCTTTCGCTTTCATTTGAAGCGGAACTGATTGTTGGAAAGATATACGCTCTCCTGAGGCAGGTGGAATGAAGATGTTACTAGAGGTCTGGTTAGTTTACCGTTATTCACCTTTGGTAGTGCGAGAAAAGGAAGGAGGACTTGAGTCACAGTGCATGTCAATTATTGTCATTATTTGCTGAGTCAACCTTAGAGAATGCACTTCAATAACAGCAGATGGGTATACTATCACAAAATGGAGGTACAGTCTTCTCATACAGTTGTTGATTAGAAAGCTAACTTAATGAGTCAAAGTCTTACCAAGGTGTATTGTGTCCTAAACACAACTAAAATATAAGGGCATAATTGATGGCAGCTTCTACGGTGAGAGCCTAACTAAGTCCCCCACTCATGTACCATCAAATTTCTTTGTACGATACAATACATAATATTATCAACGACTGAGATCTTCATTGTCAATCAGTACTCTCAGTTAAAGAAAATGTGGCTTTTCTCCCCCTCCGGTGCCGTTTTCTTAATTTCTAGAACATTGTGATGGTTTAAAATTGCCCTCCAGCTCCTTTGTCTCTAGATAAGGTTGTGCAGACTGCAGCCCCAAGGTAATGGATCAACAGCGATTCTTGGCCATGAGGTGACAACAAACGGCGGTCATGTCACTCACTTCATGGCGCTTTGGAACCTCAAAGATGAGAGGTCTACGACATTGTTTTGGTCGTCATCTTCAATGATTCCTTTGCTAAGAGTAAAACTTTCTTTCTCTCTAGCATGATCCCTGAATTTGTGGTCATAAATTTGGGACTGGATTGTCGCATTTTTATTTTGGTTTTGGTTGCTTGGTCGTATTCAAAAATCCAATTATTTCACAAATCAATATTAGCTGAGTTAAGAACTACTTTCCTTGCTTCCCACTGTGATCCATTATTCTTTCCTTTGTGTTTTTGTGGAGATAGATATATAGACAAAGCAACTTGCAACAAAAAGTGAACACTCTCTATTTGTGCATGTGGCCAATGTAATGTGAAAAGTAATAGGGTGGCCTAAGGAAGTTCACTAATTTCTTCTAGGTAGCACTAGCAGCAGTTGATGCTTGTTTGTTTCAAAGCCCTAATTGAAATCCCATGGAATAATGAGTCCAGTTACCTATGTGTGCAGGAAGACAAATGAAAAGTGAATGTTTGGTAGATAACCAACCTGCGTCCAGTTACCTTTTGGCTGTGTTATTTAAATTAAATGTGTTTTTCCAAAGTTTTGATAGCTGATCCCTCTGATATTCTTATAGGATGCAATTGAAATAAACTTCTTTTGTCCTCAATGTATGCCACAGCGGAAAATTAATGCTGCAGTTAGGGAGGATTGTGCTTTTCTACTGCTGTGGTGAATTCTGGTTGGAGTGCAGAAGTTTTTTCTTCACGTCTAAAGGTTAGGCTCCATAGTCCATAGCCTCAGCCAACTCCAACAATTGCAATCCTTAGGACTGAGCCTACATTTAATACTAGTTGGCAAACTGTGGAAGCTTGTAAGAGACGCGGAAAATGGAAAAGGTCGCAATGAAATTCTTGTGAGACTCATTGTTGGTATGATGCTTGAAAGTTGTATGGAACTGATGCAGTCCAATTAATCTTCTCAAATAACAATTACTAAGGCACCGAGTCAGGACAAAGGTTAACAATGGTGAAATTATAAAGCTTTATGTATATTACGTTTAGAAGTAGCCAATATCAGTTTATGTATATAAGAGTGACACAGTTGTGGTTATTTGATATATTGATAAAATCCCTCGCTCTATTGGGTAATACATAAGTTTAAACACCTGATTGTATTAAATTCTGTTTAAACCGAGTAAATATGTGTTTAAGTTTGTGGTAGGCAAACTATCAGAAAAATGTTCAATTCCAACATGGTTTAACTGTATTAGTGTGGAATACAACAACACTTTTAGAAGTTCATTCAGTACCAAACTTAATTTGCAATGCAATGATCTAAGTAGACTCGAATTTAAAAATGTGAGATTATGAACATAGAAATACATAGCATGTACACGCTTGACCTCAATTACCACAATATCTGTTGTACTAATTAATTAGCAAGAACTAGAAAAACAGGTACAATTGAGTTGATATCTATTGTCCAGATAAACATCAACAACCTCAAACTTCTCTGTGCATGACATCAATAGTTGGATGGTGAATAAATTGAAGAGCCACTACTGTCAAGAGGAAGATGGTTGGCCGAATCTCTGGTGGCGTTGGATTGCTTATGGATGGATCAGAATGAGAAGATTTTCTACAACTCTAGTACAACAGTTGGAGTGTTACTCCTTAAGATCAGTCATCAAAGGGCTGCTATTTCGCAGTCCAATGAAGATTTGTCTTTATCCCTCTCCTAATGCTGGTTTCCTTCTGATCATGGATGTATGAAGTTGAATGGAGACTGTGTTGTGATTACTCATGGGGCTAAAGCGGTTTGTGGGGGTTTAGTTCGCGGTCATAATAGAAATTTTTCGGTTTGGTTATGTGAATTCTCGTGGTGCTTGTACCCTCGCAATGGCTGAGTTATGGGCTATGCCTAAGAGGCTGAAGTTAGCTTTTGTGCGTTGTTATAACACAATTGATTAAGAGGCTGAAGTTAGCTTTTGTGCTTCATTATCGCATAATTGACATGGAGTCTGATTCTAATGTTGCCGGGGGGTCTGTTGTAGATGGTTCTAACACCATACATCATTGCTTCTTACTGGTAAATCAAATTACTGATGTCCCGGATAGTTGGATCATTACTCTTTGAAGCATTGTTTCATGAAGTCAACCATGCGACAAAGCATTCATTGGTTAATTTTGATGGGTCTTGGTTGTACTTTTGATGTTATTTTTGATTTTATTTGCTTTACCTTGTTGGCTGATTGGAACTTTGTCGCCTTTCCTATGTATGAGTGTATAGTATTTTTTTGGCTAAATGAGTTTTTAGTCTTTTTATTGTTTTTGTTGTTCTGGTACGTTATTCATTAAAAATAAAAGCAGATAAGCAATAACAACTCATTCATTAATTAGTTAAAAAGATGATTACTGTAAATCATTTTCTCTTCGCTTTGCCAAATAAAAAGCCACTTATTCTGAAAGCTATCTTCCAAAACTAGAATAGTACACTTAAATGCGGTTTAATTACTTCAACTAATGATTGTAATTGTATTGAGTTGAGACTATACTATTCAGTTCTGAAATCATTCAGAATGAGAAAGTTGCACCTATGCTAGAAATACTGCTAGTTGATCATGCAGCTTCAAAGGTTTGTTTCTTGAATTGTGCCCGAGCATTAAAGTATTTTTTGCTAATAACATTAGCCAATAAGAGTATCAAATTGAAAAAATCTAATTGTCATGTGGAATGTCTTGAAATATATGCATTTGATCAACCCGTTAGGGGATGAGTCCTGCTCTTTACCCAAACGGTTCTGCTCATTCCCAAAGTAAAAGTCCAAAATGCCCCTACGCAACTTAACATGCGTAGCGTGAGTTAACATGCGCTAGTTATAACAGAAACGCAACTTAAGTTACGCAACTTAAGTTAACTCACGTTAGTTATAATTCTGCAAAAATCACATTGAAATCCCAACGTGAGTTAACTCACGTTGGTTTTCATGGCTTGTGGGCAACAAATATAAGACATCCTCTGTAACAATATTGCATTAAGCGGCACAATGATATTGCAATCACAGTCTTAAATATGTTACTGTCTTAAATGGATTTTGATAAACATCCTCTGTAGATAGAGCAACCTTTTCATTTATTCCTCTCTTCTTCTTCAATTTTTTATCCTTATTGAAACATCATCACACTCACCTACTTGCTACCAGCAAACATGAACCCAGAAAGAAGAATCTAAAATACCCATAGGTTTTAAAATGGGAAGAAAATGAAGCTTCAAAATAATTTGAAAAGAAGTGGAAGAAGAAATCAATATAATTCATTCGATTAGAAATTCAGCAGATAAAAATTAGTAATTGAAAGAAAATTGATTCATATAATATTTTTCTCCCTTTATTATTTGTTGATGAAATTCATAACTACCCGAAATGAAATTAAATTCATCTATTCCATTTTACCACTTCTATCTCTTAAAACTTACACTTCCATTTTTTACTATGAACTTGTTGTGGTTTTGTGAGAGAAGAAGAAAAAAATTGATGGAAAAACAAATTAAGGTATTGATACTATAACAAGTGGTGGTGAGAGCTTGAAAGATGATGATTGTGAAAAGATAGACAGAAGGAAGAGAGAGAACCAAAAGGTGAGACTTGAGAGTTGAGAGCAGGTTGAACATAATTGAAAAAAATACAATAGCGTGAGTTAACTCACGCTACGTGAGTTAACTCACGTTGCGTTAGTTAAGTCACGCTAAAATTAACACTAGCGCATGTTAAGTCACGCTGCGTGACTTAAGTCACGCAAATTTAACACTAGCGCAACTTAACTTGCGTAGGGGTATTTTTGACATTTACTTTGGGACTGAGCAATACTGTTTGGGTAAAGAGCAGGACTCTTAGGGGATTGCTAATCCTTAGTTGGACCCAAACCCGTTTAAGCTTTAGTTGCGTGCAAATGATCAACCCAAGTTTGAGTTCTAATTCTAAACATATTTTCTTTTTCTTTTTTCTTTTTTTAAAACAAGTCATATCTTTCGTTTTCAATATCATTCAAACTCTACTTTCTCAATTGCTTTTTCATGTTTCTATCTATTTATACCTCTAAATATTACAGTCAATGCATTTCTACCACACTGCATCTCTGCGTTGCAACAAACACCACCTTGCATTTTGGCACCATCTTAATGTCCTAGCACAATCAAAAGCAGAGCAACACTTTATTTTTATTCACTAAGTTTTGACATCTTTCTCATACCTTAACCCTAGCTTTTTTACTATAAATAGGAGTAAGATTCAGAGCAAAGGAGGCTGAAAACAAGAGAACGAAAGTCCCATAGAAAGAAGATATGTAGAAAGAAAATAAACACGCAAGATAGAACTCTCATCTAACCTCATCATTTATTTTAACTCACATCCTCCATTCAAAAAGCTTAGAACAGTAACCAATACCAACAAAAATCCACAATTGCAACAACCAAAATCCACATTAAATTTCACCACTATGACCATCACTCTCACTCACCTTGTCAAAATGAAGAAAGAAATGCTAATATATTTTACCCTTAAAAAATGCTAATCATGTAAAAATTTTGAAATTGAGAAGGAGGTGAACAGGTTATGATCGTGGGAAATTGAGAAGGAGGTGAATATTTTACTGTTAAATGAATGTAGGGAATTTTTTTTTACTGGTTATGAATTCTGCTATGTCATCTTGGTTCGTCGTCTTTCAAACTGCTTTATTGAGCGTAGGATAATTTTTATGTTCTCTCTAGCACTGACCTAACTTAATGTACAAAGATTTGGGACTAGTTATCCCTTTTGTGATTTAGATTTTCTTTGCTTGTTCGTATTCAAAAATACATTATTTCACAAACCAATATTACTTGTGTTATTCACTGTACTCAGTTTTGAGTGATCCCTCTAGTCTAATATTAAAAATCAAAATCTTTATTTTTGTTTCATTCCATTCTATTAATACTCATAACAATGGTAAAAGCTAATTTGAATTGATATAAATAAGGATAACAAGATAGATGCTTTTTTACCAAATGTCGTTGATAATTTTAATTTGGTAGTAGTATACTGTCATGGTTGTAGTCTTCAGAGAGGAAGAACAATTCAGTATCTAATCATTTTGTTTCGTTATTTTGACTTTATTTCTTGCATTGTTGTTATGAGGAAGATTTATATTACTACTTTTATTAAGCACCAAGTACTCAAGTAGCTATCTATCTTTTCAAGTTCACATGTATACCCTTCAACCGCTATGGTGATTCTTGGGTGCAGAAAATGTTTCTTCATGTCTAAAGGTTAGGTTCCTGTTGTTTTTGGATTTCCAAACTGTTAAATTTGAATTTCCAAATTCTATCATCTACCGAAGTTGTTACTAGGTTGAGTCACGACCAGGTCGCTCTCTTTAAGACGTTTCGTGGCACTACCCAAAATTGTGCAAGGTAGACTATCAACCACGCCGCCTCCAGGATAAAACAAGCCCAGCTACAACTGTTCGATTAATTACTGCACTGTAGAAAAATCGTTCGAGAATTACACCCTCAAAATATGGTTCAATCGTTTGATCGAAGCCACTCGATACGGTACGTAACCGCTCTATTCGAAACCGTTCAAATTAATATGGTATTATTACCATTCTATTATGGTGCTGAGACCACTCAAATATGGTGTTACCACCATTCTAACTTCTCCAAAACATGAATATGGCACTACGACCACTCAAATATGGTGATACCACCATTTCTCTTTAAAATAATATATATATACTGTTAAGATCATTCTTTAATATGATCTTAATAGTACTCTATATTCCGAAGAATCATATATTATCGAAGGGACTATGAACTTAAGACCAAGGGACTATGGTCTTAAGAACACTCTTAATACCGAAGGGACAGAAAGGAGTAGAAGCAGAAGAAACTTGTTAAAAACAAGTCGGAGGGAGAAGAGAGGAAAAAACACAGGAAGCATCAACTGTGAATTTTCGGTGTGAAGAATGAGTGGGGCGAGCTCTCCTTTTATAGGCAGAGTTACTTGGGGATTAAGTTTGCTTAATCCTTAAGCAAACGCGTTTTACGCGTGACTTGGGGATTAAGTTTGCTTAATCCTCAAGCAAACGTGTTTTCTTAATTGGAAATATCCGGAAGCTTCTGGATACGGGTTTGGATCGGGTCGGAATGTAACACATCAATTTGTTACGCGTAACGCTTTCGTATAATGAAAAATTAATTAATTAATTAATTAATTTAACATTTTAAAGTGACAAAAAAATATATATCAATTTTTTTTAAGCGTTCACCTGTTCACAAAATTGGGTACCCCAAGGGCACACCCTTAGAGGTCACTTTTCCCATATATAAACACTTACTAGTTGGGGTGACCCTTCAATGTGGGACATTTTTAAGTCACACCCACACACTAGTTTTTCATAGTGTTTTTCTTTCCAATTTTCTTCACTAGAATTAACTAGTGTTCCAACAATCCCCCACTTGACTTCAAAATGGTTTCGAGAAATAACGTAAAACGTTTCCATAAGATTTGCTAATATACAAAGGTGTCGCCAACAACTTGAACCTTTGCATAGTGGAAGGTATTCTGATTTAACAAGAGTTGCTTACAGCATTGAACTCTATCTCAGACATAGAATCCACACACAAACCTTTTCATAGGTGTATTCTAAAAGCCCGTGCGTTTTAAGGCCCTGCACGTGTATCCCGGTTTTAACGAATGCTCTAGGAATTCTGCCTCGAAATTCCATAGGACTGGCCTAAGTTCCACATTCGTATAGGTGAGTCTATCAAGGGTACTCCTGTAGCTGTGTGCCCCACTCAACATAGAGTATAGATCTCATTAAGAGTTACTATTACCTCATCCTTCTTTCGCTGCAGGATCATGCTTTCTATATTCTTTCTCTCATAGCATGTTCTACCACTTCATGACTTGTTTTTACCCATTGAACCTATTTCTTGGGATCTCCAGTCATGTAGGTCGGGTTACCATCACTTGTGGGCTATAGGCATTAGTCCCATCCTACTGGATGTTTCTTGGACTTTCTCTCTATTAAGTCCTTTCGTCAAAGGATTAGCTAAGTTTTCATTCGTACGTACAAAATCAACTCTAACCGCTCCATTTAGAGATACACTCTCTAATCGTGCTATGTTTTCGCCTTATCTGTCGTCTCTTACCATTGTAATAACAATTCTTAATCTTTGCAATAGCCGCGGTACTATCACAATGAATTAACACAGCAGGTAACGGTTTTTCCCATAGAGGGATCTCAGCTAGCAAGGATCTTAGCCAACTTGCTTCTTCACTAGTTTTCTCTAGTGTTCTCATCTCAAATTCATTCCATAGTGGACTGAGTCAATATCATTTGTTTTAACAAACAACTCCTCTAGTGATGCTCAATGTGCAAACACTAGTCACTAAATATTCATCTGAAAGATGTTCAATTCTATATCTTGTACCATTTAAGTACAATATGTTACTCCTAGTGAAGTAATCTTAGAGTCATAGTCTTCTTAAGACACCTCATGACTCTTTCTATAGCATGGCAATGCTTCCCATCTGTCTACTAGTAAACTTGCACAAGAGTTTCACGACATCGACAATGTCGGATCTAATACATTCAGTGGCATACCTAAGTGCTGCCAATGATGCTCGTATATTCTGTTTTTCCATCTCAAGTGTTCTTACACTTGGATCATAATATGTGATTGCAAGTTTACGGTGAAATAATTACATTTCTTTAAGATCTTCTCAACTTTGTGAGATTTATCAAAAAAGTTATCTTTTCTGATCTAGTAATCTTGAAACCAAGAATTACTTCAATTTTTATTTAGGTCTTTCTTATCAATGTTGTTGATAAACAATGATTTCACATAATTAATAACATGAATCTTTAAATCAAATATGAGCAAGTCGTCTTCATAGAGACATATGATCGTGCAAATATTATTTGTCACTTTCATTCACTTTATACTCATTCGATAACATTAGAATGTCAAATTTTCATGTCATTCCTCAGGAGTTTATTTTAGACCATTCAAATAATTATCTAACTTACAGACCTTGTTTTCTTGTCCATGAATTGCAAAAATTTTCAGGTTGTTCCATATAGACTTGTTCTTCTAGTTCACCATAAAAAGGCAACTTTCACATCCTTTTGGAGTACTATCGAGTTATAAACGGCGGCTAAAGGGACTAGTACTCTTATGGATATGATTTTCGTGACTGGTGAATAAATGTCGAAGAAGTCTATATTTTTCTCTCTGTTTAAAACCTTTGACTACAAGGAAAGCCTTGTATTCATCAACCGTACCATCGGGTTTTAGTTCTTTTTTTTTTCAAAATCCAAATACAACCGATTGGTTTTGCAACTATGAGACAAGTCAACCAAGTGTCATGTTTTGTTAGACTCTAGAAAATTCATTTCATCGTTTATTGCTTTTGCCATGATTATGCATCCAATGAGGATATAACTTCTTTAAGGCTTAATGAATCTTCTTCCAATGTATAAACCAAGTTCATACTCTTTAGCAATTTTAGCTTTCTTACCTCCTTGAGGTTCTATAACATCTTGTATGATGTTTTCATAACTATTTCTAATTACATGAATGTGATTAGATATAGTGCCCCCACTAGTTCTTAATTTTTAAAGGGAAATTTATTTTGCCCCCACTAATGTCGTGCTCCCATTAGAGCCCCCACTAGTGCCCCCACTATTCTTTAGTTAAAGGGGTAAATATTTACATAGAATTCGGCATCTTTTAAATTCTATGATCACTTTAACATTTAGGTCATAAAACCTATATGTTTCGTTATTTATCGCATACCCGATGAATACATATTCATAGGCTCTACTAGTGAGTTCAACTCTCTTGGGGTCCAGAATCTAAGTATAGTTCAGACAATCCCAAGTTCAAAAATAAGACAAATTGGATTGTCTTTTCTTCAAAAATTTCTTAATTAGAATTTTTGTTCTTAGACTTGGGTACTCTATAAATTTCAATTTTCGTTATAAAAAATTGAACATTCAAGCATATCAATTTTATTTTTCAAAATTCACAGTCATCAATAAATATGATAAAAATATCATTTTATCATTTCTAAATTATGTGTCATCAAATTAACACATATCATAATTTATTATGTTTAGAGATTCATATTCTCTAAATTCTGATTTATATGAACTTTTGGTTCATATATCTTGACTGCAATAAATAAAATTGTCTAATTATATAACTTTGGAATTAAGTCCAAGTTACTCAAGTTTAAAATTAAACACTTGTTCATGATCAATTTTGATATGTCAAATATTAAAATCACACAACTAATAAAATAGAAGGAGAATTTAATTTTTAACATACCATCAAAGTGCAATCTTTTTCCACAAGAATGCATGGTACACAAGTTTCTTTTAAGTATGAGTCAACTCAGTCTTATTCAATAGAAATCTGAAATTCAGATTCTTTCTTATTTTTAGAGTAACTAACTTCCGAATTTTAGCACTCCCTTTGAACTAAAATCATGTTAGTTCCTTCAACCAATTAACCAAGGACACAAATTTAAGAATATTAAATCTGCGCATTTTTTCAAATTGTTATTTCAAAGTAGTACAAAGCAATTCCACTTAAAGTGACAACCGAATGAATGCCAAGCAATTCCATCTTCAGAAATCGTTTGTCCATTAGCATCCAATCTTAAATAGTCACCAATATAGGATTTGCTGCAAGTGCTGACTTTTTCAATAGCAACGTGTTCTGATTCAATATTTAAAGTAAACAAGCCTTGCCGAACATGGCTTCTAATGTCAAATAATAACAACATTGCTCTTCGGTGAATTTTAGCGTTGTTATTAGAAACAACAAATACTTCATCGTTTCAGTCGAAAGATGCAATTCTATAGCTTGATTTATCCTTAAACCTCAATATGTAACTTCTTCGGTAGACATAGCATATAGAAACGTTTTAAAATTGTTGTTTTTGGATTTCCAAACTGTTAAATTTGAATTTCCAAATTCTATCATCTACCGAAGTTGTTACTAGGTTGAGTCACGACCAGGTCGCTCTCTTTAAGACGTTTCGTGGCACTACCCAAAATTGTGCAAGGTAGACTATCAACCACGCCGCCTCCAGGATAAAACAAGCCCAGCTACAACTGTTCGATTAATTACTGCACTGTAGAAAAATCGTTCGAGAATTACACCCTCAAAATATGGTTCAATCGTTTGATCGAAGCCACTCGATACGGTACGTAACCGCTCTATTCGAAACCGTTCAAATTAATATGGTATTATTACCATTCTATTATGGTGCTGAGACCACTCAAATATGGTGTTACCACCATTCTAACTTCTCCAAAACATGAATATGGCACTACGACCACTCAAATATGGTGATACCACCATTTCTCTTTAAAATAATATATATATACTGTTAAGATCATTCTTTAATATGATCTTAATAGTACTCTATATTCCGAAGAATCATATATTATCGAAGGGACTATGAACTTAAGACCAAGGGACTATGGTCTTAAGAACACTCTTAATACCGAAGGGACAGAAAGGAGTAGAAGCAGAAGAAACTTGTTAAAAACAAGTCGGAGGGAGAAGAGAGGAAAAAACACAGGAAGCATCAACTGTGAATTTTCGGTGTGAAGAATGAGTGGGGCGAGCTCTCCTTTTATAGGCAGAGTTACTTGGGGATTAAGTTTGCTTAATCCTTAAGCAAACGCGTTTTACGCGTGACTTGGGGATTAAGTTTGCTTAATCCTCAAGCAAACGTGTTTTCTTAATTGGAAATATCCGGAAGCTTCTGGATACGGGTTTGGATCGGGTCGGAATGTAACACATCAATTTGTTACGCGTAACGCTTTCGTATAATGAAAAATTAATTAATTAATTAATTAATTTAACATTTTAAAGTGACAAAAAAATATATATCAATTTTTTTTAAGCGTTCACCTGTTCACAAAATTGGGTACCCCAAGGGCACACCCTTAGAGGTCACTTTTCCCATATATAAACACTTACTAGTTGGGGTGACCCTTCAATGTGGGACATTTTTAAGTCACACCCACACACTAGTTTTTCATAGTGTTTTTCTTTCCAATTTTCTTCACTAGAATTAACTAGTGTTCCAACAGTTCCATACTTCCATAGCCACACCAATCCAAGAATTGCAATCCTTTATACAATTCTTATGCCGTAGCCTGCATTTATTACTAGTTTGCAAATTGTAGAAGTTGGAAGAGACGAAAAATGGAAAAAGTCACAATGAAATTTTTGTGTGACCACATAGTAAGTGAACTATTCATCGTTGCCATGATGCTTGGAAGCATTATGGAACTGTTAAAAATATGATTTTGGTCGATATAGGCACGTGGGGTTCCAGGTAATTTTCCATCAGTTGATCGTCTATGCCAATAGGAAATACCACTCGACTGTTTCTTTCTCTTCTCGTCCTCTAAAATTATATTCCAGGCTAGTCTAGGCAAATGGACCATCAAAGGAGAAAAACATTCTTCAGTGCTCTTATATGGACACAAAAATCCAGTTGTTTTGTGTTCCTTTATATGGACACAAACATTCTCAGTCATCGGTTCACGAAGCATCTATCATTCTGGTTATTTTGGGTTACTGCGTCACTTTGTGATTGGTTGTTTAATTTGTGGGATAGTGTTTAAAAAAAAAATAAAAAAAAAAAAAGAACATTCCATTGCAATGCTTAGATTAAACACAGATATTTGAGACTCTGTATTAGTCCTTCTTATATGTGAGCAGTACAGGATTTGTTGTGTTTCCTTCTCAAAGATAGTTGAATGTTGGTAAAAATTAACGGTCTTTAGTGTTGTTCCATTCCATTGCTACCCCACCATAATGGTAAAAGTTATTTTAATATGATACAGATATGGATAATTAGATTGATTATTTCTTTATTTTGAATTTATATCTTACATTGTTCTTCTAGGGAAATTAATATTATGCTTTATTTTAATAAGTGTAAGGGGAGCAAACTATATATTCCTACAAGAAAAATGTTGAACTCAAACATGGTTTAACCATATTAATGTGCATTACCATGTTTTCACTCAATACCAATCTCAATTTGCAATGCGATGCAATAATCTTAGTAGGCTCAAATTAATTTAAAAGGAAAAAAAAGTGAAAGTAAAAGATGTCTTAGGATCAACATAAGAATACATATTTTGGTCGGAAAAAAACATACACGATATTTGATGTGCTAATCGATTAGCTAGAAGTCATCGTGAGCTTAGCTCAGTTGGTAGGGACAATGCATAAAATATGCAAGGTCCGGGGTTCAAACCCCGGCCACCAAAAAAAAAATCGATTAGCTAGAACGAGAAGAACATACATGCAAATGATTAATGCACACGTTTAGCAATCAATCAAGCCTTTGTATTTTCTATCCTAAGTATAGGCAGGGTTAGAAATATCCTATCCCCTTTTCTTATTTTGCCCACGCTCTCGGAATCTGTCTTTTCTCCTATCCTCTACCTTCGCCTACCTCCCTCCATCTCCATCTTCATCTTAATCGCTCATCATCTTCTTCCTTTTTGTTTAAATATTGTGATTTTTTTCCTTGAATATTTGATTTATTAGGTTGATTGTTTCCCTAATTTCATATCGAAAGAGAGACGGTGAAAACATTCATTAACATTTCCATCGTAGGTTGATTGAAATTGTTGCGCCTAATTGCTTCTTTCTCTTCTTCACGTTCAATTGGAAATTGCTTTCTAATTTATCCACCAATATAATAAAATAAATCAATCATACCAACCCAAAATAAAATATTCTCCACCGATTAAATAATGGATTTAGCATCTAGTTATTATCCATCCTTAATTTTTCTTTCTTAATTTTCTTTGTGATAATTTTGCAGATACTTGTTTTTAATAAAAATGAAAATTTATAATTCCAGTGGTTTCTTTTAACATAATTGCTTTGGGGAAGAAACAAATATTGAGGGAATGCAACGAAACAAATATTGAAGATGATATTTCTAAGGTTATATTATTAAGATCTGGTTTTTTGAAGAAGATGATAACAAGGATAATTTTGTCATTTTATTATGATTTATATCCTATTAAGTCATTATCAAGTTGTGCATCAAACATATGATATTATAAATGTTTATCCTGTCTATATCATATCCTATCGTTATCCTGCATCATATCCTATCATATCTTTATCCTATCCTGACCATCAAACAGACCCTTAATGCACACGTTTATAGCAATCAATTTTAAAGAAGACACATGTTATTTTTAATTTTTCAAACACTATAGTAAAATCATTTCAACGCTTCTTGTTGTAAGATTAAAAATGAACTTACGTAGAATAAGCATTCATGTAGTCAAGGCATTCCTTTCAAAAAAAAAAAATGTAGTCAATGCATTATTGTCCGACCTTTGATTTGACGGTCCATCAAAAGTAGATTTTATTTTATTTTTTAATTTCTAAATTACCGAACTCAAACCAAGACCACACGATCCATGGTAGACAACCAAGAGCAATTGATGCTTAAAAATGATTTTAGGTGCTTGAGTGTTTTTTTATCTAGATGGTTACAAACAAGGTAGATGAATTTAAGGGCTGGTGTACTTTTTCATGTTTACTTCACAAATTTATCGATTATAGATTTCTAGTTGTGGTTACTCGGCCACCACAAATCTTTTACATATCGGACGACCGAAATTTAATTCAATAAATTGATCAAGTCAT
Source organism: Medicago sativa (assembly GCF_051527215.1). Lineage (NCBI taxonomy): Eukaryota > Viridiplantae > Streptophyta > Magnoliopsida > Fabales > Fabaceae > Medicago > Medicago sativa. The sequence goes on from NC_140753.1 coordinate 2,576,958, forward strand.
TGATTGGTTATATATCGCTATTACACTAGTCTTTTTTTATGTAGCCGATTACATTATAGTCTTTTTTCTGTGGTGTTCGGGGTTCGAACCTGAACCTTGCATGTATTAGTTAAGCTTACGAAGACGATTACACTATAGTCTAATTGAATCGGAATTGAATTGATTTTTTTTTTATTTCAAAAATAAATAAAAAATCATATAATATAAGGAGATACATAACCTCTTCTTGCTACTACATCATAATTGAACAATATTATCTATAAAAAAAACGTGGTACATCACCTAATTAAACAATGTTATCTAAAAAGGGTTGAGCAATAAAAATACTTCCTTTTTTCCTTCAAAAAAAATACTTTTTTTTTTTGAGAGGAATAAAAATACTTCTTATCTCTACCAAATTCTTCCAAAACATAAACACGTGTGTTTTATGCATGAATATGTAAATAGTAGGCAATGAAGGAGAAGAGAGTGGCACCAAGGATTGAACCAAAAGAAACAGCATCACTACTGTTTGGTCCTGGGGCTGGACTTTCAACATGGTTTTGATGATATTGGTGATCAAGTGGTATATCTCTGGTGCTGGCTGCTATGAGGACAACAACAAAAGCAACAATCTTCTTGGTCTCCATTGTGTATTTAGTACTAGTATTATGTTAATTACACAACAATATGAAATGATATGGAATTATGGGAGGGTTAATTTATAGTGGGAAGGACGCCTGTTGATTATTACTCCCTCTATCGTTGAGTTTAATGATAAAATTATTTTTTTAATTGTAGTTAATGCAGAATTAAGTGAAATAAAATTCAATAAATAAGGGTATATTAATCGAAATAGAAAATAAAAATACTTCAATAAATGATTTTTTTTAAAATGGCCAGTAAATATTGATATTTTAACGTGACAATTAATTTTTTAAAAAGAGGCAAATGACAATTTATTACGGCAAGAGAAAAGGGAAATTATTCAGAATGCGTTAAATGAGGAAAGATAAATATTCTATGTTGAAACATGGGTCTCATTGAGAAACTTATGACAATATTTCAAAATATTCTATGTTTTGTCAAAAGTTTCTCAATTATACTCATGTTTCTATGTTTTTTTCATATGATAAGGGACTTAATTGACAAAGGAATGGACTTAATTGATAAGTTTTTTTTCAAAACATCTCGTCATCTATCTTCATACAGCTATCTTACAGATGGTAGACAGTGTCTTTTTCAATCTTACCTTCATCAGCTATCATACGGGTAATAGGTAATCCATGTCATTTGTCTTCATACGGCTATCATACGGGTAGTAGACAATGTCTTCTTCCATTTTACCATCATACGGCTATCATACGGGTAGTAGGTAATCCATGTCATTTGTCTTCATACGGGTAGTAGACAATGTCTTCTTCCATTTTACCTTCACACGGCTATCATACGGGTAGTAGGTAATCCTTGCCATTTGTCTTCATACAGCTATCTTACATATAATAGACAATGTCTTCTTTCATCTTACCTTCATACAGCTATCATACGTAGTAGGTAATCCACATCATTTGTCTTCATACGGCTATCTTACAGATAGTAGACAATGTCCTTTTCAATCTTACCTTCATACGGCTATCATACGGGTAGTAGGTAATCCACATCATTTGTCTTCATAAGGCTATCTTACAGATAGTAGACAATGTCTTTTTTCATCTTACCTTCATACAACTATCCTTACTACGATAGTAGGTAAAAGCCAGTTTGTCTCTCGATTAAGTTGTCCTTATACCGACAGTAGACAATATTTCAAAGCCTATTTTGTCTCTTGATTAAGTTGTCCTTACATCTACAGTAGACAACATTTCACTTCCTTACAGGTTACCTCGATTAAGCTATCCTTATATCGATAGCAGGTAAAACCTATCATTTGTCTTCATACAGCTATCATACAGATAGTAGACAACCATTTTCCCCAGTGAAACTACATTACCCCAAGTGGAGTCGAGTCCCATTTTCTTCAACGAATTCGGGTATCCCGTCGTTGTTTCTCGTCCTAGTCAAGTCATATTTGCCATCCTGCATTCATAATTGCATCACGAGCATTTCACAAGCATTTCATAGCATCTTAGGTCAAAAATGGCGTACTTTGTATTTAAGTCTCTTCGGCCCGTCAAATCAAAGATTCCATCTTTAAGTCTTCGGACGAAGAAACTTAAATAGGGACATCTGTCATACCCCAATTTTTGACCTAAGGACTTATTGTCACATGTCCTCTAACCCGGAATATTCTTCGACTTTTCAAAGAAAATTTCGGCAGAGAGCTATTTTAAAATACCTCATTTTTTGTTCGATTTCGGGACCGTTTTTTATTTTATTTTATTTTTAGTCTTTTTTATTTTTTATCTTTAGTTTTTTATTTTAGTTAATTTCCATCTTTTATTTTTATTTTTATTTTTATCCTTTTGTTTTATTTTAGGTTATTTTATTTTACCTTTTTTTATTATTTTATTTTCTTTAGAATAGGTCCAAAAATAAAATGTCCAAGGTCCAAAATTTTCCAAGTGTCAACTTTCACATTCCTCTCTTAAAAATCACCGTTAAACACCATTCAAATCACCATCAAAATTCATTAAACCAGTTTTTCATTTTCATCAACCTCCTCACCTATAAATATAACCCTCACCCCTCACAATTTCACACACCAAAAGTTCTCTTGAGTTGTCAAAGAACGTTTCTCTCTTCTCCCTCATTTAGCTTGTGTTGATGAGCTATTCTTTTCTTCTCCCTCTTTTTTTGTCCCTTCGGAAAAGTCCCTTCGGCAATTTTGTCCCTTTGGTTGTCGGTTCCTTTTATTTTCTTGCATTTTATTTCTTTTTAGCAATTTTGCATTTCATTTTATTCCTATTTAGCATTTTAATTATTGTCATTTATTTTTCAGCAATTATAATGTATTTAGGTCCAATGTAAATATAAATGAGAAAAATCATGCATGTGTCCTTTTATTTATTTATTTATGCTTTTATATATTGAAAAAAATTGCAAAAAAATTAGGTTAGATTAAGGGATTTTGTGGTGATCCAACGTCACTACGAAATTCTCGCGCTTTTATTTTATTGTCACATTAGTTTTATTTTTAATATTAATTAAAAAAAACAAAAACATGCAAATAACCAAAATCACAAAAAATATTTTTACAATAAACTTTGATTCAAAATCAAGCGATTCCCTTTTTATTTTTATTCTTTCTTAATCAAATTACAATCAACCTTAATTCTATTTTGAGTCTTTTTTCTTTTAATATTAAAAATACAAACAAATACTCATTTGCCACTTGGCTTTTTACTTTAAAACTTTTTTTAAAACTATAATAAAAAACACAAAACCAATCAAACGGTAATTTCTGCTCCGAACTAAAAGGTTTTGATCCCTCATCGGTACGTAGGCAAAGGACTTGTCCTTCCAAATCATAAAAAATGTAAATAAAAAATGTTCATTTTCTTTCTTTCTTTTCACTTTAAATTCCATTTCTAAAATAAAAAAGCAAGCAAGTTTAAGCACAAAAAGTTAAATAAAATCAAGAGGTTCTTGTAGAGTACTACGAACATAAAGGGTGCTAATACCTTCCCTTTATGTAACTAACCCTCGAACCTAAAATCTTTTAAAATGTAGTTTATTAGAACTTTTTTCCACTTTCTTTTGAAAAATTAAAAGTTCAGTCGTGAAATAAAAATAGTGAGTCTACGCCAATGAAATGGCTTGACCTCCAAAAAATGACGCGACAATCTTCATTATCTTTATTGTCTATATACTCTTTGTTATTTGAACAATAATATAATTACTTACAACGTCTATACAATTTTGGTTGATAAATAAATAATAAACCTGACCATGAAATGTAATTGATACATTAGACCCGTGCATCGCACGGGTAAAATATCTAGGACAATATACACTTCCTCTCATTTCTCTCCCACTCTTTGTGTGCTGTTTGGACAACACACATAGAGAGATAAAGGTTCTTCTCATGGATTCCATCAATAGGAACAACCATCGAGAAACCGAAATACTCTATGTGATTAGGTATCATTTTGCTTATCTCACGTTGGTATGCTCTTAAAATGGCCATCAAGAACAAATGGGGTGGTTATGATTCCCTCCAGAAATCATATCAACTTGCTTCTCATTTATTCTCTTGGCTCTCCAAATCCAATGGTAATTAATTGTGCTGTGACAAATTTTCTATTTATTGATTCATCCTCCATTATTAATTTGTTATGTTTTATTTTAGAGTAAATTACACTTCCATTTCCTCAAAGATGCTTGAATTACACTCCCCACTTATGTTAAAATATACATTTCCCTCCCCTCTTATTCAAAACATAATTGAAAACTTTTCACTCCCCTCCCCTGAGAGAAGCTTGAATTACATTCCCCTCCCCTCTTATGTTAAAATCTACATTTTACTCCCTAATATATTTTTTTATTTCTAATAATCTAGAAAAAAAAAATCTAATACACTTCGAAAAAAATAGCATTGCGGGTCTATTTTAATTTAATAAAAAATCGAATACATATTTTTTTGCTATTTTTTATTCACAATTCGATTAATATGTAGTTTTAAACCCTATTATAAAATATGACACATCACAAAATAAAATTAAAATATGTGAAAATTTACTAAAGACAATAAATCATGGTTATTTAAAAGGTAATTTTATAATCTAAATTATAAAATCAATAGAAAAATATTTAAATTTAATTATCATTAACATTTAAATTATATAATCTGAACAATGGTACTTCGGAAAAAATAAGGGGTGCGAGAAACATGTAAGGTGAGAAAAGTAATATTCAATACTCAATAAATAAAAAAGATAGAAAAGTGAGTTGCGCATGCAGGGTATTGCAAATTGCAATTTTCAAAAAATTAGGTCAGAAAGAAAGTGTCGAAGATGGAGGAAGGGTGGCGTGCCGTTGTGAATGTTCGTCAACAACATGTTTCTGAACTGCGTACTTTCTTTCATTTGGAGCAGGTCAGCGTTTGGAACCGTCTTGATAACCTTAATAATATTCAGAAAATCAAATACAACACCGATGAAGGTTTGTCTTTCTGTTTCAATAGCATATCTGATGCTGCGGATGTTGTCGATGTTATAGGGGACATGCTTCCTGCCCAGGTTCAGTGGAACACGATTCCTCCATGCCTTTTTTCTGTTGAAATCGTCCCAATTTGCTGCGGGGATTTGATTTTTCTGCCTCCTGGTAATATTGATGTTGCTCCAAATATTGGTCCTATTGTCATTTGTACTAGGGTTGCCAGAACATTTACTTTGCTTGATCCATTTACCTTGACCCCCTGTTTCTTAAAGGCTGATCAGTACTGGGATTCACCATTCACGCCTTCATTCTCTAGGCCTCAGTTAGTGGAATATGTTGTTCTCTGTATCGAGGAATTAGAAGAAAAGGAGGAGGAGGATGTGGAGGTGAAGAATAAGCTGTTTTTTTATGATGATGATGATTATGAAAATGGTGATTCTTATGCTACTTATGCTGCTGCTGCCAAAAAATATCGTTTAGCTAATGCCGTAGTTGCTCGTGTGAAAGATATTGGAAACAATCACACAACTTTTCAAATCACGACTCATCTTGGTCGTATTTTAAAACCCGGTGACCATGCTCTTGGTTATGACCTGTCTGGAGGAGGAGGAGTAGGAGGAGCCAACCTTCCTGCTGCCATTTTGATTACGAAGATTAGTTATGCCAAAGAGGAGAATGGTAGAGTTGTTGCTGTTCAGGATAAGTGGGAATCTGATTATCAACTCTTCTTAAAAGATCTACAACAAGACCCTAAACTCCTCTTCAACCGAAGAGCAATCTACCGAAATCCAACCAACTGCCATCCATCTGGCCCACTCATCAGATCCCCCTTTTATAGACCTTTTTGTCCATTGGAGGATTTGCTTGATGGATGATCTACTTACAAGCTTAAACAAACATCACTTCTATTGATGTTTTGTTAGTTCCAATAACAAAACACAAGGAAGATGCTTTTTCATTTATTAGGTTTTTTCTATTTGCTGTTTCTGTTTCATGTTTATGTTTATGTTTATTTCGATAACAAGAACAACTTACTTTGTTGCAATTTGCAATTTCTGTTTGATATTTATTTTTATTAGAACAAGTTATGTGTGTTTATCGTGCTTCCCAAACCATGTCTGTCATTATATTCGGCATATAAAGTTCCTTTCACCATTTACTTTCCTTTCCTGTCTTCCATGTGTAAGCAGCTGATATGCATTGGTTTGATCTTCTCTGCTCTGTAAATATCTGTTTCGTAAATCTTAAACAGTTGTTTGTGGGATAGGTGAAGAATCTCTTTAAGATAAGCAAAGCAACTTGTTTTTCTCATGATACATTTGTCCGTCAATTATTTATGAGATTGCTGAATTTGCTGATTGCATTTATATGACATTTTGAGATGTTCAGTTATATCATTATAGGCTACTCAAGTTGTTACAACAAGAGCTTGAAAATTATTTTGTCTCAAACCCCTTCGCAATCTCATTTTATTTTTTTATTTTTTTTAAAGTATACAATCATGTCTCAAAGCCTTAGGGATGCAGATTTTGCAGCAAAACTGGCTGGTTTATACAACTCTTGCAATCAAACATGGCTGGTTTTACTTCTTTTCACTTGGAATTAGTAGACTAAAGTGGCACCAAACTGTGTATTAATGTGTGATATTTACAGCTCATACTGCTGTAAAAGTCTGTTATGCAGAAAACTGCATTAATGTGATATTTCACAACTTGCAAAGACTGCATTAAGTGATGATTTTTATCATGGAATCTGCAAAGCTCTTGCTTGTGAAATATCCAATACTTGTTTTTGACCTTAATTATGTGCATTGGTTTTATAAACATCCGTTGTAGCTTATACACATAAAATCAACGTCTAAGTGTGTTACACAAACCCAAATTAACATAAACAGATTTATCACTTCCAAGAAACAGGAAGTTAGTGTTTATATATATATATACATATATATATATATATATATTTTTTTTTTCTTATTGGGAATTTTAAAGAACAATTTTATGTTTTAAACTAGCTATGTTAGCTTTTTTAAACGAGTTGACGCTGTTTCACAATAGATGTTTAACGATAGTGACTAAAATGACTAACAGAGTGTAGAGAGGAGGATAAAACATTGTTTTCGTTTGAGTTGGGGACTAGTGTGGCAACATCTTACACTTTTAAAATGACTAAAATGGTGGTTTGCTCTTTTATTAAATAAGTCAATATCTTCTAATATGCAATGCTTATATTGTTATACAATTTCTTAAACTATATGTGCAAGTACTTGTGGGATGCAATAAATGGATTTTGACCTAGTCTCTTGATGAAATGTTTGGTAGTTAGGACTAAAAAAAATATTACTATTAAACGTATTAGGTGGTTAAGACAAAATCTTAACTATTTAACGCATTAGTACTCTCAAATCATACAAGAACTTTCCAGTAGACACAGCTGCAACAACTCCTTTGTCTTAAGCAATTGAAGAAAGTGCAATACGGGGAAGAAGGAAAGCATAAGCTCCATTGGTGTCGTTCCCAATTTCATGTCGACAACAAAGAAATTACGTGTGTAGACGCAGACGTAGAGTGAGTGAGAAAGGAACCATCCATGTGCTATGCAATGCACATAACCAAGTCAGCTACCATAAGCAGCAAGGTCTTCAACACATACACATAGCAGCAAAATATTCCCTCGGCTAACTAAGCTTAGGAACAGTTAATTACAAAGACCTGATCTTGAAGTTTAAATAAATAATTATTCACAAGGATCCCTCTTCACACAAGTCCAACCCTGAATGATTGTTAACTTAACAATGGCCGGACATCGAACAGTTGCTTGCTACACTTACCATTTTAAGTTCTGCAAAGAGAAGAATCACAAGACTAATAATAGTATGACCTGGTCTTGCTGTTAAAATAATGAAAAGGATATTGAACAAGTGGATGTACAACATTATTCATTCAACTCAACCGGGCATATATAAGATGAGTACCTAAGTATACAAGATGCATCATTCAGCTTACATGCATCTTACCATCAGGGTCAAAGAAGGGGCTCATCTTACGGGCATATATAAGATGAGTACCTAAGTATATAAGGGGCTCAGCTCAGGGCCAATAAACAACCAACTCACAGAGAATAATAACAATGCCAAATTTTACTGATATCAGAAAATTACTACATAGTCTTACCATCAGGGTCAAAGATGAAAACCTGTTTGATTTTGCCATTAGGCAGAGATTACTCAAAAGTCTCAATACCCTTATCCTGCATAAAACAGACATGTTAGACATTTATGCTTGCACTCAAATACAAAACTTTACATTAGTGTGTCATAAGCTTCTCTCTTACTAATACACAAAAATTAGTGTATGTTTGGTTCCACTTTAGATGAGTCGAAATTGATTCTTGATTGTTTAGAATTGATTTTAACATGTTTGAACTTTCTCGGGTAGAATTGATTCTAACTTTAAGCTAGAATTTGAAGCTTTTACCTCGAATATTGATTTTTAGCATTGAGTTCATTGTTCAACCAACTTTTAGATGAATGTATTTAACCATAATCACTTTTTATCAACTCATTTTAGACAGAATAAATTTTACAAATTCAATTCATCCAAAATCATTTTGTCACTGCATAATCAAACATGCACTTAGTACATATTTGGTTTTGAGGTCAAAAATTGATCTAGAATGAATTGAAAATTGATTTTACTTAAAAAAGTAAATTGAACGTAAAGTATTTTGTGTTTAGACACATTTATGTAAAAGTGGGTTGAACAATAATTTCATTGTAAAAAACATATTTACTGTATGTTTGGTTCTGTGATGATAAGAATTGATTTTGAACGAATGAATTTTGTAAAATTGATTATAAATAAAAGTGAGTTGAAAGTAAAGTGAGTTGTTTTAGATATATTCATGATAAAGTGAGTTAAGCTAAAGTCTATGTTTGGTTGCCCGGTGAGATAGCCAAAATGTGAGTCTATCCCTTCAAAATCAATTTCACTGTGTTTGGTTTTCCTTTGTATCTCTGCGTCGAAAGTTTTGCTTTTTAGAATTTGAAGCTACAAATCCTAGCTCCAAGTAGAATCAATTCTGGAGACAGAATCAATTCTACTCAACAGCAACCAAACATATCATAATCAATTCTACACCTTCGAAATCAATTCTAGTCCCTCTAAAGTGGAACCGAACATACACTTAATTCAAGCTATATTAGACTCAAGTTAGTATATCATAATTATTCTTATTTTTATTTAGAAAATATAAAAAAAAAACTAAATTAAGCTAATACATTTCTTACTAAAGGAACAACTTGAATAATACTGAATTGTAAAAAATTATAGTCGGTGTATTATAATTGTACTTACTTTTATTTCAGTTATATGTTTTTAACCAAAATATGAAATAGATTATAATAGAAGAGAGATACAATAAACTTGGAGGGCATATACCTAACTCGCAGCACAAAAATGGTAGATGTATCCCTAAAGTGTATTTCAAATCAAACAACTACAAAAGTGTTAAGTTACCAACCCAAAATGGTATTGAAAACAATAAATTGATCCCAAGTATTTCAACAATATAAAAAAAATAAAATTTAATTGCCCTTGGACCCGATGGTTTCCACTGCATTTTCTTCAAACAATACTGGCATATTGTTGGTGATGACATCCACCATCTTGTCCAAACAGCCTTCCTAACAGGTCATTTTGATTCGGAGATCTCAAACACTCTCATTGCACTAATCCCAAAAATTGATCCTCCCAAAACTTACAAAGATTTCAGACCCATCAGTCTTTGCAATATAGTTTACAAAATCATGACAAAGGTTTTAGTTCATCGACTGCGGCCTCTTCTTAACAATATTATTGGCCCCTATCAAAGTAGTTTCCTACCTGGTAGGGGCACATCTGATAACTCAATTGTTTTGCAGGAAATTGTCCACTTCATGAAAAGATCCAAAAGAAAGAATGGATGGGTAGCGTTCAAGCTTGACTTGGAAAAAGCGTTTGACAATGTTAATTGGGAGTTCCTCAACTCTTGTCTACATGATTTTGGTTTTCCAGACATTACCGTCAAGCTTATCATGCATTGTGTCTCCTTAGCCAACTACTCTATCTTATGGAACGGAAACAAGATGCCTCATTTCAAGCCCACTCATGGACTCAGGCAAGGTGACCCACTTTCTCCCTACCTCTTCATTCTGTGTATGGAAAAGCTTTCAGTTGCTATTCATGATGTTGTTCTTCAAGGGAGGTGGGAACCAATTCACATCACTAATGACGGGCCTCAGATATCCCATCTTCTCTTTGCTGATGACGTTCTTCTTTTTACTAAGGCTAAAAGCTCCCAACTTCACTTCATCACTAGTTTATTTGACAGGTTTAGTAGAGCATCAGGTTTGAAAATTAATATTTCCAAGTCTAGAGCATTATATTCTTCTGGCACCCCAAATTGCAAAATCAATAACCTCACTGCTATTTCTGGTATTCAAAGCACAACTTCTCTTGGCAAGTACTTGGGTTTTCCAATGCTTCAGGGTCGACCTAGAAGAAGTGATTTTAACTTTATTATTGAAAAAATGCAAACCAGACTTGCATCTTGGAAGAACAGACTCCTAAACAGAACAGGTAGACTGACTCTAGCAACTTCTGTTTTTTCCTCCATCCCTACTTACTATATGCAGATTAATTGGCTTCCTCAAAATATATGTGATAGTATAGACCAAACAACCCGTAATTTCATCTGGAAAGGCTCTAATAACAAAGGGATCCACCTAGTCAATTGGAAAACAGTTACTAGACCGAAGCATATTGGTGGCTTGGGTGTTCGCTCAGCAAGAGATGCTAATACTTGTCTGCTTGGGAAACTTGTTTGGTACATGGTACAATCCACCAATAAGTTATGGGTGAATCTCCTCTCTAATAAGTATTCAACCGGTCCTAACATGCTTCATGCCAGAGTGACTAGCAGCAGCTCCCCTTCATGGTCTTCTATAGTTCGAGCCAAAAACATTCTCAAAGTCGGTTATACTTGGCGTGCAGGAGCGGGCACCTCCTCTTTCTGGTTTAGCAATTGGAGCTCTCATGGCTTACTTGGTTCCCTGGTCCCTATCATCGACATTCATGATCTCCATCTCTCTGTCAAAGATGTCTTCACGTCCGATGGCCAACATACTGATGTTCTCTACACCAACCTTCCTCAACACATAGCGGACACCATCAACAATTCTCACATGAGATTCAATGCTCATATTGAAGATGCTCTCATTTGGAACCATAACAAGAATGGCGTTTACACTACCAAAAACGGGTACTCCTGGCTTCTCTCCCTCTCAGAAACAACGAGTAATGATACTACTTGGTCTTGGATTTGGCGGCTGAAAGCTCCTGAAAAATACAAGTTCCTAATTTGGCTTGTCTGTCATAATGCAACCCCTACCTTATCCCTGCTTCATCGCAGAAATATGACAGCCTTAGCAACTTGTTCGCGTTGTGGAGAAAATGAAGAAACTTTCTTGCATTGTGTCCGTGACTGCAAATACTCCACAGCGATCTGGCACAAAATTGGTTTCGATAACACTGCTTTCTTCACTGAGGGTTGTGCACAAGTCTGGCTTAAGACCTTCTCTTCTGGGTCTCGCGCAAGCAGCTTCCTCGCCGGTCTTTGGTGGTCTTGGAGGCACCGCAACATGATGTGTATCAGCAATGAAACTTGGCCATTATTTCGGATCAGTTTCCATATTCAGGATTCAGTAAATGTCATTGAGGCTAGTTTCCAAAAGATTAACGCCACCCCTCCCGACCGTATGGTGAGATGGAATCAAAATAATCATCTTTGTCACATCCTCAATGTGGACGGGAGTTGCCTTGGTTCTCCAACTCGTGCTGGATTTGGTGGTATCATTCGAAACAACGCTGGTTTCTACCTCTCTGGTTTCTCTGGCTTCATTCCGGATTCGAAAGACATCCTGTTAGCTGAACTCACTGCTCTTCACCGCGGCTTTCTCTTGGCTGCAGCTATGGGAATAGAGGATTTAGCTTGCTACTCGGACTCCCTTCTCTCCATTAATCTCATTACAGGCCGAGCATCAAATTTCCATGCCTATGCTGTCCTAATTCAGGAGATAAAGGACCTCTTATCTGCTCACAATTTCTCCGTTCATCATTGTCTCCGTGAAGGAAACCATTGTGCGGACTTCATGGCCAAATTGGGAGCCTCATCGAATGAAGAATGCTTAGTCCATGCTTCTCCTCCTCATGAGCTTCTTGTTTTAATTAGAAATGATGCCATAGGAACCTCTTTTCCTAGAGCTTAGGCTTTTGACTTTGTTTTTCCTCTCTCTGTTTTTGTTTTTGTTTGATTTTAGCCTTGTAACCAAAAAAAAAAAAACATTTGTCGTGTGTATGATTCTTTTATAATAAATTCAAATTAGTAAATTATTTTTATTCATATTTTTATTTAGAAGATATCAAAACAAAAACTGGATTGTATTTGCCAACAACTTCTATGTATTATTTAGACGACGAACAACATTACACCACACTTAGACGACGAGATCACAAAGAACAAAACCTAGATTTATGTGAAAATCACTTATTTAGATTGAAATAGCGAGAAAAGAATGAAGATAAGTGATTTCAGGTAAACAAATTCGCTCAAAACCACTCTCTCAATAAAGAAAATAGAAGAGAGAACCTTGAAAGAGAAAAATGGGTCGACTTGTTGAAGATGGATGAGTGCTTTCAGTGTTTTTTTTGCTACAAGTATGTCGTAATTTTTAATTAGAAGCTTTTTATTTGAGGGGTTGTAATTAGAAGTTTATTAACTATTTAAAAACTAATTAATATAATAATTTCATGTGGAGGAGAATCAAGATGAACTTGTGGTAACAATCGTGATGTAAGGATTCCGTCGCAACGCAAGAGGTTCTCAGATGCTAGAAAATTTACCTGCAAATTAAATATTAACACTCCAACATTCATGTTACGAATGAGGTTGAAAAGCGTGTAAAGTATGAATCGTAACTTGGGGTCACATTTATATAGAAATTGACTACATGTAAATTGGTGGAATCCTCGTAAATTATTATAGAGAAATGCTAAGGGCACTTGATCAGAAGTTTAAGATAGAAATTTTATCTTAAAATTTATGTATTCAACATATTGAAACATAGAAAAACAACATTTTCTACATGAAAGTTATCAATAGTTTCTATTTTTGAATCTGTGGAGTATCCATAAGATATTTTTTTACTTATGCATGTCTTAAATTGAACCATACACATTTCTATTGAATTTTTACAACATTATCTTACTTTTTTACCCTTCATCTTTTCTAGGATACGTATATGTGAAATATCTTATAAGCATCCTTGTGTATCTATGGAGTATCCAATAAGTATCCGATAAGATATTTAAAAAAAAAATTAAAATAATTAATTCTGATACTTTGTGGGTGCGTATCCGTAAGTATCCGTGGAGTATCGTACGTGTCCATTTTGGAGTATCCGGACTTCATAGGTTTTGCTCAATGAGGTGAAAATATAAGGAAGAGGGTGGAAGATGTAACCATACGACATTAAACTCTCCAAACTTGGGACATTCTACTTCCTCAAATCCAAATATCTGAAAAATGAAAATCATACAATACAAATTTCAAACATATATTATTGTATCATGAAACTAATATAATATGTGTTGGAAAAATCAGAAACTAATATCATAGAGAACCGATCGAGTTGAACGCTTCTTTGGTTAGATGTGTTGGAAAAATCATAAAAATTTGATTTGGCTCAGGAACTATGAAGAGAGTTAATTTAGTTGATCCATAATCTGTTATGTTTTGTTTTATTACGTGTTTTACGCTGTTGAATTATGTTTTGTTTCTTAGGATTTTAGAATTTGAAAATAGGATGCAAAAGAAGGTTGGAGGGTCTAATAAAAAAATTCTAAACATTATAGGATTATGAGTGGCCCAAGAAAAAAAAGAGTAAAGAAAGGTGGGTTGGCCCAACATAAACAAACAAATAGGAATCAAATAAATAAATGAATTTTGCTCTTCACCCAGCACATTTCGCTCGCGCCCTGCAGCCATGTCCAAAATGCCCCCGCGCTAGTTAACTTGCGCAAGTTTAAATTAATGTGCATGTTAAGTTACGTAGCGCAAGTTAAGTGGCGCAAGGCTACTTTTTTTTTTAATTTATTTACTATTTTCAAATTATGTTATTAACTTTATTCTAAATTATTTTGTTTATGGGAGGACATAGGCGAAGAGCTCTACACCACAGCCTGCTCCTGGCTTGAAGCAGGATCTTTTCCACCTCATCTCAACGACACAAATATTATTCTTGCTCCAAAGGGGGACCATCCAGAGACCATTAAGGATCTCTGTCCAATTTCATTATGTAATGTGCTTTACAAAATTATATCAAAGGTTCTGGCTAACCGTCTCCGTCCTCTCATTGGAAAATTCATTTCTTCCGAGCAAGCTGCTTTTATACCGCACCGATCTATCACGGATAATGCTTTAACAGCCTTTGAAATTCTTCACTACATGAGGGGTAAGCGCAAAGGCAAATCAGGAGAGGTTGCCTTAAAGCTCGATATCTCAAAGGCCTTTGATAGTGTTGGTTGGACCTATCTTAAGGCGGCTATGAGAAAAATGGGTTTCTGTGATTGTTGGATATCTTGGATGATGATGTGCATTACTTCGGTAGACTATCATGTACTTTTTAATGGTGATCGCATAGGTCCGATAAATCCGGCAAGGGGCCTTAGACAAGGTTGTCCTTTGTCGCCTTACTTATATATTATTTGTGCCGAAGGCCTCTCATCTTTGTTGAAGCACCACGAGCAAACAGGCAGAATTCATGGTGCACGTGTTTGCCGTTCAGCCCCGTCTATCAGCCATCTCCTTTTTGCAGATGACAGTTTCATCTTCTGTAAAGCCACTCTCCAAGAAGCGAACTGCCTAAAGGATATTCTTCTAAGCTATGAAGCAGCCTCCGGACAGTCCTTGAACTTTGGTAAGTCTGCTATATCCTTTAGCCAAAACACGGCTCCTGATATTATTACTTCCATATCTGATTGTTTGGGTGTTACAAGAAGTATTGGTGAAGGAAAATATCTAGGCCTTCCTTCCTTAGTAGGTAGAAGTAAGAAGGCTATATTTAATTACATCAAAGACAGAATCTGGAAGAAATGTCAGGCTTGGAGTGCAAGAGCTTTGTCTAGAGCGGGCAAAGAGGTGCTTATTAAATCGGTTGCCCAAGCTATCCCCTCTTATTGCATGGGTGCGTTCCTTATTCCTTCCTCTCTGTGTGAAGAAATAGAAAGAATAATGAACTCTTTCTATTGGGGCTCTAAGAAAAATGGAGGTCGCGGCATTAATTGGTTGAGATGGGATAAACTTACAATTCACAAATCCATGGGCGGTCTAGGCTTTCTCAACTTGGAAGCCTTTAATCTATCTATGCTAGGAAAACAAGGATGGAAACTCCTGAATGATCCAAACTCCTTACTAACACGCATTCTCAAAGCTAAATATTTCCCTAGACGGGATTTCTTGGAAGCTAGCATTAGCCACAATCCAAGCTTTACATGGAGGAGTATATGGAGTTCTCAGAACCTTATTAAGCTGGGCTATAGATGGAAAATTGGAGATGGCTCGCAAATCAATGCCTGGACAGATCCGTGGATCCGTACACTTCCCGGTCTCAAGCCATCTACGCCTCCACCCCTAAATATGGAGGACCTCACTGTTAAGGATTTAATGACACAGGATCTGTTATCTTGGGACTTAAATGTGATCCACAACTTGTTTTCCGCACAGGATGCTGCTGCTGTACTCAACATACCGCTGCCAACACGCAATCTTGCTGATGTCCGCGTTTGGCATCAAACTATGGACGGAATCTACACTGTTAAATCTGCATACCGCAGATGTATGTCCATTGCTACCGAATCTGAAGCACAAACAGCAGAGACGCAGAGAGATTGGAACAAAATCTGGAGGCTTCATGTCCCTCATAAAGTCCGTTCCTTTCTTTGGAGGCTAGCTCGCACATGTCTCCCTATGCGCACAAGCCTCATTCAAAGGGGAATCAACTGTTCGGACGCCTGCGTTACTTGTGATACTATGGCTGAAACACATTTGCATACATTCTTTTTTTGTCCCAAAGCTTTATGTTGTTGGGAATTAGTGCATTTACATAATGTCATTTCTGATCTGTTATATACCACTCATGACTGCACTGCGCTTCTGTTCAGCCTCTTTGACAGGTTATCCGCTTAGCAACAACCATTGGCCTCTATGATTCTTTGGAGTATTTGGAAGAGCCACAACTCTAAATTATGGGAAAATTCAGACACTCCTCCTTCAACCATTGTTCGTAGAGCTAAAGACTCTCTTCACGAGTGGCAAGTTATGCAAAGAGCAAAACAGCCGAGACAGGGTACACATCAAGAGCATAAGTGGTTAAAACCGTTACCGGCAACCATGAAGTGTAACGTCGATTGTGCGCTCTTTAACAATAACACTATTACTGGATATGGACTTTGTTTTCGTGATTCTACAGGACAGTTAGTACTTGGTATGTCCAATTATGCCTTCTTTTCCTCATCGTCAACTGAGGCCGAAGCACTAGGATTATTGGAAGCAATAAAGCTTGCTGTTGAGCGTGGCTACCAATCTGTTACTTTTGAATCCGACTGCAGATTTGTTGTAGAGGCAGTCAATACTACTCAAGTCCCTCAGAATGAAGTCGGAGACATCATTAGTAGCTGTCAAGAATTGTTGTCTTTTCACAATCATTTTTCTGTCAAATATGTAAGAAGGCAAGCAAATGAGGTTGCTCACTCTATAGCTAGAGCTTCCTTATCTTACCCTCGTCCCCATATCTTTAATGATGTACCTTCTTATTTGTACCCTTTGATTATGAATGAAATGGCGTAACTTTGCATTTGCTCAAAAAAAAAATATTTTGTTTATATTAATCAAAATTATTTTCTTAACTTTATTCTAAATTATTTTCTTAACTTTATTTTGAAATTATTTTGTTTACATTAATCTAAATTATTTTCTTAACTTTATTCTAAATTATTTTCTTAACTTTATTCTAAATTATTGATTCGATATTATTCTTTAAATAAATACAAATACAAATAAAGGTAAATACAACATTAGAAACTAAAAGCAAATATAAAATAAATGAACAAAATTGAGGCATATAATAATATCTCATTTTATTAATAATTCATACATTACAATAATTCATACAATAATTTTGAACTTATTCACTAAATCTACTTATTTTCTCCTTGGGGTAAAAAGTAATCAATCTTCGTGGGGTAAAATAGTGAGCAGCATTCTTAGGGAAAATACATCATCAACCCTTGGGCTAAATTTAAATCTGGTTTTTTTTACCACAAGAAGTTATTTTTACCCACGGTAAAAAGCTTATGCGGTTAAAAAAGTAGGTTTAAAATTATCCCAAGAGTCGATCACTTCCCCAAGTCGGCTACTCACTACTTTACCCCGACGAAAATTGATCACTTTTTACCCCAAAGAGAATATTGAAAAGAAAAAAAAAAGAGAAATAGAGGGAGAGAGTGAGAGAGTGAGGAGAGGGAGAAAGTAATATGGTGTGAGGAATTAGGGAAGTATGGAGGGGTATTTATAGGTAGAAATGGGAGCCTAGGTTGTAACTACCATAAATATGGTAAAAAAAAGTGTAAAGGTTGTAAAAAACGTGTAGAATGAAGGTTAAAAATGTGACCACCGTCCACAAAAACGTGTATTCTTGAGGAGAGACCACCGGCCAACGTGCGTGAGTTAACTCACGCATAGGCTAGTGGTGCGTGACTTAAGTCATGCATAGATTACAACGTGCGTTAGTTAAGTCACGCTGCGTGACTTAACTAACGCAAGGGCATGTTTGGTAGACTTGCAGGGCGCGAGCAAAATGTGTAGTGTGAAGAGCAAATTTCTAAATAAATAGATAGAAAAGTGAGTTCTGCAGCGTATTGCAATTGCAATTGGAGGAAAAAAAAATTAAAATTAGGTCAGAAAGTGGAGAAGATGGAGGAAGGGTGGCGTGCCGTTGCGAATGTACGTCAACAACATGTTTCTGAACTGCGTACTTTGTTTCATTTGGAGCAGGTCAGCGTTTGGAACCGTCTTGATAACCTTAATCACAATTTCATTAACATGTAGTTTTAAACCCTATTATAAAATATGAAACAACACAAAATAAAGTTAAAATATGTGAAAGATTACTAAAGACAATAAAACATGGTTATTTAAAATGTAATTTTATAATCTAAATTATAAAATCAATAGAAAAATATTTAAATTTAATTATCATTAACATTTAAATTATAAAGGAATGGTCCCCGTGAGCTTGGCTCAATTGGCAGGGACATTGCATAATTTATGCAGGGGTCGGGGTTTGAACCCCGGACACCCCACTTCTCCATATTTAATTGTGTGAGCTCTAGCCACTAGGCTACTAGACAAAAAAAATTATAAAGAAATGAATTAATTTTTCTTAAATGGTGGTTTAAAATTAATATATATCATAAATATATCTATTTATGTTAAAATAGATTAAAGTGTAGTACATATTTAATTATTAAGGGCGGGGGTTGTAATTCAAGCATCTTATAAGGGAGGGGAGTATAAATTTTACTTTTTAAAGGAGTGAAGTGTATATTTTAACATAATAGAGGAGGGGAGTGTAATTCAAGTATCTTTGAGAGGAGTGGAGTGTAAGCATCTTATAAGGGAGGGGAGTGTAATTCAAGTATCTTTGAGATGAGGGGAGTGTAATTTACTCTTTATTTTATCAAGCGTAATTCAAGTATCTTTGAGATGAGGGAAATGTATATTAGACATTTTGGATTATATAATCCGAAAAGCCATATTTTTTCTCCAATTGTTGACTTTTCATGGGGTGTTCGACACGTTTTGGATTTTATAATCCAAACTAGCTTAAATTTTTTTGGAATATATAGTACAAACTTATCTTATGCATTTCAACTTCAAGTTTCTTCAGGGTGCTTCACGTTACAAAAGTTTCATAAAAATTTGGATTATATAATCCAAACGTAGTTCGGATTATATAATCGGAAGAACAAGGGTATTTCGGGAAAAATAGGGCGTGCGAAAAACTTCTTTATGGATTTCAACTTCAAGTTTCTTCAGGGTGCTTCACGTTACAAAAGTTTCATAAAAATTTGGATTATATAATCCAAACGTAGTTCGGATTATATACGTTTGGATTATATAATCGGAAGAACAAGGGTATTTCGGGAAAAATAGGGAGTGCGAAAAACTTCTTTATGCATTTCAACTTCAAGTTTCTTCAGGGTGCTTCAAGTTTCATAAAAATTTGGCTTATATAATCCAAACATAGTTCAGATTATATAATCCGAAGAACAAGGGTATTTCGGGAAAAATAGGGCGTGCGAAAAACTTCTTTATGCATTTCAACTTCAAGTTTCTTCAGGGTGCTTCAAGTTTCATAAAAATTTGGATTATATAATCCAAACATAGTTCGGATTATATAATCCGAAGAACAAGGGTATTTCGGGAAAAATAGGGCGTGCGAAAAACTTCTTTATGCATTTCAACTTCAAGTTTCTTCAGGGTGCTTTACGTTACAAAAGTTTCATAAAAATTTGGATTATATAATCCAAACGTAGTTCGGATTATATAATCGGAAGAACAAGGGTATTTCGGGAAAAATAGGGCGTGCGAAAAACTTCTTTGTGGATTTCAACTTCAAGTTTCTTCAGGGTGCTTCACGTTACAAAAGTTTCATAAAAATTTGGATTATATAATCCAAACGTAGTTCGGATTATATACGTTTGGATTATATAATCGGAAGAACAATGGTATTTCGGGAAAAATAGGGCGTGCGAAAAACTTCTTTATGCATTTCAACTTCAAGTTTCTTCAGGGTGCTTCACGTTACAAAAGTTTCATAAAAATTTGGATTATATAATCCAAACGTAGTTCGGATTATATAATCGGAAGAACAAGGGTATTTCGGAAAAAATAGGAAGTGCAAAAAACGCATAGGGTGAGAAAAGTGATATTCAATACTCGATAGATAAATAAAGGGTCATGTTAACTTGTGCCCTTAGGGCACATGTTAAGGAACCTAAAAGAAGTAACTTTGCATTGGAAAATATAACATTTTGACTTTTAAGAAGTTGAATGCACGGCTTTTCATACTTATATTTCTTTAATAAGTTTCTTAACATGTGCCCTTGGGGAACCACTTTGGTGCCATTAATGGCACCAATGTCACCATACCATTACATCTCCACCACACACACACATCACACACACATTCCCACACACATTCACACACATCAACGACCAGGATTTCTCCAATGGCACCAATGGCACCTAAGCTAAGTCACTGAAGTATTTCCCGTGCCCTTGAGGGCACAAGTTAACATTTGCCATAAATAAATAGATAGAAAAGTGAGCTGTGCATGCAGCGTATTGCAAATTGCAATTTTCAAAAAATTAGGTCAGAAAGAAAGTGTCGAAGATGGAGGAAGGGTTTTGTGCTGTTGTGAATGTTCGTCAACAACATGTTTCTGAACTACGTACTTTGTTTCATTTGGAGCAGGTCAGCGTTTGGAACCGTCTTGATAGCCTTAGTAATATTCAGAAAATCAAATACAACACCGATGAAGGTTTGTCTTTCTGTTTCAATAGCATATCTGATGCTGCGGAAGTTGTCAATGTTATAGGGGACATGCTTCCTGCCCAGGTTCAGTGGAACACGATTCCTCCATGCCTTTTTTCTGTTGAAATCGTCCCAATTTGCTGCGGGGATTTGATTTTTCTGCCTCCTCGTAATATTGGTCCAAATATTGGTCCTATTGTCATTTGTACTAGGGTTGCTAGAACATTTACTTTGCTTGATCCATTTACCTTGACCCCCTATTTCTTAAAGGCTGATCAGTACTGGGATGCACCGTTCACGCCTTCATTCTCTAGGCATCAGTTAGTGGAATATGTTGTTCTCTGTATCGAGGAATTAGAGAAGGAGGAGGAGGAGGTGGAGGAGAATAAACAGAAGAAGAAGCTGTTTTTTTATGATGATGATGATTATCAAAATGGTGATTCTTATGCTACTTATGCTGCTGCTGCCAAAAAATATCGTTTAGCTAATGCCGTAGTTGCTCGTGTGAAAGATATTGGAAATAATAATCACACAACTTTTCAAATCAGGACTCATCTTGGTCGTATTTTAAAATCCGGTGACCATGCTCTTGGTTATGACCTGTCTGGAGGAAACCTTCCTGCTGCCATTTTGATTACCAAGATTAGTTATGCCGAAGAGGAGAATGGTAGAGTTGTTGTTGTTCAGGATAAGTGGGAATCTGATTATCAACTCTTCTTAAAAGATCTACAACAAGACCCTAAACTCCTCTTCGACCGAAGAGCAATCTACCGAAATCCAACCAACTGCCATCCATCTGGCCCACTCATCAGATCCCCCTTTTATAGACCTTTTTGTCCATTGGAGGATTTGCTTGATGGATGATCTACTTACAAGCTTAAACAAACATCACTTCTATTGATGTTTTGTTAGTTCCAATAACAAAAACAAGGAAGATGCTTTTTCATTTATTAGGTTTTTTCTATTTGCTGTTTCTGTTTCATGTTTATGTTTATGTTTATTCTGATAACAAGAACAACTACTTAAAAGGTTCTTTTCACTTACTTTGTTGCAATTTGCAATTTCTGTTTGATATTTATGTTTATTAGAACAAGTTATGTTTGATATTTATGTCCATCAATTATGAGATTGCTGAATTTGCTGATTGCATTTATATGACATTTTTAGATGTTCAGTTATATCATTATAGAGCTTGAAAATTATTTTGTCTCAAACCCCTTCACAATCTCATACTTTTTTTAAGTATACAATCCTGTCTCAAAGCCTTAGGAATGCAGATTTTGCAGCAAAACTGGCTGGTTTATACAACTCTTGCACTCAAACATGGCTAGTTTTACTTCTTTTCACTTGGTATTAGTATAGTAGACTAGAGTGGCACCAAACTGTATTAATGTGTGATATTTACTGCTGTAAAAGTCTCTTATGCAGAAAACTGCCTTAATGTGTGATATTTCACAACTTGCAAAGACTACATTAAGTGATGATTTTTATCATGGAATCTGCAAAGCTCTTGCTTGTTAAATATTCAATACTTGTTTTTGACCTTAATCATGTGCATTGGTTTTATAAACATCGGTTGTAGCTTATACACATAAAATCAACATCTAAGTGTTTGTACCCAAAAAAAAAAAAAAAAATCAACATCTAAGTGTGTTACACAAACCCAAATTAACATAAACAGATTTATCACTACTAAGAAACAGGAAGTTAGTGTTTTTATAATTATTTTTTTTTCATATTGGGGATTTTAAAGAACAAATTTATGTTTTTCCATTAGTTTTGATCCCTGGCATTTCATTTGTCATTCAAACTAGCTATGTTAGCTTTTTTAAACGAGTTGACGTCCCTGTTTCACAATATTAGATGTTTAACGATAGTGACTAAAATGACTAATAGAGTGTAGAGAGGAGGATTAAACATTGTTTTCGTTTGAGTTGGGGACTAGTGTGACAACATCTTACACTTTTAAAATGACTAAAATGGTTGTTTGCTCTTTTATTAAGTCAGTCAATATCTTCTAATATGCAATGCTTATATTGTTATACAATTTCTTGAAGTATATGTGCAAGTACTTGTAGGATGCAATAAATGGATTTTGACCTGTCTCTTGATGAAATGTTTGGTAGATAGGACTAAAAATATTACTATTATACGTATTAGGTGGTTAAGACAATGGTTAAGACAAAATCTTAACTATTTAACATATTAGTACTCTCAAATCATACAAGAATTTTCCAGTAGACACAGCTGCAACAACTCCTTTGTGTTAAGCAATTGAAGAAAGTGAAATATGGGGAAGAAGGAAAGCATAAGCTCCATTGGCGTCGTTCCCAATTTCATGTCGACAACAAAGAAATTACGTGTGTAGCCGCAGACGTAGAGTGAGTGAGAAAGGAACCATACATGTGCTATGCAATGCACATAACCAAGTCAGCTACCATAAGCAGCATGGTCTTCAACACATACACATAGCAGATGGTCTTCAACACATACACATAGCAGCAACCTCAGCTAACTAAGCTTAGGAACAGTTAATTACAAAGACCTGATCTTGAAGTTTATTCCTTACAAATGTAGCAACAAAATCCTGGGAACAGATCTCATCCAAGACTTAGAACCAAGACAAGATGCCTACAAATTACAAATGTTTTTACATCTCTTCATAAAAGCAACATGAAAATTGCTCTTCTCCCTTTCAAAATCGTTTATTCCTTTAAAAATGTTTACTATAAGTTAACTCACGTTCGGCTTTTTCAACGTCAGTTAACTCACGTAAACATGTGAATGAGTAAAACTAAAAAGAAGAAAGCAATTTCCAAACAACATTGACATTAATTCTCATGTAGAGGGATATTAATACTGATACAATCTAATGCTATGATCAATTTCTACTCGAGTAATGCTAAACACAGCAACATGTTTTAACGCGAATGGATCACGAACATATATCAACTAATGAAAAATCAGGGATTGGCATAAATTACGGAAGGCTTATAACACATTATGGAAGTCAATAAATAAAGGGGTGAGGCAATTGAGTGATGCTATATTTCCCGAACCATTTTGCTCACGATTATCCCGAATAAACTTATTGTTACATTTCTTTCACATATATACTACTATTATATTAAAAAAAAAACAAGGTCATGTGTCTAAAAGGAAAAGGGACACGCCCTCGAAGAAAAAATCCACCGTCACACGTTATTCCAGTATCCCTTTTAAACAACTCTATAACTCAATGTCTCATTCCAATCGAAAGCATATAAAGCTATATAAAATTAATAATTAGATGTGAAGTGGTTGTGGTCTTATATATATTGCTCAATTAATAGTTAAATAATGCAAGTTTTCACCAATAAAATAAATGCAAGTGGGGTGTTTGCATGCTTATCGGGACAAATTCGTGATACAACTTGTCGCGAGATTCAGCATTTTTCGAGCCAAATATACAGTCGGATAAATTCGCTATAAACTTTCTCGCGATAAACAGCATTATGCTTTCTACTCGCTATATCCAACGACGTACGAAATGCTCGCGAGCAAATAATTTAACCAATACCAAAATGTGGCTTTGCGGAAATCATGGAGGTTGGTGGAAACAATAAATATACTACATGACTTGATTACCTACGTTTAATGCACACGTTTAGTAATCAATTTAGTGTATTTAAAAAGTTTTAATGCACACGGTTAATAGCAATCAATTTAGTGTGTTTCAACCGTTCTAATGCATATGGTTAATGCAAACGTTTAATGCACACGTTTATAGCAATCAATTTTAAAGAAGACACGTGTTATTTTTTTCTCAAAAATTATAGTAAAATCATTTCAACGGCTCATGTAAGATTAAAAACGGACTTATGTAGACGAAGCATTCATGCAATCAAGGCATTAGTGGCCGTTCGATCTTGATCTGACGGTCAATAAAAAGTAGATTTAATTATATTTTTTTAATTCTTAAAATATCGAACTCAAATCAAGACCACACGGTCCATGGTAGATACCCAAAATCAATTAATTAATGCTTCAAAAAGATTTTAGGTGCTGAAGTGTTTTTTTTTTTGGGTAGTGTTAACTTGTGCTCTTAGGGCACATGTTAAGATATCCAAAAAAAGAAATATTCCCTTAAACTTTGTGCAATCAATTCATTAAAACATTAAAGATTCAATTTAATGCACGCATTCCAATACATTATTTTCACATTAGGCTTATAAACTTGTGCCTTAAGGGCACAAGTTAACATTTTCCTTTTTTTTTAGGTTTTTTCTTGGGACAGGGTAGTTGACTAGTAGTTGTTGTTATTCAGCCCCCACAAATCTTTTACAAATTAGACGACCGAAAATTAATTCAATAAATTGAACCAAAAATTGATCAAGTCATTGACTAGTTTTTTTTTATATAGAAAAGTCATTGATTAGTTATATATCGTGATTACACTATAGTCTAATTGATTTGGAATTGAACTGATTTTATAAACTTATTTTCCAACCGATTAAAATATGTTACAGGGTTCAAATCCCAACAACAACAACCAAGCCTTATCCCACTATGTGGGGTCGGTTACATTGATCAAATGACGTCATAGAGTTCTATCAAAGACCATATTTGGATTTAACTCATTGACCTCTAAATCTTTTCTAATGGTTTCTCGAATGGTTTTCTTAGGTCTTCCTCTACCTCTTTTAACATGACTCTCCTCCATTTGATCTATTCTTCTTACAACGGCATCTACGGGTCTTCTCTCTATATGTCCAAACCATCTAAGCCTATTTTCTACTAACTTTTCTACTATAGGTGCTACCCCCACTCTCTCTCTCTCTCTAATGGTGTCATTTCTAATTCTATCATGTCTAGTCTTACCACTTATCCGTCTTACCACTCATCCAGCGTAACATCCTCATCTCCGCTACACTTACTTTACTCTCGTGTTGGCTCTTAACCGCCCAACACTCCGTACCATACAACATTGCTGGTCTGACTGTTGTCCGATAGAACTTTCCTTTCAGCTTAAGTGGTACTACAAATAGATAACTACAAAAAAAAAAAAATTTACCACAAATGTCTTATCGAAGCCACATAATATATAACTACAAAAACAATAATCACATAATATAAGGAGATACATAACCTCTTCTTGCTACTACAATCATAACTGAACAATATTATCTATAAAAGAAATAAAATAACGTGATACATAACCTAATTAAACAATAAAAAAAAAAACTAAGCAATAAAAATGCTTCTTATCTCTCCCAAATTCTACCGTCTTTTCCAAAAACACAAACATGTGTTTTATGCATGAATATGTAAATAGTAGGCAATGAAGGAGAAGAGAGTGGCACCAAGGATTGAACCAAAAGAAACAGCATCACTACTGTTTGGTCCTGGGGCTGGACCTTCAACATGGTTTTGATTATATTGGTGATCAAGTGGTATGTCTCTGGTGCTGGCTGCTATGAGGACAACAACAAAAGCAACAATCTTCTTGGTCTCCATTGTGTATTTAGTACTAGTATTATGTCAATTACACAACAATATGAAATGATATGGAATTATATATGGGAGGGTTAATTTATAGTGGGAAGGACGCGTGTTGATTATTACTCCCCCATTTTACTCCAAAAAAAAAATTATTACTCCCTCATTTGTTGAGTTCAATGATATAATTATTTTATTAATTGTAGTTAATACAAAATTAAGTGAAATGAAATTCAATAAATATATTAATCAAAATAGAAAATAAAAATACTTCAATGAATATGATTTATTTTTTAGGCTTAAAGCCATTTCACGAGTGGCATCGCTAGCAAAATTCCACTACGATTGTTGAAAGTTTTGAAAATTTGACCCCACCACCTGCATGAATTTCGGGTATTAACAAGATTTGATTGGTCTAAATGAGTTTCGGGAAGCTTTCGGGAACAATTCTTTCCCTTTAAATAGCACCACTCTTTTTTTTAGGAAAATGCTAACTTGTGCCCTTAAGGCACAAGTTAATGTGTCAAATGTAGAAACTTTTTGTTGAAACTTGTGTATTGAATTCAATTTTTTAACTTTTAATTAATTGAAAGCACAAATTTTAAGAGAATATTTCTATTTCTTGATTGTTTAACATGTGTCCTTAGGGCACAAGATAACATGACCCTTTTTTTTATTGTAGTTATCAATAATGGCAATATCAGCTACACGTGGAAGGAGTGGAATGAGCAGCAATCATTGGGCTAGTATTAATAAGGGGGTAATAGTCACTTTAGTCCCTGAATATGTAATGATTAGTCATTTTAGTCCTTCATTGTATCAAAATTTTAAAATAGTCCTTAATTGTGCATTATGTTAGTCAAAATAGTCCTTGACACTAAAATAACCTCTCAATGTTCACAATAACTCTTCATATAGGGACTAAAATGACAATAAACATGTACTTATAAGGACTAATATGACAATAAGTAAGTATATTGGAGGACTAATCTGACAATATTAATGAAATATTTTAACGTTAAGGACTATTTTGACTAACAAAATGCACAATCAGTGACTACTTTGAAGTTTTGATACATTGAAGGACTATTTTGACTACTCATTACAATTTCAGGGACCAAAGTGACTATTACCCCATTAATAAGGTTGCATTTTTTATATTAAAAAAAAAAACATAGAAACATGGGTTTCATTGAGAAACTTTTGACAATATTTCAAAATATTTTATGTTTTTATCAAAAGTTTCTCAATTAGACGCATGTTTCTAAGTTTTTTTTTCACATGATGAGAGACTTAATTGAGAAGTATTTGACAAAGATAGAGACTATTTTGAAATATTAATAAAGTCAAGGACTAATTTGAGAATCACAAGACAGAGACCAAATTGGTGGTTTACTCGAAAAGAGTATGAAGAGGGATAAATGAGCAAGTCTTACATAGGCACAAATACAAATGAAAAATGCTTGGACACACTCACATAAATTGAGAGAAATAAATGAGAAAAAATTTAGTCACATCATTCAATTATTTTCTCTTTTAATTTTTTCAATTTATGTGTGTGTGTGTGTGTCTAACCACTTTTTATTTTGTGTTTGTCTCTAAGTAAGTATTTCTAAATAAGTTAGAAATAAAGTTGATTTGATGTGTTGATCGATATAAAACAAAAAATAAAAGAAATAGATTTGTTAAAAAAAAGAAGAAAGGAGTATTGATTATTTTTTTTTGAAAGGAGTCTTGATTATTTTAAAAGTATCAAAGTATCCGTGATTAAAAATTCTTTAATCAAGATTATTTTATTGTTAATTTTTTTCATTTAATTGTATTTTTAAAGGATTTAACTGTTAAATGTAATTAGAAGTATTAAATTTAATTAATTAAAATTACTCAGAAAATTATCTCAAGTGCACCCTCACAATGGCGAGTGTTGATCTTGAGAAATCTGGAAATCTTGTTTATGGATATGGTTAAATGATCGTGAGTGATGAACAGATGTGGTGTGGGATGAGGGGTATTTAAGGAGATTCACCAACCATCAGATACGTCGCCCTAAAGCATCGGCGACCACCACCTTCGTATCACCACCGCTCGCAGCTCCTCACCTATCCCACCATGCATCTTCGCTGGTGTTGGTATGAAAATGATTAATTTAGTTTTTTTTTTTTTAAAGAAAATCTGAATTTTTTATGATGAATGGATGAAGAATGATGATGATGAAGATGAAGGTATGAAGAAGAGGATGAGTATTTAAAAAAAAACTGAGTTTGAAAAAAAAATTCAATTATTTTATTTCATTATTAATTATTTTGCATTTTTCGTTTTTAAAAAAATCAGTAATTATTGCAAAAGAGCTAATTTAGGGGACTAAATTTTTCATTTTTTAACAGGTGTCAAAATTGCAACATTTTGTAACTTATGGGGTCAAAAGTACACTTAAGCCTTTTAAAAATAGGTCAAATGTTCTATTTAAAATCCTTAGTACAAAATAGACTTACGAGCTAATAGGTCAGACTAGACTTTTAAAAAGGTTAGGTCTACTTAAACTGTACTTTAACATACTAGTATATCATGCTTAAGCTTTAATATTTTAAACCAGATCGGACTTATTTAAACAAATTTTGGCTCGTCCCGCCCTATTCACACCCCTGCATAGGAGTAATGTGTTTAAACCATTTTAATGCAATGGGCACGGTTAATTCAAATGTTTAATGCAACAATTATAACGATAAATTTTAACGGAAACACATGTTATTGTACTATTTCCGAACATTATCAGTAATAACATAAGAAAAATAGAAGGTTGTACTTGTGTATGATTAAAATGAACTTGTAAAAATACATAGATCAATTAATTAACGGGAAATATTAACTTGTACCCTTGGGGTACAAGTTAAAGAACTAAAAGTAGAAGTTTTTTCTTGAAAATTGTGCATTCAATGTATTGAAAGTTTTAAAAGTTATATTTTCAACATAAAATTTATTACTTAATTCTATTTTAAGTTCCTTATTGGAAAATGTTAACTTGCCCTTGCGGCATAAGTTAAAGAATTAACTAGACTTTCGACCCGTGCGTCGCACGGGTTTTCTCGACTATAATAGAGACCAATAAATAATCTTTAACCTGTAAGATCATTAATATGGTAGAAAATATTTTCTTCAAAAAAAAATGCAAGCAGATAGGAATGAAATTGGTGTGCAATGCATTTTTTTAGATGGAATTTGTTGGGGTAAATAATTGCAAACCTAATAAAGCAAATGAGCGGGAAAAAATCAGGTTAAGTTGCTGCAGACGTAACAAAATTAATAAATAAGGATGTAAAAAAAAAAGGCATGAAATTAAAAAAAAATCCAAAAAAAAGTGTAAAATTCTTGACAAAAAAAAGAGTATAAAATATAAGGATCATACGTGATCATTGATATGGTAGAAAATATTTTCTTCAACAAAAAAAAAGGCGGCAAGCGGATAGGAATGAAATTGGTGTGCAATGCACTCTTTTAGATGGAATTTGTTAGGTTAAATAACTGCAAACCTAATAAAGTAAATGATCGGGAAAAAATTAGGTTAAGTTGTTGCAGACGTAACAAAATTAATAAATAAGGATCTCAAAAAAAAAGCATGAAATTAAAAAAAATCCAAAAAAAAAAAGTGTAAAATTCTTGAAAAAAAAAGTATGAAATAGAAGGATCATACGTGATCATTGATATGGTAGAAAATATTTTCTTCAACAAAAAAACGGCAAGCGGATAGGAATGAAATTGGTGTGCAATGCATTTTTTTAGATGGAATTTGTTAGGTTAAATAATTGCAAACCTAGTAAAGCAAATGAGCGGGAAAAAATTAGGTTAAGTTGTTGCAGACGTAACAAAATTAATAAATAAGGATGCTTAACTATTTTAGGCACAAGTTTTATTTTAATCGGTTTTCCTCTATGCCCCAATGCATTGACTAAAAACCAACCGAGCAACAATTAATTTAACAAATTGAACCAAAAATTGATCAAGTCGTTGATTGGAATTGAACTCATTTTATTTATTTATGTTCGGTTGAACCATAATCGAATTACTGTCCGAGAGGTTTTGCCTATTTCACAATGATCTTGGATATTGGTTTCAAAAATTTGAATACAAATTCTTGTCCAAACCACATAATATATAACTAGAAAGGAAAAAAACGCATAATAGAAGGGAACAGAACTTCTTGGTGCTACAATTATTATCGAACAATATCATCCAGAAAAACTTGAGCAATAAAATTACAACCTATCTCTTCTCAATTTGAATTATGCATGATTACACAAATAGTAGGCAACAAAGGAGAAGAGAGGGACACCAAGGATTGAACCAAGAGAAGCAGCATCACTACTTGGTCCTGGAGCTGGGGCTGGCCCACCGACATGGCGATGATGGTGGTGGTGATCACGTGCCATGACGGCGCTTATGGCAGCTAAGAGGACAACAACAATAGCAACAATCATTATCTTCATTGGGAGAAGGGTTAATTAGAAAAAGGAAATATGAATGAGTTTGAATCATGGGAGAAGGGTTAATTTATAGTGGAAATAACGTGTGCTATTGTTATGAGACTTTAATTTTGTAATTAAAGATTTTACTCGTATTTCCAAATTTAAATACCCATTAATATTGAATAATTTTTGCATTGTTCCCTAAAAAAAAAAATTGGCATTGTGAAAAGGTTAATGCTCAGTAAAAGATTGTACTTTCGATCCGGAATTTTCGCACGGGGAGTGGAATCAAAAAAAAAGGGGAATTAGTCACTTTTGTCCCTGAATAGGGAACGATTCGTCAATTTAGTCCCTGAATGCAGATAATATGCAAAACAGTCCCTGCATGGTCAATTTCAGGGACTAAAGTGACTAACGAAGTCTACATTCAGGGACTAAATTGACTAACGGAGTCTGCATTCAGGGACTAAATTGACTAACAAAGTCTACATTCAGGGACTATTTTGCAATTTATCTGCATTCAGGGACTAAATTGACGAATCGTTCCCCATTCAGGGACTAAAGTGACTAATTCCCAAAAAAAAAACAGAAATAAGTGAAGGAAGGGAAAAATAACTGAAAATATATTGCTACAAAGTTTTTTAGAGAAAGAAGTATTTTTTTTTTGTATAAAAAAATAAAGAGAAAGAAGTATTTTTTTTTAGTGTTAACTTATGTCTCTAGAGCACATATTAAGAAATCCAAAAGAAAAAATATTTTCTAAAATTTTGTGCATTTAATTGATTAAAAAGTTAAAGATTAAATGCAATACAGACATTCCAATAAATTATTTCTATATTTGAATCATTAACTTGTGCCTTGAGGGCACAAGTTAACATTTTTTTTAAGGAAAATGTTAACTAGTGCCCCCAAACACTGGTTAAAGAAATATAAAAGGGAATGTTTTCTTGAAAATTGTGTATTTTACTTTTTGAAACCCGAAAAAGTTTTGTTTTTAAGACCAAGTGCAATGGTGTTGAATGGTGGTGTTGAAAACAAGGTTCAACACTTGGTCCCTTTGCAATGGAGTGTTGAAGTTGGGGGGAAAATGATGTGGAGGAAAAAGGAGTTGAATGTATTCAAATAAGTTGAAGTCTGCAAAGGGGGACCCGTAGCCGCCACGTGTTGATTTTTTACTGGCCTGCAGCGCGCGTGAGGACAGCAGTGACGCAGAGAGAGAGTGTTGAAAGCTTTAACACGTGGCAAAATCTGATTGGCTGTCTGGATTTTACTCATTTTAATAATTTGAACTCAATTATTTCATTGCAAATTAAAAAAAAATTACCAAAATTCATGATTTTTTTTTGTCTATAAATATAGACTTGATTCATTTGATTTGGACACAAAAAAAAACCGAAATTTTCCATTATCTTAATATTATTATTATCTTTCTATTAGTTTTTCTTTTGAAGTTTTAATCTGGTTTTTACGAGTTGTGTGATCCAGATGTTCATCACGAATTGCAAGCAGATCTAGTGAAACACATATGGGAAAAGTTTGGAAAGTTTCGTAATTGGAGATGATTTGTATCATACTAATTAAGCTACTTGTGTTTTGTGTGCTTAGTTTGTTGTCTTGCATTTGAAGTTATTTGCATGCCGCGTGATTAGTTTGTTGTATTGCATTTTAAGTTAAGAAAATAAAAATAAATTATTTAAATAGATTTTGTTTTTACAAAAAACTAAAAAATAAATTATTTTTTTAAGGATAAAAAATAAATTGTTAAGTGTTTATTATTTTAATTTAATTATAATCGATAATTGTAATTTTATGTAATAAAAAAACAAAAATATAAAATTAAATAAGAATAGGAAATAAAAAGTGGTGGGATAGAGTGTTGAATGAAAAACCATTGGAGAGTGTAAAAGTTGAATGAGTGTTGAATTATTAGGTGGAAGAGAGAGAAAATGATGTGGAGTGTTTGGAAGAGAAAAAGTGGGTGTTGAGAGTGTCAACCATTGTAAATGGTCTAATGCTGACTTTGATTTTTCTTTCCATTTTCAGCTGCTGAACTAGTGCACCAGAGGCATCGGTTAACATAACCCTTTTTTAATAGCAGAGAAAGAAGTTGAACTTTGGAAATAGGAGTGAGTGAATGTGAGTGGATTCAACTTTTATTTTATGGCAAATTCTTGCTATTTACCCATCAATAAAATGCGTGGAGTTTATCAAATGATTGAGTTCAATGGTTAATATATTAACAAAAAAATGAATTGTTAACGAAGAACAATTTTTGGTCCAACGATATTTAGTTTAAGCATCTTTTTACTGAATACTATAGGGTTAACAACAAAAAACAATGTAGAGTTAATTGACACAAATCAAAATCATTTATTTGTATATCTGTCTTTTGTTGATAAGTGTAGTTGTCACCTAATTTTATACTGCACTCCCTATATATAGTAATGTTTTTTTTTTGGGTACAAATATCGTAAAAATATCAAGTTTCACATTTATATATATAAAAAAATCGAACAAAATAACAATCACTTTTACATCCCTTAAAAAAATTACTTTTACATAAAAGAAAAATTGATTATTTTAATTTATATCTTTTAATCAGGCTTTCTAGCTTCAACCGTCCCTTATGTTGACATCCATGACCTTCAACTCACTGTTAAAGATGTTCTCAATAGTCTAACACCCCACAACAACATGCTTTACACCATTTTACCTACAGAGGTTGCCAATAATATCAACAATCTCAAGGTCCGTTTTCATGATGCCATAGGAGACTCTTTCATTTGGTCTCCCAACAAGAATGAAGTCTACACAGCTAAGAGTGGATATGATTGGCTCCTTTCCCGTTCAGCCTCTGGTAACACCGCCACTTCTCACCAATCTTGGCCCTGGATTTGGAAATTGCACCTTCCGGAGAAATATAAATTCCTTGTGTGGTTGGCTAGGCCCTTTCTTTATTAATGCACAAGAATATTGCTCAATCAGCCATTTGCTCTCGCTGCAATCACCAGGAAGAGACCTTCCTTCACTGCATCCGTGACTGTCCTCATTCCTCCAAAATTTGGCGTCGCATTGGATTCAATACCGATGCTTTCTTTGCGGAAAATAACACTTATGACTGGTTAAAGAATGGTCTGATGGGCTCTCAACATCACAATTTCTCAGATGGTGTGTGGTGGGTGTAACGCCCTCCTTGTTATTTAATTATTTTTCTTGAGATAGAGCCGAATTATATGATTTATTTAATTATGTGATATGTTGATATTTTATTGAGTGGCTTTATTTTATTATTTATTACAATATATTTAGTGGGAGAATATAATTAGTGGAAGAATATATTTAGTGGGAGAATATATTTAGTGGAAGTATATATTTAGTGGAGAAATATAATTATTTAGAATAATGAGGCTTTGGGGCAGAATTGGAATTAAGAGAAAATAAATAGGTTAAGGTTTATATAAAGAGGAGAGTCAGAGTTAGAAAAGAGGGATTACGTGCAAACTGTTTTTGGGAGAAAGAGGAGAAACCTAGAGAAAGAGGAGAAACCAGAGAAGAGAAGTCTGTAGAATCCTTGCAATCAATCAATCTAAGGTAAGGGTGGGACTATCATTCAATAATCTTGGGTCTATGATTCTGGAAATTTCACTTAACATGTTGTAGGTTTAGTTTTTGAGAATTGGAGAATTAGGGTTAAGAGTGATAATTGATGATTTATGTTATGTTGTTGTTGATTTGTGGTTGTCGATGATTGTTGTTGTTAATGTCATATTATGAATTGGGTATGAATTATGTTGAGTTGTTGTTGTTGATTGTGATAATTTTGAATGAATGTGAAGTTTGAATAATATAAGTTGCTTTTCCTGATTTTTTCTTATCTCTGCCCTGAATTTTGAAATAGAAAACTGGTATTGATCGGTATAGAATTGGTCTTAGGTGTAAACACGAAAGTTGTAGGTATGGATGTTAGTTTTCTAATGTCGTTGGTCTGACGTCAAAATGATTTATAGAACTTGAGTTATGGTCAAATTACTACACGTAGGTCACAGTGAATTTTTATGGACTTTTTGCACAACTTTTTCGATTTCGAAACAAAAACTGGTATTGATCGGTACAAAATTGGCCTTGGGTGTAAATATGAAAGTTTTAGATAATTTTGTTAGCTTTCTAGCGGCTTTGGTTTGACATGGAAATATGTTATGTATAATTTATTATGTTTTTACAAAATTGCAAGATGAATTGTTGATGTTTGAATACGATGTTATATGATGAATGGTTGATGTTTGAATATAATATTAACGATGATCTGTGAAGTTATTATAAGATGGTTTAATGTTGTTACTGATGATATATATAATCGTATATGCATTATGTGAATTATAAGTGATGTTTTGAGACGATGATTACATTTTGATATTGTTATATCTTGAGATTATTGATGTGCTGCCATGTTGCTGTTTACTATTGATTAAAGTTGCATGTGTCGATCTAAGATGTGAGATGTTGATCCAAATTATTGGAGTCATATAAAACGTTCATGTTGTCTAAGTTGTAAGATGTTGAGTCCATGCATACTCATTTAAAGACGAGGGTTCATGCCCTAGGAGCTTTTGCTCAATAAAGACGAGGGCTCATGCCCTAGGAGCTTTTGCACAATAGTGACGAGGGCTCATGCCCTAGGAGTATATTTATGCTCAAAAAGCGATGAGGGCTTATGCCCTAGAATGGTACCGCATGCATGAGTAAAATGATAGAGTTGCATAGTCGAGTTAAGTTGCATTGTCGAGTCAAGTTATTAAGTTGATTTATGAAGTTGATATTGATGTTGATTATGAAGTTGATTATGATGATGATAATGATGCTACATGACCATTGTTATGATATGTTGATGATGTTTATGTTGTTAAATATAATTGTTGAATTATATGCTTAGCATTATTGTTTGTGAATCTCACCCCATCTGCTTGGAAATGTTGCTCTTCGTATGAGTAACTTGCAGGTGATCGAGAATAAGTAGCTGTTGATTTCTGTCGTGAGTGACTATCTCTCATTGTGTCTTTAGGTGCTCTGATACGTAACGGGATGAGAACTTTTGTGGCTATTTTCTATTCCTTACGTACTGCTTATGATTTTACATGACTATGATTTAGTTTTTGGATTATTACGAGATGTTTTGATGAGGCCTTTGTGCCAAGACTAATTATGTTGTTGAATTAAAATCCGCTGCGAAGTTTTTGAATATTTATGTTGACCAATTTATGAAGGATGAATTGTTATTTATTCCATTTATGATTTTTAAGAAGTGTAGCATTCCGTTTATGTTGAATGACTCTGATTTATATGTGAAATTTTTATGTTGGGAAAACGGGGTGTTATAGTGGGTGTGGTGGCACCGCAACTTAATATGTCTCGACAACGAAGAGTGGTCACTAAATCGCCTTACCGTCAACATTCACAATTCCAGTCATGTCAATCGCACCGCTTTCCATCAAAATTCTAACCTTGCTGCCAGTGATAACTGATAAGGTGGTAAAATGGAATTGCAATAATCATCCTGGTTTTATTCTTAATGTCGACGGGATTTGTATTGGCAATCCTCAACGTACCGGTTTTGGTGGCCTTCTTAGGAACAATGCTGGCCTCTTTATTTCAGGGTTCTCTGGATACACTGCTGACTCTTTCGACGTTCTCCTTGCTAAATTGCACGCAATCTACCAGGGTTTGCGCATGGTTAGAGCTCTAGGATTCTCTGATGTTATGTGCTACTCTAATTCGCTCCATTCGATTAACCTCATCAACGGTCCTCCTCTGAAATTTCATGCTTACACCACCCTTATTCATGATATTAAGGACTTGATCATTCTCAGCAGTTATTCTATTCTTCACACTTTTCGGGAGGGGAATCATTGCGCCGACTTTCTAGCAAAAAAGGGAGCAGCTGCTGATGACGTTTTGATGATTCATACATCTGCACCTGAGGAGTTGTTACCTCTCATTAGGGAGAACGCTTGTGGAACTTTCTTCCCAAGGGGCTAGTTAGTTTCTGTTTCTGTTTGTTTCCTTTCTTTTTATGTTTTTGCTTTCTTTTTATCCTCTGTAACCAAAAAAAAATCAAAGGAAGCTATGAAAAACATTTAGATTTGATGCATGTGTTTATTTTTTCCGTATATTTTGTAACGAAGTGGGTATAGTCGGTTTAAAAGCGGAAATGGTGAGATCTTGATGGGCAAAAACATGTCGAGCCGGCTAACAAAAAATAATGCATTCAAGATGGATCTGGATCACCTATTGTAACTGCTTCACATAGTAGTCAATTTCAGTCGTAGAATAGTGATCAAACAGTTATGCTTTATAGAGTTTAGTTTGGTCAGTTTCTACACAATTGATCTTTGTCATTCTTTTCTGATTGAATGTTCGGCAACAACTACTATGTTGAAATTGTGTTGTTGAAATTGATATGTTTAATGCATGTTATTGTTGATGTTTTTGTAGAATATGAAATAATGGTAGTTTTTTCAACTTTTTTATGTTTTTGACACGTTTCGTATTATATAATCCAAAGCACGAGTTTTAACACTATCTGGAAAGTTTCAAATTATCCAATCCAAACCAATCTGGCAGGTGTTCGAAATACACAATCTTAAGATGGCTAGAATATGGACGATGGCATTTGAAGCAACATTTAAACCATTTACGATGTGTTTATTGTACTTTTTTTGTCATTTTAAATAATTCCTTTAATTGTAATTATAGTCTAGGATGGTTTGTGGCTATACATAGCTTTGATTCTTTTCGTTTTCTATTGCAAATCAGCCTTTATCTTTTCTTTCTTGCTTATCATTTGGAAGCAGGTTATGATACCATGATCACTGCTGACCATTCACATCATCCCCAAAACTGTCGTGCATTTATTGTTGTGATGATGCGATGTTCAGCAGAGACCTTCACATCAATTGTAATATGTATTATGAGTTTTGATGGAGTTCATATTATATAATCCGAACGCAGGCAAAATCAAAATTTTGGAAAACGCGCAAGAAAGGAGAATAGTTAGTTTGAGAAAAAATATCTCAAACTTTTTTTGTTTGTTTTAGATTTTTTATTACAAATACTTGGAAATATTGAGACGAGGGGGTGTTGTTTATTTGTACCCCATTTTTCGAACACATCCTATGCACGTAAAACTATTATAATTTAAATATTATATTATTATATTTTAAAGTGTATATTGTTTTTGTTAATCTTCCAGTTTTCAGAAGAAGAAGTCTTAATAATTCAGAGTTTTGTCCTTCAAAAAAAAAAACAGAGTTTTGCAGCAATATAATTAAAGTATGAAAATTCTTTTAAAAAAATGAAGTATGACAAAAAATTGTTCCAATATATGAAAAGTATACTTCTAAAAATGAATTTTATTATCTACCTCTAAAAATGAATGCTATTATCTACCGAAAAATAAAGTAGTTGCAGACGTGTTTCAAATAATCAGCGGTGCAAATAGTAACTCTAAATTGGGCCGAAGCACCTTCAAATAACCAAAACGCTAATTGTAATCCCAAAACGACAGACTCATTTTTAGGGTTTAAAGAAAGGTTGAAAGAAACCCTGACGAAGTTGAATTTCATTTTTCAACACTGACGACAATGGGATTCTGGGGTAAGTCTGAGAAAATCTGAAGCACTCCGTTAATCACTTATTTCTGTTTCTTCAACTTATAATCGCGTTTGAGAATAATTTTTTCTTCCGTTTTGTATTTGAACTTATCAGGGATTGAAGTGAAACCTGGCAATCCGGTTCCGTATAGTACTGACGATGTGGAAGGAAAGCTTCACGTCACTCAGGTTATTGGAATTTCTGAACAATTTTTGTGATAACTGCCATCTGCGTTTGAATTTGAAGTTTTTTCTTATATCAGCTTTGTTTTCATTGAATCTGGATGAATTTTATTGATGTTTTTACTGTTTATTAGGGTTCAAAACCATTCGTTGTATAATCTAGGTTTGTTTGTAAGACAGACTTGTACATTCCTTCTGCACAAGGCCGCACCGCACCTTCAATCAGAAGTGTCGGTGCTACAGAGACCTTAGATGATAAATAATAATTGAATTGAAGTATATGCATTATTGGACATTGTCGTAATATTTGCATTCCTATAGAATTACATGGATATACTTGAAATGACACTCGAGGGGTTTGAACTCTGAACTCTGTTGAATTACTTGTTGATATATTTTTTTTAAGTCATGAGATTTTTTCCATAAATTCAACACATTAATTCTGGTATTGTCTTGTAAGTGATTTTTCTGTTTCCTTTTTGTGATAATTTTGTCGTTGAATTGGTTTGATGGTTACTTGGCACTTCGGCTGTGATTGTAATAATTTCACGACTTTTCTTGGTGTTATCTATTCATCAGAGTTAAAAATGATTCGTGCACGTTTGGATTGGCTTATTTTTGAGCTTATGCAAATAAATAAGCTTCTATGTATTGTTCACAAGCTTGTCAAATTAGCTTATTAAAAAATAGCTTGTGAAGATACAATTTTCGTTAGTGATAACGCATGAATTAACATGAAAGCTTATTTATTTGCATAAGTTTTTTTCCATAAGCTAAAAAATAAGCCCATCCAAATGGGCCTTGGTTTTTAGTTATTGACTTATGCCTTCATCTAGCATACATCCGCTGATAAAAATGATTTGTCATAGTTTAGTATTTGCTTTGCTTTGTTGGATTTCAATATAACAGTTGCATTCCTATATAATATGCATTTATTTGCTTGCATTGGCACTTGAGGTGTCTGGAGTTTGGTTAATTGGGTGTTGATACCTTTTGAAGTCCAATATGATTTTATGGTTACGAATAATCACTAACATTTCTCTTCCCGTCCTCTAAAATTTCAG
The DNA here is from genome assembly GCF_051527215.1 of Medicago sativa. Classification (NCBI taxonomy): domain Eukaryota; kingdom Viridiplantae; phylum Streptophyta; class Magnoliopsida; order Fabales; family Fabaceae; genus Medicago; species Medicago sativa. The sequence goes on from NC_140753.1 coordinate 2,616,559, forward strand.
GCTACTCTAGGCGTTGGTCCATCGACGGAGAAAAGCATTCTTCAGTGCGCTTCTGGACGCAAAAATCCAGTTTTTTTGTGTTCCTTGCTGCCAAACAAGGTTGAGACGTGCCCTTTGAATCTTAAGTTTGGTGAGGATGACTTGGTGGCATTCTCGGTCGTCGGTTCCCGAAGCATCCATCTTTCTGGTTATTTTGTGCCAGATGACGACGACACGAGAGATGACTATGAATAGTATCCTTTTGAATAACTAGCTTTTGTTGGTTTATTTTTATTTAATTTCAATTTTTTGCGCACATAGTTTTGATTAAACATAGTGATTATTGTTAATTTGTTATGCGCACGTTATCTTTGTTAACTCTTACTACAATGCAAAAGTGATTCATTGGGAGAGGACGTGGGAACTGGGTCAGAGGAGTCATCTGAATTTGATAGTGAAAATGGATATGATGATCACTTTTTTGACGATAGCGATATGGAAATGTACACATCTTCGCCAGTCCGGAGTAGTGGAGGTATTTTGTTTGTATCTTCGTGTTTTCTTGAAGCCATCAAATGCTCATACATATAATGCTCATGTGATTTGTTAATTTATTTATAGAAACATTAATATTATCCAATAACATGATGTTTTTTCCAGTAAATTTGGTCCAGAATGATCTGGGTGTGTTACATGCCGGATTCATAAATAAATATTATAGCAGATATGCTCTTATCATATATTTCTCACGTTAACTAAAATATTATAGGGGTGTGTTTGTTTCAAGGATTAAATTTACAGTCCTGGGTATAACATTCCCTGGAACATTATTCCTAGGAATCTTAATCCTATTAAAGTGTTTAGTAATTAATTTAGTTTTCCAGGAACATTTTTAAAATTTAATTTATAATTTAAAACAAAAAAATAAGAGTTAAAATAGTGTGAGTGGGAAGTTATAGGTGGTTACCTCTTATTCCCATGGGAATAAAAGATTCCCATACTTTAACATGGGAATAAAAAGTGGAAAAGTCATGTGTACCTAGGCATAATTTATGAAAACTTGAAACAAACATGGGAACGTAGGATTCCCAATGTTACATTCTGCAATCCATAAAACAAACACCCCCTAAGTTTTATCGGTATACCCACCTTATTGTTTACTCCCACTCATTCCTGATGCATGAAAATAGGAAAGAAAACTGAAAAATACAAGGAAAATGTTGTGTGAAATTCTACTGCTTCATAGTTTTTAAGATATTTCAATTGAAATCGACATGAAAAACGATATATGATTTGTTTGTTTCCTTACCTTTTTTGAAGTCGTGATCGAGGAAATACCCGACGACAATCAGCCTGAAAATGGAGATAATCCAGCAAAGCAATCGAAGAAAAAGGAACAAACAGCTCACTTGAAAGAGAAACCCGGCAAAAGTTCTCAGCTTCCAGTTGTCATTAGAGGTGACAATAAGTTTGTCTTGGAAAGTGAAGATGAAGATGGTTTCCCGATTTCCACTTCAGACAAAGCTAAATCTGAGTCTCAGAAGGCTGAAACAGAAACAAAAGGAGAACAAGCTCAAAAAAAAACTGGGAAATCCAAGAAGAAGGCAAAAGATGTTGATGAGTCTGCTAGCTTAAAACGAAAAGTTCAAGCTGTCGATGAGGATGAGCAGCTGCAAGATGGGTGAGATGCATAACTTTTTAATAATCCACGTGGATTCAAAAACAGTTTTTCAGATACTTTGGGCCTGTTTGATTTAGGAATAGAAAAATAGAAAATAAATAATCCAGATACTTTGGGCCTGTTTGATTTAGTTCTCAAAAACAGTTTTTCAGTTTAAAAATTTGAAAATTCAAAAACTTTTGCTAGGTTAATTTTACAAAACTAATTATGAAAACACTCCTCTATTCATCAGTTTTGGGAACTAATCAGTTTTTAAAATTTGAAAATTCAAAAACTTTTGGTAGGTTAATTTTACAAAACTAATTTTGAAAACACTCCTCTATTCATCAGTTTTGGGAACTACAAAACTGAAACAGATTTTAGTGGGTTTGGTTTTCAGTTTTTTGGTACATTTTTCATTAATGGTAGTTCTGTAATATTGTGCCATTTAGAAATGTACAATATTGCTCCGTGAAAACAAAATTGGAAGTGCACCAACATCTCTACAACAGCTTTAACAAATAAAATTACCAAATAGTTTGTCTTTTAATTCTTTCTCCAAATCTGTTTTTTAAAAATTGATTTATAAAATATATTTTGAATACTAAATAGTAAAACACATTCAAACAAGCCCTTTGTCTATATTTGTGTTGGATTGTGTTGCATTTAATTTAACGTTTCTGATAATAATTTCAGGAAAAAGAAGAAGAAGAAAAACAAGTTGAAAGATCATGGTAAGGAGGAAAGTGCTCATGTAAAGGAGACTAATGTTACTGTGCCAGATGAAAAGTCTGAGGAGGTTAAAACTACAACCAACCAGAACAATGTCTCTCATGCAAAGGATGGAGATGATGGGAAACTATCCAATGATGAGTAAGGGTTTTCATTTATGAGTTGCATTGTTCCCTTCTCTGTTTTGTATTCTTCTCATTACATATTGTGTTGCTAACTGTTAAGAGTTTATGGTGTTTTTTGGCAGAGTCCTCGTTGAGAAGAAAAACAAGAAGAAAAAGAAGAAAAAGACCAAAGAGGCTGAAGGAGAAGCTGCTAAGAATGAAATTGCTACAACTGTTGAAAATCAGAAGTTGTCTACATCTGAGAAGAAAAAAGAGAAAGAACCAACTGAAGCCAAGCCATCTAACGTGAGAACCTATCCAAATGGATTGGTTATAGAGGACATATCTATGGGCAAACCAGATGGCAAAAGAGCTGATCTTGGAAAGAAGGTTACACATTACATACTGATGTTTTGATTATTGAATTTGACATAACTTACCAATGTGTAATTTTGTTTGACCTATTTTATAATCCAGTTTCTTCTGATAGGAAATCCTTGTTTGATATTCAGGTCAGTGTTAGATATACCGGCAAGCTACAAAAAGATGGGAAAATATTTGACTCGTGTATTGGAAAAGCACCCTTTAAGTTTCGACTTGGTATGTAATTATATACTGTGTTGATCATTGCATTTTTAGTTATTTTTGTTTTCAAACACGCCTTTATCTATATTTATCGTTTGCAGGTGTAGGACAAGTCATCAAGGGGTGGGATGTTGGCGTCAATGGTAATATACTAACATCCTAGTAATAACGTAATAAGATTTAATGCAACGTTATGTTATTCTTATTGCTCACTGTATTTATCTTTTATTTTCTTCAGGGATGAGGGTTGGGGACAAAAGAAGACTTACAATTCCACCATCTATGGGGTATGAAATTGTCCAATATGTCTTTGGTGTGATTTGATATATTAATTTAGTCAATGATTTGTCCCGTGTTAGATGCCATATTCTTTGTTAAATGGGATGACTTTGATTGGTTTAATCTCATGTTATGTTCGTTGTTATGCAGATATGGTGACAAACGTGTTGGGAGTATACCACAAAATTCATGGCTTATATTTGATGTTGAGTTGGTTGGCGTTGAAGGCCGCTGATTTAAAATTTTTGCCGCTTCGGCTTCGTTTTGGTCTGTTCACATCATTCATTTGCAAACCTCGCATATTCATTGGCCTTTGTCGCTAGACTTTACAGGAGCCGAAGTTTGGTAGGAAATTCACAGCTCTACACATAAAAACATGCAAATGCAACTATCAGTTACAATTGTTTTTCTTTGTCCGTATAATGTTGGTTGTCTGGAGTAATTTGATGGATTTGTTTTCTTATACTCCCTCCATTCCTTTATGTTTTAGGTGATTGCAGAAATATTAAGGAATCATTAAATTAAAGGAATAATTGTATGGTTTATACTAAAATGCCCTTACTTACTCCTTGATTTTTTTTCTCAAAATTCTAATCTCCTTAATTATTGACACTCACCACACAAATTGCATTTATTATTTAAACTTCCAATTTTCTCAAACTTATCACATGACTTTAAATTGAACGTGGGAGTTGTGCAATTGTACTCCTTCTAAATTTTTTAACCCATTTTTTAATTCAATTGTGATAAGTCAATAGTCCCAACTTATTTAATTACTATTAAAGTGTGTTTTTCAACAAGGGTAAAATTGGATAAAAAATATTAAAAATTCTAAAACATCAAAAGTTTTGGAATAAAGTTTAAGTTCTAAAACATTAAAAGAAAAGGAATGGAGGGAGTATGAAATTTGAAGGATTTATTTTTGGTACTGAACTTGAAGGATTTAAATCTCGTTTTGATGGCCAGATTTCAAGACTTTTTATTCCTAATGTATCAAAGACCTTTTTGACCGTCAATGTTTAACTAAAATTAAATGCGTTTAAAACGTATTATGTGTGTGTTTGGTTCAGCTTTGAATATAATTGATTCTGACAGAATTGATTCTGATAGAATTGATTCTGACAGAATTGATTATGGGAGAATTGATTTATGTTTGGATACAATTATGTAGAATTGATTAAACAAACTGATTTATGTTTGGATACAATTATGTAGAATTGCTTTTGAATGTATAATTACTAAAATAGACATAGCTAAAGGAGAATTGATAAAGAAGGAGAATTGATAAAGGGCAATAAAGGAAAATAATAGGTTGTAATAATAAAATATAATGTTTACTGTTTATAATTGATTCTAGAAAAGCTAGAAGCTAGGATTTGTAGCTTCATGGAGAATTACTTTTGGAGGATAAAAGCAATTCTGAAAAGCCAAACCAAACACGTTGTTTTTGGCTAGAATTGCTTTTGGCACTGTAGAGAATTGCTTTTGGCTGGGCAGAAGCTGAACCAAACAGGCCCTATGTTTGTTCATGTCAATTTTAATACTCCCTCCGTTTACACATATTAAGAAATGCAATGATTAAAAGAAAGAGAATGATTATTTTACCAAATTATCCTTATTAACTATTGGTTAGTTTTAAAAGTAATACCTTGGAAGTAGTGTGCAGAGTATTAATTGGAGGGTACAATTGAAAAGAAAAAGTTATTATTGCATTGGAAACTGAAAGTGACATTCATTTTGGAACAAATTTTTTTGGCTAAAGTGACACTCATTTTGAAACTGAGGGAGTATTGAATAAATAATAGTTGGTGGATTGTGTATGATCTTCTTGGATGTTGAAGCATCAAATCTAATAACGGTCTGTCTTCCATACAAAATCATTTCATTTCTCTTTTCTTTTGCCCTCCTCTATCTCAATTCTAGTCATCGTTTGATCTCCTTTCTCAGCCCTCACTGCTTTACCCCTGGCACTATGAATTTGGTGTGGATGGTGCATCATTAGATCTAGTGAACCTTCATTGTCTAATAGTAGTGAACATAGTTCATTCATCATGATACATTTGTTCTATGGGCATCCCTAATATGGTCCCTTTTTTTTAAGGTCCATATGTGGTCCTCTTGATAAGACCGGATATAGCAGGTAGATGTAGTATTTCATTCATCATGATACATTTGTTCTATGGACACCCCTAATATGGTCCCTTTTTTTTAAGGTCCATATGTGGTCCTCTTGATAAGACCGGTTATAGCAGGTAGATGTATTATCATAAAGTTAATCTTCCCTCAAGGGGGTGACCAAACCCTTCTTCATCTTCTTGAAAATCACAACCAAGATTCTACGGTGTGAGCTAATTAAGATTATGGGGTTATATATTGTCTTTAATCCGTGTCTTGGTTCTCCTAATTAAAGTCAAGTCACAGAAAGTCCAAAATGAGAGTGAAATTTGATGTTTATGAATCTGCAATTCTAGATTCATATTTTGTTTTTATTTTATCTTCTTATAAAGAAAACATAACACGGTTCGTCAATAACAAAAATCATGCGATTTTGACTTCCATGAACAATAACTTTCATCTTGCATTCTTGAATTCTTCACTGCACAGTCAGAGCAAAAAGCTTCACAAGATCTGACTGTAAACATGGATTTGGGTCCTCGATATCCTAATAAGGGTTGCAATTGAAGAGGATATGGTCGGGGGTGGTTCTCTGGTGGGGTTACACATGTGAAACATAGGATAATTAGAGTTTATATGAGTAGTTCTATGTGATGAGAGGTTGTAACTTATGTGATGGTGTCAAGATGTAAACTTTCACTACTCAAAAGCTCAGCTCAATTTTCAAAGATGATGAAATTGCCTATTTAAATTAAAGAGCCATAATGAAATTTAAGAGTTTTCCCTCTCCTTCACATTCATTCTGTCCATGCTCCCTGACTCCATCGTCCTTAGCATCTCGGCCAACTCTATTGCAAATTTGCAATCTTCACCCACACAAAAAAGATGGTGCATTTTTATGGAGAACTTTTTGTTTTGAAGAACAATGGGGAACCTGCTATAACGGGTCATATTAGGAGGTCCACAGTTGGACCTTAATAAAAAGGGACCATATTAAGGGCATCCTTGTTCTATTTGTCTACCAAGCGCACTCGCCTATGGCTATTTGTACAAACTAACACACAATGAGGGGAATTTTATTGAAAAATAATCTCAATACTTTTCTTAAAATAAAAAAAGGGTTAATTAAGTAAATGGTCCCTATAAACATTCAAAATTTCATTTTTAGTTCCTACAAAATAAAATCGCAATTTTTAGTCTTTGTATAAAATTTCGTCAGCATTTTTAGTCCCTGTAAAATTTTCCATCAACATTTTTAGTCTCTGTAAAAATTTTACGTCAGCATTTTCGATCCCTGAAATGCTAAAGAAAAATGTCACAGGGACTAAAAAGCGTGATCTTATTTTGTATGAACTAAAAACAAAATTCTTAATATTTATAGGGACCATTTACTAAATTAACCCATAAAAAAAATAGTAGTGAACATAGTTTTGACAAAAAAGTTGTTCCGCAGAATTCTTTCAGAAAGAAAAGAAAAAACTGTTAACTTCTTTACTACAAATTGTTACCATCATTCTCATGGATGCTGGTATAGAGAACTCGTTGCGGAAACAATCTACATTTGTCACGATTTTTAATTTGTTTTGTTCAATTATTTAGCAACAACAATTTATAAACATACATTAAAAGAACATTTTATTAAGATATTGTACCACTATGATAACTAAATATAACACAAAAAAACATCAATGATATTTGAGAAGTCGTTGTGAATCATAAACTAAAAATGACTAATGAAATGTAATAAAATAAAAAACTAGCAACAAAATTTAACTCGGAAATGCATATCTACTCTTGACAAATTAGATAATAGAGGTCTTAGACACAAGTAGAGCCTAGACCAATTAACAAGAGAAAGACTTGTGTGGACCAGGACCACACAATTGGGTTTTTTATCAAATGCTGAAATAGCAGCAATCAGATCCCAAACTCAAATTAAAACATAAAAAATTACACCAATACAATACAATGCTAATAGAATAGCACAGGAAAGGGCAGAGAAACAGCAGAAAGCAACTAACGAAAATACATAATAATAATTTTCTAACTGCTAATAAAAATTAAATCCAATGGTGGAAAAAAATTATCATTATAAATTTATAAGGCAACTATTAAGGGCTTTGCATTCTTGTTGAGAAGTTGCAACCAAGTGAAATTCTATATCCAAATGCTCTCCACCTACAACATAATACACCAAATATCAGTAGAATCACTACATCAAGAGGTATCTAAATTTCATTTTAAAAGTTAAGTTGAATCAATATAATGCTATTCATGCCTCTAAAGATTACCTGCTGTACAAAAATAAAATACTAATTTGAATAACTCGTTTCTGGAAATCAAGGACATCATAAAAACTACAAAAGTAAATGAGGGTTCAAGATGCTTCGAACTCGATCAATAAACATGGAGAAACCAATTCTGCAAAGATTTCCACAAACAAAACTGTTAACAACCTTCTTCTCTCCGATGTAATCTTTGATCCTCTAAGCCATGAAATCAACTTCTTGCACCATTAACAGCCTTCTTATCTCCATTGTTGAGGACAGATGCCATGGATCCTATAGAAATTTAACAAAGTGTTTTGCTTAATGAAATTTATACCACAAGATTGCATAAACCCACACCAAGATGTATATAAAGATTCACAAATTTTCTGAGCAGAAAAGATATCATAATTCATAACATTGAGAATAATAGTATGGGGCAAGAAGGAAGGAGGAACAAATTTTTGAAGAAAAAAGAAAGAACAGTTTATTTTTGGTAGAAAAGAATATTGCTGAAAAATGGGTAGGAAAAACTTAAAAATACTATGTTTATGTTAGTATCTGTGGCAGTCTTTATATTTCAACTGATAGAGTGAAAGCTAATTATTCACTAAAGTCAAATAAAATTACCAATAAAAGCACTCTCACCCTATTTCATAATATAAAAACCTAATCTTTTTTTACATAAAAAACACAGTATAGAGTACAACAATCCCAAGGACTAAGAAAATGCTTTTTTTTTTTTTTTACGGCAAATTTATTACGACGAGGATTGCAAGGCGCAAAACACTCGCGGAGAAACAAAGAAACAGATACGAATGGCACTGCAAATATATGGGACACCAACAACCCAAACACCCAAAGCAAAACAAAATAATGAGGCCGAAGAAAATGCTTTGGTTCTGGGAATTCAAGGAACTATCTTAGCAGTTAGTTAGGACTATTCAAAAAACTGAAAAACAGAACCCAACTGTAAAACCAAACCATATACAACACAAAAACAAACCAAACCGTTTCTATGAGTAGACGAACTGAACTGGTGTTTCAAACATGTTTCACTAACCGAACCCGAACTACAAAAATTGATCCGCACAAACTGGTGATCTCACTTATTTTTAAAACAGTTCAGTTTCAACACTGTACTTTAGGTCTAATTACAAACTGCACTCAAATTTTTTAACTTATCTAAAGTATGCCTTGTGATTTTCTCTTAGTCAATTACTACATGGTAAGCATAGACGGTTGCATAGCCTACTTGTAATAACTCACGAGAAAAGAAAGGGCATGTTAATACAGTCCAAAATTATACAACACGATTTTAATGAGGAAATTTTACCTCTGTTGCTCTCAACTTGCACACCAAATTGTCCATGACCCTGCTTTGCATATGCCAAAACTTCAATCAAATCAACGCCAATCAATTTTCTTCAATAAAATAGCAAAAGACAATTTTAACTGCAATTTTTCATCCAGATAAAAGAGTATGTGCATTACAAAATTATAGACCAAAGCTATATACACATAATAGAACAACCACATAATTTTCATCGATAAACAGACAAGGTAAGCTCAGCGAACTCGATTTTTTTAACAAAACCTGTAATATCTTTACATTGACTCTATTCCTTGGCTCATTTAATAGGAACATGCAAATAGCTACATTTCATTAAATTCCATATGCATGTAAAGACAGAGTAACAATTGATCATTATATTATAGTAAGAAGATAAATTTTAGAAGTGCACATAGAAGCCAATTAGACCTGAAATAAGTGACGGGGCAGGAAGACCAAGTCATTTAGTTTGTAACCACATTACAGAAGGATGCATGAACAAATGCAAAAAAGAGGATGCATTAACAGACATATGATCAGGGAGATGAAATTATTAATCAATAAAAAAGATCTTTCACATCACTATGATTTGTGATAATAAACAACATTTGCTTATAGAGTGGATTGTTGAAAAAGATTAGAAAATGAAGGTATTTAGTAATTCTTACTTTCATAGCTTGTTGCATTAACATCATGGACCGTGACTGCATAACTGTTAAATAAAAATCAAATGCAATTAAGAGAGAAAAAAAAATATCATTACCGATGTACTCTTCAATTATGCTGCTTGACCTGGCATATTTCTGCTCTGTGGGTTGTGCATGTGGGAATGTAACTTTGTAATTGTAACTAGTACTAAAAATCTGCCACGTGTTTTAAGTACATGAATAGCCATTTAAAAATATTTTTAACTTGTATTCAGCTTACATTCCCTATCATACTCAACTCCTCAAAATCTTCCTCAGATGAGACAACCCCTTCGCTTGGTACATAACCAGCATCTTTGATGAGTTCATTCCCTATCATACTCAACTCCTCAATATCTTCCTCAGATGAGACAACCCCTTTGCTAGGTACATAACCAGCATCTTTCATGAGTATATTCATCCTTTTCATCAAGGGGGAAATCTCGCCTGAACGAGGGTTGGAGGTGTCCCCAGCTAAAAAGGGACAATGCTCCCTGCCAACATCAACCCAAGCACAACCAGGAGTCCTTTTCACACCTGAATCCCTCATATAAGTCCTCGCTTCAGCTTCTTTGTTCGTCAAACCAGCAGCTGCATACATATTTGCCATCAACAAACAATGACCTGAATGATCAGGCTTCATTTCCAGCAACTTTCCTGCAGCCCATTCCCCAATCACTGTATTTTCGTGGATTTTACAAGCTCCTATTAGAGTAGCCCATATTGCCGAAGTAGGCTTGCATGACATCCCTGTGATAACCTCCTTTGCTTTGTCGAGAAGACCAGCCCTTCCAAAGAGATCAACCATGCATGAATAGTGCTCAACCCTAGGATCTATTCCATAGACTTCTATCATCTTTCTAAATAGCAATTGCCCTTGTGCTACAAGGCCAGAATGACTACATGCTGTTAGAACTGCAACCATTGTCACGTGATCCGGTTTAATATTGAGCCTGCGCATCTCTGCAAATAATTTTAGAGCAGTTTCTCCATCCCCACTCACACCATATCCCATAATCATGGAAGTATATGTGACTTCATCTTTCCTGCTTAATGAATCAAAGACTTTCCTGGCTTCTAAAACTTTGCCAGACCTTGAATACATTTCCACCAGTGAGTTCCACAATAATAAATAGCCCTTGAACTGTTCTTCACGCTTTATCATGTAGCAATGAAACTCTTTACCATGTTGTAGATTTGCTATTCGAGCGCAAAGGGGAAGGACGCTTGCAATGGTCACATAATTAGGCTCAACGCCCTCACGTAGCATTTCTCTAAAAAGGAAGGAGACTTCCTCAGATCGATCCAGGTGAGCAAACCCAGAAAGCATGGCATTCCATGTGATCAAACCTTTCTCATCCATTTTTCGAAATAACAAATATGCATGGTTGAGATCTCTACACCTGGAATACATTGTAATTAATGCGTTTTTTACGTTGTCAAACACATCAAAGCAAGTTCTTACAGCATGACCATGAATCTCCTTTCCCAATTTAACCGCTCCAATGTGCGAACATGCATTCAATCCAACAACCATTGCAACAGAGTCCAACTGAATCACTGCTCTCATTTGAGAAAACAACTTAAGCGCCCCTATAAAATTTCCCGTATGCAAGCACCCTCCAGCAATGGTATTCCATATAATAACATTCCTTTCAATACCTGCCTCTCGCATACATCCAAATAACCGAAACGCTTCATCCCACAAACCCCTAGAAGCATAACAACTAATCATAGTATTCCACGAAACATCATCTCTAGCCGGCATAATATCAAACAGTTCACGAGCCACCTCTAACTTCCCAAACCTACCATACATAAACACCAACGCATTATGAACAAACAAACTCCACTTAATAGAACTCTGCTGAATAGACCTATGAACCTTCACACCACTATCATAATCCAATAACTCCCCACAAGCCTTAAGAACCGACGGATAAGTATAATCATCCGGTATAACACCCTTACTCAACATTCTCCTATAAACAGAAATTGCATTCTCAAACAAACAATTCTTAACATACAAAGAAATAGCCATATTCCAATGCAAAGGATCAAAACTATTTGAACACTCAGCAACAATTTGAGCATCAGCTAGTAAATCAACACTAGCATAGAAATTAATAAGCTTTGAAACCAAGATTGGATTTTTATCAATACCCAATGAGATAATATGAGCATGAATTTGTTTACCCTGTGATAAAGACTTGAGATTTGTGCAACCCAATAAAAGATGTTTAATGGGTTGAAAGATAATATCAAAAGATGAAGCATGGTGGTGTTGTATGTGTATGAAGGTTTTGAATGCATTTGATAAGTGATTGTGGGTGATGAAATCCTTGAGGGATGCAATAAGAACACCCACCATTGAAAACGATGGTGAATTAGTTGAAGAAATGAGTGGTTTGTGAAAGGGTTTTGTGGGTTTTTCTTTCCATGAATTTGGAATACACTTTTGAAGTTGCTTAGATAAGGAAACGTTTTTAGCTAGAAAAGAAGTACGCATTTGTGAAACGGTAAGCCATTATTGGCGGAGCACCGGCGTGTGGACGACGATTGCCGGCGATGAGTTTCAAAGACGGTGGCGAGAGGAGGTGGTTGTGGCGGCAGGGGATATGTTTTGTTAGATTCCGAGTGAAATTATATTGTAATATTGATTTGTGTTTAATATGTTTTTTTTTCCAATAAATATACCAACCAACTTTTCGTTTTAGTCTTGTAAAATTTTCAATCATTACTTTTGGTCCATTATTTAAAGTAAACTCATATGTAAAATTTATATTTTTAAATAAAATTTTGCAGAAAAATGCATAATATTATAAGGATCTCTCCCAAAAATATTTAGAATTTTTGACTAAAACATAAATTAAATATGAATTTTTATATTTTACGCGGTAAAAAATTCATATTTAATTCATGTTTTGTTAAAAAAATTCTAATTTTTAATTCTAATTTTTTCGGGAGTGATTTTTACAATATTCTATACATTTCTGCACAATTTCATTAAAAAATACAAAATTTTACTTAAAAAATATGGACCAAAAGTAGTGATTGAAAATTTTATAAGGACTAAAAGTTGAAGGAAAATTTTAGAGGGACTAAAACGAAAAGTTGACATATTTATAGGGATCAGAAACATAATTAACCCTATTGATTTTGACTAAAAATTGATTGATTTTTTTTTATTTTTAAAAAGTGAGTTGTGTTATAAATACATTAATGTAAAAACGAATTGAATTTGTCCCCGAGTATAGTGTAGTTGGTAGGGATATGCACTATTATATAGTTCGAACACAATACCTCACTTATTCACCTTGAAAAAGGTAAATTATATCCACTAAGCTACTTGAAGGGAAAAAAAAAAGACGAATTGAATTAACTTTGAATAGAATCAATTCCATGAACAAGATAAATTATTCAACAAAACAACTAAATATATTAGAAGCAATTTTACATCTTCGAAACAATTTTGATCCATCCAAAAGTGGAATCAAACATATTCTTAGACAACGAGGAGTCTAGTTTAGTTTTGTTTGGTTTATGAATGATGCACACCCATACACGTGACATCGATATCGTGGTAGAAGTAGTTTTTTGCTCTTGAATCTCGACAACCCAGCTACACCCTCTTTTCAAAATTTAACATATGTTTGGTTTCAATTTTGGAGAATCAACGGTGATTCATAGAGATTGTAGAATTTATTTTATCATGTTTGAATGAGTTAAAAGAGAATTGATTTTGCTTGTAGAATTGGTTATGCTTAAAGCTAAAATTTGTAGCTTTTACCTTATAAAATTGATTACTGCTTCAGATTTATTTTTTTAAATTCACTTTTATATACACTACCAAAAAAAATCACTATTATATAAATCACTTTACATTTAAGTCATATTTATTGAAAATCAATTCACACAATAAATATTTATTGAGTTAATTTGGAATTTTAGACACGTATAAAACTATAAATATTTATATAATTTCATTTGGAGATAAATTATATTTTAAAGTATCATATTCTCACATTTGGCGTGAAGATTTCTTCCATTTTCATGACACTTCGAAAAAATTCTCATTCTCTTGATCGATAGGTCAGTCAATAAGGAATTTTTTCATCCCCAATTAACTAGTAATATTATATTATTTTGGAATAAAATTGTAATTTCTCTTCTACCCAAAATATTCTAAAAAAGATTTGATTCATTTTATACCTTGTTTTCTTAGATTGAAATTACTTTACGAAATCTCTAAATATTTGATGTAAACTAATATAAGAATCACGTCTAAGAAATACATATATATTTTTTTATAAAAAATCACATAATCTCTAGATTCGAGTCTATACTCTATAACATCCTATGAGAAATCTGATCTTTCTCAAACTTCTACTTGTAATTCCAACTCAGAGTGTTGGGCAAAGCTTTGGAACATTCGCACCATCCCAAAACATATTCATCTTGCTTGGAGAATTTTTCATGATAGTCTCCCCACAAAAAAGAAGTTGATCCATAGAGGAATGATGATTGACCCTTTTTGTCCTCGTTGTGGTAATGCTGAGGAAGATTTGAACCATGTCTTTAAAAGGTGCAACTGGGCAAAAAAGGTGTGGTTTCAATCTCCTTTGGGTGTTCGATTAGTGGATTCTCCCCTATCTTTTATATCTTGGCTCGATCATGTCATTTCTCATTCAACATTAGAAGTCATCCCATATGTTCTTTCTTTATGTTATGGTATTTGGTTTGCTCGCAATAAGTCTTGTTTTGATGGGAAACAAATTTCTGCGGAGGATATTGTTTGTAAGGCTTGGAATGTAGTAGATGACTATAATTTAATGTTGAACACACATGTAACAAATGATAATCTGGAGCCCTCCAATTCTCCCATTTCTTGGAACCCCCCTCCTCCACATTGTTATAAAGTTAATGTTGACGCTGCTGGTCCGATTAACAATATGTGGGGTATTGGTGTTGTTGTTAGAGATTCAGATGGAAATGTTGCAGCAGCAGCTACATGGTCTGTTGAAGCACTTCCGGATCCTGATAGTGGCGAGGCATTGGGTGTAAGGCTAGCAATTCAGTTTGCCCTAGATATGGGATTTTTCCAAGTGATGTTTGAAGGCGACTCCCTAAATGTGGTTTGTGGTTTTCACAACCTCTCAAATAATCAATCTTACTTTGGTATGGTTCTTGCTGATTGTAATCGTCTTAGTTCCCGTTTTAATTCCTTTTCATTGAGTCATGTTAAACGTAGTGCTAATACGGTGGCTCACTTTTTAGCTAAATTTACTTTAAGTTCCTCAGATACCGTTTGGATTGAGGAATGTCCTCCTTGTATTGCTTCTTCTATTGCAGCCGATTTGGTTGCTTAATGAAATCTTGTTTACGTCAAAAAAAAAAGATTAGTTGAATTGAAAGAAACCATTTCATCAAAAAATAAATAAAAATTCAAAGAAACCAGGATCACAGCACGTGTTAAAGGACGTGGCACCGGCCCCCGCAGTTGATACAGTTGGGCGTTGGCAATTCACAGTCACAAATACCAACTGTCACATAAAAATATTTTCCACGATTTATTTTTTTTATTTAAAGAAAAAGCGCGTGTTTAGAGAGAGAGAAAAAGCGTTGAAGCTATATATTTGGCGGCTCCTCTCTTTCTCCGTCAGGGAGATTCGGACGGAGACACCAACCAACAGTATTCACCGGCGTCTCCATTTCTCTCCGACATGCCGTTATTCACCAATTCTTCCACCTGCATCACCGCCGTTAACTCGTCGCATCGGAATTCAACGTTTCTCTCCAATTCACACAACGCAACAACACCTCGCTTTCTTCGTTTTCCTCAGGTTTCCATTCTTAACCACTTCTTATTTTCACTTCGATTATTTCTATGCTGCAATACAAATTTCTCATATATTCAATATCGCATTTATGCTTCGCTTTGGCAATTTTAACTATTTCAGTTCTTGAATCAGTTTACATGATTCCGATGATGCTTGTTTTTCCGTTCGAGGCTTTGAAATTTGTATTCTGTTACTGTTTTATTAGTCACTTACAGTATTGTTAGATGCTGATACTTTGAACCTCGCGAATTATGCATTGATCTATTTGTTTCTTAATGTAGAATGAGGATTTCAACGTATCTCGATTGGATCTTAGTCACTCCAGAAGTGAAGTTAAAGTTAGGACCATACCAGAGGCATTAGTGCGCGATACCGTTGGACTTAAGGAAGATGTTGCTAGCTCTTCTAGCATTTTGGTAATCTTCACTGCTCATTGCATGCACTTTTATGATTCATTTATTTTAGTATGCTAATCATGAATTACTAATGGTAGAAGAATTTAATTAGTATACTTTGTCAATGCACAATCATTTTATACATACACCTAATGATCTGTTGTGATGTCGACTAATGAATATGAAAACACATGAGTTGTCATATTCATTAATTGACGTGGCAACACAAACATTGGATGCATGTGTAAAGTAATTTTACATTGACACAATATACTAATTAAATTCATCTTATTCTTTATTTTGAAGTTTAACAAATGAATTATCTAATTTTGTTCATGTTTATTGCAACTGAGAACTCTTTATTTATTATTTGTCTCAGGCATATGATTTGGTTCAAGGAGCACTTGTAAGTATTGTTTGTTTATTGATTCTCTATTTTATCTTGCACGAATTTGTCTGCACTTTTCAGATGATTAATCTTCTCAGTTTCTAGATGTATTATTTACATTTAGTCCATTAAGACGCAGGCTTGTGAGTGTTGTATTCATTTTTATATTCATATCTTGTTTAGTTGTTCTTTGTTGACAATCAAAAAACGTCTACTCTTGTCGGTCTTCATGTCACTCATACCCTGCTGGTTTAGGATGAATTGAGATGTCTGATTTTAAACCGAGACAGTTTACTAAGCCATTAGTTGTTTAATATCATGTTCAAAAGGCTTCATAAATCATAACAAATTGGTTTGAAACTGTATGTGGAGATTGAGTTAAAAAGTTTGTAAAATATAGTTCTGGAACTGTGTGAACATTTCAATAGACTGATAAACATAAGTTATTTGGTATACAGGTGAAGTGGAGTTCTGTTATGGCCAGATCTCTACCCGAACCACCAACAGCTGTCTTTCTGCACGGTATCCTTGGGTGCAGGAAAAACTGGGGTGAGTGCTACTGTTTGTGTATAATGTGCATGATTGTCGTGCTGCAGCAATGTATTCCACTTGATTAAACTTCTCTTCTGCGTGTTCTCAAAACTCACATAGAATTTTAGAATACCTTTGTTCTATTTGGGAAGTCTGTAATATTAATAGTTACTATGTCATCAAGCATTTAAAAGTCTTGCTTTCCTAGTCAGGTGAAAATTGATCAACATTTTACTGATTTTACCGTTGGATTTTCAACGATGAAAATGGATCCGCGTTTGCTGTTAAATCAAAAAGTTCAATTATTTTGGTTCTTATATTTCCAGTTCCAAATGCATGGTTCCACTTCTATACCTTTTTAATTTTATTGTTATTGTTGTTGTTGTTGTTAATTAAATATCTTTTTTCATTGCTGGTGTGGCCATTTATCTTTAATATTTTGAAGGGCCACATTGCGTTGAAATGCAATATTAAAGGATGACATTTGTGGTATTGAAATTATAGGGATTCAAGTGGAAAAAGGAGTTCATTAAAACTCAATAAGTCGATGTTTTTCTAGGATTCCTTATGGGCTAAAAGCAAAACTTATTTTAAAGGCTTTCCTTGTCATTGTCTGTGGACATTCAATCCATTGGAGAGTTTGATCTTGGCTAATGGTTCTATTTCCAAGGTTTCATGTTATACTGATGAAATATAATAACCGAAATTTAACTTGATACGCCCACTCACTTGATATGCCTCCTATACATGTGTGTGTGTGTGTGCGCGCGCGTGTGTGTGTGTGCGTGTGTGGATGTAAGCGGAAAAAATGACATCCCCAAGCATCCGTGAGGTTTCCCAGCTGTGTTTGGTACGCGCCAAGCCGACAAGAATCTGTTTTTTACTGGATACCTAATGATGTGTGTTTGAACATGTTGAAAGCATTTATAGACTCGGTTTCCTTTATCAATGATGTTAAACCTTTAATTTTGTTTTTTCAATTTCTTCTTTTGTTGTAGTTCTCATTTGGTGCCAAAAGTTTGGGTTAGATATTTTTGCATAGTTTGTCAAGAAAATTTTAATGGGAAGAATAAGTTATTTGTTTTATAATTCATTGTTGAAGAAAAATGATATTTCAGGAACTTTTGCAAAAAGATTGGCAAGAGAGTTTCCTATGTGGCAGGTATGTTTATGTACACTTTTGTGCCAAGTTTTGTTATATCTTACTTTCCATATAAATACTATATGATTTTAGTATGCATCATGACTATGTATTTAATTTTCATCTGCTAACACTCTAGAGTTATTCACACTATTAGTGAACCATGCATTTCCATGATTTTGAAAATTTAAAATATTTTATGAAGTGAAAACCTTAGTTGCAACAAAGATGATCACCTTCTTGTTTATTGATGATGGAATAAATATAATAAGTATGGATTGAATTATTAAACTCCACTATTAGGCAACATTTTCTTTTCACGGTATCACAAATTATGAACTTCGGGATTGCAAAGTAAGAACACTCTAGATGTAAATCAATCTGATTCCTGTTTGTTGCATGTGTTTGTATTGACAGTTTCTTTTAGTAGATCTGCGGTGTCATGGCGATTCAGCATCAATCAAGAAGAGAGATCCCCATACTGTTGCCTCTGCTGCTCTTGATGTTTTGAAACTGGTACGTGTTTTTAACATGTTTCACAAATCATATTTATATGGTGAGCGTGATATAGAATGGGGCAGGGGTCTATATGACTTTAATGCCATGCTCTCCTGGTTGAATTTAAACCTTGGTGGTTCTATGAGATGGAACATCCAGTACTGAACCATTTGGATGTCTTTCATGATTTATGTTCTACATCTAGACTGGGTGAATACCTCAATTATCTTTTGCTTGGCACTTTATTTCCCTTGATTTATTGTTGCAATACATTATCCTTTCTTTGATGTGAAATGTTAAATGATATCAACTATGAGAACGTGAATCCTTTGTGTTTTCCATGTAATGGTTGATCAAACTTATTTGCTGCACTTAAAAGATTTAGTTAAAGAGATCTGATTAAATTTATATTGTTATGCACACATGTAAATTATTTTCCATTTCTTGTAACGTCATTCTCTCTCATGTTAGGTTCGGGAACTAAGAATAACACCTCGTGTGTTAGTTGGTCATAGTTTTGGGGGAAAAGGTTAGTTATTGTGTATTACTTTTTTCTTTTTTCAATGGATCTGTAAGTCATTTTTACTTACTTCGTTCTGTATGTTCAGTTGTTTTGAGCATGGTGGACCAAGCTGCAAAACCTCTTGCTAGACCAGTCAGAGTAAGCCCAAATTTAGTCGTCGTTTGCTTTTGCTGGACTGATTTTGGATTAACTTTAAACTGTTTTCATTTTTTGTTAAAAATGTGATTTGGGGGACAATTTTTCTCTCTTGCTATTTTAAATACTGTGCACACTGCAAGGTTTAATAAGACTTTTAGAGGGATGAAATGCAGGATATAGGAAAAATGGTTTTCTTCAATCACTCTAGTACCTCATAATATATGCCTGAGTATATTGCCGCTAATCATCTTAATACTTCAAAATACATGCCTGAGAAGCAGAACTGTAGGCAAAGGACAAAATAAACCAAATTCATGTCTGGTTACTGTGTGAGAATGAAGATAATAGTGTGTCGTTGCTGACATAGTGTCAGAGGGTGATGCTGTCTAGGGGTCGGTGCATATGGGACTGTGGTGGAAGCTAACGGTGCGTATACAAATCACTGGTTAAGTTTCAGTGTGTGGCAAGGTCTGAAAAGTGTGACAGAATAGCCAGAAAAGGTGCCTGCATAATATGGCGGCCGGAAGGAACCATGCTGTACACTCATTGATGTCAGGAAAATGTGCAGAGGATGCACATACGTGGGGCACGTGCTGACGTTGGATGTTATGCGACTTGGGGGGGGGGGGGGGTCATAGGATTATTCCAATTTGATGTCGTTTAATTCTGACCAGTGTTCTCAATAATGGGATGTAGCGGTGTAGTGTAGAAGCCAAAATAATGATGTAGCAGCTTCTACAGTGCCACACTTCAGAATGAGTTCAAAATGTTCAAAAAAGCCCTTAAAATTCTAAGTTGACACACAATTATTATATTTATTAAGCAGCAATTATGTATTAGGCCGCAGTTATGTCGTTGACAATTATTTAATAAATAGGGAAATGGAAGGAAATGTCGGTAGGCATTTTATTTTGGGACCGGGTATTGATTGGGGGAGACCAAACTCTCGACTTCTTGGAAGGGAGAGACCAAGAATCTCAAACTTCTTGGATAGGAAGTGTCTATCTTAGTTTTCCTTCTTATAATTCTGTAAACTAGATTTCTTGCTGCAATCTAAATTCTGTCCGAAGTAAGCAAAATTGTTCAATAAAAATCAGTTATTTCCTTTATATTTTTTTATGATTGTTACCAGTTTCTATCAGATTATGATTATACTTTATGTGTTCTTGTTTGCTATACTAGACCATACTCTCATGTTCCTATGCTATTTGAAGGCTTGGATTCTGGATGCAACTCCTGGAAAAGTTCGAGCAGGTGGAGATGGAGAGGACCACCCGGCAGAACTCATATCCCTATTAAGTACACTGCCAAAGGAGGTAGATATTTAGTCGATTCTTCCATTGCTTTTCTCACTTAACTTGTCTTTTTGAGTAAATGAGTGTAATGGTGATCTTAATTCTCAAAGTGTATTTGTTGGTTTTGCCCTGAATTCTTGTTTTTATTAGTTATTCACAATTTCCTATTCTGTTAGTACATTCAATCTGTAACTCATATCATGGTATGTTTAAGTTATGTGAAATATATACTTTTAAAAGAGACTAGTGAATTTGCATATTAGGGAATTGTTAGAGATATAAGAATGAGGATAAGAGCGTGAGAAAGATTGTTCATAAGGTTATATAACCCTTGTAGGGTTTTGCATGTATCTAGCCATCTAGGACCAGTGGTAGTGTGGTAAGGTAGTTCTTAGATAAAGGAGATTGAGAGTTCCATAAACATTCGCATGCCTTCTTGTTTTTTTTTATAGAATACTTGATCCATTTTCATCCATGGATGCAGGATGTTGAGCTGAACCATGTTAATTGTGTACAATTTGTATGTGCAGTCTTTTTCCGTTATGTAGTCCTCCCTTTGTCCCAAATTATAAGTCACTCTGGCAATTTCACACAAATTATGAAATGTAGCTAATTTTGTACGGGAAAGGGAAATCATGAGTTACTTTACAAAATCATCCTTCATTAATGGTATGAGAAAGAGAAATTAAAAGCGGAAGAAGAGAGTAATAAATAGTAAAGGGTATGGTAGGAAAAGAAACATTAATAATTTCATTGATATTCTAAAACGACTTATAATTTGAGACAAAATTCTATTTCAAAGTGACTTATAGTTTGTGACAGAGGGAGTATTTATTATGACATCTGAGGAAGGGTGTTAGAATGTAAATAGGGTAGGTGTGGCTGTACTTTCTGTATATCATGTAAATATAGTCGTGTTAATCTTTGTATATATAACTGAGCTCCACTATGAAGTGTACATTGATATCATTATATACCTTTTGTTTCTCTTATATTTCAACATGATATTCAGAGCCCAGTTAGACAAATCTAGTGGACCCTTGGTGCATTGGTGAATTTCTTTCTCCCGTAAATTGTGTCTTATCTCCATTTTTCGGCGTCAGACCCATTTTTGGCCCCCTATTAAACTTCTTTACTAGTGACTGTCGCTTGCTGCTGTCGGTTTTGATCTGGTTTCTACTCTCACCAGTCGTGTAGTCTCTTTTGTTGTTTTCAAACACATTTTCAGGTCACCTTCATAGCAATCTACCACTGTCAGTTATTTTTTGATGAGTTATTAACTGAAACCTACGGAATTAGTACCACCTTCACCCTATCTACATGCTATCGAAATATCAGATCCATCTAACCATCTGTTCATTCTCCGGTGCTACATTTATTGTCAGTGTTTTATCCCATTGTCCGCACAACCAGACATACATAACAAAACACCTTCTCTTGCAAGTTTATATACACAGAATGATGTAATGAACTCTGTCAACTGAAATCATGCATATAGAAATTAAATTTTACGCGCTCAATTTTTCTTTTTCCCCTATCTGTTATCACCGTCCCTTTTGCGAGCAAATTTTTATTGTTATATGGTATTTTCCTTAAGGAAGGTCTCTTCAAAGAAGGATATTCTCAAAGCTCTTATTCAACAAGGATTTTCCAATGATGTAGCACAGGTACGTAACAGAGCCATCCCGTACTTTGATACTGACCATTTTTCAAATTGTGCATGTATTGTTGCTTGGTTATGTAGTATTTAAAACTCTTTTATTGATAATTAGATTAGATACTGCACACATGTTCTTGGTTCAATTATAATATTAAATAGGCCATGATAGGTGAAACTGATGCTTTTAACAAATCTGTGACTCATGGAAATTCTCCTGTACACAAAAGAGTCTACCATCCTAAAAAATTAAAAGACAAAGTTGATGTAATAAAAAAGAAAACGGGAAATTTGGTGTAATAGAGCTCCCGCCATGGGGGTGTCTAGAGAAGGGCCAGACCCACTGTGGATCTATTGTAGACAGCTTTACTTTAACAGACCAGGATGCGGAAGGACCAACTGGTAGTTTGTTTTCGCCCAACTAGGTTCCCCACTAGGCATTTTTAATAACTTCTACTTTTTTGATTAAATAATAATTTCTATTTTAATTGCACTCGTAAGCATATTTCTTAAAATATTGAATGGCTAAGTTTATCACTGCAATGAATCTAATGACTAAATCTTCTCAACCTGTACTTTTTAAAACCCAAGTTGTTAGTATTATTCAAACAAATAGCATTTAATTTAATCAAAAGACTGATTCAAATGTTTTTACTTTGTACTTTTTAAAACCCAAGTTGTTAGTATTATTCAAACAAATAGCATTTAATTTAATCAAAAGACTGATTCAAATGTTTTTACTTTTTTGAAACATTGGATTCAGATTTTAGACGTGCTACTATTTGAGGATGGAGTAAGACATACTTTGGAATTCTAAGTTAAAAACATAATTGGGTATTACACAATTGACTGTACGATGAACTGACAAGTATTGAAAATTGGCATCAGGTGATAGCAGATGTTAGTTTTAGAAAAGTCTATCCTACTGTAGGACTAATCATTAAATGATGAACACAGATATTATATTCATGAATTGTCTGTGGTTCACCCTTCCGGAAAGTTATGATTGTTTGTCGATCAGAATCGAATTCTGAGTTCTGACTTTGTCATACATGTAATAATCATTTCAGCAGATGCCTGATTAACTAAGTTATTAAAATATTTTAGAGCTTTGTTGCCTTGATGAATATGTTGGAGATTACAAATAAGAGAATTCACATTAAACCTAACAAATATAAATAGATGTTTATTTATTTAATTTATTTCTTATAAAGGAAGGGCCGGAGCCCAAAAGCAGAGTGTTCTTTTGATTGGCAGTTTATTTCTATTATTTTTTAATTTTTTCCCTCGTGTATTTCATGTAGTGGGTTGTGACCAACCTAAGACCTACCAGCTCTTCTAATTCATGCTTTTCATGGGTGTTTGATCTCAAGGGGATATCAGAAATGTATCAATCCTATGAAGAAACAAATTTGTGGTACGCACTGTGAACTGTGATAACAACACTAGCTGTAATGTATTGGTTCATATCAACCTTCTCTAGTTGAGTAAAATAGGGACCTGTCGACACCGATAAAGTTTTGAGAAAATGACATATTTCAATGTAATCACAAGTGTTGGTGTCGTGTAGGTGTCGGACACCGGGACACGCCTTCGTTCATAAGTGTCGGTGCAACAGAGGTCCTGTCTAGTGTATCATTAGAATGAATAATAGTGAGAGGTTTCGCATGGCTATTAATTTGATATTTAATACGTACTGCCAAAGAAATAAATTCCATGATTAATAATGCATATACCGATGCCAAGATTAACAATAGATGCAATCACTTTCAAATTTGAATTGCAATTTTTTACACTACAAGATTATTGTGGATCCTGTAATATCTCATGACTCTGTTCACAGGAAAATTGTTGAAGATGTACCTCGTGGTGTGCATATTAACTTTTTGAAAGCAGAGAGAAGCCTACACAGATGGGCGCTTGAAGATCTTCAGCGAATCCATGTTGCAGAGGAGATTGCTTCTGAGGAAGGAGGTGGAGTTGAAATGCACGTCCTTGAAGATGCTGGCCACTGGGTATGATATATGGTTATTCTTTTTAGAGTATGGTCCCCCTTCTTTGCATGCCTTTCACCTTACATGGACCATTCTCATGATATCTTCTAAAACATAATCAAATAATGTGAGTAGCCACTAGCTCCATAATGTTGTAGATGTTAGGGAATAAGTGTGGCTAGAGGATGTTGCTTTTAATTATTTATTATGTACTTGTATAATTTGGGTGCGACCTAACTCCCCACAAAACTGGCTAGTAAGGTGTGGCTGTCCAAGCTCTATAAGCATTATATTGGGCCATATCTCTAGGCAATGCTGGACTAAACACAGCCCCTCACACCCAACTCTGATGGTGTTGGAGGCTGCAAAGAAGGCAGTTGAAATGCCGCAATCAAGGCGTCTAGAGGTGGACCAAAATTATGGCAGAATTTCCAAAATATCCCCTAAAACCTAGGTCCAATGGTCCTGGACGTGGATGATGCAGGCATCCCAACAATGGATCTAGGATAGATTCTGATACCATCTTAGAATTTGAGTTTGGTCTTACTCAACCCCACAAACTGACTTGTGAGGCGAGAACTGTCCAAACTTTATAAGCACCATTTAGGTCGTATCTCCAGGTGATGTGGGACTAAATCCAAGTCTTCACATAACACAAGGATGGTGCAAGAGGTCGCAATGAAGGAAACCCACATACCGCCGCAACTAAGGCAACCCACATACCGCCGCATCTAAGGTGGTTAGTGGAGGACCACAATTAATGTGAAATTCCCAACATATACTTAAATCTAGTGCTGCTAGGTGCCCGTACAACATCTTGAATGATACTAGTGATTTTTTTTCTTTTTTTTTCTTTTGGAATTGATACTAGGACAATTTTGATGGTGATGTCTAAGGGTAATTTGACATATATCATACTGCATTTTCAACTGAAGTTATGTTAATCTTTTCGTCTTCTAGGCCTGTTCTAAGGTATGTTATTACTAGTTTGTAATTTGACACTTTCCCCAGTTGGTCAGAATTCTAAGATGATCAAAGCCATTCAACAATTCAAGGTTCATGTTTGTTTGTTTGTGGCATTTACCTCCCTTGGGGCAAGATGAAAAGAAGTTTTGACTGCAAAAAAGGGCGTTTTTCGCAGCAAATAATTTTCTAGCTGGCCTGAACAGCATAATATAAACTGAAACAGAACAGCGGGGTATTCCTCCCTTTGGCTTAGATGAGAATATACTTGACAGGAAAAAAAAAGATGTTCTTCAGTACTGTATTGTCCAGATAGCCGACATAGCAGGAAAATAAACTGAACCAAAACTAAAATCAATATTCATATGTCCTCTTTTTTTTGTCTCGTTGGATAAGATCTTACAATTTTTGAAGAGGGAAACATATTTAGGACCGAGATTATCTGCAGTTGTGCAGCAGGTTGACCTAAATTTCGGTTGTGAAATTTGAAGAGGGAAACATATTTAGGACCGAGATTATCTGCAGTTGTGCAGCAGGTTCACCTAAATTTCGGTTGTGAAATCAATGTAAAATTCACATTTGGTTGCATTGGTTGCATGGCAGCAAATGATCCGAGATGACATGTCATTGTTGGCTCACCAGGCATACAAAACACTAACGGCTGTTTCATCAAGGAGTTGGTTGTATATTGGCATAATTAGTTTATTAGTTCCTTTCATGATTGGTTAATCCAAGTCCAGATCTATTTGGTTTAATGTTGAAAAGCTCTAGACAAACATTGACTCTCAAGAAACCGAATGATGGTCTATTGGGAAAAACCCAAGTCCCACATTGGATCGATAGACTCTGGTACCATGTTGAAATTGGGCCTAACTCATCCTCACAAAACCAGCTTGTAAGGTGAGGAGGGTTTTCTCTCTATAAATTCTCATCAAAAATCCTATCTATCTATTTTTATTTTTTTGAAGAGAAAATTGCAAAATATATTAATTACTAAGGACCAAAAGAGAAAAGAGAATGTTTGAAAAGAAAACTACTGATCTACTTCTCCTGGTAGAGCTGCTACATCTACATGATAGAGCTGTTACATCTGCAGTCACTAACCTAAAATCCTAAAACCAAACATAACATAGAAAATATCAAAGAAGATATTAACAAAACTAGCTATATCTTCTTAATCACTAATCCCTAACAACAATTTGAAATTAAAAAAGGAAAACATGCAAGTCGTGTATAGTAGAGATGAGATCAACGAGCCATCATCTTCTTGAACTCCTCAAAGTTAATGTTTCCGTCATCATCAACATCGACGTTGCTTATCATTCTCAGGTAGTCACCGAGGGAGTACTTCTCGCCAAGTTTATTAAGAACAATGTGCAGTTCTTTTGGAGAGATGAGGCCGTCCTTGTCGAGGTCGTAAAGGTCGATAGCATCGTGAAGCTCGTCGTCTTTTCTGGCAGCATCACCAACATGAGTGCAATGGAAATCAGCAAATTCTTTGAGATCAATGTAACCATTGCCGTTCTGATCAATCCGTTCCTTCATGCGTTTTACTTCATCAGATGTCGTTTTGGATCCAAGCATTGAAAGCATTTCTTTCGGATCTAAGAGAGAGATTTTTCCGTCGCCGTTCTTGTCGAACTTGTTGAAGATGTTACACACCTCGTCGTTCATACCGTAATCACCGTTTTGGTTCCAAGAATACGAAATCATTTCTTCCCCTCCTTTGCTTTCGGGAAAAAGCAACTACGCCATGGAAGATAAGGTGTGTAACATCTTCATCAAGTTCGACAAGAACAACAGAAAGATCTTTGTCTTAGTGCTGGAAGAAATGCTTTCAACGCATGGATCCAAAATGACATCTGGTGAAGCAAAACGCATGATGGAACAGATTGATCAGAACGGGGACTGTTACATTGATCTCAAAGAATTCACCGATTTTCACTGCACTTATGCTGCTGCTGTCGGAAAAGACGACGACCTTCACGATGCTTTCGACCTTTACAACCTCGACAAGGACGGTCTCATCTCTCCAAAAGAGCTGCACATCGTTCTTAATAAACTTGGTGAGAAGTGCTGCCTAAATGACTTTCAGAGAATGGTTAGCAGCGTCGATGCTGACTGTGACAGAAATGTTAACTTTGAGGAATTCAAGAAGATGACGACTCGTTGATCTCATCCCTACTATACTCGACTCGCACGTTTTACTTTTTTAATTTCAAATTGTTCTTAGGGTTTAGTGATTAATAAGATATAGCTAGTTTTGTTAATATTTTCTATGTTATGTTTGGTTTAAGGATTTTAGGTTAGTGACCGCAGATGTAGCAACACTACCAGAAGTAGATCTGTAGTTTTCTCTTCAAACATTCTTTGTTCTCTTTTGGTTCTTGGTTATTAATATATTTTGCAATTTTCTCTTTAAAAAAATGGATAGATAGGACTCTTGATAAGAGGAGGCACTCCTCACCTTATAAGCCGGTTTTGTACGGATGAGGTAGACCCTATTTCAACATGGTATCAGAGCCTCTAGATCGGGTGATGCACCAATGTTGGGCGTGAGAGGGTGTATTGGGAAAAACCCGTCTCACATTGGATAGATATGACTCTTGATAAGAGTTTATAAAGAGGATACACACCTCACCTTAAGCCGGTTTGTACGGATGAGTTAGGTCCAATTTCAACATGGACCCTAAGTAATGAAGCATAAAGGCTTAAAAGCTTTAGTTATGTCTCTTGCGCACACACACATAGTGGTGCAAATTTTCTCTCCTGATTCGACTGAGGAGGGTATGCATTTATGAGGGAAACTTGCATGCCGATGAGTGTTGATTTTATATTGAGTGTTTGCCAGAATTACTTGCTCATCTTTCTGTGGAATTTGTTTCATGTGGATACATATTTAAGATGAAATGAGGATGAATCGTGTTTTCCAGAGCTTTCTTGTGATATTATTTAAAATAGGATTTACTTTTGTCTATAACAGGTACATGCTGATAACCCAGACGGACTCTTCAGGATACTGTCATCCTCTTTCCAAGGAAGCAGGACGTGACTTTACTAATTACTCCCTCCGTTCCTTTTTAACTGTCACTTTTGGGTTTTTTACACAAACCAAGACAACAATTACATTTTACTACTTTTGATACAACAATTTATCTTTTTCCTATAATAACCTTCAACATTTAATATTTCTTTTCATATCTTTCTCTCTCTGCAATAAATAACCAAGGGTAATAAAGGCAAAACAACATTTAATGTTGTATTGAACTTTGAAAGTGACAGTTAATTAGAAACAAAACAATTTTGCAAAAGTGACAATTAAAAAGGAACGGAGGGAGTATGTAATTTCTATTTTGTTCTGGGTACAGCCATCACAGCTTGATATATAATCATAAATGTTAGTTATTTTTTCCTTCCATTTTCCCGTTTTTTCTCCTGTTATCCCTTCAGTATATACTATTATTCTTTTACTCTTCTTGTGCATCATATTTTGAGAGTACTCTATCAATTTAATCTCTCCAACACAAGTAGTTGGTGCATCACGTCCTTGGTGTTTTTTAAGCAGCAAATTCTTTCCAACTACACACAAGCCCAGCCTTTAGGAATTGTTTAGTATGCATTCATTGTGTTTATTATTTGAACATAATGAATCTAACCTTTAGGAATTGTTTAGTATGCAGACATAAGTGTTTTAACATCTTCCTCAAAAAAAGTGTTTTAACATCATGAACCTAACCCAACATTTAGGAGTTGTTCTGTGTGCAGGCATTATGATGTTAAGTTGGATGAAATTTAATAAATAAGGGTATAATAGTGGAAAAAAAATAATAAATGCTGCATTGGTATTGTAAAGTGACAATTATTTTGAGAAAAAGAAAAAATGATAAAGGGACAATAAATATAATTGTGAGACGGAGGGAGTATTTGTTTTCGTTAACATACCATTATTTACTGTATTTCAATCACCTAACTATCCCACTAGTGGTTTAGTAAACAATATATATATATATATTTTATCGTTAAAATCAACATTCTTAAACATTTCATTAAAAACGGTGGATATGTATTGATGTTTTTTTTTTTTTGTTTTTAAAGAAAATAGATATTGGTATTGGTATATAAATAGATATTGTTCATAATGGTTTTGAAAAATAATTTTTTAGAAAGTATGCAAATAGATATTTAGACCACTAAGAATCAAGTAAAAATAATAAATAAGTGAAATAGACGTAGAACTTAGAACTTATAAGTAATGTGTATCACACTCCCAATTGACAAATAACTGAAATGTAAGAGAGGTAGAACATGAAAATTATAATCGATGAAAAACACTTTTTTAAATGGTAAAAGATAAATAATGGAATGTTTATAGCTCGTCTAGGTTATCTTATCTTGCATGTGACAATCTTATGACAAAAAACTACTATAAAATTAGCATTGCTTGTATACGACTATCTATTTGAAAAATACGAGAACACTTGTAATATTTGCAATGCTTGCATGACCATATTTTGACCCTTTCATGCTATCAACATCTAATAGTTGCAAATTATTATTAGATCATCAATTCCATCCAAACAAAATATGAGAAAACATTATAAAATAAGTGTCAGAACATAAAAGTGTTCTTGTAGAATCGAATTCAAGTATACATTAAGAATGCATAGCTGTTTTTTATCGGGTTGATCTATCAAGTTTTTAGCAAGGAATCTTGATAAATTCATTCTCTTTCATTCAAACAATTGTCAAAATGTTCATTCTTCAATGACATGACCGAGAGAAATATTTGAATCGATAAATATGAGAAACATAGTAAGTATGTAAAACTGATAAATTGAAATAAGTTCATGTTTGAGTTGAAAGAGAGAGTTGTTCCAGTCATACTTCAGCAAGTTTTACTTGTTGAAGTTGTTGACATCGTTTATTCTCAATCATTCTTCCATGGTGTCAGTGGTTGGAACAACTTAGAGTCAAACCCTACTTTCTCTTTCTTGAATGGTTGTAAGAACTAATTGGTTATTGCCTAGCCAAACTACATACTAGTTGATTGTTTTTTGAATTTGCCAAGTATATAGAGAGCTTTTTTTTTTTTTTTTTTGAACTTAAGTATATAGAGAGCTTGAATAACACAAGATATATACAAAACCTTTATCTCACATAAACAACGTTGGATATTTCAACGTATTAAAGAAGGGGAATGCTAATGCACACACATTCAAAAATTAGAAGGTGTATATTAGCAATGTACACATTTTATATTTGGACCAAAAACCCACACTTTTACTTTTTAAAGCCATTAAATTCAAGAGTAGTGATATTTTGACAACCATTTTGGTACAACCTTTGAGACAACTTTGTTGTCCTCTCTTCTCATTGGTCAAAAACAATAGAGAGAGAAAAAGGAAGAGAGAGAATAAAAACATAATGTGAGTATGATAGAGAAAGTTGTACAAAAGTTGTACCAAAATGGTTGTACAAATATCATTTCTCTAAATTCAATGTGTGTTATGGTAATTTTAGTTTTTTTCTCTCTCATTGCAATAATGAATCATCTTCTTTGTTTAACACAAATTACTAATTAACTAGTATGGATACCCGTGCCAAGCACGGGCTAGAATTCCCTTGTAATTAAAATATTGGATGAAGATGTGGTATTATTCTCATTTATATAGTTGTTTTATGTCCAATAGATTGATCCAGACTAATGTTGGCTCCCTCTATAAGGTCCAACGATGGTATAATAACCTAATTCAATTTTACGGAGGAAGCACGTGTGGTTCCGGGTGTTACAGATGTAGAGAGTCTCAAACATGAGTGAGAGACGTTAGTGTTTTAAGAGTCAACTAAAGTTCTACATTGGATGCAAGAGTAAATATTGAGAAACATATGAGTGGTATGAGTCATATACCTAATTCGTTAATATTTAGGTTAAGGTGTGGTGTCAAACTCACTCGTGTGGAATCTCTTTATCTAATGAGATAATCAAACTCAATGTAGTACTCTTTGAAAGTCAAAACGTTGTTATGAACCATTCTTTTTTTAATTTTTGGATGTCATTCTCTTTCATATGAAATTTTTCATTCAAAGTCTATTATTTCAAATTTATTCACTTTTGGACTTTGGTGGCAAACGAAAATGGTAAAATGCTGATGCATTATGCTAAGTAGACAAAAATATATGCTTATTAGACAATTTAAAATTATTTAACTAATCTAATTTGTTGGTAAACTAATTACCCAAAGGAAAAAACTTAGGTGCAATTCCTTAGATGCTTTTTGTATGGTTCTTAACTGAATTTACCATGATTTCCTTAAATCCATAATTTATGAAAGTTTGTTATATCCAAAAAAAAAGGTGCATTTTTAGTTAAGAACCATACGAAAAGCACCTAAAAAATTGTACCTAAGTTTTGTCCATACCGAAAAATCTCCAACTCCTTCAACAAACCCATAAAATTACCGACAACTCACGTTATTCCCTATACACCCACAATAAAATGCATAATATTTTTATTTTTTTAAGACTACAAAACACATAATATTTATTGTCTTTCTCCTATCTTCCCATGTTTAAATTCCTTTTTCAATTCCATATTTTTTTTCCTTTTAATTTTATTTCTTTCTTCTTATGGAAGAAAAGAACTTAAAACTCACTCCATGAAACCACCACCAACCAAACTGTTTAATCGTGCCTTAATTTGACCTGATTTAAATATGTCTTGTAATTACGGATGTGGATAGTTGCGCATTTGATTAAGAGATGTTAATCTGTCGAGTGTGGGTTAAAAAGTTCTGTATATATTGAATGGAAGAGTAGACTTTGAACAACATATAAGTGTGATGACTCAAATACCTGATACCTAAAGGTTTTAGACAAATATATGATATCAATCTCACTTGTGTGGTTTCTCTTAATATAATGTTTGATCAAACTCAGTGTAGAATGTTATACCCTAATTTTGGACCTAAAAATACTGACTCAATTCATCTTATCTTGCATTTCAAGCCATTTGATATGTCTCTGATCAATTGCATCTTTCTCTGCATTTTATTTCAATGTTATTTGCAAAATTCACATGCAAGGGTATTTTAGTCATTTCCTATGTCAAAATTTCTTTCAGTCTTTTAAAAATTTGTTTGAGTCTTTTCATTTGGTTAGAATAAGTATCTGCTTCAATTCTATGTCAAAATCCATTTTAAAAATTGCATTTGAAGTCATTTTGAGTCAGTTTGCCCCTAGGGGCATTTTAGTCTTTTCATGTGTTAAAGCCCTGTTTAAATCCTAAAAATTGTCCCTGAGTCTTTTCAATTTTGCTTGTATGAGTCTTTGATTCAATTTCTGTTAAAAATCCATTTTTAAATTCGCATCTGAGTCATTTTTAGTCGTTTTTAGCCCCAGGGGCATTTTGGTCATTTCACGCGAAATTTCGGCAGAGAGAGGTTACTTTAAAGTACCTCATTTAGGCCATTGGTTCATTTTAGTCCGTTTTGTCAATTTTAATCGTTTCACTTTACGTTGTTTACCAATTACCAATTTTAATTCAATTTTATTTTAATTTTAGTCCTAAATTTCTAAAATTTGCATTATAGTCCATTTTTGTCCAAGTCATAGTCCAGTGCCACATGTCAGTCTTTTATTTGTCCAAAAGTTAGTTACGCCACATGGCAGTTTGTTATTGGTCCAGTCCATACACTTGTCAGCTATAAATCCAGTCACAGGCCCAGTCATCACTCACTATTCATTTTTCCACTTTTCCCCATTCATCCTCTGCCACATCACCAACCCTAACCAACTATCTCTCTCTCTCCTCCAACTCAACTCCACCGTAACAACCCAAAAAACCACCACTTCGCCGCCCTAACTCCACCGTAACAAACCACGAAAACGCCACCAATCACCGCAATCCAACACTGATTCATCAAAATCTTCCATCATCAACATCAACAGATCAGGATCAAGCTTTCAAATTCGAACTCCACAAAAACCGAATCAAAGTTCAGAATCCAGAAAGAATCGAAAACAGCAATCTAAGGCAAATCCAGCACATACAAACTCGAAATCGCTCGAAGTAGCTGAAAGTGGAGCCGAATTCGAAAGAAGCAAGAGGACGTGGTTTCGTAACAATCACGAACGAAGGACAAGAAGATAGAGACTGAGGTAACTCACCTTTCCTCCCTTTCTATGCGTTTTGTTCGAATTTGTATGTGAAGATTCATGTGCTTGCGAACTTGTTCTTGAGACTTTTAAGCCGAATCCATTTCTTTAGATCTACTCCGATCCGTCCATTACTTTTGAAAACTGATTTCAGATTCGAAAAGAGGAAAGAATTTGACGTTTAAAAACGCAAGAAATTTTCGAGTCGGAGTAGATTTGTACTTCCGGCACCGGCGCCGCCACCGGAAGGTGACCGGCCGCCGTGCCGGAAGATGAAGAAGAAGGTCGGAGAAGACAAGCTTTTCGCAGACTCTCTCTCTCTAATTCGGTTTTAGAGAGAGAATGAAGGGTGAATAATGAGCTTTTGTGATGCATTTTGTTTATATATCCTGCCTGTGATCCTGTGCGCGCAAGCCTACGCTAATGACATATTCTCTTGCCTTCTTGATCGTTTGATCTAGGGTTGATCCAACCGGATCAATCCTACGGTCCCTGTACTCTCTTTTTGAGCTTGGATTCTGGTTGTTAGGGCCTGGGCTTGCACCTGCGTTTTTTGCTTCCGTTTTTGCTATGTGTACCACTGTATTTTCGTATATGGACCAATGCTTTGCTTAAATTCCGTGATAAAATTCCTAAAAATTTTTCTAATTGTTTTCTTGTTATTTTTTTTTTTTGATAATTCTTGATCTATTTTACATGATAAATCCTGATTAAAAATATGTGATAAAATCTTATGTTTTGTTCACTTTTTCTCGACGAATCTTGCGAAATTCCACTATACTTTGGTCAAGATATCTTGCTATGTGATGTTGATGCTTGAGACTTGGTTTTGTGATTGCTTATCTCTGAAGAAACTTAAGTTCCTATTGCTTTGTGTGTTTTAATTTTCATTTTCTTGTTCTACAAATAATGCGAGTATTCGTGTGAAAGTAAAGTGGAAAATATGCCTAAAAATATGCTAGGGAGCTTGGCTTGATAAGTCCTCTTAATTCTTGTGTTAGGACTGAAATAAAACTCTTTGGGAACTTGTTAAAATATGAGGATTATAGGTCTTGTTCAAGCCTTGCATTATTGATGAATCTTTAGGCCTATTTTGCATTGTTTTTGCTTGTTTTTTATGTTAATTTTCTTACTTTTGTTATGATAGCTTTGACTTGTTTTATATCTTGTGCTACTAAATTTTTTTTGTTTCATGTTTCATACATCATAAGCATTCCCACTTCATCTTCCTCTCCATTCAATTTCTTGCACTTTAAGTTTCAATTTCATGCAAAAATTAGAATGTAATAATTAGGAGTTCTTGTAATATTTTACTTTTATGCCACTTTTAATTGCTTGGCAAAGAGGCCATAGAATGTATCTAGGGCATGATGTAAAGGACAATGGACTCTAATAATGTACACCGACACAAGCACCGACACATGCACACACACCACTTTAGGTATATAGCTAGAATATGCATGTTTAGATGTATGTTTAGGATTGTATGTTTAGATGAACGTTTAGGCTTTATACTTAGAAAAACCAATTTTCCAAAAAAATATGAACAAACTTCACTCAAAGCTTTTTCACAATAAATTTTGGGGTCAAAACCCCATTGATTTTTCATTTCATTTTCTTAATCAAATTTCAACAAACTTTAATCATACTTTGACTTGTTTTTGCAAATAACTAATTCCAACCTCACGATTTCACAATCTTATGCCCTTGAGGCCTCTTTTCCTCATTCTTAAAAATTCCAATTTTCAAACTTAAAATCAACCAACAAAAACAAAAACATTTTTGGAAGAGAACTACGGTGGATTTGATCCCTTAATCGGGTACGTAGGCAAGGAACAAAATTCCTTCAATTCAACTAAAATAAAAATCCAAAAACATTCTTCTCCCTCCAATTCTTCACTTAGAAACTCTTAGGTTTAAATAACATCTTTCAAAATAGCATTTAAAAATAAAGCGCGCGTGTAGAAATTAAAGACGGTTCCTATAGGATACTATAGTCGTTATGGGTGCCTAACACCTTCCCGTAGCGAAAACAACTCCCGGACCTCGATTCTCAAGGGTTTTGCTTACTTTTTTCCCTTCCCAAGAAAAAATAAGATATCACCGGTTTAAAAGGTTCAAACGCAATCAATGTTTGACACCCGAAAACCAAGATAAAACAGCTGGCGACTTCACTGGGGAGTTTCGAGAGTTACGCCTAGTCTTTATTTCCACGCTTGCGCTATTTTTACTTGCTTCTTTTACTTGCTTTCCTATGTGAATAAATGTTTAATTTCTTGCAAACGTGTGGGGTGAGAATATCAAAAGTCCTGCACCCGGGCTGAGTGAACTTAGGATTTAGGAGGGATATAATCGACAATTCATTCCGGGGGTTGCCTCGTGTTTTGGATTATGCGATCAATCCCACATAGCTAAGGCATTTTGGAGGTGATGTTGTCGGCGCGTGTTGTCGCGTTTAGGCACTTTACTTCTAATTGTTCTATGACGCTATGAACCGTAGATAACCAAACCCATCCATGGCCATTTTTCTAGGATGTAGTGCGGAGGCTAAACCGAGTGTTGTCTCGAGTTTTAGTCGTCACGCGATACTACACTCAAGTTAGACCTTCCGCGGATAATCATGGAGCGAGTGTTGTCTCGTGACACCATGAGATACGTCGGAGAGGTTGCAACTTGGGAACC
This sequence comes from Medicago sativa, assembly GCF_051527215.1. NCBI lineage: Eukaryota > Viridiplantae > Streptophyta > Magnoliopsida > Fabales > Fabaceae > Medicago > Medicago sativa. The sequence continues at coordinate 2,652,498 of NC_140753.1, forward strand.
TTTTTAGAACCCGGTTACTATATCCTAAAGCCCTAGTTTCACCGGACACCGTCTCCACCCATGACTCCTCGACTTTGAACTTCAAACCCACCATGTTTTCTCCGAACTTGAACATAATCATGCATTCATGCATACATGCATACATGCATAAACTTTTTCCATGCATTGTTATCGAAAGGCTTAGACAAGTTGAATTTGTAAACATTGTAGGAATGAAGAGGACTAATTCCTACAAGTTCAAGGAAGTGGATTTGGCTAGTTTGAGAGATTTAGCACTCAAGATTGAGGATCCGACTGGTTTCCGACATCGTTACGGGGCTTTACTTCCTATTCTTCATACTAATGTGGATGAGAAGCTTGTGCACACTTTAGTGCAATTCTATGATCAGGGGTATCGGTGCTTCACTTTCCCAGACTTTCAGCTGGTGCCTACTCTGGAGGCTTATTCTTCCTTGATGGGTTTATCTATTGCTAAGGGGATACCTTTCTCAGGACCTGAAAATTCTCCTACTCCATTGGTTATTGCTAAGGATCTCTATCTCAAGACCACCGATGTCTCCAAGAATCTTGTCACTAAGGCACGCATCCGAGGGTTCACTTCAGAGTATCTTCTTGGGAAAGCCAATCTCAATACCACTTGTCAGGACACTCTCGAGGCTATTCTTGCACTTCTCATCTATGGGCTTATTCTCTTTCCGAATCTTGATGGCTTCGTGGACACGAATGCTATTATGATCTTCCACTCCAAGAATCCGGTTCCTACTTTGCTAGCTGACACATACCATGCTATTCACGATCGTTCCGACAAAGGTCGCGGATACATTCTTTGTTGTGTGCCTCTCCTCTATAGGTGGTTTATTTCGCACCTTCCGGAGTCTTTCCACGACAATCCGGAGAATTGGTCTATTTCACAGAGGATTATGGCTCTCACTCCTAATGAAGTAGTTTGGCTCACTCCAGCTTCTAGAGTTAAGGAAATCATCTTTGGTGGTGGAAAGTTTCTTAATGTACCTCTTCATGGTACCCGGGGTGGAATCAACTATAACCCGGAGCTTGCTTTGCGACAATTTGGCTTCCCGATGAAAGATAAGCCCATCAATCTTGCTACAGCTCCTTACTTCTTTCACTACTCCAATGCTCCCACCGGAATTAGAGAAGATTTCATGCAAGCTTGGACCAAGCTTCGGAAGAAAGAGGTGAAGCATATGGGTGTAAGGTCCGGTGTTGCTCATGAGGCCTATACACAGTGGGTGATAAACCAAGCTGAGGAGATTGGTATGCCTTACCCCTCTATGAGATATGTGTTTGCATCTGTTCCTACCATGCCTTTGCCTCTACTCCCACCTACCCAGGAGATGTATCAAGAGCATTTAGCTATGGAGAGTCGGGAGAAGCATCAGTGGAGGGCTAGATACTATGAGGCTGAGAACTTGATCATGACTTTGGATGGAAAGGATGAGCAGAAGACTCATGAGGTCTTGACACTGAAGAAAGAGTTAGCTAAGGCTAAGAGAGAGATTGAAGAGAAAGATAGGTTGCTTATGAGAGACTCTAAGAGGGCTAGGGGTGCCCGTGACTTCTATGCACGATACTGCAGCTATGAGTCTGAGTCTGAGGATGATGCTTCCACTTCCTATGCTTGAGGATTTCCATTTCCTGTTGTTATTTCCATTTGTTCATGTTGGATTTGTCTTGTAAAACTATATGTTAGTTGTTTGATTCCCGTTTATGTTAATTGTTATCTAGTAATGTTTACAAGTTTTTAATTTGTCTAAAACCCTTCGATAACACAAAAAAGAGTCATTTTGCATATGCATTAACACATTTCATGCATCATATGCACAAAAAACTTCTCTCGTGCTCATTGCCTCCTGGTTTTGTCCGCCGCAGTCTGAAAAGTGGCTCGTACTCGCAAAGTCTACCAACCAGATAGAATTCATCAGACAAGATTTCACAAGAGAAAGATGATGGCTAATTTTGAAGAAGAAAATGCTCAGCTCCGCGCCGAATTGGCTGCTATGAAAGAAGACTTGGCTAAGGCTCATGACGCTATGTCCGCTATGATGGCTGCACAGGAACAACCAGCCACTTCTATTCCGGTTACTACTGAGGTGATTCCCTCTATCCCACTATCTACTGTGGCTACTGATGCTCGGTTTGTTATGCCCAACGGCCGTCCCTATGGACTCCCACCTTTCTATTCTCCTAATACTGCTGCTGGTGTCTCTGGTTTTGCTGGACAAGGACATATTCCTGTGTCCACTGCTATGCCTCAGGTGACTACCGTTGTTACCGACCCTATTGTGCACACTGTGCAACAGGTGATTGATGTTGATACTCCGCGTGGACAAGATCCCGCAATGGAAGCTATGAAGAGACAGTTAAGGGAGTTGGCTGGAGAACTCCGTGAGGTCAAGGCTAGCCGAGGAAACAATGGTGCCCCTGCTAAAGCTCGTGATCTATGCTTGGTATCCCGATTCGAGGTTCCTAAGAAATTCAAAGAGCCAGAATTTGACAAATACAATGGGACTTCTTGCCCACACAACCATGTCATCCGGTATGTCCGAAAGATGTCTAACTATGCAGACAATGATGCACTGATGATCCACTGCTTTCAGAGTAGCTTGACAGATGATGCAGCAGATTGGTACACTAGTCTGAGCAAAGATAACATCCATACCTTTGAGGAACTCGCTGCTGCTTTCGAAGGTCAATATGAGTTCAACACCCGTCTGAGGCCAAACAGGGACTCTCTCAAAGCCCTATCTCAGAAACCAGATGAGACCTTCCGTGAATACGCTCAGAGGTGGAGAGGGGCAGCTGCCCGTGTTTCTCCTCGACTTGATGAGGAAGAATTAACGCAGACATTCCTGAAGACTCTGAAGAAGGAATATAAGGAGAGAATGATAGTCTCTGCTCCGAACAACTTCTCTGATATGGTTACAATGGGAACTCGCCTAGAAGAGGCTGTCCGAGATGGTATTATTGTCCTTGAGAAGGGTGAATCTTCAAACAGTGCACCAAAGAAGTACGGTAACGGTCATCACAAGAGGAAAGAATCTGATGTAGGGATGGTGTCTGGTAACCCATCTGCAGCTGCTACACAATTACCTCTGCCCTATCACTACATGCAGTACTCTCAACACCCTTTCTTTCCACCATTTTATCAGCAATATCCTCTACCACCGGGTCAACCACCAATGCCCGTCAATGCTATCCCTCAGCCAACACAACAACAGCCTCCTGCTCAACAGCAACGGCAGCAACAACAGGGTCCCCGACCCAAACCTTCTTTTCCAACAATACCAATGCGGTATGGTGAGCTGCTCCCAACTTTATTGGCTAAGGGACACTGTGTTACTAGACCAGGCAAGCCTCCGCCTAATCCATTGCCTCCCAGGTTCCGTCAGGATCTGACATGTGAGTTCCATCAGGGCGCTCAAGGCCACGATGTTGAAGGTTGCTTTGCTCTGAAATATATTGTGAAAGACCTGATAGAAAAGGGACGGTTGACTTTTGAGAATAGTGTTCCTCATGTTCTTGACAATCCGCTTCCAAACCATGCTGCCGTCAATATGATTGGGGCCTTTGAAAGGGTTCCAGTTACTCAAGATGAGCCCATGTTGGATGTCCGCAATGTTGTTACTCCCTTGGTGCCGCTACATGTCAAGCTATGTCAGGCTTCTTTGTTCAATCATGATCATGCTTCTTGTTCAGAGTGTCTCCAAAATCCTATGGGCTGTTGTGTTGTGCAAGATGATATCCAGGGTCTGATGGATGACAAACGCTTGACCGTCAGTGATGTATGTGTGATTGTGCCAGTGCTTCAGGATTCTCCGGGTCAAGAAGGGCAAGCTGCTGGCTGGGGCAAAGTGATTCAGATTTTGGAAAACAAGCGAAAAGAAGGCCTTGGATTCTCCCCGACATCTGCTGTCTCAAAGGGAACCTTCTACAGTGCTGGGTTCATCAATGCTATTGCTGAAGATGCTGCTGAAAGAGGTCATGTGCCTACATTTGTTATACCATGAGGCACTGTGAGAAATTGGGAGGCCATTGATGTTCCCTTAGTCATGCATGCTTCCATGTAATGTGTTTTGTTGCTCATGTTTTTTGTTTTCAAAATAACAATCCTTTCGCTCTGCCCAAGGCGAAAGTGATATCATTGTAAGGGCGTGTTTGTTTCGGCATTGCCGTTATCAATAAAAGTTGTCGTTTTTCTCACGACTCTTTGTTTTTTACTTTTTAGTGCCTTTTTCTTGGAAATAATGGTAATGCCAGAAAAAACCAAAACATCTGTATTTTCTTATTAATTTCAAAAATCTGCATGAAAAACTTTTTGCTAAAAATCATCCCAATCATATTATGCAGATTGAACCATAATAAACCCGTTGAACACAGTGACCCTATGGTTCCTCCAAATTTTGAATTCCCTGTATATGAAGCTGAAGATGAGGATGATGATGATGAAGAGATACCATATGAGATCACTCGACTGCTTGAGCAAGAAAGAAGAACCATTCAGCCTCACCAGGAGGAAATTGAGTTCATCAACCTGGGTACTGAAGAAAACAAGCGAGAGATCAAGATCGGTGCTGCACTTGAGCCAGAAGTGAAAAAGAAGATTACTCAGCTTCTCCATGATTATCCAGATGTCTTTGCATGGTCCTATGAAGATATGCCGGGTCTAGATCCCAAGATTGTGGAACATCGAATACCGACAAGGCCTGAATGTCCTCCTGTCAAACAGAAATTGAGAAGGTCTCGTCCAGACATGGCTCTTAAGATCAAGGCTGAAGTACAGAAGCAAATTGATGCGGGTTTCCTCATGACAGCTGAATATCCTGAGTGGATTGCCAACATCGTACCAGTGCCAAAGAAAGATGGGAAAGTCCGAATGTGTGTTGATTACAGAGACCTGAACAAAGCCAGTCCGAAAGATAACTTCCCATTGCCTCATATTGATGTGCTTGTTGACAGTACTGCTCAATCCAAAGTGTTCTCTTTCATGGATGGTTTCTCTGGTTATAATCAGATACGAATGTCTCCTGAAGATAGAGAAAAGACGTCCTTCATCACTCCGTGGGGAACATTCTGTTATAAAGTGATGCCGTTTGGCTTGATAAATGCTGGTGCTACCTATCAAAGAGGTATGACAACTCTGTTTCATGACATGATTCACAAAGAGATTGAAGTATATGTTGATGATATGATCGTGAAGTCAAGTGATGAAGAGCAACATGTTGTGTATTTGAAAAAGATGTTTGAAAGATTGAGAAAGTACAAGCTGCGGCTGAATCCTAACAAGTGCACATTTGGTGTAAGATCCGGAAAGTTGCTAGGCTTTATTGTCAGCCAGAGAGGCATTGAAGTTGATCCTGACAAAGCCCGAGCCATCAGAGAGATGCCGGCCCCTCAAACTGAGAAGCAAGTTAGAGGTTTCCTCGGACGTCTGAATTATATTTCAAGATTCATATCTCACATGACTACTACTTGCGGTCCAATTTTCAAATTGCTCAGAAAGAATCAGCCCGTTGTATGGAATGATGAATGTCAGGAAGCTTTTGATAGCATTAAAGAATACCTGTTGGAACCACCTATCCTTGTCCCACCAGCGGAAGGAAGGCCTTTGATTATGTATCTGTCAGTGTTAGATGATTCAGTGGGTTGTGTCCTCGGTCAACAGGATGAGACTGGTAAGAAAGAACATGCTATCTACTATCTGAGCAAGAAGTTCACCGACTGTGAGACTCGGTATACAATGCTTGAAAAGACTTGTTGTGCTTTAGCTTGGGCTGCCAAACGCCTGCGTCATTATATGGTGAATCATACAACTTGGTTGATATCCCGAATGGATCCAATCAAGTACATCTTTGAGAAGCCCGCTGTTACTGGAAAGATTGCACGTTGGCAAATGTTGTTGTCTGAATATGATATTGTGTATAAAGCTCAGAAAGCAATCAAAGGAAGTGTCCTTGCTGAGCATCTTGCTTGCCAACCTCTTGATGATTACCAGCCGATTAAGTTTGATTTCCCTGATGAAGAGATTATGTATCTGAAAGCGAAAGACTGTGAAGAACCACTGATCAATGAAGGGCCGGATCCCAATAGCAAGTGGGGATTGGTGTTTGATGGTGCTGTTAATGCTTACGGTAAAGGAATTGGAGCCATCATCGTAACTCCACAGGGGCACCACATTCCTTTCACCGCTCGAATAACTTTTGACTGCACAAACAACATAGCTGAATATGAAGCATGCATCTTGGGCATTGAAGAAGCCCTCGATCTGAGAATTAAGCACCTTGACATCTATGGAGATTCTGCACTTGTTATTAACCAGATAAAGGGTGAATGGGAGACTCATCATGAGAAGCTGATCCCATACCGTGACTATGCAAGACGTCTGTTGACATACTTTACAAAGGTTGAACTGCACCACATCCCTCGGGATGAAAACCAGATGGCTGATGCTCTCGCTACTTTGTCTTCCATGTTTCGTGTGAATCACTGGAATGATGTGCCTGTGATCAAGGTGCAGCGTCTTGATAGACCCGCTCATGTGTTTACCATTGAAAATATGCCAGATCAGGCTGATGAAGGTGTGAATGATAAAAAGCCGTGGTATCACAACATCAAGCAATTCTTGCAGAATCGTGAATATCCACCTGGTGTTTCCAACAGAGATAAAAAGACCTTGAGACGGTGGGCTAGTAGATTCCTTCTGGACGGAGAAATCCTATACAAGAGGAACTATGACATGGTCTTGCTGAGATGTGTTGACAAACAAGAAGCTGAGAAATTGATGCATGATGTACATGATGGTACTTTTGGGACCCATGCTTCGGGTCACACCATGTCAAGAAAGCTGTTAAGAGCCGGCTATTACTGGATAACTATGGAGCGTGACTGCCACAAACATGCTAAGAGATGCCACAAATGTCAAATTTATGCTGACAAGATTCATGCGCCTCCACACGCTCTCAATGTTATATCTTCCCCATGGCCTTTCTCTATGTGGGGCATTGACATGATCGGAAGAATTGAACCGAAAGCTTCCAATGGACATCGTTTCATTCTAGTGGCAATTGATTACTTCACCAAGTGGGTTGAAGCTGCCTCCTATGCCAATGTGACCAAGCAAGTGGTTGTGAAGTTTATCAAGAATAACATCATCTGTCGATATGGTGTTCCTAACAAAATCATCACTGACAATGGTTCCAATCTGAACAATAGCATGATGCAAGCTTTATGTGAAGAATTCAAAATTGAACATCACAACTCTTCTCCTTATAGACCTCAGATGAATGGTGCAGTTGAGGCCGCTAACAAGAACATCAAGAAGATTGTTCAGAAGATGGTCACTACTTACAAAGACTGACATGAAATGCTGCCTTTTGCCTTGCATGGTTATCGTACTACAGTGCGCAGTTCAACCGGGGCAACTCCTTTCTCTCTGGTATATGGCATGGAAGCAGTTCTCCCCCTGGAAGTGGAGATTCCATCTCTTCGAGTGATCATGGAAGCAAAGTTAACTGAGGCTGAATGGTGTCAAAGTCGGTACGATCAATTGAATCTGATTGAAGAGAAACGTATGGATGCTATGACTCATGGACAGTTGTATCAAGTGCGAATGAAGAATGCTTTTGACAAGAAAGTCCGACCTCGGGAATTCAAGGAAGGCGAACTTGTATTGAAAAGAAGAATAAGTCAGCAACCCGACCCAAGGGGCAAGTGGACACCTAACTATGAAGGTCCTTATGTTGTCAAGAAGGCCTTCTCTGGTGGTGCTCTGATTCTTACACACATGGATGGTGTTGAACTCCCAAATCCTGTTAATGCCGATATAGTCAAGAAATACTTTGTCTAGAAAGAAAAGAACAGCGTGGTAGGTCGAAAACCCGAAAGGGCGGCCTAGGCAAAAATGCGCTTCCCGGTGGATCGAAAACCCGAAAGGGCGATCCAGGCAAAAGTTAGGGACAAAAAAAAATGAATATGAAAGAGCTCGCTGAGATTGTACGCAACTCAGGCAAGAATGAGCGCCTCGATGAGCCGAAAACCCGAAAGGGCGGTTCATGCAAAAATGAGGTTGACAATAAAGACAAGTAACTATATCTGGCAAATCACCATCACCCCTTGGGGCATCTACAACTGTCAATGATCGTCTTCATCAGAGGCTTCTGTACTTGTGAATTCAAAATTTCTATGAAATGTAGCGGTCATCGTGTTCAATGTATCACCAACCAATAAAATTACCATTTTCCAAGCTTTGTAAATCCGTGAAGTCATGCCTTTGGCTGACTCTCACTCTTCTACATCAATTTGAGCCTGTGCTATTGTTTGAAACTCTATTTTTCTTTCCACTTTCAATGCTATATACAAAACATTTTCTTTCTATTTTGATAATGTTAATGTCTGAAACAAACATCTTTGAAAATTGAAAAATCTTTTTCTGTTTATTTTGAAAGAAAACCTGAGCAATAAGGTACATTCCAATGAAACATGCATGAATAAATGAGTGTCAATGTCTATTTCAATACATGTTACAAGCAGGTTACTCCCCAGGATGATCTGTGGTCAATGGCAAGAATGAAAAAACAGAATGAAAATGGAAAATGGAAAATGAAAATATAAAGCTCGCTAAGTTGAAAACCCGAAAGGGCGGCTTAGGCAAAAATGAGCACCCCGCTGATTGACAACCTATGAAGGCAATTCAGGCAAAAATGGGGCAATGAAAAGAGTCTTTACTCCCCGGTGAATCGAAAACCCGAAAGGGCGGTTCAGGCAAAACTGGGGTTTGAAAATGAAAAGTGAAAAAATGAAATATTGAAAAGCATTGACCACAGATGCGAACATTCAATGTTTACCCAGCACTGACACGCCTAGCAACGGCGACCTGTATCCAAGAACTTTCCAAGGGTCCCCCCTTTACAAGTTTTATTGCCCTCAGCCATGGTTTTGATGCGTCTCTCAACGACGGTCTCTCCAAAGAGGTTTTCCCCTGTGAATATGTTGCAGCACGAGCCACTACGTGCCCAATCTTCCAATGTTTCGTCTGCCTTTGTGAAGCTTCTCTGTCCAACCGCCAATCAATCATGCATTTCAAGCATTCATACATGCATAATCATGCATTTTATGTGCTCATACATCCAATAATCTTGCTATACCATACATACATGTTGCATATCCAACTGTCAACTGTCAAATTCAATTTCAATTTCAATTCCAATTCCAATGTCAAATTCAATTCAATTTCAACTGTCAAATTCGATGCAATCTCAACTTCCCAATCTCAATTCCAAACCATGTCAACTGTCAAATTCGAAGCAATCTCAATTTCAATTTCAATCCAATGTCAATTCGAAGCAATTTCCAATCTCCAATTTCAATTCCAATTTCAATGACAATCTCCAATGTCAATATCCAATGTCAATATCCAATGTCAATATCAATATCCAATGTCAATGTCAATGTCAATATCCAATGCCAACGTCAATTTTCAATCCAATTCCAATCCAATTTCAAATGTCAATTGCAACTCTCCAAATCAATGTCAATGTCTATGTCTCAATCCAATTTCAATTTCCAATGTCTCTTTCAATTCCAAATCTCCAATCCAATGTCTATGTCTATGTCCCTGCTCAATCTCAACTTTCAATCTCAACTTTCAATGTCAATTTTCAACTCAAATCAATGTCAATTTACTCTCAATTTGCTCTTGGGCCAACAAAAATGGTCATGTCTATTTTCAAATCAAGTCAATGACAAGTTACCCTCAATTGGTATCTTGTTAAACCAGACTTTCAATTTGTATTCCGTTACTGGTCAAGTGCCAGGTTCGATCCAAAAAGAACCACTTGTACCTGCTTATATACCTATGCTTCCGGACAAACGACAAGTTCGATCTAAAAAGAACAGTTTGTACCCAGCTCATGCTTTGTTATCAGTCAGACGGCAAGTTCAATCTGAAGAACAGTTTGTACCCAGCTTATGCTTTGTTATCGGTCAAACGACAAGTTCGATCTAAGAGAACAGTCTGCACCTTCCCACATGACGTGGTGATAATCCAACAAGCAAGTTCGATCCAAAGAAACAGCTTGTATCAACCCTTTTGTCTATGTCTCCAGCCAAACAGCCAGTTCAATCCAAGAGAACAGTTTGTGTCTGCCTATTCGTTTGTATCTTCAACCAAGTGTCAAGTTCGATCCAAAGAACAACTTGTATCTGCCTATATGTCTATGTTTCCGGTCAAGTGCCAAGTTCAATCCCAAGAACAGCTTGCACCCATCTCTTGTTTTGTATTCCTTGGTCCAGTGGCTAGTTCGACCCAAAGAACAACTTGTATCCTATTTTCTACTCCCTGGTTTGTCTACCCTGTCAATGTCCACCTGAATCCCCAGTGACATGACAGGTTCCATAGACTCCAGTTGTTTGTCTTGCATTCATAATCAAAATGTTGCATGGCATTTACATTTTTGAAAAACTGAAAACGTATTTTTATGTCCAAAAGCAGTGCAAATGTTAATATTTAAGTATCTTCGTCCCGTCAACTCTAAGACTTCGTCTCTTGACTCTCCGGACAAAGAAACTTAAATAGGGGCAGCTGTTATACCCTAATTTTGGACCTAAAAATACTGACTCAATTCATCTTATCTTGCATTTCAAGCCATTTGATATGTCTCTGATCAATTGCATCTTTCTCTGCATTTTATTTCAATGTTATTTGCAAAATTCACATGCAAGGGTATTTTAGTCATTTCCTATGTCAAAATTTCTTTCAGTCTTTTAAAAATTTGTTTGAGTCTTTTCATTTGGTTAGAATAAGTATCTGCTTCAATTCTATGTCAAAATCCATTTTAAAAAATTGCATTTGAAGTCATTTTGAGTCAGTTTGCCCCTAGGGGCATTTTAGTCTTTTCATGTGTTAAAGCCCTGTTTAAATCCTAAAAATTGTCCCTGAGTCTTTTCAATTTTGCTTGTATGAGTCTTTGATTCAATTTCTGTTAAAAATCCATTTTTAAATTCGCATATGAGTCATTTTTAGTCGTTTTTAGCCCCAGGGGCATTTTGGTCATTTCACGCGAAATTTCGGCAGAGAGAGGTTACTTTAAAGTACCTCATTTAGGCCATTGGTTCATTTTAGTCCGTTTTGTCAATTTTAATCGTTTCACTTTACGTTGTTTACCAATTGCCAATTTTAATTCAATTTTATTTTAATTTTAGTCCTAAATTTCTAAAATTTGCATTATAGTCCATTTTTGTCCAAGTCATAGTCCAGTGCCACATGTCAGTCTTTTATTTGTCCAAAAGTTAGTTACGCCACATGGCAGTTTGTTATTGGTCCAGTCCATACACTTGTCAGCTATAAATCCAGTCACAGGCCCAGTCATCACTCACTATTCATTTTTCCACTTTTCCCCATTCATCCTCTGCCACATCACCAACCCTAACCAACTATCTCTCTCTCTCCTCCAACTCAACTCCACCGTAACAACCCAAACAACCACCACTTCGCCGCCCTAACTCCACCGTAACAAACCACAAAAACGCCACCAATCACCGCAATCCAACACTGATTCATCAAAATCTTCCATCATCAACATCAACAGATCAGGATCAAGCTTTCAAATTCGAACTCCACAAAAACCGAATCAAAGTTCAGAATCCAGAAAGAATCGAAAACAGCAATCTAAGGCAAATCCAGCACATACAAACTCGAAATCGCTCGAAGTAGCTGAAAGTGGAGCCGAATTCGAAAGAAGCAAGAGGACGTGGTTTCGTAACAATCACGAACGAAGGACAAGAAGATAGAGACTGAGGTAACTCACCTTTCCTCCCTTTCTATGCGTTTTGTTCGAATTTGTATGTGAAGATTCATGTGCTTGCGAACTTGTTCTTGAGACTTTTAAGCCGAATCCATTTCTTTAGATCTACTCCGATCCGTCCATTACTTTTGAAAACTGATTTCAGATTCGAAAAGAGGAAAGAATTTGACGTTTAAAAACGCAAGAAATTTTCGAGTCGGAGTAGATTTGTACTTCCGGCACCGGCGCCGCCACCGGAAGGTGACCGGCCGCCGTGCCGGAAGATGAAGAAGAAGGTCGGAGAAGACAAGCTTTTCGCAGACTCTCTCTCTCTAATTCGGTTTTAGAGAGAGAATGAAGGGTGAATAATGAGCTTTTGTGATGCATTTTGTTTATATATCCTGCCTGTGATCCTGTGCGCGCAAGCCTACGCTAATGACATATTCTCTTGCCTTCTTGATCGTTTGATCTAGGGTTGATCCAACCGGATCAATCCTACGGTCCCTGTACTCTCTTTTTGAGCTTGGATTCTGGTTGTTAGGGCCTGGGCTTGCACCTGCGTTTTTTGCTTCCGTTTTTGCTATGTGTACCACTGTATTTTCGTATATGGACCAATGCTTTGCTTAAATTCCGTGATAAAATTCCTAAAAAATTTTCTAATTGTTTTCTTGTTATTTTTTTTTTTGATAATTCTTGATCTATTTTACATGATAAATCCTGATTAAAAATATGTGATAAAATCTTGTGTTTTGTTCACTTTTTCTCGACGAATCTTGCGAAATTCCACTATACTTTGGTCAAGATATCTTGCTATGTGATGTTGATGCTTGAGACTTGGTTTTGTGATTGCTTATCTCTGAAGAAACTTAAGTTCCTATTGCTTTGTGTGTTTTAATTTTCATTTTCTTGTTCTACAAATAATGCGAGTATTCGTGTGAAAGTAAAGTGGAAAATATGCCTAAAAATATGCTAGGGAGCTTGGCTTGATAAGTCCTCTTAATTCTTGTGTTAGGACTGAAATAAAACTCTTTGGGAACTTGTTAAAATATGAGGATTATAGGTCTTGTTCAAGCCTTGCATTATTGATGAATCTTTAGGCCTATTTTGCATTGTTTTTGCTTGTTTTTTATGTTAATTTTCTTACTTTTGTTATGATAGCTTTGACTTGTTTTATATCTTGTGCTACTAACTTTTTTTTGTTTCATGTTTCATACATCATAAGCATTCCCACTTCATCTTCCTCTCCATTCAATTTCTTGCACTTTAAGTTTCAATTTCATGCAAAAATTAGAATGTAATAATTAGGAGTTCTTGTAATATTTTACTTTTATGCCACTTTTAATTGCTTGGCAAAGAGGCCATAGAATGTATCTAGGGCATGATGTAAAGGACAATGGACTCTAATAATGTACACCGACACAAGCACCGACACATGCACACACACCACTTTAGGTATATAGCTAGAATATGCATGTTTAGATGTATGTTTAGGATTGTATGTTTAGATGAACGTTTAGGCTTTATACTTAGAAAAACCAATTTTCCAAAAAAATATGAACAAACTTCACTCAAAGCTTTTTCACAATAAATTTTGGAGTCAAAACCCCATTGATTTTTCATTTCATTTTCTTAATCAAATTTCAACAAACTTTAATCATACTTTGACTTGTTTTTGCAAATAACTAATTCCAACCTCACGATTTCACAATCTTATGCCCTTGAGGCCTCTGTTCCTCATTCTTAAAAATTCCAATTTTCAAACTTAAAATCAACCAACAAAAACAAAAACATTTTTGGAAGAGAACTACGGTGGATTTGATCCCTTAATCGGGTACGTAGGCAAGGAACAAAATTCCTTCAATTCAACTAAAATAAAAATCCAAAAACATTCTTCTCCCTCCAATTCTTCACTTAGAAACTCTTAGGTTTAAATAACATCTTTCAAAATAGCATTTAAAAATAAAGCGCGCGCGTAGAAATTAAAGACGGTTCCTATAGGATACTATAGTCGTTATGGGTGCCTAACACCTTCCCGTAGCGAAAACAACTCCCGGACCTCGATTCTCAAGGGTTTTGCTTACTTTTTTCCCTTCCCAAGAAAAAATAAGATATCACCGGTTTAAAAGGTTCAAACGCAATCAATGTTTGACACCCGAAAACCAAGATAAAACATAGAATCCCCTAGAAGAATGCATATGTATTATTCTGAGTTGATAAAAATATATACTTATTAGAAATTTTAAAATGATGTGACTTTTTTTTTAATTGAGTCTAATTTTTTGGTAAAATAATTAATATGATGATTCAACCCAGTGTAGGCTCACCCAAAAGTCCTAACATTATCCCAACATTATGGTAAATTGTTTTATTAGTTTTTTAATGTCATTTGTTTAATTTTTTATTTTAAATTTTGGTTATTGGATATCATTCACTTTCATATTAAATCTTTTATTCAGCCTTTATCATTTAAAATTCTTTCACTTTTGGTCTTTGGTGAGATTTGACGATGGAAAACTCTATATGAGTTTTGCTAATTTGACAAAATAAATGGTTATTAGAATTTTTTAAATAATGTGGCGCTTTATTTATTTAGTTTATTTTTTTGGTAAAATATTTACTCAAAAATCTCTAACTCCTTCGACAATCCCGTAAATTACCATATATTCAGTTTATTTTATATACTTTTACAGACAAAGCACAAACACTCCTTTTTTCCTTATCAGTTCTCTCATGTTCAAATTCTTTTTTTGTCTTTTTTTTCTAATTTATTTTCTCTCTTCGCATGAAAGAAATGAACAAAAACCTCCCTCTATTAATTCATCACCAACCCATCTTTTTACCTTGTTATGCATTCCTTAATCTCATTTGACTATGTTACCAGATTACATATGTACAGTCTCACATGTAAGCGAGAAATGTCAATAAGTCATATGTGAGTTAAAATTTCACATTAGATGCAAGAGTAGATGGTGAGAAACATATAAGTTAAATGACCCATATGTCTAATGCGTCAACAATTTGGATAAAGATGTGGTGTCAATTTCACTTTTGTTGTTACTCCTAGGATAATGCGATTATCCAACCTAGTTTAAACGCCCCTCCCTCCCATGATGAACTTTAAATAAAAAAATTTATTTTTTTTATTTTTTTTGGTACAAAAATTTATTTTTTTATGTCATTCGTTTTTATGCTATTTTTATCCCACCTCCATTATTTTAAATTCCTTCATTTTTGGTCTTTGATGAGATCTAACAATGTCAAAATATAGATGTATTATGATGAGTTAACAAAATACATGTTTCTTAGACATTTTAAGTGAAGAGATGGTATCAATATCACTTGTGTGATTACTTTTACCCTAATATAATGGTCCAACCCAATGTAGACTCCTTCCCAAAGTGTCAATATTATGATGGATTATTTTGTTAGTGTTTGGATGTCATTTGTTTAATTTTTTAATCTAAAATTTATTTTTTGACTGTCATTCACTTTGATGCTATGTTTTTTATTCAATCTCTATCATTTCAAATTCTTGCATATTTTGTTCTCCTTCAAACCATATATTTGATAAAATCTTATATTTCTCTTCAATTTGAGTTACATGGCATCCTTGAAGTTGTGAAAAATATATCTCATCCTTCTTGTAAACGAAGCTAGTAACACAATTCAACAACGTAATATCAATCTTCACCAAAAGGAAACAATAGTGGATTTAAATGAAACATATGTGTCATAAATTCGTTCGAACTCCTTACACAAATTCTTAAGAATAATGGTTTTCAATAAGCCAAAACTTAATGTAAATTTTGAAACCATTTTTTTTCCTAGCTATAATTATTAAAATATTGAAATAAATTCTTGGGTTAAATATGTTTTTGGTCCCTATAAAATTGGGACCTTTTAAGTTTAGTCCTTACTTAATTTTAATTGTTATCTTAGTACCTAATTTTTTTTCCTGCACTCAGTATTAGTCTCTCCTCAATTCAAATTTGTTTAATTTATGGTTAAACTCTTGAGTTTTTGAACAATTTTTTTGCAGACGTGTTAAGAAAATTAGTAAAAGTTCCTCTGCAAAAAATTGTTGCAAAATTTGATTTTTACATCCAGATTTTGTTAATTTTATCTTTAACTTTTGTCGTTTTAAAAAAATTCATATTTAATTCGTTTCATGTTAAAAAATTCTAAATTTTAGTAAATGAATCTTTCATAGTGTTCTAAACTTGTCTCAAACAAATCGTTCAAGAATTTAAGAGTTTAAGGATAATTAAACAAACTTTGTTGTAACAGTGACTAAATTAGAAGTAATTTTTTTTGTAGGGACTAAAAAACCTATTAAAATTAGGTAAAGACTAAACTTAAAAGTTTTCAATTTTATAGGGACCAAAAACATATTTAACCCTAAATTATTTTAATAACAAAGCAAAAACTAATGATGAAAAGACATAATAAAGGTAACGAATTAATCTACATACATTGCCTTGCCAAATGAATCACAAGTGAAAACTCTTTTTATGAGATGGAGTAGTATTTAATGCTCATTAGAAAGAAGATGTGTCATGTGTACTTTAGAAATTTTAAACCGGTTAGAATTTCCCTAATTTTAAACCGATTATTGTAAGACAATAAACATATTACATCCAATCGTAAATAAGAGAACTTAATGTTATAAAGGAGATTCAAAATCACATTTTTAGCAAGGAAACCCCATTTAAAATTGATATACTAATATAAATAGATATTAAAATGGTGAAGATATTTTCAATTTTCTTAAATATCTTTTGGACATATTTTAATATATATTTATATATAGATGACAAAATTATTTAGTGAACCGCGTTTTTAATCATTTTTCTTTCAACCGCTATTTATCGTGAAACTTTTCTCGGGAATGCATCACAAAGTGTCTTACCATTTGAATATCTATTTAATCTATTTTCAATCTTAATATCGCATTTTTTATATTAATTTATATTAATATTAATATTGATATATCATTTTAACAAAACATGATATGAAAATGGTGAAGATATTTATCGTAGTATAAATAGATATTAAAATTGATATATTAATATAAATTGATATTTTCAAATTAAAAATGAGTATCCCTACCCATCAAAAAAAAATGAGTATCCATTATTAGCAAAATAAAGATCACGGTTAGTTAAAGAAATCAATAAAAATAAAGAAATAGTACAATAAATTCATAATGTTGCCAAATTAATATGATGGCGATTTCATAGTCAAGATTGTACAATAAGTTTAAATTAAGTTTTAACTAATATAATTGCCAAATTAATATATAAGTTTCGACAAATATTACACTAATTTTTTTTGGTAAGCGTGGAAATCTTAACGTAAAAAAAAAAAAGGAAATGTTCTATTAAACCTAAAAAGCACAACACCAATCTAATGAGGTGATGATGTTGGAATATTTTATTATTTATTATATTCCAATAATATTATGTGGGCAAATATCGTAACAATAATTATATTAGCTATTTATCATTTGTGGACCTTAGTTGATTAGTGATCAAATTAAGTAATAAGACTATTAGATTTCTAATTGGATAATTAAATAAATATTTAATTAGTTGATATGGACTCAATGAGTGGATGTCTGGATGGCCCATTAACGGAATAATGGGAAACCCTAATGGCCATCCAATATAAAAGAGGCTATGGTCCCCAATATACCGTACATGGCGAACTCTCTCTTCTCCCCATCTGAAGAGAACTTGAGGCATAAAGATACCGGTTGAGGAAGAACCAAATCAGCCGCCGCTAATCGTGTTGGTGTTGATGTTTGTTTCAGATCACCTTCTCTCCTTATTGCCGTTGTCGAGAGGGCTACATGAAAGCCAGGTATTCCTAATACCCTAATTCTTAATATGCTTGATAAATCAAACATGTCGTAGATCCGATCATAATCGTGTTCAATGTTTTGTTTGCTTCCGCTATTGATTCATATTTGTTGAACATGTTTTATGTTTTATGAGATCTGTTTTTATTAAGACCTAAATTTCCAACAGATGATGGATGCTTGAAAAATCACATTCTGATCAAAATAAAAGAAAAATGTCAAAAAAATTTAAAACAATATGCAAGGTCGTTCTTCTCGTTGAAAGTTTGACCACATATTCACAATGCATTTGTGATGCATTCGCGAGAAAAGGTGTCACGATAAATAGCGTGGCTGAAAGACAAATGATTAAAAACGTGGTTCACTAAATAATTTTGCCCTCTATATTTTTTACAGGTGCATATCAATGTTTTACTACTCTCTTCTACAAAAAAAAAAGAAAAAGAAAAGAAGAAGCAATAATCGCTTAATTTATTTTTCACATATTACTGATTCATTTTATGGTGTAGGTTTTTCCATAAAAAGCGATCGGACTAAGCAGCCATATAGTTAAAGAACATGTAAAAATACAGACTCTATATTTGCTAAACTATGTTCCTGGTTATCTACTCATAGAACTTCTTGTCAAAGAGTTACAATGAAAACCATTAAAACAAATTCAGCAACCTCGTAATCTTTTCTTAATCTCTTATTTAATATCAACATTCAAATAGAAAATTACATAGAATTGTTATTTTGATTTCATTCCATATATCAGAATACAAAAACACACATGGAAAAATCATTAGAATTTGTAACTTAGCATTAAGAATTAACCTATATATAGATCAAAATGTAGGAGTAAAAACATATGACAAAAAACTACTATAAAATTAGCATTGCTTGTATACGACTATCTATTTGAAAAATACGAGAACACTTGTAATATTTGCAATGCTTGCATGACCATATTTTGACCCTTTCATGCTATCAACATCTAATAGTTGCAAATTATTATTAGATCATCAATTCCATCCAAACAAAATATGAGAAAACATTATAAAATAAGTGTCAGAACATAAAAGTGTTCTTGTAGAATCGAATTCAAGTATACATTAAGAATGCATAGCTGTTTTTTATCGGGTTGATCTATCAAGTTTTTAGCAAGGAATCTTGATAAATTCATTCTCTTTCATTCAAACAATTGTCAAAATGTTCATTCTTCAATGACATGACCGAGAGAAATATTTGAATCGATAAATATGAGAAACATAGTAAGTATGTAAAACTGATAAATTGAAATAAGTTCATGTTTGAGTTGAAAGAGAGAGTTGTTCCAGTCATACTTCAGCAAGTTTTACTTGTTGAAGTTGTTGACATCGTTTATTCTCAATCATTCTTCCATGGTGTCAGTGGTTGGAACAACTTAGAGTCAAACCCTACTTTCTCTTTCTTGAATGGTTGTAAGAACTAATTGGTTATTGCCTAGCCAAACTACATACTAGTGAATTGTTTTTTGAATTTGCCAAGTATATAGAGAGCTTGAATAACACAAGATATATACAAAACCTTTATCTCACATAAACAACGTTGGATATTTCAACGTATTAAAGAAGGGGAATGCTAATGCACACACATTCAAAAATTAGAAGGTGTATATTAGCAATGTACACATTTTATATTTGGACCAAAAACCCACACTTTTACTTTTTAAAGCCATTAAATTCAAGAGTAGTGATATTTTGACAACCATTTTGGTACAACCTTTGAGACAACTTTGTTGTCCTCTCTTCTCATTGGTCAAAAACAATAGAGAGAGAAAAAGGAAGAGAGAGAATAAAAACATAATGTGAGTATGATAGAGAAAGTTGTACAAAAGTTGTACCAAAATGGTTGTACAAATATCATTTCTCTAAATTCAATGTGTGTTATGGTAATTTTAGTTTTTTTCTCTCTCATTGCAATAATGAATCATCTTCTTTGTTTAACACAAATTACTAATTAATTAGTAATTGTGTGTGTGTGTCTGTTCGTTCACCATGGTTCATGGTTGTCCAGGTTTTTTTTCTTTCTTGCCACTTTTATTTTTATTTTTTTTATATAAAAAGACCATCATCATCGTACCTTCTTCAATTGCACCTCTTTTTTGTTCAATTCCAGTTGAAGGAAAAATAAGATAAAAATAGATCATAATCATTTGATGTGGTGTTGCGGTGATAGCAAGACTTAAATTTTATCTCAATTAATCTTCTAGTCTGGAATAAAATGTTAACCTTGGCCGTACGTACTATCAATGGAAGAATGGAAAAAAATGAGCACATGATTTTTTTTTTTTTTTGCAGCCATGAGAAACTAAAAGGGTTGACTTGACTAAAGAAGATGATTCATTAATTGTAAGGAGAGAGAGAGAAAAAAATAAAATTACCATAACACCTATTAAGTTTAATGGCTTTAAAAAGTAAAAGTGTGGGTTTTTAGTCCAAATATAAAATGTGTACATTGCTAATATACACCTTCTAATTTTTGAATGTGTGTGCATTAGCATTCCCCATTAAAGAAAGCCACTCTTTAGATTATTTGCTCAAAAGCACCTCAAACTACAAAAAATACACCCAACATCAATTAACCATCATTCACTATAGAACAAAAAATATCATTATTTTTTAAATTATTACTTTTTTACAAATAATATTGTAAAAAGCAAATGATCTTATATTTAAGACTTGTTAGTATATATGAAAAACGAAGACCAAATATATCTTGAGTTTTTAAAACACCTAAGATTTTGTAACAAAACTAAAATACTTAAGCGACCAAAGTTTATAAGAAAGAGAGTATAAGAAGAGTACATAGTCTCGTGAGTAAATAGTAATTACAAAATTTTACGATAAAAGCTTAATTTGAAGGAATGATGTTTCAATTTAAAATCGAGACGATTTTATAATTCAAAAAGGACATACAGATAAATTTACACCTAATTCTCTTTAATTGACATTTGCATAATTTTAAGATCTGTCTATCTATTTTCCTTAAAAAAAAACAATTTATCTTTTTAGCAACGAACTAATTCATTAGAAATAGGTTGTCGTTTATAGTACACATGCATAATTAACAAACTTCATATTTATTAAGAAATTAAAACAAAATCAATTAACCTTTACAATTTCTTAAAAGTAAAATAAGCACATTCAAAATAATCAGTGTCTTAAGTGTCCTCTTCTCATAGAGGAGGAGTTGCCTAAACCTAATGGATTAGTTCCTCGAGTTAGTTAACTCGACAGCTTAATATGATTTAAGCCATAACTCTACTATTGAAGTATTTGGTCATCCTACTTCCAATTCACTATCTACTTCCTTGGTCATCCCTCCTCGTCATCTATCCTATGTAATTGAAATCAAAGTTTAATGCCTCAAAATCATTTCAAGAATAACATTCAACAAAATATGATTTCATAATTATTTTTTTTCAAATAGCCCATTGATTGGAACTCATTAAAGAAGTGAAGTGTTTGAGAGTTGAACCGCAACTCCGACTCTATCCTACATATATTATGCAATATCTCTTTCAATTGAGCTAAATTCATAGGAGAGTGATTTCATGATATCTATTACTATGCCATGTCATTTCATTTGTCTTCTAACATTAATAAAAGGATAAGTATCAGACTATAAAGATAGTTAAAATTTCTTCATGATAATTGAGATATGATTTATTTGGTGGTCTCACTCACCTTATCCAGATATAAAGGCATAAAAAAGGTAAAAAGAAACAATAATAGTAGTTGGGGGGTGTTTGATAGCAACTACAGTAGTAAGTTGGTGGTGGAAATATGAAGTACATGTTTTGTTTTGTTTGTGGTGAGTGAAAACTTGAAAAGAAGTGGTGACGTGTCATATCCAAACTCCATTCTTTCTATTAATTTCTCCAAATCTCAATTCTTTCCTTTCCGGTCACCGCACTTCTCTTCCCGTCAACACCGTCGCCACCGCCGGTAATATCTCTGCAACCAATTTCTCAGTCTTTTACGTTAATTTCTTAAATTATTATTGGTGTCCACGTGTATCAGTGTCCGTGTCGTGTACGGTGTCGTGTGTATGTGCTTTGTAGCTTGTGAGTTCCAGAAAAATAAAATTTAATTTGGTTTTTGTTCATTTTCAGGGTAAAAGTTTCTCTGAGTTTGAATAGAAGGTTTAATGTAATGTACTACAAAAGCAGCAATATTGCAGCTCGGATTTTCGATCGTCAAATTTGTACTCCTGCTCCTGGCACTAGTGTAATCACTTCTTAATTAGTATACGATTTTATTTGATTTTTTATTTTTTCAATAGCTAAGATATGGAATAGTTAATGGAAACAAATGATTAAATAAGAATGTTTGCAATGTTTATGAGAGTTTGCAAGCACTTCAGATCAACAATTAGATGGATAAATAGCTTATAACAAAAGATAAAATAAAGTTTTTTTTTTTTTTTTTTTAAATAGAAACTATAAGTTCTTCTTGTAAGATATACTGGAGAATTTATGGAAATAAGCTGAAAACAACTTATGTACATGTCATAAGCTGTTTTGTAGGCCCTTAGATTTTTTTAGTTTTTTGCTTGGTGGTATCGGGTGTGATTGTAGGGTGTGAATATCCAATAGAGAACATTAGAGGTAGAAAAATAAGGGTAAGTGGAGTTATGTTATTTGCTTACTGTATGTTTTAGATATGCAGACAGGTTTACACCTTCTGATCAATATTATAAGCAAACACCCACTTTTTAGGTTCATTGAATAACTTATGCATCTGGTCAATATTACAGAGCACATACATCAATTACTCAATGAACATAAAAGGTGATTTTTTTGTTTATAATAGAAAACCGGAGGGTGTATTAAATAGTGTCAGGCATAAATTGATGACTGTAATGTTGCAATTACAAAAATATATATGGTGTGCTAGTTTGGAAAATTTGCTTGCACATGGTCAAATGAAGAAACTAACATATGATAAATTTATAAAATTGTTGTATTGTTCCTTTGTTGAAGGAACCTGAATCGAATATAATTTTTGCAGGTGTAATTTAATGCTTGCAGGTTCATCATGCTCGGCGATTCTATGAAAATTTGGTGCCAAGTTACACAATATATGAGGTTGAGTGCCCAGACCATTCATTTCGTAAATTCACAGAGGATGGTCAATACCTTATAAGTTTCAGCAGAAACCATCAAGAGTTGATTGTTTATAGGCCTAGATGGCTTTCTTTTTCATGCAATGATGAAGATTGTGATCAACATGATTTGCCGTCAAAAGCAAGAAGATTCGACAGTTTTTTCACTCAATTATATTGTGTACCACTTGCTTCTTGCAATGAACTCATGTGTAAAGATTTCTTTCTTTACATGGAGGGTAATCAATTTGGACTGTTTGCCACTTCTACGGCCCAAATTCATGATGCACCTGCTGTTGGAGGAGCTGTCCAGGGTGTTCCTTCAATAGAAAAGATAACTTTTCACCTTTTGAGGTGCTTTCTCATCTTCCTTTATATTTTGAATTTTTCTTTTTGAGATCTTCAAAATCGAAGGCCAAATCATAAACTGATTATTCTCACCTATTATATTTAGAATGGAAGATGGAGAGATCCTGGATAAGAAAGTCTTCAGTAATGACTTTGTTAACTTGACCCATAATATGGGTGTCTTCTTGTATGATGATCTATTGGCAATTGTATCACTTCGGTATCAAACTATACACATTCTTCAAATTAGGGATTCTGGTAACCTTGTTGACGTTCGTGCTATTGGGGAATTCTGTCGTGAAGACGACGAACTTTTTCTCAATTCAAATGCTCAGGTTGGCTAGCTTTTGGCTTTAGCTTTATTCTACAAGCATCTTGTTGAGTATTCCATTAGAGGAGTTGTTGGGCCTTTTTGACTAAAAAATCTACAATGTCATTAAAGGACTAAACTCATGAAAGACAATCATTTGCTGACAGGGCATGTCATTGTCTGACAAAAATAAACAGCAGCAGGTACCAGAGAACAATGTAGAAAATCACGTGCAGCCTAATATGGGGAATTCTTTTTTAAGTGGTATAAAGCAGCGATTGCTTTCATTCATATTCCAGGGAATATGGAATGAAGAAACAGATGATACCTTGGTTAGTTTTATAAATTCACTTCTTATTGCACAATCTTCTTTTTCCATGTTTTATTTGGCTCTGTTTCTTTGCTTTAACATGTTTCAGGAAGTTTATCTTTGAAGGATATAGGCACATAGCGTATTCCCAAATATTAGTTTCTTTTTCTTTTCTTTTTATCTCTGACATGGTGAAAGCTTCAGTTTCTTTCCTATTGTTCTCCACAGCAAATTGTTTTGAGATCTTCCCCTGTTTTATACTGTCACTGCTTATGGACAGGACATTGTTTGGTGTTGTACATCCATATTTCTTTCTCCACAAGCATACATTTTGAATGCATGGGCTTGTTGTCCAGATTTGCAACTGTTGCACACACACATTTTTGCAATACTATAAAAGAAGGAATTATAAAAAAGAGTTCTCACTAGAGATGCTTCCAATTTAGGAATAACAATTAACGACTAAGCAGTTAATCATGTTCAAAGGGTGGTTGTTGAATTGAATGATCATTCCTTAACTGAATAAACAATGTGCATGCTTAGTTATTCTTAAACTAGAAATATTGTTAACAAGAATTCCTTTTCTATAATTTCCCTTATTTTCCTCCCCACATAGTCTATCATTATTGGGACATTGTTCTTTTATCATATTAATAGGACATTCCTAAACATGAATAAGTGTATGGAAAAATAGACATTCTAAAATCTGAAACGGCAGACCCGTAGAAGCATCTCAATTTATACAGAATGCAATATTGGTTTTTGGTATGAAGTGTATTAGCCAATATAGAGGCAAATGATCTGATATAGACCTAATACTGTCATATAGACTTCATGCATCGATCGATCATTACACTTAACCCCACCTAGTGAAAAATAGTTTAGTGGTTGTAACTGAGTGTTATTATTACACCTTGGTACGTTGTCAATTGTTTACCCTTGCCGTTTCTCCTAATTACTGCTTTGCATTTTTTGCCTTCTTTAGTTTTTGTGTTTCTGAATTGTAGTTGTGTTTGATTTTTGGACGTCTGTATTATATAGCTGTCTAACTTTTTACTTATAAGTTTTATCTTTTCAGTGTGTAAATTCATGGTTTTGATGCTGTTTTTTCCCGATTTACCAGAGGATCCAAAGACTTCGGAACAAGTTTTACTTCCACTTTCAAGATTACGTTGATCTGATTATTTGGAAGGTAGGTCATCAAGACATTTTATGCATCTTAACTGGTTCGTTATCACCGCTTTATCATCAAACAAGACCATCTCACTATTGATTTGATTTATATATGCAATGAGAAATGTAACCAGCAACATCTGTTCAATTCCTTGGCAGGTGCAATTCTTGGACCGACACCACTTGCTAATTAAGTTTGGCAGCGTAGATGGAGGGGTAAGTTCTCTTTGTACGTGTTTTTATTTGTTTATTTGTTCTAATGTTTATTTGTTCTAATGATAACATTTACAGACCCTAAGCATATAAAATGAAAATTACGTACAAGAACCTGAGAGAGGGTCCAAGGCCAAATATTATATAGGAACATTATAATATTTAATTCTTTGCTTATAACTGAAGTATCTAGTGGTTTCCTTGTAGTAGACATCTAGCCTCTCTGTAGGAGGCTCTTTTCTAAATGGCTATCCCTGTCCTAACTTACCGAAAACAATTGATGCCAAGTTTTAACTTTTCTTACATCTTGAGCTTTTATCTTCTTACAAGTCCTCTCAGAACACAGTTTCATGAACTGGTTATTGAGATTTAATTATCCGAATGTGGTAACAAGGGTTGAACTTTTGACGACTAGGTCAAGATATCTCATACCATGTTAGGGATAACTCTTAAAGGCTTACAACTGTTAAGTGGAGGCTCTAGAATGATTTTTTTTCCTAATGATATGATTTAGCCAGTAACAGTGGGGAAGAGCTCAACATGTTAACTTGAATGGAATCAATATGTGCTCTATTGAGGTAGTATGACAGACGTATTGATATTCATGTTTTGAAGCCTCAGGTATCAAGAAATGCTGATCACCATCCAGCTTTTGTTGCTGTATATAACATGGCTACAACTGAAATTGTATCTTTTTATCAGGTAAATTTGTTTTTCATCCTGTGTTTCATTTTCATGGGTTTTCTGTATTACAGTGTCTTTACGTTTTTTTCCCCCTGATCCGTCTTTACATTCTGCCAGAATTCAGCAGACGAGCTTTATATGTTGTTTGAGCAGTTTGGTGACCACTTTCATGTAACGTCAAGGAATTCAATGTATATGAATTTCGTATCATCTCATTCAAATAATATTCATGCACTAGAACAGCTACGGAGCATAAAGGATAAGGCAAGCAATTCTTCACAGGTGAAGTATTGTTGGTAGTTGTAACCTTGTAATTGCATGCTCCCTCCTTCCTTTCCACGATATAAGAAAAATTAAAAGGCTATGTACATGGCATGCTAATGTGTTTTGTATAAATTTGTTTGTTGTTTTGCAGTTTGTGAAGAAGATGCTTGCCTCTTTGCCTTTTAGCTGTCAGTCACAGAGTCCTTCTCCTTACTTTGACCAGTCTCTTTTCCGGTTTGATGATAAGGTTTACTCCACATACTAGTTTACTTGTCTAGTTTCCTTGCAACGATCAGAGTTTTTATTTTTATTTTTTTTTTATTATAAAAATAAAAATCATTTGGCGCCAAGTTAGGCATAAACTGCTTAAAGTGGAGTCATAGCTGTTAGATTAGACCAGTGTTATTAAATTGTTAGTGGGATTGGGGATGAGGAAGCCAATTAGACATCCTTTAGAGACAGGCCGTTGTCCTTATTGCTTGAGGTATCATGACAGACTTTGGTGTTGTGGTTTTTAGATAGCTGGAAAGAAAATTGAACCGAGTTTCTTTTGGTGGAGGTGGTGGCAACCTTTGCAACAATGATACTGAAAACTGGAATATTGGATTGATATGGTAATGGGAGTGAAGGTTCAGGAGGTTGATTACTGGTAAAAATTTCAGTTTTAATGGGAAAAAGAGGGGTGTCTGCAAGTGTAGATGTTGAGTTTTAAGTACAGTTGAAAAATGGCTTTCTCTAGTTTGCTTAACTTCAGGTTACTCGTGCAGAAAAGGGATAGGTTTTAATTGATTTTCATCATTCAATTCCAAAGAGTGATAGCTGGAAGAGCAGTCTCCTTTGTAATCTTTTAAACCATAGAATTTTTTGCTTATTGGTTATAATTTTTAAATTCTTCGCATCTTTGCAGCTTATTTCTGCAGCTGATCGGCATAGACAATCAACTGACCATCCAATCAAGTTCATTTTAAGGAATCCTCCACACACTCTCAAGTTTAAGATCAAACCAGGTGCACATTTTTTCCCTGTTGTTCAAGCTGATTATGTTCCAAGAGAAATGCTAGCAACACACATTTTAACACACACTCTCCTTGATTGGTTAAAATTCACATGGGATCCACATGATTTGGTGGGACCCATGTGAATTTTAACCAATCAAAGAGTGTGTGTTGGAAAGTATGTGTTAAAATACCCGTTGCTAGCATTCCTCTATGTTCTAAACATGACAATGACAAGATAATGTAGTCCACTTTCTAATGTGGAGGAAGCACAATAGTGTGAAGTGCATATGCTTAATGAGAAAAATTAATTATATATATATATATATATATATATATATATTTGCAATTACAACTTGGCCAACAACAGATTTGTGTGAGCCTGTTAATTTTCTAATCAATGCTTATCATGCACACACTCTGTAAGGCATGTTCTTCCTTCTAGAATAGCGTGCCGGACACGCGCACACACTTAGGTTGATACTTGTCAAATGTTCTATTAGATATACAATTGTTAAAATGGTTTTCTTATATTATTAGTTAGCTTACCAGTAATCCATGCAACTTTGATATGCTTTTTGAACATTAACTTAGCAAACTTTATTTTATGCTTCAAATTTAGGTCCTGAAGCTGGGAGTATGGATGGTCGTGCAAAAAAGATCTCTTCGTTTCTTTTTCATCCAATTTTGCCCTTTGCTCTCTCCATACAGCAGACTTTGTTCTTGCAGCCTTCGGTTGTAAATATTCACTTTCG
Organism: Medicago sativa; assembly: GCF_051527215.1. NCBI lineage: Eukaryota > Viridiplantae > Streptophyta > Magnoliopsida > Fabales > Fabaceae > Medicago > Medicago sativa. The sequence goes on from NC_140753.1 coordinate 2,680,338, forward strand.
GAGATGAGCGTAGATTTACTTTTTCTTTCCATTGTAAACTGTTTTTACTGAATCTAGAGGAGTCGACACTTGCTAAATGTATGTCAATCAGATCAGATTATATTGCTTTTCTCATGTGTAGTTTTAGATCAGATTATATTGCTTTCCTCATATGTAGTTTTATTGAACTTTATTTAAGCAAATATAGATTAATTAATGAAAATTGTCATTTTAAAAGGACATAACTTATATAAGGTCTTTATGTCATGTCTGTACTGTTATCCAACCAAAAAAAAAAAATGACAGCTAGATTATTTATTATAGGTGTGTTATTTAGACACACTAAAGTCTGACACTGTATAAAATACAACTCAAATGTGTGGTTTTGGAATCAAGGAGAGATAAAAAACAATATAAAAGTTGGAAACCATATATATACATACGATGTTGATGTTGGGTTTGTGTCTGAGAAACATATGTTATTATAGATCCTTTTATCATCAGTCAGCATGGTAATTGCTCTATGACCTCCCTCTTGCATGTCTGCTCAATGCTCATTGCTCATTGCCCTGATGCATGCTTTCGTGCTACGGCGAAACCCATCAAACACATACAAGAACCATTGCAAGAATTACAAACACCACCTTGTGGTTCTCCTTTCTCCTCGGCCCCTTTGCTCTTTTCTCCTTCACTGCCGGTGACTGTGACAGTGACTTTGTGCTGACAACAGTCGTATGCTCAAATTTTCTAATCAAGAAACCTTAACTGGAATGATGAGTGACAACGCCATGATGGGGCTTCCACAACCACAACGATCCAAGCCATGCAGATTGGAGGAAGTTTCTTTCTGATAAGTATATAGGGACTGTGGTCGAAATTCCACAGTAGCTTCAATCTGAATATAGACTTTGTACGCATGCCATTGCAAGTTTAACTGTGGTCTAAATTCCACCAACTCACAACAATTTTTAGGATTTTAAATCGTACCATCTTTACTTGAATATAGTAGTAAATTAGTAACCGTATTTATAAGTTTCAAACTATGACTATATTTGTAAGATCAACCAGAAAAATTCCAATTTAAAGAATACAATTAACTATTTTTCTTCAACATCAAAGATTTATTTTATTTTATTTTATTTTGGTAGAAGCATGAAATTGAAAAGGGGAAGGAAGAATGCAAAGGGACTTATCACACCTTCAACAACACAAGCAAATTCAGACATCCTCTACTCTCTGTTGACAACATCTAGTGGCGATGACCTAGAAACGCGACACATGACTCTAACCACCGAGTTTTTCGACTTTCCTCCATTGTGAAACTTACTTGCTTTCAAACAGCAATACACAATAGAAACTACTACTAGGTGGAAACATACATTACATCATAACATAACATAGGACCTAAAGGGAAATGAATGTCAAATGTTCTATACCATATGCTTTATAATATATTCCTACGTACTAATGAAGAGGTCTTGAGTCCAAAATTCCCCTTCAAAATCTACCACTGGAATTGGAATTGAAGAAACAACTCAGTTGACTGCTACCACTGCATTAGGAGCTCCTGAAAAGCTCATGTTAGATTCACTTGCTTGTGTATGGTGATATGTTGGATTGAAACCTGACCACTTCATTTGCATGAAACTGCTTTTCCTCCAAGGAGCCAGATACATTTTCTTCTCCTTCATTGATTTCTTTGCAGCATCACACACAAGTCGAACAATCGCGGTTAAGTACTCTGGCTTCCCAACATAAAATTCAGGCAAACAAGACACAAGTTTCTGGTATTCTTCACCTGCTTTTGCAATCTGGAACTGTTCTTTCAATTCCAATTCAATCAGAAATGGTACTTGTTTCTTTCTTGTTGTTGTGCTTGCAATCACTTCAATGTACTCGTGCGAGCCTAAAAACAAAAGCAACATCAGAACATAATAATTATGCATCCATAGTGTAAAATAGTAATTAATTTTAGATTAAAGGATATGATATCCAATAAAAATTCATTATTTTGTCACATCACTCTACTTTTATTACTACATTTTAAAAATTATAATGCGTCAAAGGAAAACGAACGTTATGTCATTGTAAAATGTGGAATGTCCAAACTTTATAATAACTAACTATTTAGGTAAGGTAGGAGTTGAATTATATTGATATATGCACCTCCTGGAAATTCATTTGTGGTTTTCCATCTAGATGTGCAAAGGTTGGTAGTGAATCCTCTTTCACATAGCATAGCAGCCACTAGTCTTCTCAAACAGGTGGTGCAATAATGAAAGTTAGGCTTGAAGCAGCTGCAATAATCCGAAGCTTTGATATTGTCTATGATTCTACCAACCTCTTGTCTCAATTTCGACCCAATCATATGGTGTCGCTCCAAAATTTCCTAACACAAATAATGCAAAAAGTACTTTCATTTTATTTTTCAAGATATAGTGGAGAAAAATCCATTTCATAATCATAATCAAATACTACATTTGTATGTGGCTCAAAATATTCTTTTAATTTTATTTTTCTTCACAATATTATAGTTTTTAAACTATGTATGAAAAATCATGTTGTCATAATTTCATATGTTGATTGAAGTAACAGTTGTGTGATGATGCACCACAAATAAAAATATCAAAGAATATTGTACCAAAAATATATATATATATCAAAGAATATCCTTAAAGGAATATTCCAATACCTAATTACATAAAATGATTTTATTTTATTTTATTTAAAAGCAATTATAACATGTGGGACAACTTTATGAAGTTGTCACTGATTTGTCATTAAAAAAGTTTGTCACTGACCACCAATAAGAAGCCAAACAGAAAACATCTATTCTTGCAAAGGACTAAAATCAAAGCCACTAGATATTTCGGGAAAAATGTTATTTAAAGAATTCATTTTCATTGGACCTTGTTCTATTTTTTGCCATGTATGAAAATAGTAAACCAGATTTTACCAAGGTTTTCTTCCTGTTTAATTCAAACTCCATGAGTAAGTTATTCATGTGACATCAACAATAAACCAACCAGATTTTACCAAGGTTTTCTTCCTGTTTAATTCAAACTCCATGAGTAAGTTATTCATGTGGCATCAACAATAAACCAACTTAGTCAAAAAATTAATAAAATAAACCAACTTGATATGATCATATTCTATTACCTTTAAAGAACTTAATGTAATAATGTAACAAAAAAAATTAAAACTAATCAGCCAAGATCAAATCCTTCAAAGAGAGAAACAAATAAAAGCTAATCAAGCACATAATATTTGGATTTAAGAACAAATTTATGTTAAATTAAGATTGATGTTATGATAAGGAGGCTGCAAATTTGTTTTACAAAATATTTAGAATTGCATGCCAAGAAACCTAATTGGCTCTATTTGATTTTAATTTGGTTAATCAAACAACAACAAAAAGAAAAACTATGAAAGAATGATAAAGAGAAAAGTATATTCATACCTCAAGAAGTGCTAGCTGAGATTCCCAATACAAAGTCCTTTGTGTTAGGTGTTCCTCAGAGTCATTGCTTTGTTCAGACAAGCATAGGTCCTCAAGAGGGGCATGCAGCTCTGATTCAATATCCATAAACACACACACTTTTTCTTCAAAGCTTTCCATGCTCTTCAACAACACAATAGTTTTGTTTGTTACCCTCTTTGTTATTCGTTTAGAAATACAAAGAGGGAAGAAGGGCTAAGGAGAGAAAATGCCAAACAAAGTGGTTGAAGGAAAGGTACAAAATTATTTATCTTACAAAGAGAAAATGAGCTTTTGATGAACGTGTTTATATATAGGGTTTGTTATTCATGTATGTCCTATGATTTGTGTTTGATTTTGGCTCTTTTCGGTAAAAAAAAAAAACAAAAAAGAAAAGGAATGAGGTTAAAAATCTTTTGTTACATTTTTTGTGTGAAATTAATTTTTAATTAAAATAATCACTTTTAAATCCGTTTGTTGTTGATTTTAAAAGAAAATAATTTAAAAATTGTTTAAATGAGAAGCAATTTTGAGTAATTACTCCCCAAAACCATCTTCGATAAATGTTTTTTTTTTAAAATTGATTTTTATCATGATAAACAAACACATTACAAGTTCTACTATTTTAAAAAAAAATATTTAAAAATTATTGAATATCAAAATCACTAACTTTACAAATTTTAATAAACGTCACTTGAAAATGAGAAAGCATATGATACCCTAACCATAAACTCAAATACTACTTAAAGTCATAACTGTTGGAACAAAATTGGTTAGTACAATTCCTCTAAGGTTTTGATAATAAGAAAATATTAAATAACAATTGGATATGCTAATATATGTTCAAGTGTGCATGACTATAAATTAAAATTTAACAAGGTCTGAACATGCATAAGAGCATCACAAGCACAAGAGAAGATCAAAGACTATGGTAGAAGATCTGAAAAAAGGTCAACTAGAAGTCAACATCTTGGATCAAAAGAAATGATGTTACTCAGAAGCTGAAGATCCTCATCAGACTCTGAAGTACATAATATCTTGAGGGACCTAGGCTCAACGTCAGATTTGTCCTCTTTTGTAGCTGTCTCTATCAAAGTCTGATAGTACGGTTTGTCTTCTTCTGACCACATGTAGAAACAAACAAAGAACTTCAAAGACAAAGAGATTAACGGATAATTCCAATTTCAGCAAGAGAATTTCAAATGTCTAATCAACAGAATTATCCATATTAATTAGGAAAAGATCCAATGTCCTTGATTTGAAGCTTCTTAACGACTCTTAATGTGTTGACACTTTTCTCCAACGTCTCTCAAATCCTTGCTTATATAAGGAGCTGAAGACTTGAAGAACAATAACATGACTCTGCTATTTTATTTGTGTCCTTACTCTGCCAAATCAAAAAGCGCACAGACCACTTAAGAACTTCTTATCAAAGTTTGTATCTTAGAATTTTTAAGTCTCAAGAGTTTGTTCTGAATTGTATTGCTTACACCTTTGATTGTATATCAAATGCAAGAACAAATCTTGTTTATTTGTAAACTTCTAGAAGTCTCTTGTTTGTGTGCTTGAGCATTGGAAGTCTCTTTCAGTTGTGATTGAGTATTAGAAGTCTCTTAGTTGTGTGTTTGAGCATTTGAAAGTCTCTTGAAAGTGTCTTTGAGCAATTGTAATCTAGTGTGATTATAATGAAATTCATCGGAAGTGCGAGGAGGCTGAACACACATTTGTATGAGGAACCAGTATAAATTGTCTCGTGTCACTTTTTTTTCTCTCTCATTATCTTTGTGTTTGTTTTATCCGCTGCAAATAGACTCTGAATTAAACAAATTTAGAAACACTTAAAAAAGTTTTGAAAAAGTCAACACAATTCAACTCTCATTCTTATGTTTTTCTCAAATTCAATAACATCTCAAAAACAATGTAAACAAGCTCAGGAGTACGGACCAATACATTTTTTTTTAGAGTTATTAAATTCCTTCAATACTATTTGGCATACATTTTTCACATAAAAAGTACTCCCTCTATCCCAATTTAACTGAGCCCTTGGCTCATTTCACACTTATTAAGAAAAAGTGTATAAGTAAAAGAGAGAGAAAAATGGTTTTGAGTGCCCTTATCAACTATTGGTGCATTCTTCTTTATCATAAATGGAAAATAGAATATATTGAATTGGGAGTGGTTAAAGTAGTATTAATTAGTGTATAATTGAAAAAAAGTAATTAATATTGTATTGAAAAGTGAAATGGATCAATTTTTCTGGGACAATATTTTTTTGCAAATTACTCAGTTATTATAGGACGGAGGGAGGACAAAGATATCAAACCGCTAGTTTTGTAGATGATCAAAGTAGAGTTGTTTGCTAGATTTGTATTCAAACAGCATTTAAAAAGAAAATGACACCAACCAAAGCACATGAAATACCAACCAGAGCACATGAAATAATAATGTACAGAATATTGTCTTCCCATATCGATCATATAGGAGTACTACATAGTACCATCTCCCTCCCACAAAAAGTTTAGCATATAAACTTATTTCATTTTACATAAATGAACAAGAAATTATAAATAAAAGAAAGAGAATAATAATTATATTAAATTAATATTATTATCATTAAATTATTTTTTATTATCATTATAGATGCAAAGTTAAAAATAGTTATTCAAAAGAGATGGAATAATATAAATTAGATGGTATAATTAAAAAAAAGTAATTAAAATTATATTAAAAATAAAAAATGATATTGTTTTAAATTTTATTTTTCATAAGTGTGACAATTATTAATGATGGGAGTTAGAGAATATTAAAGAAAAATGGTACTTTATATAAAAGAAAAAATAGAAAGGAACGTTGGGAGAATTTTTTTTTCTTCTACCCCTATCACCAAAAAAAAATGATATATCTGCCCCTAGTTGAAAACAATTGATCAAAATGCCCCTATTCTTCATTTTGGATGGCGAGCAGAACCAATTTTCAACAATCCCTGCAAGTTTGCAGGCTTTTTTTCTGAACAAACTGTATGTTCTCCATTTCAAATGGAGAGCAAGGATTTTTATTTATTTTTTTTCCTGTTCTTCTTTTCAAATGGCGAGCAAGCCATTTTTAGTTTTTTTTTTTTGTGTTATATTTTTAAAATGGCAACCAAGCCATTGATTTTTTTAGGCGTGTTTGTTTCAAGGATTAAATTTACAATTGCAGGAATAACATTTTCCGGAACATTATTCCTAGAAATCTTAATCATATTAAAAGGTTAAGAATGACATTTAGTCACTTTAGTCCCTGAATGCAGATAAATTGCAAAACAGTCCTTGAATGTAGACTCTGTTGATCAATTTCAGGGACAAAAGTGACTAACGGAGTCTACATTCAGGGACTAAATTGACTAACGGATTCTGCATTCAGTGACTAAATTGACTAACATAGTCTACATTCAGGGACTATTTTGCAATTTATCTGCATTCAGGGACTAAGATGACGACTCATTTCCTATGTAGGGACTAAAGTGGCTAATTCCCCTGGATAAAACAAAAAAGGGTACCTAAAAAACAAAAACAAAAAGTTGTACCAAAAAAAAAATAATGGCTTGGTTGCCATTTTAAAAATATAACACAAAAAAAAACTAAAAATGGCTTGCTCGCCATTTGAAAAGAAGAACAGGAAAAAAAATAAATAAAAATCCTTGCTCTCCATTTAAAATGGAGAACATACAGTTTGTTCAGAAAAAAAAGCCTGCAAACTTGTAGGGATTGTTGAAAATTGGTTCTGCTCGCCATCCAAAATGAAGAACAGGGACATTTTGATCAATTGTTTTTAACTAGGGACAGACATATCATTTTTTTTTTGTTGATAGGGGTAGAAGAAAAAAAAATTCACGTTGGGAAGAAAGCAACAAAGAACATGCCCCTAGCTAGTCCCTTTGAGATGGCCGGTGGCCAATGGCCATCTCTTGGATCCTTTCGGAGATACTAGCTCTCTGTCTTGTTGTTTTATGTCCCAATTTTGTGGTGATAATTTAATTTTATGGTGAAGATTTGCACAAAAAACGTGTCCAATTGAATTTTTGGTAATTTGTTTAGATTTTTTTAATTTTAATCGTAATATTACGTTGGTCTCAAATACAAATTAAATACGGTGAAAAAAAGTTCAATCTGCAGACTTATTATAAGTGAAAAAAAGTGAATCAGACATCATCTGTGCGTAAAGGCAGACAAATATTAACCTTTAAAATCGGATACGACAAAGGAAAAACTTTCTCTCAAGAGATTTGATAATGTTGTGTTTCTATGACTGAATTCAAACTTGTGACCTTTTATTAATCAGAAAGGAGATCCATTATCATATCATATAAGTGTTGTTCGCACTTCACATTGTTATAAGTAAAATCTAGCATATTAGTTTGTGAAATTTTTTAAGCAAATGTGGTGTCAAGTTAGCTAAAATGATGGAAATCAACAATTTTGTCGTTAACACTCCTTTCACAAATAATCTTACGGTTAATTATTTTATTGAAATTTACAATTTTCTTTGTTAACTCTTCGTAAAGAAAGGTTTTTGAAGTTTGAACCTGAGATAAATATAATTTTACCGTTAATTATTCCATTGAGAATTTTACCTATGGACTCTCTAAATAGAAATGTGGCTAAGACAGAAACACAACGACATGATTGATTATCCTCATATGTTATTGTGTGGACTGAACTTCATGTATCCACAAATGCAGAAACAGAAACTTTCACTTTCCTTCTCACAAACTCCATTCCATTTCCATTTCCATGGCCGCTACCAACCCTCTATCCCTCTCCTGCTCTTCTCAAACACACACTTCTCCTCATTTCCTTCTCCCACGTAAACCTTTTCTTCTCCTCTCCCGCCACTCTAACCGCTACGCACGCCCAAAGTCTCTGAGATTAGTCACTACGTGTAAGGCAAGTCAAGTGTCCGTTGCTGAAGAGTCGTCCAAAAACTGGGTTCCGGTTGTGCCGGTGACGGCGCTGCCGAGAGGGGAGAGGCGTGTCATAATTCAAGAAGGGGAGACTATATTGCTTTTGTGGTATAAAGATCAAATATTTGCCATTGAAAATAGGTCCCCTGCTGAAGGTGCTTATTCTGAGGGCTTGAAAAATGCCAAGCTCACACAGGTTAGTTACTTTCTTAGGATAATGTTTTTAGGATAGCCTATCAAAACAACTTTTATAGGACATAAATGCTTATACATAAGCACTTATTAAAATAATTGGACTTTATTCATAAACACTTATATGATTGCCCACGTGGGTTGGTCTGGTGGTGCAGACTTGAAATGTGCTCCTCTCAAGTTCTCAGACTCATCCTGGTGCCGGTTTATGTGGGCCGGTGGACGGTTGGATTGGTCCTCCGAATTAGTCTTTCCTTAGACAGTGATTTGCCTTATTTTAAAATTCAATGACTATGGAGCAAGCACTAGATAGAGAACGATTTCTTTTATTTTAAAGTTCAATGATATACTGAAAATCTGATTTTCATTGAAATAAGTGATTGCTATAGGTCTTTTTTTAAGCAAAATTGGTGTGCAAAAGCATCACTGTAGTGTCAACAATCAAAACTACTAGGTTGGCACACTTTACACTGACAATCATTTGCAGCACACCAAAAATTTGTAAATGAAAAGAAAGAAGCAAAAATTAGGTAGACTAAACCTATTGTTGAAAAAATCTGACCTAATTAAATCAGGGAAATAGTCCCACCAAAGTAAATCAAAGATGAAGATGCCATATGAAGCAGCTTATCAGTACATAATTTCTGTTTTTTCATTGACAAATGTTAGTTTATTAGTTGTTACGTTAGTATTTTCTCCTTCACCATAGTCTAAACCTCGGTCTTCAAGTCCTCTAACTCCTTCAACCCTTGGCTCAAATCAGCTGAGCTACCCAACCCAAGACCTTTTTCGTGTACGTTGTGTGCAATGCATGATAATGTCAATTGGGAAATAGCAATCATTTTCTATCATTCATGCAGACGAACTTTTGATTAGTAGAATTTTTTTGTATTCAGTGAAATCCACCCTTGCAAAGTTATTAATTAGTCTAGCTTGACTGAAAATGAGTTGATCTTTTCCAATTGTTTTGTTTTCTCTATGCAGGATGGTTGTATAGTTTGCCCAACAACTGACAGCACATTTGATCTAAGAACAGGAGAGATCAAGGAATGGTATCCAAACAATCCTGTTCTGAGAGTTCTAACACCTGCTTTGAGGAACCTCTTTGTATATCCTGTCAAAACAGACGAACAAAATATTTATATCAGCATCACCGGAGGTTTCAAATCTGATGCTGCTACTGAAATTCTCTTTAGTGGAAAGGCTCAGCCCGGTATAACAGCAACCGATGTCAATGTTGACGAGGTAACATAACAAGAGTAACATTCTGATCAATTATATACGGACTCGTTGCAATGGCATTCTCAATCTGATTTTTTTTTATGACTGTTTAGGTTAGAATGGTGGTTGATGAGAGTCAACTGGGATTTGGTTTCAATAGGAAGAACGAAATAATCAACGGCAAAGCAGCTGTTATTGGATTCCTTCTGTTGTTGGATTTCGAACTTTTAACAGGTAAGGGTCTTTTGAAGGGGACAGGTTTCTTGGACTTCATATATTCTGCATCTAATGCTCTCAATTAGACATTGGCCGTGTTTGGATTGCGGTAGCATTCTTTCCAATGCCGGTGAACTGATAAGTAGCAAAGAGTTTCGCGTCTCCAAATTGCGTTTGGAAGCATTGGCAAGAGTGCTGCTGATTTTATGCTATGATTATGAAATCATAGTATGTGCTATCAGTATTCAAATCACATTTCCTTTTTTTATGCCTTGTATCTATCTAGTAGTGTAAGTACATGATGAGTTAGTTTCTGGCCAATATACAATCTTGTATTTTTTGTGCATGTTCTTTCTGTATACTATACCCAATTTTTATAGTTCACATTCACAATTTATAAATGACTTGTCAATTATGAGCTCCAAAGAAATCTTGCATCAAGTGTTTGTTTGTTAAGTTAGCATACATGTTTGGATGCACATATCTTTGGTGACAGGTTGTAAAATTAATTTCCAGGAAAGTATGTCTTTTTTTGACAATCATTATTTTTAAAAGATGTAATGTTTGTTTATTTTTTGTAAATGCAATTAATTTTGGGTGGATATATAAAATAAATTGAAGAATATTTATTAAATTTACTGGTTTTCAGTTTACACTCACCTGTTTGTTTAAAGTTTTTTTTTTTTTTTTTGTTTTGAAAAAGCACAAATTTATGACTATAGTATTTGAACTATGCACAAGATGAGCCCAAAATTAAAAAAAAAAAAAAAAAAACTTACATTTTGTAAATTTTTTTTTTTTTTTTTTTTTAAAAGAAGCTTACATAAAATGTTTCAGGTGGATATTAGTAGCCACTCCACACCCACACCTAAATCCAAACTAATATCTTACTTATACATGTCTATACTCATTAAAATTACATCTTTAAATCCCAGCACCTTATATCACACAATTAGATAAGCCACATAATTAAAGAGTTATTATGCATAAGCTATTTCTATGATAAGAGATAAATTAATGTTAAACCATGTTCATAATTTCATAAATAAATTATAACTTGTTGACCTGGACCATCCTTGGAGATTTTAGGAAATCAGTTGAAAATAACTTATATGTTATGAATAAAATGTTGGTGGATGTCCATTCTTGATCTTCCAAGTTCTTATAACTCTCATTAGTGAATGAATTGTTGGTGCTATTTGATTGCATGTGATCATTCACTTGCTTATTTGTATCCTATAAATATGGGTGGGGTTTAGCATGGGAAAGGATACTTGTTTCCCACCATGGAAAAGTTAATGTTAGCCATTAGATCAAGTAGAGAACTATACACCCTCAACACTAGATTTATTTGTCACCATCTTCCACCTTCATCTCTCTCGACATTTTCAAATTTTTTTTTTTTTGGGAAACATTTTCAGAAATTAAAACTTAATAATCCAGAAATCAAATAAAAATCAAACAACTTAACAAAAAAAATTCTTACAATGAAAAATAAATTTTCCTGCGTTGAACTTATCAAATGAAAATCAAACAACTTAAAAATTCTTTTTCCTGCGTTGAACTGGCCTAGGAGATCCAAATTTTTATTTATTTTTTTAATTTGGAAAATGAAAAATAATTAGAGAGAAGAATGCAAATAATTTTCAATCAAGAAACAGCAACAACATTCATCATTACATCACATAAAGCATATTCCTCAAAATCCTTTCAAACTCATCATCACTCCAAATTTCCTACACATTCAATTTCTTCAACTCCCATAACAAATCAAATTACCTTGTTTTACCTTCTTTTATTGTAAGATTCAAGTGAAAAGAAAGAATAATGACTTAAATTACCTTGTTTTTGCTTATTATGGAATGAATCTATTCAAATTAGCAATGTTTACTTTTACTGAAGTATTTTCTCCAACTCAAATTCCAATTTTCCACAGCCGCAGTTTAATCGAAAATGAAATTAAGTTTTTTGATATGAAGCTATGGAGCAATGACTTAAAAAACACAAACTTGGTAAAGTCAACTATAGTTCTACTAAATGGTGGTTGGGCCTAACACAACCCCACAAAACCGGCTTGTGAGGTGAGGGATTGCCCCCACTTATAAACAAATGTCAGGCCAACTCCTAACCGATGTGGGACTCTTAACACACCCCCTCACGCTCAGCACACCCCCTCACGCTCAGGATTACACATCATCTGAAGCGTGAACATAAATGACGGGTGGCCCGATAACGGAAACCTGATAACAGGTGGCCCAAAGAATCGTGAAGAGGCTCTGATACCATATTAGAAATGGTGGTTGGGCCTAACACAACCCCACAAAACCGGTTTGTGAGGTGAGGATTGCCCCCACTTATAAACAAATCGTCAGGCCAACTCCTAACCGATGTGGGACTCTTAACAATTACTACCTCATTTTTTTTATCAAACCTGTTTTCCTTTATTATATTATTCATTTTATTCCTTTTTCAATGCAGAGACTACCAAGGGGCTTTGCTAATTTCCTCAAATTCAACGTATGCAAGAGTATCATTTACTGTGGAGACAATGGAGAAAATTAATCTTTCAATCTCATTTTTTACAATGATGGAAAAAATTCTACACATATAGGGCCTATGTGGAATTTTTTTTCGCCAAAACAATGCATTTCTACCCGGATGCACTGTTAGGTTCAAATTTTCTATATATAATTGTTATGTTTGTCATGTATTTTGTGTAAAATAGGTATTCTGTCATACCTATTATGTTATAAACTTATGTTAGTTCTGTTTGATGTTAGTTATGTTTATTAGTGATGCCATAGCTATTATGTTATAAACTTATGTTAGTTTTGTTAGTAATGTCATAGGTATTATGTTTGAAGTTATGTACTAAATATTATGAACTACTTTGCCTACTTTACTTAATTTATGTTTCAAGTTATGTACTAAATATTATGAACTACTTTGCCTACTTTACTTAATTTAATTTACTGATTGATATCTAAATACAAAATTCCACCTCTCTACCATTTTTTTACCAATTCAATGATAATAAGTCCTCGTGAGCTTAGCTCAGTTGGTTGCGACAATGTCATGAAATATGTAATGTCCGGGGTTCAAACCCCGAGCATTACCAACAAAATTCAATGACAATATACAAAATTCATTATCAATCCAATCAAATGTTAATTAAGTTTTTAGTCCCTATAAATATTAACAGTTTTGTTTTTAATCCCTATAAAATCAAATATTGTTTAAACAACAAACCGTTACTGTACCCGTGCGTTAGCACGAGTATGTTACTAGTTAAAGATAAAATAATAAGAAGATTAGATTATTAGAAACAAAAGTGGTAAAATATAGAATGGGGTTTTGTTACAAAGAGAGTGAATGAAGAATAAGATGATTAAGGAATTAAGAATTGAAGAAAAGAGTTTGGTATTTTTCATCTGTCAATTAGGGTGAAAAAAATTAAAGAGATGGTTGTTCATAACATGGTTTTAACTAGATTTGGATTTGATTTTGATGTGAAGGGAAGGAAAGTTGGGACAACGATTTTGATGGTGTTGCTGGTGGTGGGTTGGTTGGTATGAAGGAGAGATTGTAGTGGAAGATAGTGACAAAATAATCTAGTGTTGAGGGTGTATAGTTTTCTACTTGATCTAATGGCAAACATTAACTTTCCTATGGTGGGAAACAAGTATCCTTTCCCATGCTAAACCTCACCATAAATATGACTCGTGTTTTGATGTAAAGACACTCTTGTGTCAATACACACCAACCATCCATGTCACAACCGACCATCTCCATCCTTGTTTCAATACTCTTAACTTCAATATTCCACATGAAAATGGAGTCCAGAACTTTTCTGACTCAATTTTTAGTTCCACCTTCTAAATTTGGAAAAATATTTCTATAAAATTCAGATTTAAGTATTGTTTTAGTTAATATATGATCGTAAATATGACGTTTGTAATATTGGACTTTCAAAAATAATTCTAAAAATGGATCCTTAATTTTTTTTTAGTAAAATAGTGAATTTTGTAATAAAAAATTGGGGGAAAACGATGTGATATTTTATTAAAATTTACTAACAAAATTATAAGACCATTCTAAGGGGGTCTTCACTTCGGAAGACCTAGTACTTTATTTAGATGAGATGCTAAAATAAGAATTTTTTTCTCTCTACAAGACCCACACTTTTTTAGTATTCAAATATTGAAATGTATGATAGAGTTATGGACAGACCGTTATAAAGTTATTAGTAAAACTCATTTAATAAAAATTTTGATGTGTTTAGTTGAAGGGATTGAGAGTTTATCAATTACTATTATTAAAAATTATAAATAAGTTGTGTATATATGTTAAACTCATTTAATTACTTAAAACAAAAATGAGCATCTACAATCTTGTAGATGTTCTAAGGAGGTCTGTTTTTGCACATCTTTTTTATGTCCATTTTAAAAGGACCCTAAAAAGTTTTTCAAAGCAAAGTATTTTTTAGTTTCTCATCAATAATTAAAATATGTCTCGAAGTTTTTCGAACCGAATTGTGTGATTCATCCGCTTGAATTTTTTCGGTTGGTTTCATTTATGTTATCGTGCAAACAACAAATATATAAAATATATTTCTTTTCTTTCTTCCCCTCTACTCTCTTAAAAGCATTCCTCTCTCTCTCTCTATGACCGATTAGAGTTGTACATTTCATAAATAAGGTCTAAAAGTATGTTTATAAATGTTGAATTATGCTTAACTCATAAGTCCAACATTAAGGGTGCAAAGGAAGACATCAAGAAGAAGATATGCACGATACAATGTACAATATTTGGTACACAAAGTGATAACAATTATTACATTTTTTTTTAACATTCTCTTTTATTCGATACAATTTATGCAAGTTCTATGATTTTTTAGATTCTATCTCACATAAAGTGGTGTAAGGCGTTGTGAATTTATCTAATAAATATTTAAACGAAAATGTTAACAAATGGTCTTAGAACATTGTTTAAACATTTAAAAATAGTAATTTTTACATAAAAAAAATATGTGGTTATAATTTTTACACGTGTTTATCTTGTATTTTCTGAAGGAAAAAAATTGAGTTCCTTAGATGCTCTTAGCCCTTAGGCAATTGTTATTGAGACCCATATTAAAAATAGTTTTAAATTGAGTGTTGTTTGTCACGTTTAACACGGAAACAAAGAGAAAGTTTTGGTTGGGCACAAACTCAAATAAAAATATTTGAGCACACATAAAAGTAAGAAAAAACTAAAAGAGAATGAAATTATAATATATCAATTGATATGACTAAATACTTTTTATTTAATTTTGTTAGTTTTATGTGAGTATGTGTCCAAAACTGAGGTGTTAGGTACTATTTGGCTAACCAAGACTTTCTCCGGAAACAAAACCATGCACTCCTATCAAATCAACCGTCCAAATAAAGTTTGACACTTTGACCTCCAAAAAGGATAAGGAGCCAGGAGGGGTTTCCCTTATCTTTAGTCCAAAGTCACGGGTTGGACTCGATGAAACCAGGCAATTAAGGAGCAACAAAATGTCCTTCCACTTGTTCTGAACACCATTCTTACTCGTACTTTCTGGTTGCCTGGTTGGTTTCTTTGTCTTAAAACAAATGTCAAAACAGAAGAAGACAAATTTTCACTTTTTGGGGTTCAAGTTCACACTGAATCTCACTTTACATATTTAATGTTAGTTTGTTGGCTCCCATGATCAAATTTGAATTCTAAACTGAACTCGTCAACCATTCTCAAGTGGGAGAGGAAGCATGACTCTCAATCTCAACTTTTGAAAGTTAAGATGGTAGTGACACAACACCCAATTTGCCTACATTTTTTTACCCAATATTGTTTTTTTGACAAATTTTTTTTAACCATTTGAATGAAAACAAGCTTGGGAAGTTACAATGTCACAATCTTCATGGATTTACGTTATTTGATACCTCTCCGGTCACTATTATAAGCAAAATTCTACTTTTTAGATACATTGAATAATTAATGTATCTAGTCTCTATTATAGACTGGATACATTAATTATTCAATGTATCTAAAAAGTTAAGTTTTGCTTATATTAGTGACCAGAGAGAGTATATTCCATCCGATCATTATTATAAATATATTTTTCAGATTTATTGAATAGTTGATGTATCTAACTTATAGTAATATAGTTTAAATACATTAATTATTCAATAAACGGAAAACAAATATTTTGTGTGTATATTGATCGGAGGGGATACATGTCTACAAGTTAGGATTTCGATCTTCGGTTAACTCTCAAATCTCTTTAATTGTGCAGGTCATTGGCATTATGGTAACAAAAAATTGAATTTAAAATGGCTCAAATAGATTATTTTTTTCTTTTGGACAAAAAAATAGTCAAATATATTTTAAACATATTTACTAAATTGATTTGAGTAATAACGATAAGAGTGAAAACACATTTAAAATTTAGAGTTGGTTCAGTTGTTAAAAAGTTAACTAATCTGCTATATTTTTTGAGGGAAACTAATCGGCTATACTTTGTGTTCAAATTGAATCATAATGTCTATCCTAAATTTATGAGATCTTAAAATATAATTGACCTAACCCTTTTTCGGTCAAAGAAAATAAGAAGCAAAAGCTTCGGATTATATTACATTCCCATCCAAGAGGAGGTCATTAAATCCCTTTCCTTAAGCCTCTTATAAATAATTTATTTTTTTTTTTGAGCAAAAAAAAAAAAAAAAAAAAATTAATTTGTCATATTAGATATAGGTCAATATTTGAGATTTTTTTTGTTATGAATTAACTAATTAATAAGAAAATACATTCCACTACATTCTTATAATTTGGACACATTTTCTTATAATTAATAAGAAAATACAACCTCCACTCCTTGTAATAAGATAAGAGATAAAAGATGCATAGGTCATCGATTTTTAAACCCTAAAATCTAACAAGTCTTGGACTGATACACCATCTCAACATCTTTACGTTTTATTTCCACATATATATATATATATTATATATATATATATATATATATATATATATATATATATATGGATCAACAAAAAAATTAATTAATTTAATTTTATCTAAAAAAATCAATGTAATTCATTTATAAAAAAAAAAATTAAATATATCAATTTTGTTAACTATTTTTTTTAAAGAAGCTTTTGCCAAATGTATCATGTTCTAATGGCAGCACGTGCGTTAACCTAAAGTCATCCCACAATATAGTCTAGAGAAAGTGTAGAGCACGGTATATGAAAAATTCAAACCAACAACAAAACGGTGAGTAAACTAACATAAAATGATTTATTCTTCTTTTGAAAAAGTTGAATAAAAAAAGGTTAAATATATTTTTATTCTATTAACTTTTTTTAATAGTCATAAACTTAACTTAGTTGGTACAGATATTATATTATATATTAAAAAAATCAGAGTTTGAATTTCAGATTTTTCACTTAGAGCTTGTTTGGTACCAAGTTTTTCTACCCACGTTTTCATAAAAGCGCGGTAGCAATCCACTTTAACTCAAAAGCTCCAATTGCTAGCTTTTAAAAATCACGGCAATTTTTGCTTTGGAAATCCCCCAAACTTCCTTTTTTGCTTCCAAACTCAATCCCAAACAAGCACTTATTCATCTTAAGAGGTGAATTTTTTATCATTATATTACTTAATAAAAAAAGTTTTGTTTTTACCCCTTCAAAATGCTATCGCTTTTTACAAATTTTTGTTTTTATTTACTTTATATTTATTTATAGTCTTTTCTTAAAACAATAGCAATTGTCAACGAAATTAATACAATGATTAACTTTCTTAATTTCTATATTTTTCACAATAGAGTCTTATATTTTGAAACAAAGATAGTATTAATTATAAAGTATAACTACAACTCCTAAAAAAAAGTACAAATACAAATAATATTTTCTTTAAAAAAAACTACAAATAATATTTTGGCAAAATTTCATAATTCATCCCTTAGCTTAATTTTATACACCACTTTCGTCCTTCATCTTCTTTTTTTTTTTTTTTATGATTTAGTCCTTTATGTTATAAAATGATAATATCTTATGATTTTTTATGAGATTTTTTCAATGAAATATGATTTTCTAGGTATGCATGATGAAGATTTCAGTTTATTTATGAGTTTGATGAATTTTTTTGAATTTTATTTTATTTTTTTCATAAAAAATGATAAGATATTGTCATTTTATAATTTTTTTTAAAAGGCCTTTGTCATTTTATAACATAAAGGACAAAATTGGATAAAAAAAAATAAAGAACAAAAGTGTTACATATATATTTTAAGTTAATGGAAAAATTGTGTAATTTTTCCTAATATTTTTGTATTTAAAATTGATATTGTTAGGTTATTTAAAACACAATATTCTTTTTACAAATATATGAGTTAATTTGAAACGGTGTATGACAAAATACAAATTCATTCTAAATAAAAATGGTAAATTCTATAGTAAACCCAAAATATTCGAGTTTACCGGTACACCATATCATTAAATTAGTAATAGTTAAATCAGTGGCGGAGCCCTTCATGGGCTGAGGTGGGCCACGGCCCACCCCTAAAAATTAAAAAATCAACGATTATAGGTCTACTTTGCGAGATTTTATACAATTTTGTGTCGGTTTTAGGTTTCGGTTGATCCAAATTCCCGTAAAGTGGTGTAGTGGCTCACCCAAAAAATTTAAATAATTCAATTATAGATCTATTTTGCGAGATTTTATACAATTCTATGTCGATTTTAGGTTTTGGTTGATCCAAAAATAAAACTCCTTTACGCGGTAAATTTGCACATGAAATAATTGGTCACTTGAATGGATAAAAAATAATTTGGCCCACCCCCAGAATATTTTCTAGCTCCGCCATTGAGTTAAATGATTCATTCTTTGAAGAAAAATATTATTTTTTATCACTTATAATTATAATATCTAATCTTTGAAGGTGAGAAAAACACAAGAAAGGGGGTTGAATTGTGTTTTGGAAAATTCTTCGTTTCTCCTAAAAACTGAACACACTGATCAGAAGCTAAGTGAAACAGCTTCTGAAGTGATAATCAGAATCTGAACGCAGCGGAATAAAACAGAGAGTGAGAGAAGAAGAAAGACACAAAGCAATTATACTGGTTCCTTCCATAATCCGGAAGTAGTCCAGTCCCCCTTGCACTTCCAAGGAGATTTCACTAGAATGTAATATCTGATTACAATTGCTCAAGCACACAGCAAGAGACTTCCTTTGCTCAAGCACACTTTGCAAGAGTCTTCCTATGCTCAAGAACACAATCAAGAGACTTCCTTTGCTCAAGTACAACTGCAAGAGACTTCTAGCTAAACAAAATTACACAGAAAATTGTTTAAGGTTGAACACTTGATATACAATCAGAGGTGCTCACAATACAAATCAGATACAGACTCTAAGACTTAAGAATTTCTAAGACATGACTTTGAGACACAGAAATTCTAAGTGAATGCAGAACAATTTCAGCAGAGGTTTGGCACTTGTAAAAATGTTGAGAGTCTTTCGTTCAGCATTGCCAAATCTCTGTCTTCACTCCTTTATATAGAGGTGTGAAAGAGACGTTGTGAAATTGCTAGCACATCAAAGAGTCGTTGTTGAAGCTTGATCTTTTGCCAATAATCTTTTGCCTGATTTGGTTGTTGTCCTATGAAGAACCAATTTGAAATCCATTCCCATTGTGAAGGAACATCTTTGCAGGCATAGCTGTTATTCTGGAGCTGTTTTCTTGTCTTGTAGTGTGGACACAAAACAGAGTAGTGGAGAAGGTGGTTGTACAGTTCGTACAAAGTACAATGTCAACTCTTTTTGAAGATAAGCTTCCAAATCCTTCAAATCTTCACCAAAATGACCGTTGCAAATTTCCACTAGTCTTCTGCAGTGTTTTCGAATCCAATAGACAGCTTTTGAAGTGTTGATCCTTGAATCTTTAGCTTGTGGTGATAATCAGCTTCTGATGAAGTCGCTTCTGAACTATCTGCTTCTGATGACTATCCGCTTCTGATGACGTCATCATTCTTCCGGAGCACTTTTGTCTTCAGATGCACTTTTGTGTTCAGATGCACTTTTCTTCAGATGCTTTCAAGCTTCCTTTTCTTGATTCCTTAGCTCTCTTTTTGTTCTTTAGAACCTTTATATGATGTAAATTTTTAACTTTGGTCCGGTACACTTGAACAAAAATTAGCTAGTCCAATTTACAATTTTTAATACCTTGTTATCATCAAAACTCTTTAAGGTTCATTGTCAAACACATTTTGTTCCAACAATCTCCCCCTTTTTTATGATGACAAACAATAGTATTTAAAATTGATCAATTGTTGTTAATCTAATTAACAAGTTGACTTTGGAGTTCTGAGGTTTGTAAGTTGAGAGTCAGAGGTTTGTAAGCTCTAACTCCCCTTGGGTCTGATAGTCTTTAAGGTGAGGTTTGTAAGCTCCCCCTAAGTTCTATACAGGTTAATTAAATTCATTGAGCGCACAAAAAATAATATCAGAGCTTTAAACAATAATTAATTGAGAAATAGATTAGAGAGATAAGAAGAATGGTTCAATTAATTTTATTTGAAATTTGATACTCCTTCTTTTGTTCATAGCTTATACCTTTCAGGTAAAAAATGATAGAAGTTTTTCAAAATAATTTCCAAATATCATTAATGGGGCTCAGAGCCTTTAAATACTATCACATATACTCCCCCCTTTGTCATTAGCAAAAAGCAAATATAAAAGACAAAAAGATTTGAGAAAAAACTCAAACATGAAGAGAGTATAATCAGAACCTATAATCTTATCAAAATATAATCATAGCATAAATAAAGAATGATTCAGAGCAATGTATATGTATATGAACAAAATATCAAGACATTATGAATCAGAACCAACTAGGTAGTCAATATCATTCAGAAGCAGTAAGAAATTTAAAACATGATATGTTCAGAAGCTAGAACTGAAACAACTAGAACAAACAACAAAAAATAAACTAGGGTGTGCAACTAAGGTTTGGTTTGTTGTTGTTGTTGCATCATGTTCATCATCTTCTCCATTTGTTCTGCTTGCTTCTTCTCTGTCTCTTCAAGTGCTCGTTGCCTCTGAATAAGAGCATCTTCCCTTGCCTTATATTCCTCCTGTTGCCTTGCTAGATTCTGCTTTAGCACCTTGAACATCCTTGCTCCCCTTGTCATATAATCTGCTTCTGAGTAGAAAAGCTCATTAGCCAGAAGCAGCTTGGGACCTCTAGCTCTTTTAGTTGATTGAGAGTTCTTAAAGAATCTCCTGACAATAGCAGCTTTGGTCCTTATACACTTGTTGCTCACTGCATCTAACAAGTCAGAAGCTTTCTTCTTCAAGGATGACCATTGCTCTTCATACCCAATTGGCAAATCAAGCAGTCTTCTGAGCTGAATCAGATCTTCCATTTCTGAACTGATCTTGAGTAGCTCAGTTACAATGTACTCAGATTCCAGGATGTCTAGGGGTAGTTGTTCAAGGATTTCTAGATCAGAGGATTAGTCAGAAGCACTAAGGGATAGGTTTTGATCAAAGTTAGACTATGGAAAGGTGAGTTGTTCAGATTGGGTTGAGGAAGATGGTTGGTCAGAAGCAATGTGTACAGATGAAGTTGAGGCTAGGAAATTGACTTGATGATTGTCAATATCCATTGGAGTAGGTTGGGGTAAAGCTTGCTCTGGTTGTGGATTTGGTTGGGGTTCAGCTTCTGTGTTGGTTGGTGGTTGTTGGGGTGATGTTTGCTCTGTTTGAATGTTGGGTTGTGGGTCACTAACAGCTTTGGGTGATTGTTGTTGTTGGGGTGATGAGGGCATTTGTGGTTCTGGTGTTTGTTATTGGGGGTTTTCTGAAACAATCTTCTCAGAAGCAACTGCTTCTGAAGTTGTTTCAGAGGCTTTCTCAGAGTTAAGGTTTGATTCTGATAGTTCACCTGAGTAGTGACTAATCAGATTGTCTAAGACAAAATTATCTTCTGTTTGTTCAGGTGCTGGTGGTTGTGATGAAGAGGGTGAGATAGGGTTAGAGGGATTTGGAATCTGAAGTACATGAACTGCAGTGCCAGCTTCTGAAGTGAGCTCAACATCTGGAGCAGTAGATTCTGAAGCAGTAACTTTCTTCTTGGCAATCTCTGCAGTTTTATCAGCAATGCCTTTCACCTCTGCCATCTTCTCCATAAAGAAATCTTCATCCTTATCCAGTCCAGCTTCCTTGAGCTTTGCATCCCTCTCCTGAATGAATTTGGCTTGCTTCCCTTTCTGTTCTGCTAACATCTTGTTACTTTCATCAGATGCCATTTTCTCCATATCAGTAGTCACTTCAACCATAGGAGTGAAAATAGGTGCAACAGCCTTCTTCTTCTTCTTCTTCTTCTTAGGCTCTTCCTTTTCTATAGCTTCAAGAGCTTCATCCAATTGTTCTTTGGTGATAACAAGCTCTCCTTTTCCTCTTCTTTTCTGGCTGATACCTTCTTTAATGGCCCAGCACAGCTGGTGCAACAGGTATTTTGGAAGATCAATCCTTTTAAACGTAGCTATTGAGTACAATGCTAGTTGATGATCCTTATTTGGTTGATCAGTTCCACCTCCTCTTTGAAAGAAGCAATGTGCACTGAACTTAAACAACAATCTGTGACACACATCCATTTATGCAGTCTTAGTTTTAGGATTTCCTTTGCAGAACAGATTCACATAGCTTTATAATAGAATATCATCCTTGACTTCCCACTTAAAATATCCTTTTGAAGATACCCTGCAGGCTTTTGAAATGACTCTTTCAGTGATGGTTACTGGAATTCCCATCACTGCAGATCTGATCTCCATTCCTTCAAAAGGTTTCAGACCCATTTCTTCTCTAGTCTTTCCTTTTAAACTTGAATCTTTCTCTGCAGCCCTTTTCTCTTCAGGTTTTGCCGCTTCCTTGTCGTAGACTTCAGCCTTTAACCAAAAGTCCTTTACCAGATTCTCATATGTTGGTCCATTCAACATACGAAAATAACCATGTAGCTTTTGTGGTTTGATGTAAGCTTCCATGTCCACATCGTATTTCTTCAGAGAAGTGAAGTCAAAAGGTGTTTCCTTTTGAACAATCAGTTTTTCTTCAGGAATAGACATGGTTTTAGGTTTGATGACCAACCCTGATTCTGGAACACCTTGAGGTTGCATGTTTGAAGTAGATTCTGGAGCTTCTCGTTGCGAGCTTGATGATGCCATTTGATTGATGATGAAGATGATGATTTTGGGTTTCTAGGGTTGAGAGAATTGCGCTTACTTCGCAAGTACAGGTTTGAAAGCAAATGTGTTTGTTGTGAAGTGAGTAGTGTGTGAATTGACAATGTGTTAAGACTAAAAACGATTGCAATTCAAAAGAGACAAACAAACATAACATTAATGACATTGGGGGCGCGTGAAAGTACTTTCAAAGCTTTTAAATCATCATTGCCCTTTTAAGTTATAAACCAATACAGATAAGCCACGTCAGAAGTTCTCAGAGAACTACCAAGTTAGTGGGTCAGGAGTAACCAAATAAAGTAACTCCCAACGTTTCCACTAACTCAATTATTCAGAAGCATAAAATCCAGCTTCTGGACTTCAGATGCTGACGTCATCATCAGAAGCGCATTTTCTTCAGAACCTCAATAAAGAGCTTCTGATGGACCACAACTTCTGAACTGACTTCAGAATCTAAAATCCTATTCAGGAGCAAGCAAGCTTTAATCAGACACGTAGTGCATGTTCAAATTTTTCTTTATAAAATCAAACCTTTCAACAGTTAAAGGCTTAGTAAATATATCAGCCCATTGATTCTCAGTATCAATGAATTGTATATCTAAAATTCCTTTTTGAACATAATCTCTGATAAAATGGTGTTTGATTTCAATATGCTTAGCTCTTGAATGCAAAATTGGATTTTTAAACGAACAAATAGCAGCAGTATTATCACAATAAATGGGAATACTGTTAGCAATTATCTGATAATCTTCCAACTGATGTTTCATCCAAAGTAGTTGTGTACAACAACTTGTAGCTGAAATGTATTCTGCTTCTGCTGTAGACATAGCAATAGTTGTTTGTCTTTTGCTAGCCCAGGATATAAGATTATCACCCAGAAATTGACAATTGCCACTGGTTGACTTTCTTTCAATCCTATCACCAGCATAATCAGCATCACAGAATCCAATTAGCTTATAATATAAGGATTTCCTATAAAGGAGTCCAAGATTAGTTGTTCCTTTCAAATACCTGAAGATTCTCTTGACAGCAGTCATATGAGATTCTCTAGGATCTGATTGGAATCTTGCACACAAGCATACACTGAATAAAATATCTGGCCTAGATGCAGTGAGATATAACAAAGAACCAATCATACCTCTGTACAGCTTCTGATCTACTTTAGCTCCTTCATCTTTTTTGCTCAAGGTGCGCGTAGTATGCATTGGAGTGTTCATCACTTTACAATCTTCAAGCTTGAACTTCTTCAAAAGCTCCTTTGTATACTTTGATTGATGAATATAAACTCCATCTTTGCATTGATTGATTTGAATGCCAAGGAAGAACTTCAGCTCTCCCATCATGCTCATTTCAAATTCATCCTGCATTAACTTAGAGAATTCCTTGCAAAGAGATGCATTAGTAGAACCAAATATTATATCATCAACATATATCTGCACAATGATGAGTCATTAATTAGTCTATTTTAATGCTTTATTTAGTTTAGTTTTATAAAGATTTGATTTTATTTTATTGCATATTTATTTCCTTTTTGAATATTTTACTTTAAATTGCTTTTTATTTTATTTTAGGAATGAATATATGGTGGAAGGTGTCTTGGAGCAAAAGAAAGAGGACTAGAGCAAATACAGTACAAAAATACGAAGATACGAGACAAAAATATGTCTCTACCAAGTCAGAAGCTTGGCACGGCCAGTGCCAACATGTGGCAAGGCCGTGCCACCCTCCAGAGCTACTTTTGCTGCTTTTCTTCAAGCCCAAGTTACCCTGTTGCAGCTTTACTGATTTACCCTTTTAGTTGCTTAGTTTTTAAGTCAATTGTAAAGCTATAAATAGAGTAGCTCTCCACCATAAACATTCACCTTTGCTTAGAATATTTCAGTATTATTATTTCAATAAAGTTCCTTTCTTTTATTTCTTTCTCGCAATTTATTGTTTTCTCTCTTCTTCCCCCATGTCTACGATGAACATGAGTGAGTAGACTTCTTTGTCTTGGGATTGTTGGGAAAGTCTAATGATATAATCCTAACGAACCAAGCTTTAACCCTAATTCTATGTAACCGTAATTTCTAATTTAGATTCACCGTTTTAACGTGGATTAACCATTATCAAACTGTAGAAGCGAAAGTGGAGGGTTTGATAATTGTTAATCCATCATCCCAAACATCAATTCATAAAGCGAGAGCGGAACTTTGATGTTGGAACAAGTGAATCTAGACAATAATTGCAAAGGCAGCGAAATAGTCTTTGCAATTATTGAGACACAAGTAGTTTCAATCCTTATAAGCATCCTCTAGTAATCAAGTCAGCGAAATAGGCTTGGTTACTAGAAGTAAACTCTCACCGGACTTTCATCGGAAAGGTGAGGGGCTAAAGGGAAACCGGTCTTAAGAAATTACGGTGTAAACCATAGACTTAGAAGTTAAAGTCTTGTCTAGTGAAAGATTTGTTATTATGACAAACCAATAATCCCAAGGCTTTTTTATATTATTGTTAATTACTTTCAGCAATCAAACCTCCTTTTTACAAACTTTCTTCTCCTCTAATCATTCTTTTTAAGTTAATTAAGTTGAACAACTCCCTAGAGGAACGATACTCTTCTTACTACTATTACTTCGATAGACCGTGCACTTGCGGTTTGGTTCTATCAAGTTTTTGGCGCCGTTGCCGGGGAGTTAACTAATTTAATTAACTTTTCTTTAGTGATTAGATTTCTCTCTTATTCTTTTTCCTTTCTTTTTATTTTTATTTTTAACTTTTTATTTTTCTGTTATCGTTAACTTCTTGGGTTCTCAATTTTTTATGCGAAAAACCAGAAATCGAGTGGTAATAATCCCCGAGATCGAAAGGTATTTGCATAAACGAAAGAGAGACGCACGAAATAACACCGCCATGGCTAATCGCACTCTCAAAGAGTATGCAACGCCATCTACGGCTGAGCCACAAGCTGTTATTGTGTACCCAACGGTTGAGGATGATAACTTTGAAATAAAGCCTTCCCTACTTAACTTGGTGCAGCAAAACCAAGTTTCGGGATCCCCCACCGAGGATCCCAATCTTCACATATCTGTTTTTCTACGAATTTGTGGAACCATGAAGGAGAACCAAGAGGCCGTAAGACTTCATCTCTTTCCCTTTTCCTTAAGGGATAGAGCTAGCACTTGGTTCCATTCCCTCGACGTCGGTTCCATTACTTCATGGGATCAGATAAGGCAAGCATTCCTTGCCCGGTTTTCCCCCCATCCAAAACTGCTAAACTTAGGGACCAAATTACACGGTTCAATCAAAAAGATGTGGAATCTCTCTATGAGGCGTGGGAGCGTTTCAAAGAAATGCTAAGACCCATCCATCATTTCTTTGAAATTGATTCAACTCTTCTTGCATGGCTAAGATCCATCCATCATCTGAAAGTGCTTCATCAACTGTTGTAGGTTCAATCATTGAGATCAGTCCAATCATTGAACCTTCTTGTCTGAAGTATGATCTTGTTCTTCTTGGACTATCTTTGTTTCCAATGATTAACTCTTCTGGATGTGAAGACTTGTGCTTGAAAGTGTTTATGGGAGGATCTGCTTGATGTGAGTCATCTTGTGTTTCATCAGAAGCAATTTCAGCTTGCGCTTCTGATGTGGGTTCAGCTTCTGGACTTTCTTTAGATTCAGCTATCTGATCAGGTTCTGGAGTAGCTTCAGGAACTTGTATCTCTGCAAAACTTTCACCTTGCTTTGAAGTTTTATCTTCAAGCTCTTTGTTATCAAATCTGACATGCATAGATTCTTCAACACACAGTGTTTCTGAATTATACACTCTGTATGCCTTTGACCTTTTTAGAGTAACCTAAAAAGATTCCTCTTTGGGCCTTGGCATCAAATTTCTTTAGGTAGAGCTTGTTATTCAGAATGTAACATGTACATCCAAATTGATGAAAGTAAGAGATATTGAGTTTCCTTCCTTTAAAGAGTTCATATGCTGTTTTCTCCAAAATAGGTCTGATATAGATCCTGTTTTGAACATAACATGTTGTATTCACTGCTTCTGCCCAAAAATGTTTTGGTAAATTGTTTTCATGGATCATGGTTCTGGCCATTTCTTGTAAAGTTCTATTCTTTCTCTCTACAACCCCATTTTGTTGTGGAGTTCTAGGAGAAGAGAATTCATGGACAATTCCATGTTTTTCACAAAAAGCTTCAAATGACTCATTTTCAAATTCTCCACCATGATCATTTCTGACTTTCAAAATCTTTGATTCTTTTTCAGATTGAATTTGAGTGCAGAAACTACTGAATACATCACAAGCAACATCTTTACTCTTTAGGAATTTTACCCAAGTCCATCTGCTGTAATCATCAACAATGACTAATCCATATTTGCTACCATATAAGGATGCAGTACTGACTGGTCCAAATAAATCAATATGGAGTAGTTCTAAGGGTCTGGAGGTTGAAACAATGTATTTGGTTTTAAAAGATGATTTCACAATTTTCCCTCTCTGACATGCACCACAAAGTGCATCTGAATGATAGTCAATGTCTGGTAGCCCTCTGACAAGTTGTAACTTACTAAGCTTAGAGATTAATCTCCAGTTAGCATGTCCCAACCTTCTGTGCCACATCCATTTCTTATCATTCACTGATAGAAGGCAAATCACCTTATGATCAGCCAGTTAAGAAAAATTGATTTTGTAGACATTATCAACTCTCTTTCCCTTGAACACAATGGATTTGTCTTCCTTGTTGATTACAGTACAGTTGGTTTTCTTAAAAAGCACATCATAACCATTATCACAAAATTGACTAATGCTCAAAAGGTTATGTTCAAGATCATCTACCAACCATACATTATTAATTGAGGTAGAGGAATTACCAATAGTTCCTGTACCTATGATCTTGCCAGACTGGTTGCCTCCAAATTTCACATTTCCTCCCTCTTTCATTGTTACGCTGAGGAACATGGACTTCTCTCCTGTCATGTGTCTTGAGCAACCGCTGTCTAGGTACCATGATCTTTGCTTTGGCGCTGCTCTTAGACATATCTGCATCATTGATATTTTCAGATTTAGGTACCCATTGTCCTATGGGTCCTGGAAGGTTAGTACTTGAGGCTTTACTCTTCACTTCATGTACCTTGTGTTGTGAGTTGGATTGCTTTTGATTAACCATCACCTTAGGTTTTGGTACTTCAGAAGCAGTAATTGTTTTCTTCTGAAACTTAGACTTCAGAACCTCAGATTTTGGTTTCACCAGACTCTGAGGAACAGGTTCTGATCTCTTTAGGATCCTGATTTTTGAAGTCTTGGAATCAGATTTGATCATAGCCTTTGGCGTAGAGTTATTTGGCTTTGAGGTGATCTTAGCCTTAGAGCTAGAAGCTTTAGGTTCTGATTGAACAACAGTTTCTAACTCAGCACCTTCAGGTACAAAGAAGGTTTTCAATCCTTCCTTGATGGATTCACAACATGCTTTGAGACTAATTTCATTAGGCTTCCCTCCTGAAAAACCAATCCCTTTTCCATTGTTTCTGTAAATGCTATAAATCATAGAAGCCACTCTGCTTCTGTCAATGCCAGATATGATAAAATCTTCAAGAGCAATTTCATGGTTGCTTAAAGGTTTTTCATTACACTTTTCTTGTAGCTTCTGACATAAGAACCTGAGCTGATCTTCATAAGTTTTACACATGAAGTCAAAGCCCCTAAGTCCTTGTTCAGAAGCTTTCAGATCCAATAGAGTTGATTTTTGCTGTTTTACCAACTCAGCATATTTTTCTTTTAAATCCTTCAACTCATTGGTTCTTACTTCAAAATGTGTAAGAAGTTCTTTAAGAGACTCAACAAGTTCATTTTTGGGAATCTTAGAATATACCTCGTTTTCATCTTGAGTCTGAATCTGATCCTGCTTCTGAAGTTGCTGTAGCTACTAATCCAACAACTACCTTTGCGTCTTCATCAGCTTCTTCTTTATCAGATCCAGATTCACTTCCCAAATCATCTCAGGTTGCAATTAAACTCTGCTTAATCAGCTTCTTGAATTTGCTTGGTTTAAAAGTTGATTTCTTTGACTTGTCCTTTGACTTCTCCTTCTGAAGATCAGGACATTCAGCAATGAAGTGTCCAGACTTCTTACAGTTGAAGCATCCATTCTGATCTTCTTTCCTTGAGCTTCTAGAGTTACTCCTTTTGGCCAAAAACTTCCTATTCTTCTTAGCCAGATACTGAAGTTTGTTGGAGAGCATAGCCATCTCAGCAGCATCTGGTTCAGAATCTGAACACGATGGTTCTTCTTCTTCTTCAGATTCAACCACTTTGAGAGCTTTTGATGACTTGCCTTTGGATGGAAGAGCTATTAATTTACTCTTCTTAGTAGACTCATGTTCATTAAGACTTAACTCATGAACTTTGAGAGAACTAACAAGATCTTCGACACTTAAAGTGTTTAAATCTTTAGCTTCCTCAATGGCAGTCACCTTTGGTCTCCATCTAGCAGGCAAGCTTCTGAGTATCTTGCTCACATGATCAGAAGCAACATAACTCTTCTTCAGGATTTGTAGTCCAGAGACTAAGGTTTGAAACCTTGAGTACATCTCCTCAATAGTTTCATTATCCTTCATCTTGATCAACTCATACTGATGAACAAGCATAAGAGCCTTTGCTTCTCTGACCTTCTTGCTGCCTTCATAGTTAGCACAAAGAGAAGCAAACATTGCTTTAGCAGTTGACTTGTCACTCATCTTCATGTACTCTGCTTTAGGAATGACAGTGACAAGTGCTCCTCTGATGATATGATGCTTCTTGTAGATCTTCTTCTGAGCAGGAGTATGTTTCTTTCTATCAACATCAGCTCCTTCTTCATCAAGAACCAAGTCATTACCAACACCTTCTTCTAGTATGTCCCAGAGTTCTTCGTCTAAACTCATGACATAGCTATAAAAGTTGGTTTTCCACCAAGAGAATTCTTCAGGATCTCCGTTGAACTTTGAAATCTTTCCAGCACTGGATTTCTTGTTGTTGTCATAATCATGTGCAACAGTAGTATGGTCAGGCCCAGATCCAAAGCCAGATGGTCCACTAGAAATGTTTTTCTCAGATCTTGGACTGTTACACTGTTAGGTGTTATCAACAGAACCAAGGCTCTAGATACCAATTGAAGGTGAGAAAAACACAAGAAGGGGGGTTGAATTGTATTTTGGAAAATTCTTCGTTTCTCCAAAAAACTGAACACACTGATCAGAAGCTAAGTGAAACAGCTTCTGAAGTGATAATCAGAATCTGAACGCAGCGGAATAAAACAGAGAGAGAGAGAGAGAGAGAGAGAGAGAGAAGAAGAAGAAGAAAGACACAAAGCAATTATATTGGTTCCTTCCACAACCGGAAGTAGTCCAGTCCCCTTTGCACTTCCAAAGAGATTTCACTAGAATGTAATATCTGATTACAATTGCTCAAGCACACAACAAGAGACTTCCTTTGCTCAAGCACACTTTGCAAGAGTCTTCCTATGCTCAAGAACACAATCTAGAGACTTCCTTTGCTCAAGCACAACTGCAAGAGACTTCTAGCTAAACAAAATTACACAGAAAATTGTTTAAGGTTGAACACTTGATATACAATCAGAGGTGCTCACAATACAAATCAGATACAGACTCTAAGACTTAAGAATTTCTAAGATATGACTTTGAGACACAGAAATTCTAAGTGAATGCAGAACAATTTCAGCAGAGGTTTGGCACTTGTAAAAATGTTGAGAGTCTTTCGTTCAGCATTGCCAAATCTCTAAGTCTTCACTCCTTTATATAGAGGTGTGAAAGAGACGTTGTGAAATTGCCAGCACATCAAAGAGTCATTGTTGAAGCTTGATCTTTCACCAATAATCTTTTGCCTGATTTGGTTGTTGTCCTATGAAGAACCAATTTGAAATCCATTCCCATTGTGAAGGAACATCTTTGCAGGCATAGCTGTTATTCTGGAGCTGTTTTCTTGTCTTGCAGTGTGGACACAAAACAGAGTAGTGGAGAAGGTGGTTGTACAGTTCGTACAAAGTACAATGTCAACGCTTTTTGAAGATAAGCTTCCAAATCCTTCAAATCTTCACCAAAATGATCGTTGCAAATTTCCACTAGTCTTCTGCAGTGTTTTCGAATTCAATAGACAGCTTTTGAAGTGTTGATCCTTGAATCTTTAGCTTGTGGTGATAATCAGCTTCTGATGAGCTTCAGCTTTTGATGAAGTCGCTTCTGAACTATCCGCTTCTGATGACTATCCGCTTCTGATGACGTCATCATTCTTCAGGAGCACTTTTGTCTTCAGATGCACTTTTCTTCAGATGCTTTCAAGCTTCCTTTTCTTGATTCCTTAGCTCTCTTTTTGTTCTTTAGAACCTTTATATGATGTAAATTTTTAACTTTGGTCCTGTACACTTGAACAAAAATTAGCTAGTCCAATTTACAATTTTTAATACCTTGTTATCATCAAAACTCTTTAAGGTTCATTGTCAAACACATTTTGTTCCAACAATCTTATTTACCAATAGCGTCAACGAAATAAAATTAATTATTTTTACTTTTGTTACTTATAATAGAGAACATCGATTATTTTTTACGATAATATGTAAAAAAAGAAAAATACTATGATTCTTATAA
This sequence comes from Medicago sativa, assembly GCF_051527215.1. Taxonomy (NCBI): domain Eukaryota; kingdom Viridiplantae; phylum Streptophyta; class Magnoliopsida; order Fabales; family Fabaceae; genus Medicago; species Medicago sativa. The sequence continues at coordinate 2,712,245 of NC_140753.1, forward strand.
ACAATAAAATGATATTTTTTTGTTATGAAATGATATTTTCTAAAATATAAATACCAACAAATAATTCTATATTTCATATAAAAGATTGTTAGTTTATAGATTTAGAAAGTAAAAATATAAATACACCTCAATTTACGAATGAAGCGTATAAGTTTCGAATAATAATAAATGAGTTTTTTTTTTTTTTTTAAAGTGTTTATAGGTTTGTCTTTGTGGTTGCATTGCATTCACATAAAAAAAATCTAAACGAAGTAACTTGAGTTTATTGCGTCACTCGTGACATATTACAATATATGCGTACCCACGCGCGATACTATTACACCGACACATTTAAACCACAACATCTGCTACTTGTGGTTGAGATCCGTCGTATTAATTATCCACGACTTCATTTTAAATAACGGGTGTAACCTTCACGCTCCAGGATTGCGCGTGGTTCTTACAAACCTAATAAGCACCGAAATGGAAAGAGTTCTTTCTTAGCCACGTTTTAAAAAGAAACAAAGTCTTTAGTCATTACTTCTTTCTTCTTATGGTTACCAATTTTCGGGTTAAGATCATCTCCATTTGTAATTTATTCCATTTGTTGCAATTTGAATATAAATAGACAAAAAAAAATAAGTGATGAGTTCTATCATTAAGTGGATCCCACCATCATTAATCTTTTTGTGTCTATCTCTCTCTAAATTGTAAGAAATGGAACATATTGCAAATGGAGAGGATCTTTACCCCCAATTTTCAATCAAGTTGGGATGGATCATGGACTTGACAGGCTGACATGGAATTGCGAATTGGTAATCACTTGATCTTAAGGTTGAGTTGAGTTGGTCCCTACTCATTTATTTCCTCTTCCAACTTGTAACACATTATTTAATTTAATTTAATGTGTAACTCGACCTCATTAATACCATCTACCCACAATTTTGTCAAGACTACTACACTCTTCTTATGAATTCCTTCCAGCACATAATAACAATATGTTTGACCATATAAAATTTTAAAAAAATTATATGCTCATTTTGATCATTATTATAAATAAAAATTTATATTTTATATTCATTTAATTAACAATATATATGATATTTGTTATATACAACATATATCATTTAATAAATGAATATAAAATATTAATTTTTTCTTATAATAGTGACCCGATGATATATAAGTAAAAGATATAATAATACTTTTAGAAATGTATATTCAGGCACGCTAGTTTATGTTAAGGGTTTAAGATAAGAAAAGTAAAGATGGAATTCAGGTCTTGACAATTTTAAGCTTTAACAAAGTTGAAAATAAAATTTTCAACACAAATTTTTTATGTTTGGTTCACGAACTTGTATCCATAAGATACTAGTTGGCATTTCTCATAGTATGTGTACTAATTTTTTTTTTTTTTATGATGGTGTAAGTATTTATCATAATAAAGGACAACGTCGAAAATATTTAAGATTATAAATATTTTATTTATAATCTTAAATATAAACAAATGGTAATTAATTTTATGTAATTTAATGTTATGATTCCTCGAATACCCTTCAATTAATTTATATTTTATTTTTTAATAAGTTTTTTTTTTGTGGTGTTCGGGGTTTGAACCCCGGATCTTGCATATATTATGCATTGTCCTTACCAACTTAACTAAGGTCACAGGACATTTTTTAATAAGTTTTATTCTCATGAAACAAATTTCTACAAGGAGTAATTTAAAAAATCTAAACAATAATTATCTTTTTTATTATATTAAGAAAATTAAACGGCACTATTTTTTTGAGGGTTTAAGTAGTCCCGTGCCTAGAAATTTACTTTTAAGTGAATAAGTAGGGTATTGACTTGGGATCTGGGAGTCTGCTCCTCCTTGATGTCTCATGTTCGATTTTTTCCGGTGCTAATTTGGGTGAGCTAATTTAACTTCATTGAAAACAAAAGTGAATAAGTAGGGTGTTAGAGTTCGAACCACAATCTCTGCATATATTATCTATTGTTCGTACCAATTAAGTTAAGTTTACGGAAACACACTAATTATTTTTTGAAAGGGCGTAAAGTTCTTTTTTGTTGCTTATACACGAGGATGAAGAGGTGACTATTTTTTATACAAGTTCGTGAATCATAAACCCTTTATTCTCCATTTAATAAAAAACCATTTATATTACTTTGACCATTGAAAATTTTGACTTTATTTGTATGGTCCACCCCTCCCTCCACCTTGGCTAGCCTAAACCCCTTTGACTATGTAAATCTTCAACCTATATAAAGCACACCAATTCAACCTCTTCTCTCACAATCTACATCCACGTTCAACCATATCAAATATCCATAAAGTTTTTGATCTTGCTCTATACAATTATACATTGCAGATGAATTGGTCTACTTCAACAACAAGCACAAGTGATGACAACAACAAGAAGTTCAAGGGAGTTAGGCGTAGAAAGTGGGGAAAATGGGTATCAGAGATTCGTGTTCCAGGAACTCAAGAACGTTTATGGTTGGGAACTTATGCTACACCAGAAGCTGCTGCAGTGGCACACGATGTAGCTTTTTATTGTTTAAAGAGACCTTCTACTTTGGACAAACTCAACTTTCCTGATATTTTGTCTTCTTATTGTATTCAACAAAGAGATAATTTGATGTCTCCTAGGTCTGTTCAAAAGGTTGCTTCAGATGTTGCTATGGATGTTGATGCACGAAACATTGCAAGTCAAGCAACAACTTTGCCAGAAAGGAATCATCACATGGACAATGTTGTTGCTGATGATGTTTTTTGGTGGGAAGGTTTGGGTGATGATCAAGGAGTTACTCAAGTTTCTAGCCAACAACAAGAGGATTTGAACATTTCCATTGAAGATTATCTATAATTTTTTTTTAATCAACACGAATCAAAAACCCGAAATTTACGACGCTCACACACCCTACGTTGTGTTAAAATGTGGTGGTATATTATATTTAGATTTAGATGTATACTTTAGCGGTTTACAAGCTACAACAAGTGGTTAGTGTTTTTGTGTGGAAATGTAAGCAAGAAAAATGAAGAAAAAAAGGACTATTTCACACTTAGATACTACTTTTGTATTGAATGCGTGATACACATGTAATTGACATATTTTGAAATTGGAATGTATGTACACATTTAATTTTCTGAGTTAAGAGAAACCTATTGTTATTATTGTCAGAGGGGAAAAAATCCCAATGAAGTTCACTTCGTACTGTCTCATGAAAGCTCCAATATAGAAAGAAAAGGACCAAAATAAAAGTTATCATTCGTACCATGTCAATTTACCATTTACAGAGACCTATCATTGTCATTTTCATGTTTTAAATAAAAAACATTCAAACTACCATTCTTAACTCATCATTGTCACATAAGATGCAAAATGCTCTTATAGCCATATGCACCAATAATAGCATTTGAATTGAATGTAATCACAATCTCTTACACATGTGGATCCACTCCTTGAGAACCTAGCCAAAATATAATAACTTCTGGTGGACAAATTTGTACCTTTCATTTTCATTCCTCTTTTAGACCACTCAAAAAACTCATCCTAATGAGGAAATTGGCTCTCTGATAAATCAATCAAAAGTATCCTCACCAACTTAGTTTATTTGGATCTGTTATGCTAATAATTTCTGCATGAAAAGCATAATTAATTTTGAGGTGTTACTTTGCATGGAAACCTGTTTATCTAAGTACAAGTCTTCTAAAAGATGAGGTGTTGCTATTTTATATTGAAAATTATGAACTCAATAGTTGTTTATGAAAAAAAATTGAAAGATTAAGGAGATGGTAATATGTATGGAAAGATCAATTTAGCAGTCTAGTCCTTTTCTTTTTAGCAGGGCTATAGCAGAATAACAGTTTGTCTATAAATTTACTCGTTAAATTCATTGGAAAAAAGAAAGAAGATCAAGTTAGTCCAATTGAAGCTTTCTTCAAGCAAAGATACAAATCTTACATACATATCAAAAGTACTAACTTGAAATCACAATATAACATTGAAGAACATTATTACATTCAATTTTATTTTCTTTAGAAATGTATTACAGTCGGCTTGTATTCTTTTTCTTAGACAAGCTTCCCATAGCCTTTGCCTTCTCCTTCAAAACATATTTTTGTGTCTTGCCGGTTGATGTCTTTGGCAGATCAGCAAACACGACAGTTTTTGGAGCCATAAAACGAGGCAAACGCTTTTGACAGAATTGTATTATCTCTTCTTCCGTAGCATTGTGCCCTCCCTTCAACTTCACAAACGCACAAGGTGTCTCTCCCCAATACTCATCAGGTCTCCCAACAACAGCTGCCTCAACAACTGCTGGATGACTATAAATAACACCTTCCAACTCAATGGTGCTAATGTTTTCTCCCCCAGATATGATAATATCCTTCGACCGATCCTTAAGTTCTATGTAACCGTCAGAATGCTTTACTCCCAAGTCACCAGTCCTAAACCATCCACCTTTAAATGACTCTTGTGTTGCTTTTAAATCCTTTAGATATCCATTCATCACAGTGTTTCCCCTAAACATCACCTCACCCATGGTTTTCGCATCAGCCGGTACACTCTTCATTGTGACAGGATCTTTTATGTCAAGTCCTTCCAGTCCAATATGTTGTACTCCTTGACGTGACTTCTTTTTCGCCTGCTCCTCTCGAGACAGGCTACTCCATTCTGGTTTCCATGTGCAAATTGATCCAGGACCATAAGTTTCTGTCAAACCATATGAATGAACTAAATCAAATCCCAGTTCTTCCATCCTAAAAAATACGTCCGGTGGCGGTGGAGCACCGCCTGTCATCACTACTACCTTCCCCGGAAGTGGCTTTCTGATATCAGGTGGTGCATTTATTAATGAGTTCAGAACTGTTGGTGCACCCCCCGTGTGTGTTACTTTGTGCTTAAAAATATTGTCAAATATCCCTTTAGCAGTTACATTTCTTTGGCAAACATTTGTGCCACCTTGAGCAGCAATACTCCAAGGGAGACACCATCCATTGCAATGAAACATGGGAACACACCATAAATACACCGGCATAGACTTCATCTCATTGAGAAGAATTGTAGCCAAAGAATTAAGATAAGCACCTCTATGGCTATATACTACACCTTTAGGACTTGATGTTGTTCCTGAAGTGTAATTCAAAGAAATTGGATCCCATTCATCTTTTGGTCTTTTCACCTCAAAATCAAGTTTCCCTTCGGATATAAGATTCTCATAGATCAATGTTCCGGGAGAGACTGATGGATGAGCATCACCCTCCAAAATTAAGACCAAAAGTGGAAGATTGGTAGTTGATTTCGACAAAATTTCAAGTGCTCCCTTAGCAATATCAAGTAATTCATGATCTACAAAAAGGATTTTCGCGTCGGAATGCTTTAACAACAACGAAACCATCAACGAATCATGACGAGTATTCAAGGTACATAGAACAGCCCCTGACATTGGAACACCAAAATGCAGCTCATACATTGCTGGAATATTAGGAGCCAACACAGCAACCTACACAAATAAGTGCAAATTCACAACAAGCACAAATCATCAACAAGAAATTTCAAACCAACTTGTAATCATATTTCTTCTAAAATCAAAAATTATAATCATATTTACATGTTCCATGCAAAATTCTAAGTAGTTTGATTGATATTATAAAGCACAGACTCGGACACATCAATAATTATTTTAAAAAATGACATAATTTAGTGTGATACATCACATATTCACATGTGTCTAGGCCAGACAGACACATGTCGGATACTGAACACGCCTTCGATCAAAACCAAAATTAACAGAAAAAAAAAATCAAATCCAATTGAAAAATCGCTAGATTATAGATTTAAAGGAGAATTAAACTATGTTGAATTTGAATTTGTTTGAAAAAGGAACAAACCACATCATGAGGAGAAACACCGAGTTGAGAAATGGAAGAAGCGAGTTTGATACATCGTTGATGAGTCTGAGACCATGTGTAGGTGACATCGTTGTAGATGATGGAAACTTTGTTACTGTAAACAATGGCGGAGCGCTCCAAGAAGCTGATTGGAGTGAGAGGAACGTAGTTAGCGTTGCATTGGATAGTACCTTCCATCGTCACCTTCTAACTGTTTGATCTTTTGTCTGAAAAGAAACACGAAGGATATATTAATTATAGATAGAATCGTATAGTTCACGACATCATATCATATCCATATCATATGATCGTGTATTTGCCCCATATTGCGTGGATGTCATGTGGTCCCACCCTGTTTGCTGCTACCAACATTTTTATTATATTACTATATTGTAGTACATGTTTATTATAAATTTATTAAATTAAAGTAAATAAATTCTACTGAGATATGATGTTTATTAAATATTTTGGATATGCAGGAAGACTAAATCAATACAACAAGTAAACAAAATGATTCTGATGATTTTATTTCATTTGAAAATTGAACAAGTCAATGGAGCTCATTTGATTTACTGCTAATGTATTACAACTTGTCATTTTGTATTATAAAAATTAAAAGGATTTTTTTATACCTAATGAGTTAGTTAATGAAGGAGTTTTTTTTAAATGATTTCTATGTTTTTTTTTTCTTCTTCTAATATTTGGATTATTTGATTAGTATAAAATTAGAGTTTAATTGTAGTGGATCGATAGTTCAAAATTGTTTTGCACACACAGCCAATTAAAACGTTAATAATTGTCACGTCAACTGTTTTTAAAACAATTAAACTAAATTAAAATTAATAAAAAGAAGTAGAAAATAATCGTGATGCGTGTATGTTACTACCTTTCTACCATCTCTCTATCGTATTCTTCTCCCAAGAACATTGCTATATTGTTTTCGCCTAACACAAACTCAAGTGCAGTTTTTCGAAAGAAAACAAAATATATAGATATATTCATGCATGCTCTGTAATTCTAGATTGAACATTTTTATCGAAAAAGAAAAAAAAAAAAAAATTGCTTACTTTGCAGAAAGGTTCTTGTGCCCCGTCTATAGTTCTTTAATTTCTTTGTGCTGCCTTCTTCCTTCTATCACGTGATACCTGCAGTTGCGTTTTCAAGTTTTCCCAGCACCTCTTAAGTTTTTTTTTTTTGACAAATCCAGCACCTCTTAAGTTGAAGTTTCATTGGCGCTCCTAAAAATAATATCGGGTAAAAATCTGATTGATTCCTTTGTTGCCCAATCGCTTTTAATAAATGTATACTCCATTAACTAAATTAATTTCAAATTGTTTTTTTTTTTTAATTTACTTTCATGCTATTGCTAAAGCATCATTTAAAGGTCCTTGTGAGCTTAGCTCAGTTGCTATGGACAATGCATAAAATATGCAAGGTTCGATGTTCAAACCCCGACCATCACAAAAAAAAAAATCATCATTTAAAGTAAACGAGACACACTTGGTAGACATTGAATTATATATATAGAATACGGAATTCAAACCTCAAACACCCAACTTAATCATCTTAAAGAAGTGAATTTCTATCGATTAATGACCACTTAACAAAAAAAAAAGTAGAGAAAGTCGATTAATAATTTTTTTGTTTCAATTAATTTAAGATAAACAATGACACTAAATAAAGTAGTAAGAATAAAATGAGAGAAAATTTATTAGGTATGAGCTCAAATGGTGCTTCGAGTAACGTCTTAAAACCACTAAATATAATTACCAAACACATTTATTTATCCATTTGAGCTACTCTGATGTAAATCTTTTTTTTTTTTTTCGAGGCATTTTGGTATAAATCTTATCTCTTTTTGTTTTGAAGAATTCTTATCTTATCTTATTCAATATAATAAATTATCCGCTATATCTTTTTTTTTCGAGGCATTTTGATATAAATCTTATCTTATTCATGATAATAAATTATCCGCTACAAACAGAGTTTTTATACCGCCAAACACATAATAGAGGACACTCTAGTTGGTCTTATAAATGACTCCCATAAAAATATTTACTGTTATAGTAGAATCGAATTCACTTTATTTTTCCAACTTTCTCCTCACAAACCAACCACCTTAAAATATCCTCCCTGTCAATTGGATTGAACAAAAAAAAATCCTTTTGACCCACCACATATTTCTCATACATTGATACGTAAACAACTTTTTGAACCAATGACTACAAATACACAACTGTGCTCCTTGTGCTCAAATTGGATGCAAACATTTTTTTCCTATAAATTTAGTCACTCTGTTTAGCAGGATACCGAACACCGAACTCATAAGTCATAAACTTTTTCAAGAAGAGAACCATGGAGGATGGTAAAAGGTTGAAATAATTCGAACGGTGACCTATCTAAAGTGAAATCAACAGGTCTGCAATACATGACGACGGTATTCTCCCAACGCCCATATGGGGAATATGTTTCTGTATGCAGCATAAGTGATCATGCAATTCTTGTTGAAGACTCCCATTATTTCCTGAAATGGTAGAATAGTAACATGATTTAAAATATATACATGGGTAAAGGGGGGGTAAAAACAGAGATATGGCCTTCAACAATACCTCTTGCGGAAAGTCACCATTCTCCATTTGAGAATTTATCAAGCATACAGCTGCGCGGTGCAGTGGTGTTGGATCTCTCTTGGCCTGTTTCATTATATCGAAATGGATATCATTTTTATTCTTCTACAACAGAATCAGGATTATATATACGGATGTAATCAGATGCGATACATTGACAAGTAAGTATTCAATTATTTGGGAAAATGTCAAATCATGTGACTCGTATAGAAACCCAGAACGCAGTGGCAAACAGAAAAGCAATCATCGTATTTCAGGGTGGCAAGCATAACAGAAAAGTAAAGAGCCATGACTATCATATAGATATTATCAGTGTTCATAAGTTTGCAAGATTTTACAAATAAAGCATTTTCTTATTAGTAGGAGTCAACTACATGAATTAACCAACGCTTGTATCATGTATGAAGTTTACAGATAGACGATTAACCTCTAATCTCCCTGAATTATTTAGCCTATAGATTTTTAGTCTCTCTATAGACCTCTAAATATTTATTATCATGCATTTGGTCAACCCTCCGCACAAGTGTTTCATTGATTATTTACCAAACATGCCCAAATCACCTAAGACGAGACTCTACCATCTTCTTTTACAATAGGAGCTACCCTAGTTTTCATTAAAATGATTGTATTCCTAATCCTATCATGTCTTGAGTAATATTCTTCTCTGCTATGCAGGGCTTCCTTGTTAGCTCTTTACTGCTCAATATTCATATTCGAGTAAACCACCAATTTGGTCCCTGTCTTTGTAAGTGATTCTCAAATTAGTCCCTAACTCTATTAATAATATTTCAAAATAGTCCCTGTCTTTGGCAAAAGTTTCTCAATTAAGTCCCTCGTCATGTGAGAAAAACATAGGGTCTAATTGAGAAACTTTTGACAATATTTCAAAATAGTCTATGTCTTTGCCAAAAGTTTCTCAATTAGACCCATGTTTCTATGTTTTTTTCACACGACGAGGGACTTAATTGAGAAACTTTTGACAAAGACAGGGACTATTTTAAAATATTAATAGAGTCAGGGACTAATTTGAGAATTACTTACAAAGACAGGGACTAATTTGGTGGTTTACTCATTCATATTCATACTCATGCCACATTACAATTTTTCTGTCACTAATTACACTCAAACATGCCTCCATCTCATTAACCCTACCTGGGTCTTCTAATCTCCTATCTCCGAACATTTTGCATGATAGGTCCAAGGAACTTAAAACATGATATTTGTGGTACTTTATGCTAAAACTTTTCTAATAATTCTTCTGGGATACAATCAATCATGGATTTTTTGTTTGCCAAAAACAGGCTAATGTTTGAATCCATTTGATGGTACTTAGGCTTGCTAATTAAGTGATCAATTTAAAATAAACTGGGGGAACCTAATATTGGTCTGTGTGAACAACAGCGAAGGCTTTAACCTTCAGGCACGTGATGGGAGGTGCTAAGGTAATACTTGCCTAAATCCCTTCTGCTATCACATGGTTATCATCAAGCTCCATAGCTTGCCCCACTGAGAGTTGTGATACGAGATTGAGTGAACAGGCAGGGAAGGCTTTGTCTTTCTTATTTTAGGAACCAGAGATCTCAGAGGTTTGCTCCGAACAAAGATTGATCATGTCTTCATCAAGTAAGATCAGTGCACTAAATTCGTATAATATGGTCATGTTTATTCTTACATTGTATACTCTCCAAATATTCATTTCTAAGCAACAGTTTGTGTATCACTAACTAAATTTTAATTTTATATTAATCCAACTGGTTAGCCTGTTGTCGTATGTTTCCAGTACTTGTCACCTAATCTTTAAAATTTTATTTATCGCTTCTCACGACTCTTCAACAACAACAATCTCATTTCCAACAAGCATTCCCTGTGAACCTGTGACAACCTCTCTAGCCTATGTTCAGTAAACAAATCCAAAACCTATAGAAGAATAAGGGCTCAAAACTGACCCTTAATTCACACCTTTAGTAATTGGGAAGTCTTCTACATTCCCACCTAGTGTTGTAACACTAGCTGTGCCCCTCTCATACATTATATTATTCCCTTTCTACATCAATAAAAGCCATGTATAAGTTTAATTAACCCCATCTACATCTCACCATCAATTTTCGTAACAGATATATAGCTTCATTGTTGATCTACTGGGGATAAAACTAAATAGATTTATGTGATGTTGGTGTCCTCTTAATTTATGCTCAATCTACCAAAGTTCCATAGGTGACTCATGAGTTCCATCATCTATAGATTGCACAGTTTTGTATGTCCTCTTTGTTCTTAAAAAAAGAGACTAACAGATTAAATACTTTTTTTGACAAGAGAGATTGAAGACTTCTCCTTCATTTATTTCTGATGTAGGAGTAGACCTAGAAAAACTATAAGGCAGTGTTTGGGAGTTTGGAGTGGAGGGGAAGGAAGGGCTTTGAGGGGACAAAAATATAGGGGGAAATTGAGAAATCTTTCACATTTTTTGAAAGAGTATTTTTTGAGTGATAAGTTAATGCTTATGATTAATATATTTTTAATTTTAAGAATATTATAACAACATATATTAAATTTGAAGAATTCACATAAACCCTCCCAAACCCCCCAAAGCCCTCCTCCGATACAATTTTTTTAGTTCCCCCAAATGAGGAGGATTTTATATTTTGAAGAAAAATAAGCCCCCCAAAACCCCTCCAACAATGTCCTCTATTTTTCCCACTTACTCGTTCTTTTTTTTTTTCCAAACCCTCCCCTCCCTTCCCCTCCAAACTCGCAAACAAAGCCTAAGAGAAACTATTAGGAAGGATCTAGAGATAAATGAGTTGGAGAAAGACAAGGTTTTTGATAGAACACTATGGTGTCGTTTGATTCATGTTTTTGATAGAACACTATGGCGTCGTTTGATTCATGTTTTTGATAAAACACTGGCATTGTTTGATTCATATAGCCGACCCCACTTAGTGGAATAAGGCTTGGTTGTTGTTGTATTTATTTCTGATGGTTTAAAATCTCATAATCTTGATAAAACTATATTTTTAGTCATCTTTTGTCTTTTTCCCCCATTCCCTTCCACTCATCAATAGGTACGTTATCTAGTCTATACGACTATACACCTTACCATTAACCATCCCCTTCAATGGTTTTTGTTGAGAAATCTCACATTTGATGATGAACACGTGTTAATAAGTGGTGGGTAGCCCTCACCGTGCATCCAGTTTCGTAGAGGTTGAGCTAGGACCAACCCAAATTATAAGATGGTATCATAGTCTATCCAAGATCAGTTCGACCACCCGCTATCAGGCCACTTGGTCATGTTCCAAATGTCTAGTCCTGAGCGTGAATGTGTGTCTGTGTTAAAAAGTCTCACATTGGATGAGAGATGGCCTGAACATGTATCTATAAGTGGTTGGTAGCATTCACCTTACAAGCCAGCTTTGTGAGGGTTGAGTTAGGCCTAACCCAATTTCTAAGAGTTCTATTTACCTACTCTGTTTTGCTCTATTTTCCTTTGATTCAAGCCTATGAGAGTTAAAAGAAAATTCTTTGCTTTAAGAGTTCTAGAAATTATAAATAAATACGGCATATCTCAATCGCTATAGCAGAACCAAATATATTTGTTAGTCGTAATATTCTTACTATCATTTAGAATGTCCTTAAAATTTTCCTTCAACAAATATATTGTGAAACCAACTTTAATAAACATAACTTGTGGGGTGAGGTTATAAGTAAAACCAGATGGAAGGGGGAATAGGAAAGGGCTGAGCCCTCTGCCCATACTCTCATGCCCTCCATCCACAGAAGTGTGGTGTTGAATGCTGATATCAGATCTGGCGTGACAATGATGTCAACTAGTAGTATCAACAGCCAATCATAGAGGATGATAGTTTGTCCTTATGAGACATTACAATTTACAAACATATATTATCTTTAAGTTTAAGCGCCAACAAGTTATTCTCACACGGTCGCACCTCTCATGAAGGATTTTCAATTTGAAAAAACTAAATAGCAATCCTAAAACAAATGAAAAATATTGGCAATATTAGTACAATTAAATAATTATATATCATTAATATGAATTTATTTAGCCAGAGACAGGCACACCTAAGCTATTTAATTAAATTGCTGAATAGTCCTTTGATTTAAATAAACAGACTGTCAACATGACTAACTATTCTAAAACAAATGAAAAATGTTTTTGTGCGATAATAAACGAAATCAGTATAATGGCATGGCAGCACCAAAAAAGTTGCAAAGTTTGCTTTATACCTGTTCAGCCTCAATGAGAGCCAGCATAGCCCACCCAGTGTTTACTACATGGGACCTGTTGCTTTCCAAATTTGAATACACCTGAACAGAGACAATGCTAAAGAAATGACTCGAGAAAACATTTACATAGTCAAAAGTAATAAAATATTCTTACTCAAGTATTATTTTAAAAAATTGATGCGAAAGTACATTTCTAAGAACCAACAGCCTAAATGAAACTTCTGCAAGCAGTATAATTAATTAATCATTAAAAGGATAACAAAATACTAAATGAACTAAAATTCTAGACAAATCCTAATTGGATACATAATCTTAATAAATTTAAATTTCTTAAACTAGGCATCTTATCAAATATAAAATCCCTAAATGAAAGATATCAATGTCCTAAATCACACAACTATCAACTTGCGAAAAACTCTCATCCAAAATGTAAAAAATGTTATCTAAACAAGCCAGATCTAGTTGGCAAAAGTATCCTCCATGATCAATGTAGCATTTGCACAGGGCTGTACGTCCATTATACTAGGTAGCAACGAAATGGAGCTGTGAAAGAGCCAACATACTCATCAATATCATCCATTTAGTAGGAGAGATATGGTGGTGGCAACTATGCTGAAAGCTTTTAGGTGAGTTTACGGTGACGTGTTGCCGTGTGCGACACTAGGTTGACAAAGGGAGCAAAAGTGTACAAAGAAGGACCAATTATGATTATTTTATGAAAAGAGGACCCAAAAGCTGATATTTATTTTGAGGAACGGAAAGCAATAATTTCCTAATTTTGGGAGACTAAACATATTTAACCCAACTATGAAACTCAACTGCATAGGTATGAACGTTACTGCTCACTAGTTGAGAATTGCCTTCATGCCAAATCTTTTCATTTGATGCAAACTAGGAAGACAATGGAGACCCAATGGTATTGGGATTAAGAACTAGGCCATTGCTCAAGAAGAGTTTTGACTTTCTAATTCCCCACTTATAGATGACTACCAAAAGGAGTGCCAAGCAAGGCAAATTCAAATAATGGACTCTTTATAGGAGACATGGTCTTGCATTATTACACGTACATACATTAGATTCTTGATTTAAATCCATTCTTAATTTTGCATACTCTGTTACACCCACATGCTTGAAACCATTGCTACAAGAGACCATAAGAGCATACATGTTCCAAGATATTAATTAAAAAAAAACAAAAAAACATGCTTGTTTGAATAGGTTAACAAGATATTAATTAAAAAAAAACAAAAAAACATGCTTGTTTGAATAGGTTAACAAACAGGTGCTTATTATAGATTCTGCAATATAAAAAAGTGAGATTGACATTAAAAACGGCAAACTTGACCTTGTTTTGACATGAAAGATAACTCTCTCCCCAACCACCAGATGGGAGCTGCTTAGACAGCAAAAAGTCACAAGCTTTACGGATGCTTAAGCAATTACTGAAACTCTTCCCAGCAGCAATCAGCCCTTTTACCCCAAACCAAGTGCCATAAGTGAAGCAAACTCCCCAAGAACCATACCTGGTTAGCAGTTTGAGTGGTTAGTGGTCAACTAAACGAAGTTCAGTTCCATTCTGAAATTGAAGCTGACAAAAAGATGAGTAGAGAAAACTTGTGATGCAGGGATACATAAAAGTTATATATAATATCAATAGAAAATCTTATTAAAAAAGTGGTTTCCCATAAGGAGGAGCAAACCATGAACCATCTGAAGCTTGTATTTTTTCAATAAAGGCAGCAGCTTTATCTATACAGCGTTGTATTTCTTCCCGACGATGCCTGGGATATAGTTTCCTAAATGTTGACAAAGCCTGAATTGCTGCTGAGGTACACTCCACATAACTATATAGCAAAGAATAAGGAAATAAAAATAAAATTAAGATTGGAAATGATGGAGGGGATGAAATAGGGAAAAAAATTGATATTCCACAAGTATTTGATAGCTTACGTATAATCAATAACAATGTCGCCAAAAGTTTCAGCAGGATTGGCTATCTGACAACAGGGAAGGCATTACCAAGATCAGTATTTTGTATTAATATTGAATTAAATTTAAATCAAAAACACCTCAAATTCTCAGGACCAACTAGAACCCTAATCTGAAACGTAAGAGTTATCCATATGAAATATATATATATATATATATATATATATTTGTTCTAAAACAATGATTCAACAAGTAGCAGCTTTTGTAACATCCATTCAAAACTTTGCTTGACAACCTGACAAATCAATGAATAAAAGTAGTTGAGGTTCTAAATTCTATGACTTTCAAGTAGCCTAGTTAGATCATTTCCATTTTTTTAATGATAATTGATTTGTATATAAATAGATTATCGCCAAACTTTAAGTGAAATCAAAGGAAGATAGATTACACTTACAAACTTACCTACGACACGACATCTAAAGGGAGCTCAAAAAGCGCTGCTTTTAAATTAAAAGATTGAAACAAAAACAAAGTATATATTTTGTTCTTTCTAAATAAATTAAAAGATTGAAACAAAAACAAAGCATATATTTTGTTTTTTCTAAAGCATGTGCCCTTTACCATCACATGCTTCACATTTCAAAGAAGATAAACTAAAACAAATGAAAACAGGCCTAATTACGAGAGAAGGCTACCTCCAACCAGCTATAAGATCGAGTGAGCTCATATGTTGCAAGGCCCCCATCTTCATTCTGCAGTGATTGGAAAAATAAATACATTTAACGCATAAACTTTGTATTATACGAATCAAATTGATAATCATCTCAAGTTGGCAGTTAAAACTAATATCTTTTTTAATAAATTATAGCATTATACTTCAAATATTTTATAGGAAGATTTCTTCTCACTGCTTTTTATACTGACTTTGAACTGGAAAAAAATGGCAATGAGGAAGACGAAGGCGGTGATAAAGAGAAGGCTGAGGTTCCACCAAACAGAAAGACTTCCGAGTAAAGATGATTAAAATGACGATGATGGGGAGAAGATGATGGGAGACCCTTAAAAAATAGAGTTGGGTCCATTATTGGTCTTTTTCTATTAAAAAGTATTGCAAGCAAGGAAAAGCTAAATCGTTTTCTTGGTCTTTTCTGAACAAATTACACTAGCACGTGTATTGCAAACAAGGAAAAGATAAACTAGAGAAACTATAATTTTACAGTTAAGGAGCGATGGGAAAGTGTCATTGAAAAAGAAGAGTGAGGATCAATGGGAAAAAGTGTTCAACAAAAGTCCTCAGATGCTTTTTCCTCTGAATTTGGTTAAACAGGGTAGTTTGGTTTGTTCTATCATGACATATCTAGCTTAAAGGTTGAGATATAACCACAAATGATTTTATGGATTTTCAAATTGGTATTTATGGGTTTCTTGAAGAACCGTGATTTCTGTTAAGTAGGAACGGAACAAATAGCATAAAATAATCACCATAATTTATTTGCTGCGACTAGTATTCAGATAATCTGATTTGAATCATGAGGAATCTAACAACCTGTAATGAGATAATGACATTTACAGCATCATATAATCTCTTTGCATCCAATGGTTCACCAACAATCTCAGGTGCAATTTTAGATAGCAATAGGACAGCCTGAAAAATGAAAATAGAAATCAAAATAAAGAATCAAATAAGCAAGTCTAAATTTTTTCCATCAATAATTACTTTCAGTCCTTCGGCTGTGCAGTCAGATATTGGCCATCCATGATCTTTAGTTGAAAAGGGCCAAGCACCTTTTGAAATGTGACGGTACCATTTACTAAGATCACCAGGACAATCTTCTGAAACCTTTTAAGAAAGAGAAGAGATTCTGGTCAACTAGGACAAACCGATGCAACTTTTAATAATAAATAAAAATAATTACCTGTGAATTCTTAATGAATGTATGAGCCTTTCTTAGAGTTGGACCAAATTCTTCAATTAGGTTAGTTGAAATAATTGCTTGTGCAGCAAATGAAGTATCCCATAGCTGACTTCCATTGTAGCCCTGCAACAAAAATTGGGAATGCATAAATTCGTAATATTAATTTATTTTATCAGACTTTAGCTTAGAAAAGTTTGATTGTGCTGTAACACTGGTTCCACATAATCATAACAAGACAACAGTTATGTGCAATTGAAAGAAAAAATCACTAGATAACTCCAGCAAAGGGAAATAAGTTGACTTGTATGTTGACCTGCATTTTCATGCCATCTTCAGCAATCCATAGATAATCATGGATCCTTGGAAGATGCAACTTGAAAGCCTCTGAATATGGATCTTCTACCCAGCAGCAAAGCATATTTAGCACCTAATAATAACCATTGGGAATAATAATAACTAAATAATCAGTATTACTTTTCTCATACTCCTTCTCAAAGAGTGGAAGTAATACAATGAACAATTGAAGGGAGTCCCCATAGAAGCTTGCCACCTCTCAAGAATTACCTTATTTACAGGACCTATGCAAATATAACGAGTATTCTCATCTTCATAATGTATATGCTCCATTACAGTCTCGACAGCCTTTTCTCTCAATTTTTTGCAAGGCCAATTCATGAAAATAGGCTCAACAACCTTGTGTAGAGTTGCCCAAAGAATATCTTGCACGAGTGGGTGAGGATAGTACAAGTCTTCCTGCACAAAAACAAAGGTAATCCTTTTGTAACTCTCACTTAACTCTAGCTAAACTAAATAGATAGTTGAATAGTAGAGAAATCAAATGACAAGTCCTATTTGTTAGAGGTGTGAAATTATTCATGAGTCTTTACTTAATAGCTCAAGCTTTTGGGAGAGTTAGTCTATGACATGGTACCAAAGCCCGGATGAACAACCGATCGCCACTTTAATCATGAATGCCCCAATTATTTTAAATAGGTACCATATTAGGTATATTGTTCCACTTTCAAGCTCAAAGGGCTCTTGCATAAGGGAGCGAGTTAGAGATATAAATAATTCAAGTGTGCTTTCACTAAACAGAAATCCTATAATAAGTTATAGTGATGGACGAATCTAGAGGGAGCAGAGTTCGCGCTAAGGATACGAATGGCATTGCAAATTGCAATAAAATAGAAATCCTAGTAATGAGTTGGTTTTGGAGTAGCAAAACAAAGTAATACACTAGAACGGCAACAACATTCAGGTTCAGCTTATTCCAGTTGGTCCAGATGAAACAATATTCATTACAACGTTTTTCATAGGACCAGTTATGCAGTTTCACTAACCTTTGCACATAAATTGCGGGCCTGATTCCAGTCTACATCATGGTATGGTACAGTAAAAAGCTCTTTTCTCAAAGATAATATTGTTGGTGTGATTGGACCAACAAACCTCTTTCCGTACAAGTAGCACATTGGCAAATAGACCATCCGGCAGTGACACCACATCCTTCCTATAATGCATAAAATGTAATTTATTTTCTGATGTAAGTAAGGAGGAATGATAGGTATATCAAACAGCATTAACCAGTTAAGTGCTAGTTTTTCAAATGCTTTTTTTAACCAAAAGATTCCTTTTATTTAGTTATGGAAGAACAAGAACCTGGATGAAATGGAAGAATGTATGGAAGGAGCCATAACTCAGGAGGCAGGGGATTATTTCCGGACCATTCAAACACTCCAAGTACCTACCAACAACGACATTAGAAATAAATAAACCACAATGCCATGTCTGTTAATAAATAATATCATAAAAAATAAGGCTAGGATCTTAACTGAAAGCCACATCTTCCCCCAGGATGTTATATGAGTAGCACCACCATGCTCAAGAATCCAGTCACGTGCCTTCTCCATATCCCCTTCTCCATCGTTTGGTCCCTCACCAAGCAATCTTAGAGTAACATAACTCAAAACAGAACCAAACATGGTGCTTGGACCTTCAATATGCAAACCCCACCCACCATCCTTATTCTGTAATACATATAACCAATTAGAAAAACTTGAGATAGAATCCCATAGATTAGTTAGGGGGAAATTCTTACCTGATGATTATAAAGGTAACGACGCATTTCCTTTCTATGCTCGTCTGTTAAGACTGCATTGAGAGCCCCAGTGATAGACAGAGTAATTACCTGTTCAATTGAAAATCTCAATTATTATTATACAGTCCTTATTGTTATCAATGAGGCGTGGAAACAAAAAAAAAAAAAAAAAAAAAACATGTCTGTTTGGCAAGACCAATAAACTAACTTACAGCTTATAACCTCACATGACTAAAAAAGGCTTGTTTGGTTGGTAAGTTTCATTTCATTGCGAGCTTATAAACATTTAGGTCCAGTTTGGATAAACATCTAAATTTGCAGCTTATGATAATATAATTGTCATTTCATCACTTGAATATAATGTGAAAAACAAAACAAAAGATGATTACTACTACTAAAACTTACCAAGCCAGGCATAAGAAACATAGGACCAGCATAATCACCAGGCCAATGTCCATCATGACTCTGAAGAGTTGAATAGAAATTCAAAGCCCTTCTTAATGTTGTTGTCACACTCTCTTCATTTACATCTTCAACATCTTTCACTCTCACTTTCGGTATCACTTCCTTCATCGGATTCTCTTTGGCAAACTGAATGCGCATAAGAAGATCATCGCTGTGTTTGTGGGAGAAGCGATTATTGCGAAAATTTTGACGAACGGATTCGATATCGGCGAGATCTTGTGGCGATCCGGAGTTAGGATCGAACTCCCAAAGTTGTCTGCCGACGTGATTGTTTAATGTACGAAGCCATGGACTGCCTCCTTCTGCAACTTTCAGTTTCCACATTTTTCTTTTCTCTCTCTAATTAACTTAACTGAATTGCATTGAATCAAAAAAAATGAATTAATTAGATTATGAAATGAGAATTTAGCATAAGTGAGTGGAGTAAGGAGAAGAGTAATCTTAGTTCACGTGTTCTACGTGAGATTAGTTCACTAACCTTGGTTGTTTCAAAATTGCTTCGAGAAGAGATGTCTTGGAGAGAACGATTGCAATGATTTGATTTGATTTGATTTGATTTGATTTGAAAGAGGAGAATCAAATGAAAAAAAAAAAAAATGGTTATAATTGATTTGATTGATATGAATATGAATCAGCAGTAGTAGTAGAAGTAGAAGTAGTAAAGTAAGAAATATATGAGAGTTGAGAGAGTGTTTGTGTGTCCAGTTCATTTAATTTACAACTGTCGTTCATTCATCGATCCAATGGTCACGGGTGGGCGGAGCTAGCAAAGCAAACATTTACTCATGCTAATTGCTTTACTAATTCACTTTTTAGTGTGCGGGTTTAATAAGAGATTCAATAAACTATAGTGCTTATGTCAAAATCACAATTATCAATCTGATTTTTTTAAGGAAAAGTTATATTTTACGGTCATGGTGAATCGTCGTGATTCAGCATATCTTAAGCGTGTATCGTGTAAAATGTTATTTATTTGTCTACCAAACATCGTATAAAGTAAAAATTGTTCGATGTTTTACAAGTTTATCATGTGCTCTTATCTTGAATTATATTATTCAGTATATACATTTTAGGGTTAAATATGTTTTTAGTCCCTATAAATATGTCAACTTTTCGTTTTAGTCCCTCTAAAATTTTCCTTTGACTTTTAGTCCTTATAAAATTTTCAATCACTACTTTTGGTCCCTATTTTAAATTTAATTTTTGTATTTTTTAATGAAATTGTGCAGAAATATGTAAAATATTCTTAAAAAAATTCCTAAAAAAAATTAGAATTTTTTAACAAAACACAAATTAAATATGAATTTTTAACCATAAAAAATATAAAAATTCATATTAAATTCATGTTTTGTTAAAAAATTTTGAATTTTTTTTGGAGTGATTCTTATAATATTTTGAATTTTTCTGGAAAATTTTATTAAATAATATGAATTTTACATATGAGTTTACTTTAAAAGAGGGACCAAAAGTGAAGGTTGAAAATTTTATAGGGACTAAAAGTTGAAGAAAAATTTTAGAGGGACTAAAACGAAAAGTTGACATATTTATAGGGACCAAAAACATATTTAACCCTACATTTTATAATAGGTGAGTAATATTGAAGGATGCACTTAGCAAACTTAAAAAAATGTCTGCATGTCTCTCTCGTCGACCTGAAAATGTTTACGTGCAAGCCACTCTTACCTTCTGCATGACCCAAATAATTAATACTAATTAATTGGTGCATTGACTAATTGATATCAATCTCAATCAGTTATTAGTGTACATACACAGATACTTGTGAGGGTATATTCGTACGGTATTCATACTGTATAAGATATTAATTTTTGGATTTAAGATGTGCTATCAATATAAAAAAAATATTTTACAGATTACTTCCCAACATATCTAAAAAAACACTATAAATGTAAAAACAGTTTATGAAAATACAATTTTTATTAGTAAGAACTTATGAATTAACATAAAAACTTTTTTTTTTTTTGAGAGAGCATAAAAACTTATTTATTTGCATAAACTATTATTCTTTTCAAAATATCAGAGTTTTTTAAAGTCACCCCAAAATAATCACCTGCTAAAAAAAACATTTACATACTTACACTATTGCCACTATGTCATCAAAAACCCCAATAAATTTCCAACAAAAAAAATAATAAAAAAAACTGTTCTTATTGACTAGTACCTATCATTAAAGGCAAACTTTTGTATTTCCAGAAATATTAGAGGTTGGTAAGAAAATTGTTACCTAATTAATCAAGTAAATCACAGTCGCTAATAAACACTAAAGTAAATCATTATGTTGAAGCTTCGGAAGGCAAAGTGACAGACAGAGGAGGCATAATGTGGTGTTTTCGGATGATAATTGTTATCTATTACATTACATAAAAATGAAGATTCTACTACAAATTAAATATTGATGAATGTTGACAAAGAAAAAATGTAAGAAAGTGGATATAAAAAACAAACCACATCATTAGGATAAACACCAAGTTGAGAAATTGAATAAGCAAGTTTGATGCATCGTTGATGAGTATAAGACCACGTGTAAGTCACATCACCGTAGATGATAGAGACTTTGTCACTGTAAACAATGGTTGAACGCTCAAAGAAGTTGATTGGAGTGAAAAGAACATAGTTGGCATTGCACTTGATACTACCCTCCATATTTTTTCAACTAATTTTTTGTTATATCCAATAGTTTTTTTTTCTTTATCTTTGTCTTAGAACCGCGATGTATATAGGCAAATAATTCTACTAGCTTTAATTTTTTAATAGTCATTTAAGGTTTTTTTTTTTAATAAATTTTGTTATTCATTTGGATAAACAAAATTATCCGTTAGGTGGTACAATACTTTGAAATAATACAATGGATCACTTAAAACCTTTGGAACAAAATGTGTTTAACAATGAACCTTAATGAGTTTTGATGATAACAAGGTATTAAAAATTGTAAATTGGACTAGCTAATATTTGTTCAAGTGTACAGGACCACAGTTAAATTTTTACATCATTAATTGGTACTGAATGAGCAAATAAAGAGCAAAAGAAATCAACAAATTGAAGCTTAGACGCTCCTGAAGGCAATATGCTCCTGAAGACAAAAAGCGCTCCTGAAGGCAATATGCTCCTGAAGACAAAAAGCGCTCCTGAAGTCAAGTGCTCCTGAAGACTAGTGCTCCTGAAGACTAGAGGTCTTGAAGTGCCACGTCATCATCAGAAGCAACATCATCAGAAGCTGCCTTATCAGAAGCCATTTCACCAGAAGCTGAAGATCAACTGGATTTGCTAAATTCAAGGATTCAAGAGTTGTTTCATGGATCGAAATTCATCAAAGGACAGCAGAAGACTAGTGGAACTTTGCATCGATCATTTCAAAGTTGTTTGAAGGGATTTGCTTGCAAAAGAAACGAAAGCGTTGACATTGTACTGTGTACGAACTGTACAACCACCTTCTCCACTACTGTTTTGTGTCCACGCTACAAGACAAGAAAACAGCTTCAGAATACGGCTTCGCCTGCAAAGATGTTCCTTTGGAATAGGAATGGATTTCAAATTGGTTCTTCATAGGACAACAACCAAATCAGGCAAAAGATCATTGGTGAAAGATCAAGCTTCAACAAAGACTCTTTTGATGTGCTGGCAATTTCACAACGTCTCTTTCACACCTCTATATAAAGGAGTGAAGACTTAGAAATTTGGTAATGCTGAACGAAAGACTCTCAACTATTTCTACAAGTGCCAAATCTCTGCTGAAATTGTTCTGCATTCACTTAGAATTTCTGTTTCTCAAGTTTTATCTTAGAAATTCTTAAGTCTTAGAGTCTGTATCTGATTGTATTGTGAGCACCTCTGATTGTATATCAAGTGTTCAACCTCAAACATTATTCTTTGTAATCTTGTTTGTTTAGAAGTCTCTTGCAGTTGTGCTTGAGCATAGAAGTCTCTTGATTGTAT
Source organism: Medicago sativa (assembly GCF_051527215.1). Lineage (NCBI taxonomy): Eukaryota > Viridiplantae > Streptophyta > Magnoliopsida > Fabales > Fabaceae > Medicago > Medicago sativa. The sequence continues at coordinate 2,735,354 of NC_140753.1, forward strand.
TCTTGAGCATAGGAAGACTCTTGCAAAGTGTGCTTGAGCAAAGGAAGTCTCTTGTTGTGTGCTTGAGCAATTGTAATCAGATATTACATTCTAGTGAAATCTCCTTGGAAGTGCAAGGGGGACTGGACTACTTCCGGATTGTGGAAGGAACCAGTATAATTGCTTTGTGTCTTTCTTCTTCTCTCTCTCTCTGTTTTATTCCGCTGCGTTCAGATTCTGTTTATCACTTCAGAAGTTGTATCACTTAGCTTCTGATCAGTGTGTTCAGTTTTTGGGAGAAACGAAGAATTTTTCAAAACACAATTCAACCCCCCTTCTCGTGTTTTTCTCACCTTCAGATTCTATGATTCAGATTTTTTCAACCATGTGAGTTTAGGATTTTCCAACTACATGGAATTGAGTCGGATAAACTTGCACCCTTCGTTATTAGACCGTGTGAGTTTATGATTCTTTGATTGCAGGGATCTGGGTCGGAGGAATTTGTACCCTTCATTTTCACCCATGTTTCAAACCACTCAAAAACCGCATCCTAACTTGCACATAGGCTCTCCAATGAACGATTTGAAAATTTCTTCACATATTTAAATTATTGAATATATTACGAGAATAGTTTCTTCTACTCAAGTGTTTAGTCACAACTCACTATCAAAGTTCTTCGTTCCTCCCTAAAAGATATGTTTAGCAAGGCTATAAGATAATAACAGTTGTTTAAAAATCTAGATGTTGAACTCCCACTAGAAAAAAGAAAAGAAGATCAAAGTATAGTTCATTTGATGTTTTCTACATGCAAAACAAATTCACATGCTCAAGTACACATTTTTTACAACTGTTCATATAACAATTGAAAGTACCTATTAACATGAAATCACATAACATTGAAGAGTATTATTTATTCAATTTTATTTTTACTTTATTTTCCTAGAAATGCATTACAATCGGCTAATGTTTTCTTCTTATACAAGCTTCCCATAGCCTTTGCCTTCCCTCTCAGAACATATTTCTGTGTCTTTCCAGTTGAAGTCTTTGGTAGATCACCAAACACAACAGTTTGAGGAGCCATAAAACTAGGCAAATGTTTCTGACAAAATTGTATTATCTCCTCTTCTGTAGCATTGTACCCTTCCTTCAGTTTCACAAATGCACAAGGTGTCTCTCCCCAATATTCATCTGGTCTTCCAACCACAGCAGCCTCAAAAACTGCTGGATGACTAAAAATCACACCTTCCAACTGAATTGTGCTAATGTTTTCACCCCCGGATATGATAACATCCGTTGCGCGATCCGTAACTTCTATGTAACCATCAGGATGCTTTACTCCCATGTCGCCTGTCCTAAACCATCCACCTTCAAATGCATCTCGGGTTGCTTTCAAATCCTTGAGATATCCATTCATCACATTGTTTCCCCTAAACATCACCTCGCCAATGGTTTTTGCATCAGCCGGCACGCTCTTCATTGTAACAGGATCTTTTATATCAAGTTCGTCCATTCCAATATGTTGTACTCCTTGACGCACCCTCATTTTCGCCTGCATGTCTGGAGGCAGACTAGTCCATTCTGGCTTCCATGTGCAAATTGAAGCAGGACCATAAGTTTCAGTCATACCATATGCATGAGTTACATCAAATCCTAGTTCTTTCGCACTAGAAAAAATATCTGGTGGCGGTGGAGCACCGCCACTCATGACTACCACCTTCCCGGTAAGCGGCTTCCTAATTGGTGAATTTATTAACATGTTCAGAAGTGCTGGTGCTCCTCCCATGTGAGTTACATTGTGCTTAAAGATATTGTCAAATATATCTTTATCAGTTACATTTCTTAGGCAAACATTTGTGCCACCTTGAGCAGCAATACTCCAAGGGACACACCATCCATTGCAATGATACATTGGAACACACCATAAATACACTGATGTGGATTTCATTTCATTAATAATAATTGTAGCCAAAGAATTAAGATAGGCACCTCTATGGCTAAAGATTACACCCTTAGGAGTTGATGTGGTTCCAGAAGTGTAACTGATTGAAATTGTATCACATTCATCCTTTGGTCTCCTCACCTCAAAATCAAGTTTCCCTTCAGCTATAAGATTCTCATAGATCAATGTGTTGTTAGGTGATGGTTGATCATCAGAGTCCAAAATTAAGACCAAGATTGGAAGCTTGGTTGTTGATTTTGACAAGATTTCAAGTGCTCCTTTGGCAACATCAAGTAATTGATGATCAACAAAAAGAATTTTGGCATCACAATGATTCAATAACAATGAAATCATTGATGAATCTTGGTGAGTATTGAGGGTGCAGAGAACAGCTCCTGACATTGGAACAGCAAATTGTAGCTCATATGTGGCTGGAATATTATGAGCAAGCACAGCAACCTGACCAAATAAGTGCAAATTCAAAACAAACACAAATCATCAACAAGGAATTTTAGACCGAATTATAATTATAATAATTTATAAATGAATTTAAATCCAATAGAGAGATCACTAGGATACAATTTAATACATAGCTACATGTGGCAAAATTGATAGATTAGATGAATTGGAATTGATGGATGAAAACAATCCATTAGTTTGGTGAAATTCTTTTAAAAAATTCAATCCATTTATTAACAAAATTAATTTAATACATAGTACAAATTAAACATTATTGAATATTGACAAAGAAAAAATGTAAGAAAATGGATATGAAAAACAAACCACATCATTAGGGGAAACACCGAGTTGAGAAATTGAAGAAGCAAGTTTGATGCATCGTTGATGAGTCTGAGACCACGTGTAAGTCACATCACCGTAGATGATAGAGACTTTATCACCGTAAACAATGGTTGAATGCTCCAAGAAGCTGATTGGAGTGAGTGGAACATAGTTGCAATTGCACTTGATACTGCCCTCCATATTTCAAACTTGTTTTTTGTTATATTCAATATTTTTTTTTTCTTTATCTTTGTCGTAGAACCTCGATATATATAGGCAAATAATTCTACTAGCTTCAATTTTTTAATGGTCATTTAAGGTTTTCTTTTAATAAATTTTGTTATTTTTTGTGAAATACAATGACTTTACCTTTTTCCTTTAATGAAATTAATAGGAGTTATCCATTTGGATAAGCAAAATTATCCATTAGATTGTTCAATATTATGAAATATACAATGCATCACTTAAAACCTCGATATATATATAAAAAAAAGTCTACTACTTTTTTTTTATAATACTTTTAATTATGATTCATCCTAAATCCACATCTTCCCCTAAAATAAATTCCTAAATCTATATCTATATCTATATTTAACTAGAATGGTGAGTTGGTGACATGTGGAAATCAAAGGGTGGTTCATCTAGACTCAAGTTGATATTTATCCATTATATGTAAATAAATTTTAAACAAATTTAAAATAACCAATTATCTATAAAAAAAATATTATCATTTGAAGAAACCTATTTATTAAATAAAAAAAACTACATATTGTCGATTATTCATCATGAATAAAAGAATATATCATATTGTTGTTTTTATTTTGCATAGTTGTATGAATATGTGTAAAATAACTTTTACATAAGGATATTTGATCAAAAAAAAAAGATTATATGAGGACATTAAAAACTAAATATTTTGATAAAAAAACATTATATCATTTTAATTTTGGATATTTTTTAAAAAATAAATTGCCTTATTTTTTATTTTTGGAATCTTTTTTCGTAACAAATATGGTCTTTATTTTTTTGACCAAAATGTGAATAGTAACATCCAAAGAATTAAAATAATTTTTAAAATAATTTCTAAAAATGTGAATATAAATATGTTCAATTAACATTAATATCAATTTGGTACATTGAATTGAGTCAAAGCTAATGAGTGTCCCGGATACTCTTTAAAATTTCAAATTTAGATTCATTAAATAACCGATGTATCTAGACTATATTATAATCCAGATACATCAATTATTTAATAAATCTAAAAAATTAAAAATTGCTTATAAATGTGACCGAAAAAAGTTTTTTTAAAAAAGTCAAAGGTAAAATTTTTAATGCGTTAAATACACAAATTTTAATTAAAAGTTATCATTTAAGATCTTTAAAGAGTGTTATGAGAAAACTCATTAGCATTTACCTTATTTTAATAAATGTATTTGTTGGGTCAAGAAAAAACACCTAACCAAATAAAATTCACATGTCTTGTTTTTTTTTTCTTCTCAAAAAGGGATAAGTCTCAAACATAAGACCGTAAAAAAAAAAAAACTAACTGCCACGACATTAGTCAACCAACCTCTTATCTAGCAACAAAGTAAACGAGGCAAAGTTTTTTTTTTTATAAGAAAACATTGCTTATTGCATTTTATTAATAATAATAATAATAATAGATTCAATACAATAAAGGATATGGAAATAAATAACAAAATTAGTTAAAAATGTAGCTTCTCCTACTAGCGCATGAGCCACCGCTAGAAGAGACAAAGTTAGTAATATAATGATAAAAAATATATGATTAGACATAGGTAAATTACGATCAAACTTTGCAAAGGAATCTGAGCATAATTCATCTTGCAAAGAATATGACGCACTTTAGACTTTGACAAACGGAAGAGAACCAACTTCCAACAACTACAATGCTTCAGATGCATCCCATTCAACAATAAACTATTTCAATTCTTAGTAGCAACTAACTCAAGACCTTTGACCACCACCCACCTTTAACTATTCCATTTTCCCTATAACATTTTATGAATGTTTTCTTCAATTTATGTGTAAAATATATATATATATATATATATATATATATATATATATATATATATATATATATATATTTAAACTAGGGAGCAGCAGAGGCTTGCTCGCCCAAAATATATTCAACTAAAAAAATTGTTAAAAAAAAGAGGGGATAACACCAAGACATCTTCGGTTGAAGGAAAACCTATAACTAGGCATACCTAGCATGTTATGTACATAAGGGGAAATACTTGTGTGACATTAATGTCACGGTGACATTAAATCTGGGCCACACATTGGGTGACATTAGATGTGTTGTGTGGCCCAGATGCAATGGCAATGGCAATGTGTGGTTCAGATTTAATGTCACCGTGACATTAATGTCACCAAAGTGCCACCCGTACATAAGCTGCTCTAACATCTACAAGAATGACATCATAAAATACAAAGGCGTTCAAAGTTAAACAAATATTAGCTACCTTATCAACACAATTCTCTATATATATACAAGAAACCAAAAAATAGATAGAGGAAATAAAATTTAAGCAATTGTACCATCTATTCCTTAATTTCCAAGGCACCCCTCTGGGACGATTTGAATGCCAAAACCATTAGCATTGAATCTGTCTCTAACCAGAAATTTCTCCAATTTCGGTCCTTCGCTATCTCCATGGCTCTCATGGCACCAATCAGTTCAGCACTCAAAGAATTACTGGAGCATAGACCTTCAGCGAAACAACCTTCAAATTGAGCATTATTGTTTCTAAAGATCTCTCCACAAGAAGATATTCCATAATTACCAAGAGATGCAACATCACAGTTACATTTAATCTAATTGATAATGGGGGGACACCACAAAACTTCCTTGATGACATTATCTTTGGGAGGGTTTATATTACACTTGAAAGACTTCAAAATTGTGAATTCAGACATTGAACTCCCTGCTGGTAGTAGTGAGTTATTTGTTGTAAGAGAAACATTTCAAATCTCATTATTCTCCATGAGACTTCTTGTAGCTAATGACATTTGAAATTATATGCATCTTTCAAGGACAAACCTCCATCAGTTGTATGCTTCCAAATTAACTGATCCTTCTTTTAATCTACGGGGATTGTAACTTGAAGGACAAGTTAAGTTAATTATGGAAGTTTGACAGTGAAGTCTTGAGGCAGATTCCACTGAAAGTTATGAATAAAATCACCCACATTTAGTTGATCATTTATCTCAGGAGTTGCATTGGGAATTAAATTCAAAAAAGAGCTTCCACACCAATCATGTGTCCAGAATTTTACGTCTTCCCCGTTTCCCAGAAGCCAACTAGAGTTTTCCACAGTTGTATCATATTCAGCTTTCATGGTTGACCAAATAGAGGAATAAATAAATATGATGATTGATAGTGTTTTCCATCACTGATCACTCTACTCATAAATAGGTCAGACCAAGATTCTTCTGAATGAAGTAATTCCCAGAGAAGTTTAAGATTAGATGCTTGATTTAAACAAATCAATCAAAGATCTAATGTCCAAACCTCCCTGAGCCAAAGGTTTACAAACTTTTTTCCGTGCCACAGCGACCAACTTTCTCTTTGAGACATCACCACTTCAGATGAAATTTCTGATATAGCGTTCAAACTCTTTCAACAAAGATAAAGGCCAATCATATGCCATAATAGTATGTGTTAGCTTGCCAAGTTGTACTCTCCCAGCAATAGAAAGCAGAGATGCTTTCCAAGCAGACAACTTGGCCTCAGACTTTGTTTGCTATAGGTTGGAGATATCTTGCTTTTGGCCTACCTTTAAAAATAGGAACTCCGAGATAGTTAAAAGGAAAAGTTCCTTTCCTATTTTGAAACCAATTAGATTTAACAACTGTTGCACTCTAGCAGGCGAAATTGATCTGAATACAATGTTGATTTGCTGGTATTGAAGATTTGTCCATAAGCTTGACCATATTTTGTGAAGAGTTCCCTCAAAGCATTTATACAAGATGTCATGCCCTTACAAAAAAATCGTAATATCACCAGCATATAAGGTGTGAGAAGGAACAAACAACGCAAATTTTGAAATAATGGAAATATGTATAAATAGATGTACTCTTACATTTTATCTTTGGCCATAAATTACTAATTTTAATAAAATCACTGAGTTAATCACTTGTTAGAGAGATTGTATAATGAGAAATGCTAGGGTCACACCCTCTAACACTCTCTTTGACACACTCCAATAAAAATTTGCCACATCGCCCACTTTTATTGCCATATATATAGGAGTCAGAGTTCAAACTCTAAACACCTATTTATTTATCTTACAATGTAAATTTCTATCTATTTTCTAAGCACCTGTTTACTCGACAAAAAAATATAAAAAAATAACAATCGTTGTTTGTATACGATATTTGTACAAATGACAACTTTTGTGATAATTTTTTTTCTCATACTCACATTATGTTTTTAGTTTCTCTCTATTATTTTGGTTTCCGTATTAATACATATTTTTTTTTTATAAATTTATAGTTGTCTCAAAAATTGTCTCACAACTAGTTGTATCCAATTGTCTCTTAACTATCTGCCTTTATTCATTGGACCATGTGTTAAGTGTAGGGAAGTCGATCAAGTCGTATATTTCAATCACTATAAACACAAGTAAATTTCAAACCCTTTACACAATCGTAGAGTTTAAATTCCTCTAATTAAAAATCGTAGAGTTGAAAAATTAACAATTTTTATGGCGGTGTAGAGCTCATATGAATATTGGTTGTACATTATCTTTTTAATTGTTTGTTATTTACTATCTATTTTTTGAAGGAAGGAATTTACTTTCTATTTTCTAAAGAGTGGTTATAATTTACATTTTCAATCAAATTTTTTTGAGGGGTCGATCAATATATTTGTGTGGCCAAATAATTTGTTAATTTTTTGGAATTTAACTTTTGAAAATTCCATATCCTTTACTTTTAAAATTATTTATTCATACAGGTTTGACTTTTAAAATTGTTGAGTTCAAGGTGTTATTGGTTCATCACACATTGACTATTGATGAATAAAATGTCGAATATATAAGAGATATAACTGATATCTCTAATGTTTTAATTAAGATTTTTGGATGGGGATGTGATGTCACTCTCTCTTGTGATTCTATAACATTGACTTGTTGTTGCTCTCGGCGTTCCTTTGGACTCCTCAACAACTGGTATTAAAACCCTGATTTAACTTGGTGGAGGAGTGGAAGTGAACCATGATATTTGAACCAATATATGAGGTGGGCACTCACACTTTATGAGGAGATTGTTAGGGTTCAAGTGTGAGTGTTTAGTCTCACATTGTTTATTAATGGACAAAAAGTTGAATATATAAGAAAGCAAATCAAAGAGTTTGTTTATGAGTTTGATGAATTTTTTTTAATCAAATTTGGGTTTTCATGTTTGTATGATGAAGATTTGGGTTTGTTTATGAGCTTGATGATTTTTTTGAAGTTTTTTTTCTAGGAATTTTTTTATTTTGATTTTATTAAAAGGGTAACAATGTTGACACTTTAAATTTAAAGTACTAAATTGAAAAGAAAAAAAAATAAAGGATGAAAGTGTTATCTAATTATAACATTTTTTTTTGAAAGGATCTAATTATAACATAAATAATTAAAACAAGAAAAAGAAAGATAAAAATGAAAACGTTACTTTTTTTCTTTGGTTAAAACGAAAGTGTTACTTAAAATTAAGTCCGCCGGCTGAATGTCCTTTATCTAATTTCGTAAGTTTGTTTGAATGCATGTTATATCCCTTTAATTATATCTAATAGTTGGTAGTTTTAAAGAAGTTTTTAATATAGAAATATCAAAAAAGAATAGTACCCAGCATATCACTGTATCTTTTGAACATCCTCACAAATCTCTTCGGTCCAGTTTTGCTGCAAAATCTGCACAAAATAAAATAACCTAATTTAATTGATATTGATGGCATCCATTTCATGAAAATGGCACCATAGCTTGCCGAAAACCAACCTTCAAATACAATAACTATACCAAAATAAAACCAAAAAAATATTATATTCATAGATCTTATGAGACACTACATTGTTATTCATAACCCTTTAAACTTTTAGTAAAAGATTAACAATGTTTAATGCTAGAAACTAGAAGTCAAAAAGATCGTTATTTATAACTCTTTAAACTCTTCGTAAAAGATTAACAATGTTTAATGCTAGAAACTAGAAGTCAAAAAGATCAAAAGTAAATAGTATAAAAACATGTTGATTGTCGTAAATAAATAAATAAAACAACAAACTTGTTCTTTTTTTGAGCAAAACAAAACCACAAACCTATAAATCATAATATTAAAACAAAAATAGGATCAATGCATCCAATGCCATTAACAAAAAGAACGTACCTAAGGATTAATAAGCCACAAAGCAAACAATAAAATAGTAGATTATGTAAAGAAGAAAGAGCCATTTGGTGATATTGGGACTACAGAAAAATTTGGTAGACTGTTGGTGACATTGGTAGAGTGTCTGTGATGGAATGAAAAACTACTGAAAAATTTCGAACTTGTGATTTTAAAATACATCCATTGTAGAATATTATTCAGGGTAGAAGAATATTCTTTAGAATTATTTATAAATTTTCCTTATATTAATTTTGATTCAATCTGAAACGATTCCAGAAAAATATTGATATGAATTAATATTTTTCACAATCACCAAAAAAAGAAAGAAAAATTGTTACTTGCTGGTAAAAAAAATTGCATGATAAATATTTCTTATTTATTAATATTTTAAAGATTATTAAATAATAATTATGCTAAATATTAAGTAAATTTAATATTGTAAAAGGATCGCTATATGATGTAATCGGCTCAGTTTGATTTGATTTTCAGCATTTTTCAAAAGTAGAAGTAAACCAAACTAAATATCGGTTTGGTTTGGTTCAGAGGCTATCTTCAAATGTCTCAGTCATGGGCGTGAGGGGGAGGGTTAAGAGTTCCACATTTGAAGTGATATGACATGAACAAGTGTTTACAAGTGGGGGCATCGTCACCTCACAAGCTGGTTTTGTGAGATTGTGGTAGACTCAATCACAAATTCTAAGACAAATAATGTTAAATCTTAATCTCACACACTCACAGAGATAGACGGATCACAAGAGAAAGTGTCTGCATAAGGAAATTCTTTAGAGACATGAAAGGTGACAATCAACAATAGCAGAGGACTCTGCCTTCAAAAATTGACAGGTAGTAATTTGTACAAGATAAGTGTTCCATGAAATTTCCAATTAGTTTAAACTCTATACTACCATGCATCTGAAATATGTAATCCAGATGGTATGGAACTCCAGTCTAATAAGCAACCAATAAGTTGGATTTCCGTTGATAGTTATCAAAGTGCTGTCATGAGGAGAATTATTAACCATCTTCAAGGAGATATATAGAAAATAGAAATCAAGACCAGTGAAACTAATCCTTATTAACTTGGGGCAGTTTCACTCAACGAGAGCAGCTGTTGGAGAAATTAAGTTCTCAGCAGAGACGGTTTGAGAGCTCACACTCTCACTGTATAAATTACTGTGATCTTGTATAATTGAGTTTATAACCAACCAATATTGTTTGTTTTGCAGAGTAAATAGCGAGGGGTCCTTATAGAATTGGCTATCACTCATAAGATCTCTAACAAATTGTGCATCATCAAAATTTCCCAAACAAGAATACGTGTTGGCAAGAAACTCGTCTTATCTTTTTGCTAAGCTTAAGTTAGCATGAATACAGCACGATCATAACACAACCTCCCATAATCTTGATTGACTTCTAATTCATGAAACTGCCCTGTTTAGCTCAGCTTCAAACAATGTACGCTGCAAGTATAGTGATACATATGGCATGAAACTCCATTTTAGTAAGCAGTCAGTGAGTTGGATTTCAGACGGTACTTACTAAAATACCTTCAGGACAATTATTAACCATCTTCAAGGAGATATAGAAATTTAGAACCGTATAAACTCTCTCCGTAGATGTGATTTGAGAGCACAGCACCCTTTGTAGAAATTAATGAGATCTTGTAGAATTGAGTTTATCTCCAAGCAAGAAAAAACTGTTGTTTGCTTTACATGATGCTTTGCACATCATACCTGAATTCACTCCGGCTATAACCAGGATCCTTATGTATCTGGTTATCACTCATAAGATCTCTAACAACCTGTGCATCATCCCATCTTCCCATAGAAGAATACATGTTGGCAAGAAGCACATAAGGCGCAGAATTTCGTGGGTTCAGTCGATGGAGTTCCTCAGCTGCTCTTTTTGCTAAGCTCACGTTAGCATGAACACGGCATGAGCTTAACACAACCTCCCATACAATTGTGTCATCTTTATACGGCATGGTATCTAGAATAACTTCCACTTCATTAAACCTCCCTGCTCGGCCCAGACAATCTATGATGCAAGTATAATGATCCAACTTTGGCACCACTTCGAATTTTTGTAGCATTGAACTGAATATTTCAACCCCTTCATCTACCAATGCCGAGTGGCTACAAGCAGTTAATACAGCAACAAAAGTAATATCATCAGGTTTTTCACCAGATGAAATCATGTCCTTATAAAGGGATACAGCTTCAAGACCATAACCATTATGTGCATAACCGTGTATCATTTCATTCCAAGTAACAATATTTTTACCAGGCATCATATCAAAATAACATCTGGCTGCGCCTACATCTCCACATTTACAATACATTTCTACGAGAGAACTCCCCACAAATACATCGTCTACATAACCATCTTTTATAATCTGAGCATGGATTTGTTGTCCTTGAAACAAGGAGGAAAGTTTCGCACAAGAGCTTGCTATGGTAGCAAAAGAAAATTCGGAAGGAAAGAAGCCAAATTGTCTCATCCGTTTAAAAAAAACCAAAGCATCTTGTTCAAGAGAATTGATTGAGAACCCTGCTATCATTGAGTTCCAACAAACAACATCTAGTTCAGACAGTTTACTGAATACATGCTCAGACACCTCCATTTTCCCACATTTCGAGTACACATTAATAAGGCTACTTGCAACATACACATCATCATAAAATCCAAGCTTTTGAGAAACAGCATGAACCTGTTTTCCAGCCTCAAGAAGTCCCATTTCAGCACATGAACTAAGAATGACGGCCAAAGTAGTCCTATCAGGATTCTGCCATTGAAACTGCATCTTTCTAAACAGTTCAACTGCCTCTCCATGATCTGCACTTTGGTTATAACCCGAAAGAATGGCATTCCATGAAATCAAACTCCGGCTCGACATGCAGTCAAATATTTGACGCCCAACTTTAACATCCCCAGATTTAACACACGCTGTCAGCATATTAATATAAGTAACATCATCTGGTTCATATCCACAACACTGCATCCTTTGAAAACACTCAAGAGCTTTCTCACTGTCGCATCTGTTCCCATACCCAGATATCATTATATTCCAAGAAACAACACTGTGCTTATCCAAATTTTCAAAAAAAATTTCAGCGCTATCCATATCCCCAGTTTTAGCATACATATCAAGCAAAGAATTACTCAAATGAAGATCTCTCTCAAACCCATGTTTAACCGCGAGAGTATGTATCTGTTTTCCTTGTGCATTAGTCGATAAACCACAACCATCATCACTAACACCAAAAGACACTCCTTTTGCACAAATACCCAAGATAGTAGACAACGAAACAGAATCAACACGAATCCCTTTTCTCAACATAAGTCTAAACAATTCCAAAGCTTCTTTAACTTGATTCGTTTGCGATAATCCACCCATCATTGTAGTAAAAGTAACCTCATTCGGTTCATCAATCCCCTCAAAAACACGAAAAGCATCCGCATTTAATCCACACTTCGCATACATACACAAAAGAGCATTACTCACATAAATATTACTATCAAAACCAACTTTTAACACCAACCCATGATTTTTTCTACCACAATTTACATCTTTTAAACCACCACAAGCACTAAAAACAGTAGCAAACGTTATATGCGAAGGTTTGACCGACTCATATACCATCATTGAATCATAAGTATCCAATGCTTGTCTTTCATATCCATTTTTCACCATGGTGGTGATGATGGTGTTCAAAGACACTGTGTTCCTTTCCGGCATTTGAAGAAACAAACGACAAGCATTTTGCAAGTTGTTGGATTTGCAAAATGCGGATAAAATGGCGTTATATGAGAAGATGTTTTTGTGGGGAATTTTGTCGAACACATGGTGTGCGGAAGTGATTTGATTGCATTTGGAGTAGAGTTCTATGAGGTGGTTAGAGAGAAATGTGTCGGAGAAAAGAGTGAAACGGAAGATTCGAGCGTGGATGATTTTGGCGGAAGATAGTGATTTGTTTGTTATGCAAGATTGCAATAGATTTACCAAGTTCAAACTCTTGACTTCCATTAAAACTCCTTTTCCTCTCACTTGCTTTCATAAACTAAACAGATGAGGTGGTTCGCGGGTTTTGAGGAAACATTACTGGGTGTTAACACTCTGGTTCAAGAAAAGAGACTATGGTAATTTGAAATTTGGTCCGAAATTTATTAAATTCAGGAGAAGATATTATAGTAATTTGAAATTCGGTCACAAATTAATTAAAATTGTTCATGATCATGAATTGTTTCTTATAGATCGGTTTTTCTAAACAATTTGTCATTTTATTTTATGTGATTAATCGTTTGAGCTCAATTGATTGATTTGAGAAAACATTATTCATTAACGAGTTTTATTTCTCTAGCAAACATTTGGGAGGTAATTTTGTCTTGCGTTATTATGTTTTATTAAATTTTTATCTTTTAGCAATATTATGTTCTATTAAATATTTATCTTTTAGCATATCAAACACTCGCATTCCCGTCTAGTGTTTGTCAAAACATTTTCTTTTACTTTTCTAACAAAAATATAATAGGCTCATCTTTTTCGCAATATAGATTAGGGCAAGTTGGTTTTGGCTCACTTTGACGATAGTTGGTCCACGTGGAACAAGACTTAAGAGTCGTTCATTATTCTCATGATGATTAATGTCATACTTTAGTTGACGGTTCTTTTCGTTTGTATGGCGAGACTATGACTTGATCAGTGTTGGTTCGATAAAAAAACAATGAGAAACTTTGAGCAACTCAACATTTTGGCAAAAACACTTACGGGGTTATTAAAATCACACAAGCAAACAAAAAGCTATTCATCCATTCTCACAATGCCCATCTTAAAATGAGGGAGAATGGGGTTCATACAAAGAGAGTTTTTTTGGTATTCAGTACAAGTTTATTTTCAATTTTAACACAAGTATGAAAACTTACCACATGACATTATAGGTCCACAGAGCATGACTCTAGCAAGAATGCAACATTACTTAATACAAGTGAATAAGCAAAAGTATCTAGCACAAACGCAGATGTCTTCATTCAATTCAATCCATCTTTTGTTGCATCTGGTGACTCAATTGGCCAGAGAATGTAAGTGGAACCATGCCTGTGTGATGTCTAGGAGAAGTTCCCTCCAACATAGGTTTCCCCATACCACCAGTGACAGTGTCAAGGGATCTTCCTGTCCCTAAATAAGAAGAAACTCTCCTTGTCCCTTGTGGGGAAATAAGAAGCCTAAATGCCCAATTGAGAACATTTGGAGCAAAAACCCTATACAGCAAGAATACATCATACCAACTAGGAAACTTCACATATGCATCTCCTCTACATGCCCCACTTACAATCAACCTTGCAAATTCTTCTACTGCTTCACCACTCACATGCATCTAAATTCATCAATCAATCATCACAAATCAAATTAGTATGTACTACTTCGGACTTAAATGTAAGCAAAAAAGTACATGTATCAGGTCTAAAAATATAGACCACATACATGTACTTTTTTGCTTAAATTTAAGTCCAGAGAAACGAGATCATAACACGCCTAATTTTAGCAATAATTACATGGTATATCATTCTATTGATAAAACACAGTTCACTTATTCACGTTATCTATCGTTTTTTTATTTAGCACTTTGTCATTTATTATAAAGTCCATTTTTCCAATACCAACCATGTCCAATTGACTATAACTATAGTGTACAAGTGCAAATGCAATTTGTAGCAAGGACTTACTTCTCTTTCTTCCTTCCACTGCATGTCAGCCCCCTCCTCTAGCATGAACTTGCCTCTCGTCATTTCACTTCCAATCCAACCGTGTGTTGCTATCGTTACTCCAACCTCGTCTTTCAATTCAAATCGCAGCGTCTCATAGAAGTTTACTAGCGCTGCCTTTGCAGCCTTACATTACATGCACATAATATATTTAGAGAATCATAACCAAACAGAACAGCAAAATTAAATTAACATAAACAACTTGCGTAGTTTGAAGAAACTAAAAGCAACATTCATTAATAAAACACAGAGTTAATGTCAAATGCTTACACCAAACAAACTCATCCTTGGCAAAGGTAGCCAACTCTCAACTGATGCATTGATAATAACACGACCGTTGCTTTGGTGAAGGTAAGGAAGAGCCACCAACGTCGGATAAACATTCCCCCAAAAATTAATATCCTAAAAAGACCACATTATCTCATAATAATATGATCAAGCAGCGTAACAATATCTATATCTTTTAATTTTAAATGAATTAGGGAAGCGAAGATTGAAATTTAAACTATATGCAAATTGAAATTCTCACCAAGAGAACAGGAAAAACTGAGGTGTCTGTAACTTCTTCAAAGTAGAATGTATGTCCCAAACTTACTGTATTTACAAGGTGATCTACTGCACTCACAGTCACACAAACAAAATTTTCTTTATTAATTTAAAGAGTCATGGTGATATAATTTAAATGTATATAGAATTACAGTATAAACTTAGGTCATTAGTTAATTACTGTGCAATATGAATGATGTGAAAGGTGGTAGCTAGCTAGACCTTAGTGCAATAAGCTTAATGTTTGAATAAACAACTTAATTAATCGCTTATAACTTGTGCTCTTATCATATAAGTGCCTATATATAAGCTATTTTTATAACAAAATGTAAAGTAAAGTCCAACTGCTTCATATAAGCTATAAGCTGTTTTCGTAAGCTATTCCGAACATTCTCACAAGTGTTTATATGAGTAGATAAACTCAAATATGATGATCCAAAGAAACATACCACGACCAAAGACATTTATGGTTTCATTAACAAATCTTCTACAATCATCTTCCTTGACAACATCTGCTGCCATAATCATAACATGTCTTGCTCCGATTCGCCTTGCATTCTCAGCAATTCCTATTAGCCTATGCTCTCTTCGTGCCACCAACATTAAATTTGCTCTCCTTATTGCATACTCATATGCAATTTGCTGCATTTTCCAAATCATACACATGAAAAAACTAAGATACATGCATATAAAAAAACTTTAATACAAACATTTTGGCAACTTGCCTCTCCAATGGCAGAAGATGCTCCAGTGATGATGACAACTTTACTATCCATATCTTCACCATAATTATAGTTAAAGAGCCACTCACAGGCATTGAGGAAACAAAGTGCTGGCCATGAGAAAGCCAATGTGATCAAACTTGCTGGAGGGACAAACAAATTCAGCAAGAAATTCAGAAAATCCATAGCAGCTTCAGAGTTGAAAGGGAATTAGCTCAATTCAGCTAAGATGGAAAAGAATATGTATGTGGCTTTGACATGTAACACTACTATCATCATTGTTACATGCAAGTGTAGAAAAGAGGTGTGAGCACACGTGTAGGTGTGAAGAGCTATTCTTGTGACGTATGGAAGTTGGATTTTCCAGCAAGCTACATCAATTTTGTTCTCTGCCTACACTCATTTGCTATATTTTGTTGTGGAATGTAATGCACGTAGAGGGGACACCTACACATAGATATTCCTTATTATCAAAACAAAAAGAGAAAAAAATTTAAAACCAAAATAATCATCGGTTGTCGTAACTTTTTTTAATATTTTTACAAATATACTATCATAAAAACTTGTAAAATATTAAATATATCTGTTAATATTAAAAGGCAAACATTAAAGTAAGGATTAAAAAATTTAAGCAATAAATATATTTTAAATATTGTGACTTTTTCTTATAAATAAGACCAAAATAAATTTTTCATTTTTTTCATAATAGAACACGAGGTTATTACTTATTTATTAACCTCTTCTTTTATCTTTTTTTATGTTCCTCTACACTGAAAGTAATATTAATAACTTGTAACCAAAAAGAAGTAATATTAATAACTAGTTGGTAGTTATTAACCTCCTTTATTATACCTGAACCAGTAGTTAAAATTAAAAATTAAAAATTTTGGAAATGTAAACACAAGACTGGAGGAGTTATAACAAAATTCAAGCATTTTTTTTTATAATGTAACGGTTATGGATGATTAGCGGTGAAAAATTGTAAGAAAATCTTTAAACAAAATGTGTTTGTGTATGTGAATCAAATTCAAAACTTCAACTTCATTGCATGTAACTTTTTTTTTAAAAAAAAAACTTGGGATTAATGTCAAAAGTCGACTAATCTGAGTGGTTTAATCTCACCGTACACTTGCAAAGGTCCTATTTAAAGCCATAACATAGCTTTGTATTTAAAAAGAGTGAAGATGTAATTTGGTCTTGGACAAATTTTTCACGTTTCAGTTCAGACAAAAAAACAATCAAATTAGTCCTTAACATTTTTAAATTTAGGACGAAATAATCTCTCTATTATTATTTTTTATAAGAGATTAAATTGGGTTGCAGCCAAGTGTTGTTAGAATTAGTTAAATTGAGCTGCAAATAGGTGTCGTTAAAATTAGCAACTGTTTAGAAAATGAAAGCTCATAGCATTAGCAACTAATTATTCTTAACAGTTTTGGTTGTATTTCACTCAAAAAATAACTTTTTGTTATTTGAACTGTAAGAGTGGTTTCTTTTGCAAATTCCAGATAATTATTACACGTACTAAAGTGTTGTCAAATGTAGAATACACGGTCCTACGCAATTTTCGCATTCACACCCCCTAAAATCTATCCTCTTTCCCTCCCTCCAACCATTCTTCCAAATCACATCATAATCAAAAATACAAACAATCTTTTTTCATTTTTTTTTCGAAAAATTTCCACATATGTCCCTACCTCCTTCCTCCTTGTCTTCAATCTCCATCTTTTGCTTTCTATCCAAGATTCATCAACCAGTTAATTTTAAAAAATAATTGGTTTATTTTGCCTTTGATTCAAACAAAAGAGTTAATAGGAAAAACAAAATCTTGTAAATTGTGATTGTGACTTTTTTTGTGCTCATTGCAAAAATTCTTGTCACCCTCCCTCATTGCTCAAAGGTCAATAAATTTTAGCAATTATCTTTTTTGTAATTTTAATTGAATTATCAACCCTTTAATTTCTTAATTAAGGGGTAAACTAATCCTCTTCTTTCATTGTTCTTCTTCATAAACATATTTCTTGTTCATATATATTACCTTTATCTATTTAGAGCCTTTGATTTTCAAAATCTTGTGTCGTCACATTGTGTATGCATGAGTCCTTATTGAAATTCTACAACTGTTTCCAAATCAATATCCTCCGATTCTTGGATTCTTCTTTGGTAAAAAAATGTCACATTGACATATAGATAAATATTGTTGCAACATTGATTTTGTAAGGTGGATTCTTCGTTGGTATCAATATTTGCCCTAAATAAAGGGCACATCTAAAAAGTTTTCGCGGTTAATGTCTATTTGATCATAGGAAATAGAAGGGTGGGAGCTTTTGGGTTCCCAAGAAAAATTCAATTGTAACAACGATTAAATTTCACAAAAGGGTAGTGATATACATATTTTGATTAAAATAAACACTAAGATGGGGTGCATTTGCTCAAAATACTCATCAAAGAAAGAAAAAGTTGAAGAATTTGAGAAAGAAAGTGAGTGGAATAAATCTTCAGTGCAACTAGTTGCTCCTACACAGTTAAATGGGGTTACCATTGGCATTGCCTTGGATGGTTGTAATTCAACACCGCGTTTGGCTAAGGCGTCGTCACAAGTGTTTAGAAGAGCAGAAGAGAAAATCATTCAATTAAATGCTGCTAACAAGAGCCAACATCAAAGATGTATGACATTAACTTCCGGCGTAGATGAAAAAAAACCAGTAATGAGTAGAATACTAAGTGTGCAACATTTTTCAGGAGAACAATATGTTGATTCTGGATGGCCATTATGGTTGTCTTCAGTTGCAGGAGAAGCAATCAAAGGTTGGGTTCCTAGAAGGGCTGACTCTTTTGAAAAATTAGACCAAGTTAGTTCAATTATTTCTCTTTTTTGTTTCATAATGTTTAGTTAGTTTAAATTGATGGCAATTTCTGCTATCGTGATAGGTCGTCCATTGTGGACTAGTACTTAAAAATCACTCAAAATCCAAATAATGACCGAGATTGTCTTCTAAAAGTTGAAACTCATGGTTCTTTTCGCCCTTGAGCTTGAGACGATGACTTGATCGGACCTGGTTTGACAAAAATAAAGGAAAACAAATGAGTCGATTTTTGAGGCACACATGTATGCTTTCTCTTGTTTTTTGTCAAACAGACATGATCAGATCATTGTCTCAAATGTTACATCAAGGAGGACTGTGAGCTTCTACGTTCGATAGTTGACATTACACATTCTTAGATTTTCGAATGAATTTTAAGTATTGGTCAACCATGGATGTGTAACTTGCCTAAACAATTGATTTACACAAGTGAATATTGTTGTATATGCAGATTGGACAAGGGGCATATAGCAGTGTGCATAAAGCCCGTGATCTTGAAACTGGTAAATATGTGGCTTTAAAGAAAGTTAGGTTTTCAAGTGGAGATGTTGAAAGTGTGCGTTTCATGGCAAGGGAAATATATATTTTGCGTCAACTTGACCATCCTAACATCCTCAAACTCGAAGGTCTTGTCACATCTAGAACTTCAACTAGTTTGTACCTTGTTTTTGAATACATGGATCATGACCTTGCTGGACTAGCTGCTAGACCTGGTGTCAAGTTCACTGAACCACAGGTATATGGACATCTTGCTTATTGTTTCATAAAATGTTAATTAGAAATTGGATAATGGTTCAAAATTGCGGTCATGTTTGTTGTTAGGCTGCAAACTTTATATTGCGGACAAATGCAGGCAAATGCCGCCAATGTAGGCATTGCATATACAATGTAGTTACGAAACCTCTAAAACTTTTATAATGCGGCCGCAATTGTAGCTATGGACTATAATTTAGAACTATACACAAGTATAAAACTAAAAACAAACCATATAGTCTTGATTAAGAGAGATATATAAAAGGTTGTGTAGCCTTATGGTATGGAATTGTTTATGCAGATAAAATGTTACATGAAGCAACTGCTATGTGGGCTAGAACATTGTCATAGTAGGGGTGTGTTGCACCGTGACATAAAGGGTTCAAATCTTCTAGTTGACAACAATGGAACTCTTAAGATTGGAGATTTTGGTCTTGCAACTGTATATGAACCTAATAGCAAGGTGCCATTGACAAGCCGAGTTGTGACTCTTTGGTATAGGGCACCTGAACTTTTGCTAGGTTCTACCGACTATGGTGCTGCAATTGACTTGTGGAGTGCTGGTTGCATTCTGGCTGAATTGTTGGTGGGCAAGCCTATCATGCCTGGAAGGACAGAGGTATATATTTTTAATTAACCAATAATATGATTCTTGAATGTTTGGCATTGCTACTATTCTAGCTAGTATTTGTCTTCAAAATGAAAACTTATCATTCATATTTTTCTTTTGAATTTTTTACATCATTCATATGAATTAATATTTAGTTTGTGTTGAGTATGACTTATGTTCAATGATAAATGGGTAGAAGCTCAAGCATAGCAGAGTGAGAGCACCTAGCATTTAGGCATAACCTGTTCATATATTGGCTTATGACTAATAGGGTTTGGGGAGCAAAGAACTTCACATTACGGGTTAGGGTATACTTTTAATTAGGATTGTAGTATTTAATTACAGCTTTGTACTGTTAACACCAAGTATTGCATGATAAAAAAAACTACAACTACAACTATGTTATTGGAGACATAGGCATAATTTGTCGAATTTCGTGATCAATTATTTATGCCTTGTGTGCGTTTATTTATCTGTTTTGTTTAGAGTCGACTTTGTTGTTCTAATAGTTTGGTAATTTTACTTGATGTGTTCTGAATAGACTCATATACATGAAGTAATTCATATTGACGTACTTTCGTTACCGCTAAACAAAGGAAAAAAATTGTAATGTGTTATTGACAATGAATTCATTTGTGCAGGTGGAACAAATGCACAAGATTTTTAAGCTTTGTGGTTCACCATCTGAAGACTATTGGCAAAGAACAAAACTTCCATATGCAACAAGTTTTAAACCACAAAACTCTTACAGACGACATGTTGCTGATGCGTTTAAACACTTTCCTTCTACTGCATTAGCACTTGTTGATAAGCTTCTTTCAATGGAACCAGAAAAACGAGGATCTGCAACTTCTGCACTTGAGAGTGAGGTAATTCTCCACAATATTCTTCCTCTTTTTTCTTTCGTTCACATATAGTATTTGTGACAATTAGTCTATATCAAATTTCCATAAACTTGTTGCTTTTAACACATGCACCTAAATCCTGATGATATTTTACCGCATCTTAGATAAATGACTTGTATATAAATTAAATCCATTTTAATTTACGAAACTACCAAACATATACATCATTTTTCAGAATTTTAAATTTGTCAATGAGCTCCAAGAGCCTATCATTATAATGGAGTCTTTAAAATTGATGGGGTTTTATTTCTTATAATTGTCATGGATATCCTATTTACCTTGTAATGTTTGTGTTGGATATTTGTCAGTTCTTCACTGCAGATCCTCTACCTTGTGATCCTTTAAGTCTACCAAAGTTTCCACCTAGCAAGGAGTTCGATGTCAAGCGTCGAGATAAAGAAGCAACAAGGTATTTCAATATACGTATAATTTTAAATAGAAATTTTCTTGAACTCCACTTAAAAAGTGCACAAACACTCAAGTTTGGTTGATGAACTTCCAACCAACCTTATACTCAACACCTTCCTTTGGAAAACAATTCTTAGCCTCATAACTCACAAGAAAGAAAAACATAATATAAAAAAAAAAAAAATTATAAATCCTCTCTATAAATATACTATGTACGATTAAATAAATGTTAAATAAATTTTTTTTTTATAAATCCTCTCTATAAATATACTATGTACAATTAAATAAATGTTAAATGTGTCTTATTATATTGCCTCATCACACAATTAAATTAAATAAGTACTACAAACATGTCCTACCATAAAAATCTCATATTACCAACTTTCCCCAAAATAAATCTCTTGTATAGTTTGACGCTTTATTAAAAGTGTCGTGCAAATTCATGGAAATTTATTTATTTGTTGATATGATCAGAAAAAATACAGAAGCTGTTAAAGGACATGGGCCAGTAACTGCTTCAAGGGGAGCAAGAAATACCAAAGCATTGGAAACACCAGAGTATAATGCTCAAGGAGATATATCGTTGCCGGTAACATATTTTAACGAAACATACATGTTGATTATTATTACTATTTACTGCAATTTTGCTTGATCTCATGATTGCTTTTAACATTGACGCAGGAAAAGTCGAATACCAGAATGTCTCCTCTTAAATATGAATCACAGGAAGATGATGAATCTAACAACAAGTGTGAACCAAGTAGATCACCTATGCATAATGGTTATACACATTCTGCAATATCGATGCACAGTAAGAGATCAGATTCATCTAGGAAGAATATTCCAGAGTTAAGGACACAAAGGTCTCATTTGAATCAAGCAGCAATAGATTTCTCTGATTCTATTAAAAAGGAACAGGGCATGTCAGGCCGAGACACCGGAATGGTAAACAACAACTTTCTCTTTACTGTTATCAGTTTTCTTAATTCTCTTGATTTAATAAATGAGATTCTATATTTAGCAACGAATGTAGTAATTTTGTCCTTTTGTTTTTTATATGGTCAAGGTTTATTTTTCTTCTTGTGATTTGTGAATATTTCAATTGTGTTTGACTTGTTATTCGTTGCGATTGTAGGGCTACATACCAAAGAAAAATAGAATCCATTGTTCTGGACCATTAATGCCAGCAGGCGGCAACATTGATGACATGCTTAGAGAGCATGAACGATTAATGCAAGATGTTTTTCGTAGTGTCAAAAAGGCTAATCCTTAAGGACTTTTTTTGAGTGTTCCTCAGATGTGAAACTATATTTTGGCATGTATTTTGCTGCTTGATAAAGCAAAAGAAACTCAGAGTTTCAAATGACAAGAATTTGATATGTAGCATAGAATATGGTTGACAATTATTGATGCAAAAAGTGTATCATGGTTTATCATTGCGGTTCTTTGTTGTGGACTTGATGCTAGATATTGATGGAGAAGTTTTCAATGGAATTTTTTTCTTTCTTGTACATTATGCCTAAGGATGTGTTTATATTTGTCAAAAGTAATTTAGAAGTCATTAAACATTTCCATTATCTTTGATTGATTTTTTAGGCCTCCAGATGCATCTAGATACTCGCAATTAATAAATAAAACTTTCGAATATATTTTTTTAGATAAATAAGGGGCCAGAAATCCATTTAAAAAAAAACTAACCAACAACTAAATTTTTCAAATGTTTAACATAACCACAAAGTCAATCAACCTTCACTATAGCTCAATAAACAACTCTAAGTGTAAAATCTTCAAATGTACAGTTTTCACCA
This sequence comes from Medicago sativa, assembly GCF_051527215.1. Taxonomy (NCBI): domain Eukaryota; kingdom Viridiplantae; phylum Streptophyta; class Magnoliopsida; order Fabales; family Fabaceae; genus Medicago; species Medicago sativa. Next base: position 2,758,824 of record NC_140753.1, read on the forward strand.
ACTATTATAAAAGATTATGATATCTATATATATTAATTGAGATCCTATATTATGATTTTTAATATGTCACCCGACCTTGGAATTTTCCATTCTATTCATGTGATTCCATATTATATGTTTATTTGTTATGCAACAATGATAGTGGAAAAATTTTAGGTACTAGACTGCCTTTATGGAAAAAAAAATTGTACCGTTAATTTATGAAAGGAATAATGGTAAGTAACATACGGTCTAACAGTCTTTTTTCAATGCTCTTTTTATATTTGGTGGAATTTATGTGGAATAAAACTACGTTAGAGATAATATTGTTAGCATTTTTCTTTTGAAAAAAGCCCATACTCAATTTCGAATATGTGCAAATATCAACTTCTATACTCATGTTCATACCTACTGAAACCAATAAATCCAATCTTAGATCCATTAGCTAAATAAAATATATTGTTCTACAAACTAATACAAACTTAGTAAAATATTATCATTTTGCTTAGGTTAACTAAAATAATTGGTTTAGACCATAGTCTATCAATTTTCCTTACATTTGCTCATTGTTTTTATTTTTAAAAAAATGGTCATGTGTATTAAATTTTCCCTTTTTTTTGTTGACCATTTGATATCTAGGAGAATTGTCTCAAGCAATTCGTCATATATAGGAGGATATGTTTTATTGGATGAATCATTGTTAGAGTTGTCAAATTGGTAAACCTAAGACATGAAAAATGACCCATATTGGATCTGTCTATGGCTTTCATTTTGCCAGAAATTTGGTGGTCCAATCCAACCTAAAACACACCAGGTAGTTGACATCGGTCAAATCCATATTTCTAACAAGTAAACTATTTTTGTATTGTTTAAAAAAAAATAAAAATTAGAGAACATGTAAACTAATGAAAACTTTTAAGAAGACAAATGCCTAAAAAAGAGGTATGGTCTAGCCTAGGGATGGTAAAATGGATGACATTGGATTTGGATGGATAAAAAGGATCCATTAACAATACTATTTGTAGCAAAAATATATAATCTAATTCATCCATTAAACATAAAATTCATCAAATTTATCCATTATTATATTTTAAATGGATGGATCTTCTGTTGGAATATTTTATTGTTTTATTATATTCCAATATCATTATGTGGGAAAATATCGTAATAATAATTATATTAGCTATTTATCAATTGTGAGCGTTAATTGATTAGTGATCAAATTACGTAATAAGGCTATTAGGTTTCTAATTGGATAATTAATTAAATATTTAATTAGTTGATATGGACTCAATGAGTTGATGTCCGGATGGCCCATTGGGAAACCCTAATAGCCATCCAATATAAATGAGGCTATGGTCCCCAATACACCGTACATGACAAACTCTCTCTTCTCCCCATCTGAAGAGAACTTGAGGCATAAAGGTACTGGTTGAGGAAGAACCAAATCAGCCGCCGCTAACCTTTGTTGTGTGTTTCAGATCATCGTATCCTCTCTTTCTTTATCATTGCCTGAGAGAGCTTCCATGAAAAGCTTTATCCAGGTATTCCTAATACCCTAATTCTTAATATTCTTGATAAATAAAACATGTCGTAGATCCGATCATAATCATGTTCAATGTTTTGTTTGCTTCCGCTATTGATTCATAATTGTTGAACATGTTTTGTGAAATCTGTTTTTATTAAATTTCTAACATATTCATCTTATTCATCTATTAAAGCATATTAAAAAAATTACATATTTTTTAAACTACTTCCAATACATTTTATTTAGACAATTTTTTCCCACCCTACCGGCTTCTCGTGCGTTCTATGAAGTTTGAATTACATACTCAAAAAAGAGCAAGAACACGTTAAAAACACCCTCCAACACTCGAATTTCATAACTGAATTTTTTTAGGAGGGTGGAAAAAGAAATTCACTTTTTTTATGTATTCAACCCAAAAACATTTTTTTTCCAAAAATAATAACAGTTTTTATTGGGCTTAATGTAAAAAAAAAATCTAGGACCAATTACCCAAATCAACTTTGTTTTAAGAAAATTGCTCTTGTCCCATCCAAAATTGCTCCCTCCCATATAAACTGACTAAAATACCCCCCACGTGACTTAAGTCACTCATGTGTTATAACCTGAGCGAGTTAAGTCACTATCGGTTATAACCTGAGTGAGTTAAGTCACCCAGGGATACAACCTGCGTGAGTTAAGTCACGCTCGATACTTTCAGCGGGAGTTAACTCACTCAGGTTGTAACCCATAGTGACTTAAGTCGCGCTGGGTATAACACATGTGTGACTTAAGTCACGTGGGGGATATTTTTGTCAGATTGTATGGGAGGGAGCAACTTTGAATGGGAGATGAGCAATTTTCTTGTTTTAATATGAATAAAAGGCAGTCGTCGATGATGGTCCTTCGACAACCCCTACGACAACAAATAATGGTTTTATGTTAACCCTATGATGGTTTAGTGGCCAAACACCACTTTCCATCAATCAAGTTTGTACCTTCAGTTGCGTCTTGTATTGATCACCCAAAACAATGTAACACTGAAAGAAAGTTTACTTGATCACCAGAATAAAGCAAGGAAGCTAGAATCCACTGTTTGGGAAATCGAACAATGGATGAAATGACAGAAAATAATTTGTTACATTGAGATGTGAAAGAAGAGGTTTCTATACCGTGTGCAAAAAGTTGTTGAAGTGTAAAATATATGCTTCATTGAAATGTAATTGTTCGTTTAGGTGGAAAGACTATTTGTTACCAGTTTATGGAGCTGCTTAGAGTGGAGAATGAGATGACATTCATGAGATTACTCAAACCTTTCAAAATTGTAAATATGTTGACCGTCTAAGGCCGAAAGAGAGTATGCTTGTTCATAGGCCGAAATATGTTGACATACATGCATACTATCATGCATATTTATAATTCATGTCACAAGTATAAGTAGTTTATCGGGGTCCACGATCATAAATGTAACATCTCATGAAATGTTTAGTTGAAGACAAGCATGTTTATAATTATAGATTGACGGTTGATTCCGATAAGTTCAAATATATTTTATAGGCTCGTACCGATTACATTAAGTTGTTTAATAAATTTTCTATTGCACTTGTGATGGATTCCACTTATTAAACCAAAGAGTATCGTCTTATGTTGATTGAGATTGTCGGTGTCACGTCTACTGAGTTGATATACTCTATTTCATTTTCTTATATGATGTATGAGAAGGAAGAAAATGTTACGTATTCTTTATAAAGATGGCGTGATTTGTTGAAATCTCTATATTAGCCTTCAAAAATTGAACATATAGTATATTTTTAATTTGCCCAACAACATGATGGTAACGTATTAGATGGGTTCCATTTTCTTTAACCTGCATTGACCCATCCGAAATCAATCAACATTATCTTTTTTTGAAAAGGCTAAAATGGAATTTTATTACCCAATCAAAGAGTTCTCCCTAGTACAAGGTGTACCAGGAAAGAACCAGAGTCACAACATATGTACAAAGAAAACAGTAAAACCGAACCAAGGTATACAGAGAAAGAAACATTAACCGATGCCCAACATAGTGAATGGACTAAGCCACCAAGCATGACCAAACTGATTGAAATGAGCCGCGGGTTCACCAGGTAGGACCGAACAGACACCCAACCAACGGTGAATAAAGTGCCAAACTTCCCCAAAAAAATGACAATGTAAAAATAAGTGGGGGGAAGTTTCCACCACCCCACAACCACCAACGCACAAACGATCGTCAGAAGCTATAACTCCACGACGGAACAAGTTATCCTTAGTAGGTAACCTGTCACGGAACAAACGCCAAGTGAAAAGAACAACCTTCAGATGGACATCCTTATGCCAAAGAAACTTAGATGAAACCGTAGTGGCTTGATGATACGGATGAACAAGAACTTTGTAAGCACTCCGCACAGTGAAATCCTTGCTTGATTCCAAACTCCAAAGCCACCTATCATCTCTGTCAACTTGTAAAATCACATTTCGAAGAAGTAAACATAATTCCCCCACCATCTCCTCCTCCCACGCAAACAACCCTCTTCTCCACTTCCACACCTCTCCATCCTCCCCCCAACCTAATTGACTCGCCTCAAACACAGACACCTCCTTTAGCAACGACAAATCAAAAAGTCTGCTGAACCTATCCCTAAAAGCCACTCCACCAACCCACACATCTGACCAAAACATTGATCCCTTCCCATTACCCACCTCTCGACTAACATGGTCACTAAACCACCCCTCCCTACGTAACGTAGTGACAGCACGCCACCAGGAAGAGGCATCATGACCTCCATCCAACACACGGCCGCCTTCCACACCATAACGGACCGACAACACCCTACACCACAAGCTCTCCTTCTCAACCAACAACCTCCAACACCATTTTCCTAACAACGCATTATTAAACTCCCTAATTCTCCTAACCCACCAACCTCCTTACTCATACAAACAGAATTCCAATCAATCCAATAAATTTTTTTGTGGTCCTCACTCCCCCCCCCCCCCCCCCCCCCCAAAAAAAAAAAATCAACATTATCTAAAAAATCTATTTTACTCGACTCACTTGACCACCGTCAAATAAGCCAAACGATTAAGTCGATTTGGGTCGATTTTCCATATTTTGTCCTACCCTAGCTTAGCTTAGGTGATTGACACACTCATTTAATTGAATGATTCTCAGATTCTTTTATTAATTAGTGATTTTGATTCTTATTTATTGGAATGATTTGTTACCCAAAAAAATCATTTGAACTCTTTCAAATAGTGTAGAATATTCTCATTTTTCAATTAAAATATATTATACGTTCAATTAAAATATATTATACGTTCATTACTCGTTGTAATTCAAACGAATTAGAATTGGGAACCCTATAGGTTGAATTGAACTACCCTTCATACACTCACTCCTCTCTCTATTCAGCGACGATGCAAGGAAGCGCCGCCGACGGAGAAGCTTTGGATTTCGAGCCAGAGGAAGATGACTTGATGGACGAAGAAGGTGCTGTTGACGCCGAAGCTTCTCCTCCACATCCCAAACTCAAATCCGCCATCACTTCCGTTCCCAAAAAAACCAAAGGTCGCGGTTTCCGTCAGGATTCCGATTCCTCTAACCGTAACTCTCGTCTCGCTGATTCCGGTTTCGATACTCTCACTGCTGAGGGTGGTCCTGGTCCTCAAAGATGTTTGTATCCCCAATTTCAATTTTTGTCAATTTAATTGCGTGATTTTGATTTTAGGGTTTTTATGCTTAATAATGTTGCTGTTTTTGTAGCTATTGAAGGATGGATTATTTTGGTGACTGGTGTACATGAGGAAGCTCAAGATGATGATTTGCAGAATGCTTTTGGTGAATATGGTGATATTAAGAATCTTCACTTGAATCTTGATCGCCGTACTGGTTTTGTTAAGGTGCGTTGTTGATGATTTTTTGCTATTCACTTCACTGTATTTTTTTTTGATACACTTGTTCTTGTGCATTGTTACCCACTCGTATAGATTGACTAGTTTTATGGATAATTTGTTATCATAAATTGATGATAGAAAGTGTTTTGAAGTAGGAAATGTATATGGACGGGTAATGGTAATCTAAGGGTATGATTGTAGGGTTTTGGAGGGGAGGGGGTGGAGGCTTTACTTTTCATTCTTAAATTATGGTTACTATAAAATGCTTTTTAAAATCAATTAAGTTTGATTGAATAGTTTATCATGTTCTTCTTTGATTTTTTTTTTAAATAACAAATATATTTTAACATATTGACTTAGACCTCCAAAACCCCTCCCAACAACATAGATTAATACACTTGTAATTTTAAGAATATTACAACAACATAAATTGAATTTGAATAATTCGTCTAAACCTTCCAAATCCCTTCAAAACCCTCCTCGAATACAATTTTGAGTTCTCCCCAAATTATGAGGGTTTTGTTTTATGAAGAAAAATTAACCCCCCAAAGCCCTCCCCTCTCAAACTCCTCTATTTCCTCCACTTGCTCCTTCCTTTTTTTTTTTTCTTCTTCCAAAACCCTCCCTTGCCCTCTAAACTCCCAAACAAAGACAAAGCCTTAGGCTTTGTTTGGGAGTTTAGAGGGAAGTGAAGGGCTTTGAAAAAAAAAAAAAAGGAAGGAGCAAGTGGATGAAATAGAAGACATTGGGAGGGGAGGGCTTTTGGGGTTCATGTTTCTTCATAATACAAAATCTCCCTCATTTGGGGGAACTCAAAAATTGTATTAATTGTTGTTCTAATATTTCTTAAAATTAAAAATATATTTATCATATTCGTTTATCATTCTCGTGAAAGATCTCCATTTTTCCATATATTTCTCAAACTCCCAAACAAAGCCTAAGTGATTGATTAATGGTAATATTTATGTGATGCTCCTTTTTTATTGTTAACCTTCTGGTTTCCCGAGGAAAGGTACCTTGATATTCCGGAGCATGGTTATCAAATTTTGAATCAGAAGATCTATTTTCGGAATTGAATCTTTTTATGAACCGTAATATACACTGTCTATAAAAATATGACATTTTTAAGTAAGACAAGCGACATAGCAAAATTATAAGCTAATATATCATATATGAACCTTCAAATAATTCAAGTCATGAATCAAATGGCAAGCTGGCTATACAATGTTGACCGACAAAAGCTGGCTATAATTCAAATAATTTTGATATAGAACCATTAGAATGAAATGAGAATCGTTTTAGTGAATTGGGATTCAAGATGGGATTCATCCCATATAGATACAATGATACACACTAACTGAGGTTATTGATGGGTTCTGTTTTGTATCGAATTGAGATACAACTCACATTTATTTTAAGATACCGATAACCATGATGTGGAGTTTGATTGAGAGGTAGGTAAAGTGAGGCCGAAGATTGTTCCAGCATGGGATTGAACTTGGGTACTCTTGATTGATGCAACCTTAACTGAAGTTATCATCTCATATCTTTTCACCGTTAGTTGGACTTAACTTTCCATTTCATGTCTCAGTCATGGCATGAATTCTGCTTTGCTGCACACATTTTGTTATTGACCTCAAGCTGTTACTTTGGGGTTCAGATGGTTGTTGATTTGTTTCTCATGTATATAAATTTTATAAAATGGCCTCACTGCACTCCCTGCAGTATTTTTTTTTCAAATTGATCTTGCTCTATCAGTATAAATCAATGCAGTTTTGATTTTTAAAGGATGTAGTGGATGAAACATATAATCCTTCCTAACAAGTAACTGTGTGTAGGTTATTGTCGTTTCTTTTGTGTTTTATATTTTTATGATGATGCTTTTACTCTTGTTTGCCACTTTCGCTGCTTTGATCTCACCTTATCTTATTTTATTAAGAAAAGGTAAGACTCTTTTTTTTAGACTACTTGTAATTTTGTAAACAGGGTTGATACTTGTCCAAGTAAATTTTCTGCCATCTCCGTTTCTATGTTCATACATCATTGATTGATGATTAATATCAGTTTCAGAAACTGCAGATTGGTTCTCCTTTTCCTGTAACTTTATTTAGCAACTTCTGCTCATTTCTGCATCTGCCATTTTATCATGTGAAGATTTGGTTTCTATACTGATAAGCATTTTGATTTTAGGGTTATGCACTGATTGAATATGAGCGCTCTGAGGAAGCTCGGAATGCAATAGAGAATTTGAATGGATCTGTGCTTCTCACACAAACCATTTATGTTGATTGGGCTTTCAGCAGTGGACCTATCAATGAGTCAGTTAGAAGAAACAGGTAATTTATTTTGGTTTTATATTTATCTACAGGGTAGTATGTTATTTTACAACATTAATCTTGAACAAAGTTCCATGAAGTTTTGGTTTGGGTTTTACATCATTTATTTGAGTTGGTATTTCCTATTACAGCAACTACTGAGTCTTATTCCACAAAGTGGGGTTGGCTACATGGATCAAACCACATTATGATTTGTTATCACAGTTCCATGTTTATAGTCAAGTCATTGGCCTCTAAATATTTTTTAAATATTTGCCAATAGTGTTTGTTGGCCTTCCATTGCCTTTCGCAATTCGGTTGCCTTTTATCTCATCCACTTTTCTTACTATGGAATTTACATGTATCCTCCACACATGTCCAAACCATCTAAGTCGAGATTTCATCATCTTTTCTACAATAGCCTCTACCCAACTCTCTCTAATGCTATCATCTCTAATCCTACCCTTTCTAGTCTTTCCACACGTCCAACACTCAATTCTCATCACATCTTCACTTAGTTTGTGTTGGTTTTCTTCGTCGTTTTCTACGATGGTCACAAGATATTCAACTACATAACTTGTGTGGTATCCAACTGTAAAATTTATTTTTGCCAACACATACTCCACTCTTGAAAGTTTGTAAAACATAGCCTACTGCACATTTTATATATATATATATATAGAGGGTGTATCAAATGAGAGGAGTGTTATAATGAGAGGATGAGAGGATATAATATGAACCGTTGGATCAAAATATACGGTCAAGATTAGAGTCCAATTAGAAAGGCAGAACACACACGATCTCTTTTCTTTGACCCATCTTCCTTCGCTCGCCCTTCTCTTCTGACTATGAAGTCTGTCTTCAACCTGCGAATCTAAATAATCAGAAGCTTGCTACTAATTGCCAACAATCCCAACCAAGCCACGTATGTTTTTCCACGTTTAAAAATTGGAACATATACTATATTTTTCAACCAAAGTAACTATGAAAACATTCAAATATTAAATTAAAATTTAATTTTTATAATTAAGAAATTATGATAAAATACAAATAATCAAATTTAATTTTATGATAGAGAGGAAGTCGATGATTGATGTAAAGTTTGAGGAATCAATTTTAAGAAATATGAAATTGAAGAATTCTAATACAAAAAATAAGCAATTGGAAAGGGTGGGAGTGTCATATATATGAAGCAGTGGCCATAAAACTTAAATCCGAACACCGATTCACAAAATTGAAAAGAAAAACATATATGCTTGTGAGAGAGAGGAAGGAAATCCAGGAAGAAGAAATAAGAAAGGCCAAAGAGGAGCGACGCTGTTTGATTAGGTGTGCCGTGCCTTTCTAACTGGACTCTAATCTTGACCGTATATTATGATCCAATGGTTCATATTATATCCTCTCATCCTCTCATTATAACACTCCTCTCATTTGATACACCCTCTATATATATATATATATATATATATATATATATATATATATATATATAATTCTCTTCTTTGTGGATGGATTGAAAAATGAAGATATGGTGCACTGTCCTAGATTATCGTTAAATAACTTGCATTCCATCTTTCAACCCCGTTTCATTGTATGTATGGATTCATCACAATGAGTTTGTCAGAATCACGATGTCACCGTGATTTTGACAAACTCACAATGATACCAATCTACCAAACATGCCATTGTGTTTAAGCAATGCTAAATGCTATTTACTAACCTTCTTCCCCTTATAAACTTTTCATAGTTTAGCATTTGAATGTTTGGAACTTTGACATTTTGCAGACCTCAGCGGCGCTCCAGGAGTCCTCCTAGGAGGAGATATTGAAAGGGTCTTTATTAATTATACATGATGTCAGTTGTGTGGAACTTAAATGAGCGGTGTGATTTCTATTTGTCCAGTTGTGGATGCTTTTTCCTATACTTATGCAGCTTCCGTCAGATAAAATACATATCGGTTGTTGAGGAATCTTATCTTACATCATTTGTTGAATGTTATTAACTCAAAGTCTATTATGGTTTATGGTGTTTTAACATATCTGTATTGCACTGTAGTAACGTGTTTGTTTCAGTTTTTCTTTATTATGTAATGACATTGTGTTGAGGAAGATAGTATCTCTTTTGGATTGCGTCTTGTGTGTGATGGGCGTGAATGAGTGAACAGCACTAGCGTGTTTCTTTTTCTCTCAATAGAGGCATTTTATTCCTCCCATCTTTTTCTTTGCCACCATGTATTGTATTGTATTGTATTGTATTGTATTTACATGGTAAAGTTACTTCTCCATGCATTTACGTGACATAGATTTCGTGTCAAGGGGGGTCATATTTGTAGTAATGACCTAAGGTAGGTACTACCTTTGAAGGAGTTTGTTGTCGTTTACTCTATTACCAAGTCTGCAAAGCCTAAATCTAAGGGTGGTAGAACGGGTATGCTTTAAGGATTAATCTGTTTGACCCTGTAATTCTAGAGAGTTAGTTTGACACACTCAATCTATTAACCGACTAGAGTGGTTTGGCTTAATTTGAGCATGTTTAGGATTAGAAAGTTTTACTTTTTGCTAGATCTCTCGTAAAGTTAAAACAGGTTTGCTCAACCAAAAAAGAAAAATGAAGTTTCGTTCAAAATTTTAGCAAACTGTAGGATTAAAGATGACGTGCATTGGGACGATTCCATTTCAGTTTTCAACACCCTGATTCCCTGAACCATGAATTGTTTTTTTCCTTGTTCAGCGTCGTGACAAGAGCAAATGATGCCACAATTTTTGTCATAAAAGTTTAAAGTTTCAACTGATTTTGTAATTTATTAATTTAAGAGTTACGCTCTCTTGAGAAATGTTTAAATTACTCTACCTTTCTTTCGTACGTTAAGAAATATACCTTTATCTCGTATGCTATTCCATACCTTCTTACGGAAAATATAGAAAATTACACTTTGCTCCTTTGAGGGAAGTTTGAGTTATATTTCTCTATTATATTTCTCTATCTCTTTGGTAAATACACTCATCTCCCTTGATTAACAAACTAGTAATAAATTTTTTTCTTTTTGATTTAGATCATAAACATATATACTACCTAGACGATAGTATTAAATCTATAGACAATTGATATTGCTTTTACAAATTTATTGTTTAAGAGAGAAAGAATTAATTTATGTTCCCCTCATAATATTGATTGTTGATTGTAGAAAAATATAATAAGATATTTCAGTAAATAATTAACTAACACAATTAGAAATTGAAAGAGACTTATAAAAAAGAACAAGGTTTTTTTTAAGGGGGTCTTATATTTGAGGACAAATATCATAAACAATGAAGCAATGCAAGATAAAATAAAAATGTTGGACAATTTATTGAAGTCAATTAAAAACAAGTATTTAAAAATTTAAAATAAAATTTTTAAAAAAATAAAAATTGATTTCTTAAATGGCGGTTAAAGCTCTTTTTTTTTACATAATATGATATGATTGCTCAGTTAACAATTATCATAATTTTTTTTTGAAAAAAATAATAATAATTTTTTATTAAAATGGATTTAAAACGTAATGCCTATTTAATTATTGAGATATCATAATCTAATTCAAACATCTATTAAAAAAGGAGAATATATTCTACAAGTCCTAACTCAATTGGTAAAAATGTAAAAATTGCAATGCCATACACCGTGATCGGGATTCGAACCCCAACCCCTCCACTTATGTGTGTGATTTTCAATGGTTATTTGTCATTTCGACTATCTAAAAAGATAGAATATAATTTATGCTATATATTTAATTTTCAGCTTTTCAAGGGAGAGTAGCGTAGAGTCAATATTAATAGTTGAAAGTGTTTTTTCTTTGATCAAATAGTCTAATGGTTAAAAATTCATTTTTTAAGGTAAATAAGCGAGGTATTGGGGTTCGAACCACAATCCCTACATATAATATATAATATATCTACTAAATGAGTTAAGTTCGTGGAATGAATGTAATTTATTAATAATTGATGTTTTATATTTGCTAAAGAAAGAGCTTGAAAATTTATGTATGCAACCTGTTTCTAAAGACTAGTATTTATAATTACGTATAAAATGTTTATTGATTTAAATTAAGAAAAAAGATGTATTTTAGAACCATACAAAAAGCAGATAAAAAACATCAAGTTGTAATCTTTAAATTAACCTATTTATGTGACTCATTGTACACCATCAACATCATCAATCATTAGAGATATCAATTTTCAACTCTATCATCTTTCGTATATTAAGCTAAGCTAGGCTCTTTCCATGGACATCGACCTGACGCTTGCTTTTTGATTGTTTTTCCCTTCGTTCATTTCTTCTTCTTTTTATATATTAAGAATAAGCTAATTACTCTCTCATCTTGATGTGATAAAATAAACATACAATTACACAACCGTCTCGACTCTAATTTATGATAATAGAAATGCATAAATGGTTAATAAAGATAACTTAGTAAAAATATTAGTTTTTATTTTGACAAAAAGAAAAATACCTAGTTTATTTATTTCATTTATAACTATTATATATTTACTTTGTGTAAAATGAAAATATTCGACAATTTTAATGGGACACATGGAATATTATAATAAACAACTAATGTAACATTATTCCCTTAAAAAACTAATGTAACATTATCATTATTGTATTATATATATCATCTTATTTTTGCTTCTTGATTACTTGATTCTTATGTAACATTTTAAGTCCACCCCACACACACACACACATATAGACACACACACATCCATGTTAATATGTTATAGATTAATTTTTTTGTCAAAAAAAAATGTTATAGATTAATTTTGAATTTTCATTTTAAACCTAGATTTGTAACTATATTTTTCACCGGCTATTAGATGTACCATTGAGTTTAAAGTGTACGGAGATACTTTTAAGTGAGATAGTTCGATTATACGAAAATATAATATTTTGAAACGAGTCCAATGATACAAATTCCCGCGTGACTTTTTTTGTTAACAAGGAAGCCTAACTACCACTAACGAATGACAATGTGATCAAAGTAGATACCCCGAAAATCATTGCATGCATGAATGTGTAACCCTATATGTCTGATGCAGATACTGACAAAATAATTCATAACAATTACACGCGCCTTCGCTCAACCTGGCTACACGCGCGCGCCTTCGCTCTACCTCGCTAAAACATTAACAAAAGTACATTTGACGTATTAAGAACAACTTTAAGCTCAAAGTAGATACCAACTACGTCATTTTACAACAATTGCATGTATCGCTAATGCAGTCTCAAGAAATAACAAAAGTTCTCATAAACATCATAACGAACAATTCTCTAGTCAATGCGCGTATTAATAACGTCATTTTACAAAGCATTGCATGCATGAACGTGTAATCCTAAGTCTGAAGCATATATAGACAATATTACTTCATAAAAATTACATGCACCGTTACATACCTTAAAACTTCAAGAAAAATACAATTGACATATTAACGACAACTTTCTGCTTGACGTTGATACCGACAACATCATTTTATAACAATTGCATGTATTCCTCATGCAGTCTCGAAAAATAACAAAAGTTTTGATAAACATCATATGTATAATTATATAGTCAAAGCGAATATCCATAATATCATTTCGTAATAATTGCATGCCTCTTTCATACACTCTCAAACAATAGCAAAAATCTAACCAAGTTGCTTGAGCTCCAGTGGCAAGGAGCTCCTTCCAAGGACGTATCCGAAAAATACCGGATTCGATTCCCAGGGGGAACAACGCTTGACCAGTACGCATGCCTCTACGTACGAGCCGGATTAGTTGTCCACCTTTGGTGGGTCGGAAACCGGTGTGAAAGCCAAAAAAAAAAAATCTTGGTTGACATTATGCTCGAGTGCATGCCTCTTTCATACACTCTCAAACAATAGCAAAAATCTTGGTTGACATTATGCTCGAGCCCGACTGAAATGATCAATCACAACTCTTTTTTTTTTTTGTAGTGGTCGGGGTTCGAACCCTAGACCTTGCATATATTATGCATTGTCCATACCAACTGAGCTAAGCTCACGACGACAATCACAACTCTCTATCTAGGGGTGGCAAAACGGGCCCGGGCCGTTGGGCCAACCCGTTTAACCCGCCATTTTAGGCGGGCTGGGGTGAGATTTTGAGCCCATCTCTCTAGTTGGCCCGCCCTTGTTAAAACGGGGTGGGGCGGGCTGGCCCGCGGGCTTATTAAACATTTTTTTTTACTATTAGTGACCGAATTTTTAATTCACACACCTCATAAACAATTGGGCCAAATGATACCAACCCAACCTCAAATTGTCCCACTCTCTGATAGTGAAAAGTGATAACTGATTCACCATTAGTTCACTACTTCTAGAAAAAAAAACTGATTCACCACAATATTATATTGAGACTTATTTCATGTTGTTAGATTTATTTTGTAATTTGTTTTATGTTGGATGTATGGTGGATTTATTTTGAGATTTGTTTAATGTTAGAGTCTTTATATTGAATTTATTGTTTTTATAATAGTAGCGTATTTGTTAATAGGATAATGCTACTTATCCAAATAAATATCATCACGAGAAGCTCACGACAATACAAACAATAATATCCTTCTCTAACTCTTTATTGACTAGCGACCCATGTATCGTATTTATGCCAGATCTAACAGATGCAAAACTGTTCGTGATAGGTTCGTTATGTTTTCAATCACGGTGAATAGCACCGCTCTTGTTAATAACAATCGACAAAAAAATATTTAAAAAAATAGACAGGCCAGTCCGCCAGCCCGCTAGTCTGCCTTTAAGCGGGGCGGGGTGTGAGTTTGAGCCCACCCCCTCAAGTTGGTCCGCCCCGCCCCACCCTGTTTTTGGCGGGCTAATAGCGGGCTGGGCCTAAATGGGGCGGGCTGGCCCGTATTGCCATCTCTATCTCTAGCTAAAGAAGGAAACTTACGAAACAAATCAGAAATAGTTTATTCAATATTATATATGATGTACATTGTTGTTTTTTGTAATTATTATATGATATTTAAAACAAGTTAACTTTTGAATTATTATGATTTTCAATTAGTTAAAATTGTCGTAGTATTTATAGTATATATATTTAAGAAACAAAATAGTATAAGTATAACAAATCCGCCTAAAAATAATATAAGTTTGTTGTCGTCTATCCGCTTTTTTACTACTTTTAATTTGATAGAGAATGAAGATATACAATTTTGACATTTACTGTGATCAAATATTTTTCGTTAATTTTTGTCAAAAAAAAAATATTTTTCGTTAATAAGAATAAAGACTTTTTTTCATAGTTTCAATTTGTTACTATTGTAGTGGAGGAGTTCCTATTATAATGGAATTCAATATTTTTATTAATATATTATAAAATAGTTTAAATAAACAGTAAATTTGAAATAGTGAAAAATTCAACCAAAAAGACTGTTTTCCTTTTATATATTATTATATACAATATATTAGTGAATCATCTTCTTATATTTTGTTTTTCCATTTTTTTAAGAGTATCAATTACATTTTTTTAAATCAACGTGTTATTAATAGAAAGTGAAAGGTAAAATTGACAAATAAAAATCCTGAAAAGAAAGGTGTATAGTACCCTTTGTATATTGTAAATATTAAAAATGTGGGTATCTTTAAGGTGGGTATTGGGTGGTATGATTTCCACTGTGATTAGATATTGGTGTACATGTTATGTACCCTCGACATGATCATCTTCAGCATTAATGTGTGATAAATTACATTAATGTATGCAAGGCTACAGTCGTCAACTACTAGTAACTAATATCTCTCGTAAAATCATAGGAGCAAGCCGTAGTTTTGCTTTGGATTTAAGCAAGTAAAGTATTAATGTAGTTAATTTTGTTTGGCCAAAATAAATTATGAATTACTCTCTTTTTCCTAATTATAAGACTATTTATAAAAAAAAGAATACTAACTTGTGTTCTTAGGGTATATGTAAATGAACCTAAAGTGAAAATTTTGTCCAAAAACTTGTGTTAGTTTATTCTTTTAGAGATTGAAAATTAATATTTTATAATAAATATTATAGTACGATTTATGGAATGCTTAATATGTGCCATAAAGACATAAGTTAACATGGCCCTTATAAAAATATTGATAAATGCTTTTCTCAAAAAAAAAAAATTGATAAATGATTGTATTTAAGAAAAATGATAAACTCCTCTAATTTCTGTTATAAAAAAATTCGCTTAAAATCAAATGCATTAGTTATTTACAACGTATGTGTAAATAATTTTTATATTGTCAACCAATATTCATATTCGTCAAATTATTAAAAATATTGGCTTTTATCCTTGTTACTTGTTATTCTTATAATTTAAGTCGAAGTCGGTAGAAACTAATTGCGTAAATACAAATACTAATCCATCGAACCGAGTAAAACTACAGTAGATAACACAACTCTTGCTAGAGAAATTTACTCCTTGAATCTCCATGATTAGATTCGAACTTATCTCTAGTTAAGTCGAAAGAGATCTCATCTCTTATCATTATCATTCAAATGTTTTTGATGTAAAACTGTTTTACATAAACTATAAATGAAAATCAAATTCATTTTTAAACAATTGTATCAAATCAAATTATACCATAAATTAAATAGATATATACTAAAAAAACATAAGCACCTAAAACGTGAACCATAACTCTCTTATACCAAAAGAAAAGGAAAAGAAAAGCATACAAAAATTGGAGTTATGATGATGAATACTTCAGGTGCATAATGTGATTGTATGATTTTAAGGATTTTGAGTCGGTAAAGGTTTGTTTTTATCTAATAATATCACTGCTGGATCATATAACCAATCACTTGTCATATAGCAACACAGTACTTTTTGTTGCATAAAGGTAAAAATATTCATGTGCAAACATCACTTAATACTATATTATTATTTCAATTAATTCGAATATGCACAAAAAAGTTTCAACTTTAATAGCTTTAAAAACATTTCAACTTTTGAAACACATTCCTTAAATATTTTTTTCATCAACTTTTTTTTCCATTAAAATAATAAAGTAACAATAACAATAACAATAATAATCCTAATAATAACAATAATTTAACCATTATCATGAATTACCATGAGTAATTTATTCATAGTATATATATATATTAGTATAAGAAATCAGAAAAACCACATAGAAGGTTGTGTGTGTGTTTCTTCTGTAGTTACTTATGTTGTTGTGTTGACGATTATCTAATTCTTTGTAGTGTGGATCTGAGAAATCTATCTCTCTGACGCTTCAAAGATAGGAGAGAGATTACAGAGAGAGAAACATAAGAGAGAGAGAGTGAGAGTGTGAGTGTGTTGTGTTGTTTGTTTCAGCATATGTATAGCCACCAAAACCTACGGCTACTGGTAAGGTATGTTGTAACAGATATCAACACCATTTCTTGATACCCTTTACTCTCTTTCAAGCATTTGTCACTTCAAAATTTGATTTTTATCATTTTTCTCAAGATTTGATTTTTCACTAATGGGTTCTTATGAAGCAACCAATGTGGTTCTTGCTAAAGTCAAAAACTTTGACCCTGAAAATGCTTCAAAAATCATGGGTTTTCTTCTCATGAACCTTGAAGAATATGAACTTGTTCGTTTAGCATGTTGTCCTGACCAGGTTCTTCATAACCTTGCTATTAGGGTAAAGACCCATTTGGGTATGAACCTATCTACCCCTTCTTCACCTTCACCTCTTAACCCTATTGGAAGAATCACTTCATCTTCCAATAACCCTTTTTCAAAATCTTCTCCTAGAGGAACTGGACTTAGTAATGGTTTTGACTTCAATAGGAACCCTTCATCACCTTCTGGTAATGTTTGGTCACAACCCTCTTTTCCAAAGAACCCTATTAGTCCAAAGTTTAATCCTTTAATGTCTTATGAGAATATCCAAGGTGCTGTTGGTGGCAGTGGTGCTGGTGGTTCTTGTGCTTTTTCACCAAGGGTTAATAATGGTGATTATGATTTTGTTGATGAACAACAGCTGAATGAGTGTTTTCCTTTTCTCAATGAGTCGTCTAACGGCGATGATTTGGTTGATCCGCGTCTTGAAATGGGCGTTGGTGGTCAGAATTGGATCTCTGGTAACAATGGCGATGCTCATAATATTCATAAGAGGAGTTTTTCTGCAAATGATGCTAGTTTTGGTGTTGATGAAAGTGGATTGGGATTTGGTTTTAAGCCATGTCTTTACTTTGCTAGAGGGTTTTGTAAAAATGGTTCCAATTGTAAGTTTGTTCATGGTGATTCGATTGATGCAAATTCCGGTGCTGTTGTTGGTTCACCCAAGTTTGAGGGATTGGAACAACATGAAGAGTTCATGAGGTTCAAGGCTGCTCAGCAGCATCAAAGAATGGTGGCTGCATCACAACTTGCTGCTGGTGGAACATCACCGGTATCGTACGACAAGTACATTGATCTTCTGATGCAGCAGCACAGTGATAATCAAAGGTATATTTCTTATAGATGGGAACAACCTCTTTAGTTTGTTGTTTACTTTCTTTTACATTTTTAGTGTTGAATGTGAAGTGATATTTGTTTTAATATTATGTATGGCTATGTTACATTTCAGAGCCGTGGCTGCGGCAGCATTTGCGATGGGTGAAGAATATTTCAACATTACTGGTCGGGGCAGGCCCGAAAGGAATGAGTTTCTTGCTATGGTTTCTGGGGACAAGCCTAACTCGGCTTCGCGGCAGATTTACTTGACCTTTCCTGCTGAAAGCACATTCAAAGATGAAGATGTTTCGGAGTACTTCAGGTAAAACACGCTGTAAACGACTTGCTAATGCTGTGCAGGTGAAAAGTGTGATGTATATCACCTTATCATAGATAGGTTATTCGCGCATACATGAAATGGAGAATTTATTTAAATAAGTTCTCAAATATTGCCATTAATTATTCCAGGTTCCACGCTTTAAAGAGAATATTTGCGGTAATTTTCCACGATTTTCACTGGGCACACCATGAAAGTGGTTTTGCCTGTGCTCCCTGGTCTGATGCTTCTTGGAAGCCCTAGGGAAGATGGATTTTTGATTGCCTCTGATGTTGATCCTGACTCCTAACTAAGTAATGTGTCTTTTGCCATCCTTGATTGATTTGAGTTTGCTTGATAATTAAGGGTTTTCAACTGGCCCTTCATCATTATGCAATTTAAGCTCAGTAATCACTGGTCGTGACGTTACTGCATGAAATTACGAGTTTCGCTTAGAAGCCGTGTTTTATGTGTAACGTTCTTTTTGTATTAGGCAATAAACTTTGCAGAGCATGATATATGTCTCCCATGAGGAGACAGGTTTATCCTGTACATTTTCAGGTATCACTTTAACGAGTGTTTTCACTTAAAGATCAACTGAACTTAATTTATACTGTTAAGAATCTTTGAAGATAATGAAGTTCACAGTTTAGAGTCATCATTTGTCGTTATCGATGCTGATTTGTTATGTGTTGTTAATTGTTAAAGTCATCATTTGTCGTTATCGATGCTGATTTCTTATGTATTGTTGATTGTTAATGTTATTCTTATTTGGACACGCCTGCTTAAATGTCCACGATTCTGCACGTGCACATCCTGTTAACATAGTTTAGAAGTCTTTTCAGTTACAAATGAATATTGATTTGTCAAGGGGAGAATCCAAATACACGGAAAATCTATTTCCAACTGAAAGAACATTGGTTGTTGTAGTTCATGTTAAGAAATTCTACGTGAAGTATTCCATGTTAGTTACAAATGAAGTATTCCATGCTAGTAGTACATGAACTTAAAAAAAAAAATGACATTGATGTAAATGTTTGTTGTCGTTACCCTACGGCAGTCATAGTATTGCTCTATTACGATTTTATGAATAATAGGATGGATGTGTGTTTATTTGTGAACCATAGGGTTTGTGGCCCTCAGAAGGTAACATTTTAAAGGACAATATATCATTCTATTAATAACTATTAAGCGTTCTTGCGGATGCTGTGAACCTTCTGACACATAAATGAACAATTTTTTGTACCTATCATTAGGTAGGTTCTTACTTATAGGTAGTTATTGCAATCATGACATCTGGTTGATCTTATATCATGCTAGAACTTGATATTTACTTCTAACGCCGTAGTGTCTGTCTGTAAAAGTTCTTATTGCATCTTTACAGAAGGATTTCATTCATTGACTAACAGCTTTTGTTATTTTGAAGCAAATTTGGACCTGTCCAAGATGTGAGAATTCCTTACCAGCAAAAGCGCATGTTTGGGTTTGTCACCTTTGTCTTTCCGGAGACAGTGAGAGTCATATTATCGAAAGGAAATCCCCATTTCATATGTGACTCACGTGTGCTTGTGAAACCCTACAAGGAGAAGGGAAAAGTTCCTGACAAGTAAGTTGACATCTTGTTTTTGTTTGATTTATATATAATTTTATTCCCGAATTGATATTATTGGGACTAATCATGTATACAGGAGACACCAACATCAGCAGCAGCAATTTGAGAGGGGAGATTTTTCGCCATGTTTAAGTCCCTCTGCGTTTGACTCTAAAGAACCTTTTGATTTCCATCCTGGTAATCAAATTTCTCACCTTGGCTTCTTTATTCTACTCGATTACTCACGATGATGCTCTCTTAAAGAGTTGCCATAAATTTTCCTTTTTCCTCTAAAGCAACCATCTCGTGCTGCTTCAGTTTTGTTCTCACCAAACCTATTTCATGCAGGAACAAGAATGCTATACAATCCACATGATATCTTATTGAGAAGGAAAATGGAGGAGCAGGCTGCTGACTTTCAGCAAGTCCTTGAACTCCAAGAAAGGAGGCTGAAGAGTCTGCAGCTTCCAGATTTCAAGAATAATCCGATTCACCACCACCAGCGCAGTCTCTCTGTTGGTGCTCCTTTGGTTTTTCCCCATCAACTTCATAGCCATGTTAACCATGCAGGTCTTTCTCCTGATAACATCCAAGGAGATTTTACAGGTTAGTCCTGTATACTATGGTGTAGTTCTAACCAACATGGTTTTAACAGCTTACATTGTTAACATACTTTCCATTGCAGGCTACAGTGGCAGCCTCACTTCTGCTGGTTCTTTAGGTGCTGCATCTGAGCAGCAGGCGCTACACAAAGAAGCTGATCCATCTTGCATTGATGCTGCTACTGCTGCTGCTGAGAGTGGGAATTTAAAGGATGTTGCAAAGTCTGAAGGCGTAGATCTCGGCATGGGGTATGAATTTGACTTGACTTTGTTTCAGATCGTATTTATATTTATATCGGTGTTTTGATGTTTGTATCATTCTTTGTTGACTCTACAGAAATGTGGAGCACACCCTTCCTGACAGTCTCTTTGCTTCACCAACAAAAGCAGCTGGAGATTATCCGTCTGATTTCTCTCCACCGGAAGTGGCTAATGAGAGTACTGCATTTTCGACTAGCTTGTCTCAGAAGTTTGAATCGACAACATCTGCTTCGGGTGACAACATGGCTTCCGTTTAAGTTCTTTACAATTCAAGGTACTTGGATGAATTATTTTGATAAGTTGTATATTTATGTATTTATTTCTTAGGCTTCATTATGCACATCTAAGATTTTGAATTGTAGGTAATAAAAATACAAGAGGCAAGCAAGGGGAGGGGGATCATATTAATTAGGGTAATTTTTTTTATATATCCTTTTTTCACTCATTTATCCTTTACAGGTGAAAATAAATGTACATCTTTAATTTAATGATTGATTTTTTGCTGCTCGTTTGTTTTGTATGCAGAATTGCAGATTTATAGAAGCATATAGAAGAAGAAAAAATATCTTCTAGATGTATAGCTAAATACACCTAGATCATCCTAGAGAAGCATCAAAACTAAGGTCACCATCATCATCAATCATCAATCAAATACATACTACTAACACCGACCAAGCAATACATATTGCATACATGGATAGGCATATTAGTTTATATTATATAAGACTAAAGACTAGTTTTTCTTTTCCTCCTTTCCCATTTTATGTTATTCATCATAGCTATGTGTTTCACCAATCTGAGACAACAAATTATTGTTGTTTTACTTCAATGTAATATAAACCATCATTATGTACCTATTTTCTTTTGCTTTTGTCTGTGTGTTTAATTAGTAAAGATCTTGTGTGAAATTGCGCGGATAGGACGAAAAAATGTTTCAAAATTAGAAGTGTTAAATTTTGTCTTGTGTCAAAAGGGGAAGAGTTTTCTTGGAATAGAATCAACAGATAGATTACATGACTGTGCAATATTCTTAATGTGTTATTTTGATAATGTTACCCTTCAAAATAAAATGATACCATTATATATAAATGAAAACGTTCTTTTTTAGGGGAAATGAAAACATATGTTATTAAAATGGTAGGAAATAGATTTGTCGGATGTTGGTGGTGAGTGGTAAGGTAAGGTCCACATGTGGGGTTGTTTGAAAGGGGGGTTCACCTGCTATCACATGGTTGTGACAGTATACGAACAATTTGTACTGTGCCATCACACTCCTTTCACCATCAACTTTTTATTTTCGGTTTTTGATACGAAGTCGATTTTGCCGATGATTAATCTCTATAATGGAACCGTTTGAACTCCGAAACTCCGAACCATCGATTAGTAGAGTCTCTTGTACAATTTATGTTTTTTTCATCTATAAAGGTCGAATTCGAGACAAAGTTTAAGATATTTTAAGTTCAGTTTTACTCGGATCAACGGAGGTCATTGAAATGTTTTAATTTTTATATGGATTGTAGAGCCTGTTTTGTCTTGGCATACACATAAATCATGGTACTACACAGTCCTACGCATTGCCTCATTTGTTTTTTTATTGCAGCTTTTGTAAAAGCCACTGCACCCTTTGATGGGTTGAGTTTTATTTTAGAGGTTGATGGAGTAATGAATGATTATTTTTGTTTCCTTTTTAGGCACTGTAAAAAAAAAAGGGAAAGAAATAAAAAACCCACTTCTAAAAAAGTCACGCCCACTAATGTTTTTGTTTTCTGTTTTTAATTGTTTTGAAGTCATCATGGTAAAATTGTTATCATGTTCATGCTGTGTTAATAAGATAAGTCCAATCATAGTTGAAATATATGAGTGAGCAGTCTTTTTATTTTTAGTGTGCGCACTTGCACTCGTGTATGTATATATCCTGTTACCATCTACTTTTTAGTTCATAATTCACCTCAGAGAATATTTTGTTGTGCACAATTGGTGTATAAATGACATAAATCTTGCATCATGTGTAAACTAATTTTTACTTTTGGATCAATAAAATTTACCGTTAAATTATGAGATATGATATAAGTTATAACTTATTGATTCAATGGTGAAAAACCACTTATGCATAATACGAGACCATTTTGTTTGTGTATGTTAGACAAAGCCTTACTAGTATTATCAATACAAGAACTCATGCATGATGTTGTTATTATTTCTTATTTTCTTTCACAATATTTTATGGAACAAGTCTCTGATGCATAAAAGATGTAAGTCTTATAGCATGCACTATATGTCAATTTCACCTTAAATTAATAAATTTATTAAATTAAATTAAATTAAATATGTGGAAAATTATTCATCTAATGATGAGTAAAAAACTTCTACATGATGGCAATTGAGCAATCACATAGGAACACAATGGATATCAAATATCTTTTTGAATAGTTTTAATATTATTGTATTCTTAGAGTTCAAACTATTTTAATGTATTACGTTGAATTATTCAATTTTTACGGGTTAAATATATTTTTGTTCCTATAAAATGTCTATCATTTAAGAATATTTCATATTTTTTCTATGTTTGTATATACACTTATTCCATGTTTGAAGAATTAGTCTCTACCACTTATTTTTTGCTCATTGGACAAACTATTTTTTTTTTGTCTCAACCCTCTGATTTGTAGGAAAATGACCCTAGATAATTCAAAGTTTTGCTTGAAGGGTAAGTAAAATCTAGTCAGAAAAACGATGAAAATCTTTAATCATAGATAATTAGCAACTTGAATTCAACCACTTGATTTGCAAACAAAAATATTTAAGTCCTCATACCTGAGTTAGCATGCATTCTAGTCTTTTTAATCATAAAAAAAGTAGTAATAAACCAAATTAAAAAAATAGAGGATAAGGAAGAGATCAAACTTAAGAGGAAACGAATGACTTCCATATTAAAATACAAATAAGACTAGATTTAAATAAGAGAAACTTTGTAAGGATGAAATCATATTAAACTACTATTTTTTTAACAAAAAAAATATTATTTAATGCAAAAAATGAATCATTCAAATAAAACTCAGTTAAAAACAATTCTTGATCAAAATACCTACCTCTCAATTAAACTCTAAATTAATGTGCTCGTGAGTGTAACTCAGTTGGTACCAATCATGCATAATATATGCAAGATTCAGAGTTCAAACACAGACCACAAAAAAGAAAAACTCTAAGTTACTATAGATTTCTTTTCCTAAGAATACGATGGTTAAAGAAAAAAAAACTTAACTACGCTTAATATTTCAAATATTTAATTACTCCTGAGGCCATACAAATAGGGCCTGAATAATGTGCAAGCCTTTGATATCATGACACTATAAATTTTCGAGTAAATAGACAATTTCCTCCCTGAAATGGTAAGTTTCATCAATTACCCCCCTGAAATTAACAAAACTTCAATTATCCCCCTGAAATTGCATAATGTTAATCAATTTACCCCTTCCGTCAAATTTTTCTGTTAACTGTTTACGGTTATGATCAAATACCCCCTTGAAATTTTGCACTTATGTGCAAAATGCCCCCTGAACTTGAAATTTATATTTTTTTTATCATTGACTCAAAAGATATTAAAGGCAAACAATTAACAATTATTGATCATATAAATCTTTATGGAATGTATGTTTATGCAGCTATTGGTCATATAAATTTTTATTGAAGGTATGTTACTCTCATGTGTTTTAAATATATACATATATAGAAGACTTTTTTTTACACAAGTTGGTAATTATGTTAGAGTATGCAGTCATAAAGTACACAAGTCTTTGATAATTGTGTGTCCATAAAGAAAATTCATAGGTTAATATCTACAGAAGGAAGAAGAAACAAGGCTTAGGTTTGTGAATTTGCAACTTAATTAATGATAAAATTTTTATAATGCAGGAAATGCCATATCTATTAGCTGCAGCATGTTAAATAGACTGTGTCACAGATCTTCTGCATGAAACCGGTAGATCACATTGTCCTACAAAGTTATGTGATAGATATCAATTTTTTGCTGTTATGACATTCTTGTCTTGGTTTATTTCAACAACTTGATATATTTTTAATGTTTGGTTTTTAGTTTTACCTTCTTTGTAAAAAAATTATCTTGCTCCTTGTTGATAAATATGAAATATGAATGAAAAGGCTGCACATGACAAAACCATTATTTCTCTGGCATATATTCATTCATGTTCTCGTGAATAGAATTTTGATGACAATAGGTACAATATACTACTTGAAGAACTGAATGTATGATTTTTGGTAAGGAAAAAAATATAAATTTTTAAGTTTAGGGGGCATTTTGCACATAAGTGCAAAAGTTCAGGGGGGTATTTAATCATAACCGTAAACAGTTAACAGAAAAATTGACGGAGTGGGTAAATTGATTAACGTAATGTAATTTCAGGGGGTAATTGAAGTTTTGTTAATTTCAAGAGGGTAATTGACGAAACTTACAATTTCGGAGGGGGGGAATTGCCTATTTACTCATAAATTTTCTGTCATCGTGCACAGATTACTTTATTTTTCCTGCTAATGTACTATGTACAGATTACTTTTATCATTCTCTCTCTCACAAAAAGTAAAAAAATTAAACACAGAAATACATGATGTTAGAAAACAATACAACGTCTATAGATTATAAAAAAACACTTATAAGTCATTTAGAGGTCACATTATTTATGTCAAAAATGAAGTTGTGATGACGAAAAAAATACAGATTATAAAAAATGTCATGGTAACCGGTGTTCTAAGTCATTGTTTAAAGTTAAATATTATAATTTTTAATGTATTTATTACACATTTTTCCATAATACTTATTATTTAAACATTAAACAATACTTTCTCCTAAACAAAACATCAAACAACTTAAAAATTATAATAGCAATAATTTTTTGAAAACTATATGCTCGTGTTTAAATGTCATCAACAACTTAAAAATAGGATGGAACTTTGCTATTTATATCATTTGACTATATTAAAGTTGAAGTGATGGTCCCTCTTTTGTACCCAAAAAAATGGAAGTGGTAGTAGTATTTTGATTTAATAACAAAATTATATAAGAGCTGCCTTAAAAAAACCAATTATATAAGAACAATGTTATTTTGACATTTTTTTTTATGGTGGCCGTGGTTTGAACCTCAGACCTTGCATATATTATGCATTGTCCATACCAACTGAGCTATGCTCACGAGGACATCTAAATCAGACATCGTATTTTCACACCGTACAAATACATTTTAAGATAAAATATTAAATAAATACATTTTACAATAATTTTAAGACTATCGTGGTTCTCTTTAGTACATCTTGTACTATGAAGAATACTTTAAAATGTTAATATAATTCATTTTGGTTTTGTGTTAATAAATTTTCTCATCATAGCTTAAAAAAATCTTATTATATAGTGGCATTTTTTTCACTAGTAAAATGTAACATAAAATATCTTAAACAAGCACTAAGATGCAAATAAATGGTGCAGAAAAAGTGATGGAAAAAGCTCTGCAAAGTTGATGCTCTTTGTGTTCCCCTCAGGGGTATTGAGAAGGGAGGTATGCACTACGCAAGAACATATCTATAAAAGGCAAAAACTCTGACTGTTTGACATGCCACAAAGCCAATTCTAATTAAGCAAACAAAGTACATGAAAAGCCTAATGAAACTTATGTTTAGAATCCCAAACTCTTCTTTTGTAACTGAATTTAGATTTGGATTCCATAAAGTCAAAAATCCTTCCATTTCCTACATTTAGTCACAAATTTATTGTACTTTTGTCTATACAACATACCGTAAAGCGGTATATAGCATAAAAGAAAATTTTATGATTAATGCATTTAAAAAATAGCACTGTTTTTTTTTTATATCAAAGAATAAAAAACAAATTAATCGTGTCTTATAAATAGAAGGGTTAATTATGTTTTTGGTCCCTACAAAATTGCGACCTTGTAAGTTTAGTCCTTACTTAATTTTAATAGCATTTTTAATCCCTACAAAAAATTTCTGCACTCAATATTAGTCCTTACTCAATCCAAATTTGTTTAATTTATGCTTAAACTCTTAAGTTTTTCAACAATTTTTTACAGGCGTGTTAAGAACGTTATTAAAAGGTCCTCCGAAAAAAATATCGCAAAAATTTGATTTCTACATCCATATTTTTGTTACTTATATCTTAAACTTTTGTCGTTTTAAAAAATTCATATTTAATTTATTTCATGTTAAAAAATTATAGATTTTAGTAAATGAACCTTTCATAGTGTTCTAAACTTGTATAAAAAGAATCGTTAAAAAATTTAAGAGTTTAAGGATAATTAAACAAAATTTATTTTAGCAGGGACTAAAATTAGAAGTAAATTTTTTTTTGTAGGGATTAAAAATGCTATTAAAATTAAGTAAGGACTAAACTTACAAGGTCGCAATTTTGTAGGGACCAAAAACATAATTAACCCTAAATAGAATAAGAGGGAGTATCAAATGTCACATCAAATTTATTTTATTGATGATTATTGTAAACGAAATCTAGAGGTTATGTTTGCTATTTTCCACCTTGTCACTTAAGACTACATATGATTATTTATGATTCCATGATAGTTGACAATGGTTTGTCATGGTGTGTGTGTGTATATATATATATATATATATAGTTACATGCACAAAATAGCCTTCAAAATTGAAGCATTGTATGTTTGATGTGGTATCGATAAAAATTGATTTTGTAAAATTGATTTTGACTAAACGTGATTTGAAAAGTAAAATACTTTATGTTTAAATACATTTATTTTAAATTGAGTTGAAGAATAAATTTGAGTGTTAAAATTAATTTTAGCATAAAAAAAACTCAATTTTTTAGTTTCAACTAGTATCAATTTTTTTAAACAAAATCAATTCTAATAAAGAGTAACCAAATATGCTAGAATTAATTAGACATATTTAAAATCAATTTTGACTCATTTAAAGGTGAAACAAAACATCTTTAGAATGAAAAATATAAACAAGAGTATATAAAACCACAACACTGAACCCCAAAAAGGGTGGCAAACACATGGGCATGACCCCATAACAATGAACAGAAAGAAAAAGACAGAGGAAGTGTCCTTATCTTCCGAGAACTTTATTTAGTAGTAGTATATAAGAATTTTTTTGAAAGAGTATTGCACTTTATAATATACAATTTTTTTAATGACAAATGTTAATTTTTTGACAAAAATAAACGATATTCATTCATTCAAATTGATAAAGTACATCGATACAATACAAATCCAAATTCGCTAAAAACAAAAAGGATGAATCTGTGAACAAACTCACAGCATCCATGTTAATATAGCATAAAACGGCAAAGTACCTATGCCTACAAATATGACTAATATGACTATATTCATGTCTCTGAAATACTCATGTCTCCGGATCTGCAACGCTGACGACGCCAAAGTCATTGTCATTGATCGGATCTGCACTTGCTCCAAGCTAATCTTTCAACTTGAATCAAATAAACACCGCACTACGACGGGAAATCAAAAACACACCACACAAAGACGGAAAATCAAAACAAACAGAGTCATTCAGAAACGACGAAACACAAAAACAAACGAAAGAAAACAGAAAATATGTGAAATCACATATTCAATTAGAATAGAAGGAAAAACAATTCGGAGGGGTGATTTTTGGGTCAAAATTGATCCTAAATCACCCTTCTAAAAAGAAGAAGAAGAAAGGGGTGTCGGCTAGGGTTTGAGAAGGAGAGAAGAGAGAATATATTTGAGAAGGTGTTCGGATTATAATGACAAATGTTAATATTAAGTAGTTTGTTAAATTAATACATTCTCATTTACTTGGGTTTGAACCCTCCAACTCATTTTCTATTAACCCTAACAAGTTTTTTTTTTTTTTTTTAAACAAACAAAAGGGTGCAGATGAAGAATCAACTGCAGCACCCTAGATATATAAACATAAAGAGAAACAAGGACAAAAGGAGAAGGGGGACCTAACGAAAACCTTCTCAAACGATAAAGGCAACAAAAAACAGGGGCCAAACGCCAAACCCAAAAAGAACAAGAAAATAAAAGCATACAAACAAAGGGGAAAAGAAAACGAACAAGAACAAGAACAAGGAAAGTAACTCATAGAAAGCTCATGAATCAATCTAGTAACCTACCCACGGAGCGAGTATTGTGAACCCGAAAACCCTTCTGCTTATTCCTCTTCTTTGTGGACCGAGACTCCACCTCAATAAAGGGCTCTTCCGAAGCAGCAGAGCAGTTCCTCAGATAATTGATAGCGGCCTCTCTTTCTTCCTCATCAGTGTAAAGTTGAGGCACAAAGTTCCCAGCATCATTACCCTTCAAGAAATGTGGCCGCAAAATCTCCAAGTCATGAGCGACGTTTGGGTTTAAAACCTCAATTCTTGAGGGAAGTGTGCCACACAATGACGAGGAACCTTGAGTGTAGTCTAGATTAGTGACAACATCACTCCAAGGACAAACAATGCATAAATCAGGATATTTGTCACTCTGTTGTTCCTCTCTATGTTGCTCAGCCAAATCAGAGGTAAGTATCTGAATTGGTTGCAGAGGATCCGTACCTATAAAAGAGCTAGGAAGAAGCTCTTTCTCAAATATTATAGGATCTCCCATAAACACGCTAGATGTTGCATCTTTTGACCTTATTATATCAATAATAAGGGGATCTTCAAAAGTCATAGGTTTTTTCCCGCCTTGCACTTGACCCACATTTTTTTTAGGAACAAAATCCTGTTTGAGTTTTTGTACGGGGTCACTTTTGGAGACAACCTTCTCAAGAGCTGCTTTATTGACAAGATTTTTTTTACAGTGATCCGGAGAATGGCCAATAGAGTTGCAATTGAAACAATAGTATGGAGGCTTTTCATACTCAATCTCAATTTCAAAAGAATAATTTTCTCTTTCAACGCACAAAGAGTTGGGAAGAAAACCAGCCATATCAACATCAACCAGCACACGTGCATAATGTCCAAAAGCATGATTTTTAGTATTCTCATCAATTGTTATAGGCGTACCAATAGCCCCAACAATCTCAAATAAAGTTAAAGGTTGCCAATACTCTAGAGGAAGATAATAAAAACGAACCCATACCTGACTATGAGTTTGTTTTTGGCTGGAAGAAATAAATTCTGGAGACCAACGAGAAAGCCGTAGCAATCCCGGTTTCAAGTTCCAAGCACCATTTGACCATACACTTCTAAGATCATCCGCACAAGAGAAACGAAATTCAAAAAATCCCCAACCTAGAGGAATCATCTTCCACTGATTGAGAGGTTTCCATAACAGCAAGAGTTTCTCGCGCAAATCTTTAGAGGAAATGGGTTTATCACCCCCGAGACAGCATCAATCTTCCATGAAGATAATTGTTGCTATTAGCAAGATCAATTTGGTATACATGATTATTTTTCTAACAAGTTTGGTTTATAACCCTAACAAGTTGAGCTACCCAACCCGTTATAATATACATGATTATTTTTCTAGAATATAACAGTGCGGCATTATGTATTTAAATATCCTTGGTAAAATTGGAGGCGGATTGCTATGTACAATGTGTTTTATAAATTGGTTTAAAAAATGTTGGCTAATCAACTAAAGGAAGTACTTTCTAAATATATTTCTAATAACTAATCATCTTTTGTATCTGACAGATCGATTCTAGATAATGCATTGTGGTGACATACATGACTCAAGTTTATGTAGAAATGCACTCGTTATTTCTCACATTTTATTTGCGGGTGGTTGTTTTTTTAGGGGCCAAATATAATGAATCACAAACAATGAAGAATATCTTATCCACCTGTGAAGCAACATCAGGTCAAGCTATTAGTCTTCCATAATCAAAGATTTTCTGTTGTATAGAAATGCCCCTAAAATTGTCCAGAACTCCATCACCAACATTATGGGGGTTTAGGTTGTCCTAGGGACCAAAAAATATCTTTGATTGCCTTCTATGATAGGAAGAAATAAAAGGGTTAATAGTGCTTTACCCCCTTGTAATATATGTCATTTCCGATTTTCCACCCTGTAAAATTTTTTGTTTGGTTTTCGTACTTGTAATTTGAAGATTTTTTGGTTTTGGACCTTCATGACAAATTTCGCCCCCTGTAATTTGATAAAATTTTGGTTTACCTCCGTGTAATTTGAGCAAATTTCGGTTTACCCCCTGTTAATTTGAGCAAATTTCGTTTTAGCCCCCTGTCATATCATCGAATTTGCACTGTCAAAAATCATGAAGGTCCAAAACCAAAAATCTTCAAATTACAAGGATGAAAACCAAACAAAAAATTTTACAGGGTGGAAAACCGAAAATGACCTATATTACAAGGGGTTAAAGCACTGTTAACCCGAAATAAAATGACTACATTTAACTTCAGTAAAGACAGGTGTGGCAAAGAATTAGCTATTGGTGTAGCAAGTGCCTACCAAAAGCGGGAAAGGAGATGATGATCAAGTCAATGCTTCAATATATCCCATCTTATGTAATGAGTATCTTTTTGCTCTCTAAGTCTATTATTACCACCATCGAGAAAATGAACAATTCTTTTAGTGGGGTAATGGTGGAACTTGTTGTGCATAAATCTCATGGTGGAATGGGTTTTAAGGATCTTGTGACATTTAATCTAACTATCTTAGGAAAACAAGGGTGGAAATTCTGAATTAGCGTGGATGCCTTGGTGATCACTAATGTTTGATGAGAAATTTAAATCACTTTTACCACAAAAATATGATGTATAGCTAGGTAGATATGAGGGTGGTGTCTTTCTACGAGCTTTTGGTGTTCTAAGATCGCATGATTTTTATAGGAGATGCTACAATTTTATAGCTTAGGACCCATAAATCGATGTTCAAAATTGTTTTAGAATGTCATTATATGAGCCGAGATTACTTTCATTTAACTCTTGATATAAATCATTTGAAATCTTCATAGTTTTTTAAATTCTTATAAAAGCTTATGATATAAATCATCTGAAATTCAAATTCAATCTTAAAAGTCATTAAAATCTTGTAGTCTTTTAAAATCCGCTAGACTTTTTCATTCAAATATTGTCTTTTAAAATCCTGATCGATTATAACTCCCTAAATTTTAATCGATTGAATATATTTGGGTTAAATATGTTTTTAGTCCCTACGAAATTATGAATTTTCTAGTTTAGTCCCTATAAAATTTTAATGGTAATTTTAGTCCTCCATAATATTGTAGTTTGTAAGAATAGTCCCCATAAACTTTTAGTCCTCCAAATTATTCCCTATAAAATGCAAATAGGGACTAAAAGTGAATAAATTTTTTGTAGGGACTAAACTTAAAAACTTATAATTTTGTAGGGACTAAAAACATATTTAACCCAATATATTTTGACAGTGTATTGATTGATCGTAAAAGGTAATTTAATGTTAATTTGTTTTTAATTTTTCTTTTTAATAAATTAAATTTAGGGTAATCAAATTGAACTAGTGATTAACGATCTACACAAATTAAGATGAATGGTTGAGAAGAACCGACCAGAGCCCGGATTAATATGACCCTTCTCCTAGAAACCTAAAGCTAACATAAAAAATATGGGTAATGCTTGAGTGAAGAGATATGCCTAAGTCCAATTTGATTTTTGTTTTTTACAAAACCTCAGTCCAATTTGATATAAAAGTATTTTTTCGGTGAATATTTGTTGTGAAAATATTTGAGTTTAAAATAAATCATCATCATCAAAATATAAAACCTAAACAAAACTAGGTTTCTTTTATCATCAGAGAAGAATGTCCTGCGGTGAGGAGAAGACGAAGTCAGAAGTAGAGACGACGATTGAGTTGCTTCCTGACGATCTTCGATGTCACATTCTGTCATTCCTTCCGACGAGAGATGCTGCTGCTACTAGCCTTCTGTCAAAGAGATGGAAACCACTTTGGCTCTCACTCCGTTCCTTCGAATTCAACAACAGATACTATACTGACTTTGGTAAGTTTTCAGATATCGTCATCTCAGTTCTCTCCTCACGACACTCTGTCCAATCATTACGCCTTACTTGTCACTCCAGTGATCCATTCAAGGTTGTAGATGTCAACCACTTTCTTTATAAAGTGGCGCTACAAGGAATTCCGGAACTCCACCTCTGCTTGTTCACATATTCAACCATATTGCCTAATGGCTTTTGCAAGAATCTTGTCACCCTCGACCTACACTATGCTAGTTTGAATTACTTTTCATGTGTTGATTTTCCGTTGATCAAGTCCCTAAGTTTGATCTTCGTCAAATTTGAAAGTCACGCCATTATGTTCAAGTTTTTGTCTGGATGCCCCAATCTTGAATATTTAGATGCAAGACACTTAGATGTAAGTAACCGTGACATTCCACCTCCCGCGGAAGAGATAGCAGAAGCCTTGCCCAAGTTGGTCAGAGCAAAAATTAATCATTCATCTATCCTGGGGCCCGTGCTTGGTAATGCACGGTTTTTGTGCATACAAATGGTATAAAATACTTCTGTAATATTAATAATTGTTTGGCTTAATGGTGTGTTTCGCCCCTGCAAATAGGCGGCGTTTAAAAATTGGTCCCTGTAATCGTTAATCCTGGCATTTTACCCCTGCAATTGTTAATCATTTAAAATTTGGTCCTTACGTCACCAGATTAGCAAAAATGGCATGGGAAATGACGAAATTACCCCTGACTTTTTTTTTTCCTTAAAAAAAAAAAATTCAGTTTTTTCCCGAATTTTTTTTACGATTTTTTCCCGAAAATTTTTCAGTTTTAATTTTAACAATTTTTTTCCGAAATTTTTTTTGACTTTTAATTATTTTTTCAGATTTTTTTAATTTAAAAAAGAATTTTCAAAATTTTGAAAAAAAAAAATTTGAAGGAAAAAAAAATTAGCCCAGGGGTATTTTGGTCAATTCCCATGCCATTTTTGCCAATCTGGTGACGTGGCAGTGATTAAGTTGGTCAAAGGACCAAATTTTAAATGATTAACAATTGCAGGGGTAAAATGCCAGGATTAGCGATTACAGGGACCAATTTTTAAACGCCGCCTATTTGCAGGGACTAAAGACATCATTAAGCCTAATTGTTTTTACTTGTTAGAAATTCTTATTACTTTCTAGCAACAATTACTTGTTTTTCCATGTGACTAGAACTTAATGAACTTAAGGGACTGTGTCTACATTCCCACGTTTCACAATCTATCCCACATGGACCTTACCTTTGACCGTGTGTACATTGGCTGCAATGTCGTGTGGAACTGGTTCGCACAAATGCTCCACAATAGTCCCAAGCTTCAAAATCTTACCATCAGCAAGGTTTGAATTTCATTTCAACAATACCCTTTTTTATTTTAAACCTTACTCCGGCATATTCTTTTTGACAAAAAAAATTGCATGTTATCAGCAGGAACACTCATATACATGTGCAATTGGCAAATGCCATTGGAAGGATCAACAAACTGTTCCAAAATGTCTTTCATCACAACTTAGAACGTTCAAGTTCAGATCATACAACGGCTTTGGTTGTGAGGTTCAATTTGCTAAATATATCATGCAGAATTCAAAAGTACTGCAAAATATGACAATCCACACTAAAGCAATTGACCTAAAGCACCAAATCTTGGAAACATTCTCTCGATGTCCAAGGGGCTCTGCGGCATGCAATCTTCACTTTGACACAACACCTTCTTAAGTCGAAGACTCTTGGAAGCTTCTTTATGATTTTTCAGTTATGTTTGTGATCACAAGTGCAATTAGGATCGTTAATTATAATTGTGATCGTTTCAATGCAAACAGCGGCTGCTGCAAGATAAAATAATTTTGATAGCTGCTAGTGCATTATGTGGATGGAAAAGCAGTATTTAGATTGTTTTATGGATCTAGACTCTGTTGGCTTTTACTGTGCCACTGTTCCGTATGAATATTTGTTAGTTTTAAGGGCATTGATTCTTCTGGATTTTATCGATGTAACCTTTTCATTTAGCTCCCAGCTCACTCCTTTTCTTTTCTTATCGACGATTGTTTTACATTCGAGTTTATATCAATCTCTATCATTGTTTGGCAGTTATTTTTCTACTGTTTAGTTTAGACATGAAAATTAGAGAGAAAGAGAGGAATTACTTCTGAATGCATCACTGTTCTGGAGACTATAATCCACTGGGCATCGAGGATTTGTTTTGTGATGGTTACATTGCAGTTTTTTTGCTGTCAAAATACTTTTAATCGATGTTGATTAATTATCTGTTAGGTGTTCCATGCAAAACTCTTCAGCATTGTGTTTTTCAAGTCGTTGATTTTTTCACATTGAGATACAATTTGTATTTCTGTTACTGTCTTTATGTTATTCGGGACATTTTGAAACTTTGCTCTTCTTGTTAAGAGTTTGTCTTCGTTTTATGTTAAGGGTCTCTCCTATCTATGCACCAAACTCTTGATGACTTTGAAAATTGAAATGCATGTAGAGAAGGGGACAGACTTTGTTTTATGTTTATTTCATGAGATTTTAAAATAATGTAATTGGGTTAGTTGGACTCTAGTGGCTACTCAGATGATTATTTATGAGTACATCAACTGTGCTGTGATGCATGAAGTTCATGCAATTATACTTTACATATGTTAATTGAAGAAGAGCAATTAATATGTTCACTGTGAAGTGATCCAACTCATTGTTTTGAACAGTAAAAACTTGTTTTTGACTCTGTCTCATCCCATGAGAATGTTGGAGTTTAAAATGCTTTTGGAGTTCTATAGGTCAATGCAGTGTTTGATAGTTTTATTTCATTCATGTTTGATGAGAAGTGTAAACCCATTTTACCAAAAAAATATTATGTCTAGTTAGGTATGGACGAGGAAGTGTCTCTCTATGGAGATTTTGGTGTTCTTAGATCACATATGATTTTGATAGGAGATGTTACAGTCTCATAGCTTAGGATCCACAAATTGGCGATGTTCATCCGATGGCTCTACAAATTGTTTTGTAATGATACCGCTTTCTTGTAGGTTAAGGAGTTATGGAAGTAGTATCCTACTGCTACTTTTCTTGTTTAGATACTACTTTTCTTGCCATTTTATCATTCTTTTCGACTCTTCTGACTCTAGTTCCAACTGTTCGGAATGCATGATTGCTTCATTTGCATACAATTTTCATTTTTAAAAGGATTCTCCAAGCATCCTTTGGGCTGGAGTAACACAAATTCACGAGGCTTATCATATATCTATCATACATTTGAGTAATGGTTACCTGTAATTATATATTATTTATATTTATATGATCTAATTATGAATGGCCTGATAATTTTCTCATTCTATCATAACTTCCTTACCGTATAACGATGATCAGGTGAAAAAAATAATAAAATTGCAACCTCAGTTTCTTATCATTGTGTTTTGAAAACAAGGAGGAAGCTAGGTATGGAATATATAGTTTTGTTTTTATGGTAGGTATAGTTAATTAGGTTGCTAGATTCTGTTTAGAAAGTCTATAAATAAGACTTGAGAATAGTGCAGTTTGTATCCCTGTCTACACATTTTTTCCAATATGATGAGCACCATCTTGGCTAACCAATAAATCAAGTAAAGTCTATACATGTTGATACAGCCACCTGGAATAATAATTTTATCTAGGTTGAAATCATGGGTTGAGTCATGAAACTTATGACAATTTAAATTGAATGAAATAGCCAATCACGAAACTTTAGTTATGCATATAATGAAATTAATATTGTTTGGATTTTATCTTTCAGCAAATCATTAAGCAGCTGATACAAAATTTGAATAAGTAGGTTATGCGCCTTTAAGGTGCTAGTTTTATTTCTTCTTGTTTATGCATAATGTAACATATTATTTCTGCCAAAACAAGTGTAATTCGTTGAAAACCATGAAGGGTACTGAGAAGTTGAACATAACAGCAAAAAAAGCGAATAAGATACACATTTTAAGCTATGCTGTTGTTTTCGCATCTACTCATGAAGGCTAGTTCATGTGTCATCAGTATCGCATCAGTGCAGCAAGACATCTTATTGGTCAATAGCATACGAGTTCATGTCTGTCATGCTTACATTTGAGCTGATTTAATAATCTGATTGCATCTTCCTCTGTTCTTTAGTTCTGGTTTGTAAACCTTTCTTTTGAATCAACTCAATTTTCCATCTCATATTTGTTAGAACATATTCGCTGTAATCTATTGCATTCTTAAAAGCCTACTATATAAATTGTTTAGTGAGGGAATTTTTAGAATCTTTTAGAAAGAGTAGACGCAGATAAACAACTGCTAAACAATGATAGTCATCAATACATTCTTTTGTGCATTGAGGCCATCGACTTCCCCACAATAAGAGCTCTGCCACGTCCATTGTTTAACCTCTTCATTTTTCCTCTTCAGATCCTTACATCCTTACTCAATCAATAATTTTGTTTCTTTGTCGATATGTATGCAACTTACAAAATAAGACACCATTAAGGATGTTTGTGATTATTTGAAACGTTTGAATGTTCAGTTTAATTTTACAAAACAATATCAGTTATTGATATTTGAGCTCTTAAGCAGAAAAAATATAACCATTCAAAAATTTTATTCTGCCAAGACTAATTTTTGGGATCAATTGGCCCTTAGAATCAACTGAATTGCAAGCTCTGAAAGTGTGCATTGATTATAGAAATGAACATCGCGTAATTCAATTTCTGATGACTCTTCGGTATGACATTGAGGAGCTGAGTGGGACTATTTACAACACACTCCTCTTTCCAAGTATTGGTTAAGTAGTTAGATCGTTGTTGGCAGAAAAAAAAAAATCATACTTTAACCTTGTAGGCCGAAAAAGGATTTTGTTACATGTAGTCTGTTATTTTTTAGCTAAATAGATTTATAAAAATGTCTTGGTCTTGTGTATTTTATTTTAGAAAAAGCTGGCTGACGTGAATTTGATTTAAGCTAGACAGAGGTGAAGTTTTGTGAATGCGCTTGGCGGAAATTGCAAGTTTTGAAGGCTAACACAACTTCCTGGACCGCCTTGCTGAGGCATGACGTCCATCAGAAGGAATTTTGTTAAGGAATCTTGTGGAACACTTCTGATTGGAATATCCGGCGGAGCACCTTGCTGCCTGGCAGAATTTGCCTTAAAAATGCTTTTTTTGACCCTAACCCGCCATGTGTTTGGAGCATTTAAATGACTAGCCAGCTCTTTTAAAACATGATTATTCCGGCGGGCGTTATCTATCAGTTAAGCGGTTATGCTTGAGATTCAAATACTATCAAAGCCAAACTTTGGGAGAATTCAAGGGTTTTGATTCAATTTCATCTTTTGAATGTGTGACTCTCAAACTCTATTGTAATGTTTGTAACTATTATGAGTAGATAAGTCTCTCTAGATTAAAATGTAGATGAACCTCTTTAAATATGCTTGAGCTATGTAATTCATGAATCCTGGTTATTTAATTGATTTCTTCTGTTTATTTGATCACTTTCAAATTGAAATTAGGGTATAATTCACTATTGAAAAATATGTTGTAACCAGATAATTGTTTGCCTAGATTATTGCTATAGGAATATGGATTTGTCAACTTGTTATATAGAAATTAGCGTTCTATCATGCTTTTGATAACAATAGTTCACTTACTTAGGGTGTGTTTGAATTAAGGGTTTAGGAGGGGAGAGTTGACTTTTCTTTTTTAAATTACGGACTATATAACATGTTTTTCTAAAATAAATTAAGTGTGATTGAAGTATTATATGATTGTTTATCATGTTAATATGTTAACTTTTTAAAAAACATTTCATAATGTCCGTAATTTAAAAATGAAAAGTAAACCCTCCCCTCCATTCTCCTCCTAAACCTTCCATACAAACACACCCTTAAGGAATCAGGACGCCTTTGTTTGATAACAATAGTTTTAGTGTAACTGGCTAATTTATGGTGAACATAGGTTTTTTTTTAATAGAGAAAATCGTAAACAGGTCATTCAATTACTATGATTGAGATCTTTACTACCATTACCAAGCAGTGAAAAAAAGATTTTGTCAAAAAAAGTAGTGTAAAAAAAGAATTTGAAATCCTAATCGTTTTTCTTTATCATCAATTTGAAGCAATTATTTTATTTCACCAAGTTTCTAAACAATTCACAAACAAACTCCTCAATTTAATTATCACCCAAGTAGAACTGTAATTCCTAGTACGTTTTAAGATTATTCTCAATTTTTGTGTTTGCGGTGTGATTTGGATCAATTTTGAGATAAAAAGTCATCTGTTATCTAAAATAAAAATTGCATGAGGTTCAAATGACTATTTTTAAAAAAAATGTGATTTGATTTGGTCAAAATATATGCCATTTAGATCAGTTTTTGTTTATAATAAAATATAGAGGAGTATGTATATTTTTTGATTAGTACAATAATTACCTTTTTAATAAAAAATACATTTAAATTGTTTATTAAAAAATAAATTATACATATTTTATTGGTAAATCAAATCTATCCGTGGTTATTATTTATTTGTACCAAGCAAGAGAGAGAATAGGGAACAACGTGTGGGTTAACCAATAAACTAGACTAGACTAGGGTTTCATTCTTATACCGATCAAAAGAATAAGATGAAGAAGACGATGCCTTCCTGTGTTTCAACTATCGAGTGTTTTCCTGACGATGTTCGGTGTCACATTCTCTCATTCCTTCCAACAAGAGATGCTGCTGCTACAAGCCTTCTGTCAAAGAGATGGAAACCACTTTGGCTCTCGCTCCGTTCCTTCGACTTCCATGACAGATACTTTCCTGACTTCCGCAAGTTTTCCAATTTCGTCATCTCATTTCTCTCCTCACCAAACTCTGTCCACGTCCAATCCTTACGTCTCTCTTGTGGCTCTGATGTTACCTTCAGATCCTTCCCAGATGATTTAGACCTCTTTTTTAATAGTGTAGAGCTAAAAGGTGTTCCGGAACTTGATCTCCGAATACTCTTTCGGACCAAATTGCCTAGTGGCTTCTACAGTTGCAAGACTCTTGTCACCCTCAAGCTAGGCAATGTTGTTTTGGATTACTCTTCTTGTGTTGATTTTCCATTACTCAAATCTCTAATTTTGAATGACTTCATCTTTGGAAGTCAAGCTATTATGTTCAACTTTTTATGCGGATGTCCTAATCTCGAATATTTAGATTTTGATGCAAGATCAGTAAAAATTGATCGTGACACTCCTCCACAAGTGGAAGAGGGGGCTAAGTCCTTACCCAAGTTGGTCAGAGCAAGAATTGGTTATTGCAACTATATTCTGTTTCCTGTGTGTTCTAATGCACAATTTTTGCACGCACAAATGGTATAAAATGTTTCTCTAATGTTAACAACTTGTTTTTATTTCTTTATCAAAAAATCTCATTATTTTTAGTAACAATTATTTGTTTCTTTCATGTCTATAGAACGTTAATGATTGTGTCTACAATCCCATGTTTCACAATCTAATCGATTTGGACGTTACCCTTGCGTGGGGAAACTGCTGCAACGTCATGTGGAACTGGTTTTCACAAGTGCTGCACAGTTGTCACAAGCTTCAGAATCTTACCATTTACAAGGTTTGTTTTAGTTCGACTTCTATTTTAAACCCTACGTGTTTCATTTTATTTTTTTGACAAATGAAAATTTACATATTGTAACAGAATTTCAAGTGTGTAGATGAAATTGGCAAAGAGCATTGGAAGGATCCACAAATTGATTTAGAATGTCTTTCAACACAGCTTAGAACATTTACACTCAAAAATTACATAGGCTTAAGTTGTGAGGCTCAATTTGCTAAATACATTATGCAGAAGTCAAAAGTACTACAAAATATGACAATTCAGAGTACTTTAAACATTGATCTAGAGCATCCAATGTTGGAAACTTTCTCTTTGTGTCCAAGGGGCTCTGCGACATGTAAACTTCACTTCGACTTACAGCCGGACATGTAATCTTCACTTTGACTTACATCCGACCCTACGCCATTTTTAATTATAGTTGTGAATTGTGATCACAAATGCAATTATGCTCATTTATTATAATTTTGTTCATTTTGACGCAAACTGCGGGTTGTGTAGGACAAATTGATTTTGATAGCTGCTAGGGCATTATATGGATTAAAAGGTACTATTTTCATAGTTTTATGTATTCAGACTCAGTTGCCTATTATTATTATGCAAATATGTAAAATAGCAACGCTTGGTAGTTTTAATGGCATTGACTCTACTGCTTTTATTTATGTAGTTTTTTCATTTTATCTCCTCCCACCTTTTTTGTCCTTTTCTTTTACTTTTGATGTTTGCTTGTTGCTCTAGTTATATCAATGTCTATTCGTTGCCTGGCAGTTACTAGTATTTTTCTGTTGTTTAGTTTAGACATGAAAATTCTAGGGAGGGGAATTGACTCTCAATGTATCAATGTTGTGCTAGTTTTGTTTGAAATTTGGTATAAGGATAATACACCTGGCATTGAGGATTTGTGATGTTATGGTTTTTTTTTTTTTTTTTTTTTTTTTTTTTGTAATCATATTGTGGTCGATTTGCTGTCATATTGCTTTGGATTAACAATATTGAATAAGATATGGTTGGACAATGTGTTCATAGGTGGTGGACTATCCTAAATTTACATTCCGATTTCGTAAGGATTGAGTTATGTCAAATCCGAATTCTAAGATGGTATCAAAGAGTACTATTCAAGGCTTGTTGAACTACTTGCCATGAGGTCACCGCTATCCGGCTACTCGGGGTCATGCTCTAAATGTCCAGTTCTGGGCACGATGGGTGTTGACAATATGGCCTGAAAATGTGTTTCTAAGTGGTGGTTAGTCCTCACCTAATCCTATTAATTTGCTGTTACGTGTCCAATGCAAAATTCGGCTGAATTATGTTTTTCCAATTGTTGGTTTCTTCCGTATAATTCACAATGGGGATCCGTTTGTATTTCTGTTACTTTGGGAGCCTTGCTTTTCTTTGGAAGAGGGGAAGGGTTGATTATGTGATTGTCTTATGCTGTTGCTTTCACTAGGAGTTGGTCTTTGTTTTATATTTAGGATAATATAAGATTCAGTTTTCTAATACTCTTCTTCCTCTTACGCTGTCCTCTTTCTCTCTCGCGATACTCTTTTCCTTCACATCTCTGCTTCCATTTTGTGCCTCAATTTTGTAAGTTGATCTACTTTTTTATTTTCTAATTCATATGATTTACTTGTCCGATGTTCTCGACTGGTTTTTTCTATTGATTTGCTATGATGCTCGTTGTTTGCTAATGAGTTCTGTTTAAATTCCTGCATAATTTTCATGGATGAGTTCTTTCAAAGTTACTTGGCAAATCAAAATCTTACATTGTTAATTTTCACTGATGTATGTTGTTTAACTTCCTGCATAATTTCCATTACTGAAGTGTTGTGTTACTCATATAATGATCTCTGTTTCTGTATGATCTGCTGCTGCATATTGTTCTGATTTGCCAATATGTTTTTTGCGCGTGGTTTCTGTTTTAGAGCATCTTTGTTGTGGATGTTTTGTTGGCTGTTTTTGTTGTTCTATTTGTGCAAGATAAACCCTTGAGAGCTTCCTAATTATTTGTTCCAATGCCTTTGATGAAACTTTTAAAAGAAAATGATTCCTGTAATACGAGTTCAAACAATTCACCGAGATAGATACTGTCAGATTACTTTAAAATCATCAAATGCCCCCTAAAAGCTAGTTAATCTTTCATTAAGTTTTTCTATCACACATTTCTCTATCTACTACTTATCCCTACTCCACCCTATAATATATCATTCATTCTTATATTCTGTTGTTATAATATCACCATGTAGGTAATGTACCATCTCAATTATGAAATCCTTTACTTTTTCATTCGTCCTTTCTTTATGTTTTGTCACCCTTTTTATCAATTACTTTCTAAAATAATAACAAGAAACAAGTAATATTGGTTGCATGATAGAGGCAGTTAGTTAATGTTGTTTTCAATTTCTTTTTGAAGGGTAATGCTATTTTCATTTTAAAGAGAACAAACCGAGGGTTTTAATTGCACACTACTTTGTTAACAATAATTATTATGCTGGTTCAAGTTATTATGTATGTTTCAGCCAAATTTGCTAAGATTCTTAATTAGTATTTCCTTTCAAATTTTACGTAATTGCCATCTTGCATTGGTTTTTCATTTGTTATGTTTGCTTCTGTTTTGTTTCTTTTGGTTTTGGTTTGGTAATGTCAATAAGATGTGGGTTGTGCTCATTAGTAAAGTCAATAAGATGTGGCTTGAAATTCATCTTCTCCTTCCCCTTCCTTCCCATAAAGTACAACTCTATCCCTATCTTTCTCTATCCCTCTCTCATGTATCTCTTGAATACTACCTTTTTAAGTGTTTTCTTTTTTAAATTAACACTAAAATAGTGATGTGTTATTTTTTTATTATTATACCCTCATTTTAATCCACCAATAAATTCCTATTTTTTTGCACACACTTTATCTTTCCAATAAATTTAATATGTTATCTTTCTCTCGTAACAAACAGTTGCCAGTTGATAACTTTTTCTCCAACAAATTCCAATTTTTTTTTGCGTGCTCTCTCTCTCTTTATCATATCAAACAATTGTCAATTTTCTAAATATTGTGCACATCTTTTTAATTATTTTAAATCAATATAAAATTTATTTCAATTTCTTCTTCATTGTCATCTTGTTCTTGTATCTTGTTAAATGAATCTTGAGTTAATTATGTTTCTAGTCCCTATAAAATAGCGATCTTGTAAGTTTAGTCCCTACTTAATTTTAGGTTAAAGTGCAACTTTGGCCCCCTATCTTTCAAAAAGTTGCGATTTTGGCCCCCTAAGTTTGAAAACTACAATTTTGGTCCCCTATGTTTTAGCCTCTTTGCATATTTGGTCCTTTTGGTCAATTTTGACCGGTCAACGGCCATGTGGCATGCCACATGGGTAATTATTAAATTAAAAATAAATAAAAAAATCATTTTTTAATTAAATAAATTAAAAATCTAATTAAAAACATTTAAAAAATCAGGAAAATTGAAAAATTAATAAAAAAATTGAAAAAAATTCTGAAAATATTAAAAAATTCTGGAAAATTGAAAATTAATAAAAATGAAAAAATATGGAAAAAATTTAAAAATTCTAGAAAAATTAGAAAAATACGAAAAAAATTTAAAAATTCTCGAAAAATTAATAAAAATAAAAAATGATTAAAAAATAAAATAATCTAATAAAATG
Organism: Medicago sativa; assembly: GCF_051527215.1. NCBI lineage: Eukaryota > Viridiplantae > Streptophyta > Magnoliopsida > Fabales > Fabaceae > Medicago > Medicago sativa. The sequence goes on from NC_140753.1 coordinate 2,802,966, forward strand.
AAAAATTCTGAAAAAAATAAAAAAGATTAAAAAATTTTGGAAAAATGAAAAATTAATAAAAAAATTTCAAAATTTTCAAAAAAATTAAAAAGATTAATCATGTGTATTTATAAACCGAGCTTAGGTTTATTCAGTGTATTTATTTCCAAAAAATTTGCAGTGTATTTTTGTGTATCTATAAACCGAGAATAAGGGAAAAAATATGTGTATTTATAAACCGAGCTTAGGTTTTTTTTTTATTTTTCGAAATTTCGAAATTTTCATTAGTATTTTTTCCGGGAATTTTTGTGTATTTATAAACCGGGAATTTTTGTGTATTTATACACTGAAAAAACCTAAGCTCGACATATATACTAATGAAAATTTCAAAATTTCGAAAAATACTAATGAAAATTCTAATTAAAATTTTAATGGAAATTTCGAAATTCTAATTAAAATTCTAATTAAAATTAGAAACGTGCCGAAATTCTAATTAAAATTCTAATTAAAAATTTTCATTAGTATTTTTCAATATGTTTTTTGCGCGTGGTTTCTGTTTTAGAGCATCTTTGTTGTGGATGTTTTGTTGGCTGTTTTTGTTGTTCTATTTGTGCAAGATAAACCCTTGAGAGCTTCCTAATTATTTGTTCCAATGCCTTTGATGAAACATTTAAAAGAAAATGATTCCTGTAATATGAGTTCAAACAATGCCTTTGATGAAACTTTTAAAAGAAAATGATTCCTGTAATATGAGTTCAAACAATTCATCTTCTCCTTCCCCTTCCTTCCCATAAAGTACAACTCTATCCCTATCTTTCTCTATCCCTCTCTCATGTATCTCTTGAATACTACCTTTTTAAGTGTTTTCTTTTTTAAATTAACACTAAAATAGTGATGTGTTATTTTTTTATTATTATACCCTCATTTTAATCCACCAATAAATTCCTATTTTTTTGCACACACTTTATCTTTCCAATAAATTTAATATGTTATCTTTCTCTCGTAACAAACAATTGTCAGTTGATAACTTTTTCTCCAACAAATTCCAATTTTTTTTGCGTGCTCTCTCTCTCTTTATCATATCAAACAATTGTCAATTTTCTAAATATTGTGCACATCTTTTTAATTATTTTAAATCAATATAAAATTTATTTCAATTTCTTCTTCATTTTCATCTTGTTCTTGTATCTTGTCAAATGAATCTTCAACTATTTCTCCCTTTTCATGTCTTATCAGCAGTTCCAATGAGTCTCCACTCTTTCTTCCTTTTGAACATTCATGAAGTCTTTTATTTTTCTTATCTCAAATATGTTCTTTTATTTTGCATTTGAAATTTTTAACAATTGCTACTCTTCTTATTTATAGAATTTTAACTCTTCTTAGAACCATTGTTTGTAACAAAATTTTGTTTAAATTTGAAGATAACAAGAAATAAATTTTGTTTAAATAAATAAACAAATTTTAATTTTCCAAATAAATAACATTAATTAGTTTTATTGAAAAAGGTAAGAGTAATTGACAAAAGGGTATAATTGACAAATCAGACCCTTGAAAATACCAAAAGACAGTTAAATAGGAAAAAAAATTCACCCTAAAAAGACACAGACACTTAAAAAGGGACGGAGGGAGTAGAAATTAATAAAAAGTTCAAATAAAATAATAGTTTTTTTGGACAAGATCAAAGTAATACATGTAGTTTATTGAGATATTTATGCTAAATAGATAATTTTGTTTTAAAAAAAAACAAAAAAAATTAAAAATAAACGTGGGAATGACATGTGACATAAAATACTTTACTTTATTATATTTTTTAGTAAAAAAAAACTTACTTTATACTACCTCCGTCCCTTAATATAAGACCCTTTTGAGAATTTTTTTTGTCTCTTTTTATTAGATCCCTTTGGTATTTCTAAGTACATTAATATATAAATTCTTTACCAACATACCCCTATTTATTTTACATCTTTTTCTTCAATCAACATTAAATACTATGTTGAAAACATACACTAATTCCCTCTCTTAAGGATAAAATTGTAAAATCATTAATTACAAACAAATTTATTACCACTTTCAACTTTCTTAATTCCAGTTATTTCTCTAAAAGGGCCCTATAATTAGGGACCGAGGTAGTATATACTAGCGAAAAGATGGGCACTCATGTGCTTGTCTTTCCGTTTTTTTTATTGCATTAACGTTTAAAAATTATGAACTGTGTTTTTTCCGATTTTGATTAAATTTTGATCATTATATTTCCAACAAAGTTATTGCCATGAATAATTTTTTTTTTGTGGCCGGGGTTTGAACCCCGGACCTTGCATATATTATGCATTGTTCTTACCAACTGAGCTAAGCTCACGAACTAAAAACAAACACCTAGTAGATAATTTTTGTTTTTATTATTTAAAAGAACCCCTAAATAAATTGGTTTTGCAGAGTTTAACCCTTGATATGCAGGAAAGAAAAACCTCTTGATAAAGGGGTTTATATATTGGAATTTATGGGCTTTTATATATATATATATATATATATATATATATATGGGGGCTGTTAACTTGCACCCACCTAAAAACACTAAGGTGCAAGTTAACAAGCTGCACCTACTAGTTATTTACCAAAAGACCCATGTTTTTCTATTATAAACAAATATTATTTATGCTATTTACAAAAATGTCCTTTTAATTAAAATAAAGTTTAATAGAGACAAAAGAGTGTTTTAGTAAAGTACAAGTATGTGCAGCTTGTTAACTTGCACCTACTAGTTATTTACCAAAACACCTATGTTTTTCTATTATAAACAAATATTATTTATGCTATTTACAAAAATGTCCTTTTAATTAAAATAAAGTTTAATAGAGACAAAAGGGTGTTTTAGTAAAGTACAAGTATGTGCAGCTTGTTAACTTGCACCTTAGTGTTTTTAGGTGGGTGCAAGTTAACATCCCCCTGTATATATATATATATATATATATATATATATATATATATATATATATATATATATATATATATATATATATATATATATATATATAAACCTTTCGAAGGAAAGGAAAGAAAAAATTAGGTTTCTTTTTCACAGAAGAAGTTGTGGCGAAGATGTCGTGTGATGGGAAGAAGAAGATGGAGTTTTCCAGTGAATCGAATTCAGAAGTAGAGAAGACAACGATGGAGTCGCTTCCTAACGATGTTCGGCGTCGTATTCTGTCATTCCTTCCAACGAGAGATGCTGCTGCCAGCAGCCTTCTGTCAAAGAGATGGAAACCGCTTTGGCTCTCACTTGCTTTCTTTGACTTCAATGACGGATACTTTCCTGACTTCCGCAAGTTTTCCGATTTCGTCACCTCAGTTCTCTCCTCACCGCACTCCGTCCAATCATTACGCCTCACCTGTGGTTTTCATCCTTTTGTCAACTCAAGTTTTCCTGATTTCCACTTCTTTCTTAATATGGTGGCGCTAAAAGGGGTTCATGAACTTGACCTTGGCTTGGTCACTTTAACCAAATTGCCTTATAGCTTCTACGGTTGCAAGACTCTTGTCACCCTCAAGCAACACAATGTTATTTTTGATTTTGATTGACTCTTCCTATGTTGATTTTCCATTACTCAAATCCCTATATTTGAATGATATCAAATTTGGAAGTCAAGCCATTATGTTCAAGTTTTTATGTGGATGTCCCAATCTTGAATATTTACATGCAAGATCCCTACAATTTATTGGTCGTGACAGTCCTCCACAAGTGGAAGACGGAGATAAACCCTTACCCAAGTTGGTCAGAGCAAGAATGGTTGATTCTCCATATACCCCGTTTCCTATGCTTTGTAATGCACAATTTTTGCGCGCAGGAATGGTATGGAATGCTACTCTCATATTATTTAGAGTTTATTTATTTATCAAAAGTTCTAATTACTATCTATCTACTAACAATTATTTGTTTTTTTTTTTTTTCCTTCATGTAACTAGAACTTTAAAGACTGTGTCTCCAATCCCAAGTTTCACAATCTAGTCCAGATGGACCTTACTTTCAAGTATCAACGCTGCAAAGTCATGTGGAACTGGTTTGCGCAAGTGCTGCACAATTGTCCTAAGCTTCAAAGTCTTACCATTTACAAGGTTTGTTTTTGTTGGTGTCTTCTATTATTTTAAACCACGCTCACGTATTTTATTTTTGACTAATGGAAAATTTATACATTGTACACAGAACCACACATGTGTAAATGAAGGCAATGAGCACTGGAAGGACCCACAGATTGTTCCGACATGTCTTTCATCACAACTTAGAACATTCACACTCAAATATTACAAAGGTTTGAAATGTGACCCAATTCGCTAAATATATTATGCAAAATTCAAAACTACTACAAAATATGACAATTCACACTACTCTACACATTGATATAAAGGATCCAATATTGGAAACTTTCTCTCTGTGTCCAAGGGGCTCTGCGACATGTAATCTTCGCTTTGACCTACAACCGGCCCAACATCGTTTTCAATTGTGGTCGTGAATTGTGATCACAAATGCAGTTCTGATCATTAATTATAATTATGTTCATTTTGACGCAAACTGCGGTTGCAGGATAAATAGATTTTGATAGTTGCTAGGGAAGTATGTGGATTTATATGCAGTATTTGATAGTTTTATGGTTTCAGACTCAGTTGGTTTTTATTATTATACAAATGTCCAACAACAATTAATACTAGACAGTTTCAATGGCATTGACTCTACTGCAATTTATTCATGTAGCATTTTCAATTTAGCTCCTCCCAACATTTTGTCCTTTTCTTTTCCTTTTGGTGATTGCTTCCCACTTTAGTTAATTTCAATACGTATCTTTGCCTTGCACTTACTAGTATTTTTCTGTTGTTTAGTTTAGACATGAAAATTAGAGGGAGAAGAATTGTTTATGAATGTATCAATGTTGCTGAGTTAGTCTGTGCTAGATTTGATAGAAATTTGCTGTAGGGAATTTAATCCACCGGGCATTGAGGATTTGTGATGTTGTGCTTTTGTTGTAGTCATGTTGTGTTTTTTTTTTTTTTTTTTGCTGTCATATTGCTTTGGATTCAAATCTGTTAACAGTTCCACATTGAATGATATATGGTGTAACAATGTGTTTATAAGGAGGGAAAGTCCAAATTGTCAAAAAAAAAAAAAAAAGTGGGGAAAGTCCTAACTTTACAAGTCAATTTTGTATGGATTGATTTAGACCAAACCCAAATTCTGAGAATGTATCATATCCTATCCAAGGCCCGTTGGACTAATCACTCGGGGTCATGCTCCAGATGCCCAATTATGTCTGTGATGGGTGTTGAGAATATGTCCGGTCCTCGCCGAAACCCATTAATTGAAGAAGGGTCATGAATATTGTAATGAGTAAACCAACTCATATTATTTAGAACAACAAAAACTGGTTCTTAACGTTTATGTCGCTTTCTATGCTCTTCCTCTAGGATCTAGGCATTGATATTCGATACTTTACTACTCATAGTTGACTCTAGGTCGCGTCGCCTGATAATCTTGGAGTTCAAATTGCACTTTTGACTTCCATAGGCCACTGCAGTATTTGATAGTTATACTAATGTTAGATGAAAAGTATTTTGGATATTTTGAGAAGAGGTTTTAATTTATTTTTTGGTGGCAGTGGCTCCCCCGTAACTAGGCATGTTAGCAAGGTCTGTAACCAAAAATTGACAGCGATTCCCCCCTTTTAACATTCGTGGGCAGGGTAATGATATCCTCCCCGCACTTACCTGTACTAAATGAAATTACTAATTTACCATCATATTTATATACTACCTTCTTAAGGTAGTAACTTGAAGACCTACTGTAAAAAAAACAAAAAAATACTAAAAGATCTAGATTCCCACAAAGAAAAACTAATAGCACTAGAGTAAGAGACCAGTTGAAGTTTGATTCCGCATCCACAATCCTCTGCACCGCATCTGCCTCTGCCTTCCTTCATGATCACTGTGCCACTCCTCCGTAACACTCTCGTGCTGTTCCAGACTTCAGATAGCTCGTGCTGCTCCACTCATCTCGTGTTGTTCTTCTCGCATTATTCCCCATCTTCCCTCGTATGCGGTCAATCTTTTTAAATTCCTATATAATTTTCACCGACACGCAAATAAAAGTTACTTGACAAATCAAAATCTTACATTGTTAATTTTCACCGATGCATTCTGTTCAAATTCATCTGGAGTGCTATGTTCCTTGTATAATGAATTCTATTTCAGTCAGCGCGTTTCTGGTTCAACAATACTGTTATATTATATATACTGGTTTATTTTATTGTGCTGCTTTTGCATATTGTTCTGGTTTGTGAATGTGTTTTGTACTTTTGTGCGTAGTTTCTGTTATGGAGAGTCTTTGTTGTGTATGTTTTTTTTGGCTTTTGGTTGTTCTATTCGTGCAAGATAAACCCGAGAGCTTCCTAATTGCTTGTTCCACTGGCTGGATATTGGTGTCCAAGATGAAACTTCTGAAAGAAAATAATTCCTGTAAAATGATTTCCATTGTCGTAATTGAATTTTATTTTTCTACAGTTCTTATAGCTTCTTCTCATTCTACTATGCCAAAAATTCATTAAGATAGAAACTTATACGAATTAAGTTTGCTATTAAATTTAGATGCTGTCAGATTACTTTGAAATCATCAAATTAAATACCCAATAAAAGCAAGTTAATATTTCTTTAAGTTTTTCTATCTACTACTTATTCCCTACTCCACCCTTTATAATATATCATTCATTATTATATCCTTTATTATAAAAGCTAGAGTTGTTTGGCTACAATGTTTGCCCTAATTCACCATATTTTGCCCTAATGTCTAGCATTTTTCCCTCCTAAACAAGTATTAATTGCTACTCTAATCTCACCGTTCAAACTCTATTTTCACATTTGATCACACCCATTGATTCAAACTCTAAAAATGTTTCCTCATATAACTTCGTTAATGCAATTAAAGACGTATTAAATGCTAATCAATTCATTCAACAATCCCCTACACTAATTGTTAATCAAAAAAATCATAAACATCCATTAAAATGAACTTATATCAATTGGTCACGAAAAATAAAAGCTAGACTTGCTTGGCTACCATGTTTGCCCTAATTCACCCTATCCTTTATTATAAAAGCTAGAGTTGCCAAGCTATCATATTTGCCCTAATCACCCCCTCTTTTTCCCTCCTAAGCAATTAAATGATCTTAGCCGTTTATGTGAATTCCTTGCTAATCTAATCTCAGCCGTTGATTCAAATGATATGTTTTAAACTACTCATTTCCTATCTCATACAGATGAGTCATAATGTCCATTAAAATCGTAGTTAATGCCAATCAAATCACCATAACTCCCAACGATTAGTAAACTTTTCTATTTAGGGAATCATATCGTATGTATTCATTTAGTGAGTAAAATCGTAACTACTCATTTCCTATCTCATACAAATGTGTCATAATGTCCATTAAAATCGTAGTTAATGCTAATCAAATCACCATAACTCCCAACGATTAGTAAACTTTTCTATTTAGGGAATCATATCGTATATATTCATTTAGCAAATAAAATCGTAGTTAATGCCAATTAGTGCCCTAATCACCCCCTTTTTTCCCTCCTAATCAATTATATGATCGCTGCCATTGATGTATTCATTAATCAATGCAAATAATGCAAATAAAATCGTAACTACTCATTTCCTATCTCATACAGATGCGTCATAATGTCCATTAAAATCGTAGTTAATGCCAATCAAATCACCATAACTCTCAACGATTAGTAAACTTTTCTATTTAGGGAATCATATCGTATGTATTCATTTAGCAAATAAAATCGTAGTTAATGCCAATTAGTGCCCTAATCACCCCCTTTTTTCCCTCCTAATCAATTATATGATCGCTGCCATTGATGTATTCATTGTTGGTTACCGTGGTTAATGGAAAACTATCTTGCAAATGATGCAAGGAATGCAAAAGCGCTGTTCCGAGGTAAATATGCCGCTTTTATATGAAACATATCAATGCAAATAATTAAATTGGATTATAACTGATATCATTAATCAATCCATTGTAGGTTCAAGCTGCATGTCATTGTCATGGATGATTCTGGCTCGACAACATTTGTTCTCTTTGATCGTATTGTCACCCAGTTCATAGGAAGGAATGTCCAAGACTTGATTGCAGAAATTAACAAGGTTGCTTTCTTATTCTTAGTTTTATATTTTATATGCAGATTCAAGTCAACACTAATCACTACAAACTGCCATTTGCTTGGTGCAGCCTGAGAACAAGTCAATTGGTTATCCTATGGATTTCAACTTTTTTATGGACAAAAAAATGCTCTTTAAGGTGGAGGTTAGTGATGGTAATATCAATAGGAAGTGGAGGAACTATGGTGTCAAAAGGGCTACTGATGATGTTGAAGTCATCAATGATTTCATCAAGAAATACAATCTCAAGGTTTTTTTTTGTTTATATTTTTTTGTACTATCATATAGGTATGGATTCTTGTGCATGCCGTTATATATTAGAATTTTGACACGGAAGAAACTGTCTTTTTAACAGGATTCAACTGATGATGATGGTGTTGATAAGGAATTAGAGTTGACTGCGCTGGGTAGTGATGCCAATAATTTGGTGAGAAATTTATAAGCAGACTAATTGATCTTATGCCTTTTTTAGCATCCTGATGGCCGAATTATATCAAGTCTAATATTTTTAAACATTTCAGTCACTTTTGCGCAATCACAACTATATGAAAATTAATCGTTTTGCATATATCCTCTCTCAGGTGGGGTGTAGCATTACTACAGATACCTTTGTCAACATGCTGCAGGTTTCAAAGATGATTTCTGTAGTATTTCCTTCCCACGAACATATAACTGTCTACTACGTTTTAAATGTATAGTTTTTTTCATATAATGTCACAAGAAATTTATAGAATCCTCCTAACCGTTTTCTTATGACTTTACAAAGCAATACGCGGTTAAAACTTTTAATTGCTGCAATTAATAGGAATTACTACCAATTGATTTACAGTGATCATTTACATTAAAAACTTTCTATAAAGCCATACGCGGTACAAGTGAAAATTTCCATGAATTATTTCTTATGACTTTACAAAGCAATACGCGGTTAATGCTTTTAATTGCTGCAATTAATAGGAATTACTACCGTTTGATTTACAAGGGCAATTTACATTAAAAACTTTCTATAAATCAATGCGCGGTGCAAGCGAGAATGTCCATGAATTAACGTTGTGAGTATTTACAAAGCAATACGCGGTTAAGGCTATTAATTGCTGCAATTAATAGGAATTAATATCAATTGATTTACAATTGTCATTTACATTAAAAACTTGATTAAATTACACTCACCTCCCCTTAAAGATGCTTGAATTACACTCCCCTCCCCTCTTATGTTAAAATACACACTCCCCTCCCATCTTATTCAAAACATATTAGAAATTTTTTCACTCCCCTCCCCTGAGAGAAGCTTGAATTACATTCCCCTCCCCTTTTATGTTAAAATCTACACTTTACTCCCTCAATATTTTTTTTTTATTTCTAATAATCTAGCAAAAAAAATAATAATCTAACACAATTGGAAAAAAATAGTACTGCGATTCTATTTTAATATAATAAAAATTTGAATACATATTTTTTCGCTATTTTTTATTCATAATTTCATTAACATGTAGTTTTAAACTATGTTATAAAATATGAACAACCCAAAATAAAATTAAAATATGTGAAAAATTACTAAACACAATAAAATATGGTTATTTAAAAGTTAATTTTATACCATAAATTATAAAATCAATAGCAAAATATTTAAATTTAATTATCATTGACATTTAAATTATAAAGAAATGAATTAATTTTTCTTAAATGGTGATTCAAAATTAATGTATATCATAAAAATATTTATTTATATTAAAATAGATTAAAGTGTAGTGCACGTTTAATTATTAAGGGAGGGGGTTGTAATTCAAGCATCTTATAAGGGATGAGAGTATAAATTTTACTTTTCAAGGGAGGTGAGTGTATCTTTTAACATAAGGGGGGAGGGGAGTGTAATTCAATCATCTTTGAGGGGAGGGGAGTGTAATTTACTCTAAAAATTTTCTATAAAGAGTTGTCTTCTCCCTATATCTTTGTGCAGATTTTCGATTCAAAGGGTGCGATATTCGGCGATGTACGCGTAAGTGAGTTTCTGTTTATATATTGAGGTCATATTTATACATCTAGCCATTATAAACTAACCTATTGGCGCTATATAATATATATTTTAATTTTTTTGCTGTTTTGCTTTTTTTCAATTCCAGTAATTTATACGATTGAGTTTCAAACCTTTTTGTTATGTATGCTACCATTTCATTTTGTTATGTATGATATAAAACTTCTATCGCCAATGTATGGTTACATTATTTTTATTGTTCCGATCAACTTTTACGTGGTTGGACCCGTGCGGTAGCACGGGTCATTGGTCTAGTTCTATTGTTATAATATCACCACTTAGGTTATGTACCATCTCAATTATGAAATCCTTTACTTTTGATTAGTCATTTCTTTATGTTTTGCCTCCCTTTTTATCTGTTGCTTCCTATAATAACTAAAGAAACAACATTGGTTGCATGATAAAAACAGCTGTTAATTAGTATTACTTTCATTTTTTAAAGGGTAATAATGTTATTTTCATTTTAAAGACAACAAACTTAGCGTTTTAATTGAACACTAGTTTAGAATACTGGGTTACACTTATCGTTAACTATAGTTGCCATCTAGCATTGGTGTTTCTTTTGTTATGTTTGCTTCTGTTTTGTTTCTTTTTGTTATGTTTGATTTTAACTTTCTAAACTCTAAAACAAACTTAATATTCTTCAAAAGATCATGTCTTCTCCCACCTCCGACCCATTGTGAATTTTCGGCATCAACCTTAATTTCTTCTTATATATATATATATATATATATATATATATATATATATATATATATATATATATATATATATATTTTATTTCTTGTTTCTTCTCGGCATGAGAGTGGTGGCTGGAAAACGGTAGATCGTTGAATGATGAAACAAACTAAAATTGTTGCATAGGTCAACTTGCTCCTTGAATCCATGATTTCAATGCTATTAACAACATAATATCACAATGGAAATAAATGAGTGGATTGAACCCACGGATGAATTGATAAAAAGAAATGGTCGAACACAAGTTGGGAAATTTTTTTTATAAATGATGTAGTGTGATTCATGAAATAATGTGGGTTACAATTGTTCTGTTAATAAGGCGATTAGGGGGATCGTGCAAACATCGTTGAGGTATATGTTGGAGGGTGTGGTTTGAATGAGATTGCTCAACATTTATGTTTTGAATGTTCGAAGTTTGGGAGGGTTTGGATGGAGATGTTGGGTTGGTTGTGCATCAATACCGTGTTAGCAGTTGGAGTGTTAGCTCGTGCTCAATACTTTTGTGGGTTGAGTTTCGATGTGAAGAATTCTAAGTTATATAATTAGTTGGCGTGGATATGGTTCATATGAAAGTTGAGAAATATTGTTATTTTTTCCAATATTGTGTACAATATTTCTCACATTGTTGAAAATATTAAATGGTTGTCTTGCTCTTGGTTAAGAGCTAGGAATTAACTACTAAAATTGAACCTCACAAGAACAAGACTTCTCTAAAAAAAAAAGAACAAGACTTCTTTTTTTTTTTTGACAAAAAAAAAAGAACAAGACTTCTTGAGCCCTAAAGTTTTTTCTTTTTTGGATTTGGACACCGTCCCATCAACTTAAATTTTTTAATTAAAAAGCGACAAAATTACAAGTAACATTGATCGATAGAGAAAAAATTGATAATAATGAAGGAAATTAAGGATTACCTTTGATGAAATAATTAATATGAATTTGATAAAAAAAATTAATTAAATTTAACAAAAATTTGTACAAAAAAGAAGAGTTTGAAGTAAACGATGATCTATCAATCAATATATTATCTTATCAATAAAACATCAATATATAAAAATAAAAAAAAAAATTAGAGCAATGATCCAATTGGATTCCTCACAATTTTTTCGTAACAAGAATTTAATTCCTGGCAAAAAATAATACTTAAATTAGTCTATAATATCTTTATTTGGAGAACAAATTAATCCCAACTAATTATAGAGAAACTAAGTTATTCTTGATGTGAAAATGTCAATGATTGTCAAAAAAAAAATGTGAAAATGTCAATGATTCATTTGAGTATTATGTTTTGTCTGGGGATTAAATTTGACAGTCGTAAAATTATAGAACTAAATTGGGTCATTACTCTTTTTTAAAAGAATGTCTAAATTGAAAAAGGAGAGTCTAAGTTAAAAGGGGTCAATGTATGTCCTCGTGAGCTTAGCTCGTAGGGACAACGCATAAAAAATGTGTAAGGTCCGGGGTTCAGACCCGGCCACCACAAAAAAAAAAGGTCAATGTACAACAGCGCTTACTAGGTTTTTAGTTTTCGTATGAGGAGAGCGCTAGCTAGGGTTGTTGGTTCGTTCTTCACAGAAGAAAAAGACGAAGATGGCATCTGACGAGAAGAAGAAGAAGACGACGATCGATTCGCTCCCTGACTGCGTTCTGTGTCACATTCTGTCATTCCTCCCGACGAGAGATGCGGCTGCTACTGGCTTTTTGTCAAAGAGGTGGAAACCACTTTGGCTCTCACTCCATTCTCTTGAATTCGATGACAAAGACTATCCTGACTTCCGCAAGTTTCGCAATTTCATCAATTCAGTTCTCTTCGCAAGAAACTCCATCCAATCGTTACGCCTCATTTGTGGCTTTATTAATTCCTTTGATCTTGATGATTTCAACTTATTTCTTTATGCAGCCTCGCTGAAAGGAATTCAGGAACTCGACGTCAGTTTGTACTCTTCTTACTCCACCCATTTGCCAAATTGCTTATACAGTTGCAGGACGCTTGTCACCCTCAAGCTACGCAATGCTACTTTGAATTGCTCTTCATGCGGTGTTGATTTTCCATTACTCAAATCTCTATACTTGGACGATGTCATCTTTCAGAGTAGCGCTTATTTCTTCAAGTTTTTTTGCGGATGTCCCAATCTAGAAGATGTATATGCAAGAGCCCTAACAATTTCTGACATTCCACCGTCGGTGGAAAACGGGGCTGAACTCCTACCCAAGTTGGTCAGAGCAGATATTTCTTATAACTCTATCCCTTTTCCAATGCTTTGTAATGCACAGTTTTTGTGCGCACGAATGGTATCAAATGCTTCTCTAATATTAATAACGTGTTTTTATTTCTTTATTAAAAATTGTCATTACTTTCTAGTAACAATTATTTGTTTTTCATGTCAATAGAACTTTTTGGATCGTGCATACAATCCCACGTTTAACAATCTAACCCACATGAACCTTACCTTCGAATTCAAACACCTTACATTTGAATTCAAACGCTGCAATGTCATGTGGAGCTGGTTAGCAGAATTGCTGCACAATGTTCCCAAGCTTCAAAATCTTACCATTCACAAGGTTTGCTTTTGTTTATCTTATAATATAAACCCTACCCACACTTATGCATAACTTAATTTATTTTGGCACAAAAATAAATTTGCGTATTGGATACACAGGATCACATATGTGTAAATGAAGGCCATTGGTGTGATCCACAAATTGTTCCAGAATGTCTTTCGTCACAGCTTAGAACATTCACATTCAAACATTACAAAGGCTCGAAAAGTGAGTTTCAGTTTGCTAAATATATTATGCAGACTTCAAAAGTACTACAAAATATGACAATTCACACAACTTTAGACATTGATCTAAAGCAATCAATGTTGGAAACTTTCTATTTTTGTCTAAGGGGCTCTGCCACATGTAATCTTCACTTTGACGTAAAGCCGGCCCAAAGCCTTCGTAGTCCCAAAGCTTTGTGAGGCCTTTTATGAAAAGAAATTTAGTCATGGTTGTGATCACAAATGCAGTTGGGATTGTTGATTATAACTGTCATCATTTTGACACATGCTGCGGTTGTCGGAGGATAAAATAATTTTGATAGGTGTTCAAACATTAATGGGTATGTTGATAGTTTTATGGATCCAGATTCTTTGTTGGTTTTTATTATGCAAATGTCCAATAGTAATATTTGTTCGTTCTAAGGGCATTGTTGACTCTACTGGATTTTATTTTATTTATGTAGCCTTTTCATTTTAGCTCCTCCCATCTTTTTTGTCATTTTCATATTAATGATTGCTTCTGACTGAGTTTATATCAATGTCTATACATAATTGCTTCTAAATGCATCACTGTTGCTGACCTTACTCTATGCTAGTTTAATTTGAAATTTGGTATAGGGATTGTAATTTACTGGGCATTGAAGATTTGTGATGCTATGCTTCCTTCTGTGGTAATCACATTGTGGTCTTTTTGTTGTCATGTTCAAAATCCTGCAGCATTATGCTGTGCTTTTTGTTGCTTTTACTGGGTGTTGGTCTCTATTTTATGTTTAATTATGATAAGAATTGGAGAAACATATAATAAATTGTAAAATCATTTTGTATGCAAATACCTTTTAATTAATTAATCTCTACTCACTAGTTTGTGTTTACTACTCTGGCCCTTTTTATAAGTAACAAATGAGTCAATAAAAGTTGATGTAACTGGTTCATATGTAGACTAAATACATCAATTTTATTGTTCTATGTGTCTCTTGTAAAAATGACTGGAGGAGGTATTGTCTGCATTCTTCATTCCTTGTCTGCGCTTTGAGGTCTTGGTCATGTTGTGGCAATTGAGAAAGTAAGAATCATTCAACACATCTTTGGTCCAATGCATGCAATGCAACTAAGTTGGATTTTGAATTCTAATTTGCTGCATTGCGGATATGTTAATGACTTGGTGTAAGGTTTAAGGCTTCACCATGTTGTTTGCATTCTGTTTCAAATATCTCAATTGTTGGTGCAAATTAACTGCAATGTTAACTTGTCTGTCTTCTACTCAAATTGGTAAATTCCTCAGAGCCAAATTTTTACACAGAATGGTTATATGCCAATATTGATAAATTTACAACATCATTAACAGCAAAAAGAATAAGCTGAATTGATAGAGGATGAGGATAATTTGTTTTGTAGGCATAATTTTGTTGGAAAGGTTTGATATTCGATTTTTAAGTGGATTGGAACAGGAGTGATTTTACTCGGGAATGTGGTTTCTTTACTAGACTATTTCTCATCATCCTCTTTGAATTAAAAAAACCCGGGAAGGATTAATTCTAAGTTGGCACACAAAAATTTGGAAGATTTGGGAAGCTAGGAATGGGATAATTTTCTCATCATCATCACATGTCAAAGAGATTGTTGACGGGATTAAAACAAACTCTTGGAGCTGGTTTTTCCATGAGAAATGATATTTGTAAACAATTTCAATTTTATCTTTTACATAATGTTTTTACTTTCTCTCTATTACTTTAATTTTTGTGTCAATACCTCATTTTCTTTGTAAAGTATGGTTGTCCCATAATTTGTCATTGAAATGGTTGTACAAATAACATATATCTTTTTGTATTATGAGTGGTTCTCGAACCATCTTTGTTTTACCTTAAGTTTTTTAGTTTTGTTTAGCAGGTCGAGTACCCGTTGTACTTTTTCTGGATTGTGGGTTAAATACTCTTTGTACTTCTCTTTTTTTGATAAAATTTTGTTGTAAAAAAAAAAAAAAAAGAGTATGATTGATCATCAACGTTGGCTCAAGCGTAATCACACAAATGAGTTGGTCTCCACCATCTATCTTTATCCAAAATCTTTGTTTTTTTAGAGGATCTTTACCCAAAACCCTAAGCATTGAAATTATCGACTATCTTGCTTATATGTTGCTCGACACTCACTTTTCAATTCCATGTGGGACTTCTAACCCACCTTACACTTGCCACAATAATAGAAGGTTTAGTGACTTGATGAGTTATGAATTAGTTTTCTCATGAGAAAACTAATTTCTTTCTAATAAGAATGATTAAATATTTTAAATTCTACAATTAAATATTAAATAATAGGCTTAATTGATCCTTTAGTCCCTTAACTTAATTCTTTTTTTCGAATTGATCCTCTAACTATTAAACGTTTCAATTTGGTCCTTTATCTTTGTTTTCATCATCAATTTGGTCCTATTTTATTAATTTTAAACCTCTCAAAAATAAGACCGTTGGATAAAGGAGGTCCATCAGATCTAATGGTGTATCACCAACACCTAATTATATTACTTTCTTCATCTTCTTCCCAATACTAGAGATCCTAATCTTATGGATCTGTTAATGCTCTGCTGCTTGGGGGTGATGAAGTGATTTCACGGCCAGAACAATTCTTTCATTAGCAACAACATAAATCAGCAACAATCATGAATCATCATTTAAATTCATAAAAATTAATTAAATCCATTAATCAGTAACAAACAACAATTTATTCGGCAGCAACAACATGAATCACCAGAAACAAACCCATAATCCACCACAAATAATTCACCCCTCTTTCTATTTGTATCGATCCCAACTTACAGTGGTGTACATACTCAAACAAAATAAACTATGAAAAACAATTAACATTAAAAAAACAAGAATTATGAAAAGATTTGTCTATGGAAAAAAATTCACAGGCTAGTAAAACTGTTTTCGTCCCTGCAACTGCAAAGATACTAGTTTGTGCTTTTAAACGTTGTAAATTATGTTTTGGGTTGCAGAACACAAGGAAAACTTGTGCGGTAATTTTTTTTCCCGTGTTGTGATTGTTCACGTTCGAATTAATACTTAAATTACATAGTCCAAATTTTAAATAGTAAAGATAAAAACGGAGGTTTGATTCGGAGGTGGATGGAGGAGGAAGAAGAAGGATGATTGGACAGAGTGATTTACCGTTTTTTTTTCCTGGGCTGTGGTGGTGATATGAAGTTCAAAGGAAGGATAAGAAATAGAAGATGGAAGATGAAAGAGACATAAATTAGGTGTTAGTGATACACCATTAAATCTGATGGACCTCCTTTATCCAACGGTCTTCTTTTTGAGAGGTAAAAAATTAATAAAATAAGACCAAATTGATGACGAAAACAAAGATAAAGGACCAAATTGAAACGATTAATAGTTAGGGGACCAATTCTAAAAAAAAAATTAAGTTAAGGGACCAAATGATCAATTAAGCCTAAATAATAAAATTACTTTGATCTCAATGCAACTACTCATACCACCGCATCTTTATTTTGTTGATAAATGTTAGTAGTTTTTGTTAGATTATTTTTTTTTCTTTCTTTTTGTTCCCATGAACTTAGTTCAGTTGGTAGAGACATTGCATAATATATGCAGGAACAGGTGTTTTTTTGTTAACTTAAAAGGTGAATTCTAGTCTAGTTAACCCAAAAAAAAAAAATACTCTCCTTCGTTTGTGTTTTTTTTGGTTACAAGGCGAAAAACAAAACAGAAAAAAAAAAAAAAAAAAACAAAAGGAAAAAGGCTAGCACCTCATAAAGAGGACTCCTAATTCATCTGTCCTAAGCAGAGGCAGCAGGTCCTCCGGAGGAGAAGAGTGGAAAGTCAATTCAACATCATTCGATGCTCCAAGTTTAGCCATAAAGTCCGCACACTGATTTCCCTCTCCTTCGTTTGTGTTTGAACTAAGAAATCTCACTTCTTATCCCTTAATTCATACCAATTAAGTTTTCTAACCACAAACACCATGGGCTATTAAGAAAGGAAAGATGATGCCATAGAAAACCTCCATTGCAACATGATCCAAAGCCCTCACAACTTCTATGTTCATTGCTTCCATGATCTATTTATTTATTTTGTTAATGTTTCTACGGAGAATTGGAACATGACCTGGGTGGACCGTAATTATTTTAGAGTGCAACAATTAGCTAAATCTGATTTCTCTCCCATATCAAAGGAAAGATCACATTGAGTATCTCTTTTTTTTTTTTTTTTTGTCTCTTCCAAAGATTACGGAATTAATCCTAGCACACTATTAACCCTATAAAACTAGGGTTCATACTTATTATACCTACCACAAGAACAAGAAGAAGACGATGATGTACTTAGGTGAGAAGTCTCGTTGTGAAATAGGGACAACATATCACCGTGACATTAAATCTGGGCCACACAACACACATTGCCATTTGCATCTGGGCCACACAACACATCCATGAGTACATTTGTGTGGCCCAGATTTAATGTCACGGTGACATTATATCACCCAAGTATTTTCCCCATTGAATCACTATCTGATGACTTTCTGCGTCACATTCTGTCATTCCTTCTGACGAGGGATGCTGTTGCTACTAGCCTTTTGTCAAAGAGGTGGAGACCACTCTGGCTCTCCCTCCGTTCCTTCGACCTCGATGACAAATACTTTCCTGACTTCCGCAAGTTTTCCAATTTCGTCACCTCATCACCACAATCCATTCAATCCTTACGCCTCACTTGTGGCTCCCATTTTACCCTTGGGTTCGAGGACATCGAAGAAGATTCTTTCGACCTCTTTCTTTATGGACTGTCGTTCAAAGGAATTCAGGAACTCGATCTCCGCTTGGTCACTTTGATGGAATTGCCTTTTGGATTCTACACTTGCAATAATCTTGTCACACTTAAGCTACACAACACAATGTTACTTTCATGGATTGCTTTCCCTATATCAATTTTCCATTACTCAAATCCCTCACCAACATCTTTGACTTTTTTCGCGGATGTCCCAATGTCGAAGATGTAGAAGTAACATCGCTATCAATAGTTAATAGTCACATTCCTGAGCCACCAGAAGAGGGGGCTGAAGCCTTACCAAAGTTGGTCAGAGCAAAAATTTCACAATTCTATAGGCTGTTACCTTTGCTTTGTAATGCACAATTTTTGTATGCAACAATGGTATCAAATGCTTCTCTAATATCTATAATAACTTGCTTTTTATTTATTTAAAATGTTCATCCTCGTTACTATCTAACAATTATTTGTTTTTGTTTTTGTTATAACTAGTTCTATCTGCGTTGTGACTATGTCTACAATCTCACATTTCACAATCTAATCCACATGGACTTTACATTTGAGTTGATTTCTTGCGATGTCATGTGGAGTACTGGTTCGCGCAACTTCTCCGTAATTGTCCCAAGCTTCAAAGCCTTACTATTCAAATGGTTTGTTTGCTTTTGGTCATCTTGTATTTTAAACCATAATCTCACCTATTTCGTTTTTGACCAAAATAAAATTGTGTATTGCACACAGAATTACGCATCTCTAAAACAATCTGGCGGCGATGTGCATTGGAAGGATCCTCAAATTATTCCTCAATGTCTTTCATCACAACTTAGAATGTTCAAGTTCAAATCATACAATGGCTTTGATTGTGAAGTTCAATTTGCTAAATATATCATGCAGAATTCAAGAGTACTACAAAAGATGACAATTCACACTACATTAGACATTGATCTAAAGCATCCAATGTTGGAAACTTTGTCTCTGTGTCCAATGGGCTCTGAGACATGTAATCTTCACTTTGACTTAGAGTCGACCCCAACATCTTCTTAGGCCGAAAGTTGTGTGAGGCCTTTTTATGATTTTTTATTATGGCTGCGATCACAAATGCAGTTATGGTATGATCATTAATTTATTGTAATCACTTTGACACAGACCACGGTTGTTGCATGATAAATTAAATTTGATAGCTGCTAGAGCATTATGCACTATTTTGATAGTTTTGGTGGATCTAGACTCTGTTTGGCTTTTATTTTTATGCAAATATCCAATAACAATATTTGATAGTTTTATGGACAGTGACTCTTATGAATTTTATATTTATGTAGCCTTTTCATTTCAGCACCTTAGCTTTTTTGCTGTTTTCTTTTCTTATTGGTGATTGCTTCTGACTCGTGTTTATATCGATGTCTATCATTGCATGGAAGTTATGTTATATTGTTTAGCTTAGGTTTGAAAATTAGAGGGAGTGGAATTACTTCTGAATGCATCATTCTTGCTGAGCTTACTTTCTGCTAGTTTTATTTGAAATTTGGTATAGGGATTGTAATCCACTGGCCATTGAGGATTTGTGGCATTGTGCTTGCTTGTGTGGTAGTCGCATTGTGGTTTTTTTCCTGTCATATTACTTGGGATCGAGACCCGCTAATTTGTTGTTAAGTGTCCCTTTCAAAATCATGCAGCATTATGCTTTTTCGATCCAATCATTGGTTTCGTTCGTATTTCATTTACAATGAGGTACAGTAGGTGTTTTTGTTATTGTGAGAACTTCACATAATGTTACTTGAAGAAGAGCCATTAATATTGTAATGAGTTCACCAACTCACTGTTTTGAACAACAAAAACTGGATATTGACAACCATTTATGTGATGGAATTCTCTGTTCTTACTTCTTGTGATAACTAAATGGATTCACCAAGCTTCCTTTGTGCTTGAGTAACACAAATTGATTAGGCTAATATGTGATTGACTAATTTCCTGTTCAAGTGAAAAAATGTAAAATAAAATTCTGACCTAAGTTTCTTTCAGCAGATGTGCTTTATAAAATTATAATATTACTGTGTTTTGAAATTGAGGTGGAAGCTAGGTAGGAAATAAAATTACTCTTTATGAGTTGTTTTTGCCACCATTGGTGTGGAATAAGTTTTCTTTTCTCTATCTGCCAATATATGTTACTCCAGAAGAGTTCTGCTGGGATTTACAAGCATTATGATTATAAGCAAGAGTACACTAATGATCAATAATGTTGTCAAAATCAAGATTTTTCTTCGAAAAGAATATAGCAAGATCACAAAACCTAAAATCGATAAATAAGACTTTTTTTGGTTTTTTGCTGATCTTTCGTACTGTGAATTTATGGAGGCGTCTTTGTCCTATTTTTGGGTTGTTTCCTTGAACTTGGAATTTCCTCACTTGAGAGAAGTGTAGTTAGTATCTGCTTACTTGTATTTGGTAGTACTAGTTATACCTTTTCTTCTACATGATGAGCACCATATTGGCTTGCCAAGAAGATAATAATTCTATCAGCTTCTCACTTTTAGGCTGAAATCATGGGTGAAAGGGATCAACGGGTCAGACTTTGCTATGAAACTTAATGTCAATTTTTCATAATTTGATTGCAGTAAAGAAAAAGAAAATAAAAACTTAAGTGTTTTAAGCAATACCATTTTGTTATTAGAAGAGTATTATTATAGATTGCTAATGTCTTGAAATTTTACTAAAAATCAATCTCAGCTTATGATATCTACTTAATCTGAGTACATCACTGATGGAAACTTCAATTATGCATAATGTCACAGACTGCACATGGAAGGAAGGTCGCGTCCTCTTCTGGCTAGAGTTTCATTAGTAGGTAACTTATCGTGTAAGCTTCTCCGAGGAATAAAAGGTTTGTCAAGGGGAATAGCTATATGCCAAATATGCTTTGCCCAACTGGTATTTTGGTCTAAATAATCACCATGAAAATCATAAGCATCATTGAAAGAGAGATGACCATCATGAGAGTGGTTCCACTACATTGTGTCCTCTCTATCTAAAATAGGGATAGTCACCATGTCAATCATAGATTGAAGAATGGATAAGCATGCATAATACGACATGGAAAGATACATCTTGATATTGAGAGAGCTCCTAACAAAGTTTGATATTGAGAGAGCTCCTAACAAAGTTTCAAATTTGTTGCTTCATTAATTTGTGACAAACATTTGATGCCCAAACCATTTTCCTTTGTAAGGGAGCACACTTTATGTCAAGCAACAGTTACTAAACTTTCTCTTGTTGATACCACCACTCCAGATGAAGTTTCTCATTCACGTTTTCCAAATCATTGATAAGCTTAACTGGTCAAGAGTATATGGTGATGAAATGGAGAAGCATGCTTTGGACTACACTTCTAACTAATTCAACTCTTCTAGTGATGGATAAGAGAGAAGCCTTCCAAGCAAACAACTTTGATTTAACTCTATCAACAATTGGTTTAAAGTGTATAGTTTTGAGATTGCCTTTGAAAATTGGAACCCCTAAGTATGTGAATAGAAGAGTACCAATATTAAAACATAATATGTTAGCAATTTGAGATAACCTAGGATGGCTTGTGCCTTGTTAATTAGTCTAAACTATTTTTACCTCTGATGGAAATTAACCTTGTTAGTAGGATATAATTTATTTGTGTATATTTAGAAGTATTTCGGTGCGTACGTATCCGTGAAAATATACACCCAAATGCTTTTTTTTTTGTAGTGGCCGAGGTTTGAACCCCGGATCTTGCATATTTTATTCATTGTCCCAACCAACTGAGCTAAGCTCACGAGGACACACCCAAATGCTTTGCTCCATCTCATTCATAAGAGGGATATTTGATTTTTTTTTTTTTTACCAATTAGTAATTACCTATGTGTGCAGACGCACACTACATCTGCATTGAGTTTTGGATTTAGGATATAAATGAATGTGGATAACTTCATCATCCTTGCTAATAGGTGTTTTTTAATTTTATTTAATAATATATTGTTTTTAATTAGGGTATATATACAAACACACACTATACATTTTTTTAAGGAGCACACACAATACATATATTACTTCATCCGTATTTTATTATTTCACCTTGCCACTTTCAAACATATTAAAAAATGTAATTATTTTATATGTAAAAGAGAAATTATGCGTGGTTTTACAAAATTATTCTTCGTTAAAAACATAAGAAAGAAAAATTAAAAGAAATGTAAAAAAAAATAGAGTAATAAATAAGGGTGTGATAGAAAAGAAACATCAATGTTTCATTATTATTGTAAAGTGGTTTATAACATTTCATATTTTTTAAAAATGCGACATAAAATACGGATGAAGTAGAAAAATAATATGTCAAACGTTTGTTTTTAATTGCAAATATTACTAATTAGTTTTTTGTGACGAAGAATGTGTTAGTAATCAGTTGCTAAATTCATATTTAATCATTCATTTGAATTTGAACTCAAAAGCTCCAAATTTTTACACTTACCCACCATAAACGTCATCATATGTTCTTTTTAGGGGATAATTGTCACCTTATGTTTTGTTTTATGGTGTATACTCTATCCGTCTCAAATTATGTGTGATCTTTTATATTTTTCTTTTTCTCAAATTAAATGTTACATTTATAATACCAATACAACATTTATTTTTCTTTTTCGTTAATGTAAATTTATTTATTGCACTTCAATCATCTAACTACTCTATTATATTTAATTAAGAAATATATTTTAGTAAATGAAGTACATTTTATCATTGAAATCGATATTACAAATTATTTTCTTAATAACTAAATTCAAAAGATACATCTAATTAAAAACATAGAGAATAATGTATGTGAACATAAGAGAGGTGACAACGCACATATTAAACACATATTTTTCAACACATTATATTTGATTGGTTAAAAATCATATAGATCCAATCAAATCATGTGAATTACATATAAATTTGATGAAATTCATATGAATTTTAACCGATCAAAGATAATGAATTGGAAAATGTATATGTGGAAGATACTTGTTGCATTATTATATATACTATCAATATTATGTGGAAAATGTATATTAAAATTGGTGTAGTTAACATTACTCATGTAATCGAATGATAGAAAAACAGTGATGATTAAAAAACGAAGAGAAGGGGAATGAAATTGGTGGGGTAAGAAAGGGAAAGGTGATGGTGTGAGTTAATTTTATTTTTTTTTTCTTTTTAGGAGGCAGGTGTCAGTTAAGCTTTAGTTGTGCATCTGTGAGTACAGCTGGACTTAGCTGAAGCCAGCTGGCATTGTACGGACACGAATACGCAGCTACCGTCGCCGTTTCAGCACGTTCCTTTTCTCTCTCTCTCTTTCAAAAAAGAAAGAAAATGCAGCGTGTCTTAAATATTAAATAGGCTTAAATATGGTATTGGTCCCTGCAAAATAGGCCAGTTTTGGTTTTAGTCCTTGCAAATTTTTTTTATAGTTTTTGGTCCCTGCAAAATAGGCCAGTTTTGGTTTTAGTCCCTGCAAAAATTTTTTATAGTTTTTGATCCCTGCAAAAATAGGTCAGTTTTGGTTTTAGTCCCTGCAAATTTTTTATATAGTTTTTGGTCCCTGCAAAAATTCTCGAAAAATGAAAAATTAATAAAATCTGGAAAAATGAAAAATTAATTAAAAAATATTAAAAAACTTCTAGAAAATTGAAAAATTAATAAAAAAATAAAAAAATCTGGAAAATTAATAAAAAAATTGAAAAATTCTGGAAAATTGAAAAATTAATAAAAATTAAAAAATTCCGGAAAAAAGAAAAATTAATAAAAAATTGAAAAAAATATTAAAAAATTCAGGAAAATTGAAAAATTAATAAAAATGAAAAAAAAAATACTGAAAAAAATTAAAAATTCTGGAAAAATTAATAAAAATAAAAAACGATTAAAAAATAAAATAATCTAATAAAATGAAAAATAATGCTAAATTCTGAAAAAATTCTAAATAAAATTTTAATGAAAAATAAAAATTCTGAAAAAATTCTGGAAAATATCTAAAAAATTTCGAAAAAAATTAAAAAGATTAATCATTTTTAAAAAAATGAAATTTTTGAAATTTTCATTAGTATTTTTCGAAATTTTGATTAGTATATATTCCAAATTCCCTTATTCTCGATTTATAAATACACAAAAGTTCCCGGTTTATAAATACACAAAAATTCCTAGAAAAAATACTAATGAAAATTTCGAAATTTCGAAAAATACACAAAAAACCTAAGCTCGGTTTATAAATACACATATTTTTTCCCTTATTCTCGGTTTATAAATACACAAAATTCCCGGAATTTTTTTTGGAAATAAATACACTGAAAAACTTAAGCTCGACATATATACTAATGAAATTTTCCATAATTTTTATTAAAATTTTGAAAATTTTAATTAAAATTTCGAAAATTTCATTTTTCCAGAATTTTAATTTTTTTCAGAAAATTTTGAAATTTTATTTTTTCAGAATTTTTTAATCTTTTTATTTTTTTCAGAATTTATCATTATTTTTCATTTTATTAGATTATTTTATTTTTTTAATCATTTTTTATTTTTATTAATTTTTCCAGAATTTTAAATTTTTTTCCTTATTTTTTTTAATTTTTATTAATTTTTCAATTTTCCAGAATTTTTTAATATTTTTTTCAATTTTTTTATTAATTTTTCAATTTTCCAGATTTTTTAATTTTTTTATTAATTTTTCATTTTTCCAGAATTTTTTAATATTTTTTTTCAATTTTTTTATTAATTTTTCATTTTTGCAGAATTTTTTAATATATTTTTTAAAATATTTTATTAATTTTTCAATTTTCCAGAATTTTTTAATATTTTTTTCAATTTTTTTATTAATTTTTCATTTTTCCAGAATTTTTAAATTTTTTTATTAATTTTTCATTTTTCCAGAATTTTTTTTCAATTTTTTTATTAATTTTTCATTTTTCCAGAATTTTTTAATATTTTTGCAGGGGTCAGGGACTATTTCCAAAAACAAAAATTTTGCAGGGACTAAAACCAAAACTGGCCTATTTTGCAGGGACCAAAAACTATAAAAAATTTTTGCAGGGACTAAAACCAAAACTGACCTATTTTGCAGGGACCAGTACCATATTTAAGCCTATTAAATATTCATTCATATGCTATAGTTTTCTGAGAGATATTCATTCATATTATTATATAGTTTTTTAATAAATTTTTGATAGAATGGGAGTTGAAACCAGTACACGAGTGACAGAGTGGGGACCAGTATGCTGAGACAGGGAGCCATGCCATTACCTACGAATCGTTACGAGATTACGGTCTTGCCCTTTTATTTTGTTTTGTTATTTTGAACGTTCAATGAATGAAAGGCTCTTTTCTTGGTCTACGTGCGTGGGATTTGCTATGGCAATGTGCTAATTACAGGTTTTGTGTTTCACAACAAAATATAAGTTGTCCCTTCAAAAAAAATATATATAAGTTGAGACTAATATCAATAGTGTCATTTAGGTTTGTATATGTTTACATAAAAGTAAATTGATTGTAATTATTCTATCAATATCTTTCTTGGATGGAATCTCCTCTGTATCTGACTTGAATTTCTCCATCACCAAAATTTTTTTTGGTCAATTTCAACATTTTTGTACCATGATAGAAACATCACATTTTGTATATGGTTGTTAGTAGTTAATCTATCTCTTCATGTAACACATGATTATCATTCATGTAACACATGAAGATATAGTCATTATCCACATCTTCATGTAATGCATGAACATATATTGATGTAACATGTAAAGATGTAGTTGTTACTTGTTAATTGTTGTTCATCTATATTTTCATAAATTTTTTAATTGTATCTTAATGATTCTTATTTTAAATCTAAATCTAAAATCTTTTAAATATATCGTATTATTCTCATCAAGAAGTTGCTGATGTAAATGTTGTTGTTTTTGGATTTTGAAAAAATTATGTTATACTCCCTCCGTTTCAAAATACATGTCCAAGTCAACCACTTCACATATGCCAATGCATAATTTTGACCGTTAATATCTTTAATTATCTAAAGTAAAAAATTATAAAAATTTAATATATTGAAAATATTTGTCGAGACAAATCTAACAACATCTTACATGCTAATATTTGTATTTATACATTAGTAAAAAAGTATGGTCAAAGTAAGTCAAGTGAATAGTGCACATTGCAAAAATTGGACATGTATTTTGAAACGGAGGAAGTATTATTGGGTTGAGTCATAGACTAGGCTGATTTTTTCAATGACGGAGACCATTTTTTTATTACTAAAATAATTCTATTTGGTCAAGCTAGAAGCACAGGCTGGGTTAGACATGGTCGACGTCACTCGTGTGCTATTAAATTTTGTGTGTATCCTCTTCCGTTCACAAAACTATGTAACCCCAAGAGCACGCCCTTGAGGTTCCACTTCTATTATAACACACTACTAGTTGGTGCTAACTTTTCAAGTAGGACTTTGAGATTTTTAGTTCTCATTGCAATGACTCTAATTCAAAACTTGGTATTTAATCTTCTATCCTTCCAATTTTCTAAGTTCCAACAAGTGGATACATAAATACAGTCACGAATATAATGATAGGAGAAGCACATAGGAAAAACAATCTACCACATTCTTCTTTCAGAAAAAACAATCTACCACATTCAATTTATCATTGAAACTGCAAAATTTGGGAGTCGATTTATATAAGTACTTCCTACATCTCACCCAAACTTTATTGGTTTTGTTTCACTGCTATATGTTACGTCAATAACAAAGGTTTAATGAGATTTTCATTTATCTCTTGGATGATCAAATTCATCTTATTTTCCTGATTTTGTTGCATTATCTAGTTTTTTTACTGCTATATTTGGCTTTTGATTTTTTTGTCTTTCTTTTGAATACGTTGAATCATTTTTGTTTGGATATTTTACACATTCTTGTCCTTTAGGTTTTCCAGTGGATTTTATTTTTCTATGTCCTTAAACATTTGCTCATTTTGATAAAAAGAAATACAACTTACCAACCTTGGATTGAAATTGAAAAAAATAGTAATAACCATCTACTACAAGCCCTAATTAACCTTTACTAAAAAAAAATTTAATTAACCTCCTCTCTGGTTTCAAAAGTTGGTATTGATGACAAAGTAACAGCCACACACCTGTGCAATGTGTAAATATTAGAAGGGTGGGTAGAAGAAAACAAATAATATAAATCGATGCCAGCTATATGTGTTTGAACTTTGTTGTAAACGATGCAAACTTTTCTGGCATTCATTATTTTTTTTAATACTATAAATAAATTAAATTAGTATATCCCCAACATTTTGAGGTGCATATCATCAATTAGAGCACAATACAAAACCAGAGAAGCAATATAGCATCTCATGTGCCTTATACCTTGCCCATGCTGCTGCAGTAACTACCTTTTCACAATTAATCCTAGTACGCACTATACATAATTAGTACTTCAAATGAAACATCTTGTGAAAGCATTTGACCCCACTCCAAAGAGATCAATACACGTAGGACAAACCATATACATGACTACGTACAAATGTTATGTTACACAATGCATTGCACACCATCCCAAATTGAAAGCGTGCATGAAATGAGCTGTTGTAGGACAAAAGTAGGACAAAAGAAGTCGACTTTCAAATTATATTTTTAAGGTAAATAAATAAATAATTGAAATAATTAATGTAATATATCGCTGAAGAAAAAATTGGTTGAGAGAGGAGAACTCATCTTATATGTTCCAGGCGTTCTTTGATGAAAATTAATTATCGATCAACAACGACGAAAACTTCGTATTGATAAATATGTTAAGAAAAAGAAGACAAAGAACGAATCTTTGAAAACATTTCTAGAAAAATAATCCCTTGCACCTAGCAATATATGGAACTTTTTATTAAAAGGAAAGCTTAGTATTAGTATAGTATATATTATTTTATCACTGAAGGATTACAAATTAAAGTGAGTATTCAAATAAGTTTTTTTTTTAAAGAAAAGGAGTACTCAAATAAGTTTTAGAACTAAATATAATTATATTAAACAATATGATCCATCAACATCCTTATTTGTTTTGTAAATAAATATATATTTTTTAAATCCAAATTTAAAATTACAATATTTAGATGGCAACTATTATGAGTTGAGTCCAATAAATACATTTAAAAGTGAAAATGTAAGTGTTTGATTGGGGAGGACATAATATCTAATTAAAAATCAATATAATACCAAGAGAGATTAAATATAACATAAGAGCCTAAACTCTCACAATGTGGCGAATCAATATTAAAATTTTGACCGAGAGAGGTATCCATATTGAAAACCTGAAATAACTCGGATAAAATCATCTCTAGTTGAAGGAACCTATGAGAAACAAAAATATCAATATAAAATAGATGCTCAAATTATTTTAACATAAATTATATTATCTTCTTATTATTATTCTTATAATTAATGAATATTGGATTTTTCTTTAAAAAAAACGAATGTTGGATTTTATTCCATAAAAATGCTGAATTTTTTATAATGTCATTTTTGACAAATAATAAATATATATACCAAATTTTATATTATCTTCTTCTTATTAATTAATGAACGTTGATTTTTTTATTCCATAAAAGTGCTCGTTTTTTAATTGTAATCTTTTGACAAAGAATTTTAATTTGTATATACCAAAATTTATATTATTTTCTTAATATTTATCATGAATGTTGAATTTTATTCCATAAAAAATGCTGAATTTTAAACTATTTTTTTAACAATTTTTTACAAAGAATTATTAATTATATATAGACCAATAAAATTTCAGTCAATATATACCAATTATTTTAGTAAAAAATAATAATATTAAATTGATATTAATTTGGGAATGCTCATAAATTCAAGTTTGAGAACATGCACCAAATCCAATCCTGATATTGTATAAGTGCTATATAAATTTCAATGTATCAAGTTGGTTTCATAATCATAAAAAAATACAAAAATGTGAAGGAAAAAAAAAAAGAACGTTGATTATAAAAAGACGATATAATGAGCACAAGAAATTTTGGCTTTCTCTTTAATTGCTTTATAACTGTTGTTGTTCTCATTGTCACCTTATCAAAGTCGCATCATTCTTATTCGTAATACTATACAGTAGTCGTAAATATTCACAGAATTGGCATCACTTTTAAAAATATTCATTCAAACCGTGATACGGACATCAATAAAATAGGAAATAAATAAAAAAAGATTATTTATTTTTGCATGTGATATTAATATTTGTCAAAGAAGAAATATAAGAACGTAGAAAGAGAGAGAATGAACCAAAAAAAAGAGCACAAGTCAAAGTTGTCATTAACCTCAAAATCTGTCATAAACGGTAAAAAGATCGCGGAGAGATACTATGACAAATCTGTAATATCATAACCTGTCTAAGGACAAATCCGTCTTTACACTTTTATTATAAAAAGTTACCATACCGGTTCATCTTCCAACATTTCCTTTATTTTCTAAACCGGAGCCGCCCCTTCTTTCTTTCTCTCTCTGCATTACTTTCTCTCTCTTACTTTCGCCGGAAAATTAAATCTCCGGCGAGTTTTCCGTTTCCCGTTTCACCGGAGTTTGTTAAATCGAATCATTTTTGCTCAATCTTAATTATTCTTAAGCTATTTTTCGTTTAAGTTTGTTGCGTGCATGATAAAACGGCGACGTTTTCTTTCGGTGAGAAATCTTCGGAGAGTGGGAAAACGGCGTCGTACGGATGTAGTTTGATCGATCGGTGAAGATGGGAAGAGTGGTAGTGGGAGTGACGGCGACGGTGGCGGTGGCGGCGTGTGCGGTGGCGGCAGTTATTGTCGCTAGAAGAGTGAAGAGTAGAAGAAAGTGGAAGAAAGTAGCGAATGTGTTGAAAGAGTTTGAAGAAGGTTGTGATACGAGTGTTGGAAGGTTAAGGCAAGTGGTTGATGCTATGGCGGTGGAGATGCACGCCGGTTTAGCTTCTGAAGGTGGTTCTAAGCTCAAAATGCTTCTTACCTATGTTGATAATCTTCCTAACGGGTAATCACTTTTTTTCTTTCTTAAAGTTCATTTTTTTTGTGTTCTTAATCTTAACTGTGCTATTGAATAAGTTGATTTTTTTTACTATTAAGCTGTTGCTTTCAAAATGCTGACATTTTTTGTTTTTTGATTTATTATGTTTGGTTCAACAGTGTCATTTCAACGGTTTTTTTCCTTCCCAGTTTTGTCTATGTTTTTGTTTTTCACGCCGTTTAAATTTCTAATTTTTATGTACAGCTGTTTCTGTTGTCTATTTCATGCTTTCTGGAGTACCATGTTAGGTGTTTTTCATTGCTGTTTGCATTTGATTTGATTTTTGAATAATGTGAAAGACATTTTTATGAAATTTTATTTAAATTTTGTTTATGGAAAATGTACTTTGGATTTGGACATTTAATAAATGGCTGTTGTCTAATTTACTTTGTGAAAGTGAAGCATGATTTGTGTCAATGATTAAACTAATTTGCAAGCTGTAAGAATGGTTGATAGATTGTGTTTGGATTGGTTTTGGGAGAGGCCATGTGTCACTATGTCAGTTCAGTTGAGTCTATGCCAGCTATTTACTGGTTGGCATTTAACACGCTAAGGCACACGCACATAGATGTGCCTGTTGGCCGGTTTGCTTTGCGAAAAGTGATGCGCTCGGATACGTGTCGTGTCCGGCAACACGACATGACACCGACACATATGATTACATTGAATCATGTCATTTTCTCAAATTTTATCGGTATGGGCGTGTTCGTGTTGTGTCCGCGTCTGAGTCCATGCTTCATAGGTGATTCATGATTTGTGTCGGTAATCAAGCTAATTTTTGAAAGCTGTAAGAATGATTGATAGATTGTGTGTTTGGATTGGTGTTGGGAAAAAAGACAATGTGTCACTGTGTTAGTTGAGTCTATGACAGCTATTTATTGGGATGGGATTTAACGCGCTACGGCACATGCCAACAGACGCGCCATGCATTGTTGGTTCTAGCTGTACATTTTTGTTTATATCAAATTTGAGCGTTACTAGATCTGCCAATCAAGAAGGTTCACCCGGTGGATTTGTATATGCTACTATGAGCACACATTGCAGAAACCGCACTCCTTATCTTTAGCAAGATTTGGTGATGCTTACACGTGTTGTCAACAACACTCATAAGCATAACATCTTTTATTATGATTACCGAGTCCTTTTGTTAAATTGGTTTGTTTGTCTTTTTTATCAGTACTGAGAAAGGACCATATTATGCGCTGCATCTTGGGGGAACAAATTTTAGGGTAACGCGGGTTCATTTAAGTGGTCAACCATCTCCCGTCCTTGAGCATGAAGTAGAGCGACAACCTATTCCCCCACATCTAATGACTAGCACAAGCAAGGTGACATGATCAAAACCCTAAAACTTTGGTTTTCTTTGCTATTCATTTGTTATGATAATGTCCTTTTCATGTAATAACGTTAAATTGAATTTTATGCTCGCAGGATCTCTTTGATTTTATCGCATCATCGTTAAAAGAATTCATTGCTAAAGATGGTTCCAATACTTCACAGGACAGAAGGGAACTTGGCTTTACATTCTCCTTCCCTATGAAACAAATGTCTGTTTCCTCGGGCATTTTAATCAAGTGGACAAAAGGGTTTTCCATTGTAGATATGGTTAGTCACTTTGATTTCTTAATTGATCTTTAAAATTGGCTATTTTTGTTTTCTTCTCCATAAATAGTTACCAAACAAGCATGTATGTCCTATTCAAGTTGCACTTGGTTTTTCAGTATAGAGATGAAAATATTAACAACCCAAAGCTATTTGTTGTCAGGTTGGAAGAGATGTTGCAGCATGTTTGCAGGAAGCATTTGCACAAAATGGCCTAGATGTGCATGTAGCTGCCTTGGTAAGGAATTCCTTTCCTTAGCCTAATTGTATGATTTGTTTTTCTTTTTTTATCCAATATTTCCCTCTGAAAGCAATGCTTGCCTTATACTTACACAACCGGGATTAAGGTATAATACATAATGTAATTTATGAGCTCGCTTCCGCCTTCAACAGATTGTTTTTTTCTAGGGCATATTTATGTTTTTGATCTAAATGTAAGGAATTTATAAGTGTGTTGAATGAATCAGTTTTTCGCTGCAAATCCTTCTTTTATACAAAAACTTTTAATTCTATAATAGTGAAATGGTGAATAAATGATAATAGTTGTAAATGGTGCTTGTATACAATAATGTCGATAAATTATGTCATGATTTTTATTTCTATAGTTGTGTAGTTATTATTTTTAGATATCTTAATTTGGTGTGAAGGAAAATGGGTGTTGTCATGTAAAATAAATCCTATTTGTTTCATTATATTACTTAAAAATATGTTTTTGATTTCATTTTAAGCAGGTTAATGATACTGTTGGAACATTAGCTGTTGGGCATTATCATGATCCAGACACTGTTGCTGCAATAGTCATTGGTACTGGTACTAATGCCTGCTACTTGGAGCGAATTGATGCTATTATCAAGTGTCAGGGTCTTCTTACAACATCAGGACGCATGGTATTGTTCTCTCTTTTTTCAGTTCTTATTTTTCATTTTTGGGTTCTAGTTATGACTTATGAATTTATTTTCCGTCTTTTAGGTTGTCAATATGGAATGGGGGAACTTTTGGTCGTCTCATTTACCAAGAACACAGTATGACATTGAATTAGATGCTGAAAGCCCTAATCCAAATGATCAGGTTAGGTTCTGCTCCTAATGACTTTTGTTGCTTGATTTGTCATTTGTTATGACTAAAACTTTGGTGATTTGGGTGCAGGGTTTTGAGAAAATGATATCAGGAATGTATCTCGGTGACATCGTGAGGAGAGTCATTCTCAGGATGTCACTAGAGTCGGATATGTTTGGACCTATTTCTTCGAAGCTTTCAACGCCGTTCGTACTGAGGTTTGTACCGATTCTCAGTCATACACTATGTATGACCAATGTCTTTAGGAAAACATACTTGATACTATGGCCAGATGTGTTCTGTTATTCAATAAAAAGGCAATCTGGCAGGACAAAGCATCTCTTATGTGTCTAGGGAAAGGTCAAACCTATTGTTGTTCTATTGTAGGCAGTTTTATCTTGGTTATACAAAGCATTGGAAAAGGCAAATTCTACACTTACAATTTTTTTAAAATATTACATTATTTTTCAACGTTGATGTGTATATATATTTATCTGGTGATTTGGTCTCAGCCTACCTTAATTTTTTTAGACATTGAATATTTCTGTTCTACCATACGCCCTTCATTAACTAAGTTAATAGTTCTGTTTCAAGTTCAATTTCATTGACGTCCAATTGTAGTGCATGAAACATAGTGGATCGATTTTTTTTTTTTGCTTTCTTTCATATCCTCTTGTGGTAATAAGACGACTTCGTGTTTAACTATATTTTTCTTTTAGCACACAAGGGGCAATGATTCATTGCTTAGTAAAATTGACTTTGCTATAAACTTGGACTTACATATGACAACTGCCTTTGGCTTTTCTTGTTTTGATTTTATTACATGCTTTTTGAAATGTTGGACTCGAACATTTGTTTGCTGGCTATGCCTGTATTCTATTCTATGTACACTTGATTGAACTTGCAAACATCATGCACAGTTTGTTTTTTCCTGGAGTATTTGAGGTGACATGTGCTCCGTGAAAATGATGCATAGGCTGATAAGATATATTTCCTTGGATAACTACAATGTTCCATACTCAATTGTTCTGGTTTTCCAAATCTCTGGTTTGAATTTGATCTGAAACTCTTGTCATTTCAGGACTCCTTTGATGGCTGCCATGCATGAGGATGATTCACCTGACTTGATAGAAGTAGCAAGAATCCTCAACGACACCTTTGAGGTAAATAAGTCAGACACCATATTTTTTGTCCCTAAATGGGTGTCCTTCCTGTAAATCTAAAAACCATATATCTTGTATTTGGCTGTCTTAGATTCCAGATCTTCCATTGAAGGCAAGAAAAATTGTTGTGAAGGTGTGTGATGTGGTGACTCGAAGGGCTGCTCGATTAGCAGCTGCTGGTATTGTTGGCATCTTGAAGAAGATTGGTCGTGACGGGAGTGGTGGCATCACAGGTGGACGGAGTAGGAGTGATATAAAAATGAAAAGAACAGTTGTGGCAATTGAAGGAGGATTATACTCGAGCTATACATTGTTTAGAGAGTACTTGCATGAAGCTTTAAACGAAATATTGGGGGAAGATATTGCTAAGCATGTAATTCTTAATGTCACCGAAGATGGATCAGGCATTGGGGCTGCATTGCTAGCTGCATCATATTCTTAAAAATGTGGATAGGGTACACACCTGCTATTTATATATATCAACATTGATTGATATATATAGACACATACACACATATAGCCCTGTAAATCAGAATTCGTTCTTTATATTTAATATCTCTGTATAGAGGTTTCATCTATTCTTTGATCAGGTTATGTTCATTAATATTGTTATCGTTATTATTCTTTACTGAATGTTTATATTATGACATTGATCTCTTATAAGTTGTAAGAGATCCTTTGGGTTGTAAATGCAATAGTATTAGGAGTAATGACTTGAAATTCTTATTATTATAGTCTTGCTTTCTTTGAAAAATTTGTTGTAATCTGGGAGGTTTTCTTATTAACTCTGTCAGCATTGATGACCCTGCTTTACGTGCAGAGCGGCTTACATTTCTTAAGATTGGTAGAGGTATTTCCCACGTTGGTGGGGAAATAGGAATCATTTTTTTTTTTTTTTAAGGAATTGATATTTTTTGTCTTTAAATTTAGAATAGGACTACTTTGATTTTCTAAAGTAAGTTCTATTTAATTTGACCGTAAAGTTGAAAAACATAAATTCCAGCCTACTTTATTGTCTAGGGTAAGATTTTGACCACCGCAATCAGATAACTTTATAAAGGGTTTTTAATAGTAAAAAGTAGGGAGGACAAATAATAGTTGATATGAGCCAGTAGTGCAATACATATTGCATGCAATGGATTGATCTAAGTGATAAGAGACCATTTGAGCCTCTTAAGCAAGTGGTATGTTTTATCTCACAATGAAAATTTTCTACATATTACTTGATGCAGATGAGTTAGCCAATAATTCAATACATATTGCTGAGCTCTAAGCAATATGTATTGAATTAGATCTATCATAGGTTGTTGATGCACCATGTTTGTGAGTATTGTAAATCTCTAAGCATCAAGTTTGCTCCTAATCATAGAAAAAACATTGCTTACATGCGTGTAACACTAAATTTACTATTTTATTTTATTTAATCAAGGGAAATAGTGAGAAAACAAATCAATGCATGTTATAAGCTTAAACACTACTTGATCTAACATATCTCAAAATGGTATAACCTCGTGACCAATTGATTTAATGAAAATGGACATTACCATATAACTTAACTTTAATTATACTCCGATTTCAATTATACACAAAATTTGTTAAAAGAAAGTTGATGGATTTAGTTTAAGATTTGAACTAAATACATTAATTTTGTTTGATCAATCTTTTTTAAAAAGAATTTTTATTTATATTTGATTGAAACACAAAAGTACACCATAATAAGTTGACAGTTTGTTCCCTAAAAAAAAAAAATTGACAGTTTGACAATACCAAACAGAGCAAAAATGTAAGAAAATAATGTTGCAACACCATCATAAGGTTGACAGTTTGACTTTACGAAACATACTCCCTCCGTTTCAAAATATAAGCAAAATTCACTTTTTAGGTTCATTCATTTAATGATGTATGTGGTCCATATTATGAACCACATACATCATTAAATGAATGAACCTAAAAAGTGAATTTTGCTTATATTTTGAAACGGAGGGAGTAGCAAAATTGGAAAGAAATAATTTTGTTACACCATCATATAGTAAGTAGTAAACTTGGCGGTGCGAGTCAACCCTGGAATTAATGCAGCAGGAATGATTGAATGAGTGTGGAGAAAGGTTAACTTTGAAATCTTAAGCTAGTGGCCAATGGTCAACGCATGAGACCATACTACCTTTGAAATCCCATAACTTTCAATCTGAAATTTTTGAATTGTATTTGTCCGAAAATTTAAATATGTTTTGTTTAATAGGACACAGACAAAACATGTTTTTCAAGTTTCTTTTTTGATTGGCACATGTTTAACAAGTTATATCCCAACCAATCACAGCAATTTCCACAGGAATAGCTTCTTATTAAATCAAGTTCAAGCATAGTAATAACAAGAGTTGAATGTGTTCTTGTCAAAAAAGTAAAAAAACAAGAGTTCAATGACGGCCAACAATGTAAAATAATTTCACCTAATGGATAGATTGGAATAAATCCATAAAAGAATTCTTTTCATTTTTCATAATATGGATAGATCACAATTTGTCTACTTATTTTTTTAATTCAAATGATCAACTCAAAAAATAATACAAATCTATTAAGTAAAATAGAAATAATTTTGACCAAAAAAGTATAAACAATTTATTTATAAAATTAAGGCTTTATTGCAGTTTTGGTCCCCTATTTTCATGATTTTGCAAAATTGGTCAATCTATTTTAAAATTCGACAATTTTGGTCCCTCGAATATTTTGTCTAACATATTGTGATAAGATATGTTTTAAATGAAATTTTCAAAGGAATTTTGTTACAATTTTATCGATGTTGATCTTTTTCCATTTTTAGATCATATTCTACAACATTTAAAATTTATCACATCATATTTTTATAGTTAAAAAATATGATGGAATGACCAAAATTGTTGAATTTTAAAATAGGAGGATCAATTATGCAAAATGGTGAAAATAGGGGATTAAAACTGCAATTAAGCCTAAAATTAAGTAGACATTGATGTGTATATCTATTTTTATAATCTTGTATGAAATTGTGTTCACATTTTTTTTTCTAATTTTTTGAAATGACACGATTTTTGTAACTGAAAAATATTTAAAAAATTGATATAATTTTATTTTTTTTTGCGGTGAATAAATACAATTTTATTTCCTTTAAAAATACATTTTTTTTTTTTTTCTTTCAAAACAGAAGGAACTCGCATAATAAACTACCACTAACCCACTATTGAGTAGTGAGTTACTCTTTTGCTAAATCGTGCTTTGGTGTAGTAATGGCGCCCGATACTGCTGCCGCCGCCGGTGGAAAGAAGAGAAAACGCTATCTTCCTCACAACGTATCTTCTCTATTACACCTCACCTCTTCTTTCAATTTCAATCTTTCTATCATTTTATTTATTTTCTGAATCTGTTTTCCTTTAATTTTTGCAGAAACCAGTGAAAAAGGGTTCGTATCCATTACACCCTGGTGTTCAAGGTTTTTTCATCACTTGCGATGGTGGAAGAGAACATCAAGCCACTCGCGAAGCTCTCAATATTCTCGATAACGTATCATTTCATCTTTCCTTTTCTCTTATAACCGCTTTCCATGATTTTTTTTTTTTTATTTTTTTATTCATTTTCAATTGCTAATCTTCAAATGTCAATTATTATTACTCTACAAGCATATACTAATTCGTTTTACTACAGTGAGGAAAATTGATTTTGAATGAATTGATTATGGTTAAAATTGGGTTGAAAGTAAACTGAGTTATGTTTGGATATATTCATGCAAAAGTGATTTCAATAGTAAATTTGAGTGTAAAATTCGATTACAGAATCAAAAGTTCCAATTTATAGTTTAAAGTTAGAATCAATTACGGAGGCAAAATCAATTCTACTTTTGAACAACCAAACATGTTAAATCAAATTTATATCTCTATAATCAATTTTGGCACCTCCCAAAGTGGAACCAAACATACACTTATTGAACTATCTCAATTGAAATAAGTTCATGATGCTTTATTTATAGGAAAACGAATATCCTCATAATTTATATATGTTTATGGAGAAGGTAAATGAGTGCTTTAGCAAAAAACTTAGAGGTAGAAGTTGAGTTTGACTAATAGGAAAATATGATGTTTAAAAATTTATTGTTACTGTAAGATTAATTAAAAAAGATTCTTTTAGGGTGTGTTTGGATTGGGGGTTTAGGAGGGGAAGCGAGGGGAGGGTTTACTTTTCTTTTTTGAATTACGGACTGTAAAACATGTTTTTCTAAAATAAATTAAGTGTGATTGAAGTATTATGTGATCGTTTTTCATGTTAATATGTTAAATTTTTAAAAAACATTTTATAGTGTCCGTAATTTAAAAATGAAAAGTGAACCCTCCACTCCCTTCCCCTCCTAAACCCTCCATCCAAACACACCCTTAGTGAATTAGCGAAGTTTATCATATTCTCTTTGATGGAAGAAACTTCTGTTAAGGAAGGAGACAATATTATCCCATAAAGTATGCATAAAGGATGAAGTACTTTACTACATTTGAAATTTTGAATACACTGTGGATCTGCTTATGGCATATGTATGTCTTGAGAGTTTGTTCTGTGTAGTTTAAGTGTTAGTTTGGCATTAACTTAAAGATAGTGGGTGGTGAAAAGAAATTTAGAGATGAACTTTATTCAACAAGTTGAATTGTATGAAAAATATACGCCTTGACTTTAACAAGATTCAAAGTAATTCTTTATGATGTCCATTTATCAATTTATACAAGTGAGGTTCCCATTAATGTGTATCGCTTTTTTGTTCCTTTATTGTTTCTATTGTTAGTGAGATGACTTTTGTCCTGCAAATTGATATCACGCCATTGTTTCAATTTGTCTTGCAGTTTTACGAAGAGCTAATTGATGGCGCACATCCAAGTGTAACAAAGTTGTCCGATAAACCTTTAAATAAAAAAATCACGTTTGCAGATTCTGACTCTTCCAGTAATGACGATGATGAGGAGGAAGAGGAGAAGGCGGAAGTGCCAGAAGGAAGTGAGGAAAAGGAGGACAAAAAGCCTAAACTGGATGTTTCCAATAGCGACAATACTAGCCATGACAATGAAACAGGTGAAAAATCAGATCCTCCTAAAATTGATGGTCTGCATGCTCAGGCTGGGGATAAGGCTAGGGATGATAAAGGAGACGTTGACAGTCCTAAGACCATAGAAAAGATAGCTGATGAGCCACCGGCTGTGAAAGAGTGCTGCAAAACAAATGCGCCAACAAGTGATTTGGGTGAAAAAAAAGTGGAAGAGAAGTCCATTGATAAGTTAATTGAAGATGAACTCGTAGAACTGAGAGACAAGAGTAAGGTGATTTGACGAGACTTCCATTCTGTATATTATTCTATTCTGTTTCTGTTAAAAGTTTCCTAAACTAACATATCATATGATTTTTTTTTAATAATTTCTGGCTTTGCTCAAACTTTTATGTGGCTATCCAATATTAATAGTTTCTCTCGTAATTTTCTACAATACAGTATATTCAAGATAGAACATCATGGCATAATTTGATCCATGTAGCCGACTGCACTTAGTGGGATAAGGCTTGGTTGTTCTATATCATATTCAAGATTATATACATATTTATGCAACAGATGCTAAGATTTTTAGTCATGCTAGATGCTGATTCTCTTTATTCCTTGTTTTCTTATGTTTCAATGACACTGCCGTATATATCTCTTTATTTTGTTTTCTTTGCTAGATTATATCCATGTTTCCTTCTTTCACTTGTCCTTCTTTATGACTCCTGAGATGGAAAATATAGTATGATATTGGAAATATTATCCTTTAGAGTTCAAAATCGTTCTGAAACATAATCATTCTTTGTTGACTTCTTAGTAAAGGATACTTATACTTCAAGGGATAATATTGACTTTCATCTGATTATCTCAGATATTTACTTTTGATGGCTTTTGTTAATTAAGTAGTGGCAGAATCAGGTTTTATATTTATCATTTTTTTCTTGGAAGATTTTGATTTTTGGGTGAAGAGTAAATTTTGTTTTGTAGAAAGACAAATACCTAATTCTTCAGTTCCTTGTGCATTGGAGTATAACTTTGAGGCACTGGGGCTGAGGCCTGCCTAAGTATTTGTTTCACATTTCCTTTTCATTTGTGAATAGGTGTGTGTTTTGCTAAGAGGCTGTCTTTTTTTCTTCATTGTTTTACACAGAAACGCTTTGCCAAGCTTGAATCAGGTTGTAATGGTGTGGTATTTATTCAAATGCGGAAGAAAGATGGAGACAAAAGCCCCAACGAGATCGTTAACCGGATAGTGACATCAGCAGCATCGACTAGGAAACATATGTCGAGGTAAACTTTCAGTTTCTATTCTAAGAAGAATGAACATACACAGAAGAAACGCTGATACATTGCTGGCTACTTCTAGGTTTATCTTGAGAATTTTGCCTATCGAAGTCTCATGTTATGCTTCAAAGGAGGAAATTTCAAAAGCAATCCAGCCTCTTGTGGAGCAGTACTTTCCTGTGGAAACTCATAATCCACAGAAGGTAATACTGTGCATCAGTTTAGCTCCGCGTGTATTAGATTATTTTTTCTCCTATTGCACAAAGTTTACACACAATGAGACTCATTAGCTTGCAAAGCATGAGAGCCATCCTGGAAAGTAGCTTTACTATCATAAAAATTATTGAAATTCTACTTAAATGTGTCTTTCATTGAATTCGCCATTAGATAATTTGTTGTCACTGCATTCATTCATTATCTTATTTCTTATTTTCCTTACAAGACACAAATGTTGTTGACAGAGTTCATGCTCATGTCTCTCTATGAATTGATCTTTTGTCTACAGCTTGACCAGTATTTTGTATGTGTAGTTTGCTGTGATGTATGAAGCCCGGGCAAATACTGGTGTTGACAGGATGGAAATAATTGATGCTGTGGCAAAGTCGATTCCTGCACCTCATAAAGTTGACCTCAGTAATCCTGATAAAACCATAATAGTTGAAATTGCCAGGGTAAGAAAGGCTGAATTTCAATTAAAGTATGTTGCATGCATATATATTATACCCATCATGCCATATATTTCCCGAGTAGCAGCCATTTTTTGAAGTTTTTTCTTGCTGTGCCAGATTATTTCCATTCCTTTCAAATCAACTGCTATTACGTTTTTGCGTTCACTTTTTGCCCCCGCTAAATCATCCACCCAATGTTGTGTGAAATTATGCATTTTCATGGCTTTTCAATTATTTTAATTATGAAATCCCTATTGGAAAGAAACCTATTTGTCAAAAAGTATGTTTTACTGCATCTACTCTTGCTTTGGCTGGAGAATCGCTAACTTCTTGCTTCTCTTCAATGGCAGACTTTGTCATTTTTCTTTTTTTGCCAACTTAAATCGTTAACACAGTTAGGCCACATAAACTAAAATGCTGAAGTGAAAAATTATTATTGAAGTTTAAACCCTGACTTGTTTTATTATACCATCTTTCTGTGAGAAATGCTCAGTTGTACAAAACTCTTCTTACACGAATGAGTTTCAATCTGTTGTATAATTTTTTATCAGTTTGGTATAGAACTAATGCATGCTGTTTGTTTGGCAGACTGTTTGCTTGATCGGGGTCATTGAGAAGTACAAGGAGTTGTCCAAGTACAATATTAGGCAGTTAACCTCAAGTAAAGCATGAGCCTTTCAGACAATCTGTATGCTTCTGATTGTGGCAAAATTAATACCTAGACATATTCATACTTGCAGCAAGTGCTAGATTTCGCAAGTCCTTTAAATGTAATCCAGTTCCTCACAAATCAAACTAGAAATTCACATGCAGCACAACACTAGGTTCAACTGCCGTTAAGAATATTACTTTCAAATCTTTTAGAATCTGTAGCGCATTCATGCTTTGATGTTGTTTTTTTCGTTAATGACTTTTAAACCGCGTTTATACAAAATATCGTATTGGTCCTCACCTTCTGGGCAAGTTATCGCTCTAATCCTTCCTCTGATGACATCATGGACAGAGTTTAGGACAAAAGCTTTGGACTAGTTTCTGTGAAATGTATGTGTGCAGTATTTGTTAGTTGGCGGGATCCAATTTTTTCTAGAGCAATGTTTAAATGTGTCAAGTTAATACAGTATCTTTTGGGCACATTAACCCTCAAAATGAACTATTTGTCTTACTTTGGATAAGTTGCAAGTTGCTAGTAGTTTGTGAAAAATATATTTCGGTTCTCTTCCCTGTATGGGTGTTGGGAAAATGACCGAAAGTGAAAGAAAGTGGATAAAAGATAATTGGAATTCGAAAATAGCTTAGAAAAATTCATCATACTCACTGTCATTCGTTATCAACCTCACTTCTAAAGCTTGTCAAAATAAATTGGAATTCTTACATCTTTTTTTTTTTTTTTTGGAGTTGAAAATATACTACTAAATCTTGTAAAATAAAGTTTAAATATTTTTTTGTGTACAATTAACATGCTTTTTTTATATTTCAAGCAAATATATTATTGTGTTTTGTCCTTATAAAAATATTCTTGTTTTAATCCCAACAAATTGTTTATATTGAAATTGGTCCTTGTAATATTTATTTTAGTTCATATTTTTGTAAGCGACTAATTATAATATATGTTGTGTCAAATGTAACCAAAAAAAATATATGTTGTGTCAAACAAAATAACAAAGACCAAAAATAAAAATTCCTTCAACAAAAAAAAATGATCTATTTGTAAGGAATAAAAACAAAAAATTAAGTCCATGTGATCCTAGTTATCTAGCAAATGGCAGGGACAATGCAATATGTAAAGATCGGGATTTGAATTTCAGATTTTTCAGGTACTCAATGATCCTAGTTATAAATTTTACATGGAATGACCAAAAAGAAATAGGCTTAATTGCACTTTTGCCCCCTATATTTTGTCAATTGTGCGATTTTGCACCCCATTGTTTCAAACGAGCGATTTTGCACCCTATAATTTGCCAATTGTGCGATTTTGCACCCCATTGTTTCAAACGAGCGATTTTGCACCCCATAGTTTTCCCCCTTTCTGATTTTGCACCCCAAAAAATCATAAAAATATTCAGTTTTTTTCCAAAAAATTTAAAAATCAAAAAAAAAATCAAAAAATTAGAAAAAAATCAAAAAATATAATCAGATTTTTTTTAAAATTCTGGAATTTAATTTTCAAAATACAAAAAAAAGTAAATTTTCAAAATTTTAAAAAAATCTGACCTTTTTTTAAATTGGTATCCAGATTTTTAAAAATTAAATTATCAAAATTAATTTTTTTTTAAAAAATCTGACATTTTTTTAAAATTTTGAAAATTTACTTTTTTTGTATTTTGAAAATTAAATTCCAGAATTTTTAAAAAAATCTGATTTTTTTTCTAATTTTTTAAATTTTTTTCGATTTTTTAATTTTTTTGGAAAAAAACTGAATATTTTTATGATTTTTTGGGGTGCAAAATCGCACAATTGGCAAAATATAGGGTGCAAAATCGCTCGTTTGAAACAATGGGGTGCAAAATCGCACAATTGGCAAAATATAGGGGGCAAGTGCAATTAAGCCAAAGAAATATTAACCAAGAACAAAAACATAAATAAACTAAAAACAAACCTCTAATTATTAAGAGCATCCACATCCATTATACTCATTATGGCTCTTTAAATGGATCTCACTTAATTTTTTATAGGCTTATTTGATTCAATGGTCCCTCAAATAATTTCAAGTTTTCATTTTGGTCCCACAATTAATAAAACGTACTTTTTTATCCCTCAAGTTTTCCTCCGT
This sequence comes from Medicago sativa, assembly GCF_051527215.1. Taxonomy (NCBI): domain Eukaryota; kingdom Viridiplantae; phylum Streptophyta; class Magnoliopsida; order Fabales; family Fabaceae; genus Medicago; species Medicago sativa. The sequence continues at coordinate 2,847,108 of NC_140753.1, forward strand.
TTGCCAAATAAATCCCGACTGTTAACTTTAACTCTAAGGGGGGTGTATTGGATTAGGATTTTGAAGGACAATTTTTGCTTAAAAAAGTCTCAAAGATTTTAAAAGATTTTGTAGGATTTTAATGACTTTCATGATTTTAAAAGACAATCAGGATTTTCAATTTGGATTTCAATGGATTTACATTATAAGATTTTAAAGGATTTTAAAGGATTTTATGAATTTATAAGATTTCAAAAGATTTTATGAATTTTGAGGACTCATTGAAAAGAAATGATTACAACACACTCTCTATCATAATATTTTGAATACATGCTCTTATTTTTTATTTTATTTTTATGAGAGATAGAGAGAGGGGGAAGAGAGGAAGGAGAGAAGGGAGAAAATAGAGGAGTTAGAGGGAGGAGAGAGAGAGAGAGAGAGAGAGAGAGAGAGAGAGAGAGAGAGAGAGAGAAGGGAGAAAAGAGAGGAGAGAGAGAGAGAGAGAGAGAGAGAGAGAGAGAGAGACGAAGAGAGAAGGGAGAGAGAGAGGAGGGAGAAAAGAGATGAGAGAGGGAAGGAAGAAGAGAGAAGGAAGAAGAGATAAGAAATAGATAGTAAAAACTTTTAAAGAAAAACAATCCCAAGAAATCTTATGTCTTCATGAAAGACATTTTTTTGTTAAAATTTCACTAGACAATCTCACAAAATCCATCAAAATCTAACTTATTGAACAATCCTTTGAAATTTGAATGATTTTGAATACCATGAGACTTTTTTTAAATGATGAAAAGTCTTGATTGAATACCTCAAGACTTTTTTAAAATGACAAAGAATCTTAATTGAATACCACAAGACTTTTTTTAAATTGCAAAGAGTCTTGATTGAATACCACAAAACTTTTTCATAATTAAAAAGTCTTTTAAAATCCCTTAGATTCCTAATCCAATACATCCCCCTAAATGTCTATGGTGGGCCAACCTTAAGAGTGGTCCATCGTAAACCTTATTAATTTTGTTAATTTTAACCGTTTGATCTTTTTTTAAAGAAAGTGGACCGTTGGATCATACAAGTCTATTATATCTTACGGTGAATCATCAACACATAATTGTTTTTACTTATCAGCCTGTGTGGCATTTCTTGATCTTCTTCCCTCATATTCAACAACATTCATACCAAAATCCAGAAAAAAATTAAAAACTTGAAATTATTTGTGGGACCATTGGATCAAATAAGCCCTTTTTATATTATTTCGCACTTTTCAATTATTTAAACAAGGGTTTAATATGTGATTCGTCCCTGCAAATAGGGCTCGCTTAAAATTTCGTCCCTGCAATCGCTAATCCTTTTTTTTTGCCCCTGCAAAGTTTAATCAGTTAAAAATTCGTCCTTTGACCCAGTTTAATCACTGCCACGTCAGCAAATCACCAAAATGGCACGCGAAAGGACGAAAATACCCCTGGCTTATTTTTTTTCCTTAAAAAAAAATTTCAAAATTTTGAAAATTCTTTTTTTAAATTTAAAAAAATCTGAAAAAATCATAAAAAATTTCGGAAAAAAAATTTTAAAATTAAAACTGAAAAAATCGTAAAAAAAAAAAAATGGCGAAAAATCTGGAAAAAAAGTTTTTTGAAGGAAAAAACAAAAAAAAATAAGCCAGGGGTATTTTCGTCCTTTCGCGTGCCCTTTTGGTCATTTGCTGACGTGGCAGTGATTAAATTGGGTCAAAGGACGAATTTTTAACTGATTAAATTTTGCAGGGGCAAAAAAAAAGGATTAGTGATTGGAGGGACGAAATTTTAAGTGACCCCTATTTGCAGGGACGAATCACATATTAAACCCTTTAAACAATTCACTACATTTTCTTCCCTCAAAAAAACAAAAACTCAACTACATTTTCTAAAAATCCATACAACCTATCAAAAAAATTAAAATGGATTCAACTAAACCCCCCGCAATAGATGACACTTATATGGTTTTTAGTTGGCTAATGTTAACTTGTGCCCTCAAGGCACGTGTTAAGATACTCATTATAGAAATACACATATCAAAAGGCGTGCATTCAACTTCTTAAAAGTTGTTATATTGTGTTTTCCAATGCAAAATTGCTCTATTTAGGTTGCTTAACATGTGCCCTAAGGGCACAAGTTAACATGACCCTTTTTAGTTTCAATTTCATATATTTGGTCCCATCGTAAGGCAAAGGACCGTTCAACACAGGAACGATGTCATATTTGAAAACGAGCTTTGAAGGCAAATATTGGTGAATGGCCTGACATGGTAGTTGTGAAAAAACGTTTAATTTCTTTCTCTCTTGGTTGAAGTAATGTTTTATATTTTGTTTTATTTCTACCGTTGTTGTACCTCATGTACATTTGATGTGTTTGCTAAAATGCTTCAATCGAACCTTTACTAGATTGATATCGTGAATTTAATCGGTTATTTGAGGTAGTGATGCAATGTGATGATGCAGTTCGTTACCTTGATAATGTTGTCAATTATCTCAATTGCCAATATGCTTTTGTTATCACAAGGGCACCATTGCAATTATTTAAACAACAAAACTTCCTAGTGCCAAGCAAACACTTGTTAGAAGCGCCAACTTTGAAAGATGGAAAGAGTTCATTTGAGAGAACTCGAGTTCGATTGGTCAGGTTATATTACCTCACAACCAAATTCACGATTAGCTTAGCATGACCCATTCTCTTGAGAACCGGAGAGTTAACACCAACAAAAGATATATGAGACTCATAAGAGTGAAACGTACAAATAAGATTAAGTCTTGCTAGCAAGTGTCTTAAGGGTATTGTTTAAGGAACTCATTAAAAGAAATTTTATCTTAAGAATACAAGTCAAACACATGTAAAATTCATAATTTTTGTATGTTTAAACAATGTCCTAAGGGCACTTGTTACCTTGAGAATTTACTCCCTCTTTTGTATTTTTCTTGCAACAAATTACGAATTGGAAGTGTTTAGAGGAGCAAATCGAGTCATTGTTGAATGATTGAATCGAGTCATTGTTGAATGATTGTGTGAGATTCTTTGACTGCAAAAAATTAATTTCGATTCCAACAAAAGTCATTGTGGAGATCTCAGTGTTTTTTTTTTGAAAGAAGTGGAGATCTCAGTGTTGATTCACCAAAAACGTTGATTTGGAGTTAAGACAACCTAAATCATCATTTGTATTATGATTGGTCATGATTTGTTGATTACTATCTATTTCTTTAATGAAATTTAAAATGAAGATTATGATTTAGTCATGATTTGTTGGTTTATGGGAATACTATAGATTAAAGTTATCGACATTTGTATAAACCAAGATTTGGTAACATTGACATTACTCAGAACGGACAACAATTTTGAAGTAATAGTTGGCATTTTCGCTTGGATAAATGAATGAATACCGTAAAGAATAATGAATACCAAGTGTTGTGGTGTAAATAAATGAGTACAAAGTGAAAAGTAAAATAAAAGGAAAACAAATTTGATTGTTGAATCAAATAATCTTGCACAAAGCAATTTAATTGTTGAATCTCATAATCTTGAACAAAGTAATTTGATTGTTGAATCTCGTAATCTTGTACAAAGTACCCCCAAAGCTCCAAAGAAGAATAAAATAATCTATGACAATGTTTTAACTTTTAACTAATTCTCAACAAAAGAGAGAAACAATCATGTATGGAAAATTTCAAAGCAAAGGAAAGGATGAAACAAGCTTTAAAAATTTCATCCCTTCTCTTTTCCAAAGCAGATCACAACCAGACATAGAGAAGAGAAATCAATGAACTCCGAGATCAAAGTTTAAGCAGCAGGATCTTTGTACAACTTCTCCACCATCTTCCTGTATTCTGTAGAAGTAAAGTAGAACACAGCAAAATCAGTTCATCTTTCAGAAGATATACTCTACAAAATATCAATTATGTTTATTTACCTTCTTGATTGCTCCAAAGCTGTGCTGCCTGTGGATTTAGCGGCGAGCTAATGTTTGGCTCTAAATTATGAAAGAAGTAAAAATACAATTAACAAACAGGGAAGAACAAAATAAAAGTGTTATATTATTGATTCAGGTTTCAAATTTACCTCCTAGCAGGCTTTGAATTGACAAAAGAATTGTTCTAACATCATAAGCAGATGACCATTTATCCTATAAAACAGATTAATCAATTAATCATAATCAATATGCAATAGTTGTATTGAAAATGACACAACATAACAAGATGTCACCATCATCACATGCTACTGACACAACATTCATTACCTGAAGAATGTCCAAGCAAATATTGCCATGCAAATCAACATTGGGGTGGAAGCATGTGGTGTCAAATTTGACCTTTGGAGCCTTAAAAGGATACTCATTGGGAAATGAAAGTGACAATTTGTATTCTGTTCCTTCAAAGACAGTGTCTTTGCTTCCTGCTATTGTTCCTTTCCAGCACAATATATTGTCCTCTTCAGGAAAAGCAGATACACCAGAATCTCCACTCATCTGCCAAATAATCACATTAATGAATTAATCACTTTTCCCCAACTGATTTCATACAAACTAAGTGCTCAAATTACATTGCATACACACACAAGAATAAAAAATAAATGAGCCCAAATAATCACATTAATGAATTAATCACTTTTCCAAATAATCCCATTACCATCTAATTACTTTTTTAAGTCCTCAAATTACATTGCTTTAGACCAAACTAATTGATAAACTAACACAAAATTAGATCACAGAAAGTGAAAAAGAGAGATCCAATTTCTTACCATCAAAGCCATCAATTCAGACTGCAACCTGCAAAATTGCAACAACCCACAAAAAAAAAAAAAAAAAATTGAGTTAGTTAGATTAGGAGAAACAAACTGAAAACCCTACCAATATTTTAAATTAACTAAACTAAAAACCCTAAATTTAGTTTAATCAACAAAAACCCATTGATTCCCAAAATCAAATAAATTCAAAAGTTAAGTAAAAACCCTAACTTTAATTCAATCAACAAAAACCAATAGATCCCCAAAATTAAGTAAATTAAAAAAAAAACCTAAATTTTAATTCAATCAAGAAAAACCCATTAATCCCCAAAATCTATCCGAAGGGTTTGATTTCTTTTAAATCGAAAAACAAAACAAGATTCAAAAAACTGTAATGCTGAATTGAAAAAACGAACCTTTTGAGAACAGATTGAGTGTCAACGGATTTAGGCGGAGGGAGAGGTTGCATTGAAGGAGCAATGTTGCTTTGAGAAGCTTCAGTTTGAACGTTAGCGCTAGCCATTGAAAGAGAAAGAGAAAGAGAAAGAATAGAGAGAAATTAGCGATTGATTTTCGATTTAGGGTTAGGGTTTTTGTTGAAGGAAGAAGCAATTGAATTGAATTGAGAGAAGAGTGTTGTTGTTCTGTTGTTTGATTTTAAAGGAATTGTGCCTTTCACGAAACGACGTCGAATTTAAGGTCGGTTCAAAGAATTCGAACGTTGAGAAGCCTAAATTAATCACAACGGCTAGTAATCTTGGATAAATGGAAATAAATCACAGTTTGGTACTCTATTAAATTAAAATGTTAAGTATTATTATTCTCTCTTTTATTTATTCCTTAAAAAACTCATTGTTAAATGGTATTTTCTAATGAGTATTGCTGCTATTGAGCACTACAAATTTTATCAAGAATGTATCACGATCACATTTTAGCCAATTAAAATTCTTGTTGGCCGGAAGTTAAAGAAGGCAATAGATATAATTTAGAAAAGGTATTGAGCAATTACACGGTCGGAAAGTTTTCGTGATAATATTCTTCGCTACACCTATCATTTCCCTTTTCTAAAACATTGTTTCAGTAAAAAAAAAATGTTACGTTGATTCGAGTAGAACTAGACTATGACCCATTAAGTAAGGTATTATGTTCAACGAACATAGTTATAACAAGTAATAGATTCATTCACCATTTAGTTTTGAATTTGATTTATGGCTAATGTATATCTGAAAACAATTATCGAAAGAGGTTAACCCCTTAAAATGATCTCATTTATCTTGTGATGATTTATCTCTACAATTACAAATGGATGATACATTTTATCTTGTGATGATTTATCTCTACAATTACAAATGGATGATACATTTCATTTACAAAAAATAAAGGTGTTAGGTTTGTTAGAGTAGACAACTCAACATAATTTAAGGCCTAAAACAATATATTTTTCATGAATTTTATATTCTTATTACACTAAATTTAAATTTTGTTGTCGGCGGGTAATCGTGCAATTTGACCCAAAAAAAAAGACATTGGTACATGAACTTGACCACTATTTAAATTTTTTAGATTCGGCGTTCTGAATTAACACATCAAAATATGATGTGAATTGCTAATATAAATATCAATGTATTGTACTTATACTTGACTTACCCTTGCATCTCACTGCCCACATACGGATATGGATTTTCTCCATTGAAAATCATCTCAAGTTTTCAATAGAGAGAATCCAAATTCCCCACATACCTAAATAAAGAACTTTCTTAACTAGTTAACAAACTCAGTTGATTTTTTTTTTTTTGAAGTAAACAAACTCAGTTGATAAAAGTCATTAATAAATTGTTCAAAAAAAAAAACATTAATAACGGATGATATAACCTCATTTTTCTCTAGGGAGTTGAACTCACAACCCATAGCCTCCCATAGCCTCCATCCAAGCACTTTAACCACTTGACCAGTAGCTATTTTGGTGTTATAATATCGCTTCCACTAATACATTATGATTGAAATGAATGAATAGCATATCATGAACAAACCAACAATGAATTAATATCATTTGGCATCAGCAATTTTGGAAGCTTAAATTCATTTAAAACATATTTTTAGTTTCTGCATGTGTAAATAGAAAAAGATGTTTAATTATATTTTAGTTTCCTACATCAATAATGTTTTGTTAACAGTGCCAAAGGTTGTGTTACTAAAATTCACCCATAACATAAGCACTTTTGTTTATAGTGCACTTTGTGAAAAAGCTTTATATAACATTTTAAAGTTTGGACAGTATATCAATTGGCATACATATAATAAAAGCTGGTATTGTTATTATGGATTCTTGAATTCATGGAAGATAAACTATTACTACCAAGGCCTATGAATTTTAATAATCGATATCTAGGAAAATTTTGGCACATTATTACTATAGAGTCTACACCAAAAAAACATTACTACTGTAAAGTATATAGTTATTTAGCAAATGAAAACAAAAATGAGGGTCGGTTGGTATATGTGGAAATTGTCTTCTCTTAAAAAATGTTGGTTTTTAATTAAAATGGATTTTGAAAGTTTAATAAAAGTGGATTTTAGTTGATGAAAGTTTATTTTTGGTGTTTAACAAAAAAATCTTAATATATTGTGCATGTATGATGGATAGGGCTGGGACCATTTGCCCTAGCATTATATATTGTCTTCTGTTAAAGAATGTTGGTTTTTAATTAAAATAATTATTTCTCCCATATGATATAAAAGTGGATTTTGAAAGTTTAATAAAAGTGAATTTTTGTTCATGAAAGTTTATTTTTGGTGTTTAACAAAAAAATTAATTTTAATGTTATTTATAAAAGTTGGGTAATCATGTTATTTTGTGTGAGTTGGAATATGATTGATTGAAAAGATATCAATGGACTTGGCAGTTATTTTGATGGAATATCAATTGCTATAACTATTGCTAATTCTAATTATTGGGACTTTTCACTCTCAATTTTGATGGAATATCAGTTGATGTAAGTGCTGTTATATCTAATTATGGAGACTTTTCACTCTCAATTTTGATGGAATATCAATTTTGTATGAAAACCGTTTCTCATTCATGGCAAGGCTGCGCCCAAAACTGAAAAAAAAAAAAAAACTGATAGTGGGATTTTAATGAGATACCACAAATTCTGGTGTATATATGGACCATGGATCATCACTCTATTATTCACTAAACATTGAAATCAAAGTTCTAGGTGAAACTCTTCCTTCGTGTGCTTGATATCACCATGGCTCCATTCATCACTCCTGTTGCCGCCATTGTTGCTGGAAAGATCAACATCAAACTTCGACTTCGTGTCGTCCATGTTTGGACCGTGTCTGAGTTCAACAACCCAAATGAGGATAACTCTATTCACATGCTATTGCTTGATGACAAGGTTGGTTTTTTGAAATTATATAATGTGGTCTTATATTTTGAAAATTATATTTGGCTCAGGTTGTGTTATATTTCACCTTTGTTTAATTTAAAAAAACAGCTTGGAAAGATACAAGCATCTGCTAAAAAACATTTGGTGCCAAAGATAAGGTCAAACGTGGAAGAGGGATCTGCATACGACATTGAGAATGTTTTGGTGACTAAAAATGATCCTAAGTATCAGGTTACCCAACATAAGTTCAAGCTAAACCTTATAGACAGGACAAAGTTCTTTAAAATTGATGCAAGTACCATTCCTTTAAATCATTTCGATTTTATGCCTTTCAATGAAATATTGGAAGCAGAGAGGGAGGAAAAGACTATCGGTGAGTGTCTAGACTTGGAGTAATATATTGAGCATGATGTTATTATCAGTTGATATCAACAATTAAAAAGAATACACAAGGTCAAGTAATACAAGGCACAATTAACTTTTAATTTGACGTTATGCTTTTTGTTTCATTTTACGTTATACCTCCTTCACACATTCTTTACATGTTTATTATAGATTATGGATGGATGGATTCATTTCTATCACAACCTTTGAACTGCTTTTTTTTTTTATTCCGTAACTCATTTTTTAATTATGACCATACACTCACTCATTATATATACAACCACTAATATGATCTCAATATTTTTAGTTTCTACATTGAAAACATTGTGTATAAATATGTGATTTTGTGCATCATATTTTGGGTTTTGTTCATCATCACTTTCAAGTAACAATTGGATAGTTTATCTTCAATTTTGTATTGTTGTTTTTCCACTCACTTTTACTCTTCATCTTTTGATTATCAAAGTCTAAAACAAGAGTGTTCTATTTGTGGATTGGAGTTTGCAATAGGACAAGTTTTAGGTGGCTACATGAGGAGACATAGAGCTTCAAATATGAAAGGAAATAACAATATTCACAATTCTAATAATACTATGTGGTGGTAGTAGTCTTGATTCGCTGCAAAAGATGAAAGCTAGAAACCAGTGAGTTTTGGTGTTGGATTTGGATTTGAATCCATTTTTCAATATTTCTTGGTATTAATTATATGACGATTTATTCATTAGTGTAGGTACAATTTTTCTCTTATCTCTTGATTATTAACTGGTTTCTATGATATGATAATTGATAGGGAGTCAAGTTACTTTTAGATTGATCAAATAGTTAAGCTTCAAATGTTTATTAGTCTATTTTTCGAACTTTCTTTTATATATTTTTTTATTCCTTAATGTGTATGTGGATTTTTGATTTTTTTTGTGAATTAGGATAAATGATGCTTCTATTTTTTATTTTGTTGCATCATTGATGGTGAGGAAGAAGCTTATTAAAAATGGTTGTTTATTGTCACTTTCTCCATGAAACTATTGGATGATTCCTCTTCAATTTGGTGTTATAGTTTTTCTTCTCTTTTTTACTCTTTATTTTTTGGCTATTAATTAATACAAATTGGTAATATAAATAAGGGGTATATTTATAAATAATACTGTTTTTTTATAAAGGTGAAGACAAATGTTTACCATTTTTTCGTATAAAAATAATAATAAACATATTACTCCAAGTATAATGATAGAGATAAACATTGTGTATGTGTAATTAAGATAAAGATAGATAAAATTGAGATGAATAAAGAATAGTGTCTCTAAAAACAATATATAGAGAAGGTTAAAGGATATGATCCAAGTTACACATCTATCTCTCTATCTTCTATATATTTATATATCTTTGAATTTGTACATCTAAAAAAAATTTACACTATTAATTAACAACTTGACTTTCCAATTATCTTTGAAGAATTAAAGAATTAATTAATTATCAAATTGAATAGTTTCCTCCACTATTGAAAAAAAAAAGGAACTTCCCATTTTGCATGTCACACAAAATGAAAGGAGAAAACAAAGACTTACTTGACAGTTAGTACTATATACCTCAAAGAAAAATATGTATGCTACAATTATTAAATAATTAAATCCATATGTCCACATAAAATAAATAAAAAAACGTATACACTAATCAAATTGTCAGAAAATTTAGGAAAAGTCAGTCCTAACATGATAAGAAGATTAAAATGATTATGATATCCAAAAAAAGTTCCATTCATTAGATTGGAAACTCTAAAAATGAACGTTTTAATTTTTTCAATAAAATCTTGCCCCAACTTATCTTATATATGCATGATTGCCCAACTCTACTACCATGATCATTTATGCTTTTGTGCTTTGTTAAGGTGATGTGGTTCTCCTTTTACTTTCCTTTCCTTATTTTTTGTGTTTGGGTATACATTTTCGGTCCATAAATTGATTTTTTTTTTAAGGAAGGTCCGTAAATTGGTTGATATGTTTTCTCAAAAAGAAGTTCGTATATCCCACACATACAACATATAAGATTATACATAGAGAACACATTATTTTCTTAGACTAATACAGTTTTATTTTCATATTTTATCCATAACAACAAAGAGAGTTGTGATCACTAAGATGTACTTTCAAGGTTTGATACTTACTATTAAAATTTGCTTTTAGGATTTACACATATGCAATTTGTATGACCCGTGCGGCAGCACAGGTGCAAGGACTAGTATTTAGCATTACTTTTGTTAAACAAGTCGCTACTTGTAAACTTGTATACTCAAATACCATTTCATAAAAAAGAAGTGCAATTTCAATGTTTCTTATATACTTAAAAAATATATTTCATGCTCACTAATATTATAATGACAAATTTTGAAAGTCTTTCAATGTTATTTAGTGATTCGTTCGTGTAAACCAAAAAACACAATGTTCAGACTTTTTTGTTTTTAAATAAAACTCATTTTTAACATTTTAACATAATTTTCTATCTTTAAAAAAACATATTTTTCTATATGTTTTTTCTTTTAAAACAAATTAATAAACACGACCATTTTAGAACTAGTTATATAAAAATATATATAGTTTTTTAAGTAAATTATTTTTATCTACCTCTTAAACAAAATTATTTTCAAAATAAGTACGTAAGATACAATAAAATAAATAATAGAGACTTTTTCCCCAACAACAACAACAACAATAATAGAGCTTTATGCAGTGACTATTTTGGATTAACACCAATTATGTAGTTCTTATAAAAAAAATAGTGTTTTAAAAGAAAAATCATAATCAACGTTTTGAAATTTCAAAAATATCAATTGATTGAACTTATTCGAACCAATTTACTCTTCATCGATTTGGTTTGTTTTGGATTTCGTAATAAATTTATTATTGCAAGAAAAATTACAATGTTGAACTTAACAAAAGTTTACATTGCAACGAGTGAACACTATATTGTTGCTAATATGAAAAACTCTCAATTAATGTCCTTGTCAGAGACTAGGTAAGATTTGGTAAAATAAATTGTACTTGTCTTCAAACAATGCTCAAATCTTCAACATCTTTTCATTCATAACGTTGTAATATGTTTTTAATTCCAAAAAATTATTATTGTTTACTTTAAATCATATGTACAGAGACATCAAGTTGAGGTGAGATGACATCAAGGTGAGGTGAGATGTTTACGACAATCATGTCAAATACATTGTGAATAAATGGAAACCTTCTATGGAAGTTTGCTGTGAAATGTACTCCACAAAGTCTTTTTAATAAATTGTTAAATGAGATCCTTCTATGGAAGAAGTGAAGGTTTGTTGTGAAATGTACTCCACAAAGTCTTCTTAATAAATTGTTAAATGAGATGTTAGTTCTCTTATACTACCTATTTTCATTAACTAAAGTTGTACTCCACAAAGTCTTCTTAATAAATTGTTAAATGTACTCCACAACTGTTTTTGAGAAAATTCAAATTGAACTACAAGGACAAGTTCAACACGGGGTAGTGTGCCCCACTTGTTCATCATATTTTTAAACAACACATGCATAGTTATGTAATATTAATAGAAAAATGCTAACTTGTACCATTAAGGCAGAAGTTAATGAGTCAAAAATAAAAATATTTTATTGTAATCAATAGATTTGAATTTAATTTTTGTTACTTTTGATCAATTGAATACGCAAAATTTAAGAAAATGATTCTACTTTTGGGTTGTTTAACATGGGCTCTTATGACACAAGTAGCATGACTCATGTTAGAAAATTGCTATTGACACACTAAAGAATGCTAAAACACACCAGTAAATTACTCAAATGCCTCCATCGACAGTTAACTGCCGCGGAAATTAAACGGCGGTAGTTAACTGCCGAAATTCAATTTAATCCATCGGCAACTTAAGTGCCGTGGAAATCATTTGAGAGAAAGAGCTGGAAGGAGAAAAAAAGGAAGGAAAAAAAAACTTTTTCTTCTTCTTCCACTTCAATCACTTTTTTTCTTCCAAAAACAGAGCCCAAGAACAATCGCTTTTTTCTATCACCACTTTACCTGATTGTGTTTTCACTTGCAATCTTTCGAATCTCTTCATCTAGTTGAACACCCAACAATACAAACTCTTAGAATAAGTATTCATACTTAAACTGATCTCAAAAACAAATTAAAGATTGTAAATTCTATTATATTTATTGAAACAAATAAATTGGAAAATGAATTGAAGAAAACTATTCAGATGTGAATTCCTCAGGTTTTTGGAAAATAAATTGGAAAATGAATTTGGAAAATCATGAAGAAAACTGTTAAGAAAATTGGCACAGGTTTTTGTTTCTGCCATAGCCGTGAGTTAGGTGTGATGACGGAGGATTTTTCCGTCGGTCCGAACCGGAGGTGGAACCACAAGGGACCACCGTCGGAGATGACTGCGGTGGCGGACGTTAGAGTTGCGGAGGTGAAGCCCCATCTCTCTGCAACTGCGTCGTTTTGTGCGAACCGTTCTAGGAAGCTTGCAGATTTTCCAGCTCTTTCTCTCAAATGATTTCCACGGCACTTAACTGCCGATGGATTAAATTGAATTTCGGCACCCGTTAATTTCCACGGCAGTTAACTACCGATGGGGGCATTTGAGTAATTTATCGGTGTGTTTTAGCTTTCTTTAATGTGTCAACAACAATTTTCCTCATGTTACTATACTTGTATAATATTATTGTCCTCGTATAGTTCATTTATAATATTTCAACAAACTACTCACTACGTCCCAAAATAACTGAGTCATTTGCAATAAAATATTATCCCAAAATGACCGACTCATTTCACTTTTCAATGCAGTATTAATTACTTTTTTTTTTCATTTATATACTATAATTAATACTACTTTTATCATTCTCAATTCAACATCATCCACTTTACATTTATGATAATTGTGAATGTATCAATACTTAACAATGACACTCAAAACTTTTGTAATAAAAAAAAAAAATGACACTCAAAACTATTTTTCTCTCTCTTTCACTTATACGTTTTTCTTAATATGTGTGAAATAAACAAAATGCTCGCTTATTACGGAACGGATGGAGTATAAATTTAATGAATGTCCTAAGAGTTTTGGTTAAATAACTAAATGAAGTTACTTTTTATAAAAATGGTGTAATTATTAAATTGATAAAAGTAATTTGTATTGTCGAGATGAATTTTCCTTTTATGAAATCGACTCCACTTATTCAAATTTCTTGATTCGCCTTTGCCTTTAATTTCCAGATGTATTGTTCATAATCATTGTGGAGATGATAAAGATGAATTCCTTAGTGCAAAATGTTGGGATAAGTTGCTTAATTTTGTGCTAATCTAAAGTATATACATCATAACAGCTATACACTAGATTACCGCATCAATGCATTCTCTGCGATGATCCTCTATACCTCTAGATTCTCCGTACCTCTAGATCCTCTATACCTCTAGAAATGAATTACTTCAAGTCCAAACACAACCTCACAATGGTACCCTAATTGTTCACCAAATCTAAAATAATTGAAAATACACACGTTTAATTAACACAAAGAATATATCAATTTCAGCCATGAGATAATTCAATATTATGTGAGTCGTGAATATAATTAACACAAAGAATAGTAGGTGAAGAGGAAGAAAAATAGTATACGTGAATCTATTTGTAAAAAGTTAAACTTATAATTTTAAACAATGATAATTTTGGTATTATGATTAAATTTTAAATATCTTTGGCGTTTTTGGGTGTAAAATTTAATCATAACTAGTATATTTACCCGACGTTGCCTGCGTTAGACATATAAATAAGGATGACCAAAAATTTATCTGTGATATCCGCAAACAAAATTCACGACGGACAGGTACATGACAAATATCTTAATGAGTACACATGAAATAGAATATAATAAACCATATTTTAAGTAACTGTAAATTAGTAGAAGCACTGACGGATGAAATTAACTGGATTTAGTAACATTATTAACTCACATAGAATAAAATTCCTTCAAAAAAAATTCACATTAAATAAAATAAACATTTAAGTATTGGGAGTACTCTCTATAGAAATTAGGGTAGCCGAGTTTGCATGGAAATTAGGGTAGGCGAGTTTGCATGGAAATTAGAACTACTAAGAAAGATCTAGAGATTAATGAGTTGGATAAAAATATAGTTTACGATAGAACATTATGACGTCGTGTGATCCATGTAGCCTAAAAACTTACGTGGCCATTACTTTTCTTACAAAAGTTCATCCATTTGCAATTTAACTTGTTTTATCTTTAATTTCATAAATACGAATGTTCTTAAATTTTGCTGAAATCAATTAAAATTGGTGAAAAATGGAGCTGGCTCACAATAAATCTGAGTGGTAGCATTCCTATAACTTTTTAATTCTTTATATACCCATTATTACCATTTTGATATGTTTCAATGTTATCCTAACCTTCACAAAGAACCGCATGCCTTATAAAATTTGTTTTTCTCAAGTTCATAATGTATTGTAAATTATAAGTAAACATTATAAAATTGGTGCATCCTTGAGCAACATTTCAAAAATACAATAGTATCTTGTGCAAAATATCTAATTAGGATGACAGATAATCCAATGACAAATCACATAGTATAAAACTATATATAAAATGCAATAACAAGAACCCCAAAAAACAAAATATACAGTATATGGAAAACCACCGATTTCTCAAGTTGTAAAATCAATCAACTATTAATTAAAAATAATTCTAGAAGTCGCTCATAATCAAAACAAGTACAAATTAAATAACATAAAGAGAAGCTAACATATATGTTGCGGTTGAGTCTCATACTTAAGTGACGTAGCACCACATCTACATCCTAGCATTAAAAACAAGGTGATATCAAACTCTCAACACAAACTTCCGGGCACCACATCTACATCCTAGCATTAAAAACAAGGTGATATCAAACTCTCAACACAAACTTCCGGGGTCCTTTCAAAATTAGCACACTTAAAAGTACAATTCCTAGAATTGTAAACAAATATCTTTGAATGCGGACTAAACTTCACCAGCACTTGATCATCCTCGAAAATATGTATTGCCTTGATGTGAGATTTCCTAGAATCCACCGTGTACAGTTTAATCCAAAACTCTTCATTTCCATACTCCTTCATAATCCAAACATCCTTCATGGCCCAAACATTATCACCAGAAGTTGCACACAAGCAATCACTCACGTCCAAGGTCCACAATTTACACACAATTGGGAGGCAAAATCTTTTGATAAGACTCTTTCCCCAAATCATAGGAAACAATAAAGCTTGGATTTCTTAGTTGGAATTCATCAGAGCACAACCAATTAATTGCACCACTTACAAATTTTCCTGATTGTAGATCAATAGGGCCAACACCAAAAGGAAAGTCTTGAATACTTTTCCAAAGATCGATACCCAATGTATGAACCTTCACTTCTATTTTGTAAATGTACTTACCATTACTATCTTTTATATGATATCGCAAAACAACAACCACCTTGTAAGCATCTCTAAAAGAATCATAGCCAAAACCAAACGTCATTTTAGTGGAGTACACATTTGGCAGCTTTTCAAAAAGCAGCAACTCCTTGATTTTTCTAATAGAAGGGTTACACAATATAACTAAGCCTGTATAATGGTTGGCAATACAAATGATGCCATTGCAAGAGCCAACGAAGTCCATAGGAGAATATCCACCGTTTGAATACTCAAACCGCGTCAAGTTGGTGGCTTTTGTTCTTTCTTTCCTTCTTCTTTTTCTTAATCTTATGTTAAGAGATTCTATCGGATAAGAGGTGAATTTGTACTTGCTTGAGAAGGTGGCACGGCTTAGGAAGTGAAGACGGCGAGTGGTTGACTTGCAGAAGTGTTTCTTAGCAAATTTGAGATCGGAGATTAGAGAATTCCACGACTTACAGACGCAACGGAATCGAAGGAGGAATATCACGGGTAGCCAACACAGAATTTCTGAAATGAGGTCGAATGGAAGGGTGGGCCGAGGCTGTGCGTTCAGGGAAGGTGGCTGTGATGTTAGGGTTAGGGTTTTCTCCGTTGTTACCATCGTTGACGAAATCATCAATCAGGATATGAGTGTGGCTGTAGCGTAAAGAAAGAAATATATATATAGGAGGAGAGACGTTCCAAAACAAGGGTTTTGGAAGGCTGTTGATGTTGATCATATTCCTATGCGATTTCCACGACAATAAATCCAAGATTCTCTCAAGAAATAAAACAATACTATATTTCTTTTACAAGGAAAACAATAGTTACAAACAGAGTTATCCCAAAAAAAAAAAAAAAAGCACAATATAAATTTTTTCTTCCTCCATCCAAACAAAAGTATTAAAAGACAAAAGCAATTTAATTAAATCATTTAAATTGCATAAAATTCTAAATTCTTTAAAATTTTCCAATTACATCATCCAAATAAGGTTTTGGCCATACTAAAGTCATTTATGTTTTCAATTTGTTAGAGTTATCCACATTAAGAATTTCTTTATGCTTCCCTCTGGGAAGTCTTGCATATGAGCACATTGAGACAACCATTTATTTCAGCAATAACTGACATTCTTAAATATAAGATGTTTCACATCTAACTCAAGTTTCTGGTTTTATTGGCACTGCAATCCATAACTGATGGAATTACCTGCACAAAAGATTGTATTTCTTAACAAAGAAACAGCATCATTAGAAGTTAGTTTTGGGCAATTTGATTCTGAAGGGTGGAAAATTGAAGACTATTTCTCTTGCACATAAATATTCCAATGTATATATATGCAAGCATATTAGACTCTAAAGGGAAAGCCTTCAAACGCTTTAGAGCGAGTCTAGTGACAAAACTGGTGCATCTAACTTTACATTTGTTTGCTCCTAAATCTCAAATCCTGCACACTGAAGTTTAATAGACTCTCAAACTGATCAACACAGAATCCGCACTGACAATTAAAGGGAAAAACTATCAACTAGAGTCAAGTAATGCAATAACCAATAGTTTGTAACTGAATGCTTAGAATGCGTTAGCCATATTGCATTTATATGTTTTTTTTTTTGGTAGTGACATTTATATGTTTTTGATGCAAAAGTAAGTTTCTGATAAACAATTAGAATATCATGGAATGCTTCACTGTCAATGGAGGAAAGCATTCTGCAGAAATAAATGATTAAAATATGCGTATTATCCGTAAATCATAAGTCTGAGTAGGAGCGAATGATAAATTAATGCATATGATTACTTTATTTTTAAAATATTATAACAACATAAATTAAATTTGAAGAATTCTTATTAAACCCTCCAACCCCCCCCCCCCCCCCCCCCCCCCCCCCCCCAAAACCCTCCTCCAATACAATTTTTTAGTTCCTCCAAATGAGGAGGGTTTTGTGTTATGAAGAAAAGTTAACCCCCCAAAGCCCTCCTCTCCCATTTTCCTCTATTTCTTCCACTTGCTCATTCCTTTTTTCCTAAGACTTCCCCTCCCTCCCCTCCAAACTCGCAAACAAAGCCTAAAAGAAACTACTAAAAAAGATCTAGAGATTAATGAGTTGGATAAAATTATAGTTTACGATAGAACATTATGGCGTCGTATGATCCATGTAGCCTAAGAACTTACGTGGCCATTACTTTTCTTACAAAAGTTCACCCATTTGCAATTTAACTTGTTTTATCTTTAATTTCATAAATACGAATGTTCTTAAACTTTGCTGAAATCAATTGAAATGGGTGAAAAATGGAGCTGGCTCCCAATAAATCTGAGTAGTAACACTCCTATTACCTTTGTGATATCTTTCAATGTTATCCTAACCTTCACAAAGAACTGCATGCCTTATAAAATTTGTTTTTCTCAAGTTCATAATGTATTGTACAATATAAGTAAACATTATAAAATTGGTGCATCCTTGAGCAGACATTTCAAAAATACAATAGTGTCTTGTGAAAAACATCTAAAGACTAATTAGGATCACTGATAATCCAATGACAAGCCACATATAAAACTATATAAAATGTAATAACAAGAACCAAAAAACAAAAAAAAATATGGAAAACCACCAATTTATCATGCTGTAAAATCAATCGACTATTAATTGAAAATAATTCCAGAAGTCACTCGTAATCAAAATCAAGTACAAAGTAAATAACATAAAGAGAAGCTAACATATATGTTGTCGTTGAGTCTCATGCTTAAGTGACGTAGCACCACATCTACATTCAGGCATTAAAAACAAGGTGATATCAAACTCTCAACACAAATTTCCGGGGTCCTTTCAAAATTAGCACACTTAAAAGTACAATTCCTAGAATTGTAGACAAATATCTTTGAATGCGGAAAAAACTTCACCAACACTTGATCATCCTCAAAAATATGTACCGCCTCGATATTTACCGCCTCGATGTGATATTTACTAGAATCTATTGTGTACAGTTTAATCCAAGACTCTTCATTTCCATACTCCTTCATAATCCAAACATCCTTCATAACCCAAACATTATCACCGGAAGTTGCGCACAAGCAATCCCTCAACACGTCCAAGGTCCACAATTTACACACATCTACCCCGCCATAATTGGGAGGCAAAATCTTTTGATAAGACTCTTTCCCCAAATCATAGGAAACGATAAAGCTTGGATTTCTTGGTTTGATTTCATCAGAGCACAACCAATTAATTGCACCACTTACAAATTTTCCTGGTTGTAGATCAATAGGGCCAACACCGTAAGGAAAGTCTTGAATACTTTTCCAAATATCGGTACCCAAACCTTCACTTCTATTTTGTGAATGTAATTACCATTACTATCTTGTATGAGATATTCTTGCATGAACTCTTACCTAAGAGATTATTCTTACACCCAACCAATAAAAATATGACACATGTTATTAACTTTAAAAAAATGTGATTTTAATTAAGGAAATGGAAACAATAAATGGTGGTGGGTGGTTTTTGTCGGTTAAAGAAAGTGGAAAAAGGAGAAAGAAATATTAAAAATAATGAGAAAAAATTATAATATTAATTATTTTTATTATTTTAATGAGATGTTTGATTTTAATTGGTTGGGTGTAAAAATAATCTCTTAGGTAAGAGTTCATGTAAGAATTTCTCAAAAAGAAATTGATTTTTTTATTTTACTATTTTTTAAATTTAAATGATGTGTCCTATTTTCATTGGTTGAGACTAAATATAAGGTGTTAGGTGAGAGACCATTCAAGAATTTCTCATCTTGTATTTGATATCGCAAACCAACAACCACCTTGTAAGTATCTCTAAAAGAATCATAGCCAAAACCAACGGGAAGCACTTGGGTGACATAATGTCACCGTGACATTAAATCTGGGCCACACAACACACATTGCCACATAACATCTGGGCCACACAACACATACTGTAACACCCCGTTCTCAAACAACGTAATATTAATAAATAAAATCAGAGTAACCACACAACGGAGTGTCACACTACTTTTCAAAATTTCATAAATAGGAAATATCTATTTATTTAAAATCAACGTTTAGAATATCTTAATAAACTGCAGCGGAATAATTCTTTAAAAATATAGTTTCAACCAAATTCAACATCAATGAAAATCTTGGCACAAAGGCCTCAACGTAATAGACATTATCCTCAACAATAATAAATCCAACAACGAGGTCTTTTCAAAATATGATACATCAAAGAAATGAAGAAGACATTCGCGACGATCCCCATCCTAATATGTATCAGAGCCCTAGACACTTGAGCCAATCAACCTACAAGCCATCATTACCTGCACATTACCCACGGTCGAGGCAACATATACGCAGAAGGGGTGAGATACTTATCCAATAATAATATATAATTCATCAAATTAATGAAACAACGAAGCATATCACAACAGGCATCATTAATAATGTATATAAATAAATACATAAGCAACAACATAATTATTTTCAGCAACAAGATACAACAACAACAACGTTATCCACAACGACACCGATAACTCGACTATTCGACAACGACAACAACTCGACAATGCTACAACGACAACAACAACCCAACAATGCTACGACAACAACAACTAATGCATCATGCAGGTGGTACCAATCTACGCGCGTTGAATGCTAAGCATTCCAGGGCATAAGCCCCCAACAAATTGGATGGTTAAAGCATCCCAGGGCATAAGCCCCCAACAAATGAATGATAAACATTCCAGGGCATAAGCCCCCAACGGTTGAATGATAAACATTCCAGGGCATAAGCCCCCAACGGTTGAATGATAAACATTCCAGGGCATGAGCCCCCAACAGATGTGAGTATGCAATTGGACTCAACTTGTGTATATCAACATACAACTTCAACAACGACCACAACAACAACATATGTGCCTAAAACATTTATGACACACTCCCCAACTTCGACATCAGATGATACAACAACGTCAACGACGGAAAGGAAACAAGATAGCATAATAGAATGCATTAACATCATTTAAGGAATGAATTACATCAACATAATTGTCATATAACATCATAATATTACTCATAATCAATTATCATCATATATTTAACCACTTCAGACATCATAAACATCAGCATTACTAATCATTTAGTATCATACTATTATCATCATCAATCATAAACAACATCATCATCAAGACATCATCATCAATAATCATTTATCATCATAACAACTACAACAACATCTATGACAACGACAATGTGCATTATTTACTATGACTCAACGACACAATAATTTTCAACAATGGAACAACAACTTTATTATCAACAACTAGCATATATATAAATCAATTACATTCATCTCAAAGTCTAAAACATCCCCCAAAAGCAATTAAGTTTTGATCAATAGAACATAAGTCAAATATCCATAAAACACCTCAACTAAATCCCTAACACTTAAGTTTGACGTTGGGAAACCAACCATAAGTTTTTGGACTAACTTGGGATTAGTTATGCTAAGTTTTCTTAAGGTTTTCTGAAGACCCACCTGGACTATTTTTATCATAACTCAAAAACTATGAATCATTTTCATGTCAAACTAAAACCATTAGAAAGCTAACTTAAATATCTACAACTTTTATGTTTACACCGAAAGCTAATTCAACACGGAAGGGGGTGAAAAAGACACAAGAACGCAACGATCGAAGTTCTGACAACACGCAACGAAAACACAACAAGCAGTCACCCATGAGGGGCTGCCTTGCTGCGCCCAGGCGTGGAAAACTGCGTCCAGGCGTGGGAAGGCAGTAGCCACCTGCGCTGCAGCTCTGTGCAGTCCCATTTTTTTCGGTTTCACCGTTTCGTGCATAAAATTCAAACCGTTAAGCGGATTTCAGTGCCGTTTTCGCCTACACGCTCCTGACATTTCCCTCTATCATAATATACAGAAACATTCAATATTCCACCACTCAAAAAAAATCGATTTCCCAACCTCCCATAATCACTTGTCTGTAGAACATTCAGACACCGACGTTTCGATCGAAAGTCCCAATTTTCGATCCTTGATTACCTAAAATACGTTTCAACAGAAGTTTCAGGTTCAATTAGGCAATATAGCAATCAATTAACATAGAAACATGCATCAACAACACAATTCATCATATTATAGCAATTAACCTAAAACTTTCTAACCCTAATACCAAAACACCACAATCATCAAAAATCAGAATTATACATATTATTAGTGAAAGGAATCCTACCCTTACCTTATCTCAGCAAATTCTACAGCAAAAATGGTTGGATTCTCTCTTCCTAGCTCTTCTCCTAGCTTCCTCTTCCTTCTCTCAAAACCAGTTTCTAAAGTTTTTACGTGAAAATGTTTCTGCCTCCTTTTCTTTCTTTTTTTTTCTCCCAAAAACTATAACCTCCCCTCTTTTCATTTAACTCCCACTAAACTCACATAATTACTATTTAATTCCCTTTAATTAAAATAAATAATAATTCTATATTATTTCTATTTCTCATATTATTTCCTCAAATAATAAAACATTATTCATTCAAATAAAACACAACTCCATAAATCATATAATAAAATAGAATTACACCATATATCACATAAAATCACACAAAACATATATTTCACATGAAATCACACACACACACACACACACACACACACACACACACACACACACACACACACACACACACACACACACATATATATATATATATATCAAATAAAGTCATATAAAAATATTCACACATCTACTAAAAATAATTAAATAAAAATGGGGCGTTACACATACAATACATCTGGGCCACACAACATAACACCTTTGTGTGGCCCAGATTTAATGTCACGGTGACATTATGTCACCCAAGTATTTTCCAAAACGAAACGTCATATTGTTGGAGTACACTTTTGACGGCTTTTCAAAAAGCGGCAACTCCTTGATTGTTCTAATAGAAGGGTTACACAATATAACTAAGCCTGTATAATGGTTGGCAATACAAATGATGCCATTGCAAGAGCCAACGAAGTGATCCGAGTTGGCCATAGAAAAATTTCCACCTGTTGAAAAATACTCAAACCGTGTGAGGTTGGTGGCTTTTATTCTTTCTTTCCTTTTTCTTTTTCTTATTCTTATGTTAAGGAAGTCTATCGGGTAAGAGGTGAAAGTGTACTTGTTTGAGAAGCTTCTGTGGCTTACAAAGTGAAGACAGCGAGTGGTTGACATGCAAAAGTGTTTCTTAGCGAATTTGAGATCGGAGATTAGGAATTCCACGACTTACAGACACATCGGAATTGAAGGAGGAATTTCACAGGTAACCAACACAGGATTTCTGGAATGAGGTCGTATGGAAGGGTGGGCAGAGGCTGTGCGTTCAGTGAAGGTGGCTGTGAAGTTAGGGTTAGGGTTTTCTTCGTTGTTACCATTGTTGACGAAACATCAATCTGGATATGAGGGACGTTCCAAAACAAGGGTTTTGGAAGGCTCATATTCCTATACGATTTCCACGACAATAAATCCAAGATTCTCTCAACAAATAAAACAATACGGAGTATTTTTTATTTTTTACAAGGAAAACAATAGTTTTTTTTTGGTTGCAAATAAAACAATACTCCCTCTGGTCCTATTTACAAGAGAAATTTGCGTCAACAAAAGTTGATGTATCTAGTTAAAAATTCAGTCCAAATACATCAACTTTTGTAGACCCAACTTTCTCTTATAAATAGGACCGGAGGGAGTAGTTACAAACAGAGTTAACAAAAAAAAGCACAATATAAAATCGCTAGATATATATTTTTTTACCTCTAAAAAAAATTATTTTATCAAAAAATAAATATATCACAGCCCTTATAAATTAATTTAAAATTGTGTTTGATTAAAAAATGGTTAAATATGTTTTTGGTTCTCATAAATATATCAACTTTTGGTTTTAATCCTCTAAAGTTTTCCTTCGATTTTAGTCCTTATAAGATTTTCAATCACAACTTTTGGTCTCTAGTTTTAAGTCAACTCGTGTATTTTTTTATGAAATTATAAATGTGTAGAATATTGTAAAAATCTCTCAAAAAAAAATTAAAATTTATTAACAAAACATGAATTTTTAACCTGCAAAAATATAAAAATTCATATTCAATTTATGTTTTGTTGTAAAAAAAAATTATTTTTGTTAAAAAATTCTAATTTTTTTTTAAGATTCTTATAATATTATAAACTTTGAGTTCAATGGTAGTGGGTTGGCAGTCCAAAACAACTTTGCACATACATTCAATCAAAACATTCTGAATTGTTAATGTTTTTAATTTTTGTGGCAATTCGGAATGTTTTGATTGGTTGTGTGTGCAACGTTGTTTTGGACTGCCAACTTACCATCATTAAACTCATAAACTTTTTTTGTAAAATTTTATTCAATAATATAAATTCTAAATATAGGTATACTTAAAAGGAGGGACCAAAAGTGAAGATGGAAAACTTTTGGAGAACTAAAAGGAAAAGTTTATATATTTATATGGACCATTACACTTCTACACACGGTTTTAGAGCCCATTAGTTATAGCTTTTTTTGAAGAAAAAAAATAATAATAATCACTTTTAAAGAGTATTGCATATGTACCAAAAAAAAAAGTATTGCATATGTTTGTTACAACTTTAAAAAATATGAATTTAAAAATAATCACAAAACAACTTAAAATGAGAAGTTGTTACGAATAACTTCTCAAAAAAAAAATTACATGAGAGAATAAGATTTCGGATAAAGATATCTTATAAAAATTAATATTTCAATCATATCCTTGTGTTTCTCAATTTTTAATGTCCTTCATAGTAATTATATTATAAAAAATCACTTTAATATAGTTGTATCCTTTTAATGAGTTCACCCAACTCTCAGATTTATCAAGATAAAATGCTGCACTTATATGGGATTTTTTTTTTTTTTTTTTAAAAAAAAAAATTATTAAAGATGAGATTTTTTCATTTTTAAGACTCTTGAATTCATTTAAGCCAAAACCGATGCATAGAATAAACTATTCTATTAATCTGTCTGCTCTATAAATTCAAGTTTCTCAAGAAATAAAAAAATCTCAACTCTCCAATTGACAACCGACCAAAGGGTCTTTTATCGAAAGAAAAAAATGACCAAAGGGTCTTCACCCCAAGGGGCAACTGAACACATGACTTATATGGGATTAAAGAAGGGGTTTAAGGAAGAAAAAAAAGTATTACTTTTCCCACTCTATGACCTTCTCCCGCACCCTGTACAATTTCCAAAAGTGCCCTTGTGCAGTCCGGATTTTAAAATCCGGATTCATGTTTACTATTTCGGATTTTATAATCCGGACAATTCTTATGTATAATTAGCGATCAGATTCTCTCACATTTCAGCAGTTTTGAGTTTTGTTTTTAAAAACAACAAAAAAAAACTAAGTAAAAAATGCTAAAAACCTGTCAAATAAAATCATAAAAATATAAAAATACCACCAAAAAATTCTAAAAATCAAATAAAACTAATGCAAAATTTTTCGGATTTTTCTGAGAATATGAAAAATGAAAAATGGGTCTAAACGATGGTATTTTGGATTTTGAGGGGCGGAGTCTCGTAAGAAGTCCCTTCTACGGGAGTCATGGTTCTTGAATTTTTTTTGATTTTCTTGGAAAGTTTCGGAGCAATCCGATCAAGTAGCCCGAAAACCCGATTTTTGACTAAGAACAGGTAACAGTGACTCAAAATAGAAGGATGAGAGTTAAGAAGATTAATATTGTCCCTAAAATGACTATCCATGTTACAAACATGTTTAAAATTTGTGCTGATACAGTTCGGATTATATAATCCTAACTATTTTTCACTTGAAAAAATGGGGTTTAGGGTGTGTTCAGATTATTTAATTTGGAAAATTCATGTAACGCGCCCTATTTTTTGAAGTTCCTGGCTTACAAAATCCGAAAAAATCCGTAATTCATTTTTTCACCCTTTAACAAAGGAAAACACCATTCCGGATTATAAAATCCAGAAACATCAAGGGCATTTTTGGAAAAAAAAAATAGGGTGCGCGAGAATTCTATAGAGTGGGAAAAGTAATACTAAAAAAAAAAAAAAGCTTTAGTATTTGCACTTTTTTCCAATACACTACCTCTTTAGTCCGTATACCCAATTTTGGAATCTTATTTCTAGAACGCTTTTGTTTATGGATAACTGAACACTTTTTACTCCATAATGACAAAAGGACTTGAACCTATAAACTCATCCAGACTGCTCAACCCTCCTCACAAGTTAGAAAAATATATACTTGCAGCAAATCTCAGTCACAAACTAAAAAAAATCTGATTAATTACGGTTTGAATATGCTTTCTTCCCACCAGTCATTTATAGTTGTGCAATTTACAATAACATCATGTAAAAAAATTGGTATGGGAAGGTGTCAAGCTTGGTTGCGTCTCATTCAGTTTTATGAACTCTTCAAAGCTGATAATGCTTCCCTTGTTGCCATCGAGACAACAGCATCCGAAGCATTTGGCAAATAATAGTACTTCCCTGCAGTGAAAAATTTATGAACATAATTTTCTTCTATATCAGAACTAAACATGTTTATTCAGTAAAATAGCACTGCACAAACCTTGAGCAACTCTAGCAATCTCCTTCGCGAAACCTGTTGAGACAAACTTGTTTTCAGTGTCAATGACAAGGAGAGACATTCCTGATTTATATATCTTCCCAGCCACCTCAAGAATTTCATCCTTCATTAAAACAGAGTCAGTAGTTAGTTCAGACTGACAGAAGTTGGAAGTGAACATGTAATATGTAAAATCCTGTGAATTTATGCAGATTTAGGAAGACTGTGAAATGAAAGTAATGCTTATTCAAAAAAAAAAAATTAAGGATAAAACATAACAATTTTTCCCCTCAAAAAAGGAGATTAAGAAGACAACAAAATGTGTAGCGTCTAATATGTTGACAAACCTCTCAAAGTGGGAAAAATAGATATTGGAACCTCAAAGGAAATTGTATTACTTGTCTTGAATTCAATATAAATGGCTTCTACCCATAAATAGCTACCCACCATACATGAAATGAAAGTTATAGGTTTATATTTTCGTTTATTTGGTTACTAAGGAGATGGTTTATCTCATTTGGACGTCAAAAATTTGTCTGATTACAAAGCTTAGCCGTACCTTCAAGTCTTGTGATGTAGGTTTAGGGGCATCAGTAGCGGCAGCAGCTTCAGGATCAGTTGACCTTTTTAAAGATATGTTGGCTCGGCCATCAGTGATTGCAACAATCATTATACGTCCAACATCGCCACTTTTCTCTGCATTTAATCCAACCCTAACAGCCTAGACATTTTCAGAAAAATAAGTTTAAGATTCAGCAAAAGAAATATTGAGGGACAAAGTCAACTTCTGATTCATGAAAGACCAAACTGATTTTAACATTTCTTAATCAGAAAAGACAATATAAGCAAAGATCTAAACTGACATTGTCCATCTCTCTACTGCTTTGAGTTTACTGCCATTGTCATTTGCAAATAAGTGGTAATGTCAATTCCTTAAACATGTCAATAGTTGGAAATCATCATTAAAAATATTAAAAACAGGTTCAGAATAACGTTGCTTTCTACATTTGACCTCGGTAGAACTTGTGTTTGTTTAAATTTTAAATATATTACTATACTAAACATGAGATGCTAAAGATCTGCATACCGTGGTAAGACCATGGGCAAGGGGTGACCCTCCACCACACGGAAGCCTTTCAAGACGTTTCCTAGCCATTGCAATCGATCTAGAAGGTGGCAGAAGAACTTCAGCTGAATCTCCACGGAAAGGAATTATTGATACCTATTTAACCAGAATAGTAATTATATCAATAATATCATGAATCTTCTTTTATGTTTAGTCCAACAAATATCACCACTTAAACTCTGATATGTTAAGGTTAGGTGTATATAATGAATCATATAAACAAATCAAACTTATTGTCATTGTTCTTTTCTAATACAGTGATTCTGGTTCAAGGATTAGCAAATATACAGTTATACATATCTGTAACCTCTGAAAATAACAGGTATCAACTTCCGCACACCCAAGGAAGTAAAGAATAGTTATAATTTATAAACTGCTTGAGTTCTCAGGTGACAAAGTAACTGTTCTCCTTAGGTGGGTATATATGCCGTATTTGAATGATGAAAAATTTATTTTTTCGAGTTCTGTCTGATAATTCTTATACGAAACCCAAATAGTGGATGGGCATATGTAATCTCTGACATAATATAAAGCCTCATTTTTGTTAACCGTTAAATTATAAAGAAACAAACAATGAATGTTAAAAATTACGAACCTGATCCCTGCTTGTATAACTTTCTGCCAGAAGCTTAAGTGCTGCACCTTTTGCATTCTGCATCCTGTTCAATGCCATGCTTCCACTGGCATCAACCACAAATATCACCTACAACAATTCAGGTTATTTTTTAAACAATAGTATAAAAGCTTGCTGATAAACAATTCCATATTTCTGTAGTAAGTATTGTCAGAGCAAACTGGAGATTTATATTATATTCCATACAAGCCAAGTAAAATAAAGGTCTTTGATGCAAAATTAATTAGTCAGGAACAATATGGATGTAAAAACAGAATGGATTAATTACTAATAATAAATTGTATAGACAGTAAGACACTAAGAGTCTAAAACAAATTGCATAATGTCAAGATCAACGATATTTACAGTTTGATGTAACAATTGTTAACTTCATAAGTTCATATACATTAACACCTATGCATCCTTAAAAGTTTAGAAAATTAAAGTGATCAAGACTGATGAGGGTACAGATTATAAAGAAGAATTAAAGGACATTAAGGAAAGTTGAGAATATTTTAGAATAGATAGGATGAAGATCGGGGAAGATTAGAGGTTATATAGTAAAATAATTCTATGTAATATTATTATTATTATTATTCTTAGGGTTAAATATGTTTTTAGTCCTTACATTTTACGCCCTTTGAAGAATAGTCCCTACATTTCATTAAATGTTTTGAAAATACTCACATTTATCTCCGTTATCAAAATTAGTCCCTGTTGTTAATTCTCTAACGGAATGATGATGTGGCAGTTAGTGGGTCCCAATTATTTTAAGGTTAAATATGTTTTTGATCCCTACATTTTGCGTGACTTTGAAAAATAGTCCTTACATTTCAATAAATGTTTTTAAAATCCCTAAAATAATAAGGACTATTCTTCAAAGTCACGCAAATTGTAGGGACCAAAAACATATTTAACCTTAAAATAATTGGGACCCACTAACTGCCACATCAGTATTTTGTTAGAGAATTAACAGCAGGGACTAATTTTGATAACGGAGATAAAATGTGAGGATTTTAAAAACATTTAATGAAATGTAGGGACTATTCTTCAAAGAGGCGCAAAATGTAAGGACTAAAAACATATTTAACCCTTATTCTTATTATAATTAATTACTGTAAATGCAAGTTCTGAAGTGAGATAACATATGTACCAATGCTCCTGCTTTACGTGCCATTCTCTTTGCCCTCATGTCAGTTTTTTCAACAAATACTTTTCTACGGTTTTCAGTGTCTTTTTCCCTTCGCAACTTTTGATAAGGTGCAGCAGCTCTAAGGGTTGCATCAACTGCTAATCTCTTTACAGGACCCTGCAAACAGTAGCATCATTTAGCGGGGGAAAAACATATTCAACGAGAACTTGTAACGAAAGTGAAATAGTTTTGATCATCAAAGATAATTACTTAACAGGGCATTGTAAAAGTGGTTCGATTAGAATGCCGTGACATATATGTCCCCCCCAGTCTTTGTATCTCTGTTTTTTATTTAATTTTTGTTACTTTTGTTTAAAAAAAAAAAAAAAAAAAGTGATTCGATTAGAATGCCGTGACATATATGCAAGTTGATATGAATCGATCAAATCATTTGATTTTATACCCGATTGCCGCTCACCAAACTTCCAAGAAAAAATTATAAACTGCAAACCAGCTAAATATATTTGATGTTTTATCTTTCAGTTGTAGTCGTATAACAAACGAATGGTGTGAGGAGTACCTTTGGAAGCATTGGCTTGATATATCGGCCTCTGTCCTCTGAAAATATAACATTTTTTGCCCTTCCAGCCTTCCCACGGCGCCTCTGTGCTTGTTGGGCAAAGAAGAGAAGTTTTTCATCCACCAAGCCCCCTTCAGCATCAAAGATAAATTCTTCAGGTAATTGTTCTTGCTGTTCTTCCTTCTCTTCATCCTTGTCATCCTGTTCAGAAAGAGAATATACAAATTATATAGGTACGGTGAGGTGGATGTTTACTTCAGAAGAACTGTTGCCGAACATTCCTATTCATTTTTCAGTAACAAGTTACGCAAATAAGTCCGTATATAAACATTCATTTCAAAAGATAGGAAACCCACTGTACTTGACATGGTTAATACTCGGCTGTGAATGAGCAAAATTTTATTACTTTCATAAAGAGACTGTCCTCAAATTTTTATTTAACATTTTGAAAGATGATTTAACTTAACCTCCTCTTCTTCTTCTTCCTCTTTGTCTTCTTCTTCATTCTGTTCTTCATTGGATTCTTGGTTTTGTGGAGGCGGTGGAGGCGGAGGCGGCTGATTTTGTTGCTCAGGTGGATTATCAGTAACAATTGACCGGGGGAGAATGACCAATTCTACCTGAATTACAAAATATACGACAAACAATTTATCAGATGGACTCTTTAATTTTGAAAAGTAGTAACGACAACTACGTGATGAGTATTATTGGGCTGAGATCAAGTTTGATTACACCATTCACAGTGATTCTTGTACTTAATCAAAATTCTTCGAGCATAAATACATATAAAGGGCCTAACCGAGATCAAGTTTGATTATACTATTCACAATGAGTCTCTCTCTCTCTCTCTCATGCACGCACACAAACACACTCGCACGCAGAGAGATACATAGAGGTAGAGCTAAAACCAGGATAAAACCCTATACTTCAGCATCTCAGTCTCCTTCTAGAACAAAGAAAAAACCTTTAAATTAAGTCAAAGAATATTGAATTTCTATTCTTCATTATAATATAGACAATTAAGGATCAAATTGTTGTCCAATTAATCAAAGATGCTGTGATTTGTAGAGATAATAATTTTAGAGTGGAAAATTATTTCAGCTCAAATAAATTTCTTTTAAAACTTTATATTCTTTTCACTTCACAGAAACAGAATATCACAAAGCTCGAAAACAGAAGGCCGAGGAAATAAAATTATATTTAAACAAAGTATCAATAATTTTGCAAATGTTTCAATATAACAGCAAAATCAAATTATGAATCTTTTGGATGCATAACTCAAGGATATTATTTTTTCACCCTTCCTTTTTAACAGGCTGTCGGGACTAAAAACAATTAGTGGCAAATATTTAGCTACATCACATTTATTTGAAACAAATTAAAGTAACTAGACAAATTTATATTTTAAATGTGTGGGACACAGGCTAATTATTGACCACTAAGTGTTCATGGATGATAGGAAAGGCATGGAAAAACCTCCATACTTCAAACTATTGACGCATAGTGGTTATGTTCATAGGAGGAGACCATAAGAACAGTAGAGCCAGCATTTAAATTTCAAAGAAAGCTTACGGCTTTTTTAAGGTCATCCGCGTAAACCTTTTCACGTCCCTCCAGAGCAGCTAAACACTTAGCAACACGAGCAGCATACAGCTCAGCTCTGTGTCCCTGCAGTTCATAACAAGTACTTAAATTATCAGACCACGCGGCAAAGGATATCAGCTCTGACGAGTGATGAATTTTTTCTGTTAAATGGAGTATTTATAGATTGAAAATTTTCATGTCACTTATGTTTCAAACTTTTGTTTAAACTCTTCCATGGTATCACCAAGTCAATTTTTAAATTATACATAGCACTGAAACCTCTATTCTCTATTATACTGCATAGCTATTCCTCTTTCTCACTATACACTGTAACAAATATGATGACATCAAATATACTCACAGTTAATGCTAAAGCACATAACAGTTTCAGAGAAAGAAGAGCCTTGTGTTAGACCACGCGTAATTAATAAATATCATAGGAGAACCAGGCAGGTTAAGGTGGTATCTTAGTTAGGTAGTTATGCAGTTACATTTGTGTGTTAGCAGTTATGTGTTTCAAGAATTGTAATAAATAGGGAACCAGTTGTGTGTTACTATGCCTGTCTCTATAGACTTTCCTTTATGTTCTGGTGTGTGATTGCAATAATAAATCTATATCCTCTGTTTTAAGACCATTCTGCAGAGGATTTATCCTACAATTTCTGCTCCTATCCTACTTTATTTGAATAGAGATACCAGTTCTAACACCTTTTTAAGGAATAAAAAAGAAATGGTATTTAATGACCTCAGTAAAGTAATCAGTATTACACACACACACACACAGAGATTACACTCCCCTCCCCTCAAATATGCTTGAATTACACTCTCCTCCCCTCTTATGTTAAAATATACACTCCTTTCCCCTCTTATTCAAAACATATTTGAAAACATTTCACTCCCCTCCCCAAAGAGAAGCTTGAATTACATTCCCCTCTTAAGTTAAAATTTAGAGTAAATTACACCCCCCCCCCCCCCCCCCTCCCCTCAAAGATACTTGAATTTCACTCCCCCTCCCCTCTTGTGTTAAAATATACACTCCCCCTCCCTTGAAAAGTAAAATTTATACTCCCCTCTCCTATAAGATGCTTGAATAAACAACCCCCTCCCTTAATAATTAAATATGGACTACACTTTAATCTATTTTAACATAAATAATTATTTTTATAATATATATTAATTTTGAATCACCATTTAAAAAATATAAATTTGTTTCTTTATAATCTAAATGTCAATGACAATCAAATTTAAATATTTTGTTATTAATTTTATAATTTAGAGTTTAAAATTCACTTTTAAATAACCATACTTAATCGACTTTAGTAATTTTTCACATATTTTAATTTTATTTTGGCTTGTTTCATATTTTATAACAGGATTTAAAACTATATGTTAATGAATTTGTGAATAAAAAATAGAGAAAGATATGTATTCAAATTTTGATTATATTAAAATGAACCTGCAATGCTATTATCTTTTTTGAAGTATGCTATTGCTAGATTATTAGAAATAAAAAAAAAAAATTATTGAGGGACTAAAGCGTAGATTTTAACATAAGAAGGGAGGGGAGTGTAATTCAAACTTCTTTTAAGGGACGGGAGTGAAATATTTTCTAATGTATTTTGAATAAGAGGGGAGGGAAGTGTATATTTTCACATAAGAAGGGAAGGGAGTGTAATTCAAGCATCTTTGAGGGGAGGGGAGTGTAATTTACTCTAAAATTTACACTTTACTCCCTCAATTTTTATTTATTTCTAATATTCTAGCAAAAATAATAATAATCTAACACACTTCGAAAAAAATAGTATTGCGGGTCTATTTTAATATAATCAAAATTTGAATACATATTTTTCCCTATTTTTTATTCACAATAGATTATAAAAAATTTCCCTATTAAAATAGATCAAAATTTGAATACAAAATTAGTATATATCATAAAAATATTTATTTATGTTAAAATAGATTAAAGTGTAGTGCATATTTAATTATTAAGGGAGAGGGTTGTAATTCAAGCATCCTTTAGGGGAGGGGAGTGTAATTCAAGTTTCTCTTAGGGGAGGGGAGTATAATTTACTCTTTAAATAATAATTAATGGCTAAGATTAATTACTAATAATCCCTATGGTATTGTTTTTCTACTCCTTCCAAAACTCTTGAGCATTGCATCTATGAGTTTCAATCCTTTGAAACTCCAGTACGTTTCGTGGCTTCGACAACCAAAAGTCGTCCTCACTCTGCCAATGCTTTTGATTTTCAATATTCCAATTTCAATTTTCATTATCATTTTATTTTTTCCAAGGATATCACTTCATTCTTTTCAGGTTTTGTATTGATCCATTCATGTAGAATTTCTGGATTTTTTTCCAACGATATCAATTCTTTTTTTTTAATTATTGTGTTTTGAGTATTGACGATGTAGAACCGTCACTGCCTGTGATGATTGTGAAATTCAAAACCTGTGGATTGCAGATTTCAAGGTTACGAATTCTATAGAACCAAAAATTGAGAGATGACCACTATGATTTGCATCGTAGCAATTTGATTTCAAATCATAGATGGAGTTCCACTTGGGAACGGCCACAACAGGTTCAATTTTTCTGGGAATTAAACAAAAAATTGAGAATGTGTTTAGGAGGAAGGAAGCCTAAGGTGGTTCACGTGAGGAGCAAATAAAATAAACTTCAAAACGTTAGATTCAAAAGAATCAAGGGCATGGAATTGGAGTAGTCTAGAGACTTAATCTTGGAGTCAATATATCCCTCCTCATGTATGTATGTGTATATATATATGTGAGAGAGAGAGAGAGAGAGAGAGAGAGAGAGAGAGAATCCAGAATATTTCCTTTAAAACTATAGCCTTTCTTTGGTCTCACTAATACACGATGTTTCTTGTGTTTTCAAAATTTATATTGCACACATAATCTCCTAAACACAGTTAGTAGATGAGAGAATATAGAATGATCAGTTATTGAGGCAATGTTTTCTCGTCCCGCTCACTTGATTGGTTTAAACTAGATGATTCGTAATCTAATAGTTAGAGGCAGCGGCGAAGCTAGGAAATTTTTTACGAGGGGGCCAAATACAAATAATTTTTTTAATCAAGGAAAAATTATATATTTTAAAATATTATATATTAAATTTAAAGGTCAAATATGTTTAATCTCTATAAAATTAGGTTTTGAGAAGTCGAATATTTTTCTTTTTGAGGGAAGAAGTCAAATATATTTATAATTGAATATTTGCTAAATAGATTAACAATTTTTTTTCAACGTAGACAAATAAGCTATTTGTATTAAATTATCGTCTATTATGTTTCACTGTTGATAATTTATATTTCTAAAAATGCTTTCTCTATAGTTGTTATAGAGATCGAAATGTCGAAATAAAACAAATAAGTTTATTAATCAAGTTATAATTTGTTAACCTTTTAATTTATGTTACTTTTGTGCAAATGAATTTGTTTGAGGTAGCTAAAATTATATTATTGGGGTAGCTAACCATATAAATATACCTAATGACTCAATAAAAATAAATTTTTTGGGGTAGCCAAAGCTACCCCATCCCATTGAAAGGATTCGCCCCTGGTTAGAGGAAGAGGGAGATCAAGATAAACTATAAGTCATACTATTAAGAGAGATTTTGATGCCCTTCTCAAACAAAAAGAGATTTGGATATAATAGAAGAACAAGACATCTGTTTGGTGATTTACTTCATTAGACAGTAGAAAAATTGCTTCTCTTAAGAAACAAAAAGAATTGTCCAAAAATTCACAATCAATGGATATATGTAGTGTAAATCAGATTAACTATATAAAATACTTCTCCTGAAACCTAGGACTTGTTACAGAGCATTTACCTGGACACCACCTCGTAAAGCCTCAAGTACCAGGTATTTTAATTGTTCTTTGCCAATAGTAACATCCTTGAGATACTCTCTAGCCAAGATGATCTGCATTTCATAAATATCAAGTCATAGAACTGTTGCTGTCAATCTACATAGAAAAGCCTATATTGTGAAATAAAAGCTGTCAACTAGGAAGTTCATTTAACTATATAGCAAAAGACCAAAATAAAATAGACAAAAGGAATTTATAAAGAAGATACCAACACAGCATATATATGGTAAAATTAGTAATTTCGTGGTAAGGTTTACAAAGTCTCAGCTCGGAGACTCAACTGCATTGTTTGCCTCTGGGACTTGACCTGAAAACCCAATTTGGATAAAATTATGTAGATCCTCACCATCTATCTTAACTGTCATTTACATTGTGGAAATGACACTAGGACTGTGAACTTATGCATTATGCTTACAATCTTACAGTGGCTTGTAACTCTTCAGTTTAAGTGATTTTATTTATTACGTTCATAGGGCTTCAGGCTGCTCTTCTTTACAGGTTTTCTTGTCGGCAGAACCCACGTTAAAAACGTGTTTTGTAGGCAGAATAAGGATGAGCAGGGGGAACAGAATTTTGGATAATTTCTATTGTGAAAACCGGGGCCAGTTCAAGTTAATGATTACTGTATTAACAGTTATTAGAGATCACAACCAAATTAGAGGAGAAATACAGAAACAACAATGTATAGATAGTAAGAGGAAATAGTAGAGATCCGATTGGATTTAGTGCAAACAATTAGTGCAAAGTTTGCGAGGGAGTGCGAGGACTCTCCAATTTTTTGGGGTTATGTGTACCTATCTATAACTCGTGTTCTTCTATCCTCCCTTGTGATTTTGCAATCATCCTGATTCAGAGTCAGGAAGGAGATTGATATTCAATAAAAACCCTAGTGTTTCCTATCTGTTCTTCACTTTTCCAATATGACTTTAATTACCCTCCTAGGCATACCTGTGTCTTTGCATTGTCTGTATCCTCATCAACCATTTTAAATACTTCGCCACAGTTATCCTGAAATTCTGTCGCAATTCCAACAGCTGCAACACGGTTTTCAAAACTCATTGGAAGATCTGCACTGCAGAGGGGTGTATAATTAGAAATAAGGGAGATGGTCAAATTTTGATAACTCATCTAATTAACTAAGTATTAGGTCAGGGTTTTTTTAACCACTCAATCATTTTTTATTAGTTTATAAAACTATGATGGCTTAAAAAGTTTTTCAATTGGTTTTTCTTACCATGTCAGATGCCAAATTGTAAATGCTAAAAGTAAAAATTGGCAATGAACCAGCTGTTGTTTCCGGGAGGGGGAGAGAGAGAGAGAGAGAGAGAGAGAGAGAGAGAGAGAGAGAGAGAGAGAGAGAGAGAGAGAAAAGAGGAGACAAATACGGAAGAAATCGGAGCAGGAAATGAAGACACAGGGAAAGTGAAAGAATTTTCATCACTTGAAGACAGTTTCAGTGTATTTTAAAAATAATGATTTCATGACATTTTGAATCTGAAATTTTGTAGCTTCCAACCCCACTCAGTGGGATAAGGGTTGGTTGTTGTTGTATGAAATTTTGTAGCTTATTTGCCTCATCGCCACACAAGATCTTGGGCCTATCTTGTAAAGGGAGGAAAATTATGAAGAATCCTGAAGGAGCAACATTGTAGATCACAGCAGTACCTCAAGTTAATTGCAATGCGATCTAGCAGATGTTCACGAACAGAACCCTCGTCAGGGTTATAGGTAGCAATCAGAAGGGGCCTGCAGGGGTGCCTAAAGCTGATTCCCTCTCTTTCAACAATATTTACTCCTTCAGTCAATACATTAAGGAGCAAATTACTGATACCCTCATCCAAAAGATTAATTTCATCAACATATAGAACACCTCTATGAGCTTCAGCAAGTAAGCCTGGTTGGTAAACAGTCGTGCCAGTCTTCACAGACTCCTCAACATCAACTGATCCAATGAGTCTGTCCTCTGTGACTCCAAGAGGAATCTGAAGCATAAAGAAATTTATGATGCTTCATAGAAAAATAATTTCTTCACAAATAGTAATTAACATAATGAATCGTCAATGCTAGAACTTAATCACATTATGGAAAGCTTATTCTCTGAATAGTACCTGAACAAAGGGAGATTTGACAATACGAGTTTTAATATTTCCATCAGAATCATATTCCACGCGTTGGGCAAGATCATCTTCCCACCTACAAATATTACTCTTAATTTAAGACAGCTTTTAAAACAATGACTTAAAGGTAAA
The DNA here is from genome assembly GCF_051527215.1 of Medicago sativa. Taxonomy (NCBI): domain Eukaryota; kingdom Viridiplantae; phylum Streptophyta; class Magnoliopsida; order Fabales; family Fabaceae; genus Medicago; species Medicago sativa. The sequence goes on from NC_140753.1 coordinate 2,884,825, forward strand.
AATAAGAAAGGGGATCAACAAAGATTGCTTCATCCCAATTACAAAGATGTGATGTCAATCATGGTTACATGAAATCAATTCATTAATTCTCCGGCAGAAAAAGAGGGGAACACAACACAAAAACTTCAAGGGATATGTTACTTCTGGTTCTAACTACTAAGGCTGAGTGTGTATATCTAAAAGATGACACACAAATTTACAATTGCTTATTTAATAAAACCAATTAACAGTGTTACTACATCATCAAACAAATTTACAATTGCTTATTTAATAAAACCAATTAACAATGTTACTACATCATCAACTATGCATGATCAAATCATGCTCCATTGAGAAAGTATGACTAAACTCAACCCATGATATTATAATGTCAATGTATTACGCCTTAGCCCTTGAGCTCATATCTACTTTTATGTTGTAAAAAGACAACATGCCACCTTAAACTTGTAAAGTTATTTTATTTATTTCTCAATTCCCCAAACTGGCTAACATTTTTCTCAATAAAAAAAAAAAAGGAAGAAACCAGTGACCTTACTCTTCTGGGCACGAGGGATCTGAATTGGCTATGGAACCTTCTACTACTTCAATAGGCGGAAGTATTGCATGCATTCCACGTGCCATTATCGTTTTAGCAGTTCCTCGCCTTCCTGATATAGCAATCCCTCCAATCCTAGGGTCAGTAGCCCCAAGTAAAAGAGCAGTTTTAATAGCATCCTGCATAACAACCATAATTTGCAAACTTCATCCTTCAACAGCAAAAATTCAACTCGCATTCACATTTTTAATCCTAAATCGTTTGAAAAGTTGGTAAGGTTTTCAAAACACCTCATCAAAGAAAAAAGTCACATAATTAACTGTTACATGTCCACCATTTTCCCCTACTCTTCTATCATTACTTGAAATAAACAATGCATTGTTTATGCAAACTAATATACTTTAATTTTGAATTTAATTTTTAAAAATTAATATAATCCAGCATAGTCACACTATGGGTCTATTTGGCAAGTACAATAAACTATATGTTAGTTTATAAGCTCATATAACTAAAAAGACCCATTTAGTAACTGTCATTTTCTCACGAGCTTATAACTTATTTTTACTAGCTAATTCAAGTAGCTTACAACTTATCATTTACTAGTAATACATTTTGACCTTCTAAGAATGAATAATGAGTAAAATCATGAAGATAGTGTTTTCATAATAACAAGTATGAATTGATTATTAATACAGAAAATGTTGAAAGCTAAGAAAAGGAAGAATTACTTGGCCAATAACAGCAGCAAGAGGGAAGTACTGTCTTCCATAAGTACTAGCATCGAGCTTGTTCTCCTCCTCAGAAGTAAGGACCATAGCACCATTTTCAGATTGAGCGCGAAGCTTCGGAACGCTGCGTTTTGGTTGAACTCGACATGTTTGATGAAATGGCAAAGAGAGAAACGGTTTTGATGAAAATAGAGAGTGGAATTGGAGTTGAAGATTAGTGTAAGGGGTTTGTGTTAAACTGAAACCCATTCCGTATGTTGTTTGCATGAAAAGAGAGAGAATCACAGCTTCTTATCCATTCTTCTCTTCTCTTCTCTTCTATGCTTCCTTTTGGATTTTGGATAACAGCTACCAGCAATCATGCATTCAAGTGGAAATTATTAAATTATTTTAATTTCACTGTAAAAATATGCATTTTAAAAATTATACAAAGAAACAATATTTGTACCATTATTTTGTGACAGTTTTTAAATAATTTTCTATTTTCTCTTTTATATTCGTATTGTGTTTTTATTCTCTCTTTTTCTTTTTTTTATATTGTTTTTTACCAATAAAAAAAAAAAGAAAGATAATATTGTCCTAAAAATTGTCACACTTTTCTACATACGTTGCTTTAACTAGCAACTTAGATATTCTTACGTTGTATAATGTTCCTCAATTAAATTATGTTGAAGAGAAATGCATGTGTTTGAAAGAATTTATATCAACATTTTACAAATACTTGAAAGAATTTATAGTAATGATAAATGACACGTTCAGATTTCAGAAGTTGCTATTAGTTTATTTTTTATAAGTTTCTCTTTGATATAGTATTAGTTTAGGTAGAATTTATCTTTATTTTTATTATTTTTTCGGACAGGGTCAATGACACACCAAGGTCAAACTCAATATATTATGATGTTACTCATAATTTTTTTACTGCATATTTGTATTATAAAATTTACTGTTGAGTTGAAGACGATCATCACATAAGTTGTTGTATCTATTAAATTTTCCATTAATCAGAATCATTTGATTGTCAATAAGATAAATCAAAATTAGTGCGTTTGATAAAAAAAATCATGAAAAAATGATTTGATGTAGCTCATTGAATTATCAAATGATTTGAGATGAATGTTAAATTTTATATACTTAATCTATAATACAATCCAATGGTAGATTTTGCAATAAGGATATGTGATAAAGAATCGTCAAACATTAATTTCAATTGACCTTTTTAGTAGAAATTTCAATTGTTCTTGTCCTTTTTTATTAACAAATCGTTAATTAAGTTTTTTTTTAAGACATAAAAATGGAATATATTAACAACGGTAGTGAAGCACCTAAGTACAAGATGTACTAAAAGTGTCACCCCTATAAACAGTCAGTCATACAATGAATAGTCAAAGCGAAGGTCAGTCGATACCCAAACATAATAAAGGGTCCGACCATCATCTTTGAGTACCGTACATAAAATTGGCCTTATTACCTTTGAGCCACCACAAAAAGTGATATTTAACTTTTTCTACTAGCTGTTCCATGTTGGTTTGGATATTATGGAGTCTATTATTACGTTCATTCCAAACCAACCATGTACAAAGTAACCAAATAAGTTGGAGGAAGAATTGTCGAGCCTTTGAGTGACCTGTCACCCCTATAAACAGTCAGTCATACAATGAATAGTCAAAGCGAAGGTCAGTCGATACACAAACATAATAAAGGGTCCGACCATCATCTTTGAGTACCGTACATAAAATTGGCCTTATTACCTTTGAGCCACCACAAAAAGTGATATTTAACTTTTTCTACTAGCTGTTCCATGTTGGTTTGGATATTATGGAGTCTATTATTACGTTCATTCCAAACCAACCATGTACAAAGTAACCAAATAAGTTGGAGGAAGAATTGTCGAGCCTTTGAGTGACCTGTAAAGTGAGTAAACTGAATGAAATGGTCAAATTTTGTTTAAAGTTATTTATCCAAACATCTTGCTGTTTAAAGTTTAAAGAGAAGAGGTAAATTTTGACATAAATTTGAGAAGAAAAAGATCAAATTAAAAGTTTCTTTCACCAAATCATACTTATAGTATTTTTTTGTTGTGGTGGCTAGGGTTTGAACCTGGACCTTCCATATATTATGCATTGTTCATACCAACTGAGTTAATCTCACGAGGACAGACATACATATAGTATATCAATCGAAATAACAATTCCAAAATGAAATAACAATTCTTGTAACAAAAAAAATAAAAATAACAAAACAATTCCAAAATGAGGGGATACAAATTAGTAAAGTAAATCCAGTCAAAAAATAATAATAGTAAAGTAAAATATTTGTATTCTAAATTGCAGCTTAAAACTCTTCTTCTCTCTAAGGCCAAATCTTTCTGGGATGGAAACACTAGTTCTCCCTCACAAGCAAAATGTTGCTTAACTAATTATTAAACCACTCAAACTTCAATTAATATAAATTAAACCACTCAAAATGTTGGGTGAATTAATATAAATTAGAATTTTTAGAATTTAGACCACTAGTTCTCCTTCACTATGAAAGGTTCAATTACTAAAATTTAGAATTTTTTAACATGAAACAAATTAGATATGATTTTTTTAAAACAACAAAAGTTAAAGATAAAAGTAATAAAATATGGACGTAGAAATCAAATTTTGCGAAATTTTTTTGCGGAGGAACTTTTAGTAATGTTCTTAACACGTCTACAAAAAAATTGTTCAAAAACTTAAGAGTTTAAGAATAAATTAAACAAATTTGAATTGAGCAGGGACTAATACCGAGTGCATAATTTTTTTATAGGATAAAAAGAACTATTAAAATTAAGTAAGGACTAAACTTAAAAGACCTCAATTTTACAGGGACTAGTGTAAACTTAGGAAGCTATGTAATGTCAAGACCGCCATAATGTAGAACTATTAAAATTAAGTAATGACTAAACTTAAAAGACCTCAATTTTACAGGGACTAGTGTAACCTTAGGACTAGTGTAACCTTAGGAAGCTATGTAATGTCAAGACCGCCATAATGCATATGTAAATCATCCTATGCCCGAAAAAGTTCAACATATGCACACTTATATTGCTCAAGTGAAAAGCATAATTGTTTGATTGTCTCCTTCTCCTCCTCTCTAAGATCACACCATTCTGCCTAGTCACCTCTTTTTCAAGTTCTCCCACTCAGTTTTGTATTTGTGAAGAAGAAGAAAAAACATAATACGGTTTATAAAATTGGATCATAAAACTAAAACAATCTAAATTGGATCATAAGTATTTAGTATTATGTCTCATAAGTCCTAGCTCAACTGGGAAAAATGCCGAAATTGTTGGGTCGGATGTTGTTGGTGATTTCCAAAATAATGGAATCACTTTAGAACCAAAAGTTGTAACTCTTCATGGGAATCTTTCATATACATTGGAACCTTTGGCAAAGGGGTGCTTAATGAACCTTTGCATTGATTCAAGTGTATATGATGATAACCTTTGGCAAAAAGGTGCTTAATGAACCATAACATTGATTCAAGTCAAAGGGGTGTTTTCTCTCATGTGAAGGGTCATATAATGCACTATAAATGTTTGGCATTTGGGCATTAGTTGGACACACTACAACACACAATTTTGGATAGAAATTTGTTACATTAACAACATAATTCTTCATCATTCTCTTACTCTAAATCATCCATCAATTCTCTAATGCATGAGTGAATTGCTGGAATCATAAATCTGTAAAATACTGTTAGGAGATACGCTTGGTGTGGTTGTGCAATACACGTCAAGGAACTCATAGTATCCTGAAGGGGATTCGCCGGTCATTCCTTATTGCATCCAATATACAGTTATTGGTGGGGGCGAATCGAACCTAAAGGTTAGTATGGCAACCCCATACGCTTTGAGTTTACATGCATAACTATTAAACTTTTCAGGTTTCAAGTGCAGCAGCCTCTTCCCAACAATCAAGATATACAACAATCTTTGGAATTTATGTGCACACTTCATCGTATTCATCTTCATCATCTTCTTGGTCAAGTTATTGCAGCAGACCCCCAACACAAGTTCCAACAGATGTATGATTAGGGTTCGAACCCCGGTACCTCCACTTTGTGTGTGTGAGTTTATGATGGCTTTGTCATCTCATCTATCTACCCAAAAAAAAAGTATGTAGTATTATTAGTTAACAAATAAAATTAGACCGCATGAATTCTTGTATACCACCTTACAACAATCCAAGTAAAACAAATGGAGTCCATGTTTGGTGTCAAGTAGTTTTGCCAGAATCACGGTGATCTACTTGACTGGCAAAAACTACAGGTTGTAGTTTTTACAAAACCACGGGTTCATATAGATACCAAATATGCACGGAAATGCAAGTAACAATATCAAGGGGGACTGTGTGGGTTCCTTCAAAACTTGCCCATAAATCAGGAAAAAAAAATCAAAGAACAAGACTCTCTTAAAAAGTACTTCTTACGCAACTGTGTCAGTCAAAATCCAAAATTCTATCGTTTAGACTCATTTTTAATTCTTTTTTCATATTCTCGAAATAATACCAAAAAAATTTGCATTACCATTATTTAATTTTTTTCAAAAAACTTGATGGTATTTTTATATTTTTAAAAAACTATTTGATAAGTTTTGTCGTTTTTTTCACTTTGTTTTTGTGTGATTTTTAGGCCAAAGTTCGCGAAAGTTGAAATGGAAGGAGTTTAGGATCATTGCCTATATATAAGTGTAATTATGATTATATAATCTGAATTATGTGGTTTTTCTTACAATTATATGATCCGAACAAGGGCAAAATGGGAATTTCAAAATTTGTTCTCATGCACTCTCGAAATGACTATTTTATCCTCAACGGTAGTTTTTATTTTTTAAAGATATCCCCAAAAGTATTTTTTTTGTTAACCACCCGGTTCAAAAGGAAAAGAGTTTGAACAAGAATTATTCTATCTAAAAATCAAACTCGAACAATTCGTTAATTGGTGGGGAGGTCTGCATTGTCATCCCTACTCTCACGAAATCATTGTTATTACGCATAGTTAGCATCCCTTTAAAATTGACACATTTACATTTACATATTCACCATTATAATTATGGATTGAGCATTGCTAAATAGTGCAGCAAGCACCTTAACGGAATTTGATGAACTAGAAAAACACTTACCTTACAAGGATAATGTGGTAACAGAAAATAAGTGAAGGATAAAAATAATATTCTCTCAAACAATAATGATTCCTGGTCGTTTTTCATTAACTACTTTATCGATCCGTCCAGTAATTTCCAGAAATTCACTTTTTTAAGGTAAATAACTGGGTGTCTTTAATGGAACATCTAGTTGTCATTCCAATGGAACATCTAGTTCTTGTCACTCTAATGTGAGTTGTTGAATTTGTTGGATTCACAATCACTATTGTTGATTTATTTTGTCCAGAAAAATAGGAAAACAATGCAGGTGGAGAGAAAAAGAGAGGTGACTGCATATAGTTTGCATTCCAAGATAAATGATTACATTGAGCAAGTAAAGTAAAATGAAAAAAATAGCTCATATACATTCGAGTACCATACAGGTTAGAGTATAGGAGTTCATGAAGAACAAAATGAGTAGCAGTCAAGTAGGAAAATAAAAGTATCTCTAAATTGACAATCATGAATACTCATTACCATATTGGTAAACTCATTCATTCAAACAAACAAAAACAAAAAGAAAAATTAAAACCCTCAAAACTCTACCCATCATTTCTTCACTTCATATCATATTTTTCTTCTTTCTAATATTCCCTTCTTTTTCTTCTGGCTTGAAAATTAGTCTTAATTACTTCCTAGCTCTCCAAGCTGTTGTTGAAAACAAAGACCTATCTTGCCAGCAAGTTACTACACAACCATTTTCTTCTCTCATTCTATATCCCTCACAACCATAACTCTGTAGAAACCTTCTTGCCTGCAACATACCATAATAGCTTAAAGGCACATTACCAAATCCACACGAATCAAGTCTCATAAACCATTTATCAAGTTTTTCATGTCTTTCCTTTCTTTCAGCTCCTTCACAAGCAATTATGTTCTTGATTTCCTCACCAAACAGCATCTTCTCAACCTTTAATCTCTCTAGGGATGTTCTTGATACAGTTGACTCCAAACAATCAAACAATGCTGCATAAGAATATAGGGCTTCAAGCAGCCTCTCCATCAATGTTGAACCGTTGTGATTCGAGTCCTGTTCGGTTACAACCATGACTTTTGGTGACAAACTCCATAAAGCATTGAGAAAACTCTCCACATTCATTGAAGCAGATGAAGATGCTGGCGACGATGATGATGTTGAATCGGGACTTGGACTATAGCCATTAACCATATCTTTTTCAAGTAAATCACCTAATGATGTGTTTTGGTTCATAAACATGGCTTTTTGCAGGTGAAGTCCATTTGAGTTTCTTGACATAATAGGAGTTTTTCTCCTTGAGGATGATTCATCATCCAAGGCCAAAAGGGAATGTAACTGCAGAATAGAACTAATTGCAAGCGCCTCGCCGGTTTTCACACGAAGTTTGTCGAAATCAAGATTTTCTAGCTTGCTAAGAACAGGGTTGAATTGGAATGGTATATCTAATTTCTCAGCTTCTTCAGAAAGCTTATGGCCCATTTGCTCCAAAACCTCTTTCTGCTGATGAATCCCTGTGATTCTCAAATGAGGAGGACCTTCAGGTCTTGCACTCAAAACTTGTAAAAGAGCAATCCATTGTGCAGGTTCAGCAGCATTAAGATCAATAATATGAACCATTTTCTCACCTTCCATAGATTCAACAATAGCTTGATTTGTCAAAATATATGCCACCTTCAAGAAAGGGAAAAGCTCAAAGAAAAACTTCTGAACCATAATTTCTTCAGAAAGCATAATAATTCTTGTGGAATTTAAGGCTCTATGGAGTCCAGGCCAAGTTTTAAGTATCCTATCAGCAAGTGCTTCAGTGAAATAAGCAGCAATTCTCTGCATAGTGTCTCCATCAGGAGTTGCAAGCTGTGAAATCTGTTCAAGTGTTGTGTTTGCACTTTCAAGACTACCAGAAGCTACATGATTTGCACAAGTGATTAACAAATGGATCAAATACAAACCCCTTTCCTCAGATTTCAATTCTCTACTAAGCCATGGATAAGGTGATCCTATTCCTCCTATGCTAGGTGAAACTGACATCATGGAAAATAACTGTAGAGGTGAACAAGTTACTGATGAAGACCCTTCTTCTTGTAACATAGATTCCATTCCATGTAACAAGTTACAACAATCTTAATCTTAGGATTTTGGAATAATCAAGAAAAGGGTTTGATTGCCAAGTAGATAGGAAGAGAAAAAGTGATAAATTTTATTTTGAATCAAACAAAAAAAAAACAAGCTTTTGAGGCTCTAAATATATCAAAATCTCACACTTTGCAATGAAAATACAAAGAAATTAAGATGATTTTAGAGTCAACTTCAGCAGATCCTACACGGAAAGTAGAGTTGAGACAGGTTAAATAAAGAAATTGACAATAGTAAAAGAAGAATTTCCACTGATTCAGGGGAAAGTTATTGAGGAACCCTAGAAAAAGTACATTAGAGGAATTAAGAAACGGAAGAAGGAAAAGCTTAATCCTTGATGGGTTTTGAAATTGAAGAAGAAAGAAGATGAATCCCCATGGAAAGAAGAAAACTTGGTTATTGGAAGAATAATGGGGTGGTTTTGGTGTGTTTGATGTGGGAGAGGAAATCAATGTTTGGACTGAAGTTGTTGTTGATTAATTTCAATTTGAAGGAATTGAATTGATCATATCATAGCTAAGTTGAAGTTGTGACAATGTTTTGAAGGGTCCATTTTGTCTTTATTGTTTTGTTGTATGTAATTAGTGAGTGGAGTATGGAATTGGTGAGAGTGTGACTCTAGGTTGTTTCTGTCTTTATGTCTATAAAACTGTCTTTTCTCTCTCTAAGAAACTTTTGTTTGTTTCTTTTCTAACAAAAACTTCCAATGAAGATGTTTTCTTTTGTCTTTACATGAGGTGGATAGGGAATCAGGCTGGCCTTGGAGTTTTTAATATTCTCTACTTTAGCTAGAGTCCAAACATGCCTTAGCAAAGACAAACATTGCCCTTGGTTTTGTTTCTTAGTGGGGGAGAGTGTGAGAAAGAATGGCAAGAAAGGTAGTACCAAAATGCTTCCAAAAATTTGTTTTGTTTTTATTTTCAAAAGCAATGACCATACAATTGGTATTATCTTTCTTTCTATTAAGACAAACAGACAAGGATGTTAAGGAAAACTACAAAAGTAGATTGTACGTTTATCTCTATTTGTGGATTCTTAGGTGGCACTTGAGAATACCTCAACTACTACCTTCCATTTTTCTTAGGAATTGCCAATTCTTTTGGGAAATTACCAAACCCAAATAACATGCTGGCCTGGTTAGGTGCCGTGTGATAACATTAGATAACTCTATTGTTGACTTCTAATTACAAACTTGTATGGTATCCAAGTCTTTTAATTCTCTCTTGTATTCTTGATCAAGTTTAAAAATTGAGAAAAACGACGGAAAAATTTAGTGTGATAAAAATTTATCAATATTACTCTCCTATGAAGCACGGACGCCTCTAAAATTAGGCGTGTCGCGGTGTCCGATACGCGTCAGTGTTAGATACTCTTATGACATTCGTACGATACGTGTCAAACAAGTGTCCTAAATAAGTTGTTTTCTTCTTCACTTCGATACTCCTTGGACTGATGTCCGACACCTATACAACACTTATATGAGGCGTGTCAGACAACTCATACAAATATCTAGACTTATTTCTTAGCTTTCACACACAATGGATTCAAGAGTTAAAGATGTTTGAAAAATGTTGATCAACGAGAGGTTATAGACATTAAAGTTGATTACAACGCATTTAAATTTTTCAGTAGTAGGTGCATAAACAAATGCCTAATACAATTGTACCTTGTTAAAGAACTTTTTTTAAAGAAATAAATTGCTCAAGTTAGATACATATGTATGTATTTTGGTTCTTAATTTATATTTTTTATATTAGCGATGTTAGTGTCCTATGTTTTTTATATTAGCGATGTCGACGTGTCAGTGTCATGTCAGATGTCTTAGTCGGATCACGCATCACAGTTACTCTCTCCTTCACAAATTAATTAAGTCATTTGTAAAAAGATATTGTCTTTAAATAAATGAAGCATTTTACTTTTCAATGTAAATTAATTATTATTTTTTAATTATAAACTTTAACTGATACTCCTTCTGGTCCTATTTATAAGAAAAAATTTGGTCAACAAAAATTCATGTAAAATTGAGTCAGATAGATTAACTTTTTTTGACCCAAATTTCTCTTATAAATAGGACCGGGAAAGTATTAATTTCATAACTCCCAATTTAATATATTTCAATTTGCATTTAAAATAATGGTGAATACATCAATACAGAACATTTAAAATCATTTGTCTATTTCTTTCACTTACACTTTTCTTAATATGTGTAAATTAATCAAATATCTCAATTATTTTAGAACATATGAAGTAATAAGTTTATGCTACACAGTTGATAGCCATGCTAACATGCGTTCAAAATAAACTGGTAAGGAGTTAAAAAAAAGAATAAAAAATGTATTGAGAATAATAATTTAAAACTTTCAACTTTTTTTTTTGACAAGTTAAAACTTTCAACTTATTGAATACAAAATTTTAAAATAACATTTTTATATTTGTTTTTTGGGTTAATTAAGTAAATGGTTCCTATAAATATTCATAATTTCATTTTTAATCCCTACGTTTTTAGTCCCTATATTTTATCAAGTAGTATAGTAGATAGAATTCACCGTTTAAGATGAACAAAAGACGTCCGAAGTTTGAACTTCAGCCTTTACTTACAACAATGTATTGCCTCTGTCAACTTATTTATGCTCACGGGAACCCCTTATATTATTTTATAATTGGTACAACTTAGACATGTTTTAAAAAAAAATTAAAAAAACTTAATTTTGATGCAGTGTTATTATTTTCCTATATCATGTATTCCTGTCCTCTCTATCGTTATTTTTTTTGGACAAAATTGATCGATTGTCTTTTTTATGGAACATCACATACTTTCTTAGGAAATGATAGCATAAAAAATTTCTTAGGAAATGATAGCATAAAAAAGAAACTGATTTTTTTTAATAATAAAAAAAAAGTTAGGAACTAAATGTATGACACATGCACATCAATTTGCAAGAAACCAAAGCATCAAACTTATATAATCCAAGAAAAGCACATGCATTACACTTGGCTTTTGGCTACAATTTAATGGATAGCTTCTGGTCAAAAAATTCTTGTTTCACAGAGTTTTGCATTCACTTTGGCAGGACTTACTACAGTTAAACTAGAAATTACAAAACAAAAAGGACAGAATCCTTTTCCCACTGCAGGATTTACTTCCGTTGTTTATTTACTTTTTTAAAAAAGAAAAGATAGTGCATTAGCTTCCACAATTACAAGGCATCCTTGACCTAGCTGATTTGACTTTCTTTGGTTCCAATAATAGATTTTGAGTTAATTAAATTTGTAAAATTGATTTTGATTAAAAGTGAGTTGTTGAAGGTAAAGTTATTTGTGTTTGAGTACATTTATGCGAAAGTGGGTTAAACTATAAATTTGTGTGTAGAAATCAATTATATAATCAAAAACTAAAAATCTCAGCTTCAATTATAAACTTGTGTAAAAATTTAGGGGTGAAAATCAAGAGGCAAAATTAATTCTACCCGACGCAACCAAACATGTCAGAATCAATTCTACACATTCAAAATCAATTTTGCCCTCTTCAAAATGGAACCAAACATTCATTGAATGGACTTTTAACCTAGGATATCCGAAGTTTGAGAATCATGATTAAATTTTAGCAACACTTTACTTAACTACAAATCAAATTTTGGATTAACATTCTCTTAAGAACCAGGATGCTGCAAAAAATTCTCACTTCTACGAACAACTCAAGGATCTCTGATCTTGTAAGTTGCAAACAACAACAACAATAACAACAACGAAAGCTTTATCCCACTAAGCGGGGTTGGCTGCATGGATCACATTAAGTCGTAATGTTCTATCATAAACCATATTGACACGGTGGTTTAATTGGGGGTAGAGACCCGACGTGAAGACAATTGATGGGACGGAGCATTGTTGATACGAAGTGTTGCACGGTTTTTGCTCTTCACCCTCTGGTTCTTAAGAGAATGTTAATCCAAAATTTGATTTGTAGTTAAGTAAAGTGTTGCCAAAATTTTGAGTTTCTGGATTGTAACATTCAGGAAAACTTGTAATCATAGCAGGAAAAAAAAAATCAATAAGAAAATGTGAAGGAAGCATGGCCATGGACATAAATAAAGTTGCCTCTACAGCTACCAAATGTACATAAAGGTGAAAATATCAGTGCATCAAAAGTGAGTCCATCTGTTATATGGGAAAATAATTTCTTTGGAGTAAGTATCAATTTTTGCACAAATAGAAGATATATCATTGTACAGCCTGATATATACATAGTTTTTTTTTTTTAAAGATGTATATACATAGTTCTAATCATCAATAGATGCAGAAAAACTTGGCACCTATGAGTAGAGCCTTTGGGTCCACTACAAACTAATTCTGAACAAAATGTGGTAAACTAACATCAAACAGTATCAGTTTGCCTTCTGAGTTACCATGTCCTGTAAGTGCATAGGATAGCACATTTTAGTGTGCTCACCATTCCATATATTGGCTGCCAAAATTCCATTCACTGTATCAGTTGGATGGAACTGGTCCCACCAGATATAGTTGGATGCATTACTGCATGCCATTTCGGGTGATAAGCACATGAGCCAACCCTTGTACTTCCCGAATCCACAGCAAGCCTCGGACGTGACGTTAAAGCCTAATCAAGGAACACAAAGCAGAGTAAGATATGACAATGAAGCTACTACAGTTGCCTAATAGATTGAGGGCTGGAAAAAAAAACACAAATACAGAAATACTAATACCATATTGATCGTGATTCTTTAAAATATCCATTGAACCTTCATACACATCACAGAAGATGATATTGGCATCAGGGAGCTCCTCAGCAAGCTTTTCAACAAAGTATCTCATGAGAAAGTTAAACTCAATGGCCATGTCATTTATCGGTTCAACACATTCTCCATTCTGAATACCGTACTCCCACATGTAGCGAGGAGCACAACCAATAGGGGCAAGTCCCATGACCACCATTTTCCTAACATTTAAGTTGTACAAGTTCTGCATCATCAAGGTTAATATATCAGGATTCAATTTAACCCCTTCAGTTTCTGTATGCAACCAATAAAGTTTTTGGTTGATAGATTTAGACTCATAAAATTTCACATGATCATATTCATATGAATAAAGATTTACAGTGTCCTACCTATTTAATCATGTATAAATAAATAAAATGAAAGTTTAGGTGTATTTTACCTGTATTTCTCGTGTGAGTGAAGATGCTAAAAACTGGTTGAAGTGCCATGGAAGGAACAAATTATTGACATTGGATGCATTGAGCAAATAGTAATGAATGTAGTCATTGATTCCAATAGAGATATAAACAATGGAATTGGATATGAGAGTCCTTGCAGAATCCTCTCCCATACTGAATATAAACTGCTGAAATGTGTCGGTAAATTGTTGAACCTGCTGAGTTAAGGAGATATGCTGACCCTGCTTGCAGCAATAATTCATTACAATTTGTCCATTTAGAGATTCACTTATTTTAGCTAATTATTGGCATAAGCACTTGTGAGACTATTGTCATGTTTGGATAAACAATTCAATTAAGTCCTTATAGCATAAACGTGTATCATATAAGTGCTTCTGTCTAACTGTTTTTATAACAAAAAGTAAATAATATCAAATTGTTTCATTATAAGCTATCTTGGAGAACTTATGGGAAAAAGCAAAAACAGCTTATGGACATATCGTAAGATATTTCCATAAGTTCTCACAAAAGTCCCACAAGTATTTATGCTAGTAGATAAACTCAAATAAGTCGATCCAAATGGGTCCTATTTGGGAGAGCTTATTGAAACAACTTATGACATGTCCATAAGTTGTTTTTCATAAGCCCTTCAAGACAGTTAATGAAAACACTGTAACTTCATTAAAAAAATTATTAAACAAATAACTTACACATTAGCACTTATAATATATGATAATTGTTTATGCTATAAACCCTTAATTAAGTTGTTTATCCAAGCAATACCTTAAACTCATATTAAATTGTTTTGAAACAAACTATTCACTATACAAAAAAAGAAAGAAAACAGAAAATTACCAATTCAGAGCCACTTGAGACAATAATTCCTGCACCAGCAGAAGCATAATTGACACCATGAATCATATCCTCTACATTCCCTCTCTGCCCAAGATAACTTGGCACAAAAGGAAGTCCAAGACGCAAAGCTAATGCAAATCAACCACAAAATAATCACTTTTAGAAGTAAAAAAAAAAAGAATCTAAAAACTGCTTCAAATGTGAAGCAGTTTTTAATAGCTTCTCTGGATAATCACTTTTTGAAAACAGATTATAAAAAAGTGATTTTTATTCTAGTAAAGAAACACAAAGTAGCTTTGCTTTTTTAAAAAGAATCTCTAAAAATTAATCTTGAAATTATTAACTATCAAAAATATCACTTCTTTTTTCAACACGTCAAGTAAATTGCATGTAATGTATCTATCAATAATAAGAAGAAGAAAAAAAAAGATTGTAAAATAGAGTTGTAATGTTTTGTTGATTACCAAGAAAATCGACGGGAATTCTGCCATTGGAGAATCTTCCAGTGGGTTGATGAGTGTCAAAGTCTCTGCCATAAGGAGGACGATCGGCGCGAGCAAAGGTAGCAAGAAAATTGTTGGTACCGGAATCAACGGAGGAGTCACCGATGACGAAGAATGCAGGAGCTAGAGGTGGAGGAGAAGGAGGAATAGGAGGTTGTGGTTGTGGTTGTGGTTGTGGTGTTGGTTGTGCAATTGAGGGACTGCATAAGAGGATGAAAGATAGTAGAAGAATAATAGATATTGTTGTTATGATACTCGCGTTTTCCATGGCTGAGTTAAGAAGAAGAAGAAGAAGAAGAAGAAGAAAAGGGGTTAGAATAGAATGCAATGTGATTCAAGTGAAGTTCTGATGGCGCGTTTATTTAACTGAAAAACTGATCAGGGAGTGCTAGTGGTTTATAAATTGAAACAAATTGGAGGGAGGGTTAGTGGTTGTTAACTTGGTGAATTTATATATTTACTAGACCATCGACCCGTGCTCCGCACGGGTCCTACCAGCTTACACATGCGCGTTTGAAGTTACGATTATTAGTCTCTTCCTATATTAATTGGTTATAACTGAATCAATATGTAAGTAATATTTTATAAAATTCCAATTACGATAAATATTAGTCGCATAATGGTGGCTTTAGTAATATAATTTGTTGCTACCATTGGAATGCAATAAATCAAAATATCGTACAAAAATCATTGATTTTTAGCACAACTTATCTTACATTACGAAATACTTTTGGATATACTACATTTGAAGTCACATTGGCATCTTGAACATTTTCATCCATTGTAAGCATCTTCAATCCATCTCTTGAGGTAACTCTTGATATTGCAACATATAACTGACCATGTGAGAACACATGACTTGGCAAATATATCTCAACTTTCATCAGAGATTGTTCTTGACTTTTGTTAATAGTCATTGCGAAAGAAACAACTATCGAAAACTGTCTCCGTTGAAATTTGAAAGGTATCATGACATCAGAAGGAGTAAGAGATAATCTTGGTATAAAAAAATTTCTTGCATATATTGCTTCGAAATATGACCTTTCCTTCAGGCACAAATTTACCCATTCTAGTTATGATTAGTCTTGTGCCATTGCATAATCCTGATCTTTGATCTGTATTCCTTAACAACATCACTGGAACACCAACCTTTAACTTGAGTTTGTGATTTGGAAGACCAGGTGTATTAATTGTGTTGAGAAATTCAGGAGTGAGGACAACATCAATTGCATCGCCATTCGGCTTTGTTGCTAACGGCGAATCTTAACTCAGATACATTTTTGCTTCGCCTGGAATCAAATCCAATATATAATCGTTTATTTGTTTCACAAAAATTTCACAGTGAAAATTAATTTTTATTGTGGTTTCCCGTAAATCTTTTTAGCTCTTCACGCATGACTGTTAACATTCTCAATGTTTAACAGTTACTAACACCATTTAACACAGTAATTATTGAGGCATGCTACACACCATCCAATCCACACATCTATCCATACTAAAAAACTGATATTCTCTATGTAGTTGAACCATGTAAAATCACTTGACATTTATTCCATATTTTGTTAATTGAGACTATTCAGCTTCTCCACACTCAGCAAGATTTGTAACTAAAAAATACATATGTATCTTAATAAATAATTATCCATACATAATATAAGGTTGTAAATACGTATCAAGCATTTTTTATCATGTGCAGATAAATATTAAGAGCTTTGACTATTCATAAAGCATAAAAAAAATTAATCCAATCTCATTAAAATAATATAAATGTATCACCAAAATATTATTATCATTATAATTTGAAGTTGATGCAATTACTTAATTCTTGAAGTAGGTTCTTCATAATGTAGCAAAATTTGAACGGTACAATATCTTGGTAGTTTTTTTTTTTTTTTTGTTGATCAAAATATCTTGGTAGGTTATTTTGACGTTCCAATGTGGCCATTTTTTTATTAAATAAATAAATGACATTAAAAAGATGGTTATCCACTTGTGAAAAAAAAATGTCTTTAATAATGACAATGGAAATGGAAGAATACCCAAATAAATGAGTATACGTCCTTGCCATATTTTCGATGCATACATATATAAATTGAACAATACTACTTTAAAATGTCTTTGCCATATCTCTTATACTTCCAATTCATAATTTTCCCCGAATATTTATTAAATTTGAAAAATACTACTTCATATCCAAATATTGTTGAAGGGCACAATAAGAAATAAATGATGTAACCTTGAATTAGAGAACTGCATAATAATAATCCCTCAAAAAAAAGAACTGCATATTAATATGGATTCAGCAATAGACCAAACATAATAGATAGATTTTAAAATGCCACATTACATAATTGTTGGAATTGAAACGCACTAAATATAAAAGACAGCCAATTCTCTAATAGCTACTGCCTTACAACATAAAAACTGTCCCATAAACCATACAAAAATTAAGAAGCATAAAAAGCATAAAAAAAAATATTAAGAGCTTTGACTATTCATAAAGCATAAAAAAATTAATCCAAACTCATTAAAATAATATAAATGTATCACCAAAATATTATTATCATTATAATTTGAAGTTGAGGCAATTACTTAATTCTTGAAGTAGATTCTTCATAATGTAGCAAAATTTGAACGGTACAATATCTTGGTAGTTTTTTTTTTTTTTTGAGCAAAATATCTTGGTAGGTTATTTTGACGTTCCAATGTGGCCATTTTTTTATTAAATTAAATAAATGACATTAAAAAGATGGTTATCCACTTGTGAATATACGTCCTTGCCATATTTTCGATGCATACATATTTAAATTGAACAATACTACTTTAAAATGTCTTTGCCATATCTCTTATACTTCCAATTCATAATTTTCGCTGAATATTTATTAAATTTGAAAAATACTACTTCATATCCAAATATTGTTGAAGGCCACAATAAGAAATAAATGATGTAACCTTGAATTAGAGAACTGCATAATAATATGGATTCAGCAATAGACCAAATATAATAGATAGATTTTAAAATGCCACATTACATAATTGTTGGAATTGAAACGCACTAAATATAAAAGATAGCCAATTCTCTAATAGCTACTGCCTTGCAACATAAAAACTGTCCCATAAACCATACAAAAATTGGGACAACCCATTAGAATACCTAAATACAAAGACAGTAGCACATCATAACAAAAGACAAAATCCCCATCCTACAAATCTCCATGACTCAATTCATAACTTGTGGGCGTTTCACAATCAAGTAGATCTTGTCGTTATTTCCTGCATATGGAGCCCCAATCTTGATGTTGGTACCAACTTTAATCCTGCGTGCATCCACCATACGTTTCCATCCTCCTCCGATCTTGAGATGGTTATATGGACGTGTACCATATATGGTGATGCAGTTCCACTTGTTACCGCAGTCATCAATAAGCAACACAGAAGTAGACTTCTTACCCAAAGTCAATTGACAGAAACCTTGATAGAATAGCTTCTGGAAAAAAAAAAAAACACAAACATGCATATTAGATAGTGGCTTTGGCATTATAATAAACCTCTGCAAGATGAAAAAATATAAAGATAAAAACTATACCAAAAAACCAGATTCAACATCTTTCTTAGTCAGTTCTTTCTCATAATAAAGCTGGAAATTCTTCTCATCATGACGAAATGATAAGATTTCAGTGGAGACTGGTACACCCTGGAATACAAAATGTGGATCCATTTTTTTCTCTATTTCAAACAACATTGGCGGTGAGAAATGGGGAGGATCAACGATACGGCCAATCCTACTGATAAGGTTAATCCCAAATTGCCCTAATCCCGTAAACACCATCATGACCCATCCCCCCCCCAAGTTAGGTCATAGAAATCACGGATGGCACTGAACCCTGTAGTCAGAAAAATGCAACCATTAATCTTCTCGGTTAGAACCTCGAACTGGTTGTTATTAGGATCAACAAAAGTAACATAGCTTCCAATCTGGTCACCGAAATCGTAAGAAAACAACTTTGGAAGCATAACAGCACCCTGTCAAAAATAAATCAAACAGTCATGTACAAATGAATACGTGCTATTTAACAACCAAACCGAACTACATGATGGACTCACTTCATGGGCATGGAACTCAACGCATATGGTCCTGTACTGCAGGCGCAAATCATTCACGAGTTTGTCCAGGTCAGTTGCTGGGTTTGGATCCAAAGGAGCTGTTCATGAAAATATACAGCATAAAAGTTAATTAATGCATACAACGAAAATAGAATACAACAACAAAAGGTGTTAACCAAGATTAAACAGTAAGGATACTATACCCTTCAAGCAATGCAATGCAAGCAAGCTTTGGAACTCAGGAAAGGCCATTGAAATGATGAGCAGATGTAATGTTTTTTTGATTTAGGGTTAAAAGTGAATGAAACAGTACCATGAGTGAGTATATATAGAGAACCAAGGTTGAGAGAAGACTCATTGATAGAAGATACGATTTAATTATAGGGAGAGGGAATTAAAATTTCAAAATGAGAATACAAACAGTTACCAAGGCAAGTGTGGGTCTGGCATTAAATAAACGCATAACAGCTTCCAAAGGAAGCTAGGGTTAGTTGTTTTTTTTCCTAAGAATATTGTTGGTGTTGTTACACGTGTAAAAGCTTAGTGTGGAAGCTAGGATTAGTTGATTAAGGAGGGAATTAAGGAGTGTGATTAGGGTTTAGTTATAGCTAAACTTTACAAGCTTTTAAAGTAAGAAGATTTTTTTTACTAATAGGGGATTTTTTGTTTTTAATTTACTTTTAAATTTTTTAATTACCTTGAATTTTGGTTAGGCACGGTGTTTGATATGACATTGAATGATTAGCCATTAGAAGGGAACACACTCAATCAAACTCTATACATACCATTGTGTTCACTTTTTAAAATATTGAAACGATTAAAAAAAATAATTAAAAATATGTAAGTATAACGAGGCATCCATGTGTCCTGGTTTCAATGCCAAGTCACCTTATTTACTTTAGGAGTTTAGGTGCATTTGTTTTGCCTTTTCTACGACTAGTATGTGACCAATTTGCATGAATTAACTATTTTATAAAGCTTTCCGAATAAAGAGTGTTGCGAATAACCATCAATATATTTTTGTTCAAAAAAAAAAAAAAACCATCAATATATTCCTTAAATTATCAAGCTTTGTCTCCAATTTTTCGGTCAAGTAATCTATTGACAAGAAATTCACCTTTTAAAATAAATAAATGAGAAATTTTGGTTGAAACCCCAGCTCCTACTTATATAGTGCAATGTTCCTCTCCAATTTAGTCCATAAAATAGGTAAATATACTAAATAGTTCTTAAACTATATAAAATCCGTCAATTTAGTAAAGAAGTTGAGGACGAGATCAAAGGATTGTCAAATACATAAGGATTTCAAATGCTTTGCGGATTACTTAAATTTACATAGTTTGGATACTAAATTAGAGTGATGGTGATAGTTTAGGGACTAAAAATTGATGGTATTCAATTTAGTGCTACAAGAGCTCGACTATCTCTCAATAGTTAATATTATAGTTTAGGCACTAAATTAGAGAGATGGTGATAGTTTAAGACTGAATTGATGGCGTTAGTATAGTTTTTTAAAAAAATTATTATAGTCTTGTGTCTTATTTTGTGTGTTCTGGTATATTTAATTTTTTGTGTGGTTATGTTCTTTGTATTACTACCTATGTAGGCTATGTTAGAAAAGATGATAATAATGTACATCAGCAGTCTTTGTAGGCTATTACATGAATACTATCATTCAAAATCATGTTCAAATCAGTATGTCAA
The DNA here is from genome assembly GCF_051527215.1 of Medicago sativa. Taxonomy (NCBI): domain Eukaryota; kingdom Viridiplantae; phylum Streptophyta; class Magnoliopsida; order Fabales; family Fabaceae; genus Medicago; species Medicago sativa. The sequence continues at coordinate 2,905,701 of NC_140753.1, forward strand.
TGTGAACAAGATCTCTTCCTCAAATTACACCACAATCCATTTTTGGTATGGATAGTTGCTCCGGTAACTAGTTCAACCGATTCAGGGGTCCCCTTCAATTCCACGTCGAAATTTTGAAGCAGCATAGTCAGTGCTACAGTGGACTCCATGAGAGCAAATTGATCCCCAACACATTTCCGTGGACCGCCGCCAAAAGGCAAGAATGCAAAATCCGATATAATCTGATTATAAGGAAAAACAACTTGTCAATGTTCTTTAAAATGAATCACACAAGCCAAAAATAAAGAAATTTTGACATATCTAATTGAAATTTCATTTTAAACGAAAAAAACAAAGGAGTTATAAATTATAATGATTGAAATAAATTTTTGATAACTCTTTTGCTTAGAGGAGTTCTATCCTGCTGGGAGAAGAAGAAAAGAGAGAAGAAAAAAAAAAGGAGTACGAAGAAACCTCGTTTGGATACAATGCCCCAGGACTTCGAGATGGATCAAAACCAGCCCACCCTTCAATTTCTTCATTCTTGTTTTCAACTAGGAATCTCTCAGGCTCAAAGTCATCAGGGCGGTCCCAAAAATATGGAGATCGATGGAGATTATATACCTGGATACATGAATATTTAATTTGAGCAGCCACACAGACATCAAGGGATATGTAGTAGTGTTGAACCAATATATAAGTACTACACTAATATTTTGGAAACAAAAATGGCAGTAAGGATTGGTTACTCCAATACTATCATGATATCAATGACATGCATGGGATTCCAAGGCAATGGTCCACACCTAAACTTGAAAGGATTACCTACAAATGTCACTCATGCACGAGAAAAATGCAACAAAACGGTGGGGATTTCCCACAGTGACACTCTTGGTTGAAAAAATGGCAGTAAGGATTGGTTACTCCAATACTATCATGATATCAATGACATGCATGGGATTCCAAGGCAATGGTCCACACCTAAACTTGAAAGGATTACCTACAAATGTCACTCATGCACGAGAAAAATGCAACAAAACGGTGGGGATTTCCCACAGTGACACTCTTGGTTGAAACTGTAAGTTAAAGTGTGATTGATGTGCAGAAGGGGACCCCGTCATGTTCGTGTAAAACATTGAACGAAACTAATCATAAAATACATGGATTTGTGATATCCACTCCCTTGCTATGAAACAAGGTGTCACAGATGTTTGTACTCACAGAAATGAAGACATCAGTCCCGGCAGGAATTGTATAACCATCTTTGTCACCTTTATGCCCTCCTGGAGAAGTGGTACAAATCCTTAGATAATTCAATAAAGAAAGATAACTAACATTCAATAAAGAAAGAAATAGTAGTTTAAAAATCTCAGCTACAAAAAACTCCTAGATGCCTCCTAATAAGTGGAAATAACCTCATACAGCTTGAAGATGATGTGCAAGATATCGGACAAAATAAATCTATTTGACCTCATTCATCGATTGAATCCATAACTTTTGAAATCTGAATCATGATAATGCATCTTATAACTAAAGAAAAAGAATTAAAATGATGCACCTTAAAGTTGAGTAAATTCATTTTTTAAATATATTAACTATTTGACTTCATTCTAAGGAACCTCATTCAGTTTTGGATCTTTTTACCCATCTTTATCACCTTCAACCTTGATTCTTTTCAAGGAATTCATGATTCCTTTCAGTTCTCCAATACTAAGAAACCGGCCCCTTCAATTCTTTCATTACTGAATTCTTATTTCAATCTCAGCTTTGACAGCCATTTTTTGGAAAGCTAAACCTCCGTATAAGGTTAGGGCTTGTGTTTAAGATGGAATAATAAATAGGAATGAGTAACACTAGTGATTTGTTACAGATGCACACGCTTTATGAAGCTCCCCCTCTTGATGTTTGTTCACGTACCACCTCAACAGTAGCTCTGATTCAAATAGCTAAGCCAGCTCCTCTTTTACCATGGTAGATTCTGTTTGGAGAACATTAGATCTGTCCAACCAATCCACCATGATTTGAGTTCTAATCTTCCACCTAGAGTGGAGTGCATTCACCAAGAGTGGAACGCCAGATTGTCTTATACAGAGATTTCTTTCTACTTATGTTCTCCTGGAATATGCTTGTGTTGTTGACCCCTCTAAATCAATTTCAGTTGGTAAGAAAGGCGTTGCTCTCTCCTTGTCCATATGCACGCATTGGAGCTGTTTTGTTCTTTGGAACTGATCATTTTCCTTCTTTTTTTTCCTTTTATTTTTTCTTACTTCCCCATGTTTGGAAGAGTTCTGATATTCTGCACCGTACGTATTTTCACTCTGATTTAATTCCACTATCTCAATTTTGATTCTGTATTATAATCTGTCCTGTTCGTGTATAAGACTTTTAATCCATGTTGGGTGTGCTACATCGGCAAAGCATGAGTAATGCATGTTCAATCAAAACAGTTGATCCACTCTGAGTTTCATTAAGTTCATGTAGGGTATTGATCATTAGGATTCTACACCCTTAATTAATTTTACTAATCAATATTTTTAAGTAAATAACAATAACAATAATAAAATGTGTTTCAATTCCATCTTTGTTGAGTATTCTGTAGAAATCGATACCTGGTAAAACATCAGATTTGAGTGAACGTCTAATCAGCAGAGGTGGTTGTGGATATAATCGTAGAGCCTCCACAACAATTAACCTGATGTACCTGGGTGCAAGCAATGGACATTAACATAGCTGTTTTATAGTAGTGGCTTTGATGATTACTTGGTACAGTGGACTCAATGTAATTGTTGTATAATGGTTATGGTTTTATAAGCTAACTTTAACTCATAATTCTAATCAAATAAAAGGAAAAAAAATGATAATAATAACCAATAAATATGGAAACTAATCCTAAGAGATAATATAAGATACCTTAAGATAAGACACTCCAAATAATATCAAGATATTTCATTATCATCTAACAGTAATGTTATATAAAAACATTAGAAGCCCAACACCAACCCTCATCATGACAAACCACACTATTCCAGAAAAACTGACTGACTATAAAGTTCACATTATGAAAAACTAATTGGAATTAACCACTTGTTGTAATGTCTGTTTTTCAAGAAGATGAGGTATATTTTGCCCCCTTTTACTTGGAAAATAAAATTATTGTTAATGCATCATAAATTTATTTAATCTTTCTGAATCAAATAATAGCCATCAAACAGGTACTGAGGTACCAGTGAATATAATAGGTAATATGAAATGGGAACCTACTGCAACTTTTTAAGCAATTCAAAAGTTGGCCTCCCCGTACCCAACACCGAATCTACCTCTGCTTGAGCCTTCTTCATTTTGTCAGGATTCTGCAGTAGAGAAATTGGTAAGCATTAAGATGGTGTTACACAGAGAAAATCATGAAAAGAAAACATGGCAACCAATGCCACAAATCTGCCTGTCATGAGCAGTCATGTTCAGGTATATTTGATTAACATACTTGAGCTAGCAGGAAAACTGCCCATGTAAGAACTGCAGCCGTCGTTTCATGACCAGCAATAAGCATTGTCATTAAATCATCCCTCAACTGTCAAGAGAAGGAAAGAAGTAAACAAACCCTAATTTGAAAAGCTACCTGAAAAGATAGATATTGTCTAAACTCCAAACAAGCATTTTTGCCTATCTAAAGCAACCGAAATTTCAACCAGACTGGTTCCTTTGGAAGAATGATAAATCAGGAAGAGTTATACCTGACGATCATCAACATCAACTCCCCGCATATCAACTAGAAAGCGCAGAAGACTTGCATCCTGTAAGCTTCCATCTTAGTAAACAGTATGGAATGTATCAAACTCCTAGTTTTCATGGAGTCATCCTGAGAGCTTAACATTATCCCTTGGTGTAAGATCCATAAAAGATAAAAAAAAAAATTACCTTCAAATTTGAGTAATCCCTTTGCTGCAGTTTCTCAACATCTGTTTCCTGCAAAGAAAAGTATAATCAAGACCATGTCATGTACAGTCAACACAAAGTAACAATCAAACAAAGATACCAATTCCTGCAATGACTCGTAATCACCAATGAAAAAGTCGAAGTATTATCTCACCTCCCTACTCTCTTTTGCATTTCTGATAAGTCCATCGAGACAAGTATTAATGACCTTAAGGTCATCCTGAAACTTCCTTTGCCTGGGTACTATCCACCTTGCTAATGGAAATTTCCAATATGGAATATAGAAAGTGGACCTATGTTCAGCTTCAAAAAGTGTGCCATACACTGCCTGTAACAGATTTAACAGTAGAGGGTTCAGCTTCATTAACTCTCTTAACATATGGTAACAGATAAAAAATTGTTGTTTTGAAAAGCATATTCTCAATGTTATAAAATTTTGACTCTCATGTTCATGCAGTTTATTACGGACAATATGAAAAGCTTATAAGAATTAGATGATTTTTTACATATTAATGATGAAGAGCTTTTATTCTTACCCACATAATGACATAATTATTCCCAGAAAATATCTCTGAGCACTAGGCATACAAAAGATTGAGCTTTTGGATAACATACTAATATGGCACGTATACTTGAATTTATAAGAAGAGAAATGCTAGCAACACACATTAATACAACATCAGTATCATTTGAAATGCACAATCCTTTAGTCAAACCTTAATAACGGGAGATTCATTGGTGACAGAACCAAAGTCATAGTTGAACACACCTAGCCCAATAATATCAAGCGCCAAATTTGAAAATTCTGCCTCAAGGTCCAATTCGATTGACTTCTGCCCACTATACCCCTCTCCTTCAAGAAGCTTATCGATCTTTAATACTGTTCTTTCTGAACAGGAAGTGAATAGTTTTACCATAGCTTCCAAGTATGAGGTATGGAAACCCGGAGCAATCACTGCAAATTTTATGAATACCAAGTTAAATAAGAAAAGAAGGTTATTGCCAGAATTTCGAAGATAGATCACATGGAAATTATCAGTACGGGACAAAAGAGGGATTTGGGGAGGCAAGTGTCAACGCCATGCAGATGTGGTGGAAGAGGAAAACATTAGAAGCAAAGTAACAGCAAAGGGAGAGATAGGGAGAGGTCATCCATTCATTGAGTAAAATTTGGGCCTTTGTTGTTTTTTGATTGATTCTGATCCTTGTAATTGACTATTATTGCTATTTCTTTGTAATGAATACCTACATCTGGTCTGTTACATTCATATAAACTCTTGACAGTTCCCAAGAAATGCAACCTATAGAAAACACCGATGATTTGAAAGTTCTTCAGACTCGTAAATCTAAAAGATTATCAGTGTTAATTTAACAAGTTCGTTATTGCAGTCCACATGAGTTGGAAAGATTAGATAGATTTGAGAATGATAATAAATACTCCCTCCATTCCTTTTCTTTTGATGTTTTAGAGCTTAAACTTTATTCCAAAACTTTTGATGTTTTAGAATTTTTAATACTTTTTATCCAATTTTACCCTTGTTGAAAAACACACTTTGAAAATTGGAAATTTAAATAATAAATGCAATTTGTGTGGTGAGTTTCAATAATTAAGGAGATTAGAATTTTGAGAAAAAAAAAATCAAGGAGTAAGTAAGGGTATTTTAGTATAAACCATACGATTATTCCTATAATTTAATGATTCCTTAATATTTGTGCAATCACCTAAAACATCAAAAGAAAAGGAATGGAGGGAGTAGCATATCAGCGAGGACATGCATTTGACTGGTTGCAGTTGTTGGGCATCTACATGGAAAAACACTTTGAGATATTATTATAACATATTTTCTCATAGACATCAGTAACTTTATGGTATATAAGATGAGTTCTAGTAGGGAAATATCTTGGGCAGTTTGAAGGGTTGACATTAGAGACCTTCCATTGGCTAGAACACAAGCATCAGAAGGTTTATGGATGTATCATTAGATTTGGAGTAAAAGGTATTCTACTTTCTTCTTTACATTTTTTTTCTTCTATAAAAGGCATCTAATTAAAGGAGAAAAGAAGCAAAAGAAAATGGAGGATCACAAATCCTCAATAAGCTATGAAGATAACAGGGTAAAAACAAAAGAGAAGATACATAAGCTCTAAAAAGAATCCCTATCCTATGCAAATCTGAGAGTTGAAAAGTCCGTGGGTAGAAACCTGCCATGATCTACAAAAGCAAGCATGTTCAATATATGTGGAGAAAGATAACTATTTAGGAATTACTCTAAAGGTAGATAACCAAACTCCAGCAAAAAGAAGATAGTGCTGAAGTTCACTTAAGATTTCTCTACCCCCAAAAACTTTATTGGTAGAGAATATAACTTCTAAATCTAACAAAATATCAGATATGGAGTGAAGGAGAATAAAAGGGGGGAAATGACAGAAAGATAATAGAGATCAAGTTTGCACACCTCTTCTCCTTTGCTTCCATGTCTCAAGGTCCGCAGGAATGAGTCCTTTTCCCATAATTGGTTCAAGGATATCAGCGAGTACTCCCTAGTTTTTCAATTAACAAGCACAAGCAAAAAAAAAAAATGATTTGAAAGTGAAGTACAAAATAGAAAGTTAGAAACTAAATGAATAACGCAGGCACGTCAATTCACAAGAAAACCAAAGTGTCAAATTCAAGCTCATGTAATCCAAGGGAAGCACATGCTTTACATTTGGCCACAATTTAATGGATAGCTTCTGGTCAAAAATTTCAGGTTTTTCAAAGTTTTGCACCCACTTTGGCAGGACTTACTACAGCTACAGTAGAAATAACAGAAAAAAGATAGAAGCCTTTTCCCACTGCAGGATTTACTACAGATGTTTATTTACTTAATTTTTCCAAAAAGATAGTACCCTAGCTTTTACTGTTATAATGCGCATCCCTGACCTACCTAGTTTGGCCAAATGAACAATTAGCCTGTAAATCCATAAGACCATGTACAATGGAAAAAAAAATTCAATAACCTTCAACACCCACTTTTTCAATTCCCATCACTCCACATCATTTTCTCTCTCTTAATTCAACACCCATTCAATTTTTACTACTCCAATAGTTTTCATTCAACACCCTACCCCACCACTTTTTATTTCTTATTCTTATTTAATTTTTGTTTTTATAATCACATAAAATTATATTATCGATTATAATTAAATTAAAATAATACAAATAATTTTTTTTAAAAAAACAATATTTTTTTTAAATAATTTTTTTTATTTTCTTAACTTAAAATGCAATACAAGAAACTAAGCACGCGACACACGAATAGCTTAAAATGCAAGACAACAAACAAGCACACAAAACACACGTAATTTATTTAGTACGATACAAATGATCTTCAATTACGAAACATTCCAAACTTTGTCCATATGTGCTTCACTAGATCTGCTTGCAATGCGTGATGAACATTTGGATCACGCAACTCGGATCTAGCACGCACATGATTTGCAAAAGTGGGTAACACCTCGGTCGAGTATGGTTGCGGTGTACTAGATCCACTTCCCTCGGATTGCTCAAAATCGGTCCAACGTTGAGCATATGTATCTCGTTCATCCTCAACAATCATATTATGTAATATGATGCATGACCTCATGATGATACCCAAATCGGTTATGTCCCACAAGCGAGCTGGTTCACGGATGATTTTAAATCGAGCTTGAAGCACTCCAAAAGCACGTTCGATGTCCTTCCGACATCCCTCTTGATGTTTTGCAAATAACTTATCGGGTTCACTTTGAGGAAGTCTAATTGATTTGACGAAAGTTTGATAAGAAGGGTAGATACCATCAGCTAGATAGTATGCCATATTATAGGGACGTTGATTCACAAAGAAATTCACCCTTGGAGTCTTTCCCTGTTCCACATCATCAAACACTGGTGACCGATCTAGAACGTTTATATCGTTCAACGTTCCCAGACATCCAAAAAAGGCATGTCAGATCCATAGATCATGAGATGCAACTGCTTCAAGAATAACTGTGGTGGTTCCCTTATCCCCCTGGTAAATTGACCTTCCCATGCTTTAGGACAATTTTTCCACTCCCAGTGCATACAGTCAATACTCCCGATCATCCCTGGGAACCCCCGCATTTCACTAACATGTAGTATTCTTTGCAGGTCATCTTCGGTTGGTACTCTCAAGTACACTTGCTCATACAGTCGTATGATTCCTTTGCAGAATCTAAGTAAGCACTCCAATGTTGTACTACTTCCTATTTTGATGTATTCATCGACCGCATCTGCTGCCACACCATATGCTAACATTCGCATTGATGTGGTACATTTTGCTAATGGTGATATACCTTCTTTGTTGGTGGCATCAACTCGCTGGGTGAAGTAGTTATCACTACTTGAAAGGTCTCCAACGATTCGAAGGAAAACATGTTTTTGCATCCGGAACCGACGACGAAACATTGCATCGTCATATGTAGGCTCATTGGCAAAGTAGTCGTCAATGAGTCTTTGGTTAACTGCTGCATGATCTCTATTTAAATATTTTTTTTTACGAGATCCACTACCTGATCCACTACCTTCCTCTAGTTTTTTTCGACGCTGAATAAATCGGTTGACGATATAAGTGTCTTCAGCATCACGTTTTTGGAAGTAGACTTTCATATCAAAACCAAAAGGATCCATTGATAGTGTTTGGAAGTAGATATTGGAAGTAGATATGAATGCAATTTGAGAAAGGAAATAGTTTAAACAATATTCAAGTGGCAAATAGGTTTGGAAGTAGATATGAATGCTATTCAAGTCCCTATATATAAGCAAATAGTTAAAGCACGGGGAGTGAATTATTAGTGTTTGTTAAAGGACGGGGAGTGAATTATTAAAGTGGATGTAACACTAACAAAATAGTATGCATAATTAAAGTTTTGTATGCATAGTAAAGCAATACCATGGGCTGTGAAAAAACTAGTGAGGAATACCATGGGCTGTGAAATTAAAGTTTGTGAAAAAAGTCACGGGACAAATATTATGCATAATTATTAAAGCAACATTGAGGACTAGACAACACTGACAATTATTTAAAGCAACATTGAGGACTAGACAACACTGACAATTATTTAAAGTAAACATTGGGGACTAGACAACACTGACAATTTTATTCAGTGTTGACTAGTCCTCAATGTTGCTTTAAATAATTGTCAGTGTTGTCTAGTCCTCAATGTTGCTTTAAATAATTGTCAGTGTTGTCTAGTCCTCAATGTTGCTTTAATAATTATGCATAATATTTGTCCCGTGACTTTTTTCACAAACTTTAATTTCACAGCCCATGGTATTCCTCACTAGTTTTTTCACAGCCCATGGTATTGCTTTACTATGCATACAAAACTTTAATTATGCATACTATTTTGTCAGTGTTACATCCACTTTAATAATTCACTCCCCGTGTTTTAACAAACACTTTAATAATTCACTCCCCGTGCTTTAACTATTTGCTTATATATAGGGACTTGAATAGCATTCATATCTACTTCCAAACCTATTTGCCACTTGAATATTGTTTAAACTATTTCCTTTCTCAAATTGCATTCATATCTACTTCCAATATCTACTTCCAAACACTATCAATGGATCCTTTTGGTTTTGATATGAAAGCCTACTTCCAAAAACGTGATGCTGAAGACACTTATATCGTCAACCGATTTATTCAGCGTCGAAAAAAACTAGAGGAAGATAGTGGATCTCGTAAAAAAAAATATTTAAATAGAGATCATGCAGCAGCTAACCAAAGACTCATTGACGACTACTTTGCCAATGAGCCTACATATGACGATGCAATGTTTCGTCGTCGGTTCCGGATGCAAAAACACGTTTTCCTTCGAATCGTTGGAGACCTTTCAAGTAGTGATAACTACTTCACCCAGCGAGTTGATGCCACCAACAAAGAAGGTATATCACCATTAGCAAAATGTACCACAGCAATGCGAATGTTAGCATATGGTGTGGCAGCAGATGCGGTCGATGAATACATCAAAATAGGAAGTAGTACAGCATTGGAGTGCTTACTTAGATTCTGCAAAGGAATCATACGACTGTATGAGCAAGTGTACTTGAGAGCACCAACCGAAGATGACCTGCAAAGAATACTACATGTTAGTGAAATGCGGGGGTTCCCAGGGATGATCGGGAGTATTGACTGTATGCACTGGGAGTGGAAAAATTGTCCTAAAGCATGGGAAGGTCAATTTACCAGGGGGGATAAGGGAACCACAACAGTTATTCTTGAAGCAGTTGCATCTCATGATCTATGGATCTGGCATGCCTTTTTTGGATGTCCGGGAACGTTAAACGATATAAACGTTCTAGATCGGTCACCAGTGTTTGATGATGTGGAACAGGGAAAGACTCCAAGGGTGAATTTCTTTGTGAATCAACGTCCCTATAATATGACATACTATCTAGCTGATGGTATCTACCCTTCTTATCCAACTTTCGTCAAATCAATTAGACTTCCTCAAAGTGAACCCGATAAGTTATTTGCAAAACATCAAGAGGGATGTCGGAAGGACATCGAATGTGCTTTTGGAGTGCTTCAAGCTCGATTTAAAATCATCCGTGAACCAGCTCGCTTGTGGGACATAACTGATTTGGGTATCATCATGAGGTCATGCATCATATTACATAATATGATTGTTGAGGATGAACGAGATACATATGCTCAACGTTGGACCGATTTTGAGCAATCCGAGGGAAGTGGATCTAGTACACCGCAACCATACTCGACCGAGGTGTTACCCACTTTTGCAAATCATGTGCGTGCTAGATCCGAGTTGCGTGATCCAAATGTTCATCACGCATTGCAAGCAGATCTAGTGAAGCACATATGGACAAAGTTTGGAATGTTTCGTAATTGAAGATCATTTGTATCGTACTAAATAAATTACGTGTGTGTTGTGTGCTTGTTTGTTGTCTTGCATTTTAAGCTATTCGTGTGTCGCGTACTTAGTTTTTTGTATTGCATTTTAAGTTAAGAAAATAAAAATAAATTATTTAAAAAAAATATTGTTTTTTAAAAAAAAATATTTGTATTATTTTAATTTAATTATAATCGATAATTATAATTTTATGTGATTATAAAAACAAAAATTAAATAAGAATAAGAAATAAAAAGTGGTGAGGTAGGGTGTTGAATGAAAACTATTGGAGTAGTAAAAATTGAATGGGTGTTAAATTAAGAAAGAGAAAATGATGTGGAGTGTTGGGAATTGAAAAAGTGGGTGTTGAAGGTTATTGAAAAAAATTTCCCATTGTACATGGTCTTAAGTGATGAACATGTTCCCAAATCCCAATCATGATGTCATTTCAATCACTATTAGGGTTTAAGCAGGGAGGTGGTAAAAGGATAAATTGAAAGCTATAGTTTTGTTGTAGGATGCTGGACAGATTTTGAGGACAAAACCCATGGTAGAAGCATACTCTTGAAATGAATTCATTCAATATTTTCGGGTTCATGTGAGGATAGATTAATGGGAGGAAAATTTACTGTACACTAAACTTGAGTTCCAATAAGCTATCAGATAAGCCAAAATAACATACCAATCTTTTTCATTTTATTCTTTTCAGGTTCATACTCATAATAATAAAGATCATCAGAGGATTAATCAAGTTAGCATAAACAACCTCTCAGACAATCAATTGAACCAGGCATGATATATAATAATAAAACAAGGGGTAAGATTTTACCTTGTCATAAGAAAAGGCATTTTCTCGCAGAATATGTCTTGCAACAATGGGATCAGATACAACGACAAATGCTTTGGGACCAAACGCAAGTTTATACACAGAGCCATGCTGTCACGTTCAATAATATCCTCATAGGATAACTAAAAGTGAGACAGACTGAGTAAAGTGAAAAACAAAAGTAAAACAAGAAAGAGTAAAATTGTCCAATTCAACAATGTAAGAAAACAATCCACATTCATATAATACAAGTATAATAACATTTTCCCTTTTGGAAAAAACAGTTTAGTTAAGCGCTTTTAGCATAAGCTCTTATCATACAAATGCTTATGTATAAGTTGTGTTCATAAGCTCTATTTGGATAAATAGCTTAATTTGCAGCTTATAGCATAATTGTGGTATGTATTCTATTTCTAAAGATAAAATGAAGTTAAATTGTTTTTGCATAAGCTGTTTTTATAAGCTATCTTAGAGAGCTTATTAAAATAAGCTAAAACAGGTTATGAACAACATGTCATAAGTTGTTTTCATAAGCTCTTCTAAACTCAAATAAGTCAACCAAACAGACCGTAAGTTGAAATTCAAAATCCAAATGAAAAAGGTCGAATACCTCTAAGAACCAATCATATAGTGAGAAAAAGAGAGGTCGATCAAACAAATCGGTGACAGCACCTTCAGCTATGGGCATATTCCCTAAACTTCCGCCGCTTAACAAGTTTGTTAAAAGATTGCTGGCGTTGTCAAACACATTTCGACTACTACTGCTACTTTGTTTCTTCTTATCACTGTTAACCGCTTGACATCTACATTATTATTATAATTCAAATTCAATACATGCATGTATGTATAGCTTAAACAAGTTTTGAACATTAAATAAATAATTAATTAACCAGAAAAAGACCTGATGGTAGAAGAAAGGCGTTTGGAATGAGAAGAAAAGCGAGAGGGATGAAGAAATCTGGTGTGAAGATTTGCACCGGTGAGTGTGACGGTGGAGATAGCGACGGCAACCATGGCGTTGACGACGGTGTGAGTGGTGGTTGTGATTTTTAGTTCCGTTGAAAGATACTAGTGGAAAGTGATGACATTACATTACACTGAATAAAAGGAAAAGGAAAATGTTAAGGATATGACTCATGAGACTGAAGTTGAACCATTGGTGGTGGTTATTTATTGTTTTTTTTAGCTGCCGCCAATTTTACACTAATCCTATTTTAACACGTACTTATTTATTTCAAAGTAAAAAAAAAAAAACTAATAATTTTTTATTGTTAGGTTTTTATTTTAGTAAATAGGCAATTACGCCCCCTGAAATTGTAAGTTTCGTCAATTATCCCCCTGAAATTAACAAAACTTCAATTACCCACCTGAAATTGCACAACGTTAATCAATTTACCCCCTCCGTCAAATTCTTATGTTAGTCAATATAACATTTTGCACTTATGTGCAAAATGCCCCCTGAATTTGAAAATTTATATTTTTTTTTCTTATCCTTAAAAGTGATTACATTATCATTGAATTGTGAAGCATATTAGCTAAGTTTTGACAGTAAACAACCATATATTGGCAGTATGGTAGAACAAATTGGCACTATTTGGTAAACCCTACGATAATGTTCAAAACTCAATAATATTTACAAAACAAACATAAAAGCATTTAGTTGTTCCAATATCAAATGTTTTTTTCTTTTTGAAGTTGTCGTTCACCCCATTAGAGTTCAAAAGGATGGTGGCTATCATGTTTTGAACAAGTTGTCCTACATGAAATGTTGTTTTTTCTTGAGTTTTGAACATTATTGTAGGGTTTACCAAATATTGTCAATATATGGTTGTATACCGTCAAAACTTAGCTAATATGCTCCACGATTTAGTGATAATGCAATCACTTTTAAGGATAAGAAAAAAATATATAAATTTTCAAGTTCATTGGGCATTTTGCACATAAGTGCCAAACTTCAGGGGCGGTATTTGCAAAACGTCATGTTAACTAACAGAAAAATTTGACGGAGGGGGTAAATCGATTAACGTTGTGCAATTTCAAGGGGGTAATTGAAGTTTTGTTAATTTCAAGGGGGTAATTGACGAAACTTACAATTTCAGGGGGTAAATCGATACAAAGTTTTCATTACTAGACTAAAGGTGGCGTTTAGCATGGGACAATAAAGTTTTTTCCCATCATGGGAAAGTTTTCTTTTTTAAACCATTAGATCAAAAAAGAGCACCCGTCATATTATAGTCTGACCACATCATCATATATTTTCTCACTTTGTCTCTCCTCCATGCCACCCACCACCAGCGACATGACAATCCTCCTTTCTTGTGTGATATCCGTTCAGTTCATTCATATTTTGTGTGACGTCAATTTTTGTTTGTTGTAAAATGGGTTATTCTTTGAGTTGTATAATTGTTGAATTAATCCTTTTGTGTAAATGCGTTATTTATTGGTGTAATGTTTTCTTCCAATTTGCATATACTCACCACCACCATCATCATCCACATTTCATAGCATAAGCACAAAACAATCAATTAAAAAGAGTTTGCGAGAAGCAAATTTGGAAAACGCAAGGCACATGTCAGAGTGGTTAGTGAGTGGTTTAACTGGACGACGGTGAGTGGAGTCGACGGCGGTGAGTGGGGGCGTCTGAAGGTCCGATAAGATGGTGGAAAGGCGTCGAAAAGTCCGTCACAAGCTTTGAGACGATTGTTTTGATGTTGTTTCTGGTGGTGGAGAGTGGGGATGGGGAAGAGAGAAGAGTGTGAAAATATCTAGTGTTAAGAGTCCATGATAATACTATATTCTTCATTTGATCCAATGGACATAATCAACTTTCCCATGGTGGGAAAAAACTCTACTGACCCATACTAAACGCCACCATAAACTAAATGGAAATGCACTTTAACCTTAACTAATATTCATCAAAGAATTTGTGGGGATTGATAAGAATTGATCTCGTGACTATTTGTTTAAAGCTTTGTTTTCTAGTTTAGAGTCCGGAGGAAATGTGAGGGTTTTGGGTAAAAGAAAGGAGGAAAGAGAGATGAAAGAAAGAATAGTTTACTAACTTGACAAACGATTTGTTTTTCTACCTATCAAAAAATCTTTTTAAAATTAGGAACTTCAAAATTATATCGAAGGAGGCTTTTAGAGGGTTTTGGATGAATTATTCAAATAGATTGCAAATATGAATAAAGATTGTGTTGGGATTAGACTTCGCTAGTTATTCATTCTAGATTGCAGATATGAATAAAGATTGTGCTGAGATTAGACGTCGCTAGTTATTCATTCAATGGTTCCTCTTCAATTTTTATATTATTTTGCATAGGGTCTTGTTAACAGTGCCTCCGGGGCATTGGTTAAGGAATCCATGAATGTAAATTTTGTCTTGGAAATATAAGGTGTTACTTTTGACCAAATAATAATGATTACATCATTTTTGTGTGAAAACTTTCTTGCTTTGGATGCTTAATTAATGCCCCTGGGGGGACTGTTCAGCATTCCCCTTTTGATCTTAATTAATGCCCCTGGGGGACTGTTCAACATTCCCCTTTTGATAATTTAAAATTTGAAAGTTGGATGAAAATTTAAGGTTCGATCTTATCCCTCTAATGCTCAGAGGAAAAAAGCTTTAGTAATATGAAATTCACTCTAAAGGTAAGTAAAATCTATAAAGTATTGATCAAATTAAAGATCAAACTTGAATACTCTATATCAATAATTTAATTTCGAACTTAATCTAAAATTACTTTTAATTTATAAATTAAATGCTACGAATATTAATTTAAGAAATCATAAAAACACAATCATTATATATATATATATATATATATATATATAAATAAATCAATTTTGAACACTGGATATATCATACACAGTTGATTATTCCTCATTCTTGTATATAAAATATGATTCTCAAAGTCATGCATGTCAATCACCGAAAATACCATCAACTACATTATCATTCACTATATGTATTAATTAATATGACTCTTAAGTCATGCACGTCATGTGATGATCAATATTATATATGTTAAAAATACAACACAGTTGTAAATTTTAACGCATACTATATTTTTTTCTTGGTTCTGACCCATATTATACTTATGCATTATGTATCTATTATATATGAAAAGATATTTTTTTTAAATAATCGCATAAATTTTTGTAAAGTTCCATTATTTTATGCAAAAATTATAAATTACACCATTTACCACTTGTTTTCATTATTAATTATTTATTTGGTTTCTCACTTGTATTCATAAACTCTTTTGTATTTTCTTCTTTTCCCTTCTTTTCCTTTTTTCTTTTTGTACACATACGTAAAAATAAATATTACTTGCGTAAACATACACTTACCTTTTTTTTAAGGGACAACATACAATTACCTTGTTAATACTAACAAATATTGTTTTACCCCTCTCCTTTCAAAAAAAATATTGTTACCACTCTAACCGATAAGATATACTATTAAGAAGACTCATTTCCCCTCTAAATAATTATATATATGTATATATACATATATACATTTATTATAAAAATATATAGTAATGCCCAGGCTACCGCTGATTAATATAATATATTTATGTATTTCTAAGATCTTTACGCTTTTTACTTTCTATAAACTAAAGTTATTTAAAAATAAATAAGAACTTTAGAATCACACATAATGGGTGTGTTCATCATACTTACATATGTTATAGAATAAGATATGATATGATAAAAAAGCTAAACAATTTAAATTTTTATGTAATAGTTATAATTTGCACTATATATTATAATTTGCATGATGAGAAACTTTGAATTTAATTTTTAATTTCTAATGAAGATTATGAGTAAAAAAATGTATTTAGTTTTATACATCGATTATTCAATAAGTTCAAAGTAGTATTTTGCTAATCAAATACTTAAATGGATATATAACATTAAAGAATACGAAGAAAAAAACTATTTGGTAGATTCTCTAACCAAATACTTGACACGTGAGTTTGATAACTCATATTTATTTGGTTAATTTTTTTCATATTTTGAGCCGGTGGAAGTTTATTACGAGATATGTATTAGATTACATCACTTTATTAACATATATGTTATAGAACTCTGGATGGTTAAACCATTATTGTATTACATATTTCTTACATATATCCATATTCTCTATGCTTATGTGAAATGTTAGTATTTGACGGCTATAATTCTATTAAAGTTTGTGTTTTTTGTATTGTTTTGATAACAAGTGCTTTTATAAATGGTTGACATTATTCTTATATTTCAATAATTGATTAAGGTTAGCCAAATGAAAGAATTGTTAAATTTTAATTCATAAAATAACCTCGATTGATAATTAAAATATAATAAATTATCATATCGATGATTAAATTATAATTTATAATTATGCACTAGAGAGATTACTATATTTTTTTAAATTATGTTACAATTTTTTGATAGACTAGACAATAATTATTAGGGAATACAACTGCAACATATTGACGATGATGATGATTGAAAAACGTGGAAGATAAGTATGTGATAAAAATGATGCAAAGATAGGTCCAAAATTTCAGTCGTGTGATATTCCAAATTTGAGTTCTTTCCCTTTCATCTCTTTGATTATTCTTAATTTCAATGGTGTATTAAATCATATCACTTTTATCAATCGGTTTTTCGTCATCATTTCTCGAGGTTTCACGGTTGGTTCATTTACAATCTCAACCTGGTGTGTTCCAACTGTTCCTCCTCGTAACCATATGCTATAATGCATAGCACAAGATAACCGAATTTCCGTTTTCTTTAGCATCAAATCGTCATCTCTACACAGTATATTGTTTTTGCACAGTTTCATGTTGTAAGGGTAGATTTATTTTCTCACATATGTCATTCGTTTAAATTTAAATTTTCAAAATATTATTGATTATCTTTTTCCTCGATCACTTGTTGATTTCTTGCCATTATATTTTTTTGTATCCCACGATTTTTTTTTCAATTTTTTTGTGTTTTTAACTCAATCAACTTCTTAATAGTTAATGCAAACCGATGAATAGTGAAATTAGATTGAGTGATTAATATATTTCAACAAATTTATCCAAAAACAATGTGTGTGAATTTAACCACTAGACTACTTGACAAAAAAAATACTTAATTTTTCTGTAGCAACAGTGTCATTTAATAGCAATGGTTCAAATTCACGAACCCAAAACAAAGAATCATTTTCTCTATTATGAGATACTGAGATGCGATGAATTAATAGATATCTCAATGCCGTTGATATCCGGTTATGAAATAAAAATTGTACTTTACACAATCTCAAAATATAACACAAAGAACAATTGGGCATATAACATAAAGAACAATTGGGCAAAATGAGCACAAATTAAACTCTAAAAAGCACCCAAATGCAAGTTAAATGATTAATTTGGAATAAAAAGATATTTAAAAGCCGATTCAAAATAAGGGTTAAAATTAAAGGAAGCAAAAATAATTTTGCCTATCGTTTAATTTCTTTTGTAGCATTCAACCACACAATAGTTTTTTTTCACGAGAGAAAGTTTAGGTGAGTTTGGTCTTAACGGTTCATCAGTTTAAGATAGACCTCAATGCTCGGTGAGTGTCCACATATGTACTTATACATTACTCCATCCGTCCATAATTATAAGATTCTTGACTATCATATAAATATTTTCTATGTATGCATTCAGTTCGTTTGATTCGTGCTTGAGCCAGATGATGAAAAATTCTCATGTCCGATTCTTTCGGAGGATGGATCTATAAGAATTCACCTATCCCAATAACAAAAAAAAACCTGACTTGAATGATCCTATATTAAGAGCGAAATTGGCTAAAGAGATGGGTCATAATTATCATGGAAACATTTTGTATCTCCTTAAATATAAGATCATTTACAAATTTTTAGATGCATTCATTTTTCAAATACATCATTTATTAATATAATACTACCTATTTATCTTGGAATATAAAAAATCAACACTAAATACATTTATATGAATAATCATACACATATTCGACATATTAAGTAGGTTCGCCTATTAAGTATACTATCAACTTTTCTTAATATACATCAAGATGGTATAACCAATTAAACAAATAGAGTAACCACCAATGAAATTTTAACTCTTATAGCTGTGGTTAAACTCTGAAGTAGGAGTAAACTTTTAATCAATTAAACAAACCTACATCAGCTTAAATCACAATGGTATAGCCAACTGCGTTAAAAGTATGTCTTATGAACATCATTGAGCAATAAGGCACAACAACCCATGATAGTTTAGCCATAATATTACTTGATTAAGAAAAATGTTTAACCATGATTATTTTGTTAACACACATAGTCCTAGTGCGCATCCACATCTCCGAATAGAAAGGTCAAATGTGAAATTTGTATGAGAAAGAGTCGAGAACGTCAATGAAATAAATGTCTAAGACCACTAAGAGATTTAAACACACATCTCTACTCAACACCTTAAGACACTAGATATATGAATCTCCTCACTTGTATATGCAACATTTCCTTCATTTCAAGTTGATATGAGACTTAACCATTCATGTTTGTAACTCAACATTAACACTGTGTTTGTTTGAAGAGAAACTGGGAAGAGAGAAGTTGTGAAGAGAGAAATACAAGAGAGATAGTGAACTTCTTTTGTTTAGTATGCAGAGAAATAGGGAAGAGAGATCACAATTATGTGGGACCTACCACTTTTTGTGGTCTCCTCTCATCTGCGAAGAAATGGAAGAGATTCCTATCTTTTTTATATTTCCATCTATGCCCCTTGTTCTTTCCCAAAACCAACAATAATAAAAGTCATCTCACCACTTACCACACCACTGTGTGCTGAATAAGTAAAACTTGGTGATTGCAAAATTTGGTACAATAATAATAAAAGACAATGGGAAGAATTATTAACAATAAAGTAATCGACTCAAAAAAAATTAAAATAAAATGTATAGTAAATTAATTTAATAATACACTTAACAAAGACCATTAAATTTGTATCCGAAAGAATATTAAAATTTGTTTTTTTCCCCTACCATATGTTTTAAGTTTGATTTTTTATAGATGGGCTTTTTTGTCAATTCATAAATTCATTCAACTTCTCTCTTCTATTTCTCTCATCTCTCTCTTATACTAAACAATACATCAAATCTACTTTATTTCTCGTATACTTCTCTCTTCTCAAACTCTCTTTCACCTATTTCTCTCTTCACAACTTCTCTTCTAAACCAAACACAACCTAAGGGAGAATATACCATCTTGTTTATTTGATACTAGTTATTCAACAAACCTAACCAACTCTAACAAATCCAAACAAACTAAAAACGCTCCTTGTACTCGTTTTCATAATATTTTAGAATATGATTATTTTTCGGTTACAAAAAGTAAAAAGAGATTCCCGTTATAGGAGTTTGAGTCAAAATATTTTATAAAAAGCCAACGGCTACAAACAATACCGTTCTGTGTCTTCTTCTCTTAGATCATAAAAACTAACATTTCCGAAAACATCGCAAATTAGCTCTAACAAACTTCATTCTCATCCAAACTCTTTCTTCCCATTTAACCTCTCTCCCTTCCCTCATTTTCCTTTGATTCTTTCCCAGCGTTAGAATCCACTCTCGCTCGCTCGCTACATTTCTTAATCCCTTCTTTCGAGAGAGATTAATCATTAATTAACACATTATTACTTATTCTTTCATTTCTTTATTATTATCATTATTATGTAACATTTTATTCAATCTTCTGTACGGATTCCTTCCGTTAACTACAACTAGCGGAAAGACAGGCACTGCAGTTTTCAGAAAGAAAAACAAAAAATAGTTTAGATTTGAATTTATTAAATTTTTTTGAAAGATGTCGGTTGCTGATGTTGCATTGAGACCGATTTTAAAAGAATCGGAAAAAAATTCACATTGTCATCACCGTCGTTGTTCAAGCGAATCCATTCTGATATACGTCACCGTAGACGGAGCAGTAACACCAATGCGTGTGTTGGAATCTGATTCAATTGCATCAGTGAAAATGAGGATTCAAACACGCAAAAATGTTTCATGGAAAAAGCAAAATCTAGTTTCTAATGGAAGAGAATTATCTCGTAACAATGCGGTGATGAAAGAGTACGGTGTAACTACTGGTAATGTTGTTCATTTGGTTCTTCGTCTTTCTGATATGATTTTCATTGTTGTGAGGACAATGTGTGGGAAGGAATTTGAGTTTCAGATTGATCGGCATAGGAACGTTGCACATCTTAGGAATTGTATTAAAAGAAAGGGGAAAGGTTTTGTTGATCTTGTTGAGGAAGAACAAGAGTTTTTTTGCAGCGGCGAAAAGCTTGATGATAAGAGGATTTTTGATGATATTTGTAAGAATGATGATGATGTAATTCATCTTATTGTTAAAAAATCGGCGAAAGTTAATGCTACTTTTGTTCATAATAAGGATTTAGAGCTTTCTGTTGTTGCAGATAATTTGAATTCAAACTCGAATCAGAATTTGAATAATCAGAATCAGGATGAGGTTGTTAAGGTTATAGAACAACCCTCTGGTTTTGATTTTTTGTTAGAACCGATTTTCGTGAACCCTAGGATCAATTTTTTTCCTTTCCTATGGGATATGATAGATGCAACTTTCAATGGTTTGAAAAAAGGAAATAAACCTGTTAGATCTTCTGAGGGAACAGGTGGGACTTACTTCATGCAAGATTTCAAAGGTGTGGAGTATGTTTCTGTTTTTAAGCCAATTGATGAGGAACCAATGGCGGTTAATAATCCGCGTGGATTGCCGGTTTCGGTGAATGGTGAGGGATTGAAGAGAGGGACAAAGGTTGGAGAAGGAGCTGTGAGAGAAGTTGCGGCTTATATATTGGATCATCCAAAGGCTGGACCGCGTTTGGTGTCTGGTGAAGCGATTGGTTTTGCTGGTGTTCCGCCTACGGTTATGGTGCGGTGTTTACATGAAGCGTTTAATTACCCTGATGGTGGGGATTGTGGCTCTTTGAGGATGGATCATAAGGTGGGGTCTTTGCAGAAGTTTATGAGTAATGATGGTAATTGTGAGGATATTGGACCTGGTGCTTTTCCTGTGCAAGAGGTGCATAAGATCAGTGTGCTTGATATAAGAATGGCGAATGCAGATAGGCATGCAGGGAATATATTGTTTAGAAAAGAGTCAAATGGTGAAACTCTGCTCATTCCCATTGATCATGGTTATTGTCTTCCTGAGAAAGTAAGTCACCATTTCACATTCTTGTTTTATTTTCCTATGCAGTATTATAATGTTTTCTATGTTCTGTTTGGTGTCTACATCATTGTTATCAGTAGTTTACAATACATGCAAGTAGTATCTCAATTTGATACAAAACTGAACTCAACCGATGTCAATCCATAGTATAGATCTATTTTGGATATGAATCTCATTTTGAATCCCGATTTATTACGATGAATCTCGATTCATTCAAATGAATCATTACTTAAACTTAGTGCAGTCGGTCCTTTTTATGCTAACTTTGTATAGCCAGTCGCTTATCTTTTGTCATTTGATATATGACTTGAATATTGAATATTGAATCTACGGTCGTACAGTCTCTTTTTTACCTAAGAGATATATTTTTATTGGTAATGCATCATACGATTTATAATAATATTTGATTTACAGTATGATAACCATGTTCGTTATATTTTGGATGCAAGAATACATGTTTAATGAGAGAAGTGAGAGAGTTTCTGAACCAACTGAGATGCAGATGTCAGTTTAGACTTATATGGTATGAGAATCTATTATTTAAAAAACCAGTAGTTATTGCAAGATTTTTGTAACATATTTTCTCACTAGAGAGTTTCTTGAGAAATTCATCCAGACTACTTTTATAACTTGTTCATTTTCGAGATTCTTATACATCATTTTGCAAGGACATTGTTTACATATTTGATTAGTCCATGCATACGAAGTTGCTGAAGGTGGATCAACAAGTTATTATGAACTTAATACGTATGTCATAGGAATTCAGACATTGCGATGATACATAAAAGTCGATTAGTTTGTGAATTAATATTTTTATTCTCTCTGCAGTTTGAAGATTGCACATTTGATTGGCTTTACTGGCCTCAAGCACGTCAGCCATACTCTCCCGATACAGTTGATTACATATACTCTCTGGATGCTGAAAAGGACATAGAGCTTCTGAAATATTATGGTTGGGATGTTCCAGTTGAGAGTGCTAGAACACTCCGCATTTCCACAATGTTGTTGAAGAAAGGGGTTGAGAGAGGTCTCACTCCCTATGCCGTTGGAAGCATCATGTGTAGGGAAAATCTGAACAAAGAATCAGTGATCGAGGAGATTCTCTCTGAAGCCCAGAAATCATTGCTACCAGGCACGGAGGAATCTGATTTTCTCGAATTTGTATCGCAGATCATGGATTCCCGCCTTGGTGAGCTGTCGAAATAGACTTTTTTTTTCTTTGTCTGATTCATAGGTATTAATGCATGTATGTATGTATTAAATGAAGAAAACCAGTCCATATTTGGATGGACTTAAGGTTGTTGTATAAGAAGGTGATGGTAAGAGGTGTTCTAATCAGGGACATATAGGTCCGAAGAGATTGCATATTATTACTCACCCAATCACCTCCTTATATTGTTTTTCGGGATTGTATTGCCATATTGAACAGAAGTTAAAAGTCTGAATAAGATGTATTCTACTGAGATGGTGTATCTTAGGATTGTATATATTAGGGTTGGAACAGACATAGGAGTTGGATATGTCTTGTGTACATAATAAAATGGACATTTTACTCCTTAACCATATCATAAGTATGCACCTTTAAGTATGTAAAGTAATTTAAGTAAGACACAATATGCTGAGATTCACGTTAAGTCCTAAAATTATTATGTAACTTGAATCTGAACCACATTCCATTTCCATATCTATGCATATTCAACTTTTCAGTATACATGTAAAGATAAAAATCACAGTACATTTCCCTCTGTTCAAACTGTCTTTCTCCTATTGACTACCATAAGGTTTTGATCTTGATAGAGTCATCCAGACATTGTTAAATCTACTTGCTGATTGCTCTTCTCTGCTGCACTTTGTTGTGCCATAACTTCCCAAAATTTTGAGGCTTAATAACAAACTTTTGGTTTTAAGAAGTAATTTTGGAACAACTATCCAAAACCCAAACACCTGTTTTAGCTATTGTAGTTTAAAAACTAATTTAAGTTATTACAAATTTCCAAGAATAGAAAAAACAAACATAGAAAACTCTTTAATTTTTATTACATAAAAATACATGCCTTGATCTTGTGCTTGAAAATCTTAACATCTTTGGAACCGTTTTTGGAGAATATTGAACATGTCTTAAAAGATCACTCTAATATGGAGTCGTTTTTGGTAAAACCTGTAGGCATGAGGATATCAATTAAATACATAAAGTGAATTTAGATGTGAAGTTTGCAATTCAAGTAAGCAATATTCGCGCTTCATGAAGACAGCTATACTAAATCATTTTTATGTGTCTAAATCATTTGCCTATTGGAATATCTTTCGTAACATATATAATGATGTTTAAAAACATTAAGATTTAATTTTATGAATATGAGCGTCTTATACGACTATGGATCATGATATAGATGACCAATATTATATGGTCTATAAAAGACTATTTATACCTTAAAAAAAGGCTAAATTACCTTTTGGTCCTCTAACTATTTAATTGGTATCAGATTGGTCCCTAACTAAAAATTGATTTATTTCGGTCCCGTAAGTTTCTCACCGTTACTACATTTAGTCCTTTCTGTTAAATTTAATTAAAAAACGTTAGGGTTCATCAATTTCTGGAAAATAGGAAGAACACCATCAACAACAGCAAGAACAAAACTCAGCACATGAACAAACAACAGCAACAAAACCCTACAACAAACAATCACAACAACCCATTAACCACAAGAACAAAATCGAGCACTACCAACATAAAATTAGGGTTCTGAAAGGGGGGAAAACAAAAAGGGATAAAATTTAATCTGATAAATCTGCTTTGCTTTAATGACATAAAACGAATTCTATACTCAATTGCTAACCTTTTTTCGATTATGATTCCTTGTTGAAAGACAAATTAAATTCAAAATTGATATGGGGTTTCTTCTTGAATTCGATTTTGAGTTTGGGGGTTTGAGATTTTGGTTAATTTGGTTGCTGGGATTTGATGAAGATGATGATGAAAAGGATGATAATAATGTGATAAAGATGCTGTTGAAGAAGGGGAAGAAGATGCAGAAAAAGTAGGTGTTTATAGAGTAGTGATTTCAAGTTGTATGAAGAATTTTATTTTATTTTCCAGATTTTTGTTTTGCTGTTTTTTTTATAAAGGTGAATGAGGAAGATGATGAAGAAGTTGAATGAAGATGATAATTGTATAAAACCTAATTTTTTTTAATTAAATTTAACAGAAAGGACTAAATGTAGTAACAGTGAGAAACTTAAGGGACCGAAATAAAATAAATCAATTTTTAGTTAGAGACAATCCGATTCCAATTAAATAGTTAGAGGTGCAAAAAGGTAATTTAGCCTTAAAAAAAGACTTCATTTAATTTCCGTCAATAGAGAAGTTATACACTTATACTTCTTCTATAGTCATGTTATAGATACGAAATATCTTCGATGTTAAGAATCTTCGTTAAAAATTACGTTAGTTAGAATCATAATGTATATTTCCTAATTTTGATATCTACTTAAGACACTTGCTTGAGTCTCTGGTAACTTTGATTTTGATATGAATCTTCTCCATTATAATTTTTTATTTATTTTCAATCTTCACCTTTCAAAACACCATCCATTTTTTCTGTTCAAAAAAAAAAAAAAAAACCATCCATTTTTCCTTAGAAAAATAGTGTGGATTCTCTCCTACTCTTAGGTTTGGTAGTGGCACTGCATAATGTACTGTACTGTAGAACGCAGAAGAGAGTGGAGGGAGAAAGAGGAAAATGAAAACCTCCACTACAAGACAAAAAATGACAGGTATATAAAATTGGACCGAAAGCAACATAACAAACAACTTACGGTCCCACAGTTGTACCACTTTCGCATTCACATGTACTCCCTTGTCATCTATCTAAAGCATAACATTAACACATGTTCTTCAATAGATACACATATAGATAGATAGATCTCTCTCACAGTCAAAAACCGTAACCATGACCAAACATGAACATGAAACACCACCGTCAAACCGAACAAATCTAGCTTCATGTTTGGTCGCCACCGTTTTCTTACTCTTCATCATAATCATAATCTTCACACTTTACTTCACACTTTTCAAACCACAAGATCCAAAAATCTCCGTCACCGCCGTTCAACTCCCTTCATTCAACCTCACCAACAACTCCACCACCGTCAACTTCACTTTCTCCCAATACACCTCCGTTAAAAACCCTAACAGAGGTACATTCTCACACTACGATAGCTCCTTTCAGCTTCTTTTCTATGGAAAACAAATCGGTTTCATGTTTGTTCCTGCTGGGAAGATCAATGCAAGAAGAACTCAGTTCATGGCTGCTACATTCACCGTTCAGTCTCTTCCGTTGAACTTAGAGCCCGATGGGCTTAAAATGGGGCCCACCATGGAGATTGAATCTACGATTGAAATGGTTGGGAGAGTGAGAGTTTTGCATCTGTTTAGTCATCATGTGGAAGCTAAAGCTGATTGCAGAGTCGTCATTGCTATATCAGATGGAGCTGTCTTAGGTTTTCACTGCTAATAATTAGTATAATTTTCTGATTATTATTGTCTAATTAATCTTTCATTTTTGTAACTGTAAACTAAATTAGTTAGTTGATTCAGGTGGCTAAATAAATTGACCATCTCTGAATATTTAGAATCAAATTGTTTTATCAATTACAATTTACTCTAGGATTTAATTAATTAGTTTTGATATAGAAATAAAATGATGAATGAATAATTAATTCTGATATTGAAATAACTAAGATACATTCGAAAATGCGTGACGTTCATACGGTTTTTGAATCTTTAATATGTGTGGATTTCAAGTGGCGTTTGACACTTTGTATATAGAACAAAAGTAAATATCTCAGACACTTCAAATATGAAATTTAGTTTTGAATTACTCCATGTTAATAAAAAATTATTGTTTAAGTGTATTTTTTTGACATTGCAAATATACTTTTCTGTTATTAGTTTCTGTGGTTTTTTGTTTTGGTTCTTATTGTTTTATTTTAGTCCTATAATATTTAGAACATTTAATTTAGTTTCTTCAATGTGAGTTACATAAGCACTAGAATGAATATTGTTGCAATATTGTAAAGACAAAAAACTAATAGTATAAATGTATAATACATTGAATTTATGCTTTCATTAAATTGATTTTGTAATCTGAAACTCAACCAAAGGAGAAAGAAAGAAAAAAAGTACTATATGCTAAAATGTAGCAAAAGTTAAGACATTATATTGGTTTGAGTGGAATTAGATTCAATTTTTTAAAACAAGGTCTTAGATTTGAGCATTGTGGATGAAAAAATAGGGTTAGAATGGGAGACCAAACTAAAGCTGGCTAGCTAAATTTTTCAGTGGAGATTAACCATAGATAAAGTTCGTTGAAATTTTGCACCAATAACATAGTTAAAACAAAATTAGGCAAAGTAACCTCATGACTCTGATTCTTTTTTAAACTATCAACCCGTATATTCAATCGAGCATATATATACCTATCATCTCCATTTCATCATTCTTAAAATTACAACTTTAATAGCATTTGCTGCTTGTTTAAAACTTAATTTCAAAAGGAAAACCACAAACATAGCTCAATATATATACTTTGCAGCAATTGATTACAATAACTAGAAGAACTACTAGTATTTGTGGAGCTTGGATTCCAACTGTAAATCTGGTTTCCACCACTGGTGAATCCCATGAGCTTCTCTGAAACACTTTGGAGGAGTTAAATTCACTGTCAGAGCAGCTGAAGGAATGAGATGCAGAGGTTCAGATTCCTTCCCAAACATATTCATCATTAGAGAACCAAGTGAGTTTTGTGTTGCTAGTTTTTCAATGCTTCCAGCACCAATCTCATCCATTTTTTTTCTATGTTCAAAGTATCCGACATACTCCGAACATATATAGTCAGATGGATTCACAAATAAGCATGGAATCCAAGCTGACAAAGCATCAAATGAATCAAAGGACAAACTTTTCTTATCCGAATTCATAGCAATGGCGAGTCCGGCTGTAATCACGCTGCTAGCAATTCGAAGTCTATGTTTCACTTTCTTACTTCTAATTCTCTCAATTGGAGCAGATGCAAATGGAGGGTTGAAAAGAAAAGACTCAATGAATGTGCCATTTTTAGCTAATGTTTTCCCGGCAAGCAACGCCATGCCAGATCCTAGAGAGTGACCGGCCAACCATATATTTGAACCATTACCACCAACACTAGCCACCACGTTTCTGACAGCTTCAATGGCTATCTCTGAGCGTGAAGTTCGATGAAGTCCATTTTTGAGAAATTGGAGATCCAACTCAATATCACGCGAAACTGAGTCTGCTTTGGTTATAGTCCCTCGAAACGCAACTACATAACGTGGACTTCTATTTAAGGTGTTATTGCACATATATGGTGGAGGCTTGAATTCATAAATTGCACCAAATATGGAGTTATCAACATCATCAACTAGTGTATGAAGCAGCTGAAAGTGGAAGAATGCCCACCAAGGAAATGCTATAGAATCGGGACCTTTCCGCTGTTCTTGTCGGTCTTTTTCTAGAACATAAACTCCTTGAACCAAGCTAGCAGCTACTGACTTTCGATGATATGCATGATCCCTGTATAAGATTGAATCTTAGTTTTTATTACAATAACCCTAATAACCAAAAACTATAACTCAGATACAACTTTTAGGATTCAAAATATTAGCGATATTGAAGCTTTATGTCCAAGAAGAATGACATAAATATATCAGGGTTTTGACAATGGGAGTAGGCTTAAAATTTCCAAAGAAGATATGTAGTTCATCAAAGTCGTATAAGTCATCAATTTCGTCTCTGAACTTGTACCTCTTTCTTTAGGTTATTTCTCAAGTAAATACAAATGATAGGTAGTCCAAAACATTTAGTCACATCCCTTTGTTAGTTCCTATTATTATACTCTTTAGTTTCTTACATAAAACTTTGTTGCTTCTTTTTCCACCCTATGAGTTTCTCTAGCTCTATGTAGTTCGGATTCTATAATCCGAACTGCATAAAAACATCATAAAAACCTCCAAAAACTTGTTGAAATATTTCGGATTTTAGAATTCGAATATGACACGCGAGAACTCATAGGATGAGAAAAGTAATGGCCTAAAACTTTTGGTCTTAAAACAAAATAGGAAAGAGAGTGTAAATTTCTTGATCTAAACAAGTTTCTGACCATATACTACAGTCATTTGTTTGAATCGGTAAATACAAAATAAACAGCATAGTTGAAGTGAAAGATTTGTTTGATAGATCTTACCAATTGACATAAGTTAGATGTAAGGGTCCAGAGAGGTGAAAATAATCCCTCTCAGAGGCCATTACACCTTACTTCCCCACCTGCCTTCCTTCAATGTCTCCCCACTGTCATAGATTAGAGACCATATAAGGGAAATATCAAAATGGATCCAGTGTCGGCAATTAGTGTATAGTGTACTAAATGACTCATCATTTATTCATTTCATTTTGATATGGAAAAGAAAAACATTGTACCAAAAAAAAAAAAACATAATATAAATGGTTGTGATGGTTTCAGTCAATATCACCAATTAATACATGTTCCCGAAAAAAAAATACATGTCAATGAAAGAAATATGTGTGCCTTTATCATTTCTCATTGATTTGAGATCAAATATATACTACATGAATACATGGGTAACCAAAAAAAATATACATGAATACATGAGTGATTCTACAATTCTTTCAACAACAAAAAAAAGAGTGATTCTACAATTAATTACATTGATTTGTAATGGTAATTGACATTAATGTACAATAATTCACATTCAATAATAAGAGATTAATTCCATACAGCTGAAAAACCATTAACCCTTCATAATTCATAACTAGTCCAAGACATATAGTAGCAGTAGCACATGAGCTGGAAAAATGAAGATTAAATGTAACCACGAAAATTGAATTTCCAACTCCCGTTGACTATAAGCAAAAAAATTCACAAACCAAAGTTAACTAACTCCCTCAAACATGTTTATTTTTTAAAAATGTTGATAATTACAAAAACGGAAATATTGGATATTGATTGACGCGGGAGCATACAACATTGGAGATTCTACAATTGAATTAGCTAAAAAAAAATAATAGTTGCCAAATGATAGGAAAATAAAAATGTATAAGCAAGAAAATGAGAGTCAAATAAAGAGGATACTCACCTCACCTGGTAGAAGTGGAAGAAGTAAACAAGAGGGAGGAGGTTTCCAAACAAGTGAATAAGAATGTAAATGAAAATACAAAGGTGATCATCCCCATCTTAAAAGGGGAAGTTTCGTTTCAAGTTGGTGAGTAATACTTAATGCCAATTAGTAGTACAATATTCAGGTATTTGGCAACGGTTGAAGAAATGTCACTGTCTCCTATTCAACTGAGCTATTAGGGTTGCTTCCTGATTCCAACCATAAACCAATCAGATATTAGTATTGACTTCATATATTATACTTCTAGGCCACTAGTAATGCTGTATTATAGAGAGACTTTTCTTTGATACAAGAAAGACTTTTCTTTTTTCTTCTAGTAAGAGAATTAACAAAAAAAAATATTTAACTGCGATATGTTTGTTAATGAGTATGAATTCCAAGCACTGACGGATCCAAAAATTTTAATAAGTGGGGTCAAGTTATATCATAAAAATTTATACAAAACTTTATAAACGTGTAAGCGTGCGAAAATTATACAAGTTATATTTATAATTGATTGCCCTAAAATGTTGATTTTTTTTTTAAATATTTGTCAATTTCTAGCAGAGTATAAAAAATATAACCATAATTAATTATTTTTTCACCATCAACGTAGCGTCAGTCACAACCTTTTTCAACAAATATAAGAATAGTTTATATTATAATAGTAGTTGTATGGTCTTGCCAACGATATTTTCTGAGATAATTGGTTAAAGATTTCATAAAAGAAAATTTTATCTTAAAAATAAGCAAGCATTATTTGTATCGATATAATAATTATAACAACTTTTTATAGAAAAAAAAACTACTTCTTTTCATTTATTAACTAGTGCTCTTAGAACACCGTTAAGATCCTTCTTAGTTTTGTAATTTTTACAGTGTAATAAATAGACTATGTGAAGACAATAATACTATATAAAGAGAGGTCAAACTAGATAAAGAGAGGTCAAACTAATTTAGGGTTAAAGATACAATACACATGTAGAGGCAAGTGGGGTCGCTTGACCCCATTGCCCCCACACTAGGATCCGTGGCTGATTCCAAGTATGAATTCGAAAGAACGTGTTGTCAAAAAAAACATCGAAAGAACGTGTTGCTACTATTTCTTTATTATTATTATTTGAAAATTTGAAAATTGTCCCTGATGCATTTGTTAAAGAACTAAATATAGTAAAAGAAAATTATTTTGAAACTAGTGCAGTCAACATTTTAAAAATGTAAATGATGTTCTTTTCAATATAATTTTTTCCCTTTCAAGTGTCTCAATGTCACCGATTAGCATGACTCTTATTATTTTTTCATTTCAGGACGTGCTTAAGGACATATTTTTACTCTCAATTGAATTTTTTTTAGAGGGGTGCTAAGAACTTGCTATGGATGTGTTGAACTTTCTTCGTCAAAATAAACATATGCCATTTTGAAATGCTACTATTTCCGATTATACAAGTTTGAGACAGAAATTAAAATATTAAGAAGGGGTCGTTTGAAGACACTGCAATAATCTCACCCACGAAAAAACATTCTATTTTACAACAAGACAGACATCTAGTAAAGATGACAGATGTAACGTTTTGCATGACAATGCAAAACCCAAAGTAAATGGAAGAAGAAGGAAAAGAGATATAGACAATGAAGATAACACATGAAATAGAAGCAACCCTGCTCTCAAACTTAACATCACATCTACTTAGACCAAGCGGCGGAATCAATCTCAGCTTGAGCACTCCTGTATAACTCTAGTCTCTTTGCAAGGGCGGTACGTCTTTCCATTACTGCAGGATCCTCATTCAGCAATGATGACAGACGCTTGGACTTCAAATATAATTTTATTCACACTATCAGTGTTTGAACTATTTTGAAAATATCATAACTAAAATGAAAATAAAAGCTTAAATGTATCACCAAAACTATATATCATAGACAGATTAGATTTATTATTCTCACCTCATATTTTCCTATCTCAATGAAGAAATGATCAAGCAGGCTTCGTTTGGCTTCACGCACTTGACAATGGACAATTGACTTTGGAATTGAATGCCTCAAACTTGCACAGACCATATTGACATAAGACAAAACTGTTGATCCTGTTTATAGACAATTAATCACAGAGAATGAGACCTTCAACTCATTTCCAGCATTTACAAACTAATATAAAATTTGGGGGGAATGTTGTAGATTTTACCAATTCGCCTAAGATATGAATCATTATATCTATCAAAAATTGAATGTGTAGGATTGCCACCCTTGTCTACATCTTGAGGAAGTTTCCGAAAGTACTCAACCGTCAGATAGCCACACTCCATATCAACTAACTGTAGAGTTGATTTTTTGCTTTCCTCCCTCATTCGTTCCAGCGAATCAGAAGCTGCATTTGTGACCTCAACCCGCAGACCTGGATATTGCTTCAGTTCCTGCGAGTCAACCAAACCAACACCATATATATCAGCTGCGAGAGAGTGATGGGAACTCCAGATATCTTAAGGAAATGGATAAGAAAATAAATGAAATCCAATGAAGTTCCAAGAAGTCTAGAGTTTTACATCAAATCAGTTGCTAGACAAGAAGGGGCTCAAATATATTAAGTCTAGAGCTATACATTAAATCAGTTTTACAAAATTATGGCAATTTAATTAGGAACATGAAGTCTAGAGCCTTTGAAATCTCTGCATGATTTAAGCAGCTTTACATTACTCACAAATAGAAGGTTCGAGATTAATGAACAACAGCATCTGTGCAATTTATTTACTTAGGAAAACACCCCCCATAACTGATTTTTGAAACTTCAAATGTAGCTAGTTTTAAATTACAAAATGAACCTTGTCTGCTAGAATAAACACGACAAAGTAAAAGCACCGAGGAGAGCCAATTCAAATTTAAGTCAAACATAGCAGCAAAAAATTATACAACACTCTAAATTTTTGCATTTTCAGGAGCTTACCACAGTCTGACTAATTGCTTTGTGAACCAAATCCTTCAATAAGGAATGAACCTGAAAGAGTTTAATTGAAAATGGCAAATTAATAAAGATGAAAGATTAGATCAGCAAAGATAAAAAGTTAAATTGACTAAGATAAAAACACAGAATCATTATAAAACACCAAATTCATAAGCTTTCTCTAATTTTAATATTAAAAGATTTAGTGTTAAATTTTCTATCAATGATTTTAGCTTAATTCATGATAAAACACCCAATGTAGCCGGCCACAACTAGTGGGAAAAGACTTGGTAGTTGTTGAATAAATTTCCCCCATCTTAAGGCCTTTGACCAAATGGAGGTTGATCATAAAAAAAAATTAATCATTAAGAAGAACGACTACAAATCAACTTAAATTCCAAAGATCATAAAGTTTTTTAATCATTAAGAATAAGGCCTAAACATTAACTTAAATTCCAAAGATAATAGTACACTAAGTGTAATGTCCCGCTTAAAACTCTAAAGATATTTTATCGGATATTGAGTTTGAGAAGAGTCTAGAAAAAGGCAAATTGGTAATTTGCACCTAAAGGGTATAAATAGAGCAAAACACATAATTTCTTTCATTTTCTCCACTTCTTTCTCTCTCAAAATCAGATTTTTCCTCTCCTCCCTCTCCCTCTTCATTCCAATCCATTAAAAATCATCAATTCCTCTACCAAACCAACATGTAATGATGTTTTAAGAACCTTAGAGCAATTAGGGACTTATGGGAGCTTGATTTTCTCTATCCTTTCCTCTCTTGAGAAAGATTGAAGCTAGGGTTTGAGCAAAGAAGTGAAATTTGGAACTTGTGGCATCAATTGGATGTTGTTTTGAGGTGAGTTTCCAATAAGCCTTGTTTTTTTTTTAGAAGTTGTGTTGTTAGAGAATGGAATGAAATTAGGAGTTGGAATTTAAGAAACTATTAGGGATTAGTGATTGAGTTATGAAATTACATTGCTATAAGTGGTTTTGCAACTAATTATACATGTTTGGGTGGACAAAAGTGATTATGCTTGAATGTTATGAGATGGGTGTCAAAATTCGTATGGCATATATGTGGTATCTCTCGTCACGTGTGATTAGTGAAGATTCAGATTCTACACTTAATTCCCTTCGGTTCGGATATAAATTTTGTATGATTCATATGAGAAATGGATTGGAAAACGCGTTTAAAGTTTGGATTCTATGCTGAAAATTGCTTACGGGTTTGGCATGGATTTTATATAGAAAAACTCACGCCAAACCCGTAAGCAGTTTTCAACATAAAATCCAAACTTTAAACGCGTTTTCCAAATCCATTTCTCATCCGAATCATACAAAATTTACATCCGAACTGAAGGAATTAAGTGTAGAATCTAAATCTTCAATAATCACTCAATTTCAGGTTACACAACAAAACTATGACGAGAAATACCACATATATACCATACGAATTTTGACACTCATCTCATAACATTCAAGCATAATCACTTATGTCCACCCAAACATGTATAATTAGTTTCAAAACCACTTATATAGCAACTTAATTTCATAGCTCAATCACTAATCCCTAATAATTTCTTAAATTCCAACTCCTAATTTCATTCCATTCTCTAACAACACAAATCTAAATAAAACAAGGCTTATTGGAAACTCACCTCAAAACAACTTCCAATTGATGCCACAAGCTCCAATTTTAAATTCTTTGCTCAAACCCTAGCTTCAATCTTTCTCAAGAGAGGAAATGATAGAGAAAACCAAGCTCCCCATAAGTCCCCAATTTGCTCTAAGGTTCATAAAACACCATTACGTGTTGGTTTGGTAGAGGAATTGATGATTTTTAATGGATTGGACACCTAGTTTTAATATTTTATATTTTATAATGATAGAAAACGAAGATCCGATCTATAAGTTTCAAAAATATATTGAATGGAGACCAAAAACTGATAGGTAAACATATACTGAATAACCGTGGTAAGCATATATTGACACTAGAACCACTTAGAAATGCACGTAATCATTTTCAAATCGTTGTTCTCGTATTTATACCGCATCAACAGCTGCCTCGGCAGGGCCCCTGATACTAGTTAGAGAAGATTCAATGAGGCGACGGTATCCTTGTTCTGGAGCAATTAAATGAGGTTGATATCCATCAGCTTCTGTAATAAGTTTCCTTATATTTTCCATTGAAAGCTGCTTATCAAACTGCAACCTTTTTAGAGCAGCAGGGAGCTGATTGTCAAAGACATTATAAATTTTATCACCACCAGGTCGCCTGTAGTAGGTTGACAAATTACAGACGTTAGTTTGAGAAAATGAAAAAATCCAAAGGATAATTAAGAAAAAAAGGGATAGAGCAAAAAGTCATTTTATAAAGAAATAAGGACTGAAAAAGGACACTTACACCCCATCAAGGTGTTCTTTAAATATTTGATCAAATGTGCGGCATATTTCCATGATTGCATACAATTTTCCCTGCACATGATTTGAATCAATTATTAGAAAATTCATATGCACAATGTGAAAATAAGATCCATGAAAAAACGATCTTATCGCTGTAATAAATCAATTTGCTGAAATGATGAATACTTGCAAGCTTGGAATGGAAAACAAGGCCTTTTTCTAAAGTTAATCCATATAATAATAAAATATTGATAATTCAAAGGGAGCTTTTGGAGAGCAAAATTACCCCTTCATCAGCTGCAATAGGCTTTCCCAAACGACTCAGTTCCGTTTCAAGTTCAGCGATTGTTTTGCTGATAAGTGATTGAATGCCTGGAATTTTGGACTTGATTACTGCCTCCAAATGCTGAGATATTAAGCAGTATAGTTCAGTTACAGAAACAAGTAACACAAAATTAAATACTAATTAAAAATTATTAAAAACTAATATTCCGTCCAATTGATGTTTTATATGAATAAATTGTTATTTCAATACCTTTGAAAGCATCTTGGCAAGGTGCTCAGAACCCATTCTGTGAGCAAGGTGTTTATATTCAGGAGTACTGGAAAAATACTCGCGTTCTCTACGCCTAGCAGCAATCATATCAACATTCTTGTTAATATCTGCTTGTGATCTATTGACTACACCAATCCAGGGATACTTTAACCTATAAGATCTCCCCTCCAGCATCTGAAATAAAGAAAAATCATCAACATTATATTAATTATCATCACCCAATGGCATGATGTTCCATCACAACTCAAAAAATGATTGACTTACTTCAACGGCATCAGTACCCTTATCCATAAGATCAATCTTTGTCAAGACTCCAATTGTCCTTTCACCTTAAAATTAAAAGCAGTATACATAAAGTTAGAACTTAGAACACCAACAGAATATTTATTTCAAGCTGTTCAAATCAATCAAATTGCTCAACTGTTAGAATTTGGTGAAATTCACATTTACATTTTCTAACACAAAATTCTAGGGAAACAATGATAAATTAGAAGATTGTAGAAAATAAAATAATGAAATTACCAGTGGGATCCACTTCACGAGAGATTTTAATTGCATCTGATGTCGCAAGATCTTGATTGGCTGGTGTAATAGCCAAAATTATACAGTTTGGCTGCAGATTAACATCAAATCAGTACACAGTTTTTCAAATGTAGGCACCATTATAAGGAATTAAGCATGGAAAATAGCCTCATCAGAAAATATTATGAAAAAATTAAACACAGCCATATTTATCATACAATGAGTCAAATTTGTCAAATCAATTTTCTAGAGATGAAAGTTAAGATTATAAGAGCTATATGATACAAGTTGCAGACAGAAAAGCAAAATGTAATACTACGAATTACAAAGTTTGTTACTTAAGTTTCAGCTTAGAGAAAGGTAAGTACCTTCTCAATGTAGGAGCGAACCATATTCTCAATGTCTTGGACAATACTATCTGGTTGACCCTCTGCATGTTGCAAAACCATTTGTTAGCATGTCTCTCTTATTGTCACAAAACACTTAACAGCTTGACAAGAAAGACATTTCCAAAATGTTACTTACCAACAGCCACCTTTGTAAGGCCAGGAAGATCAATGAGTGTCAAGTTAACAACTACAAAGGTCCAAGCAGTCATTAGTAAGTTGAAAAACAATGAACAGATAAAAATAATAATAAAAATAAAAAATCCACGCCACAATTTTACCCAGCATTCTTTCTCACACACCATTGGGAGAATATTTACTAAGATGAATAAATTCAAACAAATTGGAAAAAGTTGGAAAAGGAGTTGGGAGTTGCGTGTGGTACTGGTGATGGTGATAGTAGTAGACACAAGAAGAGCCACATATTGGAGTTAATAATGACTTATCTTCTCAACCCAATTCCCCAATATGGGACTAACACCATCATTCCCTAGTTCCCATATTGACAATTGCATTAAGAGATTAAGTTATTATTGACTCGATAATTTCTGCACTTATGTTAACTACTATCACTAGCACACAACATTTACTCATTTTCCAACTTTCTTCAAATTGTTTGAATTTTACACTGTATTCATTTTAACACACCATTGGGAGAATTCAAAAACACCCACCATTGGGAGAATATATACTGAGATGAATAGGAACAGTTGAAATCTGTCTTGTTCGTCCAGTCTCTCTATCGGTTTCATCTTGAATCTCCTTCCTCACATCAGCTGCACAAATTAAGCAATCATTACAAGTAATAAAAAGTGAAACAGCTTCGTAACATTTTAACAAAATAATAATGAAACAATTATTTGAGTTTAGTTTAGCTACTGGTATAAAAACCCTTGTTAAACTACATGGTGACATGTCCATAAGCCGTTTTTCGCCTATTTCCATAATTTGTTTTTAGCTTATTTCCACAAATTACATCAGGTTGACTTTATAGAATAACTTATCCAAACAGAGCCTAAAAGTTGAGGAATTGAGAAAAATTACCAAAATCAGTGAATCTTTTTCTAGGAAGATGCAGAAACTCTGCATACTCTCTGCTTCCTTCATCAATCTTTTGAAGCTGCAAAACAAGAGGCCGCCGCGTAACAATGCCTGCAGAACAATTTGCATGCAACTCATGAAAATCAAAAGGTTTGAATTGAAATCACAATTTGAACTAAAAGCTTGCATGCAAGTAATTACATTACCTGATCCGCGAGGTAAGAAATCTTTGGCAACAACGCTCTCTAATACGGAGGATTTTCCAGAGCTCTGGCCACCGACGACGGCGATAGAGGGAAGAGAGTCCCAGAGAGTGGGTAAAGAAGTGGCTGCTTCACCGTGGTCACCTAAAGCGGTGCATGCTCTCTGGATTTTGTTTACCAGTGATATTAGGTTCTCCATTTGAAGTTGAGAGAAAGAAAGAGTTTGTGGAATTTGGTTTGTTTGCAGAGTGAGTGAATTCGAATGAGTAAGTGTTGCGTCTGAGTGATGACAAGTATATAATGCGTTGTTGTATTCTTATATGGTGATGGTGATTATGATAAATAAGCGCTAAAACATTTATCGACCGTTGGAAACAACTTAAGACGTTCTTTCTTTAGAGAGAAACTTACTCTATCACCATTGACCTTGTTCAAATTGATATATCAAAATAAATTTGACGTTTTTGACCTTACTTTATATTTTTTAGCAAGACTACTCTTACTTAATACCACGACTCACCACGGACAAAAAAAACTGAATTATTAAGTAAGGTTAATTAAGTTTTTAGTCCTTATAAATATTTGCAGTTTTGTTTTTAGTTCCTATAAAAACAAATCACACTTTTTAGTCCTTACAAAATTTTTCGTTAGTATTTTTAGTCCCTGTTAAATTAAAATTTGTTTAATTATGCCTAAACTTCTAAATTTTTGAAAGATTTTTTACAGACATGTTCATAACATCGTAAGACACTCTTTTTTATTTTAGTTTTTTAACATGTAATGAATTAAATATGAATTTTTCTAAAAGCTAAAATTTCAAGATTATATTAATGAAAATTTGGACCTAATAATAAAATTTTGAATTACTTTTTTGCGGAGGAACTTTGTATAATGTTCTAAATAAGTATGTAAAAAATATGTTAAAAATTTAAAAGTTTAAGCACAATTAAGCAAATTTTAATTTTACAAGGACTAAAAGTATGTGTTGGTCCCTGTTAAATTAAAATTTTATTAATTATACTTAAAATTTTATATTTTTAAATGATTTTAACAGACATGTTAAGAACATTATAATAATCTCTTTTATAAAAAAATTAGAATTTTTTAACATGTAATGAATTAAATATAATTTTTAAAAACACCAAAAATTCAAGATAAAAACTAACGAAAATTTGGACCTAAAAATAAAATTTTGAGCTAACTTATTGCGGCGGAACGTTTTATAATGTTTTAAATAAGTATGTAAAAAATCATTAAAAAATTTAAAATTTTAAGCATAATTAAACAAATTTTAATTTAACAGGGACTAAAAACACAAACGAAAAATTTTATAGGGACTAAAAAGTGTGATTTATTTTTATAGGGACTAAAAACAAAACTGCAGATATTTATAAGGACCAAAAACTTAATTAACCCTATTAAGTACATTAGAGTTTGGATGAAGGATATATACTCAACCAAACTTTATGGTATCATTGTGTGTGGAGGAAGTTGGGAGGCAACAAGTGATTGCAATCAATCATATTCATATCTCAATCAATTGAACAAATTTCAAAATTACATTTCATTTTTTTTAAAATTTAAAGTTCGAGTTTGAAATATAGATCCAATGATTGTGATCGAACGGTCGAGAATCCAATGAATAAAATCATTACAAATTGTGTTTGTTTAGTTTAATTGATCCGTGCATGTTTGGTTTCACTTTTAGAGTGGTTAAAATTGATTATGAAGATGTAAAATTGATTCTCACATTTTTTATGCTTTCGATTAATTCAACTTGAAACAATAATTTGTAGTTTTTGATTTTATAATTTATAGTTCAACTCACTTTTACATAAATGTATTCAAACACAAATCAATTTTCCTTCAACTCATTTTTAATCAAAATCAATTATCTCAAAATCAATTTTTATCAACTCTTAACCGAACATACACGAAATGCTTATAAAAAAAATTATTGCACAAGAGCAGTAAATTTTATTTGCTTTGATAAATCTTTTCATTTTCAAAGTTGAAATAAAATGAGGCCTCTTCATGCGATGATTGTGAATTTGAACTGCCCTTTGTCACTATGCTAAAAGACTCGTTGCTTGTCCACTCTAGACAGCGTTACTAGTTATTGTACCGTTGGACTTTTTCGGAAAAGAAACTCAATTATCTTGTTACCATGTTAAACAAACTCAAATTTTGTATCTTGCTTCTCATTTTTGAATTTATATTTTTACTGTACCTGCTCATTTTTGTCATTCAACATTCAAAGTAGGCCTCAAGCTCTTCATGAGAATTTAATATTAACTGGTCAATGGCCATTGTCACATTTAAATTGACATTTAGAATTCTAAGACATGGTCAAATGCTTGTACTCTATTGTTCAAGACTCTTTGACGACGTCCAAATTTGTTGTATTTTAATAAACATTTGATGTAGTATCAACAAAGGTTAGATATGACATGAGCTAGACACACAACGCGACGAACCAACTTTCAAAATTTGACCGAGAAAGGTGTTCAAATTTAGTCTTCAACAATGTATCAAATAAGATTACATCCGGTAACCAGAACTTGTAAAATAACAATGTATCTAGTTTTCAAGTCGTTCTTCAAAGCTACTTTTATATCACTTCTACAATTACAGCTATAGAGAAAGAAAAAAAAAACATTATTCATTAGTATAACATTAATAATTTCCCTACAACTATACCCAAAACATAGAAATTTATAATCTGACAACCATATATAAAAAAAATTCAATTGAGCGTCGAGTTTGCTCTTGATATAGTTTTTTGGATCAAAGATTGTTGTTAATACCAGACTTGCAGAGTATAGCCGAAATTACAAGAATGCATAATGCTTGTACAAGAGTAAGTTTAACTGTTTAAACCAAAAAGGTTGTTTAACAATATATTCTGATTACAGGCCTATTGTCATCATAAATGGTCAGTAACTGCAGAAAAGAGCTGGTGACCAGCAAAAAAGACAGTAGAGAATTAATTCAAGTTTTCATGCATTGGTAGTGCTAAATATGAAAAGTTTAGTCTGGCATAACGCGGTGAGAGAACCTTTAGTCATCATATTGTAACAAATAAAATCTGTAGTTTAGATTTACAAAACAGGAAGCCGTCATGTTCATGTCGAACACGAGAGAATCCTTATCCTTATATAACTATAACCTGTAAGGTGGAGTCTAGATATAACCTATAAATTATAGTATGGTAAATGTAAATCACTACTTATTTACCTGTAACTAGAAATCACAATAGTGGAAGTATTTGTCACCTTAAAATCGCTAAAAGAAAAATAGCTTTAGTGTTAACTAAAATCACAGGACCTATGGTGATTGTTGTGGCAAGAATTCAGATAAGAACCCAAGATAATAACTTCTATGGTATATTTTGTAACTATAAAGGTTAATCCGTGGAATCCGGAGATCCATAGCCGTAAGGGTTTTTGCTAGCCCAATTCCATTGATCACGGCACATTTCATCAATTCCATATTTTGCCCTGCCACATCAAATAATATTTAGAGAATAATATAAAGGTGGAGGAGGAGGAAAAAGAAGAATTCCACCAAACAATGCCTAGAATGTATCATTAAGATGATATATGTTTCACAACAAGACAGTTGCAACAATTAACAAGATGAAAGCCAGACGAAACAAGCTATTAGAAAGGAAAGTCCAATCAGTTAGATATCCATTTGAAAGCAAATGACACTTACTTCCACTTAAGTTCTCTTTCAGCTTTTTCTGTGGATGCATAAACAATTTCAGCATCGCCAGGTCTACGGCCAGCCTTCACAAGTGGAATTTTCTGAAAACATAAATTATCATGAGCATTATTGTATATACACTGAAAATTAGCTCAATGTTATACATGATTTGGTTCAAGATGCTCTAGCTTTTAAGAATTTATAAACAAAGTAGCATGATTGGGAATTATGGATAAGATGGATAGAAAGAATACTAGAAGGAAATTATTTGATTCCTAGAATATTTGGTTGCCATTTTTCATGTCTCTAGCTATAGCACTAGATAAAGAATAGGGAAGCAGATTATAGAGCAAAAATTTATTACTTTTCCAGATGCTTGTTCAAAAGCTCTAACCAACTCCAAAACTGATGTTCCTTTTCCTGTCCCTAAGTTATAAACCTCACAACCTGTGCACGCACACACACCATGAATATTAAAGACAGAGTTTTAGTAGAATAAATATATCACATTACCACTGCCTCGGAATTATCCAAGAATACCTATGTCAGCTTCTTCTAGTTTATGCAATGCAGCAATGTGTCCATCTGCTAAATCAACAACATGAATGTAATCCCGAACCTGAGAATAAGGTGAGAATCATCCAATTAGATCAATGGTAAAGAAAACAAAGGTAGATCTTCAGAATGGCAAATAAATACGGCACCCTAACAGAACAATCCAATAAGGACAGCTAGTATGTTCAAGCAAAATTACAAAAAAGGCCAATACAAACGGGATGGAGGGAGAGCATTGTGCATATGAAATGACCAAACTGTGGTTAAGGTCACTCAGGACGTGTTCAACATAGAGAAATTATGTGTTGTGAGATTTGTTAAACTTCCTCAACTTTTCTCTGCAGGCAAGATTTCAGCAGGAAAACTAAAGCCAGTGATAACATACCCCAGTACCATCAACTGTATTATAATCATTTCCAAAAATTGTCAGTGCAGGCCGTCTGCCAACCGCTACTTGCTGAATGAATGGCATGAGATTGTTTGGAACTCCACGTGGATCCTCCCCAATATAACCACTAGGGTGTGCACCCACTGGGTTAAAGTATCTCGATAATATTATTTTCCAGTCTGGCTCGGCACGATGAACATCACGACAAATTTCTTCAATTGTAAGCTGAATGAGAAACATCATATCAGATATTATTGCAATATTCCAAGACAAGCATTAAATTAAAATAGCATTCATCAACTTCAAAAATCATAAAATAGTTCCTAATCATACCTTCGTTCGTCCATATGGGTTAGCTGCTGACAAAGGAAGCTCTTCGGTACATGGAACCTCCTTTGGCCAACCATATACAGTGGCCGAAGATGAGAACACAAGCTGATATGATATCATTCAAATAAATACAAAAACAGTAAGATAAGAAAAACGAAGCATGATTGAATAAAATGCATACTCAACCTCCCCTTACAAAACACTTCAAGGTAGTTATGTGTCAAAAAGGTAACCCAAGGGCTTTGTACTTCACCACTGTCACAATTAAATAACTGTGCCGCAGCAAAAGCATTGACTAGAGCCACATAAATATTTACTCATAGTTTATGAAAGTCAAGTACTTAACTGAAATTTAAGTAACATACATGCAATATTTAGGCAATTCAATTGGTGACATGTATATACTGTATCCCAAGCAATAATAAAGAACTTGGCAAAACATGATCGAGCAAAAGACGCTGCAGTACCATAGAAATCTGTTCATATTAAAATTGTTCTCTCGATGCTACTAAAGTCTATCATGCAGAACTTAAAAACAAGAAGGAACTTACCTTCTTGCATCCATGAGCAGCCATGACTTCCAATAGAGTGATTGTCCCAATCAAGTTGTTGTTGTAGTAGAGTAACGGTTTCTGTGCACTTTCACCTACTGCTTTTAGTCCAGCAAAATGTATGACTGCATCAAACCTACAATATAAATGAATAAAAAGTGATAAGTAACAGTTATAATATCAATGATCAAGGACAATTACAAGATAACACGAGGCACCAAAATGAAAGATCGAGTCTTCTTCATTATTATTACAAAAACACGAGTCATACTCAACTGAGCATCAAAATAGGAAGGTAAAAAATAGCTTCCGTCATCATCCTTACTTTGTGGAAGCAAAAATTTGCTCTAGAGCAGCCCTGTCCCGGAGATCTGCCTGCAGTGACGAAAATATAGTTAAAACTATTGGTCAACAATATAATGAACAAACTTCAAATAAGCTATAACCAGATGCAAAATTAAGTAACCGAAGCATCTGTGATTTCCTTTGGTAGAATGAATAAAATATGTATAGCAGATTTGAAATAGTTTGAACTTTACCGAACAAATAAACAATTTGTCTCACAATTTGAAAAGGAAAAATAACGTGTTGTCCTAGAGTGGAAAAAAAACATAAACTCGTAGTTGTGAAGTTAGATTAGACATGACAGAAAGCTTAGAACAATATTTGGATCTATCAACTAAACAAAACAAGCTGTGCCACAAAAATTACATCAAATCAAACAGTTCATCATGAATTTTCAAATGTATTTGAAATAGACAGAGCACTTATTCCAATCATTTTTAAAAAAGAACATGATAGAAAACATAGCACAAAACCTTAGCTTTCTGAACTCACAGTAAACACAAAAATTGCACAAATCAAGTATAAATGAATAGCAAATTAGAAAAAGAAAGAACAAATTGGAGAACCAAAATCCACAAAATAAAAAAATACTACAAATAATCAAAAT
The DNA here is from genome assembly GCF_051527215.1 of Medicago sativa. Lineage (NCBI taxonomy): Eukaryota > Viridiplantae > Streptophyta > Magnoliopsida > Fabales > Fabaceae > Medicago > Medicago sativa. The sequence goes on from NC_140753.1 coordinate 2,950,299, forward strand.
TGAGCAAAAAAAAAACGTGCAAGGGAAAGAGTACCTTGTGAAATCTGAGGTTATTCCCAAATTCACCGGCGAGTTCCTTAACTCTGTGAATGGCAATTTCTGAGGAATTATCAAGATTATCAACGACTACGGTCTTGAAACCGCCAAGTAAGAGCTGAAGAACGGTGTGGCTACCAATGTAACCGGCACCACCAGTAACGAGCACAGTTTTGTAGTTCATGATAAAACTAGAGTCTAGAACCATTTTTTAGTCCTATGATACAACAAGGACGTTGAATGTTGTGATGGTTAGATTAGAATGTAGTTTTTGGATATTTTGTTGATAAGCATTGAGCACAATGAGATTTATGAACTGTTTCATGCGATGAGTGTGAATTTGAATAACCTTTTGTTACTGTGCTGTTGTGTGAAAGAGACTCGTTGTTAGTCCATTCTCTACAGCGCTGACTAGTTTATACTCCTAGATCTAAATCATATTTACTTTTGGCTGTTTTTTCTCATTTTCCCATTCAACGCTGAAATTAAGTCTCAACGTCATATTTCAAATTGACATAATTTTATAGGCATTGGCATATACATGTATTATTCAACATCTTGTGATAGCTTCTCTGCTGTGACTTCCAATTTAATTTTAGCTAAATGAACATCTGATCTAGTTTAAGTCTTTCCTCAAAGTTGCTTAGATACCCCGACTTACAGAATATAGGCAATTACATGAACACAATGTTTGTGCAAGAGTAAGCTTAAACCAAAAAGGTTCTTTAACAAGAAATTTCTGATTAAGGCATACTTGTATTGTCGTTAATAAACGCTTAGTAACTGCAGAAAAGAGCTGGTGACCAGCAAATACTAACGTCTGGAATTTATTCAAATTTTCATAAAATGCTTGGTAGTGCAAAATATGAAAGCTTAATCTAACATAACACGGTAAGAGTATTTGTTGGTTATCATATCATATATAATTAAAATACATAGTTTAGATTTACAAAACAGGACGCCATCAAGTTCATGTAGAACATGATAGAATCCTTATATATAATAATAACCTATAACCTGTAAGGTGGAACCTAGATATAACCTGTAAACTATAGTATGGTAAATCACTACTTCTTTACGTTGTAACTAGAAATCACAATAGTACTTGTCTCCTTTAAAATGCTATAAGAGAAAAAGAGCTTCGGAGAAAACTAAATTCACAGAACCTATGGTGATTGATGTGGCAGAGTTCAAAAATAAAAGAAAAAACCCAAGATCATAACATCTATGGCATATTTAATCATTGTCCACTTTAATCTGTGGAATCAGGAGATCCATAGCCGTAAGGGTTTTTGCTAGCCCAATTCCATTGATCACGGCACATTTCATCAATTCCATATTTTGCCCTGCCACATCAAATAATTTTTTTTAGAGAATAATAAAATATAAAGGGGTAGGAGAAAGTAGAATACCACCAAACCACACCCAGAATATATCATAAAGATGAAAATGTTTGATAACATGATGACTATTAATAAGATGATGCCCAGTCCTTACATGATATTAGAAAGGAAAGCCTGATCAGTTAGATAAGGAATACTTACTTCCACTTAAGTTCTCTTTCAGCTTTTTTTGTGGATGCATAAACAATTTCAGCATCACCAGGCCTACGGCCAGCCTTCACAAGTGGAATTTTCTGAAAACATAAATAATCAGAATTATTATACATGCACTAAAAATTAGCTCAATGTTATACATGATTTGGTTCAACATGCTCTAGATTATCATAATATATAAAAAGTAACCGTGATTGTCGATTAAAGATTAAGTTTGGATAGAAAGAATCCTAGAGGAAAATTATTTGATTCCTATAACATTTGGTAGCCACTTTGCATGTCTCTATCTATAGCACTCCATAAAGAAAAGGGAGGCAACTGAGACTATAGAGCAACTGGTCTGTCTTAGAGAAGCTGCGTATCCTTAACTACAGTTGGGGCAACTTATATTCGAACACAAAATATCTTGGCTAAATTTTCAGAACAGCTTACGCCGCAAAGAAATAAAAGCATGTGAGCAACAGTATTTTTGTTTTGAAAAGTGGAATTAGAGTTGACAGCAAGGATAAAGGCGACAGATAGGAGACCAAATAAAGTTATTACCTTTCCAGATGCCTGCTCAAAAGCTCTTACCATCTCCAAAACTGATGTTCCCTTTCCTGTCCCTAAGTTATAAACGTCACAGCCTGTCCAGACACACACAGCATGAATATTAAATACGTAAGGTACCACTGCCTCAAAATTTTCTTTTTCCAATAACAAAACGAGTAAGTGTTTTTTTGAAAGGACACGAGTAAGTGTTAGAAGGTAAGATAATGATATATTTGGAATAATACCTATGTCAGCTTCTTCTAGTTTATGCAATGCAGCAATATGGCCATCAGCTAAATCAACAACATGAATGTAATCCCGAACCTGAGAATAAGGTAAGAACCATCCAATAAGAGCCATAGTGAAGAAATCAAAGGTAGATCTTTAGAACAGTAAATGAATACATGCACCCAACAGAACCAGGACAGACAGTTTATTCAAGCAAAAATTTTAACAGGGTACAAATGGGATGCGAAGAGCACTGTACACGTGAAATAATCAAAACGGAAAAGTTGTGAAGTGAATGACAACATACCCCAGTGCCATCAACTGTATTATAATCATTTCCAAAAACTGTCAGTGCAGGACGTCTGCCAACCGCTACTTGCTGAATAAATGGCATAAGATTATTTGGAATCCCGTGAGGATCCTCCCCAATATAACCACTAGGGTGTGCACCCACTGGGTTGAAGTATCTCAATAACATTATTTTCCAATCTGGATCAGCACGATTGACGTCACGACAGATTTCTTCAATAGTAAGCTGAATGAGAAACATCTCATCAGATATCATTGCAATATTTCAAGACAAGCATTAAATTAAACTAATTAAAATCAAAATCTTTTTTCTTCTAGTAAAAATAGAAACTCATTCAAACAAACAGAAGATAATTAGAAAGAATTTGAAGGAATCCTCCTTAAATTATTCATCTACTTCAAAATGATATTTTATTCAAAACCCCAAAAATATATGGCAGAGACAGAAATTTTTTAAATTACAAATGCCCTAAACAATTTCCTTATCATACCTTGGTTCGTCCATATGGGTTTGCTGCTGAAAGAGGAAACTCTTCAGTACATGGAACCTCCTTCGGCCAACCATATACAGTGGCTGAAGATGAGAACACAAGCTGAAATCATTCAAATAAAAAAAAAATCAGTGAAATAAAAAAATGCAAAGTTATTTAATTTTGAAAGTGTGCATCTCATCCAAAAACAAGGAACTTACCTTCTTGCATCCATGAGCAGCCATGACTTCCAAAAGAGTGATTGTCCCAATCAAGTTGTTGTTGTAGTAGAGTAACGGTTTCTGCACACTTTCACCCACTGCTTTCATTCCAGCAAAATGTATAACTGCATCAAACCTACAATAAAAGAATAAAAAAGGTTAAGAAACAGTTATAACATCAAGTACAACTATTAGATAACATGAAGCACCAAATGGAAGGAGCCGATTTTTCATTATTATTAAAGAAATAGCTTAGTGACGAGAATCTCACACATTAAATGTGGAGAAGTGTGGAATCGCGAGCGAACTCGCACCCAAACTTATCTAATGTCTTTGCAGGCTGCTGCTACTATTTGAGTGGTACTTACTGAATCAATCATACTCTACTTACTGAGAATCAAAATAAAAAGGAAAAAAAAAAAAAAAAACTTGATATAATCCTTACTTTGTGGAAGCAAAAATTTGCTCAAGTGCAGCCCTGTCCCGGATGTCTACCTGCAGTGGCCAAAATATAATCAGAACTGTCTGTCAACACCATACTGAACAAACTGCAAACATGTTGACTTCACTAAGAAAGCCAGAAGTAAAATTAAGGGTGTGTTTGCGAGTTGGTTTTTTTCATAGGATTTTGGAGGGCTAAATCTATATTTTAATATTATTTAAAATTATAAGAACAACAATGATATTATATGCTCATGTATTATGTCATTCTTTCAAAAAAAAAAAAATTTGAAATATCAAATATATATTAAAATATAGACTTAACCATCTAAATTGTTCCCCTCTAAACAAGAGTAAATTATTAAACAGATAAACAAACTGTCTCATAAACAAGTTACTGAACCGAATTATCATGAAAAGTCAAATTTTTAGTGTTAAATTAGACATCACAGAAAGCTCAAAAGCAATATTTGGATCTATCAACAATTCTAAACAAGTTATGCCCCAAAAATTACATCAAATTGCAAAAATTCTTATCAAGGACTAAATAAAGCTAAAGCACAAAACTTTAGTTTTTCATACCCACCGCCATCACAAAAATTACACAAATCAAAATATAAACGAATTGCAAAAACAAATTACTATACCTAAATTCAGAAAATTATCAATTTCTAAAAATATATACATATATAACGCTGAAGGTAAAAAATCGCAACGGAAAGAGCACCTTGTGAAAATTGAGGTTATTCCCAAATTCAGCAGCGAGTTCCTTAACTCTATGAACAGCAACTTCGGAAGAATTATCAAGATTATCAACGATAACCGTTTTGAAACCGCCGAGTAAAAGCTGAAGAACGGTGTGGCTACCGATGTAACCGGCACCGCCGGTAACTAGAACGGTTTTGTTTTGAGTCATGACAGAAGCAGAATTAGAATTACTACCGTTTTGGGTTTGGAATGAAGAATTCTTAGAAGGTGATAGAAAACGTGAAGAGTTTAAATAAGAAGAGGTGCCATTAGTGATGCCGACGCGAGAAGCCATTGAAGCGAAGCGAGAATTGTGTGATACGTTCCGAAAGTTATGTGATTTGATTTAATATGAATATGAATGAATGGGAATATACTATGCTCTATGGGATTTGAGTTTAGTTTAGGAATGAAATGAAATGAAGAAAGAAGAATATTTATGGTGATTGGGGGAGAGAGTAACAGATCAGCCACGTGGATTTCCAGTGTGTTCGGTTTACTTTTTAAACTTTAGACTTTCTTTCTTTTTGTTTAGTTTACTGACTTCCTTTCTTTCTTTGTGTATAATTGTTTAGTTTACTAACTTCCTTTCTTTGTGTATCATCATGTCTACATCACTCTAATCTACTTTATTAACCTCTCACTTTTTTCAACACCAATTTAGTTTCATCATTGGTTTCATTAGACCCAATAAGAAATTGAGATTGTGACAATTTTAAATCCGGGTAATAATGGTATTCTATTTTGTGTAACTAGTACTTAAGATAATCTTTATCAAAATTCTAAAATAGTTTTAAATTATACACTTGTTTAATTAAAATAATTTTGATATTAAAACAGTTCATTAATATTGACATTAACTATTTTTATATAAAGACTGAAATGACAATAAGTAAATATTTATATGGATTGATATGACAATCCGTAAGTATATTAAAGGAATAACGACGTATTTTAAAGGAAATGACTATTTTGAATAACACAGTGCACAATCAATAAATTATTTTGAAATTTTGATACATCGGAAGATTGTTATGGTTATAATTACACATTTAAAGATCAAAATGATTATTACACCTTTTAAATTGGAAAAAGAAAGAAGGATTTCCTCAATTGATCAACGAGCTTTACTTAATGATCATTTTTTTAAATTAAAAAGAAAAGAAAAAAACCGAGTTTAATTTTTTAGATGAAAATTCTTTTAATTTTTGAAATGAAATTTCTTTTAATTTTTTCAATCCTTCAGGGGATGAATCACCGTTGAATTCATTAGAAATTTTATTAATTTTTAAGCGTCCTTCAGGGATGCACGGGTGTTGAATTCTTCAGGAATTTATTAAAAAAAAATTGTCTATACGATCCTTCAGGGATGCATTAGTATTAGTGTTGAATTCTTCAGGAATTCATTAAGAAAATTTTGTTTGTGCAATTTTTCAGGGATGCATTAGTATTGAATTATTCAGGAATTCATTAGAAAATTGAGTTTCTTTATTTCTTTTTTAAGCATACCTTCAGGGTTACATGAATGTTGAAATAAAATAAATAGAAACAATAATAGAAAGAATAGAGAAAAGTATTATTATTCTCTGGTATACATAAGAATGTTATAAATGAGTTCCAATTATAGGGAAATAGAATAGCTTGTGGACTAAGCTAATAATCTAATAGTTACCTCATTTGCTATTTGGCCATCTACGGTTAATGTTTATAACAATGGGCAAATTAAATATGAAATATTTGGTTGATGTTTCCTACCATATCTTGCCGCATTTGTGCTTTTTAGACAAATCAATCATAATTGAATTTACTTATGAATTTTTGGACTTGTAACTTTAGTATTGAACAATACTAAATCTCTTGAAGTGAATGATTAGATAAGGCAAGATTGAACTTTATGCGTCAAATAAATATAACTCTATCTATTCCTCAACATATGTATTCATTTTTTTGTCAACGATGCGAGATCTATGGAATCAACTAACTTTCAGTGCTTGGTGGTAAAATAAACGATTGTTTCAATGACGTACGCTCGGATAGTAAGGTTTATCACAGTTCAGACTAAATCAAAAGATCATTTGTAGAACATTGCATCGTCGGCAAAAGCATTAAGAACATATTCAATAAAGATTATATTAAATGCATGAATCATATAAAACCAGATAGATTAAGAGTACTACATAGAATTCTAGCTATTTATTTATAATCTTAACACAAAAGAGAGTTCAGTTACTAATGGAGAGCATAACTGACAAGAAAAGATTGATAGATGTTCGAGAAACATCAACAAGCTTGAATCCAAGCTCCTTGGCTCTCATTTGGTTGCTTACGCCTTCTTAATTTGCTCTCTCTCTCTCTCTCTCTCTCTCTCTCTCTCTCTCTCTCTCTCTCTCTCTCTCTCTCTCTCTCTCTCTCTCTCTCTCTCTCTCTCTCTCTCTCTATCTATCTATTGTGTGAGCTACAAGTGATTCTAAATAAAAGGACAAACTACATCTTTATTTATAGTAAGTTCACTAGATGCAATGAGGTCCATCTAGCGAGTCGAGCTTTCTTCTTTCGATGGAAAAGTCAGTTGTCTTCAGATATTTCTCGAAACCACAATAACTCGCTTAGCAGACCATTTCCTGTCCAACGAGCTGTCTTTGGTATTTCTCCTTGGAACTTATTGTATTGGCTCACTTCATAATTGTTGAGCTCACCTAACGAATCGGTGTTGTCCCCAAATGTCTTTATGGTGATTTGGCTTGGCTTCTGGCGTGCATGTTTGCACCGCTTTGTTCCACATTGATGTAGTCGTGTCCAAACCTACAAAAAGGTGTGGGAAACAAACATAATAGCTTTCTGGCATAGTTGTGCGATTTAAACGATATTTCATAACATTGGGGTTCTTTTAAGTCAGATAACTTGCTGAACAAGTTGATAAGTGTTATGAAAAAATAACTGTAATTCGACAATTATTAGTTTACTTGATGTCTATTTAGGTGACTAGTTAGTAAGGGTATAACAGTTCAATTTTGTTCACTTTTCTGTAAAAAAAAAAAAAAAAAACCGAAACCAATCAAATCTACATCAATTTGGTTTTCAACGTCGCTATAAATTAAATTAAACTGATGATATACGGTTTGGTTGATTGGTTCGTCTGAAAATACAACTAAAAAAGTAATATTTTCAAATACCAAAACAAAAATATATGAAGTTGCAATAAACATTATATGAATATCTAATTGAGCACAAAGATTATCTGTTGGTTGTAGTTATTTCATGAAATTTTAAGTTGAAATAACGTAATTAAAGTAAAAAAAGATGTGAAAACCTAATTGAGTAGCTTAAGTTATCATTTAAGTAATATATAAATTCTAGTTACAAAGAATAAGCTTGCCATTTGTTATTTTTAATTATTTTTTTCTACTTATTCAAGTAAGTGAATAGAAGTTTTTGTTTTTCTTTCTTTTATATATATTGGGTGATGATATTAGTAAAATGTTGGAGTTAAGTTAAGTCAAGGTGGATTTAATAAACTTATTAATCCTATCAGTTTGATTCATCAATTTATTGAATTTCAAAATTGAAATAACCAAACCAATATGGTTTAATTTTCTTTGATTCGATATTTATCCTTTCTAAAAAAGATCGAATAATTTTTTGTTTGATTTAATTTGGTTTCCCTCTCATCTCCACAAACCTTAGTTTAACAACGGTCCTCCAAAAAGTATTGCAGTAATATTATTAGCAAAAAAACTATATATGAGAAACCAAGACGATTCACTTTTTTATATGTAAAAGTAAGACGATTTCTACACTTTAGATATAAGTTTCACATAAAATTACAAAATTCATATAGATTTCAAAATTCATATAGATTTCATTTAATAAAAGAATAAATGTCAAAGAAAATGTTGAAACTGAAACTTATCTTAATACTCCTAAAAAATATGACTTGAAAAGGGAAAAGAGATCGAAAAAGAAAACTAAACCGACATAGAGCCTTGATTTTAATTTGTGCATATGATGTAGTAATATAGAGGATAATATCAATATCCACAAATTTGTCTTACCTGACTAAGATGAACTGAGCGTGAGGGAACAGGCTTTGATCTTCAAAGAAAATAATAACTCCCATGATGTCACCACCGTCCATTCCCTTCTGGAACTGCACTTGGATTTTCATAGCTTTAATTAATTCATTAACTAATTAACCACCTCCTAAATTACGTCTTCATATCATATTGTGACATTTGTAAGAATAGATTAGGTGGCCATTGAAGTAAATGACCTAATTTGCTGGAATAGATTATACAAAAGTTAGTTTTTTTTTTTGTTTTGAAAGGATACAGAAGTTGTTTTTTTTTTATTATCCAAAAGTTGGAAAAAACACACATTTCAAGTCACAACAATTGGCAATATATTCACTTAAATTATTTTCTCATCACACTAAATTTTTATCGAATAAATAGTGGTTAGTTGGTGGTTTGGCTAAGTTGGATCATATTTGTTCTTCCCCTATGACCTCTGTCTTGCTAGTAATATATGTCTTGCTGATAGCAACATATATACTGTATAGTGTCATTGCCAGACCTCTTAAGCTCTCCGCTTATATCTAAACATGCTCAATGAACATTAATCTCAAGCTAAATTCCTGGCACATAGAAAAACATTTAATTATTCGCAGACTTGTTCTGTAGCACTTTAGCGGTGTTAGGCAATTTACAGTTTTTTATTTTTTTTAAAAAATAATATACTATTGATCAATTAACATGCAAATGAAAAATAATAATACATAAGTAACACAAACCTTCCCCTGAAAAAAGAACACAAACCTTATAGCGTTTTGAAGTATTTGTTTTATAGAGAAATAGTTAATTGATTTGGTTGAGTTAAGAGATTTAAAGAAAAGAGGTAAAGAGTAGAAATCTAATGCATAGATTCTGACAAGTAAAAAATACTAGTAACATTTCTAACTAGAAAATTATTTGTTTTATTCTTTCGATTTAAACAAAAATAGCTTAAAATACTGAGAGAAATTTATTTACAAAACAATTTTGTAATCCAACATCTTATTAGAAAACATAATTTCATAAGAAAAAACATCATTTCAATGTTTATAAAAATCATAATAAATTTTTAATATTTTCTCATGAAAAATAATCAATATTCTTTATTATGAGTAATAAAAATTCAAAAAATTATATTTTATTTCGTCGACATTTTTAATAAATAAAATTTAATTTATTATAATTGTCACTGATAAAAAATAATTATTTAATGTACTGATACCCTCAAACTTTTGCAATAAATTATTTTCTAGTAGTTCACCCAACAAAGTCGGTCAAGGATTTGGATAAGAAGAATTTGGCATATACAAATTCATCATCATGTTAAAATTAAACATTAAACATTAAAGACAAGAATGCTTACGCAACGAGAACCCGCAATACAACACCTCAGGGAAAAAAACCAACCATAGAAAAACACAAAGTTTATTAAAAAATAAATAAAACAACAACACAATGGTTGTGAATTGTGACCGACATTGATTTTATTTTTCAGTGACCATATGCCACATGATCCTTTGACCTTTTCTATGTTTATGTATAAGAAATTTAAAATAGCAATTTTATCTTGAAACATATTTATTTTATATTAAATATATAGTTTTTTATAAATCATTATTGTTTTTTAATAAAAAGTCATTACATTCCTAAAAAAAAAGTTATTATTTATAATTTTTAACATATACAATATTACACATATTAGACAAATCTTACATATATATATATATATATATAAAGTAAAGAAAATACGAAGGGATGCCACTAAGACATTCATTAAAGATTGCGAAGGGATGTCACTAAGACAGTCATTAAAGATATAAAAATGTTTTGAGTAAGCTTACATATTTGATTTTTTTTATAAATATTTTTTTAATTTAGAATATTTAAAAAATCTTTTTAGAACACTCGTTAGTAAAACTTATAAGATAATCCTTTAAAGAAGAAAGAAATTAACACTTAAATTTGGCAAGTTGAGGGGATCATATGCTGCGATTTTTTCACTCAAGAAACTCTTTATTTAGCTGGGAATTTAGTGGACAACCCATTTTGTATTTCCAAGGATATATGAAAAAGTAGTATACAACAACGGTGGATTTATTCAAGAACATTATCAATTTTGTGGATAAGTGAGGTAGGAGTGTCACATTATCAACTTATGTGCCAGTGCTTAAACTTTAAATCTTAACGATTGGTGCTACCTCTTAAAAAAAAATTGGTGCTTTTTAACTTATGTGCCAGTGCTTAAACTTTAAATCTTAACGATTGGTGCTACCTCTTAAAAAAAAATTGGTGCTTTTTATCGAGCCTTACAAGAAGAAAAGATCTTTTTATATCTCATTCAATTTGAGATCTTAAAAGTGTGATAATGTTAGAACTTAGAAGTCTCACATTAAGTAAATAAGAATAGCCAATGTGATTTTTAAACCATGAGAGCTTTCCACCTAATAGACTAGTCTTTTCGGTTGAATTCTAGTGTTCATATGCTTAAGTCATAACAAAGTGTAGAATAAAATGGTGCTGAGAAATGCCGAGTTATAAGTGTTGCATGGTAAGAGAAATATAATACTCCTTTCGGTCACTATTATAAACAAAAAAATCAACTTTTTAGGTTCATTAAATAAATAATGTATTTGATCAATATAGATCAAATACATTATTTATTAAATGAATTTTAAATAAAAAAATGATTTTTGTTTATAATAGTGACAGAAAGGAGAAAAAAGTATGTGTTAAATTCTATTTTAATTTATAAAAGGAAAATGTTAAATGATTGAACCTTTGAAACAAGATTTGAATGGTTTAATAGTAGTGCCAGATAGCAAGTGTTTCAACATATTGTAGATAGACTTTTGTACCATCTTATTTGAATTTGGATTAAATCTAACTCAATTTTTAAAAAACTTGTTTGTAAGACGAAGGATGTCCATACTTATAAAATTATGTTTAGATATATTGTAATGAGTCAAAGAGTTGAAAGGGGCAATATAGAAAATGTGAATGTGGACTCTTGTAAATAAGAGAAGGCCAAGGAAAAAAGCCATGCAAATTGTGATGATAATCATCTTTCTTTTCTATCTTAACTCTCTTTCTCTATATTCTCTAATTCTTCCTTCTTTATTGTACTCTTTCAAACTTGTTCTCATTCAATTTGAGAACCCACCAATGGTATAAAAATTTATAAGGATAACGACTAAGAAAGATGTCAATATTTACTCCAACACAAACTCCAAATAAGATTTTCTTATATGAAAGAACAAGATATCTCTGTATAATTGTTGGCGCTTGATATATGGTCTTATTTCATACAATTCGATACATTTAATTAACTTAACATAAAACTTAATGAAGGTAAGAAAATTACTATTGAGTATTGACAAGAAAAAAAGTTAATCACATGAACATTATGATGAAGATTGATATAAATTGTAGAAAGATCTATACAATCTGCATCACTCGGGCAAATTTCGACATAAAGGGCAAGTAGCATTCATCTTGAGCCAAACATCTATACAATCGGCATGGAAATGATGATTACATTGAGGTATACTTCTTAATGTCTCCATGGGTTTGTACTCACCAAGACATATGGTACAAACATTGTCAATGGACTTAGGCAATTGTCCACTCTCTGCTAGTTGAATCTTTGGATATTGTTCTATCCTTGAATGATCAAGTCCAAACACAAACCAAGGGGGTTCTCGAATACTTGGTTCTAATTCTATGATGGTAATTGTTTGTGTTTGTTGGATATGGTTTTGCTGTCTATCTTTACATAGGGACAAAGTTACCCACATGAAGAGCAGAATTCCAGTTATTCCCCATACTACTTGAAAAAAATAGATATTTATATTCTTTAGAGTTGTAGGATTTCCACCTGTATAATTAGAACTCTAATATAAGCTATTGCAATTTATTTATACATTATCAACAAAACTATAAATGTATTATAAAATGTTATACCTGGGCTATGAAAGTAAGGGTAACAAGTAACACCAAAACCCCCATTCGTTGCAAAGCCACAATATTCACCTGCTTCGCAACTACAAAGAGGTGTATTCCATCGCAACAATATATCAGAGTTTAGTCCATCATTGATTACCTTTGGTTCACCGAAATTATTTTGACTGGAACCTTAGCAAACCCAATTTCACTACACGATGAATTCCACAAATTAATAAGAGGTGATTGTATGGTATACACAACCGTATAATTGCCACGGCTTAGACAAGGTATATTAGGAAGATCATCAAATGGTTCCTTTTCAATATTGTTAGTACACTTGAGAAATGTTACGTTTTCATAATGATCATTAAGACTATGATAAGAGTTGTCCAATCGAAAAGGTGAATCATTGTTGAGATCTATCTTTTGAAGGAACCTTCTTGGTGGACAATCGTTGGGGCCGTTGATCCAAATTCTTTGACTCTGAAAGGAAATACTTTTTAGAACAAATTTTTCTCTTGCATTCGAGAGTGTAATCAAAGCTTGCTTACTATTGTTGCAATAAACTTCAAACCCCGGGTACCCACATCGATCACTTTGATTATTCTTAATTTGATTTTCTTCTCTTAATTGGAAAGGGAACATAATAAGGGTTCCGCAGTATTTGTCTTTACAAATTGGAATTGTGCTTCTTGTTAAGTGAAAAAGCAAGAAGACTTTGGAAAATATGAAATAAATTTTAAAGGTAGCCATTAGATATGATATGAGAGTGCACACTATATATCTTGAAATATTGATTGTCTACTGTAACGGGATGAGACATAAAGTTTGTGTATTCCAATTAATGCCTACTTAATCCTAGTATTACTCGTCCAATATTGGATTATGCACGTTGTCCCTTTTACCTCAACGAATTTACTAGTTCTTTGCTGTACTACTACGAAGGAACATACCATATAAAAAGTTTAATGATAGCAAGAAGTCCAAATATCCTCAGGCCTATGGTTTTAATCGGGACAAACCAGTCCGTGGCAGCTTGGGGGAGAATGGAGTATAAATAATGGTTTTGTTAACGACCGTTTTTATAGAATAGATCTCCTCAGCTCTATAGTTTCTCTGCTATGCTTGAATCCCAACCTTTAATTGCACATTTTTTCCTTCAAAACAACAACTTTTAAATATTTAAAAAGTTAAATATACTTCCCTCAAAAAAGAAAAAGTTGAATATACACTTTCTTACGGTTTTTCCAAAGAATATTTCTATTTTAATTTTCTTAACAACGACCCTAAGGGCGTTCTTTAGTAAAAATAACTAAATAAATGGTTAATTGTTAAAATTGTTCATATAATATACGTGAAGTCTGAACAATGTCCATATAATTAAAAAAACACACATTATTCACCAGTAATTTGAGATTCTTCATTTTTGTATCCTCTAGCTAGCAGCCCAGTCACATACAGATGCTGATGTGGCAAGGAATCTTGCCATGTGGATTTTTTATGAGGTGGTATTTTATGCCTAATTATTTTTTTCACGCAACCTTTTTCCCTCAACTTTTTTCCAACATTAACTAAGGGACTGAAATAAAGAAAAAAATGGATCATTTTCTATCAAAAAATTCATAATTAATTCGTTCCTCGTAACAAAATTGTAATTTTACATGTTTTGATTGAAAAATCAAAATAAATTAAGGCTTCTTCAAAATGCTATGAAAATTTATAAATAATTTCTATATACTTTTATACAGGTCTCTGAAAAAATTAGTTCAAGATTAATCTTCCTTGTCAGAAAATTCTAATTTTATTTGTTAGACATTATTTTAGGGACTTAAACATATTTGCAAAATCACGAAAAAACCATGTGGCAAAATTTCTTGCAACATTTGCGTCTCCATCGTGACTGGGCTGTTAAAGGACAAAAGTATTAATAATCTCAAATTACAAGATTAGTATCTCTTTTTTTTATTTTATTAAAGAGACATTTTTCAGACTTCACATATATTACAGAGACAATTTTGAACAACTAACTCATAAATAAAAGTCCACTAAACTCAAACAACCAAAATTACAATATTGTCTCCATTTAATTTTTTGACACGTGTTTTTTGTTAAAGAAAATATTTGCACTTTTTTTTATCTTTATCAACTTAACTATGCTTATGGGGACAAATCTTTACATCTTTTTATTTATTTTAAAAGGTAGCAAGTTGCCACTTTCACCTTATTGAATGCAAACGAGTCATTAAAAAGCATCGTTGAAAGGTACAATCCATAAATAAGGTGAGAAAAATGTATGTCATTTTTTTTGGTGTTAACTCTTTGGTTTTCAACGTAACGGCCCTTAGTAATTTTGTTTTGTTCTACTAAAAAATCGAACTCAGATTCTTCTTCTAAATGATCCGTCTTTTGATGAAACTCATTAACTATTTGAATTCAAATCACATTAAAGTTCGGTCTGATATTTTCTTTGAATGCTCCTTTTTCTTCCAAAAGTATAGATGCAATACTTGGATTGGATGGGGATTGACTCTGTTATGTAGAATGAATGTTGTAAACATTTTTTACGACTAAAAAATCTAGTGATAGTGCACTTGTGCTTGAAGTCTAAGGTGGCAAGCGATATGGTATGTGATCTTGTGCATAATTTGAAAGGCAAGTAGAAAAAGATGGTTTTTGGATATAAAAGGAATTGTGTTCTTTGGATTTGTAAAATTAGGATTGTGTTCTTTGGATTTGTAAAATTAGGACTGCCCTCTCTATGATTCTGAAAGTGTGTTTGGTATAGCGGCAGGGAGAATTGATTTTGATAAAATTGAGTTTGAGAGAATTAATTTTAATTAAAAGTGAGTTGAATGTAAATTGATTTGTGTTTGGACACACTTGTTTAAAAGTGATTCTTATGAGTTGATGTTGTTCGGATAGTTTGAATCAAAATTGATTTTGAACGTAAAATGACCAAATACCCCTAACTTTATTCTTACAAAAAAAAAAAACCAAACTTTCAATAAACAAAAGTTGGGAAAATCAGATTTACACACATACTGTGTGCGTGTCCCTTCCAACCCAACCCAACTTTATTCATATCATTCTCTACACTGTGTGTCCATTCCATTTCTCAACAACCTTCTTCAATGGTTTCTACACCCATGCTCATCTCTCAATACTCTGCTATTGTTTCTTCTTATTCCATCTCTCAATAATTTCATTCCATTCTACCATTTTTTCATCAATTAGTACTTGTGCCCAATAAAAGAATGAACTTGCAGAGGGAAATTAAAAGCCAAACGTGATTTTGCTCTGTCGTGGAAGCTACGAATTCCAGCTTCTCCTATACCAGCGTTTAGAAGCTTAGAGTATGATTTCTGTAATTGCTTTTTCTGTCAGCCAAACAACAAAAAAAAAAGGGTGGAAACCACGTTTTGTTGTTTAAACGCAGTTTTGGAGGAAAAAACGTGTCTCCAAACCGACACTGAGTGACTCGATAAGAGCAACATGATAACTATTGATCCAACTGATTTTTGATACACTCTTATATCTAGAGGTTTGAATCGGTCAAATCGATTGAAAGAGTCTACAACCTATCATACAACAAACTCATGTCACATCAGACTAGTTTTTAGAGACTACATCTTTTTTAAAAGCTGATTTAACTTAAATTGTCAAGCTACTTAAAAGATGATTTAACTTAAATTGTCAAGCTAGATGTCATGGGAAAAGTCTTTTAGTCTTATCAGACTAACTTACTTAAGTAAATATGAATATATTTTTATCACTATTATTTTCTTAGACTTTATAATGTATATTAAATTATAAATTTCATAACCTTTTCATTAACTGAAACATATTATCCTACCTTTTTGATATATTAACTTGATAATCGATTTAAAGATATGTCAAATTACATAGTCAAATATAGTGACAAAATATACTTTTAAATAAACTAACAAATCATACCAGATTTTTGAAAATGTTAGACTCGAGCTTTAAAATAAGTATTTGACAGGTAACAAGTCAAATATAGGCCTCAATTTTTTGATAAAGTCAGGGTTGAGCTTTGTAAAGGTATGTTCGATCCAGTCTGTCAATATTATCATTCCCATACATCATCTTAGAATTCGAGTTGAGTGTAACTCATCACTTACAAAACCGACTTGTGAACAACGTCATCACTTATAAATGTATGTTCAAACCATTTCTCATCTAATATGAGACTCTTAACTGCGGTATCTTGCTCCTAATAGAACTAGCTCCAAAAGAGATAACCCAGGGGGAGAAAAAAGTTTGTATATAATTGTTCGTGTTTGATATTTAGTCTCATTTTATACAATTTGATACCTTGAATTAACATAACATAAAATCGAAAGAAGGTAAGAAAGTGACTAATGAGATGAAAGAAGTATATTAACATTATAATGAAGATTGATATAAAATTGTATAAAGAAAGAAGCACAAAAAGATAACCAAAGCACATGCATCACTCGGGCAAATTTCGACATAAAGGGCAAGTAGCATTCATCTTGAGCCAAACACCTATACAATCTGCATGGAAATGATGATTACATTGAGGTATACTTCTTAATGTCTCCATGGGTTTGTACTCACTAAGACAAATGGAACAAACATTGTCAATGGACTTAGGCAATTGTCCACTCTCTGCTAGTTGAATCTTTGGATATTGTTCTATCCTTGAATGATGAAGACCAAACACAAACCAAGAGGGTTCCCGATCACTTGGTTCTATGATGATAATTGTTTGTGTTTGTTGGATATGGTTTTGCTGTCTATCTTTACATAGGGATAAAGTTACCCACACGAAGAGCAAAATTCCAGTTATTCCCCATACTACTTCAAAAAAGTAGATATTTTCATTCTTTGAACTTGGAGTTGTAGGATTTATGCCTATAGAATTAGAACTTAGTATAAGTTTTTGGAATTTATGTATACATGTATATTATCAACAAAAACATATATAAATGTATTATAGAAAGTTACCTGGGATATCAAAGTAATTACCGTGACAAGTAAGATCCAGACCCCTATCCGATGCAAATCCACAATATTGTGATGCGTTACAACCACAAAGTGGTGTATTCCACCGCAACATTAAATTAGAGTAAAGTCCTTCCATGATAACCATTGGTTGACCGGATTTATCTTTGACTGGAACCTTAGCAGATCCAATTTCACTACACGATGGACTCCACAAATTACCAAGAAGTGATTGTAACGCAAAAATGATCAAATAGTTACCATTGCTTAGACAAGGTATGTTACGAAGATGATCAAACATTGGTTCCTTTGCATTTTTAGTACAGTTGAGAAATGTTACGTTTTCATAATGAGTACTACGATAAAATCTGTTGTCCCATTGGAAAGGTGAATCGTCGAGGTCTATGTTTTGAAGGAACCGTCTTGGTGGACAATCATTGGGATCATCCATCCATATTCTTTGGCTCTCATAGGATATATTTTTTATAACAAACTAGACTCTAACCCGTGCGATGCACGGGTTTTGTAGAATTTCGTATATAAATATCATACTGATTATACATTCAATAATATGCTATAAAATAACTGCAAAAAGCAACAAAAAATGCAAAAATTATACCAATTTAAGCTATATTAACTTTATTTTCTTATCAAATAATATTACCAGGCTGTGTTCCTGAATTTGTTATTTCTCAACCTTTATATTCAATTACATTCATGTTAAAAGAACAACTAAAATAAGCAAATTAAAAATAGTAAACATGTTTGAAAAGTCAAAGGGAGAAAACAAAGTAATGTTATAATCAAGTGTAGTAATTTTTGCAAATAAAAAGTCAGAATAAATAACTGCAAGTAATATAATATATGAGAAACAAAGACGCCAACAAAATTACACTAAAAAGTGAAGTTTCTAGTGATAAAATTATCATATGAATCAGTCAAATTATCAACAATTTTAAAAATTATCATTACACGTAATAAGCATACACCAAGAAACGGATCCTAACCGCAATGACTGTTAAATCTATAAAAATGAGAAGAAAAAGGAAAATAATAATAATAATAATAATAATAATAATAATAATAATAATAATAATAATAATAATAATAATAATAATGAACGATCATCAATAAAAGAACGTTAATAATGAAATGAAATTGCTATAAGAAAAGGAACTTCTAGGTTATTTGTGGCTTTAAAAAAATGCTTTAGTACGGTATATCAATTCTAGGAGCAATAATATTTCAATCAAAATGGAGGTGGCTTAGTGGTGAAACTTGTATAGTGCAGCCATATGGTGCCCGGTTCAAATCCTTGGAAAACCTTTTTTGCATTAAAATTATTCAGACCCACCAAAAAGGGCGGGATTAGGGTTATGTCAGACTGTCTAACATTTATATATATTAAGATAAATCCTGGGTACCCACATCGATCACTTTGATTTTTTTCTCTTAATTGGAAAGGGAAGTTAAAAAGAAGTCCTAACTCTGGGGTTCCGCAGAGTCTCTCGACACAAATTGGAGGTCTGAATTTTTTTTTGAGGGGAGGAGTTGTGCTTTTTGTTGAGTGCAAAAGCAAGAGGACTATGGAAAATATGAAAGAAAATTTCAAAGTAGCCATTAGATATGAGAAAGTACATGTGGTGTGTATCATGAGTCACTAACCTGAAATATGGATTGTATACTATAACGGGATGAGACATATAGTTTGTGTATTCCAATTAATGCCTACTTAATCCTAGTACTAGTATAGTGACCCGTGCCAAGCACGGCAAATAAAAAACTTTTTTGATCAAATGTATAGATTTTATATTATGTTATCTTAAAATTATAAGTGTGGTTATAATTTAAATTTGATATGGAAAAAAATATCATCTTAATTTTGTATATATTTTGAAATATCTAAACATTGCACATAACGATTAAAGTATTTGGATTTATACTTATATATTTGTAGTATAAGATGTACTCGTTGTTAAACTTAGCATATGTAATATTTTTGCAAAAATACGCCGACGTACTGTATATTATTATTTGTTGAAATAATGTATATTAATCATAAAAACTAAAAAATTTGTATTTTTTTTTTTGTATAATAGTCAGTGTCAGATATATAAACCTAGTTTGTGAATGCAAACGTTAAATTTTTTACGGGTGTGTATAAATATAGTTTGGGCTACAGAAACGCCGATTGTTATTTGTTTTTATTTTTTTACAAAACCAATGGTCTAATGTAAATATTGTATTTTAGGGTAACAACGATGTAAAAAAAAAATCGCGTATTGTTATACCTGAAAAGTGCATCAATTAAAAGTCAAAGGCAGGAGGATCTGCTGATATAGAAATTGCATGTCCTATAATGACCAGTACGTCTTATAAAGAAATTAAAAAAAAAACGACTTCCAATCAATACACAACTTTAGTTTTCTAAATTATAGCAACAACAATTCTAAAACATAACCAATGATCATACTTCTTGAAAAACTTCACGATACACCACATTTGTGGGCTCCTTGCAAACATTATTATCTTCATCCTAGATGAGCAGCTTCAAACCTTTTCTGGAAGTAGCTCGAGAGACAACGACATAGAGTTGTCCATGCGCGAACACAGGCTTAGGAAGATAAACTCCCACTCGAGATAAAGATTCACCCTGACTTTTATTTATTGTCAATGGAAATTGCTTGTGCATGAATTTGAAGGGTAGTCCTGGATCACTCGGAATAAGATTCATCATGGGAATGAATACCCTGGTACCTGCCCTTTTCCTGTAATTACAGTAGCATCTATCGTGCTCTTCCCTAGATGTGTAACTGTCAGCCTCGTACCATTACACAGTCCATTGACATGATCGATGTTTCTCATCAGCACAACTGGACATCCCACCCTTAGTTTCAACCGGTGATTTGGAATTCCAGAGCTCTTAATACCATTAAGAAATTCCATTGTGAACAACTCGCTTTGGACATCAGAATTTTCACCCGATCGACAAACAGAATCAACGCTTAAATAATCTTTCTCTTCACCTGGAATCAATGACATCATATATTCGTTAACATGTTCAACTGAATCAAGCATTGGTGCAAGTATTCCCCTTTCTTGGAAAAATAGCGGGTCACCAAGATTATCATTCAAATTGGGATACACAAAGTCTATAAGTGACATCAACGGATTTGTTTTGTCCGATATGAGCAAATCTTCATGAATTTCTACCTTCATTTCACCATTCTCATCCGAAGCGTAATTGCCGTCTTCAATTGAGGTATCCGCTTGCCAAAATTAGCAATTTCTTCCTGCTCTACAGGCACCGAAGATGCACACAATCTCATATTAACAATAAGCCTTAACACATCACAATAAGCCTGTATCTTTGATGAATTGATTGAGGCATCAACAATATCCTGCCTCGTTCCTTTTCGGACAACACGAAATATCTGCCTGAAATCACCACCTAAAACTGCTGTCATTCCACCAAAAGGTCTAAACTTGTTTAGGGGATCATTCTTTGACATGATATCACGCATTGATCGATCAACTACCTCAAAACACCATCAGTGCATCATTGGAGCCTCATCCCAAATCATCAACTTGCTGCACGTACCAGGTCTGCCCTATGGCTATCCTTTTCCATCTTAAGCGATGATGCCTCGTTAATCTCAATAGGGACTGTCAACGTCGAGTGTGCGGTTCTTCCACCTGGTAATAGAAGAGCTGTTATACAGCTGGATGCAGCATTCAATACAATTAACCCCTTCGATCTAACAGCAGCCGACAATGTTTTTCATATAAAGGTTTTTCGAGTACCACCGTAACCATATAAGAAAAAGAAACCATCGTCGTCAGAACCAAAGGACTCCATGATCTTGTCATGCACACATATTTGTTCATCAATCAGCATCAGTAACATATCAGCGTGTGTCTTTTTCAGTTCATCTTTGTTGTAATTTAGCTCATCAATGTTGAGCTTGTTTGTGAAAGTTGGCATGTCTGCTACATCTGGCCTGGGCATAGATTTGAAATCAGTAAGCGACTGTCCGTTTTCCTGAAGCAGCATTTAAATTTCAATCAAACAAAGGTTCTTCAAGTCATCATCACCGATACATAGATATGCATATTAAATGTAAAGTCACGAAATTAATATTAACACTTTTGCATGCATATGTGTGCACGTTGAAGAGAAAGCAAAAAATATCAGCTTTATATGAGAATCCTTTATATTTAAACATATCAGCCTAAAAAATGTAGAAAATGTTAAATGGTATCGTAGAGTTAGTAACTCTTAGTTTTTTTCTTTACTATATCCTAAAAAAGTACCTCTTAACTACTTAAACTACTATAATCAGCCTTTACTATATCCTAAAAAACACACCCCTCGAAAACAACCTTGTCATCAAGGTTGGAATGTGCTAAATTTCTTAATGTGTAATAGTCTTCAAATGTATCACCCTTATCCCTGTTTTTTATCAGTGAAGTACTGTTTTGATTCTCACTTTAATTTGAACTCTTTGGTTCCACCAAGATTCTTTACTCCTAGCTAGGTCCAAAACCTATTAATTCTTCTAGTGTCTCTTTTGCTACTTTTCTAATCTCATATGTCATCTTGTTCCACGTATCATTTTCGCTTCTATGTAGCTTCACACAACCTTCCTTCAAAATCTTTTGTAGGAAAACACTTTGATTTTGATCCTTTAAATGTCACCACTTGATCCTTGTATCCCAATCATGGCCTTTCATCTCCACTCTTATCTTAACCCTTACATCCATAATCAATACTATATGTTGGATAGTCAAACTCTATCCATGTAAAACCTTAAAGTCAAACAAATATTTCTGTCATAATTCCTAATAAGAAATAAATTTATTTGAGAACATGAAATCCCACTCTTGTATGTAATAAATTTCCTTTTTATTTTCCTAAAGTAAGATTAAAAGACAACAAAAAATCTAGGGTGGATTTACCCTATGCATTTATGTCCCCGAGGCTATACCCTCATTCACGCCTTTAAAACTTATCAAACACTCCTTACATTCCCATTTAAATCCCCTCCTAGAAAAACATTTTCTCCTTGTGGTATTTCTTGAATTAAACATTTCAAATCCTTCCAAAATTTAACTTTAGAATATTCTTCCAAACCTACCTAAGGTTAGTAAACACTCATAACATTAAAGATGTCTTATTTCCTTTAAAAAATAAAGATGTCTTATTAAACTAAAAATTTGTGGGATACAATCAAATCTTACATCCTCTTTACATCCACAATATCCTTTTTCAATTCCTTATCCACAATAATGTCTACACCATTTCTCAATCCAACTTTTCCAGTTTATCAATGCTTTATCAATGCTTAAATCTTGAACTATCTAATTCTTTCGTCTTTTCACCTACCCACATAGTTTTTTGTTGACACATAAAATTAATCTTCATTTTAGTCATTGCGTCAACTATTTCCATATATGTTCAGGTAAGGGTACCTTTATTCCATGTTGTAAAACGGATCATACTCTCATTAACTAACTTCTTTACTCACACTCGTTCACAAAGATGTGGATACCCTTGCTTATTTTTTACTGCATTCAGGCAGCGATGTATCCATCCTTGCTCATTTAACATTGTATTTGAGCTATACAACGCGTTTCTTCTACGCATTGATCAAACCTAATGAAACTTGATTGCATCGGGTAATTATTTAATATAGAATGTCATTTAATTATATTTATTTTTAAGATTTTTGTTAAAAGTTACGTGTAATTATTTATTGATCAAACCTAATGAAACTTGATTGCATCGGGTAATAGATTACAATGAAAACCGACTCATCCCGTGAACACCTGTAGGCGTGGATGTTGAAGCATGTTTGCTTAATTTCTTTTTAAATAGGTATCATCATCCATAATTAACTTTTTTTATACCCATGACGATCATAAACTTATTTTTCCTTAAATTTAATTTTTTTATTGAATGATTTTTCTTACAAACGACGAAGGAATTAAATGATTGTATTTCCTATGTTAATCGTCATTTACTATTGATTGATTTTATTTCCCTCATCAATGAAACTCCTCTTCAATTCATTAAAAACAATGACATGTTGAAAGTGCTCATCCCACTTTTACTTAAGAAAAAGTTATTTTTTAGGACAAAAAACAGGTATATTTTTATTTTATTTTTCAGGAGAAGGAGATGGTTTGCATGGTATAATATGAGTTAGACTACCCGTTGTACGAGTCAAGATCCTCTCCATTTATAACTTTTTCCATTTGTTGCAATTTGAAGAGAGATAGACACATAAAAAATAATGATGGTGGGTTCCACTTAGTGATAGGACCCACCACTTATTTTTTGTGTCTATCTCTCTCCAAATTACAACAAATGGAAAAAGTTATAAATGGAGAGGATCTTTACCCCTGCTGTACTCTCTTTTATTATGTATTATTTTCCTTATTAAAACTCAAACATTTAAATATCCAATTGCCATTCTTTATCTTTTGATAAAATATCTTTTTTAATTCTGATTTAATGCATATTAGGATTATAGAAATCAATAATAAAAAAATCTATAATAAAAACAATAAAAATCGAAATTCCTGCAAATAAAAAACTATAATAATCATTTATATGTATAGTAGAAATTCCATAACTAATGAGTTACCTTATTTTTAACTTTCATTTAAAATTTACGGTTGACCATAATTTTTTTTCCGTTGAATTTTAAATTAGCAACCACATAATTTCAAATAAGTTATTTGTCCCAAATTTTTTATTTCATACTTTGATTGAGAACTTGCTTGGTTTGATTTTTTTTTTTAATGATGGTTCAATGATCTATTGTTTACCAAGAATAGTAGAAACATGAATTGAAGAACAGGATGAGGGTCAAGATTAAATAGAAATAAGAAAATGAGACATTCATATTCTTTTTTTTTTGAAGAAGACATACATATTCATTATTGAGTGATTTAAAATATTCTTTGAATTTGTTTTTTGCGATTGCCTTGATTGAAGCATTTCAAATTTTCTACAATTTATTTACCTTTAATGCAATTAATTCTTAATTCATGAGTTTTATTTTTTTAAATAAAAGAGGATTTTTTTATGATGGTTTAAAAGTTATTCAATGGTGATTGACTATGGAAAATGGAAAACTTGCTATATATTCTTAAATGAGTTAAGGAATTCCGTGAATTTTTAAGATATCCTTGATTGCACCATCAAAGTTTGTCCTATGTATGAGAAATTAGAATTGTTGTTAGAATGCATTGAGATGATGGTGGTGGTGTTGATGATTGTTGTTTCCTAAAATAAAAAATTTTGGATTTTTTTTATGAACATTGATGAAGGTGATGTTGAAGAAGATGAAAATGTGGAAGGAAGAACATAAAGAAACCAAAAAAAAAGTCAATTACCCCCCGTGACGTGGCATACAGTTCAGTCCACATGGAGGTGCCACGTGTACATATAACTGCCATGTCACAGGGTTTAACAGCTCAAACAAACGGAGGGGGGGTAATTGACTAACGTTTGTCAATTTCAGGGGGGTTTTTGAAGTTTCTTAAAAATCAGGGGGTTTTTTGACGAAACTTACAATTTCAGGGGTTTTTTTTGCCTATTTACTCAAAAAAAAAATTTGACCAATTTTCCAAAAAAGGTTAATAGAATTATTTTAAAAATGTCTTTAGGTTTAAATTTTTTTAAAAAAGATCAAAGTATTTTTATTCATAAATATTTCGTTTTTTATGTAAAAAAAGTTAGTTAACAAATTAATCAATTTATTCATAAAAAATCAAATACATTATACACAACAATTATTATTAAAATTTGTCATTAAGGATAATCTTCTCATTAAAGCTAATAAAATGGCTTTATTTGAAGACATCATTATTCATTAAGGAAAATATTCTCATGAAAAATATTACAATTCGATGACTTGTTTAGGAAGTTTGTATCGCATTAATTTTTTTTTTGGTTATAGAGGGAAATATCACATTAATATATTTTATTAAATAATTTTATTTTTATTATTACTTTATTACTTGTATTTATTTGATTGACAGTATATAACTTTTTTTAAAGAAATATTGGTTGTATATAACTATTAATTATTATGTGAGAGTTCACCTTAAAATTTCTTACGTGAAAAGTGATATCGAGTGTGAGAAGTTGTTAAAATAGTTTAAGAAAAAAGGCATGTTAATGGTGTTGATAAAAACTCGTGAAACAAAAATCTAAATTCATACACATGTATTAATATATTTGTATTATTCATGTACATGCGATATACAATAAATTAATAATTATAAATCATGAAGAAATGGGCATTCACGACACGCGGCACTAAAATTTCCAATATAATAAATACAATCTTCAGTTTCTTTGTCATTCTTGTATTTGAAAAAAAAACAATTAAAGAAATAGTGCGCTATTTCTTATACACTAAATTGAAACGCCTCATTATCAATGTCTTTTGCAATGCTCCATCATATGACTCTTCTTCCTCATAAATGACTTTTTGTGTGTCACAATTTCTAATCACTTTGTCTCCCTGTCTAAACTAAAAAACAATAAAAGCTATAAAAATAAAAGCTTTATGTAATCTAAATTAAAAATGAAAACGGTAATATATGTTAAGGAGAATGACAGATTAACATTTTTCAATCACATATAAACCAAAGTCTACCAACAGAAATAATGAAAATTGAAATGATTATTCAAATAGGAGGCACAGAAAATAATATGAAAATAAGAAAACAAAGAAGAATTCAACAAAAAATTTGAGTTTATAGAAGACTTTTAGAAAATTTGTGTTGCATTTTTCAAGTGATGTAAAACTTGTGAGTATCATAAACAATATTTATAGGAAAAATCATCAAGTAATAACAATAATCACTCCCTTGATTTCTTCAAAAAAAAAAATCACTCCCTTGATTTACAGATAAAATAAATGTCAAAAATATCCATTAATTTTCAAAAAGTCACACATTTGAAATTAGAAAGAAAATCATATTAAGTTAAGTTGTATATAAAAAAATTAATGGTTCTGAATAAATATAATTAAATCATTTTAATTTGAATTACTTTAATCAAAACGTATTTTTATTACTTACATATATCAATAATTTGATCTCTTTGAAATTAAAATATTTAAATATAAATTATTCAATTAGTATTTTATTTGAATCTTTGAATTTAATTTTAATAATATATTTAAATATAAATTTGTCTTATTTGTCTTATTTAATAATTAATCAATACTAATTGAAATAAAATACTAATTGTAATAATATTCCACAGATAAATTTATTATTAAATTAATATTAATTAATTTTGAATATCAATGCATCAATTGAGAATTGTTTTATAAAAAAAAAATAACACCATTAGTGCCAAATGCATTAGAATGTTGAATTAAGTCCATGATGCCACATGTCATGAGGATGCTTTGGGAGGGTTTCGTTTTCATATATACGTTTGAGGAATAAGCCTAAAATGTACAATTTATAGATAGATATGGATATAGATTCGAGGGTAATTTGGTAATATGATCATTACTGAAAATATAAAAAAAAATGATAATTATCTCAATATTGTTTAAAAGAATCGTAAGTTTTAACACCTTTAAGAAATGGATGAATTTCATGCATTCTTAATGCACAAACTTCATGTTAACGTCTAAAAGAAATGGAGGAATCAAAATAAATGCATTTATTTACTTTTTTTATTCCTATTTTTAGTGTATTTTTAATGGTTTTTTTTATTATTTCTTTATTTGTTTCAAAGTCAACAAAGTTAATTATGGTATATTTTTGTGCTTCCAAAGATCTGAATATTTTTAATTTAATAATTTTTTGAGGTAATTTTCTTTGGCTAATGAGGAATTACATGAATATATATTTTTCGTAATATTAATAATAAATATATGCTATTACTATTTGTTTTTAAGGAATAATATATGCTAGTACTATTTGTAATCCAACAAATTAAAAAACAATTTATTAATATTCTCGTTAATAATATATTAATTAGTACTATTTTCTTTCTTTGCAAAATTCTAATATATTAGTATTATTTTATGAAATCCAATAATTTATAGACGTCATTCATAATGAAAACAATAATATATTACTACTATTATCTCGATAGTTAATTATTATATTATTAAAAAAAAATATGCACAATATTAGGCCTATTCTTTTTTTTTTGAAGAGATATTAGGCCTATTCTAAAAAGTAGTATATAGAATCATGCATATTGGTGCACAAATTTAATTCGAAACTACAATGCCTGTTCTGGTTACTATCATAATAATGTTTTTCTCTAAAAAATAATAATCATAATAATGCTATTTTAGGAATATTAATATTGTAATTTATTTATAATATCAAAATCAAAAATATAAATGGTTATAAAAATTAATTTGGGATAGCATTAAATATGAAATGCATGAGAGAAGAGTGCCACATGTTGAGACTTGGAGCAAATGCAAATGCTTGAGGAAGAGTGCCACATGTCAACACCAAAAGAAGAGAAAATGAAATATGTCTCAAATTTATATAATATAGATTACTCGTCCAATATTACTTTCCTTATGTCTCAATTTGGATTATGTATACTGTCCCTTTTATCTCAACGAATTTAGTTCTTTGATGGACTACTACGAACTACAAAGCAACATGCGATATAAAATTCAATGATAGCAAGAAGTCCAAATATCCTAAGGCCTATGGTTTTAATTGGGACGAGCCGTTCTGTGGCAGCTCGGGCAGTGGCGTATCCAGGACCCTGAGTCAGGGGGTGCAAATTTTTTAATTTTAATAATTAATATTAATATTAAAATTATAAATTTTTATATATATGTATATATGGTTACCAAAATTTGATCTAGTCATATTTTTCAGTATTTAATAAATATGTATGAGCCTTAATCCATTTATGGAAAACTAAAAGTCTACCAATTACAGTAAATAACATTAAAAGTCATTTTTATGGGAAAATTAACAGCATTAAACACGTCATTCATGGGAAAATTAGTAGCACTAAACACGCCAGTTAATATCAGTCACGCTAAACTGGCATAGTCTTGTGAGGAGGTGCAAAACTAAAATCTCAGGGTATGCATATATCAATAAAACTAAGAGTACTGGTGCAAATAACAAAGATCCAGGGTGTGCAGGTGCACACCCTCAAGCATAGCTGGATCCGCCCATGAGCTCGGGGGAGAATGGAGTATAAATAAGGGTTTTGCTATTAACCTTCTTGGTAGAGTGGGTCTCCCCGTAGCTCTTCTGTTTCTCTGCTATGCTTGAATCCCATCCTTGAATTGCACTTTTTCTCCTTTTTAGTACTATAAAGACATTCTCTAGCCTATTTGATGGAGTGATTAAATCACACATGAGAAAAAAAAACCAATGTTAGGAGAAGAGAGGATTGTCCACAGAAAGAGCGTCCACCAAAATCTTGTTGTCCACTAAAAAAGACAAAATGTAAAAACTTTACATTCAAAACAACAACTTTTAAATATTTAAAAAGTTGAATATACAACGGCAATATCTAACGGCTTCCACAATGTTACTTTTGAAACGGACAGCAAGATTTTGGTGGACGCTCTTTCTGTTCACAATGTTCCTCTTAATGAATTTGGTGACCTAGTATCTGAATGTAAGAGTCTCTTATTTAGTAATTCCGACTATGTAGTGTCGTTCGTTAGGAGGCAAATGAATAGGGTAGCTCATAGTATTGTTAGAGCTGTCTTATCCCACTCTAGTCCTCACACTTTTCATGAAGTATCTTCTACTTTGCATCCCTTGATTATTAATGATATGCAGGAATCTTGCTTTGATTCAAAAAAATAAGTTGAATATACATTTTCTCAAAGTTTTTCAAAAGAACATTTCTATTTTAATTTTCTTAGCAACTTCCATAAGAGCGTTCTTTAGTAAAAATAACTAAATAAATGGTTAATTATTAAAATTGTCCTTATAATATTGTCTCCAGTTAATTATTTTTATAATCATGTTGTCTACTAGTACGAATTTCACTATTTAAAGTGAATAAGTGATGAGTTCGAACCTTGACCGACTCTGCATATTATAATGTCTTTATCAACTTAGATGTGCTTAAGGGGACAAATCTTTACACATTTTTATTTATTTTAAAAGGTAATAAGTTGTCACTTTCGCGTTATTTTATGCAAATGAGTCACTAAAATGCATCGTTGAAAGGTACAATTCATAAACTAGACAATTATTTATCACAAATTAATATTTTTTTTATATCTTTAAATAAAAATAAGAATAATTATAATATACCAATTATAAAAACAAAAGTCTTACATATTTTCATTCATTTTAAAAAATAATAAATTGTCATTTATCAACTTTGTATTCTTTTTGATATGCCATTACATTGTTTTCACACCGATTTCTTAAAAATAAGTCACTAAAGATTGTCATTGAAGCATACAATTCATATACGGGACAATTGTTTGTCATTAATTAATTAGGTAACTTTTTTTTATTTCTTCTAAATAAAAATGAGTAATTATAGTATGCTACTTATAATGTATTATATAAATCATACACAAAACAAATGTGTATTATTAAATATTGGAAAAAACCCAAGTCCCACATCGGATAGATAAGACTCTTGAGAAGAGTATTCTAAGAGGAGGCAATCCTCACCTTACAAGCCGGTTTTGTAAGGATGAGTTAGACTCCAACTTTCAACATGGTATCAGAGCTTGTCAAATTCAAGGGACGGATATCAAGGGACGGATAAACCAATTCACACACCAAGCCCACCAAGCCCAAAGAGTGAGGGGGTGTATTGGGAAAAACCTAAGTCCCACATCAGATAGATAAGACTTTTGAGAAGAGTCCCACATCAGATAGATAAGACTTTTGAGAAGAGTATATAACAAGGGACGGATAAACCTATTCCTTTTGAGAAGAGTCCCACATCAGATAGATAAGACTTTTGAGAAGAGTATATAACAAGGGACGGATAAACCTATTCACACACCAAGCCCACCAAGCCCAAAGACACACACCAAGCCCACCAAGCCCAAAGAGTGAGGGGGTGTATTGGGAAAAACCTAAGTCCCACATCAGATAGATAAGACTTTTGAGAAGAGTCCCACATTAGATAGATAAGACTTTTGAGAAGAGTATATAACAAGGGACGGATAAACCTATTCACACACCAAGCCCACCAAGCCCAAAGACTTTTGAGAAGAGTCCCACATCAGATAGATAAGACGATAAGACTTTTGAGAAGAGTATATAACAAGGGACGAATAAACCTATTCACACACCAAAGCCCACCAAGCCCAAAGAGTGAGGGGGGTGTATCGGGAAAAACCTAAGTCTCACATCAGATAGATAAGACTTTTGAGAAGAGTATATAACAAGGGACGGATAAACCTATTCACACACCAAGCCCACCAAGCCCAAAGACACACACCAAGCCCACCAAGCCCAAAGAGTGAGGGGGTGTATTGGGAAAAACCTAAGTTCCACATCAGATAGATAAGACTTTTGAGAAGAGTCCCACATCAGATAGATAAGACTTTTGAGAAGAGTATATAACAAGGGACGGATAAACCTATTCACACACCAAGCCCACCAAGCCCAAAGACTTTTGAGAAGAGTCCCACATCAGATAGATAAGACGATAAGACTTTTGAGAAGAGTATATAACAAGGGACGAATAAACCTATTCACACACCAAAGCCCACCAAGCCCAAAGAGTGAGGGGGTGTATTGGGAAAAACCTAAGTCTCACATCAGATAGATAAGACTTTTGAGAAGAGTCCCGAGATAAGACTTTTGAGAAGAGTATATAAAGATGACAATTATAATAAAAACAATCATTTACAATAAGTGTTTTTTAAATATTCCTGATATGAAAAAGAGAACAATTATAATACCCAATTATAATTTTTATGCATTTTATTGTTTTCACATTGTTTTCCTCTACATGAACCACTAATGAGTGTGCGCACGATTCTTACACAAGTCAATTGTTCCTCACTAATTAATCAGTTAATTTGGTTACCTAGTTAGGCACAACAATGATCTAATACTCCGAGAGAGAGCTTGTTGATCCACTATCAATGAATTTTTTTACAATGAGATATCAAAGAGGTTAAAGAAATTAACTTCAACAAGTTATCCATAAACAACATAATTTCTACCTGTTTTTCAATTTCTTCCCCTGATCAAGAGACCGAAAGGATTTCACTTTTTCAAAGTATTTACAATGTTTCCCAATCCTAAAATCTCATCAAAAGTCACTCAACTCTTAGTCTCTAAGTTTCTTAAAAGTTTCCTTGTACCTCTGACACTTGTGCGCCTTCCGTATGGCTCCTTGCGTAAAGCGTATCAGGCAGTACCGGAATCCGTAAAAATGGCGAGACTCTTAACAATGGCGTCTCACAGTGCTCCAGATTGAACTAGCTCCAAAAGAGATAACCTATGGGGAAAAAAGTTTGTATATAGAGTGGTTCGTGTTTGATGTTTAGTCTCATTTTATACAATTTGATACATTGAATTAACAAAACATAAAATCGAATGAAGGTAAGAAAGTGACTAATGAGATGAAAGAAGTATATATTAACATTATAATGAAGATTGATATAAAATTGTAGAAAGATGCAGAAAGAGATGACCAAATCACATGCATCACTCGGGCAAATTTCGACATAAAGGGCAAGTAGCATTCATCTTGAGCCAAACATCTATACAATCTGCATGGAAATGATGATTACATTGAGGTATACTTCTTAATGTCTCCATAGGTTTGTACTCACTAAGACATATGGAACAAACACTGTCAATGGACTTAGGCAATTGTCCACTCTCTGCTAGTTGAATCTTTGGATATTGTTCTATCCTTGAATGATCAAGTCCAAACACAAACCAAGGAGGTTCCCGTTCACTTGGTTCTATGTTCAAAATTGTTTGACTTTGTGGGATATTGTTCTGCTGTCTATCTTTGAATACAGATAAAGTTACCCACACGAAGAACAGAAGTCCAGATATTCCCCATACTACTGGAAAAAAGTAGATATTATGCTTTGGAGCTGTACGATTCCCATCTACATGATTAGAACTCTAGTATAAGTCATTGCAATTTATTTATATTATGAACAAAATTAAAATAAAATAATCAAACATCTATGCTTCTCAAAGACGAATGAATGATGCGGTATGTCATTTACAAATCATCATAATTCAAATTCGTGTTCATCTAGACCAATTTTTTTTTAAACATTAAATTTAAATCTTATTAAACAAACAATAGATAAATTTAAAAGGATTAATTGCAATTTTGATCCCTCTATTTTTATCATTTTTTGGAACCGGACCCCTTATTTTAAAATCTGACAGTTTTGATCGCTTCATCATTTTTATAACTAAAAATTAGTGATGTGATATGTTTTAAATACATGATATATGATTTAATGATGAGAAAAGATCAATATCAATGAAATTATAAGAAAAATCTCTTAAAAAATACGTCTAAAACATATCTTCTTATTATATTTTAGATCAAATATTAGTTGAAAGGGCAAAAACTATCAAAATTTAAAATTAGGGGACTAATTTCGCAAAAAAATGATGAAAATAGGGTACTAAAAATACAATTAAACCATTTTAAAATGATAAATAAAACATTAGGGTGTGTCTTTTACAAGGTATGTAATGTTATTTTCAAGAACATGAGATTGGGAATGTAATATGGCACGTACTGTGTTGAGAGGGCTTAGTTAATAGGTCTCCCGTTGTAGGTGAGTGGAAAGGTAGCAAGTGCATCGTATACCCACCCACACCTCATCAATTTATGGTTTTTGCTATCTCTCTCTCCTTCTTCATCAACTTTTCTGCCTATAATTGTAATTCGGTTATCAATTTCGGTTCTCTCTCTCCTCTTGATCTTTTAGGTTGATTTAAAAACTGATGTATCTAGTTGATATTATAGACCACATGTATCATTTATTCAGTAAATTTAAAAAATGATTCTTTTATTATAATAGTAACGGGGAAGTAGTCTTTTGGATTGAGTTATACTCATGAGTTTAAGTCCTAACCATTGTTGTTCTTATTGAGAGGTGAACAACAAAAAGTACCATGTATACCTGAATTACAACTTATCATAGAATCTCATTAAAAGATTGAAGTCGCC
Organism: Medicago sativa; assembly: GCF_051527215.1. NCBI lineage: Eukaryota > Viridiplantae > Streptophyta > Magnoliopsida > Fabales > Fabaceae > Medicago > Medicago sativa. The sequence goes on from NC_140753.1 coordinate 2,983,998, forward strand.
AACGAGGGAAGGGTAATACCAAATCAGAACCGATAGAGTGAGAGTCATTGCCAACCCTTAAAGCGCGTAAAAATATTATGAATCTCGTGTTGAATAGATAATGTGTATTAAGTGTCACACCTAAATAATTAACCATTTGGTAGGGTTTTTCCGTAGGCTTTAGCCCTAACACTATTAGACTATAAGTATTATGCTATAGGGCACATGAAAAATAAAGATAAATAATGCATTATAAAAAATTATAGGCTAAATTACAATAGGGGTCTTCTAAGTTTGAAGTTTGTAATAGATTGATTTTTAAGTTATTTTGGTCACACATAAGTCTTTTAAGTTTGAGGTTTGTAACAGGTTTGTCTTTAAGTTATTTTGGTCACCTATAAGTCCTTTAAGTTTATAAACTTTTACAAACTTAAAGGGCTTATGGGTGACCAAAATAACTTGACAAATCTGTTACAAACCTCAAATTTAAAGGACCTATTAGGTGTGACCAAAATAACTTAAATGACCAATCGGTTACAAATCTCAAACTTAAAAGACTTCTGATGTAATTTAGCGAAAATTATACCTGGGTGACCAAAATAATGGTTTGTATCGTAACAAGTAACATAAAGACCCGTATCCGCTAGAAAGCCACAAGATTGATCTGCTTCACACTTACAAAGAGGTGTATTCCATTGCAACAATATATCCGAGTTTAGTCCATCATTGATTACCATTGGTTCACCATAATTATCTCTGATTGGAACCTTAGCAAACCCAATTTCACTACATGATGAATTCCACAAATTAGTAAGAGGTGATTGTAAGGTATACACAATTGTATAAGTGCCACTGCTTAGACAAGGTATATTAGGAAGATCATCAAATGGTTCCTTTTCAACATTGTTAGTACAATTGAGAAATGTTACGTTTTCATAATGATCATTTTCATAAGAGTTGTCCAATTGGAAAGGTGAATCATTGTCGATGTCTATGTTTTGAAGGAACCTTCTTGGTTTACAACCATTGATATCCTCGACCAAAATTCTTTGTCTCTCGTGGAAAATATGTTTGACAACAAATTCTCTTCCATTTAAGAGTGTAATCAAAGGTTGCTTCTTATTCTTGCAAAAAACTTCAAATCCTGGGTACCCACATCGATCACTTTGAGCATTGTTAATTTGATTTTCTTCTCTTAATTGGAAAGGGAACTCAAAAAGTTCTGACGAATTTCCACAATGTCTCTTGTCACAAATTGGAGCTTTGCTTTTTGTTGAGTGAAAAAGTAAGAAGATCACTAGAAAAAATAAGAAATAAATTTTGAAGATAGCCATTAGATATGAGAGTAGTGCTTGTGGTGTGAATCACTAAATTGATTGAATGAAATATTGATTGTCAACTATGTGGGATGAGACAAAATCTTTGTGTAAATCAATGCATACTTTAATCATAGTGTTACTCGTCCAGAATGTGTTAATTTGGATTACATATGTGGTCCCTTTGATTTCTACAATTAAGTTATTTGACTACTACGAAGTAACATGCATGTATAAAAGTTCAATGATAACAAGGAATCGAAATATTCTAAAGGATGTGGTTTTATTGGGACATGCCGTTCTGTGGCAGCTCGGGGGGAGAATTGAGCAAAAGTTAAATAAAAAAGGGGATCAGCAAGCGTTACTTTTTTTAGGGGGATGTTACATACATACATACATATATAAGTCGGGATCCGTTGACACCAAATCCTATCCGTCCTTTTTATCATCTCAACGGCTGACATTTATTCACTTTAGATGTTTAGGTGAAGACTCCTTAACTGATAAAAGAAATCACGCTTCTTCTTCTTTTTCCTGAACTCACTCATAGCTATGATGCTTTTATATATGCAGAAAAAGTTCCATCATAAGATTGCTCTCTTATTTTCGATTTCTCCAGGAATAGGTTTTGATTATGTTTCTCACAATTTCAAACTTCACTTTGTTATTATCAATTTTTTCTATCGATCGACATCCCCCTCTCCATTTTATATGATTAACTTTCCCCTCCTTATCATAATGTTTATAATCAAGCAAATTTTCTACATATCAATATTATAATGGGGGATAAGTATGGATTATCACTCACAATAAACCCTGCAAACTTTTAATCCCCTTTTCGTTGATAATTTATTTCCAATCACCATCGATAAAAAGGTTAATTAATTAATTCATTGAATTTGGAATCCTGTGATAAACAACTAAAGAGAGTAACGTAATCACTAGAACAACTAAAGAGAGAGTAGCGTAATCACCAGCAAGGATGAAAGAAAATTGTTGGATCAGGAAAAGGAAGAAGAAGAGACGTGATTTTTTTTATCCCCTAAAAAGTCTTCACCTGAACAACTAAAGTGAATAAATGTCATTTGTTGAGATGATAAAAAGGACGGATAGGCGTTGACACCAAGTGTCAACGGATCCTGACAATATATTTATATTTGAGGGAGGTAAGGGGGATGTTACATATTTATTTATTGAGTAAAAAAAATATATTATTTAATCATATGAACATAAGTCTCTTAATAAGAACATTGTAATATGTAGAGGCTCGGAATTATACCCAAAATTATTTATTTTTGTAAAAAGTATATTATTTATTGCCAAAAAAATATTATTCATTTAGTCTTAAATATAGTATTTTTGAATTTTGATACCTATAGACGTGATTTACTTTCACTTATATGATACCTATTATTTATTACCAAAAAAATACTTTTCCTTCAAAAATATTTTATGATTCCACTTAACTTGAGAGATTAATCTCTACAATAACGCGCAAATGATATCCAATTTACATATAAAAAATCTGAATGGGTCCTAGATATTTTTTTAAAAAAAATAGTTTTGTAAGACTCAAGTTCAAATTTTATAGAAGTTACTTTTTATTTATTTGATTTTTACATAATTTTTTAATTTGTTTTGAAGAAACATATATTTTTTGAAATTATACAAACATTTTAAAGACTAGTATTTTTTTATATCTATTTGTCAAAGAGTAAATGTCCAATTTTGTCTCTGACTTTTGTGAAATTAGCAATTAGTCCCCAACATGTATGAAATCACTGAATCATCCTTGATTTTCAAAACATCAATCAAGTTGGTCCTTCCTGTCACCTCTGATTGACTGACAAATTTAACTATGCTGATGTGTCATGTTAGGTGACATGTGGTCAAAAGTCAGAGACCTATTTGATACTTTACAAAACTAGTTTGCCTCCACCTTATAATACGCGTCAGCAAAAAGTGGGGATTGACTAATTTTAAAAAGTATCGAATCAGTCTCTAACATTTGGCCATATGTCACATAACATAACATGTCAGCATAACTAACGATGTTAGTCAATTTGATGTAACAAAGGGACTAACTCGATTAATGTTTTGAAAAAGAATGGGGTGATCCAGTAATTTCATATATGTTGGGGGCATAATTGTCAGTTTCACAAAAGTGAGGGACAAAATTGGGCATTTACTCATTTGTCAAAAAGTCAAGGTGAAAGCACCGATCTGGCTATAAAAATATATTGTTTTTTTTTCAACATATTGATTTCTCACGCGTCCTACATATTTCAGATTATATAATCTAAAAGCAGAAAAACACCTTCCAACATCCTCCATTTTTCGGATTACATGATCCGAATTTAGAGGGTGGAAAAAGAACTTCTCTAAAAGTTATCATTCTTATTCTTCATATTTGACCAAAATCTAAATTTTCATGGAAGATATACTTGAAAGCCTAAATTTCTTCAATACAATATTTTCTTAAGAAAAACAGGAGTAAGCTCAATGTACTAGAAGACAAAAAAAAAACACAATGCACTCGAACACAACTCATAGATGATTCCTCTGTTGGAATATTAACCATAGATGTCAAAATCTTATAGATAAAATATATGACATATAGAATAATATTGATGCGAAAATTGTCTACATGTATGATCATCAAAGAATTCATTGGGGTTGATTGATGATCAAAGCTAAATGTGAGATGTTGAGAAGTCGTCTACCTCTTACCAATAAGTGCTAGTGTTGTGTTTTGTCAATGTGTTCTAACTTAATTGGATGACTAGTATATATATTTAGTGGGGTAGAGACCTATGAGTAGACTTCATAATATTTGCTAATATCCCTAAAAAAAAATTGCTAATAACATACACACGATATCATTTTTCAACTACTATTTTTCCTCGAAAAAATATATATTTAGTATTTTATTTTCCTTCAAAATATTGTTTTTTAATTTAAATTTACTTGACGTGTTTAATTTGGAGGGAATGTCTTAATTTGACGTTATATACTTTTGCAAATTGCGAATATTCGTATGATTAATCTCTTACGATAAATACTTATATGGCGGGAAAATGTCCGTATGGTCCTCACTCCACCTCACCCCCTATAAAGCTCTAACCACACCCCTCTATTCACAAAACGCAGTGTTTTGTTTTCTGCACCATTATTATTCCAAACCCTCTCTTCCGTTACTGCTAGACTAGATTCGAAGCTCCATGATTAAGCCATTCTCTCAGGTAACGCATCTCTCTCTCTCTCTCTCTCTCTCTCTCTCTCTCTCTCAACAATTTCCCTAACGGTGATTTCTCCTTTATCTATTTATTTTCAATTTCATCAATATTTTCGTTGAATCTAGGGTTTCTCATTTCACACAACTTTCGTAAGATCCTTTGCAAAACGAGTTAATTCTTTATTCATTTGCATGTGTTTTTGTCTTCACTTTGTTAATATCTATCAATGTGTTGTGTTGTATTTTAGGAACGAATCGTGAAAATTTGAAATCGGAATTTGGTAAGTAGAAATGGATTCTGCGTTTGATGATGAAGAAGGTGGGCCATCCGTTACGCTCGGCGAGTACCTTGAAGAAGTTGAGGAACGGGAGCTGGTAAATTATTGATTTGATTTTGACATTGTTATCTCATAGAACTGTAGCATTACTTGTGGTCCTTTATTAGTGTATAATCTGAGTCTCGTAGATTCGGTAAATTGGATTATCCGAGCTTCAATTGACCAGTTGTAATTTGCTTAACAATATTTGGCTATTACTTTTTGGTCCAGAACACACTCCTAGGGTTTTTCCCCGGTTAGGTGAGTGTGTGTAGAAAATTTGATAATTGTCCTAGAAGCTAAGTTTCCCTTTTATACTCCCTCCGTCTCTAAAAAATAGTCGTTTAAGGTTTATGCACGATTATTAAGGAAATGATTAATTGTGTTGATTTTGATGGTAAAATTAGTATCATATACTAAAACACCCTTATTAATTGTAGTTAGTGGAGTAGTTAAGTTGGATGAAATTCAATAAATAAGGGTATAATAATGGAAAAAAATAATAAATGCTGCATTGGTATTCTAAAGTGACAATTATTTTGAGAAAAAGAAAAATGGGTAAAGAGACAATTATTATGAGACGGAGGGAGTATTGTTCTCCGGGTTTCATGAGTTTCTGGGCCCTCAAATCCATATGGGGCGCATGTCCCAGAGAATACTCCTTTGAGCTGGCGATGATTGGGTAAGCTACAGATAAGTACCATGTGATGGGTGAGGGTGTTGTGTACTGGTCTGGTTGGTCGGGTCCCCCTGGTCTAGGTTCGGCCATTTCACCAAGGGATCTTTACCCTAGTCGGCCTGCTTGACCTCATTCTGAGAGACCCCCATCCCTGGGCCTGGCGTCCATAGACAGAGTACCGTTGCTGAGGTACCATACAACACCTAACTCATTTAAATCGATACAAAAACAACAATTTGATGTTGTCCTAGATTGGTTTCATACCTTCCGTGTAAAAATTTTAAAATTTGTGAGTTTAGTTTTTTAATTTGAAGAAAAAATGGAAAATCCAGTATGAAGCTTATATATTTGAGAAATCACAATAAGCCACTCTGTTATGTGTGTGTTTCATATTAACTGTCAAATTACTTGCAAAATTGTAAATCCTGCAAGTGCATTTTGAACATATTTTGTGCTGAATTCTTGCTTGTCATTTGTGCTGATAACCCATTAATTTAGAGAAAAAGAAAATTGAACGGAAAACTGATGTTAAAGATAAAGAATAGGTGCATTTGATATTATATTAGATTATTTAATCATTTTTATCGCTGCTACGGACTGCAAATGTTGTTAGACATGTCTTTTTATTACGTTACTGTTGAATGGTGTGCTGTTTTCCTATATCTTTTCAATTGCAACAAAAGCAGTTCTTTATAATCATCTGAAATGTCATTTATTCATTTTCTTTTGCCTGTATAGTCTTCAATTATTACAATAAATTGTGATTGTGAAGTTTACTACAATCTGCTATATGATTCACATTTAAATTGAATGTATCCCCTTCGTCATCTGCACTTTGCTTTATTGAAAAGAGTCTGCATGTCGAGATCCTAGCTTTATAAGGAACCATTGTAATCTGGCATACACTTCAATGATTTCCTTTTTCCTTTTTTTATTCAATTTGCAGGAAGCTGATTTAGTTTTGGGGGGCGATGAAGGCAGGGAGTGTACCTATAACAAAGGGTACATGAAAAGGCAGGCAATTTTCTCTTGCATCACCTGCACCCCTGATGGGAATGCTGGAGTTTGCACTGCTTGCTCGTTGTCTTGCCATGATGGTCATCAGGTAGTTCTTTTCCTTTGACTCTAGAACTTCGGATTGAATTACCGGTGTATCAGTGTTTGCTTTTTTACTGTAAATGTGAGAGTAAAACGCATAGCCCCAGTTAAATCATATATTTTATTTGTGAGGACAGTGTCAGTGGCGGAGTGGCTGTTCTGAAAAGAATTTAGGTTATTTCTTTATAAAAAGTGGTGTTAGATTTTGATGTCACTTTTTAACTATTAACTGGTCTTTAATAACTTTCGATAGTGTATCTTGGGTCTTTTCCTATAGTATTCCGTTGTAGATTTGCCTTGCACTTAATATATGACATGTAATCTGTGCCTGGTCCCTGATTTTATTCGACATGTTATTGTGATGGGACTGATTGACTTTGTCTGGAATAGCTTGAGTAGTTTGCCAAAATATTATTACCTGATTATAAACCCAGTTTGATTTTGATGGCTTATTCAAACTCGATTCTAATAACCTTAGATATCATATATTGCTATGTCGTGCAGATTGTGGAACTATGGACAAAAAGAAACTTCAGATGTGACTGTGGGAATTCAAAGTTTAATGAATTCTACTGCAAGATTTTCCCAAGTAAAGATATTGAGAATGTTGAGAATTCGTACAATCACAACTTTAAAGGTTTGTATTGCACCTGTGCGCGCCCTTATCCAGATCCAGATGCTGAAGAACAAATAGAGATGATACAGTGTTGTTTGTGTGAGGACTGGTTTCATGAAGAGCATCTTGGTCTCGAGTCTTCTGATGAGGTTGGTATTATTTTTTAATAGTGTCCAATCTTCTCTAATCTATTTTATATCGCGCATTAATATTTTAGTCTTGAGTGAGTTTTTATGCATTTCCGAAAATAAAAAACATTGCATTTTTTATGAGTTGCCAGATTGTGTTTAATATACTGTCATTTCATGTTGACTACAATCCACAAATCTCTGAAAGTTACTAAGGCTATGTTTGGGAGTTTGGAGAGGAATGGAGGGGAGGGTTTCGGAGGGTTGAGATTAGAGGAAAAAATAGAGAAATCTTTCAAAATTTTGTAGAGAATGATAAATTAGTACTTATCATTAAAGTATTTTTAATTTTGAAAGTATTATAACAACATAACATAGATTAGATTAAATTTGGAAAATTTACCCAAACCCTGCAAAACCCTCCAAACTCCTCCTCATATACAATTTTTTAGTTCCCCCAAATTATGGGGATTTTGTATTATGACGAAAACTAAACCCCCTAAAGCCTTCCCCTCCCAAAGCTCTATTTTCTTTCCACTTCCTTTTTTACAAGCCCTCCCCTACCCTCCCCTCAAAACTCCCAAACATTTGTTTTAAAACTAGTTTAACTAATTAATTATTGGTACAAAACGGTTTTGACCTTTTATTGTGGTCTTGCCCCATAATCTTCAATTGTCATTTCTCCCTTCGAAAAGAGTTCTCCAAAAATGATGGTTGTTTGTTTCATGCTTTTTGTTTTTAACTTTTCCAATCATGTATCTGTAATAGATAACAAGCCCTAGCAAAGCTTGATAACAATATACTCAATTTGCATTTCTGGTATGATGGTCTGAGAATATTATATTTTCCAGCTGTTACATATTTATCACTCCTTATTTTTGCCATTGTGATTTTCTATCATCCTTGCTATGCTTCAGATTCCCAGAGATGAAGAAGGTGAGCCACTTTACGAGGATTTCATGTGTAAGGCATGCTCTGAAGTATGTTTCTTTCTGAAATTATATCCTGAGGTAATATTGGTGGCTGGCAAGCAGTCAAATGCTACTGCTCAAGTTAGCAAGGACAAAGGTATTTTGGAAGACATGCCTTCAACTTGTGGGTCTGAAAAGCCACTGGGTGATACTTCATATAATTCTCCTAAAATTGATGTGGCACAAGATTCTGTTGGTTCTGAATCTATATCTAATGGGGCAGGTCTTCCTCCTGGTGGAAGTTGTAATAGCAGTATATGCACTGAAGGCGCCAGTTTGCATGTTAATTGTCTCCTTGGTGTGAACATTGTTGCTGCTTCCCCAGTTATACATGGTAAAGCAATGTTCCTTTCCAAAAATTGGAGAGATGCTCTATGCAAATGCAAGAATTGTTTGGAATATTATCATCAGAAGCGGATTGCTTTTCTACTTGACAAGGAGGACTCAATTGTGGAGTATGAGAAAATTGCGAAGCAAAGAAGAGAAGAAAAGTTACAGCAACAGGAGGGTGCTGAGCTAAGTCTTTTTAATAAACTTGGACATGTAGAGAAAGTCGAGATCCTGAAGGGCATTGAAGATATGAAGGACGGGCTTCGCACTTTCCTGGTATGTTCTCTTTTTGGCATTAATTTATTGTATTGTATGTATGTGTGTGTTTCTTCACTACTTTTGTCACTGCTAGATCTTTAGTGAAGTCAGTTATAAAAAAATAAAAAATAATAAATAGATGGATACATTCTTCATGGCCGTGTTTAATGACTCTAATTTGTTGTTTGATTATATGTTATGTTTCACGACAGGAGTCAGCCGATTCGTCCAAGCCAATTTCTGCTGCTGATATCCATCAGTTTTTTGATGACATTAAGAATAAGCGGCGCCGTGTAGGGTGAGTTTCAGCTGTCTTGGTGGTTTAAAGGCTCGTTGGTCCTAACTTGCAAACTGTTGAGTTTATTTGTCATATCTGGTGTTCACAAGTTATGATATTTATATCAGTGCCCAACTTGTATGAACTTTTTTACATGGCAGACTCTGTACTTCGTCTCTTTAAGTTGGTTTCGACAGACACCCTTGATGACTTCTCAATATTACGTATTTTTAATGCTGTCTTCAAAAAATTGATATAGATCAAATTTATAAAATGTCTAGGACGATTCAAAAAATTAACTGGCACTTTTTAATGAGACAATTGATTGACACAAACATATGCCGTTTTCAAATTATAGATAAACGTTGATTATAAATTAGGTACGTGCTTATGCTTCGTTTGATTTATTTAAAATATAAGGATTTGTTTATATTTTTATTAATTTTGCTTTTGGTTTTTATAAGATTACTTTTAAGAAGTTTGGGGTAAATTTTGAAATTTCTAATCTAAAATGATAAAAATAAGTATTTGAAATATTAGAAGATTTTTTTTAGGGTTCTGAAAAGAAAAACGAGCATATCACAAAAAAAAAAAAAATACATATGCATATATAACCAAGATTATTATGATCTATTTAACTCAAAATTAGTTCGAATCTTGTTTAGATAATTAACTTGTTGAATTATTTGATGTATTAAAAATGAAGTGAATGTTGAACTAAATCTTGGTTACTGATGAAAATAATTATTGGTTAAATTTTTATTTATCTCTCAACCAGCCTCAAAGTTACTCAAATCCATTTCCCATAATTAGAGTTAATGATTTAAAATTGGACTGAAGATGGATCAATGAGACCTCTAGATATGGTTAAATTGTCTTAACTTTAGTCTAGTGTGTAAGCGAAGAGATAAACCACCAGCTTTGTTTAAAATGACGCACTTCTAAACTCTTATTTCCTCCTCCTTGAACTCTTTCTACTCAATTCTAAGTTGCTGCAAGTATGCTTTGCGGTTGCTTCAAATGAGGATCATGTGGAATGGATTGGGGAGTTTTGAAGAACCTGGTTTCGTTTCTACAAGCCTACGGAGCATAGACAACATAAGCTGGCTGATTGAGGTCTCAGGCATAAATAACTTTGAAAATGGTCATAGTTACTCAATTTCTTCTCCTTTTTACTCTTTTACCCTCCTATACTTCCTGAAGTCATGCTGAAGAGTGAAGCCTAAAGTTGTCACATTTGGCTGGGGAGGAATTGGAATAATGTCTTCTCTAAGCTTACATTATTTTGCAGTTGTATTATTTCAACATCAAAATATAAGATAAAAACTGAAAAACACTGTTTGACATCAAAGTTTTCTAGTATTATTTTAAGGCGGGGTAACAAATCTATGGTTACGATCTGTCTAGGACTGTTCCCGAACCCAACACAAAGGTTAACAATGTCAACGAACATTATAAGGCAGAGACAAGGACAAGAGTAGTAGGTTTGGTGGATTGAATTCGCGTCAGCGATAGATTTTGAGCATGTGTATCAACAGTTCATCAAATCTGTTAAATATTATTAAACTAGTCATGTCCAACCTAAACTACAAACTTGTCACCCATCCCTAATTCATTATTTTTTTCCAGCTACGACAGGGAAATTAGAGGTTTAAAAATGCTAATTAGCATATAGTTTTTTATTTTATTTTTTATTAATATAATAATTTTACTTGACGTTTTTCAAAATTTCATCATGCAATTACAAAATACTCCATCCGATCCTATTTACAAGAGACAATTTACTTTTTAGATACATTAAATAATTTATGTATTTGATTTAGGTTCTTGACTAGATACATACATTATTCAATGTATCTAAAAAGTCAACTTTTTGTCATCTGCCACGTTGTGTTTTGGATTATTTGATTTCTCTTTATTCAGCTTCGTCTGATGTCACAGTGACTTCTGTTAGATGTAAGCAGACTATGTCCATGACACGCATTAGATACATATACATGGATACATATATACTGTGAATTATGTGCGATCATGTTATATATATGTTATTGCCCATGAGTTATAGCTTATAAAGAACTATGCCAAATTCCTGTCAATTAGACACCTGTTAGAATTTGAAGTTTAAAGAAATCGACATTAATATTCATCACGGTTTATTATAATGAGGGCATAGCATAGCTAAAAGCTGTGCGAAAACGAAAGACGTAGGTAATATAGGCTAGCTACTGAAATTGTACACATTGTTATACGCGTGACCACACTATATTACTCTTACATAAAATTTCATGCAAATATAATAATAAGGAGATTGTGATATGTGAATCTTCATATATTATATGTTGCGTACTCTCTAGATTTTGATTTAAAATAAACTCTTTACTTTTCCAAGAATCAAGATCAATGTCAATTTATTTTTGTTTAAGAAGTTATAATGAAATATATTAACCAAAATTTAGTCTCTCAAGCATAAGGAGTGCTAGAAGAACTAAGGTAGAAGAAATATTTGTTACATGAGGTTAACAATGAAAAAAAAAGTGATATAGACATAATGCACACACGCTTAAAATACAGAAGTTAAACTAAATTAAGGGAGATTAAGCCACCACATGTGATAATTAAAAGAAAAATTTATGATGATTTGCCTTCAACCACCAGAAGGATTAGAGCTTAATTTTATCTATAAGCTGAATGATTGAATTCCTCTTTTGTTGAAAAACTCTAGCATTCCTGTCACGTTAGATAATCCAAACGCAAGAAAGCCAAATTAAATAAAAAGAAAAACAAATGTTTTTTGATAAGCCACCTAACGATCAGAAAAGAAGCAAGTGATCCTTTACTCGAGCTGGTTTAACTGAAACCACTCCGAACCAATTATAAATTTCATACCTAATTTGTTCAAAATAGCCACAGGTCAAAAACGTATTTGGTTGAAGGACCCATAGCCTGATTAAGTTATCGGTTGTTGGAAGACGGTTTTGCAAAAGACGCCACACAAAGATGTTGACTTTTGGAGGAACCTCCTTGTGCCAAATAAGAGTGTTATGATCATTGTTTGAAAGTTGGTCCCTTGATGTCAAAAAATTGTAGACACTAGTAACGCTGTATTTTGAAGAGGTATGAAGTTGTCAAATCCACCAGTCATTGATATCAACCTGCAAAACAATTGGTAATAAAATAGCACAATATTCCCAAGATCAATGTCAATTTATAATATCAAACTATTATTATTATTGTTGTTGTTGTTGTTGTTGTTGTTGTTGTTATTATTATTATTATATCAAAGAAAAACATTACGATTACTTTGTTAAACTCATCATAGTACTAATGGTGATTTAGTTATATATTAAAAATGATTAAACTTACTTTTTATTTTCGATATTATAAACATAATATGAATTTAAAAGCTCTTCTAATTTCAGCTGTGTAGTCCTACAAACGAATTTAATTTTTTCATCAATTAAACTTAAGGAAAATGCTAACAAGTGCCCTAAGGGCATTGTTTAAGCATCTAAAAGTGACAACTTTTACATTGAAAATTGTACGGTTATGACTTTTAAAAGTGTTTGACTTGTATTTTCAAGACATAGTTTCTTTTTTGGGTTCCTTAAACAATGCATTTAGGGCACTTGTTAGCAAGACCCTAAACTTAATGATACCTATACTCTCTATGTGACCTGTGTAATGTTGAAATTCAAACCTTCCGACAAGTTCAAGATGAGACAAAGGATGAGTTAAATGTCTTCATCACCGGCAACTCAATTGCTTGCAACTCCCATTATTGCCATTGTTTATTAAATTTTTCAATCGGTCCTACGCTTTTAATAGAATAATATGAAACGAAACAAGGACGAATGGTACAGTAAGAGAGACGGTGCCAAAAGCCAATAATACCACAGATAAATCAATATGAGTCATTCATTATTTTATTTTATTTTAACAAAATAATCATTCATTAAGCTTAAAAATTATTATAAAATTTAATATCTTCTCTAAGCACACGATACAGGTATTTCCGTGAGTCCTTCGTTCAGAATCTATGAGCCCACATGCATTTTTTCTTTAAGTATTATTAGTTAAATGGTAGCCTATAGTATTGAACTTTATGAATATAAATACTCCCCTCTCTCTATTCATATCCTTCCACATTAGGATTAAGGGTCACACATAGTAATCATGGGAAATTGCATGGAGACATACACTATGAGGCCAGTGGAGATGGAGCAACAACAAGAAGAAGAAACAAAATCATCAATTAATGATACTAAAGGGAAAAATGGTGTAAGCATGAAAATTGTACTAACAAAAGACGAGCTTAAATGGCTAATATTTCAACTCAACAAGAAAGGAGGAATGAAAGTGGAACAAGTGCTTGAAGAGATAGAGAAAGGTAGACAAAAAGTTGAGGGATGGAAACCTTCATTAGAGAGCATTTTAGAAGCCCCTGAAATGCTTGAGATCAATTGATTTTCACACCCCCTTCAATTTTTCTTCTCCTTTTTTTTTTGTCTCTAATATATAGAGCCTTTTAGATCACCCACTTTTGTAAATCTTAATTAGGATGAAGAAATTGTTTAACTTCGATCGAGGATATACACATGTGTTGTTTTCTGCTTTTTGACATAGAAATTCAGTATTTTCTTTTTCTCATGTTATATATAGCTTGATCATACGTTTTATTTTCCAGCATCTAGCTCTTATATTTATCCCAGAATAATTGAATTTTTCATCTATTATACTTATTAAGTAAAGCTAGTGAGTAGTGCCATTGTATGGCTCATAACGAGACCATGTACAAAAGAAATTGATGTTTTTTTTTCCCATTTTAATTCATGGTATACGTATTTTCTTTATGTGATTTTAAATACTGCCCCTCAGAAAAAAGAATCTAAGGTCTGATCTTAATACTCAAGAACGTCACCAATGACCCCTCACGACAATATAAATACTAATTTGACAAATATTTAAAAAAAAAATTAACAAAATGAAAAAGTAAAAAAATTGTTGGAGAACCGCCAACAGCTATATATTAGCCAGGGTCCCAATACTATTTTTATTTTATAACAACCATACTTTTAAAAAGAAAGTGATGTTATGCATCAATTTTGAGTTCATCATGTTACACACACATGAGAAATCAAGTTACTTTGTCTAATAACTCGATATAAACATTGAATTTTTACCTATTCAACCGTTGATTATTATCATATTATGATGAAACACAAAGTTTTAAACAAATTTAAAATTCGTAGCTATGTAACCCGATGCATGCGTTTTGAAGATGTTATGCATTAGGAATACTAAAAGGCTCAACGATAGATTGGTTCAATGAGGTATGGCATTGGTATATAATGTGTGCTGTGGAAATTTACATCTTAAGCAAGTCTTCCCAAGATTTTATTAGTTGTCGGAGCACAAGAATGGGTTTGTTTCCGATTTTGGGGAGTGGGCAGATGGTAAGTGGTTGTGGCGGAGTAAATGGAGGCAGCCATTCTTTGTTTGGGAGGAAGAGTTTTGCAAGAAGCTAGTGGAGTTGGTCTCTTCGGTACTTTGTCGACATATGAAGATGAGTGAGTTTGTGGTGCTTCCAAACAATGTACTTTTTTGCTAGACTCAATCTACATTCATCTTTGTAGGGAGCTTTTGGCTCAAATGCGGGAAGCCATGCCCCATCAAAGGTAGTAATTTTTTTTATTAAAATAGTTGTTGGATTCCTTACCGACAAGATAAAATTGTATTTGGTCTGTGGATATACATAACGTGAAAGAGCTTTATTTGCAAAGTGTTCATTTGTGAGTAATATTTGGTATGCGTTATTCAAGTGGCTTGGAGTCACCTGAGTGGTGTCGGGGACCTATATACCTCCAATTGAGTACATCTATGAGGGGAAAGGGTGTTGTTGGTATGACATACAATGTTTTGACTCGGGTGCCATTTAGCTTGGACCTATTGAGGTATTGGTCCATGATGGACCAATTACTTCAACCATTAGATTAGATTATCCCACAAAAGCTTATCATAGTCCATCAACATCAAATCTAACTTGTTAACTCTCTCTCATTGCACTTTCTTCTTCCTTTGTCCTTAAAATCCATTCGCTGAAGGTGAGTTTCTTTTATTGCTGATCTTTTGGCTATTGATTCACCGAAAATCCATTCACCGAAAAATAAATCTGTAATTGTTATGTTATGTATCGAAGAATCTTTTTTCTATGATTGTAAGGTACAATTTGTACCCACCGAAATATGAAAAGCCAGCTTCACCAATTTTAATCTCAATTGTATGTAAAGTTCTACATTAATTGTCCATTTTCCCCTATTAATTTTTAGTTTTTTTTTTCTTTACATCTGATTTTTTTCTTTGTCCACATAAACTTTTTTTTTAATAAACATTTGACTCTTTGATTATTTCATTTTTTTTATTCATAACATTAATGGACTAGCAGATTTGGTATCCAACTTACAAAGATTTTATCAGTTTATACATTGATAGCTTATTCAAGAAATTAATTTCAAATTCAAATTGACAAAATTCCAGCAAATATGTGAGATCCAAAGATGGATGCCACAATGATTCATAACAAAGAAACCAAAATTTTCATTTTGGATTGAGCTTTTGTTAAGGTGAACCACTCGGTTTAGAGTGAAAAATTGAGAAGAAATGTTGCAGTTCTATTGCATGGTTGGAAGAGAGAAGGTACAATGAGAGGAGATAAAGTTGAGGTTTAGATTTAGTATGAGTGACCCATGATAAAATTGGATAGGTACTATAATCAAACCGTGTAAAAAATTGGTTCATGATGAGCCAATATTTTGATGGGTCTATTTTATACGGAACCTTTGACTCGTATGGAAGGTAAGAGCATCTCCAGCGCTAGTTGCTTGATGTGCACGTGGATGGATAAGTTCCGTCTCTTCACATTTTCACCATTGGAATTTGGAGCAAACACAGGTGGCAGTTTCATTGCTTAAATTTTTCTGTCAGTTGCTTATTTAAGCAATGCAAAAAGTGGATTGCTTCTCATTAAAAAACAATAAAATATGGTTGAAAGCTCAACAGAAAAGCACAGATCAGGAGGGAACAAAACAGATTAACTTATAACAATGGAATTCAGATTAATTCTCATGAAAAAGTCTCAAATAAAAACTTTTCCACAAATAAAAAAATTCACAAATCGCTCAAAAAAAATAGTAGATCTGAAAAATGGAATAAGGGAACTACAGATCCAGAAAAATGAAGTTATGGTTTGGGTCATGCTTGAGCGGAACAAAAAAAAATTGTGATTGTTTTAGAGAAAGAAATGAATTGCATTTAAAGTGGATGGGTAGTGATTGTTTTAGAAAAATAAAATGGTGATTGTTTTATTGCTGGAATTAGGTGAGGAAAGAAAAACAGAGTGGAGAGTTTAGATACAAGAAGAAAGTGTGGGTGGGTTAAAAGTAAACCGAACCATTATTTCACAATGAATTTTTTTAATTATTTCTTAATTAAAAATTGTGTCAACTGGTTTCATTAATTCTTATTGATTTTTTTTATTATTTATTAATTAAAAGACTGTGTGTTTAAGGGTTATATTTGGGAACGCTTCGGACACAGATTTATATATTTTTCATTGTTATGTATTTCACATTCTTATATATTTCTTATCATTATGTATTTCTTGTTTATTTGTATTATTCATTGTTTTTGCTTGTTATAATAATAAATTAATTTAAAATCGATTTATTATATTTACTAGCGAAAAGACGGGCACTCACGTGTCCGTATTTCTGCTCTTTTTATTACACTAAAGTTTAAAAATTATGAATGATATTTTTTTAATGAAATATTGATTTTGATTAAAACTAAAAAAAATGTTTGTTGATTAAAACGTTTGATTAATGAAATTTTGATTTTGATTTTAA
The DNA here is from genome assembly GCF_051527215.1 of Medicago sativa. Lineage (NCBI taxonomy): Eukaryota > Viridiplantae > Streptophyta > Magnoliopsida > Fabales > Fabaceae > Medicago > Medicago sativa. The sequence goes on from NC_140753.1 coordinate 3,001,103, forward strand.
CTATTAATAAAAATATGTAAATTTAAATTTGAAAATATTTTTTTTGTCTAGTAGCCTAGTGGTTGGAGCTCACACAATTAAATGTGGAGAAGTGGGATGTCCGTGGTTCGAACTCCGGCCCTTGCATAAATTACGCAATGTCCCTATCAACTGAGCTAAGCGCACGGGGACAATTTGAATCAAATTTAAGTGAAGATTAAAAAATACAAAATTGTGGGGCCAAGTATAGGGTTGCTTATTGTTAATCACCATTGGAGTAAATTGATTGAGATTGCTTAGAAGTTGCTTAGTTGCAATGTGGCAACTTGGGCCCACAAAAATCAAGTTAAGCAACCCAAATTTAGTTCTCCCATTGGAGATGCCCTAAGAAATGATTAGATTTTCAATTCAAGGGTATACAAAGTGGAAGAGGTCCTTTCAACAAAAAAAGTGGAAGAGGTGGCAAAAGCGATTAATTTTTTTTTTCTTTTTAAAAAGACGATTAAAAAATTGGATTTGGATCCTCTCATGCCCATGTTGTCCATCCTGCCTTAATCCGAGCCATTTACTAACTTCTCTCTCTCTCTCTCTCTCTCTCTCTCTCTCTCTCTTCTTTATTATTATTCTTTCCTTCCTGTATCAATCAGCGATTGGATTGAAAAAGGAGAGATGGCTGAACCAAAAGGGCTGGAGAAGATCCATATCCTTAAAAAATTATCACGAGAATGGTTTTTGAGTAGTAACAAGACTAGACTACCCTGTACATTTTCTACGAATGGCTCCGGTTTCCAATAGATTGTATGATTAGATAACTTGATTGTATTTTAGGGTTTTGTCTATATTGGGATGGGAGCTTTTTGGGAGGGAGAAGTACTACTTGTATTGTACTCTTTATTTTTGGACAAAAGTACTACTTGTACTTAATCCTATTGTATTGGTCAAGTATCACTTTTATTTCTCCTTTTCTAATAAATTCTACTTTGCTATTAAAAAAAACGAAGGTGGAAGTCATGGGAGAACTCTAAGCAATTGATTTCTCTAAAACACTAAAGTATAGGAAGTTTGTGTTGAAATGATTTTGAATCATTGGTGACGGCTATCGAAACCAAGGCGTTCCTAACTCGTACTGGAGAAACATTGATCAGCTTAAGGCAGAGACAAGGTAAGGAGGTAACCAACTGATGAATTAAATTTATGATGCTAACAACTGAATTAAATTTGTGCGGAGGAAAGGTAACCAACCAGCCCATTTATTGGCCAAGTTAGCTCTTACTGAGTCAAACTTTACTTGAACATGTCCTCATCTTCATTGTACCGTAGCCTAAATGCTTTGTACTAGTACTAGTATAATAACTATCACAAATGATAGTGATTTTACTAAAACAGAAAGTTCTATGAGACTCAAAATATATAAGCATTTTGTGGGTTGAATGCGAAAATTGTTATGGATTAAATTATAAAAAACATTGAAATCAAAAATGAATATTTGTTCGGTAAAATAAAATGAATATTTGTGAACACCGTAGATATCATTTGAAAATGAGCAGTTCAGATTGAATTGAACTTATGATTGATCGAGGTACTTAGAATCCTATCTCGTTGTATTGGATTTGTTTTCTATAAAAAAATGTTACTAAAAAAATTAATATTTACCGATATTTATGAATTATTAGAAGTCCCCAAAAGGTGATATGTCTCATATTTTGGTCTATAAAGCCCCCAAAAGGTGTTGTGTACGGTGTCCGGTGATTAGAAGTCTAGAAGGTTCTAACCCCCAAAAGGTTCGATCTGAATGTGATATGTCTAGTTTGTACTTTTGCTTTCTCATATATATGACACCGACACTTTTGATTGAAGACGTGTCCTGATGTTCAACATGTGCCGTGTGCAACACCGACACTCATTTTCTCAAAATTTTATCCGTATCGACTTGTCCATGTCAGCGTCGTGTCCGGTGTTGATGCTTCCTTGATATATATCTTACCTTGCTATTAAAAAAAAAAAACCCTTACGAACCACTGATAAAACTTTCTACCACATAACTGAACATTATCTATCTATAAAACGCTCAAGAAGGGAAGCCTTCCCCAAAAATAACGGGCTTTTGTCAAACCCAATCATCTTGATCATCATATATATAGAAAGTTGGCCAATTCCATTGCACAGTTCCAATGTCAAGAAAATCAATAATTAACTGATTGACTCGAATAAATTGTTCTTAGAATCAAAACAAAATTTGATAGTTTAAAATTATGGATAAACATACAAAAAAATTAAAGGGTTAAATTAAAAATTAGTTAGATGTTGAAAATACAAATTATCAGTCATTTTCTTATGTTGCTAAAACTACTTTCATATTGAAATTGATAAGATATCAAAGTAGCATTTCTCTGTTCTTGCAAAATGTGTAGACAATATAGTGTAGTCCAAGTACTTTTGGAACTCCCAAGACTCACAGAAACAAACTAGCACTGCATATCATGTTGTACAGTGTTGAATATTTTTTCCTATATACTCCCGCCGTCCCAAAATATAAGCAAAAAATGGTCAACCAAAGTTAATGTATTTGGTTCAAAATTTATACCATATACGTGAACTTATTATATTGACCCATTTTTACTTATATTTTGGGACGGAGCGAGTAAGTTGTTCCAGAAATATATGTTGGTTCAAGTTGATAGAATGGTAACTCGGTCCATTGGGAGTGCCACAAGCTCAGAAGCAACATCTTTGAATGGAAGAACTCCTCCTTCTTTGCATTTAAATTTTGACAGTAACTTAGCTGCTTCTTCCTTTGTCATCTTTACCTTCACTCTAGTAACATTCATCCTTTCTCTTTCTCCTAATAATTCATCAATATAATTACTACCACAGCTTCTTCTTCCTTTCATCAACTCCTCCTTTTCATCCTTTTCCAAAATGACATCATGTTCTGAATCTGCGAACCGAACACTTTTCCTAACTGCCTTTCTTGTTAGGGGAGATATGATCTTTTTATTGCCTACCTCATCTTTGTAGGTTATTGCCTTTGTGTCTTTGAATTTTGCTGCTAATTTTTCATATGATATTTTCCTATTAAGAAATTCAAGACAAGCAAACAATACGGTGCTGATCATGGTATTATTTTGGAAAGATTGGTACTAGAAGAAAAGAAGTGGGAAGGAAAAGAAGGGTGAGGAAAAATATGGACATAGAAGAGTGAATTTATAGTAGTTGATTATGAAGTATATGATATAAGGATAAGCATATGATCGATATGTCTAGGGTGGCGGGGCACAAAGGGTCATGGACTAATTACCTGAATTATTTTCTGCTCAATATCAATTAAGTGACCTATGCGTCAAGGAAGAGAAAAGTCATGCATGTCTTTGCCAATATTAGTCAAGCTTTAAGCTATTGATGGTTACATTACATGGTCCCTCCCCCCATTGTCCTACTACAAGAAAACTTGTGTCAATTTTGTCTACTTATAGATTCATGGAATATCGCTAGAAGTGTCACATATATGTATGTTGTTTATGATAGACTAATGCTTAAAAATCATTTACATTTTCTAGTAAATTTTGTTATCTTTTAAGTAAAAGTCTGGGGTCATCAACAATTTTGCATCTAAGATATGATCGGTGTTGATTCAATAAAAAACAAGAGACAAATAAAATATAAATTGACTTTGAGACACAATATTGGTTTTAAGTTGTGAAACCAATTGCAAACAGGGTGTGTTTGATATGTTAAATAATAAGTATTGGACATAACAACATAACATAAGACAGAACAATATAAGACAAACTTTTATGATATTGAATAATTTTTGGTCTTATACCATTTTTTATGGACAAAAGACTATTTTGGTATTTTAGACAACTTATACGTGAGAAAAAAAAGTTATGCTATGGTTTAGTGAAGGACGTTTTTATCATGTCACTTGCCTCTGATTTGTCCTGTCCCAAAAATGGTTTTACAAATCAAACATAGTACAACTAGAGTTGTCATATTCTGTCATTCCTTCTTTAACAAATCAAACGCACCCATAAAGTCTACAAACTGAAAAACGAAACTAATTAATCCTAATTAGAATATCAAAATATTATTAAGCATCAATTTACTATATTGGTATAGTGTATAAAGATACGTTGACATGTGAGATAAATGGCAACGATACCAGAATAAACAACTTAATTTGCAGAGAACTTAATTTGCAGCTTATAACATACTCCCTCCGTCCCATAATTTTGAGTCTTTTGTAAAAAAACATTGTCCTAAAATAATTGACTCATTTCACTTTTCAAAACAATATTAATTACTTTTTTTCAATTATAACTCTTATTAATATTACTTTCACCACTCTCAATTCAATATATTCCACTTTGCATTTATGATAGTGGAGAATCCATCGATACTTAACAAAAGCACGTAAAACCATTTTTCTCTCTCCTTAATTTATACATTTTTCTTAATATGTGTAAAATGAGCAAATGACTCACTTAATCCGGGACTGAGGGAGTAATGTTTATCATTAAAAGCGTTCATGTATGAACTAATTTTATACGAATAGATAAAATAAAGTTTTTTTTATAAGCTAGCACATCATTTTCAAAAAGCTATCTTGAAGAGTTTATGAATAAGTTGAAAACAACTTATGAACACGTATCACTGAAAAGAAAAAAAAATGCTTATATTAATATATAAACTCAAACAAGTTCATTCAATTAGGGTGGGCGACCTAGGACACCACTTTTTATGGGCACCAAAATTATGATTTTTAATTATTATAGTTAGTACTATATAGATATATCTATTTTTAACTCGCTTTAAATAATTTTATTGAAATATATTTTTAGAGAACCTTAATTATAAATGAATCTTTTACAATAAAAATGCAAGAAAAATGACATTTGAATAATTAAAAAGGAAGGTTTGAGGTTCAAACCCCAGCAACCGCCAAAAATGAAAAGACACAACTTTATTGTTTAAAAAAAAAGCACAACTTTATTAATTCGCCTAAGAGATGAAAAATGTTAGAACTGATGGAGTCGACACTAAATACTCGTTGTTGAAAGAGTCAATACACAAATCAATGCCGTACATAGAGGGTAGTTAGAGCCTTTAATAATCATCCAATTGTGAGGGTGAATTAAAACACTTTTGCCATCGATCTCACTTGTGGGGTTGAAAGGGTCAATATTTCATCTGCAGGTTAATGGAACACCTTATACATTGACTTTTATTAGTCTTTAATATTTTGGCCAGTAATCCTAAGGAAGAGATTGAATTGACATATCCGTAAGAGCTAACCACACATTATAATTAGATCTAATTAATCCAGTAATCCTGCATTCCACGTAAATCTTACACTGTGTGTTGTTTTCAAGCACTAAATTCTTCTGTCACCACTTGCGTTAACTTAATACTCCATATAGTTATCGTGAAGGACCCGTTCAACTTATTCATTCGCCATGCAATTAAGTCTAGTGTGATGGCATAGCTACTTTGAGGCTATCTCACACAACTATCATGCATGCACACGTCTATTAATCGAATATAAACTCATGTGTTATGTTGTGTTAGTGTCGGACATCAGACATGTATTTGATCGTAAGTCCCGGCATTGGTGTCGATACTAATTACCGTAACAAGTAAATAAACCATATAGTAATTATTTAAGAAATATATCTTCTTGAAATTCTAGAAGGTATATGCAATGATAGATTGAAAGTGCACCCAAGACGACTAGAATACCAGTACTATGAATTAATTATAGCATTCATATATTGCACAGCTGCACAGAATGCATAACGTGTCACTAAAAATGGAATCGAAATACAACTTGATAGCCACAAAAAGACAAACACATTCACTTGTCTCCTTTTTGTTTTTGTTGTGAAAGTATGGTCCTCCTTACAAAACTAATTAAAAAAATTGTTTTTTTTAACACAAAATGACTCTCTTTTTTAGAGGACAAAAAGACTGTTCTAAGGTAAGGCATATGTTAAACTTAAAAAAATTGTGGATAAATTATCCAACAACCAACAAAAAATAGCCACATAAGTAAATTTACAAGTTGATATCCCCGGACTAATCTTTATTTCATTTGTAAATTTGTTTATATGGAAAATTATCCATAATTCTTTAAAGTTAACTTAGAGAAAACCCCTCTACACTTTACATGTTTATGTGTTAAATTTTGATTTTTTATTTGAAAAATGTCAAGCATGTCTCTATTTTATCCTTTTCTTGAAGACTAAAAGGTGGGACACTGTCTAGTCAAGCGAGGAACGAGTCATGAGAAATTATGCAACACCAATCCTATGGATCTTGGATAAGAAAGACCCAATTATCTAAAGCTACTGAATCTAATTTTTGTGAATTTAATTGAATATGGAATTTAAGTAAAAAGGTTTTCTATTTCTTTGTTCATGGAAAAAAAATATTTTTCTATCTTATAATTGCTATCTTTTTAAAGAGTAACACATATTATTATTTTTTTTTTAAATTGAGAAGTGAATTTTTTTTTATCAATTAAAGTGACACTAATGATCATTTACAACCGTTTTTGAGGTGATTTAAATTTTTTACTTTGAGGTTACAAGACAAATAAAACATGGTTAGGAATGGAAATTCTCCCAACCCATAATATAATCAATAATACCATAGTCTACTGAATTCAGCAATCCTCTGTCAGGACTTCTTGTGCAGAAAAAAACAGAAGGGGAGACAAGGGATTTCTTGTCTCACACTTCTAACACTTCTAATACAATTGAAGTACTCAATAGCTCTGTCATTCACCAAAAAAGAAAGCTTTAAAGAATATTAACGATATTTTTATCCACTTACAAAAGGTAGAATCAATATCAAAAGTAATACAATCTGCAAAAAGTAGAATCAATATCAAAAGCCTTTCTATGTCTATCTTCAAAGCCAAATTGCCTCCAAAACATTTTTTTGTCATGCATGTTGATAGCCTAAGAAGTAATTCAAATACAATATGAGATTTTCCTAGCTTTAATGAATCCTCTTTGGTTTTTGGAAATAGTATCAAGTCTGTCATAAAGCACTTTTGTAATGATCTTGGGCCATGATCTTGAATTTGAGAGTTAGGCATAACAATACTAAAGTGCTAAATTTCTTGAGAGTTGATTTCTATGCACCCTCTAATTGCTAAATATTCAACTATTGTTAGTTGAGCGGCAATTAGCCGTCGTTCGTCACAAAACGGCAGTTAAGTGTCATTCGACACTTTTTAAATCAGTCCAATCACTTTTTTAATTGGTTTAACCGATGTAAATAGTCCCATGTAAGGTAGTTAATGGCCGCTAGGAGTATTTTTGTCGGTTCGTGTCTGAGAGCAAGCCATCGATGCCTAAAGAGCAATTTTCAAATTTCTTTGTCCCTTTCCATATAGGATGCTTAGTCGGCCGTGAATGTAATAATATGACGAGACCCAAAGAGTCCTTGTATAGAAAGTTACTCTTCCCACATTTGAAATTGCTAAAAAAAACGTACCCAACTGTAGTTAACTACAATCAGTGGTTCAATGACTTTTTAAGTCAGCTATAATCGACTTAAAAAGTGATTAGACCGCTTTAAAAAGTGTCCAACAGTGATTAACTACCACTGGAAAAGCCGAACTGTAGTTAACTACATTTTTTTTTTTGAAACGACTAATATTATTTAGCAAGGCTAGCACAAGAAGCACAAAGCCTGCAAAGGGGGAAAAAGAGTACAAAGGATGCAAATAAACAAATGCACCTTAACTGCCCACCTTAACTACAGTTGGATACGTTTTTTAGCAATTTCAAATGTAGGAAGAGTAACTTTCCCTTGTATATATGGTGGTTTGGACATGAGACCCTTGGGTGGAACTGCTCAACTCAAGCTTTGAAAAGAATTCCTCGCATCAAATTCCCCAACAGACATCCCAATCCCCCCGGTATTCATTCCTCCTCTTTCCCTTTCACTCATTTTCATCGATTCATTATAATACAATCTTAATCTTGTTGTTTCTCTTCAAATTTTCGTATATTTGTTTAGCAATATTTTCACATCATACTTTTTTTCATTTAAATACCACATCGCTTTCCCAAACACCAGATAAAATTTCAACTTCAAGTGATTCCGCAAATTAAACATAGTCCATTTTGGTTTTAATCAATGTTATTATAATAAACTATGAAGCTAGATTATCTTTGTTGTGCCTGTGCAAACTATTGATATGCTTAGATACATATTTAAGTTCGGTTGGTGAGTCGAGAGACCTTGAAAGAGTTCAGGTCTAGAGTTCTTCTAACTAGGAGTAATTCACAAATATTTTCCTATAAAAATATACTTGTGATGTAAGTTTTTCCTACATGTCATATAACTATGTACACGTGAGTATATATAGGATCGTTTCCACAGGGAGTTACGTTAATTATAAGCATTTTCACAATAGTTCACATTAAGGGTTTGGATATAATTTGTTTGTTTGTAACACTATATCCACCGATGACATAAAAGTAAAAACGAGAGGAGATCGAACTATTTCGCTTGCGGTATAAGATAATGAGCAAGCATAACAGCAGCAATCTCTCGATCGATTAACAGACTCTAGCTTTATAACCAATATTATTACAATCATTTCTACAACATCCTTCGTGTCCAAAGCGACATCGTTATTTCCAAGTTAGCGTTTAAACATTCGTGTCCAAATCCCTTAAACGATAACAAAGTCGATCGGATAACTTAATCGACCGTGTCCAGCCTGATTAAGTATCCGAAAGCATTAAAATCTTGATTAAAAGTAATTATCAAAGGTTTACAAACTTGTCAAGAGTGATATAACATAAGATAGATTGTTATTCTAGTTCTAGATTCAAGAGTTTGTGTCCAAATCATCTTGAATCTCTTTGAAAGCATTAAAAGCAAGAATAACAACAATATTGAATCATTAAGCTAGAACCTTATATATTAAAAGATCAAAAGATTACATAATAGCTTGGTTGTTACCTCAATACTACAAAGAAGGTGATAGTTACACATAGACATGTAAACTAATGCAAGGAATGAAGGAAAGATGAAGATTCCATGCCAAGATCCTTGATGTCTCAATGAATCTAGGGTTGAATCTACTCCTTAATCACTTGCTTTGTGTTTCTCTCTATGAAATAGCTCTAACCTCTCTCTAGAAATGTATAAAATGTTTCAATGGAATAGTGAATGACCTAAAGAGAGGTAAGAATGCTATTTATATGTGCCTGTGTTTTTGTACCTACGCTAATAGCGTAGATTACGCTAATAGCGTGGTATGTCGGCCTATAATCTGGCCAATGGGCTTGTGCCACGTTGGCCTTGCCCTGCTTCTACGCTTCAGCTACGCTAATAGCGTGGTCCTCTGGAGCTTCTACGCTTATAGCGTAATCCACACTAATAGCGTGTTTCTTCATGACAGCCACGCTCCAGGTGCGCCTATGGCGTAGCTCTCGGGAGCTTGTACGCTAATAGCTCAGAATACGCTATTAGCGTACTCTTCAAGAGTGCTCCAGATCCTACGCCCCGGTACGCTAATGGCGTATCTCTCTGACCTTGGGCATTTCTTCATCACGCTAATAGCGTAGGACACGCTAATAGCGTATGACATTGAACTTTGACGTTTCTTGATCCTTGCTTGTATTTTCCTGCACAAAAAGGGTAGAATAAGGCTCAAAAGCATAAATGACATATTTACACAATAATTGGAGTTTTCCATAGAGAATCTTGCAAAACAAGTCACTAAAATGCCTAAACTCCTATATGAAATATATCACTTTTAAACACTTATCAAACTCTCCCCAACTTGGCTTTTTGTTTGTCCTCAAACAAATCAATTGAAAAGGAAACTAACAAGGCTTTGGACAAGGTTTTCAACATGGTGTCAAACAATTCAAAACAAAAATAAACAAATGGTGATTCAAATAAGATCGCGTGGACAAGCATGAATTCCTCCGCTACTCTAGATTCAAACTAAGAATGCGAAAAATGTCCTAAGCACAAACTATACATCATAAACTTCAAAATATAAACATATCTATCTATGAACCACACCTAACACACTTCTTTAAAAGTAAATACAATGATATGATAACAATAAGTGAGGTAATGAACACACATCCAACAATCATGCTAACATCCTATTTAAGTTAGGTGTCCATCCAAATATCGTCTCAAAAAGCATAAAAGCATGGATCAAAAGGTCTTGCAAGGGTTATAACTTGGCCGGGCTACAAAAGAAATGTCATATGTGGGGCAATTGATCAGAAAGCCTATCAAAGAGGAACATTTTTTTGTATTACAACTTGAAATCCATATACTTCCCTACCAAAATTTACAACCTTTGGTGATTAACAATCAAACTTATAACCTTGACAACTTATTCTATTTTTGATTTTTCTCTATCTTTTTCTTTTCTTTTCTTTTTCAAATGTACAATTTTTTCTTTGATTCAATGTTGTCAGGTTATTTTACAACTTCACTAGAAACTTGACATATAATGCCTCCTTTTTCTCCCCAACTTGAATACAACAAAACTCTAATTGAATGTTCCCCTATCCTAAGGCAAGGGACAAAGTACAAAAAGGTTAAGGGTTCAACAAAATTAAAAAAAATATCAAAGTCCTTTCAGAGACAAGCATGAACTGGATTTATGAAAAATTTCAGACAAATTCACTAAGCATTGTGCTTATGAATATTGACAGTTCATGTTTGAGGACTTGATTCATTAGGCTCAGATTGGGGTATCAGATACTCGCTCTTCTCACAGGTAGGCTTTATGTGGTCAAGTAGGTTACTCTCAATTCAAAAAGTGCCTTGATCCTTTCCATGCTTTCAAACAATTCAAAATAATTATCAGATTTAACATAACTAAAACAAGTTAGACGGTGATTATCGGTCTCCAGCATATATACAACAGATTGAAGCTACCTCACATTTATGTTAAGTACTAAGTGGTTCAAAGATATTTATGTTTATGAAAAGACTTAAATGATATATATTTTGTGCAAAGTACAAGTTTCAAATTCTTATTAAAAACCTAGAATAACAGGAAACCAATACCTTGGCCTTACGCTTTCTCACAAGTAATATCATTATCACTCACCTGCTTTTGCTCAAACATGGCTCCATGGAGCACTTTAAAATTTATTGTTCATGAGCAATTTTCTTTTGAGAGACACAAGCAAGATGTAAACAAAAATTTCATCCAAAGCATAAGTTAAAAACCAAAAAGCTAAGTTATTAAACCAAATATAAAGTAACAAAGTAACAAATCAAGCACTAAAAACCACAGTGCTTGAAGAGTACAAAATACAACCAAATAAACAAATGTTCCAACATGAAATAAAAAACCTAGAGTTTGAAAGCAAAAAGAAAAACATCACTAAAAACCCAAGATATCACTGATCATCCTCTCCAGCATCATCCATGTCAAGATCCTGGTACACATCATCACCATCAACTCCATCATCATCCGGAGTAGCCTCATCATCCACAGCATCTGCCACCCCCACATAAGGACTTGGCCTGCCCTCAGGCCAATGAACATAGCTCTGGTACTGGTCAGGTGTCATTACCGGGTAATCAGCATTTCCCGGATACATGTGAGCATTGTAGAGGTCCTGGTGTATGCCCATGTTGCTCCTCCAAATTGCCTCATTCTGATCCATTAAGAAGCTATTCTGGTCCCTCACGTACTGGTTATGCATCTGCTGCTCCAGCATAAAGGTCTGCAAACCTGAAAAATCAAAAGAACCAGTGCCCTCAGATGGGCCAGCCTCATCATCAGAGAAATGGTATTGAGCTGCCCTATTCTCTGCTTTCACCCAGGTACGGATAGAAGTGTCAGTAATGGTCCCCTCAATGTCTTCATCAAAGGGTCCAGAAATGGGCACTCCATAGGCCTTCAGCAATCCCATGATAAGTCCCGGGTAGAACAAAGCAACCTTCTTAGCACCTGTGGCAACCTTCAAAGCCACAGCTTTCATCTCATTGGCTATGATGCGAGCAATATCAACAGGCACTTCTTTCATAATGCACCAGATGAGTGGCAGAATGGCTTTTGGGGCATCAGATGTATGGGCTCTAGGAAGGGCATTGTGGACAAGAAACTGGAATACTAAGTGTGCCTTAGCAGTCATCTCCTTTGTGAGAGCATGTCTAACCTCTCCCTTATCATTCTTTACAAAGCACCTACCCTTGTTCATGATATCCCGCTTAATTTGGTCAAACTTCCAGTTCCCCTGAGCATTTCTCTTAGCATAAGTACATAAAGTGGGCATAGTGGGATCAGGTGAAGGCTCAAGGTTTAATGCATTGTCAAGGAAATCATTAATGGAATCCCTATCAAATGGGATTTGCTTCCCTCGGACATAAGAAGTCCAAGAGAAAGTATCAGCAAGGGTGGTTGGTGAGGCATCAGGGACAGCATTACAATAGAACTCCTTGATTAGATCAGTGTTAATTTCAGTACTGGGAACAAGGAGTTTGGTCCACTTGCGACCAGTGAAAATGTGGAGCAAATCAGAGAATTCACCACCTGGTTGAATGTCAAACGTTCTCTCATGCCAGGTTTTGTACTGTGCCATCTTTTTAAACCTGGCAGAGTGGGCAGTGGTGGGAAAACGGTTAGGGTTGACTGGTGGGGCTGAGGTGGAGGCAGATTTGCCTCTTGGACGTTTGGTCCCGGTAGTTTTTTCAACATTTTTCGGTGCCATCTGCAACAAAACCAGGAAAAACCAACATATTGCATAGAAAATATTAGCACAAACTAGAATTGGTCATTTAAAAACATCAAAAATTTTGAAAATCTGGGCAAGTATGAAGAACTACGCTATTAGCGCCAGCCACACTAATAGTGAAATTTTCTGGAAAAATTTCGCTATTAGCGTAAATTTCGCTATTAGCGTATTTCTTCGTACCTGCAATTTTCAAATTTTCAAAATTCTTGTTCCTGCAATTTCACAGCACAAACCAGCAATTTTCAACCCTAGGTTTCATCCTATGTCTCTAAAACACAATATAATCTTGAAAAGGAATCAGAATCACAACATTGGCACACAAATCATTCAAAACCCTTATTTTTCAATTTTTACAAAATGGGTCAAAATCAAAAGATGAATGTTTGTTGCATGTGGGTTATGATTCTTGTTCCTTTCCAAACTATAATCAATGAAGAACAATCTCTATTCACAAAGCAAATATCTAACCCTAACCTAACCATTTCTAAAATTGCTAAAAGCATGATATTTTCAATTCAATTAAAGCAAAGGAGAAAAGGAAAACAAACCTGTTAGAATGATGCAAATTCAAGCAGAAATGCAATGCAAAGTGTTGTATTTGACTTGAATTGAAACAATGAAAATGGGTTTGTGAGTTAGGGTTATGTGTGTGTGAGAGAAGAAGTTTGTGAGTTGAGAGTGAGAAGAGGGGAAAAGAAACCGTAAAAAGGGAGTGAATGGGGGGTTGTGGGAAGTTAAGGGGAGTTAATCCCCTGGGCCCACCAAATTTTTTTTCTCCCACGCCAAACTCACGCTATTAGCGTGGCTCTCTGGAGCTCCCACGCTAATAGCGAAAAATACGCTAATAGCGTGAAGCTTCAGGATCAGTTTTTCAAAGTTTTTCATTTCTGCTTTTAAATGCTTATGTACTACTACTATATGCAATAAACATAAAAATACTTACAAAACTGGGTGTGCCTCCCAGCAAGAGCTTGTTTTACGTCCTTAGCTTGACGCATTTTGAAGAAATCATGGCTCGATTAGTGAAATCGTCGTCAAACACCGATCAATTTCACCACCGAAGTAGGGCTTAAGTCTCTGCCCATTCACAGTCCAGTTGGCTTTTGTGACTGGATCCTCAAGCTCAACAGCTCCATATGGTTTGACCTCTTTAACCAAGAAAGGTCCGGACCATTTAGACTTCAATTTGCCCGGAAACAGTCTTAGTCTTGAATTGAAAAGTAACACCATTTGCCCCGGCATGAATTGTCTCAGAATGATCTTCTTGCATGATACTTCTTGGTCCTTTCTTTGTAGAGCTTTGAAGATTCATAAGCTTGATTTCTCAATTCTTCAAGCTCATGCATTTGAATTTTTCTTCTTTCACCGGCCTTCTCTTGATCAAAGTTTAGGAACTTCAATGCCCAAAATGCTTTATGTTCGAGCTCGACCGGTAAGTGACAAGATTTGCCATAGACCATTTGGAAAGGAGTGAGGCCTATAGGAGACTTGTATGCAGTCCTATATGCCCACAAAGCTTCATCAAGTTTAGCCGACCAATCCTTCCGAGATGTAGAGACCGTCTTCTCAAGTATTCGTTTGACCTCCCGGTTGGAAACTTCGGCTTGTCCATTCGTTTGCGGATGATACGGTGATGCTACTTTGTGCTTGACTCCATAATGATCTAGGGCCTTGGCAAGTTGTGCATTGCAAAAGTGTGACCCTCCATCACTAATGAGAACTCTAGGTGTACCAAACCGGGTGAAAATATTCTTTTTTAGGAACTTCACTACCGTCTTGCTATCGGCTTTAGGCGATGCCACGGCTTCCACCCACTTTGAAACATAATCAACAGCTACCAAGATGTACTCATTTGAATATGATGAAGGAAAAGGGCCAACAAAATCTATACCCCAACAATCAAACACTTCCACTTCAAGGATGAGTTGTAGAGGCATCTCATTTCTTTTTGACATTGATCCGGTTCTTTGGCATTCATCACAATGCTTGCAATGTGTATTGGCATCTTTGAATAGAGTTGGCCAATAGAACCCGGATTGAAGTACCTTTGCGGCTGTTCTCTCCCCGTTGAAGTGACCTCCATAGGGCGAATTATGACATTGCCATAGGATCTTCTTTGCCTCTTCATCATCCACACACCTACGCCAGAGATTGTCCGCTCCAATTTTGAACAAATAAGGCTCATCCCACACAAAGTGGTTAGCATCATGAAGGAACTTCTTGCGTTGTTGCCATTCAAAATCTTCCGAAATGAACCCGGTTGCTTTGTAGTTCACCATGTCGGCAAACCACGGTCTCACATTGATTGCTAGCAACCGTTCATCTGGAAATTCTTCACGAACTTCCGGTTCATTCTTGGTTACCTCATTGTTTGTCAACCTTGAAAGGTGATCAGCTACAAGATTCTCCGTGCCTTTCTTATCTTTGATCTCTAAGTCAAACTCTTGAAGAAACAACATCCAACGGATGAGCCTTGGCTTTGAGTCGGACTTAGTAAGGAGATACTTGATAGCTGCATGGTCAGTATAAACAACAATTTTGGAACCTACAAAGTAAGAACGAAATTTCTCCATTGCATAAACTATTGCAAGTAACTCTTTTTCAGTTGTGGCATAATTGATTTGTGCCTCATTTAAAACCTTACTTGCATAGTGAATAGCATGAAATAATTTGTCCTTACGTTGACCCAATACCGCACCAACAGCATAATCACTTGCATCACACATTAATTCAAAATTTAAGTCCCAATTAGGAGCAATGATTATTGGTGCGGTGGTCAACTTTTCTTTTAAAGATTCAAATGCATCAAGACATTCATTATCAAAAACAAAAGACTTATCTTTGTTGAGCAAGTTGCTCATAGGCTTTGCGATCTTTGAGAAGTCTTTGATGAACCTCCGGTAGAACCCGGCATGACCAAGAAAACTCCGAACACCTTTGACATTCACCGGTGGTGGAAGCTTTCCAATAACATCGACCTTTGCTTGGTCTACCTCAACACCCTTAGCAGAAATCTTATGACCAAGGACAATACCCTCGGTAACCATGAAGTGACATTTCTCCCAATTGAGCACCAAGCTAGTTTCAATACACCGCTTCAGCACGGTATCCAAACTATTCAAACACATATCAAATGAAGAACCGAAAACTGAGAAATCATCCATGAACACCTCCATGCATTTACCAATAAATTTGGAGAAGATTGCTTGAACACACCGTTGAAAATTTGCGGGTGCACTACATAAGCCAAATGGCATTCTTCGATAAGCAAAAATACCAAAGGGACAAGTGAAAGCCGTCTTCTCGTGATCATCTGGGTTCATGGCGATTTGATTGTAACCGGAGTAACCATCTAGGAAGCAATAAAAGGATTGACCGGAGAGTCTTTCAAGCATTTGATCCATGAAGGGCAAGGGGAAGTGATCCTTCCTTGTTGCTTGATTGAGTCTTCTATAATCTATACACATTCTCCATCCGGTGACGGTTCTAGTTGGGATCAACTCATCTTTATCATTAGTGATCACCGTCATTCCTCCTTGAAGTTTTCTTCGGATAATTTTGTGCTACCGTCATTCCTCCGTTGTGGTTGTGCTACCGGCTTGAAGTTTTCTTCCATCATAATCTTGTGCATACAATAAGATGGACTTATCCCTTTCAAGTCGGATAATTTCCACCCTATCGCTTCCTTGTTGGCCTTGAGGACCTCTACCAACTTTGTTTCTTCATCGATGGACAAGGAGCTACTAATGATCACCGGTTTTGTACCATCTTTCTCAAGAAAAACATATTTCAAATTAGATGGTAAAACATTTAATTCTACCTTGGTGTCATCAACTTTTGCTTCTTCCTTGGATTCTTCTTTCAAATCTTCAAGTATGGCTTGATTAGGAAGAATCTCCTTCAAGGAATCTAGCTCCTTCAAACACTCTTCAATGTCTCTTGCTTCATCTTCATCAATAGCATTGAGTGTGTCCACCAAAGCACTCTCAAGGGGTGTTCTCTTGTGCAATTGCTTCCGAGTAGTTAAGATGACTTCTTCGGTTGCATCCATTTTGAAACACGCACCCTTGTCTTTTGAGTACTTTAAAGCTTCTCGGATGTTGAAGGTAACCTCTTCATCATTTACCCTGACCTTCATGATATTATCATCAAGATCAATCATCATCCGAGCCGTTTGCATGAAATTCCTTCCCATTAAGATAGGCACATCCTCATCTTCTTCGACATCCATAACCACAAAGTCAGCCGGAAAAATAAATTTTTCCACTTTTACAAGAACATCTTCGGCCATACCTAGTGGTTTTGCAAAGGATTTGTCGGCCAATTGCAACATCATCCTAGTCCGCTTTATACAAAGGTCACCAACTCTTTTGGCAACGGACAAAGGCATGAGATTGATGCTTGATCCAAGATCAAGTAGTGCTTTACCTACATGTGTTGTGCCAATAGCTACCGGTAGAGTGACTCTTCCCGGATCTTGCTCTTTCTTAGGCATCGTTCTTTGAATAATAGCACTACAATTGGCATCAATTTGGATCGTCTCTTCATCGTTGACTCTTCTTTTCTTGGAAAGGATATCTTTCATGAACTTCGCATAGACCGGCATTTGCTCCAAGGCTTCTGAGAATGGTATATCAATTTGCAACTTCTTGAAGAGTTCAAGAAACCTTGCGTATTGCCGCTCTTTGTTTTTCTTCGATGGAGCATGTGGGTATGGTAAGCGTTGAGCCACCACTTGCTTCTCAACTTCTTGTTTCTTCCCTTTATCTTTCCCCACATCTTTATTCTTCCTCTCCATCTCCCCTTGTTCCACTAGATCTCTTTTTTGATTTTTTTCTTTTTCAACTAATTCTTCTTTATTCTTTATATACACTTCCTTCTCTATCTCTACAACATCCTCCTCGAACTTCTCTTTATCCTCCTCAATGACAACTTCATCATCCTTCTCTTCAACAACAATATCTACACCTACACCTTTACCTACTACTCTACCACTCCTTGTAGCTATAGCTTTTGACTGCTATGCTTTGTGATGCTCCTTAGGATTTGGTTGAGTGTTTGCGGTGAAAGTTCCCACTTGCGGAGGACATTGAGCCATTTGTTGTGCTAACTGACCAACTTGTGTCCCAAGGCCTTTGATGGACGCGTCGGTATTTTTCTGGTTAGACATGGACATTTGCATGAATTGCTTCAAGACCTCCTCGGTGCTTTGGGAATTATTAGGTTGTTGGGGGTTATTTGGTGGTGGAAATTGGTATTGATTATTGAAAGGTTGTTGGAATTGAGGGAAAGGTTGTTGGTAGAAGTTTGATTGCGGATATTGGTAGTTATTGTTGTAAGGTGCTCTCCATGGTCTCTGAAAGTTTTGAGTGGCCGGATATCTTCCTTGAAAATTGGAAGTACCCGGATTTTGGGATTGTTGTGAGGTTCCGGCTTGTTGTGGTTGGTTAGGCCTTTGTTGGTTTCCCACATAGTTGACCTCTTCCTCTTCAAAAGAACCGGGTTCGGGACAATAGCCGTGTTGGAACAAAATATGTTTAACAATAAACCTTAAAGAGTTTTGATGATAACAAGGTATTAAAAATTGTAAATTGGATTAGCTAATATTTGTTCAAGTGTACAGGACCATAATTATAAAGTTACATCATCATTGGTTCTGAATGAGCAAATAAAGAGCTATGGAAACAACAAAAATTTGAAGCTTGGACGCTTCTGAAGGCAACTTGCTCCTGAAGAAAAAGCGCTCCTGAAGTCAAGCTGCTCCTGAAGAAATAGCGCTCCTGAAGTAAGCTGCTCCTGAAGAATAGTGCTCCTGAAGACAAGAGGTCCAGAAGTCACATCATCAGAAGCTGCATCATCAGAAGCTGCAGAAGTCATCTCATCAGAAGCTGCATCATCAGAAGCTGCTTCATCAGAAGCCATTTCACCAGAAGCTGAATATCAACTGGATTTGCAAAGAATCAAGAATTGAAGAATTATCAATGCAAAAGCTGTCTATTGGATTCGAAAACACAAACAAAGGATTAGTGGAGTTTGCAACGGTCATTTCAAAGGTGTTTGAAGGCATGTGTTTGCAATTTGGACGAAAGCGTTGACATTGTACTTTGTACGAATTGTACAACCACGTTCTCCACTACTCTGTTTTGTGTCTGCACTTCAAGACAAGAAAACAGCTCCAGAATACGGTCTCGCCTGCATAGATGTTCCTTTGGATAAGGAATGGATTTCAAATTTGTTCTTCATAGGACAACAACCAAATCAGGCAAAAGATCATTGGTGAAAGATCAAGCTTCAACAACGACTCTTTGGTGTGCTGGCAATTTCACAACGTCTCTTTCACACCTCTATATAAAGGAGTGAAGACCTAGAGAATTGGTAATGCAAGAACGCTGAACGAAAGACTCACAAGATTTTCACAAGTACCAAACCTCTGCTGAAATTGTTCTGCATTCACTTAGAATTTCTGTGTCTCAAAGTCATATCTTAGAAATTCTTAAGTCCATTGAGTCTGTATCTGATTTGTATTGTGAGCACCTCTGATTGTATATCAAGTGTTCAACCTTAAACAATTTTCTGTGTAATTTTGTTTAGTTAGGAAGTCTCTTGCAGTTGTGCTTGAGCAGGAAGTCTCTTGATTGTGTTCTTGAGCAAAGGAAGTCTCTTGCTTGTGTGCTTGAGCATTGGAAGTCTCTTGCTTGTGTGCTTGAGCATTTGTAATCAGATATTACTCATAGTGAAATCTCCTTGGAAGTGCAAGGGGGACTGGACTACTTCCGGATTGTGGAAGGAACCAGTATAATTGCTTTGTGTCGTTCTTCTTCTCTCTCTCTGTTTTATTCCGCTGCATTTAGATTCTGATTATCACTTCAGAAGCTGTCTCACTTAGCTTCTGATCAGTGTGTTCAGTTTTTAGGAGAAACGAAGAATTTTTCTAAAACACAATTCAACCCCCCTTCTTGTGTTTTTCTCACCTTCAATTGGTATCTAGAGCCTTGGTCTGTTGTGTATCACTTAACCGTGCAACAGTCAAAGATCTGAGAAAAACATGACTACTCCTCCTCCTGATGGTGATACTAGCTATAAAAATGTCTCACATGATTATAGTGATAGTAAGAAAACAAGTGTTGGAAAAGTTCCAAAGTTCAATGGAGATGCTGAAGAGTTCTCTTGGTGGAAGACCAATTTTTACAGTTACATCATGAGCCTAGATGAAGAATTGTGGGATATTCTGGAAGACGGCGTTGGTGGTTTAGTCCTTGATGAAGAAGGAGCTGCTGTGGATAGAAAGAAACATACTCCAGAACTGAGGAAACTTTACAAGAAGCATCATATTATCAGAGGAGCTCTTGTCACTGCCATACCCAAAGCAGAATACATGAAGATGAGTGACAAATCCACTGCTAAAGCTATGTTTGCTTCTCTCTGTTCAAATTATGAAGGGAGCAAGAAGGTCAAAGAAGCAAAGGCTCTCCTGCTTGTACATCAGTATGAGTTATTCAAAATGAAGGATGATGAAACTATTGAGGAGATGTACTCAAGGTTTCAAACCTTAGTTTCTGGTCTACAAATTCTAAAGAAGAGCTATGTTGCTTCTGATCATGTAAGCAAGATACTCAGAAGCTTACCTGCCAGATGGAGACCAAAAGTGACTGCCATTGAGGAAGCTAAAGATTTAAACACTTTAAGTGTCGAAGATCTTGTTAGTTCTCTCAAAGTTCATGAGTTAAGTCTTAATGAACATGAGTCTACTAAGAAGAGTAAATCAATAGCTCTTCCATCCAAAGGCAAGTCATCAAAAGCTCTCAAAGTGGTTGAATCTGAAGAGGAAGAACAGTCAAGTTCAGATTCTGAACCAGATGCTGCAGAAATGGCCATGCTCTCAAACAGACTTCAATATCTGGCCAAGAAGAACAGAAAGTTTCTCTCCAGAAGGGGTAACTCCAGAAGCTCAAGGAAAGAAGATCAGAAGGGATGCTTCAACTGTAAGAAGCCAGGTCACTTCATTGCTGAATGCCCTGATCTTCAAAAAGAAAAGTCAAAGGACAAGTCAAAGAGGTCTACATTCAAACCAAGCAAATTCAAGAAGCAGATTAAGCAGAGTTTAATGGCAACCTGGGATGATTTGGGTAGTGAATCTGGATCTGATAAAGAGGAAGCTGATGAAGATGCAAAGGTAGCTGTTGGGTTGGTAGCAACAGCAACTTCAGAAGCTGGATCAGATTCAGACTCAGAAGATGAAAATGAGGTATATTCCAAAATTCCCAGAGATGAACTTGTTGAGTCACTTAAAGAACTTCTTACACATTTTGAAGTAAGAACCAATGAGTTGAAGGATTTAAAAGAAAAATATGCTGATTTGGTACAACAGCAAAAATCAACTTTATTGGATCTGAAAGCTTCTGAACAAGGACTGAGGGGCTTTGACTTCATGTGTAAAACATATGAAGATCAGCTCAGGTTCTTATGTCAGAAGCTACAAGAAAAGTGTAATGAAAAACCTTTAAGTAACCATGAAATTGCTCTTGAAGATTTTATTATATCTGGCATTGACAGAAGCAGAGTGGCTTCTATGATTTATAGCATTTACAAGAACAATGGCAGAGGAATTGGTTTTCCAGAAGTGAAACTGGAGAAAACCAATCTAAAGTCTTGTTGTGAATGCATCAAGGAAGGTCTGAAAACATTCTTTGTACCAGAAGGGGCTGAGTTGGAAACTGTTGTTCAATCAGAACCTGAAGCTTCCAGTTTTAAGGCTAAGATTACTTCAAAGCCAAAGAACTCTAAGTCAAAGGCTATGATCAAATCTGATTCCAAAACTTCAAAGGTTAGGATCCTGAAAAGATCAGAACCTATTCCTCAGAGTCTGGTGAAACCAAAATCTGGGGTTCTGAAGTCTAAGTTTCAGAAGAAGACAGTTACTGCTTCTGAAGTACCAAAACCTAAGGTGATGGTTAATCAGAAGCAACCCAACTCACAGCACAAGGTACAAGAAGTGAAGAGTAAAGCCTTAAGTACTAACCTTCCAGGACCCATAGAACAATGGGTACCTAAATCTAAAAATGTCAATGATGCAGGTATGTCTAAGAGCAGTGCCAAAGCAAAGATCATGGTACCTAGACAGCGGTTGCTCAAGACACATGACAGGAGACAAGTCCATGTTCCTCAGCCTAACAATGAAAGAGGGAGGAAATGTGAAATTTGGAGGCAACCAGTCAGGCAGGATCATAGGTACAGGAACTATTGGTAATTCCTCTACCTCAATTAATAATGTATGGTTGGTAGATGGTCTTGAACATAACCTTTTGAGCATAAGTCAATTTTGTGATAATGGTTATGATGTGCTTTTTGAAAAACCCAACTGTACAGTAATCAACAAGAAAGACAAATCCATTGTGTTCAGGGGAAAGAGAGTTGACAATGTCTATAAAATCAATTTTTCTGAACTGGCTGATCAGAAGGTGATTTGCCTACTATCAGTGAATGATAAGAAATGGATGTGGCACAGAAGGTTAGGACATGCTAACTGGAGGTTAATCTCTAAGCTTAGTAAGTTACAACTTGTGAAAGGGCTACCAGACATTGACTATCATTCAGATGCACTTTGTGGTGCATGTCAGAGAGGGAAAATTGTGAAATCATCTTTTAAAACCAAAGACATTGTCTCAACCTCAAGACCTTTAGAATTACTCCATATTGATTTATTTGGACTAGTGAGTACTGCATCCTTATATGGAAGTAGATATGGATTAGTCATTGTTGATGATTACAGCAGATGGACTTGGGTGAAATTCATAAAGAGTAAAGATGTTGCGTGTGATGTATTCAGTAGCTTCTGCACTCAAATTCAATCTGAAAAAGAATCAAAAATTTTGAAAGTCAGAAATGATCATGGTGGAGAATTTGAAAATGAGCCATTTGAAGCTTTTTGTGAAAAACATGGAATTTTCCATGAATTCTCTTCTCCTAGAACACCACAACAAAATGGAGTTGTAGAGAGAAAGAATAGAACTTTACAAGAAATGGCCAGAACCATGATTCATGAAAACAATTTACCAAAACATTTTTGGGCAGAAGCAGTGAATACAGCATGCTATGTTCAAAACAGGATCTATATTAGACCTATTTTGGAGAAAACAGCATATGAACTCTTTAAAGGAAGAAAACTCAATATCTCTTACTTTCATCAATTTGGATGTACTTGTTACATTCTGAACAACAAGCTCTACCTAAAGAAATTTGATGCCAAGGCCCAAAGAGGAATCTTTTTAGGTTACTCTGAAAGGTCAAAGGCATACAGAGTGTATAATTCAGAAACACTCTGTGTTGAAGAATCTATGCACGTTAAATTTGATGACAAGGAGCTTGAAGATAAAACTTCAAAGCAGGGTGAAAGTTTTGCAGAGATACAGGTTCCTGAAGCTACTCCAGAACCTGATCAGATAGCTGAGTCTGAAGATAGTCCAGAAGCTGAACCCACATCAGAAGCGCAAGATGAAACTGCTTCTGATGAAGCACAAGATGGCTCACATCAAGAAGATCCTCCCAGAAACACATTCAAACACAAGTCTTCACATCCTGAGGAGCTAATCATTGGAAACAAAGATAGTCCAAGAAGAACAAGATCACATTTCAGACAAGAAGAGTCAATGATTGGACTAATCTCAATGATTGAACCTACAACAGTTGATGAAGCACTCTCAGATGATGGATGGATCCTAGCTATGCAAGAAGAGTTGAATCAATTTCAAAGAAATGATGTGTGGGATCTGGTACCCAAACCTCAGCACAAGAACATTATTGGAACAAAATGGGTATTCAGAAACAAGCTGAATGAGCAAGGTGAAGTAACAAGAAACAAAGCCAGACTTGTTGCACAAGGGTATAGTCAACAAGAAGGCATTGATTACACTGAAACGTTTGCTCCAGTTGCAAGATTGGAAGCAATCAGGTTACTTCTTTCCTATGCAGTTAATCATGGCATAATATTATATCAGATGGATGTCAAGAGTGCATTTCTCAATGGTGTCATAGAAGAAGAAGTGTATGTTAAGCAACCTCCTGGATTTGAGGATATTAAATATCCTGACCATGTTTTTAAATTGAAGAAATCACTATATGGCTTGAAACAAGCTCCCAGAGCTTGGTATGATAGACTAAGTAATTTCTTAATCAAAAATGATTTTAAGAGAGGACAGGTTGACACTACACTCTTCAGAAGGACCCTTGGGAAAGATATTCTTGTTGTGCAAATATATGTTGATGATATAATATTTGGTTCTACTAATGCATCTCTTTGCAAGGAATTTTCTGAGTTAATGCAGGATGAATTTGAAATGAGCATGATGGGAGAGCTGAAGTTCTTCCTTGGCATTCAAATCAATCAATGCAAAGATGGAGTCTATGTTCATCAATCAAAGTACACAAAGGAGCTTCTGAAGAAGTTCAAACTTGAAGATTGTAAAGTGATGAACACTCCAATGCATCCTACGTGCAACCTGAGCAAAGAAGATGAAGGAGCTAAAGTAGATCAGAAGCTGTATAGAGGTATGATTGGTTCTTTGTTATACCTCACTGCATCTAGGCCAGATATTTTATTCAGTGTATGCTTGTGTGCAAGATTCCAATCAGATCCTAGAGAATCTCATATGACTGCTGTCAAGAGAATCTTCAGGTATTTGAAGGGAACAACTAATCTTGGACTCCTTTATAGGAAATCCTTAGATTATAAGCTAATTGGATTCTGTGATGCTGATTATGCTGGTGATAGGATTGAAAGAAAATCAACCAGTGGCAATTGTCAATTTCTGGGTGATAATCTTATATCCTGGGCTAGCAAAAGACAAACAACTATTGCTATGTCTACAGCAGAAGCAGAATACATTTCAGCTGCAAGTTGTTGTACACAACTACTTTGGATGAAACATCAGTTGGAAGATTATCAGATAACTGCTAACAGTATTCCCATTTATTGTGATAATACTGCTGCTATTTGTTTGTCTAAAAATCCAATTTTGCATTCAAGAGCTAAGCACATTGAAATCAAACACCATTTTATCAGAGATTATGTTCAAAAAGGAATTTTAGATATACAATTCATTGATACTGAAAATCAATGGGCTGATATATTTACTAAGCCTTTATCTGTTGAAAGATTTGATTTTATAAAGAAAAATTTGAACATGCACTTCGTGTCTGATTAAATGTTTGCTTGCTCCTGAATAGGATTTTAGGTTCTGAAGTTAGTTCAGAAGCAGTAGTCCATCAGAAGCTCTTTATTGAGGTTCTGAGGAAAACTCGCTTCTGATGATGACATCAGCATCTGAAGTCCAGAAGCTGGATTTGTTGCTTCTGAATAGTTGGATTAGTGGAAACGTTAGGAGTTACTTTTTAAAGTAACTTCTGGCCCACTAACTTGGTAGTTACTCTGTGAACTTCTTACGTGGCCTGTATGTGTTGGTGTATAACTAAAAGGGCAATGATGATTTAATAGCTATGAAAGTACTTTTCACGCGCCCCCAATTTTGTCATTAATGTTATGTTTGTTTGTCTCTTTTGAATTGCAATCGTTTTACTTTTAACACTTTGTCAATTCACACACTACTCACTCACAACAAACACATTTGCTCTCAAACCGTTTGCGAAGTAAGCGCATTCTCTCAACCTTAGAACCCTAAAAATCTTCATCTTCTTCAAATCTTCGTC
The DNA here is from genome assembly GCF_051527215.1 of Medicago sativa. Lineage (NCBI taxonomy): Eukaryota > Viridiplantae > Streptophyta > Magnoliopsida > Fabales > Fabaceae > Medicago > Medicago sativa. The sequence goes on from NC_140753.1 coordinate 3,026,530, forward strand.
AATCATCAAATGGCATCATCAAGCTCGCAACGAAAAGTTTCAGTATCTACTTCAAGAATGGTCCCTGAATATGACTACAGAGGAAGAAGCATGAAATTGGAAGAATGGGATTTGCAAGTTCAGATAGAGAATCCAGTGGACTTTGATTCTCTGAATTTTCATGGGTGTTCTATCAGAAGCTACTATGAAGAGCAAGGACTCATGGATTATTTCAGAATGTTGAATGGACCAACATATGAAGCTCTGGTTAGACACTTCTGGGTAAGAGCAAAATTTTACAACAAAGCGGCATCCTTATCTGAGGAAAGTCAAATGGTGCTAATGTATCCTGAATTAGAAGGGAAAACAAGAGAAGAAATGGGTCTTGCGCCATTTGTTGAAGATGAAATCAGGTCCAGCATCTGTGGTATTCCAATAAGAATTGCACAATGGCACATAGAGTATGTTCTCAAGGCTGCAGCCTCTGGATACTACTCTGGAATTGATCTTTCAGATGCTGCTGAAAAACGCATTTGGAAAAAGCAAGCCAACTTGGTGATTTACAATTCTGAGAAGGAGAAGAAATATGCTGAATTGAGCATGGAAACCAAGATGCTTCTGAAGATTCAGAATGAGACCCTGTTTCCAAGTGGTGACTGTGTGAAGCCAAATCTAGCTCAGAAGGTCCTTCTCCAGCACTTCATCAAGAAGGAAAAGGTGAATGTGCCCAAATACATGTTCAAGTACTTGGTAGAGTGTTTGAAACAGAGTCAGCTACTGGATAAACCCTTGGTTCCTTATGGAAGACTCCTCTCAGAGATATTCTATCAAGGAGGTATCTTGGACAGTCTCAGTCAATCTCAAGGCTTCACAGATCAGCTACTTGACACAAAAACTGGAAAATTCATTAATGCTCATACTCTCTTGAATATGAAGCTAGTCAGTGAAGTCACCAAACTTCAAACTGATTTAAGTGAATCATTTGTTAAGTCTGATCTTATGAAGGACTTTCCACCTATCTGCAAGAAGGATCCCATTGAAGTGCAGATGTACTATATCAAGGAACATTTTGAGGCAACCAATGAGAGAATCAGATTGGAAGATATTCCAGAGGAAATGTATGGTGGTGCTCTACCACGAGCCAGAGGCAGAAAGTCAAAAAGGAAGATGACTGCAGAGCAATATCTAGAGGTTGAACAACCTACTAAAAAAGTTGCTGCTGACAAGCTCAAAATTGGAAGTTCATCAGTACCTTCTATTGAAGAAGCCATTGAAGACATGGACTCCAGGATGATCATGGGTGTTGACATTTCTCTTGATCAACCTGCTATACCAAAGAGGAAGAGAAAGCCAGCCTTGAGGAGAACCAAGGATTTTCCTCATATCACCTTAAGAGCTCAAGCTGCTTCTGATTTGAAGTTAAAAGAGTTACAAGAGAAGAAAGCAGCCGCTGAAAAGGTTCTGGAAATTGCTGCTGAGCTACGAGAGTCTGTAGTTTCAGAAGCCAAGCAACTGTTGCAGGTGTCCAGTGAATCTGCTAAAGAGGATTCTGATCCTGAACCAGAAAAGGTAATTAATATATCTTCAGATTCCGCATCCGCATCATTATCAGATTCTGATGATTCTGATGATGATATACCCTTAGCTAAACTATTTCGAAAACCAGTAAAAAGCCAATCAACATCATCCAAAACCAACGATAAGCCCTCTCAGTCAACTACTTATGAACCAGTTGGTCACATAATTATTGAGAAGTTGGCTGAACTGGCTGAGCAGAGAGAAAGAGTCATTGACACTATTTTTCGCCTTCACCCTCAACCTCTTAACATTCAACCTCTCAACATGATTCCTCCTGAAAATGTTGAGTCCACCTCAGAAAAAGCCTCTGAAACAACTCCAGAAGCAGCTGCTTCTGAAAATGTTGTTTCAGAAAACCCTCATCAACAAACACCTGAACCACATAAACCCACAACACCCCCACAATCACCAATAGCCATCACTGACCCCCAACTCAACACTCAAACAACAACTTCACCACAACAACCACCATCTGAAACTGAATTTCAACCTTTACCTGAACACTCTCCTGAACCAACTCCCATGGATGTTGACATCTCTCTAGTCAATGTTCAAGCCTCAACCTCCACCACACACATTGATTCTGACCAGCCCTCATCTTCTAACACACAAACACACCTTACCATTCCAGTTCCTAACCCTATTCAAGACTTAGAAATCAGTGATTCTGATCTTGAAATCCTTGAACATCCACCCACAAACATCCTGGAATCTGGATATATCAATTCTGAGCTTCTGACAATCTTGAGTCAGATGCACAATCTGGTGGATCAAAGAAGGACAATTGATCTCACAGGTGCATATGAAGACTCCTGGGCATCACTTCAGAACAGGGCAGCTGAGCTTATTGAAGAAATCAAGGCTAAATGCATCAGAGTCAAGCAAGCTTCAGTCAGAAGGCTAATGGAAAATCTGAATCAGAGTCTTAGAGTAAGAAGTTCTACACTGCTTCTGGCAAACCAGCCTTTCTTCTTTGAAACGGATTACTTGACCAGAGAAGCAAGGCTGTGTAAGCTTCTGAAGAAACAGATGGCACAGCAGCAGCAAGAAGCTAAAGAAAGGGAACAAGCTCTTCTTCAGAGGCAACAACAACTTGAAGAATTGTTGAAGAAGAAGATTGAAGAAATGGAAGAGATGAAGAAACAACAACAAACCAACCCTTAGTTGCACACCCTTGTGTTTTTCTTTGTTTGTTGTTTGTTTTATTTTCTTAGTCCTTGCTTCTGAAATCATCTTGTCTTATTTCTTTTGCTTCTGAATGCTTACTGATTCTGACTGTTTAGCTGCTTCTGACAATTGAATATACATGATTTTTTGCTCTGATTTATTTAGTTCATTGCTTAGTATACTCTCTCTCGTTTGAGTTTTTTCTCATATCTTTTTGTCTTTTGTGCTTAGATTTATTTTAATTTTTTTTTGATAATGACAAAAGGGGGAGTATATGTGACAAGTATTTAAAGGCTCTGAGCCCCATTAATGGCATTTGAAATTTTTGAAAAACTTCTATCTTTTTACCTTATTGGTATAAGCTTAATGAACGAAGGAGTATCAAAATTCAAGTAAAGTTAATTGAACCATTCTTCTTATCTATAAGTAAATTCTTTCAATGATTCAATTTTGCTTTTAAGCTCTGATAATAATTATTGCGCAAAATGAATTTAATTAACCTGGATAGAACTTAGGGGGAGCTTACAAACCTCACCTTAAAGACTGTCAGACTCAGGGGGAGTTTGAGCTTACAAACCTCAGATTCTGAGCTTACAAACCTCAGAACCCCAAAGTCAACTTGTTAATTAGATTAACAACAATTGATCAATTTTAAATACTTTTGTTTGTCATCATCAAAAAGGGGGAGATTGTTGGAACAAAATATGTTTAACAATAAACCTTAAAGAGTTTTGATGATAACAAGGTATTAAAAATTGTAAATTGGATTAGCTAATATTTGTTCAAGTGTACAGGACCATAATTATAAAGTTACATCATCATTGGTTCTGAATGAGCAAATAAAGAGCTATGGAAACAACAAAAATTTGAAGCTTGGACGCTTCTGAAGGCAACTTGCTCCTGAAGAAAAAGCGCTCCTGAAGTCAAGCTGCTCCTGAAGAAATAGCGCTCCTGAAGTAAGCTGCTCCTGAAGAATAGTGCTCCTGAAGACAAGAGGTCCAGAAGTCACATCATCAGAAGCTGCATCATCAGAAGCTGCAGAAGTCATCTCATCAGAAGCTGCATCATCAGAAGCTGCTTCATCAGAAGCCATTTCACCAGAAGCTGAATATCAACTGGATTTGCAAAGAATCAAGAATTGAAGAATTATCAATGCAAAAGCTGTCTATTGGATTCGAAAACACAAACAAAGGATTAGTGGAGTTTGCAACGGTCATTTCAAAGGTGTTTGAAGGCATGTGTTTGCAATTTGGACGAAAGCGTTGACATTGTACTTTGTACGAATTGTACAACCACGTTCTCCACTACTCTGTTTTGTGTCTGCACTTCAAGACAAGAAAACAGCTCCAGAATACGGTCTCGCCTGCATAGATGTTCCTTTGGATAAGGAATGGATTTCAAATTTGTTCTTCATAGGACAACAACCAAATCAGGCAAAAGATCATTGGTGAAAGATCAAGCTTCAACAACGACTCTTTGGTGTGCTGGCAATTTCACAACGTCTCTTTCACACCTCTATATAAAGGAGTGAAGACCTAGAGAATTGGTAATGCAAGAACGCTGAACGAAAGACTCACAAGATTTTCACAAGTACCAAACCTCTGCTGAAATTGTTCTGCATTCACTTAGAATTTCTGTGTCTCAAAGTCATATCTTAGAAATTCTTAAGTCCATTGAGTCTGTATCTGATTTGTATTGTGAGCACCTCTGATTGTATATCAAGTGTTCAACCTTAAACAATTTTCTGTGTAATTTTGTTTAGTTAGGAAGTCTCTTGCAGTTGTGCTTGAGCAGGAAGTCTCTTGATTGTGTTCTTGAGCAAAGGAAGTCTCTTGCTTGTGTGCTTGAGCATTGGAAGTCTCTTGCTTGTGTGCTTGAGCATTTGTAATCAGATATTACTCATAGTGAAATCTCCTTGGAAGTGCAAGGGGGACTGGACTACTTCCGGATTGTGGAAGGAACCAGTATAATTGCTTTGTGTCGTTCTTCTTCTCTCTCTCTGTTTTATTCCGCTGCATTTAGATTCTGATTATCACTTCAGAAGCTGTCTCACTTAGCTTCTGATCAGTGTGTTCAGTTTTTAGGAGAAACGAAGAATTTTTCTAAAACACAATTCAACCCCCCTTCTTGTGTTTTTCTCACCTTCAAGCCGGTGGGATGATCCCCCGTACAAAGTCCACAAGTATTGACTTGAGCGGTTCCTCCTTCTTGCTTGAGAGATTCAAGAATTTGTTTTGGCATAGCTCTCATCTCCTTTTGCATAACTTCTATTTGTTGAGTGAGAAGCTTATTTTGAGCTAAGACCGCATCATTTGCTTCTAGTTCAAGGATACCGGCTTTCCTTTGTTGAGGATTCCGGTTGTGAGAAGATTTTCTTGTGTTGAGAGCCATTTGGTTAATGATTTTGACAGCATCAGCTGGATTTTTCATAGCAATAGAACCTCCAGCACTTGCATCTAGCATCGTCTTGGACATGTCTTGAAGCCCTTGACGAAAAAGATATAGTTGCATTTGGCTATCAAAACCATGCTTTGGACAATTCCTTAGCAATGATTTATAGCGCTCCCAAGCTTCACAAAGAGAATCACTTTGGCCTTGAGCAAAAGTTGTAATTGAAGTTTTAGCCTCAAGATGCCTATCCTCCGGAAAGAACCTTTCTTGAAATGCTTTCTCTAGCTCACCCCAATTTTCCATCAAAGAAGTTGGTTGATCAATATACCACTCCTTAGCCTTCCCGATCAAAGAATGAGGAAACAATTGCACAAACACATCCTCTTCCTCATCTTCCTTCTTACCAAGTGTACCGGCGATAACATAGAAATTGGTTAAATGTCTATATGGATCCTCATGATCCATACCGGTAAACTGGTTATGAGTTATCAAGTTTATCAACCCCGACTTCAGCTCAATTGATTTGGCATTACGATTGCCAAGATTAGCTAGCCTCCTCGGACTAACCCACATAGGTAGAGCATCATTATCTTCTTCCTGAGCCATGACTACTTCTGGTTCACTCTTCGGAGATGAATGTGCAGAAGAATGTGAAGAATCACCAAGTGATATAGTATGCACCGAACCTGACGGAGAAGGAATAAAAAGTAAAGATTCCGGCTGAGCCAGCCTGGCTAATCTCTTAGCTTCCTTTGCTTGAGCTCTAAGTAACCTAGCAGTTTTCTCAATCTCAGGATCAAATTGTAGGTCTTCGTTAGCAACGGTACCTCGCATAAACAAAGTTCACCAAGACTATACCAGGTGGTTAGCATAAAAAATAATGAATGATATATGTGTATATGTATATGCATGAAAGAATTTTGTGCAAAATTGACTTAACATGACAAAATTGTTTCCATACTTATAATAAATTTCCGTTACTCCCCGGCAACGGCGCCATTTTGATGTAAGTTTTTCCTACATGTCATATAACTATGTACACGTGAGTATATATAGGATCGTTTCCACAGGGAGTTACGTTAATTATAAGCATTTTCACAATAGTTCACATTAAGGGTTTGGATATAATTTGTTTGTTTGTAACACTATATCCACCGATGACATAAAAGTAAAAACGAGAGGAGATCGAACTATTTCGCTTGCGGTATAAGATAACGAGCAAGCATAACAGCAGCAATCTCTCGATCGATTAACAGACTCTAGCTTTATAACCAATATTATTACAATCATTTCTACAACATCCTTCGTGTCCAAAGCGACATCGTTATTTCCAAGTTAGCGTTTAAACATTCGTGTCCAAATCCCTTAAACGATAACAAAGTCGATCGGATAACTTAATCGACCGTGTCCAGCCTGATTAAGTATCCGAAAGCATTAAAATCTTGATTAAAAGTAATTATCAAAGGTTTACAAACTTGTCAAGAGTGATATAACATAAGATAGATTGTTATTCTAGTTCTAGATTCAAGAGTTTGTGTCCAAATCATCTTGAATCTCTTTGAAAGCATTAAAAGCAAGAATAACAACAATATTGAATCATTAAGCTAGAACCTTATATATTAAAAGATCAAAAGATTACATAATAGCTTGGTTGTTACCTCAATACTACAAAGAAGGTGATAGTTACACATAGACATGTAAACTAATGCAAGGAATGAAGGAAAGATGAAGATTCCATGCCAAGATCCTTGATGTCTCAATGAATCTAGGGTTGAATCTACTCCTTAATCACTTGCTTTGTGTTTCTCTCTATGAAATAGCTCTAACCTCTCTCTAGAAATGTATAAAATGTTTCAATGGAATAGTGAATGACCTAAAAGAGAGGTAAGAATGCTATTTATATGTGCCTGTGTTTTTGTACCTACGCTAATAGCGCAGATTACGCTAATAGCGTGGTATGTCGGCCTATAATCTGGCCAATGGGCTTGTGCCACGTTGGCCTTGCCCTGCTTCTACGCTTCAGCTACGCTAATAGCGTGGTCCTCTGGAGCTTCTACGCTTATAGCGTAATCCACGCTAATAGCGTGTTTCTTCATGACAGCCACGCTCCAGGTGCGCCTATGGCGTAGCTCTCGGGAGCTTGTACGCTAATAGCTCAGAATACGCTATTAGCGTACTCTTCAAGAGTGCTCCAGATCCTACGCCCCAGGTACGCTAATGGCGTATCTCTCTGACCTTGGGCATTTCTTCATCACGCTAATAGCGTAGAACACGCTAATAGCGTATGACATTGAACTTTGACGTTTCTTGATCCTTGCTTGTATTTTCCTGCACAAAAAGGGTAGAATAAGGCTCAAAAGCATAAATGACATATTTACACAATAATTGGAGTTTTCCATAGAGAATCTTGCAAAACAAGTCACTAAAATGCCTACACTCCTATATGAAATATATCACTTTTAAACATTTATCAACTTGTCCAAGGAGTATCCTATTTATTTAAAGAGTTTGTGAAATACATTATTGATTTATATTTATATGATCAGGATACAGCTTTGATACTTTGGGATCCAATTCCAAAACTTGTCTTAAATATTTTTGTTAAACTTGTTCTTTATCATATTATGTGTTGGATTGGAATTCAATATATATTCAATTGTTCATTCTTTGAGGATATCAGAAAAGAGAGTGGTTGTGACTTTTGGAACATTAGTGAAGATGTATATATTGATGATAGTGGTGGACTTCCCAAGTTGTTTGATTTGTCTTGTTTCTTTATAAAGTTATCCATTTTAGTATCAACATATCTTGTATCATATCTTTAGGTTTTGAGAATTTCCATATCATACTCGTGTCGTATTAAGTATCTAGGCTCTATAGATCTTGAATACCAAAAGGTGTTCTCTACACGCGAACAATACTGAGGCATCACAATAACGTTGAATGACACTTGTTTAAATCAGTAGTCCCAAAATGTAAAACAGTGCGGTAGAACAAACCTATTTTACTTCTGTCTTAGGGAACATTATTATTTTACTTTTAAAATTTTCATTGCAGGGTCTTCAGCAACTCACACCAATCTCCCTTTCTTCTCAAGTTCAAATGCTTCAACTTCATTGGGAGGGAAGGCATCTCTTCAACCCAAAAAAACTCCTGTGACCAATGAGGAGATTGAGGCAGTTTTGGTATGTGAAATCTCCTTACTCATTCTCATCTGTTGTCTTAAGGATTTGGTCCTATTTAGTCTGCTGCTTGCATGATCTGCTATTGAAGTTTGCTACATTTTTTTCTTTTTGGTCTCTTCTTTCTTTTCTCTTGTTTCATTTTTATTTTATATTTTCCCATTCTATGAGATTGATCTAGCACTCCACCTTAGCATTTGCTTATTTCTTTTATCAATTATGTTTTTTTTTCCTTCCGGAATAACTGAGAAATCAATTCATATTGCATACCAAAATATAGGTCTTGCCTTTTATTTATTGTTTGTTTCTATTGCTTATACAAAATCAATTGTCTTTTGATTTTGGCAGTTGGGCGGTTGCTTCTAATCAGGTTGTCAAGGCTATATTTTCCCATAGTTGATGGTTCTTTAGTTGGTGCTAACTGTTGGCAATGTCTTTATGGTAGAAGAGAAACTGCTAAAAAAAGCTTTCAACTTCTTTGTTTCTAGCTGTTTTTCTTCTACCATGCGGGTGTTCAATAGAGTTGGTGCAGAGAAGGTCATCAAAACCATGTTGACTGTCTACCATGTAGAGACATCAATAGAAAAGTGATATCAACAATGTCAACCGAACCACAATGACTACCAATCATATACAACATTATACATACCCCTATTAAAATTTACAACAACGTAATTTTATTCAAAACAGAAAATAAAGAAACAACAATATGAGGAAAAAAATCATCATCCAACAGGGAAAAAAAATTAATTACCATTAATTGAAACAATTATATATAAAATGCTAATTTTATAATCACAAATGAAACTAACAATTACACTACTCTAATATTTTTAAACAATTTGTTTCCATTTTTATTATAAAGGATGCACATTAGTTAGCTTCTTTATATTAACAAAACAAGTACAATCTCTAACGTTGGTGTAAGTTGATAGTTCAATTTCTAAACTATAACGTGTCCACTAAATCCTAAACTCCATGAACCGCGTGATCTCCAATTATCTGGTGACCCGCATTACCGATATTCTGTGTACGACCTTCCGTTAACATTTAGGTGAAGGCCAAAAACTTACTACACCACATAAGATTAATCAAAATTAATCATAGTTAAGTAAAGAACAAATATAAATTTTGAATAAGCAATTTTTTTGTAGCGGATTAAGATCTTGAGAATATAAAAATTAATATAAACCAGCCACCAAATCACAACATGCATGATACATATCGAGCTAACTTTTCATCATTTATCTTTAATAACTTTCAATTTAATTCCCTCTTAATCAGTCATTCTCTCTCGTCTACGAATTTATTTTATGTCAGGGCAAAATCAATCGCTTTTACTCTTGCACACACTCACTTTGTTTCACTCTTTGTTTGTTACCAAAAAAGAAGATTTGAAGAAGAGGAGAAATTTTTTACAGAGGGAGAGATAGAATGTAATATGGAGTTTTTATACAACACTTGGAAAAGCTATAATTGCTCATAACAAACTGGTGTCAAAACATAAAATTTGAACTTTATCCCTTAAAATTTGTAAAAAAATAACGTGATTTTGCATTTAGAATTAATTGGAAACATGATTTTTATACGAAAACGTGATTTTGCATTTATAATTGATTACAAACATGATTTTTATACTAAAACTAGTGTATTTTCCGGTGTTATCCGAGTTATATACATAATATTAATGTTTGTATTTTATGTATAATTTTTTTTAAGGATGTATAATATTTATTAAAAGTTCATATAATTCAAGAGTTATAAAAGAAAAAATATTAGTCATATTATGACCCTTATTTTATTAATAAACTATTAATATTTGTTTAAAGTATAAAATAAATTATTTCTAGTTTTTTTGACAAAAAATAAATTGTATTTATCAAAATTGAAAAAGTTATCAATAATATTAGTGTGCGTGTGTTATATGTATAATATTTATTGAAAAAACAAATAATGTATAAAAATAAAAGAAAAAAGATTGCTCATATTATAACTCGTAACTTGTTAAATAAACTATTAATATCTACCTAAAATATGAATTTAAATGGGGTCCAACAAATGGACGGTGGGATTGAAATCCTCAGACTAGTCGGTCATTTGACAAGATATCGAGTATTATAAAAACTTCTTAAAATATAAAATAAATAATTCCTAGTTATTTTTTTGAGGGAAAATCCTAGTTATCTAAGTTGAAAAATTATCAAGAGTATGTGTTTACAATGAAAATAATTAGCACATCGAGTCAAATAAAATTATTTTCTTATAAAAATATGAAATTGATTAAAATAAATAATTTAATCAAATAATCAACTTTCCATATCAATTTAATATTTTAAAAATGAATGAATTATCTATTAAATTTGACAAAATCTATGATAAATAAAATTTAATTTAAAATGAAAATGAATGAAGGAGAAAACTGATAAACAAATAAATAGTTTGAAATAAGGACAAAACTCGTGTGAATTTCTTTATGTGTTTTTCATATGCTCGTAACTAAAAATACACTTTTCATGAGCAGTTTATTTAGGAACCATATGAAATGCAAGCACATAAGAAAATACACTTAAGTTTTTTGCTAGAAGTAAACAAAGGATAAAACTTATGTGCATTTTCTTAAATGCTTTTCGTGTGGCACTTCACATAAAATATTTCCAACTGCCTTTGATTTCTCAAATCCATGATGTTTTCAAAGTTTGTTATAACCATAAAAAATTAATGTTAATTATGTGAAGAACATACAGAAAGCATGTAAGGAAAATGCACCAAAGTTTTATCCTTAAAATAAAGGATTTTTTTAATGAAAAATATTAGCAATTAGTTGTTAAAAAAACACAAAATATATAAATGAATAAAAATATCAAATGAATAAAATAGTAATAATAGACTTGCGAAGGGGAAAAATAATAATAATAGTAGTAATAATTAGGGATGCCAAAAAAATTATATTCATGATATCCATGGATAAAATCGACCATTGATACGAAATGAATAAATTAACAAGTACACACAAATAAAATAAATTAATATTTTGAGTAATTTAACTTAATGGATACATATGTAGATATAATTATATCTCTATAGAAAATTTATAGTGATAATTAAGACGCGCAATATGTGTAGAGAATACCATATAAAACATCAATTTTTAAATTAAAAAATTGTTAATGTATTAGTATAGTACATGTCGATAATAAACAAATTATAAAATTAAATAATATATACTTTGAGAGCTTTTCCATCCGGTGTGATCCTAACCGACTCGATATATTAGTCTATGCAATTACGCGCAAACAATTCTTGATCCACACAAAAAAAAATGAAAAAATAGAAAAGGGTAAAATAAAGTTAACATTGGAGTTACACACATACATAAAAAAATTGAATATAAAATATTTTTGAAATTTGAATTTAGAATAAATTATTAAACCTATTGAAAAATATATTTTAAAACAATTCGATTTTTTTAGCGGAGTTGGAAATTTTTAAAAAATGTGTATATTTGTTTGGATATATTGAAAACTTATGTGTAGTTATAGTTGATCTTTTTTTTTTGGTGGTGGTCGGGGTTTCAACTCCGGACCTTTGCATATTTTATGCATTGTCCATACCAACTGAGTTAAGCCCACGAGGACAGATATAGTTGATCTATTTATGCTAATATAAAATATTACAAATACATTAAAAATTTAAATGAAATATTTAGAGGATAAGATCAAAGTAATATGTGTAGTTTTATTTTTTTTAAAAAAAAGTAATATATATAGTTTTTTTTTTTTTGAATTTAGTAATATATGTAGTTTGTTGAGCTATTTAATCTAATCAAAATATTAGATTGATTTGTATGTTCAATTCATTTATATAATTTTTTTTGTTCAAATATCCCGACTAAAATTTATGTTCACTCTTTTTTTTGACAAGAAAAAAAAAGAGTGAACATAAATTTTAGTCGGGATATTTGACAAAAAATTATTTCGCTCTTCTTATTTCATTAAGTTGATTAAAATTAATTTGATTTTGATTAAAATTATAAATATATTTGTTTAGCAAAGGCAAATTTACTGTATTTCATTCAAAATAAGTGAGTACAAAGTAGTAGGTACTTCACGAAAAACATGGGGGCTAGGGTGAGATAAAGCAGCTCTAGCGATGTTGTGAGCTACTTTATTTGCTTGCCTCCTAACAAACGACACTACATAGTCGGGATTACTGAGCAACAAAGTTTTACATTCATAAACTAAATCACCAATTTCATTAATTAGAGGATTGGTGGATTTTAGTAAGTCAACCAGAATCTTGCTGTCTGTTTTGAACATGACATGGTGAAAAGCTTTTGAGATTGCCATTTTGATTGACTCCAAAAGACCAATAGCTTCAACTTCCAAAACAGTGACAGAGGAGTAGTTGAGATCTGACTTACCAAGTAGAAAATTGCCTGTGGAGTTTCTGAAACAAATTCCATAACCCATGATTGTATTAGCATTGAAGATGGCGGCGTCAACATTACATTTGATCCAACCTTGCTGAGGTTTTGTCCAAACAAGTCAATGTTCCTCATGGTGTGGTGGGTTCTTGATTTTTTGCATACAACTCCATTCATGGAGGACCTCTTGAGCACGGGTGACAATGAGAGTTGGAGTGGTGTTCGTATTTTCCCAAAGCAACAGGTTGCGACTCTTCCACAAACTTCAAAGTGTCATAGCTGCTAAATGTCTTTGTTGGTCGGTTAGCCTGCTAAAAAATTCAAAAAGCAATTTTTGAAAGTTGTCCGCGCTAGGTAGCAGTTCGCTGATGATGTTGCCAACACCAATGAGATTCCAACATGCAACAGATTTGTGGCAGATAAAGAATAAGTGCATATAAGATTCAGCTAAAAGGTCACAAGAAACACATGTTTCAGAGCAAGGAACGATCCGTTTGGAGAGGTTGTCACTCGTAGGTAAACATTGATGAGTTGCACGTCAAAGAAAGGCACGTACACAGGGAGGAACATGGAGGTGCCAAAGGAGCTGCCAATGAGTGGAATTTTGAACCGGTAAAGATTCATGAAGAATGTCAATGCGTATACGGTAAGCCGATTTAACATAATAAGAACCATCATTTGTTGCCTTCCAGATGCGAGAGTCTTCTCGTTGGCTATTGTAGAGAGGAATGGAGAGAATGGCAGCAACATCAACATGATTAAAAAGAGAATGCACGAGGTTGTTGTTCCAATAGGTTGACCCCGGTATCATCAAGTCACTTACTTTTAAGTCCTCATAATCTGGGGGAGGAGGAGTGGACGGTTTGAGAGATGGTAAATTGCACAACCAAGGCATATTCCATATATTAATTTTTGAGCCATTACCAATCTTCCATCTATGCCCCAAAGTAAGAAAATGTTGAGTACTCCAAAGACTTCTCCATGTGTAGCTTGGATTATGACCGAGAGGGGCATCCAAGAAATCCCTTCGCGGGAAATATTTGGCTTTGAAGACATGAGTAAGTAGAGAAGACGAATCAGATAACAGTTTCCAACTTTGCTTACCGAGCATAGATAAGTTGAAGGCTTCCATATTACGAAAGCCAAGACCTCCAAATTTTTTGTGAAGAGTTAGTTTGTCCCACCTCATCCAATTGATTCCACGAGCGCCATTTTTTTTCGAACCCCAATAAAAGGAATTCATTATTTTTTCAATCTCATCACAAAGAGAGGTAGGGAGGAGGAAAGCTCCCATACAATAAGATGGGATTGCTTGAGCAACTGATTTAATAAGAACTTCCTTACCAGCACGCGAGAGAGACCGGGCACTCCAAGATTGACATTTTTTCCAAATACGGTCCTTAAGGTAAGAGAATATTTCCTTCTTGCTGCGACCTACCATAGAGGGGAGGCCTAAGTATTTACCAGAACCGATAGTATTTGAAACCCCAACGGAGGAGGAGATGACTGAAATGACATCTGAAGGCGTGTTAGTACTGAAGGCGATAGCAGATTTACTGTAATTGATTGCTTGCCCTGATGCTAATTCATAATGTGAGAGGATTTCCTTCAGATTTTGAGCTTCGGAGATTGTTGCTTTGCAAAAAAGGAAGTTGTCATCCGCGAATAAAAGATGGCTAACCGGTGGGGCAGAACGGAAAATACGGGTTCCATGCAATTTATCTCGAAGCTCATAATTTTTTATGATGGACGACAATCCTTCTACACATAAGATGTAGAGGTATGGTGAGAGAGGACATCCCTGACGAAGGCCTCGTTGTGGGGTAATAGGACCAATGCGGTCTCCATTGAAAATAACATGATATTCAACAAAAGTAATGCACATCATCATCCAAGAAATCCATTTAGCACAAGCCCCGTCTTGGTAAGGATAGCTTCCACATATGACCAGCTGACACTATCGAAGGCTTTTGAGATGTCTAGTTTTAGGGCAACTTCGCCAATTTTGCTTTTCCTTTTGCAGCGCATGTGGTGAAGAGTTTCGAATGCCGTTAAAGAGTTGTCCATGATGGAACGGGAATGAACAAATGTTGCCTGTTTCGGAGAGATCCATTTGTTAATAAGGGGCCGAAAGCGGTTAGTGAGTACCTTAGGGATAACTTTGTAAAGAACGTTGCACAAGGATATAGGGCGAAGATCTTTCATTGATTCTGGATTGGCCCCCTTAGGTGCAAGAACAATATTTGTAGCATTAAGATCCGTAGGTAAGGAACTAGAGTCGAGCCAAGAAGAGGCTGAGGAGTAGACATCGATATGGATTTCATTCCAAAACCGTTGAAAGAAAGCTGGGTTAAGACCATCAGGGCCAGGTGATTTATCTGGATGCATGCTGAATATTGCCTCCTTGAATTCTTCTTCAGTGAAAGGATGGGTTATAGATAATAGATATTTTGCACTTTCATATTGTAACAAACTATACTTATTCTTTTCAAATATAACAAATATAATGTCTTTTAAAAAAAATACAACAAAAATGATATAATTTTTTTTTTGAATGACACCAACAAAATATCATTATTTGGTTATAGTAATTGAAAGAAGAAAAAGTCAATCCAAAATAGTCTATTTTCTTGTATAGATTCAAAATCAATTTTTTGTGGAATAAAAATAAAATAAAGCTACTGTAAAGCTAAACAAAAGACTAGAGGCGTGTCGTACTCGTACGTAGGATTTTGATTCCTTCGAATGAAAGAAATCCATTAGTAGTATCTACCTACTTACCTTCGTTTTCGTCCTCTCTTCTCTTCTCTTCTTAACACGGCCAGGCCAGGTACAACTAACTAACTACAACTTCCATAAACTCTTTCTTTTTCCTCTCTTTATTACTTTTGTTTTCTTTTTTTTTTCCTACAAATTTAACCTTTTTTATTCTCTTGGATTGTTTGGTTTTTTATTTTTATTTCAATTTTTAAGTTGATTAATGAAGTTTAGGGCTGATCGATGGATACATGTTGTTATAGTCTTTATTTTGAAACTATTTTAGTTGAGAATCAGAATATTTAGGTGGGGGAAAATCGGTATGGTGTTTCTAAGAGAGAAAATTATATGCAATATGATATTTAATTGGATTTTAACCTAACCAATTAATAACTGTTCCACTATTTCTTTAGAGGTGATTGTCTCTGTAAATGTGCTTTGTTTGAGTTTCGTCAAAGAGTTACTTGATGAACAAGTGTTATCTTCATTTAAATAGTTTAAAAGCAAGTTTGTCGGGACTGCTAGTCTAACAATCCGGTGAGCTTGCTATTAGTAGAAGAAGTGATGGATGTTATTACTTTTTCTTTTCTTTTCCGATTCTACATATTCAGTTTATCATGTTAATTTCAATTTTTTTAAAAACATTTTATAGTGTCCGTAATTTAAAGAAGAAAAGTAATCCCTCCCCTATCTTCCCCTCTTAAACCCTCCATCCAATCACACCCTAAAAGGATTTTTGGACTTTATATTTTGCAAGATTGGTTTGCAATATGGTAGTACTTAGATACGGGAAGTGATGCCAAGTTGCCAATAGTAATATCACTAGAGGAAACTTGATTCATGTCCAACTTCTAGCATTGTTGATGTTTCAGGATTATTTATCGGTTGCACTTATCGCCATTATCTTCCTCTGGATAGGTTGGCATTTCCTTGAGAACTTAAGGTCATCTGTAATCACTCTCAAGTTTTAACATCTGGTGTAGAATATCTTGAGAACAAGGCACCTATTACTGAATCTGGAACTCATAAATCTTTTAGGCATTGTTTTCTGGTGGGAAAGGGAATAAAGATCAACACTCTGAAGGTCGTCAATCGCACAATCTAGCTTATTTTGGGCCTTGGTGCCATCCGAGGACTTGAAGAACACCAAGGGCTGCTTTCATGTTGAAATTGTTTACACTTCGAGGGCTGCCATGGAGCCCTAGTAGTGGTAGTCGGGAAAAGGTTTGCTTTCATCAGGTTTTGCACTGCGTTTCTTTTGTCATTGATGAAGGTTCTGTTATATCTTACCAAAGTCAATTATATTTTGTAGGTTGAACTAACAGCTGCAGAAGTAGAGTCTCTTCGATCAGAACTTGTTGATTTAGAGGAGAAGGAGGCTCAGTTAAAAGCTCAGTGAGTGATCCATAACTTTTTACTGTTACAGCATTTTCTGTCTTACAATGTATTACAATATCTTTTTACTGTTATAGCATTTTCTGTCTTACAATGTATTACAAGTTTAGTCAAATAGCAGTTAGCTTTGGGTTGCAATTCTTGTGATTTCGTATTTATCTTTTGATCAAATTTACGAAGACATTGAACATGACAAAGCTAGGATTTCAGGTTCTAGCCATAGATTTGGAGTCTAGTCACAAGTGATTGTCTTAGTAGTAGGGATCAAATGAAGTTTAATTTCCTTATTGTTTTGTAGTTCTTCATGTCACTCCATATAGTGATTCTTTTTTGCTGTTACAAAGGAAGCTACTTGACCTCGGAGTTGAAATTCAGTGTTTAATCTTTATCCAGCCCTCCCCTATCTGGGGAATACTTTTTGTGTTTTCTGTATATAACTTTGATTTTTTTATTTGACACAGGTTGGAAAATATTGATGAAATTTTGCGGTCAGCTCGTCTATCCGGATATTTATACATCCGAACCGTACTTAACTGCCCAAACCTTCATTAGTTTATTTTGCATCCATCTGCTTGTCATTACCTAACACGCTTAGTACTGATTGGCTTTCATTTTTTATCTACAGAGATGGACAGAGCTTCCAGGAGAATCTCCACCTATTGATGATACCGATGTAGATGATTGGCTTCCTCGCTTTGTTGTTCTTCAGGGTGAATGTCTCTTCATATATTTGTTGAGTACAGGTAGTGCTACTAACTTCTATTTTATATGCAGAGCTGTATTTCTCACTTTAAGGCCTTTACCCGATGAATCTCTCTTATATTCTCTCGTTAGTTTCACATTTTTCATATTTATATTGTTTTCAGATATATGTATTCAACTTTAGAGCAGTGAATCAATGCTCTTTTTCTCCTTTTTTTCTCTCCTCTCTATTTTTTTATCCTTATGCTTACGAAAACGCGAGATGTATATATGTTTATTTGCTTCAGAGATAAACTTACTTTTAAAAATATTTTTCTAAAGTTTCACCTCTTTTTACCAATATTTTTCGGATGATTGGCTTTCATTTACAATTGCTGATGAAGGGGGAAATTGCAGACTTAAGTCCTCACGACTCAACACTTCTATCTGACATTGTTGAAGTATACCAATTACCAAGTATTAAGCGTGAAGATGGTGAGATGAGATACGCCTTTTGTATTTTAACACGACATGGATTACGATATGAATGCTCGAGCAGTTCTAAGATACAGGTATGCCTAACTTAAGAATATCTGATTAGTAAAAAAAAAAAAGTTAATATTTGTTTTTTAGAAGTTAACACTAATGTTGATCAATTTCTAATTGCATGTTGTATGTATTTTCATCATATTAAATGATGTAATTCGCTCTTTTATTCCTTTTTAAGGTGGATTCGTGGTTATCAGCTCTGCAATCGGACTGCAAACTGGAATCTGATGCATCAACTCCCAATGGTTCGATATAGATGTAACATGTTTTACTCCTTGTTTGGGGGAATTTGAGATGGCATGAAAGATAAACTACTGTGTAAATATGAAACTGATGCCATGACTATTATTTCTTGTACATGCAACATAAAGTAACAGAATAGAGACTGATGATTATTTGGTCACTTCTGACTTATTCCAGGACTTGATTGACCCATTAAATTTTGAATTAGAGGAACTAATGAACTTTGCTAGTTTGGTGATTTTCTACGTCTATATAAAATTGAGTTCTTCCTGAACAGTTAAGTTAGTTATACTGGGTGATCTTGATGGGGATCATTTTTGTCTACGCCTATATAAACATTTGCTAGTTTGATGATTGTATACATAGCTTTGTATGAACACGAGGAGTGCTTAGGTAGTGTTTGGCCCAGCTTTTTTTCAACTTCTTTCACCTTAAAAGTAGAAGGAGGGCCAAACACTATTTATGAAAAGCTATACAAAAAATAAGCAACTTAATTTTATAGAAGAAAATATGACCAAAAGGAGATTGAAAAAAAGTTAAAAAAACTAGCTTTATACGGAACTTACAACTTAAGACCACTATTCCATTCCTGCCATGGATAAAACCAGCTATTTTTTTTAATATTTTTCATTTGAAACTCCATCTATACGAGGCTACCATTAATTCCTTGCTAATCTTTTAAAAAAAAAATCCTTGCTAATTAACATAATGAATACTACCATCAACGTTTTTTCCCCAGCTAATTAACATAATGAATACTACTTGCTAATTAAAATAATAAATTACTCAAAAAAAATTAACATAATAAATACCACTCGTATAATTCCTGCTATTTTTTTAATCTTTTCATTATTTCTCTTTCAAAAAAAAAAATCTTTTCCTTCTTTCGATTAAGAAAAACGTGATTTCTCTTGTAAAAAATAGTTATTTCTAAACAATACAAAAATTATTTTATTTAAAAAAATTAGTCAGTTTTGAATTATTTTTCTGATCAACGTCATAATTTTTTCTTATAAAATTGATTAAAAAAATATTCAGTATTTTAATTTTTTTATTCTATTAGCGAACTATTTTCTTCATTTGTTATATATTTTTAATGATCAATGCATTCAACAATAAAAATTAATAAAAACTACAAAAAAATTCGAAATACATATATTAGTTTAAAGATGGTTTTTAAGTTAAAAAAATATAAAATTGCCAAACACCTTTAACTTTTTTATTAAAGGACTTATATATTGACTTAATTATAAAGTAGCTTTAAACCTACATATAAGTCGGGCCAAACGGCAACGCTATCTTTTCAATATTCCTTTTTCAGGGAATCTTTTCAATATTCTATCTAACACTTTTTTATTGGGTAAAATTAATATGGATCCCGCATTTTGAGAATGAGACTCGCATAAGTGATAGGATTCACATTGATCGTAGCAAATTAAAAAGTGATTATTAAAAAGAGTGTCAAAAGAGTATATATGACATTTCTTGTTGCTACGAGATTGGGGTTTATGGGTTTCTAAATTAGATTTTGTTAATTTGGGGGAAAATATTATTTGAGGATTATTGTTGATATTTTAATATCATATAGCTATATTTTTTTAAAAATTTGTTATTCGATCTAAGGACCGACTAATTTTAAGGGTCCAATTCCTACCCTTTACTTGCGGGACTATAGACTAGTTCATTGAAATTGGCATCAGACAAGTCGAACCTAAGGTCTTGAGAGAAACTCATTTTGAGGTCAACATCACAATGTCATCCCAAATGGGTTTATAGATATCTGAATTTTATTAATTATTATACTTATTAAAATTTATGTTGTTGAATTAAAATAAATCTTATGACGTGGATATTCAATATGTCTATATGTTATATGGAGAGGTGTTAAATGGGTTGGCCCACCAAAACATGGGAGGTCCAACTACATAAATGGGCTAGACCGTCTCAGTCCATTTGTGTTTGGACAACGAATTCTAGTGTCTGGTCCGATCCGTGTGGGATCATGGGCCAACCATACCCGGCTCGTTTTAGTTTTTTTTTTATTTATTCAATTTTTTTTATGTATTTTGACATTTTAGTTACCCACAACCATCCTTTTTAAAATATGATTGAATGAACATATAAATTTAAATAATTTTTACATTAGCATTAAACTCTAGATTTATTCCTTCAAATGAATCGAATTAATAATTTATAAACTTTAGAATTTTAAAACTTTGAGCTAAATTTATCCATTTTTATTAAGCATACTTATTTAAATATTTTTTATTAATAAATTTTAAATTAGTTGATAATCTTTAAAAAATAGTGTTTTTTAACAATAATCAAATGAAAATTTTGATAGTGGCCGACCTGAAACCCGATGGGTTAGCTCAACCCATTCCAAAAAAAAAGCTCAAGTGTATTTTGGGCTGACAATTTAAAACCGAATCCTAAATGTAGACTAATAGACCGGTCCATTTTTCACATCTCTAACTACATGTGATCTACCACATACCATGTCTACAAACTAAAAATAATAATTTTAAGAGCATTAATTTTTCCACTCTGTTGCCTTCTCGCGCGCCCTGCAAAAATTTCAATAATACCTCTGGAAAATAAAGGAAAATGTTAGTTTTCCGAACCAGATTGTTAGTTTTTCCGGAAAATAAAATCCGGACGCATACGCTATGAATATTTGTGTCTTTCTTTGATGTCAAAGGTCTCTGTTGACCGTTATACGACCCCCGCATAAGCTGCAATGCAATTGCAGGGGTCGTATGAGTGGTCAACAATGACCATGACACCACAAACACTCCTAAAAGCTACCTAAAAAACTTAAAAAATTTGAAGAAAATGTAAGAAAGGAGGTGAAGAAGAATGAAGGAAAATGTTGAAGATCCAAGCCTTTTTATAGCCTTAAATAAGTCATTTAAATAAGTCATAGGTCTTAATTACAATCAAATATAACGTGTTCCACATTCAAAACCGTCAAAAAATGCATTCAAACTCCACTAACCGGCCTAACTTTTGGTGAAACGTCACCGGCCAAAATGTTACTGAGGGTTTCCGGATTTTATAATCCGGAATGCATGAAGTTATTCCGGATTATAAAGTCTGAACTGCACCAGACCCTTTATTTGGATCGTTTTCGTTGCGAATGCCTTGGAAAAAAATTGAACAAAGGTACATAACATAAATAGAAGCAACATAAGACAAATAAACAGTTAAAAAAAACCATAACAGAAATGATGAATCTTTTAGGAAGGTGTTTTCAAGAGGATTTCTTTGAGTTAGATCATGCTACCCTGTCAAATGACATATTCATCTGGCAGGCAGCAAGATCTTACTCATAGAAACCTCTTGATATTTTTGAGTTATCTATCTATCAAGGAGGCATCAAGGACTATCTATATATTTTTGACAGCATGCTGAGGATCTTTGATGAGTCAATAATTAGTTAGTTTTAGTATAATATTTAGTTTCATTTTAATTAGATTTAAGTTTATTTTATTTTAATATTATTTCCTTTTTGAACTAATTTACTTCAATTGCATATTATTATATTTCAGGAATAAATATTTGATGGATTGAGTCTTGGAGCAAAAGAAAGGAGTCTGGATCTGATTCAGAGCAAAAATACGAAGATTTAGAGACAAAAATATATCTTCCCAAAGTAAGAAGCTTGGCACGGCCCGTGCTAAGATTGGCACGGCCGTGCCACCCTCCAGGAGTGCCTTTTGCTGCTTTTGCTTAGTATTTAAGCTACTCTATTTAGTTTTGACCAAAAAACCCACAATTGCTTGTGGAACATTCTAGTGATGTAATTGCTTAGATTTTAAGTCGAATGTATCCTATAAATAGAGTAGCTAGCCATCAAAAACGAAATCATCTATATTTTTGGAATTCAATAAGTGATAATTGTCTTTCTCAATAAAGCTCTTCTTTTATTTCTTTACTTTCTTGTTATTTTATTTATGTTCTTCTTCTCCTTCTCTATGTCTACGATGAACATGAGTAAGTAGACTTCTTGGGATTGTTGGATAAGTCTAATGACATAATCCGGATCAAACCAAGCCTTAAACCTTAATTTTATGTAACCCTAATTTCTAATCTAGATTCACCGTTTTAACATGAATTAACCATTATCAAACTGTAGAAGCGGAAGTGGAGGGTTTGATAATTGTTAATTCATTATTCCAAATATCAATTCATAAAACGAAAGTGGAGTTTTGATATTCGAACAAGTGAATCTAGACAAGGATTGCGAAACATGAAAATAGTCTAGCAAACCTTGAGACACATAAAGTTTCGAACTTCAAGGATTCCAACGGCAATCACCCATGAAAATAAGTGTGGTTGTTGGAGGAACACACTCACTGAGACCGAAAGGAGATGTGATAGGCCAAAGAGAAACTTGTCTTTAGAGATTAGGTCTAACATAAAGTTATAAGTTTAAAGGTTTGGTTTGTAAAGGATTTGTCGCCACGATGAACCAATAATCTCAAGGCTCCTTTTATTATTATATTTTCTTTCAACCAACTGAAACCCTCTACTTTACAACTTGCTTCTCTTCTAATCATCAAATTAAAGTTGATTGAATTGAACAACTCCCTGTCGGAACGATACTCTCTTTTATTACTACTTCGATAAACCGTGCACTTGCGGTTTATCTCATCAATCTTCATCGTGCCGTTATATAGAGATCTATATATTTAAAACAACATGAGAAAGATCCTCAGCACAATGACAAAAATTTGCTCTGGTTTCTTTGGTGTGTTTGTTTGTATTTTTGACAGCATGCTGAAGATCTTCATCACGGAGTCAAATAGAGAACTATCTATTTAGGACCGCGTGAGAAAGATCCTCAGCTTGATGACAAAAATTTGCATGGTTTTCTTTGGTGTGTTTGTGTGTTTTGCTGGTATTGAAGCTCAAAACCGGAGAGGGTGTATTTATAGAGGTCCTTGGATGTTGTGGACCACATAAACTCTTGGTGCAATGTGGATCACACAAAAGAATCCTATGCTGAGGTATTCCGGATTTCGTTTTCCGAAACACACTTACGCCCTAGGTGAATCCGGATTTCATAATCCGAAAATCATATCTTTGGTTATTTTATCGATTAGATGAACATATTTGACGTAATTTAAAACATAATGAAAGTTTAAATAATATACATATATTATTCAAAACATAATGCAACAGCTTAATTCAACAACACATAACTAACACGCAATTAAAACAACATAAAACACGCGATTAATTAAAACATAACACATTATCACGGATCATCTAAACTAACTTCTTCCTTTGGTCCCTCCAGCAGAGCCCTGATCTCTTCGTAGTTCCTGGGCCGGTGCAAACCTTTCAGAATTTGTTCAGCAGATCTAACCAACGAAGCGTCCAACTCGATCGGTCCTCTAGTACTGTGCTGACCAAAGACATAGAACATGGTTCTCACGTCGTCGTCGTTTGTGAGTTTCATCCGGCTGAAGCAAAGAGATCCGGCTGAGTCGGACAATGGACATCGATATTCAACATCGACCACCCTCATCATGTCTCTGTGGTTGAGTTGACGGTTGATTTGATCCAACTCATCCTTCAGCCCGGAGAGGGTGACATCGTTGCGAATACTAAACAGATGGGGTGGTTTAACGCCGTTGTAGTAGACTGCCGCTAGTTTGGTGTTCAGATCAAAGCCATGGAATTCCATAATTTTTTCCTGGTGTAGTTTACTTGTAACGAAAATAGGGACCCCTATTTATAGAGTTATCTGGGCGTTGTGGACCACATAAACTCTTGGTGCAATGCGGATCACACAAAAAGAATCCAATCCCGATGAATTCCGGATTTCAAAATCCGAACCATCCATCACCCTAGAGAAAGGCCAACTTTCCCTTTGTTTCACCCTATTATCGTATTTATTCGGACTACATAATCCGGAAACCATTAGAGTTGTCCGAATTATGATATCCGAACTGCATCAGTTAGTTTTGGCCGGTGGTCTGCACCACAAGAAACATGTTTTCAAAGGTTTTTACCACCATTAATGGCTGGTAAAACTCTTTTGAACACGTTTTTTTGACTAAGAATTAAGTGTTTACATAACCTATGCTTAAAGAAATCCTATAAATAGCCTCCAAAACCTTCCCATTTTCACACCATTTCTCAAACTCTTTCCTCCTCTCCTCATGTTTATTCTATGTAAAATGTGTTTCCATCGTTGGCCTTTCATAAAACGATGTTGCTTTGGAAACTCAGGGGTTATATGACCGGTCAACGGGGAAGGCAACGCGCTACAACGAAGCACAGTTTGTCTGGGGTGTCACGTTGACCATCACGGTCTCTTTCACCCCGGAAACAAACCTTACCTCAGTAGCCTCCCCCCCCCGACCAACCTTCTTGGGGCAAAGCTAGATTTAGTTTTACTCCAGGGAGGTCGGTTTTCTGGTAGTTTTTTTTTTCTTTTCTACTTTTCTTTTTATATTAATAAAATGAGTTTGTTTTAGGCTCTTAGGTGATTAGAAATAGTTTTAGGTTCTTATGTAATAAGCTTAAAAAACTTCAACGTTATTGTAATGTATTATTCAAATATCAATAAAATGAGTTGTTTTATATTTTTGTCTTTTTATTTCTGTTTTATATGTTTATTTGCATTTATTTTACGAATTTCAAAGCTTAAAATTGAAAAAGTTCTGGAGAAAGACCATTTCGAAATGTATAATCCGGATAAATCTGAAAAACGTTAACAATTCATTCCGGAAAACGAATTCCGGACCATTGGTAAAAATGAAAAAAAATAGGGCACGCGAGGAAACCTAGAGGGTGGGAAAAGTAAAACTCTAATTTTTAAGGTAAATCTATTTTGAACTTTCTTGTTACAACTTAAAAGGATTCGTCATCAAAGGACCAAAACTTAAACAAATAAGAAGACCAAAATGTATTTATACTTTTTTTTTTGGGTAAAATTACACTTTTAGTCCCTTAACTTAATTTCAGGTAACAGTTTGGTCCTTTATCTTTTTTTCATTTCAATTTGGTCCTTTTTGTCAATTTTCATATGAATTTTTAAGCTTATAATTCATGATTTTATTTTCTTATGGTTTTTCAGTCTTCAAATCTATGATCCTCGTCTATGTTTGCATAAGAATATTAGATTTGAAGCTTGAAAATGTATATGAAAATGAACAAAAATGAACAAATTGAAATGAAAAAAAGATAAAGGACCAAACTGTTACCTGAAATTAAATTAAGGGACTAAAAATGTAATTTTGCCTTTTTTATTTTGTTACAACTCGTGTGGTACGACGTGGTTCACATAAGTGACCAAATCCGAGTTTTTTTTTTGTTGACGTTTAATCCAAGTTACTCGTTTTTTTTAGGGATTATCCTTGTAGCAGCACATGTCCTGGCAATTTGTATAGTGTAATTTTCTAGAATTATCAACATTTGCATTTCCATGATTTATTTATTTTAGTCAAGTCCATGATCTTATTTTTTATGAAGATATTTTTACACGTCAACGAAAATGTCAAATCCATACATTAAGAACATCAAAACAGATAGAAGAAAAATGTCAAATCCACTTTAAGAACATGTTTGTTAAACAATCCCATCGTTGCAATACAAAATATAAGAAACTTTCCTTCTTTCAAAAAAAAAAATATAAGAAACTTTCCTAAACTATCCAATTTGCCTTAAAAAATAGACAAAAAATGGACGTCATTCAATACGTACCATACCAACTACTAGTAACTACCACCAAGTGCCTTAAAACAAGAAGAAGAATGAGCATGTATACATGTACTGGCAAATAAATACTACACGTTGGGACTATTTATTGTTCAACATTAAAATACCGGTACATTTTTTCTTTTGACAAGTACATCGTGGGCACAGCGTTGTTTGGCTCATTTATTTATATAAATTTGTCTCAAGCAATTTAGATAGAGACGAATTAACTTTTGAGTTTTTTTTAAGGAAAATTAACTTTTTAGTTGTTCAACAGACACATATAACTTTATTTTTTTTCGTTCAAAAGAGATTTAGAGCCCATTTATTAAAAATTAAAATAAAAGTGGTTTTGATATTGAACAATTTATAGATTATTTTTTAGAGATTTTATAAAAAAATCAGATTCTATTTTGCGTTTTTTTATCGTAGTAAAAATCATTTTTATTTTAAAAAATAATTTAATTGTTTGAACACAACTATAAAAAATGGATTTTTTATTTCAAAACTAGTTCAATCTTTTGATATTTATTTTTCCTCTCCTTTCAAAAAAACTATGTTTTGAGAAGATACTCCTAACAACTTCTCATTTAAAGTTATTTTTAGATTTTTTTAAAATTCTATTTTTTTAAAAAAAAGTTGTAACAAATGCATGAAATATTCTTAAAAGTGATTATTTTAAAAAAAATCTATTAAAAAGCTATAACAAACGGGCTGTTACTTTAAATCCTATTAGTTAACGATGGTGTTTCACATATACTATAATAAAATTTTGTAAAAAGAAAATACTATAATAAAATGTTCATATAAAAAAAAATGTTTTTTGGCCGGATAATAAAATGTTTTATTTTTTCCTTGAAAGAGCAACAATATATCGTTAGTATCTTTTTTTTTTTGTTTCAACATTATTAATTTATAATCCCCTAAAAAAAATTGACACTAAACTAGCCCATCCAAAATTAACATAGAAAGAATTTAACCTAAAACTTTGAGGAGGAGCAAACTTCAAGGTTTCAAATCAACACCACAAGGTCAAAAATAGGGTGTTTTGATTTTAACTAAAAAAAAAAATAATTTGAAGCTCAATCTTCTCACTTAAAGTTTGCAAAAAAAATAAAATTTGAAGCTCAAACTTCATTGCATCGGCACAGACAGCCCTGTTAGGCGCTAACTCCCAAACATTTTATCGAAATTCCACCTTGTATCTATGATTTGTCATCTAATGAAATGAGATAACTTATTCCTTTCAAGAAAAAAAAAAACACTGTGAAGGCATTAGATGAGTCAGATTCCACATTTTAAGGTTTAGCTCGAGGAGCAATATCTCACTAGGAAACAAAGTCTATGGGCTAAACTCATTTAAATGTGAAAAAAATTTATCAACACTCTTACAACTACAAATTAAAATTTTACATAAATTACACGAGAGTAATACAATCAAAAAGAAAAATTACACAAGAATAAGAAATATCCACACCAGAAAGTGTAAAACGAGTTTGAACTTTAGATTCCTTGAAAAAAAATAAAATTAAAAGTAGCTTTTTGTTTTATTTTATGAAGAAAAAGGAAAAAAAAAATCAAATAGTGTTGCGTAATGAATCGGATGGATGGAAGTACTTTATTTGCTGACCAACCAAACCTAATTTAATAAAACAACACTATCTTAGCCAGCAATTACGCTGAGCACGTTTCAATACTATCATACCCTACCCTACCCTACACTCTGGCTCACTCCATCGACTCTTCAAAGTCAAAACCAATATTCCCTTTCCCTTAAACCACCGTTAACTGCATTTAAAGTCTCATCTACTCTCTCCATTTAAAATTTCTCATTCTCCGCTTTACTTAACCATTTTTCTCATCGATCGATTGTTGAGCCATGGCGCAGAAAAGATTCATCATTGAGGTCGAAAAAGCGAAGGAAGCTACCGAAGATAAACCTTCAAGAGGACCTGCGTATCGTAGCATCTTCGCTAAAAATGGTTTTCCATCTCCTATTCCTGGTCTTGATAGTTGCTGGGATGTTTTTCGGTTAGTTTTTCAATCACTTCCATTTTCATCTTAATTTCGATGTGGATTTCGTTAGTGTCATGACTTGAGTTGAAGTTTTTCGTTCTTTGATTTAATCTTCATTTCGTTTTTTTTTTTATGTTAGTAATTAGTAGATTTAATTACACTAGATCAGATTCTGTTCATTTTATTTTAATTTAATTTAATTTAATTTTCGTTGAGCTTTGATGCTAATTTGCAAATCAGAGCTCTCTGATCTGAATCTTAATATCATTCAGAGTGAGTAAATCGGATTTTGCTATTCGGTTTCTCGAATTTTCTTTCTAACATTGGAGAAATATTGTTTACTTTTTTTTTGTGTGTGTGTGAGCATAGAGGACTTGAATATTGGATTTAATTTTTCGCTCCATTTTGGACTAAGTATGAGTCATGTATTACTTCACTTTTAGTTAATGTTAAAAGAAAATAAGTGTTGTTAATCGCAGATCACGACAAATAGAGGTTTGTTTAAATTCTGTTATAATTTCGTATAGCCGCTATTTGACAAGATTTTGTAATAAATAGCTTATCATGGAGCGATAACTATTTCTAAGAATTCTGTTATACTATAGTTTCGCTTTTTAACAACACTAGCAAAAATTTGGACCTGTATTGATAAGACATTAGCCGTTTCAGTTCTGATTGTATTAGTGCTTTTACAGATTGTCCGTTGAGAAATATCCAAATAATCCTATGCTTGGTAACCGAGAGATTGTGGACGGGAAGGTAAAGTATTGGTTACTGTATAAATCTTTTGTTTTTTTGAAAATTTTCTTGCCATAGCTTGACCGGTCATGGATTTTGACTTATTTAAGTGCTCGCATGTTATTATGAAACTTAACAGCATGGCAAGTACAAGTGGCAAACTTACAAAGAAGTATATGACATGGTGATCAAAGTCGGAAATTCTATCCGCAGCTGTGGTTATGGAGAAGTAAGTCTTATGTCTCTTCTCTTGATTACCAGAAAATGAAACCTTGTTTTGTTTTTGGCTATTTAAATAGCATTTTCTACTTTGTATGATATTCAAATTCTTGGGTTCTCTGTACATGTTGGGTTGTTCATTATTTAATAGCTACAATCAGCATCGACGTGCAATGCCAAATTTGTGCGGTTTCATGCAATTGGTAGTTTCAGAATTCAGATACCTCTTATTTAATTTCTTTGAACATATATTATTGATAATGTTACTATCTGCATCATAAATAGTTCAATAGTTATTCACTTACCAAGAACATGTTCATGTGAGTTCAATTGCAAGTCTTTGTCACTACCAAAAAAAAAATTTGCTTAAGTCTTTGTCACAGATTTTCCTGATGAACTTAAGCTGGCAAAATTTGTCTAATATGATTTTGACATTTCACTTCCGCATGTAATAATTATTTATATTGATTAGTTTTTTTGAGCTTAATTTGTATATTGCTGGTTTGCAGGGTGTAAAATGTGGTATTTATGGTGCCAATTCTGCAGAGTGGATTATGAGCATGGAGGTACATTTTATTTTGAATTTCTTTCGTCTTGGTTTTCTTTTAAATTTTTCCAATTCTAAACCCTGTTTTGTTCCCCAATCTTTCTCTTGCTGCCTGATTGACTCATGCCTCCCATTGAAGGTTTTGTTTTGTGGTTTCAATCCCTTACGAGGCAGCACAAAATTAGGGAAAAGTTCCTTATTGTGTGATCCAACACATCTGTGAGGCATTGTGATGTTTTCTTCCAAATATTGAGTCAGTTCAATGGACCCCTAAGTCATCCATGTTATGCTCTCTCATTTGGAACCTTATTTCTGATTTAAGTCCCCCAAAAAGTATTCTAAGAGTTGTTCCTCTTGAAGGACTCCAGCTTGCACTTCAATGTTCTACACATGCTCCTCCACTCAGTCCGTCCGATCCAATGTGTCCAACTTTTTCCCTCTTGTCTCTTCCTCAACCTTCTAATCGAAGTCATTGTAGAGGCTTTGCAACCAGATATAGGCTTTAATGGAGCCAAAACTGAAATTGATTGTTGTCGCACTTCCCATTTCCATGATATTAATTTGTAGGGGAAAATACACTCACATCCCCTTAAGTATGGGTAAATAACACAAACATTCCCTCTAGTTTTGAAAAAACAACAACCCCCCTTGAGCTTTCACGGCGTTAAAAATCTGTTTGATGCAGACCTCCTTTCTTTCATATGCTTCTCATCCATAAATTAGGTTCGGCTGTCAGTCACCATTTCTTAATATTTGTTTAAAAAACATAACTGTACAATCGACAAAGCACTAGCTTGCTGCAAAATATAATCTAACAACCTTCTTTCGATTACAATTTCACTTTCTAATCCATACATTTATCTATATGGAAAAACATGCACAGTGCAGAATTATTTTTCATGAAGTTTTAGGAGTTGCAATTATTTCACAAGCTTTACATTCGATTACTTCAGAACAAAATTTCCTTCTCGTCAATCTTAGATCCTTAAAACCCTTTCCTTTGCTCTTCTATCGTTCTAATTCTAAACTACCATTTGGTTAAACGTCTATCAAAAATACGAAAATGAAAACTCATTATTTTCTCCACTTTTATTTTTGCAAACAATGGTCTAATGTTATTCGATTTCGTGAAATCCCTTGAGAAACCTTGAATATGTGAAAAAATTATCATTATAACTTTCTGTCAAAATAGACACCGTTAACTTGAGAGGGGTAGTGAGTGTCTATTTTTTTAAGATACAAGGGTGGTTATTGTTTAATTAAAAACTAGAGGGGGTGTGAGTGCTATTGAGTCAAACCTCAGGGGAGGTGAGTGTAACTTCCTCTAATTTGTAAGGCAAGTGCAGTTTCTCTGCTGAACTTTGCACCTCAAAATTTCTCCAACTCTGCAATCAACTCGATGGAATCTTTCCTTCTCCAAGGCTCCAACTTTGTCCACACCTTCCAGGATCTGATTTGTACTCTTCTAACCTCCTTTTCATTTACCTAATCCTATTAACCGGTTCATGCACTATACGTCTGTTTTTCAACTGTCCTTCCCTTACCTCTCCTGTAATACACTTTTAATGCCCTCTCGTTAATACAATACATTCACTCTGTTTGTTGCGGATTTTTTTTTTTTTTTCCTTTTCGGTTTTATACCTGTTCTTATTTATTTCTATGTCTCCTGTGTTTTCTTTTGGTTGTTCTTGTCTGTCAGTAGTCCTTGTTGACTATAAAGGACAATAAGTTGTTTCTTTATTGAAACTCTGTTTCATCTTTTGAATGTCTACTTTCTACAGTGTTCTGCTTCTATTATTTATTGCTCTTGTGCTTTCGTGGTGCTGTTAGTGAGCATCCCTGGTCACCTTGCTATAATATTCCTTTACTAGCTTCTTCCACTCGATTGTTATTAAGTTTTAAAATATATTCAAATAATTGCAGGCTTGCAATGCTCATGGACTTCATTGTGTTCCTTTATATGATACCTTAGGTATGTGTAAACGTTTTGCATGTTTGTACACAGTTATGGTGCTTTAACTGCAATTGAATTTTGGTTTCCAAACCTATGTGCATGAGATTTTACACTTTGATGTTGTTAGAAAAGTTGCAACATTTTTGTCAATATGGGATTTTTTGCTTACTTTTACCCAAGCTCACCAATTTATGCTTAAAAACTTACACCCTCCGGTCACAAATATAAGCAAAAATCCAAATTTTAGATTCATTCAATAAATGATGTATGTTGTCTACAATAAAGACCACATACATCATTTATTTAATGAATCTAAAACATGGATTTTTGCTTATATTTGTGACCGGTGGTGTACCTGTTTTATTAACAAAGTTCCTTATATTTGATAAAAAAAAAATGCAAGTTCTAAATTCACACATTATTAAGAACTTTGATGTCTATCCGGTATATTTTTGTTTTTATCCCTCGTGATTTTATAAAAAAAAAGTGATTTCATTGATCAGTTTTTTGAAAATCTTACCTAATTTATGAGCTTATTGCTGAAAAATTACTAAACCTTCACCAAAACTTGTCAGTTGCCTAAAATTGTGATAAACTATCTCACAGCAATAATAACTTGCTTGAAATTTATTACCATGCAGGAAATTCAAATTTTGCATGAGTGCTAGAAACACTCTCTTTTCAACACTCTCTCTACCACTCACTCTTTTATTGGGCAAAATCATTGTGGGGCTCACACTTTGGAAATGGGTTATACATAAAGTGGTGGGACCCATGTGGATTTCACCCAATAAAAGAGTGGGTGTTAAAAATAGTGTTTTTAGCATTTAATACTGGTTGAATGTCTTGATAATCAGTATTTTGTTAGGTTATTTTTCCACTTCGCCGAAAATAAATGCCATTCTAATACTTTCATATTCAGTTTTCTAATTTTGAATTTCCAATTATCATTGGTTTTGACACTCTCATACATATATGACTTAGGTTCTGGGGCCATAGAATTTATTATATCCCATGCAGAGGTCTCAATTGCATTTGCAGAAGAAAAGAAGATACCTGAGGTTCATCTATTGAAATAATCTATTTCTTATTAATTTATTGTTGGGAAGGATCAGAGAGTTAGGTATCCTTTTCTTTGAACAGTCTGTCTGATCCTATCTTTATTTTAAAAACTTTTCAGCTATTGAAGACATTTCCAAATGCAACCAAATATCTCAAGAGTAAGTGTTTTATTCTCTTCTATCTTTGCTAAAATTCATGTGCTTTAGAGAGAAGCAATGACTTTTATGTTTCTATACAGCAATTGTGAGCTTCGGAAAGGTTACCCCTGAACAAAAGCAAGAAGTTGAAAAGTTTGGATTGGCAATATATTCATGGACTGAATTTTTACAATTGGTGAGTTATTCATTTCATGTATTATTACTCTTTCTACTCTTACTTGTAAATTGGACATGAAAGCTGCTCCTTGTATAATTAATTGGCATTGCCTACAATTGCTCTGAGTCCCCTTTGCAGCATAAATAGTTGGTTGAGTTGTATCACTGTCTCGGTCCACCGGAAGTTAGTCTTAGTAATAGCGGAATGTGTGGAAAGAAATAAGTTAATATAATTGTTATGCAATTCAAATAAGAAAAATAAGGATGATATCAGGTCAATGGAAACTAATGCATTGTTTGAATAGTTGACTTGGGTCAATTTTTGTAGATACATATGCATTAGAAGTTATTTTTCTAAACCTCATTACCTAGCAGAAATTAATGTCTCTTTTGCTACTTCTGTAGACATATTGTGGTTTCCATTCCTAATTTGGTTTTTTATACTTGCCACAGGGTGAAAGTCAGAGTTTTGATTTACCTGTAAAGAAAAGAAGCGATATCTGTACAATAATGTATACTAGCGGAACTACTGGTGACCCCAAGGGAGTATTGATATCCAATGAGAGTATTATTACCCTCTTAGCTGGGGTGAAGCGGCTATTGGAGAGTGTCAATGAAAAAGTAAGTATTTATCTCTTATATTTCACTTAATTTATGCACTGAGCACTCCCTATGCAAAATTTCTTTTCATTTAATTTATGCATATTCTATATCCAATTTCAAAGCTCTGGATTTAATTTTTTTTGTTCAGGTTTAAGATACTAAATGCTTAATTGTCCTTTCTTTGACTTACAAAATCTCCCCTCTTTTTTTCTTTCTTTACAGTTGACTGAGAAGGATGTGTACTTATCATACCTTCCTCTCGCACACATCTTTGATAGGGTCATTGAGGAGACATTTATATGGCATGGTGGTTCAATAGGCTTCTGGCGTGGGGTGAGTATATGTACTAAACTTGCCGTTACTGAATTATAATTCATAGTGATAATTGAACTTCAGATTTATTTTTATCACCCCAACAAGTCCAAAATTGGAATTTTTTTTTATTTGAATATGACCTTGTCCATCATTTTCACAATGGCTGCAGGATGTTAAATTATTAATTGAAGATCTCGGGGAGCTAAAACCAACTATTTTCTGTGCGGTACCCCGTGTACTTGAGAGAGTGTACTCAGGTATGGTCTTTTGAATGTTGTATGACTGTTTTACCTTTGTAAATCATTTCTTGATAATTGGAGTGGGATTTTTTCCCCCACATTTCTTACCTATTTTTCTGAGCTGCCACCCCTTTTTCCAGCTAGATAAAAACTATATTAAGATTCTCAACTTCGGTATGCAGGTTTGACACAGAAAATTTCTTCTGGAGGCTTCCTGAAGAAGACATTATTCAACTTTGCTTATTCATAGTAAGTACTAATGAACTGTCATGAATCCTCTATATGATATTAGGAAATTGTGAGTGTTCCTTTGTCAAGTCATGCAGAAATTATCTTTTAGATTAGTTTTTATTTTCTTAATTAGGTTGTTAAATTCAACTATTGTTCGTCCTAGTAAGCATTGCAATATTCCAAATAACATAAGCTCTGAGAATATATCGCAGTAAGTTGAATAACATGAAGAAAGGACAAAGCCATGCTGCAGCATGTCCACTTCTTGACAAAGTTGTGTTCGATAAGGTAGTAAAGTTTACAAATATTAATTAATTACCAGCCGCAGTTTCACAGCATGTTTTTTCTCCTTTTGGCTGATTTGGTTTTGCAATTTTATTAGGTGAAACAAGGTTTAGGGGGTAGTGTACGTCTTATTTTGTCTGGAGCAGCACCTCTATCCTTGCATGTGGAAAGTTACTTACGGGTGGTGACTTGTGCTCATGTCATACAAGGATATGGTATGCTCTTTCTGTATTTGAAAATCAAAATTCACCCATGCAATAAGCACATAGATATATAGTTGAATCTTTATCTGTGTTTTGCCAAGTCTAGTTTCATATTTTAATTGCTGAATATATGGATATAAACTGTTGATTAATTTGAGATGAGCTGTGACAATTAGCAAATTAATTTTAGTTTTAATGTATGTTTATAGAAATATAAAAGTCTAACTGAAATTTATGTGGGAATTATTCTGATGTTTCTTCACTTCAATGCAACATATGTAATAATGTAGATATCAGCATATGTACTATGGACTTCACTAATGTGTCTTTGTTGAAATGAAAACAGGTCTGACTGAAACCTGTGCGGGAACCTTTGTCTCATTACCAAATGAACTAGATATGCTTGGAACAGTGGGTCCTCCTGTACCAAATGTGGATGCGTGCCTGGAATCTGTTCCTGAAATGGGTTACGATGCCCTTGCAAGCACACCAAGAGGAGAAATTTGTGTGAAGGGCGATACCTTGTTTTCGGGGTACTACAAACGTGAGGACCTCACGAAAGAGGTTCTGGTTGATGGATGGTTCCATACAGGTTATTGATGTTTTCCAAAATTAAACTATATAGATACTATTTAAATTGGCTGTTGGATCACATTTTGAAGTTTATATTCTTTTAAACTGCATGGTTTATTCAACAGGGGACATTGGAGAGTGGCAACCTAATGGAAGTATGAAGATTATTGACCGGAAGAAGAATATATTCAAGCTTTCACAAGGAGAATATGTTGCCGTTGAAAACCTGGAGAATATTTATAGCCAAGTTACTTCTGTTGAATCTGTATGTCTTGAGAGCCCTTCCAATGGTTTTAGTGTCCTAGCTTGTAGTGAAATTATTCCCCATATGAAGTTGAAAAAAATATCTTTTTACTCGTACTACATGAATTGATGAACTCGCTGGTTCATTATAGAATTAAAGAAACTTTCAATTACGGAATTCAAAATATAAGCAGGCTATAGACTGATCCTCAGTTAATGCAGAGACGCCATCTCTAGGCTTGGATATTTTTCTCTCTTTCCGTAGCATAATCCAAATTGCATTCTTATTTCTTGCTGGACATATAGTTCTATAACTGTACTGAGCTTTAAATTTTCAGAAGCAGCATGTGTATGTTGCCCATAGTCCTATGTGCAGTCGTGCACAGATTCTGGTCCGTATTGGTATAATTTACAACATTAGTGTCCACATTCTGTAGTTCATTATGATCAAATAAATAGGACTATTCTTGTTGCATGTAGCAGCTGTACAATTATTCATTGTGACATCCATATGCATAAGCTCATAAACACAAAAAAAGTCTTTACTTTCAGCTTCATTTCATGAGTTAAAATTGTTCTGTTCTGTGCTGATTTTAACTTTTATTCCTCCTGTCTCAGATATGGGTTTACGGAAACAGTTTTGAGGCCTTCCTTGTTGCTGTTGTTAACCCCAGCAAACCAGCACTTGAACATTGGGCAGAAGAAAATGGTATATCCGTGGACTTCAATTCTCTCTGTGGAGATTCTAGGGCAAAAAGTTACATACTTGACGAGCTCTCAAAGATTGGAAAGGAAAAGAAGGTTCTATCTAATTTAAATTTCTTATTTTTGTTCTAATTTGTTATGAATGGAGTGTATGTATGCGTATATCATGCCGATAAAATATCACATTAATTTAAGGGGGGTTTTCTACAATTATCACGACTATTAATAATTCCCACACAACATACTTTTTTAGAAAGTACCCTTTTCAACGTAATATAAAATACCAACCATCTAATCATATACTTTTAGTTTCAAATACTAGTAAAAAAAAGTTTGTACTAATATTTAACAGAAAATATTAGCATAGTTAACTAAGATTCAATGACTAGGTGGCCCAAAATAATTTTGTTCAGAGGATTTTTTAAGTGGTGTGTGTATGGTCTTATGTTTGCACCAATTGATTCTATTCTACATGTACACGTGTTTGCATGCATAAGTACATCTCCTGAAATTTTATGCTATGATGGATATGTTTGACAGTTGAAAGGATTTGAGTTCATAAAAGCAGTCCATCTTGACCCAGTTCCATTTGATATGGAACGGGACCTTATCACTCCAACATATAAGAAGAAGAGGCCTCAGTTGCTGAAATACTATCAGGTAAAAGTTGTCAAATTCTCAGGATTTGATTTCTGCTTCACAAATTATTTCTGCTTTATTATAGGAATGGATAGAATGAGCTGTCTTTGTATATAGAACTTTTTTTTCCTTCCCTCATATTTTCTTTCCACTGAGCGTATAACTGAAAACTGGTATGGAAATCTCATCTGATTGAGTGAACTAAGAGTCGGTTTTTAGATGTCATCTGCACCCATGTTATTAGATTAGTTGTGAATCATAGTGCAACTGATGTGCCCTGTTTCGCTGCTTTAATATCATATTAGTTATGAATTAGTTACAATACAGTTCAGTTAAAGTAGTCTCTTCACTTACACTTGGCTTGTATGTAAATAAGCAAGTACCTGTTCATATGATCCATAAGAAAGTTTATTTTCTTGTATTTCATGTATAGGCGTAGTTAACTAGTTATGTGCCAAACTGACTTGAAACTGAACACTCTACATGGTAGTTGTATTCTAAGTAATTTGGAATACTTAAGGTGAACGTCTAAGTAAATGTGTAAAATGTTTTCAAGTGATTATCCTCTAGTTAATAGTGGTGAGCATACAATTATTTTTCCACTTCACTTTCAACTGCAATTTTCCATTGCACTTTTAACGTTTCAAAGCCTGTTTTAAGGACTTGATAATTTCTGTATTCTGAAAGTACTGACTGCAATTTTATTTGTGGCACAGAATGTTATCGATGACATGTACAAAAGTGGAAATAAACCCCGTGCCTGAGAAATGCTTTTGGAGTTGGTGCCATGTCATGCAGATAATTTATTTTCTGCATGTGATTGTACTTGCCTTTGTTCATTTATTATTTCCTTTTGGTTACTGTCTGTACATATGATTATGAAGAGACGGCAGATCGTCTGCCTTACTCAACTGTGAAAGATACAATAATACAAAGTTTAAACAAATTGTTTTCTTCACCTCCGACAATATTCGTTACAAACTTTTGTTAGGAAAATAAAATATTATTCCATTCCTTGG
The DNA here is from genome assembly GCF_051527215.1 of Medicago sativa. NCBI lineage: Eukaryota > Viridiplantae > Streptophyta > Magnoliopsida > Fabales > Fabaceae > Medicago > Medicago sativa. The sequence continues at coordinate 3,064,493 of NC_140753.1, forward strand.
CAAAATTAACAATGGTGTAGTTCTTGTTTTTTACTTAGAGATGGTTTCAAAGCTTTATGCAATAAGCTGTGAATCTGACTTATAACTGTTTGTTTTAATGTTTACAATTGATTAGTTGGACACTCCTTATTCTTTCTTGTTAGTTAATTCTTTTGAAAGCTGTTCTAAATCTCACCATTCATATATAATGGAGATTATGTTTTTAAAGCTAGAGTTGTATTCAGTGCAGTGATGATTTTTCTCACGTTACTCATTTGTGGGTTTTTCTCTTTTGTGTTAACACGATAAAAGGAAACGTCACGGACCACGGTGACGTATCAAACAGGGTACTAGACAAATCATCTATTAGGGAATAAATTGAGAACTGCAGCACCTTCATTTGGTATTTTACAAGGAGAATTCTACGGTACAGTCACCCAAATGACTTTTCCAATAAAGTCAAACATTTTAAATCAGTTTGTGGAAAACCGGCTTTAAAAGTCTAAATAAAAATGGAATTTATTAAAGGACCAACAGGGAAATGTATTTTACAACCCTTTATATTATGTCCAAACTATCAAGATATTACACTAGTTAAAGCACAAATTAGATGGTGTGATACAACAGCTGAATATTTTTTAAACAAATATTTATATGAAAGCAATGAAAATATAGATCATTTTTTATATAATGAATATAAAGGATTAGCTCAAGATTTAAGGAATAAACTTAAAGAATTAGCTAAATGAGTGAAGAAAATAATACCCTCACAACTAGAGTTAAAGCTTTGCTTGACGAAACCAAGAAATTAAATGAGAGATTTGAAAGACAGATTTCTTTTCTTGAAACCTTACCTCAAATCTATAAACAAAATAATTTGTTTACAAAAGATTATGAGCAAGGATTAGAAAGACCCCATGAAACTTGGGTAAATATGGAAAAAGATTTTCCGTGTTACAATAAAAATGAGAATAAATATCCTCATATATATCATTCTTTTAATCCTCAGTTAAACAATATCACTGATATGATTAATTATCTAATAAAAAACTGTTGTAAACAACATCTTTCTCTTCAAGAAGGGGGGAAGAATAAGGAAAAGATTGAAGAAATTGAAAAAACTCTATTTTCTAACTATAAGAAATGAGTATAGAAGAAAATATAGAGTATCAACTCGAAAAATTAGATCAACTTATGGCTACTTTAGACATAAGTGAGAAAGATTCCATTAAGGAAGAACCTGAACCTAAAGATCTAGAAGATATTATCTACGACTTTAGTTCCGATGATGATTCAAAAGACGATGGAAATTTCGTTAAAATAGAACAATTAGAAATGGGCGAAAGCTCAGGAACAAAAAGAGGACCCTCTTATAATTGGAATACAGAATTCCATAGGGAATTTTCCCAAGCTAAATACCAAAAAATTCCTATGAGTTATATTCCCAAGCATAGTGTAAACGATGGAAGTGGAATTTTAAATATTGATTGTGTTGACAATCTTGTTCAAGCCATAAGAAATTGGTATAATAAAAATACTATCCAAATACAGTTAGATAGTGATTTAAAAGGTCTAAGCCCAAAACAAATTTTTAACTATCTTTTGTGTAGAACGGAAGGTAATGCATATAAATTTCTGGCCGAAAAACCTGAAGAAGAACAAACTGCAGAAAACAGTATGGGAATGATTAATAAAATCTTTGAATGGCTTTTAAATGAATTCAAAGGATGGCAAGATACGGTAGATTCAAATACCGCCTTTAACACTGAAAAATTATGGAGAATAATGAATTTATCCATATGTAATCCTTGTTACATAGAAAATTATATTTGTGAATTTTCACAATTATATTATGATTTAAATAAAGACACTAGAGAAAACCAAAAGGTTGTCGAATTATTTTACCAAAAATTACCTATGTCTATGTCCCAAATAATTCAAAACGAATTTAACAGTGCAGTATCCTCAGGAACGGTTAAAAATACTTTAGGAGCTAGAATTTCTATTCTTAGAAATTGGATGCAAGAACAATGCCTAAAGAAACAATCAAAACGAGATGCACGAATAGGTTTGTGCTGCGATAGAATCCAAGGAAAAATTGGAGCATATGGTTGTGAAAAAACTAGGAAAAGAAGAAAATATCCTAGAAGAAAGAAATTTAAAAGATTTTCCTATGATAAAAAGAAACATAGGAAGAAAAAATTCTATAGAAGAAAAAGAGAATACCCTAGGAAAAATAAAACCTGTCCTAAAGGTAAAAAATCATGTACATGTTGGTTATGCCATGAAACAGGACATTATGCTAATGAATGTCCAAAGAAAGTTTCTAAAGAAAAGAAACAAGTTTTAAACATGATCTATAGAATAGGTTATGAACCAGTAGAATCAGACTCAGATTCTGATTGGGAGCAACAAAGTTTCTATGAACTTTGTACAGATTCCGAAGATGAGCAAAACCAAGATTTTGAGTAAAGGAAACCCTAGTGCTACCTTTATTAAAATAAAACTTCGTAAGAAGGAGATTTTAGCCTATTTAGATACGGGCGCAACATTATGTTTTGGAAAACGAAACATATCAAGAAATTGGGAAAGATTAGGAAAACCCAAAGAAATAATTGTTGCAGATAAGTCAAAACATCAAATATGGTTTGTTTTGAAAAACATCTCAATTACTATAGAAGGTCATGAATTCTTCATACCAACAATTTATCTCCATGATTCAGGATTAGATTTAATCATTGGAAATAACTTTTTAAAGTTATATGCACCGTTTGTGCAAAATGTTAAAACTATTTCTTTACTTTGGAAAAATTTAGCAAACCCCAAAGAAAAGACAAAAGTTATAACAACAAAAATTATAACTAGAAATGAGATTATTCAATTAATTTCTGAAAATCTTATAAACCTAAAGAGTATCTGGGAAGAAGGTAAACTATTTTTAAATCTTGAAGAAATAGAACAAAAACTTGATACTGTATGTTCAGAAGATCCTTTGGATAATCTGAAAAATACAAATCATGAACTTGTTACCATCAAATTACGAGATCCTAATAAGGAGATTAATGTAAAATATAAAATGCCTTATTCAGTGCAAGATAAATTAGAATTTCAAAAGGATATAAAAGAACTTCAAGAAAAGAAGTTAATTACTCCATCTGCAAGTCCACATTCAGCACCCGCTTTTTATGTGACAAATCACAATGAAATAAAAAGAGGAAAAGCTAGAATGGTGATAAATTATAAGAAACTCAATGATGCTACAATCGGAGATTCTTATAAATTACCACGAAAGGATTATATTTTGCAAAAAATAAAAGGATGTGATTGGTTTTCATCTTTTGATGCAAAATCAGGATACTATCAAATCAGACTTTCAGAAGGAACTAAACCTTTAACAGCTTTTTCATGTCCACAAGGACACTACCAATGGAATGTTCTTCCATTTGGACTAAAACAAGCACCATCTATATACCAAAGATTTATGGATAATGCTCTTAGAGGATTAGAACATATATGTTTGGCATATATTGATGACATTTTAGTTTTTACAAAAGGAACTAAAGAACAACATCTTAAAGATGTAGAAATTGTTTTAAATAGAATTTCAGAAAAGGGAATTGTTATTTCAAAAAAGAAATCACAATTAGCCAAAAAGGAAATCGAGTATTTAGGCCTTATTTTTAAAGAAAATGGCACCCTCGATCTATCTCCACATGTTCAGGAAAAGATTCAAGCTTTCCCTGATGAATTGAAAGATCGAAAACAAATTCAAAGATTTTTAGGATGTTTGAATTATATTGCCAATGAAGGATTTTTCAAAAACTTGGCAACTGAAAGAAAGATTTTACAGAAAAAGATATCTGAGAAAGTTCCATGGTCATGGACTGAAAAAGATACTCTAACTGTAAAAACTATTAAAAGGAAAATTAAAGTTTTACCCAGCTTATACAATCCAACAGAAAATGATTTTTTAATTGTTGAGATTGATGCTGATAAAACAACCTGGGCAGGTTGTATGAGAGCTCTACCTAATGGTAAAGCGATACTGAATCTTGATGATTCGGGAAACTATGTTGGTGATGTAACCCATCAACAAGGAATGAAAGATACTGGAGCAACCCAGTACGCTAAGTCTAGTAGCTCGAAAGAGAAATTGGACAAACTCTCTGATTCATCAGAAAAATTAGTATCAAAAGATACTAAGATTGATTATTCTTATGAAAATATTAAAAATAAGATAAAAGATGAAGATCTTTTACTTTGTAAATATGTTTCAGGATCATTTACAGATACCGAAACAAGATATCCAATTCATGAATTAGAAACATTGAGTTGTGTTAAAGTTTTAACAAAATGGCAAATGGAATTAATTCCAACCAGATTTTTACTAAGAACAGATTCCAAATATGTAACTGGATTTTGGAAATATGACCTTCGCGTCAATTATAAATATGGAAGACTTGTAAGATGGCAGATGAAACTCCAACCGTTTCACCCATATATTGAATATATAAAATCTGAAAAGAATTGCTTTGCAGATGCATTGACAAGAGAATGGAAGCAGCTATAAAGACATTACAGAATTCTCTCAGGCAAAAGCAGGAGCAAATTGCCTCTGCAAAAAATCGTCTAGAAACTCTTCTTTCTGAAGAGGGGGAGATGATATTAACAATTCAAAATCTTGAAAAACTTTGTAAAAAAGAAACATCAACAGTTTCAGAATCAAAAAACAGTGAAAACTGGGATCTGCTAGGTCAAGACTCTGGAAAATTCAACTACTATGTAAAATACTCAGCTCCAAAAGAGTCAAACATTCCAATTGAGTCAATAGAACCAAAAGGATGGAAATCTTCAACTACACCAACAACTGTTCTTGCAGATTTACCAAAAACATCTTGGGCTGATAAAGTCGAAGAAGATGAAAGAAAAAATGGAAAAGAAAAAGAATCCATTGATCAACAAACAAGCCAAAAGATTGACAGCCAACTTGGAGGCAAAAAGAAAGCTTATGTAATTTTTGATGGACCTATGAAAGGTATCTACCAAAACTGGGAAACCACAAAGTTACATACAAATGGCAAAAATGTCAGATACAAAGGGTATGAGACCCTTGAAGAAGCAAAAACAGCCTACAACGCTGTTTACAAGGAAGTTGCAACAGCAAACAATATAGTTCAGCCATCAAAAATGGAGACTAAGAAGAAAATATCTGTAGATAGAATTATCTATGGAGAAAGCAAATTTGTTAAAGAAGTCACCATTGGAGACTACTACAAAAACTGGAGATGGTTAACCAACTACTCAGAAGAGTTAAAAACAGAATGTTTTTATCCTAGCAACAACGGGATAGAAGTAAAAGCTGTAACAGTCCCAGGCGTGGGCAAAGAGTTAGTCAGGTCATTCTATGATTGTGGAATGATTAAAACAATGTATCTTCAAGAAGATGCAGGAAGAAAAATCCATGAACTAGAACTTCTTCCAAAAGATATAGGCGAAATCGCTTATAAGTTCAATAATAGCTTCGCAAAAGGTAAAGAGTTCTTTTTATCTTTTACTTCAACCTATCCATGGTTTGAAGATGATGAAGTTATTAAAGCCAGACACTTAATCAAGATTGGCATTTCAAATCATTCATATCCAACAAATGATGGAAGAAACGTAGACCCAAGACCAGAATGTTTTCTGCATCAAATGGAAAAATTCTACGATACTCTCATCAGATTTGGAGTAAAATTACCAAATTTCAGGGTAATAACTGCAAAAGAAAGTTTTCTAGTCTACAGTGACTCAAGAAAACAAGCAAGAGAAGAACACCTTCAGCAAATTCTAAAGTTCGAAGAAAACTTTAGTGGGCTTGAAGCAGACTTGGGCCGTCTACCCGACCCAATCCAACAAGAGTGCTGCCGACACTTTCAAAAATACAAGGGACACCAATGCAAGTGGTGTGCAAAAGACATAAATAACGTGGCAGACAAAGAATCGTTGTATGACAGTGACGTTTCACCAAACAACGAAGAAAATGTAGAAAATTAGTGGGCATGGGACCCATTTAGAGATAAGCCTTATCTCTAAGGCAATTATGTAATATAATTTTCTTTGTCGTTTTCTTTCTCTGTCATGTCATTTCTTTTCCGTGTGCTGTAAAGGAAAGAGACGTTGTGCCAACTATGAAGGCCAACTTGTGAGTCTCTCATCCTATAAATAAGAGCCTCGAAGCTCATTTGTAATCACCATGTTTTGAAGCAATATAAGTTATATCATTTGATATGAGCTTGCCTCTTAGTTTTTAAAACTAGTGGTCCTATAGTGGTAAAACACTATAGCTGAGAATTCTTGAGGTAATACTCTGGAGGAATTCGCCCTGAGTTGGGATAAACTCAACACAAGCAGAAAAAACTGCTGAAGAAGATCAGATTGCTGAAGCAAAACAACCCATATTTCTGAAGAAAAATCAGGTATGAATTTATCAAGAATTATTATAAAATATGTCTGAAGTTTCATATTTTGAAGGAACATCTAGTTATTATGCTGATAGCATAATAGATAATAAAATTGAAGAAGCAGATTTGTCTTTAACTGCTGAAGAAAATTTCAAAAGAAAGTTTAGTAAACTTAAGGAATTTCTGTCAAGAAAAAATATTCTAAAATTCGGAATAATGGTAGGAGAGGAAGCAATTCCTATTGAAACAACTAATGGAAAAATAGTTATATCAACTATAGATAAACAACAAATCGATAAAAGACTTGGAAAATTTTCTGAGAACGAGAGAAAAAAGATTGGTTATATTCATATATCAACCATTCAAATTCTAATCAAAAGTACCTTCATGAAAGGTATTGATTCACCTCTAGAAATAGCTCTAGAAGATTCTAGAATTAGAAATAAAAAACAAGCAGTAATTGCGAAAGGAAATTGTAACCTAAAATATGGAAAGATAAAATTTGATATAAATTTACAGATGGGATTATCCCTAAAAGATATAGATTTGAATAAATCTATAGTTTTTCATTATAAGCTAAAAGATTCAACATTTATGAAAGAAGGTAATCATCCTTTTACAATTTACTACAGAATTAATTATGCTTTGAGTAATTCACATCATAGCATAGAATTCATAGGAAAAGAAACAATTCATATTGATGAATTATTTACACCATTAATTACTTTGGAAACACCAATATTTAAAGATATCACGAGAAATAGTTTTTCTCTGATAGAAGCAGAAAAGAATATGTTTGAAGAAACAGAAAAACCGTTGTTTAGAAGCCAAAGTCTTCGAATAACATCACCGAACAAAGATCAAAAAGATTTTAGCAAATCATTAAGTTCTCAGACTATATTTGAAAATGATACTTCATCCTCATTCGAACCACCTAGAAAGGATTTCGAAATAAGCAGAGAAAAAGAGCTTAAGGATCTGCATGATTCTATAAAAACTCTATCAATACAGGTTAATAAGATTAATCAAAGACTATAAAAGTCAAAATGCCTGGATTAAATCTAAAAACAGAGTTACAACTCTATAAGCAAAGACTAGAAGAAATAATTTCTGAAATAAATTATCAAAATACAAGAATTATATTAAAACAAATTCTTTTTGCTTCACAAGATTTAATAATCTACCATGTAGGTTATATTTCTAATTTATTAGAAGAAATAGAAGACTCAAATACTCTTACAAATATTCAGCAAGAAAAAGCAAAAAGACTTTTAGAACCCTTTCAAGGTTTAGAAAAAATCGAAAAAATGTTAAAACAAATAAAAACTGATCAAATGTTAGAACAAGAAAACCTCCGCTGGAGAATCAACAATTAGATATGCCTGGATTAGATCTTATAACAGAATTAAGACTCTTCAAGAAAAGGCTAGAAGACATAGTCTCTGAAATAGAATTGTATTATGAAAAAATTGTTTTTAAACAAACTCTTTACAATTCTAGAGAATTTGTTATATATCATATAGAATATATTGAAGATTTATTAAGAGATACAGAAGATTTAGAAAATCTTACTCAGATACAAAAACAAAGAGCTAAAACACTCTTAAAACCTTTTCAAGGATTATTTAAAATCGAACAAATGTTAAAAGAAGTTCGAGAAAATTCCGCAGAAAACCCCACTTCAAACCTGGTATCAGAGCAGGAAACACAATCCTAAGGGATAAACATGAAAATAAAAATAAAAAAGAAATTAAAAAATATTTTTTATATAAAACAAAAGCTTTTTAAAATCGTTTTTCCAAATAACCGATTTAAAAAGACATCCACGTGGCACTCTCCTATTAAGTCACATAAGCGACTTTTCCAGAAAAGTCATAAAAACAACTGCACCATAGCAGTCCCCATTTTACAATCACATAAATGGTTTCACTAACCCAATCGTGATGGGTACAGGGGTACCATAACTCATAAAAAACCACTTCTAGAAGGAGAATTTAATCATATCCATCACTTGTTCAACATCCATAGCCTTCCCTATATACATTCATTCACTAAAGAAATCATATAGTATAATTGTATAAATTTAATTGGCTAAAATATGTTTTTGGTCCCTGCAAATATAGCGAGTTTGGGTTTTGATCCCTGGTAAATTTTTTTTTGAAATCCATCCCCACAAAATTTTTTGTTTTTTAAAATGGTCCTTGGGCCTATTTAAAGTGATAGGTGGCAGTCTGATGCTTACGTGGCACACACTGACTATGTACTAGTGTCCACGTGGCATTTTTTTAAATTAAAAATTACAAAAGAATTCAATTTTTTAAATTATTTTAAATATTTTATAAATCACTTTAATAAAAGTAAAATTAGTTTTTCAAAATAAAAAAAACATATAATTTTATTTAAATTAACAAAACTAGGAGAGAGAGGCACGTGACCCTATCTTCTCCCATCCCAGACCTGCATTTTTTCCATTTTTTCTTCAACCCATTTGATAAACACGTCACTCCACAAGTCAGTCTTAACAGCCAACGTATGAATTTGTTTAACCTCTGCAATACCAGAAAATCTAGCACATGATTTCAAAACTGTTGGGACAGTGTACACATCAAGGCACAAACCCGTTACCAACAACCCATCTATAAATCCGAATTGCAGCCCAAGGTAAGGGGTCAGTCAGCTCCATAGCCAGAAATTTTAAAATTGCAAGGGAAAGAGCTCAAGCTGCTTCAAGAAATTGCAAGGGTAACGAATATCAGTGACATGTTTCCCAAAAACGTTTGCCGCTTTGGTTACAACCAAGTCATATTGGCAACAAGGGTAGATCTCAAAAGTTGTGCGTGGATTTGTTTGAAGTATCTCAAATCATTGCACTTCTGAATGAAATCCAAAAGAACTAACAAATTCTGGAAAATCAACCTATTTGGGTTTGAAGAAGAAAACTAACAGAACGGACCACCAGGATGCTCATAACCACTTTCAATTACTCTACCTATGTTTAGATCTGGAGCTTTTGAGAACAAAGAATAAATTTTCGTTTGCTTTTGTCTCAGATTATGAGATTTGGGTTTGTGTGAATTTCGGTTAGGGTTGTGTGAATGAGTGATAAATATAGAGGCAGTTAAGATAGTGGAGGATGAAGGTGGTGGTCGTGGCAGCAGTGGCGGTTGTTTGAAGTTGATGAAGTGGGTTGAGGCCGGATTCTGTGATATGTGTTTGAGACCGGTAAACTGCTAAGTTCTTTAATTCTCTTCTTTGAATTTATGGGTTTGAGTCATTGAATTGATTGTTGAAGATGAAGATTGGGGTTTGAAGGGATGAAGATGATATAAACCTTAATTTTCAATTGAAAATTATAATTAAATAAAACAAAAAGTATTTTCTGTAATTTTAATTTTTTTAAAATCCATGTAAATGACACGTCAGCGCCACATGACAAAAGTTGCACAGTCAGCAACTACCACATCAACTTCAAACGGCCACATAAGTCTTTAAATGGGCTCAGGGACCATTTTAAAAAACAAAAAAATTTGCAGGGATGAATTTCAAAAAATTTATTACCAGGGACAAAAACCCAAACTCACTATATTTGCATGGACCAAAATCATATTTTTATCCAATTTAATTTTGAGCATGTCATCGTCATCCATCACAAAGATGATGCTTGAAATGCCAAAACACGCTATCCATTTTATTGCTCGAAGAAGACCCCAATTACGCCTCTCCTTCCATGCACGGGCGATTGCTTGTGTAATGAAGGGGTAGCTTTGGCTACCCCAAAATTTTTATTTTTATTGAATGGTTAGATATATTAATATAGTTAGCTACCCCAATAATATATTTTTAGCTACCTCAAATAAATTTATTTGCAAAAAAAATTAACAAATTATTACTTGATCAATAAACTTATTTGTCATATATTGACATTTCGGTCTCTTTTTTGGTGGTGGCCGGGGTTTGAACCCCGAACCTTGCATATATTATGCATTTTCTTTACCAATTGAGCTTAGATCACGAGGACAGACATTTCGGTCTCTACAACAACCATAGAGAGAACATTTTTAGTAATAAAAATTATCAATAGTCAAATATAATGGGCAATAGTTTAATGGAAATAGCTTCTTTGTTTACATTGAAAAAGAATTTGTTAGTCTATTTAGAAAATATTCATATGAATATATATTTGACTCTTTAAAGCTTAATTTTATAGATATTAAACATATTTGTTGGGTATTTGTGTTGGCTGCATTATTGCTAAAACAAATATCATTGTTCTGTAAGTTGGAACCAAAGTTCCAACATGTGGTTAGGCAACTCTGTAAGATGTTGGATACAATGTTCCAACATCCTGGCACGGTTCAGTGTGCCTGGGTTCATGCCTATATGTACGCGCGCCCTTTATTGTTTAAGGAAACAATATTTCCTTAACTTATTGATCAAGCAACGCGCATATCATTTAAGAATCAGCTGTGGAATATTTCTAAAGTAGATATTATATTTTAGGAAATATTTATTATTGTTTGGAACGCTCCTATAAATGTTCCGACATTTTAGGACTTTCCAGAACTGTTTCTGATTCTTGTTTTGCAGATTAGCTGAACCAATCTGCAGTGTGCTGAAGCCCAACGAATTATTTAGCCCAAGCTGCTTCAGTATAAAAGGAAGACTTCAAGACCTAATTGTTCATTCAAGTCGTCATTCTAAAAGTTTAGATTTTTAGGGTTTGAGTCTTTATGTATTCTGCTCTTGTATCGTTTGTGATGCAAATTTAGAATCTCTTATTGTGTGCCTTTCTTGTATCGCCTGCGATACTTGTTTAGGACTGTGTGTGTGAGTTTGATACTCTTGTGCACTACACCGAAGTTGTGAAACAATGTGCTAGTTGTTTGTGTTGGAAGGTAACTTCTACTTTTGTTTTGGTTTAGGTCTGATAGGTCACAGGGGCTGTGACTGACCATTAGGATAGTGAGATCGGATCTCAGATCTAGGAGTTCCTAGGTTGAAGTCTATACGGGTAGGTCCTAGGTCATATAGTGTAAACGAGGAGTTTGCTGAGAGCTATTGAATAAGTTTGCTGGTAGCCCCCAGATGTAGGTGAGTTGTGCCGAACTGGGTTAACAAATTCATTGTGTTCTTTACTTTCCTGTCATTTATTTTCTTGTTTTTTATTTCTGTTAATCACGAGATGATGGAACATTAAACGGAACATTGCAAACGTTAAAACATCTGCCAGAACATATTAAAACAAGTGCGCTAGAATTTCAATATTTAACCCTTAAATTTAATCTATAAAGTTTAAAAAAAGTTAATTTTTCTTTACTTCAAAAAATTCTTTGTATTTGGCCCCTTCATAAAAATTACGCTAGCTTCGCCGCTGCTTCCATGTGTTTCATATTTCATTTCCGCTATTCCGTTCCGTTGCAGCTACCAACACTTGAAGCAGCAGGTGGAAGAGTGATTGATTGGAATGGGAATCGTGTTTTAGGAGTACTCGCAACTTTCAGATCAATAGGTACGTACTGCATGCATACCAATAAAATTTATTCATGGATTTGATTCCACAAATTTTGAATAATACAATGCATGCATTTGATGAGATACTTAATATTGTCGATGATAGATTAATCATTTTATCTTAATGAGTAAAATCCTATATATGAATGCATGCATGATCCTACGAAATCATGAACAAAGGAAAATTATCAACATCACAAAACACTTATCTCACGATGAGAAGCAAAGATGTATAATTTGGCTAAACACTCCGTGATTTCCATCAAATATAGATGAAATAGTTTCCTATTTCTCCAAAAAAAAATTGCATGTTATTCTATTTCAATTTTTTACGGTGCATATATACTAGCAAATAACCATTTATTTCTCGTTACAAGGAGTTAAAATTTCTTGAAAAATTTTACAAAAAGTTTGTGAATGAAAAAACAAATATCAGCATTGTTATTTTAAGTCAAAACAAAACCTATGACCAATCAAAAACCGAGTGACAATACACAATAATTTGGATAAAAAGACAACCAATCAGATACATTCCCTCAAAAGAAAAGAAAAACTAATCAGATACATTTGCTTGTTTGTGTTGTATTAAACATTTTTCTATTTATTCACCAAAAAAAAAAAAACTTTTTTCTATTTACCAAAAAGAAGAGGACAACATTTTACTCACTTGCATAAGTCTTTTTTCAAAGTGACTTAGATCGAGAGTTCAGAATACATGGCGTAGATTGTGATAGACACAATTTTAAAAAATCAATATGTCAACTTTGATTAAGACTCAATTTTAACCAGCAATTACGCTGAGCGAGCATCTACAGACTATGGCGCTAGAACAAAATTTTTGTTCTTAGAGCATTTATATTCATGTCATCCATATGAGTGATATAAATGGGTCCCACATAATACATTATAGGTCAAATGCATCTAAAGGTCCTTTAAGTTTTTCGTTTTTCCCAAAGTGGTTATTTAAGTTTCAAAAGTCCCAAACAAGTCCTTTTAGTTTTTGAATCGTTTCAAACAAGTCCTATTGTAGATAGCATAGTTGGTAATTGCTTCCTTGAACTCATCTTTGGTACCAAATCTGGCTCCTAACACCCACTTAAAATTAGTCATCTTTTTAGGCATGGCAAATGGTGGATAATGCTCTTTGTTGCTATCATCTGAATCATCACCATCATCCTCTAAAAGGACTTGTTTGAAACGATTCAAAAACTAAAAGGACTTGTTTGGGACTTTTGAAACTTAAAGGACTTGTTTGGGACTTTTAAAACTTAAAGGACCACTCTGGGAAAAACGAAAAAACTTAAAGGACTTTTAGATACATTTGACCTACATTATATTATTTCACAGTATCTAATTAGTTAAACCACTCCTTTAAAAAAAATTATTTAAACCACTCAACTACATTTTCTAAATATACATATACAATTGTTCCAAAATTCTAAAATGGATCCCTTTTTTGTGGCATTATACTATAAAGGGGTCCCACTCATTCAAAAAGCTGTTGTACAAAAGAATAAAAAGCAAGCAAAGCACCTGTGCCTCATTTGGCAAATGTAGTTGTGCAATAATTGAAACCAATTATCGGGGATAGCAATTAGGTGACATTGTGGTTGGTAATATTGGCCAACTGTTACAAGTGGCTTTCTTCTTTCTCTCTTACAATGATGTTTTGTTTTTTTTATACACTTATGACATTGTGGTTGACCAATGTCACCAATATACCCAATTATCAGTTGACACTGAGACACAATGGCTTTAAACTTGAAATGCCACCCGCGATAATGGTGCTCTTAGCTGCTAAATTGTTGGTCCAAATATATCATGTAGGATTTAACAACCACTAAGGTTTTTTTTCTCCAGTACTAGAACTCAACACACTTCCTATTTTACTTTACTTAGGCCCCTCTATTTTTTCTCTCATTTTCCATGATAGCTCTTCTCTCTCTCCTTTTCTTACTTTTTTCCAATGCATGCATCCACTGCTAGAACGTGATCTAGTGGAGAACTGTTCTCCACAGTGTCATCCACCTTGTTGATCTCCAATGCATAGAACATAAAGATATTTTCTTGTTTGCTATGAACACTAAGAAAGAACAGGCGCCGGAGATGCTAACACCCTACCCGGACACTCCATCGACTTTTCAAAGTCAAAACTAATATTCTCTTACACCACCGACACTTAACTGCATTTAAAGTCTCATCTACTCTTTCCATTTAAAATTTCTCATTCTCCGCTTAACTTAACCATTTTTCTCATCGATCGATCGTTTAGCCATGGCGCAGAAAAGATTCATCATTGAGGTTGAAAAAGCGAAGGAAGCAACGGAAGATAAACCTTCAAGAGGACCTGCGTATCGTAGCATCTTCGCTAAAGATGGTTTTCCTCCTCCTATTCCTGGTCTTGATAGTTGCTGGGATGTTTTTCGGTTAGTTTCGATGCAAATCAATATTCATTTCAATTTTCCATGTCGATTTCATACTGTCATGACTTGAGTTGAATTTAATCTTCATTTCATTGTTTTTTATGTTCGTAATTAGTAGATTTAATTACACTAGATCAGATTCTGTTCATTTTATTTTAATTTAAATTTAATTTTCGTTGAACTTTGATGCTAATTTGCAAATCAGAGCTCTCTGATCTGAATCATAATATCATAACTAGTTGTAACATTTATAGTGAATAAATCAGATTTTGCTATTCAGTTTCTCGAATCAGAGCTCTCTGATCTGAATCATAATATCATAACTAGTTGTAACATTTATAGTGAATAAATCAGATTTTGCTATTCAGTTTCTCGAATTTTCTTTCTAACATTGGAGAAATATTGTTTACTTTTCTTTTTTTTTTGTGCGCATAGAGGACTTGAATATTTGAGTTAATTTTTGGCTCGATTTTGGACTATGTATGAGTCATGTATTACTTCACTTTAAGTTAATGTTAAAAGAAAATAAGTGTTGTTAATCGCAGATCACGACAAATGGAGGTTTGTTTAAATTCTGTCATAGCGTAGTATAGCCGCTATTTGACAAGATTTTGTAATAAATAGCTTATCATGGAATGATAACTATTTCTTCGAATTCTGTTATACTATAGTTTCGCTTTTTAACAACACTAGCAAAAATTTGGACCTGTATTGATAAGACATTAGCCGTTTCAGTTCTGATTGTATTAGTGCTTTTACAGATTGTCCGTTGAGAAATATCCAAATAATCCTATGCTTGGTAGCCGAGAGATTGTGGACGGGAAGGTAAAGTATTGGTTACTGTATAAATCTTTTGTTTTTTTGAAAATTTTCTTGCCATAGCTTGACCGGTCATGGATTTTGACTTATTTAACTGCTCGCATGTTATTATGAAACTTAACAGCATGGCAAGTACAAGTGGCAAACTTACAAAGAAGTATATGACATGGTGATCAAAGTCGGAAATTCTATCCGCAGCTGTGGTTATGGAGAAGTAAGTCTTATGTCTCTTCTCTTGATTACCAGAAAATGAAACCTTGTTTTGTTTTTGGTTATTTTGATAGCATTTTCTTCTATGTATGATATTCAAATTCTTGGATTTTCTGTACATGATGGGTTGTTCATTATTTAATAGCTACAATCAGCGCGGCGAAGCTAGCGTAATTTTTATGAAGGGGCCAAATACAAATAATTTTTTGAAGTAAAGAAAAATTAACTTTTTTTAAACTTTATATATTAAATTTAAGGGTTAAATATTGAAATTCTAGCACACTTGTTTTAATATGTTCTGGCAGATGTTTTAACGTTTGCAATGTTCCGTTTAATGTTCCAACATCTCGTGATTAACAGAAATAAAAAACAAGAAAATAAATGACAAGAAAGTAAAGAACACAATGAATTTGTTAACCCAGTTCGGCACAACTCACCTACATCTGGGGGCTACCAGCAAACTTATTCAATAACTCTCAGCAAACTCCTCGTTTACACTATATGACCTAGGACCTACCTGTATAGACTTCAACCTAGGAACTCCTAGATCTGAGATCCGATCTCACTATCCTAATGGTCAGTCACAGCCCATGTGACCTATCAGACCTAAACCAAAACAAAAGTAGAAGTTACCTTCCAACACAAACAACTAGCACCTTGTTTCACAACTTCGGTGTAGTGCACAAGAGTATCAAACTCACATGCACAGTCCTAAACAAGTATCACAGGCGATACAAGAAAGGCACACGGTAAGAGATTCTAAATTTGCATCACAAACGATACAAGAGCAGAATACATGAAGACTCAAACCCTAAAAATCTAAACTTTTAGAATGACGGCTTGAATGAACAATTAGGTCTTGAAGTCTTCCTTTTATACTGAAGCAGCTTGGGCTAAATAATTCGTTGGGCTTCAGCACACTGCAGATTGGTTCAGCTAATCTGCAAAACAAGAATCAGAAACAGTTCTGGAAAGTCCTAAAATGTCGGAACATTTATAGGAGCGTTCCAAACAATAATAAATATTTTCTAAAATATAATATCTACTTTAGAAATATTCCACAGCTGATTCTTAGATGATATGCGCGTTGCTTGATCAATAAGTTAAGGAAATATTGTTTCCTTAAACAATAAAGGGCGCGCATACATATAGGCATGAACCCAGGCACACTGAACCGTGCCAGGATGTTGGAACATTGTATCCAACATCTTACAGAGTTGCCTAACCACATGTTGGAACTTTGGTTCCAACTTACAAAACAAGGATATTTTTTTTTGCAATAATGCAGCCAACACAAATACCCAACAAATATGTTTAATCTCTATAAAATTAAGCTTTAAAGAGTCAAATATATATTCATATGAATATTTTCTAAAAAGACTAACAAATTCTTTTTCAATGTAAACAAAGAAGCTATTTCCATTAAACTATTTCCCATTATATTTGACTATTGATAATTTTTATTACTAAAAATGTTCTCTCTATAGCTGTTGTAGAGACCGAAATGTCTGTCCTCGTGATCTAAGCTCAATTGGTAAAGAAAATACATAATATATGCAAGGTTCGGGGTTCAAACCCCGGCCACCACCAAAAAAGAGACCGAAATGTCAATATATGACAAATGACAAATAAGTTTATTAATCAAGTAATAATTTGTTAATTTTTTTTGCAAATAAATTTATTTGAGGTAGCTAAAAATATATTATTGAGGTAGCTAACTATATTAATATGCCTAACCATTCAATAAAAATAAAAATTTTGGGGTAGCCAAAGCTACCCCTTCATTACACAAGCAATCGCCCCTGGGCTACAATGAGCATTGACGTGCAATTGGTAGCTTCAAATAAATACCTCTTACTTAATTTCTTTGAACATATATTATTGATAATGTTACTATCTGCATCATAAATAGTTCAATAGTTATTCACTTACCAAGAACATGTTCATGTGAGTTCAATTGCTTAACTCTTTGTCACATATTTTCCTGGTGAACTTAAGCTGGCAAAATTTGCGTGATATGATTTTGACATTTCACTTTCGCATGTAATAATTATTTATATTGATTAGTTTTTTTGAGCTTAATTCATATATTGCTGGTTTGCAGGGTGTAAAATGTGGTATTTATGGTGCCAATTCTGCAGAGTGGATTATGAGCATGGAGGTACATTTTATTTTGAATTTCTTTCGTCTTGGTTTTCTTTTAAACTTTTCTAATTCTAAGCCCTGTTTTGTTCCCCAATCTCTCTCTTGCCGCCTGATTGACTCATGCCTCCCATTGAAGGTCTTGTTTTGTGGTTTCAATCCCTTACGAGGCAGCAGGAAATTAGGTTTCAATCCCATCTGTGAGGCATTGTGATTTTTTCTTCCAAATATTGAGTCAGTTCAATGGACCCCAAGAGTCGAGACGTCATCCATGTTATGCACTCTCATTTGGAACCTTATTTCCGATTTAAGTCCCCCAAAAAGTATCCTAAGAGTTGTTCCTCTTGAACGACTCCATCTTGCACTTCGAAGTTCTACACATGCTCCTCCGCTGAGTCCGTCCAATCCAATGTGTCCAACTTTTTCCCTCTTGTTTCTCCCTAAACCTTCTAATCAAAGTCATTGTAGAGGCTTTGCAACCAGTTATAGGCTTTAATTGAGGAGCCAAAACTGAAATTAATTGTTGTCGCACTTCCCATTTTCTAGATATTAATTTGTAAGGCAAGTGCAGTTTCTCTGCCAAACTTTGCACCTCGAAGATTTTCTCCAACTCTGCAATCAACTCAATGGAATCTTTCCTTCTCCAAGGCTCCAACTTTGTCCACACCTTCCAGGATCCGATTTGTACTCTTCTAACCTCCTTTTCATTTATCTATCCTATTAACCGGTTCCTACACCATACATCTGTTTTTCAACTGTCCTTCCCTTACCTCTCCTAGAATACACTTTTAATCCCCTCTCTCCTTAATACAATACATTCATTCTGTTTGTTGCAGATTATGGTAATATTTGTTTTTTTTTTTTTTAGTTTTATACCCGTTCTTATTTATTTCTTTGTCTCCTATGTTTTCTTTTAGTTGTTCTTGTCTGTAAGTAGTCCTTGTTGAATATAAAGGGCAATAAGTTGTTTCCTTATTGAAACTCTGTTTCATCTTTTGAATGTCTACTTTCTACAGTGTTCTGCTTCTATTATTTATTGCTCTTATGCTTTCATGGTGCTGTTAGTGGCCATCCCTGGTCACCTTCTATAATATTCCTTTACTAGCTTCTTCCACTCGATTGTTATTAAGTTTTAAAATATATTCAAATAATTGCAGGCTTGCAATGCTCATGGACTTCATTGTGTTCCTTTATATGATACCTTAGGTATGCGTAAACGTTTAGCATGTTTGTACACAGTGATGGTGCTTTGACTGCAATTGGATTTTGGTTTCCAAACCTATTGTACATGAGATTTTACACTTTGATGTTGTTAGAAAAGTTGCAACGTTTTTGTCAATATGGCATTTTTTGCTAAATTTCACCCAAGCTTGCCAATTTATGCGAAAAACTTACCTGTTTTATTAACAAAGTTCCTTATATTTGATAAAAAAAAATATGCAAGTTCTAAATTCACACATTATTGAAAACTTTGATGTCTATCTAGTATATTTTTGTTTTTATCCCTTGTGATTTTATAAAAAAAAAAGTGATTTCATTGATCAATTTTTTGAAAATCTTACCTACTTTATGAGCAAAGTTTTTATTTTTTTTTTTACTGCTGAAAAATTACTAAACCTTCACTGAATTTTGTCAGTTGCCTAAAATTGTGATAAACTATCTCACAGCAATAATAACTTGTTTGAAATTTATTACTATGTAGGAAATTAGTGGTGCTCACACTTTGGAAATGAGTTATACATAAAGTGGTGGGACCCATGTGGATTTGACCCGATAAAAAGTGGGTGTTAAAAGAGAGTGTTTTTAGCATTTAATACTGGTTGAATGTCCCATAGTGTAGATATTGATAATCAGTACTCCCTCCGTTTCAAAATGAGTGTCGCTTTAGCAAAAATAATTTATTTTAAAATGAATGTCATTCTCACTTTTCAATGTACTATTAATTACTTTTTTCCAATAGTACCCTTAATTATTATTATCCACACAACTTCCAAAATATCATTTGTACTTTAATTTATAATGATGACAAATGCACCAATAACTAGCGAGACTATTTTAGTAAAAGTATCATATCTTTAGACAACATTACTCCATTCCTTAATATATGTGCAGTCAGCTAAAGCGACACTCATTTTGAAACGGAGAGAGTATTTTGGTAGGTTATTTTTCCACTTCGTCGAAAATAAATGCCATTCTAATACTTTCACATTCAGTTTTCTAATTTTGAATTTCCAATTATCATTGGTTTTGACACTCTCATACATATATGACTTAGGTTTTGGGGCAATAGAATTTATTATATGCCATGCAGAGGTCTCAATTGCATTTGCAGAAGAAAAGAAGATACCTGAGGTTCATCTATTGAAATAATCTATTTCTTAGTAGTTTATTTTTGGGAAGGATCAGAGAGTTAAGTACACTTTTCTTTGAACAGTCTGTCTGATCCCTATCTTTATTTTAAAAACTTTTCAGCTATTGAAGACTTTTCCAAATGCAACCAAATATCTCAAGAGTAAGTGTTTTTTATTATCTTCTTTCTTTGCTAAAATACATGTGCTTTAGAGAGAAGCAATGTCTTTTATGTTTCTATACAGCAATTGTGAGCTTCGGAAAGGTTACCCCTGAACAAAAGCAAGAAGTTGAAAAGCTTGGATTGGCAATATATTCATGGACTGAATTTTTACAATTGGTGAGTTATTCATTTCATGTATTATTACTCTTTCTACTCTTGTAAATTGGACATGAAAGCTGCTCCTCGTATAATTAATTGGCATTGCCTACAATTGCTCTGAGTCCCCTTTGCAGCATAAATAGTTGGTTGAGTTGTATCACTGTCTCGGTCCACCGGAAGTTAGTCTAAGTAATAGCGGAATGTGTGGAAAGAAATAAGTTGATATAATTGTTATGCAATTCAAATAAGAAAAATAAGGATGATATCAGGTCAATGGAAACTAATGCATTGTTTGAATAGTTGACTTGGGTCAATTTTTGTAGATACATATGCATTAGAAGTTATTTTTCTAAACCTCATTACCTAGCAGAAATTAATGTCTCTTTTGCATTCCTAATTTGGTTTTTTATACTTGCCACAGGGTGAAAGTCAGAGTTTTGATTTACCTGTAAAGAAAAGAAGCGATATCTGTACAATAATGTATACTAGCGGAACTACTGGTGACCCCAAGGGAGTATTGATATCCAATGAGAGTATTATTACCCTCTTAGCTGGGGTGAAGCGGCTATTGGAGAATGTCAATGATAAAGTAAGTATTTATGTTTATATTTCACTTGTAACTACATGAAATTGAATGCACTGAGCACTTCGTATGCACAATTTCTTTTCATTTAATTTATGCATATTATTATATATCTAATTTCAAAGCTCTGGATGTAGTTTTTTTTCTTTTTCTTTTCAGGTTTAAGATACTAAACGCTCAAGTGTCCTTTCTTTGACTTACAAAATCTCCCCTCTTTTTTCTTTGTTTACAGTTGACCGAGAAGGATGTGTACTTATCATACCTTCCTCTCGCACATACCTTTGATAGAGTCATTGAGGAGACATTTATATGGCATGGTGGTTCAATAGGCTTCTGGCGCGGGGTGAGTATATGTACTAAACTTGTCGTTAATTCATAGTGATAATTGAACTTCAGATTTAATTTTATCACCCCAACAAGTCAAAAATTGGAATTTTTTTTTTATTTGAATATGACCTTGTCCATCATTTGCACTATGGCTGCAGGATGTTAAGTTGTTAATTGAAGATCTCGGCGAGCTAAAACCAACATTTTTCTGTGCAGTACCTCGTGTACTTGATAGAGTGTACTCAGGTATGCTCTTCTGATTGTTGTACGACTGTTTTACCTTTGTAAATCATTTCTTGATAATTGGAGTGGGATTTTCCCCCCACATTTCTTACCTATATTAAGATTCTCAACTTCTGTATGCAGGTTTGACACAGAAAATTTCTTCTGGAGGCTTCCTGAAGAAGACATTATTCAACTTTGCTTATTCATAGTAAGTACTAATTAACTGTCATGAATCCTCTGTAAGATATTAGGAAACTGTGAGTGTTCCTTTGTCAAAGCACGCAGAAATTATCTTTTAGATTAGTTTTAATTTTCTTAATTAGGTTGTTAAATTTAACTATTGTTCGTCCCAGTAAGCATTGCAATATTCTAAACATAAGCTCTGAGAATTTATTGCAGTAAGTTGAATAACATGAAGATAGGACAAAACCATGCAGTAGCATCTCCACTTCTTGACAAAATTGTGTTCGATAAGGTAGTAAAGTTTACAAATATTAATTAATTACCAGCCGCAGTTTGACAGCAATGTATTTTCTCCTTTTGGCTGATTTGGTTTTGCAATTTTATTAGGTGAAGCAAGGTTTAGGGGGTAGTGTACGTCTTATTTTGTCTGGAGCAGCACCTCTATCTTTGCATGTGGAAAGTTACTTACGGGTGGTGACTTGTGCTCATGTCCTACAAGGATATGGTATGCTCTTTCTGTATTTGAAAACCAAAATTCACCCATGCAATTGTAAGAGAATGGAATCGTCGTTGTTCTCATTACTGAATAGTATGTATATATACAAGTGTAGGTCAACTATCTAATTATGTTACAGCATAATTACAGGGAAATCATTAAGACTAATTATGGCAAATATTCTATTCTATCACACCCCCGCAGTCGAAGCGGGAGGTTCACGGACGCTTAGACTGGTCCGAAAATCATCAAAAAGAATACGAGGGAGCCCTTTTGTGAAGATGTCTGCAATCTGATGTCTGGAGGGAACATGAAGTACGCGTGCCTGACCACGAGCTACTTTTTCCCGAACAAAATGAATGTCCATCTCAATATGTTTGGTACGCTGATGCTGCACAGGATTACCAGATAGATAGATGGCACTAACATTGTCACAGTATACCAGAGTGGCATGAGGAATAGGAAAATGGAGCTCCAGAAGAAGGTTGCGGATCCAACAGGATTCAGAGACAACATTAGCAACACCTCTATATTCAGCTTCAGCACTAGAACGAGAGAGAGTAGGCTGCCTTTTGGAAGACCAAGAGATAAGATTGTCACCGAGAAAAACACAGTACCCAGATGTGGAGCGTCTAGTATCAGGACATCCACCCCAATCAGCGTCGGTGTAAGAGATCAGCTTAGTAATGGGGGACGGTGATAAATGTAGACCAAGGTGTATGGTACCCTGTACATAACGAAGAATGCGCTTAAGAGCAATCATGTGTTCTGTGCTGGGTGCATGCATGTGAAGACAAATTTGTTGAACTGCATAGGAGATGTCAGGTCTAGTGAACGTGAGGTACTGTAAGGCTCCTGCAAGACTGCGATATAAAGAAGGATTCTCATAAGGTGTGCCGGAGGAGGTGCTGAGTTTCTGTTTGGTATCCACAGGTGTGGCAGACGGTTTACAGGATGTCATGCCAGCACGCTCGATGATCTCAGAAGCATAGGTGCTTTGACTAAGAAAAAGTCCATCAGGATGACGAGATACAGCAATACCCAAAAAATAACTCAGGGGGCCTAAGTCCTTCATCGCGAATTCAGATGCTAAGAGTGACATAATTGACTTGCGAAGGGCATGAGTAGAGGTGATAAGTATGATGTCGTCCACATAAAGAAGAATGTAGGCCATGTCAGACTGTTGTCGATATATGAAGAGAGAGTGGTCTGATGTGCTATGTTGGAAACCAATGGTGGATACATAGTCAGCAAAGCGTTGGTACCATGCTCTGGGTGCTTGCTTGAGACCATAAAGTGACTTCTTCAAGCGACACACATAATCTGGATGATGAAAATCACGGAAACCCAATGGCTGATGCATGTAAACAGTCTCATTAAGATCACCATGTAAAAAGGCATTCTGGACATCCAGTTGATGAATGGGCCAGGATTTGGAGAGAGCAATGGTGAGCACTGTTCTGATGGTAGCAGGTTTAACCACCGGGCTGAAAGTCTCATCACAGTCCACACCTGCAACCTGTGACCTGCCATCACCTACAAGACGAGCCTTATATCGCTCAAATGAGCCATCAGAATTTTTCTTATGTCTAAAAATCCACATACATCGAATAAGATTAGCATCACAAGGACGAGGAACTAAATCCCACGTCTTATTTCTAATAAGTGCATCAAATTCAGATTGCATTGCGGATTTCCAATTCGGATCGGATAAGGCTAGTTTGGGGTTTTTAGGTATGGGAGAGATGATGTGGTCGGAGTGAGAGATTGATAAGTTAAAAATCTTGCGGGGTTTTACAATGCCTTTCATGCTACGGGTAGTGATGGTTCGTGTAGGTGGAGGTGGATTCGGTTGGATTGGTGATGGTGGGGTAGAGGAAGGTGTAGTAGACGAGCTGGTCAGAGAGGCAGTATATGGGGACTGTTGGTTTATTGATGAGGTTGGTTGATCAATTGTGGTTGTTGGTGTTGATTGGTTGTGTGTGACAGGTGGTAATATTTGATTTTGCCACTGGTGTATAATGTACGGGTGTAGGTCATTATCTAGGAAGTGATAAGAGTTCGGCGAGTGGGAATGCATCTTGGTAAAGGGAAATTGAGTTTCATCAAAGATAACATGCCTCGAAATTATTAATTTTCTGTTTGACAAATCATAACACTTGTAACCTCTATGATTCAAGGGATAACCCAAGAAGACACACGGAGTAGAGCGGGGTTGTAACTTATGAATGGTGGATGACGGAAATAAGGGATAACATAGACAACCAAAAGCTCGTAGATGTGTGTAAGTGGGATCACGGCGATATAAGAGTTGTGTTGGTGACTGATTTTTAAGTGTTTTACATGGAAGTATGTTTAACAGATAAGTTGCCATGTGAAGAGCATGATGCCAAAATGACGGGGGAACAGAAGAATGAGCTAGCATAGTGCGTATCATATTATTAATGGTTCTTATTTTTCGTTCCGCTTTCCCATTTTGCGAGGATGTGTGGGGACAAGAGAAACGAAAAACAAGGCCATGATCAGTGCAATATTTTTGAAAAAGCTCATTGTTATATTCACCGCCATTGTCGCATTGAAATGTTTTGACTTTTTGCAAAAATTGAGTTTGAATGAGTTGAGTAAGTGACTTGAACGTTTCAAACACATGAGATTTTCTGCTAATAGGAAAAGTCCACAAGAAGTTTGTAAAATCATCTAAAAATAAGACATAATATTTATGACCAGCAGAACTTAAAATTGGAGACGTCCATAAATCACTATGTAAAATGTCAAAAGGCATCAATGTCGTAGTTTGAGAATTAAAAAATGGCAATTTAACATGTTTGCCTAAAACACAAGAGTCACAAACAACAGAAGAATTAAAAGGTTCACAACATATGAACTTATTTTTGCGAAGTGAATTCAAAACAGACATGCCAGGATGACCAAGACGACTATGCCAAAGACTGGATGTGAGACCGGCAAAACTGGAAGAAGTGGTAACTGGATAAAGATCTCCACGACTGTCACATCTGAGAAGGGTGATCCCCGTCTGAAAATCAGAGACAGTAAAACCAAAAGGGTCAAAGGAAACAGAAACATTGTTGTCAGTGGTGAGTCGTCTCACAGAAATTAAATTTTTAATAATTTTCGGGGCATGCAAGACATGGTTAAGGTGAAGGGGTTGGTGAGATGTGGTTATTTGTGTGTGTCCGGTGCCGTGAATTGGAATTCCATGGCCACTGCCAACAATAACTTTCTGATTTGAATTACTTACTGGAGAATAAGACGAGAGATTACCTTGTGATGCGGCTGTGTGAGATGTCGCGCCAGTATCCATGTACCATTGATTATCAGGAGTGTGGAGTGACATGGTGTGCATTGCTGTCTCAATGTCTGTCGGTATCTGAGATGAGGTAGATGCTGCATACACCTGAGGACGCTGTCCTAGAATGCCTGGCTGCTTAGGAGGACCGGTAGGACGTGTCCATTGAGACGTGGGATATGGACACGGAGGCATAGTCCATGGTGGTGGAGTCCAACCCCATTGTTGCCAGGTTGGATACTGTTGTTGCTGCTGCTGCCAAGGAGGAGCGGACCAAGGTGGGGGGACGTTGGGAGCTCCAGACTGAGGTGCACTGCGGTTACCACGTCCCCCTCCACGACCCTGGTTGCCACGAGAGCGAGAACGGTTGCCGGGGCGGCGGTTGCCACGCTGAGAGGTGTCTTCAGTAGGTTTCGGTTGACTGGTGTGCATGGCAGCATGAGAGCCTGTGTTTGCCATCTTAGCCATACCGGCTTCTTCCAAAGTGAGCATGGAGCGAGCTTGATAGAATGCAGGAAGAGGATTACTCTGGCGAATCAAGGTGGCAACACTGCGGTAAGCTTCTGGAAGACCAGATATCAGTTGAAGAACCAAACGGTGATTGTTGACAGGAGAGCCGACATTTCTTAACTGGTCAGATAGCATCTTAAGACGCTGGCAGTAAGCAGAGACATTGGGAAAATCCTCCATGCGAGTGTTGGAGAACTCTTGCTCAAGAGTCACAGCACGAGCATTTTGATTATCCTGAAAAATGTCCTCCAAACGATTCCATGCTTCCATTGCAGTGGAGTTGGGTTCCAGAATAGTGGTCAACAAATCAGTAGAAATAGTGGAATAAATCCACTGAAGGACGGTGGCATCAAGAGTGGTCCATTGTTCATGTTCTGCGTCGGTAGGGGCTGGTGGTTCTTTTCCTGTAGAGGGAACAATATGATGAAGGACTCGATGCGAGCGAGCATGAATGCGGAACAATTCAGCCCATGTTCCATATTGATCCTTTTCCATCTCAAGAATAATAGGAATGTGGTTCCTAATATTGGAGACGGCAAGGGCAGGATGAAATTCTGATTTTGAACCTTTGAGCATGGTGACCTTGGGCTGGCCGGAACCACCGGTGGCAGCGGCTGAACTGGCATCGTCGGAATCAGACATGATTGGCAGCAAAATCAATTAGGAACAGTAAACCTGGTGCAGAGACAAATTGAACACAAATAACAAAAACTGTTACGAACAGAATTTCGAAACAGTAACTGTCACGGCACGAAGCAGAATTTCGAAACAACAAGAGTTTGGTTCCGAATCAGAGAAGCTACGGCGTGGAGGAAGGAAGGCACGGCGTGGTGGTTTCGTCGGAAGTGTCGAAACAGAGGCCGGAGTCGCGAACGGTGATCGGAAACGCGTGGGTCGCGGCGGCGGCGGCGCGAACAGGACAGATGGTGAGAGACACAATTGTCTTCGTGTTCGGCGGCGGCGGACGGTGAGGACAGAGGTCCTGTTGCGGCAAGGATTGCTTCAAGGAAGGAGAAGAAGCACGCGTTTCTGGTTTTGGTATTTTTTTTTTTTTAGAGAGAGGGATCGATTAGGGTTGATACCATGTAAGAGAATGGAATCGTCGTTGTTCTCATTACTGAATAGTATGTATATATACAAGTGTAGGTCAACTATCTAATTATGTTACAGCATAATTACAGGGAAATCATTAAGACTAATTATGGCAAATATTCTATTCTATCAGCAATAAGCACATATATATATAGTTGAATCTTTATCTGTGTTTAGCCAAGTCTAGTTTTGTATTTCAATTGCTGAGTATATGGATATAAACTGTTGATTAATTTGAGATGAGCTGTGACAATTAGCAAATTAATTTTAGTTTTAATGTATGTTTATAAAAATATAAATAGTCTAACTGAAATCTATGTGGAAATTATTCTGATGCTTCTTCACTCCAATGCAGCATATGTAATAATGTAGATATCAGCATATGTACTATGGACTTCACTAATGTGTCTTTGTTGAAATGAAAACAGGTCTGACTGAAACTTGTGCGGGAACCTTTGTCTCATTACCAAATGAACTAGATATGCTTGGAACAGTGGGTCCTCCTGTACCAAATGTGGATGCGTGCCTGGAATCTGTTCCTGAAATGGGTTACGATGCCCTTGCAAGCACACCAAGAGGAGAAATTTGTGTAAAGGGCGATACCTTGTTTTCGGGGTACTACAAACGTGAAGACCTCACAAAAGAGGTTCTGGTTGATGGATGGTTCCATACAGGTTATTGGTGTTTTCCAAAATTGAACTATATAGATACTATTTAAATTGGCTTTTGGATCACATTTTGAAGTTTATACTCTTTCAAATTGCGTGATTTATTCAACAGGGGACATTGGAGAGTGGCAACCTAATGGAAGTATGAAGATTATTGATCGGAAGAAGAATATATTCAAGCTTTCACAAGGAGAATATGTTGCTGTTGAAAACCTGGAGAATATTTATAGCCAAGTTCCTTCTGTTGAATCTGTATGTCTTGAGAGCCCTTCCGATGGTTTTAGTGTCCTAGCTTGTAGTGAAATTATTCCCCATATAAAGTTGAAAAAAATATCTTTTTACTCATTCTACGTGAATTGATGAACTCATTGGTTCATTATAGAACTATAGAAACCGTGCCCTTGATGGGCTTGGGACAAATGGGGCCAATCATGAGCAGCTAATATTTTTAGTTCAGTTTGATAATTTTTAATTACGGAATTCAAAATATAAGCAGACTTTAGACTGATACACCTATCTCTAGGCTGGGATATTTTTCTCGCTTGCCTTAACATAATCCAAATTGCATTCTTATTTCTAGCTGGACATATAGTTCTATAACTGTACTGAGCTTTAAATTTTCACCAGTAGCATGTGTATGTTGCCCATAGTCCTATGTGCTGTTGTGCACAGATTGTGGTCCATATTGGTATACTTTACATTAGTGTCCACATTCTATATTTCATTATGATCGTTTGTCTAATAGACAGGGCCATTCTTGTTGCATGTAGTAGATGTACATTATTCATTGTGACATCCATATGTGTCAGCTCATAAACACACAAAAAAAGTCTACTTTCAGTTTCAGCTTCATTTCATGAGTTAAAATTGTTCTGTTCCGTGCTGATTTGAACTTTTATTCTTCCTGTCTCAGATATGGGTTTATGGAAACAGTTTTGAGGCCTTCCTTGTTGCTGTTGTTAACCCCAGCAAACCAGTACTTGAACATTGGGCAGAAGAAAATGGTATATCTGTGGACTTCAATTCTCTCTGTGGAGATTCTAGGGCAAAAAGTTACATACTTGAAGAGCTCTCAAAGATTGGAAAGGAAAAGAAGGTTCTATCTAATTTAAATTTCTTATTTTTGTTCTAATTTGTTATGTATGGAGTGTATGTATGCGTATATCATGCTGATAAAATTTCACATTAATTTAAAGGGGGTTTTCTACAATTATCACGACTATTAATAATTCCCACACAACATACTTTTTTAGAAAGTAGCCTTTTCAACGTAATATAAAAACCAGCCATCTAATCATATACTTTTAGTTTCAAATACTAGTAAAAAAAAGTTTGTATTAATATTTAACACGAATTATTAGCTTAGTTAATTAAGATTCAATGACTGGATTGCCCAAAATAATTTTGTTCAGAGAATATTTTAAGTGGTCTGTGTACGGTCTTATGCTTGCACCAATTGATTCTATTCTACATGTACTTGTGTTTGCATGCATTAGTACATCTCCTGAAAATTTATGTGATGATGGATATGTTTTTGACAGTTGAAAGGATTTGAGTTCATAAAAGCGGTCCATCTTGACCCAGTTCCATTTGATATGGAACGTGACCTTATCACTCCGACATACAAGAAGAAGAGGCCTCAGTTGCTCAAATACTATCAGGTAAAAGTTGTCAAATTCTCAGGATTTAATTTCTGCTTCAAAATAAAATTCTGCTTTATTATATGAATGATAGAATGAGCTGTATTTGTATATAGAACTTTTTTTTTTTTCTTCCCGGATATTTTCTTTCCACTGAGCGTATAACTGAAAACAGGTATAGATGTGAATAATAGTGCAACTGATGTGCCCTGTTTCTCTGCTTTAATATCATATTAGTTATGAATTAGTTACTAAACACTCGACATGGTAGTTGAATCCTAAGTAATTTGGAATACCTAAGGTGAATGTGTAAGTAAATGTGTAAAATGTTTTCAAGTGATTATACTCTAATTAATAGTTGTGAGCATACAATTCTTTTTCCACTTCACTTTCAACTGCATTTTTCCATTGCACTTTTAACGTTTCAAAGCCTGTTTTATGGACTTGATAATTTCTGTATTCTGAAAGCACTGACACTGCAATTCTATTTGTGTGCTCAGAATGTGGTCGATGACATGTACAAAAGTGGAAATAAACCCCGTGCCTGAGAAATGCATTTGGAGTTGGTGTCATGTCATGTAGATAATTTATTTTCTGCATGTGATTGTATTGTACTTGCCTTTGCTCATTTATTTCCTTTTGGTTACTGTCTGTACATATGATTATGAAGAGACGGCAGATCATCTGCCTCACTCAACTGTGAAAGATACGATAATACAAAGTTTAAACAAATTGTTTTCTTCACCTCTGACAATATTCGTTGCAAACTTTTGTGGAAAATAAAATATTATTCCATTCCTGGGCAAAATTAACAATGGTGTAGTTCTTGTTTTTTTACTTAGAGATGTTTTCAAAGATTTATTCAATAAGCTGTGAATGTGAATTATAACTGTTTGTTTTAATGTTTACAATTGATTAGTTGGACACTCCTTAGTCCTTACTCTTTCTTGTTAGTCAATTCTTTTGAAAGCTGTTCTAAATCTCACCATTCATATATAATGGAGATTATGTTTTTAAAACTAGAGTATCTCAATCATCTTATAATGGCAGTGGAGTTGTATTCTTCGTAGTGAGCAGTGATAATTTTTCTCGCGTTACTCATTTGTGGGATTTTCTCTTTTGTAGTAACGCGATAAAAAAAGACGAAATGCCTCGTGGGCCACAGTGACGTATCAAACAGGTTACTGGACAAAATCATCTATTAGGGAATAAAGGAAAAAGATTCATGAACACCCCTTTTCATACCACTCCTCTATACACCTCCTAGCTGGCAGGTATTTTTGTAATATCAAAAAAGAAAAATCTTTTAAACCAGTTCTTCAAAAAACCAGTTTAAAAAGTCTAAAACAAAAACACAACAATAGAAGGAAAAAAACACAGCAACATTCTTTCTCTTTCCCTTCTCTCATCTCTATCCCCACATATCACTCACCAGCGCTACCGCCCCCATTCTCAAGCCTTCTCCGTCCTCTTGCTCGCGCCTCTGACCCACTCTCACACCCGTCTCCGACCTTAACACCACCACAATCACCACCTCTTCTCTTCAAAACGATTTGACTGCAACACAACCTCACCGCCTCCTCTTCTTCTTCACAACCGCCTTCCTCGTCAATATCGTCGTTGTCTCTTGAAATCTGTTCAGATCTAAAAACTACGGCGTCGACAACCCGACCTCCCGCCGCCGTGTCCCTCACTCCCTCCGCCGGCATCTCCTTCAAATCTAACAGACATTCAGATTCGCTTTTAAAACAATCACCGTTTCTGCTTAGATCCGGCTCCGACGTCGATGAGAGAGTAACGGTGGTGAGAGATGATTTCTTTGAATTTGGGTAGATTTGAGAGGAGGATGAGGAAGAGTAACAGTTTCACTCTGCCCCCACCTCCGTCGCGTCCTCTTTGAATTTTGAATGCAGGGAAAAAATGGTTACGCCTTTGACAAATTATGGTTATATTGTTCGTTTATTTGGTTATCTGTAACTTACATGTGCAAAAAAAAAAAATCAATTCAAGCCAATTGTCACTGAGACAGTATATGTAAAAATGTGGTCATACAGACCATATATTTGGCTAGTTTTTCTTTCCCAGATGTAAATAATATCGTTTTAGGCGAATCGAACGCATGATCTATTTGATCACTGCACTAAAAGCATTTCCAACCATAAATAACCTGTTTTACAATCGGCAAGTTTGTCACGCCTAAGGACGGACAAGTTCAAATTTATGAAAAAATAGTGGTCACGTATTTGTAAAAATGTGGTCATACAGACCATATATTTGGTTAGTTTTTCTTTCCCAGATGTAAATAATATCGTTTTAGGCGAATCGAACGCATGATCTCATTTGATCACTGCACTAAAAGCATTTCCAACCATAAATAACCTGTTTTACAATCGGCAAGTTTGTCACGCCTAAGGACGGACAAGTTCTAATTTATGAAAAAATAGTGGTCACGTATTTGTAAAAATGTGGTCATACAGACCATATATTTGGCTAGTTTTTCTTTTCCAGATGTAAATAATATCGTTTTAGGCGAATCGAACGCATGATCTCATTTGATCACTGCACTAAAAGCATTTCCAATCATAAATAACCTGTTTTACGATCGGCAAGTTTGTCACGCCTAAGGACGGACAAGTTCTAATTTATGGAAAAATAGTGGTCACGTATTTGTAAAACTGTGGTCATACAGACCATATATTTGGCTAGTTTTTCTTTCCCAGATGTAAATAATATCGTTTTAGGCGAATCGAACGCATGATCTCATTTGATCACTGCACTAAAAGCATTTCCAACCATAAATAACCTGTTTTACAATCGGCAAGTTTATCACGCCTAAGGACGGACAAGTTCTAATTTATGAAAAAATAGTGGTCACGTATTTGTAAAAATGTGGTCATACAAAACATATTCATATTTATACTCTGTCAATATCTATCTTAAGAACCATAAAACCATACATAGTGCGATTAGAAGGAATAGTACATTACAAGCTTAGTGAGGACCATACTATAGTATTGTTCAAGAAAGTTAGTAAAAGAAGGAATAGTACATTACAAGCTTAAAAGAGCATAAAAAAATTTACATTAAATTTTGATTACGCCACTACATTATTTTTATTCTTCCTCGTATCACTCTTCACCCACGGTGTTCCAAAAACCCCGCTCTTGACACGATTTCTTGACTTGTCTTTTATTCGAGTGAACACGGTTGATGCTTGGTGATCTTCATCGTCTGATACATTTGATGATCTTCATCGTGTGGATACCCGAACC
Source organism: Medicago sativa (assembly GCF_051527215.1). Taxonomy (NCBI): domain Eukaryota; kingdom Viridiplantae; phylum Streptophyta; class Magnoliopsida; order Fabales; family Fabaceae; genus Medicago; species Medicago sativa. The sequence continues at coordinate 3,096,991 of NC_140753.1, forward strand.
TTTGCTTGGTATTATATTGTAGAATTCCCAAGCTTCACATTTGGTATTCTTGCACCCATCTTGTTCAAGTTATCATCAATTTTCTTTGGCATGTTAGCATGTTAAAAATCCAGCCATAAAAGGCCATCGTACTCTGGCCAAATAGAAGAATCACAACACCAACCATATACTCTAGCCAATTAACTCTCTCCCAAGCTCAATATGACAACATTAGAGGCCATCATTTCAACACTAACACCTGCATAACAGTCCCACAATACAACACCAGAAACTGAACCAGAACACAAGCTTACTGAACCACAACATTCGGATCACGCAAATGTGTCCATGACAGAGTTTTCAGACAACAATTCAGCTTCAAAATTCAGCTCATTGTTCATTAATGATCAAGGGAAAGAAAGCAATTCAAGCAATAGCTCAAATATGAGTTTAAATGAACTATTATAACTTAATAATATATAGGAAAATCAATTTTTACAACCTTATAAAATAATGAAAATGGTAAATGAAACAAAATAGCATTAAATTTGAAATAATATGCTTATTCAGCTATGATTTTTTTTTTAAAGATCTGAAATGTATCGGTGCTACATTAGCATGTTGAAGATGCAATTATTGATGAAATTTTGTTATTTGAATTCTCCTCAATATTGGAGGATTGATATTCATTAAGTTTAACCCGTCACCCATCTTTTGAGTTGTTTATTGTTTTATGATGCATATATAAGTCCTAAAAGCAAGCCTCAATTGTAGCTATCACATGATTTGAATAATGTAGATAAGTAGACACATCAGTTGCAAGATTGGAGTTGGGCTAGCTTGAGAGGAATGCACAATATAATTCTGCAAACCTGAATTCTGCACAACAAAATGCTGCAGACCAAAATTATGTAAACTGCAGAAACAATGCAGAGGAGTCTCAATGGCACAGATATCTAGGCACTTTAAAATGCAACATAGTCTGTGCTTTTTTCCAGCAGCAATAGAAGATTAGATGTGCATCAGTGCTACGTAACCATCATGACTGTTTTAGTATGGCCCGAACAACATGGACTTCTAGTTTTAGAACACAATAATTCTTTCAGTGCTAATTGCAGAACTAATTGCTTTATCCCCCATTCAAATTAACGACACTGATCACTTCTTTCGTTTCCTCCACATTAGATGCAACAACAAATTTAGATCATACGGTAAACCGATAACAAAAATAACTATTGCAAGAGAACGAATTTTGTAAGAGAAAGATAAATTAGAGAATCAAGGATGAAACATAAAGATAAGATACCTAAAAAGGATCCTCTGTTTCTCACTTTCTCTTCCTCTGGTAAGGCATTCCTTTCCATATCATTTCATTCCAATATCCAGTTGATTATCACTGCATAGACATCGTGGACGATAAAAGAGCATCTGAGAAAGAAAGAAAAAAAAGATGAATCCTAGTTCTATTATAGACACATATATGAAATATTTAATTCTTTTGTTGTAGATGAATCCTATTTCTATTATAGACACTTATACATACCAAAGCATCTACAGCAATGGAACCAAAGTGAACCTTCTACAAACTACATATGAAAATGGTAGAGAACCAAAGATATATTAAAGAAGGATGATATCAGTCACCAATATATATTGAAATTTAAATGCTAATTGAAAAAGAACAGTGCACATAACTTGCCTATTTTATTCCTTTAATTGGACAGTCTAAACAATAATTCATTTCATATGTAGTATGAGAAACTCTCAACCTTTATTGCATTGATTCCAAACCTGAATATTCAAGTAATAAACTTTTTTAACATATTACACAAATCAAAATCTCCAAATAGAAAATTCAAAAATAAAAAATTGAAGAAAAAGAAAACAATGCCAAGGCTTGAGTGAAGTTGAATGACTTTGTACAAATTATATATGAATGAAATCATACAAAAGGATTTGTACAACATTTGAAACGCGAATGAGTAGTAAGAGATCAATTTAAAATGTATAACAACACAGTTCTAGATTCAATTACCATTTTTTTATCATAACATGAAGATAAAACATATTATAACAACTTTTATACCCCTGGTTGTAGCAATGCAAGAGACGTTGTGCTACTTATTCTAAAATTAATTGGCCATATTCTTATTCCTTTAGATAAAAATTACTTGCTGAATTTTGACCTATGAGTGAAAATTTAGATCTATGAGGCTATTCAAATTCCTTCTTGCTCATAAATTACTAAATAGTGTCTTCTATTACATGATAAACTTACATTCATAGGAACAAAAGGTACATAATAGCTACTTGGTGCCAAACCCCAACTTGGTTGCAGAAAAATATCTATACTTTTGGATGAACCAACTAATTTTGCAGACTTACAACTTGTGTTTTTAGGGGATGATATCATGTAACTAAGTGTATTTGATATGATATAGTTGTTTTCTTCTTTTTGCTTAGATAATTTGTGAAACTTGGGTTTGCCTTTTGCCATAAAGCGGAATTCGTCAATCAATATGTTTTACAGTACAACTCATAGAAATTTTATGCGACATGCACTCAATGACAACCAAAAGAGAGCCCTAGAAAAAAAACTCACCAAATCTTACTAAAAACCCAAAATAGAAATTGAAATTATGAACAAAAATCTGAAATCCTGAAAACCCATAAAATCTTACTGTAAACTAAACATACCATGCTGGGTTGATGCGTCCCTCCTTTAGTAAACCGCAGAACACCAGTCATGGTAAAAGACCTCCTTTGGCGCTCCATCGAAAGTACAATGCTTCTGATCGCATCAGCTTCATTGCAGTTCCTCCGTTAGTGAATAATAATGCGTTTTTCACTGGTTCGTTGATGCTGCATACTGTTCCTTACCAAGAAGAATTTATTCGCAGAAGCAAAAAGGATTCACGCTGAAGAGATATGGCGGTGGTTGCGATGGAGGTTTGGTCGGAAGTGGTCAATGGGTTTCTGCAAAATAATAACCTCAATCAGACCAAAATACTTCACCTACAATAATAATAAGGTTGTCTTGAAACCATGACTACATCTTCAATCCCTAATCAGAAATCAAATCTAGAATATACCTTTTTTTTAGCCAAGACTACATGTTATTTTCATATTAAATATCCAGCTTTTGGTTGTGCTACATCTAAATTGAAGGCCATCGATAAAAGCATCAGAAGTCAGAACATAAAAAATGAGGCAGAACCTTGTTACCTTTCCTTGGCCATCTGCAAATCGAAAGCAGTATAACAATCAGAAGTATAAAAATATCAATTACTCATGCCAGATAGCTAAAAGGGTCGTTACAACTTACCTAACAACAAAATAAAATGCCTAAAGGATTCATATTTGAATGAAGAGAAGTAGAATTCAAAATGTTTTTCAGCATAGAGTTATAAAAATCGATTTTACCATGAAAAAACTCTTATCATAAAAAGAACTAAAATCCAGAAATTCAACATCAACTTATGCTCTTCCAATTGTTTATCCAATCAACTAAAAAAATATAAACATTTTTTCTTAAATAGTAAGAGAATGAAATTATAGAAAATACCTTTCCTTTATCGCCATCTACACACAACTCATCAGACTTAGATGGAAAATTATTCACACATTTAACTTGATTTTATTGATCACCATCGAGAACCACACATTTTTTTGACGAATAGCCGGCACCACAGATGTTCTCGCCTTCACCGTCAAGTTAATCATTTGGTGAGGTTAGATTCATCGGAAGTCAATAAGGTGAAGATTTGAGAGATATAAAACTGACAGAGAAGGAAATGGTTGCCGACGAGAAAGAAAGAGGGAGTGGTGGTGGTTAAGGAGTGTGGTGGTGAGATAGAGAGAAGTGAGAGAGATCTGTTTGGAGATGAAAAGAGAGTGGTTGTGTGATGAAATTTCTAAAATGTCCCTTGCCACATGTCATTTTTTTATGTGGGTGTAGGAGTGGTAGTGCCACCTATGGTGGTATACCTATCAGGACTCGGGAATAAATTGAGAACTACAAGCACCTTCATTTGATATTTTACAATTACGTAAATGGGGTGGCGTTTAGCCTGGGACAGTTAACTTCTTTCCCACCATGGGAAAGTTGAAATTTTCCTGCCAGCTGACGGTATAACAGGTTGTTTCAATTATATTAAATTTATATTTTAATTATTATAATATCAAAATAGAATTACTTTTTTACACCTCCCATTCCACACACCAAAACATCTACTCCTCTCTCATCTACTCGGCTTTATTCCCTTTTTCATATGCAGGAAAAAACAAAGTTAAATCACATCTATCTCTTAGCTTCTCTTTGTTTTATTTTTTTTACAGATTTAGCTTATGTGTTAAACTCCATTTATTGTGTGTATATTACTTCATCTCTTTGAAATTATCCCATTGAAAATCATTTCTATTGAACCCTTAATCGAAGCTCCATGTTAATCCTGTCTTGAGGAGCAGTTTGTTCAGATCTAGAATAGAAGCTATTTATTTGATGTCAAAAATCAGCTCACAGATTGCTATTTGAGAAAAGGCAACAACTTCATATAGATCTTAACCCATTTGAGAAGAGTGTTATGCTGATACAACCAAAGTATTGTATTGAGATCGAAGGGATTATCAATACCAAAATGGAAACACCGTTTCTCTGAGGAGGAAGAAGAGGGAAAATTTGCTTTGCTGCTGTTCCCAGATGACTTTTTTTACTCATTTTTTGCATTGTTTTCTTTGTTTTGTTGAAGGCTAATTGGGTGACACAAAAGATATCTTATTAAAAAAAACAAAAGATATTGGTAAAAAAAAAAACGTTATGCTATCATTTTAATATATCTTATTAAAAATACCACATCATTTTTAAAAATAAACACAAGAAAAAAAATGGTACGTACTTTTTAAATAAAATAATATATGCTTCAAGAAATAAAAATATGTCACTTACTAATATTCAACAAATTTATTTTATGTCAAAGGCCCATGATTTAATAAAAAAAAACAGTATATCAAACAAATGAAAAAATGTTATTTAATCATTTAGTGGGGTCCACGTTTTTGTCTCACAATACTCAGCAGAAGGTAACAGCCATTACCAGGTAATTGATCCTAGCCATCCAATAAAAATAATGTTAAATCTATGGCTGTAAAGGAAACTTCCCCATCATGGGAAAAAAGAGTCCATTCCCATGCTAAACGTCACCACGTAAATGGTATTGTAGCTTCTTTTGATACATGGTGGATGTAAAAAAGACGTTAATAAGAAAATAAAAAAATCTACAACTTGAGAGCTGGAAATATATACTCATAGTCATAAAGCAGGTTTTTCAAGCTAGCACCTTCACGTGTAGCTTTATTGATGGAATCATCATTCATCACCCATCGTACACGAGCTTAGATTGAGATTTTGTATCACTTTAACGATACTTAAGAAGAATCTAAGAAAACAAGAACTGTCATTACACAAAATGGTTTCACTAGCCAAACTCTTAAAAAAAAAAATAAAAAAAAAACCACCGCCTTCCCTATGTACATTCATTCACTAAAGAAATCATATAGTATAGTATAAATTTAATTTTGAGCATGTCATCATCAACAACTTGTTTGCAATCCATCACAATGGTGATGCTTGAAATGCCAAAATAAGCTATCCACTTTATTGCTCGAAGAAGACTCCAATTAAGCCTCTCCTTCCATGTGTTTCATATTCTATTTTCGCTACTCCTTTGCAGCTACCAACACTTGTCCTTGTCCAGCTGAATTATGCATGCAAAAATCAATTCAAACACAACCAACGTCATCAAAATTTGCTCCATCAAGGTTTCATTTCACATAGTCACCAATAGGATTGAGCTGATGTATCACACATGTCCTTACTTGAACTTAGATTTCACTTCTTCCAAATGCTCCACGCCATGACAAAAAAATATGGCAGTTGGTCTAAATTAATTAATTGATATTTCATGACAATAATTTAATTTAAAAAACCGTGCGTATAATTTAATATAACTCAAAGGCTAATTGTGTAAACTGGAAAAAAATTGTTGGGTGGAAATCTTACCTTCCAACAAATGAAATTGACATATAACAAATACAAGGATCAATTCGAAAAGAAACAAGAACTTGAAGGACCAAACCGGGAAATAGGTCAAACATAAAAGTAAAGCAAACGTAATTTTGACTCAATTATTTAATGATTCATGAGATGGTGATTTTAATGTGATTCTCACATGAAGATGCAATGGGAGACAGTTTTAATGTGTTTCTCACAAGTAAGACAAGTACAAGAAACTGAAATTCCTAACCCTTTCAACACAGCTCAAACGAGGAGTATAGAAGCATGGCACATTTACCAGAAAAAGAACTTTCGCATTGAATTTAGAGTAAAGATATTGACATCCTTGGTAGAGTATGTGTTAAACGGAAAATTCTATGGTATACTCAAAAGAGATTGAATATACTGTTACATCAAATCTTTAAATTAATAACTAAATTAAATTATCGTTTTGGACTTCCTGTTATTGTCAACCTCAGGGCAACTTTGAGAAAACGAAAAACTAAATCTTATTTATCGAAAGTATTAGTTGAATAAAGTTTATTTTTTTCTAAATTTTTACTATTCATAGTAGAGAATATTGATTATTTCTTACGATAAAATGTAAAAATAATAATATGATTGTTATAAGAGATTATTCTTACATCCAACCAATAAAAATATGACACATGTTATTAACTTTAAAAAAATGTGATTTTAATTAAGGAAATGGAAACAATAAATGGTGGTGGGTGGTTTTTGTTGGTTAAAGAAATTGAAAAACGAAGAGAGAAATATTAAAAATAATGAGAAAAAATTATGATATTATTTATTTTTATTATTTTAATGAGATGTTTGATTTTAATTGGTTGAATGTAAGAATGATCTCTTAGGTAAGAGTTCAGGTAAGAATTTCTCTTGTTATAAACAATGAAATGATATTTTTGCTAATGAAATGATTTTTTCTAAGAAGTTCCCGTTTCCTACACATTCTATGCTATTTTCTTTTTATCACATCACCAAACTATGGCATCTATTATGTCACTTTTTTTCTCTTTCTCTCTCTTTAATTCTAGTTTTATACACCGACGACATGAATGTACACAAAAACATTTTCCTAAATAGAGTGCTTTCTAGTCTAAACATCATGAACTCTTTCCATAACGTAAATTTGAGTGACCAATTAAATTTCTCAATTCATACAACTTCGAACCAAAACGCCGATTTACTACCAAAATTAAACTAATTAAAAAATGTCGAAATGAAAATCATTAGAAAATGAAACACTAATAATAATAAAATAAAGAAATTTCCCCAACCCTCCCAGCATGTCAAAAGCATGATATTCTGAATAGGACGCCACGTATTAACAACACAAATCCAAACCATCCACGTTTGCCTCGAATTATCCAACATCCTTAGACATATGTACGATTAAGATTTCACTTTCATTTCCAAACGTGTGCTGCCTCAACCATTTACATGCTTCGTGTCATCCCAATCTCATATTCATATACGTATACAAAAAGCAACCATATGCCATCGATAGTTTCCTCCTTCAAGAAGATAACTCAAACTCTCAAACTATATACAAACATTCATATCAATATTTCATAAATTTGCTTAGATATGTGTTTTAGACCAATATATACACACTATGTCACATGTAACATCGGATTCTGGTAGTAAAAACAATAACATATGTAGTAGTAGCAAAAGTGGTAAGAGGAAGTTGTCAAATATTATGGATGATGATACTAATAATATTGTTGCCGACAATATTAACAAATCTAAAGAAATTGAGCGGCGTTACGATGATTATAGAAGGAAGAGAAAACGTCCATGCAAAGTGGCGGTGGTTCCTACGATGGAATCAACCACCGGAGAAACCGCCACGGCGTCACACGGTTTTATATCGGTGATTGGGCGGAGGAGGGTGATGGAAGATGCTATTAAGGTGATTCCACATTTTGTTGCGGCAGAACAACAACCGTGTGGTTATGATTTCTTTGCAGTTTATGACGGTCATGGTGGTATGACGGTGGCGAATGCTTGCCGTGATAGGTTGCACTTGTTGTTGGCGGAGGAAGTGAAGGAGGGTAGGAGGAATCATGGATTGGATTGGTGTAAAGCTATGTGTTCTTGTTTTATGAAGATGGATCGTGAAATTGGAGTCGGTGGAAGTTGTGGTGATGAGGTTGATGGGAATACCGTGGGTTCTACGGCAGCTGTGGTGGTGGTGGGGAAGGAGGAGATCGTGGTGGCGAATTGTGGTGACTCAAGGGCGGTGCTTTTTAGTGGCGGTGTAGCGGTGCCACTTTCACGTGATCATAAGGTGATGGTTTATTAATGATGACTCATGAGATATAAAGGAATTTACAATTAAGCAACTAAACATGTACACTTAATTCTCATAAAAAAATATGTACACTGAATTGGTTAATTTGTTTAGTTCATATATCATATATCACTGGAGAGGATCCTTTCCCGTATATATGCATATTGCTTATCTAATAAGTAATTAACTAGAATAATGAGTTGTTTTTTTTAAGAGGCAAAATAGATTTATAGTATACATAGTTTGGTATTAGGAGTTATTTTATATATATATTTATAATAAATTATATAGAGAAAAAAATGAACACAAAATTGTGTCGCTAATTCTTTTTAGATGATGAAATCAATCTTCTTAAATACAAAGTTCATAGATATAGAAGACACGGCATTTCAAATGGTTTTATTGACATTCAATCATTCAATGTGATGATATTTTTTTATGTTTGATCATTTTAATATAAATCAAATTTTTAACTAATTTCGGTACCTTATCCAACAAAACTTAGGGTGCCAAATTCTTTGTAATTATTCTAAAAAAAAGGTTAGGTTTTGTAATTTGTTTTGGCTGAATTATTATTATTTAATGATGATCAGCCAGATCTTCCGGATGAAAGAGAAAGGATTGAAGCAGCAGGTGGAAGAGTAATTGATTGGAATGGGAATCGTGTTTTAGGAGTACTCGCAACTTCCAGATCAATAGGTACGTACTTCATGCATGCTAATAATATTTATTACTCCGTGATAGATACTTATATTGATTCCACAGATTTAGAAATTTAATACAATGCATGCATTTGATGATATACTTAATATTGTCCGTGATAGATTAATCATTTTATCTTTGTGAGAAAAATCCTATACATATGCATGCGTGCATGATCCCACACGATATCATGGTCAAAGGAAAATGATCAACATCATCACAAAACACTTATCTCACGATGAGAAGCAATGTTGTATAATTGGCTAAACACTCCATGATTTACATCAAATACAGATGAATATTAGTTTCGTATTTCTTCGAAAAAATTGCATGTGATTCTATTTGTCATTTTCTTACGGTGCATATATAGCAATGCTCACGAGCAAATAACAACTCATTTCTCGTTACAAGGAGTTAAAATTTCTTGAAAAATTAACAAAAAGTTTGTGAATAAAAAAACAAATATCAGCATTGTTATTTATAGTACGATCAATTTTAAGTCAAAACAAAACCTATGACCAATCAAAAAGCTCCTAACATGATAGGAACCAGAAACTATCACTAACAAACTATGATAAGGCTAGGGTTCTAAGCTAAAAGATAAAGAAGAATAAAACTAACTAAGATAAAATGAAATAACTTTTTATTCGTTTTTCTTCATTCCTTTCTAATGGAATAATAAAATGTTTATATAGGTTGATGCTTACACATTTCTAATGGCATAATACAATGTTTATATAGGTTGATGCATACACATGGTAAGATAAGTGCATCAGCCACACAATAACAATACTATCAAACAAACTAATATAATATGCTTAAAGACCCCTTTCTAGAATAAACTAGAAGAAATCATTATTCTAGCCTCCATGATCATACATAACAATACACTATAATTTGATAAAAAAGACAACCAATCAGATACATTCCCTCAAAAGAAAAGAAAAAACCAATCAGATATATTTGTTTGTTTGTTTGTGTTGTACTAAACAACATTTTTCTATTCACCAAAAAGAAGAGGACAACATTTTACTTGCACTTTTTCTCTCAAAAAAAAAAAAACATTTTCCTTGCACTTGCATAAGTCTTTTTTCAACGTGACTTAGATCGAGAGTTCAGAATACATGGTATAGACACAATTTTGACACCATTGCATTGCATTGCATATGCAGGGGATCACTGCATGAAGCCATTTGTGATATCTCAACCAGAGATCAACGTGTACGGACGAACAAAATCAGACGAGTTTGTTGTGGTGGCAAGTGATGGTCTTTGGGATGTAGTATCAAATAATTTTGTTTGTGAAGTGGTTAGAAGTTGCCTCCAAGGTCATATGAGGAGGCATAATATGAAAGAAGATCACACTATTAAAAGCTATGCAGCAGAGGCTGCGGCAATCTTAGCTGAATTGGCAATGGCTAAGGGAAGTAAAGACAACATAAGTGTTATAGTCATCCAGCTCAACACTAACATTTGATCCAATCCCATTGTTTGTTTTTTTTTCTTTCTCTTGGTTTGTTTCTTTTTACTTTTTGGTTCCTAATTGTCTCTTTGCAAAAGTGTTGTATTGGATAGTTGGGATATACGTTTTTGAAATTTCTCAAAAGAGTCAAGGTGCTTTTTTTTCCTTTCAATATTTACAGTGGGTTATTAAATAGAGTAATATTGTTTACGATTATTCTTTGAGCAAATTGATCCAATCTATCTTTTATAGTGATTCTTAAAACATCAACCGTCTCCATTGCAATTGCACTCAAAAGTGACAACATGCAACCAATTTCCATCGCTGACACCATGAGATTTTCATTCGTAATAGACAGTGGCGGAGCTAGAAAATATTCTGGGGGTGGGCCAAATTATTTTTTATCCATTCAAGTGACCAATTATTTCATGTGCTAATTTACCGCGTAAAGGAGTTTTATTTTTGGATCAACCAAAACCTAAAATCGACATAAAATTGTATAAAATCTCGCAAAATAGACCTATAATTGAATTATTTAAATTTTTTGGGTGAGCCACTACACCACTTTACGGGAATTTGGATCAACCGAAACCTAAAACCGACACAAAATTGTATAAAATCTCGCAAAGTACACATATAATCGTTGATTTTTTAATTTTTCGGGGTGGGCCGTGGCCCACCTCAGCCCATGAAGGGCTCCGCCACTGGTAATAGAGAAATGATAGATACATTGACAAAATTTATCAAGAAAATTTTAAGATAGTGTATTTGCTAATACATTTCCTTAATTACACACTATTACCCCCCTTTATTTCCGCCAAATAACAAATTTAATTGGTTGAGAACTTTTCTTGATAAAAACTTTCTAAACATGGACATCATTGCTTGCATGGAATACGGATTTGTGATTATTAGAAATTAACTTATTTCAATTATGATATATATGTGTTGGGAATTGCTTGTTATCTTGATCAATAGTTCTGTGAAACACAACAAACTAATACTATTGGCCCAATTTCAACACTTTCTCCCTGATTTTCGTTGTCCAACCACTTGAATGTTTGATCAGCATATAAAAAACCAAACATGTGTTTGTTTTTGGGATGTTCGCGATAGAGTGGATTTACTAGATATAATAATGCTCTTATGTATTGGATATTGTGTCGTGATAGAATATTAGAACCTCAAGTGACAATTAGTGGTACCTAAGGTTAGGTGTTTATGGTTTGGGTCTTGTTAACGAGTGTTTCCGGGGCACTCTTTAAGCATTCAAAAATAAGTAATTATTCTAAAATAAGCACTAGTTAACATTTCCCTTATGGTTTTTATAGGTTTAAAAATTGTTTGACGATTTTCTCTTTGGTTCTCATACTCTTTAATTATACTAGTCGAGTATTTTAGGTTCATCGGCTAAGGTTTTTTGAAAGTGAAGATACTCTCTGAAATTGACCCACACATATTCATGTAATTGACCCAATCAAAATTATTAAATAACCATTGAATGATGGAGTTTGACATTAGACTATATCTAATGAATTTTTCACCAGAGAAAATCGCCATCCGTTTTTTGAACCTCTTACATACTTGAGTCCTTCCCCGACTTATGTTGCTAAAAGTCAGTTATTAGAGTCTTGGGAGATTGAACCAAGTAATTAGGTAGCTAGGACCAAGTCTTTCTAGTAACCATAACTTGGCCCATTGAAGATTGAATTATGCTCTTCTCCCAACACATTTTGCTTGCGTCCAATTGAAATACCGAAAATACCCCTGTGTTAGTTAAGTAACGCAAGTGTTAAAATCTACGCATCTTAACATGCGCTGCGCAACTTAACTCACGCTGAAATTAACACTTGCCTGAGTTAACTCACACTGGAAATTAACACTTGCGTGAGTTAACTCACGCAAGGGTATTTTAGGAAATTCAGTTGGGCGCGAGCAAAATGTGTTGGGAGAAGAGCAGAATTCTTGAAGATTAATCTCTTGGGCTTATTTTATTCCAAATCATAAAGAATATTTAACTACTATGCACAACTCTCCTAGCATGATGTATATAAGGTAGAAATGCTGAAATGGCGTGACTCGATTAATAAACCATATATTATTAACTACTATGCACAACTCTCCTAGCATGATGTATATAAGGTAGAAATGCTTAAATGGCGTGACTCCATATAATGAAATGTATGTTATTAACTATTAATTAATAACTACTATGCACAACACCCCTAGCATGATGTATATAAGGTAGAAATGCTTAAATGGTGTGACTCGATTTAATGAACTATATATTAACTAGATAGTATATAACGTGCTTTGATCAGATAAAAGAAAGAGTTAGAAATAATGTAAAGTTATAATAGTCCACGAAAACTAATAATAAGGTTTGAATAATGTAAAGCAAAATCAATTCAATTTCATATATCTTAAACTATTCAAATCGCCATTATTCTTTCTTTCTTTTTTATAAGAAAATGTTAATCATCATTATTCTGTCGAACATTATCCTCAATGATGCATGTAGCGATTAACTATTCAATTTGGGGTCTTATTAGGGGCGGAGCCAGTAAAAGTGAGGGTTTCATATGAACCCCTGAGTTTTTAAAATTACCCCCAATAATCTTATTTACTTACTATTTGAACCTCCTGAATTTACAGAATCGCACCTCAGTTATGCACCTATGTGTTTCTAAGAGATCTGCAACAAGGATGACCAACTATTGACACTGCATTTGTATCATTATATACTTTTTGTGATGGAATAACTTAATTTTTTTCTTCATTTTCTTATTATTAAATTATATTTTATACGGTATTATTATTACTACTACTTGAAGAACTTTGAAATTCTAAAAATGCAAAAAAGACTAGCCACATATCAAAAACATGTTTTAGATGTCCACTTGAGTGTGCCATTACCACCAAAGAGTTGGTAAATCAATCCAAATATTAATATGTAATGTAATAATTTATAATTTTGAACTATACTGTATACACTTCATCCGTCTCTATTTACAAGACCCTACGACATATTTTACACGTATTAAGAAAACAAATTAGTAGTATTAACAATAAATTATATTTTTGAAAGAAAATAATAATAAATGTATTTAGAAATTTGTAAAAGATCTTATACTAAAAGAGATGTGTATGACGTCATTGATAACTAGTTGATTATTCAATGATTTCGGAACATGAAACCGCATAGAAAGAATTGTAAAATCAGTATGTCATTTTCTTAAAATATTTAAACCCCTAACCCAGGTTCTGACAACGCCATTGGGGTCATTACCCTTGTATGCAACATTTTTATTGATATCATATCAACTATATACATTTATTTAAAATGCACGAAGTAGATTTAATAATCTATATTAACTTTAAGAGTTATTATCATGATATCTAATATTTTGAAGACTATGTCATTCACCTCGAGTGCTGCCAAAATTTGACATTATTTTTAAAAGTGAAAACAATTGTTTTGATTTTTTGATGCTGTCTTTGTGACGTTTCTTCAAAAAAAAAAATTGTATTCGACTTGATAAGGAAAAAACTTACTCTGATATATATGTAGAAATAAGAAGTAAAAAAAACAATATCACATCGAAAAAAAAGGAGAATGTGCCTTGAAATCTCATATGAAGAAATGACTGAAAAATGAAAACATGATCATCAGTAATAGGCACGGTTAGGCAACCGGTTGAACACTGTTATTTCGTTTGTGGATGGGGATGCAGGTTTGGGCGCGACACACTTAAGGGGCAGGTGCTTGACACTTTTGTTTTCACTCTATTTAACAAAAAAAGTTGTTTGTTATAAAGCATTGGTCTCTTTTAGAAAGATTCTAATATTGAGAAATAGATAAACAACACCTTACACCTTAGACATTGAAATTGAGGGGTTGAAAGAGCACGAAAAGAGAAATGTATGGAATGTTGGGGAAAACATTGAAATCCAAATATAGTAATACATTGCGCACAACATAGGAAAATGGCAGAAATTAAGTTTTCTCTAATAAAACTTGTGAACAATTAATTATTCGTGTGTTCGTTATTCTATTATTTTTGTCATGTTCTTTCTGCTTCAACCTTGGTTTTGTTTTACACTTTGTCGCTTCTTATTGTATTAAGTATCAATTGTTTGATTGTTGGTTGTATGTCATTGATACATACTCCACACGTCTAAATTTACTGGTGTAATTGAGTTCTAATTCATAACAATAACAAAACATGATAAGAAAACAAGAGATGTGAAATATACAAAGACATACTAGTAAAAAAAATAGGGTTAATATGTATTTACCCCCCTGTAATATAGGCGAGTTCCGGTTTCCCCCTGTAAAAAAGATTCTTTCGATTCCAACCCTGAAATATGAAGATTCTTTCGTGACGTGACGTGGCGCGCTGAGTCACCCTTTTCACCCTTTTCTGCTGATGTGGCGTGTTGACTGTATAATTAATTTTATTTTTTTATAGGGTACACGTGGCATTTGTCATTTTTTTATGTCTTTACCCCCCTGTAATTTAGGCGAGTTCCAGTTTTCCCCCCTATAAAAATTTTAAAAATAAAAAATAAAATCTGGAAAATTTTAAAAAATAATTATTTTTTTAAAAAAAATGCTGGAAAATTAATAAAAGTTGAAAATAATGAAAAAAATACTGAAAAAATTTAAAATAATTAAAAATCTGGAAAAAAAAATTCGCATGACATGTGTGTATATACATACCACATCATTAAATCATTTTAATAATAAAAATTAAAAACTGAAAATCTTTTAAAAATAAAAAAATCAGATTATTTTTTTTAAAAAATAAAAGATTGATTTTTTTTTTAAATTTTAAAAATAACAAAAAATCAGATTATTTTTTTCGAAAAATAAAATAAAAAAGCAGAAAAGACATTTAGATTTTTTTCGAAATTTAAAAAATTGGAAAAAAGTTCGGATTTTTTTTTGAAATTTAGAAGATATTTAAAAATACTGGAATTTAATTTTCAAAATAAAAAAAGTTTAGATTTTTTTGTGAAATAAAAAAACTGGAAAATATTTAAAATTTTAAAAATCAGGATATATATTTTTTTTAAAATCCAATTACAATATGAAAATTAAATTTTAAAAATCATATAATCTGAAGAAAAAAAAATCGATTTTAGTTTAATTAAAAATTTAGGATAAAAATCTGAGAAGCTTGAATTACATAAGAATATTTTTGTAAAAAGAATTATTAATGCGTGTAAAATTTTAAAAAGTGTCTTATTTAAGAGACATTAAAATTTTAAAAGTGAGTACCTCAAGTTGCTCTTCCAATGTCTTTTGAACTTCAATTTGTTGCCTCAACGCGTCTGCTATTGGGATTTCTCTGTGAATTTATAGTTAAACTAGTTAGGAAATATAATAAGTTGCATTTACCTAAAATTAAAATGCTAATTAAATTCCAGTATTTTTAAATATCTTCTAAATTTCAAAAAAAATCCAAACTTTTTTATAATTTTTAAAATTTCAAAAAAAAATCTATTTTTTCATTTTTATTAATTTTTTATATTTTTTCGGAATTTTTTCATTATTTTCAATTTTTATTAATTTTCCAGAATTTTTTTTAAAAAATAATTATTTTTTTAAATTTTCCAGATTTTATTTTTTATTTTTAAAATTTTTATAGGGGGGAAAACTGGAACTCGCCTAAATTACAGGGGATAAAGACATAAAAAATGACAAATGCCACGTGTACCCTATAAAAAAATAAAAAATAAAAATAATTATACAGTCAGCACGCCACATCAGCAGGAAAGGGTGACTCAGCGCGCCACGTCATCAGCTGGGGGGTCCAATATTCGACCAGGGGGTTTTCGACGGAATCTTCATATTTCAGGGTTGGAATCGAAAGAATCTTTTTTACAGGGGGAAAACCGGAACTCGCCTATATTACAGGGGGTAAAGACATATTAACCCAAAAAAATAAAGTGATGTAAGCAATGAGAACGAGTGAGATGAACACTTGAAATAAGAATCCGTGGAAATTTAGATGTTGTGGTGGAAAACATATTAAAATGCTAAAAACTCACCATAAATCCAACAAAGTCCATCGAAATCCGATTTATTTAACAATCTATCAAAATTAGTTTTATTATTTTTTAAATCAAAGAGACTTTTTTTTTAAGTTAAAAAAAAATCTTAGATTAAATGCAGCGGGATTTTTATACTCAGTTTAAAAAATTCCAATTATTCTATTTGGATACCAAAACTTATTTATATATAAATATAAATAAATTTTAATCAAATACCTCGTGACTTTTCATTAAAAAAATAAAATTTTAACATCCTAGTTTCTTTATTAACGAAAATCCTTGTTGAATATACCCCTTAAAATTACTATCTACCAAAAATAACTTACAATTAGATCAAAATATTTTTTGGGATTGCAAGCTTCAAATTCCACAAGGTAAATTTATAATCATTAGTTTACTTGACAAAGAAAAAATTAACTTTCGGCTTTTGGTAATTCCAACAAGTTTCAAACAAGATATATAATTAGCATTAGCAAGTTTTTCTCTTCTTTTTTCTTCAAGAGCAATGCTTTTTTTTTTTTGAGAGACCTTCAAGAGCAATGCTATTTATCAAGAAAGATTTTATCAAGAAATTGTCCCGAAATTAATGTTAGCCAATAAAATCTCAGTCTGGCCGGAAATCATGGGGTGGTGGGTGTTATATATATATTTTTTATGAAACTTTAATAAATAAGATTAAAATCTAAGGGTGATTATTCTGCCATGTCATTCTTGAATTCATCAAGAAAATTCATTCTTGATATCTAGCATTTTCCTTTCTTCAAAGAAAATCCAACAACAAAGAAAAGGGTCAGATGGAGTAAACAAAAATAATGATTGATATAAAAATTAAAAGCGAATTTTTTCTCTCACAAACTTCTCTCGTTCAACTTCTGAAACTCATTTTGCCACAATTCAGAAGTTGGAATTCGAAGCTTGTTTTTACTGTTTTGGATTTTTAAACACACTTGACTTCAATATAATGACATGGTTCAAGCTCTATTCTCCAAACACGTAAAATACTTGATCGGTTTATAGAACCCAATATGTAACAAACCTCCAATTAACCCGTTTTCGAACACACTTGGCTTCAACATATTGACATGTTTCAAATTCTATAATCAAAATACGTATACTTCTCCGACTTATAGAATTTGAACCTAAAAAAACAAAGGAGTTTAGTTTATATAATATAACCTCTTAACATGTGCTCTAAGACAATATCAACACACTTCAAAAAAACTTTTTAAGGAAAACAAGGTCTCAACATTGATGTATTCTAGCAATTTCCCTTAAAAAAATGGCACAATGTAGCAAGATTTCAATGTGAGGGAGTTTGAGTGTTTTAGGGCAAAAAAACGAAAACAAAGAAATCAGGGAAAGAGGCTGGACGTGACTTATATTTTAGCCCACACGGTTGAAATTTTAACCATTGTTTCTGGAATACTATTTAAGACTTTTAAATGTTAACTTTTTATAAACAACATATAATCTTGTTTTAAACTAGCTTAGCTCAGTTGGTAGGGACAACATATAGTATATGCAAGGTCCAGAGTTCAAACTCCGACCACCACCAAAAAAACTAAAAAAAAATGTAAAAAAAATGTATTTTTTCCCATTAAAAACAAGGGTTTTGCTAACCAGTGTCATCAGGGCAATGGTTAAAGAATCTATAAATATAAATTTTGTCCTAAAAATTTAAGATGTTACTTTTGATCAAGTAATTGCTACACAACTTTTTCATAAAAATTTACTTGTTTTGAGTGCTTAATGATGTCCTTAGGACACTAGTTAGCATTCTCCTAAAAACAAACATATTATCTTTGCGGAAACTGCAGTTAGGAAGTAATCGTTCTCAAGAACAAGTAACAACCCACGTGACGTCGGCGTTGGCCATGGGCCACATATGTATGACTTGTTCATACTTCAAAAGTCAGCTTGCCCCCATATGGGGATGCAATAAGGTCACAACATATAATATTAAATTAGTAAATAATTTATAAAATGTTTCAACGCAAAATCCAAATTTTGATATACAAATAAATTCCTCTGTGGTTGTTAGCATATCTCCAGCAATGATTATTTAATTCCATACTCAAATAATCAATTATGGTTTAGATTTGAATTAAAGCATTGTATTAGAGAGAGAAAAAATATATAATTATCACTACACAAAATACCATATAAAATTTGACAAAAATTATATTTTTTTCAGAAGTTAAAATAAAATATATTAATTAAACTTCTTAATTGATCTCGCATAAGGAATGCAAGAAAATAATGTTTCAAAGAAATACAATTATAAAGAAAAACAAAATGAATGTTTAAGGAAAACAAAATGAATGTTTCATGGTATATTTATTTATTTATTTATAGATTTTTTTACAGAAATTATTCTATTTGAGACATGTCAAATATTAAATATTTATAGCATCCGCAATTAGAATTCAAATATAAGTTTGTTATGTAGTGAGTCCAACCATTTTCTAGATCTAATCATCATTGGTGTTATGGTGTCATTGTTTCTCATTTAGAAAGTATTCTCAAAATTAAAAATAGGATGTCGAAACACACTTGATTTCTGTATTATTATTATTATTATTATTATTATTATTTTTTTAAGTTTTGATTCCCATATTTTCATTCCCTCTTCACTCAGTTCTCGTGCAAACTCATCGATGCCATCCTCTAGCCCGAAAACCCTTCACTTCCGCTATGCATATATCTGAAACAAATGAACAAAAGAAACCAACGATAAAAGAAACAAAATCTAAACCTCTTTCATCTTCAACAAAGTTGAAAAAAGAAAAAGTGAGGACGAGGAAGCGAGTCACACAACATCGGCTTGATTATCTCGGTTGGGTTAATGGGGTTTTGTGACTCGGTGTTGTTGTGATGGTGGTAGAAAAGGGTGAAAGTAATGAATGATGTATTGATTTTATAAATTAATAAATAATTTAAAGTAATTAAATATTTCAAATAAGACACATAATACAATTAAGAGGAATCAATAATTTGAAATTTTACAATAGTATAGACTTTTGATAATTTCTAAATAGATTTAATTGGTATGGATATATAGTTACAAGGTTTTTTCAGGTTGCATTTGAAGAATTATGGATAATTTATCCATTATCCAACGAAATTTAACCACATGAGTAATTTTGTAAGTGAAGTAAAAATTAGTTTGCAGATGTCACTTGTAAATTTATTTTTGTGACTATTTTTCATTGCTTAGATAAAACCCCTAAAAAAACATAACATAGATAAAAATTGAAGTTTAATCCAACATTATGATGTTCTAATCATAAAGAACTAATTTGACAAGCCATAATTACTAATTTGACAGGAGACAAATATAAAGGAACTCTTTGAAATTTAAAATCGAGGTAAAAGATTTCTTGTGTAGTTTGGCCTTTATTATATTAGTTCAGAGAAAACATCTTTATATGAAAAAATTAGAATTAAAAACAAATAAGGTGATAATTTTATAATAACTGGAAGTTAAAATTAAACCAAACATAAATTAAGAGTTTTATACTCTATTTTTATTTTCAAAATTTATATATCAAATAATGAAAATAAATACTTCTAAAAAATTATTTCATAGTAGCATTTTTCTGTTATTTACCAAAATCATAAATAGGAAAAAAAATAAAAAGGATTTTTTTTCTCGGTTATATCTGAAGGTGAGAAAAACACAAGAAGGGGGGTTGAATTGTGTTTTGAAAAATTCTTCGTTTCTCTAAATAACTGAATACACTGATCAGAAGCTAAGTGAGACAGCTTCTGAAGTGATGATCAGAATCTAAATGCAGCGGAATAAAACAGAGAGAGAGAAGAAGAACGACACAAAGCAATTATACTGGTTCCTTCCACAATCCGGAAGTAGTCCAGTCCCCCTTGCACTTCCAAGGAGATTTCACTATGAGTAATATCTGATTACAAATGCTCAAGCACACAAGCAAGAGACTTCCAATGCTCAAGCACACAAGCAAGAGACTTCCTTTGCTCAAGAACACAATCAAGAGACTTCCTGCTCAAGCACAACTGCAAGAGACTTCCTAACTAAACAAAATTACACAGAAAATTGTTTAAGGTTGAACACTTGATATACAATCAGAGGTGCTCACAATACAAATCAGATACAGACTCAATGGACTTAAGAATTTCTAAGATATGACTTTGAGACACAGAAATTCTAAGTGAATGCAGAACAATTTCAGCAGAGGTTTGGTACTTGTGAAAATCTTGTGAGTCTTTCGTTCAGCGTTCTTGCATTACCAATTCTCTAGGTCTTCACTCCTTTATATAGAGGTGTGAAAGAGACGTTGTGAAATTGCCAGCACACCAAAGAGTCGTTGTTGAAGCTTGATCTTTCACCAATGATCTTTTGCCTGATTTGGTTGTTGTCCTATGAAGAACAAATTTGAAATCCATTCCTTATCCAAAGGAACATCTATGCAGGCGAGACCGTATTCTGGAGCTGTTTTCTTGTCTTGAAGTGCAGACACAAAACAGAGTAGTGGAGAACGTGGTTGTACAATTCGTACAAAGTACAATGTCAACGCTTTCGTCCAAATTGCAAACACATGCCTTCAAACACCTTTGAAATGACCGTTGCAAACTCCACTAATCCTTTGTTTGTGTTTTCGAATCCAATAGACAGCTTTTGCATTGATAATTCTTCAATTCTTGATTCTTTGCAAATCCAGTTGATATTCAGCTTCTGGTGAAATGGCTTCTGATGAAGCAGCTTCTGATGAGGCAGCTTCTGATGATGCAGCTTCTGATGATGCAGCTTCTGATGATGTGACTTCTGGACCTCTTGTCTTCAGGAGCACTATTCTTCAGGAGCAGCTATTTCTTCAGGAGCAGCTTGACTTCAGGAGCGCTTTTTCTTCAGGAGCAAGTTGCCTTCAGGAGCGTCCAAGCTTCAAATTTTTGTTGTTTCCATAGCTCTTTATTTGCTCATTCAGAACCAATGATGATGTAACTTTATAATTATGGTCCTGTACACTTGAACAAATATTAGCTAATCCAATTTACAATTTTTAATACCTTGTTATCATCAAAACTCTTTAAGGTTTATTGTTAAACACATTTTGTTCCAACAATCTCCCCCTTTTTGATGATGACAAACAAAAGTATTTAAAATTGATCAATTGTTGTTAATCTAATTAACAAGTTGACTTTGGGGTTCTGAGGTTTGTAAGCTCAGAATCTGAGGTTTGTAAGCTCAAACTCCCCCTGAGTCTGATAGTCTTTAAGGTGAGGTTTGTAAGCTCCCCCTAAGTTCTATCCAGGTTAATTAAATTCATTTTGCGCGCAATAATTATTATCAGAGCTTAAAAGCAAAATGGAATCATTGAAAGAATTTACTTATAGATAAGAAGAATGGTTCAATTAACTTTACTTGAAATTTTGATACTCCTTTGTTCATTCATAGCTTATACCAATAAGGTAAAAAGATAGAAGTTTTTCAAAAATTTCAAATGCCATTAATGGGGCTCAGAGCCTTTAAATACTTGTCACATATACTCCCCCTTTTGTCATTATCAAAAAAATAAAATAAATCTAAGCACAAAAGACAAAAAGATATGAGAAAAACTCAAACGTGAGAGAGTATACTAAGCAATGAACTAAATAAATCAGAGCAAAAAAAATCATGTATATTCAATTGTCAGAAGCAGCTAAACAGTCAGAATCAGTAAGCATTCAGAGGCAAAGAGAATTAAAACAGAATGGTTTCAGAAGCAAGGACTAGGAATTCAAAACAAACAACAAACAAAAAGAAAAACACAAGGGTGTGCAACTAAGTGTTGGTTTGATGTTGTTTCTTCATCTCCTCCATTTCTTCAATCTTCTTCTGCAACAGTTCTTCAAGCTGTTGTTGCCTCTGGAGAAGAGCCTGTTCCCTTTCCTTAGCTTCTTGCTGCTGCTGTGCCATCTGTTTCTTCAGAAGCTTACACAACCTTGCTTCTCTGGTCAAGTAATCCGTTTCTAAGAAGAAAGGCTGATTTGCCAGGAGCAGTGTAGAACTTCTTACTCTGAGACTCTGATTCAGATGCTCCATTAACTTCCTGACAGAAACTTCCTTGCTTCTGATGCACTTAGCCCTTAAGCTTTCAATTAGCTCAGTTGCCCGGTTCTGAAGTGATGCCCAGGAATCTTCATATGCACTTGTGAGATCAATTGTCCTTCGTTGATCCACAAGATTAAGCAATAGACTAAGGATTGTCTGAAGCTCAGAATTGATATATCCAGATTCCAGGATGTTTGTGGGTGGATGTTCAAGGATTTCAAGATCAGAATCACTGATTTCTAAGTCTTGAATAGGGTTAGGAACTGGAATGGTAAGGTGTGTTTGTGTGTTAGAAGATGAGGGCTGGTCAGAATCAATGTGTGTGGTGGAGGTTGAGGCTTGAACATTGACTAGAGAGATGTCAACATCCATGGGAGTTGGTTCAGGAGAGTGTTCAGGTAAAGGTTGAAATTCAGTTTCAGATGGTGGTTGTTGTGGTGAAGTTGATGTTTGAGTGTTGAGTTGGGGGTCAATGATGGCTATTGGTGATTGTGGGGGTGTTGTGGGTTTATGTGGTTCAGGTGTTTGTTGATGGGGGTTTTCTGAAACAACGTTTTCAGAAGCAGCTGCTTCTGGAGTTGCTTCAGAGGCTTTTTCTGAGGTGGACTCAACATTTTCAGGAGGAATCATGTTGAGAGGTTGAATGCAAAGGGGTTGAGGGTTAAGGCGAAAGATAGAATCAATGACTCTTTCTCTCTGCACAGCCAGTTCAGCTAACTTCTCATTAACTATGTGGCCAACTGGTTCATAAGAAGTTGACGAAGAGGGCTTATCGTTGGTTTTGGTTGATGTTGATTGGCTTTTTACTGGTTTTTGAAAAAGTTGAGCTAAGGGTACATCATCATCAGAATCATCAGAATCTGATAATGATGCGGATGCGGAATCTGAAGATATATTAATTACCTTTTCTGGTTCAGGATCAGAATCCTCTTTAGCAGATTCACTGGACACCTGCAACAGTTGCTTGGCTTCTGAAACTACAGACTCTCGTAGCTCAGCAGCAATTTCCAGAACTTTTTCAGCGGCTGCTTTCTTCTCTTGTAACTCTTTTAACTTCAAATCAGAAGCAGCTTGAGCTCTTAAGGTGATATGAGGAAAATCCTTGGTTCTCCTCAAGGCTGGCTTTCTCTTCCTCTTTGGTATAGCAGGTTGATCAAGAGGAATGTCAACACCCATGATCATCCTGGAGTCCATGTCTTCAATGGCTTCTTCAATAGAAGGTACTGATGAACTACCAATTTTGAGCTTGTCAGCAGCAACTTTTGCCTTTTTAGTAGTTTGTTCAACCTCTAGATATTGCTCTGCAGTCATCTTCCTTTTTGACTTTCTGCCTCTGGCTCGTGGCAGAGCACCACCATACATTTCCTCTGGAATATCTTCCAATCTGATTCTCTCATTGGTTGCCTCAAAATGTTCCTTGATATAGTACATCTGCACTTCAATGGGATCCTTCTTGCAGATAGGTGGAAAGTCCTTCATAAGATCAGACTTAACAAAAGATTCACTTAAATCAGTTTGAAGTTTGGTGACTTCACTGACTAGCTTCATATTCAAGAGAGTATGAGCATTAATGAATTTTCCAGTTTTTGTGTCAAGTAGCTGATCTGTGAAGCCTTGAGATTGACTGAGACTGTCCAAGATACCTCCTTGATAGAATATCTCTGAGAGGAGTCTTCCAAAAGGAACCAAGGGTTTATCCAGTAGCTGACTCTGTTTCAAACACTCTACCAAGTACTTGAACATGTATTTGGGCACATTCACCTTTTCCTTCTTGATGAAGTGCTGGAGAAGGACCTTCTGAGCTAGATTTGGCTTCACACAGTCACCACTTGGAAACAGGGTCTCATTCTGAATCTTCAGAAGCATCTTGGTTTCCATGCTCAATTCAGCATATTTCTTCTCCTTCTCAGAATTGTAAATCACCAAGTTGGCTTGCTTTTTCCAAATGCGTTTTTCAGCAGCATCTGAAAGATCAATTCCAGAGTAGTATCCAGAGGCTGCAGCCTTGAGAACATACTCTATGTGCCATTGTGCAATTCTTATTGGAATACCACAGATGCTCGACCTGATTTCATCTTCAACAAATGGCGCAAGACCCATTTCTTCTCTTGTTTTCCCTTCTAATTCAGGATACATTAGCACCATTTGACTTTCCTCAGATAAGGATGCCGCTTTGTTGTAAAATTTTGCTCTTACCCAGAAGTGTCTAACCAGAGCTTCATATGTTGGTCCATTCAACATTCTGAAATAATCCATGAGTCCTTGCTCTTCATAGTAGCTTCTGATAGAACACCCATGAAAATTCAGAGAATCAAAGTCCACTGGATTCTCTATCTGAACTTGCAAATCCCATTCTTCCAATTTCATGCTTCTTCCTCTGTAGTCATATTCAGGGACCATTCTTGAAGTAGATACTGAATCTTTTCGTTGCGAGCTTGATGATGCCATTTGATGATTGACGAAGATTTGAAGAAGATGAAGATTTTTAGGGTTCTAAGGTTGAGAGAATGCGCTTACTTCGCAAACGGTTTGAGAGCAAATGTGTTTGTTGTGAGTGAGTAGTGTGTGAATTGACAAAGTGTTAAAAGTAAAACGATTGCAATTCAAAAGAGACAAACAAACATAACATTAATGACAAAATTGGGGGCGCGTGAAAAGTACTTTCAAAGCTTTTAAATCATCATTGCCCTTTTAGTTATACACCAACACATACAGGCCACGTAAGAAGTTCACAGAGTAACTACCAGGTTAGTGGGCCAGAAGTTACTTTAAAAAGTAACTCCCAACGTTTCCACTTATTCGACTATTCAGAAGCAACAAATCCAGCTTCTGGACTTCAGATGCTGATGTCATCATCAGAAGCGAGTTTTCCTCAGAACCTCAATAAAGAGCTTCTGATGGACTACTGCTTCTGAACTAACTTCAGAACCTAAAATCCTATTCAGGAGCAAGCAAACATTTAATCAGACACGAAGTGCATGTTCAAATTTTTCTTTATAAAATCAAATCTTTCAACAGTTAAAGGCTTAGTGAATATATCAGCCCATTGATTTTCAGTATCAATGAATTGTATATCTAAAATTCCTTTTTGAACATAATCTCTGATAAAATGGTGTTTGATTTCAATGTGCTTAGCTCTTGAATGCAAAATTGGATTTTTAGACAAACAAATAGCAGCAGTATTATCACAATAAATGGGAATACTGTTAGCAGTTATCTGATAATCTTCCAACTGATGTTTCATCCAAAGTAGTTGTGTACAACAACTTGCAGCTGAAATGTATTCTGCTTCTGCTGTAGACATAGCAATAGTTGTTTGTCTTTTGCTAGCCCAGGATATAAGATTATCACCCAGAAATTGACAATTGCCACTGGTTGATTTTCTTTCAATCCTATCACCAGCATAGTCAGCATCACAGAATCCAATTAGCTTATAATCTAAGGATTTCCTATAAAGGAGTCCAAGATTAGTTGTTCCCTTCAAATACCTGAAGATTCTCTTGACAGCAGTCATATGAGATTCTCTAGGATCTGATTGGAATCTTGCACACAAGCATACACTGAATAAAATATCTGGCCTAGATGCAGTGAGGTATAACAAAGAACCAATCATACCTCTATACAGCTTCTGATCTACTTTAGCTCCTTCATCTTCTTTGCTCAGGTTGCACGTAGGATACATTGGAGTGTTCATCACTTTACAATCTTCAAGTTTGAACTTCTTCAGAAGCTCCTTTGTGTACTTTGATTGATGAACATAGACTCCATCTTTGCATTGATTGATTTGAATGCCAAGGAAGAACTTCAGCTCTCCCATCATGCTCATTTCAAATTCATCCTGCATTAACTCAGAAAATTCCTTGCAAAGAGATGCATTAGTAGAACCAAATATTATATCATCAACATATATTTGCACAACAAGAATATCTTTCCCAAGGGTCCTTCTGAAGAGTGTAGTGTCAACCTGTCCTCTCTTAAAATCATTTTTGATTAAGAAATTACTTAGTCTATCATACCAAGCTCTGGGAGCTTGTTTCAAGCCATATAGTGATTTCTTCAATTTAAAAACATGGTCAGGATATTTAATATCCTCAAATCCAGGAGGTTGCTTAACATACACTTCTTCTTCTATGACACCATTGAGAAATGCACTCTTGACATCCATCTGATATAATATTATGCCATGATTAACTGCATAGGAAAGAAGTAACCTGATTGCTTCCAATCTTGCAACTGGAGCAAACGTTTCAGTGTAATCAATGCCTTCTTGTTGACTATACCCTTGTGCAACAAGTCTGGCTTTGTTTCTTGTTACTTCACCTTGCTCATTCAGCTTGTTTCTGAATACCCATTTTGTTCCAATAATGTTCTTGTGCTGAGGTTTGGGTACCAGATCCCACACATCATTTCTTTGAAATTGATTCAACTCTTCTTGCATAGCTAGGATCCATCCATCATCTGAGAGTGCTTCATCAACTGTTGTAGGTTCAATCATTGAGATTAGTCCAATCATTGACTCTTCTTGTCTGAAATGTGATCTTGTTCTTCTTGGACTATCTTTGTTTCCAATGATTAGCTCCTCAGGATGTGAAGACTTGTGTTTGAATGTGTTTCTGGGAGGATCTTCTTGATGTGAGCCATCTTGTGCTTCATCAGAAGCAGTTTCATCTTGCGCTTCTGATGTGGGTTCAGCTTCTGGACTATCTTCAGACTCAGCTATCTGATCAGGTTCTGGAGTAGCTTCAGGAACCTGTATCTCTGCAAAACTTTCACCCTGCTTTGAAGTTTTATCTTCAAGCTCCTTGTCATCAAATTTAACGTGCATAGATTCTTCAACACAGAGTGTTTCTGAATTATACACTCTGTATGCCTTTGACCTTTCAGAGTAACCTAAAAAGATTCCTCTTTGGGCCTTGGCATCAAATTTCTTTAGGTAGAGCTTGTTGTTCAGAATGTAACAAGTACATCCAAATTGATGAAAGTAAGAGATATTGGGTTTTCTTCCTTTAAAGAGTTCATATGCTGTTTTCTCCAAAATAGGTCTAATATAGATCCTGTTTTGAACATAGCATGCTGTATTCACTGCTTCTGCCCAAAAATGTTTTGGTAAATTGTTTTCATGAATCATGGTTCTGGCCATTTCTTGTAAAGTTCTATTCTTTCTCTCTACAACTCCATTTTGTTGTGGTGTTCTAGGAGAAGAGAATTCATGGAAAATTCCATGTTTTTCACAAAAAGCTTCAAATGGCTCATTTTCAAATTCTCCACCATGATCACTTCTGACTTTCAAAATTTTTGATTCTTTTTCAGATTGAATTTGAGTGCAGAAGCTACTGAATACATCACACGCAACATCTTTACTCTTTATGAATTTCACCCAAGTCCATCTGCTGTAATCATCAACAATGACTAATCCATATCTACTTCCATATAAGGATGCAGTACTCACTGGTCCAAATAAATCAATATGGAGTAATTCTAAAGGTCTTGAGGTTGAGACAATGTCTTTGGTTTTAAAAGATGATTTCACAATTTTCCCTCTCTGACATGCACCACAAAGTGCATCTGAATGATAGTCAATGTCTGGTAGCCCTTTCACAAGTTGTAACTTACTAAGCTTAGAGATTAACCTCCAGTTAGCATGTCCCAACCTTCTGTGCCACATCCATTTCTTATCATTCACTGATAGTAGGCAGATCACCTTCTGATCAGCCAGTTCAGAAAAATTGATTTTATAGACATTGTCAACTCTCTTTCCCTTGAACACAATGGATTTGTCTTTCTTGTTGATTACTGTACAGTTGGGTTTTTCAAAAAGCACATCATAACCATTATCACAAAATTGACTTATGCTCAAAAGGTTATGTTCAAGACCATCTACCAACCATTCATTATTAATTGAGGTAGAGGAATTACCAATAGTTCCTGTACCTATGATCCTGCCTGACTGGTTGCCTCCAAATTTCACATTTCCTCCCTCTTTCATTGTTAGGCTGAGGAACATGGACTTGTCTCCTGTCATGTGTCTTGAGCAACCGCTGTCTAGGTACCATGATCTTTGCTTTGGCACTGCTCTTAGACATACCTGCATCATTGACATTTTTAGATTTAGGCACCCATTGTTCTATGGGTCCTGGAAGGTTAGTACTTAAGGCTTTACTCTTCACTTCTTGTACCTTGTGCTGTGAGTTGGGTTGCTTCTGATTAGCCATCACCTTAGATTTTGGTACTTCAGAAGCAGTAACTGTCTTCTTCTGAAACTTAGACTTCAGAACCCCAGATTTTGGTTTCACCAGACTCTGAGGAATAGGTTCTGATCTTTTCAGGATCCTAACCTTTGAAGTTTTGGAATCAGATTTGATCATAGCCTTTGACTTAGAGTTCTTTGGCTTTGAAGTAATCTTAGCCTTAGAACTAGAAGCTTCAGGTTCTGATTGAACAACAGTTTCCAACTCAGCCCCTTCTGGTACAAAGAATGTTTTCAGACCTTCCTTGATGCATTCACAACAAGACTTTAGATTGGTTTTCTCCAGTTTCACTTCTGGAAAGCCAATTCCTCTGCCATTGTTCTTGTAAATGCTATAAATCATAGAAGCCACTCTGCTTCTGTCAATGCCAGATATAATGAAGTCTTCAAGAGCAATTTCATGATTACTTAAAGGTTTTTCATTACACTTTTCTTGTAGCTTCTGACATAAGAACCTGAGCTGGTCTTCATATGTTTTACACATGAAGTCAAAGCCCCTAAGTCCCTGTTCAGAAGCTTTCAGATCCAATAGAGTTGATTTTTGCTGTTGTACCAAATCAGCATATTTTTCTTTTAAATCCTTCAACTCATTGGTTCTTACTTCAAAATGTGTAAGAAGTTCTTTAAGTGACTCAACAAGTTCATCTCTGGGAATTTTGGAATATACCTCATTTTCATCTTCTGAGTCTGAATCTGATCCAGCTTCTGAAGTTGCTGTTGCTACCAACCCAACAGCTACCTTTGCATCTTCATCAGCTTCCTCTTTATCAGATCCAGATTCACTACCCAAATCATCCCAGGTTGCCATTAAACTCTGCTTAATCTGCTTCTTGAGTTTGCTTGGTTTGAAGGTAGACCTCTTTGACTTGTCCTTTGACTTTTCTCTTTGAAGATCAGGGCATTCAGCAATGAAGTGACCTGGCTTCTTACAGTTGAAGCATCCCTTCTGATCTTCTTTCCTTGAGCTTCTGGAGTTACCCCTTCTGGAGAGGAACTTTCTGTTCTTCTTGGCCAGATATTGAAGTCTGTTTGAGAGCATGGCCATTTCAGCAGCATCTGGTTCAGAGTCTGAACTTGACTGTTCTTCCTCTTCAGATTCAACCACTTTGAGAGCTTTTGATGACTTGCCTTTGGATGGAAGAGCTATTGATTTACTCTTCTTAGTAGACTCATGTTCATTAAGACTTAACTCATGAACTTTGAGAGAACTAACAAGATCTTCGACACTTAAAGTGTTTAAATCTTTAGCTTCCTCAATGGCAGTCACTTTTGGTCTCCATCTGGCAGGTAAGCTTCTGAGTATCTTGCTTACATGATCAGAAGCAACATAGCTCTTCTTTAGAATCTGTAGACCAGAAACTAAGGTTTGAAACCTTGAGTACATCTCCTCAATAGTTTCATCATCCTTCATTTTGAATAACTCATACTGATGTACAAGCAGGAGAGCCTTTGCTTCTTTGACCTTCTTGCTCCCTTCATAATTTGAACAGAGAGAAGCAAACATAGCTTTAGCAGTGGATTTGTCACTCATCTTCATGTATTCTGCTTTGGGTATGGCAGTGACAAGAGCTCCTCTGATAATATGATGCTTCTTGTAAAGTTTCCTCAGTTCTGGAGTATGTTTCTTTCTATCCACAGCAGCTCCTTCTTCATCAAGGACTAAACCACCAACGCCGTCTTCCAGAATATCCCACAATTCTTCATCTAGGCTCATGATGTAACTGTAAAAATTGGTCTTCCACCAAGAGAACTCTTCAGCATCTCCATTGAACTTTGGAACTTTTCCAACACTGGTTTTCTTACTATCACTATAATCATGTGAGACATTTTTATAGCTAGTATCACCATCAGGAGGAGGAGTAGTCATGTTTTTCTCAGATCTTTGACAGTTGCACGGTTAAGTGATACACAACAGACCAAGGCTCTAGATACCAATTGAAGGTGAGAAAAACACAAGAAGGGGGGTTGAATTGTGTTTTGAAAAATTCTTCGTTTCTCTAAATAACTGAATACACTGATCAGAAGCTAAGTGAGACAGCTTCTGAAGTGATGATCAGAATCTAAATGCAGCGGAATAAAACAGAGAGAGAGAAGAAGAACGACACAAAGCAATTATACTGGTTCCTTCCACAATCCGGAAGTAGTCCAGTCCCCCTTGCACTTCCAAGGAGATTTCACTATGAGTAATATCTGATTACAAATGCTCAAGCACACAAGCAAGAGACTTCCAATGCTCAAGCACACAAGCAAGAGACTTCCTTTGCTCAAGAACACAATCAAGAGACTTCCTGCTCAAGCACAACTGCAAGAGACTTCCTAACTAAACAAAATTACACAGAAAATTGTTTAAGGTTGAACACTTGATATACAATCAGAGGTGCTCACAATACAAATCAGATACAGACTCAATGGACTTAAGAATTTCTAAGATATGACTTTGAGACACAGAAATTCTAAGTGAATGCAGAACAATTTCAGCAGAGGTTTGGTACTTGTGAAAATCTTGTGAGTCTTTCGTTCAGCGTTCTTGCATTACCAATTCTCTAGGTCTTCACTCCTTTATATAGAGGTGTGAAAGAGACGTTGTGAAATTGCCAGCACACCAAAGAGTCGTTGTTGAAGCTTGATCTTTCACCAATGATCTTTTGCCTGATTTGGTTGTTGTCCTATGAAGAACAAATTTGAAATCCATTCCTTATCCAAAGGAACATCTATGCAGGCGAGACCGTATTCTGGAGCTGTTTTCTTGTCTTGAAGTGCAGACACAAAACAGAGTAGTGGAGAACGTGGTTGTACAATTCGTACAAAGTACAATGTCAACGCTTTCGTCCAAATTGCAAACACATGCCTTCAAACACCTTTGAAATGACCGTTGCAAACTCCACTAATCCTTTGTTTGTGTTTTCGAATCCAATAGACAGCTTTTGCATTGATAATTCTTCAATTCTTGATTCTTTGCAAATCCAGTTGATATTCAGCTTCTGGTGAAATGGCTTCTGATGAAGCAGCTTCTGATGAGGCAGCTTCTGATGATGCAGCTTCTGATGATGCAGCTTCTGATGATGTGACTTCTGGACCTCTTGTCTTCAGGAGCACTATTCTTCAGGAGCAGCTATTTCTTCAGGAGCAGCTTGACTTCAGGAGCGCTTTTTCTTCAGGAGCAAGTTGCCTTCAGGAGCGTCCAAGCTTCAAATTTTTGTTGTTTCCATAGCTCTTTATTTGCTCATTCAGAACCAATGATGATGTAACTTTATAATTATGGTCCTGTACACTTGAACAAATATTAGCTAATCCAATTTACAATTTTTAATACCTTGTTATCATCAAAACTCTTTAAGGTTTATTGTTAAACACATTTTGTTCCAACAATATCATTATAAATTGTGAATAATTTACCAAACAACTAATAAAAACGACCCACCTTAGTAAATTTGCAAGTTGAGTAAAAATTAATTTATGGATACCACTTTTAATTAAATTTACTTATGCGATGTTCATTGTTGTTTAATGGGTAGCCTAGACCTCACCAAATTAAAATGATAATTTGATACCAATATTCATAAGTTATATGAACAGAAAGAATGTGAATAATTAAACAGCCCAAATTGTCAAACCGACTTGGACTAAATTTAGAAACATAGCATCTGAGAAAAAATGTTAAAGAAATTCGGTAAGGAGACCAAAGTGTAGAAACACAGCTCATTCGATTCAAGACATGGTGAACCTCGTGAGACATAGGTCAAACCGCCAAGGGCCACTCGTTAGTTATTCATCAACTTGACGATATATGTTACTATCGTTAAATTTTCTGTTTCAAAGGAATGAGTCAAATTATAGTATTTAGTTGAGAGAATAGATTCTAGATTAGAAGCCATTATGGCTTGCATGGTCAACTTAATTAATCCCACATATAATATCGGCTCTCTTGAAAGAGTCTTAGTTTTTGCCCTACTTCCTACCGTAGCAAATTAAATGCGATTTTAGTCAGCGATCAAGGGAAGTACGAGAAAATTTTACTAGTTTCAAGCAAGGATTATTAAAGCATTTTCGGTTAGGGATTTTGAAGCAATGCAATTTTGTTTGATTTGCCATTACTATGTGGTTCTTAGCTTAAGGTGCAGATATAAAGATGACTTCCTAGTTGGGGTGAGAGTTAAGGAACAAAGTGATATATGATGGTCAACGATTCCATCTCTGTTGATCTCTAGATGTGATCTTTTACAATATCATGTCTTATTTAAATAATTTCTACGCATCAATTTACACCAAAAATATAAAACTTATCGGGTGCTTGATTGTCCACTGTTGGTGGTGTTGGTTCTTTAATGAGCTTTTGTTAGGGGTTACGGAAGTTTGAGGGTACTGATGGTTTTTCTTTGGGGTTTTTTTTTGTGTTTTTATTTTCTCTTTTCAATGTAATACTTGGGATTTAATCCCCTTATATATATATATATATATATATATATATATATATATAATATTTTGCCATTAAAAAAAACTTATTTACATGTGTATCCAATCAAATCAAAATAATATTTAAATGAAAATGTGAAACGTATACGTAATGTATAGTGTTTAAGCAAACCAGAAGGATGTTGAACTCAGGGGCGTAGCCCTTCATATGGGAGGGGTAGCCTTGGCTACCCCAAAAAAAATATTATTCATGAAGTGGTCGGTATGTATTTATATTCGGATACCCTAAATAATAAACATTGAGCTACCCCAAATAAATTTAGTTGCAAAAATTAGCATAAATAATAAAGTAAAAAAATTACTACAAGATTGATATATTTATTTGTATTGGTTTGATACTTTCGGTCTCAATAACAACAATAGAGAAACCTCTTTCAACAATAAAAATTATCAAGACAATAATCATAGACAAATTAAATGGACAATGAGTTTCTTGCGAATAACCTATTTATTTACATTTGAAAAGACATTATTAATCTATTATTAAACAGACAATTATTGATGAAATTGGGTTCTTGAAACGCATTTTGCCCAACGTTTCTAAATAGCGATTTTTATGTTAAGTTCCTAAGATTTGTTAATTTTAGTCCTTAATTTTTTGTTAGATATTAAATTCAAGACTAAAACCACTTTTTTTTTTGTAAAATTTTAAAAAACTGAGACAAAAATTGGATAATTTTTTTAAGGACTAAACCTAAAAAATTATAACTTATGGGACTAAAAAGTTGGCCCCTGCATAAATTTTTTGCGAGCTTCGTCGCTGGTTGAACTAAAACTGCTTTCATTTTAAATATGAGGATTTTTGTAGTCATAAACACGAGTTTAAATTTATTTAGACACACAAATGAAAAAGATAGAAAAAATAATCAATTTATTATTATTATTATTGAAATAATTAAACAATGGTACATTTGTGTTGATTTTGATTTGTGAACGTTAGGGCAAAAAATTATGCCTTAAACTTAAACATTTAGAGAGGTAAGCAATATGTGACATGCAACGTAACTATATAGTAATGCATGTATTCCACACTGTGTTGTCTTATTTTGTTAAGATTTGGGGTAATGAGTCCTATCAAAAAGAAGGAAAAATAAAGTTGCATTAACTATTAAATTATAGTAAGCCATGAAAGTATATGAAATGCAGGGATACTCGTTTAGTTGGTAAATAAAAAACAACGAGTTTTTCCTGAGTTTAGCTCAATTAATAGAACATTACATTATATATGTAATATGTAATGATTAAAGTTCGAACTTAGACACCCCACTTATTTATTTTAAGAGATTAATTTTAACCAATAAACTTGATAAAAACAATAGGTTCAATTCATCTCTCGTTTCAATTCATCTAAACATTGTATAATAAAAAAAGTACACATCGAAATTAAGTTGGATTTGACAAAATAATTGAGATTATATTGAAAATTTAAAGTCGGAATTTCCTCAAAACTATAGTACAACGTGATTCCAGTAAACTCAATCAATACAGATATACATAGATCAGTCTCATGGAAATTTTATAGGTGTATAATCTTCGAAAAATATTTCAAAATATTGAGAGACGAAATCAATGGTGTACAAATTATATATTTTAGATTAAATTTTTTGAAAGCATGCATGTATATACGATGTATAATGAAACAGTGATGTATTTGCTAACGTAATACTCATCAAGAAGAGTGGCAACAACAGAAGTTTTTGTGGTCGAAATCTTGTGACCAAGTCACCTACTCTGTCCCCAA
The DNA here is from genome assembly GCF_051527215.1 of Medicago sativa. Lineage (NCBI taxonomy): Eukaryota > Viridiplantae > Streptophyta > Magnoliopsida > Fabales > Fabaceae > Medicago > Medicago sativa. Next base: position 3,132,088 of record NC_140753.1, read on the forward strand.
ATGTCTTATAAAATGGGTCCTATTTATCCAATTAATGTCCATGTGAGGGGCTCACTCACGTCTCTTCTAATATTTTTATCTTTTTCTAAGGTCCCTTATCATTACAATGCCATTTCTTTTTCTTATCCTTCAATTTCGACGTGCCATGCTTTCACTCTCCTATCGGCACCAACATTTTGAAATTCCTTTCCCCAACTAAATAGGATGATGATTGATGCACCTTTCATTTCTGTTCTCATGAGACAATCACTCCTTCAATTGAAAACAGTGTCAAATCTATCAATAATTATTTTATTTTATTAAAAAATAATTGATCTCTTAATAATTGATAAGATTATTTTATTCAATAAATTATTGTCTTTCTAGATTGTTCTTTTTTTAATTCAATAAATTATTTAATAAAGATTGTGCTAGATTGCATTTTGATTGAGTAAAAAAAAAAGTTGTATTTTGATTATTGTTTCACTTATTAATGAGGATATATAGGTGTGCAAGTTTTAATTAAGATTGTAAAAATTTCATAACGAAAGACTTTTAGGTCTATACCTTTCGGTTTTCAGGAAAAAGATGTCATGTTGTTCGATCGTGAGTGTTTCATAGACAAACTCGGGTGCTACTGATCTATTTAGCTAAACAAATGTTTCTTTGAGAGGTTAAACAAATGTTAATTAACCACTTGAATACAATCACTTATTTAATTGAAAATGAAATATATCATGAGGAAAAAAATGATATAGGAGAATTTGTGCCAAAAAGAGATAAAAAGAAAGTTTCTCATAGCATCTTTTTGTCCATTGATGGCCACAATGGCTACCGACTAAGACCCATCAAGGAAATTATCGTATGTAATGGTTCGTCATTACTCTTCATCAGATCTCCTCAATGCGCATATGCATGTCAATCACGACACAAAAATGCACACCACTTTTTACCCATACACGTTGGAATACTTGCATGTGGCACCCTCATTTTTGCTATAACGGGAGGATGTTCACTGGTCCAACCAACTTTCTTAATCTAATCAGATCAAAACAAAGTCTATAGGTTACAAATGATTACTCAATAGATCATTTGAATCGCTACCCCTTAATTGATCAAATCGTAACTTTTAAACTACTTTTTATGCAAAAACTCCAATCTAATTGTAACTTCCGATCGTCTTTTTAAATATCCGGCCATCAGTCAAAAAAAAATATCGGCCTTATAACGAAAAGTGAAATGTTCACAAGAAATTGCCCTTTTTTTCTAGGGTAGGCTAAAGATAAGGTGACACGCGTCAAAGGAATAGAGCATAACATCCTAGATGTGGGGTAGTGACCCGCCGCGATTTACTATCCGCCGTATAAGCCATCTGGCATTTATTCATTTATTTCTCCATTAAGATATTGTTCATAATTATCATATACTGCCAAAATACACCTTTTTCAGAATCCTCATTATTATTACCACGTTCTAGAGATACCTACACGCGTTATCACTTTATTTGCTCTCAATTATTGCTATGCATGTACCCTTCTTCTCCACCTAATTCACACTTTTACATAATTGCCCTTCTCTCATGGAGTACTCCATTGTAAATAATTCATTTTCGTTACTAACGTATAACACATATTTTAGTTAGAAAATTAATGGACTAATGACTTCATAAAAAATTAAGTTGTGAAACCTAATGCTATAACTATATATATATATATATGTTCCACCACTCGTGTACGGAAATTCTATATCAGTTAAAATAATAATATATGTATATAAAAAATCTTAGAAGGATTAGGATACACCGTTGACTGAGTGTGTAAACAGTGCATGTATCTAATTCTCATCTCTTGTTGTTATTAGGTAGAGTGGGTCACATGGGTTTACAGAAAAGGAAAATAAAGAGAATGCTTTTGAGCCTTGGAAATACTGAGACTGAGTGAGGAAGGGTTGTTTTCAGGACACGAGTAATGTCCTCCACATTTCAGAAAAAAAGGCCTACCATTTTCCCATACCTTTTCACATCTACCTTTATGTATTTAATATACCATACTGATTGATTGATGACTATTATCCCCACTTTCATGGTTAAAGGAACTATTCATTCATTCTTGTTTTAGTTACTTATCTTCTTCATAAATCATGGTACATTTGAAGACAATAATCTCTAAACTCCTCCTCTCCATTCAATTATATATCACTCTTTTCATGATTTGATTGCGGTGGATAATTGTGGCCTAACCTCTTGCTCTTCTAGTCTAGGTTTGGTTTCTTTGGTATATGGAGAGAAGAATGGACTAAAAAATTAAGGTGAAAAAAAGAGAATTTTTAAAGTTATTTGAACCAAGAATTCTTATCACTGCCGTTTCAGATTGATGTCGAGTGTTTAACACCTCTCTAGACCGATATTGAGTATTCTTAGTACCACCTCTCAAGGCTGATGTTAGTTTCCAACATTTCCACTTTAGTTTCATCACTTAGCAAACCATGCTCAACTAGTCTAACTAAACCTATGTCAGCAACATGAACATGGAAGGAGCTAGAAATTTAAAGCTAAGGGGACAGAGTATAAGGAACATAATTTAATTAAAAAATAATTGTTTAAATACAAAAAGGTATCTAAGAAACCCTAAACTAGTATTATTTTTTTGTTTGTTAAAGAAAATTATAACTAGATAGACGAAATTCCCTAAAAAAAAAAACTAGATAGAAGAAATGCCAAAGTCATTATAAACTAACACACACATGTGGAGATGTTGGAGTTCAAACATCGGTCATGGCGTCTGATCTAACAGTTTCGACAATTTTTGTCAGTTGAGCTAGAACTCATGATTTTGTAGAGACTAAAAACATATTTAACCCTGTATTATTTATGTAGTTTTGACTTTACTTACCTCCCAGCCGAACTCCGGATCACAATGACCTCATTACCGTAAGAATCAGAGGGTTAACAAAAAAAAAGACAATTGACTAAATAGAAAAACTTGTGTACGAGGGTAAAAGACATGAGATTTTTGTCAAAAGAGAATATAAGGGACAATACATTACAGACTAAACTATATTTTGTTTTGTTTTAAAATGGTCTTTTATTTTACAAAGTTATATCATTGTGGTTCAGTCCATTTAAAATATGTTATGGAGAGGACCATATCAATACATTTTATGACATATGAGATAATTTAAAATAATATAAAGTATAAAACTAATGATATTGGTTGTCAATTAATCTAGTAACGTATAAAAAAAATTACATTTTTTTTTGTAAAAAAATAACCATTTTAATTAGATTAATTGGGGGGACCTTGGCCTAATATATATTTTACTAAACATTTTAATATAGTTAGTTGTAGTGTATATTAAAAAAAATATTGAAAATGTGGGGGGTGCCATGGCCTCTAAAAGCCCCCTAGCCTTTCCGCCCTGTAGACTGACATTGAGTGTTTAACGTTCCTCTAGACTGATGTTGAGTATTCTTAGTACCGCCTTTTAAGGGTGATGTTAGTTTCCAACATTTCCAATTTAGTTCATCACCTGACAAACCATGTTCAACTAGTCCAACTAAACTCATGTTAGTAACATGAATCAACCTAAAGTCTCATATCTCAAGATTACCATGTGAGTTTTGACTAGCTAGTGATGCATAACCAATAATAATAGAATCATCTAACATATATAATCCACACACTTCGGTACCTCTACCTATTATATTTTCATCATGTGAAATTTCCATTATCATATGATGAATACTAGTGTCATAGCCTAACTCATCAAACATATGCACATTGATAGTAAATTTCTCCTAAGTTCAAGAACACACCTCACATCTTGCAATAGGAACTCAAATTGTCACACATCATAAGACGAACCGAACCCATACCTTAAACTTTACAAGCCTTTCCATTTCCAAGATGAATTATTGCATTTTCTTCTAGCTTTAGAGTCTCAAAGTATTCCTTCCTTGAGCACATGTGAAACGGGCATCTTGATTCCGTGACTCAATTCTCCTCAAGTTCCCAATTTGGTACCATCATTACACCCGCATTGTCATAATCCTCCTCTGAGTCAAATGCAACTTGCATGAAATCATCATTGCTCCTACTTCAGGATAATTCTTCTTGAAGTGATTAGTCTTCTAACAATTAAATCACTTCAACTTGTAACTGCTGGTTGATTTTAATTTAGCCTAAGTCTTCTATAAAACTCTCCACCTTCAAGTCTTAAAATCGGATATCTCATTTTCATCTTATGAGCCATTTGGACCTCATCCAAGGTGATAATGCATTCCTTTCCATAAAACATAGTATCCTTGAAGTGATCTAAATATTTAGGTAGTGCACACAATAAGAGTAAAGTATTATCCTTATCCTCAAAGGTTCACTTTAATGTTCATGGAATCATCTATGGTTTTATTAAATTCTTCAATTGCTCCACAATGGGCTTTAACTCGACCATCCTAAATAAACAGAGTTGTTGTTTTAGAGTTGTATATGAGCCAATTATTTGGTCATATACAAATACTTTAATATGGTCGACATTGTCGTTGTGGTCTTCTCCATCGAGGCCTTCCTCAACACCTTATCTCTGAGGCACAAGATAGTGGCACTAGTTACCTTATCACTCACCTCGATCTTTTATGTTTGTATTAGATTGTCGGCATCAACGCCTCATCATTCAAAGCTTATAAACATTTTTGTTGAATTAAAATTACTTATATCTTCACTTTCCATAACTTTATATCATTTTCATTGGAAAATCTCTTGATGTCCCATTTGGTACGCATGGTGCTCAGAATAAGAATTTTATGCATTCCCCCAATTGTTGTGAAGTCGAATTTCTTGTTTAAACCAACAAGAACAAAAAGTGTTGCAAATAATAATGGTAAACAACAATCAAATGGTCCAAGCAACCATAACCAACCAAGATTAAATCTAGTAACATATATCTGTAAAAAATCCACAATCATAACCAAAGAACAAAGATAAAGGAAGAAGAACAAACACACTATTTTTTTTTTTTGACATGATTCAAATAATGGATAACCATGACTTGAGTCTCCACGGCCAACAATTCAAAAACACACCTATCTAAAGTTATTTTCGCAAAAAAAAAAAATTACGAACAAAACAATTATGTTATTTGTACACAGAATTTTGAACAAAATAATGACACCACCGTATTCAGTTTTTTTTTCATTTCCCTCCTCTCCCCTCTTCTACAACGAAACTCTCTCTGCTACCCCCACCTTCGTCAGCCTCAACCCAAACACATTATCCTCGTCTCTCTCCATCTCTCCCTCTCTCCTTCTGCTCTGTCATCTCTCTCCCTCTACTTTGCCTCCCCTGTTTTTTCATCCCCTACCTCATCCGCTCCCTCCTCCACCTTGGATCTGACTGCCTCACTATCAACCCACTCTCTCGTCTCACTCTCTTCGTATCTCTATGAGACTCAAGATATGTCGACGACAATCAAGGTTGTTGGTGACAACGAGACAAATTGCGATGATGATTGGCGACAACAATGGAAGGAGAGGAAAATAAGAGTGTGAGGACGGCGCCAATGAGATGAAAGGGGGAGAGAGAGAGAGTAACAATGGAGAGAGAGGGAGAGAGAGAGAGAGAGAGAGAGAGAGAGAGAGATTCAGATATGCGAGGGAAGAATAGAGAATAGTGAGAGAACGGGAAGGAGAGGGAAAAAAGAGGGTAAGGGTTTGTACACTTCTACCCCCACTTTTAAGGTTGAAATGTCGAAAGTACCCTTGACGTCAAGTATTTGTCCCATTTTTGTGTTCAAAATACCAATACCCGTGTTTGATAACAAAAAGCTTGTAAACTCTATTTTTGCCACTCCTATGCGTTGACACATGCATAAAATAATCCTTAAAATTATGTATGGCTTTAATTCATTCAAAGTAAGGGGAAAACTGTCTAATGCCCTACATACAACTCCGAATTTCAGTCTCATGTCTACGCCTAAATTTTTAAATATAAAATAAAACAAGCTCCACGCCTAAACATTCAAAATTCAACCCTTTACAGTAAGTACTCTATGAAGTGAAAATAGGGTTCGGTATTCGGCATGTGCTCCCATACTGGCATCTAGATGATATAGTAACTAACTAATATGATTTGAGAGCTTATTTTTCTCACCCCCTATACCTGCACTTCAAATATATATTTTTGAAAAAAAAAATACACTTTTTACCCTTGTAAAGTATACTTCTTGATACAATGTTTAACCATTAAAAAATATAATTTTGAAAGAGTCAAATATGTATTACTGTATCAACTATCAAGTACAAGAGTAATTGAAAAGTTACTTTATAGTTGGCAACCATTAGTGTAAATACCTAGCTCCCCCATGTGGTTTTCTTCATAGTGCCACTATATATCACTGCACAAATATAGGATTTGTTTCTTTTTGCGGGAAAATATTTTGTGAATATTGACCAATTCTCACTTCTAATTGTCTACGACAGCAAATAGTTCAAAAGTATCTCAATCACATTGAATGATATAGATGTTTCTATCTCAAGATAGTTGGCATAGACACGTATGGTTGTAATTGCTGGCAGCTTGGAAAGTCAACACAAAAAGCTTATATTTATCCTTTATTAATGCTTATCCTCCAATGAATATGCTTGTAATCACATAAAAGAGAAGCATGAGAAAATGAAAAAATAGAAACAGAAAAATAAACTGTAATTTTAATTATCACCTCATGAATTTAATTATAAACTTAATTATGGCATTGAGTTTAGTTAATTTCATTTTCCTAGGGTTTTGGCTGATAACTTCAATTACAAAATAATAAAAAACAATGTACATTGATGCAAGAGTCAGATGGAAAAGAGGGAACGATTTCCATTGTTAGAAAGAAAATACCTCATGTACTTCGTTTTCTTTTCTATACGTCTCTTTACCCATTAAAAAAAAAGACGTTGTTGACGGTTACAAGATTAGAGTATCGAAAATTTTAGCCCTCAACAATTTTTTTTTAGCTTTAGTTAATTCTAACTCAACCTTACGGAATCGGCTCGTAAGATGGGTATTGCCTCCACTTATAAATGTATCTTCAAACACTCTCTCACTCAATGTAAAATACTTAACACACTCGTCTCCAAAATCGAACATCTGGAGCGTGACTCGAGTGGTGCAATAGTGGTGACCTGATAGAAGACGATCCAATGAATCTTTGAATAAACTCTAATATGATTTTAGAATTCAAATTGAGTTTAACTCAACCATACAAAACTAATTTATAAGGTTTGGGATTGACCTACTTATGAACTCATGTTCAGATTTTCCCTCATCTAATGTGAGACGACTCTTCCTCTATCATAGCCACTCCAGCCAGGATTAACATCATCACCCGGACCATAACCATTTTTACCATTGCGAAGATTATAATTCTTGGAAGAATCATGAGTTGAAAAGAATCCTAGAGTTACCAAATGCAACACCATGAACCTAACTCTCTTGTTGCAAAACTAAAGAATAAACTTTGCCAACAGATGGTAAAGGTTCCATAAATAAGATTTGAGACTTAGAAGTAGTAAAAGAATTACTTAAACCCTTCAAATAATAGATGGCATATTCTTATTCACAAAGTTTCTAAACCTTTGAAATGAAGTCACGAGAACATTTGATGGTGCAAGAAAAAGCTTCAATAAGTAGTAAATTTTTTAAATCATCCCATAGTGACTTAAAAGGAGTATAAAGTCAGAAACGGATCTTTCACCTTGCTTAATGAAATGAATTTTATGAAGAAGATATAAAAATAGCAGGGTAAAGAGTGTGATTGATCTTTCACCCTTGGTGAAGTGTTCTTTCAATTTATCTCAAAGTGTTTTTGTGTTATCAATGTAAACAACACTTGATGCAATAGCAGGGTAAAGAGTGTGATTGATCCAAGAGACAACCATACCTTGCAACTTTTCCAAAAGACACTTGATGCCAACCTTATGGTCGACATGGTTAGACCTACTTTACCCCTTGATGAATTAGGGTAATTTACCCCTAATGACAAGTAAGATTCGATTCTAGAACGAAGAAGATGGAGATCACATGTTGAATGAAGAAGATGAAAAAGTTTAATGTTCTTGAGATGAAAATGATAACTAATTGTAAGGAAAAACTCTATAGGTGATACCTACATTACCCCTAATTCATCAAGGGGTTATGTAGAAAAAACTGGCAGATATTCGTGACTTTTTGGTAAAAAAAAATTGGAACTTTGCCTTACATCATATAGAAAAAGCCTTTAATCGTTGTTCATGAGCCTCTTTGATGCATTTCCCCCGCTACATAGTTTTCAAAATCGTAAAATTGATTGTATAATAGAAAAATGTGCAAAATCATGGTACGATTGCAGTACAATCGCACAAGAACCTAAAATCACAGCAAAATTGACGATTTTGAGCCATTATGTGCAATTTTGGAATAAGTTAATTTGAGTTGGGCCTGTGCGAACCAGGTCGGGTGAAAATTAAAATTTGATTTCCAATATAAAATTGAAACCTGTTCTTCTCATTCTCACTCAGCCTTACCAAAACAAACCATAACCAAATGGCGATCCTAACTTGACCCTCTTCTGGAGAAGTTGTTTGTCGTTGTTGGCTTCAACTATGTTTTTCACATAACCCTTTTCAATGGCATGAACTGGTGATGTATCTTCTTCCGCCCCTACTAGGGTTTCAATTCCAAACAACGTAGTTGAAAATAAGACTGATTTAATATGGCAATACGTTGTGTCACTTGATACAGAATCAAGAAGGGTGACATGTAACTTATGTGAGCTTCCATTTGTAAGAAGTTATAGAGTGAAGCATGATTTACTGGAACTAATAGAGATGTTCAGCCATGTCGAGTGGTTCCTCCAAATGTCAAGAAACTTGGTTGGAACAAATAGAGATGGAACTAGCATAGATGAGAAACTTATTTTAAACTTGATAGTTTTTTGGTGTATTTTTTTTCTCTTTTTTTTTTTTCCTAACAAAAGAAGAAGAGTAAAAAGGACAAAGTTAGTATGTAAAAAAGACGCGTCGACAAGAGAGGACACACAAAAACTTTCCATGATACGTTCTGACCCGTAACACCACTCCTCGCTTTCCCATCAGTAGTACCTTATCACTGCAATCAATTTTAAAAGTAGCTTTTTCCTTTTTTCATGATGTACCACTGCAAGGACATCGACCCTTTATGGCCTACGCGTAAAAGTCAAATCTTAACCCCCAAAGTAAAAGGAAAGGATGCAATCAAAATTCTTGCTGCCTTTTTCATTTTAATAAATTAATTCTTTGTCACTAATATCTCTACTTATATTCTTTCTAGTTTTAATCAAGGATTTATTAGTAGTAAATCTTAACACCACTCCCCTCTCCTCAATTATGAGTTTTCACTCTTAATTTGCTTCTAAATGTCATACCCTAGTATATGCTTACTAGTACTTTCTTAGGTTGTATGAGGTAAATATTAATGGTCATATATAATATATCATATGGTTAACGAGAAACTAATCAAGTTGTTAGACTCAAATGTTTAATGAATTTTTTGTTTTTACGTTGCTTTCAATTCCAGGTAACCAAAGTTGAAGAACCAATTTTCAACCAAACGACTTCTAAGAAAACAAGCAATGATTAGTGAATGATGTTTAATCGGCCAGATTAAACAAGTTACAAAAAAATATTTACATTTACCTTACCCTAAGCAGATTAACCGGACTTGCCCTCGAGGACCCTATAGTCATTTAAGTCAATCCACAAAGACAATTGAGACGTTTTCCCAGTTGTGCGTGTGAATAGGGAGTGGGATTCGTTGTCTGATAAGCAACTATGCTATGCTCTTCTTGTTGCTAACTATAAATGCACCCCACCTATCCTATCACTTGCAGCAACCCATACATACACACATTTTCTCTTTCTCTCTCAACTTTTTCTTCTTCTAAGTTCTAACCTTCACTAACTCATAAAGAAGGTACCAATTTTTTTCAGTAACCTTCTTCCTAATACCATAATCATGGAGGGAATGCAAAACAGAGATATTGGATCATGTTTATCAAATCTCATATTATCAAGTTCAACAAACACACTTGACTCTATTTTCTCAGATATTCCTTCAACAAACACCACCACAAACAGCACAACCTTCTTGGGCTGTTCAAATCTTGAACCTTTAGGTTCCTCTGTTTACCTTCGCCAGAGAGATATTTTACAAAAATTCCACGAAGAAAGCCGATTAAACGGCTCATTCGTTCCATCTTCATTTTCACATCAATCTCTACTAAACCCTTCACTATACACCACAAATTCAAGTTCAATTTCAAGTTTTTCAAGTTCAAGTTCGTTCACTTCTTTGGTGAATCCTTGTAAGAAAAAGCTATACAGAGGAGTGAGACAGAGACACTGGGGAAAATGGGTAGCTGAGATTAGACTTCCACAGAATAGAATGAGAGTTTGGCTTGGAACTTATGAAACTGCCGAAGCTGCAGCTTATGCTTATGATCGTGCAGCTTATAAGCTTCGAGGCGAATACGCGCGTTTAAATTTTCCAAATTTGAAAGATCCAACTAAGTTGGGTTTTGGAGATTCTACTAGATTGAATGCTTTGAAGAATTCTGTTGATGCTAAAATTCAAGCTATTTGCCAAAAGGTGAAAAGGGAAAAAGCTAAAAAGATTGCTGCAAAGAAGATGAAGAAGAATTCAGGTAGTAGTAATGATACAAAGAGTGATAAAAATTCAGACAAGATTATTAATTCATCTTCTTGTTCTTCTTCTTCGTCTTCGTTACCGCTATCACCTCTTGTTTTTTGTGATGATTGGGTGAATGAATTGTTTTCACCAACTGTTTCTGAGGATGGAATTTGGAAAGGGGAGAATTCGCCGAATTCTGTTTCGACAATGGTGACAGAGGAAACAGAGTTTGAAGATTGTTCCTTAGCAAGAATGCCATCTTTTGATCCTGAATTAATTTGGGAAGTTCTTGCTGTTTAGGGAAAATAATAACAAAATTATAACGTTTTCCTTGCATTATCTAGCTAGTGTAAATGAAGATTAGTTTTTATTCTATGGTTTTTATTTTTCTAAGTGGGTGTGTTATGTATTTTATTTAGGTGTTAGATTTAGTAAGTGAGAGGGTTCTTTAGCATTTTGAATGTAGGATTGTTGTGGCTGTCATTTCGGCTTTGCTTTTTTACTCAAAAGCTTCAGGATATTTTTCCTATGGCAGTTGTTATGTTAAAAAAATGTTATACTATCTATCTCTTGGTTATAAAATTTTACTTATTGAGAGCAGTAATTTTTATCTTTTTTTGATAATTCAAAATATCCTTGCGCATAATTGAAGAAATTAATCGTTCTAGAACGATGAGATCAATTTAAGGAATTGACAACTGCAGATCTTTATATCTTTTTTAGTACAATCTTAATTCTGGTTTGGGTCTAATTAGTAATAAATTTAGTCTATTAATTTGGTACTCTAGTTGGGAGTGGAAGTATTCGTTATGACTTATTTAGTAATAATTTGTATAAAAGAACAGTACTTAATCAATCACCATCACAATATGCAGTTTTGGATTTTTTTTCTTTTTCTTTGTTTCTTTGGGTAAGATGTTCTTTTTACTCGTTAAGATGAACAAACTACAAAGACAACAACAGGTCATGCTCTGGTCCCTATACAGTGTGTCAATTCTACACGATACCAACTTGTTAAGATGAATTGTACTACTACTGTGTTGTGTAGGGAAGACAATCTTGCACCCATAGACACCTGTTCCAAACCATCACAGACGGAGTCACGGTGATCCACTGCGGTTTTGTAAAAGCTGCAAAGTATTGTTTTTGAAAAATTACGATAGATCAACATGATTCTGACAAACTCACTATGTTACTAAACATAGGTTAAGATCTAAGGATCTATTACATGTCATCAACTATTTTTTAAGGTATTTTTTAACATAGATTCTGATAATGTTATTTCTTTGAGAAAACCCCAAAATTCTCTATTTGTTCCCATATAATAGATACTATAATTTGGAATAATTGTTAGCTACCTAAGATACTGAGATGGAAGATTGATAGAAAGAAGCAAAAGAAAAAAACAATTAATTTTGCCCAATGTTGAGAATAAGATAAGATAGAAATTTCTATTACAAGTCTTCCCTTTTTTACAAACAAAGCCACAATTATGTGCACTCAAATTTCATAAATCTTAACATTTCTCTTCTACCATTGCATTGCATTGCATCCTCCTATTAATTATGGAAACAATTAGCCAACTACTCTAATTGTCACCAAGTCCCTCTCCCTCTTATGGTTTAACAATACCTTAACTTGCGTGTGAAAGGGTTGACAATGTAATAGGATCAAATTCTTTAAATAGATTGGAATCATTTGGGACACAGATACAGCCTAGAACAAGGACACATTACTGTATGCATATTGAATGGAAAGAAAAAAAAATTATTTGCACATTTACTTGTCGTTAATTATAATAAGGGAAGGTACATGTCTGGTTTCAACTTCTAAAAGGCAAAAGGAATTAAAGAAGAAAAAACACAACTCAAGTGTTAGTACACATTTGGTCATACTCAAGCATGTAATAAAGACACTTAACAAATTATTCACACTTTCATTTTTTAGTGTAGTTTTAATTATCACTTAGTTTACCGTTTTAAGTGATAAATACCACATAAAACTTACATGTACAACGACGAAGTCTCAATTTCAAACTTTGGTGAAGGTTTTTAGCCTAACAATATCAACATTGTCAGTTGAAATAGACTGTCTAAACTTTAATCGATACTATGTGAGTCACACACAAATTATTAGTATGCTCACTTTACATTTATATTTATAATAATAAAACTAAACCAAGAATTAATAAAAATTACTAAAATTGTTTTTTTAAAAGAATTTACTAAACTTGTTATTCTCTATCTTTTATTTTTTTCCAATCATTCGAAAATAGTAAAATCTTATCGTTATTGTGGGACAATTTCTGCCTATTTAATTGCAACTGGATTTAACTGGGGTGAAATATTGAGTCACCTTAAGCTCATTGTATATTCACAAAAATAAAATTAAATAAGCTCATCATATATTTTTTTTGAAAGGAATAAGCTCGTTATAAAACAACTGCATGTTGGAAATTGGCATCAATCTTCCTTGTGACACTTTTTTTCAAGTATTGATTTTATTATTTAGTATTACTTTTCCCATCCTATGGCTTTCCTCGCGCGCCTTATGTTTTACAAAAATACCCTTGACGTTTCCGGATTTCATAATCCGGGATGGTGTTTTCCTTTGTTAAAGGGTGAAAAAATGAGTTACGAATTTTTCCGGATTTCGTAATCCGGAAACTCCATTTTTCCGGATTTTGTAATCCGGAAACTTCAAAAAATAGGGTGGGCTACATGATTTTTTCAAATTTCATAATCCATGACATATAAAGACTAGTACTATTTTACAAAGAAAAATGTGCTTATTGGTTGAACATATTTGTTGACAGAGGCAAAAGAGTGAGTTAACTTATGGTGTCTGCACATTAGAATATTCAGACTCAGAGGATGTCCTGTTCTTAAACTCAGGATGTTTAATTTCCTCAATCATTCTAACAGCTTCATCCATTCTAGGCCTCATATCTGGTATCTTAGCCACACATGCAAGTGCAATCTGAAGCATCTGCACCACTCCCTCTTCAACATATTGTCCTCTAAGAAGTTCTTCATCAAATACTTCAGCTGTCCATTCCTCTCTCACAACAAATTTAACCCATCTTGGAAGATCAACAACATCCTCATAACCAGGATATCTCATTGGAACCTTTCCTGTTAGCATTTCGAGTAGCAGCATGCCAAAGCTGTATACATCGGACTTCTGTGCGATCTTCTTGGAATCGGTTACTTCTGGACAAGGTCGTCTTAACAAATTTGTTGGCCCTGTTTTGGTCTTTAAGGATGGAAAAAAAATATTAAATTTTGGGTCCCAAAAGACTAAGTAAGACTAAATAATGCACTAAAAAGAAAATTAATAATAAAAAAAATAATGCACTAAAAAGAAAATTAAAAATAAAAAAAATAATGCACTAAAAAGAAAATTAAAAATAATGCACTAAAAAGAAAATTAATAATATAAAAAGAAAATTAATAATAAAAATTACTCTAGTGGATTACTCTAGTGGGAGTTGAACCCACATACACAACCAATTCTAGGGTAGGCACGCCACTGAAGCACATTGATTTCTTTGATATATTTGTGCATTAACTATATATAAATATTAATTAAGTGCCATACATATTAAAAAAAATGTTTTGGGCCCCCAAAAAATCGAGGCCCAGTGCCATAGCCCAGCCTCGACGGGCTATGGGCCGGCCCTGCTTCTGGAGCTCTATATCCATTGGTTCTTGACATTGTTGCTGATGCATTCATCAGAGGTGGTAATCCAACATCAGAAATGCAGCTATCAAATTCTTCTGTTATTAGTATGGCGGTTGACTTGATGTTTCCATGTGTAAATTTTGAACCTCCTTCAATGTGAATGAAAGCAATTCCTTTAGCTGCTCCAAGTGCAACCTTCACTCTTGAATTTCAATCATGTAGCAATTCCTTTTACTGAGTTCATAACGTCATGGATTATGAAATTTGAAAAAATCATGTAGCGCACCCTATTTTTTGAAGTTTCCGGATTACAAAATCCGGAGAAATGAAGTTTCCGGATTACGAAATCCGGAAAAATTTCTAACTCATTTTTTCACCCTTTAACAAAGAAAAACACCATTCCGGATTATGAAATCTGGAAACTTCAAGGGTATTTTTGGAAGAAAAAAAATAGGGCGCGCAAGAATCTCATATGGTGGGAAAAGTAATACTCTTATTTATTTATTTTTCTGAATCGAACAGAGGTGACTGGATCAAATAAGGGAATAGACCAGGACCAGGTTTCTTTTGGGCATTCAATGTGCCTATTAAATAGGTTGCTATTACAACTCACCTTTTTCATTAGTACACCACTTCACGTTTTATTTCTTCATTTTTCAATAATGAGGGATCCTACAATATTCTATCCAAATATACAATTGTTTTTGTTTATATTTAAAATTCTAAAAAATATTTAAATTTAATTACTTTAACTATATTTTTTGAAGTTGTTTCTAAAACACTACTAGATTATCCTTAAAAAAAAAACACTACTAGATTAATTAAATTTTATTTTTCGATGATTTTTTTTCTCATAAACAAAATTTCATGAAGGTCAAATTTAATAATACACTACTTATATTTTATAAGAACATAGTTGATCAAAAAAAAATGTTATAAGAACATAAATGCATTTAACAGTAGTTTATTATTAAAAAAATATTATCTCCGTCACAATGAGTAACATATGCATTTGCTAAAAAAAGTTATCATAAAATGAACAACGCTTTAAATTTTCAACGTAATATAATTAATTTTTTCAAATTGTACTGTGTAATTAATACTACATAGGTGAACATCAAATCAATTTCTTTCACCTCACATCATGGATAACGGTGGGTACACAAATATTTAATAAAAGTTTCTCTCAAAAAAATATATTTAATAAAAGTAGTGTAAGAAAAATTTTATTATTTTGATTTCATGTATACATTTTTTTTAAGATAACATTTTTTATAAAAAACATTTAAGAAAAGAAAATTATATTTGATAATGGTGACGCTAATTGTAGTATTGCAACTATTTAAACGACATCTCTTGAGATCGTAAAATCATGTTCTTACCGGGGACAATAACCGTGTGCATGAAAATTTTGTAGGTACTACAAAATTTACAAGGAAGGTTATTAAAAGGAAGGTTATTCTTATTAGAACAATTTACAAGTGGTATCACCTTGACAACCAATTTCCCTCTTATTTTATTTTGCATATATATCTCAACAAACCAAATCTATTATATTTTATTTTATTTTGTATATATATCTCAACAAATCAAATCTAATTTTACTTTTTTAATTTTATTTTTACATAAATATCTTAACAAGTGTTCTTTTTCTTTTACATCTAACTTTCTTAGTTGTTTTTTTTTCTTCTTCTTCAAAGTAATGATTTGTTAGAAGATTCTTAATTAATATCGATCAAATCACAAATGTACGTATTGTCAAAAAAATCACAAATGTATGTTGTTTTTTTTTACAAATTTACAAATTTTATTTTGTTATATGCATATTAACAAAATAAAATGATTTTTATTTAAGTAATACGACAATTGCATAATTTTACTAATTTAATAACAAGTACGAATTTCTGCGAATCTGAGTACTTAAAAAATGTTTGTTTTATTCTGTGTTAATAATTTTACTAAATCCAGTTAATTTCATCATATTGTGGATTTATTAATTTTTGGGTACTTTAAAATATGGTTTATTTTATTCTATTCGTATGTACCCATTAAGATATATATTATTCACGTATCAATCCGTGGTCAATTTTATTTGCGGATACAATGCATACACAATTTTCATCATTCTTAATTTTATGTCTAACCCGGGTAGCGTCGGGTAAACACGCTAGTTAAAATTAAGTAAACAATAAATTTAAAAGTCCATATTTTGTATTGACTAAAAACTAAAAACTTATTTAATCCTTTTATCTAAATTATTACGTAAATTGTTAAACAATATTTTTCAACACACTCGATTAAAATTCATATAGTTCCACCAAATTTACATATAACCACTTAATTTTATACTTAAAAAAAAAACCACAGAATTTATATCTCTGTATTAAACAGGGTGTTCTTAGGCTTATCACAAATATAAAACCCCTCCATTCCTTTATTAAATACGTCCGCGAAAGGAGGAATATATGCACTGCAAAGGGAAAACAAGATAAAGCAATGTACATTAATGTCCGCAGAGAGTGGACACCAATAAATATTTATCCAACCCTAAAATCTGCAAGGTTATTAATCATATACATGCATTCATGTTTAATTTCTGCATTATTATTACACATATCTATTATCTATACTATACCACGTATTGCATATAACATGCTACGTATGTTAAAACAACAAAACAAAACAAAAATACAAAATCAAAGTGAAGTGCTTCAAGACCGGTATATATATACTCTTGTCTTGTCTAACACTATATGTCACATGAAATCTAGACGCCGTTCAAAAACTTGCGGATCCTTTTGACAAACGTTGACCCATTGTCCTTAACCTTAGCTTCAGCTTGCTCTTGATGGCGTTGGTTATAACGTTCATAAACCTTCCTCAGTAACTCACTATTCTCCATTGCTTTGCTACGTTCACGTGAAAACATTATTGGATCATTAATATTGTTGTCATATCTCATCCAATCAACCGGAGTCCAACGCGCTACCGTGTCAAACTCCTTACCCTCAACATCATTGTTGATTTTCGTGATTACCACGTTATTAGGGCGGCGAGGGAGGTGGCGATTGTTCCATGGCTTGTAATGTTGATGGGCATGGTGGCAACGGTGGTGGATGGGACGACGGGATAATTGAGATGGTCGCGATGGACGTCGAGGAATACGTGAACTGTCAATGGGACCAAAACGGAAAACTGTTAAAGGAAGAGTTTTAGATTCTTTCGATGATTCTGTTGTTGTTATTGTTTTTGTTGGTGCAACAATTTTTGGTTCTTGGTATTCAATGGTTTCTTCAATAGGTTCGTCATATTGGACTAGAGTTGCATGTTTGGAATCAGGTTCGGGTAGATTCTCACTAGGGAGGAAAATAGAGTTTTGATCAAGAGGATTCTTAACAGACATAGGAAATGATGAATCATGGTTGGTTTGGTCAATATCGTCGACATTGACATTATTAATCTCGGATGAGTCGAAGGAAGTACGAGTAGAGGATGAAAATGTACATAAAAACAAAAGGAAAAGTGTGACAATGATATTGAGGGAAAAAATAATGTTTTTGGCCATGGTGTGATTAATTGTTGATCAAGTAACGAATTTGGAAAATGAATTGATATATAAGGTGTTGTGTTGAATATAATGTGAATATAGAGATACAAAATAGATAAGAGTTCTATTTGGGGGGTTGAGCAGCAAAGAACGGAAAGATGGATGGAGAAATAGAATCAAACAAGGGGTAACCGACCACGTGATTGGAGCCAAAAACCAATGTTGTATGTGACTTGGTCTTTTCTAATTCTATTGTGTTCACAAGCTTCAAATTTAGGAAGAAAAAAATACTCTTAATGTATAAACCAAACAAAAAAAATTAAAAATACTCTTCGTCTGTTTGGTTCGATTTAAAAAAGAAAACGTCAACAATTAAAAATAATTGTTTTGATTTGATTTTTGTAATTATCTTATGAAATTTAAATTAAATCAATGAAAAATAGGCTGATTTGTTTCAGTTCAAACATATGATATTAAAAAAAAAAAAAAAAACCCCTAAAAAATGTCTACATGGAAAAGGATAAGATATGCATTTCAGCAAACAGAATTTCCCTAACAGGATGTGGTACCATCAGCTTTATAAATTAGACAAATATTGCAAGTACAGTATTTCTATAAATGAACAACATAAATAACAAAGATAAGGACTGATTTTCTATCAACTATCTTCTGGAGATAATGATATAACCAGAAAATTGTACTCCTAGTTACAAAAAACATCTCATCATTTTATCTAAATTCCATGTAACTTGCATCAAACAGTCAAGGTGTTGAAAATTATGTGTGCACTAGCTAGTTGTTGTAGTCTCATAGACAGTGATCGGCGATCGCCCTGCAGACGCATTGGTATTTGGTAAGAGAATAAGATATGCATTTCATGAGTTGGAACTTCAACTCAAAGTTAAACACGTACAACTAACATGATCACTGGACCCTCTCCAGCAGCTTTTCAGCCATTATTTTCTGTTGGACACCACTCAATGTCTCTGAGTTTATAAGTGCATTAGCTACGATGATAGTTGTAGATGGAGATGAGGCATTGACCTAGATGAAACAACAATTTCAAGCGGAAAACTGAAATTAATAGAATGAAAATTTTCAAACACCAGGTCATAAATAATGGTCAATGCTTCAAATGAGACAAGAAATAAAATATGGCACGCTGAAACTACAAGGTGTCTGCATACCCAAACACGTCCATTTAAGCCAACTGCAATCTCGAACGAGAGTTTCTTCCCTATAGTATCAAGTACTGGACATGTGGGTGTGCTGAGAAGCCTACAAACAACATACAATTTCTCATATCATGATCTGTTGAAACTTGAAAGTATGCATGGGCAGATAAAAATAAATAAATTACATACATTCTTGAGAGACCAGTTGAACACTCAAACATATAACCTTCTTTTAGGGCACCAAACTCTCCAGCTTTCCCACTAGCTAAACAAACACCATAACAAAATCAAAGACAGAATTGTGTTTGCAAAACTAAAATGGAAAGAAACATAAAATCAACCTGAGAAAAACTCCATGATTTAAAGGTAGCCACGAAAAGGAATTTAAAAATGAAGTCAAAGAATAAGACACCAACCATCAGTGCATGATAGCTCAGGATTCATTCCAGGGTTTGCTTTAACGACCCGAACATAAAGCAAAGCACCTACCTGCATCGTGAAGAATTAGGCAAAAGAAACAAAACCACGGTGGTAAAAAGGAAACCTGAACATTATATAACAACAACAGGGGAATGACAGGTCAAGTGTTAGTTAGCCGGATAGAACAAAAGAGGGAAAAAGAAACATGTGAATTATTTTTGCATGTTATCTCTAACAATGATTAATAAAGCATGCTTCATATGTGCTTGTTTGGGATGGAGTTTGCAAGCAAAAAAGCAAGTTTGGGGGATTTCCAAAGCAAATTTGCCGTGATTTTTAAAAGCCAGCAATTGGAGCTTTTGAGTTAAAGTGGGTTCTGCCGTGCTTTTACAGAAAACGTGGGTAGAAAAACTCTGTACCAAACAGGCTAATAGTCTTGGTCAGATCTTAAATAAAAAAATAAAATATATATACTGTGCTGATTTATTCTCTTCACAATTAGTGAATCCAAAAGTTTTGGGTGGAATACAAGATTAACCTGCAACGTGCGTTCTTAGGAAACATTTGATAATTACCAAATCCCATATGGAGATAACCTATTAATCCAAATGCATGATTCAGACCAAGAAATACTTGAACCTGCTCCACATACGTCACTAGTATTGATTTTCAAATATTCCTGTGAGCATTCTGAATGTACTCTTTTCATTTCGTTTTTCTTGATTGATATAGCATTGCCTCAACCTCAATCATCCTGGTCATAATCTTATTTATTAGATTGACAAACCTAGTAAAAAACTATACAATGAAATGTTTTAACTTGGGCCAAGAAGTACTAACAAATGGGGAAAAGTATTCAACAATAAACTTGGAAAGGCATGAGTCGTTATAGAAAAAATAAAAAAAAATTGCCAGGTGTTCACTAATCTGTTTTCTGTTTGTGATCTTTGCTATTCATCAATAAGAGAATTATTAATCAGAGGTATTCTTAATTCTGTTCTACCAGTTCTATCATAGACAAGAGGCAAGATTTCTCAAGCAGGCTACTGACTTGACATAAAGATCAGTTAATGCCTTCGCACATCCCTCAACAGCCACGATAATTGTTAATGTCATAATTCATAAAGGAAAGTAACTAGATGTTGTCATGACTTAATGTTGAAAAGGATACCACAGAGCGAAATAATTATCCTAAACAGGTTTCTATTATATATAATAAAGTTCTCTACCTGCCATAAAAAGATAATATTATATACATAAAGTATTGCACATTTCTACCACTAGAGAGTTCTAAGATACATAAATAATTTTTACACACCTCAAACTTAGGTATATTCCTTCTTGTTCCTCCTTCAAATGCAAGAACTGGTAGAAATGCCAATGCAGGTCCTTTTATATCCACGAGACAGTTCTGCACAGATAAGAATTAGAATTTTAAATAAACTCTTAAGAAAAAAATCAATTCATTTTATGATTTTATAGTAATTTTTTAAATATCTCAAAGCATTGACATGTTATTGGTTAAGATTGAACCACTCCTAATTACAGTCACGAGCTTGTTGTGTTTGTATAAGCAAAACAAAAACTATAGTTTTGAGGGAGGGCAATATCACCATGCAATGACTAATTCTATTTTCTTAGTCAAAATTAAGGACTTAATAGAGTGGATAAATACTGATGTAGAACTATAAGCCTAGAGTACTCCTCTAGGACAATGTACTAATGGGACTTGGGTTTCAGAAAGTCCGAGGTAAAAGATATCACAATATTAAAAGATTATGCGAAAAGGAACCAATATTTTTCTGAATATAGACCAAATGTCAAAATAAGATAACCCTATTGTATGGTGGAATAAGACAATCCAACATAGAATAAATACAAAAAATAAAAATAGTCTGAAATTGTTAACCCTAATTTCAAAACTGAAATCCTAAAACTACTTGCCGAATTGACACCACATACTTTATAGTTAACATAACCTATAAGAATTGCATTCAACAAGAAAGTAGGGCAGAACTAAAAGACTGGTATGAACTGAAAAACTGAACAACAAATATATAAACTTTCTTACATCTGATCTGGAGTCAACAATTATTCCAAGAACGGAATCCTCTGCATGTGGCACATACTGTACAAAACAGCATAATCAAAATATGGAAGGAAAGACAATAACATTGCTCTGATCCTACAAGTTTATTCTTTATGAAACAGGCAAGGTAAATTATATAATATAGTCCAATGCTGAAAAGGAAAAAAAAAAATTATGTGCTTCCAGAATGCAAGCCTACAATTCATCTTAAAAAGCAAGAATTTAACTCTCATATACTAATATGTACAAAGTGTGTTAAGGAGTGAAAATTTAAAAGAAAAGCCGCGCACGCACACACACACCTTTCACAGTAACAAAGGACATAACATAACAATGAAAAGCAAAACAATTTATTTTGGTATATTATTCCCACCAACTTCCACTTTAGCCCTCTTGTTGTAGATCAGAAACGGTTAGGCCAATTTATTAAAAAGTTATTTTCAAACATTTTAACCTTTTTACAAGGACTATTTTCATACTTTGCCCATATTTTTAAAAACAGAGTGAGGATAAATACGAAGAATCCAAAATTACAAATAGCAGAGAAACATGTTATAAAACAGAATTGAATTGAAGCAGTAATGCTGACCCTCTTTTGAGAAGTTTGAACCCAGTATTTATTGGGCTTAGAGAACCTAAGCCTGCCAGACTTCATTACAGAAATGGCATCACAGTCCTGACGTAGACCACCTCCAAGCTTAATTGTGTTGTTAGTCATGGACATGGTAGATAGGTCAATAACTACATCTCCCGGATACTATAAAAACAAACCATAGAAGTCATGAATGAATTTTATTATTAACAACAAACAACAACCACTCACCACTAACTTATCTACAAAATTTGGAATCGAAATTTCCATTTGATGAAGAAATAAGAAAATGATGCTGCAAAATCAACGGCTATTCAGAAATCCCAACAACTTTCTACTTGAAAATTAGGTCAGTAATTGAAAAATAAATCAAACTAACTTGCAATTGCAAATGAGTAGTGAGTGAAGTAGCACTCGCAGTGACGCAACAGGAGTAAGGGAGGAGGACGAGCTGCCGAGCTGGTACTTGTGTTCTGGCACTCTCTCAGGAGGTTCTTGAAAATTGCTCTTCTCCAAAAACAAAAAAAACAAAAAAAACGCTGACTCTCATGCAAAGAGACCAAAATCCCGTGAGTTAACTCACGCAGACTATAACCCCAGCAAAGTTTTTTTTTTTTTTTTGTTTTTTTTTTTTTACGGTAAAAGCAAATTCATTCAATCAAAGCAAATGCCACAAGGGCTACATAGTGAACCGTGTTTGGACACATCTTCAACATGATAAAAGAAAACCATTACAAATAAAGTCTAACAAGATATTATAATCATCACTAAAAAAAATTGGCTAGCAGTTAAATTGATGTTGGTCAACCAACATCTACGGACTAACAATCTTGCTTGCAAAGTCTTCCGCACACGATCAATGACACCGAAGATGAGGGAATCCACAGTCTTTATATCTATCTAGTTTCGGATCAAATTGGCTACGGCTGCAAGCTCAGTTCGACTATAAGTGGTCTCGATTATGTCAAGATTGATCACATGCTTGGATGAGAAATGAAACAAAGAGGAGTTGCACAAGTTGGTATCAGCAACAAAATGTGACTCTGCCCAATCCTTCTTACCCGACAACATCCATCTCATTTGGGGCATTTTAACAAACATGTAGAGTGCAGCTTTACTATTGACATCTTGGAAGCACAAGTTACCCAAAAGGGACATGGTAAAGGCACTTACAACAGCAAAAAAAAGCAACAACACAAGTAAAACATAGAGAACAAGGACACAACAGCACAACACCACACTTTACGTTAAACACAAATACACAACAACACAAGTAGAACATGGAAAACAAGGAAACATCACAATAAACAAAGTTGACCGATTTTGAAATAGTCACCCTTGAGGACTCAAGTCTGTCGAAAAATCCATGGTGACTTTGGTAGAGCTCTCTTCCTGAACGTGTTTGCTGGTGGAGGAGGGACTGTGACATTGAGGGAAGAAGGTGGAGGATCTGGTGGTGGGCGTGTCATGGGAGGAGAAGCTATGGCAGTCAAGGGTTGTGAAGACCAACACATCAACCATTTTCCTTGATTCCATCAGTAACGAGATCTAAATCCAAACATAACCACTGTGAAAAGAAAGAAACAGGAAAAACCAGGAGACCAGGAGGTGCTGGGGAAGGCCAGGAGGTACTAGGGACAACCACCACTTAGATGAATAGGGTATCCCTAAACAGAGCTCGGGAGGAGAGGTAGAGAGAAGTTAGAACTTCTCTCTCTAGAAAGTCCATGCATCGCGCTTGACCCCTTCCATAACCCTAGCGAAGTTAACTCATGTAGATATAGGTTATACTCCCTCCCTATTTGTAAGCACCCTTTAATTAAAGATAAAGGGTGTTTACATACGGAGAGAGTATTTTAGTTTATCGAAAGTGAGTTAACTCACGCGGAGTGTATTTTGGTAAGTTTGTATGAGAGTTAGCGTTTTTTTTTTAGGAGAAGAGCAATTTTCAAGGTTTTTTAAAAAGTTAAATAAATTTTTTAAATTTGGTTTTTAATTCCTCTAAAAAAATTAATTTTTTGTCTTTCAAATATTTTTCGACACTGCTTTTGATCCTTACTTTTAAGTCATATCATATGTATCCTTTGTATTTTTTAATGAGTTTTTTCATGAATATTTATAATATTATAAGAATTTCTTTTTAAAAAAATTCAAATTTTTTAACAAAATATTAATTAAATATAAATTTTTAATATTATAAAATTTATATTTAATTCATTGTTAAAAAATTCTAGTAATTTGAAAAGGAGAATTCTACAACGTATTAAACATGATTGTGTTTGCGCGAGCTTAACTTAATTGGTAAGAACATTGCATAATATATACAAAGATCGGAGTTCGAACCTCTAACACCCCAGTTATTCACAATAAGAGGTGAACTTCAAGTCATTAGACTACCTGACAAAAAAAAACCATGATTGCAAGATAAAAATTCAAATTTTGAATGAATCCACGTGAGCATAGTTATAAGTGGTATCGGAAAATATTAGGAGGACCACAAATGGAAAAAAAAAATTAGAGAGACTAAAAGCAAAATTTAAAACATTTATAGGGACCAGATACTTATTTCGTCCAATTTGAAGAAAAAAAATTGTATAAAATAAATTTTATATATTATTGATAATATTTCTCTACGACTTGATTTGACTATATCAAATCAAGTCCCTTGAAATAACGATTGGTGCCAAAATCAAGAAGACGAGTCTTCGTGATAATAACTTCAACCAAATTGATAAAGGCAAGAATTTGTACGATATGAAAAACAATGTTAGATCCGTCCTGATAATAAATCCAACCATTGGCACCAATCGTTATTCTCATTCTCTCTTTGGTCGTTTCTTACGCCACTTTTTAGGTGGTGTGTTAGACCCTTTGTATTAAAATTATGTAAAATAATAGCCTCTTCAAAAAAAAAATTATGTAAAATAATCAAGTAATATGACAGTAGCAATCATATGACCGTGATATGGAGACCGTCATATTCAATGTTGAGGCAAATACGTCGAACACAAAGCTTATGTATTTTTTTTTTTTTTGACAAAAACAAAACGATATTTATTCATTCAAATTGATAGAATCGATAGAATACATCAGAATCAAGATCGCTAAAAACGTAAAGGATGAATCTGCGAACAAACTCACATCACCCAAGTTAATAGCATACAACGGCAAAATGCCTACAAATAATATGATAAAATCTAAATCACCAGAATACTCTTGCTTCTGGATCTGCAACGTTGACGTCCAAATCATTGATTGAATCTATGATTGACTGAAGCTGATCTTTCAATATGAACCAACGAAAATCGCAACAAGATGCCAAACCAAACAACGCCGCACAAGACGACGAACAACACAAGGTCGCACTCAGACGACGAAATCACAAAAAAAAAACACAAAAGAAAACGCTTGATATTTGTGAAAATCACTTATTTAGATCGAAAGAAATGGAAAAAAAAAGATGCAGAGGGGTGATTTTAGGTCAAAAAATGACTTAAAACCACCCCTCCTCGATGAGGGAAAAAGAAGGAAAACTTAGAGAGATGTTGGAGTTTCTCTCACTACGGTTAAATTTTAGGAGATGTTGGAGATGTTATACAAAGCTTATGTATAACAAGTAGACTCAAGAAGATTTTAGGAACCGAACCAAAACAATCATTTTTATTGGTTTGGATTTATTTTTCTGAAAAACCGACCCAAATTGACTCGCTAGAGCCTTAACAACAAATGAAAATAAACAAAGGAGGGGAAAAGATACCGAGATTGAATGGGACGATCAGAAATGAAGTGACGAAGAAGACCAATTGTTAAAAGGAGAAAACGAGACAAAAGTGATGTGGGAATAAAAATTTGATTTCCAATTTCTTTCAAAAATTGGACAAATTAGTCTCTATTACATGGTGATGGCATTGAGTTGACTTACACCTCTAGGCTCTATCCACATAAGTTAACAAAAAACCAATATGTTTGAAATCATAAAAAATAAAAATAAAAAGTTTTTTTTTTTCCTATTCACAAATGTCAAGAGATCAAATGATGGAATTTAGTCTAAAAAAAGAATGATGGAATTTAGTTATAAGCTATGAAGCCTAGATACTTCAAAATGGGTGACGTACCGTATCCCCTGCGTATCATGTACCGATACCTGCCCGATACTTTCCGATACGTATCGGAAGAGTATCGGATCATTAAATTTTATTTTTTTAAAAATAATTATCCGATACTTTTCCGATACTTCCCGATACGTATCGGATAATATAAAATTTAATTTTAAATTATTTTGATTTATGCTTTTTTCTTTAAAAAGTAAGAAAAAAACATTATATTACTATAACACTAACAACGTTCCATTGGGATATAGTATAACATTGATGATGCTCTTTTTGGGATATATTGTATATGTAATTGACTAATCATCACTCTCTTAATAGTCAATATTACTTATATTTATGTTGATATGCTACGAGCCTATGACTGGTTTCTTGTGTTTGTTAATATATTTGCATATTAAAAAAAATTGTTATAATTATATTGTACATTTAATTATATAATTTTTTTATTAGCGTATCCCGGCCGTATCGTATCTTGATTTTTTAAATTTTTCCGTATCGGCGTATCGGTGCCGTATCGTATCCGTATCGTATCTTGTATCCGGGCTTCATAGGTTATAAGTTATAACTAGTGATGAATTGGTGGTTGGTCCACCTTGCGAGCGGTAGCAATAAACAGTTGACCGCTAATAGCTATAGTTATTTACGCCCTCCAGTCATTATTATAAACAAAAATCTATCCTTTATGTTCATTCATTAAATGTTGTATGTAACCTAAATATAGACCACATACAACATCTAATGAATGAACCTAGAAAATGAATTTTTGCTTATAATAGTGACCGGATGGTGTACATATTTCTCGCTCAATTTATAATTTAGGTATATGTTAGACGTTAGTTAGGAGAGAGTACGTAGGTATCAATAGAATATTATTACACCATGTTGCAGAGTCAAATTGTTGTATCTTCTTTCTTAGTAATACCCAGATAACAAAAGGAAAATCATGTGTAGGACAAACGGTCAAACTAATTAAATTAACCTTAAACTATGTACTAAATACAAAATCTCTTTCCATATAAAGCTTCCTTGAGACATGGAAGTGTCAAACCTTCAACGAGAAGCAATACAAATAATTCTTTAAAATCCAAAACAAAGTTTATATGCTAGAATAATCATGCCTAGGAGAGAGATATAATTGAACAAACAAAATAAAAGTCCTAGTTAAATTTGCTTTATCTTCACTTCTTTCTTTTGGCGGAAAAAGCATCAGCGTGTTTCATAATCCAGAATCTCTCTATTTCTTCTGCTTTACGACCTGGAATGCGACCTGCTATCAAATTCCACCTGTTGCATTGTGTAGTTTCTATAAATCAATCCTTTCATGTAAAAGCTTACGACAAAATAACATATGTCTCTAAAATGTCAAAATAACATTTTGTCCACCAAACATCATACAACATAAAAAGTTGGTCAATACTTTAAAGGTTTGTCATATGTTGTTTGTTGTGTCTAGTATTTGCTTTTTAGCCTATCAAACACATGTTTAATAAAATCTCTCCTCACAATCACATTTTATCCTTCACCGTGTTTCTAATTAGTTTCTAATAACTTGGTCTTTCGGTATATGATACTAATTGCATGTTTGGTAACATGGTGAATTTGTCGAAATCACGTTGAGTCGTCATGATGATTTAATAAAAGCTACACCCTATAACTTTTGCAAACTCATAATGACTCACTGACCGTGATTTTGAGAAACCCTCGGCTTCTTTATAATTGTAGTTCTTGCAGAATTATTTGTTCTTGTCTATTAACCTTAAAACGTCAAAGCTTCTTTAAAAAAAAAAAAAAAACTCAAAATGTCAAAGGAATATAGACAAAGTATTATATATGGTTAATTACCTATCTCCAACTAGGTCGTACATCCTCCGAATGAGATCCTCCTCTTGCTCGCTCATCTCTATGAACTCCCACTCAGTGCTGCTCACTTCTGCACCAGCTAACATTTAACAAACAACAAACATTAAATACTGGTATGAGGTTCAGTTAGTTATACTCATAGATGCATCATATACTGGTATGAGGCCATTAAAGAAAAAAATTGAAATTTGAAAAAGCAATAAAGAAAATAATGGCATGTTGGGGTGTGTGTGTGTTGGGGGGGGGGGGGGGGGGGGTAAATTAGAAACCACCTTCAGAGGTTTGACTTGTGTTTGGGGAGATATTTGCCTTATTTTGGGAACGTTCTTCCATATTTTATCTACCTGGTGGTTACTGGATATAGAAACAAGATGGGGCAGAGGCTGCGGTTTAATAAAGGTACAGCTGAAACATGGGGAAATTTATAGTACGTAGATAACTCTGCCCCTCGGTCAGTCAAACTAATGTTAATTAATAATTTATTTACCTTCTAGATGATATGAATGAAATATGCACAACAACTAGGGTACGTTCTAATTAACGTTGTTTAATATTCAACACGATTTCCACCATAAGTAGATAAAACTTTTCAAGTTGCTCAAGTGTTAGGAACATTATTTTGTTAACACTCTCTATAACATCTATTTTTTATTAGATCAAATTAATATGAATCCTACATTTTAAAAATGAGTCTCTTATAAAATGATGCGACTCTTGTGTATTTGACTTAATAAATAAGTAAGTGGTAAATAGAGTATTGAAAACATAATGTTTCTAGTACTCTTCAAATAATAATTATATCAAGTAAATCAATAAAAACTTAAGAATAAGATATAAGATATAGAGCTACATCTTTCAAAGAAAAAATATAGAGAGGAATAACAACATCATAATTTCATAAATTTTATTTCTATGTGTTGGTTTTTCATTGATTTATTAAATACTAAGGTTGAATAATTATATTTTAACGAGTCTTTGAATATTCATCTTGTAATCAATGAATATTAGGTATCACATGGTTAATGTGTTTGAGTAGTAGTCGATAATTGAATAAATCTATGATGGTGGAACTATTCAACTCTTCATAGAAAGATATGGTTTGAAATCTTACGACTATTCATGAAATAATTAACAAAACCATTGAAATCATAAATGAAAGAGTTGTGTACTTTCTCAATAGATATATGTCTTCGGATATGAGCAATGACTTAACTCTAATTAAGAACTTTTAACTATTGTAAGAGACTTAATGTCAATGCATGCACATTGGTTAAACCTTAAGAAAGAATAAGAGGAGTATCATATCATATAATCATTCAAGAACATCAAATCAACATTAAAAGGATGACTACAAGCAATAAGTTTTTTTTTCACATTTCTTCTTATCATTTTTTTTAACGGCAAAATTTATTAAAAACTTGATCTCTGCTCAGGACGAACAAAGACCAGCATTAGAGATTACAGAACCAAGGCGTCGTATATATGCGGAACATCCAAAAAAATATCATAAAAGACACAGTACACCCATCACCTAACCAAGACCTACCTTCAACACTCAAAAGAACAACAACCACCAATACCAACTTCACCACCTAAATCAAACTCTGTCACAAAGGGCCACTGAATTAAGGACTAATTGATTATTTATTGGACATAATATTTGTCATGACGTGTAATATATTCTAAATATGTGTCATTAGAGCATTTCATTTATTTCATACACATTTCTTTAAAAAATATATATTTCATACACAAAACAAAGGAAAAAATGATTGCAAAGTAAATTGTAAAAAAGAAGTGAACTTTCCAAGGTTGCCCTCTCAAATCTTTTAGGAGGAGTCCGGGATTTGATATCATTTGTTGATTCCTTTATTGCAGAGGGTGTATATGTTAAACTACGTTCCATTAACATATATCGACTTAAATGCAGTTTGATTCTTCTATTTTGTCAAAACCGTAATTTTGGGTTTTTTTTATCTCTATACTTGTGCAATTTCGGTCCCTCGTTTTAATTTTTTGACTAATTCGTTATTTTAACCATCTAGTTTGATGACATGATAATAAACTGGTTACTACTAAACCTTTTGTGTCATTTCGGTTGATCTTCTTTCGACCGTATATACTTGATCATGACTCAATTTAACACCTTAATTTTTAAGAGCCTCAACAATTAGGTCATTTGTTTTTATGTCAGGTCGCCTAATATATTGTCACATCGTTAAATTAGATAGTCAAAATCATAAATTGGTCGTAATTTTTTGAAGCGGGCCAAAATTGCACAATTAAAATTGAGGATCAAAATTATGGTTTTGACAACATAAAGGACTAAAACTACATTTTAAGCGTAATATAATTTTTGGTGCGAGTTCAACAAAAAAAATTGCCGTCAAAATAATGTAGTTATATATATAGCTGACTGCTTGGTGGTGGTACAAACCGATCGATGTAGATTCATAATGCTATAAGTATATTGACTGTTAGTTGTATATTTTAACCTTTTCAGATTGCAATTATATGCATTTCACAAAAACAAAAATGACACAACTCTCTCTTTATATAATAACCGCCAACCAAATATATATAAACTCGTGTTCTTTTTTATTCTATTTTCAAAGTTCTTTATTTTATTTTAGGGGATTCTATTTCCAAAGTTAACATAATGTACCCGTATATATTACTCCCTCCGTTTCAAAATACATGTCCAATTTTTACAATGTGCACTATTCACTTGACTTACTTTGACCATACTTTTTTACTAATGTATAAATACAAATATTAGCATGTAAGATGTTGTTTGATTTGTCTCGACAAATATTTTCAAAATATTAAATTTTTATAATTTTTTACTTTAGATAATTAAAGATATTAACGGTCAAAATTGTGCATTGGCATATGTGAAGTTGTTGACTTGGACATGTATTTTGAAACGGAGGGAGTATTTTCAAAGTGGACTTTCTTTAATTTAACTATAATTTGTTTCCGATGAACTAATAGTTGTTTTTAAAAATAATATTATGTGATTAACAATATTTTTTTTTTGTTGTCTAACAATCTAATGACTATAAATTCAATTATTAAGGTGAACCAGAATCCGGAGTTTGAACTCCGACACTTGCATGTTGAGACATAGCTCATAGACCGATTAACTTTAATTTTTAATTGACATTATTAACTACAATCCTTATAAGATGAATCGATAGCTAGCTGCACTTTTTTTTCTTTTTTTTTTCTTCATTTTGCTAGACGCAATCACATTACTACGTCCATAAAAAAATAATGGTTTAAATGTGTAATTGGTCCTTGCACTTTCAACAGATTTTGGTATTGGTCCCTGCACTTTTTTTTGTTTGGCATTGGTCCCTGCACTTTGTAAAAATATTGTCATTGGTCCCTGCACTTTTTTTTGTTTGACATTGGTCCTTGCACTTTGTAAAAATATTGGTATTGGTCCCTGCACTTTGTAAAAATTTTGGTATTGATCCCAATCATTTCATGCCACGTGGCACCAATACCAATATTTGTCCAAAGTGCAGGGACCAATACCAATATTTTTACAAAGTGCAGGGACCAATGCCAAACAAAAAAAAGTGCAGGGACCAATGCCAATATTTTTACAAAGTGAAGGGACCAATGCCAAACAAAAAAAAAGTGCAAGAACCAATGCCAAAATCTGTTGAAAGTGCAGGGACCAATTACACATTTAAACCAAAAATAATTACGTTGCTGCTTGGTGGTGATAGATTCATTTTTTATAATTTAGTTGAATGGTTGGTTATATTATCCAATTCTAGAAGCTTGCTTTTTTAAAAAGGAATTGAATAAGGATAAATAGATGACCGTATAGAAAGTGAGCTCCTTTGCTTCTCGATAATCCCTTCTTCGTAAATTCTAGAAAGCCATGGGCCCATGTCTTAGACTTGTCAATCATGTTTGTAAAGATTTTGTTAACTAAAAATAGATTGGGTGGTGTTAACTTGTACCCTTAGGGCACATGTTAAGAAATCCAAAAAAAAAATATTCTCTAAAATTTTGTGCATTCAATTTATTAAAAAGTTAAAGATTAAATGTAATACACACATTACAATAAAGTATTTCTATATTTAGTTGATTAATTTGTGCCTTGAGGGCACAAGTTAGCATTTCCCAAATAGATTATACTTCCTCCGGTCACTATTATAAGCAAATTTATACTTTTTAGATTCATTCAATAAATGATGTATGTGGTCTACAATATAGACCACATACATCATTTATTCAATGAACCTAAAAAGTTAAAATTTGCTTATAATAGTGACCGGAGGGAGTATATGTTTAACTATGTTATACTACACTGGTGACGTACGGGCACAAGTTGCACAATATTTAAAAATGCTTAATAGCAGTTTTCGTCCCCTAACTTTCACGAAGTTGCGATTTTGGTCCCCAAAGAAAAATCTACAAAATTGCCTCCTAAGTTTTGCAACTGTAGCAGTTTTGGCCCCCCAAGGCTAAAAAAATAACAGTCAAAATTGGTATTGGAGCCAAAACTGCCATAGGTGTAAAACTTAGGGGCTAGTTTTGTAGTTTTTTTCTTAGGAGTTAAAATCGCAACTTTGGAAAAGTTAGGGGGCTAAAACTGCTATTAAGCCTTTTAAAGATTGTTCTATACATACTCCATTTCATATTAAGTGATATAGTTGATAATGTCACATATGTTAATATATAACTTTAATCTTTAATATATTTAATTATTTATTTAGAAAAATTATAAAAATTTAATATTTTAAAAGTATGTTATTTAGATAACTTACATGGTCAAATTAAATCACTTAATATAAAAAGGTTAAATTTCAATCATTTCTTTTATTAAATAGTGTATAATATGTTTGTCCAAAAACTAGTAGCCTGAAGATTCTCTTATTTTATAGGCAATTTTTTTTTGGTGGTGGTCGGAGTTTGAACCTCAGATCTTGCATATATTATGGCTCTGTTTGGTAAAATTAGCTGATAGCTGATAAGCTAGCTGATAGCTTTTAGCTGATAAGCTAGCTGATAGTTTTTAGCTGATAGCTTTTAGCTGATAAGCTAGTTGAAGTGTTTGGTAAAATTAGCTGATAGCTTTTGCTTTGAATAATAAGGGTAAATATGGAAGAAAAATGAGAAGCTAAAAGCTATAAGCTCAAAAGCTACTTGAAGTAGCTTCTGAAAAATAGCTTATAAGCTCCTGAAATAAGCTATAAGCTCGTTGTACCAAACAGAGCTAAAGTGTTACCAAACAGAGCTTTTTTTGTCAAATGAGCTTATAAGCTAAGAGCTAAAAGCTCTTTTTTTGGGTTTACCAAACAGAGTCTATGCATTGTCTATACCAACTGAGTTTTTTTGAAGAAACTAAATGAAATATATTAAAGAAACAATCAGTCCCTCAAGCACAAGGTGTGCCGGAGAGAGCTGAAGAAAGTTAATTACAATACAGCAAGGCTAAAACAGCCATAAATCAAAAACAAAACAAACATTACATGACAGTCTGTAAACAACATAAGGGATTTTGTCTCCAAAATGAATAGTCAAAAACAAAAGTGATATAGTTTGCTTTCAACCACCAATATGTTTGAAGTTTAACCCTTTCAATAAGAGCTTCCAGACGATCACCGTGGTTTTGAAAAATCCTCTTGTTGCGATCTTTCCATATAACAAATAAGACCGAAATCCATATAATAGTAAAAGCTGTTCGAGAATTCTTTGAGAACCCTCCAAGATCACAAAACTGATTAGCATGTGTATTTAAATTGCCATGAAACACCGTAACTATACCAAGCCAAGTCGATATCAAGGGCCATAACCGACTATAATGATCACATTGAAAGAACAAATGGTCCCTTTCTTCCTCCTTACCACACAAGGCCGCACAAGAAACATTAGTAGCCTCAAGGACATTCCTCTTGCGAAGATTGTCCTTTGTAGCAAGTCTATTCAGAAAGAGACGCCAAACAAAGATGTTAACCTTTAAGGGAACCGCTTTAAGCCATAAAAATTGAGCAAAATCTGCATTGATGTTGAAGTCCACCGTTGTTAAATAAGAATAAGCTGAATGCACCGTGTATATTTGTGACGAATGGAGTCTCCACACCCACCTATCAGAAGTGTCTACCTGCAAAACAATGTTAGCCAACTGCTCCACACACTCCCCCAACAACTCCTCCTCCCACGCAAATAAACTCCGCCTCCACCTCCATGCTCCCCCATCTTCCCCCCACCCTAACAAAAACATCTCCATCACCGTAATCTCTTTATTTTCCGACAACTCAAAAAGTCTAGAGCAAGACACAGCTAATGGAACATCTAGCAGCCAAGGATCCTCCCAAAACATGGTGGTGCTCCCATCTCCTACCTTCCTAACTATGTTATCAACCAACCACGAAGCATCTGCCAAACCCACACCTGATCTAATTTGGTTTAAGTGACGCCACCAAATCGACCCAACTCCCTCACAAAACCGCACCCTCCCTC
The DNA here is from genome assembly GCF_051527215.1 of Medicago sativa. NCBI lineage: Eukaryota > Viridiplantae > Streptophyta > Magnoliopsida > Fabales > Fabaceae > Medicago > Medicago sativa. The sequence goes on from NC_140753.1 coordinate 3,166,717, forward strand.
CAACCTCTCCGTACTTCGCTCGCAGTACCACATTCCACAAACTCTCCCTATCCTCTAACACCCGCCACACCCATTTCCCCAACAAAGAAATATTGAACTCCCGCAGCCTTTTCACCCCCCAAACCTCCATTCTCCTTCTTCAAACAAATATTGTCCCATTTGATCCAAGAAAGTTTCCTAGAATCCTCACCGCCACCCAAAAAAAAATTAATAAAAATAGAGTCAAGGGTAGAAATGATACCTGAGGGAGCTTTGAAGAAAGAAAGGAAATAAACCGGAATGGACGACAGAACGGACTTTAGCAAAACCAACCGACCACCTAAAGATAAATTTTTACACTTCCAACCTAATAACCGGCAACGTATCCTTTCTACCAACGGATACCAAAAATGAATTTTCCGTGGACCTCCACCAATGGGCAGCCCTAAATAAATAAAAGGGATCCGACCATGTTTACAATGCATTACCACTGCTGCCTCATGAAGCCAAGAATCATTAACATTGACTCCGAATAACATACTTTTGTGAAAATTAACTTTCAACCCTGAGACAGCTTCAAATAACAACAGGATTGCCTTCATAGCCCGAACATTAGCCCACGACTTAACACCAATCAGTAAAGTGTCATCTGCAAACTGAAGATGGGACACTGCCACAGGTACATGCGCCCCAACACTATATGGTGTAAAAAATCGTTTGTAACCACCGCAGACATCATAACGTTAAGACCTTCCGCTGCTAACAGGAACAAGAACGGAGTAAGAGGGTCCCCTTGACGAAGACCTCTCTCCAAATTAAACTCATCAGTTGGGCACCCATTTACTAACACGGATGTTGTTGCCGTTGTTACACATTCCATTATCCAAGAACGCCACAAACGTGGGAAATTCATTTTAACCATAACCTCCTCTAGGTAACCCTAATCAACTGAATCATATGCTTTCTCGAAATCCACTTTAAACATAAGTAAATCTTTCTTTTGACACTTCGCATCATCAACTAATTCATTAGCAATCAATATCCCATCAAGAATTTGTCTGCCCTTTATAAAAGCAGACTGAGAAGCAGACACAACATTTCCCACCACCATTCTCAATCGATTAGCCAAAACTTTGGAAAGAATTTTATAGACACTACTCACCAAAGATATCGGACGAAAATCAGCCACCCGTTGAGGATTTTCAACCTTAGGAATCAAAGCTATAAAAGTGGAATTAAGGCCTTTAGTAAGCTTACCATGATGATAGAACTCCGCAAAAAAATTCAGCAAATCAACCTTCAAGACTTCCCAAAAATCTTTGAAAAATCCTAAGTTAATACCATCTGGGCCAGGGCTCTTATAGCTATCACAGTCCCACACCGCTGCCTTAATTTCCTCCATCAGAAAGGGTTTAATGAGATCAGCCCCTTCCGTTCCTGTCAATGACTTAAACACCAATCCACCAATGTCCGGCCTCACATGCGGAATCCTCTTGAAGTGATTATGAAAATGTTGAAAAATAGTTTGCCACACTGGTTCCACGCCTTCAATATTAACTCCATCAACTAACAAAGAAACAATAGAATTCACCCTCTTTCTGGAAGACATAATACCATGAAAAAATTTAGAGTTTGCGTCACCTTCCTTCAACCAGTTAACCCTTGACTTCTGCCATTGCATACTTGTTTGGAGTTTCGATAAAGCCATGATGTCAGCCGAGAGCATGTGAAGCTCGGCTACCTCCTGATCACCCATTAAGTTATTCTCACCAAGAGCATCCAACGTAGCCATACAATCCTGAGCCTCCTGAATTTTACTATCAATGTTAAGAGTATGATTCAAATGCCAACTTCTCAAACTTTGTTTTAATGCTTTAAGTTTTTCTTTCAGAATAAAACCACTCCACCCTTGCACCTGAATCGATCGCCATTTATCTTTAACAAAATCACCATAGCCTGGAATATCCACTCAACATTTTAGCATTCTGAGGGGTTTAGGCCCCCAATTTTCCTCATCAATGGTTAAGAGAATAGGACAATGATCTGACAAACTTCTAGGAAGAGCCAATTGAATACAGTTAGGAAACATAGACACCCAAGATTCTGATAACAAAAAACGATCTAGACGGCTCATGGTTACACCATCTCCCCGATACCAGGTAAAATTACGACCACACAAAGGTAAATCAATGAGAAAGTTACCATCAATGAACTGATTAAAAGGAGCATAGTCACCAGAAAAGGAATTTTCCGCTCGCCCTCTTCTTTCTTCACTAGACCGAACGGCATTAAAGTCACCAAGAATACACCAAGCAACTTCACCATGTACCTGAATCAAGTTAGTCAAAGCGTCCCACAAGTCTTGATGCCCCCTGATATCGCATGGAGCATAAGTATTGGCCAAACAAAACACTTCATTATTTGTTATGAACTTCCCTTTAACAATCAAACAATTAGCAATATTTACCGACAACCAAACATCCAACACACCAGGGTCCCACATTGTGATAATACCACCAGACGCTCCAACTGAACGTTTGAAAGAAAAAGCCAACGGATCAGATCCCCACAACGAACGACATAAGAATTCATCTACCACCTCCAGCTTAGATTCTTGAATACACAACACAGTCGGCTTCCTCTCTGACATCAACCTCCTAATCTCCCTCTTCTTCTCTGTTGCCTCTAAACCTCTAATATTAACAGATAAAATCTTCATTTCTACCACCAACTCCCCACACACCACCACTCGACCCCCACACACCCTAAACCACCCTCGCCCCCTTCTCCCTCACCTCCCCACCACCTGATGGCCCTCCACGTCCACCCTTTCTAGAAAGAACCTGAAAACTATTACTACACCGAACACCGATAGCTTCTCCCACATCTACAATGTCTTCCTCTATTACCTTTGCACCCCCATGAAGGACTGACCAATTCTTCCAATCTTTAGAGTTAGCTGAATGTCCCGATCCCGCAGACAATGACACCCCATTTTTCTTACAAGAAGATGTTTTGGATGAAGTTTTAGAGTTCTTCCCCGTCACTATATGTTTTTTAGAAGTTTTGGATTTTTTCAGAGACCGAATCAACGCTAATCTATCAGTTTCTGATAATCTCGCAATTTTTTTCAAACCAACCAAAGAAGGAACCACCTTGTGCCTTTTTGCTGAGCGACTCTTCTTAGACACTTTCCTCAACCCGTCATCTCCCTTCTCTATAGAATTTACGGCCAAGGTCTTTGCTGTTGAAGAACTCGAATTTTCCTTGACATCAACATTGTCCACTTTATCTTGAATAGGCTTGATACTATCGGACTCACCCAACTCCTTAGCATTATTAGAACGTTCCACCCAATCCTCTTGCATTTGTTGAACAAGAGCATCAACTAAAGGTTCCTCCTCTTCCATACAAGCTGGGGCTGAACAATGTGAATTAGTATCATTTTCATATTCTACTAAACAAGCGTCTTCAGCAAAACCAAACTCCATATCTTCAATAAAATGAATAAGATACACCCTCCCATCAATCTTAAAATTGACAACAAAATTTAACTCTTTTAATTCGGATGTAGCAATCAAAAAACGAGCAAAATCCATTTTTTCTTTATTGACGGTAACATCATCTATCTTGATTAATCTACCTCTAGATGAGGCCAACTCTAGGAAAAAAATATCATTCCAAGCATGTAAAGGCACCCCATAGCACCTGACCCAAGCACCCCTCTCATAAGGCACACTAACATCATTCGTCCAAGGTCGACAATCACATAGAAAATTACCAATAAATTCTGCCGCTGAATTAAATAATTCCATAACATCACCGTCCACACACGGATGTAGCAAAACAGTATCCCCACCTAGTGATATTATCTTAAAATCCTCAAAACCAGCATCAACAAAAGATTGTTGGATAACAGAGAAACACTTACCATCCTTAATTTTGGCCAAGATGCATTTCTTAGCCCATTCGACATCGTCATGGAAAGGTAAATATTCATGAGTCGCTTGTGCATTATTACCACACGCAGATTCTGTTTCCTCCCCAACAATAGGCTTCGGCCTCCCATCATTGTTCACCTCAACAACCTTCGACTTAACACCTTCCTCCGTCCCCACCTTCAGCCCCTTCGAACCACCACACTCCACCTCCCCCACCGTAAACACCCTCTCCCTCTCCCTCTCCAATTCGCTTCGAATGGCAGCCACCTTCACCTTTTCTAAAGCCAACTTCCGACTATCCCCTCTCACGTCCACTTTCCCCTCCAACTCCCTCGGTTTTTTTCCTACCTTATCACCCCTATAATTTTCTCCCTCAACCCTCTTACCACCAGTCCCCTCCTCACCACCAGCACTACCTCCTTCTACATCAACAAACCTATCAAACTTTGCGACATTTGCAAACAGCCTAAGATCCCAAAATACAACATTATTGAGTGCCCTTTTCAACTTTTCTACATCACGTACCTTCAAAAATTTAGCAAAACCAAAGCGTTGTCCGCGCACATTACGAAACCGAGAAAGATAAACGTCTGACAGAATTCCACACACCTCCAAGCCTTTCTTCAAATCAACAAACAGCAGACGATCAGGAAAATTGGTGATATAGAACACTGCTGATACCTGAATTGCATTGCTTTTGTTTCCGTTTTTGCTTCCCACAACCCGCATTTGATCTGTGTCACTACCATTGTTTCGAAAACTGCCATGAACTGCCTTGTTAACCTGCGCGTCACCAACATCAGAGTTCCTATCTGTCCTATGCCGAGCCACGTCTTCTCTAGAGCATGAAAAAGGACGTCCATAACGATAAGTTAAAGATCTTCCACGGTCTGAACCATGAAAAACCCTAACCCTAGATGGTGCAACACGCATTCTGTCCCTGCCAACAGACCTGTCACGAGAATGAGCCCTTTCATAGTAACGTCCCTGTCGTTCCGGTGAATAAGCCAAACCTCCATGTCTGTTGTCCCGCCGCTGTCCGTACCGTCCGTCCTGTTCCGGTCCCAATGCTTTCCTTCTCCTATTTCTCACCCAGGTCCATTCCCCTTGATCCCACCCCGTTTCTGCCTCCCCGACATATGGCCCATCCCCCCCATTCGAACGCACCACCAACGAAGGAAAACGACGTGAAGGTTGCCGGTAACCTGCTGGTCTAGCGCTCTCTCTCCTATCTCTCATGTTATATCAGTTTTTATACCAACTGAGTTAAGCTCACGAGAACCAATTTTTTTTTATTATATTAAAGGTGCAATGTTTCCACCAATTGCGACCGCCATTATTCTTCTAGTAGAATATATAGAGTATATACGGTGTTAAATTTCTTACCACTTAAATCAAATTTATTGTTGGTTTTTTCCTCAACTTATCTCCATTTAATAATACTTTTTATTCAGTACATAACAAACTTACGTTAAATTATCGAGGAAAAAATTGAATTGAAAATGTGAATAAAACTTTTGCTTTTAAAAAAAGAAGTGTACAAAACAATAAAATCTAAAAGCTTTAGGCCAAAAGAAAAGACTTAGCGCCATAAGAAAAATTGCATATTTTGTTTTTATGTTGAGATATGTCTTCCTGCTAAAATAAAAATTGAGACATGTCTTTAATTTGAGTTATAGGATAATTAGGATAAGTTAGTTGAACAGAACCTCAGTGCATGAAAATTGGTGTCCCGTTAAGCGATGGTAGGTGTTCATGCATGTGCCGGTATCCCAGGCGGGTTGGTTTGGTTGGTGGGTTGCATGCATTCCAACTTGTTCAAATTTGGTTTGAAACTTGGTAAAGTGAATGAATATAATAAAGTTGGGTGTTCGCGGTTTGGTTTGGTTTGGTTCGATTTTGAAATCAAAAGTCATCTGAACAGTAAGATAAAAATGCATGCGGTTTGGTTTGGTTTGGTTGACTTTTAAAATACAATCCGAACCAAACCAAACAAATATGGTTTGGATTGGTTGGTGCAGTTTTTTTGAAACAATATAATTTGTGTTTCCGACATTAAAATCAAGTTAAAAGCTAAAACACAACATATTTTCGTTCTCTAAACGTGGACAAAAAGTAATCTTATTTTATAAGAAATGCAAAAAACTAATATTTTATCATTCTCTAAAAGTTCAAGTAGCACATAAATAGATTTTGAAATAAAAAGCAAACAAGAAACTTAACAAAAGAAAATATATGTCATTTCATAAAAAATTTCCATTGAGTTTATTTGAGTATTGGTCTAGGTAATATATGTTTAATTAATGTTTTTCTTATGTTGCGGTTTGGTTTGAATTGATTCGGTTGGTAAGTAAAAACCGCAAACTGAACCAAAATATACGGTTGAGTAAAAAAAATGATATGAATACATTCGAACCAAATACAATTTTTTGCGGTTTTGATTTGGGTTGGTTCGATTTGCAGTTTTTCTATTGGATTGGTTCGGTTTTGAACACCCCTACAATAAATTGCTTATTTAGACTCATGGTTCTTATGTTGATATCCTATATAAATTTTTACATGTTAAAAAAATTAAAATTGTAAAATTGTATTGAAATTTTTTTTTTTAGAAATTTTATACTGAGATTTATAAATTTTATATAAAATATATAACTTGAAATATTGAATTTATTTATCGAAAAGTCAAAAGTGATTTTAAAAACTTAAAATAGATTTTGTTTGTTCTACTCCCGATTCTAATTTTGAAAACTTAAAAATGTGTTTGCAGTTTTGATATATTTAGATTACAATACTTTTTTTGTACAAGTCAAAATGAATTAGATTAACACTAATAGCGCAATCACTTCAGCACAAGACGTGCCAAAACAATCATGAAAAATACAAACAGTCTGTCAAAGATACATAAAAAGCTAGTCGATACCCAAACACATAAGTGGGTTCGACCACCACAAATGAGTACCGAAAACAAAGGTAGCCTTACTAGCTTTCAACCACCACAAAGAGTATGATTTTACTTTATCTAACAGATGTGGAATAAAACTTTCTTGGTTCTTAAATACTCCCTCCGTCCCTTAATACTTGACACAGTTGATCTTATTACGCATGTCAATGCATAATTTTGAGCTTAAATATCTTGAATAATATATTAGAAAAATTATGAAAATTTGATATTTTGAAAATACTCATCGAGACAAATCTAACGACATCTTATATGATATTATTTATCTTTGTAAATTAGTAGAAAAATATGGTCAAAGTAAATTATGTCAAAATTACACATTTTCAAATGGGTCATCTATTGCGGGACGGAGGGAGTAACCTGTTATTGTGTTCGTTCCACAAGACCCAAACACACAAGAGCCATATCATATGAAAAAGGGAGCGCCGTGATTTCAGACCACCTGCATAATTAATGAATTGCAAGAAGTGGTCTGAAATAACATGTGAGTCCGCCCCATGAAATCCAAGTCACGCCCGCACCAACGGCCAAATAGCACTAAAAGTTGGACATGACAGAAAGAAATGTGTAGTGCCCTCGACGTGTCCACAACCAGCCACACACAAACGCGCTTTCGAAGGGATGATGCCGCGAATAGACAAATTTAATTTGTAGGTAATCGTTCCCTAAACATTCGCCAAGCAAAAATAGAGAATTTTAGAGGGACATGTTTATGTCAAATCAATTCCATGTTTTGATGAAGATGGGGATGCTCCTGAGATGTCAACATGTCATAAACACCACGAACGAAATAACTCCACTCGGGTCCAAAAGCCACCGCCAAGAAGATGTATCTTGCAAAGAAACAATAAGCAATAATTATATATTGCGTTCGTATTAGATTACAATACTTAGTTTTTTTTGTTGCAACAAAACTGAATAATTATATAATATTATGTTTATTATTATTTAATATATACTCCCTTCGTTCCAAATTATATGTCGCATTAGAAAAAAATTGTCTCAAGCTATATGTCAATACCAATGAAACATTAATGTTATTTGTCCTATTATATCCTTAATGATTTATTAGTCCATCTTCTTTTAATTATTTCATTTATCTTTTTCTCATATCATTTATTAATGACAATTTTGTAAAACAACTCAAAATATATCTTTCCAACACAAAATTAATTACATTTCTTAATATGTGTGGAATGTCCAAAACGTCATATAATTTGGGACAAATGGAGTATTTGTTTTAAATATTTTGAAAATCATTTTTGAGATACTAGTTATATTTGTGTGTGATTTTTTTAAAAAAGAATTGTTGTTAAAAAATGATGTTTACGTTGAGAATGAGTTAACAATTTCGATTAGTTTTTGAAGAAATTTAATTTGAATAGTATAGGAGAGAAAAACATAGTTTATAACCATAATTTGTGTGTAACCAAAAGATAAGTTGTGTGTGTGGATACGTGTGAGTGGTTGTGTGTCGGTGTGAGCATGGGGTGACTATGAAGAAGTTTCTGCAGCCATTGGCCCCATGTATAACGAAACGAAGTGAAAAATTTATCAACGAAGTGTGGAACGTTACATATTGATTAGGGTCTCGTTAATGATTGTCTTAGGACACTCTTTAAATATTTTAAAATTAACAATTATACTTTAAAAAAAATTAAATATTTTGATTTCCATTATATTGAATACACATATTTTTATTAATATTTAATGGTTTTTAAAGAATATCTCGGAGACACTCGTTAATATTTTCCTATTGATTATTACGAAGAAGGTTTAGATTTTGAGCTTAGACTCTTTTTTTTAATGTCCATTAGACTATGTTGTTAAAAGACATAAAGATAAAATTTTAACATTGAAGACAACTTTGCACGTAATGAGAGCAGGACTTTGTGTGAAGATGAAAATTTCAAATTAAGAGGAACTATATTATTTTTTTTGAAGGAAGAGGAACTATATTATTAGTAATTTCAAATTTATCATCGTCAAGAAGTATTTAGAGGTGACATAATATCTATTACAAAATCTAAAATTGCTATGATAATAGAAAAATGTACTAGAAATTATCTAAATAAAAGTGTGTATTAATTAAGAAGCTCCTAGAAGTGTGTAAGTTTTCTACTTGTACATCTCTTGTACTTGTGCTTCAAAAAAAATCTCTTGTACTTGTCATTTTGAAACAAGAGGAACTGTGAGTTGTCTCTTAAAAAATACTTCCCTTACTCTAACAAAAGGGAGATGAAGAAAAGGAATTGAAATCCTTGAAAGCATAAGAACTTCTACCAGGAATGTCAACACGATGGGAGTGTGAACTACTCCTCCGCCCCCAATGGTACTGTAACACTCATATTAAACGTATCTAGAAAGTTTAGCATGAACGTTGTTGTTGGTACTGGATACATAAAATATACAACATAAATTTTTTTGAATGAATAATATTTACATCAAGTCACGTTCGTATAAATAATATTACAATACATCTCATCCATACATAAAAATACATCCTTGATGTCCATGACGTCCTGCAGCGGTACGAACGAACCCTTGAAGTAATATCCATCCGGCTACGTACATGCTTAATCATCCTGCTTATCTGAAACAAATAAGGATTGGGATGAGACATAATGTCTCAGTAAGTTCCCCTAAACCTAGGTTATAGGTAACCTCAAGGGAAACCTACGGTCACCACGTGTCTACATTACAACCTGACGGTTGATTATATGTGTGTGGGGAGTTGCATACTTAGACGGTAGTGCATACTAGAGCCGTCATATTCATATCTTAACTTGTTATAGGCTTCACTTCCTATACGTGTCATGGCGGTTGAGGGGAACCTAGAACCGCGTTGCCAAGAATACACTCTATGTATCGAGGCCTAAACATAACATAATCATGACACGACTCTAAACCGGACGATTAGGGGAAACCTAAGATCGTCGTCGGTATCATGTTCTTTACTTGCTCTATTCCATGCCTTATACTTGTCATATAGCATCTAATGCTCTTGTTCTTAAACATAAACGTGCATGGATTCATTCTTGCGTGATCGTGAACATATCATAATCATAATCATGAGAAACATAATCATATTCATATCGTACACAAACGTATCTAAGTTCATTCATTAGGTTAGCGTTGAACAAACAATTATTATCTTGATTCATTTTACGGATAGTCCCGGGTGGAGTAACCCCGAGATCAATCCCATACATGACCGATGTACGTACATCGGACTCCCTCGGTGTCGTGCGGGTCCCTTGCGGCTTGAACCGTTCCCCTTAGGTCGAGAACCTCCTGTATCCCCCTGGCGTGGATAACAAGAGACACGAACACCTAGGTCTTGTTAATTTCAGTGACATGCGGGTCCCTTACGGCTTGAATCGTTCCCCTTAGATCGAGAACCTCTTGTATCCCCCTGACGTGGATAACAAGAGACATGCCACCTACTTAAAAATAATAGTCTTGTCGTACGTATACTTAAACATATTCATACTTGCTTGCCTATTACCTCGGACCCTTGAGTCGATCCGATTATCGGTAAATACATACTTGTTCATGCTTGTAAGTTCTTAATCATGGTGAAGTGATTAACTAATCAAACCACGACTTAACATGCTTGCTATCTTATTCTTAATCATGTGAGAAGATAGTATACTTCGCGTCTTAACATTCTAGGGATCTTGCTAACTAGCTAGTTCTCGACAACTATGTCGAGGCTCTAGTTTTCCCTTGCTTAATGAATATTTTGCTACCCGATTCATGACTTGTTTCTCTCGTATGCCATGCCTTACTAACATGCTTGATACTTGCCTCATCTCATAAAAATCATGATTTCTTTGATCATAATTTAGGACCTTGGTTTGAGGGGTTTACATTCGTAAAAAGACACCACGGAGAAAACCGCATCGCGAATCCCCATGCCTGCCTGAAGCAAGCAAAACAGTGAGATTTCTGACTGTCTTACTCGCCTAGGCGAGTGATTTCACTGGGGAGGCGAGTGGTAGCTCGCCGTGGCGAGTTGGGGGCGAGCAGGACCCCCCTTTCGGAGTTCTAGCTCGCCGTGGCGAGTAATAGCTCGCCGTGGCGAGTTAGGACAGTCCAGAACACTTAAAAATGGTATTTTTGACCCAAAAACCTCAAACCAAGTGTCTCTATGTGTTTTGGAACATATTTGATCATTGGAAACTTATAAAACATGCATATGGCAAGTATTAACATGTATAGCATGCATGACATAAAAAGGGGCAACTAGACTAATACATAAACCCTAGAATTTCATGTTATTCATACTAAACATATATGGCATAATCATAATCCCAAAGGGTAGGAAAACTAGCTATGGAACTCACCTTAACATAATCTTGCTAATTTTACAAGCTCCAAGCATCAAAACCCTAACTTGATTCTCTTACACTCTTAACCCATACCATTCAAACTTGTCATCCTATTCTTGCAAACCAAGACTCCTTATCAAGCTCCAAACCATGCTCCTAACATCACCCTCAAAACACATAATCAAACCTTAACATCAAGAGGAATTCTTTGTGAGGAGGGATAAAATATCAATCCATTTAAACTTAATATTATTACCTTGATCATGTAGAGACCATTCCTTGTACCAATTTAGAATCCATCTTCACCATACATCAAACCCTAGTTTTCCAATCACTTCTTCAAGAGGAGAAAATAGGAGAATCAAACACAATACACACTTCCTTAATCTTAAGTGACCATAAAGGAACAAGTTTGGAACTTACCATGTGAGGATGGAGTGTCATGAAAGATTGGTGAAGAGAGAAAGAGAGAGTAGCGTGAGGGATGAGAGGAAAGGAGAGATTCCAACAAAACTCTAGCTTGCATACATCTCTATGATCTTGGAGAAACATAGATCAAAGCCTTGCCTTGAGGGAAGAAGATTTGATAAATTTGTGAGGTGGGAAGAGAGAAAAGAAATCGATGGAAGAAGAGAGAAGGAAGAGAAAGCTTATGCCAAAACCTAGAGAGAGAAACACAAAGGGAAAATGAGATATTTTGGCCCAAACTTGCTTAAATATCCCTCTTTCGTGAAATTACCAAATTGCCCTTGCCTCAAGCGTGTTTAAAACAACTCTGATACTTTTCCCGTAAAAAGCTGACATCTCATAAAATATTTCCATTAACTTACTTTTCATGAATTAAATTCATCTGACACGGTCAACGGGTAATATACCGATACTGACAGGCGGGATATTACATCCTACCCCCCTTAAAAAAATTTCGTCCTCGAAATTTAGAGATTGAATACCAATCCTCATGACAAAAACTTACCATCTATGGTCTGAGCCATACATTTCCATTCATACATATCCAATGGGTTTGTCGCATCATGTCCTCATCTTGTTTCTTAACCCACACGTAACTGAACATAACCTTCTTGACCTTAGTATCACTCAAACTTAGAGTTACCTTAGTATATCATGATTTGGAACTTATCTTGTTACACATAGACTTATTGTCTCGGACTCATATCTTACTCGCTTAACATAAACCATTCATAAAGATGTCTTATCATAAACATGAACACTCAGGATTTACCCTTTAACTGGAGTCCTACCGGAAACCAGGTTTGCCCTGCAGTGCTTACTTGTAACTTTAAAACATCTTTTCATGCATACATAATTTTATCGGGTAAACATATAATTCATACCTCGGTTTTCTCACTGAGTCTTGAGACACACGCCTCTTACTTGCATTACTCATATAAATCATTCCATAAATCTATTATCTCTTTTCAGTGCCTTAGGAAATCTTCTGATTTCATTTCAATCTAATTGCATCTTATTGCACCCGAACTATGGGGTAACTCATATAACTTGACATGAAGATGTGAAATCAACAATATCATTCATCTGACAATTAATCACCAACATCGTGGTTCACATGCTCTTAAAACTTTCTAGCAATCTACTTGCACATACATCAAACATTCTTAACACATTTTAGTGTATCCTGTAGGATATGGGCTTCATACGAACATTCTCGTTTCCATAACATGTGCATACTTTCAAGTGCCACTTCTTGTTAAATGATAACGATACGTGTTTTTAAAATCTTTCTTGAAGAAATTTTTCTTAAACTTTGGTATACGAGTTCTTGGAACGGATAAACACTTAGCTAAATAAAATTATCATTTCGAAACTGAGTCAGTAAGGGTACTTCATAACCACAAGACGAGTCTTTGAATTTTGAAAAAGATTTTACTGCTCGTCCTATGTAAACTTGCTTGCGACATACCTCTTCAGTTTTGACAATGAAAAGTTTCATGTTTAAAATAAGCATCGTTCCCAAGTTCCTTAATACCAACCTTAACTTTTAAAAGTTATAAAATCATAACTCGACATGTCTTAACAAGTATCGTTTCATTCAAAAAGTATTGCATACAAGGGCATAAAGCTCATTGCATAAAGCTCAAGAGTTGCATCTCCTTTCTTGATAACATGCTTTGATTCTTTACTTGAGTCACGAAAGGTACCTTCTGAACCTTACATATTTCCCATATCATCATTTACGCATCCTGGCCAATTCATATATGGCAACACTCGTCTTTTTCATCTTACCTAGGTAGAGATACATACTTTAAACTTTTACCTTAGCCAATGCTGACTATATAAACATCCATACTTACTTATCACATCGAGAACTCCTCGCATGTCTTATGATGCATCCCTGTTAAACTTGTATTACCAACCGAAAATTCTTCACGAAGCTTCATACATACTAAAATCCCATGTTTCTTGATTTTACGATTAGCTTCCATGGCGCTACTCTGATTCTCACCGGTTGGCTTAAACTAGTACTCTAACCCGTTAGAGCAATTGAGACTTCAATTCATGCTTATCACTTGAATACTTACTTCTTGAACTATCCTCAAAATCTTTCATGGTGCAACCAACATCACAACCTTACACTTGTCTTGTAAATTCAAAACTTGTGATAACTTATCTTATGCTTATAATACTTGACTTGGGGGTAAACCTTATGTTCTTGCTGGTTGCATTTACCATACATATCATATTTGAACTTGTTTCCGAGTAAACTCGAAATCCGTTAACAAACCCATCTAGCACTTGAACATGACTTTCTTGAACATCTAACCTTGTACCTTCGCATTCTCGCGTACTATATGTTGCTTAATCATACCAATGCTTGCTCGTTGATTTTTCTTTTCTTTTAAAGAAAACTTCGTAAACTAACGCACGGGTCATTGACGTTGAAAATTGTTCTACTATATAAATTGAATTTAGGCCCCGGCCATTGCTCTAAAATCATAGAACGAGTTGATAACACATATGTGCCATCAAACCTAGACTCGAATAAGTCTAGCCCGCTCTACGAGTGTCGTAGCAAACCGGTTCCTAGAAAATCTTGTGAATTTTCAAAATGACAACTTCAATCACCCATACGCGTAAATCCTTTTTAAAATCCTTTAAACCTTATAGTTCAATTTCATAACGTGCCTTAGCAAGTTAATTAAGCAAAACATAGGTTCGAGCGATACGTCATAATTTCACATAATCGGTGAACTTTGTGATTCTTCATAACTTAGCACCACTTTAACTTCTTACTTCATACCTCATGCATAAACATTTGTGATTTTCCTTCTAATTGCCGGAACTTCTATACTCTTGGTCTTGGCTTGTTCTTGACTCTTGACACATTAACCTCCAAAGCTACCTTAAACCGTACCGATTTCGTTGATGGTTGCCCATGTCTTTTCCTTGAAAATCTTAGGATATGATTTGCATTCGTTACTTGATGTCATAAATTATTTTCGTCATATAAAAGATTTTTGTGAAGACATCTCCCCAATAATGGTTTCAAACCATTGGAACGAATTGGTAGAAAACGGAAAATTTCGTCCCAGGCTTGCTATTGGTGAGCTTCTCCAACTCTATTTTTCAAAAACATTCTTTACATGAAATTCTTATTCTCAAGCATACAATGCACATCATTCATTCCTATCGTCGTGAAATATTTTATAACATATGCATGGCAACATCAACCTTTTCGATACAATTCTTGGCACGTCGGAAATCAATGTCTCAATCCTGATAACATAAAACTTTCTCTTGAATCCTTAACTTCCTCCACTATGAATAGCTTTCCTCATTACATTGCCACTTACACATCTTTCTGAACATACTTGTCCTTAACTTCATTCACATATTGTTATTTCTGAAAGCACGCTGACTACGTCAACATACGTCGACTTCTAACTATCTTGTAACCTTGTTCTGACATTCCAGAATATCATAAACCCGTTCCAACAACAACTCTTACCGAAACTTTCGGTCATGGTTAGATACATATATCCAACTTCTTCACTTACGGGTACATGGAATATCACTATCATCTTACCCAACATTGTTGGAACGTTCCTTCTTAACATACCTTACATTCCCGGGGGATTCACACTTCCACTTGATTAGTTCACCGGCCACCTTTTGGCACGATCAAACTTCCTACTTATACTCATTTCCGAGTTCTTACTTCTGAGTTTACACTTTTTAGTGCATCTTCATCACATACTTCGTTCCTCCTGGGTCCTATTCAGCTCTCAGGCATCCGTTCTAACTGTTGAATGCTAAATTGAGTTGATCAGGCTCAACTAACATCAACTAATAGAACATTTACCCGGAACCCAATGGTCCCACTACCTTAGTTGTAGTATAATGACCCAAGGCACGGTCTGAATCGACCTGCTCTGATACCAATTGTAACACCCATACTAAACGTATCTAGAAAGTTTAGCATGAACGTTGTTGTTGGTACTGGATACATAAAATATACAACATAAAATTCTTCGAATGAATAATATTTACATCAAGTCACGTTCGTATAAATAATATTACAATACATCTCATCCATACATAAAAATACATCCTTGATGTCCATGACGTCCTGCAGCGGTACGAACGAACCCTTGACGTAATATCCATCCGGCTACGTACATGCTTAATCATCCTGCTTATCTGAAACAAATAAGGATTGGGATGAGACATAATGTCTCAGTGAGTTCCCCTAAACCTAGGCTATAGGTAACCTCAAGGGAAACCTACGGTCACCACGTGTCTACACTACAACCTGACGGTTGATTATACGTGTGTGGGGAGTTGCATACTTAGACGGTAGTGCATACTAGAGCCGTCATATTCATATCTTAACTTGTTATAGGCTTCACTTCCTATACGTGTCATGGCGGTTGAGGGGAACCTAGAACCGCGTTGCCAAGAATACACTCTATGTATCGAGGCCTAAACATAACATAATCATGACACGACTCTAAACCGGACGATTAGGGGAAACCTAAGATCGTCGTCGGTATCATGTTCTTTACTTGCTCTATTCCATGCCTTATACTTGTCATATAGCATCTAATGCTCTTGTTCTTAAACATAAACGTGCATGGATTCATTCTTGCGTGATCGTGAACATATCATAATCATAATCATGAGAAACATAATCATATTCATATCGTACACAAACGTATCTAAGTTCATTCATTAGGTTAGCGTTGAACAAACAATTATTATCTTGATTCATTTTACGGATAGTCCCGGGTGGAGTAACCCCGAGATCAATCCCATACATGACCGATGTACGTACATCGGACTCCCTCGGTGTCGTGCGGGTCCCTTGCGGCTTGAACCGTTCCCCTTAGGTCGAGAACCTCCTGTATCCCCCTGGCGTGGATAACAAGAGACACGAACACCTAGGTCTTGTTAATTTCAGTGACATGCGGGTCCCTTACGGCTTGAATCGTTCCCCTTAGATCGAGAACCTCTTGTATCCCCCTGACGTGGATAACAAGAGACATGCCACCTACTTAAAAATAATAGTCTTGTCGTACGTATACTTAAACATATTCATACTTGCTTGCCTATTACCTCGGACCCTTGAGTCGATCCGATTATCGGTAAATACATACTTGTTCATGCTTGTAAGTTCTTAATCATGGTGAAGTGATTAACTAATCAAACCACGACTTAACATGCTTGCTATCTTATTCTTAATCATGTGAGAAGATAGTATACTTCGCGTCTTAACATTCTAGGGATCTTGCTAACTAGCTAGTTCTCGACAACTATGTCGAGGCTCTAGTTTTCCCTTGCTTAATGAATATTTTGCTACCCGATTCATGACTTGTTTCTCTCGTATGCCATGCCTTACTAACATGCTTGATACTTGCCTCATCTCATAAAAATCATGATTTCTTTGATCATCATTTAGGACCTTGGTTTGAGGGGTTTACATTCGTAAAAAGACACCACGGAGAAAACCGCATCGCGAATCCCCATGCCTGCCTGAAGCAAGCAAAACAGTGAGATTTCTCACTGTCTTACTCGCCTAGGCGAGTGATTTCACTGGGGAGGCGAGTGGTAGCTCGCCGTGGCGAGTTGGGGGCGAGCAGGACCCCCCTTTCGGAGTTCTAGCTCGCCGTGGCGAGTTAGGACAGTCCATAACACTTAAAAATGGTATTTTTGACCCAAAAACCTCAAATCAAGTGTCTCTATGTGTTTTGGAACATATTTGATCATTGGAAACTTATAAAACATGCATATGGCAAGTATTAACATGTATAGCATGCATGACATAAAAAGGGGCAACTAGACTAATACATAAACCCTAGAATTTCATGTTATTCATACTAAACATACATGGCATAATCATAATCCCAAATGGTAGGAAAACTAGCTATGGAACTCACCTTAACATAATCTTGCTAATTTTACAAGCTCCAAGCATCAAAACCCTAACTTGATTCTCTTGCACTCTTAACCCATACCATTCAAACTTGTCATCCTATTCTTGCAAAACAAGACTCCTTATCAAGCTCCAAACCATGCTCCTAACATCACCCTCAAAACACATAATCAAACCTTAACATCAAGAGGAATTCTTTGTGAGGAAGGATAAAATATCAATCCATTCAAACTTAATATTATTACCTTGATCATGTAGAGACCATTCCTTGTACCAATTTAGAATCCATCTTCACTATACATCAAACCCTAGTTTTCCAATCAATTCTTCAAGAGGAGAAAATAGGAGAATCAAACACAGTACACACTTCCTTAATCTTAAGTGACCATAAAGGAACAAGTTTGGAACTTACCATGTGAGGATGGAGTGTCATGAAAGATTGGTGAAGAGAGAAAGAGAGAGTAGCGTGAGGGATGAGAGGAAAGGAGAGATTCCAACAAAACTCTAGCTTGCATACATCTCTATGATCTTGGAGAAACATAGATCAAAGCCTTGCCTTGAGGGAAGAAGATTTGATAAATTTGTGAGGTGGGAAGAGAGAAAAGAAATCGATGGAAGAAGAGAGAAGGAAGAGAAAGCTTATGCCAAAACCTAGAGAGAGAAACACAAAGGGAAAATGAGATATTTTGGCCCCAACTTGCTTAAATATCCCTTTTTCGTGAAATTACAAAATTGCCCTTGCCTCAAGCGTGTTTAAAACAACTCTGATACTTTTCCCGTAAAAAGCTGACATCTCATAAAATATTTCCATTAACTTACTTTTCCTGAATTAAATTCATCAGACACGGTCAACGGGTAATATACCGATACTGACAGGCGGGATATTACAGGTACCTGCGTGATTGGTGAACCTCATAATTAGTACAAAAAACAAATTTTATTATTTTTATCCGATAGATGATGGAAAAGAAAAATCAAAATTTAACTGAGTAAATTACACTTCCCTCCCCTCAAAGATGCTTGAATTACACACCCCTCCCCTCTTATGTTAAAATATACACTTCCATCCCCTCTTATTCAAAACATATCAGAAAATATTTCACTCCTCTCCCTTGAGAGAAGCTTGAATTACATTCCCTCTAATGTTAAAATCTACGCTTTACTCCCACAATTTTTTTTTATTTCTAATAAGCTGGCAAAAAAAATTAATCTAACACACTTTGAAGAAAAATAGTATTATAGGTTCATTTTAATATAATCGAAATTTGAATACATATTTTTTGCTATTTTTTATTCAGAATTTGATTAACATGTAGTTTTAAACCCTATTATAAAATATGAAACAACCCAAAATAAAATTAAAATATGTAAAAAATTACTAAAGTCAATTATGTAGTGCTTATTCAAATGTGAATTTTATACTCCAAATTAAAAAAATTATAACAAAATATTTAAATTTAATTATAATTGACATTTAAATTATAAAAAAACTAATTATGATTTTTTTAAATCTTGATTCAAAATTAGTATATATTATAAAAATATTTATTTATGTTAAAATAGATTAAAGTGTAGTGTATATTTAATTATTAAGGGAGGGGTTGAAATTCAAGCATCTCATAAGGGAGGGGAGTATCAATTTTACTTTTCAATGGAGGGTAGTGTATATTTTAACATAAGAGGGGAGAGGAGTGTAATTCAAGCATCTTTGAAGGGAGATGAGTGTAATTTACTCTATAAAATAAATGTATTATATTAATTAGGGGTGGCAATTGGATCTATCAAATCCATATTCATCCGGTCCATCCGCTATAAAATCCATCCAATCCATCCAACTTATTTTAAAGATCCAATGGATCATTTTTTATTGGTTATTTTTTATCCAATAAACAAAATCACTTTTATTAAAAAACAATTAAAAAATTAAAAGTTGAATAGCTTATTTCTTAAAAATAACTTATTACGATATCTTTTTAAAAAACAGCTTATTAAGATAATTTTTTTAAAAAACAACTTATCTTATGAAAAACGACTTATTACGATCTATTTTTTAAAAAAACAGCTTATTCAAAACAACTTACCTTATGAAAAACAACTTATTACGATCTCTTTTTAAAAAATAGTTTTTTCAAAACAGCTTATCTTATGAAAAACGACTTATTATGATCTCTTTTTAGAAAACATAGGTGATTTTGCATATGGTTAGGAACTTAATAGATGGCAACAACGGGGGAGGATTCTTGTGTTTCAAGTTTTCGCAATATCTTGAAGTCGAGGAAGGAGTGATGATGGATATATGAAACCTGGAGACCAAGCTCGTCTAGCGCTGATGTGCATGTTAGTTTTGACATAGAGATCAACTTGTCTATGGCTCATAAGTTCATTTATACGCTGATTTTCATCTTTACTGATATTTTATTTACAGTGTGCTTCATAATATATTGGTTAAAGGATATTTTTTTCCTGCATTTTTTCAATATAACATTGGGATAGAACATTTGGAATCCATTTCGAAATTTTCAAGTTCTGTTTTATAAAATTGAGATGTTTTAAGCATAGCACTTTTGACTTAATTTATGTTTTCAAGTTCATGTATTTTATTTTCCTAGCTTCATTAGCAGCCGATGTGAACTGTTTGATTAAATACGTATAACTTGTAGATTGTAGTTATTAGATATATTTGTCTATATACTTTATTCATATTTTTGTCTTATTTTATTCATTCTTTATGCATAAAATAAGCTGTTTTGTATAAGTTGTTTTTAAAACGAGATTGTAATAGGTTGTTTTGTTATGTATAAGTTTTTTTTTATAACTTGTTTTTTAAAAAGAGATTGTAATAAGTTGTTTTGTATAAAATAAGTTGTTTTTTAAAAAGAGATTGTAATAAGTTGTTTTGCATAAAATAAACTGTTTTGTATAAGTTGTTTTTTTAAAAATGGATCGTAATAAGTTATTTTGCATAAAATAAATTGTTTTGCATAAAATAAGCTGTTTAGTATAAGTTATTTTTTAAAAAGAGATTGTAATAAGTTGTTTTGCATAAAATAAGTTGTTTTGTATAAGTTGTTTTTTAAAAAGAGAACGTAATAAGTTATTTTGCATAAAATAAGTTGTTTTGTATAAGTTGTTTTTTTAAAAAGAGAACGTAATAAGTTATTTTGCATAAAATAAGCTGTTTTGCATAAAATAAGCTGTTTTTATAATTTGTTTTTTAAAAAGAGATTGTAATAAGTTGTTTTGCATAAAATAAGTTGTTTTTTAAAAAGAGATCGTAATAAGTTATTTTGCATAAAATAAGTTGTTTTGCATAAAATAAGCTGTTTCATATAAGTTGTTTTATAAAAAGAGATCATAATAAGTTATTTTGCATAAAATAAGCTGTTTTGTAGAAAATAAGTTGTTTTTTAAAAAGAAATTGCAATAAGCTGTTTGGAATAAAATAAGTTGTTTCTAATAAGCTATTTTTTAATAAACAATTGTTAAAGATAAGTTATTTTTCATAAAAAAATTATTCGTTTTGGTATTTTATTTTATGAAATTAAAAAAAAATATGGATGGATTGGACATCCATCCATTGAAAAACTGAAAATGGATGGATTGGATGGATTTTATTTTTAATGGATTGGATTGGATTGGATTGTTTTAAATAAATTTAGTGGATTGTAAAGGGTCAATGAATTTTTTTTTATCCATCCATTTTTCATCCAAATCCATATCCATCCAAACCATCCATTTCCCACCCCTAATATTAATTGGATGGAAGGAAAGCTTGGTGGCCGCGGTACATGCTTCTATGTGGTGGAAAAATATATTTTCAATTGAGACGGGTGGTGGACCGGATTGGTTTAATTCGGAAGTTGTCAGAAAAGTGCATAATGGGGAAAATACTAACTTTTGGGGTGATACTTGGAGGGGTGAGCTGACGTTGTGTGATCAATTCCCTCGCCTATTTGTGATGTTAAACCAAAAAGAGGTTAAGGTGGCAGATGTTTGGGTAAACACGAAGCATGGTAGGGAATGGAGATTTATTTGACGTCACCGGTTTTTTGTTTGGGAAGAAGAGCTTTTTAACAACATGTTGGCCGTTTTGAATTATCATGTGTGGACGGCCGGATTGATAAATGGGTTTGGAGATTGGAGGAAGGAGGGTTGTTCCCCGTTAAGTCCGCTTATAACAAACTGATGTCGGTGGAGAGCGAAATGGTTTTGTTGGGAGTGGAAGAAAAGAGGGTGTTTGGACAAATTTGGAAGAGTTCTGGAAGAAAAGAGGGTGTTTGGACAAATTTGGAAGAGTTCGGCTCCATCTAAAGTGGTTGCGTTCTCTTAGAAAGCTTTCCTCAATCGAATCCCGACTCAGTGTAATCTTGTCTGAAGGAATGTGTTGCTGCAAGAGGCCTCGCTGAATTGTGTATTTTGCGATTCGACAAGGGAAACGAAAAGTCACTTGTTTTTGCATTGTAGAGTTGTTTCGAAGATTTGGGATGTGATTCTTAATTGGGTAGAGGGAGAGTTTATTACGCCGCCGAATTTGTTCATTCATTGGGCGTGTTGGAATGGTTTGGCTACAAACAAGAAGGTTATCACGGGATTGTGGCTTATTTGGCACACAGCCTTGTGGGTTATTTGGAAAGAAATGAATAATCATATTTTTAAGAATACGGTTATAAGGTGCGACAAGTTGGTAGAGATAAAGGTCCTATCATGGCGGTGGAGTCTAACTCGTCTTAAAATTCCGGCGTGTCTTTACTACGAATGGTGTGGAACCCGAGGGAGTGCTTCCGAAGATAGGGTGGGTTGTACGGTTGTTGTCATGGAGATAACAGCAGTTTCTGCTGCTGTTTTGTTTTTCTGGTTTTGCGGTGGTGTTTGGCTGCAATTTTGCTGCTAAAACCTCTACAACATGTTGACTTTTGCGGTGTTGTTAGTGCAGTGGTTCCGCTTCTGTGCTGGATAGGCGTTGCTAGATGTTAGAGCAACACTTCTTTTTTTGCTTGTATGGGTGTTTTGGGTTTTTTTTTTGTCTTTTTCCATTCTTAGTCACGGAACCTTGTGTATTGTTTTCGTTCTTTGCGTTCTTAGGTGTGTCTTACACTTAGTTCTGCTTAATAAAATTTAGTCGTTTCCAAAAAAAAAAAGTATTATACTAATTAAATCCTTGTTTTGAAAGTCATTATGATGATGATGCCATGACGAAGTGGCCCATTGGTTAGTATTTTGGTCGATAGTAACGGACCATATTATTTTAAATTATCTCATTAATAATATTTAGACTATTACCTTTCCCACCCTATGAAGTTCTAAGCCACCCTATGTTATTTCTAAAAATGTCCTTCGGATCATATAATCTGAAACCCAGTTTGAATTATATAATCCAGATTGGATTGTTGCAGTTTGGATTTTAAAATCCGTACTGTACCAGTAGCATTTTTTTTCTCTCTTCTGTTTTGTGTATTTTCTGTTGATTGTGTATCACCTTTTTATGCGTGTTACAAGTATGGAACTTGTTGAGTGCACCAGGGGTGATGGAGATCGAGCATCAGATGGAGAATGATGTTGAGGCTCAAGAGGAGATGGGTGATGATGAGCAGCAGCAGCGTATGCTGAGCTAGAGCCATATGATTTTATGTGGTTGATGTAAAATTTGAATTCTATGTTGTTAATTTTATGTTTGAACTTTTTATGTTGTTTTGTAACAATTGGATAATTTCCGTTTTAAATTTAATGTTGTGAAAATTGTGTTGTTTCTTATCGTTTATAGCATGTTTATATCATGAATGCATGTTTATGTCGTTTAGAAGCAATTTTAAGTTTCAAATGCATGTTTCAGCCAAAACAGACATTGTCTGTCTCTGTGTTGATACAATTTGGATTATATAAACCAAAAATATTTTAGTCAGTTTTGGATTATATAATCCGAAATGTCCCTTTTTCCCTCCAAATGTTGACTATTTCGGATTATATAATCCAAACTAACTAAAATTCTTTTGGATCATATAATCCGAACTCATCTAATGCACTTTAGCATCAAGATCCTTCAGGGTGCTTTAGGATCCAAAAGGGTCGGACTTTTCGGATTATATAATCCAAAACTAGTTCGGATTATATAATCCGAACCAAGGGTATTTTGGGAAAAACGGGGCTCGTGAGAATAACATAGTGTGGAAAAAGTAATAGTCTAATATTTAATATATTTGAACAATTAAATTATTTGGGCTTATGTCAAAAAAATATGACAATTGCTTTTTTGACATTCAATAGTTCTTAGAAACACAAATAAAATACTAAAATACCCTCAACGGTAGTTAACTGCCGCTGACTTTATAACTAGAAACCCGGCAGCAGTTAACTGCCACTGGGTTTTTTAGTCATTTACTTGTGTTACTAAGACATATTGAATGTCAAAACAACAACTGTCAAAAAATATCATTGGGCTAGGAAAAAAACAGTATTGGGCCTAGTTATATAAAATTTATTTGAATTGAATTTACTTAAAACACTTCAATAAATAATACACCTCCTCAAAAAATAATACACTTTGATTTATGGATGGATGGACATCCCATCCAATAAAAATTAATAATGAATGGATTGAATGGACATAATACTTACCGGATGGATTGCATGGTTTTTTTTACACAATTTTTTTTTGGATTTTAATGGACTAATAGATTTTTTTATCAATCCATTAGGATTCAAACTCATATCCATCCGATCCATCCATTTTGCCGCCCTTAGTAACGGTGATGCGAGTATTGTAAAGATGAAGGCTCAAATTTGAGGGAAATAAAATTACAATACAATTTGAAGTGGTTAGTCTTCTATTGGTTTGGATGACTAGATCAAGGATATATAGGAGAAACAACTAATATATCTAATTTCTTAAGCTTTGAATAGAGATATTATGGCCTAGTCTCTTCTAGTGACCCTAGTCATTAGTTTGTTATTGCTTTGGATGTACTCTAGACTCTTCAAAAAGTGTTATCAAAACTCTAGGTTTGATATGACAAACATTTTCTTTGATCAAGATGTATTCATATAGGTTTGATGTTAATAAATTTCACGAGTACGTGAAATGAATTCAATGCTGAAATTTAAGATGAATATTGTTCTTCTACACCTATGAAAGAAAAGGGATTTTACACCAACTAAAATGTTCATAGTACGCTTGTTGCAATGTTGTTGTAATGTGGTAAGTAATGACTTATCATCTCAAGTTTAGAATCGGTGCAAAAATTCACGTTTAACACCACTTGAATACACTATTGTAAGAAGGTGTAAATACGCAAAAATTCACATTTAACACCACTGAATACACTATTGTAAGAAGGTGTAAATACCGGTTTGTACAAAGTTGATCTTAAAAGTGATTTGTAAAGAAGTTATTTATATATCAAATGAGATTACTAGAACCAGGTTTATATCAAATCATTTTTCTATTTCTGTTAGTTTTCAAATGGTTCTTTGTGCTTCGCTGCAACATTATTTATTTCCTAATGGACATTGTTCTATATATTGCTTCCCATATTTTGCTTCACAGTGTGAAATGATCAATTAGGCCAATTTATTTGGGACAGAGAGAGTATTTTCTTTTTAAATATTTGACATGTGGTCCACCTATAATTTTTCAATTTTGGAGCTCTTAAACATTGTGGTCCTTCATAATAATTAGAGTCACGAACTTCACATGATTTGTATTAAATGTCAAATATTACTTGAAGTTGCAAATTCCTATACTACAAATAAAAAATTCAAAGATGAACCATAAGGGCATGAGATCAGCCAGATTTATTATATTCAAAACAGAAATCTTGTACACACACGCTAATTCTTATATAATATGCCAATTGATGAGTTTACAAAACTCCAATAAGATTAACTAACGTACAATAATAATTTAATCAACTCTAATTAAATAATTAACAACATGGATCTAAAACTTAAAAATTAAGGGAATGATCACCAGGTTGACATAGAATGTTGGACCTTCCGCTCAGATCCATTGTAACGTGTCTAGAATTACGAAGTTGACAAGTTATGCGTAAATTCCATTGTAAAACCTCAATTTAGACGCACGCAATACCAATTGTGGTGGTCGTGAACCGCTCAGAAGCTGACCTTTTTACCAAGGAAAATACCTCAGGCGAAAGAACGCCAATCTCGAATTCAGGAACTTCAGGTATAGTAGAAAGAACTGGTCCAGACTTATCATAAACCATATACAAACACTCTTTGGAGTATTTTTCTTGCATTTTGAAACTATTGCTGCTCCCAGTGCCAGTGATACTGCTTGAAACGTTGGATTTCTTATTGCCTGACTTGAAAACTGAACGAATGAATTTCTGAAAAGAACGAGAAATCTTGTACGGCTTCGTTGACATAACCGAAGAAGAAGAAGATTTCTGAAGTACTGTGACTCGACGCTCCGGTAAATGAGACATGGAAAGTGTTCTATTTAAAATGTTTGAACTAGCTATGGCTGAGTCAAGTTGGTTTTTGAAGGAGTTGAGTTCAAAGGAATCATAAAGTGTACTTCCACAATCCCACACAGTATTGTTACTGTAATTTGACACTGAAAAATTATTTTCCTTTTCTTCTTTTGAGAGTTTCTGTTTCTCCATATATAATGTTGCTTTGTTTGAGTAGAATACTATAAGGGACTGTGTTTTCTACTTTTCTGCTATAAGTAGCAATACTAAATAGAGAGTGACGTTTATTATGATGCTTTTTCTTATGGTTGGTGAAGGATCAAGCAGGTTAGTTATGACTTCTGTACCAGAAAGGTTTTACTATCACGTCCTAACATATATGGACCGTAAA
Organism: Medicago sativa; assembly: GCF_051527215.1. NCBI lineage: Eukaryota > Viridiplantae > Streptophyta > Magnoliopsida > Fabales > Fabaceae > Medicago > Medicago sativa. The sequence goes on from NC_140753.1 coordinate 3,193,159, forward strand.
ATCCCTTTCATAATTTGTAACTTTTTTTGTATCTATCTATCTATGTTGCTCATAGTTGTTACATCAACATTGGTCAAATAGAGATATTTCAGTTTAGTTATATTTCACCTTTAGTTCTTTATGTTTTAATGTATTCTTCCATGGATAAATAATTAAACATTTTGTCACTATGTTATCCTTATCCAAATAAACAATTAAACAAATGTAAAAAAAAAACATAATACAAAACATATCGGAATAGGATGTGATTACCCTGCTGTGTTATGCCATTTAAAATTGAGATTAGCTTAATTGCTTAAAAAAAATACATTATAAACCATTCCTAATGCCTTGCGGGGGCAGCAAACAGAGGATTTGAAGGGGTACATGCCTTGTAAGGTAAGGAAACAGCCATTATTTTTAGAAAAATGGTATTTGTCGCGAATGAGCAGCACGAGAAGTGTACACGACACAAATGACATGTTTTGATTGCTCAATTATTTATTGGGGTGATGCTATATATCGCGAGGAATAAATTCACGAAGAACTTGCAACCATTAGGTCTACTATTTGATTAAAAACATGAGTGGATGGATAGAAAAGTGATCCCCCTATGTATACATGTTTAGCATGTCGTGAGCGTCTCCTTCGCTATATGTAGCATTATCCAATTTATTGACTTACATGTATTCCGCTTAACCTTCCATGAATTCCGCCAAACACTTATTTTTCACTAATTAGTTGGTATTCATGATGGTTCGTGATACTTATTTCCCAAAATATAGCGACATTGTTCCCTTTATAAAAACACTTGAATCATTGAATAGATTATTTGTTGTTTTTAGATTTCCAAACTATTGTATTTGGATTTCCAAATTCTATTATCTACCGAAGTTGTTACTAGGTTGAGTCACGACCAGGTCGCTCTCTTTAAGACGTTTCGTGGCACTGCCCAAAATTGTGCAAGGCAGACTATCAACCACGCCGCCTCCAGGATAAAACAAGCCCAGCTACAACTGTGCGGTTAACTACTGCACTGTAGAAAACCGTTCGAGATTTACACCCTCAAATATGGTACTAAGACCACTCTTTAATACTGAAACCAATTTAATATGGTATTATTACCATTCTATTATGGTGCTGAGACCACTCAAATATTTTCCACCATTCCTCCTCAAATAAAAATATTGAATAATTTTTATATACTGTTAAGATCATTCTTAATTCCGACGGGACATTGTTCATTCCAAATAGGGACTATGATCTTAAAAGTACTCTTTATTCCGAAGGGACATATATTATCAAAGGGACTATGAACTTAAGACCATTCTTAATTCCGAAGGGACATTAAACCGGAAAGGGACTATGGTCTTAAGAACACTCTTAATTCCGAAGGGACAGAAAGGAGTAGAAAAAGGAGAGGGACTTGTTAAACAACTCGAAGGAGGGAGAAGAGAGGAAAGACTCGTCAACACAAGTCAAGAAAGGGAGAAGAGAGAAAGAGTTCCGACAACTCAATGAAACTGTGTGAGCTCTCTATTTATAGAAAAAATTCACAACTAATAAGTGAGAAACTTTGGGAACAAGTAATACATTACGTTGTCATTAAGTAATTCACATATTAGATCTAGTACAAAAATATCTCAATCAATTGAGTACCAAAAATATATTATATTATGTACCAAAATATATTTCAGATCAAACACTAAAATATATTAGATTGCCTACCCAAATATTTCAGACTGTGTTCCAAAATATTCTAGATTGCGTTCCAAAATATTTTAGCAAAACTTGGGGACTAAGAAAGTGTAACACCCCGATTTCCCAACATAAAAATTTCATTTAAAATCAGAGTATTTAATTCATAACGGAATGCCACACACTACTTTAACATCTCAAAACAGATAAAAATAATTATCCTTCAAAATCAACATCATGGAAAATCTTAAACTGTTGCAGCGGAAAATAGTTCAACATTTAAAAGTCTTGGCACGCAGGCCTTATTGGAAATTCTCATAAATTAGTTCATAAAAGAAACACGTAAGGAATAGAAGTAAAAGCAAGCCCCCATCCCGTTACGTATCAGAGCACCTAGACACCAACTGAGAGTCCACTCATGAACGCCTCTAATCTTTATTACCTGCACATTACCCACGGTCGAGGCAACATATACGCAGAAGGGGTGAGATTTCATAATCAATACATTAAGAATATAATCCAATAAAATGCATTTAACAACTTAAACATTAATAACATATCAACAATTAGCATATTTTTCATTTCATAACAAATACAATCATCAAATACCATTACTAATTTTCATCACAAATCATAATCAACTTAACACTTAACTTGACGACACAACTCATCTTTGACCATGCAACTCTATCAACTCAACAACAACTTAATAACACAACTCTTCTTTGACCATGCAACTCTATCAACTCAACAACAACTTGACAACTTAAACATCATGAACTTCTTGATATGCAAATGCATGTGGTACCAATCAACAACAAAATGAGCATAATGGCTCTTCAACGTGTGAGCACAAAGGCTGCCGGGCCTAAAGCCCCCAACTTTAATGAGCGCAAAGGCTGCCGGGCCTAAAGCCCCCAACTTTAATGAGCACAAAGGATGCCGGGCCTAAAGCCCCCAACTTTAATGAGTAGGCAATGAACTCAACTTCCAACGACTTAGACAACAACATAAACAACTCATACGACTCATAATCATGGACCACTCCTTGAATTCTACAACATAGACCGACTCATGCAACTTCAAGACACTAACAGTCAAAAGCAGGGAACAGCAGCAAGATACAACATTTAATAACATTTGAATGCGTTAACATCATCTAAGGTATGAATTACATCAACATAAATACCATAAAGCATCATTATAACATTCATGCAACTACACTTCTAATCTCAGTCACCTGAACAGACTGCAGGGTCTATAAAAACATCCTAAACAGCTATCTTACTTAATTCTAAGGTCAACTCAAGACTACACGTGCGAAGGGATCGCATCGGGACAATTTTGGGCAACTAACAGCCTAACTCGCAGTGGCGAGTAACTCTGCTCGCAATGGCGAGCAAAGCGTGCATTCTGGGTTCCTAAGTCCTTACTCGCAGTGGCGAGTTATTCTGCTCGCAGTTGCGAGCTTACAGGTCACTCGCAGTTGCGAGTTGCATTGCTCGCAGATGCGAGCTCTGGGTTCTAGCTCGCCGTTGCGAGTGTTCTTGCTCGCAGATGCGAGCGATGAATGTCAGTACGGCAATAAACCTAAAAATCACAACTTTTCACCTATATTCATGATTCCTTCATCCAAATAGCATCTAATTATCATCTTAAGTCATATCTAAGGTCTGTACACTAATTTTGCATCAATCTAACATCTGTTCTTGATTCATTCATCAAAATTGATCCTAAACCTAATTCTCAATTCTCACCAAAACTTAACCTAATCATGCTAAATTCATCCTATAGAATTATACCCTTAATAATATTGAAAATTAGTCTCACCCTTACCTGATAATAGCAGAATCGCAGCCCTCCTTTGGTTCTTCTCTCTTTCTGACTTTTCTCCCTTTTTCTCCAAAAACGTACGTACTACTTTTCCTAACTTATGTCTGTCTATTTATCTCTCCTTTATACTCTTCTCACTACTAATTGCTCATCTCACCACGCAGCCCAATCTTTAATATTTTTATTTTATTTCTCATATCTTATTTTATTTAATAATAAAATAAGTCACACCAACATAACAACTTCACAACATCAATATACTTCACGTCATTCTAGAAAATCACATAATTTATCTATAAATCATGCAAACTATTTAAATTCTTAAATCATATAAATATATATATAAATAAATATATAAATCCTCATTAAATTAAGTAAATAATTAAGACGGGCGTTACAGAAAGCACTTTCTAATAATGATTAAACTAATTATTTAATTTATCATTTCCAAATAATAAAATATATATCAATATATATTTTTTCTCTAGTGCTTATGTACCCCCGTTAATTAGAGGTACACCCCCACTATACAAACACTACTAATGTGTGTGTTTCATCCGATGTGGGACTTCCAGTTTTTTTCAATTCACACAACACTAGTTCTACCCAACATGGGAATTTGTGTTTAGTCTTTTTACTCAATTTTCACACATGTTCCAACAATCCCCCACTTGAATTTAAAAAATGGTTTCAGAAATAACGTCAAAAACGTCTCCATAAGATTTGCTAGTAAACAAAGGTGTCGCCTACAACTTGAACCTTTGCATAGCAAGTAAAATTCTGATTAACAAGAGTTGCTTACAGCATTGAACTCTATCTCAGACATAGAACCCACACACAAACCTTTTCATAAGATGTATTCTAAAAGCCCGTGCGTTTATGGCCTTGCACGTGTATCCCGGTTTTAACGAACGCTCTAGGTATTCTGCCCCGAATCCCATAGGAACTGGCCCTTAGTTCCACATTCATATAGGTGAGTCTATCAAGAGTACTCCTGTAGCTATGTACTCCACTCCAAATAGAGTATAGATCTCATTAAGAGTTTCTATTATCTCATCCTTCTATCGTTGCAGGAATCATGCTTTCTTACTTTTATCATAGCATGTTCTATCACTTGTGACTTGTTATTACCCATTGAACCTATTTCTTAGGATCTCCAGCCATGTAGGTCGGGTTACCATCACTTGTGACCTTTGGGCATTAGTCCCATCCTATTGGATGTGTTTAGGACTTTCTTTCTAGTAATTCCTTTCGTCAAAGGATTAACTAATTCTTTATCAGTACGTACATGATCTACTTTAACCGTTCCTTTTGAGAGTAGCTAGCTCTCTAATCCTTTATGTGTTCATGCCTTAATTATCGTCTCTGACGATTCTCAATTTTTGTAATAGCTGCAGACTATCACAATGAATTAACACTTCTGGAAACGGTTTTATCCACTAAGGGATCTCAATTAGCAAGCATCTTGTCAACTTGCTTCTCCACTAGTTTTCTCTAGTGTTCTCATCTCAGATTCATTCCATGGTGGACTGAGTCAATATCATTTGTTTTAACAAACAACTCCTCTAGTGATGCTCAATATGCAAACACTAGTCGCTAAATATTCATCTGAAAGATGTTCTATTTTATATCTTGTACCATTTAAGTACAATATGTTACTCCTAGTGAAGTAATCTTAGAGTCATAATCTTCTTAAGGCACCTCATGACTCTTTCTATAGCATGGCAATGCTTCTCATTCGTCTACTAGTAAACTTGCACAAGAGTTTTACGACATCGGCAATGTCGGGTCTAATACATTCAGTGGCTTACCTAAGGACTGCCAATGATGCTCGCATATTTTATTTGTTTAACTCCATCTCAAGTGTTCTTACACTTGGATCATAATATATGATTGCAAGTTTACGGTGAAATAATAATATTTCCTTAAGAACTTCAACTTTGTCTAGGTCTTTTTTATCAATGTTATTGATAAACAATGATTTCACATAATTCATAACATGAATCTTTAAATCAAATATGAGCAAGTCGTCTTTATAGAGACTTATGATCGTGCAAATATTATTTGTCACTTTCATTCACTTTATACTCATTCGATAGCATTAGAATATCAAATTTTTCATGTCATTCCTTAAGAGTTTATTTTAGACCATACAAATAATTATCTAACTTACAGACCTTGTTTTCTTGTCCATGAATCGCAAAACTTTCAGGTTGTTTCATATAAATTTCTTCTTCTAGTTCACCATAAAAAGAGGCAACTTTCACATCCATTTGGAGTACTATCGAGTTATGAACGGCGGCTAAAGGGACTAGTACTCTTATGGATATGATTTTCGTGACTGGTGAATGAATGTCGAAGAAGTCTATATTTTTCTGTCTAAAACCTTTGACTACAAGGAGAGCCTTGTATTCATCAACTGTACCATCAGGTTTTAGTTCCTTTTTCCAAAATCCAAATACAACCGATTGATTTTGCAACTATGAGACAAGTCAACCAAGTATCATGTTTTGTTAGACTCTAGAAGATTCATTTCATCGTTTATTGCTTTTTGCCATAATTCAGCATCCAATGAGGATATAACTTATTTAAGGCTTAATGAATCTTCTTCCAATGTATAAACCAAGTTCATACTCTTTAGCATTTTTAGCTTTCTTACCTCCTTGAGGTTCTATAACATCTCGTGTGATGTTTTCATAACTATTTCTAATTACAGTAGAAACTCTTTAATTTAATACTCGGTAAATTAATAAACTCTCTAAAATAATAAATTTGTCCGGTCCCGACTTGGGCCAATGTAAAAAATTGAAAAACTCGATAAAATAATAAGATAATAATTTTTTGGGAGATCCCTTTATAATTTTTGGTCCCAAGAAAATCATAAATTAATAATTCATAGAAACTGAAAAAAATATATTAAGAATACATTGAACATATTTGTTCCTCTTGATTACATTTACTGTACTTCAAAAGTCATTATTGATTTCCAATGCATATGAACACAGTAGTTACTAATTTACGTTGAGTCCCAAGGTTCGCTGCAACGTAATTCAAAGAGGCATAGACTAATTTGCCTTTTTGTTTGGTATGTACAGTATAATTACTTAAAAACTCTTTAAATTAATAATTATTAATTTATCGATAAATTAATAACTCTCTAAATTAATAAATTTATCCGGTCCTGACATTATTAATTTATAGAGTTTTAACTGTACATGAATGTGATTAGATATAGTGCTCCCACTAGTTCTTAATTTTTAGAAGGGAATTTAGTTTACCCCCACTAGTGCCCCCACTATTCTTTAATTTACAGGGGTACTTACTTCATAGAAATCAGCATCTTTTAATTCTATGATCACTTTAACATTTAGGTCTGTTTTATCTTGGTTTTCGGGTGTCAAACATTGATTACGTTTGAACCTTTTAAACCGGTGATATCTTATTTTTTCTTGGGAAGGGAAAAAGTAAGCAAAACCCTTGAGAATCGAGGTCCGGGAGTTGTTTTCGCTACGGGAAGGTGTTAGGCACCCATAACGACTATAGTACCCTATAGGAACCGTCTTTAATTTCTATGCGCGCGCTTTATTTTTAAATGCTATTTTGAAAAGTGTTTATACCTAAAAGGTATTCTAAGTGAAGAATTGGAGGGAGAAGAATGTGTTTAAATTTTTATTTTATTTGAATTGAAGGAATTTTGTTCCTTGCCTACGTACCCGTTTAAGGGATCAAATCAACCGTAGTTCTCTCTCAAAAATGTTTTTGTTTTTGTTGGTTGATTTTAAGTTTGAAAATTGGAATTTGAAGAATAGAAAGAGACCTCAAGGGCATGGGATTAGGAAATTGTGAGGTTGGATTAGTGAATTGCAAAAGAAAGTCAAAGTATGATTATTTTCATTGGATTTTTGATTAAGAAAATAAAAGGAAAATTCAATGGGGTTTTGGACCCCAAGGTTTATTAAGAAAAAAACTTGAGTGATATTGTTTATATTTTTTTGGAAAATTGATTTTTCTAAGTATAAAGCCTAACCATTCATCTAAACATACAATCCTAAACATACATCTAAACATGCATATTCTAGCTATTTATCCAAAGTGAAGTGTGTGCATGTGTCGGTGCTTGTGTCGGTGTACATTATTAGAGTCCATTGTCCTTTACATCATACCCTAGTTTACATTCTATGGTCTTGCAAGAAATTAAAATTGCATAAAAGTAAAGTACAAGATTTCCTAGGTGTTACATTCTAAGTATTAATATGGGAACTAAAGTGCAAGAAATGAAACTATAATGGAAGAATGAAGTATGTTTATGGAATGTATGAAACATGAGATGAAAAGGTTAGTGGAATAAGGCATAAAAAATGAGATATAAGCAAGTAAAAAATGCATAGTAAGGTAACCAAAATTAACCACAAAAGAAGTAGCAAGACTCAATAAAATGTAGTGAAATATACTTAAGAATTCATCACAACAATAGGGCAAATACATGACCTCTAATCCTCACATCATGACAAATTTTCAAAGGGTTTATTTCAGTCATAATCATGAGAATTACAAGGACAAAGTGAGTCAAGGACTATGACACATTCTTAGGCATATTTTACACTTTATTCATATACTAAAGCAATCACATAACTTGTAAAACAAGAAATTCACAAATCATTTCACAAGACAGTAAAACAAACACAAATTCAGAGGCATATTCATCACAAAACCACACATCAATTATCCATATCACATGTCAAGGCATCATGATCAAATCATAGCAAGATTTCACAACATTTAACAAAATAGAGTAAAATATTAATCAAGAAACATCACATATATTTTTATCAATTTTATCATGTAAAACATATCAAAAATTCATCAAAGAACACGTTGGAAACACATAGTAACTTTTTAGGAATTTTTACAAGACTTTTTAGGCAAAGCGAGGGTGCATATAGCAATTTTTCAGCAAGAAACGCAGAAACAGGGGGGGTGCACGTATCAAAATGCCACACAGGCCATGGCAGTTGGGCCTAAGAACGAAATAGGCCGGGTTGGAGTTGGTTGGGGACGGGTCAACCCGGTTCATGGGTAGTATAAACCCCAAGAACCGGTCCACACACTCACTTCTCACCCACACTTCTCTCTCTAGGTTATTTCTAGAGAGAGAAGCTCTGCAACACCTTAGGACAGACTTCGCCGGAGACGAATGAGGAAGATGACCGGAAAACACTCCGGTGCGGTGGTCGGCCGTAGCGCCGCCACACCGGAGTATATTTTTTTGCTTTTTTTAGAAAATTCTTACACGTCTATCTTCCTCTCCTTCTCCTTGTTACAGATTCGTACTTAGATTCCACAAATCAAGCTTCAAATTGTCTAGATCTACAAAAATTTCGAAGAGCCAAAACGGAAAAACGAAGAGCAAGATGATGTTTGTTACCTTGTTTCTGAATGCTGGAAGGTTCCAGAATGTTAATCTTTGCTTGATTCACGTTTTGCTCCTTTCTTTCCTTCGACTTGTCCTCGGATTCTTTTTCTTTCACGATCTGGACTTGTTGTTGCAGTATTGTTGAGACTTGTGATGAATCTCCTTCACGGATTCTTGCTCACTGTGGTTCGAATTCGTGAAGTTGTGATTCGGTTGTGACGAACTCGTGCTGTTTATGAATTTGTGAACCTTGCTTTCGAATTTGTGTTGTTATGGATTGGATACTGGAATTTTCGATTCTGGTGGTGATGATTGTGTATGGATGATTCGGTGATGATGATTATGTGTGGATGATTTTTCTGGAAAAGTTGTTAGGGTTTGTTCTTGATGTTCTTGATGAACATTCATCAAGTTCATCAAGAGTTTGGTGCTTTGATCTGAAAATGCAGAGAGAGAAAAAGTAGAATCTGTTTGTGATGATTTTTTGGAAAGTGTGAAAATTGACTGGACTTTGACTGTGACTGGGCTTATATAGCTGACACATGTGACTGCTGGACCAATAAGCCACTGCCATGTGGCGTAACTAACTCTTGGACAAATGAAAAACTGACACGTGTACAGGACTAATGACTTGGACAAAGGACTAAAATGCAAATTTTAGAAATTTAGGACTTAAAAATAAAATAAAATGAATTAAAATTGGTAACCGGCAAATAACGTAAAGTGAAACGATTAAAATTGACAAAACGGACTAAAACGAACCAATGGCCTAAATGAGGTACTTTAAAGTAACCTCTCTCTGCCGAAATTTCGTGTGAAATGACCAAAATGCCCCTAGGGCTTAAAATGACTAAAAATGACTCAGATGCAATTTAAAAATGGATTTTTAACAGAAATTGAATCAAAGACTCATACAAGCAAAATTAAAAGACTCAGAGACAATTTTTAGAATTTAAACAGGACTTTAACACATGAAAAGACTAAAATGCCCCTAGGGGCAAAACTGACTCAAAATGACTTCAAGTGCAATTTTTGAAATGGTTTTTGACATAGAATGAAACAGAGACTTATTCTAACCAAATGAAAAGACTCAAACAAATTTTTAAAAGACTGAAAGAAATTTCGACATAGGAAATGACTAAAATACCCTTACATGTGAATTTTGCAAATAACATTGAAATAGAATGCAGAGAAAGATGCAGTTGATCAGAGACAGTTCAAATAGCTTGTAATGCAAGAAAAGAAGAATTGAACAAGTATTTTTAGGTCCAAAATTAGGGTATAACAAGGTCCTAAAACCTATATGCTTCGTTATTTATAACATACCTAATGAATACACATTCATAGGCTCTACTAGTGAGTTTAACTCTCTTGGGGTCCTGAAGCCAAATATAGTCCGGACAATCCCAAGTTCAAAAATAAGACAAGTTGGATTGTCTTTTCTTCAAAAATTTCTTAATTAGAATTTTTGTTCTTAGACTTGGGTACTCTATAAATTTCAATTTTCGTTATAAAAATTGAACATTCAAGCATATCAATTTTATTTTCCAAAATTCACAGTCATCAATAAATATGATAAAAACATCATTTTATCATTTCTAATTTATGTGTCATCAAATTCACACATATCATAATTTATTATGTTTAGAGATTCATATTCTCTAAATTCTGATTTATATGAACTTTTGGTTCATATTTCTTGACTGCAATAAATAAAATTGTCTAATCATATAACGTTGGAATTAAGTCCAAGTTACTCAAGTTTAAAATTAAACGCTTGTTCACACAATAAATTTTGATATGTCAAATATTAAAATCACACAACTAATAAAATAGAAGGAGAGTTTAATTTTGAACATACCATCAAAGGTGCAATCTTTTTGCACAAGAATGTATGGTATACAAGTCTCTCTTTAAGTCTGAGTCAACTCAGTCTTATTCAGTGGAAATCTGAAATTCAGATTCTTTCTTATTTTTAGAACATGCAACATGTCTATATACCCAATATGCCATAAAGTTTATGGCAATTCTTGCTATTGTTTTAAACAATAACTCACGTAAGTACCAGCCAATAAAAAAAACTTTATCAATTCTTGTTACTGTTTAGTAACAAACGGAACCAAACATTTTCTTTTCAGCTCACATCGCTTGTTACGTGACAGCTCGCATTTTTTTATTTTCAGCTCCAAACATTTTTTTTGGCTCGTTTCTTTTGTTTTGTAACAAAATAAACTTGTTTGGTTCTGTAACAAATAATTTGTTTTGTAACAAATTATTGTTTCACTATATGGCTTTGATTTCGAAACCATATTTCAAACAAATTCAACGTATTTGAATTTTTTAGTGTTGTTATTTAAAACAACAATCACTTCATCGTTTCAGTCAAAAGATGTATTTCTATAGCATGATTTATCCTTAATATATTTAGGGACAACTTAACCTTAATAAGTAACTTCTTCGGTAAACATAGTAGATCGAAACGTCTTAAAAATGTTGTTTTTGGATTTCCAAACTGTTGTATTTGGATTTCCAAATTCTATTATCTACCGAAGTTGTTACTAGGTTGAGTCACGACCAGGTCGCTCTCTTTAAGACGTTTCGTGGCACTGCCCAAAATTGTGCAAGGCAGACTATCAACCATGCCGCCTCCAGGATAAAACAAGCCCAACTACAATTGTGCGGTTAACTACTGCACTGTAGAAAATCGTTCGAGATTTACACCCTCAAATATGGTACTAAGACCACTCTTTAATACTGAAACCAATTTAATATGGTATTATTACCATTCTATTATGGTGCTGAGATCACTCAAATATGGTGTTTCCACCATTCCTCCTCAAATAAAAATATTGAATAATTTTTATATACTGTTAAGATCATTCTTAATTCCGACGGGACATTGTTTATTCCAAATAGGGACTCTGATCTTAAAAGTACTATTTATTCCGAAGGGACATATATTATCAAAGGGACTATGAACTTAAGACCATTCTTAATTCCGAAGGGACATTAAACCGGAAAGGGACTATGGTCTTAAGAACACTCTTAATTCCGAAGGGACAGAAAGGAGTAGAAAAAGGAGAAGGACTTGTTAAACAAGTCGAAGGAGGGAGAAGAGAGGAAAGACTCGTCAACACAAGTCAAGAAAGGGAGAAGAGAGAAAGAGTTCCCGACAACTCAATGAAACTCTTTGGTGTGTGGAATGCACTGTGTGAGCTCTCTATTTATAGAAAAAATTCACAACTAATAAGTGAGAAACTTTGGGAACAAGTAATACATTACTTTGTCATTAAGTAATTCACATATTAGATCTAGTACAAAAATATCTCAATTGAGTACCAAAAATATATTATATTATGTACCAAGATATATTTCAGATCAAACACTAAAATATATTAGATTGCCTACCCAAATATTTCAGATTGTGTTCCAAAATATTCTAGATTGCGTTCCAAAATATTTTAGCAAAACTTGGGGACTAAGAAATCACTTTCTAATAATGATTAAATTAATTATTATTATTTAATTATTAATTATTTAATTTATCATTTCCAAATAATAAAATATATATCAATATATATTTTTTCTCTAGTGCTTATGTACCCCCGTTAATTAGAGGTACACCTCCATTATATAAACACTACTAATGTGTGTGTTTCATCCTATGTGGGACTTCCACTTTTTTTCAATTCACACAACACTAATTCTACCCAACATGGGAATTTGTGTTTAGTCTTTTTACTCAATTTCCACACATGTTCCAACATTATTCATCTCATTAATGGTTACAATTAGTCCTTATGTGTAGGTCTTGCTAGTTTCAATTAGACATTAAAGATTTGCTCCCATCAATCCAACAAATGTGTTGGTCTAAAATGAAGATTTGCTAGTGTTAGTGTGTAAAAGTGAGAAGAAGAAAAAAGTGAGAAAACTCATACATATGTCTTCAATTTTTTGGTTATGAAGATTTGTGTTTGTTTGCAAGAATAAAAAAAGGTTATTTGGTCCAAAAGATTTTGCTCATTCAACAACATCAAAATTGTTATCATGATATTTTTTGTTGTTGGTCATGATATTTGCGGTGATAATTCGGATTCAAATTTAAGATTTTTATTTTACGTGTGTATAATTTTCAAGTGGTGTTTATTACTGGTCTAAAAAAAAATATGTTCAAGATAAAGTCAAGAACCATAATCCAAAGAATTGATAAATGTATATTTGGTGGGTAAAGTGTGTAACCCAATTAGTGTGACATCGAGTACATTACCATGTTTAATATTTTATTAAAAATGATTATCACCTACATGAAAACTTCTTTATTTTTTTTCCTCTCAAAAATAAAACTTCTTTATTTTTGCCAATACCAAAATTAAACTTGATTCATATTTTTTCAATATTAAAATAAAAAAGATATTGCAGGTCCCACTTGAGTGATTTCTGGTAGCCTGTTCTGTTGGTCCTAAAAAATGGGACCAATCCAATATAGTTAACTTATCCAAATTCCAAACCACGTAAGCTAAAAACAAGAATATTGACCCTATTTTATTAAATCGATAATTTACCCTCCTTAACGCGCTACGACCTAAAGCAAATTGCAAATCCTGGGTTGTTCTTTGCTTGACAACTCCGCCAACTAAATATTAATTAATTTTTTGAGGAAATGATGATCTATATTAATTAATGGAATAAAGATAACAATATAAAGAAAAGATTTTATTTACATCTATGATTAACACAAACAAAAAATAATAGTAAAATGCGTTGAATTAAATAAATATAGAGAAATAGAAGGAAATAGGAAGTCAGAGATTACACGTTTATGACTCAGCATATATACGCGGGCGTATATAATACTTCCTTTTTGATTTGGTTTGAAAAGGAAATGAATTATTCCCTCAAACAGGAAACTTTCCTTCCTATTAATTTCATATCACTTACTTCCCTCTTTTAAACCGTTGAAATTTTGAGGTTCCATTTCAGCTTCAAGCTTCAATGGCGTCTCAAGATTCAGCTGGAAAGACAAATGATCAGTCTAAAGTCTCCGCAATCGCCGGTGAAGGTGCCAAACCTCCTAATCACGCTTTTCTCAGTATCTGCAAATCTCTTGTCGCAGGTGGAGTCGCCGGTGGAGTGTGAGTTTCACTTCACTGTGTTTAATTCTTTGTTTTAGAGAAGAAGAAATTTGATTCTGTGTTTGTGATTTCCTTATACCGTTCTCTTCAATCCAACGATAAGTTCTTTAGTTTGATTATTCTGCATCTTCGTTCGAAATCATTGAATTTAATCTTCTGATTATTTAGGCCTTTCCATGTGAATCCCATTTTTCTGTTTCTGTATTTCCTACCGGGCCCGCCTTATTATATTATATTATATATTATGTTATTTATGTCTTTCAATATTTCCACGTGTGAATCTATTTTTTTTTTTTTATTTATTTGATGAGCTATTAATTATTTATTTTGGTACTCAATTTCATTGTTTACTCAATAATTTTGTGATATTTTTTATTACAAAGAAATCTCAAACTTTAAATGATTTTTGGACACAAATGTTGACATCAGACACTATATAAACCTACGTTTTCTCTCTATTTGGATGATGATGAGGAAAAAAACACTAGTTCTGTGTGTATTTTACGCGGTGTCTCTGGAATATGATGTCAACTTTTTGTGTCCAAATAACAACTCTTGAATGTCGATATGTCAGTCTTGATTACCAAGGTTGAAGAGCAAACTTTCAACCAAGTGATTTCTATAACAAAACTGGCGTCCAAATAACAACTTTGGTCTGAAATATGTAGTCAACTTTCTTCATAAATGCACATTCCAATTTACTCTTTTTATACAATTATTATTTTCAATAATTAAATGCCAAAGCGATATGTACATGTATAGATATAGTTTTGTATACAATCAATCTAAGTGGTTTTATCATTTACTGATTTGCTAGATCAGTATCCTTGAGATGAAAATCAAAACTAATGATATGATTACTAATATATGAATATCTTTTTGTGAATTATGTTTCATTTGGAAATTCCAAAAGCACGTCTAAACCAGTCCATCAATAGAGATAGATTGGCTCAAAAGTACTTCCAGCTGATTTTCAAAGATGCACTGTGTTTTGTGTTATGATTTTGCATTGTGATAGGTTGATGCATTTTTATATGCTTAAAATAGGCTCAAACTTTATATATATCTACTTTCTTTTACTTCTTTTATAGTTCACGAACAGCTGTGGCTCCTCTAGAGAGATTGAAGATTCTGCTGCAGGTAGTTCCCTTTAAGCTTATAGTACCATATGTTAGATATTTAATGTATTAACATAGGAGTGCAGAAAGCATTATTTTCTCCAATGTTTAAAGGTTTATTGTTGATTACTGGACTCAGGATCAGATGTATGTATAGACATATGATGTTATCTATTATTCATAAAGAAATGCATTTAAGAAAATGTGTGGATGGATGGCAGGGAGTATGAATTTCAGTTTGTTCCTTATATTACTTGTTGTTCAGTGAATAAGATCATTTTTAAAATGCAGGTTCAAAATCGTCACAATGTAAAATACAACGGAACAGTTCAGGGCTTAAAATATATATGGAAAACTGAGGGTTTTAGGGGAATGTTTAAAGGAAACGGAACCAATTGTGCTCGTATTATCCCAAATTCAGCAGTGAAGTTCTTTAGCTATGAGCAAGCATCTAAGTATGCTCTGCACATCATTTTTCTTTTCCATTAATCTTTGGTAAATTTGTTATTTCCATGTCCTTCTGATCACTGTTTTATACTAATGCAGTGGTATTCTAAGTCTCTATCGGTTGCAAACCGGAAATGGTACCGAAATCCTTCTCCCTTAATAATCTTTTATACATCTACTAGATGCTCCAACTCTAATAAAGCAGATAGAATATTTACTTTATCATGGTGTGGTGATCTGATTATTTTATTCTGTCAATTGGATGACACATTTTAATTTTTGCAACAATTTTTTTTTTATCTGAATATGGTTTTCTATCCATATTCAAGTTGTTAGCTCGATGTATCCTTCAATCTGCATTTTTATTCATATTATTGTGAGGGGTTTTACCTACCTTTCAAACTTCAAGGCTATGTCCATTGTCCACACTTTATTTTTATTTTTATTTTGCAGAAGAAGCTCAACTCACTCCTCTTCTGCGTCTTGGAGCTGGGGCATGTGCAGGAATCATTGCAATGTCCGCAACTTACCCGATGGACCTGGTGCGAGGACGCCTAACTGTACAGGTACTGTTAAAGAAAATTCTTTGTGAATTATTGTTTGTAGAATTTAAGGATTACTCATTGACTTGTTATCTTTGTTGGCCATTAAGTTTAATTCATTTTCAATGGTTAATTCTGCAGACAGAAGCATCTCCTCATCAATACAGAGGAATTTTTAATGCTCTTTCAACAGTCTTCCGGGAAGAAGGCGCTAGAGCATTGTATAAAGGATGGTTACCTTCAGTCATAGGAGTTGTAAGTAAATAAATATTGATTCTTGAAATCGATAGATTAGTACCAACCAAGCTTTTAATTTCATGTTTCTGTAACTATATATGTTGTCTGCAGATACCGTACGTGGGTTTAAATTTTTCTGTATATGAATCTCTAAAAGACTGGTTGATTAAAACAAAACCACTTGGAATTGCTCAAGACTCAGAGCTAAGTGTGACCACAAGGCTTGCATGTGGGGCTGCTGCTGGAACTATTGGCCAGACAGTGGCATACCCCCTTGATGTCATTCGCAGAAGAATGCAGATGGGAGGCTGGAAAGGCGCTGCTTCCGTTGTCACTGGTGACGGGAAGGGTAATCTTGAGTACACTGGCATGGTTGATGCATTCAGTAAAACTGTAAAGTATGAGGGATTTGGAGCTTTATACAAGGGCTTAGTACCCAATTCAGTCAAGGTTAGCTGATTAAACTTTTAGCCCATTTGCATTAATTAATTGCTTGTCATGTTTTATTGCTTAATGATTTAAATCATTTATCTAGGTGGGTAGGAGTAAACTTTTCAGTTAGACAGTTTTATCTTTTCCTAGAGAAATTTAGAATTTTAGATACAGTGGTATATGAAACTGCAAGGAAACAAAAACACGGGGAGTACAACTTTAGCACCAATTTTGTCTTAGTCATAGAACACAAAATTCAATTTATAGGATCAAATAGTAATAGTTAAAAAGTGGTTTATATGGAAGATCAGCATTTCAATTGCAATTCTTCTCTAATGGTTTCAGGTGGTCCCTTCCATAGCCATTGCCTTCGTGACATACGAGATGGTCAAAGACGTTCTAGGAGTTGAAATGAGAATATCTGACTGAAGAATTAGCAATTGTATGATCCTTAAGATTTGACATGTGATTTTTTTATATAAAATTGTAAAATGCTAGTATTTATCATTTTTTGTTAGAAAAAAAAAAAATATGCATATAGAAAACAGCAACGATAAATATTATTACTTCCACTGATTTTATGTAAATAATTAAAAATGAAATAACGATCCTAAGATGATATTCTTATGGATTAATTTCTTCGAAACTAAACTTTGATCAAAGATGTTGTTATTAGTGACTATTTTTCTGTCTCATTGGCATGCAAATATGGTGAGAAAGTGTACATTTCAACTAACTCACTTCATGTTCTTTACCCTCATTTTTAATATCAAATCCTTTAGATAGAAACAACGATCACGATGAAAGTCAACCAAAAAACAAAGTTGCCTTATTGCTTCCTTCTTGTTCTCTGCAAGGCTAACCAGATCATCATCCTTCTCTTTCAGTTTCTTTTCCAATTTCCCCATTTTCCTTTCAAACTGTGTCACTGTTTTCATCAAATTAATTTTCTCCCCTCCCTCCTTGCTCACATCAGCTTCTGATTTCCATACCTTCGCTTTTAGCGTCCTAATTTCATCCTCATAATCAACAATTTTTGCACCAAGCATTTTGTTTTCTTCCTCGTACTTTTGCTTTGTCAATTTGTAACTGTGTTTGTTTTCGTTATTTAGTTGTTCTGCTACGTGGATCGTCCGATGCAATATATGTATATTATCTTCCATTTCCTGTCGATATCCTTCTGCTAACTCGTCCATTGTACTTTCCATTAATTGTTTATTCAACTTCGAAAATTCCTTTTGGCTTTCTTCATTTTGTAACTCTAACTCGATTTTCTGTTTCTGCAAAGTTTTTATCTCACACATTGCATTTCTTAGTTGTTCTTCCAAATCGTTTTCTTTGCTGAATCGAGATTCCAAATCCTTTATCCTTTCAATGAAACATTGTTTCTCTTTTAGCAGACTTTGTTTAGCTGTAACAGTTTCAGCTAAATTCTCCTCCAAATGGCTTTGTTCATTTTGTAACTCGATTTTCTGTTTCTGCAAAGTGTTTATCTCACACATTGCATTTCTTAATTGTTCTTCCAAACCGTTTTCTTTGCTGCATCGAGATTCCAAATCCTTTATCCTTTCAATGAAACATTGTTTCTCTTTTAGCAGACTTTGTTTAGCTGTAACAGTTTCAGCTAAATTCTCCTCCAAATGGCTTTGTTCATTTTGTAATTCGATTTTCTGTTTCTGCAAAGTGTTTATCTCACACATTGCATTTCTTAATTGTTCTTCCAAATCGTTTTCTTTGCTGCATCGAGATTCCAAATCCTTTATCCTTTCAATGAAACATTGTTTCTCTTTTAGCAGACTTTGTTTAGCTGTAACAGTTTCAGCTAAATTCTCCTCCAAATGGCTTTGTTCATTTTGTAACTCGATTTTCTGTTTCTGCAAAGTGTTTATCTCACACATTGCATTTCTTAATTGTTCTTCCAAATCGTTTTCTTTGCTGCATCGAGAATCCAAATCCTTTATCCTTTCAATGAAACATTGTTTCTCTTTTAGCAGACTTTGTTTAGCTGTAACAGTTTCAGCTAAATTCTCCTCCAAATGGCTTTGTTCATTTTGTAACTCTAACTCGATTTTCTGTTTCTGCAAAGTGTTTATCTCACACAGTGCATTTCTTAATTGTTCTTCCAAATTGTTTTCTTTGCTGCATTGAGATTCCAAATCCTTTATCCTTTCAATGAAACATTGTTTCTCTTTTAGCAGACTTTGTTTAGCTGTAATAGTTTCAGCTAAATTCTCCTCCAAATGGCTTTGTTCATTTTGTAACTCTAACTCGATTTTCTGTTCCTGCAAAGTGTTTATCTCACACATTGCATTTCTTAATTGCTCTTCCAAATCGTTTTCTTTGCTGCATTGAGATTCCAAATCCTTTATCCTTTCAATGAAACATTGTTTCTCTTTTAGCAGACTTTGTTTAGCTGCAACAGTTTCAGCTAAACTCTCCTCCAAAAAATTTATCTCAATCAAATATTGTGAAACTTTTTCCCTCTCATTTTCTAAACGAGCTTCCAATTCTGTGTTTTTGTTGCATACAGACTCAAAGCTTTGTTGCATGGAATTAATCTGATCAGTGAATTCCTTCTTTCGATTCAATGCTTCATTTCTAGAACGTTTCATTTTTTCTTCAACTTTTCCTTTGTTATTACGAAGAGATTTAGCTTCTTGTTCGAGCTTGTTAATTCGTGCCATCAAATCCGAAGTTTTGGACATTGCATGTTCCTCGTTGTTCTTGAGTTTTTCATTTAACGCTGACACTGCTTTTTCAAGTTCAGCATTCTTTGCGCGTAGCTGTTTCACTTCATGTGCTTCAAATTCATTTGTTTCTGTCGATTTTTGAGTCTTGAGAGCTTCAAGAGTATTGACAAATGAAGAATAACGTCCCCTTTGTGATATTCTTTTGTTGAAATCTGAATGATCAAATTCTGTATCATCTGAAGAAAAGTATCCTGTGTCATCTGAACTGGAGGAAGAGAGGGAAGAAACCCTCTTTACTCTACGAGGAGGTGCTTTCATATACTCTCTGGTAAGACGACCGTACAGTGCATACAGTGACTGGTACTGATTGTAGAAGTCCTCAATTAGTCTCACAAGTTCTGTCTTTTTCCTTAAATTGTCTTCTTTTTTTCTTTGGTCTTCACTCGTAATTAGCTTTAAGACTCTTGAGAGATTGTTTTCAATATCTGCATGAAAATGAGAAATAAATCTTGTTATATTTACTTTAGATCTTGATGGATATATAGATATTCACAAGTTTGAAGATGTCACTGACTTGCAATGTGTAATGTAAAAAGAGTAGGCTAACCATTAGGCGAAGTTTGTTATTAATCTTAATGCTCTGGAAAACAAACTAGTAATAAAAACTAACTGCAGAATGTTTTCCTACTCTCTTTTTTTTGATGAAAAAATGACTTGTAACATGTCATTAATCAGATTGTGTTCAATACAATGTGATATATCAACCAAAAAAGCTAGCTGAAATTGTGATCGCCTTAGCAAGGTTATGGACAACCTCATTCACTTGTCTTTGTCTCCAATAAACTCGACACTCGAGTTGCTATAGTAATTGGAAGAGAAAAAAATTGACAATTGCTAATAATATCCCCAAACTCTAACATCTGGTTAGTGGATAAAAATATATCAACCACTACTGCTGAGTCCGGTTCAAAATCAACCGGTCCTAAGTTAAGTTTATGAGCCCAGCTGAGAACGGAAAGAATGTTAAGAGCTTCATCGACATGAATAGCACACTTAGGCAAAAACCACTCTGTTCAAGAATATATGCACCAGAATCATCTCTTAAGATATTACACCAATTCCAACTGGTTTAGTGCATTTAATCCGGCAGGGTAACAACATTTTCCACCTGTAAGTATCAATAGCAGTCTTAGGCTGTAATATAATTATCCAAAACACTTTTCAATCTAGGGTTAAATAATTTTTGGTCCGCTTGAGGTATTACCTCAATGGTAAGAGCGTAACATTGTAACCTCGAGATGAGTTCAAAGCCCTTAGGGACGGTTGTAAAATGGCAATTAATGCCACTTTAATTAATAAAAAATTCCACCTTCCCCAGTTTTTTTTTAAATTAAGTTTTTGTGGTCTAAATATGTATCATTTTTTGTTTGTAGTTCCTCTAAAAAAATTCTTCAAACAATGGTTCTCCAAATATTTTCCATCAGCAATTTTGATTATTGTTGTTAAAATAAGTTAAACGTGACACAATTTGGAGGGATTATAAATGAAAGATGATATATTTATAGGGGTAAAAGAAAATATATAATTTTTTGTCCCTATAAATATATCATCTTTTGTTTGTAGTCCTCTATTCAGTGTCATATGTGCAACCTTTAACAATTATGACCAAATTTGGTGATAGAAAATATTAGGTGAACCATTGTTCGAAGAAATTTTTAGAGGGAATAAAAACGAAAAATGGTATGTTTATAATGATAAAAAAAAACCTATTTAACTGTATGAAGCACGAACACCGGACATGACACTGACACAAACACGTCGACACCAATACAATTTTGAAAACATGACATAATTCAATACAATCACAAGTGTCGGTGTTGGACACCGAGACACACCTTCAATATGAAGTGTCAGTGTGATAGAGATTTAGCCCTTCAATCCATTAGTGAAGACTTTAGCAACCAATTTATAAATCACAATAACAATAAGTCTTCGATCTTTCTTTGAAATTTGTTCATCCTCTTTAGGAATAAGAGCAATGTTGGTTAGATTGAGGGTGGAGAGAAAAGTACCTGTTGTTAACCAAGAGTAGGACTCCTGAAAATTTTCTTGACCGATCAAAGGCCAAAAATACTGATAAAAGTCTGGATTAAATCTGTCAGGACCCGGATACTTATCTAGCTTCATAGAAAACATGGCATCTCTGAACTCATCAATGGTAAACAATGTAGTGAGGTTGGTGTTAGCATCTGCTGAGATAGAAGGATTAATAGCATCTAGAACCGGATATAAGATGTTTATCGGCTTATGAAAGATCTCTGCAAAGTAATCTCGAGGCACATTACATAAGACTAAACTATCCTTGAAACGGGTACTAGGTGTGTTCACTAAGGAAGTAAGACGGTTAATCTTCCGTCTAGAGGTCGCAGCCGCATGAAAAAATCTAGTGTTCAAGTCACCCTCCCAGAACCAACGCGTCTTAGCTCGTTTTCTCCAAAAAGTGTCTTCCTTCACCAATAAATGAGACATACATTTCCTCAGAGCATTAAAATACTTAATATTGCCAGCATGAACCTGACATAGAACACAATCCAACTTCCTTCTACAATTATCAATATCATGTTTGAGATGTAGAAAATGGTTTCTATTCCAAAGTGAGATATCTGCAACACACATACTCAACTTGGCTGATACGTCATTCTCACCATAAGAGTGCCGTTTGTTACAAACAAAGTTATGAAATTTTGGATCAATCAACCAAGCATTTTCGAACTTGAATCTATTATGGACTCTACTAGCTGTGGACTCAGGTTCTCTGATCAACATAATGGGACACTGATCCTAAGCAGGCATAGACAGATTTTCCAAAGTAACATTAGGCAAAAGATTAAGGTAGGATATAGCACATCCACTTGAATCTACAAATTGTTGATGGGATAATTAAGTGGTTCGACTCAAATGATCAATGAACTTCGTTTATAGGGAGCAAGGACAAATTGTTCGGGAGAACCGGAATTCAAATCTTGACTGAAACAATCAATGGTCTTGTTTTAGTTAATTCTCTGTCAAACTTCATATTACCAAAGTCTCTTTCCTATGAGAATTGAGGATTAAAACCAACAAAAAACAATGTTGGAAAAAAACCACCTTAAAAAATCATTGGAATGTGAGCAAATTTTAATGAACGTGCATCCAAACACACGCCTATATGTATTTTGAGTTCAAACGTATTTACTTTTACATTTTAAAATTGCAATAGGGCAAACCAATCATACTGGTTAAAGCAATTTGTGGTATTTCAAATCATTTGTAGCACACTGGTATGATGTTTCACAAGAAAGAATATTGTGCACCTGTTTTGGTTCTTCTGAGCTCTTCAGAATTTTCAGGACAAATTTGACTCCCAAAAGACTTAGATAATTCCCTCAAGTGGCGCTTGATCATCCTTTAAACATGGGACAATCCAAAAGATTAAGTTCAAATGTAAATGTCCTGCTATGAACTCTTCATTTTCTCTGCTATTGCATAGGAATCCTGAAATTAAGAATTGAAAACATACATGACAAATTTAAAGGCAAATTTTAAATGAGAAAGAGGACTTGCACCATTAGTGTAAATTAGTTTTACATTGACATCTAGTGAAAATTTATCATTTTGCGGCTATTTTTAACTTGGAGTTACAAAAGTAGCTTGTTTGACATATCACAAGTTCTCGTTCCATGCATGCATTTGATATTATCAATGCCCTAGTCGAATCCATACGAAATAAGCACGGAATCTATACAAATGGTGATGAATACACATGAACATGTATATCATCATCATTCTCAAAAACATGTAATGGTGACAAGTTACAATGTGTGAAGAGACCATAGCCGTGACGTGACATAGATTTTTAATCTACAATCTATTGAATCCATCTTCAAAAAATTTAGTCACCATTTTCTGGTCAGCTTTTAAAAATGACAAAATGGATACAAAATCATAACAGAAATTTAAGTATTTCATGAATTCGTTAATTTTCATAACCTCAAACGTTATACTTTTTATACTTTTGTTACATATTACATTAATCATTCCGTGTTTCATATGCAAAAATCATTCCAAGCAAATGGGAGGACACATTTCCTTCAACGAAATGTAAATTAATGAAGCATATGACATAACAAATCCAAATAAATTTCCTTTTTAATCAGATATATAGAAACAAAATGAAAATCGTTACAGTACCTGGGAAATGGAAGTCGATTTCCAACAACCCGATTGGATTCAGAAATATTGAAAAGAAAAAGGATAAAATAGATGGCAAATAAAAAAATCATAAAAAATTGTAAAAAAAAAATATCATAAAAAAAACAGTAATTTTAGGGTTGAAATAAAACAAAAATAAAATAAAGGGGTTTTTTTGAAAGAAAAATAAAATAAAAGGTTGTCTAATAAAGTAATAAGTTTAAAGTAATTTTGCTCAAAAAAAAAAGTTTAAAGTTATTTTACACTCATATTAGAGAATACCACAATTGATGTGTTTTCAAACACATTAAATAACGTGGCAAGAAATTATGTACTATAAAATAACTTTACAGCGTGCATATCAATTAAATTATATATTGTTATTATCATCGAAAAATTATTACGGTTGATTCCTTCTCAAAGATGCCATGGTGAAAATCTTGTTTTTTTCTTCAAATAAATTTTTACGGTTGATTCCTTCTCAAAGATGCCATGGTGAAAATCTTGTTTTTTTCTTCAAATAAATTTGGAGGCTACTTCTACGGTACACCCGCAAATTAAGGTGTACCGGTACTCTTACTTCAAAAATCTATAAATTAACTATCATTTTTATGAAATAAAGAGCTATTTGTATTTTAGAAAATATCATTTCATTGTTTATAAAAATCATACTAATTTTTTACATTTTATTGTAAAAAATAATCATAATTCTCTATTATGAGTGCTAAAAATTCAGAAAAATTAAATTTTATTTCGTCGACGTTTTTGATAAATAAGATTTAATTATTATAATTATAGGTGATAGAAAACAATTTTTCTCTTCAAAAAATAACACATTTAACTATTAATTTAGTGATTTGGTGTACCAATACACTCAAATCTTTAGGTGTACCATAGAATTTACCTTATAATATTATGAGTACTGATATTTAAACATCTAAAATGTAACAACCTTTATGACTTATATAAAATCACACTCAAAACAACTCTAAGATTTTTATAATAATTTCCATTGGTTTTATAAGTTGTATAACAAGTGGCAAAATAATTTCAATTCAATTAGTGCTTGCGAAAAATCCAAACATGTAATGTTTGGTATACATGGCTCCTACACCTCGATTAAACCTACAATCATCACAACACATAAATGGGGAAGTGTTTTACAGAGGTTATAAATAGGTAGCTCACAAACAGAGATAGTAACCTGACATTTTATTCTTTAGTTTTGAATGTTAAGCTTAGGCCGTGCAATAATAGATACCACAACACGTGAATAGAGGTGAAAGCATACAAACTTGAGATTACCTTCAGCAAAATCAACCAGCAAAAAAATCAGGTGTTTAGAATTTAAACATGTAACACAGTAAAGTTGTAGTTATGAACATATGTACACTCAATAATTGACTTTTGGTACCGACCTTACACATTTCCTTAATGACGAAAATCACAAGTTACAACCATGACTTTCAATTCACAATTTTAGGAAAGTAGATTTTTCTCAAATGTTGTTCTCTGTTGCATACTTTTTCTTAAATAAGAAACTACATTTCTCTGTTACAAACTTTAATAACCCAAAATTGACTTAGCTGCTTAACTTAAGCTACAGTATTTGCCGGGTTATACAAGAATGGAATCATGCCAAGCTACAAGATACTCTTATTCATCAGCATTAGACAATTTTTGCTTCTTCCATTTGTAAGCGGCTTCCATGATCTTGAGATTGGTTGAATGTGTTTCCTCGGGGAATAGATAGTCGATAAATTCTTCCATTCTGCAAAATCAAATTGAGAAGAATGAAGTAGGAAAAAAGACAGAGAAAAATAAATTGTTTTATTAACAAATTTAACACAGGATATCATAGTCAACAAGCCAAGCCTAATGCTAACGATACCAGAAACTAGCAGTGACAAAATTGCAAACAAGGCCATATAAACTAACCCTTGGAAACCACTCAAAGACAAACAATGAGTTAGTTACATACCTAGAAGAACCATCTTCAGTAGAAACTTGTCTTCTCTTCTTGAGCTTCTTGGGCAGCTTAGACTGGACTAAGCTGACATCACCTAGCTCCCCAGATGAAGCCTCCAAGTTGAGCCATTTCTCTAATAGCATTGCCCTTTCTTCTTTTAAATCTGGAGCTGATGATCTGAAGTGGTTTAGAGCATCCTCAAACACCTCTAAACAGGCACAAAACAAAATATGAAGAGAATCAGAAAATTATTATGTTGCAGTTCAAACAAAACATACAATCATGATTTATAGCATGAGCATAAAGCTGTGATCACATACTTCTCACACGCTGAAGGCACTGCTCCTTTTGTTCTTGTTCCGATAATTCTAAACTCTCATCTATAGCTGTTGCTTCAAACTCTGCATAGCTCTGCCATACCTTCAAGTGCTTTGTTCGATCAAGAAGCCTTTCATAAAGCGCTCTTGCTCTATCAAATTCACACTCGGCAGTTTCAAAATCAATGTATGCCTGTTATTAACAATTTTACAGTTAGGTTATGACCACCATGCATAGATGGTTCATAGATATGGTATGCATCAGAAGATGACAACAAAGGAGAAAGAGAAATCACATTAAGGCACGGCACAACTATATTAGAAGCTTCCATAGGATAGAAATGCTATGGGTGGGAGGGAGGGAGGGAGGGGGGGGGGGGGGGTGGGGGGCGTGAATTGGTAATAAGTGCTGAGTTGCCAAGTTCGTTAGGCCATGCAGCATTAGTGGGGAGGGGTGAAGGATAGGAAACTAGTAGAGGTAAGAGTTGAGATATTGACATCTATTTTGGTGATAGCCTGATATTTGGCTCTTGTACAGTAAATAAATAAATAAATAAATTTTATGTGTACCTTCCACAACAACTCAGGCATGTCCAATGCTGGTTGGGCAATTGCAAGCTCAAATATTGCTCTAGCTCGTTCAGTCTCAGCTAAAGATCTCTCTAGTTCTGCATACTTGCTCCATGCATAGCAATTTTCAGGTGACCACTCCAAATACTTTTCATATAGTTTTCTGCATCGATCTATATTACCAAGCTGCAGTTCTATCTCTATATACTTCTTAAATATCTGTTGACAAAGATAAAAGGCATATGTGAAGTTAACTAGGCAGCAATGAAAATAAGCAGTATAATACTTTCATCTAGATAGATATTAGTATGTTACCTTATCTTTAGGAGCCTTTCCAATAGCATTCCCTAATATTTGACGAGCACCCGTGAGATTCAGCTGACGTATTTCAAACTGGGCTGCTAGAAGCCATATCTTTGCAAATGAGAACTTCTGGTGAGGTATCTGGTTGAGACACTCCCTAAAGAAATGAAAGTAGTGTCAATACTTAGTAGGATAATACTGCAATGGTAAATATAATAATTTTTTCGAGTTACTTTAGTAAAAGATGGCAATAGAGCTGGACCAGAAAAGGTTAAACTAGAAAGTCAATGGACAAAGATGAGAAATCAGAGTCAAATGTGATTGTAGAATCTAGAGTAAAAAAGTAGTACAGAAACATATATCTTGAATACCCGTGATGGCAATAGAACTCAACCAGGAAAGGTAAAAAAAAAACAGCAAGTCAATCTCTGAATCAAATGTGGCTGAAGAATCAAGAGCAAAGAAGTTGTACAGGAACATATATCTTACATTCAAGTCTAAAACCTAGTCCAAGTCTAAAACCTCTCCAATCTCCTCCTAATCTTAATATGCACTATCCACTATTCTATCTATCAAACTGTTGATAGATTTTTTATTTTGAAAACTTGGTATCAACCTGTTGATAGATGGTCAACAAAACTTAATAATATGTTAATTTCTTTAGAAAATTAATTACTAACATGAGTGGAACAACAGAAATTAATACTCCCCCCGTTTCACAATGAGTGTCGTTTAAGGTTTTGGCAAACAGATTAAGAAATGGAATGAAATAATCATTAGACATAATACTTTTACTAAACCGCCCTTACTTTATAAGAAAAAGACAAACTTAAAGTTGTATAGAAAATTGTGTGAGAGAGAAGTTGGGAGTATTTATTGAGGGTAAAGTTGGAAGTAAGAAATTAAAGTTGTATTGGAAATGTAAAGTGACATTCATTTTGAAACAAATTTTTTGGCTAAAGTGACACTCATTTTGAAACGGAGGGAGTAATATGTTGATTTCTTTAGAAAATTTATTACTAACATGTGTGGAGCGAAGTTCTACAGAGAGGGCAACTAGGATGAGCACTAAGCCACATATCAAGCACTCAGAATGATAAACATGTTGATATTCTGTTAACACCTTCACCATTTCATTATCTAGGAAAATACTCAAACATATGCAGTATTCCTTCTTATTCTCGAAACCAGTACCATCAAAACCATAAAGTTTCAAATCAATCCCAATGCTCCCAGCCAATGCAAACCAAGCCCAATTTATCAATTCAAGAAAACCAATGTACTATGGAATCCCACCACTTATGTTTTTTGGGAAAACAATCATAGGGTCTATTTTTATGGATCACGCAACAGTTATGACTAAAGCCCACAAGAAATGTATCTTACCACGTTGAGCATCTATCTTAACTTAATAGTTGAAATAAAAATAGGAATCGGAGAATGAATAATAGGGTCTCGTCTTAACATTTTACTAGAGGAAAACATAATTCAAACATAAAGTCAAGGTTTTAAATTTTGGAGTCACCACTCTAAGTTGAGAGCCTTACCTAACTAACTAACTACTACTTGAGGGTTAATCAAAGACCAATAAAAAACAGATACTGTGTTATATATTAGAGTAAAAACCACTATATACACTGGTTTACTGTTTCATTCCTCACATAAAAAACCACTATTTTATCTACACTATAAATTAGCCACTACACATCTTTTTCTTCTGAAAATATGCACAGATTATAAATCATCTTAGCACATATCAACTCCGAGCATGAATTATTAATTCAATCGGCATTCAACAAGCAAAAACCAGAAGCAATTATAGAAAAAACCAACACCGGTCTCCTACTCTATTTGACATCTTTCATTCCACATGAACACTCCAGTATCCACACTCCTAAACCTATATACACACTCCTAAATTTGATTGATTAAAGGGATCGCATAATAAAAGACTCCAATATCAAAAGCACAACAAAAATAGGTCCACAAGGACAGCAAAACTCAAAAAGCATTGCTTATCAAAGAAAGCAATCACAGTGACCAACTGAATCACAAACTGAGAGAAATTTAACAAATAAAAAAACACTTAATAAAGAAAGCAGTTGCAACTTTGATATCTAGCTTGTAAGAACGCTAGACCTTAAGGTACTAGCACTTCAACTTTGGATCAATTATAGACAAATCTAATTTAAAACTAGTATAACTGAACTAAAACAAAATTGTACAGAATAGCCAAGAATTGCTAACAATCAAGTTGAAATAACAGTAGCACATATTCTCTAACATCAACCAGGTACCTATAGTCATTATTAATATGTAATAAAAATTAAAAGTGAGCGTAATTAAACCATTCTAAAAGAGGCTATTTTAATGTATGCAAAATCATTTAGCCCAGAAAAGATCATAAAGCTCTTGCATCAAACAAAGAGGAGGCAAAAACAAAACCACTGCTCTAAAAACAGTATCCCATCCTAAGAACCGTGAATGAATCAAAACCCACAACCTCATTGGTATAAAAAGCTTACAGTGATTTTCACTGAACAATATACTATTAGACTAGCAAGATTTTCAGGAAAGATACCCCGTAAAAAATATGCTTACAATACAGGAAAAGCATGGACAGAAAGTACTACAAATCCAACAAAACAGAGATTTAAATAAAATGCTTGGAAGTTCACAAAAGGCTGCTTACTTGTACACATCTCTTGTTCGCTCCATGTCTCCAGCATCGAGTTCTTCATAGAGTGCATAATTAATCCTAAGTTATACACAGACAAATAATAAATACCACAAGAAAATGCAAAATCAATAAATAATAAATAAACAAACAGATAACAAAACAGAATTCAAATCAAACATACCACAAATAAATATAGCGCTGCCAGTATCGCTTCTCCTCAGCTGGAGGAACATTAGCTATAGCTCTCTCATAAACCTCCCTAGTTCTTTCCTTATTCCCGACACTCTCTTCCAATCTTATATAATCAAACCACGAATCATAATTCAACGGATTTTTCCTCACTTCATCTTCATACTGAAACCTTCTCTTCCCAACAATAGCATCCTCAATCCCTTCCCTATCACCATACTGTTTCTCAAATGCCACAAACTTCCGGTACAAATCCTCAGCCCTCCCCTTCGGAATATGATCAAGTGCAAATTTATAAATACACCTAGCACGCTCTGCCTCCTTACACCTTTCCTCAAACTCCGCAAACGCCACAAAAAGCAGCTCTGCTTCCTCATCATCCGCTAGCTTCTCCACCGCTCTCTCATAAACATTCCTCGCCTTAGGAACCTCGCCATTCTTCATCTCAAACTTCGCATAGCGTATCCAAGCACCAACCCTAGGATGACACAAAACAAATCTCTCGAAAATCCCTCTCGCTCGTTCAATCTCGTTATATCTCAGCTCAAATTTTATATAAGATAACCATCCTTGCTGATCCGGCATCCATTTCATCCATCTCTCGAAAACCTGCCTCGCCCCAGCGACATTGCCAAGCATCTCCTCCATATGAATATACTTATACCACAACTGATCCACCCGCGGCAAGAGAGTAACCGCGCGATCCCAAACATTCCTCGCATGATTAATAAACTTATTCTTCATCTCAACTTCAGCATACTTCAACCACAGAGTATGATTCTTATAATCAACTTCCAATGCTCGTTCCCAAACCGAACGCGCACGTGTAAAATCCTTCTGCGACTCTTCCCACTGTGCATACTTAATCCAAACACTGACATTCCACCGAACTCTCCGGATTAAATCCTCGAATTCCTTTCTTTTCCGGAGACGATACTCGCCGAGTTCGGTTGAATCGGTGATTTTCTGTTTCGGAGGACGGATCTCGGCTTCTTGACGCTCCCTAGCTTCACGAAGAATTTGCTCCGCTGTGATTTGAATTGGAGCGGGGGTTTTGTTCTTAACCCTAGTTGGACGTGGAAGCTTGACTTCGGTGTCTTTTCGAGTGAGATAACCTAGGGTTGGGTCTGCATCTTTGGAAGAAGACATGGCTAAGGTTTGGAAAACCCTAACGATAGAGAAAGAGGAAGAAGACGATACAGGAAAAGAAGAAGAATGTGTATTTGTTGAAGGTGTAAATCTGATTCAAAGAGGTTTATTGGTGGGCTTTTGGGCTCAAAAACATTTAATGGTTAATTGGGCTTTTACTCAAACTTAAAGTTTCTTTTCCCACCCTTCTCACTTGTTTCGATTATGAGATCTGAAATGTTGCAATGTTGCATGTGTTGAAGAATGTATTCAACGTGTTTTTATATTGTTAGAATTATATCATTCAAAATATTTTAGGGTGTATGGGAAAGCCCGAATAATGAATAAAGAAAATCTCATTCTTTAATTTTATGTGATTGAAAATTAAAAACTATGTAGTTTTAGGGTAGAAAATGTTTGTGCGTTGGTTGATTTTAAAGAAAGTATTTGTGTTGCGATAATTTTGATGATACAAAAGTTGTTGATTTAATGAAAAAATATATATATTGAATGCAAACAATAGATTGCTGTGAGTTTGTTTGATTTGCTTTAAAAGTAATTTTGAGAACAATCAAATTGTACAATTTACGATCTGACAACTCGATGATTAAAAATAGGGTGAATAGTGTTTTTCACCCCTGTAATATAGACCATTTCCGGTTTTCACCCTTATGAAATTTTCGGTCCGGTTTGCACCCTTGTAAAAAAAAAATTCCGGAAAACACCCCTCCCCCATCCAGCTCATCAAAATTGCCTATGTGGCGCTGACTTGGCTTTTTCTTTTTGTTTTTTTTTAAATTTTTTTGCTTGCCACATCAGATATTATTATTAAAAAATTTAAAAATAATAAAAATTAATTAAAAAGTAAAATAGTAATTTAAAAAACATTGAAAATTACTTTTTGAAAAAAAAAATTAATTTTTTTTTTGAAAAATTCTTAAATTTTTTTTTGTAAAAAATTCTTAAATTTTTTTTTATTATCAAAATTTTTACGACTTTTTTATTCTGTAATTTTTATTTTCAAAATATTAAAAAGGTAAATTCATAAAAAAAAAAAAATTTACAAAAAAAAATTTCTGGGAAAAAAGTTAATTAAAAAAATTTTGATAATAAAAAATCTGGAATTAATTTTCAAAAAAATCTGAATTTAAATTGTAACACATTATTCCTTTTTCGAACAAAAATATTTAAAAAAAATCAGGAATTTAAATTTCAATATACAAAAAAGGCAAATGATTTTACGAAATTTTTTTAAAAAAACTTTTCGAATCTGGAACTTTTTTTCGAAAAGCCAAAACTTTTCGAAAAACTTTTTTAAAAATCTGGAATTTTTCGATTCTGAAATAGAATTTTTTTTTCGAAATTATGAAGATTTTTCGATTTTGGCTAAAGATTCCAACGAAAATCCATTTTGGGGCTAATGATTCGAAAAAGTTCAGATTTTTCTTTTGAAATTAAAAACTTTGTTTTTTTTAATACAAAAAATATAAATTTTGGTAATAAGAAAATCGTTAAAATCTTTTTAATTTCTAAAAAAATGTGATTATACTTTTTTCCCAGAAATTCTTTTTTGTAAAAGAAATTTTTTTAAAAAAAATTCAATGAAACTTTTTTTAAAAAATTTTTGAGAATTTACCTTTTTTATATTTTGAAATTTTAATTCCAGATTTTTTTTAAATATTTTTAATTTCAAAAAAATGTGATTTCAAATTCCAGATTTTTAATTTTCCAGATTTTTTTTAAATTTCAGATTTTTTATGAAACTTTTTTTAATTTCGAAAATATTTAATGAAAATGAAAAATCGTTAAAATCTTTTTAATTTCTAAAAAAATGTGATTATACTTTTTTCCCAGAAATTCTTTTTTGTAAAAGAAATTTTTTTTAAAAAAATTCAATGAAACTTTTTTTTAAAAAAATTTTGAGAATTTACCTTTTTTATATTTTGAAATTTTAATTCCAGATTTTTTTTAAATATTTTTAATTTCGAAAAAATGTGATTTCAAATTCCAGATTTTTTTTAAATTCCAGATTTTTTATGAAACTTTTTTTAATTTCGAAAATATTTAATGAAAATGAAAAATCTAACCTTTTTTAAGAATTTTGAAAAATTGCCTTTTTAGTATTTTGAAATTTAAATTCCAGATTTTTTTAAAATATTTTTAATTTCGAAAAAATGTGATTATATTTTCTGTTTTTTCTAATTTTTAAAATTTTGAAAATAAAAATTCCAGAATAAAAAAGTCGTAAAAATTTTGATAATAAAAAAAATTTAAGAATTTTTTTCAAAAAATAAAATTATTCGAATTTTTTAAATTATTTTTTTATTTTTAAATTTTTTTAATAATAATATCTGATGTGGCAAGCAAAAAAATATAAAAAAAACAAAAAGAAAAAGCCAAGTCAGTGCCACATAGGCAATTTTGATGAGCTGGATGGGGGAGGGGTGTTTTCCGGAAAAAAAAATTTACAAGGGTGCAAACCGGACCGAAAATTTCATAAGGGTGAAAACCGGAAATGGCCTATATTACAGGGGGTGAAAAACACTATTCATCCTTAAAAATATATAAGTCCACTTAATCCTCTTAAGATAGTCCATTTAATAGTTTTTACAAGAAAAAAATGTTTTAGAACTATTAAGTTGTACAACCCGTGATTTAAAAACTTAAGGATTAAAGAGATTTGCATCTAATTAGAAAAATGTTGGTGATTAAGAGTGGCAACATGTACAATGAGAGAAGAGAGCATATTTTCAATGTGGAATAAGACGATAATTAAGGTGGCATGTGAGAGGTGCGACGACGGTGATGGTGGTTGCAAACTGGCGTAATGGTGGTGGAAACTCTCTCGGTCTTGTTTTTGGTTTTTATTAGTTACTTTTGTGGAAATGAACTTGAGTTGATTTTGAAATGTTTTTACTTATCGTTTGAAGGAGAGATTACGTGGAAACTCTCTCTGTCAAGTCCCAAACACGATTTCTTTCAGAGGCCATTCGATTTTCGTGCAAACAAGAAATGTATTTCCCTTCATATTCCTTTGATTTTTTTAGATACATAGCAATAATTACATCTATTTCACTCTACTTCATTTGAATGTAACTGTATATTTGTAGAAAACATGTTTTGATTGGATGTATGACTATGAGTACTATGAATCAAGCAAAAATATATATGATGTAAATAAGTGTGTTTAAGGACGCGCAACACCTTCTTGTTTAACTTCCAATTGTTGTCAACGAAACGAGCCGTCAAAGACATATACCGATAGTTATAGGAAGAAGTTTAAAAGTTGATGATTAGGCTAACTCTACCACAATATTGAGAAAGGAAAGTCTTCAACCTTACTTTTTCGCTGCCCCACAATGTAAGTTCATAATGCAACCTATGGGGGTGAATTAGGTTTCTAGGATTATTGGTTAATTTTTACAAGGTTAGTGTTGTTGATAATTTTTCCAATAAATAATTATGAAGTTATGAATGCGGAAAAATAAAAGAGTATGGGAAGAAGAAAAGACACAAGAGAATTATACAGTTCATCTACTGGTACATCCGCTACCTTCACACCCCGCGAATGAATTCACAATGCAAAAAATATTTGTTACGTTTTGTTCTATTTGTTCACAATGCAAAAAATATTTGTTACCTTCACACCCCGCGGCTTGTTTGATTTGTCATGTTTTGTTCTATTTGTGACAATTAAATCTCATATTTTCATTTTTTTTTCTGCTGCAGCGTTACATCTGAATAGAAATAAATGGAAAGAGCTGGGTGGTCCAAGTAGGTTGTGCAACTATTTTCTTTTCAATTGGAACCAATGTTAAACTCCAAGTTTTCATGTTATGAAGTTCTCATAACTGTTATGTTAACAAAGCAAATTCTTTAGATGGATATGTGTTTTAAAAAACAATGTTCTCTATTTCAGGATATATTTGTTTCCAATTGATTGAAAAAGAAGAAATAAGTCACTTATTATTTGGTTAAATCTAGGTGTTAGAACTTTGCAATAAAACAACAAAATATGTAGCATAATATCATGTGAAAACGTCATTCATATACTTATTATTATCTGATGGGGAAAATGTTCGCTATGCCTTTTTGTGCTCCACACTTTCAATAGAGTACGTTAAAGTATAAAAATCGGGTCTGTTAAAACGGTATTGTTTTCAAACAGAAGATGGGAACGAGTATCATACAAATGTATCCTGAAATAATAATAAGTGACTTGTTTCTAGAGACAACTAATACTTATTATTTGTTCAATTAATACTTATTATTAGAGACAACTAATACTCATGCAATATAAATAATAGATAGAATACAATAATATGACCATCCATATCTATCATATGACATGTATTGTCAAATAACCTGTTTAGCTTGAAACATCAGTTGTTTTTTTTAACTCTACTATACTTTATGTAAAATATCAACCACTTCGATGTTGTTCTTGTTGATTGTAAATATTTTGCATTTGTTATTAATTACATTATTATTTGATATGATCATATTTTTTTTTAGAGCGTAACTTTAATGGTTGACTTATGTTGTAGTTTTCACACCAAGATGTAAAGTTACAATTCTCTAATATGTTTGACATACAATAATACGAAAGTTTGTATTTTATTACAAAGAGTAAAGAGTAATGTAATTTAAACATCTCTTGGAGGTTGAAGAAAATTGTATACTTTACATTTTATCATAGATATCATATTAGTCAAATAAAGAGATCAAACATTACAATTATTATTGATCAATTTTTATTTACTAACTTGGTTATAATATAAACGAAATTGAGAGGAAAATTTATAAGTAATTTATATGAGATTGATGATGAAAATAAAAGAAAACAATGTGTTTTTCTATTTAAAATAATCTAATGTCAAAATTCACACATCTTAAATAAAGATTCAAACTCGTGTCCAACACACAACATATTTCCATAACATCATATCCGGTGCATATATGAGAAATAAGAGTGTGTTTGTTTCAATGATCAAAATTAAAATTTTGGAAATACTATTCCATGGAACGTAATTTTCAGGAAACTTATTTCATGTCAAAGTGTTCGGTAAATAATATAATTTTTTAGAATTTTTTTAAAATGTATTTAATTTATTTTTTTAATAATTAAAATAAAAAATTAAGAAGTTAAATAATGTGTGGGAGTGAGAAATTATGAGTGGTTACCAAAAAGAGGTGTGTTATTTGAACAATCATTTGTGTTAGAACTTTTGGAACAACCTTAAATTTACAAAGAAAAGTAGGCATTGACATGGAAACCAAAACAATAGAGAAAGTTGTCACAAAAATTGTCCCAAAATGGTTGTACAAATATCATTTTCCACTTCTATAATTTGGTTAGATCGAAACCAATGACGAAACCCAACCCTTTACAATGTTTAACTTAAACTCAAGTGTTTTGTCTATTGCTTTACCGATACTTATTTCTTGTTCGATGTTGTTATGTGTATGGTGAGACTTGAGAACGGGTGTTCTTCCTTCCAAAGTGTCTTACTACATCCCACAAATTCAGCAACTTAACATATTTAATTAATGTTAATTCCTCTTCTTTTTAATTAATGTTAATTCAAGAAACTTGTTTTTCTACGTATTTAATTTATTTATTCATAAACAATGCAAGGTTATATGTTGATTATTAAATATGGGGATGACCTAATTGATGAAGTTAAAAAATTCAAAACTAAAGCGATGAAGAATCAGTTGATGAGGGAATTCAATTATAAGTTGTTGAGGATTCACGTCATAATAAAGATGATGACATGTATTCACTCAAAACCAAAACCCATAAAATCCTAAAATCCAATATGAGGTTGTTGGTAAAACAACTACATCACAACTTCCATATGCAACAGTTGAAGAACTAACGGTAAAAAGTTATAATGATTCAAGTTTTGATATTGAAGAACTAAGTTGAAATGTACTACACAGTCTTGTGTGCATTATCTCTTCATTTTTCTCTACCTGATTTTCTTTAACATGTGAGCAAAGAATTGTAAAATAATTGTTGAAAATCAGATTGATAAAGGTGTTGTCATGTCGAAAACATGATACAACCAATTATCTTCTCTATAAAAAATGACATGTTTTGGTCTTTATAAAATTAAAATTCATGTAATTATGCTTAAATTTTTAAAAGATTTTTTTTATAGACATGTTAAAAACATTATAAGAAACTCTTTTACAATATTTTTTTTTAACATCCAATAAATTAAATATGATTTTTTAAACGTCAAAATTTCAAGATAAAAGTAATGAAAATTTGGACCTAAAACTCAAAATTTGAGCTCAATCATTTTGGAGGAACTTATTATAATGTTCTAAACAAACAAGGATGTAAAAAAACATTCAAAAATTGAAGAGTTTAAGCATAATTAAACAAATTTTAATTTAACTGAGACTAAAACTACGTGCTGAATTTTTTTACAAGGACCAAACACTTGTCATTTTTTTTACGAGGACTAAAGCGGTATTGACTGCATTTATAGAGACTAAAAATTTGTTTAACTCTTAAAAAAACCTTTTTGTTTCTACAAATTTTTGAGAGATACACTTATTTGAGGTAGGCAAATATATAACCACACTTGTTCATTCAAATAAAATAAAAAAAGTTTTGCTAACGAGTGTGAAATTCTGGTACTTTGGTATAATAGATGTTGAACTCAATGTTAAGACAAGTTAGAAGTCGCATAAGATGTCATAACATCTTGTCATCAAAAATATCAAATATTTTAAAAGAACAAGAACATGCAGTAAAAGACACAAGTTATTTGCTGACCCAGTTCGATCCAACTTCACTTACATCTGAGGGCTACCAAGCCATGAAGGAAATTCACTATAGTAGTATCAATCCGAAGCATACATAAAAGCTTTCACCAGCCTACTAACTTCTCACTTAATCACTACCCGTGATACTTTACCCAAGACTCTCACTAGTCCTAAATATGAGAACCCACACTCACTTCCTCTTAGTTACAAACCAGTGACCGTCCTTGAAATCCTTAACAAATAATAGAGACACTCTCCTATAAAAGGAATCAACTCGTGCTTAAAAGCTTAGAGAGATTCAGAGCATTACAATTAAATTACAAAGTCCAACTCTAATATCAAAGTGATATGAGAGTGACTCACAAATAACAAAGACAATCTAAAACCCTATATGACTCTTTTCAATTGTGGCTTCAGTGAGTTTTTAGGTCCTCTGTCTCTGTCTATATAGACTGGATGCAGAATAGGTGTGAGGCACAAATCTTGGCTAAAGATCAGCTGAATTCTCGATATTTCAGCATAAGTATTCTGAAGCAGATCAGATGTTTCTTTAAATGTTGCGACAACATTCTTAAGGACTAAGTTAAGCATGAACCACCTTCCTCTGCTTCTATAAACACACTATTTTAGTCAACTCTTCTCGTGATACAAATCTTTAGATATATATGAAAAATCTTCACGATTAAAAGCGAATCTCCAAGAAGCGGATCAAAACACATTCTAATGTCGTACCAACTTGTTAAGACATTATGTCTGACATCTTGCTATAACTAAAGTTTTAACAAAATGCAGCCAATACATGTCTAAAAATCCAAGAGAGTGCCTCAAAGACATTCTTTAATAAATTTTAATTAAGTAAGATTTTTATTGAAAAAGTCAAACAATTCAATTTCAATGCATTGAATTCATTAATTTATACAAAAATTTGTTATTTAAGTTTGCTAAAAGTGTCTTTTGAAAAAATAAAACAATACTTATTTGATATTTTTGCATTGATTCCCTCAACTTATGTTTTTTTTTTTGGTGCTAACCCTCCAATTTTTTAAGGGAGGGTAACGTGATAATTAAGAGTTTGACAAATAAGTAAAATCCGACAAAAAAAAACTACTACTGTACTATTTTATTTAAGAATTGACTTGGGATCATCTAGAATTAAAAAAGAAAAGAAATAATCTTGCTGAGGGAGATAGGAATTATAGACGGGTCGGATCAAACCCGACAATGAAGCCGGTTTATCTTGTTCAAACGAGTATTGTATATTGCCACATATGACTTTACCTTTATCAATCGCTATTGTCTTGTGTTGTAAGAGCGCGTGTTGTGTTGTTGCTTCTCCAACCTTTTCTTTCCAAACCGACTTTTGTTCATGTAAGTCCTTTCCTTTCAATTCTCACTATTTATTTCTCCAATTCCATATCTCTATTGCTTAATTCTAATTAATGTTAATTCAACTAACTTGTTTTTGTTTTAATTTATTTGATTTATCTATGGACAGTTTTAATTTTTGTATTGATAGCTAAATATGGAAAATACTTAATTGTTAAAGTTAAGGCATGGATGAAGAATTAGTTGATGAAAGAATTCAGTTAGAGGCTGTTGAGGATTCACAGCGTCAGAACAAAGACGATGTCGTCCTAAAATCCCAATATGATGGTAAAAATGTAGTTGAGACTGTTAGTGAAGCAGCAGATACATCACAACAACATCCATATGAAACAGTTGAAGAATTAACAGTAAAAAGTTACAATGGTTTTAGTTTTGATATTGGTACTTCTACTACTCAAGTTCAACATAAACATTGGCAGAATCTTTATCAGATTGGAAATAATTCAGGGAATGGGAATTCAATTAGTGATATTGGGTTGATTAGTAGTGGGCCCGCAGCTACGTCTAGTGCTTGGGAGGATGTTGGATCCACCTCGTTTCCGGAGTTATTAGCTAGAAAATCGCATAGTGATGGTCAGAGTAATGCAGTTGAACATTTGGCGGCTGCGGAAAGTAAGGAGGGTGTAGGACCCGCAGGTGATGTTCATCGAGGAATACGGACAAAGATGATATCCAAATCAGGGTTTGCTGAGTATTTTATTAAAAATACGTTGAAGAGTAAGGGTGTTGTACGTAAAGGTCCAGCTTCTGATCACGTTTATGTCCAATCTAGAGAGCAAAATCAAACAAAGGCAGGCGGTGATGCGAATCAGAATTGGGGTAAGATTGGCGTTGGCGCAAATAAGAATCAGATGAAGACGAGCACTGATACAAATCAGAAACAAATGAAGACTGGTATTGGTGCTCAGTCAAACTCTAATGTATCAGTGAACCGTGGTTCCAAGATTGCAAAGTTTCCGATTCACAGCGATGCTGCAGTGCCTAAATCTAGCACGACTGAATGTGACGGTGTAACATTGAGAGAATGGTTAAAATCTGGCCAGCGCAAATCAGGCAAAGTGGAAAGTTTAAATATATTTAGGAAAATTGTGGATTTGGTGGATGACTCACACTCTCGGGGAATAGCGTTGCATAACCTTTATCCATCTTACATTAAATTGCTACCATCAAACCAGGTCATGTACATTGGGTTACCTACTCAAAAACAAACGGCAGGTAAAAGGGTGTCCGAGCAAGTAACATCTTCCTCTGTTGATATGGGGTCCAAGAAACAAAAATTTGACGAGAGTGCGAGGGTTACTGGGAGTGACTTGTGTCCTGAGACTGCTAATCATCATGAAGTTCAAATGCCTTCAATTGGATCACAAGATTATCGTAACAGATATGAGGAAGATAACCAATTTTCTGTGTATAATTTTGGGAGAATGTCTAGCATTCCTCGTGTATCTAATTCAGGTCAATTGTCATTTAGCAGTAATTCGATATGTGAAAGATGGGAAAATAAGTGGTATGCGAGTCCTGAGGGAGGTTGCACAATATCATCAAACATCTACTGCCTCGGTGTCCTCCTTTTCGAGGTGTGTAGACCCGTTCATGATACCTTTGTTCATTATTTAAATGCAGTTTTCTTATGTTATGTGATAATATTTATTCATAACTCCTCAAAATGAGATACGTTTTTACACTGAACTTGTGTAGTATGTGTTTTTACATAGAACTTGTGTAGTATGGTTGAAGACCCGCTTCTGTCTATATATTTTTGAGGTCAACATGGCTTTCTAGCATTAGTGTTGTTTGGAAATTTATGAAGTTGATTTTTGCCTTTTGGTTTTTCCCTATACTTAGTGTTAGCTTTCTGACATCCTCCCAGTAAGACTCCAATTCAGATATGACGTACATTTCTTAGTAACGTGGCTGCCTCGTTTCAGGTTGATTAGAAGACCCATGCGGGTGTTTAGTATAGATCTTTCTAGTCAATAATATTAACTAATTGGTATAATTGGAAGTAACTTAATGTGCAATAAGGTTTGACAAACCTTTCAATGAATTAAATTATTTGATATTGTTCTCAGTCATTCTCACTGGAACAGTAAACATCAAGTCAGAAGCTTATTTATTTATTTTCATTTCTCAGCTACTAGGTCATTTTGACTCTGAAAGAGCGCATATTGCAGCAATG
This sequence comes from Medicago sativa, assembly GCF_051527215.1. Taxonomy (NCBI): domain Eukaryota; kingdom Viridiplantae; phylum Streptophyta; class Magnoliopsida; order Fabales; family Fabaceae; genus Medicago; species Medicago sativa. The sequence continues at coordinate 3,234,414 of NC_140753.1, forward strand.
TCTGATCTTCATCATAGGATTCTTCCTCCAGCTTTCCTATCAGAACATCCTAAGGAAGCTGGATTTTGTCTCTGGCTGCTGCATCCTGAACCATCATCACGTCCAACAACAGGGTACTATTGAAATATTGTCTAGTGTAGTTAACATGTGATTTAATTCAATTAGAACTATATGTAAAAATTAGTCATTAACATCCGATCTACAAATCTATCTTTTGTTTCTTTGATAAAATTGTAAATATGGAACAATGTCTATTTAAATCATGGCATGCCCTTACGTTGGTGGCCATAGGTATTGTTGAGAGACCCACATTAGATAGCAATATGGCCTGAATTATAAGTGGGGCAACCCTCCACATTTCCATTTAAGGAGACTATTGAAGTTTTATTTATGCAGACGCATGGATTCTTTTTTCCTTTTCATAATTATTAACTAAAAAGTGTACCCTGTTTTATTTATTTATGCAGACACATTGAAGTTTTATATAGATGAAATATTTGTTCTCTAAGATTTCTGCTTCTCTCTTTGATATTACTAACTGCCGAAATGAGCTTTATTAAATAATATGTATGTGATTGATTTAATGATTCAGATAATTTTTTATTTAAATGTTATTCTCTTTCAGTCTCTGTGAAATATTTTGGCATATTTTCAAACTATATGCTGTTAATTCTATAATTTGGACCACAAACGTCATACCTTATTGATATGATTTCCTAAATCTTTAACTTCTGTTGATATGTTTCCCTAAAGCTAAAACTTTTGTCACATAACAGGGAAATCCTACAATCTGAAGTGATTAATGGATTACAGGAGTTGTGTAATGAGGAATTGTCATCATGTATAGACCAAGAAGATGCAGAATCGGAATTGTTATTGCATTTCCTCATCTCATCGAAAGAGAAGAAGCAGGGTGATGCCTCCAAGTTGGTTGAACAATTAGAGTGCTTGGAATCAGATATAGAAGAGGCAGAGAGGAGGCATGGCTTAAGAAAATCCTTGGTTTCCTCTGGCTGGCAGAACAATTACTCATGTCAGAAAGAGATTTTGCCTCTTCAAAAGGAAGTTTTGAGTGTAGAAAGACCGCCCACAGTGTCCCCAATCTCCAATACAAATGAACTGAGATTGATGAAAAATATAGGCCATCTTGAAAGTGCTTACTTTTCCATGAGATCCAAAGTTCAGATTTCTGAAACAGATGCCACAGATCACCCAGATAAAGATATACTAAGAACTCGCGAGAATTGGTCTGTGACCCAAAAAGGCGGGGAGCAGCATATAAGTAAAGATGCTTTAGGAACCTTCTTTGATGGTTTGTGCAAGTATGCACGTTACAACAAACTTGAAGTGCGGGGTATACTAAGAAATGCAGATTTTAACAATCCTGCAAATGTTATATGCTCTCTAAGCTTTGACCGGGATGAAGATTACTTTGCTTCTGCTGGGATATCTAAGAAAATAAAAATCTTTGACTTCAATACACTTTGCAATGACTCTGTTGATATCCATTATCCTGCTGTTGAGATGTCAAACAGATCAAAGCTTAGCTGTGTTTGCTGGAATAGCTATATTAAGAACTATCTTGCCTCTACAGACTACGACGGTGTAGTGAAGGTATACTTTGCAGACACCGCTTGAATTATTGTTTTATCATTGAGAAAGACATTCTTTGCAGTATCCCTTAGTGATATATGTGGAATTAATGTATCTGATTCAAAACTAAATGGTTTACTTTAGAGGGTCTACTCATCCTTTACTTGAATATTTGGGTTATAACACTGCCCCTAAATGGAGAGAATAGTTTTAATTTTCTCAAGAGTGGCTGGTCTTGTTTAGAACCTCGCATGCTAACATCACATATTCCATCATTTGATTAATGGCAAGTTGTTAGCACATTGACATATGATATTGGTTTCTATGATTCTTAAAAGTTACACATAGGATTATATTATTTATGTCACTATGTGTAACTTTCTCTTGTCTGTTTGAGTGGATTTCTTTCTTAACTTTTGTAAAGTAGTACTCTGAAACAGTCGTATTGGTACTAGGCATGCATATTTGTTATACTTATGCATAAATGAAGTTATTTATGTATTTAGTATGCTGGGAATACTTTTGTTACTCCCTCCGGTCACATTTATAAGCAAAAAAGCACTTTTTAGGTTCATTGAATATATGATGTATTTGGTCTATATATTGACCAAATACATTATGTATTCAATGAACCTAAAAAGTGTTTTTTTGCTTATAAATGTGACCGGAGGGAGTATATCATTTGATACAATTCATTCGTTGGATACAATTATGGGGTTACAATCATGTTGCTTGTGGACATCAATATAATATACTTTATAGTTACAAAATTCTCATTAATCATCATGTACCAGTAAAAAATGGGGACTTCTATAAACTTGCATTTGTTTTTTGAAAACAAAAGAGTAGATTAACCGTCTAGGTTGAAAGTCCTGTTCTTTTTCTTCTAAGACGTTCTCAAATAATGTCATTTTATTCTGCGACTTTGTGCTATTGTACCAACATCGTACATGGAATACATATACTTTCTTGAACGAAACATGTGCTTCCTACATTGTTGTAGGCCAGCCAAGATTGTGCGTGGCATGATTATTTAGCATCAAAATATAGAGTTGCTTGCAATCATATTTGTTTGCTTAAATGCAGAAGGGCATTAGTTCACATGGTTGTACCCTATCTTGACCAATCATCATTTGTAAAATTGAGAATATAACTATTTATATGTAATTAATTGGCATACTCTCTGATTACCAGAATTATTCATGGTATGAATATTTCAATGCATTTTCAGTTATGGGATGCTAGTACGGGTCAAGAATTTTCTCAATACAGTGAACATGAAAAGAGGGCTTGGTCTGTTGACTTTTCTCCGGTATGCCCTACAAAATTTGCCAGTGGAAGTGATGATTGTACTGTCAAGCTGTGGAGCATCAGTGAGGTAAACCCTTTCCCATGCACTGATGCACGCACGTACTCACACACGGGCACACATGCATGTAAGCATGCAATGTGCAGATTTCACCTCACAGAAAATCAATAGCCAACAAAAAACTAGGGTTACAATGTAATCGTATGTTGCTTCTTACTGAGTTTTTTTTTGTTGGTATTTATGACATTATACCACTGCTATCAAAAGCAGATTATGGTGGCCAGCCAAATAATCGCCATATAAACATGACCCAGCTGTCTGTTGTGGATATAATAGATGTTGTGCCTCTGGCAGCGGGCACAAAATCCGCCATGCCATAGTGCGGTGGTGGATGAAAATTTGACAACACAACATGAACTTCAAAAGTTTTGATAACCACCGTTCATATGCATCAAAAACACGATTTGAAAATTTCTCCCTGTAAAGAAAAGAAGACCAATTAAAAAGAAGACGAAAAAGCTGGCAACCCAATAAAAGGGGCTATTAGGAAGAAGAGAAGAGTTTATAAAAACACAAAGAACATGGACAGAACATGCAAGTTTGAGCGTTGGATAGGCAAGGTCGAGAGCTATAATTTCATGAGGCAGTAGATAAAAGTGGTTGTTGTACAGTATGGATAATTTGAAATTAGCAAGTTAAGAGAGTGGATTCCATCCTATATACTCCAAATTGGAGGGGAAGAAAAATTAGGGAAGAGGAGGAAATGGGATGGAATGGATCCCATCATATACCACTCCATTCCATTCATTTTTTTTGAAAATCTAAACAATGGAATCACATTCCATACCACTCCATTCCATTTCATTTCATTTCACCCTATTACATCAATTGAAACAAAGCCCGTGAAAAATTCAGTCTTTGTCTTTCCATCAGCAGAGTGACAGATATTGAATGGCCATGAAACATAAATTTTGCATCAGTGTATTTTCCGTTCAGCTCAAACTACTGCCAAACATACAATATAGTTTCTTAGCAATAACCATTGAAGAGCTAATATAGTGCAAATTTTTCACAGAGAAATTCTTTGGGCACAATCAGGAATGTTGCTAATGTCTGCTGTGTTCAATTTTCTGCTCATTCCTCTCATTTGCTTGCCTTTGGATCTGCGAATTACTCAACTTACTGTTATGATCTTCGCAATCTTAGAAGTCCCTGGTGTGTATTGGCTGGCCATCGTAAAGCTGTAAGCTATGTCAAATTCTTAGACTCTGAAACACTTGTTTCTGCATCTACTGATAATTCATTGAAGATCTGGGATCTCAATAAAACCTCTTCGGTTGGTTCATCCACTAGTGCTCGCAGCCTAACCCTGTCTGGACATACTAATGAAAAGGTATGGTTTTAAATTTTATAACACTATGAAATTTATGTTTGTGGAACCTGTAAGGTTTGTCTGTCAGAGCCTTTTAAACTTCCATTTTAAAACTTTACTTATTTGGGCGTTAAATGGGGCTTCAAATTGTTTCCTTATCTGAATGGCTAGTCAAATTTATGAAGTGTGCACGCGTTCGGCCAAAAATAAATTGTTCACGTTTGTGATGAACAACTACTTTGGTTCAGTTTGGAATTGGATTAGATTCTAGCTATATAAACTTATCATTGAAATTAGTATTTAGTTTCTAGCTTATAGGTGTTTATGGAGAATATAAACCAGAGAACTTTTGAAAAAAAAATTGAGGTGCAGAAGTTGAAATCAACTCATGAAAGAAGCTATTACCTAGAATGCTCATGCCTATTACCCATATGGTTATTGCAAGATAGTTTCAAACTATTTTTTCTTTCTTTCTTTCTTTCTTTTAGTAAAATAACCTGTTCTTTTTTTACGAGAACTCGTAGAAAAGTTTATTCAAGTTAGCTCTATATCTGGATCAGAAATTTTACCTGTGTTTCGTTTGTGTTATTATTCTGACCAATGTTTGTTTATGGTTTTATCAAATTGGTTGACTGAAATCCTCCACCTCGCTTTGACAGAATTTTGTGGGTTTGTCTGTTGCTGATGGATATATTGCATGCGGTTCAGAATCAAACGAGGTATATATTACTTTGCAGCAATGTTTATCTGTTTAATGTTACTCCCTCCGTTTCAAAATGAGTGTCGTTTTAGGTGTTTACACACATATTAAGAAATGCAATGATTAAAAGAAAGATAATGGTTATTTTACCAAATTATCCTTATTAACTATTGGTTAGTTTTAAAAGTAATACTTTGGAAGTAGTGTGCAGAGTATTAATTGAGGGTACAATTGAAAAGAAAAAGTTGTTATTGCATTGGAAACCGAAAGTGACATTCATTTTGAAACAAATTTTTTTTGGCTAAAGCGACACTCATTTTGAAACGGAGGGAGTACTAATTAAAAAGGATTTAGAGCATGTTATTGCAATTAGTAGTTTTAGTTAATTGCACTAATGTAAAATTGTAACTATCGACAAACTCTAATACATGAGTTCGCAAATCCTACCATGCGGTAATTTTGTGATGATATCTTTGACTTGCATTCTTACATTTGCAATATTGAATGAAAACTTTCATTTTAAAGTTATACTGAAAACCTATTTAGAAGGACTATACCATGATGAAGGCCTGAGTTTTATGCAGAAGTCATATTCATTGGGATTACATCTATATTTTCTTGCAGGTTTACACCTACTATAAGTCGCTTCCCATGCCAATTACTTCACACAAGTTTGGATCTATTGATCCCATCTCTGGTAAAGAGACTGATGATGACCATGGTCAGTTTGTTTCAAGTGTGTGCTGGAGAGGGAAATCAAACACGCTTCTTGCTGCCAATTCAAGTGGATGTATAAAAGTGTTACAAATGGTTTAAGGAAAGTTTTCCCTTGACGATGGCTCTCCTACATTTTTGCCCTGGTCACTCGGGCCAATCAACTTGCTGGGGATTGTAAGAAACCCTTTATACATCTCGAGTTTTGGCTTAAGATTTGACGCAGAAAGGTACAATCTCCACAATACTTGAATGGAGCAATAGATTTGCAATCTAAATCCCGATCTTCTTGAAGTTGGATTCATCCCAATGAGCATAAGCAAGGTTAGACTTTAAACCAGAATTCCACACCGTCATTATGTCATATTTAACAAAGGCTTGTTATACATAATTTTTCCTGGTATCAAATATGGAAAAGATTGAGACTTTGTAATTGGAGCGAAAAAAGCTCAAAGTCTGCAAAGTGCTTGGCTGAGCCTATGGAAATTGTATTGTGGTCCGTTTCATATTTTTTTTTTTATTCACAAAGGACTAGCAATTGCAGTTTTGTAGGAAAAAATGATTGTTTGTAAAATGTTAAAATAGCTTCGCCACCATAAAAGGGAAGCATTTAGTTTCAGTTGTAACACCTCCTTCTTTGTTTTGTCTCTACTCAATGATTGTATATATTAATGTAACATACATGGATTTATTGGTTTTAGGTTGCTATTCAAATGCATGTAAATCAAGCACAGTTTTTCTTTATAGCAGAAACTATGTATCGTTTTGATTTAATCTATTTTGTTTACATCTCAGTCATTGTTTTGCCATGCAAGGCAATTTTTGCTGCGTTATTGAACTTTTTGTGTCATTCTCTATACTGCATTGCCACTATGCGGCACCCTTATCCAAAAGTCCCACAACACATATCAAACTCTTTTCTTTACTGTTACTCTATATTTCCACTTCTCTCCATTTTTTAGCTTTAGTGTGATTATGTAACGGTAACACCTAAGGAACTCACCTTCCATGTTAAATTCCATTTGATCAGTAACCGTTTTAAGGCTATTCTCTAATGTTACTTTTGTTTGTGTCAGTAATGTTACTCACTAATACCATTTATATCATTTACATCATATTGCATCCTTTTGTATCATTTACACCGAGCAATAAACATAGGTAAATTCAAGTGTGTCATTGTTATTTTGGGTCTTGAAAATTGAATTCGGAATAAGAGTCAAATACGGCTTTAATAACTACTCTTATATGTTTTTGCATGGAATAAGTCACGTGAGTTGTTGTTGATGGAGGATGAGTCACGTTTGGATGAACACAATCTTGTTGGAAGAAAAGTTCACGCCATTGCAGGTCTATTTTGAAGAAATGGAAAGAAGAAAAAAAATACAATAGGATGCAATTGATTTGAGAACAATTTAGATGATTTAAGTATTCAAAACAATCATGAATCCAATAGATTCTAACATAAAACATACACAAAGTAGTCTAGGTTGAGTAATAATCAACCTCTGTATCGTTTTTTTTTTCTTTCTTTTTTTCTTGCGTTAAAAGACAATTTCATTAATAAAAGTCCGGCAATAAATCTAAAGTCAAGACTGCAGAAATATAAGGTGGAGTCTATATACAGTCTAGATTATGAAGAGAATATTGAGCTAAATAATGGACAGCTTGGTTAACCTCACGCCTCACATGCAAGAAACTTAAACTACGAAAAAAGACATTAAAATTAATGCAATCTCTAATAATAGATCAACATAGTTGGGATATTGTTGATGAGTGTTCAACGCCTGAACCACATTAGAAGTATCAGATTCCGCTATAAGATTCAGAAAACACATGTCTTTAGCAAATTCCCTTCATTATCTATCGGACCTGTTGCGCCAACATTTAGCTTATAATAACCACTAACATGGGTCGTCCAGTGAATATCAAATATGGGTAAATTTAGACCTCCATTTAACATTTTCAACAACATTGTACTAGCACTATTAAAAATAGCAATAGATCTTTGTGCCTTTTGTACGACACTAAAACCGTTCGTTTAGTGCAATCTTAATCCTCCAATGTTAAACTTGCAAAAATTGTATCCGTTCATTTACAGCAACAAAACGTGCTAAAAGTGCACTCTACTCTTCATCCTCCAATGTTGAACACAAATTATAGTAGTTAATTTTAGCTTGCAAATGAGGTAACACTAATTAATTAGTCCAATAGTTAATTATTATTAAACTGATGAAAAAAATCCACGTAACCTATTTTATATAGCACAATAATTAAATGTGTAACTTAGTGCGAACAACTTGGTGGAGACATTGCAACATGTAGGGTCTGAAGTTCCAACTTCAGATTTTTCATTTATTCACCTTAAAAAGTAATTTCTTTTAGAAATTAAAGAATAAATTTTTAACCATTTGACAAAAAAAAAATGTAAGTAATTTTATTGGTTAAAAGTAACAACAGAATTTATTTGTTTATCTTTTAATTTATTTGTTCGTTAGTTTAATTGGCAGGAACATTATGATATACAGAAGTCGGTATTTGAACCCCATATTTCACACATTTTTTTGAATGATAAATGTCAGTAGTTACTTTAATAGATTAATATTTTACTCTTTGTTGATTTGAAACTTCAAACTCTTTTTTCTTTAGTTCAAACCAGTTGAACTATCCAACCTTTAGATTTAGCACTTGTTCACTTTAAATGTGTATTTTTAGACACTAGACCGTTTGACAACTAAAAACTGCTTCATTTAACTTTTTTCGATAACTAAAGTATCATCCCTTTGCAATTTTAGAATGTCAGAAGATTAATTCATCAAATTAACCGAGATCATGGTAGTCAAATCGGGATACTATTGTGTATCGTTCGACCATATTTTTGTATCGTGCATTGTAAGATACATAAACATAAAAAAGACTTAAAATATCATATATAAGCTCCAAAATATTTCAAATATCATACCTAAACTTCAAGATACTTCAAAACTCAAGTCATAAACAAAAGTAAATAACATAAAACATCCATAGTTCAATCCAAATCAAACATATAGAGTGCATAGTATAGAGAAACAACACATGTATGTGTTGGAAGCCGTAAAGGAAGAGAAGGTGAGTGATTTTTGGAAATAGCTCCAAATTAATTGGTAGGTTACAAACCAAAACTCTTGAAACAAAATGGTTCAAATGCAATAACTGATATGTAACATAAACCCAACTCAATAAAATCAGGTAAATTCGAGGTTTTATGGTGGATCATGCAAAACCTAACCAGACTCCCAAATTGATCCATACAAAGCGTTTTTTTCTTGGAATTTTTACCGGGTCGCGCAACCCGACCTGGTTTCTGCACCTGAAATGCAAATGTCACGGTATCATAGGATACTAGATTGAAACAAGATGCATGGGATACACCTGAGATACAATGTCATTTGGAATACATACTCTGATATGTATTGCTCATGGCTATTTTCGTATCGTATCGGGATACATATCATGGGTACGTGAGATACTAACTGCATTGACCAGGATTCATTTAAATAGTTGAGATATCTCCCAACATATACTTTTCGATACATAGTGGTGAGAGAATTAAACTTTTTCATTCATGAAAGCAACCCAATCAGTGATTCTAAATTGTCCTTTTTTTTTTTTTTTTTTTTCCGAGTATAGTTCATGTTCTAGCACCCTTAACCTGATGAGCCGACATAGGTTGCTTTGTTGGCACAGTGAACCAAATAGTACTTCATCTGTTTTTTTAAGTCTCGTTTTAATGTTTTAAGTTATACTTTGTCAATTATACCTTTCTTAATTAGTCAAATTCTTTTTTAGTAAAACTAACTATTTTTATTTGGAAAATTTGTGTTTGTTATTTTTTTTAAAACAAACTTTTTTTTAACAATTTTTGCTTTTTCGAATAAACTTTTGTTACATGTAGAAATTCTATAAATAATATTGTTAACAATTTAAATGCAAATTGAAAGAACAATTTTGATGAAAAAAATTTGTTTGTTATGGAAGAGATAAATTGTGCAAAAAAAGGAGTTTGTTAGAGAGAGAATATCCAATTGTTTGTTATATTTGAAATCAAACCAAATTTATTGAGAAGAGAAAATTTGTTACAAAAAATTAGGAACTTATTATTGGATTTTTTTTTGTCCAAAGAACTTATTATTGGATTAAAATCAGGGTATAATAGGAAAAAACTTCAAAAATCTCATTCCTTAAATTTCATGTTACTGAACTTCTCTATAACAACAATTATCACACATTTGTTAGGACGAACACTTAACAAACTCACTATATCATAAATAACAAATTCACAATGTTGAGTGGTCTCTAAGTATATTCTAGTTTTCAATTCTCATAAACATAAAACATGTTGAACAAATACAATCCATATGTCGTTTTTGGTACACTTAGTGTGCGTTTGGTTTTTTATGCGAAAAAGTTAATTTTCAATGAATCGATTCTATAAAATTGAATCGAGCTAAAAGTGAGTTTGAGGTAAAATGATTTATGTTTGTATATATTCATGTGAATGAGAGTTGAATGATATATTCATAGCTAAAAATCAATCCTACAAGTAAAAGTTATACATTATGGCTTTAAGTAAGAATAAATTCTAAAGACAAAATCAATTTGAGTTGAGAGTAACTAAACAAGTCACAATCAATTTGCTAATGATTTCTAAAATCAATTTTACTAGGTATAAAAGTGGAACCAAACATGTGCTTTACGACCAGTGCACATAATAATAACTTTTGTAAAGGTATACGTAAGGTCCTAAAATAGTATCCATTTACTTGTAATGGCTTTAAAGGGAAAAAGCATTGATAAAATTCTTCATATCGACGAGGCAACTCAACAAGTTCCATCTCCATATATAGCAGCAACAGGAGCACGAAAAAAAATCAATTTGGAAGGACGCCAATCGGAAGGACTAAACAACACTAACATGTACCTCAGAAGAAGAAGAAGAAGGGAGAAGTTCCGATCTACAGAAGGGGCATATCAGGCGCTGGCGAAACCAAGTATCAATGCAGACGGCATGGAATACATGGAGACATGGGAGATGACGGAGGAGGAGATCTGTTGACTCACTGAAATCCGCTAAGCAAACCGAGCATTCAGTGGAGTCGTGAGGCGTAACGGATGAAAAAGGGAATCCAGGGAGAGAGTCTATCACTGCTTGAATTTTTGCCGGTGATGGTGGTGGCGGTGATGCCCGAATCGGGGATAAATAGCAGCAGAGTGATATGATGTATGCAAAGAAGATGAACCAGGGAAATACGGCAAGGATGATGCTTTCAATGTCCCCGGTTTCCATGGGTGGAGGTGTTTTTGAAAAAAAGAAAGGAAGATAATGTTTTTTTTGTTGGTTGTTGTTGCTGTGTATATATATTTGATTGTGAAAAGAAGTTAGAGAATGTTTGTTTTGTTTTGTTTTCTCAATATATATATATATATATATATATATATATATATATATATATATATATATATATATATATATATATATATATATATATATATATATATATATATTCACATTCTCTCTCGGACGAGGAATGTGTTGTTTTGTTGAGCGCAAGAGGAAGAAGGAAGGATGGTGCTAGTGAGCGAGTGAGTTATAGGTACTACCAGCTCAGCAATTAGTTAGTTACAAGAATATCTTATTTCAATTTCTAATCTTCTATTAGAATGTATGGAAAATAGAATGTTCTACAAAATTAAACCCTTTAAACATTTTAGTTAAGCCTACATTACAAGTACCTCACAATATGGTTACTTGCATTCCAAGGTATCAAGTTTTGGCATGTTTCGTTAAGAAGCTAACGTTTTCAAATGATAGATATTCAACTATGTCGTGTTAGTGAATTGAATTGTACTAGCTGGATCTTTAGTTTATACATCATCAAAAGGTTTTCTATAGCTTCTGTTACATATAGTATCATGCTAATGATGCCAAACTAGCTGCTAAGAAGAACCTAATAAGTGTAAATTATGAACAATATTTTATTTGAAATTTTGATTAAAATAAGAAGTACAAATATTTGGAATTTTTTAATTGTAACAAACTTAACAAACCATTTTTATCTTTTTCAATGACAACAATCATTTAACAAATATAATATAAATATGAATTCTTATCTTTTTTTCTTTCAAAAAACAAATATGCTTATAGCATTTTATCTATACTATATACAAAGAAAATAACTGTTTTGGCTCTTTTGGGCTGATTTTTCTTTTTTCAAAATTATCCTAAACTTTCAATACAAATAACATATATAACAAATAAATAAGAGTAAATTCAAATATTAAAATAAAAGTGTAACAAATTGAAGGAAAATCGAATAGAAGAAAGGAGTAGAAGCAGCGGAATAATTTTGATTTTCTTTCCTTGGATCATTACGAAATTCAAACATGAATCAGTGATTCGATTGTTACCTCGAAGTTTGGAATCTGAACGTTGGAAACTGGAAACTGGAATCTCGATCACAGCCAAGCAAGCAACAAGCAGCAAAGCCTCTAGCAAGTCCACACGAACAGTGCTCCTCCAAAACTCGGTGCTAGCCAATGAATCGGAAGTTCAGAGAAGAAGGGTTGCTCCAAAACGTGTAACCAAAAACTTCAGCACTAGAGTTCTATTTATAGAACTTCTAGTGTGCTCTGCAAGTCAGAAGTCACTATTGGGCTTTAGTAAGCCCAACAACGAGTTTAGTAATTTTGCTAACTAATTAGCGTTAGTTACTAAACGCACCCCTTATATAAGTCATACTTATATATTTCTCTTTTGACTGTTCTTTGTGTGTGACCCTATAGGTTCTAGTCACGTTGGCAATAATATTAAATCTAATATTTAATATTATAAACAATGAGAGGTATCTATCAACACATCATTGCTACCCAAGTGACAAGAATGTCAAGTGATCTGACGAAACCTTTCCATGATAATACTCATGTGTACAATTACTCCTTTGTCTCGATATCTTTATTGATCCCAAGGCATAGATATTGTCACCCTTGTATAGATCAATATTTATATTTCTTGATTCCGAAATATACTGAATAACGAACAAGTCCAATATCTTATATTGACTTAGTTCGGCATGGCCATGCAGTTTTACAGTCATATTTCATCAAGAGGCCTAAAGATATATCTCCCGTTTATGAGGAGGGACAAATCCCATCTAGGACACTCATGTCCCTCAGCATGCTTCATCAAGCACCCATCAACCAACGTTATGGTTATCCTTTTACAGACAACGTTAGAATGACAACAAAGCACTTGAGTCCACATCTAGGGATCATAGTGGTTTCAGGTCTAAGAGCGATATACACTATTATCATTGTGAGAATATCTTATGACAATTGCATAACTTACTATGTAGTATTCTCACGGTGGGTCAATCCAGTATAAATATTACTCCTAATATTTATACCTATGTATAGACTTAATATCTCATATCTATGACCCATGAGATGCAGTCATCAGTCTACGTAAATAATAGTCTCGACACTTTATTATTATCCTTTATTCATATTAAAGCTTTGACTACGGATACATTTAAGAATAGCGTTCTTTATTATAATGTAATCTCATGATTAAGTCACACTTAATATATTATTACACGAACTATCTATTCTAAGGACTTTATTATCATTACACAAATATAATAAAGAGTGCCATATATTATTCAATAATAAAAGTCATGATACATAAAATAATGTTTAACGTAAATTATTGGCCTCTAGGGCTTACACCAACACAAATACGATATAAAAGTCATGATACATAAAATAATGTTTAACGTAAATTATTGGCCTCTAGGGCTTACACCAACACAAATACGATATGAGTATATGTCCAGTTTTTTCCCTTCATCCTTTAAAAGTGTAACAAACTAGATGAGTATATCTATACTTACTTTTTCATTATCCCAATTATATATACCCTTAAACAACTTTTTCTTTAATAAGGATTGTTGTTGGTGTCATTAAAAAAAAGAGTTTAGATTATATATATATTTTTTGATATTTTGTTGATTTCATTGAAATAGATAATCATGGTTAGTTTGATTTGTTATAATTTGAAAGCAAAAAACATTTATATTTTTACTTTTTGTCAAAATCAAAATTTCATAAAAAAATATCTTTCATAATTTTAATTGTTAGTGCAATAAAAAGAGCGGAAAGACGGACACATATGTGTCTGTCTTTTGACTAGTTAATAATAATATATCCATGTGTCTGTCTTTTCGTTAGTTAATAATGTTCTTATGGTAGTGCGGTATTCCTATTTTAATGTGATTTAATTTTTTTATTATTAATATTTTAAATAATATTATTTGAGGAAAAATAGTAAATAAAATAATTTAAATAAAGGGTAAAATAAGTAAGAAAAAAGCCAGTGTAAACTCATATATTTTCTTTATATATACTAGTGTTCAGACGGACACGTTGTCTGCTCTTTTTATTACATAATATGTAAAAATTACGAATAATAGTTTTTATTTTTTATTTTGATTAAATTATATGTAGATTTTGAACTTTCATATTGTAACAAACTAAACTTATCTTTTTTCAATGACACCAAACCAATGTGAACCAAACCGAACTGCATTGTACCAAATATTAGAACTTTTTAAAAATAAAAACTAAATTCTTCAAAAAAAAAAAAAAACTAATATGGATTGACAATAATAATATAACTAATATAATATAAATTCTTATATCTTTTTGATTTTTTTTTTAAGGTCTTATCTTTTTGAATGAAATCAACAATATAACCTTTTTATAGTTAAATCAATTACCTGAAAATGTATCTTAATGGATTCCCTCGGTATGGTTTCTAACAGCATGTGGATACTGTGAGAGAAATTTCAAGTCAGAACAAAGCACAACTTTTTTTTGACCTTTTCAAAATGGATTCTAGCATTAGAAAACATCTCCAATGTGGTTTCTAACTTTTTTTTGACCTTTTCATGTGCTTCTCAATGAAGGTAGACCGAAAGGGAGAAGAGATAGTAACTTGAGAGAATTGTTTCTTACGATCAATAAGGGGAGCATAATCAGTGTTTGTGAGGTGTAGCTGGGTGTAACGTGTGTTTATGCAAGATTTTCTTACAACCTTAATAGACTAATCTGTGATTTTGGATAATGAAGGATATATATATATATATATATATATATATATATATATATATATATATATATAATAAGACTATACGTGAAGAATTAGTTGCTGTACTGCAGTGATGAAAAATTGTAGTGAATTTTTTGGAAGTATTTTCTTGAACTCTCAATGTTGAATTCCTTTGTCTCTTTTCTTTTAGTATTTTGTTTTTACATTAAACAATCCTCACATAATGATTATTTCAAATAGTTGATAAATTATTTTCTATCTTTATGAAGAGTTGTAGAGTCATAAGAGATTTGAAGAACGAATACCAGGGTCTTGTAAAACATGAAGAGATTGAGAATATTTTATAGCGTGAGGAGGCAAGTATAAAGAATTCATTGTAAGTTGATCAACTTGGTGAAGAATTCTTCGGACAAATGAATTGAACATGGATGGTTGAGTGTGTGAACCAAGATGAATATCTTGTCATTTTTGTATTCCTTAATCTCTTTAGTAATTTAATATATATATATATATATATATATATATATATATATATCGGCGTAAATTAATTTTATACCGACATTCAATATGAATCAACTACATCTTCACGTCATACCATTAAAGTGGGGTGCAGTGGAGTGATTTGACGGAATACGCGGTTGGTATCGAATGACAACGTAAATTTATTTTGCTGCTTCAATGAAGAAATCCTAATAAATAATGTAACATAATTAAACATGGCAAAAAGCAACAAAGGAAAATAGGGAAGTAACCTCCAAATATGAAAAAATATCCACCCAAAACACAATTGCAAAAAAACAAGTCCTGAAAGCACAGGAAATATCCTTTAAAAATTAAAAATAATACAACCAGTGACAAAACTAGAACTTCTAAGTATCCTTCCCATAAAAGCTACATTTTTTGTTTCTCATTTACCTTAACAAAATACATGCCCCATATAAATTAAAATCCTGAGGAAATCTGTTTGATTCTAAATGGTCTAATAGCCTGTTTGGTTTGGCGGTATATGTGCTAAACTACGTCTCAAAGAGCAATAGCCGTGAAAAGACAGAAGCTAGAAAGCATGGCATCCACGTCAACGTGATTTTCTTCCGCAATTTCTCATATTGCGCCACACCAAACACTCACTAAGCCTCTAAGGACTAGTAATTCTGCTAAAGAACATAAAGCAACAACCAATCTTCCACCCCAATCGCTAAAAGACATAAAAGTCCTTAATCTGAGACATGACCATATGTTGTTCTTACATAAGGACTCAAAGGGCTCAATGCTAATGGTGACAAGCTTCCTCTTCTAGTCCTTTGATTGCTCACATATGGACTCAAAGGACTCAATGGAAATGGTGACAATCTACCTCGTATCTTCAAAGAACTATCCATATCTGAAACATGGCAGCATCTTCTGGTGTATGACCTTGAAGGACTCATTGGCGGTGTTGAAATGAACCCTTTTTGCATCCTCACAATGCTGTTGTTAGTACTATTGACACGTCTTATTCTTGTTGGACTCGAAGAAGAATTCATCGTTAGTTGTGATTTTTTTGTCTTTAACCTGTTAAATGGTGATTGGTCTCTTGTTTTCAGATTTAAACTAGGCTTAGAATCTGAGACATTGCTTCCATATACTTTTTTTCTAACTGAGCTTGAAGTTGACACTGATGCTGATTGATTCCCTTTGTTAATATTGGATTTCCTCTCAGATTCTGAGACTTTTGGAGGCCTTCTTTTAACTGGGGTTATAGAACTTGATGTCAATGATGACTGGTTCGCCTTATTTGTCCTTGAAACCCGACCAGATAATGTTGGTGGTAATGATTTTGTTGCTTGCAATTTAGGCGTTCCTGTTTCAATCAATTCAATACATAATCAGTTTATTATATGGCAAATTCTATGGTACACTCAAAGATTTGAGTGTATTGGTACACCAAATCATTGAATTAATTGTTAAATGTGTTATTTTTTGAAGAGAAAAATTGTTTTCTATCACCTATAATCATAATAATTAAATCTTATTTATCAAAAATGTCAACGAAATAAAATTTAATTTTTCTGAATTTTTAGTATTCATAATAGAGAATTTTTATTATTTTTTACAATAAAATGTAAAAAAAATTAGTATGATTTTTATAAACAATGAAATGATGTTTTTTTTCTTATGAAATGATATTTTCTAAAATATAAATATCAACAAATGGCTCTTTATTTCATAAAAATGATAGTTAATTTATAGATTTTTGAAGTAAGAGTACCAATACACCTTAATTTTGCGGGTGTACCGTAGAAGTTATATATATATATATATATATATGGGTTTTGTTACAAGCCACCCTTTGGTGGTGTCTTTTAACAAGTCACGCCTTAAGGTGCGATTTTCACTTTTTAGTTATAACTTTGCTAAAAGACACCTTCATAAAAGTAAGTTGGTGTCTTTTCGCAAATGCTCATAGAGTAACTTGATAAAAGACACCTTCATAAAAGGTGTCTTCTATCATAACCCTATATATATATAGCAGGTGAAAATTGAGATAACAATAAAATTAAACTGACCTTGGTCTTTCTTTGGCTTCATTTGTGATGGTTTCTTTATTGTAACATTCTTCTTTGACGGGGTATCATAAAAAATAGACTGTGTGTCATCAGAAATTGATTTTGGATAGGTTACCAGATCTTTAATTATGGATGCATCAACATCTTCACAAACTGTGCTTTGGTCATCACTTTCTTCGCTACGAACAGTAGCCACATCCTTTGTTGGCTCAGACTCACTACCCTTATTATCTATAGTAGGAATAGTATTATTACTCAGATTCTGATTATTAATCTTCCCTTTTTCAACAACTTTATAAGCAAACATTTCATAAGGTATTTGTGAAACACAAGACATATTATATGTCCTCTCCATAGGAAAACTCTTGAGAAAAATTCCTTCAATGTCACAACAATCTACAGGTGGGTTCTGAAGTTCAAGCTGATTTAGTTCAGGATTGATCAAAACATACTCGGTGTTCATTGAAAGAAACTTTTTGATGTAGCGCAAAATCCTACAAATAGATGAGAAACCAGGACGCTGAGACGGATCAGTTTGCCAACATTTTTTGATCAAACTCACAAGATATTTTGGCGAGCGATATGGAAACAAAGGCCTCTCTCCTGCTTTGATATTTTGGTTGGTTCTAATCCCTTGAAAATGATTATCCTCAAAAGGAATTTTCCCTGTCAACAACTCAAAACATATCATACCAAAGCTATATGCATCGGCTTTCTCTGAGTACTTACAAGAGGTAGAAGCATTTTTCATTTGTTCTAGCTCAGTTAAAACCTCAGGTGCATACCAAATTATAGGGTTAATCTCTTCGCCAATTGGATTATGTGTTGGTGAGGATCTAGAAGCATTATAAATTTCACCATTTTCAACAGATGACAATCCAAATCCAACAACTTTTGCTTGAAAATAACCTTCTTGTGAGTTTCTAGCTTTTAGTAGGATATTACAAGGATTAAGGTTTCCATGGTAAATGTTTTTGGAGTGGAGATATTCAATGCCTCTGGCCATTTGAAGCATGAGATCAACCACCACAGGTATAGAGAACAAAATCTGTCTCCTTGGACCACAATTCTCTCTCATGTATGTCCACAAATCCTTGTTCATCAACTCCGTCACAAGAGAAAACTCTTTCTTCTCTTCATCATAAAAACCACATAGATATTGCAATATGTTTGGGTGAGAAAGTGATAACAAATTGGAAATCTCATTTTCATAAGCTTCTCTCTCCCCAAGAAAATGCCTCAGAGCAAAACTTTGTCCTAACCATTGAATTTCCTTAAATTCCTTCCCCCTTCCCAATCTTCTCCTCACTTGGTAATCTTTGGATCCTAACAAAACACTAATTGGCCACAATACCTTATCATTACTGTTTTTGTGATTAGTTTTATCCGAATTACCATTCATCAATTTCTTCAACAACATATCTGCAAAATGTTGATCATTCTTTGAAGAAGTGAGCTTGGAAGAACCTTTTTTCTCCTTGAGTGCTTCTATGAGCCTCCACCTATCTTCTCTCCAAGCATTCTCCAATTGCTTGCAAATTTCTTTTGGAACCAAATATTGTTTGCCAAATCTCCACTGAAAAAGTTTTGGATCATTCCATTCCACATCATATTTTCTTGCAAGCATCAATTTCTTCTTCGAATTCTCATCCTGATCCAACCCTGACATCTCCCCAGCATTCTCGATCGCTTCAATAACCGCAGGGAAATAGCAAAGCAAGTTATGAATGTGAAACTCAACACATTCTCTGTTCTGAGAAAGTGTGAGTGCTTTCCCTGACCAATCTTTTGAATCCAAACAATGCTTAATGTATAATTCACCTTCTTTGAATACCCTGGAAAGCTCTCTAAGAGGACATTCAAGAGGCTTCCATTTTGTAGTTCTGTCTTCAAGCTTCAGATTCTGCCTTATCTCATCTGCGATTGTGTCGAATGCTAGAGTGAATATGTCGTGGAGCAAACAACATTGTCGTTGATTGATTTGAATTTCGTCGCTTAAAACCATAAGCGCTTTTAGACTTCCAAGAACCTCACCAATGTGCCGGAGCTGTTCCATTCCGGCACTTTCAATTTGTTGAAAATCAAAACAAAAACCTAAAATCACCAAGGAAACCAAAATCAACAACAAAAATCAATATATAAACATGAAAACACATAGTATATATGTATATTTTTAGTATTTACTAAAAAAATGTATATTTTTAATATGATCGATGAATTTGACTCCAAATTAGACGCGGTCAATGTTTTCAATAAAGGCATGCAACTTTTGTGTTTCCACAACATCAAAGCTTTTAATGTATCTATGATGACTGCAATGTAGTTACGATTAAGGTCGCATTTGACTGCAACTCTATACAATTTCAAAAATTACAATTGCAACTGCTATTTAAAACCTTGGACGTGATGATAATTAAAAAAAGTTATGAATCAATGAAATAGTACCTGGCGTGTGAAATCTCTCGATCGATATGTGATCAATTCCAAAAGTGTTTAATAACCTTGATGATTGTAGAAGATTTGGGAATCTCAGAGAAGATACCAAATTGAAGCCAATCTAACAAAGGAAAAAGCCATTGAATTGAAGCGTGAGATAAAAGAAAAGAAAATAATTGAAATCATAAAATAATATTAAAACCAAATACATAAAAATTCTTACCCTTTGTTAGATGGTAAATTAAAGAAGGAAGCAAAGAAGAAGAATGTAAGAGAATTAAGGGGGAGAGGAGAGGGATTAAGATTTAGAAACTTGTTTGGATTGCAACGTGGTATGATGAAGAATTTGACAAGTTAAGCTGTACAAGTCAAAACATATAAACAAACATTTAGGATAAAAAGGAAAACGGAAAATTTGTGACAGGTTTGTTGAGGAATTGGATTATGTTACTAGAATAATAATTTAATAATAATTAATGTTGATGTTGATGTAGCCAACAAACAAGGATAATGAGGCAGTTTTGATTTTGTTTCATAACGTTGTTGCATGGAGAAATGCAAATGGGAGTTGCATTTCTCCGTTGTTCCCGCAAGTTTGGTAGAAATCACGTTAATTCATATATATAATGCCATGCATAATAAAGTGTGGACGTTGGTGGTCGTTACTCATTGAAAAAGGAAAAAAAAAAACTTACGAAATTCTACGGTGCAGTCATCCAAATGACTTTTCCAATAAAGTCAAATCTTTTAAATCAGTTTGTTCAAAAACCGGCTTTAAAAGTCTAAGTAAATAATGGAATTTATTAAAGGACCAACAAGGAAATGTATTTTACAACCCTTTATATTATGTCCAAATTATCAAGATATTACACTAGTAAAAGCACAGATTAGATGGTGTGATAATAAAACGGCTGAATATTTTTTAGATAAATATTTATATGAAAGCCATGAAAATGAAGATCATTTTTTATATAATGAATATAAAGGATTAACTCAAGATTTAAGAGACAAACTTAAAGAATTAGCTAGATGAGTGAAGAAAACAATACACTCACAACCAGAGTCAAGGTCTTGCTTGACGAAACCAAGAAATTAAATGAGAGATTTGAAAGACAAATTTCTTTTCTTGAAACCTTACCTCAAAATCTTTAAACAAAATAGTTTATTCACAAAAGATTATGAGCAAGGATTGGAAAGACCCCATGAAACTTGGGTAAATATGGAAAGAGATTTTCCATGTTATAACAAAAATGAGAATCATAAATATCCTCATATATATCATTCTTTTAATCCTCAATTAAACAATATAACTGACATGATTAATTATCTGATAAAAAATTGTTGTAAACAAAATCTTTCTCTTCAAGAAGGAGGGAAGAATAAGGAAAAGATTGAAGAAATTGAAAAAACTCTATTTTTTAACTATAAGAAATGAGTATAGAAGAAAATATAGAGTATCAACTCGAAAAATTAGATCAACTTATGGCTACCTTAGACATAAGTGAAAAAGATTCCATTAAGGAAGAACCTGAACCTAAAGATTTAGAAGATTTTGTCTACGACTTTAGTTCTGATGATGAATCAAAAGACGATGGAAATTTCGTTAAAATAGAACAATTAGAAATGGGCGAAAGCTCAGGAACAAAAAGAGGACCCTCTTATAATTGGAATACAGAATTCCATAGAGAATTTTATCAAGCTAAATTCCAAAGAATTCCTATGAATTATATTCCCAAACATAGTATAAATGATGGAAGTGGAATTCTAAATATTGATTGTGTTGACAATCTTGTTCAAGCCATAAGAAACTGGTATAATAAAAATACTATCCAAATACAATTAGATAGTGATTTAAAGGGTTTAAGCCCAAAGCAGATTTTTAATTATCTTTTGTGTAGAACAGAAGGTAATGCATATAAATTTCTGGCTGAAAAACCTGAAGAAGAACAAACTGCAGAAAACAGTATGGGTATGATAAATAAAATCTTTGAATGGCTTTTAAATGAATTCAAAGGATGGCAAGATACGGTAGATTCAAATACCGCCTTTAACACTGAAAAATTATGGAGAATAATGAATCTATCCATATGTAATCCTTGTTACATAGAAAATTATATTTGTGAATTTTCACAATTATATTATGATCTAAACAAGGACACTAGAGAAAACCAAAAGGTTGTCGAATTATTTTACCAAAAATTACCTATGGCAATGTCCCAAATAATTCAAACTGAATTTAACAGTGCAGTATCCTCAGGAAAGGTTAAAGATACTTTAGGAGCTAGAATTTCTATCCTTAGAAATTGGATGCAAGAACAGTGCCTAAAGAAACAATCAAAACGAGATGCACAAATATGATTGTGCTGTGATAGAATCCAAGGAAAAATTGGAGCATATGGTTGTGACAAAAATAGGAGAAAAAGAAAATATCCTAGAAGAAAGAAATTTAAAAGATTTTCCTATGATAAAAAGAAACATAGGAAGAAAAGATTCTATAGAAGAAAAAGGGAATACCCTAGAAAAAATAAAATCTGTCCTAAAGGTAAAAAATCATGCACATGTTGGCTATGCCATGAAACAGGACATTATGCGAATGAATGTCCAAAGAAAGTTTCTAAAGAAAAGAAACAAGTTTTAAACATGATCTATAGAATAGGTTATGAACCAGTAGAATCAAATTCAGATTCTGATTGGGAGCAACAAAGTTTCTATGAACTTTGTACAGATTCCGAAGATGAGCAAAACCAAGATTTTGAGTAAAGGAAACCCTAGTGCTACCTTTATCAAAGTAAAACTTCGCAAGAAGGAAATTTTAGCCTATTTAGATACAGGCGCAACGTTATGTTTTGGAAAACGAAATATATCAAGAAATTGGGAAGAGCTACAAAAACCCAAAGAAATAATTGTTGCAGATAAGTCAAAACATCAAATATGGTTTGTTTTGAGAAACATCTCAATTACTATAGAAGGTCATGCGTTCTTCATACCAACAATCTATCTCCATGATTCAGGATTAGATCTAATCATTGGAAATAACTTTTTAAAGTTATATGCACCATTTGTTCAAAATGTAAAAACTATTTCTTTACTTTGGAAAAATTTAGCAAACCCCAAAGAAAAGACAAAAGTTATAACTACAAAAATTATAACTATAAATGAGATTATTCAATTAATTTCTGAAAATCTTATAAACCTAAAGAGTATTTGGGAGGAAGGAAAATTCTTTCTAAATCTTGAAGAAATAGAACAAAAACTTGATACTGTATGTTCAGAAGATCCTTTGGATAATCTAAAAAATACAAATCATGAACTTGTTACAATTAAATTACGAGATCCCAATAAGGAGATTAATGTAAGATATAAAATGCCTTATTCAGTACAAGATAAATTAGAATTTCAAAAAGATATAAAAGAACTTCAAGAAAAGAAGTTAATTACTCCATCTGCAAGTCCACATTCAGCACCCGCTTTTTATGTGACAAATCACAATGAAATAAAAAGAGGAAAAGCTAGAATGGTGATAAATTATAAGAAACTCAATGATGCTACAATCAGAAATTCTTATAAATTACCACGAAAGGATTATATTTTGCAAAAAATAAAAGGATGTGATTGGTTTTCATCTTTTGATGCAAAATCAGGATACTATCAAATCAGACTTTCAGAAGGAACTAAGCCTTTAACAGCTTTTTCATGTCCACAAGGTCATTACCAATGGAATGTCCTTCCATTTGGACTAAAACAAGCACCATCTATATACCAAAGATTTATGGATAATGCTCTTAGAGGATTAGAACATATATGTTTGGCATATATTGATGATATTTTAGTTTTTACAAAAGGAACTAAAGAACAACATCTTAAAGATGTAGAAATTGTTTTAAACAGAATTTCAGAAAAGGGAATTGTTATTTCAAAAAAGAAATCACAATTAGCCAAAAAAGAAATCGAGTATTTAGGCCTTATTTTTAAAGAAAATGGCACTCTCGATTTATCTCCACATGTTCAGGAAAAGATTCAAGCTTTCCCTGATGAATTAAAAGATCGAAAACAAATTCAAAGATTTTTAGGATGTTTGAATTATATTGCCAATGAAGGATTTTTCAAAAATTTGGCAACTGAAAGAAAGATTTTACAGAAAAAGATATCTAAAAAGGTTCCATGGTCATGGACTGAACAAGATACTCTAACTGTAAAAACTATTAAAAGAAAAATTAAAGTTTTACCCAGCTTATACAATCCAACAGAAAATGATTTTTTAATTGTTGAGATTGATGCTGATAAAACAACCTGGGCAGGTTGTATGAGAGCTCTACCTAATGGTAAAGCGATACTGAATCTTGATGATTCAGGAAACTATGTTGATGATGTAACCCATCAACAAGGAATGAAATATACTGGAGCAACCCAGTACGCTAAGTCTAGTAGCTCGAAAGAGAAATTGGACAAACTATCTGATTTATCAGAAAAATTAGTATCAAAAGATACTAAGATTGATTATTCTTATGAAAATATTAAAAATAAGATAAAAGATGAAGATCTTTTACTTTGTAAATATGTTTCAGGATCATTTACAGATACCGAAACGAGGTATCCAATTCATGAATTAGAAACATTAAGTTGTGTTAAAGTTTTAACAAAATGGCAAATGGAATTAATTCCAACCAGATTTTTATTAAGAACAGATTCCAAATATGTAACCGGATTTTGGAAATATGACCTTCGCGTCAATTATAAATATGGAAGACTTGTAAGATGGCAGATGAAATTCCAACCGTTTCACCCATATATTGAATATATAAAATCTGAAAAGAATTGTTTTGCAGATACATTGACAAGAGAATGGAAGCAGCTATAAAGACGCTACAGAATTCTCTCAGACAAAAACAGGAGCAAATTGCATCTGTAAAAAATCGTCTATAAACTCTTCTTTCTGAAGAGGGGGAGATGATATTAACAATTCAGAACCTTGAAAAACTTTGTAAAAAAGAAACATCAACGGTTTCAGAATCTAAAAATAGTGAAAACTGGGATCTGCTAGGTCAAGATTCTGGAAAATTCAACTACTATGTAAAATACTCAGCTCCAAAAGAGTCAAACATCCCAATTGAGTCAATAGAACCAAAAGGATGGAAATCTTCAACAATCCCAACAACTGTCCTTGCAGATTTACCAAAAACATCTTGGGCTGATAAAGTCGAAGAAGATGAAAGAAAAAATGGAAAAGAAAAAGAATCCATTGATCAACAAACAAGCCAAAAGATTGACAGTCAACTTGGAGGCAAAAAGAAAGCTTATGTGATTTTTGATGGACCTATGAAAGGTATCTACCAAAACTGGGAAACCACAAAGTTACATACAAATGGCAAAAATGTCAGATACAAAGGTTATGAGACCCTTGAAGAAGCAAAAACAGCTTACAACGCTGTTTACAAAGAAGTTACAACAGCAAGAAATATAGTCCAGCCATCAAAAATGGAGACTAAGAAGAAAATATCTGTAGATAGAATTATCTATGGAGAAAGTAAATTTGTTAAAGAAGTCACCATTGGAGACTACTACAAAAACTGGAGATGGTTAACCAACTACTCAGAAGAATTAAAAACAGAATGTTTTTATCCTAGCAACAACGGGATAGAAGTAAAAGTTGTAACAGTCCCAGGCGTAAGCAAAGAGTTAGTCAGGTCATTCTATGATTGTGGAATGATTAAAACAATGTATCTTCAAGAAGATGCAGGAAGAAAAATCCATGAACTAGAACTTCTTCCAAAAGATATAGGCGAAATCGCTTATAAATTCAACAATAGCTTCGCAAAAGGTAAAGAGTTCTTTTTATCTTTTACTTCAACTTATCCATGGTTTGAAGACGATGAAGTTATTAAAGCCAGACACCTAATCAAGATTGGCATTTCAAATCATTCATATCCAACAAATGATGGAAGAGATGTAGATCCAAGACCAGAATGTTTTCTGCATCAAATGGAAAAATTCTATGATACTCTCATTAGATTTGGATCAAAATTACCTAACTTCAGGGTAATTACTGCAAAAGAAAGTTTTCTAGTCTACAGTGACTCAAGAAAACAAGCAAGAGAAGAACACCTTCAGCAAATTCTAAAGTTCGAAGAAAACTTTAGTGAGCTTGAAGCAGACTTGGGCCGTCTACCCGACCCAATCCAACAGGAGTGCTGCCGACACTTTCAAAAATACAAAGGACACCAATGCAAATGGTGTGTGTACTTGCAAAAGTACGGTAAGGATTCTAGGGCTAAGAATCGTGCACTAGGGTTTTAGACTGATGATTAGATGCCTTGAGAAAGCTCTCAAGAGTGGTATTTATAGCCGGCTATGGGCTTGGGCTTTGGTTGCTTGGTTCCCAAGCAACAGGGGTATTTGTGTAACTTGGGTTTGTTGGGCGGTTTCTAGAGGCTTCTAGAAGCTTAATGAGGCGGCGCCCTTCAGGGGGCGCGCCAGGGCTCAGGAATCCTTCTGGAGGGCGCCCAGGCCTTTCCAGAGGGCTTAGAGCCTTCTTTGGAGGGCTCTCATGCCCTTAGGAATGTGATGACAGTCCACAGCCCCCCAAGCACGAGTCTTGGGACAAGGCGAAGTGATGACGTCGTGCGAAGAGTCTTTCTGTGATCATTTGATTCGTCTAGGAATATGATGGCGGTCCACAGCCCCCCAAGCACGAGTCTTGGGACAAGGCGAAGTGGTGATGGTTTCATGAAATCTCGCTATGCCGTCGTACTATTTCAAAGGATTTCTCCGGGGCGGTTCACGGATGCCACGTATACCCCGAGGGTAGATATATGTCCTGAACTTGGAGCGTCGTGCTGAGCCTGTCATGGAATGCTTTGACGGAACCTGAGGGTGTATGTTCTGCATGCCCGTATTCTGTACGCCCCCCAAGCACGAGTCTTGGGTCAAGGCGAGATGATTGACGATCCGGGTTTGCTTCGTGTATGTTTTGCTCGAAGGCGGTCGCCTTAGGCGATCTCGGTTGTTCCTTTGTATGGCGAGCTCCCCAAGGCGCTCTTGGGGGTTTACAGACCTTTGATGTGCCTGTAACCACGGATGTCTGCCACGTGTCTTGATCTTAACTGTGCTTCGACACATTCCCCGAGGCGGCTTTTGCTCTTCCTTAAAAACGGATTTCTAGGTTTCATTTCTCCATTTCTTACTTGTCCAAGCGTTCACTGCTGCTTTCTTCTTTGGTTCTCTTCTCGTTTGGCTTGTCGGTTTAGAGCATCTGCAGATCCGTCTTCCACTCCTTCGCAGGTACTTTATCGACTTCTCACTCCTTCTTTTTCCCTCTTCTTTTATTTTTATGTTTTAGAGCGAAAAACGTTCAGTTTAGGAGATGGTTCTGATTAGGGAGTGCGATGGTGAGGGAAAACCGGTCCAACCCGTTGATCCGATTGAAAAAGAGAACTTGAGGAAAGCGTGCCTGAGGCACGCTACTGGTGCTGATGGGATCATCAATTGGGATGCTTATTACGATGGGTTATTCGGGGAAGAATTATTTAGTGACCTTTCGAGCGAGTCAAGTGCTAATTCGGGACATGATAGTGATTGTGTGTTTCTGTCTGCCACTTCAGGGGCAGTTAAGGAGGACGAGTGCTGGGAAATTCGTCCGCTTCAGGGGACTTTGCGCGCAGTGGAGGGAAAGAGATTACCTTCTAGGTTACTGGGGATGTCTCCGTTTGCGGAAGAGGTATTGTTAGAAGAGTCCCTTTATGTGGATGTCTCTGCTATGGATTTATTCCGAAGCAAGTTCGATATTTCGGCTACTGGGCGGGAAGAGGACGTGGTGCTGCTGTCTTGTGATCCGGACGAGCGCGTGTGTGATCAAGAGATGGCGGGCGAGGGGGACGAATCTTATTTTGTCTATACCGCCGTTTTAGAGGAATTCGGCGTGAAAATCCCTTTCACGCCCTTTGAGATGGACGTTTTGAAGTTTCTGAACGTGGCGCCCACACAGATTTTTCCAAATAGCTGGGCGTTCATTCGGGGTTTTGAAATTCTATGTAAGTCGCTGGGTCTTGAGCCTTCTGTCGCCGTCTTTTTTCAATTTTATGGTACTAAAGATGTCAACAAAGGGACCTGGATAGCTATCTCCGCTCATTCTGGAAAGAGACTTTTTCCCACTTATGCTTGTAATTTTAAGAAGGAGTGGCGGGATACTTTTGTTAGAGTGCAGGGGTCGCCTGGATGCTCGACGTCCTCAGTTTTGGTGAACGGCGAGCCAAGGTTTCCTCTTCGGTGGTCCAGTGCCCCTGCGGCGGTCAAAGGGTACGACTTGGATGCGATGTCTCCCTATGAGCGTGAACTAACTCAGTTCTTGGAGAAGGTTCCTTTGACGAACATTCATGACCTTTTAAATAGGGAGGGCGACGCTGTCCGCATGGCAGCCTATTTGCGTGAGTGCTTTTTCAAAAGTCTCGCTTTTGTTTTGGTTTTGTCATTTTCACTTAATTTATGTATCTGAGTTTGTTCTACTTTGCGCAGGCGAAATGTTGCCCCTCACTGGTGCGGAGATGAGGAAGTATTTGGCTGATTTGGAGAGGAGCAAGAACCCCGACGGCTACGTGTCTAGCAGTCCAGGGGGCGTTTCCTTGAGGAGGTTGAAGAGGAAGGAGTCCGTCAAGGGAGATGCTGGTGTGATCGAGGTGGAGGACTTAGAGAATGCTGGTGGAGGGAATGCATCTGCTCAGGCGGCCTCTCCTTCATCTAAGAAGGCGAGGACGGGTCGGGGGTCCAAGCCCAGCAGCAGTCGCCCCCCTTCCGGAAAAGAGATTGGAGGGACTTCTCTGAATGACGAAGTGATGGACTCTTTCTGGCATTCCGGGTTTGACATCCGCCGGTATAATACTTTCCTTGTTTTCTTAGGCGTTGATTCCTTTGGGCCGTTAGGTCTTTGAATTTTAATGACCTTATTGTTTGATGATCCTGCAGGTATGTGAAGGAACAGGTACCCTTTACTAAGGTGGACGTTGAAGCCGGAGTGAAGGCTAAGTGTAGCGACCTGGTGGCGGACATCCAGACTGCAGCTTTGAGGACCATGCTGTTGAGCCACTGCTTGGAGACGAAGTATGATTTGGTGGAGAAGAAGCACAATGATGCTAGCGAAGACGTGGAGAAATGGAAACATAAGTCTTCTGGACTTGAATGCCGCCTTAAGGAGGCGTTGAAAGACAAAGCGGCTGCTGAATCCGCCCTGGAGGAAATGAAGCAGGCTAAGGAGGATGCAGAGGCGGAGAGGGATGCGGCGAAAGCGGCTTTAGAAAAGTCACAGTTGGCAGTAGATGAAGGGAGGCGGGCTCTAGCGATGTACTTTGAGGACGGTTTTATGCGTGCCAAGGATCAGGTGCTTCTGTTTAACCCAGAGGCCAAAGTTGATGAGCTTGATCCCTTCAAGATCATTGCAAACGGCGAGTTGGTGGACGATGAATAGTTCCTGTGCTTTTTTGTTCTTTATTTAAACTATGTTTCTTGGTCTGTAATCTTTACATTGGCGGTTTCTTAGAACGCCCTTTTAAACACTTTTGGTTGCCCGACGATTTGTGACTTTGAATGCTCTATATATGTTTGCGTCAGATGCGATACCTCTTTTTCGCTAAGGCTTGATATTCCGCAAATGTGTAAATATTTCTATGATTTTCAACGTTGCGTTTGGTTTCATTCTAATTGTTGAGTGTGTGTTCATGAGTTGTTTCTTCAGAAAAGCGAGAGCTTTCGGCGACTTTTGCGTCTCTTTTTAAATTTCGTCGCCCTAAAATGTCGTTATAAGCATTCTGGCGGGCCCGTCGAAGGGATATTTTGCTTCCCATCATGAGGGAAGACTTTATTTTGAAGGGGTTTTTTCGTGGAGGGACACGCCATAAACACTATTTCTGAGGTGGAGGGATATTAATGTCGTTATAAGTACTGCCTGGCGTTCATTCTTTCATCTTCTATTCTGAAGGGGTTTTTTGCTTCCCACTCTGAGGGAAGACTTTATTTTGCACTTCCAACTCTGATGGAAGGCGCCTCCTACTCTGAAGGAGGACTTTTGGCTTCCCGCTCTGGGGGAAGACTTTCACTTCCAACTCTGATGGAAGGCGCCTCCTACTCTGAAGGAGGACTTTTGGCTTCCCGCTCTGGGGGAAGACTTTCACTTCCAACTCTGATGGAAGGCGCCTCCTACTCTGAAGGAGGACTTTTGGCTTCCCGCTCTGGGGGAAGACTTTCACTTCCAACTCTGATGGAAGGCGCCTCCTACTCTGAAGGAGGACTTTTGGCTTCCCGCTCTGGGGGAAGACTTTCACTTCCAACTCTGATGGAAGGTTAGGCGAGTTATTACGTCGATGCCGCCAGAGCCCTTATCGTGGTTGGCGTTGTGGATCTTTGTACTTTCAGTGTGCGAATTCTGTTTGCATGATAATAGAAAAAACGTGGATAGAATCATAGATATGAAGAAGGAAAGGGCGCCTCGTTAAAAACCCCTGCCCTTGCAGGGGAAAAGAGTGCCACCCTGACCCTGTATTATTGATAAAGTCAAAAGATAAGAGTTGCAGTGGTGATCTTTACATCATCCTTATTTAATACATAATAGAATTAAAATGCAAAAGAAAAGGAATCTAGCTATAATAGTGACGCAGATTGGCCACATTCCAAGTGCGAGGTACGGCGTCTCCATTCAATTCTTCCAACTTATACGCCCCGTGAGCGTACTTTTCCCTGATTCTGTAAGGTCCTTCCCAGTTTGGGAATAGTTTGCCTATTCTGGTTGGGGCGACGACCTGCTTGAGGACTAGGTCGCCCTCTTTCATCTCCCTTGGCATCACTCTGGAGTTATATCGTCTAGCTGCTCTCTGCTTGGCTGCGAATTCCCTGATGTGTGCTTGCTCCCTGACCTCATCAATGACGTCCATGCTTACCGCCATACCTACTTCATTAGCTTTTTCAAAGAAAATAACGCGTAAATTTATAATAGCAATATTACCCTGCACCAAAAAATGTTAGTCGCCTGGCGAAATAAGATAGATACCTTCTTCTGAAAACGTATCTCGCCTCCATGTGGGGGTGTCGATTTCGACAGGTATCATGGCGTCGGTGCCGTAGACCATAGTGAACGGTGTTTCCTTGGTTGTAGAATGAGGGGTAGTGTGGTAGGACCACAGTACCTGTACTTATTTTGGTCGATGCATTGTTTATACACAGTATAGTAGTAGTTTGAAAGAGATTGAAAATTTTGGAAAGTTGTGGTGAGAGAAAATTGATTTTGAAAATTATTCATACCTCATGGAGTTGTTCTGCCCACAATCCTTTGGCGGCTTCTAATTTCTTTTTGATCCCGCTAAGAATAACTTTGTTGGCCGATTCAGCTTGTCCGTTGGCTTGCGGATGAATTACCGAGACGAATTTTGTCTGTATCCCTAGGTTCTTGCAGAAGTCCAACACCGTTGAGCTTGCGAACTGAGTTCCATTATCTGATACTATGCACTTAGGTAGGCCGAAACGACAGATGATCTTCTTCCAGTAGAACTTCTTTACTCTTTCCGCAGTTATCTTAGCGACTGCTTCTGCCTCGATCCATTTGGTGAAGTAATCCACTCCGACTATGAGAAATTTCAGCTGCCCTGGGGCGAGAGGAAAGGGTCCAACGATATCGACCGCCCATTTGTGAAACGGCCATGGTGAGTATACAGAGGTCAACTCCTGAGCTGGGACATGCTTCTTGTCAGAAAATCTTTGGCATTTGTCACATTTCTTTACGAAATTCGAGCTATCCTGAAGCATGGTGGGCCAATAGTATCCGGCGCGGAGGAGTTTGGCGGCTAGAGCCCGCCCGCCTATATGACTGCCGCAAACGCCCTCGTGTACTTCCAAAAGGACCAAATGCGTCTCGCCTTCTCCTAAGCATCGCAGCAAGGGAGTCGTGCGGCCTCTTTTGTAGAGTTTCCCAGAAACCAAAGTAAATTTGGACGCTCGTCTTCTGATTATCTGTTCTTCCTCGTCATCGGTTGGTGTGAATGACCCCGTCAAATATCTAAGCAATGGCTCCATCCATCCTCCTGTGTTCTCGTTGACCTGAAGCACTTCGTCCACCTTCGTGCTAGGTGTTGTGACTACTTCCTGGATAACTGTCCTGTTGTTGCCTGGTCGCTTAGTGCTGGCGAGTTTTGCCAACAAATCTGCCCTGGAATTCTGCTCCCGTGGCACATAAACGGCTTCGAAGAAGTGAAGTTTCTTGGCGAGACTCTGCACCTTGGTCAGGTATTTGGCTAGCTGCGTGTCCTTTGTCTGGTATTCACCTGTGATCTGGCTTGTTACGAGTTGGGAGTCACTCTTGGCTCTTAAATTTTCGGCGCCCATTTCTAGGGCGAGGGTCATGCCGGCTATTAAAGCTTCATACTCGGCCTGATTATTGCTTGCCTTAAATTCAAATCTGAGGGATTGCTCGATGAGGACGCCGTCCGGACCCTCCAAGATAACACCCGCGCCACTGCCTTTTAGGTTGGATGAACCATCTACAGATAAGAGCCATACGAAGGGGGGTTGCTCCTCTGCTGGGGAGGCGAGCTCTACTACAAAGTCTGCCAACACCTGGGATTTAATACTCCCTCTTGGTACGAACTGGACGTCATACTCTGAAAGCTCGATGGACCAAGCCACCATTCTTCCAGCCAAGTCAGGTTTTCCCAGCACTTGCCTAATTGGGTAGTCTGATTTGACGACGACTCTGTGACTTTGGAAGTAGGGGCGAAGCTTTCTGGCCGTTATGACGACAGCAAGGGCGAGACGTTCTATCTTCTGATATCGCAGCTCTGCTCCTCTGAACACCCTGCTGACGAAATAAATCGGCTTCTCTCCTGTTGCTGAATCTTCGACCAAAACTGTGCTCATGGCGTTGTCAGATATCGCCAGGTACAGGAAAAGAATGGCGTTCTGGGTTGGTCGCTGAAGGATGGGCGGACTGGATAAGAACTTCTTTATTTGCTGGAAAGCGTCCTCACATTCTGGAGTCCATTCGAATTTCTCCTTTTTCTTAATGGAGGCGAAGAAAGAGAAGGCCTTGTCGCCGGCGCAGGACAAGAAACGAGAGAGAGCGGCGAGCCTGCCTGTGAGTTGTTGCACTTCCTTGATGTTGGTGGGGCTTCTCATGTTGATGATCGCCTGGCATTTGTCAGGGTTTGCCTCGATGCCTCGTCTTGTTAAGAGGAAACCTAAGAATTTTCCCGCCTGCACCCCGAAAGAACATTTTGATGGGTTCAGACGAATCCTATATCTTCGAACCTGGCTCAATATCTCCTCCAGATCTTCAGAGTGACTGAATCCCTCCTTCGTCTTTGCGACTAGGTCGTCAATGTATACCTCCAGATTCCGTCCTATCTGTGCGGAGAACGCGGTGTCCATAGATCGCTGGAAGGTGGCGCCTGCGTTCTTCAGACCAAACGACATGACTTCGTAGTGATAATTCTTTGTGCTTGTCATAAAGGCCGTTTTTGGAGCGTCCAGAGGGTCCATCCGTATTTGATTGTAACCTGAATAGGCATCCATGAAACTTAGAGTTTTGTAACCTGAGGCGTTGTCGATCAGGTGGTCGATGTTAGGGAGAGGATAAGGATCTTTGGGGCACGCCATGTTCAAATCAGTGTAGTCCACGCACATTCGCCACTTCCCATTTGCTTTCTTGACAAGTACAGTGTTGGCTAACCACGTGGGGTATTTTATTTCGCTGATAAAGTGGGCTTCAACTAGCTTTTTCACTTCCTCATTAACTGCCTTTCTTCTTTCCTCGCCCATCTTCCTTTTCCGCTGTACTACCGGTTTCACACCAGCCTTGATAGATAGGTGGTGGCAGGCAATGTCGGGGTCCATCTCTGGCATTTCTGATGGATGCCAGGCGAAGAGATCTAGATTCTTCTTTAGTAGCTTGACCAGGGCGATCTCCTCTTCAGGGGGTAGTGACGTGCCAATCTTTGTTGTATGGTGGGCTTCCGGTCCGATGGAGACCTCTTTTAACTCTTCAGTGGGTTCCAGGCGTTCTTGCTGGAAGCCTTCTCTGGGGTCTAGATCGATCATGTTGACTTCGTGCCTTACTTCGTTGCTTGACTTCTTTCTGGTCTTTTGCAAACGCAAACTGTTATGATAGCACTCCCTGGCGAGTTTTTGATCGCCTCGAATAGTTCCAATTTTTCCAGAGTCAAGAGGGTATTTCATTACTAGATACTTTGTGGACAAGAATCCGCCCAACAGGTTGAAGGCAGGGCGACCAATGATGATGTTGTAAGAGCTAGGCGAGTTTACGACGAGGTACCTGACTCGAATGGTTTTGGCGTGCGATCCGCTTCCGAAAGTTGTCTTTAAGGTGATGTATCCTCTCACATGAACCTGCTCGCCCGTGAAGCCCGCCAGAGTTCCCCTGAAAGGTTGCAGCTGCTCTGGGTCTAGTCCCATTCGATCAAATGTGTCGTAGTAAAGAATATCCGCAGAGCTTCCAGGGTCTATCAACACCCGCTTCACGTCCCACTTGAAGATTTGTAAAGTGATGACCATGGGGTCGTCGTCGTGGGGTATCACATCTCGAAAATCTTTGGGCGCGAATGATACCTCTGGTTCGTGCTTCTGATCCGTTTCTTCATATTCCTGGCATAGCATTACCTGCCTCACATATTTCTTTCGCGACGAACTTGACTCCCCCCCTCCGGCGAAGCCACCTGAGATAGTGTTTATGGCGTGTCTTTTTTCGTCGTTCACTTCCTCCTTCTTATTATCCGTTTTTTGTTTATTCTCGCCCTTTCTGTCCCTCACATAACCTCTTAGCTTCCCACTTTGTATTAGTCGCTCGATTTCTTGGCGAAGATGAATGCATGAGTCTGTGTCGTGTCCTCGCACCTTATGATATTTGCACCATTTATCTTCATCTCTTCCCATGACGGGGCTTCGGGCTGGTAAGGGCTCTGGGATCAGTCTTGCTTCTAAGACCTCCTTCATGATCCGCTCTGGTCTAGTATTCAAGGGTGTGAAGTCCCTTTGAGAATATGGGTTGAACGGTCGCCTCTCCGGCCTTCTGTAGGGGGCGCGATCTCTGCCAGCTGCTGGTTGATAAGGTCGCCGTTCTGGATTGCTTGCGCGCTCCTTGGCGTCTTTGGCCTTCTTTTCTGCGTTGCTCTCCTCGCCCTTGATGTAGCATTCTGCCCTGGCTATAACTTCTTCCATGGAATCCGCAGGTTTCTGGGCTAGAGATTCGTTGAACTGCCCTGCCCTCAGTCCGTTTTGGAAAGCTCCTACGAACACTTCCTGGTTGGGGTTGATTACCTTGATGGTTGTATCGTTGAATCTGGCCAGGTAGTCTCTGAGGGATTCATTATGCCCTTGTCGTACATTGAAGAGGCTAGTTGCTGGGACCTTGCGATGTCGACTGACGGAGAACTGTTGTGTGAGTTTCCTGGTCATGTCCTGGTAGCTGAGGATGGAGAACCGTGGGAGATTCATGTACCAGCGTAAGGCGGCGTCAGTGAAAGTACCTGCTAGTAATTTGCACTTCAAAGAATCAGGAGCCCCGACAACCGCCATGCGAGTATTGAAGGCCGTGACGTGCTCCATGGGGTCGTTCTTTCCGTCGAAGGTGGATAGGTGGGGCGGCTTGAAGCCCTCTGGAACCGGTGCGTCCCAAATTTCAGCGGATAATGGTTGTGGTTCAGGGTCATCTAGCTCGCCCTGGTGTGAGTCTTCTCTTTCCTCCAGTTGCTTTTGTTGCATGGTCTCCATCGAGGCCTGAAGGGCATCGTTGTGGTCTTTCAGCTGAGCGAGTTGGGTTCGCATGGATTCTAATTCTTCGGCTGTTGCCATGATGAGAGGCTTTTCTCTAAATCGTACGTGAGGTGCGATTTAGGTTGGTCGAAAAGGGTTAGGGTTTCTAAATCGCAAAGGAGTCTTACGACTTAGAGGTCTCGTTTAAGGGTTTCTGAATCACGGTTTGCGATCCAGGAATGTGGTCAAGGTTAGTTTTACCTTTTCCCACAGACGGCGCCAACTGTACTTGCAAAAGTACGGTAAGGATTCTAGGGCTAAGAATCGTGCACTAGGGTTTTAGACTGATGATTAGATGCCTTGAGAAAGCTCTCAAGAGTGGTATTTATAGCCGGCTATGGGCTTGGGCTTTGGTTGCTTGGTTCCCAAGCAACAGGGGTATTTGTGTAACTTGGGTTTGTTGGGCGGTTTCTAGAGGCTTCTAGAAGCTTAATGAGGCGGCGCCCTTCAGGGGGCGCGCCAGGGCTCAGGAATCCTTCTGGAGGGCGCCCAGGCCTTTCCAGAGGGCTTAGAGCCTTCTTTGGAGGGCTCTCATGCCCTTAGGAATGTGATGACAGTCCAGTGTGCAAAAGACATAAATAACGTGGCAGACAAAGAATCGTTGTACGACAGTGACGTTTCACCAAACAACGAAGAAAATGTAGAAAATTAGTGGGCATGGGACCCATTTAGAGATAAGCCTTATCTCTAAGGCATTTATGTAATATAATTTTCTTTGTCGTTTTCTTTTTTCTGTCATGTCATTTCTTTTCCGTGTGCTGTAAAGGAAAGAGACGTTGTGCCAACTATGAAGGCCAACTTGTGAGTCTCTTATCCTATAAATAAGGGCCTCGAAGCTCATTTGTAACGACCATGAATTGAAGCAATATAAGTTATATCAGTTTGATATGAGCTTGCCTCTTAGTTTTAAGAACTAGTGGTCCTATAGTGGTAAAACACTATAGCTGAGAATTCTTGAGGTAATACTCTGGAGGAATTCGCCCTGAGTTGGGATAAACTCAACACAAGCAGAAAAAACTGCTGAAGAAATCAAATTGCTGAAGCAAAAATCAACCATATTTCTGAAGAAATAATCAGGTATGAATTTATTGCATATTATTATAAAACATGACTGAAATTTCATATTTTGAAGGAACATCTAGTTATTATGCTGATAGCATAATAGATAATAAAATAGAAGAAGCAGATTTGTCTTTAACTGCTGAAGAAAATTTTAAAAGAAAATTTAGTAAATTGAGAGAATTTCTTTCAAGAAAAAATATTCTGAAATTTGGAATAGTAACAGGAGAAGAAGCAATTCCTATTGAAACAACTAATGGGAAAATAGCTATATCCACTATAAACAAAGAACAAATCGTAAAGAGACTTGAAACGTTTTCCGAAAACGAAAGAAGAAAAATTGGTTATATTCATATATCAACCATTCAATTCCTAATCAAAAGTACCTTCATGAAAGGTATTAATTCACCTTTAGAAATAACCCTAGAAGACTCTAGGATTTTAGATAAAAACCATGCAATGATTGCAAAAGGAAAGTGTAATCTTAAAGATGGAAAAATAAAATTTGATATAAATTTACAAATAGGATTATCCCTAAAAGATATAGATCTAGATAGATCCATAGTTTTTCATTATAAAATGAAAAATCCAAAATTCATGAAAGAAGGTAATCATCCTTTTACAATTTATTATAGAATTAATTATGCTCTGAGTAATTCACACCATAGCATAGAATTCTTAGGAAAAGATACAATTCATATTGATGAGTTGTTTAAACCATTAGTTTCTTTGGAATCACCAATCTATAAAAATTTCGCAAGAAATAGCTTTTCTTTAATAAAAGCAGAAAAGAATATGTTTGAAGAAACAGAAGAACCATTGCTTAAAAGCCAAAGCCTTCGAATGGCATCACCTAATCTAAAAGATTTTAAATCATTAAGTTCTCAAAATATATTTGAAGATGATACCTCATCCTTAAATAATACTTCATTCGAACCACCTAGAAAGGATTTCGAAATAAACAGAGAGAAAGAACTCAAAGATCTACATGATTCTATAAAAACTTTATCGATACAGGTTAATAAAATTAATCAAAGACTATAAAAGTCAAAATGCCTGGATTAAATCTAAAAACAGGGTTACAACTCTATAAGAAAAAACTAGAAGAAATAGTTGCTGAAATAAAATTTCAAAATGAAAGAATTATGTTAAATCAAATTCTTTTTGCTGCACAAGATCTAATACTATACCATATAGATTCTATTTCTAAGTTATTAGAAGAAATAGAAGATTTGAATACTCTTACAAGTATTCAGCAAGAAAAAGCAAAAATGCTTTTAGAACCCTTTCAAGGTTTAACAAAAATCGAAGAAAAGTTAAAACAAATAAAAACCGAACAAATGTTAGAACAAGAAAACCTCCGCTGGAGAATCCACCAATAAATATGCCTGGTTTAACATTAAAAAAAGAACTAAGGTTATTTAAAACTAGGTTACAACACTTAGTAAGTGATATAGAATGGTATTATGATTTAATAACATTCAAACAAATAATGTATAAAGCTCAATCTTTAATGAGAACACATATAGATCTAATTGAAGATCTAGAAGATGAAATTGAAGAAAATTCCGTCAATAATTCTATCCAAAAAATAGAATTCCAAAGAAAAAGAGCAAAAATACTTCTACAACCTTTTCAAGGTTTAGATAATATCGAGAAACTTCTAAAAGAAGCTCGAGAAAAATCCGCTGAAAAACCCAAATCAAATCTGGTATCAGAGCCAGGAACACAATCCTAAAAAGATAAAAATGAAAACAAAAATAAAAAAGAAATTAAAAATATCTTTTTTCTTAAAACAAAAGCTTTTTAAAATCGTTTTTCCAAATAACCGATTTAAAAAGACATCCACGTGGCACTCTCCCATTAAGCCACATAAGCGACTTTTCCAAAAAAGTCACAAAAGTAACTTCACCATAGAAGCCCCCAAAAAACTTCTTTAGAATTTTGACGCTACTTTTTCATTCAACGCCAGCTTAGACAAACCGCCAACAGATATGCACTTTCTCCCTCTCAACAAGTCTAGCTTACAAGATAAACACTTAGCCAAGATAATTTGAATGAAATAGCGAACAATTCAGCTTAATCAGAGGCTTTAGATTTAAATTCAAATTTAAGAAAGTAACAATGTTAAATCTATTGTACTTCTACACAACTCGAATGATTAGTCTATGCAACTGCGTTAAAAAAAATACTCGGTTCGCACGAAAAAACATCAAGAGAAAAATATATGTACTGTTTCTAAACAAATTAAGGATGTTCGAAATACAATTTGGAGATTTCGAGACAATATATTATCTGAATCAAGAATAAAATCATACACTGTTTGGTTTGGATAATTTCTTTTTAAAATTCGATCGGTTTTCGATTGATCCAAATTACAATTGCAAAAAGTTACATTAATATTATATAGTTTCGGCAAAGTAACATATTTGATACAAAATGTAACATATAGTAAACTAAAAATAATATTGATACAAAATAAACATTTATTCTTTACTATTTCTAAACAAATGTACTTCTTTAAGTTAGGGTGCTCGAAGTACATTTTGGAGGTTTTGAGACAAAATATCATATGAATAAAAAATTAAATCACACATTGTTCAGTTTGTATAACTTCTTTTTAAAATTGCATCAATTTTTCAGTTGATCCAAATTATAATTGTAAATAGTTATATTAACACTAATATAATATAAAGTTTCAACAAAGATACATATTTGATGTTGATATGAGGTAGCCAGAAGAACGACTTCTGCGAGCTCTGTGCAATGTAATTTGTCTGGGGAGGAGAGGGTATCCTGCAATAGGCACACTGACGTTCAAGTCGGTATATGAGAAGAAAAAAAGTTTAAGATAGAATAATCCTACCTTTGAGCATGTTGAGAGTCCTCTTTTATAGTGAGAAAATGGAGATCCCCAAAGTAAAGACTGAAGAGCCGTTGAAATGCGGTTACAGAAGACGGGATTTGTAACTATCGACGTTGGTAGTTGTTCTCTATGAAGGGCAGGAAGCGTTATGAATTTTAGGAATTCTAAGCTCCTATTCGTCGGAGTTTCGAGTTCCTAACAGAGGGTGAAGATAGTACTAAGGACCAAATGTGTATTTTTGGGCCACCTTAAGTGCTACCCAAACAGATAAGTATTGGGGCCCAACATATGAGAATAACAAGCACTTCACATTTCATATTAGCACCCTTCAAGTTTGCAGAAGACTCTACACAATGCTTAAGTTAATTTTAGTTCTCTAAATATATGTTTTTTAGCTGGTGATTAGCAAACATTAATTTTGGGACGATTTCTTGATAAAATCTTTCTTGATATATAACATTGCTCTTACAAAATTATTCAAATTTCAGACATGAGTAGTTTTTTTTTTTTTTTTAAAGAATTACGTATGTATAACGTTTCACGTCGATAAAAAAAAAGTGTTCAAAATCCTACTAAACTCTATCTACTCCGATGGTGGAGGTGTATTTAAATTTAGCACCATTGTTTCTAGCATTATGTTTCATTTGTCTTTAAATTCTAGTTTTGATGTCAAGTTTATTTGGAGACAAAAGACCATTACT
This sequence comes from Medicago sativa, assembly GCF_051527215.1. Taxonomy (NCBI): domain Eukaryota; kingdom Viridiplantae; phylum Streptophyta; class Magnoliopsida; order Fabales; family Fabaceae; genus Medicago; species Medicago sativa. The sequence continues at coordinate 3,274,650 of NC_140753.1, forward strand.
TTAATAAAGGTGGCTTATTCTTGAATTAGTCATCATATTTTTGATATTATTTCTCATTGTATTGAGACTCTTGATATGGGTTAATTTTCTCTGTAAAAAAAACACTATAAAGCGGTCAAAGATGATTAATATGTGGGACTGATTTCTGACTATGGTCACAATCTTGTGAATGAAACAATATTGATTTAGCTGGATAAGACGTGTCAAATGGGGACCAAACCAAATCACCATGTTGTACACTTGCACAAACAAAGGCAAGAAATCATTGGACAGATGCTACGTGTACGGCTTAGATTAATGTTCAGGGGACCTCAAAATAACAGAAAATCCTCCGTATTTTTGGCTTTTTCCGGTTTTGTGTACGGGTTAGGGTGTGTCATGTGTAACGAGTTGATCATTACCTTGTGACATGTTTCTTATTGAAAGAGCAAATTAATTAAGGCATCAATTTTAATAGATACAGTGTAGGGGACCAAATCTGGTTGAGAATGTGAATACTGTAAAAAAAAAAACCAACACTGCTTAAGCAGTAAGCACCAAGTGGGTTTGATTATATTTATACGTTAGAGTTTAAAAAATCTTAGTTGTATTGTAGATAAGACAATTATGCAGGCCAGGGTTTTTTCTCAGAATATATCAAACATCCCATCCTCGATCTACAAGAAAGTGACATTACATATCAAATGTGGCACCGATGTAGACATGCCACAATAGGATCATTAACTATCATAACTTTGCACATGATGACTTTAATCTGTGGTGTAAAACATATATTTTGCAATGAGAGATTGCATACATTTGTCTCAATGTGTCGAGATTGTAAAAAGCATGTTTGCTAAGTGTGGATCATGGTCCATGCATGGATGAGGTGTACAACTGCGTTCGTGGTATGGAATGCATATGGAGATTATTACTACATAAACTGAGATATTTGTGTGGTGCTGAGACCCAATCAGCAGAACATATCTTTGCCTAGAGTACTTTTTTTCTTAGAGAACCTAATGAAAGCTATCTTCCAACAGGTGTTTTCACTAAAATTTGAGTAATGCATGGAAGCAATTATCTCTTGTATTAGGAATCTTTCAAGAGTAATGCATGCAAGCTATTTTTTTTCTTAATTAGAAATCTTTAAAGAGTGTCATTAGAATATTCGTTAGCAAGACCTTTTATGATATATTATCCATCCACAAATTTTTTTCAATTGTTATCGATGCTGGAATTTGAAAATAGTTGCAATATTTTACAACTAGACCAATCTACGTGTAAAGATCTTAATTTTTATGTTTAGCACAATTGTAAGATATAAATATTGTTCTTGTCTCTTTATAGGAGGTAAATGTTAACATCTTTGTAATCGTTTTTCAAGTTTAAAGATCTTCTCTGCTTTGGACGGAAGAACTATCGCTTCTTCCTAAATATATTTTATGTATATGTGTGTGTGTCTATATATATATATAATATTGCTCTTGTCATTATTATTTTTTTTCATTTTTAAAAACTATATAAGTTTTTTTTGAAGGAAAAAACTATATAAGTTAACACCCACCTTCTGAAAACATGAAAACGCTCATGAACTCCCAGCCTAACATGGTCCACAAAATGAAATTTTCATATGCCATGCTACTAAGAATTTTTGCTTTTCCTTGAGCTAGTGCCATAAAAAGTAGTATCATGTTCAAGCATATCATCGTGCCACTTGCTCCCTTCTGCTGGTGTCAGAAATTTGGTTCTATATCCGAAGACCGAAACGATTTTCATGTTGCTTTCAATCTCAATTCCATGTGCCACTTGACTTCTTAGAGATCCCTGTCTTGTTTTTTCTTTTGCTTTTATTGGGAGCAGGCCTTAAATTTGGCCAAAACAAAATATAAAGACGCAAAAGGACCTCATTGGTTATTCAAGTTTTGGCTTTTGAGGGAACCAAAAGTTCTGGCGTTTTCTTTTGTTTTATTTTTCTGTCCACACCCATATTATAGCTTCTTAATCACTAGTTCATCACAAAATTAAAAAGGAGAATATCCTTTTCATTTTAGTTTTTTCAAACTAACTTGATGTGATCGAAACTTTTAGGACCCTAAAGAAGAAATACGTTTCATCTTTCAAATGAATCCCTAACTAAATTAGTTGATGAGGGATGGACAATGTCACGACTCACGACATTTCAGAAAAAAATTTGACATCAACATTGTATGTATATGTGATTTACGATGTCAAATATGTTGAATGTACTTATATATGATTTCCGATTTTAATCATGTTCTCTCTCCCTCTCTCATCAATTCTGAAACCACGCACATCTTAGCTACAATGTAATATGAGTATAATGTAATATGATGTATTGATGTATAACTCACATATATATAATTTTTGATTTTAATATTGTTTTGCCTCATAAATTATAACACCAACCCGAGTTATATTTTATATGATGTCTAATTATAGTGTGCCTAAATAACACGCCTCATTCAACTCAGCCATGACAAATTGGCAATGGATCACGTTGAGGGTGAATCTTTCCTCAAATCTCCACCCTCAAATCCCTGTAAAGTTCTCTATTCTTTCCCCAAAACTATAATCGTTAATATATCATTTAAAAATTGTTTAAGTGTTTAATACTTCATCTTAGAGTTGGGTATATGTATCGGGGCACCACAGATCGACCCATTTAACCCACGACTTGCATGGGATAGAGTCTAATTTTATTTTTTAACCATTTACATTTTAGTTCATCTGGATTGGACAACAGAATATGCAGTTTATAGTTGCAGAATTGTGGATTGGTTTGCGACTCGTATATCCACTTTATTTATAAAAAAAATCTACTTCACTCTTTGTCCACATTGTTTGATCTAATGAGGGAAAAACCCGAAGGTTGTACAAAAGCCCGATGAGGGTTTCACAATCCATTCGTCGTAGATACATGAAGGCTTGATAGTTTTACCCAAAAACCACAGTGATGAGGAGAACTTTACCTAATTCACCGATTACTAAACATACAAAAACTTGTTGGAGAAAATAACATCATTAAGCAAGTTCTAAATCTTTCACACAACTGAATACCAAATGAATGCAAACCTTGTCGATGCAAATGTCCATTATCAAACGACCAAAATGCCGACACAATCATTTTCCACATTATCCACCTAAATATAACTCTATCTTGTCCTTTTTATAAGAAACAAAAAACATGAATTATCAAGACCAAGGAAACATCTTGAAAATAATTACTTGGGTTAAATATGTTTTTTGGTCCCTATAAATACACCAAATTTTCGTTTTAATCCCTCTAAAATTTTCCTTCAACTTTTAGTCCCTATAAAATTTTCAATCACTATTTTTGGTCCCTATTTTTAAGTTTATTTTAGTATTTTTTTTAATGAAATTGTGCAAATATGTGTAAAATAATGTAAAAATATTTCCCAAAAAAAATTAGAATTTTTTAACGAAACATAAATTTAATATGAATTTTTAACCATAAAAAATATAAAAATTCATATTAAATTCATGTTTTGTTAAAAAATTCTAAATTTTTTTGGGAGAGATTCTTATAATATTTTGAATTTTTCTGAAATTTTTTATTCAAAAATATAAATTCTACATATGAGTTTACTTTAAAGGAGGGACCAAAAGTGAAGATAGAAAAAAATTTAGGGACTAAAAGTTGAAGGAAAATTTTAAAGGGACTAAAATGAAAAGTTGATATATTTATAGGGACCAAAAACATATTTAACCCTAATTATTTTCATTTAATGCTCATATTAATTTTTCTTAATTCCACCAACTCACTTGCTATTATTATTCTCTCATAATAAATAAGGACACAAATGAAATTTAACATCTACATATTTAAAATTGGTCGATGTTTTTTATAAAAAAGATAAGAAAATTTAACAATTTTATTTCTTTAAAAAAAAAAAGTTCGTATAACACATGAAGGGCGAACTCACAAATTATTAAAACAGTGAAATAGTCCCTAACACAAGTTAGGGCCTTATCAAAGAAATCCCTTCCTCGGAGTAGGTTCTAGTGTGCTGGGGACTTGTAGAGAAATAGTTTTCATGAGAAAATAGTGATCTTAGGAAGGTACAATACTCTTTCACCGTCTTTTAAGAAAAAAAGTGATTAAAAAAAATCAGTTATGTTGAATTTAAATGGTAACAAGTATTCTTTAAAAAAAAAGTGGTAGCAAATATCAAATTTTAAGCGTTTTATGGTGCTAGTCGATGGGTATGGTCATTAACACCCTTCATTAGGATCTTTAAAATAAAATAAAAAATAAAAACCCTTCATTAGGCTTCACTTAGAGAGTGGCACATGGTTGAGAGACATTATGATCAAGAATGACTCCACACTTAATATTTCAGCATACGTACCTAAGTATAAGTAGGCTACATGCAAAGAGGGATTTTCACTTATCTATTTGGAGTTGGTTTTAGGACTCAATTTACGTTACTTTGTTTTTTTATTTTCCATTTTACATGCTTTCCAATACATGCAAACAGAGAGGCACGGCTCTTGGTACTTCTAAGTAAACATCGTTTGGTACGTAGAGGGAAAAATACACATGCACTTGGTATTTGCTGGACAACTATTCAAAAACAGTGCCTTCTCAACAGAGGGGCATGTGAAAGAATCATTCATATAAATTGCTAGACAACTTTTGCAAGAAGAAAGTTGAAATTATTAGAAGCAATATAGGAACTGAACCATATACACCACAATTTTTTTTTTTTTGAATATACACCACAATAAATTTTGATTCCCTTTATTCAAAAAAAATAAATAAATTTTGACTCCCTAAAAATTCAAAGCAAGAATGACACGAGTCAAAAGTTTATTCCACCGCAATTTTAAACATTATATTTAAATTGATGGCATGATATTTGTATGTCTAAATAAAAAGGTGCACGCTTATACTAAGAAAAAGGTGCACACTTGGATACTGGTGTTTTCACACCGATCACGTTACATATGAATTTGACTATTGTTGATATCGTTGAAAGAGTAATGTTATATGAACATCCAAAATTCAACAACTTTTGCACAACTAGTATAAAAATACATCAATTATAACTATTGATGCGACTATAAGAGAGAGAAACAATTAATTAAAAAATGATATAGTATCTATACAGTATAAATATACGATGTAGGACAACTAAAAGGTTGTCAATATATCATTTCTCTTCTTGAAATTCTCGCATAACATTGTTAGTACTGCGTGTGGCTGTAAATTTTGTAACAAATTTAAATTTTGTCCTTAAAATAGATAAATTTAAAGTCTGAATTAATTTGACGAATTCTGCTCTTTACCCAAATGGTTTTGCTCACTCCCAAAGTAAAAGTCCAAAATGTCCCTACGCAACTTAACTTGCGCTAGTGTATTCTGAGCTTATGTTAAGTCACGTTACGTGACTTAACATGCGTTAGTGTATTCTGAGCTCATGTTAAGACACGCTACGTGACTTAACATGCGTTGGTGTATTATGAACGTGACTTAAGTCACGTTCATAATACACTAACGCATGTTAAGTCACGTAGCGTGACTTAACATGAGCTCAGAATACACTAGCGCAAGTTAAGTTGCGCAGCGCAACTTAACTTGCGCTAGTGTATTTCTGTTCAGAATACACTAGCGCATGTTAAGTCACGTAGCGTGACTTAACATAAGCTCAGAATACACTAGCGCAAGTTAAGTTGCGTAGGGGCATTTTTGACTTTTACTTTGGAAGTGAGCAAAACCATTTGGATAAAGAGCAGAATTCTAATTTGACTACATGGTATCGGACTATGGGTACCAATCAAATGATCGAAGTTCGGTTGCAGAAGTGTCTATAGCTAGTTTCTGACAATACTTTAAAAAGAACTGAACTATATATCTCCCGTATAGTATCTATGAAAAGAAGAAAAGATCATTTAAACCACATTGATTTTATTTTTAACGGTGAAAAGAGTCTTTCTACTCTTTTTATTGCGTTAACGTTTGAAAATTACGAACGGTGTTTTTTTATGAAATTTTAATTTTAATTAAAACTAAAAATATAAATGTTTTTTCTTTCAAGTTATAAGAAATCAAACTAATCGCGATTATCTATATCAATGACACCAACAATATAACAAAAAATATATAATCTAAATTTTTTTTTAATGACACCAATAACAATCTTTATTATAGAAAAAGTTGTTAATGGTATAATTGGGATAATGAAAAAGCAAATATATATTCATATCGAGTTTGTTACACTTTTTAACTGATAAAGAAAAAATCAGCCCAAAGTGTTGAAAGAGGTAATTTTCTTTATATATAGTATAGATATTAGATTTATAAATGAAATGGTAAACACCATACGAAACACATGATTGTGTGATTTTAGATTCGAACTCACATAAAAATGTCCAACATATCAGTATTAGCATTGTTAGGTGAGAATTTAATTTAGATAAAATTGATAGTTCTGAATTATTTGTTGTAAATCATTATAAGTTTCTTTGCTTGTTGTAACTATTTGTTTGGATAAATGATTTTTCTTACTTTTTTCTCGAGGATCCATTTAAAACTTTATATGAAATATTATAATCTTTCATAATAGGAATGAATGAAAATATCATGTAAGAGAGTTAAATTAAGTGAGAGAGAGGGAGGAGGCTACAAAGAATTGGAGAAAGAGTGAGGATGCAAAATAAAATTACGGGGATAAAATTAGGGCCGTTTGTTTTAGCTTTTTTAAAATAAATTTTTTTAGTGTAATATTTTTTTGTTACAATTTTTTTAACAAAGAAATTTTGAAGGAAAGTTTCAATTGAAAAATCTGTTTGAATACTTTATCTTAAAATGTTATTCTAAGTATTTCATCATTTTGTTATAAATTTTTTTTTTTTGGATACTAAAATTTTGAAAAAATCACTAAAAAAAAAAGCTATTTCAAATAGTTTTTCATAAAAATCATTTTTGAAAGATGTCACTTTGAAAAAATATATGATTTTTACTATGTAAAATCTCTAACAATGAATATTTAAGCTAGTGAATACTAAAATCTCATTTTTAACTTATGTTAAAAGAGTTAGAAATAATTTCTACTATTTTTGAATAAATTTCTAAAAAATCCATTTTTAAAAATACAAAGAAAAATCTATTTTTTTTTTTTAAAAATCTAAAACAAACATGATAAAGTAGATAGATTTATCTCGTGGAGGTAAATTACTAAAAAAAAACAATGTGGAGGTAAATACATAATTGAAATGTCCTCGACTTGTTCTTTTGATACTTGTGTACTTGCAAAATGAATTAATACTACTCAGTATATATGATCACGTACACTCTCAGCCATATTTATTTCTTAATCAATGGCTATGTATAATTTCAGAAGGAAACAAAAAAAGGAACTCAGTTTTTTTGTATGAAGTCCTCACTTCAATATAAAATTAGAATATATTGCTGTTAAAAACTATAATATATCATTCATATCTTAAACATCCTATGATATTCATCTTCCCCTATCAAAGAAGCATATGATACTCATCTTGCCCGATATACAAAGTAGAGGGTTCTTATATATACCAACAATATTAGAGATTTTCTTTGATAAACTTACATTTTTAGATTAGGGAAGTCATCATGCACACCTCCATTCAAAGAAAGAAACAGCTACCAACCTGAATGAAAAATTTATCGTGAAATTTACTATAACCCAGTAATTATATTGAATTTCTGACTAGAACCCAATTCGGTTCGGAGTGAGCAGAATGTTTAACCATTTATGTCAATCACAACTGATAACAATATTATATATTTGTTACACTAAACCATTTTTTATTTTGATTTAATGTCATCAATATCTAAAAATCATGCATATACCAATGCATGTAGCAAAAAAATTGAAGAATAAAATAACGAGCTAAGAAGGAGAATCAAACATGAAACATTTGTACAAATTAGCATAACCATGTTTAGTACTTTTAATCAAAATATTTCCAATAATCAAATTGATTACAAATTATGTGTATCTATATATTGTCTAAATTTGCAATACATCCAATTTCTTAGGATGACACAAACCTTTGTGCCCATAAAGATATATTCTTCACCAAGAGATAAATGTTTTGTTCATTTCTTTGTCCTTTTGCTACAGCAACGTTGCTTTACAGGGAGGTACTCCATCCGATCACTATTATAAGCAAAAGTTGACTTTTTAGGTTCACTAAATAAATGATGTATGTGGTCTACATATAGACTACATACATTATTTATTGAATGAATCTAAAAAATGAACTTTTGCTTATAATAATGACCGGAGGGAGTATAGTCTTTAGGCTATCTTTAAGAACATATAATATGAATTATAATCAAATTCAATCCCTAGCTGAAACAAACTTTGGTTGAGCTCTACTTAACTTTTGGTTAAATTCTGAATCAACCAGAGTCTTTATTGAAATGGAATAAAAAGTTTTGAAATATGTGAAAGATTTTATCTTATTCTCTAATCGTTCTACAACATGAGTGGGTTGCTACCATGTTAGTAACTTTTTTTCCAACTTCCCACCAATTTCATTTGGCGGATCCTGTTTGAAGGACCCCCCTCCACGATTTCACCGAAAACACAGTCCACCAAAATGGCCAATATATGCAGATACGTTTACTTACTTTGAAAGCATACTGTCCACTAAATTGAATGCCAGAATAAATTGCTTCCCATTTTGGTGAGAATATTGGCATATTTACATAGTTAGTAGTACTAAACTAGAATTCAAATGAGTCACCTTAAAAGGAAATCAAATTATAGTATATATATAGCAGATTTTATCAGTAGTGCAGGTATTTTAAATTGAATGCATGCATCTTATATGGTTGGGACTTGTTGGACATAAGAAAAAAAAATTAAAATATAACCAAAGAAAATTAATAATAGGCACTTAAACAAGATATTACAATTATAATTAAACATTAAACAAAATTGTTACAATCGTTCAAACATTCAAGGACCAAGCAACCATATTACTAGTACTATAGTGTGTACTATACCACTATTACATTAACAAATACCACAAACAATGAAAATTAAAAATAAATTAGTACTTAATACATTCTCGCCGGCCGGTACAAAATTTGCCTGTTAAGAAGGCAACACAACAACGAGAATCCTAATAATAATTATAGTTAATTAATCACTTAATTATTATATTACTAAACTCACAAAATTAAAGAGCAAGAACAGTATCTGAAGCAAATAAATCATCAATATCTTGAAAAAAGTCTTCATCCTTGTGTGTCTGTGTCTGCAAGCTTTCTAATCCAAAATCAAAATACTCAAAACCAATATTATCACCATAGAACATGCTCTCTGAAAATCCATTGAAGTTGTAAAATGCATCATTTGCTTGTGAAGAATCTTGAAAATCAAATTGTATATCACTTGGAATTGAAAACATTGATTCAGATTCAGCTACTTCTTCAGAAGATGAACAACATTGAAGAACTGAAGTAGGAGAAAATAAACTCTTATTATTATTGTTTTGAGATTGTGATTGAGATTCTTCACCGGAGATGCAACCGGAGTTCGCCGGTAACGGTAATGACGGAAGAGGAATTTCATTTTCCGGTTGTGGTGGTGGTGATAACGGACACGTGACAGTGTCAGTTGCAGGTGGTGTAATAAAATTAGTTAGCGCGTCAGGTCCACGCAACTTAATAGCCGCGTTGTCGTACACAATAGCAGCTTCTTCAGCCGTTTGAAATGTACCAAGCCACACGCGCACTCCACGCGCCGGGTCTCTTATCTCCGCCGCCCATTTTCCCCATGGTCTCTGCCTCACTCCACGGTATTTCTTCGCGGGAATACTCACCGGAGCTCTTGTTTTTCTTCCTCCGGTGGTTCTGTTTCTGTTTCTTTTCCTCGAAACGACGCCGTTGCTGTTGCTGTTACTGATAGTATTATTCTTGCTCACATGAGTACATGGCTCTATGATAATCTCATCAACAAACTTTATACCTCGGTTACGTTCTAAGAAGCGTGTGGTGTATGATTCTTCTTCGTCGCTGGAACAATCTGTAGCATCATTGTCTGTGACAGTTATTCTTACTATTTTTGGAAATGGTTGTTTTGGTGTGTTTTCTTTAGTAAGGTTAAGGCGGTGAGTGTTTTTCTTTGTTGTCATGATGAATATGAAGCTATGTTTTGTTTGTGACTGAGGTTTTTGAAGTGTTGTTGAAAGTGGAGAGGGAAAAAAAAGAAAAAGAAAGATAGAGATATTCGTTGAAGAGAATAAAAGAAAGAAAGTAAAGGGAGAAAGATAGACACGTATTAATAGTAGTAATGGAGTGAGAAAAGACAAAAACTAGAATTTGAGAGAAGAATTTCAAGGAAAGTGTGAGAAAATGAAAACAAAGAGAAGAGAGTGAGGGAGAGGAGGAGGCTGGCACACACAACACAAGTTGGGTTGGGTGAGAGAGTGAAGAGGAGCAGAGAGGGGACAGAAGGTACGAAACTTGTGAACTGTGTGGGGGCAGATAAGAATGCTTTGAAATATTAACGAAAGTTCATAGGTGAAGAGAATTTTGAAAATAAAACAGTAACAAACTTTGTTTTTAATGAATAATTGTGTCTTTTTCTATAAATGAAAAAAACCATGAATTTGTGCTGTGCTGTGCTGTGCTGGGGACTCTCTGGCTCACTGCCACTTCTCAGTCCTTTGCACCGTACTTGTTTTTCCTTTGAATGGCTATGAAATGGTAAAAAATAACGGCAATAGTACTTATGAGTTCAGTGAAATTCACTTGAGTGTAGTGATGTACTAACTGGGTAAAAATGAGAAGGGGTGAAAATGGAATCAAGCACTGAAAAGGAAAAAACTGGACAGCTAATATTTTGCAAGGTAGTGAGAATTAAGAAATACTAGTAGTATTACTCAAGTCGGTGTGGTGAAGAACAAGTACTGCTGTTATATTTTTATACTACATGGAACAGACCTGTTCTGTTCTGACCATTCAATGAATGCGGTTAATTAATTACTCTTATGAGAGGTTCGAGAACCGACTGTTTTCTAATCATAATAACTCGGTCAATTTTTTACATTTATTTTGTTGTTTGAATTAAAATTTTGAAGACTAGGAAGAAAGTTAGTAAACTGAATCATTGTAAAAGAATTTGGTTTACGTTTGATTTTAACAAGTGAACATAAGAAAGAAGCACATACATTTCTCATATTAGGTGTGATTTGGTGTTGAACACGTGTCGTGTCTAACACGACACAACACCGACACATATAATTACACTAAATTATATGATGTTATCAAATTATCAATGGTATTGGCGTGTCCGTGTCATTTCTTATATACGTATTTGTATCCGTGTTTCATCGGTGAAACCTCATTTTTGGTTATGGTGTCATTAGTTTTGAAATTAAGAAATTACCAAAAAAGTTTATTAAATTGTAAATTTTAAATCATTTTAGTGACTTATTAGTATTATTATTTGGGTGGATAATTTTATTTTATTTTTGTTTTAAAATAGTTTCTCTCAACTTATGATAATCTTATACGTCAAACATGGATCATTCGCAACATTGCAAGTTAAATCTCTTTCATTAGACTAAATCATCGATGGTTTTCGACATGCTTGTGTTTTATTTTAATGGGTAAATATATATGATTATTGATGTAACATTTAATAGTAATGTTTTGGGGGTGATATTTGTTCTGACCACAAGTCTACCATACCACATTTTTGAAATATTGTTTGCTTGGAGTTTAATTTTTTCACAATTTTGTTATTTGTGAGGTGTATGGTTGAGTTAAAGTTTGACCGTTGTTTATAAACTATCATTGATTTTCATTCTCAAACAATGATAGACTTTTGGATGTACCAAAAAAGTCTCCAAGGTCTATTAGCCATTGTGTGTGGCTTAGACCCTAAATTCTTACAAGCAAAGGTTCAGGGTTTAAGGCAAACCCTCACAAACTATATATCATATCACAACGCTTTTTTGAGGTGTTGTCTATTTTAATTAGATTATTTAAGCTGCTCACTAATTTATTCTTTGCTAACAAGTGATTTCACTAAATTGAAGAGATTGAATATTGACTAATAAATATATCTTAAAAATTGTAACATTTTTTTGTTTGAAAACTTTTTATAATAACGACCTAAGAAAAGTATCTCAAATCCTTCATTTCTTTTAATTTAAAATGTGTAAATTCAAATCATTAAGCTACTTGATCCATAAAAAATGAGGGAGTAATTAGTGATCGTGTTCTCTTAAATTCTTAATAAAGAATTTGTCACTATTTAATTAGTGATACTGGCATTCGGTCGGAGTCACCCGCATGTACTGTAATTAATTAAGGGAAATGTTAACTTGTGCCCTCAAGGCACAAGTTAATGAATCAAATATGGAAATGGTTTATTGGAAGATGTGCATTATATTTAATTTTTAACTTTTTAATGAGTTGAATGCATGCAATTTCAAAGAATGTTTCTTCTTTTGAGTTTCTTAACATGTGCCCCAAGGGCACAAGTTAACACTACCCATTAATTAATTAATTAATAATTAACAAATTAAAAAGGGACATGTGGGAAGGACGCACGCAGGCAGGCCAGTCCAAATCCAATCCAGTCACGTGTGGTGAGATACGTGGAATCAGATAGGACCTCCTTTGACTGAAAATAATAAAGTCACAAACATTACTTTAATTAAATTCGAATTCAATACCCATTTTAAAAACAACCATTAACGGTGGCTCAAATTTTATTATGTAACCGTGCATGTCCATGCTAAAGCACGTAACGGCTAATATGTACATAAAAGCATATATGATGGGTTCCGTATAATTTGGACCTGTGAAAATATTGGTTCATCTTGGACCAATTTAAAGTAGACCGTTGATATAATTATTTTATATTCCAGTGGATGAGATTAAAAGTTGACTACTTGTTTATCAAGTTCCCCTTCACTTGAAGCTCACATACACATGACTGTACTGGATTTTTTTTGCTTCGTCAGTTTTCAAAATAGTTGTTTCTTACTAGATTATATATGCTATATAAAATGTGTTTCGAGGATTTGGGGAATTTGTTAGAAAACCACACTGGTGACCTATTTTGCTGTATTGATTTTTCAAGTTTTGTAAATTTAGATTAGATTGTGATAATGGTAATTAAATCGTGTTTCACTATTGGCTTGGATAAAAACATTAAAAAATATTCCATGCTAACATTTGTTTTTATATATATTAGTTAAAAAATATGGTCAAAGTAAGTTATTTGCAAATAGTGCATATTGTAAAATTGCGATATGTATTTTCATACGGATGGAGTAATTTTTTAACTTCTTAAAAAAAATCTTAATTTAAAATACTTAGTATTTCTGAAACATTGTTAACTCGTACACTCACCGATCACTATTATAAGCAAACATTCATTTTGTTTAGTTTTATTTAATAGATAATGTATACGGTCAATTATATATATCACATACATTATATATTATATATTGAATGAACCTAAAAATAAACTTTTGTTTATAATAGTGACAAAATGTGTATAATATTGGGCCATAAATTTATAAGTAAGTCTTTTTTTTTTTTTTTGAAAGAATAAATTTATAAGTAAGTCTTGATTATATATTTTTTTTCATTAAAAAGAAGAAAAAAATCTTGACAATACTATATACTATGATTAGACATTCTAGTGTGTAGGTGCTTTAAAAAGTGAATCAAAACTTGTGTGAGAGGGGAACTATGGTGTGTTTATTGAGTTGGGTGTATGATATAAAATAACCGAAATAAACCTACACTAACAGGTAATTTCATTGGTCCATCCTGGACCAAAACTTGGAAAGGTCCAACCTAAACGCCACCTATATGATGTATCTAAACTAGGGGTGTTCGCGGTGCGGTTTGGTTCGGTTTTGAGCAAAAAAGTCATCCAAACCGCGAGATAAAAAAGCATGCGGTTTGATTTGGTTCGGTTGATTTTTAAAAAGTCATCCAAACCAAACCAAACCAAACCAATGCGGTTTGGATTGGTTCGGTTTGTGCGGTTCATCGCGAGATAAAAAAAATATTACATTAACTCTAATATTGCCAACTTGTTACAAAATAAACATAGGAAATTTTATTTTGATGTTTATATGATAAAATATTAGGTAAAACTTATATCAAAATAGATAAAATTAAGAAGAAAGATAAGCATGAAACAAATTATTGGGAAGTAAAGAAAACAAATTCATTACTGGAAATGAATTGAAAGAGATGAAAATGAATTATAATCGAACCTGATGGTGCAACGATGGAAAAATCGAATCAAAAGAGATTATTCTTGAGCTATGTAATTGGGCTAGTACATATTTAAGTAATATTCATTATTCTTGCGGTTTGGTTTGGTTTGGTTCGGTTGCTGAGATGCAAACCGCAAACCGAACCGAACCGCGCGGTTCAGTGCAAAAGTCATCCGAATTCATCCGAACCAAATGCGGTTTTTTGCGGTTTCGGTTTGGATTGGTTTAGTTTGCGGTTTTTCTATTGGGTTGGTTCGGTTTTGAACACCCCTAATCTAAACAAGTTTTTTTTTTTTTTTTTTTTGAAGAAGCTTGTTTTTCTTTATTGAGAACTATAATGTGATGATAGCAAAGAAATCGATGAAGTAATATAAATATTCTATCGTATTCTTTTTGGTTACATAAATAATCTATTGTATCATCAAACAAATTTATTAAATTTTATTCATTGATATAAAATATTCCTCAAAAAAGAAAAATATATCTAAGAGTGTGATTATTTCAAGGTTTAAAATCTCAATTGTGAGAAAATTACTCCTTGGAACATTATTATTAGGAATTTTATTTTTATCAATGTGTTTGATAAGTGATTTAATTTCTTACAATTATTTTTAAAGAAGTTAATCTAAAAGATTTTAAATAAAAATATGTGTTAAAATTATGTGTTAGTGAGAAGTTACGGTTGGTTATCTCTTATATTCTTATTGGAATGCAATATTCCTATCGTTTGCCATGAGAATAAAATATGGGAATAACAAGTATAAATTCTATTCGTAAGAATAAAAAATAGATAGTCACAATTTGTTAAAACTTGAAACAAACATGATAATATAAGATTATTCAGATGGGATTCCTGGAAATAATTAAGTTTGCATTTCATGAAACAAATTAAACTTGTAGATAAATGTTCTCATAAAGATAATGAAAATAAATTCATGTGTAACTATTCATCATCTTTCCTATTGTAAAGACTCTTGATAATAGTCCCCGTGAGCTTAGCTCAGTTGGCACGGACATGCATTGTTATATGCAGGGGCCGGGTTCGAACCCCGGACACCCCACTTATTCTCCTTAAAAAAATGTGAATTCTAGTCACTAGACTACTTGACAAAAAAAATGACTCGATAATACTATAAGGGAAATGTTAACTTATATCGTTGGGGAACAAGTTTAGAAACTAGACATAGAAGTTGTTTTTAAAAAAAAAATTGCGTTCAATACATTAAAAATTTAATATTTTATGTATTCCATACAAATGTTATCTTTTAATTACCTTTTTAACTTCTTAACTTGTGCTCATGACTCATACTATAAATATAACCAAACAATTTTTTTAAAATATTTAGGATTGAAACTCACATTCTTATAGTCAAGCATTTTTAATGTCTTTTATTGAATGTAAAAGAAATGCTGAAGAGTAAACCAAATTAATTTCAACAAAGACTTATCAAGATTTAATGGTGGATTTTGTGCATTATGGTCTTGAAGGATTCTTAATCTAGCCTAGAGATCAATTCTAAAAATATTTGAAAACATCATAATTCATCAAAAAATCACAGCATAAACTAAACTAAAAAAAAAAAAACCGGTGAAGATTAGTACAAGGGACAGATTGAATGCGAATTGTTGATAGGTTTCATTTCATGTTTCTTGGGTACTCCCCACTGACAATAGTTGTGTGAACACAAATGTGACAAAAATTAGAAACAAACACAACAAGTGAGTAAGCTGGACAATTTTTCCAAGAATAAGACATGACCGTATCTCTAAACCTGTTAATCAATGACAAATTGCTGTATCATACACGTTCCTTAGGTTTTCTATTATCGAAGTACGTAACATTTTTAATAGAGAAATGCTAGGGTCACTCATTCTAACACTCACCTCTAACACACACCAATAGAAATTAGCCACATCATCCAGCTTTTAGATTCTTTTTACTGGCAACCGGTTTCATCTTTATTGTGTGTAACCCATTTATTTTATTATTTTATTTATTTTTATTAAGATTTGGAGTTTAGCTATTCATCTTCTTCTCTATATCATCCTCTCACAAAGGTTACGGTCCCTTGAAGTTCTATGTTTCAACAAGCCAACCTGTAAAAAATCACAATAATCCATTGAAAACATGTTCGAGAACATTTTTTTTACTTTTGATAAAAAAAAATAGTTGTTGGATTGTTATTGAAAACATGAAATTGGATTGTTATTGAAAAAGGGATTAAACAACAGAAAATAGTTGATGCTCTGCTGCTTAGAACCCAACTTAAAAACGATTCAGAGATTGATTTGAAAAAACAATATGAAACCCATATATGAATAAACATTTGAATTAGGGAAAAGGTCCGTGGAAGAGAAACAAGCAGTGGCAATGAACGAATTAAGTCAAACAATATGAATTGAATAATATGAAATCGGTGGTGGGTGTTGAAGTAAAAGAACAATCCTCAAGATCTTTCACCAGAAAACTCAGAAAACTCTCTTCAATGGATTGACAGTGAAAACGAAGAAGATAGGGAAAGGGTAGAAACAATAAAATTACAAAAAAAAAAACAGTGCTTTCTCTTTCCACTTGAAGTACCGGTTACCAAGTAAAATTTTTAAAATATGGAGTGATGTGGCACCAATAGATGAGAGTGTGTTAGAGGAGAGTGTTAGAATGAGTGACCCTAGCATTTCTCTTTTTAATATTTAAATCCAAGTAGTAGTACTAGTATTACCGTTAGTATAGTGAGTATGTACACCAAGTCAATTAACATCGTCTTCTAGGTGCGTTTGTATACAAAAATATGGTGCCTTGAGCCACAAAATACAGAAGAAGCTTTGGTACTTGTCCTTTTGAAGATCAACCGCACTCATATGTTTCTTTAGAATGGAAGTCAATTAGCACTGTGGCCAAGACGTGCTTTGTTCCAAGTTATCATTGATTGCACTATCATATTGTCTTTAGATGCAGCCAAGGATTCAAGTTTTTTTAGTACAACAACCAAAGTATACTTCCACTGCTCCCTTCGGTCACATTTATTAGCAAAAAAACACTTTTTAGCTAGGTTCATTGAATACATAATGTATTTGGTCTATATATTGACCAAATACATTAAGTTTTGAATGAATCTAAAAAGTGTTTTTTTGCTTATAAATGTGACCGGAGGGAGTATCTCCCAATGAAATGAACAATATATTTGTAAAGAAATGTGTTTGAGTTGTGAAATGAGCCAAGACCCGATGTGTGAAAGATCCATAATATAGTTAGGTGAGCATTTCAGAGACTGCTCTGTACGTCACTTGAATTGCTCAACCCTTGAAATAAGTCGACCAGTGGTTAAGATAACATGCAAAAACAAAAAAGTTGATCGAAAGTTACATTCTGATAAGTTTTATACGATCAAGAGTTACGATTCGATAAGTTAGAGAATGTTTTAGCAAACTTGAGGGGATCGTAGCACAATTCTCAAGCATTAACGTGTTACATCAACACACCAAGTTTTGACCCAAAAAAAAAAAACTAGATAAATCCTTGTGATCGAATATCGCCATATGATACTAATGAGACGACGTCGCCTATAAAAGGTCACAAAGACAAAATAACCGTCATGGATTTTCGTGTTCATTACATGTTACCTATAAAACGTCTCATCAAATCTTCACTCTACTTCAACTCTAGGCTCTCATAAAATCTTCACTTACACGAGTGATGTAGTCCTTACGAGTACACTGCCCTTATGTGGAGTAACAACACCGACTTAGACAGAGAAGCAAAACAAAAACTTTATTGCGACCACGGAAATGAAAATATTTGATAATTTTCATGTAAAAATAATTGTTTTTTGATGTTTCAATGTGTTGAATACACAAATTGCAAGTTTTTTTTTTTTTTTTTTACTTTAAACTTCTTATTAAGTATCCTAAAGACACTCCCTTCAAAAAAATGTATCTTACCATTTTTTTTAAATTTTTTTTTACAACCACACGAATAGGAGGCCGGAGGCCCTGACAGGGGCCGATCTGGGATGAAATTACTAGTGTGGCAAATTATTTTAGCGAAGTAATTTACGTTAAAAATACTTATAATATATGTCGATGTTGTAACTAATAAAACATACCAAACATTATAGTCTGGTGGTTGCGGTGGGATTTTGTTTTTTTTTTCTTTTCTTGTTTTAGCCTTGTACACCAAAAAAAATATGTTGATGTTGCAACTAATAAAACATACCAAACATTATAGTCTATTGGTTGATGAATTATTAAATGAAAAAAATATATGGCAAAAACAATAGCCAAGACTTGAACCAAGGACCGTGAGATAGAATAACCTACACTTGACCACTACAACAATGCAACATATGTCATTACGTATCCAAATTAATGATATATAATATAAAATTTAGGCTTAAATATAAATAAATAAAAAAGTTTGGGCTGGTTTGGTGTGGCAGTAGCCACACTCAGCCATGAACAAATCCGCCCCTGGGCCCTGATAACTGCCATGTGGGCTATGGTTAAGCCTACTTAGATAGAGGAGCAATATTTTGAAAAATGCTCTTCTTCTTTCTAAAATTGTTCATTCCCTTAATTATGTCTTACTTCAATTAACTCATGTTCGGCATTTTTAACGTGTGTTAACTCACGCTAGGCATTATCAGCATGAGTTAAC
This sequence comes from Medicago sativa, assembly GCF_051527215.1. NCBI lineage: Eukaryota > Viridiplantae > Streptophyta > Magnoliopsida > Fabales > Fabaceae > Medicago > Medicago sativa. Next base: position 3,293,575 of record NC_140753.1, read on the forward strand.
TCAAATAACCACGTGAATAAGAAAAACAAAAGGGAAGAGAGTAATTTCCCAATATTTTCGCCCCACATTTTAAAGAAACCACATGATTTTTAAAATTTCATTGAATGACTATGCTATAATTTTGTTTGAATACACACATGTCAAAAAAGATTGCTATTAAACTAAGTATTTTTCAAATGACTTCAGAACTAAGATTATAAGAAAAATTGAAACTAAATGAATATTTTTTTTTAAGTAACTTAGTGACTACACCCGTCAACGTTTTTGTAGTTATAAACTGTCATCGTGGGCTTAGCTCAGTTGGTATGAACAATGTATAATATATGCAAGGTCTGAGGTTCAAACTCCGGTCACCACCAAAAAAAAGTTATAAACTGAGCTATACACAATTGACATTTTGATTTTGTTAAAGAACTAGTTACAAACCCGTGCTTCGCACGGGGGTTAGCTACTTTTTTGACAAAATATTATATCGGACGGATAGATTGCGAAATGACAGATAATTATAAACCATAACACAATATTTAGAGTACTCCTGCATCACGGGTTAGAAAATGAAATGTTAAAAACGGCTTATCACGAGTAACAAATGAAAACGTCAAGGACTTTATTGTAGAGAGAGATAGAAAGCAAGTTGCAGCGAAGAAAACAATTGAGAAGGCTAAACATGCATTGGAAAAGTAGTGGTTTTCAACAACTCAATAACCGTAAAGTTAATTTAGTAGAATAATTGTGAACTGTGTACTTGATTTGATCCACCACCCCTGCACTATGCAGAGTCAATCTAACCTCATGGGTACCCATTATACGGGTACTCGTGGGTATTCAGGTATCCATGGGTACCCATGGAGTTTTGAATTTATTTATTTTTTGGTACAAATAAAAACTTTTTTTAATTACCAAAAACCTCAACTTTTAAACATCCATACATAATCCGTTCAAAATTTCATAATCCTTTTTTATGGAAAAAAAATCAAAAACTCCAAAAAAAAATTCATCAAACTCATAGACAATTGCAAATCCTCATCATCCAAGCCTAGAAAATAAAATTTCTTTGAAAAAAATCTCATAAAAAATGATAAGATATTGTAATTTTATAACATAAAGGACTAAATCGTGATAAAAAAAAAAAATAAAGGACGAAAGTGATACCTAAAATAAAGTTAAGGGACTAAATGTGTAATTTTGTCTATAAAATTCGATCGGGGCAGTGAGGAGATAATTGAATGTATTTGAAATCCATGCATCAATTATTCTTAAGAAAAGTAAAATAAAATTATTCATACAAAGGTTATACATGTGAAATTCACATCAATGCTAATAACAAAAACAGAATTGCTATAATGTGTACTCACATTGAACCTATAGTGACATGCCATTTAAAACAAAAGTCATTGGTGAGAATTGTAGAAGAACAAACTGCTAACCAAAAACTACATCAGTAAAAGTCTTGTCTATGAACTATAGCTGATAACCTTTTGAATTGTAAAAGAATGGATAATAATTATTGTAACAAAATCTCTAAATTCAATTCAAACTTTAAAATAAATGTTTGCTATGAATTCAAAAATATTAGAATCAACAAAACGATAAGATTTTAACGGTTAAAATCATTGATATTGTTTGTATTGCTTCCAAATTTTTAGAATGTAGGCAAAAAAGTAGAAGGAAAATGGACTCAAAGGAACACAAGGGTGAGAAGTAACAATATAAAATGTAGTGCACAATCTATCTTGCACCAAGAAAACTTATGCAGTCAAGAGCTGGTGCTCATTCTTAGTTTAGCACAGTTTAAACTTCCTGGTTGGCAAATACTAAAACTCCACCCTGTCACAAATTGGATGTGGGAAGAGGATCATTGAATATTTTTTAAAACCATTTATCAATTATTAATTTTTTAACAGAAAAACCCATTTATCAATTAATCTTAAAGACAAATAAAATATAAATTATCCAGACAAGAATCAGACATGTGGAATTCACATCACAGAAAAATAAAAAGAGAATTGCAATAATCTGTACTCACATTGATCCCACAAAAATATGACATTCAAAACAAAGTATAGTCAATGGAAAGGAGTCATTGGTGAGTATTGTGAAATAAGGTTAGTTAAACAATAGAGGACATCAATGGCAAAAGCCTTTTCTAAATACCTTTGAACATAACATTAGTTCAATATATTTCAGTTACAACTTACAATACAATGATTGTGCCAATCCTGTTGGCATTATTGCTGAAACAGTAAACAAACATTTATGCAAAAACTATATCAGAAACTCTGATACCAACATTAAAAACACAGGTGTATATTCTGATTGTTTTGACGTTGCTCAAAGATCATCCACCAATACACATGCGTGGTTTTTTCAAACACAGCCAACTGTTGCAGATATTAGGCCTACCATCATCTACAAAACAAGATGAAAAAATTAACGCGGATAAAAGGATACATGATCGAACTATGGACCAAAATAATAATATGCATTTCAGATGCTACATATCACCACTACTGATCTATATGCTCATGCTATATAAGGATTTTCAATTCTGATTATAAGAGTATCATGTGTGTGAAATATTTTGTCTGCTGTATGCAGTGCTGCTGCATAATTCTACTTATAAGGCCTTAGGCAAAGAGCTGTATTACTTTGCAATTAGATTTATGCATCCATTATAAGGATTCGCGCCACAGTTTCTGTTATGCATTTCCATGTCTTGAAATATATCAAAGTTCATAAGAAACTCCAGTTAGATTTTGTTAAACTAAGAATGGGATGTTCTTGATACCATATGAAGGCAATATATAAAAACTCATATTTGATATTATTTACATGAATAAGGTCTAGAACAGTACTACAGAAATTTGTGCACTATCACAAAGTGCTTGTTTCATGCCTTGAAACTAAGCAAAGGTGAAAAATTGAAAATAAGTCTTCCAAGATTACATACCATGCTCTCGAACGTCATGTGCAAAACCATCAGCTTTTTTTTCCAAACATGTTCATCTTAGTCAGAACTGAATTTAATTTACCTGAAAATATGAAAAGACCATGATCAATAATATTAAATATGAAAGAAGTATTTGATGAAATATAGATTTAGTAATGTAGATGTGTCTAACCCTTCTTTGATTTTGTGATAGACTTGCAGTATTTGCCGGTAGAATCAGGCAAGTATCTCTTTGCAGCCTTCTGACAGTTTAATCTGTTCAACATAAGAGCATGTTTAGTAAATAAATCAAATTTGAACCAATTGTATTTACTAACACGTGCAGCGCGTGAGTTTGCATCTAGTCAAAATATAAGAATAATTGAGACAGACGCTAGACATTATACTCACACATAGGCAGTTGTAATAGTTTAAGAAAATAAGTATATGAATAAACCACGTGTGAGAATCATGTCGACGTCAGACACTAAACACGCATTCAATCTGAAGTATCAATGCTACATATATAGGTCAAATTTGAAAAATTAGGAAAAAGTGATACTTTTGAGTTAGTTCCGAAGATGCTTACCTCAAGAGTAGTAGCGACAGACGAAAATCTAGCAGGCTCTTTCCAGGCTCATTCTCTAGCATCTGATGTATAATAGCCAAAGAACCAACATCATCAACTGAATACCATTGTTGTTATAACTGCATCCAACAGTCAACCTGATTCTTCTTCTGAATTCTACTATTAAGAATTTGAACCAAGCACTTACCTTTAATCCTCCCATGTAAAGTTATGTAGTTAGCCTCCATGGTTAACAAAGCTCTAATATCTCTTATAGCACTATCATAATCATCTAATGCAATATACAACCAAGCCTTCAACTCTAAACAATCAGGTGAAAGCTTAAATCCTAAAAACTTATCTAACTACATAATTCATTCCTTTATTTGCTTCTCCTCAAATTTTTCCAATGCTCTATATTTATACGAAAATGAAAGGGAAAGATCAAGTTGAGTTGCAAAATCCAAATCAAAACCTTTTTCTCTTCCCATATTGCACAATGCTCTCTCTTGATACATCCAACCAACTGGTTTATACTCGAATATGAGTGAACTAATTAACTTACTTTTTTCTCTCTTTATTAATAGTCGTTATTGAGATTGCTTCTACAGACAAAAATGGGGTCCTCTGATAATTCTTATCCCCTGAATAATCCTCGTAGTTAGCTGCACAACCTAGCCATTCCATAAACAATAGTAACTCGTAATCTTCGCTCCCTCTCATAGCTGAAAGCAGGAACGAAAAAAGGAAAATAGATGAACTATGAGTTAGCAAAGTGATTTATAACCAAATTAACCAATTTGGAAATTAATATATGATAGCTTATGAAAGTTACTGGTCCAAATTATGAAACAATGATCCATCAGTAAGTAGGCTTCTGCAAAATTAATCAAGTCATTGAGATATTTAAGAAGACTGAGTTGTTTCAGAACTTACCTCTTAAGGGAAGAATCAATGCCAATAGTAGAGCCTGATTTTGCACTTTGCTGCCATGCCAATATGAACTGCAAGTGCAATAAAGAATTACAAAGATTATGATAATAAGATATTCCATTTCCGATCATTGGACAAATGACAAGTTCGAAAACGAACGATTATATACCTTTGTAGGGCATTTTGCAACAACAAATGTTTCTGCAAGCTGTGCGGCATCTGTGTTTGATGTCACACCTGATAAAATACAAAAGTCAACATTTAGAAACGACTTTTAAAGATCTGATTGTTGCCATAAATGAAGATCCAGGAAGAATTATAATAAAATGGAAAATTAATTTGAGACAGATTAGAAATTATATAAAATTCAACTATTTAACATATAAATGGAGATTAACATTGTCTATGCTTGTCACCTATTACAATAAAAAAGATTATTCTAACTGTATAGATTGTGAGAAAATTATATGCCTCTAATTTAGATAAACTACAATGAATTTGAAATAGAACTCACCATGTGAATCAATTGAACCACTTTCTGTTGTCCTTCCATTTCTCTCTCTCATAGTAAACACCTTCCAGATAAAGGACTGAAATCACATTCAAAGAATAATCAAACCCAGAATAAGCAACTGTTAAATTAACCTTTGTTGACTGCTTGCCATCATATCAGAAGTTGCTTGTCCATCCTCAAATTCATTGTCCATCTAAAAAAACAAAATAATCAAACCCAGAATCAGAATCAGAAAATCACAAAATAATCAAACCCAAAATAATCCAACAACATTAATTAGCATCAACATTTCATATCAGAGAAGCTAACTCATTCGTGGAGCAAATTACAGGACTGATAACATTTTTTAAAAGCACACAAACAAAATTTCTATAACAATCAAGAAATAAGCTTCTATACACAACCAATATAAACATTGATCTTTTCATCATTGGCTTAATAGGGTAAGAGTGAAAAGAAATGAGGAATTTAGCACTGATAGAAATAGTGAAGGAGACTTGAATAATCATACAAAATCCTCATCACTTCACAGTTTGCTAGCTGACATATTGCTTCTAAAGAAGGCTACCACAAAATGCCAGATCAAACCTCTCCTCAGGAGGATCACCAATGAAGTCAAATACAACGTCTGCATTTAAGAAATCTCCATCTGCCGTATACCTGCATAATGCATTTGAGATTAAGAAGTCAAATGAAAAGTCACTACATGTTTAGAAGTCCCACACTACGAAGGCAGCTCGGTTGGTGAGCTAAGGGACATTGAAGGAGTTTAAAGTCAGAGATCTCGGATTTGATCCGGGAAACTAACATAACTTACTATTGTCTGCCTATAAAAAAACATAAAGTTGCTTTCCATTCAGTAAATAGAAATATACCCGCTCTTTGTTACTATACACTTCATCCCAGCTACTTTAGCGGCTGCTAGACCTATAGCGCTGTCCTCGACCACGACACATCTGTAAATAAGAAATAACAACATTTCATATTCAAAAGTTGCACACTCCATGCAGTTCAAAAACAAAATTAAGAAATCATATGATTCTAACTTGCTCTCATCCAAATAAAGTATCAGATAGGTTTATTTGTTTTTGAACTTGCACTCCATACACTTCAAATAGGGTTGATAATAAGTTGCTCTAAAATTTTGGTTCAAATAAATGCCATAAAATTCTACTGTTGGTGAATAGGTTTCAGAATGTATATAACTTTCATATCCTAGAATACTCAGCACAACTAATTAACTAATCTTGCAAACAAAATAGAATGAATTCTATTCTATAATGTCTAAATGACGATAACTTCACAAGCAGACAAGCACCACCTTACAAACTAACAGAGATTTGCCATAATCTATATCCTTCAATTCATTAAAACTATCAAGGTTTAAAATAGTTAAATACCATATCTAGAATGACGTCCCTTCCTCTTGGCCTCCTTCATGCGCCTAGCACAGGATAGGGAGTGAATCTTAGTTGGCTTCCTGATAATGAAGCCATCCTTAAACAACTTCCTGATGTTTTGGCCTGCAAAGAGAGAGCCACCAAACCATTTAAATAAATTGAACAAAGTTATTGTATCAGGAAAAAGTTAATGTATCAGAGCTGGAACAGGGTAACCATCATCCTCCAGGAAAGAAAATGAATAGAAAGGAGGCAAAAACAAACCATCATCCTGTAGATTGCATCATGTAATGCAGCAATTCTCTGTTATATCACGGACCATGGCGCGGCCACAATTTAAAATGTTACACTACATTAGCCAGATACATGATGTTTCAATATCAAGCAAAATTATACAAAGCCAATATAAACTAAACCGTGCACAATTTTGTTGGTAAGTTACTCCTAAATAACTTCAGTTAAATTAAAAATAGGTTCTCACTTTTTACCAAGGAATTGACCCATTCGAGCTTCCCAACTGCCACATTTGTGCAGTGTTACTCCTCTGTACTTCGAACTCCCTCTTGAGAAAACATTGATTTGTAGACGAAGTGTTTGCAAAGACTCATCTTTCGATAAATTCTTCGTCTAAGTAACAAAATATCGAAAAATTACATGATATAATCCATCTAGTTTCACATTCATCAAGTATACTTGAAAATTCTCTAACCTGTTTAAGATCATCATCATAATCATTCAAATTGAAATTTATGTAAGCACCAACTCCCCTGAATTTAATCGCAGCTCGATCATAGGCTCTGATATTCAAAATTTGGAATCAACTCAACCATAAAAAAATTAATTACACAAAAAAATTGAAAATATGTTCAAAGATTTACCTAGCAGCAACATGAGCTGTGTTAAATCCACCTACAAAAATCAAATACAAAACTAAAACAATGCCTAAAATAGTAAATCATATAATATACTAATTAGTTCCAAAATCAAAGAAAAAAATAGTCAAGTATTTATACCGTCCACCCCTGAGATGATCCTAATGATCTGTAGGACTTTTGTGTGTCATCTGATGCTGAGAAATCAAACAAAGCACAAACAAATCAGCAATAGAGAAAATCAAAAGGAAGAGAAGCAATCACACAGACTGATCAAATATAACTACAAACTCATAAAAATCTATGCAAATACAATCATAATTTCCTAAAATGAAGTGAAAAATAAAAACTTGGAAAGATAGGAACAAAAAAAACCAGTAACATCCCAAATTGAAACTTACCCATATCTGATCCATACCAAATGGTATTTTCAAATTCAAGGTCATCATCTCAGAACTGCAATCAACCAAAGACATACCAAAAAATCTAAATCGATTAAAAAGAAAAAATGCCTCAATCAATTAGAAGAACAAAATCGCACCAAAAAATGGGACATGCAAGCAGATCAAAGTTAAAAATCCAACCTTTGATTGTTGATAGAGACAAACGGAAGAAGAAGCAAAACGAAGAAGACGTCGCACACTGAGAAAGAAGAAAACGGTGGAGATTGGTGTGTTCAACGGCGAGGTCGACGGAGGAGACGGCAAGGTGGCGGTGTGAGGAAGAAGAGAACCCGTTTTTTTGTTTACCGTGTGAGGAGAAGAGAACCGGACTGAAGAAGAAGGAAGAGAAAAAGAAATTGTACCACAACATATATATATATATATGAGGGAGATGGCCATTTACCAATTTACCAAAATACCTCTCCAAGGGCAAAACTGTCAAACGTATGGACAAGCATTTTCCTATCTAGTTTAGTAGATGGGTCTAAGTTCAACATAAAGAAAACTACATGAAAAATCTTTTAAATTAGTGACAAATTAAATTGACATGATTTTTAAGGACAAACCACCATTTTGATCTTTGGTAGGGCAACTCGTTGTTACTTTGATATCTGAATATAACAAAATTGTAAATACATCTCTGGTATCTATTTCTTTTTCTTTTTTTGGTAATATGGTATCTATTTCTTTTATCCTTCGGGAAAAAAATATCTATTTCTTTTAGTAATTTTATTAGACAAAATTTACCAACAAATATCATATTCGAAGACTAAATTAATTACCTAAAAACATATTTGAAGATTAAAATGACTAATAAATAAGATACTTGTGGATTCGTTTGAAGTTGATATAATCAAAAACCGATGTGATAAGAGTTACACTTTCAAAGATCAAAATGGTTGTTTATTTGATTTTTGCGAATTTCATCTTATAAACTTAACCGAAAACATAAATTGACTAGCAAAGATCACATTCGAGCATTAAAATGACAATCTAAAAACAAATTTAAAGACTAATATGACTAATAAATGAGACAACATGGATGTGTCACTCCTCCATCCTAAAAAAACTGAGTCATTTTAAAAAAAAATGTTCTAAAATAAATGACTCATTTCACTTTTCAATGCAATATTAATGAATTTTTTAAATTATAACTCTAATTAATACTACTTTCATCACTCTCAGTACAATATATTCTACTTTACATTTATAATAATGAAAAATGCATCAATATTTGACAAAACACTTAAAATCATTCTTCTATCTCTTTCACTTATACATTTTTTCTTAATAAATGTAAGATGACCAGAAGACTTATTATGGGACGGATGAAGTAATAGTTGCTATAGAGTCATGGACCAATGTTACAAAAAATTACTATATTTTCAAAGACTAAAATGGTTGTTGGTCCAATTTTTGCGAGTTCTCTCCTATAAACTACTCCCCGAAAACATAATCTCGTGAATCTTTCACAAATTAAGATGCGTACGGCGTATGTACATATAAAATGTTGGGATTTTCACATAGAAAGAAGATATTATAAGGGAACCCATGAACCATAGTAAGATCCAGCAATGCATTCATGATATCGAGATGTTTGTATATTGGAAGGGAAAAGACAACCTACTAAATGCTTCAAAAGAAGGGTTAATACCCCTTTTAGTCCCTGCAATATGAGCGAATTCCGGTTTTAGTCCCTGTAAAAAAAAAAGTTTAGATTCTGTCCCTGTCATTTCAGATTCTTCCACTTTTGGTCCCTCCTTGAACCAGTCAGCAGAATCTGCTGACGTGGCAGGGGTGACTGTGTAATTTTTTTTATTTTTTATTTTTTTATAGGGGTACACGTGGCATTTTCGATTTTTTTTAAAAAAAAATTAAAAAAAAATTAAAAAATTCTGGAAAAATGAAAAAAAATTAAAAAAATCCGAAAATTAATAAAAAAAATCTGGAAAAATGAAAAAGTGAAAAAAAATATTAAAAAAATCTGGAAAAATGAAAAATAATAAAAAAATCGGAAAATTAATAAAAAAATTCTGGAAAATTGAAAAAAAATATTAAAAAATTCTGGAAAATTGAAAAATTAATAAAAATGAAAAAAAATCTAGAAAAAAAATTTAAAAATCTTAAAAATTTTAAAACGAATAAAAAATCTTAAAAAATAATGAAAAAATTCTGAAAAATTTTCGAAAATTATGTATCGAAATTCTGAAATTTCTGAAAAATATGTATCGAAATTCTAAATAATATGGATAGAAATTCTGAAAATTTTTCGAAAATTACTTATCGAAATTCTGAAAAATTCTCGAAAAATATGTATCGGAATTCTGAAATTTCTGAAAAATATGGATAGAAATTCTGAAAATTCTGAAAAATTTTCGAAAATTATGTATCGAAATTCTGAAAAATTCTCGAAAAATATGTATCGAAAATTTGAAATTTCTGAAAAATATGTATCGAAATTCTGGAAATTCTGAAAAATTTTGAAAAATCTGTATCAAAATTTTATGAGATTTTTTAAATTTTTCCATAATTTTTTTTATTTTTCCATATTTTTTCAGATTTTTTAAGATTTTTTCTAAATTTTTTTGAGATTTTTTAAGATTTTTTTTCGTTTTAAATTTTTTAAGATTTTTTATATTTTTTCATTATTTTTTAAGATTTTTTCAGAATTTTTTAAAAATTTTCTAGATTTTTTTTATTTTTTAAGATTTTTTATTCGTTTTAAAATTTTTAAGATTTTTAAAATTTTTTCTAATTTTTTTTTCATTTTTATTAATTTTTCAATTTTCCAGAATTTTTAAATATTTTTTTTCAATTTTCCAGAATTTTTTTATTAATTTTCCGATTTTTTTATTATTTTTCATTTTTCCAGATTTTTTTATTATTTTTTTTCAATTTTTCATTTTTCCAGATTTTTTTTATTAATTTTCGGATTTTTTTAATTTTTTTTTCATTTTTCCATAATTTTTTAATTTTTTTTTTAATTTTTTTTAAAAAAAATCGAAAATGCCACGTGTACCCCTATAAAAAAATAAAAAATAAAAAAAATTACACAGTCACCCCTGCCACGTCAGCAGATTCTGCTGACTGGTTCAAGGAGGGACCAAAAGTGGAAGAATCTGAAATGACAGGGACAGAATCTAAACTTTTTTTTTTACAGGGACTAAAACCGGAATTCGCTCATATTGCAGGGACTAAAAGGGGTATTAACCCTCAAAAGAATAAGAAAGCATTTTCTCCTTCAATCGTGTACTAATAAACATATAAAATATAGAATATTGATATAAAATTCATTTAAATATTCAACCTTAAGTGATTAGTGTCAGATCAATCCAATTAAATTAAGTCTGGAGGTTTATCAAAGCCCTTAACACTTTTGCTAATGGAGCGGCATAGGTTGTCCATTAGCGAGGTTAATAAATTCAGGAGGACCATTGCTGCACCTTCTGCTATGGACTATGGTACTAGCAGCAGCCCCAGCTGGAGCTGAAACCGCATCAAATGGCACCACATAATAAGCACTTCTTTTAGAGGCATGATAAGCACTTTTGGCTCTGCACGAAACTAGTAATTAATATAGTTGGAAATTTGAAAAATGTGGTATAAAACATTATTAAAGAATTTATCAAGGGTGTTTTATATTTAGAGATAGAACTCAAAATTATATTTCATTCTACATGGTGAGCCTCTTCAACACATTATTGGATATGTACTAACATCTAGTGGATACATACATGGATATGGTTATTAGATATAATTTGGAGATTCTTTAGAATTAGTATGATATTAGTTAGCTATAGTTTGTTTTTTTAGGGAAGTTAGTTATAATTAGTTGTGAGTAGGTTATATTAGTTACTTTAGAATTAGGGTCATGTTAATGTGTGTCTTAATGATATATGTTAAGAAATTTGTTCTGGATCGAGCAAATGCTTCTAGACCTATTTCATAGGCACAATCCAAAAAAGGCCTAGATTAAGCATTTGAGCCCCCTACTCTCAACACAACCCCTCCCGCGAGGGGGGTGTTCAGAGCAAATTAAGCCTCGTTCAAACTGAACAATAACGTCTCCCCTGACTCCTGCAAATCTCGTTCGACGGTTACAATTCCCATGAATCTGTAACTGTCGAGCCCCATGTGTGCCTTACAACGGCTTATGCGCTTTCGCGCTATATAAAGGGAACTCTCAACATGGTTTGATTCTTTCTACTCTCCTAACCCCATCTTCTAAACTCAATACTGACTTGAGTGTCAGAGTGTCTGCAAGTACACACCCTCCGCCGTTTCAACCAAAGCAACCGCTCACAACAACCGTCTAACACCGCATCGGCAGTCACCTTCTGATCACGTACAATAAAAACTCAAAAGTAGAAACATTATCTTAAATTTTATGCATCCAATTAATCAAAAGTAAAAAATTTGTAATTAAAATGCATTGATTACAACATAATATTTCTAATTTTGACTCATTAACTTGTGCCTTAAGGACACAAGTTATCATTTCCCTTAAATTATTATTATATAAGCGTTATGACGGAAAATCTTGTGTTTGTCTGTCTGTCTTTCTTTCTACTGCGCTAACATGTGTATATTATGAACAATATTTCTTATGAAATTTAATTTTGATTTGAATTATAAATATAAGTGTTTGTGACTTATAAATTATAACAAACCATGTTTATCAACAATATAGCAAATATAATAAAAATTCCTTTCTTTTCAATAACACCAACAATAAAACATTTTAAATGCAAATTTGTTTAATGGTATAATTAGAATAATGAAAATTTCAGCTCAAAATCTCTTATTTTTATAGAAATAAAGTGTTTTCTACACATTTGTAATAATCAATTTCAAAATGTAATATTTTTCTAGTTTTTTCTATTTTTTGTTTGACCTAACCGTGCTTCTCAACATGGTATCCGTGTCATAACATTCACGATGAAGAAGAAGAAGAGATGATTCTCATTCCATATTTATTTTTCCTCTTTCATTTTCCTTGTTTCATTTTTTGAGAAAATTTTATGGCTATCGACTTTTCATTTTGTTTTCTCAATAGTGGGAGATTGTTCATCTTTTCATAGTCAATCACATTAGTTTAGTCCCGAAAGAATTTCTTTCAATTTTGTTAACTTCTCTTCATGTTAACCTATATCTTTTCATCATGAATAAGAATAAGGAAGCATTTGCTTTCCATTAATCTTGATGATTCAAGTTTCAACCAAGCCTACGCTGCTGCATTTGCTTTCCTTGCAACTATTGGTGAATATGGTTTATCTTTGTTTTTTTTTTTTTTTTGAAGAAAAATGGTTTATCTTTGTTGTTGCTAGGGGTGTAATCTTTATTTTAGTGACCTTAAATCTGTTCGTTGTTGAGATTATTCTCCACTCAGATTCGTGTTAATAGTATTGTTAGTTTAATTAGTTAGCGGTTGTTGAAGGTAGTTAGTTACACATGTGTTAGTTAGATTTGTGCCCTAGTGTGTACTAGACTTTTTTTTTTTTTTTTTTGAGGAATAGTGTGTACTAGACTTAACACTGGTATAAATATATGTATTGGTATATATTTTCTATAAACCATCAATAGTAATAATCACCACAATCAATTCCTAATGTGAAGATTGAAATAATTGAGATTTATGGTATGCTTCCTAGATTCTTCGGTCATTGTTGCCTATCTTGTACTCCCTCCGTTTCAAAATGAGTGTCGTTTTAGGTGTTTACACACATATTAAAAAATGCAATGATTAAGAGAAAGAGAATGATTATTTTACCAAATTATCCTTATTAACTATTGGTTAGTTTTAAAAGTAATACTTTGGAAGTAGTGTGCAAAGTATTAATTGGAGGGTACAATTGAAAAGAAAAAGTTATTATTGCATTGGAAACTGAAAGCGACACTCATTTTGAAACAATTTTTTTTGGCTAAAACGACACTCATTTTGAAACGGATGGAGTATAAGTTAAACATTTTTCATTCTTTACATGCATGCTTCTATTTTATGGAAGTTAAATATTTTTAATTTTCTTTGTGCTTCTACCCTATGGTGACTATATTTTTTTTTTTTAACAAAATTTGGCATTTGATGGTCTAAGATTTCTATTGAAAGAGGAAATGAGAGTCGTGAAGACGACAAAAGTTCAAAGAGGACTAAAAGTATGACAAAAAATTCTAAGAGTTATACAATTCGGCTACTATTGCTTTTTTATCAACTTTTTTTCTTATTAGCCGATGTAATTACAACTTATATTTTTTCTGGTAATTTTCATCAATTACTTATATTGTATTTTCTTTTTTTGAATTGTATTGTTCATTAAAAGTTGGAAATATTAGTCTGCACTTCCAAGTTGCAGGGTTTGTTATAGTTTGATATTAATTAAGGTAATTACTAGTTAGTTATAATTAATTGCCAGTTAGTTATATTAGTTACTTTAGAATCACTATATAATAAAGTGCAATATACACACTTGAAACCAACAATTTCGATATATTAATTACAAAATATAATATTTATTTCTCTTATTTTATTCTTCTCTTTGTTGGGTTCAACCATATCTCTCAGCAACATATACCATGATATGTTAAAGAAATATTATAGCTTAGAGATGTAAAAGCAAAAAGTATAAATATATTTTCGAGTAGTTATAAATGGACATCTCTAATTTTCATAAACAAATTCAACATATCATTTTCTCTCTAAATAGGGGAAGGACCCTATTGTAGATGGTCTTAGTTTCCTATCCTAACACTCTTTTATGCATTTTTCGTGTTGATTTTCTTCTTGGAATAAGGCCATTTAATGTCAGACATAGCAAAATGCAATCAAACGCTGGTTGCCGTGGTCCTTAAATAATTTGACGCAAAATGCAGCAATTGCACCTGATATTGGTATGAAACAAGTTTGTCTCAAAACAGCCTGCCAATTAGTAATGACTCATATATACTGAACTGAGTAAAGTTCGTATGGCAGAGAGTGGTGAACTGAGCAGGTATTCATGTTGGAACTCCGACAACCGCTGTGGAGCGCACGATGGCGTTACTTGTAAGTACTGGAATGTCTTAGTTAGAGATCAATCTTAGTGACAATAAAGCATATAAAAATGACAGATGCACTTTGGCTCTAATGCGTTCCTCTATTTACTGGCACACCGGTTGAGCATTTTGGCGGGGAAATGCTATGTGGGTAGCAACTTGGCGCTTTGTGCTGCACAACATCCGGCGCTATTGATCAAACAGAGTATTCTTGATCAGAATATGTGCCGTGTCTTCATAGAATAGGTCAGTGTTTGATCTTTGAGCCGATGTTGCTAGTTCCAAATCGGAACACACACAATGTAATATTTCAAGTCAAAGGGGTATCAACTACATAGGAAAATTCCAGAATCTGTAATCTAAACAATTATAATAGAATTTCAACTTTGAAACATATCAGAATATAAGTGTCATACACAAGGATTTCAAAAAACAAAATGCATGAAACACTAAATCAAAAAGATTGCAATCAAGAATTGTGTAAAAATGTTTGCCACTTTCAAAGGGCAAAAAACTGTTCTAACTTCTAAGTGTCATGTTAGCCCTGAGTTTCATTTGAGAGAACAGCATAACTCTAGCAATTGCATACTTTCCCTTGTGAACTTAGAACTGTTACTACTTTGACTCATTGACGATTTCAGTTTTCCCTCTATAAAACGCATGACAGGAGGCAGCATAAAATGTTATTTTGAAATCATTTTAAAGTCATTGTGATTGCAGAAATTTGGGGAGCTTCTGAAAATATGAAACAGAAAACATAATATTGATCAAACTAAGGATATCTATGACATTATTTCAGATACCAAAAATATATGGAGAAGAGCATTTTCATAAGGAAAAAAATTGCCCTTTGTTCAATATCTGGAGAACAGCATTTTCAGATACACTCAAATGAAACAGCTTTCTATAAGTCACCTGCTTCTTGGGTAGGGGGTGGGCTTTCAGGTTGAGAGAGTTGGTGCTGTGCTGCACTTTCTGCTTGATTCTCAGATGATGGTCGATTCTCTATATCAAGCTGCCTTACATTTTCTATCATCTTTACAATTTCTGACATCGTAGGTCTTTGATCAGGCATCCTTGCAACACATGACATGGCTATCTGTAACATCTCTACCATCTCTTCTTCTATATTAGGACATCGCATAAGCTCTAAGTCAAATACTTCAGCTGTCCACTCCTCTCTCACAACTGAATGAACCCATCTCACAAGGTGGACAATCTCATCCCCTCTAGTTGTGTGAATAGGTGACTTACCGGTTAGAAGCTCTAGTAACACAACACCAAAGCTGTAAACATCTGAAAGCTGTGTAGCTTTCCTGGTGTCTGTAACTTCTGGTGCTCGGTATCCGGATGCTCGTGAGATGGGCTGGACGACTGAGCTCATTATGGTTGCCAAGCCAAGATCAGATACACATCCGTATTGCTTGGTGTTAAGAAAGATATTTGAGGATTTGACATTGCCATGTGCAAGTTTTCCACCATTTTCGGAATGGATACGAGCAAGGCCTAGTGCAGCACCTAAAGCTAGTTTGATCCGAGTATTCCAATCTAAAGCCACCCTGTCCTCTCCTCTTTTACCTGAAATTTTCAAAAAGCAAAGGTTTATACATAGAAGGATAATATAGTTGTAAGATGTGTAGTATACTAAAGTAAAATATTCAAAACAGATTGTTTCCGATTAAGTAATCATTTCGTTAATTTGATCTTGCCTCATCATCCTATAGGCATGAGTTTCCAACTTGCTTGTCGTGCACAAATACTCTTCACAGAACAGTATTCAAATATAGAAAATGATCAGCCCTCCGGAGAGAAACAAAAGATATTTTTCGCATAGGAACTTCCAAGATAGCCTAACAACTAAATTCCAAAATCCTAATCTTATACTATCTACTCAATTTCCTCATATCTGATGAAACAGTCAAAGTCAAGAAGCAACAAACGACGACAATGCACAAAAAATAAACAAAAGATTTTAAACAATTGAGTATCAATAATAATTTTATTGGAAAGGAAAAACAAAATCAAATTTATGCCTCATACCATGCAACAAAGCAGAGATGCTACCCTGACTGAAATAGTCATACACAACCAGTTTCTCATCTTTGGAATAGTAATATGCCTTTAGCTCAACCACATTCTCATGTTTAAGACTTCCAACAATATCCATGTGTTGCTCAAAATCCTTCTTCCCAACAGCTACCTCCTTTAACCTCTTCACAACAACTGTGGTTGCATCCTCTAGTACCGCCTTGTACGCAGCACCGAATGTTCCCTTACCAAGTACCTCAGCAGAAGCCCTTAATAAATCCTCCAAATCAAAAGCATAGTTACATCCCTCAAAGAAAAAAAGTTTATTATTTGCATCTTGGTTTCTTGAGACCACTTTTTCAGGTGACATTTTTCCTCCTTTCTCCAATTTGCCAACAAAAACATCTCCATCCTTCCTTTTAGAACACAACACAAAGATAAAAACAATGAATGCTGCAAGGCATAGAAAACTACCAACAACAATAATTCCCAACATTACTGTTCCACTAATCCTTCCATGTTTCTCAGATTTAGAACAATGTTTCGAACACGGTAGAGTTACCGAAGACAATGTACCAATAGAAACATTGTTTCCAACAAATGCTGACTTAGGAAACCTCTGAAAAGAAACAGGAACAACTCCTTGTAAATTGTTGTTAGACAAATTCAATTGTTTCAACAATGGCAAGTTTATATCAGGAATTTCACCGGAAAGCGAGTTATTTGCGAGATTCAAATAAACAAGGTGACTCAAATTGGAAAGAGATAAAGGAATTTCACCAATGAAACGGTTATTAGACAAATTAACAACAGATAAATTCTTCCAAACAGCAAAATCTGGCAATGGACCTATGATATTGTTGGATCTAAGGCTCAATTTTTGCAACCCTTTGATTCTACTAATTGTATTAGCAGGAATTGTACCATGAAATCCAAACCCCGGCAATCGAATCGCGATAATTTGAGACCTATCTTGACTACAAATTACACCATCCCAACTAGTACAAATTGAAGAATTGACATTCCAATTCAAAGGCTTAAAAGATGGTAATTTTTCAACAAACTCTAACAATGCTTTTTTGTCTTCAACAAGTTCAGCATTTCCTAGATATACTAACAAACTAATCAAGTAAACTGAAAACAGAAAATTTTTTGTAACAAAATAACCCATTTGTCTTCACCAGGTTCTGCTGCAGCTACACCAAACACAAAGAAACAAGTTCAGTGTTTTAAACTGTTAAAAACAACAAAAAGACACAAACTTTACCTAATGAAGAAAAAGAAAAGATGAAAAACGTATGAGAAATTGACAATGAGAAAGTTGTGACACAATGTCAACGAAAAAAGTGTGTGTTATCTGTAGTTGCTATCAGGTGGTAAGTTATAAATGTTTTTCCTAACTTATTTAATGTTTAATGTAGATCTGACCAAAGAATGTAGTGTAATCTATCTACTACTACATAAAGTAGGGGAACCCAACTAATAATGGTAAAAAGCGTTATGATTATGAAAATGAAATGAAGGAAGGTAGGGGAAAACGTACATTATGATTAATGAGAAATCATGGTGATAGGTGAAAAAATAGGATCCAATGCTAAGGTAACAGTGAATAGAATAATAGTGTTAGCTAGGTTGGGTTGGAGATTATTGGAGGTGAAAACACGAGTTTTTAACCATTCATTCATTACCTGAACTGAACGGTGGTGTACAATACATAAGTGGAAGGTAACTGAAATGTAAGTGACTGAGTGAGTGTAGTGACTGACAGTACAATGGCATGTGATGAGATGAGTGAAATGAGAGAGTCAAATTTAACTGTTTACCTGTGACAGTGATAGGAGAACCGTTCATTCATCATTAATTGACTTAAAACAAAATGATCGTGGTACTATTTTTTTCTTATTTTATTACAAGTCATTTTAGAAAAACTATTTGTGTTTTATTATTTGACAAAGTAAATTTGCATATCTAATATAATATAATCTAATTGAAAATAAAAGGGTGTAAGAAGTAGGAATGTTCTAATTTAAGTTTGGCTCTAGTTAACAAGTGCCTTCGGGTTCTTTAAACATTAAAATAAGCAATTATTCTTTAAAAAAATTAAATATTTTGATTTTCAAAACATTGATTACATACATTTTATAAATACTTATTATTTATGGTACTTAAAGAGTGCCCCATAGAACTTAAAAAGTATCCTGGGGAACTCGTTAACAATTCCCTTTAAATTTTAACTATTTTATATTATGACGTTGATTCTATTTTGAATATGTCGTTATTTGTTAGTTCACCTCCACTTAGACGTTTAAAATAATGCGGTCAGACGGCGAGTTGGCCCATCATACCTAAATTAAAAAGAACTCTTTTTTTACTTCTTTTTATTTATAAGTCACTAAAATTTTCATTTTCTTTAATTAGCTCATAGAATAGAGAAAAAACTCATTTAATTCAATTATTTCGTTTTATGATTTTAGCCTCATTTTTAATAGTTTGTGAAAGGCAGGAGGAGCTTCCGGAACAAGTTCTGTGCATGATTGAATAAATTTGACAAGTTAACCATGACCAAATAAAATTCCTACCATTGTAGCTGTTGTTTTGGCTTCAAATTTGTGGTTTTGAGAAACAGAGAAATCGTGACACGATTTCATAAACGTGTCACGATTTTGGCTATGCCGAAAGCATGTTTTGCTGGTGTATAATCGTGGCACGATTTTGGGAAAACGTGACACGATTTTCGGCTTGCTGGGTACGTTTTCAGGATAAGGTTGGTCGTACCTTGGGTCGTACGTATCAAACGTGTCACGATTTGGACAAACGTGACACGATTTTAACAGCTGAAGACTGCTATATAAGTGTTTCTTTGCAGATTTTGAAAGAGAGCTTGAAGAGAGAGAAACTTGGATTACAAAGGAGGTAACTTTAGGGTTGAGTGTCTTTGTAGTGAGGATCTCTTGGGTTGGGAAACATTGTAAACACCTTGGGTAGTGAGATTTCACCATTGGAAGGATCAAAAGCTTCCTTTTGTGTTTTCTCTTAGGATTCATTGTGAGTGTGGGTGACATGAAAATGGGTAGAAATTAGGTCTTGTTCTTTTGTGAGCTTTTAAGCTAATTTCTTGTAACCCATTTGTATCACTTTCATCTTAGTGGATTGGAGGGCTGCTCTCTCCCCCAGAGTAGGTCATATTGGACCGAACTGGGTTACCATCTTGGTGTGTTTGTTCCTTTCTTTCATTGCTTATCTTTATTGCTTTGATTATGCTTGTGGTGTTACTCTACACTTAGATTTAGATCTGTTTTTGTTGTTGTTGCTTGGAGACACTTTATCTATTGATTACCACTTCCTTTGCTCCACACATCTTTGTTATTCATTGGTGTGATTTTGTCCGAATTCACAACAATTGGCGCCCACCGTGGGGCATAGGCGTGAATTGGTAAAGTTGGTATCATGGGTTCAAAGTGGGACATCGAGAAGTTCACCGGAAGTAATGATTTCGGGTTGTGGAAGGTTAAGATGCAAGCGGTTTTGACACAACAAAAGTGTGTAGAAGCATTGAAGGGTGAAGCGGCGATGCCGGCACATTTGACACAAGCGGAGAAGCGTGAGATGATAGACAAGGCAAAGAGTGCCATTGTTTTATGTCTCGGAGATAAGGTTTTAAGGGATGTCGCGAGGGAGGCTACCGCGGCGTCGATGTGGGCTAAGTTGGAGTCATTGTACATGACGAAATCGTTGGCTCATAGGCAACTCTTGAAACAACAACTCTATTCATTTAGGATGGTGGAGTCTAAAACAATCTCGGAGCAATTGGCGGAATTTAACAAAATTCTTGATGATTTGGCCAACATTGAAGTTAATATGGAAGATGAGGATAAGGCTTTGTTGTTACTTTGTTCATTACCAAAGTCTTTTGAGCATTTCAAGGATACCATCCTTTATGGTAAGGAGGGCACCACTACTTTGGAGGAGGTCCAATCGGCTTTGAGAACCAAGGAATTGACCAAGTTCAAGGACTTGAAGGTTGATGATGGTGGTGAAGGCTTGAATGTTACAAGAGGAAGAAGTGAGCAAAGAGGAAAAGGCAAGGGGAAGTCGAGGTCCAAGTCTAAGTCCAAGGGCTTTGACAAATCAAAGTATAAATGCTTTCTTTGTCATAAGCAAGGTCACTACAAGAAGGATTGCCCGGATAAAGGGGGCAATGGTAGTTCTTCCGTTCAAGTTGCGGTGGCGTCCGATGAAGATGGTTATGAGAGTGCGGGTGCACTAGTGGTCACAAGTTGGGAACCGGAGAAGAGTTGGGTTTTGGACTCGGGATGCTCTTATCACATGTGTCCTAGGAAGGAATATTTTGAGACTTTGGCTCTAAAAGAAGGAGGAGTTGTTCGACTCGGAAATAACAAAGCGTGCAAAGTCCAAGGCATGGGCACCGTTCGTCTAAAGATGTTTGATGGCCGTGAATTCCTTTTAAAGGATGTGAGGTTTGTTCCCGAACTTAAGCGAAATTTAATTTCCCTTAGCATGTTTGATAGTCTAGGTTATAACACTAGAATTGAGCATGGGGTTTGTAAAATTTCGCATGGTGCATTGATTACGGTTAAAGGGTCTAAAATGAATGGTTTATACATTTTAGATGGTTCCATAGTAATTGGTAATGCATCGGTAGCTAGTGTAGTACCTCATAATAATTCCGAATTGTGGCATTTGAGATTGGGGCATGTTAGTGAAAGAGGTTTAGTTGAACTAGCTAAACAAGGTTTGCTAGGAAAAGATAAATTGGACAAGCTAGAATTTTGTGAGCATTGCATACTAGGCAAGCAACATAGAGTGAAGTTTGGTAGTGGTATGCATCATTCTAGTAGACCTTTTGAGTATGTGCATTCGGACCTTTGGGGTCCTTCCAAGACTCTTACTCATGGAGGGGGTTCCTATTTTCTTTCCATCATTGATGATTATTCTAGGAGAGTGTGGGTCTTTGTTTTGAAAAACAAAAGTGACACCTTTGAGAAGTTTAAGGAATGGCACACTCTCATAGAAAATCAAATGGGAACTAAACTAAAAGGTTTGAGAACTGACAATGGCCTGGAGTTTGTTTCAGAGCAATTTAATGAGTTTTGCAGGTTGAAAGGAATCAAGAGGCATAGAACCGTACCAAGAACACCACAACAAAATGGTCTTGCTGAACGGATGAATATGACCATTTTGGAGCGGGTGAGGTGTATGCTTCTAGGAGCTGGGTTACCTAAGAGTTTCTGGGGTGAAGCAGTGACAACTGCTGCTTATTTGATCAATAGATGTCCATCAACGGGAATAGACTTCAAGACACCTATGGAAGTATGGAGTGGGAAACCGGCAGATTACTCCTCTTTGAAGGTTTTCGGAGCTTTGGCATATGCGCATATCAAGCAAGACAAGCTTGAGCCTAGAGCTTTGAAATGTGTCTTCATTGGTTATCCGGAAGGTGTGAAGGGTTACAAGTTGTGGAAATTGGACTCTAGTGGAGGATCAAAAGTCTTGATTAGTAGGGATGTTACCTTTGATGAGACCCGCATGGGGATGAAGTGTAAAGACCTAGAGACTTTAGAACCGGAAACAATGGTGGAGGAAACTCAGTTTGAGGTGGAGCTTCCAAATGAAGAGAAAGACGATGTGGAAGATGAAGCTTCAACATCGGATACAAGTGGAACTCAACCGGTAGTGGATCCCGATTATCTTTTGGCTAGAGATAGAGAGAGGATGATCATTACGGCACCTAGAAGATATGGTTTTGCGGACTTGGTGTGTTTTGCTCTAAATGCGGCTGAAGATGTGCAAGACTCAGAGCCTAGAAACTTCAAGGAGGCATTTGAGAGCAAAGAAAGCAAGTATTGGTTGAAGGCGGTGAATGAAGAGATGGATTCATTGGAAAAGAACCAAACTTGGAAACTTGTGAAGCTACCTAAACACCAAAGGGTAGTTGGATGCAAGTGGATCTTCAAGAAAAAGGAAGGTATTCCGGGAGTTGAAGGTCCTAGGTACAAAGCAAGACTTGTGGCCAAGGGTTTCACTCAAGTGGAGGGGATCGACTACAATGAGATCTTTTCACCGGTAGTGAAACATTGTTCCATAAGGATACTTATGGCTATTGTGAATCAATTCAATCTTGAGTTGGAACAAATGGATGTAAAGACCGCGTTCTTACATGGTGACCTTGAAGAGACAATCTACATGGAGCAACCGGAAGGTTTTGTGGAGGACAAGTCTAAGGTATGTCTTTTGAAGAAATCTTTGTATGGGTTGAAACAAAGCCCAAGGCAATGGTATCGTCGGTTTGATGAATTTCTTTTGAAGACCTGCTTTGTAAGAAGCGGGTATGATTCTTGTGTGTACATGTTGAAGAGGGGTGAGAAAGTCATTCTCTATCTCCTTTTATATGTGGATGATATCTTGATGGCAAGCTCTAGCAAGGATGAGATTGTGAAGCTCAAAGAAAAGTTAAATGGTGAATTTGAGATGAAAGATCTTGGTCCGGCAAAGAGAGTTCTTGGAATTGATATCTTGAGGAATCGTGACAAAGGTGAACTTTTCTTATCTCAACTTAGTTATTTGAAGAAGGTGGTGGAGCGTTTTAGAATGACAAACTCTAAAACCGTGAGCACTCCCTTGGGTCACCACACAAAGTTGTCCATAAAACAATGTCCTCAATCCGAGGATGAGAAGCAAGCGATGGAAAGTACTCCTTATGCAAGTGGGGTTGGAAGCATCATGTATGGAATGGTTTGTAGTAGGCCGGACTTAGCTTATGCGGTTAGCATTGTGAGTCGGTTTATGGCAAATCCGGGTATTGTGCATTGGCAAGCTTTGAAGTGGGTGTTGAGGTATTTGAATGGGTCTTTGAAGGGCGGTTTGAAGTACACAAGAGCAGCTCAAGATGAAGACGCTTTAGAGGGGTATGTTGATGTGGACTATGAAGGTGAGAAAAAACACAAGAAGGGGGGTTGAATTGTGTTTTGAAAAATTCTTCGTTTCTCCTAAAAACTGAACACACTGATCAGAAGCTAGGTGAGACAGCTTCTGAAGTGATAATCAGATTCTAAATGCAGCGGAATAAAACAGAGAGAGAGAAGAAGAACGACACAAAGCAATTATACTGGTTCCTTCCACAATCCGGAAGTAGTCCAGTCCCCCTTGCACTTCCAAGGAGATTTCACTATGAGTAATATCTGATTACAAATGCTCAAGCACACAAGCAAGAGACTTCCAATGCTCAAGCACACAAGCAAGAGACTTCCTTTGCTCAAGAACACAATCAAGAGACTTCCTGCTCAAGCACAATTGCAAGAGACTTCCTAACTAAACAAAATTACACAGAAAATTGTTTAAGGTTGAACACTTGATATACAATCAGAGGTGCTCACAATACAAATCAGATACAGACTCAATGGACTTAAGAATTTCTAAGATATGACTTTGAGACACAGAAATTCTAAGTGAATGCAGAACAATTTCAGCAGAGGTTTGGTATTTTTGAAAATCTTGTGAGTCTTTCGTTCAACGTTCTTGCATTGCCAATTCTCTAGGTCTTCACTCCTTTATATAGAGGTGTGAAAGAGACGTTGTGAAATTGCCAGCACACCAAAGAGTCGTTAGTTGAAGCTTGATCTTTCACCAATGATCTTTTGCCTGATTTGGTTGTTGTCCTATGAAGAACCAATTTGAAATCCATTCCTTATCCAAAGGAACATATATGCAGGCGAGACCGTATTCTGGAGCTGTTTTCTTGTCTTGAAGCGTGGACACAAAACAGAGTAGTGGAGAACGTGGTTGTACAATTCGTACAAAGTACAATGTCAACGCTTTCGTCCAAATTGCAAGCACACGCCTTCAAACACCTTTGAAATGACCGTTGCAAACTCCACTAATCCTTTGTTTGTGTTTTCGAATCCAATAGACAGCTTTTGCATTGATAATTCTTCAATTCTTGATTCTTTGCAAATCCAGTTGAAATTCAGCTTCTGGTGAAATGGCTTCTGATGAGGCAGCTACAGATGATGCAGCTTCTGATGATACAGCTTCTGATGATGCAGCTTCTGATGATACAGCTTCTGATGATATGACTTCTGAACTTCTTGTCTTCAGGAGCACTATTCTTACTTCAGAAGCGTCTTAACTCCAGGAGCACTATTCCAACTTCAGAAGCGACTTAACTTCAGGAGCGTTTTTCCTCTTCAGTAACAAGTTGCCTTCAGGAGCGTCCAAGCTTCAAATTCTTTTGCTCATTCAGAACCAATGATGATGTAACTTTATAATTATGGTCCTGTACACTTGAACAAATATTAGCTAGTCCAATTTCCAATTTTTAATACCTTGTTATCATCAAAACTCTTTAAGGTTCATTGTTAAACACATTTTGTTCCAACAATCTCCCCCTTTTTGATGATGACAAACAAAAGTATTTAAAATTGATCAATTGTTGTTAATCTGATTAACAAGTTGACTTTGGGGTTCTGAGGTTTGTAAGCTCAGAATCTGAGGTTTGTAAGCTCAAACTCCCCCTGAGTCTGATAGTCTTTAAGGTGAGGTTTGTAAGCTCCCCCTAAGTTCTATCCAGGTTAATTAAATTTATTTTTCGCACAATAATATTATCAGAGCTTAAAAACAAAATTGAATCATTGAAAGAATTAACTTATAGATAAGAAGAATGGTTCAATTAATTTTACTTGAATTTTGATACTCCTTCGTTCGTTCATAGCTTATACCAATAAGGTAAAAATGATAGAAGTTTTTCAAAAAATTTCAAATGCCATTAATGGGGCTCAGAGCCTTTAAATACTTGTCACATATACTCCCCCTTTTGTCATTATCAAAAAAAAATTGAAATAAATTTAAGCATAAAAGACAAAAAGATATGAGAAAAACTCAAACATGAGAGAGTATAATAGGAAATTAACTAAATAAATCAGAGCAAAATATATGAACATGTATATTCAATTGTCAGAAGCAGCTAAACAGTCAGAATCAGTAAGCATTCAGAAGCAAGAGAAATAAGACAAGATGGTTTCAGAAGCAAGGACTAAGAAAATAAAACAAACAACAAACAAAAAGTAAAACACAAGGGTGTGCAACTAAGGGTTGGTTTGTTGTTGTTTCTTCATCTCCTCCATTTCTTCAATCTTCTTCTGCAACAGTTCTTCAAGTTGTTGTTGCCTCTGGAGAAGAGCTTGTTCCCTTTCCTTAGCTTCTTGCTGCTGCTCTGCCATCTGTTTCTTCAGAAGCTTACACAACCTGGCTTCTCTGGTCAAGTAATCCGTTTCAAAGAAGAAAGGCTGGTTTGCCAGGAGCAGTGTAGAACTTCTTACTCTAAGACTCTGATTCACATACTCCATTAGCCTTCTGACTGATGCTTGCTTGACTCTGATGCATTTAGCCTTGATTTCTTCGATAAGCTCAGCTGCCCGGTTCTGAAGAGATGCCCAGGAGTCTTCATATGCACCTGTGAGATCAATCGTCCTTCTTTGATTCACCAGATTATGCATCTGACTCAGAATTGTCAGAAGCTCAGAATTGATATATCCAGATTCCAGGATGTTTGTGGGTGGTTGTTCAAGGGTTTCAAGATCAGAATCACTGATTTCCAAGTCTTGAACTGGGTTAGGAACTGGAATGGTAAGGTGTGTCTGTGTGTTTGAAGATGAAGGCTGGTTAGAAACAATGTGTGTGGTAGAGGTTGAGGCTTGAACATTGACTAGAGAGATGTCAACATCCATGGGAGTTGGTTCTGGGGATTGTTCAGATAAAGGTTGAAATTCAGTTTCAGTTGGTGGTTGTTGTGGTGAATTTGTTGTTTGATTGTTGAGTTGGGGGTCAATGGTAGCTAATGGTGATTGTGGGGGTGTTGTGGGTTTATGTGGTTCAGGTGTTTGTTGATGGGGGTTTTCTGAAACAACGTTTTCAGAAGCAGCTGCTTCTGGAGTTGTTTCAGAGGCCTTTTCTGAGGTAAACTCAACATTTTCTGGAGGAATCATGTTGAGAGGTTGAATGTTAAGAGGTTGAGGGTGAAGGCGAAAAAAAATATCAATGACTCTTTCTCTCTGCTCAGCCAGTTCAGCCAACTTCTCATTAATTATGTGACCAACTGGTTCATAAGTAGTTGACTGAGAGGGCTTATCGTTGGTTTTGGTTGATGTTGATTGGCTTTTTACTGGTTTTTGAAACAGTTGAGCTAAGGGTATATCATCATCAGAATCATCAGAATCTGATAATGATTTGGATGCGGAATCTGATGATATATTAATTACCTTCTCTGGTTCAGGATCAGAATCCTCCTTAGCAGACTCACTGGACATCTGCAACAGTTGCTTGGCTTCTAATACTACAGACTCTTGTAGCTCAGCAGCAATTTCCAAGACTTTTTCAGCTGCTGCCTTCTTCTCTTGTAACTCTTTTAACTCTAAATCAGAAGCAGCTTGAGCTGTTAAGGTGATATGAGGAAAATCCTTGGTTCTCCTCAAGGCTGGCTTCCTCTTCCTCTTTGGTATAGCAGGTTGATCAAGAGAAATGCCAACATCCATGATCATCCTGAAATCCATGTCTTCAATGGCTTCTTCAATAGAAGGTACTGATGAACTACCAATTTTGAGCTTGTCAGTAGCAACTTTTGCCTTTTTAGCAGGTTGTTCAACCTCTAGATATTGCTCTGCAGTCATCTTCCTTTTTGACCTTCTGCCTCTGGCTCGTGGCAGAGCACCACCATACATTTCCTCTGGAATATCTTCCAATCTGATTCTCTCATTGGTTGCCTCAAAATGTTCCTTGATATAGTACATCTGCACTTCAATGGGATCCTTCTTGCAGATGGGTGGAAAGTCCTTCATAAGATCAGACTTAACAAGAGATTCACTTAAATCAGTTTGAAGTTTGGTGACTTCACTGATTAGCTTCATATTCAAGAGAGTATGAGCATTAATGAATTTTCCAGTTTTTGTGTCAAGTAGCTGATCTGTGAAACCTTGAGATTGACTGAGACTGTCCAAGACACCTCCTTGATAGAATATCTCTGAGAGGAGTCTTCCATAAGGAACCCAGGGTTTATCCAGTAGCTGACTCTGTTTCAGACACTCTACCAAGTACTTGAACATGTATTTGGGCACATTCACCTTTTCCTTCTTGATGAAGTGCTGGAGAAGGACCTTCTGAGCTAGATTTGGTTTCACACAGTCACCACATGGAAACAGGTTCTCATTCTGAATCTTCAGAAGCATCTTAGTTTCCATGCTCAATTCAGCATATTTCTTCTCCTTCTCAGAATTGTATATCACCAAGTTGGCTTGCTTTTTCCAAATGCGTTTTTCAGCAGCATCTGAAAGATCAATTCCAGAGTAGTATCCAGAGGCTGCAGCCTTAAGAGCATACTCTATGTGCCATTGTGCAATTCTTACTGGAATACCACAGATGCTAGACCTGATTTCATCTTCAACAAATGGCGTAAGACCCATTTCTTCTCTTGTTTTCCCTTCTAATTCAGGATACATTAACACCATCTGACTTTCCTCAGCTAAGGATGCCGCTTTGTTGTAAAATTTTGCTCTTACCCAGAAGTGTCTAACCAGAGCTTCATATGTTGGTCCATTCAACATTTTGAAATAATGCATGAGTCCTTGCTCTTCATAGTAGCTTCTGATCCAACACTTATGAAAATCCAGAGAATCAAAATCCACTGGATTCTCTATCTGAACTTGCAAATCCCATTCTTCCAATTTCATGCTTCTTCCTCTGTAGTCATATTCAGGGACCATTCGTGAAGTAGATACTGAATCTTCTCGTTGCGAGCTTGATGATGCCATTTGATGATTGACGAAGATTTGAAGAAGATGAAGATTTTAGGGTTCTAAGGTTGAAAGAATGCGCTTACTTCGCAAGAGGTTTGAGAGCAAATGTGTTTGTTGTGAGTGAGTAGTGTGTGAATTGTCAAAGTGTTAAAAGTAAAACGATTACAATTCAAAAGAGACAATCAAACATAACATTAATGACAAAATTGGGGGCGCGTGAAAAGTACTTTCAAAGCTATTAAATCATCATTGCCCTTTTAGTTATACACCAACACATACAGGCCACGTAAGAAGTTCACAGAGTAACTACCAAGTTAGTGGGCCAGAAGTTACTTTTTAAAAGGTAACTTCCAACGTTTCCACTAATTCAACTATTCAGAAGCAACAAATCCAGCTTCTGGACTTCAGATGCTGACGTCATCATCAGAAGCGAGTTTTCCTCAGAACCTCAATAAAGAGCTTCTGATGGACTACCGCTTCTGAACTAACTTCAGAACCTAAAATCCTATTCAGGAGCAAGCAAGCATTTAATCAGATACAAAGTGCATGTTCAAATTTTTCTTTATAAAATCAAATCTTTCAACAGTTAAAGGCTTAGTAAATATATCAGCCCATTGATTTTCAGTATCAATGAATTGTATATCTAAAATTCCTTTTTGAACATAATCTCTGATAAAATGGTGTTTGATTTCAATGTGCTTCGCTCTTGAATGCAAAATTGGATTTTTAGACAAACAAATAGCAGCAGTATTATCACAATAAATGGGAATACTGTTAGCAGTTATCTGATAATCTTCCAACTGATGTTTCATCCAGAGTAGTTGTGTACAACAACTTGCAGCTGAAATGTATTCTGCTTCTGCTGTAGACATAGCAATAGTTGTTTGTCTTTTGCTAGCCCAGGATATAAGATTATCACCCAGAAATTGACAGTTGCCACTGGTTGACTTTCTTTCAATCCTATCACCAGCATAATCAGCATCACAGAATCCAATTAGCTTATAATCTAAGGATTTCCTATAAAGGAGTCCAAGATTAGTTGTTCCTTTCAAATACCTGAAGATTCTCTTGACAGCAGTCATATGAGATTCTCTAGGATCTGATTGGAATCTTGCACACAAGCATACACTGAATAAAATATCTGGCCTAGATGCAGTGAGGTATAACAAAGAACCAATCATACCTCTATACAGCTTCTGATCTACTTTAGCTCCTTCATCTTCTTTGCTCAGGTTGCACGTAGGATGCATTGGAGTGTTCATCACTTTACAATCTTCAAGTTTGAACTTTTTCAGAAGCTCCTTTGTGTACTTTGATTGATGAACATAGACTCCATCTTTACATTGATTGATTTGAATGCCAAGGAAGAACTTCAGCTCTCCCATCATGCTCATTTCAAATTCATCCTGCATTAACTCAGAAAATTCCTTGCAAAGAGATGCATTAGTAGAACCAAATATTATATCATCAACATATATTTGCACAACAAGAATATCTTTCTCAAGGGTCCTTCTAAAGAGTGTAGTATCAACCTGTCCTCTTTTAAAATCATTTTTGATTAAGAAATTACTTAGTCTATCATACCAAGCTCTGGGAGCTTGTTTCAAGCCATATAGTGATTTCTTCAGTTTAAAAACATGGTCAGGATATTTAATATCCTCAAATCCAGGAGGTTGCTTGACATACACTTCTTCTTCTATGACACCATTTAGAAATGCACTCTTGACATCCATTTGATATAATATTATGCCATGATTAACTGCATAGGAAAGAAGTAACCTGATTGCTTCCAATCTTGCAACTGGAGCAAACGTTTCAGTGTAATCAATGCCTTCTTGTTGACTATACCCTTGTGCAACAAGCCTGGCTTTGTTTCTTGTTACTTCACCTTGCTCATTCAGCTTGTTTCTGAATACCCATTTTGTTCCAATAATGTTCTTGTGCTGAGGTTTGGGTACCAGATCCCACACATCATTTCTTTGAAATTGATTCAACTCTTCTTGCATAGCTAGGATCCATCCATCATCTGAAAGTGCTTCATCAACTGTTGTAGGTTCAATCATTGAGATTAGTCCAATCATTGACTCTTCTTGTCTGAAATGTGATCTTGTTCTTCTTGGACTATCTTTGTTTCCAATGATTAGCTCCTCAGGATGTGAAGACTTGTGTTTGAATGTGTTTCTGGGAGGATCTTCTTGATGTGAGCCATCTTGTGCTTCATCAGAAGCAATTTCATCTTGCGCTTCTGATGTGGGTTCAGCTTCTGGACTATCTTCAGATTCAGCTATCTGATCAGGCTCTGGAGTAGCTTCAGGAACCTGTATCTCTGCAGAACTTTCACCTTGCTTTGAAGTTTTATCTTCAAGCTCCTTGTCATCAAATTTAACGTGCATAGATTCTTCAACACAGAGTGTTTCTGAATTATACACTCTGTATGCCTTTGACCTTTCAGAGTAACCTAAAAAGATTCCTCTTTGGGCTTTGGCATCAAATTTCTTTAGGTAGAGCTTGTTGTTCAGAATGTAACATGTACATCCAAATTGATGAAAGTAAGAGATATTGGGTTTTCTTCCTTTAAAGAGTTCATATGCTGTTTTCTCCAAAATAGGTCTAATATAGATCATGTTTTGAACATAACATGCTGTATTCACTGCTTCTGCCCAAAAATGTTTTGGTAAATTGTTTTCATGAATCATGGTTCTGGCCATTTCTTGTAAAGTTCTATTCTTTCTCTCTACAACCCCATTTTGTTGTGGTGTTCTAGGAGAAGAGAATTCATGGAAAATTCCATGTTTTTCACAGAAAGCTTCAAATGGCTCATTTTCAAATTCTCCACCATGATCACTTCTGACTTTCAAAATTTTTGATTCTTTTTCAGATTGAATTTGAGTGCAGAAGCTACTGAATACATCACACGCAACATCTTTACTCTTTATGAATTTCACCCAAGTCCATCTGCTGTAATCATCAACAATGACTAATCCATATCTACTTCCATATAAGGATGCAGTACTCACTGGTCCAAATAAATCAATATGGAGTAATTCTAAAGGTCTTGAAGTCGAAACAAAGTCTTTGGTTTTAAAAGATGATTTCACAATTTTCCCTCTCTGACATGCACCACAGAGTGCATCTGAATGATAGTCAATGTCTGGTAGCCCTTTCACAAGTTGTAACTTACTAAGCTTAGAGATTAACCTCCAGTTAGCATGTCCCAATCTTCTGTGCCACATCCATTTCTTATCATTCACTGATAGTAGGCAAATCACCTTCTGATCAGCCAGTTCAGAAAAATTGATTTTATAGACGTTGTCAACTCTCTTTCCTTTGAACACAATGGATTTGTCTTCCTTGTTGATTACTGTACAGTTGGGTTTTTCAAAAAGCACATCATAACCATTATCACAAAATTGACTAATGCTCAAAAGGTTATGTTCAAGACCATCTACCAACCATACATTATTAATTGAGGTAGAGGAATTACCAATAGTTCCTGTACCTATGATCTTGCCTGACTGGTTGCCTCCAAATTTCACATTTCCTCCCTCTTTCATTGTTAGGCTGAGGAACATGGACTTGTCTCCTGTCATGTGTCTTGAGCAACCGCTGTCTAGGTACCATGATCTTTGCTTTGGCACTGCTCTTAGACATACCTGCATCATTGACATTTTTAGATTTAGGTACCCATTGTTCTATGGGTCCTGGAAGGTTAGTACTTAAGGCTTTACTCTTCACTTCTTGTACCTTGTGCTGTGAGTTGGGTTGCTTCTGATTAACCATCACCTTAGGTTTTGGTACTTCAGAAGCAGTAACTGTCTTCTTCTGAAACTTAGACTTCAGAACCCCAGATTTTGGTTTCACCAGACTCTGAGGAATAGGTTCTGATCTTTTCAGGATCCTAACCTTTGAAGTTTTGGAATCAGATTTGATCATAGCCTTTGACTTAGAGTTCTTTGGCTTTGAAGTAATCTTAGCCTTAGAACTAGAAGCTTCAGGTTCTGATTGAACAACAGTTTCCAACTCAGCCCCTTCTGGTACAAAGAATGTTTTCAGACCTTCCTTGATGCATTCACAACAAGACTTTAGATTGGTTTTATCAAGTTTCACTTCTGGAAAACCAATTCCTCTGCCATTTTTCTTGTAAATGCTATAAATCATAGAAGCTACTCTGCTTCTGTCAATGCCAGATATAATGAAATCTTCAAGAGCAATTTCATGATTACTTAAAGGTTTTTCATTACACTTTTCTTGTAGCTTCTGACATAAGAACCTGAGCTGATCTTCATATGTTTTACACATGAAGTCAAAGCCCCTAAGCCCTTGTTCAGAAGCTTTCAGATCCAATAGAGTTGATTTTTGCTGTTGTACCAAATCAGCATATTTTTCTTTTAAATCCTTCAACTCATTGGTTCTTACTTCAAAGTGTGTAAGAAGTTCTTTAAGTGACTCAACAAGTTCATCTCTGGGAATTTTGGAATATACCTCGTTTTCATCTTCTGAGTCTGAATCTGATCCAGCTTCTGAAGTTGCTGTTGCTACCAACCCAACAGCTACCTTTGCATCTTCATCAGCTTCCTCTTTATCAGATCCAGATTCACTACCCAAGTCATCCCAGGTTGCCATTAAACTCTGCTTAATCTGCTTCTTGAATTTGCTTGGTTTGAATGTAGACCTCTTTGATTTGTCCTTTGACTTTTCTCTTTGAAGATCAGGGCATTCAGCAATGAAGTGTCCAGGCTTCTTACAGTTGAAGCATCCCTTCTGATCTTCTTTCCTTGAGCTTCTGGAGTTACCCCTTTTGGCGAGAAACTTTCTGTTCTTCTTGGCCAGATATTGAAGTCTGTTTGAGAGCATGGCCATTTCAGCAGCATCTGGTTCAGAATCTGAACTTGACTGTTCTTCCTCTTCAGATTCAACCACTTTGAGAGCTTTTGATGACTTGCCTTTGGATGGAAGAGCTATTGATTTACTCTTCTTAGTAGCCTCATGTTCATTAAGACTTAACTCATGAACTTTGAGAGAACTAACAAGATCTTCGACACTTAAAGTGTTTAAATCTTTAGCTTCCTCAATGGCAGTCACCTTTGGTCTCCATCTGGCAGGTAAGCTTCTGAGAATCTTGCTTACATGATCAGAAGCAACATAGCTCTTCTTTAGAATCTGTAGCCCAGAAACTAAGGTTTGAAACCTTGAGTACATCTCCTCAATAGTTTCATCATCCTTCATCTTGAATAACTCATACTGATGTACAAGCAGAAGAGCCTTTGCTTCTTTGACCTTCTTGCTCCCTTCATAATTTGAACAGAGAGAAGCAAACATAGCTTTGGCAGTGGATTTGTCACTCATCTTCATGTATTCTGCTTTGGGTATGGCAGTGACAAGAGCTCCTCTGATAATATGATGCTTCTTGTAGAGTTTCCTCAGTTCTGGAGTATGTTTCTTTCTATCCACAGCAGCTCCTTCTTCATCAAGGACTAAATCACCAACACCATCTTCCAGAATATCCCATAATTCTTCATCTAGGCTCATGATGTAACTGTAAAAATTGGTCTTCCACCAAGAGAACTCTTCAGCATCTCCATTGAACTTTGGAACTTTTCCAACACTGGTTTTCTTACTATCACTATAATCATGTGAGACATTTTTATAGCTAGTATCACTAGAACCAGAACCATTAGGAGGAGGAGTAGTCATGTTTTTCTCAGATCTTTGACTGTTGCACGGTTAAGTGATACACAACAGACCAAGGCTCTAGATACCAATTGAAGGTGAGAAAAAACACAAGAAGGGGGGTTGAATTGTGTTTTGAAAAATTCTTCGTTTCTCCTAAAAACTGAACACACTGATCAGAAGCTAGGTGAGACAGCTTCTGAAGTGATAATCAGATTCTAAATGCAGCGGAATAAAACAGAGAGAGAGAAGAAGAACGACACAAAGCAATTATATTGGTTCCTTCCACAATCCGGAAGTAGTCCAGTCCCCCTTGCACTTCCAAGGAGATTTCACTATGAGTAATATCTGATTACAAATGCTCAAGCACACAAGCAAGAGACTTCCAATGCTCAAGCACACAAGCAAGAGACTTCCTTTGCTCAAGAACACAATCAAGAGATTTCCTGCTCAAGCACAATTGCAAGAGACTTCCTAACTAAACAAAATTACACAGAAAATTGTTTAAGGTTGAACACTTGATATACAATCAGAGGTGCTCACAATACAAATCAGATACAGACTCAATGGACTTAAGAATTTCTAAGATATGACTTTGAGACACAGAAATTCTAAGTGAAAGCAGAACAATTTCAGCAGAGGTTTGGTATTTTTGAAAATCTTGTGAGTCTTTCGTTCAACGTTCTTGCATTGCCAATTCTCTAGGTCTTCACTCCTTTATATAGAGGTGTGAAAGAGACGTTGTGAAATTGCCAGCACACCAAAGAGTCGTTAGTTGAAGCTTGATCTTTCACCAATGATCTTTTGCCTGATTTGGTTGTTGTCCTATGAAGAACCAATCTGAAATCCATTCCTTATCCAAAGGAACATATATGCAGGCGAGACCGTATTCTGGAGCTGTTTTCTTGTCTTGAAGCGTGGACACAAAACAGAGTAGTGGAGAATGTGGTTGTACAATTCGTACAAAGTACAATGTCAACGCTTTCGTCCAAATTGCAAGCACACGCCTTCAAACACCTTTGAAATGACCGTTGCAAACTCCACTAATCCTTTGTTTGTGTTTTCGAATCCAATAGACAGCTTTTGCATTGATAATTCTTCAATTCTTGATTCTTTGCAAATCCAGTTGAAATTCAGCTTCTGGTGAAATGGCTTCTGATGAGGCAGCTACAGATGATGCAGCTTCTGATGATACAGCTTCTGATGATATGACTTCTGAACTTCTTGTCTTCAGGAGCACTATTCTTACTTCAGAAGCGTCTTAACTCCAGGAGCACTATTCCAACTTCAGAAGCGACTTAACTTCAGGAGCGCTTTTCCTCTTCAGTAACAAGTTGCCTTCAGGAGCGTCCAAGCTTCAAATTCTTTTGCTCTTTATTTGCTCATTCAGAACCAATGATGATGTAACTTTATAATTATGGTCCTGTACACTTGAACAAATATTAGCTAGTCCAATTTACAATTTTTAATACCTTGTTATCATCAAAACTCTTTAAGGTTCATTGTTAAACACATTTTGTTCCAACAGACTATGCGGGCAATGTGGACACAAGAAAATCTCTATCGGGTTTTGTGTTTACTCTTTATGGCACGGCTATTAGTTGGAAGGCAAATCAACAATCCGTGGTGGCATTATCTACCACTCAAGCGGAGTATATTGCCCTTGTTGAAGGGGTGAAAGAGGCCATATGGTTGAAAGGGATGATTGGTGAGTTAGGAATTACTCAAGAATGTGTGAAGATACATTGTGATAGCCAAAGTGCCATTCACTTGGCGAATCATCAAGTGTATCATGAGAGGACAAAGCACATTGACATTCGCTTGCACTTTGTTAGAGACATGATTGAATCAAAAGAGATTGTGGTGGAAAAAGTGGCATCGGAAGAGAATCCGGCGGATGTGTTTACCAAGTCATTGCCTAGATCAAGGTTCAAGCATTGCTTGGACTTGATCAAGTTTGTTGAAGAGTAATTCCCTTTTGGAGAGAGCAGCATGGTGGTTGATGGTTAAACTGACATCATCACCAAATTAGAAGTCAAGGTGGAGAATGTTGTTTTGGCTTCAAATTTGTGGTTTTGAGAAACAGAGAAATCGTGACACGATTTCATAAACGTGTCACGATTTTGGCTATGCCGAAAGCATGTTTTGCTGGTGTATAATCGTGGCACGATTTTGGGAAAACGTGACACGATTTTCGGCTTGCTGGGTACGTTTTCAGGATAAGGTTGGTCGTACCTTGGGTCGTACGTATCAAACGTGTCACGATTTGGACAAACGTGACACGATTTTGACAGCTGAAGACTGCTATATAAGTGTTTCTTTGCAGATTTTGAAAGAGAGCTTGAAGAGAGAGAAACTTGGATTACAAAGGAGGTAACTTTAGGGTTGAGTGTCTTTGTAGTGAGGATCTCTTGGGTTGGGAAACATTGTAAACACCTTGGGTAGTGAGATTTCACCATTGGAAGGATCAAAAGCTTCCTTTTGTGTTTTCTCTTAGGATTCATTGTGAGTGTGGGTGACATGAAAATGGGTAGAAATTAGGTCTTGTTCTTTTGTGAGCTTTTAAGCTAATTTCTTGTAACCCATTTGTATCACTTTCATCTTAGTGGATTGGAGGGCTGCTCTCTCCCCCAGAGTAGGTCATATTGGACCGAACTGGGTTACCATCTTGGTGTGTTTGTTCCTTTCTTTCATTGCTTATCTTTATTGCTTTGATTATGCTTGTGGTGTTACTCTACACTTAGATTTAGATCTGTTTTTGTTGTTGTTGCTTGGAGACACTTTATCTATTGATTACCACTTCCTTTGCTCCACACATCTTTGTTATTCATTGGTGTGATTTTGTCCGAATTCACAACAGTAGCTCTTGATGATAATTGGTTCATATAGGTTAATCAATAATCCATGAAGGGAGAATGAGAAAACAAGACAAAGGAGTATTTGTAGGAGTTGGGTTCCTGTCAAATCTTTCTTTTTTTTTTCCTTTTATAAAGTTAACTACAACAATTTCATCTACATGACTTGGATGTTTACAATAAATGCAAAGCATACATAAAGAGGAAGAAAAAAAAATCTTCATAGTCATAATATTTCTCAAGTTAACCTCATATACATCACTAATATGTGTATATACTTGAAAAGTGGTTGATCTTGAACAACAACACATGCAGCTCTTCTTATTGATATTGCTCATGATTTTTAGGCTGCAAAAGATTTGCTAAAACAATAACCAATGCTTGATGGTTTATTTATGTTAGTATTTTCTTTCAAACTGCACATTGAAGTCAAGTCAAGTAGAAGGTACAACAGAAAGCTCCAAGCGGCCGGTCCATTCTTCTCCCGGTTTTAAGGTTATCGGATTTCCAACTGCTGCACCATCCACGCAGAGCATTTGCTTGTACTCCTCATCCCCAAAATCCACTATTGACTTTGATTTTTTCTCCCAGGGATTCCAAACAACTATTCAATGTGTAAATTGACATGGATGGTTAGTTTTAGTTATCTTTCATGTTTGTGTAATGAAATAACAGAAGTTTTTCCAATTATAGTACTTAGATTTTGAGTCGGAAATGTCATTTGTTTAGAATGAAAGACACTTACCAACATCTGGAAGACCTTCCTTTCGTATCACAAATGTTCGTTTCTTCTCATGATCTAGAACGGCTACCATACTGCTAGAATCGAGATAAACTCGATCCACCTAACACAAATAAGACCTTAGCATGTTGGTAAAATTTCAAGGGTTGCAGATTAATTTAACTTGATAAATATAAGGATGAACTTGAATTAAAATCATCAATTTCCTCACCTCAGATTCAAATGTTAAAGCATCTCCTTGTTCTGTGAAGCGTTCCTTCTGGTATAGGTTATCCAGGTAGTCAAGAGTCTCCAACCCTTCTACCCTCACTTCACTGTCAATAATCGGCAAAAGTTAAGGTTAACTTAAAAACTTATATGCAACTTTTTGCAACTTTATAAAATTTAAAAACGAACAAAAGGACTTGTGAAAAGAAATTAATCTTTCAGAACAGATTGATTCCTTGATAAAATAATTGATCTTGATCTTATCTTGAAAGTGTTGGAATGGCATACGGACCTGATATCTGATATGGAGAAATATGTATGAAATGCAAAGGAGAAACTGAAAGGCTTGCCATTGACATTCCGGATGCGAGATATCATATTCAGACGGCCATCTGCTGCCAAACAGACCCTTAGGCGAAACTCGAAGCTGAATAAAATAATTTAGTACATAAAACATTGTCATCCAACAATCTCAATTCTCAAGATACATGAAATATACTTGTTATTATATAGGAACTGGGGTATCTAGCTACATGCTTTTGGGATTTCTCCTCTCTTGGATGCGATTCATTTTTCTTTGTAAGGATTCTCAAGCCAATAGTCCTTTAATAGTTCTATATATAGCCTCTCAATTTATCTCAGTTATTCTTCTCAGTCCCCCAAATTCATAAGTAAAATGCTGGTTGTGATGTTAGTAAAGTATAGAAGATAAAGCGCGTCGCACCTATGTGGCCATATCTTCATATCGTCTTCAGATGGTTTGAGCAGCAAGTCGATGCAAGCTTTTCCATTTGAATCCGTGGGCAGTGGTGGAGGATTTTGATCGATAACCCATATCTTATTCCTTGCAAATCCATGTTGCTCTAGTGTTCCACGGTTTCCAAACTAAAATAAATCACACCAACCAACCTTATTATCTATCTATCTATATAGATTTCTGTAATTCAGGTGTTATATAAATAGTACTACTATCTAAAATTACCTGTGGAAAACAGATTGGGATTCCTCCTCGTACTGGTTTTGGAGGAGTATAGACGGCCTAATTGGAAAGAGAGAGAAATGTCATAAAAATTTGTTACATTTTACAAACAAAATTAAGGTTAATTGGTAATATTGTCGAGAAATAACCTACGAATCACTATCACATATATCAGACACAGCACTGATACTGGACACATAAACACCAATCATAGAAGTGACCGGACATGCCTTTAATTCGAAGTGTCAGTGCTACATAGGAAATAACTGGCACAAAAAAACCTCATTTACCTTGGTACTAGTGAACAATAACTCTTCACCGCGTTCTGTTTTCCATGAAAGAACTTGCCCTCCGTGCAAGCTAACCTGAAAAAGTCACACACACAACGCTAGCACCAATCAAATTCAAAAGGGTAGATGCGGTAGTTGAAATTGAAATTGAAAGAGTTGAGAAAATGTAACCGTTGCTGAAGCTCCTCGAACGTTTCGAAGAACAACTTGTTCTATTCCATTTTTGTCCTTGATAACTTCAACTGATGTTATTTTATGATCACTTTCAGCTCCAGAATGATTCATCTCAAAAAACTACTTTGAGAGTAACAATTCAAGGAAAAACAAGAAACAGTATCTCTGTTTTTTCCTCTGTTTCTAAATTCTAAGTAATGGACACCAAAAACTGATTTATCAGTTATCAGAAGTTAAGAAAACCAACTTTGATGTGACAGAATTGGTTCAGCACATGAAAAATCACAAGCTTCCCATGACAACTTTCTTGTGACAAACAAAGTTTTTTCGTGAAGATTGAAAATGAAAGGCCAATTTCTTCCAACTATATGTGATCTAGAAATAAAGATTGTAACTGTTTATCTATTTACTAAGCCAAAATCAAGAGATACAAAGAGTTATATATTTTTGGCACCGTTAGGCCTAATAATTCAGTTATTATCTGTAACAGTAACAGAAACAAATATGAAAATCTTATTGAAAAGGGAAGAAATAAAGTTGATAGTTACAACTCAAGAATCAAGAACAAAATATTGAGGATAAAATGGTGTCTTGTCAATTTTTTGTAATTGAGGTGAGCATGTCTTTTTTATTTTAATATGGACGGATTTTGAAGAATTAATGAAATGGGCCAGTTAAAAGAAACAGTCACATAATAATGAAGGTATCATTATTCTTCAAAAAAGAAAACAATGAAGGTATCATAAACTTAATCCGTAGACAGAGAAAATATGTGATCAATAATTAAGCGGCAAAGGAGAATTAATGAAATGTGTTAAATTTGAATTGAATGGTTTGGACTTTCAACGCCTATTGTGGAATTTAATATGAAAATTGTTACTTTGGTCAACAAAAAAAAAAATATGAACATGTGACTCAGCAAGCAAGCAATACCAGAATAAACGACCCAGTTGACAATTCAGAGTTGTATGATCTTTCAAACCCTTAAAGCGGTTTAAAAGTTAGACATATGAGTCTAATATACTTCAAACCTTAATAAAGCTTTAAATGGAGGAAGACTTGGTGGATTATGGACCTTTCATTTCAGGTCAACAAGGCCTGCTACCACTGTTGTGCTGGGATTGAGAGATAGATAAGATAATCTGTAAACCGTTAGTTAGGGGTCATACAACACTCAAAAGGGACAAAGACAAACCATGTAATACAAATTTAACGGTCTTTTTTTATATAAAAAAAATTAATTGAATTAAACTATGATAATGTGTGTCTTAGCTAACCTTTACAGTATTCGGATCAAGGAATTAATCTCTGCAGTTGTGCGTAAAGATACATCGGTTGCACAAAAAAAAAACACTAAATCACTCTTACTGAGGATTTACAAAATTTAATTTAATCGAATGGACTCTTAGTAAATAACTGATTTTTTTTATTAGTATATTTAAGAAAATGAAGTTTATATTTATTTGAGTCCTTTTGTCCTGCACATATATGACTTCTCATTTTATTCTCCTAATGCGTTGAGTGATTATTCTATATATAGCTTTTTATTTATTATTTTTAAATATTGTTAATTTTTCTTTTTTAACCATTCAATTCCCATGAAAAAAATTGAATTTGGTTAAGGGATAAATAAATTCTAGTCAAAATTTGTTTTAACTAGAATTTGAACTCGAACTATTCGTCTTTCATCGTAGTTCATTAACCATTTAAAGTCAATCATGTGATTAATATTGCTTTTAATTTTTAAAATATATGGTAGCGAAGTAGGTAAAAAGACATATATCAATTAATTTTTTAATTACTTTTCTCTCTATATCACATCAACAAGGATGTATTTTTATACAATCTTGAATACGGTTTTTAATTTTTAGTTGTTTAACCTCTAAAAAATACTCCCTCCGTCCCTTAATGTAACCACCCATTTGATTTTATTTTTGTCCCTAAATGTAACTCCCTTTTCAAATTACTAGATGCATTTATTACTTTTTTCCTAAACATACCCCTAATTAATACTACTAACTTGTCTTGAAATATGAATAGTCAAATTTAATTCACATACACCCTCCGGTCACTAATATAAGCAAAAATCCACTTTTTAGATACAT
The DNA here is from genome assembly GCF_051527215.1 of Medicago sativa. Classification (NCBI taxonomy): domain Eukaryota; kingdom Viridiplantae; phylum Streptophyta; class Magnoliopsida; order Fabales; family Fabaceae; genus Medicago; species Medicago sativa. Next base: position 3,335,117 of record NC_140753.1, read on the forward strand.
TCAATTAATGTTGTATGTGACATATAATAAAGACCACATACATCATTAATTGAATGTATCTAAAAAGTGGATTTTTGCTTATATTAGTGACCAGAGGGTGTACAAACAAAGGACAATTTGGTAATATTAATACACAAAACATACACATTAATTACACTGACAACTTTTCTTAAGAAATGTGAAAAATGCAAACGGGGTTACATTAAGGGACGGAGGGAGTAGTAGTTTCACTTGCCAAAAAATTAAGAAAGTCGAAAACTTGTACTCCTCATGAACCATGACGTGAGTTTGAAGTTAGAAAGAAGAGAAGCAATGCATAGAGCGGATACCTTATCTATCAAAATAGTCGGTGCACTAGTTTATGTCAAAAAACATGAATGAGATTCCTCTAAAGAAAAACATGAATGAGATTGTCAACAACAAAAGAAAACGTGAATTATATCAGAGCTGGAAAATAAAAAATGAATAAGAGAAATTATAAAAAATCATTTTATCAATATGATTGCATGCAACTAGAACTATTAAATCTTTAAACGAAAACTTATCTTCAGAGTTCAGATAGTCCGACAGCGCCGGCCATTTTAGACAAAATTATGTAATATTATTTTGTCTAGAATAATATATCTTCAGAAAAGACAAAAAATAATATACCAAATGGTTAAAATAATTATGGTGTGACTTTCTACTTGGCTAATTTTGTAGAAATATATCAACACAACGTAATTCATTTATTTTACTAGAGTTTAGGTTTAGGACCAGTAAAAAAACAAGGAAGGTTTGGACTCAACTCAAACTTTATAAATTATTATAATTAATTAATTTAATAACATTTGCACATAAGAAAATGGTTATTGTTAGTTAAGACTTGGAGGAGTCTTTTGTAATTGTGTTCATTTGCAGACGGAAGCGTAGGGAACACTGTCCTTATAATAGCTTTTTGAGGAACTTCCCGGAAGTTGCTTCCAATCCAACAGTTTTTGTCATAAATTTAGGATGGAAATACATTTTCCTTAACTTATAAAGATACAAAAGTCAGAGCGTACAAATGTTGAATCCTTCTCGTGGAATTTTTATTATATTTTACTAAAAATTAAAGGCTAAAGCCCACTTTTTACCCCCTAAGTTTGCAAAAGTTGCGATTTTGGCTCCCTATTAAAAAAAAATGGCAAGAGTGACCCCCCATGTTTACCCCCTTTTGCAAAACGTCAATTTTGACTCAGTCAACCTTATGTGGCACGCCACATGTGTATTTATTTTTATTTTGTATTTTTTTTTAATTCCACGCGTGTAATTCATAATTAATAAAATGAAAAAATGAAAGGGTAATTTGGAAAGGCACACGTGAGCTTCTTGAATTCCAGCAAATGCATTTCCTTCCCCTTCATGTTCAATTTGCAGCAGCAGAATTATATGGCAGCCACACCCTTTTCCATTTCCACTACTACAACAACAATAATCTTCATGAAAAAATGGATCTGTCCATAAACCCGCCACCACTTTCACCACCGACGACAGCATGTTGCCGCACCACCAGACTACCACTCGTCAACGGCGGTGTTATGGAGGTTGCCGGAATTGTAGCCGGAGGTTAAGTTCACGGGAAATTTTTGCAGGAGGTCAAATTAAGAGAAAAAACTTGCTGCATTTTTCCTTTGTATTGTGTTGCATATATACTGTGGCATAGAATTCACCACACACAATCAATGTTACAGTTTTAAAATGTTTCAAGAATTAAAATCAAGGTGGGAGAGAATTTTTAGTTGAAAATTAATGTTGCATACTTTTGTTTTTATTTTGGATTTGGTTTTTAGCTTCGTGTGCCTTGGTGGTTGCAATTTGTGCCAAGCATTGTTTTGGCCTTTGTTCCTGTTGGTGTCGTCTGCGAAAGAGAATTTTTAAAGGTTGTTGACCTGTTTCTTTGTCTGGTTGTTGCTTGTATACCGTACAAAAAAAAAGTAGAAAGGTTGAAGACAAAGTGAGGAGTGTGTGGTGTGGGCAGAACAAGTAAGAAGAAGAAGAAGAAGAAGAAGAAGAAAGGAGTATTGGTTTAAGTTTGATATGAATTTAAGATAATAGGGTTTCTGGAAAATTAATGGAAGATTGAATGAAGAAGATAAATGTTTGGTATGGATTGAAGATGAAGAGGAAGAAAGAATAGTGAGGAAAAGAAGGAAGAAAGAAGAGAGAAGAGACCTCACGTGCCCCTCCCTTTTTTATTTCCTTTTTTTTTATTTTTTTATTCAAATTATACGCGTGGCAATTTTAATAATTTTTAATTAAAAATTTACACAGGTGGCATGCCAAGTAAGGTTGACTGGGTCAAAATTGGGCTTTTGCAAAAGGGGGTAAACATGGGGGGTCACTCTTGCCATTTTTTTTAATAGGGGCCAAAATCGCAACTTCTGCAAACTTAGGGGGCAAAAAGTGAGTTTTAGCAATGATAATGAGATTCTATGAAGAAACATTTGAAACTTTGCAAAAATACTGTTCCGAATGCAAAAGCCTGGGAAGATAACCAATATCGCTTCCAATAAGCTATTTCCAAACAAAGAGTAAAAAATAGCTTATCCGAAATTATCGTCCGATAGAAACCGGCTTCAGAGCAACACTTGAGAGAGCAATTTTCAAATGTTTCGGCTTAAAACATTCTGAATAGAGTACACCAAAGGGAAGGGAGCACAATGCAGTTGGTTTGAGTTTTCTAAACTTACTAGAACATTCACAAAATATGCAACCCACGTCAGCAGTGTGAAAATAAGTACTAGCGGTTTGAGAAATGATACTTATAGTAGTAAATAAAGTGTTGGGGCTCTTATACAATGAGCAATTCACTTTGAAGTTCTAAACTCACATTAGATAGTAAACTAAGTGATATTAATCACTAATGAACAAATTTATAATTGATACTGCATGTAAACAACTTCGAAAAGACCAACTTCAGCTGATATCATTTTGCTATTCAAAGAAGAAAAAAATGAACCAACCAAACGAGGCCTGAAGGTACCTCAGTGACAAAAGGGTTTATAGAAATTTGTCTATAAAAAAAGGGGGAGCTGCATCATACCCTACAACATAGATTGCCTAAGAATGGCCAATCTAAAATGAAGAATGAATTCAACATGAAAATCTGAACTCTTCTCTTTCACAAAAGAAATCTCAACTCTAGTAGTAATTTTTTTTTAAGTTATTCTAACAAATACTTTAATAATCTCATGGGGAAAATGTTAGATTAATGGCCGAGAGCAATTTATATTACATGATTCAATGGGGGAAGGATCGGTTCTCAAAATCAGACAAACACGGTGTCAATTTCTCAATATCTTTGAACAATCACAAAAAGTATGTATGTGAGTATCTAACTATCTATTGTCACAAAGGCAGAGCTCATAACCAACAGTTTCTGGTCTTCAACTCGAAGAATCAAACGTCTGGCTGAAAAGTTATATGGGGGAGGAAAATCACCTGAAGCAAAAACGATGATGGTCCAAGTAACAGGTTTCTGTTTCCTATACATCCTTCATATATGACTCAAATTGTCGGTGGCAACTAACAAGTTGTCATACTGATGCACAAATTGCCCCTGAAAGATGGGAAGAAAACATATGTAACACGACCAATTTAATTAATTTCAATAGAACTGTGGAAACGGCAAAAACTAATCACCATTTGTTTAATTGTTGTGATCATGTCAGCATTAGCTTACTGAAACTGAATTCATTTAAAAACAATCTGATTTAAAAAGTCCAATCGCAAATTTGTAATAATAGTGATATCCCAGAAAAACAAGGACGTGTGTAATTTGAGAATATGTTAAGGATTGCAATTTTATTAAAAATGATAAAATGCAATTTTTTTTTTATTTGTAGTAAAAAAAACAATTTTTCAGTTTCTATATAAACTTTTTTGAAACAAAAATTAAAAACAATATGACACTTCTATATTTAATGAAAATACAAAACAAACTATCAAATATTTTCTTCTCATATCAAATGTCTTAGTTTATCTTTTGCTACCAAAAAACTATCATGTCTTAAAAATTTAAATTGGACGGATAAGATCCTAACAACTAATCATATAGTAAATTCCAAGCACGTGTATGTGATTGTGAGGGGATGGAAAGAAAGAGACCTGTGGACCAGGATGAGCAGCAAAACTTATTTTCATCAATGTGCATCACGTCCAGCCCAATAAACCATGATCCGGTGCTTACATCATCATGTGCATATGTACGAAGAATAAATCTGCAGAGCAAACATATAATTTTATTAGTTATCACAACCATTTTTAACACAATTTCAAAACAAATAGAAAAACCACAGGAAAAAAAGGACACAATACTATACCTATTTATTGAAATAAACTGAGCCAATGCTTTTGAAATGGCATATACCTCGCCTGAAGCATGTCGAAAGTACCTATACATATCAGACAAACACTAATATATGATGCTATCATAGAAAGGCCAGATAGAGAGAAGCAAAATTATGGATATGGCAATATAGCACCACGATCTGGAGAGTAATTTTAGAGTGTAAGAAAAAGTTAAGCAAAAAATGGACAAATATGTAGGAAAACTGACTTTTTATTCAGAAAACAAATCAAATTTATTAATCATTATTATCAAAATTCTATTGCTGCTCAAGCTCATAAAAAAATCCATACCATGTGAATGAAACATCTTTTGATAAGGCATTATACTCAAACTATCAGTAGATCGAGTAATTTTCCTAAAGATGAATTTTGAAAGATGGTATCATATAGACTGTCGCGCTAAATTAAAAACAATTTGGCAATTCTTCTCAAATAAAAAAATGGCTATGGTGGTATCATAGAAAAGGACAGTTTTAGCTTTATTATCAACACTCCACCATAAGCAAAAGTCCTGTCAACTAATCTTATTTTAAAATTTTAAATAAAAAAAAAAAAAAAAAAACCTACACTTACTAACATGGACTTAATTTTGAAAACCTTAACAAGCCCTTTGTTAACAGTTGTCAGAAAATGGGTGTAGGTAATCGGTGTTGTTAAGACACTGGTTATAGAATTAAAAATTGGAAAAAAATTCTTGAAAATCACAGTATTCAGTAGCTACTTCCATTAAAAAACTTCTACTATTGATTCCTGTAACCAAGGTTAATGGTATTTTCCAAAAAGAAAATGACAGTTGAGTCTGTATTACTCACGATTTTCCATCACCAAATTTCCACCAGTCTGGCTCATGCCATCTATGTGTCCTATAAGATTTAGACAAAATGAGAAAAGGGAGAAATTAATACCAAAACAAACAATTGTCATTAGTCAAATGAAACATGGAAGCATTTTGACAATACTCACGGGTCAGAGAAAACTTCACCCGATTTCATACAACCAATATATACACGGGGTTTTTCCAAATGAGAAGTTATCACTCCTCCAAAGGCATCTGTAGAATAAATTAAGTCATACAATCAGTGACACATGACACATCCTTCCGGTTCCAGTATGACATCAGCAAACAATAACATTGTTGGAAACAGTCCTAGTAAAGCCTATATCATAACTCTTAGCAAACAAAAATACTTATAAATTAGCCCTTCTAAAAGTGTTATCAAGCTAGTTGGATCACAAGCGGGCAAACAGATTTCATTTCCCAGTTTCCCTAAAAACCTGTTAGAAACTTGTAGATACTCTGGGTCAACAATCAAACAAATAAATTGTCTGTGACAACAGTGGACTTCTCATAGTCGGCTTGTTAGCCAGGTGGGCAAGCATCCTGCCTTGGCAAGGACCAAGGTTGTTGAATCTAAGTAAGATCAATATGGAGTTTGGGATGGTAACCATAGACAGAAAAATTTACACTTAGAAAGGTTTGCACTCTAACTTTAATCTATAGCTTTAAGCTTGATAAGAACTTGATCCAATAAATGGCATAAAGGCTGAGATCACGTTTTGATGTGGCCCTTAGATAATAAACTTAAGCGACAGATTGTGCCTTGGATTGTATACTTTTACCCAATGGTAAATGCAAGACATCTAAGTTCACAAATTCAATCCAGTTGCAACCATAGAACAAGAGATACAGCATCCTTCTTGACATGGATTTTGGAGCAGTACTGTTGCTGATTGAAATACTATGTCTAGATTTTGTTCATTTAAATTGTTCAATCTTTTCGTGTACCTTTTGTTCATGTAAATACCTCAAACGTCAGATATAATTTTATTCAACAGGTGGTATGGCTTTCTAGATTTTGAAACACTCCTAAAAATCCTTGGAAGAAAATTGTCTATCTGAAGTTGCAATTGCATAATGACAATGTGAGACAGCAAAAGTAGTCCAGTGAATTAACAACTAGAACTGAAAAAGGACTTGTATATATGAACCCTACTACGGATAATCTTCTTGACCATTAATCCTATTGGCTTTGATCAAATGCCATCACTTCTGAATTTTCAGTTTGCTAGGAATTCAATAAATTTATCTAATTTTAGGGGAGGGGCTTGTCAAGAAATTCTAGCTCTTCCGTGAGTTGATCAGTACTGATAATTTCCCTTGTTTATTTTTCACTGATGGTACGTTCTTCAGTCCCTGAAACTAAACTGCAAACTGTGGAATCTTGTATATGATTTCTTCTAATTCTTAAACTCTTTTTTTCTGAAGAAACAAACCTTATGTTCATATATAACTAGAGATGCATTATCATTTTCATCAAAAGAAGTATTCAAGAACCACATACCAAGATTAACATAGACATCGTCATTGACCTTAGCATAAAACTCAGCATCCCAGTTGTCCACAGCATAAATGAAGAACGACTTTGTCTTTTTTGCACTCTCTTCGACTGCCTCCACTTGTTCATCCTGTGAAGAAAATAATAAAGATAATGATGCTAGGATATTAGCTTGTGATAGAACTCAAGAACGAAGAAAAAACTGAATTGTATCATAACTGGATCGATTTAAACAAGGGATAAATTCCAATATACAAACAGTGGCAGCAACTGTGAAATAAACCGATGTTGGTTATGGATGATGTGAACTCCTTACAGAAATGAAGAAAAATAGAAAATACCGAGACCTAGTGTTACCCCTTTCCTGAGGAAGAAACCTTTCTTCACACAATCTGGTCTACCCACTTCCTTCAAATGTAAGAAACCCTCATTCAGTTACCACTACTTCCCATATAAAACCCTCTCTCCTCATTTTGCATGATCCTCACATCCTCCTCTCCACTCACATGATGCCAGCTGTCATCCCAGTTATTTCCCACTCCGTCCTCTTTTTTTCCTTCTCACCCTCATCGGGACCACTCCCTCCCCCGCCTATTCCTTCAGTTTCTTCCTTCCCTTTCATCCTATATACTTGTGTGATGGACCTACCAGCTTGTTGCGTATATTAAATTAGAGGAGTGCTAAGAACACTCTTGGAAACACTCATTATTTTATTGGGTGAAATCTATGTGGGTTCACTTTGAAAATGGGACCCACATAAAGTAGTAGGACTCACGTTGATTTCTTCCAATAAGAGAGTGAGTGTTAGAGTAAGTATTGGAAAAAGAGTATTCCTAGCACTCCTCATTAAATTATGTGTATGAAACTACATGCCATGCATCCAGATATCAACCAGTCCAGAAACAAGGGGAAATTACAACTATTGGCTACATAAGGTCAACTAAATGAATCAAACAACAATATGATATCTTGTTTTGGACTGTATGTAATGATTCATGACTGACAATTTAAATCCAGAACTCAAGGGTTTAACTTACAGTCCTGCTGGTTTTCCCCTCACCTCTACTCTAACTATTGGGCTGTTCAATATCTAGTCTACTCTCCTTACCGTTGCTCCTGCAGGTCTTCTCTGAAAAACTGAAGTTTGAAAACCATACTTCTATTACACCAAGACTTTTTTACAATGAAAATCATCTTAAATACAGTTATCATCCATAGAAGAAGTTATTATATTTTATTTTACAACTAATAAAAAAAAGTGCATCAAAACTATTAATATAGAAGTCAACATACAAGAATGATGAAGTCATTGGTCTGACTATTTTCTGTTTCAATCTCTTTGTCCAAACTGTCTCCACGATTTGCACTGTATAGAAGACATTGCCAGTCAAATAAAAAATAGCAAGAAGCAGATCATTTAATAAATTTTAATTTGAACCTCAAAAACTTTACCTTCTTCCTATTACAAATCTCACAATGATGCCTTTCTGTTCTGCAAGATTTTTTATAGATGCACCTGCAGATAGGACAGCAATATGTTCAGAAAAGGCTTGCACAAAAAGACTAAAATACAGAAGCTAGATTTGATATTTGTAGAATTTCAAATAACAAATTGTGTGATTTATTTGGAACATATGGCTAATCATGCTAACATTTATAACCCAAAATAAATAATAAAACACAGAAACTTATAAACCAAAATAAACTATAAATCACAGAAATGAGTAATAAATGTTGTTAGAGAATAGTGAATAGCTTGAAACTGAGAAGTGATCTACACCTAGCTGTCAATTACCGAGTTCTAACTTTGCAAGGAATGCATCCTAAACCCAGTTATAACTTATTAGTCATATTTCATTCAGGTACAAAATTGGATGATAAAACTGAAGAAAACCAAACCTGACAGTTATGATTGTTTACTAGTAGCTAAACTACAAAACCTAAGCCTACCCTGAAATCTTTGTGCACATAACAAGGCTTCCACTGAATAAAACTGAGAATTCTAAAATGCATTGGTCTTCCTAAATGAAACCAAACCAATTAAAAATGTACCTGTTGGCATCCATGCCTTACGGATTGCATCTCTGTTCTTTTTTCTACCAAAGGTTGTCATTACTCCAATAACCGAAAGAATCTTTTTTGTAGGTTGCTTCTCATTGTTCACTGACAGTTGCTTTGGAACAAATCCTTCCTTTCTAGCTGCAGATAACTCCATCTCTAGGGCAGACAACTTCTTTTGTTGTTCCCTGAAAATAAGGTTATGTTAAAATAGCCTCTGATAAATGTTAAACATAGCAGGCAAATTATTTGGCTGCTATGTTCAAATTTGAATTCAGTAACCAAAGTTAAATTGACAATACAACACGTATAAGAAAAATTACCTGCAGGTTATGATTTTCAATGTATCATCAACAGATATGGCAGATTGACCCTGAAATCGGATGAACTATACTGCTTCATTGACATCCTATGAGGATAACTTGTAATTAAAAAGAAATAAAAAAACACAGGCAATTGCACTCAAGAATGGAATGCAGAAATTTACAAAACATGATACACCTTTAACAAAAATCAAAGGACACCATATTCGATATCATAATTTTTTATCAGAACTGGGCCAAGTCCAATCCAGTAAAGGAACGGGTCACTATGGAACATGCTATAAGATCCCCTAGAGGCACACCCACCCAAGCGGAACCGCAATTAGGGTCGTATAATGATGATCACATCATCATCTGTCAACAGCTGTCCAACTAGGGTTTCCATCTGAGAAACCCTAAAGTTCCCCTTATAACAGCTAACTCATGAACATATGAGTACGGCCTATGAAGCACTCACACGTACACAGTCACGGACATTGGACACAACATTGATACTAACACGGAGACACCAATAAAATATACATTGAATAAATAGAACTAACTACAAGTGTCGGACATCAGACACCCCTTTAATATTAATAGAGTACGACGGCTCCAATGACGAAAACAAACATTATACCTGAGCAGTTCTTTTTTCAAGCTGTTCAATTAAATACACCCTACTCTCTGCATCCTGCCATAGTCTGCAAATGCCATAACATAACATAACACACGATCATAATCGAAGGTGAAGTTCACAAGGGAAATGATGATGATGATGATGAAGAACTCAGAGAAGTAACTAACCGGCCGGCAACATAAACAGTGGCCATGGTAGCAATCATGGAAAAAATGAGAGCAGAAACTCGAGATCCAAATGAGTTACCATTAAGCCGGTTTTGTGATCCCCGGCTACGCATTTCTTCTTCGATTATGATGATACGTAATAATGATTTTCAGATCCACAGAGTTTTATAGGACGAAATCGATGTTTGAGAAGCTAAGGTAAACTGTGTTTGGGAGTTTGAGCTATGAAGACGACGTTATAACCGTTCTTATTTTTCAAGGATTCGATTTGAAGTTTCAATTGAAGTTGAGAGGGAGAACCACGGGGCCAATAAATAACGAGGGACGTGAATGAGGGGAATTAAATTAAATTAAATAATAATCAATACAACGGGACGAGGTAAACTTTGGATGAAAATGGAAGGAGATATTCACCGGACCGGAGGTGATTAGTTAATTTTCATTTTCATTGTCTGTCATATAATAAGTGTCACAGTATAGTCTCTAGATATTTCGGACCAATGACAGAAATGATAAAATCACTATAGTCCGAAGTTATGCTGGTGTCGTTAACTTGTCAAAAGGTAATGGTGTCCCAGTGAAGATTAAGTTTAATTCGTAAAATGTTGGTTCATGTGATGCAAGACTGTGAGTTAATTTTCGTTGTTGATTTGAGGATATATTTTCATTCTGATTAATATAGACATTCAACTTAACTAAACCTTTTCAATTAGTATATAAACAAAAATAAATATTTGAGTTTGATTTCTCTAATCAAATATAAATAAATATATTTGAGTTTGAACTTTGATCTCTCTAATCAAATAATTTTAGTCAACATTTGCTTTCCGTAAAACATTGATCCTTTGCTGTTTTGGATATGTAAAAAAATGTTTCAAGTCACAAAGAATATTTGTATTAAATATTTGTAATATTTTTTATTTTTTTGACATAACAAAGAATATTTGTATTAGTTTTTTAGAGGAAGAAAATTTATATTAGTAATTACCTATTTTCCTTCAAAAAAAAATTAGTACTTACCTTTTCATAAATTTGGTCAATAATTTTTTTTTTTTTTGAAGAGGCTGGTCAATAAAAATTAATGAGGGTCTATATATATATATATATATATATATATATATATATATATTCCCTCAAAAAAAATATATATATATATATATATTTTATGCATTCAATTGATAATTTTTTTTAGGGGTTCAATTAATAATTGATTTTTTGTAAAAATATATATAATAATTGATTATCAAGTCAATAAGTATACCAACACACGTTGGCTCAGTTGGTAAGGAACGGGCCACTTCCTTGCAGAAGGTTGTGTGTTCGATTCCCTCTGCCGATGTGAGGGCAGTGTTGGTGGGTGATCTGTAAGTACCTCTATAAGTGCCCTTTGGGCCCAGAAGCGTGCCCTGACCCTGGTGGTGACCGGAGCCGAACCCACCTAAACTTTTTACTAACCAAGTCAATAAGTATAATGATCGTTTGTCAAAAAAAAAAAAAGTATAATGATCGTTGTCAAAAAAAAAAAAAGTATAATGATCGTCCCCACGAAAAGGGTATAATATATCGTGTGAAAAATATTTTCTATATCAAGTACTCCCTCCGTCCCGGAATAACTGACCCATTTTCTAAAAAAAAGTGTCCCAAAATAACTGACCCATTTCAATTTTCAATATAACTTTCATCATTCCCAATACAATATAACACTAAATAATACTACTTTTATCATTCTCAATACAATATATTCCACTTTCCCCTTCATTTATACACTTTTCTTAATCTGTGTGAAAAACCAAAGTAGGTCAATTATACCGGGAAGGAGGGAGTAGCATATATCATTCAATAAAAAAAAAAACATATATAATATAATACACGCCCCTAAAAATGTGTATGTAGCAAAAAAACAAAACACAATCCATTTAAATTGATGTGGTGGTGTTGGCTTGTGCATTGAGTGTGCTTCTCTTAAAGTTGCACTTACTGTGTTTGGTAGAGGAGAAATATGAAAGAGAGAAAAAGGGGAGAGAGAAGTTGGGGAGAGAGATGCAATCTCTCGTGTTTGGTTCAAAAGAGAGATTGATGAGAGAGACAAAATCTTGTGGGCCCCACGCCTGTTCCATTTCTCTTCTGAGGTGCGAAGAAAGGGAGTGGAAGTGTGATATTTTTTTTATTTTCCATATTTCTCCCTGGTGTGGGCTATGGATGACATACATGCATGCAAAGTGTTTTTTTTTTTTTTTATTTAACATATTATGTTTCTAAGATTTTTGTTCTAGCATATGCCGAAATGAAAGCTGAACAAACATACCACAAAAACAACTTATCTTTGCCTCTCCCTCATGCTTATTTATTACATATAGTAAAATAAACTATTGGTAACTCACGAAATAGTTAACTATTGGATTATTTTAACTGACTAAATTTTAAAATATTTTAAATAATTAAGTAAAAAAGTGATAATTTACTCCTGTTTAGAAAAAATAATTTAATTTCTTAATTAAATTAGAATAAAAAGACATTAATATTTATTTGAAATTAAATTCAAATTGATAAAATTGTATATATACTATCTTTCTTAGTATAAGGATACTATGGTCTTTACAAAAAGTAAACACACTTCTTTCTTCTCTAGTTCTCTCCTTTCTCTCTTGTACCAAACAATATGTCAAATCTACTCTATTTCTCATCTATTTCTCTCTTTTCATACTCTTTCTCACCTCTTTCGCTCTTCACACTTTCTTCTCACAACCAAACACACCCTTAATGTGAGTGTGATTTATCCTTTTAATATGGATATTGGTTAAGAGACATACTTGCTTGGGCACACGCTCAAATAAATATATTTGGGCAAACACACAAAATCATAAAAAGAATTAAATTGTCCTCGTAAGTTTGTCTCAGTTGGTGAGACAATGCATAATATATGCAAGGTTCGGGGTTCAAACCCCGGCCACCACATAAAAAAATAATAATAAAAAGAATTAAATTGAATAAAAAAATAAGTTTTACAAAATAGAATAATCAAAATTACATTTAAGCCTAAAAAAATGGCAACTAGCATAAGAAATGACCGCTTTCACTAAAGGGCTACCATGTTCGCTTGTCGTGACACAAAATCAAACTCGTTCACTTTTTGTTGATTTTCATAAATCTACATTGATCAAATCACTATATTAGTTGTAAAAATGAGGATCCTCGTGAATTTATACACACACTGTTATTAGTTGTTAGAGTTTTGAGTTGTTTATAAGTATGAGTCTATTGTGGGCAACCTCTCAATGTGAATGTGGTTTACCGCATAATTTGTCTTAATCCATATAAGAAAATGTATAAAAAATAAATAACACATGTATTGAATCATATTTTTTAGGAGATGTATCCAATAATATCTTATTTCTATGTCACCTTTTTATATGTATGTCTCTAAATTTTCTCAAAAAATATGTATATATATGAAATATAATCGAATCTGTTTTACGATGTTAATCAAAAACTAACAACATTTTCTCTCTCTAAAAACATTTCTCTGACCTCTCTCTAGATTTCCGCCGTTGCCCTCCCAATCCAACCTATATCCTCCGTGATGTAGACATAATCGTTGGTGGTGCGACGACTGGCTTTGGCCGTCCGCATCACTCGGCCACCATTTTCTCCGGTGGTTGTTTTCTCCATCGCCGGCGTTCATGGTGGTGTTGGTTTGCTGCGTTTTTGTGGAGGTTTGTGGTGGTGCTGATGCTAGTTTTCGGTGGTGGTTCTTGGGGTAGTTCATGGTGGTTCGTGGTGGTTTTTATGGTGCTGGCCGGAGGTGTTAGGGTGGTGGATCTAGATCTGGATTTGGATATTGTGGTGGCTATTTAATTGTGGGGAGGTTCCGAGCTTTCGGGTTGTGTTTTGTGCACTGTTTGCATCAAGATCTAGCAATTGCGTAAGTCTACAAGATTGCAATTGCTTCAAGATCTAGCAATTGCATAAGGCTCACGTAGATCTAGCAATTGCATCAAGATTCTGTCAAGGCTTCAAGATTGCAATTGCATAAGCCTACTAGTGTTGGTACCTATTCTATCATGAACCATTGGGTTCTGTCTTTAAGCACGTGCTACTGGAAAATACTATTTGGTGCATCTTTGGCAGATTTTTATTTTATGTGGTTTATGTGGGTGTTCATTGGTGTTGGTATTACTAGGTGGTAGCGAATGAAGGTGTATTTGTTGTTGGCGGGTGTTTCGGTGGGAGTGTAGGTTTCGACGGGGTGGTCGGCGGTGGTGACGGAAGTGTGGTGTAGAGGGGGTGATGTTTGGTACCAATATGTATGATCCGTTTCCAGCGGCTGCAGGTGTGGTGACATCTATTTCATTCACGATTAATCCTCCTTCAACGAACTCCCGGATCGTTTGTCGTCGTAAGGATCGTGGTGGTTGTGGTTCTTCGCGTCGGTGGTTGTGGTGTTTCTGATTTTGGTTGTTTGGTGTCAGACCCCCTCTCGAGATCACTGTGTGTTCGTTTACTATTGACGATGTATTCTGTTTGTGTGGTCATGTTGTGGTCATGGTGGTGATGTGTGGTGGGTGTTGGTTGAGGGTGATTTCCTTTGGAGGTTGTCTCTGTTACTCGGGTCCCTATTCGTCGTCGCTAGCTCTTGTTTGTGGTTTTTGGGGTTGTTTAGGTGTTTAGGGTGTTTGGAGGAAGCGGGTCCGGTTGTGTTGAGCTATTTCCTTTTGATATGTTTTGTTGTTTGCACTACCTCATATCATGTCGTTTGCCATACTTTTTGTGTGCTGGTTGCCGGTGGGCCGGTTAATTTTGATTCGAGATCGGGAGTTGGTGTCTAGCTGCAGTTTTGTTTGGCGTGATTTGGTATTTCTTTGGTGTACTGAGGGTGAGGGGTGCCCATCTGTTTTGGTCCTAAAGTCTGGTGGGCCGATCACTTTTGATTCGAGATCGGAGTCAGTTCTTTGGATCAATTATGGTTTTGGGCTTTTTATGGTTTCTTTCAGTGGATCAGAGGTTGAGGAGTGGTGGAAGCTGAATGATCTTTCGGATAGGAACTTTTCGGATGTGGCTCAGCTTTGGTGGTGGGTGTTTTTCTTTGGGGGGGAGTAGTGACGACGGGTGGTGTTGGATATCGTTTTTACAGTGGTCGTTCTCGTGTAGGAGTCAATTTTAGGTGGTGATGCGTATTTTGGTGGGTGTGGTCCTCAGGGGTGTTTTTTATGGTGTTTATTTTTCGGGTGTTCCGCCTATATACGGCGCCTTTTGTTTGTACTCTCATTCACCGGTCTTGTTCGTCTTGAACATGGATTTGGTTGTTTAATAAAATTTGCTGTTCAAAAAAAAAAATCGAATCTGTTTTACTTAAAATTATAAATTGAAGATACATTGCCGATAAAAAAATGATTAAAAATTTACGCCTTAAGAACATTTATGGTGGAGATATCTAATTGAGTTTAGTTTTTTTTATTTTTATTGGAAGAATAGCAGTGATGTGGTTGCGTGGGTAGTAAATAAATGGTTGAATTATATCGTGAGCTTAGTTTAGTCGTTAGGGACATTGTGTTATATATGCAAGGATCAGAGTTAGAACTTTAGATTCTTCATATATTTATCTAATGAGGTGAATTTTTAATCAATAAACTATTTGAAAAAAAAAAAACTGAATTTGAAGCAATTTAAATAAGCTATCGATCATCAAATTCAAAGTTGGTTTATTTCCTCATATTAAAAGTTCCAAGTAAAAAAAATCATTAAAAATGAATTTTATAAAAGTTGCATAATATATGTATCAGTGAAATATGTTCGAGTTACAAACTATGATGTGGCAATTTGAAAGCCATTTAATTTAATAAGATTGTATTTGGTGGTGCAACACCGGAGACAGTCTTACAAAGACGCGCAAACAAAGTAAAATTATTTGCATGCACACAACAATAAATGAAATTAAAAGATAAATTTAACTAGTCACGTCATTCAAGATCATTAAACCATTTTTTTAAAGAAACATTTGTATGGGGGTGTCGAAATTTTTAAAATTTCGGTGTCTCTAAGTAAGTACTAATCACGGTCTGATTCCCACGGTAAATGGATCGTGATAATAAGAAATTTGTTTGGAAGGTAAGGAAATTTTGATAATGAATTGTTGCACATAAGAATTAAACTCAAATTATTCTATACAGTTCGTAATTTAAAGCTTATTAATCGCTTAAACTTAATTGTCTTGTTCGTAGAAGTCATTTATTAGTGTTTACCTAATCAAGTTAGAGTTTCCTCTGTCATTGTAGATGCTCTTAAAAACATCTATACATGTATACACCCATTCGGTCACTATTATAAGCAAAAATCTATATTTTTTATTTATCAAATTAATGATGTATATAGTTTTTATTATATACCGCATACATCATTTAATAAATGAATATAAAATATAGATTTTTGTTTATAATAGTGATCAAAGAGTGTGTATTATTTTTTGTTTAGTAATCTATACATATATTTTAATCAAAATTAAAATTTAATTAACAAATGAATCCCCGTGAGCTTAGCTCGGTTAATAGGGACAATGCATAATATATGCAGGGGTCAGGGTTCGAACCCTGGACATCCCACTTCTTCACCTTTAAAATGTGTGAGCTCCAACAATTAGACTACTTGAAGAAAAAAAAGTTAGAAAAAAAAAACGAAATTATTAATCTATTTGCCAAGGTAAAAGTTAGGGAAAAAAACGAAATTATTAATCTATTTGACAGCGTAAAAGTTAGAAAAAAAACAAAATTATTAATCTATTTGCCAAGGTAAAGATTAGGAAAAAAAAACGAAATTATTAATCTGTATACTCCTTCCGATAACTATTATAAGCAAAAATTTACTTTTTAAGTTTATTCAATAAAGAGCAAATAGTCACTTTAGTCCCTGACTTTGCACCTCGCTGTCACATAGGTCCCTGACTCAGGATTAAATACAAACAAGTCCCTGACTCTACACTTCCGTTATCACTTTAGTCCCTGCCGTTAAAAAAATATGTTAAGTGATGATGTGGCACGCTGACAAGGAGTATGACGTGTCACAGGGACTAAAGTGAAAGTAAAAAATGGTCACTTTGGTCCCTAAATCGAAAATCAATATCCTCAATTTAATGTTAGATCCCTGACTGTGTATACTTACTGTCAGTTAGGTCCCTGAATCGAAAATCAATATCCTCAACTTACTGTTAGGTCATTGACTGTGTATATTTACTGTCAGTTAGGTCCCTGACAGTAAGCACGAAATTTCACTAAGATCCTTGGCAAGTTGTTAGTTTAACATGCTACTTACTGACAACACTAAGGTATCTATGCTAAATACCAAAATATTATTATAACACTTATAAAAATGATTCCATAGTTTAATAAAAAATGTTTCCATAACATAACTATTAAGTCATTAATGACAACCGCAGAGTAATCAAAAGATTGCACCATATTTGGGCATTTATATTTGATATTTCTATGAATGATATGCTAAAAAACAAGAACACCATCTCTGTGTATATTTTTATTAGACTATGAAAACAAACCATAAAACTATTTCTGATATATACAGATACCTTAGTGTTGTCAGTAAGTAGCATGTTAAACTAACAACTTGCTAAGGATCTTAATGAAATTTCGTGTTTACTGTCAGGGACCTAACTGACAGTAAGTATACACAGTCAATGACCTAACATAAAGTTGAGGATATTGATTTTCGATTCAGGGACCTAACTGACAATAAGTATACTCAGTCAGGGATTTAACAGTAAATTGAGGATATTGATTTTCGATTCAGGGACCAAAGTGACCATTTTTTACTTTCACTTTAGTCCCTGTGACACGTCATACTCCTTGTCAGCGTGCCACATCATCACTTAACAGATTTTTTTAACGGCAGGGACTAAAGTGATAACGGAAGTGTAGAGTCAGGGACTTGTTTATATTTAATCCTGAATCAGGGACCTATGTGACAGCGAGGGGCAGAGTCAGGGACTAAAGTGACTATTTGCTCATTCAATAAATGATGTATATGGTCTATATATAGGTCACATACATCATTTATTGATATATGTGAAAAGGCTGTCACTGTCCCAATCATATACTTCTCATCCACAAACCACGATCGACAAAAGCCTCTTTCGTATCTCTCCCTCCGAAGCAGTTTCCCTCTCTCTCGATCGATCTTCTCCGATTCGATTCCAATCCCCTCTCCCAGCCAAAATGAACGACGCAGATGTCTCCAAGCAAATCCAGCAGATGGTGCGGTTCATCCGCCAAGAAGCCGAAGAGAAAGCCAACGAGATCTCTGTTTCCGCTGAAGAAGTACATCACTTCATTCCGATCCATTTCTTAATTTCACTTTTTCATCACTCTTTTACTTTAGATCGTTAATTTCTTACTTATTGATCCATGTTTTGTTTATTAGATCGTTAATTTGATGAGAATTACGCTGTTTTGTTGTAGGAATTCAATATCGAGAAGTTGCAGTTGGTTGAGGCTGATAAGAAGAAGATCCGTCAAGAGTATGAGCGCAAAGAGAAGCAAGTTGATGTTCGTAAGAAGATGTAATGCCTTTTACATATTTTTTTTTCATCTATAAATTGATCAGAAAACTTATATGGATTGTTATTTACATATGTGAATGGTTTATAAGTTATGAATTCTCACTTAAATTCTCAATTGTATAAGATCATCAAGGTTTTCATATAGTTTTAGATTTATTTGGTATGTTTGAATCACTGAATATAAGCTTTTCTTACGCTGCCATTCAATTATAATAGTTGGATTTGGTATTAACTATTTAAAACTCACAGATACAATTGATTGACAATGTAAAATACTTTACACTGACATTGCATCCAAAGTAAACTCGTTTTGGATGCTTTGTCTGTGTAAAGATTCTGTATACTGTCCTTCAATTACAATAGTTGGATCACCGAATATATTTGAATTTAGTATTAACTATTTTAAAAGTCACAGTCTCACAGATACAATTGGTAGCAATTGATTGGCAGTGTAAAAAGTTTTACACTGAACTGTACATCAAAATTAAACTCTAGATTATAATGACTATGATCTTTTCTCATAGATCATTGGTAAAGTCGAACAGATCCCGCCAGTACTAATCACATATCGTTGATTAATAGAATTTGGTATTTTCCAAGTATGATGACTGATTAAATTTCTTTCTTATAAGTGAGATTTAGAGTTCAATTTTGTACTTTTGTTGAGTTTTTTTTTCTTAATCAAATGCTTTGTATTTTTCTTTTTCTAACTTGAAAAATGGTGGTAGTTGAGATAATTTAAATTTCACACATTTGTTTGTTGCAGTGAGTACTCTATGCAGTTGAATGCTTCACGGTTGAAGGTTCTTCAAGCCCAAGATGATGTGGTTAATAAAATGAAAGAGTCTGCCGCCAAGGAACTCTTGAATGTGAGCCGTGATCATCATGTGTACAAAAACCTTCTAAAAGATCTCGTTATTCAGGTCAGTTAAAATTTTAATATGGCAGCCTGTAGTTGTTTACCTGATTTTTCCAATTATATTTTCAATAGGATCCTAGAATTTTATAAGAATATGCAACAAAGAGTTCCTTCGATTACAGAATAGATTGCAGGACTTTGAGAAAGGGCTGTGGTATTTAGGTATAGGGCTATGAAGCACGGGCAAAGACACGTGCACCGATAATAATTTGAGAAAATAACAAAATTTAGTGTAATCATATGTGTTGGTGTCAGACACCGACGCGTGTCTGACACCGGGACACACCACCTAATCCGAGGAGTGTCCGTGCTTCATAGCCCTATACCACAGCCCTTTCTCAAACGACAAGACAGTCTCCTTCTCATCCTTTCTTATTATTTATATCTTTACTTATTCCACTAACTACAAACCCCTTAACTGACACACCAATGGTATTGCTTCAAGAAGCAATACCACTGATGTGTCTAATGTCATGGGTTCTGTCCCTATCATCCTGCTTCTCTTCCCCTTTTTACTGGTCAACAAGGCCTTCTTAAGTCTACTTGGAATATAATTTTAGGGTTGTAATTGACAGCCCCCCGCCTCCACAGTCCACCCCCCTTCCCCCAAAGAAACCTAACAAAATTTTACGTTATTTTGCTTCTTCAAAAAAATAAAAAATTTATGTTATTTTATGTGCTACTTACTTTGTGTATGGAAACTTGGAATTAAATATAAGGATTGTATTTTACAGAGTTTGTTGAGGCTGAAAGAACCTTCTGTCCTATTGAGGTGTCGGAAAGAGGACCTGCACTTGGTAGAGGAAGTTTTGGATTCAGCTGCTCAGGAGTATGCTGAAAAGGCAAATGTTCATGAACCAGAGATCGTTGTTGATAAGGATATCTATCTTCCACCTGCCCCCAGCCATCACAATCCCCATGATCTCCACTGGTAATGTTACATTTAAAACTAAATCCTAAATAACTGTTCTTGATTAAAACAATCCATTATACCGGATTTCTAGGTAGGGAATTGTTATGTAAGTGTCTAGCTCTGTTAGTCAAGGGCTTGCATCTAGTTCTCTCGGGTCTAACTTGATTGGTTGTGATATTATATTTTTTAGGTTTAAAAAGAGAACCCTGAGTTTCAAATCTTAAACATTACTAGTTTTTACTGTTTCTATAGTTGATTAAGGACGTCTCCTGATATTGTATTATTTGTTATTCTTCAGCTCTGGAGGTGTGGTATTGGCTTCTCACGATGGAAAGATTGTGTTTGAAAATACACTTGATGCTCGTTTGGATGTAGTATTCCGTAACAAACTCCCACATGTAAGTTTTTGTTATAAAATAGACTTTTTGCTCAATAGCATTTTGCATAGTGTTTTTTTTTTTTTTTGGGTAGTTTTGTTCCATTTATGTTAGATATTTGTTTCTTAATTGTCTGTCATTGTGATTCAACTAGAAAGCTAGTTTCAAGAAGATCATTGTTCTTCTATAATCTTCAATGTTGCAAAACGAAATGAAATACTTGAGAGTTGAGGTCAATTATGCACTGTGAGGGACAACTTGGGCATGTAACAGGAATTAGGAACTGTATAAAGGGGCAGAACGGACTTAAGGATTAAGGTTTTGTGTTGAATAGGGTAAAGGGATGCAATTTTTCAACCAAAACTCTGTTAACTAACTATCAACCATTGCTCAGATTGCTTCTAGCACTGGCGACCTGCGTTTCATTCTTAACTTTTTTTTTCCCTTGGGTAGTACCCGCGCTTCATTTCTCAATATTACACACTTTCAATATTTGCAATATAAGGTAAAATGTTACTGCCGTTGATTATAACTTGTACTTTATTTCTCCTTCCTAAATAGATACTCCCCCACCTTAGCATTACTGCCCAACTTCCTTTCCCTCTTTTGTTTGTTAATTTTTTTCAGACTATTTATTTACATAATCTGGTACCTTTTTAGAGCGTCATCTGTCGCGGTGGATTTTTGAACTGTGAATAGCTGTGTAATTTTATCTAGATGATTTTTGATCGTCGGCAATTTTGTCTCAACGTTGATCAATTTCTGCATATGTGATGGATGCATTGTGCAAGTGGTTCGGGTGGGTGAGAGTTTAGGAAAAGACATGGATTTATGGGGTAACCCTGTACAATGCAGCTAATTTATAGTGTCTTGTTCCTGAAAATATTCGAAGTGCATGTACTCTTACACAAATACTAAAACCCGGTATTTATATAGTGTGTTTGGGTTCACAATAGAGGTTGTCAAACATGATTCTTTCTCCCTTCAAATGTGATTTTTAGTAAAAAAAACTATTTGGTTATTTTCATTCAATAAATTTTCCTCCAAACCTTGGTTTGATTAGAAGTCATAAAACGTAGTTTTTATACTAGGTAGTTTCACATCAATTTATTGAAAATTTGTTATTTGTTTCTTGCTACAGATCCGCAAGCAGCTCTTTGGACAAGTTGCTGTTTGAAGACCTTGGTTGTATTGTTCCATTTCACCTATAATATTTATAATTTACTGCAGAGATTGTTGTGAGCGGAAATATGTCGTGCCATTGCTCTTGTAAACATTGTATTATTGTCCTTTAGTTCCTTCATTTTTTGTGTCGCTCATTTAACTTTCGTACTTGATAGCGATAACTGTTCTCAGCAAAATAAATAGTGCTTGTTAAAGCTTATTTCTGCTGTTAGCTTATCTGGTGGTGAAATAGCAAATCTTTGGACATTGTTGTCACGATGTGATAGAAGAGCAACTGTTCTCGTATTATTATGTTGTTTATCGTGCAAATAAATAAAGTGCATGAAAACTTAGCGAAAACTTTTTCTGGTTTCAGTTCAATATGAATTTTCGTTCACTTTTTCATGCTACGAGCTTTGACTATTCTGAATCCTAAGTATGTTTCTGTCCAGAGCAGTATATTTTCATGCCTTTATCCCTATGTTTAGAACTGCACTAAGAGGTAGAGTACCATGCGATGGGAGATGAATGAACGCACGCTTACATCGGAGTAGTCAAGATCCTCCATTTTTTTACCCTATCTAGTTTTTCTATGATCAAAGTTTTGGAATATAAAATAAATGTGATATTTTTTTGACAGAAAATAAATTGTGATTTTTGGTGGGTTCAATTGTTTAATATACATTTCAAAACTATAATAATGGAAATGAAAAATGGAAAGAAAAAATGGAGAGGATCTGAACTCTACTATCTCTTACAGTTTATTTACGCCCTCAGTGCTTTAATAACTATGTGCGATTGATAGAAGAGCAACCGTTCTTGTATTAATGGAGATGGTGAGACCACATCTCTTTGGTGTGATCCTTGGATGAATGGTGGTGTTTGCGATCTAAATTTAGTTGTCTATTTGATTTATGTGTTAACAGTAGGGTAACTGTTACAAAAATGAGGAGCCAAGGGTGGGGGATAGATGAGTATTGGTGGCGGTGGAGGTGTTTGTTTGCTTGGAAGGAAGAGCACTTGAATCAGTGTGCTTTTCTTTTAGATATCGTTTTTTTTTTTTAGGATTCGACTATTCCGAATCCTAAGTATGTTTCTGGCCAGAGCACTTACATCAAAAGGAACACTTACTTCGGAGCAGTCAAGATCCTCTCCATTTTTTTACCCTATCTAGTTTTTCTATTATCAAAGTTTTGTGAATAAAAAAAAAAATGTGACTTTTTTGACAGAAAATGAATTGTGATTTTTGGGGGGTTCAATTATTTAATACATTTCAAAACTATAATAATAATGGTAATGAAAAATGAAAGAAAAATGGAGGTGATCTTAACACCACCATCTCTTATAATTTATTTACGTCCTTAATGCTTTAATAACTATGGGCGATGGATAGAAGAACAACTGTTCTTGTATTAATGGAGATGGTGAGACCACATCTTTTGGCGTGATCCTTGGATGAACAACGGTGTTTGCGGTCTAAATTTAGGCGTATGTTTGATTTGTGTATTCATTGTAGGATTGCAGTTACGGAATTGAGGAGCCAAAAGGGTGGGGGGTAGAAGAATATTGGTGGAGGTGTTTGTTTGCTTGGAAGGAAGAGCAGTTGAATTAGTGTGCTTTTTTTTAGATATTTTTTTTGCAAGATAATGTCGTGGATAAATGGATTTGGTATCATAGTTCTTCTTAAGGGTACACGGTTAAAGATGCTTATCAGATCATCACCCAAATTGAGCAGCTCACAATGACGTTTATTTAGAATTAATCTTGAACAAAGTCATGCCTTTGAAAGTGTCGTTATTCGCTTGGAGAATGTTTTAAAAAAAGGATTCCAACAAGGGATAATTTATTTCGTCGTGGTGTGTTACATGGAGCTTTATTATGTTCTTGACGGTGTGGGAAGGAGGAATCAATTAATCATCTTTTCCTGAGGTGTGATTTCTACAACGGTATTTGGAATTTTCTTCTCAACTTGTTGGGAATTTCAACGGTTCAGCCATATGAAAGTGGGGAGCATGCTTTAAAATTCGGTGACTTGCATTTGTTCAGAAAGGATATAAGGTTTTGTCTTCAGGTGATCTGGGTGGCGTGAGTTTGAAGTATTTGAAAAGAGCGCAACACTCATATGTTTAACAAGGAATTGTCGGTCTAGCTATTACTAGATTGCATTAAGCTTCCTTCGTGGTTAAGACCACATAAAAATCTAACCAGTCCACTAAAATTCTAGACCTAACTTCCGGTGGCCACCATGTCTTTTATTAGACTTGACCTATGTTTGATATTGAGTACTCCTCCGCTCCAAAATATAAGCAAAAATAGGTCAACATAAACTAATGTATTTGGTACAAATTTTGAACCAAATACATTAACTTTTATTGACCAATTTTTGTTTATAATTTGGGATGGAGGTAGTATATCAGAATCACTGTGATCCACCGTAATTTTGCAGAAGCTACAAAGTGTAGCATTTGAAAAATCACCGTGAATCATCATGATTCTGACATACCTACCATAATATCAAATACACACTTAAAGGTTTTGCCTTTAGCTTCTAATAAAAATGATTGAAGAAGTATTTTATTTTTTGTCAAAAGAAGTATTTGATTTTGATTTCATTATACTCCCTCCACACTCCAATCTTTTTTTTTGACCGAAACAAAGTTAACTATTATCATTAATCATCCAATGCTCAATACAAGAAGGATAAGAATAAAAAATACGGTGACTAGCCCAAGAGTAGGCCGCCCTAGCTAAACTATGAGCAACCATGTTCGCTTGTCTCCTAACAAACTTCACCTCGAAGTTGGAATGTAAAGATAACTGATAAATAATACTAGAAACAATAGCATAGAATTCCGAATCACCCTGGCACGGAGACGATAGAGCTTGCACTAGAGTAGATGAGTCGGACTCGAAGACAACTCGGTCCCATCTGTTCGCATCAGCAAAGTGAAGAGCCTCGAGTAAGGCTACTGCCTCCCCCTCCAAAACTGTCATATTTGCCCGCTGCCATTTCGTTTGAGCCCGAATAAATTGCCCACGGGAGTCTCTAACACAACACACAAAAGATGTAATATGGTTACGGTCATGGAACGCGGCATCCACATTGCACTTCAACCATGTCTCGCGTGGTTTCTCCCAAACTGAGCTGTTACCTTGCACTTTATTCTGCCCGTGTTGCACAACCGGTTGTTGGGGATGTTTATGAACCTCCTGCCATTGCTGCCATGCATCTAGTGCCGTCCTCCCAATGCTTGTTGAAGTATGATGAGCGGTAGGGCTGGAAATGAGTCGAGTCGAACCTGTCTGAGCTCGACTCGACTCGATAAGAATTAGTTCAGCTCAAAACTCGACTCGAGGTCAAAACGAACCTTTTTTTTAGCTCAAGTTCGGCTCGTTTAAAGTTCACAAACAGTTCGGTTCGACTCGTTAGGTTCCAATCGTTTGCTCGAATAATATGTCTTTGACCTTTTTTTTTTCAAAAAAATAAGATCTCGAAATAAAATAAAACTATTAGGCATGCTACTACCTGGAAAGGTAGTAGGACGTTACTACTGTAGCGCATATGCCAGTATAAGTTCTACCTTGTGAATCTGAATGCACTTATGTTATTATATATATAATACTTCTCCTCTTTAGTGTTTACAAAACTCCCCGATGTGGGACTATTTGAGTGTACATGTTTGTTTAAAAGCCTGCACAAGGTACTAACTTCTTTTTTTTTTTCGCTTTCTCTATTATTATATAAATTACATATTGTATAAAAAAATGCAAGATAATATATATATATATATATATATATATCGAGCTGGTTCATGAACTAAACGAGACGAGCCTTACTTAGCTCAAGTTCAACTCATTTATTTAACGAGCTTGGTTTTCAACTCAAGTTCAACTCATTTGATTCGTGAACCAGGTTCAACGAATCAATTATCGAATCGAATCACGAACTATTTTTGAGTTGGTTCGGTTCATTGCCAGCCCTAATGAGCGGCATTCCAAATGACATCATTACGCGCAGCCCAAATTTGCCAAAGAAGTGAAGCCACCCGACTAGCAATGTCTCTGCTTTCGGAACGACATATATCAAAAACAAAATCTGCCAAACTGCTCACAGTTCCAACTCGCGGTTGCAGCACAGTCGAAAGGCCTGCCCAATACCAACTCTCACGTGCCACCATACAACCCACAAAAGCATGCCAATCATCCTCAACATCTGTATCACACAAGGGACATATCACCTCACATTGTACATGCCGTGATTGTAGTCGGAGACGCGTCGGAACACACCCTCTGCAAATCCTCCATAACAAATTACGTGCTTTGTGAGGGGAATTCACATTCCAAATTCTATGCCACTCTCCTTCAACATGGAACCGATCAGTATGTAACAACTCCATCATAGCAAGTTTATAACCAGTCTTAACAGTATACCTCCCGTTACGTTCCATCATCCACACTATTTTATCATTATGAACTTCTGCAAAGAGTGGTGTGTCGAGAATAGCTTGCACCATATCATCTGGAAACAGAGATTCAAGCTTATCAATATCCCAAACTCGTTCCTCGTCAACTATCAAATCAGACACACGCAAACTATGCACACCCTGACTTTGTGGGGATTGAATCCAGCTACCATGACCACCTCGAACCCATGGATCATTCATCACGCTGACATGCTGCCCATTTCCAATTGTCCACCTACATCCATATAAAAGTAACTGACGCGAATTCCAAATACTCCGCCAAGCAAAGCTCGGGTTATGTCCGAGTGTAGCACCCAAAAATGAGGAAGGTGGAAAGTATCTCGATTTAAAGACTCTAGCAACCAGCGATTCAGGTTTAGACAGAAGGCTCCTTCCTTGCTTAGCTACCATAGCGAGATTAAAAGCTTTGAAATTTTGAAACCCCATTCCACCAAATTCTTTGGGGCATGCCACACGTTCCCATGCCATCCATTTTATCCCTCGGTTGTTACTCCTTCCTCCCCACCAAAACGCATTGATCATCTTTTCAATATCATCTATAATTGAATTCGGCAAAAGATAAATACTCATTATGTATGCTGGAATAGATTGTAACACAGATTTGATCATAACTTCCTTTCCTGCCTTCGATAACGCTCGTCCCCTCCATGCATTTATTCGTTTCCAAATACGATCCTTGATAAAAGAAAAAACAGACCTCTTATCTCTACCAATCATCGAAGGTAACCCCAAATACTTTCTGGTACCCAGCACATGTCGGACACCAATAATGTGTGACAAATCCTTCTGCACCGCCTCACTCATATTGCGACTGAAAAACACCTCAGACTTTGATAAGTTGATTTCTTGTCCAGATGCTACCTCATAAGTTTTAAGAATAGTGAGTAAACGTTGTGCTTCCACCACATTGGCCCTGCAAAACAAGAAACAATCGTCTGCAAACAACAGATGGGACACCACTGGTGCGCCGCGACATACTTGTACCCCATGAATATCACCTCTATTAATAGCCTTATGTATTAGAGTCGAGAGGCCCTCAGCCACCAATATGAATAAATATGGTGATAACTGGTCTCCTTGGCGCAACCCTCGGCCGGGTACAATAGGCCCCACCCTGTCAAAGTTCATAAGCACCGAATAAGTAACAGAACTAACACACATCATCATCCATTGGATCGATTTCTCACTGAACCCCATTCGTATAAGCACACCACGAAGAAACCCCCATTCCATTCTATCATAAGCCTTGCTAATATCAATCTTGAGAGCCAATTCCCCTCTCCATCCCTTCGTCTTCCTCTTCATTGAGTGGATTATCTCGGTAGCAATTAACGCGTTGTCCAATATAGAGCGGCCCTCAACAAACGCTGACTACTCCTTTGGCACACATTTATCCAAACATCGTTTCAGTCGATTAGCGAGCAACTTCGACACCATCTTATACAACACATTACAAAGAGATATAGGCCTAAGATCTTTCATACTATCCGGGTCTTCGCACTTCGGAATCAAACATATATTTGTTTCTGAAAGGTTTGAAGGGAAGTAACCGCGATCCAACCAAGAAACCACTGCCTGAAAAATATCATCACCACACACATGCCAAAATCTTTGATAAAATGCCGGATTAAAACCATCTGGACCTGGGGACTTGTCCGGTTGCATCTGAAAAAGGGCTTGACGCAATTCTTCTTTTGTAATAGGTGCTGTAAGCATTATATTGTCATCCATCACACTGACTCATCAAATCCAGCACCGGTTCATGCACACCTGCATTCGCAGCAAATAGTTGCTCAAAATAACCTTGTGCCACGATACACATATCCTCTTGAGACGTAGCAATCCTCCCATCATCCGTTCGGAGCTTACTAACCTTCTTCACTTTGCCACGGGCTACCGCAGATGTATGAAAGAACTTAGTATTCATGTCCCCTTCCTTTAACCAGTGCATTTTCGCTCTTTGCTTCCAAAAAGCCTCCTCCTGTACAAGTAGTCGAGCATGCTTCGCCCGAGTTTCGACATATTGCCACACTCCAATCTTAAATATAAGTAAAAAACAAGCACGTATCTCCTATAAAAAGAAGACAAGGCCTTATATAAAATATAATGTTTTATTTATATTTTAAAACCAGAAAAATATACATACAAACAAAATTAAATTAAATTTCTATTCAAATCACTGGTCATGTATTCCTTTCTTTTTCATTTGGGCTGAGCATCAACCTTCTTTAATTTCTTTTTGTTTTAAATATAATTCAAGTTCGACACTCTTCTCATGATGCAGAAAACTAATTGGTAGTACAAGAATGTATAGGACTAATCACTAATATTATGGGGCAAGCAGAATGTGAATAACTTCCTTTCCATTATTAAAACGTAAATTAATTAATTTGGTCATTGTTTTGGTTTTGGCTTCCCGGTTGATATTTTGTGCACTTTGAAGACTATTATCTTTCATTAAAAAATATTTATATATTTGAATTTATTTATTTGAAAAGTTATAGTAAAATAAATTTTGTAATAAACCTAGAGCTAGGTTCCTATTGTGAGCTTATAAAAAGGCCCTTGTAGTTCCTTCCTTGCTAATATGAACTACTTGTTCGACAATATAGTTCCACTCTTCCAACTGTCATTATCTTTCAAAATCCTTCTAAAATAATTAGTGACCAAAATATATGGTGAATATCACTACAAGCATGCATGATTCCATAATTATACATGAATGGTAAGAGAGCTTTCTTTAGTCCACTCATGGGTGACAATAGGATTTCAATTAGCTGCTGACTCATTCATCCAAATGTTGAGTGAATATATAAAAACATATACTCATCAAATGAGTGAATGATGCGGGAGACAAATTGAATCTTAAGTTTCCTATACTTGGACTGAAGGGAGCTCCCTTTTCTTCCTTTCTCTCTATTACTATTTTTTCTTCTTCTTTCTCTTTGTATTTGGACTTGTCTTGTTGACCCAAAAGTTGATTATTAAGAAGATTTTGAGCATGTTTTCTCAAAAAAAAAAAAAAAGATCTGGATCATATATTGCACATTTTTTCTAAGGCTGGTTATATATATGTAGAAGGCACATGATAGTGTATTTTTTTTTAGTGTAACTCATAAGATAATATTTTTATATATTTTTTCTTTAATTTAGGTGTTAATTTGTTAATTTCCTCATATTACTTTATAGTGTGGTTTCGTATTTCATTTTTTTCAGCTAGGTTCATCTTTTCAGCTATGGTTATACGCAGGCTAAGTAACTTGATGAATTGTGTTTGTTCCAGTACTCTTCCAGTTCTACTAGTAGCAGCTAAAAGTGTCTGAATGCAAATATCTATGACGGTCAAGATTCAGTACCAATGTATATACTCATATAATGTTTATTCCACGAATCGTTTTTTCAATATTTTTTTTTTAGTACATAGTTATTTTCAGTATTCTTTATGCGTCTTCTTAATTTGTATGATATGAAGTTGAAGATTGATTACAACAGATATATGTAATTATAATTTGTTACTTCTAAATATACATACATACACGTGCTTAATTTCCAGTTGTCTCAAGGTGCCTTTTTAGGCGTAGATAATTTTTTATTCTCAATAATAGAATTTTAAGAATTTGCAAAGATGAAAAAATCCAGTATTTTTTTTAGTAACTTATGAATACAAAGTATATTTAAATGACTAAAAACATTCCTTTTGTGTGTGTATATATTTCACATTTGACAAATTTATAAAAAAAAGTCTATTATAAATAAAGAAAAATTTGTTATTTTATTAAATTATTTTATGAGCTATTATTAGTGTATTTCTATTACGATAAATATAAAGTGGAGAATAATAAATTGATATTTCATAAAAAAATTGATATTAATACTTTAGTATTAAAGACACAATTAAAGAAAAACAATCAAAATTACATTAAAAATAATTAAAACCGACACTCTTTTCAAAACAAACAATATATCGATTATCATGAGATAGTGAATATTTTTTTAATGAAATAAAAGTTTACAGGACCTGGGTTCTTTAGGTTTACCTGGGTTAGGAAAAACTTCAAGACTCAAAAATACTTACATATAGATTATTTAAGTCCTTACATCGTTGGTTGAAGTTGAACATACGATTATGTTTGAGAGACAATTAGTACTTAAAATGGGCATTAATTTATCCAATTTATTTAATGAATTATCAAAGGATTTCAGTTCAATTTTCCTTCTCAATATAATGCAGCGAGCGTGAAAATTTACACTAGTTTGGTCTCTTTGGATCTGAATAGATGTAAATCAAAAATTAATTGCATTAATATGAATCTCTATGATTTGCAGCACTGTTTGGTATTTGTTTCGAAGTTGAATATGAAACATGGCAAACATCACACCATGGGAAAGGAGGCTAACTATTAGCGGCATGTGTTCTGCTTTTCAACTCCATAAACTCATCAAGTCTCTATTGCAAGATTTAGTGGTCTCTTTCCCACTCATATAGAATCTAACATCACTTTCTTCATGCTATCATTATATTCATCACTGCTCCATCTTTAGCCAACACAAGAATCAAATTTGTTTGTCATTAACTGCTAATTAAAGACAAATTAAAACAATCAAACATCCGAATTTCTATCACTTACATGCTATTTAAGTATTATTTGAACATCAAAATACATGACATCGCATGTGTTTATTATCTCTAGTCAATGATAAGAGAGTATACATTTTACGATGAGTCAAATAAAAATGCTTACATTAACCTCTACTAATAAACAAAAAGTATCCCTATAATTTTAATTTATACATAATGTAATTTTCACGAGCACAAAATAAGTTTCCAAGACATAGCTCAAGTGATTGAGTTGGGGCATTAGAAGACGTTTGAGGAAGAGCATCGGGATTAAAACCTAACGATTGACATAATATATTAAAGATAAATAAACTATCATTTTTCCCCATCAATTTGGTCCTTAAACTGTATATAAAACTTGTCAATTTAGTGTTAATAACATAAACCGAATTCATGGGTTTCATATATATTAAGGACTACTTACTCTATTTATATAATTTATGGACAAATTTGAATAGAAAAGTGAAGTTTAAGGACTAAATTGATAGTTGATTTCTATTAACACATAATATTATTTGTCTATGTAAAACATCACAAAGTCAATAAAACTGGCAATATATAGTTAATTATGAATGCTGAGTTTTTTTTTTTTTTTAAAAAAAACTCGATATCTAATAAAAAACCGACTAATATGAGGGGTTCGATTTTACCGTCTACCGAATAGACTTCAATGTCAAATTCACCTATAATTGATGTTGTATCAAATAGACTTACTCTTTTTTTTTTTCATGTAAGAAATAAAGCTATTTTTTCAAGAAACTCTTCTTCCATTTTGTTTGAGTTTTGTTTTGAAGAAATTTCATTTTACACAAGACTCTCTATAGTAAATTTAATGTCAAAAAATGTTATTGTAAAAATCTTGCTTGAGATTTTACAATGGAATTTAGCATTTCGTTTGTTTGCAACAAATTTTTAATTTATGTAAAGTTTGATTTACCTTTATTCTTGGGGCCTAGATGTTTCCAATTCATGTGGAAAGTGGTACAAGAGTCGGTGAATGGATTTGTTTTGTCATTATCATAAAAGCTTCTTTTATGTGATTTATCATAAGAAACCTCTATTATCATCTCCATAAAGAAATATATAAATCACCATACTATAGCGCATCTTTGTACACATTCTACCCTATGCCATTAATATGTTAGCTGTGGCTTGTGGGAGCTAGTCAAATTTTTAAGTGGCTAATTAACTTTCTCGTCCACAAACTATAATATTCATCTTTGATGTCTTTGTTTTTATCTCTCTTTAAATTAATTATTTATCTAATTTAAATAATTCATTTTAATAATTTACTTATCATTTTGTCTCATCTAAAATATACTTAAAGCATAAACGATATAAAAAATTAACGATGCCCTAGCAAATTTCAATGCAAAGTTACAACATAATGAATGTAACTAGAGTTTATCTTATTTGATGTGACAATAATAACATTATCATTGTTTTTCTCTTTATTAGTGGAGAACTTAAGGAAATGTTTAATGATACATATGATATCCTTATTTGGTACTTAATTGCTAAAATTCTGCTTTAGCTTACTGCATGCCATTGGTTATCTTGCATGTCATTGAAGATGCCTCCAACATGGAATGATTCTTGCCCATCCAATTTTCAAAAGGGAAAACAGCACTTGCTTCAATTCTGATTTACAAATGTGAGATTTATTTGATGAAGAAATTAAAATAATATATATCAAAAGAATATAATTTAGATGAAGTCATATTTTGATTTACTCATGTTCCATCATATATACTTCATCTTTTAGATGTTTTATATAGGTATTTTAGGAAATCATATTATACAGAATTTTGTTTCCCTGTATTAATAAATGCATGCATTCACGAAATGACAACATCTGAGATTGTTTGATTGAGATCGAACGATGTCATTTTAAATGTCAAAATTTAAAAAAATTTATATCAATCTGCTAGAAATAATCATTGTCCGATCTTTATCCATCGATCTCCAAGGTCGTATATAATCGTGTAAATACAGACTTTGCCAGATTGCAGTGAATCTGCGTTCTATCATAACAGACTAAATGATTTGATTAGACTTCTATAATGTCAGTGGTATACCAGTAAAATTAATACAAATATAATATGGTTACCAAATTGGTTTATTTCTTTAAGTTGGACCTTGCCTTGCAAATATGGTTACCAAATTGGTTTCTTTTAACATGCCAGAGATGATTGCTACATAACTATAAATCATCGATAAGTGCCGAAAGCTTGAACTGAGATTCTTGTCCTAAGTTCTATCTCGTGTATTCTTGTCTTGTTCCAACTTGGTATATACTATCTATGACAAGCAATGTTAAGCTGTGCTGAGATTCAATTATTGTAACGGGGAGAATGAACTAATTTTCTTATAATATTTTGTTTGAGGAAACTTCATTTTAAAAATTCCAAAATCTAAGCCTATTTGGATGAGAAGGTGATGCTTTAAAGTCACCAAAACTCAAAGTCACTCGAGTATTTCCCTCCAAAAAAGATAGATGATCTTTGTCTGCGTCTATGCCAAGCTGTTGAACTGCAGACACTTTTATACAGAGTTTTACAGAAGTTTACATACGTCTTGTTATCCTAATGTAACTGAAAAATTCTAGAAATCATTCTTAATTAGAAGCATGTTGCCAATTAGCACTCCTTCTAAGATATTACTAGTTTACAGTGCTAAAAGAAATGCCAGGTCCTCACGAACTATATACACAGGGTATTAGCAATGCAAATAAATATTCAATGATATAGAGGATATTCCAACATCTCCCGTTCAGGAATGGAAAGGACCAATCCCAGAAGGTAGGTTTGTGTCACTTCTTTGCCTTGCTTTACTTTTCTCAGCATCAAAATATAGTGACTTAATTATGCACTTGTTGCAGTTGAAACTTTTCTACAAAAGCTATCCAAAAAATTAAAGGGGATTTCCTGTCACTTCTGCAAAGATATTCCCTCTTTCAAATCTCCCATTGAATGATTTATTTTGCCTTATTCTCAGGCATGTTGCTTCACACGCAATGTACTGCTCTTGTTACTATTAGTATGGACAAAACAACCATTATCAATTATTACAGGGAATCACAAGAAAAAACATTTCACATAAAAGGAAAAGAAGCAACAAACAACGGTATAAATTATATTATAATTTCAATAAAAGGATAACCCGATGCAACAAAATTCTTGCATATGTAGGATCCGATAAGGGGTTTCACCATTTTTAGTGTATTATATACACCCTTACCATGTTTTTTACACAAGAGACTGTTCCCAGAACTTAAACCCGTAACATTTCAGTCACGTGACAACAATTTTAGTGTTGCGCTAAGGCTTCTCTCAAATTACAATTTCAATAGTTAAAAAAAAAAGGGTAAAATATGCTTTTCGTCCCTGTAATTATAGGCCATTTGAATTTTCGTCCCTGAGCTTACTAATCCTCCCATTTCGTCCCTGTAAAAGTTAATCACTTGAAATTTCGTCCCTCGCCCCTTTTAATCACTGCCACGTCAGCAAATTACCAAAATGGCATGGGAAATGACGAAAATACCCCTGGCTTATTTTTTTTTTGTTTTTTTTTCCTTCAAAATTTTTTTCCCAGCTTTTTCCCGAATTTTTTTTTACGATTTTTTCTCCGAAGAATTTCAGTTTTTTCAGTTTTATTTTTAACATTTTTTTTCCGAAATTTTTTATGTTTTTTAATTATTTTTTCAGATATTTTAATTTAAAAAAATAATTTTCACAAAATTTTCTTTCCCAGTTTTTTCCCGAATTTTTTTTTACGATTTTTTCTCCGAAAAATTTCAGTTTTTTCAGTTTTAATTTTAACATTTTTTTTCCGAAATTTTTTATGATTTTTAATTATTTTTTCAGATTTTTTTAATTTTAAAAAAAAAATTCAAAATTTTGAAATTTTTTTTAAGGAAAAAAAATAAGTCAGGGGTATTTTCGACATTTCCCATGCCATTTTGGTAATTTGCTGACGTGGCAGTGATTAAAAGGGGCGAGGGACGAAATTTCAAGTGATTAACTTTTACAGGGACGAAATGGGAGGATTAGTAAGCTCAGGGACGAAAATTCAAATGGCCTATAATTACAGGGACGAAAAACATATTTTACCCAAAAAAAAATGATACTATTGGTGATAGTGAATCTCTTGAGGTATCTTAAACAGGTTCATAGAGGCCTAAGAGATGTCCATCAATGCACCTCATAGCTGCAACCTGTTCACAAGATAAATCACATCAAACTTTATCTTCTTCAAAGTACAACTAATTATCAATGCTGTGAAGTTTTTTCCAAAACTAGTAGCATTGCATTGCATTGCATGATTTGATGACAGTAAGTACCTTGCCATGGACTTCATATTTGATAGGTCCATCAAGTTCAGCTCCTAATGCCATTAGCTTAGTCACAGTAGTATTGATATCAGTCACTGTAAATGAAAGAAGTGAACTGTATCCCTTCTGCGTGCTTTGGTCACTGTCAATTTCAATTCAATCACAAACAAACTCATCACTCACTCCACATACAACACAATATTCCAAACAAAATAGTAATAACATGTGAAACACTAACACATACACGAACACGGATACATCGACCCTACTATCAGTCTTACTAGTTAGTAAGACTAATTAGTTAGTTGTTCTAATTGGCTATACAAGTTTTATCGTATTTTTTTACGAGTTCTATCAAGAATTGTAATACCGACAATAATTTAAGGAAATAGATTAATTAAATGTGATCACATGCATTGGTGGTAGACTCTGGATAATACTATCTGACACCAGACACATTTTTAATTAGAAGTGTCAGCGCTACAGAGACTCTGGAGGTAATAACACTTTCAAAATTAGACATATTATTATAATGACATGATAGTAACAAATAATCAAACAGGTGGAGGGCATTGTGATAAACAGAATTATTACATGGGGGAATGCATGAGAGCAAGCTTAAGAGGACCAGATTGAAGTTCAGCCCAACGGAGAGTGCAAACGTTGACTGTGAAGTCTAAGCCTTCTGAATAGAACCGTGCAGCTTTAGGAACGTCCTTGTGTAGTTGTAATAACCACCTGAACGACGCTGCCATCAGCGACCGATCACTCTCTTCGTGTTTCGAATTTTTTTTTTTGCATTGGTTTGGATTTCACGCACTTCGTTGCTTTCAAATTGGATTGGGTTGCTATTTAAATTTGGGCCTGCAAAATTTGGGATCCATATTTTTGGGAAATTGCTCTTTAGGCACCTGAAAATTGCTCACAAGCACCTTGAATTTCTAAAAATACGTACATCCAATGGTAGTTAACTACCATTCACTGCTGAACAAGAGTTAACTATCATTCAGAAGATTGTTGGTAAAAAGTAAAAACCTTCAAATGTTGCAAGCCAATGTCCAACCATGATTTGTACATTGAACGTTTTTTTAACTCTTGTTCGATGTTGAACTTTTCTAAAATTCAAGGTATTTTTGTGCAATTGTTAGGTGTCTAAAGAGCAATTATCATTTTTTCGAGTGAGACCCAAAAATTACCTTGTGAGAGTCGTATGATAAACTAGAAAATTTAAATTCAGATATAAAAAAATATGTACAAGCTTAATTGATTGATAAAGTATTTTTTTTAGAGGAATTGATTGATGTAGTATTATTTTTATAGGTAATTGGTATTTAATAAATTGTTAGAGAGGAGGGGAGTAATGTTAAGTTAACAGTAGGGATCAAATCTTTTTAAAGTGGTATTTAATAAATTGATATTTATAACTCAAGATCCGTCACCAAGAGTAGTAATATAGACTTTATCCGCTAGAACACTTGTTTCTCAAGCTGATGCTTTAGATGTTGTTAGGATTTGTTATTAGAGCATAAATATTGGTTCTTTTTTTAGAGTGTCTTGCAGATATTTGCAGAGATTTATGACATTGTGTCATATATTTCAATTTGTCCAACAAGTTGGATGGTACTGCATTGCCACCCTCTCTTTCCTACTTTTTTAATGTAAAAAATAATATAAAATTAAGATATGACTTTAAACTATAAATTTGAGGTGTATTGTATGATTATGTGTGACCCAATTTAGAGTTTTGGATGAGCGGTATGGATATTTAGAAAATGTAGTTTAATGGTTTAAATAATTGAAAAGTGTAAAATAATATAATGTATTCAATGTGACCCATTTATAGCATCCATATAGATGATATGGATGTGGGTGCTCTCTTAGTTTTCTTTCCTTGTCGTCATTTATAATTCATACAGATAAAATAAGAGTGAAATATATACTACTACAACTAATATGAGGGGTTATTGAAATAACTAATTGTAGGAATCTTGCAATGATTTTTATTGCTATGAACTCAATCCCACAATTAGTTGTCTCAAACACTTATTCAATTCCCCATTCATATTACACCTCTCTTTTGTAAGGTCTCTATTTTATCAGCTCAAGTACGGTGATGTTGGTATCCAAAATTAGCGTCAATTTCAAGTTAGCATGTCAAGGATGTCATACTGAAACTGAAACAAGTTAGCATGTCAAACTGAAACAAGGAGTGAACGAAAAAGAAAAGTACATCCAAAATCGTATAATTGTCTTTACTTCTCATAAGTCGATTCAATTCTTTTAGCACATATCATGACAACATCTACATCTACATAGTATACAGAATAAACCCCCAACAAGAAAAATGTTACAGATGCACGGTTAAGTTATGAACAAAGCAAAAACTCCACAGGGAAGGAAGAGAGACAAAAGTAGAGAATGAAGAATTGTACTCATAATGACGACCCTCAACAAGATTCAAGTTCTGGCCAACTTATTACCAAATTCTCTGATTTCTTAAACCCCTAAAAGGACCCTTTGAGGGTTCTCAAACGCGATCGCTGCCCTTTTGATCTTGCTTCGAGAAGCTTTGCTTTCAAAGTATTGTCTTTTGATCCTGAATGAACTTTGGAAGCCTCGGATATATCAAGACTTGCCATCCACTGCCTCACAGGGCTAGCCTGATTCCTCCATCCAGCATTGCTGCAAGATGCTTCACCATAATTATTATGTTCGGCATGTTTGTTATTGTTGCCACCCTCTGATGCCAAAAGTTGACCCCTTATGAGATTATCAATAATGTGATTTTTACTGGTGCTGTGCAATTCACTTAAGTTGTTTTTTCTTTCAAAACCACCACTTTCACTAATTTCAAAGTGTTCAGGCTCTTCAGATATTCTAGTTCCTTCGACTAGCCTTGTATTTGTGGTCAACCCCTCCTCGGCATCAATTGACTGGGACTTCTTATTTGAATTAGATGGGATATGATTTTTAAACCCTTCTCCTGGAACTGATTTTTTCTTCTTGGCATTGGATTTCAACGTCCCATCAAGATTTTTGTCTACAATCTCTTCTTTCTGTACTTTAGCTCCCATATGGCTTGGCTTGTTCAACTCAAAACAATGTGAATCACTGCCTACAGAATCGTCATCATCATCATCACCCACAGCTTGTGGTGCACTAACGGCATCATTCAGTGGTACAGACTCTAACGAATTTCGGCGATCCCTTATCACATGATTTTCCGTACTCCTACTGTTTTGTTTAGCTTTAATAAAAGTCTCTATTTCAAGGCTTAATTTATCGACTATGGAATTTTTATCCATAAAACCATTCTGAGTTGCTTCCAGTTGCATTTGCATTCGTTCATCCAGCCACGATTCAGATATATGGAGTACTAAACGATCATGGTCAGCTCTCTGAACCCAATCCTTCTCTGACTTTTGTTTCAGTGTATGCACCTCCTGCTCGTATTCATTTATTCCTCTAGCGAATTCATCACAAAGGTCCTCTAATAATTTCCTTCTTGTTCTCTCTTGCTCCAAGTCTTTTAGAGCACTAGTAAAAGAAGACTTCATCTCAGAAAGCTCCCGAGCAAGTTTCCTATGTATGCTCTCTGACCGTTTTCTTAATTTCCTCTCGTCCTCGAGTTCATCCCGCACAGATTGAACAGCGGCATGGAGTCGGTCTTGTTCCTTACTCTTCCTGACCAATTTATCCTCTGCAATTTGTTTCATCAGGTCATCAACCTCATGCCGATCCGCCTGTCGATCTCGAAGCAACTCTTTGACCCTGATACGCGTACGGTCTAGCTCTGTTTTTAACGCTTTAATCAATGATATGTTAGAAGAATGCTGTTCTTCCAAGCTCCATATTCTGTTTAACACTTTTAACAGTTCTGTAGACGTTTTGAGACTATAATGTGGCTCTCCAATCCTTCCCTTGAAGTCCAAGGAACTATTAGGAGTGGCTGCAGGATTATAAGGTGTCATCTGCAAATCAAGAAAGGGCAGACACAAGATGTAATGAAGTATTGAAAATTGAACAAACCAACTATACACACAATAAATCTACAAACACAGTGACTTCAACTTTGAAATATTTAGATCTGAATTGTTATTTTTGCACCAAACTAAACAGTAACACAGCTGTTATTGTTTTTTTATCTTGAAAGAAAAAAACTATTGGTAAAGATTGAATTTTTCAGTATGAGGGTACTTGCTTAGGCATAAAAATTTATGACTTACAAAGTACTCTATTTAATAGTGATTCAGAAAACTCGTGATCAATCTTAATTTGGAATTGTGACTGTCTGGGATCCATGACGTAATACTATAAGATGCAAAAATGGTACATCCCTCCAAAAGAAAAACCGTGTTTACTTAGATGGGAATTGTCTCTTACCTTGTTAAATTTTCTGTTCTGTAAGTGTTGGTCACAAAAAAAATAAAAGGGGGAAAAGCAGGGGTTGGGGGAAGGATTGATGCTTACCTCCATGGAACTACCATAACTTGCAGGAGACAGGGGTTGTAGTGTATGGTTGTTTCTCTCAATTGCCCGATGATGTTGCATCAGCGATGTTGCAACATGCCTCCTCAAACTGCTTGCACTAGCTGGCTGATGAAAGAGTAGATATATATCAGATTAAGTGTACTCTATGACTATCAGAATGGTCGTAATGTCAGCTATAAAGCGCAAACAAGAAGTGAGACATGAATATAATGTATGCATACACTGGGGACAGCACAAAATTTAAAACTAACATGACACCAACACCATTATAATGCAACACTTAAAATGAGTGCAAATTAATATGAAAAAAAAAAAACTGAAATTAAAAGAGATAATTAATCTCTAAAGGTCATCTTGCCTATACTGTTATTTATTTATCTAGTTCTATTTTCATCTATACACTGGTAAAAGTTTGGAAAATTGAAGTAAAACAATTGAAATGAATACTTGTCCTACACCGATACAATTTTACCAGTCCATGCTTCTTAGAATGTCAATGAGAACTCCCAGCTTAAGATTAATGACAAACTAACAATGAAGGATATCTATTACCACCTAAACATGTCTCGGTGCTTATAAGACGAAATACTGATTAACAAGGTCTACAAGAAATACAGGCAGAGGCATGAACTATGGAAGAAAAAGCAAACGACATTGAGATGGATATTGGCACGCCTAGTACTCAACAAAGTCTCTTTTTTGAATTAAATGCAATACTGACTCAAATTGAAGGATGACGGCAACGGAAACATTTAGTCCATTTTATCACTTATAGATACAGAATATATATCTACACAAGGAGTCAAGGAGGAAAAATGAAACTCTTGGCGGACATTGTCCATCGATTGCCATTTTCATGAAATGGATAAAGCTAGCATCAACATCAATCTACATTGACGAACTAACTTTGTCCTTTTGAAACATTCAATGATAAAAACCTCAAATAAAGAATGAATTGCTGATGCCTAAGCAACATTTAGGGAATTAATATAAAGTAGTAGTAGCATAGAAGTGAAGTCAACATACATATTCAACAGATAAAATTATAATAATTTCATAACCTAAAACAACATAAATAAATCTCTCTGACCTATCAAATGT
This sequence comes from Medicago sativa, assembly GCF_051527215.1. Lineage (NCBI taxonomy): Eukaryota > Viridiplantae > Streptophyta > Magnoliopsida > Fabales > Fabaceae > Medicago > Medicago sativa. The sequence continues at coordinate 3,375,954 of NC_140753.1, forward strand.
TTCAACATAGAATAATAATCAAGATTAAAATAAATACAAGAATTTCCCCAAATAAAAAAAAAAACTAAATTAAATGCACCGGATCATAACTTAAATAAAACGCAGAATAAACAGTGAATACTGAATAGTATCACCCTCATAAGCCAATACACCAAATCAGCTAAGAAACTTTACTTTATAAAAAGTTCAGAAGAATGTTTACCTGATCGGGCGAACTTGGAGAAGCATCAGCTAAGAAATTAGAAATATCAGGACCCTTTTCTTTATGAAGTGTATAATGGCGGCGGCGAAGTCTAGAATCAGCGGCACCACCGTTATGCATTTCAAAGAGTGGGAAGTAATGGTTGAATTCCCAAAGTGCCGCCGCGAGCTTCCTAGCAGAGACGGTGGTGGTGGAGGGTAGTGTTTGGCAACAGTGGTCCCGAATAACGGCACTATTACTGTTATTATTAGGACCGAAAAGCCAAAGTTTAGAAGAAGAGAGTAATGGAGTAGAAGGGCCTTTACTTTTCCCTAACAATACCTCTCTCTTCAACTTTTCTACCAATTTTTCCTTCTTTTCCGCTTCCCCTTCCCCACCTTTCATCTTTATTTATGGCTGTACTGTGATTTCGTTTTCTTTCTCTCTCTTCAATGAACGTGGTTTTACCTTTTTTTGTTCTCTTTTATTGTTTTCTTTCCGTTTTTGATCTCTGCTTAATTACACGTGGGTCTTACAACACCCAGTACACTATGCTCGTTGGTGTGCCCAATAATGTTTTTAGTGTATGTATTTTTGTTTTCAATTTTGGAGCCATAAAATTGATTTTTAAAGATGAATAATTTTATTTTTCATTTGTTAATAGAATTGATTTTACTTGGAAAATTGATTATACATGAGTTAAAATTTATAGTTTTTAGCTTGTCTTTGTTATATTTTGTCTTAAATATGTTATTTTTGTCTCGAAACATATATAAACTACGCTAAAAACCTTTTTATCAAAATACTCCCTCCGGTCCTATTTACAAGAAACAATTAACTTTTTAGATACATTGAATAATTTATGTATTTAGTCTAAAATCTAAATCAAATACATAATTTTTTCAATGTATCTAAAAAGTCAAACGTTTCTTGTAAAAAGGACCGGAGGGAATACAAGATAATGAAATGATGATACCACATGATAAGAGCCTAATTTGAGTGAGTAACTACGATTTATTGTTGTCAAAGGTCTTCTAAGGCTCAATAGGCCTCGGCTGAGGTGTCAAATGGGTTGGGTCGGCCCATCCCAGCACAGATCGATCTGGAAGGTCCAACTACATAATTGGGTCATGCCAACCCATTCATGAGTGGGTAACATATTCTAGAGCTCGTCCCAATCCATATAGACCATGGGTCAACCCCACTCAACCCATTTATTTATCTTTTTCATTTATTCACTCTATTTTTTTTTTTATATATTAGTTTCTCTCAGTGTGAATAATTTTTACATTAACATTGAATATTAAATAAATATGTCCCCGTGAGCTTAGCTATGCATAATATATGCAAGGTCTCGGGTTCGAATCCCGGACACCACCAAAAAAGAATATTAAATAAATATTAGATTTATTATTTCAATTGAATCAAATTAATAATTTATAATCTTTAAAAAATTCAGATAATTTTACCCATTTTTATTAAGTTTACATATTTAAATATCTTTTTCTTAATAATTTTAAAATCGGTTGGTAATTTTTTTTTCAAAAAATGTAGTATTTTTTAACAAAAATTAAATGTATATGTTCATAGTGGGCCGCCCCGAAGCTCGACGGACTAGCCCGACCCATCCCAGTTTTTTTATGGGCAAAATTGGTCATGACAAAAAAAAAAAACGAGTGCATTTGAGCTACTTATTTTGAGGCCCAACCCCAAAAATAGTAGGATAATGGTGACCCATTAGCCTGACCCATTTTTTACGGCTCTAATAATGACTCATCCCACCAAAACAAAAGTTAAATTTTTTTATAGAGAAAGGTATTTTTGACTTTTAAATAAAATTACATTATGGTCTATATGGTCAGCTCCAAGTCACTTGTTGCTATCACAACTTCAAGTTACTTGAAATGCGTAGATAATTATTTTAAATTTTAAAGGTATATAATTTAATTTTTTTTTGTCAATTTTGTACTTAATGTTTATTAAAACATAAATTTATGTATATATATTATTACGAAGGAGGTATTTTGATGTATTTTTTTTTGAACAAACAAAAATGAGATATAAATATATAAACAACTGTAGTTTATCTAGCACAAGGCGTGCAAAGGGGAACCACTCAAGAGTATTTACAAGATTAAAACGGTGACCAAAACCCGGCACCACCGAAACAAAAAAACAGACTAAAAACAAAGGGGAAACCACCCAAGATGTATTTTGATGTATAATTTGAAAAGTTGGATTTTTTCCTTTCAAAAATGGGATATCTTAAATAATTATTACATTTTTGATGCAAAAATAATATTACTTACTTCGATCCTGTATAAAAGAGAAAAGATTAAAAATTTTTTTTTTTTATTCGAACCTTGCATATATTATGCACTGTCTTTATCAACCGCGCTAAGCTCAGGAGGACAGAAGAAAGAAATGTTGAATCAACAAAGAGTAGACAATATTGCAAGCATCAAAACCAGATTCAAAAGAGGTCAAAACAAGCGCTAATTGCAGCATTCTGTTCATGCAACAAGATCTATGTGCTACCGTAGATTCTACCTCTTTATTAGGTGTTCAAAACTTCTTTGTGAATTAGGGTGTTTGGTTTGTAGCTTCTGGAATTTATTTGTTGCTGTTCTTTTAGCGGTTGTTTTGTTAGTTTAATTCATTGAGGTTTACCTTACACAAGATTTGCTTTATAATGTAACTTTTTGTATTTGGTTCAGGCCTTTCCTAAATTTTATTGCTTTCTTTGCTTGATAAAAAAAAAAAAAAGAAATCAATCAACATTACGAAATAAGAATGATTTATTATTTATTATTTTTGGCTTGTTCAAGAAAAAGATTATTTAAAAAAAATGATTATTATATTTGAAATATATTAAATAGTGCAACAGAGGTTAAGTTAAACTAATAATAAGTATTATTACAAAAATAAAAAACCAAGAAATAATAATTTTTTTTTTGTGGTAGTCGGGATTTGAACCCCCGGAGGACCTTACATATTTTATGCATTGTCCTTACCAACTGAGCTAAGCTCACGAGTACTAACCAAGAAATAATATATCAATGCATATATGATTTTGAAATTTTATTCAAAAAAGATTTTGACAGTAATTTTAAAAATCAAGACTCTTAATCTAAGAGATTAAATTTAAATGGTTAATGAGCTTTCCAAGAATTATTTATTTAGGAGAAATCGAGTTTGATTTTTAGTTAAAACAATGTTTAACTAGACCTTATTTATCTCTCAATCGAACTCTGAATTACTCGAACTTCTTTTCACTTGCAATCATTGGGTTAACAACTCTATATTACTTAAACTCCATTTCCCTAACAATATCGCCGGGTTAACACCAAAAATAAAAATACAAATTAAGACTCTTATTTATTTTCTAAACAGAGAGTATTATTACAATCTATATAATTTTAGAAATCTATAAATTAAATTCATTTAGTGCATATAAGTTTAAAACTGTTTTTTTCAGAAAAAGAAAAAGTTTAAAACTAATCTAAACCCACTTTGAAATTATGGTTTCTTTCTTTAACCTTTCATATTGGAATGGTTTGGTCCTTTTAAGATTCTTTATTTGTTTGTACTTTAACTTTAGATCTCAAAAATTAAAATAAGAAAAGAAGACGTTACCAACCAGCTTTAGCATTAGCTTGACGTTGCAGAAAGTCAAAAACTATATAGTGGCCAACGAAGCTTCTCCACCCTTATGAAAATCAATGGTTGGGTTCATTCCATCCAATCCAACTGTCCAGTCCAAGCATGAGTGAGTGACGAGTCCATGCCACTTCTTTTGGATTAATTAAAATTAAAATTAAAATCAAGATGACGGGACTTAAAAGATTAAATCGACTTCGGCTTATGGCCTGGCCCCTGAAGCTGACTTTAGAGGTGCAGAAGACAAAAGAAAAACTTGTTTTTTAAACATTTCCGAGTTTGCTATTGGATTCATTCATTCATTCCGTTCCTTAATCTTCCACATTTTCCCTCTTATTTCTCTCCAGCACTGCAATGCTTTAAACTACTCCAAATCTTCTTCCTCTTCTTTCACAGGTACTATTACTCAGTTTTCGATTTTTCTGTTAAGTTATTCCATTTGATTCTCAATCATGTCCAACAATCAAGTAATTCACTGGTAATCAAGCTTCGTTAAGTTTAACCAGTAATCCCATGTTTATCATTCTTTTTTTATAGTAGTATTAATCAATCACATGATTAACACCATATTTTAGGGGTTGAAAAAAGAATCATACATTTTCTAATTCTCCTTGTAAGAGTATTGTATAAGAAACAAACCAATGACAAATGAATTATAAGATCCAATCCAAACCAGTTAAGTTGGTTTGATTTTTTTTCATGTTTAGGTCTAACTAAACCGAACCAAATCAATCAGTTTCACGTCATTCAAAACAGATCAATCTAGAACTGAAACAAACCATTCTATTTTATTATTATTTCAGACTATATTCATAGTTAATTTATTGTAAAAAATATGTTGGATTAATGTGTTTTTTATTGTAACGTATGTATTTCTTTTAGTAATATAAAAAATCTTTAATGTTTGATTTAATTTTTTTTTTTTTTTAAATTTAAAAATATCAACCTGATTGAACTGAACCAAACCGTTTTTTCATCAGTTTGGTTTGATTCAGATTCCCTGAGAAAAGATCGTAAAATCCAAACCAAACAAAAGCAAGTATTTTTTATTGGTTCGGATTTATTTTCTCCCAAAAATTAAACCAAACTGATCTCTCTTACTCGCTTGTTAAGAGTTAGTAGTATCGGTTAAGTTAGTTTAAGTTAGTCCTAGACCTATATATTCATCAATAGTAACAGAATAAGTTAAGTTGGTTTAATTGTCCTTTCAAAAAATGGTTTAAGTGTGTTGCGGAACAGAGTTGTTCATGTTTTTGTGAGTGATGTGTTAGTTTTGGATGTGTGCTAAATTGCTAATGTGTATTATTTTGTTTTTGGAACTTGCATTGCATGCTGTCATTAACTATTTTCAGGTTTTTATTTTATTAGTTTCTAATGTCTGGGAAACATGTCTTTCTTTCTGCAGAAAATATTTAGGTGGATCCACTGTTTTGCAGTGGAATTCGCACTGTCAAAATGACTTCGAATACTACAGCTGGAAATTTTTGCCCGCCACCAATGAAGTCCACATCTAATGGTGTATTTCAGGGAGATCACCCTCTTGATTATGCACTTCCCTTGGCTATTTTGCAGATATGCCTTGTTCTTGTAGTCACAAGGGGACTGGCCTATCTTCTAAAACCTTTAAGGCAACCACGAGTTATTGCAGAGATTCTTGTAAGTTCTTTTATTATTTTCGTTTAAATACAACAACCGTCATAATGAAGTTATTTTTTATCAATTAATATAAATAATTGAATATTAGTAAGAAGCTTATTTAATTTTTCTTTTTGGTTCTAAAGGATTTCTTTGGAACTAACTAGTTAATGTATGGGGAAACTCTGATTTAGAGGTAGCAATAAGACTCATAGGGATAAAATCTGTCATCCTTTTCTTTTCAGACAAGCAAAGAGTCACTAGGCCATTGCCATGCAATACAACAATGAGAGTCTTAGTGTTCCATTTTTATATAATTTTACAATTTTTAGTCTTTACTGTGTTCCGCTTGTCCAAACTCAAATCAAGTCTATTATTTAGTCAAATTTTCGATAAAGAATGCAATGACTATAACCAATTCAATGTTCTTGAATCAACATATATCTTAAGAGAAACATGCACATGTGTAAGAATTTAGAATTGCATTGTTTGCAAAACCACTTTCTATTCTGAGAGGAAGTTAATCACACTTGACACTTCATTTAATTGACACTTAGTGTTACAAATTTCCCTCTAAAAAAGCGCAAAGGTTTTTGCAACTTGTATTACATAGAGCTTGAATGAGGAAAGGAGGGGTTATTACAGTATATGTTTTATTTTAGAAGGGAGGGAGGGCTTACAAGTTACAAACTACTTTATGATTGTAATGTGTGTCATGGCTGGCTGCTTATTGACAGGGAGGAATACTACTTGGGCCATCAGCATTTGGACGGAATAAAAGCTATCTACATGCAGTTTTCCCACCCAAGAGTCTTCCAGTATTAGATACTCTAGCAAACCTTGGCCTCATATTCTTTCTATTTTTAGCAGGCATAGAGTTGGATCCTAAATCTCTGCGGAAAACTGGAGGTCGAGTCCTTGCAATTGCTATGGTCGGAATAAGCTTACCCTTTGCACTAGGAATTGGTTCGTCATTTGTTCTGAAAGAAACGATTGCCAAAGATGTAAATACTTCCGCATTTCTCGTATATATGGGAGTTGCGCTCTCTATAACTGCTTTTCCTGTATTAGCTCGTATTTTGGCCGAGTTAAAACTTTTAACCACCAGTGTCGGACGAATGGCTATGTCGGCTGCGGCAGTTAATGATGTAGCAGCCTGGATCCTTCTTGCTCTGGCTGTTGCCTTATCAGGCAATAGCCAGTCTCCTCTTGTTTCACTCTGGGTCTTCTTGGCTGGGTGTGGTTTTGTCGTTTGTTCGATCCTCATTGTCCTTCCAATTTTCAAATGGATGGCCCAACAATGCCATGAAGGTGAGCCGGTCGATGAGTTATACATATGTGCTACACTAGCTTCTGTTCTGGCTGCTGGGTTTGTCACAGATGCTATTGGAATTCATGCTATGTTTGGAGCTTTTGTTTTTGGAATTTTGGTTCCAAAAGATGGACCATTTTCCGGTGCTCTTGTGGAGAAAATAGAGGATCTTGTGTCTGGCTTATTGCTCCCACTTTATTTTGTGTCAAGTGGATTGAAGACCAACATAGCTACCATTCAGGGGCTGCAATCTTGGGGTCTTCTAGTTTTCGTCACATTTACTGCTTGTTTTGGGAAGATTGTTGGGACTATTGTTGTGTCTCTTTTATGTAAAGTGTCTTTTAATGAGTCTTTAGTGCTTGGATTCTTGATGAACAGTAAAGGCTTGGTTGAATTAATTGTCCTCAACATCGGTAAAGATCGAAAGGTATTTTGAATTTTCTTGCTCTCACTAATCCCTATATAGTATAATCTGGTCCATGTTCACGACCTATGAATCACTGTGATGGATATTTGATGTATGCATCTGCAGGTTTTGAATGACGAGACCTTTGCCATTATGGTTCTCATGGCTCTCGTTACTACCTTCATGACCACTCCTCTTGTGATGGCTGCGTATAAGCGGAAAGCAAAAATATCTGATTACAAATACAAAACAGTTGAAAGGAAAAATGCAGACAGCCAGTTGAGGATTCTTGCCTGCTTCCATGGTGCAAGGAATATTCCGTCGGTGATAAACTTGATCGAGGCTTCAAGAGGAATCAAGAAGCGTGACACACTTTGTGTGTATGCAATGCACCTGAAAGAATTTTCCGAGAGGTCCTCATCAATACTAATGGTACAGAAAGTAAGAAAAAACGGGTTGCCATTTTGGAATAAAGGTCAGCGTGCAGATTCTGACCATGTTATCGTGGCATTTGAGGCTTACCAGAAACTAAGTCAAGTTTGTGTCCGTCCAATGGTAGCAATCTCCTCAATGACTAACATTCATGAAGACATATGTGCTACCGCTGAAAGAAAGAGAGCCGCAGTCATCATTCTCCCATTTCATAAGCAACAAAGATTAGACGGTTCACTAGACATTACAAGAAATGATTTTCGCTTTGTTAACAAAAGGGTACTCGAGCATGCACCATGCTCAGTTGGAATTTTTGTTGATCGCGGACTTGGTGGTACATGTCATGTGTCGGCAAGTAATGTTTCTTACTGTGTGGCTGTGCTTTTCTTTGGTGGTGGTGATGACCGTGAAGCTCTTGCTTATGGAGCTCGTATGGCCGAGCACCCTGGCATAAGATTAGTGGTTAATCACTTTTTAGTGGAGTCTACTATCTTAGGGGAGATTACCAGCGTTGACGTTGGAGACTCGTCTAGCGGTAAATCAATCTCAGAGGATGAGGAGTTCCTTGCAGAATTTAAGCTGAAAACAGCCAGTGATGACTCCGTTATCTACGAAGAGAAAATAGTAAAAGATGCTGCCGAAACAGTTGCTACTATCCGCGAGTTTAATTCCTGCAATCTGTTTCTTGTGGGTCTAAGGCCAACCGGTGAATTGGCCTGTGCTCTGGAAAGAAGCGTGTGCCCGGAACTAGGACCTGTTGGTGGCTTGTTGGTATCCCAAGATTGCCCCACAACAGCATCAGTTTTGGTGATGCAACAGTATCACAATGGGGTGCCAATAAATTTTGGCCCAGAAATAGAGGAACATTCACATGAAGGAGACACATAATCTGCTTAACTATTCTGTATAGTATTGCTGTGGAACTCGAACTTGGGACGGGAATAAGATTTCTAACCTGCATTCGACCCGATTCTACATAAATAAGAAAGTTTATTTGACGTAAATTTGTTAGGTGTCCAACAAATTATTGTACTGAATTGAATATAAATTCCTCTACATTTTTGTTATGTGTCTTTAATTTTTATCATTTATTATCATAATGTCTTGAAATTTTGTTTTCTCTACTTAAAAGCTTATGTTTGTTGGTTTATATAAATACTTTGGCTTATATTGTTACATTCATTTTAGAGGTATGATTGTGATAGGTGTAAAAACAAGTTTCTAGTTCAGAGCAATAATGTTTGTCATTTGGAAATTGCAATTGGGGTTATTGGAGGGGTGGCATTTAACATGGGAAAGGGTAAAACTTTCCCACCATGGGAAAGTTTTTTTTTACCATTTGATCAAAGAGGATCACAGATTTTATAATGGTCTGTCCATACTATATCATACAACAGCATTCTTTCTCCTCCATTCCCCCACTCATGCACCCACCAACCACCACTACACTATTAATCTTCTATCCTGGTCTTGGTTTTCAGTTTTCAGTCCAGAACACAAAAATTGCTTATCCAACCACTTAAACAACTTCATTTATTCTCTTCCCCTCATCCTTTCCCTTTCATTCATCAAAAATCTCAGATTTAGAATTCAACAAAAAATTCATATTAATCAAAACAGTAGAATGTTGATGAGCTGAAATGGATCTTAATTTTTATATATGGATGGATTTCGAAAATGGAGTTCAACCTTCATTTATATCAATTTGTAATCATTGAATAAAAAATTTGGTCTTGATTTTTTACATGGGTTTGATTTGTTTTAAGGACATATGGGTTTTGAAAATGTTACCTGTTGAATGTTTATGAACATTAAATTAATTTGCATGAAAATTAGAAAAGGGAAAAACGAAATTGTTGTAAGGAAGATGATTTTTGTGATCCTGGCTTTATGAAAGTGAGAATATTCCAACAAATGGAAACAAATCTAAACCTCCCACACTCATGTTGAAATGCTAGAAATGGTGAATCAAGAGATGTTCTTGTTTTGCAAAATGGTAATTCAAGCTATTGGAATGGGAACCATGGTGGTAACTGGGTGGATTGTGATTTTGAGAGGTTGCTGCTGGTGGTGGTGATGGGTGAAGAGAGGAAACGTAGGAGAGAGAAATTGGTGAAAGATAGTGTTAAAAATGATATAGTGTTGAGAGAGTATGATAATATTGTGGAGTGGCATTTCACATGGGAAGGGGGAAAATTTTCCCACCATAGGAAAGTTGTTTTTAACCATTAGATTAAATGGTATTGTCATAGACACTCAACATTAGATTATTTCTTTTACACCTTCCACAACCCTTCTCTCCTTCACACCTCCAGCAACATCAAACACACCACTAGCTGCTTCACTGCCCAACATCTCATCTCAATTCTAATTCCCATTGAACCGGAAATGCAGAGGAGCCATCTCACTTTGATATCATATTTTCCTTTTCAATTTTTCTTCTTACCAAATTCCTCTTATGTTTTTGTAGACAAGGAAAATGATGCAGATCTGATTTTGTTAAGTTTGATAATACCAAATTTTATGTTAAATTAAATTTGTCCATTTGCGTACTAAATTTATATAATCAAAATTTCAATGGCTAAACATATTCACACGACCCATAGAACTGATACTTGAGACCTTAGGGGCAAAAATCTTGTTTGGATTGAAAATATACCGCAAAAAAATGAAGTTTAAACGATGATGATGTGGGGTGGTGGGTGTATGATGATTATCAAATCAAACTAAAATCAGAGGTTGCAGTTGCACAGTGGTGAAGAATCACTAGGATTAGGAAAATTGATGATGTTTCTCTCACCTGAACTGCCCCCTTTTTTCTACTTGCCAGGCAACCGTTGGATTAATCAAAAGGAAATAATATAATGTTGAGAGTGTATGATAAGATGGTACTCTTTAATTAATCTAATGGTTAAAATGAACTTTCCCATGGTGGAAAAGTTTTCACCTTTCCCATGTGAAATGCCACCATATTGTGGTCCTCATTTAATCTAATGATCAAAAAATACTTTCCTATGGTGGGAAGATTTTATCCTTCCCCATGTTAAATGCCACCTAAAATTAATGACAGTTTCTTAACCCAAAAAAGATGTCAAAACCTTTGTAAGGAAAAAAGAAGAAAAAAAATTACATTTCTATTCCGTACTACCATGATGTAAGTTAGTGTTTGAGGTTTTCAAATGGTAACCATGATGTCAATGCTAAACAACATAATTTTACTTTAGTCAACGACTGTTGCTGTCAATGAAATTTTTGTGTACGTATGTTGTAACAATGTTTTCACATATTTGAATCTTATTTTGTAAGAAACCACATTAATTTGGGTCTAGAATACGTCCAAAAGCTTCGGTTCTTCTTTGAGTAGCCTACGGTGACAATTCTCTGTTCGGATGCCACATCACCTAATCAATTGTCAACTTTGTTCAACTTTACACATCATAAAAACAAACCTCAAATCTATGGTGGAGATAATTTCCAAAACTTTAAAAACTAGGGACCATATTTTCATATTTAAAAATTGAGAAGCTAAAACCATAAATTAATGAAAAAAGAGAGATCAAAAGTGCATTTAAGTTAAACCCGTAGGTTGTTTTTCAATAGGTACCTGATATTATTTAGCATTTGCCATAAGTTTTAGTTTCTCTAGTTTGAATTATAAGTGATTTTGATCGATTTTTTTTAATCAATTAGTGAGTCATATTTTTCTTCTAATTCACTGTAACTAGAGCATTTGACATCTACTTTAATTAAGTTTTTTGACTCCACACGGGGCAACTTTTTTTGTAGGGAACGAGGCATCTCTTATTCCTACAATTTTAGAACTTTGGACCGCTATGAAACTAGTAATTTATGAGTTGGCAATTAATTCTTGGAAGGCTTCCTACTCAAGAAACTTGTCTAGAAGATAAGTGTCGTTGGATGTGGATGGCCCTTATTGTGTATGGTGTCTGGGAATAGTGGAGGAGGAGCAGTGGTGAAGATAGAAAAAAAATCGGATAGATCACTAAAATAAATTATAATACATAAATATTGTGTAAGCTGTAATAAACATTAAGCACAAAGTTGAAGTGGTGAAATTTGTCTACCTACAATAAATTGGGGAACTATTTTTTTTTTATAGTACAACTATTAACTAGAGGAATTTGCAGTTGGGGACAAATTAGAAGTTCTGTAAACCTTCGCTAATCCAGTCAAGTATAATCGTGACAAAAATCACGTATGCCACTTTCAAACCGCAAAAAACTAAAACCGTTGAAAAGTTTTTTAAAATCTAGCGAAATAAACTTATATTTTTAAATTTTTTTTCCCGACTTGCCACTACATCGCTTTGCAGGGGTTTGGATCCGCCAAAAACCAAAACCGACGCAAAATTAATTATAAAATCTCCTAACATAGAGCTATAGTTGTTAATTTTTTGATCTTTTCGGATGGGCCACGAAGGTCTCCGCCACTGAGGAGGAGGTTCATCTTTTGAGTAGATGCCGTTTTGTTGGTAAGGGTCAGTATTTGATTTTTATTTGGAGGCAGATGATATTATTGAAGCAATTAAAGTGATTTCTTGAAGATGGTTTCTAGCTAGGAACAAAGGGGGTCTTGTATGTACTACAAATGGTTTTCAAATCCTTGATTTGTATTTCGTCGTGATTTAGTTGGGAGGTTCTTTGGTGGGTCGGGTATCCTTTATATTTTTTTTAACTTGTGGGTTAAGTGTTCTTTGTAATTTTCTCCCTAAACTAAACAAATCTTCGCTGTTTAAAAAAATACGAGTTCACATACACGATTTTTTTACACATGAAATTGGATTGTTTCCTCAAATGACCAGCTCTTGGAATCAAACATGAATTCGATCTTCTTTCTCCACAAGAGCTACATTACCAACTCTTCTAACATCATATAATTAAGTCATTAGGTAAAAAGAAATCGAAGGATATTAAAACATATTTACTGAATAAAGTTTAAATTTTAAATAGCAGAGGGACTAAATATAATTTTTAACAAGTTTCAATCCAAACAATTAGTTAACTAATTAATAGTTCATGTAACATTTTCTTCTCAGTTCTCACCATTTTCTTCCAATCAATCAAATGATTGTTATCAAAAACTAAAAATAAGTAATGGAAGAGAAAGAGGAAGGTGGCATGGATCAAACACTTTGTAAACCAAAGACAAATGATTATTATTATTATTATTATAGAGGAAAACATGAAAACTAGATACAATATACAGACAAAAATGTCCTCATGCTATAATAATAATACATATCAACTCTGCTTGAAGAGACTAGTTTTTTCTTGGCGAAAGCAAACCAGATGAAGATGAGGCCCTTGAAATTACTGAGACAATGGAATGAAAAGCACTTGCTGCTATCTTTGATTTTATCTGTCCTCTTTTTGGAAGAGACTTTTTGCCTCTAAACATGTTCCTGTTGTTGGCAACTTCAGCAGATGCAACACGACCCATTCTAGTGTTCATTATTATCTTTTAACAACAGAAATAAACTGATATATGTTGAATGTAGGTAAGGTAGTTTGTGTTGTTATGAAAATGGTGAAGGACAGATAGTTTATATAGAACCCTGAATGAGCTTATTATTGGAAAGAGGGTGTGACAATTCTGTCTCAGTGGTGGGGGTTAGGAAACATGCCAGCTAATTTTGATTAATTTACAAGATTCCTTTCAGCACAACGGAGAACAAGTTGAACTCTAATCTATAGGTTTGTTTTGAGTGACCCAAAAACAAATCATAGGGTTATATAGCTTCAAAGATACAATAGTGTTGTTTTCAGCCTCTACCAGTGTTAATGATGAACACGTGCGGGTCAATGTGGTATCTTAAAGCTGTCCTGTCTTAAATCTGGTAACGGGGTTTAGTCATAAAAGGAGATATATTTTGTTAATGTTTGGCATGCTAATTGGGTGGGATTCAGGAAGCAAAAGTTTATTGTTTATATAGTGCCCGCAGGCCAAGCAAATATTAATATTCTCCCCCTATTATGTACAGATGATGATGCGGCGTCACATGTCATGAAACTTGTTTCACATATACAATTGTGTTGGCAAGCCAAATTTATCCTCCACGTGCAACTTTAAAGATTAATTCTCTCGAGGTAACTAAGATCCATTTAAGAGGTTGACCTCTCTCATCAAATATTTTTTCATACACACCGACCAACAATTGAACCTAGAATCAAATGATTAAGGGACCCAAGTATCAACCACTTATGTCACACTATATACAATTTTAAATACTAAAAAATATATGTTTGTCTTGTTTCTCCAATTTTTCTTGCTTCCTCATGGTTTCTGATGATTTGATGTATGTTTGTCTAGGTTGTGATTTCTTGACTCAATTATATATTAAGAGGAAGATTCAGTACTGCCTCCTGTTCGGCAAGGCATGGACGTGTGTTGTCTCTTAAGCTGTATCATAACATCTCACCGGTGTTTCACCATGTAATTAACCCTCCTTACACAACAACATAGTATTGTGTAGCCGTATTAATATAGAAGATTAATTAACAACTATGGTTTGGTATAGGGGGCATTGCTGTTTAAAATAAAGTGTATGCAATGCCAATGATACATCAATCAAATTCCATTATCCTAATTAAAACCAAGGGTGTCAAAAAATAAGTCATATCTGCTAAATACTTAAACGGAATTAAAATATTCTATCAATCAATAACAATTTATCTTGACTAAATTTTAATTTACATTCAATGCTGCTGCTATGTATTTTGTTAAATTGATTAATATTCTAATAATTAGTTAAACTGTGTAGGTTGTATCAATGATATGTACTAAATTTTGACAACAATGGTTGAGGCTAAGGTGTGTCATGACAGCAGAGGATGAGATTCATGCAACAAGATGTTGGCAGTAGTATTTGTAATAAGTCTATACAGGACCATGAAATGAGGCAATGAGGTAGTATTCTTGGATTTCATGTCAAGGAAGAGGAAGTAAAGGAAACGAAGAAACTAAACAATCTAGGCATTTGATTCTTTGGACCAAAGCTAGAGAAAGGTCTTTATTCATTCCCTCCAGTAAATCACATAGGCGGCAATATATTAGTTGCAAATGCTCATAGAAATATTTCTTAAGAAACATTACAAATGGATGTGGTAGCCAAATTCCCAACCAGAGTTTCATGCCATTATCCGGGAATAAACTCAAACATCAAAAAGAGACTCGCCCTCAGCTTTTCGCCTAGCAAAACATCATGCAACTTGCACAAAAAGATGGAGATACAACAAAGAAGCATTTGTTTCAAGAATGTCAAAAACAGAACTTGGGATAACAATAGAATTTCAGCCATATTATCAAAAAGAGGCCCCAAATTCGGGAAAAATTCAAACTCTCCAGCAGAGATAGTAGATCACTTCTACACATGTATCAATGAAAAAGAGCTAAAACAATTGGATGAATACATATCACAAGATGCTTGCTTTTATGACTATACCTTCATCAATCCATTTCAAGGAAAGAAGGTTTGTATCTCAACCATCCTTCTAAGTTCTAATAACCTAGAAGTAACCCTGATTGCATCGAGTAAACAGCTAGACTAGATAATCTAAACATAACATTGCAGGAAGTGATGCATTTCTTACAGCAGCTTACTGCTGGCATGGGCCAGAATGTGAAATTCATAGTCAGAAATATATGCGAGGGAGATGATTTAACTGTTGCGGCAAAATGGCACTTGGGTCATATTCCTTTCCTAGATTTATTGCTTTTCTGCTAGTTAGTTATTGTTTCCTAAAGTATAAATGATATAAGCCTGACGAATATCTTTTTGGCATGGTAGAATGGAAAAAGGAACAAGTCCCATTCACAACAGGCTGCAGCTTCTTCCAATTAGAAAAAGTAGAAGAAAACATGACAATTAGGTACGTAGCAAAACAAATTATTTAATCAGCAGTTTCTATTATGTAAAACATATACTCACTATATAATTGAATTCAGGAGAGCTGAGATATTTATTGAATCACTAGTCAAACCTGGAAGCATAGTTTTGGTAACTCCTAAAACAGAACCTAACTCTTTCAAGTGTTGTAATTCTTATACGTAGATCCAATTGTACTTTTGTTTCCATTTGGATTGATTCAATTGGTGTTTTCTCGAGAAATTCAGACTATGTTGAAGACCGTGACTTCATTGTTTGATGACTTTCCAAATGCAGCTGAATGTGAGTCAAACATGGTTCATAGATTTTTCATTTACTCTAAATCAACCCAAAAATATCCCTTAACATACATGCATGTTCCTGCAGGGTTCTTAAGAAGACCTCATGCAATACTATTATGGATATTGAAAATTTACAATATATTTGTAGCACCTTTCCTTAATCCACTACTAGATAGCTACATAAAGCTGTGGAGCTTCATGATACGATTGCTAAGCTATGCATTCAGTGCTGCGATGTTTATTTCTAAGACTATATTTAAGTAGAGGCTATGATATCTCACATCACTTGCTGTCCTCATCAGTGCTGCGGTTCCACCATGTATCCAACAACGAGAGGGCAACCAATGATCCTATAACAGGAGGAAGTGGTGGAGGCCGGCTATAGGCGACTATTGGGTCATTCATCTCTTTAGCAGCTAGCCCCATCTCGCCAGATTCATCTTTTTCTTGTTTCTTAGGTGCCAATATACCTATAGTAATGCAAAATATCATTTCAAAACAAAATGTTGTTTCAAGTACAAAATTTTAATATTTTTCTTATATTTTAAAGTTCCCATTGTTCAACACTCAAACTAGTATCTAACAGTAAAAACTATATTATCTAACAAAGTCAGAATCAATACAATCGTTGCAATATTATATAGAAATCAAAGCGATTGCACATACCCTGTGATCCATTCACTTGGTAGACCGGCTTAAATCTGTTTTTCGCACGCAGCAGTAGAAATGCAACAAGTCCACGCATGAACTTTATCTATAGCTGTATATAGTTACTCACCTGCAATTGGAATAAAACAAGCCTTAGATCTGAAGTACAAGCATGGAAAACTCGGTGCAACTGACGCAGTGACACAAACCAAGACATGATACTGACACGTAAATTATAATTTGAGAAAATAAAATTATCAAATGTAACCACATGTGCCGGCGTCTCTGACACATGTCATGTCGGACACCGGACACACTTTTCAATCGAAAATGTCTGTGCTACTTAGTCTGAAACACACAGAAAAAGGCAGCAAGAGTTGTTTATAAAATGGAATTATACTTATATGATTATTTAATTTTATTTTTTTTTTGGATTAAAACTACACATCAATTAATACAAACAACTGTGATCAACTAACAAACATGATTTATTGTAAAAAAAAAAAAAGGGGTAATTCAAGTGTTTGAAGTGAAACACTCAAATGAATTTGAGAATATTTTAATTAATTAAATTTTTCTTTTAAAAAAGACATGATAACCTAATAATCTACAATGGGATGAATTTGAGAATATTTTAATTAATTAAATTTTTCTTTTAAAAAAGACATGATAACCTAATAATCTACAATGGGAGATTGGTCACTTTAGTCCCTGAATAGGAAAGGAGTCATCACTTTAGTCCCTGAATGCAGATAAATTGCAAAATAGTCCTTGAATGTAGACTCTGTTAGTCAATTTAGTCCCTGAATGTAGACTTCGTTAGTCAATTTAGTCCCTGAATGTAGACTCCGTTAGTCACTTTAGTCCCTGAAATTGACCAACAAAGTATACATTCAGACACTGGCGGAGCCAGGAATATTGTAAAGCCCGGGCAAAAAAAATTTGCAACACATTTATAGGGGCATACATAAGAAATTGCAAGCAAATAATAAAAAATGTAAAGAAATTGCCCAATTTATAAAGGTTTATATAAGAAATTCATAGGGATTTACACAAGAAATTGCAAAGTGGCCCGGAGCCCGAGCGAGTGCCTGGGGTCGCCGGGCCATAGAACCGCCCTTGCATTCAGGGACTGTTTTGCAATTTCTCTGCATTCAGGAACTAAAGTGGCTACTCCTTTGCCATTTAGGGACTAAAGTGACTAATTCCCCGATCTATAAAGCTAGCATATCATAACAACACTTAAGCTTTTGAAAAAAGCATCTAGAGTTTAATTTTGAAAGAGGAAAATAAGCAACAAATAAGAGTACTGATTGATTATGAAGATAAGAGAAACTGAAAATAATGGATGAATTTGAATAAGTTATACCTAATTTGATGAATTTGAAGATCATATACGAATGCGAGTAAAATATGAAAACTTACAAAGAGGTGAACCACGAAGCAGAAGCAGAAGCAGAAGCAGAGAGATCAGAACTCAGAAGAAGAATCAATGAAAATGAAGTCCGAAGAAGAAGCGGAAATGGAAATTACAAAATTCCCGAACTTTCTCAACACAAAATATATCCGCCACGTGTACGACAGATGGCGTAATCTAGCCAAATATCTTTCAATTTTTTTTTTTTTGGAGTGTGCTCTTTCAATTTTTCTATTATAATAACAAAAAAATGTAGATAAAACCAAAAAAAAAAAAAGTGTGTAGATAAAACCAAAATGAAGTGGGTCTACATAAAAAAAATATAGAAAATCAAGAGTGAAAAATTGGTCTAAAAAAAAACAGTTCTACTAGAATCCAATTTTGTTTTGGCATAAAGAATAAAGGTTGGTAATACTTTAGAGTTTAAGGATCCGCATGTTATTGTCTAACTTCAAGTTGTTTTGTCATCATATTTTTCTAAATATATCCCACAATAAGATAAATCACGTTGTAACTTTAAGGGCCCGTTTGATGGTCAGGATAAGATAGAGGCAGGATATGATATAAAGCTAGATAGAGATAGGATATGATAATGACATGATAAACATTAATCTTATCATGTGTTTGATGTGCACATGATAACAAACATGATATCATTATAATTAAATGAAAAAATTGCTCTCATAATTAATTAAAAATTATAAAAATGGAATGTTATTAATTATAATAGAAAATACATGCTATCATTATTTTAAAAATGACAATATTTTAAAAATGGCAGAATATCAGGATAATAAATAAGGAATGATCTTCTAATCCCATCAGGATAATTTCTAACCCAGCCTATACTCAGGATAGAAATTACAAAGGAAAGTCATGATAGGATAGGAAAATGGTTTATTTTATCCTATCCCTTTGGTGCATCAAACATTAGATTTAAGCAGGATATGATTAATGTATCATATCTTGTCTCCCTATCCTGACCATCAAACGCACCCTAAAAGACCTCTAAAATGTGTGTATAATATTGATCTTGAATGCTTTTTTAGATTGTTTCAAGTACATAGAAAGTTACATTCACATGACAATTGAAGTGGCCAAATATCTTGACCGGTTCCACTTGCTTTAGAAGATACACATAGTGTGGTTGAGACTATAATCTATACTATAAGCTTGTCCCGCTTGCATGAAAGTGGTAAGTTAGTCAAACCTAAAGATGAAATGAAGGATGATCTTAGAAACTTCTTCGAAAAGATATGTTCTCTAAAAAATTATGCAAAAATTTAAGATTTGAGCTATTTTGTTGCTCGATGAGTTTCAGTCATTTTGGTAGTTAATTGAGTCAAAAATAATATGCATGAGACATCTCTTCTTCTTTTTTCTTGTCAAAAAAAAAATCTCTTCTTCTTTTTTTGACAAAAGCATGAGATATCTCTTTTACTTTTGTAATACAAAACATATTTCTAAAACATGTATTTAAATTAATAAAACAAATCCTAAAAATATTCTAAATAGAAATATATATTATAAATCTTCAAAAAAGATCTTTAATCATTTTATTCTCTAAAAAAATATGCATGAAATCTCTCTTTTACTTTTTTTTGTTGAGATAATCTCTCTTTTACTTATTCATGAAGATATTTGCATTAACTCAACTATTTTCTAAAAAAGATAACTCTTCTTATAAGCTTCTCTTTTCCACAAATCATAAAATCACAACCCTTCCTATAAGCTTCTTTTTCCACAAAAAAAAAAAAAAAAAAAAAATTGTGAACATGAAAGTTACATTCACGTGACAATTGAAGTGGCCAAATATCGTGACCAGTTCCACTTGCTTTAGAAGATACACATATGTATCTTTGAAAAGAGTGTGGTTGAGACTATAATCTATACTATAAGCTTGTCCCGCTTGCATGAAAGTGGTAAGTTAGTCAAACCTGAAGATGAAATGAAGGATGATCTTAGAAACTTCTTCGAAAAGATATGTTCTCTAAAAAATTATGCAAAAATTTAAGATTTGAGCTATTTTGTTGCTCGATGAGTTTCAGTCATTTTGATAGTTAATTGAGTCAATAAAGATGAGTTTTAGAGAAGTTGCTCGTGATTTAAGGGACATTTTGTAATGTTTTTAAATAAAGTCTTTTAGTGAAAAGTCATGTAATTCCGCAAAACAAAACACCTCATAGAAGTTTGGAAGACATGAAATGAAATTTAAGAAGCCTATGAAGATGTTACAAGTTGTGAAAATTTTGTCCCAAGTCCTAAGACTAAAGCGAAGAAGGAAAAAAAAACTTGAAAAATACGAAAACAGAACAAAAAAGAATTTCATGAACTAGGGAAATTTGTAGGTGTTTTATGAGTTTTTAGAAGATTCAAATTATATTATCTGA
Source organism: Medicago sativa (assembly GCF_051527215.1). Lineage (NCBI taxonomy): Eukaryota > Viridiplantae > Streptophyta > Magnoliopsida > Fabales > Fabaceae > Medicago > Medicago sativa. The sequence goes on from NC_140753.1 coordinate 3,396,222, forward strand.
AATGTTGTAGAATTGGTTCGGATTATATAATCAGAACAAGGTAAAATTGGAAATAAGGAGGGCGTGCGTGAAGTATGGTGCGTGGGAAAAGAAATTCTAATTGGAAAAACTAATATAGTCTGACTTTAGTTTATATATAGTATCAGAGTCTGTCGATTTTTGTCACCATAAGTCTCACTGGTGTTTACAAAGTGCAACACCCCTCACTTAACAAGCCTATAAGTTTAGGACTAGACTCTTCCTCCTAACAAACTTCAACATAACACAAAGCTTTTGTAACTTGCAATATTTAACTGGATTTTTAATGATTACTCAATTTACATGGCAACCTAGACTGTTTAGGACTAGACTACATGGAAAGGAACTTTCTGTACTTTGCAATGTGTCATGGTAATGATTACCAATTTACCATACATTGTATGTAAGGGGAATGAAGTACTACATCTTGTTCCATTTACACAGACAAGAAAGAATTACTGAGACGGCGGATCGGGATTGAAATTCACTGATTCCCTCCAGATGAGCTCCTTAATGTGCTCTTGAGTACATGCTGGCTGCTCAAAATCAAAACTGAATGGCATAGGAGTAACTGGCTCATCATTGATGTCATGAAGTGATGAAAGATATGGGTGACATAGGGCCTCATCCACTGCAAATCAGTAAAAATACTTCATAAATGTGAAAAGACAAGAGAAACTACATGATTCAATGAGAGCAAGTTATACCTGTAATTCGTTTAACGGGATCAAATACAAGCATTTTTTCTAGCAAGTCCAGAGGCTCGGCCGACATACTAGGAAATTTCGCCGAAAGGTTTTGCTTCCCAAACTGTGGAAGCTGTCTAAGATACTTTCTGGCATTTTCACTTCGTAGAAATCCGAGGCTCGAATCGTCAGGTGAACCTATTAACTTTTGCGCGAAAGGTAAACAAAATGCATTAGTTTTGTTACGACATGTATTAGTTAATTTTACAGAACAAAAACAAATGAACTATGCAAGAGATAGGGAATCTAATACATTAATTGTAATACTTCAAATGGAAGCACCAAGCTCATACCTCGGTTATAAGCCTTAGCTGATGAACATAATCCTTCCCAGGAAACAAGGGTTCTCTGGTCATAATTTCAGCAAATATGCAACCAACAGACCAAACATCAATTGCAGATGTGTACTCTGAACAATTAAGGAGCAATTCTGGGGCTCTGTACCATCTAGTAACGACATACTCCGTCATAAAATCTGTTTCGGATGTTGTCCTCGCCAAACCAAAGTCCCCAATTTTAAGGTCACAGTTTCCATTCAAAAGTAAATTACTTGGTTTAAGATCACGGTGCAAGACATTCGCCGAATGCACGTATTTCAGTCCCCTTAACAGCTGATATAGAAAGTACTGCAGAATTCATGAAATATCAATACGAAAGCTCAATTTAAAAGGAAAAATACAAGTATAAACATCTTGTTGCGAGAATGAGACTATATCCTTAAAATTCAATACTATCTTGGGATGGAAATATTAAGTCGACAATAATACATTTTTTGATAAGTTATGACAGTCATGCGATCTCAACCGTCTGATTAGTTATAATTTTGCAGAGCAAAATTCAAAATACAAAGTCAAAATTTGGATAATTTGATAAAGATCGGACTATCTAGATGTACAAAACTGTGAATGAGTAACTGCGGACAATCCATTTCCTCAAATCTCCATCACACTCAAAATGGTCGTCAATTTACAATATCTTAGCAAATAGCAATAAGAAGATTACAATTTACAGCCTTACAGGGAAAGCTTACCTGACAATGGTCCGGGTTGAGAGGTTGATTAGAACGAATAATCTGATGAAGATCAGTGTCCATCAATTCATAAACAATGTAAACATCATTAAAATTATCCTTTTGTGGAGGTCGTATAATATCCTTAATAGCAATAATCTGTAAACAAATTTCATCATCGGGACCTTATTATAGCATAATAATAAACAAAAAAACAACCTTGAAGTTAGGATAGTACATTTTCATGGTCCATGTGACGAAGAAGCTTAATTTCCCTCAAAGTCCTTTTAGCATCAATAATGTTGTCAAATGTATTGGCAATCTTTTTGATGGCAACTTCCTCATGTGTATCGGAATTAACAGCAGCACTGGAAAGAATGTAAAAAAAGTGTGTGATGATGATATTTATGCACTTTTTTTACAGTAATATATTTATGCATTTAGGCACTACGTGGATAAAGAATTTAATAGCGCGTGTTTATCATAAATAAGTGTTTATGCGTGAACCATTTCTATATAAATTATAAGTTTGATTTCATAAGTTATGATGGAGGACTTGCCAATAAACTAAAAATAGTGTATGGACATGTTAGAAGCTGCTGGTATAAGTTTTCTCAAAAGTCTTATATGTATGTAGATAGATAAGCTCAAATAAGTCAATTTAATCTATAGAAGTGAGAAAGAAAAAGAAGGAAAATTGCAAAACTGAAACTAACCAGACGATTCCATAAGCGCCTCTACCGATAGGGCGAAGGGGAGGAACATATTTGGAGGACACTTCAAACAAGTTTCCATACAAACTGTATTGCACGTATCGACCTTTGTGAGTAAAAACCTTCTTTACCGAATCTATATCATTATTATCTTTGCTTTTGCTACCCATCTTTCAATTCTCTTGGCTCCTGTGATGCCAAATTTCCTTCACTTCAATTCTGGAGTATTGTTTGTATCGCCCTCTTATCTATAAGACTTTTTTTATATTCTAATTAAGAAATCATCCGTTTACAACTGTCTGCTTATGATGATATATATTGAAGTAAAAGGATCAAGTTCCGCACGGAAGAAAAAATTATTAAGCAAGTTGTTCAATGTGATTTTCAACGGATTTTGTAAGACCGGGTCCTCTGAGGAGTCCTAAATGTATTATGTATTGACTGAATATGTTTTTATGTATTTCTATTTTAGGCTTGGTAGGTATATTCCTTGGCAAGTGGCAAGCTAAGTCATAACTATATTGAAAACCACCACTTTAATGGAATTAGTTTAAAATACGAAGCAATTAATTTTGACCGAAAAAATAGTTGTAGGATTATAGAAACTTTAAATAAGAAGCTGGCGATGCTTTCAATGGCTTATACAACTTGCTAGTGGTTTTGAAAATCATTTTCACATCATCACATGAGACCTTTTCCCAATATTTATCCCCACAAGTACAACAACCTCTTCTTGAGACTATTGTTCATCTTAAGACATTATGGAGGGTTATCCTGAACATTAATAGAAGCAATGTTTCCTACTCTACGTTCTCAAGCTGCTTGAGAATGCTAAAAATTATTTAGTTAATTTTTCCAAATAATCAATCAATCAAAAACAGACATTATTAGTTGATGAAGTTAATTTATTTATTTTTTTGACGGGAAGATAGCTCATTTCATCCAAAATAATAGAGTCAATACAATAGGGAGGATGATTGAAAATACTGGGACTAGCATGTAATATAGACGCTCGAGCAAGATTATGAGCGACTCTATTAGCTTGTCTCCTAACATAAGCTAGAGCATAAGTAGCATTAGAAAAAAGCAATGCCCTACAATTAGAGAGTAAACTTCCTAGTTCATTAACATATGGGCTATTACTAAGGATAACATTCACAACAAGCTGACAATCCGTTTCAAAAACAACGCGATTGAGACCAAGATCGAGAGCAATTTGGAGGGCTTGTTGTAGAGCAGTAGCTTCACCATCAGCTGTGGTTGGAATAGAGGGAAAAACCATTGAGTGAGCTTGGATAAGGTGTCCAAGGCTGTCTCGGAAGCAGATACCAACACCAAATTTTCCTTCGGCTTCGAAGAGGGCACAATCAACATTACACTTTATCCAATCTGCCTGCGGTTTAGACCATCTTGGAGTAGCTGGCTGCAAAGTATCATTGGGACGGTTGCACCACATGAAATCTTGAACAGTATCCAGCGCTAGCACACAAGATGCTTGTGCATTGACTGGTTTTTGTTCCCATAAACAAGCATTGCGCGCACGCCAAATACTCCATAATATAGCTACAAATCCAGCACGATTTTCCACTTCAAGCGATCTAAGTATGGCAAACATAATAGAAGAAAAACTATCGTTTGACGTCATGTACGATGCTATATTACCCCAAAGATTCGCTGCTTTCCAACAATCTGTAGCAAATTTACAATGCATAAACATGTGCATTTCATCTTCCAGGTCACGATTGCAAACCACGCAAGTTGACTGGCAATGGACTCCACGAGTTTGCAAATTAGACCTTGTAGGCAAACAGTCGCGAAGCAATCTCCAGCAAAAATGTTTGATTTTTGGCGGAACACATAATGACCATATCCACTTCCAATCCCCTGAGACATGATAGTTTGACCGCTAGTCTGAAATACACACGCACATCTTATACACAGATTTAACCGTGTATGAGCCATTAGGTGAAGCATTCCATATTATTGTATCAGAGTGAGTTCGAGAGTGCAAAGGCAACTTACAAATATCAGATGTGTCTTGTGTGTTCATTATAGAAGTAATAAAGTCACGATTCCAAGTGTTGGTTGTTGGATTGAAAAGTTGAGAGACAGTCAGATTGATGAGATTGCTTGCCGGTAATGTGGTAGGCCGTAAATTCTGACGAGTGCGGATCCATGGGTCTTTCCAGATATTAATATCATTACCATCACCGATTTTCCACCTATAACCAAGAGATAACATCGGAATAGTGCTCCAAATACTCATCCACGTGAAACTTGGACTATGACCAATAGTGGCGCCCAAAAACCCGCTTCTAGGGAAATATTTAGCTTTGAGAACTTTGGTGAGGAGAGAGGAAGAGTTTGTGAGGAGCTTTCATCCTTGTTTACCTAGCATGGCAAGGTTAAATCCTTCAATGTTGTGAAAGTTAAGACCACCATGATCCTTACAAGTAGTCATCTTATCCCAGTTTAACCAATTAATACTTCTATCACCATTCTTCTTTGAACCCCAATAAAATGAATTCATCATGCGCTCTATTTCTTCCCCAAATGAGGTAGGGAGCAAAAAAGCGCCCATACAGTAAGTAAGTATAGATTGGGCAATTGAGTTTAGGAGCACTTCCTTACCTGCACGTGAAAGAGATCGAGCATTCCAATTTTGGATATTTTTCCAGATACGTTCTTTGATGATTTTTTTGTCTCTTCCTACCATAGATGGGAGGCCAAGATACTTACCGTGCCCCATCATTTCCACAACACCTAAGAGATGAATAATAATGTTTCGGAGTCAAATTTGTATTACGACCGAAAGCGATGGAGGATTTCTGATATGATTGTATTATAATAATTCAGAGTCAGATTGAACCCACTACAATTTAGTCCCTATTAGTCCCTCAATTTTTTCGTAATAAGTGTCAAACTTAATCTTACTACTTAAACTTGAGATTTTAAATGATAAATAAGGGACTATGGTTTTAAACGATGGTTTTTTTTTTTTTAAAGTAAGATTAAACGATAGTTTCTTGACAAATAAAATTTACAAATTTCAATAGCAGCCAAAAAATAAACATCTTTTATGGTGGGATCAACAAAATTAGGAGTTTTTACAAGAAAAAAAAAAATCAATAATCCTTTATTCTTGTAGGAACCAAGTAAAAAAGAATTTCCACATTAAAAAACATAAGCCAAGACATCTGTAGCCAGTAAAATACGCAAACATACACAGACACATACATACTAATTAGAAATTATTTTTGAAGTTAATGTGTTTAACATGACTAATCTCCAATTCAGAAATGATTTTAGGTTATTGGGAGCCGTTAGCTTTGTAAAACACTCTTAAGCATCTTCAAAGTACTTTCTTAATCCAAAATCAAGAACTATCAATTGAACATACATTTTAACCAACAGTCCTTGATCTATCGTCCAAACATTAACAAAATCATCATTCTACTAAAGCAAAAACACCCGGTTCAAAATTCTCATTACATGAATAACAAAATATTAAAATAAAATGTCCGATGGATCAAACAACTTGTAGTGGAGGGGGAAATACTATAGAATCTAATGACAGCCAAAACTGCATGAGCTGAAGCAGAAATCGTTACATTTAAGCATCGTTTGAACTAGTTGGTGCTCCAAAGCCACCAGAACCACGACCGAAGCCAGGTCTACCACCAGGACCCTGCAATAGAGTCAGAAGAATAAAACTTGATCAGGATAATATACCAATAGAATTATATACATGAGGAAAGCAGGTACAGAATGTGAATTACTGTAATATCTAACACTTGAAATTCAAACAATACTAAGAAACTTGAAACAATGCACCATAACTCAAAGTAAGGTAGAGACAGCATACTGTATACCAACTTGTAGGGCCGAGCAACAACCCGTGACACGAACAACAACCGGTTGCTGTTCAGGTGATCGGGTCAGATTTCACGGGTAACGGGTGAAACACAAAGGAAATCGAGTCAATATGAGGTGATTCGAGGGGGCATTATATTTCAAAAGCTAAATCCAGTTGTGGACACACCCGCCCGTGACATACTGCTAATAGTACTAGTCTATTCTCCTTTGTCTATCCAAGCAATGTCCCGCTCAATTTTTATATTTATTTATACTAATATTACATTACTATACTTTAATAATATTAAAATGGAACAAAACCTTTGCTACTTTATCCAAGAGAGAAGAAGCATTTGACAATCATTCCAATGTTTTGCGCCTCCTCTCTCAATCTGGGTATTTATATTTTCTGAGAGAAAACATATTAGCAACAGCCAGCAAGACATAATCTACTAAATTTAGTCACATTACTCTCTTATCTCCATTCTTTCTTACTCTTATCTCCATTCTTTCTTACTGTAAAGTGAAAATCTAGATGTTGAAAGCTTTCTCTTTCTTTTTCCTGTTTCTTTTTCTGTACAAATCCAAGCATACTCATTTTTATGTGGCTCATAATCGACCCAACCCACCCGCCCAGCCCTAGCCGAGACCCTCCAAAACCGAATGTTTTTGTGGGCAGAATTGGGCGGTGATCGGTTTCATCCATCATGGCAAGTTCAGGCCCGAACCCATCCGACGCTCAACCCTATCAACTTGGATAGAACAATGAACCATTGGAACCAACTCTATTAAACTAGTTAAACTAGAAAACAATTAAAATCTTACACTAGTGTACCACTACACTTGTTTTGCATATAAATGTTCATCATCATCTTATAGTTGATAAACATGACAAATCAGTTTGTACAGCACAAGAAAACTTGAATCCAGCAAGTTTGAGATGTACTCTCAAACTATTAAAACTTTAATATGACAAATTTATCTAAATTGAATCCAAGTCTACTTGACAATGAAAATTAGACTAAGCAATATACACAAGACACAAGGGAACCACACTGTGGAGATCAAATCAAAGATAATATTGAGGTAAAAATTAAGCTACCAAAATTAACCCGCATAAAACACCATAACAAAATGAACCGAACAGAATCATCATCGTATCTAACTGAATAGACCAAATCATAACAAACACAACATTCAAACTTCATTGAAATGAAACAATAATCCAATAAGATTATTACCCCAAAAGAAGGCCTGTAGTCAGCTGGAGCTCCACCTTTGTCTCCTCCAAATTCACCAGCAGGTCCTCTTGGGCCTCCACGGTATCCATCACGGTCACCACCAAATCTCCTTTCTCCATCAAATCTTGGTGGGCCCCTGTCAAAACACATTCCATTCAATCAACCGACCAAATAACAAAACATAAAAAAAAATCTCAAAGCAACAATTCCAAATTAATTACCTAGGGCGATCACCAGGAGGACCACCAAAGGGCCTTCCAGCTGGCTTAGCCTGCTTCTTCAAAGTAGCAGGAACAATCTCAGATGGAAGATTCAAATAAGTCCTGAGAAACTCAATTCCATCATTGGTAAGGAACCAGTAATAGTTCATCCAAGCAAAAGTTTCCCTCACATATTCCCTAGATTTGAAGCTCTGCATCAGCTTAATCACTTGCAGATTTGGCACATCGATTTCTGGGTGCTTAGCCAAATTGAAATCCTTCTTTGCATAGCAAACTCCCTCTGAAAAATAACAACAGTTTAACCAATTCAAACACAACACAATAAAATCACAACAAAATGAAACCCTAGATTATTGCACAAGACATACCTTGGAAGAGGTATTTGCAGATCTCTCTACGGTTTTTCTCAGTAATGATCTGATAAAATTAAACAAAAAATTAATAAAATTGGAATCGCGTAAATGGATTCAAAGAATGGAATGAAATTTCAATTTGTTTGAGAAAATGATATACCATGATTGCAATGTAGAGGCAGCACAACAGAAACTTCAGCGGCGAACGAACACTCCTTTCTAATCCCTTCGCGCTGCAATCTTCTAAACCCTAATTTACTTTCTCTTTCTTATATACGATGGACTTGCCAATAGTTATGCGAGCCGGGCCTTTCTATTTGGGCTTACTCATGGCCCAATTTTCTGTTAGATCTTCATCTGAATTGCCGAAAATACCCCTGCGTTAGTTAAGTAACGCAAGTGTTAAATTTTGCGCTATTTAACTAACGCCGCGTGAGTTAACTAATGCAGGTGTTAATCTCTGCGTGAGTTGGTGTTAATCTCTGCGTGAGTTAACTCACGCAGGCATTAACACCTGCATGAGTTAACTCACGCAGGTTTTGTTTTTGCATATTCAAAAGGTTTATTGCTTACGTGTTGGAATTTGTTAGAAAGGTTTATTATCACAACATCATAAAATGTATTCATGTTAGTTACCAATTCAACACAGCATGTGCACTCAACTAACCATTGGTTTGTGCACCATTGAACATCCTTCATTATAGCATTCAAATCATGATGGACCTGCTAACAGTGGCAGAATTGGCGGTGGAAGGTAATGATGAAACATTATTCAACCTTGAATACAATGCAATACCCTGTTATAGGTGTAAGCCAACACCATAAACTCATGCTCCAACCTTGAAACATTGTGAATATGTGAAAACAAAACCAGCGTGAGTTAAGTCACGCAGGGGTATTTTTGAAAGTTCAGTTGGGCGCGAGCAAAACTTGTTGCGAGAATAGCAGAATTCATTTTTCTCGTATGATATTTTGATTAGAATTCTGCTCTTTACCCAACACAAAACACTCGCGTCCAACTGATTTTCCAAATATACCCTTGTGTGAGTTAGGTCACGCAACGTGACTTACCTCACGCACCTAATAGCTCAGCGTGACTTAAGTCACGCACCACTAGCTGGTGCGCGAGTTAACTCACGCAAGTTAGCCGGTGGTCTGATCTCAAGAACACACGTTTTTTGGACGGTGGTTAGCTTTTCAAACTTGATTCTACACCTTTTTTTTACAAGTTTTACACATTTTTTTGACTACATTTATTATAGTTATAACCTATGTTACCATTCCTACCTATAAATACCCCTCCAAACTTCCCCATTTCCCTCACACCATCTAACATTCTCTCCTCCTCACTCTCCTCCCTCCTCTCCCTTCTACAACAACAATGTTGTTTTTTCATCCTTGGTCTTTCATTGAAAGAGGCCTCTTTGAAAATTTCAAGAGGTTTCTTTGAATTGATTTTACGCCAGGATTTAGGGTTTAGGGTTTGTGGTTTTTTTTGTATTGTTTTAACCTAAGTGGAGGTTAAACAACAAGAGTGCAAAGGTGAAGCACAATTTGAGAATTGATGTTGTCATGAAGCAGTGCCATGAGGAACAATTGATGGGTCATATTGGTGTTGTCTTGTATGAGTATCTTGGAGAAGAGTATCCGGAAGTTCTAAGTTCAATCTTGGGTGCTCTCTAAGATTCTTTTTATATCATTTTTTGGTGGTTTTTTTTAACTCAGATTTAGTTTTACCCCATTGTAAATGTATCATTATATTAATAAAATGAGATTTTATATCTATTTCTTGTGTTCCTTTATTTTTATTTATATTTGCATTTATTTTATAATTGCATATTGAATAAATAAATTCGAATAAAAATTGTGTATAAAAGAATAAATAAATTCGAAAAAATACTAATTAATCTTAGCGTGAATTCGAATAAAAATTGTGTATTAAATAAATTCCAATAAAGTTGCGTATTAAATAAATTCGAATAAAAGTTACATTACATTGCATAAGTTCTTTAATATGTCCTATAATTACATTGCATTCGGGTAGAGATATGTGGTACAACAATTGTCTTACCTCTGTAATTGGATAAATTCAAACTTGCTAAACAACAATTTTCAAGCATTCACCCGGAAGTTTTATTGTTCATTTCAAAACAACATGTATTATGCAGAATCAACTATATATGTTATCACATCAAAATCCCTCATATAAGACGAGTCATCACATAAAGAATGAGGTGCATTCCGTGACACTCGTCTTATATGAAGGAATTCGATATCATAACTTATATAGTTGATTATGCATAATACATGTTGTTTTGAAAGGAAGAATAAAACTTTCGGGTGAATGCTTGAGAGCTGTTGTTTAGCAAGTTTGAATTTATCCAATTTCAGAGGTAAGACAATTGTTGCAGTTGAAAGGTGCATTCCCTACCTAATCACGATCTTCAGGAGGAATCAAACTGTTGAGAATATCTTCAGTTGATCTCAGCAACGTTACACGCATATCGATCCACGATAACATGTTGTGCTCCCAAAACATGTTCGTCACGTCGTCGTTCCTTAATTCCACCCAACTGAATGATATTCTCCTATCGTCGAATGTTGGACGTTATACCGAACGTATTTCACCCTCCTTGTGTCTCCGAGGTTGAATTCATTTAGTCGATCATTGAGACCTCTTAACGTGACACCAAGATACCGAACCTTCAACCTCTGAGGTTCTCCACCGTTGAATTGTGCTTGAACGTCAAACATATCGGCCATTGCTTCAAATCTACACAATAAGAAATTAAAAACAATCAATGAAAAACTCATTCAAACATTTCATCAAACACTTGGAGTGCAAATTATACATAAACCCTAAAACTCATAACTACAACATAAACATGCAAACATCTAAACATTTAAGCAACACAAGTCATTTTCATGTAAACATTGTATGATTTCTTGCCAAAAAAAACAAAATTTAAACAAACCCTAAATCTAAAAAAATTATAATTTAAGAGAAAAAATATAACATAGAAACATAAAAAGCTTAATGGTGTTTAATTATGAAAACTTACTTGTTAATGGAGTGTTGTTTGATTTGAACTTGAAGGAATTTTGGATTTGAGTGATTTGAGAGAGATTTTGGAGATTTTAGATGAGAAATGAGAAAATGAGATTATGTTTGCGTTTAAAATGGCACGCAGTGTGAGTTAAGTGGCGCAGATTTAACACTTGCGTGAGTTAACTCACGCAGGGGTATTTTCCATATTTCAGTTGAGCGCGAGCAAAATATGTTGGGTAAAGAGCAGAATTCTTTTGAGTATTACTTTTTGCATTTTATGTGTTTGTCACGCATTTTATTTTTTTCTTCCAAAAATACTTTTGATTTAGAATATATAATCCGAACTATGTTTGGATTGTATAATCCGAGTTGTTCTAAAATTTAAGGCAATAATAGAGTTTTGCTCGTATCTATTCAAAACTTGTAAATATACAATTTGAATTATAAAAACCGAAACATTTCAAAATAGTTCAAAAGATATAGTCTGAAATGTTTCAAACATTCTAAAAGATTATTTTAGAGATAGATTATAGTGTATAAACTGAATCTTTAATAAAGAGTTCAAATTTTATAGTGTATAAACTTAACCTTTAATAAACAGTTTGAATTATAAAATATGAATTATGTTAAAAAGAAAGCAGATTATGTGTTGTTTAGCTTACACATTTTTTTGGTTCCTTAATTTGTCAACATTAGACACTTAATTTTTAAGCTTTTTTTCTTTCATTTTAATCTTTTGTACATAGTTTAGTCAAATCATTTGAATGTTAATCGATTAGAAGTGTGTTAAAAAGTACTCATGTGTAAGGAAATATGTTGGTATAATTTGAAAATATATATATATATATATATATATATATATATATATATATATATATATATATATACTCCTCTTAAACGTCCTCGTGAGCTTAGCTCAGCTGGTTGGGACAATGCATAAAATATGCAAGGTCCGGGGTTCAAACCTCGGCCACTACAAAAAAAAAAAATACTCCTCTTAAACGACTTAAACGAATAATGGCCATGAGATTCGAATTTATTTTTATTTTCTTACTTCTACCTATGGATTTTATATTTTTATTTTCTTACTTCTACCTATGGATTTTATATTTAAAAAATTATAAAAATTTAGGGAAGAATAAACTTTATTAATAAAAGTGACATTAATAACCATATTACATCTATCAAATGTGAGATTCAAATTTTGTTCCGTGATGTTGCAATATTTTCTCTTGCAAACAACTTGTTGCGTGTTCTGAAATTTCTATATATATATATATATATATATATATATATATATATATATATATATATCTTATAAATAGTTGATTGGAGACTGTGAGATTCATTGGATGGTAGTTATTGTCCACATTTTAGTTGTTAAAAGCAATAATATTAAAATTTATGTGAGTATAAAATGGAAGGTACGGTGGATTATATTAAATAAAACTTGACAATTATCGTATTTGCTAATAAAGGGAATGTTTATACTCTAAGTGGCACAATTGAGTTGGAAATATCAACTAGTGTAGTTTGTTGGAGAATTTCAATCAGTGTCATAGTTGACGCCTCGTGTAATGTAAACATTTGAATGCTTCAGGTGTCATTCACATTGTGAGTATGAATCATTATTAAATATAGTCGGGACGCTATGAGTTCGTCATACATTAAATATAATATTGGTATGATATGTCTTCTTAAACGCCTTCTTAAGATTAGTTAGTCCTTTGTAAACACCAGTCCCACTAAATCTACCCATCTAAGGGAGCCAAGGAATACTCACGACAATCGGGTCATGCACTTTGATATGCTTTTCCATTTTTCCACGTGGAACCCATATATGGTTTTTTATTCGGAAAATGATCTCTCGTTGTGGATTAGGGGGACCAAAGGAGCCTCTGAAGATGCAAGATTCTTCGAGTACGCAACGTGCAACTTCATCCATTCAAAAGCATCTTCAACGCTTTTCCCTGCCTTGTCTTCCTCCTCAAATTTCACATTGTTGTCGTAAATGTCATGAGGGGAGAGTTTTATCCTCTCCCTTGCTTTCTTGTTTGTTTTCTTGTTGTAATAGTACTCCTCAACACCACATGCTGTAAAGGAATAACAACAAGGTGCTTGCATTTGATCCCTTATCTCGGTGAGAAACCCCGAGTCCCTTAAATCAAATTTTTTTGGAGCCCTTACCGAACCTCTTTATGGAGCCATCACCAAACCTTGAAGCTTCAAGGGGAATGATGGTGCTTTGAGTGAATGAAGGCAAGTTGAAACGACGATGGTGTTATGATATGTGATTTACAAAGAAGAAAAAAAATACAGTATAAAGAAATGTCCCACATCGGGCAGTTATCACATAACGAAAAGAAGCATAGTTTATAAATACCGAATCTTACAGCTCCTTTACTTTCATTCAGAAAATAGTAGTAATACTAGTGGTCACGTCAACATACATGTTGTGGGGTCAATGATATAGTGAGGACAGTGGCTCATTACTTTTATTAAAGTGATATTCCGTTTTCTGAATCCAATTAATTAATTAGTTCAAAGTTTTTTAGTTAATTCAGCTTTTGTGTGATGGTATGTCTGGTACTTCCCAATTTTCGAATTACATACGAATTCTTGGTGAATTGATTCATACAAACCGGTTCGTGGTTCGCTGGGGTCCACAACGAATTTTGTAACTATGATTTAGGGTAGAAAATTTGGGTATGAAATTAAAAAGAATTAAAGCATAACATTAACAAGTTTTCTTTAATATAATGTAATGTTGCAATGTTAGAAAACCTTAAAATTGTTTTGCACAATATAAATTCATGTGAGATGTACATAATTTACTCAAATCATTTGAATGTTAATCAATTAGAAGAATTGTGCTAGAAAATATGTTGGTATAACTTTATATATAAAAAAATCATTATGTGTGTGTAGATATAATTTAAAAAGTTACTCCTCTTAAACGAATAATGGCTAAACTATGAGTTTAAAATGTTAACGAACATAGTTTAAATGAATAATAATGTTAGAGCATCCACAATGGTAGTTTCCTAACAAGGACTCCTTAAATGGACCCCATGTGACACATCACTTATTTATAATTTTTTAATAAAAGTACCTATTGAGGACTCAATGACTCCAATGGCAATGCACTAATAAAGACTCCAATGAAAAGTACTTAAATATGTCCCACTATCTTTACATATGAAACAAAAATAATTTATCTATTACTCATTTTTACAAATGGGACCAAGTAGTACACATTTTATTACTTCTTTATGCAAGTGGGACCAAGTAGTACACGTTTTATTACTTTTTTAAATGCGGGACCCGTTAGTTACCCAGGAGAGAGAGTCCTTATATAGTTGCCCGTTCCTTAACGGGGACTCAATTTTTCTTCCTCCAATGGAGGGTTCTTAACGGGGAGTGGTCCTTGTTAAGTAAGGACCCCCCATTGGAGATGCTCTTAAGAAGCTTTTTAGTAGGTTTATGTATTTTAAGATTGTATATAAAACATGATATATATGAGTTGATATATGAAATTATATATATCGTCTCTCTTAAAGCTTTGACATAGTTTTACACTACTAAAAAACGAACATAGTTTAAACATAATGTTCATTTACACATGAAATATATGAGTTGATATATATATATATATATATATATATATATATATATATATATATAAATTATATATATATTGTCTCTCTTAAAGCTTTGACATACTTTTACACTACCAAAAAACGAACATAGTTTAAACATAATATTCATTTACACATGAAATATATGAGTTGATATATATATATATATATATATATATATATATATATATATATATAAATTATATATATGGGGCTGGTAACTTACACCCACCTAAAAACACTAAGGTGCAAGTTAGCAAGCTACACCCACTTGTTATTTACAAATAAATCAATCTACATTGTTCAATTCACTTAAAATAAAAGGTTAGTTTGGTAAATTTCACTTTAACATTTAATAAAAAAAAACCAAATAAGCGTGTTTGACGGAACAATAATATTCTTGCGTTTTATTTTCCTCTTTCCCTATATCGTTTTGCTACAACTCCAATATTTGTTCACACAGTGAGTTAATGCCATTAATTAGTCCAAGAAAATATTACTTTAATGGTTAATCGGAGTCAAGCTAGTATTTTTTTTTTGTCAATAGTAGTGTATTAATTAATCCAAACACAAATTACTTCAGTGAATATTAATTATAATCTATTTGTTTTTTGTTACTAGTCAATGCACTGATGGTTTCTTTATGCATGCAAAAATAAGAAATAGGAGAACATTATAAGTAATCAGGAATCATTAAAAAAAGTAATCTGAAATCCCTGAAACTCTGCCTAAAAAATAGGAGAGTATTTATTTCCTTAAGCTAGTTACAAAATTGCCCTTCTATTTAAATTAATTAGTATATAGAAAAAGGGTGTTTTAGTAAATTATAACTGGGTGTAGCTTGCTAAATTGCACCTTAGTGTTTTTAGGTGGGTGTAAGTTAGCAGACATATATATATATATATGGGTTTGTGTAACATGTGCAATATCATGTGCAATATTGCACATGTTAAGATATCTAAAAGTAGTAATTTTTCATTGAAAACAATAATTATTTATTAAAAAACTACATATTTAATATAAAATGTACAAGTTCCAAGTCAAAGTTACCACATTAAACTTCTTAACATGTGCAAATTTGCACATGATAGAAAAACCCTATATATATATATATATATATATATATATATATATATATATATATATATATATATATATATATATATAAGAGCATTTCAAATGAGAGGACTTTTTAAACGAGAGGATGAAACAGTGACCATTGGATTAGTTAGATGACTGTGATTAAAAGAGATGTTTAATGAGTCACATGACTCTCTTTTCACCTTTTCATGTGCGTTCAAGCCTTCTCCTTCCTCTATCAAAAAATAACACTCTTGTTCTTCTATACATATACACAGATCAACTCTTCCTCTGCTTCTCTTTTCAAGAATTCATGAAAACTATTTATGTACCTAGCTTCTCGCCTCCACTACGTCCACAAATCCCTTCTTATTAGCACAAAGACAAATAACATAAGTCATATAATCCTTTAATTTTACACATCTAAATCATTTTCTAGATTCAACGAACAAGACAAGGACTTTTATAAACAAGTGCTTATATAAAAAAAAAATATTTGGGTATAAAATCAAACCACGTGTAAAAATCACAAAAAATTAAATAAAAAATGCCAAAAACTGAAGAAAAATAAGGGAGGCATAAAATCACGTGTAGTTGGGTATTTGATTTCCATGGATGTTGGCCGTTGCAACTTGTTCATCGCCGAGGAGCTGGGTTTTGATAACTCAAGAGAGCAAAAGTCAGGATCCGTGTTTTGTTGAACGCGAGTGGCTCTCAGTTTTGTTGAACGCGCGTGAAAAGGGTGAAAAGAGAGTCATGTGACTCATTAACCATCTCTTTTAATCACAACCATCTAACTAATCCAATGGCCACTGTTTCATCCTCTCACCCTCTCATTTAAAAAGTCATTTCATTTGAAATGCCCATCTCTCTCTCTCTCTCTCTCTCTCTCTCTCTCTCTCTATATATATATATATATATATACCTTTTAATTTCAAAATACATAAACATACCAAAAATCTTCTTAAACATAAATCTTCTTAAACATAATATTCATGTGATAGTATTGTGATATCACACATTTTTTATGAGAATGACATTGAAATCCAACTTAAACCTAAAGTTTATGATGACAACTATTTTATTATAGTTTGTGCCGAATTTGAACATAACGAAGCTTTATATGAAGGCATGTAAGACAACAAGTTCGTTTCCTTTCAAACCTCAAGTAATGCATGTGTTCCTTATTAGAGTTAGTAGCGGTGAGCTGAATTTCCAAGACTACAATATTTTGCTTGATTACTATCTAAAATCTGATTTTTTTTTTGTTTGTTTATGATGCTTATAAGTTTTTCAAGAGTATTGATGGAAAGGATGTTGTGACCTGCAACACCGTCTTGCATTGCATGGTTGTTCATAGCTGATTTGAGCACTGCTTGGTTATATTTCAGAAAATTATTGAAAAAAATGTATCGCTAGATGAGGTCACTTTCCTTAGCCTCCTGACCGCTTGTAGTAACAAAGGGAACATTACACGTGGCTATGATTTCTTTAATCAGATGGAATCTGAGTTTGTCGTAGTCCCATACGTGAAGCATTACATGACTATGGTTACTTTGATTGGTCGTGCTGCCAATTCAAATGAAGCCTACCGTTTATCAATGAGACGATGATAGATGTTAAACCTAACAAAGCCGTTCGAGTGGTCTTGATCACTTGTTGTAGGAAAAACGAAGACTTTGAACTACTTGAGTTCATCTACAGAGATAAGTTACCGGAAGGGGAGGGTGACAAGCAGTTGCATCATATGTATGTTGCTTGTCTCCAGTATGAAGAGGTTTATGAAATTCAGGAGAGGATTATGAGTCCTAAAAACAACAAGCACATAGTTGCATTTAGTAAGGTTATTGATTATTAGATCGAAGGAAGCTAGAGCATTTTGAAAAGAAGACTATCGAGGCTTTGATGGTAAAAAGGTGGATTGGTACATATTCTAATTTTACGACTTTAATTGATTAGTTTTCGAAAAAAATAATTAATTGATTAGTACTATACGCGCATTGAGAATGACTTTTTTTACTCTACTATAGTTCATTGCAATTTAATTGACTAGTAAGGTTATTTAATTACATAGTTGATTTGTTTAGATGGTTGATATTTGTTTAGTTTAATATATCGATTGTGGTTTATTTGTTGGCTTAAATATGTATTTCATCCTTGCAATTAGGGGTCGTTTAAAAATTGGTCCCTGTATTCGCTAATCCTTGCAAACTAGCCTTGCAATCATTAATCATTTAAAATTTCGTCCTTGAACCCACTTAATAACTGCCACGTCATCAAATTAGCAAAATGGCATGGGAATGGACAAAAATACCCCTGACCCATTTCTTCTTCTTCCCTTCCCTTCTTCTTCTCTAAAACTCAGTCCTTGTTTCAAGCTTCACATTTTTTTTTTTGAAAATGAAATTCCCCCTTCTTTGAGAATGTCACAAAAATTCTTCTCAATAACAGAATTCCAATTAGAGCCCAAATTGTCGACTAAAAGAACAAAACTATAAAAAGAAGTGTAACAATTCTAAGGAATTGAAAATTCAATACCCAACCACCAACAAACATGGATGTAAGTACTTATGCAGCTTCTCTATTGAAAAATAGAACTACTCCTAAAGGCAAACAATGTGGCGCAGAACGCATTGGCATTAGCAGCTTCAGGATGGTAATGTAGCATCTCATTCCACATCATCTCCCTTATCATCTCTTCACCCCAATTTTCTTAAATAATCTCAAATCTTTGTCAAACACATACCACTGTGAAATCTTCTTAAATCCAAAGCTTCAATCTGAAACCCAAAGCAGCGACGGTGAACCAAAATACATAAGAGAGCGACGGTGAACCAGAAACACATACCACTCGTTGTACCTTTGCCGTCGATAATAACAACAAAAACAAACGCCGTTAAATCCATCGGTGACGATCCCCTCGCCGCCAGATCGAAAACACAAATTCAAAAATTGAAACCCTAAACTCGAATCCATGCTCAGCAGATCCAAATGTATAAGAAATTTTGGTGAAAGTTCAAATTTTGCTTCACCTTCTAGTCTTTCGGTTTGGGGTTTGATGAATTTGTGGGTTTGGTGTTCTTGTTTGGATTTATCATGGGAAGATAATGTCGTAGGGGAGGATGTTGTTAGGCAACATGAAACAAGGACTGGGTTGTTGTTATTGTTTGTGAACACTAAACATACCTTTTTGTCTTTTTGTAGCTGCAAGTTGTTATTTTTATTATGTTCTTCGTGTTCCATGTTGATGTTGAAGAATGAAATCTTCTGTTCTTTGTGTTCCTAGTAGCTTTTGATGACATCACTTGGTTTTGGTTTTGGATTTAAAGAAATTCAAGAAGTGAATTTGCTATGAAAATGGTTCGGCAATTGGTTTTATATTGCTGGAATTTTTGTTGTTGCTGGAATTGGTTATATGTTATGGAATTGAAGAATTGAAGAATAGAAGATGAACAGTGCACCATATGCATTGTTCAAAGGAAGAAGAAGGATGATGAGGGTATTTTTGTCCATTCCCATGCCATTTTGCTAATTTGATGACGTGGCAGTCATTAACTGGGTCAAAGGACGAAATTTTAAATGATTAATGATTGCAAGGCTAGTTTGCAAGGATTAGCGAATACAGAGACCAATTTTTAAACGACCCTTAATTGCAAGGATGAAATACATATTTAAGCCTTATTTGTTTAGTTTATTCTAGTGATTTGCTGATGATGAATTGCCTTGACCCATTGGGCTTGAGTCTAATTATATATATATATATATTGTTGAACAATTTTGTGAATAAGAAACTTATAGTGTGAAGTTTGTAAGCTTCTCCCCTAAGTCTAAGCCAGGTAAAATAATAAGACAAAAAGGAAACAAATATATCAAAGTTGACCACATAAATAATTTAATTACTCCCCATTTTTTCATCAACAATTTTTTTTTAGATAGAAAACAATAAAAAAAACCTAGAAAATTATCATTTCACAACACTCATGTTGCAACTGTTTGGCACAACTATGGCAATGTTTTTTTTTTATTGATTTTTGCGACGGTTTCTACGACAGTTTAGTCAACCGTCACAATATTTTGATTCTAAAACCGAAAATGACTATATGTTATAGTGCGAATTGAAATTAGAGGGCACTTCTTCCAAAGAATTTAGCTTCCTCTCACTCTTTATTATTAAAAAAACATAACCTTCACATTCACTCACTCATCGATTTTCACTTCTCTTTGAATCCCAAATCCTCCACATTCCACACTTTGAATCCCAAATCCTTCTATCTCTCTCATCACTTCTCACTTCTCTTTGAATCTCAAACTTTTGTCATCACAAGGAATCACTTTATGGAAAATCCAGGTCATGTGCATTGGCAAGCATTGAGGTGGGTGTTGATATACTTGAACAAGTCATTGAATGACGATTTGAATTAGACAAGGACAACTCAAGAGGAAGACGCCTTGGAGGGGTATGTGGATGCGAATTATTCAGGTAATTTGGACGATAAAAAATCCTTATCGGATTTTGTGTATGTTGTATCTGACACGACTATTAGTTGAAAGGCAAAACAACAATTCATGGTGGCTATATCTATAACTTAAGTGTTGGACCCCTTGTTGAAAGGGGTCAAGGAAGTCATATCGTTAGAAAATAGGATTGATGAGTTAGGAATCACACTCAAAGATACTGAAGATGCATTGTGCTAGCCAAAGTACCGTTCACTTGACAAATCATCAAGTGTACCATGAGAGGACCAAACACATTGATATTCATTTTGTCCGAGACTTGATTGAATCCAAGGAAATTGTTGTTGAAAAAGATGCTTCGAAAGACAATCCAACAAATGTGTTCACCAAATCACTACTTAGATCAAGGTTCAAGCATTGATTTGAATTGATCAATTTTGTTAAAGAGTAACCCGTGGATGGAGAAAACAACAATCTAGGGAATGATAAATGAGTAGAAATTAGAGAATGTACTTTGAGAGCTTTTGGATCTAATTTCTTATAATATTTTTGTATGACTCATTTTCTCTACTCTCTTACCTTTTAAGTCTTTGATATGTTTATGGATTTATTTTACACTTGGCTGCTAGATCTATTGTTGTTGTTGCTTCTTGAGACATTTTATTGGTTGCCTTTGATATTTATTCCACACATCTAAATTGATTGGTGTGATTTGAGTTTGAAGCCAAAACATCAACAGTTGAACTTTTGATAAATTTAAAGCATGTTTAAGCGCGGCTTAGATTTTATAAGGTTGCTAGATCATTGGATGCGTTGTGACGTGAGTTCGAACCTGCAATACTTCTCCCTGCAATACTTCTCTTCTCGGCATTTAGGTTTTTGCCACTAAACATTAATGCAAAGCATAATGTCTAGGAGGTTTGTACTTACATTTGTTTTAGACGTGCATGTGGTGACTGGTGAGTCAAAATGCTTTTTGTGTACGACAGACCTGTGGTTGTTGTATAAAAGAGACACAAATGTTGAAAAGGCAAACCCATTATTATCATTCAAGAAAAAACCACCACTTTGTACAGTCAAATACCAAATGATCGAATACATCTTTTGTATGCAAGTATCTTCAAAATCAAATAACCTTTCCTTCTACAGGTTTCAATCGCCTTTATTTTTTTTTCTCTTTCTTTTTTCCTCTTCCTTGTCAAAACACTCAACAAAACACTTCAAGCCTCGTTATACATATACATATACATTATATTTTCACTCAAATCTTTCCAATCAGCAATCAAAAAAAGTGTGGAAAATGAAAATGAGAAGTAGCAAGCTCTTCCTAGTTAGGTAGATATAATTAATCAGAAGAAAATCTTCTTAATTAATTAATAACTTATCTCATAATAGTGAAGAAGGAAAAGGAGAAAGTGAATTAGGTGTTCCCATATGTGATGAGTTTGGTACCAGTACTTGTTCTTCACCTCCCATTTGTCCTTCAACACTCTCCCAGCTGAAAATAAAGCTAGGACACTGTTGTTGAGTTTCCACCCATTCATTCAACTCTTCTTGTCTTTGCAATGACTCCAATGTTAATAACTCTCCTCCTTCCTCATCCATATTACAAGATTGCACTTGATCAATTTGCACCATGCTGTTTTCCACATTATTCTCTATCAATGGTGGAAGATTATAATTACTAGTATCATGAATTGTTGTAAAAGCTATTGCAGCTGGATGAGGAGGAAGTGTCTGAACTTGATGATGTTGATGATGATCATGGTGATTCAAGTTCCATGTGTCAGAACTTAAACTCACAGAATCATGATGGAATAGTACTTCTGGTCTTATTACATTGGTGTCTGTTGCTGTTGTTTCATGTAGTGAACTTGTGTCAAACATAAATAAAGGACATGTTGATGAAAATAAGGTTTCTTTTGTTGTTACATTTTCTTGGTTGGTAAAGTAATTATCTAGTTGATTAATGGAACTGTAATTGATCAACTGAGGATGATGATGATGATCAATAGTTGGTGTTGATAAATTAGGAGAAGAAGAAGAAGACTTTCTAATTTTCTTTTTGATCCATGAATTCCAATAGTTTTTTATTTCATTGTCTGTTCTACCAGGCAAGTGGCTTGCAATGTGAGCCCATCTGCATTGTATATATATGAAAGTAATTAATATGCATAAATCATATATATCTTTGTAATTAAGATGCTTAAATAAAAATGAAACCGTGATTTATAAGCATACATTTAGAGAAAAACATGACTAGAATTTTGTTGGTTGTGAAAAAGGATGTATGCTAAACAAACACTGAAAACGGACGAGAATAAATTTGAACTGACAGAATTGCCATCTTAACTTCCCCAAAACTATAGTTAGGAGGTTGATTGCTCCTTCAGAGATACCAAGATTGCTTCATTAATAAATAATATCTGTTCTTATGTTTAATTTTACAATATTGAGCTATATCATGTAGCTAGGCCTAGCTACTATTCACAAATATATTTCTAGTCCATTTCTTTACCTAATATTGATATGATGCTTTTTAATTTATTCCAGATTTATCAAAGGGTTTCATACTTTCCAAAAATCCATATTACACAACAAGGGAATGATTCAAATTGCTTAATTGGTAGTGTGATTCAAAATAGTTCAAATTAACTAACCTGTTGCCAACAACCCCATGAAGGCTTATAATTAACTTCTCCTCCTCAGGTGTAAACCTTCCTCTTCTAATATCAGGCCTTAAATAATTTATCCATCTCAATCTACAACTCTTACCACACCTTTGAAGCCCTGAAAAACAAAATATATAGAATAATCAATTTGTTTATTCATCATAAGAAAAGATGAAGATGAATAAATTAGTTTTTTCATTCTAAAAATAGAAAAAAAAGTGCAGACCAGCTTTCTCAGGAACTTCACTCCAGCAACCATAACCATGAGTAGTAATGTATCTAATGAGTTTCTCATCTTCTTCAGGTGACCAAAGGCCTCTCTTAACCTTCTGTTGATTGCAGCATGAATGGTGACCCATCTTTCTCTCTAGTTATTACTTCGTCTTCTTCTTCTATTCCTGTCTCTTTTTCTTTAGTAAATTGTACTTTCATATATCAGTGTATGTGTGCAAGTGCAAGTGCAATGCAATAGTTATCTCTTTCTCTTTCTATCTTTCCTTCTTTTAAAACTGAGGGAACTGAAGTCGACATGTACAACCTGCATGTAGGACCCATATCTCCATCTAACCCTAAAGTGACGTTCCATCAACTTTATTCTAGCAATTTTCTACGTACATGTGTAGTATTACATAACAAAATTCTTCACACTTAACCATATATAACAAGTGCACACAGTATACATAACGAGAGGAAGCTGAAAAAAGAAAGAAGGAGTATTGTTGCTGGTTGTTTCCTGTCTGCCAACTATCTATATTCAACAACGTCATGATACATCATCAGTACTAATTAATAAGTGGATAATATTTATTTACTATAGCTACGTGAAAGAGATAGCTAGGAAGCAAGGATTAATTTTGAATTTATGCAAAAAAGTAGATTATTACTATACTTTCATCTACTTTTCGTGAAATAATACATCAATATGTGACATAATTTGGAGCAAATTAATTCCCTTGAAAGTATCACGGTTTGCATGGAGATTGTGGAATAATAGGTTACCCACTAAAGATAATTTGGTGAAATATGATATTGCTTTATCGAACGAAAATTTGTGTTCAAGTGGATGTGATGCTGACAAAATTGCACAACATTTATTTTATGAATGTTCAATTTTTAGCAAGGTTTGGCAGTCTTTCTGAAAGAAAAAAAAAAGCATTGACATTCTTTATTGGGCTAGTTGGGATTTTAGACTGCCATAGCTAGCTAATGCAATAATTGATCATGCTCGTTAATTTTGCAATTTGTGTTTGCAAGAAAGTAAAATGCATGCTAAATTTAATTTAATTTGGTTATTTTGTGTTTGGTCAATTTGCAGCCACGGATCTAGTGTGGGGGAAATGGGGTCAAGCGACCCCACTTGCCTCCACATGTGGATTGTATTTTTAACCCAAAATTAGATATATATCTAGTTTGACTCCCTCTTTATATAGTATTATATTGTTTTCATATAGTCTATTTATTACACTATAAAAAATTACAAAACTAAGAAGGATCCTAATGAGTGTTTTAAGAGCACTAGTTGATAAATCAAAAGAAGTAGTTTTTTTTTATTTATAAAAAGTTGTTATAATTATTATATCGATACAAATAATGCTTATTTTTAAGATAAAATTTTCTTTTATGAAATCTTTAACCAATTATCTAAGAGCGTATCGTTGGCAAGACCATACAACTACTATTATAATATAAATTATTCTTATATTTGTTGAAAAATGTTGTGAATGACGTTACGTTGGTGGTGAAAAAATAATTAATATGGTTATATTTTTTATACTCTGCTAAAAATGAACAAATATTTTTTTTTAAAAATCAAGATTTTAGGGCAATTATGAAATTGCCCTAAAATTTTATATAAATTTTTAAATATAACTTGTATAACTTTCGCACGCTTATGCGTTTATAAAATTTTATATAAATTTTTATGATATAACTTGACCCCACTTATTAAAATTTCTGGATCCGTCACTGTCAATTTGAAAGACGATGAACTCTATTATATTCACGCAGAGAGTTTTTAACGCGGATATTTTGTCGGACACCTTCAAGTTGTTATCGTGGAGAGAATTAATACAGATACAAGAGCTTTGCTTATGGTGTTAGTGAGAGATTACTATTTTGTTTATTAATTATTTATTCTTTATATAATAAAGAAAAGAAGATATTGAGCGTGTGGTTGAGATGAAACAATTGAGAAAATAGAGAGAATTTCACTTGAGATAATCCTTCCTATATTAAAGAGTTGGGTTTCAGTTTGTGGGTCATTTGTGTAATTTGCTTTTCATGTGTTTGCCCCTTTGTCATGGTTGTGAAAACTGTAATAGAGATCAATAAATAATGTTTTCCAGATTTGTGTAATAGACTTTCGACCCGTGCGATGCACGGATCCTGGGTCCTATCATCTGTAATAGAAATCAATAAATAATGTTTGACTCGTGCATCCGCAATGTTTGACTTGTGCGGCACACATGTCAATCAATCAACATAAATGAGATTATTATAGCGAGTATCAGAAAGAGAGTGTTGTTGTTAATTAACACTATTCCAATCAAAGTCATTTTCTATTGATCTTAGAGATATGTGTCATGACTATTTCCAAAAACTTGTCGGATTGAATATTAATCGGCAAGAAGCTGGCAAAGCAAACCAATTGGCGGAGTGAAGGCGAAAATAGAAATGTGAATAAGTTGTGACTATTGAGTAAAACCTTGAATTTACGCAAATTATATCTAATGTTGCAACAAACTATGGGTCTTCTCAAATAGATTATACTCCCTCCGTCCCTTAATGTAACCTCCCTTTGCTTTTTTCACATTTCTTAAGAAAAGTTGTCAGTGTAATTATTATGTCTGTTTTGTGTGTTAATATTATCACATTGTCCTTTATTTGTATATGTATTAAATTTGACTTTTTAAATTTCAAGATAAGTTAGTAGTATTAATTAGGGGTATGTTTAGGAAAATAATAATAAATGCATCTAGTAATTTGAAAAGGGGTTTAGATTTAGGGACAAAAATAAAGTCAAATGGGTGGTTAGATATAGGGACGGAGGGAGTATCACACTGCTTGATGAAATCAATAATTTTTTTAATAAAATAAAGGTGTAATAAGTCTCCCATGCAGAAGACAAACATCCTTGACATGAATATCAAAATCCTTGACAAAGAAATCTATTTCGAGTTTTTTTCTTGTTTGAACGATTTTAAGTTAAAATAAGAACATGCTTTTAGCATAATAATGAAATTAAATAATTCTCAACATAGGTTATAAACTCTTTAATTCTCAAGCAGTATTTGCCAAGGAAAAAAGAGCTATGAAAGTTTTGAAGTAAATAAGTTGATCATATAAAGAAAAGAAAACAAATAAAATGCTAGATAATCCTTCATTATGCTTGCCCAATTAGCATGCATAAACTCCAAACATCTTTGCAAATTTAATGAGAAAAAAAAAACAGAATAGGAGTATTATTCTTAGTTTTTTCAAAGAATAAAATAATAAAAATTAAAAAAAAATGTAGAGTCTATCTACTAAATAAGAATTTTTAATTTCACGATTGACAATGTGAACGATTGACAGTGTGGTCTAGAAAAATGGATTTAATATTTTAATTAATTCTTTATTTTATAATAGCTTATAGGAGAATCCTCTAAAGCATAATATGAATGACAATGTGAGAAGGACGGAAAAATCAGTTCGTTGTTTTGTGATTTAAGCAAGCTCAAACTACTAATTATTTTGACTTGATTGTGTCTTCATTTAATTAAGAAGGAATAATTTCATTAATGTTGTTGTAATAACGTGTATTATAGTTAACTAGTATAGACACCCGTGCCAAGCACGGGCTAGAATTTCGTCATCCTTAAAGGAAGAGAATATTGTAAAGTACTAAATGTATGTTAAATCTCAACATTGGATAAAATATTGGAGGTTGAAGAGTAAATAAGTGAAAATAAACTCATATAGTTAAGACTTAAAATTTTGGATGAAGATGTAACATCATTATCACTCGTGTGATTGCTCTTTCTGCAATGTGTCAATTCACACAAGCGTTGGCTCCCCCATAAGTCCCACTCCTACATAAATGACATTTCACATCGGTTGAAATCGACATTTCACATCGGGTTGCGACCGATGTAACTAAAGCTGATGTTGTACGTCATTCACTTGTCACATCGGTTCTAGAACCGTTGTGATATGTCGTAAACCACATCGGGCGGACAGTCACTGATTTGATATGAGATGCAATAGTGTGAAAAGATAGGATTTCACATCGGTTGTACAAATCTGCTTCAATATTTTTGGGGAGCGGAAGTGGTCTGTGGTGGTGGATAGCAGATACAGAGAGTCTCATGATTAATAGAGAGATGTTAATGTGTCAAGTGTGAGTTAAAATAACTCATCGAATAAGTGAGATGATTCATGTATCTAATGTCTTAAGATTTTGGGTGAAGTTGTTAATTAATCTCACTTGTGTGCTTGTTTTTAGACCAATGTTATGATACAACCTAATAAAGGTTCCCACGAAAAGTTCCAACAATATGACGATTTGTTTTGTTAGTCTTATGGTGTCATTTGTTTAATTTTGTATCTAAATTTTAGTTTTGGGATGTCATTCGCTTTCAATTTTTTATTCAACCTCTGTTACTTTAAATTCCTTCACTTTTGATCTTTAGACCAATTTGACAATGAAAAAATATAGATGTGTTCTCCTACGTTGACAAAATATATGTTTATTAGACGTTTTAAATTGATGTGACATTTTTTTTAATGAATATGTTATTTTGGTAACATAATTACCAAGTAATTTTCAACTCCTTCAACAAATTCATAAAATTACCAGCAACTCATTCTATTCCCTATACTCTCACAAATAAAGCACACACTCCTTAGTTTTTCCATTATGATTTGTCTCGTGTACAAATTCCCTTTTCACCTTATTTCTTTTTCTAATTTACTTTCTCTTTTCTTCTGAAAGAAAGGAACAAAGACATCCATCTATGAAACTGGCACCAACCACATTTTTTACCTTGTTGTGCCTTTGAGCTTATTTGATTATCTCATCATATCACAAATACAGATAGTCTAACACTTGAGGGAAAGACGTTAATGTGTCATGTGTCATTTAAACTTATACATTATATATTATTTTTTTTTTTGAAAGAACTTATACATTATATATAAAAGTATATATTGAGCAACATATAAGTGAGATGACTAATATATCCAATATCTTAAGGTTTTGAATTTAGATGTGGTGTGAATTTCACATGTGGGGTTTTTCTTTGTCAAATGTGATGATCAAACCTATTATAGGCACTCTAAGAACTCTGAACATCATGATTAATTGTTTTGTTAAGTTTTGAAATTTGTTTGCTTAATTTTTTTTATATTAAATATACATTTTTTTGATGTCATTTACTTTCATGCAAATGTTTTTATCTAACCTCTATTATTTAAAATACCTTCACTTTTGATTTTTTGTGGAATCTAAGAATGAAAAAATGCATGTTTTTGCTAAGTTGACAAAGCGAGACTTTAAAATCACGTGTCATTTTTTTTATTGAGTTTATTTATTTTTTGGGTGGAATGAATACTCCAACTCCTGTAAACCATAAAATTACCAATAACTCGCTCTATTTTCAATGTTTCCACGGACAAAACACTCACTACTTTTTTCTATCATTTCTCTCATTTTCAAATTACTTATATTCTTTCATTTTCTAATTTCATTTCTCTCTTTTCGTGAAAGTTAGAATCATAAACCCTTCTCCAATCACAGACACAAAAAGTCTCACACTTAAGAAAGATATGTTAATGTGTCAATTGTGATTTAAAGTTCCATATTAGATACAACTGTAGATGTCGAAACACATGTAAATGAGATGATCAATATAAGAGTAGATGTTTAATTTTTATATTAAATTTAAATTTTTAGTTGTTGTTCGTTTTCCTGCAATTTTTTTAATCATTCCGTATTATTTTAAATTTTTTCATGTTGTGTCTTTGGTTAGATTTAACCATAGAAAAGTTCTAATGTGTTATGCTGAATTAACAAAATACATGTTTATTAGAACTTCTTAAATGTTATTGTGTTTTTTTAATTAAGTCTAATTTTTGGAAAATTAATTACTCAAAAATCTCTGACTCATTCGACTCACTTTATTCTTTATAACCTTATGGACAAAGAACAATTTTTTTTTTTTTACCGGTATCATTTATCACAATCTCGATTTTATTTTTCATCTTATTTTATTTTCTAATTTTCTTTCTCTCTTCTAATGAAATAAAGGAACTGAAATCTCCCTCCATTAAATCACAACCAACCAACCTTTTTTATCTTGTTGTGCATCTGTTTCACCATATTTGACTATGTCATATAATTATGGACATAGAGAGTCTCACACTTGATGTAATAGTAGATGTTGAATAACATATACGTAAGATGACTCATATATGTATGCCTAGATATTTGGAATAAAAATGTAATATTAATCTCACTTGTGTGGTTTGTCATATAGTCTAATACATTGATACAATCCAATGTAAGCTCCATGAGATGTATCAATATTATTATGATTTGTTTTGTTGGTTTTTGTGTGTCATTTGTTTAACTTTTTTTCATCATAAATTTTATATTTTTTATGTCATTCACATTCATGCAATTTTTTTTTGGCAAGACAATATTTTTTTTGTCAACCTCTATTATTTCAAAGTTCTTCCCCATTATTAGAGTATGGGCCGGAAAAGGAGAAAAGTAGTTATGAGGTGCCAACCAAATTAAGACGTCATATCTTTCTCTTGAAGTTTTTGCATTCTATTCCTTTATTAAAAAAAATAAAGAAATTCTTCACCTTTGGTCTTTTGTAAGATCTCACAAAAGGAAAACGATATATGTGCTGTTATACTAAGTTAACAAAATACATATTTATTAGACATTTAAAATTGATATGGATTTTTTTTATTAGTATATTATTTTTGTAGTATAGTTAGCCATAATCTCAAACTCCTTCAACAAACCCATAAAATTAACAACAACTTATTATTTTCGCTTATTAGTTCTCTATGTTAAAATTTCTTTTTCATCTTCTTTCTTTTTCTAATTTACTTTATCTCTTCTCATAAAAGAAGTAAAAAATAAATAAATAAAAAATCCCTCTTTGAAACCGTCATCAACCCACCTTTTTTACCATGGTATGCCTCTAACCTTATTAGGTATCTCACCAAGTCACAAATACAAAGAGTCTCACAGTTAAAAGAGAGATGTTAATGTGTCATATGTGAGTTAACCTTCTACATTGGATGCAAGAGTGGTTGTTAAACAACATATTAGTGAGATGACCCATATACCTAATGTCTTAAGGTTTTGGGTCAAAATATGGTGTCAATCTCATTTGTGGGGATTCTCTTAGCCGAATATGATGATTCAACTCATTGTATACTCTTGCAGAACTATGAACATTACGATGAATTGCTTTCTTAGCTTTTTAATGTCATTTGCCTAAAAAAATTTGGGTTAATATGTGTTTACCCCCCTGTAATTTGGGCGAGTTCCGGTTTTCCCCCCTGTAATAAATTTTGTTAAAATTCAGCCCCTGTAATTTGAAGATTCCGTCAAAAACCCCCTGGTCAAACCTGGCACACGCCAGGTGCTGATGTGGCGTGCCACGTCACCTTTTTCTGATGACGTGGCACGCTGACTGTATAATTATTTTATTTTTTATTTTTTTATATTGTACACGTGGCATTTTTATATTTTTTTATTAAAAATATTATTTTTAATTAAAAAAATATTATTTTTAATTAAAAAAATATTATTTTTAATTAAAAAAATATTATTTTTTTTAAAAAAATTTAAATTTTTTTTTAAAAAAAAGAAAAAAATTCTTAAAAAATAAAAAAAATGAAAAAAATTCTGTAAAAAATAAAAAAATACCGAAAAAATTAATAAAAATGAATACAAAAATCTGGTAAATTTTAAAAATAAAAAATAAAATCTGGAAAAATTAAAAAAAAATGAAAACATTAGGGAAAAAATTAATAAATTTCGAAAAATTCATATTTCCATATTTTTTTCAATACTGGAAAAATGAAATAAATTCTTTTTTTTAGAAAGTACTTTTCAAAAATGTCCTCAATTTTCAATACAAATAATTTCCAGATTGTTTTTATCCTCAATTTTTAAATATTAGAAAATATTCTCAAATTTGTAAGACATCGTAAAAAAAAATTGAAAAAAAAATCTGAATTTTCCTAAATTTTTAAATAAATTTGTACACAGATTTTTAAAAATAAAAATATTTTCAAGATTTTTTTGTTGAGAAAATTTGAAATACTTCTTTTTCGAAAAATAAAAACAATCTGGAATTTTTTTTAATATTTACGATGTGTTACATGTTTTATTTGTATTGAAAATTGAGGACATTTTTGAAAAGAAACAACCAGTCCCAAAGAGCTAATTAATCTTTTTTCAAAAATTTCAAGATTGATCATTTTCAAAATTTTCAAGATTAATCATATTTATAAAAATCATGTCCTAATAACAGGATACAATGTATATTGATTGACTCCGGTATATAAATCATGTTATACGGTTGAAAGACAAATACTTTCCGTAAAAAAAAGAATTTTTTTCATTTTTCCGGTATTGAAAAAAATCTGGAAATATGAATTTTTCGAAATTTATTATTTTTTTCCCGAATGTTTTCATTTTTTTTTAATTTTTCCAGATTTTATTTTTTATTTTTAAAATTTACCAGATTTTTGTATTCATTTTTATTAATTTTTTCGGTATTTTTTTTATTTTTTTCAGAATTTTTTTCATTTTTTTTATTTTTTAAGAATTTTTTTCGTTTTTTTTAAAAAAAAATTAAAATTTTTTTAAAAAATATTATTTTTTTAATTAAAAAAATATTTTTAATAAAAAAATAAAAAATGCCACGTGTACAATATAAAAAAATAAAAAATAAAATAATTATACAGTCAGCGTGCCACGTCATCAGAAAAAGGTGACGTGGCACGCCACATCAGCACCTGGCGTGTGCCAGGTTTGACCAGGGGGGTTTTCGACGGAATCTTCAAATTACAGGGGCTGAATTTTAACAAAATTTATTACAGGAGGGAAAACCGGAACTCGCCCAAATTACAGGGGGGTAAACACATATTAACCCAAAAAATTATATCAAATAGAAAAATTATTTAAATTTGTACTTTATTTTAAATTCCTTCATTTTTGGTCTTTGGTAGGGAACAAACCATGGAAAAACGTCAATGTCTTATGATGAGTTGATAAGATGCATACTTATATTATTTTAAATTCCTTCACTTTTGATCTTTGGTTAATGAGTTACATACGTACGCAACAAAAAAAATGTACAAATTTTGATCTTCAATAGATGTAATATGTGGGAATGCAGATAAAGGAAATAATCGTCAATGTTTCAAATTTAAAAGGCAAGAAAAAATCCGCATCCTTATTTACTTTGAAATACATTGAAATCATTTGATTGTCAATGATATTGCTATAAATACAATAATTATCCGTTAATTTGTAGTATTATATATTTTTTAAAAATGTTTGATTAGAAATATGACATTGTAAAATTTGGACTAACATAGTAAATGCTGACAAAAAAAAAACGGGATTAAAATAAAATAGAAGGGAGCATATGGAGTAGTAAATAAGGTTAATAAAGACACAGAGGAAAAGACGTAATCAATGGAATTCAGTAAATTTAAATGATTATGGTCTTATTAAAAAAACCACATGACTTCATAAAAATCACATAAGCAATTGCATAATTTACGGATCGTAAAATATAAAAAGTGAGGAAATATGCTAAATTTAATGGTTAATTAGTTACTTATTAATGGTTAAATAGTTAGTAATGCATTTATTAGGAAAACTATTACAATTATTAGTATTTAAAAATAAGAAGAAAATTTGGCTAATTTGCACCTTACAGGTTAAATGTTTTTGGCTATTTTTCACCATAAATCAATCAAAATAAATGACAAATTTAAATATGTATAATGCATGTAATTCAATATGTTTTGAAACTTATTGAAAAAAAAGTGCTAACATGAATGAGTGACTAAGCAATACCCAATAAGCAAGCTTTATTTAGATGATGAAGAGTGTGCGTGTTTTCATACAATATGTCCTTAGAGAGCTTATTAACCATTTGAATTCAATTATTTGGTTCATGTATTAATCATATTGAGGTGTATTAACATATTAGTTAGGGTTAAATATGTTTTTGGTCCCTACATTTTACCCCCCTATAAAAAATAGTCCTTATATTTCAATAAATGTTTTTAAAATCCCCATATTTTTATTCCGTTAGTACAAATGGCCCCTGCCGTCAATTTTTACCCAATCACCAAACGAAATGGTGACGTGGCAATTTCTGTTTTTTTTTTATAACTTTTTTAATGGGTTGGGCTAACAAAATGGGTCAAATAATACCCGACCCATGGATCCAAATTTCCTCTCCGTCCTCCTTTTGCATCTCTTTCCCCAAAAACTTACTCTTCTCTCTTCTAAACCCCTTCCCTTCTCTTCCTCCCTCCTCTACTTTCACCCTTCTCTTCTCTCTTCTCTCTTCTCTTTAATCCTTCTACTCTCTTCCTCCCTCTCTTCTCTCTTTGTTCTTTCTAACAACAACAACAAAGACAAATTCATTAACCCTACACCACTACAATCAAACATTTATCAATGTTTGTTTTTGTTTCATTTAATTCATAATCATGGAGGAAGGAAGGGAACGGGTATATTAGAAGAGAGAAAGAAAGTGAGGGAGACAAAACCATGATGATGATATTTAATCTGGGTTAACCCAATTTTTTATTTCTGATTTTTTTTTTATGATATGAAGAGGATGTTGAATCTGGATAACCCATATTTGCTTTATAAACAGCCTATGAAGTTGCTTTATGAATTGTTGTTGTTGTGTTGTTGCTGGTGTGTTGTTGTTCTTGTGTCGATTATCAAGATGAACATGAGAGAGAAATATATGAAGAAGATGAAGAACTGGTTGTTTTGCTGTTCTTGTTGCTGTGTTGTGCTATTGTTCTTGTTCTTGATTATAAAATGAATTTGTTTTTCTTAAATAATATTAATTAATAAAAAAAAGCTATTGAAAAATTCTTATTTAATTGTATTTTGTTGTTAATCAATTAATTTAACTACACATTAACACTAATCATTTCAATAAATCTGATTTTTGGCCATATCATTAAAAATTAGGGGCCCACTAGCTGCCACGTCAGCTCCTCGTTAATAATTTGACAGCAGGGACTATTTGTACTAACGGAATAAAAATGTGGGGATTTTAAAAACATTTATTGAAATGTAAGGACTATTCTTCAAAGCGGGGCAAAATATAGGGACCAAAAACATATTTAACCCTATTAGTTATGTTTACCAATGCTTCTTATCAAATGTACTTTATTTTTTATGCTTTAAAGGATAATGTTTAATATCGCGATAATAATTTCCCAACCACTCGGAATATACAGCAGTGTCGTTGTTTAAACTATATATTAATTTCTTTATTTGCTAGTAAAACAATTCTTCTTCTTTTTTGCTGATAACAAACTATTAAAAAAATACGAATATGTATTAAAACAATTCATTAAAGCAGTTTATTTACGTTCTAGTAAGTTAAAGAGAACTCAAATATCGGGGGAGCTTGCTAGAGAAAATATGCTTATATAAAATGCTATCTTTTTTTTTTATTTTTATCTACCATCTGAGCTACCTCCTCTATATAAGATGCTAATAGCATTTGAAATTGGATATGAGAAAGGAAAAAAAAAAGTCTCCAATCTAAAGAGCATTAATGATTTTGGTTGACCAATAAGAAGAGTGAATAAGAAGATTGTCTTAAAATTATCACAAAAATGGTTGTACAGATATCATTATTCTTTTCATTATTACCACTCCAAAGTAAAAAACCACTTTGAGTTTGATCTCGATTCAAACGTTTTGTGAATAAAGAAAGATAAATAAAGAAAAAAGATTTGTTTCCTTCTCAAATATAAATAAGATAAATAAAGAAAAACCAAATCTAAGCACCAAAAGAAAATATAAAAGAGTAAAATATTAAAAAGTAAAATAGCAACATCACAGATAGAAAAAGCAGCGAGTATTAAGGTATTAAAATAAAATAGAAGGGTTATATTTGAACCCAGTAATATAAAATAGAAGGGAGTAGAAAGTGGTTATATTTGTTTGGTCAAGTAGTTTAGTACCTAAAAAATTCTCCTTTTCAAGGATAATAAGTGGGGTTTCCGGGATTCGAACTCCGACCCCTACATATATTATGCAATATCCCATCCAGTTGAGCTATAAGCCATGGGACACTTATACTCCCTCCGGTCCTTATTATAAGAAGAAAAACCAAAAAACATCAAAACCAATGCTATCATTAATTGTTGTAACTTTTTAAACATTTTTACAAATATAACCTTATAGAATGTTGTGAAATATTAAATACATCCACTAATATTAAAACTACAGTCATTAAATGAGGGATACAAATGTCTTTTAAGCAATAACTACACCTTAAAAGTTGTGACATTCTCTTATAAATTGGACCAAAACTTTTTTTGAAAATTTTCTTATATTAAGAACAGGAGTGAGTAACTTAAAAGCCACATTTTCAATCTTTTTTCTTGACAAAAAAAACTACATTTAATGCATATAAATTAATGTGGTTAAACGTGTTTTAATGCACACGTTTAATGCACAATATTAGGTGTGTACCTTTTTTCGTGTATGGCACTTGAAGCAAATTTAAGTGAGTTACTAAAATGAGGGATAAAAAAGTCTTTTAAGCAATTACTATCCTTAAAAGTTGTGACAGTTGCTTATAAATAGGACCAAAACTTTTTTTGAAAATTTTCTTATATTAAGGACCGGAGGGAGTATTTTTTTTGAAAAGGTTTCGTCTCTACAAAATAAGGAATTTATAAATTTAGTCTTTACTTATTTTTTATTTTTTAATGTTTTTTAGTCCAACATAATTATCATCCATGCCATTTTTGTCTTGGCTGTTAAGTGAACATGTATTTTTTCTTCAAAAAAGTCAACATATATTTTGAATCTTTTTTTTTCTTTCAAAATTGTGTTTAGAAATTAGAACAATATAAAAAAAATCCATCCGCCAAAAATGTCATCATATTCTGAGTTTTAGGTCTAACTTTTGAAGTTTAAAAAATTAATATTTAGTTAATCCCATATTAAAAAAAACACTAAATTTTAGTCTCCAAAATTAATACGTTTTTTTTATTTTAGTGGATAACGACATGTTATTGGGTGACATGGCATGATTATATTAAGCTACATATTGTATCGTAGTTATTAGGACTATCATCACCAATTTTTGAATTTGGGGGACCAAACATCAAAAAAAAAAAAAAAAAGACTTATTGGGACTATAGCCGAAAAACCTTGTCATTGCATGAACTAAAGTATTGTTAAACCCTGAAATTTATATAATGTTCTAAATATTTTATTTCCGAGAGGATGATGTTTTAATCATGGTTGCATAAAAATCATTATAGTAAGCAATTATACGGGGCATAGCAAATTTAGTTTTTTTTTATCAAGTAGTTTAGTGGCTAGAATTCACCTTTTTCAAGGTGAATAAGTGGGGTGTTTGGGGTTCGAATCCTGACCCCTGCATATAATAATGCATGTCCCTGCCAACTGAGACAAAGTTATATATTGACATGTATAAAGTGATGGTCTGTGATATATATTGACATGTATAAAGTGATTGTCTCCTACTTATATTTTGAAACGAAGGGAATACACAAAGACAAAAATATTCTGTAAAAAAAATGTAATATTTTTAATTCTGAAGTAAACGATTGTTTCCTTATCAAAGAACGAAAACAGTGTCAACATTCTTGACTCAAGTAAATGACAATTAATATCCATGAAGCAAAATTTGAATATGTAATAAATATTATACTCTAAATGTTTTTGTTATTAATTTTTTTTGTTTACATCGTTTTTATTTAAAGAATTTGTTTTCGCATTTCCTTATATGAATGCAAACAATGCATGGAAATTAATACTCCCCTTATATTTCTTCTATTTTCTATGATGATTCCATGATTCTAGATGTGAATTTCATGTAACAAATAATCGGGTTAAAGTTAAATATATTTTTTTTGGGCAAAATTTTTATGTTATATATGACTTTGGTTATCTCGTTGTTGGCTTTGTGTAATTCCCTAATTGGTTATAATTAAATTGAATTCTGATTCATTCATGTCTTGAAAATTAGTAATAGAGAATTCACAGAAAATGCAATTTGAAGCTAAAAACCATTGCTTCGTTGTGAGTGGCTGTAATTTTGGTTTAAACGGGAACAAAATTAAAACTTCTGACTTGCAAGAGAGCAATATCAGGAAGAGAACACATGATTGATAATAAGTTAATGAGAAAAAATTGGAATAAAGGAAGGATAAACTCTAACATCTATAGTAATATTCATTAAGTCGACATATCAATTGGAATAAATGAGAAAATTTATAGATAAAAGCTAAATAAATTTATTGATATTAGTTTTTCGACATATCAATTCATTAAGTAATATTCATTCAACATAATGTATATAAACTCTAACACCTTGATTCTATATCAAATACAAAACATTGCCTCGACTAAAAATTGTATTGTTGATTTTGAACACCTTGAAGTCGAATAATATAGACAAATGCTATCAATTCATTAAGTAATATTCAATCAACATAATGTATATAAACTCTAACACCTTGATTCTATATCAAATACAAAACATTGCCTCGACTAAAAATTGTATTGTTGATTTTGAACACCTTGAAGTCGAATAATATAGAGAAATGCTCTTCAATGGGATCCAGAGAAAGTAGAATTAACGATTAACAATAAGATACACAAAAAATAAAATCAGCCCCATAATCTACAACAAAGTGATTAAACTTCCATGTTTTTTTTGTTTACAAAAAACTTCCATGCTTTTAAAACACGAAAAATACTTTTTTTTTTTTTTTTATGAATTTGTTTATGGAGGAAGAGATGGGGAAGAGACATATGAAAACAATGAAAAACTTTTTATGAATTTGTTTATGGAGGAAGAGATGGGGAAGAGACATATGAAAACAATGAAAAACAAATTGTCAATATATAGGGAAAAAAATCATGACATGATCAATTTTGATTGGCTGATGAAAACTAAATGTGTCATGAATCAATTTGATTGGCTAATAAAAAATAAATGAGTCATAATTCAATTTCATTGGATGATAAGAAAACATTAAATGCACCTTTCAATATAAGGTTGCCACATGTACTATCAAAATAAAATAGGGGAAATGTTTATAATAAAGATGCCGTATATATGACATGTAAATTTCAGTTTGATTGGTTGATTACATTGTTTATGAGCTCAAATTAATTTTTTTTTGTCAAGTAGTCAAGTGGTTAGAATTCACATTTTTTTTTCAAAGTGAATAAGTGGAGCCCAGACCCCTACATATAATAATGCATGTCCCTGCCAACTGAGGTATGCTCACGGGGACTCAAATTAATTATTATATACCCAGTAAATGTTATAATCATTTTATTTTCTCTTTTGAATAAGGGAAATGTTAATTAGTGCCCCGGGGCACGTCAAGGTGATTAATATAGAAACTTTACATTGAGAAATGATGAAAAGTGGAATGTTCTATTTTAGAAAAGTCAAAAAGTTGTTGTCTTTAATAAAAAAAAAATATTTTTAACTTTCTTAACTAGTGCCCCGTGGGCACTGTTAACACAACCCTTTGAATAATAATAAAAGTTATTATAACTTATAATCATTGT
The DNA here is from genome assembly GCF_051527215.1 of Medicago sativa. NCBI lineage: Eukaryota > Viridiplantae > Streptophyta > Magnoliopsida > Fabales > Fabaceae > Medicago > Medicago sativa. Next base: position 3,435,125 of record NC_140753.1, read on the forward strand.
TGAGCTTGATCTTATAACTTTTCAATAATTTCAACACAAATAAGACCTGCACTTATTTTTCCGGACCCGTGTGGACCACTAACACAGAAGATCGACGGGTGAATGGTGACATAGAGAGGAAATGGGCATGTATGATGCTTAGATATATCAATGTGGTAGCACTCATTGACATTAAGGCGGGAATGTTAATTGTCACGTGTCACAGTTGAATTAACCAATATCATATAATATTATGTTATGTTACTGAAGTACAAACCATATCAATGTCTATATATGATTATTGATCATATGGAGAACTCGAATTAGATATATGTCTAAGGTGATAAGTGATTTTCGTTTCCTCTTGCTTATTTTTTTGGATTAATTATTAATAAATATATTTAACAGACGAGAGTGAACCTACATAATAGAAAACCATGAAGTGAAACATATGTAAAATCTTTTTTTGAAGGAAAACATATGTAAAATCTTGAAAATAAGAGATTTTTACCATGAAGTGAAACATGTTTGAAAATAAGAGGTTTTTACATATTGGTGCTAATAAGATATTTTTACACTAAAACTATACTTTTTGGCTCATTCTTTGTATGCATTGAGATTTTTTATCTCACCAACTTGTGTACGGACCCATATCACATCTTATCTTATTTTATCCTATTAAAAAACTTTTTTCTTATATAAATAGAGGGTCGAAAACTACAACTTAATCAAACTAACTCCCGTACAATCTCTATTGATATGTTTTGGTGGAAGATTTTTGAGGGAAAGAGAATGATAAATTGATTTTTCTTTTCTAGATTTAAAAAAAAAATATAAAATATGTTTAGAAATGAATTAAATATGATTGAAGTTTTACTTGATCATATCTTATATTCTTTATATATTTTTTTTTTAAGAATTTCAAGTGTACACCAAAATATAAATTTAACTCTTCAAATTCTTCCCCTCCAATGAGACTGGGGATTTTGAAATATCCCTCAAAATACAACAGAAACAAGTTCAATTTTTTATTTATCGTTATAAGAAGCCTCTCAAGGGTAAGGCCATTAAAACCATTGCTTTAGGCCTATCAACAAAAAAAAAAAATTTCATCAACTTATAAATAAGAAGGTCTCATATACAGACGAAAAAGACTTCGTATGTTAAAATTTCCTTTAGAACTCACTTTTAAAGATTATTGCGTCGGCCTTGTTATAAGGAAGATTATGTGGTAAAGGTAAGGACATGTTAGTTGACAATCTCCTGAAGGTGATGGGGTCACATAAGCAGTACATTCAGGAAAGATGTACTGTCGGCTTAACCTAAAGTGGCATATTATTGTGTGTGTTTCAATGATGCATCCATCGAAAAGCCCCTTTAGGTTAATGAAGGTTTTTTTTGAATCAGAAGATGGCATATTATTGTTTCAATGATGCATCCATCGAAAAGCCCCTTTAGGTTAAGCCCCTTTAGGTTAAGCCGATGGCATATTATTGTCGGCTTTTACACAATGACATTGCCTCTTAAAGTAACCATGCATGAACTTCATTTATCTCCTGAATCTTAGTATCGTCATCAAGATTTTGTAAATATTCATTAGTGAACTTGAAGATGATTCTTTTTCTAGATAATCATTTGATAAAGACGACATGTCGCAAGTGTACATGAAGTTGATTACTTTATTTCATTTTTATTTCCACCAACAACAGTTAATGAAGGTTTTTTTTTTTTTGAATCAGTAACAGTTAATGAAGTTTATTAATTAGTTTTTTTTTATTTGAAATTCCAGCAACTTTTATTCCTTAAGACGTGATTAAATTTTTATTTTGATTTACATGAAACTTTAATATTTTGATACAAATAATTAAGTTGATTCTATGGTGGAGAAGTGAGGTCATTAATTATTGTATTATGCACAAGTTTGTTTATACACTATAATTGGATTAATAAGCATTACCAATTGATCAAATAAGATATATGATGTGGCTCGATTATATAATCTAATCTAATGGTAAAATATCCGTACAAGATACAACACTATCTTACTTGTGTATATATAGATTGGTCATAAATTTAATATTGGAAAAACTCAAGTTTCATGTTGAAGAGAGACAAAGTCTTAATTTCGTATAAAAATTAAGTGGCACCTCCTACTTCTCAAGTTAGATTTTTAAGGACATGTAGCCTCAATATAAAACATAATATAAATCAGAGTCAATCAATCAAGTTCTCCATCATGTATATTCACGCATCAAGCTCAATGGTGTGTTGGGGAGTCCAAGGGAGCACCAAGAACAAGAAGTCAACGAGATCAATGTGAAACTAACCACTCATGCAAATTTGAGCCTAACAATCTTCCCCTCAACTGTGACTGATGGAACACACATCATGAGAAAACTGCTACGAAGACTAGCCAAATTAGGGTTTTCAATCTAAGGATCCAATTAACCATGGTTCACTCTCACTCCCCCACTAAGCCGAAACATGACTCTAATTCCACTTGTTGGGAAATCCGAAGGAGTGACGTGAGCAACAAATGGCCCATGATCTAGAACCAACTAGAGACTTTGACACACCATATATCTACATCCAAAATATTAAGCATCGTATATTTAGTCATCTCTCTTATATGTCAAATATCTAACTCATTCATAATCGATGCGAGACTAATCACTTACACTTGAACCCAACACACATTTGTGTATTAGGTTCCCACTACCAAGTCTCATGTTGAATAGACACTAATATATTTCACCTTATAATCCAATTGTGTACGAATTATTTAGTCTCAAAATAAAATATACTATTTAACTTTAAAGCAATATATAAACTAGGGTTAATTATGTTTCTAGTCCCTATAAAATAGCGACCTTGTAAGTTTAGTCCCTACTTAATTTTAATAGCATTTTTAGTCCCTAATTTTGTTTTTCTGCACTGAGTATTAGTCCCTACTCAATTCAAATTTGTTTAATTTATGCTTAAACTCTTAAATTTTTGAACAATTTTTTGCAGACATGTTTAGAACATTACTAAAAGTTCGTCCGCAAAAAATTATTGCAAAATTTGATTTCTACATCCAGATTTTATTACTTTTTATCTTTAACTTTTGTCGTTTTAAAAAATTCATATTTAATTCATTTCATGTCAGAAAATTCTAAATTTTAGTAAATGAACCTTTCATAGTGTTCTAATCTTGTCTCAAAAAAATCGTTCAAAAATTTAAGAGTTTAAGGATAATTAATCAAACTTTGTTTTAGCAGGGACTAAAATTATAAGTAAATTTTTTTTATAGGGACTAAAAATGCTATTAAAATTAAGTAGGGACTAAACTTACAAGGTCGTTATTTTATAGGGACTAGAAACATAATTAACCCTATAAACTATTAGTCATTTACTTATATATTATACAATTATTCAGTTAAAACACATAAATATCATGCTTGAAGAAATCATATCATTTGAAGAAATAGCGTGCTTGATTGCTTGTTGAAGAAAGATGCCTTGGTTTGGGTAACTGGGTCCAGTTGTTTTGATTAGTTAAATCACATTAACTTAAAGTATTTGTTTAATATGACATTTCATGATTTTAAACGTTTGTATTAATACGTATATGCAATATATAGTTATGAGATACTGAAAGAGAAAGTTGATTGATGCGAGTTAACCACCAAGTTGATGTGCAAGAAAGAAAAAAAATGGACATTTGCTTGTATGAATCGCAAGCTAAAACTTTGAAAGTAATATATACAAATTGATATTTAAAAAAGACATTTTTTAAGGGAATTGTGAAAAGAGAAAATGATTGTACTTAGCTTTAAGGAGGAGCAAGGAAGAGATATGTGGGCCTTCTAGTTTGATTTTTAACCAGTGATCAGTGAGGAGAAAAAAAAACTCTAAGGACATTGCCATTATAAGCATGGTTGGTTAAGTTATTAAGTCATGGATGAAATGTCTCCACCATTTGGTTCTTTCAATACAGTGTGATCCGCATGTTCCTCCCCCAATTCTTTTTAAATCATATACATATTATATTCATCTATACAATATAATATTTTGTCAAAAATTTCCAAAGTCTATACAATATCAATCAATATACAATGTCTACCTCCAATGTATCTAGCTAGATACAAATTGATGAATGTTTAATGCATTTTTATTAGCCAATTATTTTATTGACATTTTATTCTCCTAGTGGAAAGCATTTCATTTTAGGACTAGTTAACATAGCCCTCTTTCCTTCAAAGGAAAGCCCTCTATTCCCTGTTTGTTTACTGGAAGCAACATAAGGTCGAAAAAGTCAAAAACAAAAGTATATTTTAATGATACATGAAAAATGTGCTAGCGTGTGAGATGAAATTAAGTGAAGGTTAAGTGGTCCTCTAGAAAAATGAGGAGAAATTGGATCATCATGCAATCGTATGATGGAAATGGTGTGAAAGCTACACGAAGATGTTTTGGTTTTGCCTCTAGCATTGTGTACTCTTCTATTTGAGAGTATTTACCTCTTTTTTTGTTGATGAGTATTTGCTTTTTGCTCTAGTACTGAGTGTGTGCTTTCAAGGGTTAAATAATTGTTTCCTCTAAAAAAATATTGGTGAATTTTTTATTTTAGTCTCTAAAAATAAAAATGGCATGTGTTTCTTCTTTTCAAATTTTTTTGTTTAACTTTTGGTCCATAATGACAAGTTTTTGTTCATATTTATATCAATGTTATGATCATTTGTCATTATGGATAAAGTTGTGGGATCAAAAGTGCTATTAAACTACTTTTTTCTTAATATTGGAATTTTTGTTACATATTCTTATAAAAAGATACGAACGAGTATATGGTTGTTGTTCAACTAAAAATTTTCTTATTTATCTTTTACAAGAAATTTTTTAATTAGAACATTAAATTAAAGGTTAATACCTTAAATAACAAGATATGAAAATAGTCTATGTAAAAAAATTACAAATTTTCACACATGCAATTTTGAATTCTTCATATTTAAACTCTTTATATGGGAGTTATTTTCGGTCTCTTTAACCTTTTACAACGAGATAAGAGTAAGATATGAATGATAAATGATTCAAAATTACACGGGTGCATGTTTTTTACATGAGTTATTTTCAGACCTCGTCTAAATTGTATAGGTCAATTTGAGGCAATAACCCTTAAATTAAATTCAATTCAATTTAGTAAAAAAAATAGAAATTAAATTAAGAATGTTCTAATTTAATACATATATCTTGCTCCCTTTTTTCCTGACACGTTGATTTTTTTTTTTGTCTAAAATAACACAATTTATGGGAGTAAATGATCAATCACCCGTTGAAATTATAACTTCGTGCAATTATTTCCCTGAAATTTGCGAAACCTCAAAAACCTTTGATTTTGTTAAATGTCAGTCAAATTTGTCCCTCTATCTATTTTTGTTGTTTGATCTTATGGCGTGACCATTAAGTGCACACATGACAGCTATACTTTTGTTTTTTTCCATGATCTCACATTTCTTATTACTCCATATGATCTTATGTCTGGTTCTAAGATGTTCAAGTGCATATTAACACAAAGCACATCATCTCACATTTGTGTAATGGGAGAAATTCAAAGCATAGCTCATGGAACAAAGTGGAAGTTGTAACAAAAATGACGACATTATAAAAAAATGTTAAGTGACATGTATGCAAATGTGAGTGAGACCATTATAGTAACTTGATTCAGTCATAATTATCGAAGTTTCTGACTAAAATAATCAAGGGTTAAATAAGTTTTTTGTCCTTATAAATATAGCAAATTTTAATTTTAGTCCCTAAAAAATAAAATGAGATGTTTTCATCTTCACAAATTCTTTTGTGTTAGTTTTGGTTCCTAAAGGATATAATTTAGACAGCTTTTTGACATTTTTTAAACATAATATGAATATATGAAAGTTGCACATAATAAACGGACATAACATGGATACATCTTGATCATAAAAGAGTTATAATTTTGACATTCATATGAACATAAATTGGCCATTAAGGACCAAAAACAAAATAATAAATTTTGTGAGGATGAAAATATTCAATTTTATTTTGTAGGGACTAAAATCAAAAATTCACTATATTTATAAGGATGAAAAACTTATTTAACCCAATAATCAATAAACCTTTCACTTATTGAGACCATCTCAGAGGTGAGAAATACTCTGCATTTCTGGAGAATGTATTACCACAAAGGCACAAACTGAAAATGAAGAAGCAACAAAGCATACGAATCGTAATTAAATTATTGATCTACTTATTGATTTTCACTGTCACAACCATCCACACAAGCATTCTCTTCATATGATCAACTAGTTCTTGAACCTGCTCTCTTGAATGAAGGGGTGAAGGATATATACAAGCAAAATAAAATAAGTACTGGATGTATATCTTGCTAAATTGGACGATAATGTTTCCAATTATGATATTGATGTATTTAGTTAATTTGCTAAATTATGATTCAGACTTATTTTATTGTTGAACTGAAGTTGCATCAACACATTTAAGTGTCCTTCACGTAGGGGACCAATTTGTCTTTTTCTTGTAAACTTAGGGGAAGTATTTGTATATAAGTGTTAAATTTGAGGGAGGTATTCGCCAATTTCAATAACACATAAATTTTAGGAAGAACAAAAAAAGCATTTAAATATATATATATATATTAGCCATTTCCTCCCTCCATGTGTGCATTTAACGGCCACGTCATAGGGTCAAATGGCGAAAATGAACGGAGGGGCCAATTTTGACAGACGTTTAACAAAATCAAGGGGGTTTTGAGGTTTCACATATTACAAGGGGTAATTGTATGAAGTTACAATTTCAGGGGTGATTGATCATTTACTCAAATTTAAAGTTTGAAAGAAAACTTTCAATACTGAATGTATTCCTTCAAAATGTAAGTTGACATAAACATTGTTGGCCACGAACCTTCGCACATGTATAGGAACTCTACAAAAAGGAGAAGCTTTTAGTTGAAAAGGTAAATAAGATCGTGGATGATCGAAATTAATGGCGTCAATGACAGAGTGGTAATGGTATATCTGAAAACATTTTAAAGCTCATTTCAGTAACGTTAGAGAAATGGGTAAAGTATAGTATAGAGTAACTGGGTACCTTAAACAAGTGGCAAACATAACTTACATAATGAGTCCCCATAACAGCGTACAACGAGTTAACGACCTAACCATCATTTAGTTGAAAATTTGAAGGCATCCACTTAGCATATACTTCTTCACAATATGATGAATTGGAATAGCCAGTTTGAGACTGTGATTGGATCGACTAATTGATGTTTGGTAATGTGTCAGGACATGCTTGATATTGTTTCGAAACAGTTTCCACCAAGCCAGCTGCTCATTCGGACACATGGAGCTGAATTACGATCATAACTGACTTCTAGATGTTATTCCAGTGGATCTTATATCTAAGTCATGTGGACATATGTGCTTTCACAGGCCCTCAAGTTAGGCTACTTAGACTTCGCGAGCTCTAGGCCGCTACTTAGTTCATTGAGCGGAGCCATATGCCCATGGAGCATTCTGCACAAGTTTGGTAACACGTAATACTAATCATTTTTGTTCCTAGGCAACTCAACTGTGATTTTTGCGAAGCAAGAAACTGAGAGGTGCTATTCTTCGGGCCATGTTTCCTGGTTTCTCCACTTTCTGCATTCTTCTATGATTTCTCTTCCATGCTTGTGTTATTCCTCTACATTGGTGTCTTGCCTTCACTACATAATCTCTCAGCTTACCAGAACCTTCATTTATATTTTCACATATCCCCTTACTCTTACGCTCAAATTTCTTCCGTTCAGTGAATATTTTTCTCTCTTCCACTAAAATATGCCAGAGATCATTTTCCCTAATGGTTTAGTGAACCACCCAAGTATGTGGGTCAGGTTGAAGGGCAAGGTTTAGGATTGGGTCACATGAATGATTCACTCATCTCCCTAATATAATAATATTTTTCTCCCTATCATGAACACTTACTTTAAAAATAAAATTACTTTATCCACCGTTTAAACCAACACAGTGATCCCTTTTAACACCAAAATATACTGCAACTAGAATGGTAGAAAATTCTGGCATAAGCATTAAAGCAATGATCACAACAACCAAAATGGTTACAAAATTTGACATAAGCATTAAAACAATGATTAGCAGCCCGGACAATCTATAAGATTTTGTATAGACACAATGCAGTATACTAGCAGCCAATATAACATGATCTACTCAAATTTACAGTAATTTCATTAATTATTATTATTCTTTCATGCACCTCATAATATTTCCAGATTCCACTGTCATTTCTTCATTAGAAGAACAACTGTGTGAGCTGCTATACTTCTATTTTCTCCAAGGCTATCAACCTTTTCATGAGTTTTTGCCTTTATATTTACCACAGAAGCGTCAACTCCAAGCAGTGCAGATAAGTTGGCCTTGATAGCATCCTTGTGTGGGCTTAGTTTCGGCCTCTGAAGTATCAATGTTGCATCTAAATTTCCAATATCATAACCTGCCTCATGCATAAGTCTGACCTGTAATAAAATCATAACATATTATAAAATACCCTAAAAATATCAAGTATAGATACAGCGTTATCTTTAATCATAATCCTAAGAAAACACTTTCAGTAACCAAATATAATTTGTACAACCATCATACGTCAAAAGAAAATCACAGAAAATGTTGTTTAATAACTGCTAAACACATGGTAAATGCAGGGTCCAAAATTAATACAATAAAAGAGGAGTCACTGTTAGGTCACAGTTTACTTATTCAATAACTAGCAAAAAATTTAACTAAAAAAAAAAAAATAGCAAAGTTTTGTTTGGTTAAGAGACATTATCAATTACCCTGTTACACACTTGACTGATAGAGCACAATCTCACTTCTGAATACTGTTAGGTAATTTTTTCTTACTGTAATATCCTTGAACTCATTCTCTACTTTTTGGTCTGTATCAGCTTAAATTGATAGAGCTTGTTAGAATAATTACTCATTTTTCAGATGTGAATTGTATCTGAATTGTTTAAAATAGGAAGTCACACTTCACATGCTAACTGTCTGTAGAGTGAATAAAAGCTTTTTCTTCGGAAATGACATATTTGAGGTGTATCATGTGTGTATGTTGAGGTGAGTACAAGGGCTAACGGTTGTTTGGGAGATGTAAATTTGTGCCCAGTTAAATAGCTGACCTTGTGATCCTATGTATGTTAGTTTGTGACACCGGATTAAATGGGTTTGATGAACAACTTTGCAAATCAACCCATATATCTACATAAAAAAGAAAAACAATTTTTAAGTTACTTTTCAAGTGAAAATTACCGAAAAATTTTTTTACAAGGAAAAGTAAAACATGCACATTAGTAGGCAGACCGGCCTTTTGAACTCACATATGTATGCGAACTTCTTAAATATATGCCTGTTTAAATAAGGGATTATGCAAACCAATCAGTTTAAATATGGGCCTATGCTGACTGGTGCGAGCTGGCATGCATACCCGCCTCTACAGGTCTATTCGGTTCTAACTGAGGGGAATAAAAACATCTCTCTTTTTTGTTTGGTATAATACGGAGATATGAGTAATTTTAATGAAAAGAACATACAAATTTAGATTTTACACCATTTTAACATTTCGTGTGGTATTTAAGGTTAATTTAGTCTATTTATAATGTTATAGTATTATGCGAGATTTTGCTCTCCTTCCTCTCTTCTCCCGTCCCCTTTAAAAAAACTGAACACAGCTGATTCCCTTATATACATACAAGGTATATGATTGGTACATGAACAGTCTGCTTTTCTGCTCATCAAGCTAATCAGTAGCCTGTTAACTCATGTCATTATTTCCACTGTTAACCAAAGCGCTAATCTCTTCTAAGTCCTTACCCTTTTAACTCAGTAATAATTTCATGATTTCTTAAACTCGTACGTACCAAACTCGTTCAATAATAAAGTCATGTCATTTCATCCATGCACCCTAAATTAGAAGAATGAAAAATAGATGTAGCAGATGGAATGCATTTGATATCTCATTTCATTCCATCTTATTCTAACAATCCGAACAATGACAATGTCTTTCCATTCCACTGTCCCTGATTGCAAGGCATACCTTCCTATCATGCTTATACTTTAGCAACCATTTAAGTTCTAACACTGCATAATAATAACTTGAAAGCAATATGCAATGTGTCCATGAATAATTCATTGAAATGGAATTACAATTTGTGACAGAACAAACAAATCATTACGGTGAACATTTGGTAACCTATTAATATATTCCCTAAATTCAAACAACATTAGAAAAACTGAAAACACAATTACACTAAGGCCTAAATCATACTGTATTTCAATTGAGAAAATAAAGTAGAAGGAAGATATTTATGTAGAATATACTCACAGATTCATGGACAAACACCGAAGAATCACAACCCTTCCACTTAGGATCAGAATCAGGAAAAATCTGTCCTATATCAGGAAGACCTAAAGCCCCTAAAATTGCATCAACCACGCAGTGAAGCAGAACATCCCCTGTTCATATTTCATCATCATGTTCAAACTCAGAAAAAAAATGAAAAAATTGAGTAAATACTCAATTTGGTATAGAGTTGTTGGCAAGATCTTGGGCCCATTTGGATTGGCTTATTTTTTAGCTTATCCAGAACAGCTTATGAAAATAAATAAGCTTTTATGTATTATTCATAAGCTCGTCAAGATAGTTTATGAGAAAACGGCTTATGAAAATACAATTTTCGTTAGTGAGAACTTATGAATTAACATAACAACTTATTTATTTGCATAAACTATTTTTCATAAGCTAAAAAATAAGCTATGAAGCACAAACATAGACACGGACACGGGACATGACACCGATGTCGATAATAATTTTGAGAAAATGACATAATTTAGTGTAATCATATGTGCCAGTGTAGGAAGCGAAGCGTGTCCGACACCGGAACACACCTAATTTGTGGAGTGTCCGTGTTTCATAGTAAATAAGCCAATCCAAACAAATGGCCCCTAATCACAAACTTACAATGGATAGCTTATACCGTATAATTTTCAAAACACTACAAATTTAATTCACTAGTTTATCCACTATCAGCTAGCTTATCTGCTATAAGTCCATCCACTATCAACTAACTTATCCACTATCCACTACTTGCTACCAAACAGAGTCATAGTCCCTATATATTTCGAAATTACAAAAAGAGCATAGAGTGTATCTTTCGTTAATAATTTTATGGACTAAATTGACGACCAGAAAATATTCACTAACTAACTAACTAACTAACAAAAAAGACAAATTTATGTATGTTGTTGAAATCTTTATACATTGAAGAACAATTGTGACAGTGTCTCACACATTTAAGAATCAAAATGACTATTAACTCGGAGAAATGTAAAAAAGATTATAAAAATGAAAAGGGGCATGGTTAGATAGAATGAATACCATCAGAATGAGCCTCGCAACCTCTATCATGAGGTATATTAATTCCACCAATAATTAAAGGATAACCAGGTTCCAATCGATGAAGGTCAAAACCATGGCCAACCCGAAAAGGAAGAACCTTTGAAGGAGTAGCTGAGATTGGGGATTTGTCGATTTCAATTGAGGTTGTGGGTGTTGCAGCTCCTGAAGGTGAAACAAACAGTGATGGTGATGATTTGAGATGAAGGGTATGGTGTTTGAGAGGAAAAGAACAAGAGAATGGAATTGGGTGAGAAGATTTGAGGGATGCTGTGAATGGGAAGGAGTAAGAAAATGCTGTTAGAGAAGATGAAGACATGGTTGGTTGGTTGGTTGTTGAAGTTAAGGAGATTACTGTTGTGAAAAAATGGTGTGAATTTCAGTTTTCAGACACTATATTTGAGCGGCACAGAATTGGTATATTCTGTTAATCTTTTGTGTACACTGAATTTGTATTTTAGTCAAGAGTAATGATATTTTGACATACAACTTTGTTGACAACCTTGTTTTTCTCACTTCTTATTGGTCAAAAACAATGGAGAGAGAAAAAGGAAGAGAGAGGATAACAACATCATGTGAGTATGAGAGAGAAAGTTGTCCAAAAGTTGTCAAAAAGTGGTTATCAAAATATCATTTCTCTTTAGTCAAAGGTTTAAATTTAAATCATACATCTACCAAAAAATATTATATATTTAAATCATCCACAATAAATGTTTTTAATGGATACCCAATTTCCTTTCTTTATACATTTAACTTGTGGTTAATTAAATCTAAAATTATGTTTAATTCAGTTAAATACATGATTAGTTTAGAACATGTTGAAAATAATTACGAAGTTGAATTAACAACAATTTTTATTATGAATTGGATTAATCATTTTATATTGTTGATAGATAAAATGATAAGAGTCATTGGAAAATCACACATATGATAAAATCATTTTATATTGTTAATTTTTGTCAGTTGAATGAGTACTAATAATCATTTACTCGATTGAATTAATTACATTTTTTAACAGAATTAAGCATTGCAGGTGTAGATTCAATGATCTGATACGAAAAATGGGACCAAGCCCTACATCCATCCAAGACCAAACTCACAATAAGGGCAGAAAATACGATAGGTTGAATTAGGTTTTGTAAGATTTAAGTTTGACTTAGTCCCAAAAAGTTTAGATTTGAGTCTAACTTTTTTGAAAGTCTAGGATGATTTGTTAACCAACTTAATTTTTTTTTAAGAACATGTTTTAACAAGTAATTTGACAAATGTTTCAACATCTTATTTATTTATTTATTTATTCTTTATCTCTTTTTTTATCTCATCGCTAACATATCACATCTATCACATCACATTTTCTATTTCTCTCTCATTATATTTTTTTTTAGAGATTCTCTCATTATATTGTTGGGGGGTTTGGGTGTTCATCACATATTTTTCAAATGGATTATAGCAAACTTAATCATACATACATAGTCCGGATGATTAGAAATACATTGTCAAAAGTTCAACTTCAGGTCTTTAAATGTTTGAATTTTTATGTACAATGTTGGCAATGGGATTTTAACCTAAGATCATATACATGCAACGCAAATCTCGTATCACTCTAACAATTCTAGTGGCTTAAATATTTTATTTTTCTTTTCAAAAGTCTCATTAAAGACTTATTTTATTTAAGTTTATAAATTTCAAAATTAATTAATCTTTGCAATAATCAGTATCCAGATTCCCTTTTCCACAAGTAAACATATGAGCTCATTGATAAAAGAACACGACTCCTGTGATTTCATTTTATAAGAGCATGTAATAACAACTCAGAATAGAAGTGAGATTTTAACTTATAATAACGACAATAATAAAGTCCTTTGAAGTATGAACTTAACGTTCCTTACAAATTATTTAACTAGTTCGCTTGTAATAACTTCAGACGTAAGACTTTCTTAACATATATATGGAGGAGATAAATTATTAGCAATCAGCTATGAAGTACTAATCAGTTTCCTTAGCCTTGGCATGACCAATTCAAGAAAATCGAAGAGTCTCGGTTTTAGTTTCACCAAGCAAAGCTGCAACAGAACCAACAAAAGCAGCATTCATATAGGTGGTAGGTTCTGCATGAGAGTAATCAGATCTTGCATCATTGTATTGGTCATTAGAATTTGGTCCTCCAACAATAGCACCCACATGAATATTAGGATTTGCATTAGATGAAGAGAAATAGTTCTGGCCATCATTGCACCCCACTTTGGCAGGTTGAGATATGATTGAAGGGATGGAAGAACCTCTGTGATGTAATTGTTTTGGATATTTACTCCCATATCCCACCATATATGACATCTTCATGGGATTGTTTCCTAATATGTAGTCCACCTATGTAATGTCACATTCAAGTTTTAGTTATGCACCAATGAGTTTGATATTTTAGAAGCAAAACCAGATTAGTATATATACCTGTGATTTTGCAAAGGCTCTAATTTCAGAGGGGGAGAAATGGGCAGAGCCACACTGAATTCCATCAATATGATTTTTATTTAAGATTTTGGAGAAAATGAATAGCACCATGGTTGATGTTGTGGTATATTGCAAATTACTACTATCTCTAATATACAGAAGCCCACCTGAGTTAACAAAAAATAATACACTAATTGAGCTCATTCCACCATTGATTGAAATAAGATTGACTGTATGTTATATGTATTATTAATCATTAAAGGTAACTTATATATATATACATATATACCAGGAGTTGTTTTAATCTGTAGAGAGCTACTTCCTGGCATCAATGCACATATAAACGATTCGGCATCAGTCTTAATCTTGGCTAACTCCTTCTTCCCGCCATAGAATTCCTTGAGAAAGAAGAAAGAAAAACAATTAGAATTAATGAGTTAATTTTTCCTTTTGAACTAATGTTTACTAAAGAATACAGTTTTGTTATATGGTAGTTAATGGTTTAACTATAAATATAAGTACCTGTGTTAGTAATGTTTGAGCTCCAACAAATTTGTTATCCCAGCTGAATTCAGACACTGCTTGACTCCAACCTTGGTTACTTGTGATGTACGTCAAGTACTTGCTTTCCCCACTAGCCTTGTATAGCCAAGAAGCAGCCCATAATAGTTCATCCTTTTCATACACAATTTAAAATAACAACCATAAATGAATGATCTATGAAAAAATAATTATTAGTCTTTAAATGTTTTATTTTTTACAAGAGGTAATTTCTTACCTGATAACCAGAGTACGAGCAGTAAAATGGGCAAGAACCCGAGTAAGAACCTCTATATTTGTCAGCAAAATCAAACAACTGCAAAACATATTTAATTATTAGTAAATTTTGTTAAATTAAATACATAAAAACTCTAATGCAAATTTCACTTGTTTCTTAAGTTTAATTATATTTTTTTTTTTTGAATGGCCTTAAGTTTAATTATATAAAATCAAAATGGAAATATCAGCTCTTGATCAATGGATTATAGAGCCAATTGATCATCATGATTCATGAATGAGAATAAAACATGTTCCTTGAATTGCTTACAGATTTTGACTGGCTTAATAGCTTGGATGAATAATTGATATCTGTTTTCTTAAAGACAATTGAAGCAGCAGAAAGAGCGGCAGCTGCCTCAGCTGCAGCCTCAGTTCCAGGGGAATTCGAATCAATCTTGTAAGTTGTTCTTGGTGTATCCATGTCTTCTGGACGCTCCCAACAATTATGATCTGCGTTTCCATCTCCCACCTAGCAATCACAACGATATTTGATTATAAAACTTATCAACATGCAACACAACTCACACACACATTATGTATACATTATATTATCTAAAATGTATACATTATCATAGGATATATAGAATTAGACCTGTGTAAAGAGCGTGGTTGGCGAAGTGTGAGCTTTAAGTATGAAATCTGCACCCCAACGAATAGCACTGCGGAGATAATCAAGCTGGTTCACCGAAGAAATCTCACTTTCATATTCAACAGCAGTCCAACTCAACAAGCTCACCGTAAAAGACATCGGCCATCCAAACTTCACATTATCACCCGCGTCGTAGTATCCTCCAACCAAATCCACCTGTCAATGACACATGATTGTTCATAAAGAATTCATATAAAAAAACACACATATATAGAGCATTGTATAAAGTTATATTGAGCCTAGTGCAAAATTGTGGTTAAATTTTAGGTCATGTCGTGTATATTTGTATACATTTTGAGTCTTGCCATCAGAGAGAGCTGAGTCTCCCCTCCACTTCACTCTTTGGTCCTTAGGCAACTTCCCTGAGCGTTGTCCTTCAAAAAACATGATGGCTTTGTCAAGAGCATCTGCATAGTCATAATTAGCTGAGGAATTTGTATTAATGAATTCATCATCCATTATGGCTAATAATCCATTCCATTTACCCATGACAAATAACAAGATCAAACTATTGATCAACAAACTGCACCCCATGATGGTTCTATTAAGTTTCTAACTCTGCATGATTTTCAACTAAACTTTCTGGTATTTATAGTAGAAAAAAATATGTCAGTTGCCTAACTATGCCTAACTACCATTACCTCAAATAGGATAGGAATGTACAAAGTAGTGAATGTGTATGAGAAAGATTAT
The DNA here is from genome assembly GCF_051527215.1 of Medicago sativa. Classification (NCBI taxonomy): domain Eukaryota; kingdom Viridiplantae; phylum Streptophyta; class Magnoliopsida; order Fabales; family Fabaceae; genus Medicago; species Medicago sativa. Next base: position 3,451,188 of record NC_140753.1, read on the forward strand.
AAAATATGGAATGGGGGGTAACTTGACGTGAATATATAACAATTAAAGTCATAGTAAATGAGTCATGGAGATGGTATACTTATATATTAATCACGAAGAAATGAACAATAGCCATTCCCCTTGAACGTCACATGTGTGTATATTGTTTTACGTGCTAGTGATGGTTTGTACTACTATGATTAACTTCCTTTTTCTATGAATATCAACTTTTTATTCAGAAAAGTGTTGCAATAGATTTTGATATTTAATAGTCATTGTTGGGTCCTGTACTTGTTGTTTTAAGATTGTTATGCACACTAGAAAACTAACAAATTTTATTATTTTTTATACAAGTATTTGTCGTTTTCTCCATAATTCCTTCATATTTTCCTCAGTGCAATAAGTAGTTGAGATTAATTTTGATACTCTCAATCAATCACAATTCACACTTTATATGATTTTTTACGTAAACATAGTTAAAGCCAAATTTCTATTGCAATCCAATAGTTGTGATCAACCGGCAGTTTGAAAAATATTTACAATGTCAATGTATATGAATTAAATCCTAAATAGTTAACTGTATTATTAACAAAGTAATAGCTAATTTTATATCGAACTTTAAAAATGATAAATACATATATAATATAAACAAAATTCTTCAATAAAAACGACAGTTAAAAGGTAGTACGAAATTAGTTTTGAATTCCTTAATATGTGTTTTTGACCCGTGTTAGCAAGACCCGGTTTTTTTTATACAACATTGGCTTCTTATTTTGTAGTAACTATACTATTGTTTATTGAGTACAAGTTATATATAATCGGACTGTACAATTTTCTTAGCTATGTACTTCCCCAAATAATCATATCCATGAAAGTATAGGGCTTCAATTTCAGCTCTCCTGCCGCTCTCAACCATCAAAGTGACCTCTTCCTTGTAATTCTCCTGTTAAGAACCATTTAGTTAATTTATGAGTTGAAGAAAATATTCAGAAAGCATAAGAGATGCACATTACTTTTTACATATGATTCTTTTATGGACTGGTTCTTGTGCAGGACCAATATTATAGATACACAATTCTTGTGCAAACTTGTTTCTTGTCTAAGCATCTAATTTAAGAATGCATAACTCATGTAGAATCTAGCATAAGGTATAAAATCATAACCAACAGATATTAAGCCAATATGGTTCATTGAAACAGCATAATATGTTACTGAAAGTGACAAGTGAAAATAACTAATCAGGCCTGAAGATTGAAGAATGAGGATAGTAAGGGCTGCATTCAGAGGTTTTGAATGGTTTACCGGTAAGATTCTCGAGGTCATCAAGCTTTGAGAAATTTGTAGGTCCTTTGTCTTCAATGGAACGAAAGATTGATCAGGCAGCATGGGTAGATCATGCCCCCGTAGTCCTAACCACTTGACATTGCAAGCTAGATAATGCAAATAAAAAATTCCTCAAGGTTAAGTTTCATTCAAGCATATTAATTTGGTGCTTTATTCCAACATATTAGAGCTTGTGAGAGTGCTTTGTGATATAAATTATAATGATCTTGTAAGATTACCGTATCTGTATGACTCTAGGCCCATTCCTACACTTCCAAATTTGAAGGTGCATAGTATAGCTAATCCAGCTGGATTCCTGTACATGATGAAGTTTAAATGTGAGAAGTTAAGATCCAAATTATGAAGATTTTTAACAAGATTGGAAAAAGTAGTGTTTTTTTTCTATATTAAATTACAGAATAAAGTTGTAATTCAGAACAAAGGCAAGCTACCGTACCAATCCACCAAAGCTAAAATTGGCAAGTCTGGAAATGCTCGACTGATTCGATGAAGAAGAAATCTGCATTTAGATTTCAGTTTTAGACATTAAAGCACCCATCAGAAGGGTAATAATGCGATATCTGATATGGTATATCATCAAATGTGATGAGAGAAGAACTTCTAAAAGCTTCACATCAGAATTTTATGTTATTTAATTCTGTTACTGCAGACTAGTCGTGTGCAGAGTACCTTGTGGCAATATCTGGGTAACCTTTAGCTGTGATAAGAATGCTTGGAATTTGATTAAAAAACCTATCTTCAGCAAGTCGTTGAAATATTGCATGCTAAACATAAGCAAAGGTTATCAAAACGTATCTTTCTTTGTTAGGCAAAATGTGGAACATTTCAAATTAGCATGATGTAATTGGCCACTGAAATATCACTTCAAACAAACTCACCTTTTCCACAATTATAATGTAACGTGCATCTGCATTTAGAATCAATTTATCTAACAAATTCAAGTCACCAGAAATTGCATGTCCAGAAGATCCACACACAGAGCAATCAACAGCCTCTTTGCCCGGTTCCTAGACATGAAAAATTGGAAGCTCAGCAGTGATACAGAATACGTCTCTACAATCTACTGAACTCCATATAAAAAGACTTGTTTAGATAAACAATTTAATTAAGCGCTTATACCCTAAGCGTTTATCATATAAGTGCTTATGTATAAGCTATTTCTCGAACAAAAGTCAAAAGATAAAATAAAATTATTCTGTTTTCATATAAGCTATAAGCTGTTTTCATAAACTATCATAAAAAGCTTATGGAAATAAACTTAAAACAGCTTATGGACATGTCATAAGCTACTTCCATAAGGAATCTAAAAAAATGTTACAAGTGTTTATACCGTAGATTAACTCTAATAAGCTGATCCAAAGATGTCCCAAGAGATTTCAATATCCTAGAATGAAGGCTTCACAAAATACCTGCAAAATCAGACGTCCAGCAATGAGTCCTCGGCTAGATGCCATGATTCCAAGACTGTATCTGCTGCACCGAAGCAACGCTACAAGATCTGTTTGGCGCATATTAAAATTCAGTTTTTCAAAAACACCAAGACATAAAATCATACTTAAAAACAAGAAAGACAGTGATTAACTGATTATAGATAACCTTGGATTGTCCTATTGACGTCCTTTTGAGAAGGGAACAGATGTTGTGAATCACACAGCAGCTTGTAGAAGAGTTCCCTCTGTGTGACACGCTTTTCCTGAAGCAATATCTGATAGCACATTTCCATCACCTTCCACACTACATGTGAGAAATTTCCAACTCAGAAACACAAAAATTATTGGTAGAATAAATAAGAAAAAAAAAACAATGTTTATAGTTTTTATTACCCCTAACAAAGGCTTTTGCTGCATTAGGTCTCATAAGAGACCTTGTAGATACGGAATCTGAGAGAAAAACATATGATAATTCGGTCAACAGGCCATGATTCACTCGACTGTTGCTCGATTTTCTTTGAATCTGTTCATTTTTTAGGAGTAATAAGCTACAATCAGGAATGTGTGTATGTGGATAGAAAAACAAGCCAAAAAAAAAATTAAGGTGAAATAAATCAAAATCAAAATGCTACTTACAAATTTCAAACTCTTTATTAGAACTTATAAACCTCAAAGTCTAAAATGGTGAATTATCAAATCATTACAATTGGCTTTTGCTGCATTAGGTCTCACAAGAGACCAGTGTGTTTGGATTGAATTATGCGAGCTTATCTACTGGCGTAAGCGCTTGTGAGACTGTTTGGAAGAACATATGAAAACAACTTATGACATTTACATAAGTTGTTTTTAGCTTATTTTCATTAGCGCTCCATGATAGCTTATGAAAACAACTTATAGCTAATACGAAAAACAATTTAACTTTGTTTTATATCTTGTTATAGAAATAGTTTATAGCGATACATAAGCACTTATCATGATAAGTACTTAAGCTATAAGCTGCTAACTAAGTTGTTTATCCAATTTTCTGTCTCATTGGAGAGAAAAACATATGATAATCTGGTCAACAAGCCATGGTTCACTCGACTGCTGCTCAATTTTCCATGAATCTGTTCAGTTTTTCAAGAGTAATAAGCCACAATCAGGAACTCGAGCGAGTGTGTTGATAGCAAAACAAAGCAGTGAAAACTAACGTGAAATAATTAAAAAAGAAAACGCGCCATTCAAAAAAAAAAAAAATTAAAAAAGAAAACGCTACTTTCAAATTCAAAAAATCCAAACCGATTAGAACTTATTAACCTAGAGTAAATTCGAAAATCAAAAAGAAAATACTAGATGCAAATTCAAAAATCAAAACCGTTAATTAGAACTAATTAACTTAAAACCGTAAAATCAGCGAATTATTACAATCGAATCTATGAATAAGGAAATAATGAAAATACCAGAGGCAAATCTGAGATAGCAGGGTTTGATGCATTCAATATTTTGAGGAAACTGAGAACTGAAACTTCAATTCTTGCTCGAACCTGCATGAATCGAAATGAAATTGAAGCTTATTAAAAGAGAAACTAGAAAGAGGATTGAATTGATGATGAAAGTGTGAAAGAGTGTTTGATATTACCTGAGAAGGAGGAACGATATCGGCGTAGCAAAGCTCTTGATCGGTGAAAAACTTTAGCGACGAATTTCGGAGATCTTCCATTAGAGAGAGGGAAATGAAATTGTTTTTCGAAATTTTGATTACACTGTGATTTGGCGCGCAAATCTGAAGAGTGTGATCGTTTTCTGGTGAAATATAACTGCATGTCGTTTAGCGGTATACATAAACGACAGTCGTTTTGTTTCTGTAAAAAAAAAAAAAAACGTTTATTGTTTTGTTTTCAAGGTGCATTTGAGATTTTCACATAACTATCTCACTTTCATTCCCATGTTTTATTTTCTTCCAAGTTTAAACTTTTATCCTAAAAAAAAATGAATTTTTTATCCTCAAATATATTCATTCATCTATTTAAAGAAAAATCACAATAGAATTTGGTGCATCAAGTGATTGTACGCACTACGTGATCGTTCGATCATCATCATATGATTTAGATCTCAAGAAGATTTTCATTTTCTTTAAAATTAGAAATTATCGAGCTTGAAATTTGAACCGTCCAATCACAATTGGACGGTCGTGTAATCACAAATGAATGCGTGCACTCGTTGACTGCAGCAAATCCAACAAATCTCAATCTTAAGAAATTAGGAATTTGGCAAGAAAAACAAAACATGGAGAAAAGTATCGAATGTGATGCATTCGCTTATTAACGTGCGGTTGTACTACAAATCAATTTCCTTTTTCTTAGATATCCTACACGAACACTTGACTTGACATTTACTAATTTATCAAACAATGAAAACAACATCACATTCTATTAAAAACTTGAGTCTCACATTGAAAATAAATAAGATCTAAGAAAAATTTATATAATCACATTCTATTCAAAACAACATCACATTTACATGTTTAAGATAAGGTGGCGCTTCACATGTTAATTCAAATAAGTGGGTCACACTGCACAAATCAATTCTTATGCACAATGGGGTGATTTAAGCTCAATTTACCACCTACTCCTTTAGTTACTTTTTAAATGCCGTTTTATCGGAAATTTTTTATTCATTTTTATTTGTCATTTTTCAGATTTTAAAGTAGTATTAAATTTTGTTTTACCAAAATTGTCCCTGCTTATTTATTGCAGAGAGACAAATAATTGAGTTAAGAAGATAAATAGTTATGGGTAATATAGGAAAGCTACGAAATTGTTTGTGAAAAGTAGCAAAAATTAACGGTTTCATTAGTTTGTGTAAGCAAACTTAAAACGATAGTGTTGGGTGCTCTATCAAATCGCATATATCAGGTCATCTATCACATAATTCATACAACACAAAACCTAATAATGTTGGGTGGGAGAAGTGTATTAGAAAAAACTTAAATATCACCTTGAAAAGGATAGTGCATTAAAAGAGTTTGTTGAAGAATATCACTCATTCTTAAAAGTGATTTTTTGGGTAAGTCATTAGAATTTCTTTGTAGCTTACGAGTGGATAATTGAACCCTCCCTTTACATTATGAGAAAGATCCTTATATTCCTTGTTATTTTTAGTTGTGGAGTATCGTGTTGGTATGATTGCGGTTCTTTATCTTTTTCTTGCCAAACTAGTTTATGACTGATGTTAACCCTCTATTATGGGTTGTTGGACTTTTGTTTTGATCCTTTCTTTGTCCGTACTTGTCTTTTTTGTTTCTTTTTCTTGTTATGTTATAGTGGGATTTGAGTATCCCTTCCTTGTACTCATTTTTCAATTTTATTATATTCAATTTATCAAGTCAGTGTTAGAGTTGTTAATTTTAGTCCAACCAGCAGATAGACCTGTGTTTTAGAATAGACTATACTCCTTAATTAGAGCCTAATTGGCTTGGTCTGTTTGGCTCAATTGGGTCAGGTTGAGTCGAACAACTTCTATATATATTTTGACCCCTAAAATAAAGTTAGAATAAACTGTCCCATGGTTGAGTTTTATGTTAGGTCTGTATTGCACAAGCTCATGATACTTGATAGAGGAAAACGGCCGGTATGATTTGATTATATATAGTAACAAGCAATAACATCTCAAAGAAGTTGCATTTTAATTGCGGATCATGCTAACTTGTCTTCTAAGATACGTGTTAACAAACTCACAAATAGTAGTAATATTATGCTTGCAAAAAAAATTAATTTTTTAAAAATATAATGTACAATTTCAAATACAAAGCTATATTTTTTTTACATTAAACAAATATTCTAAGGCCATATATTAGCATTTTCCTATAATTTATAATAAAGACTACATTACAATCTTTTGAAGTATGAACCTTATGTTCCTAACAAATTATTTTAGTACTTCACTTGTAATAATTTTACACATGACATTTTCTTAACATGGATAATTAGCATCAATTATGCAGTACTATTCAATTTCCTTAGCCTTCACATAATCAACTTTGAAAAACTACATAGTCCCGGTTTTAATTTCGGCAATCAAAGCTGCAACAGAACCTATGAACGCAGCATTCATATAAGTGGTAGGTTCAGAATTAGAGTAATCAGATCTTGCATCATTAAATTGGTCATTAAAATCAGGTCCTCCAACAATAGCACCCACATGAATATTAGGATTAGGATTAGAGGAATAGAAATAATCTGTGTAACCATCATTGCAATCCACTTTAGCTGGGTGAACTTTGATTGAAGGAATGGAAGAACCTCTGTGATGTAATTGCTTTGGATATTTACTTCCATATCCCACCATGTATGACATCTTCATGGGATTGTTACCTAGTATGTAGTCCACCTATGTTATGTACGCATTCAATTTTTAGTTATAATAATTATGAAGCAAAATAAAGAAATGGGCTTAATGTCTTAGAGTCAATTAAATTAGTGTGCAAATACCTGTGATTTTGCAAAGGCTCTGATTTCAGAGGATGTGAAATTGGTAGAGCCACAATGGATTCCATCAATATGATTTTTATTTAGGATTTTGGAGAAAATGAATAGTACCATGGTTGAGGTTGTGGTGTATTGCAAATTACTACTATCTCTAGTATACAAAAGTCCACCTGAGTTAACAATATAGCAAATACTAATTCAGCTCATTTCATCAATAATGAATTAATGTTGATTGAAATAAGATAGACTATTTATATTATATTTGTAGTGTTACCAGGAGTTGTTTTAATCTGTAGAGAGTAACTTCCTGGCATCAATGCACATATAAATGATTCACCATCACTATGAATCTTGGCTAAGTCCTTCTTCCCACCATAGAATTCCTAGTAAAAAAAAAAAAAAGTAACGTTAATGAGTTAATTCTCTCTTGGAACTAATGTTTACTAAAAATATATCAGATTGTTACTATATGGTATAGTTAACGTCATTAAATATAAAGACCTGTGTTAGTAATGTTTGAACTCCAACAAATTTGTTGTCCCAGCTGAACTCAGACGCTGCCTGATTCCAACCTTGGTTATCTGTGATGTACTTCAAGTACTTGCTTTCTCCACTGGCCTTGTATAACCAAGCAGCAGCCCATAACAGTTCATCCTTTCGGTACAAAATTCAAAAATCACAACCATAAATGAATGATACTAAGAAATTATTAGTTTGTAAATATTCTCTTTTCCACAAGCTGTAATTTCTTACTTGGTAACCAGAGTACGAGCAGTAGAATGGACAAGAACCCGTGTAGGTGCCTCTATACTTGTCAGCAAAATCAAACAACTACAAAACATATGTTATTACTATTAAATGTTTGTTTAACTAATTGATCAATTAATAAACTATATGATACTTGAATTGCTCACAGATTTTGAAAGTCTTAACAACTTCGACGAATATTGAGTGTCTTTTTTCTTAAAGACAATTGAAGCAGCTGAAAGTGCAGCAGCAGCCTCAGCTGCAGCCTCAGTTCCAGGGGAATTAGCATCAATCTTGTAAAGTGTTCTTGGAGTATCCATGTCTTCCGGACGCTCCCAACATTGATGATCTGCGTTTCCTTCTCCAACCTAGCAATCACAACAATTCTTATTAATTACAAACCAAATATTTAACCTGCAACACAAGGCATATGTACACACATCTACATGTTTCATTCACTGATAAGTACTTTGTCATGATATATAGGGTAAGTTTGGACTGACTTATTTGAGCTTCTCTGCTAACATAAGCACTGAGAGACTGTTAATAACTTTTGGAAAAAAAACTTATGACATGTTCATAAGCTGTTTTCGGCTTATTTTCATAGACTCTCCAAGATAGCTTGTGAAAATAGCTTATAAGTTGTGAATTAAGTTATTTATCCGTAAAGGGCCATAGAAACATGCCTGTGTGAAGAGCGTGGTTGGAGAAGTGTGAGATTGAAGTATGAAATTTGTACCCCAACGAATAGCACGGCGGAGATAATCAATCTGGTTAACTGAAGAAATCTCACTTTCATATTCAACAGCAGCCCAACTCAATAAGCTGACTGTAAATGACATTGGCCATCCAAACTTGACATTATCACCAGCATCATAGTATCCTCCAACCAGATTCACCTGCCAAAGATATATAATACACATGATCAGTCATAGGTAAAGTAATTAAGGATTTATTTTCCGATCATAATATTTTTTTTACTTTAATTAGTCATAATCATGGCAGATTGAGAGAGGGGCACTGAGGGGTTGGTCACCTCCCTCTCATGCAATAACATTCAAGCACATATATAGTTGAAGACTATTATATACAATTATGAAGTTTAATTTATATACAATGTTTGGTCAAACAAAATATTATATACAATGTTAGTATAAATATTTTTTAGACTGCAAATCAATCATATGACCATCAAATTATTAAAAACATTTTATTTTAGCTATAAATTTCTATAGTTACACATATGAGTGGTTTTGGTTTGTTGATAGTGTATGAAAATTAATTTCAATCATATATTATATAACTTTTTTGTAAAAATTAATAGTTGTAGTTTTATTCTTGTAAAAAAAATAAAATAATCCCCCTTTTGATAGATTTCTTGATCACTACTTCTAAAGTCACACATGAATAAATTCAGTAATTAATAATACACATATATATTGCTTTTTATATAGTCATATTGTGCCCCTCATGCATTAAAAACTTAACTCAATTAATCCCATATTCTAATCTCACTATAATAATAGATAGATAAAAAAATTGTAAATTAAATTGTATCTTACGTCACTTTTCTTTTTTTATAAATAATGTCACGTCACTTGTATATGTACATTTTGAGTTTTGCCATCAGAGAGAGCTGAGTCTCCCCTCCACTTCACTCTTTGGTCTTTAGGCAATTTCCCTGAGCGTTGTCCTTCAAAAAACAAGATGGCTTTGCCAAGAGCATCTGCATAGTTGTAACTAGATGAGGAACTTTTACTAATTAATTCCTCATCCATTATGGCTAATAGACCATTATTCTTACTACTCATGGCAAACCACAAGATCAAACCACTTATCAACAAATAGAACCCCATGATGCCCCTCTTAAGCCCTAAGTACTCTACTTGATATATATTCAGCTAAACATGCTTGTATTTATAAGGGGAGAAACTATAGACGTTTCCTAACCACCTCTACTTAAGTATCAATTCCAATATGATAGGAATTTACAAAAGTAGATATGTATAAGAAAGATTTATGAATTGTGTGGAATGGGAGAGAACTTTACGTGTACTAGTCATTATGGCACTATATGCATATTTAACAATTAAAGTCGGAATAAACGAGTCATGAAGATGACATATCCATTAATCATGAAGACATTATTAATACTCCCTTTAACTTCATATAGTTTACGTGTTTTTTTTCTAGAGGAGTTTACGTGTTAGAGATGCTTGCCGACTACTATAATATGTTAGCTGATGCCATATTAATAATAAGTGTTAACATTTAATTGAACGAACAAATTTTTAGTGCTAATATCGCTTCCTTTTGCCCCATATGTCATCTTCTTATCGCATTTTAATAATAAACTATAATATAATTGGGAAACAAAAAATGACAGCTATGGAGATTGACCATATACTAGCAACCATTGTGCCATTAGGGCTTTGTTCGAGAGTTTGGAGAGGAAAGGAAGGAGAGGCAAAGGATTGAAAATATAAGGAAAAATTGTAAAATCTTTCATATTTTTTGAAAGAGTAATTTTTTAGAGAATGATAAATTAATGCTTATGATTAATATATTTTTAATTGTAAGAATAATATAACTACATAGATTAAATTTAAAGAATTTATAAATTTAAAGAATTTATGTAAACCCTCCAAATCTCAAATCATCTCCAATACAATTTTCTAGTTCTCTCAAATGAGGAAGATTTTGTATTACGAAAAAAAATGAACCCCAAAACCTCCCCCTCTCAATGTCATCTATTTCTTCCATTTGCTCTTTATTTATTTATTTCCAAACCCCTCATTTCTCCTCCTAAATAGTATATACAATTGATAACATTTGAAGAAACTTGTAATATATAAAGATAAAACACTCTTGACATCATATTCATATATCATATATATTATCTCCTAAAAAGAATAAATTTTGGAGGGTACCATCCATGGCACATCTCCACACAAGAGAAGGTCTGCCGCCAACTTTTTTTTGTTACTTGAGAAGAATTATTGGTAATTTATCAAACACAATAAAAATCAGCAACGTAAATTAATTTGTAAGTGGTGTAAAATTTAGTTTGTTGATATCACTTATAAATGGTTTTTTCTAGATTACCCTCTCCAAATTAGTGGGTAAATACCCTCTGCTGACGTGGACCAATTAAAATGAACAATATGAACTACATTAAATAAAGTCAAACATATAATTACATTTTACATATTTTGAATATATTTTTTTTATTTACATATTCACCCCACATTCAATTAATGAGTTTTTATGTTTTAAATCAAGAAATCTAATGAAATCTTTCGTTATCTCATTTCAATTGTTTAAGCATATTTTATTTTATTTTCTTTACTATTTTTTTGTTTCATCTCTTCTTTTTCTGCAAATTTTTTTACACCATTTTTTTTCTTGAATTTTTTTTACACTATGTCTTAGTGTTTTTTCAATCTTGGTTCTTCTTCTCTCACAAATTCACAAAATATTTTTTTTTTGAAATATATAATGTTTATTCATCATGTCAAAAAACTAACGTTATATATTTCAAAAAAAAAATAAACATTATATTTTCCTAACATAGAATATATTAGTCTAAAAATTATATTCTTTGATAAGAATAAAAAAGATATTGGTCTAAACGTTATGCAATTAATGAATTTAAAACACATTTTTGTTAAAAAATATATTTTAAAATACCTAAATTTCTAAAATCATAGAACTCGATTTTTGTATATGGATTCTTTTTTACCGTGTACAAATTTGCACATGTTAAACTTGCATATATTAAGAAGTTTGAAATAGTAAAATTGTATCCGAACTTGTGTATTTTATATTAAATATACAAATTTTATTTTACTTTTAGTTTCTTTTGTTAATTTATATATTTTATATTTTCAATAAAAAGTAATCGAGTATTTATATTTTTTATGTACATGTGTCGCTCTCTTGTTAATTTTATTTTACTATGATTTTTATTTTCTATTTAGCATAGAAATATCACCAAATTATCTTTGGATCCAAATTATTAAATAATGTTTAACTAGTTATCACTTTTTATCTTTTAGCGTCGTAATTTAATTTAAATTTTAACTATGAAATAATTAATTCAATAAGTATAATTTTAATTTTTGTTGAAATATACTTTTTTTTTGTTTTTTGTTTTGTTTTGAATAAGTCAAATTAGACCGTCGAAATTAAAATCGGAGAGAATCAAATTAGACCATAATCCGTGAGACGTGATCATCAGTATACCCACATAATGATCTTTACGCTTTAATGTTATACCACTTCACAATGAACCTTAACTGAGGATTCTTTAAGAATAGTGTTCTTATAATTAACGGAGTCTCACGATTAAGTCGTACTACAATGATTATATCCATTAATTAGCTGAACGATGGTTTTTTCATTCACCGACAAAGGTTCGACCTTTCTACCAAATTGCGGATATAACAACAGTGAGACTTAACTTTTTATCAGATGAATGAACTATAATGATTCGTTCGTATGGATCAAACGAATTATAATGAGCTTTAACTTTTTATCTATTAAATTGTGATTTTATTTTTTGACAAAGGTTCAACCTTTCTTCTGCATCATATAACCCAAAATGAAACTCAACATGCGATCAATTAAAATAGAGCAAATTACACTCTCATACTCTAAAAGAAGTTTGAATTACACTCCCCTCCCCTCTTGAGTTAAAATATACACTTTTCTCCGTTGAAAAATAGAACTTATACCCCCATGAGATGCTTGAATTACAATCCCCTCCCTTAATAATTAAATGCACTGCACTTTAATCTATTTTAGCATAAATAAATATTTTTACAATATCTACAAATTTTAAAACACCATTTAAGAAGAAAAAATAATTCATTTCTTTGTAATTTAAGTGTCAATGATGATTAAATTTAAATATTTTGTTATTAATTTTATAACTTATAACATAAAATACATTTTAAATGTGAAATGTTTTCTAATATGTTTTGCATAAGAGGTGGGGGGAGTGTATATTTAACATAAGAGGGGAGTGGAGTGTAATTCAAGCATCTTTCAAGGTAGAGGAGTGTAGTTTACTCATTAAAATATGGTCATATCATTTTATAACCTAGGTTAAACCTTTTTTATGAATCAGATGAACTATAGCGAGCCTTCGCGATTACTCGAACTGTGGTTAACACTTATTTATTTATTGGATGAAATCAATGTATGTCTCACCACTTTGTGGGGGTTCAATTTTCAAAGTGTAGACTCACAATGATTTAAACCAACAAGAGAGTGAGTATTAGGGAGTGTGTTCAAAAGAGAGTGTTGTTAGCCTTACTCTTCTGACAAATATTTGAGCTTTTTTCTGAATCAGATTAACTATTGTGTGACTTAACTCGTTTTTGATCAAACTGTTGTTAATTATTTTATGTCAATGGTTTGACCTTACTTGTACATCAGATGAACTATAATGAGACTTAACTCGTGATTAGTCGAAATGTGGCTTCTTTACTTTTTTTATGATGATTTGAAATTTATACTTGAATGTATGAGCAACAATGAGACTTAAATAGAGATCAATCAAAATTGTGGTTATTACATTGACTGAAAAATGTTTGACTTCCCCTGAATTGGATGATATATTTTATATTTATTGTAATGAAATAATTATTTTTTTATTTTTATCATATCTAATTTTTGTTTAAATATATTTATTCTATTTTATAAATACACATGTCTTTCCTATCATGATTTTATTTAATTTTCTCTTATACTATACTACTAAATAATTGCTGGTATCTTTCAAAAAAATGGCTAGTATCTTATTTTGTTTCCTTTATCTTTCTTCCATCGATAAAAAAAGTAAAGAAGGTAGAGACTAAGTTGTATCTCTTTATATTTCTGAAAATATAAAAGTGAATTATATATTTTTCAGAGACTAAATTAGGTCTTATAATTTTTCTCAAGAACTAAAACAAGTCTTTGTTTTTTATAACTTGTCAAAAAAATATTTGTTTAAGTTAAAATATGGAAATAAGATACAAGCATATGATAATATATAATAATCTAATTAAAAAAATATATAATTGATGTCAGAAAAAAATAAAGTTTTGGAATTATTATTATTTTTCGGATCCAAGCTTTAAAAAAACAAGATATGGTGCAAAAAAATTGTAGAAAAATAAAAATTTGAAACAAAAAACATCTACATCTACAATATAAACAATTCAAACCCTCTTCATTCTATAATACACGTGGCATATTATTGGCCTCATTAGCATTTAATATTTTTCTAATTCAATTTAATGTAATTCAATCAATTAAGTCAAAATAAAATCATTTTGATTGTTTTCCATTTAAAAATGACAACATATAGAATCACTTTATTACTCATTTTGTCCAAATTTCTCACTTTCACTTTTTTTAGATGATCCAAATTTCTCACTTTTTTTCACTTTATATACTACTATAAAAAAAATGTATTTTTTGGTTACATTTTAAACAAATACGTGTATACTACTACAAACAAATAAACAAATGAGACTTATTTTATAAAAATAAAAAATTCTTTTACGAGTCATCTTTTTAAAGGTTCTGCATTAAAGTTGATTTAGTATTAATGACCATCAATTAAACTTTTAAAAATTCGTATTTAAAAATTTAAAATACCATGACTGTCTCATGTCAAAAGTCAAAACCTCTCAAATATGATGGAATGTAAACGGATTTTGTTCTAATGCATTGAATTCAAATTAATACTGATATTTTATTCCAAAATAGTATTAATATATATAAATCGAGATATGGAACAAAGAAATTAAAACTTCCAAAATCCAAATCGTGCAATGCCTTCTTTCAAAAAAAAAAAAATAATCGTGCGTTTCCTCTTTTCAATACGTCAAAAGTCAAAACCTCTCAAATATGATGGAATGTAAACGGATTTTGTTCTAATGCATTGAATTCAAATTAATACTGATATTTTATTCCAAAATAGTATTAATATATATAAATCGAGATATGGAACAAAGAAATTAAAACTTCCAAAATCCAAATCGTGCAATGCCTTCTTTCAAAAAAAAAAAATAATCGTGCGTTTCCTCTTTTCAATACCATGCTTTTTTCAAAAAAGTTTCTATTTCTTTTTTTCCACAATACTATTGTTGTATAAATTTTTTCATGGTTATTGGAGTGCCAATTAGTTTTCTTCCATTATATTATTTGATTTAAATTGACTCATGTTGTTATTTGTTTGCATTGTTGTAGGAGATGTATAAACTTCCGATTGTTTTCAAAAGAAACGTTGCTTGGAGTTGTTGAATATAATTGTTACATCTCTACATAGACTACTTTTATTTGATGACGATTTTCTTTGTTGTAATTTTTTTAAGAAACCAAAAAAGATATATTCTTAAAAAGATAGGAGATCAAGTTAAGTACAATATGTGCACATAAGGGCTAAAAAAAACCTAACATAAAAAAATCATAGCAAAAGTCGGACACCAACATTACAATGTGAAAAATCCTAAACAAGCAGATGAATTCTCATTATAATGTGAAGAATCCCAAACAAGCCGATGAATTTGTCCACCAAGCATGAAAATCAAGAAAGCAATTACATCGATGAGCCTTCAACCACCACCAAGAATGAAGTTTCACCCTATTAAGCATCTCATCAATCTATTTGGAAATATATACATGTTACACTCCTTCCAAATGATCCATATCCAAATGATTTGCATGTTCACCGTAGATTGCATTACTCCTATTTGTATTTTTATTCATCAAAAATTAGATATTTATCCGTGACTGAAGGAAGTTTTATAAAAGTTAGGGGGCCAAAAGTGCGTTTAATCCTTTGGCTAGAATATAGAAACATGTTTTAAGAAGGAAAAAAAAGAGGAACAAACACGTTTTAATATAGAAAGAGAAGGTAAATTTCCAACTATTTGAGAAGAAAGAGGTTAAAAGGTCACGTGTTAACATTTTTTTTAAACAATTTTTTTAAAATGTCACGTCATCATTTTTCTTTCAAAATGTCAATGGGAGACTAACAAATGCACGAGGTGGGTGGTCATTCAACAACGATACCTCCCAAAATGTGGCATCTTCGTTTTTTCAACCATCGATATTAGAAATACAATATGAGGTTGCACAAAATAAATGATATGGAAAAGAAAGGTGACCAATCGTTCAACGGTGATTCCTCTCAAAATGTGGCCTTTTTATTTTGCTAACAATGATAAATTAGTAACACGATGATGGAGTGGATGATGAATTCATTGTAGACAATGAGGGAAAAAAAATCAGAGTTATCTGTCAAAAGCTAAAAGATGAAACTTGACAAAATTAGATGGAGTGCATGATGAATTCATTGTAGACAATGATGAGATATAGAATGAATAATTAAAAAAATGTTAAGGAATATAGAGAGGAAGAAGCACATTAATGGAGATGGAGAACATGAATTTCCAACCGTTGGAGAAGAAAGACAGTAAGGGTCGCGTTGACATTTATTTATTTAAAAACAATTTTTTTTTATTAAAAAGTAAATAAATTTTTAGTTTAAAATGTCACAACATCGTTCTTAGTCAAAATGTCAATCGGAGACTAGAAATTGCAAAAAGGGGGACTAAGCTCGAGCAAACGAAATTTGGAGGGCCAAATAGAACAACCGTAACTTGGGGTACTAAAATTAAGAAATTAAAAATTGGGGGCCAAGGTAAAATAATTGTGAAACCTACGTGCATAAAATTGTATTTAAGAAGAATCATCTACAATATTTTTAAGGGAAATACTAACCGGTGCCCCCGGGGCACGGGTTAAGGATATGAAAAAGGAAATTATATAGTAGTTAATGCATTGAAATTGTGTAATTAATTTATAATAAAGTCAAAAACAATTTTCTTTTATGGTAATAATTCCCTTTATGGTATGCTTAACCAGTGCCCCGGGGGCACCGGTTAGCAGGACCCTATTTTTAATGATCTTACTATTAAAAATTATTATTAATATGTAAGTTTGTGCAATAAATTTTTCTCACTACAAAAATTCAATTTTTTTTATATAATTGTAAGAAAACAATTGATGAATTTGTTTTTTTATTTTGTTTTTGACTTGTGAGAGAAATTGGAACAATCTTTTCAGGATTTTTTTTTTTTTTAAGAAAAACTAATTTGGTTTGCAAAGTTCTAACACTTCAATTTAGTTTTACACAACTGTTTTCAACTTTCGGGGGATGGGTGTTAGGGCATAGATATCATAGTTATGATTTCGATGTACGTGTTTAGACCACTTGCACTATAAAATTGATTAAAAAAAAACCAGCGGAATCTCAACAAAATCTTCCTATTCTGGACTTTGCAAAAATAGATTTTGCACAACGTTGTTCGTCAAATCGGATGCCACAATTTTAATTTAAGCTACATGAACAATTTCCCTGTTCATTACTCTCTGCTGGCGAAATTTAGCAAAACAATGTGATAAAATTATAGAGAGAGATTCTGATGTTAGGTTTATGCTTAGTGTGTCTTTCGTAGAACGGAAAATAATACAACACATAATTAGGATAACAATGGTTATGTCAATTTGTTGTTGGGTCTCAACACCACATTACAGTCATTTTTTTGTTTTATTTAGGCTTAAACACACTTTTGGCCCTTAACTTTGCAGTGGTTGCGATTTTGGTCCTCTATTAAAAAAAATCACATTCCAGCCTCTTAAGTTTCCTTCATTTTGCAACTTTCAATTTTGATCATTCAAAATAAACCATTCAAGATAGTAAAAACAAGTGGGGTGTTTTGTTGAACAATTTTCAAATTTACAGGGCAAATAATATGGCTTGGGACTGGTTTCTTGATCTTTTACCGTCTTAAATGATTGATTTTAAATGACCAAAATTGAAAGTTGAAAAAGGGGGAAACTTAGGAGGGCTAGAATGTGTTTTTTTTTTTTAAATAGAGGGCCAAAATTGCAACTAATGCAAAGTTAGGGGGCCAAAAGTGCGTTTAAACCTTTTATTTATTAAAAACAAATAATAATAATAATAATAATAATAATAATAATAATAATAATAATTATTATTATTATTATTATTATTATTATAAAATTGGGTCAGTTCTAAGGCACAACTAACTCATTTTTCCTCTAAAAAAACTCAATTTTTTTTGATGGTCGGGGTTTGAACCATGAACTTTGCATATATTATGCATTGTCCCTATCAACTGAGATAACCACAGAGGACACTCAATTTTTATTTTGAACACGTTTTTTTAGAAATTAAACAAACTCACCAAAATTGACATCTGGAAGAATCAAACAAGAGACCTTGAGGATGAGGAAGAGCACACTCCAACGACACAAACCAACATCAGACCAACTCAAGTGGGTTAACACATACATTTGTTTATAATTTTTTTAAATTATTCAAGATAATTAATAATTAATTACATTCATAGAAATATATGATAGTGCATGTCAACCAATATGCGTGCGTGAGACGGATATTCATCATCCATTACATACATGTCATGTTTATTTTAAACAACCCCTTAGACAAGTTTATTTTATGTAAAAAAACATTCAAAATATTGGGGTAAATCTATACCATAAGACAAATTATATTTTTAATAACTATTTATTTACTCGTGCTTGGCACGGGCTCCATACTAGTTAAAGAAAAGAGAAGAACAAAATTTGTCTAAACAATTGAAATGTGGAAATAAAATATCTCATCAAATTTTTTTATTGGAAAAATAAAAGCACATTAATTGAATATGGGATAAAAATGCAAATAACAAATTATATGTAAAAAATCTTTCCATATTTGATTTAGTTAATAGAGTATACATTGTTCAATTTGATTGGTTGATATCATGAAGGGTAAATACCCTCAAATCATGAGGGGGTAACGTAGGTCTCACCCTTATAAATTTATTTATGTGATTAATTTTCATTAAGTGTTGGGTAAGTTAATCAAAATCATGTATTGTATAGGCGTCAAACACCAACATGATCCTCTCTAATAATTGAAGGGTTGAGTGAGATCTCAGCCATTAGTTTGTCTAATATGTTGATTCTGAAAAAATTATAAGAGACCAACTGAACAGTCAAAATTTACATTGAACATCTTCCCTTGTAAAACTCACGGAAGATAATACCGTAGTATGTCAAACATGCATATATAATTGATCATATGCATTGTTTTACACTTTCAATTCACCATTATCATTGTATTACTAAATTACCATCTTAAACTTCACTAAATATTAATCTGGGATTGATTGATTGTGTAATTTTGAGACTTTATCTACATAGATACAAAATTAATTTCTAAAAAAATGTTCCAATTGCTGCATTGGATGCATGTACAGTTTATAGTGTTCTTGTATAGCATTTCACAACTGCTACCTCTCCCTCTCACTCTTTTTTATTTTTTTTTATTTTTTTTATAACAAATGTTATTAGTTATTTGTTAGATTATTTTCTTCTTCTTTGTCTGAGTTTGATCTAGTATTTTCAACTCTTTATCCATTAACTCAAAGCAGTTGAACTATAAAATCTCTGACTCTTACATTCAAGGCATCATCATGCAATTCGATAGATATAAAGTCTCTAAAATTTGGCCTCTTCAAAAAGATATAAAGTCTCTAAATAGTAGCATGGGAGGAGGAGAGTGCGAGGGAGTGCTCCGAAGTGTTACATAACATTGTTTTGCAGGATGATGTTACTGATACGTGGAGATGGCTTTTAGATCTTGTGCATGGTTATTCGGTGCGGGATTCCTATCGCTTTCTCACAACTTCAGGTGAACAGGTGGATAGGAGTCTTGTTGGTGATGTCTGGCATAGGCATATTCTTGTGAAAGTGACTCTGTTTGTGTGACGTCTCTTACGTAACCGGATTCCAACAAAAAATAATCTATTGCGGCGGAATATTATTCATGATAGCGACTTGGCGTGTGTAACCGGGTGTGGAGCTTCCGAAACAGTTAATCACCTTTTTCTAGAATGTGAATTGTCATATATCTTGTGGCTTCATGTCTGGAATTGGGTGGGGCTCTCGGTGGTTCCTCCTTGTCAGCTTCGAGATCACTACATTCAGTTTTCTTTCATGGCGGGGATGCCGCGTGGTACTCACTCATTTTTTAAGGTTATCTGGTTTGCTTGCGTTTGGGTAATTTGGAAGGAACGTAATAATCGTACTTTCAAAAATACGGCGTCTACTCCATTGGTTCTTGTTGAGAAAGTCAAGTTACTCTATTTTTTGTGGTTGAAAGCAAAACATGCGTCTTTTAATTAATGTTATCATGATTTGTGGAAATATCCGCTACCTTGTATGGGTATCCATTAATTATTTATTTTGTCTGTTTTGCTAGTGTTCTTTTTTGGCACCTTGTTTCTGTAAACTTTGATCGGTGGTGTTCCTTGCACTCCTTGTGCAGGGAGCTTCACCGTTGTTGTTGTTAATATAAGTATCATTTTGATTTGTGCAAAAAAAAAAAGTATGATAAAATTAATGTGCAAATAAGAAAACAATTAGAAATGTGAAATATCCACACTGTTATTAAATATATTCATATTTCCATTTTTTTAATATGATTTTGACTCAAGTGTATTAAAAATATGTACATCGAAGATCAGGGTATGTGTCCTAAAAATAATCAGGGTATTTGTGTCTACGTACCATATGAAATATCTGCAGCAAGCAAGCACACCGTAAATTGTTGAAACAAACCTCGAACCTTAATTAAATTGAATTGAACATGTTTGGTTTTTTTTTTTTTACAAATGAATTGAACTTGTTTGGTGATAACTATTCCAATCCACCATAAAATCACATGCATGGATCATATAAATACTCGTACGTGGTTTTTTGTTTTTTACAAATGAATTGAACTTGTTTGAAACACCACGTCTTTCGGCGATAAATATGGATAGATTTGTCTTTGTAAATTGTAACTCAAGCTAAAAAAGACAAAACACTCGTACGTAGTTTACAGATTCAACATTGCTCTTTCAACATAGAGATTAGAGAGACAGAGAAAGGGAAAGAATTTCAGACTTAACTGACGTTAAAATGTAAAATATGTGAGTGGTAAAAGGAAATGAAAAAAAAAATGTTGAAATATGTCGAACATTTGGTCAGGGTTTGAACATCAATTTTTCTATTTATGTGTGTGAGATTTTTAATAAAGAAAAATGGATTCATGCAGTTAAATTGTGATCTCAAGAATACCTCAATAAATTCACCAAAAGAAAAATACATCAATAATACAATTTATGGTTTACATTTTTTTGATTTATTTATTAAACTTTAGATTTGGACCGTCGAATTTCAATCTAAAAATCTCCGTCTCATTTTAATTGTCGCTTTAAAATACTGATGCAACATTTTTTTTATTAATACATCATTATATATTGAATTTCTTCTAATTTAAC
Organism: Medicago sativa; assembly: GCF_051527215.1. Classification (NCBI taxonomy): domain Eukaryota; kingdom Viridiplantae; phylum Streptophyta; class Magnoliopsida; order Fabales; family Fabaceae; genus Medicago; species Medicago sativa. Next base: position 3,472,572 of record NC_140753.1, read on the forward strand.
TACTCTACTAACTACAGTTAATAAGGATATTTTAGTAAATGAGACTACAAGATTTTATGATTGTAAGATTTTATGATTGTATGAATTCATGTCCGTTGTAGATCACTTGCGCATAGACAATTGATGTTTAGAGTCAATTCAATTATGCAACATAACTTTTTGATGGATAGGTGGTGCATAAAGTCCACAATCATTTTATTGTAATCCACAGTAATTTTATCTACAAGTTCAACTTTAAAAAAAAAAAAAAATCAATAGTGTTTTCCATTTTACCATGTTTTCCACCTTGCCGTTGCATCGTGTACTACACATCATCCCTACACTCAACTTTCATATTTCATCCTCTGCCAAAGCATGATTTTGTTTGTATGCCGTTTGTTCTATCGTATTTTATTTTTGACTTATGAATTTTGGTGCATTGTTGTTGAATAATGATTGTTGTATATTATTGTTAGATTATGAGTGTTTTTAATTGTTTTTAAAAATACTCCCTCCGGTCCTAAATATAAGCAAATTTAACTTTTTAAGTTCATTCAATTAATGATGTATGTGGTCCATATTATGAACCACATACATCATTAATTGAATTAACCTAAAAAGTCAAATTTGCTTATATTTAGGACCGGAGGAAGTACATAATGGTTGATGAATTATAAGATTGATACTTCAGATTCGATCTCAAGCCATAACTACCGATCCTAGGTTAAATGAAATTGAGGAAAATCGGGTTTTAACTTCCTAACTAGAGTGATTGGGAGTTAGGATCCGAGAGAGACTTTTTTTTAAAGTTCAAGAGGTATGTGAGCATTTTGAGGGGCATATTATGCAACTTTAAAGTTGACACGGTTCTTGTGTTGATTTTTGCTCTCCACCCAGCAACTTTTACTCGTATCCTGCACTGCTTCCAAATATACCCTTGCGTTAGTTAAGTCACGCAGCGTGACTTAACTAACGCAAGTTGTAAGCCATGCGCGACTTAAGTCACGCAAGTTGTAAGCAATGCGTGACTTAAGTCACGCACCACTGGCCTATGCGCGAGTTAACTCACGCACGTTGGCCGGTGGTCAGAACTGAAGAACAAACGTTTTTTTGGTCTGTGGTCAATGTTTCAACATTCAATCCACACGTTTTCTACCAAATTTTACACGTTTTTTGACCACATTAATGGTATTTACCACCTATACTACCATTCCCACCTATAAATACCCCTCCATACTTCCCTAATTCCTCACACCATACTACTTTCTCCCCCTCATCACTCTCTCCCTCTATTTCTCTTCTTTCTTTTTTTCTTTTCAATATTCTCTTTGGGGTAAAAGGTGATCAATTTTCGCCGGGGTAAAGTAGTGAGTAGCCGACTTGGGGAAATGATCGACCCTTGGGATAATTTTAAACCTGTCTTTTTAACCGCAGAAACTTTTTACCGTGGGTAAAAAGAACTTCGTGTGGTAAAAAAAACAGTTTTAAATTTAGCCCAAGGGTTGATGATGTATTTTCCAAAGAAGGCTGCTCACTATTTTACCCCACGAAGATTGATTACTTTATACCCCAGAGAGAAAATAAGTAGATTTAGTGAATAAGTAGATTACTTTTTATCATATGAATTATTGTAATGTAATTTATGAATTATTAATAAAATGAGAGATTATTTATGCCTCAATTTTGTTCCTTTGTTTTATATTTGTTGTATTTAACTTTATTTATATTTGTATTGTATTTACCTTTATTTATATTTGTATTAATTTAAAGAATAATATCGAATTAATAATTTAGAATAAAATTAAGAAAATAATTTAGATTAATGTAAACAAAATAATTTCAAAATAAAGTTAATAAAATAATTTTGAATAAAGTTAAGAAAAAAAACATAATTTGAATAAAGTTAATATAAACAAAATAATTTTAAATAAGTTAATAAAAATAATTTGAAAAAGTATCGTTGCGCCACTTAACTTGCGCCACGTGAGTTAACTTGCGCAGTAACTTACACTTGCGCAAGTTAACTAGCGCATGGGCATTTTCGGCATGGCTGCAGGGTGCGAGTAAAAGTTGCTGGGTGGAGAGCATTATTCTTTTGTGTTTTAGCCCTCTTTTCATCTTAAAAAAAGAAAAGAGTCGTCATAATTTTATTCTCACTTCTCTTCACAAGTTTTTCTTATATATTCAATAGGAAAACATATTTTTTTGGGATGTCATTGAAATATTTTATGTTAATAATTTTTTAAATTATTGGAATCTTGTGACAAATGTCTATTTTCTCATATCAATTTGCTGACTCTATTTTTAAAGTTGAACTTTCTTGTATTTGTATCATAGCGCATAGCTTTAAAGAATTCATTGTGCTTTTGTCAACAAAAAATAAAATTCACTGTGTCAATATAAAAGCTCTAGAGTGTGTTTAAATCTATGAAGTAAGATACTCCAAAATAAAGACGTATTTGAATCGAATACGTATTGTATACTGATATTTCGCGGATATTCTCGGATACAGACGGAGTATCAGAATTAATTATTTTAATTTAAAATATATATTTAATCGGATACTTATAAGATATTTGACAGATACACACATATACTTATAAGATAGTACTTCACAGAGACGTATCTTAGAAGAAAAAAAAAATGAAGGGTAAAAAAATGAGAATGTGTTGTGAAAATTCAATGGAGATGTATATGGTTCAATTTAAGATGTGAATCACTATAATTGTTTTTCGATTAACCAATTAAAAATTATGTTTTTGGTGGATAAAAGTAATGAGAGAAAGGAGATTCAATCAATCAGCATTAAACATACTTTGTTTTGAGTTCTTTTATTGATTTGTTGATATCCTATCATATGAATCAAAATATAATATGTTTTAGACGAAACTGGACATTTTTTATTTTGATCACATATATTATTTTTTGTAAATTGGGACTTTTATGATTATATAAGAATGAAGAGTAATCGATATTTTTTTTAAGTATTTTACATGCATATAAATTTTAGTATAAATATTTTGTTAACATATCTTAACTGTATTGTATCTTAAATTTTAAAATTTTAGCGTATCCGCGTACCCACATCGTATCGTACCCGCACCCGTACTATGTATCCGGACTTCATAGGTTTAAATTGAGGATTTATGAGGGAAGTGTTACTTTTCATTTTTAAATTATAGATGATATAAAATGTTTTTTAAAATAAATTAAGTATGATTGAACTATTATATAATCATTTACCATGTTATTATTTCAACTGTAAAATATATATTTTAGTTTATCCTTAATTTAAAAAAAAAATGTAAATCATTATCCCTCTTTCCCTCGTAAACCCTTAATCCAAACAAGAATTCAAACACCATTCCCCTATTTTCCCTTTCAAATAAAAGACACCCTCCTCTAAAAGAAAAACAAAAAGGCACCCTTATACTCCTTATACAAGATATATGTGTCGACTTTCAGCTAGACCTACTATTGTTGGTATGAAATATTCTTTTCTCTTGACCAACTATTATTAGTATGAAATATTCTTTTCTTTTGACACAGGTGTGAAATATTCTTACCCCCTAAAAAATAAAATTACTTTAGTAGTCTTTAAGAAACTTTAATGTGGATTGAATTAATCATTTTTTTAATTTTTATTAGAGTAAACCAAACAATTCAATTGGTTAATGAACTTCATCAAAGAATAAATCATTTGAGAGAATACGCATTCGACTTTTGTGTGAAACAATTCTTGATGTGATTAAACTTACCTCACAATCGAACTTTGTATTATCAAGGTCCCGTTCCCTTAGAAACTGAAGGGCTAACACTAAAAAAAATATCCTTATTAGAGACTAAAAGGAATTTGACTTGTATTTTTTATCCTACAGGTCTAGTTAAGAGACACTTAAATAAACACATGCCTATAGATAAAATATGGTGATATGAGTTTAAACCTGAGATTCCATGTAAAATTACACACATGCTATCAAATTAATTCGAATTATTACTTAAAGACATTTGAATGAGATAGTAATATATATCTTCCATCTTAATCGGAGGTCATAAAATTTTAAATTCATCTATAAAAATACAACACTCTTAAATCTCTTTAAAGACAATTTTATCACACATTACGGTCTTACACGACTCAAAATATTACAATTCTCATCAACTCAAAATTAGTCTGTACGACTCCACACATATGATACATGATTAAAAACAAAGGACTTTATTGATTTTTAAAATAACAAAGTCTAAAACCACTTGTAATAATAATCAATAATAAAATCCAATTAAACCCACATGTATCTAATAAAAAATCTTCTCGTGAGCATAACTCAATTGATCGAGACAACACATTATTATATGCAGAGCCGAGGTACGAACTCCATACATTCCACCAATTCACTTTAAAAGGTAAATTCTAGTCACTAGGCTACTTGAACATTTTTTTTTGTCTCGCATGGATAAAAATGATGGAAAAGAGGTTATATTGTATAATTGACTGAAATTTCTTAAATTAAAATAAAATTTAAAACGAAAATAGAGTTTAATTTATACATATTGTTTATGTACAAATTTTATTTTATACATATATTTATTAACGTGTTGTATTATCATTTAGTTTAGTGTCTAACATGATAATAATAGATAATTGAATGCATATGTAAAACTTTTGTTTAGAACAAAAGTGTGTAAAACTTTTTTATAATTGAAGTATTAATTAAACTCAAAAAGATAATAAAGATAATTGACTATTCTTCTTTGATTATGCTAATAATATTGTGTTATGGTGAAAAGATAAAAGATTATGCTAAGAATAGAGTGCCATGAAGAAAAGATATAGTAATAAAGTGAAATAAAAGAAATATAATACTCCCTCCGTCCCATATTAGATGACTTAGTTGACTCAGACACACATACCAATGCATATCTTTGATCTTTAATATCTTTAACTATCTATTTGAAAAAATTATGAAAATTTAATATTTTGAAAATATTAATCGAGACGAATCCAACAACATCTTATATGATATTATTTATCTTTGTATATTAGTAGAAAAATATGGTCAAAGTATGTCAGGTCAAAAATGCAAATTGTCAAACATGTCATCTATTAAGAGACGGAGGGAGTATTAGAAAAAATATAGTAATGATAGGTATAAAAAGCAAAAACTACCCCTTAAAAAAAAAAAAGGATAAAAACAAACTTTAAAAGTAAAGAAAATAGAAGGATCTAGAAAGCGTGGAGATTTGATTTATTTTTATTTTGGAGAATATATAAATACAAAAACAAAGTTCAGAGTAGTGAAAGAACCAATACTATACTATACTTCAAAATTTTCAACTCACGAAGAAAGGGTTTTGAAGAAGAAGAAGAAGAAGAAGAAGAAGAATGGCTCAAGAACTCGAGAACAAAGCAAAAGAAGCTTTTTTCGACGACGATTTTTCACTCGCCGTTGATTTCTACTCCCAAGCCATCGAAATCGATCCCACCAACGCCAATCTCTTCGCCGATCGAGCACAATCTTATATCAAACTCAACGCTTTCACTGAAGCTGTTTCTGATGCTAATAAGGCCATTCAATTGAACCCTAATTTGTCTAAAGCTTATCTTCGCAAAGGGTATGCATATAAATTTATTTATTTTTGAATATTTATGTTTTGTTTTTAGGGTTGTTTTTGGGATTGAATTGTGTATGAATTTGTTTTATATTTGTAGGACTGCTTGTATTAATCTTGAAGAATATCATACTGCTAAGATTGCACTTGAAAAGGGGGCTTCTTTTGCACCTGATGATTCCAGATTCACTAATTTGATTCAACAATGTCAACGCTTCATTGCTGCTGGTATGAATTATAATTTTTTCATGTGAAATTCGATTATTGATTTTTGTAAGTTTTATTTGGAATTGTATGTTAATGTGTTGTGACTGGTTAGTGAAATTGGTTGAATCAGTTTAATTGCTGAAGGGAAAAAAAAAAAAATTAAGAAACTTGTTTTTTGTTTTATTTAAATTTAGGTGTTGTAGTTGCAGTTTCGAGGTTTTTAGGGTTTCAGTCTGGCGTCCAGGTTTTCAGGGTTTTATTGACTGCAATTGCTGCCATATTTACTCCTGCAAATTTTTTTAATATCTAGGATTGTGATGTATCTACAATTTCAATTTAAAAACTTGGATGAGTTATTAGATAGCTGAGAAGTGATCATTACACCTTGAAATTTACTCGTTGGACTGTGTGTTGATTAATGAATGAGAATGAGTAGTGATGAAACTAGGATTCTATGAGCTAGAATGCTTACTTGTTTATGCGATTGGTTTTTAGGGCACTGGAGATAATTTGTGAAAAGGTTTTTTGATAGCCTTTGATGACTTGCAAATTTTTGCAATTGCTAAATTGTGCTGCTTAGTTAGTCATTAGATAGTTGTGAAGTGATCACAACGCCTCAAAATTCGCTCATTAGACTGTGTGTTGCTTAATGAATGAGAATGCTAAAATGCCAACTTGTTTATATGATCTGATATTAGAGAACTGTATTTAATTTGTGAAAAGGTTTTTTCATCATCTTTGATGACTAGATAATTTTTGTGAAGGCTAAGTTCTTCTGCTTATGCTTTCTTGTCAATTTTTCTTTTGCAAATATTGTGGTTTAGATTTTCGGACTGATTTCTTTCAACATTTCTGCTTGACGCCTGCATGATATGCGAGCCTGATGTTTCTTATTTTTTTCAGAGGAATCAGAAAGCCTTACGAGCACCCTACCACCAAATGAACCCAAATCATCTGCTGCGTCTGTTAATGATACCCATATGTGTGATAAGAGTGATGAAACATCCAAAGAATCCCAAACAAATGCAGTTGCACCAGTCAGACCAAAATACAGGTTTGAATTTTATTTCTCCTGTTTTTGCTGCTATTTCTTCATTCATTTAATTTTGTTGGAAAAGATAAGTTTAATTTAACTTATATTATGACTGCCATTTCATAGTCTGTCATAAGTTCTGTTAGATGACATGTTTCGGGCTTTTCCGCTTGCATGTTTTTTATTTAAAAAAGTATTTTCTTGCACGATACCTTATTATTGTATAACTATAATACGTCATGTTTTGAGTAAGCTTACTTTGGGGCCGAAAAACTTTTAATCAAAAGTTTTTAAGGGAGACTGAAGGGAAAAAAGGGAGTAGTTAACCAGTTACTATTTCCTTAAAACAAACATGCTTGGCTACAATTTGTTGGTGTGGCTGACAACAATGTTAAATTTCCAATTCCATTGATTTGTGATCTTTCCAGTTTGTCTATTTCTTTTGAATTTATGTATTTATCTTTGAATATAGACTGAAATTACTGGCTCAATGTTCTGGTTATTTATTGATTGATGATGTTTGAGCAGGCATGAATATTACCAGAAGCCAGAAGAAGTGGTTGTGACAATATTTGCAAAAGGGATACCAGCAGAAAATGTTGTTGTGGACTTTGGTGAACAAATTGTATGTTTTTTACCGATGCTATTTGATTTTCCCCCTTACCTGCTCTCCATTGTTCTCCTTATTTTATATGTATATCACTCTTAATATACCTGGATATTGAAAACTTCCTAACTCTTAAGTACATTAACATTGCAGCTGAGTGTTACCATTGATGTTCCTGGCCAAGATGCCTACAATTACCAACCTCGATTGTTTGGAAAGGTAACTGATGTTATATCAAGAGTTCTCTACTGTGTTTGCAAACAGCAACTCTTGAATCAAGAGTGTTCACTTGATTGATATTACTGTTTGCTTTGGAAACACAAACAGTAACTGGCTATTTTGACTGTAGATTTCCAAGTAACTTACCTTTTTCCTTATGAACAAAACAGATAATACCTGATAAGTGCAAAGTTGTGGTTTTGTCAACCAAAATTGAAATTCGTCTGGCAAAAGCTGAAGCAATTAATTGGACATCTCTGGAATATAGCAAGGATGTGCTTCCCCAAAAGATAATCGTGCCTTCAGGTGAGTTCATTACTTGGGTAGTTTTTAGTTTGCGGTATCAATCTATGAAGGGGACACTCCCGGATTAGGTGTGTCCCGGTGTCCGTGTCCGACACCGACAGTTATGATTACACTGAAAATTATGTAATTTTCTCTAATTATTATCGGTGTCGATGTGTCGTGTCCAATGTCTGTGTCTGTGTTAGTGCTTTCAATTACAGAATGGTTGCTTTTGCCATGGTTTCAATTACAGAATGGTTGCTTTTGCCATGTAATTGTTGAATGAATAAATAGGATATAGCATAGCGTTTCATCATTTTCCCATTAATGTTGTTCATTGCAATATGTATTTCTGCAGTTCAATCTGAAAGGCCTGCATATCCGTCATCAAAGTCAAGGACTAAGGATTGGGATAAGTTGGAAGCTGAAGTGAAAAAAGAGGTTTTGCATATATGCCCTATTTATGTTTTTATTTATTTAGGGGTTTTGAAGGGTATGACTTAAGTTTAGTTATGATTTTGGTCCACATGATTTCATAAAAGCTCCATTAGATTATTGTAGTTCTGATTAAGATAATTAATTTATTTTATGTTCTTGTTTTTAAAAAAAAAATTATGTATGCAAATTGGTTAGGTGTTATTGTCATTTTATGAATACGGGTTACTTCACTTTTTTACATTGAGGTGGTATGGTAAGATTCATTGCCAGCAACAAGTGGATTAATTTTAAAACTGTAGGACATTGTTAAATGTGGAACTCGAGAGACGAAAGTTGTATTTAGGTGAAACTAGACAATCTTAAATGGTAACCTATTGAGTACTGTTTTAACCAAAATTTTGAATACATGAATAACCAATTGTATGTTAATTTCATCTTGTGAAACAATGAGCATAATCCTTGTTTTAATAATTGACATTGTGGTGCTCTGCCTTTCAGGAGAAAGAAGAAAAGCTTGATGGTGATGCTGCTTTGAATAAATTGTTCCGTGATATTTACCAAAATGCAGATGAGGACATGAGGAGAGCGATGAGCAAGTCTTTTGTAAGATAATCACTCGATGATTGATTTTAATTATACTATTATTGGTTCTTAAACTTGTGCATAGATAGTTTTCTTTGTGATCTCTAACATTTTATATATTTGCCTTGAACTGCGTGACATCGCAGCTGGAGTCAAATGGAACAGTGCTTTCAACTGATTGGAAAGAAGTGGGATCAAAGAAGGTGGAAGGAAGTCCTCCGGAAGGCATGGAGGTGAAGAAATGGGAGTATTGATTCACCACTCAAATACTTCTTATGCTTTGGAGAGTTAAATTCAATTTGCTTTTGTTTTTTGCATAGCCATTTCACTCTCGTTATTAGGTTCTATATGTTTTTTTGTATGATATGTTATTTTTCTGGGAGAATTGACTAATTTGCATTTGCTGGGGAAGTGGATTTTATTTTCTTGGTGTATGTTGATTTTAGTTATCGGTTAACTTCTGATGATACCCAGAATTTTAGTTTTTAATTTTGAGTTTTATTTGTGAAACACTTTTGAAATACCAAGTATGGTGATCAATTGTATGATATGTTACTTTTCTAGGAGAATTGACTAATTTGCATTTGCTGAGGAAGTGTTTTTTATTTTATTTTATTGGTGTATGTTGATTTTAGCTATCGGCTAACTTCTGATGATACCCAGAATTTTAGTTTTTATATTTCGGTTGTGAAACACTTTGGAAATACTAAGTATGGTGATCAACATGTTCGTACATTTGGAGTGTATATTTGGTTACAACTAATTCACAATGGCGCAATATTTACACATTGGTCAAATTTGTCTCTTAAGGTACAATAGTAAGGTATATTTTATTATTCAGGAATGGTAAAATGAATATGATAAAGATATTGTTCACTTGTAACTATAAGATGAAAGAGGTTTAAAGATTGGTCTGAAGGTTTTTCATGTTATATATTATATTTGAAGCATAAGCCGTCTACATTTCCGTTTTTGCTGTTTTTTTTTAATACCGAAAACTACTTAACTGATATTATTAATTAAAACAAGTTCATTACAATGAGGATAAATCTCAAATTCATTGTGACTAAACCAAGAACAGAATTGTAAAAAAAAAAAAACAAGAACAGACCACTTTAGCTATTGTATGAACAACCATGTATGTTTGTTGACAGATAAAACTTCACCTAGAAAGTTAGAATGTAAATATAACATAAAAATAATAGATAAAACGATAGCTTTAAGCTCCTTTTCACCTTTAAAATAAAAAAGCTTTAAGCTCCTTTTCTATGGGAAAAAATATGATTTATCAAAGTAAACGAATTTTAAAAATCGCATGCGTCCATCCTTCTCCTTCAAGAACAATCAATTGAGAGGAAGTCCATGCGGTTTGAGCGAGCAAGAATCAGTTGAATCATACACCTCTGGTCATTATTATAAGCAAAAATTTATTTTTTAGGTTCATTTAATAAATGATGTATGTGACATGTATATAGACCACACATATCATTTATTGAATGAATCTAAAAAGTAGATTTTTTCTTATAATAGTGACGGGAGTGTGTGTAGTTTTTCCCAAATCTTGATTGTAATTTCGTTTGGGGTACTTACCTATATTTAGATAGAAATACCTTGTAGTTTTTGTGTGATTTATGACAAGAGGGGTTGAGGATTGTTTGTGGAATCGAGTGGTTTTGAGGAGATTGTTACATATCGGAGCTATTTTCGATGTATTATACTCCTTGCACACATGTATAAGAAGAAGAAGAAAAAAAAAGCAAATATATTTTATCAAAAAAAGGTAAATATATATTAATTATAATTAATTATTTGATATATTAAATATAATAATATTCATCGTACTATTATTTTTCTTTATTTAATATTTTAAGCAGTTTGTTTCATGAGAAGTGCATTTTAGAATGTTAGTATTGCATGAGAAAATTGGTTAGAAAGTGGAGCCAAGGCTTGAGATGGAGTGTCCATTACACGTGATATTCCCATAAGGTCAGCTATATTACTTCTCAAGAAAAGGATCCTACAGCTACAAGGAAAGAATAGGCATTGCTGACGGCTAAGCCTCGAGTCGTGAAGGATTCTTTTTACATTACATTACATTGCCTCACAATGATACGATGAGAAAGGGTAAGTTTTTTTTTTGTCAAGTAGTCTAGTGGCTAGAGCTCACACAATTATACGATGAGAAAGGGTAAGTTTTTTTTTTTGTCAAGTAGTCTATAGTGGCTAGAGCTCACACAATTAAATTGTAGAGAAGTGGAGTGTCCGGGGTTCGAACCCCGACCCTGCATATAACATGCAATATCCCTACTAACTGAGCTAAGCTCATGAGGATAAGGGTAAGTTATTTTGATTCAATTAAAATAAGAGAATGTATAAAGTTAAATGTTCTGCATTAATATTTATTTTTTTATAACACATTTTAAATATGGAGAAGTTAGGTGTTTGAAGTAACGGTGTTCGAACTCCAGACCTTGTATATAATATAGAATGTCTCTACCAACTGAGTTAAATTTACGGAACGATATTTGTTTTTTTAATTAATACAAATTTGTATTGTTGTTTTGAACAATTTTTAAACAATCAAATTTTTTTTGAAAGGATTTTTAAACAATCAATTATAGATCATATTTCCGTTTTTTTGTTGTTGTTAATTTAGAGTTTGATGGAAAAGTAAGAAAAATCTAATCGATGATTATTTTAACTAGGATTTTGCAATTTAGATATTTTTTTTGTTATCAATCATCTCGTTAGATATTTTTTCAATTTAGAAGCCACCAAACATGTTCAAGAAACTATTTTTTCACTTGTTCAAGTAACGTATGCACGGATTTTGCCTGTAAATAAATATATAAATATTTACATCAAAGATTTTATTTTTCTATAAATTCAACGCACTTGCATAAGAAAAAAAAATAAATGGAGGGTATAATTAAAATAAAATAACTAATGCTATAAAAATTAAAAAATTATTTCTATTTATTAAAAAAAAAAAACTTTGTAAGTATGACTTATTATGGAAGTATACAACGCAAGATTTGTCATCATGTATTATGTTCTTTTTTTTATTGTACGATGGAGGGAGTAATAGTTAGAGAGCAGTTTAGAAAGGTTTGCTTAGACTTAATTTATATTTCCTTTGTCCTCTTGAGTTTATTTTTTATTTTTTATAAGATGACTTTAAAATGTTCAAATGCATTAAATATTTCTTTACCAACATACCTCTAATTATATTACATACTCCCCCGTCCCAAAATGTAAGTAAAATTGAGTCAACGTAAATTGATGTATTTGCAACAAATTTTGAACCGAATACATTAACTTTTGTTGATCAATTTTTGCTTATATTTTGAGAAAATATTCACTTATTCTCTATTTTAAAAGATAAAATTGTAAAAACAATATCAATTTTCAATAATTTAACATCGCAACTAACATTCTTAAATTTGAGTATAATTCTCGTGATTTACCCGAGGGATTCTATATTTAAAGTCGGAGGTCGTAACACACTTATATAGTATATTTTAGATATGCATTCCCTGTTTATGAACGAACACACACTTAAAAAGAAGAGAAGCATACAAAAGAACGAAACATGCAAGCTATAAACAAACACCAGGAAAAAAGAATAACCGTTAAAATTATAATAAATTAGGTAATAGGTGAAAACAAGATGAAATTACAGTTCCTATTTGTTCAAATAAACCATTTTCTAATTGAATATACAATGCCATATATAGGCACACATTGACTCTGTAATTGTCGTTTTTCCCCTAAACTGCTTTCACTTGCTATGTCTTCACCTTGATAAATCAATTCCCCATATTGAGGTGTAAATAAGATTTCTTTTCCCTTTCAATTCCGTGGTTACCAAACGTTAATGTCAAGTTATGATCAAAATACCTGAATGAAACATGTTTGTGTTTTCCCCATCTACTGCCGATTATATTTACAACCAGTGCATATAAGACAACGATGTTGAGCCTCTAATATTTAATATCTATCTTCCAAGCATGTGCAAGTAAAAGCTTCCAAAGATATCACGGTCTCGAAGGATTTTGAGCATTTCGATTGTTAGCAATGAGTGCATCCAGTGGGGATGTTGGTCGGCCTGGTTGTGGACCTTGTGGTCTTGAACTTTGGACTTGATGTGATGATGGCATAATCAATCGCTGCCTAACATCTTCAGTAAGTTGCTGACCTGAAAGACTTCCACGCATTCGCGTAGGACGCCAATTCTGATCTGGTTGTGAATTGAACAATTCATCAGTACTAGAAACTGCCTGTACTGGTGGTCCTCTTTGCTCTCCTGTCAACCCCCAGAAACTGTCAGCTGTAAAACATGTGGCTGCTACACAAGTTTGATTTTGAGATGAAATGGATTGGGACTGTCTGGCAGCCAGGGCATTAGCAATAGCCCTAGCTTGTTGGCTATATACATTAGCTCCAGCTGTCCAAACAATCCCATCTTGAGAATTACCTTGTCTGGCAACATGTGATGAAGCCATAACTCTGGCCTGTTGGCTACTTGCTGTAGCTCCAGCTGCATAAGCTTGTGAACCCCCTTGTTGAATGTGAGATCGTTGAGCATTTGATGGTTGCATTGGTTGGTGTGCATGGGCATTCAGAGTTTGCTGAAGGTGTGAATTTCTGAAGTCATTCAGCATATCTGTTCTGTGTGGTGGGTTATGCAATTGACTTGGTGCTCGGTTATGAGTAGCAGCTGACATATTAACTGGTAGTACTCGGTTATGAGTTGGGGCTGACATATTAACTGTTGGAAATCGGTTCTGAGTTCAATGAAAAGTAAAACTTAAGTACAAGAGTCATTAACAGCAAGAAACACACAAAAAAGCTCTAAAGATTTCCAGATTATTAAATGAACACATTAGAGGCATAAAAATTATCAACCAGTTCACCAAGTAGCAGGAGAACAAAGACTGGAAAGAAAATAAGACTCTCACATTCTCATCTTTAGTGGATCTCTTTAAATCTTGATCTTGTATAATTTCTTTGAAAAGTAAGACAGACTAATGCCAATGTTTCCTCCTTTCACAAAACCAAAAAATTTGTCTTCCCACTGCCTTTTAGTTAAAAGAATATTTAAACTGTTTTAATCCCAAAACCATATTTCAAACAGGATTCAAGTTCAGTCACTTTCTTATTATATGAGCAGTTGTGATATTTTCATTTCAAGGAACAAAGGTGTAAAAAATAGAAAGTTGCCACTTCAGATGCAAATTGAACAGACTATGCATCCCCAAAACTCTCACCCAATACAAGGATTGACAACAGAGCATTAATAAAACGAACCTGTGTTGCTGCTGAGACAGGAGGCACATTCAATGCGGATCGAGAAAAAAGTTGCTGTCTTTCTGCATCACTCAGAATGGCATTGTAAGGATCTGCAGAGGCAGGGTTGGACAAAGAAACATGAGGAGCAGCAGATGGATTGCTGGTTATCAAGGAATCCAAATTAGTTGCTGGATTTTGCTGTGGTCCTGATGTCTGAGATTGGACTGGGAGGGCCTGAATAGCTGTAGGAGTCCTATGAATAAGTCTCGCTGCCGAGGATGACCTCCCATACTCGTTTGAATTCATATAATTCATCAGCGTCAAATTATTCTGTCCTAAAAACTGGTTATGCATGGCAGGAACATTGTCATGACCCTCTGCTTCTTGATTAAATACAGGAGAAACAGCATCAGCCAGTTCAGGAATCTCAACAACAGCTGTAGGGGTACCAGACCCACCGTTGGCAATATAAAGACTAGCCCAAAAGTCATCCTCTATTTGAACGCCAGTAGGAGCAGAAGCCTGAAAAGGCTTTCGATCTGCAGTTTCATAAGTGCACATTGTGTCCAAATCATTATCATTGTTGGTGAGGTCCACAATATTGGAAACGGTATCAGGGGGGCAAGTAGATTCTTGTTGTTCGGTCTGTTCCATTTCACAATCGTAGGCCTTATTCTGATCATTTTCTGAGCCTACCTTCCACGATCCATCAGCTTCAAAAGTCACTTCCACAATGTTCTCACCAACTTTTTCCAGGACCTTTATTTAGAGAGGAAAATAAAGGTTAATTTTTCTTTTCAACCTTTCTTTCATCCCTACAGTCAATTGGTTTGCTATTAAAATTGGGAAAATTGGAATTATGGTACTCCCTCCGTCCCTAACCTTTGGTCCTTTAAGCTTTTATTTTTGTCCCAAAACTTCGGGTTTTTTACGAAACCAAGAGACAATTAATGATGTTTTTCCTTTTGCACCCTTCACAAAAAGCATTAAATGAATTTTACTTTTACAAAATGAGTCAAGAGTAAAAGGGTCTAAACTTATCTAACTTCATTATTTCTTAATATGTATGTTCAAACCTAAAAGGACCAAAGAATAGGGGCGGAGGGAGTAAGAGATTGGCATGAAAAATAAATTACTAAACCATACATTCCCAATTGTAAGTTGATAGCAAACTGAAAGATAAACAAAAGGTAATTTCACTGAAAGATTGAAGAACAAAATCAACTTGCCTCAATCATGTTTCTGTCAAGACGAATTTCTGTATAGCAGACAGGCTGGTTGCAATGGGGGCAGCGCCAGGATGGCCTCTTAAGATTTATTTTAATGAAGTTGTCAAAGTCAAAGCACTGCAGAAAAGAGAACATAAATGTAAGGTAGATGGGAGAAAACAGCCAGGGAATATATATTAATACACATAAGCCCAGCCACCCACATACACAGAACCACATCATAAGATTTTCACTTTATCATAAATATTATTCTGCAAACATTTAGGTAACATTCAGTGCAGTCAACTGCTGATCGCGTATAATAGCACTTGGTTGAAATTCCGCTACACAACAGTGTTATAGTGCCTCTATAGACTCTAATCAAGACTATTTTGTACTGAAGACGTATCGCGGAACAATAGCGATTTGTTAAAATTTGGCTGTGCAATAGTGCCGCTATTTAACAACACTGGTAACTTACTTTTTAACTTAAATAAGGTGAAAAACAGACTTCTACGCCGCATTTATCATTAACGGTAAGTAACAAGTATATAATTAATCAGCAACCACCCCAGCATTCTCCATATTATGTGATGCTAATACAGGAATTACTCACCTGAAAATGTTTGCATGAATGCCCTTTAACAGGAGTCTTGATACGCGTACGGCTGTTTTGTAAAGATGAGAACACAGGATATCAATTTTAATCAAAAAAAAAGTTTTTTTTGAAAAAACTATCATCAAAAGTAAAAATTCCAACTTGAAGGATAACTGAACAGATGATCTTAGTATAAAGTCTGCAAAGTAAAGTAAAGCATTCTAGTGAAAGAATACAACAAGTTACAAGATAAATATAAAAGAAGCCTGCAGAAAAATCATACTTGCTAGACAAAAAAAAAACTTTAAAAGATTATTGTGAATAGTTAATGCTAAAAATTCCATACTAAAAGTTCATGAACTAAAATTCCATAAGTTGGACAAGCTTGCAGCTCACAAATGGCATGCAAAGAGAGTTCATGAACTAATACCAATTACCAAGCAAGGAGAATAAGAGAAACATAACAGATAAAAAGTATTCTAAAACTATATATTTGAACAGATTTCGCTCACAGTCTAACAAAAAGGTAGCAGTGCCAAAAAAGAAGGACAGGGTCAAATAGTAATACATTAAAATAAAGTACGGGGTAAGAAATATTAGGCTTTTAAGATAAGATTAGAAAAGATTAACTGACCAGAGGGTTCTGGAAGACTAAACACGTAAAATATTCATTAGGAAATTAGAAAAGGGGAGTAAACGGAAAAGTTCTCAAAAATATTTAATAATTTAGACTTATTAATAAACTGGACAGTCAATTAAGAAATTAGACCTAGATGCCACATGGCCATTGTTCATCAGCATCTAACCCTATTCCAGCAAAGAAAGGCGTTAAGAAAGGTGAATATCTAAGGCGTGAACTCCGCCAGTGTACCGCGATACCATACGAAATCAATCTTACTCCGTATCCCAAAACACATTGTATCCTACAATGCATAAGATACGTATCGTGATACGATACGATACGAAAACACCCTTCACCGATACATATTTTACTCAGTATCCCAAACCAGTGTAGTAGTTCCTCCTATTTTTCTGTTTAGCAGCGCCGCTTTTTATTCTTTTTTCCAATAAAGTAGCATTTTTGGTTATTAAGGGAATTAAATTGTTACCTTTCCCATAACTAGTAATGTTTCCAATACTGTTCAACACCCCACGATTCAATACTTTCCTATAACCTTTCAGACTTAAATCGTAACTTGTAACCTTTCCAATACCCCACGGGCCACGACTCAATGATTTATTTCCCTGTTTACAATTTCCTAGTACCCACTATCTTTCTATATATCTCGGTTTCTCTATCTCTCTGTTTTCTGCTATCTTTCTTTGTTCCTCTGCTCTGTGGCAGACAAAAAAGAAGAGATACCGTGGTATCACATGGGATCATTGTTGTGCTGTTGAACCTAATAATAGGCTCTATGTCAAATGCAAATATTGCAATATCCTTGTTGGGGTGGTACTTTAAGAATGAAATGTCATCCTGCTGGGACAAATAAGAATGTTATTCATTGTGCTTCTGTTCCGGATGAAGTTAAAGAGATGTTTAAGGATGCTTTATGTTATTTATTTTTGTTTATGACTTGAGTTTTGAAGTATCTTGAAGTTTATATATGATATTTGAAATATTTTGGAGTTTATATATGATATTTTAAGTCATATATTTTTTGTTAATGTATCTTACGATACACGGTACGTATCCCGATTTGACTATCATGAGCTGCACTAATCGAAATAACAAAAATAACACTGACCGAATAAACTATTATAATTCAAACTAGAAATCAGCTGAAAGAGGATACCACGTTAAGAAATTATAAGTCTATATTATAATTAAAAAGTATTTAATAATTTAGACTTGTTAATAAACTGGCAGTCAAGTAAGTAATTAGAACTAGATACCACATGGTCATTGTTCACCAGCATCTAACCCTATTCCAGCACAGAAAGGCCTTAAGAAAGGAGAATATCTAAGACATGAACTCCACTAGTTTAAAATTACAAAAATATCACTGACTGAATAAACTATTATAATTCAAACTAAAAATCAGCTGAATTTTGACTTCTGACTTTCTACAATGAACAAACAAAATTAAAGTGGTTCTAAAGAAAATTTCAACACAAACATAGCCAAATGACTCTAAAAATTAAACTGCATTTATAACAAAATGTTATTAGACAATTGACAAGCGAATTTTCAACATCGACAAAAGGATAAGACCGTGAATAACTACCTCCCTCATTGTTCAAGTTCAAAGTCAGTCAGGGGCATATTTTCTGATAGACCAGACCCAGAAAGAATAAGAGACTGAAATGGAACTCAAATGAGAACCACCTATGATACTACCATGCTCAATCTGAAGTCTAAAGATGAGAAAACTAGCAACAGATAAAGCAAGGAAGAAAAAAGTGATCAATATTGTGAACAGAGAAGGTTAAAGCATACCTTATTGGACAATTAAGAGAGATTTTTGATTTTCCCTCGATAATATCTGAATCTATATGCATAAAGATGGAAAATGATAAAAATGAACGATATAGAAAACAAAATACAACAATGATTATAAATGATTGGCTAATAAGAAAAAGTAAAAAACAATTTCAGGAAAAAACTTAGGTGCATTTCCTTAGGTGAACCAATGATTCTTAACTACCTATGATTTTCTCAAATCCATAATTTTCTCAGAGTTTGTTATAACCACAAAATGTGTATTTTAAGTTGAGAACCATACAAAAAGCACATAAGGAAATGCACCTAAGTGTTGTCCTAAATTTACAAATTATACCTGCATCAACAGATACAGCAGGCTGAACATAATCTGGTGGAAGAACTGGATGCGCAGGCAAGGATCCAACACTCATATAGGCAACAAGTATAATATAATGCCCTTCGCAATGATAATGGTACAGTACAGTTAGATGCATACATTGAAAACAGGACAACTGGGTGGAAATAAAACACTATTCTAAATGCTCACCATCGAACTGACCCACAGCTTGAAGAAGATTTGTCCCAAATTTAAGGATACTAGTCACACAGGTGGGCAACTGTGGTCCAGGATCCTGAGAAACAAAATGGCATATATGTAGCAAACTGGTGTTACACCCTTAAAACAGTGTACACTAAATAAATTGTAATGTGTATTCAAACAAAGAAGCAGACCATTCGAAAGTTGGTCCTTGTATCAATTCCTTTTCCATTCAGGAGAATGCTACAAAGATGCAAAGATAGTCAGAGTCAGCATCCATGTACAACCCTTCCACACAATTAAAATCAAGAAAGTTAAAAGAAAACATACTTCACTTGCTGTGGGCTGATGAGGCATGCAGACTTCTCAATGTTATCAATTTGGGCCACCAATAACCACTGCAGTTAAAATATGTGGTGTGTTCAAATAACAAATATTCTAAATGTATATTGACAAAAAATGCTGTAAATATGTAAAGAGTTATTTTGGGGTAGAACATAGTTTTTTTTTTTTTTTTTTCTTTTTTACAGTGTTGTCAATTGCGGATTGCGAAAAATTGCGATTTATTCAAATTTTGCTACGCAACAATGCTATAGCGCCGCTATTTGACAACCTTTTGTACTAAATAAATATGTATTCCAGAACAATAGCAAGCAATTTGTTCATATTCCACTATGCTATAGCGCTGTAGTCGCTATTTAACAATGTTTTCTATAAATGTCACCACGATAGCCTGTAATAATTAGGACAAGTTTTGTTAGTTACCATCTACAAGTATGTCTATATATTGGTGTACTAACATGATCTTTGGTCCAAGTAGAACTCGACTAACATCCTTTAAGCAAAGTTTTGGGTTCGAGTTCGAGTCTTGTGGGTTAAAAAATTATGGTTGAGAGGGGAATCCCCATTAAAGGTGGCCAACCAGGTTCTCCGATGAAGATAAATCATTGGTAAATCAATAGGCACTTTATTCCTATAACATGGTTACCAAAAATTTCTATAAAATGGTATTAGTTTGGAACATTCAAATCATCGAATAATATTCATATTTTTCTTTTATTCTAGTTTTTTCTTATAATTTGCAATAAGGAAAACTCAGCCACAAATGCTAGCTCATGGTGACAAGGACTACATTTGTCATTTATGTGATTGATGTGGGATCTCTATTTTTTTTGAAAAATTATGTGATTTCTACTATTTTTGAAGAAGTTTTCATAAAAATCATTTCTAGAAATATAAAGCAGAAGTCACTTTTTTTAAAACTATAACAAACAGGGCCCTAAGTTAGGAGTTCGTCACATGTACAAAGTTTAACAAAACAAATCAATCCAGGGAATTCTTACAATTTTTTTATCTGATTGAACATTATTCTTTGTGATATGGAAGTCAACAGCAGAAGCTCCATAACCAGGCTGCAATGCAGGTCAAATGATATTAAATATGTTCTCGATATGAAATACGACTAGATTTGACAATCGCAATTTGACTATCTAAAAGAACCACCTTGGCTTCGATTGACACGATTATTGGACCCAATTCCATATTAGGATAGTACCTGCAAGGCAGTCAACGTATAGACAACTAATTACTGTTGCATATCAGAAATAGTAAGAGATAAAAGCAATCAGTAATAGTTGCGAGCTACATAAAAACAACACATTTTTTCTTGTATGTCTTTTGGTTTATCCTAGTTTCTTGTACTTAACATCAGTAATAGTTGCAAGTTACAGAAAAACACATAGCAAAATATTATTGTTCAATTCAAAAATAAGATAAAAGATGTAGAACATATCTAGAGGAAGTTTCAAGGATCCCTACCTTTGCATTATAGTTAATACTGCAGGATGGCAAGAATTAGGTTCGGCAATTGCATTTCCCAGTGTGCAGTAGGTTTTTCCTATCTACATTTTGAAAGATGATTGTGACAAAATGGCACATAGAAAAAAATAGTAATGATGATAATGATAATAAGTAACATATAAGCAAACCTGGTCAGCAATATTTAAAAGTTCTTTGGAATCATTCTCCTGGAACCATCCAATTTCACAGGCATTCTATAATAACAATCAGTGTCAGTAGTAAATTCACGTCTTAAGAAATGTTTTGATACATAACTCCAGATTCTAGACAAATACATAATAAATATATAAAGCAAATCTCGTATAAATCTCAAGCTATCACCATATGGCATAGTGGTATAACACAAAATTGATTTTTTTTGTTTTGAAAATAACTTGCTTTGCGGAGTTTAAATAAACTATCGGCGAACAAAAATTTTGTGCATTTAAAACACTAAGACCTATAATTCTTTTCAAACAGGTGCACTTCAGTTGCAATACAACTGACATTTTCATCGTGCACAATGTTTATGTTATAGCCAATTATAAAATATTCCTTGATATTATATTGGATTTCAAAGGAAAATGATTCAAAGGATATTTCACTTAAACAAAATTAGACAATAGATTTAAAGTCATTTTTTTTAGAGAACAATAGATTTAAAGTCTTATAAATTGTTCAAACACGAAAATAATATACACATAAAAAAAAAATATAGACATAAACTGATTCAAAATTTCTTCTCACTGAGGGAGTACAAACGGTTCAAAATGAAAATAATATACAAATGAAAAACTAATCTTGCAAACTGTATCAAACAATAGCCATTAGAGATAAAAAAAAAAATTTAGACAACCTTGGTAAAACACACTTGAACTCCAATCTTTTAAAAATGAACTCAATAAACATAACAAATGAACATATGAAGTGAAATTCATTCAAGAATTAAAAAACAATCATATTCGGAAAAATTTCATGAAATCAATAACTTAAACAAATGCTACAAAATCATTCTTGGCACAGTGCAAGAGTTCCCTTGGTGGGTTACGTTTTATGAAAATTAATTGCCAAGTTATCCTCAGTCAACAGTGACAGACTGCCAGTAGGCATTTTTTTTTTTTTTAAATAAAAAAGATAGCAACGTTTCATAAGACATGGCCAATGGAAATTCATCAACGCCAAGAAACAAACTTACCTTCACAGAGATCATCAAAACCATCACAGCTGCTTGTGAATGTTCATCGGTCTTTCTTTGATACATCTGTGTCGAAGAGGAAAAGTAAATTACAAAAACCCATTGACATAGAAATTAATACTAAAAGAAATATGACAAAACTTCTTTCTCACCCAGCCCCCTAAAAAAAGGAAAAGCAATAAAAAGGAATCCACAATGTGCGGTGAAAATTACCTGTTTCATCAAAATAGGTAATTCATTAGCTTTCAGCGGAACTTCCCCATTTGCAAGTGCATAATCAATCCCTCTGCATATCAATAAAAGTAAATCCATTAACAAAAACCTAATTTGTTCCCTCATAATTTTTTCGCGGCCCAACTCAGTCTCTAACTAAAAATAGTACCCACATTGTTTTCATACCGGCGACAAATTAGTCTCTCTGTAAATTTTGACTCATTACAATAAAGGGATTCAAATTTAATGCTAACGAGTTAAAATTTTCGGTGCATAGAAACTTGAATGCAACATCACCTACGTTAAATTCTAGGTTTAACCCTAAACTAAGACACAAGCACATTCAAAACCTAAAAAGAAAAAAGAGTGAAAAATACCTTGAGAGGGAGAGACATAGGTTAAAAAATTCGAAAGCATCGCTACGGTTGCCAGGTACAAAGTGTGTAGCCAAACGTTCCAAAACTTTGGTGATTCTGTACAAATTGACTAGCGACGGCGATACTGGGTTTGCGGTAGCAGTCATTGCACCTGATTCAGGTAGCGTCGACAACGGCGTCGAAGTGTTCGTTTCCATAGTGGTCTAGAATGTTCTTACAGTAAAAAAAAAAACACGCTGATTTTATAGTGTGGAAATTCTAGTCAAGTAATTGCGGTGGTCAATGGTCAAATATATATGGGGGAATAAATTGGATTGGGCTAAATTTTGTAAAGTTTAACGCATGTGTTGGTTAGGGCCTTCAACGAAAATGGTTGGGTCGCGTGGATTGTCCGTACCCGTTGGAACAATTGTAAGAAATTGGCTAAGCAAATAAATGATACATGTACTCATATATTAGGGGTGTTCGCGGTGCGGTTTGGTTCGGTTTTGAGCAAAAAAGTCATCCAAACCGAGAGATAAAAAAGCATGCGGTTTGGTTTAGTTCGGTTGATTTTTAAAAAGTCATCGAAACCAAACCAAACCAAACCAATGCGGTTTGGATTGGTTCGGTTTGTGCGGTTTATCGCGAGATAAAAAAATATTACATTAACTCTAATATTGCCAACTTGTTACAAAATAAACATAGGACATTTTATTTTGATGTTTATATGATAAAATATTAGGTAAAACTTATATCAAAATTAAGAAGAAATATAAGCATGAAACAAATTATTGGAACTAAAGAAAACAAATTCATCACTGGAAATGAATTGAAAGAGATGGAAAAGAATTATAATCGAACCTGATGGTGCAACGATGGAAAAATCGAATCAAAAGAGATTATTCTTGAGCTATGTAATTGGGCTAGTACATATTTAAGTAATATTCATTATTCTTGCGGTTTGGTTTGGTTTGGTTCGGTTGCTGAGAAGCAAACCGCAAACCGAACCGAACCGCGCGGTTCAATGCAAAAGTCATCCGAACCAAGTGCGGTTTTTTGCGGTTTCGGTTTGGATTGGTTTGGTTTGCGGTTTTTCTATTGGGTTGGTTCGGTTTCGAACACCCCCAACTCATATTCCTAGGAAGGGGAATCAAGTGGCTGACGTTTTGGCGAAGAATGGTCTTGGGTTACATGGCTTTACATCCCAATGGTGCAATGATTCTCCTTTATTTTTAGGCACTTTACTTTGTAGACATTGTTCTAATTTGCGAGATTATAGAATCACCTACTTGTAACTTTGTTGTACTCGATTCATGTCTCTTCTGTCTTTTATTGATTTAGTGCTTTTATATATTAAAAAAAAATTAAGTCAGTGAGATTAAACTCCATTTTAATATTTAACACAATTTTAAAGAATTTGACATGTAATATCTTATGTTATATTTTATTTCTATTAATTCATTTAAATATGTGAAAATTAATGTAGACCAAAATGCTTAAATTAATCAAAAATTAACGAATATCAAATTTTATTTAAAGCATAAATTTTAATATAATAATAATAGTCATAAAATTATTATCTACTCTTAAAAAAATAAAAATATTATTCAACATAGTCTCGTGTCAACTGGTCAAACTTATTCACATCCTTAGTCACTGACATATATGAATGGATGTGTTGTGTTTTTGAATGGATATGTTGCGTTTTGACTTCAGACGAGACGTGGTACAAGATGTTCTAGCATGTAGTACGACATCGTGACTCAAGGTTGTTTATCATATTTCTCGCATATTTCTAAATGCGGTGTTTGTTCGTTTGTGCTCCAAGTTACTTGGTGTTTCTAGAAGATTGTTTTATGTCGGTTAAAATATTGTGTTTCTAGAAGGTGTTTATCGTGCATCTCAAGATAATTTGA
Source organism: Medicago sativa (assembly GCF_051527215.1). Classification (NCBI taxonomy): domain Eukaryota; kingdom Viridiplantae; phylum Streptophyta; class Magnoliopsida; order Fabales; family Fabaceae; genus Medicago; species Medicago sativa. The sequence goes on from NC_140753.1 coordinate 3,497,118, forward strand.
GGAAGATTTGAAGCAAAAATATATTTTTGTACTGTATGTTTCTAGAAGGAAGATTTGATGCAAATATATCTTGTGTTTCTAGAAGATTGGTGTCGAAAATATAAATGATTTTTCAAATATATTTTGTGTCTCTATAAGATTGGTGTCGAATCAAGATTAGGGTTTTGTTAGTTGAGTATCAAAAGGCTGAGTTAGTTTATGTTAGTTGAGTTGTAATTTGTTTTTTGTATACCACTCTAGTGCATCTAGGAAGAGTTGACTTGTGTATTGGAGTTGTTCTCATACCTTATTGTAATACACATATAATATTAGGTAAAGCGACGGTGAACAGGGTTTGTTCCCCATAAATTTTCTTTTCTAGGTGGATTCCTTTTAGAGTGGGTGACGTTGCACCACACTATGTTACCAATCTCTTGTGTTCTTTTTTATTGCATTTTATTTATTTATGGTTGTTTGTTATTTCGGGTATAATTGATGTAAACATTGTCCCGGATACTATATAAAACATTTGTCCTTCAGAATGGAAATTGAACTAACATCTATTAGATGCCAAAATTAAATAAAATTTGGTCTTGTCATGTAATCGTGGGATGTAATGTTTAACTTTTACGATTCGACTTCAAATTAACAGTCAACATCGTTTTATAATTAAAGCTCATACTGATTGTGTTTGGGAAAAAAAACATTCAAAGAAAAAAAAAAGTAAGGTTATTTCAAGCTATCAAGTTCCGATCAAGTGAAGCAAAACGCCAAACAGATTGACGCAATGAAATTAAACTAAGTTGATGATTGAATGAATGACCTATACATGGGTAAGGTTTGGAAACCGAAAAACACCAAATTAAAGAATGTGTAACTTAATTATAACACCCTATCAAAATTAATTAAAAGAAAATAAAAAAAATTTAGTTCAAATGATTAATATGTTGAACTAATTATTGAGAGGACTTGGATGAAACAAGGAGAAATCACATGCTTCATTACTTGAGCTCAAACTCTAAGTTATCATATACACCTTTTTTCTCAGATTAGAGGATTAACAACAACAAATAAAATTATGACTATCGATCCCTCTTAAATTGATCAATTTGGTATATCCAACGCACATAAACAAACTTGTTGGAACACCAGTAAAAATTAGAAATCAGAAGATTACATATCAAGCTTCACGTCAAATAGAACTAATGTTGTGTGAATTGAAGGAAAAAAATAAATTAAAGTTCCATGTCGATAGAACACACCAGGGTGACACCCTTGGGCCACCCACTATAGTGAATTGTGAGAGGTTTTGAAAAATATATTATCACACGCCACCTTGTCTTGCGATCGGGTTGGGATTGAGCTTGAGCCAAAAGATATTTATTTTTTATTATCACCCGAAAATGATAAATTAATTTATCATCTATACTATATATAAAAATAAAAAAAGAACCCCTTTTAACTCTTTTAAGCTGACTTTTTCTTTTTCCGAAAATGCCCTCAATTTTTTTGAATACAAATAACACATGTAGCAAATAGATAAGAATAATGTTAAATACTAAAAAAATGTAACAAACACGATATGAATATATATATATATGTCTGTTTTTTTTCCTTTATCATTTAAAAAATGTAACAAACTAGATGAGTATATTTATACTTACCTTTTCATTATATCAATTATACCCTTAAACAACTTTTTCTATTTTTTATAATAAAGATCGTTGTTGGTGTCATTAAAAAATTGGATTGTATATTTTTGTTATATCTTTGGTGTCATCTATATCTATCTATATTATATATAAAAAAAACTACTCATTCAACACTTTTTGGCTGGATTTTTCTATATCTATCTATACTATATATATATATATATATATATATATATATATATATATATATATATATATATATATATATATATGGGGGCTGTTAACTTGCACCCACCTAAAAACACTAAGGTGCAAGTTAACAAGCTGCACCTACTATTACTTTACTAAAACACCCTTTTGTCTCTATTAAACTTTATTTTAATTAAAAGGACATTTTTGTAAATAGCATAAATAATATTTGTTTATAATAGAAAAACATGGGTGTTTTGGTCAATAACTAGTAGGTGCAGCTTGTTAACTTGCACCTTAGTGTTTTTAGGTGGGTGCAAGTTAACAACCCCCTATATATATAACTACCTATTCAGCACTTTTTGGCTGGATTTTTCTTTCCAAAAATACCATTAATTTTCAATACAAATAACACATGTAACAAATAGATAAAAATAAATTTATATATTAAAACAAATGTAACAAACAAGATATGAATAAAAATATGCAAGGTCCGGGGTTCAAACCCCAGCCACCACAACAAATATATATATATATATATATATATATATATATATATATATATATATATGTGTGTGTGTGTGTGTGTGTGTTTGGTTTTTTTTCCTTTATCATTTAATAAGTGTAACAAACTAGATTAATATATTTATACTTACTTTTTCATTATCCCAATTATATCTTTAAACAACTTTTCCTATAATAAAGATTATTGTTGGTGTCATTTAAAAAAAAATTAGATTATATTTCTTTTTTTATATTGTTGGTGTCATTGAAATAGATAATCATGATTAGTTTATTTTATTATAACTTTTTTTTTCGAGAACTTTGTTATAACTTGAAAACAACGAACATTTATATTTTTATAGTTTTAATCAAAATCAAAATTTCATTTAAAAAAAAAAAAACACCGTTAATAATTTTGACGTTAGTGCAATAAAAGAAGCAGATCTTTTCCCTAAAAAAAACATGTTTTGCGTTTATCCGCTCACGTGCTTTAAGTTTATCCGATTCCGATCTGTTTTGTTACTTGAATTCTTTTCTCCAGATCAGTTGTGAATTCTCCTTATAAAAGGAGAGCTTGCATACTTCATTACCCAACAAGGCTTGCGATTTATTGAACGTTTCACTCTTTTCCTTGGACTTGTTTGTTCATTCGGGTTTCGGGTGGTTTAAGTAGGCCATAATATTCATGTTTGAGGCTGTTCGGCGGTAATTCTTTCACCTCCCAGATAATAAATTTTGTCAAATCCTTCGTTTTCATCTTCATCTATTTACGTAACTGAAAATACACCAAGTTCCCTCAAATACTAAATACTGCATCGTCGTTTCCTGTTTTACAAAACACCGCATCATGTACCAGCCCCCACGCAAGGAACGAAGTAGCAACAAATGTTTCGTGTACATTTTCGCAGCATTTGTTTTCTGTTGTGCAATTTTATTAATTTCTGCATCCATACTAAGAATGAAGAATCCAGAGTTGAAGTTAAGATCAACTACACTGAATCAAATTGGTTATAACGATGATTCACCATCTCCTTTCTTCAATGCAACAATCATCACATATTTCAGTATTTGGAACCCAAATTACGGTGGAGTATTCAGCTATGAGTATAGCAATATGAAAGTGTTATATTCTGGTGTTAAAGTGGGTGTTACGAAAATTCCTAATGACAAAGTGAGCCAAAGAAAAACCAAACATATCAATGTTACAGTGAATGTGAATTTTCTTAAGTTAATAGTTGATGGGAATGGAAATTTTTCTAGTGACATTAGTTCAGGTATGTTGAATCTTACAAGCTATGTGAAATTTAGTGGTATTGTCCAATTGATGAAGATTTTTCATAAGAGAAAGACATTGGAAATGACTTGCATTATGAATCTCAACTTCACATCACATGCAATTCAGGGTATTCATTGTTGATAAGAATTTGTGTTTATAATAACATTGATCCTCTGCTGCTTGATCTTCGTGTTCTTTTTGTTTTCGACTTTCATTACTTACGGTCAATAATTTTGTTCTCGGACCATACTTTTTTATATACGATGTAGATGGATTTGGTTTTCTTTTTTGTCAAATATATGTTTTGCTAGTTTTATTTTTTAAGAATATGTTACTAGTTTTTAGATGTTCAGATAATATTTCTCTAAAATTTATTCTATGTATTTCGTATTAAAAGATTGCTATTTTTTGCCACATAGTACCCGAAATATTTATATATTTCAATGTCCATCCATTCAAAAGGAAAAAAAAAAAAATCGGTTTCTTTAGCGTTGATTTAACAATTGATCATAGTTTCTAAACTCGGCCCTATATAGGTCTCTAAATTTTTCCCAACTCTTCATGTTTCCCTTGATCCAAATTAAAGGTCACTGAATAAGTTTTTCAAAGAGGTATTACAAGTCTTAATTGGACTTGAAACGAGGGAGTTATGCTCTTTTAAGTGAAGGAAGGTCATGAATTGGTAACAACAACTTCACTAAAACTTAAAGGCTTCTTTCAACATTGAAGGCTAACAAATTTGACGATTCCTGTCTGAACAATAACTACAGCTCTGTTTCTTAGCTTTCTGTGGAAACTGAAATCAGTAACTTAAATATTTGTAGCACAAGATATATAGCATGTACAAGGCAAAGATGTCAAGTGAGAATAAAATCCAAAAATTAACAAAATTTGGCAATAGGTCCAATGAAATCCACTATTGCAAAACTTCCTAAAAAAACAAAACTCGTATAATTTTTTTCGCTCAAATATAAAACCAAGAAAAAACACCTAAAAATAAATCCATATGTACCATCTATGAAGCCCCGATACGGATATGGATACGGGTACGCGGATACGTCAAAAATTTCAAATTTAGGATACGATACGGCTTGGATACGTTTACAATTTTTTTTAATATATATATATTAGACATAAACGCATAAAAAATAAATAGCGTGAAATCTTAAAACTAATTACACCAAGTCAAAATACAATGGACCATTCACCAACTAAGATATCCTTTAAACCAAAACATACCATATAAACAACCTGCACTATGATGATACCAAGGTAGTATGAAGATAGTCACCCTTTTCAAGTAATGGCCAATATAATGATCCCAATTTACAAAAATTAATACTTGTGATCAAAATACAAATAAAAATTTTAAATAAAAATTAAATTAAATCATTCGGATACTTCTGGGATACGTATCCGGGAGTATCCTTAACGTATCCTTAAGGTATCCAATATATTTTTAAATAAAAATTAAATTAAATCATTCGGATACTTCTGGGATACGTATCCGGGAGTATCCGCGGAGTATCGGTATCCGATACGTATCCGACACGGGTACGGCACCATTTTGGAGTATCCGGGCTTCATAGTGTACCATAGTATAGCAAGACCTTCAAAAAAATGTACCATGGTAGCATTAAAAAGCATATATAAAGTCTTAAAACAAAAAACCAAGAAAAAACACCTAAAAATAAATCCATATGTACCATAGTATAGCAAGACCTTCAAAAAAATGTACCATGGTAGCATTAAAAAGCATATATAAAGTCTTAAAACAATCTCAAATGTTAAAAAGAAGTCATACCTCGTCCACTTAACTTTATGTATACCCCATAAGAGTAGTGCTAGCACCCCTATTTATTAAACATTCTCTCTAATACTCACTCTCTTGTTAGTTTAAATCATTATGCATTTACACTTTGAAAATAGAAACCACACAAAGTGGTGATAGATACATTGATTTCATCCAATAAAATAGTGAGTGTTAAAGAGTGTGTTAAATATTGAGTGTTGCTAGCACTCTTCTATTCTTTAAAGATAAAATTCTAATTCCCCCTTTTTTTTTTTCAAAACCTTGAGGAAAACCTTCGCCCAAGAAAATGAAACAAAACCAGAACGATTCAATCAATAATTAATTATAACAACTTAATATTCAAATTTGATAAATAAACAAGCAAAAAATATAAATTAGGTTCAAGTTGGGAATTTGTGGTTCTAAAATGTTGTCGAAACTAATAGCCCTCAAAAATGGAACCACCACGATAAACTTTCAAAGAATCATGTTTGATTTCCCTCCGTGCTAATTTCGGTGGACTAGTTCATACATAACTTTGTTTTGGCTTTAAACGGACTCCACAAGAGGGTGGTGGGATGGAATTAGATCCTTCAAATTAGTCGGTCCTTAGACCGAATATCAAGTTTTTTTTTTTAAAATGTAACGCTCTTAACACACTCATGCATGCTTAGGACCGGACATTTAGAACAAAGTCGACAGAGACGCTTAATAGTAGGTGATCCAATGAATAGTAGATGTATCATCATATTAGAATTTTGATTCGAACACAATCATACAAAATTGATTTATAAGACGAATATTTTTCGCCACTTATATACACATTTTCAAATCATATCTAATGGTTGTTTCAAAAAAGGGAGAAAATACTAACCAAATAAATTGTATTTTATGAATAGTGAAGCACTAGTATGTCCTAGTATTATACATAAATATCATATTGATTGATACACATAATTTCGATATCTTTTTTTTGAAGTGATAGTTTCGAAATATAATTATTTGCTTATACTCACTTTCAAATTTCAACATGTATGAATTTTTTAGTTGCCAAAAAATTTCACCATGCACTATTACTTATTATACGAATGCACTATTACTTCTTATACGAATATGACCAACCGTATCCTGAGTACAATCTCCATGTTGAAAATGTTCTAGCTTAATATTGGAGATATCTTACATCAATCATCATTGTCAATAACCACACAACACCCACAACAAACCAGTGTCCAGTAGAATACAAGATGTGTTTAATCACTAACTTATCCATCTTAGAAAGGGAAACATAAGCAATTCAACTATCAAAAGTCAAATTGTGTCCTCATCTTCTCCATCTCCATCACTAATCTTCAAACGTGTTTTAATTTGAATTCTCTATGAAGTAACATGTTCTCTATCTATTACAATTGAATAAAGATAGGTTGGCCCCCTTAATATATACACCATTTTGTACCACTCTAAAAAAATTTAGTTAACCAATTATATGGTATGTGTGACCACATTTTTTCAGTTGCGTGACCACTATTTAGAAGCTGAAAAATATGGTCATGCAACTAAAATGCGTGTGACCACTATTTTTCCACTTAATTTACCAAATAAATTATAGAAAAATAGTGGTCACGCAGCTAAAAAATTATGTGGTCACACAAACCATATATTTGGTTAATTAAAAAAGTGTGTACACATTAAGAGTGTCAACCTATCATTACAATTAGTCTTGTTTCTATCATATCATTACATTATTATAAGTTGTCACCTTATAAAACAAACAAATACGAGACAAAGATTCTTTCAAAAAAAAATATGAGACAAAGATAATTAATTGAACGTCGAAACTTCTAAATAATGCCGAAAAAACCAGCATGATTATCAATCATCTCATGTAAATTTGTAGGGTCAACTTCCCTTAGAAGAGGTATCTTGGGGTTCAAGTCCAAATGTGACACAGAGAGACAAATTCAATATCCTACGTTGTCTTCTCCTTCAAAAAAAATAAAAAAAATATCCTACGTTGTCTCCGGCACAAAGTATCAGTGCACTAAAATTGATAATTAAAAAAATAAACAACACAACTTCAAACAATTTTTTATTTTCTCTTCTTTTAGGATAAAGGAAAGCTCTTGGCATTTTTCCACTCTACAATTTGAAACTCCATTTCAACCCTCCTCAGTCAAATACACTTTTTTTTTCTCTTTTTCATCCATCCAGAAAGAAAATCACATCATGTTCTTATCTTTCTTTCCCACTTCTCTGACCACGTTTTCCCTTTCTCTCGATTAACTATGATACTCCATATTATTAAAAGGTTCTAACTTTTATCAAATCAACACCAATTATTATTACTTGAACAATTTTTTAACTCATTATCTTGGTTTCTTTCTACCAACAACCTTGACCAACAGATACATCATTAAATTAAAACACCAACTATTTATTTAGTCCAAATTATGAAATTAATGAATGGAATTGAAGGCTGCTACCAAAGGTATAATAATTAATAAATGTTTTACATTACATTAAATTAAGAGCAATGCTATTTATCAAGAAAGGTTTTATCAAGAAATTGTCCCGAAATTAATGTTAGCCAATAAAATCTCAGTCTGGCCGGAAATCATGGGGTGGTGGGTGTTACGTATTTTTTTTTTTGAAACTTTAATAAATAAGATTAAAATCTAAGGGTGATTATTTTGCCATGTCATTCTTGAATTCATCAAGAAAATCCATTCTTGATATCTAGCATTTTCCTTAAATTAAATCAAATTAAATTAGTACAATACATTTTACATACAGAAAAAGATCTGATTCTTCCTTCACTTTATCGGAAAGAAGAGCTTTACAGTTTTACACTACCAAGGTAAACAAAAAAAGAGAGAGGCATTCAACAAAAGAAAGAGCTTTTCCTTGATCTCTAACATGCATGCCCATCCATTACTGTCTCCTTTGACTATTTCTCTCCACTATGCATAGTGCAAAATCTAAATCTAAATCTAAAATATTATAAATATAAAATCATTTTTCAATTCTCTTCCTTTCTTCAACCTGAAAGTCTCTTGTCACTTGATTTCCTTGACAATTCTGGTGAAATTTCCCGCAATGGATCACTCACTGAACGTGGTAGTTGAGAAGAAGAGTCACACTCTATTTCAACAAAAACATCAAATTAAAACTCTTATAAAACCATTTACACCAAAATTAATTAAAAATAATAATTACAAGCATAACATTTTCAAAAAAAAAAAAAAATCAATTAAAATCCTAAACTATATAATATCATCAATTAAATCTTTAAAGTATATGAAAGTCCCTCAATTTAAATTGACGGGTTTTATATCTTTAAAGACTACATAAAAAATGGAATAATTTAGAGGCTAAATTGATGGTTTATTCACCTCTGGATGCATTGAAGGATCTCTTGCAGTGTAAAATAGCTCCTTGAATTCCATCTTGCTGCTGCAAAAGCGAATCATCACGGCGTTTCGACGACACTAACACCGGCGGAGAAGCCGCCACTGCCGAAGACGCGGAACGGCTCTTCCCTAAGGGTCCGTTTGGATGCCAAAAGGAAAGAAAGTATAAGGAAAGAAAGTATAAGGATTGAAAGTGAATAGAAAGGAAAAGGAAAGTGAGATGATTGTTTAGTTGTTTGGTATAAGTGAAAGTGATAAGAAAGTGAGAGGAAAGAAAATGATACATTTTAGTAAATGACATAAGTATCCCTACGTTTGAATAAAATATGAATGTAAAATATTTAAAATATTTATACTAATATAAATATTTGCATATATTTATAAAATATTTTAAAATAAAATATTAGTGTATTGGTTATTTATTTATTAAATTATTGATTTAAGATTGTTATTAAATATTTGTTTCAAGTCGATTGTATAAACACTATTGCAAAAGTGTAGATAAGTCATGCACATATACCAAAGCAAGGGCATAAATGTCCAGTTGATAATTTGAATGATCTCTTCATGCTTTCTTCTCAAATTAGGGCCGAAAGTTTTCTGGGTGTAGGACCCACCAAAATTGATCATTCCACACTCTTTCTTTGCAGTTCCAAACGGTGGAAGCCCAACTCCCAATAAACTTTCCATTCTATATAGCTTCTTTCCTTTCACTTTCAGTGGTTCCAAACACACCCTAAATGTTTGTAAACAACTCTTAGCCCTGCTGGAATATTATTATTCCCCTGTTTCTGACTCTGACTCTTGGCATTGTTTTCTTCACTTTCAGCTACGGTTTCACCTTCCGTTGCTATTTCTGTTTCAACCTTTTCACCAGGGCTTGATTTATCACCATGGCTGTACCTACGAGAAACCCTTATGTAAAGAGGTTTCACCATTTTCAAATACTTGTGCATAACTACTTCCTTTGAAAAACGTTTCTCTTCCAAAGGTGATAATGATGGTTCATGTTCAACTTTCTGATTCTGGTTTGTTTGAGATTTGTGGTTGCTGTTTTTGGAACTGTTGTCTCTGGTGAAAAGTGAAACAATGGGAACTTCTTCTACTTTGAATTTGATTCTCTCTGGTTTGTGTTGCTTCTTTTCAAGAACAGAATCGGTTTTTGGTTTCTTGAGACCAGACATGAAGACACGAAACTTGGTTGCTGATTTTAACAATGAAGCAGTGAATTGAGGTTTGTTGTTTGGTTCTGAACTGTTGTTGTTGTTGTCGAGAATGAAGGAAGAAGGTTTCAGCTGAACAAGCTTTCCTTTGAAGAATAAATCCTCTGAAGGTGACAGTGAAAGATTTGCATCACTTCTTTCATTGTTTGAAGGTGACAGTGTTATCTTAAACTCACTCTCAGTCTCACCACCATCATCATCATCTTCACTATCATCAGAATCTTCTTCATCTAGTTCTTGTTGTTGTTGTTTGTTATGGTTGGTTTCTTCAGACCCATCTTCTTCTTCTTCTTCTTCTTCTTCTTCAGGTGCAGTAAACTCTAAGTCAAAGAAAGGACCTTCATCATCATTGTCGTCGCTGCTTTCAGCGGTGGTGAGAATGGTGGTGGTATTGACGGTGGTGGAAGTGGTGGTGGTGGTGGAGTCAGAAGAAGGAGAGAGACCAACTACAGCACCACCACCTCGCCAGTATTTAAGCAAGCTAAAAGCTTCCATTGTTGGGAGAGCCAGTATAGTATAGTAAAGAGAAGAAAATACAGTGAATATGTTGGGCAGTGGTGAAGTGAGAAGAAAAAGGAGAAAGAAAGAGAAAAGTATGAATATTTTTTTGGATGGGGAATGCAATAGTGAGTGAAGAGGGTGTGACAGAAGAAAATTTATTGAAATTTGAACAATGAAATGAAATAAACAGAGTAGTACAGTGTGTTTGTCAGTATGCTTGGTTTGCAGGGTAGTCATGTGAAAGCGGTCAGATAAATACGGAGACAGTAAATATTGGAGGACAGTAGAGTAGCTTTCATTATTGAATTCAATGACTCAAAACTCCAATTTTTTCCGTGACAAAGAATCCTGACATTCAATTCAGTCCCCAAAAATAATGCACACTAGTAACTTTTAATAGGTGACATGTTACTTCTAGTCTAGTCAAAAATACATCCATGTACTATCATCCATGTATTCATATTCAACCAAACTCCATTGAGTCTAGTATTTTGGGATACTCTTTAGTCTTTAAAGATTTTAAATTTAACAATTATTTTTTTAAAAAATCAAGTTGTTACAATTTTTTAATACATTGAATATACAACTTTTCATAAAAAATTTACCATTTAAAATGTTTAAAGAATACTCCGAAAATACTCGTTAATATTTTCTAATTTTGTTTGATGATGAAGATAGAATAGAGACAAAATATGATATGAAGTTGAATAAAGACATCATATAAAATGAACATGCATTAATCAGATAGCACTTAGGTACCATAACGGTATATATCATTGGTCAATTAGGGTGCCACATGGCATATCTTTTAAAAAAATCTATCAAATAAAGAATTTATAAAGTAACATTGGTAGGTGGCACATTGGACAATGGTATATAACATTGGTACCATTATGGTACACAAGTGCTATCCTGCATTAATCCGATCATGTTTGATGTGACATGATAACAAACAAGGATATCATTGTATTTAAATGAAAAAATTAGTCTCATAATTAATTAAATATTAAAAAATAGCATGTAATTAATTATAATAACAAATACATTTTTTTAGGGATATAATAACAAATACATGATATCATTATCATTATTTTAATAATGACAACATTTTAAAAATGGAAGAACATCATGATAATAAATAAGTTCTAACCCAGCCTATACTCACAATAAAAATTACTACAAAGGAAAGTCATGATAGGATAGGAAACTGATTTATTTTATCTTATCTCTTTGGTGCATCAAACATGATATTTAAATAGAATATGATTAACATATCATATCTTGTCTCCTTATCTTGATCATTAGACAAACCCAAGTGCACCGTCTTAATTTGGTGCATCGAGCTATGGTTTCAATGTCAACTTACTTCAATGGTGTTATATACTTCGATCTTGTATTATATATAAACAAAAAAAGTTAAACAAAATAGATGTAATTTGTTGAATTTTTTAACCAAATAAATCAATTTTATTTGATTTTCTGTTTATATTTAAGGAGAATGTTAAAGAGTGACAAAGGAAACAGTAAAGTATTATAAAAAAAAATTGTGAAATTATTATTTTATTAAAAGTAACAATTTATATTTTTAAAACAAAATATAAATAGAGTTAAATATGTTATATGTATATGCTCTTGTCAAAAAAAAAATGTTATATGTATATGTATAAAGATATGTAATGGTTAGTTACGCTTTAGCTAACTAGTTAGTTAGAGTAGTTAGTTCTTATAATCCTTAGTGTATAGTACTTGATGTAATCAATTATTCTCTCATATCCACTGTATCATTTCTCCCCAATAAATAAATAAGCTGGAGTTCTCTTTGGTTTGGTACTATTTAGCACCAAATACACCTTGTACTTTCACTTTCGGTTGTCATTTCAATTTTCAGTATAGTTTTTTTGTTTTTACTTTTTGCACTATCTTTATTTTATTTAGTTAAGTTCGTCCTTATGGAGAATGAGCGGTTTTACTGAGTTTTGGAGTCTGTAGAAACGTTTCATAACCTCTATTTCCTTTCTTTTATTTAAGAAATGCATTCATCTAATTTAACCACGTTAGATTGATTTAAGCACAATAAAATCTAGATCTAACAATCATTTTTCAATGTTATCAACAAAGGAAGGAGAGTTGAAGTTCATATTGAGAAGATGAAAAGATCTTAAACATCATAATTCACTAATATCAGGCAACCTTTTGATGGATGAAAGTGAAGGTAGGTTGCTGGTAACAAAAGTTTGAATCATAAGAATAGTCTAAGAATTTTAAGATGTAAAAATTGATGTTCGAGCTTAATGGTCCTGGTCAATAAGGCTAGCCATGGGAATATGTAATCTTATTGGTGAGACAATTCTTTATTGCTAGAGATATACTCCTTCTGTCCCGCAATAGATGACCCATTTGAAAATTTGTAATTTTGATCTAACTTACTTTGACCATATTTTTCTACTAATATACAAAGATAAATAATATCATATAAGATGTCGTTAGATTCGTCTCGATGAGTATTTTCAAAATATCAAATTTTCATAATTTTTTTCTAACATATTATTCAAGATATTTAAGCTCAAAATTATGCATTGGTATGCATAATAGAGTCAACTGTGTCATGTATTATGGGACGGAGGGAGCAGTAAATAAAACAATATAAAATATCTCATCCTTTGGCATGTATTTCTGAGGTAAAAAGAAGGAATACGATTTGAATCGTTTGTTATAATGATAAGCTCTGATGAGGTGGCATTTAGGGTGGGTAGGAGGAATATTTTCCCATGATGGGAAAGTTGCTTTTCAGCCATAGATATATTATTTTTATAATTCAATGGTTCAGATCTAAGATAGGATACCTGCTTGTGACTTTTTGGCAATTCACATGGAAAAAAAAAAAGATACCCCAACTTCAATTGTTTATTGCTATTTTGTTAATTATAATTTTCAGATTAAATTAATTGTATTGATTAAATACTACTGTCTCTGTACATTCAAAGGTCAATTTCTAATTTTTTTTTTTTGAAAAAAAAGGTCAATTTCTAATTGCTTTAACTAATTATTAATTACCCTCTAAAAGAACTAAATTAAGTAATTAAATCATACTTAAATTATTTATATTAACTGTTGCTCTTTTACAATTTTACCCCTTCATCAAACACCAACTCTCCTCACCTTCTTCTCCGCCTCTCCCCTTCCACGATGCTTCACAAAAAGCAAAAAGAATTTCATGATACTTTCAATCCTCCTGCCATCTCTCACTCATCATCGTCCGCAACTGAAAACAATAGAAGCGCTCCGAACCGTCAACGACATGGATATGTTTCGATTGAAGAGAAAATTGGGGTTTTGCCACACATGAATTTCAATTGAGAGGGGTTTGGTAGAGACACATTTCACTCTTGCAGTTGTAGATCCAGTATGGACTTATTGGAATTACAGAATTTTGGTTATTCTGGGTTTCATTTGATATTTTGGTGGAGATGGAATTAACACTTTTATTGTGAAACTGATTTTGATTCTCTTATTTTGGTTGGACTTTGGAGAGAAGGAAAAGAACATAGCTGAGTTCTGATTATGTTGAATGGGATGCCATGGAAGATGAGGGTAAAAAACTCGCCACTGATTTGGGAAGATGGGGGAGGTGCAGATTTGTTTTCACAAAAATAAGTTGTGTATTATTAAAATTATTAAAACTATTATAAATACTCCCTCCGTACCTGTATATAACCACCCATTTGACTAAAAAATTGTCCCTATATATAAACCCATTTTCAAATTACTAGATGCATTTATTATTTTTTCCTAAAGATATCCCTAATTAATAGTATTAACTTATCTTGAAATATGAAAAGTCAATTTAATACACATACAAAAAAAGAATAATTTGGTAATATTAACACACAAAATATACACATTAATTGTACTAACAACTTTTCTTAAAAAATGTGAAAAAGACAAAATGGGGTTATATACAGGGACGGAGGGAGTATTACATTTTTGTAACACTTGATAAAGAAAAAAACAACCTGTGTTAACTGGCACGTGGCAGTAAAATTGCAACTTTCCCATGGTGGGAAAGAATTGTTGCTACCCACCCTAAATGCCACCCTCTGATGATTCTGAGACACTTTTCAACATTGCATATTTTAAAAGAGAAATGATATTTTGACAACCACTTTTTGACAACTTTTGGACAACTTTCTCTCTCATACTCACATGATATTGTTATCCTCTCTCTTCCTTTTTCTCTCTCCATTGTTTTTGACCAATAAGAAGTGATAAAAACAAGGTTGTCAACAAAGTTGTCATCAAATGGATGTCAAAATATCATTACTCATTTTAAAAACAAACATCAAATTGTGCAATCATCTTGCATCCTTTATAAAAATCTATTAATCTGAGAGAAGTTTAATTTCACTGTCTATTTATGGGACCCTTTTAAAACGAGAACTCAGAAACAATCCAAAACTAAATATAAAAGCACAGAAACAAATATTATATCATTTCTTTCTTTCTGCTCAATTTTGTATCGAAATATAAAAGCAAAGGAAAAATGAACCTTTCTTCCTATTTTTATTCTGATATTCCTTCCTTCAAAACAATCCAAAAATCTACCCAATTTGTTTTCTCTCTTATTATTTTTCTTCACACTATATTTTTTTTTACCTTATTCCTTGTCGCATACATCCAAATATAAAGGGTTAAGGAGATTTCATGTGAATTTCATTTTGATTCCCTACCAACTACAGTCTGATGCCTGGACCATCTGCCCCCTTTTTTTCTTCATTAGTTTTGCCATTGATTTCCTTATTTGGTATTAAAGGTTATTAATCCAAATGGCTTTCCTAAAAGGGATATAATGCCACTCTCTTAACATGGGAGAACAAACAAGAAAAAGTTCAATTTCCCTTAAAAAAAGTTCAATGCCACTTGACTAATAGAAAAATAAGTAGTCTTTATCTATTGTCTAAAAAACCAAAAATGATAAATTTGTTATATTAACCAATATTTAATTTATATTTTCAAGACAAAATTTTCTTTAATTGAGTCATTTACCAATTCTCTTAAGACACATTTGATTCATGAAGTAATTAGAGTTACTGAATTAGGTCCTAAAAAATTAGTTATTGAAAAAGGAATTGTTTAGATTTCAGCTTCTTCTTAAGACTTGGCATTTAACTTACTCACATGTTTGGGAATGAGTACATAAATGGTTGAATATTTGATCCACCCTAACAAAGTTCACCATGTCTATTTTAGCTCTAACAAAAGACTAGTGTCAAATAAAGCTTTTTCTTTGGTTGAACTTTAGACTTTTCAAAGGAAATAAAAGTAGTACAGTACATTTTATTTCTCAGGCTAATTGCCACTATCAGCCTGTCTTCTGCACACAATTTGTATGTTACAAAAAAAGGTTTTGGATAATAGTAATTTGTGGTCCAATATTTGAACGTCTCTTTCAACTATTTGTAGAAATTATCTAATTACAATTGAGTTATATACTAAATATTTTATAAAAAAAATTCACATTCCAATGCTCAACTCATAAGAAAATGATGACGGTAATCACATCCACTAAACTTCTTTTTAGGATAAAAGTTCACCCCATTCATCATCTTGTCTCTTCTTTTGTCATCTTGTCTCTAACATTCATTCATGGAGAATTTTAGTTTGTTAAACATTTTTTTAATAGGTGCTACAGAGTTTGGGCAAATATATACACAAAGCATTATTTTGCAATGTAGCTTTGAATTTGAGCTTATAATGTCATGAGCAAATTATAAAATGAAATAGAAAATGGGTAAGTGTCATTAATATTTGGATCAGTAGTGAACAATTTTTTTTTTTTTGGAATTTTCCCATAACACTTTAATATTGAATAATTGCTAGCTTACGCCAATAATATTGAATAGCAGACCTATTATTCATATTTTGTACATAGTAGGAACTGCTATTTCTTCTGTAAAAGACTTATTGCTATGTAATAATAATAGGTATAGTACAACACAAGCTACACTATTAATTACATTTACAACATTGTTATTTATGCAATACCTGTGCTCAAGTATGAAGCCAGAAAATACCACCGGAAACTATACACACGTATAATTATATACTACATCACCGGTAAATACTGATTGTCGTTTGGAAATCTCTTCAGTGGAAAATGCCGATAAGAGACACTCACAAAGTCCAACCAGAAGGATGCAACTACGAATTCATTAAATAGTTTCATCGGTAATTTTCATAGGAAGTAAGATAATTGCTCTTTCTTTCTCGAACCACCTTCTCCATACAGGTCATTCCACTGCCTCAACTCATTCATTCCGGCCCCCTCAGCTGCGAAGCTCGCGGCAACCTGTGTTACAAGGTGCTCACATTAAGCAATATATTATACGTACATATTAGATGCAAAAGAAACCTAAGACAAATTGAATTAGGAAAGTAACCACGCATATGCGACCTAGTTCAGAGAGATACAATGCCAAGAGCAATTCCCATTGGGAGTTTTTGTGTTTTTAAGCGCAATTCCTATTGGGAGTTTCTGTGTTTTTAAGCTTTACTAACTGTTATTTGTTGTGTTTCGCCATTGGAATATGTTTATGTGGTAGACACGATTGTTTAAAGACTGCCTTTGCATAAAGAACCTTTGCTTAAATGTAAAAATATGGATTTACTCCATCAAATCTCAACACTTGGAGTAAAAAAAGATAGAGTCGCTAGAGTTGCACTATTAGATTAAAATGTGATTGAAATCTTAAAAGCAACAAGGCATAACAAAATCCACCTAATGGTGAGATAAGAACAAACAATGAATCATATCATTAGAGATGCTCAAATGCGGATTAAAGAAAAAAAATCCTACCGGATTACTAGAATAAAACACTGCTTTTCCGGTTATAAAGTATCTTACCTGACTCTTTGCCACTCTGAAGTCCTGCATATTCAAAGGCCTAAGGGTAATAACTCTTTTCTGCTCAACTTCCTCTTCTGCATCCTGAGCATCTTGGCTATTTTGTCCTTCAGCATCTTTCTTCTTTTTCTGCTGCCGAAAACAAATACACCAGTCAGCATGATAATCATAGGATAATAGGATTATAGTAAATCTTTAGAGAAATTGCCAAGTTACCGAATCCTTTTGTATCTCTTGCTGAATTAGCTCTCTAACAGGCCTATAAGCAGCGGTTGTGCATAAGTTCTGCATTTAACAATTAATGAAAATGGAAAATGCATTATGACATAAGAAACTAAACATAAGAAAAGCATTTGTAGATTGTAACACGATAGTTAATTTACGGCCATAGGAAAACAATAATAGAGAAAAACCTTCAGATCACTTCCACTATATCCTTCAGTCATAGTTGCGAGTTCCTTAAAATCAAGTCCCCCGTGCACCTTCTCTTTAGCCAAAAGGGTCCTCAATATATTTTCTCTGTTCTCTGCAGACGGTAGCCCAACCATAATCCTGGTAATCAAAGATGAACGATATAGTGATTAAACGTGCTTAAAATACTATTGAATTTCAGGGTATTCTGATTGTTGTTGTGCACACACAAACATGCCATCAAAGCAATATATTGCAAATTTTTATGTGCTCCTCGCCCCACCACAAAAAAAAGGTATGAATGCTAACAGTACACGCTATTAGACACTCTTTTTCAACATAACCTATATCATTGATTGAAAAACTCACGGGTTTTGAAAACAGGTTCACATGAATTTGAACTAATAGCAAAGATTGTGTTGAAAAGTATGGTACAAAGTGTATTGCTAGCACTCTTCAGGTACTAAGAAAGAGCACAAAAAATTCATTGTACAAGTAGAACTAGTAGAGGTACCTTCTTTCAAATCGTCTAATAATTGCTTCATCCAAGTCAAAGGGCCTATTGGTTGCAGCGAGGACAAGAATACGATCCTCTGATTTCGAGGTAAGTCCATCCCAATTGGACATGAATTCATTCTTTATTTTCCGCATGGCTTCATGTTCCCCAACTCTTGTCCTCTGCCCAAGCATACTGTCAACCTCATCGACAAATATAATAGTTGGGGAGACCTTGGCTGCCAGTGTGAATAAAGCTCGGACATTCTTCTCGTCTTCACCAAACCATTTAGAAGTGATGGTAGACATCGATACATTAATGAAACTTGCTCCAGCCTCGTTTGCAATGGCCTTTGCCAGCATTGTTTTTCCTGTTCCAGGTGGCCCAAATAGCAATATTCCTCTACAAGGCTTTAGTAGGCCTCCTTCAAAAAGGTCTGGCCTTCGAAGGGGAAGCATTACTAGTTCTTGAAGTGAATCTTTAGTCTCGTCTAAGGCACCAATGTCGGAGAATGTTACCCCAATTTCATTTGCTGGGATTACTTCAGGTCTTATTCGCTTCTCAAACTCATTATCAGGAACTTCCTGCAAGTGAAGAGATTGTGTTGTGTTTGAATAAGCCACTAGCGGTATGATTTCAATACTATTAAAATTAAATTGTAATATATCTAACAAATAGAAAACAGAGAAGGCTTACAGCTTTGGATGCAGGAACTGAATTTTCACCATCAGTTTTTCTCACTGAAGTTGGTATTTCTGCTTCAGTCTTTACAGCAGGAGCAGGACTTTCAGTCTTTCCTTCTGGTTTCACAGCAGTTCCTTCCTCTTTCTTCTTTATTCGGGACGATACATACAGAGACAAAGGACACACAGATCCTATCAGTACCTGGTAGATAATATTCACAACTAAATACAATCGCGACAAGCACTGCAAACCTCAGATGTTACTGCTTTAGCTTCTAACTTCAATGAATCTCTGTCACTGAATTTTCCCGCCTGGAATATTCCCAGAGCATGGGACAAACTGTTTCAAAATACAATTAAGTAAGTATATAAAAGTTAGATTGTTCATGCAGCAAGAGTTGCTGGTCTCACCTGTTGCATGGAATGATCAGTTTCCCATTTCGGTATTCAGGCTCTTTGTTCTTCATTAAATGATAAGAAATTGCTGACACGATAATCTCTTCTATATAGTTACTGAGAAGCATTGTGTCTGCTACACAGATGGAATCCAGGTCATGACAATCAAGATCATTGGCTGCTAACACTTCCATGATATGGTTCTTGTTATCTTGAATCTGTATCTTCTTCATATCCTCTTCAAATTGAGACTTCCAGCTGACAAGACGAGATTCATCTTCTGGTGGTTTGATTTCTATGTTGTAAGGGAAGAGAGAGGTAAGCATCTCATCTACTTCTTTGCATTCATTACCAGAATCCAAAACCCGCGAACCAATAATCAAAATCGGTCCAGATAGTTTTGTTAACATTGTCTGGAATAGTTTATATATCCTCTGTGATCTACACAACAACTTATCAGCATCCCGAAGATATAGAACAATAGGATAGGTCTTTGACACATAAACTAGAACCTGCAAGTGAATTTTCCAATCATCAAATCAATATATTTTGTGGAGATGTATAGCCTTACAATCCAAAACACGTTTATGTGCTGATGCTGAAATCTGTCATATTATCAGAAGTGACAATACCTTGTAAAGAGTCTGTATAAGAAGCTTTTCATCAAAAGGCCAGCCGGTTATGTGTTTCCCAGGAGCTGAAGGAATATTGAAGGATACAAGGAATCAGAAGAGAGAACAATGTCCAAAAATATGAATGATGGCAACTTGATCTCCATGGATATGAATTTGACTTTACTTTGTACATTTGTACTAGCTCTCACTCAAAAAGAATATGAATATAACATATGTGCTAAACCAATGCTATAACAATCAAATTGTGAACACATTAGAAATCGTCATTTTGATGTATGTGTACTAAAATCTTTGGGTACAGTTTAGAATGCCATTCAAGAAAACATGATGAAAATGAAAATGTATTCTTAAATCAGGTTCCCATACCAAACAATACATAACCAAACAAAACCTCAAAATCCTAATTGATCTTTTAAAATATTTAATTGAAGTAACCTGAGTTTGTAGGATTGCTTTGCAAACCAACGCTGCTAATATTTGCTGAGGCTGATGCATTTCTACGCAGCTTAGAATGCATATAAGATCCTTCAGCCTCCCTACATAAACAAGTGCAAAATTTCAAATATCATACAAATAAACTTGTAGAAAAATAAATGCACTTCTTCAAAAAGGAAAATAAATGTATTTTCATAGTTAACTGATGAGTATCCAGTATTCTTACATTCGTCGGAGGTCTGAGCCACTGCTTTGCCTGTTGATTTTGCCTGCAACTAAAAGCTTCAGGTCAGGGATATGATTTTGTAAGCTGTTTAATAAGAAAATGTGCATCAGGTAGAATGCTTATGTACTAATGAAGAGTAAAGTAATCAAGATATATAAGAATTTAATAAACGTGAAGAACCAAAATTAAAGCTACTTGCACCCATCTACTCTATCTAGAATCTAGAACCTGAAAACTTATGCAGCATAGCATGACTTCACCAAGTAGAAATTATCATCATCAATAAAACTTTTCTCCCATAAAACTTATTAATAAAACCCAATCAAGGTTGAATAATCGTGTATTGCAAGATTAATGACGAATATTCTTATTATGAAGTAAAAGTTCTCCACCCTGAGTAGAAAATGCTCATCGATTTGTACCTAGATTCTCTTCTCTTTGTGGAAAGAGTGCAAATGAACCAAATAGGTCAGATAACCGCGCCAAAGCTGTCTCTGAGGTAGACCTTGTGAAGGACTGCAATCAAACAACGGTAAAAGAACATCGGAAGGCAGAATATTAGGTCAAGCAAGAACACCATGCAAATCTATGATGTTTAAAAGTAAAAGTAATAAAAGATAAAATAGGAAAAACTTACAGTTTCGCAATTGGAAGAACCATATCTACTTTGAATCTGCAAAGATAACAACCAGCCATTATGTACATAACAAACATAAGAAATTTTCAAATGGCACAAATTTTTTTCCAACTCACCTTCAATGAAAAGTCAGTTACATCGAAGAGAAGCAACTTGGCCTCAAAGTAGTGAGTTAAAGCCTTGGCAAGCACCTGTTGGTAAAGTTCTACAAGATAGGAACGGGGGAACTTTAGAATTAGCTTCAACAAATCAGTAGAAACATAAAAGCTTATCAATCCCTCATTATAAACTAGCAAATTCAGACTAACCGGCTGGTCCCGAGAGCAGAATAGTCCGGCTTGCAGGAGCAAGATTCCGTGTATATTTAGAAACCTCTGCATGCTTTAAATGCACATAAGCAGCACTTGTAAGCAACACCCGCGTCTGCTCACTGTCATGACAAATACAACGAGAAAGATCTTATCAGAACCAAGATATAATCGTGTTAATAAAATCAATTAGAGATCAAACATTATGATTTACTAGTTGTCATTATTATTTGCTAGATCAAAATACAGACACTGTAGGCGACACCATATGTGTTTATCTCCATCTTTTTCGTACACTTTATCTTTACAAATTTACACACATTTAAAAAATAAACACAGAAATCAAATGACACGGTATTCAACATCAAAATTGTGATGTCAAAAAATCATTTCTGGTTTCCTTTATACAAATTTATACGAATAATAATATGAATACAAATGTATACCATACAGCAACCATGTAATTAAGAAAACAGTAAAGGAGAATGTGATCTCTGTTATTATGGTTATAATTACAAATTTACCGGAAACTAAACAAACTCGCATGCACGTAACATGGAAAAATAGGAAGAAAAAAGAGAGAATACCTGAGATAATAAGGGAAATTATCAAAGGTGACATTGCTTTCTCTGCCATCAACAACGAGACGAAGCATTTCGTTTTCAATCTTGTCAGGAGTGAGGGCGTTGGAGGAGGAGGAGTAAGTATTAGGTTTAAACATGGTTTGACCAGAAGCCAAACCAAGGCCAACTCCAACACCAACGCTAAGCGCTGCGGAGATCAACATTCCTTTCTGTTCCATTTTAAATTTACTTTCAGAAAATTAACCGTAAAAACTGAATGAATTTGTATCCAATACGTGAATGTTGAAAATTTTAGAGAGATATGGAAGAAGGATGATCAATCATGTCCTTTGTTTTCATGGTGGTAAGGTAATGTGTGTTTTGATTTCTGGAAATGGTGATCTTATGAGAGTTCCCGCTATTTCTGGTGCGGTCTTTATTCTCTTCTTCAAGTTGAAATTATTAAAATTTTAAAGGATGGAGACTAGTGCTGACTCATGCATGCATTCTTACGTGTCTCCCTCTTGACGGTTTGTTTTTTGGTTTGGCAGTTTTTTGCTCCCTCACACATTTTTTTCCCATAACTCAAGTGGATAAGAAAATTTTCAAAATGCACGCCGTTTTCTTTTTCAAAAATATATTTCTTGGGATTCAGATTAACAAACATTTTTTTTAGCATTGCTGCATGGTAAGGGCTGAATTCAAATACATGACACATCTTTCAGCCAACACACTTAATTAAGTAAATCTTTTTATGAGATTTATAAGAATTTCAGCCAACACACATAATTCAGATGATATTTTTGGAAGAGTAAAAGAATTTACTTTGTTGTTCAATCAAATCTCACAATACAATAATTTGATGAGGTATAATATTTGTTTCTACGTTTTTTTTTTTTTGACACATTTGTTTCTACGCTTTTATATTTAGTTTTGGATTGTTTCTTAGCTCTCGTTTTAAAAGGGGTTCCACACGTAGACAGTGGAGTTAAAACCCCTCCAATTAGTCGGTCTTTAGAATGGATATCGAATTAAATCCCTCCAAGGATGTAAGATGATTTTTCTTTTTTTTGAAGAAGGATGTAAGATGATTGAAAAACGATTTGATGTTTGTTTTTAAAATATGCAATGTTGAAAAGTACCCCAGAATCATCAAATTTCATCGTTATTGTATTGTGAGATTTTATTTATTTTTTCTTTAAAAAAAAAATTGGGAGTTTATTTAGAAAAAAAAACAATAAATATATCTAGTAATTTTTTTAGGGGAAATGTATCTCGTAATTTAAAAAATGAGTTATATTTAGAGACATTTTTTGATCAAATGATTGCTATGCTTATATTTAGGGACCGCAGGAGTAACTGGGTAAAAAATACTAGGTTTTTTTTTTCACTTTATCCCTAGTTTCATACTTATCTATTAAACTTCTTTTTTAAAAATGCTATTTCTGTAAAATATTTTTAATTTCTATAATCATTTTGAAAAGTTCCACAATGAAAATAAAATAAGACAGACTCAGAATTGTTGTAAAAAAAAAAAAAAAGACAGACTCAGAAGTGTTTATTAACTATTGGCCAATATTACTGTGTTTAGCAGTTCAGAACTAAAACCACTAAGAGGGTGTTGTTTGGAACAGCAGTAGAACTAAAATTCTCGCGTTCCCATGTATTCTTGCCGTGAAAATAAGGAAACGATGATTTGTAGCATTACATATGACTAGGGCTGGAAATGAGTCGAGTCGAACCGAACTCATCTGAGCTCGACTCGACTCGATAAGAATTGACTCAGCTCGAAACTCGACTCGAGTTCGTTACGAACCTTTTTTTTTGACTCGAGTTCGGCTCGTTTCAAGTTCACGAACAACTCGATTCGGCTCGTTAGGTTCAACTAATTTTTTTTTTCAAAAAATTTAACCTTTTAATTTGTTAAAAAAAATGAACTAAATAAAATAAAACTCTTAATACTACTAAAGTAAAAAAGTAGTATTACTTTATTATAAATAATAAAACTAAAACAATTGTAGTAAAACAATTGTACTGTAGCGCGGTAGCTTATTACATGTAAAGGAGCGCACTTCTCATTTTATATCTACTCCTGTGTATTGTTTTCAAACTCTCCGATGTGGGACTAATTTTAGTACACATATTTGTATAGTTATACGTATGCACAAGTATATTATTAGCTTCTTTTTTTCTCTTTTATTATAATTATCGTTAATTAAATTAGTAATAATTCCTCTAAAAATAAATACATTAATATTAGAGGAATCTTGTAATAAATTACATATTTCGTCTTTTAACATTTAAGCTTGTACTTTACTGAATTTTACTAAACTAACACACACAAATAAATAAATATATATATTATCGAGTCAGCTCATGAACCAATCGAGTCGAACTATATACAACTCAAGTTCAGCTCGTTTATTTAACGAACTTAATTTTTAGCTCAAGTTCAGCTCATTTGGTTCATGAACCAAGTTCAATGAGACAATTGTCGAATCGAGTTTCGAACTATTGTCGAGTTGGTTCGGTTCATTGCCAGCCCTACATATGACACACATTTGGTGCCATGTAAACGCGAAAAAACACAGGTGCTGACTGTGACACTATAAAATGGTTTCTAAACTCATCTAGTAATCACTTACCCAACTAAGGCGTACCAAGACCAACAACTTATAAGTTTGTAATTATGGTTATTAATTTTAACCAACAGGGCAACAATTTGTGATGGACATAATTAGTGAAATTAGGAACAATCAATACGTATTACAAGGATAGCAGATGTCATAATACAAGCAGTAGAGAGAAAATTGTCTCGCTGGAAGAGCAAACGACCATGCAATGCAAGTGTCCTAGCAAATAGCAAGCAAAGAAGGCAAAGTAAAAATAGCCTGTCAAAGCGAGAGCTGGTGAGTGAACAGTGCTAAATGCAAATCAACCCATGTTAGCGAAACATGCCTGAGTCTTCTGCCTCCGAACCCAGTGAAACAGGCTATGTATGGCCAACTTAAATTATTTGCGACGTTTGTTGGTTATCAAGTCTGGATTGCCTTTCCTCATCATGGCTACAAACTCCTCATAGTTAATTCTTCCATCCTGCAAGAGATTTGGGATGCAATGAACAACTAAACAATAATAACATACAAACATTTACAATTTTATTTTAGGACTGGATAAACTATCAAGTAGAACGAAAATGTGACCCGAGAGGCCGAGACAAAGGAAAAAGTAAAGGAAGAAAGTGGGTACATTATCTGAATCAACTTCGTCAATAATCTCCTTTATTGTTTTCTCATCACCCATGTTGTACTTTGTAAGGGCAGATTCCAACTCTTCTTTTGTAATGTACCTATGAAAACAGGAGCAAGAAAATAGACCAAAATGTTATTCAACAACCAAGGTAATACAGGTGTGTTGATAAAAATGTGAATGAAAAAGTAGGAAGAAGACCAAGATCCTCTCATGTTACTAACTAGCGTGAAAAGGTTATATCTGTGTGGTGAGAAAGGCACAAGAATTGTAAGACCGGCCATTACTTATGTGTCCTTTTCTCATTCATATAGCAGGACCATGTCATGTTCAAATTCATTTATAATAAGAGAGGCCTCTGATAAAAAAAAATCCTAAAAAGAGATTACCCGCTTTTGTCGTTGTCAAAATATTCAAAAGCTTTGTATAGGTGGTCCTCTCTTTCCATTCTATTCAAGTGCATGGTAGCTGTTATAAATTCAATATAATCAATGGTTCCATTTCCGTCAACATCAGCCTGCAAATAAGATGTTATAAATTATAATAGATGGGAAAAAAATCAGTGACATCAAGAGAAGTGGTAAACTTGGAATCACAATTTTAAACAGCTCTAAATATAGTATTCAACTATTTTCCTAGCACCCTAATACGTATATGATTATACAATATCAATGGAAAATATGGGTGTTCTATAAATGCAGCACATCAGGCCTCACCCGTTACGTTAATTACAAGAACCAATCAGGATTTGGATACAAATAATCATCAAGGGGACGAACTTGCAGAGAATACATTTATCCGATACATGTGACATATGCAGAGAGTTAGCTACGGAAATTAAATTCCAGTGGTTAAGCCACAAAAGTATAACTCTGCAGGTACTACTAGTATAGATGGGCAAGAGTGTGTGTATGTCAGCGAGTGTGTCTCTGTCACTAAATATACACAGTAATCTATAATCAAACATTACGTTATTGGATCAGAAATACAAGTTGTAATAAACTGTAACATAGAAGTAATGGTGTAAAAGAAATCTTACCGCTTCCATCAACTGCCTCACTTCAGACTCCGAAATCTTAGTACCTAGTTTGGGGAGACCAGCTTTCAACTCTTCAAAAGTGATTGTTCCACTGTTATCTGTGTCCATGGATTTAAACATTTCCTTCAAGCCAATAATTTCTTCTTCAGAAAGATTTTCAGCAATAACCTGCAAAACATTTAGAATTTTCAGATATTATCCTTTCATCCTGTTCCATTATGAATTTCTTCTCCCTATTTAGTTACTTTTTTTAACCGTCATTTACTTAATTCATAATTTGTCATTTTCTATTAATATTTACCATTTTTTATCCTCAAGGATTTAAATATAACCATAATTCTAGATACTTTACTAAAAGCTTGATTTTGAGGCCTTGATTTATATAACAAAATGATTGTAAAGGATTATTTACCTTTAGAGCTACTTTCTTTAGTTTGTTCATTGCCCTGAATTGTTTCATTCTGGTTAAGACAGCAATATCGAGAGGCTTATCAGATGCTCCATCTTCTTTCATCCAAGGATGGTCTGGAGTGTATATATAACAATTTATTGTGTTTAGTTGACTCAAATAAGAGAATTTTCATGATACAGCTCAAATGGTCCAGGCTAGAGAAAAGGGAAAAGAGAACAGGACTAGAGAAACCATGCAGTGTATGTGAGCACGTAACAGTAAAATAAACACACTTATTCAAAATAAATAAATAAATAAATAAACACATTATCACTATCATACTCCTAGGGCAAGCCAATTTAACCAAGAAGCAGCATAACCCAATCATATGGCTACAATATCGAAAGAAAGCGAGCCAAGGAGGCAAAGGTAGTTGTAACTTTCAAAGCAGAAAAATATTCACAAAACAAACTCATGCATACTACTCATTCAGAGAAAATAGAAAAATGCAATAAGGGGGATGTGGTGAGAGGCAAAAGAGAGTACAATGTAGATGAAGAAGTCAAGCAGAGAGAAAATATCAAGTCAAGTAATTAGAAGAAACAATGCATTTGTCCAGGAAATAGTTGTGCAACGTCCATGAATTTTACAAAAAAGAAATATGACACTTGGCAGATATGCATATGTCATCACCTACCTTTTCTTTTATTCTGGAAAGGGGATCGAAGTGTGTATGTGCAAAATAAATGTCCATCTTCTCTTTATCCTATTCAATGAGACATGCTACTTAATTATTCTTAGCAATATCATGGATCAATCAAGTGATACACGATAGCTTCTTTCAAAATTAATATCCTTTTTCCTGCCAGTTATTCGGATTCACTTTCACTTTATTGTACATCCTAAAGTTCATATCTCTCAAAGATATGGTTAGAGACCAACAATGCCTAGCTGATCCACAGAGTCAACATGATTCAAGTAAAATACAAACCCTTATGGTGTAAAACTAAACAATTTGCATTTACAACAAAAGTAAAACTTACCAAGGACTTCAACAGCTGAAATTCGTTCTTTAGGGTCAGCTCGCAACATCTTCTTGATCAGATCTTTAGCAATACTCGATATTTTAGGCCAAGGATCAGATGCGAAATCAAGATGTCCATGAAGAATAGCATCAAAGATACCCTGTTCATTTTCTTCACAGAAAGTAGAAGACGAAAGTGTGAGAAAGATCAGAAAGGTACCATATACTAAACTGTAATCAAAGTAAGGTGTTATGAATTCAGCAGTTTTTTGATAAAGAGAAGAAAAAACTAAGAGCAAAAGAGAATAAGGAAAAGAAGAGAACACAAAGTTTATCGAATTCGGAGCAATTGTCTCCTGCATCCTCATTGAGTTCACTCACTTGCATCACAGTTTTGTTGATCTAGAATCAGTCAATCTAATCATGCTTTAAAAGCATCAGGCTTAGACTTACATAAGCAGCTCTCCCAATCCGGTCTAGGTAGTTACAACAGTTATTTCAACATCCATGTAACTAAAATAATCAGAAAGATATAACAGATTAAGATTTACCGACATAGGCTTATCCTAACTAACTAAGCAATTGATAATCCACCAGAATTCTACATAAGGTATTGTCAAAACAACTGAGACATGACAACCAAAGTTGCACATTGATGCACAAACACCTTATCTAACTAAATTGAAGTTCAAAATCTTATAGAAAGCTCACCCAGTAAACAAATGAATCTACGTGACTTCATGCAGCTACACAATAGTATGCATGAGACTGAGTATTCAAAAACAATAAAGAAAGGAAGTATACCTGCCCAGAAGGGAGGAACACCAGAGAGGAGAATGTACAAAATAATTCCAGCACTCCAAATATCAGCTTCAGGTCCATAACTTCTACGCAACACCTCAGGAGCAACATAATATGCACTCCCAACAAGATCTTTGAATACATCTTCTGTTCTCAAAAAGTGTTTCAAAGAAAATATTAACATCAGTAAAATGGAACTAACAAATTAACTAAGCCTATGTTTGAAATGATGCTGCTGGATAACTAATTAAACAACATATAGTTTATATAAAAGAGAAATGCTTGTTGGTGTAAATAATGGTTAAACGAAATTTGACGAACACCCACCACCCCATGTATCCCACAAAATCTGAGTGTTGTTATTATTCTTATTAAAAAAAAATAAAAAAATTAACCCCAACCACCGTGTATTCCGGAACATGGAATTTGTATTATTACGTTTCTATTAAAACAATGCTATTTAAGTGTTTGAGTTACACAATTCGTTGAATTTCACACATGATGGTTCGCACCATTTAGCATCACTCTATATAAAAATAATTTTAATTTATTTTATGGAAAATGCTAACGTTAAGTAATCAAATATGGTAGAAATAACGTTTTGGAAGTTGCATAGTCGATTCTTTAAAAGTCTATAAAAATGTTCTTTTTGTTACGTAAACAACTTGCCCAAAAGCACTAAATGATAAGCGGTTATACTATTAGCACTTGGTGTACGTTGGTTCCACCTGTGGAGAATCCAAAATTGATTCTAAAGGAGTAAAATTAATTTTTAACATGTATATTTGCTCTCATTTGCTCTCGACTAGAATTGATTTTGAGTGCAAAATTGACAAGTTTATTTGCTCTCGACTAGAATTGTTCAACTTACTTTTTACATGAACATATCCAAACATAAATTACTCAACATTCAACTCACTTTTAACTATAATCAATTTTTAAGAAACTATGTTTGGAATCATCGAGGGTTTGTAGAAATCATGGTGAGTCGCCGTGAGTTTTCAAAAAACTACACTCACCCCAACAAACTCATTATAAACCAAACATGCACTAAAATTAATTTTTGTCATCGTAGAACCAAACACACTTAATTAAGCTAAAGGGAGCTTACTAACCAGGCTTGAAAAACACAGATAGACCGAAATCGGTAGCTTTAAGCGGCGAATTCTCATGCTTACTAAGAAACAAGAAATTCTCAGGCTTCAAATCTCTATGCATAACACCCATAGTATGACAATTATGAACAACAGTGACAATCTGGCGACATAGCTCAGCCGCAGCACGTTCAGAGTAATGACCTTTGGATATAATCCTGTCAAAAAGCTCACCACCAGCACAAAGCTCCATGATGAGATTAACCGAATGACGATCCTCAAAAGCACCTTTAAGCTCAACAATGTTCCGGTGACCGGTGAGATGATGCATGATCTGAACTTCACGGCGAATATCGTCGAGATCATCACGGCGGATGAGTTTCCGAGTAGCGATAGATTTGCAGGCGAATTGTTCTTTGGTGAGTTTGTGTGTGACTAAGTAGGTTACACCGAATTGGCCGCGACCGAGTTCGCGGCCAAAGGTGTAGGTTGATCGGACGTCTTCCATGGGTTTGCCTAAGACGCGGCCGAGGGGGGAAGAGGAAGGAGTGGGGGTGTGAGTGGATTGTTTGGGGGTTTGATTAGGAGGAGTGGAATGTGATTTGGAATGAGTTTGAGAAGAATCGGAAGAGGGTTTGTGTTTGGAGCTGATGCGGTTGCCCATGGTGGTGGCTGATTTTTTCTTGGAAGAGGATTTGAGTTGAGACTACAAACGCGGTTGTTGTATTGTGTCTGAAAAAGTGAAGATGGACTTTGATGATGACTTCAGCAAAATAATGGACATTGACGCGAAAACAATTGCGTTGACTCGTATGTAGTAACGGACTGTGTGTGACTTCTCGCTTTGTAATTTTTCCTATTTTACTAATTAAAAAAATTAAAAGTTAAATGTTTTTATCCTTATGTCAACTTTTCTTTTTAGTCTTTTAAAAAAAAAAAATTAACTTTCAGTCCTTCAAAAGTTTTTCAACTTCACTTTTAATCCTTCATCCTTTAAAGTAAATTCATATGTAAAATCTCTTAAAAAAATAGAATTTTTTAATAATGCCGCGCCATGCGGGTATTTCTTTTAACGGAAACATTTGACCCTATGAGCAAATGCCCTCCATAATTTTTTTTACATTTATGTGCAAAATACCCCATAAAATTGACAATAATCAAACAAATTGGTCTTTGTGACACAATCTTCGCCAATTTACAAGAACCCTTAAATATGTAGATAAGGTTGAAACAGGTTTTTCAGGTGGACCTATGAACACCTATGAGTAAATATCCCTTCTGAAATTTTACATTTATGTATAAAATGCCCCATAAAATTGACAATAATCATACAAATTTGTCTTTATGACAAACGATCTTTGCCTATTTGCAAGAACCCTTAAGTGTGTGTTTGGTTCAGCTTTGAATATAATTGATTCTGACAGAATTAATTCTGATAGAATTGATTCTGACAGAATTGATTATGAGAGAATTGATTTATGTTTGGATACAATTATGTAGAATTGCTTTTGAATGTATAATTACTAAAATAGACATAGCTAAAGGAGAATTGATAAAGAAGGAGAATTGATAAAGGGCAATAAAGGAAAATAATAGGTTGTAATAATAAAATATACAATTTACTGTTTATAATTGATTCTAGAAAAGCTAGAAGCTAGGATTTGTAGCTTCATGGAGAATTGCTTTTGGAGGATAAAAGCAATTCTGAAAAGCCAAACCAAACATGTTGTTTTTGGCTAGAATTGCTTTTGGAACTGCTTATAATTGCTTTTTGGCTAGAATTGCTTCTGAAAAGCCAAACCAAACAGGCCCTAAATTGGTAGATAAATAGTGGTTGAAACGGGTTTTTTCAAGTGGAGCATAAGAATTAAGGGGAAATACTTCAGTGACTTAGCTTAGGTGCCATTGGTGCCATTGGAGAAATCCTGGCCGTTGATGTGTGTGAATGTGTGTGGGAATGTGTGTGTGATGTGTGTGTGTGTGGTGGAGATGTAATGGTATGGTGACATTGGTGCCATTAATGGCACCAAAGTGGTTCCCTTTCAGAATTAAGTGAGGGAATTGTACTGTTTATTTCTCTCACTTGAATTATGGATCTCTATGTTTTTTTAGATTGTTTAAGGAAACAAAAAAATATAATTTTTGTGTAGAAAAATAAATTATATAACTATTACTTTGACAATAGTTTGATTTGTAATTTCAAGTCAATTTTTTTTATTGTTGTTTATTAAATAACACTCTTAGAGCATCCATAATATACACATCACTCATTTATAATTTTTTAATACTAGTATTTAATAAGCATTCAATCCCTTCAACCTAGCATCTCATACAAAATTCTTAAATGAGACTCACTAATTAAATATCAATAATTTTATTTTATTACATTTCATTTTTTTAATATTAAAAGGTGTGAGTCCCACTTAAAATTGGGGGTTAAGTGAGAATTTGAGTCTTATAAGACCCCAACAACTTTTCTCCCCAATGGGGATACTTAATAGACATAAGTCTTAACAGTTTAAGACTCTCCCATTGGAGATGGTCTTATGACACTTTTAACATGATGCATACAATAAATAGATCATTTTTGTCTTTATCCCTTCTGTCTTGGATAATATTTGATCGATAATATTTGATTAATTTGACTACTTGAGTTCAATCGCTCTGTTAAAGAAAATCAACATTGAAAGAAGGATCAAGTTATTTATCTCATGTAAACAAAAATGAAGGGAGAAATATTTTGTTGTAATTTTTTTTTTCTCTCATGCCCAATTTTCTTAAGATAAAAATAATACAGTTTTTGTCAATTTTCCTTTTCTTCATTCTTCGCTAAGGATAAAATTAAAATTATTATGAACTTTTATTATCTATTCTCTCCAATTTCTTTCTTTTGAATTTATTTCCTTTTTAATTCTTTCGCCATCCAATAGAGTTTCAATTTTTGTTATGAAGTCATTCCATATTCCATGTCATTGAATTACGTAAAGATTAATGTGTTATTATGTAAAAATTTGCAATGATAATTTATATTTTTAATGATAAAAAATCCAGCAGTTAGTTCTATAACACAGATATCAGATAAAAAATTATTGACTGGTGTAACACTATCCAAGTGTTAGCTGTTGATCAATCATCTAGCTAAAATTGAAAATGTCATAGTTAAAATTTCTTAAAAAATAAAATAACAAAATTTTTAATAACTTACTGGACATAGTTTATGAGGATTACAATGAAAGGTAGATCAACTATTGCTACAAATGATAGTATATTTTTTTTCTACAACGTACATTCTTGATGCCTTTGTACATAGCTTATATTGCACTTCTTGAAACATCTATTGTACAATTTCAAATACGGTTACCGCAGCAAAGACGAGAAAGAGCACACCTCCAATGTAGGCAATAACCTTCAAAAGAAATTAAAATATATTGCTTTTAGTCTGTTGCTGTAGCCTGTATGAGGTAATATTCCAAACAGATACACAAATGTAGGTCCATGCTTCAAATGCAAGGTACTATCAAGTATTATCTACAGAATATCAAGTGTGCTCAGCATAGCATTAAAATTTTCATATGGTTATGATAAGTTGCTCTTAATAACCCCAACCAACAGGGAGACTTCACATCATCTGTTATTATCTAGCGAAAAGAGTATGTTCTTTCGCAGAAAACTCCGGAGCATCTAACATGTTGCGCTTTTTCATAGATGCCATACTTATTTTAATGAAATTCCCGTGCAGAAAATTATCCACAGAAGATTTCCATGACCTATATTCTATAGGTAGCACCTTTTGAAGAAAATAGTTTTTTAGATCATATCTTAGCTTCTACTATGTTGCCTAAAATCTCACTTTCCTTTACATTGTTTAATGAATCTACTTGATATAAAAGCACACATCTCTATAATACCCAATTTACGAATTCTGGTCCATTTTTGAAATGGAAAAAACCAGGAAGTTGAAACTAACAAACCACAGTATATCAGGAACGGATGCTACAAGACAGAAGAAGTTACCTTCTCCGACAAAAATGTCCCTAGTAAAGAGCCACCAAGTACGGCTATCTGCATATAAAAGAAAGGAGAATACAAAATCCCAAAGTTATTTAGAGATATACAATAAGAAAGAAAAAGATATTTGATTCGACGAATATAAATATTATGTGTTAAACTTTCCATAATAGTTAAGGTTTTCCTCATGTAGATTTATTTTCATCTTAATTTTGTTTTTTGATCTTGTTGGGGGTACCAAATCTAGGTCATTAGGGAAGAGATAGCTCACCGGAACTCTTTAAGCAGTTTCAAAACTAAAATGTTTTAGAATGTTTATAAAGCACTTGGAAGATTTTTGTTGCACTTTAGTTGGCCATTTTGGCAAATCCAAATTTGTACTTGCTGTTCCCGAAGCGTAATAAAATACTACTATGTTAATTTCAAATAATGCATTTATTGTTACTTTCAAAGAAAAAGATCCCCATATTTAGAAGATGCGTCAATTGCTGAAAAAGAAGTTACCAAAGTTGCAACACCATGACCAGCCAGTGATCCAGCTATGACTCCCAAGGGTGAAGAAGCTGCTGCAAGGGCTAAATAGTAGGAGGAAAACATAGTTTAGAATCACTGAATGTGAGTTAAGTGCATGACAAGAATCAGCATAACATGTCTTGCAATTTGAGACATTAAAAATTTAACAAGTTAATGATGATAATTTAATATTGTACTGATCCAAATTAACTGGTTCAAGTCAGTTTTTTCAATAACAATACATTTTAGTCCCTCATGTATTAGTTTGTTTGATAGGGCTTTTGGAGCAAGATGTTTTTATGGTTGAGAAAGTTTACATGTTTTAACTATCAGCAGTCGATTTGTAATAGAATTTTACAGAACAACAATTCCAACTTCAGCACTCACCAATTGTGGAGAAAAATGATTTATCACCCCACTCAGCAACAAAAACTAAGAGAAAAGAGCTGACAATTGTGCTGGCAGCAGCTAGTATCCCAGCACCGTCTCCAGAAAAATCAGAAACTGCTAACTCTGCCTGGTTAATGTAGGAACCATTGCATAGAAAATATCGTCAACAATTTTAAAGTGAATAGAATTAAAAAAATGGGATTAAAAAAGTACTTGTATATCTGGCATGTTATGCTCCAAATACCAAATATTACCTCCTTCTGTTCATCATCTGATTTTTGGCTATCACTAGATGAGGCATCCAGCAGGGTAGAGACCCCGAAGTACACCTGAAGTCAATTGAAATCTTAACCACGTGTTCAATTTTAAAACAGAAAATGTAAAGGATAAATGTGTGTTCCATAGCAAACACAAATGCAATTTTTTTGGGCTAATGATAGTAATGAGATTTGAACATATGACCTTACATAAACTATCTTAGTCCTTCACCACTAGCTCAATCCTAGTGACCTAATACTACCGCGTTTACATAAACATGGAGGTGAATTTACCAATAGGCAAACAGCAGCAATATCATCAATAGGTAGATCAGTTTCTCCAAACCTGTGCAAATTAACCTATTAGATGAGTTCGAAAGAAGCCATTCTTTATAACTTGTAATACTTTCTCCTAAGAATATTAGTCAGATCAGATAGTCAGATTAGGCTTTCAAGTTACAATGTTTCAAATACAATAAAATATAAATCCAAAGGAAGGACTAGAAGTGAAGTGATAATATTTCTAGAAAACATGGGATTTGGTTAAACGAAAGACATCTTTGCATTACAAAGAAATCCATTGATTCTTTTTGCAGATGATTAAAATTGTGTTCCCAAAAGAATTTGATGTTGTATTATGATAAAACTGTTATATGGTTGGTCAAAGGGCGTTGAAAAACAATATTGTAAGTCATTTTCAAACATGTAGCCAATAGTGTTCATTATATTGCTCCATGTTCACTTTTCATATGTCTAATTCATACCAAAGATAAATAACACAAGGGTCCATAGCTCAGTGGTAGAGCATTTGACTGCAGATCAAGAGGTCACCGGTTCGAACCCGGTTGGGCCCTTTTCATGTTAATTTTTACAATTTTTTTGCCATTCAAAATAAAAACACAGAGATAAAGGAAAAACCTGAACGGCAAGAGTTCGTCAACATAATGAAAAGTTCGACCTAGAGCGACAGATATGACAGTCATTGCCCTGCCAAAAACAAGCAAATTAATTGATTTGAAGATTCTTGAGTAATAAAAATAAATAGGTTGCACAAAATGATTATCACTTCCTCTAAAAAATAATTATCTTTCATGACGTTCACCTCTAGACACAATATAAGCCTGAAGAGTTTTGTACAAATGCATCACATTGTCTAAATTTCAGAATGTATGAGAAGAAAATCATTTGAAGTCTAGTGATATTGTTGGCTAGCTTGCTCTGTGAAATTTTTTAATTATCCAATTTCATTATTCTAAGTTGTGAAAATATTTCAACCACAATTGTTTGCATTGCATCAACTTATCAACCATGGTGATTAATCATGAAAAACACCTTCAAGGGAATCTAAATCACATGAAACATTAAAACATACGCAAGTGCGCCAAATGTCCCAACGAAAACAACACCAGCTGAATTTCTAGCTGCTAACAATGCCTGCATAAACATCAAACACTCAAATCAAACTTATTTCCACAGCTTCCCCCCTTCATTTTTATCTCATCAATAACCAAATTTTTCGAATAAATCTCAACAGCGAGGAGATTATTGTTCTTTAATATCACAATTTCCTTTCATCATTGTTTTGCATTTGGGTTGAAAAGAATGAAAATGAGAAAAATATCAAAATAACAAGTGATTTATGTGCACTCACTGCAATGAAAAAAGTCTTGTCTCCCAGTTCAGAGAAAAATATCAGCAAAAATGCCTGTGATAAAGCATAAAACAATAAGAGAACAATATTAGTGTTGAATATCAAGATAATTAAATCAAAATAGTCTTACTTATAATAGTAAAAGTATACAACAGTTTCCACATTAGGGTCTGTATCTGTTTGTATTGACTTATTCAACACTAGTGAGACTGTTTTGGAGAACTTATGGAAACAATTTATGGCATATACTTAAGCTGTTTTGAGCTTATTTCCATAAACTATTCAGGATAGCTTATGAAAAGAACTTATGGCTTTTATGAAAACAAATTGACTTGTTATATGAACTTTATGCTATAAGCGCTTAACTAAGGTGTATATCCAAACAAGGCCTAAATAAATGACCGTAACTACAACAGAAATAACTAACTAACAGAGTTGGCATTTTCATTTGTAATAATACTGGTAATCTTAAATTAAAATTGTAATTATTAAAGTAACAGGGAGATTTTCCTAACTGAAGCAAAACCTGTGCTTAAGTCACCGACATCTCCAAATATAGGAATTGAATTCAAACCAGTAGCAAAATCAGAAGCAGCAACTGCCGGATAAGTATCTTGAAGAGCGAAGAACGCGGAGAACAGCATAAACTTCACAAGTGTCATTGATCCATCATCACTGTCATCAGAAGACACATTCTGTGTTGCCAATTGACATTCACTATCGGTGTTTTCGGCAACAGAATCATGATCGGAAGCATGAGCGAATCCCTATGTGAAAATGAAAATACATTTGAGGCATTGAATTGAATTGAATGAAATAAAGTTGAAGATAGGTGCAGGAAATTACCGTTGTACGCTGGAAAATGTTGGTGAATTGAAAGCGTGGTGGTAATTTGAGATTGCGGAGAAGAGGAGGAGGAGGAAAAATGGAAGAGGATATAAGTGAGGTGGTGAAAGATGAAAAGTGGTGGCTCTTAAATGGTTTTGGAAACGAAGAGAGTGAATGTGAGCGTAAGTGTGATTGCATTTCTAATTCCTTCTTCTTTGGGAGAGAGGATTTTCTTCTGCGTTGTTTATTGTCTGCTATGCTATGATTCTCTTACTCGCTCTCTGTTTTTCCAATTTCTTGGATAAGTCCCGCGTCACATTAACCAACCACCTCACCTTGCTTTGTTATCTCTTTCCCTCCTAAACTAACACTCATCCATATTGGACCCAAACTAATTATTTTCAATTAATAACTCATTAACTTTATATTTTTGTTGTATTATTGTTGACTTAGTCTCCAATTTTTTTTTTTGAGGGAAGTCTCCAAAAAAATAAATTAATCACCACTTTTGATCGTATTTTTCATTCCATTCATGTTTAGAATATTATAAGAATCTCTAAAAAAAAAATTATCTTTTTAACCAAATATGAATTAAATATAAATATTTATGTTTTTTGCACTTAAAAAATTATATTTGATTCATGTTTGGTTAAAAAAAATTATTGTTTTAGAGGTTTTAATAATATTTTTAAAAAAAACTTATTCAAAAATTTAAAGAGTATACATGACGTGACTTAAAAATACTGAACAAAAGTAGAGAAAAAAAAAAACTTTTGAAAGACTAAAAGTCGAAAGAAAATTTTAAGCATACTAAAACAAAAAGTTTGAATATTTATGTAGACAAAAAACATATTTAACCTTTTTTTTACAATCAAAAACATATTTAACCTTAACAATTATTAAATAACTCAAATTTTGGTTTACTAAATTCATAAAAACTTAAAATTCAATTTCAAGGAACTTAATTGGTATCGAATAACTCAATCTTGGGTTCTTGACAATTCTAACAACTCAAATTTGAGTTATCAAAGCCTAGTTGAATTGAGTTTCCTTGATTTTTAGAAAACTCAAAATTGAGATATTTAAAATGTAATCATGTCCAAAAAAATAAAAAGTGAGTTTTCAAAAATTATGGAAAACTCAAAATTAAGTGTTTGTTTATTGGGTCTTGCTAACCATTGCCTTGAGGGCAATGGTTAAGGTAACCAAAATGAGTAGTTTTACATTGGAAACAACAATTTGTAAACTTTTTATAAGTTGACTTGACCACTTTTTATCACTTTCCAACACAAAATTTTTATTTTTGTTCCTTTATCCAATGCCCCAAGGGTAATGGTTAGAATTTCCCTTGTTTATTTTATTGGATAAAGTAAGAGTTAGTAATGCATCAATTTGTCAATTTGACTTCCTAGCTTTGTTGACACCCCAAAATATCAAAGATCATTTGCTACAAACTCATAAAATACTTCATTGAAAAAGATGAAAAAAAATACAAAACGTTTGGGGGAACCAAACCAAACCCAAACCAGATTAAGAAAAAGGAACAATAGGAAAATCAAATCTATTTACAAATGTAACCAAAAAAAAAAAAATCTATTTACAAAGAATTCTTTCCTAACAAAGTCAGGAAGAGAATTCCATCAAAATGAGCTGGATAAGGAGTTACCAAGGTTAGCTAACCTATCCGCTAGAGATATGAGAATAGCCAAATTGAATTCCTATAAGTTTTATAGAACAGTTACTCCAATTATTTCTTAGTCTACAAGGAACAGCAGAAAAGTTTGAAAATGCCTAAATTGCAACCAAAGAATCACTTTCAACCAAATTTTTTGCCACCCTTTCTCCAAAGCATAATCAGCTGCTAGTTTGTTTGGGTGGGGGGATAATTGTTAGTGATTAATTGTTGAATTGCTTGTTTGTTTTGGTCGTTTCTGCTGCTAATAGCAATGTGATGCATGTGAGCTTGAAATCTACTCTATTTGATTGGTATTATTTTTTTTGACCAAATTGGATTTAGTAATAGGCAGCTAGGGTTGGTTGTGTTCAGCAAGTTGCAGGGAAATTTTGGTCTTGAATTAGCGTTAGCATGGCTTATATAAACCAACAAGACTAAGCATTTAAGTAAACAAAACAATCTTGAAAAAAAGAAAAATAGACTACACAATTTCAAGATATCATGATGAAAATTAAATATGATAATCATAACAACAAAATCTTTGATTATTTATATTCAATTCATAGATAAATTTGTTGTACACCTAAACTTTCTTATTTATGTCGAAATGGGTACAATGCAGGTTAGAACACTTATTCCCATCCCTGATGTAGCACCGTCCGCCCCATGCGCGGTTCACACCAATATAAAAACAGAGCAGTTAAGAAGATTCCGTGTCTCCATCAGGTGAATGTTCCTCCATTTCTGGGACAAAGTTTATTGGCACCCCATTGTGATACTGTTGCATCACCAAAACAGATGCTGTTGTGCGGAAATCTTGTGATGCCAACAAGCCACCAACAGGTCCTAATTCCGCGCACTCGCTTCTTTCAAGAGCAAAGGCCAATTCACCGTCCGGCCTTCGACCCACAAGAATTAAGTTGCAGAAATTAATCACGCGGATGGTAGCAACTGTTTCTGCAGCATCTTTTACTATTTTTTCTTCATAGATAATTGAGTCATCACTGGCTGTTTTTAGCTTAAATTCAGCAAGAAACTCGTCATCTTCAGAATCTGATACTGAATTACTGCTGGAAGAGTCTCCAACATCAACTTTGGTGATCTGTCCTACAATATTAGGTTCCAATAAGAAGCGAAAAACCACTAATCTTATGCCAGGGTGTTCGGCCATACGAGCTCCATAAGCAAGAGCTTCACGGTCGTCACCACCACCAAAGAAAAGCACAACAATGCAATAGGAAACATTACTTGCAGACACATGACATGAACCACCAAGCCCGCGATCAACAAAAATTCCAACTGAGCATGGTGCATGCTCGAGTATCCTTTTGTTAACCAATCGAAAATCGTTTCTTATAATGTCTAGTGAACCGTCTAACCTTTGTTGCTTATGAAATGGAAGAATGATGACAGCGGCTCTCTTTCTATCAGCAGTTGCACAAATGTCTTCATGAATATTCGCCATTGATGAAATTGCTATCATTGGTCGAACACACACGTGGCTTAGTTTTTGGTAAGCCTCGAACGCCACAATAACATGGACAGAATCTCCATGGTGACCTTTATCCCAAAACGGCAACCCATTTTGTCTTACCTTTTGTGCCATTAGTATCGATGAGGACCTCTCACAAAATTCTTTAAGGTGCATTGCATAGACACAAAGTGTGTCATGCTTCTTGATTCCTCTTGAAGCCTCAATCAAGTTTATCATCGATGGAATATTCCTTGAACCATGGAAACAGGCAAGAATCCTCAGTTGGCCGTCTGCATTTTTCCTTTCAATTGTTCTGTATTTGTAATTAGATTTTCTTTCTTTCCTCTTATATGCAGCTAACACAAGAGGAGTGGTCATGAAGGTAGTAATGAGAGCCATGAAAACCATAATAGCAAAGGTCTGATCATTCAAAACCTGCAGATACGATGATCGGTCACCATTTTAAATTAATTATAGGAATAATGAGGAGCAAGAAAATAAATTCGAATACCTTTCTATCTTTACCGATGTTGAGGACAATTAATTCAACCAAGCCTTTACTATTCATCAAAAATCCAAGCACTAAAGACTCGTTCAAAGGTACTTTACATAGAAGAGACACTACAATAGTCCCAACAATCTTCCCAAAACAAGCCGTAAATGTAACGAAAACTAGAAGACCCCATGACTGCAGCCCCTGAATGGTAGCTATGTTGGTCTTCAATCCACTTGACACAAAATAAAGTGGGAGTAATAGACCAGATACAAGATCCTCTATTTTCTCCACAAGAGCACCGGCAAACGCTCCATCTTTTGGAACCAAAATTCCAAAAACAAACGCGCCAAACATGGCATGAATTCCGATAGCATCC
The DNA here is from genome assembly GCF_051527215.1 of Medicago sativa. Classification (NCBI taxonomy): domain Eukaryota; kingdom Viridiplantae; phylum Streptophyta; class Magnoliopsida; order Fabales; family Fabaceae; genus Medicago; species Medicago sativa. The sequence continues at coordinate 3,538,601 of NC_140753.1, forward strand.
GTGACAAACCCAGCAGCCAGAACAGCAGCTAATGTAGCACATATGTATAACTCATCAACCGGCTCACCTTCATGGCATTGTTGGGCCATCCATTTGAAAATTGGAAGGACAATGAGGATTGAACATACAACAAAACCACACCCACTTAAGAAGACCCACAATGACACAAATGGAGATTGGCTATTGCCTGATAAGGCAACAGCAAGAGCAAGAAGAATCCAGGCTGCTACATCATTAACTGCTGCAGCTGACATAGCCATTCTGCCGACACTAGTGGTTAGAAGTTTTAACTCGGCCAAAATACGGGCTAATACAGGAAAAGCAGTTATAGACAGAGCGACCCCCATATATACAAGAAATGCGGAAGTATTTACACCTTTGGCAATTGTTCCCTGTAGAACAAACGATGAACCAATTCCTAGTGCAAAGGGTAAGCTTATTCCGGCAATAGCAATGGCAAGGACTCTACCTCCAGTTTTCCGCAGAGATTTAGGATCTAACTCTATGCCTGCTAAAAATAGAAAGAATATAAGACCAAGGTTTGCTAGAGTATCTAATACTGGAAGACTCTTGGGTGGGAAAACTGCATGTAGATAGCTTTTATTCCGTCCAAGCGCTGACGGCCCAAGTAGGATTCCTCCCTGTCATCATCAATAAGCAATCTAATTAACACACAAAAATAGAAGTTGAAAAAACCTCTGCTCTATTTTAGAAGGCAATTAGTAAGACTGACCAAATGTGGATTTAATGAAGTTCCAAGTGTGTTTAAACTCTCTGCGATTTTAATATGATTCAATTTTAATTTCTCTTAAACATGTGCACATTTTGGCATGTCTATTTCTCTAACATCTATTGTTGATTTAAGAACAGTGAATTTTTTATAGTCATATTGCATTCTAATCTCTACATAAAAAATTGACTAAATATTAGAACTTGTTTCATAGTTTGGACAAGTAGAACGTAGTTAAAACTCAAAACTGTGAAATTATATAAAAATGGAACACTCAAGGCTCTTATTGTTGCATTGTTTGCCAATTTCCCCACTAGTTTCTAATATATAAAATTCTTTACTAATATCAATTATTAATATCAGTTAACCTTCTTTCAAATCGTCTAATAATTGCTTCATCCAAGTCAAAGGGCCTATTGGTTGCAGCGAGGACAAGAATACGATCCTCTGATTTCGAGGTAAGTCCATCCCAATTGGACATGAATTCATTCTTTATTTTCCGCATGGCTTCATGTTCCCCAACTCTTGTCCTCTGCCCAAGCATACTGTCAACCTCATCGACAAATATAATAGTTGGGGAGACCTTGGCTGCCAGTGTGAATAAAGCTCGGACATTCTTCTCGTCTTCACCAAACCATTTAGAAGTGATGGTAGACATCGATACATTAATGAAACTTGCTCCAGCCTCGTTTGCAATGGCCTTTGCCAGCATTGTTTTTCCTGTTCCAGGTGGCCCAAATAGCAATATTCCTCTACAAGGCTTTAGTAGGCCTCCTTCAAAAAGGTCTGGCCTTCGAAGGGGAAGCATTACTAGTTCTTGAAGTGAATCTTTAGTCTCGTCTAAGGCACCAATGTCGGAGAATGTTACCCCAATTTCATTTGCTGGGATTACTTCAGGTCTTATTCGCTTCTCAAACTCATTATCAGGAACTTCCTGCAAGTGAAGAGATTGTGTTGTGTTTGAATAAGCCACTAGCGGTATGATTTCAATACTATTAAAATTAAATTGTAATATATCTAACAAATAGAAAACAGAGAAGGCTTACAGCTTTGGATGCAGGAACTGAATTTTCACCATCAGTTTTTCTCACTGAAGTTGGTATTTCTGCTTCAGTCTTTACAGCAGGAGCAGGACTTTCAGTCTTTCCTTCTGGTTTCACAGCAGTTCCTTCCTCTTTCTTCTTTATTCGGGACGATACATACAGAGACAAAGGACACACAGATCCTATCAGTACCTGGTAGATAATATTCACAACTAAATACAATCGCGACAAGCACTGCAAACCTCAGATGTTACTGCTTTAGCTTCTAACTTCAATGAATCTCTGTCACTGAATTTTCCCGCCTGGAATATTCCCAGAGCATGGGACAAACTGTTTCAAAATACAATTAAGTAAGTATATAAAAGTTAGATTGTTCATGCAGCAAGAGTTGCTGGTCTCACCTGTTGCATGGAATGATCAGTTTCCCATTTCGGTATTCAGGCTCTTTGTTCTTCATTAAATGATAAGAAATTGCTGACACGATAATCTCTTCTATATAGTTACTGAGAAGCATTGTGTCTGCTACACAGATGGAATCCAGGTCATGACAATCAAGATCATTGGCTGCTAACACTTCCATGATATGGTTCTTGTTATCTTGAATCTGTATCTTCTTCATATCCTCTTCAAATTGAGACTTCCAGCTGACAAGACGAGATTCATCTTCTGGTGGTTTGATTTCTATGTTGTAAGGGAAGAGAGAGGTAAGCATCTCATCTACTTCTTTGCATTCATTACCAGAATCCAAAACCCGCGAACCAATAATCAAAATCGGTCCAGATAGTTTTGTTAACATTGTCTGGAATAGTTTATATATCCTCTGTGATCTACACAACAACTTATCAGCATCCCGAAGATATAGAACAATAGGATAGGTCTTTGACACATAAACTAGAACCTGCAAGTGAATTTTCCAATCATCAAATCAATATATTTTGTGGAGATGTATAGCCTTACAATCCAAAACACGTTTATGTGCTGATGCTGAAATCTGTCATATTATCAGAAGTGACAATACCTTGTAAAGAGTCTGTATAAGAAGCTTTTCATCAAAAGGCCAGCCGGTTATGTGTTTCCCAGGAGCTGAAGGAATATTGAAGGATACAAGGAATCAGAAGAGAGAACAATGTCCAAAAATATGAATGATGGCAACTTGATCTCCATGGATATGAATTTGACTTTACTTTGTACATTTGTACTAGCTCTCACTCAAAAAGAATATGAATATAACATATGTGCTAAACCAATGCTATAACAATCAAATTGTGAACACATTAGAAATCGTCATTTTGATGTATGTGTACTAAAATCTTTGGGTACAGTTTAGAATGCCATTCAAGAAAACATGATGAAAATGAAAATGTATTCTTAAATCAGGTTCCCATACCAAACAATACATAACCAAACAAAACCTCAAAATCCTAATTGATCTTTTAAAATATTTAATTGAAGTAACCTGAGTTTGTAGGATTGCTTTGCAAACCAACGCTGCTAATATTTGCTGAGGCTGATGCATTTCTACGCAGCTTAGAATGCATATAAGATCCTTCAGCCTCCCTACATAAACAAGTGCAAAATTTCAAATATCATACAAATAAACTTGTAGAAAAATAAATGCACTTCTTCAAAAAGGAAAATAAATGTATTTTCATAGTTAACTGATGAGTATCCAGTATTCTTACATTCGTCGGAGGTCTGAGCCACTGCTTTGCCTGTTGATTTTGCCTGCAACTAAAAGCTTCAGGTCAGGGATATGATTTTGTAAGCTGTTTAATAAGAAAATGTGCATCAGGTAGAATGCTTATGTACTAATGAAGAGTAAAGTAATCAAGATATATAAGAATTTAATAAACGTGAAGAACCAAAATTAAAGCTACTTGCACCCATCTACTCTATCTAGAATCTAGAACCTGAAAACTTATGCAGCATAGCATGACTTCACCAAGTAGAAATTATCATCATCAATAAAACTTTTCTCCCATAAAACTTATTAATAAAACCCAATCAAGGTTGAATAATCGTGTATTGCAAGATTAATGACGAATATTCTTATTATGAAGTAAAAGTTCTCCACCCTGAGTAGAAAATGCTCATCGATTTGTACCTAGATTCTCTTCTCTTTGTGGAAAGAGTGCAAATGAACCAAATAGGTCAGATAACCGCGCCAAAGCTGTCTCTGAGGTAGACCTTGTGAAGGACTGCAATCAAACAACGGTAAAAGAACATCGGAAGGCAGAATATTAGGTCAAGCAAGAACACCATGCAAATCTATGATGTTTAAAAGTAAAAGTAATAAAAGATAAAATAGGAAAAACTTACAGTTTCGCAATTGGAAGAACCATATCTACTTTGAATCTGCAAAGATAACAACCAGCCATTATGTACATAACAAACATAAGAAATTTTCAAATGGCACAAATTTTTTTCCAACTCACCTTCAATGAAAAGTCAGTTACATCGAAGAGAAGCAACTTGGCCTCAAAGTAGTGAGTTAAAGCCTTGGCAAGCACCTGTTGGTAAAGTTCTACAAGATAGGAACGGGGGAACTTTAGAATTAGCTTCAACAAATCAGTAGAAACATAAAAGCTTATCAATCCCTCATTATAAACTAGCAAATTCAGACTAACCGGCTGGTCCCGAGAGCAGAATAGTCCGGCTTGCAGGAGCAAGATTCCGTGTATATTTAGAAACCTCTGCATGCTTTAAATGCACATAAGCAGCACTTGTAAGCAACACCCGCGTCTGCTCACTGTCATGACAAATACAACGAGAAAGATCTTATCAGAACCAAGATATAATCGTGTTAATAAAATCAATTAGAGATCAAACATTATGATTTACTAGTTGTCATTATTATTTGCTAGATCAAAATACAGACACTGTAGGCGACACCATATGTGTTTATCTCCATCTTTTTCGTACACTTTATCTTTACAAATTTACACACATTTAAAAAATAAACACAGAAATCAAATGACACGGTATTCAACATCAAAATTGTGATGTCAAAAAATCATTTCTGGTTTCCTTTATACAAATTTATACGAATAATAATATGAATACAAATGTATACCATACAGCAACCATGTAATTAAGAAAACAGTAAAGGAGAATGTGATCTCTGTTATTATGGTTATAATTACAAATTTACCGGAAACTAAACAAACTCGCATGCACGTAACATGGAAAAATAGGAAGAAAAAAGAGAGAATACCTGAGATAATAAGGGAAATTATCAAAGGTGACATTGCTTTCTCTGCCATCAACAACGAGACGAAGCATTTCGTTTTCAATCTTGTCAGGAGTGAGGGCGTTGGAGGAGGAGGAGTAAGTATTAGGTTTAAACATGGTTTGACCAGAAGCCAAACCAAGGCCAACTCCAACACCAACGCTAAGCGCTGCGGAGATCAACATTCCTTTCTGTTCCATTTTAAATTTACTTTCAGAAAATTAACCGTAAAAACTGAATGAATTTGTATCCAATACGTGAATGTTGAAAATTTTAGAGAGATATGGAAGAAGGATGATCAATCATGTCCTTTGTTTTCATGGTGGTAAGGTAATGTGTGTTTTGATTTCTGGAAATGGTGATCTTATGAGAGTTCCCGCTATTTCTGGTGCGGTCTTTATTCTCTTCTTCAAGTTGAAATTATTAAAATTTTAAAGGATGGAGACTAGTGCTGACTCATGCATGCATTCTTACGTGTCTCCCTCTTGACGGTTTGTTTTTTGGTTTGGCAGTTTTTTGCTCCCTCACACATTTTTTTCCCATAACTCAAGTGGATAAGAAAATTTTCAAAATGCACGCCGTTTTCTTTTTCAAAAATATATTTCTTGGGATTCAGATTAACAAACATTTTTTTTAGCATTGCTGCATGGTAAGGGCTGAATTCAAATACATGACACATCTTTCAGCCAACACACTTAATTAAGTAAATCTTTTTATGAGATTTATAAGAATTTCAGCCAACACACATAATTCAGATGATATTTTTGGAAGAGTAAAAGAATTTACTTTGTTGTTCAATCAAATCTCACAATACAATAATTTGATGAGGTATAATATTTGTTTCTACGTTTTTTTTTTTTTGACACATTTGTTTCTACGCTTTTATATTTAGTTTTGGATTGTTTCTTAGCTCTCGTTTTAAAAGGGGTTCCACACGTAGACAGTGGAGTTAAAACCCCTCCAATTAGTCGGTCTTTAGAATGGATATCGAATTAAATCCCTCCAAGGATGTAAGATGATTTTTCTTTTTTTTGAAGAAGGATGTAAGATGATTGAAAAACGATTTGATGTTTGTTTTTAAAATATGCAATGTTGAAAAGTACCCCAGAATCATCAAATTTCATCGTTATTGTATTGTGAGATTTTATTTATTTTTTCTTTAAAAAAAAAATTGGGAGTTTATTTAGAAAAAAAAACAATAAATATATCTAGTAATTTTTTTAGGGGAAATGTATCTCGTAATTTAAAAAATGAGTTATATTTAGAGACATTTTTTGATCAAATGATTGCTATGCTTATATTTAGGGACCGCAGGAGTAACTGGGTAAAAAATACTAGGTTTTTTTTTTCACTTTATCCCTAGTTTCATACTTATCTATTAAACTTCTTTTTTAAAAATGCTATTTCTGTAAAATATTTTTAATTTCTATAATCATTTTGAAAAGTTCCACAATGAAAATAAAATAAGACAGACTCAGAATTGTTGTAAAAAAAAAAAAAAAGACAGACTCAGAAGTGTTTATTAACTATTGGCCAATATTACTGTGTTTAGCAGTTCAGAACTAAAACCACTAAGAGGGTGTTGTTTGGAACAGCAGTAGAACTAAAATTCTCGCGTTCCCATGTATTCTTGCCGTGAAAATAAGGAAACGATGATTTGTAGCATTACATATGACTAGGGCTGGAAATGAGTCGAGTCGAACCGAACTCATCTGAGCTCGACTCGACTCGATAAGAATTGACTCAGCTCGAAACTCGACTCGAGTTCGTTACGAACCTTTTTTTTTGACTCGAGTTCGGCTCGTTTCAAGTTCACGAACAACTCGATTCGGCTCGTTAGGTTCAACTAATTTTTTTTTTCAAAAAATTTAACCTTTTAATTTGTTAAAAAAAATGAACTAAATAAAATAAAACTCTTAATACTACTAAAGTAAAAAAGTAGTATTACTTTATTATAAATAATAAAACTAAAACAATTGTAGTAAAACAATTGTACTGTAGCGCGGTAGCTTATTACATGTAAAGGAGCGCACTTCTCATTTTATATCTACTCCTGTGTATTGTTTTCAAACTCTCCGATGTGGGACTAATTTTAGTACACATATTTGTATAGTTATACGTATGCACAAGTATATTATTAGCTTCTTTTTTTCTCTTTTATTATAATTATCGTTAATTAAATTAGTAATAATTCCTCTAAAAATAAATACATTAATATTAGAGGAATCTTGTAATAAATTACATATTTCGTCTTTTAACATTTAAGCTTGTACTTTACTGAATTTTACTAAACTAACACACACAAATAAATAAATATATATATTATCGAGTCAGCTCATGAACCAATCGAGTCGAACTATATACAACTCAAGTTCAGCTCGTTTATTTAACGAACTTAATTTTTAGCTCAAGTTCAGCTCATTTGGTTCATGAACCAAGTTCAATGAGACAATTGTCGAATCGAGTTTCGAACTATTGTCGAGTTGGTTCGGTTCATTGCCAGCCCTACATATGACACACATTTGGTGCCATGTAAACGCGAAAAAACACAGGTGCTGACTGTGACACTATAAAATGGTTTCTAAACTCATCTAGTAATCACTTACCCAACTAAGGCGTACCAAGACCAACAACTTATAAGTTTGTAATTATGGTTATTAATTTTAACCAACAGGGCAACAATTTGTGATGGACATAATTAGTGAAATTAGGAACAATCAATACGTATTACAAGGATAGCAGATGTCATAATACAAGCAGTAGAGAGAAAATTGTCTCGCTGGAAGAGCAAACGACCATGCAATGCAAGTGTCCTAGCAAATAGCAAGCAAAGAAGGCAAAGTAAAAATAGCCTGTCAAAGCGAGAGCTGGTGAGTGAACAGTGCTAAATGCAAATCAACCCATGTTAGCGAAACATGCCTGAGTCTTCTGCCTCCGAACCCAGTGAAACAGGCTATGTATGGCCAACTTAAATTATTTGCGACGTTTGTTGGTTATCAAGTCTGGATTGCCTTTCCTCATCATGGCTACAAACTCCTCATAGTTAATTCTTCCATCCTGCAAGAGATTTGGGATGCAATGAACAACTAAACAATAATAACATACAAACATTTACAATTTTATTTTAGGACTGGATAAACTATCAAGTAGAACGAAAATGTGACCCGAGAGGCCGAGACAAAGGAAAAAGTAAAGGAAGAAAGTGGGTACATTATCTGAATCAACTTCGTCAATAATCTCCTTTATTGTTTTCTCATCACCCATGTTGTACTTTGTAAGGGCAGATTCCAACTCTTCTTTTGTAATGTACCTATGAAAACAGGAGCAAGAAAATAGACCAAAATGTTATTCAACAACCAAGGTAATACAGGTGTGTTGATAAAAATGTGAATGAAAAAGTAGGAAGAAGACCAAGATCCTCTCATGTTACTAACTAGCGTGAAAAGGTTATATCTGTGTGGTGAGAAAGGCACAAGAATTGTAAGACCGGCCATTACTTATGTGTCCTTTTCTCATTCATATAGCAGGACCATGTCATGTTCAAATTCATTTATAATAAGAGAGGCCTCTGATAAAAAAAAATCCTAAAAAGAGATTACCCGCTTTTGTCGTTGTCAAAATATTCAAAAGCTTTGTATAGGTGGTCCTCTCTTTCCATTCTATTCAAGTGCATGGTAGCTGTTATAAATTCAATATAATCAATGGTTCCATTTCCGTCAACATCAGCCTGCAAATAAGATGTTATAAATTATAATAGATGGGAAAAAAATCAGTGACATCAAGAGAAGTGGTAAACTTGGAATCACAATTTTAAACAGCTCTAAATATAGTATTCAACTATTTTCCTAGCACCCTAATACGTATATGATTATACAATATCAATGGAAAATATGGGTGTTCTATAAATGCAGCACATCAGGCCTTACCCGTTACGTTAATTACAAGAACCAATCAGGATTTGGATACAAATAATCATCAAGGGGACGAACTTGCAGAGAATACATTTATCCGATACATGTGACATATGCAGAGAGTTAGCTACGGAAATTAAATTCCAGTGGTTAAGCCACAAAAGTATAACTCTGCAGGTACTACTAGTATAGATGGGCAAGAGTGTGTGTATGTCAGCGAGTGTGTCTCTGTCACTAAATATACACAGTAATCTATAATCAAACATTACGTTATTGGATCAGAAATACAAGTTGTAATAAACTGTAACATAGAAGTAATGGTGTAAAAGAAATCTTACCGCTTCCATCAACTGCCTCACTTCAGACTCCGAAATCTTAGTACCTAGTTTGGGGAGACCAGCTTTCAACTCTTCAAAAGTGATTGTTCCACTGTTATCTGTGTCCATGGATTTAAACATTTCCTTCAAGCCAATAATTTCTTCTTCAGAAAGATTTTCAGCAATAACCTGCAAAACATTTAGAATTTTCAGATATTATCCTTTCATCCTGTTCCATTATGAATTTCTTCTCCCTATTTAGTTACTTTTTTTAACCGTCATTTACTTAATTCATAATTTGTCATTTTCTATTAATATTTACCATTTTTTATCCTCAAGGATTTAAATATAACCATAATTCTAGATACTTTACTAAAAGCTTGATTTTGAGGCCTTGATTTATATAACAAAATGATTGTAAAGGATTATTTACCTTTAGAGCTACTTTCTTTAGTTTGTTCATTGCCCTGAATTGTTTCATTCTGGTTAAGACAGCAATATCGAGAGGCTTATCAGATGCTCCATCTTCTTTCATCCAAGGATGGTCTGGAGTGTATATATAACAATTTATTGTGTTTAGTTGACTCAAATAAGAGAATTTTCATGATACAGCTCAAATGGTCCAGGCTAGAGAAAAGGGAAAAGAGAACAGGACTAGAGAAACCATGCAGTGTATGTGAGCACGTAACAGTAAAATAAACACACTTATTCAAAATAAATAAATAAATAAATAAACACATTATCACTATCATACTCCTAGGGCAAGCCAATTTAACCAAGAAGCAGCATAACCCAATCATATGGCTACAATATCGAAAGAAAGCGAGCCAAGGAGGCAAAGGTAGTTGTAACTTTCAAAGCAGAAAAATATTCACAAAACAAACTCATGCATACTACTCATTCAGAGAAAATAGAAAAATGCAATAAGGGGGATGTGGTGAGAGGCAAAAGAGAGTACAATGTAGATGAAGAAGTCAAGCAGAGAGAAAATATCAAGTCAAGTAATTAGAAGAAACAATGCATTTGTCCAGGAAATAGTTGTGCAACGTCCATGAATTTTACAAAAAAGAAATATGACACTTGGCAGATATGCATATGTCATCACCTACCTTTTCTTTTATTCTGGAAAGGGGATCGAAGTGTGTATGTGCAAAATAAATGTCCATCTTCTCTTTATCCTATTCAATGAGACATGCTACTTAATTATTCTTAGCAATATCATGGATCAATCAAGTGATACACGATAGCTTCTTTCAAAATTAATATCCTTTTTCCTGCCAGTTATTCGGATTCACTTTCACTTTATTGTACATCCTAAAGTTCATATCTCTCAAAGATATGGTTAGAGACCAACAATGCCTAGCTGATCCACAGAGTCAACATGATTCAAGTAAAATACAAACCCTTATGGTGTAAAACTAAACAATTTGCATTTACAACAAAAGTAAAACTTACCAAGGACTTCAACAGCTGAAATTCGTTCTTTAGGGTCAGCTCGCAACATCTTCTTGATCAGATCTTTAGCAATACTCGATATTTTAGGCCAAGGATCAGATGCGAAATCAAGATGTCCATGAAGAATAGCATCAAAGATACCCTGTTCATTTTCTTCACAGAAAGTAGAAGACGAAAGTGTGAGAAAGATCAGAAAGGTACCATATACTAAACTGTAATCAAAGTAAGGTGTTATGAATTCAGCAGTTTTTTGATAAAGAGAAGAAAAAACTAAGAGCAAAAGAGAATAAGGAAAAGAAGAGAACACAAAGTTTATCGAATTCGGAGCAATTGTCTCCTGCATCCTCATTGAGTTCACTCACTTGCATCACAGTTTTGTTGATCTAGAATCAGTCAATCTAATCATGCTTTAAAAGCATCAGGCTTAGACTTACATAAGCAGCTCTCCCAATCCGGTCTAGGTAGTTACAACAGTTATTTCAACATCCATGTAACTAAAATAATCAGAAAGATATAACAGATTAAGATTTACCGACATAGGCTTATCCTAACTAACTAAGCAATTGATAATCCACCAGAATTCTACATAAGGTATTGTCAAAACAACTGAGACATGACAACCAAAGTTGCACATTGATGCACAAACACCTTATCTAACTAAATTGAAGTTCAAAATCTTATAGAAAGCTCACCCAGTAAACAAATGAATCTACGTGACTTCATGCAGCTACACAATAGTATGCATGAGACTGAGTATTCAAAAACAATAAAGAAAGGAAGTATACCTGCCCAGAAGGGAGGAACACCAGAGAGGAGAATGTACAAAATAATTCCAGCACTCCAAATATCAGCTTCAGGTCCATAACTTCTACGCAACACCTCAGGAGCAACATAATATGCACTCCCAACAAGATCTTTGAATACATCTTCTGTTCTCAAAAAGTGTTTCAAAGAAAATATTAACATCAGTAAAATGGAACTAACAAATTAACTAAGCCTATGTTTGAAATGATGCTGCTGGATAACTAATTAAACAACATATAGTTTATATAAAAGAGAAATGCTTGTTGGTGTAAATAATGGTTAAACGAAATTTGACGAACACCCACCACCCCATGTATCCCACAAAATCTGAGTGTTGTTATTATTCTTATTAAAAAAAAATAAAAAAATTAACCCCAACCACCGTGTATTCCGGAACATGGAATTTGTATTATTACGTTTCTATTAAAACAATGCTATTTAAGTGTTTGAGTTACACAATTCGTTGAATTTCACACATGATGGTTCGCACCATTTAGCATCACTCTATATAAAAATAATTTTAATTTATTTTATGGAAAATGCTAACGTTAAGTAATCAAATATGGTAGAAATAACGTTTTGGAAGTTGCATAGTCGATTCTTTAAAAGTCTATAAAAATGTTCTTTTTGTTACGTAAACAACTTGCCCAAAAGCACTAAATGATAAGCGGTTATACTATTAGCACTTGGTGTACGTTGGTTCCACCTGTGGAGAATCCAAAATTGATTCTAAAGGAGTAAAATTAATTTTTAACATGTATATTTGCTCTCATTTGCTCTCGACTAGAATTGATTTTGAGTGCAAAATTGACAAGTTTATTTGCTCTCGACTAGAATTGTTCAACTTACTTTTTACATGAACATATCCAAACATAAATTACTCAACATTCAACTCACTTTTAACTATAATCAATTTTTAAGAAACTATGTTTGGAATCATCGAGGGTTTGTAGAAATCATGGTGAGTCGCCGTGAGTTTTCAAAAAACTACACTCACCCCAACAAACTCATTATAAACCAAACATGCACTAAAATTAATTTTTGTCATCGTAGAACCAAACACACTTAATTAAGCTAAAGGGAGCTTACTAACCAGGCTTGAAAAACACAGATAGACCGAAATCGGTAGCTTTAAGCGGCGAATTCTCATGCTTACTAAGAAACAAGAAATTCTCAGGCTTCAAATCTCTATGCATAACACCCATAGTATGACAATTATGAACAACAGTGACAATCTGGCGACATAGCTCAGCCGCAGCACGTTCAGAGTAATGACCTTTGGATATAATCCTGTCAAAAAGCTCACCACCAGCACAAAGCTCCATGATGAGATTAACCGAATGACGATCCTCAAAAGCACCTTTAAGCTCAACAATGTTCCGGTGACCGGTGAGATGATGCATGATCTGAACTTCACGGCGAATATCGTCGAGATCATCACGGCGGATGAGTTTCCGAGTAGCGATAGATTTGCAGGCGAATTGTTCTTTGGTGAGTTTGTGTGTGACTAAGTAGGTTACACCGAATTGGCCGCGACCGAGTTCGCGGCCAAAGGTGTAGGTTGATCGGACGTCTTCCATGGGTTTGCCTAAGACGCGGCCGAGGGGGGAAGAGGAAGGAGTGGGGGTGTGAGTGGATTGTTTGGGGGTTTGATTAGGAGGAGTGGAATGTGATTTGGAATGAGTTTGAGAAGAATCGGAAGAGGGTTTGTGTTTGGAGCTGATGCGGTTGCCCATGGTGGTGGCTGATTTTTTCTTGGAAGAGGATTTGAGTTGAGACTACAAACGCGGTTGTTGTATTGTGTCTGAAAAAGTGAAGATGGACTTTGATGATGACTTCAGCAAAATAATGGACATTGACGCGAAAACAATTGCGTTGACTCGTATGTAGTAACGGACTGTGTGTGACTTCTCGCTTTGTAATTTTTCCTATTTTACTAATTAAAAAAATTAAAAGTTAAATGTTTTTATCCTTATGTCAACTTTTCTTTTTAGTCTTTTAAAAAAAAAAAATTAACTTTCAGTCCTTCAAAAGTTTTTCAACTTCACTTTTAATCCTTCATCCTTTAAAGTAAATTCATATGTAAAATCTCTTAAAAAAATAGAATTTTTTAATAATGCCGCGCCATGCGGGTATTTCTTTTAACGGAAACATTTGACCCTATGAGCAAATGCCCTCCATAATTTTTTTTACATTTATGTGCAAAATACCCCATAAAATTGACAATAATCAAACAAATTGGTCTTTGTGACACAATCTTCGCCAATTTACAAGAACCCTTAAATATGTAGATAAGGTTGAAACAGGTTTTTCAGGTGGACCTATGAACACCTATGAGTAAATATCCCTTCTGAAATTTTACATTTATGTATAAAATGCCCCATAAAATTGACAATAATCATACAAATTTGTCTTTATGACAAACGATCTTTGCCTATTTGCAAGAACCCTTAAGTGTGTGTTTGGTTCAGCTTTGAATATAATTGATTCTGACAGAATTAATTCTGATAGAATTGATTCTGACAGAATTGATTATGAGAGAATTGATTTATGTTTGGATACAATTATGTAGAATTGCTTTTGAATGTATAATTACTAAAATAGACATAGCTAAAGGAGAATTGATAAAGAAGGAGAATTGATAAAGGGCAATAAAGGAAAATAATAGGTTGTAATAATAAAATATACAATTTACTGTTTATAATTGATTCTAGAAAAGCTAGAAGCTAGGATTTGTAGCTTCATGGAGAATTGCTTTTGGAGGATAAAAGCAATTCTGAAAAGCCAAACCAAACATGTTGTTTTTGGCTAGAATTGCTTTTGGAACTGCTTATAATTGCTTTTTGGCTAGAATTGCTTCTGAAAAGCCAAACCAAACAGGCCCTAAATTGGTAGATAAATAGTGGTTGAAACGGGTTTTTTCAAGTGGAGCATAAGAATTAAGGGGAAATACTTCAGTGACTTAGCTTAGGTGCCATTGGTGCCATTGGAGAAATCCTGGCCGTTGATGTGTGTGAATGTGTGTGGGAATGTGTGTGTGATGTGTGTGTGTGTGGTGGAGATGTAATGGTATGGTGACATTGGTGCCATTAATGGCACCAAAGTGGTTCCCTTTCAGAATTAAGTGAGGGAATTGTACTGTTTATTTCTCTCACTTGAATTATGGATCTCTATGTTTTTTTAGATTGTTTAAGGAAACAAAAAAATATAATTTTTGTGTAGAAAAATAAATTATATAACTATTACTTTGACAATAGTTTGATTTGTAATTTCAAGTCAATTTTTTTTATTGTTGTTTATTAAATAACACTCTTAGAGCATCCATAATATACACATCACTCATTTATAATTTTTTAATACTAGTATTTAATAAGCATTCAATCCCTTCAACCTAGCATCTCATACAAAATTCTTAAATGAGACTCACTAATTAAATATCAATAATTTTATTTTATTACATTTCATTTTTTTAATATTAAAAGGTGTGAGTCCCACTTAAAATTGGGGGTTAAGTGAGAATTTGAGTCTTATAAGACCCCAACAACTTTTCTCCCCAATGGGGATACTTAATAGACATAAGTCTTAACAGTTTAAGACTCTCCCATTGGAGATGGTCTTATGACACTTTTAACATGATGCATACAATAAATAGATCATTTTTGTCTTTATCCCTTCTGTCTTGGATAATATTTGATCGATAATATTTGATTAATTTGACTACTTGAGTTCAATCGCTCTGTTAAAGAAAATCAACATTGAAAGAAGGATCAAGTTATTTATCTCATGTAAACAAAAATGAAGGGAGAAATATTTTGTTGTAATTTTTTTTTTCTCTCATGCCCAATTTTCTTAAGATAAAAATAATACAGTTTTTGTCAATTTTCCTTTTCTTCATTCTTCGCTAAGGATAAAATTAAAATTATTATGAACTTTTATTATCTATTCTCTCCAATTTCTTTCTTTTGAATTTATTTCCTTTTTAATTCTTTCGCCATCCAATAGAGTTTCAATTTTTGTTATGAAGTCATTCCATATTCCATGTCATTGAATTACGTAAAGATTAATGTGTTATTATGTAAAAATTTGCAATGATAATTTATATTTTTAATGATAAAAAATCCAGCAGTTAGTTCTATAACACAGATATCAGATAAAAAATTATTGACTGGTGTAACACTATCCAAGTGTTAGCTGTTGATCAATCATCTAGCTAAAATTGAAAATGTCATAGTTAAAATTTCTTAAAAAATAAAATAACAAAATTTTTAATAACTTACTGGACATAGTTTATGAGGATTACAATGAAAGGTAGATCAACTATTGCTACAAATGATAGTATATTTTTTTTCTACAACGTACATTCTTGATGCCTTTGTACATAGCTTATATTGCACTTCTTGAAACATCTATTGTACAATTTCAAATACGGTTACCGCAGCAAAGACGAGAAAGAGCACACCTCCAATGTAGGCAATAACCTTCAAAAGAAATTAAAATATATTGCTTTTAGTCTGTTGCTGTAGCCTGTATGAGGTAATATTCCAAACAGATACACAAATGTAGGTCCATGCTTCAAATGCAAGGTACTATCAAGTATTATCTACAGAATATCAAGTGTGCTCAGCATAGCATTAAAATTTTCATATGGTTATGATAAGTTGCTCTTAATAACCCCAACCAACAGGGAGACTTCACATCATCTGTTATTATCTAGCGAAAAGAGTATGTTCTTTCGCAGAAAACTCCGGAGCATCTAACATGTTGCGCTTTTTCATAGATGCCATACTTATTTTAATGAAATTCCCGTGCAGAAAATTATCCACAGAAGATTTCCATGACCTATATTCTATAGGTAGCACCTTTTGAAGAAAATAGTTTTTTAGATCATATCTTAGCTTCTACTATGTTGCCTAAAATCTCACTTTCCTTTACATTGTTTAATGAATCTACTTGATATAAAAGCACACATCTCTATAATACCCAATTTACGAATTCTGGTCCATTTTTGAAATGGAAAAAACCAGGAAGTTGAAACTAACAAACCACAGTATATCAGGAACGGATGCTACAAGACAGAAGAAGTTACCTTCTCCGACAAAAATGTCCCTAGTAAAGAGCCACCAAGTACGGCTATCTGCATATAAAAGAAAGGAGAATACAAAATCCCAAAGTTATTTAGAGATATACAATAAGAAAGAAAAAGATATTTGATTCGACGAATATAAATATTATGTGTTAAACTTTCCATAATAGTTAAGGTTTTCCTCATGTAGATTTATTTTCATCTTAATTTTGTTTTTTGATCTTGTTGGGGGTACCAAATCTAGGTCATTAGGGAAGAGATAGCTCACCGGAACTCTTTAAGCAGTTTCAAAACTAAAATGTTTTAGAATGTTTATAAAGCACTTGGAAGATTTTTGTTGCACTTTAGTTGGCCATTTTGGCAAATCCAAATTTGTACTTGCTGTTCCCGAAGCGTAATAAAATACTACTATGTTAATTTCAAATAATGCATTTATTGTTACTTTCAAAGAAAAAGATCCCCATATTTAGAAGATGCGTCAATTGCTGAAAAAGAAGTTACCAAAGTTGCAACACCATGACCAGCCAGTGATCCAGCTATGACTCCCAAGGGTGAAGAAGCTGCTGCAAGGGCTAAATAGTAGGAGGAAAACATAGTTTAGAATCACTGAATGTGAGTTAAGTGCATGACAAGAATCAGCATAACATGTCTTGCAATTTGAGACATTAAAAATTTAACAAGTTAATGATGATAATTTAATATTGTACTGATCCAAATTAACTGGTTCAAGTCAGTTTTTTCAATAACAATACATTTTAGTCCCTCATGTATTAGTTTGTTTGATAGGGCTTTTGGAGCAAGATGTTTTTATGGTTGAGAAAGTTTACATGTTTTAACTATCAGCAGTCGATTTGTAATAGAATTTTACAGAACAACAATTCCAACTTCAGCACTCACCAATTGTGGAGAAAAATGATTTATCACCCCACTCAGCAACAAAAACTAAGAGAAAAGAGCTGACAATTGTGCTGGCAGCAGCTAGTATCCCAGCACCGTCTCCAGAAAAATCAGAAACTGCTAACTCTGCCTGGTTAATGTAGGAACCATTGCATAGAAAATATCGTCAACAATTTTAAAGTGAATAGAATTAAAAAAATGGGATTAAAAAAGTACTTGTATATCTGGCATGTTATGCTCCAAATACCAAATATTACCTCCTTCTGTTCATCATCTGATTTTTGGCTATCACTAGATGAGGCATCCAGCAGGGTAGAGACCCCGAAGTACACCTGAAGTCAATTGAAATCTTAACCACGTGTTCAATTTTAAAACAGAAAATGTAAAGGATAAATGTGTGTTCCATAGCAAACACAAATGCAATTTTTTTGGGCTAATGATAGTAATGAGATTTGAACATATGACCTTACATAAACTATCTTAGTCCTTCACCACTAGCTCAATCCTAGTGACCTAATACTACCGCGTTTACATAAACATGGAGGTGAATTTACCAATAGGCAAACAGCAGCAATATCATCAATAGGTAGATCAGTTTCTCCAAACCTGTGCAAATTAACCTATTAGATGAGTTCGAAAGAAGCCATTCTTTATAACTTGTAATACTTTCTCCTAAGAATATTAGTCAGATCAGATAGTCAGATTAGGCTTTCAAGTTACAATGTTTCAAATACAATAAAATATAAATCCAAAGGAAGGACTAGAAGTGAAGTGATAATATTTCTAGAAAACATGGGATTTGGTTAAACGAAAGACATCTTTGCATTACAAAGAAATCCATTGATTCTTTTTGCAGATGATTAAAATTGTGTTCCCAAAAGAATTTGATGTTGTATTATGATAAAACTGTTATATGGTTGGTCAAAGGGCGTTGAAAAACAATATTGTAAGTCATTTTCAAACATGTAGCCAATAGTGTTCATTATATTGCTCCATGTTCACTTTTCATATGTCTAATTCATACCAAAGATAAATAACACAAGGGTCCATAGCTCAGTGGTAGAGCATTTGACTGCAGATCAAGAGGTCACCGGTTCGAACCCGGTTGGGCCCTTTTCATGTTAATTTTTACAATTTTTTTGCCATTCAAAATAAAAACACAGAGATAAAGGAAAAACCTGAACGGCAAGAGTTCGTCAACATAATGAAAAGTTCGACCTAGAGCGACAGATATGACAGTCATTGCCCTGCCAAAAACAAGCAAATTAATTGATTTGAAGATTCTTGAGTAATAAAAATAAATAGGTTGCACAAAATGATTATCACTTCCTCTAAAAAATAATTATCTTTCATGACGTTCACCTCTAGACACAATATAAGCCTGAAGAGTTTTGTACAAATGCATCACATTGTCTAAATTTCAGAATGTATGAGAAGAAAATCATTTGAAGTCTAGTGATATTGTTGGCTAGCTTGCTCTGTGAAATTTTTTAATTATCCAATTTCATTATTCTAAGTTGTGAAAATATTTCAACCACAATTGTTTGCATTGCATCAACTTATCAACCATGGTGATTAATCATGAAAAACACCTTCAAGGGAATCTAAATCACATGAAACATTAAAACATACGCAAGTGCGCCAAATGTCCCAACGAAAACAACACCAGCTGAATTTCTAGCTGCTAACAATGCCTGCATAAACATCAAACACTCAAATCAAACTTATTTCCACAGCTTCCCCCCTTCATTTTTATCTCATCAATAACCAAATTTTTCGAATAAATCTCAACAGCGAGGAGATTATTGTTCTTTAATATCACAATTTCCTTTCATCATTGTTTTGCATTTGGGTTGAAAAGAATGAAAATGAGAAAAATATCAAAATAACAAGTGATTTATGTGCACTCACTGCAATGAAAAAAGTCTTGTCTCCCAGTTCAGAGAAAAATATCAGCAAAAATGCCTGTGATAAAGCATAAAACAATAAGAGAACAATATTAGTGTTGAATATCAAGATAATTAAATCAAAATAGTCTTACTTATAATAGTAAAAGTATACAACAGTTTCCACATTAGGGTCTGTATCTGTTTGTATTGACTTATTCAACACTAGTGAGACTGTTTTGGAGAACTTATGGAAACAATTTATGGCATATACTTAAGCTGTTTTGAGCTTATTTCCATAAACTATTCAGGATAGCTTATGAAAAGAACTTATGGCTTTTATGAAAACAAATTGACTTGTTATATGAACTTTATGCTATAAGCGCTTAACTAAGGTGTATATCCAAACAAGGCCTAAATAAATGACCGTAACTACAACAGAAATAACTAACTAACAGAGTTGGCATTTTCATTTGTAATAATACTGGTAATCTTAAATTAAAATTGTAATTATTAAAGTAACAGGGAGATTTTCCTAACTGAAGCAAAACCTGTGCTTAAGTCACCGACATCTCCAAATATAGGAATTGAATTCAAACCAGTAGCAAAATCAGAAGCAGCAACTGCCGGATAAGTATCTTGAAGAGCGAAGAACGCGGAGAACAGCATAAACTTCACAAGTGTCATTGATCCATCATCACTGTCATCAGAAGACACATTCTGTGTTGCCAATTGACATTCACTATCGGTGTTTTCGGCAACAGAATCATGATCGGAAGCATGAGCGAATCCCTATGTGAAAATGAAAATACATTTGAGGCATTGAATTGAATTGAATGAAATAAAGTTGAAGATAGGTGCAGGAAATTACCGTTGTACGCTGGAAAATGTTGGTGAATTGAAAGCGTGGTGGTAATTTGAGATTGCGGAGAAGAGGAGGAGGAGGAAAAATGGAAGAGGATATAAGTGAGGTGGTGAAAGATGAAAAGTGGTGGCTCTTAAATGGTTTTGGAAACGAAGAGAGTGAATGTGAGCGTAAGTGTGATTGCATTTCTAATTCCTTCTTCTTTGGGAGAGAGGATTTTCTTCTGCGTTGTTTATTGTCTGCTATGCTATGATTCTCTTACTCGCTCTCTGTTTTTCCAATTTCTTGGATAAGTCCCGCGTCACATTAACCAACCACCTCACCTTGCTTTGTTATCTCTTTCCCTCCTAAACTAACACTCATCCATATTGGACCCAAACTAATTATTTTCAATTAATAACTCATTAACTTTATATTTTTGTTGTATTATTGTTGACTTAGTCTCCAATTTTTTTTTTTGAGGGAAGTCTCCAAAAAAATAAATTAATCACCACTTTTGATCGTATTTTTCATTCCATTCATGTTTAGAATATTATAAGAATCTCTAAAAAAAAAATTATCTTTTTAACCAAATATGAATTAAATATAAATATTTATGTTTTTTGCACTTAAAAAATTATATTTGATTCATGTTTGGTTAAAAAAAATTATTGTTTTAGAGGTTTTAATAATATTTTTAAAAAAAACTTATTCAAAAATTTAAAGAGTATACATGACGTGACTTAAAAATACTGAACAAAAGTAGAGAAAAAAAAAAACTTTTGAAAGACTAAAAGTCGAAAGAAAATTTTAAGCATACTAAAACAAAAAGTTTGAATATTTATGTAGACAAAAAACATATTTAACCTTTTTTTTACAATCAAAAACATATTTAACCTTAACAATTATTAAATAACTCAAATTTTGGTTTACTAAATTCATAAAAACTTAAAATTCAATTTCAAGGAACTTAATTGGTATCGAATAACTCAATCTTGGGTTCTTGACAATTCTAACAACTCAAATTTGAGTTATCAAAGCCTAGTTGAATTGAGTTTCCTTGATTTTTAGAAAACTCAAAATTGAGATATTTAAAATGTAATCATGTCCAAAAAAATAAAAAGTGAGTTTTCAAAAATTATGGAAAACTCAAAATTAAGTGTTTGTTTATTGGGTCTTGCTAACCATTGCCTTGAGGGCAATGGTTAAGGTAACCAAAATGAGTAGTTTTACATTGGAAACAACAATTTGTAAACTTTTTATAAGTTGACTTGACCACTTTTTATCACTTTCCAACACAAAATTTTTATTTTTGTTCCTTTATCCAATGCCCCAAGGGTAATGGTTAGAATTTCCCTTGTTTATTTTATTGGATAAAGTAAGAGTTAGTAATGCATCAATTTGTCAATTTGACTTCCTAGCTTTGTTGACACCCCAAAATATCAAAGATCATTTGCTACAAACTCATAAAATACTTCATTGAAAAAGATGAAAAAAAATACAAAACGTTTGGGGGAACCAAACCAAACCCAAACCAGATTAAGAAAAAGGAACAATAGGAAAATCAAATCTATTTACAAATGTAACCAAAAAAAAAAAAATCTATTTACAAAGAATTCTTTCCTAACAAAGTCAGGAAGAGAATTCCATCAAAATGAGCTGGATAAGGAGTTACCAAGGTTAGCTAACCTATCCGCTAGAGATATGAGAATAGCCAAATTGAATTCCTATAAGTTTTATAGAACAGTTACTCCAATTATTTCTTAGTCTACAAGGAACAGCAGAAAAGTTTGAAAATGCCTAAATTGCAACCAAAGAATCACTTTCAACCAAATTTTTTGCCACCCTTTCTCCAAAGCATAATCAGCTGCTAGTTTGTTTGGGTGGGGGGATAATTGTTAGTGATTAATTGTTGAATTGCTTGTTTGTTTTGGTCGTTTCTGCTGCTAATAGCAATGTGATGCATGTGAGCTTGAAATCTACTCTATTTGATTGGTATTATTTTTTTTGACCAAATTGGATTTAGTAATAGGCAGCTAGGGTTGGTTGTGTTCAGCAAGTTGCAGGGAAATTTTGGTCTTGAATTAGCGTTAGCATGGCTTATATAAACCAACAAGACTAAGCATTTAAGTAAACAAAACAATCTTGAAAAAAAGAAAAATAGACTACACAATTTCAAGATATCATGATGAAAATTAAATATGATAATCATAACAACAAAATCTTTGATTATTTATATTCAATTCATAGATAAATTTGTTGTACACCTAAACTTTCTTATTTATGTCGAAATGGGTACAATGCAGGTTAGAACACTTATTCCCATCCCTGATGTAGCACCGTCCGCCCCATGCGCGGTTCACACCAATATAAAAACAGAGCAGTTAAGAAGATTCCGTGTCTCCATCAGGTGAATGTTCCTCCATTTCTGGGACAAAGTTTATTGGCACCCCATTGTGATACTGTTGCATCACCAAAACAGATGCTGTTGTGCGGAAATCTTGTGATGCCAACAAGCCACCAACAGGTCCTAATTCCGCGCACTCGCTTCTTTCAAGAGCAAAGGCCAATTCACCGTCCGGCCTTCGACCCACAAGAATTAAGTTGCAGAAATTAATCACGCGGATGGTAGCAACTGTTTCTGCAGCATCTTTTACTATTTTTTCTTCATAGATAATTGAGTCATCACTGGCTGTTTTTAGCTTAAATTCAGCAAGAAACTCGTCATCTTCAGAATCTGATACTGAATTACTGCTGGAAGAGTCTCCAACATCAACTTTGGTGATCTGTCCTACAATATTAGGTTCCAATAAGAAGCGAAAAACCACTAATCTTATGCCAGGGTGTTCGGCCATACGAGCTCCATAAGCAAGAGCTTCACGGTCGTCACCACCACCAAAGAAAAGCACAACAATGCAATAGGAAACATTACTTGCAGACACATGACATGAACCACCAAGCCCGCGATCAACAAAAATTCCAACTGAGCATGGTGCATGCTCGAGTATCCTTTTGTTAACCAATCGAAAATCGTTTCTTATAATGTCTAGTGAACCGTCTAACCTTTGTTGCTTATGAAATGGAAGAATGATGACAGCGGCTCTCTTTCTATCAGCAGTTGCACAAATGTCTTCATGAATATTCGCCATTGATGAAATTGCTATCATTGGTCGAACACACACGTGGCTTAGTTTTTGGTAAGCCTCGAACGCCACAATAACATGGACAGAATCTCCATGGTGACCTTTATCCCAAAACGGCAACCCATTTTGTCTTACCTTTTGTGCCATTAGTATCGATGAGGACCTCTCACAAAATTCTTTAAGGTGCATTGCATAGACACAAAGTGTGTCATGCTTCTTGATTCCTCTTGAAGCCTCAATCAAGTTTATCATCGATGGAATATTCCTTGAACCATGGAAACAGGCAAGAATCCTCAGTTGGCCGTCTGCATTTTTCCTTTCAATTGTTCTGTATTTGTAATTAGATTTTCTTTCTTTCCTCTTATATGCAGCTAACACAAGAGGAGTGGTCATGAAGGTAGTAATGAGAGCCATGAAAACCATAATAGCAAAGGTCTGATCATTCAAAACCTGCAGATACGATGATCGGTCACCATTTTAAATTAATTATAGGAATAATGAGGAGCAAGAAAATAAATTCGAATACCTTTCTATCTTTACCGATGTTGAGGACAATTAATTCAACCAAGCCTTTACTATTCATCAAAAATCCAAGCACTAAAGACTCGTTCAAAGGTACTTTACATAGAAGAGACACTACAATAGTCCCAACAATCTTCCCAAAACAAGCCGTAAATGTAACGAAAACTAGAAGACCCCATGACTGCAGCCCCTGAATGGTAGCTATGTTGGTCTTCAATCCACTTGACACAAAATAAAGTGGGAGTAATAGACCAGATACAAGATCCTCTATTTTCTCCACAAGAGCACCGGCAAACGCTCCATCTTTTGGAACCAAAATTCCAAAAACAAACGCGCCAAACATGGCATGAATTCCGATAGCATCCGTGACAAACCCAGCAGCCAGAACAGCAGCTAATGTAGCACATATGTATAACTCATCAACCGGCTCACCTTCATGGCATTGTTGGGCCATCCATTTGAAAATTGGAAGGACAATGAGGATTGAACATACAACAAAACCACACCCACTTAAGAAGACCCACAATGACACAAATGGAGATTGGCTATTGCCTGATAAGGCAACAGCAAGAGCAAGAAGAATCCAGGCTGCTACATCATTAACTGCTGCAGCTGACATAGCCATTCTGCCGACACTAGTGGTTAGAAGTTTTAACTCGGCCAAAATACGGGCTAATACAGGAAAAGCAGTTATAGACAGAGCGACCCCCATATATACAAGAAATGCGGAAGTATTTACACCTTTGGCAATTGTTCCCTGTAGAACAAACGATGAACCAATTCCTAGTGCAAAGGGTAAGCTTATTCCGGCAATAGCAATGGCAAGGACTCTACCTCCAGTTTTCCGCAGAGATTTAGGATCTAACTCTATGCCTGCTAAAAATAGAAAGAATATAAGACCAAGGTTTGCTAGAGTATCTAATACTGGAAGACTCTTGGGTGGGAAAACTGCATGTAGATAGCTTTTATTCCGTCCAAGCGCTGACGGCCCAAGTAGGATTCCTCCCTGTCATCATCAATAAGCAATCTAATTAACACACAAAAATAGAAGTTGAAAAAACCTCTGCTCTATTTTAGAAGGCAATTAGTAAGACTGACCAAATGTGGATTTAATGAAGTTCCAAGTGTGTTTAAACTCTCTGCGATTTTAATATGATTCAATTTTAATTTCTCTTAAACATGTGCACATTTTGGCATGTCTATTTCTCTAACATCTATTGTTGATTTAAGAACAGTGAATTTTTTATAGTCATATTGCATTCTAATCTCTACATAAAAAATTGACTAAATATTAGAACTTGTTTCATAGTTTGGACAAGTAGAACGTAGTTAAAACTCAAAACTGTGAAATTATATAAAAATGGAACACTCAAGGCTCTTATTGTTGCATTGTTTGCCAATTTCCCCACTAGTTTCTAATATATAAAATTCTTTACTAATATCAATTATTAATATCAGTTAACAAAAAAAAATCATTAAATTAAGTAAATACTTAAACAAAAATAAAAGAACTTACAACAATCTCTGCAATGACTCGAGGTTGCCTTAAAGGTTTTAGAAGATAGGCCAGTCCCCTTGTGACTGCAAGAACAAGACATATCTGTAAAATAGCCAATGGAAGTGCATAATCAAGAGGGTGATCTCCTTGAAATACACCATTAGACGCAGGCTGCATCGGCGGCGGGCAAACATTTCGAGCTGTGGTATTGGAAGTCATTTTGACACCTTGAAAACCACTATTTTCTGCAAAAAGGACACAAAATTGCACAGACATCAGTAACTGATAAAATTATGACCTGAAAATAGCATTGTAACACCGACACTTCTGATATAAGGCGTATGTTAGACACGAGACAACACATGTCATTACATTCAATTAATTCATTTTTTCAAATTTTAACTAGTGTCGACGTGTTTGTGTTAGTGTCAGTGTCGTGTGTCCGTGTTTCATAGGAAAATAGTCAATGACAACATGCAATGCTCCAAGAACAAAATAACATGCAACTATTCTTCCTAACCGGACAATCTCTTGCCGTGTCGTATTCTTTCTTGGTTTTCAGCTTGACAGGTTGATTATGAGGATTAAACTTGCACTCTGGAAAGTTACTGAGCAATCTCCCATCCAAAAACAAGTTTAAACTAACTTAACTGAGTTAGAAAATGCATCATTCATTTTCCTAAAATATGGTGTGAAACATTTCAAGTGGAAAAGTTTAACAAAAGAAAAGAAAGCTTAGAAAAAAGCACCTATTTAACTTGTAGTAGTGAAGGAGAGAAATAAGAGGAAAAGATGTAGAAAGGGATCTTGAGAATCAATCACACAAACTAGGAAATGTTTCCACTTTAAGTCGGTTTTGGGGGTTTAAATAAAAAAAAAAAAAAGTTTCTAAATTGTCGGCTTCGGGGCCACACGCCGAAAACCCTCTATAAAGGGAATAAGGTATAATTCCCCATTTAACCTTTTTAAGTCCCACCGTCCTAATTTTAAAATCACGTATCTTACTTAGGAGGAGAAGTTGGCATGTACTCATTGCACTGTACTTGAAGCATATTGGAGGCTACAACAAAACAAATATTTCCTTTAATAATAGCACTATCATGATGGAACTATAAGGATTCTCTATATTTTATAAAGAGTAAAATTGTCATTTTGGTCAAGACTCTATAACTCACTGTCACAATTTATGTAGTTTTACAAGTTCACCGTTTATTGTCTAAGAGAGATAATTGTTTAACATTTGTATGCAAGTATTTATTGCATATTTCAAATAAATATAACACAAATAAAGTTATTCAAAAAAATAATAATAAAGGTTCGTTGGTAAAGAAAAATGTATTAAGTTATGTGAACTTAATTAGTTGGTAATAATATTGTATAATATATGCAGAATTAGCGTTCGAACCTCAAACATCTAACTTATTTAAGGTGAATTTTTTACTATTAAGTTATTTGAAAAAAAAATATATCTTTTGAAAAGGAACAAAGTAAAACTTTAAAATAGTTTATATCTAAGAACAGATAATTTTTTGAGCCCTTTAAGGCCATAACTTACTAAAGAGAATAGTAACTTGCACCTATCCTTTTTTAGTTTTCTTTGTAGATCCCTCTATTCTCCTATCAAAATTAACACGCACTCTCTTAAATATATTCTCCTTAGTTCCCATCCTCTCCTCCCATTCCCAACACACTAGCTAGCATCAACCATTATTTGTCTCTTCCTCTTGCTATTATTTTCAAACTCAATATTTCCGACTCATGCTTGGATGGGTCTATGATGGACCCATGAAAACGAACCATTGTTTCATTGATATACAGTTCTTTTCAGATGAACCCATGAACTTGAATACTTGTTAATCGAATGTGTACTACTACTTGTACTTGTTTCAACCTTTAAGTCAACTTTGGGAGCTACATGTCCAAAATCCCATATATAGGACAATAATAAATATATAAATATAATTGTCAAGAAATAAATATATAAATATAAATATAATTTTAAATGGCCATTTAATAATCTTTGTATTTATTATTTTAAAACAGTTTAACGATCTTTTAAATCCTTAGTATTATAATAGCGGGAGTGGGACTTCCCTAAAAAAAATAGTGTGAGTGGGACTAGCACGATAATTTCCATAAATTTAATGATTACATAGATGAGAGTTATGCTTAAAAGGCTAAATTTAGAATTTACTGAATTTTAAATATTATAAATACATTGTTACAGTAAAAAGAAACAATTTATATTGTGTTATAATAGTAAAGTATACGTAATCCAAAGAAGTGGAAGAATTAGGTATCTTTTTTTTTTGGTCGAATGAAGAATTAGGAATCTACTTAGCGAGGAGAAGGATGTGGAGGTGGTGGCATGGGGACTCTTCCTTCACATTAAAATGGATGCCATTAATTTATTTGCTTTATAAAAGGGATGGACAATGTTTGCAATTGTCAAAACGAAAATTAACTGTTTACAGGGAAAAAAAATGTGTATTCACCATAGAGGAAAAACTGTGTGGCCTCAAGAGACATCAAATTGCAAATTCATGGTAAAAGTTTTTTTTTGACAAAAAAAAACTTTTACCATGAATTTTTTTTTCTAAGCAAGGAGAGAGACAGACATCAGGAGACAACACCGACATCCCAACTAAATGGTACCCCGGGAAGCCTCATTCCTATGCCCGTCAAACTCTAAAATTCAATTAAAAGGGGGAAAAAGTATGTACAAAAAGAGAGGGGGGGCTAGGCCAAAACCCTCAAAAAAGAAAAGCAATAGAATTTTGAATCCCATGACCCATATTCGCCAATTTGTCCGCACATCTGATACCTTCACGAAATACTACGGACATTCCAATATAACAGAATCATTTGGAAGATGGAGGACCACCCTTTGCACGGGTTTGATAGGGCGTGCCAATGACTTGCTTTTTACGATTTTGCTTCTGCCCCTTTGTAAGAACTTGAGTGAAGCCTTCATCAGCCATTCGTTGGTCATATTCACGGATTCTGGCCCATAAATCAAGACCATTCCAACTTCTTTACCATGAATTTGCAATTTGAGTTTGAACATATACATTCATAACACTTAATTTAGTAGTTTAAATGATCCCAACTTTTTATATTATTTCAAAGTGTCTAATTATTTAGCAATTCAACTATATTTTTTAAATATCTATACAATTCATCAAAAACTCTAAAATTGGTTTTTTTTTTTAAACATCTAAATTTGGTTTTATTTTTGGTTAAAAATTTATGAGAAAATATACTATGAGAGAATATACTATGAGAGAAAGTAGGTTTTTTAAACCTTATTAATCTCATATTATGAGATTAATAAGGTTTTATTAATCTCATAATATACGTCAAATTTTAATTTTACAATTTTTTAATCCAAAAAGTAAGAGAAAGTAGGCAGCTTAACTATGAGAGAATATACTATGATGCTTATTCCTCATAAAATTAATCTAGCTCAAAAATAAGTATATTCAGCCACACATATACATCCAACGATTCAAAAACCTTAGCAATATAGGACTTTAATACAACTTCAATAAAGAGTTGAATCTCCATTTGAAGTTAATGTAATAAAAAACCAAGAAAAATAGAGGACCTATATATGAAAAGTTGAAGACTGCGGTGAAGTCTAAACTCATAACTTCAAAATGGTGTAAGATTTTATTCTATGAATGTCAAATGTTAATAACTAGTTGTTAAATTAATATTTACTCGTTCATCTGGATTTGAACTCAAGACTTCTAACTCTTTAAACTACTAGTTCAAACCAGTTGAGTGATCCAATCCAAAAGAGGTGTATGATTATTACATGTGTTAAGAATACAAACTAAATGAATTTAATTTAATTTAATTTAATTTATCATTTATCCTAAATGAATTTAATTTAACCATCTAATTTGTTATCAAAATTTGACGTCAAATTTCTGGATTAAAATAACACAACTCTTTATTTTAGATGTCAATTTTTTGGATTGAAATGACATTACTCTTATTGAAAGGAACCTATTGTAACTTGTTCATAGGATTTATGGCTGCATCAATTTGATTACTACCACCAGCACCAACTGTTCGCATGATGTATGGCTGAATCAGTTCGGACATCTCCACCATCAATTGTTTCACCAGTTTTACCAAAGATGTATGGTTAAGTCCTCCAATAGGTGGCATTTCACATGGGAAAGGTGAAAACTTTTCCACCATGGGAAAGTTCATTTTAACCATTAGATTAATTAAAGAGTACCATCTTATCATACACTCTCAACATTATATTATTTCCTTTTGATTAATCCAACGGTTGCCTGGCAAGTAGAAAAAAGGGGGCAGTTCAGGTGAGAGAAACATCATCAATTTTCCTAATCCTAGTGATTCTTCACCACTGTGCAACTGCAACCTCTGATTTTAGTTTGATTTGATAATCATCATACACCCACCACCCCACATCATCATCGTTTAAACTTCATTTTTTTGCGGTATATTTTCAATCCAAACAAGATTTTTGCCCCTAAGGTCTCAAGTATCAGTTCTATGGGTCGTGTGAATATGTTTAGCCATTGAAATTTTGATTATATAAATTTAGTACGCAAATGGACAAATTTAATTTAACATAAAATTTGGTATTATCAAACTTAACAAAATCAGATCTGCATCATTTTCCTTGTCTACAAAAACATAAGAGGAATTTGGTAAGAAGAAAAATTGAAAAGGAAAATATGATATCAAAGTGAGATGGCTCCTCTGCATTTCCGGTTCAATGGGAATTAGAATTGAGATGAGATGTTGGGCAGTGAAGCAGCTAGTGGTGTGTTTGATGTTGCTGGAGGTGTGAAGGAGAGAAGGGTTGTGGAAGGTGTAAAAGAAATAATCTAATGTTGAGTGTCTATGACAATACCATTTAATCTAATGGTTAAAAACAACTTTCCTATGGTGGGAAAATTTTCCCCCTTCCCATGTGAAATGCCACTCCACAATATTATCATACTCTCTCAACACTATATCATTTTTAACACTATCTTTCACCAATTTCTCTCTCCTACGTTTCCTCTCTTCACCCATCACCACCACCAGCAGCAACCTCTCAAAATCACAATCCACCCAGTTACCACCATGGTTCCCATTCCAATAGCTTGAATTACCATTTTGCAAAACAAGAACATCTCTTGATTCACCATTTCTAGCATTTCAACATGAGTGTGGGAGGTTTAGATTTGTTTCCATTTGTTGGAATATTCTCACTTTCATAAAGCCAGGATCACAAAAATCATCTTCCTTACAACAATTTCGTTTTTCCCTTTTCTAATTTTCATGCAAATTAATTTAATGTTCATAAACATTCAACAGGTAACATTTTCAAAACCCATATGTCCTTAAAACAAATCAAACCCATGTAAAAAATCAAGACCAAATTTTTTATTCAATGATTACAAATTGATATAAATGAAGGTTGAACTCCATTTTCGAAATCCATCCATATATAAAAATTAAGATCCATTTCAGCTCATCAACATTCTACTGTTTTGATTAATATGAATTTTTTGTTGAATTCTAAATCTGAGATTTTTGATGAATGAAAGGGAAAGGATGAGGGGAAGAGAATAAATGAAGTTGTTTAAGTGGTTGGATAAGCAATTTTTGTGTTCTGGACTGAAAACTGAAAACCAAGACCAGGATAGAAGATTAATAGTGTAGTGGTGGTTGGTGGGTGCATGAGTGGGGGAATGGAGGAGAAAGAATGCTGTTGTATGATATAGTATGGACAGACCATTATAAAATCTGTGATCCTCTTTGATCAAATGGTAAAAAAAAACTTTCCCATGGTGGGAAAGTTTTACCCTTTCCCATGTTAAATGCCACCTTAATTTTATTAAGCAAAAGTAACATTGCCAAAGTAAAACAAGTTTTCGTCTGAAATTAGAGTTTTAAGAGAAAAACTATAAGTATAGTTTGTTCTTTATACATTTATATAAAAGTTACCGAGTATTTCAAGTTACATATTACCAAAACTTAAAATGGAAATTTGTATGGTAATCTAATTTTGTATTGTATTTGCATTTAGTCATTAACGACAAGACAAGTAAAAAAAAAAAGCCAAATTGGAGACTAACTTATTTGTAGATGAGGATGAATTGATGATGATTGATGAGTTGTTTAGTGTGACACTATCAGTAGGATCAATAGAAAGCACAAGTTAACCTACTCAAAATGTAAAAATAGATAACCAATGGTTTATTCATTTGCTATTTATGGTTTGTAATGTAGCCCCACGAAAGCCCGACACCAAAATATTAGAAATTTAGACTTTTTCATAGATTGGAAATTTAGACGTTTCTCTAACAAATTGTGTACTAGTAGATTATCTATCAAATTCATTCATTTATTTCATTCAACCATTGATACTCCAATTATATATAAACCATTTATAGAATAATATAGTTATACACTAAGTTGACAATAAGTCACACTCAAAATAAAAAGCTTAGATTAAAGCCTCTCTCATTTAAGTTTGAGTCCCCACAAAATAATGAACTAGCACATATATCATAAAAATATTGGTATTGAGACACTTTCAGTTCAGCATGAGTGGGTGCAAGTGCAACCTGTCACCTCTGCATGCTCTTGACTTTACCCTCTCCTCTCTGTTTTCCTTTGCAGCTCCATTCTCTTCCTCGTTCACATCGATTCTTTTCTTAAATCTTTGATTTCAAAACTATATACTAATATTACCTTTGTTTTTTCTGAGTTATTTTCAAATTGAATGCATAGGTCCCCCTCATACCTCGTAAAGTGTGTGTTGTCATGCACCTCAACAATTCCACAAGATCTGATTTTATCTAATTCATTACAAAAAACAAAATATAACATTACAAAAGGTTTTTTTGTTGTTAGCTTTGTTTCTAGCTGTAAATTGCATTAGGCAAATTTTTTTCTATTTATCATTATAGAAAACAGAAACCAACATTATTAGAAAAACAAAAATATGAAAGATTCAGAAAAACTAAACCCAACCTTAGTGAATCCCACACAACAACGACCTTCACATTCACACTCAGCAAAGATTATGCTATGGCTAATCCTAGCTGTTTCTCTAACCTACTTCATTTACACTCTCAAACTTGTTTCCACTTCAAGCAATTGCAACCATGGTCCATTTTCCATCAATCACCACTCTTCCAGCATCAAAGCAGCAAACAGCACTACCACTTCTTCTTCTAAAAGAACCGAGCTCCGGCATGTAGTGTTCGGAATTGCAGCCTCATCAAAACTTTGGGAACAAAGAAAGAACTACATAAAACTATGGTACGTACTGATCTTTTAGTGCATAATTTAGTTCTTAGCCGACTAGCTAATCGTCTGATTGGTCTATCAGACGATTTGCATCAGTTGATTCCAACGTCAGTCGATTGTAGTCAATTGGTCAATATATGATTCAACTTATTATTTTTTGGCGTAAACAGGTACAATGAGAAGAAAATGAGAGGAATAGTATGGATGGACGACAACGTGAAAACAAATCTGAACGAAGGTCTACCACCGGTGAAAATATCAACTGACACATCAAATTTTCCATACACAAACAAACAAGGTCACCGTTCCGCCATTAGAATCTCACGCATTGTTTCCGAGACATTGCGTTTAGGGCTTAAAGATGTGCGGTGGTTTGTGATGGGAGACGATGACACGGTTTTTGTGACAGATAATTTGATTAGGGTTTTGAATAAGTATGATCATAAGCAGTTTTATTATATTGGGAGTTTATCAGAGAGTCATTTGCAGAATATATATTTTTCTTATGGAATGGCTTATGGTGGTGGTGGATTTGCAATTAGTTATGGTTTGGCAAAAGCTCTAGTGAAAATGCAGGATCGTTGTATTCATAGGTATCCTGGTCTTTATGGTTCTGATGATCGAATGCAAGCTTGTATGGCTGAACTTGGTGTTCCACTTACCAAAGAAATCGGTTTTCACCAGGTACGTAATTATTGATTATTACTGTAATTATTTATATTTATTTATCTTCACTATATATGCTTCTGTGTGTAGGATTAAGACATGACTTGGGTTCTTTTTCCCTTGAGTGAACTTTCCATTTTTCTTTTTTCCTGTTAGGAGTGGGTAACCGCCAACTTTTACAGCATTTTGTCCCCCCGGGAAATGAATTACATATATAGTGTCGGTGTCTTTTCCACTAGACTCTATTTTTTTAATGAGAAAATAAACAACTTCCTCAAAAAATAACTTAATTAAACTTTCTTACTTCTCAACGTTACAATCTAATGGTTTGACTTTGAAGACATTCTTAAGTAGAATTCCGAATTTGAATTTGGACCAACACATTTTTCCTCCTCAATGTGTATGGTTGACCACTAGTATGTGTGACCACTAGCTCAATAGCCAAATAAAAATTATACCCTCTTCGTGATTTCTTTTATTGGCTCGAAATAATTTCCTTAATCAATTTTATCCATTCATCTAGATTGAAAATTAGAAGCAAAAAGAAATATTGTTTTATCGTCAAGATTATATGCATTTTTACTCCCTACATCCACAAAAAAGAGTTCGGATTATATGCTAAAGATATAAAAGTTAGTTACACATTATCTAGACTATTTAAGAATTAGTTGAATTGTAATGTTTACAAGATCAAAATTTTGAGACAATCATGCATTTAGTACATTCATGATTGTTGAGTCGAGATCGACAATTCATATTCTAATAAAAAATTTAACATTTTTAAAAATAAAAAATATCCAATTTCAAATAGCAACCGTCCGATCTTGATAGACTACTATGTGTGATATGACAAGTGACAACATGGAATAATGAAGGGGAGTACTCCCTCCGTCCCGCAATAGATGATCCATTTAAAAATTTGCAATTTTAACCTAACTTACTTTGACCGTATTTTTCTACTAATATACAAAGACAAATAATATCATATAAGATGTCGTTAGATTCATCTCGATGAGTATTTTCAAAATATCAAATTTTCATAATTTTTTCTAATATATTATTCAAGATATTTAAGCTCAAAGTTATGCATTGACATACGTAATAAGATCAACTGTGTTAAGTATTATGGGATGGAGGGAGTATTATATATGTGTGCCCCTAGAATTCAAGGTAGGTCCCACGTTGTACCAAGCTCTGGCACAAGCGACTTTACACTAAGGAATGGGCTCTGTTTTGTGTGTGCCCTCTGCAGTTATAACTCAGATCATCCCTTCCCTGGGTCAAAATCTAAAAAATAAGCAGAAGAAAATCCATAGGAAATATATATTATAATTATAAAGATCATGAAAGCATCTTTAGATTGTCACGTATGCATGCATGGTATTATGATTTAATAAGTAACCTATTAATTAGATTTGTTCAGCCGTTAAGTTGATCGGTTGTTGCTGAAATGGATTGGTTTGATAGTGATATTTTGTTTCTAACCGAAAAATGCAACTAAGTATTTTATTACTTGCTGAAATAAACACATCCTTTTACATAGGGTGGGTGGCGGACAACTTATTTTATTTATGCCTATTCTATTCACTCAAGTTTCTACAATTTGACTTATTTTACCATTTCTAGTGCAATTCATGGAAAGTGGAGTTTTGGCTATTTTAGTGTATTTTCAACTTTGAACAATTTAGTTTTTCAGTAGTTGACATGTCTATAGTTCAGCAGATATGACCAAGTGCTAATATATAAAAGCTAAGCACTTTTAATGTTTTTCGACCAAACTAGGTCTTTTATTTAGCCTTTCTTTATTAATTAGGTGCAAAAAAGTGATTTTAATTTCTCAGTTCTTTTTGGTTTAATCAGAGTGATCTTGGTCTTGTACTATATTAGCAAATTTTAGAGAGCCATGTCTTCTTTTGTTGAAAATAGAAGTCTGGATAAATTAAATAGTGAGACCAAAAGAGTCTAGGATCACGGTGAGGTAAAAGTCCAAAGAGTACTCATATCTCGACACAAAAAGTCAATACATGGCAATCTAGTTACAAATGAGTCACTAAAGAGACCATTCCGGTTAAACTTGAGGGAGAATGTTGAAAATAGAAGTTTCACGTTGGATAAAATAGTGAGATCAAAAGAGTTTATAAGCAACGAGGTGAAAGACCAATATACTTAGACTTTTTGGATCCTAAACCTCCAAGCTTAGACACTTAAACAAAATATGTAAAACAATCCTCAAATTGAGCCTGTCCTAAAACCCGTCAAATTTTCATATTGGTATGATAGGAGTTGTCTATCTTGATGTAGTTTGAATATGTGCATACAAATTGGAGTATCCCTTGTAATCTGTTTAATTAATTAAACTTTGATTATAAAAAAAAATATGATTCAACGAATTAATGATTGTTATTGTGCTAGTTTTGACACTAATAATAGTCCATGTGTGTTTCTTGGAACAGTATGATGTGTATGGGAACCTATTTGGGCTTCTTGCAGCTCATCCAGTAACTCCATTGGTATCACTGCACCATCTTGACGTGGTTGAGCCAATCTTCCCGAATGCCACAAGAGTGGAAGCGCTTCAACGCCTTACAATACCAATGAAGCTCGACTCAGCAGGACTCATTCAACAATCCATCTGTTACGACAAAGAAAAGAGATGGACCATTTCAGTTTCGTGGGGTTTTGCTGTTCAGATATTTCGCGGGATATTTTCTCCCCGCGAAATTGAAATGCCTTCAAGAACATTTCTTAATTGGTATAGAAGAGCTGATTACACTGCTTATGCTTTCAACACACGCCCTGTTACTCGACACCCGTGTCAGAAGCCTTTTGTGTTTTACCTTTCAAAAGCTAAATTCAATTCTACAGTACAACAGACAGTGAGTGAATATGAAAAGCATCGTGTTCCTCATCCGGAATGCCGATGGAAAATGGCTAATCCTTCTGCTCTTGACAAAGTTGTCGTATATAGGAAGCCAGACCCGCATCTATGGGATAGAGTACGTTCTTCTTCTCTTATATTGTTAGAATTAGTTGAATATTGTTTAAGGTAGTTACAAGTTAGTTATTACTAGTTCGAAATAGTGTAGGATACGGTAAATTCAACTAATTTTAACTAATCATAACTAACTTGTAACTACGTTAAACAATATTAAACTAAATATACGAGCATGTTATTAGTAATGTTTAGCTTCTATACGTTCCAACTTGTTTTGAGTGTGTTTTAGGCTTCTAATTTTAACTTGCAAAACCTAATTGTGGTTTCATATGTTGAGAAATTAATGTTACTTAATTTCTTTGGCTTTTTGCTCATATATTAAATATATTTGGCAGGCTCCAAGGAGAAACTGCTGCAGAGTGATGAAGTCAAACAAGAAAGGAAGAATGGTGATGGATGTGGGTATATGTAAAGATGGTGAGGTCAGTGAACCTTGATTGTAAATTGTGATTGACTAATGTTAGGTTCATGTTTATATTAATTCTTTGTTTTTATTTCTTCATTTATTGAGTCTAAATGTGAAATTTTGTCATTTTCCCTAAAATGGGATGGGGTGTGGAAAGTAGTGTGGGCAAAAAATTTGTAGTTTATAGTCATATTTGATACAGATTGTAATTTAATTTACTGAAATAAAGGAGGAGTTCAATTTGTAATTTACTACTCCTTGGTAGGGGTGTTCAAAAAAACTGGTTCACTTGAACCGAACCAATAACTGCATCGATCTGTTCTCTAAAATCCAAAACCATTTTAAGAAAAACTGATCTGCATTGTTTTAATTCAAAATGGAATAAACCGGTTGGAAAACAATTCAGATATAGGTAACCAAAAGTCAATGATAAAGTAACCACCGTCTCTGACTTGGATCAGTATTGGAGGAATTAAATACCATGATTTTAGCTTCAATATTAATCAATTTCTATAAATTATTATAGATTATTATTATTGCAAATTAAAATCCATGATTATCGCTATAATTTTTCTGAATTTTTTGAAGAAGCATCGAACGATTCTAAGGGCCTGTTTGAAATAGTTTTTGTTTTCAGTTTTTGAAATATACAAGTCCTCTTCTCACAATAGTTATCCTTTTACAAGTTTTAGTTTTTTAGCCCCAAAACTAAAAAATTCAAAACAGTTTCCAAAACTGTAATTTTAAAAATAGTTTAGCAAACAAGTTTTTAATTTTCAAGTTTTTAAAAACTAAAAAAGAGTTTTTGGGAAGTGTTTCAAACAGGCTCTAAGTTTTTTTTTTTTTTGTAAGGAAGAACCATTGGTCTCCTCCCTCGCCTCACAAAGCCTTGTCGCCGGCATTGCTTGTTCCGTCGCCTACTCCTTGGATAAATCTAGTTTGTTTTGTGAAAGTAGATTTTTGATCCAAACTGTATCCATAAATCTAATTTGGATCAGTTTGGATAACCCATTTGCACACCCCTACTCCTTGGATATGATATTTGCTTCATAATTCAGATACCATGCTTGCACAAAAATAAATTAGATGGGAAAATAAATAACTTGAATTTAGTCGCACATAGGTAATTCAGTTGATGAGTTAAGGGACACACAAAATCGGAGTGATCGAGGAAATCGGGCTTCATACCTAAAAAAAACCCGGCTTTGAGCAAGACGCATCGCAGGCAGAGGTCACAAAAGTTCTAACTCTGAACACCAAATTTAACTATATATACATTGCTATTACAAACAAGAAAACATAAAACAGCTACTGAGAAACAATTTAACCCCATTTTCTTTTTGTTCACGTTAACAATTTAAGTATATTATGAATTTGTTTTGATGACATTGAAAACAAAAACGATTTTGGCAGAAATTTCTTCCATGCCAATCATCAAAGTCTGTCCCCATATCAAAACACCTTACTGTTGGGTAATGCATACATCCAAAAGAAGTTTTTTGGTGCCATCGTTAGAATACAATTTCCATATTCAATCTTCTCATGATCAAACGTGATAGATATTCAGAGAGTCAGAGGGGAATCTGGAGACAATGAAAAGCCAAATTCCAGTATCCAACCTATAATAATGTCAAAATTTGCCTTTAAACTATAAATCATGAATAGGGGACCAGCGATATACTAGATTCCTCTATAATCTATGCTTTCCATACCAATGTTAAGAACACAGTCGCTGCAGTAGTCCTTGTGCTTGGCATTTCTGGGAGAACCTTAACCCTTTATTTTTATGTATCTTTTCTGAATATAATAAGACATGTATTTTTTTACATTCTACTTTCGTATCCATAACAAAGGTGTTGCGAACCTGCTCTCAAACAATCAGCCCGGTCCAACGGTTAACGAATCTGCAATCGCTGTTTTACAGAGACGGACTTGAGAAAAACGAGATTGATTTTCTCTCTTTTGGTGACTACTCTTCTCACAAAAAGTACTCACTTCTAAACTCTAATATGACATAAGTGAGACATAATGAGCTAACATATTTAGGATTTTCTCCACATAGGAAGGGAGCTCAGCACCCAACAGATCTCCCCCACACAACTATGTGGAGGAAATCATCAAACCGGCGATATCACAACAAGTTTCAAACTTCCCTCTTCGTAACGCTTTACTCATCATATC
The DNA here is from genome assembly GCF_051527215.1 of Medicago sativa. Taxonomy (NCBI): domain Eukaryota; kingdom Viridiplantae; phylum Streptophyta; class Magnoliopsida; order Fabales; family Fabaceae; genus Medicago; species Medicago sativa. The sequence continues at coordinate 3,577,504 of NC_140753.1, forward strand.
AAGATCATCGACATCAATATGAACTTTATCTAACTCCAACAACTTAGCATCCATACAGCCTCAAGTTGTCAATTGGTAAAATATTTAATCATAATGAAAATATTCCATGGTGTTGGAAATATCTTCACAACGGAAAGTTCCCTCTTGGTAACGCTTTACGCATCATATAGCCTCAAGTTGTTGATTGGTAAAAATATTTGATAAGTTAGTTATCAACACTCAATAACTTATAAACTATCAACTAAAAGTTAGTTATCAATTATCGACTAAATTTACCAATGAAAATACGATGTGGAATATTTTCATAAACCGTCATTTTTTACCAATGAAAATACGATACTGATAATTTAGGATTTTTAGCAATTAAAACATTTCTATAATTGATGGCTTATACGTCAGCAATAAGTTATCAGTAGTTAGTCATCACATATAAACTATCAACCATCAACTCTAAATTATAAATTGGTGTATAAGTTAATTTTATCAAACAAACTCTTGAGTCTGTGTCGTGGAGATGGATTAAGAAGTTCAAAAGATGTTGGTTGAAGAATTTTAAGAATTATACTCCAAGGTACAAGACATAGTAATTAGGACCCACACGTAGGCCGCCACTTGTCATTACATATGGACTACTTGGTCTATCATTCATGATAACTAAGATTTTTGATTCATGTCAACCACAAATACACAATGTCCACATTACTACATCAACCATGAATTCTGACTTATGGGTAAGAAATAAATATGTGACTGAGTAGAATTGCATTCAAAAATATCATGGGCATTGCCATAACATCACTACCACTCTCAGTATCTCAACAGAAACATCTTAAAATCAAACCCAACACTAAGTCGAATTATTCTAAGACTAACAACACATACTTACTAATCCAATGTTGTCACAGCCAAAAAGACCCTGTAGATTCACTAACCAACAACAATGGACGTACCAGGTTTCCAGAGAAAAATCCTCTGATAAACCCTTTACTAGCCTCCAACGTTGATGTAGTACCTCCAAGGCCTAGAAGAATAATTCTTGTTAGACATGGAGAGAGTGAAGGGAACGTGGATGAGAGTGTTTACACAAGGGTACCTGATCCCAAAATAGGCCTCACAAATAGAGGTAGGGTTCAAGCAGAGGAATGTGGACAAAGAATCAAGAACATGATTGAAAACGATGGTGATGAAAATTGGCAACTCTACTTTTATGTGTCTCCATATAGAAGGACTCTTGAAACTTTGCAAAGCTTAGCTCGTCCCTTTGAACGTTCAAGAATTGCTGGATTCAGAGAAGAGCCTCGGATTAGAGAACAAGATTTCGGTATTGAATAATTAATTAACTAATTCAAAAGTTTTTCTACCTAGTTTAGTTTTCTGTCTTGTATATTGGTATGTTCTCAAATTTATTTATTGTTTCTTTGTGATTTATGTTATGTAAGGGAATTTTCAAAATAGAGAGTTGATGAAAGTTGAAAAAGCGCAACGCCATCTTTATGGTCGTTTCTTTTACCGATTTCCAAATGGTGAATCTGCGGCTGATGTATACGATAGAATCACAGGTAGCAATTTTTTCTATATAGCAATTTTTCGCAATTGAATCGTGATCTTTTATATTGTTGAGAGTTACCGTTAAATAAAGAGTATGTAAAGTTAATCAACTGATTAGGTTTGTTAGAGGTAGTTAGGCTAAATCACAACTGAACTTGCCATTTTCAACAAGCTTCATATATATACTATCTTGCGGAAGATGCCATGTTTAGTTGCCATTGAGCCGAACTAACAATAATAACCGACTTTATAAACTCCATTATTAAATATGACCGATGAACCTCAATTATAGTCACGCTGGGGATTGCAGTTTTGTAGGAACGTAAAAAAATCTTGATGTCACGCCTTGATCGCAGACTTTTATTTAAAACATTATCCTTGCAATATTCAAGTATGATTAACAATCTAATGTTGGATTTGATATTGATACATAGGATTTAGAGAAACACTAAGAGCAGATATTAATATTGGACGGTATCAGCCACCCGGGGAGAAGAATTTTGATGTGAACTTGGTCATCGTGTCACATGGTTTAACGCTTAGAGTTTTTCTTATGAGATGGTATAAATGGACGGTTGAACAATTCGAGGGTCTCAACAATTTTGGCAATGGAGGCGAGCTTGTCATGGAAAAGGGTTATGGTGGAAGGTAACTGATCGATATAATCCTCTCTATAGCAACTGATGTTTGGTATCTGGCACATATCATATATGTCATTACATTCAATTAATTTGTTTTCTCATATTAATAAGTGTGTCCACGTATCAATGTCGTGTACATGTTCGTGTCAGCAGCAATGTTACTTCTTTATGCTTTTTTCATCATTTGTAAATTAAGGTTAGTTTCCACATTACAAATTTAACAGGTATAGCTTATCAATGCATCATGATGAACAAGAGTTAAGACAGTTTGGATTGACTGATGAAATGCTGATTGATCAAGAATGGTAAGAATAGAATTATGATCCTAATTATTACTCATAGTTTCTCATTGCTATATATTTTGATGAGTTATATACTGATTTATATGATGGTCAATTTGTGAAGGCATAAATTTGCAAGGCCTGCTGATCTGAATTACGACTGTCCAATGGTGAATTCCTTCTTTCCTCATCTTCATGAAGAAGCAAACAGAAGCCAACAAAAAGGGTAGTGAACTAGTGATCCGCCATAAATTTGTAGCAATATAATGCTTGATGCATTGGCGACGGATAGTACATATTTTGTAACATAAACAGAAAAAAGGTGTACAAATTTTGCAGTAATTGAAGAAGTAGATGATTTTGTAAATTCTATACTATACTAGTTGCTGTCTCAGCTGTATCATCATCATCATCATGAATGTGGCTATTTAACTCTTACTAATTTCAATCATTGTTGTGTAGGATTAGTTAATCAATTTCGAAAACACTGTTATATTAATCACCATGCTAAGGATTTTAATAGTGTTTCTTCAGAACTTTTACTATGCGTGTTGATGTTGGAGAGAAAAAAAAGCAAAAGATGAAAAATATTGAAAAAAGCACACGAAGATTGAAAGAAAAAAGCACACGAAGATTGAAATATGGAAATATGGAGATGCGGGGTATCGATCCCCGTACCTCTCGCATGCTAAGCGAGCGCTCTACCATCTGAGCTACATCCCCTTTTGATGTTTGTAACCTGCATGAAAATATATTATACTTGTTTCACTCAACACTCTTTCACTTATGCACAAGTTTCTATCCATTCCTTGGTAAATCTTCACCGCTGAACTTGAATAATCAACGGACAACCATAATAAAATTAAAAGAATCAGCCAGAAAATCACAAACTTCTGATGGTGTTTTTGAAAAAATAAAACTCTTCATGGGGGTGAGAAAATAACTTTTCAAATATGAATGAATATATAACATTTCTTTTTCAGCCCCCCAAAAATCTTCCAAGGCCCCCTAAAACACCAAATTTGCCTTATATGCAACATAAGGTAGATATGTACCGGATTGGTTAGGCAGATAACTACAGGACGCTGCAAGATCAGGTAGATATATATAGGATGGGTTAGGGAGATATCTACAGAACGCCTTGTTACGGTTAATGGTTATACACTGGAGAGATCATCATATAGGATAGAACATAATTTTGGTACTTTATTTCCTCTTTTACAACCCACTTGAATTTTCTTCTAAACCTTGCAATTTAAAGGTGATTTTGAGTTTTCCATCACAATCATTCCAACAATTAGCATTAATCTTCACTAAATTTAGATCAATTAGCTGGTAATTCGTACTTCTTCCTATCACATTGAAAATTTGCATAATTTTCATTGTTTTTTTTTTTTTTTTTTTTTATAGTTTATGCACAATTATGCATATACCCTAAAAGCTAAAGATCAAATACAATATATAAATGGGGAGAAAAGAGTATCAAAATTGAGTTTCTCATATCTTTAAATTAGGAACAAGATTCAACTATGGGTCGATTTTACCTTTACTTTGATGCGCAGAGAAGGATAAAAAAAATGGATGAAAAATGGTTTGGAGAGCTATGAGTCGATTTAGGACTCACCGAAAGAAAGAAGAAATAAGATCGTATACCCCTGTACTTAAAATACGAATTCTGTATATAAGTACCTAACCAATCCAGTAGATATATACCAGATGCTCAAATTAAGGGTGAATTGGGAAATTTGGGGGGCGCAAGAGATTTTGGGGGGGTCCGATAAAGAAATGTTCATGAATATATTAGTGATTTGGGCCTAAAGTTGATAATATAAACAATAATTTTTTTGTTTATTATAATATTGATACGAAGTTTCCACCGCCGCTTAACAATGACTAATCTCCATCGCGGAACCTATAAGACACACACGGTGAATTCTCTTCTCCCTTCCAGATTTTTTTCTCTACGCATGAGTCACGAATCAAATCCCTGACCATATGCTTAAGGGGTCAATGTCCCTTAATACTTGGATCAATCTATTGTTTGTATATAAACAATGTTTAATCCCCTCACAAAAATTATTTAATAAAAAAAAATTATTTAATAAATTTTATTAAGTATTTTATATATTATATATGCTCTCAATCAAAAAAATTCTCTTATGTCTATAAAAAATATATTTTATGATTCTGTCTCCTAAGCCATTTTCTTGCCATTATTGATTGTCATGAGGCACAAAAAGATCTGACAAGCTTGGATGTATGCAGTTTTATTTCCAACTTCTCATGACTTGTGAACTTTGTGATGCTAATTCTTAACTTCAATCAACCTAATGGCAGACAGTTTCTGATAACTAGGCATTACTAGAATCAAATTAAGAAACTCTAAGGTAAAGTCATCATAGTTGGACTTAGCTGGCCAGTTACTGCCACTCCAATTTAGTATTTTGGATTAAAATAAGAATTTAAAAGACTTTACAATCAAAAGACTTTAACAAAATTTTATTTTGGCCAGTTTCCTATACATATTAGTATTTAACAAAATTTACATCAAAAGACTTTACAATCAACATAATTACTTAATAATGCTACTACATTTTTTGTAAGCAAAAAAAACAAGACAACTATTTAGGCTCATAAGAAGTTTTGACACAAAAAGTTTGGGACTAATACTTGCGTTTCTCCACAAACAACAAGGTTTAATAATGTGTACCATATAGGTTTCCTAGATTATCGGTGTCTCAACTCTCTAATGCCATCCTAACAAATACGCATGCGGACACAGAATGATATGTAGACATTCCAATTTAAGAAAAATGCTATTGTATCATGGATGAAGATAGGAAACAATTATAGAAGCAAAAGTAAAGAAAATAAAAGAGGAAAGTGTAAGTGTAACATGATATTGTGATTCGGATAGGGATTGAAGTCATTGAGGTTAGACAAAGAATGAGACAAAAACAAACAAAGATAATAGTTGAGTTGATGAGTGGGGACTAGGTGAGTTTGGAGTTATATAGGTAATGGTGAAAGGAAGGGTACATTTTTTTTTTAGTAAGGAAGGGTACATGAATATATTAGAAATTATGTTTATTTTATTTTGGTGATTGGAGAGAAACAATGAATGTGGACCAATATGGTGTCTTGGCCTCATCAGACACTAATGTCAGAAGAGATTGGCTATAAGGTTATTGCCATTTTTGATGCCTGGTTGGTGGTGGCCAAACAAAACACAGTACATAGCTTCTTACATTTGTGCCTCGTGTCCTGTATGGCCTTATATTGTTGCCACGCCTTCTCTTATTGTCCTGCTTTCCAACATTTCCAACTCATGCTGATGGCATCTCACTCAAATCCTATCATCAAGTCCTTTATTCTCTCTCTTTCTCACTTGTATTATGTGAGGAATCAACTTGAGAAGATTAACAAGGATAGTTTATGTTTATGGTATATGTAATAGGAAAATATTTGATTTTTGATGCACCATTAGTCCATGGAAATAATCTCATTTGCCACAAACCTGTGATTTCCGTCAAAATCAACTGAAAATTAAATGCATGAAGAAATAAACTCTCACCAAAGACTCTCAAGTCTCAACCCTAAAGTTCCCTCATTTTTTTTTCTTCCAATTTTCTCTCTCTAAGCCACACAAAAAACATGAAGAATGAAATGTCTCATATAGAGTTTAGATCTCGAGAAAATCATACCCCAATTTTCCATTTGTACACGGTATAATCCGAAGGTTGTATGTTATATGCTAAATCGTACCACAATTTTACCAAATCGAATCACGGTTTTAGTCGAAGCAAAAGTGTCAAAACTGATCCAAAATCATGCCACGATTTTACCAAATCGGACCAGGATTTTGGCAGCACTTCGCCATCAAATTTGAGTCAATATTCAACAATTCGTTTCTTAAAGATGCTTTCAGAGCCAAATGGATAAAGCTAACATTATAATGTTGCATTCGATTGGTCGATTGCATATGACATGCATCTAATCGATCTACTCCAAACTCCCACGAAGTTGTTATCATGAACTGTTTAAATCAAATTAACTTCCATGGGCCCGTCGACATTAATTTGCCTCCAATAGAGGGACAACACTTGTGTGACATTATGTCACAGTGACATTAAATCTGGATCACACAACACACATTGTCACACAACATCTGGGCCACACAACACACCACCTTTGTGTGGCCCAGATTTAATGTCACCGTGACATAATGTCACACAAGTCCAATCCCCAATAGAGCTTCATATCTTCTTAAAAAAATAAAAAATCTTGATATCACTCATTTTATAATGTTGATATACTCATCTCTCGAGCTTAGCATCGAAAAAAAAAATCTTACTTAAATTTTACTAATAAATCTATCATTGTAATTCAACATCATTAACTTATTCTGATACAACTAATTAAATGTGATATATACGAAAGTTTGAATATCTTGAACAAAATCGTGAAGTCCTACTCTACAATAACAAATATGGCCCCGTTGCATTTAAAATGACATTAAATCAACAAGTGGTCAAATTTCACCATCATGGTGCCATTTTTCCACGGCACTATGGTAGGTATGTACCATCATATGCATATGAATGAATGTCAAAAAGAAAAAGAGATAGAGTTGGGACATGATCTTTAATTTAAATCAAGCCAGACGTCTATCTTATAAGTTAGAGTTAGCAAGGCCCCAACTAGAGATAGGACAATGACTCCATTAAGGTCGATGGTATATTCAATGTAACATCTCTATTCTATACGTACAAATACAGGTGTGGTACGAGTTGAAAAATTAATATATTTACTACTATAGGTGTATAACCCTATACGACGTAATGCATCCAAGGTTTTCGAAGATATTCATTCTTTCATCATGAGCCATGATAAATTTTAGTATTTCTTATAGTTATTGAAAAAACATATATTTTAATCCAAGTTTTATTTACCCACCATCACTATTGAAAAAACATATATTTTATTTTCAACTAGTCAGCTTCATAGCTTCAAACCAACTTTCAATTTTACCAAATTAGTTCAATTCAACCCAAACTACACAAATATTGTGGTTGGCGTGACCTAAATTGGGTGAATTAACACCCCAAATAGCAGTGAATGAATAATTTATTTTAAAGAAAACATCTAGCATTAAACCCAGAAATTAAATATAGAGGAATGAGAAATTGTAGATTCAAACTTGCGTTTCCATATATCAAATGTGTTTGCAGATTTTTTTTGTAAATAAACAGCATGACAATAGACACCGGAAACTCACACACACATAAGTGGATAAGTCAAAATTCAAACCCCAATCACAATGTCTGACCTAACAATTTTGATATTTTTATCAGTTAAACTAGGACATTTGTAGATTGTGTTTGCAATTTTTTTTTATCATTTAAACTATATTTACGAGATTTAAATAATGATAATAAAATTATTTTGGCAGAATGTTGACAAAATATTTAGTTTATCATTTTGCTTTAATGAATATAGGCGACAAAATGCACAATCAAGACAGCAGTTAAAAACACACTGCTACTAACTCCCTTTCTCAGTCATTTTAATGAAATCAAACTTGATAAAATAAAACAAAGCCCATTATTGGAATTCCAACATCAAACTTCGGTCCACAGCTTGCAATCTATTTAATGCAGCTATGTTTGTGCATTATCACTGACATTGTCTGTCTACTGCTAACATAGTAACACTCACTCACTCCCTCTGTCTTAAATCATAGTAGTAATTTCTTTCTATTCATCATTCAATCATCTTCTGCTAGCACTGAATCATACATGTAGCAAAATCTCCTCCTAATTTCAGATTCATAGAGAACCAAACTACTATATTCAATAAAATAAAATAAAAACAAGACTTGGCATTTGTGGGAAAATGGGGTTCCCTACGGATATTGTGTTGCCAAAGGTGTTTGTACAGATCCTTTCCATGCTATCTTTCATCAAAAAACTTGTTACCATCTTCTTCTTTTACTTCGGTCTTGATTCCGGCTTCGCCTTTCCAGAGAGTGTGCCTGAATTTCAATCAGTTAATCCACTGCAGCTCATCAAAGAAATCCTACCGGTGGTGAAGTTCTCGGAGCTGGAGCTGGCGGTGGAAGGCTGCGCCGTCTGCCTCTGTGAGTTCAAGGCGGAGGATGAGATCCAACGGCTCACAAACTGCCGCCATATCTTCCACAGAAGCTGCCTGGACCGTTGGATGGGATATGATCACACAACATGTCCTTTGTGTCGCACAACGTTCCTACCACATCACATGCAAGATGCATAGGTTGTAACTCAGACTTAAGGATGAGGTGTTTCTTTCATTTCATCTGTGTGTGTATAAATATTACATACAAAACAAAGATGTCAAAGATAACTTTGGTTGATGTTATGTATCAATTTTGTTATGATTTTTGTGAATGTATGTAGCACTAGCTCCAAAATTTTGTTTTCAGAACTAGTTTTCACTGTTCTTTTCCATCTTCATAGTGTGTTGGCCCTTTTTCAACAATTGACCAAGGCTAATGAGGTTACTCTTCATTTTTGGCACATACAACACCTCTGAGATGCAGGATTCTTTGCCCTTCTTTCTTTGAATCATCACTTTATCATTACATTTTGCATTTACAACACTATTATCTGCAAATCTAATTATTGTCATGACTATTTGATTAAGATCAATAAACCAAGACCTTTTACCATTTGAGCATTATGTGTCAAGATACCACTGATCTCCATCTTGATCATCTTCACTTTTGATTGTTTCTATCAATAGGACTCCATCTGATTCAGAGTTATCAACAACGTCAGCATTCAACTGCAATGTCCCCACTTTTGACTATTATAACATTGAATGCCCTTCTTATTGAATTTCTTTTTCTCCCATTTGTGATTGTTGAAGCCACTTTTTGCACTAATTTGAATTGTGTTCTTGACACCTAACTTCTCAAAATTAACTTGTTATTTGTTATACTAGTAGCCTAACTAACAAACTAACTTGTTTCTTACCACACAAGCAACACTACTTATCACAATAATACAACAAAAACAATCGAGTTTTATCCCAATAAATGGGGTCGGCTAACTAATCACAACTAACAATCAACTAATTTGAAATACAACTACTGATACTAAGTTGATAGATTTTTACATATTTTAGAGACTAGATTGATGTTTTTCATTTACTTTAAAGACTATTCATCAAATTTAAACTCGAATACATATCACATAAAGCATCAACACTAGATTTGAGCACAAGGCTCAAATCACGAAATTAACTAGACGTGGCGCCTGGGCACTAGATTGGGTGTTGAGACTCCGACTTCAAATTTCTAGCATCGTGCATAGGGTTGTAAGTTGTTCGAACAAAACCGATAAAAATGAAAACCCAAACTGAAAATTACCATATATTTTTTGGCTCGGTTCAAAAATCAAATCAAACCAAAAGAAATCGAATTGGGTTGGTTCGATTCTCAATTTTTAATTTTCAAATCCAATGAACTTAACCGATATGTGCACCAAACTTACCAAGTCCATTTTGACTTAATCCAGGTCCAACATTTTACTAACATCCTCAAATTAAAACAACAAAAAACACGAGCAAACCAAACCGAACATAATGAAACTTGAAAACAACAAATATAACACGAGAAAACCAAATCGAACCATAATGAAACTTTGACATCAACCCCTTCAATGGAATTTCTTAACTTGCAAATAACATGGTGTAGCCTAATAGGGACTTGAATATATTGGTTGTTAACTTTTAAATAAAATTACTGTTTTTTTTTTAAATTATATTTTCTGACGAACCGATCAACTGAATTGAACCAAACTGTATATCATCAATTTAGTTTTGTCTTGTTCCATTTTTGAAAAATGCCAAAAACCGAACCAAACCTATGTAGATTTAATCAATTTGGGCATTTTATTTACTGAAAATCAAACCAAGCCAAACCTTTACACCCTAATCTTTCATACTTTGTCTTTTAAATATGGTGTCCTTATATTCCTATCATTTTGGAAATCTCCTGTTATAATAAATCTCTTATAATATAAGAAAGGAGTGCACGCTGCACCACAGGCCGACATTTGGCAGCTGCTTTGTGTGACAAGTGGTGTAATTCGTGTGCTGACAAGTGGCAAAACTTTTTTCTTTTCAAAAGCTTTTCCCACACTTTCTTCCCTCTTCTAAATTTGAATTTCAAACCTACAATCAAAGTTTTGTTTAATATTATTGTTTCACTCTTCCCAACTATGTTAAATCAGTAGAAACATCTTTCTCTCATTTCATTTTCCCATTGCAAGCTTCTATCTCTTCTATACTCAAATAAGCTTCATTATTCTTTCATTCTTCCATTTTTTTTATTTATTCCTCTACATTTTTGCTGATTCTTATCCAATTAATCTTTGGTTTTGTTTGATTTTTTTTTTCTGTTGCAGGTTACTATTATCAACTCATCTTCGTGGTATGTTTTTAGAGCTTTTTTTCGGTTTTTGTTAAATGGGTTGGTGCTGGCTTTGTTTTCCAGTTTTGTTTTTTATCTTCTTTGCTTGCATAAATAGATTTTACATCAAAGATCATATTTTATAACATGGGTTAGTGCTGATTTTGTTTTTCAGTTTTGATTTTAATCATCTATACTTTAATGAATAGATTTATCTTCAAAGTTCATGTTTTTATAATGTGTTTTAGTGTTGGGTTCTTTTTGATTTTTCCTTCTCATTGGTTATGCTTCCATGAATATATTTATCATCAAAGTTCATATTTTTATAACGTGAAAAAAAAATAATGTGTTTTAGTGTTGGGTTATGTTGATTTTTCGTTTTCATTATTTTTGCTTCCATAAATATATTTATCATCAAAGTTCATAATTTTATAATGTGTCTTAGTGTTGGGTTATGTTTGATTTTTCATTTTTATTATTTTTGCTTCAATGAATATATTTATCATCAAAGTTCATAATTTTATAATGGAGTTTATTGTTTGGGTTCTTTAGCATCAATAATCATGTTTAAAGTGTTGGGTTGTTTTATGAATCACTTTCTTAATAATGGAAAAATTCAAATTTGTAATTGGTTATTTTTTGTATTTTGTTTGTCTTCAATATCATCTTCATAATATGTTTCTGATTAGTTATTTGAAGCAGAGAAAAATGAGATGACCATCAAAGCCACTGATCATAAGTTTAGGTTAGTGTTTATTGGTGGAACAATCATCATAATGTTAACAAACATGAAATACCAAAACCATCCTTCAATTTCAAAGACTTTGATGAGATCAAACAGAGAGGTGTAAGGCCAGATATGCTTATAGGTTAGTTTAAATAATTTATGTGATATGTTTTTGTTGATGTGTTAATCAATTAATTTATTGTTATGTCATTAACAATTTTCATGTGTTGCATAGATGTCATTGGAGCTTTTCATGAGTTAGGTTACACTGAAACTGTGCCTGGGAGTAGGAAAATTCAGATTAACTTCTGGATGAAAGATCTGAAGTACAATTTCATACTCTATTTCAATTTAATGCTAAAATGTCAGTATTTACAAAATCTTATTCATTTTATATTCATTCACTATTTTTTTATATATTTAATCTGCTTTATTATAAATGCATTTTATAGATAAGCATGAACTTGGTGTCTCTAATGCATGGAATGCTACAAAACTCTTCATAAATCCTGAAATTCCAGAAGTGCTTGAATTCTCAAAAGGGTACTTACTACTTACTATGTCAAAACCAATATAGCAATTCTATATGTCATTAACTCCAGATGAGTTATGGTAGTTATTGCGTTGAATGTGTTCAGGTTACCTTTAGACAATGCAACTTTGTCACAGAGTCAACAGTTGAGTTTTCAATCACAACTCTTAACTCAATCTTCATCATCTCTGTCTCAATCAACCTCTACTGAAAGATTCATTGGCATTGCTGTTGTTCAACCACTAAGTGACATTTTGCAACTTCGGGAGGTATGATTAAGAAATATTGCTCTATACTATATCCATTGAAATGATTAATCTCAACTTTATATATTCATCGACACTATATGTGATACGATGTTTAGCATTATATTATATGGTAGTAACTGGTAGTAGTGGATGATATTATATTACTTTAAATCCATGGAATGTATTGACTATTTGTATTTATCATAGACAACTTTGTGTGTAACTGTTGTGAAAATCAATCAAGTGAAACCCTCCAAGAATGGTTGGCATTATATTATACGGTAGTAACTGATAGTAGTGGATGATATTATATTACTTTAAATCCATGGAATGTATTGACTATTTTTATTTATCATAGACAAATGTGTGTGTAACTGTTGTGAAAATCAATCAAGTGAAACCCTCCAAGAATGGTTGGTACTACAAAGCATGCAGTAAATGTTCAAGGGCTGCCAAGGGTGATACTTTACCTCTTTTGTGTTCTAAAAGGTATGAGACAAATGCTATCAATCTGAGGTATGCCTTTAAAAATACAAAATATAGATTGACGTATTCCTTTTAAACAAGATTTTGTTTATCCATATAGTATTAAATTTTTTCAGGTTTAAGTTGGAGGTGGAATTTGAATATAATGATGTCGCAAGTAAGCTTTTTTTTCTTCTTGGCTCGTGAGTGCAATGAATTGCTTGAAACTATGGTTGCTGACCTCAGAGGGTCATGACTGATGTATTTCTATATTCCTTAGTATTCATCATCATCTTCTTAATTTTGAAATCACCTAATTAATACAATATTGACAGCTATCAAAACACTTAATATGAAACATATTTTATCAGTTTATTCTTATATATTATCTGTTATAACTTCATTATTTCATTTAGGCTGGCGTCACGAATCCTTTGGAATATCCAATACTGCTGGACCAACTTGAAAAGAGAGTAGTTGTTTGTAAAGTTAAGTGGCAGCCAACATGGGATAATTGTTCGGTTCAAGCAGTCAAGGAGGATGATGGGGTGATTGAAAAGATCAAAAATTTATTTCCAAAAGATCATGTACGATGTTAATATGAATATAAATCATGAGCTTTTAAATAAACGTACATATCAATTAGTATTCTAATAAGAACATACTTATATCATATTATGTAGGTGGAAGAACTTTTGCAGATTTAAGGTGTTGGAACTGAAGAGCTATTGTTTCCGCCCACTTAATATTTCTGTCACTTGCTATTTTATAATACATAATACATAGCGTGTTCTTTCCATGCCAGATTAATCACATACCCAATGACTCTGAAAGTATTGATGGTCTTGAAACTCTCCCAACTGTGAGTTTATTCACTTTCATTCCTAATATATTAGATACATCTCATAATCATCATATTGTCATATATAATAATATCATAACTTATTGTTGTTGCAGCCAACACTATTTGGATTCTGTGAGAACGAGCTTGATGGCCAGTCTTCCCGTACACCAGGGAAAAGAAGTGCATATTCTCATCTTGGTAAAGACGTCGAAAGCCAAGATACATGCTCAACCAAACAATCTTCAACAAAGTTTAGGAGAAACATCAAGAGTGAAAAGAAAGATTAATATCTGCTCAGTAGTTGATCTTTTGATATATAACATATTTTTAAACACTCAATTGCCATATGTGGCGTTACCTCATATGCTAATTTTGGTTCAGTTAATATCATATGTAGCAATACCAAAACCATCCTTCAATTTCAAAGACTTTGATGAGATCAAACAGAGAGGTGTAAGGCCAGATATGCTTATAGGTTAGTTTAAATAATTTATGTGATATCCTTTTGTTGATGTGTTCATCAATTAATTTATAGTTATGTCATTAACAATTTTCATGTGTTGCATAGATGTCATTGGAGCTTTTCATGAGTTAGGTTACACTGAAACTGTGCCTGGGAGTAGGAAAATTTAGATTAACTTCTGGATGAAAGATCTGAAGTACAATTTCATATTCTATTTCAATTTAATGCTAAAATGTCAGTATTTACAAAATCTTATTCATTTTATATTCATGCACTATTTCTTTATATATTTAATCTGCTTTATTATAAATGCATTTTATAGATAAGCATGAACTTGGTGTCTCTAATGCATGGAATGCTACAAAACTCTTCATAAATACTGAAATTACAGAAGTGCTTGAATTCTCAAAAGGGTACTTACTACTTACTATGTCAAAACCAATATAACAATTCTATATGTCATTAACTCCAGATGAGTTATGGTAGTTATTGCGTTGAATGTGTTCAGGTTACCTTTAGACGATGCAACTTTGTCACAGAGTCAACAGTTGAGTTTTCAATCACAACTCTTAACTCAATCTTCATCATCTCTGTCTCAATCATCCTTTATTGAAAGATTCATTGGCATTGGTGTTGTTCTGCCACTAAGTGACATTTTGCAACTTCGGGAGGTATGATTAAGAAATATTGCTCTATACTATATCCATTGAAATGATTAATCTCAACTTTATATATTCATCGACACTATATGTGATACGATGTTTAGCATTATATTATATGGTAGTAACTGGTAGTAGTGGATGATATTATATTACTTTAAATCCATGGAATGTATTGACTATTTTTATTTATCATAGACAACTTTGTGTGTAACTGTTGTGAAAATCAATCAAGTGAAACCCTCCAAGAATGGTTGGCATTATATTATATGGTAGTAACTGATAGTAGTGGATGATATTATATTACTTTAAATCCATGGAATGTATTGACTATTTTTATTTATCATAGACAAATGTGTGTGTAACTGTTGTGAAAATCAATCAAGTGAAACCCTCCAAGAATGGTTGGTAGTACAAAGCATCCAGTAAATGTTCGAGGGCTGCCAAGGGTGATACTTTACCTCTTTTGTGTTCTAAAAGGTATGAGACAAATGTTATCAATCTGAGGTATGCCTTTAAAAATACAAAATATAGATTGACGTATTCCTTTTAAACAAGATTTTGTTTATCCATATAGTATTAAATTTTTCCAGGTTTAAGTTGGAGGTGGAAGTTGAATATAATGATGTCGCAAGTAACCTGATTAGAGATTAATATCTGCTTAGTAGTTGATCTTTTGCTATGTAACATATGTTTAAACACTCAATTGCCATATGTGGCGTTACCTCATATGCTAATTTTGGTTCAGTTAATATCATATGTAGCAATTCTAAACAATGTTGCTATTTTTGTTAAAATTACTCCCAGCAACTTATATATAACTTCTATGTTAATATTTTTATATCTACCTTTTATATCATTTATTGCTTCTTCTATTAACGATTTTACAACATTGATACTTATCAGGATATATATATGATTTATCATGAATTACTTCCATATATTCAAGTTCAAATAATAAATTATTACAAATGTCTTACTTCCAACTTGCCACACATTTGTATACATATATTTCAGAAAATTCTCTATATATATGTACATTATCACAAAACAATAACTGATGGTTTTTAAAGCATTGATTTATATGTTGATCACATAAATCATATCAAATAAAAAGTTATACTATAACTATGAAATTTATTTTCAGATTGATTAATTCAAATTGTTCTTTTAATTGTTTTTGTATAATATCGAAATACAGTCGATAAACATAAATATTCTTAATATCATATCCATAGTTCACATAATCATAGACCATTAACATATATATATATATATATATATATATATATATATATATATATATTCAATTTCCATTTCGAATTAACCAACTGTGTATATATTTTCGATTTCAATAACGGGAGAATAATACATAACTTAATCTTTGTCCCAACCAATCCAATTATGTCAATTGTTAATTAACAATACTTAACAGAGGTCACCATCTCTTTTAGATGTGCAATGACATTGGAAAGAGTAATGAGACACACTTCCAACATATCAAATCAGCCTATAATGTTTATTTTTATATACAAGAAATAGCTCATAGGCTGATCACACTACAAACTTTAATAGTTGTGTCTAATCCAATTTTCTCCTATACGACCTAATCTTATTATAGCAATGAGTACTTTTCCTAATAGTATATTTTAATCAATAATTATAGTACAATTTTATGGGGGAAATATCAAACTATATACTGTCAATTTTGAAATTTCAAAATTGGAAAAGTCAATTTTATGTGGGAAAGATTCATATGTGCAAGTAGCCAAGTACAACACACCTATTGGTTAGAAAATACAAACACTCCACTTTATTTCATTATCTCTTCAACACACATATGGATTAACAAATTCCACATTAGCGATGATCTTAAATTAAGTCAAGACCAAAATGGTACAACATCAAGGGAAATAAGGAAACAAGTGTTAGAAGGGAAAAAATATGCTCATCATTTAATATTACTAGAGATACTTCAACCAAGAATAGAAGATCCAAAATACGTTGTAGAAGGTGTCACATATAGAATCTTTGAAATAACTCAAATGCACGGGATAAGTTCTCACAAATTATATTAACTCCAATAAAAAAGACAAGCTGTCATTGATAAAATAATTTTTGTTAAGTGGTCATTCATAAAATAATATTTTTCATCGATACGTTATATAATATTCAATGAAGAGTATCTTATTTTATATATATGTAAAAAACATAATATAACTATAACGAATTCCTATTATTTATATCATGACTTTTATTATATAAGGATATTAAACTTTCTTTGACTAAAATGCATTAAAAAAAGTGATAAGTTGTCATTAAAAAAGTTAAATGTCATACATAAGACAAGTTTTTTCAGGTGCAAATATGCTAAACAAGTTGTCACTTATAAAATCTTAAAAATAAATCAAATGCACGAGATAAATTCTCACAAATGAAATTAACTCTGATAAAAGAGACAAGCTGTCACGGATAAAATAATTTTGAAAACCAATTTCAAAATAAAAGTTAATATTTACATATACTCCAAAGCAGAGAAATTTCTAGCATTATATATTTAAATAAAAGAGACAAGCTGTCACAAATGAAAAATAATTTTTATTGAGTGGTCATTGATATATTAATATTTTTCATCGATACATTAAATAGGATTCAACGTAGAGTATTTTTTTCACTAATATATAAAAAACATGATATCACTATCACCATGTTCTTATTATTTAGACCATAACTTTTATATACAATGATGTAAAACTCTCTTTATAATTTATGCATGAAAAAAGTGTTATATATGTTGTCACTAATACAAGTTATCACTTATAAAATCTTAGAAATAACTCAAATGCACGGGATAAGTTGTCACAAATAGAATTAATTCCGATAAAAGACACAAGATGTCGCGGATAAAATCTTTTTGTTGAGTGGTCATTGATATAATAATATTTTTCATCGATATATTATATAATATTCAATGGAAAGTATCTTCTTTTATTGATATATAAAAAAATATGATATCACTATAATGAAGTTCCAATTATTTATACCATAACTTTTATTATACAACGATAATAAACTGTCATTAACTAAAATTCATTAAAAAAGTGATAAATTGTCACTAACAAAGTTAAATTTCATACATAAGACAAGTTTTTTTTATGAGCAAATACGCTCGCGAATCTTTGAAATAACTCAAATACACGGGATAAGTTCTCACGAATTAAGTCAACTCCAATAAAAGAGACAAGCTGGCATTGATAAAATAATTTAAGTGGTCATTCATAAAATAATATTTTTCATCGATACTTTATATAATATTCAATGTAGAGTGTCTTATTTTAAATAAATGTAAAAAAATGATATCACTATAATAAAGTTCCTATTATTTATACCATAACTTTTATTATATAACGATATTAAACTATCTTTAACTAAAATTCATTAAAAAAAGTGATAAGTTGTCACTAATAAAATTAAATGTCATACATAAGACAAGTTTTTTTCCAAGAGCAAATACGCTATAGAAGTTGTCACTAATAAAATCTAAGAAAGAACTCAAATGCACGTGATAAGTTGTCACAAATGAAACTAAGTATGACAAAAGAGAAAAGTTGTCATGGATAAAATAATATTTGTTGAATGGTCATTGATAAATTAATATTTTTCATCGATATATTATATATATTCAATATTGAGTATCTTCTTTTATATATATAAAAAAATACGATATCACTATAATGAATTTCCTATTATTTATACCACTTTTATTATACAACGATATTAAACTCTCTTTAATTAAAATTCATTAAAAAGGTTATAAGTTGTCACTAATAATGTTACATTTCATACAATAGACAAGTTTTTTTAGGAGCAAATACGCTCGATAAGTTGTCACTTATAAAATTTTAGAAATAACTCAAATGCACATGACAAGTTGTCATAAATAAAATTAACTATTATAAAAGAGACATGTTGTCACTTGAAAAATAATTTTTATTGAGTGGTCATTGATATATTAATATTTTTCATCGATACATTAAATAGGATTCAATGTAGATTATTTTTTTCACTGATATATAAAGAAACATGATATCACTATAACAATGTTCTTATTATTTAGACCATAACTTTATATACAATGATATAAAACTTTCTTTATAATTTCTGCATGAAAAAAGTGTTATGTTGTCACTAATACAAGTTATCACTTATAAAATTTTAGAAATAACTCAAATGCACGGGATAAGTTGTCACAAATAGAATTAATTCCGATAAAAGACACAAGATGTCGCGGATAAAATCTTTTTTGTTGAGTGGTCATTGATATAATAATATTTTTCATCGATATATTATATAATATTCAATGGAAAGTATCTTCTTTTATTGATATATAAAAAAATATGATATCACTAGAATGAAGTTCCAATTATTTATACCATAACTTTTATTATATAACGATAATAAACTGTCATTAACTAAAATTCATTAAAAAAGTGATAAATTGTCACTAACAAAGTTAAATTTCATACATAAGACAAGTTTTTTTTATGAGCAAATACGCTCGCGAATCTTTGAATTAACTCAAATGCACGGGATAAGTTCTCACAAATTAAGTCAACTCCAATAAAAGAGACAAGCTGACATTGATAAAATAATTTAAGTGGTCATTCAGAAAATAATATTTTTCATCGATGCGTTATATAATATTCAATGTAGAGTGTCTTATTTTAAATATATGTAAAAAAATGATATCACTGTAATAAAGTTCCTATTATTTATTCCATAACTTTTATTATTTAACGATATTAAACTATCTTTAACTAAAATGCATTAAAAAAAGTGATAAGTTGTCACTAATAAAATTAAATGTCATACATAAGACAAGTTTTTTTCAAGAGCAAATACGCTATAGAAGTTGTCACTAATAAAATCTAAGAAATAACTCAAATGCACGGGATAAGTTGTCACAAATGAAACTAAGTATGATAAAAGAGAAAAGCTGTCATGGATAAAATAATATTTGTTGAGTGGTTATTGATAAATTAATATTTTTCATCGATATATTATATAATATTCAATATTAAGTATGTTCTTTTATTGATATATAAAAAAAAATATGATATCAATATAACAAATTTCCTATTATTTATACCACTTTTAATATATAAGTTGTCATTGATAAAATAATTTTTGTTGAGAAGTCATTAATAAAGTATAATTTGTCATCAATATATTAAATAATAATGATATTACTATAACCATGTTTAATATTAGACAAATATTAAATCCACTTTAACTAAAATGCATTTAGAGTATCTTCTTTCGTTATATATATAAAAAATACGATATTCACTTTAAAATTTTCAACAATGGATATTGCTATGATCCATGCTTTTAAGAGGTTCCATGTCCTAAATCAATTTCCAAAAAGTTCATCTTCTATATTCTTAATCTATAATAAAAATTAAACAGATAGTCCAAAGTCCCTCTTTTTTAAGGTGATAGTCCAAAGCCCTTATACATTCTTAGAAATAACTCAAATCCATGGGATAAGTTGTCACAAATGAAACTAAGTATGATAAAAGAGACAAGCTGTCATGGATAAAATAATATTTGTTGAGTGGTCATTGATAAATTAATATTTTTAATCGATATATTATATAATATTCAATATTGAGTATCTTCTTTTATTGATATATAAAAAAAAATATGATATCAATATAACGAATTTTCTATTCTATATACCACTTTTATTATACAACTATATTAAACTCTCTTTAACTAAAATGCATAAAAAAAGAGATAAGTTGTCACTAATAAAGTTAAATTTCATATATAAGACAAGTTTATTTGATGAGCAAACACACTAGACAAGTTGTCACTTATAAGATCATAGAAATAACTCAAATGCGAGGGATAAGTTTTCACAAATGAAATTAACTCTGTTAAAAGAGAAGCTGTCACTGATAAAATAATTTTTGTTGAGTGGTCATTGTTAAAATAATATTTCTCATCGATATATTATATAATATTTAATGTAGAGTATATTCTTTCATTGATATATAAAAAAAACATGATATCACTATAACGAAGTTCTTATCATTTATCCAATTACTTTTATTATACAACGATATTAAACTCTCTTTAATTAAAATTCATTAAAACGGTGATAAGTTGTCACTAATAATGTTACATTTCATACAGTAGACAAGTTTTTTTAGGAGCAAATACGCTCGATAAGTTATCACTTATAAAATTTTAGAAATAACTTAAATGCACATGATAAGTTGTCACAAATAAAATTAACTATTATAAAAGAGACATGTTGTCACTCGAAAAATAATTTTTATTGAGTGGTCATTGATAAAATAATATTTTTCATCGATACATTAATTAAGATTCAATGTAGAGTATTTTTTCACTGATATATAAAAAACATGATATCACTATCACGATGTTCTTATTATTTAGACCATAACTTTTATATACAATGATGTAAAACTCTCTTTATAATTTATGCATGAAAAAAGTGTTATATATGTTGTCACTAATACAAGTTATCACTTATAAAATCTTAGAAATAACTCAAATGCACGGGATAAGTTGTCACAAATAGAATTAATTCCGATAAAAGAGACAAGATGTCGCGGATAAAATATTTTTTGTTGAGTGGTTATTGATATAATAATATTTTTCATCGATATATAATATAATATTCAATGTAAAGTATCTTCTTTTATTGATATATAAAAAATATGATATCACTATAATGAAATTCCTATTATTTATACCATAACTTTTATTATACAACGATAATAAACTGTCATTAACTAAAATTCATTAAAAAAAGTGATAAGTTGTCACTAATAAAGTTAAATTCCATACATAAGACAAGTTTTTTTTATGAGGAAATACGCTCGAGAATCCTTGAAATAACTAAAATGCACGGGATAAGTTCTCACAAATTAAGTTAACTCTAATAAAAGAGACAAGCTGACATTGATAAAATAATTTAAGTGGTCATTCAGAAAATAATATTTTTCATCGATGCGTTATATAATATTCCACGTAGAGTGTCTTATTTTAAAAATATGTAAAAAAAATGACATCAATGTAATGAAGTTCCAATTATTTATACCATATCTTTTATTATACAACGATAATAAACTATCTTTAACTAAAATGCATTAAAAAAAGTGATAAGTTGTCAATAATAAAGTTAAATGTCATACATAAGACAAGTTTTTTTAAGAGAAAATACGCTAGACAAGTTGTCACATATAAAATTTTAGAAATAACTCAAATGAAAGGGATAAGTTGTCACAAATAAAATTAATTCTGTTAAAAGAGACAAGCTGTCATAGATAAAATAATTTTTGTTGAGTGGTCATTGATAAAATAATATTTTTCATTGATATATTATTTAATATTCAATGCAAAGTATCTTCTATTATTGATATATCAAAAAATATGATATCACAATAACGAAATTCTCATTATTTATACCATAACTTTTATTATAGAACAATATAAAACTCTTTTTTTTTATCTAAAATGCATGAATTTATTATACAACGATATAAAACTCTTCTTTATCTAAAATGCATTAAAAAAGTGATAAGTTGTCACTAATAAAGTTAAATTTCATACGGTAGACAAGTTTTTATTTAGGAGTAAACACACTAAATGAGTTGTCATTTATAAAATCTTATAAATAACTCAAATGTATAATATAAGTTGTCACAAATGAAAAAAACTTTGATAAAAAATACAAGTTGTCACTTATAAAATCTTAGAAATAGCTCAAATGTACGGAATAAGTTGTCACAAATGAAATTTGCTCTGATAAACTTTTACTATACAAACGATATTAAACTCCCTTTAACTAAAAAGCATGAAAAATGTGATAAGTTATCAGTACTAAAATTAAATTTCATAAGATTAGAACTTTTTTTTAAGAGCGATTACGCTAAACAAGTTGTCACTTATAAAATCTTAGAAATAACTCAAATGTATATGATAAGTTGTCACAAATGGAATTAACTCTAATAAAAGAGACAAGTTGTCACTGATAAAATAATTTTTGTTGAGTGGTCATTAATAAAATACTCTTTGTTATCGATATATTAAATAAGATTCAATGTAGAGTATCTTCTTTCACTAATTATTTATACCATAACTTTTATTATACAACGATATTAAACTCTCTTTAACTAAAATGCATGAAAAAAGTGATAAGTTTTTTTTTTGACAAAGAAAAAAGTGATAAGTTGTCACTAATAAAGTTAAATTTCATACATAAGACAAGTTTATTTTAGGAATACGCTAAACAAGTTGTCACCTATAAAATCTTAGAAATAACTCAAGTATACGCGATAAGTTGTCACAAATGGAGTTAAATTTGATAAAAGAGACAAGTTGTCGCTGATAAAATAATTTTTGTTGAGTGGTCATTGATAAAATAATTTTCCACAAAAGAGTCATTGCTCTTAAGCCCTCTTTTGCTACAAAGCACAAAAGAAGTTGACATTGACTACAATTTGAAAAAAAATTAAAATACCCGGGAGAAGTTGTTACTGATTTTAAATTAAATCTATTACAAAAATAAGATATTCACTTTAAAATTTTCAACAATGGATATTGCTAGGATCCATGCTTTTTAGAGAATCCATGTCCTAAATTTATATACTCAATTTACAAAAAGTTAATCTTCTATATTCTTAATCTATAATAAAATCTAAACAGATAGTCCAAAGTCCTTATACATTCTTATTATTCCATTAATCTAATTTATACAATGATGAAAAAAAATTCGCCAACCGTACAACCCGTGCGTCCGCAAGTGGTGTAATCCACATTCGAATATGTTCATTAATGAAGTTGCATTTTGCTTTGTGTTACCATAAATCTACCTATTTAAAATCATCTATCCAATACTACTAATCTTGCTTAATGCTAAGTACCATGTTGACTCGGGAATATATTTTATAATACCTTCCATTTACTTTGTCAAAACTTACGATGGGAACATTGCTTCCTATTACTTCCTCACCAAGCTACCATTTATATGAATTTATGATAATTATAAGTTAGCCAAATCTTACTTATTCCAAAACAAAATAGAATTACTGCCAAAGAAAATTATTTTTAAAAAAATTAGCATTTTTAAAAAACTCTAGAATTAAAATATAAACAATGGCAAAAAAAAATGCGCCAACGGCGCAACCCGTGCGTATGCACGGGTACAGCACTAGTTAATAATAGAAATATATCCCATGAGGCAAGAAACAACTTGAGATTTTTAATTAAAAATATAAAGAAGAAAAAAGTTGCAACTTGAGAGTTTTAATTAAAAATATACGGAGGAAAAAAAGGCAAATTTTGGAAAATTGACTTTTTTATATAGCATAGTATGAAGAATAGGAAAAACGCACTCACTCTCTCTTCATTTGGTGCGCCATTTAAGAGAAAGAGCAAGAAGGAGTTAGTAATTAGTTTGGAATTGCCTTGTTAATCCACCCTTTCCTTTATATAAATCACACACCCCAACTTCAATTGTAGTGTATCAAGAGGAATTCAATAATATTTTGAATTCTGTTTCAAAATGTCTTCTGATAGTGATATCTATACTATTGATATTTCTTTCCATAAACATTCAAGCCCAAACAAAGTCTCTTATGATCCTCATTACCCTTTCAATTACATTGAAACAGTTCAAGAGGATTTGAACAATTCTCTTGACTCATTTTCCTCTTCCTTCTTTTCTTTTTCTTCTCCAACCAGTGAGCTTGGAAATTTCTCTACTTTGGATGGGTCTCGTTTGAAAACTGAGGAATGTCAAATGGGTGTAGATTACTCCTACTACCAAAAGTTAATGCAGAGGAGCTATAATTGTAACAATTTTCATGAGAAACCTGATTTTCCTTCTGAAGCTTACCATAACACACAGATGGACTCCCCAAATTTCCAATGGCATGAATTGAGCTCCCCCGAAAATAGTTTCTTCACCGGACAAATAAGAAGGGCGTGCAGTGCAGGAGATTTGCAGGTTAAAATAACCTAATTAACACCGTGGCTTACCATATATATTTTTGAGCATCCACACTTCAGATTAAAAAATGTATATGGTGTCCGATACGTATTAATTTAATCATTTTCATTTTTTAAATGTAGGGTTTGATCTCCGTGTTTATGTCTATTATTTGATAGTAGATGGTTTATTTATTTAATTTTATCTGTATTAAAGGTATGCTGTTTATTGATCAGAACATGGCAACACCTGGGTCTCAAACGGATGAAGTAAACTTCAAAGTAGGGCGTTACAATTTGGAAGAACGAAAAGAAAAAATCTCTAGATATAGAGCCAAGAGAAGCCGGAGGAAGTTCAACAAGATTATTAAGGTATAACACTAATTAACTACTGCGAGTTTGCGTATGCTCCAACATTACCTGAAAGGGGTATATCTGAACTCATTAACATGTTATATACAAAAGAAAGTTGTTCCCTCGGAAGTAAAAAAAAAAATGTTTTGTCAACAAAATATTTATATTTGAACGAAATTTTGTCAAATATATCAACTTTACTAGTAATAATTGAAGGACGAGAATGATGTATTAGTTTATTAAAGATTCCACATATTTTTTGTTTCTAAATATGTGGTTTCTTTTGTTGTTTTTAATTGTGGTACCACAACAGTATGCATGCCGAAAGACACTAGCCGACAATCGAACACGCATACGTGGCAGATTCGCAAGTAACGACAAAACCAACGAGATTCCAAAACCTGTGTGTTCAAAAACAGAAAAATATCATCATGAAGACGAGTTCTGGGTAAGTACGATTTTATGTATTGAATCTTAACATTTACATTATTATGTAATTAATATTAACTAAATTAAACTGTTTAATACTTGCATCAATGTGGTGTTAATATTATTGAGGTTTTTATTTAGGTTGATTTCATTGAAGGGTTAAATGACGAGCTCCTCTATTAAGATCACAACAACAATATGTGTAGTTCCTCAAATGATAAGTGTTATTTGGACATTCATATACACTATGAAAGAGGAAAAAAAATAGAGAAAGTGATGTACGTGATCAATGAAGATTAGGAAATTATAAGTGTAACAATATCATTGTGTTGACTAAGAATTTACCTTTGTGAGCCAAAAGAAAAAAACAAAAAGGCTTCTCAATTTTAATCTTTTTCAATTCAGTGAATAAAGTCATCATATATTAATTTGAATAGTGAGATGCCCCAGAGGTCAAACATAAGTTGGGTGGTTGGAATCAACTTTTTGCTTACTTGTATTCGATTTCGATTTCTCTTTTGTATATATCACTAGTTTTGATCTGTTCAATGTATATAACCATGCAAGATGTTCCACAATCATGTAAACTTTTCTTGTCAAATAACATTTTACTACCAGCTAGTGAGCTTTAATTTTTTTTTTTTTTTTTTTTGAAGTTTCAATTAAAAAACTAAGTAAATTTTCAAAATTTTTGGGACCCGTCATTAGAGAATTTTCAATGTATATAACCATGTAGATGTTCCACAATCATGTAAACTTTTCTTGTTAAATAACATTTTACTACCAGCTAGTGAGCTTTAAAATAGATGACTCATTTTCTCAAGAAAATTTGAGTTAGAGAAAAGAAAACGAAAATGATAAAGAAGAAAGGAAGATGAGAAAATTGAATTTTCTCAAGAAAATGCAGCGGAAAATATCCTTCAAGGTGGATATCAGATTTGCTCTGATACCATGTTGAGAATCATGGAATCATAGGGAAAAAGATCATAGATGTAAGCAAGATAGCAAGCATAGGAGTGCTCGTGTGGGAGATACTCAATAAGAAACTCATTATAGAATGAATAGATTGAAAAAAGATAATAAATGAGTACAATAGTGTTCCTATATATAGAGATTAGTTTGAGTAATTAACTCTAACTAACTTCTAACCAGGCTACTAACTCTAGTTTACTTATCAACTAACTATAGTTGATTACTAACTCTAGTCTAACTACCTTAACTAACTCCACATAACTTCCAATTTTAACAGAGGATGACAGGTTGGGTTGGTTCCCTTTCAAAAAAAAAATGGACTAACTAGCCAAATTAAGTCCACATTCATTCTTTGAATGGTATAACTAAAAAAAGCTTAGTAACCGAAGTTTAGAGGGCATATAAAAAGAAAAGGAAGCATCAATTAATAAAAGTAATCATTCGTTTAGAGGGTGTATAGTACTATTGATGCATTAACTAATTCAAAATGACAATTTTGTCGAGTGGAATTTGTGTTTTCCAATCAAAGTTGGTCAAATAAATTCCAAGGATAAAGGAACGGTTAATCAGTAGTTTGTGGGATGTTTGCACTTCTTTTGTTGTCAAACCCTTCATTATTTAGCACGCAGCAATGAGCAATCTCAATATTTAAGTTCTAGTAGTAGTAGGCTAGCTATAACTTAGCTTCAATTTCAAAATACAATTTTAAATCTTATCGGCCTATAATGCACTTAAATACTTAATTAACTATTTAACTTATCTTGTTGTAATATGAAAATGAAAGAACTTTACCTTTTTAACCGTAAAAGAGGCCTATATTATACTTCTTTCGTCCCTATATGTAAGCATCCTTTTATTAGAGGCAAATGGTGCTTACATATAGGGACGGAGGGAGTACTATGTTTTTTTTGGATGAGGCCTAAAACCCTTACTTTAGGAGTCTCACCCAGGGTCGGGCCTGACTGGGATTTGTTAGGTTGATACTTCGACTCTTGCATTAAGTAGTAGTAACCTTACTCTAACTAGTTCCTTCTAAAAGAGTATCAAATTTCATAAAACTTGTTCTAGAGTAAAGACAAATTAAAGGTAATGCAATTCAGAAAATAATAATAATAAGGGTAATGTTAACCAGTGTCTCCGGGGCACTAGTTAAGAACCAAATATGGTATATATTGCATTGAAAATTGTGTTGTCAATATCTTAAAAGTCAATAAAGTGTCTTTTTTAATTTAAAACTTTCTCTTTATGGTTTTCTTAACTAGTGCTCCGGAGGCACTGGTTAACATGACCCAAATAATAATAAAGCATGACAAATAAATCAACTATAGTTCTTTTGAACAAGAAATTAATCAACATCAATTAAGTTTAGCGGAAGAGGTTAAACTCCTACAACGCGATGAATCATAGTTTAAATTCCATTGAAAGTGGTACTCACATTATTGTCCAAAACGCCTAAGAAAAATTACTTGAAGGATTACATGACAAAAACATGAAAAATTGAATATTTTGGCTCCTAACTTCATTAAGACACAAATTAGCTACGAATAAAAAAAAATTCTTGTTATTATGCTATGAGCTTTATCCTATATAATAGTAAAAGAAAGATGGCATAATGCGAAGTACCATATGTTTAGCAACCATTTTAGCATCAATGTTCAACATCACAAACAACGGCGAAGTTAGGAAATTTTTTACGAGGGGGCCAAATACAAATAATTTTTTTGATCAAGGAAAAATTATATATTTTAAAATATTATATATTAAATTTAAAGGTCAGATATGTTTAATCTCTATAAAATTAGGTTTTGAGAAGTCGAATATCTTTTTGAGGGAAGAAGTCAAATATATTTATAATTGAATATTTGCTAAATAGATTAACAATTTTTTTTCAACGTAGACAAATAAGCTATTTGTATTAAATTATCGTCTATTATGTTTCACTGTTGATAATTTATATTTCTAAAAATGCTTTCTCTATAGTTGTTATAGAGATCGAAATGTCGAAATAAAACAAATAAGTTTATTAATCAAGTAATAATTTGTTAATCTTTTAATTTATGCTACTTTTGTGCAAATGAATTTGTTTGAGGTAGCTAAAATTATATTATTGGGGTAGCTAACCATATAAATATACCTAATGACTCAATAAAAATAAATTTTTGGGGTAGCCAAAGCTACCCCATCCCATTGAAAGGATTCGCCCCTGATCACAAAGATACTTACACTATATTAATTCATATGAAAAATGGAAAGAAGTTCGGTCTCTTTGCATGATGTATTGATGTTGTCGCTTGATATTATTGTAAAATGAATAAAAAAAACATAACTCTTATAAGATATATAGAAGACATGATACCAAGACAAGACTGCTTTTTACAGATTCTCTACTTAAACAATGAAGTGTCACAAACAAAGAGATGCTTCTGATTGTAAACACTACACCAAAATGTGGAAAAAATGGCGCCCTTTTGATAGCGTTTTTCACACTAAAGAGCTATAAATAATAACATGGAGGTTATAAATAGCGCTTTTTTCAAAAAGCGATATCTATGATACTAACTTGTAATAGTGTTTTACTTTAAAAGTGCTATCATAGGTTCATTAAAAAACATTAAATATAAGCAAAATTTCCAGATTAATTGTATATAGCGCTTATTGTAGAAAATTAGGGTATGAAATTAAAAAGAATTAAAGCATAACATTAGCAAGTTTTCTTTAATATAATGTAATGTTGCAATGTTAGAAAACCTTAAAATTGTTTTGCATAATATAAATTCATGTGAGATGTACATAATTTACTCAAATCATTTGAATGTTAATCAAATAGAAGAATTATGTTAGAAAATATGTTGGTATAACTTTATATAAAAAAAAATTATTATATATATAATTTAAAAAGTTACCCCTCTTAAATGAATAATGGCTAAACTATGAGGTTAAAATGTTAACGAACGTAGTTTAAATGAATAATATGTTTGAGAAGCTTTTTAGTAGGTTTATGTATTTTAAGATTGTATATAAACATGATATATATGAGTTGATTATTAGAATCGGATTCAGAAGCACATAGCTGCATTTAGCAAGGTTGTTGATTATTAGATCGAAGGAAGCTAAAGCATTTTGAAAAGGAGATTGTCGAGGCTTGATGGTAAAAAGGTGGATTGGTAGATATTCTCATTTTACGAGATTATTTTGGTGGATTCCAACTAGGGTAGTTGGTTGGAGAATTCCAACCGATACAATATGGCAAACAATAATATTTGCATATAGGAATGTTGATGATGGTATTGCATTTTATGGGTGTTGTGATTTCATTCTTACATTCTTCCGTTCTTCCATTTTCAACTTTATCAACTTAAATCCTTTTTCAAGTTCTCACCTTTCTTCCATTTTCAACTTAATCCTTTTTCAAGGTCTCACCTTTCTTCCATTTTCAACTTCAATCCTTTTTCAAGCTCTCACATTTTCAACTACATCAACTTAAATCTTTTCCCAAGTTTTCACTTTTCTTTTATTTTCAACTTCATTTCAAGATTATGAACTTCTACTAGGTTGAGCAGTTTAAATGGAGTTCAAAGAAACAATTTTTTCTTGGCCCATTAACGACCTAGTTAATGGAGATCTTTACGCGAAGAAGGTATGTAGTGTATTGTATTTATAGTAAGATTAACCAATTGATTTAGTTTGCTACAAATGTTTAAGTGTTTAAGCTGATATGATGTATTTTTTTTTACTGCATTTAGGACAAAGTTAGCAATGTTTGAGTTTTGCTTTTCTATTCTATGATCTGTTTTTTTCTTGCTCTATTTGAAGTCTTTATAATCTTGATTTTGTTGATGTGTTTTTATGATTCTGTTTTTTTTCTTTCTCTGTTTAAAGTAAATTTAAATATGTGTTTGTATGTATTAATCACAACTTTATACACTATTTTTCCTTGTATGTAGGTGAACCATATTAAGGACTCGTTCAGTTCTGGTCATCAATATTTTACGTAATTTATGAATCCTCTGCAAGATGACACTCGAGCACAAATATGTTCTAGTTTGAGTTTCATATCCAATTCACCGTTTGCTGAAGTGGCGTCCTTTTCACTCGAGAAGGATGTGCATTCATATAATGGGAGATCTGGTGTTGTTGAAACTAGCATTTGGGAAAACTGGTCTCCTACCTTTGGAAAAACATTCAACAGAACAGTGTTTGAAGATGTTTTTATTTTGGCAGATTTCACTACACCAAAATGTGGAAAAAATGGCGCCCTTTTGATAGTGCTTTTCACACTAAAGCGCTATCTATGATACTAACTTGTAATAGCGTTTTACTTTAAAAGTGCATTGTGTCTTATGTGATGTGGTATGATGTGGGTGTTTTATGTGTGCAAAGCTAACATTTATTTATTTATTATTTTTATGTATTTCAACATATTCTTTAAAAAAAAAATGTATTTCAACATATATCTGTTTGCAAGAAAAAAAATATACAAAAAAGTATTTTTACGAAGTGTTTATAAAAAAAGTATTATAGTGAAGCTCCCGCTTAAAAATGGGGGTCTTAAATAAGACCCCAGATCTTATAAGATTCTGGAAAAGATTCTCCCAATGGGGATACCTAATAGGTATTGGGTCTTAAATGGTTGAGACCCTCCCATTGGAGATGGTCTTAGGTTCCTACTTCCTACTGTGATGTGATAATTAACTGATAAGGATAAAAAAAATTAGGTTCCTAATGTCAAAAGAAAAAACTAATTAAGGAGCAAATGATTTATCGAATATCTTTCAAAGAAAAGTAATTTATTTTAACAAATTTAAAAAAGTGATTTCTTGTAAAAAAAATTAAAAAAGTGATTTATTAAATGACTGTAAATATCAAATGTGTAGTTTCCTGCTTAACCAAGTGATCTGTAGGAAAATTTACTTTCACGCAAAAATGTTAGACATGAACTCTTGAAAATCAACTACTTTTAATAGAATTATTATTAAAATAAGTAAAACAATCGAAAAGTATTAAAACATTTACTATAAAAATCTAATTCAACCTTATGAGATTTTATGTCAAAAAATAACCATGGGAACTCTTTTAAGTTTTTATAGTACGTTCCCTCAAAAAAAAAGTTTTTATAGTATGAATACATTCTCTTACTAGAAACTGACTCATCGTCTTTCTTGTTCGAATAATAATCTTTAATAGGTAAAAAAAACAAGTAGCCCTTATAGCTCAGTGGTAGAGCGCCTATCCTGCGTGAGGGCATGTTTTTTTTTTCCTTTATATGAAATTGTGTCTTTTTAACACGCCTTACGAAACTTCGTACTAAAATTCTTAGTTGAGAAAGTTTTTTTTTTTTTTTTTGAAGGAAGGTTGAGAAAGTTTAATTCTTACTATCTGCAAAAGGGATGTGGATCCCCTCCTGCATTATACCTCCTGCCATCTCTCCAGCCTTCAATCCAATGGTTGAGAATTGCTAAGAGAAAATTAATAAGAAAATGGCATTATTGAAGAGAGAGAAAACAAAACGTGGTTAAAACAATTTTTTTGGAATCAGTTTTTTTTTTTCTTTTTGTTAATAACTCATAAGCAGAGTGATAGATACACTTAACAACTTAAAGATCCTGTTGAAAGCATATCACACACCATCTTCAAACCTGTTGCTGAGAACAACTTTGCAACTACAAAATCTGTTTAATAACAACGCCGCGATTTTGACAATTCAACAATTTAAAAAATCTGTTTAAAAACAACGCCGCAATTTCAACAATTGGACAATTTAAAAAATCTGTTTAATAACAACGCCGCGATTTTGACAATTCTACAATTTCAAAAATGTTTAATAACAACGCCGCGATTTCGACAATTTCAAAGCTTAACGACTTCAACAGCAGCAAGAGGCTCAGGGCAGGGATTTCTTTCTCTCTTAATGAAAGAATGTTTCATTGTTGCTGCAAACTCTTACTATATCACTTTCCTCATTTTAGGAAACATTTAAAACACTTGTTTTGCTAGACTTTGTGTGTATCATGAGAGAAAAATAATCAATTCAACAAACTTGTTCATCTGCATAAACTTGTTATCATAACAATGTCATAAACTAGTTGCTTCAGCTCACATAAAAACCCAAAAAAGAACATGGAAAATCAGAAGTACTTGCTAAACTAGTTGCTTCAGCTCACATAAAAACCCAAAAAAGAACATGGAAAATCAGAAGTACTTGCTACATAATTGCTCTCATAATACTTCTCTAAATAGTTGGCGTTCCTCTATCTAAATTAAGTACAATCTCAAAATAACATAGGTGATTCACATCCTTATGAGTTGGTCAATGTTGTGACACTGTATTCAGGATATTTGATTCACATCCTTATGAGTTGTTCAATGTTGTGACATCCTCCTCCTACAATTGCAGAGACATAAGTTAATAAGTGTAGATATTAAGATAAATCACGTCATTAGAAATTGGAAATTATATAGTTGCTAAAACTTACCATCAATAGTCTAGTAAAACTAGTAACACCAAATTGATTTAGAGTGTCATTATTATCCTGCATAAAAGATAAAATCATTTAATCACTAAATTTATTTTTTGTACATTCACATACTCATACTGTTATTGGCTTACCACATTGACTTGGCTTTGTGAATCACCATTGTATGTACCATTGTATAACTCATATTGGGTTTGGCTTTGTGAATCACCTCTGTCACCATTGTATGCAACATTGTATAACTCATATTGGACTTGCCTTTGTGAATCACCTCTGTCATCATTGTATGCAACATTGTATACCTCATATTGGACATGGTCTTGTGTATGCTTTTTAGAGTTCTACATGCCATACAAGAAGAAAAATTTAATACTACATGTAGTTGGAAAAAAGACAATATGAATATTCAGTAATTTAAAACTACCTGAACTTTTGAAGCTTTTGAGCCATCATTTTTCTTGTTTTTGGGAAGTTCCCGCTCCAAACAACTTTTAAAACGCTTTGTACGTCTTGTGCCTTCTTTTTTTTTGAAGCCTTTTGCTTTTGACGAACCATCACTGCTACTTCCAATCTCTTTAACTTTAGCAACAAACTCATTCACTTTGCAAATACTTGTTGGATTGTGTTGAAACTCTACCAAATGCCTATTCAATTCATTAGAAACTTTGCAAAGGAGAGTGAATGTTTCTGGATTTCTACATGCTTCAGCAGCTATCCTAATAAGGTGGGGGCAAATCTGATTGTAGCGTTGCACTGGGGATAGATCAACATCTTCTACCACATTACTAACACCAACATTAGATAAACTCTCACTTCTTGCTAAATTTGTCCACCTTTTTAAGATATATTGCTCTGGAACTGATCTGACATTCATATGAATAAATAATCGTAAACAGTGACAACAAAGTATGCCAAAACTCTCAAACTTACGACAGGAGCAGGAAATGGAATTATTATCCAAATCATATGACACTCTCCACTCTTGCAAATCACTCTCCCTAGAAATAACACAATCAATTAAGGTTGCTTGTGTGTTAATGTTTTTCACAAAATATGCTTCAAACAACTCATACTCATGTTGGAATTGATCGAAAATAGTGGGAGTGTAAAGCTTAGACACTTGCTGCAAGATATGTGAATATGAGTTCTTTAGTCTCGGAATCTTTTGGCGTGCTTCATATTCACACTTCAATTCATTTTTTCGCTTTTGTTGTACCACATCCTCAAAGCGCTTAAAGAACTTGATAATATTCAACTTGACATTGATAAAACTTTTAATATCTGCATTCACACTTTCACTTAGTTGAGTACTTCGCATGCCTAATGTAAAAGCTTTCTTCATGTAACATGATGCCCATTTCTCCTTTATAGAGTACATTCTTTGCAGCCAACTATTTTTTTCCTTCTCCTTTTCCATTTCCCCATACTTCACAAGGAGAGTTCTCCATTCTTCTTCAAATTGTTCTTCATTTTCATAGTCATACATGCACTTCTTAAAGTCACTAAGAAAACATGACCCACCTTTCATTAAATTTCCTAAGTGTTTGATGCCATTCTGCATCAAGTGCCATGTGCATAAGCCATGGTAAACTCCAGGCATAACCTCATTCAATGCGTTTGCCATTGATTGATCTTGATCAGTAAAAACTGTTTGAGGCATTTTCTGCTTATGAGCCTCTAAAAATGTCTCAAAGAGCCATTTATATGTCTCAGATGTTTCGTCATACAACAATGCAGCCCCAAAAATCACTGCTCCTCGATGGTGGTTAAATCCCGAGAACACTGCAAGTGGTCTATGTGAACTATTTGTGCAATATGTTGAATCAAGAGAAATCACATCACCAAAACACTCATAATCAATGAGCATACCTGCATCTGCCCAGAACACATTGGTGATTTGGTCTTCAGTATCCATTTGATATGCATGATAGAAAGTTGGATTTTCCACCAATTTTTTCTGAAAGTATTGCAACAGATAACCGACTTCCCCACCTACCATACCCCTCTCCCTTTTCTTCCGGAGATAATTCTTTTGATCAACACGAGTAAATCCCAAGTTAGTACTACCTCCCACTTCTTTGCTCATTAAGTCAAATGACTTTCTCTGTTGTAGTCCAGCATCATCAGCTAAATCAATTTGCTGACATTGAATTTGAGATATTTTTCTTTGAGATGGCAACATATGAGTTGTTTCTCGTGTATGTAAATCATGGTTATGTTCCTCCACAAAATCAACCACCATAAATTTTCCACCCATATTCTTAATGTTCAACTTTGCTTTACAATTTGTCCTAGTCTCCTGTCTCGGATTGATGGTTTTATAATCCCGTTTATCCGGTTTTCGCAGACCTTCTTTAGAACAAACAAACATGTAAGAGGTAATTATACCATTTTTGTTCTTGTGTGAATATTGTTTCCGCACCCCAAATCCAACTCTTCCGCCATAATCATTGTAAAATTTCCAAGCATCTTCAACGCTATCAAAAATCATTTCCAACTTTGGTTTCCAATCTTCTTCCATTTTCTATAAAAAAAAAACTGCACTTTTTTTAACAGTGTATGAAAATCAAAACATGTCGCAGAGAACGACTCTGCAAATACAAAAATCTGTTTAATAACAACGCCGCGATTTCGACAATTCGTTCAAAGTTGTACGACTTCAGAAACAATATATATTACTTTAGTAACAATATATATTGTACAACAATATATATGTACGACAATATATATACCAGCAACAATATATATATTGTAACAACGCCGCAATTTCAAAAAAAAAAAAAAAACAACGCCGCGATTTCGTCAATTCGTTCAAAGTTGTACGACTTCAGAAACAATATATATATTACTTCCGCAGCAATATATATTACTTCAGCAGCAATACATATTGTACGACAATATATATACCAGCAGCAATATATATTGTAACAACACCGCGATTTCGACAATTCGTTCACAGAAAAACAAAGCAGATAAAAACAATGGTGAAACCACTTGAAGAGAAATCTGTAAAAATCCGTAAAAACAATGTTTGATAACCTTACTATAACTAACTATCATGCCTTCAGCAGAACAAAGCAGATAAATACTAACCTTGTACACACAGAATGACAATGGTAGAGCCACAATTTTTT
Organism: Medicago sativa; assembly: GCF_051527215.1. Taxonomy (NCBI): domain Eukaryota; kingdom Viridiplantae; phylum Streptophyta; class Magnoliopsida; order Fabales; family Fabaceae; genus Medicago; species Medicago sativa. The sequence goes on from NC_140753.1 coordinate 3,613,752, forward strand.
TGTTGATAAACAATGTTGAAGCCACTTGAAGAGAAATCCGTAAAAATGCTATGGTGATTACTTTCTAAATGGTAGTGGAGATTGTGTAATTGAAAGCTAAATTGAAAATATTGGAAGTTGAAACAAGCACTTGCACTGGAAGTTGTAACAAAAAATTCCCGCTAAAATTTTGCATTTACTTATACCCACGTTTTGTTTCTCTCTCTTCAATAGTGCTATTTTTCAATTAATTTTCTCTTTGTAATTCTCACCGTTGGATTGATGGCTGGAGAGATGGCTGGAGAGATGCTGCAGGAGGGGATCCGCATCCCTGCAAAAGGCATCTCTTTTTTATTTTTATGTACTGAACCAAACATTTTTTTTTTAGTAAAAACCAAAGATACTCAGTATTCAGTTATATTCAAGTAAATAAATATGAGAATAAATAATTTTGACAATGGACATATTATCCTTGTGAGCTTATCTCAGTTGGTACAAATATTACATATTATATCCATGGCCGAGGTTCGAACCTCGGACACCCCACTTCTCCACAATTAAATTGTGAGAGCACTAACCATTAGGTTACTTGACAAAAAAAATAAAAATTTGATAATGTTTTTTCACTTTATATTATATCTTTAAATAAGTTTGTCTGTAAGGCTTTGATGTCACTAAAAAAAAATAAGAATTTATATTAATTTGTTAATCGTTGATATTTTTGAAAAATTTGAATATAATTTGTTACAATGTAAAAGCACAGTATTTTTTTTTCCTGCGTGAGGGCATGTTTTTTTTTCCTTTATATGAAATTGTGTCTTTTTAACACGCCTTACGTAACTTCGTACTAAAATTCTTAGTTGAGAAAGTTTTTTTTTTTGAAGGAAGGTTGAGAAAGTATAATTCTTACTATCTGCAAAAGACATCTCTTTTTTATTTTTATGGACTGAACCAAAGTTTTTTTTTTTTTTGAGTAAAAACCAAAGATACTCAGTATTCAGTTATATTCAAGTAAATAAATATGAGAATAAATAATTTTGATAATGGACATATTATCCCTGTGAGCTTATCTCAGTTGGTACAGATATTACATATTATATCCATGGCCGAGGTTCGAACCTCGGGCACCCCACTTCTCCACAATTAAACTGTGAGAGCACTAACCATTAGGCTACTTGACAAAAAAAATAAAAATTTGATAATGTTTTTTCACTTTATATTATATCTTTAAATAAGTTTGTCTGTAAGGCTTTGATGTCACTAAAAAAAAAGAATTTATATTAAATTTGTTAATCGTTGATATTTTTGAAAAATTTGAATATAATTTGTTACAATATAAAAGCACAGTATATTTATACTTATAATTTTAATTAAAATTTTATATAGATTATTGTTCATAATTTATGCATATTAGTGCAATAAAAAGGAATGGACATACGGACATTGCCCGTCTAAACAATACAAGTAGATATACTACTTTTATTTTCGTACATTCTAGAGACTACGAGGGAATGTGATATTTGAAAATTGAGTTGTGATTTATACATTTTTTCCCCTTTTCTTGGTTTGATATTTTTCAGAAGACATTTTCATCGAGGCATAATCACAATTTTTTTTTCTTTTGAAAGACACAATTTGATGTTTTAAAAACAACAAATATTCCAGTAAAAAACAAAAAAAGAACATCTTAGTTGTATTTTTAAATATGGATTTGATCTTATTTTTCATTAACGTGCGCTCTTTAGTGTATTGATTTTTAGACATGTTGCATTGTTGATCCGCACAAAGTTACTTGCCATAAGAAAAAATGCACATATTCCTAAACATTCTTAAACTATGAGTAAATATTGTTCTTATGTTTTTCTAGAGGAGATTGTTCTCATGTTGAAGTCATCATTTTGATCGAATTACATTAAATTATGTTTTATGTTGGTTGTGGAGGTGTTATTAGAGATTAGAGGTAAGTAGATTGGTGGATTTTTTAAGTGTTTTGGAGATGTGTAGTGCTTATATGGAGATCTGTAGTGTTTTCAAGGTCTAAAGTATGTTAGAAGTTTGTATCTCACTCATGTTGTGCTTCATGTGGGTTCAGCTATTGTGATGACAATGTTGGAAAAGGGAGGATATGTCCATCTTATTGAATTAGATTGGGAAGTTACGATTCAACTCTTTTATCGTGAAGCTAACTAATGTGTTGATGCGTTTGCAAATTTTAGGTGTTCTTTGAATTTTAATATTATGACATAAGGAATGTCGTGGTAGATTTTTTTTCAAACCATGTGGCGAGGAGGGGGGAGGATAGACCAAACCTTGATGGGGTTCCGTTTTCGAGAATTTCGTTAATGGATAATGATAAATTGGTGGCGCCTTTTTCAATGGAAGAAATTGAGATGGTTGTGAAAGAAAGTGATGGGAACAAGAGTTCGGGCCCAGATGGTTTTAACTTCGCTTATATCAAAGATTTTTGGTACTTGATGAAGGATGAGGTACGTATTATGTTTGACCAATTTCATGGAAATGGAGTGGTTCCTAGAAGTATGTTAGCTTATTTTGTTACCTTGATCCCCAAAGTGTCTTCCCCTTTGTCGTTGAAGGACTTTAGGCCGATTTCTTTTTTGGGTTGTCTTTATAAGTTACTTGCTAAGGTACTAGATAGGAGATTGGCGGGTGTCATGGATTCGATTATATCTCCCTCTCAATCGGCATTCCTTAAAGGGAGAAATTTGGTGGATGGAGTGCTAGCGGTAAATGAGCTTGTTGACTTTGTTAAGAAAACAAACCGTCAATGTTTGATTCTTAAGGTGGACTTTGAGAAGGCTTATGACTCGGTGGATTGGGGTTTCTTGGTGTACATGTTGAGAAGAGTAGGTTTTGAAGAGAAGTGGGTAAGATGGATGAAGGCTTGTGTTTGTGGAGGTAGTATGTCGGTCCTTGTAAACGGAAGCCCAGCGGAGGAAATTAATATCCAAAGAGGGTTGAAACAAGGAGACCCGTTGGCCCCCTTCTTGTTTCTTTTAGTGGCGGAAGGTTTTAGTGGTTTGATGAGGAATGCGGTGGCTCTTGAGCTTTTTGAAGGTTTCCGATTCAATAATGGGGGGTTGGTGGTGTCCCATCTCCTATACGCCGACAATACGCTATGCATTGGGAAACCGACGGTTGAGAACCTTTGGACTTTAAAGGCGGTGTTGAGAGGGTTTAAGATGGCCTCCGGATTGAAGGTTAATTTTTTTCAAAAGTTGTTTGATTGGTGTGAATGTTCCTTCCAATTTTATAGATATGGTGTGTGATTTTTTGAATTGTACGCAAGGTTCCATTCCTTTCAAATATTTGGGGCTTCCGGTGGGTGCAAATCCAAAAAGATTAACGACTTGGGAACCTCTTCTTTAGCATCTTAGGCGGAGGTTAAACTCTTGGGGTCACGAATTCATTAGTCTTGGTGGAAGAGTGGTGCTCCTAATGTCGTGCTTAATTCCATCCCGATTTTCTACCTTTCTTTTTTGAAGTTGTCGGGGATTGTGTGGAAGAAAATTGTGTGTATTCAAAGAGAGTTCCTTTGGGGAGGAGTGAATGGTGGTAGGAAAGTATCTTGGGTGAGGTGGAAATCGGTTTGTCAATCTAAATCAAAGGGAGGGTTGGGTGTGAGAGATATTAGGTTGGTGAACTTGAGTCTTTTGGCGAAGTGGAGATGGAGGCTTTTGGGAGGGGAGAACTCTCTTTGGAAAGTTGTTCTTAAGGAGAAATACAGGGATGGCGTGGGTAATATTGTCGTGGATGCGGCCGCCGTTTTGCCAAGATACTCCTCTAGTTGGTGGAAGGGTTTAGCGAAGTTAGGGTGGGGTGACGCTCCTAGTTGGTTTAATAACGAAGTCACAAGAAAGGTGGGAAATGGAGTCAATACTAGCTTTTGGTGTAACACCCCGTTTTCCCAACGTAAAAATTTCTTAAATAAAATCAGAGTTTTTCATCATAAAACGGAATGTCACATTTCTTAAAAAACGTAAATGGAATAATAATTTATCCTTCAAAAATATAACAACATAATCTTTAAAACTTCGCAGCGGAATAGTTTGACAACTTAAATAATCTTTGGCACAAGGGCCTCAATATAAAATTTCATAAAACTTAGTTCAACATCAATTCTTGAAAGATTCATAAAGTAATACGTAAGGAACAGAAAGTAAAGACATAATCCCATCCTGTTACATATCAGAGCACCTAAGACACACACTTGTGAGGAGTCCACTCATGACCGCAACTAATCTTGGTTACCTGCAAGTTACCCATACGAAGAGCAACATTTTCAAGCAAAGGGGTGAGATTTCTCAAACAAAAATATTAAGCAGGTAACTCATAAACTACATTTAACAACATATACATCATATAATTCATTAATTATATCTAACAACTTAACTTCTTTAACTAGTATCATTAATCTTCCTACATTAGTCATAAACTATCATAACACTAATCATAAACATCTTCATATATCATCAATTACTAATCTTAAACATCATCCTATAACATCAATAATAGTCACCAACAATTATCACATAGCATCAATGTTAATCACAAACGTCATCACATTTCATCAAACATTATTTATAATCATCAACATCTAATATCAAATATAATCATAAGCATCATCATGTAATTCACATAAGTATTATTATCAAAACATAGCATTACCAAAACAACTTCATAATCAAATTCGTAATCAACTTCATATATCAACATAATTATAAACTTCATCTTATAGCATCCTAAGTACAACCACAACGTTATCATGTATCATCATAAATATATTCATAAAACATCACATATCATCATATCATAACTCACGTAACATCTTATCATAAATCATATAACATCATAATCAATCATCAACATAAACATCATAATCATTCGTCTTCATTCATCATAGCACTTCATTAATAACTTATCAACTTGACATCTTAACATCTTAACAACTTGGCAACTTGACAACTTGACATCTTAACATCTTAAATCATCTTAAACATTTTGATAATATGCATGTGGTACCAATACAGAGCATCAAGCCCCCAACCAACTTATATGAGCGTAAATAGGCTCTTCAGGGCATCAAGCCCCCAACATAGTGAGCAAAACCTCCAGGGCATCAAGCCCTCACCCATCGTGGGAATGACTAAGCATTCCAGGGCATCAAGCCCCCAACCAACTTGAATGAGTATGCAATGGACTCAGCTTCCTACAACTTAGACAACTTTATGAACATCTCTTATAATTTCATTATCATGGACAACTTCTTAAATCTTTACAACTTAGTCCGACTTATACAACCCTTATCATCTTAACGTCTTAACATCTTAACATCTTAGCATCTTGACAACATATGGATCACATAAATAATTCATATCATATCATAATATAACAATATCAAATGATAATAAACAACATCTTAAAACATCATATTCATCAATCATAAACAACATCATATAACATCGTATTTAAACATCAACAATAAATCACTATGTATTTTGTAAAAACATAATAAATTATCCACAACATATTTTCATGTCAAACCAAAGCTACTGGAAAGATATCACAAATATCAACAACTTTCATGTTTACAACAAAGATCAATTCAAAACAGAAACATATGAACAAAACGCAAAAACATGAAACAGAGAATGCTGTCACCGTACAATTTCGCTAAGACCTCCCTGTAGTATTTTCTTCATAACTCAATGACCAAACATCATTTTCATGTCAAACTAAAGCCACTAGAAAGCTAACAAAATTATCTAAAACTTTCATGTTTACGCCTAAGACCAATTCTGTACCGATCAATACCATTTTTCATTTTAAATTCGGAAAAGTTGTGCTGAAAGTCCATAAAAATTCACTGTGACCTACGTGCAGTAATTTGACCATAACTCAAGTTCTATAAATCGTTTTGACGTGAGACCAACGGCATTAGAAAGCTAACATCCATACCTACAACTTTCGTGTTTACACCTAAGACCAATTCCACACCGATCAATACCAGTTTTAATATCAAAATTCAGGCAGAATGCAGATTTTCTCCAAGTTTCATATAATCTCATGGTTCTAACCTCAAAACTACTTCCAATAATCATCTTATGGATTATCTAAGGTCTATACACAATTTCTACATCAATTCAGCAAGTTTTCATCATCTAATCATCAAATCTCTCTCAAAACCCTAATTCTCAAATTCTCACAAACTCTCCCCAACTTGTTAGATGTAATCTAATGATTTAACAACTTAATATTAATGCAAGATAGTCTCACCCTTACATTAGATTAATTCTTGAATCAGCAGCAGCGTTCTTCTTTCCTAAGGTCTTCCCCTCTTCTCTTGACTTTTCTCTTCTCTTCTCTTCTTTCTTGTTCTCCTCTTTTCCAAAAAGCGGTTTTAGGTAAACTTTTTCTAACCTAAGCTTCTCTATTTATAATACTAAAATATTCTTCCCAAATCTATTTAGGCCCAACAACTTATTCTTCTTTCTATTCTAACCCTCAATTCCGCTCACACTAATAATCCTCATAATCTTATTTATTTCTAAATTAAATATATCTCTCACAAATAAAAAATATATTTCTACACCAAATAACAAATATATCTCTAACAAATAACAAATATATTATTCTAGTAAATACCAACATATAACATAACAAAATATCACTCATCAAAATAAATCGACTAAATCATAAAAAGACATCTAATCTCAAAACTACCTCCAAATCTACTTACTCTAATAATTCTCATATTCTAATAAATAATAGAATAATGCCACATAATAAAATACTAACACCTCATATAAATAAATAAATCACATAAATAGACTCTAACTTAATAAAAATAATTAAATAAAAAGGAGGGCGTTACATTTGGAGTGTGGCTTGGAGGGGGGAGATAGTGTTTCGACTCAAATATCCTAGACTCTTTTCAATTTCAAACCAAAAGGAGGCTTCGGTGTCGGATTTGGGTAGTAGTGGTGAGTGGGTGTTTGGTTGGAGGCGTCAGTTATTTCAATGGGAGGAACAAATGCTTCTTGTGTTGTTAGAGGATTTGGAGGGGTTTGTTTGGACACCCAGAGAGGAAGATAGGTGGAGATGGAAGTTATCGGAGGATGGGCCTTTTACGGTAAAATCTACTTACGACAAATTGTTAGAGGTGATGTTGGTGGAGGATAGGTGGCACGAAGAGGAAAGGAAAGTGTTTGGAAGCATTTGGAAGAGTCCGGCTCCATTGAAAGTCGTTGTGTTTTCGTGGAAGGCACTCCAAGATCGTATTCCTTCTAAATATAATCTTGGCATTAGAGATGTCTTGCCTACCGAGACGTCGGTCCTATGTGACGGGTGTGGTAATTCGGTGGAGACAACTATGCACATCCTTCTGCATTGTGATTTGGCTAAAGGGGTGTGGTTGCAAGTTATGAGATGGTGGAATATTAGTCTCCTTATTCCTCCTAATCTGTTTATCCACTGGGCGTGTTGGAGCAGTGTCGAAAGTAGGAAGAGATTAAAGAAGGGGTTGGGCCAGGTGTGGCACACGTCGATTTGGGTATTGTGGAAGGCGAGGAACGATAGAATTTTTAATGAAGGTGTAGTTTCTGAGGACAGTTTGGTGGAAGAGATTAAAGTTTGGTCGTGGCGGTGGGCTATGTACAGGTTACATATGCCTCCGTGTATGTTCTTCGAATGGTCGTGGAACCCGAGAGATTGTATCCTCCGTTAACGCGTTGGTTGCTGCAGTTGGTTGTCAGATGGTGGGACTGTGTGTGCCTGTTTTTGGGCTGTTGGCAGCGGCTTTGTAGCAGGTTTTTTGCTTTTCCTGTTGCTGTTGTGCGCAGATCAGCGGCTCTGTTACCGGTTGCTGCAGTGGTTTTTTTGGCCCTTTTGGTGTTTTCTGTATTGCTATAATGCTATTGCTGTCCTTTTTGGTGTAGGCTGCGGTGCTTTGGTTCTGATGCAAGGGTATGCGCAAGCTATGGCAGTTCTGGCTTATATCCGGCTGCTTGTAGTGTGTGTATAATCCGGCATCAATTCTGTTTTTGTTAGTGGTGGCTGCCTTAGGAGGTGTTGTTTTTTTGGGTTTGGTTGGGGTTGCGGTGTTCCGCCTATATTCGGCACCGTGTATGTATTGGTTTTGGCCTTTTGGTTTGATCGCGATCGCGTTTGTGCGCCTTGCACCCGTTCGTCATTAATAATATTTGTTGTTCAAAAAAAAAAAGCTATGTCCATCTCAATGCAATCATTTGTTGTTAGCTGGTATAATGAGGATCATTATCACTTTTGTAACTTATGTGTAGTTTTCCTTTTACGGGTTTAGGTAAATCCTTTGTTGTAAGAAAAAGAACTTTATAAATGAAATCATTTTAATATATTATTTTAACAAGAAATCATTTAAATATTTAAATATTTGTTGAGTCATTTACGGAAGAAAGTGCTTGAAGAACAATCAACAGAGCATTCTAACAATTCAAAGTATATAATATAATCTACCAGAAAAAGATAAAGCATGATCCAATAACACGTAGTATTATTCAAGTTTTTTTTTTTGGACCAACAAGAATCAAACGAGGAGACTTATACTTCGCGAATGCCATTAAGAAATTAAACATAACATTATGATGACATTGTGATAAAAATATCATAATGTTCTTCAACTCTCTCTTCACAAGAAAACAAAGACATATACTTGTAAAGCAAAAAATCTACAACACATGTTTTCTTCCCCTTTAGATTTCCGGAAAACACGATTCAGATTATAGAATCCAAAAATCAAGCGACATTTTTTGTGTTTTCCTAGGGCGCGAGAGAGATATGAGGGGCGGGAAAAGAATTTCACAAGCCCAAACATATGTTCCCTTTGAAAAGCCCATCATCATTTACTAAAGTAAAAAATAAGCACTCTATAATAAAACATAAAAAATAAAAAAACAAAACTAAGCAGCTCCGTCAAGTACGTGTCGCACTGAACTCAACTCGCCGGGAAACACCGCCGGAGTTATTTGCCGGCCGTCGGAAACAGTCAGAAAAGCTTTCCAGGTTATCTTTGATTTGAATCAAATATTAATTTTCTTGATTACTGTGCGCCGTTGAATTGGTTTATTCTGAAATAATTTCTAACCTAAAATCATGGTTTCTTAAGTGTTCAAGCTCTAAATTCTCTCAAAAATTGCACGGTGATAAGGATTTTACTACAATAACAATTTCGTGTTTAATTCATTTTAGATTTGAACAGTGATTCTGATTATTTTGGTTTTTTACTTAGAATTCAATGAATTTTGGTTTTTTACTTAATTCATTTCGTGTTTAATCTTTTGGTGTCAATAATCTCTTCTAATATCGATTATTTGCTTACTACAAAAGTTCAAGTTCCTCCTTTTTTCCCTTGAAATTTCATGAAGCTTTATTATGTTTGTGTTAAGGTTAAGGGAGCATAAAAGAGATGATCTACACAGCAATTGACACATTTTACCTCACGGATGAGCAGCTAACAAATTCACCCTCCAGAAAAGATGGTATAGATGAAGCCACGGAAACAACCCTTAGAATCTATGGCTGTGATCTCATCCAAGAAAGTGGAATTTTGCTTAGATTGTATCCTTTTTATTATTAGTATTATTTTCATTTTCAATTCAATCATCTTTAATTTATTCATTTTAGTTTGTTACCTTAACTGTATTGCAGACCACAAGCGGTCATGGCCACTGGTCAGGTTCTATTTCATCGTTTCTATTGCAAGAAGTCATTTGCACGGTTCAATGTCAAGGTCTTATGATATATTTATTATCTTCTCCTTTTCCTCTCGTGCATGACAAATCAAAATACTCATTGAATCTCTTTCTGCAGAAAGTTGCTGCAAGCTGTGTGTGGCTGGCTTCAAAACTGGAGGAAAACACAAGAAAAGCCAGACAAGTACTCATTATTTTTCACAGGATGGAATGCAGGAGGGAGAACTTGCCCATCGATCATTTAGACTTGTATTCCAAGGTTTGCAGCTCCTGTTTTGCCCCTTTAATTTTTCTAGCACACATACTGGTAGAATCATGGATTTAGGCTCAATCTATGAGAGTATGAAGCAGATGGCTTAATGGGTTGAACAAATGACATGCGCATCATATGAAAGGTGTGTATGAACATAAGAAAAAGAAAAAAGCAGAAGGGAGAGAATTAGAAATCTGCTGACCCGGCAGTTAGTTAGGATGTTCCAATGAACTAATTAAGGGTAGTGGGATTGGCATTATTCAACAATTTTCTGTTGGGACCCTTGCAATTAGGCAGAGATAGTGTGTTTCCCCTTCTTTGAGGAGCTTGGCTCTGGTTTATCTCGTATGAGAGAGTTCAGTCTCTTTAGGATGATCGATATTATCGTTTTCTGAATTTTTCCCATTAGTCATTTTGCTGTTCTATGAGTTGGATAGAAATATGGTATATGATAAAACATTAGCATTGCTTGATCCATGTAGCCGGCCCTACTTAGTGGGATAAGGCTTGATTGTTGTTGTTATCATTTTGCTGCTCTATCACATACATGCAACGAGTATTATTTCTATAATTGTCATTTGTATGATTTTGTTTTCTTTTTTACTGTACAGAAATACGTTGACTTAAAAACAGAGCTGAGTAGAACTGAGAGACATATTTTGAAAGAAATGGGATTCATTTGTCATGTTGAACATCCTCACAAGTTTATTTCAAATTACCTTGCTACCCTTGAAACACCTCCAGAGTTGAGGCAAGAAGCTTGGAATCTGGCTAACGATAGGTACATAACTGTAGATATTATTATTATTATTATTGTTATTGTTATTGTGTTTGTGTATATTCTTGTGTTCCAGTTGACACTTTACGTACCTAGAGTCCCAAGAGATCCCTGAATTAGATTGTATATTTTGTTTTGTTAAATTTTTAAGGTTTGCTTCTATAGAAGTTTTAGTCTCCTGTTTGAATAGTTATCAAGGTCATTTATTCTTGGAAGCTGGATGCAACATACAGTGTCAAGTGATGGACTGATCCCCTTAGCACATTTAATGAAGTAAAAAAAATCTTGACAAGTCTTTCCATGACATTTTTGTTCACAACCTGATAATGTAAAATCGTCCTTTGTGGGCAGTGTTAAACTTTAAGTGAAAAACCTAAGATACAAAACAAATGAATTGATGTTTTGAAGAATATTGCACAGACTAGGCAGCAAGTATGATTGTATTATGGTACTAAGCTTTTACATTTTTGTGATATTGTTGATCTTGTGGCTGTTATCAAATGAGTGGATGTTTTGAAGAGTATTTACTTGCATAACAGTATATTTATACTGATTTGATATCGTAGTTATTATGTAATTGACGTTGTGATTCTATGTTGATTTCAGAGCCTATATAATAGTCTCCGTGTGTAGTGTAATCACGTGTTTCACCATCTCATGCCTTTATTTGTCTCTCATTCAACAACTTATTACGATGTTGGACCTGTTTTACTTGTGTTGCTATAATAAGCAAACACTTGATGCTTCCTATAATCTTGTGTGACAAACATCTGATCATATCAAAGCGTAGTGGACTACACAATTTATCTACTCATTTAATTGCCGACCAAAAGTTGTGCTTGCATTTTTTATTACGACTTATATTCAATGGTTTTACTAGAACACCGCGTTTACTGTTTCTTAATTATATGCCTACCTAACTATATTCTTTATGCAGTTTGCGCACTACATTGTGTGTTAGATTTAAGAGTGAGGTTGTGGCATGTGGCGTTGTATATGCTGCAGCCCGTAGATTTCAAGTACCCCTTCCTGAGAACCCACCATGGTGGAAGGCATTTGATGCAGAAAAGTCTGGGATTGATGAAGTCTGCAGGGTTTTGGCTCACCTTTATAGCCTTCCCAAGGCACAATATTTACCAATTTGCAAGGAGTGGGACTCATTTACATTCTCCAACAGATCATTGGAATCAAAGTCTCATTCAACTGCAAAGGTAATGGTCAATCTTGTTTTTGTAAACCTGTATTATTGACAAGTAAGATATGGTTTTGATCAAACGAATTTGAAATGATTGCTACTCTGTAGGATGCTCCACAAAGTAGCTCCCCGATGAATACTGAAACGTCAGCGCTAAAGGGAGCTCACGGAGAAACTAACATTGACTTGACTGGTAGTGCTTTGGTAAAGCAAGCTAGTGATAAGCTGAACGATGCTAGGAAGTCTGATGATGATTCCAAAGGCATGGCTGTTGAGAGAGATGTAAAAGATGAACCCACATTGAAGTCTAAACCAGACCGTAAAATGGATGCCAGTGGGGACTCACACAGGGACCGGGACAGAGAGAGGGACAGATTAAAATCAAGGGACCGTGATCGGGGAAGGGATTCTGATAAAGAACGGGAGCGCGACGAAGCTGAGAGGGTCAGACTCAAGGATCGTGGTCATCGTTCTAGGGAGAGAGCAAAGGATTCAGGTACTTTTATAGATTTTATTTGTGATTATTGTCTTGTTGTTTGTTATTCAGGTTAAGATTTAGTTTTTGTATTGGATGCAGGACATTCAGATAAGTCAAAGCGCCATTCATCGCATGGTATGAATCTATTTGTCTTTGTGAGTTTGCAGTTTTTTCCTTTCCCCTTTTACTATGTCTTAACTCTTTAACACATTTTCATATTTCAGACCGTGACCGTGATTACTACAGTTCGTCTTACTCGTCAAGAGAGAAAGATCGGCATAGATATCATTGACATAACTTAGAAGAGCTAAGATATACCCACATCGTTTCCATGATGCTTGTCAGAGTCAGTTATTTATATATTTTCTCATGTGCCTTAATTGTTACCTCTATAGGTCAAATGTATGAACAAGTTTTTATGTATTTCTATATCCCTGTATCCCTGATGTGAAATATTCATCCTTTTGTATTATTAGTAGCTTATATATTTTTCCTATTATTTTATGTTAAATGTTCATTTTTGTGTAGTATGTTTTATATAATCAGTATTAGCTAATATGAAGATGCTAAATTATATAAGAAAATTCTTATTTGCTCCTGTAGAAAAATGAATAAGTTATTTAGGTGAGAGGATATAATGTGTAGGACTTTGTTGCACACAAATATAATGCAGTATAATATATCATTATAACAAAAATATATAATTTATGAGAATAATGATTTCTATCACTTAAAATCGTTGAATTGAAAACAACAATCGGTCTTTGTTATGACGAGAATGCCTGTGTTTGTTTTTTCGCTTTTTCGAATGAAGAATACAATCGGTCTTTGTTATGACCAATTAACAGAGCCACCCCGAACATTCTCTTATGGTTGTTTAATTTGACAAATCTGAGTCATGCTGATTGCATATGAAATAGCTTAGTTCCTGGGCAACAGAATGTGCAAAATGGAATCCAAGGGCCACCCCGAATGAACCAAGAGTAGAAACTAATTTTAAATTTTGATGATGTTTATATCAACCATAAATTGTTAATAGTAAGATATATTACTTTTTCTTTTTGGTGGTATCAAATCAATATTTCTATAGTCTGCTTTTGAAGAAATAAAGAAGAAAAACTCAAAAGAACTAGGTATATAAGAAGCATGATAAATAACAATCTCCACACTCCACAGACCATTCAATGTGTTCAGTTCACGAACATGAAGTAGTAACATACAGTAGTTCATAATTTACACATACATATGAATATATGATTTGGCCAAAATAGACACAAAAAAAAAAAAACAAGCACACATGCCGATGATGATGGATTAATTATTCCCTTGCCTTGAAAGGAATTGCTCGGATCACTATCTGGTGATATAATGCAGCAAGTGCAGCTCCAATGAAAGGTCCAACCCAGAAAATCCACTGTTTAATTTGCCACAAAACTCAAACATTAAACAAGTCACTTAAGCAGAACAAAAAATAAATTGAAGGCCACAACAGCATAACAAAGTGGAAGGACATACATGGTCATCCCAAGCATGGTCTCTGTTGTATATTATGGCAGCACCAAGACTCCTAGCTGGGTTAATGCCAGTTCCAGTAATGGGAATTGTAGCCAAGTGAACCAAAAACACAGCAAACCCAATTGGAAGAGGTGCCAAAATCTACAAATACAAACATCACATTACTCCTTAGTCCACAAAAATGAAGCATATATCATAGAGATGCTAGAAATACAACTCTTTAACACACTTTTCATTATAAACAAATATTCATCTTACGACACTATTTTTATTAGTTGAAATTCATTTACACGTACCGGAACGTGAGAGTCTCTTGCATTTCTCTTGGCATCAGTGGCAGAGAAGACAGTGTAGACAAGAACAAAAGTACCAACAATCTCAGCTCCAAGACCATCACCCTTGGTGTAACCAGGATTCACAACATTTGCTCCACCTTTATACAACTCATAACGAGCATTACCCTCAAAACCTTTCACTACACCAGCACCACAGATAGCTCCAAGACACTGCATTATTATGTAGAATACTGCTCTTGTCAAGGACAGCTTCCTAGCCAAAAACAAACCGAATGTCACCGCTGGATTTATGTGCCCACCTGTTCCCAACCATCTCGTTAGTTTTGTTCAAAGCAAAATAATAATTTATAGTGCATCACCATCTTGAAATTGTGGAGTCCCTAATTTAGTCCCTCACATCATATTAATCTCTTAAATTTACAAAATATCATATACTATTTATAATATTTTACGATGAATCTACATACCAAACCACCATTTCAGATTAAAGACTTGTCCGGTGTTTATGTGACAGATTGAAACATGCGATTACATTAAATTACTCATTTTCATATTATTATTGATGTCGACGTGTCAGTATTAGTGTCGTATTGGGTGTAAGTCTCATGATTCATAAAATTGTGGAGCAAGTAAAAAAGTAAAGAAAAGAAAATGAAGTTACCTGAAATTCCAGCAGTGCAATAGACAAGGGCAAAGATCATACCACCAAAAGCCCAAGCAATTCCTTGAATACCAACAGAGGCACACTTAGAGGGTGACCTATTCACACCCATCACAGTTAAGACAGTGATGTAAAGGAACAAGAAAGTTGCAACAAACTCAGCAATCCCAGCTCTATAAAATGACCATGACTTCAACTCTCCTGGCTCAAACAAAGGTGCTGGTGGTGCTTCCTTGTAGTCCTTGCTATCACTCTGAGCTCCTGTGCCCAATGCATTCTTTTCTGAGAACTTGTTTGCTCCAACCTTAACATCTTCCTCCCTCTCCATATTTTTTTTTCTCTCTCTTTTTGGCTAACCCAATACTAATCACTTCTGAGTTCTGTCTTTGATTGAAGTTTATAATATTAGTGGTTATAATTTATATAGTGGGAATTTGGAAAAAAAGTTAAAGTTCATTGTTTATTTGCTTTGCTGGCTAATAATAACGGTAACAACTTTACTTTTTTTCTTTTAGGATAGAGTGGGGCACTTTTTTGAGTTGTATAGGGACCATTCTAGTAGAATTTTAAAACAAGACATTAATTTGAGGTTAAGATATTAAATTAATTAATAAATAATGTTTAGGTGGATGATTCTGGAAACGACTAGTAGATGTTGATAGGTTCTGTTTGGTATCTTTTATGTTGTTCTTATCTTAACAGAGTGTTCAATGCTTTTTGTTTTGGATTTTATATGTTCTGTGATTAGTTGTTTAGAGTCATTGGATTCTTTTTGTTTTGTGTAACTAGCTGTTTAGAGTCATGGGATTCCTTGGTGAAAAAAAAGTTAGTGCCAAGTGTTTTTTTTGTTTGAAAGAGTTTTTTTTTTGTGGTGGCCGAGGAGGTTTGAACTCGGAATTTGCATATATTATACATTATCTCTATCAACTGAACTAAGCTCACAGAGACTTTTAAAAAGAGTCTAACAACCGTCCGTCGGTAAATGTTGAGAGATGAATAATTGTCGTTACAATATGCGCCCCAACATATTAAAGGCTCTTATAACTACTACTCCCTCCGTCCCTATATGTAAACACCATTTTATTAGAGGGAAAGAGTGGTTACATATAGGGACGGAGGGAGTATATGAATTGTACTTGCAAGATATAGTTCAAGTGTTTTAAATCGTTCAAATTAGAACGAAACTGCAATCAAACAACTCAAATAATTGAACTATAAATAGTGTTGGATTCATGATTTAGCGGCTTGATATGATTTTTTATACATTGATTAGGCAGCATTGAATATTGAATCGGTACATAATAATAACACTACTCTCCATGGTTTCAAATATAAGGAAAAATTGATTAAAAAAATTCGTATAATTGCTCTAAAATTTGAATCAAATTTGTTTGACTAAATTTTGCTTATATTTAAGATTGGATGAAGTATAAGAATAACAAAAACTATGTTGTGAGTGTGGCATGAACAAATTGTGACAATATGTTTTTATTTTGATGATAGCATTCATGTAGTTATGTGAGCATTTGTTATATTTTTTTTGTTAACCATTCAAATTACAAAGGGAATGACCCCTAATAATATGAAATTTGGTTTGAAGGTAAGGAAAATTTGAATAAGAATTGTTTCACACAAAAATCGAGTTTAAATTTTCTTAAAAAAAAGATCTATCTTTTACTGAAGTTTCTTAACTACTTGAGCTTAATTTCTTCGGAAAAAAAAAACTTCAGTAAATTCTTCAAATACTATTAGAGTTTCGTGAGCTTAACTCAGTTGGTTAGGACTCCGTAAAGTAATGTGAGGAAAAGAAAAGTAAAATGGGGAGCTGGCTTCCATTGAGAAGGATGAAAAAGGGCAAAGTGATTAACGGTAGAATTGGAAAGTCAGAGGCAGAAGATTGAGTCGTTTGGTGACTGTTGGGAGTGAAGGTCCCCACCAACCACGTGGATAAGGTAACGGTTCTTTTTGTCTGTGAGAATAACTACTGATTTCGAATGAATTATCTAAAATTTAATTATGTTTAAAATTGAATTAAAGGTAAAATGATTTATATTTAAATAATATATTTATATAAAAGTGAGTTTAACTGTAAATTTGAGTGTAAAAATCAATTTTAAAATGTTTAGTTACAAATCCTCACTTCAAACTAGAAGCAACTGCGATTGCAAAATGTAATAAAAAAAATTTATGATGACAAGATTAATTTTGACATAAAGTGAAATCAAACATACACTTAACAGAAGAAAAAAATAGTTGATTTGACGAAATTTCAAGAATAAATATATAGTGGTATCTATTGTGTTAATGCTTCTTAAAGTGAAAACTCAATTTAATCTGCGACATTTTTCTCGTGGTCCAATTTAATTCCGATAAAAAATAATATCAAACTAGTTCTTGAAATTTTAAAATTGGTGACATACTAGTCTCTGTGTTATGATGAATCAAAGATTAATTTGATCTTTTCTTTGCTAAAATACATTTTTCTTTTTTATCTTTTATCTAATATTGGTTTTTCTTTCTCTTTCTTTTATACACCCTCCGGTCACTATTATAAGCAAAACTTTACATTTTAGATTCATTCAATTAATGATGTATATAGTCTTTATTATAGACCACATACATCATTTAATGAATGAATATAAAATGCAAAGTTTTGCTTATAATAATGATCGAAGAGTGTATATTTTTTTCATTCGTTTTGGTCTTTTTTTTTTGTTGGTTAGTTAGTTTTCATAAGTGGTGAATTTGACATTAAATCCCATGCTTACGTGATATTTATCTTTTTCCAAGACTCTTAAACTGATTTAGCTAGGGTTCATAATTTTCTGATGAAACTCAGGATCCTACAAGGCTACAAATTATACTATATCATTACCCACGAGAAAAGTCGTTTGTTACTAATTAAAGCCTTGGGTAGGTAATATTGAATATCATCTTACTTTCTTTCATGTAGATCAATTGCACTTTCCTCCTCATCTTTTAATAACTTTAGCTATGTGTTACTTTACTTTCAAGTTATTTGTCTTCCGGGGGCTTTCTTTCTTTCTAATCTCTAAAAATAGTACAAACAACACATGAGTGCTTGTACAATTTGGTTTCAGGTGCCGTCTAGCGTGCGAGGGCAATATAGGTCATGTATGGTAGGAGAGGTAACTTTATTGGTTTTGCAGGTTTTTTTTGTTGACAAGTACTGGTTTTGCAGGTTGTTATACTATTCCTTACCCAATGTATTTCTTTTGATAATTTTTTTACATATTTGTTGGTACAAATATTACTGGGACAATTTCGGAATTTCATATTGATTAATTTAATATCAACGTGCTCTTTGGCTGTTCACGTTCTACTACATTAATTCATGTATTGTAGAGTGTAATTTGTCCATTAATTTCCTATAATAATTTACTATATTAGGTGTTAAATAATTTAGTGGTGGTAGGAAAAGTAATTCACAATAATTATTATATTCAATAATTGAAAAAATATTACTGTATTTAATCATTAATTATTATTATAATTATATATTTTTGGTTAACATTATTTAGAGTATTTTATAATTATATATTATTTTCACCCGACGTTCTGTCTGATAAACTATATAACAAGAAAGAACATTGCTCCTTCAATTGAAACAGTTTCAATCGACTTTTGGTGATGGTGAACATCGTTCAGACCGTTGGATATGTTCTAGTTGAAATGAGAATGAAGAAGAAACTCAGTTTTTGAAGATCGGGATCTTCACTGTACTTTATCCACCTAGACTATCCATCTGGTAACCTAGTTAACAAGAAATGACATTGTTCCTCCATGTACAGTACCAAATTCCATATGTGTCTAGTTCTGATTGAAAGAGACAAGATCTTCACTTTTTGCTTTTGCTTTCAATTTTCACCAACTGTACTATTCACGGTTAAAGCATGTGTTGAGCTGAACATTCTGATCATCATCATCAGAATGTTCCTTTTGTTTCACTTAGGATGATTTGTAAGACTTCCATTTGATGTAATCAAATCCTAAGAGTGAAACAACAATGAAGTTTAAATACCAAGAAATTAATCAAAGAAATTAAATACCTATATCAAAGTCCATTAATTCCTTAATCATTAAATTTATTATCTTTAAAATTAATTAGGGATTTTGCCTCAACAGTTGTTTCGACCCGTGATCCTAGGAGTGTACATGGGTTATGTCAGCCCAAAAAACCCGACAAACCCACCCAAAAAAACCAAAAAAGTAGGTTGAGTTGAGTGGATATGGTTTTAAAAAATGAAAAATCCATAAAAAATAACGGGTTTTTGGGTAAAACCAAACATAGACCCAATAAACTCATTTACTCAATAATGTTCATATTTTCATTTTCATTTTCATAGAGAGGTAGAATAACAAAAGTTTTGGTCATAAATCAAGTCTAATTTCTAAAATTTACACAATACATCTATATTAAAAATCAAAACATGTTAGAGATACAAATTTAATGTTTGTATCTAATTAACCGTATCTGCATTTTCTCACACCATTTCAAATAGGGTAGAAAAATATTTTTCATCATAATTAAGGGCAGATTTTTTTTTCTTATTATGGGTTTATATATTTAAAAGAAAATAAACATCCCACACATATTCTTTATATATCGTATTTTAATTAATCCTAAAATATTGCTTCGTTAACTAGCATTTTTTTTACGCATAAAAACAATTCTTTGCCCAACAAGGTTAATCTTTCTCTACTCATTAAATAAATAATGTTTTTCATATATAAGCAATGTTTGCTGGATTTTCACCTAGAGAGAATAAACAAGCACGTAAGAATTAAACAAAATCAGTTGCAGTTTTTAAAATTAATATATATATATATATATATATATATATATATATATATATATATAAACATATAAACAAGGCACGTATGTATTAAACAAAATCAATTGCATTTCAGCTAGAGAGAATAAACAATGCTTGTTGGAATTTCCAAAAATGCCAAAAACACCCTTTTGTTAAATGTGAATCCAAAATCAATAGCCTTTTTTTAAAATCAATATATATTTAAAAAGTACAATTCTAGTGGGTTACATAACCTGTAAATCTCAGCCATTTAAAATTTTTTAAGTAGATCTAATGGTGGACATTCATTTTACAAACAAAATAAAAAAAAAACTCAAGTCTCCTACGGTAGGAGACCCATAAAGGTCTCCTACCGTAGCCTTTGCCTTGGTTTCATATGTAACCAGCATTGCACACAGAGAATCAAATAACAAAAAATCAATCCAGAATTAGAAAACAGACAACATGCAGCATATGTAGTACTGTACCTTAAACGTAGTGGACG
Source organism: Medicago sativa (assembly GCF_051527215.1). Lineage (NCBI taxonomy): Eukaryota > Viridiplantae > Streptophyta > Magnoliopsida > Fabales > Fabaceae > Medicago > Medicago sativa. The sequence goes on from NC_140753.1 coordinate 3,633,975, forward strand.
AATCAGATCTTGACACATGCCAAATTGCTGTTGGTGGAACTAATTTCACTTGGATTGTTAATCATTCTAATGGTCCAGATTGTGTTGGAGGAGAGAAGGGGAGATCCAACAGTGACAAATTCTCAATAGTTGGAGACAAGTTGGTCATAGGTCAAAGGAGGGGAAGAGAGCAAAATGATATAAAAATGTACAAAATGAGATAACTACTTCACCATTACCTTAGCCCTCTAAAAAACATTTTTTCCATTCTTCTTAACTAAATCCCACAAAGCAATCTCTCCACAAGGAAGAAAACGAGGAATCACGAATCATCTTCAACATCAATAAATCCCAAACAACAACCATTCCTGAAAATCCAACACCCCATCACATAGTCACCGGAGAAATGATATTTGTAAACTTTGTGACAATTTTTTGAAACACTTCATTTCATATACTCTCATTGTATTAATAGTCTCTTTCTTTTGTGTCAATGAGCTTAACTCGGTTGGTAAGAACAATATTATCCCAAAAAAAAAAGTCTCTCTCCCTTTCTCACTCTTTATTTATTTATTTTTTTTCCCAATAAAAGATAAGAAAAATATTATCCCAAAAATTATCGACTATCGTAGCAAATATATTTTTTAGGTTCTATTTAATGGACTACATACATCATTTATTGAATGAACCTAAAAAATATATTTTTGCTTATAATAGTTACCGGATGGTGTACTTTTCAACCCCCACCGGCAGAGAAACCAAAAACAACATCAACAAATATCTCGCACGTTTGCTTTCTCGTAACCGTCACTCTTTTTCTTAGATAACTCAAAAGTCTCATTTTATTCCTTTATATTGTTTACATGCATTTTCTTTTATTTAGTTAATTAACAATTTTATTTTATTTTTGGAGTTAAATATGTTTTTGGTCCCTGTAAATATATCAACATTTTGTTTTAGTCTTTCAAAAAAATTTGGTAGACTTTTAGTTCCACAAAAGTTTTTCACCACCGCTTTTAGTCCATACTTTTTCGTTCCATAAAAATTTGTATTTAATTCGTGTATTGTTAAAAAATTCTAATTTTTTTGGGGGAAATTTTCATAATACTCTATACATTTATGGAAAATTTCATTAAAAATATGAAGGCTAAACATGAGTTAACTAAAATGTAGGGACAGAAAATAATGATGAAATTTTTTTATGATCTAAAAGTCTAACAAATTTTTTAGAGAACAAAAAGTTTGTATATTTTTAGGGACCAAAAACATATTTAACCATTGTTTTGTGATGAATTGGATGTGATCTACGAGGACTCTGACACATACACTTGACGTTGATATAGACACGTCGACACCGCCAATATAAAAAACATATGACACTGACAAAATATTAATATTATTTATAAAAAAATCAAATTGAAAATCTAAATATATACACAGGCATCAAAATTGAGCAATTTATTTCATTAAAAAAATTAAAACAAAATAATGTTGCATTTGACCTTGATTTATGTATCTATTATTGAAAAACCTAAAAATGTTGTAATCAAATTTAATATATTTAACGTTTCATTGATAACATTGCTTTGACACATCTTTAACCCTTGTAGATGTGTTCAAGGAGAGTATAAGGTGTGCCAAAGCAAATAAAAACAAAACACAAATTTTTGATTGGGTTGGTTTAGATTGTGCTAGAGTGCAGAATGTGAGGTGTGAGTTAGAGGTGAAAAATAACAAATAACAATTTTACCGTAACTTTACAAAACCTTGCAAAACTGCTGAGAAGACCCCGCATGTCACAAAACAGAAGACCAAAATCACAACTTTTTGTAAAGATAAAACGTCAAAATAGCATATTTCCCTAAAGATAGAGGGCTAAAATAACATATTTTTCAAAAGATAGAGGGTCAAAATAATATATTTCCATAAATATAGAGGGAAAAATGTTATTTGTTTGTTAGGGGTCAAAATTGCAATTTTTTAAAAGTTAAGGCGTCAAAAATGTATTTAAACCTAGATTTTTCAATCAAAGTTTATGGCTTCATCACCGATCCTCCCAAATTCCAACCTAAACCTATTTTCAAATCTAAACCCATTGATGTGTTGTTTTCACAATTCATTAAAATTGCTAAACCCATTTTCATGGCTTAATGAAGAAAAAAAAAGGTTTCTGCAATGTAAGTGGTTGAATCAGAAAGAAGCTTACCAATTGTTCAATGGAGGAAAAGAGTTGTAAAAGGGAGAGGGGGTCGGGTTTTTTCTTCCGGTTTTTAATTACGGGTAGTGGTGTGTTTTTGTGTTGCTTTTGTCTCCTCTTGTGTTTGTTTGATGTGCGTGTTGAGTTTATTCACTGGCCACTTATCAGCTGTCAAAACGAGCTATTCGGCCTGTTTAAGACCGACCTTAAGGTCCGTTTGGTTCAAGAATTAGGAGGGGAGTGGAGGGGAGGAATTTTAACGGAGGGGAGGGGAGGGGAGGGAAGATACTTTAATTAAAAGTGTTTGGTTCACAAGGGGAGGGGAGAGATTTTAAAATTATTTTACTGTTTTACCCTTAAACTTAATTAAATAAGGATAATAAAGTAACGAAACAATAACGATGTAATCGATAACATGATTTAGACGATGGAATAATGGATTGGTAATAGGGTTGTTACAAGGAGTAATAAAAGTTGTTACAAGGAAAAATTGTTAATAATATGGAATAAAAGTTGTTACAAGAAAAAATTGTTAATAATATGGAATAAAAGTTTTTTTTTTGAGGGAGTATTATGGAATAAAAGTTGTTACAAAATAATATAACATATAACCTAACAATAGTAAAGGTTGTTTCAAGGATAATATAACATAATAATAACAAATGTTATTACAAGGATAATATTGAGATTTTAAATTAATATAAGGATAATTTTGACAGTGCAATAAAATTTGCTCCTCTCCCCTCCCCTTCTAAAAATTGAACCAAACACTTCAAATTGAACCAAACACTTCATAAAAATTTTTGTTATGCGGGCTAACAGGCTACCTGCGGCCCGTTCGGGCTAGCCCTAGCGGGCACTAGGCTTTTTAGGGCGGGCTAAAAAACCCTATAAAAATTCGGGATCAATATTTATGGCTCAAACTCTATAATTAATCGGCCTAAATGGTCTGTCCATACGGGTCGGTCCTTTTTAACCGCTCTATAAAGTGCTAAGTGACGTATGAAGGAAGGGAGAGATGTGGAATACTATAAAGGGTAATAAATAATAACCATTTTGGTCCTGCATGAATAATCATAATAGTCCTTCAATGTATAAATTTTTTAAATTAGTTCTGAATTATGCAATTTGTTAGTCAAAATAGTCTCTGATGTTAAAATGTTTCATTAATATTGTCACATTAGTCATTCATTATACTTATTTATTGTCATATCAGTTCTTATAAGTACTTACTTATTGTAATTTTAGCCCTTATATGAAAAGAGTTATTGTGAGCATTGATGGATTATTTTAGCGTCATAGACTATTCTGACTAACAGAGTGTACAGTCAAAGATTATTTTGGAATGTTGTTCTTTTTATCCAAAATTTTTTGTTTTAAATAATGACATGTAATTGAGGATGATGAGAATTTATACGATGATGATTGGTTGAATTAGATGACGAAGATGAAGAATTTAATGATGAATGTGAAGATTTTATGATGGAGATATAATTTTTATTTTGTTTTACGTGGTTTTCTTTTTTTAATTTGATTTTAATATGTAATTGTTTTTTGAAATCATCGCAATTAATAAAAAAACAGCCAGAAAAAATTAAATGAAAAAGAATTTTAAAAAGACTACTGCCATGTCATCAATTATACACAGTCATATCCAACTCAGCGTGCCACATCATTATTTTCGTACGGTTTAAAATTAAAGAATCTTCAAATGGCAAAGAGTAATCTCAAACTTTTTGTTTTATAGGGTGTTAAACCAAAACTCGTCTAAATGATGGGATGAACACTGTTAACCCAAACAAAAAAAGAGTGACTCGTTGCTTTTGATTATCAGCTAGTTCTCGCAATTTACAAAAGAGAATTGCTATACAAAAAGACAGATATCATACACGACCTTATAGAAAAAAAGGAGGCGATGCTTTTATAGTTTTTAAAATAGGGTTAAATGTGTTTTTGGTCCCTATAAATATATTAACTTTCCGTTTTAGTCCCTCTAAAATTTTCCTTCAACTTTTAGTTCCTATAAAATTTTCAATCACTACTTTTGGTCCCTATTTTTAAGTTAATTTTTGTATTTTTTAATGAAATTATGCAGAAACGTGTATAATATTGTAAAAAAAATTCCCCAAAAAAATTAGAATTTTTTAACAAAACATAAATTAAATATGAATTTTTAACCGTAAAGAATATAAAAAATCATATTAAATTCATGTTTTGTTAAAAAATCTAATTTTTTTTTGGGAGATATTGTTATAATATTATGAATTTTTATGCAAAATTTATTCAGAAATATGAATTCTACATATGAGTTTACTTTAAAAGAGGGACCAAAAGTGAAGATGGAAAATTTTTTAGGGACTAAAAGTTGAATGAAAATTTTAGAGGAACTAAAACAAAAAATTGGTATATTTATAGGGACCAAAAACATATTTAACCCTTTAAAATTAATAACAGTAAAACATGAATAAAAACAAATTTATAGGTAAAACATTTTTTTGTGAGAGTTAACACCAAAAAATAATATATGATGTATGGTGGTTATTATTTTTTTTTTTTTGAACAAATCAAAATGGATTATATTGCTCAAAAGCAAGGTGATTCACCCCGCACAAGGTGTGCTAAAGTGATGAACCACCCAAAGTCTGATACACACAACGAGCACCTAACAACGGTGCCCGCACCAAAAAAAAAGAAGAAAAATTACATGATACCCATACACAAAAGAGGATATCTCCACCAGTCATGAAAACCAAAAGAAATAGGGACAACATTTGAAGAAAGCCAAAGGAAAGAGTTTAGCTTCACTTTTTCCACAATATTGAAAGGATCGCTAACCACATTATTAAAAACACAGTTATTTCTCTCCTTCCATATTGATCAAATACAAGCCATCCAAATAACCTTGAAGTAAACATGAGAAGCACGCGGCATACCTGCCAGATGCATAAACTGAACAAAATGTTGTTTAACCGATCCTGAAAAAACACAAGGGACGCCAAGCCAACAACAAACCCGGTACCAAACACTCCTATAAAGATTACACCCAATAAATAGATGATCCACCGTCTCAGGGAAGCCGCATCCGCTAACACATAAGTTGTCAGTAGGTAGAATAACTTGTCGACGCACCAAATTAACTCTAGTTGGAACTCTATCTTGGAGAAGACGCCAAGCAAACACCGAAACCTTTGAAGGAACCAATTTGTGCCACACCTCAAGATCAGTGCCGCCATTTACTTGAGCCTCTAAATTAGTTAGGAAACAATATGTCCCCTTAACCGTATAGCCGTGAATCGGATCAAGTAACCACCTCCACTGGTCCTGAATATTTTCCTGCAAAACAATGTTATTTAACAGAATGACACACTCCCTCACACTATCCTCCTCCCACGCCAGTAAACGACGCCTCCACACCCAACCATCTCCACCCTCCTCCCAACCCGCTCTCGCCATATCTTCCACCGAACATTCCTTATGGACAGCTAAATCATAAAGACGACTGAACTGAAGTTTTAAAGGAACCCCACCCAGCCAGTTATCTGTCCAAAAGAATGTGTTACGACCGTTACCTACCACCCTTCTAATATTGTCATCAAACCACCTTCCTACCACCAACCCACTTCCTTCCCTCACATTACAAATCGTCCGCCACCACCTAGATGCAAAACGACCTCCCTCCTGTAACCGACCTCCTATCTCCCCATACCGCGCCCTTAAGACACGATACCACAACCCTTCCTTATCCACCATCATCCTCCAACACCATTTACCTAATAAAGACAAATTAAATTCCCCTAACCTCCTAACCCCCAAACCACCTCGAATCACATGTAAACAAACAGAATCCCATTTAATCCAAGCAATTTTTTTAGAGACCTCACACCCACCCCAAAAAAATTTTTTAAAAATAGATTCGATAGAGGAAATTATACCTGAAGGGGCCTTGAAGAAGGAAAGAAAGTAAACCGGGAGAGAGGACAGGATAGACTTCAGAAGAACCAGGCGACCACCAAAAGACAAGTATCTATTATTCCAAGACGACAATCTAGCGGTAATACGATCCAACACAGGTTTCCAAAAATTAAGTTTCCTACTATCACCTCCAATCGGTAACCCCAAGTACACAAAGGGAAAAGAACCAGTTTTACAATTCAAAACAGCAGCTGCTTCTGTTAACCAAGATGAAGAAATGTTAACACCCGTCAACATGCTTTTATTAAAATTCACCTTCAACCCCGATACATCCTCCAAAAGTAACAACACAGCCCGAATCGTACGCACATTCATCCAACTCTTAACACCAAGAATGAGGGTATCATCAGCAAATTGAAGATGAGACAACTTGACCTCCCCTTGAGGCCCTACACAATACGGCTGGAAAATATTATTGGACACCGACGCCTTCATTAGAATATCAAAACCCTCTGCAACCAGTAAAAATAAAAATGGCGAGAGGGGGTCCCCTTGACGAAGACCCCTCTGTATAGGGAACTCCTCTGTCGGACAACCATTAACAAGAACTGCAGCGGTAGCTGTACCAACACACTCCATAATCCATTTTCTCCAAAGTGTTGGGAAGTTCATATTCACCATCACCGAATTTAAATAATTAAGATCAATCGAGTCGTAGGCCTTTTCAAAATCTACCTTAAATAATAATAGTTCCTTGTTCAAGCATCTAGCCTCGTCAACAACCTCATTTGCAATGAGAATGCCATCAAGAATTTGTTTACCACTAACAAAGGCTGACTGAGCATCTGACACCACAAAATCTAAGACATGCCGAAGGCGATTCGCCAGAACCTTCGCCAACACTTTATACATACAACCAACTAGGGAAATTGGTCGAAAATCAGCAAGCCTTTGAGGACTATCCACCTTCGGAATCAAAGCTATAAATGTCCAATTAACACCCTTTGTCAATTTCCCATTTCTATGGAATTCAACAAAAAATCTCAAAAAATCATCTTTAAGTTCATGCCAAAAATCTTTGATAAACCCCACATTGATACCATCAGGTCCGGGACTCTTAAAACTGTCACAATCCCAAACAGCCTGTTTTACCTCCTCCACTGTAAAAGGACGCACCAAGTTACCAGCATGAGCACCAGATAGTTTACGAAAATTTAAACCATCAATTCCAGGCCTCACTACATCATGAGCGCGATAATGATTTGCAAAATGATTTAGAACAGCCGTCCGAATATTCTGAACTCCTCCCACACTCACTCCATCAACATGAATCACGTGTAAAGAATTCCGGCGTTGTCTTCTTGACATCATATTATGAAAAAAATTTAGAATTAGCATCTCCTTCTCTCACCCAACTCATTCTCGCCTTCTGCCAATTCATACTAGTAAGCACACGAGACATAGAGTGCAACTCAACAGACAACTCTCGGAGCTCCGTAGTTTCTTCCTCCATCAGCTCGCTTTCCTCCCCTTTAGTGTCAAGGAGAGAAATTCTATTCTTTACCTCAGAAATCTTACCATCAATATTCTTGGAATGCTTTTGATGCCACTCCTTGAGACAAGATTTAATCATTTTGAGCTTCATTTTTAACACATGACCGCCCCACCCTTCCAAACTGAAATTATTTAATTTTTCACGAACAAACTCACCGTAACCAACATATTCAGACCAACACTTCATCAAACGAAGAGGTCGAGGACCCCAATTGGACTCATCAACGTATAAAACAAGGGGAACATGATCGGAGAGGCCCCGCTGATGCGCAACCTGAATACAGTTAGGCCAAGATTCACACCACTTAGCGGACACCAGAAATCTATCAATTCTGCTCATCGAAATACCATCGCCACGATACCAAGTATATAATCTCCCACAAATCGGTAAATCGAGCAAAAAACAACCATCAATAAAATTGTTAAAGATATCTGCATCCACCTGTCTAAATATCAAATTTCTACCTCTCCTCTCCTCCGCCATTCTAACAGAGTTAAAGTCCCCACAAACACAAATGTTCGCATCACCAATACTAAGAACAAATTGAGATAGACGCCTCCAAAGATCTCGTTTCGCACTAATATCACAAGGTGCATAAACATTAGCAATAATAAACTCTTCGCCTGAGAGAATAACCTTCCCTTTAATAATCAAAACATGTCTGAAACTCATAGTACACCAAACCTCCACCACAGAAGAATCCCACATAGTAATCAAACCTCCAGCTGCCCCTACCGAAGCTTGAAAAGAATACCCACAACCATCAGTGCCCCACAAGGATTTCACAGTGAACCCGTCAACCAAGTCAAGCTTAGATTCTTGCAGACACACCACATATGGATTTTTTTCTTGAACAAGCCGCCGCACTTCCGCTTTTTCTCAAAACCACCCAACCCCCTTACATTATAAGAAATAATCTTCATTGCCACCACACTCCACCCCCACCCCCACCCCCTCCACCGACCCCTACAACCCTTCCTTACCACTCCCACCAACCTCCTCCTTCCCTGACACCAATGAACACCCTCTATCCGCCCTCAACTCTCTCCTACCCTCCTTAGTCAACAAATTAAAACTTTTATGATTAACACCCATAACATTAACACCCAACTTCAAACCTATATCCCTCACATCCTCCGCTACCGTCTCCTTTTTATCATGAAGAACAGCCCAATGCTCCAAGTCTTTATTAACCGAAGCATTCGACGTATTTGAAGAAGTGGAATTTGAATTAGCCATCGCTTTTGACGCCTTGGACAAAGCACGTCTCTTGCGTTCTTGTTTCTTTAGCACCTTCAGAATTTCCTTTCTATCTTTCGAAGGAAGTCGAGCAATTCTTTTGATGAAACCAGCGGAATGTTTAAGAGCAACCCCCACCTGCTTATTTTTCTTTAGTTTCGACTTAGATGATGACTTAGAGCTAGCTGCCACTTTCTTACCTTGCTGAACCGAGCCTGAAACATCAACAAAATTAAGATTCACTTCATAATTATCAGCTGGACCCATGTGAACCGAGAGTGGTTCCTTCACATGCTTCAAATTAGATAATGATTTAGAGCTTGCTGTCACTATCTTTCCTTGTTGAACCGTACTTGCACCAACAACAAAAATTTTCTCTGCTGGGCTCATGTGAACCGTAAATGGTTCCTTCACCAACGTGGCCTTCACAGTCTTCTCCTGCTGCGTTAAAGGGTCCTGGCTGTTTCTTAAAGGATCCACATCATCTTCCTTAACACTACCATCATGTTCAACGTTACCCTTCATCCAGTCTTCATTAAGATCATCCACCAAATCATTAATATCTCCCTGAAAATCCTCCAGGCCAGCAGCATCAGGAATGTTAGGTACCTCTTCCGGCGGTGAATCCATATCCTCTTCCGACAAAAATGCATCTTCTCCTAAATTACACCCCCACTCCTCCACCAATTTGATCACATGAATAACACCATCTATAACGATCTCACAAGAATTATTAATAACCTCTACAAGAGATGTCGAAATAAGAACACGGGCATAATCCAACCTCTCGCCCTATCCACCGTACACTCATCCGATCGAATAAATCTTCCACACCCCGACACGCATAATTTGAAAAACAAAGTGTTCCAAGCATGCACGGGAGTACCATAAATCCGCAGCCAAGCACCCCTTTCATAAATAACATCAACTGCCGACCATTTTTGCAAGTCCACAAATAGCATACCAAAAAAATGTATAGCATCATTGAACACCTTCCAAATATCCTCACCTCCCACACAATGAATAAAAACCCTATCATTTCCCATTGGTGTTACAACAACATTTGCAAACCCTGCATCATCCACCCTTTGTTGTAAAGATAATGAAGAATCTCCTGAACCACCCTAGCCACCATACCTCCACTAGCCCACAAACAGTCCTCCGGATTTGAATTATAAGACAGACGACTGCCATGATGCTTTTCATGTACATCAACAATCTCCTCTACCTGCTTCACTTTCTTCTCCCACACCAACCTTCCTTCCTCCAACACCTTGCTTTTTTCCCATCATCCTTGACGTCAACCTCCTCCTCCCTCACAACTCCCTCGTCCTCACACTTCTTTTCTTTTTTTTTTTTATTAATATTTTTCGACTTATTTTTTTTCTTCTGCTGCCCTATTTTAACATCCACCCTTCCAACCTTCACTGTTTTTTCTTCTTCCTTCTCCTTCACTACCAACTCCTCCTTCCTCATCCTCACATTCCTAATCCCCGCTCCATGAGTAATAACAACCGGCTTAACCTCGACATTCTTCACAACAAGACCGTCATCCCTCCTAGCAACTCTAATATCCTCATCAAAATCCGCAAACCTATCGAACCTAGCTTCCCTAGCCCAGACTCGATAATTATCAATCCAGATGTTATTTAAAGCCTGCCCTAGTTTGTCTCTATTTTTCACATTCATATATCTAACAAAACCATAAACCTGTCCGCGGGCATTAAGTCTCCTGGCTACATAAACATCGGAAAGAATACCACATACCTCAAAGTAATGACGTAGCCGATATGCTGGAAAATGGTTTGGAATATTGGTGAAGTAGAATGAAGCCTTGTCCCCACTGTTGCGATAACCATCATCAGCAAATTCAGAATCACGTTTTACTGATGTGTTATCCTTTCTGCCATGAACCTGAACACGTGAAAGCTGCTGATCATCATAAACCCTAGCATTCCGACGAGAATCCCATTCATCCCTACCAAAGTACTGTCCTGCGAAACCCTTTCCCTGCTCCATGCCTCCATGCCGCTCTGAACCCCTTGACCTGTCCCGTCGTCGATCCTCCGTTTGCATCGCTTTCCTCTTCCGTGACCTAACTACAGACCAATCTCCCCTACCCCCCCCCCCCCCCCCCCCCAATATCTGCCACCCAGGCTGGACCCCTTACCCCCCCAATATTTCTCTCAATCGGAGATAAGCTCCGGTGCGGTTACCAACGGTCAAAAGGTCGGCCACCGCGAGGTCTCTTTCTCACGTCGCTCTCTCTCATGCTGCAATGCAAAAGCAAATTATTATGTATGGTGGTTATTATTATGAATCATGGAATCATATGGAAGAAGATCATAATGATCAACAAGAAAGCAAGCATAGAAGCATTCATGAGGAGATACTAGTAGAAATTCATATTAAATGAATATAAATTAATAAAAGATAATGGAAATGGTACAATCACTATTCCTATATGTTTTATTGCTAACGGTCCATGATATACGTCACAAAAATTGTTAATTATATCAGTTTGCTAGTATTTTGTTAACAAAAAAAATATCAACTTCGTCAATAATAGTTAACTATTTTTTTTTTCTTTCAATAATGGCTTGGTTAAACCACAATAATAGTTAACTATTTTTTTTCCTTTCAATAATGGCTTGGTTAAACCAAGTCGATCCAACTCAACCATTATCAATCACGCCTAATCTAACTCAACCCCTAATTTACTAAATATAAATTCCTAACCGATTATCTTAGTTCTCATTTCACACCACAACACAATCACTCATGCGGTTATCATTTCTCATACCGATAAGAAACCTTAGTTGGAGTTGGAGAGCTAAGTTCCTAGTGCGAGACTTGAAAGTTTGAGAGTTATTATGCGAAATAAGACATGAGAGTTGGTTACAATTAATATTTAGTATGTTGAGGCTTGCTTTTTTGATATCCATTGTTTCCTAGAAACACATGAAAATGACCAAAAAATCCAACGGTAGTTAACTACCGTCGGTTTTCTAGTTATAAGCCAGCGGTAGTTAGGGGTGTTTTTGGTCATTTCCATGTGTTTCTAAGAAATAATGGATGTCAAAAAAGCAATTCTCTAGTATGTTTGGTTGGGTTGGGTTAGATTGTGCTAGAGTGTAAGATGTGAGTTGGTTTAGCCAAGCCCAATAAAGATCGTATCATCGAGATTCCACTTGTGTGACATTGTGCGGAAATATCACATGATATTGTTCAACCACAATGTAACGCTTAACCTTTTTTTGTTTTCTTCTCTCTCTTTTACAATGTTTTTTTGTTTTTTTATTTTATTTTAAAATGAGGATGCCACATGTCACATTGTGGTTGAAGAGTGTCGCGTGACATTCCCGCCTCAATGTTACACAAAAGGAAACTGTGTCTCTGAGTTGGTTTGGCCTAGGCTGCCTAGCCCTCTCTCTTTCTCTTTGCTACTTAACCGAACTCATATCTTTGACCGAAAAAGATCAAATTTTTAATAGATAATTTCCTTTTCTATGCAAACTAAAATTGAAGCTATGTAATATCAAGTAAACAAACTAAGAAATTGGAAGAAAAGTGTATGAACTCTCCCTTCTCTTCTTCCATCAAAGTGATGTGTATTGTACAACAAGAATTTATGTGAGAGTGCGAGGGAAAGGAGCAAGGCAAAGTAATGTAGGGAACGAAGTGAAGAGTTATTAAAATGGCTCTGGTTATTTTCTACGTTTAAGACTTAAAATGAAGAAAACACAAAAGTCTCCTTTTATTTTCCTTTTTTTTTTGAATCATGTATCATCTAATGGTAATTGTAGAGACTAATTCATTGAGTCGGCTAGAATTGGATAGAAAAACTTGAATTTAAAAGGAAGAGAGAGAGAGGGAGGGAGGGAGGGAGAGAATCTGATGATCTAAATTCGAACCCAAAATTCCACATAAAATATCATCACATCCAAACCACTAGGTTGTAACAACATCGACTATTATCCAAGATAAATAAGTTAATGGTCTTTTTATTCTTATTTTCTTTTAATAAAAAAAATGCTTCTAAAAATGAGAGGCTTTTTTTCCCACACAATTCCCTCCTGGGCATCACCACTAGACACTCCACATTTTCTCCATGAGAGCTGAGTATTCACTCTTCTATCTAGCAATATATATTCTTATTCTATTGACATGATGAGTAATCCTAATAAACCAGTCTATGTTCAAATAAGAAAGAACTAGAGCATCTTCTACTTATATTGATGTGAATTTCATCCTCACCATGTTCACTTCTAACCAAATTTCAGGTCATAGTCACACAATTCGCGGTTCTCTTTGGTACGTGGTACGAATTCGGGTACGCGGTACGCCAACTGTCAAAGAATTCGGTACGCGGGGGGTATACAGAGCCGGTTCGCTATTTGGTACGTTCAGGTAAAACATTGAATATGGTAAATTAATAAAACTAATTAGTTTTAAAAATATATTAGAAAATATTAATTTCATTAATAAAAATTAAAGAACCATACGAAATGTTTTTTTTTTTACCAATCCACATGTAGTTAAATTAATTTTCTTTTGAAGAAATGTAGTTAAATTAAATAATAAATAGTTCTTGACTTGTTGTGACTAGTGAAAGGCTTCCTTGTAAACTGAGAAGGTGTAAACGTGGTTTTTGTTTAGGTGAATAGTAATGATACTTAATTGAACCCAATTTTTTTATTTTTTTTTAAATAAAAAAAAAAAGATAAATCTTTCTCTTTCTTGACCCGTTATCTTCTTCTCTGTGAAAAAAGAATTGCCCTGTTCATCTTCTTGTTCATCTCTTTTCAGTTTTTCTTTCTCCACTAATTCTCACTACCAACTTGCAATTAATCACATAAAGGGTGAAACTGAGCATCAAATTCACCCTTTCCTTCACCCTTTCCTTCACCCTAATTTGGGGTTCAAATCTGCAAAATGAAAAAAACTGAGATTTTTTACGGGATCTCTCTTCAATCTTGCTGGTACGCTGTTTTCCGCGAATTCCACACGAATTTGGACGAACCGGTTCGCAAAAGTACCGCGAACCGGTACGTACGAACCAATTCGCGGTTCCTTGTTAGGGTAACGAATTCTGTGACTATGTTTCAGGTTCTACCAACAATTGCATACAATATGGACTCATAGCTGGCAATAACCATTTTCGCTCGAGTTGCGGCCTTCAATCAGGCTATGTTGGAATTCAAGTGTGAGCTGTAAACTACACTTCATACTCGCCCAATAGGAGAAAAAGGCGGGTTCAGCATAGAGGGTCGATGAATTCCCTTGTGAATATTAGACACTGTCGTCTTCTCCTCTGTTATGACTGATTTGATGAATAATTCTACTTCTTCTTCAATTAGTGTATTTAATGAACTGCATTGAGATAACCGTTGATTTTTCGCGTCTTCTGCCTTAGCGCTAAAGGCAGAGGTGCCATGCAAAATGGCGACACAAATGGAGAAAACTTGTAATGAAGATAATTTTGCATGGAAATCAACTGCATATAGACCCTCTTCAACTAATGTCATGCCAAAGGTAGGAGTACTTTCTTTGGTTCCCTGTGCTCCAAAAATAGATAAAATGTAAGTACAAGAAAAAACAATCAAAGAGGCTCGTAATTGAAGCATGTTACTGAAAAACTGAATGAAACAGTGAAAGATCCAATCAAAAACACATTGTTGTAGCATACAATCTTATATAGTATGTACATTGGTCTCATGGAATTAGCTTGTTGTCCAATATCTTTTTGCTTTTTATCCAATTGTATATGCATTTTATCTTTATACCAAATACTAGCTAAAGACAAGTAACATGATAGAATTCTCCAAGCTAATTTAAAGAATGTTCTGACTACTGTGGCTCCATTATTCTGTGCTGACCGATCAATTGTCTATAAAACACGTTATTATCGTAAGAGTAGAGAAGCAAAAAATTTGCATTATGACGATTTAGTACCTGTTTATTTAAGCTTAACCAATTCGAACAAAAGTGCTTAACCAAACATGCTTTTAAATCGCCCAAAAAATCGATGCAGGGAAACTAATAGCATGCTTCTATAAAACATGTTATTTGATCAGTTCAAATGAAAACACACATTTAACCAAATCAATTTTATAAAATCAAATCCACTCAAAATCACATTCGTCAAATGTTCACCCAAAAACGCATTCAAAATATTAAGACTTCATATGAATTTCATGTTTTACCTGAGGCTGAGAGAAAAGTTCCAGTGGTTGATATTTCTCCACAAGAGGGCGATCTTCATGAAATTGAACACTAGGATTGCCTAAAATAATAAGAGGGCAGGCCATGTCCCAGCCACCACAGTCGCAACCTCCACCACGTTTCCATCGATCAAGTAACGATGAAGGACCCTCACTTTCAGCACTCGGCAAACCATGGTTTCCAATTGGTAATACCACCTTCACTTGCTCTACTAGTGAAGAGATAGCACTTGGTTTGGAATATGCTTTAGTTTTCATTCTATCACCTCTTTTGTATTTCAAGCTTTCTCTCTTATGAAACGGTATTCGCAAAACAATAGCAGCACTTTCAAGGCTAGAAGCATTCAGAGTTTTCGAAGCATCTTGTTGGCTATAAGACTTTTTCTTTGGTATAACACTTTTTCTTGAATGAGTAAAATCATACAACACAAATTCTGTAACCATATAGTTTCCAATTACTCCATCTTCTAATGCAGAACATAAACTACAAGAAACTAGCATCTGTGCTACCATTGATGATGAATCTTTGTCACAATGTTGAGTTCCCAAGCCTGCATTATTCTTCGTTCTAGTATCAACAGAGTGAAATGTATATACCCAATTTAAAGCATTACCTACTCTCCATGTCTTTGCAACAAAGGCATGTTCAGGGGAATTTACCTTAAACTCAAAATAAGGATGTCCTTGTTTGTTTTTCAACTTGAGATTACCATGCAAATGAACAGGTGAGCATGCTAGACTAGAATCCTTAATTTCTCTATTGATAAATTCAGAAACAATGCCAGCATCTTTTGTTGTGTTGGAGAAGTCATTCAACAAAGATTTTTGACAAGCCATGTTTCTTGCAACTTTTTTTGACTTTGTGAAAGGATTTAGCCTTTTTCTGATTGGAGTGAATGGGACTTTTGAACTCACTCTTGATGAACAATCACTTTCTGATGGATATGGTTGGTGAGAATTGGAGATTTCCACTTTTTTAAGAGGAGAATTATTACCAATTACAAGAGAATCATTAACCTTATTACTTCTAATCTTTGAATTTACAGAACCTGTTACTTCTACTATACTAGATTTTTTATCACAAACACCTGAATTTATGCACAATTCAATAAAACTACTTGATATGCTGTGTTCCATACAAGCACAGGAACAAGAAACAGATGGAGATTGAGAACTCAATTCTGAATCCTGAGATATTACTGAAGAAGGTGTCTCAACCTCAACAGAACCTTCATCATCTGAACCACACAATGCATAAAAAATGCTACCAGAATAAGAGTTGTCACTAGTCCTACTTGAAATTTCTATCTTCTTCCTTTCATGAATTGTGGCCATTTTCTTCTGATTTGAACTATGATAAATGGAACCTTTTCTGTTTTCTATATTCCCTTCTTGTTTATGAGATCTAAATGGAAGGCTCTTGCATGAAGAATTGATCTCAGCAAAGTCCTCTTTGAATTTCCCATTTCTACATGCTTTCTCCGTCTTCACATTCGAACAGTTTTGATGAGATGGAAGAACAGAATTTGGACTGAGACTCACAGAAGACTTGTCATTGAGATCCAACTCTTGTCCCATCAATAATTCCAGAGTCCTGTAATTATACTATTATATAAAGGAAAAACAATAGTAAAAAAAAGAGGAAAGATATTAGTTTTTTTCAAGGGTGAGTAAAATTGAACAGCAACAGTTTATCATTCAACATACTTTAAATCTTACTAAGGTACTATTACAAGTAAAATAATGCACATATATTTAGCTCAGCTTCTCATTCAGCATAAACAGAAAAATCACAGAAAAACATGAAAATAACAATTTAAGATGGAGTAAAAAGAACCTATGATATACTATATTGAGGAAATTGCAAAGAAAACAGAAAAATAAAAATGCTGGATGAACTATGTAACGCAGATATGTTTTTGGAAAGTGATGATAATTGTAGTGCAAATGATGAGTATAGTAACAGTAGTAAAGTTTCTTTGATATCAAATCGTAATAACAGTGAAAAAAGAGGAAAAAGGAAAAGGAAAAGGAAAAGAGCTTACTGAAATGAATCTTGGAGAAGTGAACTAGAAACAAGAAAAGCAATGTGAATACACTGCACTGCACTACACATTCATTGTTTATCTTCAAAGTTGAACTGAATTTGAAGGTATTAAAGAATAAGCAGTTATACAAAATAAAAGTGCCGCCAAAAGAAGGTAGAGACAAGAGAGAAGGACTGAAAATTCTCTCACACATGAGAAAAACAAGAGACAGCGCAGTGATGATCTTGTGCACATGTCTCCGGTTAAAAAACAAAAGCTACATATATATGTCTTTTTTTCATTACAAGCACCATCATAGTGTTTCTTTTGTCTCTTCTATTATTTACCTTTATTTTTGTCTACCTCACCATATGGGTAGGACCACTCATCCATGCCAGCCACCCAACCATAATAGTAACAAACAACTTTGGACAGACTTTTTTTTATGGTCACATGAGTTTGAACCCCGAAACTTGCATATATTATGCATTGTCCCTACCAACTGAACTAAAAGGTTGTTCACTATGTTCCTGGGGTAAGATAAATGACTGACTTACTTTATTTATTTATTTATTTTGGTTTGAAAGAGTTAAAATCACTCTAAATAGTAAATACACCTCCAACATCTTAGAGGTCTTGCAACTACCATGTAATTTGTACTTGCAAACTCCTTTATTTATCTTATAAAATTGATATTTTATTAAAAGGGTTTTGTTTAGAGTGTCTCCATGACACTCTTTAAGCATTTTAATTTAAGTAATGATTCTTTCAGGGCCGAACCTTTAGGAGTGCAAGGTGCTCAACTAAGCCGGGCCTTCCAAATGTTATGGGTCTCAAAAAATAAATTTAAGTCTAATACTCACCCCTACTTAAATAAAAAAAAATATATGTTACTTTCTTTTCTTTCTTCAGTACATGTTTGAGATTTTTCTACACTCCAGTTCTCCTTTCTGGACATAAATTTGGTGCTATCAAACCACCCCCAATTTGTATAATCACTTAATCAATCAATTTGAAAAACTATTTCATTGAAAGAATCATCTAAATCATTTCTTTTTTGCATAAACCATTCATTTTCTCCTTTCCACAACGGAGGAGTGACAAATCCAAACGACACTATTAGGTAAATTTCACCTCTCTTTCACTTAATTTTTTTTATTTCCTTTCATGTTTAGAAGTTCTTCTCATTCAGATTTTTTTTTTAATGAAGCTTAGCTACACAAAAAAATTTGCATTTTTATTTTACCGAGGGCCTATTTTAAATAGAAAGCCGAGCCTCCTATTTCATAGGAACGGCCCTGGATTATTCAATAAAATCAAACATTTTAATTTTTGATGCACTGAATTAAAAACTTATGATTTAAGATTCTTAAAAAGTGTTTTAGAGGCAGTCGTTAATATTTCCTTTATTAAAATCAATAACTATCTACCAAATTATCAAATGTAATTAATCGCATTTTTTCAACAACCTGCATATATCCTCTCCATTTGTAACTTTTTCCATTTGTTGCAATTTGGAGAGAGATAGACACAAAAAAATAAGTGGTGGGTCCTATCACTAAGTGAATCCCACCATCATTATTTTTTATGTGTCTATCTCTCTTCAAATTGCAAAAAGTTATGGAGAGGATTTTGACCCTTTTCTCACACACGGTCTTTTAAGTAGAAAACTAGAGAGCATATAATCTACATTCTACAAAAGCATTTTTTTTTTTTTTGTGCACTATCCTAGCTTATTTCTATATATCTTACATAGAGAGTTTGCGCCTTATTGTTCTGAAAGTTACAATACCATATCATCATCAGGAATGAAACCAAACCAAACCAACGATTGTCTTTGGATAACGTAAATGCTTCACCAAACAAGTCCACTTTAAATAGTTTGTTGTTGTTTAATTATTTATTCGTAACAAGATTATAATGTTCAACATGCAACTCATCCACATTTTGTATAATCTTAATCATAACAACACTTCTTGTTCTCCCTTTGTATAGTCTATCAATAATAGAGTGATAACTAGCATCATTAGCTTTAACATTATCTCTTACCTCTGCAGTGCCTAGAATTGAGTTATAGCAGCACCTGACAGTAAAATCACCATCTTTTGATTCATTGGCAATCTGCAGTGCACGTGTCAACAACTGGATGATTATATGTGTTTCTCCACTCTTATATAATTCAATGATTAGAATAAGATAACTATAATAGTTTAATACAAAATTTTTAAGCCGTGAACTTCATTTTCTATTAACAAAACCGTAAGATGTCATATTTTAAGCCCTTTACCCTGCATTCAGCAATTTATCCTTAATAATTGCCTGGGGAACCAATGTAAGCATATGCACATTTTCTTTACACATCTCCACTGGAAATGGAGGAAGAAAAACAAGAAGAAGATGGAAGAACTAGGTTATTAAATTTGAATTTTCGTCTTCTCGTTTTTTGGTTTTGGTCCCTCTATGAATTTTGTTTTTTGGGTTTTGGTTCCTCTACGAATTTTTTGTTTGTTGTTTTGGTCGATCTCTCACTATGTGACTCATCATCCACTTCACATTGTTTTTTGCCTTTTGGTTTTGTCACGTCACACACCACCACGTCATCCTTCGTTTTTCACTTACAAGTTTTTGTAACAAATGATGACAACATGAACCAAAACCAAAACATTTATAACTTACAAGGTTTGTTTTAGACAAAAAAAAAAGATATAGAGACGAAAACAAAAAATACGCAAACATACAAAGACAATTAACATATTTAAGCCTGGTTAATTTGATGATTTAAGAGGATATTGAGAGCGACAAAAGACCCGTGATGTTGCCACTAAAACGAAGTAAATTGGGCTAACCGTAAAAAGGAAAGGTCAAGTGGTTAAACAGTGGATTTAGGCGGGCTTAAAGAGGATTAAGCGGGATTAGAAAGCACAAACTTCCTAAATTGCCCCTAACATGAGAGGGAAATTTCGCTCCTATTATTCCTTACCAACTTTAATAAGATTTCATAAGAAACACCTAAAAAAGTAATAAGATTCATGAAATTGGTTATAATAAGGGATAGATGGAGAAATGTAACAACTTTTAATGAGTTGAGTTCACCTTAGTCCGACAACATCTACGGTCTTTTATTGAGTTCGTATTTGATTCATTCATTGTTCACACATGAGACATACATGAAAAATATATTAGTGTTTTAGTGGATCCCACTTACCTATCAGATGTGTCTAACTCTCTCGATTGAGCCACTTTGCCAACCTTCACAACACTATTACACCTTTAGTGTGTTGTGTCAGGGTGGGGGTCATCTAGACATAGGGAGATAGCCCTTACCTTACATGTTTTTGTGGTAATCAACTAGGCCATAAGCCAAAGTTCTAAGACTATCCCATTCCATTTTCTTCTACTTCAGATATCCAAACATAGTGTATGCTCAAGTGTAGGGAACCAAGCTCGCTGGGATGTTGTAATGCATCTACTTGATGAAGTCAAATAAGTACAGAGCATGTGAAAAGAACATCGAGTTTTATTTATTGAAATTTTCTATTTTGTTTATTAACGATTTCAAAAGGTTTACAACTACAGACTCAAAGTAAACTCAAATAAATATTGCTATGATGCAATTAACACTACCCTTTAGGACCAAAAGATCACTGTCTGCAAGTGATGAAACAGCAGAACTCTACATACACAACTTTTGCTGGTTTCAGCCTCAAAGTAAACAAATTGCAACGTCTAAAGAGCACAACATAAATCATTCCTTATCAGCCTGTCTTTTGGCCTCAACATTGTCATCTTTCTTGGGCTTGCCAAATGACTTCTGGGCGGCCAAATCAGGAATAGATGGTTCACCTGTTTTCTTAGAGAGGTCATCAGCTGAGTTTTCAGAGCCACGGGGGCTCACCAGCTTCTTCTGAACATCTTCAAATTTTGCAGTGGAAGATGGTGTTGTGCTCATGCTTCTCTTTGAATCCAATGCATCTATGGTCAGTGCAGACACCTCATCACGGGAGGCATACCAGGAATTACCACAGGCAACACATTCCAGCTGAAGAAAAGGCAGAACAGCAAGCAATCAAACCAAGCTCTAAAGCTATAGGACACATTGGTCCGTTTGGAATTTTGACTTCAAGTAAAAAATGCAAACCTGGTAACGGTCATCATGTCCAGCATGGATAATCTCCCTCAAGCCCACCTTAGAATCTGTGCATCTTGAACAGCGGGCATCTGTCATCTATTTGAGGGAAAGGGAAAGCTGAAGTCAGCAGATTTTCACACAACAGAGAAAAAATTGTAGTGGGAGAAAGGAAGGAAAACTTACTTGCATGTGTTGTTTCTCATCAGGCTCCTTCTTGGTTTTTTCCTCAGCAGTCAAACCCTCCTGAAGTTCATATTTAGTAGATGACCATACGAAACCAAACAATCAATATGCAGTTTAACCTTTTCAAAAGCATCTTTTATTGAGGACAGGAAGCACTATTATTTCAATTAATAGTTGTTTATGAAGTGCATGCATTACTTGCTGTTTAGATCAAAGAAAAAGCGCAAATAGCTTTAAATGAAAGAAAAAATTATTTCTTGCTGTTTAAATGAAAATGATTACTTGCTGTTTAAATGAAAGGAAAAAAAAAAAAGATTTCAAGCACCGTTTGAAAGCATGAGCCATTTCCAGTGTTCTGAGAGTTTATCTATTTTATATTAACTACACCATTGTTTTAAATAGAATCAACCTACAAAAGCAATTCCATACAAAACAAGCATCGAAGAGGATTACAGTTTCTACGTGAATGTTTTCTGCAAGGCTGAAAGTTCATCTCCAACCAACAATAATACTATGCAATGTTATAGTCATTTAACCCAATAAGGACAGTCTACAAAAATGCAACAAAAAGGGGGGAGGGTGGTCGACATTTTTCAAGGATACAAGGGAAGAGGTTTGTAATCATCCACTTCCCCCTAGAAAAAGTTCCAAATGCTCCAACTTAATATTTTCTAAAATAAAAGTCTTGAGCAATCAAATTTTCTTGCTTCTTGTATATTCATTTCTTTTAGTAGGATAAAGAAATAATCAAAGGAGCATAACATTTTGGAGACTATTGTAGAAGGTCGAATTAATAGAAATTCAGTGATATAAACAAAAAACTGAATGCTGCTAGCTTAAATTGGAAAATAGTAGTCAAAAATCTACTAAGCAACTTCATTTCATTCAGCTGACAGGTCATAAGTTCCATTGAACATTTTAGAAAATACCACATCTAGACAATCTCGTACCTTTAATTCAATGGGTGTCATATTCAAAATTTTAGAAGGTTTCAACTCTCCATTTAACAGACGGCGTGCTAGCAATGCATTGTTCTGCAAAGAACACAAAAATGGAATAAAATATTCAGTTCATCATTACCACTGCGGAGAAAAAATGACATGTATAAGAAAAAAATATTAATTCTCAAGCCAAAAACGTCGTTATAACCATGGTGCTGCCACATTGATTTCGCAAGCCAAAAACACCGCAAGAGGATTGGATGTGACAATGGTAAAGTTATAAATAAGAGGTAGGTTGAGAAAATTTACAGCTAGCTTCTTTTTCCCTTTCTTTTCAATGACATTAAGAGATAATGCACATAACATTACTGTGTGCTTTGTAAACATATAATTACTTAGTATGCTACAGCATGATCATCCAACATTCCAACTCATTGTTTCTCATTATGTTATGAATAGAAAGACAATACTTTTATCTCGAGCTTTTAACCTCCTAGAGATAAATATAAATTTATAAGATAATAAGAACAGAAATCAATACATTGAAACCCACACCTTAAAATGTAGCAACAATATGAATTTTTTCAATGACTCAAATATAATAATTATAATTATTTCAAGGGTATAATTTATATATGCAGAATGCCAGCTTCTGACCTTGAGATTAAAATCTAATTGCCGCAACTTTTGGTTATACTTCTGAAAATCTGTTGAAAAAGCCTCATGGGAAGTTTTTTCAAGAGCAACTATGGCTGAAACAGCAGCATCTGGCCACACAAAAGACTCGGAACTCTGTAAAGAGAAAAAAAGACAGAATTCATATACTCCTTAAGGAAAGGGAAGTAAGAACAGGATGAGAAAATAAATAATTGATAACCCAAATAAAACATAAATTTTATACCTTCTGACCCTTGTCCTGAGAGTCATTTGCTATTTCTGAAGTTCTATCATTGCTTTTATTCTTGATTGCATCAGACTCGGCATTTCCTGATCCTTTTTCCTTTTCTGTACTATCATCATTATTACACATGTACTGAATGTGTTGAAGCAACCTCTCCAACCATTTGTCACGATGAATGTTTCCAGTTAGTGCATTGAAATTTACTAATATGCGATGATGCTCTGAGTCATTATTAACACAACTCCCAGGTGTTTCAGGCTTGGAATGTTGGTCACTCTTAGAAACTCCTTCCTCCTCCCTTGAAACATCAATGGGAGAAATGCTCTTTCTCCTTAAGCTTCTTTTATTTTTTGTCATGTCCTCCTGAACAGCAGGAGGGGCTTCTTCAGGCTCAATGTCGAGTAGATCACCGATGCGTTTCATAGTTTTCTGAACAAGCTCGTCAATTTCTTGCTGGTTAACATCCTCATAGTCCTTATCAGTCAGCTTCCAGAGTTTCCTTTCCAAAGTGTCATACACCCTTTGTACGATGAAGCCAGGATGTTGCTTACGTTTCGGAAACTGTTTGTTCAAGGGCACAAAATGCACCACACACTTATGCATAACAGACTCTGCAGGAACCTCATCACGGTGAAAACTATAAAAAAGCTCCCTTGTATCACACGATTTCCAGCTTCCACCGCCTTTTTTTTCAGCTTCTTCAGGACGATAAAACCACTGTCCAGCCACCATTATGCTGCCACTAAAGTACTGTATAATGTCCTGACAGAAAAGCAATATCAAAACACTCAGATTGAAAGGATGTATTAATCCAGAAAATCAAGAAAAGCAGAAAGGAGTAAAAAATAAATATTGATAAGGAGTTCAGGTATGCTCCATTTAGCCAATGCTCCATTTAGTCCATTTAGGGTCTTGATGGAAGACATGTGGCAAAAAAAAAAAATTTGAGGGCTGAGATTTTAAGTTAATAAATTAACATTTGCTTAGTAAAACAATAAAAACAATATCTTCCTCTTCTCTCTTATGATCACTCTTTTTCTTCCACCGTAGCCCACCGCCTTGAACCTCCTCCCGCCGCCTTGAACCTCCCAATGTGGCACATCTTTTTGATTCAAATCATTCGCATTTGAATTATCAGTCCAGCAACGCTTGGAAACAGATAACCTGAGATTCGATATCGAATTCGAAACTGATAACCTGAGATTCCCAATAATACAAATCGAAAATCAAATCACTAATTCCAACTTGACCATACAAATCAGATCTATTTTTCACAGCCCAACATCGTTACTTTCATCGGAGAAAAATCCAGGAGATCCCCGATAATTAAAGAGGGGAGAGCGGCGACAGAGCTATGGATTCGTTTGTGATGGCAGCGGCGAGACAAAGATGAGAAGAGGAGAGAAAGCGCAACACAGTGAGAGGAGGTTGGCGGCGATGGGCAGCGACGGAAGAGGAAACATATTTGGTTTTGATTTAATAAAAACAAATGTTAAATTTTTTAACTTAAAATAAATCTCAGCCCTTAAATTATTTTTTGCCACATGGCTTTCACCCAAGAACATAAATGGACTAAATGGAGCGTTTGTTAGATGGAGCTGATAAGGGGAGGGAAACCCTTTACAACATCAACGTAACACAAACTAAAGTAATTGTACGACATTATTACATTATGCCTTTCCTAAATTATATCACAGCTCTGCATTATTAATCTTTTCCTATACCAGAGTTACAGATATTGTACTTGACTACTGGTGGTGGTCCTGATGGATCAGATATCAATATCAACACGTAATTAATCAAACAGAATAAAAATTTCCACTTAAAAACCAAATTAGCTTCAATATCCTAATGCTAAATCCAAAGCATGACAATGGAAACGGAAAAACTTAACAACGTAAACAATGTCGCATAACAATAACATGTCAGCTAGAGTTGTGTATCTACTAAGTTAGCAAACAAATTTTTGATAGGGTTTAGATCCTTCCTATAATTTTTCTCTGCACCCTCAACAACATTTTAGGGTTTAGAATGCATGAAAGGAGGATCCAAATGTTCAATCATTCTATAAGCTAGTTACCTTCATCAAAAACTGATCAAAATGTTCAATCTTTCAACCCTAATTCTAAATCACAATTAGGCATATTAATTAATTACCTTGATTATAGCAACATATGGTTTTTGTTCTTTATCCTCAGGCACAAGCATTACAGGATCCTCCTACAAAAAACAACAATTTGCGTTATAGCATTTGAATCACGAAATCAAATCACGGAAAAAAACGTTACGAAACTTACAAGAGAATATTGATTTCCATCAAACTCAAACGATTCGTAATGTCTCTTCCTCCCTCTTCCTTTTCCCGAAACCCTAAGGGGTTCACCAATCGGCTTTGCATCCTCTGGAGTTTGAGGCGAATCCTTTTTCTCTTCTTCCTTCGCATCGCTATCGTTATTGCTATTGTCGTTGGATTCTTCATCTTCTTCTTCGTCTATAAGCTTCATCTTCTTTCGTTTGCGAAGCTTTGAATGCTGAGGTGGCGGTGGTGCTTCGTCTTCTTCGTCATCACTTGTGGCCACCTGAGTGAAGCGCCGATTCACCATTTCTCACACAACCGCTTTGAATTGTTCTCACTGTTACAATTCACAAACAATGAACACGGAATTTGACTCACGACAGGTTATGTTGCAAACAAGTAACGTGTGTCTCAAAGTTAGATTGAGACCCTGACCCAAGGGTAAATTAGTAACTGTCATCTACATTAAATGAAGAAGAGATCTAAACCCATTTACTTAGCTCAAAATAAAACAAAATCCCTCGAAATTGACACTAGGAAGATTCAAGACTTTAAGAAAAGTTAAACTAGCTTGTCATTTTATATTGATAAGTCGGGTTGATCAATCAAGATTGGTACTCTTATATATGGATGTTATGAAGTGCGAAGATAATAAACAATGAAGAATTGTGTTTAAGACAACTTGGGAAATATTGTAAAGTCTGCATTTCTAGATGTTTCATCGAAGAAGATTTGAGATGAACCTCTTTAAAACTATTTGAGCTAATGAAATTTTATTTTATTTTGGACGATAGACGAAATGACATAATTGAAAACTACATAAATAAGTTGAGAAATCAAGGTTTAAACCCTGATCACGGAGTCTACCTAACAATTTCGACATTTTTTTATCAATCGAGATATAACGTGTGGATTAAGTTATGTAATTTATGAGTTCCAGTTAATGTAATTCGAGACCTATGTTCATCACGTAATTTCCATTAAAAACGAAAAAGAAATTAAATAAATAAAAAAGGAAAATATAAACTATACGCATTAACAATCTCGCGTTGAGTTTAGTAAAAAAAAAGAAAATCTTGCCTTGAGTAAACAAATATGAATTAAAATGTTTTTTCTTGATCCTTCTGTTAAACAATTGTCGCACAACTAAGCATCTTCTTCTTTTGGATTGAGATGTCGGGTTGACTCATACTTTACGTGAAGGAAATTTTGCAGCAGATTATTTGGTTAAGTTAGGTGTTTTAGCCTATTCAAGACTTGTTGTTTTACCGGACCCTCTTTTGATCTATACCCCATTCTCCTAACGGATGCTTTGGGT
Organism: Medicago sativa; assembly: GCF_051527215.1. Lineage (NCBI taxonomy): Eukaryota > Viridiplantae > Streptophyta > Magnoliopsida > Fabales > Fabaceae > Medicago > Medicago sativa. The sequence goes on from NC_140753.1 coordinate 3,660,876, forward strand.
GTAAAGTTTATTCGTCGTTAGTTTTTTTTTTCTTTTTTTCTCTTCATAACCCATAAAGAAAAAACAATTCTATCGAATGGATTGGAAAATTGAAAACCCACAGTTGAATCATGAACGAATGGTACCGAATGGAAAAATGACAAACATTTTTATAGTATCCATACCAATAATCTTGCCTTTCTTGTTTCCTTTGAATCCCACGGTTCCTCCATCTTTCAAGGTTAGGGTTCGGAGCATATCATTTTCTCCTGTCATATGTCGTGAGCATCCATTGTCCACGTACCATGACTGGAGCTTTGATTCTCCCATAAATCATATCTAAAGCATAAAAAATTCCAGACTTAGGTACCCATATTTCCATGGATCCTATGGGATTAGTTCTAAAGGATTTTTCCTTCTTCAGATCCTTAGGCTTAAAAAAGGTAATTAAGAGTTGGTCAAGCAGGTAAAAATTAAAAATTGGGATTTCGGATGAGGAGGTCTGTTTCGATTCACTTATTTTTTAGCTTATGCAAATAAACAATATTTTATGTATTATTCATAAGTTTGTCAAGATAATTTATGAAAAAACTGATTATTGAAATACAATAATTCGCTATTGAGAATTTATGAATAACATAAAAACTTATTTATTTGCATAAACAATTTTTCATAAGCTTGAAAATAAGTCAATTCAAACGGACCCAAAAATTTAAATTTAATTAAATTGAAACAAGAATAATTATTAATGAATAATTTTTTTTATCAAATAATTATTATCAATGAATAATTAAGTATCAAATAATTATTATCAGTTGAATCTTGGTGAATAAGTTTCGGTGTTTTTTCATTCTTCTCCTTTACCTTTCTTTTATTGTATGTTATTCTTTGATCACTTAACTTTGATTGTTGTTAAATTTTGTTCAACACCTCAAATTAATAGTGTGAGTTTTGTCTGAATTCACTACACATATGAAGAATATTTTTTAGAAATATAAGTCAATTTTTTGTCAAAATAATAAATACAAAACTTTTGTGAACTAAAGTTATCTTAATCAACAAAAAAATATACTAAAGTTTTTTTTAAAAGAATGTACAAGAGTGTTTTTTTAACAAGTTATCTATTTTAATTCCTTAAATAAATAAGAAAAAGTTTTTTTATTCGGAATTTGAACAGCTGAGTCATACTCACGAAAAAAAGGGTTAAATATGATTTTGGTCCCTATAAATATGTCAAATTTTCGTTTTAGTCCCTCTAAAATTTTCCTTCAACTTTTAGTCCCTATAAAATTTTCAATCTTCACTTTTGGTCCCTCTTTTAAAGTAAAATCATATGTAGAATTCATATTATTTAATAAAATTTTCCAGAAAAATTCAAATTATTATAAGAATCACTCCAAAAAAAATTCAGAATTTTTTAACAAAACATGAATTTAATATGAATTTTTATATTTTTTACGGTTAAAAATTCATATTTAATTTGTGTTATGTTAAAAAATTCTAATTTTTTTTAGGAAATTTTTTTAGAATACTTTACGCATTTCTGCACAATTTCATTAAAAAATACAAAAATGAAATTAAAAATAAGGACCAAAAGTAGTGATTCAAAATTTTATAGGAACTAAAAGTCGAATGAAAATTTTAGAGGGACTAAAACGAAAAGTTGACATATTTATAAGGACTAAAAACATATTTAACCCAAAAAAAAAAAAAATCTTTAACCTCTTTTAAGTTGCAGAGTAGATTACTCTTCCATCATGCAAGTAAGTATATGTTTTCAATCTTCTTTTTCTGCGGTGTCTAGGTTTTTTTTTTTTTTAATTGGCTGCGGTGTCTAGGTTCGAATCCCAAACTTTGTATATATTATGTATTGTCTTTAGCAACTGACGGGACGGTATATGTTTTCAATCTCACATATCTAGCTAAATTGATTTATCTTTAAAATAGAATAAAATAGTGTGAGTCTCACCGATAGCCGACCAAAAGGGATTCACTGTATATCCCAAAGTGAGAAGAACATAACACTTGTCAAGCAAAGGTGGGGGGCACCGTTGATAACATAAGCCAAACTAGCTAGCTGACGTGTCAGTCAAGTGACACGTGTTGCACAACCAAGACCAAACAATCCGTACCATTCCTATGTATAAATTGTTCAATTTTAATTGTTTTGATTAGAACTGTACTTGGTAACCATTTTAGTAACATCTATGATCACTCCTTTCACAATCACATTTGAATAATCCAATCCAATTAATTCTAGCTACCTGGTAACTTAACTTTTCATTTCATCAGTTAATTGCAATCTGCTGAAAATGTTTGTTTCGTGTACTTGTTAGTCAAAAAATAATATCAATGCATGCATTTAGCTATATATAGTTCATCACGTGTAGTCTCTATGTTATAATATTAGTCATATTCAAATTAAGCAAGCTGTTTTGATCAATATTAATATTAAACTTGCTTTGCTTCAATTTACGTGTGTTCATTTATAAAATAACACATGTGAAATTGTTTATTAGAACTTTCTTTACGCTTGCTTAATAGAATTTATGAAACAAAAATTATGACATGTATATAAAGAGTTTAATCATTTTTAGGGTAGCTTATATATAAAAATAACTTTTAATTTATATAAAACAGTTTTGTTTTATGTCTCATAAAAATAAATTATATACAAACACCTATATTTGATTAAATTATATATGTTGTTAATTTCAGTGAGGCAGAATGGGACTCCTTAGCCTTAAAGGGACATTAGGATCATCATCCATGGTTTTAGGGAAAGTTGATTCAAACAACCGAAGGGAAGGTGCATATTTTAAATTATCTTCCCTATGTAGTGGTTCAGTCCATTATAAGTTTTTGTACAAAGATAGAGAGATATTAAAATGCAGAAAAGGGAGAAGTGTTATTGTTGCCACTGGACCAGCCATAGAGGCTCCAGTTATTGCCACTGAGCCATTAACAAAGGATGATTTAATTGATTACATGGCATCTGGTTGCAAGCCTAAGGCAAAATGGAGGTAGAAAAAAAAATCAACATTAATTCACCAATATTTACCATTTTTTAATCTTGTGTATGGAATTTAATGTCAAATTTATGAATGTGTGACTGCAGAATAGGCACAGAACATGAGAAGTTTGGTTTTGAGTTTGATACTTTACGTCCAATCAAATACAAACAAATATCACCTTTACTTAATGGCATTGCTGAAAGGTTTCATTGGGATAAAATTATGGAAGGTGACAACATCATAGGACTCAAAACTGTAAGACCATATATATAATATTTTGATTCATTTTTTCTTTATGAAAAAATTTAGGCTAAATTGATCATTTGTACCTAGGGGAAGCAAAGCATATCATTGGAGCCTGGTGGACAAATTGAGCTTAGTGGTGCACCATTCAAAACATTGCATGAGACTTATGATGAGATTAACTTGCACCTCTATCAGGTTAGTATTTGCATTTTATGGAATTTAAATTATGAACTCCGGCTCCAAAATATGGATACGCTTCAAATATAATATTTCCTATTACCATATGTATCATGGACTGCAATGCAACATCATATTTTGAAGGCAGTGACTATGAGAATGTAAACTGCAACACAATTTGTTTTATTTTGATCTCATGTTTGATAGGCTAAAACTGTTGCAGAGGAAATGGGAATTGGATTTATGGGATTAGGTTTTCAGCCTAAATGGAGACTAGAAGACATACCTAGAGTGCCAAAGGTAAATAATATTTATGTGGTGATTTACTTATCAATATTTGAATGCATAGTTAGCTGGATGGACTTGTTAAAATAAGATTGGAATGCACAAAACTTCCACCATTTATATAAGCTATTGTTCATCCTAATAGAGTAAATGCTTCTTAAGATTCTGATTATTGGAATGGTTGCTGATATTTGGTTTCACTTGATTAATTTCTCCTTTTTCAATACTTCACTTGTACATTGATCTCTTCTAGGTACGTTACAACATTATGCAAAATTACTTCAGTAAATTTGGGTTACTTGGTGTTCAATCATTATTAATGACATGCTCAGTTCAGGTGAGTTCAATTTTATATTTTAATTACAACACATAGTTTGTGACACATTTATCTCTTTTATTATTTAAATTACAGAGACAAAATTTAATACTAACAGATACAAATCATCTGCGGATTTAGGTAAATTTGGACTTCGGTTCAGAAGCAGACATGATCAAGAAAATGCGCGCGAGTCTAGCTTTGCAGCCGGTGAGAAATTTAATTTAATAATGTCCGTTCGTTCCATTCCAATGTTACTGAAAATTTTCTGATTCTTAATGTATCTAATCTTACTTGTACAACAATTAAATAAACCAGTTAGCAACAGCCTTATTTTCAAATTCACCTTTCAAGCAAGGAGCTCCAAACGGTTACGTCAGCTTTAGAAGGTGTATAACTGTTTTAATTATTTAGGCACCTTAATTAACTGTTTTCTGTTATGAATTTTAATTTAATTTTTTCCATTGCTTGTTCAAACAGCCATGTGAATGGTCAGGTTGATAAACGTCGTACTGGAATGCTCCCGTTTGTTTTTTATGATACTTTTGGGTATGTTAATCTATACTTTTCCAAGTTTTAAATAAAGTTCAAATGCAAGAAGTGTGGTTTGATTTGGTGTGTGTTTTTGCAACAGGTTTGAGCAGTTTGTTGATTATGCTCTTGATGTACCGATGATATTTGCGTATCGAAAAAATAAATATATTCCATGTGGTGGCATGTCATTCCGGGTTATTATCTTTTATTTCTTAAACTATCTATCCATTACATGTAATCTTTTCCTTTAATGCTGTTTGTGATTAATTTTTGAAGAATGATTAATTGTACTTAATCAATGTTGTACTATTGTTTTGTGCAGGACTTCATGGCTGGTAAACTCCCTGCCATTCGAGGTCAAGTGCCAACAATCAGTGATTGGGAAAATCACCTCACAACAATATTTCCCGAGGTTATTAAGACATTTGCATATCACTATCAATCTATGAAACATTGACATAGATATGGACATTGGACACAACATTGATACTATCTAAAATAGAAGTAATTGAATGTAATCACTCAATGTCGACACCATAAGACTAAGTTAAGTTGTTTGTACGTGTTAAATTTGATGCAGGTCAGGCTAAAGAAATACATGGAAATGAGAGGTGCTGATGGGGGGCCTTTGAACATGTTATGTGCTTTGCCTGCTTTTTGGGTAATTCATCTCTATTTACACAGCATTATCGAATATATACATTGTAAAATTGGGTTTAATTTGTCTTTAGAATTATAGTGCATATAACTTGAGTTAAGGATCAAAGGTTGTGAAACTTAATTGCCTTGGTGAACAAGGCATGTGGTCGGAGTTTAACTTTAGTCCTAATTAATTCACACAATTAATGTTGTTATTTTGATTAATTTAACCTTGGTTTATTATGGTAATCTTTCCTATGTCAGGTCGGTCTACTCTATGATGAGGTTTCACTACATAATGTTCTAGATATGATTGCTGATTGGACCGATGATGACAGACAGTATTTGAGAAATCAGGTAATGAAAAACAACCAATTCAAAGATTTGTATTCTTGTTTTTTAAAATTTCTAGGACCTTAGGGACTTCAATCATTCTATTTTAATGTTTAGGTTCCTTTTACCGGATTAAAGACTCCATTTCAAGGTAGAATGTTACAACATGTTGCTGAAGATGTGTTGAAGTGGGCAAAGGTATCTTTAAGGTCAATGCTAATTGTTATTCTGATTTTATTATCTAGAAGTCTAATTCAATCAATCTTTTTTTGTAGGATGGTTTGGACAGAAGATGCTTAAATGAAACCATTTTTCTGGATCCATTGATTGAAGTGGTTGGAACAGGTATCTAAGTTAGTTTACTTTTAACTTCATTTCTATCTTTTTCAAAGAAACCTTTCATGAGATGAAACTGTGGCCAGGTATGACACCAGCTGAAAAGCTTTTGGAGATGTACAATAACAAGTGGGGAAGCAACATAGATCCTGTGTTTAGAGAGTGTTGTTACTGATCTTGTCTTCTGGTGAAGGAGAGAAAATGTAGATTGAAAATAACATAAGTGATGTGATGTAATTAGCTTATGGTGTTTTAATATGTAATTTTCTGTTTATAAATAATATCTGCAATCTATGTCCATATATTTAATTTATTTATGGACTTGTACAAATCCAGTATGTACAATTGTTTCTACTTTTTTATAACAGTTGTACAAAGTGAAATTTATGTTCATTACAATTAGAGTAATGGTTTACTATGGTTGCCTTGAAAATCATTGCAATATTTATGATATGCATTATGTAGTTTACTCTTAATAGTAAAAATCTAAAGCTTGTTCAATGATAAATATTAAGAATCTAATGGAAAAGAGAAAATGATTCATTAATAGTGAAAGAGTGTACAAGAGAGTATATATACTATCCCTTATTGTACTATACTTAGAAGGGTAGTACAATTCTCAAACTGAACTTGAAGTACAAGAAAGCTTCTAGTTTTGTTTATTGCACTCTGAACTATCACTATGTAATAGCCCCCCACAAGTTGGAGAGTGGTAGATGTCTAACAAGCCCAACTTGGATAGTAGATGAGTAAAAGGTTGTGGAAACAGAGACTTTGTAAAAAAATCTGCTAACTGATCATGAGTATTAACTGGCAAGAGCTTGAAGAGGCCAGCCTGAAGCTTTTCCCTCACAATGAGGCAATCAATTTCAACGTGTTTTGTCCTCTCATGAAAAACAAGGTTAGCTGCAATATGTACAGCGCTTTGATTGTCACAATATAAAACTGGCAACTGAACACAATGGATATTAAGATCTCTGAGAAGATAGAGGAGCCATTGAAGTTCACAAGTGGCAGAGGCCATAGCTCTGTATTCAGCTTCAGAGGAAGATCTTGACACAGTGGGTTGTTTCTTAGTTCTCCATGAAATGAGTGATTGCCCCAAAAAGAAACAATGACCTGAAATAGAGCACCTGGTGTCTTTACACCCTGCCCAGTCAGCATCTGTGTAGCCCTGCCACGACCTGGTGAACCTTTAAGATACTTGAGCACTCTTATAGCAGCATTGTAATGAGTTTGTGTAGGCTTGCTCAAGAATTGACTGAGTTGTTGTGTGATGAAAGTGATGTCTAGTCTGGTAGTATTCAAGTAAATTAGTCTTCCTATCAACCTTCTATAAGTAGAAACATCAGTGAAAGCAGCTGAACTATCACTATGTAACTTAATGGATGGATCAGAAGGAGTGGAAACTGGTTTGGAACAAAGAAGACCTGAATCATTCAACAAATCCAGACAATATTTTCTTTGGCATAAAGAAATTCGACTTTGAGAATGAGCAACTTCAAGACCTAAGAAGTATTTGAGAGTGCCAAGATCTTTGATTTTAAAAGCCTGATGCAGCACATTTTTGGTGAAAGATATCTCAGAGAGTGAATCACCAATGAGGATGATGTCATCAACATAAACTAGCAACACAGTAAAACTGTCAGAAGCTTGCTTGGTGAACATGGAAGCATCTGAAGCTGCCTGTTGATAGCCATTTGTGATGAGGAGGCCAGTGAGCTTATCATACCATTTCCTACTGGCCCTGCTTGAGCCCATAGAGAGACTTAGATAGCTTGCAAACTTGGTTTGGTTTGGAAGTAGAAACTCCTGGAGGAATTGTCATGTAAACATCTTCATGAAGATCTCCATGAAGAAAAGCATTGTTTACATCCAATTGATGTATAAACCAGTGATGTATAGATGCAAGAGCTATAACTAATCTGACTGTGGTGACCTTGGCAACTGATGAAAATGTGTCAAAGTAATCCAAACCTTCAATTTGGTTGTAACCTTTTGCAACCAAACGAGCTTTGTACCTCTCAATTGAGCCATCAGCATTATGCATAACCTTATAAACCCATCTGCACCCTATAGGTTTGATTGATGGTGGGAGATCCACTATTTTCCAAGTGCCAGTTTGATTAATAGCAATAAGTTCATTTTGCATCGCTTGTTTCCAGCAGTCATGTTTGATAGCCTCAGCATATAATTTAGGTTCAGTGTAGGACAGCAGAGACATAGCAAAAATGGAATGAGGGTTAGACAAGTGTGTATGAGAAAGAAAATTAGAAATAGGATATTGAACATGACTTTTATTAACATGTGAATTGGCAGGAATATTGCAAATATAATCTTGCAAATAAGGAGGAGGAACTTTATTTCTAGTAGAAACTCTGAGAGCTGGTGAAGGGTCAGTAGGTGGAGATGATAAAGGTGATGCAGATGATGGAGATGGTGGGGATGACGGGGGAGTATGATAAAAGAGAAGAGGCTGTTTTATTGAATTGAGCATATTTCAAACCTTGTGACAAAAGATCTAGGCTAGTAGAGGAGTAGGTTGTGTAAATTAAAATATTAGAAGTATGAAGGTTACTAATTCTCCTCTTCAAAAAGACACATTTCAAAGATTGCAAAGATCAATCCCCACTAGGATGGAAATCTCTCTCTCTCTCCAACCATATTTATCAGAAAAAGGCTAAATTCATTCAAAAAGACAAAATTCTTTGAGCTGTGTAGTAAAAACTATTGATGTCAAATTAGCTGAGTTAAAATACTTTACAAGAAACATGGCTTGTCAAAAAACTTCGTTGAATGATTTTTCCAACCCAAAAAAAAAAAAACACGGTGACATTGTTTCTGGTATAGCATGTAACCTGTTCATCTGCATGGTATTCTCAAGTACAAAACAATCAAGATCTTCCTTAATTTGATTTTAAGGTAAAGTTATAAATACTAACATTGTAGATGTCTCCATTGTGAATGTGCTTTCAAGGTCGTTCATTCAAAAACTTTATCAGTTATAGTCATTCGTTCCGAAATCAAATTGATTGATTATGTCAAAGTGAAGTAGCAACTAGATGTCAAGTATGGGGATTGGATAACTCAATTGCTTTGAATCAAGAGATTATCTTGTGGAATGGGGTCAAGTTACATGCTAAGAGAAAAGAAAAAAAAATACTAACATAACAATTAACATGGTCATTAAAAAAAATGCCCAGTATAAAAAGTTATCTATACAGAGAAAAAGTAATGTTTTAAATCTAACAAAGAATAATATGGAAGCAAAGATAAAATATGCTTTTAAAAGTCCACAAGTCATAATTTATTTGGTTGGATATCGTCATCGGGTTTGAGCCCTCTCATCTCTATTTATGTGTGGTTTTATAATGCCTTTGTTATTTTGCCTATCTAAAAAAAAAAGATGCTTTTAGAATCAAGTCAGAGTAAGAATAAAACTCGTCATTGCCCAATGAAAATTGAGAAGAAACTCTTCTCCTCAATCCAAGTTCAACATTTTCCAATCTCACTTGATAGATTTTGCTTTTTAATTTAGATATTTCATTTCATTCTTACCTATAATGCATTACACCATTAAACCATAAACATATATAGAACGATGAAATTCAGAGGCCATAGGTTAAACAACAACAACAGCATGGTAAACAAGTTCGGTAGAATTCTCTCTTGCTAATGCAAAATGAAAATCAAAGAAAATAAATAAACCAGATATATGATCGTTTTGCATCTCTAATGAACTTGCTCAACACGCACTGCACAAAACCTAAAGCATCATATTTCACCGCTGCTATGTATACTTTTAGTTTAATGTATAATTGTGTACGATTAAGTTGCATTGTTTTTTCATTTCTTAATTTTTTTTTCTCACTCTCTACGTTTATTTTTATTATGGCATTCTGTGTATTTTTTTCTTATGGGGGAACACAAGGAACTAAATTTAAAAGGCCAACGTCCTGAAAAAACAAAAGAGATGAACTTATTAGTAAGTATTTATTAATATTTTATGAACAAAGTAGATTCGTGTAATACTTTAATCCATTAAACGTAAAAGAATGACATATAAGAAGGATCTTGTGCTATTTTTTCATTTGTTTTGAATCATCAATAGAGAATTTTGACAAACTTGCTCAATCCGCAGTTTTTGTAGCTCAACCTGGACATGACTCCCCCTTGGAGCAACTTTAGTGCATGATGCATCTTGCCCAAATTTTTTATGCCCAAATTTCTTATAGATGTTGCAACTATAAAAAAAAAAAAACTTGTATTGAAGTAAGCATGACATGGCAAAGAGTGAATGAAATTTAGTAAGCATCAACTATAGAACCAACCTAAAAAAAAATCCCAAGCATTGAAATCATTGATAAAAAAAAATCACAAGCATTAAATTTATTATTTTGTATTATTAATTTTTGTATTATTTGTATTTTGGTTAAAATGTAATTAGTTGTTTATTGTTATGTAAAATTTTGTATTCAATTGAAAATGTAGTTTTTTTTTATGTATGATTGTTGTGTGTTTTGTATCATTTTTAATTTTATATATTTATTATTATTTACAATTTGTTTAGTTAAAATTTATTAAAATATTTTTTTTGCAACTTTAATAATTATTATTTTTACACATTTTAATCGAGATAGTTAAATTAATATTATTTTTTGAATCAAAATTAATTACAAATAAACATATATAAACATGTGAGGTCAAATTTGAATTCTTTATAAGCAATCACTATTAAAGTAAAAACTACTTAGATCAGCTATGAATTGATTAAATCATATATGGCAATTTGATCCCAAAAAAATTACTTAGTTTACCCACTTTAATTCATCTCATTTACCTAGTTTTATTTTTTCTTATAAATAATAATACGTACAATGTAAATAAGACCAGATACTTACCGCGTCATGACATAAAATTTAAAAGTTGCTCGAATACGATGAAACCATCATCAACGATTATTAGAATTTTTTTTGGTAACAAAAGGGAAGAAAAAAAAAAACTAAAAAGGACCCATACTAGGGTCGAACAAACTCAACACCCCTGGCATCTGCTGAGAGGATAGAGGTCATATCAGGAGGGGCTTCATTCAAAATAACAAAGCTACTACCACTAAGAGCACCCTTTTTAGCTAGAAAATCAGCTGCAGTGTTACCCTCACGCAAAGTATGTCGTAAACTAACCACCCAATCTCTACGAAGAAGGTGTTTAATAGCTGTAACGCCCCATTTTTATTCTAATATTTTAGTAGATGTGTGAATATTTTATATATGGCTTTAATTGCTATATAAATGATTTTATGTGAAATATATGTTTTATATGATTTTTATATGAAATATGTTATGATGCAATTTTATTATATGAATATTGGGGTTGTGTATTATTTAAATGAATGTTGTTATTATTTGATAGAAATAATATGAGAAATAGAAATATTATAGAAATAGTATTTATTTTTGGTTAATGGGAATTAAGTGGAAATTAATAGAAATTAAGGGAGTTGGGTGAGAAAAGAAAAGAGAGATATTTTTGAAGTAAAAAGAAAGAAAAGGGGAGAGAAACATTTTCACGTGAAAACATTAGAAGAAAACCTGCTTTTGGAGAGAAAACCTAGAAGAGGCAAAGAGAGAGCTAGGAAGGAATCGATTGCGGTAGCTTGTCGTTTGGTGTTGCTGAATTAAGGTAAGGGTGGGATTCCTTTCAATAATCTTGATATATAATTTGAAAATTGATGAAATTGTTGTTCTTGAGTTTAGGGTTTGAGAGGTTATGTTAGATGATAATTTATGATAAAACATGTTGTTTAATTGTATGAATATAGGTTGTTTTACCCCTATGATGTATACTAAACCTGTAAACATTGTTCTAATTCATTTTGGGTGATTGGGGGATCAAAAATTGGGTTTTTGGAGTGAAAACTGGTCTTTCCCGTAAGCTGTGAATGTCCAAAATCGGGCCCCGAACTGCCAAAATCGGGCCCCGAATTCTGAGCTGATTTTTCAGCTTTGGTTCGACAAAAATCGGGCCCCGAACTGCCGAAATCGGGCCCCGATTTCCTGTCAGTCAAAACTGGAAAACACTCACTTTTTCGCCCGTTTCTGTTTTGAATTAGCTTTCGGTGTAAACATAAAAGTTGTAGATAATTGAGTTAGCTTTCTAATGGCCTTGGTTTGGAGTGGAAAAGATTTGTAGATTTTGAGTTATGATAAAAAATAGTCCAAGTGAGTCTTTAGCAAAATTTAAGAAAACTTAGCATAACTAATCCCAAGTTAGTCCAAAAACTTATGGTTGGTTTCCCAACTTCAAACTTAAGTGTTAGGGCTTTAGTTGAGGTGTTTTATGGATATTTGACTTATGTTCTATTGATCAAAACTTAATTGCTTTTGGGGGATGTTTTAGACTTGAGCTGAATGTAATTGATTTATAAATATATGTTATGTTGTTGATTCCGTTGTTGACGTTGTTGTATCATCTAATGTCAAAGTTGGGGAGTGTGTCATAATTGTTTTAGGCACATATGTTGTTGTTGTAGTCGCTGTTGAAGTTGTATGTTGATATACACAAGTTGAGTCCATTTGCATACTCACATCTGTTGGGGGCTTATGCCCTGGAATGTTCATCATTCAACCCGTTGGGGGCTTATGCCCTGGAATGTTTATCATTTACCTGTTGGGGGCTTATGCCCTGGGATGCTTTAACCATCCAAATTGTTGGGGGCTTATGCCCTGGAATGCTTAGCATTCAACGCGCGTAGATTGGTATCACCTGCATGATGCATAGTTGTTGTTGTCGTAGCATTGTTGAGTAGTTGTTGTTGTCGTAGCATTGTTGAGTCGTTGTTGTTGTCGTAGCATTGTTGAGTCGTTGTTGTCGTTGTAGCATTTTCGAGTTGTCGGTGTCGTTGTGGATAATGTTGTTGTTGTTGTTGTTGTACCTTGTTGCTGAAATTAATTATGTTGTTGCTTATGTATTTATTTATATACTTTATTAATGATGCATGTTGTGATATGTTGTTGTTTTCATTAATTCGATGAATTATATATTATTATTATTGGATAAGTTTCTCACCCCTTCTGCGTATATGTTGCCTCGACCGTGGGTAATGTGCAGGTAATGATGGCTTGTAGGTTGATTGGCTCAAGTGTCTAGGGCTCTGATACATATTAGGATGGGGATCGTCGCGAGTGTCTTCTCATTTCTTTTATGTATCACATATTTTGGAAAGGACTTGCTATTAGAATAAAGTTGAATTATGTTGTGGCCTTTGTGCCAAGATTTTCATTGAGGTTGAATTTGGTTGAAACTATATTTTTAAAGAATTATTCCGCTGCAGTTTATTAAGATATTCTAAACGTTGATTTTGAATAAATAGATATTTCCTATTTATGAATTTTTGATTAGTAGTGTGACACTCCGTTGTGTGGTTACTCTGATTAAGTTAACTAATATTACGTTGTTGGGAGAACGGGGTGTTACAATTGGTATCAGAGCAAGTCGGTCCGTCCGGCCAATTAGTAGAGTCGTGTCGAGCCTAGTAGTGTTGTGTGACAATTTTGTATTGTCCTCGTTGTCCTGTTTGTTGTTTGTTGTGTAACCCTTAGTATGAACTGGTTGGAGTACAACCATGTTCATATTAATTGTTTTAGTAAGTCGGTGTATTTTTCTTCTGCCGAAGAAGAAAGTGGAGCAGAAATTTTATCTACCAAGCAGCTGAAGCAGTTAGAACATGATGGAGACTTGATGTTCTCTTTAATGGCGTATTTGTCTATGGAGAATCAGACTGTGATTGATAGGTTTGCCGATTGTAAACGAATTTCCAGAAGTTTTTCCTGATGAGATTCTAGATGTGCCACCAGAGAGGGAAGTTGAATTTTCAATTGATCTGGTGTCGGGTACGAAGCCTGTGTCGATGGCTCCTTACCGTATGTCAGCTTTGGAGTTGGCAGAGTTGAAGCAGTTAGAAGACTTGCTTGATAAGAAGATTGTAAGACCAAGTGTGTCACCTTGGGGAGCGCCTGTGTTGCTAGTTAAGAAGAAGGACGGTAGCATGAGATTGTGCATAGATTACCGTCAGCTGAATAAAGTGACGATAAAGAATAGGTATCCACTTCCGAGAATTGATGACTTGATGGATCAATTAGTGGGTGCACGTGTGTTTAGTAAAATTGATTTGAGGTCAGGTTACCATCAGATTAAGGTGAAGGATGAAGATATGCAGAAGACGGCCTTTAGGACACGGTATGGCCATTATGAGTATAAAGTGATGCCCTTCAGTGTCACTAATGCGCCAGGTGTGTTCATGGAGTATATGAACAGAATTTTTCATGCTTTTCTGGATAAGTTTGTTGTTGTATTTATTGATGATATCTTGATTTATTCTAAGACTGAAGAAGAGCATGCAGAACATCTGAAGATTGTTTTACAGGTGCTGAAAGAAAAGAAGTTGTATGCAAAGTTGTCAAAGTGCGAGTTCTGGTTAAGTGAAGTAAGTTTCCTTGGCCATATTATTTCTGGTAGTGGTATTGCAGTTGACCCGTCGAAAGTTGAAGCGGTATCGCAATGGGAGACTCCTAAGTCAGTTACGGAGATCAGAAGTTTTCTTGGTTTGGCTGGTTATTACAGAAGATTTATCGAAGGATTTTCGAAGTTGGCACTTCCATTGACTCAGTTGACCTGTAAAGGTAAAGCTTTTGTGTGGGATGCTCAGTGTGAGAATAATTTCAATGAGTTGAAGCGAAGATTGACGACGGCTCCAATTTTAATTTTGCCAGAGCCAGATAAACCTTTTGTTGTATATTGTGATGCGTCCAAGTTGGGCTTAGGTGGTGTGCTTATGCAAGATGGTAAGGTAGTGGCTTATGCTTCTAGACAGTTGAGAATTCCTGAGAAGAATTACCCTACGCATGATTTAGAGTTGGCTGCTGTGGTTTTTGTGTTGAAAATTTGGAGACACTATTTGTACGGTTCCAGATTTGAGTGTTTAGTGATCATAAAAGTCTGAAATATTTATTTGATCAAAAGGAGTTGAATATGAGGCAGAGAAGGTGGCTAGAGTTGTTGAAGGATTATGATTTTGGTTTGAATTATCATCCGGGTAAAGCCAATGTGGTTGCAGATGCCTTGAGTAGGAAAACATTGCACATGTCGGCTATGATGGTGAAAGAATTTGAATTGCTGGAACAGTTTAGAGACTTAAGTCTTGTTTGTGAATTGGCACCTCAGAGTGTGCAGTTGGGTATGTTGAAGATTAATAATGATTTCTTGAAGAGTATCAAGGAAGCACAGGAAGTTGATGTGAAATTTGTAGACTTGATGGTTGCTAGTAATCAGACTGCAGATGGTGATTTCCAGGTTGATGATCAAGGAGTGTTGAGATTCCGAGGCAGGATTTGTATCCCTGATAATAATGAATTGAAAAAGTTGATTTTAGAAGAGAGTCACAGAAGTAGCTTGAGTATCCATCCGGGAGCTACAAAGATGTATCATGACTTGAAGAAACTGTTTTGGTGGTCTGGATTGAAGCGTGATGTCGCACAATTTGTTTATGCATGTTTGACTTGTCAGAAATCGAAAGTTGAACATCAGAAGCCTGCTGGTTTGTTGACACCATTAGATGTGCCGGAATGGAAATGGGATAGCATCTCCATGGACTTTGTGACGAGTTTACCAAACACGCAAAGAGGGCATGATGTCATTTGGGTTATTGTCGATAGATTGACGAAGTCGGCACACTTCATTCCGATTAATATCACCTATTCAGTAGCTCAGTTGGCGGAGATCTATATTCATAATATTGTGAAGTTGCATGGTGTTCCATCGAGTATTGTGTCGGATAGGGATCCGAGGTTCACTTCGAGATTTTGGAAGAGCTTGCAAGAAGCTTTGGGCTCTCAGTTGAAGTTGAGTTCAGCGTATCATCCGCAAACAGATGGTCAGTCAGAAAGAACGATTCAATCATTAGAAGACTTGTTGAGGGTGTGTGTACTTGAGCAAGGTGGAGCTTGGGACAGTCATCTACCATTGATAGAGTTCACGTACAACAATAGTTACCACTCGAGTATTAGTATGGCACCTTTCGAAGCTTTATATGGTCGAAGGTGTAGGACTCCTTTATGTTGGTTTGAGTCGGGTGAAAGTATTGTGTTGGGGCCTGAATTAGTTCAGCAGACTACGGAAAAGGTCAAGATGATAAGAGAGCATATGAAAGCGTCGCAGAGTCGACAGAAGAGCTATCATGACAAGCGTAGGAAGGACCTTGAGTTTCAAGAGGGTGACCATGTGTTCTTGAGAGTCACTCCTATGACCGGTGTGGGTCGTGCATTGAAGTCCAAGAAGTTGACTCCGAAGTTTATTGGTCCTTATCAAATATCTGAGAGAATTGGCACAGTGGCTTATAGAGTTGGTTTGCCACCACATCTTTCGAACTTGCATGATGTGTTTCATGTGTCGCAACTTCGGAAGTATGTAGCGGATCCTTCACATGTCATTCCTAGAGATGATGTGCAAGTTAGAGACAACCTTACGGTAGAAACTTTACCTTTGAGGATTGATGATCGCAAGGTGAAGACGTTGAGAGGCAAGGAGATACCTCTAGTGAGAGTTGTTTGGGGGGGAGCAGCTGGTGAAAGTCTTACTTGGGAGTTGGAGAGTAAGATGCAGGAGTCTTATCCTGAGTTGTTTACTTGAGGTAATATTTCGAGGACGAAATTCTATAAGTTGGGGAGAGTTGTAACGCCCCATTTTTATTCTAATATTTTAGTAGATGTGTGAATATTTTATATATGACTTTAATTGCTATATAAATGATTTTATGTGAAATATATGTTTTATATGATTTTTATATGAAATATGTTATGATGCAATTTTATTATATGAATATTGGGGTTGTGTATTATTTAAATGAATGTTGTTATTATTTGATAGAAATAATATGAGAAATAGAAATATTATAGAAATAGTATTTATTTTTGGTTAATGGGAATTAAATGGAAATTAATAGAAATTAAGGGAGTTAGGTGAGAAAAGAAAAGAGAGATATTTTTGAAGTAAAAAGAATGAAAAAGGGAGAGAAACATTTTCACGTGAAAACATTAGAAGAAAACCTGCTTTTGGAGAGAAAACTTAGAAGAGGCAAAGAGAGAGCTAGGAAGGAATCGATTGCGGTAGCTTGTCGTTTGGTGTTGCTGAATTAAGGTAAGGGTGGGATTCCTTTCAATAATCTTGATATATAATTTGAAAATTGATGAAATTGTTGTTCTTGAGTTTAGGGTTTGAGAGGTTATGTTAGATGATAATTTATGATAAAACATGTTGTTTAATTGTATGAATATAGGTTGTTTTACCCCTATGATGTATACTAAACCTGTAAACATTGTTCTAATTCATTTTGGGTGATTGGGGGATCAAAAATTGGGTTTTTGGAGTGAAAACTGGTCTTTCCCGTAAGCTGTGAATGTCCAAAATCGGGCCCCGAACTGTCAAAATCGGGCCCCGAATTCTGAGCTGATTTTTCAGCTTTGGTTCGACAAAAATCGGGCCCCGAACTGCCGAAATCGGGCCCCGATTTCCTGTCAGTCAAAACTGGAAAACACTCACTTTTTCGCCCGTTTCTGTTTTGAATTAGCTTTCGGTGTAAACATAAAAGTTGTAGATAATTGAGTTAGCTTTCTAATGGCCTTGGTTTGGAGTGGAAAAGATTTGTAGATTTTGAGTTATGATAAAAATAGTCCAAGTGAGTCTTTAGCAAAATTTAAGAAAACTTAGCATAACTAATCCCAAGTTAGTCCAAAAACTTATGGTTGGTTTCCCAACTTCAAACTTAAGTGTTAGGGCTTTAGTTGAGGTGTTTTATGGATATTTGACTTATGTTCTATTGATCAAAACTTAATTGCTTTTGGGGGATGTTTTAGACTTGAGCTGAATGTAATTGATTTATAAATATATGTTATGTTGTTGATTCCGTTGTTGACGTTGTTGTATCATCTAATGTCAAAGTTGGGGAGTGTGTCATAATTGTTTTAGGCACATATGTTGTTGTTGTAGTCGCTGTTGAAGTTGTATGTTGATATACACAAGTTGAGTCCATTTGCATACTCACATCTGTTGGGGGCTTATGCCCTGGAATGTTCATCATTCAACCCGTTGGGGGCTTATGCCCTGGAATGTTTATCATTCACCTGTTGGGGGCTTATGCCCTGGGATGCTTTAACCATCCAAATTGTTGGGGGCTTATGCCCTGGAATGCTTAGCATTCAACGCGCGTAGATTGGTACCACCTGCATGATGCATAGTTGTTGTTGTCGTAGCATTGTTGAGTAGTTGTTGTTGTCGTAGCATTGTTGAGTCGTTGTTGTTGTCGTAGCATTGTTGAGTCGTTGTTGTCGTTGTAGCATTTTCGAGTTGTCGGTGTCGTTGTGGATAATGTTGTTGTTGTTGTTGTTGTACCTTGTTGCTGAAATTAATTATGTTGTTGCTTATGTATTTATTTATATACTTTATTAATGATGCATGTTGTGATATGTTGTTGTTTTCATTAATTCGATGAATTATATATTATTATTATTGGATAAGTTTCTCACCCCTTCTGCGTATATGTTGCCTCGACCGTGGGTAATGTGCAGGTAATGATGGCTTGTAGGTTGATTGGCTCAAGTGTCTAGGGCTCTGATACATATTAGGATGGGGATCGTCGCGAGTGTCTTCTCATTTCTTTTATGTATCACATATTTTGGAAAGGACTTGCTATTAGAATAAAGTTGAATTATGTTGTGGCCTTTGTGCCAAGATTTTCATTGAGGTTGAATTTGGTTGAAACTATATTTTTAAAGAATTATTCCGCTGCAGTTTATTAAGATATTCTAAACGTTGATTTTGAATAAATAGATATTTCCTATTTATGAATTTTTGATTAGTAGTGTGACACTCCGTTGTGTGGTTACTCTGATTAAGTTAACTAATATTACGTTGTTGGGAGAACGGGGTGTTACAATAGCCATGACTAAATTTCCATATTTGTGATGAACATTCAAATCCTTTTGGATGAGGTCAACAACAATAGTTGAATCAGAGAGACACACCACATGCTTAAAACCAGTATCCCAACACAACTTCAAACCATGGTATAAACCCAAAATCTCAGCATGGAGGATGCAAGGTCTACTAATTTTTCCAAAGAAACCATGCAAAAAGGAACCTGTATGATCACGAATAAGACCACCAAAACCTCCCAAGTTGGAATCAAGGAACACACTGCCATCAACATTAAGAGCTACTGAATCCATACTAGGTCGTTGCCAACTAACAATACGTGCAGGCTGCTGAACACTATGAGGGGTAGGATGAGCAAAAGCTTTCAAGATATGATGCAGAGATGATAACACTTGAGCGCCAATTTCTTGGACAGAATGCTTAATATCCTCAAAAGATACATTTGTTGCGAGAACACCAAATCTTCCACATGATAATGGGACCAACTGGGCCAATATTTGAAATAAATTCTTTCATCCAAGTACGCAAATTATCTCGATGTGGAGGAGTGACCGACTTGTGGAGACAAAAGGACCACACGTCCTTGGCACGAGGGCAGGAAAACAAAGCATGAAACATATCTTCACCACCTTGATTACAAATAGGGCATATGTTAGAAGAGATAAGATTACGAGACAATAAAACAGACCTGAAGGGAACAGAGTCGTGGCACAATTGCCATAAGAAGAATTGAATATTTGAAGGAACACAAAGGCGCCAAATCCAATTCCAACTTTCTTCCCCAAGCAATGAAGTCTAGGGGTCAATTATGCGTAGGGAATGTTTCAGCACTTACAACATTCTTTTGAAAACGTTTACCTTTAATTAATTGTATAAAATTTATGTTAAATTTAAAAATATTTATTTTTAAATTAAAATATTTTGTTTGTTTATTATTATTTTTTAATGAAAGCATATGAAAATATTTTGTATATTATTTTTTTTCAATGAAAGTATATTTAACTGAAGAATAAAATAAAAAAGTTTTATCATAATGCTTGACAACAATGAACTCTTTCCTTGCGTATTTCTTGGTGCGATGGATAATTTAAAGTTACGTAATTCTTAGTATTAAATAATTGTGTGTTGGCCGATTATAAATAAAATATTTGTGTTGCAATTAGTTCAGTAAAAATATTAACTTTATAAAAAGTATTTGCTAAAGGTAAATGCTAACAAATACCCTTTGGTTGGCCGATTATAGATAAAATATTTGTGTTGCAATTAGTTCAGTAAAAATATTAACTTCATAAAAAGTATTTGCTAAAGGTAAATGCTAACAAATACCCTTTGGTTAATTATTGATTTTAATCAATCCTATTTTCCTTTAAAAAAATATTTCAAGATTTAAGATCACAAGATTTACCAAATCCAATTAACCATTTTCATTATAAAAAGGTGAATCAATTGATTTTGTTAGATTTTTGTAAAAAGCAGCAACCTAACACGGATCCCCGTGGATTTTTAGGTTGCTCTTTAGGCCTTTTAGGTTGCTCAACCGTGAAAAAAAAATCAATGGGAAGCTAGCTTCCAATGAATTTTAGAGTAAAACAATCAATGGGAAAAATATGTTTTAATAGGTTTGTACCATCTGAAGATACATTCTCATAAATCGAAGGGCTTTTGAGGAAAAATTAGAGGTCGGTAGAACAATTTTCATAGAAGAGACAAACAAAGAATCAGGCTAAAAAGCCTATTATTATAATTAAAAGATTGAAAGAGAGTGCAATATGAAAATTGCAGAGCCTCTCCACTTCAATCCACTAGATATTGATATGGAAACACATAGCCTTGCATTTTTTTTATGTATGAATGATGAAGAATGAAGATAGAGGTTGCTATGAATTTGGATCAAGGTTTTTATGGCTCTCTACATTTTTTTTCTTCTTTTTATTTTCACGATTTTTTGGGTCCTCTCACTTTTCGGCCTCCCTCTTTTTCGCTCTCATTTTGGTTCATACTTATACTCCAAGTTAGGTTAAACTATGAAAAAGATGACAAATTGTACTCTTTGGTGTATGGTAGCCGTTGTTGAAATTGCAAGATTGTTGACCCAATCTAAATTGTAGTAAGAGCAGACTATACAGCAATGTGGTAGTTGAATCAAATATGGAAAATGAAAAAAGTAGATGATAAAGAGAAATTGGAATGACATTCAAAATAGATTAATTTGCTGTACAAGATAGATGATAAATCGTAGTAACACTAACTGCAGACTAAATTAGTTGAATCCAAAACGGAAAAGGGAAAAAGTAGATGCTAAAGATGAATTGAAATGACACTTAAGATAGAAAAAAAATTGTTGTTCAACCTTGATGTCCTCTTTTACAATTTTTTGTAATTGTACTTTATATTATATATTATATTATATTTTATTTTTAATCATTTTGGAAAATAGATTTAACCAATTAAATATCGGTAAATATTTTGAATTTTTAGATTTTATGAAGAAATTAAGAATGACGGAAAACATTTAAAAAAGATATTATCACTTATGCGTCTAAGCTAAGGTAAAGGGGTGATTTTCATTATAGTCATAGTTTTTTATTTTTATTTATTTATATATCTTATTGTAATTGCCGTAATATTATGAAGGATTGAGCAAATTGTGATTTTGATAAATTGGAATGAATGGTTAACTCTTTGTGTTTGTGTGTTACATTTTTATTGTGGTTTTCGTGGAATTTGTGTAATAGTTGACTATTAAGCTGTGATTTTTTTATAAATTTTAGTGTAAAATGTGATGTGTGTTGTTATTTGTTCAATGGCAATAGTACTAATTTTCACGAATGTGTGGTTACATGGGCATTTTGTGTGATTGAGTGGAGAGTTTATGAAGGGACACTTACACTAGTAAAATGACCCAACATTTAAGTTATCAAGACGGATATTAGAACAAGACTTAAAACAAAGATCACGGTTGTGATGTTTTTTTGAGAGAAATGTGACTTGAGAGTGTGAGAAAATAATTAATTGAGTGAAGCAATCTAACTCCTTGTTAAATGGTGTGTATAAACCCTTAAAATTTATTAGAATAAGGTCCAAGAAGTTAGAACAAGTGTTGAGCAAATTAGAGAAGTTATCTGATTCATTTAAGCCAAGAAAAGAACAAATTTCGTATTTTTATGTTGTTATGAAATGATTCACCTGCAAATGAATTTGATTCATGAAACCAGACCCTTCAATGAATTGATTCACATGTAGATGCTCTAAAACAGTTTATATTATCGTATGAAGCGAAATACAAACCTTCTTTTGAGTATTTTTACCTTTATTTGCATCATGAAACCCTTGTAAGGATGGTTAGACCTTAGATACTCAATGTATGAATTAATTAGATAAAAATGAGGTGTAAACCATTATGATATGACGAATACCTTAATCCACAATCTAAGAGGTTTGTGTCACTTCTGTGCATATCATTCTTTATTGTTGGGTATTGAACTGTGTAATTGATAATCCTTCGATGAATGTTACTTGATGAATCATTCCTTATATCCTTGTATATTTAGTTTTGTACTTGTTATTCCCTAATGAGATGTTCTAGTGATGTGAAATATTAGTTATTTGTGTTGGTGAATTCCTTAAGGATTGTTAAATTGTATACACCTTTGTTTACATGCTCATGATGGTGTTGTTCTTCTATTTTGACAATGGCTAAGAAAGAATGTTAAAGCTTGAAATTAGTTCAAACATAAATATTTTAAATAATTCAGATAATTTGGAATGATGTAATAAAAATATTTTTATAATTGTGAATAATGGTTGTATTCACCTGCTTCCATGGCTTTACATCAGTAAGGGATCAAGGTCTTTCAATAAGAGAGAGATATGTGCTCACTGATTTTTATCTACGTTTTCTTTTGTTGACACTGATTTTTTTTTACAAAGTAGAACATGTATAACAACATTACCATAGGATGAGATTTTGATTTTATCAGTTTAGAAAAAAAATTATCTAAGCATTAGAATTAACTTTTTCTAGTTGATCTCAAATATACAAGCGTGTAATTTTTGCTAACTTAAGATCAGCAAGGTGTAAATAGAACAAAGGGTAAGTATCAACTTCCCTCAAAAACATAGTTGCATGAAATTAAGTCCAAAAAGACAAAATTTACCCTAAGACGACCTACCCCATTAAATAAATCATAAGGATGTATAACTGCTACAAATTGCATGAAAATGACAAGTAAAAATAATACTGGAACAACTACTGAGCTAAAGAGGTATACAAAAATGGCTGCCATTCACCAGATTGAATAGCAGATGCCAATCTGCATGTTCCATTCCGCTCTAGTCGGCATTTTTCTTCTTCCTTTTTTCTTTCTTTTTGCTTGGCATATCAGCAGCATCTTCAGGCTCTGAGGATTTTTTCCTCTTTTTCTTCTTTTCTCCTGCATTCAAATCTGTGTCTCTATTCTCCACCTCAGTATTCTCAGTAGGTTCCTTCCTTTTCTTCTTCTTTTCTTTTTTCACAACTTCATGTTCTGGCTCCTGGTCACCATCTACATCAGCTTGCAAAGTTGTATCCTCTTCTTCCTTTTTCTCCTTTTTCTTCTTTTCTTTCTTTTCCTTCTTTTCTTTCTTTTTATCAGCAGCAGAAGGCTTTTGTGTATCTTCATCCATTGCAGTATTAGATTTTTGTGTATCCTCTTCTTCCTTTTTCTCCTTTTTCTTCTTTTCCTTCTTTGCTTTCTTTTTATCAGCAGCAGAAAGCTCTTCTGTATCTTCATCCATTGCAGAATCAGATTTTTTTTCGATAATTGAATCGGCTGCAGTATTATATGTCTACAAAGAAAAGAACAATCAGCAGACTGAGTAAAATGAATTGTACCAATCAATACCAAATGAACAAAAGATATACCTTAGCAGGAGTTATCAGTCCTCCAGCTCCCTTCTTTCTATCCTTATCATATGCCTCTATCTTGGGCTTCCCTTTAGCAGAACCCGCAAATCGACCTAATTCTTTGCCTTCGAGATTCCTCAATCGCGCTTCAAGCTGCACACAAAATGTGTAAGTGAAGTTTGGTATAACAACCATAGGGACATATAACTCAAAGTACAACAAGTACCTTGGCTCTGTTCTCCAATCCCATGGTGTTGTCTTCACCATCTCCAAGTGCATCACACCTGATAGCCAATGCTGTCTTTGCAGCAAGCGACCGAGAAATTTTGCCCTTGAACTTTGGAGCTGCTTGACCAATCAATGATGCATGATATATAAGACCATATTTGGGAGTAGCATGTTTAGTCTTCAATGCCCTAAAGAGAGCCTTCTCAGCTCCAAGAATCTGCACGGTACTACCAGGCTGCTTTGCAAGATTTATTAAGCTACCCCCATGGGCAATGAGGCGAGCACCAACAAGCTCCCCAACCATAGCAGTCAAATTGGGTGCAATGGTGTTCATCCTGCTCTTTAGATAATCATAGAGCTGAGCTCTGTATTCCGAAAGAGATAAAACTTGGTCACATAGCTCTCTAATATTTGCCAAATCTAGTTCACCAATTTCAGTACCCATAGATATCACAGCTGCTTCTTTCAACTCTGCTTCAACTTCCTCTGTCAAAATCTGTAATATGTTTTAGGATAAAGGAAAAATATTAAAATACTAAAGTATGTGATGAAAAAAGATCAAATGGAGGAGAGTCAGGTTAAAAGAGGTAGAGGAAGACCTAAGAAAACCATTAGAGAAACCATTCGAAAAGATTTAGAGGTCAATGAGTTGGATCCAAATATGGTTTTTGATAGAACACAATGGCGTCATTTGATCCATGTAGCCGACCCCACTTAGTGGGATAAGGCTTGGTTGTTGTTGTTGTTGTACTAAAGTATGTGAAATTAAATATTATTTGTTTAAAGAGGAATCACAGGTTCATCAAACCGTATTTTCAATCATGTAGGTAAAGAAAGAGTACGGGCTTTGTGTGGATATAAACAGAGTCTAAATTGCCAAGATTTAAGAGTAAATCAAAATTACATTCATGTGATAATTGCAATGTAAAAGAGTAAAACAATTGGCAACACGGACTGACAAATTGTATTTCTACCTCGGAGAAATCAAGCTTTGCAGCATTAATGCGATCACCCATCAACTTGACAGACCTTGCGTATTGGATATTATCCTGAATGATTTTAGTAAGTTCTGGAAAATGCCAGCCATACCATTCTCGAACCCTCATGGCATATGTATTCAACTCTTTATCGAGGTCGTCGAGTAAACCAATAGCCTGGACGATCATGGTGTCAACCTGGTAAAAAGCATCTTAAGGTCAGGAAATAGTTGTTATCCAAAGAATCAGAATGTACCAGACATCAGAAGAAAAAAAAAATCGATAAACATTTGCTTCGGTGATTAACATAAACGAATGTATATTCACAGTCAACAGAATATACAAACACACCTTGTCTGCACTGAACTTCAACTTGTATCTTGATAGACTATGAGACAAACCCAGGCTCATCGGAGCCATGTCTTGAACAGCGAGGCCAGTTATGAGTTCCGTCAACTGAAATCGAATACCTCGCATTAGCTCCATAACAGCATTGCTGTGAACACAGTCGATTTTCTGCAAAATTAAAAATATTAAGTTAGCTATTTGATGAAAGATATGTCAAACATCAAAAGTTTCTTAGGGGGAACTAAGTAGCACACCAGTTTTTCCTTAATGATAGTCCCCAACTTCGTATCAGCTACAGCTAACGTCTCATTATCACAATGAGCACGCAGGAACTTGCGCAGACCCTTGCTAGCTTTTCCATCAATCAACAAACTAGCTGCCTCTGTAGCTTCTGATATATTCTCAAACTTCTGGAAGCCTTTCAATTTGACCACCTAATTATGCATCACTTGGGGTTAGCTTCATAATCTAAAGAAAAAACTTGAATAAAAAGCAGACATATATAAACAGATAAACTATAGTTTCCCCATCATAATATTGCCAACATCAGTAAACACGCAATTGAAGGATTTATAAATGGGAAGAGATGCAGAATATAACCTTTCTTGCAGCATCCGCACTGGAAAACTCCTTCCATAAATCCTGTGTAAAGAAGTTTGCAAATTATAAACATATTAGATCAGATCATGAAAGAACGTAGGAATCAAGAACAGAGTACTTTCCACAGTTCACTGTAATATGAACTCTGAGCACCGACACTTCTAATCGAAAGTGTGTCCAGCGTCTGACATGTGTCATTGTGCAACACCAACACCAGAGTGACACATGTGATTACATTCAAATTTCAAATGATCATCGGTGTCAATGTGTCAGTGTCTGTGTCTCATAGCCTCTGATAGATTACAAACTAGAAAAGCTACTGAGTAATTAAAATTTAAGGGTAATAAAGCACTGTGGCAAATCTGCTAAACCCCATACATCACTATAATTCATAGATCATGAGGATACAACTAAAAAAAAAAAAAGGGTTGTGTTAACCGGTGCCTCCGGGGCACGGGGCACTGGTTAAGGTATCTAAAAAAGGAAAAATTAAATAAAAAAAAGACACTTTTTTGACTTTTGAAGTCTTGATTACACAATTTTCAATACAAAAGTTTCTACACTTGCTTCCTTAACCAGTGCCCCGGGGAACAGGTTAACATTTTCCAAAAAAAAAGGTGTAATGGTTGAAATGTGTGTATCCTTACAAAAAAACAGTGTTCCTTAAAAACATACAAGATACAAACATTTCAACAATTACAATCAAAAAAAAAAAACATCTTTCCTTAAATAAGCTGAAAATGCAACCAAGTCATGAATCAGAAATCATACATACAATACAAACATTTCGACCATTGCAATTGAAAAAACTGAAAATACAACCAAGTTCGCAGAGAAGTTTAGAAGATGATAATAACAATGGATTACCTGAACTTCAGAAAGCTTTCCTTCATTGAGCACTTTGAAAAGGGCGAAACCCGCAGGGGTTTCAAACAGTACTAACATTTTAACACTTTTGGAACAAACCTGAAAAACAAAAGCATCAAAATAAAGCGCTTTTAGAATAAGAAAAACGAACAGAGAAGAAATCAAGTTGATAGTTTCGTAGAGAGCGAAAAGTATTGACCTTGTGGATTGCGGTGTGCAGCAGAGCGGAGAAGATGAAACGAGAGAGACGAGCAGCAGCAGAAGTGGAAGCTTTTTTCTTTATAGGGTTTACACTATTTCTCTAGGGTTTCGATTTTATTTTATTTTATTTTTCATTTTTATAAATTTTATTATTATTTAGACATACCCCTATTTCTTTATAAAATTAAGGGTTAATTGACTAAATAGTCCCTATAAATATACATAATTTTGTTTTTAGTTCTATAAAATAAAATCACACTTTTCAGTTCTTGTGACATTTTCCTTAAGCATTTTAGGGACCAAAAAAGTTGACGGAATTTTTTGATAGGGACTAAAAATGCTATTTTTCGTTGTAGGGAATAAAAACAAAATTCTAAATATTTATAGGGATCATTTACTTAATTAACCCTAAAATTAATTTTTATGACTTGCACGTCCATTGTCCAATCAAATTTGTCAAGTAATCTATCTATATATAAAAGTTGTCCCAAGCCAATTTTGAAGCCCTAATTTTTCCAAAACCCTAATGGCTACAATTACTGTTTTACCCTAACTAAATCGTTAATCTATTTATCTATAAAAGTTAACCCGAAAGCTTATCTATCTATATATAAAAGTTGTCTCAAGCCAATTTTGAAGCCCTAATCTATCTATATATAAAAGTTGTCTCATGCCAATTTTGAAGCCCTAATTTTTCCAAAACCCTAATGGCTACAATTACTGTTTTACCCTAACTAAATCGTTAATCTATTTTTATCTATAAAAGTTAACCCGAAACCTTATTTTAGCCCTAATTTTAACCTAAACCCTAATGCTTAAATTTACTGTTTTAACCCTAATCTATCTATATATAAAAGTTGTCCCAAGCCAATTTTGAAGCCCTAATTTTTCCAAAACCCTAATGGCTACAATTACTGTTTTACCCTAACTAAATCGTTAATCTATTTATCTATAAAAGTTAACCCGAAAGCTTATCTATCTATATATAAAAGTTGTCCCAAGCCAATTTTGAAGCCCTAATTTTTCCAAAACCCTAATGGCTACAATTACTGTTTTACCCTAACTAAATCGTTAATCTATTTATCTATATTTATCTATAAAAGTTAACCCGAAAGCTTATTTTAGCCCTAATTTTAACCTAAACCCTAATGCTTAAATTTACTGTTTTAACCCTAATGCTTAATTCCAATTTGTTTAATCTATCTATATATAAAAGTTGTCCCAAGCCAATTTTGAAGCCCTAATTTTTCCAAAACCCTAATGGCTACAATTACTGTTTTACGTACCCTAACTATGAGAATGATGCTTGATTATATTTTGCTTTCTTTAGTCTTTAGATATACATTGATGAATAATTTGGAGGCTTATTACTTATCATGTTTTTTGGTTCCTATAGGAATTTTGGAAGTTGTTTTGATGTATTTTACTTTTTCACATGCCCTGAGTTTTTCATGTCTTGATAGAGAAAAGATATATGATAATAGAGTATGTTGTTTTTACCCTGACATATCACAACCAAAACCTGGCATAATGTGGTCAACTAAAGCTATATTTGATGAGATGCTCTACATGTTTTCTTTAATCTTATTGTTTTTGACATGTTTTCTTATCCAAAAAAGGGGAAGTCAAGTCATGATAGTTTGGTCATTTTGCCTTTGATTTAGCCTGTCTTCGAGTTGGAGTTGTTCTGTCTGAGTAGTGTGTTGTAGTTTTTGCAGTGTTGATATATGCATACTGTTTCAGGATTTTGGTTGCTGTATTGTATCTTCAGTGGGGAGTTGATGTATCAATCAAGAGAGACGTAGCTAGCAGACTATCCATATCACTGTTTTTCAGCTTGCCGAATTCATTTAGACTGTTGTATTTTGTGAGAGGTGCCTTATAACTGTGCAACTCATGCTTCTCTGTGGCAGAAGTTGCCTCTGTATAGTTTGCTGAGTATAAGTGATCAAGTTTCTTTCAATTGAGGCAAATAATGTGTCTTGATGAATTTTTTTAGTGGCTTTGGTGTTATAACACTCTTTTTCCCACATTGTAATGGTGTAAGTCCGTGACCAACTTATTGGTGTTGAATACTTATGTAAACTATAGTTATAGTTATGCTGAAATATTCTAATACATTAATTTTACTAACTATATAAAGAACAACCATCAATTCTCCTAAAAAAGTCATATTGTTTTAAGCCAAGAGCACTCCCACGTGATTTTTTATAGTGAAGTGATGTCATCTTGGATCAGTGGCTTTCACACTCTTATAAGGGTTCTATTGTTGTCTGATGTATCAAATTATTTATTTTTTAACAGCAAGTGAAGTATCAATTTATTTCCAAGTTTTCAAAAACTACAGGTTTTGCATATTAGGTATGTTCCTAATCAATTGGCACACTTTTAGTAAAATTGAAAGAGAATAAAGAGTAAAATACAATTGTATTCCACTGAAGTGTGTTTATGTCACATTACTAATTCAATCTTAAAAATCATAAGTATAAGTGATCAAGTTTCTTTCAATTGAGGCAAATAATGTGTCTTGATGAATTTTTTTAGTGGCTTTGGTGTTATAACACTCTTTTTCCCACATTGTAATGGTGTAAGTCCGTGACCAACTTATTGGTGTTGAATACTTATGTAAACTATAGTTATAGTTATGCTGAAATATTCTAATACATTAATTTTACTAACTATATAAAGAACAACCATCAATTCTCCTAAAAAAGTCATATTGTTTTAAGCCAAGAGCACTCCCACGTGATTTTTTATAGTGAAGTGATGTCATCTTGGATCAGTGGCTTTCACACTCTTATAAGGGTTCTATTGTTGTCTGATGTATCAAATTATTTATTTTTTAACAGCAAGTGAAGTATCAATTTATTTCCAAGTTTTCAAAAACTACAGGTTTTGCATATTAGGTATGTTCCTAATCAATTGGCACACTTTTAGTAAAATTGAAAGAGAATAAAGAGTAAAATACAATTGTATTCCACTGAAGTGTGTTTATGTCACATTACTAATTCAATCTTAAAAATCATAAGTATAAGTGATCAAGTTTCTTTCAATTGAGGCAAATAATGTGTCTTGATGAATTTTTTTAGTGGCTTTGGTGTTATAACACTCTTTTTCCCACATTGTAATGGTGTAAGTCCGTGACCAACTTATTGGTGTTGAATACTTATGTAAACTATAGTTATAGTTATGCTGAAATATTCTAATACATTAATTTTACTAACTATATAAAGAACAACCATCAATTCTCCTAAAAAAGTCATATTGTTTTAAGCCAAGAGCACTCCCACGTGATTTTTTATAGTGAAGTGATGTCATCTTGGATCAGTGGCTTTCACACTCTTATAAGGGTTCTATTGTTGTCTGATGTATCAAATTATTTATTTTTTAACAGCAAGTGAAGTATCAATTTATTTCCAAGTTTTCAAAAACTACAGGTTTTGCATATTAGGTATGTTCCTAATCAATTGGCACACTTTTAGTAAAATTGAAAGAGAATAAAGAGTAAAATACAATTGTATTCCACTGAAGTGTGTTTATGTCACATTACTAATTCAATCTTAAAAATCATAAATCACTGATATTGAACAATGCATTAATAAGCTTCCTAGACACACTTTTGCGACAAGCTATTGGTTTTTTTTTTTTTGAAACAACAAAATAAGTTATTGGATGTATAGAGAGTGAACTGAATTGGATCACAGAGGAAACAATCAAACATGTGGAGGACATTAATATGATTAAGTTGTGATCAAGTTG
This sequence comes from Medicago sativa, assembly GCF_051527215.1. Lineage (NCBI taxonomy): Eukaryota > Viridiplantae > Streptophyta > Magnoliopsida > Fabales > Fabaceae > Medicago > Medicago sativa. The sequence goes on from NC_140753.1 coordinate 3,691,587, forward strand.
TCTAAAAAATATCAAGTAGTGATCACGTTCCTATTACCCCATCTAGCAAAAACTTATAACTTAGACTACTTTTGTAAGATAAAATCTTATATTAGTGTAAAGTTGTGATAAATTTATTTTGTTTCATGTCATTATATTCGATTGTCTTATTGCGAATATAATATAAATGTCATACATGTTAGTCGCAACTAGCAATTTAAAAATCATTTGTTCAAAAATAATCTTCATCTATATCAGACCCGTGCGATAGCACGGGTGAAAAGTCTAGTTATTTGTAATATAGGTCATCTTTAGTTTCCACCTTGTAAAATTTTTGTTTATTTTTCGTCCTTGTAATTTTAAGATTTTTGGTTTTGGATCTTCATGAATATTGGCCGTACAAAATCGATGATATGGCAAGGGATAAACCAAAATTTCCTCAAATTATAGGGGTAAATCAAAATTTGTTAAAATTATAGGGTGCGAAATTTGCCAAGAATGTTCAAAACCAAAAAAAACTTCAAATTACAAGGACAAAAACTAAAACAAAAATTTTACAAGATGGAAAATAGAAAATAGCCTACATTACATGGGGTAAAACACTATTAACCCTTATTTGTAAAGATATTTTACGAATTAACCCAAAAATATGCTATCATGATTTGATTAAATGTAGAGTTTAATTAGAATACTGACAATGTAAAACAATTTTACACTGTCAATTAATTAAAATCACTTTTTAAGACACCGAAAAAGATGCTATAATGATTTAATTAAATGTAGGGTTTAATTAGAATGCTAATAGGATAGTGTAAATCAATTTCACACTGTCAATTAATTAAAATCACTTTTTAAGACACATCGGCCTAAATTAAAAAAAGAAAAAATAAAATCAAATTAAAGTAATAATTGCCCTCACTCCATGTTTAATTTATTTTTTTACGGCCTTGATTTAATCTATTTTTGATCTTCAAAGACTACTTCATCCTTTCACATTTCATGCCAAGTTTTCACGGTGGATACAACATTACGAGCTTCTCAATTTGATTCACGACAAATGGTTTTTTTTTTTTTTTTTTGTATTTTGATCTTCAAAGACTACTTCATCCTTTCACATTTCATGCCAAGTTTTCACGGTGGATACAACATTACGAGCTTCTCAATTTGATTCACGACAAATGGTTTTTTTTTTTTGTATTTTTGTTTGAAATAATAGATAAGGAGCATTGTATAAGAATGTGAGAGCATGAGAAGATGTAATCAAGATTCATAAACCCCATCTAGTTAAAAAGAAGTAACATTGAGTACTCCGTTAACCAAGTTTTTGTTTTGTTTTGGTAAGCTCTTGGGTAAGTCTGGATGCTTCCTTCTTCTACAGTCCAATCAAATTCGACTTCATTTTGAGATTCAAGACAACAATTTTTTTAAAGTTTACTTCCACCATGGTGGATAGTGGTGCTTATTGTGGAGGAGGCTATAAGCAGTGACCTATAATGGATTTTGCAGTAATAAGCAGGGTGATCACAACAATATGCTTGGTGGTTTCAAAATTTAAAAAGGGTCAAATCTAAATCAATTTCACCATTGTGCTTTTTTAATTTTTAGAAAGATTATTCCATGTTGCCATGTTGGAAAGTTCCGATGAGTTAAGATCTTCTTCATTTTCTACTTAATTTAATCTCTCAATTACTAAAGTTTTTAAATGTTTTGGGATGTATTCTCAACAAATAGGGGTAAACAATAATTGTAGTCACAGCAGGCTTTCAATATATCAAAATTTTAAAATAATCTATGATTGTACACTATATTACTCAAAATAGTCTCTTACACTAAAATGTCTTTTTTTTTTGAGGGAGAAATGTATAGTTAATATTGTCATACTAATTTCTCGATATATTTACTTATTGTCATATTAATTTGTACAAGTACTTATAATCCAGATATGACTGTAAGTAAATACTTATAGGGATTGAAATTGAATGCCTATTGTCGGTCCCTATATGAAAAGAGTTTAACGTTGACATTGAATAACTATTTCAACATCAAAGATTTTTTTGACTAACGAAATGTATATCAAAGACTATTTTAAAATTTTGATACATTGAAAAATTATTGTGACTACTCATTAACAAATATTTAGACTAATGTTTTGTATTGTATATATATTTCTAAAACTATAGTAATTGAGCGAATGAAGATAGCATGAAATGTAGAGATATTAACCCCAGTTTCAACTTCCAACACACATACTTTCTGTGCCCACTTAGTTTTGTTATTTTCCTTTTCATCTGTACGATTGAATAGTGTATATACATATTAGTGTTGGAGTATCGGCATTGCTCAGAAATTACACAATGATGGAATTCAAAATCATGATGACTAAACAAGGTAATTGGATAGAGTGATGCTATTTATCTAGAAAATTTTGATCCCGAGAGCACCACGAAAAACTTTTAGCCAATTAAAAGCATGCTTGTCCACAAATCATGGGGGTGATGGATGAAATATAGAAAATATATTGAACAGTGTCGTGAAATTATCGCTATCCCATTCCTCGGGATACATATCATTTTCCAATTGCAATTGGATAACAAAAGAAAAATTCCACACGATATTCTTGGTGATTAGACTTTGAGCAAGGCACTCTTAGATTTCGTCACACTAATCAAATAATTTATTGCTCATCAATTCACTTTCTTTTTAAAGATTACAAATGAATTCAATGGTGTGATTCAACATGAGTTTGAAGCAATTATTTATAACTAATAGACATAGTAACCAGCTAACTAACACCCTATAGGAACAGTTATCTATCCCAACCGACTCAACATAATTCAGTTAAAGTAATTATGTTGAGTGAACCATTGTACCACACATCTCCAGCCTTGGTTCAGAAACAATCCTAGAAATAAATATAAGACCATATTTGAGAGTAGCATATTTAGTCTTCAGCACAAAGAATCTGCATAGTACTATGCAAGATTTAACAAGTCAAGTTCGTGAGCAGCGAGGCGAGCACCAACAAGCTCCCCAGTCAAATTGGGTGCAATGGTGTCCATCCTACTCTTGAGATAATCATAAAGCCGAGCTCTATATTCCGAAAGAGATAAAACCTGGTCACATAGCTCTCTAATATCTGCCAAATCTAGTTCACCAATTTCAGTTCCCATAGATATCACAGCTGCTTCTTGCAACGCTGCCCCAACTTCCTCTGGCAAAAGCTGAAATATGTTTCAGGATATAAAAGAAAAATATTAAACTACTAAAGTATGTGAAACTAGATATTATTTGTATAAAGAAGCATCACAGGTTCATGAAACCGTGTTTTCAAATATGTTAGGTAAAGAAAGAGTACGAGCTTTAGTGTAAAACAAATCGGGAGCACATGAGTGACAAATCATATTTCTACCTCAGAGAAATCGAGCTCTGCAGCGTTTATTTGATCAACCATCAGCTTGACTGCCCTTGCATATTGAATATTATCCTGAATGATTTCGCTAAGATCAGGAAAATGCCAGCCATATTCTCGAACCCTCATGGCATATGCATTCAACTCTTTATCAAAATCGCAAGTAAACCAATAGCCTGGACGAGCAAGGTGTCCACCTAATAAAAATCATTTTAAGGTCAGGAAAAAGTTGTTATCCGAAGAATCAAAAGTATCAGGCAACAAAGAAAAAAAAACAATACACAGACCAATAGCCTGGCAGATGTATTCAACTCTTCATCAAGATCGTCGAGTAAACCAATAGTCTGGCCGATCAAGGTGTCCGCCTAATTAAAAAAAATGTCAGGAAAAAGTTGTTATCCGGAGAATCAAAAAGTATCCGGCAACAAAAAAAAAAAAGAACAATATACAAACATTTGCATTAGTGATTAACATAAACTATTGTCTGTTCACACAATCAACAGAATATATACCTAGTCTGCACTATGCTTCAACTTGTATATTGATAGGCTACGGGACAAACCCAACTTCATCGGAGCCATATCTTGAACAGCGAGATCAGTTACAAGTTCTCTCAACTGATATTGAATACCTCGCATTAGCTCCATAACAGCATTGTTGTGAAAACATTTGATTTTCTGAAAAGTAACCGACAAAGTTAGCTATTTGATGAAAGACATGTAAAATGTCATCACAAGTTACTAAGGGACACTTGGGCAGCACACCGGTCCCAGTTTTTCCTTAATGTTATTCCCCAGTTTCGCATCAGCTACACATAACGTCTCATTGTCACAATGAGGAAGCAGGAACTTGCGCAGACCTTTGCTAGCTTTTCCATCAATCAAGAACCTAGCTTCCTCTGTAGCTTCTGATATATTCTCAAACTTAGAGAAAGCTATCAATTTGACCACCTAATTATGCATAACTTGTGTGTTAGCTTCATAAACTACGCAAAACGTGAATAAAAAAACAGACGCATATAAACAGATTAAGGGAAGTATGAGTGGGAAGAGATGCAGAATAAAACCTTTCTTGCAGAGTCTGCAGTAGAAAAGTCCTCCCATGAGTCCTGTATAAAGAATTTTGTATAATTTAAAATAGATGAGATCAAAGTATGAAAGAAAGTATAAAAACTTTTTATGATGTATTATTTATGACCTGAAATTGAGAAAGCTTTACTTCATCCAACAATTTGAAAAGGGCAAAACCTGCTGGAGTTTCAAATAATACAAGCATTGTCACTTTTCCAACAAACCTGGAAAACAAAGCATCAAAATAAATGGCTTTTCCAATAAGTAAAACGATCAGAGAAAAAATCAAAGAGTATCGACCTTATTATATATGTTATCGTGTGCCGCACGGTAGAAACAAGAGAGACGAGTCACCAGAAGTCGAAGCTTCTTTCTTTAGTTGGGTTTACACTATTTGTGGGTTTCAAATATGGAAAAAGATTCATGTACACCCCTTTTCTATACACCCCTTTGTACCACTGCTGATGTGGCAGGGGTAGTTTGGGAATTTCACGCAATATGGGTAGTTTGGTAGTTTCACTCACAACCACACAATCTTCTCCTCTTCCTCTTCTCTGTTCACCAGATCGACCTTCTCATCTTCCTCCTCTCTCTGGTCTCACTGCCGCCGTCGACGCCGTTCTGTCACCACCACCATCGGCTACTCCGAATCGTAACCCCATATCCATCGTCATCGTTCTGTCACCTCCATGAACTCCCACAATCGAATCACAACTCCTTCTTCATCGTCGTTGTTTGTCCATCACCACCTCCATGCGTTTTGGTTTGCATTCTAGATCTGATGTCTATGGCAGAGAGTTAGGTGAGCTCTATATTGCACTGTACTTTGTGATGAACTTTTAGTTCATGTGAGAGCTTAATGTTAGAGATTTGGATTTATAAATTTTGTTTTCTGCATTTCCTGAGTTTAAGGGTTTATGAGTTTTTGTTTCATTTTGTTTTCTGCTTGAACCTAGGGTTGTTAGTTCATGTTCTTTTTGGTTATGTCAACCAGCTGATTAAAGACATTTTGATTGAGGTATCTTGAAATACTAATAATGTCTTGTATTAAAATTGTTGTGCATCTTCACTTTGATTGCATTAGTTTTTTTTTATGAGGTTGGTAAAGTTATAGACGATCAATTTTGAACGCAGGAAAAAACATGGTTATGTCCTTGTAAAATTGTGGTTATAGACTTTAAATATTTGGTTATCTGTAGTTTTTTTGTGAAAACAATATCACTTTAAGGGAATTTATCACTGAAATATTATTAAAAATGATATAGGTTCTATGTTTCGTGGACTCTTAATTGATTAGTTTTTTGTTGTGAGGTTGATAAACTTATAGACAACCAATTTTGAATACAGAAAAAAACATGGTTATGCCTTTCTAAAATTGTGGTTATACGCTTCAAATATTTGGTTATATGTAGTTTTCCTGCTAAAATAATACCATTCTATGACAATTTATCATTGAGATATATATTCTATGTTTTTTGGACTCTTAATTGCATTATTTTTCTGTTATGAGTATGGTAAACTTATAGACGACCAATTTTGCACGCAAGAAAAACATATGGTTACGCTTTTGTAAAATTTTGGTTATACTCTTCAAAAATTTGGTTATATATAGTTATATATAGTTCTATTCGACAATACTAGTAGAGTCAATCAAATTACCTAAGGACATCATGTTCTTACTCGTTTGTGCTTGAAAGTCTGGATGTCTGATTAGTGGATAAAAAAAGACTACCTATCAGCTCAATTTTTTTGTATCACTTTCTGGAAGATTTGGCAGGTTAGGAACCAGATGGTGTTCCAAAATCATCAATTGAATCCTATCCAAATAGCTATTTCAATTTTGGAGTTCACTTCAGAGCTCAATTGTTCAAACCATTCAGCAATTGCTACTGTTACAGTGAGATTTGATGCTGAATTTTGGTGTCCCCCTCCACCAGGTGTGATGAATCTGAATTTGAATGCGGATGGAGGATGCTTTAAGGAATCTGAATTTGAATCTAGAGACCATAGAGGAGTCCTAGAATTATCCAAGGTCTTATTTGGATGGTTGAGATATAAAATATTATCCTAGATTGCATAGACATTTATCTACTTTGTCCAATTGTACTGTAAATTTTATTAAAAAACTAAGATTGTTGTTGCCCATGGCCTAGTGGGAGTAGAAAAAGGTTTGGTTCTAACTCATTGGTGGGATATGTCCCTAAACCTGCAGCCTCTGCTGCTTGTACTAATTGAATGGTGGGAATAGATTGCATAACCATCTTTAATTGAACACATGTTTGCTTGTAAAAAATAATTGTTCATGTATCAATGTTGTACTATAAACACAAATAATTGCATCTAGTCACTCAACTTTCTATCTTAATTATCATGTAACTTATAGATGAGTAAATTTGAATGCATTGAAAAAAGATGGTTACACCTTTATAATATTGTGGTTATATGTTTCAATTATTTGGTTACCAAGAATTATCATGTGAAAACTGTATCCTTTTAAGCCAACCTAAGTTAATTGATCACTGAAATACCAAAAGTAACCACCTATTATATTTCTTGGACTCTAACTCTATTAATTTTCTATTATGAGGCGGGTGAACTTATAGATGAGTAATTTTAAAAGCAGGAAAAAAATGGTTATGCCTTTGTAAAATTGTGGTCATATGCTTCGATCATTTGGTTTTCTGAGTTATCATGTGAAAATTATATCATTTTAAGCTAACTAATCACACAATTAAATATCAGCAGTGACTATATTTTATGTTTATTGGACTCTAATTCTATTAATTTTCTGTTGTAAGGTTGGTAAACTTATAGATAAGTAATTTTGAACGAAGGAAAAAATATGGTTACACCATTGTAAAATTGTGGTTATATGCTTCGATTATTTGGTTATCTGAAATTATCATGTGAAAACTATATCGTTTTAAGCCAACTTATCATGTAAATACTAGTAGTGACCACCTTTTATGATTTTTGTCATTAGTTTGATATTCTGAGGTTGGTCAACTTGTGTATGGGTAATTTTAACGTAGGATAAAAAGATGGTTACACATTTGTAAAATTATGGTTATATGCTTCAATTATTTGGTCACATTCAACTAAAACTATGATTACGCCTAAATTCTGTCAAACAAAAACAATATTTAGCTCTCACTTTATTATCATTAGTCGAAAATCACAAGTGTGTCCATAATATATTCCTTTCACTAAAATCATGTGGATAAATTGAGAGAGAGATAAATTGGTAATAAAAATAAAATATGGCTACAAATTTGTTAAAATTCGGTTAAGTGCAGCTCATTTTTGGTTAGTTCGTCTAAAACCTGTGAAACACAGGATCATTCACCTCTCCCTTTATTATCATTAGTCAAAAATCACAAATGTGCTCCAAATATATCCCTTTAACTGAAATCATGTGGAGTAGCTGTGAGAAAGAGACAAACTCGTAATGAAAATAAATTGTGGTTACACCTTTTTTAAAAACTGGTTAATTGCAACTCATTTTTTGTTAGTTTGCGTAAAGTCTGTCAAACAGAAGATCATTCACCTTTCACTCATGCTATAAGTACTGAATGTGGGTTGGAATGAATTTCACTTGAAAGTCCCAGGAACTACCTCTCTTGAGCAGCTACCGGAGGGGATGGAGTTCTCATTATGGATATGGTTCCTTGGTAAAAAAAAAAAACTGATCATTCTTGTAGCTCATGGTTTCTGCCCTTAAATACTCAATTTGTAAATTGTAAACAACACATCCAAATCAAACACAAAGTTTATTTTGCTATTTTAGCATGTGTTTGGAATACCGGTGGAAAGCCACAAAAACCACGTTTTGGCAAAAGCTGGAATTTCCAGCTTCACAAAATCACGGTGAAAATGACATTGGGCAGCGTGCACAGTGAAAAAAACGTGATACCAAACACACTATTAATCTATTTATCGATTTTAGTGCTAGGCGGGAACTCTGTGTCTGTTTATCTGTTTTTTTATTGCACCAGTGCATATAGATTATGAAAATTGGTTTTTATGAAATTTTGATTTTGATTAAAGTTGTTTTGATTTTGATTAAAATTATAAGTATATTTTTTTTTTCCACTTTCATATTGTAATGAATTATACTTATATTTTTCAATTACGACAACAATATAATACAATTTTTTATCTTTTCGAATGACATTAACAACAATATAACGTTTTTATAGAAAAATTTGTTAAAGGTATCATTGAAAGTAGCTCAAAAAACTCAAAATAGTCGTGCTTAATATTCTACTTGAGCAATTAAGAAACCCAACTGAGAGACAAATTTCCTCCCTCAACATTAATCATTTGAAAAAAGAGAATCATAATCGAGGACATCAGCCAAACCTTGCTTAAATTCTTGCGATTGCAACACCCCATTTTTTTTGTTACAAAAGAGGACCAGTGTGGCCCATAACACTATAATATTTTATATACACTACATGTACTTCATTAATATCTTCTTAATTTATTTTTCATTTAACAACCTAGTCTATATGCAAAGAATTTAAGAAAATTAAAACTCTATATTTTTTATTAATTATTATCTACGACCCTTGGTTTTATTTATTTTAATTATTGATTTAGTTTATCTATTTCAATTGATTTTGGTATAACCTTAATAGGGTAATTTTCTACGCGTTCGTCTTTATGTCTTTGACTTGATGAATTATTTTAAAATCATTAATTTTGGAATCTATATTTTTTATTTAAATAAAGAGATATTACGTTAGCTTTAGGTTTTTAATTAGATTTTTACTAAAAAATAATAATAAACTTATTTTAATTATTGTTGTTTTCAGTCTCCGTGAGCTTAGCTCAGTTGGTAAGGACAATGCATAATAATATAGCAAAAGGTTGGGAGTTTGAATCCCGGACACAAAAAAAAAAATTGTTCTTTTCAGGTTGATAAAATTATTAATGTTTTCTTTGCCACAAAGCTTTTTAGAGAAAGAAGTAAATTTCTTTCTTTTTGGACAAAAAATGGAAAGTGAATCTAGCATTAGTACTTAGCATTTCCGTATTTACTTATATTTTAATTGAATGGATTGAAATAGAAAAGAAAAGTACAGTACACAGTTGAATTTACTATTACCACTTTCAAAGTCTCCAGCTCTACATTTATCCATACACCCCCATTTCCACTTTCATTGACTCTCTTCTCCTTCGTACGGAAAAGGTTCTTCAACCTCTCTCTCTCTCTGCTATTTACTTCATCATTTTCCTCCATAGTTATTATATCTATCTATCTATGAATTTGCATTAGATTCGCATTTGATTATTCATAACAGTAACAACAGTGATGGGGAAAGGAAACCCTAGGTCTGTAGAAAAACGTGTATTAGGTCAAAATCTCCCAATTTCATCTCCAACTATACCTTCAGCACCTGTTTATTATCCAACTGAAGATGAATTCAAAGATCCTTTAGAATTTATTCATAAGATTAGACCTGAAGCTGAACCCTATGGAATTTGTAGAATTGTTCCACCGAATAATTGGAAACCTCCTTTTGCATTGGATCTAGATTCTTTCACTTTTCCGACGAAGACACAGGCGATTCATAAGCTTCAGGTTCGTCCTGCTGCGTGTGATTCGAAGACGTTTGAGCTGGAGTATGGTAGGTTTTTGAGGGATTATTGTGGGAAGAAGGTTAAGAAGAGAGTTGTTTTTGAAGGGGAGGATTTAGATTTGTGTAAGGTGTTTAATGGTGTTAAGAGGTTTGGTGGTTATGATAGGGTTGTTGATGGGAAGAAATGGGGGGAGGTTGCAAGGTTTGTGAGGTGTAATGGGAAGATTTCGGATTGTGCTAAGCATGTTTTGTGTCAGTTGTATAGAGAGCATCTTTATGATTATGAGGTTTTTTGCAATAAGTTTAGTAAAGGTACGAGCACGAGTGGGAGTTGTAAGAGTAAGAGCGATCCAGGGGTGGAGAGTTCGGTCAGTTCGGTATCCAAGAAGCATCATGGGGTTGTTGATGATATGAAAATTAAGGATTTGAAAGTGAAGGATCGGAAAGTAAAGGAAGAAAGCCGTGATCAGATTTGTGAGCAATGTAAAAGTGGGTTGCATGGGGAGGTGATGCTATTGTGTGATAGGTGTGATAAAGGGTGGCATATTTATTGTCTTTCACCGCCGTTGAAGCAAATTCCGTTGGGAAATTGGTATTGTTTTAATTGTTTGAGTTCGGATAGGGAGAGCTTTGGTTTTGTGCCGGGGAAGCAATATTCGCTGGAAACTTTCAGACGCATTGCAGATAGGTCGAGGAGGAGATGGTTTGGACAGGGACCTGTTTCAAGGGTGCAAATAGAGAAGAAGTTCTGGGAGATTGTGGAGGGGTCGGTTGGTGAGGTTGAGGTTATGTATGGAAATGATTTGGATACATCTATCTATGGTAGTGGTTTTCCAAATGAAACAAATCAGAAACAGAAACCACAATCTATTGATGATAAGTTATGGCAAGAATACTCAACAAACCCATGGAATTTGAATAACTTGCCTAAATTAAAAGGCTCAATGCTTCGAGCTGTTCATCACAATATCACTGGTGTTATGGTACCCTGGCTATATATTGGAATGCTATTCTCGTCCTTTTGCTGGCATTTTGAGGATCACTGCTTCTATTCAATGAATTATCTACACTGGTATGTTCTAATTTTATTTTATCTCTGTTTTCAATTGAATTACTTTCTGTAATATATATTAATTATGAACACCATCAATTCATATTCTTGTTTTTGTTCTATTAAAACTTTTTTGTCTAGAATTATGTGCCCGTTTTTATGTATGTAAATAGGAAAAATCAAAGTGATGTAGTGGTGGAATCCCAACAATTTATGAAGTGGACATGTTCAATTATTATAACATGATCACAGGAGTTAGATTTAGGAAGACTAGACAGGGTAGACTTGGAAATGACAACATTAGAGAGTTGGGGTAGCACCTATAGTCTAAAAGATGGTAGAGACTAGACTTAGGTGGTTTGGGCATGTAGAGAGAAGACCTGTGGATTCTGTATGAAGGAGAGTGGATCAGATGGAGAGGAGTCAAATTACTAGAGGCAGGGGAAGACCTAGAAAAACTATAAGAGAAACTATTAAGAAGGATCTAAAGATTAATGAGTTGGAGAAAAACATGGTTTTTGATAGAATGCTATGCAGCTATGGTGTCGTTTGATTCATGTAGCCGAGCCCACTTAGTGGGATAAGGCTTGGTTGTTGTTGTTGTTGATCACAGGAATTAGATTTGGTTGTATTTGTGAAATTTTTATTGTGTTTAACTTGTTGGTCGTAGTGCACTTCCAAATTCTGATGTAAGCTTTACTTTAATTCTAGACCAAGTTAAGGCTTTACTTACCTTCTGATTGAACCCCTAATCCCGTTCCCCTGAGGAACCGATGGGCTAATACAAAAAACTAGCATGGATATTAGGCAAAGATGCACAGAGTCTAAAATATATATAAAATATTCTCCATCTACGAAGACAAAATCTTACCTTGCATAACATGGGAGCCAAGAATTACGCTTATCATCGGATGTCTTGTATGAAATTGAAAAGGCAGTAGCAGTTCTCCAATTTTTTTATCCGAACTCCTTCCTCTCGTTCTTGGTTTTGTAGCAACGTCGTAACAGTTACTCTTTTGAGCATGACTAATTACACATGGAAAATACAATCTGGCAAAGTTATATGCCGACAAGAATGTGAATCACGTAATCATCAACTGAAACTTTTATCCAAGTTACATTGATGTCTAATTTCTGAGCAGCCAAAATAGAAAGAAAGAATCAAATGATTTTCTATGACATCCTTATATCCCCTTTAATTTCAATTTTTTTTGTTGGAACTTGGAAGTTTTTCTCCTCCCTCAGAAATATAGTATTCTGGTTTAGTTTTGTATTGCTTCAACTGTTCTGCATTCTGATGGCAAATTCTAATTATTTAATGACCATTTGGTTAAGATTCCGGCCTCCGCAAATGAGAAAATTTAGTTCCAAGGTTCATTTGAAACAAAGAGACTATTATAGTCTACAGATATTTTTTCCCTATCGGAAAGCTTAATAGTTTCGGGAGACTCAACTTGGGGGTTCATTTTACCAAAGATTTATATGTGACTCTCAACTTTTTTTTTTACTCTGTTTTTCGTTTGATTTGCTTATCCCTGAGCCCATAATGTGGAAATCAACTGCTAGCGTTTGCAATGTGTTCTGGTCTATAGGATTTTTTTGAAAATATATTTGGATTCTAGGTTACTACTGCCACTTCATTTTATCTGCTTTATAATGTTGTTTCTAATTTCTTTTGTTCTAGGGGAGAGCCAAAGTGCTGGTACAGTGTTCCTGGTAGTCAAGCCAGGGCATTTGAGAAGGTAGGTCTTGGGCTCTTGTTCTATCTGTACACCAATACTTCTACCGTTTTTTTCCCTAATCCAAAAGCATGTAATTTTCACTTAAATTTGTTTTGTTTCTTTCAACCTCAAACTTGTCGTATTAAAGGTTTAGTAACCATCCAAATTTATTTTATACAGAACCCCGGCTAGTGTCTTTTTGCACATACATATATATTCACTCAGTAGCCGAGGGTGCACTGGATGCATTTGCATGACTAGGAAAGGAAGTGAAGTAATTAAGATAGAAAGGCAATATTATCTGTTGGATTCTGCTCATCCATCGAAATCATTTTATTTTTTATTTAGAAGAATAAAACAAGAGTTGGAATAACCATGACAATGGTTGGCCCCCTTGCTGTCAATTTTCCTTCATGGCATGATGGCTTGGAACATTCTATGCCAACCACCATAGGCTACAGCGCCTATTCTATCTGCCATACGTTGCAACAGCCTATTTATATGGAGGAGTTTTGGCTGCCTGCCATAATCTTCCATCCCTTGCCGTTGCATCATTTAAATTTTACATAATTTTACAATGATATGAAAATTACAGTTATACAATTACAAACAAGCTAATACAGACAATTAAAATTATTTAAATTTGGACAGCTACATTTTGCCAAAAAATATTTCTATAGAAAATAAGATATAGTTATGTTAAATGTGATTGTGAAACTATTTTACCTTACATTTTATAGAAAATGAGCTTTTTTTCCTATTGATGAATCTTTTGATTATCATTGTTCAAAACTACAAGGACAGCATAATTTTGTTTTGGTTTAAATTTTTTGGTAGTACCATATTTCATTTTATGCGAACTAGTTCCTTTATTTCATGTTATATATTTATCTGGACAAAAATCTTTTGGACTATATTTGATTCTATAATGCTGATATACTGGTGGGTTTGTGAGTTTGATTTGAGAAAACATTTTCTTTTTCCATTTCCTGTTTACACTTTTAATTACAAATATCTGACTTTGTTTTCATTTTGTTTCCTGTAGTGAAACCATTTTTGTTTTTGCTGTTTTATGTAAAATCATAAAACAGAAAACAAAGTGAAAGGTGTCAGTTTTCTAATTAAATTAAAAAAGAAAATAAAAGCAGGTTTTTAATTTTTTTTGAAACCAAATCGGCCCTGAATTTTCAATTTTAAGGATGTGTTGATAGTTGAAGTTTGTACGTGTTTGAGTGAACAAATGTTTGTTGACCATGTCATAAAATAATTCATTTCCTTGTAGGTGATGAAAAGCAGCCTTCCTGACCTTTTCGATGCACAGCCTGATCTGCTTTTTCAGCTTGTTACTATGTTAAACCCATCTGTGTTGCAAGAAAATGGAGTTCCTGTCTACAGCACACTTCAGGTTTCATATATCTAGCTTATCATTGGTGAATTTGTAGTTTGCATTTGTAAATACAAGATTGCATTAAAATCATATAATTAGAAGAAAAATGCATTACACTTATGTAAATTATACCCCATTGGTCCTTTTTATAAGAAGCAATTGAGCGATTTTACTTGGTCCTAAATCCTAATTATAAGAAGCACCGACAAGTTTTCTGGAGTATTAATTGTCGGAATTCATTTTATGCACTTTGTTATGTTAACTAGAAATCTCCTTATTTCTTGTGTAAGTGAATGCATTTGATAAGTACTGCGCGTATTTTTGTAAAAACATTTATCATCAACTCCTTTAAACACTCTTACTTTCTCATGATCATTTGGTCTCTTGTTCCTCATGAAAAAAGACTTGAGGTAGTATTATATCATATGGAATATAAATAAGCACTCCACATTTAGTGAACATCTATAATTTAACTTGCGGGAGTATTGTGGGCTGCTATTGTAGTTTAATTACAAATTCATTTGTGTTCCAAACTTATGATAGCTCGCTCCTTTTCACTGTACTTCGTTGCATGTTTAAATACAAATTCATTCACGGTCCAAACTTAAGATAGCTCCTTTTCACTGTACTATGTTGCATGTTTAAATACAAATTCATTTGCGGTCCAAACTTATGATAGTTCCATTTCACTATACTTCGTTGCATGTTTTCCAGGAAATCTATACTGCAGCACTACTGCTTTTGTTTCTCATCATCTTCTCTTTGTATTAAATCTTTGGCATGTTTCTTTTGATTGTTAATATTCTCCAGGAGCCTGGAAATTTTGTTATTACTTTCCCCAGAGCCTACCATGGTGGTTTCAATCTTGGTATGAAGTTACATTCTGTCTCCATCCAAAATTACCAGCTTAAATACAATCTAAGGTATGTCATTTGTATTCTTTGTTTGTGTTTACAGGCCTTAATTGTGCAGAGGCAGTCAATTTTGCTCCAGCTGACTGGCTCCCACACGGTACATTTGGAGCTGATCTCTATAAGCGGTATCACAAAACAGCTGTCTTGTCTCACGAGGAGCTTCTTTGTGTAGTAGCCCAGGTTTGCACTTGTTTTGAGGACATTGCATTTGTTGAAATGATAATATCTTGATGAGATTTAAAAAACTGAGATGGCCTGTATTATTTATTCATCATGATCACTAAAGGCCATCTTGTCTTGCTATAGTTCTCTTCTGTCTAATATTTTGTGAAGTTTTTGTTTTCACCATTTCCTTCTACAATTCATTAAACACGGTACCATTTTTATAATTTTTTTTATAATTATAATGAAATCATACTAGCGAACCAAACTACTCCAACATTAGTGTTTTTAATGTTTCTTTTACACATGTAAAAGAGTAACTGACAGATCACTGCAATCAGTGCTGTGCGTGTTTTGTGCAATGTTGCAGACTCTCTTACTTCTTGATTTTCAATGTTCAGTATGGTGATGTTGACAGCAGAGGGTCCTCTTATTTGAAAATGGAATTGCTGAAAATATCAGATAGAGAAAAATCTTGGAGGGAGAAACTTTGGAAAAATGGTATCGTTAAGTCTTCTCGTTTATCTCCTCGGAAATGTCCCCGATATGTAGGAACTGAAGATGTACGGTTTGTTTTTAATCTATCATGATTCATATCATAGCATGCAATGATAATTCATCATTTTGGTCTTTTTGGTCTTATTTACTGGTGTCTTTTATAGGATCCAGCATGCATTATTTGCCAGCAATATCTCTATCTCTCTGCAGTTGTATGCAGTTGCAGGCCATCATCTTTTGTGTGTCTGGAGGTAAATGAATGTGATTCAGGTTATTGAAATTGTTTAATTGCCATGAAGCATTCATCTTTCTCTATTGCCATCAATGTCAGGATTTTGGAAAAAAAGTTTTATATACGAATTGGCATAGAAAATGTATGTGTGTCCATTTTTGCTGTTAAGCATGCATATTAGTAGTTTCAACTCGTCATTGGAGGAATGAAGTAGATATTTAAGCACCTTTATGAGGGTGCTTAACTGCAGTGTTCTCTATTTAATATTCCGCCTTGTGTACAGTTAAACATATCAGAAAATTGATCTATACCAAGGAAACAGACCGTGGTTGTGTGTTTACATCTCTTGTAAAAGAAGATGAGGGGAATGCACTGCTTGTATATTTTACAAATTTGGCAGTAATGCTGATTTGGACTAATACATCATAGCAATTCATGGAGTCAATTGCTTAATATAGCCAACCCCACCTAGCACGAAAATGCTTGGTTGGTGTTTTTGAACTGGTGCCAATCAGGGAAAAATTATTGTATGACAGATACGAGGATCCATATTATTTGCCGGTTTTGCATAATTAGGAACCTTGTGGTTGTTAATATAGCTTTACAAGCACAAGTATGTGCATAATTCCCAATTAATTAATGTTTCAAGTAAGATTAAGAATTTTAAAGCAGATAGAAAATTGTTGGATAAGTTTTTCTAATTGCTTCATTAGAAGAGCGTGTGATCTAAAATTATTATATACAGCATACTCTAGAAAATGAAACCACTGCCCCCTTGTCAATTTCTACAATTATGGTCAAGATTTCTAGGATTTGAATGATCTTGGTTTGTTCCCTTACATATGTTTTCTGTTTTATCGACTGAATTCAGTTTTCTCTTGTGCAGCACTGGGAACACCTTTGTGAGTGCAAAACTGCTAAACTTCGTCTTCTCTACCGTCATTCACTTGGTGAATTGTATGACTTGGCGTTTTCTGTTGACAAATATACTTCTGAAGAAAAAGCTGAGAGTAGAAACGTAAAAAGACAGTCTTCATGTCCGAGTGCTTTGACAAAAAAGGTCATATATATATGCACATCCCCCCACCAAATTAATGTTAATACTTAGGTTTATCTTTCTGAAACTAAAAGATTCAATGTCCTGGTTCTATATCTTTGATCGTGCTGCTCTTCTGTTAGTGCTACACGGTGACACTGTTTTATGGAATAATATAATATAATGCTGGCATTGTTATGGATATACATGTATTAATTAAAAAAACTTACTATAATCTTCTGACACTTCTAGTTGTGTACAGGTGAATGGTAGCTCCATTACTTTCACTGAACTTGCTACAGAGTGGCTTCTGCAATCTAGTACTATTCTTCAGAATGTTTTTGTGACTGATGCATCTATTACCGCATTAAGGAAAGCTGAACAGTTTCTTTGGGCTGGTTCCGAGATGGATTCTGTGAGTTCTAGTTATGTCTTTTGAATGTGTGTCAATAAAAACATTCTGCACTTCACTACTAAATTCCACTTTGTTTTGGGATGTAGGTTCGGGATATGGTAAAGAGTTTGACCGAAGCTCAGAAATGGGCAGAAGGGATAAAAGATTGTGTGACAAAAATTGAGGTGTGGTCGAGTCGTCAGGATTCAAGTTTAAAGAAAGTTAATTTAGAGTACGTTGAAGAGTTTCTGAGATTTAACCCAGTACCATGCAATGAGCCCCATTATCATAAACTGAAGGTGCTTGACAATAAAATGTTATGTTGTTTTTGATGGTTGCAATTAACTGTCATTTATTTATCGTGTTAACTTGTTCTGATGCAGGAATATGCAGAAGAAGCGAAATTGTTACTTCAGGAGATTGAGACTGCTTTGTCAATGTGCTCCAACGTACTTTTTCTTTCTTTCTTTTTATTTTATAATATATATAAAAAGTGATTCTATGATATAATTTTTGTTACAACTTCTTTGAGAGGTTACTTTTTTTAGCCTGCATTAAACAAATTTATTTTATTATTATTACTGTTATTTATTTTTCCCCTTCAAAAGTCTTGCATAGTTCTTGCAAATCGTTTTTTAGATGCTATGTTAACTATAGGAAATTTGTAATACTATTTTTTAGTAGAAAGTGACTCTGGTAAAATTGTTTTCAGAGCTTCTTATAGAGGCTACAATTTTAGCCTATGAGAAAAGCTTTAGAAAAGTGTTTCTTTTGTTTGGTTTTTCCCCCACAAAATTCTTTTAAATTTTTTAGAAGATTATTTTAACCAAATAGCTATTTTTCTCAAACAAAAAATCAGAAGAATTTGGCCCTTACATTTTGTGAATATATATTTTTTTGGTAAATATATCGGATAAGCATTGTTTCTTGCTAGCATTATGAAATTTGATGATAATGTGCTATCTTGATTCTTCTTTCCGGTCCATTCAATTTGATTGATATAATTTGTTTCAGATATCTGAGTTGGAACTTCTATACTCTAGAGCTCGTGGCTTGCCCATCTACGTGAAAGAGACTAAAAAATTAAAAGGGAAAATTTCATCAACCAAGGTAGATGTTGACGGACATAATAGTTTGATGGTTTTTTTGTACCCTTATAATTCTATGATTAATGCTCAATTTCTTTTGCTGATGTTTGGAAATGGAATCACTTATTTCTCTCTCAAAATGGTTTATTTTATTTTTTAATAATAAGAATACCTTTCAAATCACGACACCAATCCCTTCACCCCATAATGTATAACCTCTCGTAGTTATAGCTCTGAATGAAGCACGCGGTGACACCATGATATTCTAAGTTTCCAAACACACACTTAGAAGGTTGGGAAATATTTGATGCATTTTTTATAAAATGTGTGTTAACTTTAAATAGCCAGAAAAAACCATCTTTCCCCTCCAATGTTTTACACATTCCCTACTCCCCATAAACCCGAAACCCAAAAGGAAGAAAAAGGAATGACCTGCTTTTGGTTTAGGACAGAGATTGCAGCTGATTGTTCCATTTTTCTGTTGTATATTTCTTTGATTAAATACAGTGCAGGAATGTATTTGCTTTGAACACTAGGGAAATGGTTTCTTTACTTCTTATGTATGAAATTAAATCCGAGCTGGAAAGTTGCTGCTGCTAGTTTAGATGTTGTTAATAATGAAAACAATCTAGAAGTGTCAATGTGCCATACCATAGTTATTTCTGGTAATAAGCGACACAGCTCTGATTGTGATGCCAGCTTAGTCTACGCCCATTGATTTGATATTGTTCATCCTGATGATATGAAGATGATGAGGATTGAGTCTCAGAATTCTCCTGTTAACAGAAAATAGCACTTCAAGAAATAAAGACTTGAAATTTCTGTAAATTTTGGTGGCCTGAAAGATAAAAGGATCAACTAAATGTGGTCATGAAGCTTTTGCACTAGAAGAGAACTTGTTATTTTTTCAAGACTAGACATATTTTTTGTAACCAAGCACCTGAGGAGATATTTGCGCATCTTCACCTGGATATCTTGCATTGTCTTGATACAGATCATTTACCTTTAACTTTAGAACATGACAAAGTCTTAGGGTTGAATACCCATTTGTTTTGAGAAGGTGTGGATCAATGTTGAAACCTTTATAGATCTTTAACTAAGGTGTTTGGGAGTAGGGACTAGATTAGACAGTTTTAAAGGCATGAGTTCATGTTGAGGAGGCTCTTCTGTCATCCTCCTGTTTTACATAATTATATATTATTGGGAAAAACCCAAGTCCCACATAAAAAGGATATGACTCTTGATAAGAGTTTATATAGAGTGGCATCGCTCACCTCACAAGCCGGTTTTGTCAGGATGAGTTAGGCCCAATACCAAAACCTAATATGGTATCAGAGCCTATCGATCAGCCCACCCACCATTTATATACACACATCAAGCCCAACAGTGCTCGGTGTGAAGGGGTGTATTAGGAAAAACCCAAGTGCACATAGAAAGCATACGGCTCCTGATAAGAGTTTATAAAGAGTGTCACCCCTCGGCCCTCACCTTACAAGCTGGTTTTGTAAGGATGAGTCGGGCCCATATCAAAACCTAACACACACACAAACACACGTGTGTGTGTGTGTGTGTGTGTGTGTTTTGTTCTTTACCTTTGAAGTTCATTTATAGAATAAAGCAATATTGCTCATAGGAGAGCAAGAAATCACCTCCATAAATGTAAGGCAACAATAATATCAGGATTGCTTCCTTTCCCCATAAATGGCCTAACTACTGAAAAAATACAAATTACATTCTGTCCTAAAGATGAGAGGATCGAACAAGTGACTAAGAAAGAGTTCATCTGATTTGTATATATTTTTGTTTGCATGAGTTTACTCTATTACATAGTACAATCTTAAGGTTTGAATTATGTCCTTAACTGCCTCAGTTTTTGTACTTGGGAAGTTGCTTACTGTAGGGTCTAAGCTTGCTGATTAATTCACTGCATCACTTTTTATATCACTCACATGATTTTTTTTTTATATCAATCAGGCATGGATGGGTAGTGTCAGAAATTGTATCTCAGCTAGAGATCCTGCTGAATTAGATGTTGATGTTCTTTACAAGTTAAAGTCAGAGGTAATAAAAACTCTGAAAATGGTGTACATTTAAACTGGCCTTTTTAATTTCACAATACTTGTTCCTGTTAATATAAAGTTTGCTGTATGTTTATAGTAGTTGTTGGTACAAATGTCAATGAAAGCTTAAGTTCATGTGTGACAGCTAGCAGTTGCATTTGTCTTTTATATAATAATATAAAATGAAATTGTTGAGAAAGAGAGAAGATATTGTGTGTGTGTGTGTATCCAATAAATACAAAGATTACTATTATCTTATTTATATAAACTATATTTACCAGATATTGCGCAACCATAGCTATGCTGTTTGCATTATTTCTAACTTCCCCTCAAGCTGGAGCATTTAATTATATGCACCAAGTTGTTACATATATAGCTTATATGAGGACACCTTATATATTTAGCAAACATCTGTCAATTAGAGCAAGTTAGGGTAAACTTTTTCATGAAGCACTTATGAAAAATAAAATATTAAAAGAATCTTACAAGTTAGAATGACTATGAGTTTCCAAACGATAGTTTTTTGTTTAATTCAAATTATTTTTTGCTTTCTGAAACGCTTTCATCTAATTTCTTGTTTGGTTTACGGTCAAGCATGTCTTTCTCTTCTTAGATGTCAAGAGCAAATTTCCTTCTCCATAAATGTCTACAAGTACTCTGCTGTTAGTGGAGAGCTATAAACTTGTTTTAATTGAGAAGCTGTTATATAAGTTAGAAGCTAATCAAAGCTGGGTCGTAATCTTTTGAACCGATAAAGTCAGTGGCGATATCTCTCTCAAATCTGACACGTCGCGTATTCTATCTGTATGTGCTTAATTCTCTTGTGACTTGATTTGATGTAACATGAAGTATAGTTTGATTATAAAACATCAGTGTCTTCTCCCTAACTGTCCCAAATATAGACTCCTGAAGTATGTTGAGCCAGATGAGCACACCAATAGCTGATGCCATGGCTTGATATTATGCTTCTGCATTTGATCTTGCAACGATTTTTCTGTCTCTGACTTATCTATGATATAAGCTTGGGTTGCTCCCAATGTCTATATAATCCCCATAAATAGATCTCATTTTTTATGATATACAAGGAAATATGGAATCCAATCTGTTCTCCCTTGGGGCAAACCAATTTGCTCTCAGGATACAATTTTAGATATTTTAAGATACTTTTCATATACTCCAACAGTGACATAATATAAATATAATTATGTGCACAAATCATGCATTATTGAATCTGTTTGACAATTCATTGAATCCTATTGTCTTTTTATTTCATGGAATAATTAGACTTTATGTGTAATGTTCATGATTCTCAGACATGCTCATGTATCATGCATCAAATGAGTCGCCTAAGGATTAAAATATGATATTCATGGTTTCAATAGATTGCAGATCTTCAAGTTCAACTCCCAGAGATTGATGCACTTCAGAATTTATTAAATCAGGCAGAATCTTGTAGTTCCCAATGTCGTTGTATGTTAGAAGGTCCTATGAATCTCAAGGTTTGCATCTGTATCTTCATCTTGTTTCATTTTCTGTGAGGGTTAAAAAACATAGCTTGATTAACTATGGAAATATGCAGAATGTTGGTTTGCTTCTTAAGGAATGGGACAGTTTTACAGTTGATGTACCGCAGTTGAGGCTACTAAGGAATTACCATTCAGATGCTGTGTCATGGGTTTCTCACTTTAATGATGTTTTAGGGAGAGTTCACAGTCAGGAAGATCAGCATAATTCAGTTGATGAATTGAAGAGCATTCTTGAAGAAGGTTTATCTTTGAAAATTCAAGGTATTGTGGATTGTTTTAGTCTGGATATTTCGAAGGCCCGTGCAATTGTTTATTTCTTACAGTTCCTAAGGTTTCATTTATGCTTTACAGTTGATGAGTTGCCTGTAGTTGAGATTGAGCTGAAGAAGGCTAGTTGCCGACAGAAAGCTTTGAAGGTAAAATTATTGTTCTTACTGGTGCTTTTCGTTCGCATCGCTCTTTATTTCTTTTAAAAAAGCTATTGAAAGATAAGGGCTTCCTATTATACAGAGGCTAGCCTATTTTGTAATATTAAATGCTCAAGGAATTCTTACAACATTGAGAACTGAATGAAACCACGTGAAATTGGTACAGGCACATGATTCTAAGATGCCCCTCGAATCCATTCAGCAACTGCTAAAGGAGGCCGCCATGTAATTTTTACTTCCTTTTCCTTGTTTTAATTGGCTTATTCTTATATTTTGTTTTATTCAACTTCTTGCTTTTGTTATTGATTCTTAAGGCTAGAAATTGAGGGAGAGAAACAATTCATCAGTTTGTCTTGTGTGCTTGGTGTCGCCATGCGTTGGGAGGAAAGGGCCGGAGAGATTCTTTCAGTTGAGGCTTCTATTTCTGACTTTGAGGACATGATAAGGTTCAACAGTTTTTGAGATGCGTATTTTATCTTTAGTAACTTTGACAAGCTTATTTTGGCTGATGATATTTTATGCATATGCTGGTGTTTTGCAGAGCTTCAGAAAATATATTTGTTACTCTTGCTTCGCTTGATGATGTTAACAAAGCATTATCAGAAGCTAATTCCTGGTTAAGGAATTCAAAGCCATATTTAGCATCTTCTAATTGTGTGTCAAACTCTGTTCGGAAAGTTGAGGACTTGCAGGTTCATGTTTTGTCCTGTTTGTTTTACACTTTTTCCTTTGCTGCAAATATATACAGTAAATATGACAATTTTATTTTCTTCTTTTAGTTGTTGGTTTCTCAATCAAAGCATCTTAAAGTATCTTTGGAAGAAAGAAGGACACTTGAATTAGTTTTGAATGACTGCAAAAAATGGGAGTGTGAAGCACGTTCTCTACTTGATGATGGACGGTGCTTATTTGAATTGGATACCACTGTTCATGGGATAAGCAGTGGTTTATTGTTTAAAGTGGAAGATTTGATTGCAAGAATCCAGTCCGCCATAACATCTGGTGTATCTCTTGGTTTTGACTTCAGTGACATTTCAAAACTTCAAGCATCTTGTTCTACACTGGAGTGGTGCAAAAGAGCCCTATGTTTCTGCAATCATTCTCCTTGTTTAGAGGTTACTGTTTCTCTATACTACAGTCATAATTTATGCTCCCAAATATTGTATTTGCACAGAGCTGCGGCTCTACCCACCCCTTTCTGTTTGACTATGCTGCTTGCACTTTCTTCTACCAACAATATCTCCCGACACTGGTTATATAGCTTCATTCATTATACCTGGTTTCATGCTCCATGTAATGTCAGTTTTACCTTGTTGGGATTCAATGACAAGAATGACACCATACTGTGTAGCCATAATCTCAGTGTTTTCTTATGGATCACTGCTTGATGAATTTGTTTTCCTTCTGGAAGTTTTTTTATTTTTTATTTATTTTTAAATTACTTTTTATTTATTTATTTCTCTCTCTCACTTCTAATATATATATATATATATATATATATAGCAAGCAATATATTTTATTTGTGATTAGATTAGGTGTCTGGCATCTATTTGGTGTACAGCGCATGTGCTTTTCACTGGAGTTGATCTTTGTTTCATTCCATTTAATTTAATGTCTCTGCTTTCTTGGGTATTTTCTGCTTTGTTCTTTATTGAGTGAGATTCCTTACGCTCCTTATCTGTGTAGTTTTTTCTCATCATCTTACTGAATTTCTTATTTTTTAAAGAATTGGGTATGTTTTTCTTAGTACCTATTATTTATAAGAGGTGGTTGCCAATCCTGTAGGATGTTTTGGAAGTTGTGAAAGGCCTATCTCATTCCTGTGTTTCTGGTGCTCTATTGAAAGTACTGGTTGATGGGGTCGAATGGCTTAGGAGAGCGTTAGAGGGGATTTCTAGACCTTGCAATTCTAGAAGATGCAAACTGACTGATATTGAAGATATTCTTACTGATTATCAGGTACGCTTTTGTGTAATTTTCTGTTACTTCAAAAATTTATAGCGCCTTATTATGTTCAATTTATTCATTGCTAGAAGAAGAATAACACTCGTGTAATAATTTTAAGCTTGTAAATATATATCATTCATAGGTATTTGACCCTTTTTTAAGGGTAAAAAGAAAGGAAGTGTATAGTAAATGAAGTTGTGGACAATATTATAAGGAGAAACGTGGTTTTAATTTTTCGGTTGGTTTTGACTAAACATTATGATAAGGCGAGTTGGGGTTATTTCTTAAATTGGGTTATTGACAGAAAGTATTGTGGTGCTAAAGCCTAGATGTAGGTGTACTTCGTGCTGTATCTCAAACCAACTTTTTACTAGGCTTAGTTTTTTGGAAAAATTACAATTTGCAACCATATGTTTGTGCAAAAGTTTCAAACAGATTATATCAATGAGCATCATCCTCAATTAAATTTACAACTATTTTTATCAATCCATCAACAACTAGGCTGAATAATTGATTTAGAGACTTTTGGGGGGCAAAAAATTCAAGAGAAAACTTCTTAGCATGTTCTTAATTATAGTACTTGATTAAAACTGTTTTACTATCAACAGCTTACATCTATAACTTGTATCTGCAGGCTATTAAAATGACCTTTACGGAAGTAAATTGTCAACTTGAAGAAGCCATTGGAAAACATAGGTATGTCTTATTTGTTGGTTGTAGAATTAAGATATGTGATGTTAGTGTAATTAGTTTCAATCTTCTAAATGGAAATTCATCCTTCTTTTGGTGTTCTTTAGATGTCTCTTCAACTATTATTGCCTTGTAAGGTCTTCTTTCTTCATTATGGGTTTCAATCAAATTCCTGGGAAGTTAGGTTTTACACTTCTATATTTTTTGTAACTTATTATTGAGGCCATGCTCTAAAGATTTTATGCCTTCTAATAGTTCTTTCTAATGTTTGTTTAGTTTTCAGTCTAAGCCATCTTGATTTATTTTTAGAATATATTGCTTGTGTACATCATTATCAATTAAGACGATGAAGATTTGTGTTTTTCTAATTTTTGTGTTTTAAACATTTGACATACCTATGTAATGTATTTTATTTTAGGTCGTGGCAAGAGCAAGTGCGACAATTTTTTAGCCTAAGTTATAGGGAACGAACTTGGTCATCAATATTGCAGCTCAAGGTATATTTTCTAGCCTAAATGTACCAAGTGCATTGCATACCTATAACCTATTTTTTGGGTCTTTATGTTGCTATGACATTTCTAAAAAGTGGCAGTCATTGTAAAGATTTTTTGGGTCGTTATAGTTCTCTTTCTTCACTTTATCTCATTCACGAATTACCTTAAGATTTTTGATATTAAGTTCCTTCATATTCTTCTTTTTTATTTTACACATTTTTGTGTGTGTGAGTTTCATTTTATTCTCCATTCACATGTTAACATTGGGATATGAGGCTTATTTGTTAGTCAGGTATTTGAAATTCAAATATTAGAAGTGAAAGGTTTCATAACTACCATGAAGCCTATTCCAATTTGTGCTTTATTTAATAGGACATGATATATCCCTGGCTCACATGCATTGTACTGACATTTAATTGCTTACACTCAGGAACGTGGAGATACCATTGCCTTTAGTTGCTCAGAACTTGAATTAATATCATCTGAAGTTGAAAAGGTGGAAAATTGGAAGAAAAGATGCATGGATAATATTGGAGCTGTATTCCAAAAAGAAAATTCGCTGCTTCATGCACTGCAGAAGGTTTTGATTTTGACATTTTTTCCTCTCTCTGGTCCATTTGCATATTAAGTACGCTTAGGACTTTGCATGATGATTTTCAGATAAAACAGAATCTAGATAGATCACTATACATATATGGCAAGTTGCAAAATCAAAAGGAACCAAACCTATGTAACTGCTGCTTTGTTGACTCCGAAGATCAGAAATCTCTTACTTGTTCTACTTGTATGGACTGGTAAAGTACCTATTACCTTGCTTCTAGAGAATTTCTATGGTACTTTCAAATTTTACTAGTTTACGTACCAAAAGTCAGATCACATATCATTTAATAAAGGCAATCTGACTTACTCCATTTAGAACCGAAACATTTGATAATCATAATTTGGTGTCTAACTACCTTAAAATTTTCCCTTTTAATTTTTTTTTTTCCATTTAAAATGTTTTTTTTTTTTTCATTTCATATATGTAAATTAGTTATAGGTTGTGTTCGTGTGAAAATTCAGCGGCAGTTTATCTAAACAGTTTGCATTCAAAATAATTTTAATATAATCACATTAATTAAACTTAAAAATTTGTAATAATCAATTTCAGATTATTTTTATTAATTACATTAATATGAATTAAAAATATGGGTTAAATATGTGTTTAGTCCCTACAAAATCACGACTTTAAAGTTTAGTCCCTATATAATTTTAATGGTATTTTAGTCCTCAATAATATTGCAGTTTGTAAGAATAGTCCCTATTTTGAAAACTTCTTATAGATAATGGATATTTTTAGTCCTCCAAAATAGTCCCTATAAAATTCAAATAGGGACCAAAAGTGAATAAATTTTTTGTAAGGACTAAACTTGAAAGCTTGTAATTTTGTAGGGATTAAAAACATATTTAGCCCTGAAAATATTTTATAGTCGAAGATGAAATTTAATATGCGCAAATTTCAATACTAGTAGAAAATCAAATGACATGGCTTTCATTAAATGATAACCATTCACCTATTAGTAAAAAAAATAAACAGTACCAAAATATTTTTAACATTTAAGCTTTACATAGATGTATGCTTATGTTACTTTGGTGTCTAAGCAAAGAACAAAATGAAGATTGAATCCTACTCTTCATTTTTTAAAAATTTCATTGTTCTTTTGGTTCCTTTATAAATGATTTACTTTATGTTTTCTGTGCTTCAATATTTTGCAAATAAACTTTGATTTATCTTTTATATGGACAGCTATCACTTGCGGTGCATTGGACTAACATCAAAAGACACTGGCCTCAGAAATTATAAGTGCTCTTACTGTGAAATTTTGAAGGGGAAATCCCAATATTCAAAAGGAAGTTCCCTCCTGGTAGGATATTATGTCTCATTATTACTGTAGTTCAGCAGTTTCTTTTCTTTCACGGGAAACACGTATTGTCTTACCATTCTTTTGGTTTATGCAGAGGTTTGAGAAGCATATTGAATTGAACATTCTTGTCAAACTTCTTTCTGATGCTGAACATTTCTGTCTGTGGTAATATATGATTCTCATAAAATCTTTATTTGCTTCTTGGATAATTGAATTATTGGCATTAATTTTCTCTGATACAATTTATTGTTACTCTACTGAGGCTGAGGCCAAATTTGGATAAGCTTCTAGCTTACAGAAGTTTTTTTTTAATTGCAATTAGTAGTTTCAAACTCAATGAGAAAGCCTTGTAAGTTCTTAGGTGTTTATGGAGAAGTTAAATGATAGAGCTTATGATTCAAATGAGGTTTAGAAGTTGATTTCGACTTATGAGAGAATCTTTTTAGAATACTCATGGTTACGGCAAGATTATTTCAGCTTTTTATTTTCTAGGGATGCTTTTTTTTTAGAGTAATGATATTTTGACATCCATTTGATGACAACTTTGTTGACAACCTTGTTTTTCTCACTTCTTATTGGTCAAAAACAATGGAGAGAGAAAAAGGAAGAGAGAGGATAACAACATCATGTGAGTATGAGAGAGAAAGTTGTCCAAAAGTTGTCAAAAAGTGGTTGTCAAAATATCATTTCTCTTTTTTTTATTAAAAAAAAAAAGAGGGAAGAGGAAATTATTATTAATAGTGGTGGCACTAATGATAATTTTACAGCACTCCCAGATGGGATTTTGAACTCAGTCCCTTGAAGTTACAATATCTAGGGTTTTGGTTCTAGTCTGCTCTTATGTTCCAGTTTTTGGTGAATTTTTCATTAGAGCGATTAGTTTATTTGTAACATTCTATAACCTGCAATTCGTTTATTTGTGTATCTTGTATATCAGGATTGACGAAAAAGATCTTCTGAACCAACTTATTGAGAAGGCCTTTGCATGCAAATCTGGATTGAGAGAAATAGTGAACCTTTCTTCAGCTTATGTCAACGAAGATATTACCATCATCTCTGAAAAATTGATTATTGCTATAAAGGCAGGTTATTTATTTTTGACAGTCTATTTTCTTAAATGATTTCAACTACCTATGTAGAAAATGTTGTATGTTGCATTATTCTTGGATATGCTGTCCGAATCCCTCTATACCCTGTGATAATGTTGTGTTACTGTTGAAAATGATTATGATCTCATTTTTCTTAACTGGAACACATGGTCGTTAAATTTGTGGTGGTTTTGCTTATTGAATATGTTTTATATGTAGGCTAGTAAAGTGGCTGGTGTCTATGATCAAGGTGATAAATGTGACCTTGAGCTGGCATTAGCAAAATACTTGTGGAAAATTCAAGTCAACATATTATTAAGTGGTGTACAAAAGCCCACTATTGAACAGATTCAGAAACATCTGAAAGAGGTATACCATGTTGTCCAGGTTTTTATGTTTTTTGCATGGCAAGAACAGGATGTAGCCTGTCCTGTTATTTTATTTCAAGTACTTTGTTTCTTTTATAACATTTATTGCCAATAAAACTGAAAGGTCCAAGTACATGGCAGGGAATGTCTATGGAAATATCACCCAAAGATCACTACATGCTGAAACTTACAAATGTGAATTGCTTGGTCATGCACTGGGTAGAAATAGCCAAAAAGGTTCTGAACGTACTATTGTCATAATCCACATCCTTTCTCTCTCCTGACCAGATTTTAACTATCTATATATCATGGACAGGCATCAAATGATTCAGGAGCACATAGCCTAGATAAAGTATATGAACTTGTAGCGGAAGGTGAAAACTTGCCTGTTGATGTAAATGAGGAACTCAGGGTAAGTGGCTATCATTTCTATCGAGTGTACGCCAGTTTGAGCTGACCACTAAATCTGGTCAACCTTAAGATCCGTAGTAAAGAACTAGTTTGGTTTGGGCGGTTGGTTAACTTCAAGTGTTATGGGAATGTACCCAATCTAAGTCGAGTCTTAGTCAATTTATACCCCCAAACCTGACCCAACTTATAAATTTTAAATTTTTCTTTTGATTTTTTTTATAGCTTTTCAATTTTAATTTTTTAAAAAATTGAAAAATATCTTGAGCTGATAACCCAACCCAGAGTTTTTCTTAATCGATCTCAACCCATTTTCTCCCAAACGGAACCTGACCTGCTTACACCCTGAGTCATTGTTGTATGATTGAAATGGCATTTATTTACATGTTTTTGACATGACGCCTAATCAAGTATTGTTTTTATTCATAACAGATGTTAAGAGCTCGATGCATGCTTTACTGCATTTGTCGAACGCCCTTTGATCCCGGAAGGATGATTGCGTGTTATCAATGTAGTGAGTGGTATCACTTTGATTGTATGAAATTATCATGCACACAAGATATGTACATTTGCCCTGCGTGTATCCCGTGTACAACATTGCCTACTAACCATGACAGGTCAGATTATTGCATGCTCCTCTAATTAGTTAAAGAGTAACTATTGTATGTTTTCATTGAGGCTTTTAATTTTGTTTTGCTCAAGATTTACTTTTTAGCAAGCATGTCCCACGGAGTACTAGTTTTCATGTCTGGATTACCAGCAGAAAGACTCGTTCCGTTTTAGAAATTGTGAATAAATGTTTAATAAAATTTGTTAGTGAACAGCTGGTTTACCTTCTTATATGCCACTCTGTATGGTGGTGAATGTTGTCAAGCATTGATTTACATTTTTTTTCTTTTTGTAGAACCTCCATTCCTTCTTTAAATTTTTCTATCTTGTATTTCGACCATCTACTAGAGCTGTCATTTATTTGCATCAATTTGCTTACTGTTTGGTACTTTTTTATGATTATCATTTATGTTTTGCAGATTAACTAGTGGGAAACTTGAGGAGCCAAAAACCCCTTCTCCCAGGCATACAAACCCTAGAAAGAAACAGAAGAGGGATGTGCCGAATCACACTTGCATCATGTTTGCATCTAGGAATGAAGATGGTAGTAATTTTAGGTATCCAAATGGGAAAGAATGTTTAAGGTGGAGAAATCGAAAGCCGTTTAGAAGAGCAACTAGGAGACGTGTTGAACTGCAAAGTCTTTCTCCATTTCTCTATGCATAAAAAGATAACAATGGATAGTAGGTAGTCATTGGTCATTACATTGATTCAATTGATTATTATTTTGTTGTCTCTATCATTCTAAATGGGAAATTTTCATCTTTTATCCTTGTCATTGTAAGCCATTTAATTGCATGTCACGCCATCTGAAATAATTAGGATGGCGATGGAGTCAATTAAGGTAGTCAATTCTAATTCGAATTCTAATTCTAATTCTATACAGTTGACGGAAGTAGGAAGGATTTTGGTTGAAGTTGATTGGAGAAAATAGTCTTCAAAGCATGTACAGTACAGCCTAGTCTGTCAAAAGTTTCTAATAAAATACTATTGTTTTCTCAGTTTTATTATTATTTGAAAATTGACGTTTTAAGAGGGGCTTGTACGGATGTTGGCGTATAGTGAAAATAAATTAGATGCAATTGAATATGTAGGCCAAAATACTTATACTGGTAGTACATATAAATAAAATTTCAGTCAGTGAACTGATATTTCCCAATCAATTGGGAAGGATGGATGGTGAGGATAGTTTTACGAAGAAATTTCATCAAATGATTTTCACAGTGCTTTTTCTTAATCATGTCAGCAATGACCTTGCAGTCTACTTTACAAATGACTTACTACAAGGGCATCTCTCAAGCCAGCTTTAAACCATACATTTGTTTATATAGCAGATCCCATATCTCCCACCCAAATACATTATAAGAGCTGAAACCATACGTATGGGATGAGTCATCAACTTTCAATTTGATATAACTTGGAGGAGAAGTTTCAGCCAGATAGTACACTTGTTTGTACTGTTTTGAAGACAAGAAATTAGAGTCAACTTACTTTTCAATAACATACGAACATCATCGTAGACAATGTTCCAAAGATAAACCTCTCATATTTGACTGAGAAAAAACTATCAGATTTCCTTCTTTCTGTAAAGAGCTTACCTGTATCTTTGCAAGTTACATTCGACTCTAACTAAGGATGACAACAAAACTAAAAATGGTCTTATTAACGGCTGCTCTCGGACACTCTTTAAGGAACTCAAATTTAGAAAATCTCAAGAAAGTCAATTGTTACGGATTCCAATGCATTGATTACATAGATTTTCATTTTTTTTTTTTTGATATTTGGGTTCTTTAAAGAGTGTTTCGGGGCACTTGTTAACATTTTCCAACTAAAAAACATGCTCTGATGACCATGTTTACTAACCCAAGACCAAATGTTTGAACTTCCCCAATCCCTAATCATTTATATTTTATCAAAAATGAAAAATAACTAGATACTTATTTTCTGTTTTGGGTAAAGTCGCCAAATTAAATAAAAATAAAAGTATAATTAGATAGTTATTAATTTAACCAAATAAATGAAAGAAAAAAATAATAATTTCTTCTTTTATTTTAAAAAACTAGAACCAAAACCTCATGGAAGAGTATAAAATGACATGAAGTAGAGGTGGTATATCTACCACGTTTAATTAACAGATTTTAAAAAAAAAAACATTATCTCTATAAAATTAGGAGAGAAAAAATATTATAATTTACTAGGGGTGTGTTTGGTAAAAATAAGCTATAAGCTAGCTGATAGCTGATAAGCTAGCTGATAGCTGAAAAGCTAGCTTATAGCTGACGGCTGATAGATGATAGCTTATAGCTCGAAAAACTCGCTTATTAAAATTAATGTGTTTGGTAAAATTGGTTGTTAAAGTAGCTGATAAATATAAAATGACATAAAATTACATATCTATTTTATTTATTTAATTTGTTTATAAACAATTTTACTTAATATATTTATTTTGAAATATTTTAATTAATTTCATCTTTAAAATGGTAAATGTGGTATTAAATTAAATTGTGATTTTTGTGTAATTAAACATTTTAACTTTGATATAATATATCTTTTTTGTTTTTTTGCAAATTATATTGTTTTATTTGAAATTATAAATAGTATATAAACTAATAGAATGCAAAGAGGGTCTATATGTATAAAAGGAAAAAAGAAAGTGCATGGCTGTTAAGCAAACCAAAAAAGAAAAAAGAAAAAAAAAGTGGCAGTTACTTTTTTTGGTGGTGGTCAGGGTTCGAATCCTGGACCTTGCATATTTTATGCATCGTCCTTACCAACTGAGCTAAGTTCACGGGGACAAGTGGCAGTTACTTTGATAACATGGTTTAGTGGTCATTTTTGAAAAAATAATAAAATATATATTTTTTAGTTACTTTCATTATTTCAAAAAATTTAAAATAATTATTTATTTCAAAAGTCCATTTCCTTCTTGATAAAAAAAAAACTATTTAACGTACTTCCTTTGTCCTAAATTATAAGCAAAATATACTCAATTATTTTGTCTCAAAAATAATCTTGATTTGTATTTTTCAAAACACTTATTAAAAATGCACATTAAATATTAAGAAAGGTAATTCAGACATTGTTCACTTTGACATTTATCGAGTTTGTTTTTTTCAAAACACTTTCTTAATAAGTGTGATTTTGTTTTTATAGCTTATAAATTAGAGAGTATACTTTTTGGACTAATTCAATCAAACAACCCATTCAATCTACAATGGAAGTCTGAGAAACCGAATGTAAGTGTAATAATCGTTGTGTTGCTAGTGATTAGAATTTTATTCTCATGATGAATAAATGAGAAATTTAAACCAAATGAGGGTTATGTTTCTCTAGTTGCAGCCTCTAATTACACTCCAATAATATCTTATCTTAATATATATATAAGGCCAAATACCTCCCTGGGTCCTTTAAGTTTTACGTTTGTTTCAGATAAGTCCTTTAAGTTTCGAGTTTGTTTCGGATAGGTCATTTCTGTCAACCTCCGTTAAGCAAAAGTTGTTCTGTCCGTTAAGTCAAAGCTGATATGTCCGTTAAGTGGGTGAGGTGGTTCTCTCTGACACTTGGCATCGATTTTTTCCCCCAACCAGATCAACTTTGGCTTAACAGACTTATCAACTTTGGCCTAACGGAGGTTGATAGAAAGGAGCTATTTGAAACAAACTCGAAACTTAAAGGACCTATATGAAACCTTAGAAACTTAAAGGACCTATCTGAAACAAACTCGAAACTTAAAGGACCTATCTGAAACCTTAGAAACTTAAATGATCTATCTGAAACAAACATGAAACTTAAAGGACCCGGGGAGGTATATGACCTATATATAAATGTTAAACAATGCTGATTAACCCTAGTCCCGCCTCTCATTAACCTAATCCCGCCCGTTTTTAGGGTTT
The DNA here is from genome assembly GCF_051527215.1 of Medicago sativa. Classification (NCBI taxonomy): domain Eukaryota; kingdom Viridiplantae; phylum Streptophyta; class Magnoliopsida; order Fabales; family Fabaceae; genus Medicago; species Medicago sativa. Next base: position 3,725,528 of record NC_140753.1, read on the forward strand.
AAAAAATTTTTATGAAAAAACCATCGCAAGGATTCAAACCCGCAACATTATGGTTTCATGTAAGCATTCTGACCACTAAGCCAACAACTATTTTTGTGATATATTTTTGCTTCCACTATCACATATCCAATACCAAACATTCTCTTTTAAAAAACCAATTAATCCATTTTTCTTTCTTTACAAAATTGAACATTGAATGTTCTGAATCCTTTTATCCCTTATTCCTTCGATCTCAACCCAGAAGGCAGCGGTTTCCATCCATTTCTTCCCCCTTTTCCTTCGATTTCTCCTAAAAAATGTGATTGTGATGCCGATTTCATCCATAATAACTTATTAATGGTATGATCACTAAACTAATTTTGATATTAATGCTAATTTATTCATATTGATTTTGTGGATTGTGATTGTGTCGGTTTTGATGAAAGTCGATGCTTGAAATCCTATTATGAGTATATTGATTATATTGATTGGGATTGTGTCAATTTCCTTGGTTGCCAATGCTTTAAATAATAAGACACTTAAGGCTTTAAATAATAACACACTCGTGCTTTAAATTGTAATGGTTAGGATTGCACTTTCAATTCCAAATCTTCCTACTATACGGAGACACTTGAATGGTGTCATACTACTTGGACTGTTGTCGTGGTTAACGATGAATGTTTCTATCTACTTTAGAAATAAATATTTTTGAATGTTTAATAGTTATTTATCTACTCTTTTTAGACTGAATGTAACTTGATTTGTGATATTGAAAAATAATTTTAATTGAATTATTCATCAATATCATTCTAGTATTTATTGAAATCTAGTACAAAATACATTTATGCATGTCGACAAGTAATAATATATCCAATTTAATGCATCGTGCATCGTGCGGATCGGGATCTAGTTAAGTTAAAAGGATAAAAATTAAACGAGGGTTTCTTAAACTAACACATGATAAACCCTGTCTATTTTCAAAAAACCAAAACACTGACCTCCTCCCTGTGCTGCCATCTACCAGCATAACAGCTTTGTTTTGTCTCCTCCGATATTTTCCATTTTTAGCTTCAACTTAGAAATTGAAAACCCTAATCTTACTCAAATCAATAGAGGAAATGAGGCAGATGAAGCCGTTGGAGTTGTTTCACGATTTGGTCAAAACAACAAAGAACGAACGTGGAAGGTTGATGGGTTTAGATGTCGGTGATAAATATGTTGGTCTCGCTCTTTCTGATTTTGATAACAAAATTGCTTCTCCTTTCAGGTATCATAATCATTAATCACCATCAAAATCACTTTTTTTTTTTTATTATTGAATGCGGTGTTTGGTTGGGGGAAATGGATGACTATTTTGTTAGAATAATGCTAACAAGGATGCGAGTTTTCGTCAACAGTTCGGGGAAAAAAGTATTCGCTGTACTATATAGCAGCGCTCATTTTGTTATGCCCAAAGTTTCATGCTGTTATAGTCCTTGTTTGGATAAACAATTTATTTTGCTGTTCATAGGATATGCGCTTTTTCATTTAAGCACTTACGAATAAGCTATTTCTATAACACATCTTCTGGAAATAAGGTGAAAACAACTGCTGAACATGTCATAAGTTGTTTTCATTAGTTTTTCTAAACAGTGTCACAAGTATTTATGCCGGTAGATAAGCTCAAATAATTTAATCCAGACAAATCGTTGCTATTATAATGGTAGAACCAGATATCTAAAATATTTTCTATTACAAAAGATATCATATTAAATTGATTTTATTTTCCCTCGTTGCATTACCCTCCTCTGAACCAAACACTTTGTAAAAATGAAGGTTGTAATGTTCCATATAAATAATGTGTATGCTTGTTGTGTTCAATGCCAGTGTTCTCGTCAGGAAGAAGAGTAATGCTAGTTTAATGGCTGCTGATTTTAAGAGTCTGGTGAGCTTGTTATGTCTCTTGCATTCAACTTATACTTTTATTTTCAAAATGTGTTAGTTTATGTGAGTCTCTGGCTTTGAATGTAATGAGAAATGAACATCATAACTGCCAGTGTATTGACCACGTGTTTCGTAAAATAAAATCTTAATTTGTTGTTATGTTTATGTATGTACTCTGTACTTGTAAATAGTTAATGTTAATGTCTGTGTCTGTACATGCATCCAGTTTTATAGTTGCACTCTTTGAATTTATCTTAGAGTTTCTGGTTTATCTTACGTGACATGTCTCGGCAGCAGCAGCACTGTAAAAATGTTGTAGATTCCCAAATTATAAGTATGGTATCGGAGGAATTGTAGTTCTACACCCTTGTGGTGCATAAGTCTCTTTGTTGATTCTGCATGTTTTCTTTTCTTTTTTCATAATGATCATTTTTTTTTTTCTGCTTTGCAATTATTTGTTTTGTTATCTAAGATGTATCTTCCTCTTAGATTTTTCTGTAGTGCAAGTTTGCTTCTTTCCATCTATTCTAGTTACACTCAAAAGTATGCTATGAAGTAAAAAATCATTAGTGTAGTCTTGTTTCACTTTTTTGTTTGTTAACCCTTAGCCTTGATCTAATTTTTTTCACTGTTATGATGGTAGAATTAGTGCAGTATGCATAGGTGTATTGTGTATTTTTATTTTAATCATTCATTATTGGTACTACTCTTGGCTATTTATGTCATAATAATCCTAAGATGTGCCATGACAATTTCATCTGTTTTCGTGCAGATCTCTAAATATTCCTTGAAGGGCCTTGTTATTGGCGTCCCTTTTGAATACAATCTGGTTTCTCCTGATGTGTGTTTCATTTCTTTGACCATCTGCATACCATTTATTACTGTTTTCCTGCACTCATTCATTTATTCTACATTTTTATCAGGCTGTGCAAGTGAAGGTCCTCATTGATAATCTCCGTAGAACAAACATGCTTGAAGGTCTAAAGTATACATATTGGAATGAGTGCTTCACATCAAAGGTGCATTCACAGAATTGCTATTCCTAAAACTAATGAATTTAAATCCACCTTAAGTCAGAATTTTCCAACATGACTACAACCATACTTGGTCGGTAACTACTTCTAGAAAGAACTAAATATCTAAAAAGCGTGAAACAACTAACAAGTAGTATACATTTAAAGAGAACCTACTTTATCCTGCTACACATACTCAAATGTATAGTTCATAATTGTTTCAAACAGTTTGATTAGTCATTGCAATAAAAATGAGAAAATCTGAAGTTAAATTTTATGTGCAGAATGTAGAGTTATTCTTAAAGCCTTTGAACTTCAAAAATGCAGTTCAGTCTAAAACTATGCTAGACAAGTTTGCTGCTGTAGGAATACTTCAAGTAAGTTCTTTGATCTGCTTCTTGCATTAATCTACAATTTGACTGTTGTGCTTCTCTAATTCTCTTCCCATGTTACTTATCATGGAAACATTATTGTCTTCGCTTTTCACATTTCAATTATGCGGAAAGTATAATAAGAATGTATGCAACATATGAGATCTTTATTTGGTGTTTAAATTTTGAAGAAATCATTATGAGGAATTTGTATGACAATGAAAGACTTGAAATATAAGTTTTGAAGTTACTCCCATCACTACAATCATTTGGCCACAAGCTCAACTAGATGGCAATTCATTCTATATACAACAACAGTGTTTTCTGTCTGCATTTTCATGATTCTGTTTGGAGATAGACTCGTTTGAAAGAAAAATTGTTTCTAGGACCAGGGGCGGATCTACACTTGGTTGAGGGTGTGCACCTGCACACCCTGGATTTTTCAAATTTGCTCCTAAAATCTTATATTTTTTGCACTTTGCACACCCTGAAAATTTCCTTTTGCACCTCTGATCTGACCAACTCTTGCTCTCACAAACCAAGAAAAAAAACTGGAAAAAAAATGATACAGAAGTGTCGCACAATAGAAGAACAGGATAGAGCAAAGTGGAAAAAGGATGAGAAATGAAACAAGGAAGAAGATGAAACTGTGGCGGCTACTTCTACACTTATCTCTAACACTGTGTTTGGTAGAGGAGAATTAGGGGAGAGAGAAGTTGAGGGGAGAGAAGTTGAAGAGAAGTTGGCAATTTCTCTTGTTTGGCAGACAAAAGAAATAGGGGAGAGAGAGTTAAAACACGTGGGACCCACATGTTTTTATTTCTCTTCACATGAGCGAAGAAAGGCTGAGAAAGGGGTTTTTTTTTTTCAAATTTTCATATTTGCCCTTGACTTTTTCATGTTTCAAACTCTGCAGAAATTTCAAAGACCGGTGGCTACATCCCCTTGTCTTCTCCGATTTAATTACCAGATTTTTATCTTATTTAATTTCTTGAATTGCTTTGCTTTAATTACATGTTTCTTGAATTGCTTTGCTTTAATTACATGAAAAAAGATAAGGGAGTAGATTTTTGGTAATAAACAAGCTTACGAGGGTGTGGGTGTTTTTTTTCTTCCTTTTCTTTACCTGTGAGTTCATTTTTTTTTTTAAGGTGTGAATTCCTTTCTTATTTTTTTGAAGGCGTGAGTTCATTTTTTATTAAAACATTACATTTGTCAAACTCATTGATAATTAAAATAACTAAACTATCTTAAAAAAAAGTAATATAATAACTTGTATTAATTAAATTATTTTTATGAGTTTTTAATCTCAAGGGTATTTTTGTACTTTTTGATATAATCAAAACTTCTCTCTTCTCTATTTCTTTTATCTTTCTCTTCTATCAAACAACCCCTCAAATCTACTCTATTTCTCACCTTTTTTTCTCTTCTCATACTCTCTCTTACCTATTTCTCTCTTCACAACTTCTCTTCTATACCAAACATACCCTAAGAGAGATAAGCTCCAAATAACTTCATCTTATTATGATTTATGGGCTTGGGCCAGAAAACATTTTGTTTTTAAATGTTACCCTTGCTAGAGGTTGTGAGTTGTGACTAACATATGTGATTTTTTTTACTATAATCATGGACAAAAAATTTAAAGTTGGAAAAATCAACATTATTTTGTTAAAAAAAAAAATCTGCCACTGCACGCCATTTATATATGCATGGACTCATATATTATATATTCTCATCATCATATATATGTTAGTATAGTGATGATAAATGTTAGTATAGTGATGATAATATTGTTAATAAATTATTTGATTGGGTAAGCAATGACAATAGCGATGATAATATTGTTAATAAATTATTTGATTGGGTAAACAATGACAATATTGTAAATTTAGTACTACCATTGTCCCTAACTATAAGACCATCTTAACAAAAAAAAAAGTTGTCCCTTTTTATAAGACTCACTTTGTAGTTCCATACATTAATTATTTTTTTGCCAACATATCTCTATTTATTTTATATCTTTTTATTCAATCAACAATAAATATTATGTTGCAAAAATAAACTAACTTTCTTTCTCTTAAAAGATCAAATTATAAAAACAATAGTAATTACAAACAAATTTAATATTACCACCGACTTTCTTAATTGATGTGATTTGGTTAAAAATGTCATATATTTACAGTAAAATACGAAGAAAACAATTAATGTACAAAAACTTGGTGTATATATTTTAACATTTTTATTTATATATAATAATAATTTATGAAGTTAAAAAATTTGCACCCCCTGACCTAGGGTCCTGGATACGCCACTGTCTAGGACCACATTAAAAACCAATTTTTCATGAGTGTATTGTGAAGACCCTCCTTTATTTGCAAGGGAATTTGAGATTATAAAACTGTTTACCTTCTAGGTTGTGAGTAGGTTATTTCATCTACTTATATGTTAGTATTTTCCAGGGGTACATGGACTATGCTAACAGAAAAGTAAAGCAGACAACACTGGAGTAAGACTTCTTAATAGTGTAAGTTCACAAACATGCTAATGTTAGTCTCTAACTTCTTTTACATGATTTCCGTTTCTCTTAACTAATAATTTGCCATGGTGGTTCGTTTTATTTTTATGAAATTTATCTCTTTTCTGTTGTGTCTCATTAGTTCTCTTTCTACAGGTAGAGAGGCATGCACCAGAAATCATATCCAAAAATCACATCCTAGAAACGTGTTAAATTTAATGGTAGTGTGGTGGCATGATAGAGGATTTAATCTTTTCCTATATTTGTATTCTCCATTCTAGACCTGAAATGAAAATATAACCTTCCTTGTTGAGTCTGATCATTGCTGCTTTAGTACCTTAGAGAAAAAAGGTTAAGTGACAACTTAGCTCTTATACCTTCCTTTTCAATTCCAGTATTAATACAGTTATTATTCATTCAAAAAATAATAATAAAAATTGTTGTTTATCCTCTCCCCTCTCCATTGAATAAGTATCATTAAACACAATTTTTGGGTAGAATTTCAAATTAAAGAAAATTAACTAATGCATTGAATTTAACTTAAGTTTGTGAATAGCGTTAAGTCTTTTTACTGGAAGCTGCAAGTCAACAATTACATGTTTTGTCAAATACTAGCTAAAACTAACGTATAAAATATATTTTGGTTTTGGAAGATCTTAGCGATAAAATTTAAAAACACCAAGTGTAAAGAAGTAAGAAATTATTAATTCGAACTCCACCGCAACGTATAAAATTTTTCTCCAACTATTAATCATCTAAATTATACTAGTTATATCAGCTTCTAAAATTCAATCATTTCCTCAACGACCAATAGAAAAACTATAGTTTCAATGATTTTTTTTTTGAAAGATATAGTTTAAATGATTGTAAATAGACATTTTGTTAACATTTTAAATTTTAAATGCTTTCAGTATATATTTTTTTACGAAATAACATTTTTTACCTCGACCGAACTCCAAATTATCGTAACACATTCCTCTAAAAATGAGGGATCTTAGGGTTAGCAAGAAAAAACTTTTAACCTGTAGTAAATCCATTGAATGATATGTATTACATATCATTCAATAATAACCTTTAATCAAAACTGAGATTTATAGCTTTTCCAGTGAAAATGAAATGAACATACATACTATAGCCCCCCCCCCCCCCCCCCCCCAGAGGGCCAACTTTAACATTTGGCCGTTCGATTTGGTGGTCTAGGTTTGGTACTTTGATGGGTCCCACAGTACCCCTCCAACTCGTCCACGTCAGTTTTCTTAGATTCTACGTTCTTGTTTCTTCTTCTTTTAGGCCATTTCTGGTCAAATGCTTCCACCTTACCTGTCTCACTAGTCACTATTAAGCCCACCACTCAAGTTTTTAGATTTACTTTTTTCATGATTAAAAAATTTAACCTCAGTTCTGGTTGACTTTTTAATTTCGAGTTTTTAGATTTTAAAACTTATTTGCGCTTTCTAATTTTGGATTGAACAATATTTGAAAGGGTTAATTATGTTTTTGGTCCCTACAAAATTGCGACCTTGTAAGTTTAGTCCTTACTTAATTTTAATAGCATTTTTAATCCCTACAAAAAATTTCTGCACTCAATATTAGTCCTTACTCAATCCAAATTTGTTTAATTTATGCTTAAACTCTTAAGTTTTTCAACAATTTTTTACAGGCGTGTTAAGAACGTTATTAAAAGGTCCTCCGAAAAAAATATCGCAAAAATTTGATTTCTACGTCCATATTTTTGTTACTTATATCTTAAACTTTGTTGTTTTAAAAAATTCATATTTAATTTATTTCATGTTAAAAAATTATAGATTTTAGTAAATGAACCTTTCATAGTGTTCTAAACTTGTATAAAAAGAATCGTTAAAAAATTTAAGAGTTTAAGGATAATTAAACAAAATTTATTTTAGCAGGGACTAAAATTATAAGTAAATTTTTTTTTGTAGGGATTAAAAAAGCTATTAAAATTAAGTAAGGACTAAACTTAGAAGGTCGCCATTTTATAGGGACCAAAAACATATTTAACCCTATTCGAAACACTACCACATAATTCAATCGATATTGTTGATATTATTAATTTGAACACTTTTATTCAAATTCAAACTTAAAATCTTGCAATTGTGGATGTATAAGTGTTAAATTCAATATTTTGGTGGTATTTAGGGTTCGAATCCCAAATTTTACATATATTACTCATTGTTCCTAACAAATGAGTTAAACTTACGAAGAAGCAATATTTAATTCTACGCCAATAGCCTCCAAACACATGTTTTTTTGGGCTTCAACATGATTTGACCGTCTTAACAAAGAGTTTGGGTTTTTTTTTTTTAAAAAAAAAATCAATTCTACACCACAAAATTGAGTCTACATGAAGTACAAAATTCTAGCCTCGAGAGTATAGCAAATCTATTTTACACTTTTGATAAATAAAACTCGATGATTTTACACATTTTCATGTTGCCTTTATACCCTTTTTCTTGGGGAATTATTATATTTTTAAAAAAATTTCTCTTAACGTCATTTTTTTTGTAGAGATCGGGGTTTGAACCCCGAACCTTAAATATATTATGCATTATACTTTAGAAATGACTAAATGTCTTCGTAAATTTAGTTCAATTGATAAGAAAAATACATAATCCATGCAAGATCAGGTGTTCAAACCTCTAAAAAAAATATAGAAATAGACATATAGACATGTCACTTTCTTTGAGACAAACTTAGGCCTAACTTCAAAATTGAAAACCTCACCCATTTTTTTATGGGGTTTGCTAGGATACACCCACTAGTTTTTATTAAGGTGTGTTTTAGCAAAGATATAACTAAAAAGTTGTTAAATACACCTTAAGGTGAATGTTGCTAAAACACACATTCTAAAAAATAAGTGGGTGTACGTTAGCAACTCCTATAGGCATTTGCTAGGATACACCCACTTATTTTTTAGAAGGTGTGTTTTAGCAAGTTATAACTAAAAAGTAGTTAAATACACCCTAAGGTGTAGCTTGCTAAAACACTCCCACATAAAAACTAGTGGGTGTGTTCTAGCAAATCCCTTTTTTTATTTTCTAAAAATAAATATTTCATTTCAATTTTTGTTTCTCTCCTCCACAACCAAACTCTTTTCTTTTCCCATCATTATTACACTCTGCACTCTTCTGTCAAAATCAAAACCCTAGATTTCAAAATCTAGGGTTTTATTTTCCAAATGCGTTCCAGCTATGATTCCTGAACTACCCTCTTATCCCATTTTGAGTTTTCTCTCTTCAATTTAAGCTTCTCATTCTTCTACATTTTGAATTCAATATCTAGAGCTACTAGGGTTTAGATCCCCTTTTCTGTTTTCTCTGCATTTTGGTATAAAAATCTAATCTTTTCATTATTTTCATACTTTTTTGTCATCTGGGTTAGTTTAAGAAGTTAACTTTAGTAAAAAAAAGTTGGGTTTTTGAACTGGAAAAAAATTAGTATATTAATCACAAATTAAGAATTTTTTAGTGTTAGTTAATGCATGGATGAGAGAGAAGCTATGTCATTTTCTGATGGGTCTGGTTCATATTACATGCATAGAGAAAGAGTGTTTCAACAACCACCTCCTGGGTTTAGAGCTTTGTCTAATCCTCATGGTGGTTCTGATGGTTCTGCATTTTCAGCAGAGCATCAACATGGTAGTTTTAGTCATGGTGCCGTAGTTCCTTATTCAGGGGAGCTGTCTGTGAAAAAGAAAAGAGGAAGACCTAGGAAGTATGGTCCTGATGTACCTGTTTCTCTGAGACTTTCTCCTATGTCTGCTACTGCTAATTCCACTCCTGATTCGGAGAAACGGCCGAGAGGACGGCCACCGGGAAGTGGAAGGAAGCAACAGCTAGCTGCTCTAGGTATGGTTTGTGTTTTTATATGGATGGATATTATTTGATTGTATGTATTGTTTAAGGATTTGGAATTGTAATTTGGCTTGTTCATTTTAGAGGGAAAATGTGATAAGTTATTATTTACAATTGTTTGTTAATTAATTAAAAAAATATATACTTTGGACCTCAAGAATTGGTCCTTGATGTTGTTCACTTGCTAAGAAGTTTACTTTATTGAAATTATCAACTTGCTAATAGATTGGTCCCTTTAGGTAGACAGTGACTTTTTAAGGACGAAAGCAACACAAGTAGGATTTTGAAGAAATTAGATTCTATCTTTATTTTTCCATTTCTAGATGCTTTATACTTTAATCTGATGATTTTACTTTCCTTCTTTTCTTTTGCTTTTATCCAGTTGCAACTATTTTTGTTCCTTGCCATTGTTGTGTTTTATATTGGCGGTCCAAGTGTTATTATTCAGTAATTTGGTGTCTCTTGACTTGGTTACTTGTTAGTCATATTCTTACGTCAAAAATGACTAAATTGATGGTAATTGGAACTCACAAATCTCCCAGACATGTATAAGACTAGTTTAACCGAGGCAGTTATACATAGATAACCATCTATCATGGTTTCTGATGTTTATCTTTTGTACAGATTGCAATGTACAAGTAATACTTAATTTCTAACGTTTTTGTTTATCCCTTCTAAGGTGAATGGATGAACAGTTCAGCTGGACAGGCTTTTTCACCTCATGTTATCACCATTGAAGCTCAAGAGGTAATTGTATTCTTCCATTTCGTCGGACGTATAGGTTTCAATCCACTTTGTTTATATTTAGTTGTTTTTAAAAAAAAATCTGAATACAATGATGTTGAGGCTGTATGTATTGAAACAGAAGATTTTGGTTTGTTTCCGACTTTCCATATTATATTTTTAAATCATAATACCCCATAGGTCTAATGATACCAACATCATTGTTGACATTGACGTAAGGAAACAGCTAAATATTTTCACAACCAAAGTTGCTACATTATGACTTGAAAGAAGTTGAGTACTTCTTATTTAACAAAAAAGCCTAAGAATATGGCAATAGAGATATTTTTTGGGGGAAAAAATGTGCGCAAGCTTCATGGATAGTTTGATAAGATGAAATTACGTTCAGAATGTTTGATTAGATGATTTTACTTGACCAATAATGATGTGGAGGGGTTATGTAAGTGGAAATTGCTGTAGGCACTCATGTATGTATATCACATTGATTGAATTATAAGTTGCATGTAAATTGTGATGATTTTTTTACACATAAGCATAGTTGTTTTGTCTAACTTTTGTTGTAGTTTTCAAGTAACAAACTTGTTTTTTTTTTTGTTTTGTTTTTGTTTTCACAACAATAAACTTAGTAGCTTTATTCATCACTAAACCTTCAAGCTTTTACTCAAAGTTCCTTGAATGGATATTTTCTTTTGTTTCAGGACATTGTAGCAAAGTTATTGTCATTTTCACAACATAGACCACGCGCTTTATGCATTTTGTCGGGAACTGGGACTGTATCTTCAGTCACTCTGCGTCAGCCTGCTTCTACCAGTGTCAGTGTTACATATGAGGTTAGAGAACTAACACTGGCCAGTGGCCACCTCCACTACAAGACATTTTATGTTTACAAGTATCATCTGTTCTATCGGCGTTTTACTAAATCCCTTAAATAGTTATAATTTTGTTTTAGCTTGCAAGTTAATTGATGTGATTATAGTTATGACTATTAAAGAAAAGGGACGGTTAATGGCTTAATGTCATTGCAGTATTGTAGTGTGTAAAAATCTGTTTTTTTTTTATTTTTTATTTATTTTGCAGGGGTTAGTTAGTACCGCTTAGCCTAAGGTTTGATCATATGAAGCAATAGTCAACATTTTATTTTTCATGTTTGCAGGGTCGATTCCAAATATTATGCTTATCTGGTTCTTACTTGGTTGCTGAAGATGGTGGACCTCACAATAGAACTGGTGGCATTAGTGTTTCCCTTTCTAGTACGGATGGTCATGTTATCGGTGGTGGTGTTGCTAGGCTTATTGCTGCAAGCCCTGTCCAGGTATATTCTTAATTGCAATCTCAATGGTTTTGTAACAATGGTGATTCACTGATTCTCATTGTTCTCGCATGCTCATTTACAATCTTATGCTTAAACATTAAGTCAAAACACTTACAGTGGAGATTGGCATGGACCCTGTTTAGATAAACAACTTAATTAAGCTATTTCTACATAAGCGCTTATCATATAAGTGTTTAAGTATAAGCTATATTAAAAGATAAAATAAAATAAAACTGTATTTATATAAGCTATAGGCAAACTGTTTCCCTAAGCTATCCTGGAGAGCTTGTGATTGGAAACAGTTTATGACATGTCGTAAGTTGTTTCTCAAATGTTCATGCTAGTAGATAACCTCAACTAAACCAATCCAAATAGGCCCATGGTCAATAATGATATAGGCAATCGTGCATCTTAGGATGTTTGAGATTGAAACCTTTTCCTCAAAACAAACGAGACTTTGGTTGCTGCAGGTGGTAGTTTGCAGCTTTGTGTACGGTGGTTCTAAGCCAAAGACAACAAAACAAGAAACTGCTGTAAAAGACGATGATGATTCTGAGCCTCAGAGTAGTGACAAATTAGCTTCTCCAGGAAGTGAGCCACCTAATCAAAACTATACAGCTTCTGGAACAGGCACAATTTGGCATGGATCAAGGACAGTAGACGTGAAAAGTACACAACCACACACTGGTATTGATTTGATGAACGGGTGAAAGTTTATTCAGGAGGAAGAAGAATATTGCTGTAATTATATTTATCTGTTGTTGTAGATGAACTGAATTTGTAAGCATTGTGACTCTGCTTGTTATCATCATTGACGAGTCACAAGTTAGCACTAACCTATGCTGTAACAAACGAATCATTTTAGGGTTAAGTAACAGTCTTAACTTGTGCAAAGAAATGAAACTCTAGGTAAAATAGAGGCCGGTTCTATTTGATTATCAATGCTTTAAGTTATTTTTAGAATAGTTTGTTTGTCAAACTAGTCAGCTTATTAATGGAAGTTTGGTAGGAAATAGAGAATGGCTCTTTGATGAGGTACATGAAGTAACTTATTTATGTGTTTAATTAAAATTACAGTAGTGCTAAACTCTTGTTGGAATAAGAAACACGCATGAAATGAATTGGACAAATTAGTTTAAGTACAAACTGAGCCTTAGTTACAATGAAAATCAGAGATAAACGATGCTTGAAAACAAATCCTCTTTGATATCACTGCTACACTTTGTTAGGTGTTGGTCTCACAACAAAGTGCAAAGACTTGAAACTATGATAGTTTCTCCTATTTCTAACTAACAAGGATTATTAACGTGGGGAATAAAATGAAACCAACGACTAGTTTTGAAAATGGTTACAACATAGACAGTAATAATGAACTTAAAGGAACCGAAATCACATTGCCAACAAAACAAGGCATCAAACATCATGTCCATAATAGTATAAACGGGTCTTGTTTGTTTAAAGCATAAACTGAGTGTTCTGCATACACCAATTCATTACCATTACACAAAGGAACATAATAATGAACTCAGGAAGACATGCTTTACATCCACCACATCCTCATTACCGAGTTGAACCTTTGCCTTCACTCTTGACAAAATAGCTTGCCGTCACTAAGTAGCTGACAAATATCACGCTGCAATACAAAAATGCCAGAAAAGTTACAGAGGAGAGTGACATTTACTTTACTACAATATAAATTTGGTTCCAGGCGTTTCCAAACGTTATATTTAGATAGTGACAGAAAAGATGAAAGAGTCTAACACTTGTAACCTAAGAGAGCAAAGTGAAACCTAAAAATAACTTAAAGAGGTATCCTAAAATGTAAAATAGAGACAACATTGTGTTTACCTCGAGGCTAAGAGGAGAAGTGGTAGGATAATAGCGACCGGCAACTTGGCCATCCTTATCAATCAAAAACTTAGCAAAGTTCCACTGAATGTCATCTCCAAAAATGATTCCATATTTCCCTGACTTCAAGAATTTATAAAGAGGAGCAGCATTGAACCCATTCACTTTAATCTAGCATGAGAACATCAGAGAAAGATATATGATCCACTACAATACATGTCTTTATTAATCTTCAACATTTTTAGCACAAGTTAACACAGAATAGTACTCATCACATCATACACCTTGTACAATCAACTAGATAACCAGTCATGCAACATTTTAATCTCCTAGACTAGATCTACAACCTCTAGTTTATAGTAGATTCTTTGCCACTAATTACATAAAAAGGACCAACAATTTGAGGTCCAAGTTGCTAGTAGCTTAGGCCCTTTAATCAAATGTCCAGGGTTAAAACCTTGGCAATGAGAACAAAGGTGAATCTGATGGAAGAAGAGTGGTTAATTAACAGGTACTCTACATCACTGAGGAATTAGCCCTACTGCTACTATATATGTGTGTGTTTGGATCTGTGTTTGCACATAGAATACCATGTCCTGATGGAAGCTTAGCGTGAGAGTCCTGAAGCTACAAAACGAAGCTTTTGTCTTGACGCGATATTCCATCACAATTCCATAAAATCCATCGCAGAACAAAACAAATGCTAATACTAGCTGTGGGATACCCTTCTATTTTTTAGATTATGATTAATGACAAGCACTAACCATAAGCAGAAAAAGGCAATAATCTCAAGTGCAGAAGAATGGTAGTTCAAGTTCACTTTCAAAGAAGACTTGTAAGTAGACCTACCTTACCAAAGATGGGAAATTTTGTATTGAAGCGAGTGCATACAAACTCCACAACTTTATCACTAGTTTCAGGCTCTTGATCGCGAAATTGATTACATGGAAATGCCAAAATCTCCAAGCCTATTCAAAATTTCCAATCCATTCATACGTATCAGTGAAACAATTTCGTAAAGGAACACGAAAAATCTCAGTGCTAAGGTTATGATAGTTAAAGTTTGAAATGAGAAAAAAGAAACAATATACAAGAGTGTAAATTAATAAATTACAAACCTTGGTCTTTATACTTGTCATATAGTTGATTCAGCTCAGAATAGTTGGAGTCGGTTAAGCCACTGTCGCAAAATCCCAAACAACAAACTAGAATAGTAAATATTTTTGAACATTTAAAACAATGGTAATGTGTACAGAAAGAATTGCACAAAATTAAAGATACCATTGAGAAGCAACATTGACAATCAGCAGAACTTTTCCCTTATAAATTGCGAGATTAGCAAAACCTCCCTTTGCATCCTGCATGGTAACATTATATACACTATATAGAGATGAGCAAAATTGAAGTTATAAGATGAAGCAAACAACACATGAAATGAAAGAGTAACCAACCTTGACATAAAAATCAAACACAGATTTTGGTTCACCGATTGTTTCGGGGGTCATGCTAAAACCTGAGATGAGAAGAGAATAACTAAAGGGTTATAGTTGAAGTGAAACTTAGCTTACAAGTTACAATAGCTGATTCAATTTTAAGAATCCAACACTGAAATCTTTGTCCGATTATGGTTTCACACGCGGTGGGATTTTTGTCGTATCAATTTTAAGAATCCAACGACCAACGCTGAAATCTTTGTCCAATTATTACTATAGTTAACCTACACGACTAAGGATCATCTTAAGTGAAAATTGGGTAAATTTGGGGTATGAATTTATTCATGCTCTCATGTTTTTAGAACAAAATTCATACTAACTTCAAATTAATTTATGAACCGGGAAAGCTTAAACCTAAAGGTACACATAAAAATAGAAATCGTAGTATAATTACATAGATTCCGGGTGTGATGCCTCCAAACCCGTCCAGATTTTTTCTGCATTTTCATCTATCTTGTTTTACGTCTTCACACATCAATATTAATTGAAAACATACAACTTATAATGACATGTTTGAATCTAACATTAAACATCTTGCATGCATGCATACGTAAATCATAAAATTAGCAATATTGAATAATCATGAAATGAAAATGTAAGTGGAGAAATCCTATATATGTTACATTTATTTTTGCCCAAAGAAGAATTGATAGACTTTCCAACTCCCATGATGACTCTAATCTCTCCAATGCCGATTTTTTTCTCTTTCATTCTTTCATTAATCCTTCTCCCTTGGTTTCTCTTCTCTCTTCTTCCAATTGCATGTCTCACGCTTCTCTTCTCTGCCTCTCTTTCTCTATTTTTCTAATTTTCTCTCAAATGTGTGGTGGATTTACCAAGTTATCCTTACTCTAAAATCACAATTCACTAACCCATAATAATAAAAACATGTATAATTTTGTCAATAATGTGAATAACTAATAATAATAATAATAATAATAATAATAATAATAATCTTATTTATAAAAGGTCTTAAGTTGTCTTAAACAGCTTTTTGGAGCCAAAATTTGAGGTTAATTTTGTCATTTTAATATTGACACATCATTATTCTTATTATTATTTAATATATATTTAAGCAATTGAACAAACTTTTGCTAAATTTAATATTGACAACTCATTATTGTTATTATTATTTAATATATATTTAAGCAATTGAACAAACTTTTGCTAAATTTGTGCCATAAACTACTAAATATGTTTTTTTTTCTTCCATAATCTTAGTTTTTTTTTTGTTTTTTTTCTTTCATAATTTTATTTTGTTTTTCTTTCACATTATTATTTAATAATATATATTTAAGCAATTGAACAAACTTTTGTTAAATTTGTGCCATAAACTACTAAATACGTTTTTTTTTATAATCTTAGTTTTTTTTTTCCTTTCATAATCTTATTTTGTTTTTTGTTTGATGAACATCATAGTTTGTTTTCTATTTTCTCTGTTTTTTTGGTAGTGCTATTTTCTCTATTTATTTGGCAATATAAACACCGATCCCCATATGTTTTTTTTTGTTTTTTTTTAACTATGTTTTTCTAAAATTTCTCATTAAATTTGTGCCACCAAACAAAAAAAATCCTCATCTAACGTTTGTCTTTGGTAACTAACTCTGTCTACATCTGTGCCACTTTATGCCAAAATATAAGTAACATCAAATAGGATTTATAAGTCATACTTCATCCTTCTTCCTTCGATTAAATCATCTTGCTTCAAATTAATCGTACGTCATATTTTTTTGCTTTGAATCTCTTTTATTATTTCTAACTTCTTTTTTATATCAACGATTAAAGTATCTCTCTATTAATATTTTTAACTTTGTCTACCTTTCCATGATTTATTTCTTTTCAATTCTATGTAGATTGAATAATGGCTTCTCATATTACTGATATTGATGACATTGTTGCTGGAAAAATCGATTAGAAGATACGTGTTCGTATAGTTAATCTTTGGAAAATTCCTGATTTCAACAAACCAAAAGAGGCATCCAGTATTGAATTACTATAACATGTTTGTGTTATGTGTGATGAAACAGCATGCCTCTATATACTTTTATATGGTTCTATTATACCTATCCATTTTTGTTATTAAAGATCATTGATTTATTCATGTATTTCACAAGTTGTATCTTCTGTTTTTCATCACAGTTAAATTAGCCTATTAAATTAAAAGAACCATATATGAACATGTTAGTAAAACAATTAGCCTATTAAATTTAAACGATTAGCCTATTAAATTTAGAGGTGGGGATTTATTTGTTTTGGTTGGTGCTGAGCAGTTTTTGGGTGCGCGGGGTTCCTGTTCCTCCACTATAATCTTCTTTGTTATTTTGAATTCACTACACTTTCTTTTTGGGTGACTCTGTTAAAAAAAAAAATTAAACAGCCAAACTGCACAGCCGCATCTAACAGGACTGCCCAAAACACACCCGAAAAACAACCTAAACTATTATAAATTGATAATAAAAGAAGTTTTTTAATTTGATTCATGATTGTCCATACTATGGACGTGTTGATAAGATTATATCATTGTTTTTTTATGTTTCACCTTTATTTTTTTTTAAAGAATTTGTTTCAGTTTTATAATTCTCATTATCTTTTTATTCACATAAATTCACATAATATTTTATTTATTTCAGTTGTCAAAGATACAAGCTTCTATTAAAAGCAAGGATTTCAAACAACTTGGAGATTCTATTGAAGAGGGTGCTTCATATACTATAGAAAAGTTCTTGGTCCAATTTAATAAAGGAAATTTTAAGCCAACAAATCACAAATACAAGCTAACTTTGATAGGAAGCACTATTATAACCAAAACATCTTATGATAAAATTCCTGCAAATTTGTTCAACTTCACAAAATTTCAGGACATTATTGGTAGTACTGATAACGATGTTTTAATGGGTTAGTACTTTATACTAAAATTACAAATTAAATATTAACTTATTTTTAGATTTTTATGATTTCTTCTTTATGATTCTGCAACCATGTTTATTTTTAGATGTCATTGGCCATGTGGTTGGAACGACTGACATTAAGGATGTTCAAGTAAAAGGAAAAATGACTAAAATCTTGGACTTGATGCTTGAAGACCTTGAGTTAGTGGAGTTTTTTTTTATCTTTGTTTTAACTACATATATAGATGTTTTTTTAATTATTATTCTTAGTCTAATAAAAATTATTTTGTAAATTTCAGGAGCAATACAATCATTTGTACTTTATGGGGTCATTTTGCTGAACAAATGAATAGCTATATGAGCACAAATGGAAATACTTTTCCTATTGTAGTTGTTATGCATCTATGTCGACTTAAAGTTTTTGGTGGTAATTAGATTATCTTTTTAAAGGTAATTATTTTTAATTTCTTTGTATTGTTAATGATATATATTACTTAATACCCTTTGGTGTATCATTTTAATAGGTATGTATGAGATTGCCAATGCATTCAATGAAACCAAGTTGCTTATAAATCCCAACATTGAAGAATGTTGCACCTACAAGAAAGGGTATGCACTAACCTATCGTTATTACACATATATTATATATTGATAATTATTGAAAGTTTTTTTGTTTTTGTTAAGTATGATTTTCTTATATTTTACGATAGAATGGAAACTGGCAATGCATCTTTGACCCAAGGGGTCACCCAGATGATAGCACAATCTTCACTTTCTTTGTCTAATGATCTACTCCAAACAAAAAACATGACAATTTCAGATATTACACAAGCTAAACAGGTCTACAACTTTATGTTGATTTGCTTTGACTTATACTATTATACTATGTTGTTAAATAATTCTTAATCCATATCTTTGTGTTTTAATTTTCTAATTATTATTCTTAAAATAAATTTAATAACTATGCAGGTGGGTGCATGTGTTGTCTTGGCTAAAATTATTGACATAGACACCAATAAGAAGTGGTGCTACGTTTCATGTGATAAGTGTTTCAAGAAGGTTGAACCTGTTTGTACAAAACACTTTTGTGAAAAATGTGATACATTAGTCGATGCTACAAAAAGGTAACGTTTTCGATATTAATTTTTCTTATGATTCACTCATGTTTTTTAAGCTAAACTCAATTATTCTTTCTATTCGGTTACTTATATAATTAGCAAATCTAATTTCAATTTTTTTTTCTTTCTAATAACTTACTATGTGCATGATTATATAAACGACAAGTTGCATCATCACCACTTTTATTCTTTTGGTCACTGATTTTTTTGGTTAGTGATTCCTTATAAGGTTATTGAATCTTTCATGTATATTCACTTTTCATTTTAGGTTTATGGTGCACATTCATGTTATGGATGATAGTGGGTCAACTACCTTTGTGTTGTTTGATGGAGTTATTTCACAGCACTTTGGAAAGACTGCAAAAGAACAAATGCTATTGATAATGAACTTAAGTATATTGTCTTTTGTATTTTTTATGTTATATTATTAAAACAATAAACATTGGTTTTAATTGTTTACTAATCCCTTTCAAAAAAAATTGTTTACTAATCCAAATCAAAAACAGGAAAAGACCACAAATGATTATCCAACCGAGTTTGACACCTTACGTGATAAGGAAATGCTTTTCAAACTGGAGATCAATCAAAAAAATGTTGAACAAAGGTTTTATACCTATGCAGTCAAAAAGATGTCCGATGACAATGAAATCATTGATGAGTTTAAGAAAAAGTATTATATTGAGTGTCATGCTGCTCCTCCGAATGGTAAGGAAGATGATGATGTTGATATCATAGGTCCTATTACTCCCCAAACTGATGATAACATTAAGGTAGTTAAATATTCTTTATATCTACTTTAAAAGTATTCATAAAACTTATTAAATTAACTATTTCTATGAATGTTTATTATTCATGTAGCTTCTTGGTGATGAAGCTAATTATATTCCTAAAGATACTCATCCATCTAAGTCTTTGAGAAAGAGAAACGCCGACTCAGATGCAACATATATTGACGTTGATTGTCAAACTCGGTCGTCCACCACTAAATTGCGGAAAGTTGTCAAAATTAAGCAAGGACCTCAAGATTGTTTGACACCTTATTTTTATTTGTCTATTCGATGTGATAACGAGAATTCTAAATTACTTCAAGTTTTTATTGGTTTTATTTTGGACACGTTAATTCATGCTCACTTACAACTATTATTGTTTCATTTACGATTACTTTATTTATTAATCAATGTCATATCTAACTTCCCGTGCATCGCACGGGTCTTAATACTAGTAATAATAATAATAATAAAGTTAAATATTTGGTCATAAGAATTTGGAATGTTACATTCTCCCCAACTTTTATAAATTTTACCCTCAAATTTTTCCCAAGTAATTAACCTCAAACAAAATTCTAAACAATCGCGATGTTCTATGTAAAACGATAGGTAAGCAAAATTATTCTTATCAAGATATTTCACAACTGAAAAATATTATATGTAAAACTCGTCTCCAACACCCTTTCTCTTTCATAATTTCTTACAAGGTTTTTATCCAATCTTATTTTGAATACTTAGTTATATGT
The DNA here is from genome assembly GCF_051527215.1 of Medicago sativa. NCBI lineage: Eukaryota > Viridiplantae > Streptophyta > Magnoliopsida > Fabales > Fabaceae > Medicago > Medicago sativa. The sequence goes on from NC_140753.1 coordinate 3,746,117, forward strand.
AGAGCATATGTATTATTAACCCTCTTATATGAGTTGTATAAGGAATAAAATGAATGCTACTGAACCTGTTTATGTTGAGTTATCCATGTAAAGGCTTTGTATCTGGCTATCAGAACAATTCTTTCACTTGCTTGTTCAATAGCTGCTATTACCATTAAGATTTTAATATTTTCTCAAATTTAAATAAATATTATATATCTGAATATTTTCTTACCATGCAATTCGTCTAATTTTAATAACTTTTCTTGTAATATAAGATTAAACCTTGCTACATAAAATTGTTTCACGGGCTACTAGATTGAAAAGGGGGTGTATTGAAGGATAAGAAGAAAGGGATTACCATCACGGGTTAAGCATCTATTCGGGTTAAATATCATGCATGAATTCTTATTGAATGTCAGTGTAAAACTATTTTACAATGACGGTGCATCTTTGTAAATGCTGAATTAGTGTAGGTATTTCTCATGTGTATTGGTTGCTTTCAACTTAAGAAAGCTTCTTAGTTATGTGCAAATATGCTATGTGCTCACCATTGGATGATATATATGGTATAAACTTGCAATCCCGCAGTCAAGTTAGAAAAATATGTATCCAATAAAATAATATTTAGCAGTATAACATCGGTGTAATTTGATCCCTCCTCAAGACTTACTCATGTGTCATGTATATTGGTTGTTTTCCATTCAAGAAAGCTTTTCACTTATGTGTAATATGTTATGTGCTTTTAAAACCTTTGTCAACATGTTTCTGTTATGTTATACATGTGTATGAGAATGTACAATGTAACTTCACAATTCCAAAAGTACAAACTTAATAATGAATTAAACATGAATGTAGATAGATAAATAACTAAAATGTAATCATTCAACAAGAAAATAAAATAATTGAAAATTAACGCACTTTATCTCTGATTACTGATTACAAAAATTGTCACTGAAAGAACATTACATGCAATAATAATATGGTTCCCCTACAAAAAATGAAAACCAAAATACTTTATAATGTCATGAAACCAACAAACATAAAATGCAGTCAATTTAGTCCTTGAATCTGCTAACCTTCTTAATCAGATTATTCACAGTAATAGCAAATGCATCCTGAAACTTATCAAACGCAGCATTGTGATCACCATATACTAACCCTGGCAATAATTCATATACAATGTATCTCCTCATATTTTCCCTCTCTCTCAATGAAATATTCCCAAGCCTTTCCACCACATTCACATTCATTTCCCTCACCTCTTTTTTGTCCATAAACACAGAATACTTATCATAATCCTCTGGTAAATGCCAAGCATATTGATAATAAGCCGTGAAAGGATCGAAAAGAACAGGAATACATCCCGATATTAGTGAATCAAACACCGATTTTCTTGTTGGACTATCTCCCGGTGGCTGTAGACAAAATTCAGACTCCACAAAAAGTTCTATAATTGATTCAGGCTCAGAACATTTAACAGAACTACAATTTAGAAACTTGCATTTACCTTCACTTTTCGAACTGCATTGGTTGATCAATATTGACCTTATGTGGTCACCTGCATCATCCCGTGCTGCTCCGGCGAAACTTACAAGGTTCTTCCGGTTCGACCTTATGATTTTCAGCTGCCAATCGATCATATCATTGTCCGATTTTGGATGAAAAAAAGTTGGATGAGGAATTCCAATGTCGTTCAAATGCCACGGCTGGCGTTCGATCAATAACTTAATCGGATTTTGCAATTTTTCGAGCTCTAGCAACCTAGTTCCCCAAGGAGAATCAATAATCCTTCTAAAATCCCAAGAAATTTTCCCCAAAACAAAAACATGATCCTTACCTAAGTTCCTTTTCCATGTAACTTGTCTCTCAAGCCACTTAACTAATTCCAAACCTAAACTATCTTTAACATCATTTGAAACATTTTTGAAATGCCATCTCAACACATCAAGTCCACCATAGAATGGAACATAGAATAGCTTTGCATCATTTTCATTATATACCCTGCATGGATGTTTCAAAACCCTTGAATGAAAAATTTGTTCAAGTGAGTATTGATGAGTATTATACCAACCTTTACCAAGTTTCGATCTCGGTTCACCAAACCCTTCATTACTTGTATATCTGCAGAAATCTTGCCATGGAAGCATCTCATTGCATTGACCAATCAAATCCTTGTTAAATCTGGATGGTAAATCATACACATAAATTCCTTGACCATCCTCACAAGTTGCGTTGTTTTTATTTTCGGATCTCCACGATCGTTGAACCTTCAATTGTTCCTCAATGATCTTAACAGCATATGCAACCTCTTCATCATATGGTGTAGTAATTGGAAAAGTTCCAAGTTCTTGAGTTGCATTATTACCATCATCAAATTTTTCAATTGTATTAATAATAGAGGTGCTAATAGTGTTATTGTTAATGGAATAATTTGGAATTTGAAAGGAGGTATTAGTATGAGTGGATGAAGAAAGACAATAGAAGCTATCACTGAACTTCCTTGTAGAACAACAAACATGAATGGTGTTGACTGTTATAATTGTGGATAAAGAAGACCACATGTAGATTAAGAATAAAGAAAAGATTAAAGCTGAAATTCTACCTAAAAAGCTCAAAGACATAACCATTTTTGTGATGAAAATTCTACCTAAGGCTATGAAAGTCGTATATTTTAATTGATATGCAGTGTATACATTTATAAGCATGGATCAAGGCTATTCAAGAATTGATCCGTTTGACTAAAAATATTCCAAGAAATCAAAACTAATAATTACAATGAATGAGAAAATAAATTAAAATGATGGCTGCAATTAGTGAGGAGATATTATTATGCTGATGATTTGTTGCTAATCCATCTATCTATTATCTATTATTAGAAATAAAAAATGCATATTGTTGAGCTTTAAACCAAAGGTCTCTTGACATCAATTTCAAACGATTTCCCTAAAAGAAAAATCAAACGAAACACGGTAAATTAAGTTCTAATCATTACAATTATTGCATTAAATAACTAATTTAATACATTGATATTGAACCGGATACCGAGTTTTTTAATATTAATAATTGATATTTAAATTATCAAATCAATTTATCTAATAACTGATCTCATGTTTCATACATCTAAACAACATTATGAAACATGAAATCAGTCATGAAACAATAAAGTTTGTCTTAAGGTTGTAGTGTGGGCCGGATTACAATTATTTTTTTTCTTCAAAATGCCATAATAATAAGAGATAACTTATTTTCTATGTACAACTATTTACATCAATTTACTTTAGGGGTGTTCAAAACTGAACCAATCCAATAAAAAAACCGCAAACTGAACCAATCTAAACCGAAACCGCAAAAAACCGCATTTGGTTCGGATGTATTCGGATCAACTTTTTACTCAACCGCATGGTTTGGTTCGGTTTGCGGTTTTGATTTTACCAACCAAACCAAACCGCAATATAAGAAAAACACTAATTAAATATATATCACTTGGACCAATACTCATAGAAACTCAATGAAAACTTTAATAAAATGACATATTTTTTCTCTTTTTAAGCTTCTTTGCTTTTTCTTTCAAAAATGTATTTATGTACTACTTAAACTCTTAGAGAATGATAAAAAAAATTAGGTCTTTTGTATTTCTTACGAAATAGGATTACTTTTTGTCCACGTTTAAATTTGGTCTATATAGTTGAGAATAGTGTTGGATGAATATAAAATTGTAATGTTGGATGAAATTTAAAACATTGCTAAAAATATGTTGTGTTTTAGATTTTTAATTTGATTTTAATGTTTGAAAAAAAAATATTGTCTTAAAAAATCGCACCAATCGATCCAATCCAAACCGCATTGGTTTGGTTTGGTTTGGTTTGGATTTTATTTTAAAAGTCAACCGAACCAAACCAAACCGCATACTTATTTATTTTGCGGTTCGGATGACTTTTAGCCTCAAAATCGAACCAAACCGCATCGCGAACACCCCTAATTTACTCTACTTTTCTTTACCACTAACAACTCATTTTTGGTGAATATCTTGTTATGTTATACTTGACAACTTTTTTCCTTTCCTTTCTTTTATTTGAGTTGTTGAGCAACCTTTCAAAACATTTTTTCGTCTTTTCATTTCCATCACCATTTTCAAAATAATTTTTGCACAAACCTACTCTCTACATCTTACACGAAACCTACTAAAAAAAATGCTCTCCTATCCTAAGAAAAGATGACCTAACTTTGTTTTTATTTCATTAGGTTAAGGGTTATAACTATTATTCAAAAGAACAAAATTTTCATTTTTAAGCTCAAAGGGGTAGCAAGGGTTCACTATCTCACACGGTCATAGGTTTTATTTGGCCAAGTAGTTAATTAACACACAAAATAGAATATGGTCATGATCATTTTTATGACTTTATACTCACTCAATAATGGCAAGATACATGCAAAACAATAGAATAATATGCAATTGGCGGTCAAATAAAATTCGTAAAACGAGTGTGCACAATTCATCGACTAGATCTAAAGTGATTCTTGATTAACTAACATGCTTTCAAAGAACAAGTGAAATCAAAATTTGATAAAGCAATTCTAATTCATTTTCATGCAACATCTGAACATATTACTTTTCAATCATGCAAGTGAATTTGATTTTTCACCAACCTATTCCAATTTTTTACATAGTTTGCATTTTGTCCTTTTAATTTATCTTCGGTTACGAGTTGTTGTTCTAACAAATTTCAAGATACAAACTTAATGATGGATAGAGCATGAATTTAGACAGATAAATAAAAAGTGTAATCATTCAACAAGGAAATAGAATAATTTAGTATTGTTCAACTTTATCACTTAATGATTACAAGTATTGTTAGTAACCCACCCCACTCCCCCCAAAAAGAGAAAATTTAAACCAAAATACTTTATAATGTTATCAATCCTTGAATCTGTTGGCCCTCTCAATCAGATTATTCATAGTAATAGCAAATGCATCCTGAAACTTATCAAGCTCAGCATTGTGATCACCATATACTAAACCAGGCAATAATTCATATACAATATATCTCCTCATATTTTCCCTTTCTCTCAACGAAATATTCCCAAGCTTTTCCACCACATTCACATTCATTTCCCTCACCTCTTTTTTGTCCATAAACACTGAATACTTGTCATAATCCTCTGGCAAATGCCAAGCATATTGATAATAAACCGTGAATGGATCGAAAAGAACAGGAATACATCCCGATACTAGTGAATCAAACACCGATTTTCTCGTTGGACTATCTCCCGGTGGCTGCAAGCAAAACTCAGATTCCACAAAAAGTTCTATAATTGATTCTGGCTCATTACATTTAGCAGAACTACAATTCAAAAACTTGCATTTACCGTCACTTTTGGAACTGCATTGGTCGATTAATATCGACCTTATGTGATCATCTGCATGATCCCGCGCTGCTCCCGCAAAACTTACAAGGTTCCTCCGGTTGGACCTTATGATTTTCAGCTGCCAATCGATTATATCGTTGTCTGATTTCGGATGAAAATAAGTCGGATGAGGAATTCCAATGTCGTTCACATGCCACGGTTGGCGTTCAATTAATAACTTAATGGGATTTTGCAATTTTTCAAGCTCTAACAATCTAGTTCCCCAAGGAGAGTCACTAGTCCTTCTAAAATCCCATGAAATTTTCCCCAAAACAAATACATGATCCTTACCTAAATTCCTTTTCCATGTAACTTGTCTCTCAAGCCACTTAACTAATTCCAAACTTAAACTATCTTTAACATCATTTGAAACATTCTGGAAATGCCATCTCAGCACATCAAGACCACCATAGAATGGAACATAGAAAAGTTTTGCATCATTTTCATTATAAACCCTGCATGGATGCTTCAACACCCTTGAATGAAAAATGAGTTCAAGTGAGTATTGATGAGTTTTATACCAACCTTTACCAAGTTTTGTTATTGGTTCACCAAACCCTTCATTACTTATATACCTGCAGAAATCTTGCCATGGAAGCATGTCACTGCATTGACCAACCAAATCCTTGTTAAACTTGGATGGTAAATCATACACATATATTCCTTTACCATCATCACAAGTTGCATTCTTTTTATTTTCAGACCTCCATGATCGATGAACCTTCAAGTGCTCCTCAATGATCTTAACTGCATTTGCAACCTCTTCATTATATGGAGTACCAATTGAGAAATTTCCAAGTTCTTGTGTTACATTATTACTAACCTCAATTTTTTCAGTAGTAGTAATAATGGAGGTGCTAATAGTGTTATTGTTTATGGAATAATTTGGGATTTCAAGGGAAGGATTAGTATGAGTGGCTGCAGAAAGACAATAGAAGTTATCATTGAGCTTTCTTGTAGAAAAACAAACATGAATGATGTTTCCTGTTATAATTGTGGAGAAAGAAGACCAAATGTATATAAGGATTAAAAGAAAGATTAAAGCAGAAATTCTACGTATGAAGCTGTATAGAATTGTAAAAGCAAAACAAGATTTTTGGGCTTCTAATTTTCTTGATAATTTGGACCGTTTTTTGGATAAAGACACTGCCATTTTTGTGATGAGAGTAATGTTAGGAGTTCCCTCAAAAAAGTAATGTTAGGAGTTAGGATATTCCAAGTGGTTTTTCTAGTAGAGAAAAATTTGTACATTATTTTCTAACCAATACCTATCATGCAAGCACGAATTAGATGATTAAATAATAACGTGTGCACGTCGTGGTGTATATATATAGTTTATTGTACGAACGTGGTACCATATACATATGCTTACTAATGTAGTGGTTGACGTTCATGATGCAACTAATCTTTATACTCTCAATGAGGATACATTCAAATATGATTTTTTTTTCTTTTTCAAAGGTCAACGTTACCATACAAAGTGGAGATTATATCTATCCTCAATTACCAACACCTTTCTTTTCTAACTTAACGAAAATCTTCGGTTCAAATTCCGTCTGGATCATGCAGCAACGTTAAAACTCTTGAAAGAGTTTGTTACCTATTTGGGTTCCATATTACTCGAGGGATTAATTTCCGCAATTATGCTTGCGGATGATACCAGGTTTACACACAAAAATTTAAACAAAAAGTTGTTTGGTAATTATATTTTTTTTATATTTACATTTTTTCTTTATTTTAAAGAAAAACTAGTAACTACATTTTTTATTAAATAAAAAGGATAAAAGTATAAATTAAATGATTAAATAAAAAATGGATGAGTTAATGCTCATTTGTCTTGTTCCGGATTTGATCAGGGCATATCCAAACTAGGTAAAATTCTTTTCACTCACACATCTCGTGCAACCCCCAATCCAATTGTTTTTGTTGATAAAATTACCCTTTTCAAATTCTATAACCCAGTTGATTTTTTTTTCTTCCAGATTATAGACATCACATGGAAATCCCAAATCTTCTATAGAGTTTACTCATGAGCTCTCCACTAAGAAGTCCAAAATCCACTATTGAGAGAAAAATATAAATTCATGTGTTGTCTCATTTTCTCTGCAAATACATCTCTTTTCTTAATTCTCTTCCAATTTTAAGTCTAAAATGGTTTAGTTTTCGTCTATAATTTTACATTGAAAACTAAACACATTTAGACTAAAACTAAAAACAGTTTTTGTCTAAATGAGTTTAATTTTCATCTATAAACAAAATCAATTATATATGTTGAGTGTTAGGAATACTCCAACCAATTTACAAAAACTCAAATTAACCACTTTGCACAAAGACATATTGTATTTTTTTTTTGGTTACAAAAATAGCATATACAGTATTATATTAACTCGTCTTTCTTTCACTTATTGGTGAAAAGATGATCTATATCGGCACTGGAAAGAATTTGCTTTAACAAAAAAAATAAAGAAGATAATAATTTGCACAAGATGATCTATATCGGCACTGGAAAGAGGATTTATCTGATCGATATTTTTTGCATGGAATCAATTGGCTACAAATCAGTCCAATTTATAGAACTTGTGATTTCCTTAAATGATTAGTGAACGTATTGAATTTGGCTTTGCTTGAGAAAAATAATTTGCACATAATTAAGGTAGCTTTAAACCGTGTTGGGGTCCAGTGTTAAATATTAAGATTAATGAGCAGTTGATTTATAGAAAAGAAAAAGTAAGGGAAATGTTAACTTGTGCCCTTAAGACACAAGTTTACAAGCCAAATGTAAAAACTTATTTTTGAAGATTGTGCATTCAATGTCTTGGAAAGTTAAAAACTTATTTTTTTCAATACAACACACATGTTTTAATTCTTTTTTTAGATCCTTAACTTGTGCCCTTAGGGCACAAGTTAACATGACCCAAAAAGTAAAAATTAATTAAGTCAAATGGTGTAATTAACAAATGGATGACTTTTGAGCTATTGAATTTGTCTTCACGTATTTATAAGTAACATTAAATATATTCTTAATTCTTAATTTGTTTTTTTCGAAGGAATTAATTCTTAATTTGTTGTAATTTAATTACTCACTAGTTTTTTTTTATTCCAATGGGAATATTTTCCAATTTGAGAATGGCAGTGTAGTTGAGACTTTCTTGAATGACATTAACAAGATCTTTACGTCTACGAGAAGGATTATTGATGCTCTAATTTTCTGATGAAGTAGTATCAACTTTGTTCATAAGAGATGTGCTAGTAATATTAGAAGTAAAAAAAGTAATTGTACTCTTAAAAAAATGGAACAATGTTTAATTTTTCTAAAAACACCATCATCAATATTGGGTTTCATTTTGTTTCCTTTTATCCTTAAAAAAATTCGTTTCCTTTTAAAAAAAATAGTTCAAGTTTAGTGTTTCTTAGTTCTTAAGTTTTTTCTATTTTATTTTTGTTTACAAACACTTATAAAGTTATACTCTAAACACTTTGATTTTTTTAGTGTTTAATGTTTGTAACTTAAACGACTAAAATGTTGAATGTTTGTAATTTAAAAGCTTAAATTATCTAACATTTGTAATTTAAGCTTAAAATTTAAAGAACAAAACAAAATGAAAAAAAATATATGCTAAAAGTGTCTAACATTTATAGCCTAAGGGACCAAAGTAACCGGTGCTTATAACTTAGAGATCAAAATTAAATGGGAAAAAGAAAATTTAAAAACCAAAGTAAAAGTTTTTATTTAGGGGAAAAATCAAAGTAAAAATTAAAAATATAAATGTAATTTAACATTTTTATATCTCCGAGGCCAAATATATATGTCCCAGATATTTATCCTTAAAATTTCAAAAAGAAGATCATATACTGTTCTAAGAGTGGTTTCATTTTATTTTGTTTGACAAAAAAGCAAGGATTTCAAGTTATTGTCTATATTTGTTATTTATCCTTTAGTTTGCTTGGGTTTTGGCATGTAATTTTATCCTTTCCATTGTAGATTTTGACAAAATGGAATACATTATTTACGAAAGAAGCATTTTGAAAAGCACTAGTAGTGTAAAATGTTTCTTTCGTAAATAATATATTCCATTTGGGTTACCTAAAATAAACATCATCTATTATTTATCATCAAATCAAATTATATTAAAATTATGATAGAAAACATGGACCGATTCCCTCAAAGACAAAAAAAGGACCAACGAGCCAACCTAGTCATGCTATTAGTAGGAAAAGCAAGTAAATATTAGGAGTATTCTTCATTGAAAAATTTAAGACATTTTTGTGTTCAAATTTAAAAATTGCAAATTTTAATAATGTAGTATTTATGCGTTGAGACCAAATTTTAAAAAGTTTATCTAAATTCATGAAAAAAATCTTCAAAGGAAAATGATTAATGGTGCGAAAAAAGTCATTTGTTATTTATCATTAAATCAAATTATATTAAAATTATGATAGAAAACATGGACCGGTTCCCTCGAAGACAAAAAAAAAGGACCGGTCTCGTCAATCCAACCTAGTCATGCTATCACAGGAATAAACAAAAGACTTTAACTGGCCACTCATTTGTTTTGTTGCTTTAGGGTGTGTTTGTTTTAAGGTATGAAATTAAATTATCGGGAATAAGATTCCTACTTATGTGTTTAATAAAACGTTTGATTTAAAAAGTTGTAATGGTTTTAAAAGTTGTTTGATTTAAAACAATTTAAAATAAAAATAAAAATAAAAATAAATGTGAGTGATAGCCGAAAGTTATGGTTAATAGAGATTTATTCTCATGGGAATGTTAAATTCTCATTCTTTAGCATGAGAATAGCAAGTTATGAAATTATGTGTAAAATCCACTCATAAGAATAAAAGCTACCTAGGATTTTTTTTTTTTTTTTTTACAAAACCTAGGAATAATTTTTTAAAACTTAAAACAAACACCCCTTTAGCCTAGGAATAATTTTTTAAAACTTAAAACAAACACCCCTTTAGCAGTGCTAGGTTATGACTGGCCTCTACAAAGTCCCAAAATTTTCATTTTTCATAGGTACATGTATCCACATTTTTACCTAAATGATATATTGTATATATTGACATTTACATCAATATTTCAAGCATTTGCATCTAGCTAAGTGGTAAGTGGTAAGTGGTAAGGGGCGTTATGATAATTTTAGTATTTTGCCAGTAAATTTTGTATTTTTAAACAAAAAATGGCAATGGAGAGTGTCAAACCACGTATAAGGGACCAAAATCAAAACAAACAAACCACTTAACCCATGTATTTTATATAGTTTTATTACTATAATATATTTATATATACACCTATTTAAAAAAGGGTGGGGATATTTTGACTCCAAATCTTAGCCTTTAATACTACTAGTGTAGTGACCCGGCGTTGCCCGGGATAGTCATAGAAAATATTAAATAACATGTTTATGGACACATACATGAAAAAAATTGAAATGATTTAAATTTAGAAATAAAAATTATTAACGAACATAAAATAAGCTATCTAATCTTGGAATACAAAAGTAGTAATTAATAAGTGTAGTATGCAAAAATAAAATATAATAAGTGCACCTGAGTTTCTCCCCTCCTCTGCAAATAAATTAAATAATATTTACTCAAGATCATCCAACTCCAAAGGCAAAAAATTGGTTGATTGAACACCACTTTTGTATTCTGTGAGTTCCCCCTTTGCAGCTAATACTCCAATAATATCTTACAAAAATGTGAAAGGTGAAGTTAATATCCAACGCAATAAAAAAAACAAAACTATAACAAATTAATAGGCAATAAATATAAGAATTAAATCATTAAAAAATACCAATTAGTTGTGAATATTCATTCCTAGCCCCAAAAATTTCATCATATGTTATGAACTTGAATGCATAAAAAGGAACAATTGAGTCATCAACCGGCTCGATGGTGGTCATATCCTTAAAAAATAGTCTATAGTCATGGCAAGTTGGTTTAAATTTATAGTTGTTCTTAGAAACTGAGATATTTGTTATCTCGTAACACATTCCCTCAACCAACATAGATTGATATTTTGCAACTTTGTCACTCCACACAGTACATTGAATCTTGCTCCTGAAATATTAGAAAGAACAAAAGTCAACAAAAATTGTGAATAATAAAACAATAATAAAACAAAACAAATAAAACCGGTAAAGATTAATGTTAATATAAAAAATAACTTTAAATAATGTAAAATCATGTTAGTTTGTAAAAGTTAATAAGGAAAAAGAACCGATGCATACTTTTTCATCCATGAAAACCATATCGATTAAATCAACCTGGTCTCTATCTTTAAAGTTTGGCATTCTCCACATTCTAATGATCCTAATCTTGAATCTCCATACTCTGTACTTATTATTGATTGTTATGCTATCAATGAGGTCAAATTTTGCAGCCATAATTTCTGAAAAAGAAAATTAGAAACCAAACTGATGAAATTTATTGGTTAAATAGGAATCAAATTTGAATGAAGGTATTGCAAGTGTGCGTAAACATGATTAGAAATTTTTAAAATGCTATTTAAAAATTCGTCTACAAAAATCAAAAAATAAAAATAACAAAAAGATGAAAACATGTTATATTAAAAAGCAGGATTAAAAAGTGGTTGATATATGTATATAATAATTATTTAGAAATAAGGACCTGAAATAATAGTATAGGTGTTATCATAAAATGATAGTATAGGTGATTAATAATATTAAAACGCTACTGGTGAAATAATAATATTTTAGGACCTGAAATATTATTAATAAAATCTAAACGCTACTGATTAATAATATTGAAACGAAAAGGACCTAAAAAAATAGTATATGTGATAATAGTATAGGTGATTAATAATATTAAAACGCTATGGTTGAATCGAAAAGAGAAAAAAAAAATAGCATAGGTGTTAGTTCAAGGACGCGAAACAGAAACAATATTATAGGTGTTAGTTCAAGCACCTGAAACTCGTAGGTGTTTGTAATGGATGCCAACAACAATAGTTCTAGGACCTGAAAAAAAACAATTAGTAAAATCAATCGTAGGTGTTAGTTCCCTCTTATATTATATATAAAAATAAAAATTTAAGCATAAGTAAAAGTAAAAGAAACAATAGTATTGGTGTTTGACAAACCTGAAGAAAGAAAAAGCTTAGATCAAAAGAAGTTTCAGTTTCAGTTTCTGCTCAAAATATGTGATTACGTGATTAAAAAATTCTCCTTTATTTATAGTTAAAAAAAACAAACCGAAGCCTTTTTTTCCTCAATGAAAAAAACTAATTGAATAATATGGTGCTAAAAGAGATAGTAACTAATTGAAACTTCTTTTCCTAAAAAAAAGAAATATTTAATGGATAGTATTGAAAGTATTATATATAGTTTGTTGAGACATTTTGGCTACATAAAATATTAGGAATTAAATATAAAATTAAATAAAAATATTTCAGGTCCTAAAATATTATTATTAAAATCAAAACTCTACTGATTAATAATAATAAAACGAAAAGGACCTGAAAAAATAGTATAGGTGATAATAGTATAGGTGATTAATAATATTAAAACGCTACTGTTGAAACGAAAAGGAAAAAAAATAGTATAGGTTTTAGTTCAAGGACCTGAAACAGAAACAATAGTATAGGTGTTAGTTCAAGGACCTGAAACTCGTAGGTGTTTGTAATGGATGCCAGCAACAATAGTTCAAGGACCTGAAAGAAAGAAAAAAAAACAATCGGTAAACTCACTCGTAGGTGTTAGTTCCCTCTCATATTATATATAAAAATAAAAATCTAAGCATAAGTAAAAGAAAATAGTATAGGTGTTTGTCAAACCTGAAGAAAGAAAAAGCTTAGATCAAAAGAAGGTTTGAGTTTCAGTTTCTGCTCAAAATATGTGTTTACGTGATTAAAAAATTCTCCTTTATTTATAGTTAAAAAAAAAACAAATCGAAGCCTTTTTTTCCTCAATGAAAAAAACTAATTGAAACTTCTTTTCCTAAAAAAAAGAAAGAAAAAAATAAAGGAAGATTTAATGGATAGTATTGAAAGTATTATATATAGTTTATTGAGATATTTTGGCTAAACAAAATATTAGGAATTAAATATAAAATTAAATAAAATATTTAGTGGATAAGATCAAAAGTTTGCTGAGATTTTTATGTCAAATAAGATGTCAAATAAAATATAAAAAAATATAAAAATATTGAGAATAAACGTGGAAGTGACACGTGGCATAAAAAACCTTACTTTATATATATACTACTAGTTTAGAGACCCGGCGTTGCCCGGGTTAGATATTAAATAAGTTTTATAAATTTGTGTGCACGAATACACGTGTGAGTATATTAGATTGAATTTATTTAAATTTATAATTATAATAATATCATAAAAATAAATATAAATATTTCAAAAAAATTTAAAAATAAATATAAATGATGAGATGAATGTTCAATGCAAGAATAAAAAGTGTAACAAAATCAATAATGAATTAGTCCAAGTGGTAATAGTTTTGGGTCCTTTAAACATGGACTATTACTTTCCCACCCTATTGCCTTCTCCCGCGCCCTGTAAAATTTTTAAAAATGCCCCTGTGCATTCCGGATTTTAAAATTAGGATTCATGTTTACTATTTCGGATTTTATAATCCGGACAATTCTTATGTATAATCAGTCATCAGACTCTCTCACATTTCAACAGTTTTGAGTTTTCCTTTTAAAAACAACAAAAAAAACTAAGTAAAAAATGCTAAAAACCTGTCAAATAAAATCATAAAAATATAAAAATAGTACCAAAAAATTCTAAAAATCAAATAAAACTAATCGAAATTTTTTCGGATTTTTATGAGAATATGAAAAATTAATAAAAATGAAAAATGGGTCTAAACGATGGAATTTTGGATTTTGAGGGGCGGAGTCCCGTAAGAAGTCCCTTCTAAGGGAGTCATGGTCCTTGAATTTTTTCTGATTTTCTGGGGATGTTTCGGAGCAATCCGATCAAGTAGCCCGAAAACCCGATTTTTGTTAAATAAAATATTGGTTTTTAAAAATAGAAAAAATAATAAAAATATTGAGAATGAATGTGGAAGTGACATGTGGCATAAAAAACCTTACTTTATATATATACTATTGATTATCAATTGATGGCTTAGATTGATTAATAATAAGTGATAGTGTAGACTTTAGTTTTCTTCTCTATTGGAGTTAAAACTCATCACCTCAAGATGGCAACAAAATTAATGACTTTTAATGGTCTGTTTTTTTAATTCTTCTTCCTTAATTTTTTTTTTGTACATATAAGGAAAAAAATTGGTAAAGATTGCGAACTGAAAAGTTGGAGTTTGTGCACGCGTATTATACTCTGCGGTATCAAGTTTAATCTATTATCTAATTCTCTCACTTAGAGCAAATAAATGGGATGAAGCTAAAAAAATTCCTCAAACCATAACAAGTATAAGAGTTTGAATAGTTTATTATGTCAAAGTTTGAACTGGTAATGGAAAAATTTACGATGATTGCTTTTCTACCATGCCTTGTTTCAAAAAATGGTTATCTTTGCTTGTCCTTGTTTGTTACTCAGAAATTCTTTTAACATCTTCTACATTTTTGCCATGATAGGGTTTTTATGTTTTGCTGATAAGCTTTTACCATTTTTTTTCCTTATCTGTACAAAAAAGAAAGGAAAATTAAGGGAGAAGAATAGAAAAAACAATCCATTAAAAGTCATTAATTTTGTTGCCATCTTGATGTTATAGTGTTAACTCTAATAGAGAAGAAAAGTAAAGTCTACAATATCACTTATTATTAATCAATCTAAGCCATCAATTGATATTAGGATTAAAGGCTAAGATTTGGAGTAAGTAAATAAACTTACTCTTGGAGTCAAAATATCCTCACCCTTTAAAAAAATAAAAATAAAAAAAATACACCCTAAACACATTGCCCCTCCATAAAAATATTGTTGGCTCCGCCACTGCTCTTTAGTGTGCAAAATATTTCGAGCCATATAGCCTTTCTCTCCAATGAAAATCTACCAACATAAAATTTAATATCTGATCTTTACATTACAGAGCTTTACAAAAGAACAAATGATGTAACTTGAGCCACAAGTTAGTTTGAGTTTGTTATTCATTCTCATGTTGTATAAATAGCCTACAAACACATAACAATCATTATGTGATCATTGCAATAAAATTTGATTGCTAATCATCTTCACTCTCTCTCTCAATTCTCTTACCCTCTCTTCACCAAATTCTCATTACTTTCCCTCTTCATAAAATCACCTTTACACATTAGCTTATATTCTAATCTTGTCAATTGTTCCATCAGCTACTAGTTTCAGAATTATAATGAGAACTTCATCAATTTCTCTAAGTTTCTCTCTTGGTCTGCTCAAGATCAACATCTTGAATAACTTTTACCAAAATTGATTATTATATAATTATATATGCAAATCTAATTTTAGATGTCAGATTTCTTGTTGAAAAGAACACTGAGTTCAACTAGTAAAGAGAATCAGAGTGTAGTGATTTGATGCTAAGAAATCTACATACAAATTAGTAGTCCTCCTCTGGTTAAGCTTGCTAGAACATAATACTACAAATTATTATTATTATTTATTGTAGTGTTACATAATGGAAACAAAATAAAGGTCACCAGATTAAAAAATAATGATAATAGAGAAGGACAAAAGTAAAGGTTGTTTGAATTGAAAACGAAGAATCAAGAATTCTACAACATACTATCAGTTCTTGCAGGAAGTCGACGGAAGAAGTTGATCGGTGCAGACGGAAGCCTGTTTCGAAATCTGGGATGCCTCATGAAATAGAAACCTGCTAAACCAGCCACCATTTGAAAAGGAGTAACATATAACACCAAAGCAGCTAACAAACAGAAAGTAATGAATAAAGAAGTAGCACGCGGATCTCTCCAGCTCAACAGTGCATGAATCCTCTCACCCTGGCTAGCCAAATCACCTACAACCGTTTGTATTCTACCAGCCACGCTCCTCAAACGATCATACCGCATTCTTACAAGGTCAGGATTTTTGCTTGTTGGAAAAGTATCAAATTCCTCATCCATTTCATCGGGGTGTACTACATCAGCCTGTGAGATTCTTGTGTTCATGTGTGGAGGGTATCTTGGTCGGTACCTGATATTGAAAATAAAGTTGGTTATTAGTTAGTTTAGAGTTAGTTAAGTTGTTTATCTTTATGATCTTTTTCATTTTCATATGCAATCATGTATAAATAGGGTGTCTTTTATTTATTATTATGAATTGATCAAGTTATCAATAAATGAGATAGTTTAGAAATACCTGAAGTTCCATACACCTATCAAGAATAGGTAGAGAAAAAGTGTAGGCAAAATCAACTCCGGGAAGCAAACCAACATGAGAAACAACACATGAACAAGGACTGTTGTAATAGGATTTAACCACATGCAAATATCACCTAACCATTTTCCAACTGCAAACACACCAGAAAAAACTGTCATGAGGCGAAAGAAGTTTGCCTTGCTACGGCGCATGCTCCATAGATGTGAGTCAACATCTGACATGTATTCCACCACTTCTTTACGAAGCGGTGGCTCTGCTCGACCGAGCCGCGCTGCCACTATGTTTACTGCTTGGTGACGTAGCATATCGAGTTGCATGACTGCGAATGGCCTAACGTAATGCATTTTCGGGAGAAGTGGTTTTGAGTATAGGTAAAGCATGTTTGCAAAAGAAGTGCATGAGAATCTTATTGCCAAGTGAAGTTCTCCCATTTTCTTAACACCAGTTGGGTGAAGAACAAGCAATGGATATGAGTGTGTGTAGATCCGTCCTGTTTCAAGAGTCGATATGCGAATTCTCACCTTCCCAATTTTCAAGTCTTTGTTGTGACCCTTTTCACCACTGATTTGGGAATTGTCAAAGACACCTACTGTGAGGACTGTGGCAGGATCAAAGACCTCCCAAGTGTATTGCTCGTTGTATTTTGGCGACAAGTTGTCAACAAGTGTCCTTGTTCTGACCCATTTGTGACCGTATTTTGCTACACAATATGTATCAGAAGTGCCTCTACCATCCCTTGTTTTCATTGGGTGGAGTCCTATTGCATTCAGCACTCCGAGTTCTAAAACACCAATTGGTGGCCTCCATAACTGTTTTGCAGTGGGGCGTAGATCGCTGCTGTAATGAGTTGATTCATCAAGAACATGATATCCTCCATCCAGACATAGCCGTAGCTGAATTCTGCTTGCAAACTTTTCTCTCTTCAGCTGATCAACATCCACGGCAACAGGCTTTTCCAAGTTGAACCATCTAGAATGAATGATTCTATCATCCGCACGCCTCTCCACAGCGTTCAGCGGTATGGTAACCCTCCCAATGATCTCATCTTTTCCCGGACCAACTCGATCTTCAACCGAAAGTATTACATGATCTTCAAAAGGCTCGGCAGCAACAAACAAAAGATCTTCATTCCATTGTGGGTTTAGAGTTCTAGCAGGAACTGTCTTTGTTTTCAGCACTTGGTTTCCTATCTGCACCTTGACATATGCATCCGGGAAACGGTTTTTCTCCGTTGGAATCAAGTCTTGTGCTTCTACAACATTGACACGGACGTACCACAACCTCGGAGCATGATAGACCTTTGAACGTATCACTGTTGTAGTAGCAGGCGTGCTGTCCACAGGTGAAGCTGCATCCGAATGCCATGCATCAGAAAATGCTTCATCTGCTTGAGTACCAATCCAAACAGCTAGCATCAACTCACCTTTAACTTTATCCCCTTTCTTATCATCAAGGCGATACCATTCGGGTGCCAAAGGACTATCTGGTGGAACTCTTAAAGGAATCTCGTTGATGTCAAACCTCACGATACCTACAAAATCATCTTTGATGAGATCTTTGTCCTTGATCACAACTTCTAGTACAGATGCTTGCATTCTCTCCTTTGAAAATGCAAAAACCTGATGCCACTCAGGATTCTGATTCTTATCATAGTGTTTGGTAATACCTCTGTAATTGCCGATTCTCACCTCCACAAATGGATCAAGACTCCCGGTAAGATCCATAGAAGGAAGCTCATGGGCCTTAACGACCCTGACATACAAAAAATACATCCTTTCAACTAGATCATATGTACTCGCGGTCTTGTCTTTATGAACAACGCGACCGCCAACAACCCTTCCTCCACCGAGAAACGGACTTGTTTCTTTAAGTGCAAAATCAACCGGCTGTAGTGATGTAACTGAGTGCATGTGTACTAGCTTCATAGGTTGTGGTTGATCAGCTTTCATTTCATCAGCTTCATACTTCGGTACATAGTGAGTATCTGCATATCCAGTGGAGTGTTGTTGATGCTGATGCCGTTGATGGTTTGTGTTAGGGAGGTGATGAAATGTGTGTCTTGAGGACTCAACCTTGTCACGAGATAAACCATTCATCATTGAACCCGTAGGTCCGTGGACTTCAGCATGATTATTTGTTGGCAAGGACTCAACAGAAGGATTTGGAATTGAGGATTTTATGGTTGGATTATCAGTGATGTAAATTTTAAGGCCAAGCTCACCTCTTACACGAGAGAAAATCCCGCGCTTTTCCAACGGATAGTGCAAGACAACTGCATCAGCTTGAGGGACAAAAGAAGTACCTGTGAGGCTAACTTTACCAAGAAATGAACTTGAGTTAGTAGCTTTGGAATGGCAATGGACATAAGCTTCAAGAGTGAGATAGTGTAGATTGGAAGGATCTGATATGTTGAAGTAGAAGCTCTCATTCCAAACAGGATTAAGATCCTTTTCTTTAATGGTTGTTCGAAACTTTTGGCCGTCGAAGTAAAGTTCTACAAAGGCATTAGAAGAACCTTCTCCATCTTTGGGTAGTAGATTGTGAGCACCAACCACATCTACCCCTAACTTTAAGTTGATCATAATTAAATGTGGTTCCTTAACAACTGAAATTTAGATAATTTAGATACCTACAAAGAGAGGAATACAAGTTATGAGAAACTGCTGAAATTTTTAACAGTGGTACAAAGAAGCTTATATTATGATATGCCTATTTTGTATATAAGTATATTCATAATAAAACATCTAAAAATGTGATAAGATCAGATAAACTGTGAACACATTCTAGGGAAGGCATCTTCTAGTCATTATACCCATAGTGAGAGTTATGTGATCATTAGATTTAGCCTAAGATCAAGAAGTATTTTGTATTTCCAAACATATAAGGAAAGCTATTTGTTAATCTACAACAAGCTACAAAAGATGGAACTATCTCATAACCAACATAATAAGATCAAACTATATAAACAAATTGGTATTAAAGCTCCGGTTCCTTAGAAAAAATGGGTCTGACTAATGAAAGTAAAGTCTGACTAATGATTGTTCTAATAGAAAATTGAACTCAAATAGTACCAAAGCGAAATCAAATTTAACCAAAGTTCATTTCGAGCTCAACGAGCTAGTTATCAAAGTATAAAAATTGAATATATCTATCATCACATAAAAGGATTAGTACAATTGCAAGTATATATGTGTATTATTAATGCATATTTCCAAAACATTTTTGTAATAACAAAACCCATACACATTCAAACCAACTTTGTTTCTAGAATAAGACAATGAAATAGTGTAATATCTAGTTTAATATCTAGCAATAAGGTATTGCATGAAACAAAAAAAATGATAATAAATAAACTGAAAAAAAATCATATCTTTACACAAACAAAAATCATGTGGCACAAAAGAAAAAAATGTAGTAGTAATAAAAATGGCAGAATTAAAGTATCACCTTGAAAAGTTTAAGAAGATCTTTGTGTGGTTGTTCTCTTCAAAAGGAGAGAGTTGAAATGAATGGCTTCACTTCAAATGAACTCAAAGAGAAAAAGAAAAAGGAGTCAATATTAATTTACCTCTTCAAAAACCGAGCTCTCATGTATAGAAAAATTTAAGTACACGCATTTAAATAAATAAGCATGTGACTTGCACTGATACTTTTTCAGCTCTAATTTAGTGATCCATTAAACACGGCTCATACACATGAGCTTTGCACAGTTGAAAAATATATATATATATATATATATATATATATATATATATATATATATATATTTATAATAAGATAATAATATGATTTACAAAACTTAAGAGTTTCTAGCTAGAATAATATAAGAAATGATGAAAAAAGTTCTAAATAAGGAAATAAATAAATAATTTGAAGATACAGTAGCTACTTACCGATAGTGTAATAGCTTTACACAAGAATGTGGTAGAAAGCTGAAAGAAGAGTGGGAGAAGAAGTGTTAGAAGTATTTAGTGAAAGGGTGTATAGCAACAAACAAGAACAGAAACACTGTCTCCAATGCTTCATCATATCATATATAGAGGAAAAGACAAATGAGCTTCATTTCTCTGACTCACTACTGGTACACTGACAGTGCTACCGTGCGGGTCATCATCTTAAATATATACATGCAACCTGCATCATACATATATCAATAATATCAATTCATTTCCATCTAACCTTACCTTACCCACCCAACACTATTTTATTTTTATTTTAAAAGCATAATATTATATTTATTCTATGGTTAAATTTAAATATGTTTCAACTAATTGATTAATTATAATAGAAATCACTTATTTCTTTTATATTGATGGCGCTCCGAGAGGATCCATGACAAATGACAATGGGGATGAGTGTCGGGTGAGAAGCAGGAAGTCCTTCCTCCACCCAACCCCATTGACATCCCCATAAATTTAGATATAGATGACTCTGCCAGTGCATATACAAATAAATGATGGCCCCTTTAATTGCAAGCATGGGTTAGCATTGTTCAGCAGAAAAAGAGTATGGTGTTGTGATACCAATTTGAGGTCATGTACATGTAGTAAACATCATGGGTTCCATTGACTTCGTAATTTTTCCCAATAATTTTATTACGTCGGCATATAAGGTCTAGCAATAACATGGGAGACCTCTTAAATGTATGAAAGGCAAAATAAACTTTCTTTTTTAGACTGCCACAATTAAGGCCTATAAGACCACGTTCGATGTCTCTATCTCAATTTTCAGAGATGTTCGTGCTCGATTGGTTAGAGACATGAAATAATTCACACCCATGTGATGAATTTTCTTTTGGGTCATGCTTAACTTGTGTCCTAGACACACATTAAGAACTAACAAAAAAAATGAAAGATAAATTTTGTATTGAGAAAATAAATTTTTAAATTTTTTAGATGTTAAAAGCATAATTTTTAATACTATATTTTCACATTTGGTTTTCTTAACATGTGTTCCTATGGGCACAAGTTACATTTTCCCTTTTCTTTTTATTAGTATTAAAACTATATATATTTTTTTTTGAAATTAAAACTATATTTATTCTTTCGTAGAAAAAATGAAAAAGAACACAAATTATATTCAAAGTAGTTTTTTTAAGGGAAATGCAAAGTAGTTGTAGCAAAAAAAAAAGGTAAGATGTATATATATATTTTAAGAAATTCGTATACTTTTAGATTGTAAAAATGATTGAATTTATAATAGACCAAAGCTTATAGGTCAATTTTAACTAAACAAACAAAACAATAAGACGGAAAATCAAACAATGTTGTACCAAGACAATAAAAAACAACATTGCACTCAAACAATGAAATCACAAAAAAAAAAATGAATAGTGGTCAACTGTGAACTAATACTTAAACAATGTCTAAAAATCTAGCGACAATTGATGTCATTCTTGGTAGTATATGTTATGGTCCTCTTCATTTTTATGATTGAAATAATAACTTATAAATTGATACCAATTTGATTAAAACAACGAAAAATAAGTATGTAGTTCGTATAGATCAAAACATCGTCTTAGTCGCAAATATAAGCTATGTCATGAATTTTAATTTTTTGAATTGACAACCGTAATTTTAAGTAATGATCTATGGTAGATCACTTATGAAGTTGGTCCATTGAAGAACTAACCTAAAGTTCAAATCAATAAATCTTACAAGAGACACTAGCTAATTTTGCCGAGTTCTACCTGTTCATCCTCGAATTCCAATGGGAATGTCTATCTTCTATATTCTAATGTGTACTTCCCCTTGCATCGGATTGAGAATGGCGTACATAAGTGGCGTTGATTTGTCCTTATGTGTTGAATCGGCGCAAAAGAGGGCTTTTTGTGGGTAGACAGGATTTTTGAGTTAGATCTTCTTGTGCGTAAGTCGCATGTTTGCCTGACTAAATTCAAATTTATGCGTTGGTGTCAGAGTTTGCCTCCCTAAATTCAAATTGATTATGCTTTGTATGTGTTTTGTTCTTTGTTCGCATTCCCGTTTTCCCCCTTTTTGAAGTCTTTAAATACCTGCATGTTCTGGTTGTTGTACTCACTTTTACAAATTGCAATTTCAACCAGTGAGGAGAGTTTGTTGTTTCGTTTGAGAACAAAGTCTGTAATGGATAACTCATTTGACTAGGTGTCTTCTGTATCGCCTGGTAGAGAAGGATGAAGGCTTAAGGTTAGGGTTCTGAGGTTGTGGGAGGTGCCAAGTTTCTTGAATCCAGAGCAGCCTAATTCTATAGAGATGGTTCTTATTGATGATAAAGTAGTCTTGATTATTATTATTGATATCTGATTGTATGTAGTTTGTATTTGCTGTTTAGTTTATGTATAAATTTCTAAATGGTTTCTATGAATTTTGGCCGAATTTTGATTATATAGGGTTCAAAGATCCATGCCACCATCAGGAAACATTTACTATACCTGTTTCAGAAGAAATTGGCTGAAAGTGATGTTTACACGATGTCATTTTTTGTTGTTGCTCCCATTGTTGGTTCGTATCGCACTACTTCCCATCCATACAAGTTAAGTTTCCAGATGAAGACCAAGGTGCAGAAGACTGAAGGTTCCATGATTCCCGTCAATGGCCTTTCTCTAACCAAAATTGGGGAAGTGTCTGGACATACTACTGATCAGGATTATTTAATTGGTGAGAAATCTCTTGGTAGATATGATCTCAACAATTTATTTTCTCAACCTAAAATATATGTTTTTTTTAATCATTTGATGCATTTGGTAGATGTTATTGGCTTGATGATCGGGATATCTGTTGAGAGGGAGTATGTTAGGGATGGGAAGGTTACCAAGATGATTGTTTTTGAGTTGACGGATGACAAGTCTTTGTTGTTATTTTGATTTTTCTGCAAGAAAATATATGCATGGTTAATGTGTTGATGCGTGATTCATGTTTTATGTAGTGGTAAGATTGAGTGTGCTTTGTTTGGTAGCTATGTGGATAGTCTTCAAAAAATGATGGGGAAGACTACTGGGGGCATGCCTGTTGTTGTTGGTTGTTCATTTTGCAAAAGTGAAGATTTTTCGAGGTGTTTATTATAAACTTGAGGAAATTTATGGATTGTTGGCCTTGTCCCGTAATTTATATATGTTTGTTGAATGGTGTGTAGACAGGGCATCTATTCAAAATGTGACAAACAAACCTAGGGTATTTGTTAACCCTCCATTTAAGGAGGCTGTCAAGTTTAGAGAAGGGTGGGTGTTGGTAATAAGTGCCAGAAAGTAGTATTTCAAATGATTATTTACGGCACGTTTGTTACTTGTTTCACAAGTTATTCAGGGAAAAGCCGAGAGAAAAGTGATTATTGACCTATTACGCTTTATTCATCTTACTCTACCCATTTGTGTAGGAATTGAGTGCCAAAACATCAAGCAAGGACCCAAAAAAAAAAACAAAAGTGGGCAAAAGCTACTTCGCCACGGCGAGAAGAAATCCTGCCAAGCGAAATATTTTGCCAGGCGAGCCTAATGGCGAGCAGTTCCAGAGAGTTGGAAAAACAGGACAAGAGCACTTCGCCATGGCGAGCAGAAATTCTGTCAGGCGAAAAAAGGCGGTTTCATTTGATCAAAGTGACGTGGTATAAACCCGCTGGCAAAGAAAGCTTAAGTCGCCATGGCGAGCCAAACTTCGCCAGGCAAAATGTCACTTTTTCAACATATGTATAAAAGCTCATTTCCCTCATTTTAGGGAGAATAAACAGAACATAAGCCACTTTAGGAAGAGAGAAAACAGGGGAAACACATAGAGAACTTCAATGAGCAAGGGGCACAAGGATTGAAGGGATTCACAAGATCATTGAGACATCATGGCTTGCTTCCATTCCATCTTTTCTTTTCTCCTTGTAAGGTTACCATGACAATGAGTAGCTAAACTCTTTTTGTTGGGATTAAATGTAGTTAACTCTATTAGTATGTATTCCCTTTGATTTGGATGTTGTGTGATTCTAAATCATCTTATGATATTGATGTTATTCTTGCTTTTCATTTCTATCCTATGAATTTGAATTGTTATTGAAAAATACCATTTGAATCTAGTTGAGAATAATCTTCTATTAATGCTTAGGTTCTAGACATGGAACTTAGGTTTGATAATCACTTTGAATATTGGAACCCAAAGCTTTTGTATCATTGTATAGCTTGGGAAATCAGCTATACAACGATACAATCGATTATTGGATTGTTTAATAGTTTGGGAAATCGACGATTGAACGACCCAATAGAAATCACGGCATCATTTGGACACGAATGATGTTGTTGAGCAATATGTGATAATATCAATTGATAATTAAAATCCACAACACTAATCCGAGAATACGTATATGTAGGTTGATGAAGTTTAATCCCAACATAATCATTTCCCTGTTAACTCTCAACTCTTTTATAATTTCATAGTTTTCTAGTTTATGAAACAAAACTTATTACCACTCCATTACTTAGAACGATATAGATTGTTGAACGGCTTAGAATATCGCACCAGTCCCTGTGGAGACGATTTATAAATACTTACTTTGTTTGATGCAAAAATACTACATCAGTTGGCTGCTGTGCAGTTTTTGATATAGTGTTTATGTGTTTTTTGGTTTTATTACATATGCTGCAATTTTTTTTATCTATAGTGTTGTTGTTCATGGTATTGAATCTTCTGCACCTGTTGCCTCCCTTGGACCTAGGATTAGGCCTTCGTTTGAAGAGGATTTTTTGCGAATTTATCCTAAGAAAACCATTTATGAATTGGATGCTACTGGCGAGGATGGAACTTTTATTGTCTTTGTTGTTGTTGATGGTTTTGTTGATGGTCAATATCCTACCTGCAAGTGCCATAGGAGTGTAACTCCTGATTCCGGTGCATATTATTGCAAGGGATGTGTGAAACATGTTTTCCACATGGTTCCCAGGTTTTATATCTTTTTTCTTCGTGTTTGTGGTGTTTACGCGTTGGTTGCCATTTTTTTTGCTGATGTGTGTTTCCTTATAGGTACAAGGTGAAGCTTTTTGTTAGTGATGGAGGAGGTGATGTTGTTTTTGTTGTTTTTGACGGTGACATGCAGCTTTTGCTCGGTGTTCCCTGCAGTACGTTGGTGTCAGCTGCTAAGGTTAACAACATAAAAATTCTTTTGATAGTGGGTTTTGATTTTATATGTAGTGTGTTACTTTTGCAACTTAAAATGTTTGGTGATTGGGCATATGTCATTTCTGTGTTTTGTTTTACCGTATGATAGGCTGAGAACACCGATTTTTACCAGACTGAGTTTATTGGCTTGAATGGAAGGAAATTGCTCTTTAAGGTTGAAAAGAATTCTGCTGCAAGTGTTTTGTTCAACGGATCCTTTAAGGTGAAGAGGGTGTGTTCTGATCCATTTATTATTGAGATGTTTTTTACTACTGGAAAGGACAACACCCGTGATACGGTATGGTTGTTTGTATTCTATGTATTTTTTTTGCAGACTTAGTATTCTAAATAGCTTGACCAATTGTACTCATTGTATTTTGGTTAACATTTGGTGGTGTGCAGGCTGGATCCGGAGATGTCGTGGAAGATGATAGTGATACAGATGAAGATCAAGATGTGGTTGATGAGACTCATCAGGCAGAGGATTTTGTTCAAAGCTCATTGGATGTCCAGATGATGATGTCCCTGTTACTACATAATTTGAGGACACTATGTCTGTTGTTGAGGTATTTTTCTTTGATTGATAGATTGTTGGATGCGGTGTATTGTTTGTCAGGTTACTTTCATATGGATGGTATTTTTAAGTTTGTTGATGTTTTGGCTATGTTGACTGCAGCAAGTTATCTCCCTTGCTGCTATTAGTGATGTTGGAGATTCAGAGGGCATTGATGCTGGTGATGGTGCTTCTCTTGGTGTGGGTTTCGAAGACAATCTGAAGTTTCGATATGCTCACAATGTTAAGAGAAACTTGGTTGATGCTTTCGACAAGGCTGCAGATGTTGTAGGTGACATGCCACCAAAGATCATTAAAACTGAGAAGTAGTGAGTACCTATGGGGAATGTTGCTGATTTGGTCCATGGATTTCTAAATGTTTATTTGAATAAGGGTATTTGTGTGGTTGTGTTTGTGCATTTCCATCTGAAACTGCTGACTGTTGTTGTCCTTGCCATGTTGATGGATCTGCTGTCGTGTGTGTATTGTTTTCTGTTTATCTGTAATCCAAGGTGGTATGTGTCTTAAGGTTGTAATTTCCATCGTTGTCGGTGTTGTAAGAAAGCATGTTGAATGAATTCGGTTTTTACTTCTTGCTCATAATTGTTGCAGTTTTTTTTATTGCGCTCCCATATGCAGTCTGTATTATCATTGTCTATTGATGAGGTTGCATTTGATTTAATTGGTTGGTAGTTGTTTGAATAGTAGACTTTATTTGGAGACATACCTCAATTAAGTATAGTGATTTTGTGGTGAGATTTTTATTTGTGATTTGTAATTGGTTTAGCCAATATCATACCTACGAATTTTGATTTTATTTCTGTTGCTGTGTGCAACAAATGTGTTTGGCAACCCAAATTGATTGGCATGTTTATCATGCTTGGGGGCTACAAGTTGACAGACATGTTGCTCAGGGGAAATTAATTTTGGTCAGTTGATGTTTTTTTCTTTGAAGGGTTTGTTTTATACATGTGGTTTGCTAAACCTGTTTATTTTTCTTTTGTAGTGTTTTCCTAAGATTGTGACTGATCACTACGTATTTTACAATTATCCTAAGATTGTCATTGTCGATGATGACACTCAAAGAAAGTATTCCATTGTTACTGGTGGTTTAGCTATAGCTGGCAGTCTCCGCAATGAGCGTGTTGTTTCAAGGTTGAAGCGGTTTCTACTCTCAAAAGCTCTTCGAGTCAGAGATTACTTGATTTTTAGTTGTCAGAATCCTATCAAAGTAGTTAATTTTCGCGTTGTTCAGTCTGGAAATCGAAGTAATTAATTAATTCTGATAGTTGGTTTTGAATTTTGTTTTACCATCAAAGTTTTATGATCTAAGATGTACGTGTCCCTTCATGTGATTTGATGATTAAATAATATGCTCGTGGTTTGGTATAACCTCATGTGATTCACTTTAAAAAAAATTAATACCATGTTGCTCAATTTTTTTTTTGTCGGTAACTATTTACAATATGGGTTTGTTATTATTTGTGTGATGTATTAATTATTTTTTTGTACCCCTTTTACCCGAAAAAATATAACCGTTTTATTTATTAATATTACACGGCACATTTGTTATTTTGTTCCTTTTGTCGCTGGAGGTTAACGTTGATTCTAACTTTGCTTGAATTGAAAACCAATAATTTATACTGGTATGTTCATTATGTATTGTTTTATTTTGAAATATTTTGAGTCAAAGGTTTTGGTTTTAATATTTTGAATAGTGTAGGGCACGCGAATAGATCAATGGGGTTAAAAATTGACGTTCGCTTTTTTATACTCACTCCAGTCACAATTATAAGGAAAAAATAAATTTTTAGATACACTGAATAATTAATTCATCTGGTCACGTTTATAAGTCACATACATTAATTATTTAATGTACCTAAAAAGTTGTTTTTTCTTATAAGTGTGACCGAAGGGAGTATATGTTATGTTTTTTTGCCAATGTGTGAAAGAATGGATCAAGGTTACTGGGCCTTACTTTGGGTTGGGTTGAAGTTATTTACCTTGGCCTGCTGATGAAGAAGTGTAGTTTATTTTCCGTAACGTTCGATGAAGCTTAAAAAAATTCATCTATAGACCAAATGAGGGTTGTCATACCCCAATTTTTGACCTAAGGTCCCACCGACACGCGCCCTTTGACCCTGATTAAGTCTTTGACTTTTTGGTAAAATTTCGGCAGAGAGGTATTTTAAAATACCTCATGTTTTGTTCCGAGTCGGGCCCCCTTTTCAATTTATTTTATTTCCATCTTTTATTTAAATGATTTAATTAATTTTTTAATCTTTAATTTTAATTTATTATTCTATTTAGTCTTTATTTAATTATTTCATTTTTCTTAGATAAGTCCAAAGTCTACATAATCTTGTATATTATTTTAGTCTTCATTTTTAATTATTATTTGATAAAAGTCCAAAAATCGGTCAAAAATGTCCAAGTACACTCTATGGAGCAACAGCTCACACGAGCATTTCTTCAGGAGCAAGAACAAGTTCTCCTCATCCCAATCCTCATCTGCAGCAAGTTTGCGGGAGCAGTTTGTTTTCCTCATCTCCAAGACACAGGTTTTCGGCACTTCTCCAACAAACCCTAATCAAATGCTACCACTATAAAACCAAAGCCTGCAACCGATGGAAAGGGGGGCCAATTTTCAAGGCACAAATCTTCGGCCAATTTTCCAATTCACCTGCAACCAACACATAACAAACAACACGCACAAACAAAGGAGCCAGCACCCAATTCTTAACGCATGATCTCATTGCAAAAAGCCTACATAAATTCAACAAAACAACCTGCTCAGGAACAATTCACGAACCCAATTTCACAAACGAAGAACATACAACAACAGCCACGTTGCAAGCCTTGGAACCGTTTGTTTTCAGAACCTGCACATCCACAAACCCAAATTGATTCATCAAACATCACATAAACCCCATGACACAGACATCAAACCATTCCAAGGCGCACCAGAACATTACGAAGGAACCTGCAAGTAATTCATAACACACAAACTCATCGAAAGCCATACAAGACACAACCCATAACCATAACCCCAATCGGCCAACAACCTAAACTGCATCAAACTATTTTTACGACGCAACACAAACCCTCGTTCAAACCTGTTACAAACCCAAGACAAATCGGCAGTACACCAACTCAGCTGCTCTAGACTCGTTGACATCGAAAGGAGAAGGGGAGACGTATACGTCTCGTAAACAGAACAGACAGGCACACACGCAGGGACATACACAGGGAACCGACGGCCGACTCCTCAACAACACGCACAGATCAAGCAAAAGGTAGTATCCCTTACTTTTACTGTTTGTTTAAGATCTATGGTTAAAGGATTAGATACTTAGGATTTTAGGTTGAAGGAAGTGTAGAGGATAATAAGAGAGTAAGAATAAGCAAAAAATAATTCAAAGAGGAGTTTATAAGCGGCGGCGGCGCCACCTACGACGGTCGGCCGCCGCGTCGGTTTCTTTTCCCGCCGCCGTAACTCATTCGGAGAAGACGAAGTGAAGATGGAGAGAGAACGAGAGAAAATTGAGAGGAAAGGGAAAAGAGAGAGAAACTAACAAGAAAAATGAGAGAAATTTCTCTCCTAGCCTATATATAGGCTCATCCCGTTCCTGTGTGTGTACGCCCATGACATTATGGTGTGCCTGCGTCCTTCCCAATTCCCTGATCATGATCAGACGCCCCCCTGAGTTACTCCCTGAAGCCCAAGACAGATACCCCTAGGCCCACCGCGCAGCTGCTCACCCATGGCCCAATTTCCATTTCTGTTACTGCCTGCACCCCCCAGTTTACGGTTTACACCCCCCTTCCATATCATTTTTTTATCACTACTTCTTCATGCATTTTAACTTCGTTTCGCATTTTGCATTTTATTATTCTTATACTTATTGGACTAGGCCGCATATCTATTATTCACTTACCTATTGCATGCGTATTTATTTTGTGGAACTTAGAATGTACACATAGGTTTTGATGTAAATAATCCATGCATGTTTACTTTTTTTCGCATATTTTAGAATGTATACATAGGCTTTCATGTAATTCATTTATTTTCTTGCAGACCATAGCATGTATCATAGGTTTCTTGTAATAGTTTAGGTGCATGTGTGCGTGCGTGTGTGTATGCCTCTACTTTTTATGCTTCGTAGTTTAGGTCAAAGGTCGTTGTGGTGGTCCAACACCACCATAACACCTACGCTTTATCTTCTCGCTCCGTTAGTGTTAATTTTAGTTTAGTCATTATTCAAAACAACAAAAAAACATGAAAATAACCAAAAATCACAAAAATATTTTCTTAAATAAACCTTGATCTTAAATCAAGTGACGTCCTTTTTTATTTTCCTTCTTAATCAAATATCAAACAATCTAATTTATTTTGAGTCCATTTTCTTTAATATTAAAAAACACAAACAAATATTCTTTTACCACTTGGCTTTTCATTTTAAAATCTTTTCAAAAACATTAAAAAACACTCAACCAATCAAACGTCAGTTTTTTTTAACCCCGAACTACGAGGTTTTGATCCCTCACGGGTACGTAGGCAGAGGACTTTGTCCTTCCAAATCAATAAAATGTAGATAATTAGGTCCTCCTTTTCTTTTATCATTTCAAAAATCCTTTTTCAAAAACAAGCAAGTTTATAGCACATTATTTAGATAAAACCAAGAGGTTCCCGTAGAGTACTACGGACATAAAGGGTGCTAACACCTTCCCTTTATGTAACTAACCCCCGAACCCTAAATCTTTTCAAAATGGGGTGTTTGAACTTTTTTTCCCCTTTTCATTAAAAATTAAAATGTTCAGTCGTGAAATAAATTAGTGAGTCAAAAGCTAATCTAGTAGCCTTGACCTCCGAAAAATGACGCGACAGAAATGGCGACTTCACTGGGGACCCCCCTAAGAGGGTTGAGCCTAATTTGGTCTTATTTAATTTTTGTGCTATAACTTGCTTAAAAAAACAAAAATAAAAGATGGAAATATCTGTATATATGTTCTCCCTTCTTCTTTCTTCTTTCTTCTAACGTGAGTGGTGAGATAAGTCCTAACCCGGGCTTGAGTGAAACATAAGATAGGAGTGGTAGACTCATAGTGGCATACCGAGAGTATTCTCGTGGCTTGTCACACGTGAGATAACCACACTTAGCGGAGGAGCTTGAAGTGATATATGTCGGCGGGTGTTGTCACGCTTAGACTCTATTACTCTTAAGTTTCCGTTGAACGCTAAGGACCTTTAGTAACCCTTAACCCATCTTGGCCTTTTAGGACGTAGTGCGGTGGCTAACCGGGTGTTGTCTCGGTATTAGTCGACACGCGAAACTCCACCCGAACTAGACTTTCCTACGAATGATGTTGGACCGGGTGTTGTGTCGGTATCCGATAAAGTTCAAAGGCGGTTGGAATTCGGGAACTTGGTAGAACGCTTGTTACATGTACATTTGAAACCATAGTCCCTACCAAATGGCGTTCTTACCCTTGACTCCAACATTGCATACCTTAAACCTCATCATGTTTTCCATGCATAAACATGCATTCATTCATAAACAACTCTTTTTCTCATTAATATCAAAAGGACTTAGATATGTTCTTGTAAACATCTGAGGGACACTAAGAAATACAATTTCAAAAGTCTTGAACTAGACCTTAGCTTTGTCGGGGACTTTGTCTTTGGCTTTGCTTTTTGAGGTAACTATCTGTAATATTTTCAATTATCAAATGAAACATTATGATATGTTCCTTATGATGTTTACAATTACTTTGACGAGTCCTTCGATAAAATAAAGAAAATGTGTGTCTATTTTTGCATAACATCATGCATCATCGTGCATTTCATGGTCTCAATTCTGAGTCTCACAAATCTTTCTTTTCCATAAAAGGTCAACCAACCTCAAAAGTGTCATGGCGTCCTCGTCCGAAACCAACTCGCATGTACAACACCCGAGCAATCATAAAGAGAAGATGGATTTTCTCGAGCAAGAAAATCAATTGCTCCGGGAGGAAATTGTAGCCATGCAGACCAAGATGGACGGAATGACTGAATTGATGAAGACACTGACGGTTGCTCAAGCACGTCCTCCTCCTCCTCCTATCAGGACTCTAGCCGAAATTGTTTCTAATGGCCCTGAATGGACGTTTTGTGCCGATACTCCGGAGTACTCTACACCGCAACGTTCCGTACCTTGGTTCCCGCCTCTTACTACTGGCAAAATACTCCGTCCCATTGCTTGTGAAGCTCAGATGCCTACTTTTCAACGTGCGACTCATGTTCCTCAGCAAGTTACGACAGTTCCTCCAGCTGTCGTGACCTACTCAGCACCCGCCGTTTATACCATCCCACAACAAGAGGAACCCATCTTCCATTCTGGGGGTGTGGGGGCCTATGACAGGGTGGATGACCTACAAGAGAAGTATGATGAGATGCAGAGGGAAATGAGAGCTCTCTATGGGAAGAAAGTGTTTGGGAAAACTGCTTATGATCTTTGTCTGGTGCCGAATGTCCAGATACCCCACAAGTTTAAGGTCCCAGATTTCGAGAAGTATAAAGGGAATTCATGTCCTGAGGAACATCTAACAATGTATGTGAGAAGAATGTCTGCATATGCCAAGGACGACAAAGTCCTTATCTATTTCTTTCAAGAAAGTTTGGCTAGTCCTGCCTCAAAGTGGTACATGAATCTAGACAAAACAAAGATCCGAACTTTCCGTGATCTGTGTGATGCTTTTGTAGAACAATACAGTTACAATGTGGATATGGCCCCAGACCGAAGCGATCTTCAGGCTATGACTCAGGGAGACAAAGAAACATTCAAGGAATATGCTCAGCGGTGGAGAAATGTCGCTGCCCAAGTCAGCCCACGTGTGGAAGGGAAGGCGATGACCAAACTTTTCTTAAAGACTCTCAATCAGTTCTATTACGTGAATATGGTCGGAAGTACGCCCAAGGACTTTGCTGAGATGGTTACTATAGGTGTACAGTTGGAAGAAGGAGTCCGAGAAGGACGATTGGTCAAAGAAAGTGTTCCCGCTAGTAGTTCGAAAAATAAAGAGCAGGAGGTTAGTATGGTGAAAGAACACCCTCAGCCACAATATCCTCAACAGCTACAGCAGCCTCGACAACAGGCCTCAAGGGCACAATTTTCCCCGATTCCCATGAAATATGAGGTTTTGCTTCCACAGTTGCTCGAAAAGAATCTAGTCCAGACCAAGTCACCTCCTCCGGTGCCAGCAAGGTTGCCAGCATGGTATAGACCCGACCTTTTCTGTAACTTCCATCAAGGGGCACCTGGCCATGATATTGAACATTGTAATGCACTGAAGAAAGAAGTTCAGAATTTGATCCGGACCAACCGCCTGACTTTCTAAGTCTTAACTCCAAATGTGCTAGCCAATCTACCACTAGATCATGGCGTCTAATGTTGCAACACAAAGAGGGATTAGCTGCAATTGAGTCGATGTTGATGTTTTCTTCCGCTACTCGATTTGTTTAAATGATGTGTTTATTGTTTACTGCCTTTCAAAAAAAAAAATCCTTTCGTTCCGCCCGAGACGAAAGTAAACTTGTGTAGGGCATTTTGCTTCTTGCATTGTCATCATTAATAAAAAAGTCGTTTTGATCCCGACTTTGTTTTTATTTTGTGCTTTTTCTGGAAAAAATGGTAATACAAAAAAACCAAAAAATAAAATCATTCTCAAATATCTGCATAATCATAACTTATACTTGTCAAAATCAAATCATGCATTAATAAACCCGTTGAACACATTAATCATGTACTCTCTTCCAACTGTGAGTTCCCTATGTCCGAAGCTGAAGAAGGAAAATGAAGAGACTCCCGACGAGAACTCTCACATACTGGGGCATCTTAGCCATCAAAGCTGCAAACAAAATATCAAGGAGATTATCCAGAAGATGACATTCAATTACAAAGATTGGCTCGGGGTGCTACCATTCGCTATGCTCAGATATCGTACACATTTCAACAGGGGCAACCCCCCCTCCTTCCCCAATATGCAACATGGAGGTCGTGCTTTCCGTGAAGGTCGAAGTCCCGTCAATAGGAGTTCTGCTAAAGTCCAAGCCTAATTGAATTTAAATGCATGACGACCTTTGTACAAATATATCAAAAGAGGTTTGAAACAAGCTTCTAACAAGAAGGCTCGTCCCCGTGAATTCAAGAAGGAGACTTCATGCCTAAAAAGGTAATACTTTTCAAACAGACACCAGGGGCAAGTGGATGCTTAGCTATGAAGGCCCATATACAATGACTTTTGCAACTACGGATGGTGACAAACTCACGCGTCCCATGAATGCCGGTGCAGTCAAGAAATACTCTGTCAAAAAATAAAAGCTCGATAAGTCGCAAATCATAAAAAGCGGCTTAGGCAAAAATGAGCGTCTCGGTGGACTGAAAACCCGAAAGGGCGGTCCAGGCAAAAATTAGAGACATGAACAAAAAATGATGATTATCCTGATAGGTTGAAACCCGAAAAGGGCGATCTATGCAAAAGTTAAGGATCATGACAAAGTAACTGCATCCAGTCAAGCACCATCCACTTAGGGGCATCCAGCTATCAAAAGACCTCTGATTCGAAGCATCTGCAGATCAAAGACTCGGAACTGGGGCATTCAAAGTTGTCAGGGAGTATAACGGTTATTGTGTTCAATGTACCTTCCAATATATTTACCATTTTTCAAATTTTTCAAAGATCCGTGGAGCCATGCCATTGGCAGGTCCCCACTCAATTCATCAAATTTGAGCCTGTGCCCAATTATTTGGAACTCCCATTTATTCTATTTGCAAAATTTCTTCTATTTTTGATGACAATACTTGAAGCAAAAATTTTCAAAATACAAAAACCTTTTTTTACATCTTTTGAAAAGTGTGAACAACAAACACACTCTCTTTGAACTTATGAGTAGTTGAAGCGTACATCAACATCAGCCTCGAGAACGGTCACGTTCCGAAAGAGAAACATGGCTAAACACAATGGAGGGGACCTCTGCTTCAAGCAAGATGCTTTCACAGTCCAAAAAAATATATACAAAAAATAATACAAAAAAATCAATGCTCGCTAAGTTGAAAACCTGAAAAGGCGGCTTAGGCAATAGAGAGCGTCCCGGTGGACTGAAAACCCGAAAGGGCGGTCCAGGCAAAAATTAGGGGCACAAAAAAGGAATATACTCCCGGTGGACTGAAAACCCGAAAGGGCGGTCCAGGCAAAAGTTAGGGATTTTCAAAAAAAAAAAATACAAAAAAATGATTGTCGAAGCATGACAAGGGAAAAGCATTCCGCGCTGATTTACAAATGGCGACTTCTTCCAGGCTGTTGGTTAAACAATGGGCTTTCTCCCCAAGATTCATCGGTTGCTATTCATCAATTGCAACCTTGTGCCGGGTTTTACACCGTCAACGGCTTGATTTGTTCACAATAACATCATCTCCAAGGAAGTTTGCCGAGTGTTTGTACTGCGATGTCAGTCCGACTCCCATCTTACCTGTCTTGTCTTGTTTCATCAGGTCATCTGTCATATACAGTCGTACAAGTTACATCCATACATTCATACATCCATTTATACAATCGCACACATTCATACACTCATGCCCACACAACATATACACAACATCAATTCATACATGATTGCATTAGTCACCAAAATCTTGTGTCGATCGTGTCTCTTCAGTTCGGTCTTTACTTATCATTGCGTCAAGCATCAAGTTTCTACACATGAACATCTGACATTTACCTTCTTATCATCAGAAGTGTCATCCCCAGTGTGTCTGGTCCAGAGATGTCACTTATTATAAGCCCGGTGGATTCCGGCGAACTCTTACAAAGCCCAGTGGATTCTGGCAAACTTTTATCAAAAGCCGAGTGGATTCTCGCAAAAGCCGAGTGGATTCTCGCAAAACTCTTATGAAGCCCAGTGGATTCTGGCCAACTTTTTTCAAAAGCCGAGTGGATTCTCGCAAAAGCCCAGTGGATTCTGGCAAACTTTTATCAAAGGCCGAGTGGATTCTCGCAAAAGCCCAGTGGATTCTGGCAAACTTTTATCAAAGGCCGAGTGGATTCTCGCAAAAGCCGAGTGGATTCTCGCAAAAGCCCAGTGGATTCTGGCCAACTTTTATCACAAGCCGAGTGGATTCTCGCAAAAGCCGAGTGGATTCTCGCAAACCTTTTATCTTGTTTCAAGTGGCAAGTCCTAAACAACGGACAGCTTGAGTCTATCTTTATCTTGTTTCAAGTGGCAAGTCCTAAACAACGGACAGCTTGAGTCTACCTTTATCCAGTTTCAAGTGGCAAGTCCTAAACAACGGACAGCTTGAGTCTACCTTTATCTTGTTTCAAGTGGCGAGTCCTAAACAACGGACAGCTTGAGTCTACATTTTATCTTGTTTCAAGTGGCAAGTCCTAAACAACGGACAACTTGAGTCTACCTTTATCTCGTTTCAAGTGGCGAGTCCTAAACAACGGACAGCTTGAGCCTATCTTTATCTCGTTTCAAGTGGCGAGTCCTAAACAACGGACAGCTTGAGCCTATCTTTATCTCGTTTCAAGTGGCGAGTCCTAAACAACGGACAGCTTGAGTCTATCTTTTATCTTGTTTCAAGTGGCAAGTCCTAAACAACGGACAGCTTGAGCCTATTTTTATCTTGTGTCAAGTGGCAAGTCCTAAACAACGGACAGCTTGAGTCTATCTTTTATCTTGTTTCAAGTGGCAAGTCCTAAACAACGGGCAGCTTGAGTCTACATTTATCTTGTTTCAAGTTGCAAGTCCTGAACAACGGACAACTTGAGTTTACCTTTATCTTGTTTCAAGTGGCAAGTCCTAAACAACGGACACCTTGAGTCTACATTTATCTTGTTTCAAGTGGCGAGTCCTAAACAACGGACAGCTTGAGTCTACCTTTCGTCATGTTTCAGTTTGAAATCACATTTTATTTTCTTCAGTGGCATCCCCAGTTTAGCTGGTCAAGAGTTGTCACTAAAAAGTTTCGTCTTCATTAAAGCTACCACTCTCAATCGATACGATAGTAGACAGTCATTTTCCCCAGTGAAACTACGTTTCCTCTAGCAGAGTAGGATCCCTCATTCTTCAACAAATTTGGGTATCCCGTCGTTGTTTCTCGTCTAAGTCAAGTCAACTTTGTCGTCCTGCATTCATACAAGCATTTCACAATCATTCATAGCATCTTAGGTCCAAAATTGGTGTACTTTGTATTTAAGTCTCTTCGGTCCGATCGAATTAAAGATTTCATCTTCAAATCTCCGGACGAAGAAACTTAAATAGGGGCATCTGTCATACCCCAATTTTTGACCTAAGGTCCCACCGACACGCGCCCTTTGACCCTGATTAAGCCTTTGACTTTTCGGTAAAATTTCGGCAGAGAGGTATTTTAAAATACCTCATGTTTTGTTCCGAGTCGGGCCCCCTTTTCAATTTATTTTATTTCCATCTTTTATTTGAATGATTTAATTAATTTTTTAATCTTTAATTTTAATTTATTATTCTATTTAGTCTTTATTTAATTATTTCATTTTTCTTAGATAAGTCCAAAGTCTACATAATCTTGTATATTATTTTAGTCTTCATTTTTAATTATTATTTGATAAAAGTCCAAAAATCAGTCAAAAATGTCCAAGTACACTCTATGGAGCAACAGCTCACACGAGCATTTCTTCAGGAGCAAGAACAAGTTCTCCTCATCCCAATCCTCATCTGCAGCAAGTTTGCGGGAGCAGTTTGTTTTCCTCATCTCCAAGACACAGGTTTTCGGCACTTCTCCAACAAACCCTAATCAAATGCTACCACTATAAAACCAAAGCCTGCAACCGATGGAAAGGGGGGCCAATTTTCAAGGCACAAATCTTCGGCCAATTTCCCAATTCACCTGCAACCAACACATAACAAACAACACGCACAACCAAAGGAGCCAGCACCCAATTCTTAACGCATGATCTCATCGCAAAAAGCCTACATAAATTCAACAAAACAACCTGTTCAGGAACAATTCACGAACCCAATTTCACAAACGAAGAACATACAACAACAACCACGTTGCAAGCCTTGGAACCGTTTGTTTTCAGAACCTGCACATCCACAAACCCAAATTGATTCATCAAACATCACATAAACCCCATGACACAGACATCAAACCATTCCAAGGCGCACCAGAACATTACGAAGGAACCTGCAAGTAATTCATAACACACAAACTCATCGAAAGCCATACAAGACACAACCCATAACCATAACCCCAATCGGCCAACAACCTAAACTGCATCAAACTATTTTTACGACGCAACACAAACCCTCGTTCAAACCTGTTACAAACCCAAGACAAATCGACAGTACACCAACTCAGCTGCTCTAGACTCGTTGACATCGAAAGGAGAAGGGGAGACGTATACGTCTCGTAAACAGAACAGACAGGCACGCACGCAGGGACATACACAGGGAATCGACGGCCGACTCCTCAACAACACGCACAGATCAAGCAAAAGGTAGTATCCCTTACTTTTACTGTTTGTTTAAGATCTATGGTTAAAGGATTAGATACTTAGGATTTTAGGTTGAAGGAAGTGTAGAGGATAATAAGAGAGTAAGAATAAGCAAAAAATAATTCAAAGAGGAGTTTATAAGCGGCGGCGGCGCCACCTACGACGGTCGGCCGCCGCGTCGGTTTCTTTTCCCGCCGCCGTAACTCATTCGGAGAAGACGAAGTGAAGATGGAGAGAGAACGAGAGAAAATTGAGAGGAAAGGGAAAAGAGAGAGAAACTAACAAGAAAAATGAGAGAAATTTCTCTCCTAGCCTATATATAGGCTTATCCCGTTCCTGTGTGTGTACGCCCATGACATTATGGTGTGCCTGCGTCCTTCCCAATTCCCTGATCATGATCAGACGCCCCCCTGAGTTACTCCCTGAAGCCCAAGACAGATACCCCTAGGCCCACCGCGCAGCTGCTCACCCATGGCCCAATTTCCATTTTTGTTACTGCCTGCACCCCCCAGTTTACGGTTTACACCCCCCTTCCATATCATTTTTTTATCACTACTTCTTCATGCATTTTAACTTCGTTTCGCATTTTGCATTTTATTATTCTTATACTTATTGGACTAGGCCGCATATCTATTATTCACTTACCTATTGCATGCGTATTTATTTTGTGGAACTTAGAATGTACACATAGGTTTTGATGTAAATAATCCATGCATGTTTACTTTTTTTCGCATATTTTAGAATGTATACATAGGCTTTCATGTAATTCATTTATTTTCTTGCAGACC
The DNA here is from genome assembly GCF_051527215.1 of Medicago sativa. NCBI lineage: Eukaryota > Viridiplantae > Streptophyta > Magnoliopsida > Fabales > Fabaceae > Medicago > Medicago sativa. The sequence goes on from NC_140753.1 coordinate 3,785,771, forward strand.
ATAGCATGTATCATAGGTTTCTTGTAATAGTTTAGGTGCATGTGTGCGTGCGTGTGTGTATGCCTCTACTTTTTATGCTTCGTAGTTTAGGTCAAAGGTCGTTGTGGTGGTCCAACACCACCATAACACCTACGCTTTATCTTCTCGCTCCGTTAGTGTTAATTTTAGTTTAGTCATTATTCAAAACAACAAAAAAACATGAAAATAACCAAAAATCACAAAAATATTTTCTTAAATAAACCTTGATCTTAAATCAAGTGACGTCCTTTTTTATTTTCCTTCTTAATCAAATATCAAACAATCTAATTTATTTTGAGTCCATTTTCTTTAATATTAAAAAACACAAACAAATATTCTTTTACCACTTGGCTTTTCATTTTAAAATCTTTTCAAAAACATTAAAAAACACTCAACCAATCAAACGTCAGTTTTTTTTAACCCCGAACTACGAGGTTTTGATCCCTCACGGGTACGTAGGCAGAGGACTTTGTCCTTCCAAATCAATAAAATGTAGATAATTAGGTCCTCCTTTTCTTTTATCATTTCAAAAATCCTTTTTCAAAAACAAGCAAGTTTATAGCACATTATTTAGATAAAACCAAGAGGTTCCCGTAGAGTACTACGGACATAAAGGGTGCTAACACCTTCCCTTTATGTAACTAACCCCCGAACCCTAAATCTTTTCAAAATGGGGTGTTTGAACTTTTTTTCCCCTTTTCATTAAAAATTAAAATGTTCAGTCGTGAAATAAATTAGTGAGTCAAAAGCTAATCTAGTAGCCTTGATCTCCGAAAAATGACGCGACAAGGGTTTAACTCCTACTTTCGATCGTCTGGTCCTCTTTCTTCCCCCCTTTCTATCAAGAATGATATGGATCTCCTGATTTCCTTCGTTTTTATTCTGATGGGTAAGTCTTTATCTCATTTCAGTGGCGGTCAGATTTGCTCCGTTGTTTGATATTTCGGGTGGGGTTTTTGATTGGATGTTTAAATATGTTGTTGTTTTTCTTTCGATGGGGTTGTTTACATTGAGGTTTGTAGAAATTTTTGGTACGATTGAAGTATGGACTTATAATTTATATGTTCCTTCCTTATTGTTGTTAGGTTTAATTTGCAAAATAGAAAATAAAGACAACATTTCTGGTGTTTAGTTTTTGTCTACGCTCCGCCCTTATAGTTGTTAAGTTGAAATTGCAAATTAGAACATAGGGACAAAACATTTCTGGGGTATACATGCGTTGCAGTTCATTTATTTTGTTGAGGATCAGGAACTCTTTTGTTATGTATAATGCTTTGACATTGAATCTCATTGGTGCTGATTATTTTTAATTTATATGATATATTTATTCGCACAAAATTCAAGATAAGTAACATATTTTGTGGAAGTGAGATTTCTTTTGTGTGATTATTTATTAACAGTTTTATTTTGTGTACAGCCTACTTAATTGTACTTATTCTACATAATTGGAGATTTTTATATGGTTTGGTATTGTGTCTCTTTTGGTCATGCTATTATTCCTTAATTTTGACTTATGCATGATCCTGAAACTCAAGTTGACATAGGTTTTGTTTTTAGCAAAGACACCCAGGGACATGTTTGTATGCAAGTGTGTGTGTGTGTGTGTGTGTGTGTGTGTGTGTGTGTGTGTGTGTGTGTGTTTGTCAGGGCTTTTTGTTTTGTTGTCAAGGCTAGCTCTGCTGAAAATTTGATAGTGTGCTTTATATCTCATGTTGTCTATTGCTTGTGCAGAAGAGTTTGTCATCTAGCTATTATTTAAATATTTGTTTGACCTTTTTGTGCTTTATGGTGTTATTTTGAAATTTTTATTTTCCCTCTCCCTTGAATTTCCTCTATATATACAGTGTATGGTTGAGTCCATACCATCATCTTCTTAAAACTTTTGGTTCTTTACTCTAAGTTATATTTGGACATTTCGAGTTTCTCATGATGTCCATGGTTTCTGATTTTGTTGGAGGCCAGGTAATTACAAAATTTACAGAGTTCTCTTCTTCCAGTGAAGAGGGAGTTGCCTTTGTGATTGCTTGCTGCTTTGAGGTCAAAGAGGGAGTTAACATGTGGTTTCCTGAAGTACACCTTAAATATAAGTTCAAGATACAATTCTTAGGGTTTTTATGAATAAATAAATAATTCATTCGTCATATAAAATCTTAACAAGATAATCTCGAAGTATAGCCTTCAAGAGTAAAACTTCAAGACCGCATCAACTTCACTCTTCTATAGAACTGACAATGAACTGAGCCTACTTGGACAATGTTCAGAATTCGACTCGATAATTAACTTGTTGAATTTGGTTCATGAATCAAATAAGTTGAACTTGAGCTGAAAATCAAGTTCATTAACTAAATGAGTTGAACTTGAACTATATATATAGTTCAACTCATTTGGTTCATAAATTAGCTCGATTATATGTATATGTGTGTGTGTGCGCGTGTGTGCGTGTGCGTGCGTGCATGCACGTGTGTGTGTGTGTGTGTGTGTGAAATTTTATGTACTAGTTTTATTGTTTTTTGTGTTAATGCTTTTTGTTATTTGTAGCTTGCTATGAGCATGTTTAGTTTGTTTACTTATTTCAAAATAAAATCACCATAATGATAGTTTTTTTTACACAGTCAGTGCATTCGTATAAACTCATTTCACCCAAAAATTTCTCCCCCTTCTCAATTTCTCCAAACAAATGTTTCAAACCCTAATTTTGCGACCGATTTCTTGAATTGGTTTGAATATCATAAAGCCTCAAATATGATAATTGATTTTGGTTCAATGGTTTAAATCATTTAAGGTAACTGGCAGGGTATAGATTTTGGTATTGTTTCATATAAAAACTCTATAACTGAGACAATACTATGATTTGAAGTATCGATAAGTAGAAAATAAAAATCTGAGTAAATTTATTATTTTCATTGTAGGGAAAAAATTGTGATGCCCGTCACATTGCCTTTTATTACATTTTTAGGGGATACGATAAACTTACTGTTGTTGGTAATGATACAACTTCTACCATTGGAAGTGATGGAAAAGGTTTGGGGACGTTAAATAGTGCAATTGTTGCTGTAAATTTAGACTATTTCATGGCAGTCAACATTAATTTCAGATACTCAAAAAATAATTTATAGAAAATAAAAGGGTTAATAGGTCTTTACACCCTGTAATATAGGGGACTTTTGGTTTTGCCCCCTGTAATTTTTTTTTTAGATTTGCTCCCTGCTGAGTCATATGGCATAGGGGGCAATCGTGAAGAATCTTTATTTTACAAGAACCGAATCTAAAAAATAATAAAAAATACAGGGGGCAAAACCAAAAATCCCCTATATTACAGGGGGTAAAGCCCTATTAACCCAAAATAAAAAGTATGAAAAAGATACCATTCACAAACAATTATTTTTTTTATTAAAATAGAACATTGCATCATTTCCCATTGGATCAAACGTAGATCAAGTTGTTGCACTTCGCACTTCTGGAAACAAAAGCGCCTTTTTACAATTGCTCTTTCTATGGGTTTCAAGACACATTATATGACTACAATTTTCATTATTAAGACACATTATATGACCACAATTTTCATTATTTCAAAAGTTGCTTTATTCAAGGCTCCGTCGATTTCATCTTCGGCCATGAGAGATCCCTTTACGAGGTATGCTTCCATTACAATTATTATAGGATCTTTAAAATTCATGCTTGTGTCACCATGATTGTGTTTAAATTCATTGAATAATTGATGTATCTGATCTATAGTATAGACTAGATATACATAAATTTTTCAATGAACGTAAAAAGTAAATTGTTGTTTATAATAGTGACCGGATGAAGTATGAAGTATTCTTTTACATGTTAATGTAACTACGAGATTGGAAATCAAATCGTCAAGCTCACACTACACAAGCTTTTACTCAGGCTCAAAGAGAAAGCATTATATGGCAGAAACCAATGAAATGTTGAGTGAAATGTAATATTGATGCAATCTTTTTATTTTCCTCATAACAAAGTTGGTCTTTCCAAAAAAAAAAATGGTCTTGGAATTTGCATTAGGGATAAAACAAGTGCCTTTGTGTTGGCTAAAACAGAGTGGCTCACATGAAAATGTGACGTGCATGTTGGAAAAGCACTTGATCTACTCTCGAATCTTAAATGGGTGCATGAGCTATATTTGGGACCAATTGATTTTGAACTTGATTCAAAGAAGGTGGTTTGCAATTTTTTCTCAAGGTGTTATTCATAGTATCGCTTACTGTAAATCTATTTTTTTCTCAACATTATAGAAACTATAACGTGGAGTTTGTGCGAAGACAGCCAAATGAGGTTTCCCATAATTAGGCAAAGGTGGCCACATTTTCCGTCAGTTTCCAGGTCTTGGATGATACATCAAGTTATATTGAACACATTTTGATTAATTAATGAAATACTATAAGTTTTTTTTTTTGCCTAAAAAAAAGCTTTTTTAAAAAAGCTTAATAACATTATTTGTTATATCATCAAATACTCCATATTATATAAAAAAAAAAAAAACAGCGCACAAAAAACAACAACAGATACTAACATGTCCATCTTTCCACTTTATTATTGCGCTTACGTGTATATCCGTGTGCCCTAATTATTATTTTTTGAAAGAATTCGTGTGCACTAATATGTCCCTATATCCGCTTTTCGTTATGTTTAATTGTATATTATGTGCATTAACGTATCCATATGCCTTCTTTTTCCTTTCACTTAATTGTATATTTATTTTAAGGCATCTGATTAATTGCATATTTATTTTTTAACATTTGATTACGAAAAATTTGATATATACCACAATCAAATATTTTGATAAATAATATTAAATAAGCTCTCTTTATAATGTCTGATATTTTTTTTTTTAAGAAACTAAATTAACCCACCTAAATTGGCACCAAAGCTCTCTTTATATTTTTTAACATTTGATTACGAAAAATTTGATATATACCACAATCAAATATTTTGATAAATAATATTAAATAAGCTCTCTTTATAATGTCTGATATTTTTTTTTTTAAGAAACTAAATTAACCCACCTAAATTGGCACCAGAGAGAATGTCTGATATTTTTTTTTTTAAGAAACTAAATTAACCCATCTAAATTGGCACCAGATAGAATCGAACCTAAGAACTTAACGAGGAGCACACTCCCAGGTCCCAAGTCAATACCACTAGACCAATGCAAGTGGGTTTATATAATGTCTGATATTGTTGCTATTGTGGTGGGAATGTTCTTATTGTAGTGAGATTGTTTATATAATATTATAAATAAGACAAAACCACATATACAACGGTTTAAATAAAGGATATAAATAAAAGAAAAAATGATTTGTATTAAATTCGAGTTAAATTTTAAGTTGAACTAATTTTTGTCCAGTCGAGCTCAGACAATTTTGAATCGATTCAAGTCAACTACATCCATGTATGTTCCAAAGAAACTAACATATGATAATCACGTTTTTTTTAGAAAATTCGTGTTATTTTATAAATCAACAAAACGTGGATATAATTATATATGCATTAATAAAAATTATTCATTTGTCAAAAAAAAATTATTCATTTGTGTCTCATAAGTCCTAGCTTAAAAAAAAAAAATTATTCATTTGTGTCTCATAAGTCCTAGCTTAAAATGCCGAAATTGTTAGACAGAACGTCATGACCAGGTTTCGAACCCCGATACCTCCACTTTGTGTGTGTGAGTTTACGATGGCTCTGCTATTTATATACCCAAAAAAAAATCTTAAAAAAAGTCGAACCTAAAACGTGCTCTCCACGGTTTTTATAGACTGCAAGCCCTAATTGCTTGGCGGCAAGAAACCCAACTCCCACAACTCAGCCATTCTCTCTGCAATGTCGAAGAAGAAACAGAGAAATGCCAAGAAAAAAGTGAGAAAGGTTAACGTCTCTGGAAAACCAAAGCACTCCCTTGACGTCAACCGGAGCAATGTCGCTAAAAAAGAGTCGCGGTCTGCTGCCACCGTTCGCCGTCTTAAAATGTACAAAACCAAACCCGTTCGTAACAGTAGGGGAAAAGTCTTACGCAACGAGTTTCAATCCAAGGATCTCCCCAGCACAAGAATTCAACCCGATCCTCGTTGGTTCGGTTAGTCCAATTTCACCTCATAAAAATTCTATCAATTAATTATGTCTACATACATAAATTTTTAAACTACCTCTTTGCTTATATTTCATTCTGGAGGGGATTATCAATTATGATTCTTCAAATTCAACATGTGAGTTTCATTGTTTCTATTTTTTGTTTTGGTTTTGTGATTTGTAGAGAATACTCGTGTTGTGGATCAGAAAAAGCTTGAGTTTTTGAGAGAAGAAATGGAGAAACATAGGTCAAACAATTATAATGTTATTATCAAGGGGAAGAATTTGCCGATGTGATTTTTCAAATGATCACCAGAAGGTTTGTTTCTTCGGCTGCTTATTCATTTGATTGGATTTTGTATTGTTATATATCATGAATTGCCATTCTTGACTATGTTGTATCTAAAGTGAAGTAACTTCTATGTTATGATGTTTGAATCATTGCTATGTATTATTATATTAATAATTGAAATGTTCAGTCATGAGTAACTTGAAATTGTATCGTGATTGTGATTATGTGAACAGTGTATTTTTGTGCCGCGAAAATTGCTAAACTGCACGAGATGTATTTGTCTTGCCACCCGCACGACTTTGTTTTCCACCTGGACACACTTTCTGATTTTTTTTCATTTATTTTAATTAAAATTTATTTAAACAATGGAAATGTGCCACGTATATGTCGTGTGAATCGTGGTGCATATAGTGTCGTGGGCTTTAGCATTGCTCTTTGTGCCGCAATGTGTCAAAATTGCACGTTATGAACATGTCTAACTCATGTCGATGATAGTCCTCAAATAATAAGTAATTTAATTTGAAATTGTGTTGTAACTATGTGAACAATGTATGTGTCAAAATTGCACATTATGAATATGTCTAACTCATGTCGGTGATAGTCCTCAAATAAGATATGACTTAGAATTATGAGGAGAGGAAGACAAGTGTCATGATCTATTACTTAGTGTAAACGTGCATATCATGTTAGTGAATATTCGAAATTTTTGACTCCAATGTTAGAGGAATACAACAAACAACAAAATCTGATGGGGAATACAACTGCGTTTCCTTACCAGGTGTTATAGAATAGTTTGGTACTACATGTCATACGAAGTATCATTAAGAAAATGTAGTTTTGGGGCAGTTTGAGAGGTTTTAGGGACTGTTTGGTTTGGGGTCGGGTGCTGCAGTGACTTCGGCTCTGTCTTCATGACAGGTGCTGTTTGTGGGCTGTGCAGCAGCTGTTTTCTGCTGTTTGTTTCGGGTTACCGTTTTAGGGCCCTCTGTATCTGTTCTTGTTCACCATTTTGTACTTGTATAATTTTTGGTGGTTTTAATAAATAAGCTGATTCAAAAAAAATAATTAAGAAAATGTGCGTATCAAGAGTCTTGCTTATACATGATATGTGTTTGTGTTGTGAAGCATTGATTATGTTGCTAAATGTGAATATGTGACTACTTGTGCATGTTTGCTCTATTTATTATTATGTTTTACCTGATTACTCTCGCAGGCTGCAGGTGACACAGAGAGACGAAGCATCATTTGGGTTTTACGTTTACTTGGCGACTTTGCTATTTTGGTTATGTTTTATTGACTTGCATGTCAAGTACTTTATATTGAGATTTTACCTCGTTCTAATAGGGGACAACGAGGTTGTTTGCTTATTTTATCGTCGGTATTTTCTAAACTATTTAACCATGTCTGAATTTCTTCAGAATTATTCCACATTAATGAAATATTTATGTTTTATTTTATTGAAACTTTCAAAATATGAATTGGGTTGTGAAATGAGAGATTCTATGAAGTTGAACCAAACATGTCATTCTTAAAAACAACCAATCAAAAAATTATAAATAATAAATTAGCAGTAAAAAAGAAAACATTGAACAGATAAAATATGAGAACTGGAAACCAAGTTGTTTTCTGCTTACATCCTTCATTAACTTCTTATCATAGCATGATTACACACCTAACTTAAAATAAAATATCACATATGTACAACAATCTACACCTAGCTGCACACAGTAGAAATAGAATAGCTAATTTAAAACTCTCTTCAATCATCATGTATGATCAAAGGATCACTCGATGTCTCGATCAATATGGCCCCTATGTCAAGGCTGTTCAGCTTCTTGGGTCTCTTGTAATATTTCAACAACAGAGAACAGCAAACAACACTGACAGAAGAAGCAGCCATAGCAGCTCCAGCGATCCAAGGCGGCAACCGAAAGCCTGTAGAAGGGAAAAGAACTCCAGCTGCTATTGGAATGCCAAGCAAATTATAACCCAAAGCCCAAACATAATTGAGGCGTATACGAAATAAAGTTTTTCTTGAAAGATCAATGGCAGTTATGACATCCTCCAAGTTGCTCTTCATTAGTACAATATCAGCTGCCTCAATAGCAATGTCTGTGCCAGCACCTATTGCCATTCCCACGTCTGCTGCTACAAGTGCAGGTGAATCATTGATACCGTCGCCTACCATAGCCACCGTGTACCCAGAAGCCTGAAAAAGAAGAAAATGTATGTATGTTAGTGTTACTACATACAGCTTCAGTGAAAGTGAGCTATGAAACACAAACACCAGACATGATAGTGGCACCGATACATCAACACATTAATAATAATTAGACAAAATAGTATAAATTCCTAACACGCTTTCAATATGAATTGTCGGTGCTACGTTAAAAGTGAGACTCATTCAAACTTAGTCAAGCTGAACTTTGTAGTGAGACTCAAGCTAATTTATATAATATGAACTAGACAGAAGTTTTTGATATAAACTATAAAGGCTAGGAACAGAAGGATAATACGGATTTCTTGGACACTTTCTATAAAAGAGAAAAATAACTGTGCGGTCAGAGCTTAAAAAAACAAGTGCTATTATTTTCTATTTCAAGGATTAAAATCTATGTCATGGTTCATTGTCACCTCCTAAATGATGTGATCATTAGTACCTATAGAATTATAGATAATTGAATAAATCTTCTAGAATCTAGATTCATTAATTGTATTTGGCTAGGATAGTTACTGCATAAGATAAAGAAGTCATACTTGATTTCAGGAGATGATAGTTGTCAGGCAGAGATAAGATTATACTAGACTTATCTATTTTGAACTTGCTGTCAGACTTGTTTAGAATCAATCTAAGCATGACAATAGTTTACAGTACCTGCAAGTTTTTCACTTTATCTGCTTTCTGATCCGGTTTGGCTTCAGCAATAACATCATCAATTCCAACTTCCCTTGCAATGGAATTAGCAGTTCCCCAGTTGTCTCCAGTCACCATGATGCTCCTAATTTTCATAGACTTTAGAATGGAAATCACTTCTTGAGCACCTGGTTTCAGTGGATCAGATATTGCTAAAACCCCAGCTACTTCCCCATTTATAGATACTAAAATTCCTGTTTGAGCCATGTTTTCGGCTTCGGCAAGTAGATCTTCAGCAACAGCAGGAATTGCAATATTATGGTCAACCATCAAGCCCTTATTACCGACCATTATTTCCTTGTTACGAACAGTGGCCTTTACTCCATGTCCAGTAATGGAAACAAAATCTCGTGCTTCTGGCCAAGAAGGGTTCTCTTCATCTTTAAATTTTTTGGCATACTCAACAACGGCCTTAGCTAGTGGATGTTCACTGTTCACCTGAGATGGATAAACAACAGTTCGAACGATCAATTCAAATTGTTTATGACATACATATGCACCTATAGTCCATGAACAGTACAATAACTTGAGCAAGTAACACATCAAATTGAATGATCATTATAATAACAATAAAAAACTTAACTGCAAAACAACTACTATTTTCTATAACTGTTACTGAGGCTCAGCCTTTTAGAAGGAGATGGGGGACATGTGCTTACCTCAGCTGCAGCAACAAGTTCATAGAATTCCCGGAGTACCATTTTTGTCAATAGTTTTGTATTTACTATCACTGGCTTCCCAATAGTAAGAGTACCGGTCTTGTCAAAAACAATGCAGTTTACCTACAACAAGACAGTCACAAACATATTCAAATGGAACTCTAAATCCACAAAAAAAGTAAAACCATGAATAGTTTTATAGATAGTTTTCATATGCTGCAACAAGTATCCAAGGAACACTTTCTCCATTTTTAACATTATATTCAAAGTTGTGAGAGATAGAATGAACATATTGATATTCAATAACACTATCTTTTAATCTATCATTAACAAACACCGGTTCTTCATATCAAATGAACATGGTATAAAATATAAACATTACAACTCTTCTCCTAAACATATATGACAAATGGACTAATTGGCAGAAATGGCCATCATTGTTCAATTTTTAGCCAACCAACATTCACAGAAAATCCATGATTCAAGGAGCTAATCTAATTCTAAGGACAAATGCTGACCTTATGTGCACTTTCCAAAGCTTGCCCTCCTTTGATCAATACACCCTGAGATGCACCAACTCCAGTGCCAACCATAACAGCAGTAGGTGTGGCTAAACCCAAAGCACAAGGGCAGGCAATAACCATGACAGATATTCCAAACTGCAGAGCAAGCTCAAAGCTGTCCATGGAAGACGGTATCCAGGATTTCGGGTAAGCATGATATTTTCCAGCTAAGAACCAGGCAAGCCAAGTTGAAAATGAGATCAAGATCACCTACAAAGCGATAGAAGATTAATGTCACTGACATGTAAGTAGGTCTTCTATAGATTATTCTTCTAAAAATCAAGAAAATTGAATAGAAAAGGTTAATAAACTCATATCATTATAATATGCTATAATATAATTACCAAAGGCACAAAGTATTTGGAAATGCGATCAGCAAACTTCTGGACAGGAGCTTTAGCCATTTGAGCTGACTCAACAAGTCTAACAATCTGTGAAAGAGCACTTTCTGATCCAACCTTCGTTGCCTTAACATGCAAGACACCATTCTCATTCAAAGTTCCACCGATAACAGTATCACCTTTCCTCTTAGACACAGGACGTGCCTCACCAGTTATCATACTCTCATTCACATGACTCTGTCCCCAAACAACAAGCCCATCAGAAGCAACTTTTGCACCCGGAATAATCTTAATCACATCATTCTTCTGAACCAACCTACTATCAATTTCTTCCTCCCCAACAACATTCCCTTCGCCATCCAAACTCAACAATATAGCAGTATCAGGTGTCAAATTCATTAACTTTGCAATTGCATTTGATGTTTTCCCCTTAGCTAAAACCTCAAGATACTTTCCTAATAGAATAAACGAAATAAGCATCGCACTAGTCTCAAAGAAATCAGTACCTTCAAAAACCTTAGAAGTAGCAGCTCTCAAAACAGAATAAACAGAATAGAAATAAGCTGCATTTGTTCCCAGTGCTATCAGCACATCCATATTAGCAGAGCCACGGCGCAATGATTTATAAGCACCAATATAAAATCGCCACCCGAAAATGAACTGCACCGGTGTTGCAAGCACCCAACGAATAACCTCTCCAATGGTAAGCATCTTCACGATTTTTGAATCCAATAAACCTTTTATTCCAGGTATATACATAAACACCATGGAGGTTAGAAAAACTGGAATAGTAAACACCAAACTCCATAAAAAAGATTTGTAATAGCTTTTAATTTCCTTTTTTCTATGAGCATCTCTTCTTCCACCTTCACCAGGAAATATTTTCGCCTTCAAATTTCCATTACTAGTTTCTACAATCACATTAATGAAATCCCTTGGCCCTGTTATGTCTTGTTTATAAGAAAGCGAAATTTTGTTGAATTCGAGATTTGTATGTAATTCTAAAACTCCAGGGAGTGATCGAAGAGAATCTTCGACGAGTTTGATCATGGCATTATTGTTGAGATCACCTTCCACGTGGAGATCGATTTTGCTTAAGTCTTCACTTGAACTAATGAGTGTTGCTTCAAATCCAGCTTCATCTACAGCTTCCAAGATTTGGCTATGAGTAATGATGTTTGGATTGTAATGAACTTGAGCCTCTTCTGTTGCTAAAGCTACTTGGGCTCCAACAACTCCAGGAAGGGCTTTTAGAGCTGATTCAACCGCGGTGGAACACGACGTGCATGTCATTCCTTTTATTTGTATACGGCATACTTGAATAGTGTTCTCATTCGTTACATCTGTTAATAATGCCGCGTCAAATCCAGCGTCTTCAATTGCCTCACAAATAGCCTCCTCCTATGAAAATAAAATTAAATAAAAAAATTGTTATAACATCAACTTGTAACAGAAGATAAAAGAAACAATAGAAACAACAAAACACAAGCAAAACGCAACAATGTTGGTTACAAAGTTCAACCTAGTATGCCAACGTCTCCAACTATAGAGCAGTTTGTAATTCTGTCTGATAGTAAATGAATTAGAGTTTTCAGTGCTACAACTCATATATAAATACTACGGTCCATATTACAAGAATCAGAAGCGGAGCTAGGCTTTTGAGCCTAGAACTTAAAAAGAAATGCAAATATACCCTTATAATTTGCATTTTGAACCCCTAATTTGTTTTTGCACCGCTGGACAAAAGGTCAAGAACTAAAAAATTTGAACACCAAGATTAGATTTCTGGCTTTGCCACTAACACGAATACTCAACACACAAAAAAACATGTATCGGATTCGTGTTACTATATATTATAACTAACATTTATATCTAATAGACTAAATTATATTAGGGGTTCTTTAAGTTTGAGGTTTGTAACAAATATGTCCTTTAAGTTATTTTGGTCACACATAAGTCATTTAAGTTTGTAAATGTTTTTAATTTAGTCCTTTTGTTAACTAAACGTTACAAAAACAATGATGTGGTAGTTAAGTATATGATGTGCCATGTATCCTTATCAGATATCTTAGAACATTAAACAATCTAAGAGCATCTATCCTTGCAACCAACTCTGACCCTCTCATTGTCATTCTTCATGAACCTCAAATCGAAGCCATTATACACAAAATATTCCTTGAACTCTTCCTTTGATGAGAATTTACATCCTAATGTCCATCATTTACAAACTTAACTACCACATCACAGACTTAATTGTCACATCATCGTTTTTGTTACGTTTGGTTAACAAAATGAGTAAATTGAAAACGTTTACAAACTTAAATGATTTATGATGTAATTTAACTATCTAATAACATGAGTAAAGATAATATTAAAGCAATTTCACGAATAAAAGCAACAAAGATTGAATCTCATTAAACTGCACAAAATGAATAAAAGAGGGGTGCAGAAAGTTAGTTACGTTAACAAAAGAAGGGTGAAAGATGACGCGGGCACGGTTATTAAGTACATCAACAACAGCTTCATGAATTCCATGTAGCCGTTTAATGGATTTCTCCACGGATCCAGCACAAGCAGAGCAAGTCATTCCATGAACAGAGAAAAGTCCGGTGACCTTCGAAACCTCCATGGCAGAGGCGGGGCCGGTACTGGTCCCCGCCTCGTCTTTGGGATAAGAAGGCATTGAAGGGTAGTGAGATCGAGGTGAAAGATTGTGCCATCCTTCGTTTCGAAAACAGGCTAAGGATAATAGCTTCGCCATTGATGTTGTTATTTTTTTGCCGCCACCAAAGTATGAAATGAAATGAATTAAAGTCGGTGTCTTTTTGATTTAAAAAGTTGGTATTTGTAATAGGTGGCGTGGCGTAGCGCCAAACATGTTTTAAAATGGGGTTACGTCTTTGTCTATGGTTTATGAATGTGGATTTTGATCAATCTAACGGTGATATTCGCTTTGACTTACGTTTGTTGTGTTGTTGGGTGGGTGGGTCCTTATTTACGTGAGATTAACGCGACATTTGGGTTTAATCAATCCTTACCCACTAGAAAATAGAAATGGTGATTTAATAAATCTAAAGAGGATTGACTAAAAATTAAATAAATGATTAGGTCACCACTAAGTACTAACGTGGGTTGAGATTTGAAATTCATATCCCCCGAATTCGGGTTTTCGTGGAAAATAGTCCAACTTATAGTAAAATTTTAATAATGAAACTATTAAGAACAAATAGAACCTGGATTGAATTGTGTTATATATACATGGTAAAATATTTTAACATTTTATGCGTGTTATTATGAGTTCCATTTAATCTAGATAAAGTCTTATCTTCTATCGTGTGTGTTATTGTGATACTATGCTATGTTCATTGGTAATTTGGTTGGCATCTTCGGTTACATACTTTATCTTTGTAGAATCGGGAAAGGAGTGATATGATGGATCAAGATGAAAGTATAAACATTAGAATGTTGAGTCATGAGGAGAGCATGGACGAACGTTCACATCGAGGTTAAAGTAACCATATAAGTGAGAGATACGTCACATTCTTACTAAAAACCTTAAGATAATAAGTTTATGGGTCATCTCACTTGTAAAGTGTTCAACATTTACTTTTCTATCCAATATAGGATATAATTACTCACACTTGCACACAACATAGAAAACTCGTTTCAATTGACAAAGACATAAGGTAAGATTCTCTTCTGTGTAATTTACACATGAAAGAGAATAAAGTGTGATATTTCACCATTCATTAAGAGGGAGAAATACTTAAATTATTTAGATGAAATGAATTTGAATGGTGATAGATTATATTTACTTTTCATTGCGTACATTATACATCAATTCCCATGTGGACCATGATCATATATTTTTCTTTATTATAATTTTTTGGTGAAATTTGTCTTCATTTGAAGCTTTCAATAATTTTTCTTTTGAAAAATAATAACAACCCCACCCCCACTTCTTGTCAAAAAAAAAACCCCACCCCCACTTTTTTTTCTTTCTCAAATGACATATTAATACTTTTTTATTACAAGATATGTTCTTGTTTTACTACGTTAGAAAAAGACCCAAATGATGAATATGTTGTGAAAGGTGGTAAATGTTTGGATTTCTTAATCATTTAATTTATTGATATGTATTTAACGAGTGAACGTAGAAAAATCATGCCATTATAGTGTCATTGATCATACTCATTGGACAGGAAAAGAAAATATAGAAATATTGATGAGCTAAAAGCTCATGAAAAATCATATTGATTTTTAAAAGATAGTGATTTGTGTACACAAAAGTTTTTTTTTTTTGAGGAAATGTACACAAAAGTTTTTTGTCTAACATGTGCAATATTGCACATGTTAAGGTAACTAAAAGTAGCAAGTTTTTATTGAAATCAACAATTATTTAACAAAAAGTTATATATTTAATACAAAATGTTCAAGTTCCAATGCAAAGTTACTATATTAAATTTTTTAACATGTGCAAATTTGCACATGATAAAAAAACCCTTAACAAAATTAACTAATTGAATAACTAATCTTAATTAACCCAATTATTACTTATGGTATTTCCGTAACCGATTTGTAGAGATGCATAGACATAAAAAAAAAAAAAAAATCATTTCTTCCTTTCTCTCTCTCTCTCATTCTCAAACCCTAACCGTAGCTCCTTTCTTCTTCTTCTTCTTTTCAGAGAGGTGATTTAGGGTCAATTTTGACCCAAAAATCACCCCTCAGAACGACTTTGTTTGTTTTAATTTTTCGTCTTTGTGCTGTGTGTTTTTGATTTTCCGTCTTAGTGCGGTGTTTATTTGATTCAGGTTAGCTTTGAGGAAGTGCAGATCCGATCAATGACAATGACTTTGGCGTCGTTAACGTTGCAGATCCGGAGACATGAGTATAGTCATATTTGTAGGCATAGGTATTTTGCCGTTTTATGATATTAACATGGATGTTGTGAGTTTGTTCACAGATTCATCATTTTTGTTTCTGACGATTTTGGATTTGTATTGTATTGATGTACTTTATCAATTTGAATAAATGAATATCGTTTATTTTTGTCAAAAAAACCAATTATTACTTTTTGAAGAAATAACCAATTATTACTAACAAACTCCAATTATGTTGATAAAAAAAAAAATAGTCTTTGTAGTTGTCTACAAACAATACTTTGTTTTACCGTAAAGGAAGACTCAATGTTTGACATCTACATGTATAAAATATCATTGGTTAATAAAATTAATTCATACCAACAATGGATTAGAAAAAGTGGTAGAGGGTTTGGACCCTTAAGCAATGTATAGATCTCCTAAAATCACATTGTTTGTGGAAAATCACTACACTATTACTTAAATAAACACGTTTGGAAAAACAAAACTTGATAATTTTGTTTGTAAAAAAAAAAAAAAAACATGATAATTTTGTATATGTTGGACAAAGGTATACGGAACAAAAAAAGTATATTGTTGTTAATTGGAATTATTATCTTCTTGTTAAAAAAAATAATTGGAACCATTATCTAACGTTTTTTTAATGTTATTTTCTTGTCAATATCTCATTATTAGTATATTTGTAGATTTCTTGTTGGGGTGTGATTTTAGAAAGGGTTAAAATTGGTATTTTCTATGATTTATAAGGGTAGAAGTATAATTGATGGGGGGTAGGATAAAATTTCCCAAAGTTGACTTTTAGACTTAAGCAAACCCATTCGTTTGTCGGTTACGGCCCACAACCCAAATTATAATATTTAGGTCCTAATCATCTTAGCTGAGCATAATTAACAGAACCACTCGTAATACAAACCTATTCACTTCCTCAAAAAAAAAAAAATAATAATACAAACCTATTCACTGACCAAAACAATAAGAACAAGCCAAAAATCCTTAAGAACGTGTTTCACCTAGACACTTGATTTCATCTATGAGAACCTGACTCTATTATTCGACCATATACATCTTGAGATCAATATCAATCTTCTTTAAGAAAAATATAGTTTCGCTTATCAATGTTACATTGGAGGGCGAGGGGGCCTCAACTAATGTCAAACACATGGTAAGGTCCGGTGGCGGAGCCAGGATTTTTATAAAGTCCGGGCGAAAAAAAATTTGCAATACATTTATAGGGATTTACATAAGAAATTGCAAGCAAATAATAACAAATTTAAAGAAATTGCCTAATTTATAGGGGTTTATATAAGAAATTCAAGGGGATTTACATAAGAAATTGCAAAAAATTTGGGCCGGAGCCCGGGCGAGTGCCCGGGCTCGCCGGGCCTTAGAACCGCCTCTGGTAAGGTCGTAGAAGATTTTTATATAACAATAAAATTGCATCAAAGATTAAATTTAAACACCTGTGTCTTCACATTACTTTTGGGGTGGGGTTTAGTATGGGAATGAATACTTTTTTCCCATCATGGGAAAGTTGCACTTTTAGCCATTGATTTAATAGTTTTATATTTGAATGGTCAAGATTAATTACCTGGTAATGGTTGATACTTTTTGTTGGTTATTGTGTGACCAATATGTGGACCCCACGGAAATCATTTAATAACCAATAATCATTTGTTATATTTATTTATTTATTCAGTACAAAATAATGGGCCTTTGAAATTTCTTTTCGGCTTGTTGTTTCTTACCTAGCTAATTTCTTTTGGCCCCTTTGTTTTTACTTATTATATGTTGCTATATTAAATTAAATTTGAGAAGGAACTAAGTAATTTTTAAAATTTGATTAAAAATATAAATGATGTGAGACATAAAAATAAATCATGTGGACTATTATATTCAAATGCCAATTGTTGCTTCTGAGTAATTAAAAAAAAAAAATCACTTCACAATTTCCATATTGATTGACCACCGAATTAATAAATATTGAATCAACATTTTATTTTTACAATTTTATTTTGAAGTAATTTTTCCTAGAACTTTGAAATTGGATCTTTCGTTAGCAACTACTCCCTCCGGTCCCATTTATAAGAAACATTTGACTTTTTTGATTCATTGCATAAATGATGTATTTGGTCTATATTTTAGACAAGATTCATCAATTACTCAATGAATCTAAAAAGTCAAACTTTTCTTATAAATAGGACCGGAGGGAGTATTTAGCAAACATCATCTTATAAGACTTTATTATTACAAATCTGTGAAAACTGAAAACTGAAACTGAAAACATCATCTTATAAGACTTTATTATCATCAATTAACGAACTGATGGAAAAAGAGATCAAATCTGTGAAAACCGAAACTGAGATCCAGATTTTCAAAACACATAGAACTTATGAAGCAGATGTTCATTTACTTGAGAAGGAAAGCATTGGAAAATTAAATGAAATGGAAAATTATTTCAAAGTTGAAATCTGTCAAATTGGCAAAGGCTACGGTAGGAGACCTCTTTAGGTCTCCTACCGTAGGAGACTTGAACTTTTTTTTTTTTTGTTTGTTTGCAAAATAGATTTGAACCATTGGATATACTTAGAAGTATTTTAATGGTTGAGATTTGATTGTTTTGTCACCTCCAAGGATTCTAATTTTTTTTTTGGGTAGTGCCAAGGATTCTAATTTTTAAACATATATATTGATTTCAAAAATACAATTGATTTTTAAATCTCAATTAACAAAGGGTATTTTTGGCATTGTTGGAAAAATTATTTGTAAATCCCAGAACCAATCTTGAATAACGTGATGTCTCGTGATTCTCGAAGCTCAGGACCGGTTTGTTTGTGTTTTTGGCTGAGGAAGGAAGTAGAGGGTCTTTAGGATCGGGAGTTTCGGGAAGCAGCGGGAGAATCACCACCGCCGGTGGAGGGACAGTTTTTCTCCGACGGTTACTCCGTTTGTTGACGGTGTTATTTTTTAGTTTTTTTTTGGATCCGTCGGGTTTTGAAAAAGCGTCGACGTCGGAGACGGTGCATATGGTTTAGGGGCGATAGGACGAAACCTTAACATGATTCTGTCCGCTTTGGACATTTCGAAAGCTAGCTTCCATGGTGATGTGTTTGAGTTTGTGTGTGAAGTGAAAAGATAAAAGAATTTACTAAAGATAGAGAAATTAAACGAAGACAAGTTAGAGAAAAAGAATAACTTAAAAGGAATGGTGGTGCAATGGAGATTATATGGTGTTCTTGGATCAAAACGGTGGAGCAAATGATGGTGTTCAAGGAAGATCAAGTGGATGCTGTAACTGTAATCCAGATCTAAGTGTGGAAAATAAAATTTTATTTAAGAGGAAATGTCAAGATTGCCCTGCATTTATGTGAATTACTTAAATGTAATTTACCGCAACACTGTGTTATCAACGTACAGTTACCTACAAACATAGGTCACTTTAGTTCGTAAAAAAAAAAAAAAAAAATCAGTCTTTTATATAGTCTCCTACCGTAGGAGACCTATTCTTGTCTCCTACCCTAAACGGCACCAGTGTTCTGATATATTACTGAAGTGTTGTACTTAGTAAACAGGGTGGGGTACTAGAAAAAGCAAACAACATTAAAAAACAGTTTTTTATTTTTTCTTTTTTTTTCTCAGCCGGTTCATTCACTCCCACCTGTCCTGGAAAAGGACACTTTCCCATGGTGGGAAAAAAACTGTCCCTTCCCAAGCTAAACGCCACCTACTTTTGGATGTACTTATATAACACGTCTTAAAGTCAATATTAAGATGTTTGTACCAAAAAAAAAAGTCAATATAAGATGCATGTTTTGTGTAGATGATATAGTTCTACTCAGAAAGTCGAAGTACGTAGGAATAAAATGTGACGTTAGAGATTTATAGATTAACTTTAGAAATGATTAGCTTCCATCTGAACATAATCAAGATGGTGTATATGGAATATATTTATAGGAAAGGCAAAACAATTATAACTTAGTCTTACCGGTGAAAGTTGGAGATCATATTAGAGCACATATCACATAGTTAAAATATTTTGGGTCTATTGTACAAAATGATATAAAGGTATAATAAGATATAAACCATCGAATTCAAGTCAAGTGATTACAAGGGAGGAGAGTGTCAAGTGTTTTACGTGACATAAAAATACCATATAAACTCAAGTAAAAAAATTATCATACATTGTAAGATTGACAATGTTGTATCCAACATAGTATTAGCGGTGAAAAATCAACACAAAAATATAATACGTATAAAAGTGATGAGAATATTATATTGAATGTATGATAAAACTAGACAAGATAAAATTAAGAACGACAACATTAAAGGAAGAGTTGGGGTATTATGAATGAAAAAAAGATTGTGGAAACTATGTTTAGGTGGTATCATGCAATTACAAAAACAAAATACTATATATGACCAAAAAAAATGAGGGTTGCTTCAAAATTACACATATATTGTATCATCAGAGCAAAATGTATACATGTTGAATGAGTGTGAAATAACATCATGGAACCACTTGATAGTAGTGTACCAAACTCAAAAATGTTCTTTTAAAAAAGTAACCATTGAAGATGCTTTTAATGGAATAAGGTTCTGTTGTTGCAATTCAATTTGATCAATATGTTGAAAATAATATATTAGAGAATGTGTTGTTCGCACACCTAAAAATCAAAATCTAAAATGGACACGTAATGAAACAAATAATTTTTTCAAATTGATTATAAAACACTCAATTATAGCACTACACGATTATCACTTACATTTTATTATTCTCTAAAATGAAAACGAAATTATAGTTTAAAATATATAAAACCAACACAATAATAAAATAAGCTTATCATTGATGATAGTGTTAGGTTGGATATGTGGCAACACTAAAAGAAATAGAATAAGAAATTATGATATTAGATAGAGATAGTCGGAATATCATCTATCAAGCTTTCAAAAAAAAAAAAAAAATCATCTATGAGAGAAAATATGGTGAAAACTCGATTTAGGTGGTTTTGGTAAATAAAGAGAAGACATGTAAATTATGCAGTAAAGATAATAGATTAGACGGAGGATAGTCAAATCATTAAAGGAATACCTAAAAAAACTATAAAAGAAACTATTAAAAAAGATCTAATGATTAATGAGTTTGATATAGATATGATAGGCATCAAAGAATTAAAGCGTCGTTTGACCCATACATTAGACCGTACTTAGTGGGATAAGACTTGATTGTGAGAAATGTTGTTTGTTCTCATAAAAAAAAACCTTGAAATCGATATTTAAATGAAACAAACAAGGCCTTCAATTTGATTATAAACACTCAATTATAGTATTTATATGATTATCACTTACTCTTTTTTTTTTATAGTTCACTTTATTAGAAATAATCATATTCAAGACATGTCAGACACTAAATAAACCAATATTTCACGATTATCTCTCACATTTTATTGTTCTCTAAAATGAAAACAAAATTATAGTTTGTTCAAAAAAACAAAATTATAGTTTGAAATATATAATTCCTCAAATCATGTTTTGTGCGGTTTGGCAAAGAGGCAACTAATTTTTTTATCTTTCTTTCTGAACAAGAATAGCAAGGTGATATATCTAATTAAGGATTCTACTAATTTGGAACATGTCAATTGAAATGAACGTGGATTAATCATAAAATAAACTTGTGGAAGCAAAATAGATCTCAATCTTAACAGTCACACCCATTAATTTCTCACCCAGTTTCTATTCTTTAACCACTAATATTAGTCTCCTCAAAGTTCCACCTCTCGTTGCTCCAAAAAACAAGGATCTTTATTTGTTATTTCTCTCCATAATTTTCATTGCATTTGTTGCTCCCATTTTTCTATTCTCTCTATTTCTCCCCTCCCTTTTCTTTCATTCACATTTCGTAGGGCGCTTCTTCCTCATTGCTGGCAAAATGGTACTTTCTTATGTCTCTATCCCTTCTTTTTCTTTTGACATTAAAAGTTATTAGTAACACAATATAGTTATGGCTGTTGTTTTGTCGATTATATTCATGACAAGCATTGTGTTCTTCTTACGTAACATCTTGAACAATCTAACTTTAAATGCTATTATTATCACCAATTCATATTTATATATTTTTCTTAGTATACAACTTGGATAAATTCACATTTCATGAATTAGGTACAGTATAAAGATGAAACATGAGAACTTTATCATATTAGGAGCTGATATAAGTCTTGAAAACCAACAAGTAACAACCATGTCATTACATGCTTCTCCAATAATGAATTAATAATTATCAAAATATCATCCAAATTACTTTATACACCTATCCAGAGAGGGATCGATTCATGTAACTTTGGGAGCATTTGTCTCCACTTGGATAAAATCAATATTATATAATATTATATATTAGGAACGTTTCTTTATAGGTCTCCCTAATATCTCTAAGGTCTCTTAAATACGCATCCGGTAGTTATCTATCGGATATATATTTGACAAAAAAATATATATGATAGATAACTATTGGATGTCTATTTAGAAGATCTTAGAGATATTTGGGGTCTAAAGAGAAATGCTCGTATATTAGTTGCAAGCATATACAATGTATAGTATATGAATAGTACATCTACAACATTATTTATCATATATTTGAATATTGCCCCCACAATGTTTAGGAATTTGTCACTACATCTATCATTGTATTTGAATATTATCCCCACAACCTTTTTGTTGCATCAAACTACAAAGGTTATAAGTCTTACATTACGGGCAATGTTTCTCTACTTGAAGGAGGGAAAATCACCTGCTTTTCTATCTATCTCTCTCATCTTTTCCCTCCATATTTCTCCACATTTTCCTACATTCTCTCTTATTTTTTTAGTCTAATAAAGTTACCAAAAAGTAGAGGATCCAAAGGTAGAGAATCCAATTCCTTACATTCCATGTCCCTTTTAAAAACAGGTATGCAAGTTAGGAATTCAAATTAATAACGATATGAAAGTGAAGAACAATAAATTAAGGATTAAGTCTAGTTAGTGACATTTAATTAGATGAGGAAAAAATATGGTGCAGGCAAATGCAGCGTCCGGAATGGCTGTGGACGATGAATGCAAACTGAAGTTCCAAGAGCTTAAAGCGAAGAGGAGTTATCGATTCATTGTGTTCAAAATTGAGCAACAACAAGTCGTGATTGACAAAATAGGGGGACCAACAGAAACCTATGACGATTTTCAGGCCAGTTTGCCAGCTGATGAGTGTCGTTATGCTGTCTATGATTTTGATTTCACAACGTCAGAGAATTGCCAGAAAAGCAAGATCTACTTCATTGCATGGTATTACTACAAAACTGCACTTATTTAGTTTGTTAATCACGTAATAGATTTGAACATGCTGTTTAATGATATTAATTATGCGTATCCGTTGTGTGTAGGTCACCAGAAGTTTCAAGGGTGAGGATGAAGATGGTGTATGCAAGTTCTAAGGATAGATTCAAGAGGGAGTTGGATGGCATTCAAGTTGAACTCCAAGCAACTGATCCAAGTGAGATGAGCTTGGACATTGTGAAAGGACGAGCCCTCTGAGTGCTCCCTTTCCAACTTAGTCTCGCATCTCTCCTTCACAGTTATTAATTCCTAACTGTTTCAAGGTTTTGGGAGCCATCCTGTTATTGTTTTTTAGCTTGGATTCAACAGACAACTAATCCAAAAATGTCATGTATTATTACTATATAATGCATCATTACTACTTAAACTCTGTCATTGTTCAGTTTTTCGATTACTCTTGGTTTAGTTTCCAAATTAAGTAAGCATCTATTATTTGTAGATTGCTACTCTGCCAAGTTGCCAATGAAACCACTTGGATTTTTGTTTCACTTGGAAGAGGATTACATGTAAAAGCATTTCTTATATATATTTATATAGTGCATAAAAGAAAAACACTTGTCCAATACAATCTTCTTCTATTTAACAATTTCTGAAGTTCCACAAGTAGGCTAGAGCTATACAATGAGACCTTGTTGTATTTAAACCTAACAGATACCTTTTTGAGCAATCATTTACAATAGAAATAAAATTGAAGAGGAAAATTATTATTTGTGTATCTATGCTGTAATGTAGATCTGTTAGTTTTGAGTTTGACTATATCATTATTATGCTAAAAGAGCAAGTTCAGCCCAGGCCAAAGATGACTTGAGATCCGCGCATACTGATGTGTCGATTCTGCTCTCCAGCATGCCGCATAATTCTTGCATAGATGGACGAGCAGTTGTATCGGGATTGATACAAAGAGTTATCACCTCGCATATCACTTTGAGGTCATCATGTCTAAAATTTTTCAATTCTGAATTCACCAAATGCGACATTACTTCTGGCTTTTCAAGATAGTCTTTGGCCTGCAGCACATGTATACATTTAACAAATATGGCATAGTAAAAAGTACTCTTTCAGGGTTTCCTGAAACCATTAAGCGTGTATTCATAAAATTCCACTTTCCTGGTGTGAAATTGCGATAACATAGAAGCCACAATTTATAGCTTCATAAAAGCACGGTTAATTCACATCGGGAAGCAAGAATATTGAGTTGAACGTGGACCCAAATTCCAAACATTGACTAAATTATATTTTTAAACATATAAAAACTTGAGAAAGTTTCTTACCCAATCCACCAAGTAACCTTTTTCCTTACAGTATGGAGGTCGCCCGCTGATTATCTCTAGTAGAAGTACTCCAAAAGCATGTATGTTTCCTTTGGTATCCAGATGGCGTGCCTCGAGGGAGTTCGGAAGAACACAAACAGCACCTTGGCTGCTAATAGAACCAGAATTCTTTTCTGATCTTTCAAGAATTGTCTTCCAGCTTTCAAAATCAACCAACTGCAATTTAGGTTCACGACAATGAGAATCTTAAGAAAACTTTTCAGTTTCCAACAGAACAAACACATAGCATATAAACAGAGGTGTTTGTTTCTCTATTTCTGCTCACTCTTGACTGCTATAAGATATCAAGCAAAATTGTAATTGTCGAGTTTTATGATTTGAAGTGAACTAACTAGTGGGCACACCTTAGGGGCAAATTCTTCCGTAAGGTATACAGCACTAGAGTTCAGCTCTGAGATAGTGAATGGAGGTTCAACTTCTGTGTGCAAATACTTGAGTCCACGTGCAATGCCTATGATAATTTTCATACGCCGTGTCCATGAGAATTGGCATCCTTCTTCATCTGCACAGTCAAAATTGCATGTTGAAGGAACTGAAATATTTGTTTAAATATACACACACACGCTAAGAAACTTGCTTACAACAATGTAGGTGCTCATGAAGTGTCCCATTTGAAGCATAATCAAAAACCAACATCCTTGAAAACGGATTGCTCTCTCTACAATATCCCAGTAGTTTTCCAGTATTCTCATGATTTAACCTTGCCAATTCTGCCACCTGAATGGAAATAATAATGGCTTAATAAATTAATATATAGTAAAAGAAATTACAGAATACAGATATACTGTAAGCATTGAAATATTTCCATTTACCTCTCTCTGAAAGTAGAGTTCCAGATATCCTGTCCAATGCTCCTCCTTGATGCAGAGAGAAATTACAGCAATCTCAGGTCCACCTTTCATGGTTCCCTTGTACACCACACTGTCTGGAGAGGAACCAATTATGTTGCTGAAGTCTTCGCAAGCCTCTTCAAGCTCCTGTCTGCTATACCTTCTCACGTCCTTTAACATCTCCGGGTCTGCAATCCACATATTCAGTTCAAAACAGATCTCGAACAACTTGACATAAATAGAAAGTAGAAGACAGAAACTGAACCTATGTATACTGCAGTGTGATATTTCTGGCTGGCAGACTTTTTCCAAGGAATAATGATAGATGATTTGTTATTGCATCTTTGAAAAGCAGCGAGAATGGCAATCAAACAGAGAGAACCGACCATAGTTCCTGCTACTATTTCTAGAGCCAAAAGCCAAGTAGGTTCTGACAGTCCGTGATGCTTGCGCACATGATTACCTAGTTGGTGGAATTGGTGGTCCACCACTGGCTGACTCTTGGCAGGTGAGGCACCGCCGCATTGTGTGGAAGGCCGCTGCTTTGGATCATTGCTCTGGAGGCAATTTCCTTGAAAACTTAACCTGTTTGACAGAATATGTAAAGTATGTTTTCAAAGTACGATTGAGGAGAAAAATGCCAACATCAACATGACAATCAGAAAAGGCACCTTGGGAGAAACTCCAAGCATTTAGGTATACTACCAACTAAAAAATTATATGAAAAGTCTGCTACTTCTAACTGAGGAGAACGACAGATGCCAGTTACATTCTCGTTTGATACATACCTGGAGAAATTATAAAAGTATGAGAGCCAGATAAAAAGAATTGAAACTTTGATTGGAATAGTAATTTGACATTTCATACTCAATACTGAGCTTGAGTACATGATTTTTAGCCACAGCAGTTTTAAGTCACCAAAAGCAAGCTTATCAAACCAGAAAAAAGAAGTGTGCTATCGATCACATAAGGAAAAAACAAGATGGATGAAAATATGAATCCCCTAAACAGACTATAACACCATTCAATCATAAAATTTACACTCACATTCCATGTGTATTAGAACTTCCACTAGCAGGAACCGATCCTTGAAACTTATTCCTATCGAGCCGAAGTTCTTTAAGGTATCTCAAATTTCCAAACTCATGAGGTATCCGACCAGTCAACCCATTGGACTGCAGGTTTCTATAAAAATGCAAATAAAGTCAAATAAGTCAATAATTTTCAATATAGTATTCAGTAACAACTAGCATATTGAATTTCTTTTACATGTTCACAAGTAGAGCTAAATTTCCAATCTCCGGCGGAATCGGTCCTGTTAACTGATTCATTCCCAAATCCAACACCTCAAGAGATTTCAACACACATAGTTCTTTAGGTATAGTTCCAATTAAATTGTTCCCATGCAAAATTCTACAAACACAAAAACCGCAAATTAGCATCAACCGCGATATCTCGCAAAGATTAAATCAACAATGATAATAAAATAAAAAATTAACAACATACAATTCTTCCAAATAGGTAATTTGGCCTAATTCCTTTGCAAGAAACCCCTTCAATGATGAACCTGAGATGTTTAACTTGATGACATGATCTCTATCCAGAGTGCATGATACACCAAACCAGTTACAAAGATCTGATTCAAGCATATTCCAATTTGATAAAACCAAATTTGGGTCTTCATATATTGCTTCTTTAAAGCTTGTAAGTGCCCAAACTAACATCAACAACAACCATAAACATTAAAATCAATGCAAATAAATAAACATAAAAATAAATGCTTCATTTATTGAAATTAATATCATACCCTATTTGAGTTAAAAATTTCATCTTTTTAACACAGAAAAGGATCATAAGACTAATAATTTCAATAAAAATGCAAAATGAATTCTACATTGTACAATTTCACACAGAAAATCAAAATTGAATAATTGAGATCTGAAAGAAGAAGAAGATACCTTCATTTGAGGGTAGAGTGTCTGAGTTGACAAGAGAGATTGTTGAAATCAAAGAGAGAACCAAAAATGAAACTAAAAATTTCATCTTTTTGATTTCTCAGTGTTTTCTTTTTACTGAATGAAGTGAAATTAGTAACCAAGTAACAAAATCGAAACAAAAAATTTCAAGAAACTCATATAAGCTACTAGAACTAGTTGAAATCAAAGTTTCTTAATTTTGCAGGAAAATTGGAAAAGAAAGAAAGAAAACAAGGAAAAAATTTGAAAACTTGGATTCAAAGAGAGTTCAGTTCATTCAGTTAAACCAACAAAACAAGTGTCAAAGACTTGATTTTGATTAAGTCATTGGCACATAGAATGTAATATTAAAAAAAAATGGGTCATTTTATTTTATGATTTAAATAAAATAATGAATTAAATAAAATGGTTGTTTCTGATTTAAAATATTTAAATTCAAAGATGACCTTTTTCTTCTTGGTGTCTTTTGCTTTTCTTTTAATATTATTAAATTAAAAATGTTAAATTAATTAGAGTGATTATGAGTGACGGTGTGGGGTGATTGGTGATGGAGGGGTGTTCAAAAAATTTGATCAAAAAACTTTGTTGTGAATTTGGTGGGAAATACTTGTGTGACATTAATGTCACGGTGACATTAAATTTGGGCCACATATTGGGTGACATTAGATGTGTTGTGTGGCCCAGATGCAATGGCAATGACAATGTGTGGTTCAGATTTAATGTCACCGTGACATTAATATCACCAAAGTGCACCCGAATTTGGTGAAAGAAGGAATTGACATCACAACGTTTTTTTGACAAAAAATGACTCTGAACATTAGTCAACAAATGTGGGTTCATTGAATAGTGGGTAACCATATTTATGTTCAAAATCCAGGGGATTACTCTTCCACTCATAATAGTGAAAAATTGTGTTGTGCAACTTCACAAAATTATCATTTTTTTATGATAAAAATAATTTTATTATTTCCCTCAAAAAATAATTTTATTATTGTACCAAAAAATATAATGTCTCACAATAAATGAAAAGTCAAACTGCAGAAATAAATATGAAGTGTCTTTAATATATATACATTCTAGATTACGAAGAGAGTACTGAGTTAAAAAAATTGGTTAGTGTGACATCTAACATGCATGAAGTTTAAATTATAAAACAATATTTTAAAATTGGTACAATCTTCAATAATAAGTCCGACGTAGTTGAGTTTCTTTTTTTGACAAAATAAAAGATATTCATTCATTCAAATTGAAAGAGTGCATCGATATAATGCAAATTCGCTAAAAACAAAAAGGATGAATCTGTGAACAGACTCACAACATCCATGTTAATAGCATAAAACGGCAAAGTACAAATGCCTACACATATGACTATATTTAAATCTCTGGAATAACCATGTTTTCGGATCTGCAACGTGGATAACGTCAAAGTCATTGATTGGATCTGCACTGGATCGAAGCTCATCTGACAATCTGAAGCGATCAAATACCTGAGAGAAACAAGAAAAACAAATAATGTCGCACAAAGACGACGAAATCACAAAATAAAACAAAATAAATGTGAAAATCACTTATTTCAATAAAAGGGAAATTAAAAAACGAGTTAGATGGGTGATTTTAGGTCAAAAATTGACCCTAAATCACCCCTCTTTGGTGGATGAAGGTGAAGAAACTAGGGTTTTTGTGACGACTCACAAGAGATTATTTCAATAAAAGGGAAATTAAAAAACGAGTTAGATGGGTGATTTTAGGTCAAAAATTGACCCTAAATCACCCCTCTTTGGTGGATGAAGGTGAAGAAACTAGGGTTTTTGTGACGGCTCACAAGAGATAAAGGAAAAAGAGAGAGAGTTCGACCGACGTAGTTGAGATAGCGTTGACGAACATTGATCGTTTGAATTACATTAGAAGCATCATATTTCAATTTAATAAACAGCTTACATTAATGAGCTTAATTACACACGGTAAAATAATTTAATAAAATATTAATATTACATCTATCATTTCCAATTTAATATTCTTTTTTGCAGCATCCCAAATCAATTAAACATACATATTCGATAAGTTTTACATTTTTTTATTAACAAGTTAAAATAAAATGTATTAAATCATAAACTCACATTTTCAAGCAAATAAGTTTCACACTTTTCTTTAAGTATTCTTAATTTTATTCATCCACTTTTTTTCTTTTTTTTTATGAACTACTATAGATGTATAAAATTGTGAAATGTATAAAAACGTGACACCAAAATTACGGTTGTTTAAATTACAGGACCGGTAGTATTACAACGAAATTACATTTTTATATTTTCATTGCAATTGATATTGATTATTATTGGATTCTTTTTTACAGCTTGATGTTTATCGAATTAAAAAATTCCTTATCCGATATGATTATTAGAGGGAATTTATCTTCAGATTATGATATTCCAAGAAAAGAAATTGGTTACATTGTAATATTCCAAAATCGACAATTTAGCAAACCTTTCTATAGAAGAATTTACGGCTTCTATTGTTAAAATCTGAAAAATCATTGTCAAGATGTATAATAACATCACCAGAATAAATGTAATCAATTTCTTTTTCTTTTGAGACATGGTATATTGTTGGTTTTTTTTAATTGTTTTGCTTTCTTTTGCTTGTCTCGTCTTTTTCATTCCCTATTTTTCATGTCATTGGGTTGTTGTCATTATTTGAAAATAGAATATGGTGTCTTTTTTGTGCCAAAAAAAAAAGATTATGGTGTCATTTGGTTAAGCTTTTGGCCGGGCCAAATTAATTAATTAATAGCAATATTTTCAAAATATGACTACTAATGGATTTGAGTATTTTATTTTCATTTCTTTTGTACCGTGATTACTGGTTGATTTGATATTTGTTTTTTATTTTCATAGAATAAAATAAATCTTTTTCACAACAAAAATAAAAGGCAGAAAAAAGTATTCAACATTTTACAGTTGTTTTCCATAACACCAATATTTTAGCATGCATGATGCTCCATCATCATGAAGTACTAACAAACAAACCCCACTCAACCTTTTCGTTTTCTAGATTGTGCTTTTTCATAATATATATCAAGAGGCCACTAATACCTAATCATGCATCTGTGAGATCATAGTATTAGTTTATTTGATTACTCCTCTGTCACGGTGTTTATGTCTGCTGCTGTGGGTGTATTTGAACAATTAATTTAAGCATTAGTTTAATTTGTGTGTTCCGGACTAAGATGGTTTATTTGTTTCCTTAACTAGTGACTCAGATGCATTTTATATTTTCTTTATTTTAATTTAGGGTTAAATATGTTTTTGATCCCTATAAATATGTCAACTTTTCGTTTTAGTCCCTCTAAAATTTTTCTTCAATTTTTAGTCCCTATAAAATTTTCAATCACTACTTTTGGTCCCTATTTTTAATTTAATTTTTGTATTTTTTAATGAAATTGTGCAGAAATGTGTAAAATATTCTAAAAAAAATTCCTAAAAAAAATTAGAATTTTTTAACAAAACACAAATTAAATATGAATTTTTAACCTTAAAAAATATAAAAATTCATATTAAATTCATGTTTTGTTAAAAAATTCTGAATTTTTTTTTGGAGTGATTCTTATAATATTTTGAATTTTTTTGGAAAATTTTATTGAATAATATGAATTTTACATATGAGTTTACTTTAAAAGAGGGACCAAAAGTGAAGATTGAAAATTTTATAGGGACTACAAGTTGAAGGAAAATTTTACAGGGACTAAAATGAAAAGTTGACATATTTATATGGACCAAAAACATATTTAACCCTTTAATTTATTTCCTTACTTTGATTTGATTTATTTAAAATGGTGTGGTGGCAAAATTGGGAAGGGGTAGCAACCAGCAAGGGACAAATGGATATAATACATGATTACATATTGTTTTTTTTTTTTTTTGAGGGCAATGATTACATATTGTTTATTAAGCCATGAAAGGCCTCTCTAACTATGCTTCCAAGCAAGACATTCCAAGAGTTGGAGTATTTTCAAAGGAAGCAGAAACTAATGATTTTGACTCAAGATTGCACGGAAACAAACATCCACCTTCAAACTCAGTTAAGTTCAGACAAGTGTTAAAAGAAAACACTCTCTTTTGGCAATCACAAATTAACAAAAAGATAAAATGATCTACCTCTTGCTATAAACTATTCTCTCCGTTTCAAAATGAGTGTCGCTTTAGCCAATTGCACACATATTGAGGAATGGAATAAAGTAGTCAAATGTCATAGCAATCCTCTTGCTATAAACTACTCTCTCCGTTTCAAAATGAGTGTCGCTTTAGCCAATTGCACACATATTGAGGAATGGAATAAAGTAGTCAAATGTCATAGCAATTTTACCAAATTATCCTAATCAACTATTGGTTTGTTTTTCATTAAAGAAAAAATAATACTTTGGAAGTAGTGTAACATAGTATTAATTGAAGGGTACTATTGAAAAGAAAAAGTTATTATTGCATTGAAAACTGAAAGTGATATTCATTTTGAAACAATTTTTTTTGCTAAAACGACACTCATTTTGAAACGGAGGGAGTAAAATCTAGACAATGCTAACAAATGTTTTAAAGACATTGAAAATGACAACGGTTAGGCTTCAACTCAAAATTTCTATTTTTTTAAATAATTAGAAATGTATTGAAATGGTCTAACCAAAAGGATAGCCAAGAAAAAGTGCAAAAGATCAACAAAACAAAATGTCAACCCGCAAATGCCTACTAAACGAAAATCGATGATAAAAACAAGGTCAAATGCATCTAAAGGTCCTTTAAGTTTTTCGTTTTTCCCAAAGAAGTCCTTTAAGTTTCAAAAGTCCCAAACAAGTCCTTTTAGCTTTTGATATTGATTTAGAAAGATTTTTGTTTTGATATGGATTTTTGTTTGTAATTATGTTTTGATATTGATATTAGAGCCCTGATTTCTGGGCTTTCATGTTAGGGTAAATATTTTACAATCATGCATGATAAGGTCATAGCCATAACCATGGAGAAGAATGTAAAAAAATGTCCTACACAATTATAAATAGTTGTAAAGATTTAGTGGAACTTTTTATGTATTGAACGTCTTGCTTTGCTTTATAGGGTGGAACCTGTTTTGTATAAATTAATAGTTTTTCTTTTTTAAAAATCCGCCTTGACCATTTTGTTGAGGCAACTTCATAAACTTAATGAATTTTATGCTTGAATAATTCATCGTATGCTTCAGTTAGATATTGTTTTAGACTTTACATTTGCTGGTTGCCCTATGAATATTTAATTATTTTGAACTTTTGATTGACTCATGAAATGCAAATATCTTTCTTTGTTACATTTAATTTCACTAGAGTGATGTGTATTTGTTTGAAGCACATATATGAAGGTAAGCAAGATCAAGTTCTTTATTGTGATATCTGAAGCCGAATTTGGTGAAAGGAAGCATGGCTAATAGGTTCTGTTATGTTATGATGTGCTGATAGTATTATTATGAATATAATTGCAATAACGAATACTTAGAATATGAGTCAGCTTATCATTGAGATTGCCTTTAAGGATTAATTTTGCGGACTTGGTACTATTTGTTAGATTTGAAGTCTTTAACAAAGATTGACATGAGTTTGTTGTTTTAACTATAGTGTTTTATCTATTTGCTTTGATAAAATGGATGCTTTTATAGTGCTTACCCTTGGTTGTGTTCATTTCATCTCTTATTAATACTTTGAAAATCAAACCTGCTTGATTCTATGTTAAAGTTTATGTCGCTTTATTTGCCGCTTCAAGAAAGGAATGATTTCAGAAACTGTGTTTTTAACCCATATACAGAAAGAAAGAAGAAGAAAAAAGGACACTCGAGACTCCAATGTGCAAAATCTGAAGCAAGGAGAGGTATTGCAACTAGGCAGAAAAGGATATCTAGATTTGATTTGGAAAATTTTGAGGAACTATTCTAATGTGTACCGTCACTAAAGTTTTATTGTTATAAACAAGCAACCCATTGTAATTGAGTTTTTGAGTAGCTACTTGAATCAAATTCTCTCTATTTGAATCAGTTTTTGATTAGGTCATAGTTTTATGTTTTTGACAACTTTATCACATAGTGCAGTCCTTTTCCAAAAGTTAAGTTTTGAACAAGTAATAACTGTCTTTGTTGCTATAGTCACCCTTTAGTGCCACCAACAACATGAATGTTTGCCTGCAAACTGAAAACATTACTTTAGACATTTGAGTAACAACAGACTATGCAAAAGAATTTTACAAGGCATCGTGTTAGTTCAAAGAGTTTTACTTCTTGGGGGGTATTTGAAACTTTCAACAGTCTTTGCGGCAACATGTTTATGCAACGCCAGAGCTAATGTAACAATTTTGTAGCTGAACAAACATTGTTGTCATATGAATTATCTTTTGATTATTTACTATATTTTTTTGGTAGAATTATTTATTAACTATTTCATTATTTGTATTGTAACAAAACTGAATTTTTCTCAAAATTATTTATACTTATTTACTTTTTGGCGTCAAAGCAAGCAAATAAGTTCAATAAATTCAATTTTTAGTAAAGTACATTTTATCATCTCTTTTAGTAAAGTAATTTGGATCAAAAAACCATAAGCTACCTCATTTTATCATTTTTTCACAATATACAGTATCTTCTTAAAAAAATTAGTATCACTATTATTTTGTATGCACAATTTACTTAATTTTTTTTAATAATATCTTCTAATAAGTTGGTAATAATAGAGAAACAACTATTATGAAAACAAAATTAGAGTGACCTCAATTTGAGTAAACATTTACTTCATTTGTTTTAATTTATCTTTGTAAACTTAGACAAAATTATTTTATTATAATTTATCTTTATAAACGTAGACAAAATCTTAAGACTCAATTTTTTGTTTACCCATTTGTTTGGATAGTTTCAAAAATATGTCCCAAAGAACACGGGAGGCTTAAGGAATGATCTTCCTTAGAACTGTATAATTGATTGTGTTTCATATTCCTATAAATCTATAAGTCTCTTCTTCGGTTATATGATTGGGTTAACTAAATATTGAAGAAAATATGCAAAACCTTCCTCTGGATAAATTCATGGCCCTGTATAAAAAAATAATAGGATGTAAAACACTACACGGGAGACTTACAAAATCTTCCTCTGGATAGTGTATATGCAGTCTTCCACTCTCTCAATAATGTACAAACACTCCCTGTTTTGTTAGTCCATTAATCTATTAATCCAACAAGATAGTGGTTGTAAACATGTCTTTTGTTCATAAGAACAACAACAATTACATGACAAACTTCACCTACAATTCAAACTCAAAATTCAAATATCCATACTTTCAATCTCTCACTCTCTTCTTCTTCTCTCTCTACATAAGACATAAATCATATATATTTCAATGCTAACCCCAAACAAATCAATATTTCTTATACATGGGGGGATATAAGTATTTGATGGTAGTTAAAAATTTTATATTCCCTAAAACATGAGGGGCTATAAGTATTTGATTTAAGTTGAAATTTTCGTATTCTTCAAACATGGGGATATATGTATTTAGTTTATGTTTTTTATTTTAATCATTTTCTCTCTCATCTGACCATGGAGGATATAGGTATTTAGTTTATGCCTTTAATTAGTTATTATGTTTTTTATTATAATTATTTTCTCTATCATCTTACCATGTTCATTGTCCACAAGGGAATCTTTCAATTGTTATCTTTGCTAATAAGCTATTTAATTGTTGAGACTTTTTTGTGGTCACTTCATACAACATTGTAGGGCACATGCTAAAAATTAAGATGACTATGACAGTTGTTTTATTTATTAGTTGTTATAGAGTAACTATATAATTTAATTTATATGAACGACAATTTAGCTTATTTACTTTGTTATTTTCTTAAGAACTCATAGTTCAATTTA
Source organism: Medicago sativa (assembly GCF_051527215.1). Classification (NCBI taxonomy): domain Eukaryota; kingdom Viridiplantae; phylum Streptophyta; class Magnoliopsida; order Fabales; family Fabaceae; genus Medicago; species Medicago sativa. The sequence continues at coordinate 3,820,934 of NC_140753.1, forward strand.
CTACATTAACCGCTTTTTGCCCGTGCGTTGCACGGGGCTAATACTAGTATATACACACACGCTACACTTTTCAATATTTTTTGCAAAACCACCCATCCACTCTCCTTCACTTCCCCGAATGTTGCCACCACAACCAACTCTTCCATTATCCCTAAACGAACAATCCGTATTCAACTTCACCACCCCTTTGACGGAGGTTTCCAACCAATTAAAACAATCTCGCGATGAGGTCATATCAACAACATTATAATCTCTAATACTTCCTCCGTTTTAAAATGAGTGTCGTTTTAGGCTTTGACACATAGATTAAGAAATGGAATGAAATAATCATTGGATATAACGTTTTTACTAAATTGCCTTTACTTTATAAGAAAAAGACAAAATTAAAGCTGCATTGAAAATTGTGTGAGAGAAAAGTTGAAGTATTTATTGAGGGTAAAGTTGGAAGAAAAAAATTAAAGTTGTATTAGAAATGTAAAGTGATATTCATTTTGAAAGAATTTTTTTTGGCTAAAGTGACACTAATTTTGAACCGGAGGAAGTAAGTAATAAGCTTCATGACATGAAGAGCTGAAAACTTTGGCCTCCGAAAAGTGTTATCATGTACCCCAATACCATAAACAGCCCAAAAATTTCTTCCATTAACATCATTATTACTCATATTAAGAGAAATCCAGCTCTTCAAATCTCCAATAAAAAATTATCTTGAGAAGTTAAAGGCACCACATTCAACCAAAGAGACATACCTCCAATAGGACAATGTTTCCACTATACTACTACCACTATAATTGCACATTGAACTTCCAATTCCCATTCTAATTATTCCTATCATCATATCATAACAAAAAATCCAAATGAAATGACACACCCTTTCCGAAAATTTTAATTCCCAAACACACTTCCATTATGCACTATCTTTACAAGGATATATGATACATTAAAAGACAGAAAATTTACCCGCCTGATTCCGCTGCCCATGTGCGTGTATTTGAACCTTTTGCTTCATTGGTAGTCAATTCCAAGTGGCACTACTCTACTATCCACTAATTTCAGATACTTTGGCATGCTATTCAGAATTGCAATATTTTGTTATGCTACTTTTAATCCAAGCATCAACCAAACTTCCATCACCTGAACACCAGTAACAATAATTCGTAAGCTCTTAATTGAAGCTTCCATCCTAACTTTACGGCATAAGCTTTATTCATCACATTCAATCAGACAAGTCCAAGACCACCCAAGTACTCAGGCACAACGACCTTGTCCCTGAGCAACATTCAGTGGGGTGTATTAAACAAAATGTTCATGGAAAACCAAATCTTTTTTTGGTTACATATATAAACCGTTAAAACCAAATCATATGAATTAAATATTAATTTGAAAACAGTATTTAAATAAAATAAATAACACTTGATTTTTTTTTTGGTTTAAATAAAATAAGAGTTTAGGTTTTTTTTTTTTTTGTTTAGTAGCCTAGTGGCTGAAGCTCGCACATTTTAAATGTGGAGAAGTGAGGTGTCCAGAGTTTAAACCACGACTCCTGCATATATTATGCAATGTCCTTACAAGCTAAGCTCACGGGAACAACTTGTTACTCCGTCCCTAATTACAATCAGTCTTTAAAATAAAAAACTTGTCTCGAAACTTTACAAATTTTTAGATATACATAAAATGCTAACAAATACCTTTAAGACACTTGCTAAAAGGTCTAAAGAAGAAATTTTATCTTAACAAGTGTCATAGCACTTGTCAATATGACCTAAATATATTTATAATTTTTAATCAAATATATTCTTAGTAATACTATTAATTTGTCTAGTAGTTGAACTAGACTTAATTATATAATTTGAACGAGATTGTTCATTATTTCAATATAATATGAACCTATTTAAGAATTTTCATCATTTTGGACACGAGAGAAACACAATTTTTTGGTAGAACTGATTAATATATTTTAATCTGCTAGATAAACAATTTTATAAATTTTTATTTAAAAACTACTTTAATATCCCGTTTCTTAAGAGTGCGGAAAAAGAAAATAATTATAAGCCCATTTGCCAAACATTGTCAAAAGAGAGAAGGTGAGATTTTCAGATCATAACAAGAAGAAATCGCTCATTTTGTATTGTATATTGGTAATGAAAATGAACTCGCAAATTCATTGAACCCTCTCATGAGTGGTACTCGTAGCGTTGAGCATCGACACTACAATAAATTTTCATTTTTATTTTCATTTTTTCTGTCAAAACACGCATAAATACAAGGTAATCAGGCGATCTTTCAGTCAAAACATACATAAATGCATAATTAGTTTTTTCTGTTTTAATTTTTTTGTGTGTCTATAATGAGTATATTACGCAAATTCTGTATAGGGGTCAGGACCATTCAACAATCAAGCAAGATCGTCATGTCATATGGACAAAAAGTACATTCGGAAATTCAGAGTTGTTGATAGTCTACTAAACTATTTATAAAAGTTAATGGCTGTTATTTTTACCATTTTGCCCTTCCTAGGGGTATTTTCGTAATTCATTTATTGGACTTGCATATGGGTATATATATCACAATTTTGGTTCTTCTCTCACTTTTCTTCCTTCTTCCTCCCATTTCTCTCTCGGCCCTCTCACTCTCAACCCCAAAATTCTACAATCCTCACCCAAACCCCATGAAAATCATCATGCAAACTCATTTTTGAAACCCTCATGATGGATTAATCATCATCAAGACTCAATCCTCTTCTCCTCTTCCTGTTCTGTCCAAACTGAACCCTAACCCCATCCTTCAATCTTTCAATTCATTATGTGCTGGAATTCCACCTTCTATCAACTAAAAGAGATGAAAAGAAATGAATAATCACACATGTATGGCTTGATTCATGGAAGTTGGAAGCTTGGTTAATGGGGTTTATGGGTTCGGTGGTTGAACCTTAGAGAGAATAGAAGATGAAATTCTCCCCTTTTTCTACTCAAGTTGTTGTTTTCTCAGCATAATTTTCGTTGGAAATTCATAAAGTATGAATTTTTTCCCTTTTCACTTTCTGGGTCATCTTCATATACACTCAATTCAGTGTTATTGTTAATCAAATTGTTAATTATGTTGTTAATGTTGTTGTTGATATAATTGATCAATTGAATTGTTAATTTTTTTATTTAATTCTGTGATTTTGATTGTGTAGGTATGAAGAGGGTTAGAGAAACTGTTGAGGAGCTTCTTGATGTTAGTTTTCTTTTCTTCAAATACTTTGAATAAAAAAGTTTTGATTTTTCCATTGTTTTGCTTTACATTGAAAAAAAGTTTTGATTTTATTTGTTTTTCAGGTTTATGAAGCGAATCTGTCTAATTTTTCTGATATTCTGAATTGGGCTATTGCAGTAGTAAAATGAGATTGAAGAGGGTTGTTAGGGTCAGAAAAATTTAATTTAGTTTAATGCAAATATTTATTTTGAAGATGTAAATTGAGAGTTAATATGATTCTTCATGTTATATCAGTATTATACATATTTGGTGAGTTAGAGAATTATGATACTATTCTCTATGAATTTCCATATTTGAGGTAAATGTTTAGTGATTTTACTTTGCATCTCTTCCCTTATTGTCCTGTTTGTTGAATTCTTGCTTATGGATTTTTGCCATTATTGCTATTTAAATCAATTAAGAAATGATGTATATGTATTATTGTTGCTTACACTTTATATTAATACAAACAATAATCTTATGTTTTTCTGACTTTAATTGGTAAACTGCCAGTCTCTCTGGTGGTCATGTGGTAGGAAATTTCTCTCCCTATGAAGCTTTTGCCATTGGTGGAACGAACAGTGTGAGAGGCTATGAAGAAGGCGGTGTGGGCTCTGGGCGATCGTATGTTGTTGGTTCTGGAGAAATTTGTTTCCCTATGGTACTTTAATTTTATTAAGCTTTTTTCCTGCTCAATTAGTTTAGCTTCTTATGTGTGTTTATGCTAATCCTAATTTTCAAGATACTCACTTGATTCGACCTGGCTGAATATGAAATTTGTTGCTGAATTGAGTGATTTCTTAGTAGAGACTAGAGGCATGCTTTTGAAATACAGAGAATAAAGTAGAAGACTTCGTGAGTCTTCACTGTTTCTATTTGCAGATGAAGCCATTAGAATGTGTGATATTTTCTGACTATGGAACTGATCTTGGATCAGGCTCGACTGTCCCTGGTAGGTCTTTATTTCATTTATATTATTTTTTGAACTGAAGTTCATTTAAATTAATTGATCACCCATATGCACATAAGTACTATTATCGACATGAAAAGAGTTAATTTTGTGAAATTGGGTGGGTAGGAATTAAGCTAAAGGTGATATATTCATGTTAACTTCTCTTAAGTGTACTAAAAGTATATAAAGTATTAGGGTTGAAGCCTTCAAATTTGTATGAACAGAGTAGCATTCATTAGCTGTTACAGGTATGGTATCGTTTTTGCTTATATTCATGTGATTTCTGGAGGTGCAAAATTTAACTCTAGCAATATGTAATTAACTTGAGTTTATGCTTTGAAAGAATTAAGAGTGATCCATTCTAAATTACTTCAAAAAATTTCAAAGCTTTTAGAGCAGTTCAAAAAATTACAGAGCTTTTAGAGAAGTATGTTATTATTGAATTGATACTTGGTTGTAATGGATTAGTATGGGTTGGGGACCAATGTTAAAGCCAAAGACGACATGGTAGTAGATCAAGTGAACAATTTTTGTTGATATGTAGTATTTCCCAATCTTACTTACTTTTGTGTGCCTTTAGTTAAATCTTAATTCTTGCAATTCCTGTCCAGGTAAAATGAAGCACTGGGAGATGGTAGATGTATTGAAATTGTGACTCTAACAAATTATACTATCTTCAAGTAAGATCAATCATATGATTTTTGTTTCTTTATATTTATGAAAATTGAGTATATGATTTTTGCTAGAGAGCTATGAATAGATGAAAGCAGTAACAATGTCTCTGAAAATGAATCTGATGCCCAATGTTAGCTAGATGAAACCTTCAATTTTACAAATGCTTCTACTGTTGGAGCTACAACTGTTAGAATGAGTAAACATGGTTTTGAAAGATAGACATGGCAGAGCTTTCATTATCCATCATTATACTTTTCTACAACAAATAAAAATTAGAAGCAATTTTCCCTCTATCTCACTGTGTTTGGTTCTCATTTGAATTATCCATAACAGGCGTAAAGATATTATATTTTCAAGTGTAAATTATTTTTTACTACCTACTCTTATATATTTGTTGGGTTGCAGGAATCCATCTTTGTAGTTTTTGGCACCATACTTTATCATCAGTGAAGGTTCAAGGTGCATTAAAGTATAAATGACTTCATAATTGTCTCTCTTAGTCAAACAATATTAGTTGCTTTGACAGGTTTCTTTCCGCTTCAGGTATTTCACTTTTTACTCTTTCCTTTTTTGTTGTTCTGATGTTGTTTGAGTGCATTTTGTCTCATTTTGTTGTGTATATATTTTTTGTCAGGTGTTTCTTTTTTAGAATTTGAGGCAGTGGAGGGGAACCTCAAATCTTGTGCAAAATGAGAAGGAGAAATTTGAGAAGCAGATTTTGTTTGAAAAAGTTTACACAGTCAAGTAATTCAGAACTGAATAAATCGGATTCAATATTCAAACTCTAAATGTGAGCGTGGTTGGATTAAGTTTGAGAAGTTAAAGGCACCACATTCAACCAAAGAGACATACCTCCAATAGGACAATGTTTCCACTATACTACTACCACTATAATTGCACATTGAACTTCCAATTCCCATTCTAATTATTCCTATCATCATATCATAACAAAAAATCCAAATGAAATGACACACCCTTTCCGAAAATTTTAATTCCCAAACACACTTCCATTATGCACTATCTTTACAAGGATATATGATACATTAAAAGACAGAAAATTTACCCGCCTGATTCCGCTGCCCATGTGCGTGTATTTGAACCTTTTGCTTCATTGGTAGTCAATTCCAAGTGGCACTACTCTACTATCCACTAATTTCAGATACTTTGGCATGCTATTCAGAATTGCAATATTTTGTTATGCTACTTTTAATCCAAGCATCAACCAAACTTCCATCACCTGAACACCAGTAACAATAATTCGTAAGCTCTTAATTGAAGCTTCCATCCTAACTTTACGGCATAAGCTTTATTCATCACATTCAATCAGACAAGTCCAAGACCACCCAAGTACTCAGGCACAACGACCTTGTCCCTGAGCAACATTCAGTGGGGTGTATTAAACAAAATGTTCATGGAAAACCAAATCTTTTTTTGGTTACATATATAAACCGTTAAAACCAAATCATATGAATTAAATATTAATTTGAAAACAGTATTTAAATAAAATAAATAACACTTGATTTTTTTTTTGGTTTAAATAAAATAAGAGTTTAGGTTTTTTTTTTTTTTGTTTAGTAGCCTAGTGGCTGAAGCTCGCACATTTTAAATGTGGAGAAGTGAGGTGTCCAGAGTTTAAACCACGACTCCTGCATATATTATGCAATGTCCTTACAAGCTAAGCTCACGGGAACAACTTGTTACTCCGTCCCTAATTACAATCAGTCTTTAAAATAAAAAACTTGTCTCGAAACTTTACAAATTTTTAGATATACATAAAATGCTAACAAATACCTTTAAGACACTTGCTAAAAGGTCTAAAGAAGAAATTTTATCTTAACAAGTGTCATAGCACTTGTCAATATGACCTAAATATATTTATAATTTTTAATCAAATATATTCTTAGTAATACTATTAATTTGTCTAGTAGTTGAACTAGACTTAATTATATAATTTGAACGAGATTGTTCATTATTTCAATATAATATGAACCTATTTAAGAATTTTCATCATTTTGGACACGAGAGAAACACAATTTTTTGGTAGAACTGATTAATATATTTTAATCTGCTAGATAAACAATTTTATAAATTTTTATTTAAAAACTACTTTAATATCCCGTTTCTTAAGAGTGCGGAAAAAGAAAATAATTATAAGCCCATTTGCCAAACATTGTCAAAAGAGAGAAGGTGAGATTTTCAGATCATAACAAGAAGAAATCGCTCATTTTGTATTGTATATTGGTAATGAAAATGAACTCGCAAATTCATTGAACCCTCTCATGAGTGGTACTCGTAGCGTTGAGCATCGACACTACAATAAATTTTCATTTTTATTTTCATTTTTTCTGTCAAAACACGCATAAATACAAGGTAATCAGGCGATCTTTCAGTCAAAACATACATAAATGCATAATTAGTTTTTTCTGTTTTAATTTTTTTGTGTGTCTATAATGAGTATATTACGCAAATTCTGTATAGGGGTCAGGACCATTCAACAATCAAGCAAGATCGTCATGTCATATGGACAAAAAGTACATTCGGAAATTCAGAGTTGTTGATAGTCTACTAAACTATTTATAAAAGTTAATGGCTGTTATTTTTACCATTTTGCCCTTCCTAGGGGTATTTTCGTAATTCATTTATTGGACTTGCATATGGGTATATATATCACAATTTTGGTTCTTCTCTCACTTTTCTTCCTTCTTCCTCCCATTTCTCTCTCGGCCCTCTCACTCTCAACCCCAAAATTCTACAATCCTCACCCAAACCCCATGAAAATCATCATGCAAACTCATTTTTGAAACCCTCATGATGGATTAATCATCATCAAGACTCAATCCTCTTCTCCTCTTCCTGTTCTGTCCAAACTGAACCCTAACCCCATCCTTCAATCTTTCAATTCATTATGTGCTGGAATTCCACCTTCTATCAACTAAAAGAGATGAAAAGAAATGAATAATCACACATGTATGGCTTGATTCATGGAAGTTGGAAGCTTGGTTAATGGGGTTTATGGGTTCGGTGGTTGAACCTTAGAGAGAATAGAAGATGAAATTCTCCCCTTTTTCTACTCAAGTTGTTGTTTTCTCAGCATAATTTTCGTTGGAAATTCATAAAGTATGAATTTTTTCCCTTTTCACTTTCTGGGTCATCTTCATATACACTCAATTCAGTGTTATTGTTAATCAAATTGTTAATTATGTTGTTAATGTTGTTGTTGATATAATTGATCAATTGAATTGTTAATTTTTTTATTTAATTCTGTGATTTTGATTGTGTAGGTATGAAGAGGGTTAGAGAAACTGTTGAGGAGCTTCTTGATGTTAGTTTTCTTTTCTTCAAATACTTTGAATAAAAAAGTTTTGATTTTTCCATTGTTTTGCTTTACATTGAAAAAAAGTTTTGATTTTATTTGTTTTTCAGGTTTATGAAGCGAATCTGTCTAATTTTTCTGATATTCTGAATTGGGCTATTGCAGTAGTAAAATGAGATTGAAGAGGGTTGTTAGGGTCAGAAAAATTTAATTTAGTTTAATGCAAATATTTATTTTGAAGATGTAAATTGAGAGTTAATATGATTCTTCATGTTATATCAGTATTATACATATTTGGTGAGTTAGAGAATTATGATACTATTCTCTATGAATTTCCATATTTGAGGTAAATGTTTAGTGATTTTACTTTGCATCTCTTCCCTTATTGTCCTGTTTGTTGAATTCTTGCTTATGGATTTTTGCCATTATTGCTATTTAAATCAATTAAGAAATGATGTATATGTATTATTGTTGCTTACACTTTATATTAATACAAACAATAATCTTATGTTTTTCTGACTTTAATTGGTAAACTGCCAGTCTCTCTGGTGGTCATGTGGTAGGAAATTTCTCTCCCTATGAAGCTTTTGCCATTGGTGGAACGAACAGTGTGAGAGGCTATGAAGAAGGCGGTGTGGGCTCTGGGCGATCGTATGTTGTTGGTTCTGGAGAAATTTGTTTCCCTATGGTACTTTAATTTTATTAAGCTTTTTTCCTGCTCAATTAGTTTAGCTTCTTATGTGTGTTTATGCTAATCCTAATTTTCAAGATACTCACTTGATTCGACCTGGCTGAATATGAAATTTGTTGCTGAATTGAGTGATTTCTTAGTAGAGACTAGAGGCATGCTTTTGAAATACAGAGAATAAAGTAGAAGACTTCGTGAGTCTTCACTGTTTCTATTTGCAGATGAAGCCATTAGAATGTGTGATATTTTCTGACTATGGAACTGATCTTGGATCAGGCTCGACTGTCCCTGGTAGGTCTTTATTTCATTTATATTATTTTTTGAACTGAAGTTCATTTAAATTAATTGATCACCCATATGCACATAAGTACTATTATCGACATGAAAAGAGTTAATTTTGTGAAATTGGGTGGGTAGGAATTAAGCTAAAGGTGATATATTCATGTTAACTTCTCTTAAGTGTACTAAAAGTATATAAAGTATTAGGGTTGAAGCCTTCAAATTTGTATGAACAGAGTAGCATTCATTAGCTGTTACAGGTATGGTATCGTTTTTGCTTATATTCATGTGATTTCTGGAGGTGCAAAATTTAACTCTAGCAATATGTAATTAACTTGAGTTTATGCTTTGAAAGAATTAAGAGTGATCCATTCTAAATTACTTCAAAAAATTTCAAAGCTTTTAGAGCAGTTCAAAAAATTACAGAGCTTTTAGAGAAGTATGTTATTATTGAATTGATACTTGGTTGTAATGGATTAGTATGGGTTGGGGACCAATGTTAAAGCCAAAGACGACATGGTAGTAGATCAAGTGAACAATTTTTGTTGATATGTAGTATTTCCCAATCTTACTTACTTTTGTGTGCCTTTAGTTAAATCTTAATTCTTGCAATTCCTGTCCAGGTAAAATGAAGCACTGGGAGATGGTAGATGTATTGAAATTGTGACTCTAACAAATTATACTATCTTCAAGTAAGATCAATCATATGATTTTTGTTTCTTTATATTTATGAAAATTGAGTATATGATTTTTGCTAGAGAGCTATGAATAGATGAAAGCAGTAACAATGTCTCTGAAAATGAATCTGATGCCCAATGTTAGCTAGATGAAACCTTCAATTTTACAAATGCTTCTACTGTTGGAGCTACAACTGTTAGAATGAGTAAACATGGTTTTGAAAGATAGACATGGCAGAGCTTTCATTATCCATCATTATACTTTTCTACAACAAATAAAAATTAGAAGCAATTTTCCCTCTATCTCACTGTGTTTGGTTCTCATTTGAATTATCCATAACAGGCGTAAAGATATTATATTTTCAAGTGTAAATTATTTTTTACTACCTACTCTTATATATTTGTTGGGTTGCAGGAATCCATCTTTGTAGTTTTTGGCACCATACTTTATCATCAGTGAAGGTTCAAGGTGCATTAAAGTATAAATGACTTCATAATTGTCTCTCTTAGTCAAACAATATTAGTTGCTTTGACAGGTTTCTTTCCGCTTCAGGTATTTCACTTTTTACTCTTTCCTTTTTTGTTGTTCTGATGTTGTTTGAGTGCATTTTGTCTCATTTTGTTGTGTATATATTTTTTGTCAGGTGTTTCTTTTTTAGAATTTGAGGCAGTGGAGGGGAACCTCAAATCTTGTGCAAAATGAGAAGGAGAAATTTGAGAAGCAGATTTTGTTTGAAAAAGTTTACACAGTCAAGTAATTCAGAACTGAATAAATCGGATTCAATATTCAAACTCTAAATGTGAGCGTGGTTGGATTAAGTTTATTGTTAAAGGCACCACATTCAACCAAAGAGACATACCTCCAATAGGACAATGTTTCCACTATACTACTACCACTATAATTGCACATTTAACTTCCAATTCCCATTCTAATTATTCCTATCATCATATCATAACAAAAAATCCAAATGAAATGACACACCCTTTCCGAAAATTTTAATTCCCAAACACACTTCCATTATGCACTATCTTTACAAGGATATATGATACATTAAAAGACAGAAAATTTACCCGCCTGATTCCGCTGCCCATGTGCGTGTATTTGAACCTTTTGCTTCATTGGTAGTCAATTCCAAGTGGCACTACTCTACTATCCACTAATTTCAGATACTTTGGCATGCTATTCAGAATTGCAATATTTTGTTATGCTACTTTTAATCCAAGCATCAACCAAACTTCCATCACCTGAACACCAGTAACAATAATTCGTAAGCTCTTAATTGAAGCTTCCATCCTAACTTTACGGCATAAGCTTTATTCATCACATTCAATCAGACAAGTCCAAGACCACCCAAGTACTCAGGCACAACGACCTTGTCCCTGAGCAACATTCAGTGGGGTGTATTAAACAAAATGTTCATGGAAAACCAAATCTTTTTTTGGTTACATATATAAACCGTTAAAACCAAATCATATGAATTAAATATTAATTTGAAAACAGTATTTAAATAAAATAAATAACACTTGATTTTTTTTTTGGTTTAAATAAAATAAGAGTTTAGGTTTTTTTTTTTTTTGTTTAGTAGCCTAGTGGCTGAAGCTCGCACATTTTAAATGTGGAGAAGTGAGGTGTCCAGAGTTTAAACCACGACTCCTGCATATATTATGCAATGTCCTTACAAGCTAAGCTCACGGGAACAACTTGTTACTCCGTCCCTAATTACAATCAGTCTTTAAAATAAAAAACTTGTCTCGAAACTTTACAAATTTTTAGATATACATAAAATGCTAACAAATACCTTTAAGACACTTGCTAAAAGGTCTAAAGAAGAAATTTTATCTTAACAAGTGTCATAGCACTTGTCAATATGACCTAAATATATTTATAATTTTTAATCAAATATATTCTTAGTAATACTATTAATTTGTCTAGTAGTTGAACTAGACTTAATTATATAATTTGAACGAGATTGTTCATTATTTCAATATAATATGAACCTATTTAAGAATTTTCATCATTTTGGACACGAGAGAAACACAATTTTTTGGTAGAACTGATTAATATATTTTAATCTGCTAGATAAACAATTTTATAAATTTTTATTTAAAAACTACTTTAATATCCCGTTTCTTAAGAGTGCGGAAAAAGAAAATAATTATAAGCCCATTTGCCAAACATTGTCAAAAGAGAGAAGGTGAGATTTTCAGATCATAACAAGAAGAAATCGCTCATTTTGTATTGTATATTGGTAATGAAAATGAACTCGCAAATTCATTGAACCCTCTCATGAGTGGTACTCGTAGCGTTGAGCATCGACACTACAATAAATTTTCATTTTTATTTTCATTTTTTCTGTCAAAACACGCATAAATACAAGGTAATCAGGCGATCTTTCAGTCAAAACATACATAAATGCATAATTAGTTTTTTCTGTTTTAATTTTTTTGTGTGTCTATAATGAGTATATTACGCAAATTCTGTATAGGGGTCAGGACCATTCAACAATCAAGCAAGATCGTCATGTCATATGGACAAAAAGTACATTCGGAAATTCAGAGTTGTTGATAGTCTACTAAACTATTTATAAAAGTTAATGGCTGTTATTTTTACCATTTTGCCCTTCCTAGGGGTATTTTCGTAATTCATTTATTGGACTTGCATATGGGTATATATATCACAATTTTGGTTCTTCTCTCACTTTTCTTCCTTCTTCCTCCCATTTCTCTCTCGGCCCTCTCACTCTCAACCCCAAAATTCTACAATCCTCACCCAAACCCCATGAAAATCATCATGCAAACTCATTTTTGAAACCCTCATGATGGATTAATCATCATCAAGACTCAATCCTCTTCTCCTCTTCCTGTTCTGTCCAAACTGAACCCTAACCCCATCCTTCAATCTTTCAATTCATTATGTGCTGGAATTCCACCTTCTATCAACTAAAAGAGATGAAAAGAAATGAATAATCACACATGTATGGCTTGATTCATGGAAGTTGGAAGCTTGGTTAATGGGGTTTATGGGTTCGGTGGTTGAACCTTAGAGAGAATAGAAGATGAAATTCTCCCCTTTTTCTACTCAAGTTGTTGTTTTCTCAGCATAATTTTCGTTGGAAATTCATAAAGTATGAATTTTTTCCCTTTTCACTTTCTGGGTCATCTTCATATACACTCAATTCAGTGTTATTGTTAATCAAATTGTTAATTATGTTGTTAATGTTGTTGTTGATATAATTGATCAATTGAATTGTTAATTTTTTTATTTAATTCTGTGATTTTGATTGTGTAGGTATGAAGAGGGTTAGAGAAACTGTTGAGGAGCTTCTTGATGTTAGTTTTCTTTTCTTCAAATACTTTGAATAAAAAAGTTTTGATTTTTCCATTGTTTTGCTTTACATTGAAAAAAAGTTTTGATTTTATTTGTTTTTCAGGTTTATGAAGCGAATCTGTCTAATTTTTCTGATATTCTGAATTGGGCTATTGCAGTAGTAAAATGAGATTGAAGAGGGTTGTTAGGGTCAGAAAAATTTAATTTAGTTTAATGCAAATATTTATTTTGAAGATGTAAATTGAGAGTTAATATGATTCTTCATGTTATATCAGTATTATACATATTTGGTGAGTTAGAGAATTATGATACTATTCTCTATGAATTTCCATATTTGAGGTAAATGTTTAGTGATTTTACTTTGCATCTCTTCCCTTATTGTCCTGTTTGTTGAATTCTTGCTTATGGATTTTTGCCATTATTGCTATTTAAATCAATTAAGAAATGATGTATATGTATTATTGTTGCTTACACTTTATATTAATACAAACAATAATCTTATGTTTTTCTGACTTTAATTGGTAAACTGCCAGTCTCTCTGGTGGTCATGTGGTAGGAAATTTCTCTCCCTATGAAGCTTTTGCCATTGGTGGAACGAACAGTGTGAGAGGCTATGAAGAAGGCGGTGTGGGCTCTGGGCGATCGTATGTTGTTGGTTCTGGAGAAATTTGTTTCCCTATGGTACTTTAATTTTATTAAGCTTTTTTCCTGCTCAATTAGTTTAGCTTCTTATGTGTGTTTATGCTAATCCTAATTTTCAAGATACTCACTTGATTCGACCTGGCTGAATATGAAATTTGTTGCTGAATTGAGTGATTTCTTAGTAGAGACTAGAGGCATGCTTTTGAAATACAGAGAATAAAGTAGAAGACTTCGTGAGTCTTCACTGTTTCTATTTGCAGATGAAGCCATTAGAATGTGTGATATTTTCTGACTATGGAACTGATCTTGGATCAGGCTCGACTGTCCCTGGTAGGTCTTTATTTCATTTATATTATTTTTTGAACTGAAGTTCATTTAAATTAATTGATCACCCATATGCACATAAGTACTATTATCGACATGAAAAGAGTTAATTTTGTGAAATTGGGTGGGTAGGAATTAAGCTAAAGGTGATATATTCATGTTAACTTCTCTTAAGTGTACTAAAAGTATATAAAGTATTAGGGTTGAAGCCTTCAAATTTGTATGAACAGAGTAGCATTCATTAGCTGTTACAGGTATGGTATCGTTTTTGCTTATATTCATGTGATTTCTGGAGGTGCAAAATTTAACTCTAGCAATATGTAATTAACTTGAGTTTATGCTTTGAAAGAATTAAGAGTGATCCATTCTAAATTACTTCAAAAAATTTCAAAGCTTTTAGAGCAGTTCAAAAAATTACAGAGCTTTTAGAGAAGTATGTTATTATTGAATTGATACTTGGTTGTAATGGATTAGTATGGGTTGGGGACCAATGTTAAAGCCAAAGACGACATGGTAGTAGATCAAGTGAACAATTTTTGTTGATATGTAGTATTTCCCAATCTTACTTACTTTTGTGTGCCTTTAGTTAAATCTTAATTCTTGCAATTCCTGTCCAGGTAAAATGAAGCACTGGGAGATGGTAGATGTATTGAAATTGTGACTCTAACAAATTATACTATCTTCAAGTAAGATCAATCATATGATTTTTGTTTCTTTATATTTATGAAAATTGAGTATATGATTTTTGCTAGAGAGCTATGAATAGATGAAAGCAGTAACAATGTCTCTGAAAATGAATCTGATGCCCAATGTTAGCTAGATGAAACCTTCAATTTTACAAATGCTTCTACTGTTGGAGCTACAACTGTTAGAATGAGTAAACATGGTTTTGAAAGATAGACATGGCAGAGCTTTCATTATCCATCATTATACTTTTCTACAACAAATAAAAATTAGAAGCAATTTTCCCTCTATCTCACTGTGTTTGGTTCTCATTTGAATTATCCATAACAGGCGTAAAGATATTATATTTTCAAGTGTAAATTATTTTTTACTACCTACTCTTATATATTTGTTGGGTTGCAGGAATCCATCTTTGTAGTTTTTGGCACCATACTTTATCATCAGTGAAGGTTCAAGGTGCATTAAAGTATAAATGACTTCATAATTGTCTCTCTTAGTCAAACAATATTAGTTGCTTTGACAGGTTTCTTTCCGCTTCAGGTATTTCACTTTTTACTCTTTCCTTTTTTGTTGTTCTGATGTTGTTTGAGTGCATTTTGTCTCATTTTGTTGTGTATATATTTTTTGTCAGGTGTTTCTTTTTTAGAATTTGAGGCAGTGGAGGGGAACCTCAAATCTTGTGCAAAATGAGAAGGAGAAATTTGAGAAGCAGATTTTGTTTGAAAAAGTTTACACAGTCAAGTAATTCAGAACTGAATAAATCGGATTCAATATTCAAACTCTAAATGTGAGCGTGGTTGGATTAAGTTTATTGTTAATGATTTGGTTTTGGATTTTAGATAGTCAAATATATGACTGAAGTTTACACAGTCAAGTGATTCAGGACTTTTAATCAATTAATAAATTATATCTAAAATTCAAACTTGAAATGTGGCCATGGTTTAGATCGATCAATTGTCGCAACATCATCATTAATCGACTGCATAGAATCTAAATCTCATTGTTATATCATTGGCTTACTTCATTTTGTATGTTTGAAGGACCCCATGATGTCAGAATTAAAATGAAGGCTGTTGGAATCTGTGGGAGTGATGTTCACCACCTCAAGGTAGATAGTTTTTCTGTTACATCTGATTATTTTTTTCAGGATCAATTTCTCGCTCCGCAATGAACTATATGTCTCTGGTTTACTTCATTTTATTTGGTGATTTGGAAATTGATTAAGGATGTTAATTGTTTTTCTGACTCATGGATTGTTGAATGCAGTGAGCTTGGGGATCTTGATGCCTTTAGGAGCTGTGATTGCAAGGTACTTGAAGGTGTTCAAAACAGCAGACCCTGCTTGGTTTTACCTTCATGTTACATGCCAATCAGCTGCCTATATAGTTGGTGTTGTTGGATGGGGTACCAGTGTCAAGCTGGGAAGTGACTTAGCTGGTGTTACATATTCAACTCATAGAACACTCGGGATCATCCTCTTCTGCCTTGGAACCCTTCAGGTATGACATTACATGTTCATGTTCATGATTTGTTTACATGTAACATTTTAAATTGTATACGCGATAACTGTTACAGTTGTGTCGCGATAATTGATATTGCAGAAAATCAGTTAAATATAGCTGACGCAACTTCAACTGTTGTTGACGAGTAGTTTCTTAAACTATAAACTACTAACGTACAAGGTTTTGAATTGTGGCTGTGGAAACTGTTGCAATCATTGATATTATAGAGAATCACAGTAAATGTGACTAATGCAACTTCAATTGTTGTTGTGAAAATATAAGAAAGCAATGATGCTGCAACCAGATTGCAGTGTCGAACTTTTTTTTGATAATGTGACTAATGCCTCTTTTGAATGCTATGTTATGCTACTAATAATTGAAATGAAATTATCAGAAATTTCTGCTACTGAATACAGGTTTTTGCTCTGTTATTACTGGAACCTTTACCATTGGGGTGTCGGATACGCAACTATAACCATCAGCATCGTCAACATCTTTAAAGGGTTTGAGGCCTTGGAGGTGTCTGCAGCGGATCGCTACGATAACTGGAAGCATGCATACACCGGCATTATTGCAGCATTGGGTGGCATTGCTGTACTTTTGGAAGCTTACACATGGATCATTGTGATCAAGGGGAAGAAATCAGAGAACAAGTTGCAAGGAATGAATGGAACAAATGGTGATGGATATGGTTTCTATAATCCGATCAAACCTTCTTTAACTAGCTATCACTATGGCCACCATCATCAAAGGTACTCTTCAGACTCTCCTATCAGCTGGTGAGGTTGAGAACAACTCATTAGCCATGTCTGATAACACTTCAAACATGCCCGTGGCTGCTTGTGAAGCTTCAATTTATACAGGTGATTTCTTACCTCCTAAAGTCTAAAACTTCTTTTTGTTCATAATTATTAATCTTTTACCTTTTTTCAAGCTTTTGTTTAAATTTATGGTTGAATGCTTTGTGTTTTATTTTCTTTACTCCAATTTTTTTCTATAAATGCTAGAAGAAAAGTTTGTTTTGAGCATTTTCTTTCATCTTGCATTTGTGTTGTGCGTTTCTCAATTCCATTCCAAAACTTACAGGAGCTAATTTTTCGTATTTTCTCAATCCTTTTCTCTCTTTTTTAAAGCATAATTCTATTTCTCTTTTCTCATCTAATGTCTCTCTTTGTTTTGCCTTTTTTTCTCTTCAGATCACTTCCATCAATAGCTGCAAGTACATGTTCACTTCCACTGTTGACTTTCTCTCCATTAACGGGTGAGTGGAAAGTCATAATGTTCCATCATGTTCACATTACTACAGAAAATTAGTAACAAACACCCATTCTCTTTTTTCAGCTCTATTTCTATCTGAAAAGGCACCTTTTAATTTTCCTGGCTTCATTATAATGTGTATTGGAATCGCTTGGGTAAGAACTTACTTTAATCAAAGTTCTCCATGCTCTCTATTTTTATTTCTTTTTTATAATACTGTTGAATATTTTGTCCATATTTGTATGATTCTTTCTTGTCTGATTATATGGCAATTTATATGATTAATTTTTGTTTGCAGATGGTATCTTTTGTTCAGAGTATGATGCTTAGAGTGGTTCCTTCCATTTTGAGATAGATGGACATAGTTGATCAGAAATCTAATTAAAAGATATCCTTCTTTATCTATAGAAACTTTTTCTTTAATTGTGCTTCTGATGAGGAAGAAAGGTGTTGTTGAATAAGCATACTCTCACAAGTATTGATAAGCTTTTCTAGCTTCATACTAAGAAAGAAGAAGGAACACGATAATATGGTGGTTTTCTTCGAGAGTTATGATTTCGATTATTGATCTCGAATCATCTTATTCCTTCTATGATATGCCTGGCATTATGAGCCAAATGCCGCCACTGCCTGTTGCCATTAACGAGGATCTTTCAAGAAGCATTTTGCCTAATAGAATTTAGGTAAGTTCTTGGTCAGATTTAACTGTTATCTTGCATTTTTATTTTGAATCTTTACAATCATGTTTCCATTTTTTTTTTGTGTCCAAGTGCATTATTTAATGAAATTCATTGTCAAATTAACAATAGAATAGATTCAACCAACCACACTATGTTTCAATTAATTGATTTACCTAATTAGTTTGGAAGTTTGAATGCATCCTTGCTGTCACACCTCTTTATCCTTCCTAATAAGTTGAAATTAGTGTGGTTTTTCAATTTGGAAATGTTCAAGTGCAGCCATATTTTTGGCTGAATGAGATAGTATGAGCTAATAATCACGGTTTCTATATATTAAGTGTAGTTGCTGTCAGCCTGTCACCACTCACCGAGCATCTTTCTCGACAGTGATGTCTTAATAAATTCTTAACCTTTTTTAAAATGATTTGCATATTCATTATGCATTTTGGTATACACATTGTATCAGACTTTTTCCTTTGAAAAAATTATATGAGAAAACATGAATATTTTGTCATTATAGTTGAATAAAATATCATATACAAATATTATCACAATAGAATTTTTATACTAGCAGTATTTTTGATCTAGCAGGTACTTAATTCTGTAATTGTAACTCTTCATTCCAAGTTTAAACACCATCGTACACTTTCTTGCATATCACTTTTTGCAAGTAAACTATAGCTCAAAATTAAAGCATGTTTTGGAATGGCCAAGCTGCTAATGAAAGACAGAAGTAGAACAAGCACAAATGTTAGAGGGACAATGGGATATTTGGCACCAGAATGGCTCAAAAATGCACCTATCACTGCAAAAGTGGATTGCAAAAGTGGATATCTACAGCTTTGGTGTCATGTTGCTTGAAATCTTATTTTGTAGAAGGCACATTGAGTTGCATCAAGTTGAAGATGGAACAGAAGGTGGTGATGACATGATACTTATAGATTGGGTTCTATATTGGGCAAAAGAGGGGAAACTAAGAGACATTCTTAGCCATGATGTTGAAGTCGTTAATGATTTCATTAGGTTTGAGAGAATGACTATGGTTGGACTGTGGTGCTTGTGCCCTAATCCAACTATTAGGCCATCTATTGCAAAGGTGTTGCAGATGTCGGAAGGAGATTTTGAAGTTAGTGTTCCACCATTGTTTGATGGAAAAATTTTGTAACCAATTCTTGCTCTTTATTTTATGTTTAATACAAGACTATCAATAATTATAAGTCACGAAATATATTTCGGGTTTTTCATGGCTAAGCCTTTTTCTCTTTCTCCTATCAGTTAATTGTAAGCTAAAACTTCTCTAATAACAGAGCAAACATACTTTGTGGTCCTTAAATATGTGAGAGGTTGTCACAATAGTATTTGATCGTATAAAAACATACATATATGCATCTTTCGTCAATCAGTTTGGTTATCAATGTATCTTTCATCGATTAATTTAATCCTCAAATGTAGCTTTCATTAGTGAAATTAATCCATAAAAGGGTTAAATATACCAACTTTTTGTTTTAGTCCCTCTAATTTTTCTTCAACTTTTTGAAATTGACTGAAAAAATTGCAACTCACACCAACATGGATTCAATGAGGAACCTCTTTATCACTGGTGTTGCCCTTTTCTAAATTCTAAGGTCATTTTGTTCTTTTAATTTCAAACATATTTATTATTCTTTTCATTCATTTTCAACACTTTTAAGAGCTACATGACTTGCACTTAGGGTCCTTGATCCATTTCCTTATACCACAAAACGATTCATTGTTTTTTTTTTTTTAAAGAGATGATCATTGCTCTTGGATGCTTCTAATGTTTGGTTGTCCATTTTCCATTTTTCAACTCAAACTCAAGGTGGTCGATCAAGTGCAAACTTATCAAACACCATGGGTTTGTCTCAGATTAGTCAACTGTATTTTGATCAGCAGGGATGTACTATGAGATTTCTAATTGACTACTTTCTCTTCATCAAAGATTTAGAGCTCCATATGTTTGGTCCTAAATATGAAGCACTGCATTATGTAATAAGGATATGATACTTAGGTTGTCGCAAGGAGTTTGGAAATTCACTTTTAAACTCAGTAATCAAGGACGGCATCCACAAAATTTCTGCAACGCAATGTTGCTGTATTTTGACAATTTATTGTTTTAGTAGCGACTCAGGTTCAAATACTAATAAATTTTAGCAATAAACAATAAATTTTAGCAATAAACAAATTTTGGTAAATATTTCTAATGTCTGTGGAATATTCAGTAATTTGCTCATTTTTCCTTCGTAACAAATTTTTTAAAAGATATGTTATAAGCATGTAATATCTATGTTCGCAATCAGTTCACTTTTAAGCGTTAACAAATGTGAATTCCAACAAAATTATCCGAAAAAAAGCAATCCACCCCGTGCGAAGCACGGGTTGACAACTAGTTTACCCATTAAAAGGAGTTTTAAGAGGACATGGTGCAATCAAATCTAATTAAATGAATCCAAAAGAGCTCATCACCAAATGATATAAAAGAAATTTGAAGATCAAGCCTCCTTAAAAAAAGTACTACTATTTGATAATACATACATGCACTGTTGCAGATTTTAAGATGAGAGGGTTTGCTTAAACTTACGAATCTTTCCTTTCTCGGTTTTACAAAAACTAATAAAACCATTTCCTGTGCCCTAACACTTTCATAGTCCATCATCACATTTCGCAAAACACACACAACCTTTCTTTGTAGGATCTAAGACAACCATGTGAGAAATTGTAAGTCTAATTTGATCATATGGTATATAGCTATCTAACATGTTATGCTAATTTTTGGGAGAAACAAAAGTTCCAGAGGCCTAATTTTTTTTTTTTTTTTGAAGCAGCAGAGGATTTTTATTTATATAAATATAATTATAATATGAAGGGTTCAAGGGCTGCCCTAACTCAAATACACACAAAATGCAGAGAGTCAAATCAGAATAGAAGAAACTAGATTACACCCACCAGCTTACACACTATAGAGATTAGAGACTACAACCTTAATAAACAATTGAGAGGATCCACCCACTATTATAAAGACCCCTTCCTCCTCTCACCCTTGGTGGTAACCATTTCCATGAGTCCGCCTTAATATGCTCCACAAAAACTGGAGCCTCGACAACTGAGTTAGAAAAGATACAATCACTCCTTTTCTTAACTTGAGGAGTTAAAGAAACAAACGCTGAAAAGAGCTGAGACAATTCTCCCACGTTTGCAGCCTTAAATAAACCCCATGACCACTACGACCTCAATTAAAAAATCAAGTATGTTTTGTTAGGCAGGACATATTATTGTATAATTTTAACACTAGCTTGTATGTTATACTGTACAAGTACAACAACGGATACATTAAAAATTGATGTCTTTAACAAAAATAATCTTTTATTAAAGAATATACTATAGTTATATTATAAGGCTAGAGATCCAATAGCCAATAACAGATTGAGGAGGGGGGAGACCCTTATATCCTCACATTGGCCCAAACTTCTACAATATATGTGTAATAGCTCTTTTAAAATAGTTGTGCCCCACAGTTACATAATTCCCAGGACTAAATTTATTTGAAATTACTTTTAAGCTCAAATAACTTTTTAGCCCCTGTAATATACACATCTTTGGTTTAGTTCCTACATAAATTCATGTCAGATTAACCCTGTGCCATAGGAAACATACTGTTTTGGTTTTAGTCCCTGTAATATTTGTCCGCATCGAAATCGGTCCCTTGGTAGTACATGTTCTAGAGACTAAAAACAATATATTCCACATATTACATAGATTAATATCAAGATGAACAAATATTACAAGGACTGCAACCCAAAAACAAGGGCCAAAAGCAGCTTCATTTTCATACTCCAGAGGCTCAAACCGGCAAGAATTTTTATAGGGAGTAAAGCCAGAATTTATGTATATCATAGGATTAAAAAGATATCTAAGTCTACGACTGGAAAATAGATGTGTCTAATTCTGTTATGCTACAGTGACGCTATTTGAAACACATTTTTATATTTAGTATATCACATAAAAATAATGATTTTTTCATATCCATGTAAGCTATAGCACTACAATGCCGCTATTTGACAACACTATTTCATATGAGACTACACACCAAATTCTAATCAAGATGATCCTCCATCCTTAAAACTTAAGCTATTGGATCAGATTTACACAAGACCATGCTTGCACCATACATTAGATGAAGTCCTAATATATTATGTTAACTTTTTCTATCATCCATTATATGCCATGGGAATGCCACACAAGGTCGAAAGAAATTACAATGTCAAACATCAATCTCAAAAAACAAAATGAAGTGAAACAATACTTTCTTTGCATTTCTAAATTACAGAGAAAATACATGTCACCCACAATAATGAAATGCAATTCCAACAGATCTACATGATCTCCTACCCTACTAATTAGTTGAGATCCATAAATCAACAATTGCAACAGTTTTAAGTTAGGCGAATAGCATTTTATATTACAAAACCAACTTTGAAGGGCATTTAGACAACATTAACACTCTAGAATCTCAGTAGCATCCAAGGAACTAGACAACTACAAAATGTGCCATTAACAATAATTGAAAGAAACACGGCAAGAAACAAAAATGTAGAATTTTGCATACAAGTTAGCAGTAGCTTAACTCGTACCCTTGCGTGAGTAATGTAACCTTCTTCTCAAGTCGAATCATCTTCTCCTTCCCATCATCCAGCTTACTTCTCACATTCTCAAATTCATTCTGCAAAGCTGCTAGCTTCTCTGCGTTTCCAGCAACACTTGATAGACCATATGTGTTGCGGGTATCAAAGTACATTAAATCATTAATGCATGTTGTATGTGCTTCAACAAAATCCTCGAGGGAATCATTTTCATGCCCCATTGCCTCACGAAGATACTGGGCTTCATCTTTTATCAACTGATCAGCCTATTGAGAACAACAGATAAAAATAAATAACAGTCAACACAGATATTATCATTCATCAACGTACAAGCTCATCTCCATAGTCAAATTTAAGGAGTCAAATAATAATTAACAAGCAGTTTGGAAGTTTGTATTACTATCATTCGGCGAATTAAGGTAAATAGGGAATACATGTTGTAAAAGGCAATTGAAGAATCACTTGTTACAAAAACGAAAGAAATAGAGAACAACAATTGCGAGAAACTAAAACTAACTTCAACCTAATTAATCAAATGATTATAACTGAAAAAAAACAAGGACGATACAATACATATTACATACCACCATAATATGCAACTAGCTCATAAAGGAGATGATACACAAATTAAAAAGATGTCCAAATTTTTTCTATTTAATTTTTACATAAGATTCCAGTGGTTTCAAAGGCGTGAAAAGGGGTTTCAGCATAAAAATGATGATGCCAAGTAATTAATAATCGGACAAAGTACTAATAATTTCAAGGTCAAGATCATCAGAAAAAGCATTATCTATATGAAAAATCACGTTGTGTACCCCCAAAGGGTGAAAAGGTGAACAAGCTACTTAGTAGCAAATGAAGAAAAGCGAATTAAAAGGCATAAAAATAAAATTAAAGGTGAGCAGATAAATTAGTAAAAACATACAGATTTCATCTCGTCCTCCTGATAATCTTCTATGACAGGGATAGCAGGCCCATTTGCTGCTCGTTTGGATCCTTTCTCTCTCTCCTTATTTGCTATCTCCTCACGCGGATACTTAGCATTGTCATGCTCCAGTAAGGCTAGAAGCTCCTTTCTTATCATCTCGTCGGCTTGCTCAATAGGGGTTGGTGGAACAAATGAACTTTTGTCTCCGTCAGCTCTTATCAAGGAGTTCCTAATAAGCTCCAGAGATGCTGGAGGAGGCCTAGGAAGTTCCCTTTGAATGACTTTTGATCGTTTTCTAAGTAATGCCTTCTGCCGTGCCTCTTCTTCTGCCTTTTCTCTAGCCATTCTATCAGACATATCCTCTTCAATCTTCTCCTCGGGCTCTTCAGCATCTTCTTGAATTGGTTGCATCACTATCTGGTACTCATTTTTAGGCTGTGGAAGGCTGCTTAAACCAGAGCGCAGACTTTTTTTCATATCAGCTTGTCTCCGTAGCTCGAGTCTAGCACTATCACGCATCTCCATATCTTCATTGATATGTAGCTCATCCCTGAGAGGAGTTCCCTTCGGAGTCATGCCAAAAGAAAAACCATCCCTTGCCGGCGCCATACCACTTCTGGGAGTAAGGCCTGCACTTCCAGGGGTTGCAGAGGGAGTCAGCAGTGGGATTGGAATGTGAATTTCCTTTTTCTTAGGAGTGACCCCAGAAAAATCTGAAGGATGCAACTCCGGGTTCTCTCCTCCTAACAGTGGTGTCTGAGACTCCCTCAGCCTGGCCAAATTTTCAGCTTCCATCATGATAGCATCTCCTTTACTAGCTGGTGTTCTCTGAGGAGTTCTTAAAGGAGTCATGGCTTGGTTGGGTGTCTGTGGATAATTAGGGAGAAGAGCACGAGTAGCACTGCTACCTTCGGTGAGTTCATCGCTGCCCACAAGGTCAATGGCATAACCCAACTTGGCAATTTCATCCAATTCTTGATCGGAAATCTGAGGTGGTGGAAGCATCAGTTTTGATCTCTTTCTAACTGTTTCTGGGTCATTCAGCTTCTTGGCATGCAGAATAGCAGCCGGGGCATCTTGCCTCTCTGCAATTTTATTCCTTGCAACGTCTTGCTTTCTCAACTGAGCCTCAACATCAATCCTTCTTTTCCCCTCAAGTTCTTCTATAGTAGTAGGGAATACATGCTGCTCCACCTCCCTATCCTCATCAGCAACATCAAAATAACCCAGAGGAGGCCTCTTCTCAAACGGAATTTCTGC
Organism: Medicago sativa; assembly: GCF_051527215.1. NCBI lineage: Eukaryota > Viridiplantae > Streptophyta > Magnoliopsida > Fabales > Fabaceae > Medicago > Medicago sativa. The sequence goes on from NC_140753.1 coordinate 3,846,015, forward strand.
ATTATAATCAATCCCTCTCCTTTTCCTCCTCCGCTGCCTTATATCAATCCCAGCAGCCTTCAATTCTCTCTTTTTCTGTAAAGAAGCAAGCCTCCTCGCTTCCTCAAGCTGTTTCTCCCTAGCTTTCCTTTTTGCTTTTTTACCTTTCGTGTTAGCCAACCGAGCACATGCTTCTGAAAGCATCTCCTTCTCATACTCATCCATATCAACAGGATCGGGTCGTGCAGGCTTCGATTCAGGATTCGGATCAATCTCCCCTGGACGCAATTTCCTAGGGTCATCACCAGGATCATAGTTATCGTCCTTAACACAAGCGGCGTCAAGGAGTTTCTCATACCGTTCAAGACACTGCGAAGGAGTACGACCCACAATGGTAGCACTAATGGTTCTCCAACTAATGGTTCTCCACTGAGTAGGCGTAAGCTTAGCAAGATGAAGTAGCTTCTCATCCTCTTCTCGAGTCCACTCAGTCTTCTTAATGGAAGGATCTAACCACTCATACCAACGAGCTTTACACTGTTTTGCAGATTTGCAAACGAGTAGGGACGAGATATGAGCCCACTGATTTTTACCATATTTCATAACAGCAGCTTTCAGGATTTCATCCTCGGTGTTTTTCCAAACACCTATGCTCATTTTGGCAACACTTTATTTGTATTCCTCTCACGAAACGGGTTGAACCGGAAAAACCACAGTGCAGGAGACTCGTTTACTGCAACAGAAAGAAATATATAAACAGAAATCAATTATAATTGCTGAAAAACACAAATTGAGAGAAGCAAGAGATTGATACAAGTAGCTAGGGTTCTGATATGGTGGTGAACTGATATGACAGTAGAAAGGGGTAGTCCCGAATTCGGTGATGTACAAGTAGAGGTCAAATGCAATCAAGGGTTGGTTTGGAACAAAAAAAAAAAGAATAGTATAGCGGCCAAAAACAAACAATGACAACCTCAAATTCCAAAAATCAACTTCTGGGTCGGCCAACGAAATCCAATTGTTTAGGGTGAGCGGAAGAGAGGGAATAGGAAACCCTAGAAAATCGATTGTAATGGCTTAAAATCGCGTAATGTGCAGAAACAGCGAAATCAATGAATTGTAAGAGGTTAAAATCGCAGAATACGAAGAAAACACAAATTGAGAGAAGCAAGAGATTAATACCTGCGGTTTGGTGAAGACGACGATGCGGCGGTGAATGAGAATTCAAGAGCGCGAGATAGATAGCTAGGGTTCTGATAACAGAGTAAGGCCCTTTTTGGTTTGGTTTCACGGTGGAGAGTCTCTATTTTCGTAATCTATACTATATATACATTTTGGCCTGCTTTTTTTTTTTCTTTCCAAAAATACATATTAACAAAACAAATAAATATGAATAAATTTAAATATTAAAACAAACGTAACAAACACGATATGTATGTATGATTTTTTTTCTCCTTCAAAAAAAAAATGTATGTATGATTTTTTTCCTTTATCATTTAAAAAAAAATGTAACAAACTATATGAGTATATTTATACTTACTTTTTTATTTTCCAATTATACCTTTAAACAACTTTTTCTATAATATAGATGTTTGTTGGTGTCATTAAAAAAAGAGTTCACATTATATTTTTTTGTTATATTGTTGGTGTCATTGAAATAGATAATAATGGTTAGTTTTGTTTGTTATAGCTTGAAACAACAAACATTTATATTTTTAGTTTTAATCAAAATCAAAATTTCATAAAAAAGAATACCGTTCATAATTTTTAAACGTTAGCACAATAAAAAAAGTGGAAAGATCAAATTTTTTATTGATCCTTGGAAGAGTAATTCTTCCCTTTGGCTTGGCGCTGGACAAGTTTTCGTTTGCTGAGAAAGAATTATTTTCAACATTAAGATTTAAGGCTACCTCAGTGCTGGGATCAGCCATTTGCATTCCGAAGAATATTAATAATATTATCTTGACAAATCTTGCATCATACACAAGTTAGTTTTCACAATTGGATCAATAAATTTCACCATTAGATTAAATGAAATATGATGCGACTTATTGATCTAATAGTGAAAAAGACGCTTGTGCATGGTGCAAGGCGATTTTACATATGCATTTAAGAATCTCGATGGTGCAAGACCAATTTGTTTGCGTATTTAAGAATCTTGACGGAACATCATGAAATAAAAATTGATAAATTTTATCTAGTCATCTAGATACTCGATCTCTTACAAAGTATGCATGCTAAGTCAACAGTTAAATATTTTTTTTAGATTTTGTATTTCTATAACTCAAAGGATGAAGAACAACAATGACAAGTGCACTTTTTGTTACCAGCTTACTATTTGCATTCCTAATTGCTAATCAATTCAAATGTGTGTATGTATTTGCTCATTGGTAACTTTTCCAATATTCATCTTCCCACCTCTCAACTCGGTTGATTAAATTTTGTTTTGTTGCATAAAAAATCCTAAGTGATGTGGGATCAAATGGAGGAGGCAAGGGGCAAGGGTCTTTTGTAGAAGGTTCCCTAACCATGGATTCACTCATAAATTTCTTCTCCACCGAATATGATCTTGTGCAAGCCATGGTCTCCGGGCACAGCTCCACGGCTCCTTCAGGAACTCTTGGCTCAAACTTGAGAAGCTTGGAATATTCATTTAGCAAATGGAACATATAGTCATAAATGTAATCCATGTTGAGCTCTTCTTGAATAAACTTGCTCCCGGCTTTACCAATTTCCTGTACCTGTCAAGTTAGTAGTGGTACACGTTATTATCTACGTTTTAAACAAAGATATGCAACCATGATCAATGACGCGACCAGGGCCGGTCCAAACCACAGGCTCACTAAATCTTAGGCCTGCCTTGCAATTACAATTGAGGTTGCCTCAAAAACATTTGACTAGGATTTTCCGCGATATAATATCATAACCACGATTTAAATCTTTACTACTGTCAAGAAGCATACACGGTATATGGACTTTTAAGACAAATGAATGACAAGGAATATCGAAAGATATGCGATGGAGTGAGACTCACTTTTTGCTCATGATTATTGCCCCAATCAACTGCATGTTTGATGGATTTGCATTTGTCAGTGTCCCTTATAGGCCAATAATGTTGCAATGGCTGTAGGCTTCTTGTGAAGAAATCGTAGTATCGAGGCTTCACTAATAGTGTAGGGGAATCACAGGCTAGAATGTATTTCTCACTCACAGACCACGCGTATCCTTCAATATAAACTTTGTATCTGATATCAAGGAAAATCAAATACATACATATTATATTAATTTAAATGTACATGATGAATTTTGGGATAAAAAATAGTAAAACATATGTGATCTGAGATTAAATGGAACTACCTATATGTACATTGGTCTGCCAAGTTTGAGTGATTGAATCCTTGTTCAGACTCTTTAATCCAATCCTACATATTTGTAACAAAATATCATCATTTTGTATACTGATATGTGTGTTATAACTTATCAGAAAGCCTTTAGATATGTCTGTACTGTACCTGCGTAAATAAACGGAGTTTCCAATCCTGTGCGGTTGAAACATTACAATTGAGGAAGTCTAGTCGTGTTGCGGCAGTATAAGGATTTCCTTTCCAATAAGCATAAGGTTCTCTGTCTTTCCATTTTACTCTTTTGTTCCCCTTTTTTATATCTTTCAGAAGATGTTCCCAAGGCCTTATATTAATCTCAGCCCTGAAATAAAACCATTGCATTTCATGAATTACTAAGAATAAACCATGAATTTAGTACTTAAACTATTACTTACTATTCAATTTAGTTTCTAAACTATATAAATATAACAAGGAATCCATAAAATATATAAAATATGTCAATTTAATTGTTGCTTCTAAGATGTAGGGAACAAAATTGACGGATTTTTATATACTTCAAAGACGAAATTGATGAATTTCATATATTTTAGAGACTAATTATATTTATATAGTTTATTTAAATACTAAATTGAAGAGATATAATAATGGTTTAGAGACTATAGTTTATTCAATAACTAACTAACTGGACCGTCGACATAACAAAGGTATGAACAATAATCACATTTTCTTGTCTGGGACTAAACATATATAACCACAAACTTTGAATGACAATGACCTACATTAATCAACAACTATATGGATCCAAATAACATAAAAATGGGGGGCCAAGCATGCTTCACGAGAATTATTAAAACAAGTAGAATTGTGTTTAGGAACATACATACCAACCCCAGAAGGACCAGTCAGGGAAAACAATATCCTGTGTCCACCGATCAGCACAGTAACCAAAAACAGGTGGTGGGTCCAAGCCCATGGGCACAACGGGCTTATCATTACAATCAAACATGAGTTCCAAGTCTGGAATTTTACCAGGGTACTTTCTCAGTAATTGCAGAATCCCCCAAACGGTGAAAACATCACGTGTTTGTATAGCTTCTTTGTTCTTGTATTTCTCTATATACCCTTTTCCATTTTTCACCACCAACCTAAAATGCGCCGTTTTCTTTGCTTTCTCCACCATTTCTCTCGTTATTCCTTTTTTCTTCCATGGTTTTAGATCCTCGTGAATCCATTTGAAATACTCCGGACATACCATGTTGTTTTTCGTTGTTTTTAACGTTGTTGTCGTCGGATAATTACTGCTTGAACATGTTTGGTTCTTGATGGTACAATTCAGTATTGTTGGTTGAAACTTTTTGCTCTGTTTTATTTTTTCATTCTTCGTAGGAACATTTGCTGCTACTAAGGTTTGGTTTGCAACAGTGTTTGTTGTTGTTGTTGTTGTTGGTGGTTTGATATTAGTTGTTGTAGAAAGCGTAGACTGCATGAAATTAAGCCAAAAAATAGATTAAACTGTTTTTTTTTTTTTTTTTTAAACTCGATACCTGGCCACCAGGATCGAATAAGTTGTGGAAAAATCCCGCCATCTAATTAATGATGTATAGGCTGACCCAACACATGAATTGTTAGCAGAGGCTTGAGACCTAGAAAGGAGGTGTTCCTAGGTCTCAAGCCTTCACGAACGGGTCAACCCGATTAAGTAAATTACATTGTTAATTGAGGAAATTGTGTAGGGTGAAATAAATGATAATGAATGAGTGTAATTAAGCGGAAATTAACTAACCCTGAGGGAAGAGATGAAAGCAGCGGTGATGAGGATGAGGAGAAAGAGAAGAGAAGTGTAAAGAGTGGCAGGTGTCTTTCTGAGAAGAAGGTGTTGTTTCTTGAATTTCTTCATGAATGAATTCTGATGGAGTGTGGAAGTGGAAGCTCTAGGTAGCTGTTTTCAGTTAGAAGAAGGTCACTCCCAATCTCACATCACATTCATCCTTTTGAATTATTATTACTAATAAATAATATAATAAGACTTCAAAAGACCCTTAATAAAACAAAGAAGACTTCTTCCACTAAATTTTTTGGTGGTCCATTTTATTGACGCACTTAAAATAATATCTAGGTTAATTCATCGTTTCCTAAAAAAAAAAGTATCTAAGTTAATTCATTGTACTACATGAATTATGTGAATTAAGAGTGATTTACCTTTATAGTGACAAATAAAATTCGATGCTAAAATGAATGAGATGGAGATCACATGTTAAATGAAGAAGATGAAGAAATTTAATGTTTTTGAGATGAAAATAGTATTTGATTGTAAGGAAAAAAAAACCATTTTTAGGATACCTACATTACCCCTTGATGATTTGAGGGCAATTTACAAGTAAGATTCGATTAAGAAATGAAGGAGATGGAACTCGCAAGTTGAATGAAGGATATGAAAAGACAAAATTATTATTTGGAATTAAGTTAAAAGACACGAGAGTAATTTTGTTAATTATTTATTAATCTCCAAAAAAATTATACAAACTTGACAAAAGTAATTCTCTCCCTTACATTAAAATCTATGTTTATTCATCTCCCAAAATAAAATTATTACTATTTTAGTTTGTTTTTCTAAAGACAAACGGAGAGCACGCGATTAGGGATGTGAATAGACCAGATGGGCTTACAAGAGCCTACGACAGGCTAGGTCATGTTCTTTTCTTAAATATGGAATGCTTAGGTTTTTTTAGAAGTCTGTTTAGCTTAAAAGGTCAAACCACATGCTATTAGAAAAACCTTTTAGGCCTATCAAAAGAGAGTTTAATATCATTTATCTATTAACTCGTTAGTTTATTTAACCTTAGATCACATTACTTATTTAAAACTGTACATATGAAATAGGTTTTTAAACATGCTAGTATGCCTAATCAGACTTTTAGAAGGTCAGACTCAAACATAAAAAGTAAGTATATGACAGACCGCAGATCAGATTTATGCCTTAAATTTTTTGACATGCCAAACTTAAATCTTGTAAAACCTAGTTCAATTTAACCTATTCCTATCTCTACTCGCGATGAACTATCTGCAACTACAACGTCTAAATAAATTAAAATTAATAAAAAGATACAAAAATATTAGAGGATATAAAATCTGATTCAATGAAAGAAAGAAAAACAAAACACTCACGTCAAACAAAAACAAACAACAAAAAAATATGTTGAAATCAGCCTATAAAGGTTTTACAGATCAACTCAAAAAAATTACGTAAGTGCCAACTATACACATCACATGCACAATTTAGTAAACTCATGTACGGCAGCGGAAAAAATTGCAAATAAATCAGAACCGTCAACACAGAAGCAATAATTCATAACATTGTTTTTAATATAAACAAATTTTCATAACATATTGTTGAATTGTATCTTAATATGCACAAAACAAGATTTGATATTGAGAAATGATATTATGTTAAGAGAGTCGGATAACACCATTTTGTCAAAGTTTTTCTACCATTGGAGTTTGACAACGTGTCGTAGCCGTACCGTCAAGCAATCGTATCTCAGGTTTTACAAGAATACAAAACTAGTATTCTATTGACTTAATGTCTTTTTAAAATTTGTCTTTTTGTCACCGTTTGAAATAATTCTACCTATTAATTATGTTTTATTTAGTTTTATTTTTAATTATTGTTATGAAAAATTAAGTTCATAGATGGTTGGGGAGAATCCAAAGATTTAGTTTTACTTTTAAATTCAACCAAGTGATTGTTTAATGATTTTTCCTATGACAAATAGTTGAGGAGAATTCAAATTCAATTTTTAGGTGTAACAATTCTTGATCAAATTTTATATTGTGTAGCATGTGTGTGTTAGAAGTTTCATGTTTCTTCTAAAAGTGGAGGTTGAATACTTTATAAGTGAGAGGATCCATAAACTTAACACCTTAGATTTTAGGTTAAAGTATAGTATTCAACTCGCTTGTATGGTTGCTTTTGGCCCAAAATGTGTATCTTCCGAGCTCCCCATGTGACCCAGCAATAGTATCAAAGTTGTGATTTGACAAGGGTTCGATCGGTTCCTTGTGTCGAAAGTCTTCTTGACCATGGCGGTTAAGCGACGAGTACCGTTTAGCAACGGCAACGGTGGTGCAATGACAAGTGCAAGTAAGTGTCTGTGGATGAAAAGCTTCCACTTGAGGGGGAACATAAAGAATTTGTTGTGTAGCAAGTGTGAGTTAGAAGTGTCACATGGCTTAAAAAAGTGGAGGTTGACCACTTTATAAGTGAAATGATCCATAAACCTAATGCCTTAAGATTTTAGGTTAAAGTTTGATGACTAACTCACTGGTATTGTTGCTCTTGACCCAATGTGGGTGATCTCCCAAACTCCTTGTGACCCAACGCTTTACTTAACTACCGATCAAACTCTAAATTATTAGGATCCTCTTGCCCTGAGAACCGAAGGATTAGCACACAAAAAAAGTTAAAACCCATATCTTTGGATGACCATGCATTCATGGAGGAGGCTTATGCAAAGACTATATGTACTTGATGATTGATACAATGGGAAATTATATCGCGGATTGGGAACTATTTAGCACAAACACTTGTGATCATAGACGTACCTGGTGTATGATACAGCACGACAATGACGTGTGTGATTAATTAATTCTTTCAAAATTATCATCGGTATGACGTGTCGATCTAAGAGCATCTCCAATGGGGGGTCCTTACTTAACAAGGACCACTCCCCGTTAAGGACCCTCCATTGGAGGAAGAAAAAATGAGTCCCCGTTAAGGAACGGACAACTATATAAGGACTATCTCTCTCTCCTGGGTAACTAACGGGTCCCACGTTTAAAAAAGTAATAAAATGTGTACTACTTGATCCAACTTGCATAAAGGAGTAATAAAATGTGTACTACTTGGTCCCACTTGTAAAAAGGAGTAATAGGTAAATTATTTTTGTTTAATGATGTAAAGATAGTGGGACATATTTAAGTTCTTTTCATTGGAGTCCTTATTAGTGTATTGCCATTGGAGTCATTGAGTCCTTAATAGGTACTTTTATTAAAAAATTATAAATAAGTGATGTGTCACGTGGGGTTCATTTAAGGAGTCCTTGTTACTTGTTAGGGAACTACCATTGTGGATGCTCTAAGTATTGTGTCCATGTCAGCACAATAGATATAGTCTAAAAGTTGTGGGTGAACCATTAGACAAGTTTTTGTGTGCTTTCTCCAACTCTCTCTTCTTTCTTGGTTAAACCAAAGGCTTATGCAATTATCAACATGTTTCAAATGGATTCTGCTTTTACATGTTAAACAAAGTAGGGTTAATACGTTTTTACCCCCCTGTAATATAGGCGAGTTCCGGTTTTCCCCCCTGTAAAAAGGATTCTTTCGATTCCAACCTTGTAATATAAAGATTCCGTCGAAAACCCCCTGGTCGAATATTGGACCCCCCAGCTGATGACGTGGCGTGACGTGGCGCGTTGAGTCACCCTTTTCTGCTGGCGTGGCGTGCTGACTGTATAATTAATTTTATTTTTTATTTTTTTTATAGGGTACACGTGGCATTTGTCATTTGTTTATGTCTTTACCCCCTGTAATTTAGGCGAGTTCCAGTTTTCCCCCTGTAAAAATTTTAAAAATAAAAAATAAAATCTGGAAAATTTTAAAAAATAATTATTTTTTAAAAAAAAATTCTGGAAAATTAATAAAAATTGAAAATAAAAAAAATAAAAAAATTGTTCAGTCTTCCGGTTTATTTTCTCTTTTATGTTGTTTATTCCTTTGATGATGTCTAACTAATTCCTTTATGATTGGGTCATAAATGATTTTGTTCTAGCTCATGACCATGAAAGTTATTATAGTTTATTCAGTATAAATTGTACGTAATGCTTTTATGATTCTTACCCAATATAATTGATTTTAGGGAATTATAATTAGAGAAAAGGGCTTTGAGTTAAGGGATTGATCTGAGCTGTTTTTTTAATTGTCGTAAACCGATTAACAATCATATGATTTAGGTGCAGATTACTAATAAGTGATGAATAGATGATACGAAAGACCTAATCATTTCTCTAATCATATTTCAAAACCAATTTTATTCTTCAGTAATTTATTTATTATTGCAAAAAAAACATGTTTTCCTAAGGCAACCCCCCATTAACATACATCTTGAATATTGACGAAATTTTTCAGGGTTATGATTTTTTCTGGGTATTTTTTTATTAATATTGATGAATATGATGAAGGTGATAAGAGAATAAGATGAAGAAAGGAAAAAAATATCGGGTAGTTATAGTGCACTATTACTTACAATAGACGTCTAAAATCCAACGGTTTATGTTTTATCAAATAGATTCCAGTTATTGATCCAGATTTTTAAAATTTTAAATATTTTCCAGTTTTTTTATTTCGCAAAAAAATCTAAACTTTTTTTTATTTTGAAAATTAAATTCCAGTATTTTTAAATATCTTCTAAATTTCAAAAAAAATCCGAACTTTTTTCCAATTTTTTAAATTTCGAAAAAAAATCTAAATGTCTTTTCTGCTTTTTTATTTTATTTTTCGAAAAAAATAATCTGATTTTTTGTTATTTTTAAAATTTAAAAAAAAAATCAATCTTTTATTTTTTTAAAAAAATAATCTGATTTTTTGTTATTTTTAAAAGATTTTCAGTTTTTAATTTTTATTATTAAAATGATTTAATGATGTGGTATGTATATACACACATGTCATGCGAAATTTTTTTTTTCCAGATTTTTACTTTTTAAAAATTTTTTCAGTATTTTTTTCATTATTTTCAATTTTTATTAATTTTCCAGCATTTTTTTTAAAAAAATAATTATTTTTTAAAATTTTCCAGATTTTATTTTATTTTTTTTAAATTTTTACAGGGGGAAAAACTGGAACTCGCCTAAATTACAGGGGGGTAAAGACATAAACAAATGACAAATGCCACGTGTACCCTATAAAAAAAATAAAAAATAAAATTAATTATACAGTCAGCACGCCACGTCAGCAGAAAAGGGTGACTCAGCGCGCCACGTCACGCCACATCATCAGCTGGGGGGTCCAATATTCGACCAGGGGGGTTTTTGACGGAATCTTTATATTACAAGGTTGGAATCAAAAGAATCTTTTTTACAGGGGGAAAACCGGAACTCGCCTATATTACAGGGGATAAAAACGTATTAACCCAACAAAGTATTGGATATTTGGATGTACTAACTTATTAAGAACTTTTATGCATCTCTTGAATACATCTAAACACAAATGTTTAATTCTTTGAATTCTGCATTGCTATATATCCTCTAAACAATCACTTTTGCGTAAAAATAAAAATAAAACTATTTAGTTAACATTTCAAATATCAAGAAGGAAGAATAACATGTTTTACCATTATAAACATTAGTTTATTCGTTATAAATTGTGTTCCACTGCTGCAAAGTACACCTGCTACAGCTATACACTGCAGGCTCCAATATATCAAGAGGAGAAAACTCTCAGCCCTTATGGACACTCTTGAGGTTTCTTACGGTCATAACAAGAATTTGTCTTTCACCTTCTACCTCGGCAAATTTGAGACTCATTTCTGTGTATCTCTCTTGCATCTCTTTGAGCTCGCTTTCCATTGATTTGTTTCTTTCCTTCAATGACGACAATTCGGTCATTACGCCACTAAGACTATTGTCCGCGTGTTCCAATCCATTTCTTACTTCTTCTGATATCTCATTTGAACTTTTAATACTTCTATCCTGAACAACCAATTTGAAGGGCATGTTAATGTCAATATATTGAAAATATGTAATTCAATTGCTTCATTATCAATCCACATTTCAACAACAAATGTTTGATCTAGATGATATTTCCAAGCAAGACTAAGTTTGTAATTCAGGTTTCGTGGAACAAAAATGCGTTTGCAAATAGTTCTAGCGTTGATGTACATCAGTATGAGTTTACCTCATGTAAAGTAACATTCCGATTAAATTCCTCCACTTTGTTCTCCAGCTCCATAATTCTGCTCTGGAGTTCCTTTTCCTTCTTCATAGATGAAGTTGTTGAAGTTTCCAATGCAGTTTCCTTTGACTTTATCAGGCCCTGCCATAAACAATCCTTTATATTAACATAAAAAGGGAAAATGAAGGATATATAGTATATGCTGTGAAATATTACAAGAGAAAACAGCATTCAGGTAGCAATAAATTTTCTCAAACAAAACAACCTATGTCTTCATATCATTGATGCTAGAATAGTTACCTCAAGCATTTTTATTTTCTCTCTCAGACTTGCCATTTCTTTTGAATGCTGAGGACTGGAAGCAATTTTTTTGTTGATTGGGATGGTTTTAGATCCATCAGAAAGTTGGTTGCGTCCGTTACTATCCCTGAATCTCTTCTCAATGCTGGTTAATGCATCACCTTTCTTCTTTATTTCACTCTTTAGCTGGGAAATTTGCTTTCTTAGTTTTTCTTTCTCAGCCTCATCCTCAAAAAGTGACTTTTTGAAATCACTGCATTGAACTCTAATAGCTTCCAACTCTGACTTCAATAGTCTAGCCTCTTCTTCTTTTTCTTCCTTGAGATATCTCATTTTACTTAGCTCGTTAAGCGAATGTTCCGCTTCCTTCTTCAATGACGCAATTGTGCTCACAAGTTCATCTCTTTCCACAGTTCCTTGATGTAACAATGTTTCAGATTCCTCAATTGATTTCTTCATAAGTTCCAAGTCAGTTCTTAAGATTTCTTTTCCTTCTACTTGTTCATTTAAGAGCGAAATCTCTAGTTTAAGCTTTTCATTCTCAGCTTTTAGCATATCAAACTCCTCAGAGAAATCCCTATTAACTTGTTCCCCAAGCTTCTTCTGATTTTCGAGTTGCATGGACTTGTCTTCGATTTCCACCAACATCTGCTGTATCTGAACTTTCATTGTATCTATTTGATTGCAAAGGTCGTTCAGTTTTACCTCGTAATCGGCTTTAGTTGACTGAAGCTCTTCTTGGACTTTTTGTAGCATTCCTTCCACTAGATTTTTCTGTAGACGCAGTTCACTTGCTTCGGTCAATGCTCTCATGGTAGCCTTCTCATTTTCATCAAAGGTAGAAGTCATTTGCATTGAGAGTCTCTGGAATTCCTCTTGAAGCCTTTCAGCTGTATTAGCATTTTTCAGTCTGGTCTTTCGCAATGCTTCCTCGGCTTGGATGGCTCTTTGCTCTTGCTCGACTTTTTCACGTGCCATTGCTTCTATATCAGCTTCAAATCCATGTACTTGTTTTTCCATTTCCTCCTCTAATCCTCTGATATGGGTTTCTAGTACCTTAATGGTAGCTAGAGAATTTGAGAAATCCTCTGACTGCTCCTTGAGTTCCTTTTCCAGATTCTCAATGTGAGTTTCAATGTCATTCATAGCAGCAGGAGGAGATGAACACTCATATTGGATGTTTAACTGTTCCTGCAGTTGGCTTTGCTCTAGCTTATGTACAAGCTTGTGGTTTTCCTGTTTTAATATCTCATAGTCTAGGGCAATCTGCTCTATTTGCATCTCTAACTCCTCTTTGTCCCTCCTGTACATTTCAATTTCACCATACAAGTCTATAATTTTTTTCTCAAGCAAGTGTGTCTCTTTGGCGTCACTTTTCTCCTTGACAAGATCATCCAATGCTTTTTGATCTTCATCATCACTTGTTTCACACTGTGAGAGTTTCATCTCTAACTCTTGGGAATTTGTATCGCGTTCGTGTCTATTGGAATCTTTAGACATATTCATATTTTTCTGCTCCAACATTTCTTCGAGGTCCTGCACGGCAAGAACCAATTCAGCATTTGATTCTTGCATCTTTTTTAACTGTAATCGGAGATTTGCATTCGTGTCTTTCTCATAATTCAATTCTTGTCTGATTTCTTCGACAAAGGCATGATGATCTCCGCTTTCCAACTGTGACCTGTTTCTCACTTTGGCATCGTCCATGCGTTTGTGGAAAGACCTGATATTGTCACATTCTGTCTTGAGTGCATCCCTTTCATCTTTCAAGATAATGATTTCCTTCATGAGATCCTGCCCTCTTTTGCTTTCCTTTACAATTTGCTTCCTGAGGGTCTGTAGTTCCATGTCCGACACATCCATGTGCCTCGCCAAAGCAGCAAGTTCAGCTTTGAGTCTCTCAATCTCCAATGGGGATGCCTCTTGGGAACTTTCCTTGGAAAGGGCATTTTGAGAACCGTTTGTTGAATCACCCATACTTAACCCGAGCTCTGAGCTAGATGACGAATCCCATTGTGATTTCTGATGTAAATCATGCATCGGTGTCGAGGCATTAACAGCAGCATTTGGAGATTCTGCGGCACGAGCCATAACTGGAACAAACTGGTTTGTGGTGGGGTGAATGTTTGTTTTTCTCAGTCCAATTTCGCAGGGAGTATCAACTCCAGAGCTGTCATCAGAACTTGACAATGTAACGTCGGACCCACTAGACGTTCTGTTGTTTATTGCTTTGGAAGAGACATCCTGTTAAGCAGAGAAACAGGAAACTTAATCATTTTCATCTTCACATGTTTTTTACTTTCGGCACAGAAGAACAAAAGAAAAGTGCAAAAGAACAAAAGAAACAGATAGATTGCGTACTGAGTAAGGACAAGCCAGTTGAATATATACAAACAAAAATTTCAGAAAAATTCAAAATGTGCAAAAAAACAATACACCGTAAGAAGTCACAAGAATTTTTAGCCTGAATGAGTGAAATGCTTACTTCAGAAAAATAACTTTTAGTGCTTTCATCTGTATCGCCGTTGCTGAATTGGTTCCTTGAGCTCTTATCATCGAATTTTAGTTTTCTATCTTCACATTCATCTTCCTCTCTGCAAATGTTATTGAAAACAATAAAACCACATCATAAAAAACTCTCAAGTCATATAAATCCAATCTTGTATAACCAGAAATGGAAAAATAATAATGCCAATTCCCTTTGTAGTACCTTTGAATTTGATCATTTTTTTCTTGCATTCTCTGGATAGATACCTGTTTATTAATCAAAAAATCAAATTCAATCAAATCAACATTGCTTTGACTTATGCTTCACTCAAAATTTTGAGTAGGTTTCCCTGAAATTTCAAGCAACTTCACATCGGAACAAAAAAAAAAATACTAACATGCAAAACAGCATCACCATGAGAATTCCTGATGGGAAGAGAGACATGAGAGGGCTTTGTGGCATCTACATAATCAGCAAAGTTCACAGAAACATCCCCGACTGCGCTAGCTTTTGATAACCCCTGCATATAAACCCAAAAATTTTATAACAGTGACAAAAGTTAACAAATTAACAATTACTAGTACTTATGAAAAGAGAAAATTTTATATACCGTTGAGAGCAAAAAATTATATATTTTGTCGTTGATTTTTCCAGTCTTCGGATCCTGATAATACTTGACTGTTTCGTATACCGGATTCTCCCACCGACAATTTCCATCTTGAACCGTAGCTTTCTCTAATCTCTTTGTTGGTCTTCCAATGTCACCAGGAACTATTGACAACACCAATGCATCCACCCCTGATTGTAACACCTGAAATATTACATCACCAAACACAATTTCTCATCTCATCTTGTTGTGTTAATTTAATAATTTCCAATCTAATACCATTGAGAATCAAAATATGATAATCATAATTCACACTATTGCAAAATCCATTTTCATTTCCCAGAAAATTGAAATATGATAGGTTAAGAAATGTTACTTTTTTCACTTTATATTATAACTGAAATCTAGGAAAAAAAATTATTATTAATAAAGGTAGCACTAATGACTAATTTACAACTCTCTTCTAATCTAATCAGATCAAATTTGATCATAAAAGATTATGAAAACCCTCAGAACCTAACAGAACCAATACATTAGATTATTCATTCTTCAATATAACTCAGTGTTTAATGAAATATGCAATTGAAATTAAAATGATTAAAAAATAAAAATTCAGAGAAATATGAAAGTAAAGAAAATGAATACAAAAATTCTGAGATGAACCTACCTTAGTAGCATTGAATTGAAGCTTAAAAACAGCTTTAATCCTATTCTTCTCACTCCTCCATTTTGAAGAACGAAACATCTTCACTTCACATCACAAAACTCACGTTTCAAGTAAGCTATTAATCATTTTCATCTCTCCCAAACAACTACTCCACCAACTAAAACACCAAAAACAACCGTTCCAGTTATCAACAATTCAATGTAGATAAAAAAAAATTACTAAACTCGGTGGTTGATCAACTCGTTGGTCTGAAGCAAAAACAAAGTAACGTAACGTGTAAGAACAGAAGGAGTTAGGAAACTAAGAAGAAAACAAGAGATCTTATGTTTCAGATATTAAGGTTTGATGTTGTGTTTTTGTCTCAGTTTCCAACAACGTTATTTCAATGACACATAAAAAGTACTTGCATGCCTCGTGTGAAAGTATATATTGAAGTGGAAATTAATAACTTTGTTTAAATTAATAAGTTGGTGAAATTTGCTTTTTTAGGTAAGGGAAAAAGTTGTGTATGTTATTTATCTTATGTCACGGTTTTGTATTTTTATGGGTGGTGAATAATCACTGGACAATAACGTATCTTCTTCTTGTTTGTTATATAACGCAAAAAATAAAAAATGAGTATTATTATTTCATTCATTCGGTGTCGGTTTCTTTCTTCTTTTTTTTTTTTTTTTCAAAAAATGTAATTGTTTGATTAAAACCAATTAAATAGTTAAGCATGAGGGTGGTTTAGCGTGCGTTTTCAATCAAATCACGGTTTAATTTAAACAAAAATGACAAAATACAATTATACAAGCATTTGATCCAACTGTGTGGAGTTTTTAAAAAGTATATCAAAACATGTTGTAGAATATGTAAGTTAAGTTCATGCTTAAATTTGAAAGGATTTCATAAGGTGTAGTTTAGTGGTTAAAAGATTGGGACACTAAAGAAGTTTAAGAAGGAGGTTCAGAATGAATTTAATCTCTGCATCCAATTTAGGTTGATTTGGTTAAATTTAACTACTAAAAAAAAATGGATCTCTGCTACTAACATTTTTCACCCCTTAACAATATAAAAACAACTAAATTCGATCAGACACTAACACTAAAGAAGTTTAAGGATTTGATCTCTACACCCCACTTGAGTTGGTATGGTAGTATATGTTGTGCTCCTCTAACCCGCTTGGGTTGGCATGGTGGTATTGTTTTGGGTCTTGGGAGTGTGCTCTCAGCAAAGGTTTCAGGTTCGATTCTCTCCGATGCCAATTTGGGTGGGCTATTTAGCTTCTTCAAAAAAAAAATTGTTCTCCTCTCAAGGTGTCGGATTAAATTCTCTTCGATGTCAATTTAAATCGATAAACTTAACTTAAAAAAAAAAATCGATCTCTGCAACTAACATTTTCCCAACTTTAACAATATACAAACAACTAAAATTCATGTATAAAATATTTTTTTAAATTTGAAAGATGATGTGTCGAGTTAAAAATAATAATAACCAAGAATGCAAGACGTAAAGTAATCTATGGAAAAAATAAATTTTGTTTTGCCCAAGTTACGGGTTGTCAAATTTGCTGCATTTTTTCGATACAATCCTAAAGGAAAGATATACATTTCGATAAAAGAGATATAATGAAAATTTTCAATCAAGCCAAAAAGTATCAACAAAATAAGATGGTTCAAGTCAACGATTATTTATTCAATTCAACTCACAAATATTGTTACATTTCTTAAAATGTTTTCTTGACAAAAAAAATTATTTAAAAATTTTAATCTTCCAAACATATTCACAATTTATACTATAAAAAAAATTTGGTACTCGTGCATACGTACGTACATGTATTTTCAATCAGCCAAAAAGTAGCAGCAAAATAAAATGGTTCAAGTTAACCATTGTTTATTCTATTCAGCTCATAAATGTTAGATTTTTGAGTGGAGTAATTCTTGACCACGTTGTACTTACGTTACAACCGAACTTCATATTATCATTCCTCTTCATATCAAAACCGAAGGTTAACAAAACAAAATAAAAAAAAAAAATCCCAAAGATCTAAACTTAATTCAGGGTATCGATGCTAAGGCCTAGTATTTAGGTGTAATATCTTATGTACAAGTTTTGGTCCCAAGATTAAACTAATCTATCTAAACTTTTGACTAACAAAAAATGTAGAATGCATTATTGACTAAAAGTTTAAAGAATAAATAATGGATAATAAAAAAATGCTTTTATTTTTCTTTTGGAACCTTCATTATGTATCTTTATCTCTTTTTCATATTTTTTTACTATCTTCATTTTCTCTCTCCTCTCCTTTTTTTCTTGATGCAGATCGAGTAATGCATGTTTTAGAGGATCGTGATCTATATTATAGTGGACACTACACTAGTAATGCAGCAATTATCCGTTGAGATCACGCAGATGATTTAATAATAACTCTATCAATGATGATATCATCATTTTGTTGGATTCCTTTAGATGGATATCATCATTCCTTGAATCAACAGGACCCACTAATGTATGTAAATTTTGTAAATCATTTTGTTCTTTTAGTTCCGTTGTAGGATAAGGGGGAAATTGCACTCAAATTGAATGAGGTATATGATTAAATAAGGTTGTCTCTAATGGAAGGAGCTGAATTTTGTAATGTGGTGAATGAACGTTCGAATATAGATATTAGTTTGATGGTTTGACCCAACGTTAAAAAACATTTATTTGAAACGTGACTTGATAGTAATTGGTCCGGTATGAATCTTAGTCTAGAGACTGAGATTACAAATGTTTAATTATTGTCCATCATTTGTAATCTCACTTTAATATAATATTTGATGTGTGACTTTTAACGTTAAACTAAAAGTTTTAAGTGTAACAAAATTTACCAATCGAATGTATCAAAAGATAAAGTAAAATATCTAACAAATCTTGTAAAAAAAATCTAAAAAATCAATACCTAATGCGTACTCAACATTCAACAAAGAAAAAAGTTGTGAATTCTGATAATAAAAAAGGAGAGAGAATTGGCGTCAAAGCTTGAATGACAAAATGTTGCTTATTTTTAGAGGAAATGGGTGCGCAGAGAGTCTAATTAAGTGAAGCTTAGGACTTATAGAGGAAGTGTATGGTGGTGAGTTGTGAGGTAGGAGTTGCTTTCGTTATGCTTTTATTTGACTTAGCTTTAAAGCTGGTAATGTAATGTAATGTGATGTGATGTGCAAGGTATTACTAGTAAGTAGTTCATTCAATTCACTATTCTAGTCCATATGTCCATTTTCAAAACGTACATCTGCAGTCACTACTAGACACCATACCACAAGATAACTCAATGCTCAACAACATTATATATCTATCTGTTGTTACATTACATTACATATATATTTTAATTTTAATATACATATTTATTGTAAAGGCAGAGGCAATGTCGTGTACTTGAGTCACAATTCAGAACCAAATTCACCTTTTTAATATCTCAACTTCAACTCAACTCAACTGCCAAACCAAAACTACCTATTTGATTGAATTGGGGACCATCCCTTATATCCATTTATTGGTATCTTTGATCTTTACATGTGTAAAACAGAAAATGAGTCCCATGCCTTTGGTTGTTTTGTTGGTGGTCACTGCCTAAAGCCAACTTATCAATATCAATTATTGAAATTTTGTAAAAATTAATTAAAGCTCACTATTTACCTTTTAGTATTAAATCCTTTATTAGCAAGACAATATAGAAGCCATCAAACCACATGTTACTCGGGACCTCGACTGTATGTCTTTTCTTCACAAAGTACAATCCATGTGTGTCCAGTTTTTAGCACAGCTTTTGTTTCACCAATAACAGAATTTATTTGTATTTTTGATATATAATATGGTATGAGTTTCACGTTGACTTGAGTAGATAAAGAAAATTTGATGTTTTACTTAAGCTCTCATACTTAGTTTATGTATAAGTTATTTATATAACTAAAAAATAAAATAAAGTTAAATTGTTTTCACATAATCTATTAGCGGTTTTCATAAGCTATTGTTAATAATTTATAGAAATAAGTTAAAAACTGCTTATGGATGATTGTTTTCTTGAGGTCTTTCAAACAGTTTCACAATATTTGTGTCGATAATAACTTTAAATAAACCCATCTAAATTTTTTTTTTTTGTGAAGAAGCCCATCTAAATCTAAATATTTATTTATACGTAGTAATTTGAGTTAAGCTCATCTCATAGACTTAAGTCATAATAACAACACACCAACATGAGGTCACCTACAATCCACACTGTTTCAATGTGGCAAATGGCATAAACTTGTAGTATTCATATAGACTCAAATCAGTTTTCGTTAAAATGAAAAATTCTTCTACTATTTGTGTTATTTTTGCTATTTTCTCTTCATAACTATATATCGTTGTGATACCAAACATACACATAGCTGTTTTCTGAGATATGTTTGGATTTATAGTGAGATCGATAGAATCACTGTATTGACAAAAAAACTGCACTTTACTGCTTTGCTGTTATTGTGCTTAAGATTATTAGATTGATGGTGACACATAACAATTAAAAGGGCCTTAGGTGTTGGAGACAAGTCAATATTATGGAGACAAAAAATTGTGTGAACCATAATGATCGATGTTGATTCTAGAGTCATAATGATGTTAATTTCCAGAGCACCATCGCTGCCATTGTTGGTCCCCATTACATTTTTTTCAAAGAGAGTGAACCTTAATCCGATTTGTTAATTATGATTGCAAATTTAGTCATAATATATAAAATCCAATTATAATTATAATTGACAACAAATGAAGGGTTTTTTTTTTTTTTTTTTTTAAGGAGAATGAAGGGTTGGTTAGAGGATTATAAATAATTGAGTTAGTAGAAATAAAGAAAAATCATTTTAAAATTGAGTGTAGAAATAACCAACATTTTAGGGAATGAAACCATAAGATGTACTTATAAGAGCCCACTAAAGAGGAAAATAAAAGGGAAATAATAATAATAATAATAATTTTTTTTTTAACTCTATGGTTTTCAGAAATGAGGGGCTCTAGTAATGCGGAAATCGGTCGAGAGGCAAATAAAGTTCAATAAAAATTGTTTCATCTTGGAATTGAACTATGTTTCTTTTAAACAATTCCTCCGAAACTTATTAATCATTTGATCTCAATTGCTTAATCAAATAAATCAATGATAATATATTTTTTACACTTAATAATAATAATATAGTTTTGAAAGTACTCTAAAATGATAATATCGGTTCACTGGTTAACATCTTAACTCTCAACTCAACACATTTGCTCCATCATCAAATTAAAAAGGAAAGGAAACCTTTTTGGTTTTGTGATTTCCACCAAACTGCATTACTATGTAGGAACTAATTGGACATATCAACTAATTTTGACAAAGACAAAGACCTTGAAATTTTATTATAAAAAAATCAATTATTTCGTGTTAATAGTAATACCTCATAATTAAATTTCTCCACCTAAATTAAAATCAATCTGCTCTTTTTTCTTTTGACTCTCATGATGCCCATTCATTATACATCATGTCACGGAAGGTATATTCACAATAACTCTTGAATAAAATCACAAAATGTTACTAGTAATACTAGCTGCTAGCTAGCAAGTTTTAAAGCAAATTCTTTGCTGTCAGAAGAATTGTGCAGATCCAAATTCTCTTAGTACATGTGAAACTTTGATTTTATCATGAACCAAGGTTCGGTTATTCAGGAATCATTTGACTATTTTTGGGATCCTTTCCTTGCACCTCAAGAATTGATCTAAGCATCGACTATTGAAACTATTGTAAATTCAAGTTGTAACCTCCTAATCTGAATGTTGAGCAAAACATTTATGAATTTAAAAATAATGACAATAATGATACTGAACTCAAGTAAAAGAATGGAACCTAAACACTATTTCAACTAAATTGCTATTGGCCTAGATTTTCCAAGTTAATTTACAGAAAATTAAAGCGCAGCACACTAAGTTCTCCCTCTTCAATTGTATATATGATATTGGATTGGGGAGTCCCTAGTAGCAATTTTAGAGGAAACGAACAAATATCCACTTATCATGTGTTGGACATGGGCATATCTTATAATGTTTCGCTTATAACATTAGACATTTTTACTAAATATTACAAAGTGGTATCCTAAAAATATTTATTAAAATATTACAAAATAATAAAAATCACTTTATAGTCGCATTTACATTATTATTATGAACAGATTAATGAAAAAGATGGCATTAGAAATAAAAACTTTGGGAAAAAAACAAAAATTAAAATATGGAATGAAAACACATCTTTAGAAACTATGATCTCGTAACAAACTTGAGTTTATGACCGATTTGAAAATCATTATCCGAACAAAAATCCTTCCACTGTGTTCCAAATTTTTTAGTTAGATTCTTCCCATTAATTTCTAGTTTTCTAGACCGTGTCACAGTCTTGCCATGTTTATTTTCATATTTATCAACGACAAAAATTAAAATAAAAATAAAGTTCACATAAAATTAGAAAATTAAAAACATCAGATGGAAACACATCTTCAGAAAATATGACATCGTAACAAAGTTTAAGGAGTGATTTTAACAACCGACAATTTTTTTACA
Organism: Medicago sativa; assembly: GCF_051527215.1. Classification (NCBI taxonomy): domain Eukaryota; kingdom Viridiplantae; phylum Streptophyta; class Magnoliopsida; order Fabales; family Fabaceae; genus Medicago; species Medicago sativa. Next base: position 3,867,920 of record NC_140753.1, read on the forward strand.
TCAAAAGTCAAACTTGAGTTTATGACCGACTTGAAAACCATTATCCGAACATAAATTCGACAATCGTGTTCTAAATTTTGTAGTTGGATTCTTCCTATTATTTTATAGTTTTTTTTTTTTATAAAAAAACTAAAATGAAATTTATTAAAATCGCAATAAATCTCAACCAACACAGCACAAGTAGAAACATACAAATGGTAGATAGGAAGCCCCCAATGGAAAACTCATACACCCGTGAATCAAAGAAAAAATCTAAACAATTTATAGGAACGCCTCCTAACAAAAGGCTATCTCCGAAACCAATAAATAGAAACACCAAAATAAAGCTAACACCACGATCAACGAAACAACATAAACAAAAGTTGTACCAAAATCCTCAAACATCGTCACAACTGCCACAAAAACAACTTCTACCACCCACATTCCGCTGCTCGCACACAACCCCTGAACACCAACTTAAATACCTACACAACAACCAACAACCTTTGAAAAACAGTCGGGAATAAAATCCTAAACACCACCATTAGCTCTCTCAAGCATCTTCACCCAAAACACACCTCACAAAGAACCGCAAAAGCCAACCAAAAACCCTTGTACCATCATACATCAAGGAAAAACATAATCATCACTAGCCACCACAAAACACTACGATAGAAATCAACACCACTGCCACCACCGTCACGAAAACTATCATTAACCGCCACAAAAACCACCATTAACCCTCACCAAAAAGCAACACCAGCCACCACGCGCAGTACCACCAAAAACCACCACGAGCACCACCACCTGCCCCGCCACAAAAGACCCAAAATCAGCACCACCATGAAAATCGCCATGAAGCACCACAAACCAACACAACCAAAGATCCATCGAAACCATAACAGTTCATAAGCGAACCCATATATGATCCATCATCACCATCGTGACCGATCCATCACCACCTATGTTGCGAGCAAACATAACCTCCACCACAACCAAGAGAGAAAAACGAATCAAATAGTCCCACGAAAACCAAACAACCACCAACGAGCATCTAGCAACACACCACGGAATCCACCAACGTCCCAACCAAACAAAACAAAAAAAAACACCAAAAACACAAACCAACCTTGACGACGACAGCAATGTGCTCCTTCACCACCGATGCGGATGGAAACGAATCTCAGACAGCGAAAACCACCACAACCCTGTAAATGACGGCGATCCAAAGGAAAGGAAAGGCGAGGAGAGAGGGTTAAATGCCTGAATCTACTGCCACCGAAGGAGAGAGAGCAACCGCACGTCGGAAAGGTACAATGGTGCGGAGGACAAACACCCTCGTCGCACCACCATCCATTTGATCTACATGATGGCGGCGTCGGATTTAGAATTTGGGTGAGGAAGAAAGGAGTAATATTCTTCTTGAGATCATTTTTAGACTAACCAGTGACAAACATTAAAAATAAAGTTCATGCGAAATTAAAAAATGAAAACTCATCTTAAGAAAATATGACACTGTAACGAAGTTTAAAGAGATATTTTGACAATATAGTTTTTTTTTTTTTTTACATCATAACTTTTCTTTTGAGGAATTTTTACATCATAACTTGAAAGTCAAACTTAAGTTCATGACGAAGTTGAAAATCATTATCCGAACAAAAATCCTTCTAATGTGTTCAAAATTTTAGAAACTCATTGTTTGGATATTTACATCAGGCATGAATATGGTTTTTTTAGTTCAAATACATGAATATATTCCAAAAATTTTACATCTTCTACTATATTCCAAATTTCTGCATCATACACGAATATGGTTTTTTTAGTTGAAGTATATAATTTTTCACTTTTACTTGCGATCAGTCATCAAGTACTATATGAAAAAATTAGCTTAAATTAACTTTATTTCTCTAATGTTGGCCTTGTGATCAATCGTCAAGTACTATATAAGAAAAGATTAGCTTAAATTAACTTGATTTCTTTAATGTTGGAGCCATAGTTTTGAAATTGTGCCCAATCATCGATTCGTCTGGATATTGAGTCATTGGATCATTGGTCGAACTATTGGATCACTGGTTGACTGCATGGCTGAATCAGATCAAATCGGATAAATCAATTAGATAACTCAATCTTTAGATTAAATTTGTATAGGTATTTAATCAGCTTAAATCAGATTGGATCGGTGACTTGATCACCCCAAAAACTAAAATAATGACAAAAAAATTGATTGATTGACTGATGCTTGAATGATGAGACTTTTTGATTCAATATACGGAATGCGAAGAGATTACAAAGAACAAAAAAAGATTAAGACATATTAAAGAGACCAATAGATTGCAAGATTGAAATTTTGTTTGAATACTTTTAATTTCAATTCCTTTATATAATTATTGTTATTTCGTTTTAAACCTTTTTGTTTTTTGTTATTATGTTTGAAACCTTTTTGTTTATTGTTATATGAAATTCAATCATAAAATTTATCAAGTAGTACTTTAATTAGAGATCAAGTTTGGATACTCTTGATTAAGAATTTAATATCGAACTTAATGTAAAATTGAGAAATATATTTTTATTTTAGAAATTTAAGTGTTAAGAAATTTTAATTAAAGAAATGATGAAGACACAAATAATATATAACATTTAATTTAAATTATTTTTATTATTATTTAAATCATACACAATTAATTTTCCATCATTCTCATGTATTAATAATGACACTTGGAGTCATTCATATCATCACCAATGAATACCAACAGCTAAATACGTTTATATCAATCATAAAGAACTCCACCAACCGACTACATGCATTTCTCTTGAATACATTTTCCTAATTTTTCATGTATTAAATATGACTATTAGATTCTTATTTATCGTGTGATAATGAATATTATATTGTTATAAATATAAAATGATTATAAATTCTAAGGACTATTGCATTTATACATCAAATAACTTATTTTTCTAAATAATTAAAGAAAATTTATAATGTCTGTTTTTTTGGACTAATTATAAATTTTGTATTTACAATTTTAAACATAAACATAAATTATCCCTTTCCTTTAAAAAATAAACTATTTCCTTGAAATTTTATTGTTGTTCATCTAATCTTTTGTGTGTTTTCTTTTTTTAAAACTTCATATTTTTGCACGCATGCGTAAAATGAAAAGACAATTGTGCAAACTCACGAATACCTTGTAAGTATTGAAATAGAAATTGATAATCATCTATATCTACACCAATATATAAAGGAAATGCATCATTTTGGCTGTATTTTTTTCTTTCTAATTTTAAACTATTTTATCATTATTATTTAATAAAGCAACATGTGCAATATTGCACATGTTAAAGCAACTAAAAGTAGCAATTTTTTATTGAAAAATAACAAGTATTTATTACTACAAACAAGTTTATTTTAAACTTCTTAACATGAACAAATTTGGACATGATAGAAATATCTTTATTTTTATATTATCAAGTAAAACATTAGTCAAATCAAATCTCATTAAAATAGAAAAAATCACAACAATAGGAGGAGCAATCCCTAATAATAGGAACAATATGACCATATATAAAAAATATTATGTTTTAATGTAACATTTTTTTCAATTTCATCTTTCACTTAATTATTTAAAAAAAAATCTTTCACTTAATTATATTTCACAATTTTATTATTTCTTGCCAATAAAAGCGGAAAGATGAGCTTGTTAGTGCTCGTCTTAAGTCTAATATACTATAAAGAAATATTTTTACCCCTCCAAATATTTATATATGATGCGTATTACGTACTAAAAAAAGTTGTACCACTTAGATGGGCGGTTACCCGTTACGACCTTCCTCAAGGTCACCGCGTTTCTTTTTGGTTGTAAAAAAATAAAAATAAAAACCTTCGTATACATGATACTTTGATTTGGTGTACATCCACTTACCATGTGTTGGACTAGGTTATCTCTAATTCTTCAATTTATTATTAGTCATCAAGCTATAGCCCTTCAAAAGCTAAAAAATGTACTATATGAAAAAAGATAAGTTTAAATTAACTTTATCTCATTTTCATTTGGCACTTGGGCAAAGGCTACGGTGGGAGACCTTGATAGGTCTCCTACCGGTGAGAGACCTCCTTTTTTTTTTTCCTTGCAAAAAATGAAAAAAATGGAAAATTATATAATTTTTTGAAAAATGAAAAAAAATGGAATATATAATTTTGAAAATCATTAAAAAATCTGATTTTTTTTGAAAATATATTATTTCATTTTTTTCGAAAAATCTGGATATATTATTTCATTTTTTAACGAAAATTTCAATTTTAAAAAATTATTTCATTTTTTTTCGAAAAATCTGGATATATTATTTCATTTTTTTTACGAAAATTTCAATTTTAAAAAATTATTTCATTTTTTTCGAAAAATATGGATATATTATTTCATTTTTTTACGAAAATTTCAATTTTAAAAAATTATTTAATTTTTTTTCGAAAAATCTGGATATATTATTTCATTTTTTTACGAAAATTTCAATTTTAAAAAATTATTTCATTTTTTTCGAAAAATCTGGATATATTATTTCATTTTTTTACGAAAATTTCAATTTTAAAAAATTATTTCATTTTTTTTCGAAAAATTCCGGTAAATTATTTTAATATTTTAAATTTATTATCGCTTTTACCAAAATACCCCTAATTTAAGAATGAAATAACAAAAGCATCATTTTTGTCCTTTTTTACTCAACCATTGGATTTAATCCAATGGCTCCATTCATTTTGCAAAAAAAAAAAAAAAAACAAAAAAAACGAGGTCTCTCACCGGTAGGAGACCTATCAAGGTCTCCCACCGTAGACGGCGCCTGGGACTTGGATAGAAGATGATGGAGACTTGCTGGAATATGAACTACAAAGTACACAGATATACAAGAGACAAGAGAAAGTGCCCATGTGATCGAATCTAATTCACAACCATTGATGATAAAATATCCACCTTGATCAAATGGACACTTTAGAAGCTCAGTCATTTCTCCTCACTTCTTCTAAAATAACGTGCAATATATAGACCGAATCATTACTGGAACCTAACAACAAAATTAAAATATCGATTTAAAATAACGTGTAATATATAGACCAAATCATTATTGGAACCTAACAATAAAATTAAAATACCGATTTCTTGAAAAAATACAATTCCATTTATGTAGTTTTTAGCCCAACTTTTATTTCTGCTCTAAGAGAGTTCATTCTGATTGTGTTTTCCATATCCAACATGTTATGAGTTTCAACTTGAGTAGGGACAAAAAAATTGTCGTTATACTTGAGTTTTGATACCTAATATATGTATATGTTATTTCTATAACTAAAAATTGAAGAAAGTTAAATTGTTTTCGTATAAACTATAAGCTTTTTCCATAAGCTATTGTGAATAACTTATAGAAATAAGTTAAAAACTACTTATGAACTCCCTTTTCTTGAGCTCTCTCATTCAGTTTCATAGATGTTTGAGTCGTTAAATAACTTCAATTAACTAATCTAAATATCTCTATATAAGATTTGGGTTAAATAGTGTTCACCCCCTGTCATTTGGACGAGTTTTGATTTTGCCCCCTGTAAAAGAAAAAGTTTGAAATTCCCCCTTACCATTTGAAGATTCTTTGATTTTAAACCCTCATGCACATGACTATACAAAAATAATGATGCGGCACGCTGAGTTGGATATGATTGTGTATAATTGGTGACGTGGTACGCTGAGTTATCTTTCTTTAATTTTTTACAGCTGTTTTTTATTGATTATCAATGATTTGAAAAAATAATTACTTATTAAAATCAAATTAAAAAAAACACCTAAAACAAAATAAAAATCATATCTCCATCATCAACCTCTTCACCTTCATCATCAAATTCTTCATCTTTATCATCTAATTCAACCAACACGATGCCGAACTCAGACGACGAAATCATGAAGAAAAAACTAGATCTATGTAAAAATCACTTACTTAGATTGAAATAGAGAGAAAAATATGAAGAGAGGTGATTTTGGGTTAAAAATTAACTCAAGAACACCCCATAAAAAAAGAAAATGATAGATAGAATCTAGAGTGAAAACTAGAGCCGACTTGTTAGAGAGGGGAAGCTAGAGAGATTTTTTTTTAAAGAAGACAGAGAAAACTTTTAAAACTAATTGATATTTATATTTCATAAATTTTTTATTAATATATATCATAAAACAATCAAATTTTATCGGGGGCATGCTAAAAAAAGGAATTAAAAACTAATTTTTATATTGAAAAGATATATTTTTAAGTTTTTAAAATAGAGATTTGCTAATGTACACCTATTTATTTTTTCGGAAGAGTATTTTAGCAAGTTATAATTAAAGAAAGGTTGAATGCACTTTGAGGTCTATGTTGCTAAAACCATCATTCTTAGAAATAAGTGGGTATTGAGTTAGCAACTCCTCTGGGTATTTGCTAGGATACATCCACTTATTTTTTTAATAGTATTTTAGCAAGTCGTAACTAAAAAGTGATGAAATGTGCCCTAAGGTGCATATTGCTAAAATACTCTTTCATAAAAACTAGTAGGTATATTATAGCAAATCCATTTAAAATATTAAATGCACAACTCCTGATATTATATTTTTGAGAAGTACTAGCAACACACTCTTTTCAACACTCATTCTAACACTCATTCTTTTCTTTTTAAGAAAATAAACGATATTCATTCATTCAAATCGAGAGATTACATCGATACAATACAAATTCAAAGTTGCTAAAAACAAAAAGAATGAATATGCGAACAAAATCACAACATTAATGTTAATAGCATAAAACGACATAGTACCTAAGCCTACAAATATTACTATATTCAAGTCTCTGGAATACTCACGTTTTCGGGTCTGCAACGTTGACGACACCAAAGTAATTGATTGAATATGTACTTGCTCAAAGCTAACCGTTCAACATGAATCAAATAAACACCGCACTAAGACGACAAATCAAAAACACACCGCACAAAGAAATAGATATCAAAACAAACAGGGTCATGCAAATACGACGAAATCACAAAAACATATGAAAGAAGATTGAAAATATGTGAAAACCACTAATTTAATTAAAAAAAGAAGGAAAAACAATTCGGAAAGGTGATTTTGGGTCAATTTTTAGGTCAAAATTGACCCTAAATCACTCATCTTCAGTAGATCAAGAAGAAATGGTGATGAGTAGGGCTTGGAAAGGAGAAAAGAGAGAGAAAGAGAGAGCTAACACTTATTCTTTTATTTCGTGAAACTTATGTAAGATCCACATTTTAGAAATATGTGATATATAAAGTGATGAGACTCACATGAATTTTATCAAATAAGAAAGTGATTGTTAGAATGAGTGTTAAAAAGAGAGCGTTGTTACCACTCTTTTATATTTTTTTATTCAATTTTTTAACGTTTTAACGTATTCCTTAATAGTTGAAGTTAACATTTCCCTTCATCAACTTAAAAGTTACATAAATATCTCACTTATCACATCATCAAAGTTCAGTCTCAACGCATATTGTGAAGAAAAAATCAGAAATTTTATAATCTAGGAAGCTAAATTCGTGGATTTAAATGCATGAGGGCTAAAATCGTGAATGAAAAAATATAGAGGGACTAAAATGTATTTAACAAAAAATAAAAGGTCATCTATATTGTTAGTATAAATGTTCAGTCTATATATAAAAAATAAAAAATAAAAAAAGGTACAAATTTACATATCAATGCCATACTCAGTCGACTTCATGCAAATCTAAACTTGAAACAGAGAGGCCTCAATTAATAAGGAACAAAGTTATAAAATGAATTACGCCAATAGGCAAGTAAAAAGATGATCATCGACAGGGGAACATTGATGATGAGTGAAGGACGTGGCATTGTTGTCCTAATCCTCTCATTGCTATCATTCCAATGTGAATATGTTTGGGAGCCTTTTGTGGAAGCCATCTTAGCTGCAAGTTTTTTCTCAAGCCTTCTTTTTCTAACATAATCTTCTGGAATGAACACATCCATCATATAACTTCTTCTAAGTTCTAATTAAGTTGAGGTGAAACTTAATGTAAGTGGAAATTGGTAAATGTGTGTGGAGCATGTGGTGTCAATGTACGAGGATATAAATAAAGAGGAAAAGATAGTGAAATACCTGGGTCGTTTGTACCATGTTTTGAGTTAAACTGGCACCTAAATTGTCACCACAACCCTCTCCTTCCCCACCGTCCTCTCCTTCCTCCCATCCTCTTGACGCCGATCATGAACAACAGGAACATGTGGTTTGGAATCAAACTGAGCAAAACGATCAATGCGAGCTTCGCGAGCCCAAATCCTAAATTGGCCAATCCACACATTATTCAGAGCTTGCGATAACTTATCACTTGTCTTCACATTCAGAAACCTCATGAAGCCATAAACTTGTCCACGAAAATTGTGGTGCCTTGCTAAGTACACATTAGATAAAATCCCACACACTTCGAAGTACTGCCTTAATCGAAACACCGACATGAATTCTGGAATGTTCGTAAAATAGTAGGATACCTTAATGCCAATGTTCGAAGCAGCAGTGGTGCGCTCTCCATCCTGCGATGTTGTTACCCCGCGCCTAACAGAAGAAGCAGAACTACCTCCCACATTCTTTGAAACCCTATTATCATGAACCTGTCTAGACCGAGACCGCTGACGATAGTCCCCATGAAACCGTACCTGTGATTGCCGACGTTGATTCCTATCCGAACCTGCTCCTCCTTGCCACGCCAAAACCCTTGACCTGTCCCGTCTAAACCACAGACCAATTTCCCCTAGGATGACCACCACTCACTCTCTCATGTTTCTCTTCTGCAATTGCAATATATTAAGACACATTGATACAAGATTGATTTTTTTAATACTTTTACTTTCATTCTTTTATATAATTTTGTCATTTCCTTTGAAAACATTTTATTTATTGTTATTATATTTTTCTTGAACAATATGTATATCTAATTTTTTTAAAATTCTTTTGCATATTGTGTTGTCGATATTTTAAAATTTGAAAGTGAATTTGATGTTATGAAATTCAATCAGAAGTGGGTAAACCTATCAAGTATTGTTTTAATTAGAGATTAAGCTTGGATACTCTTGATTAAGAATTTAATATATTTTTTTGTTAAGCAGGGAGAAAGTCAGATATCCGGAGACAACACCGACATCCCAACTGGGTTGGCATCCCGGGAAGCCTCCGTCCTATGCCTGCCAAACTCTAAATTGGGGGGGGGGGGGGGGGGGGGGGACTAGGCCAAAACCCTCAAAAAAAGAAAAGAAACAGAACAAAAGAAATAAAAGATTAAGGAACTCTATAATTGGGTATACCAATTATCTCTCGATAGAAATCCATAAGCAACTCAGCTGAAAGCGTGTCTATCCAAATAGAACCATAGTTGAAGCCAATCATTTTCTTTGATAACACTTCTTTCTTTGATCCCGAGAGTACTTCCTCAACATTGGCATATCCATCTTCACTTTTTGGCTTCCTCGGACATTCCAAAATAATCATTGGGAAGATGGCGGAGGACCTCCCTTTGCACGGGTCTGATAATGCGGCTTGCCAATGACTTTGTTTTTACGAGCTTGCTTCTGCGCCTTTGAGAGAACTTGTGTGAAACCTTCATCAGCCATTCGTTGGTCGTATTCACGAATTCTGACCCATAAATCCAGACCATTCTGTATGTTTTTACTGATGTGTGCTTCATGCCGAACAGATGGGACTTGAGACGATATATTTACCTCTGCGTCATCAGTACTAGTGTTTGCTGCGTGTTGGGTTTGTAGGCCAATTTCAGATGTAACTTGCTCGAAATCATTTCCACCATGAGCCATGCCTATATTCTCATCAGCAGTTATCTCTTCCAACACTGAAGTGCTAGGCAGCCGGTCTGTACGCTTTTTAGTAACTTCTGTTGCACCTTGTAATGCTGCCCCTTCTGCGGCTTCAAGGGTAATTTGGAGAGGAATACTTGTATCTTCGTGCTGACTTGTATCTATTTCCTGCTCCAATGTTGTGGTTTCTAATTGTATGTCCATAGTGGCGATTTCCTCTTCTCTGTCACATGCTGCGGTTTCTGTCTGGTCCAATGTTGTTTTTCTTGCTTCCTTGTGCAATGTTTCTGTTTCTGTTTAATATAAAATTGAGAAATTTACTTTTATATTTGAAATTTAGGTGTTGCAAATTTTAATTAAAAAATGATGACAACAGAAATAATATATAACATCAATTTTAAATTTATTTTTTATTATTATTTAAATCATAAACAATTGATTCTGCATTATTCTCATGAATTAATGATGACTATTGGAGTCATGCATATCAATCACAAAAAAATACTTACAACCAAATACATTTATATCAATCATCATGAACACCACCAACCAACTACATGCATTTCTTTGTCAAAAAAAAAAACTACATGCATTTTTCTTTAATACATTTTTTAAATTTTTCATGTAATAAATATTATTGTTGATTTCATATATGTTGTCGATAATTAATATTATATATGTTAGAAATCTTCTTTCTTTAAAAATAAAATGTTAGAAATCAAAAAGGATTGTAAAATCCAACAACTATTACATTTAGGGAAAATTACATTCACCTCCCTTGAGGTTATTGAAATGACTTTGACATCCCCTGTAGTTTTAAAACTTGCAGTAACCCCTTTAAGTTTTCATCAAATAGATAAAGACCTCCCTTTCTTGTTAACATAGTTAATTTACTGTTATCTTTTTATTTTATTTTTCAAGTCCACGTTGATAGATATTGTCATCAATCAAAACCAAAAAATACTCCGTATGAGAATATGAGAATTCAAATTCAGATTCAATAAAATCCAGGAACTTAGAAGAAACTCATTTGACCCGTTAGCCATAAAATCACAACCCAATTCTTGAATTCCTCCAAACCAAAACATGAAGAATGAAGATTAAACGAAAAGTTGCTTTAATCCAATTTAGAAGATGGAACGGTTGTGAGAGAATTTGTATGGTTGGAAATTGCGAAGTCAAAACAATTCAGAACTAAATCTGAATTGATACACGTAAGAGTGTCACAAGGCTGAGACAAAACACAAGTTTACGCAAATTAAAGATTTTAAGGATCAAACAAAGATTTTCATTGAATACAACAAACAAATACTATTTTCATACAATACACGAACTGAACAATGGTTTTGGTTGAAAATATCAGTAGATTCACTTTTTTTTTTTTTTTTAGGGAATATCAGTAGATTGACTATCAATGATGGATTAAACAATGGCTGACTCAAAAAAAGTTATCAGAATATTTAACAGTGTTAGTAGCGAAGGGGATGTTTGTCTATTTGATGAGAATTTAAAGGAGGTTAGTGTATGTTTTGAAACTAGAGGGGGTGTTGGTGATATTTCAGCAAACCTTAAGGGAGGTGAGTGTAATTTTCCCTTACATTTATGTATCAAATAACTTTTTTTAAACAACCTAAGTAAATTTTGTAACGTTCTATTTTTGATAAATTATAAATTGTTGTATTTACAACTTTAAATATGAACTATTTCTCTGAACTTTTTTTTCTCTTCGTCTATTATTTTGTATTTTGGTTTTTTTTTTTTTTGTCTTAGATAAAGTGGTAATCCACTAAAAATAAACTCACACACAACTGTGAGGTCTCGGGTTCGAACCCGGGTCACAGCGTCCGACCTTGCTATTTCGGCATTTACCAGTTGAGCTAGGACTTCTAGACTGTATTTTGTTTTTTTATTCTTCATCTTTTTACACACATGCGTAAAATGAAAAGACAATTATGCAAAGAAATATATCATTTTAGGCTGTATTTTTTAATTTTATCTCTTCATTTAGACTATTTTATCATTATTATTTAAATTATCAATTAAAAAAATGAGTTAAATCCCATTGAAATAGAAAAAAATTAAAACTATAAGAGGAACAATCGATAATAATTGGTACAATACGACCTTATAATTAAAATATTGTGTTTTGAATTCGGTGTTCCTTTTACTGTTTTCGAAGATAGTCCTTTGTTAGGTGATGTTTCATGTGGGTTTTTCGGATTGTCTTAGATGCACGGGTCTATGGGTTTACAATTGGGTGCTCCCCATCTATCATTTATATGTTGCTATTTTACGACTTCTGGCCTAGCACCTCTTGTGCTAGTCATGACTCATTGTAATTTTAATAAATTCCAGCTTCTTCAAAAAAAAATATTGTGTTTTGATGTAACATTTTTTCTTCCAATTTTTTCCTTCACTTAATAATTTTTTTTACAATTTTATCATTTTTTTTCTAATAAAAGCGGACACTTGAAGCTAGTATACTATATAAAAAAAAATATTTACCCCTCCAAATACTTATACGTGTTATACGTATTAGCTACTAAAAATTTTGGTGCCACTTGAATATGGAGTTATTGCCTATTACGGCTTTGCTCAAGGTCGCCGCTATTTATCACTAGTTGCCACAAAAATAAAACAAACTTATGACACATGTGTATAGATGATATTGGAGATTTGGTCTTTTTAATGAAAATGATATTGGTGACCTAAACAAATATTTACCGTTGGACACGAATCTATCTCTAATTATTTAATTTATTACTGTTGGTACTCTCGTGAATATAGAATATAGCACTATATGAAAAAAGATTAGTTTAAAATTAAATTTACCCCTTTTCACCAATTTGGGTGGGCTGATATTCCATTTTAGTTGGAACTTGGATAGGGGAGGTGCAGGCTTAAAGAATAAATAAGAGACAACATAATAAGTTTTGGTCAGACGATTTAGAAGATAAGTGCCAGATTCACTTAACTTAACTTCAAAAATCTAATGGAGGAAAACATCCTTTGTATCCTACTGAAGATAGGTTAAGGAAGAACACATCCTTTGTGTAAACTAGGTTATTTTGTATCCTAGGGAAGCTATGTTAAGGTTGTATACTAAAGAAGCTAGGTTACTAATTATATAGTTAAGAATATGTGCTTGAGTAACAGACTCAAGAAAATTGGTTTTTTTTTAAAGGACTCAAGAAAATTGTTATATGTACATCATTGTTTTAGACCTTAACAATGTCACAAGATTCAACTACGAACCGAAATGTATTTTTTTTTAGATAGACGAAATGACAAAGTTATTATAAACTCACACACACAAGTGGAGGTACCGGAGTTCGAACCTCAGTCATGGCATCTGACCTAACAATTTCGGCATTTTGCTAGTTGAACTAGGACTTGTGGATGGACCGAAATGTACCTTATTTTAAATATTATAGGGAAAACGTCTCGAATGATGTATAGATTCCATCTTTTTTAAAAGGCTTCATAGTGATTTTTCTACTAGCTTTTTTAGAAAATCATGGAAACCGTTAGAATTCTCGCTATAAGGATTAAGTTCAAGACCCTTTTTTTTTCATTAATATATATTATAAAAACAGCCAGAATTTGTTGGAGTCATGATAAAAAGGAAATTAAAAACTAGCTTTTAATTTTATATTGAAAAGATACATTTTTAAGTTTTTTAAATATTAAATACACAACTTCCAATATTATATTTTTATATTTGATTTCTCAACTTATGTCTAAGAGTACAAGTTAGCATTTTTCTATAGCATTTTGTATAAGTGAATTAGAACTTAATAACTCATTTTGTTGTTATCAACTTATTGTCTGTTTGGAATAGCGGTGGGGGGAGGAAAAAAGCACTTCTAGCCTAAAGCTGAAATTTCCAGCTTCACAAAAGTCACAGTGACATTACATTGGGACGCGATAATTTGGCTTCAAACGCCATGCCAAACACACGCTTAAAAGTCACATAAATATCTCCCTTATCATGTCATCAGAATTCAGTCTCAACATATATATTGGAGAAAAATCAGAAATTTTTAAATCTTGAAAACTAAAATTGCGGATTTAGAAACACGAGGGCTAAATTTGTGAATGAAACAATATAGAGGGACTAAAATGCATTTAACATACACAAAAAAAAAAAAAAAAGGTCACCTATGCTGTTAGTAGAAATGTTCAATCTATATATAAAAAAAAAGGTACAAATCTACATATCAATGCCATACTCTTAACAACTTCATGTAAATCAAAACTTGAAATAGAGAGGTCCCAATTAATAAGGAGTGAAGGTGTAGAATGAATTAAGCCGATAGGCAAGTGAAAAGATGATCATCGACAAGTGAACATTGATGATGAGTGAAGGACATAGCTTTAACGTTGTCCTTAATCCTCTCATTGCTATTATTCCAATGTGAATGTGTTTGAGAGCCTTTTGTGGAAGCCACCTTAGCTGCTAGTTTTTTCTCAAGTCTTCTCTTTCTAACATAATCTTCTGGAATGAACACATCCATCATATAACTTCTTCTAAGTTCCAAGATGAGGTGAAACCTAATGTAAGTGAAAATTGGTAAATGTGTGTAGAGCATGAGGTGTGATGAGTGATGACAATGTACAAGGGATATAAATAAAGGGGACAAGATAGTGAAATACCAGGGGCGTTTGTACCATGTTTTGAGTTAAACTGGTACCTAAATTTGGGTATTTCAGTTTGGTAGTTTTGCTCATAAAATCATGGGGCCCTTAGAGTTCCTTTTCGTGTCCAAATCAAAACTGTTCGAACTTGAACTGTACTTGCCGACTCAAAAATTAACTTATCGGTTATGCTAATAGTTTTGTTAATAGTATCTCCCTAAAAAAAAGTATTCAATTCTTCTAATGGAGCACCGCCAAAAAGAATTAAAGATTTTATACTGATAATTTTATGTCATTAATACCATAAGAATAATAACCTATAGAATATCAACCCTAGGGCACGATCATCCATTTTAATCGTACTAGATAGCAACTCGTGCGACGCACGGGTGAGTTATATAAAAAAAAATGTATTTGTTTATTTTATTTATATCGAGAATCTTAAACTAACAATTGAGGTTATCAAACAATTGAGGTGGACTCGTGAAGCAACAATTGAGTATTTCTTTTGAGAATCTCTTATATATTTATGGGAGGAAGAATATCTTATACGTTATTTTTTCGATATAACCTTTAAAAAAAAACTCAAGGTTGTTAATTTCTACCTTCAAATTGTTGTCAAACAATTGAGGTGGACCCAAGACATGCATTGTTTGATAATTTCACTGTCATCTGTCCACCTTTAATTAACAATTTTAGTTTCCTACTTGCCATAATAGTTATGATCAATTACCTTAATAGAAAAGAAAATTAAGATAGAAAGATGAGAAAGAGGTGGAAGAATAATGGAGAGAAAAGAGAACAAAATTCACATAAAAATGAATTATTGTGAAAGAAAATGAGAGAGAGGCCAATTAAAACATTAGTGGACACTGGGAGGTGGAAGAGGAATTTCAGACATATCAATGCATATAATTTTTTTCTTGAGACAAACAATGCATATAAATTTTAAAGTTGAATTTTATTGTTATGAGATAATTGCATAATTAAGGACCCACTAATTTGATTTAGGAAGAAGAAAAATTAAGGTTTCAAGGAAGGAATATGGGAGGACTTAATAGGATTAATATATATATATATATATATATATATATATATATATATATATATATATATATATATATATATGATTATAATGTATACATAATAGATTTATTTCTCAAAATAGCACATAAAATAAACACCAAATTAACAAATAAAATAAACACAAAAAAATTAAAACAATCACAAAGTAGTGCCTAAGGTGAAGGGGTATTTATGTGTTAAAGTGGTTATAAGTTTTGCTTGAAAAAAATTAACCGTATAAGGAACAGTTATTTACATGTTGGCATGAATAAACTGCATATTGGTATAAATAAACTGCATATTAAGTAGCTTAGTTGCTTGACAAAAAAAAAGGCATAGAGGTAGAAAGTCGACAACGGTACCATAAAGACTTCACTTTTATTGGATATCTGCATAGAAAGGTAGAAATGTCACCAAGTTGTACCTGTGTTTTTCTTTTCTTCATAATTTTAACATAGGAAAAAATTAAGGTTAATTAATGCAATTAGGATTGCAAGACTTAATAGGATTTATAAAAAAAAAAAATTATTACAACTACTTTTTTTAAGTATTTGGTTTCACTTCTAGATGTCTTAAAGCATCCACAATGGTAGTTCCCTAACAAGGACTCCTTAAATGGACCCCACGTGACACACTTATTTATAATTTTTTAATAAAAGTACCTATTAAGGACCTAATGACTCCAATGACAATACACTAATAAGGACTCCAATGAAAAGTACTTAAATATGTCCCACTATCTTTAGATCATTAAACAAAAATAATTTACCTATTACTCCTTTTTACAAGTGGGACCAAATAGTACACATTTTATTACTCCTTTATGCAAATGGGACAAAGTAGTACACATTTTATTACTTTTTTAAACGTGGGACCCGTTAGTTACCCAGGAGAGAGAGAATCCTTATATAGTTGTCCGTTCCTTAACGGGTACTCATTTTTTATTCCTCCAATGGAGGGTCCTTAACGGGGAGTGGTCATTGTTAAGTAAGGACCCCCCATTGGAGATGCTCTTAGAAGTGTAAAAAACAATTATAATTTTATAAAATTATGTTTGATATTTTTTTGAGAAATCAATTTTAGATACTATAAGTAATTTTACTTGAAGCTACTATTTGTAGTTTTTATTCTAGAATTGATTCTAATACACATTTATAATTTAACTCGGTTTTACATAAAAAATTATGTAAAGACAAATCAATTATTGTCTAAGCAGAACCAAACAAACACTAAATTTCATACTTAATCTTTAAATATAAATACACACACAAAAAATTACACATGAGTAAAAGATATACATGTAACAAACTGCGCTGCTAAACCTTTTTTATTGCAAAACCAAATAAGATATGGAAAATTATTATCAATAACAATGTAATGATGATACTAAGGATCATTCTGTAACAGTCTTATATGAAATTTGTACATGTCTTTTGAGGCTCTAAAGTCAATCTTTTACCATTAAGTTAACACGTAGGAAAAAAAAAAAAAGACTACTTAAGATTATATTTGGAATTACTTTACTGTTTTCGTATACTTAATTTAGAGATCAAGTGTATGAATAATTGATACTTGAGAGTCTTGCTTTTTTATGAAGATACTTGAGATACTAAATTAAAGGTTTCACAATGAAAAAAATAATAGTGACTTTTTTTCGGTGGTGTTCGAGGTTCGAACCCCAAACCTTGCATATATTATGCATTGTCCCCAACTGAGTTAAGCTCATGGGGACATAAAATAGTGACTAATTGGTTTTAACATGTGATTAATTAATAAGTCACTATTTCACCGTACAAGTCAAAGAGCCAAGATTCTTAGTCGGTAAACAAGATAATATAATCAAGAGAAATGATATTTTGACAACCATTTTTTGACAACTTTTGGACAACTTTCCCTCTCATACTCACATGATATTGTTATCCTATCTCTTCCTTTTTCTTTCTCCATTGTTTTTGACCAATAAGAAGTGAGAAAAACAAGGTTGTCAACAAAGTTGTCACTAAATGAATGTCAAAATATCATTACTCTATAATCAAATCTAGTTATACTATCATTGATTGATAAAAGAACACGTGTGATCCCAATCAATGGATGGATCTGAAAAATTCAAAAGCTTAATATGTGTGAGACTAAAGTGTCAAATAATGTGACAGAAAAGCAATTGGATTAACTAAAACTGGGTTAAACATTTTGAAACTCTATAAAGGGGTTCAATTTAGTCACGATTAAAGTGTGATTAGATTTTGAGACAACCCCCTAATATTAGCTTGAGTAAAGGATTTTAGTCATTGAAACAATAATAATAACGCCAAAATGAAAGTGAAGCATCATGGTTGCTTGCTTATTTGGGTAAGTGAGGCATTACAAACGCGGTATCATCAAAATTAAGAAAAGATGCATTATATATGATTCAAGAATTCTGCTCTTTACCCAAACAGTTTTGCTCAATCCCAAAGTAAATTACTTAAATACCCTTACGCATGTTAACTCACACCACGCAAGTTAACATGCGCCAGTTATAACGGTCACGCAACTTAAGTTGCGCAGCGTTACTTAAGTTGGTTATCAGCAACACAGAACCCTTATTTCCTAACATTTCCAAAGACGAAAGTTGCACCCCAAAATTCGAATTTCATCAATCTTGCGCCATTCAAAGCAAATTTCGTCCACAACATCAAGTAAGTGATGATTATCCTAATTCTTTGCATTATTTTGGTTGAAATTTTCGAATTTGTGTAGAAATTGGACATTTTTATGTTTTTTAAAATTTTGCTTGCATGTTAGTTTTGATGATTGTTAGTGACGAATTAACTTATGAACTGTTGTTTAGATGTTGTTTAGGGTACAATGTGGTAGTTTAGGGTTTTGAAAATGCTAGATAAAATAGTTGTTTGAAAAATGCACACTACGTGTTCGGTGAAATGTCTCAATGATAATTTTTTTGTTTTATTGGATTGTTAATGATGTAATTAGTTAGAGTTATGTTTGTTAATGTTGATTATAGTTAATTTGAATGCAATGTGGTAGTTTATGGATTCAAATGACACTGTCGACATTATAGTGTTGTTGTTGTATTGTTAAAGATTACTGACAGGGCCGCAAGTGCACGGCTATGTCGGTTTTAGTATAAAAAGTATCGTATCCACAGAGACCAATTTAACAACTACCGAAGTTCACTGTTACTGTGTTTATCTAAGGCGAGATCAAAATATTTTGGAATTTGCACGGAATAAAATAGGTTTTAATTAATTTATGGACAAGTAGAGACCAAAACGAATTTCGTCGACTTCCGTCACTCACGTAAATTACTGCGCTAATTAAATGGTAACGAGAGAATTAAAGCTGCTTGTAGAATTTATCGAACAAGAGACAATGTTTGCTTTCGCAACACGTTGTCGGAATTTTTAGACACGTAACCACCTACTTTCGTAGCGTATAATTACAGGCCTAAAAATTCCTTTTTCTAAATTCAATAAACTCTTAATTAAAAGAAAAGAAATACTTTCGCTTTAACCTTTTCTATTAAAAACTTGATATTTTTCTAAGTCGGATATCGTTTTCGCTCTTTCAATGCGTAAACGATATCTCGGTATCTCTACTTTCGTAGTAGATTTTTAACAATTACAAAACAAAATTTTTCAAAACAATTGTTTAAATTCTCGTTACACTAAAAGACGCGCGTAATTTACATGAGTTCCGTCGACGGAGCCTCGTTTTGGACTCAATTTAGACTACTCAGACATAATTAAATTAGACACTAAATTTACTTCAGCTGAATTCATACTAAATAGAAAGCAAATAAATAATGAAGGAACCAAACCTGTTATCAGATGGCAACTTAAAAATAAGTGAAAGAGAAACTGCGACAATGACCACTACAGCAATCTGGAATCTTTAAGTGAGTATAAATCCCATCCTTTAAATCGACATCAAAGAAATAACCTGCAAAAATAAAAGAAAGTAGTACAGCGTACCAAAGCAGTTCAATCAAAGTTGATTGAATTGGTAGCAGCAGCACCTAACAGAAGCAACGACATGAACTTTAATTAAAGCAAATTAAACTAGCAATTCAAAGAGATTAGGATCGAAACAGAAGAGCCACATGCAACATGGTCTGATTATAGGTATGGAATACAGAACAAAACAATAAAACGGCAGCAACAATTGAATACGGCAGCCAAATGGATTTGGAATATATGTGTAGTAATAGCAGCCGGCAAAGAAACTCAATTAGAATAGCACATGGCAGTAGCAATATGAAGTTGAATGAATTATAATAAATAGGTGCAGCAACAAGAAAACTTATGGAATTGAAACACGTATCAGAACAGATGTGCAAAACAGCAACTCAATTGGAATTAATAAAAATAATAGGTAGCAACACTTGAAATTAAGGGAATTGGGATAAAATCATGGGAATGAGAATTTAAAGGGCACGGTGACTTTCATTGAAAAGAAGGGTATGCCAAAGAAAACTAAGCTTTCGATTCCATTGAAAACATGCTTCAGAATAGAATTCTTATCTCTCTCGTAGCCAAAAGTTTCAAAAGAAATAATAAAACTGAAAAACTAGTGTTGAATGTAAAACTAAAACTAAAAACTAAAACAACGTGAAGCCTCCTTTTCTGATGAGTAGCCTCCCCTTTTATTGCTCTGAAATTGCAACCAAATCATCTTTGCTTGAGCCTAAAGTTGTGGAGTGAAGATTAGGATTGAAACTGATAACACTGCAGAGAGACTCGGAAGCGTTGTTGATGAACGCGTTTCATTCCTTCTTAGTTGTTCTCACTTGAGTGTGACATCAGCATGATGTCATTATCCTTGGTGATGGGCTGTACTAGCTCAAGTTGCTCTTTGCACCTCCTTCTTTCATTCTTTTACTTTTGACACCCTCGGTACCTGAAACAAAACAAAATACTAGCCAGAAGACATGCAAAACACAATAAACGACCCTAAAATAAATAAAAATTATACTATTTAGACAATGTATTTTGCGTGTTATCAATTACATGTGTGTTGCTGTCGAAATTATGTGAAAATGTGTTAAATATTTTTTGATTTTTGTGCAGATATGTCTGAGCAGGAGAGGCCTGATAGGCTTAGCTTAGGGAGGATGGCCCCTACTAGTAGTGCATGTAGGGAGAAGCAAGCACTACATCCTCCGGAGGGTCGAGGTCGAGGGAGAGTGGGGGCCACGAGTCTTGCTACCGTTGATGCTGCGAGTGGATCGACGTCACAGACGGGTTCATCCTAGATTGTGGATCCGCCACAGTATCAGCATCAGTTTGAGGAGCTGGCTTATCAGGATCAGCATTATCAGGAGCAGACTGGATTTCAGTCGGGTTATCACTATCAGGAGGGGTATGAGTATCACCCTCAGTTTCACGAGGGGTATCAGCCTGAGCATCAGTTTGTCGACCCTCCTGAGCAGCAGCAGCAGCATCCTGAGCAGCCTCCTCAGCAGCAGGATCCTGAGCAGCAGCATACAAAGCCTGTTATGGAGGACGAGGATGGGGGCTTTCCAGGGGGGCCTTACGAGTTGTCACTTTTACCGGACTTCGCTAAACGCGTGGCATGCAAGCTCTGGAACGATAGATCAGTAAGTATAAATTGCTTTATTTAATTTAATGATATTTTACTATTATGTGAAGTTTATTTTACGTATAATATGTTATGTTTATTAAATTTAAGTATAACTACGTAGAATATGTCATGCTTATTTTACATATTTAAGTATAATTGATTTTTTTTTTAACGTAGAATATATATAGTTT
Source organism: Medicago sativa (assembly GCF_051527215.1). Lineage (NCBI taxonomy): Eukaryota > Viridiplantae > Streptophyta > Magnoliopsida > Fabales > Fabaceae > Medicago > Medicago sativa. The sequence goes on from NC_140753.1 coordinate 3,889,230, forward strand.
ATTATTATGTCAAAGTTTATGTTACGTAGAATATATATATAGTTTAATATTTCATGTTTTTTATACGTAGAATATATATAGTTTAATATTTCATGATTTTTTTTACATATTTAATATTTATAGTTTAATATTTATAGTTTTTTACATATTTAATTATTTTTTTGTATTTCAGTTGCAAGTGCATCGTAAGATGAAAGGCATCTCGCACGGGAGGAAACTGAAGCTTTCTGCCTTGTCCCTTCCATTGCCGGTAGATGCTAACCCTTGGTTCTGGGAACCGGTTGATAGATCGGGTCTAAAGCCCCTCCTTCTGACTGGGTACGACAACATCTCCCACGGATTAGTGTGTGTCATGGCTGAGAGATGGCATCAGGAGACCGGCAACTTCCATCTGCCTGTTGGGGAGATGACCATCACACTGGATGATGTTGCTTGTCTCCTAGGCATCCCCGTCGCTGGACGGCTCATTCATGAGGAGGATTTAGATCATGACGCAGCTATGGATATGCTGGTGACCCACCTGTTGTTTTCGGTGGAGGATGCTGTTGGGTATGTGACTGATTTTGGTGCATCTATCTCTTACACGGCCCTGAAAGACCGTTATGACCACCTGTTGAACAGGTGTAACCATTTGTTGGGGGAGGATTTATCAGAAGAGGAGGAGCAGGAGCTGAGTCGTATTAGGCCCGCCTGTGTCAAGGCGTTCTTGTTGCTCTTGCTTGGATACACCCTTTTTGCCGGCAAGAACAGCAAAACTGTTAGTCTGCTGTGGATGCTTGCCATTCGGGATTTGGATCACATAGGCACGTGGTCATGGGGCGCGATGGGACTTGCATTCTTGTATGAGCAGCTGAATCTTACCTCAGACTCAAATGTTGGCTCAGTTGGTGGTTACATGAGCTTGCTTGTGGTAATATATTTTTTCTTCTTTTTTTAAGTTAAACGTAAATGTATAGTTTCTTGTATGAACCTCGTGTGCTGATATAGATTTGTCTCTTTGTGTTTGCAGGGATGGGTTATAGCTCACTTCAGACATGTGGTTCCGAGGTCCAAATATGTAGATTACGACCGGGAGAACCCCTATTTGGGTAGATGGAAACCTAAAAGGGGGTTTGCTGATGCTGACCACTTCAGAGGCTTGTTGAACTCGATTGAGCATTGCCATGTCACCTGGAGGCCGTACGAGCACCGACGAGACATGACGCCTTTTCAGGACGTGTGCTGGTACTCCGGATGGATCACGGATGGCAGTTAGAGGATGGTGCGTCACTTGCCGGAGCGGGTGCTGAGGCAGTACGAACATGTTCAGAAGGTTCCCCGACCTCCTACTGCGGTTATGCCTCTTGCCCCAGCAGATGTGGCTGCTGCCTTCTTGGAGTTTGCTCTGCATGTTGTTCCCCACCAGCAGAGGGGTGCCTAGGTCCCAGACGATGAGCCTTGGAAGCATTCAGATAGGTACATCAGGTGGTTCTACCGTGTGTCTCATCCTCTCATCGTCAACCCTGCTCCAGAGCCTGATATTGTTATGCCGAGACCTGTCTATCAGGATATTCTTGTTGACCAGGAGTGGGCCAGACATCCTCCCGATCCATTGCAGGTCATCGGCAGCATGAGAGAGAGTGTGGAGCATGCGATCAGGATTCCAGAGGTGGTTTCTAATCCACTCTTCTTTGGCATTTTGGAGGGCCTCCGTACCGACTATAGCGTGTTTGAGCAGCAGCCGGTTCCGAGGAGGAGGTCTAGGAGTCCACAGGAGGACCAGTAGTGTCTTATTTTAGGACTATATTTTATGACTTTTTGGATATATTTGTAGTATTTTCTCGACTTTTTGGTTTTTACATTTAGGTCTGGCATTTTGTATGATATTTACATTTGCGCGATTGCGCCTCTTTATGACATTTGCGTTAATTATCGTTAAAATTGCATTTCTAAATTATTTGAATGAATGCATGTTCTCTAAATTAAGAGTTTTGGTTGAATCAATGAATGCATGTACTGTAAACAGGGAATGAAGGAACAATACAGTAGTTAGTGCCACTGCCATTCTGTTCTGGTGCCACTGCCAATCTGTTCTGCTGTGAGCAGTGCACCAGCAGCAGCGTGACTTAAGTCACGCTAGTTTTAGTACTAGCGTGAGTTAAGTTGCGCTAGTGTTAAAACTAGCGTGAGTTCAGTCACGCAACAGATCCTAGGCATGGGCTTGCTCTCTGAACCATGGTTTACACTAGCGTGACTAAAGACACGGTACGTGACTTAAGTCACGTGATAGTTTGTACTAGCGTAACTTAAGTCACGCTATGTGACTTAAGTTACGTACGTTTTGTACTTGCACATGTTAAGTTGTGTAGGGTCATATGTGTAATTTACTTTGGGACTGAGCAAAACTGTTTGGGTAAAGAGCAGAGTTCTCAATTCAATTCAATGTGCTTGGGTATATATCCAATGGATTGCTGACTGCTGTTTCTTTATTGTTCCATTATACACGAATTTCCTCCCATTTCAATGTTGTGAATCTTATGAGTTACTTCTTTTTCTGTAGTTAAAAGAAATGACAATAGTCATTAAAAACCTATGTACATAAGTTGAGAAGCTAAAGTTTAAATTTCATCTTAACATTCAATCTAATAATTTTGATATTTTTATCAATTGAATTAAGACATATGCATATGAGTTACTTCTTTTGTCTCATATTATTTTCTATTATCTCATTTACAATATTTTTTTTAAGAAGCTAAGATGAAATTTTATATAAACAAACGACTTTATTTTCTCTGCAAAGGGAGTGCTAGAGAGAAGTAAAGTGAAATATATTGTTACATCAAATAAAGGTATAAAACACAAAAAAAAAAAAAAAACAAAGAGAACCATTACATGCATAAAAGAGGATTGAGCCACCACACGTGCATGTAGTAGTTAAAAACGTTCTTAATTTTAAAGTCTCGTAAAATCATTTTAAATACAAGTAAGCATATCGAAATGGTAAGTTTGTTCCTCAACCAAACAAAAATGGTAAGCTTGGTAAGGGCAATATTTTTTTGGGTAAGGGCAATATGAAAACACGAGTAAATTTCTTATATTTATTTTTATGACCAAATTAGTTTTTCTTTTTATTTTACTTCGACTTCCAAAGTGTTCCAAACCAGGAATACGTTATGACGCACAAGAAAATGTAAGCAAAGTGCGTAGCGGACACTTTTCAAATATGTGTGCCGTAAAAAACATCATATTTGTATACTTGGATAATTTACAATTCATCTCTAAGTTTACATTCTTTCAAAGAAAATCTCTCAAATTTACATAAAGTTTTTGGTAAAAAAAAATAAAATTTACCTAAAGTTGACACAAACGCTAAAATATCGTCATGCTGTATCATCATCATAAGAAAATAAGTGAAAGACATCTATATAACATGTCAAAATTATAAGATTCTTTTTCTTCTTTTTTTTGGAAATAGCTAGACCATTATACCAAAATAATTATTCGGCTCAAAATTATAAGATTATCTTGTATGTATGTATGTATCACGAGGGTTGTTATGAAACATGGCACTCTTCTGTACTAATGGATTACATCAAACCTCTATATGTAGGCATTCACAAACTAATTGATAACTGATAAGTATTAATTTCTAACTAGTAGAAGACTACTGAGTATATGTTCAATAAGGACTAGTATATTGGGAGTGGAATCCTCTCCAGTGGAATATTCTTCAGTTTTCTACTGTGCTTAACTATCCCCTTTTAATTACACTATCTCTCCCTTTTTATTATTACAAACACATTCTCTCATCTATTGGGTTAATAGTGTTTTACCCCCTTGTAATATAGATCATTTCAGGTTATGTGCCAAGTAAAGAAATTCTTACACCACTAAAATTGTATTGAAATGTATGATTCTACATAAAATATCACAAAAATGAAATTATTCCATTAAAATAGAAAAATAGATTTTTATTGTATGAATTGTAGGATTTTTTCCCGTTGTAAATTTTTTTTTGGATTCCGTCCTTGTAATTTAAAGATTTTTTGGTTTTAGACCTTCATGAAAAATTTTGCCCCCATAATTTGAGCAAATTTCGGTTTACCCCCCTGTTAATTTGAGAAAATTTCGGTTTACCCCCCGCCATATCATCGATTTTGTACAGTCAAAATTCATGAAGGTCCAAAACCAAAAAACTTCAAATTACAAGGACGGAATCCAAAAAGAAAATTTTACAGGGGAAAAACGGAAATGTCCTATATTACAGGGGGTAAAGCACTATTAACCCTATCTATTTAATGAAGGGCTTAGATTACACATGAGAGAAAAAGACTAGAGACAATCTCCTCCCTAATATATTAAACAAAATACTCCCTCCGTCTCACAATAATTGTCTCTTTAACATTTTTTCTTTTTCTCAAAATAATTGTCACTTTAGAATACCAATGCAGCATTTATTATTTTTTCCATTATTATATCCTTATTTATTGAATTTCATCAAACTTAACTACTCCACTAACTACAATTAATAAGGGTATTTTAGTAAATGATATTAATTTTACCATTGAAATCAACACAACTAATCATTTCCTTAATAATCGTGCACAAACCTTAAACGACTATAATTTAGAGACGAAGGGAGTACTACATAGACAACAAATTGACATAAATTTTACTAATAAAGAAGAAAAATGACAAGAGTAAGAAACTAACTTGGGAAAATAGACCCCGCTACAATTTCCAGCCAACAAAAGCTTTAAAGAAAAGTGGGGATTAAACATTTTAGAAAACCCTAACACCTACTACGATTAAGATTAGCCGCACAACAACTATCTTTTTTGATAGACGTGTCAAGTCTGATCCAATATAGACAAAGCTTCCTAGAGAAAAGCAATCAGATAAAGGTTACATGTCTTCTGAGATTTGAACATGTTAACACCTATAAGAGAATCTATTTTCACAAGAAGAGATGTAATATTGATACTTGTTAACCTCAAATCACGAACATGCAGAAACATATCCATAAATTTTAATAAGTGAGGTCAAGGATTTCATAAAAGAAAAAAATTATTTTGAAAATAAACTTTATTTTTTAATGTAATAATCAAAACATTTTTTTTTATACAAAGCTACTTTTTTTTAGTTTTTTGTACCAACGGTCTTATACACTCATTAGCTTTCACATTAGATCTATATTTTGTTGTAGTGTTATGAATGAACTATGCGGGATAATACCATATAAGTTTAGTCATATTGCATAAATATATAAATATCGATTACCAATATAATAAACAAACAAGGGCAGCTGACCCCACTACCCCATGTTGAATCCGTCCCTACGAACATAGCCTTGAAGCTCAATCATTATTGAATTAGATCGACCAGGATCGCAAGTAAAATTGTGTATAAAACAGCCTCTAGAGCTTGTAGCGAGTCCTCCACAAGCAGAGATGCCATAGAAGACCAATAGATGTTAAGTTTGCATTAGGTGATAGGAAGAGGGACACACTTCACATTTTATCTTTGTTTACACCCTTCAACGTAAGAAGAAGGTTGATTGAGAAGATAATGATGAACCTTAATAAGACACCTTTACAAGTTATGTAAGAACTGTTCACTATGAAGCACGAACACCTCTAAGATTAAATGTGTCGCGATATTCAACACGTGTCAGATAAGTATTTTAAATAAGTTATTTTTTCTTTATTTCGACACTTCTCGGACCGTGTCTGACACCTATTAACACTTACATGAGACTTGTTGGACAACTCAAATAAGTTATTAGAGATACTAGTTGTAGTAGTATATATACTTGTAATAACCCCATTAGTGGGATAACTTTCTCATATTGTAATATTCATTTTCCATCAATACAAAGAGCTTTTCTATATTTCTCTCTTTCCTTCCATGGATGCCATGTTTCCTAACATGGTATCAGAGCAAACTTGGTATCCACCTTGAAGGATATTTTCCGCTGCATTTTCTAGAGAAAATATAATTTTCTCTATTTTCTTTTTCTCTCTCTCTAGATTTTTCTCTCTCATCATTTTCTCCAGAATATTATTTTCTCATTTCTGTTCCATTTTCTCATCATTTCGGTTTCGATTTCTCCATTGCAATCCAATTCCTAATCATCCTTTTCCAATTTGCGATTCGTGTTTCGTTCTTCTCTTTTCTGTTGAATTGATCCTTTCTTCTTCTATTTCCTGATTCAATTTCCATTTTTCTCGTTCAATTGCTTGTTCTGTGTATCTTCTCCTTCGCAATTCTTGTTCGAATTTGGTTACGATTTCATAATCAATTCGAGTTTGTGTTAATCGCAATTCGTCCTAGTAAGTTTACCCCAAATCTTAGGGTTTGTGATTCAGTTACGATTGCGATTGCATTTCTTTCGATCCTTTTTATCTCAAATCCTAGGGTTCTGCGTTTTCGTGTTCCTTCCTTCTGTGCTCGTAAATTGATTCATCTTTTTTCTGTTTGATTTTGTGTTCAGTTTCTTAATCGATTCGAATTTGTTTTCTGAATTCTTGATCGATCAAGTTTCTGATCTATGACTCATTCAATTGTTTATTGAGTCAGTTACGGTTCTTGCAATTTTAATTCCGACTATGTGTTCAATTGCTGATGTGGTTGATTACCTTGTCTCAAATTCACTTTGAGATTCTGATGCGAGAATCGCTGATTTGTTGCTCTATTGATGTGGTTTGTGGCGCTGGTGCGGATTGATGAGTTTTGATTCTGCTTCATTGTGTTCACAAGATGTTTGTTGAAAGTCTTCATTGAAATAGTTTGGTGTTGCGTTCAGTTCGAATAACGATGGCTCTGCTCATCAGTTTTTTTGAGACACATTCCTGGTTGGGATACTCGGTATGATTGAATCTGGCCTTTGGATATTGCTCTGGTTGCCTCTGATTCTATTTGTTTGTGGTGCTGTTTGTAGAATGAGTTTTGCTTGTATTATGGAAGTTGAATTGTTGTCTTTGTTGCTGATCACTGTGAGTTAAGCTTTTGTTCAATTTCTTGCTCCTATAATTGTGAGGTTTGTACTTGTTCTTTTATGCACATTCAGATTTGTTGGATATGATTCTTGTGGCATTGGAAATGCATGTACTCTGTTGAAGACATTATTTGGAGTTTAGTTTCACAAAGGCTTTGCTATTGTTAATAATATTTTAGCAACATGATTATGACAAAGTGCTGTTAGATAGACTACACAATGATGTTTTGGGAGCCTTTTTCTGTTCTAGTTGTTTGTTGAAGGTTGCAATTGCTAGTTGCTTCTGCCCTCCTTGAGCATATGGTTTGGTGAAACTCTTTTGTTGATTTTGTTCTACCATCAAAGAAGAATTCTGATATGATAATTGATTGTGGAGTTACCAATGCTTAGCCAATCTGATATATTTCGAGAGCATTTGGTCAAGTTGTTGCCACTGATACACACAAAAACCATATGTTGTTATCCACCTTAAGGCTTCTTGGAGATTGGTACCTATGTGCTGATAGTTCTCTGTTCAGTGGGCATTTTTGATAGATTATGCAAGTGGCAGCACCTATTGTAGAGGATATTTGGCTGTAAAACTTTGGGCAGGCCTTTAATGCATCTTCTTGGGTTCTTTTTGATGCCTTTGGGCTGCATGTTTGGATATAGTTTGTGCAACCATACTGCTGCATTTTTTTTTTATTTCTGATTTTGGCTCGTTGGTTCTCATTATTTGCTTATGGTTTGTATATCACAGTGAAGATTGCAAACTATATGTTGGTTCTTTCTTAAGCTTCTTTGTTGGAAGTATTGATTGGTTTTGGTCTATGGTTTGAATGCATCAACATGGATTTGTTTTCTATGGTTTGAAGACACATCACATGGCTATGCATCTCTATTGGCTTGCTTTTGGTTTTTCTTGTCTCGGCTCGGCATCGGAGGGCATCACTTTTATCTTTGGAACCTTGGTCTTGTTGCTTCATGGTACCTTTGGTGTGAAGTTTGTTCAACATATGACCTCCTTCCATTGTAGACTATGGCCCTTCCTTGCACTTCTTTTCTTGTCTTGTGCTTCTGTTCATGATGGTTAAGCTATGTTGATAAGCTTCTGTCATGAATGGTTAAGCGTTGTGCTTCTGTCTTGAGTTATTGAGAACTCTTGATGGTTAAGCATTGTGCCTTTTATGGCTTTGTGGTTGATTGGCTTCTACCGGATGGTGGTTAAGCGTTGTTGCTATTCTCTTGGCCGATGTATTCCCGGCATCTTTCTTTGTACTTTCATTTGCTTGATGTCTTTCCTTGTATTTTCTCATTTCAAGTTGGAAGTGTTTTGAACACCTTCCAACTTGAGGGGGACTATTAGAGATACTAGTTGTAGTAGTATATATACTTGTAATAACCCCATTAGTGGGATAACTTTCTCATATTGTAATATTCATTTTCCATCAATACAAAGAGCTTTTCTATATTTCTCTCTTTCCTTCCATGGATGCCATGTTTCCTAACATAAGTGTCAGAATTTTTTTCTCTGCTTCCACAAACGGTAGATTCAAGAGTTAAAGATGAGTGAGAAATGTTGATCAACGAGGGGCTATATAGACATTAAAGTTGATTACAATGTTTTTTAATTTTTTTTTATGTTAGATGGGAAAATAAAGGCTAGATATTGTTGTATCTTGTCATAACGGTGTCAGTGTCTTATATTTTTTACACTAGTGATGTTAACATGTTTGTGTCAATACCATGTCAGGTGTCCGTGTCGGAGTCCATGCTTGTCTTGGAGAAAATAAGTTGGTTCCTATCAGTCCATGACATGTTACTTGTGACGCCAAACATTATATATCAATCCCTAATTGAAGAAATTCGTTTGGATATTAAAATTTACCCACTGCGATAAACTCGGACTAGAGAATGGACTTCAAGGTTACTTGAAAGACTTGTAAAAGAAAAAAAAAAAAAAAAAGATACTACTTCAAAGAAATAAACAGCTAATGAAAACAAGAGGGATTATATAGGGATTAGAAATAAATATCAATATCATTAGACATAGTTGTTTTGACAGATGTCATAAAACATAGGTAGTAACTAACTGCAAAAAAATAACACAAAAGACCGTGAATATCCGCACATATTTGTCGTGGCTCAAACGTGAAACTTCTCTACTCTCCTACGTTTGCCAAACAAAATCCACCCTGTCAAGTTACTTAATTACCACCACTACCTTGATATTTCCAAATTCCAACAAGGAACCATTTTTCTTCTTTTCTTAGTTGCTATATATATATATATATTCAAGTTTAATACAATTCTAAATCATCATAATATTCATTCACCACCTACCCTTGTCATAACTAAGTTTTCAGGTTGCACTGTGTATATATCCACAGAACATAACAGAACAGAACAAGTCATGGGAGAATCAGAAGGTTCCAGCATCAACAAAAATGAATCACCACAGCTACAGTCTCTTCTGGACCCTGTTCCTGAAGAGCTTTCCCCTGTTGTGGAAAAGGAATCAGATACTCAAAGCACCATCAGTATCAGCCAGGAGCCTAATCAGCTGGCCATTTCAACACTTGATGATCAGAGTATGTTTCTCACTCTTCTCTTTATTTACTGTCTTTTGGAGATTAATTTTAAATATTTTTGAAAAAACGTGTAAGTTATTTTGTGTTTGACAAAACGATCATATTTTAAAAAAGATAATCAATAATAACAAATAATTTTCATGAAAATTTACTAAAAAAATCTTTGAGTAATTTTTCTCTCGTTTTATTTTTGAATTGTAATTAACAAATGAAAATTTATAAATTGATTATTTTTTATTAATTTTTTTTCAAATAAAAATTTTAAGAAACGAGCTCATAACATAGACTGATTGACAAGATGCTTCGCTTCTAACTTGTCTAAATTCTTAAGGTCATTCTCAGGGACGACCTAATATATTTGGAGGTTTAAAGCAAATTTTATAACGATGACTTTTAAAATAAAAAATAAAAAATTTATTCTGTTGAGTTAAAAGTTGAACCTAGAACAAATAAAATATGAGGCCTTCTTTCTAAACAATTAAGCTAGAGAAACATTTACAATTAGATTAGATTATCGTATTTATAGTTAATATGGAAATTTTTTGAGGCTTTTTGTTTGCCTAAAATTTTGAAGTCTAAAACCTTAACTTGGGTTGCTTGGCCCTCGGGCCAACCCTGATCACTGCATGAGCTTTTGTATAGTCTATATATATACTACTTTGATTCATTCAACTCATCATATTTTTCATACAGAGGTTGCAGATGATCATGCTGGTAATAAGGAAACAGGGGATCATGATGATAAAAAGGATGCTAAGGGCTCAACTGACAGAGGTTATTATCTAAAAAAAAAGTAGTATAAAGTTATTGTATGCTTAAGTAGATAGTATATGTAACTATTTTCATTTTGTTGCATTAGATGCTGGGCTTGCAAAAATTGTAGCAGAGAAAAGATTGGCTTTAATTAAAGCATGGGAAGAAAGTGAAAAGACAAAGGCAGAAAATAGGCAAGGACCCATTCTTACTCATATAAAATATAAATTATTCATGTTTCAAGAGCTTGATGAAAGATGAAATGGTCACGCAGGGCATACAAGAAGCAATCTTCTGTTGGATTATGGGAGGAAAGCAAGAAATCATCTATAGAGGCACAACTCAAGAAATTTGAGGTGATTATTAGTTATTATTTATGGATTGTATCTTTTTTTTGTTTTGTTTTGTTGTAAATTAGGTATCTTTGCATGCAAGTGTATAGACAAATCTCTCGAGCCTTGTGGAACTGAAATGTGTCGCAAATTCTTTCTAAAAGTTTTATCTCTGTTACATGCACAAGTTCGAGATTGAACCCTAAACCTTCGTTATACTAGAAGAGATCTAAGCACTCTTGGGTCCCACAATACCTTCTTTATTCATCAATATTACTTCTTTTCTTTTCAAATATTAGTTGTTTCCCTCATTTGTAACTTACAAAATTGTTTTAAATAATAGGAAAATTTGGAAAGAAAGAAAGTTGAGTATATTTCAAAAATGAAAAATGAACTAGCTGAAATTCATCAATATGCTGAAGAGAAAAGAGCAATAGTTGAAGCTCAAAAAAGGGAAGAATGTCTGGAGCTAGAGGAAACAGCTGCAAAGTTTCGTAGCCGTGGAGTTGCACCAAAGAAATTGTTTGCATGCTTTAGCGCTTAAGTTTTTTTAAGCCAAATAAGAAGAAGAACTGAATCTTTTTACATGATGTTCAATTATGTATACTTTTAAAGTGTGGTTTTGTTCTTATATGTATTGTTTGAGTTAACAAAGAATTCCACATTTCATAATCAATAACATTTACTACTTTCCCTTTAATTGTATCTATCATTAAGGGAACAACACCACCTGCAACTCAAACAAACATAGACTAGCAAGACATTGGCCATAAATTGGATCAAATTAATATAACAATGAACCATGCAAAACACAATTCTCAAATAATGAATCCTATCAATTAACTTTTGTTGTAATTAATAGATGCATTTGATGGATAGAATGGATGATAGAGAAATAGTTTATTTCACCACCCTTATTCTACACCTAATTGCTACTTTCGTGAGATTGCATATCTTTGAAGAAGCAGAGTCGGTCACTAGTATCGAGTCTCGCGTAGGAGGAGGGTATTCTAACGACTTCATTTGTATTGTGTTTTTTCTTGTATTTTTGTATCATTGATGTATATCGCAAGTCCGCAACAATTGCTATTTTGAATGTGTATGGATAATGACGTGATGAATGAAATACACACAAATTTTATGTCATTTTTCAATATTGAATGAATTTGATGTGATCAATGTTGATTGTGTTTATGTGTATTTGAATGTGTTATAGCAATGCATTGTGTCACATGCTCCTTCTGTTATATGTTCTACATTCTGTCTCAAACTTACGCATAGCGCGGTTCCTAACTCCCAACCTTTGAATAAGTTCGTAAGTCCCAATCAGAAACGAACAAGAATAGGTACCATTTGATTTGAGGTATTTTTAAAACTTTGAGGTGTTTGTGAGCAATTAAAGATAATTAAAGATACTTAAAGAGCAATTTTAAAAAGTGATCCATGCTCACGTGTTGTTTTGGCCCATGACTCAACTTTAGTTTAGTTTTTTTTTTTTTTTTTGAAGGAATTTAGTTTTGTTTATAAATAAATAAAAAAGTTAAATATGTTTTTGATCCTTATAAATAATACCAACTTTTCGTTTTAATCCTTCTAAAAAATTTCTTCAACTTTTAGTCCCTATAAAATTTTCAATCACTACTTTTGGTCCCTATTATTAAGTTTATTTTTTATTTTTAAATGAAATTGTGCATAAATGTGTAGAATATTGTAAAAATATCTCTAAAAAAAGAATTTTTTAACAAAACATAAATTAAATATGAATTTTTAGCTGAAATAAATATAAAAATTCATATTTAATTCATGTTTTGGTAAAAAAAATTATAATTATTTTTGGAGAGATCCTTATAATATTATAATTTTTTCTGCAAAATTTTATTTAAAAATATGGATTCTACATATGAGTTTATTTTAAAAGAGGGACCAAAAGTGAAGATGAAATATTTTTGGACCAAAATTTTGTTTAAATTTTAAAATAAACAAAGTTTGTTCTCTCAAAAAAAAAGAAACAAAGTTTGTTTAAAAAAATAAATTTTAGTTTTTCAAATATATAGCTGTATAATTGACAAATCATACCCTTAAAATAGAAAGGAAAAACTTGCACTAGAAGGACAATTAAAAAGGAACTTAGGGATTAATTTTTTAAAGCCCGACCTATTTAAACCTACCTTCGAGTCTATTCCTACCCTACCTTCGGTTTCCCTTTTATCTTCTTTCTTCTACAATCGCACGAACGCTCCCAGCTTTTGCAATTCTCCATTCCGACGCAAGGTACTTTCCTTCTTTCTCTGGCGACTCTTCCGATTGATTTCTTTCTCATTATTAAACCTTTTTTTTTTGTGCGTTTTGATTTTTTATTCCTTTTTGAAATATAGCGTGACTGGCCATGAAAAGAAGAAAGGGTTCAATTACCCCACCAAGGGCTACTATCCAAAGATGCAGCACTAAAGCAAAAAGTCATGAACTTTGCCCTTACTTTGATAATCTTCCATCTCACTTAACTACCAAAATTCTCCTAAAGCTTCCCATTAAGTCTCTTCTCATATGTAGATGTGTGTGCAAAATTTGGAATACACTTGTTTCAGAACCACAATTCGCTAAATTGCAAATTGAGCGAGCACCAGTCAGTTTCATGATTCGAAAATTAGACGATATAGGAGTGTCAAGAAACATATACCTTCTTGAGTGCGAACCTGAAAAGTTTGAGATTGGAAGCAACAATCTTGTGAAGCTTAAGCCTATATTCGAGCTTCCTCTTTGTGGTGACATATCATCTATGGACAAAAATGACGCCAAATCATATAAGGTGATCAAGAATAAATCCAAGCGGCGTTATATTACTTGCACTTCAAGTAGTGACAAGTTTGGCATTGTGAATTCTTGCAATGGCTTGCTTTGTTTATCTGAAACATCTACTGGAAGACCTTTAGCAATTTGCAACCCAGTAACGAGGGAATTCACAATACTTCCTGAACTTACTACGACTTCCGACTGGTTTAACACTGCTCGGGTACAAGCTGGTTTTGGTTTCCAACCCAAAACTGATGAATATAAGGTGATCATAATGTGGAACAAATATGTTAGACGAGATAACCGTATGGTGTTTGAGCGTGTAGTGCTCGAGATACACACGCTCGGAATACCATCATGGAGAAATGTTGAAGTGGATCCTCAAATTTCTTTTTTGAAGCTTTTGAATCCAACGTGTGTGAATGGCGCACTTCATTGGATTATATTTGAAGCTTGTCAACAAAAGTCAATATTGTGTTTCAATTTTGAAAGTGAGAGGTTGCAGTCATTTCCTTCTCCTCCACATGTGTTTGGAAATCATGATAATGGATTTCCCCATAACATGCCTATTAGATTGGGAGAATTGAAGGGATTTCTTTACATTTTTCATAGATCGTCTTTCGAGAATGTTACAATGTGGGTTATGAAAGAATATGGCATTGGAGAATCATGGACTAATGTTTACAACATTGATACTTCGCTCACTCGTTTGGGCTATCCTGATCTGTGGTGTTGTGGTTTTTGTTGGCCGTCTAAACACCACGAACCTGAGAAACAAGGGTTCAAAGTTTTTCGAATTCAAGGGACAACTTTAAGAGGAGTTGAAGTAATTGAACATATTCCAAGTCTAATTTCATTGAACGATGTAGTGAAAAGAAACAATGTTGATGTGTTGAACACCCACTCATGGTACAAATGTAGCTTCTAATATTTTATTTTGATTGAGTAAATGAATTTGATTTTCTTTTAGAAATCACAATTTGACTCATAAGACGAAGATTCAATGGGACATGTGTGAATTTCTTACGTTGTTGTCTATGTTTTGATTTCCACTTTTTTGAACAACGAAGATTTATTTTTGTGTTGTTTTAATTTGTTATAATTTTAGTTCATTTTCGTTATCTAATATCTACCGTCTTTAATTACATCTTAGCTTTAACAATCGTAAAAATACATGTCGACTCAATTATTTGTTGGATAATGTTATCAACACTCATTTCAACACACTTTTTTCTACCACCAATTCTCTTATTGGGTTAAATACACATGAGTCCCACCACTATATGTGAGACTCGTTTCCAAAGTGATAGGACCTACATGTATTTCACCGATAAGAGAGTGAATATTAGAATGAAGAGGTTAAAATGAGTGTTGTTAGCATGACTCCTATTTGTTAATAATTACATCTTATAAATTTATCTTATAAATGTCGTTGGGTCTTACCCAACTCCACAAATGGGTTAAATACACATGAGTCCCACCACTATATGTGAGACTCGTTTCCAAAGTGATAGGACCTACATGTATTTCACCGATAAGAGAGTGAATATTAGAATGAAGAGGTTAAAATGAGTGTTGTTAGCATGACTCCTATTTGTTAATAATTACATCTTATAAATTTATCTTAGAAATGTCGTTGGGTCTTACCCAACTCCACAAAACTGGCTTAAGAGGTGGGAATTGCCCCCGCATATAAACACTTGTATAGACCATCTCTTATCCAATGTAGAACTTTTTAACAAATTCCTTTATACTTTTTGGATTGATGGAGGAGGAGAAAATGGATAGTTGTTGTAATGTCGGTTTTTGGATCTTCCTTCGTTGTTGAGTTATAGATAGTTTCTCAAGACTATTCCATCCCCTACAAATTGCAGTTATAGCTAATATTACTTAACCATTGTTCCTTAATTTTGTTTTAATTTTTTGTAGGTGGGAAAACGATATTACGTGGGGAGAAAATGAAGTTCTTTCCATATATCAACATATTGTTTGAGACTTGGAAAGTACACGTTCTTCACCTGCACTTGATGGTGAAGAATTTGGTGAAGAGCCTGCTTCCTAATAAGAGTATGAGTATGTTTGTTTTCGCATTGGAAGCTTTTGATGAAGAATATACAACAGGCAGGGTTATGCTAGATCACAATTGATAAGCAGCTTATTGTGCTAGTTTATCAGACAAAATCTTATTATTATTGCAAATGAATCAATGTTGTTGTTGTAAGAGATAAAAACCACTATTCTATCTTGGCATTCTTTTAATCATTGCAACTGTGTTTAACAAGAAAACGTTGATCAACTATTTTGATGCATAGTTTGAACTTTGAAGTTATTTGTTGGCTCTGTCTCTGTGACTCTATTTTCTTTTTCTTTTTTTATTGAGAAAATGAGTAATTCTATTCCAAAACCCGTAATCTGAATTCCTATTTTTGTGTATTTTAGAAGGAAGCGATTAGATTTTCCTCTATTCTAAGAACAAATATTTTTTGAATTACCCAAGTTTGAATCTTGATTGGAACAATTTGTAGTCAGATCTTATTTACTACTTACTTTTCTGTCGAACTCCGAATTAACAAAGACCTCTTCTTTTGAGAATGAAGGGTTAAGACAAAAAATAAATAGTTGACAAGGGATTAGCACAAATTTAATGCATCAATGTGTATTTTTCTTTTCGCAAAATTGCTCTTACTTTTCGGTACCAACTGAGTTTTTTTTTTTCATGTCATTTTATATATATGCAAACATATAAAATAATGATTAAATTGTTATCTGAAATTAAGTTAAGGAACCACAAGATTAATTTTCCTTTTCTTTTCAAATATCAGTTGTTACACTCATGTGTTACTCAAAATTTTGTTTAAATTGACAGGAAAATTTGGAAATACAGAAGGCCAGGTATGTTATAAAAACGAAAAATGAAATAGCTGAAGTCAATCAATATGCTGAAGAGAATTTTTTGAGCTAGAGGAAACATCTGCAAAGTTTCGTAGCCGTGGAGTTGCACCAAAGAATTTTTTTTCAAGCTTTTTCTATTAAGTAATTTCTCAAGTTTCGTAGCCGTGGACTTGAACACGTGTTTAATCCGTCCCAACAGATAAGAGAGATAACATATTTAACCATATTTACCAAGTAACTGAATTACTTTCTTTTGGTCATTTTAAGACATAGGCACAATGCAAAATTATGTGCGTATAAAATTCAAAATGACATGCAAATGTTTAATATAATCATTTCATACAAGTGTTCAATAAAATTACATCACTCTGAAATTCAGGACCATAAAATTATATGGAAGTCTCTTTATTCTCACCAATAGGCAACAAACAATATAATTCATTATTCATTTCCAGAAGTAGGACCTAAGAATGAGAGGGACAATGTTTTCACTCTGCTAAATGACTAAGTTGGCTATCTTGGTCCGCCATTTTCTGCCCTTGATTTAAATGATACGACCTTGAGTTTAGAAAAACCACCAGAAGAGGGGTTCTGGTCACCTTTGCCCTTTTACTTAAGAATCTTGTTTAATCCTGGAAGGAATACCCTGAATTTGCAATGTGTCATCCACTCTGGAAAGTTGTTTCTTCAACAAAACAAATATGTCCAAAACCTGAGGCAGTAAGCTAATACAATAATAAAGATATATCCTTCTGGACAATGGGAAATCTCTGTAAACACATGATCAATTTTACACCAGTAAATAAACTACGAGAATTCGCCCAACACACGCTGAGTTACTTAAATCAGGAGTTGTTCAAGTTCTGAAAAAGCTCCGGAAGATGGGCATTAGTCAGCTTGGTCCTCTTGGTGATTTCATTCTTCTTTTTCTTAGGTTTAGGCTTGGATGAAATGCCTTCCATTTGTGCTGCACTCCTCCTCTTTGCAGTGTTAGTAGCAGGCTTCATTCCATTTTTTTGGAGATCCCTCTCTATATCAATCATATCACGAGGCAATTCAATCCCACGAAAAAGCTGTTTTAGGTCATCATCCACCTTAATGGGCACTTTAGGATCATTAGGGTAGGCAATGTCTTCCTGTGAATCAAAGTTGGACAGCAGCCAAATCTCCCTGCCACCTTTCAAAGCCTATAAACTGAAAGCTTTATGAGATCTTATTTTCATAAACCAATTATATACCTAAATTTTGATTATTGACCACCTCTAAAAAATATCACTCACCACAGCGAGTCATCTGAGTATAGATGTTGCAGATTAATAGAATTCTTTCACTTTCCAATAAAAACATGCTAAAACAGTTCACACTTGTATTAATATATGAATAATGCTAGCAACACAGTTTGACACACACTTTCCAAAACACACTCTTTTATTGGTTAATATTTATGTTGGTCCCACTAAATTCATATGGGACCCACAAGAATTGGTAGGACTCGTGTGAATTTTAATGATAAAAGTGAGTGTTGAAAGTGTGTTAGAGAGTGTAACTACAAAGAGAGGGTGCATATACACTTGGCCTTGTGCCTTGTCTCAGAGAAGCCGAGACTTTGGGTAGGAATAATTAGTTTTCAAATTAATATTTATTTATATTTGTTTAAGTTATAGGGTTATTCTTTTATATGCATGGGGAGGAAAAAAGAATACCATCAATATATAAGTATAGACTCCACAAAACATGATTGAAATGTCAACTCAGACAAAGTTTAGAGCTTAGATTCTCTATAGGATAAGTCAGGGACAGACTACATTTGGGAATAATAAGCTGGGACAAGATTGTATATGGGATAATAACACTGGATGAAACCACTTCGATACCATATTGAAGTTATAGGGTTAGTCTATCAGATACAAAGCGAGGACCGTGAATACTCAGGACACTAAACTTATATTTATATTGTTGTGGATGATGAGTTGGATCGTTTTTTCAGATCATTCTAACCATATTTGTCTATTATATTTTATCCCTTGCAACATCTTATGCATATATCCATCAATTGTATTGACTATTTGAGCTTCTTTCATAGGCATGGTGACTGGTTAGTATTTCGGCACAAATGTGTGTCCCAAAAATTCATCGTGCACATGAAAGGAATCAAGTTGGTGAGATAAGAATAGTTGCTCAATAAGATCAAGGTGGTATGGGAGTTAGACATATATCTATGACTAAATATTACCAATGTTTCAGAAAAACGAATGTCAAGAAATTAATAAAACCAACTACTAAATCTTATTTACCTGTAAGTCCTCCATTACAGTTGGGTATGAATCCTTTAAGTCAATAACAGCAATGCCTTCTGGAAATTTGCGTATCAGGAAAAGCAGCTCTTTTTTGTCCCGAAGAGCATGTTTCGACTATAGATCAAAAGCAATGACAAATGTCATGAACCAAAATAGTAGTATAAAAGAAGAGGATGTTATTGTCAAAGTGAACAAAATTGAAAGACGAAGGTTTACATATATGCAAGAATAAAAGTTACCTTGTAAGAGAATCTTTCTCCATCGTATCTTACTTTTGGATTTTTCCTCATATTGTCAAAAACATCTTTGTTAGCTTTCATGTCCACATGGCATGTTTCATTTATTTGCTCCAATGTTAAAGCCTGCCGAGTCTATTAAGAAAATACAAGCACAAGCACTAAGTAAGTATATATGGCAACATGCACATACCCATCAACCACAAGAGAGGTCCGGGTTGGCTGAAAAGGTTTATTAATTATTAATCACCACTCAGAATAACCATTAGGAACAAAATAGCTTATGGATTACATCATCGAACCATATTTATACATCACATACAAGAAGCACTGCAGAAGTTTTCCTAAACAGCCAGGGGCGAATGGCTGTGTTGACATGGGGTAGCATTGGCTACCCCAAAAGGAAAAAAACACTTGAGTATTTAACATAGTTTAATATATAGCTACCTCATTAATATAGTATTTGGCCACTCCAAACAATTTTGTTCGTTTAAAGAGAGATGATATTAAAATAATATAGATAATCTATTTAGTTTAGTGTCCATTATGGATAAATTTGACTTCTTAAAACTCCATATAGTTCAACTTTTATAAATAACTATTGTTAGCTTTAATTTTTTTTTGTTTTTTTAAGAAAGCTTTTATTTTCTTTGTTGGCGTTTCATTAAATATAAGTATATTAGTTTTTAAAATATATTTTATTTCTTCTTTATGTTTGGCCCCCTCGTAAAACTTGTGGTAGCTTCGCCGCTGTAAACAGCAACGTGATTTTGAAATTAAACTTGTATAAAGTATAACCCAAGGGCTTTAGAACCTAAAGTACAAGTAGTTTCTTCTAATAATATTTATAAGATGGCATGGGACTATAAATTTGCACGGAAGGATGTAAATGCTCCATTAATACTTTTTATATAACCGGGTTAATGGTGGATCCCTGTGAGGAAATAATATGACCAAAGTGATCCATCAAATTAGTCCAATTAAACATTATTAATTTATTGGGTAGAAGAAACAATCTCAGTATAGGTACCTCTTGTCATAGGAGGAATTGCAAGTGTTGACATCACATATTATTAAAGATCCTCTTTAGATAGACTTATTTGAGCTTATCTACTGAGCTAAGTACTAGTGAAACTGTTTGGGAGAGCTTATGAAAACAGCCAATGATATGTCCATAAGGTGTTTTCAGCTTATTTTCATAAACTCTTCTGGACAGCTTATAAAACAACTTATAGCTTATATAGAAATAGTTTAACTGTATTTCATTTTGATATAGAAGTAGTTTATGTATAAGCACTTATATGATAAGCGCTTAATTAAGTTGCTTATCCATACAGGGCCTATATACAACTTAGGCTTTTTTTGGTAGTGGCCTAGGTTTGAACCCCGGACCTTGCATATTTTATGCATTGCATAGTAGTTAATAGCGGATAGCGGCGTGTAGCGGCCGAC
Source organism: Medicago sativa (assembly GCF_051527215.1). NCBI lineage: Eukaryota > Viridiplantae > Streptophyta > Magnoliopsida > Fabales > Fabaceae > Medicago > Medicago sativa. The sequence goes on from NC_140753.1 coordinate 3,909,528, forward strand.
CCCAAAAATGCTATAGCGGGATAGCGTCTAGCGCTATGACCGCTATTTCATAACTTTTACGACATAATTTTACATCACCCGTAATTCCCAATTGGTGTCTTCTTGCTCTACTAATTCCTCCATTGCTGACCTTATCACAGAAACACAGTAAATCTTTTTCTTATCATTCAAATCCTTCCAATGATATTAAATTGCCAAGCAATGTCGAGTTTATCACTGGTCCGTTTATGTCTTTGAGCACATGAGTCAACAGACACAGAGTTTGATTGAACACCAGAAGTTGATGCTGCCATGACTGTGTTGTCCACAAAAACAACAAAAATAAGGAAACAGAGAGCAGAATAGAGGATGAACAAAACAGAGGATGTTTGTGATATGTTTATGAACAAGCAGAATAGAGGATGAACAAAACAGAGGATGTTTGTGATATGTTTATGAACAAAACAGAGAGGAAGATTTTTAGAAGAGAGCAAACACGAGGTCAAGAAGTTACAAACCTGAGGAACGGCGGCGGTAAGGAACGACGGCGGATGACGGTGCGACGGCGGCGTTTTACGGTGAGAAGATGTACAGATCGTCCGTTTTTTGAGAGAAATGCGTTTTGGGGTGAGAAGATGAAAGGCGCCGTAAAGAATGAAAGAAGGAAGAGAGAAACTGAAGTTATTAGGGTTTGACGAAAATGACAAAAATACCCTTGTTTTTTTTAAAACCAAGGAGAATCTTGTATTTTCACGTAAAATGAAATAGCGGTGCTAGACTGCAAAACCGCTGTGCAGTGTTGCGGCCGCTATTGCGCCGCTATCTCATAACGCTACGCCATGGCTTATTGCATAGCGGTCCGGTACCGCACCGCGCGGCCGCTATTGACCGCTATAGCGCCGCTATTAACTACTCTGATGCATTGTCCCAACCAACTGAGCTAAGCTCACGAGAACATACAACTTAGGCTTTAATATAATGTATTCTGACCTTAATATCTAGGTTTTTGATATCTTTGCGACCATGACCATAACGTAATTACAATTTCAGCTGCATAAGTATACTATTTGACCACAATTTTCAGCAACACTAAGATCATAAACTTATAAAGCTTCCACTTTTAACTGTGATTGTTTTATGCAATTAAAGTTTCATCTAAAATCATATATTAAAGAGCATAAAAATAGTAACCCAAAGTATTCATAATCATAAAAATAATATCAACTTGTGGGTATTGCATATGATCATATTTTGATACCTCAAAAAGAAGATCAATAACGCGCTTCATTTGAGCTCCAACAGGAGCTTTACGAATACTATTAATATGTTGAAGTCTCTCTGTATCGGTCGAAAATTTGACCGGAGCAAGAGCATTTGGCACAGATGCAGATACAGCCTTGTTTGCTGCTATGCTTGATAGTGTTGATTGACATTTCTCTTGCTGCTTTTTGAATCTATCTAGCTTTCCTTGTAACGCCATCTGAATTTCAAATCAATTCAATTTCTAGGGTTTATCAAAATGATCAATTTTTCTAGGTTTTCACTTTTATATGCAAAATCAATGGGGTAACAACAATAACATATACTAATGTATTGAAACTTTCTTGGAATAATAAAAATTCAATTGTTATAATAAGTTTTGAGAACAATTCAATCAAAGAGAGGGTTATTGAAATTTGATTTTTGTGATCGGAAAGGGTGAAAAGGGGAAAGTAGAAGAGAATTGAAATTTGAAACGTGAAAGCGCGTATTGAAATCGAGAAAGTAATAATAATCGGATGAAGAATATGTATGTAGAGCGAATTGAATTGAATTTGAGAGATGAATAGAAAGATAACCGTGATTGAGTTCGTCACAGATTTTTCGATATGGAAGAAGGAATGCAGAAAAACAAAGTCTTTGGTGTTTTTTTCTTCTTATTCTATTTTTTTTTCCTTTCATTTTACAGGTATTTAATATTTATTTATTTTGTCAAAAAAAATATTTATTTACTTTCTGTAAAAAAAAATTACTCTTTTTCTTTAGAAATATATTTTTACAGCATTGCTATATATCCCGAAGCTGCCTATCCCGAATACAACCCGAAACAGTGATCAACCAATTAAAAAGCATGTTTCACGGAAATCATGGGGGGGAGTCAATATAGGAATGGGAAGTCAATAAAAACGGCTTAGTGGAAAACAGTCGGGATGGCTCGTGAAATAGGTTCTCGGGATGAATATCATTATTCATATTTTTATTCTGGAATTCAAGCAGAACCATACATAAAATCGGTGTAAATTAGATTATACTCACTTTTTAGACGAGTTTCAGATTAACAATGTCTTTTTTCCTTGTATTTGAAAGTATTACCCTGTCGATCAAAGTTGGCATAATTAGTTAGGAAATTGATTCACCCGCAAAATTGTATATTTAATTTTCGATGTTAGTGTGAAAATCGCTTTGATTGGTGATATATAAGTACCTCTGTTAGCATTCATCGAGTTTGGACCCTTGATGCTGTCATGACTCTGTTGAGCCTTTAGAGCTCAACTTAAAAGGAAACCGTGAATCGAAATAGAGATAAACGCATTAGAATTTAAAATTTTATTTTCCTTTCTTGGATATATAGAGATGATCATGAATAAGTGATAGGTAATTTACCTCTTGAAGCACAAAATCTTTGTTCTCAAACCGTTTCTAATTATGAGCAAAGAAAGTGCAAGGATGGCTCTATTGGTCTACGCAAATATAACAACTATGATGATCAGTGCTAGCCAAATTGAATGGAATTTCTCAATAATGTACCCCATATCCTATAATGTTATATGTTTAAGTTAAAGGCATCGTTTGTTACAGTTTATCGTGTTTCGTAATTTAAATAATAAATCCTAATTTTTAATTTAATCACGAATAACTCTCATTTCTTTAATTATTTATTTCTCTCATATGGACCATGTAGGTACACGAAAAGTGGATAGTAATATTATATCATATATCTAATAATATAAACACGATAAACATCTAACAACACGTCATTGCCACCTAAGTGACATGTGATTTGAATAAACATTTATGTGATAACGATCATGTGTAAAATTACTCATTTACCCTTATATCTATATTGAATATTGTTTTGGTAGGAACGATATATCTATACTGAATACAAAATATAGATCGTGTCACCATTGTATTATAGTCCTATACTCCTATTTATGTTTCTTGATCTCAGAATATATTATATATCAAATAAATTCAATATTTCATATGGCTTAGTTCGGCATAATCATACATTTTTACGGTGATATTTTATCAAGAGGCGTACATACATTTTTTCATGTTATTCGGGAAGAAAAATTTCATCTAGATAACTCATGGTGGTCAGCATCGAAGTCCCTGATTTAAAGGTTTGAAGAAAATATCAAATTTTAGATTTCTCCTTGCTTAATTTGTTAAAAAAATTGAAGAGTTTCGTACACGACAAGAAAGCATGCACATGTACGCTTAATTCATTGAATTCAAAGTTTCAACCATATGGAGATATATAACTACAGCCATATATGAGTAGGCAACATTAGTCTTCTTAACCTATAAGATAAACACGTATAGTTGAATAATGCTGTCCAAAAGTAAATAACCACTTTGAGACAACAGTCTTTTTACCTTGTTGACCATGTGTCAAGGAAGGTTCGGAGGAGCAGCACCTCTCTCTATTTGATACCATCTCCATTTTTTCTATTTTCATGAAGAGAAATGATATTTTGACAATCACTTTTTGACAATTTTTGGACAACTTTCTCTCACATACTCACATGATGTTGTTATCCTCTCTCTTCCTTTTTCTCTCTCCATTGTTTTTGACCAATAAGAAGTGAAAAAAAAAGGTTGTCAACAAAGTTGTCATCAAATGGATGTCAAAATATCATTACTCTTTCATGAATGTATAATGAAATTTGAAAAAAATTATATAATTTATATATATATATATATATATATATATAATATATATATATATATATATTTCACCAAATAACATTCTCCATTTATTTTAAGCAAATAGAAAGTATCTTTACGCGGTCTGGAGGGTGTGCAGATTGCACATGCCTCAAAGTTTAAGGGACACCCCCAATTATTTTTCCTTACTCTATACCCTTTCCGTTTTAAAATATAAGGAAAAAATTGCTCAATAAAGTTAATGTATTTGATTCAAAATTTGTATTAAATATATTAAATTTTGTTGACCAATTTTTACTTATATTTTAAAACAGAAGAAGTATAAAGTAAAGAAAAAAAACTAGAGTTTAATAATACGAGGCGCTAACTGCTATTAACAATTGTCGAGTTGGATAGATGCATGTATAACTACTTTTGTTATAATTCTAGTGTAGTTTTGATATGGTGTGCAATTTTCAATGATAATGTAATTTTTAACTCTGTTTCCATATTATTTTATTGGCTAAAATATGGTATTGGTCCCTGCAAAATAGGTCAGTTTTGGTTTTAGTCCCTGCAATTTTTTTTTTATAGTTTTTGGTCCCTGCAAAAATAGGTCAGTTTTGGTTTTAGTCCCTGCAATTTTTTTTTATAGTTTTTGGTCCCTGCAAAAATTTTTGTTTTTGGAAATAGCCCCTGACCCCAGTTATGTGATGATTTGTCACTTTTATAAATTAAAAAATAATTATTGTATCTGTTTTATTAATATTTTTTAATTAAAAAATAATTATTGCTATATAAATTATAAAAAATAATATTCTTTTTATTAAGTAAGCACATATGCCACATATGCACAAAAGTGACAAATCATCACATAATTGGGGTCAGGGACTATTTCCAAAAACAAAAATTTTGCAGGGACCAAAAACTATAAAAAAAAATTTGCAGGGACTAAAACCAAAATTGACCTATTTTTGCAGGGACCAAAAACTATAAAAAAAATTGCAGGGACTAAAACCAAAACTGACCTATTTTGCAGGGACCAATACCATATTTTAGCCTATTTTATTTTCTTAATGTAGTTTTGATATATGTATGTATGTATTGGTGCGTTGTGTTAGGTTAGGACTCAAAAATAGATATATAATCAAAATACACAGTAAAGCCAACATCATCGTTAGGTAGAGATCGATACAACACTCTAACTAGAGACAAAAGTAAAGCATTGAGTGAGATTAATCCACCAATGATGATAATCGAAAAGTGAATTAGATTTTTTTTCTCTTGCAATCACTTAAAAGAGAAAAGTTTCACATTGTCAACAAACTACTGCAAGGACTGTGGTTTTTGTCGAACAATACAGTTATTCCTATCTTTTCAAATAACCCAAACAGATGTCATCCATATTATTTTATTTTACTTGAAATTGTATTAAAGCAATTAATGACTAGTTTCTAAAGGATTTTATATTGAAGGTCATGTATTTAATAATCAATTCACATATGCATGTATGTACCCACACACATGTACACGCATTCACAAAACACACACGCGCACACATGCATATACACACGCATATATACATACATACAGGGGCGGAGGTGTGTAAGGCTAGGTGTGGCTATTGCCACACCAGCCCATACTTTTTTTTTATACCGAGCATATATTACTCCCTCCGTCTCTAAATAATAGTCGTTTAAGGTTTATGCACGATTATTAAGAAAATGATTAATTGTGTTGATTTTGATGGTAAAATTAGTGTCATTTACTAAAACACCCTTATTAATTGTAGTTAGTGGAGTAGTTAAGTTGGATGAAATTTAATAAATAAGGGTATAATAATGGAAAAAAATAATAAATGCTGCATTGGTATTCTAAAGTGACAATTATTTTGAGAAAAAGAAAAATGGGTAAAGAGACAATTATTGTGAGACGGAGGGAGTATATGATATATATGTTATAATTCGAAATAGAATAAAAGCTACGCTTTGGTCTAGTGGCAAGGCTTTTTGATCTAACCATGATGTCTCTAGTTCAACCCCTAACTTTTGCGTTTCTTTTTTTCATTCTTATAATATAAATAACATACAGTGCCCTAGTTTCATAAGCAAAAACTGCATGATCAAAAAGGCAAAAGTTATGGTGCATAAGTCATTTCCTTATGCACCGTGCATAAACACTTCACAACCATCAGATTTCATCCAAAGAATCAGACAACAACATCATGGTCCACCCCATCTCTCTCTGCATTCCTCTCTCAACCGACCACCTCCACCACACCCTCCATCCTTCGTCCACCCCATCGCCTTCACTTCCGTTCCTCCATCGCCGTCAACTCCGTTCCCCACCGCCGTCACCTGCGTCCTTGTCCTCTGCCTCCCTCTGATTCACTTCTCTCCCTCGCCGCCATTCTCTCTTGACACCATCTCACTCCGCCGGAAAGACCATTCGCCGGCGTTCTCACAACCCACCTTAACCAGATGGCCATGGATTCGCCGGCATTTTCACATCGCACCGGCCACGACCTTGGCGGATCCGGATTTGTTTCAGGTGAAAGAAGGTCTGTGAACAACACTAGATCGGTGTAGGAGTGGAGAGAGAAGGCGGAGGAGAGAGACACGGGCGGTTCTGTTTTCAATTGCACCCTGCTGGATCAAAGAAAACCATTAAGTACATCTAATGGTTTTAGAGTACAACTGCTGGAAACCATTAAGTACATCTAATGGTTTTCCACAACAAAATGGTTTTGGCATTCCGGTACGGTGATGACGGTGATGATGATGAACGACGGTGTTGATCATGAGATTGAAGATTTTGGAAACCATTTCCACAGCAAAATGGGTTTGGAGTACAACTCACAGAAACCATTTCCACAGCAAAATGGTTTTGGCATTCCGGTACGGTGATGATGATGAACGACGGTGTTGATGATGAGATTGAAGATTCCAGTGCTGATGATGATGAACGACGGCGATGATTCATTTTGTTTTTGCTTTTGGGGGTGTAGGAAGCAATTATGTTGGGATTTATGCACGGTGCATAAGGATTTCCTTATGCACCATAACCACTCCCGATCAAAAAAACATATATTAGTCTTACTTGCTTTTGCTTACGATTTTTGAATCTGGGATTGAATACATGTTTTCATTAATTCGAATATTATAATTCTTATTAAGATATATAAACATATATTAAGATTTTGCAACTTGCATAGATTTTTTACTCTGAAATTAACATTAACTTAAATTATTTTATCATTTTTATGATGGTATTTAAATTATAATTAAAAAGTTAAATTTCACTAAAATAAGACCAACATTACCACACAAGGAACAAAGTGATTGACAATTTGTTACCATTGATACATATGTTATTTTTTTGGTAATTTATTTCGCCATAATTTTTAGTCTAACTTCCTTAAAAAAAAAAATAGCCTCATTATTAATTCAATCCCAGATCCGCCCCTGCATACATATACATACATGTGTGTAACACACTAAATTCGTGATTTGCATATCTCATGGATGTCCCAGCCATGTGCATCCAAGTTAAATCAAATGTATGTATAGTCCTACACTCCTAGCTCTTTACAAAGAAAATGTATCGTCCAAGCCATGATAGCAATTTTTCACCATAATATTATTTTAAGTGATTTGGGAAATTTTTTTTTTTCCGACCCTGTTTGCCAAAAAAATTTCAAAGTTGACCCCCTATTGAAAAAAAATACAGAAATGACCCACTTTCAATTTTTGGGGGTTTTTTTTTGTCGTTTTCTGCATTCCCGCCGTTTCAAATGGCGGGAATGAGCCGTCGTTCTGACGGCCGTCACGTCGCTGCAGGTTTTGTTTTTTTTTTTTATTTTTTTTTTCAGTACCGCCATTTCAAATGGCGGGAATGAATAATACTTTTTTTTTTTCGTTTTTTTTATTTTTTAGGCCATTATTTGTTTATTTATTTGTTTAACAATAAATAAAAAAATATTAATTTATTTGTTTAATAATAAATAAAAACATATTAATTTATTTGAACGCATAATACATAACGTTATTAACTATCGGTTATTTATACTCGGACAATTTCTCCTAATATGACCGTTTTTTTTGGCCATTATTTGTTTATTTATTTGTTTAACAATAAATAAAAAAATATTAATTTATTTGTTTAATAATAAATAAAAACATATTAATTTATTTGAACACATAATACATAACGTTATTAACTATCGGTTATTTATACTTGGACAATTTCTCCTAATATAACCGTTTTTTTTTATTTTTTGGCCATTATTTGTTTATTTATTTGTTTAACAATAAATAAAAACATATTAATTTATTTGTTTAATAATAAAAAAACATATTAATTTATTTGTTTAATAATAAAAAAAAAACATATTAATTTATTTGAATGCATAATACATAACGTTATTAACTACCGGTTATTTAAACTCGGACAATTTCTCCTAATATGACCAGTATGCCGACACAACCCACACTGTCTCGGTGTCGGAGTCTTCTTTACCACCTCCTCGTCCATTTCAGTCCTTATGCGGGTACTATTGGGTCGACCTTTCTTTAGTCTTTGCATGTTTGGATTATGGCAAAGCACGGGACCGTTGTATGGGGGCCAATAACTCTTATCCTGGACTACTTTGAAAGCTGTGTTGTAGATGGAGTAAACACTCTCGTTTTTGAACACAGCTGGAATAAGGGTTGTGTAGTCATGGTGAAATGAAGAACACGCGGCTATGACATGGGAACAAGGCAAATGTAAAGCTTGAAATTTCCCGCAATCACACCACCCCGCTTGCAGGTCCACCTTGAAAGTTCCCATTCGCCTTCCCTCCCTGTAGTTGACGGTCTCACGGACTGAGAAGGTATACCTTTCTCGGTCAAACTGTTCGACATGATGGGTGTTGGACTTAACAATTTCATCCTTAATCACATTATGGCAATATTCACTGAACAAATCTCCGGAACCTACCCTTGCAAACGCTTTTTGAGCCCTATCAGCAAAGAGACATGCCAGCCTATAGTAGGTTGATTGAACTATAGGCGTAACAGGTAGGTTGCGTGTTCCCTTAAACACAGAGTTCCACGACTCAACGATGTTGCTTGTCATGTGACCCCATCGTCGACCCTCGTCATATGCTTGAGTCCATTTTTCTTTCGGAATATTGTCCACCCAATCTAATGCACGCTGATTTGCCTCCTGGATTACACCACGATAGTAATCGAACAAGGGTATGTTTAGGGCATGTCCTGCACGTTAATAAAAAACAATTAGTTAGATAGTGAACCTATTTAATAATAACACGATATAAAAAAAACCGTAAGATAATATGCTTACCCATATTATTTACAACATCCTTAAGATCTCCATCCTTGATTGTCCTCATGAAATTTTGCTTAATGTGTCGAATGCAATACACATGAGCTGAACCAGTTTCTTGCCAACCATTCCTTGGGTCATTGAATGCGCTTTTAATTGATTCATGTCTGTCGGAGACCATGCAGACAGATATTTCTTTTGTGACGTGCCTTCTTAGATTTTTCAAAAAAAAACTCCAGCCCTCCTTTGTCTCACCTTCGACAAGCGCAAAGGCGATTGGAATCGTTTTGTTGTTTCCATCTTGTGCTACCGCGAGCAACAATGTCCCTTTGTACTTGCCATACAACCACGTCCCGTCGACATGGACAACTGGTTTGCAAAAGGTCATTCCCGCCGTTTGGAATGGCGGTAATGGAAGGCCCATGCTGACAAAAATTGATCATGCTGTGCTGAGAAAAATTAATCATGCAGAGAAAAATTCAAGATTCTTGAAACTGTGCATGCATGCTTGAAAAGACCACACTGAATTATTGAAACTAGCTGTTGTGGAAGTATTCGTAAGACTTAAATTTTCCTTCTATAAAATCAGTGTTGTAGTTGAACACTATACATCAGTTATAAATTGCTTTCAATCAATCCTTTATTTCCTTGTGAAACATAACATACCGCAAAGCTTTTCTTTCCGTCTAATTTACAAGATGGGAGACATCCTTTATCTAGGCAACAAACATAGATCCTGTCATATTTCAGAAACTATTAATGTAAGTTAATATTATTTTATTTGTTGGAACACTAGTTAATTCTAGTGAAGAAAATTGGAAAGAAAAAACACTATGAAAAAAACTAGTGTGTGGGTGTGACTTAAAAATGTCCCACATTGAAGGGTCACCCCAACTAGTAAGTGTTTATATACGGGAAAAGTGACCTCTAAGGGTGTGCCCTTGGGGTACCCAATTTTGTGAACGGGTGAACGCTTAAAAAAATTGATATATATTTTTTTGTCACTTTAAAATGTTAAATTAATTAATTAATTAATTAATTTTTCATTATACGAAAGTGTTACGCGTAACAAATTGATGTGTTACATTCCGACCCGATCCAAACCCGTATCCAGAAGCTTCCGGATATTTCCAATTAAGAAAACACGTTTGCTTGAGGATTAAGCAAACTTAATCCCCAAGTCACGCGTAAAACGCGTTTGCTTAAGGATTAAGCAAACTTAATCCCCAAGTAACTCTGCCTATAAAAGGAGAGCTCGCCCCACTCATTCTTCACACCAAAATCTCACAGTTGATGCTTCCTGTGCGGTTTTCTCTCTTCTCCCTTTCGATTTTAACAAATCGTTCTTCTTCTTCTACTCCTTTCTGTCCCTTCGGTATTAAGAGTGTTCTTAAGACCATAGTCCCTTGGTCTTAGGTTCATATTCCCTTCGATAATATATGATTCTTCGGAATATAGAGTGCTATTAAGATCATATTAAAGAATGATCTTAACAGTATATATATTATTTTAATAATTTTAAGGAGAAATGGTGGTATCACCATATTTGAGTGGTCGTAGTGCCATATTCATGTTTTGGAGAAGTTAGAATGGTGGTAACACCATATTTGAGTGGTCTCAGCACCATAATAGAATGGTAATAATACCATATTAATTTGAACGGTTTCGAATAGAGCGGTTACGTACCGTATCGAGTGGCTTCGATCAAACGATTGAGCCATATTTTGAGGGTGTAATTCTCGAACGATTTTTCTACAGTGCAGTAGTTAATCGAACAGTTGTAGCTGGGCTTGTTTTATCCTGGAGGCGGCGTGGTTGATAGTCTACCTTGCACAACTTTGGGTAGTGCCACGAAACGTCTTAAAGAGAGCGACCTGGTCGTGACTCAACCTAGTAACAACTTCGGTAGATGATAGAATTTGGAGATTCAAATTTAACAGTTTGGAAATCCAAAAACAACAATTTTAAGACGTTTCGATCTGCTATGTCTACCGAAGAAGTTACATATTGAGGTTAAGTTGTCCCTAGATACATTAAGGATAAATCAAGCTATAGATTTACATCTTTCGAATGAAACGATGAAAACAATAATTTGTTACAAAACAAATTATTAGTTACTAAAAAAATTTGTTTGATGAAAACAATAATTTGTTACAAAACAAATTATTTGTTACAGAACCAAACAAGTTTAGTTTGTTACAAAACATAAAAAATTGTTTGGAGCGGAAAATAAAATAATGCAAGGTTGTTATTTTGTTATGGTGAATTCTAAAAGTGTTTTGTTTTCTTTTAAACATTGATATCACGTACTGGTTTTCAAATCTTTAACAAGAATTGATAAACATATGCATCGATCGTTTTACATAATCCAAACTTGTAAATATGCAATAAGGAAAATAAATGGAATTGTGAAATTCTATTTATGTTTAAGAAAGAATCTGAATTTCAGATTTCTATTGAATAAAACTGAGTTGACTCAGACTTAAAGAGAGACTTGTGTACCATGCACTCTTGTGGAAAAAGATTGCACTTTGATGGTATGTTAAAAATTAAATTCTCCTTCTATGTTAATAGTTGTGTGATTTTAATATTTGACATATCAAAATTGATCATGAACAAGTTTAATTTTTGAGTAACTTGGACTTAATTCCAAAGTTATATAATTAAACAAATTGCAGTCAAGATATATGAACCAAAAGTTCATATAAATCAGAATTTAGAGAATTGAATCTCTAAACATAATAAATTATGATATGTGTTAATTTGATGACACATAAATTAGAAATGATAAAATGATATTTTTATCATATTTATTGATGACTGTGAATTTTGGAAAATAAAATTGATGTGCTTGAATGTTCAATTTTTATAACGAAAATTGAAATTTATAGAGTTCCCAAGTCTAAGAACAAAAATTCTAATTAAGAAATTTTTGAAGAAAAGACAATCCAACTTGTCTTATTTTTTGAACTTGGGATTGTCTGGACTATATTTAGATCCTGGACCCCAAGAGAGTTGAACTCACTAGTAGAGCCTATGAATATGTATTCATCGGGTATGCGATAAATAACGAAACATATAGGTTTTATGACCTAAATGTTAAAGTGATCATAGAATTTAAAAGATGTCGAATTCTATGTAAATATATACCCCTTTAACTAAATAATAGTGGGGGCACTAGTGGTGGCTCTAATGGGAGCACGACATTAGTGGGGGCAAATTAAATTTCCCTTTTTAAAAATTAAGAACTAGTGGGGGCACTAAAATCTGATCACATTCATGTTATCAGAAATAGTTATGAAAACATCGTACGAGATGTTATAGAACCTCAAGGAGGTAAGAAAGCTAAAATTGCTAAAGAGTATGAACTTGGTTTATACAATGGAAGAAGATCCATTAAGCCTTAAAAAGCTATATCCTTAATGGATGCTGAATTATGGCAAGAAACAATAAACGATGAAATGGATTTTCTAGAGTCTAACAAAACATGAAACTTAGTTGACTTGTCTCATAGTTGCAAAACCAATCGGTTGTATTTGGATTTTTGAAAAAAAAAAGGAACTAAAACCTGATGGTACGGTTGATGAATACAAGGCTTTCCTTGTAGTCAAAGGTTTTAGACAAAGAGAAAAATATAGACTTCTTCGACATTCATTCACCAGTCACGAAAATCATATCCATAAGAGTACTAGTCCCTTTAGCCGCCGTTTATAACTCGATAGTACTCCAAATGGATGTGAAAGTTGCCTTTTTATGGTGAACTAGAAGAACAAGTCTATATGGAACAACCTGAAAAATTTTGCAATTCATGGACAAGAAAACAAGGTCTGTAAGTTAGATAATTATTTGAATGGTCTAAAATAAACTCCTGAGGAATGGCATGAAAAATTTGACATTCTAATGTTATCGAATGAGTATAAAGTGAATGAAAGTGACAAATAATATTTGCACGATCATATGTCTCTATGAAGACGACTTGCTCATATTTGATTTAAAGATTCATGTTATGAATTATGTGAAATCATTGTTTATCAACAACATTGATAAGAAAGACCTAAACAAAAAAAAAATTGAAGTAATTCTTGGTTTCAAGATTACTAGATCAGAAAAGATAACTTTTTTGATAAATCTCACAAAGTTGAGAAGATCTTAAAGAAATGTAATTATTTCACCGTAAACTTGCAATCACATATTATGATCCAAGTGTAAGAACACTTGAGATGGAGCTAGAAAAAAAGAATATACGAGCATCATTGGCAGCACTTAGCTATGCCACTGAATGTATTAGATCCGACATTGTCGATGTCGTGAAACTCTTGTGCAAGTTTACTAGTAGACGGATGGAAAGCATTGCCATGCTATAGAAAGAGTCATGAGAAGACTATGACTCTAAGATTACTTCACTAGGAGTAACATATTGTACTTAAATGGTACAAGATATAAAATAGAACATCTTTCAGATGAATATTTAGCGACTAGTGTTTGCACATTGAGCATCACTAGAGGAGTTGTTTGTTAAAACAAATGATATTGACTCAGTCCACTATGGAATGAATCTGAGATGAGAACACTAGAGAAAACTAGTGAAGAAGCAAGTTGGCTAAGATCCTTGCTAGCTGAAATCCCTTTATGGGAGAAACCGTTACCGGCTATGTTAATTCATTGCGATAGTACCGCGGCTATTGCAAAGATTAAGAATCGTTATTACAATGGTAAGAGACGACAGATAAGGCGAAAACATAGCACGATTAGAGAGTGTATCTCTAAATGGAGCGGTTAGAGTTGATTTTGTACGTACGAATGAAAACTTAGCTGATCCTTTGACGAAAGGACTTAATAGAGAGAAAGTCCAAGAAACATCCAGTAGGATGGGACTAATGCCTATAGCCCACAAGTGATGGTAACCCGACCTACATGACTGGAGATCCCAAGAAATAGGTTCAATGGGTAAAAACAAGTCATGAAGTGGTAGAACATGCTATGAGAGAAAGAATATAGAAAGCATGATCCTGCAGCGAAAGAAGGATGATGTAATAGTAACTCTTAATGAGATCTATACTCTATGTTGAGTGGGGTACACAGCTACAGGAGTACCCTTGATAGACTCACCTATACGAATGTGGAACTTAGGCCAGTCCTATGGAATTTCGAGGCAGAATTCCTAGAGCATTCGTTAAAACCGGGATACACGTGCAGGGCCTTAAAACGCACGGGCTTTTAGAATACACCTATGAAAAGGTTTGTGTGTGGATTCTATGTCTGAGATAGAGTTCAATGCTGTAAGCAACTCTTGTTAAATCAGAATACCTTCCACTATGCAAAGGTTCAAGTTGTTGGCGACACCTTTGTATATTAGCAAATCTTATGGAAACGTTTTACGTTATTTCTCGAAACCATTTTGAAGTCAAGTGGGGGATTGTTGGAACACTAGTTAATTCTAGTGAAGAAAATTGGAAAGAAAAAACACTATGAAAAAAACTAGTGTGTGGGTGTGACTTAAAAATGTCCCACATTGAAGGGTCACCCCAACTAGTAAGTGTTTATATACGGGAAAAGTGACCTCTAAGGGTGTGCCCTTGGGGTACCCAATTTTGTGAACGGGTGAACGCTTAAAAAAATTGATATATATTTTTTTGTCACTTTAAAATGTTAAATTAATTAATTAATTAATTAATTTTTCATTATACGAAAGTGTTACGCGTAACAAATTGATGTGTTACATTCCGACCCGATCCAAACCCGTATCCAGAAGCTTCCGGATATTTCCAATTAAGAAAACACGTTTGCTTGAGGATTAAGCAAACTTAATCCCCAAGTCACGCGTAAAACGCGTTTGCTTAAGGATTAAGCAAACTTAATCCCCAAGTAACTCTGCCTATAAAAGGAGAGCTCGCCCCACTCATTCTTCACACCAAAATCTCACAGTTGATGCTTCCTGTGCGGTTTTCTCTCTTCTCCCTTTCGATTTTAACAAACCGTTCTTCTTCTTCTACTCCTTTCTGTCCCTTCGGTATTAAGAGTGTTCTTAAGACCATAGTCCCTTGGTCTTAGGTTCATATTCCCTTCGATAATATATGATTCTTCGGAATATAGAGTGCTATTAAGATCATATTAAAGAATGATCTTAACAGTATATATATTATTTTAATAATTTTAAGGAGAAATGGTGGTATCACCATATTTGAGTGGTCGTAGTGCCATATTCATGTTTTGGAGAAGTTAGAATGGTGGTAACACCATATTTGAGTGGTCTCAGCACCATAATAGAATGGTAATAATACCATATTAATTTGAACGGTTTCGAATAGAGCGGTTACGTACCGTATCGAGTGGCTTCGATCAAACGATTGAGCCATATTTTGAGGGTGTAATTCTCGAACGATTTTTCTACAGTGCAGTAGTTAATCGAACAGTTGTAGCTGGGCTTGTTTTATCCTGGAGGCGGCGTGGTTGATAGTCTACCTTGCACAACTTTGGGTAGTGCCACGAAACGTCTTAAAGAGAGCGGCCTGGTCGTGACTCAACCTAGTAACAACTTCGGTAGATGATAGAATTTGGAGATTCAAATTTAACAGTTTGGAAATCCAAAAACAACATTATTCCATTGAAACTCAATTATATTACTATTATTTATGTATAATTAGTAAAACACCAAATAAGTGTTGATTAATTTTTCATTGTATTTATTTATTTGTAGAACGAAGAACAACATTACCTTCGAGTTCGCTGTCATCGTAAGATTTCCCCGGCGCCCCCAACCATTGAAGATAGCTTAAGGTCAGCCGGATTGTGGGACTTTACTAAGTTAAACAAATACAACGTTGATAATCGTTTAATTGCCGCGTTGTGTGAAAGATGGAGGCCGGAGACACACACGTTTCTTTTTCCATCAGGCGAGTGTACAATAACGTTGGAAGACGTTCATATGCTCCTTGGTTTAAAGATTAACGGTGAACCGGTTACCGGGAAAACGGAAGTTGGGTGGGAGATTGTTGAACCAATTTTAGGAAGTATGCCAATGAATACTCGACATGACGGGAAGAGTATAAAATTATCATGGCTTGAAGATTATGTCAATGGTGATGGTATGGCAGGTCCCCCCACGACTCTAAATATGTTTAGAGCCTATGTCTTATACTTGATAGGCTCTCGAATAATGCCTAATATTAGTGGTAACCTTGTACATTTATCATTTTTGCAATTGTTGGATAAATCACCTGAGGAGGTTGGACAATACAGTTGGGGTTCAGCTTGTTTGGCCAGGCTATATAGATCCTTGTGTGACGGCGCAATATATGGCACTAGCGACATGCCTGGGTGCACAATTCTCTTACAAGCATGGGCGTGGTCAAGAATGTCATGCTTAGCTCCCGTGCCCAGACAAACACCACAAGCTGATACACAACTTCCGTTGGCAAATATGTAAGTAAAATAAATGTTATTTTTTATTAATTTTTAAATACATTTATCCAGCCTATGTTAATTATAACATTTTAAAAATTAATTAGATGGCTAGCACATGGCAATAAATTCGTGGAACATCCTCGGCATAATCTCGTATCTATACGTTCAAAAATCGACACCATGACATATGATCAGGTATTACATTTTTTTTTCGTGATTGCTTTTTAGTCAACAATTGAAGACTAATATTCATTATTTTTAAACAGTTCTCCTGGAGGCCTTATCTCAAATTCCATTACACCAACGAAGAAGAAAGCCAGATATGGTCTGCCAACACATATCTCATCAATTTTCAGATAGTCGAGAGGCATCAAACGGATAGAGTTCGGCTTCAATTCGGCTTACCACAATATCCACCTTCCTTACCAGATAATTTGAAAGCTTTCCACAAAATTAATTTGACAAAAGATAAAATTAAAGGCTCGTGGAGAGATAAGCATCATCGTCAAGTCCAAAACTGGAACCAACGACATCAATTAGCACTTCAGGGCGTTCGGTATAACCATGAGGTTTATCCAAATCGTCAATATTTTGCATGGTATTGGGAATTTTTCGGAAATCATCTGTGGCTTTCTAGAGATGTATTATTGACAAACCCAAGGCAAGCATGTGCAAGAATTTTACCACAATTGTCGCGTGACTATCCTGCAACGCCAGAAACCTATACGGTGCCAGATGAAAATATGTGGTCAAATACACCTCCAACATACAACCAATTCATGACACCTCCACCCACTAACTTTGACCAAAGCTTTAACCCATCCACCAACTACAACTACAACCAAACTTACCAATCACCTCCACAACCCACAAACCAAATCTTATGTAACACCCCAATCCCATATCCAACCTATTCTCAACAAAGTCATCATGGAGAAAGCTCTCGAACATCAAACTATTCATTTGATGACTTTAATCCAACTCAGTACACCACACAAACCAGTTACCCAGACCAATCACAGTACTCCTCCTTCAACCTACCAACCCCCCCCCCCCCCCCACACACATTGTAAACTATCCCCAAACAAACTACGCACCTCATTGGCCAAATTCACAAACTAATACTATAGAAAGTCTGGCAGCAGGGTTTAATGACGATGACTTCGTTAACGAAATCTGGACCAACTCAGCTCCACAAGTGCAAAATGAAGTCACTATGGAAACTAATGATGATGCTGAAATTCCTGATGAGGATGTGGAACAGGAAGAAGATGAGGAAGAGGAAGAGGAAGAGGAAGAGCAAAATCAACGACCCGTACGAACTAAAAAAGATAAATTATGTGCTACGGGAGGTCATAGTTTACATTGGCGTAAATGGTTGCCGAGGAGAAAGTAGTTTTTGTTTTTATTTCGTATGAATAAAATAATTAGTGTTTTAAAATTAATAAATTAATATTTATTATCATTAATTTTCATTTATTATTATTTGTGTTTTAAATAAACAAATAATGGCAAAAAAAAACGGTCATATTAGGAGAAATTGTCCGAGTATAAATAACCGATAGTTAATAACGTTATGTATTATGCGTTCAAATAAATTAATATGTTTTTATTTATTATTAAACAAATAATGGCCTAAAAAATAAAAAAAACGAAAAAAAAAAGTATTATTCATTCCCGCCATTTGAAATGGCGGTACTGAAAAAAAAAAAAAAAAAAACAAAACCTGCAGCGACGTGACGGCCGTCAGAACGACGGCTCATTCCCGCCATTTGAAACGGCGGGAATGCAGAAAACGACAAAAAAAACCCCCCAAAAATTGAAAGTGGGTCATTTCTGTATTTTTTTTCAATAGGGGGTCAACTTTGGAATTTTTTTGGCAAAGAGGGTCGGAAAAAAAAAAATTCGTGATTTGGTGTATGTTTGAAATAACACTGAATTTAAAAATTTATGGTAATATCGTAATTTTGTTTTGACACTATCATTATTTTGTTGGTACCCGGTGGAATATTGTGAAGCAGGGAGGTTGTTTGGAGCTGCCACATGATTGCTACTTTTTTTCTAGTCAAGTAACTTTTGTTTTTTTGACGAATTCTTATCACGCAACTTCTTAGTAGGTAGTCAATGTGTATCCTATCAACTGTTCGATGATTTTGGAACAACTTTGCACATTTTGTGCTAGTTTGTTCAATTTTAATAGAAGTTTTGCTTATAAAAAAAGGCTTGTTGAAAATCAAAAATGTAGTTTTTACTAAAATTAGTATATATGTTGCATTTTTTTTTGCAAGAAACACACTTCTAAATCTCAAGTCAATACCATTAAATCAACTTAAGTGAATTCTGCAGGAAAATATTGTACCTTCAAAAGAGGGTAATGATACTAACAAGATTACAAGAGGTTTCCCTAAAAAAAAAATAACAAGAGGTTGGATGCATTCTCCTCTAAAAAAAAAGTTGGATGCAAACTAGTGTACCTGATTAGTGAAGAGAGAGAGAAGAGAGGTTAGATACATTGGATCTTATGTAATAATACTCCTATTAAAATTGGAGTAATATTCAACGAATATGCTATAAATAGCAGTAGTCGGGTTACATCATGTTGTGTGTTGTGGCCCTTAATCCTTTGACAAAATCTCAAAAGTTATCAAGATAATTGTATATCAAAAGTTAGTAAGGTGGATAAAGTTGTTTTAGGGAAAGATATTTGAGTCCGGTAATAAAGAGTTAGGCTTAATTAATGATTTGGTCTCTTAAGTTATTTGTTGGTTACATTTTGGTCCTATAAGTTATTAACGTTACAATTTGGTCCATTAAGTTACTTTTTGGTTTCGTTTTGGTCCCTTAACTATTAAAAGTTTCGTTTTGGTCCCTTAACTTATTTTTTGGTTTCGTTTTGGTCCCTTAACTTATTTTTTGCTTTCGTTTTGGTCCCTTAACTCTTCCTCCGTCAACCACTTTGGTCCTTTACGTTGGGATGAATGTGTTAGAGTTAAGGGACCAAAACGAAACCAAAAAATAAGTTAAGGGACCAAATCGAAACAAAAAAATAAGTTAAGGGACCAAAACGGAACTTTTAATATTTAAGGGACCAAAACGAAACCAAAAAGTAAGTTAAGGGACCAAATTGCAACGTTAATAACTTAAGGGACCAAAACGAAACCAAAAAATAAGTTAAGGTAACAAAAGAGTAATTTGACTTTCTCTCGATAATGTAACATAACAACCATAAACATTAACATTTTAAAATTTCTCAAAAGATTATTAAAAAACTGTCTTGATTTTCAACAAAAGCCATATCGATCTCCCATCATAAACATAATTTAAAAACTTCATTGGCTCCATCCATTAACACTTCATCACATACACAATACACACAGCAAAATACACTAATTAATTATAAACCCAAGCAAAGCCAAAGTAGCAACCTAAATGAAGTTTTAGCAAAAAAACTTCAACTTATTGAAGGGACACACCATTGATCACATACACATTTCAATACACACTGGTCTGGTTTAGTGGCATCTCAATATGAGGAGCTCCAAGAGGACAGAAAACAACTTTGTAGTTAGATCCAGCAGGACAAGTGAAAGTACTTGTTGGATCATCTTGAGGGTAACTGTATGAATCATGACACCTATCCTTAAAAAACCTTGAGAAATAAGTGGGTCCACAGCTTCCTTGGCCATTAGTGCAACAATATTCATTGGTCTTAAAAACTGTACAAGGGTTGTTACAACCACCTTGAGTCCTCAATTCTTTAGGGCACTGTCCGTTAATATCGGCAGTGCAACTGATTTTGTGGCATCCACCATTAAGAGGGAAGAAATCCATTGGGATGTTGAAACCATCGACAAGTGAGATGTCGTAGAAATCTTGATTTCCGAATTGGTTTAACGCATATTCGGCTAATGTGTTTGGTGGGACACCCCAACCAGTACATTGGAGTCCACCGGTGCAATCACCTGTTTGGCAACGGCCACGACCGCTGCCATCAAAGTTGCAACCGGTGCGACCCCAAATACGAGCCATGGCGGTACCAGGATTAACCCAAAGGTTCCATGTTTGACCGCGGTCGAGGCGGCGACCACCGCCTGGGCTAGCAGCTGCCCAAACGGTGTAAGGGCAATTGTTGACGATCTCGAAGTTGGCTGCTTGTGAAGGAGTGAGGGTGAGTAGTAGGGAGCATAGTGTGAATGTGAGGATTGATATGAAAGTCATTTTGTCCTATGGATATTGGATGGAATTGGATGTATATGCTGGTTGAGGTTAATATAGGCAATTTTAAGTAAGGATGGGACTCGGCGGCCATCACATTTGGGCAATTATAATATTCTTTTTTTTTCCCGTCACTTTCTCACTAGTGCTTAAAATCATGAACTTTAGTCCATAATCAATATCTTAGATAGTAAATACTTGACTATTTTGGTTTATATAATGAGTTTAATACATAGCTACTTACTTTTTTTAATGTCATGGCCACTTTCATGACCTTATTACTTTTCAATTTGTATCTCTATTTCTCATCATATTACCCAACAAATTGCGTATTTCTTAATTTTCTTCTCTAATCTTGCTGGCATGGAGAATATAGAAAAAAACAAGTTGACCTAGCTTTCATAATGAAAAGGCCCCGGCGGCTATCTGCCTAACTAGCTCAGCTTGATCTATAATAAAGATAATATCAAAAAACATGATGTCATTTAATTTAATTCAACTAGACTTTTGACCCGTGCGACACTTTTGACCCGTGCGTCGCACGGGTCCTATCGACGGTAATAGACACCAATGAATTGTAATATATAACTCTATTGATGTTAAATAAGTCATTGGAAAATTTGTATTGCGATTAAATATAGTACGATAAACGGTCATCTTTTTGGAGAATGAGTTGTAGACAACATTAGTTATCATAAATTATAAAAAAAAAATAGTCAATCATATTAATCTATAATCATACTTATACACAATAATCAATAATAAAAACATATTCTAAAGTAACAGCTAATTAGTGATATTTACATCATATCAACGGTATGCCAGAACATTCTCCACATGCATAAGCTGCTATGAAACAACTATAACCAGCTATAAACCATCTACATGATTAGATTGAAAATAAAGTCTACGCCAGTTTCTTATGGTAGTCATAAATACTTGTCATTAAGGTCACTCCCATGGAAGATAAAGTTAAGGTGAAACCTGTATTGGATGTTAAATTGCAAGCTTAAAAAAGATAGACTCAGACCATATGCGCGAATACATTTCTTATGGGAAAATATAATCTGTCAAAATATTAATAGTTTTTCTTGAATAAGTTGAATACTAATAGTTTAGAAAAACAAAATTAATCATTTAACTAAGGTGTAATTCCTGCAACATGCCTAATTGCATGGTCATTGTATATATCACTACCCTAAATAAATGACAGATATAAATTAGGAAAATTAGAGATAATTACAACCTAATTAAGACCAAAATAAGTAATTTAAGACGAGAATAAGTAACTATATACAGTGTTCAACAAAATGTATATTTAGAGAAATGGAGTCCTTCAATCTCCATTGCTTCCATAACAGTGAATCCCAAATTATGAGCATAGTGCAGGACATCGACACCAAAATAAGATAAATCTTACATCTAAGATGAATCCAATTAAAAAAAAAAAGTGTATAGAATTTAATAAAGATGGTGCACCAGAAACTAATTAAATACCTAGATGTTAAACCAAGCTCTTCAAATACCTTCCATGTTTTCTGAATGGTTGACTAAAAGAGAGAAGCAAGTGGAGTTTCACGGCCAAAGGAAACTCGTTTTATGAGGGGAAGAAAAAGGAAGAATATGAAGATTAAAAGGTAGGAGGAATGCTAGCAACACTCTCTTTTGAACACTCTCTCTAGCACTCACTCTTTTATTGGGTGAAATCAATGTAGGACCTACACTTTGGAAATGGAACCCACATAAAGTGGTGGGACATACAATGATTTCACCCAATAAAAGAGTGAGTGTTAGAGAGAGTGCTCAAAAGAGAGTGTTGCTAGCATTTTTCTAAAAGGTAGAGAGGCTGTAAGATTGGAACCACCAATTGAGATTCAAAATTTAGTAGTATGTTACCTTTATGGAAAATAGCATAAATAAATGCAATACAAAGTATCTCAAGAATTACATTTTCAATGCAACTTATAAAATGAGGACGGTGCACCATTTTTTTTATTGGAATTCAATTTGGCAAAGACTTTGAAGGGAAATATTTTAGGGTTAACAATTTTAGTAATTAATGCAGTACAATTAGAGGGAAAATTCTAGGTTTAGGTGTTGCATGACCTAATAAGCTTTAAGAATAAGTTGTAAGTGATAGAAGTTGAGTGTTAAAAGTTTTATACACTTTCTCCAAAAAAAAGTTTTATATCCTAGAACAGTACGGTCGATACTTTATTGGTTTGTTCCGGTTAATATAACTCAATTGGTGAACAAACATTGCGGTATACAAAGGCTGATGTTTAGCCCTCAATTCTTTGCTTCATTAATTTATGGGTTATGCTAACTTGTACTCCTAAAGCATATGTTAAGCAACTCAAAAGTAAAAAAAAAATTCTTAAATTTTGTATATTCAATTAATTATAAAAAAAATCAAATGAATTAGTTACAATTTTTTTTTCTACTTTTGACTCATTAACTTGTACCTTAAAGGCACAAGTTAACAATCCCCTTAATTAATTGGATGAAATTCTTCTTCACTTTTTTAATTTATTGGATGAAATTCTTACCACTAAACTACTTACTAAAAAAATTACTTTATTTCATTCGTCTTTATTTAAAAGTTTTTTTTTCCCACATTTTCTTTGTACCTCAATATAAATTTTTTACTTTGTCAAAACGAATATATTTACAAAAATTGTTTTATTTAATTCACCATTAAAAAACTAAATATATTATTTCTCTCTTGCTCCTATCCATAAGGAAAATACAACAAATATCTTTTGAGCATATTGTTTAAGCAACAAAAGTTGTAACTTTTATAGGTAAAGCTGTCTATTTATTACTTTTATTTATGTTTGAGTTGTATTTTAAGACAAAGTTTCTTTTTAAGGATTCTTTAAATGAGCATTGAATCACAGCGTTTTATTTTCTGAGGCAGCCATCTGTTTGACTGTGTGTGGGCAGGCCGAAACAGCCTCCCACATATTTTTGCATTGCAACACTTATGCCTCTCTGTTGCAGTTGGTCCGATTTTGGTTAGGTGTTTCAGGAGTAGATCCTCAAAGCCTTCATGCCCATTTTCTTCAGTTCACTCATTACTTAGGTGGTATGAAGGCTTGTCGATCTTTCTTCCAGCTTCTTTGGCTCTTGTGCGTTTGGTTAATATGGCATGAAAGAAATAACTGGCTTTTTAATAATCCTTAACTCTTCAGCTCAGGGCTTATGAATAAAGTTAAGTTTTATTCTTATTTGTGGTTGAAGACCAATAACACCACTTTGTGTATTGTAGTCAGAAATGGTGGTCGAACTCGTTGAAATGTTTGGGTATCGACTAATCATTATTTTTGTTTTGTGGTATTATTTGGTTGACTGTTTGTACTTTTGAGTGGTCTTTTTAGCACGCCTTGTGCTAAGGAGGCGACTCAACTTGTGTTAATGTAATCCATTTTTTATTCTTCACAAAACTAACACATATTTTAGACAAATTTATTATTCCAACATTTTTTCTTAATATGCCTAATTTTTTCTGGAAATGTCTATATTAAAAGAAAGGAGGGAATATCATGTGTTGAACAGTTTATTGTATCATTAATTAAACTCTTAAGACTAATAGGAAGTTTAAGATGTGAGATTTTGTAATATGACTTGTTTAAAAAGGTTATTATTTTTAGCTAAGTAAAAAATTTATAAAATCATTAAGGCTTTGTTTGGGAGTTTGGAGGGGAGGGGAGGGTTTTGGAAAAAAGGAAGGAGCAAATGGAAGAAATAGAAGACATTGGGAGGAGAGGGCTTTGGAGGTTAGTTTTTTACTCATAATAAAAAATCCCCCTCATTTGGGAGAACTCAAAAATTGTATTGGGGGAGGGTTTTGGGGGGTTATGGAGGGTTTATATGAATTTTTCAAATCCAATCTATGTTGTTATTATATTCTTAAAATTAAAAGTATATTAATCATAAGTATTAGTTTATCATTCTCTAAAAAACTATTCTTTCAAAAAATGTGAATTTTTTGTCCATTTTTCTATATATTTCCAACCCCCCAAAACTCTCCCCTCCCTTCCCCTCCAAACTTCCAAACAAAGCCTAAATGTTACACTCTTTTTACTCCTGTTGAAAAAAGAAGAAATTTTTTTTATTTTGAACAACAGCCAAGTTTTATGTCACGGTTGACAATTTATTTTAAACAAAAACTACGTTTAGCCTATTTGTTTTCACAATAAAAATATGTTGGACGTGCGTCAAAATTGATGCTACAGTTTATAGCTTTGGAGAACCGCTGAGAAAATTATTGTGGAATATGAGAAAAGAATACAAACATAACACTACTTAAAATTAATTTACATTTTGTATATGAATTACTAGTAAAACTACCTTCCTTCCAAGTGAGATGGATTAATATATCTCAGTCCAAAACTCATCGGTGAATATTTTATTTGTGAAAAATCATAATATCAGTAAAGATAATATTGAACACAAGTATAGTCTCCCTAGCTCAGTTGGTAAGGACAATGCATGTAAGGTATGAGGTTCGAATCCCGGCCACCACAAAAAAAACACAAGTATAGTCCTGTGAGCATAACTCAGTTGGCAGAGACATACATTATTATATGCAGGATCTGAGGTTCGAACTCCGAACACCCTATTTAATTATCTTGCAAAGGGTGAATTCTATGTTGGAAATTTGACATAGAATTAATTAATAGGTAGAAATAATAATCAAGAAATACAACCGTAATTATAAATATAATTCTCAATAAAATAAACAAGAAAGGAAGAACTTATCGGTTGTTGGCTGAGGCGTGCAAACGCACTGGGCTTAAGAGCATTTCGCCGCCACAGGTCAATCACCTGATGCAGTTGGCCTCAAAGCTAGTGCTCTCCAGGATACAACAGCCTCTTCTCACTAACACTGCACGTGAACTAGCGAGGGCACAGGAACAACTATAGGATGCTCAAAGGAACAATTATCCAACTCTATCAAATTGTGTAATAAGGGGATGCCTTTTTTTTGTGGAGGAAAGAGTGAAATTGCTTCTGTTATCTATATGCCAAGCAATGCCGTCCTTCTATATATTTGACTCAGTATCCATTTTACCGTTGCAATTATTTCCTAACTGATACAACTTTAAAAGCTAAATTATAGGCTTGACCAAGTATTGATTAATTGCAACGTGCCAAAATGGTGTAACGGCAGCAATAAGAAAGTAACGGCATTGACCAAAATATCACTTTATTATTAATAACAATGAATTAATGTTAAAATATAATATTATAACTTTAAAATAAATTAATAATAAAATATACAACAATCCCCCACAATTTATTTTAAAGTTGTGTATGTTCCAAAGAGCGTGAAACATCAATGCATAAGCACTAGTGTCTTTTGGACTATGAACTAGCACATAGAGCAAATGAAATTTGATCCACTAGAATGTCGGTGAGATTATAACCTCTATGAACCTCATTCCGTATGTGAATCAGTGACCTCATCACTCACATTGATCTCTCCTCCAAAGTTTGTTCAACGCGGTGTGGTGCATTTTGGCCTTGCACCTATACCTGGATTTCATGAGTGGCTCTAGAAAGTCTGCCCAAGCTTTCATAGAGGCGGCCCCACCTCCAACACTCATATAGGTAAATCTATCAAGTGTACACCACAGTCAAGCACACCACTCAAATGTATGAGCTATAGATTTATTAAGAGTTTATATACTCAACCTCCAACGCTGTAGTATACACTATCCTACACCATAGGGATGAATTCTAAAAATTAAAATGGATAGTGTCTCAACAAATTGACAAGTGACTTGTTCTTACCCATATGAACATAGCCTTGCAAATTTTCACAATCTATGTTGGGTTACCATCACTCTCAATTTTTGTATTGGACATAATCCATCCCCCTTCGATGTAAATATATTTTTCACTATACAGCTGTATAAAAAATAATACATTGACCAAGACGTCTCTCAGTCAGTATCTCATATATATCATCAAAACATCATCCATGATATATTATCATAGGTTTGCTTCATTAAATTCAAGCAACAACACCCCCACATAGGAGAGAATTAAATCTACATTTAGATTTATTATACAGGTCTACTTGGAAATGTTTCCAAGCAACAACGCCCCCACATTGGGTAAATATAAATCAATGTGTGAATTTTTACTTAAGTCTACTTGAATTATTTTTCAAGTGACGACACCCCCACATTGGGAAAAATAACACATATAGATAAATTAAACATCATTGTATTATTTTAATACAATGGATAATCCACAAGATGTCACCATTATTTTAAGGTGAATCTCAATATATAACTCATGATTTAGCAAGTGTCGCAAGAATATATTCAGGTCTACTTAGATTATTTCTAAGCGACAACATCTCAATTGCACTTATTTCACTCATAATATCATACATGTATCTTAATGAATTTATCTTTATTTGTCATGTATGTATTTTCATGCTTCAATGGCTACGATCTTATTGCATCTATTAAAATGACAGCTAGTGCATAATATAAAAAATGGACAGCTCAATATCTCACTATCAAAATTTAAATTAAAGAGATAGAAATAATTCCAAGTCACTCTCATGAAATTTTTATGTGATGCTCACATAGTGAACAAAACAAGTTTATACAAGTGTTGACCCAAACAAAGCTCAAAATTATCCAAATCTCATAGAGTAAATAACTATCAAAATGAAGCATATAACATAGTCAGATGCACAAGTAAACCTAGCATTAGAAATACACCAAAATTAGGTACTTGTATACATCAATTCACAACAGCTTAAATTTGAACCAAATACACTTGAAAATTTTATCATGACTATGAATCATTTATAATTGACACAAGTAAATCATATATAATAATGAGAAGTAAGATGAAATTGATAGAACCTGCATGACAACATCTATCCAATATAATTGGTAGAGAATTATTTTTGCATTTCCTTCTACACTAAGTTAACCGCTATTAAAAACCTTTAGTTTTAACAATAATCTTTAAATCCGAGTTCTAATCACGTACACCATCTACTTAGTAACATTTAATTGAAGATAAACAAAATTCAAGATCATTTTCACGCATTCAAAAATTAACATGTAAGCTAAAAGAGCATTCAAAGACTCCAACAGTAAAATCATTAATCATTATCAAAATAGAACTCAATAACTAATGTAGAGGCATAAAAGAAAGCTACAAGAGCAAGCGCTATTTTTCCCAACATATTCAATACAATACTCTTGCAATTTCACAACACACAAAATCAAGATTTGTGAGGTATATGGTTAAAATGTGTACCTGACCCCTTGTGGTTGATTTCAAGGGTATAAGAATTTAAAACTTACAACAAAGTTTGATTTCGGAAGAATATGTTTGGGCTTCAGCTGAATAGACATTCTTTTAAATCAAAGATTCACTAACAATTTTGAATCATCCACGGAAAATCCTCTCCTGATGCAAAATTCCTAGCTCTTTCATTTTCTTTTATGTATGAAAAATTAACATGTCCCTAATCTACCATGTCATAAATCAACGGAATCAACAAGATAAGCAGAAGATGGAACACTTTCATTCATAACTTTAGAAACATCTAAAACAAATAAACCATTACTATAAAAACCTTTGCCTACAAAGCCCCCACATTTTGAAAGTAAAACTTTGTCTGAATCAAAAATAGTTTTTTTTTTTTTTTTTATATACCCGCCTTGCTCAATATAGATACAGATACTAAATTATAATTCATATCAGGAACATGGAGAACATTACTTAATGAGAGGATTTTTTTCCTAAAGTGAGTTTCAAATTAACCTTTCCTTTACCAAGAACAGTGGCTGTTC
Source organism: Medicago sativa (assembly GCF_051527215.1). NCBI lineage: Eukaryota > Viridiplantae > Streptophyta > Magnoliopsida > Fabales > Fabaceae > Medicago > Medicago sativa. The sequence goes on from NC_140753.1 coordinate 3,938,201, forward strand.
TTGAATCACTTAAAATTTTATTTTCCTCTCCTTCCCCTATATATTTATAGGAGGTGAACATATTTTTATTTGCGCATATATGTGTGGTGACCCCAGAATCTACCACCCATGATTTTTCCTTTGTAAGAATTATAGTTTCAGAAACAACATTCGCAAATATATCATCCATCAAAGCTAAATTAAATTTAGGATTGACAGGTTGGTTGTTTCCATTACTGCATCTATAGTGAGCAATACAAGGTCCATACTTTTGTTTAAAAAAGTTCCATTGCAGGGGCATTGCAACAATTTGGTTTTCATATATAACAAATAGTAGTGCAAATTATATGTTAGTAAATGAGAGGCAACAAAAGATGTACAGCTTGTCAACAGTAGTAATAATATTTTACGAAAAGAATTGTGACAATTATATGAATAAAATTAGTATAATAATTCTTGATTATAATTAATTCTATATCAATGAAACTTTGATGAAGCTGCTCTTAAGATTGTTGGAAATTTGACATAGAATTAATTAATAGGTAGAAATAATAATCAAGAAATACAACCGTAATTATAAATATAATTCTCAATAAAATAAACAAGAAAGGAAGAACTTATCGGTTGTTGGCTGAGGCGTGCAAACGCACTGGGCTTAAGAGCATTTCGCCGCCACAGGTCAATCACCTGATGCAGTTGGCCTCAAAGCTAGTGCTCTCCAGGATACAACAGCCTCTTCTCACTAACACTGCACGTGAACTAGCGAGGGCACAGGAACAACTATAGGATGCTCAAAGGAACAATTATCCAACTCTATCAAATTGTGTAATAAGGGGATGCCTTTTTTTTGTGGAGGAAGGAGTGAAATTGCTTCTGTTATCTATATGCCAAGCAATGCCGTCCTTCTATATATTTGACTCAGTATCCATTTTACCGTTGCAATTATTTCCTAACTGATACAACTTTAAAAGCTAAATTATAGGCTTGACCAAGTATTGATTAATTGCAACGTGCCAAAATGGTGTAACGGCAGCAATAAGAAAGTAACGGCATTGACCAAAATATCACTTTATTATTAATAACAATGAATTAATGTTAAAATATAATATTATAACTTTAAAATAAATTAATAATAAAATATACAACATTCTAATCGCTAAATTACTTGACAAAATAACTCAGGTTTTAAGTTGGACGGAGTGGGTGGGACCAGTAAATCTGAATCAAGGATCAAGCTATCTTTATAATTTTTAATTGGAAGATAGGAAAAATTAATAATTTATGAGTGCCTTCTAGCAGTTACACATGCAAGCCTTATTTCCCTCTTTTACATATCATTTAATTTTGATATGTCATTCTTGAAATTTTAATTTTTGATGAAACTCATTTAGAATGGTCAGAAAGTATTGGCTTGAGATGTGTGAGTGTGTTCCTCCTTAATGTCTAACATATGTAGAATTAAAGTTCGAACCCCTTACACTCAATTTATTCACTTTCAAAAAGTGAGTTCTAGTCACTAAACAAATTGACCAATTGTTTTAGGGCTTTCTTAAATTTTAAATTTGTTACCAAAAAAATAATAATAAATCAAGTTGATATATGATGTGAAAAAAGTATATGAATTAATCTAATAGCTGTTAATGATTATATATTTATCTTACAACCAAATAAAAAAGATATTCTCTCTTTTAAATTGATAGATTAGATCGATACACCATAAATTCTTCTACAATCTGCATATTGGAATACTTAGAGAACACATAGTTCTTGATTCAATTTTATTTAAAATAAACTTTAAAAAAATTGCAGCCTTTCCTCAAAATAAAAATGTAGCCTTGTCTACGTAGCTTTGTTGTTAAATAACTTTTTGAAGTATTCATGTAACCAAACGTTGTGTTACATAATAATGTGTTTATTTCTACTAAAAAAAAACATGATAATGTGTTTGTTAAGTTTGTTATTGGAAGTTCAAGCCACCAAAATGATCATAAACTTTGTAATATGACCTCAAAATTTTCATTTATATGTTACGAAAATGCTAAAAAACGATCCTTAAATTCGTAAAACATTATGAAAGTTGGTACATTTAGGTACCTTCGAGAGTTGACATCTCTTTCCATACTCCTCGAATTTGTAAAAGGGAAATTATGGATTGACACCCTTTTTTTTCTCTCCATAGCACTCATATACCATTCCAAATGACATTTTTTTATTTATATTTCTCTTTCTTTTTATCAATTCACTTCTCTCTCATCCACTAAATAAATGCCATAAGGGTGTACAATGAAGGATTGCCACATAGGGTGGTCAATGTATCATTACTCTTCTTCTATGTTATTTAGTTTTCTCCATTTTTCTCTACTATTCATTAAAAAATTGTGGTTCGGAGGTAACAGGGTGTCGTTTTCGGACTTTTCAGGTAATATGTTGTCATTGCAAGTGTATAAACACCGTTGGAGAGTGGAGACCCCATTCTCATGCATGGAAGCAATGAAACTGTGGCAAGGTTTCACCTATCCAATCTCATATATTTTCATGTTTTCCAATTAATAACTTTTTGGTTACACAAATGATTAAAATGGACAAGTTTTTGAACTCTTAGAGTAATATGGAACATGTGGTGTGGGTGTTAACGGTTTGTAAAACTAAAAAAACTAAGCAGGGCCGTCTTAACAAATTCGTATGCCCAGTTTTAATCTCTTAAGGGATGTAAAAATAATTGAATTTTAGGCCCCAAAAAAATAAATAAAGCACTATAAAAGAAAATTATTAATAAAAAGGACTCAAGAGGGACTTGAACCTATGACCTCACATTAAAACATGAGAGGCCGCGCCACCACAGCACTGTGACCAACATGAAAGTTTTTCGCTTTAGATGTATATAATTAATAATTTAGTGCTTTACATACCAAAAAAAAATATATCTTGGGCCCCAAAAATCTGAGGCCCGGTGCCATAGCCCAGCCTCGACGGGCTATGGGCCGGCCCTGAATCTAAGATATCTTTTTGTGCATGGAAGATACAAGCTAGCTTTGTGATCGCAAGACTCATTGTACATGTTCATGAAAGAAGATGAAGGTATGGTGCGGAGAAGAGAGGAAGAAAAATAATATTTAAAAATATAGAGATTTTACTATTGGAGGAAGGAGTTTTCCTATTAATGTGAGACAGGGGTATGGCACAATTAATACGTTCACTTGGAGTCCTATTGGACGTTTAATGACCATATCAGCATTGTGATGTGGTCAATTAACAAGGCTTCACAAAAACACTACATTTGAGTTGAGACTGTGTTACAAGAAGTTTTTAGTTGTTAGGACTTTCATAGGATTTTTAGTAGTACAATTAACAAACAGTCACCGAAAAACACAATATTTAATCATGCACATTATATCTTGGAGTAGTAACATACTAACATATAAAAAAGTTGATGATCAATTTAAAGTATTCATATTTTTAGAGACTTGAGATCACCTCACAAAGTTCATGATCATTATATAAAGGGTCGCCTGCATTGTAATTTGATATGATGTAATGCTATACAGTATACTACGACATATAATTTGCTTAGAAATGTCAGGAGTGCACACTTGTTAAATGTTCAAGGGAACCGAAAATAATTTTTTTTTTTATCAATAATAAATAGGTTCAAGTGGTATATGTAATCAAATGTTTGATCCATGACTTTTGCACATAGAGAAAATTTGGGTAAAATGAAAGAATTAACTTTATGTGCACAACAAATGTCATGTGAAAGACAGTGGAAAACTTTGTACCTAGCATGGTAGATGAAACAATTTACTTTGATGGTAATGATGTGGTAATTAATGGCCAATTAGATCATGTGTAAAATTGTAATTGTGTGGGGGTGATTTTTTTCATGGTGTTTTTTTTTGACACATAATCTTCATGGTGTTTAACATTTTTTTTTTGCTAAACTCTATTAACCTTGTTTTTTTTCTCGTCCATGATGGATATATGGGTTCAAACAATGCACTTTAGAAGGAAGGCCCATGCCATTATCAACAAAAGAAAGGAAATTATACCCTATACCCCAACATTTATACCTTTACCCTACAAACCATATTAAAATTCCAATTTTACCCATTTATCAATTCACTTCACCCCCACAAGATTTCCAATACAAAAAAGTTTTCGGAAATAACATATTAAACAATTATTTCGCATGTCAAGATGAAAATGGGGAAAGAATGAAGAATTGGAAGCAAACCTATAACATATGCCACAAAGAACGTAGAACCTTGTGAGCCCTTTTGAAAATCAAACATACAGAATTGAAATTAATCTCCAAAAATACCCAATTTTATTTTCAATTGAATCTATAATAAACATGATTAAGTGAAATTGTAAACCGTAACCATGAGAAAATGTTTTCGGAATCTGCAGATTTTTTAAAATTCAAAGAATAGGCAGTTTAGTTAAAATTATGGAAATCTGTACTTTCAGTTTACAATTTTGTTTGCGATAAAATTGATTAACATAGACTGGAAATCAATTCAGTTCCGGAAAACTTTTATGCATGGGAATGTTGTGGGGGTGAATTCAATTGAGAAAATGGGTAAAATTGGAACTTTCTATGGTTTGTAGGGGTAAAGGTATAGAGGTAGGGGTGTAGGGTAAAATCTTCCAAAAGAAATCAGACCGATTTATAGATTAATAACTACGCGTTTTTTTTTTGAAGGATAATAACTACACGTTTTGTTGCGTCAAAAAAATTCTACACGTTTTGATTGGTCAAAAAACTACACGTTTTTTTTTTTTTGACAAAAAAAAACTACACGTTTTGTTTATATCGTTATGTTTGACCAAATATTTTACGACTACAACCGTAAAATATAAATTCCCTAAAAAAAAAGTAAAATATCAGTATTTGATAGGGAAATGATAGATACAGTGACAAAATGTATTTTAGGGGTGGCAAAAATACCCATGCTCACGGGTACCCGTGGGTAAAATCTGTCACGGGTACGGAGTGGGTAGCTAAACGGGTATCCATGGGTATAATAGATGGTTATTTGATTACCCATTATTATATGGATACAGACACACGGATTTGATTGTACCCATACCCACGGGTACCATACCCGATAATAAATTAAGTAAATTAATAAAATATCCATATATATCTCCTTGATTTCCGGCAAATAACAAATTTAATTGGTTGAGACTTTTTCTTGATCAATTCTTGATAAAAATTTTCTAGATAAATAACAATGTTCATTTCAATATGTAATAAAGTTAGTAAACTTATGTGAAATAACAATGCAATTGTGAAGTTGAATTAGCGATTTTGATGCTCAAACATCTTATAAACAACTTTATATCTTTATATTCCCCTAGAAAAAGCTTCATATATATATATATATATATATATATATATATATATATATATATATATATATATGTATATGTGTGTGTGTTATCTATAAGGTGCCTTAAGAGATACGAAACTAAATATGACAATAAACTAACTCATATAACTCTAGTAGTTAATAAACTTCGGTTAAAGACGAATCATTTTTTCTTTCTCCCGATTAAACTTCGAATTACTAGAATTCAATCTCCTAAGACTTAGATGGTTAAGACGGAAAAAGATGAAGGAAAAAAAACTAATATAACAATGTAAAAATATCTTGTACATAAAATGAAAACTCTTACAAGAATTATAGCTGATCATATATAGATGAAAACAATTATAACCGAACATAAGGTAACTATAATTCATAACTGGAGCTTCGTATCAGTTGTCCGAAATGATGTGGGATACAGGCTGCACATATGACATATCCATGTTTAATTTCTGTAATACTATGAACCATATGAATCATAGTCTCTTATTTAATAAACATCAATTAATTTGTTCTCAAGATCAGAATTTACTTTTACATAAATCTTACTTAAATTTATTCAATGACAAAGCTCTAGCGCACATCAATATTCCATAGATGTGCAGAGGAATCCCCTAAAGATTACCCATTTATTTTGTTACAGATACATATATCAAATTTTACAATAAGAATCACAAATTGTAATCAAGACAAATAAAAATCAATAAAAAAGAGGAGTTAAAAACAAGTAATTTAAGGACAAAAGACAACATCATAAGTTGTTCCTCCCGTACAAGAGAATGTGCTGGTTGCATCATCTTTAGGGTAACTATAAGCATAAGGGCACCTATCCTTAAAGAACTTAGAATAAGTTGTTGGACCACACGTGGCAGAGGCATTGGTAGCTGCAGATCTAGCAGAATCAGAGTTGCAACAATATTCAGTTGTATCAAACGTAGTACAAGGATTGTTACATCCACCTGGTACCTTAAGTGGAGTAGGACACTCTCCGTTAATATCGGCAGTACAATTAACGGTACCACAGGAATTTAAAGACGGTTTTAACAGAATTGGAATATTGAAACCTTGTACAAGCGAAACATCATAGAAATCAAGGTCGTTGTACATGTTCAAAGCAAATTCCATGATTGTGTTTGGTGGTGTACCTATTGTTTGACACTCTAGTGTTCCGTTACAATCACCGGTTTGACACTTTCCGAGACCTGAATTGTCGAAAGTGCAATTGGTTCGACCCCAGATTCTTGCGTTACTTGTACCATTGGTTATGTTCATGTTCCATGATTCACCTGTGTTGAGTTTCATGCCACCGCCGGGGAAGGCTGCGGCCCATACGGTGTAGTTGCATTTGTTTGTGATATTGAATCTTCCTGCTTGTGCTGCAGCTATGGATGTTATGGCTATGAGAAGGAAGATTGAGAGGTTTGTTTTCATGATGATGGCCATTTTTGTGTTTGATGAAAAATGAATGAAAGGTAGGTTTTATAAATAATTATTACTATTTGATTTGATTCGTTCAACATTTGGATATGTTGAAAGAAGAAAAATGTGGTTTGTTTTGGAAAATTCATATGTATAAGTTATGAAATAGCAGACAAGTCAAGTATTTAGAATTAAAATAAATTATTGATAACTAACATTTGTTGAAAAGTGTAATAATATAATGGTAGCTTAGCAAAATAGGTCACGTTAATTAAACAAGGTTTTGAGCCGTGATTGTGGAAAAGCTGGTTAACTGTGGTCAAAATTTCCTCCCTCAATCCCTTTGGTTAATCTTCGTACCTTCAAAGTTCAACGTTATTTATTTACATTACACAATTGGAGCATTTGTGTGTTTGCTTTTTTAAAATATTATAATGTGTAACGATATTCAAGATTTATTAATAATGTATTATTTTATATATTGCTGAGGATAATTTGATATAACTAACTATACTGTTGCAAAAGAGGAAGAGAAGTGGGAAAATTGCATGGCTTCACCAGCCAAGGAAAGAAATTATAATTAATAGATAATTTATGACTTTTCCTCCGAAGATATATTCAACCTAGTTGAAACTGGAAATGTGCAAATAATCAAGAAATAGGACGAACAACAAAACGTATTTTAACGTGTAATTGTTGTCAAACATGAGAAAAATATTTTAAATATGACCACTATTAATAGATAATTTATGACTTTACCCAACCAGATCAAGATGTCTGTCATATATCAAAACCCTTTTATGTATCTAAAATTACTTATGAATAACTTCTTGCAACGTCTTAAATTATAAATGAATTTTTATTAGCAAAAAAGAAATGAATCATATTAGCATAAAAAAATCGAATTTTGACATTTATCATTTTCTTAATTAATAAAAGAAATTGGAGTACCCCATGAACATAATTAAGTTGGCAGGAATATGCATCATTATATGCAGGGGTCGGGTTTTAAACCTCGGACACCCCATTCATTTTGAAAAAGGTGAATTCTAACTCTAAACTACTTGAAGAAAAAAAAGAAAGAAATTGGAGTACTTTGCCAAAAACAAAAACGAAAAAAGTGGATGCATGCATGCGGTAAAATAACGAAAAAAACTTAAAGTCAAAAGTCACATTTGAATTTTGTGCAGAGGGCTAAAGGTTGAAAAATGAATGCTCGAAACTTGAACAATATAAAAGTCAATTGTTCAGAACACGACATAAAGTCTTGAATTATAGGTGCCTGATTTGGTAAAAAAAACCAGCTTGGACCGAACATTATCTTGTAGTTTGATTTATAAACTGTACTCTCTCCGTTCCTTTTTATAAGCAAATTTTACTTTTTAGGTTCATTCAATTAATTATGTATGCTGTTTATAATATGGATCACATACATCATTAATTGAATGAATTTAAAAAGTAAAATTTGCTTATAAAAAGAAACGGGGGAGTAGTTATGAGATCAAACAAAATAGATAGAAAGAGATTTGACAAAAACAAGAATATTATGAGACAAACTTTTGTCGAGAGTACATACAATTATCCGGATTAACTAATTTGGATGAGATTTGTCTGGTTTGATTAATTCCAATGTCAGAAAATCTTGAATTTTTAGGGTGAGTATTTTAACACTTACGGATTGTTGAATTCAAAGGTGTAAAAAATGATGAAACTTTTTGAAATAGATAGTTTACAACTCCATATTTTGAAAATTCAGAGGTGTAAAAAAACTTGAAAAGATGATGTGAATTCAGAGGTGTAAAAAAACTTGAAAAGATGATATGAGCATTTACAACTCCGGATTGTTGAGTCTTGAATTTACAACTCCTCTCGAGATTAAGGCTTTGTTTGGAAGAAGAAAAAAAAGTAGTAGGAAAGATAGTAAAAGAAAAGATTGTTGAAGGAATGAAAGTGAGTAGAAAGTGAATGAAAAGTTAGATGTTTTTTTGGTTGTTTGGTACTACTGAAAGTGGCTAGATTATGTGAGGAAAGAAAGATGTATATTTAGTAAAAGACATAATTATCCTTATATATGTATATATTTACAGAATAAATATTAATTTGATTATTATTTATTTTTGTAATTAATTATGTTTTATTGAAAATTGCAACTGCACCAGTAATATACATAAAAAAATGTTTATGAAAGAATAATATAAAAAAAAACAAAAAACAAGTCACTTGTAACCCAAAATTCCAAATTAAAAATAAAAATGATATGTAAAATGTAAATGTGGAAAACAAAGGGTAGATATGTCATTTCAGTGCGTTGAAACTTTTCACCCTACTTTCTTTGCATTACTGGGTGGAAAGCTTTTAACCCATGGGCCCCACATAAACTGAACTTTTCTTTCCTCTCTGACAGCAAACCAAACAATGGAAGACACAGATTGCAGAAAACTTTCCATGATATTGCTATCCATCCTCCCTCAATCTTTAGAACGAAACAGCCCCTAAGCATTGCGTGACTGGTTGCTGCGGTACCGAGATTGTTCAGCATTTGGTTATTTCTTGTCTTAGCTTTGGTTCTTTGTGGGGCTTAGTTAGGGCTTTGGTCTGGTATTTTCAGTGGTTGATCCGTTTCATTTACATGATAATTTCATTCAGTTTGTTTTCTCTTCAGGAGGTTCGCGAGTTTGTCGTAATTTTATGCAGCTTGTTTGGCTTTGTTGCATGTGGGTTTTATGAAATGAAAGAAATAATAGAATATTCAAGAACAAGGAAAGTATCATTCACCAATTGTTAGAGAAAGTAAAGCTACATTCTTTTCGGTGGATGAAGGTCAATAATATTAATGTTAGTCTAAATTTTCATGTGTGATGTGGTGGTCAAGCCGTTTGTTTGTCTGGACATCGGCTAATTTCCTTTTGTTTTGGTTCCCTTGTGACTTGTTCTGTTGTACATTTTTGAGGTCTTTTTCGGCACACATTGTGCTGATAAGGAACCTCCTTTTTTTCGTAATATATTTCATTTTGCCTTGTTAAAAAAAATCATTTAAACCTTCGAATTGTGGAATAGTTTTTTTGTTAACCCTCCACTTTATAAAGGAATGAGACCTTAGTAATTTGAGTTCAGTCGGAAGGTAACTAAAATTTGATAAAAAAAAAAATCGTGCACCCATGAATCATATATTATGGTATTGCTGCTAATTTTTTTTAAAAAAATATCTATAATTTCACATTTGACTTTTCAAATTTCACAATTGTGCATTTCGCCCTGACCTTTTTTTTTTTTTATGACTTTTGGTCCATATATTTTCTCCCTTTAAGTTAATGTGGCATCATTTGTTGACTTGACACTCAACTTGTACGACCAAAGTGACATTTCTTTAAAATTCAATTAAAAAATGTCGAAAAATGCTCGTACAAGTGAGAGTGAGAGAAATTCTTAATTAGAGATTCAAACTATTTGGCATTTTTAACTTTTAATTTTCATGAAAAGTCACATTGACTATGAGAGTGTAGTGACATGGTAATAAATGATAAATTTTGATGTAAATTGGAATGAAAACTAGGCCCCTAGTACATCACAAACGAAACATAAAGGGCTAAAATAGCTATAAAAAAATCAAGAATCAAAATTTAAAATAAAAGGTACCATATATATTTAAATATATTAAGATATAATTAAATATATTAAAAATTATGAACTCAGCATATTGAAGCATTAAAAAATAATACATTTTACATGATATTTATCAATACTATATTTAATTTTCAACAATTACCCCCGGCGCATTTGTTAATATGAACCTTAAAAAATTATGCAAATCCTTTTTTTTTTTTTGAAGAAATCAAAATGAGATATATTAACAATAACGATGGTACACTTTAGCACAAAGTGTACTTGAGGTACCACAAAAGGTTACAAATTGTCTAACAAAACAAAAACAAAGGTCAGCCGATACCCAAACATGTCAGAGGGTCCGACCACCAACTATGGGAATCAAAAACAAAAGTGGTGTTGTTTGCTTTCAACCACCAAAAGGAATGCTGTTTAACCTTTTCCATAATTTGATCTATGGGAGTTTGGATGTTATTAAATATCTTGTTATTACGTTCGGTCCAAACTAGCCAGATGCACACAAGCCAGACAAGCTGAAGAAAAGATATGCATGTCTGAGAATGACCTCTGGAATGAATAAATTGGATAAAGTGATCATGAATATTTTGAGGGTCAGCACCTGAAGTTCCGATCCAAAGCCTGACATACTGCCACAAGGAACCAAAAAATTCACAATGAAGGAATAAATGCGATATCGATTCTTCTGTCTCGCACCCCGCCACACACTGTAAATTGTCCGCTTGAATAATACCATGTCGAAAAAGATTATTTTTTGTTGGAAGTCTGTCTCTCAGCAATCTCCGAGCAAGAATAGAAACCTTCAACGTTACCTGTTTAACAACCTACACTCTTCTAACATCTCTTCCTCCCACACCCACAATCTCCTTTTCCATCTCCACGCCTCGTCCCCTTCCCCCCAATCTAAAGAGGACATCTCATCCACCGTACTTAACTTATTCGTTGCTAATTCAAAAAGGCGGCTAAACCGCAAACACAAAGGGACGTCACCCAACCATCTATCCATCCAAAACAAAGTGTTCACCCCGTCCCCGACCTTCCTCGACACCCTCTCAGCAAACCACCCTCCATCACCTGCGCTTCCCCCATCCCTAATCTTCGCTATCTCCTTCCACCAAAAGGAAACACTCCGGCCCCCAACCTCCAACCTCCCAGCCTCCTCACCATACCTCGCCACTAACACCCTATACCAAAGCCCTCCTCTATCCACCAACAACCTCCAACACCACTTCCCTAATAGAGCAAGATTAAATTCCCTCAACTATCTCACCCCCAATCCACCATACTCCTGTCGTAAACAAACAGAGCTCCAAGCGATCCAAGAAATTTTCCTGTTAACCTCACTCCCTCCCCAAAAAAAATTATTAAAAATAGATTCAATGGAAGAGATTATACCTGACGGAGCTTTGAAAAAGGAAAGAGCGTAGACAGGCAGAGAGGTCAAGACAGACTTGAGAAGAATCAATCGGCCCCCAAAAGAGAGAAAACGACTTTGCCACTTCGACAATCTAGATTTTATGGTGTTCAACGGAGGTTCCCAGAACGCTAACCTCCTAGGGTTACCCCCTATCGAGAGACCCAGATACATAAACGAAATCGTTCCCACCTTACAATTCAGAATAGATGCGGCCTCATTCAACCAAGAATCTGCTATATTAATTCCAACCAACATGCTTTTATGAAAATTTACTTTGAGGCCGGACATGTCTGCAAACAATGTCAACACCGCACGCAATGCTCTCACATTGGCCCAACTCTTGACACCTAATAACAACGTGTCATCTGCAAACTGAAGATGGGACACCCTTACAGAATTCGAGCCACCAACCCCATAATCTGTAAATAACTTGTTCGCAACCATAGACATCATCATTACATTAAATCCTTCGGCCACCAATAAGAACAAAAACGGTGAAAGAGGGTCTCCTTGACGCAACCCCCTCTTTAATGGAAATTCATCTGTGGGACTGCCATTGACTAGAACCGACGCTGTTGCTGTAGTCACGCATTCTTTAATCCATTTTCTCCATAACACCGGAAATGCCATCTTACACATAACCGCATCCAGATACCCCCAGTCCACCGAGTCATAAGCCTTTTCAAAATCAACTTTAAAAAGCATAAGATCATTCTTAGACTTACGAGCCTCGTCAACCACTTCATTCGCAATAAGGATGCCATCAAGAATCTGTCTGTCTTTTACAAAAGCTGTCTGTGACTCTGATACAACCTTTCCCAAAATCATTCTCAATCGATTTGCTAACACTTTCGACAGAATTTTATACAAACCGCCAATTAAAGAAATAGGTCGAAAGTCATTTAATTTCTGAGGATTGTCAATCTTCGGTATAAGAGCAATAAAAGTAGTATTTATACTTCTTGTCAGTTTGCCATTCCTGTGGAATTCAGTGATAAAGCGCATGATGTCTTCCTTAAAATCTTCCCAAAACTCTTTAATGAAACCGAAGTTCACACCATCTGGACGAGGACTTTTATAACTATCACAATCCCAAACTGCAAACTTCACCTCAGTGACTGAAAAAGGTTTGATCAAGCCATTTCCTTCCGCAAAAGATAGAGATTTAAAAGCTAAATTTTCAACACCTGGCCTAGAAACGGTGTGCGCCGAAAAATGATCACGAAAATGGGAGAAGACTACATTCCTAATAGGCTGAACCCCTTCCACCAAAGAACCATTCATCATTAGCGACACAATAGAATTCCGCCTACGACGACTAGACAGGACCAAATGAAAATACTTAGAATTGACATCACCTTCCTTCAACCAAAGCATCCTTGATTGTTACCAACTGATACTAGTACTAACACGAGATAAGGAATGGATGTCATGCGAGATTCCCCTCATCTCCTCAATATCTTCCACCAACACACCACCATCCTCCCCTATATCATCAAGTTCGGCCAGCCTTACTTTAAAAGAATCAATTTTACTTGGAATATTTTTCGCATGAGCCAAGTGCCACTCCTTTAAAGCTGACTTAATAAATTTCAATTTTTCTTTAAGAACATAACCTCCCCAACCAGCAATGTCGAATGAATTCCACTTTTCAACCACAAACTGTTTATACCCCGGCATATCTTGCCAGCATTTCAGCATTCCAGAAGGCCTAGGCCCCAAATTTTCCTCATCGACGGATAACTGAAGCGGACAATGATTAGATAGACCTCGAAGAAGGGCTACCTGAAAACAATTTGGCCATTGTAAGCACCACTCCTCTGATAACAAAAACCTACCAAGCTTGCTCATCGAGGTTACATCTCCCTTGTACCACGTGAAACTGCGACCATTTAACGACATATCAACCAGCCCATTGTCGTCAATGAACTGGCTAAAATGATGGATGTCAGACGATGCTACACTTCCCCTTAGAGATCTTCTTTCCTCCGCACACCGGACTGCATTAAAATCTCCACACACACAAACCTTTTTACCCCTTAACAACTGCAATTTTGTTGACAAAGAGACCCATAACTGATGTTTCGCCCGTAAATCACAAGGGGCATAAATGTTGAACAAGTAAAACTCTTCATTTGTCCGAATAAATCTTCCATGAATTTGTAACACATGCTCCTGACTGACAGTAGACAAAACTTCCACTTCTGACGTGTCCCACATAGTCAATAATCCACCCGAAGCCCCCACTGAGGGGCGAAACGAAAAAGAATGGCTCGAATCACCCCACAGAGAGGAACACAACAAGTCATCACAAACAACAAATTTTGTTTCCTGAATACAAAGAATAAAAGGTCGCTTCTCCCCCACCAACTTCCTCACCTCCCTCCTTTTCTCCAACCCTCCTAATCCCCGGACATTCCACGAAACTAGCTTCATCTCATACACCCTCCCCGCCCCACGCCCTACAACCAACCTCCGAAACTACCCCACCCCCTCCACCACGCCTTCACCCTTCTCCAGATACTGTTCATCCAGTTCATGATTAAAATTGCAAAATCATCATTTAATAACATTGTTTAGGTGCAATCACGTGAGACGAACTGTGAGTAAGGCACAATACATAAGTATTCTTCTAGAAGACACTGTGATAAAAATCTTGCTTTTGAGATTGGTAAATAGGCTTTCAAAATTCATTTTTTTGAAGGATTATTTTTTAAATATTGTAGATTAAATAGTTGACCCACGTAATATAAAATATTTTAGCAGTATAGAACATAAAAATTTGTGATTTTTTTAGTGTGCCGAAAGACTTAAGTTATTCTATAGTAAGAACAGATTGTAAATATCTTTTCCTAAAACAAAACAGATTGTAACTATCTTGAAACTAATCTAAGATGTCGTAAGTATTATGCTCTTAATGTAAAATTATATTTTCTCAAAAAAATGTGAAATTATATTTGAAGAATTAAAAATCGTAGGCTAAATTTCAAGTAGTGGATCAAAATCAAATTTTATATCAATTTATTTGAAGATATATTTTCTTAGAAAGGATGTATAAGTTATACAAATATTACCTTTTTTCATTAATTTTAAATATCATAAGAGAAGATTTTTCATATTGAAATTCTTGAAATCTACTTTGTCAAAAGAAAATTAAATAGTTCTCCTTTGATTTTTTATAACAATTTATTAAAAAAAATGTTTATCAATGCATTACTGATAATTCTGTAATTAAAAATACAAGGAAAAAGTTTCAGTTGATAGTAAGGACATCAAATAACATATAAGTTATAAAAGATAAAAAGTAAAAAAGAGATAAAAGATATTCAAACAAGACAACTGATGAAAAATATTTGGGGAGCTATTTTTTCCCACTCTTGCTACCAATAAAAGCCTAGCATTATTGGAAGTGGTGTTGATTGCATAAATCTTGTTCTTTTTTTGATTCGAAGACGAAATGTTAACACAACTACAACTCAAACACACAACTGTGAGGTCACATAAAAGAGCGCAAATAAAAACGTTTAACTTAACCGTTTCGACATTACTTAGGTTTTAAGGATGGTTGCATAAATCTTTTAGAAGCATCTACTGAACCCGCGGAAAATTGATGATTTTTTAGTAGGAAGTTGCTTTTATCCCCCAACTCTTTTTTAAAAATTAAATTTGTTCAAACCCATTGATCTTGACGGAAAAAAAAAAAAAATCTTTAGTGCCCACTCACATCAATGAACTTCTAATAGTTTGCACATATCCAAACCGACTTTTGAGATGAGAAAAATAGGACCCAACTATAATATTGCGACTATTACTTTTCCCACCCTATAGGTTTCTCGCGCGCCCTGCATTTTTTTTCAAAAATGCCCTTGTGCAGTTTGGATTTTAAAATCCGGATTCATGTTTACTATTTTGGATTTTATAATCCGGACAATTCTTATGTATAATTAGTCATCAGACTCTCTCACATTTCAGCTGTTTTGAGTTTTGCTTTTAAAAACAACAAAAAAACTAAGTAAAAAAATGCTAAAATCATGTCAAATAAAATCATAAAAATATAAAAATACCACCAAAAAATTCTAAAAATCAAATAAAACTACTGCAAATTTTTTCGGATTTTTCTGAGAATGTGAAAAATTTAAAAAAATTAAAAATGAGTTTAAACGATGGAATTTTGGATTTTGAGGTGCGGAGTCCTGTAAGAAGTCCCTTCTACGGGAGTCATGGTCCTTGAATTTTTTTTGATTTTCCGGAGAAGTTTCGGAGCAATCCGATCAAGTAGCCCAAAAACCCGATTTTTGATTAAGAACAGGTAACAATGACCTAATACAGAATGATAAGTGTTAGGAAGATTAATATTGCCCCTAAAATGGCTATACATGTTACAAATATGTTTAAGATTTGTGCTGATACAGTTCGGGTTATATAATCCGAAAAAATCCGTAACTCCATTTTTCACTCTGTAACAAAGGAAAACACCATTCCGGATTATGAAATCCAGAAACCTCAAGGGCATTTTTGGAAAAAACGCAGGGCGCGCTAGAATCCTATAGGGTGGGAAAAGTAATACTCTAATATTGTTGGGTAACAAGGAGAGAGTTAAGAAGATCACCCACATAGATAAGAGTCGGCCAAATGAATACAGGATCATAGTCTACTCTACCTCAATTCACCATTTCGAACTACATAAATGAGAGAGAAACCACACTTTTACTAAAAAATTTAAAACAATGAGTTTATGAGCCCTCTCACTTATAAAATGTTCAACCATCGTCTTTTGATCGATGTGGAATTTATAATCCACACTTGTCACACAACAAATACTCACATCTTTGGGCCAAAACATGGGTTATGTCCTTGTGACACACAGGCCCAGCCCTGCTAAATCTTGATCATTAAGCAGCCATATCGGTTACTACTTCAGTCATTAAATAATCCAATCTTAAATTAAATAACAATAATCACAAGTAAAGTGCAGAACAATCCGTTAAATTCTTAGAAAAAATAAATAAAAAACAAAACAGTAGTCTCTGTCACTTTTGTCTAGCTTCCAACACAAGCTGCACATATACACCCTTAGTTTAAAACCACTCCTGTCTTCTTCATTTCCACATTACACTCTCTACTCTCTAAGCTTCTACACTCATTTTCATTTCACCGATTTTCAAGTAAGTACGTTACTTTGATCATTATCATCATCCACTTCATTTTTTGTAACGTACATGCAAATAAATTAGTCATATCTGTGTTGGTGATTTTTTTCATTTTTATATTCTTGGTGTTGTTCTCAATGTGATTATTTCTGTGTTGAATAATGATTTGATTTAGAAAAAGAAGAGAAATGTTGGAAATGGAAAAGGAGCTGAAGGATTTACAATTTGGTTCACCAAATCATCGAGACTTGCTTCATTTATGTCTCTCTTCACCCAATTGCAATAGTGACACTTGTTTTCTGGAATCATCCCTTGCTACAGGGTAAGTTTCTTGGTGCTTGGGACTTTTAAAGTGAAGTCAATTTTTTAAAGGTCGTTTCGAAATGCATGTTTGGTATCACAGTGAGTTTGCCAGTATTACGGTTCACGGTGGCTCACTGTGAATCAGGAAGACTCATCAGTGATACCAAATGTAGTTTGTTGCATTATTGCTTTAATAATTTTCACAATTTTTGTTTGATAGGAAAATAAAATCGCAAATTAGCTCGAAAAACGGAATCTGGACAGAAGAAGAGGTATGTACGTTGCTTTAATTTAAAATCATTAGTAATATAGTTTCTTAACTGTGACGTTTGATTTGGTTAAGGCTCAAGGGCTATTGAAATATTTGTTGTACAAATTTTAACTATTATTGGAAGTTGCAATTTTTGTTCTTATACTCTTTTTTGTCTTTGTTATCCTTTTGTGGTATTTATTATTTTAGGTTGCAATTTACAGTGTTAATGCTCTCTGATTTTGCAATCTCATGACTATGGCAAACAGGATAATCTTTTGATTGAGATAGTCAAGATGCATGATGGAAGCATCTGGAAAAGTATAGGTGGATGCGGTAATATATCAGTATATTTATCAATTTGAATTGAACTATTAGTTTATAATTACTCTTTTTTTTTTTTTTTTTCGTTCGCTAAATTAACATAATGAGTTTAACTGCATTTTGGGTTTTACTCCACTGCAATGTTGAGAGAAGCAAGTGTTTGTTCCTCATGATAAAATATAGCATAAGTAGATACTGTTTGTGACATTATTTGTCATCATTGTAGATTTTTACTATATGTATTTTTATCTCGTTTATAACTCAAACTAATCTGGTTGTTCAATTGGTCTTTTACAGCTGCATACTTCCCTGGGCGAACAGACATTGAATGCTTCCATCGCTGGCAAAAGGTTTCGAATCATGATCTTGTAAAAAGATCATGGACAAAGGAGGTGCTCTTTTAGTGTAAACACTTGTTATAATTTTTTTATTGTGCCAATATGTGTTGGTTGAAATGCTGATGGTGATTGTTGTCTCCTTCTGCATTTAATGATTCAGGAGGATGAGGCCTTAATTGAGCTAGTAAGAAAGTATGGTTTCAAGAGATGGTCTTTTATTGCGAAATCCATGCCAGGTCGTATCGGAAAGCAATGTCGAGAGAGGTAGGCAGTTATAAATGTTAGTCAGAGCCTAATTTCAAGAGATGGAAGTATACTGTGAATTTGTGTTTTATTCTTAGATGTATTGCTATGATGCTATTCCTTTGAAAATGACAACTTTTGTGTGCAATTTTATCATTCATAAATAATATTCTGTAGGCTTTTTCTGTTGGATTTCTATGCTTTGGATCAGATTGGTCATCTTCATTCATATGTTTCTAAGTATCAAATCATCGATATTATATTTTGCAGATCACTATATTCCATATGTATGTTTCTTAAAAAGTATGTTGTCAGAATATGAACTACTAGGTGATCATTTCAGGTGGCATAATAACCTTGATCCCGCTATAAAAAAGGGTGCTTGGACGGAGGAGGAGGAGTCAATACTTGCTCACTACTACCAAATATATGGCAGTAAATGGTCAGAAATTGCAAGGGTTCTTCCTGGAAGGTACTTATCTGATACTGTTGTCTGTTATGCAGAATTTTCAACCTGCCCTCTATAAATACATGCTTCAAAACCTGCATAAATATCAATAAAATGATAACTTACTCGAAAGTGATTTTTTTGAGGATATACCTCACCAAAAGTGTGTTCA
Organism: Medicago sativa; assembly: GCF_051527215.1. Lineage (NCBI taxonomy): Eukaryota > Viridiplantae > Streptophyta > Magnoliopsida > Fabales > Fabaceae > Medicago > Medicago sativa. The sequence continues at coordinate 3,957,234 of NC_140753.1, forward strand.
AAAGATGCGTTAGTTTTTCTCAGCAACCTATTAGTTCTGTCACAACCTCTCCCTAAAAAATCAAAGACAGAAAATTAGAACAATTATACTTGAGCTATTGATAAATATAAGTGCATTCCTGAAGCAGGCACATATATTCATAATATCTAATTCGTTGTATCATATGGGTAAGCCAGGAGTGACAATGCTATAAAAAATCATTGGAACAGCTCACTGAAAAAGAAGTCATCGGCATCACCTACTAGATGTGACATGGATGTTTCCACTTCCAGTTTCTGCTCTTCTCTAATAAAACCAGCACATGGTTCGGTTAAAGCTGAAGATCAAAGTTTAGTTGGAATAGTTTCTCCCAAACAAAGTAACTGGTTGAATCACAATGCTGATAGCTTCCCAACTAGAGTGTTTATTCGAAATGCTTCCGTAGAGGAATTTCGGTCTGATAAAAACATTTTTGGCGTGGCAGCTCCTAGGGCCTCGGAAAAAAGTGAAAGAAGATTGGTCAATTTACCAAATGAGATGGAAACAGTTACATGCTTCAAAGACCATGCCAACCCTACCTTCGCAGATAAATACATGAACTCATCGTTGGATATGCTTGCAACAAATATGGATTGTTTCCTTTCTTCCAGTACTGTTACTTACGAGGCCTATAATTTTCCCAAATGGCGAAAGGTTTCTCTTACAGATTCAAAGTTTATTGCTGGTAATGAATCTGATAGTTCCTCTTTGAGCTACTCAAAATTGGCTAATCATGAGAGGAAAGTTCAAGTTGGAATGGAAAGCAATAACAAAAGCAACGTGAGCCCAGAATCGGTGCTAAGAAACTTAGCAATGACCTATGAGAACATTCCTTCTATTATAAGGAAAAGATCTCCTAGGAAGTCATGCAGTGCTGACAAATATGGCAAGTCCCAAACACCTTCTAAAATGGCTATCACAACTCCTAAAGCAGGATGTGTAATTGGTTTCGATAATTTAAAACTCAACCAAGGATTTGTTCCATTCCTTCCTAGAAATTCCATGGAATGATGAAATGCTATGGAATGATTTTATATGTAAAGCTTAACAGAAATCACAAACATTTCTGTAGCTCTATTTAAAGACTAGACTTTCTCCCTAAATTATCCTCTCTTTTTTTCTTTTTCATTTTTCTTGGACACGTGTGGGCTTTACTTGGAGACTAGACTAGGCTTTGCTTGGAAAACGAAAATGAAAGGAAATAAAGTTAAAGAGTATAATGTTAAGTAGAAAATGAATAGATAGTGACATGATTTGTGGTTATGCCGTGTTTAGTTTGTAAACTGAGAGTGAAAGAAAATAAAAGTAATACAGAAGAAAGTAGAAGGAAAAGAGAAGAGAGTACAAAATGAGACAAAATTTTGGGGATGATTAGTGAAGTTACAAAAAAAAAAAAAAATACAGACAAAATGCATTTAAGCTTACAAATAATTTATAATTTTACTAAAATTGTTAAAAATAAAATTTTAAGAAAATTCTTGATTTTGTAATGATCTTTTGGTGTATTTGGAAGCGGCGAAACGATAAGTTGTGGAACGATGTCGAAACGCAGCCGTGTATCTCAGTGCATTTGGCACGTGATGTCTTATCTCAATGGTAGCAGGTCCGCGCAAGGCATGAAAGGAGGGAACAAGGAGAACACCAAAACAATGGAATGACAAATCAAAGACGAGAGGGGTGGATTAGACTGTTAGCTGGGGAAGTGAAGTGTAATGTCGACGCGACAATTTTAAGAATCAAAGTTGTTATGGGATCGCTATGTGAGGATCGAGGGGAGTTCATGGGAGCGAAGCCAGCTTGGTACAGAGGTCTCCCTCAACCCCAAGAGGCGGAAGCAAGAGGTCTAAAAGAAGCGATAAAGTGGCTTGGTACGGTATACTTCGGTATCTATCGAACTTGACTGCAAGCAAGTGGTTGACGGCATTTCGAGCAACCTCAACACCAATTCCACGTTCGGCGCTATTCTGAACTCTTGCAAAGCTTCACTTATGAATCATCAAAACTTTAAGATAAGTTTCATTAGGAGACAAGCAAATAATGTTGCTCACTTAGGGTGCCACGTCAGCGTAGACCAAGTCAAAATTGACCCTGGGGCCAAAACTGCCACAGTTGCAAAACTTAGGGAGCGGTTTTGTAGGTTTTTTTTTCTCCTTAGGGGGCCAAAATCACAACTTTGGAAAAGTTAGGGGGCTAAAACTGCAATTAAGTCAAATTAATATTACAAGATGAATAACATTGATAAAAATCATTAATTATGTTTAAAACATATGAAATAGTAAAAAAAAAAAAAAAAAAAAAAATGAACTAATAACTTAATAAGGGATCTATGATAAATAAAAGGGTGTATACTAATCCGATTTTTTCTTCTTCTTTTTTCTAGAAAAGTAAGCCGAAATCTGTTTATAAATAAAGGATTTTGAAAAAACCTACGATCGCCCTTTTAATTGATTGATTTCGTCGACCACCATTGCACGCACGCTGCGATTCTCCATTCCCACCCAAGGTATTTTCCTCATCACTGTTGCGATTGATTTCTTTCTCCTTAATTCTCATGTTTATTTTTACGGTTAGCTTGTCTTGTAGTTAGTTTTTTAAAATAAACAAAATACAAATAATTATTGAAATTCACACACATATGGCATCCCAATTAACAATTTCAGCATTTTTATCCGTTGAGCTATGACTTATGGGTTGTCTTATCTTTTAATATAAAATAAACTTCATTCATTCATACTTTAACTTTATGTTTAATCGAATGTATTTTGCTCTTATTTTCTCGTTTGGCCTCTATAATTACTGTCAAATATGAATCCTTTTTTTGTGTGATTTGATTTATTTATTTTGCATTTATTCCTTTTGGCAATTTAGTGTGATCGGCCATGAAAAGAAAAAAGGGTTCAATTACCCCACCAAGGGCTACTATCCAAAGATGCAGCATTAAAGCAAAAAGTCATGAACTTTGCCCTTACTTTGATAATCTTCCATCTCACTTAACTACCAAAATTCTCCTTCAACTTCCCATTAAGTCTCTTCTCATATGTAGATGTGTGTGCAAAACTTGGAATACACTCATTTCAGAACCACATTTTGCTAAATTGCAATTTCAGCAAGCACCAGTTAGTCTCATCTTTCGAAAATTATGCATGTCAAGAAACCTATACCTTCTTGAGTGCGATCCTGAAAAGTTTGAGTTTGGAAACAACAATCGTGTGAAGCTTGAGCCTACATTGAAGCTTCCTCTTCGTGGTGCCAAATCATATTTGGAGATAAATGGCGTCAGATCAGACAATATTGATTGCACCACAGATCATAACAAGTTTAGTATTGTGAATTCTTGCATGGGCTTGCTTTGTTTATCTGAACCATACTCCAAAAACTCTTTAGTGATCTGCAACCCTGCAACGAGGGAGTTCATAAGACTTCCTGAAGCTACTAAAGACTGGTTAAAGACGCCTCGGTTACAGCCAAAGGTGCAAGCTGGTTTTGGTTTCCAACCCAAAACTAATGAATATAAGGTGATAAGATTGTGGAAAAAACATGTTAAACGGACCAATTATTGGGTGTTTGAGCGTTTGGTCCTTGAGATACATACGGTTGGAACACCATCATGGAGAAATGTTGAAGTGGATCCTCAAATTTCTTTTTGGAGTCTTATGTATCCGACATGTGTTAACGGTGCACTTCATTGGATCATATATGAAGGTCTTCAGCAAAAGTCAATATTGTGTTTTTGTTTTGATAGTGAGAGGTTGCAGTCATTTCCTACTCCTCCACATGTGTTTGGAAATCATGATAATAGAATTCCTGATAACATGTCTACTAGATTGGAATTTAACATGTCTATTAGATTGGGAGAATTGAAGGGATTTCTTTACATTTGTGATGGATCGTCTTTCGAGAATGTTACAATGTGGGTTATGAAGGAATATGGCATTGGAGAATCATGGACTAAGGTTTACACCATTGATGCTTCGGTGGCTCCTTTGGGTCTTGTGGGCCCTGTAGATCCGTGGTGGTGTGGTTTAAGTTGGTTGGTTAAACACTCTAAACAAGAGAATTATGGGTTCAAAGTTTTTCGAATTCATTGGTCATATAAACGATTTGAAATAATTCCACATATTCCAAGTCTAATATCACTGAAAGATGTTGTGAAAGGAAACGATGTTGAGGTGTTGAAATACTCAAGGTTCGAAAGGTACGAATGTTGCTTTTAATATTTTATTTTGATTGGATAAATAAATTTTATGTACAATTAATTTGAATCGTAAGACGAATACTCAAATGGACATGTGTGAATTTTGTATGTTGCTGATTTTCATTTTTGGTGTTCTATTTGGTAAAATGATGAAATGAATGTTTGTTGTTTACCTATAGATCTTCTCACTTAAGGTTGTGATTTATTATCAATCAATTGCTTTTGCAACTAATCGATTTTTGTGTTGTTTTAATTTGTTATAATTTTAGTTCATTTTCGATATCTAATTTCCACTGCCTTTAATAACATCTTGGCTCTGACAATTAATGTAAAAATACATTTGGGTCTAACATAATCTCACAAAACCAGTTTGTGATGTGAGAATTGACCCCACATATAAACACTTATTCATACTTTCTCTTATCTGATGAGAGGCTCTTTTAACAATTTCCTTTATATTTCTGTGTTGATGGAGGATGAAAAAATGGATAGTTGTTATAATGTCGATTTTTGGATCTTCCTTAGTTGTTGAGATGTAAATAGTTTCTCAAGCATATTTCATCCCCAACAAATTGCAGTTTTATCTAATATTATTTAACCATTGTTCTGTAATTTTGTTTTCATTTTTGTAGGTTTGAAAATGAAGTTCTTTCCTTGTTTCAACAAATTGTATGATACTTGGAAAGTACACGTTCTTCACCTTTTTATGGTGACTTGATAACTATATCTTCATCCTCATCTGATGGTGAGAGCCGGCTTTCCAATAAGAGTATGTTTGTTTCTGCATTGGTATTTTGACCCATGCTTATTACAATTTTAAGCAGATTACTTGGGCTTTGTTACGTAATATTGGTATTATTTTATATATGCATGCAAATTTTAATTTGCTTGAAGAAAATGAAGATCTTGATAGATGACTGAACAAGTACCCTCCTTCTCCTCGTCCTCTGTCAGCGAAGGTTTTGATAAAGAATACAACTGATAAGTAGGAATTTCTATACACCAGGCAGGATTATGCTAGCGATCACAAGTTATAACTTTGCTTGTTTTGATTTCTGAAAAAATACAGATCTCTTTCTAGGATGCTATTGATGTTTTTTTTTTTTTTGGTAAACTTTAAGGTAGATGTTCATTAGTCATTTTTTATGGTTTTACTAGACTGAATTGTTATCTTGGTTACAAAAAAGACAATGATTATTTCATTATGGTTTCTAATCTCATGTCTTTTTCTTCATCTGTCCCATTTGCCTAAATTGTTTTTCAAGTGCTCTTTGAAAAGGGTTAATGAACCATCTATTTTTATTAATTTGTCTCATGTGTGGGAAATATAATGACATCAGTAATATCTCATGTTGTTAGTTAATATATAATTTCTCATTGCCGAAAAACTATCTTCTTTTATGGTTTGCACTATTTAGTTTAATCCTTCAAGTGGGAGGTATGGAAAGTAAAAAAAGGATATGATAGGCAGCAGTCCAATTAGGATGATGTCTGTGAGTAAAAATAGAGCGTGTCATCCATGTATTTTGTGCACATATTTGAGCTCAAATGGTTAATGAGTTGTGCCAAAGGACGTAGCATTTTGGAGAACATAAGTTCATTTTTTGGTTGGAACAACTCTGCTTTTTCATGGCGTTCGGGTTTGTGACTACTTGTGCTTGGCAAAAGTTATTATGCATAAGGAGATCCTTATGCACCGTGCATAATTGCTTTCTACACCCAACATAATTGCTTTCTACACCCCAAGTGAAAAGAATTATTTGGATCCACTATAAAATCTATTTATTTGTGGGCCTAATAAAGCCCCATATTATAAGTTTTTTCTTAACAATTTATTTATGCAAAATAGCTTATTCGAAATAGTTTATTTATACAAAACAACTTATTAGAATGATTTTTTAAAAACCGCTTATTCAAAACAACTTATTTATGCAAAACAGCTTATTCCGATTAATTTTAAAAACCAACTTATTCAAAATAGCTTATTTATGCAAAACAGCTTATTCGAAACAACTTATTAGGATCACTTTTTTTAAAACCGCTTATTCAAAACAACTTATTTATGCAAAACAACTTATTTGTTCAAAACAGCTTATTCAAAACAGCTTATTTATACAAAACAGCTTATTCCGATTTCATTTTAAAAAACAACTTATTCAAAACAACTTATTTATGCAAAACAACATATTTATGCAAAACAACTTATTCAACACAGCTTATTTATGCAAAACAGCTTATTCGAAACAACTTATTTATACAAAATAGCTTATTTGTGCAAAACAACTTATTCAAAACAACTTATATATACAAAATAGCTTATTTGTGCAAAACAGCTTATTCAAAACAGCTTATTTATACAAAACAACTTATTCCGATTTCATTTTAAAAAACAACTTATTCAAAACAACTTATTTATGCAAAACAACATATTTATGCAAAACAACTTATTCAAAACAGCTTATTTATGCAAAACAGCTTATTTGAAACAACTTATTTATACAAAAGAGCTTATTTGTGCAAAACAGCTTATTCAAAACAACTTATTTATACAAAACAGCTTATTTGTGCAAAACAGCTTATTCAAAACAACTTATTTATACAAAACAGCTTATTCCGATTAATTTTAAAAACCAACTTATTCAAAATAGCTTATTTGTGCAAAACAACTTATTCAAAACAGCTTATTTATACAAAACAACTTATTCCGATTTCATTTTAAAAAACAACTTATTCAAAACAACTTATTTATGCAAAACAACATATTTATGCAAAACAACTTATTCAAAACAGCTTATTTATGCAAAACAGCTTATTCGAAACAACTTATTTATACAAAATAGCTTATTTGTGCAAAACAACTTATTCAAAACAACTTATTTATACAAAATAGCTTATTTGTGCAAAACAGCTTAATCAAAACAGCTTATTTATACAAAACAACTTATTCCGATTTCATTTTAAAAAACAACTTATTCAAAACAACATATTTATGCAAAACAACTTATTCGAAACAACTTATTTATACAAAATAGCTTATTTGTGCAAAACAGCTTATTCAAAACAGCTTATTTATACAAAACAACTTATTCCGATTTCATTTTAAAAAACAACTTATTCAAAACAACTTATTTATGCAAAACAGCTTATTCGAAACAACTTATTTATACAAAATAGCTTATTTGTGCAAAACAACTTATTCAAAACAACTTATTTATACAAAATAGCTTATTTGTGCAAAACAGCTTATTCAAAACAGCTTATTTATACAAAACAACTTATTCCGATTTCATTTTAAAAAACAACTTATTCAAAACGACTTATTTATGCAAAACAACATATTTATGCAAAACAACTTATTAAAAACAGCTTATTTATACAAAACAGCTTATTTGAAACAACTTATTTATACAAAAGAGCTTATTTGTGCTAAACAGCTTATTCAAAACAACTTATTTATACAAAACAGCTTATTTGTGCAAAACAGCTTATTCAAAACAACTTATTTATACAAAACAGCTTATTCCGACTAATTTTAAAAACCAACTTATTCAAAATAGCTTATTTATGCAAAACAGCTTATTCGAAACAACTTATTAGGATCACTTTTTTTAAAACCGCTTATTCAAAACAACTTATTTATGCAAAACAACTTTTGTTCAAAATAGCTTATTCAAAACAGCTTATTTATACAAAACAGCTTATTCCGATTTCATTTTAAAAAACAACTTATTCAAAACAACTTATTTATGCAAAACAACATATTTATGCAAAACAACTTATTCAAAACAGCTTATTTATGCAAAACAGCTTATTCGAAACAACTTATTTATACAAAATAGCTTATTTGTGGAAAACAACTTATTCAAAACAACTTATTTATACAAAACAGCTTATTTGTGCAAAACAGCTTATTCAAAACAACTTATTTATACAAAACAGCTTATTCCGACTAATTTTAAAAACCAACTTATTCAAAATAGCTTATTTATGCAAAACAGCTTATTCGAAACAACTTATTAGGATCACTTTTTTTAAAACCGCTTATTCAAAACAACTTATTTATGCAAAACAACTTTTGTTCAAAATAGCTTATTCAAAACAGCTTATTTATACAAAACAGCTTATTCCGATTTCATTTTAAAAAACAACTTATTCAAAACAACTTATTTATGCAAAACAACATATTTATGCAAAACAACTTATTCAAAACAGCTTATTTATGCAAAACAGCTTATTCGAAACAACTTATTTATACAAAATAGCTTATTTGTGGAAAACAACTTATTCAAAACAACTTATTTATACAAAACAGCTTATTTGTGCAAAACAGCTTATTCAAAACAACTTATTTATACAAAACAACTTATTCCGATTTCATTTTAAAAAACAACTTATTCAAAACAACATATTTATGCAAAACAACTTATTCAAAACAGCTTATTTATGCAAAACAGCTTATTCGAAACAACTTATTTATACAAAAGAGCTTATTTGTGCAAAACAGCTTATTCAAAACAACTTATTTATACAAAACAGCTTATTAAAAACAGCTTATTTATACAAAACAGCTTATTCCAATTTCATTTTAAAAACAACTTATTCAAAACAACTTATTTATGCAAAACAACATATTTATGCAAAACAACTTATTCAAAACAGTTTATTTATGCAAAACAGCTTATTCGAAACAACTTATTTATACAAAACAGCGTATTTGTGCAAAACAGCTTATTCAAAACAGCTTATTTATACAAAACTGCTTATTCGAAACAACTTATTTATACAAAATAGCTTATTCAAAACAACTTATTTATACAAAACAGCTTATTTGTGCAAAACAGCTATTTTGCACAAAATAAGCTATTTTGCACAAACAACTTATTCGATTCCTAGGTCGCCGATCTCAAACGGAATTGCAGATCATCCCTATTCTTCTGAGGTATGTGTGTATTGTAATTCGTGACAAGTTTGCGTGATTGTGAATTTGTAGAGATTTCAATTTTGAATTGCGGAACGCTATGCGTGAAATCGTGTAGATTTATAATTATGAAGATGTGGTTACTGATTGCAAATCTCACAAGGTTGTTGTTAAAGGAGAAAAAGCGGATCCATTGAAGGTTCTTGAAAGAGTTCAGAGGAAGAGTCATAGACAAGTTGAGCTTCTTTCTCCGATCCCAAAACCACCTTCAGAACAAGAGAAAAAAATTGAAGAGAAAGAGAAACCTAAGCCAGAGGAAGAAAAGAAAGCTGAAGAGGTTAATTAATTTTTTTTTTCTTTTTAAATTTATCTGAATCTGTGATGGATCATTTTTATCATTTTTATTTTATTATATGGTGCAGCCTAAGGTTATGATAGTGATTCTGAAAGTTCACGTGTATTGTGAAGCTTGTTCACAAGAAATCAAGAGACGCATTGAGAAAATCAAAGGTATGTTATTGTGTTCTTCACTTTTATTTCATTCACTTGTTTTGGTTCAATTCTCAGGTCCCATCCTTTCAGGAATTTGTCAACTGTTACTACCGATGATTTTGTGTTTGAATTCGAATCTTGCTATGATTTTCAAATTTGGTTACATATAGATGATGGGTTTGATTGGTTTGGTGATGAAGTTTGCTGGAGATTTTCAAGTTCCTTTGCATTCTTGATTTTTGGAAGAAAAAGGACGACGTTAATTGTGAAAGGACGACGTTGAAGAGGAGGAGAATTGGGAGTAATGAGTTGGAGGGATTAGGGATTGATTTGAATTTGGGAAAATTGATGATGGACTTGGTTTGAGAAATTGTCGAAATCAAATTGGGAATTTTTCTGAGAATTGTGATTCTGTTGCTAAGAATTCAAAGTTGGTGCCTGAATCTGATGGTTTTGAAAATGTTCTGTTATGGTTAGAAAATTCCATATGTTTTTTATTTTAGATTGTGATATGCACCATGTTGGATCAAAGAAAACCATTAAGTACATCTAATGGTTTTGGAGTACAACTCACATAAACCATTTCCACAGCAAAATGGCTTTGGAGTACAACTCACAGAAACCATACCCATAGCAAAACCATTAAACAATTAGTTTGGTTTCGTGTAGAACACTATCAAAACCATTAAACCACACTTATGGTTTCAGTAATAGTTTTTATTTAAAATCATTTGTCAATAATAATTTTCACTATTCTTTTATTTTATTTAGCATTTGACAATTATTTTTCTTTCACATACAAGTCTATTAAAACCATTAAAGCGTGATTATATTTAGACAAAGTCAGAAATTCGTTTTACAACGTAAGAAATAAAAGAGAGATGACGAGGCTTTACAAAAAAGTGGTTACTTATTGATTAATTCACATTAGGTTATAAGTGTGTACTATTAAGTGGTTACTTAATAATGATTTAAATGTTTATCACAATTTTTTTATTACAAAACCATTTTCACTGGAATTGGGAAATGATTCGATGTGAAATCTGTTGGTATAAGCTGGAATTCGGATTTGATGAATTATTGAGAATGTTGTGATGAATTGTGTTGTTTATGATCAATCCGGTTCGGATCTGGTGTTAGCATTACTCACGGAAACCATTTTCACTGCAAAATGGTTTTGGAGTCTAACTCACGGAAACCATTTTCACTGCAAAATGGTTTTGGAGTACAACTCACGGAAACCATTTTCACTGCAAAATGGTTTTGGAGTACAACTCACGGAAACCATTTCCACAGCAAAATGGTTTTGAAACCAACTCACAGAAACCATAGCCATAGCAAAACCATTAGACAATTATTTTGGTTTCTCATAGAAGACTATCAAAACCATTAAACCATAATTATGGTTTCAGTAATAATTTCAGTGTATAACATCTTAATCATTATTCAAAACCATCAAACAATAATAATTTCATTAAAAATCATTACACATTTATCTTGGTTTCACATACATGATTATCAAAACCATTAAACCATAATTATGGTTTCAGTAATAATTTCAGTGTATAACATGTTAAACAACGTTCCAGTAAAGAAACTCATAATCCATACTCATTTCTCTCTCTAACTCATAAAAAGCTTATTCAAAACAGCTTATTTTGTGCAAAATAGCTGTTTTGCACAAACAAGCTGTTTTGTATAAATAAGTTGTTTTGAATAAGCTGTTTTGCACAAATAAGCTATTTTATATAAATAAGTTGTTTCGAATAAGCTGTTTTGTATAAATAAGCTGTTTTGCACAAATAAACTGTTTTGTATAAATAAGTTGTTTTGAATAAGCTGTTTTGCACAAATAAGCTATTTTGTATAAATAAGTTGTTTCGAATAAGCTGTTTTGCATAAATAAGCTGTTTTGAATAAGTTGTTTTGCATAAATATGTTGTTTTGCATATATAAGTTGTTTTGAATAAGTTGTTTTTTAAAATGAAATCGGAATAAGATGTTTTGTATAAATAAGCTGTTTTGCACAAATAAGTTGTTTTGTATAAATAAGTTGTTTTGAATAAGCCGTTTTGCACAAATAAGCTATTTTGTATAAATAAGTTGTTTCGAATAAGCTGTTTTGCATAAATAAGCTGTTTTGAATAAGTTGTTTTGCGTAAATATGTTGTTTTGCATATATAAGTTGTTTTGAATAAGTTGTTTTTTAAAATGAAATCGGAATAAGCTGATTTGTATAAATAAGTTGTTTTGCACAAATAAGCTGTTTTGTTTAAATAAGTTGTTATGATTAAGCTGTTTTGCACAAATAAGCTATTTTGTATAAATAAGTTGTTTCGAATAAGCTGTTTTGCATAAATAAGCTGTTTTGAATAAGTTGTTTTTGCATAAATATGTTGTTTTGCATATATAAGTTGTTTTGAATAAGTTATTTTTTAAAATGAAATCGGAATAAGTTGTTTTGTATAAATAAGCTGTTTTGAATAAGCTGTTTTGCACAAATAAGTTGTTTTGTATAAATAAGTTGTTTGGAATAAGCTGTTTTGCACAAATAATCTATTTTGTATAAATAAGTTGTTTCGAATAAGCTGTTTTGCATAAATAAGCTGTTTTGAATAAGTTGTTTTGCATAAATATGTTGTTTTGCATATATAAGTAGTTTTGAATAAGTTGTTTTTTAAAATGAAATCGGAATAAGCTGTTTTGTATAAATAAGCTGTTTTGTATAAATAAGTTGTTTTGAATAAGCTGTTTTGCACAAATAAGCTATTTTGTATAAATAAGTTGTTTCGAATAAGCTGTTTTGCATAAATAAGCTGTTTTGAATAAGTTGTTTTGCATAAATATGTTGTTTTGCATAAATAAGTTGTTTTGAATAAGTTGTTTTTTAAAATGAAATCGGAATAAGTTGTTTTGTATAAATAAGCTGTTTTGAATAAGCTGTTTCGCACAAATAAGTTGTTTTGTATAAATAAGTTGTTTTGAATAAGCTGTTTTGCACAAATAAGCTATTTTGTGTAAATAAGTTGTTTCGAATAAGCTGTTTTGTATAAATAAGCGGTTTTGAATAAGTTGTTTTGCATAAATATGTTGTTTTGCATAAATAAGTTGTTTTGAATAAGTTGTTTTTTAAAATGAAATCGGAATAAGCTGTTTTGTATAAATAAGCTGTTTTGCACAAATAAGTTGTTTTGTATAAATAAGTTGTTTCGAATAAGCTGTTTTGCATAAATAAGCTGTTTTGAATAAGTTGTTTTGCATAAATATGTTGTTTTGCATAAATAAGTTGTTTTGTATAAGTTGTTTTTTAAAATGAAATCGGAATAAGCTGTTTTGTATAAACAAGCTGTTTTGCACAAATAAGTTGTTTTGCATAAATAAGTTGTTTTGAATAAGCGGTTTTAAAAAAAGTGATCCTAATAAGTTGTTTCGAATAAGCTGTTTTGCATAAATAAGCTGTTTTGAATAAGTTGCTTTTTAAAATGAGATCGGAATAAGCTATTTTGCATAAATAAGTTGTTTTGAATAAGCGGTTTTTAAAAAATCATTCTAATAAGTTGTTTTGCATAAATAAACTATTTCGAATAAACTATTTTGCATAAATAAATTGTTAAGAAAAAAATTATAATATGGGGCTTTAATTTAGTGGGCTTGGTGGGAGCTTTTTTAAGTGGGCTTTGAAATTTGGGTCTCTATTGACACCTCTACTTATTAGAATTAAGCTTTCACTTGAGGTGTAGAAAGCAATTATGTTGGGTGTAGAAAGCAATTATGCACGGTGCATAAGGATCTCCTTATGCACCATAACCACACCCCTTGTGCTTGTTGAAATGATGATGATTGTTGCCTCCTTCTGTATTTAACTATTCCGGAGGATGAGGCCCTATTTGAACTAGTGAAAAAGTATGGTTTCAAGAGATTGTCTTTTATTGCCAAATCCATGCCAGGTCGTATTGGAAAGCAATGTCAAGAGAGGTAAGCACTAATAGATGTTAGTAAGTGCCCAATGTCAAGAGATGAAAGCATTTTGTATATTCATCTTTTATTCTTTTCGATGTATTTCTATTCTTTTGCAAATGACAAATTTTGTGTGCAAATAAACAATTTGACATAGCCTTTTGCTGTTGGATGCTTTGGATCAGATTGTTTATCTTATATTCATATGTTAGATAACCTCAGTTGCTGTATCGAATTGTAGATATTGTATTTTACATAACTATAGTTTATATGTATGTTTCTTATATACCATGTTGCCAGAATATAAACTACTAGGTAATCTTTTCAGGTGGCATAATAACCTTGATCCTGCAATAAAAAAAGGGTGCATGGACGGAAGTGGAGGGATCCATACTTGCTCACTATCACCAAATATTTGGCAGTAAATTGTCAGAAATTGCAAGGGTTCTTCCTGTAAGGTACTTATCTAATACTGTTGTGCAGGATTTTCAACCTGCACTCTATAAATACATGCTTCAAAACCTGCATAAATATTAGTAGTTAATTTTAGAAAAAAATGACAACTTAATTGAATGGTTCATTTTTACTTTGTGCCTAAGTTTACCTTTATGTTAAGAACTGTCAGCAAAACACATCTACAACACATTTTCTGGATTGATTTATTTAAATTATAAATCCAGTTACTAAATGATCATTTTTTTTTTAAATGTATTGACTTTTTAAAGAATATACTTTCTAAATTCAGTTAGCTTTTCTCAACAACTTATTAGTTCTGTCACATGTCCTCTCCCTCGAAAATCAGAGAAGACGTAAATTAGAACAATTATACTCGAGCTATTGATAAATATACATGCATTTATGAAGCAGAATCATATGTTCATAATATCTAATGAACTGTGATAATTCTGTATCATTTGGGTAAGCCAGGAGTGACAATGCTATAAAAAAAATCATTGGAACAGCTCAATGAAAAAGAAGTAGGCAGCATCACCTACTTGGTGTGACATGGATGTTTCCCCTTCCAGTTTCTGCTTTTTTTCTAATAAAGTTGGCACTTGATTTGTTTAAGCTGAGGATCAAAATTTAATTGGAATGGTCTCTCCCAAGCAAAGTAACTGGTTGAATCACAATGCTGATAACTTCCCAGCTAGAATGGTTATTCAAACTGCTTCTGTAGAGGAATTTCGATCTGATAAAAACAATTTTGGCATGGCAACTCCTAGGGCTTCAGAGAAAAGTGAAAGAAGATTGATTAATTTACCAAATGAGATGCAAACAGTTATAGGTTGCAAAGACCATGCCAACTTTGCGGTTAAACACACGAACTCGAACTCGTCGATGTCCATGCTTGCTACAAATATGGATTGTTTCCCTCCTTCTAGTACTGTTACTTATGAGGCCTATAATTCTCCCAAATGGCAAAGAGTTTCTTTTTCAGATTCAAAGTTTATTGCTGGTAATGAATCTGATAGTGTTCCTATTTGAGCTACTCAAAATTGGCTAATCATGAGAAGAAAGTTCAAGTTGGAATGGAAAGCAATAACAAAAGCAACGTGTCTCAACTCCTGAAGCATGATGTGTAATTGGTTTTGACAATTTAAAACTCAACCAAGGATTTGTTCCATTCCTTCCTAGAAATGCCATGGAATGATGGACTATGTAATATTTTATATGTAAAGCTTAACAGAAATCACAAACTTTCATGTAGTGATATCTAAAGACTAGACTTTCTCCCTAAACTATCCTCTTTTTTGTTTTGTTTTGTTTTGTTTTGTTTTTTTTTTCTTTTCATTTTTCTTGGATACGTGTAGGCTTTGCTTGGAAAACGAAAATGAAGGAAATAAAGTTAAAGAATAATATGTTAATTGTTACGTAGAAAATGAATAGATAGTGACATGATGTGTTTGTTAGTTATTAATTCCATGTTTGGTTTGCAAACAGAGGGTGAAGGAGAAGAAAAGTGATAGAGAGCAGAAAGTGAAACAAAATTTTGGATTGAATGGTGAAGGGAAAAAAAAAAATGAAAGTGGAAGGAAAAATGACAACTTTTTCTTGTTTTTTCTTGCTTGATTGACTAGAAAGTGATTTCTTTTTCTTTTTCTTTTTCTACTTCTGCTCATGAAATATGACATTCATTGAATAGAAGAAAGATAATTACAATAGACCTCCAAAAATTGGTTCGGGAATGCCACCCAATAACAATTTCCATCAACTTTAGACAAACTATCAAGGACGCAAGGTTATGTGCCACTGCACTGTAAACTCTATTAACACTTGTAACATTGGTCGGAATAACGACGCATCAAGTTCTTGACATATGTTTTTGGAATAGTATGCCACACACAAACCACCAAGAGCCCTGTACAACATTTTAGCAATCTTCAGAATCCTTACGAGTCTAAGTATAGCTACTACATGTAGTTCCAAGGTTAATAAGATTACACCGCTCCATCATGGAAGAAAATTTTAGAGTCTATCTAACCGTAAAGATACCTCCCTTTATCTCAGAGAGAAGAAGGATTTCGTTGAAGTCTTCTATCATTACCTAAGGACTCGAAATATCTTGGTGAAGAGAAATAAGATAATTTCATAACTGCTCGCGGTTAACTAATTGAGGGCTAGCATACATAACAAAGCAAAACCATATGCAATCAACTTTTTTAATGCAAATGATGACTTCTTGAAAGTAAACATCTATCACAATAATGTCATAATCACAACCGCTACTTTTTAGCACTCAAATACCATCCGAAAGACCGAATGCTTCAGATATAGCACATATATCATAACTCAAACAACTCCAATATATTGATGTTTTCGAGAAAGGACAATGAGTTTTCATAAGAAAAATAAAGAGATGGTGATGTTTCCTTACCAAGTCCTTAGCATGTCGTCGACCCTTATGACTAAGAGCACATCTAATGTTCCAACTCAAAATAGTAAGTTGTTCAAATTCCATTATAAAACATATATTGGAATATGATTAAAAATCAAAGAACCCAGTAAATGAGGAGAGAAAAAACAATTTTAACCATATTTCCCCAAATCAGAGAATCCAAACAAAATCTCGTGATTGTCTTGCTTAATTTCTAGAACCCAGTAAGACTCATGGTCGTCTTAATTTTTAAATCGAATAACCTCATTAAAGATACTAACTAACTTATTGAATAGGAAATATATTTCGCCAATAAATGAAAACACATTTTTTTTAATAACAATGAAGGCCTAAACCCAAAAAGAAGGAGATTACAACGAGATTACACCTGGGGTAGAATTCCCCATCAAATCAGAAAGCAATAGAAGACTAATATTGCTAGGGAAATTATCAAAGAAACTTATCCTAGAATCCATTGAACAACCATAGCTAACTAAAGGGTCTGCGCATTGGTTTGTTTCATGGTAAGAGTGGCGAACAACAACTTCCCAATCAAGTGCAAGCAAGAGATTAATCTTCCAAACTAGCAACCTCTCTCTTCGGCTACCATGCCCATGTGAAGTGATAGCTTTCACAACAACTAAGGGGTCAACATGCAACTCAATAAATCAAAATTGCAACCTTCTAACATACATGAGCCCTTCCAACATTCCTCATAATTCGGACAAATAGACCCTTCCTATTCCAATATACTTAGAGAAACCTTCCAACCACTCACTATCGCTTCCTCTAATGATGCCACCACAACCAATATGACCACCATCTCTATAAAGATCTATTCGTTTCAATCTCACCCAGCCCACCGGTGGAGGACTCCACTCACCATAAACATATTGAAAACCCTAAAAAAGAATACGTTAAATATGATATAAAAATTACTATTTAAAAATGCATCGATTATAAAAATGAATCATTTTATTTGTCAAAAAATCATCATTTTATAACCATTGATATGATTTTTTAATTAACAATCAATATATTTATTTTTTATACGTATACAAAAAATTACACGTGAGTGAAAGACAAACGAGTAACAAGCTACGACGTTAAGCCTTTATAGATGGTAAAACAAATCTTCATAAACAACATTTTATATACCATATATAAATACGGCGCAAACAATAATGTTGTTTTTTGATCTTACATTTGTGGTATCAAAGCTTCTACGAATTAATCAAACAATTGATTCAAATGATCAATGAACTCCACAAAAACGAATTGTCCATGAGAATCCGTAAATTCAATTCTTAGATATTTTTTTCTCTCATACTTAACTTATTTTTCGATCAAATTTTAAATCATCAGATTCTATTGGCTCATAAATTGGATGGTTAAAAAAAAAACTTTTTTGAGTTCTTTTCTGATGGAAAAAGAACTAGTTTTTGGAATTTATTTTAGGAGAATGTTAAGCGGTGCCCTCGTGGCTTTGATTAAACAATCAAAATAAATAATTTTTTTATAAAAAGTTGTGTAATCATTATTTAATCAAAAGTTAAAACTTATATTTTCAAGAAATTTTTTTTATTTATAGTTTCTTTAACCATTGTCCTGAAGACACTTGTTCAGGACAATGGTTAACAAGACCCTTTATTTTAGGAGAATGTTAACTAGTGCTACAGTGGTTAAACATCCAAAACAAGCAAGTTTTCATAAAAAAAATGGAAAATGTTAACCAGTGCCCCGGGCACTGGTTAACATTTTCCATTTTTTATTAAAACTTGCTTGTTTTGGATGTTTAACCACTGTATTTTATGTTTATAAGACAAAATTTCTAATTATAAAATCCTTAACCAATGTTTTGGGTACCGGTTAGCAACACCCTTTATTTTATGACATACTCCCTCCAGTCCTATTTACAAGAGACAATTTACTTTTTAGATACATTAAATAATTTATGTATTTGGTTTAGGTTCTTGACTATATACATACATTATTCAATGTATCTAAAAAGTCAATTTTCTTTTGTAAATATAATCGGAGAAAGTACTATTAATAAACCACTAAGCTTTGAACTTTTTGTCTTGAATAAATTTTCTTATCCATCCATCTGATATGAGTATTGCAAAATTCACACAGCTACAAAGAAAGTGCATGATGTGGGCCACTGTCGTCATAAACATTGAAACACGTGTTCATCACAAAGTACATGATAACGTTGGACAAAATTGAAAAATTAAATAAAAAACAATAAACAAAAAACGAACGAAGAAGAAAGAACCTTCAGGAAAAGTGGATCCCACAAATCAACGGTTGACAGCCATATTCGGACAAATCAACGGCTTCACTTCATCACACGTCACCATCTCTTATCTCTCCAATTTTCCTTCTAGCGCTTTCTTATTTCTTCTCTATGGACCCCACCAACACACACGCTCCTTTTTATTCCTATCCTCTCCTTCGAAACTTCTAGAATCTCTCTAAACAAACGCTAACCTAACGCCGTCGCCGGTGGCAGTTTCTTCTTCTGACTCCGTTTCCGGTTAGAATATTTCAACGCATTCCATCTCTTTCAAGGTAAACAATTAATAACGCACCATATAATCAATTAATTAATTTTCCTTAGTTAATATCATACTTTGTTCTATATCTTTGACCGTATTATGCATGCTTAGTATATAGATAGATTATTAGATTAGAATAGGTAAACCATATTTAACATCATAATAATTTTGTTTGATTAGGAAATAGTTATGAACTAGATACAAAAATTAGGGTGTAATTAGGAACAGATCTGGAAAAGAAGTTGATGGCGACATTACCGGTGGAGCAAACAGGTGAATCGGCGACGGCGGAGTCGCAGAGATCGATTCCGACGCCGTTTCTGACGAAAACGTATCAACTTGTTGATGATTCTTCCGTTGATGATTTGGTTTCATGGAATGAAGATGGAACAAGCTTCATAGTTTGGAAGCCTGCTGAATTTGCTAGAGATTTGCTTCCAAAGTATTTCAAACACAATAATTTCTCCAGTTTCGTTCGTCAACTCAATACTTATGTAACTAACTAAATCTCTTTAATCTTAATCTTATCGTATTCTATTCCTTTTGTTTTACTTTCTTTTTTAGGATTTTTTTTTCTCTCTAAATTTTGTGTTTATTTCTAGGGATTTCGGAAAGTTGTACCTGACCGGTGGGAATTTGCTAATGACGGATTTCGACGAGGCGAGAAAAATTTGCTTCGAGATATTCAGCGGAGAAAAATATTGCCGGCAGCAGGAACAGCTATGGCGACAGCGGTAGCTGCAGCTAATACTGTAACAGTAGCTATGGCGGCACCGGTTAGAATGGTGTCTCCAGCAACTTCTGGTGATGAACAGGTGGTTTCGTCGAATTCATCTCCGATTGCGGTGAACAATGGTGCTACAGTGCAGCGTAGCATGAGTTGCACCACTGCGCCGGAGTTAGTTGAAGAGAATGAAAGGCTTAAGAAAGAGAATATGCAATTGAGTAATGAGCTAAGTCAATTGAAAGGTCTTTGTAATAATATACTTGCTATGATGAGTAATTATGCTTCTGGTTTTAGTAGACAGTTAGAATCTTCTACGAGTGCTGCGACGGCACGGGGCGTGGTTGTAACAGAAGGGAAAATTTTGGATCTTTTGCCTATAAGGAATGTTTCATTAGCTGAGGAAAATGTAGTGCTTAATGTGGGTGGAGCTGCTGGCGGTGTGCCATGTGAGACGACGAGTTTGATGGAACCAGAGGTTGAGGCACCTCATGTTCCTAAGCTGTTTGGGGTTTCAATTGGGCTTAAACGATGTAGGACGGAGAATGAGGTTGAACCGGAGAGAGAGGAACGGGAACAGCATCAACAAATTCGAATGCAAGTGCAGATGCAAACACAATCCTCGCAGGAGACTGATCGAGGATCGGATGTGAAATCTGAACCTCGTGATGGTGATGGTGATGGTGACTCGGATGATCAAGAGCGTCGTTGGAAATTGACGAAATAGTGGTAAAGGCCGTGTTTGGAATTTGGATTATGTCGGGACTCCTAAAATTTGAAACATGACACCCATGTTTGAACATGGCTAACAGACACTAGCTGGTGTCATTGGACAAGGGCATGATTTGAATTTTAAAGTTCATGTTGTTGTATAATATTATTGCTTCGCATGTTGTTCATAATTTAGTTTTCTTGTTGAGCAAAGTGTGTGAAAGCCATGCTTTGCTCAAGCAAGCGTGATGAAATCATGCAAAAGAAAGTCAATATTGTCCACAATTTTGCTTAGAGAAAGATTATCAACACATGCAAACTGATTTGCTAAATCAATGTAAAGTTTGTTGTGACAATCACAATATTTTCTAATTTGATACATGTACTAGGATGCTTCCACCCTATGGACCAACTTTGTTTCCAAGTAACATAATTATAGTATTACTTTATTTAACGAAAAAGTGGTCGTTGTGATTTATATTTCTGAATCAGTTAACGATGAATAATGAACTGTTTATTAATAAATTATTTGTCGTTTACTCGTTGTTATTATTGATATAGAATTGGAGACTAATTCAAATTTGTCGTACCTTTAAATTTTAATATGTAGCTTTTATATACATATTCAGTTATTTTGCACATACACTATGTTTATTGCCTCAGATAATTTATCTTTCCTTCAACTTGTAAAACCTGGAACTACGAACTTCAAAAACTTATGTAATTTATGCCTAAAATGGGATTTATTTTATTTTGTACTCCATTAATCCCATATTAAGTAATACATCCATCAAAACAAGTATGTTATGTGATTGGTGAATAGTCAAAACAAGTCAATTAATACAGGATGGCGAAATAGTTCAAATTTTTTTTAACAGGAAATTTTATTTAAAAACCAAATCTTTGTTACGAATAGAGACCGGTGATTCAGAGAATACAAACTAAAACAGGACATTGTATGGAGGCCATTTGACCCGTTATGGATGAACTCAGATTCTGGAGTTTTCACATTCATACATTTAGGACATCGATGATAGTTCAATTAAGATTAGACGGTCAAATTATAAGGTGGCTTTTTAAATTATATATCAGGTTTACCTGATCTTTTTGAATCAGTTCTGGAGTTGTGAGTTGCATGCAATTGCACTTTTTTATCGTTAAGAACATGAAAATAATTGCAATTTGAAGACTAAAAAATCTAAGTAGTAAAACACGACCATGTGAAAATGAAAAAGAACACCAAAATTGTTAAGCGTTTGTGTTAAATCTCCTGCCTTTGGAAGACGAAATCCGAAATTGTGGAGATATTATGCATTTGATTGTTACACTTTACTGATTATAAACTTATGAATTTGACTTGCTCGAAAAGAAAAAAACACCCTTAATGAATTCGATCTCAAATCTAAAAATTCACGCTCTCGATGTTTTGTTAATTCTCCGTACTTTTCTCTCAAGTGTGAAAGTACAAAAAGTCAATGAATCAGCTTAATCAACAAAGCAGTAGGAAGGGTTAAGAGAAGGCCCAAACTTAAGTATCTTGGCTAAATAATTTTCAACTCTGGTACTTCTTAGTTTGAGCTCCAGGTTACCTCATCAGTCAACACCAATATATAGCAAGTTTAAGCAGTGTATGAACTTGATAAGTGTGATAGGTTTTGTGAGCATATCAACAGGATTGTTACTGATGTGGATTTTGACAAGTTGCATTACCCTTTTCATTTACATTTCTACTGCAATGAAGTCTTTTGTCAATGTGCGCTTGATTCTCTCATGGGGCATTTGCTTTTTGCGTAAGTTTACAACATTTTGACTATCACAATAAATGCACACTGTTTCTTGGGAGACTCCAATTCAGACACCAATCCGTGAACCTAAATTGCTTCTTGATAGCATCTGCAAGTACCACATATTTTTCTTCAGTAGTCGAGTAAACTATTATGTGCTGCGGTGAAGCTTTCCAACTAATAAACAGTGTGAATACATAACTTGTCAATGATCTTCTCTTGTCCATGTTGTCTGCATAGTCTGAGTCACTAAAGCCTTGAGCTGGCTTGGTATTATCAGCACTTTTGCAGCACACTAGTCCTGCATTTATAGTCAGTCCCTTGGAAATAGGGATGGAAATAGGTTAGGTCGAGCTAGGCTTTATAAGGCATAAGCCTGACATGCCATATTTTTTTAAAGCATAAGTCTGACCTTCTGAAAGCCTGATACGGCATGCTAGCCTGTTTAAAAACCTATATCTTATGAACATATTTAAATAAGCAATGTGATATAAGTTTAAATGAACTAGCGAGTTAATAGTTCAATTAGATTAAACTCTCTTTTGATAATCAACACGAGGTTTTAGGAAATTCGACTATATATTGTATCATATTTCTATTCTAATTTATAATAATACATTTATACATGCAAAAAATTAAAGTATACTAATAAAGCTTAAATTATTAAAAAAGTTTACAAATTTATATTTTAATTCAAAGTACAATATATAATATAATAATAAATAATATTATTCATATTACTTAAATAGGCTGGCCTAATAGGCTTAAGAGGCTTTTTGAGAGGCCTGTGGTCTGACCTTTTAAGCTAAATAGACTTAAAAAAAGCCTAGGCCTTCTCTATTTAAGAAAAAAGTCTGGCCTAGCCTGTCGTAGGCTAGGTCATAGGCCCCTGTAGGCTGGTCTGACCTATTCTCATCCCTACTTGAAAATACCTATGCCCCCACCTGGCTTGCCAATATGTTGATCCTCAATTTCCTATGTACCTGTTGGTAACACTGATAACATGTATTATATCAGCCCTAGAGCATACCTCATAATTCATTATGTTATCAATGGAATTTGCATGGGAACTTTCTCCATATAAATTATATGTCAATTTCTGAAACATCTGTGACATTTGAGAGTTTGAACTGTGAGGCAAAGGGAACACTAGTGATCTTAATTAGGTAGTTTGAAATGTTAGGTATGTTGAAATTCTCAACTACCTTCTTTAGGTAGTTTTCTTGAGACAATGAACTTTCTTTTGTCTCTAACTCGAACGGTATCCATTCCCAAATTTTTCTTGGTTGCACCCAAATTCTTCATTTCTAATTCTCATTGAAGTTGATCTTTCAACAAGTGGATGTGCACTGATTAACTGTTCTCATTAACTATATAAGCCTTGTTGTACTTCATGCAACCACAATTAACTTATCAATACATTCATTTTTTTACTCCTCAACCAAACGGAAAATACAACTTTCTCTACTTATCTTGGCCGCTCTCGTCTCTCTCAATGGAAGCCCTCTACTGGCTGGGATTAAAAGACTGGTAACAGTCAATGGCATGATAGTAGATTGGATTGTCATAATTTCAAATTTTCAGACCAATCATGTAATAAAATTACGTAAACTGCAACAAATCTACAATAGCTGATATACTTTCGGTGCACTGGCTAACAAACTAATTTGGTGCACAACAAGCGCTACCATTATAAACTCGGGGAAGTTGTACCGAACATTTTTAAAGCATGGTCTGAGACTAATAGACCATTACTATATAATTACAATGACTTATACCAGACATTATTGGTGACAACAACAATATCGCAACAATAAAAATAAAATATAAATGACAACCAAATTGGCTCTTACGATAATTATAGCCGAAATGCGCTGAACAACGCTATGCACAACCAGTTAGAAGCCACAATAACTACCAATAAACAGAGCAACTATCACTACATGATTACAGCACAAAGCAGCAGCAGCAACGATCGTATAGGCCTGTATCCAAAGTGTATTGACATGTTGTGCCTATTAAAAGTGATAAAAAAAATCATGCAGATTCCTCAAAATGGCAGCTAGAAACATTTCCGAGATCATCTACACTTCCTCTTGACCGAGGTTACTACTTTTCAAGATGTTATACTTGCAGAGAGGGCATGTGGCATTAATATACAGCCATTTATCCACACAGGCACAGTGAAAATGGTGACCACAAGGAAGTTCTCTTAGCTCAACTCCATCGTCATAGGAAGAAAGGCAGATGCAACATTCCTATAAATGATAAAAAGAAAATGTCAGATTTGTTGAGCGACAGAGGATTCATTCATTTATTTTGTTAAAACCACATTGATTTATTACAAAATTATCTTGCCGCACTTGAATCACTATGTCAATTTCCTTAGGTGTAGTGTGATGGTCAAAAGACTTCACATAGAAACAAGCTCACAAAAGACTATACATGTTGCACCCTTCAGGGTATGAATGTGAAGATGTATTTTACAAATAAAAACTGTGATAATAACAACAAAACAGTATGCAAGGAAATCTGTGTTTGAAACATTACTTAGATTTCCCATTGAAATGCAGTGAAATAAAATCTGATTAGAAACAACGCAACGTGGACATTGGAAAAGGGAGAAAAGGTTAAGCTCGCTAAGAATAAATATTTACGAATTATAACATACCGCATCCTCCTCAGCAAGAACATGTTCAATAGGTGAATCAGCCCGACACTCGGTCATTATTCCTCCAACAGGACCTTGATTGTTATCAGTTTGTTTCTCATTACTTTCAACTTTTCTGAATTTAAATTTTGATAACTGCTCAATGTCTTCTTTTGATGCCCCTTCCTGCTTTTTTATCAACAAATATAACTAATAAATAAATAAATAGGTATAGAGATAGAAAGATAAAAGCAAGGACAATATATATATATATATATATATATATATATATATATATATATATATATATATATATATATATATAGACACACACACATATATTCCACTAACTAGTCCAAGGGTGCGACTCAACATTGTCATCATGACTGGTAAAAAGCATACACAAATTCCGATATCGCCTTATTTATGTTTAGCCAACAATTATTGACAGAAACCTGGATCTACGGCTCTATATCACTTGAAGACAATACAGGAGATGCGGATACAAAAATACAAATGAAGAGCAGAATATTGGTTACACTCAAGGTTGTCATTGTTAAACTTGAGAGCATCTACATAAACTCATGGAAAGTCCGTACATTGAACTTGTTTACGCATTTTACTAATACTAAATATAATAATTAAAAACATATAAATGGTATATATACATAATATAAGTACCTTTAAGACAATGATATTTAATATTCCAACTCCATTATAAAGCAAACCAAAATAACAGTGTGATATCCTTTTATTTTTTTTGAAGAAAGTGTGCAGATCATCATCATACTACATGAATGACCAAATCATGCATATATATATATGTCCTCGTGAGCTTAGCTCAGCTGGTTGGGACAACGCATAAAATATGCAAGGTCTGGGGTTCAAACCCCGGCCACTACCAAAATATATATATATATATATATATATATATATATATATATATATATATATATATAGAGGACATATCTAGTGAGAATGGGTTAGTTATATGAGAATGGTGAGACCAATTCTCAACCCTTGGATCAAAAATAGATGATTAAGATTAAAAAGACTCACATGTGCCTCTCTCTAGTCTATCATTTCTTATAAACCTGTTTTTACCTTTTCATCTTCTTCCATCGACTATCATCTGCAACTAATTTTTACCTTACGCTCATATGAACAACAACTATCTTCATCAAAAAACTGACTTGTTCATTTTCAATTTTTACAATCTCACCATCAGAACTATTCCGAATTTTGATGAAGGGGATTAAAATCATTGGAGATATTGCCTTTCAAATGGAATTTCTTTTGAATAACATCCGCATCCAAATGGATTAAAATAATTGCATATCATTCTGGTTCTATTTTTCATTCAATCAATTGGATTCAATTTTAAATTAATGATCCACTCTATCCAAATAACCCATTTTCTTTTTGAAAAAAAAATCTAAATAATATTGTTGCCCTTTGTCTTCTCACAACGATTCAAATCAAAATCCACCAACAAAATAAAAAAACTTCAATTAAATGAGATTGGATTTAATCCAATGAATCTAGAATTCAATTCAACACACAAACAGAAAGACACTTGCTTGAAATTGGATCTGGAATGATTTCTTTTATGGGTTTTCTGACGTCAAACGTCTGCAGGAAAGCGGCAACGGCAGGTTTATGACTGTGAATCGATGGTGGAAGGTGACGACGGCGGGCTTCAGGTCAGGGAGGATTGGGTCGCCGAAAAATATCATGGACGGTGAGGGGAAAGAAGAAACGACAGCTTTAGATGGTAAAGGAAGAAGAGGAGGAGTTAACGCAGGAAATGAAAAGTTGAAGAGAATTGAGTGAGATTTGGTCACATGATAGACTAGAGAGAGGCACATGTGAGTCTTTTTAATCTTAATCATCTATTTTTGATCAAAGGGTTGAGAATTGCACTCACCATTCTCATATAACTAACCCATTCTCACTAGATATGTCCTATATATATATATATATTGAAACCATTAAATTCCTAAAGTGAAAATTTTCAAACAAGAACCAAGCATTCACTATCTTCAATTTATTAAGAAATCCACAAATATTAATTATACATAAATTTTGAAGTCGTAGGTTTCGAAGTGAAAACAATTCAAACAAGATCCAAGTATTCACTAGTTTCAATTATATTTGTAAAATTTATTATGAGTGCTTCAAAGCATTCATAGGGAAAGTACAAAATTAAAAAGTTCCCTATAAAACAATATAATATATTAAATATTGAAATTGAATTATTTTTAATTTATATTTTCTGCTATTAGAGAATTTTGAATTGAAAATTATCCTTTTAACATGAAGAAGAATAGCAGCATACGTAAGGTCTTTTGGGTGGAATTCGTGTAAACTCTATCCCTAATTCAAAACGAAAAACTCCCAGCCGCCTCCTCTCTGGTAGTCATCTCTCACATACTCTGTAAGTTTGTTTTTGGGTCTAATTTTTCTTTTCATCATACAAGCTCACTTGGCCATAAGCACAAGATTCAGAGCATGGTCAACCGAGTTTGCTCAAAAAAGATTTTTGAAGCGAGTCAACTCAGATTCCTTCATAGAAATGTAAACTCGAATGAGCCTATGAGTCTCCTCGTGACTTTGACCACCATGATTACACTAGTCCACCTATTCGAAATATGTGAGAGATATGAACTCTCACCTAATTTCCTTTCTCAATACATCAATAACCATCCTAAAAATGCACCATCAACAACTAAGCTTGTTCTCGATAGACAACGCCGTAACTCCCTATCTTGTATTACGTTCAAAGACAAACTTTATAGAGATAAACCATATACCTCCGAACCTCTCTTAATAGTTTGACCTGTAATTTTATTTGGTCTAATACGTCTCTTCATATAAGAGAATTCTCGATCTAGTCAACATCAGCACTTCTGCGCGACTTCTCCAGTATACCCAAATAACCTAGGACAAGGCTCTACCATTTTTCTAAAATGGGAACCACCTCAATTTTCTCCATGAAAGTTAGTTGAGTTACACAAATCTTATCTTGCATAAACAATTAGACATTGTAATATTGTCAAACGTTCACTTTTATTTCCAATTACACTTTGAACAGTCTTTATCTCCCTTTCCTAATTACATTTGCTCTCAAAAATTTAACCTTGTCCCTATTCCCAAACTTTTGCCTTGTTCTCCAACTCAACCTAAATCTCCCTTCAGTAACATGACTATGAATTGCTCGTTCCGGCAGATATGAGCCAGGCCATGCTTTCATGACACCTAATTCCTAAACACAGTCCCTTTTTGATCTTATGATGTCTAATTCTGCATCAGAAAAGAAAATTTCTTGATGCTCCTTCCTTGTCTTCTCAAAGTACCAGTGGGTTTAATGGTTGTAGAATGCATCCTTCATGAAAAAACTCCAATTTATAATCGATAACAGTAATAATTGGGTTTCTCCCCGAATTCTATATCTCTAATTTCACATTAAAATGATATTTTAATGTTATAAAATGACTCACCCTAAAACCTTAAAAAACTGAGGAAAACATGTTAATGAACAGATTCTAAATTTTCCCACAGAAAATAGAGGACCTAGAGAGAAAATCCTAATTTCAGGAATGTGAGTATATCTGTTATCTATCCATCATACTTAAAGAATGAGTTATTCCCATGTGTTGGCAAAATAGTACAATAATATTACAAGTCAACTATGTACGGCAATATACTAACACTGCGAAACAAATAAATCCAGACTTAACACCCGTCTAATAAGTTCATTCACTAGTTATGTGTATAAAAAGATATTAGTATTAATCTTTCACAATTATTACCATAGATGTTGAAACGGTTAAATTTGCAGAGTCACATCAAAGATTATTAGAGCCTAGCAACTTCTGAACCAAAATTACACATAATATAGCAATTCCAATAAGGGTTTTTGAGACACGAGATTCATATTCTTATTAAAAAAAAAAAAACTTCAAACAAGAACAGGGAACAAATGACTGATTGAACAAAAAGTCACCTGGTCTGCAACAGCATAAAGAAGTGCAATGATACATGGAAGACAACAGCAAACAGCGATACCAATGACACAGGCCAGCGCAACACAGAAAACGACAAAGAAAACATCAAAACCAAGAAAGACTATACATAACCTGCAAATCACATATATTCCGGTCAAAGGTATTCAACGAAAAATAAGTAAATATCAGTTGACTTGCCAAAAGATCAATACATCATAAATGAAAAGATATTTGCACAACTTGAAAATGAGAGTGAAAGAGGACAAACCAGTAAAGCTGAGGAGAATCTTGGGCTAAAGCTTGACCACCAGCTGATACCCAGTAGAATCCAATAATCCACCAAATAAATGAAAACATGGTATTGGCTGATTCCAAATGTTTCGCAACACTGCCGAGAAAAACGACAAAATAAAAATTGGGAAATGGTGCAAAATATCAGACAACTACATTGACCAGAAAATAAGCGGCACTCATTTCAAATGTATAATAATAATTGATTTGGTCCTTAATCAATAAAAAAGAAGTTGATGGTGTTTCATCCCACAACACAGATTTATGTGCACAAAATCGGAAAGTGCCTCACTCATTCAAGTTAGATGGTTCACACAAATTAGGTAAAAATATCGTATATTAAGACATGGCAAATTACAATCTTAAAACATGGGTTATTCTAGAGAAAAAGGTTCATTATCAAGTAACAAGTAAAAAATACATTTTGGCAATTGAATCAGAGGAATAAATCACTTGCATTGTTGCACAGTACCATCTTGTATTTACATGAAGATTCATTTGGGCGACATGAGTGAGAATATAGTTCATAATCTAATTTAAACTTTGATTTTGACATACTCGAAAACATGAATTTGTTTTAGGGACAAACCATGAGTTAAAGTATAACACCAGAAATTTATTGTTCAAATGATTTAAAAATAACATATTTTAAGTTAATAAATACCAATGAAATTACTAAAATATGTTTGCTTGAATTCATAAATCCTCACCATTTGTCAGCTTGTAGATTACGTGGAATATCAAATTTTTAAGGAACGATTACTAGGTTCAGCGGAAGATTGAGTTGGAGATTGATGCAAGATGGGGTCTTCAACCAGAGAAAGAGTTGGAAAAAAAAACAAGATAAATAAACAAACAAAAAAGAAAATG
This sequence comes from Medicago sativa, assembly GCF_051527215.1. Taxonomy (NCBI): domain Eukaryota; kingdom Viridiplantae; phylum Streptophyta; class Magnoliopsida; order Fabales; family Fabaceae; genus Medicago; species Medicago sativa. Next base: position 3,987,287 of record NC_140753.1, read on the forward strand.
GAATGTTGTTAGGTACCAAGAGAACTTAGAGAAGGATCCTAACAAAGATGCTTTGTCAAAGTACACATGCAACTGTTGGTTGGTTGCTAACGCAAACAACTTGTAACGTCTGGTGGAGAGTAAAAATGGTAGAAATAATAAACAACGAAACATTAATGGTCTCTAATTCTTAGCTAGAAATACTATTTTACATGGTCCAAGCTAAGATTTTGTAATGGTTTATATGTCTAAATTATTTGAAATTGTTAGTTGGAAATGTGATTCTGAATCTAATGAAAAACTTAACACTATAACTAAAATTAAAAGTCCCCCTTTCTAATTTCATTTTTAAGGCTGAACTACAAGTTCAATTAGGGCTTGACGAAACCAAGGCTGCAAAAGTGATACTTTTGGGTATATGATCTTACAATCTTTGTCTTGCACCCATGCTTCAAGAAACCAAGCAAATACAACTCTTTCAACACAAAATTAGTTAATCATCATGAATCACGATCACTTGGCAATTTCCGTCATCTATTTACATCAAACTTATTCCCTCTCACCTTCAATCACCCAAAGCAATATGAGAGAAACTTTAAGCTCTTCACATTTAACACAAAAAGAAAATAAGTTTTTCATGAGTATAAAATCAAAATCTTCAATACATTTTTGAACTTTCATGAGGATGTTTTCTTTTCCTTAACTAACTAGTAACTAATAAGAAAGCTACATCAGCCATATCAACTCTTTCAAAAGTTAACTAGAGGTATACTAGACTTATCCATTAACAGAGCCTCACCTATCGAGTTCGATTTCTGGGTAGAACAACTTTTGGCGAGGATTTACTTACCTCCCAAACAAACTCCAGATTACCTGACCCCTTCCCGAGGAACTAGAGGGTTAACCAAAAAAAAAAAGAACCTCTCCTACAATCCTTGATTATACTTTAAATTTTAAAAAGTTTATAAAAAGCATAGGCTTAATCTAGTGTTATCATTCATAAATACACTAATTAACATAGAAACACAAACACATTAAATTTCTTTCACCTATGCATCATGAAGTAACAAAATTCACAAAACATTCCCTACAAAAATGCATCATCCTTTAACACAAGTATTATAAGAACAAGATATAAAAATATTCACCAAATAAACTCATAAAATAAAAGGTTGAGAAAATTCACCTAGTACTCTCTTCATCAAATTGCGCCAATGAAACATAACTGGAACCAGAAACAGCAGAACGAGAACCTTCCCTTGAACTGAAATTCCCACTACCAATCCTATCAGAACCTGCTACCGCATTCGATGACGAAGAACGTTGAAACCTTCTCCTTCTCCTATACTCAAAACAAACACAAACCATATGAAGAACACATTGCAACACATATCCCGCAATCCACAGCCTCAACGGCATTTCCGGAGCTTCATTCCGGCTCAAAAACAACGCCGTTCCCGCCACAATGACGAAGGCGAAGTTCCAAACGATATCGAGAATCACAACCGGCTTCGAATACGCCCAATCGCTTTGTCGTTCTTCTAATTGCTCTGCGGCAGTTTCGCGAACAACGACGGAAGGCTCCCGCATCGTTCGACGGCCGCTTGCTTGACGAAGGAAGCGTGCGGCTTGGAGGAGACGTTGGCGACGACGGCGACCGGAGTTGTTGAGGTCATCGGAGGAGGAACCGCCGCCGGGATTGGTGAGAAAGGGAGTTGAATCGATGATGTCTGATGAGGAACGGTTCGGTGTCGACATGGTGGTTCGACGAGGTGGTGACTCGGTGAGTCGGCAATTGACTCGGTTCGGTTCAGAACATGAAAATGTTATAATGATGATTATGTAGAAGAAATGAAGTGAAAGAGATGAATTAATTAATGGATTAAATAAATGATTATGATTAATTAATTCGAAGAGAGTATGAAAATGGTGATATCTTAATTAGGGAAGAAATTGAAATGGTGTTTGTACCAAAAAAAAAAAAAAGAAATTGAAATGGTGAAGATGAGTGATGACACGACTAGTTTTTTTTTTATTTTTTTTAATTATTGAGGCGCTATGTATGTACCAATCATACGGTGCCGTTTGTTGGGTTGTTGTTCGTATTAATCAAAGTGGTAGCATTTTTAGTTATCAACAAAGTATGGAGGGTAACGAAAATTAACATTTTTGTTTTTATGTTACATCAAGCTTCATTTATTAAACTCATATACTTATACGATGAAGATATGATCCACAGGGGCGGATTTGGGATGAAATTACTAGTGTGGTAAATTATCTTAGCGAAGTAATTTACGTTATAAATAACTTTTAATTACTAGTGCGGCTGGGATTTTGTTTTTTTTTTTCTTGTTTTAGCCTTGTACACCAAAAAAAATATGTTGATGTTGCAACTAATAAAACATACCAAACATTATAGTCTATTGGTTGATGAATTATTAAATGAAAAAAAAATATGGCAAAAACAATAGCCAAGACTTGAACAAAAATAAAATGTGGCAAAAACAATAGCCAAGACTTGAACCAAGGACCGTGTGAGTTAGAATAGCCTGCACTTGACCAATACAACAATGCAACATATGTAATTATATATTATATCCAAATTAAAGATATATAGTATAAAATTTAGGCTTAAATATAAATAAATAAAAAGTTTGGGCTGGTTTGGTGTGGTAGTAGCTACACTCAGCCATGAACAAATCCGCCCCTGACGATACAGCGTCGATACGACGATATAGGAAAATTTAAGATATGATATAGTAGGGATACGTTAATTAAAAAAATAATTTTAAATTTAATTTTTTAATTAGTGTATCCCTGAGTTCAACCAACTCAGGGATACGTTAATTAAAAAATTAAATTTAAAATTATTCAAGCATCTATGAAGACTAATTTTTCGAGCATTGTGGGACTAAAGTGGACGGTCAACACTTCTTAAAAGTTTTTTTGCGGGAAACTCTTATTAAAAGTTGTTGCTGCATGTCTAAGACCGGATATATAAATATAAGTAGGGTATTGTTAACGAATACTTCGGTTCAATGAGAACCAAAAATGGGACTTGCGAAAAGGATTAGTGTTTGGGGGAAGGATTCATGAGTGGAAAGATGGAGGCAAATCAAGGTTAAACAAGAGAGGAGATCCTTTGTAAATTAAATGCTTATGATCACTTCCTTTTAAAGATTAAAACTATAGTTGAGAAACAATTGTAAACATCTTGGATAAAGAAATCACTGACTCTCTTGGTCACATGAAGAGATTGGGAAAATGTAGAATTAAGTTTGAAAACTGATTCTTATAATTTGTTTTGAAATCTTTGTATAAAGTTACTCTCTTGGTTAATAGAACGAAAAGTTTTTCTCTATTCTAGTAGATCGGTATCAGACCGAAAACAATATCGTGTATCGTTCTTCTTCTCTGTTACTTTTTTATCTTATTCTTCGATTTTGCTTTAAGAAAGAGGGTCCAAATCTTTTCATGACATATACTTTCCTTATTGTTTAGCTTCATGTCACCTATAAAGGATTACGACTAGCTAAAGAGCAATGGCTTCCATCATTATTATTGAATATCTTTTTGACACCCTTAGGAGCAATGGCTTCAATCATTGGTTTAACCTTGCAACTTGCAAGGAACTTCTCCTCCCCGTTGTCTTGACACCCTTAGAGAAGATAATAAATGAGTGGATTGGTTCACAAAGATTGAACCTCTCTTCTTCTTTTTTTCCCTCTTGATTCAAATAATTCAGAAATCAACTTGTCTTCTTTTCCTCTCCAGTTCTACCAAAATCCAAATATAGCGTAAGATCTATAGATAAGATTTGTTCTTGGCCTTTTAAAATGTTTGAATCAAAAAGATCAATGAGTGTGATACAATTGGCAACACATGTTGAGTTTATGAATGAAATGATCAAAGGTTGATAAAACATTTATCCAAACACTAATGTAGCAATCATACAAAAATGATTATAGTCTTCCCATATTTGTCTTTCACACTTTCACAAGGCTTGAAAACGTGAGAGAGAAAAGCATTACAGACATGATCATAAAACAACTTCAAAATTTAAAATACAGGTTATTGACAGATATTAATTGCAAAAGATTACAAAGAAATTATTTATAGACATCACAGGAGAAAACAACTTCATGATTTCTTCAATAATGTTGTTGGAAGAGGAAATTAGTAACCAATAAATACAAAATAATTTACACACAATTTTAACGCTACCAAGCATAGATAAACCAAGGAGCGGCAGGGTTATATATTTTATTAGATAAATTTATTGTTAACAAAATTAGTCATTAGATAACCTTTCAATTAAACAGATAGATATCTGGAGACAAGAAAAACATGTGAAGTCCTTCAGGGTGCAAGCCCATCAGTGAATAGAGTCAATTTGGAGTGACTAGCACAGGCAAAAGCAGTGTCCAAACGAGTATCTGTTGCCATCAGGGAAAAAGGATTCAATTAGAGTCCACGCCCAAAAAAGAAACCTATTTTGTTATGAGAGCTTCTTTTTCCACCCTAGGTTTCTCAGAAATCACACATGTGTCCGAAAATATACTTTCGGGTGGGAAAAGAAGTTTCCTTCTGTTATACAATAGCCACTAACCAGTCCTCACAAAAGGAGCACATTACCGGTCAACAACATAACCTCTAGTCACCTTAAACAGCAAATTGTATCCTAAGTCGCTTGTAAATGGTTAGACTTTCTCTTTCTTAATCCAACGGAGTTGGTTGTAGTCAGATGGAGAGAACTCGCCGGGTTGGCTCGGATCACAACAATTTAGCTACTATTCGATTCCATTCTTAGGGCTCTCTTTTATTTCTCTCCGTTGTGTCGCTATTTGTATTTTACCACTAAATTTGGTGGCTAGTACTTTTTATTTCTATAGTAATGAAAATCTACATTTTGAACTGCCACTTGCCCACTTCCCTCCCTTAAACCACATAGCACGTTCAGGATTCTGCAATGCTGTTCAATGACAAAGCTGTTACTCTGCTGACAATCAACATCATTCTCTGCACTAGCTCTTCAAATGATGGCCGTTGTTCCGGATCACTGCTCACACATAACACAGTAAATTTTTCAGTTTGATTTAGAAGACATTAATCTCTGTCATAATAGAACTGCAGGGGTTAATGAATATATATAGTAGAAGCACCTTTGCCAACAGTCATTTATGATTGATGCTACATGGGGGTCAAGCCCCTCCGGCAGGTCCAGTCTTCTATCCATAAAGCCTACTATTCCAACAACCTTTCAAATGAAATACAGAAATTACAAGCTGTTCAGTTACCTTAACAATGCTACTTAATTTCAGTTCTATACATATAATTACCTAACATAACATTTGAATAACTAGCTGTTAAACATATTTAACTATTCACTTGTATATACTTAACCTCTTAAATATCTCTAGTTAATCAAATTTCCAACCACTTTCCTTTAATATTGGTGGTTAAGTGTATCTAAGTTATTGGTTAAACATGTTTGAAGTTTGACAATTTTTTCATTCCAAAAATAAAGTTTGACAAATGTTTTCTAAGTGATATGAGGAGATACAAGCGAAAATATACTGGAGTGACACGTTCCGTGTGCAGTAGACCTTAGTCCAGAAAGCAAAGACAAATGTTTGTTGTATAAATGCGTGTGTAGTGTGTGCGAGAATGTATGAGAGAGAAACCTGTAAGGAATTCAAATCTTTCCATGGAATAGATTGAGTCATTATTTCCCAAAGAACGACACCATAGCTGAAGACATCAGACCTGCATAAAAGAATAAATGAGAAGTTACTAAAAAGGAACTTAAGCTTTTCTAATAAGATCCATTCATTGCTTAGAAGTGCAAAATAATTTCACATGTCTTGTTTTTTAACACCGGGAAAAGTAGGACACTGATTGAAAAAACTTCCAAGGACATCCATTTAGAAATTTCTCATCAAATATAAGATTGCAAACTCTATATCAAGGCAGAACAGTTACAATTAAGGTATTTGACTTAGTAGAAGATTGCAAACAAATACAGCTGACCACAATTGAGACAAGTTATTGTGATTGATTCATTCCTCTAGACCAATATGACAGGTTAGAAAATAGTTACAGAGAACAACCATTTGGAAAATTTTCAGGAATGATCCTCAAAGTTTTAAAATCTCTTCAAAAGATTTAGATAATTTCGAGAAAATTTTCCAGACTGAACACAAACTTTAAGTCTCAGCTCCAAAGAATTACTTTTCATTTGAAGGTTCACTGCGGAGGACTTCAGGGGCCATCCACTGAGGCTGCATTTTGAAGGAAAAATAAGTTTGTTAGAAAGAGAGAACAATAAAACTTCATTAAATAAAAATTATATCATTTTTTTCCTGTTACTAGCTGTTCAAGTCAGATATTTTGTATATCAAAAAGATGATAAGCGAGCGTTGTCATTACGGTGCCTCTCCCAGATTTGGTAGTCAGTAAAGTTGCATCCTTCAACTTGGACAGGCCAAAGTCTCCAACCTGAGAAAAAAGCAAAACTCATTTACCAACTGTTAGATATTCAATCTTCATGGGGCCACTGAATGCATTTTCAAGAAATCCTTACCTTGACATTCCAGTTTTTATCAACAAGCAGGTTCGAAGACTTTAGGTCTCTATGCACAATTGGTGGATTTCTGTGATGAAGATAATTCATTCCTCTAGCCTAGAAAAAACAACAAAGTGAGTCAAAAGATTGCAACAATATAGGCTCGAACTTGACATGTGTGTGCATTCGTGACAGAGAAAGAGAGGGAGGAAAACTCACAACATCAAGACCATTCTAAGATGCCTTTTGATGTCTAATGTTTGATTGTTCTTATGAAGTGTTCTGAAAAGGCTTCCCCTACCAATCCAAAAATTAATAATAAGCAATGCAAGATGGTTCACAATAATTTTTTCACGAAAAAGAAAGTTAATTGAATATTTTGTGCACACAGTGAACATGAGATTCATGTTCACTAATACACATGTCTATTATCTAATGAAACAAAAATACAATAGATACAAATTATTTTATGTGCATCTGACCTAAGTGTAACTCCTTCATCAGTTAGTGTAACAAGCTATTTGATGAAGTTGTCCTAACCTACCTAGGTAATAACTCTGTCACTATGGCATGCCTTTCCTGAGAATATATGGCTCCCATGAAAAGCAATACATTTGGGTGTCTCAATCTTTTCATTATATCAACCTGAAGTAAGAAGCCAAAAATTTCAGAGATCGGCTGCTTTCCAAGGCAATAAAAATAAAATAAAGATACCTCTTTTTTGTGGTTTCGTAAAGTCTCCTCTGCGTATCCATTCCCAAAGTAAACCTTGACAGCAACATCCTGATAAAATAGAAAATAAGTTTACAGGCAAATGGCAAGTCAATAATCCTTATAAGACAATTGAAGAACATGCTACGTTTATACCGATGCATTCCAAATTCCATGATAAACAACAGCATAAGAACCTGTAAGATAAAGTAAAACATAAGAAAGATATAGATAGAATTAAATAAAAGCATTATAGCATTTCAACTCCTCATCATAAAAGACTCATAAAATGCACAGCAAAATTAATTACCTTGCCCAATCTCCCTTCTTAATTGAAGGTCTTCCCAATGGATTTCACGCTCTACAACAGAGTTTGATTCACTTTTCCCTTTGCTTGATGAACTCGTGCAGCCATTTATACTCTCCTTCGAGCTCGCCAACGGCAACCCTTGCTGCTTTCGCACTTCAATTTCATCTTCTATCACCATATTCGTAGCTTTTGGCTCCAATTTCTTTGGATCTAATGTACAGCGTAATCTTAACAAAGGGTCTTGGGGAAAGGGAGAACCAAAACATTCACAACGGTCCTCTGAGAAAGGTTTAGCAGAACTATTTTTGAAAACACTAGAAGTTCTTTGTGCACAAATTTTTGCATCTGCTATATCCACAACAGATAAAGAATTACATTTTTGGAGCTTTTCTTCTTTATCTTCTCCATTAAAAATATCCTGGTGCGACGTTAATGCAACTGAACTTCCAGATAAATCAATTCCATTATTCACTCTATTATTTCCTGAACTATCATCAATTGCACAATTGTCTTTAAAATTTCTAGTATACTTCCTACATTTTTCACTTCCCCCTCGGAGCTTAGCAAGGACTCTAGCTGCCTGATATGATTCAACCAAACAAATGATCATATATCTTAACCACATAAAGAGAAAAACCTAAATTTGAAGTGCATATTATTTACAGGTCAGAAGAATGCAGAATTCAAAACTCATATTAACTTCCAATACATGCGGAGCTTCCTCAGGTATACTTTAAGAAGGAAACATGAACAAGAAGATTGAATTTAGTTGGGCATCTAAGCTACAGAACTGCGCCAAACTGGCTCAAACTTTCAACTTAAAGTTTTAGATGAAGTATCACTAACAAACAAAAACAAAATAGAAGATTTATTTACAATTTTAGAAGGCTGGCCAATTTCAGTTGTAGACTCATCCTTCTTGATGGCCTCCCGGACAGTTGTGTTTTCTTTTTGGTAACTTCTGGAACGAGGTTCAGTTTCCTGAAATTAAAAAATCAGGGACAAAACCTCTTGAAATATTCTCATACTTAAATAGCTACTCAGATACATCTTCAAGCTAAACAGAACATACATAAATGCTATGTTTCCCTGGTGCTTGATCATCTACATCTGTTGAAGTGTTCTTGGAAATTGTGTCATCTGTCTGCCGGAGTGGAAGAAACTTTGATGCCTGGTAGATATAAAAATTCAGATTTTATGACATAGCTTCAACAAATGATCAAATGGAATCAAATTGAGTAGTGTTATTTGAACAGCTAAAATTGTAAGAAACTTTGTAAGGTGTTAACGTTTTTAATTACGTTCAGTAAATGGTTGATAATATTAGATGTCAAAACTCATTAACCATCAACCTTACTTCATGAAATCATAATGTTCAGGTGTTCAAATCTACATGTATTTGAACACTTGAAAATACTGTGGTTAATGAGTTTTGACACTAGTCTAATTTTTGTTATACAAACAATTTCTCAATCAAAATAGAAAACGACAATGAAGAAATAAAAATGTCAAGAGAAGTAGTGATGAAACTTGTGAGAACCAGATTGGAAACCGATGATGCAATTTGCGGGCGTGGAGGCCAATGAATCATTTTTGGCCTTTGAATTCCAGGTTGGTCATTCGTACAAGATTGGCAAGTTCTTTGCTTGTCGAAATCCTTAGAGTTAACTAAAACCGCATCACTAGAAATAGAGATAACACCAACAAGCTTACCGTCCTCATAAAGAGGAGTTTTTGTTACCATTGCCATAAATATTTCACCAGACCTCTTCTTCAAAGGAAATTGTCCAGACCATGGCACTCCTGTGATCAACTGATGTAGAATTCTTCGTAGAGATCCATAATATTCTTCAGCAACTAGGAAATCAGCTAATCTTTGTCCAATTATTTCATTTGCCTTCCATCCATACAGAGTTTCTGCTGAGTTATTCCTGAAATAAAAAGTTTAGGTTTGTCTTAGAAGCAATCAGGCAAACATAAAACAATTGTAAGGGCAATCACCGAAAGACAAAAACCAAAAAAAGTCCAATTACATTCAACTATGATGCATTGCAGAAGCAAGTCTTATAAGCATTTTAAAGCTGGATTTTGGCTATCTCTTGTCTATATCAGCTTAATATTTCAGATTCAACGCTTACTTCAGACAATGCCAAAGCCTCTTTGATCAACTGGAAGTGAGCTTCTTCACTCATGCTTCAAGATTATTAAGCTTTTGCATGAGTAGGATTAGATTAGATAGTTTACTTTAACCTAAGTCCTAACAATAAATCTCTTTAGATCGGGTACTTTTTTAACTATATCAACTGTTTATGCTTTGTATTAATTATAATTGATTGTATTTTGTCCTAACAAAACATCTTTTATCACGACTACATTGATCCTTGTTTGTATTCCAAGTTCCATAACCAACTTCGATTCAAGTAGCCATTTGGTTAGATATTCTTCATCTAATATCATAATATGTAATCAAATACATCCATATCATCAATACTTGTTAAGCAAAGCACACCAACTTATAATGGAAGGAAATACAACTCTATAATTTTCCATAGTAAGGTCGTTGTCATGTGACCGTAAGGTCACGGGTTCAAGTCCTGGAAACAGCCTCTTGTGTAAAAACAGGGTAAGGCTGCGTACAATACACCAAATGGTGGGACCCCTTCCCGGACCCTGCATATGCGGGAGCTTCAGTGCGCCGGGTTGCCCTTTTTTTTAAGGTCGTGGATTCCCAAATCCCAACAAAATTCTTAATTTCAGCTTATATAGGACCAAAAAGTTGACAACATATAAAGGACCTCCAACTTCTAATCTTCTAGAGATATAATATATGATTTTAAGTTTGAAATGTTTTCATGTAAAATGGTTCAGAAATTAAGCCACACGAGTCTTTCTTATTTACTAATTGGTCGGAATACTCTCTCACAAATCATTCAAAACATGTTTAGCTAAGCCAAGAAAACGATTTCTCAAATCAACAAAATTACTAGATTCATTCTCCTACAATAAGAGCTTGTTTGTATTGACTTATTTGAATTTCTCTACTTGGATAAGCACTTGTATGACCGTTTGAGTAAGTTTATTTTCGTAAGTCCTTCACCATGGTTTACAAAAACAATTCAACTTCATTTCATCTTTTATTGTAAAAATAGCTTATACATACAAACTTATAAGCGCTTACACTGTTGCATTAAACAAGCAAAACACTCACTTTTGAATAAAATCAAATAATGATCATGATGTATGTATATTAATCGCGTTAGGACTTACCAATATATGATCTGGCCGGTGGTCACGTCGTGGACATAAACAGCATGTCCCATGCATTTCAAAACGTTAGCATAAGGACTTAGAGAGAAGAAGAAACCAGAAAGATAACCAGCGGTTAAATCTTCATTTTCATTGTCTTTGACCTTGGGTTTCTTCTTCTCCTGCAACACCTCATTGAACTCCTCCCTCAGCTTGGTTTGTTGCTCTTCCAACCTCCGACACCGATCCGCCAGAGTTTCATACGCACTATTTTCTCTCACCTCGCCACCCATTGAAGTCGCCGGAGTTTTAAGCCACTTCTCCGGTGTGAAATGCGCGTGTATTATTGGTATTAATACTGGTTTTGGTTTAGTTTAGTTTATTCAGTTTTCTTCATCACTTGGCTTCTTCTGTACTGTACCAATTTTTTATGGAGAATTAGTCACTTTAGTCCCTGAATGGGGAACGATTCGTCAATTTAGTCCCTGAATGCAGATAAATTGCAAAATAGTCCTGAATGTAGACTTTGTTAGTCAATTTAGTCCTTGAATGCAGACTCCGTTAGTCAATTTAGTCCCTGAATGTAGACTTCGTTAGTCACTTTAGTCCCTGAAATTGACCATGCAAGGACTGTTTTGCATATTATCAGCATTCAGGACTAAATTGACGAATCGTTCTCCATTCAGGGACTAAAGTGACTAATTCCCCAATTTTTTATTCAAATTTTTTATTTATTTATATTATTTTTTCCATTGCATCTTAAAGGTTGTTAGCCACGTGTCTAATGGCCACCGGGAAAGCTATGTGATGCAGACAGGTATAAGGTTGCTGGAACGGATAACCAATTGCATTTCTCGAAACAGAGCCGCATTTTCAGACCCTCGGGACTACATGCCATATGCTCCACCACTATTTTCTCATTACGAAATCAGAGTATTGAGCATAGCCGCCATGAATTGGTTAGGCTCGAAGAAGAAAGGTGAAAAATTGTTTTTTCATCATACTTACCCCCAAAGTTTTAAATTAATGGCCACGGTCAAAGTCACGGTGATGTACTATAGGATTTTGCGATTTTGGCGGCTATAATTGCTGTGATACGGATTGCCGTTGTCGCATAATGAATTAATCAAATCATTACACAACTCCTAAATAATGATAATAACTTAGATCTTAGATAACTAGAGAAAAATTTAGAGTTTTAAATTAGATATTATGAAAGTGACTAAAAATTGAAGAAATTGGAGTTCTGATGCTGTCAAAATCGGTGGCCGAATTAGATAGCTCATTGGCCGATTATGACTGAGTTTTTTAGCCTTTTTCATGCGTGTTTTTTCGGTGGCCGAATGGAGTATTTCGGTGGCCGAATTTGACAGACGTAAAATAAAACATAATCATATTTTTGGCTCAGATTTGTTACAATTTTATGAGGGATACTTTTACTATAAATATAGACCTTGTATCATATGAAAACCTGGAAATAGAGGGGGCTGAAACAAGAGTTTAGAAGTCAACGAGAAAAGTATGGTTTGTATAGAGTTTGCTCTTGGCAACAAGCACTAGGTGTTGATTCACCTTGGAAAACACTATTAGGATTGAGTCTCTTGGTCACGGGATCACGGGAAGAGATTGAGACTTTGGGTAGAATTAAGCATGAGACTTATTCTTGTAACCATTGATATCTCTTTTGTAAAGTTACTCATCATTATAGTGAAACGAAAGACTGTTCTCTCCCCCATACTAGGTCAGTTTTGGACCGAGCTGAGTAAACAAATTTCATGTGTTCTCTCTTCTTTTCTCCTACTGTTTTCTACTTTTGTTTGTGTTTATAACTTCCACACACTTTATTTTGATTGCTTGATTATTACTTGTTCCACACATCAAGTATTTTATTGGTGTGATTTTCATCGAATTCACAACAATAACTCATGTAATTTATGATCGAATGTCTTAAAAAAAATGATTTTTATCTATCTCAATTGAAAAAATGATTTTGTTGTGGTTGTAACGACGTTTCGTCGTAATTTTTGTTCATTTTATAAAAACGATAAGGTCACGACCTTTTTCTCAGCAATGGCTGTTTTTTAAAACCTTGCTTACTCCCTCCTATCTCATTAAACAAAACATCTTTTTTTAAGATTTATTAAATGATTAATATATTTAGTCAACTATTCAATAAACTTTTTTAAAAAAATGTTTACAATTGATACAAGAAGAGAGTGTCATATGTTGATTTGATTATTAGAGAAAGATGAAATCAACAGAGATTAAAAGATTCCCTAAAAAAAAAAACAGAGATTAAAAGATGTTTATTGAGCCACATGCAAGTCATGGATCATCTCTTTTTATTGGATAAATCGTTCAAATTCTTTAAAGGCAACATCGATCTCAAAGGATTATCTGTGGAAACATAATAAAAAGAAACTATTTTACACAATAAGTGGAACGAGTTAGGCTGCCCCTACACTCATTAAATATATTTTTACAAATACTCTTAAAAGTTAAAACAGTCAACTATTCCCTAAAGTGTGTATTTTTATTGGACGGGAAGTAGTGTAATTCTCCACCCATGAAACTCCATCACCATCACCATCTGTTCACTTGTTTTTAAAATATTTTTGGCTCTAACCCTGATTTCGATATGTGGTTGAGATTTTACATGAGGAATTTCCACAAGAGACAAACCCAGTCCTAGTCAATACATAGGAAAAGTGATATTAGGTGTTTGGGTCTACGGACAAATCGTTTTTGAATAAATTTATTCTACAAACCCAGTCCTAGTCAATACATAGGAAAAGTGATATTAGGTGTTTGGGTCTACGGACAAATCGTTTTTGAATAAATTTATTCTAGGTAGATAAAAGTGAATGAATCTAAAAAGTTGGCTTAATAGGTCATTTGGTCCCTCAAATAGTTTTCAGTTTTCATTTTGGTCCCATAAGTAATAAAACTCATGTTTTGGTCCCTTAAGTTCACCTCCGTCGGTCAAATAAATCTTTTCCGTCAAAACATGAAACTTCCGTTAGTTTTTGCCACGTGGCCAAATCCTACGTGACTGATGCTTTTCATCCTCCTCCACCATTATGGCCACCATGGACGCACCTAACACTTCCCTCAATTAACCCAGAACAACAACATCAACAAATTCAATTCATAGAACAACAACAACCGTAAAGCAACATCAATTCTCCATTCATATAGAACAATAACATCAATTCACCAACCGTAAAACAACATTCAATTCACCAACCGTAAAGCAAAAAAAAATCAATTCATAGAACAACAACATCAAAAAATTCATGGATTGAATTGAAACAACAACAACATCATAGAACAACAACATCAACACCGGATTGAATCGAAACATGGCTATTGCAGAAAAAAGATTCGAATTACAACAACAACATCTCTGGATCTCTTTCACCTTCTTCTTGTTCGTGTTTCTTCTTCTTCTTCTTGTTCGTATTTCTTTAAGCTCACATCTAAAACCCAAAAAAGGGTTTCAAGAGAAGAGGGTTTTAAGAGATGAAGTGTAGGCACATAACCAACTCAGATTTGAAGGTTTCTTTCTCTCTCTTCATTCTTCTTCTTCGAATCTGGAATTCAAACTTTATTTTGCTTTGTTGTTGGGATTCGAATATGAAATTGAGAGAAGATGTGACTATGGTGGAATGAATGATTTTAGTTGTGAGAATATGAAATTATGCTGCATCCAATCATAATTTCGGGAGAAGAAGGAGGAAATGAAAGAGAATGAAGTGGTTGTGAGTGAAGGGAAGATGTTCTGTCTTCTTTGAAGTTGCTGATGTTGGTGAAGTTAACACTGGTGTTTGGAGTGAGATGGAAAAGAGAAGAAAAATTAAAAGAGAATAAAGGGTTTGAGAGATACATTAAAAATTCTGGATTTTTTTAATTTGAGTGATGACAGTGTTTAAAATTCTGGATATTGAAAATTTTGGATTTTTTTAATCCTTCTTAATATAAGAAAAAAAGATGCTGTGGAAAAAACAAATTTAACCCATGCTAACCTTCTGCCACGCCATCAATTTAAGGGTAAAATGTGTCTAAAATTTATCTTTTGCAACTAAATCAGTACAATTGATATTGTTTTGCTTTAATGATGTCATAGTGTTTTGGTTTGGTTCAATTGCTCATGAGAAATAAGCTATACTTCCAGTGTAACTAAAAAGCTTACCTGTATATTCATAGATCAACTAATAGTTTCATTGCTTTTAAACATTTCCCATTTTTCAATGTCAGCCAGCACTTACCTATTGTCCTATCACACAATTCAAATTTCGAAACTCCCCCCTAAATTTTAAAACACCAACCTTTTGAAATCATATATTCAAAATCACTTTCAACAATTTTTTCATTCTCACTTTTCTGTTTCCAAAAACAGGTGAGAGAAGATAAATAATAAGAAAGATCAAGTTCTATATTTTTTCTTCTACTCTTCAATTTTATTTTGTGGGTTTTCAAACTTTCTAATCTCCATCTTCTCCTCTTTAATTTTATTTTGCAGGAAACGTGACAGTTCTTTACTCATCAAATCAAGTAGTTGAAGTGCTGCAAAAACATGATATTCAAAGTGTCTACAAGTTCAGATCTACAAGTTCATTTGATGTTTAAAGTGTCTAAAATTTACTCTTTTCTTTATCTAACATATACCTTTTCATTATTTGTATTTATGAAAACTACAATTTTTTGATCTAGAAATGTTATTGCAGGAAAGTTGAACGCAGTTCTTGTCTCTTCATCAATCTACAAACAAAGAAAAGAGACAAGTAAGTAAATGATGAGAATTACTAAATTACTAATTGGTTTAATACATAAATCCTCAACAAAATAAATTACTAATTTTTGTATTAATTTCTTGCAGCAAAGTCAAATGATGTTCAAGTCTCTTCAACAAACTACAAACAAAGACATTATTTATTAATAATAAATTGAATACCTTAATTTTATTTTGCAGTGTTACATTCAAAAAAATTATTATTTTAAACACCGTCCAAAAAAAATATTATTGTTCTTTAGATTAAATTAAGAAGATTACGAAGAAACATAGAACCAAAATATCCATTATGTGAAACAAAAATCTTATCAACCTAACTTTTTTAGATCTATAGATAATATATTAAAATAACATTATTGTTCTTTAAATTAAGAAGATGTTGAAGAAGAAACATAGATCCAAAAACATTTTCAAGAAGAAAATCTTACACTTTTCCTATTAAGAGTTTTTGTTCACTTTTTCCTATTGTATGTACCTCTTTTTGCAGCTGATTTAAAAGTTGCTCTCCTACTGTGGACAGGATGTTCTGCAAAATAAAAATAACAAATGTTTTAATTTTTTTTCCAAACCAACAAAAAAATACCACAATATCTGGGTATACATACTTTTTTGAGAGAAAAAAAAATAAACGGAATAATAAATATCAAAATTTAAGATGAATTATTAATTTTTTTCTTAATGTTTTTTCAAAAATGAGTTTTTTTTTATAGATATTTTTAAAAATTCGTTAAAATCTAATTTTCATTTAAAGCATAGAAACAAAATATTAACTACTATTTACCCATGAAGTTCAAAAATAAATTATTTCTTTTTGGTAGAAGTAAATAGTTTCTTTTTATTGATTTTATTATAGAGTTTTTTTGTTGGTATCAGATTTCTGATATTAAACACAAAAAAAATAGATTTTTTTTTACAAAAACAAAAAAAATTGATTGTTGAAAACAATATTTACCAGCAAAACAAAATTTTATTTTTGTTGTTGAGTGATAACCAATTTTGTTTCATCATAAGAAACACAGATACCAATCAAACCCTTTATTTTCTTTTGACGCATGTGATTTTATTGTTGCATGTATTAAACAATGAAGAAATCAGTTTCAGATGAACATAAAACTGACCTTAAAAGGCATATAAGAGGTGAAACCACCGGTTTCTGATATGGTGGTTTCCGGCACGGCGGTTTCCAGCACGGTGGTTTCCGGCATACTTGCTATGATTAAAAAAAACATGTGCTTTGTAGAGGAAATAGAATAGAGTATTTATGTAGTCAAAGTTCTTTGAGAAAAGATTTGTGGTGGTCAAGATCTAAGTTACAAGTTGGTGATGGTGAAAATTAAAAATATCTCTATAAATAGATTTGATAGATAGAGGAGGAAGAAGTAATGGAGATGGTGGTGCACGGTGGCGGCTACGGTATGAGTGTAGAAAGATAGAGGAGGAAGAAGCGATGAAGTTGGTGGTGGCATGGTGGCGGCTAGGGTGGGAGTAGAGAAGAGAGAAAATGTTTCTGTGATTTTTTGAGGAGAGAGAAAACAAAAGGATAAATGAATTGTTACTGATCCCACCCATTGAAAACTCAAGAGTAAATTTCATTTTCTATGCGTGGGGGCCACCATTTTGGACTTCAAACAACAATTAAATTGAGTTAAATTTCTTTTTTAAGGAAATTAAATTGAGTTAATTGTAGATTTATACATTGGTTAAATTCGTTAATATTTTGGTCAAACTACAAGCTTAAAAAATGCGGTTCAGAATGCAAAAATAAATTTAATAAATTTCTATGACTTTTTTTTTTGAAGGATAATTTCTATGACTTACATATCAAAATAAATTATATATTTATATCGGTATCTAAAATATATATATATATATGTAAAAAATGTTCACGCTTGAATATTTAAAATTATTATACAAATGAAAAGTTGCCGCGTGTAAAACAATTACTCCCTCTGTCTCAAATTGTATGACGTTTTGGCCATTTTAGTTTGTCAATAACAATTGTATGACATTTTGGGCATTTTAGTTTTGTTCTTAATAAATAATATGGGAAACATAAATGAAATAATTGAAAGAAGAGAAAATAATAAATAGTTAAGGTCTTTCAAAAAAATAAATAGTTAAGGTTATTATGGGAAAAGTAACATTAATGTTGCATTGATATTGTAAAACCACATATAATTTGGGACAACTTTTTTTCCTAAAGCCACGTACAATTTGGGACGGAGGGAGTACTATACATGGGACAAGTCATTGTTAATACGAATTTTAAAATAACGTATTATGCACATGATATGATGTCAATTTCAAAATGTTAAAAATAATTATTATACACATGACATGTTGTCATTGATAAAAATAAATAAAAATATTTTCGACACATGGGTCAAGTTGTCACTAATACAAATTTAAAAATGATTGTTATTGATGAAACGAGTTGTCAATGCTCAAAATTTTAAAATAATTATTATGCACGGGCTAAGTCGTCAATGCAATTAATTTTAAAATAATTATTATCCCCAAGAAAAGTTGTCACTACTAAAAAGTTAAAAATAGTTACAATACACGAGACATGTCGTCTCTGCTATTAATTTTAAAGTAGATTTTTTTTAACAATAAAAAATGGGATATATATTAACCACAAAATTTTTAAAGTAAATATTGTGCACGGGCTAAGTCGCCACTGATACAAATTTTAAAATAATTGTTATAAACTAGACAAGTTGTCAATGCTCAAAAATTAAAATTAATTATTATACACGGGAAATTAAATTATCATTGACATTTAAATTATAAAAAAATGAATTATTTTTTCTTAAATGGTGGTTCAAAATTAATATATCATACAAATATGTATTTATGTTAAAATAGATCAAAGTGTAATGCATATTAAATATTTAAGAGATGGGGTTGTAATTCAAGCATCTTATAAGGGAGCGAGTATAAATTTTACTTTTTAAGGGAGGGGAGTCTATATTTTACCATAACTGAGAAGGGAAGTGTAATTCAGACATTTTTTAGGGGAGAGTAGTGTAATTTACTTTAAAAATAATTATTAGACACTATACATGTTTTCATTGATAAAAAATTTAAAATAATTATTACACATGGCCTAAGTCGCCGCTGATATAAATTTCAAAAAAATTCATATAAACATGAGAAGTTGTCGCTACTAGATTTACAGACAAAGTTGCCATTTATAAAAGAATAACATTATTTCACTTCAGTTTTACAATAATATTGAACACTTATCAACTAAAATGCATGAGATATGTGAACATTGACTAAAATTTCATAGGTGATTGAAATTCATGGGTGAAGTAGCATTGACTAAGATTTCAGAAGTAACATATATGCACCAGAAAAGTTGTCACTAACTAAACTAACTTTGATACACGGAAACAATTGTTATTTGTAAAATTTTGTTCATGTTAAAATGTTCCTGCTATTTATAATATCATCTCGCTTCGATTCTATAATGATATTGAACTCTCATAAACTAAAATGCACGGGATAAGTGGACACTCAATAAAATTTTAGAAATAAATAAATGCACGGGGTAAGTTGTGATTGACCAAACTAACTTGATTTACAGTATATGTTGTCATTTATAAAAAAAAAAATATAAATGACATTAAACGCTAATAAACTAAAATACACGGGATAAGTGGACCTCAATTCAATTTTACAATGACATTAAACACTTAAAAATTAAAATACGCGGGATAAGTGGACCTCAATTCAATTCTACGATGATATTAAACACTTATAAACTAAAATACACGGGATAAGTGGACATTGACTAAAATTTCAGAAATAAGTCAAATACACGGGATAAGTTGACATTAACTAAACCAACCTTGATTTACAACACAAGTTTTCATTTATAAAATAACTTTCCTGCTAAAATGTTTAAACTGTTTAGAATATCATCACCTCAATTCAATTATACAATGATATTAAACACGTATAAACTAAAATACACGAGATAAGTGGACATTGACTAAAATTTCCGAAATAAGTCAAATACACATGATAAGTTGAAATTAACTAAACCAACCTTGATTTACATGACAAGTTGTCATTTATAAAATAACTTTCATGCTAAAATGTTTAAGCTGTTTAGAATATCATCACCTCACTTCAATTCTATAACGATACGGAATATTTATCAACTAAAATGCACGGAATAAGTGGATATATATAAAAATTTCATACATAACTAATATGCTTGGGAGAAGCGAGCATTGACTAAAATTGTAGAAATAACTTGAATGCATGAGGATAAACTATCACCAATTAAACTAACTTTGATACACATAACTAATTGTTATTTATACAAACATTGATTCTGCTAAAACATTTATGCTATTTTATCATATCACCTTACTTCAAATCTATAATGATATATTCAACTCTCATAAATTAAAATGCACGGGATAAGTGGACATTCACTAAAATTTTAGAAATAAGTGAAATACACGGGATAAGTTGACATTGACTAAACTTACCTTGATTTACAAGACAAGTTGTCATTTATAAAATAAAAAAAACATTGTTCCTGCTAAAATGTTTAAACTGTTTAGAATATCATGACCTCAATTCAATTCTACAATGATATTAAACACTTATAAACTAAAATACACGGGATAAGTTGTCATTGACTAAACTAACTTTGATACACTGAAACAATTGTTATTTATAAAAAGTTGTTCATTTTATAATATCACCTTCAATTCGATTATATAATGATATTGAACCCTCATAAACTAAACTGCACGAGGATAGTGTGCATTGAATAAAATTTTAGAAGATACACATGATAAGTTGTGATTGACTAAACTAACCTTTATTTACAGGACAAGTTGTCATTTATAATAAATTGTTCATGCTAAAACTTTTAAACTATTTACGATATCATCACCTCAATTCAATTCTATAATGATATTGCACACTTATCATCTAAAATGTAGGCGATAAGTGGATATTGATTAAATTTTCGTAGATAACTAATATGCATGGAAGAATTGAGCATTAAAATTTTAGAAGTAACATAAATGTACGAGTATAAACTATCACTAACTAAACTAACTTTGATACACAAAATCAGTTGTTATTTATAAAAAAAAATGTTCCAACTAAAACGTTCATACTATTTATTATATCAACTTACTTCAATTCTATAATGATATATTCAACCCTCATAAACTAAAATGCACGGGATAAGCGTGCGTTGACTAAAATTTCATAAATAATTCAAATACACGGGATAAATTGTCATTGACTAAACTAACCTTTATTTACAGGACAAATTGTCATTTATAAAAAAAAAAAAACTGCTAAAACTTTTTAACTATTTAGAATGTCATCACCTCAATTCAATTCTACAATGATATTGAACACTTGTCATCTAAAATGCACGGGATAAGTGGACATTGAATACAATTTCGTAGATAACTGAAATTCATGGTAGAAGTGGACATTGACTAAAATTTTAAAAGTAACACAAATTCACGGGATAAGTTGCCGCTAACTAAACTAACTTTGATACATGATATTTATAAAAAAGTGTTCCTGCAAAAACGTTCAAGCTATTTATAATGTCACCTCACTTCGATTCTATAATGATATTGAACCTTGATAAACTAAAATGCACGGGATAAATGAACGCTGACTAAAATTTCAAAAATAAATCAAATACACAAGATAAGTTGTCATTGACTAAACTAGCCTTGATTTAAACAACAAACTGTCATTTATAAAAAAAATGTTCCTGCTAAAATGTTTAAACTATTTAGAATATCATCACCTCAATTCAATTCTAAAATGATATTCAACACCTATCGACTAAAATGCACGAGATAAGTGGGTATTCATTAAAAAAATTGTAGATTCTGAAATACTTTGGAGAAGTGGGTATCGACTAAAATTTCAAAAGTAACGTAAACTAACTTTGATACAGAAAATTCGTTGTTATCTATAAAAAAATTGTTCTTTCTATTTATAATATCACCACATTTCAATTCTATAAAGATATTGAACCCCCATAAACTAAAATGCACGGGATAAGTTACCATTGACTAAAATTTCTTAAATAAAATAAAACACACGAGATAAGTTGTCATTGACTAAACTAACATTGTTTTATAGGACAAGTTGTTAGTTATTAAATTAAAAATTGTTCCAGCTAAATCGTTTTAAACTATTTAGAATATCATCAATGTGACAATTCATTACTAATACATATGATAAAATTATTATTATACACAGGACAAGTTATCATTCCTTAAAAGTTTAAATAATAATTATACACCAAACATTTTGTCACCGATAAAATTTTAAAATGATTATTATACACATGACCAAGTTGACAAACATATTCTAAAATTATATAAGTCGATATTTTTTTTGATAAAAATATATAAATTGATATTATTATTGTTAACTTGCATATAAAAAGTAATGATAGTATCTTTTCTTAAAAATAAGCAATGACTTTATCTAATTCCTATACTTTTCAAAGTTAATATTAATTAACTTTTAAATGGTCTAAATTTAAACTGTTCACAAGTACATAATGTCGAATTCAAACTGCATAAAATCATCCACGACCAACCAGTACCCGTGCGGATGCACGGGTATGTTACTAGTTTGAGATATATTAAAATCGAATTCCATTGTTGATGTTTTGTGTTGTTGATAGTTGTTGTTGTTGTTTTTGAATTTTTTATGGGTTTTTTTTATGAATGTTATTGAAGATTATGAGGATGATGATGAAGAAAGTAGTTTGGTTTGGTTTGTGATGAATTTGATAAATTCTGGGTTTTTATTTTTAATTTTTTATGAATGTTCTTGAAGACTGTATGAAGAAGTTGGGGAAGAAGATGAAGAAATGAAAAAAAACAATTAAGTGTTGATGATTCACTAAAAGATACAGTAGACTTGCATGATCCAACGGTCCTCTCTCTTAAAAAAAGATCAAAAGGTTAAAATTGAAAAAATTAATAAGGTCTATGGTTGACTATCTACCATGTTGGTCCACCATAGACATTTGGGGTTAAAGTTAACACCCATGGGTTTATTTGACCGACGGAGGTGAACTTGAGGGACCAAAACATGAGTTTTATTACTTATGGGACCAAAATGAAAATTGGAGATTATTTGAGAGACCAAATGACCTATTAAGCCTAAAAAGTTTTATGTTTGTATTATTTGTATGCGAAACGTCTTTTTACTCTTTATATTACGTTGATGTATCCAGATTATCAACAATATTTAATAGAAATTTTGTTCGTAAATTACAAATGATATTTTATATAATTTTTTTTATCTAGATTAAAATTATAAGTATGTCCATTTGTGAATTTCAAATGTAACAAACTCAACAACACATGTTTATCTTTTTCAATTATAGCAATAATATATCAATTTTTTTTAATAACACCAACAATATAACATTATTATAAGAATTTTTTTTAAAAGTATAATTGGAATAACAAAAAAGTCGGACCAAAATCTCCACAAAATCCTCTATTTTCTTTATATATTAGTATAGATATAAGAATCAGTTTCAACAATTTTTAAGAGTCAAAAACATAATTCCGATCTCACTATTCTTTTTTATAAACACAATTTCTAGTAAGGAAATGGTGTCTAATTCAAGGCAAGGTAAACCTTAGAACTAAGTAATTTGCAAATGAATTTACATTTACCTCCTCCAGGAGCACTAATAGAGCTGGAACACAAAATCTCTAAGATTTATATTTACCTCCATTCAAAGGTAAAAGTAAGGTTGAACCCCAAAAATACCACTTTAACAAACCCTAGGAAGGTATGTTTAGATGAGGGTTTGAAAAGATAGATGCAGTGGCGGAGCCACTTGGGGACAGAGGTTGCTCATGGCCTACCCATTAATTATGGGAGATTACTATTTTACCTTTGCCTTAACATAAAAATTACAATCATGCAACCATCAGTTTTTTCCCTAAAACACATAAACTTTTCTCCTCCCTGGATGTGATTGCGACACTGCTTTCCTCCATTCCATTTATTTGAAACTGTTTTCTTAAAGAGGAATGACATTTTGACATCTAATTTTAAACAACTTTTTAGGGACAACCTTTTTCCTTCATTCTTATTGGACAATAACAATAGAGAGAGAAAAAGGAAGAGAAAGAATAAAGGTATAATGAGAGTAGGAAAGAGAGTTGTCACAAAAGTTGTTGAAAATTGGTTGTCAAAATATCATTCATCTTTCTTAAACCATATAAATTGGTTAAAAGTGCTTCATTAAGAGTCTTAGCACTATAATTATGAAAGTTTTAGTACTTCATTAACACAGTTAGTAGTATCTTAAATTGGTTGTTACTAGATACAAAACTGTAATTATGAGTTATATTATATATATAATTTTGATAAATTTGTTTTTGTTTCTTTGCATCAGAAAAGTTAAGACGAAGAGTTGAAGCATTGATTCCTTTTTTAAGAGGAAGGTCGATGATATCGAAAGAGATGAAGAAGTTATAATTTCTTCATCCGAACCTGAACCCAATAATTGAAGAAAACGAGCACCGTCCTTCAAGCTTAATAGAGTAAACTCGGATGACTTTGAGAATTCTTTAGGACGTGATCCTGGAAAGTGTATTCTAATTTGGCAATATCCACCAAATCAAACGAATGCAATACGAAGAACGCGTATCTAAAATGGGGTCCTTATCAAATACATTTAGAAAATTATCCCTTGTTCGACAGCGATGTTTGAGGTAGGAACAATATTACATCAAAACTTTGAGTTTAGTTTGATGCGGTCATCCCAAAAAAATTTGTCTGGCTCCGCCACTGGATAGATGATGATTTATTTCACTTTTAACCACTTAGAAATTGTTCCACTTAGAAATTTGGAGATAAGTAAAGTATGAAAAAAAATTGTTTAATCTAAAAATTGAAATCAAGTTCTAAATAATCCATTTTCTAAAAATCATTTGGTTTCTTTTTCTTTTTTAAATCACAAACGCTATAAAGTTTTTTTTTTAAAATGAATCATATAATAATTTATCTAACATGATAAATTTAATTTTTTTATAATTAATTAAATTCAACGGCTCACAATCCGACAAGTCCCTCTCAAATCATAACCCATTTTCCTCAATTCCGTTCCAGCAACAACACTACCGCTACTTTCCCACAGCCTAACTAGCGCACCGTTCCACACAAAAAACCGCCAAACCGCTTCCGTTCCGTTTTGCATGCACAGTTTCTGTTTAAAAAAAAAATATTGGATACTTGAAAACTGTAACCGCCAAAAATGAAACCACATTCCCCCCGTATCATCCTAATCATCTTCTTCATAGTTTCTTCTTTTCTTACTCTTCATGTAACCGGAGTTCAAATCATTTCTAAATCAAAACTCGAGAAATGCGAGAAGAATTCCAACTCCGACGACAATCTCAACTGCACTACCAAAATCGTTCTCAGCATGGCTGTTCCCAGTGGCTCCAGTGGAGGAGAGGCTTCCATTGTTGCAGAATTGGTGGAAGTTGAAGAAAATTCAACCACCAAAATGCAGACATTGCGTGTTCCACCTGTCATTACGGTTAACAAAACCGCTGCTTATGCGGTTTATGAGTTAACATACATTCGAGTATGATTTCATGCTCCTCTCTTGTTCAATTTCACTTTCCTTTTTAACTACTAGTCTATGTTTGTTTTCACAAGAATTGATTTTGAGTGAATTGATTTGTAAAATTGATTCAGACTAAAAGTGAGTGAGTTGCAGGTAAAGTGATTTTTGTTAGGATACATTCATGTAAAAGTAAGTAGAATTATAAATTTGTATGTTAGAATCAATTCTAGAATCAAAAGCTACAAAGAGTAGCTTGAACTAGAATTGCTTTTAGTCCCCAAAATTGATTTTTTTTTTTTTAAAATGCCAAACGTAATTTTATAGAGTTAGAGTTGTGTCTGGCACTTGAAAAGAAATTATAAAGCATATAATTGTTAAACCATTATGTTTTAGTGGATGGTACAATACAAGGTAAGTGATTTGAAATATATGGTTAAGGATGTGTTTGGTTCTATGATGAAAAAATTGATTTTGAATGTATTGATTCTGGCTAAAAGTGAGTTGAAGGTAACGTTTGTTTGTATACATTCGTGTGAAAGTAAACTGAACATTAAATTTGAATTTAAAAATCAATTATAGAATTAAAAGCTTCAAATTCTAGGTTTAAGTTAGAATTGATTTTGAAGGCAAAAGTTTATTCTACTAGAGAGTAATCATACATGTCAAAATCAATTTTACTCCTATAGAATCAATTTTGGCTCCTCTAAAATAGAAACCAAACATACACTAAGTTATGGTTTTGGATGATTCTATATACAAAGCAAATGGATTTTTGTTTTTCTAGTTTGATTTTTTAGATAAAAGTTTTTGTGGCTTCTTTGTAGGATGTTCCTTATAAGCCTGAAGAGTTTTATGTTCAGACACGAAAATGTGAGCCAGATGCTGGTGCAAATGTTGTGAAGACATGCGAGAGGTGAGCTGTGTTCTGTTACAGTTTTCTTATCAACTAGAGTCTGAGAAAATAGTTTAGTTTCTGGTAATTGTGTTTCTGGTACTTGTGTTGCAGACTACGAGATGAAGATGGTCATATCATCGAGAATACTCAGGTGTCCTTTTCTTCTATTTTGGGTTGCTTTATAAGTTTGTAGTTTCGATGAAAAAAACAGCATGTAGTTTGGTATCATTTACAATTTTGTATAATATTGGCTAAGGTTAAGAGTGATCATGGGACATTTTCACCTAAACTTTTAAAAATATTATTTTTATATAGTTCAATCTTACTCCAAAGTCCAAATCACAACTGAGTTCCAAACAATATCATTTTATTTTCATTTAAAACACTATATTCAGGTCATTGTGAGAGAACACCTACATTTTATTCATTAATTGATTGATAGTAGTAGCTGACAGACTTACTTGAATCTTTACTTTGCAAGTATTTAGATTTACATTAGTAATTTTAATAATTTGAATAAACCTTTATTGCCCTCCTTGCCTTCGTTTGGTATGCGCCTATACATGTTTCATTTCATTGTACTTCGCCTTTGTTGATAAAAAAATATACTGTTGTTATCTGAATCATGATATTTTAAAATATTGCCCTTGAGTAAGATTGTGAGTCGATCTTAGTTGTCATTTAGAATTTCTATGCTAGTTGCTATGATGTTAATTTTAAAAGAATTTTCTCAATTTTGTGCTTGATTTTGTATATTCTTTGTCATTTCACCTTCTGCTTCTGACTATTGTTTAAAATCTCTCTGTTTCCATCTTTAATTTAGCCAACATGTTGTCCATGTGGACCCCAGCGCCGGATGCCTTCATCATGTGGAAACTTCTGTAAGTGCTTTGTTGTCAATGTTCTAAAGTTCTTACATGGATCTAATAATTCTGGGTGCCATTATTTAACCAGTTGACAAATTGACAAAAGGAAAGGCCAACACAGCACATTGTGTGCGCTTTCCGGGTGATTGGTAAGCTTCCATCCTTTTTATTTCAATCGAGATTGATTTGGGTAATCCCGGTTGATATATGGCCTTGCATGAATTTGTTTGGAATTGGTATTGTTTGTGTGTTAGATTTGTGGATTTTTAAAGGAACATATGGAAATGTTTATATTGAATCATTCATATGTGCAGATCAATATCTAAACCTTGTTTACTAAATTGTCAAGATATTTGTTTTAGACATTTCTATTTTCTCTAAATGAATAATTTAATAGTATCTTACTTTTCTGTTAGTTCCAGATTTTAGAAGATAAGAAATTGCGTTGATTGCAATAATAAAATAACTTTGACTGGAGTTAGTTCTAATTTTAGGGATCAATACTTTCCCTGAAGAAGCTTTGACTCTTTGTAATTGTGTAGTATTGCCTTGTTTTATACTGTATTCACCTCTAAAATTGGTAAAGATGAAAGTGACTTCCTTGTTTGACACCAGTTAGAACTCATATTCCCTATTCTCTCTATCTCTAAATCATTTCAGGTTCCATGTTTTTGGCATTGGGCGGCGAACGTTGGGATTTAGTGTTCGAATACAGATCAAGAGTGGAACAAAAGTTTCGGTATGTAATTATTGCTGTCCTTATGAAAAAGTATTAGATTTAAACGTGCCACTTGTCATAAGAAGACATATATTACACACCCATTTTCAAATGGTACAGCAATACACCATATGCTATTATCGCTGTTAAATTGTCTGCGGTACAAAGTCATATGATCATATCCATTTTTAATTGGTGGAGTGCAAGTGCAACCTTGCCATGTACTCTATTTTGCCTCTTGATACTCATGCATTTTTATCACTTCGGATCAACAGAACTAGTTTTAATATTTGTTTTCTTCTAAATTTGAATGAACATAATCCTGAGTATTTAGTCTTTGTTTTTCTCTTTTCTCCATAGATTTGAATGGATGATAGGCTAATATTAGCATGTTGGTGTTCATTTATTGTGATTTTTTTATTAAAAAAAAGCAGTTTAGTCCTTGAAAATATCATGCACTTACAATTTAATCCTTGAAAAAGCACATATTTCTTTTCCATTTCTTGAATATAACAGAATTTTGTTCATCCATGATTCTGCTGCCAGGAAGTAGTTGTGGGTCCTGAAAACAGAACAGTGACATCTGATGACAAATTTTTAAGGGTTAATCTTATCGGAGATTTTGTTGGTTATACAAATATACCAAGTTTTGAGGATTTCTATCTTGTTGTTCCAAGGCAGGTATGCTTCCTTTACTTATTTACGATAACTGAGCTCTATTGACTATTTAACTTTAGTTAAATTATAGTTATGTTTTATTGTTTTGCAAGTTCGAAGCTTCATATGTTCTCAGCAGTGTTCTCTAATCCCTAGTTTAGTCACTTTACTTACTTTAATGGCCTCTTTATGATTTTTTGATACAGATTACTCTCATTAGCAATGAACAAATTTTACATACCTTGGCATTATTCACAACTTTTACAAGCTTAAACGAAATATTTACAGATTTTTCTTTTGGCAGGGTGACCCTGGTCAACCACATGACTTGGGGAGAAACATTTCTATGTGGATGCTGCTCGAGAGGGTCAGATTTACCTTAGATGGTATTGAATGTAATAAAATTGGTGTCAGTTATGAAGCTTTCAATGGACAACCAAACTTTTGTGCTTCACCCTTTTGGAGTTGTTTGCATAATCAATTGTGGAATTTTCATGAGGTTTGCTCTGGAACAATATATTTTAGTTTACTTCTGTTTTGGTTTCATTTTATTCCTTTTTGCAACTGTATGTATTTCATATGTGGCAGAATATTTATTTGTATAGTTGCCTTTCCTTCCTATGTAGGGACCACTTGTCCCAAAATCTTCGTTTGTTACTAGGATCATCGGATGATTGCTAATAACTCTACATTAGTTTGACTAGAAGTGGTAAACAATAGCTTTTGCATTGGGTTGAAAATTTTACGCTAAGTTTTACATCAAACTTGTAAAAACAATCGAACCTAAGTTATCCCACTTCAAACTCAATTGCAACTAATTTGTCATACAAAATCACTTTTATCGTATGTTCACCCAAACACACACTACGTCTCTAACACCTGGAAATTAGGCTTTTGTGCTTTTGCGCAGAGATATCAATGACTTTTAAGAGATGTATATTTACCACCAATAAACATAAAGTTGCTTTGTTTCATATCTTATTGCTTATTTTTGATTTTTTTTTTCATTAACAGGCGGACCTGAATCGAATAAGTAGGAATCAGGTGCCACTCTATGGTTTGGAAGGAAGATTTGAAAGGATAAACCAGCATCCAGTTATGTCACAATAATTGTATGTTTTATTTGATATGGTTACTTCTATTAGAAATGGTTTTTTATTTGATTTGTCTGCAGAATGCTGGGAGTTTCTCTTTCTCCATTGGAATTACAGAGGTTCTTAATACAAATATTGTGATAGAATTAAGTGCCAATGATGTAGACTATGTTTATCAAAGGTACTATTGTTTCCTTGGTACGAGTATTATTTCAAAACAATGACATTTTTTTTTATATGTCATGTGTATGGATCTGTCATGGACATCATCGTTAGATTCATTACTACTGCTACTACACAGGCTTTGTTTGGTAAGACATAGTATTGAGCTTATTAGCTTATAACTTTGACTAAATCATACCCGTTTAGTAACCGCCACTTTGTCACGAGCTTATAGCTTATTTTTACTAGCTTATTGCCTTTTTTGATAAGCTAATTCAAGTAGCTTATAGCTTATCACCATTTATCTCAATTTTACCCTTGTAATCCTAATTGAAAAAAATTAAATAGATCATTACTCTAAGATATGATGTTAACATGAACTGCTTTTTTTGGAGGGGGGTGATTTTCTTTCACTATATTTTTAGTAAGAAGTCTGGATTGCAAATAATAAAGTATACATACTGAAATTCCTGACCTCAAATATAAATACAAATCTTGGAAATACGATGGTGTTTACAAAGAAAATATCTGAAAATACCATGGTGAAATGTTTCTGTAATGCAGTTTTGTTTTTTAATGACCTAGGAATGAATTTTGATTTGGTATGATGTCCACCAGAGTTATTGTCTCTATAGAAAGTTTTGAATATTAGTTTGACAGGTTTCCTTTTCTCTAGGAGCCCGGGAAAGATCATAAGTGTAAGTGTCCCTACATTTGAAGCCCTTACTCAATTTGGAGTTGCTACAATCACAACTAAGAATACTGGTGAGGTGGAAGCATCATATAGTTTGACGGTATTCTGATTCTCAACTTTTCCTTCATAGTTCTTACATTCTTTGTAAAGTTCTATAGTGTGCTTCATGGCATCTATTTTTGTTATACAGTTCTACTTTTACTTGGATAATGCAATGTTGATTGTCAGATACACATTAAGTAATTTTTATTGTTGTGGCCAAGAAATTTCAGGGTTAAAAATGTCATTTGTGTTCTGTTCCTATTCTTTGCTTATAAGATCTGATAGGAAATTGGGTTTTTTAAAAATTAATAACTGGATGATCTGTGATCAAAGTTCATATAAGGGATTTGTTAAAATTATAACGAAGGAACATTTAGTACTATTTGTGGTGGGCATAACACGTGAAAAGTGATACTTACATATACTGTGTAACTCAGTAAGTCCTAAAGTTGAGTAGTAAACAGGGGAATTGGGAAGTACAATCAATAAATTTAGGAAATAAGAGAATATGATAAATTGCTAATAGTGACACTGATTATCCTAAAGAGTTACATGAATCAACTACGCTAACAGAAGTGTTTAATTGTCAAGGTAACTTACAGTTTAACAGTTTGCATATTCCTTGCTCACCAAATAAGACTGAAAATAAGTTGTTTGGTCAAATTATCTCTATTCAGTTAGTTGAATTGACTGCATAGCATGGCAAGGAAAATAACAAATACATGCTCCAAAGAGATACTTATGTTTAATTAAGGTCACTACACACAATATTTAATTAGAATTTTTTTTATGTTTGCTTATGTTGTGTTGCAGTTTGATTGCTCCAAAGAGATCACGTTGATGGAGGTACTGTGCTGAACCATTTGTTCAACTTCAGCATATTGTTTTTTTTACCATTCCCAGTTGTATAGTTTCATTGGTCTTCAAGTTTAGGTATTTAATTTTTATTGAACATTGTTCAGGAGCAATTTTTGATCATGAAGCCAAATGAGATTACAACCCGATCATTCAAAATCTATCCAAGCACCGACCAAGCTTCCAAATATTCCTGTGCAGGTAAAGTTGAAAAGCTTAATACATTGTTATGTATGTCGTGTATACAGAAAATGTTGATGTTTATATTATGCGTATTTTTTTGGTGTTTTTAATGAAGCCATATTGAAGGACTCTGATTATGGTGAAGTTGATAGAGCTGAGTGTCAATTTACTACCACTGGAACTGTTCTTGACAATGGAACACAGGTTTGTTCCTTCCTGCGTACAAGTCTAGAAATTTTTAAGTCTTT
This sequence comes from Medicago sativa, assembly GCF_051527215.1. Lineage (NCBI taxonomy): Eukaryota > Viridiplantae > Streptophyta > Magnoliopsida > Fabales > Fabaceae > Medicago > Medicago sativa. The sequence goes on from NC_140753.1 coordinate 4,018,923, forward strand.
ATTCTCTTATGAAACGAAAACAGTAGTATTGTTTAATTTGATCAATGTTGACTCACCTAGTGGGAACAGGCTTTGGTTATTGTATTTTCGTATTCAAAGCAGTATACTTTTGTTATGATGTTTCTTAAAATCATTGATGGTTCAAAACTTCAAATTATGAGAAAAAAGTGTTTCCCTCTCTAAAATAAGGATGGGACTTGGTGTATGTGTATGGGTGAATTCAACAATTTGTGTTGGATACGAGTAAATTTGTGTTGGTCATCCAACAATTTGTATTGAAATTTGTGTTTAAATTAATTAGTTGCTATTTAGTTGAATATGAGTTCCTATTTCAACTACCACGTGAGTGAATTTGTGTTGGATGACCAAATAGCAACGAATTAATCTAAAGAGGAGTGATACAAAGCGTGGTCTTTGCGTAAAAATTGCTGAAGATTAGGAAAAAACACTGAAGAGAATGAACAATGGCACAACAGTTGAACCAGATAATGTAACTGTGGAGGCATTAAATGGTCTAATAGAGGAAAAGGCCTAAGATAGCTCCTAAAATTGTTTAACAAGAATGTGATCTCTAAGAGAGTGAATGAGAAGTACCTTAATCCCTACATATATGAACAAGGGGGTATACCAAACTGTGATAATTATCTCTTGAGGTATACTATCGTGTTTTAATTGAGTGGATATTACACAACAGTTCCTTAGTATCTCTTTACTAATGATAGCACAGTAGTTCCTTCTTGTGCTGTATTTCTATAATTTTTTCGTAAGATACTCTTCTGATATTTAGTTAAAAAAATATGCTAGTTATAGATGATGTAGTGAAGTAAGTTACGGCAACTTCAATAAAAAATCATATCATTATGTGGATCATCAAACCATTGATTATTGCAGGGGATGCCTTTTCAACCCCCAGAGACCGGTATAAATGGTTTCTTTGATTCTATTGAAAGCATGTGGAATAAACTATGGACAGGCTTTATAGAATTTATTACCGGAAAAAATTGCAGGTAACATTTTCTGCTATTATACAATGTGAATTCTAGAATGTACGTAGCAGTATGGGTTTCTCACATTTTATATCATTTAACATGCATGAATTTCTGTGGACATGTTGAATGCTGTATGTTTTTCATGGATGTTATCTTTGGAGTACTTTGTCATTAATTTGAGCATAAAGGGAAAATAGGGAGGAGTATTTTGTGCAAATGTAATTATTTCAACAGTCTAGTCTGTAACTGAATGATACAAACAGTTGGTCTACTTATGATTTAAATATTTTTATTAAGTAACACCAAGCATAAATCACTCATACTATTATACATAGAAGTAGGGTATTGGTAGTTCAATAACCATACATATTCATTTACTTGATCATAACCTTTGTCTAGTGTTGATTCATTTGTCTGGACAAATTATCTGATCAAATCCTTCCCCGTCCCTTGGTTTGGGTGGGTGTACAGACAGAAATGCTCTGGTTTTTTTGACTTCAAGTGCCACATACAATATGTATGCTTGAGTTGGATAATGATGTTTGGTCTGTTTTTGGCAATTTTTCCGACAGGTATGGATTCTATTTTATGTATATTAATATACTTGAATTCGTAAATTAAGCAGAACACATTGACATAAATATTGTTCTTTGAATTGTAGTACTTGTGTTATTATGGCTTTTGCACCAGAAAGGTCTATTTGATCCTCTTTATGACTGGTGGGAGGATATTTGTGGTGCTGATGAGCAGCAGTTCATCATGGATAGACATAGGGTCAAAATTAACCAGGCACACCACCATATTCATGACAACAAACATCGTAAACAAGAGGTCAGGCACCTGAATCATCGTGCTCCAAATAGGCGAAAGACCAGTTATGAGCACAATCACAAGGACAAACATTCTGAAGGGAATTCTGATTATTTTAATCATTTACACCGTGTTCAGAAAGAAACGCACAAGCATAGACATAAAAAACATGTGGATATTTTGCAAAATATTGATGATAACAATCCTGCACATCACAAACACAGAAAGGAACAGGACCCTTCTACAGGACTGATCAAAGAGCTGAGGCATGATAATATAAGGCATGCAAATTATGAAAAACACAAACAAGTTTTGGTATATGATCCTGGGGCTGAGTAGAGCAAGTTGTAATTCCAAGCAGTCAGTTATCTCTTAGAAAGTACAATGTTTTAGAGCAACTTTGTATCTACTTCATAGAATCATAGGTATATCTTTTTATTTGTTATTTTGTTTCCACTAGTCTTCATTCTCCATTTCTTGCCCTTTTTAATGGAGTGTGGAGGGCAAGAACTGAGGAATGGAAGTTATTGAACGGTGGATTTAGAATGTAACATTGTTGTCACGTGAAATATATTTGTATAGTAAATATATAATATTAAACATTTACACTCTTACAAAGTGAAACTTCCCTTCCCTAGTAAGGCAGACTCTGATACATGTTTTCTTATACCACCCTCACTTCCCCCTTGGCCCATTTCCCTTTAGTAGTATTATACCTTAAATCTAGTGGAAGCACAGTTTTTAAATGACTTTAAAGTAAGAGTCTGTTACGGTTACTTTTGAGGCTTACGTAACAAAAATGCTGCATTATGTTTCTTGAAAAATGTCGAATGATTGAGAAGATGTCAAGTCTAAATTGCTACCATGAGTCTTCCTTGCAGGTTTTGTGTTCTAATATGTAGTTGTACATTCTGATTCGTGCTTCTTTTGATCTTTCTCTGTGATCTGGACATGAAAGCCATTTGGAAATTGTAAACCAGGAGTTCGAACAATATTCCCTCCTTTGATGGGTCGCCACCTGAAATATTCAAACGTTAAAGAGACTACGCATTCTGAATTAAATTCAGGCGTTAAAGAAGGTACATTGTTTCAGTTTAAAGTCACTTTCCATGCATTACATTGCTTATTACCTATACTTTGTTACCAAGCAATGAAGAAAAACTGCCATCTGAACCTTGGCAAATTCTGTCCCAACACAAAATCTCATGCCTCCACCAAAAGCCAGGAAATGTTTGGTAGCACCACTCGGTTCCATTCCCTGTAGACCATTTCTTTTTGGATCACAAAATTGTAAAAGAAGGGACATGATAGACTAGAATCTAAGTTACTTGAATGATTATCTATAGTACTTGCTAAAGAAGCTAATTGCATTACTTTTTGAGATTCTTTGAAGCAACTAGCTTTGAAAAGATGGAAAGAAAATGAGGAAAAAAAATGCTAAACGCACCTCCCATCTGGATGGGTTGAAGACAAGAGGATCCTGATATTTCGCAGGGTTCAAATGTACAGCTGGGGGACACACCATGATTGCCCATCCTGCTGGTATGGTATATCCTGCACGTGTTCATTATTGTAGACAAAATGAGGTAACATTGTCAAATATAGTGTGCTTTTCCACTATTACTTAAACATCAAGTTACCAATGCACTTGAACATTGAAACTTGAAAATGTTGTATTATTAAATTAGCAATCACATACCCTTAAAATTAATTTCCCTTAGTGCCTTCCGGAAGATTCCTGGAACTATATTTGCAAGTCTCGCAGTTTCGGTTATGAGCTGTGCAAATCATCATTCATTGAATTTCAAATAAGATAAATTAACACACAATATGTCCCACATTAAAAATGAAGAAATTTTTTAACTAACCTGAAATGTAAATGTCATTGATTTATATTCTTGCCATGTGACTCCAGAGTTAGGATTCTCACGTCGTTCAAGGATGGCTTCATGTTCTTCCTAAAAGACAAGGTACCGAGGAAGTCAAAATTGACATCCTAAAGCCATAAAAAAATAGTTCAAAAGATTCTAAGGCCATATAATAATATATTTGTAACGTACTTGTAATTGCTTGAACACCAAGGGATTGTCAGAGAGTAATTTGATGGCATAAGTAAGGGCCTGAGAAGTGGTTTCGAAGCTTGCAAAGAGAAGCACAAACATGAGGTCCAGAGCTATTGCTTCTGTTAAGAGTGTTCCCTCTTTTCTAAGTTCTTCAATAACATAGTCAAAGAAATCCTTCTGTTGTTTCCTAGGCATTTCCCTTCTTTCCTGCAGCATGCTCTTAAGCATCTTCATTGCTTTTTTTCTACCCTGAGAAGCCAAAACAAGTTAATTTTGCTGTTTTCTCAATCAAAATAAAAATACTACACTTTGTCTGATACTTTCTCTGTCTCAAATTAAGTGTCGTTTAAAGTTATCCACACTTCTTGAGAAAACCAACCAGTGTACTAATTTTTATAATTAAACGAGTTTCGTTTACTAAATTACCCTTATTAATAAAATGCTTACCTGCAAACATTTGTTATAAGCTGTTCCTGGAATGTTGAGAGGGAATGAGATGAGTCCTTGTATAAATGCAACAAAGTTCTCCCTTAAATTCTCGGAGGACTCGGTTGGATCATAACTGATGAGTTTTTTTGCAGTCAAATCAAATATCATCTGAATGATTATATATAGGAAAGAAAGGTTTAGACTTTAGACAAGGAATGGAAGAAGGTTAAAATAGTAGAGGAATGAAAGAATAGTTAGTGTAAAGTGTAATTATTTTACCGTTTCTGTTGCTTCCTTCAGCTCGACACTGTCCTGACACGACGCCTGTTGTAATGTTCTGCAGGCTGCTTGTTCAACCTCTGAGATCATCTTTTTAAGACTTTCAGGACCAAACAAATTGAGCATCATGTTCTTAAGGTACTTATACATAAAACCATGTAAGGAACCTACATTTTGTTGCCCAAATATCTCTGTGAATGTATCTGGATACCAACTCTGGAATATTTTCCCTTCCTGTTGGAATATGAAGTAGTTAAGATCAGGGTCTGTGGACACTACAACTGGTCTTCCAACCAAGTTTGTCTTGAAGATTGGTCCATATCTGAAAAGAGACAACAAAAAAAACCATATTATTCCTTTTGTTTTTGTCTTAGCCCACCGGTTCCAGGAGAATGAGGCCCTGGTAATCCAAAGTTCGGCCGAAAGGTAAGTAAAGTCTGGCCAAGGATTGCTTCAGCCATAATTTGAACTCAAGTTATCCCGAACAAACTGTGATATTATTAATTACTCTCTAACAAAAAATGAAAGCTTAATTGAATTGATAACTTGTAATATACTTTTATATATACCTTTTCATTCTCTTCTTGATGAATGGAGGAATATCACAAGAAGTGTTGGGAGAAAAAAACTGAAGGCTCTCACCTAAAAGGGGTAATCCCATTGTACCTGGTGGTAGTTTACCATTGCAACTAGGATTTCTCCATCTATAAACCCAACGTGTAATAATGCACATAGTAACCAATGCTCCTAGACACAAAACCCACATTTTTCTTTTTAAAAAAAGAATGAAATGAAACTCTTTAAAAAAGTGCAGTTGTGAAAATAGAGGAAAGACTTAAAGTTGGAAAGGAGGGAGGAATGAGAAGAAAGGAGTATCAGAAAATGATGTTAAATAGGCAGGGAAATTCTAGAACCACTTGAAGAAAATAATATAAATTTCTGATTTCATATAGTTTTTCGTGAAGTTGGTTGTTAAAAGAGCTGTACTAGTAGTTGGAGATAGAATATAATAATTGAAATTATATATCTGTCTATAATAAAACACTCAATATGTTTTGTCAACTGCATACATATATGACATGATGTGTTCAATTGCTAGCCTTGCATGATATGTCTCTTAATTACTTGGGATGCTTCCTCTTCCCCACGTCTTCTTTCTTCAAGGAGACATTATTATTATTTTCATTATCCTTATTATGGTAAAGAGTCCCTATAATACAAAAGTAAGCAGGTGTATATGCCAGTTTTTAAGGAGATTTTTCCTAGATTTGATGAGTGAGTATGTATTTGTCTGACCAAAATAGGCATCTCAAGTAAATCTACTCATGGATATCATTGAATGCTTCAACTCCTAAACTTGTTTGTAATGCTTTGTTCAACTTGAAATCTTACCAATATCTATACTAAATTTTCAACAGGAGGCACATACATACTTTTCCAATTCCTTCATTTTTATGTAGAGAAAGATCTTTTCATAGATCTTTTTTCTCAGCAACCAAAATGGATATATAAATTAAACTCATCCTAACTAAAAAAATTCATGTCTTAATTCTCAACTCAAGATATATCATACGTCATTGGTGATTCATTTTGTTCATCTTTTGTTTATTTTTTTTTTCTTAATGACAAAATTAACAGCAACTAATCCTAATCTAGCTAGGTCAAAAGACTTGAAAAGAAAAAAGCTACATAAGAGTTTAGTTATTGAGCACCACCCTTTCTGGCCATTGAGCCACGGACTTGACCAAATTGCAGCAATTACCATGATTTAGGTAGGTTACTGTTAATTAGTATTGAGTTATGAGTCTTATGACCTATCATTTTTTGCTTATTATTTATCTTAATCTGGATTAGGTGTCACCAGACAGAGTACTGTATAAGTTTTGTACAGACTCTAAGAGGACAAAGTGTACATAATGATATGGTCAAATCCCAAATATCTGGCAAGTGGTTTTGTAATTCCTTTACATACTGTACACAGATATTATATGAGTTAGGAACTTTCAATACCTTCAATGCTAGTAGCCTGTAAAGTTGATCTCACTACTATCATAGTAATATCATGCAGAGATATTGTATTTGAATACCTCGCGACTATTGTTTTTTGAAAGTGGTAGGCTTGAACCGACAGTGGTGTAGTCATTAGTTGCGTTTATTCTGAGGGATGTGTAGCTCATTTGGTTGAGTTAAAAGATTAAAGGAGTTAAAAGTTAAAGATTTAGGTTCGAATCCGACAAAAAAGAAAATCTATTCTATTAATAAAAGTTGCCCCAAGCAATATTTGTCGCCCTAATTTGAGTGTTGCCCTAATAATGATAATTACTAATTTACCCTAACTAAAACTTTAATTATTAAGATGTTTCCCCCAAACCCTAACAAGAAAAATAGCAGAATAAGTTGTTGCTAAACCGTTTCCCTCTGTTTCCGCTACCAAATAAGATGTTTCCCCCAAACCCTAACAAGAAAATGCCGCACAGATAAACATGACAACAAAAAAAAAAACGCAAAAATCTCAAATTGTTGTTTTTGCTCAAAGTTGTTTCCTAATTTATTTCCAAACAACAACAACCTAACTATCTGCTACTATCACAAATAAAAGCGCAGATCAAAAAAAAAGAGTTGCTGACAAAATTCTTTCCAACCCAAAAATCCTTTTTCCTTTTCTTGACTTATGGCTGGAACAAACATGGAAACTCTCATCTCCTATCACTGCCTAACTGGTAATTACCTCACAACACATATTTATCTAATTGTTTTTTGCTGATATTTGTATTATTTTTGTTTCCTTGCACTTTATCATAACCAACATTCCACTTACCTTCATTCACAGGTCCTCTATTAACAAACCCAGTTTCAGAGTACGACAAGGCAATCAACAAGCTACAACTCAAATTCAGAACATACATCGTTGACTATGACGTCGAAACTGTGAGTATCCTTTCCTTTTCGTTCAGCTATCCTTTTCCTTGAATTGTATGACATTCTTTCATTATAACCTGTTGCACTTCTATATTTTTGGTATCTTATTTAATTTTTGGTGTGCACTTATATATAATGATAATTTGTGTGCACTATCCCTGTTGCTTATATAATATACTTTAGGTTTTTAGACTTTTTATTGATTTTGTTTATTATTTTTGTTCTTCCTTACACATTTAATTTTTATGTTCTTGGCTTCTTATACACAAAGCATTGAAAATGATATGTTATTTTGCTTATTATTAAAGTGCCGAATACACACTGTTATTTACTTATTATTTTTTTGTTGGGTTGATTCGGTCTCTTCTTTGATTTCAACCTGTTATTTGGTGTGCACTTCTACATAATGTTTTTTAGTGTGCACTATCCGTGTTGCTTATATAATATTTCTTTCCTTATTTTGGTGTTCTTTGCTTATCATTTTTGCTCATTGTTTTGTCTGCTCTCTTTTCTGTTTTTTGTTTATTATTTTTGTTCTTCCTCCATATACAATTTTGTGTAGGTCTGTTCCTTGCTTAATATTTTTTATGTTTTTTTATTCTTATACTGCACGCATATAAAAACAAAATACATGGATATCATTGATGGATCTTATAATTCTATCATATATATTTATGGTGGTGTCTGAAATGGTAGAATATAACAATTTGTTCCGTTGAAGTCAATATTAAGTTCGTGAATATGGAAATTTATGGTACGATTGTTCACTAAATGAATGGAGACCATTCACTGAGAAGTATAGTTAAATAAGCAGTTGTTTTTGGAAATCAGGATGCTATATATTTGTCTTCCTAACTTAAAACCACCATCTCCCTACTTGCTCATGATTTTGTTGTTTTCACCAGGGTGCTGTATGCTTGCCGAGAATGTTTGGCGGTGATTTTGGAGATCGGATTGGACGTTTTGCAACATTGACTGATCCAAAGGGCAATCAATTTGAGGTCTTGGTCGATGCCTTCAATGGTAACTTTTTTTTAACAAAGGGATGGAAAGCAATTCGCGACTTTTATGGTATTGGTCTAGGTGCGTGGGTTACACTAATTTTTGTTGGTGATGAACGATTTGATATGAAGCTGACCGATAGGTTTCACAAGACAATCAACTATCCCATTTTTGATCCACCCATGAATTTCTTTATTGACAAAAGTAATGTCACATCAACTTTCAACCAAAATCTCCAGCCGAGAACATCTCTTCTCTGTTATCGTCACAATATTAGTGACATGCTTATAAGTTTCGAAAAAAAATTATCTCAATATGATGTGACAAGGGGTGCTTTGGTACGATGCACTTTTCCTATAAAGTTCATTTTGTTGTTAGTTTTTCATTTACTAGATATAAATTCCTTCTATCTTTGGTTTTTGCAGATTCTCATTTACACCGAAAATATTGCTCAAATGCTGGATACTTCTTCTACCAATGTGAATATTGTGGATGATTGCGGTAACATATGGGACTGTGACTTGATTTTTGGTACTCTTCCTTACGAACACTGCAGGATTGGTGGGCAGTGGAAGAGGTTTGTGGAGGCTCGAAGGCTGCGTGAAGGTGTGAAAATCAGATTGGGAGCTCTGAATGCAGGAATAAATGAGTTAATTTATCTCGATGTTGTTTACAATTAGACAATGTTTACATAATTGCTTGAGAACCTTGCAAACAATTTCTTTTATCAGATCCACCATGTTATTTTAATTGCTTCGGAACCTTGCAAGCATTTCCTTCTATCGGATCCTTCTAATTTTTAGATTTAAATTTTTAAGGTCTTTTTCATGTTCCAAACACTATATATTATTTTCTTGCTGCATGGCAAAGTATCTCCTTTTTGGTGTCAAGATATTGTTCATAATGACAAATCCCTACGTGCTTGACTTCAGATGTTATTTTTATGTATGCATTTAATGGACTCACAGTTTGCTGTGTGCTTAATATTTATGAAAGATGGTGATAATACTTAATTTCAAAAAACCGGTACACATTGAAAAATACAGAAAATACATAATTTGTAGCACGAAAAATACAGAAAATACTTAATTTAAAACACTGAAAAAAAAACAGTGCAGAAAATACTATCTGTTATTCTTGGAACCGGTACACATTGTAAACTACAGAAAATACTTAATTTAATATACTGAATTATAAAATTTAACCAATTCCCATGCGTTTTCTTCTCATGTTTTTGTTTTGGATAAAAAAATAAAATACATATTATGCATTCACTGCAATCTTTTCCTACGTTTTCTCCTGATGCAAACTGTTCCTATCTAACATAATCCCATGCTTTTTCTTCTCATGAATTTGTTTTGGAGATTAATATCAAACTAGAAAAAAAAGGCATCCGATGCAATCCTTTCTTGCTTTTTCTTCTGATGCAATCTGTTCCTAACAAACAAGATGTGCTAATGTTCCTAATTTTTTGTCAAGAGATAATAGTAAAATTAGGAAATCATTACTCGACTGTGAAGAGATGCTAACAAAATACAACGTATGTGCAGATTCCTCTCCCACTTAACAAAATTTCCTCTTTTTTATGGAAGCCATCCAACATATATCTCCTACTTATCAGTATTTCCTGTTTTTTTTGACAATCATCACCGTATAGTTTCATATTCCAACAAATCCTACTCGGCAGTTTTTGTCACATAATTATATAATACAACAAAACCTACCGCCCACATATCCCATTCTAAAAAATCATCTTCCTTTCTTGAGAAACACCAAACAACAATGTCTAGCCCATACACCCCACTGTCAGCTATTTCTGGAGGCAAGAAGAACCTGAAGATGTGTGTGCGGGTTGCTCATATCTGGTTAATTCCAGAGAAGAATGTTCCAACTAACATTATTTTCATGAATATGTTGCTGGTTGATGCAAAGGTTTGTCCAATTATGTCTTTCAATGATTTAAATGTTGTCATAATTTCTGCTTTTCCTTACTTAATTTTAATTAAAGGAATATTATGCCTACCTGTCAATATAACATAAACACAATTTATCTTATAGAGTTTGGTAGTCAATGATTCTGGTTAAAGGATTAGAAGTGTTTGAGACTTAATTATGATGATTCTCTGCTCTTTTAGTTAACAATTAAAAAAAAGTGACAGACAAAAAAAAAAAATACATGAGAAGAATGTTAAAAGGCCATGCTTCGGATATTAAAAGCAGGAACCACTTCTACATTGAGAATTAACCTAGGAAACACTTCTATTTCAAGCTTGAAAGATATTAAAAGGCCATCCTTATTTTTTTAGGTTTAATAGAGTATACAATATTTTTTTAGGATCATAGGAAACATTTCTTATATTAACCTAAACAATAAATAAGGTTGTTTTTTAAGAGGAAGCACAACTTATTTGTTCCAATGAAGTTACTCAATAACATATTTTTTAGGTTTAATTAGACTCTATATATTCCTTCATAGTTTTTTAACGATGCAAGGTTCAACTATAAAAGCAGACATTCACTTTTTAATTGTCAAGTATATTACACTTAATTGTCAAGTATATTACAAAACGTGTTTGATTATTTTAGCAATTTTCCTTCCTTCATTTTATTTTTTGTTATGACTGTTTCGGTTCCAACATATTACAAGAAAATTAAGTATGATTTTATTTTTTTTTATGACTGTTTTGGTTCCAACTTTACTTGCGTTCCTATTAAAGGATTTAAAGAAAATTAAGTATGATTTTTATGAAGAAATTTTGCATGCTTAAGTAATAAATGTCGGCGTCATCTAGCAGGTGCACACCTATTATATTGTGCTTCAGTACTACTTTGTGTGCTTTGATATTAATTGCAAAAACTTAGAAATGCCACTATGTTTGCACGCATACTGCCATATGAATTTCAGTCAAGCTATTGAGCATGCCTTAGCCTTTATCAAATGCTCTTATAGGAACGATGCAACTCTTAGAAAGTAGTTGGTATTATTATGTACTAAACCATTGATCTTCTAATCCCTTAAAAAACGTTTTGTTCTTAATTATATTAGTCACTAAGCAAGTTACTAGCTGCATTGTTATGAAACTTTTTAAAGTTAAGATAATACAAGAAATATTTTAGTAAAATCTGTACCATATAGGCCACGAAATTGTATTATATGGCAATAATGTTTCCCTTCTATCATATAGTACTCTACTGTTTTGATTTTTAATTTTTCTTAATAAATGGTATCACTTTACATGGTTAGTTACGGCAATGAAAATGTACAATTTTTGGTACTGTTTGCTTATTTTTTTTTCCTTTCTATTTTACATGGAATTGTCAAGGTGCCTCTATTAAATTAATTTATTAGTTTATTCAACAACCTACTTACTGCTTTTGTTGTCCTCTATAGGGTGGACGTATCCACGCCACGGTCAGAAAGGATTTGGTGCCAAAGTTCAGGTCAATGGTTGAGGAAGGTGGTACATATGAGCTTCACAATGCAATCGTCGGTTTTAATGAAGGGAAATATAAGCTAACTTCGCACAAACACAAACTTAGTATGCTGCACAACTCAAATTTTACCAAAAAAGACTTACCTACTATACCTATCAATGTTTTTGAGTTCATTTCATTCAATGAAATTCTCTCTTCAGCTGTCCAGGACACATCTGTTGGTAAGACTTCGATCATGAATGTGTGATGTGCATTACTTATGATTTTATACACTACTTCAGAAAATACTGACAGTTGTTTTTGATTTTCTATACATTATATCAGATGTTATTGGTCATGTAATTGAAAAGGGTGATCTAAGGGAGACTGAATACGAGGGCAGGAAGAGCAAAGTGATTGATCTCACTTTGCAAGATTTAGAGTGAGCTTTATCTTTTTATTTGTGCCTCTTACATGTAATACAATTTTGATAGACATTGTGTGGATGCATTGACTATTACCTAATTTTTTATTGCAGAAACAATCGTTTGCATTGCTCTCTTTGGGCTGAACATGCTGACAAAATTGTCAGTTTTTTTGTTAACCACGACAACTCTTCGCCTGTTGTATTGATTTTGCAGTTTTGCAAGACACGCAAATATATGGGTATTTCTTGGTTTTTGGTTTCTACTTTTTATTAATATCCACGCATGAAATTGGAAATAATGTTCACTTGATGATCAATTTGTTCAAACTAGGTTCAATGGGAATTGCTAATTCGTTTTTTGGGACTAAGCTCATAATTAATGGCGATTTACCTGATGTTGCTGCTTACATGGAAGGGTAATCATATACGTTTTTATATAGATCAGAAACTAAAAATTTATGATTGTTGTAGAAGTGTTTTGTAAGACTACCTATATTTTAATTACTACAACAACGAAACCTTTTGCTTCATGAGTTTTGTTCTTTAAATGACATTGGTATACTTTTATCAGCATGAAGAATGCATCAGTCCAATTGACTCAAAGTGTTAGCCAAATTTCCGCAAACAGATCTGTATCTCTGTCAGATGACTTGCTAAACACACAGAGAATGACGATCGAAAGTATGATCGAGTCAACTCAGGTAACAGTCTTTTAGTAAATTTTTAGTTATTGATATTGATTACTCATTGATATTTATGTTCACGATTTATATGTAAAAGGCGGTGGAATTTCTACAGGTGTGTCAAGGTTCGGTACTTGCCACTATATGTGAGATCGAAACTGGAGTTGAGTGGTACTTTCGGTCATGCACCGAGTGTGCTTCACTGGTCACTGTTGATAATGGAATGCTCAGTTGTCGTAGGTGCAAAATTTGCAAAGGCGCTGTACCTAGGTATCTCAATCTTATCCGAAAATAATTTTTGATTTTTTTATACATAGTAGTCTATTGATACCGTTAATTATTTGTTAGGTTCAAGCTGCATGTCATTGTGATGGACGATACAGGGTCCACTACCTTTGTCCTTTTTGATCGACAGGTGACACAATTTATTGGGCGTACCGTGGAAGACTTAATCAAAGAACATGATAAGGTAGTGGATAGATACATGTACTACATAGGAGCATTTTTTTTTTCACAGAATTCTCAACTAACATCTTCCAATCTTTCAACAGGGGGAAGGTGCCAGTGAGTATCCTACTGATTTTGATGTGCTCATTGACAAGCAAGTTCTTTTCAAGGTTGAGGTTGGTGAAGGAAATATCCTAAAGAAGTATAGGAATTATGCCGTTAAGAAGGCATCTGATGATGTTGGTGTCATTGAACAATTCATGTCTAAGTATAATTTAGAGGTAGTTCATATGTGATATTACAATCTAATAATTGTTTTGGATTAATGTTTATAAGGAAATCATCCTATAACATTCTATAACTGATTTGTTCTTTTGTTGGTGTATGTGTGATAGAAACCCGACGATGGATCTGGTGAAGAGCCAAGTGTGGATGGTGTTGCTGCAAACAATAATAATGTTCAGATGGTACTTGATTGATCAGTTACTAATGAAATGCATAAAATTTAATCTGTACGACATTTAAACAAATTTTTTTATGCAAATGTCTGCAGGATTTGCAGGAGGTTCAAGACTCATGCAGCAATACCTCTGTGATTGACACACCAACCAGCAAGACAACTCTCAAGAGGTCCTCTGATAGCATTGAATCTGTGGCTGTTGAACATGGTGAAGCTGGTCAGGCATCGGTTACAAAACCGAACAGGTCTGTTCGTGTCAAGATTGAGCCTAAAGACACTTAAGCTGTTTGACTTGCTCGAATGCTGGAACTATCTGCTTTGTTATCTACTTTCTTCAGTTTCCATGAATCAGACTTTGTAGATTCCGTGTTTTTCCTTTCTTTTTTAAAAATTTGGTTTATAATTTTCATCGTATTTTTGTGTTGGCTGTACTTGCTTAGCTCTGCAAACTTTTAGCAGTACACCTAAATAAAGTTTTGGTTTAAACATGAAGTGCTTTAAATCTAATGTGTCCGGCCTGTAAATTTGTTGGCTGCAAACACTCTTTTTTCAATCCACAATTTAGTTTCGGCTTATATGTTAACAACTCTTATTTCATGTGAATAATAACATGTTCCAATGCGGAATTAGTGTGCTGTTTGATTTCGGTTTCTTTGTCACACTCTTATAATGTGAACATGAGTTTGTTTGCATATAGCACACTGCAGAAAAGTTTGCACTGAAATTACAGTTTATAAATTTCAGTTTATACTAGATTACAAAACAGTAGAAACGCTTATAGGAAAATTATGGTAAAATGACAGTTATGGTTTTGTAGAAACATTTGAAAGAAATATAAAAACCTCAAAAACCTATCGAATTAAAGTCAACAAATAATATGATACTTGCATTTTCTACCTCTACTCCATCAATAAGTTTATGGTTATTTTTTTAAGAAGACAATGTCCTACTATATGTAGCCACAGTCTATAGAAAAAATCACATAACTCGAACCTCATTACAAATAGCTCGAGATATGGACAATTGCTTTCGAACAAGACTTAAAGGAGATGACACAAACAGTCACGCCACTTACTGGGAAAGCAATGTCCGTACATGTCATAGTGAGATAATTGAGTATTAACTAACCTCCTGTACATTTCTTGACTAGATCATCTTAAACGAGTTTTACATTATAGTGTCACAAGGTCTATTTGAGAACATATTTCCAGTAAACAAATAAAATATTTTCAGAGGAAAAACTATTTTTAATTCTCAAGTGGTTCATATGGCCTATCCTGGCCTATATTATAAACACTAATATTTGTACATATGAGAGCAGATGAATATGCATTGCGAGCCATAGGTGGTTAGGAACACTTTTTATCAGTTTAAATATATGTGAGTGAAGAAGAAGTTTAAACAAATTAGAACTTTGGTCTTTGCGTTAGTCCATAGAGTATGATCAATTCAAAAAGCTAATGACATAGAGTATGATCATTAGCTTCTCGAGCAACGAAACTGATATTTAGCAGCAATTAATTTTGCAAAGATAATGCTTATAATACACACAAAAATAAGCATATTTTGATAAGGTATAAGGTGTTGAAGATTGTATCAAGAGCTTTCTTTTGCTGCGACACTTTATGATAGGAGGAATGCAAGTGCAACATCATTTCTTAGGCTTCTATGTCACTTTCCTTGAAAAATGCACGTGCAATATCTTAAAAGTTGCTTGGGACAGCACACAATTAGTAGCAGACTTTTTTCTCTTTAGGGAAAACATAGATTACATGACTTGATGATCATCTAATGTAGAAAAATTTGATGCATTGGCTATAAGTGTTTTTTTTTTAAATCCAGCCAAGATATCATCTATCATAGAAGTAGCAAGAATATGCAATTCATATAGGATGGACATTTATCCTATAAAAAAAAGAATATTAAATTCATATGTTTATCTCATATATTGAGCACCTATTCATATGTTTGTATATTTCACGTGTACCCTCATAGCTCCAAGGTCTTGATAATATACTCATGCTATTTCCTTATTCTTTCATCTCTTATGATTTGTTATTATAGAATTATAATAGGAATATAAAACTGAAAACTAAGGAAGTAACATAGCTGATTGGTTTATTTAAAAAAAAAAGTAGATTCTTAAAAAAAAAAAAGGATGTAACAAAAAAAAAAAGAGTAGATAATGATGTTTCAATGTAACTGGATGTAACCACTCAGCTATTGTTTTGAAGGGATGTGGTCGCCCAAAAATCTAGAAACCAACTTTTCTTTAATAAAAAAAAAATTCTCTTTTCATACTATTAAAAGATTTGTAAAATTTTGTTTGTTACTTTGTCCACTTTGTTCCTATTCCTTATATCTGCTCCTATTATTATGCTTCTTATATCTACTCATATTAAAAAATTCTCATTAATAAAAACAGCATCATATGAAACAAGGCACCACTGTGATCCTAATTCGTATATCTGCTCCTATTAATTGTGTTGTTTCAATTCATGTTGACAGATTATAATAGAGCCATTAACCTATCCACTTCACTTACATAGAACAGCAATTCATTTTTATTGTGCTGTTACAATTCACCTTCCCATTCGCTTCATGGAGAATTGCAAGAGGCGCAAAATTGTGCAAATATATGATAATTCAGTAATTGATTCACATCAACCTTCATCTCATACAAGTTTCAACGTCTCTAAAAGAAATCCTTTGTCCGACATCACAAATGGTTAGTCAAGCACAAGCACCGCAACACTATATTAAATAATTGTTTCACCTATTTTTCCTAAAATATGGATGTTTATTTGCAGAAGTACCGAATAGCTGCAGTTCTAATAGCCAGACCACCGAAATCATTGGAACCAGTGGACATGTTTTAACAAATGCAACACATGTGCCTCACGACCATTCTGTTGGATCCTTCGATGGCATGTGTGATGAAAACCGCGAGGATTCTGATATACCGGACAATGAAGGTAAGCTAGCAGATAACAAACTTATTTTGCATGCTATTCTATTTTAACGATGCAGGAATTTGAATCTTGAAAAACTTTTCATCATTCCCGCTGCCCTTCTAACATCACATTTAGTAGCATGTTGCAATTAAAAGAATTTTGCGAAAAATATAGCAAGTACATCAAATACAGAAAGGAAGGTATTTGCATTTTTAAGGAAACAAAGTTCGAATTCCTAATTTCTTCATACTATCCGCCTTCATGTCTGATGTATATTATGATATTTTGTCTCTAATATGAAATATAAAATGAAAATAGGTAAAAATTAATATAAGATTCATACAATACATGTAAACCAAACCAAACCTCAACTCCTGAATCAATATTTCCTTTTGACGCTGCAGAGTTTGACATATTAAACTTATTAGTGAAGGCAAGCTGATATAATGAAAACATTGCAATCAAACAGGAGAATTTGTGAGGTCCAACTTATTAATTGATAATTACTGTGCTTAAATGGAGTGTGTGTACAAAAAAAGGAAACCGAATAGATGAAATTTAGTGAATACCATTATTCTTGATGTCTTCTTTCTCCACTTTGGCATCTACAGGATCCAAATAAAATGTTGAATTATCAAGCAATCAAAATGAAGCATTTCTAAGTATAATCTTTATGTCTAGCAGTTTATGAAACATAGCAGAATAAGGATTTGGTGTCAATATAACTACTGCAGAATTTTATAACAATTTCAAAAGCACTTTTGGACCATGATTAATTTTAGGCAAAAGTAATTATCACATCTTTTTCCTCAGAGCTAGCTAAAAGCCTAAAATTGAAACTAATGTACTTCAGACATTCTTTCATTACAACGTGTTCCACTTCTATATTTTTGGTCTCTTTTTTGGTCTCTTACTAATAAGTCTGACGTCATATGTATGACATTCTTTCATTCCTTGAACATAATATTTGCTTGCATATATTCTTCAAGGACAAAATATATTAATTAGTGCATAATTTTGAATTACTTAATTAACCTGTTATAAATTATGAGAATCAGACTCTTTCCATGCTTCATTTTAATATATATGAGCATATATAACTCTAATTGTAGTCACCCCAAATACACTATTTTCTGTTTCTGTTTTAATACACTATTTTCTGTTTCATTTTAATATATATGCTTCATTTTTTTCATGACTGATGTAGAGCTTTAGGTTTTTAGACTTTTTTTTTTTTTTCTGATTTTGCTTATTATCTTTGTTCGTACTTTGAGATGTCCTTTTCATTTTCTGTGAGTATTTGCTTGCATATAGTCTTCAAGGACAAAAATATATTAATTAGTGCATAATTTTGATTACTTAATTAACCTGTTATAAATTATGAGAATCAGACTCTTTCCATACTTCAATTTAATATATATGAGCATATATAACTCTAATTGTAGTCACCCCAAATACACTATTTTCTGTTTCTGTTTTAATACACTATTTTCTGTTTCATTTTAATATATATGCTCCATTTTTTTCATGACTGATTTAGAGCTTTAGGTTTTTAGACTTTTTTTTTTCTTCTGATTTTGCTTATTATCTTTGTTCATACTTTGAGCTATCCTTTTCCTTTTATGTGAGTATTTGCTTGCATATAGTCTTCAAGGACAAAAATATATTAATTAGTGCATAATTTTGAATTACTTAATTAACCTGTTATAAATTATGAGAATCAGACTCTTTCCATGCTTCATTTTAATATATATGAGCATATATAACTCTAATTTTAGTCACCGCAAATACATTATTTTCTATTTCTGTTTTAATACACTATTTTCTGTTTCATTTTAATATATATGCTTCATTTTTTTCATGACTGATGTAGAGCTTTAGGTTTTTAGACTTTTTTTTTTCTTTCTGATTTTGCTTATTATCTTTGTTCTTCCTTACACATATAATTGTTGTGTTGTTTTGCTTCATATACCCACTGCAATTAAAATGATATGTTATTTGCTTATTATTAAAGTGCCGAATGCATAGTGTTATTTGCTTATTTTCATTTGTTGAGTTGATTTGGTCTCTTCTTTGATTTCAACATTTTGTTTATGGAAATCATAGTGCTATATATTTGTCTTCTTTGCTTATTATTAAAGTGCCGAGTCTCTGTACCAAAAAAAAAAAAAAAAAGTGCCGAGTCTTTTCTTATTATTAAAGTGCCAAATTCATAGTGTTATTTGCTTATTATTTTTTTGTTTAATTGATTCGATCTCTTCTTTGATTTCAACCTGTTGTTTGTGGAAATCATAGTGCTATATATTTATCTTCTTTGCTTATTATTAAAGTGCCGAGTGCATATTGTTATTTGCTTAATATTTTTGCTCATAATTTGCTTATTATTTTTTTGTTGAATTGATTCGGTCTGTTATTTGATTTCAACCTATACTTAATAGAACGTTATCAAAACACGCTACATTGTCTATACTTATATAATATAACTTTGCATCCAAGCACCTAATAAGATATGTTTATCTCATACCCTTTTGAGATGAAAACCTCATTCTCATGACTAACAAAAATAATGTAGGATTGGACTACTGGCAATGGTCCTTATGAATCAGATCATCACATGTTAATAATAAGCTTGAAAAAAAAATATATCGTTCCACATTTTACTTTTACTTGGTGTTTTGCAATCTGACTTCAAGATTTGATTTGCACTGATTCATAAAGACCTTCTTAGTCGTTATATTTATCCTCTTTCCTATGTTTATTCTTATTAAAAAAACGCTAACATGTTTATAAGGTTGGTATGTTTATTTATGTTTCATTATATACCTATATATTTTTACGCTTCAGTGCACTAAATAGCAGCTAGGAAGTCTAAAAGCAAGATGATTATTTCTGTTCTTTCAGTGATTCATTTGGATGATGATGTAAGTGTAAACCAGCACAATCTTTTTCAAGCCACAGACACAATTTTGTCGTCTGTCACATCTGCTAATGAAGAATTAATCGTTGAAAATTGTCTTCAAAATTGGGAAGACGAAGATATTCCACCAAATTCAGGTAATGTTGCTTTTTGTCTCTGTAACTTTATATTTGTGTTGCTAATATCGTATTGGATGAATATGAATTTCCATCGTAAAATTATATTGGTCGAACAATAATTTCTTGACGTATATAGCTGTTGCATGTGAACAGACATCAGCTCTGACATTGTGCATCAAAATTGCACCGATATGTTGTTGGGAATATTTTCATCTCTTCAATCAGGTACCATTATTTGTAATTTAAATATAAATATGTTTACTTTCATCCGAGACATTGTTACAATATATACAATTCATGATACTCGCGTTATTTTCAGATTCTGTTGAAAGTGTAAGTTACGAGGATTTCGGGCAGCCGGATTGTATATGCAAAGATTGTGGATCACACATGTGGTATGGAGAGAGGACTCGCAAGGAGTGCAAGCCAATAGTGCCGGAATTCTCTATGTGTTGCAAGGAAGGGAGGATCAAAATTGCGTACCCACCGTTGCCTGAACCTCTCGCTGATTTGTATTACTCTGACAATAGAAGAAGCAAGTATTTTATGGAAAATATTCGATCTTTTAACAGTATGTTTGCCTTCACATCGATGGGTGGAAAGATTGACAGCTCTATGAATAGTGGGAACGCTCCTCCGACGTTTGTTCTGAATGGCGAAAACTATCATCGGATTGGTAGTTTGCTGCCAATGGAAGGAGATGTACCAAAGTTTGCTCAATTGTACGTTTATGACACCGACAATGAAATCAAGAATAGAATGGCAGCTGTGGGGTAAAATGTTTTATACTTTGCTGATTTCGACATTTATTTTTCATTCCACTCTCTGGAGTAAAGTTTTCATACCGTACATATTGATATTTGGCTTTTGTTTGTAGGATGGATGACGACAACGATTCGATGAAATCGTCAATTGTTACTAACCTTAGAGACATTCTTGATGATGTCAATTCCTACGCCAAACAGTATAGAACTGCAAGAGATACTTTGAAGGCGAGAAATGCCCCTACTGTCAAGCTAAGAATATTAGGCAAGAGAAATCGGGATGGTCGGAGGTATAATTTGCCTACAGCGTCAGAGGTTGCAGCTTTGGTAGTCGGAGACTTTGATTCTTCTGATTTTGAAAGAGATGTTGTTGTCGAAGAAAGATCTGGTACTTTGAAGAGAATTTCGATTCTTGAGCCATCTTACTTGCCGTTGCAATATCCGCTTTTGTTTCCAAGAGGTCAGGATGGTTATCGAAAATATATCAGGTACAATGAAACATCCAAGAAGTCACAGATAAAAAGGCTATATGTCACTCTATTAGAATGGATGGCTTATATGATACAACATCGAGAAAGGATTTATTCAACTATTGTTTTTTCAAGGAGGTTGCTCCACCAATTTTTAGTTGACGGGTTCAGTATGATAGAGTATGCCAGATTAAGGTATGCAAGAGATCATCAAAAAGAGTTAAGGGCGCATATGTATAAAGGATTAACCGAAGCACTTCTAAGAGGAGAGACAAATCCGGCTACTACTGGAAAAAGAGTTATTTTGCCCGCGACTTTTGTTGGTGGTCCACGGTACATGATCCAAAACTATCAGGATGCAATGGCTATCTGTGGATGGATTGGATATCCCGATCTGTTCATCACGTTTACTTGCAATCATAAATGGCCGGAGGTTGTTGATTTTCTCAAATTGCATAATCTAAAACCAGCAGATAGACCAGATTTGTCTTGCAGAATTTTCAAATTAAAACTCGATCATCTCATAAAGGAGATCAAGAAGGGCCAAATATTTGGAGACGTACGGGCAGGTGAGTAATCTATACACTAAAGTTTTGGTCCCAACTGTACCATTTTATTTATATATGTTATGTTCCGTTGTAAGGAATTTGAAGTTGCTTTCTATTGCTACTTCATCACTATATTACAGTACACTATGCAAATACTAAAATGAATTTCAATTAATTCCATACGGCACATTGGTGAAATAGTATGTCAATTCATGTCGTATATTATGCATCTACCATGTAAATATAATGTGTATTATAGGTATTTTACAACCAATATTCAATAGTTATCCAATACTCCCTGATTATATGACATTTGTGCAATACTTTATTTCTTACATTAATTTACCATGAAGTTAACTTATTTCGAGCTTCTCTGTTATGTGTGCAGTTATATATACTATTGAATTTCAAAAGCGTGGGCTACCTCATGCACACATACTGGTGTTTTTGAAGCCAAGTTATCGTTGTAAGAAGCCTGAGGATCTTGACAAGATTATATCAGCAGAGATTCCAAACAAAGATACAGATGTGGAGTTATTTAATATAGTGACTACACTAATGATTCACGGCCCATGTGGTGACCAGAACACAAGTTCACCTTGCATGCTAAAAAATAAATGTACCAAGCACTTTCCAAAGAAATTTGTGGACCAAACCGTGCTCGATAAAGATGGATATCCAGTTTACAGAAGAAGGGACAATGGAGTTTATGTAAAAAAAGGAGAGTGTTTTGCAGACAACAGGTTTGTTGTGCCGTATAATAGAACACTGCTCTTGAAGTACAATGCTCATATCAATGTCGAGTGGTGCAACCAGATTCGTTCTATCAAATACCTTTTCAAATATGTGAACAAGGGACATGATCGCGTCACCGCAAACTTTTATAGTGGTGGAGGTGAGAGTGATTTGGATGAGATAAAAATGTATTATGATTGTCGGTATTTGTCCGCGTGTGAAGCTGCCTGGAGAATATTCGCTTTTGACATACATTACAGAGAACCTTCGGTTGAACGGTTAAATTATCATTTAGAAAATGAGCATTCAATTATGTACGAAGAGAACGAGGATATTGAAGAAGTTGTAGAGCGATCGCATGGAAAAACTACAAAGTTTTTGGCCTGGATGAAAGCAAATCAAAAGTATCCAGAAGCAAGAAATATGACGTACAATCAATTCCCGACAAAATTCGTGTGGAAAGCAACGGATCATGAATGGACTCCTAGGCAAGTTGGTTTTTCGATAGGAAGGGTCCATTTTGCTCCACCAGGTTCCGGCGAAAGGTTTTACCTGAGAACTCTCTTAAACTACATCAAAGGTCCGACATCTTTTGATGACATCAAGACTGTCGACAGTGTAAAATACAATACTTTCAAGGAGGCCTGCTACGCTATGGGTTTACTGGATGATGACAAGGAGTTTATAGACGCGATAATGGAAGCAAGTCTTTGGGGCACTGGCACTTATTTACGTAGACTCTTTGTAGAACTGATGGTATCTGACCAATTTGCCAGACCAAATGTTGTCTGGAATTCTACATCTGCAAGTTTAATTGATGACATTCTCCACAAACAGAGGCGGGTGCTTGGAGCTCCAGGTTTATTTCATTGCTAATTTATTATTTTTAATTACGTAATAATTATGTTTATTCATTCTTCCTCCTCAAATAATTTTCCATCTCTGACAATACATGCATTTGTCTTTATACGAAAGTAACTACCGTTGTTTACTCAAATTACATGCAATGATATTGGTAAATCTAATAGTGATTTTGCGTTTCTGCCAAATAATTATTCTAATGACAATTTACATTAATTATGAATGAAGAACTATTTATAACATAAGTTTTTATTGTCTGAAGTTGGAAAAAATAGCTCTATTTACACATATGTTTTTTTTTTTTATCAAAATTACATGAACATGGCTGTTTTTTTCCCGTATATATTTTCGACATACAAGACCTGCTGATTTTTAACAACCTTGATTTCTCTACCAGATTTACGGTTAACTGATGAGCAGTTGGAGGCGTATGCGTTGGCCGAGCTAGAAACGTTGTTGCAGAGTTTTGGGAAGAGTTTGACTGATTTTCCTCCAATGCCAACAGCTGATACATCGTTGGTCACTGATGTCGGAAATAGATTGATTTATGATGAGATGAATTATAATAAGTCTTTACTAGCTGCTGAACATGCTCAGTTGATGTCGACCATGACTTCAGAACAACGTAATATATATGATACAATCATTACAAGAGTCAGGGAAGACAAGCCTGGGTTTTTTTTCCTGTATGGTTATGGTGGTACGGGGAAGACATTTATTTGGAGGGCATTGTCAGCTGCATTGAGGTCTGAGGGTGAGATTGTTTTGGCATGTGCATCCAGTGGGATTGCTGCCTTGCTTATACCCGGTGGAAGAACTGCACATTCAAGATTCGGTCTCCCTTTTATAATCGACGAGACCTCAATGTGTGGGGTTACTCCAAATACACCGTTGGCATCGCTGGTGATTAAGGCTAAACTTATCATATGGGATGAAGCACCAATGATGCACAGGCATTGTTTCGAAGCACTGGATAGATCCTTGAGAGATGTTCTAAAGACCGTAGATGAGAGAAACAAGGACATACCGTTTGGTGGTAAGGTTGTTGTCTTAGGTGGAGATTTCAGACAGATATTACCGGTCATGCCCAAAGCTCCCAGGCCAGAGATTGTCTATGGTACAGTTAACTCATCTAATTTATGGAGGTACTGTGAAGTCCTTACGCTTACAAAAAATATGAGGGTTTTAGGTGGCGCATCTGAAGCAGACATTGAAGAGAGGAAGTTGTTTTCTGACTGGGTTTTAAGCATTGGGGATGGTACCACTGGGGTAATCAATGATGTCGACATATCCGTTGAAATCCCGTCCGACTTGCTTATTCCAAGTTCAGGTAATCCTATTGCATCTATTGTTGAAAGCACTTACCCAAATTTGTTAGTGAACATTGGTAAACCAGAATATTTTCAAAGTAGAGCAATATTGGCACCAAAGAATACAATTGTTGATCAGGTTAATGATTATGTGTTAGACTTGATTCCTGGTGAGGAGAAAATTTATTTGAGTTATGATACACCTTATCATAAAAACCTAGGCGGTGACGCACTAGACGACATCCACACGCCTGAATTTCTCAACACCATTGTTGCCTCCGGATTGCCAAACCATAGGATTCGATTGAAAGTAGGAGTACCTGTGATGTTATTGAGGACCATAGATCAAAATTTGGGCTTATGTAACGGTACAAGATTGATTATTACAAAGATGGGTAAATTTGTGCTCGAGGCAGAGATAATATCTGGGTCTAATATAGGTGAAAAGGTGTTTATTCCAAGGTTATCGCTAGAACCGTCTGATACTAGAATTCCGTTCAAGTTTAAACGAAGGCAGTTTCCATTGTCCGTCTCATTTGCAATGACTATTAACAAGAGTCAGGGTCAGTCTTTGAAAAATGTTGGTGTCTATCTACCGTCTCCTGTTTTTTCACATGGACAATTGTACGTCGCAGTATCGAGGGTTACTTCGAGGGATGGTTTAAAGATGTTGATCAATGACGAGGACGGTCAAGATACTGATGTGACTTCAAATGTGGTCTACAAAGAAGTTTTCCGTAATGTGTAGCACTTGGTTTTGTAGTAATGTTTTTATTGCATTTTGGTACTATTTTTATGTCGACAGACGTTGGATTATCTTTTTTTAATAAACTATGTCATTAAATTTATATGTCGTGTTACCGTAACAGGATTGATGTCGTGGAAATTGTTTAATATGGTGCATTATAAAGGTTTCTGACAATTTATTTTATGAATTGAATTATACTGTTTTTTGGTTACAAGTAAAATGATCCCTTTCACATTTGCGCTATAACTTTTCTTTCGTATGACCCGTGCGGAAGCACGGGTCAATGGTCTAGTACTACTAACATTTATCATTAAAAAAAATAGTCGTGTTTAGTTGGTTGTCATAGCGGTCTAACTATAAGACGTGAGATCATATTTGTAGGATAAACTGTTAGATTCATATGTGAGTGGTTAATTTTACATCTAGATCATGCATGTGTTTAATTTTGATTTGATTGTTTATATTCCAAGAAAAATTACCACTAGTATTAGTAAGAGTTATATATATAGACAAATTTTTATTTGAAATAAGCTTTATAGTTAGTTAGGGATGGATCAAGTATATAAATATTGGAAGACAAACACGGTTTAATATGATATCACGGACAACTCGGTGACCAAAACTTATAAAAAATTCATCCATCAATTATCATTGATACATTGTCTCTTTCTTTTTCTTTAGGGGACTTGACCTCTCAATATTAAAATGGTTGTATGTGTAGTCTTCCAAGAGGATGACTTGTATTGCTTCATAAATTAAAAAGGTACTGTCTGGTAAGAGCGTTACAATGTGAAATGAATAATGATCAAATAGGATAGTGATTAGTCTCACATGTGTGCAAAAGCGAGAATTTCAGGTTCAAACTCAGACTTTTGTATAAATAAATCTTGTTTTTATTCTTATCATTCCGGACTCAATTATAAACAATAATGTATTCATTTTTTAACGTCGCATATAAGTAAACAATGAGAAATAAACCTTGTTGAATCTCATGTTCAAAATGTATGTAATATTGATGATTATCACCACTAGAGGGGTAGAAATTAAGAAAATTAAGTACACTTAACTATTATTTTGTTTAATATGAAATTAAGAAAATTAAGTACACTTAACTATTATTTTATCAAGTGTGAAAGTAGGATTTCTAATTATAATAAAGGCTGGACGGAACTTAACCAAAAAAATGGCCGGAGGGAATACTTAACTTATATCTTAATTTTTTTTAAACCAACTTATATCTTAATTATTAACATAGTTATGTGGGGATAAAGTCATGTACATGTTCCTCTAATATTTATTCAATCTCTCACTATCTACTCCATTTTGTTAGAGATTTGATTCGAAAATGTATGATTTTCTAATAACATGAGAAATTCTAGTGTTCTTTTAGGAATTGTGGTCCCACCTGTCTGAGTGTAAAATAGAACAAAATCTTGTAGTGCAAAGCATATGTAGGTGGCAGGTCCACTTCATAGAGATCTCCTACTTCATGTTACACCAACTGATGCCATCATGCCATGGGTTCACTTTGATGAGTTTAATTATGGATATTAATGTTTAATCATGGATATTAACGTTAAACTCAGGATTTGATGACGCAGAGAGGGAGGTGTGGTTATCAATATGTTACCCAGTTTCTATTCAGAATTTTATTCACCATGACTTGATCATCAGAATTACATATGCTTGTTCAAAATAATTTTTCTTATCCCCCTTGTACCATTGGGATGCTTTTTGCAATTGTGTCTCATTCAGGATAAATGACATTTGATAGATAATAGTCTATGGCGTATCCACTACAATGGATTGTATAATGGGGAGCTCCCTCTTGCATAACATCTTGAAGACAGTTAGATTGGTTTAGCATATTGATATCTTTGTTTGATTCCGCTACTCTAAAGAATGTGTGCCAAATTCATAAGTCTTGTGAAGCCACTATTTCGAACATAATCGTGGGTATAGCATATCTCTTTAAGCATATTGCACTTTTGATCTAACGAGACAATTTTTTTCATTCCTAACGCAAACAATCAATGCTCCCTCACATACCAGGAAAGCCATGTTCCCCTAGTCTTCGATGTCTTCAGCGGTTGGCCTTCGTAGATATTGTGCCTCAAATACGTTGATCACACCCCTTGTAAACTTATCAATGCACTTTAGTGTCGTGGTTTCACCGAATATTAAATAGTCATCCACACTATCAAAAGATGTTACATATGGCAGCGTGCGAATAGTATTAGTGCATAATCACGTTCAAAACTCTGAAATCAATTCTAAAAAAATATGGGAGATTTGATGTTCGACTCATACCCTTTACGTTGCATATACTATGTAGAGAGAAATAGTTAAGGCAAAATTATACTAGAGGTCTTTTATTTTATTTAGTTGTAACACATTGATCCTTATCTTTTTTTTTTCTCCCGTTTAAGTCTTTTATTTATCAAAATGTGCACAAGTTAATCATTTCTTTCATTTTTTTTCATTAAAAAAATGTTGAAATAATATTTTTATTAATAACCTTGTTTTCTTAAAGATTTTTAATTAGAAATAAAAAGATTTATAAACGATATGAACATCTTCGTCTTCGTGTTCTTTATCCCCATCTTCTCCCTTAAATCAAATCGATGTCTACTCAAATACACTTTCAATTAGCTTAAGTATCTTCACTTCCATCTTCTAAACTCATAATTTTTAATCCTCAAATCTCAAAAAACCTTAAATTTATCAAACATTGAGAAATCCCCAAATTCTAAGTCCCCAAACACAAAATTCAGAATTTTCATACCGTTAATACCCTTCAAAGAAGTAAAACTCAAATTTTAAGCTAACCCATTATGAAACAGACTCTCTCTTTCAATTGAATTTGGGGATATTTTCTATGTCTTGTAAATTTAAGGTTTTTTTAGATTTAGGGATTTAAAATTATGAGTTTAGATAATGAAAGTGAAGATACTTAAGCTAATTGGAGGTGCGTTTGGGTGTACATTGATTTGATTTATGGAAGAATACGAGGATGAAGATGTTGGTGTGGTTTATGAATTTCTTTATTTTTAATTAACAAAGTCTTTTAAAAAACAGGGTTGTTGATAAAATTATTATTTAACATTTTTTTAATGAAAAAATGAAAGAAAGGATCAACTTGTGCATATTTTGATAAATAAAAGACTTAAACAGAACAAAAAAAAAATAAAGAACCAACGTGTTACAACTAAATACAAGGTCATCATTAGTTAACAATTACTTCATCTGTCTCACAATAATTGTTTTTTTACCTTTTTTCTTTTTCTTAAAATAATTGTCACTTTAGAATATCAGCATTTATTATATTTTTCCATTATTATATCCTTATTTATTGAATTCCGTTCAACTTAGCTACTCTATTAACCATAATTAATAAAATATGCAAGTTCCGGGGTTTGAACCCCGGCCACCACAAAAAAAAATCATAATTAATAAGAATATTTTAATAAATGATACCAATTTTATCATCAAAATCAACATAATTAATCATTTTCTTAATAATCGTACATAAACCTTTTTTTGTTGTTGAGGGAATCGTACATAAACCTTAAACGGCTGTTAGTTAGATACGAAGGAAATAACATAGTGTCCGAAGTCATTGGTTACTAGGGGTGGGAATAGGTCAGGCCGCTCGTCAGGGGCCTATGGCTCGGCCTACTAAAAGCTCGGCTCGGCCTAACTCGTTTAATAAATGGGCAAAGCTTGAGCTTTTTAAAAAGCCTAATAATTTAATTAGGCCAGAGTTAGACTTATAAAAAAGCCTATCAAGCCTACCAGGCCGGCCCGTATACGAGTATATTACATTTTTCGGTATATATTATTTATATATATATATCAAAAAGAATTACTGATCCTTCAAATTCTCATACCACAATTATTATTTTGTATGACATTGCTATTGATATATTTATATAGAGGAGGGATCCATTGACTCCAAGAGTAAAAGAGTAAGTCTAAAGACTTACTCCAAATCATGACCCTTGAATCTAATATTAATTAATGGTTGTGATTAATTTCTACTAATCCTCACCGTAATTTTTCTATTCCTTCTTCCCCAATAACCTAACCCCTTCTTTCTAAATAACCAGGAACCAACACAAAAATATCAATCCTCAACTAATCAGTATACTCTTGATAGCATGTCGTTTGCCTTTATCTCAATATACTCAATGAGAAAGACATTAAATAAATCACATTAACTTGTGGCCATCGATCCACACCTATGAACCTGGATATGCCTTCAACCTTCGAGAATTGGCTTTGAAAATCTGCATAGTAAAATTTGGTGATCCATGAATTTCAAAGCATGATCGATCCACACATGGTAATTAGGTGATAGCTTTATGATTTTGTCAATAACTTTATTGGATATCAAAATTCTAGACAATCTCCATGTTGATCTTCTATCGAATAAATAAAATTCTTTTGATTCAAAAAAATCATTATATCCTTCTTGCACACTGGGGCTGACATACTGCATTTAAATTGATTGTGTTTTACGATGTAATTTGTGAGTTGTTTGGGAAGAAGGAACATAACAATCTTATGGTAGGGATCATTAATGATTAATCACAGCCATTCATTAACATTAGATTCAAGGGTCATGATTTGGAGTAAGTCTTTAGACTTACTCTTGGAGTCAATGAATCCCTCCTCATTTATATATATTTGTATGAACTATTAAGGCTTGCTACTAATATGCCTAAGGTCAATCTAGTTATTAGATTAAGTTTGAAATTGAAATCTTTGCTATTATCAGACATGATTATTCTTGAGTTTCTATCCATCTATAAATTTTACAATTGTGTTTCATTAGTTTAATCTGTATCTAATTAATGTTTTATCTCTATATTAAGTATGTTGCACAAATTGAAAGGAAAAAGAAATGATGAACAGACTCTGTTTGAAATTTGTAACACAAACTAGACTTTTAAACAGGCTAATAGGTCAGGCCAGACCAGACTTAAAATAAAGCCTTTGACAGGTAAAAGGCAAAGACTTAGGCATTTTAAACTAGGTCTAACCTATTTAAGCAAAGCTCGACTCGGATCGGTGGTTACCATTTCCTAATCTTTTGTGTGATTTTGCCAATAACTAATTAGACCCAATCAGTGTGGGGTTGCTGGAAGCCTAGTAGCCACGAAAACCAGCAAATATAAGCGGTACACGTGCATTATCTAGAAGATGACTCAATTCCACGTCGGTTCTTTTTTTCAGTGCAAAACCGAGTGTTTATTTATTATTTTGAGACCTAAAAGCAGTGCTACTAAATTTTTTGTCAATTTTTTTTTATTTAGAGGTAATATGAAATACACCTTATAAAAAGAAATATAGCATGCAAATTATGCAATCCAGTGTAATTGATTTTTTTATCAAGATGCAAATTATGCGGTTTTATTACTTTTATTTTTTTCTTTCAATCAAATCAGCACTTAAATCTGATATATCTTATAGAGAAATGTGTGTTTGGACACAAGGCTAAATAAAAAGAATTGGACAAATTCGTACAAATAATTTGGTTTTAAAGAGAAAATAGCTTATTGGATGTTAAATATTGTGACTAATTTATTTATATTTTAATTTTTTTTTTTCATTGTTGTTTATGCATCCAAATTATTTTAGGGTTATGTTAACAAATGCGCGCTAGTTAAAGAGACAAAATAGTACCCCATCCGTTTTTAAATATAAGCAAAAATGATTTTTTTAGGTACATTCAATTAATGATGTATGTGGTCCATAATCTGAGTAGTAAGTTTACATTTAATTCAATAATTTTTTAACTTTTAAAAAAGTTAAATTTACCATTTTTCATTATTTTCTAATACAATATTTCTATTTTCGTACCATTAACCAATATCATAAATGCACTCTATCATTTTCCATAATTTTATGGGAAATACTAATGAGTGTCCTAAGAGCATTCACAATGGAGACATACATTTTTTTGGTACTTCAATGAGTCTCACATGTACACATCGCTCATTTATAAATTTTTTAATAGTAGTACATGATATGCATTCAATCTCTGCAACCTAAAATCTCACACCAAATTTTTTAAACGTGACTCGTTAATCATCTATCAATAACTCTGCATCGTTACATTTCAATAGTGTAATGTTAAAAGTACGGGGCCTCACAAAAAAAGTGCTTATTTTAGCATATTTCTCCAATATGTACAATTTTTTTTATCCCACAATGGAAGTGATTATTAGGTATCGGTCTTCAAAAGGAAGACCCTCCCATTGTGGATGGTTTTAAGGGCACTATTTAAGCAATTTAGATAGTAAGTTTTTATATAAACTTGTGCATTGAATACATCATAAAAAGAAAAATATGGTTTTTTCAATAAATAGTTTCTTAATTTGGAATCATTAAAAAGTGTCCTTATGATACTCGATAGAAAACCCTTATTTTATTTATGGTCGTGTAGATATAAGATTATATATTGTGCCCAATTTTGCTGCCAAACTATCATTGTTAATGAGTAATGATATTTGTACAATTATGTTGTGACAACTTTTGTCATAAACTTTTTGTTCCCTCTTTTTGTTAGTAAAAAACAATAGAGAGGAGAAAAAGAAAAATAAAAAATAAAAACACAATATAAATATGAAAGAGAAAGTTATTCAAAAGATGTATCATACTAATTATATAAAAATCATTTATCAATGCCCATCAAATTTATTGAGAGAAGCAAAGTTCAATCCGCACGAAGTACACTTTCATGTAAGTATAACTAGGAACCTTGCTATTTGATTTTGTATAAGTTTTAAATAAATTTGCATACAAAATTAATTTATATGTTGTTATTTGATATTGTAGATCGTGCAAAGAATAATAAAAAAGATAAGAATATGTGATATATAATAAATAAAAAGTATTCAATTGCTCGTATAAAGTTAACAAAAGCACTATATTAGAAAGATGTAGATGAAGGAGAAAAAATTAACAGAGAAGAAATGAGGTTTTGTATCATGGTCTTCAAAAGTTGTACATTCACCCTCTCAAGAAAAGAAAAAATGAATGTGGTGATCATTGGATCTTGTAAAATGAAGGTGGTGAAATGTATAGAACACTTTTTCTAGACGCCGTCAAATGATCTAATAGGACTTAAAGCTCAGCGATCTAGAGGTGTCAACGGAAGCTTTGAAGTCATTAGACTTGAACAACAACTCATTCTTTCTTTGAAAAGAGTGATGCGCATGCAAACACTTTGATGATCAAGGAAGAATGTTTCATATGTGTGAGGTTTTACGGATATAAAATGGTGTATCTACTATCTTGATGTAATCTATGAGCTAGTTTTCGTAGTAGTGAATTAGAGTTTCAAACTCTTTTAAACCGTAATCCAGACAGTTGTCTTGGAGAGACACATGTGAGCATATTAAAGAAAGCTGATTTTGAATCCATCATAAACAATTCAGATGAATTTGACAACTCTAATTTAGTGCTTCTAAGGTGACTCCATATGATAGTTTGTGTGTGGACTAATGACTCAGTCTAAGACAATGTACATTTAAATTATGTTAATCATATAATTTAATCATATGTTTTTTTTAATGCAATCCTAAGAACATTTGTTAATGAATCAAAAGTTGAAAAACAAAAATTTAAACTTTTTATTTTTAAATTTAAAAAAAAACTTAAACCTTTTTTTAAAGAGAATTGTTAAATTTTTTTTTTAAGAAAGGATTTGTTTAAACTTTTAAAAGTTGATTAAACAATGATCGACATAATATTTCTATATGGATCTCCTCTAATCCATTACCAAAATTTGATATGAAATTTAAATATTAAAATATCTAAAAAAGAAGAAAAGAGCAGTGTTTGTTGTCTCTTCCAGATTGGTGTACATCTGAATCTACTTTTCCGTCCTAATCAGATAGGATAGTACCGCTGAGTTGGCATTTGTCGGAAACAGAAAACTAACAAACAAAAAACCATCATACCAAACCTTGTCCACCAAGGACAACCGGTGTACGCGTTGCTGTACATTTCCCATTTCTCTCTTTTTTCTTATGAAACCCTTTTTCAATCTTTCTGCACCCTCTTTTCCATTATTACCATTCAATCTCAATCTCAATCTTCTATGGGTATTCGCTTTTCTTCATTTCGATCCAACCAAACCGGTTCAACCGGTTCAACTTTAGGTGAATTACCTGAAAGTTGCGTTGCTTCAATCATCGGTTACATGGATCCTCCTCAGATCTGTCAACTTGCAACGTTGAATCGTGCTTTTCGTGCTGCTTCTTCTGCTGATTTCGTTTGGGAATCTAAATTGCCGACAAATTACCATCTTCTCCTCGCCAAAATCTTTCATGATTTACCAATCAATTTGGGTAAAAGAGACATTTATGCTTCTCTTTGTCGACTTAATACTATTGATGATGGCACCAAGGTGATTACTTTATTCATTACGTTTTTTAATTCTGTTTATTTACAAAAACCCTAAATTTTTCGCGAAATGGATAAAATCATGTTTTTTTTTTTTTTTTTTTTTTTTTTTTTTTTTTTTAATTTAGAAGTTGAAGATGCTTAAATGTATGTGTGCTTATTTTGGTTTAGCGTATGTTTGGTTCTGCGTGACAAAAATTAATTTTGAATGATTGGTTATGTAGAATTGATTCTGAATTAAATATATTTGAGTTTAAAATCAATTCTAGAGGTAAAATTGATTATACTTGAGAGCAACTAAATATGTCAAAATCAGTTAATTCTATACCTTTAGAATCAATTTTGGCTCCTCCAAAAGTGGAATCATACATACACTTAAGGCTGGTTCGGATTGGCTTATTTGTGCTTATCGAGTGACATAAGTTTTGTGAAACTGTTTGGGAGAACTTATGAAAACAGCTTATGACAATTTTCATAAGTTCTTCAATATAGATAATAAAACAGCTTATAACATATACAAAAAAAAAATATAACTTTATCTATCTTTTTCTATAAAATTGGCTTATGTAAGCTTATGCATAAGTGAGTATCATGATAAGCACCTGTGTTATAAGCTGAGATAAGCTGTTTGTCCAAACAGGCTTATTGGCTGATGGGTTTGGATATATGGTTTTTTTTTTGTTGTGTGCAGAAAGTTTGGATTGATAGAGCCACGGGCAAGCTTTGCTTGGCTATATCAGCTAACAAGGGACTATCAGTACTTGGAATTGATGATAGAAGATATTGGAATTATATCATCACTGAAGAATCTAGGTGAGTTTCTTCACATTTATGTTTGTAGAATGTAGCAAGTTTCCTGCATTGTGATCAATTCTGTTTCTAACATGCAATTGTATTTTCTAGAATAGATGGACTGTCTTAATTTTTTTTTGGTATAAGCATGCTTTTATTCTCTTTCTGTTGTCATTGATTAGTTTAATGATGAGAGGGGAAGGTAATGGAGAGAACTAAGGGAGGGGGAAGGAATCGAGGGATGGAGTTATGATATGATATTTTTGGGTGTGAATATAACAGACATATAGTATCTGCTAATTTTTATCTTCTTTCATTGCTTATTTATTTTAGATGATTTAGACTGGAATACATTCAAGTAAGGTCTATAATTTTTCTTTGTCTTAAACTGCAAATCCCCACAAACATAGTTTTCTAGATTTGGCGTTAGTATTACATAATTTTCATTAAGGAATATAATTGGATAGTAAATCAAATGCCAAATATCAACATGTGTTAGTCCAAGTATGGGGGCCGTGTCCCTTAAACATGTGGTTACAGGTTCAATTCATACCCAGGGTAATTGATCCCTTGACTAGTCGATGGAAGAATACTCCTAAATTGAAAAAAAAACCTCGATAAAAACAATAAATATCACATTATAATCTATTTAATAGGGCTAAATAGTCATATTGATTTTCTGCATCTTTTTTATGGTTAAGTATCTACATAAAATCTATTCTCTATTGTCCTATTCTCGCGCACTTGATGATGGTGAAAATTGGTAAAGTGATAGGACATCGTTTGAAAATGGAATAACTTAGTTGAAGCAAAATTATTTTCAACATGTTTGTATATTACGCTTCTCTGCTACTGAGGCACGGAGCACATATTGCTAAGTTACATAGATAAATCTTTGTCGGTACTATTGTGAAGGAAAATTAGTGAATATTGTTTGAGTTCAACCACATTGGTAAATATGCTTGCTTTTCCTTAATTTTCGCAGTTGATGATGTGAGCTGTGAAGCTCATTATCAAGTAGTTTGATTGTCATTATTATAAATCTATTTTAGTGGTGCTTTGGAATTGAATTGTGTTATCTCTACAGATTCAATACTGTTGCATACCTTCAGCATACCTGGTGGTTTGAAGTGGACGGGGAAGTTGACTTCCCATTTCCAGCCGGGACATACAGCTTATTCTTCAGAATACATCTAGGGCAAGCCTACAAGAGGTTTGGACGTCGTGTCTGCAACACTGAACATGTTCATGGGTGGGACAAAAAGCCTGTGCGATTCCAACTTTGGACTTCAGATGGGCAATACGTTGCCTCCCAGTGTTTTCTGAAAGGAACTGGCAATTGGACTTTTTACCATGCAGGTGATTTCACCGTTGAGGATGGGAATTCATCAACCAAAGTCAAATTCTCTATGACTCAAATTGATTGCACGCACACTAAAGGTGGTCTGTGTTTGGATTCTGCTTTTATTTACCCAAGCGAATTCAAAAAGAGCAAGTCATTTTTAAACTGCTCCTAACCATTTCAGGTAGAAAGAAAATGTACATCATGTCTGTCTAGTATGTATAGAACATAGGGCGGTGTCATGAGGATTAGAGAATCGAGTTTTTATATGATTCTTTAGGATTAGATTTTTGTTAGAGCTAGGAGGGAATTAAGATGTGCAATTTGATTAATTTCTTCTGTTAATTAAATGGATTGTTCTATCAAGTTTTTGTATATGGTATATTGACTATTGAGAAAGTTCTATGCTTGCGGAAGATTTGAATGTATGGGATGATTTTGATGACATTAAACCTAAGAGTATATCTGAAGTTTATATTTTGATTTTTGTGCTCTAGATGATGTGTACATGAATTGAATCGTGCCATATACATTTGTGTCTGATGTTTGAGTACAGTAGAATGAATGGGAATAAGAGTGTTGGCTTAAGCTTTTTTACCTTGACAATCTAACTTTCATAGTTTTTTGGGTGTCAAAGCTTGTAAAAGAAAAGCACTAATGAGATACACTCATTGTGTGGTGTGTTATGAAGAATACACTCATTGTGTTGTGTGTAATGAAGAGAGGAGTGCTATTGACACTCTCTTTCTTATTCTCTTTCTAACACCCACTCTCTTATTGGGTAAAATTCATGTGGATACCACATTGGAAATTGATCTAATATAAAATTGTGAGACCCACATGGGTTTTACCCAATAGGAGAGTAAATGTTAGAGTGCTCCTAGCATTTTTGGTATGAAGAATAATCCAACTCAAACTGAACGTAATTAACTGAAATCCTAATCCACATTGCGTTCTTCCAGGAGCTAAACACTCACTCGTGGCTCAAAAAAGGTCTCCGCCTTTTGGATCCTTTGATTTTTGTGGCAGACATCTGATGTATTTGGAAAGCACAGAATGCAATGTGTCTTGGTAATGAACATGTTAGCTATCATCAACTGCGACACAATGTTGGGAGTTATCTTAGTTCTTTCTCAACATCTTTGGGTGGAGGTCTTGTCTCTCGCCCGCAACAACGTTGGACTTCTTGGCACCGCTTCCGTATGCTAGCTACAATTCTTAATGTTGATGGGAGCAGTTTCGGTAACCCTTGCCGTTCTGGCTTTGGTGATGTACTTCGTACTTCGAACGGGACTTGGCTTTGTGGATTCTCAAGTTTTTTTGGTATTTCGAATAAGTTGCATGTGGAACTACTTGGGATCATGCACGGTTTGAAATTGACTTGGGAGAGAGGGCACCGAAATGTGATTTGTTATTCTGATTCCCTCCATGCTATAAACTTAATTCAAGCTCCCCTCAATGTTTGGCATGTTTATGCCACTATCATCAGAAATGTTACAAATCTCCTTAAATCTCCATTGGAATGTGCAGGTTGACTCACACCCTTCGAGAGACTAATGAGTGTGCGGTTTTTCTACCTAAACATGGTGTCAATCACAATTCTTCTTGGTGTAGCTTGGAGAACCCCATTCTGGGCTTGGAAGATTTACTTCTTGCCGATGCTTCTAGAGTGCAGTTCTTAAGGCTGTAGCCTAGTTTCTTTTTCTTTTTCTCCTTAAAAAAAAAAAAAAGTTCTAAAGAGTTTGCCACGTGACAGTTCATCAAGTTAAACACATGAAATCAACATTGCTAGTTTAATTTGTGCTAATAACCATATCAATTATAAATGCAAATCAAAAGGGAACAAATTCCAAAGATAAAGTTCCACTTCTCAAAGTAAGAAAAGTACTGTCATGTCTGGAATCTTAAACACTTGAGGCACTTTCATCCTCAAAGCAAACCAGAGTTTGGATGAACAGCCTTTCTAAAACATTTGCACCTATAAAAACACTGAAGTTCGTGGAAGAAAAGCAATTCCACATTCTGAAAAGAATTACTGGTTTCTTTTAATTTGGACCACCTAAAATTTGGATCCAACTTGGACCTGTTAAATATAAGCCATAAATATATGGGAATTACTTTTCCCACCCTATGGCCTCCTCGCGCGCCCTACGCAAATTACAAACATACCCTCCGGATTATGTAATCCGAAATATAGGTAAAACCTCCGGATTATATAATCCGGACAGTTGCGAGGTATAAAAGGAACTTCACCCCCCATTTTTACAGTTTTACAGTTTCACTTCTCTCTCTCTCTCTCTCTCTCTCTCTCTCTCTCTCTACATTATCCCAAAATCCGGACACCAAAAATCTTGACCAAATTTGGAGTTTTCTTGCTCAAAAGCACCGCATTTCAACCCTTGTCAAGCATCATGGAAGGTAAGTTCGATTTCTCTACACAAGCAAGTTCAATTAGTTCGTATTTTTTTTTTTTGAATTTCGTTCGAATGAAATCCGGATTTCGTTTTCCGGACTAGGTTGTTGCTCCTCCGGATTACG
The DNA here is from genome assembly GCF_051527215.1 of Medicago sativa. Taxonomy (NCBI): domain Eukaryota; kingdom Viridiplantae; phylum Streptophyta; class Magnoliopsida; order Fabales; family Fabaceae; genus Medicago; species Medicago sativa. The sequence continues at coordinate 4,057,358 of NC_140753.1, forward strand.
AAATCTGGAGTAACCCAGAACGTTGTTTTGTTTCTGTTTTGTGCTGTTTGATTGTTATTGTTGATTACCCTAATTTGAATGTACAGAAGGTTCAACATCAGATACCCGACGCGTAAGAGAGGCAGGTCATGCTTCCCATAGGAGAGAGCGTTCTCGACGGATGCAGGAGGAAGGTGGTCTTCGTCCGAGGCGTCGGGGTGGTAGAGGACGCCATGCTGATGTCGAGCATCAATAGTATATGGAGCAGGAGCAGGAGCAGGCTGATGCTGATGTGGAATTGCAGCATATGGAGGAGCAGGAGCTTGAGGAGGAGCTACAGGGTATGGACCAGGAGATGGAAGATGCCGAGCCACAACAAAGGCGAAAGAAGAAGGAGAAGGTGGTGGACCCTGAGCCACTACAGGACTATCCCGGTGGCCCACATCAGACTGACCTGCTATGGAGGTATCATGTGCACGTGGCCAGGAAGGCGGCTGATGGCGTGGTATGCACTGTTAAACTCACTTTATATATGATTTATATTTGGAACTGCCTGTTTATGTACTGTTTAAACTCACTTTATTAATTTTAAATATATGCAGTGGCGTGGAAAATTAAAATGCATCAACAACGGAAAGAAGATAGAGGCGATGCATGATGATGATACCAGACCTATCATGGCTGCACGGTGGTGGGAGAGCAGATTGCGTCGCACAGGCCTTGGTTGGCTCCAGGATACGAGCTACACGATTATTGATCATGGGCTGATATGTGTTTTCATGGAGAGGTGGCACGAGGAGACTTCCAGCTTCCACCTTCCGTTTGGGGAGATGACGGTCACACTTGATGATGTGGCCGCTTTGCTGCATATCCCCATTGACGGCATGCTCCTATCCCACGGGTCCATAACACGGGACGAGGCAGTGGAATGGATGGTGGAGTACTTGGGGTCTGATATGGGTGATGCACTCAAAGAGATCGAGAAGACCAAAGGTGCACATTGCAGATTTAACTACTTGGAGAGGATATTCAAGGAGCGGTTGAATGAGCAGAGGGATTTGGTGGAGGAGTATGGTGTGACTGAGGAGGTGGAGAGGTTGAGGGACCAGGTTGTCCGCATATATTTGCTGTACTTGGTGGGCATCACGATCTTCAGTGACAAAAGCCAGTGGAATGTCCATGTTGTCTACCTGAAGTACTTCAGAGACCTTGATATTTGTGCTGGTTTTTCGTGGGGAGCTGCGACACTAACTCAGTTGTATAAGGAGCTCAACAATGCTGCACGTTGGAACACCAGTCAGGTGGCAGGATACCTGAGTTTGCTGCAGGTATAAATTAAGAACTATGTTTTATTTTTTTTTAATTTAAGTGTATATGGTTTGTATATTTATATGTGGTTGTCTTTGGTGCAGGCTTGGGTGTTTCATCACTTCATAGGTATGGGCAGCAAGGATGTCTGGGAGGGATATGTGGAGAATTTGTATCCACGCGCGATGCTTTTTGTGCCACTGCATGGTTTAGGCACAGTGGACCAGTACAGGAGCTATCTAGATGCGCTGGATTTGACGAGGGTTGTCATGGCCCCATATGGAGAGCACCGTCAGACACGTCCATTTGAGCGGGTCAGCCTTTACTCTGGATGGCTGAGATGCGGAGAGCGCATGGTGAGATACCTGCCGGAGAGGGTGCTTCGCCAGTTTGGGTGAGTTCAGACCATACCGAGACATCCTGTTCAGAGTGCACCTGTTGATGTTAACTTGGCGGAGATCACAAACCGTTTTCAGCGTGCCCTTGATTATGCGCTGACACCTTAGGAGTTGGGACAGGTTGCAGTTCATGGTGTGGAGGTAGCAGATGGATACATCGACTGGTTTTACCAGGTGTCTCATCCACGCATGATTCTTACAGACATGCCGGTACCGGTGCCACAGCCACCAGAGCGTGAGGTCCTTGATGCCCGAGCTGCTCAAGATGATGGAGACCTTGCGTCCTTGATGCCCGAGCTGCCAAAGTTTACCATCGTCGGAAAGCTACTGAGGGTGGTAGGGGTGGTGGCAGAGGTGGTGGCAGAGGTGGTGGCAGCGGTGGTAGCAGAGGTGTAGTTATTAGGGACTGATAATTTTATGTAATTTTATTGTTTGAATATTTTGGATAATTATGTTATGTACCATTTGGATAATTTTGATATTTTATTAAAGTTTAAAAATTATATTATGTTGTTAATTTTGATGTTATAATTTGATTTTCTGGTTTGTGTATGGTCAAAGGCCAAAAACATTGACTGAATTTGCTCTAAAACAGAGGCTCAGCCAAAACAGATGGCTTCTGCCTCTGAACTGATGCACTCCGGATTATAAACCCCGGACTCCGGATTATAAACCCCGGACATATTTAACGCTTTTCGGATTATATAATCCGGAACTGTCGTTCACCCCCCTTTTGTTGACTTTCAACGGGGTGATTTACATGTTTCGGATTATATAATCCGGAATATCTCTAACGTTTCGGATTATATAATCCGGACCACTATTTTTATAACTGGTATCATCAACCATCAGGGTGAATGGTGTCAAACTACACGAATAAATCCGGAATATGTATTCCGAAACTGGTTCAGAATAGATAATCCGGACGAAGGGTATTTTGGGAAAAAAATAGGGCGCGCTAGGAAAGGCATAGGCTGGGAAAAGTAACACTCAATTATGTTAATATATAAGAAAATAAAATCTAAGAAGAACAAATGAAAGAAACATTGATAAATTTAGCTTTTTCAGTTGTTGTTTGACAAATGAAAATGTTCAACATCGTATCTTTTTTGCTTATATACGACAAAGCATAGTAAAACAAAATGAAAACGTACTAAAAAATAAATGAGTATCTTTCACTGAAAAAAGAAACACCCATACAACAAATAAAGAATAATAAGATGAAAAAAATAACATAAGAATAATCATACTGGAAGGAAAATAGTCAAAGATAAATACTATAAAGTAAGAAAAATCCCTAATAAATAGAATGACAAAGAGTGTTGGGGAAAAAGAAAGCAAGATAAAAAAAAATAGTATTTTGTTTATGGATAAAATAATAACATATATCACATCATGAATAAAACACATAAAAAGTGTGAGAATAATATAATTGGTTAGTTTCCATGGAAAAAATATAAGCGGTTAGATATTTATAGAGAAAATATAGGTGGTTGTTGTAACGCCCCGGATTTTGGTCCAAGACATTACGCCTAAATCATTTTCTTTTTCTGAAAAACACTACTATTTATTTATTTCATCAATAATATATATTCCAGCAAAGCCTATACAAAATTCTTTACATAATTTAATAAAAATTCTTAAACTAAATGTCCTTCAAAATTATTTCTAAAACTACAATTTAATCAAAAACCCAATTTTTGTCCCCGCGTACGCTTTCATCACATATCAAACTTCATATATCATCTTTGGTACCTACAACATTATATTAATGTAAGGGTCAATTTCCTTATCCAAATTGGTTCATACTCAAAGCACCAGAAACAATATCATGAAATAGATAATATCAAAACTTATCAATCAAAAGAAATAAGAAAAATACATTTAAGTCTTTAAGGTAAAGTTCATACACATTTCTTTTATATATATATATATAACAGTTTAATCACTTATCAACACACAGATGTATAATAGACCCAATGCAATGCAATGATGTGCAAAATGCATGCTCTTATAACTATATGATCCGGATATAATTCCCGCCACACAGGCATCCACACAGAATATAATTGCAATTCCCGCCACACAGGCATCCACACAGAAAATAATTGCAATTCCCGCCACTAAGGCACCACACAGATGCATATGCATGATCATGAAAATGCAGACTAAAACCCGCCACTAAGGCACCACACATAGTATAATTATAACCCGCCACTAAGGCACCACACAGATATAATTACAACCCGCCACACAGGCATCCACACAGATATATAATATTAACCCGCCACTAAGGCAATTACAGCCAAATATTAAGGCATCACCACACAACCAAAAGTCAATCATTTCACAAACTCACATTTTCATCTTTCTCAGCATCACAAAATCATATAAAACATAATAAAATAAAATAATTATATCATTCCTCATCACACAAAATTATCATATATAACATAATTAAATAACCACATTTAGAAAAGATTAAATGTTAACCTTAAAATACATTTTTAATTATTTTTCTTTTCAAGAGACAAGAATTGCTACCACTATTTTCATAACAAAGTCCTAGCACTTAGTATGGACATATGGGAAAAAAGCCCTTACCTTAAGTGCTCTCCTACCTAATATTTAGAGAATCTACCCAATTGCCGGAACAAGACTTGAAGAATTATTCTTCACTGAAGAGAGTGCTAATGAGAGAACAAAAGGATGACTTTATTTAGAATGATTTTAAAAGAATTGAAGAAAAGAATGGAAGAATGGACAATTGAATAGAATAGTTCTTACCTCAAGACTTCTACTAAGATGACGTGTTTACATAAATAAATGGAAAGACTCTAATAGAAATGATAGCTTGTACTTTCAATTGGTGGCAGGAGAATGACTTTATTTGAGTTTAGGAAGTGTGGTTCAGTGTTGTATGCAACTGTGTACTGGTGTGGGAAATAAAAATAAACCGTGAAAGTTGAGAGAATATGGGAATTTATTTCCAATGAGCAAGTGGGTCATTGAAAGAATTTTAAGAGAAACCGAAACTAGAAAAGATATATTGTCATATACATCTATATAAGTGAGGGGCAACTCTAACAGGAAGTGAAGAAATAAGAATATATCTCAATCAAGTGTTTTCTCCAAAAGGGTGTTGTTGCGAATTCGATGAGAAAACACACCAATAACAAACTTGATGTGTGGAGCAAGGGATAATTAAGCAACCAATATCAAAGTGAATTGCAATTAAACAAGCAAAAGTAGAAAAACAGCGAGAGAAAAGCAGAGAGAACACAAAAGAATCTGTTTACCCAGTTCGGTCCAAATTGACCTAGTCTGGGGGAGAGAGCAGCCCTCTGTTCCACTATATGATGAGTAACGTTACAAAAGAGATTTCAATGGGTTACAAGAATAAGTCTCCCGCCTAATTCTACCCAAATCCCAGCCTCTTCCCGTAACCAAGAGACTCAATCCTAATAGTGTTTCCCAAGGTGAATCAACCTTCAAACCCTAGTTTGTTGCCAAGAGACAAACTCTATACAAACCCTAGTTTGATTTCTAAACCCTTGTTTCAGCCCCCTCTATCTCTCTCAAAATAGTCTGATACAAGGCCTATATTTATAGTAAAAGAAACTCCCATAAAATTGTAACAAATCTGGCCCAAAAATACGTTTCTGAAAAATAACAGCACGCGAAATCGGCCACCGATTTTCCAAATCGGCCACCGATTTTTCCCGAACAGAAAGCCTCCCAAAAGGCAGCCAAAATCGGCCACCGATTTTCCAAATCGGCCACCGATTTGTACTTTCAGCAAACATCAATTTTGGCCTCCAAACTCCAATTTTGAGTCACTTTCACAACAATCTCCACCTTGACTCCAAATTAGTGATGATGCCCATTTAACATCAACACCTTGCTGCTCTTTCCCTTGCTTCCCACTACACCAAGTAGCTCCACAAGTTTACACCTTAATCTCTTCAATCATCGGAATGCCTTCCGCCCCTTTGAAGATCCTTGTGTCCAAACTACTCAAGGAATTTTAGGTAGTTCCACAAGTACACACCTTAACCTCTTCAGCCATCGGAATGTCTTCCGCCTTCTCGAAGATCCTTGTATCCAAACTACACTAGGAATTTCAGGTAGTTCTACAAGACTACACCATACCTCTTCAATACGAGACATCTCCCGCTTCCTTGAAGATCACCTTGCATCCAATCACCCTTGGACTTTTAGGGTAATTCCACAAGCCGTGCTATACATTCTTCAACCTCCGGAATGCCTTCCGTCTTCATGAAGAAAACCCTTGCTCACCACTAGAGCATAGCACCCAAGGTCCTCCATAGTCGTACCACTCCCGGTGTGTTCAACTCCACCTAAAGCTGAGCTTCCAACCTCTCAACTAGCAAATGAGTACATCCCACTATGTCTTCCTTGAACCTCCACCTCAACCGGTAGATCATGAGTATTCTTACCACCGCCTCTCCAGGCTGATCATGAGTATTCTTACCACCGCCTCTCCAGGCTGATGTTGAGTGTTTAACGTCTCTCCAGACGACCACCGCTCTACCAGGCATCACCCCCAAGGTGAGAAACATCACCTTCATCCTCCAAACAGCACACCATCAAAGCACCTGCATCCTCATAACCCTCAGAGACAATTTGTACGGAATTACCATTAATCTCCGGACAATCCTTCTTGAAGTGACCCATCTTGTTACACTTAAAGCATTTAAACTTTGTCTTGTTACTACTCTTTCCTCGGTTACCTCTACCTCCACCATTCCCTCTTGAAACACTTAGGCCTTCCCCGTTTTCATCAACTCTCAAGTCCTTCGACTTAGTCAACTCCTTGGTTCTCAAAGCTGCTTGAACTTCTTCCAAGGTAACAGTGCCTTCTTTTCCATAGAGCATGGTATCTTTAAACGATTCAAAAGATCTAGGTAGAGCACACAACAAGAGTATAGCTTTATCTTCATCCTCAAGATTCACCTCAATATTCTCCAAGTCATCAAGGATTTTGTTGAACTCCGTAAGTTGCTCCATGATGGCCTTTGACTCCACCATCTTGAATGAGTAGAGTTGTTGCTTTAGGAATTGCCGATGAGCCAAAGACTTTGTCATATACAAAGATTCCATCTTTGCCCACATCGATGCCGCGGTTGGTTCCTTTGCTACTTCTCTCAAAACTTTATCTCCGAGGCACAAGACAATGGCACTCCTGGCCTTGTCCACCATCTCGGTCTTCTCCGCTCGTGTCATGGTGACCGGTAACGAACCTTCACCCTTCAAAGCTTTCTCACACTTTTGCTGTATCAACACCGCTTCCATCTTTACCTTCCATAACCCAAAATCGTTATCTCCGGTAAACTTCTCAATATCCCACTTCGAACCCATGGTACTTGATTATCCTTTGACCTTTGCCCCACGGTGGGCGCCAATTGTTGCGAATTCGATGAGAAAACACACCAATAACAAACTTGATGTGTGGAGCAAGGGATAATTAAGCAACCAATATCAAAGTGAATTGCAATTAAACAAGCAAAAGTAGAAAAACAGCGAGAGAAAAGCAGAGAGAACACAAAAGAATCTGTTTACCCAGTTCGGTCCAAATTGACCTAGTCTGGGGGAGAGAGCAGCCCTCCGTTCCACTATATGATGAGTAACGTTACAAAAGAGATTTCAATGGGTTACAAGAATAAGTCTCCCGCCTAATTCTACCCAAATCCCAGCCTCTTCCCGTAACCAAGAGACTCAATCCTAATAGTGTTTCCCAAGGTGAATCAACCTTCAAACCCTAGTTTGTTGCCAAGAGACAAACTCTATACAAACCCTAGTTTGATTTCTAAACCCTTGTTTCAGCCCCCTCTATCTCTCTCAAAATAGTCTGATACAAGGCCTATATTTATAGTAAAAGAAACTCCCATAAAATTGTAACAAATCTGGCCCAAAAATACGTTTCTGAAAAATAACAGCACGCGAAATCGGCCACCGATTTTCCAAATCGGCCACCGATTTTTCCCAAACAGAAAGCCTCCCAAAAGGCAGCCAAAATCGGCCACCGATTTTCCAAATCGGCCACCGATTTGTACTTTCAGCAAACATCAATTTTGGCCTCCAAACTCCAATTTTGAGTCACTTTCACAACAGGTGTAAAGTTAAAACGAAAGAATTTTGAGGGAGGGAGTGTGGCATGTTATGCCAGAATGTATGTGTTTATAGAAAAATTGAGAGAGAGTGGTGTGTGAACTATCTTTAGGTTTAAATATATCAGGGGAGAGAGATGTGGTAATCAATGGAGTAGTGGAAAACGTGGGACAGTACAGAAGTTCAATTAATCACCTAAATGAATAGGTTATTCTAGAGAAAATAAGGAAGACCAAGTTTATGGGGATTAGTTATCGGGTGATATGTTCAACAGTTCCCAACTTAGCTTAAATCATGGTATATATAACTAACCACTAAACTATTGTGTATCCCCTCTCTCTTATATATGCTAGACCCGTTAAATTTATTTATTTTTATTGAATACACATATGCTAATTAAACTTGCACCTGTCTTGGATGAATTGACTTGGTACAAAGCAAATGTTCAATTTGACCAACCCACGACATCAACGTGCAAAAAGATATATATGAAAGTATTAATGAATAGTAATAAACTCAAAATAACTTATTAAATAAATAAATGACCAATTAATAAAATAATAAAATTGATAGTTAAAAATATTGGGATGTTACATTATTACCCCCTTAAAATAGTTTCGTCCTCGAAACTAAAAAGTGAAAATATTAGAATAGAGGTTCTTCATAAAAACAAGATCAAAGGATACTAGAATAATTTTATCACGAATAGAGACAAAATAATTATAAATAAAATTTTGGGGTCGTACATTCTATCCACCTAAAAATAGTTTCGTCCCCGAAACTAAATAATAGAAAAGATTATAGATTTAACAAAACATTTTCGGTAAAATCATTCAACATATTTTTTTTTAAATATAAATTAAATTTCCAACCAAAATACTTTCCACTTATTTTCAACAGAAGAATAATTAATGTAAAATAGTCGTTCATCTAAACATCGACAAGTAAGAAAATTTTAGAATGGAGTAAAAATAAAATATCATGTTTCCGCTGCGCACTCTGATATCAACTAGTTGGTCAAACTATCATAATGGTGGTACATACAATCCTACCCCAACAATCATACTATTCTCTACAACTTGCACTTGGTGTTCTCCGAGTTCATATTAGTCTTCATCATACCCTTGCTTAACTCTCCACAAAACAACACGACTTAATACCACTAATTAAGGTCAAGATTTTTACGAATTGATACCTAAAACATACACTTTTCGACAAGTGATGACACTAAGACAAGGTTCGAGTGGTGGTGGAACAAGCACACACCATCTCTTGAAAATGGGAGAAGAGTCATCCAAGTCATACAATTTATTTGAGTAAGATTTTTACAATCTAGTCTTAGCTCTAGAATTCTAAAAGTAACAGCTAACTTGCAACCAAAAATTCACTAACCACAGAAGAATCAAAAAACTTAACAAGTAGTATGCATGCAAGATACAAGATACACCATTTATTATTAATTCTTTTATTTTTATAGAACACCCAAGTTACACAATCAAATCACCCTTTAGTTTTTCAACTCTTTCCTTTAAACCACACTCAAAATGATATCAAGCCACGAACACACTTACATATAAAATCATAGATTATTTATTTTATCTCAACCAGTCCACTGCAATTTAATCTAACAAAAAAAATGAATTATTTTAATCCTCTTAACTTGGTAAAATTATCTCATCAACTTCATATATAAAATTCATTTTGAAAAGACATCATCAAAAGATAAAAAGTTTTCGGTATATAAATAACAAACATAAAGTACAGCATTTATAAGACAATTTGGACAAGAAAACGTAATAAAGGAAAACAAATTTTTAAAATCTACATGAACACTTTTTTTTTTTTTTTTTAACGAGAAAATAGTAAGTTTTAGTGACCATCAGGTGTAACTATTTTAAACAAAATCCAAAATGCTCTGCACACCAAATCATAAATCATTTCATTCTCTATAAATCAATCTATACAAAATTTAACTTGAAAAGGAGAGGAATCATAATAACTACCTTAACTTTGTAAAAATTATTTGCAAAAATCCATTTATAAGTGTTATTATTAAAAGAATGGTGATTTGGACATATGGATAACAAAAACAGAAATACAAACACATTGTAAAACTGAAATAAAAACAGCAACAGTTTCAAGGCAAAAGACAACACTTTTGTAGCAACAACAGCAATTTGCAAGACACAAAATCAGCAAAAACATAAAATAGTTTTAGTGATAAATACCAAAAACTGAATACAGATGAAAATGATTTTAGTGACTAATTACAGAAATAAATCGAGCACCCAAAACCTACGTTCATTCACTTAGTCCATGGTTTTAGTGACTGATAACTAATCAATACATTTATCATAGAAAAATCAGTAATAAGGACATCCATAGTCATCTAAATCATCTCTAATTCATAACTCATGATTACCCTATTTTATAAAAATTATATCTTTAATAAATTTGTCACTCATATACATTTCATACCAATTGTTCCTTTGCTAATGATAATATAACACATACACCAAATGCCACTGTAAAGAAACTTGAGTAAATTCAAGGTGATGGTAAGCAATTTTTATTTCTTTATTATTTTTGCTTCCAAAAATATATGCAGTGGCAGCACAAGCAAAACAAATTAATGAAAATAGTATTTGAAAGTCAAATATTAAGCCCAAGTTACTTACAAGGAAAAATAAATGGAGAATCAAACAATTCTATAAGGAAATAAGTAATACATCAAAATTATAAATTTTATAAATATCGTAAAAAGAAGTAATAACCTAACATTCACTTCATCACATCAGGGAAACCTAATATCAAGAACTAATACACGTAGATTCCAAAAGAGATAAATCAATGCATCAAACAAGCACAGAAATACACACAACTTTCAATTATCAATTTAATAAAAATAGAAAAATATCAAGACCAAACACGCAAGTATCAAAACATTCACACACGCATCTATCAAAAACATATGTCATACAAGCGCATCCCACCCAAAAATGTTTGTCCGAGGATTGTTGCTCTGATACCATAATGTAACGCCCCGGATTTTGGTCCAAGACATTACGCCTAAATCATTTTCTTTTTCTGAAAAACACTACTATTTATTTATTTCATCAATAATATATATTCCAGCAAAGCCTATACAAAATTCTTTACATAATTTAATAAAAATTCTTAAACTAAATGTCCTTCAAAATTATTTCTAAAACTACAATTTAATCAAAAACCCAATTTTTGTCCCCGCGTACGCTTTCATCACATATCAAACTTCATATATCATCTTTGGTACCTACAACATTATATTAATGTAAGGGTCAATTTCCTTATCCAAATTGGTTCATACTCAAAGCACCAGAAACAATATCATGAAATAGATAATATCAAAACTTATCAATCAAAAGAAATAAGAAAAATACATTTAAGTCTTTAAGGTAAAGTTCATACACATTTCTTTTATATATATATATAACAGTTTAATCACTTATCAACACACAGATGTATAATAGACCCAATGCAATGCAATGATGTGCAAAATGCATGCTCTTATAACTATATGATCCGGATATAATTCCCGCCACACAGGCATCCACACAGAATATAATTGCAATTCCCGCCACACAGGCATCCACACAGAAAATAATTGCAATTCCCACCACTAAGGCACCACACAGATGCATATGCCATGCATGATCATGAAAATGCAGACTAAAACCCGCCACTAAGGCACCACACATAGTATAATTATAACCCGCCACTAAGGCACCACACAGATATAATTACAACCCGCCACACAGGCATCCACACAGATATATAATATTAACCCGCCACTAAGGCAATTACAGCCAAATATTAAGGCATCACCACACAACCAAAAGTCAATCATTTCACAAACTCACATTTTCATCTTTCTCAGCATCACAAAATCATATAAAACATAATAAAATAAAATAATTATATCATTCCTCATCACACAAAATTATCATATATAACATAATTAAATAACCACATTTAGAAAAGATTAAATGTTAACCTTAAAATACATTTTTAATTATTTTTCTTTTCAAGAGACAAGAATTGCTACCACTATTTTCATAACAAAGTCCTAGCACTTAGTATGGACATATGGGAAAAAAGCCCTTACCTTAAGTGCTCTCCTACCTAATATTTAGAGAATCTACCCAATTGCCGGAACAAGACTTGAAGAATTATTCTTCACTGAAGAGAGTGCTAATGAGAGAACAAAAGGATGACTTTATTTAGAATGATTTTAAAAGAATTGAAGAAAAGAATGGAAGAATGGACAATTGAATAGAATAGTTCTTACCTCAAGACTTCTACTAAGATGACGTGTTTACATAAATAAATGGAAAGACTCTAATAGAAATGATAGCTTGTACTTTCAATTGGTGGCAGGAGAATGACTTTATTTGAGTTTAGGAAGTGTGGTTCAGTGTTGTATGCAACTGTGTACTGGTGTGGGAAATAAAAATAAACCGTGAAAGTTGAGAGAATATGGGAATTTATTTCCAATGAGCAAGTGGGTCATTGAAAGAATTTTAAGAGAAACCGAAACTAGAAAAGATATATTGTCATATACATCTATATAAGTGAGGGGCAACTCTAACAGGAAGTGAAGAAATAAGAATATATCTCAATCAAGTGTTTTCTCCAAAAGGGTGTTGTTGCGAATTCGATGAGAAAACACACCAATAACAAACTTGATGTGTGGAGCAAGGGATAATTAAGCAACCAATATCAAAGTGAATTGCAATTAAACAAGCAAAAGTAGAAAAACAGCGAGAGAAAAGCAGAGAGAACACAAAAGAATCTGTTTACCCAGTTCGGTCCAAATTGACCTAGTCTGGGGGAGAGAGCAGCCCTCTGTTCCACTATATGATGAGTAACGTTACAAAAGAGATTTCAATGGGTTACAAGAATAAGTCTCCCGCCTAATTCTACCCAAATCCCAGCCTCTTCCCGTAACCAAGAGACTCAATCCTAATAGTGTTTCCCAAGGTGAATCAACCTTCAAACCCTAGTTTGTTGCCAAGAGACAAACTCTATACAAACCCTAGTTTGATTTCTAAACCCTTGTTTCAGCCCCCTCTATCTCTCTCAAAATAGTCTGATACAAGGCCTATATTTATAGTAAAAGAAACTCCCATAAAATTGTAACAAATCTGGCCCAAAAATACGTTTCTGAAAAATAACAGCACGCGAAATCGGCCACCGATTTTCCAAATCGGCCACCGATTTTCCAAATCGGCCACCGATTTTTCCCGAACAGAAAGCCTCCCAAAAGGCAGCCAAAATCGGCCACCGATTTTCCAAATCGGCCACCGATTTGTACTTTCAGCAAACATCAATTTTGGCCTCCAAACTCCAATTTTGAGTCACTTTCACAACAATCTCCACCTTGACTCCAAATTAGTGATGATGCCCATTTAACATCAACACCTTGCTGCTCTTTCCCTTGCTTCCCACTACACCAAGTAGCTCCACAAGTTTACACCTTAATCTCTTCAATCATCGGAATGCCTTCCGCCCCTTTGAAGATCCTTGTGTCCAAACTACTCAAGGAATTTTAGGTAGTTCCACAAGTACACACCTTAACCTCTTCAGCCATCGGAATGTCTTCCGCCTTCTCGAAGATCCTTGTATCCAAACTACACTGGGAATTTCAGGTAGTTCTACAAGACTACACCATACCTCTTCAATACGAGACATCTCCCGCTTCCTTGAAGATCACCTTGCATCCAATCACCCTTGGACTTTTAGGGTAATTCCACAAGCCGTGCTATACATTCTTCAACCTCCGGAATGCCTTCCGTCTTCATGAAGAAAACCCTTGCTCACCACTAGAGCATAGCACCCAAGGTCCTCCATAGTCGTACCACTCCCGGTGTGTTCAACTCCACCTAAAGCTGAGCTTCCAACCTCTCAACTAGCAAATGAGTACATCCCACTATGTCTTCCTTGAACCTCCACCTCAACCGGTAGATCATGAGTATTCTTACCACCGCCTCTCCAGGCTGATCATGAGTATTCTTACCACCGCCTCTCCAGGCTGATGTTGAGTGTTTAACGTCTCTCCAGACGACCACCGCTCTACCAGGCATCACCCCCAAGGTGAGAAACATCACCTTCATCCTCCAAACAGCACACCATCAAAGCACCTGCATCCTCATAACCCTCAGAGACAATTTGTACGGAATTACCATTAATCTCCGGACAATCCTTCTTGAAGTGACCCATCTTGTTACACTTAAAGCATTTAAACTTTGTCTTGTTACTACTCTTTCCTCGGTTACCTCTACCTCCACCATTCCCTCTTGAAACACTTAGGCCTTCCCCGTTTTCATCAACTCTCAAGTCCTTCGACTTAGTCAACTCCTTGGTTCTCAAAGCTGCTTGAACTTCTTCCAAGGTAACAGTGCCTTCTTTTCCATAGAGCATGGTATCTTTAAACGATTCAAAAGATCTAGGTAGAGCACACAACAAGAGTATAGCTTTATCTTCATCCTCAAGATTCACCTCAATATTCTCCAAGTCATCAAGGATTTTGTTGAACTCCGTAAGTTGCTCCATGATGGCCTTTGACTCCACCATCTTGAATGAGTAGAGTTGTTGCTTTAGGAATTGCCGATGAGCCAAAGACTTTGTCATATACAAAGATTCCATCTTTGCCCACATCGATGCCGCGGTTGGTTCCTTTGCTACTTCTCTCAAAACTTTATCTCCGAGGCACAAGACAATGGCACTCCTGGCCTTGTCCACCATCTCGGTCTTCTCCGCTCGTGTCATGGTGACCGGTAACGAACCTTCACCCTTCAAAGCTTTCTCACACTTTTGCTGTATCAACACCGCTTCCATCTTTACCTTCCATAACCCAAAATCGTTATCTCCGGTAAACTTCTCAATATCCCACTTCGAACCCATGGTACTTGATTATCCTTTGACCTTTGCCCCACGGTGGGCGCCAATTGTTGCGAATTCGATGAGAAAACACACCAATAACAAACTTGATGTGTGGAGCAAGGGATAATTAAGCAACCAATATCAAAGTGAATTGCAATTAAACAAGCAAAAGTAGAAAAACAGCGAGAGAAAAGCAGAGAGAACACAAAAGAATCTGTTTACCCAGTTCGGTCCAAATTGACCTAGTCTGGGGGAGAGAGCAGCCCTCCGTTCCACTATATGATGAGTAACGTTACAAAAGAGATTTCAATGGGTTACAAGAATAAGTCTCCCGCCTAATTCTACCCAAATCCCAGCCTCTTCCCGTAACCAAGAGACTCAATCCTAATAGTGTTTCCCAAGGTGAATCAACCTTCAAACCCTAGTTTGTTGCCAAGAGACAAACTCTATACAAACCCTAGTTTGATTTCTAAACCCTTGTTTCAGCCCCCTCTATCTCTCTCAAAATAGTCTGATACAAGGCCTATATTTATAGTAAAAGAAACTCCCATAAAATTGTAACAAATCTGGCCCAAAAATACGTTTCTGAAAAATAACAGCACGCGAAATCGGCCACCGATTTTCCAAATCGGCCACCGATTTTTCCCAAACAGAAAGCCTCCCAAAAGGCAGCCAAAATCGGCCACCGATTTTCCAAATCGGCCACCGATTTGTACTTTCAGCAAACATCAATTTTGGCCTCCAAACTCCAATTTTGAGTCACTTTCACAACAGGTGTAAAGTTAAAACGAAAGAATTTTGAGGGAGGGAGTGTGGCATGTTATGCCAGAATGTATGTGTTTATAGAAAAATTGAGAGAGAGTGGTGTGTGAACTATCTTTAGGTTTAAATATATCAGGGGAGAGAGATGTGGTAATCAATGGAGTAGTGGAAAACGTGGGACAGTACAGAAGTTCAATTAATCACCTAAATGAATAGGTTATTCTAGAGAAAATAAGGAAGACCAAGTTTATGGGGATTAGTTATCGGGTGATATGTTCAACAGTTCCCAACTTAGCTTAAATCATGGTATATATAACTAACCACTAAACTATTGTGTATCCCCTCTCTCTTATATATGCTAGACCCGTTAAATTTATTTATTTTTATTGAATACACATATGCTAATTAAACTTGCACCTGTCTTGGATGAATTGACTTGGTACAAAGCAAATGTTCAATTTGACCAACCCACGACATCAACGTGCAAAAAGATATATATGAAAGTATTAATGAATAGTAATAAACTCAAAATAACTTATTAAATAAATAAATGACCAATTAATAAAATAATAAAATTGATAGTTAAAAATATTGGGATGTTACATTATTACCCCCTTAAAATAGTTTCGTCCTCGAAACTAAAAAGTGAAAATATTAGAATAGAGGTTCTTCATAAAAACAAGATCAAAGGATACTAGAATAATTTTATCACGAATAGAGACAAAATAATTATAAATAAAATTTTGGGGTCGTACATTCTATCCACCTAAAAATAGTTTCGTCCCCGAAACTAAATAATAGAAAAGATTATAGATTTAACAAAACATTTTCGGTAAAATCATTCAACATATTTTTTTTTAAATATAAATTAAATTTCCAACCAAAATACTTTCCACTTATTTTCAACAGAAGAATAATTAATGTAAAATAGTCGTTCATCTAAACATCGACAAGTAAGAAAATTTTAGAATGGAGTAAAAATAAAATATCATGTTTCCGCTGCGCACTCTGATATCAACTAGTTGGTCAAACTATCATAATGGTGGTACATACAATCCTACCCCAACAATCATACTATTCTCTACAACTTGCACTTGGTGTTCTCCGAGTTCATATTAGTCTTCATCATACCCTTGCTTAACTCTCCACAAAACAACACGACTTAATACCACTAATTAAGGTCAAGATTTTTACGAATTGATACCTAAAACATACACTTTTCGACAAGTGATGACACTAAGACAAGGTTCGAGTGGTGGTGGAACAAGCACACACCATCTCTTGAAAATGGGAGAAGAGTCATCCAAGTCATACAATTTATTTGAGTAAGATTTTTACAATCTAGTCTTAGCTCTAGAATTCTAAAAGTAACAGCTAACTTGCAACCAAAAATTCACTAACCACAGAAGAATCAAAAAACTTAACAAGTAGTATGCATGCAAGATACAAGATACACCATTTATTATTAATTCTTTTATTTTTATAGAACACCCAAGTTACACAATCAAATCACCCTTTAGTTTTTCAACTCTTTCCTTTAAACCACACTCAAAATGATATCAAGCCACGAACACACTTACATATAAAATCATAGATTATTTATTTTATCTCAACCAGTCCACTGCAATTTAATCTAACAAAAAAAATGAATTATTTTAATCCTCTTAACTTGGTAAAATTATCTCATCAACTTCATATATAAAATTCATTTTGAAAAGACATCATCAAAAGATAAAAAGTTTTCGGTATATAAATAACAAACATAAAGTACAGCATTTATAAGACAATTTGGACAAGAAAACGTAATAAAGGAAAACAAATTTTTAAAATCTACATGAACACTTTTTTTTTTTTTTTTTAACGAGAAAATAGTAAGTTTTAGTGACCATCAGGTGTAACTATTTTAAACAAAATCCAAAATGCTCTGCACACCAAATCATAAATCATTTCATTCTCTATAAATCAATCTATACAAAATTTAACTTGAAAAGGAGAGGAATCATAATAACTACCTTAACTTTGTAAAAATTATTTGCAAAAATCCATTTATAAGTGTTATTATTAAAAGAATGGTGATTTGGACATATGGATAACAAAAACAGAAATACAAACACATTGTAAAACTGAAATAAAAACAGCAACAGTTTCAAGGCAAAAGACAACACTTTTGTAGCAACAACAGCAATTTGCAAGACACAAAATCAGCAAAAACATAAAATAGTTTTAGTGATAAATACCAAAAACTGAATACAGATGAAAATGATTTTAGTGACTAATTACAGAAATAAATCGAGCACCCAAAACCTACGTTCATTCACTTAGTCCATGGTTTTAGTGACTGATAACTAATCAATACATTTATCATAGAAAAATCAGTAATAAGGACATCCATAGTCATCTAAATCATCTCTAATTCATAACTCATGATTACCCTATTTTATAAAAATTATATCTTTAATAAATTTGTCACTCATATACATTTCATACCAATTGTTCCTTTGCTAATGATAATATAACACATACACCAAATGCCACTGTAAAGAAACTTGAGTAAATTCAAGGTGATGGTAAGCAATTTTTATTTCTTTATTATTTTTGCTTCCAAAAATATATGCAGTGGCAGCACAAGCAAAACAAATTAATGAAAATAGTATTTGAAAGTCAAATATTAAGCCCAAGTTACTTACAAGGAAAAATAAATGGAGAATCAAACAATTCTATAAGGAAATAAGTAATACATCAAAATTATAAATTTTATAAATATCGTAAAAAGAAGTAATAACCTAACATTCACTTCATCACATCAGGGAAACCTAATATCAAGAACTAATACACGTAGATTCCAAAAGAGATAAATCAATGCATCAAACAAGCACAGAAATACACACAACTTTCAATTATCAATTTAATAAAAATAGAAAAATATCAAGACCAAACACGCAAGTATCAAAACATTCACACACGCATCTATCAAAAACATATGTCATACAAGCGCATCCCACCCAAAAATGTTTGTCCGAGGATTGTTGCTCTGATACCATAATGTAACGCCCCGGATTTTGGTCCAAGACATTACGCCTAAATCATTTTCTTTTTCTGAAAAACACTACTATTTATTTATTTCATCAATAATATATATTCCAGCAAAGCCTATACAAAATTCTTTACATAATTTAATAAAAATTCTTAAACTAAATGTCCTTCAAAATTATTTCTAAAACTACAATTTAATCAAAAACCCAATTTTTGTCCCCGCGTACGCTTTCATCACATATCAAACTTCATATATCATCTTTGGTACCTACAACATTATATTAATGTAAGGGTCAATTTCCTTATCCAAATTGGTTCATACTCAAAGCACCAGAAACAATATCATGAAATAGATAATATCAAAACTTATCAATCAAAAGAAATAAGAAAAATACATTTAAGTCTTTAAGGTAAAGTTCATACACATTTCTTTTATATATATATATATAACAGTTTAATCACTTATCAACACACAGATGTATAATAGACCCAATGCAATGCAATGATGTGCAAAATGCATGCTCTTATAACTATATGATCCGGATATAATTCCCGCCACACAGGCATCCACACAGAATATAATTGCAATTCCCGCCACACAGGCATCCACACAGAAAATAATTGCAATTCCCGCCACTAAGGCACCACACAGATGCATATGCCATGCATGATCATGAAAATGCAGACTAAAACCCGCCACTAAGGCACCACACATAGTATAATTATAACCCGCCACTAAGGCACCACACAGATATAATTACAACCCGCCACACAGGCATCCACACAGATATATAATATTAACCCGCCACTAAGGCAATTACAGCCAAATATTAAGGCATCACCACACAACCAAAAGTCAATCATTTCACAAACTCACATTTTCATCTTTCTCAGCATCACAAAATCATATAAAACATAATAAAATAAAATAATTATATCATTCCTCATCACACAAAATTATCATATATAACATAATTAAATAACCACATTTAGAAAAGATTAAATGTTAACCTTAAAATACATTTTTAATTATTTTTCTTTTCAAGAGACAAGAATTGCTACCACTATTTTCATAACAAAGTCCTAGCACTTAGTATGGACGTATGGGGAAAAAGCCCTTACCTTAAGTGCTCTCCTTCCTAATATTTAGAGAATCTACCCAATTGCCGGAACAAGACTTGAAGAATTATTCTTCACTGAAGAGAGTGCTAATGAGAGAACAAAAGGATGACTTTATTTAGAATGATTTTAAAAGAATTGAAGAAAAGAATGGAAGAATGGACAATTGAATAGAATAGTTCTTACCTCAAGACTTCTACTAAGATGACGTGTTTACATAAATAAATGGAAAGACTCTAATAGAAATGATAGCTTGTACTTTCAATTGGTGGCAGGAGAATGACTTTATTTGAGTTTAGGAAGTGTGGTTCAGTGTTGTATGCAACTGTGTACTGGTGTGGGAAATAAAAATAAACCGTGAAAGTTGAGAGAATATGGGAATTTATTTCCAATGAGCAAGTGGGTCATTGAAAGAATTTTAAGAGAAACCGAAACTAGAAAAGATATATTGTCATATACATCTATATAAGTGAGGGGCAACTCTAACAGGAAGTGAAGAAATAAGAATATATCTCAATCAAGTGTTTTCTCCAAAAGGGTGTAAAGTTAAAACGAAAGAATTTTGAGGGAGGGAGTGTGGCATGTTATGCCAGAATGTATGTGTTTATAGAAAAATTGAGAGAGAGTGGTGTGTGAACTATCTTTAGGTTTAAATATATCAGGGGAGAGAGATGTGGTAATCAATGGAGTAGTGGAAAACGTGGGACAGTACAGAAGTTCAATTAATCACCTAAATGAATAGGTTATTCTAGAGAAAATAAGGAAGACCAAGTTTATGGGGATTAGTTATCGGGTGATATGTTCAACAGTTCCCAACTTAGCTTAAATCATGGTATATATAACTAACCACTAAACTATTGTGTATCCCCTCTCTCTTATATATGCTAGACCCGTTAAATTTATTTATTTTTATTGAATACACATATGCTAATTAAACTTGCACCTGTCTTGGATGAATTGACTTGGTACAAAGCAAATGTTCAATTTGACCAACCCACAACATCAACGTGCAAAAAGATATATATGAAAGTATTAATGAATAGTAATAAACTCAAAATAACTTATTAAATAAATAAATGACCAATTAATAAAATAATAAAATTGATAGTTAAAAATATTGGGATGTTACAGTTGTTCCATAGAAATATAAGAATTTAACGAAATAAATGATGTTAAAATAAAATTAGAAAATAAAAAAAACAAATAAAATATTTCGACGATAAAATCAAAGTAGATGTGGATTATTTGTTGAGAACTTAAGATGTCTATGCTAGATAGAGAAATGAGTTTAGTAAACAAAAATATAAAAGTTAATATGAAAGTAAACGTGCACATGAACAACTGTCAAAAACTCATAGGAAGATATTTCTATTGCATCAAATAGACCCAGTGTGAGATAATAGTATATTAAACAAAGAATGATTGAGTTTCGGTTTCTGCTCAAAATATGTGATTTTGGTGATTAACAAAATCTCATTTATTTATAGTTAAAAAAAACAAACCGGGGACTTTTTCTCCTCAATGAAAAAACTAATTAAATAATATGGTGCTAAAAGATTATATAATAACTAATTGAAACTTCTTTTCCTAAAAAAAAGAAGAAGAAAAAAGGAAGATTTAATGGATAATATTGAAAGTATTATATATAGTTTGTTGAGATATTTTGGCTACATAAAATATTAGAAATTAAATATAAAATTAAATAAAATATTTAGTGGATAAGATCAAAAGTTTGTTGAGATATTTATGTCAAATAAAATATAAAAAAATAATAAAAATATTGAGAATAAACGTGGAAGTGACATGTGGCATAAAAAACCTTACTTTATATATATACTACTAGTTTAGAGACCCGGCGTTGCCCGGGTTGGATATTAAATAAGTTTTATAAGTTTGTGTGCACGAATACACGTGTCAGTATATTAGATTGAATTTATTTAAATTTACAATTATAATAATATCATAAAAATAAATATAAATATTTCAAAAAAAATTAAAAATAAATATAAATGATGAGATGAATGTCCAATGCAAGAATAAAAAGTGTAACAAAATCAATAATGAATTAGTCCAAGTGGTAATAGTTTTGGGTCCTTTAAACATGGACTATTACTTTCCCACCCTATTGCCTTCTCCCACGCCCTGTAAAATTTCTAAAATTGCCCTTGTGCATTCCGGATTTTAAAATTTGGATTCATGTTTACTATTTCGGATTTTATAATACGGACAATTCTTATGTATAATCAGCCATCAGACTCTCTCACATTTCAATAGTTTTGAGTTTTCCTTTTAAAAACAACAAAAAACTAAGTAAAAAAAGCTAAAAACCTGTCAAATAAAATCATAAAAATATAAAAAATAGTACCAAAAAATTCTAAAAATCAAATAAAACTAATGGAAATTTTTTCGGATTTTTCTGAGAATATGAAAAATTAATAAAAATGAAAAATTGGTCTAAACGATGGAATTTTGGATTTTGAGGGGCGAAGTCCCGTAAGAAGTCCCTTCTATGGGAGTCATGGTCCTTGAATTTTTTCTGATTTTCTGGGGATGTTTCGGAGCAATCCGATCAAGTAGCCCGAAAACCCAATTTTTGTTAAATAAAATATTGGTTTTTAAAAATAGAAAAAATAATAAAAATATTGAGAATGAATGTGGAAGTGACATGTGGCATAAAAAACCTTACTTTATATATATACTATTGATTGATTGATTGATTGATGTGTAGTTTGTTGAGATAAAAAATACTGAGTGCATAAGATCAAAAGTTTGTTGAGATATTTATGTTTTTAAAAATAGAAAAAATAATAAAAATATTGAGAATGAATGTGGAACTGACATGTGGCATAAAAAACCTTACTTTATATATATACTATTGATTGATTGATTGATTGATGTGTAATTTGTTGAGATAAAAAATACTGAGTGCATAAGATCAAAAGTTTGTTGAGATATTTATGTTAAATAAAATAGAAAAAATAATAAAAATATTGAGAATGAATGTGGAAGTGACATGTGGCATAAAAAACCTTACTTTATATATATACTATTGATTGATTGATTGATTGATTGATGTGTAGTTTGTTGAGATAAAAAATATTGAGTGCATAAGATCAAAAGTTTGTTGAGATATTTATGTTAAATAAAATAGAAAAAATAATAAAAATATTGAGAATGAATGTGGAAGTGACATGTGGCATAAAAAACCTTACTTTATATATATATTATTGATTATTGATTGATTGATGTGTAGTTTGTTGAGATATTTATGTTAAATAAAATAGAAAAAATAATAAAAATATTGAGAATGAATGTGGAAGTGACATGTGGCATAAAAAACCTTACTTTATATATATACTATTGATTGATTGATGTGTAGTTTGTTGAGATATTTATGTTAAATAAAATAGAAAAAATAATAAAAATATTGAGAATGAATGTGGAAGTGACATGTGGCATAAAAAATCTTACTTTATATATATATTATTGATTGATTGATGTGTAGTTTGTTGAGATATTTATGTTAAATAAAATAGAAAAAATAATAAAAATATTGAGAATGAATGTGGAAGTGACATGTGGCATAAAAAACCTTACTTTATATATATACTATTGATTGATTGATGTGTAGTTTGTTGAGATATTTATGTTAAATAAAATAGAAAAAATAATAAAAATATTGAGAATGAATGTGGAAGTGACATGTGGCATAAAAAACCTTACTTTATATATATACTATTGATTGATTGATGTGTAGTTTGTTGAGATATTTATGTTAAATAAAATAGAAAAAATAATAAAAATATTGAGAATGAATGTGGAAGTGACATGTGGCATAAAAAACCTTACTTTATATATATATTATTGATTGATTGATGTGTAGTTTGTTGAGATATTTATGTTAAATAAAATAGAAAAAATAATAAAAATATTGAGAATGAATGTGGAAGTGACATGTGGCATAAAAAACCTTACTTTATATATATACTATTGATTGATTGATGTGTAGTTTGTTGAGATATTTATGTTAAATAAAATAGAAAAAATAATAAAAATATTGAGAATGAATGTGGAAGTGACATGTGGCATAAAAAACCTTACTTTATATATATATTATTGATTGATTGATGTGTAGTTTGTTGAGATATTTATGTTAAATAAAATAGAAAAAATAATAAAAATATTGAGAATGAATGTGGAAGTGACATGTGGCATAAAAAACCTTACTTTATATATATACTATTGATTGATTGATGTGTAGTTTGTTGAGATATTTATGTTAAATAAAATAGAAAAAATAATAAAAATATTGAGAATGAATGTGGAAGTGACATGTGGCATAAAAAACCTTACTTTATATATATACTAGTTTAGAGACCCGGCGTTGCCCGGGTTAGATATTAAATAAGTTTTATAAGTTTGTGTGCACGAATACACGTGTCAGTATATTAGATTGAATTTATTTAAATTTACAATTATAATAATATCATAAAAATAAATATAAATATTTCAAAAAAAATTAAAAATAAATATAAATGCTGAGATGAATGTCCAATGCAAGAATAAAAAGTGTAACAAAATCAATAATGATTTAGTCCAAGTGGTAATAGTTTTGGGTCCTTTAAACATGGACTATTACTTTCCCACCCTATTGCCTTCTTCCGCGCGCCCTGTAAAATTTCTAAAAATGCCATTGTGCATTCCGGATTTTAAAATTTGGATTCATGTTTACTATTTCGGATTTTATAATATGAACAATTCTTATGTATAATCAGCCATCAGACTCTCACATTTCAATAGTTTTGAGTTTTCCTTTTAAAAACAACAAAAAACTAAGTAAAAAAATGCTAAAAACCTGTCAAATAAAATTATAAAAATATAAAAAATAGTACCAAAAAATTCTAAAAATCAAATAAAACTAATGGAAATTTTTTCGGATTTTTCTGAGAACATGAAAAATTAATAAAAATGAAAAATGTGTCTAAACGATGGAATTTTGGATTTTGAGGGGCGGAGTCCCGTAAGAAGTCCCTTCTATGGGAGTCATGGTCCTTGAATTTTTTCTGATTTTCTGGGGATGTTTCGGAGCAATCCGATCAAGTAGCCCGAAAACCCGATTTTTGTTAAATAAAATATTGGTTTTTAAAAATAGAAAAAATAATAAAAATATTGAGAATGAATGTGGAAGTGACACGTGGCATAAAAAACATTACTTTATATATATACTATTGATTGATTGATTGATGTGTAGTTTGTTGAGATAAAAAATACTGAGTGCATAAGATCAAAAGTTTGTTGAGATATTTATGTTAAATAAAATAGAAAAAATAATAAAAATATTGAGAATGAATGTGGAAGTGACACGTGGCATAAAAAACCTTACTTTATATATATACTATTGATTGATTGATTGATGTGTAGTTTGTTGAGATAAAAAATACTGAGTGCATAAGATCAAAAGTTTGTTGAGATATTTATGTTAAATAAAATAGAAAAAATAATAAAAATATTGAGAATGAATGTGGAAGTGACACGTGGCATAAAAAACCTTACTTTATATATATACTATTGATTGATTGATTGATGTGTAGTTTGTTGAGATAAAAAATACTGAGTGCATAAGATCAAAAGTTTGTTGAGATATTTATGTTAAATAAAATAGAAAAAATAATAAAAATATTGAGAATGAATGTGGAAGTGACACGTGGCATAAAAAACCTTACTTTATATATATACTATTGATTGATTGATTGATGTGTAGTTTGTTGAGATAAAAAATACTGAGTGCATAAGATCAAAAGTTTGTTGAGATATTTATGTTAAATAAAATAGAAAAAATAATAAAAATATTGAGAATGAATGTGGAAGTGACACGTGGCATAAAAAACCTTACTTTATATATATACTATTGATTGATTGATTGATGTGTAGTTTGTTGAGATAAAAAATACTGAGTGCATAAGATCAAAAGTTTGTTGAGATATTTATGTTAAATAAAATAGAAAAAATAATAAAAATATTGAGAATGAATGTGGAAGTGACACGTGGCATAAAAAACCTTACTTTATATATATACTATTGATTGATTGATTGATGTGTAGTTTGTTGAGATAAAAAATACTGAGTGCATAAGATCAAAAGTTTGTTGAGATATTTATGTTAAATAAAATAGAAAAAATAATAAAAATATTGAGAATGAATGTGGAAGTGACACGTGGCATAAAAAACCTTACTTTATATATATACTATTGATTGATTGATTGATGTGTAGTTTGTTGAGATAAAAAATACTGAGTGCATAAGATCAAAAGTTTGTTGAGATATTTATGTTAAATAAAATAGAAAAAATAATAAAAATATTGAGAATGAATGTGGAAGTGACACGTGGCATAAAAAACCTTACTTTATATATATACTATTGATTGATTGATTGATGTGTAGTTTGTTGAGATAAAAAATACTGAGTGCATAAGATCAAAAGTTTGTTGAGATATTTATGTTAAATAAAATAGAAAAAATAATAAAAATATTGAGAATGAATGTGGAAGTGACACGTGGCATAAAAAACCTTACTTTATATATATACTATTGATTGATTGATTGATGTGTAGTTTGTTGAGATAAAAAATACTGAGTGCATAAGATCAAAAGTTTGTTGAGATATTTATGTTAAATAAAATAGAAAAAATAATAAAAATATTGAGAATGAATGTGGAAGTGACACGTGGCATAAAAAACCTTACTTTATATATATACTATTGATTGATTGATTGATGTGTAGTTTGTTGAGATAAAAAATACTGAGTGCATAAGATCAAAAGTTTGTTGAGATATTTATGTTAAATAAAATAGAAAAAATAATAAAAATATTGAGAATGAATGTGGAAGTGACACGTGGCATAAAAAACCTTACTTTATATATATACTATTGATTGATTGATTGATGTGTAGTTTGTTGAGATAAAAAATACTGAGTGCATAAGATCAAAAGTTTGTTGAGATATTTATGTTAAATAAAATAGAAAAAATAATAAAAATATTGAGAATGAATGTGGAAGTGACACGTGGCATAAAAAACATTACTTTATATATATACTATTGATTGATTGATTGATGTGTAGTTTGTTGAGATAAAAAATACTGAGTGCATAAGATCAAAAGTTTGTTGAGATATTTATGTTAAATAAAATAGAAAAAATAATAAAAATATTGAGAATGAATGTGGAAGTGACACGTGGCATAAAAAACCTTACTTTATATATATACTATTGATTGATTGATTGATGTGTAGTTTGTTGAGATAAAAAATACTGAGTGCATAAGATCAAAAGTTTGTTGAGATATTTATGTTAAATAAAATAGAAAAAATAATAAAAATATTGAGAATGAATGTGGAAGTGACACGTGGCATAAAAAACCTTACTTTATATATATACTATTGATTGATTGATTGATGTGTAGTTTGTTGAGATAAAAAATACTGAGTGCATAAGATCAAAAGTTTGTTGAGATATTTATGTTAAATAAAATAGAAAAAATAATAAAAATATTGAGAATGAATGTGGAAGTGACACGTGGCATAAAAAACCTTACTTTATATATATACTATTGATTGATTGATTGATGTGTAGTTTGTTGAGATAAAAAATACTGAGTGCATAAGATCAAAAGTTTGTTGAGATATTTATGTTAAATAAAATAGAAAAAATAATAAAAATATTGAGAATGAATGTGGAAGTGACACGTGGCATAAAAAACCTTACTTTATATATATACTATTGATTGATTGATTGATGTGTAGTTTGTTGAGATAAAAAATACTGAGTGCATAAGATCAAAAGTTTGTTGAGATATTTATGTTAAATAAAATAGAAAAAATAATAAAAATATTGAGAATGAATGTGGAAGTGACACGTGGCATAAAAAACCTTACTTTATATATATACTATTGATTGATTGATTGATGTGTAGTTTGTTGAGATAAAAAATACTGAGTGCATAAGATCAAAAGTTTGTTGAGATATTTATGTTAAATAAAATAGAAAAAATAATAAAAATATTGAGAATGAATGTGGAAGTGACACGTGGCATAAAAAACCTTACTTTATATATATACTATTGATTGATTGATGTGTAGTTTGTTGAGATAAAAAATACTGAGTGCATAAGATCAAAAGTTTGTTGAGATATTTATGTTAAATAAAATAGAAAAAATAATAAAAATATTGAGAATGAATGTGGAAGTGACACGTGGCATAAAAAACCTTACTTTATATATATACTATTGATTGATTGATTGATGTGTAGTTTGTTGAGATAAAAAATACTGAGTGCATAAGATCAAAAGTTTGTTGAGATATTTATGTTAAATAAAATAGAAAAAATAATAAAAATATTGAGAATGAATGTGGAAGTGACACGTGGCATAAAAAACCTTACTTTATATATATACTATTGATTGATTGATTGATGTGTAGTTTGTTGAGATAAAAAATACTGAGTGCATAAGATCAAAAGTTTGTTGAGATATTTATGTTAAATAAAATAGAAAAAATAATAAAAATATTGAGAATGAATGTGGAAGTGACACGTGGCATAAAAAACCTTACTTTATATATATACTATTGATTGATTGATGTGTAGTTTGTTGAGATAAAAAATACTGAGTGCATAAGATCAAAAGTTTGTTGAGATATTTATGTTAAATAAAATAGAAAAAATAATAAAAATATTGAGAATGAATGTGGAAGTGACACGTGGCATAAAAAACCTTACTTTATATATATACTATTGATTGATTGATGTGTAGTTTGTTGAGATAAAAAATACTGAGTGCATAAGATCAAAAGTTTGTTGAGATATTTATGTTAAATAAAATAGAAAAAATAATAAAAATATTGAGAATGAATGTGGAAGTGACACGTGGCATAAAAAACCTTACTTTATATATATACTATTGATTGATTGATTGATGTGTAGTTTGTTGAGATAAAAAATACTGAGTGCATAAGATCAAAAGTTTGTTGAGATATTTATGTTAAATAAAATAGAAAAAATAATAAAAATATTGAGAATGAATGTGGAAGTGACACGTGGCATAAAAAACCTTACTTTATATATATACTATTGATTGATTGATTGATGTGTAGTTTGTTGAGATAAAAAATACTGAGTGCATAAGATCAAAAGTTTGTTGAGATATTTATGTTAAATAAAATAGAAAAAATAATAAAAATATTGAGAATGAATGTGGAAGTGACACGTGGCATAAAAAACATTACTTTATATATATACTATTGATTGATTGATTGATGTGTAGTTTGTTGAGATAAAAAATACTGAGTGCATAAGATCAAAAGTTTGTTGAGATATTTATGTTAAATAAAATAGAAAAAATAATAAAAATATTGAGAATGAATGTGGAAGTGACACGTGGCATAAAAAACCTTACTTTATATATATACTATTGATTGATTGATTGATGTGTAGTTTGTTGAGATAAAAAATACTGAGTGCATAAGATCAAAAGTTTGTTGAGATATTTATGTTTTTAAAAATAGAAAAAATAATAAAAATATTGAGAATGAATGTGGAACTGACATGTGGCATAAAAAACCTTACTTTATATATATACTATTGATTGATTGATTGATTGATGTGTAATTTGTTGAGATAAAAAATACTGAGTGCATAAGATCAAAAGTTTGTTGAGATATTTATGTTAAATAAAATAGAAAAAATAATAAAAATATTGAGAATGAATGTGGAAGTGACATGTGGCATAAAAAACCTTACTTTATATATATACTATTGATTGATTGATTGATTGATTGATGTGTAGTTTGTTGAGATAAAAAATATTGAGTGCATAAGATCAAAAGTTTGTTGAGATATTTATGTTAAATAAAATAGAAAAAATAATAAAAATATTGAGAATGAATGTGGAAGTGACATGTGGCATAAAAAACCTTACTTTATATATATATTATTGATTATTGATTGATTGATGTGTAGTTTGTTGAGATATTTATGTTAAATAAAATAGAAAAAATAATAAAAATATTGAGAATGAATGTGGAAGTGACATGTGGCATAAAAAACCTTACTTTATATATATACTATTGATTGATTGATGTGTAGTTTGTTGAGATATTTATGTTAAATAAAATAGAAAAAATAATAAAAATATTGAGAATGAATGTGGAAGTGACATGTGGCATAAAAAATCTTACTTTATATATATATTATTGATTGATTGATGTGTAGTTTGTTGAGATATTTATGTTAAATAAAATAGAAAAAATAATAAAAATATTGAGAATGAATGTGGAAGTGACATGTGGCATAAAAAACCTTACTTTATATATATACTATTGATTGATTGATGTGTAGTTTGTTGAGATATTTATGTTAAATAAAATAGAAAAAATAATAAAAATATTGAGAATGAATGTGGAAGTGACATGTGGCATAAAAAACCTTACTTTATATATATACTATTGATTGATTGATGTGTAGTTTGTTGAGATATTTATGTTAAATAAAATAGAAAAAATAATAAAAATATTGAGAATGAATGTGGAAGTGACATGTGGCATAAAAAACCTTACTTTATATATATATTATTGATTGATTGATGTGTAGTTTGTTGAGATATTTATGTTAAATAAAATAGAAAAAATAATAAAAATATTGAGAATGAATGTGGAAGTGACATGTGGCATAAAAAACCTTACTTTATATATATACTATTGATTGATTGATGTGTAGTTTGTTGAGATATTTATGTTAAATAAAATAGAAAAAATAATAAAAATATTGAGAATGAATGTGGAAGTGACATGTGGCATAAAAAACCTTACTTTATATATATATTATTGATTGATTGATGTGTAGTTTGTTGAGATATTTATGTTAAATAAAATAGAAAAAATAATAAAAATATTGAGAATGAATGTGGAAGTGACATGTGGCATAAAAAACCTTACTTTATATATATACTATTGATTGATTGATGTGTAGTTTGTTGAGATATTTATGTTAAATAAAATAGAAAAAATAATAAAAATATTGAGAATGAATGTGGAAGTGACATGTGGCATAAAAAACCTTACTTTATATATATACTAGTTTAGAGACCCGGCGTTGCCCGGGTTAGATATTAAATAAGTTTTATAAGTTTGTGTGCACGAATACACGTGTCAGTATATTAGATTGAATTTATTTAAATTTACAATTATAATAATATCATAAAAATAAATATAAATATTTCAAAAAAAATTAAAAATAAATATAAATGCTGAGATGAATGTCCAATGCAAGAATAAAAAGTGTAACAAAATCAATAATGATTTAGTCCAAGTGGTAATAGTTTTGGGTCCTTTAAACATGGACTATTACTTTCCCACCCTATTGCCTTCTTCCGCGCGCCCTGTAAAATTTCTAAAAATGCCATTGTGCATTCCGGATTTTAAAATTTGGATTCATGTTTACTATTTCGGATTTTATAATATGAACAATTCTTATGTATAATCAGCCATCAGACTCTCACATTTCAATAGTTTTGAGTTTTCCTTTTAAAAACAACAAAAAACTAAGTAAAAAAATGCTAAAAACCTGTCAAATAAAATTATAAAAATATAAAAAATAGTACCAAAAAATTCTAAAAATCAAATAAAACTAATGGAAATTTTTTCGGATTTTTCTGAGAACATGAAAAATTAATAAAAATGAAAAATGTGTCTAAACGATGGAATTTTGGATTTTGAGGGGCGGAGTCCCGTAAGAAGTCCCTTCTATGGGAGTCATGGTCCTTGAATTTTTTCTGATTTTCTGGGGATGTTTCGGAGCAATCCGATCAAGTAGCCCGAAAACCCGATTTTTGTTAAATAAAATATTGGTTTTTAAAAATAGAAAAAATAATAAAAATATTGAGAATGAATGTGGAAGTGACACGTGGCATAAAAAACATTACTTTATATATATACTATTGATTGATTGATTGATGTGTAGTTTGTTGAGATAAAAAATACTGAGTGCATAAGATCAAAAGTTTGTTGAGATATTTATGTTAAATAAAATAGAAAAAATAATAAAAATATTGAGAATGAATGTGGAAGTGACACGTGGCATAAAAAACCTTACTTTATATATATACTATTGATTGATTGATTGATGTGTAGTTTGTTGAGATAAAAAATACTGAGTGCATAAGATCAAAAGTTTGTTGAGATATTTATGTTAAATAAAATAGAAAAAATAATAAAAATATTGAGAATGAATGTGGAAGTGACACGTGGCATAAAAAACCTTACTTTATATATATACTATTGATTGATTGATTGATGTGTAGTTTGTTGAGATAAAAAATACTGAGTGCATAAGATCAAAAGTTTGTTGAGATATTTATGTTAAATAAAATAGAAAAAATAATAAAAATATTGAGAATGAATGTGGAAGTGACACGTGGCATAAAAAACCTTACTTTATATATATACTATTGATTGATTGATTGATGTGTAGTTTGTTGAGATAAAAAATACTGAGTGCATAAGATCAAAAGTTTGTTGAGATATTTATGTTAAATAAAATAGAAAAAATAATAAAAATATTGAGAATGAATGTGGAAGTGACACGTGGCATAAAAAACCTTACTTTATATATATACTATTGATTGATTGATTGATGTGTAGTTTGTTGAGATAAAAAATACTGAGTGCATAAGATCAAAAGTTTGTTGAGATATTTATGTTAAATAAAATAGAAAAAATAATAAAAATATTGAGAATGAATGTGGAAGTGACACGTGGCATAAAAAACCTTACTTTATATATATACTATTGATTGATTGATTGATGTGTAGTTTGTTGAGATAAAAAATACTGAGTGCATAAGATCAAAAGTTTGTTGAGATATTTATGTTAAATAAAATAGAAAAAATAATAAAAATATTGAGAATGAATGTGGAAGTGACACGTGGCATAAAAAACCTTACTTTATATATATACTATTGATTGATTGATGTGTAGTTTGTTGAGATAAAAAATACTGAGTGCATAAGATCAAAAGTTTGTTGAGATATTTATGTTAAATAAAATAGAAAAAATAATAAAAATATTGAGAATGAATGTGGAAGTGACACGTGGCATAAAAAACCTTACTTTATATATATACTATTGATTGATTGATGTGTAGTTTGTTGAGATAAAAAATACTGAGTGCATAAGATCAAAAGTTTGTTGAGATATTTATGTTAAATAAAATAGAAAAAATAATAAAAATATTGAGAATGAATGTGGAAGTGACACGTGGCATAAAAAACCTTACTTTATATATATACTATTGATTGATTGATTGATGTGTAGTTTGTTGAGATAAAAAATACTGAGTGCATAAGATCAAAAGTTTGTTGAGATATTTATGTTAAATAAAATAGAAAAAATAATAAAAATATTGAGAATGAATGTGGAAGTGACACGTGGCATAAAAAACCTTACTTTATATATATACTATTGATTGATTGATTGATGTGTAGTTTGTTGAGATAAAAAATACTGAGTGCATAAGATCAAAAGTTTGTTGAGATATTTATGTTAAATAAAATAGAAAAAATAATAAAAATATTGAGAATGAATGTGGAAGTGACACGTGGCATAAAAAACATTACTTTATATATATACTATTGATTGATTGATTGATGTGTAGTTTGTTGAGATAAAAAATACTGAGTGCATAAGATCAAAAGTTTGTTGAGATATTTATGTTAAATAAAATAGAAAAAATAATAAAAATATTGAGAATGAATGTGGAAGTGACACGTGGCATAAAAAACCTTACTTTATATATATACTATTGATTGATTGATTGATGTGTAGTTTGTTGAGATAAAAAATACTGAGTGCATAAGATCAAAAGTTTGTTGAGATATTTATGTTAAATAAAATAGAAAAAATAATAAAAATATTGAGAATGAATGTGGAAGTGACACGTGGCATAAAAAACATTACTTTATATATATACTATTGATTGATTAACAAAATTTTGTTGCAGTTATTTAGAATATAAAATAAATATTTATCATTTTTGAATCAATTATCATAAGGTTTGTATTATTTTTGGACTCGGAACAATTTTTTTCTCTTTATACTTTGAGATTTTTTTTTTAATGGAAGTGTTAGTTTATTATTATTTTTTAATATAATTATTATTATGATTATTTTATTGTTGTTGTTACTATACTCTTACCGGAGATGATAATGGATGTCCACGGGTATACGTAGTAGTTATCTCTCTTTATTTGATAAAAATGATATTTATGTTATTTTCACATTTGCATGAATATCCGCCAAGCGAGTATTAGTGGATATTAAGATATTTACAAATATTTGAAAATATCAATGTGTAAAACAATTTTTTTTATACAAAAAAATGCATTATTAAAAAATAATTGAAATTATGTAGAATTTATTCGTAACTTTTTTTTTTATTAAGTGTGATTCTAATGATCATTTTACAACCGTTTCATGTGAGATTTGGACAACATCTCTTGAAGTTACAAAGTCAGACTTTTACCACTGAATTGACACATCTTAGACTTATTCCTTCTATTTTTTTAAGACAAAAATATTATACCACACACTTTCACTTGACAAGAAATTACTAATCAAACAAAAATCATTAATTAGACAATACAATTATATTTTATTTCATGACGAGAAGATTTGTATTCAAGTAATATGACAATTGTATAATTTTACTAATATAATAATGGGTACAGATTTTTGCAAGTCCGGATACTTAAAAAATGTTTATTTTATTCTATATATATATGTTAATAATTTTACTAAATCCAGTTAATTATATTTGTCTGTGCATCTATAAATTTACGAGTATACAAAATTATATGCCTAACCCGGGCAACGCCGGGTAAATATACTAGTGTGTGTGTGTATATATATATATATATATATATATATATATATATATATATATATATATATATATCATGACCTCCAAAAAAATATAACAATGTAATATTTTATTTTTTCAGTTTAATGTAATTTGAAGTATAAGAACATTT
Organism: Medicago sativa; assembly: GCF_051527215.1. Taxonomy (NCBI): domain Eukaryota; kingdom Viridiplantae; phylum Streptophyta; class Magnoliopsida; order Fabales; family Fabaceae; genus Medicago; species Medicago sativa. The sequence goes on from NC_140753.1 coordinate 4,092,089, forward strand.
TATCAACTTTTTTTATGCATTTAGATCTGCAGGTCGGTTTTTCTCTTCATTTGAACTCTATTTTATTTATTTTTTTTCCTAATATTTGTTGAAATCTAATTGATTTTTCGGAAGAAGCCATCAATAAATTTTTTGGGGAAAAAGTGAGGATTTGTTAGCTCAAATTATATAAGCAACAATCCAGCAAAGAAATGTCACTTTTAACTTTACTGAAAAGATGATTTACTCCTATGTTTTTTATTGTGGTGTGTTATGCTGCTTTTTGACCTGAACATTACCTTCTATAGTAGGTCATTTCAATGGTCCAAGTTGGACCCAAACAATAGATGGTCCAAACTAAATGGACCCACGTTGGTATTTTAATTTGGACCACTTGAAGTATTGGTCCAACTTGGACCCATACAATGTAAGACATTGATTTATTAATAATATATTCTAACGTACAAGATTGAACGCGGAGGACCTGTACAGCAGGTTGCAAGTTCATCTATGCCCACATGCCTTGCTTGTACTGGATAAAAAAAATTCACATGTAGTTGGGTCGGATTAAATTTTGCTGGAAAAAATTAGTGGGTCAACATATGGGATGAATAATAAAATAAAAAATAAAAAAAAATAATTGGATATGTGAATATATAACGTACATGTAGTAAAAAAAATTATGGGCACAATAATTGACGTAGATATCCCCAAAAAAAAAATTAAAAAAAGAAATGAATTGACGTATATATTAACATTTAAGAAATTATTCATTAATACTTATAATTTTTTCTTGGTTGATAAACAAAATGACAATAGGTACTTGAAAACTCTCACACACGCACATAAGTGAAGCAATTGGTGTTTGAATGGAACCCCGTCACGGTTAATAAATATTTAACTATAAATGAATTTTATTAGTTTTGTATGGTTTTTTTTCAGGTTGTATAATATAATTTGAAATTAGTTTTAAATAATGGAATTGTTATTAGATAACGATGATTATTGTTTCGATGATATACACAACCTGATATGAGTTAGGGATGTGCAAAAATATGGTTGACTAAACTGAACCATACTAAACAATAAAAAAAAAATTAAACCATATTAAATGGTTCATAAACTGAAACATAAATCTTAGACAATTCAATCAACTAAGCCTTATTAAGAGAACCAACTTAAGTTTTTCTTTTTAAAAAATATTTTTCTACTCAAACTAAACTTTAAAAAAACATAAAAGAATATAAAAAATTGGGAGTGAATTTTTTTTTTATAAATCATATAAATTTTTAGAGTTTAAGATCAAATTTCTTGTAAAAAAAAATTATTTTAGACACAATGAGATTATTGTTTTTAGTTCAAGTTTTTCGGAATTAAATACTACGCAGATTTCTTGACAAAAAAAAATACTACGCAGATTTTAAGTTGAACAAAGAAACTTTATCAAAAAAAAAAAAGTTGAACAAAGAAACTTGAACTTTGTGGAAATTAAGTCTTTTACTCCCTCCGTCCCTATATCTAACCACTCATTTGACTTTATTTTTGTCCCTAAATCTAAACCCCTTTTCAAATTACTACATGCATTTATTATTTTTTTTCCTAAACATACCCGTAATTAATACTACTAACTTGTTTTGAAATTTAAAAAGTCAAATTTAATACATATACAAACAAAGGACAATATGGTAATATTAACACACAAAATAGACATAATAATTACATTGTCAGTTTTTCTTAAAAAATGTGAAAAAAACAAAGAGATGTTACATTAAGGGACGGAGAGAGTATATATTTTTCATAATACTTGGTGACACATGCTCTCAATTTTCAGAATATTTTATCAATTCAAACACAACACCCCAATATAGACTGTCCCACTTTATACAATAACGTGCCTTTTTAATTTAGATTGAAAAACATGTACAGAATAAGCCAAATGAGGGATTAATACACTATTTTATCTTATGGTGTGGTGAGATCTTTTGTACCGGATCTAAACCTGCAGTGACAGGTCATTTCAATGGTTCAAGTTGGACCAAAACAATAAGTGGTCCAAACTAAACGGACCCTTTGTTTCATCAAACAATGTTCTATCACACATTCACACACAGTAGTGGGCCACCTTATCCCCTTATTTCATCATAATTTTTTGTTCTTTTCCTAACAAGACTATAACCTTCACTAACTATGCAAGTTATCATAAATTAAACATTTTTCCTTCCTCTTCCATGTCGGCAACAAACAAACAAAAATTCAAAACTAAGTTTTATCGTAATGTCACAGTGGTGTATAATTACAGGTATAGAACTAGGAGTCTATAAATTGAGGGGATCAAAGAGGAAGAGTAGCAAAATACATATATACTCATGATTGTCATGTACTCTTTATATGAAAGCAACCATTCAAAAATCATGGGTGTTCAGTGTGTGTTAAATTGAATGAAATAAAATCAACGTGAGTTAACTCACGTTGAGTTTTAGTGTGTGTTTTTTCTGCGTGACTTAAATCACGCAGCGTGAGTTAACTCATGCAAATTTAACACTAGCGTGAGTTAACTCATGCATCGTGAGTTAACTTACGTAGGGGCATTTTGGTCATTTACTTTGGGAATGAGCAGAAACGTTTGGGTAAATAGCAGAATTCTTACTTCAGAATTTAACAATTCAAACATAACACTATATCAGACCCAACAAAACTGATTCACCTAACTTTGAATATTTAATAACTTGACCACGGAAAATAAAATCATGATCTAAGGCTAGAGAATTCCATGATAAAATTAAATGGTGTTACAGAAACAAGTCAGAGATAATCTAATTCAATATGTAAGAGCTCCAAAGTTATTTGTAATAAGGTTGGTTTGGTTGTTGGGATGAAATAGTTAAAAAATAGAGTGATAAGGCGATCGAGAGTTCGATCCGTGCTCCCCATGATGATAAAAAATACGCAATTACATTTGTCAAGAAAAAAACGTAAGACATACATAAACTACTAATATTTTTCCCGCCTATATGACAAGTAGTATTTTTTTTGTTAAGAAAGTAAGTTTTGGAATAAATTATGTGTCATGTGGAACCCGCTTACGAATCAAAATGAGATAGCTCAATTGTTGATGCTCTCCTTCCAAATTTACTTTCTTTACGATGCATGTTTTGTATTCAATTCAAATGACATAATTCCAAGTATTTATCTTTAAAAGTTTTCTCTCTGTCTTTAATCACTATAACTTGTGTTAAGTTCCTTGATTATTTGGAGTGTTCTTCCGTTTTCCTTAAAGCTTGCTTCCCTGTCCTCGTGAGCTTAGCTTTGGTTGGGACAATGCATAAAATATGCAAGGTCTGGGGTTCAAACCCCGACCACTACCAAAAAAAAGCTTGCTTCCCTAATCTTAGTTTCTCGCATATTGCTCATGAACTTGCTAGATTCGTTATCTCAAATCCTAATCAGGTGTGGATAGAAGAACTACCCTCATTTCTGAATTCCTTTGTACTTGAAAGATTTGGGCCCAATTGAGTCTTGATCTCTTTTTGTCAAGAAAACTACTCTTTACCCAACACATTTTACTCATTCCCAACCAAACTTCCGAAAATGCCCCTGCATGAATTAACTCACACTAGTGTTAATCTCTACACGAGTTAACTCATGTGTTATGCCCTACGTGAATTAACTCACGCTAGTTTTAAACATTGGAAAAGCTATGAAATTGTGTTGCAGGCAGAGATGAAGAAGACAAAGAAGAGCACTTTTTAACATTAACACCACCACTCCACTTTTCAAACCAAATTCAAACTCACTAATTAAATTACTCAATTAATCCCATTCCACATTCAAAATTGAAAACCAAGAAATCGAAACAAGAAAAAAAAGTGGAGTGGGCAAAGCCATCGTTGATTGTCAAGAAAAAAAAAAGTGGAGTGCAGGCTACGGTGTTGCAAAACCATCGTTGCAAAATTACAAGCAAGAAAAAGTGGAGTGGGCTAGCAAATTACGGTGAAGGCAAGCAAGAAAAAGAAAAGCATCACACTTTTCCAATGTTTAAAACTAACGTGAGTTAACTCACGCAGAGGTATGTTGGTTATTTCAGTTGAGAGCGAGCATTTTTTGTTGGGAGGAGAGCAGAACTCTTTTGTCAACTTATTTTGTTTTTTCAAAAAATAATAATTATCTCCAACCAAAATATAAAAATATATCAAGTTTTGTTTGTTAGTCTGCTAATTAGACTTTTTAAGGTGAATAAATAAGAAATTTAGAGTTTGAACTCAAATTCTTATATATTTAAATGCATTGTTTATACCAATTAAATTATACTTACAAAAAATATATTAATTATTTCTTTACCAACATACCCTTAATTAAGCTACATCTTATTTTTAAACTTCAGAGTATTCTTTCACCTTTGTTTGAATATCTTCGGTTCAAATCTATGAGTTTTTGTTTGTCAGCTACATCAATGTCCTCTTGTTACTACCTTGAAACAATCATTCACATTTGCTTCCTGCGTTATTGATTTTTAATGTCACTTTCTTTCTTTCAACATTTTTTCTTCTCACCTTTTTTTTTCATTTCACTTTCTATCCTGATTTTAAAAAGTTCAAAAAGTCCAAATTTCTTTTATTCACTGTGTAAAACAAGTTACATACAAATTAGTTTCATGCATAGTTATTAGTTTTTAGAATGTCATTTTTTATTTCAAAATATTATTATAAACAAACTTCTAAATATAATTCAAAAATATATTGATATGATTCATTCGCCATCTTCTGTCAAATGTTTTCGGAACTCTTTATGAGTATCAACATTAGTGATTAATAAGGATTTCTTAGTAAGAGTAAGTTCTTGATGATTCTTATAACTCTCATTATATAATTATACTCTTTTTTTTTTCTTTTCAAAAAATTTAAATTTTATAAAATTGGCGTAACAACTTGTTAGCTCTTTTTAGAATGAAGAATTTTAGCTACTCTATAAAAAAATTATAAATGAAAAACATTTAAATTGTATATAATTATAATTTGTCTAAATTTTTGAGTTAAACACACTTTTAAATTTCTTGATGATGTCTTTGCCATGACGTTTTTTTGTCGGCGATGGAAGAAGTGTTGAGGTGAACGAAGCTTCTCGCTGAGGTGTTGTTGGAAAAGGTCAAAGATTTGGATAGTTTGTTTGTGGGGTAACAAATCCAGATTTAGCAGCAAATATAGAGATCTTTTGGCCACTAGTGTAGGTGTAGTAGACAAAGCTCACGACATATAGATGCATGATACTTTTTTATACCTCTGAATCTTGTTCTCTTATTAACTTTGAGGGTTAGAGAGGGTTTGTTAGAGTCTTTCCAAGTTTACTTTCAACTCGTATCTTGAAGGTTGTTGGTCACCTTCGTCAATGTATTTGTAGGTTTAACGTGAAATTTAAATAGAGACATTTTAAGTGTGTTGAGGAAGAATAACACAAAAAAACAAAAAACGTTTTACATAGATGGAGCATAATTCTATTTAATGTGCGCCATACATTCAATATAGATATCTCGTTAATCAGAATTCAAATATTGCTTCGTCACGTTGTGAGAATCTTGTCCATTTCACTAGAGTCAACCCAATTAGTACAACAATTTTTTTTAAAAAAAATCAAATCACTAAAATATGTTGAAAATATATTTAATATAGACATTATTTATCAATTGTTAGATCTTAAAATATCAAAATAATATTAGATTCTGAGACAAATATAAATTGTTTTTTACTTTTGCAAACTTTGATTACAAACTATTTATCTTAGTATATTTCCAGCAACTAAAATCATATTAAATTGATAGAAATATGAAGAAAAAATAATTTAAGGAGCAAATTATCAATAAAATATTTAACATTAAGATCAAACTTACAAGCATTCAACTACCACCTAAGCTTGGTGTAAGCATGTTTGCACTATTTGACTTACATACATATATTTAAAGCTATAAATATTTGAGTTCTATTGCGAGGTCTAAAATATTTGAGGACCGGCCGTGTTGTGGATCGATAACAAACATCATCATCTTGATCACTTCATATCATCTTTGAATTAAATTTACGAATAGATCATCAATTTAGTCAATTAATTATCACTTTATCGGTTACTCTTTAATTTAGTCTCTAAACTATATATGAATATAATAAATAGTCATTCAGTTATACTCCTTTCGATCTTATATACATGAGAAAATTGGGTCAACAAAAATTGATGTACCTCGTTCAATATTTAAACTAAATAAAACAACTTTTATTGATCTAACTTTCTCTTATATATAAGGTAAGAGGTAACTTAAATATAGTTTATGAGTAAACCAAATCGAGAGTGATAATTTAAAGATTAAATTGATGGATTATTCTTCTTTTATCAGAAGGTTTTTTTTTCAGACAACCTTTAAAAAATGATGTATGATTTTCCCACCAACCAATAAAAATGAGGATGCCACTTGAAAATGTACAAATCTGGTTAATGTTCCCACCATTTTTTTACGGGCAATCGAGATGTCATCTTTGTATAATGGGAAATGTTAACCAGTGCCCCCGGAGCACTAGTTAAGCAATTATAAAAGGAAATGTCTTCTCGAAAATAGTGTATTTTACTTTTTGAAAATTGAAAAAAATGTTGCTTTTATTGTTGACTTTGTTTTTACTTTCCACTTTTAGTTGCTTAACTAGTGCCCGGGGGCACTGGTTAACAAGACCCTTGTATAATAAAGTGATTTTCGGGCAAATGCGATAAAAGATCGGAGGAAATATAGATTTTCGAGCAGCAGAGAGAGAAATTTCTTTCTTTCCTCCCTTTCCCCTTCTCTCTCTGTCCTATCCATAAAAAGTAAAAAAATATGAGGAATATGCATTCAATCTCCAACTAATAGAGTCAAAATTGCTTCCACAACCCAAAAATTGGGCTAGTATATTAAACTTGTGTATGTACTATGTACTCTATATCCGTCCCATAATATGTGAGTTATTTGCAAAAAAAATTGTCCCACAATAATTGATTTATTTCACTTTTTAATACTATAATATTAATTAATTTTTTTTAAATATAACTCTAATTAATACTACTTTCATCACTCTCAATTCAATCACTCTAATTAATTTCTCTTTGCATTTATGATAATGGAAAATACACTAATTAATACTTAGCAAGGTACTCAAAATCATTTTTCTATCTCTTTCACTTATACATTTTTTCTTAATATATGTAAAATGAACAAAAGACTCACTTATAATTGGACAGATAATGGAATGTATTAGTGATTTCTTTTAACCATGTTTTTTTAGGGGAATTATTCATTGTCTTTTTGAACTTTTTTAGGGGAATTATTCATTGTCTTTTTGAACTACCGATCTATGCCAATAAGATGTACTTGACCATATCTTTTGCTGTCTCCGTATAACTACTTTATTTTTTATTCTTTTTTTAATGGCTTTTTTTTTATTAATAAAGTTCAACTTAAAACATTTCTTAAAAGTTTTAGATCTGACTTCACTAAGATTAATGTAAATTGATATTATTAGTAATTTAATCATATGCAAGGAATGATGCAGTTTCTAAATTACACGCTGCCCATATAGTCAAATTATTCATTGGCGGTGGTTATGATGGACACAACTATTATATTTTAAGCATGCTAACGTGTAGTTTATTTAAAATGAGCCAAAACATATTGTCCAAATTCCAACCCAATGGTTATCCATTTAGTTAACTGATTAGTTTATCATACGCATCTAATCAAAACATGATACATGCATGCATATGCTGAGTTGGATTCTAATGCCAATTAACTTTTACATACAGTACACAATATATAATTAATCATATTATATCATGCATTGCACATTTTGTGGTGTGAATTTGGACAGTTTGCATGGAGTATTAGGTTACGAAAAGATGTTTAAAGAATTTGGATTAATATTTTATTATATAACACACACGAGGAGATTGACATTCGAACGACCATAAAGCTTTAAGATTTTGTGGCTAAGAAGTTAGTTTAACTGACTTGACTTCAATTAAACTACATTTAAGAGGGCCGACTTAAATTAAACTATAAAGATGGCCTTTAGATTTTAGGTAGACTCATTCTAAGCTAGACTACAGGACCGGAAAAGTATACTATTGTATGAGAAATAATTTTCATATACAAATTTAAAATGAATAAAAAAAGGAAATATAAAACCTATAGTTATGAAAAATTAATCAATATTTATTGGTTGAAACAAATTTAATCCAATTCTCAATGAACTTTATGCATGTGTACTCACACATATTTCTCACTACCAAAAAAAAATTCACACATGTTTCTTGTATTTTTTATAAATTAGTACCAAAAATATATTTGAGTGAAATTGAGTGAAAGATAGATTTTTAATAAACATTTGAATAGAAGTATGTAAATGAACAAAGATAAACATAAGTCATTAGAATATGGTCTTTTATAATTGATTTTGAGTTCAAGTGTTGATAAAATTATAAAACTAAGTATGTCATTTCATTGTATAATTTATTTTAGAACAAAATTATAATAAATTATTTAGAAAATTATTTTAGTATTTGACAAATTGGAAGATTCTCTCATGATTTCTCTACTCCAACAACTATTTATAGTAATAAGTTAGTAGTATTTTGCATTAAAAAATATTAACTAAGATCTGTCAGAACCAGATCTACGGTATGTGGAAGACAGTGAGGACTTTGAGTCGCCAATATTCAATATTCATCAACTATCTTCTTTTTCAAAGGGAGGTGATGTGCATGCAAACACCTTGACGATCAAGTAAGAATGTGCCAAATTTGATGGATGGTTAGGGTAGAAAAATGTGTAAAATGTATAAGAGCTATGAGTTATTAGTCTTTATAATGAGGAACTAGGGTTTCTAGTCCTCGAACCCTTACCTGAACAACTGTCCCCGAGGACACTTGTGAGCAAATTATAATAAGTTAGTCTTAGATCTGGTTTGGATGATCCGTATAATTGGCTTACCTGACCATAATTCAATGGATTTATGCAGATCTATACTATAATCCATTCATACGTAGAATGTCCACATCCGCAAAAGTAATTGGTCCGATCTAAAACTTTCCATTTATTTATGACTAAAAAGTTGCAGTAACCTAATAAGTGAAATGTATCCTTTTGTTATTTATTTACTTTTTTTTTTAGGAAGTTATTTACTTATTTTCTTAAGAGTTCATGACTAAAAGCTCTTGGACCAACAAAAAGATTTTAGAGCCTGTTTGTTTTGACTTGCAAACTGGTATTTGACCACTAGCTTTCATCGAAATTACATTGTCTTTTCCCTTTCCACCCATCATTTAAATGGACTCTTTTATGTTGAAATATAGCTAGTTTGGATTTCTTGGTAGATAATAATATATAAGTTTAGTTAGTATATAAAAACCATAGGGTATACATTTGTACTGTATATTCATTTTGTATCATTACTACTAGGGGGCTTCTATGGTGAAGTTGCTTTTGTGACTTTTTTGGAAAAGTCGCTTATGTGGCTTGATGGGAAGTGCCACGTGGATGTCTTTTTAAATCGGTTATTTGGAAAAACGATTTTAAAAAGCTTTTGTTTTATATAAAAAATATTTTTTAATTTCTTTTTTATTTTTATTTTCATGTTTATCCCTTAGGATTGTGTTTCCTGCTCTGATACCAGGTTTGAGGTGGGGTTTTCAGCGGAATTTTCTCGAGAATTTTCTCGAGCTCGAGCTTCATTTATAAGTTGTTCAATTCTTTCTAAACCCCAAAAAGGTTCTAAGAGAATTTTTGCTCTTTTCTTTTGAATCTCTGTGAGATTTTCTTGCATTTCTTCTACCAGATCTTCAATTAAATCTATATGAGATCTCATTAAAGTTTGAGCTTTATATATTATTTGTTTGTATGGTATTAGATCATAATACCATTCTATATCACTTACTAGATGTTGTAACCTAGTTTTAAAAAGTATTAATTCTGATTTAAGAGTTAAACCAGGCATATCTAAGTGTTGATTCTCCAGCGGAGGTTTTCTTGTTCTAACATTTGTTCAGTTTTTATTTGTCTTAACATTTTTTCGATTTTTGCTAAATCTTGAAAGGGTTCTAAAAGCATTTTTGCTTTTTCTTGTTGAATACTTGTAAGAGTATTCGAATCTTCTATTTCTTCTAATAACTTAGAGATAGAACCTACATGGTAGATTATTAAATCTTGTGAAGCAAAAAGAATTTGTTTTAACATAATTCTTGTATTTTGATAATTTATTTCAGAAATTATTTCTTCTAGTTTTTGCTTATAGAGTTGTAACTCTATTTTTAGATTCAATCCAGGCATTTTGACTTTTTATAGTTTTTGATTAATCTTATTAACCTGTATCGATAGAGTTTTTATAGAATCATGCAGATCCTTAAGCTCTTTTTTTCTGCTTATTTCGAAATCCTTCCTAGGGGGTTCGAATGAAGTGTTATTTGAGGATGAGGCATCATCTTCAAATATAGTTCGAGAACTTAATGATTTATTAAAATCCTTTTGATCTCTGTTTGGTGATGTTATTCGAAGACTTTGACTTCTAAACAACGGTTTTTCTGTTTCTTCAAACATATTCTTTTCTGCTTCTATCAAAGAAAAACTATTTCTTGTGATATTTTTAAATATTGGTGTTTCCAGAGTTATTAATGGTGTAAATAATTCATCAATATGAATTGTATCCTTTCCTATAAATTCTATGCTATGATGTGAGTTACTCAGAGCATAATTAATTCTATAGTAAATTGTAAAAGGATGATTACCTTCTTTCATAAATGTTGAGTCTTCTAATTTGTAATGAAAAACTATAGATTTATTTAGATCTATATCTTTCAGGGATAATCCCATTTGTAAATTTATGTCGAATTTTATCTTTCCATATTTTAGATTACATTTTCCTTTTGCAATTACTGCTTGTTTCTTATTTCTAATTCTAGAATCTTCTAGAGCTATTTCTAGAGGTGAATTAATACCTTTCATGAAGGTACTTTTGATTAGAATTTGAATGGTTGATATATGAATATAACCAATCTTTTTTCTCTCGTTCTCAGAAAATTTTCCAAGTCTTTTATCGATTTGTTGTTTATCTATAGTTGATATAACTATTTTTCCATTAGTTGTTTCAATTGGAATTGCTTCCTCTCCTACCATTATTCCGAATTTTAGAATATTTTTTCTTGACAGAAATTCCTTTAGTTTACTAAACTTTCTTTTAAAATTTTCTTCAGCAGTTAAAGATAAATCTGCTTCTTCAATTTTATTATCTATTATACTATCAGCATGATAACTAGATGTTCCTTCAAAATATGAAACTTCAGACATATTTTATAATAATTCTTGATAAATTCATACCTGATTTTTCTTCAGAAATATGAGTTGTTTTGCTACAGCAATCTGATCTTCTTCAGCAGTTTTTTCTGCTTGTATTGAGTTTATCCCAACTCAGGGCGAATTCCTCCAGAGTATTACCTCAAGAATTCTCAGCTATAGTGTTTTACCACTATAGGACCACTAGTTCTAAAAACTAAGAGGCAAGCTCATATCAAACGATATAACTTATATTGCTTCAAAACATGGTGAATACAAATGAGCTTCGAGGCCCTTATTTATAGGATGAGAGACTCACAAGTTGGCCTTCATAATTTGCACAACGTCCCTTTCCTTTACAGCACACAAAATAAATGACAAGACAAAAAGAAAAGGAAAACGTAGAAAAATATGTTACATAATTGCCTTAGAGATAAGGCTTATCTCTAAATGGGTTCCATGCCCACTAACTTTCTACATTTTCTTCGTTATTTGATGATATGTCACTGTCATACAACGATTCTTTGTCGGCCACGTTTTTCATGTCCTTTGCGCACCACTTGCATTGGTGTCCTTTGTATTTTTGAAAGTGTCGGCAACACTCTTGTTGGATTGGGTCGGGTAAACGGCCCAAGTCTGCTTCAAGCCCACTAAAGTTTTCTTCGAACTTTAGAATTTGCTGAAGGTGCTCTTCTCTTGCTTGTTTTCTGGAGTCACTGTAGACTAGAAAACTTTCTTTTGCAGTTATTACCCTGAAGTTTGGTAATTTTACTCCAAATCTGATGAGAGTGTCGTAGAATTTTTCCATTTGATGCAGAAAACATTCTGGTCTTGGATCTACATCTCTTCCATCATTTGTTGGATATGAATGATTTGAAATGCCAATCTTGATTAAGTGTCTGGCTTTAATAACTTCATCATCTTCAAACCATGGATAAGTTGAAGTAAAAGATAAAAAGAACTCTTTACCTTTTGCGAAGCTATTGTTGAATTTATAAGCGATTTCGCCTATATCCTTTGGAAGAAGTTCTAGTTCATGAATTTTTCTTCCTGCATCTTCTTGAAGATACATTGTTTTAATCATTCCACAATCATAGAATGATCTGACTAGTTCCTTGCCTACGCCTGGAACTGTTACAGCTTTTACTTCTATCCCGTTGTTGCTAGGATAAAAACACTCTGTTTTTAACTCTTCTGAGTAGTTGGTTAACCATCTCCAGTTTTTGTAGTAGTCTCCAATGGTGACTTTCTTAACAAATTTGCTTTCTCCATAGATAATTCTATCTACAGATATTTTCTTCTTAGTCTCCATTTTTGATGGCTGAACTATATTGTTTGCTGTTGCAACTTCTTTGTAAACAGTGTTGTAGGCTGTTTTTGCTTCTTCAAGGGTCTCATACCCTTTGTATCTGACATTTTTGCCGTTTGTATGTAACTTTGTGGTTTCCCAGTTTTGGTAGATACCTTTCATAGGTCCATCAAAAATTACATAAGCTTTCTTTTTGCCTCCAAGTTGACTGTCAATTTTTTGGCTTGTTTGTTGATCAATGGATTCTTTTTCTTTTCCATTTTTTCTTTCATCTTCTTCGACTTTATCAGCCCAAGATGTTTTTGGTAAATCTGCAAGGACAGTTGTTGGGTTTGTTGAAGATTTCCATCCTTTTGGTTCTATTGACTCAATTGGGATGTTTGACTCTTTTGGAGCTGAGTATTTTACATAGTAGTTGAATTTTCCAGAATCTTGACCTAGCAGATCCCAGTTTTCACTACTTTTAGATTCTGAAACTGTTGATGTTTCTTTTTTGCATAATTTTTCAAGGTTTTGAATTGTTAATATCATCTCCCCCTCTTCAGAAAGAAGAGTTTCTAGACGATTTTTTGCAGAGGCAATTTGCTCCTGCTTTTGCCTGAGAGAATTCTGTAATGTCTTTATAGCTGCTTCCATTCTCTTGTCAATGCATCTGCAAAGCAATTCTTTTCAGATTTTATATATTCAATATATGGGTGAAACGGTTGGAGTTTCATCTGCCATCTTACGAGTCTTCCATATTTATAATTGACACGAAGGTCATATTTCCAAAATCCGGTTACATATTTGGAATCTGTTCTTAATAAAAATCTGGTTGGAATTAATTCCATTTGCCATTTTGTTAAAACTTTAACACAACTTAATGTTTCTAATTCATGAATTGGATATCTTGTTTCGGTATCTGTAAATGATCCTGAAACATATTTACAAAGTAAAAGATCTTCATCTTTTATCTTATTTTTAATATTTTCATAAGAATAATCAATCTTAGTATCTTTTGATACTAATCTTTCTGATGAATCAGAGAGTTTGTCTAATATCTCTTTCGAGCTACTAGACTTAGCGTAGTGGGTTGCTCCAGTATCTTTCATTCCTTGTTGATGGGTTACATCACCAACATAGTTTCCTGAATCATCAAGATTCAGTATCGCTTTACCATTAGGTAGAGCTCTCATACAACCTGCCCAGGTTGTTTTATCAGCATCAATCTCAACAATTAAAAAATCGTTTTCTGTTGGATTGTATAAGCTGGGTAAAACTTTAATTTTTCTTTTAATAGTTTTTACAGTTAGAGTATCTTGTTCAGTCCATGACCATGGAACTTTCTCAGATATCTTTTTCTGTAAAATCTTTCTTTCAGTTGCCAAATTTTTGAAAAATCCTTCATTGGCAATATAATTCAAACATCCTAAAAATCTTTGAATTTTTTTTCGATCTTTCAATTCATCAGGGAAAGCTTGGATCTTTTCCTGAACATGTGGAGATAAATCGAGAGTGCCATTTTCCTTAAAAATAAGGCCTAAATACTCGATTTCTTTTTTGGCTAATTGTGATTTCTTTTTTGAAATAACAATTCCCTTTTCTGAAATTCTGTTTAAAACAATTTCTACATCTTTAAGATGTTGTTCTTTAGTTCCTTTTGTAAAAACTAAAATGTCATCAATATATGCCAAACATATATGTTCTAATCCTCTAAGAGCATTATCCATAAATCTTTGGTATATAGATGGTGCTTGTTTTAGTCCAAATGGAAGAACATTCCATTGGTAGTGTCCTTGTGGACATGAAAAAGCTGTTAAAGGCTTAGTTCCTTCTGAAAGTCTGATTTGATAGTATCCTGATTTTGCATCAAAAGATGAAAACCAATCACATCCTTTTATTTTTTGCAAAATATAATCCTTTCGTGGTAATTTATAAGAATCTCTGATTGTAGCATCATTGAGTTTCTTATAATTTATCACCATTCTAGCTTTTCCTCTTTTTATTTCATTGTGATTAGTCACATAAAAAGCGGGTGCTGAATGTGGACTTGCAGATGGAGTAATTAACTTCTTTTCTTGAAGTTCTTTTATATCTTTTTGAAATTCTAATTTATCTTGTACTGAATAAGGCATTTTATATTTTACATTAATTTCCTTATTAGGATCTCGTAATTTGATGGTAACAAGTTCATGATTTGTATTTTTCAGATTATCCAGAGGATCTTCTGAACATACAGTATCAAGTTTTTGTTCTATTTTAACGAAATTTCCGTCGTCTTTTGAATCATCATCGGAACTAAAGTCGTAGACAAAATCTTTTAGATCTTTAGGTTCAGGTTCTTCGTTAATGGAATCTTTTTCACTTATGTCTAGGGTAGCCATAAGTTGATCTAGTTTTTCGAGTTGATACTCTATGTTTTCTTCTATACTCATTTTTTATAGTTAGTAAATAAAGATGCTTCAACTTTTTCCTTATTCTTCCCCCCTTCTTTTAGTTGAGGAGAATGATTTTGCTTACAACAACAATTTTTTATGATATAATTAATCATATCAGTTATATTGTTTAACTGAGGATTAAAAGAATGATATATATGAGGATATTTATGATTCTCATTTTTGTTGTAGCACGGAAAATCTTTTTCCATATTTACCCAAGTTTCATGGGGTCTTTCTAAACCTTGCTCATAATCTTTTGTAAACAAATTATTTTGTTTATAGATTTGAGGTAAAGTTTCAAGAAAAGAAATTTGTCTTTCAAATCTCTCATTTAATTTCTTGGTTTCGTCAAGCAAAGCTTTAACTCTGGTTGTGAGTGTATTATTTTCTTCACTCATCTAGCTATTTCTTTAAGTTTATTCCTTAAATCTTGAGCTAATCCTTTATATTCATTATATAAAAAATGATCTATATTTTCATGGCTTTCATATAAATATTTGTCTAAAAAATATTCAGCCGTTGTATCACACCATCTAATTTGTGCTTTAACTAGTGTAATATCTTGATAATTTGGACATAAAATAAAGGGTTGTAAAATACACTTCCCTGTTGGTCCTTTAATAAATTCCATATTTTATTTAGATTTTTAAAATCGGTTTTTGAACAAACTGATTTAAAAGATTTGACTTTATTGAAAAAGTCATTTGGGTGACTGCACCGTAGAATTTCCTTTACTACTATTGTGTGCAGCGGCGAAGCTAACACAATTTTTACTAGGTGGCCAAATAGTAAAATATATTTTAAAAACTAATATATTAAACTTAATCATTAAGTAAAATAAATTTATAATAATTTTTACTTATATTTAATGAAATGACAATGAAAAAACTAAAATCTAACAATAATTATTTATAAAAGTTGAGCTCTATGAAGTTTTAAGAAGTCAAATTTATCTATAATTGACACTAAAGTAAATAGATTATCAATATTTTATTAATATCATCCCTCTTTAAACCAATAAAATTGTTTGGAGTAGCGGAATAATATATTAATACGGTTGCTACATACATAACTATACTAATTACTCAAGATATTTTTTTCTTTTGGGTAGCCAATGCTACCCCATCCATAGGAAGCCATTCGCCCCTGATTGTGTGATTAAATTAATATGTGGGACACACATGAGACATCCCCTCCTCCCAAAATACACACTATTTAAACATGGTAGCAATAGCCGTCCTCCTTTTTTATTATTTGACTAGTATATATATTTTTCATCCCTCAATGCAGCATTCCAACCATAATAATAGTTGGTGCATGTTTATGTCAAAAAAAAAAAAATAGTTGGTGCATGTTTTTTATTGGATGATTCTCGCCCAACTAGCTCCACAAAAATTCCTTTGTTTTAATATTCTTAAATATTTTGAAATATATGAATTAAATTTTCATTTTAAAATGTATTTTAAAGTCTAAAATGAAATCATTCAAAATGATAATTATGTGTTAACATTTTTTTATCCAACAAAAAATGAAATCTTATTGTCACTTTTTTAGTTTTTTTAGTAATTTTATTTGAAACACTATCAAAAAGATCGTATGAGTTTATCTTTTATGCTATATCCAATTATGTAATACAAAAACCTTTTAATTGTTTGTCAAAATAAACCTTTTAATTATATTTTTATTATTCTCTTCGAATCTTAGAGTTTTTTTTTTTATTACGGAATTTCAAATCTTGTTATCAGTTTAGTGTCACTTACATATTTATATATTCACATCATTTACGACAAAAAAAAAAAAAATATTAAGTAATATGTATAGCTAACTAAGCCGGCAAGGACCTTTGTCCTTTCCAAACCGATTCTGTTGAAGGGCCAATCAGCAGAACTAATCGAAAAAAAATAACGTATTAAGTTGTTATTTGTCAATCCTCTTCAAAATTAACAATTGATCATTTGAATTGTGGAAGATCCTAAACAATGGTCTTTTTGAGCCGGAAAAATGGTTAAATTAATGGAACAGTTTTCAACGTTGAAAACTTGCAAGAATCCATCTGCCACATGTCGATCGAACCGTACTTACGAAGGAATAATTGTATATAAATAAAAGATTGTTTTTTGGCATTATAATCAATCAACTACTCCCTCCGTTTCAAAATGAGTGTCGTTTTAGGTATTGGCACACAGATTAAGAAATGGAATGAAATAATCATTAGATATAACACTTTTACTAAACTGCCCTTTACTTTATAAGAAAAAGACAAACATAAAGTTGCGTTGGATATTGTGTGAGAGAAAAGTTGGAGTATTTATTGAGGGTAAAGTTGGAAGAAAAAAATTAAAGTTGTATTGAAAATGTAAAACGACATTCATTTTGAAACAATATTTTTTAGCTAAAGCGACACTCATTTTGAAACGGAGGGAGTATTAAATTTGAAAAAAGTATAAAAATTTGCATTACTGCCTACTATTTTTTTAGATGATTATGTAGATAGTTTCATCATTAAAATTGATTGGACAACCTATACAAATTATACGCGAGTCTATAGCATTTTAACAGTATAATCATCTACGTAATCTTCAAGTTTTTTTCATAATTAAGAGGATCCAAATACGGGATTAAGTGGATAAGTTAAGGAGTAGACTAATAAAGAGTGTTGAATAAGTGCCTTAATGTTTTTCGGAGATTCTGACAGTTTACGTCATGACCAGGAGGTTGCGCCATTGTTGGCAATTTGTGCTAGGGTTTGACACTTCGATCAATTGTTTAAGATCAACAAGACAATATGGGAAACAAATAACAAGGACAATCAAACTAAACAGTGCAAGCAAAATAAAGTATCAACCAAAGCACAAATATCTACTATGTGCAACTCAAATACAAACAATCAAATCAAAGAAAAACAAGAAAAGAGGGTAGAAGAACAAATACCCCAATATTGTTTGTGTGGATGTGATTTTTTAAATGTAAAATGTCAGCTACAATTATTTTAATTCCCTTGGATTTAAAATAATTTTAAAATAATTAATATACTAAATTTGCAAAAGGGGCTTAAACCATCTCCAATGGAGAGATCTCTCCATGTTAAGACTTAATATCTATCACGTACCTCCATTGCGGAAAAATACTTAACTAGTATCATATAGTTGAGTGAAAGCTAGATATGCCTTGCATTCCGGAAGTTCTCGCTTACCGAACCACGCGAAGAGTATCAGACCGGTGCTTGTACGTCTGCCCATTCCAAGGTCGATAGAGTCTACGGACGGAGTGAACCAAGTCAAATTAATTGAATTGTTTTTCGAGACCAAGAGTGAGTCGTAGATAGAAAGACCTCTCCTATCCGCAGCTCATGGACGGGACTCTGGGAAAATAAAAGGGTTCTTAGATACCTTCTTAAAGTTCAGTAGATAAATTCACTCATTCTTTACTTAAGCATTGGTTAGACCGCTTGCAGGCTTTCTTATGGAACTAAAGCATAATATGATTTACTTAATTTATTTCTCAATCTTTCTCTGATTCTAGCCGTGTAGTGGATCTGGCTTTAGTCGGCTAAAAAGAGGTGTGTGTGGCCGGGCTTCTTTCTTTATAGTGCTGCTCGCCCCCTTCTTCATTCATCCATGAAAATTGCTGTTCACACATTAGAGAAGGCTGGGACACACATGTAAAATACGCTTTTGCCCCCTCGGCAGTTAACTGCCGAGGAATTTGAATTTCGCCTGCAGTTAACTGCCGAGGAATTCCTCGGTAGTTAACTGCCGAGGATTATGTTTCGTCGGATGAAACAGGAAACCTGCTCCCCCTACACACTATTTTCATCAACTTCCATACCATTTCATCCATTCCTCCCCAAATTCAATAATTTTTTTCCATCAAATCTTTCCCCCAAATGATTCAAGCATCAAGAATAGGAGCTATCAACACACTCTAGACGTAAAAAAACAGGTATTGAGCATTTTAATCGATTTATTTTTTGGTTATTGTATGGGTATCTACGTCAGTTACGTAGAACTCTGGCATGGGGAATCTCGGTAGTTTACTGCCGAGGAAAACCTCGGTACCTTACTACCGATGAAAACCTCGGTAGTTAACTACCGAGGAACACTTAGGAAAAAAATTTGGTGCGAAAAAATGGCAGCTACTGCCATTTTTTCAAAAAAAAAATTTCTTTGTTTTTTTTTTGTTTTTTTTGTTTTAGTTCATTATGGCATTGATGTTTATGCATTAGTTAGTTGTTAATTCATATTTATGTGTTGTTTAATTATAGTAATGACCGAGAACGCGGAAGATGTTTCGGAAGAGACAAAACGTAATTTTGTCCAAATTTTCGGAGATGTCAAGCCGCCTAAGGTTGAAGTCAAACCAAACATTGAACAAGCTTCTAAATATGTTAGCCCCGGTGTCGTCCCACTTCAAGCCCACGAAGTGGACACGGCTAGGTTTTTTTCTGACGACATTAAGTTTCAAGATAGAGAAGAATTGCTTGGGTGGGTACGTTGTCAAGCAAATAAGGCGGGATTTACAATTGTTACACAAAGATCAAGCTTGATCCATCCAATATTGCGCCTAGTGTGTGAAAGGAGTGGAGCTCACAAAGTGCCTAAAAAAAAACCAAAGCATGCGACAACGGGCTCAAGAAAATGCGGGTGCTTGTTCATGATTAGTGGATATCAAAGTACGCAAACAAAGGAATGGGGATTGAACATTCTTAATGGAGTTCACAACCATGCCATGGAGCCGGCTTTAGAAGGACACATTCTTGCCAGTAGATTAAAGGAGGATGACAAGAAGATTGTACATGACTTGACCAAGAGCAAGATGCTTCCAAGAAATATTTTGATACACTTGAAGAACAAAAGACCACATTGCATGACAAATGTGAAGCAAGTGTACAATGAACGTCAAAAAATATGGAAGGCAAATAGAGGTGACAAGAAGCCGTTGCAATATCTAATCTCGAAGTTGGAGGAGCACAACTATACTTATTACTCAAGAACACATGGTGAAAGTAATACAATCGAAGATATCTTTTGGGCTCATCCAACATCCGTTAAGTTGTTTAACAATTTTCCAACAGTTTTGGTTATGGACTCCACCTACAAAACCAACTTGTATAAGATGCCAATGTTTGAGGTAGTTGGGGTAACTTCAACCGATTTGACATATTCGGTTGGGTTTGGATTCTTGATGCATGAGAAAGAGGAAAACTTTGTTTGGGTTTTAAAAATGTTGCGTAAACTTCTTACTTCAAAGATGAATATGCCTAAGGTGATTGTTACCGACAGAGATGGGTCTTTGATGAAAGCAGTTGGAATTGTTTTCCCGAAAAGTTATGGTATGAATTGTTACTTTCATGTGCAAGCAAATGTTAAACAAAGGTGCGTCTTAGATTGTAAATATCCTATGGGAAAAAAGGATGGGAAAGAGGTGAGTAATCGCGATGTTGTCAAGAAGATCATGAGGGCATGGAAAGATATGGTTGAATCGTCCACTCAAGAGTTATATGCAAATGCATTAGTGGAGTTCCAAGATGCTTGTAGTGATTTCCCACCTTTCCTAGCCTATGCCATGACCACCTTGAATGAAGTGAAGGAGAAAATAGTGAGGGTATGGACAGACCGTGTGTTGCATCTTGGTTGTAAATCCACCAATAGGGTAGAATCGACTCATGCTTTGGTGAAGAAATATTTGGACAATAGTGTGGGTGATTTGGGTACTTGTTGGGAGAAAATACATAACATGTTGTTGCTTCAACACACTGCGATACAAACAGCCTTTGGTCAGAGCGTTACCGTGTTGGAACATAGATTCAAAGATGTCACTTTGTACTCCGGCTTAGGTGGTCATGTGTCTAGATATGTTTTGGACAACATTGCTATGGAAGAGTCACGTTGTAGGGAAACGTTGTGCATGAACAAGGAAATTTTTGGTTGTGTTCAAAGGACATCTTACGACTTACCATGTGCATGCGAAATTGCAACTAAACTCCTTGAAGAAAAGCCAATTTTATTGGATGAGATACACCACCATTGGCAAAGGTTACGCATGGGAGAAGAAAGTAATGAACTTGGTTTTTCGGTGGATGATGAGTTGAAGGGTATTGTAGAACGTCTCAAGAAACTCCCTTTCCAAATGAAGCTTGAAGTCAAGGAGGCTTTGCGGCAATTGGCATTTCCTGAAACCACCATGATGTCTCCACCACCACAAAAAGCAACAACCAAGGGAGCCAAGAAAAAAGTGGACATTGCGAGGTCTAAAGGAAGAATTACATCCACTAGCCGGATCCCTTCTTCTTGGGAGGTTGTTGATTCCCAAAATCCGGATAGTCAACCGTCACCATCACCAACAACATCATCATATAAAAGGAAAAAAGGTGCTTGTCTTGGTAAAGCACCAATTTCCCCACTTCCACCACCTTCTCGGTATCCAAAGCCTAAGGCTATCCCGGTTATGAGACCTATTGATTATATGCCACGCTTCATGCTTCCATTTATTGAAAAAGTGGTGGATGTTATTGGCGATGGACATTGTGGATTCCGGGCTATAGCCGAGTTCATGGGCTTAACCGAACAAAATCATCTCATGATTCGTACACATCTTATTCAAGAATTAAAAGATCATAGAGATGATTATGTTGAAGTATTTGCGGGTGAGGATCGTTATAACTACATTTTAAATGGCTTACATCCTCCCGCAAATACAAAAAGTTGTGCACATCTTGTTGATAAGTGGTTGACTTTTCCGGACATGGGGCACATTGTTGCCAATTATTACAAAAGGTGTGTGGTTGTGTTGACAAATCTTGAACTTGGTAACTCGGAATCTTTTTTTCAACTAAGAGGGCCACCACTGCTGGGTAAGCAAAAAACTCCCATCATGTGCCTTGGGGTAATTCCTAATCACTTTGTGCTTATTTACTTGAGGAATGGTTGTCCACTACCTCCATCATCTACGGAGTGGCACAATCACAAGAAACAAGATGCGGTGACTTGGGAAGATGAGTATTTGGATCAACATGAGTTGTTCCGAAAGCTCATGGCTATTGAAAGTGGAAACAAACCGCCAAAACCACAAAAGGAATCAAACAAAGCGGCGCCTATTTTGTTGGACACTCCCGAAAAACCAAAGCAACAATTTGAAGTTATTGCGGAAGATGAGGAAGATTTTATGTCACTTGATCTTCTCCAATCACTTGGCAATTAACAAGGGATTTTTTGTCGGTGTTAGTCCTTTTTTTTGGTAGAAATTACACCGACGTATATTTTGGGGTCAAAATTGTAATGCCAATTTTTTGTGGCCAATATATAAGTAACATTATGTAATTGATATTGATATATATGATAATATGACTTTTATTTACTTGAAACTAGTGTAATACTTATTTATAGCTTATTAATGTTTACGCATTTGATTTATTCGTTATTACATTCCATTTAATTTTGTTCTAATCAATGATTATTTTGTTAAAGCTTTTGTCAAGTGAAACATGTCAGAGGTTGCAAGAATTGAAGGTCGTGTTAGGTATTGCTCGTTTAAAAAGACGGTTAAGGTTATGATAACACCGACGAACTCTATTGATGATTTGAAGACACAACTTAACACTTATTTTGAGCATCTTGGTGAAAATCAATATACACGTCACTTGTCTGCTCTAATGCCAATGATAGACCTAGGAGAAGATAGAGATGAATTCGCATGGAAAACGGCAAGTTATATGCCTTGGCTTATTAAAGACGATAGCGACGTCGGATTTATGTTTAGGAATATGGTGGAAAATAATGTATTATATATATATATATATATATATATATATATGTTCGTTCCATATGCAATTGTAATGAATGTAAGTAGGGATTTAATTTAATGATGTGTAATGATGTGTAATGACTTGTAATGTGTTGTTTGATTATGGACACTATGTTCCGTTTTGATGAATTTCAAACTTTTGTGTGGTTTGAACCAAATGTCGGTTTGATTTAATTATGGACATATGTAAAAGATATTGTATTTTTCTTGTTTATGACCGAGTTTCATTGTTGTATAATTTGAATTGCCTATGGAAATGCTCTGGTGAAATTACAGGTCAAAACTGGCCTAAAAACGGCTTGGTAAGGGTTAGCATTAATGCAGGACCTGCTGTCTGCATAAATGCTTTCCTCGGCAGTTAACTACCGAGGAATTCCTCGGCAGTTAACTGCAGCCGGAATTCAAATTCCTCGGCAGTTAACTGCCGAGGGGGCAAAAGCGTATTTTACATGTGTGTCTCAGCCTTCTCTAATGTGTGAACAGCAATTTTCTTCATCCATTTAGGCCTGACTAGGAACACGTGGATCCAGGGAACCTGGCTCGGGAACAACTTCTTACTAGTGGGGGCTAATCACAGTAAGAGAGTCCAATCTCTGAAATAGAGCTTAGTCTCTCCATAGTAGTAACATATTAATTGAAACTAATGCGTGTACCAAATGAAAACAAAGTTCAAATGAAGCACTCCATCTTAAGTGAGTCCGATCAACATTTGCCACTAAAATAAACAATTTTGCAATATTACAAGTGATAATGAAGAGATATTGATGGAACATATTTAAAACTTTTGTCATAAGGGCTGATTCAAAAGATAGAGTACTTATTAAACATTGCTATTAAAAAATTATAAATAAATAATGTATATACGTAATACCTTTTTAAATATTAAAAATATAGATGCTTCATTGTGGAAGCTCTTAAGGAGCTCAAAAGTTCTATTTTAAAAGTTAATTGGCTAAAATCGTCGGTTTTTAAAAGTTCAATTTAACTTAATATTTTATTGATCTTTATTTATTCTTTTGTTTAATAGAACATCTTTATAAATTCTTTATTATTCGACTACTCTTTGTTTGTTCTTTTTTCGTAACAAATAAGAAAGAAAAAGAAAACTATTATTGGTTTTGTCAACCTGTTCGTTATCTTAATGTTTTAATTAACACATGAAGAGATAATAATGATTTACGAAATCAAAATAAAAATTATTTTTTAAAGAGTGACGCTGATAAAACACTCTCTAAATTACTACTTTTAAGTTAAGTAAAATTCATAAGGGACGTGTATGATTTAGTAAAATTTATTTAACTTTATGTAACAAAAAAAATTCATTTAAATTTTAATAGATTAAAAAGAGTTGTGTGTTAAAAAGAGTATCGTCAAGACTCCACTTTTTTGTTTATGAGTTAAGAGTGAAAATTGAACTAAATTGTAAATTAGTGGTAGACTTCATTATTAATAGATCATACAATTAGTTTGAGTTTGGATATATATATTTCGAGTGATTGTTTGTTTGTTGTTAGCAAACCATCTATACTCTAATTAAGTTTTTGTTAGAGGATAAATAAATTTTGTTGTCATACATCGATAAATGCGTCAAAATTATATGTTAGTTATGGTGTCTTTGATTTGATTTCATCTTGTTTTTATTTAGATAAATGAAATGATATAACTTTGTTGTTGAAAAGAAAGAAAGAAAAAATAAGACTCCTCATTTTAAGATGTATGACATGGGATTTTCAAAATTTAATTAATACATTGTGTCAGTGTATAATTATTTTATGAGAAATGATATTTGTACAACCATTTTGTGACAACTTTCTCTCTCATACTCACATCATGTTTTACTTTATCTCTCTTGTACTTTGGTTTTCGTGTCAATACCCACATTTTAATTTCTTTGTAAATCTATGGTTGACTCATGGGTTGTCAACAAAATGGTTGTTCAAACAGCGTAACTCTTATATTATATATGTATCAAATGATGTGTTGTCACACCAATTAAAAGAAAATTATTATTATTATTATTATTATTATTATTATTATTATTATTATTATTATTATTATTATTATTATTATTATTATTGTTATTATTATTAGGGTTAAATATGTTTTTGGTCCCTATAAATATACCAACTTTTTGTTTTAGTCCCTCTAAAATTTTCCTTCAACTTTTAGTCCCTATAAAATTTTCAATCACTACTTTTGGTCCCTATTATTTTAGCATTTTTTAATGAAATTGTACAAATATGTGTAAAATAATGTAAAAATATTTTCCAAAAAAAAATAGAATTTTTTAATAAAAAATATATTTAATATGATTTTTTAACCATAAAAATATAAAAAAAATCATATTAAATTCATGTTTTGTTAAAAAATTCTAAATTTTTTCGGAGAGATTCTTATAATATTATGAATTTTTCTACACAATTTTATTCAAAAATATGAATTCTACATATGAGCTTACTTTAAAGGAGGGACCAAAAGTGAAGATGGAAAATTTTTGAGGGACTAAAAGTTGAAGGAAAATTTTAGAGGGACTAAAACGAAAAGTTGGTATATTTATAAGGACCAAAAACATATTTAACCCTTATTATTATTATTATTATTATTATTATTATTATTATTATTATTATTATTATTATTATTATTATTATTATTATGTGTCTTAAATACAAACAAAATTCTTTGGTTTTCTTTTTCTTCTTAAAATCATTTTTTTTTTTGAGATAACAAGAGTGTCGAAGTCAGTGCCGGAGTCAATTTTTTTTTTGGGTGGACCACTAAATTAAGCACGAAGTTGAAGCGGATTTTAACTAAAAAGCTCGGGTGAGAACTTTAAACAAATGAATTACATATTTTACTACTATTATAATATTTTTTTATAGTACAACTGTTAATTGAAAGAATTTTCAGTTGACAGAACAATATAAAAGAGATTTGAAACCCCCATAAATTAGAAGCTCTATAAACATCGGCTAACGAACCAAGTATAAACATGACAAAAGTCATGTATGCCACTTTTAAAACCGTTGAAAAATTATTTAAAATATCACAAAATGGACGTATGATTTTTAATTTTTCTTCGTGGGTCACTACATCACTTTGCAAGGATTTGGATGTGCCAAAAAATAAAACCTTCGCAAAATTGTTTAAAATCTTACAAAATAGATCTATAATTGTTAAATTTTTAATTTTTTCCCCAACCCATTAAGGGCTCAGCCATTAGTCGAAGTCCAAAAGAATGAAAACTATAACTTAATCATTTTAGGAGTAGACACTTCTATAATGTGAGCTAAAAACAAATGTCTAACTTGATGCAGAGTTTGTTCATGAATGATAAAAAAAATATCACCTTTATCACATCTCAGATTTACCAAAGCATTTGTATATTTTTTTGCCTTATGATAGGAGTGATAAATTTCAACCTTCCAATCCATTTCAAGTAACCGGAAAAATATGTTGCAAAGCTCTACAACCTTCCTCAGTCCCAACTAAGGATGCGAATAGGTCAGATCGATCTACAGGCGCCTACGACCTAGTCTATGATAGGCTGCTTAGGCTTTTTTTAAAAACATATTTAAATAAAATGGTCAGGTCACGGGCGTATAAAAAGCCTTTTAGGCCTATCAGACCGACCTACTTAAGTAAAAGTGAATAATATTGTTTATTACTAATATTAATTTTTTTTACTCCCTCCGTTTTAAAATGAGTGTCGCTTTAACCAAATGCACACATATTAAGGAATGAAATAAAGTAATCAAATGTCATAGCAATTTTACCAAATTATCCTAATCAACTATTGGTTTGTTTTTCATTAAAGAAAAAATAATACTTTGGAAGTAGTGTAACATAGTATTAATTGAAGGGTACAATTGAAAAGAAAAAGTTATTATTGCATTGAAAATCGAAAGTGACATTCATTTTGAAACAAATTTTTTTAGTTAAAGTGACACTCATTTTGAAACGGAGGGAGTAAAATTTTGTACTTTGAATATATAGTCAAATTTCTCTAAATAATCATGTTAAATATCAAAAACGAGTTTAATCTCATTGATCTAATAGTTTGCTAGTCTATTAAAACTCATATCACATTATTTATTTAAAGATGTTCGTATGAATAAGCTTTTAAACAGGCTAACATACTACATCAGGATTTCATGAGG
Organism: Medicago sativa; assembly: GCF_051527215.1. Taxonomy (NCBI): domain Eukaryota; kingdom Viridiplantae; phylum Streptophyta; class Magnoliopsida; order Fabales; family Fabaceae; genus Medicago; species Medicago sativa. Next base: position 4,119,086 of record NC_140753.1, read on the forward strand.
TCAGACCCAAAGAATAAGTCTATGATAGGCTGCAAGACTTAAATTTTTTGACAAGTCAGACTTAAGGCTTGCAAAACTTAACTCGGCCTAAGTTGCTCTCACTTCTACTTTCAACCATCTCTAAATCATGCTTAACCGGATGGGATTATCTATTTTTTAAAGGGAAATGTTAACTAGTGCCCCCGGGCACTGGTTAAGGGTCAAATATAGTAGGATTTGCATTGAGAGATGTGTAATCAGTGCATTAAAAGCTGAAAAAGTATATTTTTTTATTTAAAATTTTCTCTTTTGGTTTCCTTAACCAGTGTCCGGGGACACCGGTTAAGATGACCCTTTTTTAAAAGCAAAAGTTTAAAACAAGGTGGATTTAAATTGTATTGCATCATCAAATTAATTAATTCCGACAAGGCATTGATTCCACATCAATTTTATTTTAACCATAAAAAACCCGAAACTCAACTTAAGAACAGTAAGTCAAGCTGCCATTTTCATAATAATTATAGTCCAATCCCAAAAAAGTAAAAACTGTCGTGTAAACTCAAATTCTGCCTCTTGATTCGGATACACCAAACCCACACGCTCTTCATGGCATGCTATATTCTTAGTAGACAGTTTCACATTTTTTTTCAATTTAATGCAATTTTAAGGTTACATCATTCAACGTTTCCACAATTTTAAGTAAAGCTTTTAATTATTTATTCAATACCTTTTTAACTCATTTTCTCCATCACAATTCGTTTCCCATTAATTCATACCTTCAAATAGTGGAATTAGGTACATAAAATTCTTAGTTTCTTAAGTATTACCAAGTCATAGAGTATATATTACGTCCAATTGCAGTGCACTTTCACCTCTAAAATTCTAATTATAAAACCTTGCAATTTGTTTTTTAGCTGGACCCCAACTAACAATATATGGGTCGGTCGTAAAAAGCCGCTTTGAAATTGAAAAAACATGTTGAGTTTGATACTATTACTCTGTCAACCCCATCTTCCTCTTTCTATTTCCATTATCATTCACTGGCCGTCCTTCATACTCCATATTCCATATACGTCCAAGATTCTTATTCTTAAGTGGTCCGGTCCGGTCTAATCTGGCGCTCGAAGATTAGTCTCTGCATTTACAGGCGGAAATTTTTTCATAACCAAAAAAAAAAAAACTAACTCCTTATTAAATCCATCTAGTTGATAAAATCTTACAATTAGTGCAAAAACAAATATTATAAAAGAGTTTAGTCTTTACAATTGTGTCTTATCTGATTTGAGGGATTAGTCTTTAAGAACGCGTGGAAAACACTACCTCCCTCCTTTTTAAATATCCCTCTAGTTGGTACACACTTACAAAGTGCAAAAACAAAAATCACAAGATTTTGTTTCTGTTTTAACACAAAAGAACACAAAACTCCTTCCTCTGTCTCTTGTTGTGTCTTATATGCTGTTCACACCATGTGCAAGTTATCATCATCATCAACCTCTGTCTCCACTTTGTATGAAAGCAATAACAACCAAACAAATAATATATCCACAACCACAATCAAAACACAGAATAATATCAAACCTGACATGTTAACACCGTTGATCCCTAAATCCCCAACATTCAAACAACAAAAGAAAACCCATTTTTCTCTCGCCCTCAATGAAGCCAAACATATTTCAAACATAGCATTACCTATGGTTTTAACAGGTTTATTACTTTATTCTCGTTCCATCATTTCAATGTTGTTCCTTGGTCGTGTTGGTGAGCTTGCTTTAGCAGGTGGGTCACTTGCCATTGGATTTGCAAACATAACAGGTTACTCCATTCTCTCTGGTCTTGCCATGGGAATGGAACCTATTTGTGGTCAAGCTTTTGGTGCTAAAAGATTCAAACTCCTTGGTTTAACAATGCAAAGAACAGTGATTCTTCTTCTTGTAACTTCAATTTTCATTTCATTCTTATGGCTTAACATGAAGAGATTATTACTTTTATGTGGCCAACAAGAAGATATAGCAAACGTTGCACAATCTTACATTCTTTATTCTCTTCCTGATCTTGTAGCACAATCATTGCTACACCCTTTGAGAATCTATCTTCGAAGCCAATCCATAACACTTCCTTTAACATATAGTGCTACTTTGTCTATTCTTCTTCACATTCCTATAAACTATTTTCTTGTCAATGTTCTTCAATTGGGAATAAGAGGAATCGCTTTAGGTTCCGTTTGGACGAATTTCAACCTCGTTGTTTCGCTGATTATTTACATTTGGGTTTCTGGAACACACAAGAAAACATGGAGTGGAATTTCCTCTGCTTGTTTCAAAGGATGGAAATCGCTTTTGAATTTAGCAATTCCAAGCTGCATTTCGGTTTGTCTCGAATGGTGGTGGTACGAAATCATGATTTTGCTTTGTGGGTTATTGCTTAATCCACATGCAACTGTTGCATCTATGGGTGTGTTGATTCAAACCACTGCATTGATATACATTTTTCCTTCTTCTTTGAGTTTTGGTGTTTCAACAAGAGTTGGAAATGAACTTGGTGCTGAAAACCCACAAAAAGCAAAACTTGCAGCAATAGTTGGACTCTGTTTCAGTTTTGTTTTGGGTTTCTCCGCTTTGTTTTTCGCCTTTTCTGTTAGAAACATTTGGGCTACTATGTTCACAAGTGATCCACAAATAATTGCTTTAACATCAATGGTGTTACCGATTATAGGACTATGTGAGCTTGGAAATTGTCCACAAACAACTGTTTGTGGTGTTTTGAGGGGAACGGCGAGGCCGAAATTAGGCGCAAATATAAATTTAGGTTGTTTTTATCTTGTGGGAATGCCTGTTGCAGTTTGGTTGAGTTTCTTTGCTGGATTTGATTTCAAAGGTTTGTGGTTTGGTCTTATGGCTGCTCAAGGTTCATGTATGGTTACAATGTTGTTTGTTTTGGTTCGTACAAATTGGGAAAATCAAGCAGAGAGAGCTAAGGAGTTAACATCATCAGATTCAAGTGAAGAAGAACAAGAGGAAGAGAAAGTGATTATCAACTCAAGTTCATGTGGCACAAAAGAGTGCTCTGATTCATTAGTTTGAATTTTTTTTTTTTATTTTTTTAATATTTTACATTGAAGATTTAATGATGATCAAATTCATTCTTTCTAGATTTTTGTACTAATTTTTATATTGTAAACTAATTAAGGAGAAGTTAATGAGGATTAGATTTGAGGCTATACAAGGATTTTGTTTTGTTTTTTTTTGTCAACTTTAAAGATTTTAGCATGTATGTATGCTTGAGAGAAGACTAAGGATTAATCAGCTTCAGAGATTGGAACACAATTATATGACCATATTAAATCTTTGCAATCAACACCATGTACTTTTTTTTTGGGTACACCGTACACACCATGTACTTTTTTATTATTGAAAATTTTAGATTAATAATAGCTTGGGTTTGAATCTAAAATTCTCTGATTATAAGGTTATGGATAAACTCTCTCTTGATTGATCTCTATGTTGTTATGGAGTGTGCCTCAAACACTATAGTAAAGTCGTAACACTTGTCTCTAAATCCTTTTGCTAGAGAATATAAACCATTGTTCTCTACATTGAATATATATGTAAGTGGAACTCAAGATTCTCCGCTTGTGTGTCTGAGTTAGTGGTTATTGTTGTTTCGTCTATCAATAGAATTTCCGACCAAATATATAGTTTTCAAATAGGATATAGATATCATAAGGTCTTATGATATTATATGTTTGATGTGCACCTTATAACAAACTAACAATAAGGTAGGTCCATATAATGCTTTTGGGGTTGAGTTATGGACTCTCTAGTTGGGAATTGAGCTTGCTTAGGATCTCTCAATCATTCTTGAACAAAATAAGGGTAACTCTCAAGTCCCGTTTCTTCAACCTCTCCTACAAGACATTGTTGCACTTATAAATCTCCCTTCATGGTGAACTTCCACCCATCATGGTTAAAAAGAGACGAACAAATGTGCAGATCTTCTTTTGAATGAGGGGCACGTTGATCTCCTCACATGAATTTAGTATTGACTTTGTCTGTCCTATACTTAGTTTTGTTGCTTTACGATGCTAGAGGTGGTTCTACCTCTAAACTTGTTTCGTAGTTTTCCTTTCCTATGTGTTAAAAAGATAAAAATATATTATTTCATATATATCAAATTAAATTAATATAAATTGTTCTTTAAAATACATCTTAGATTTATTGAATTTCTAATTATTATTACTATATATCAAATTAAATTTATATGGATTTTTTTATTTAAAATACATCTTAAATTTATTGGATTTAAATTATTTTTAATTTTAGATTTATACTTTTTTTTTGGACAAATTTTTAGATTATACTTTATACGAGCAAATGAAGAAAATGTTTTTTTTTTTCAAAGAAAATGTTTTCTTTTCGTATTATGCTCGTTTCTAATCCAACTCACACCCTAGAATAACAATACAAAACTTTCTAAAGAGATAATTAATGTCGATAGACTCTTCATAATGTCTTTTCGCTCTTTTTATTGCGTTAATGCGTGCAACATTAGTAAATAGGTTAAAATAAATCAATTTGGCAAAAAAAAAAGTCAATTTAAACTCCTAATTGATCAATGATGATGAAGAATATGCCAAAAAAGGAAAGAGAAAAGAAAAGTGTTTGGAAAGGTAAAAGGAGAAAAAATGAGTTTTGTGCCTGGCCTGCCTTCTAGTGCGGATGATAAAATGGTTGGTGGAGAGTGGGATTTGCGCGTTAATTAACAAACAAGCTGGAGACTTCTGTCGGTTGTTTTAGAACTAAAATTGACAAATCCCACTTTGATTACTCTTTGTTGACCCCTTCAGGTGTTGTCATATTTTTCATTAAATATTCCACATATACACCAACAATTTGACGTGTATGAAGCAAAAGGCAATTTAGAATGTTCCATTACATACATGTTTTTCACCAACTTAATTAGCTTAGGATGTTTCTTGTATTTATTTAGTGAAAAATTTATGACTGTTTTATATCGACTATATGGTTGGTGTAATACCATGAACCGGAAATATTAAGTTAAGGTATTTTAATTTAAGGTTATAATATTCAAATTAATCATATTCTAATTGCCAACACTCATTTTTTATTTTAAAATAAGGGTGGGTTAGGCTAACAAGTGTCCTTACGACACTGGTTAATGATTCAAAAAAGGAAACGGTTGTTAAATTCTAGATAGGAAAAGTTATTTTTTTTTCTTCATATTTCAATAAGTCAAACACACAATTTCCAAGATAAAGTTTCTACTTTTAGTTTCTAAACAAATACCCCAGAGGCAGTTGTTAGCATTTCCTTTAAAGTAATACAAATACAAGTGTTAGGCGTTCCTAGAGCAAATGTGTAGAACCTCTAAAACCTCTGACACCGTATCATTATACAAATTATTGAAGCATTATATATTAATCGCCTCAATTATATATTCAACATTTCTTTCATTCCCGATTGATGTCTTTTCTGGACCGTTTAGAAGACCAATCACACGTTGACACGTGGCCGGACTTGCACCGCCTTAAGACTCCGTGTTATGAAACATGGCATCCATGGATGAAAGGAGAGAAAAGCTTAACTAACTCTTTGTATTGATGAATATGAAATATTACAATGAGTGAAAGTTGTCCCACTTATGGGGAGGTTACAACTATATATACTAATAGGACTAATACTAGTAACTAAACTATATATCTCTAATAGTCCCCCTCAAGTTGGAAGGTGTTCAAAAACACATCCAACTTGAAATGAGAAAATACAAGGAAAGATGCCGGAAATACATCGGCTAAGAAAAATATCAAACAAGTGTTCATCCAACAAGAAGTAACCACAACTCAAGGTTGAACCAATTGAAGGAAGGAGCATCAAAGCAACGCTTAACCACCATCCGGTAGAAGCCAATATCAACAAAGCCAATTAAGGCACAACGCTTAACCATCAAGAGTGTTCAATCACTCAAGATAGAAGCACAAGACAAGAAAAACAAGGATATCCAAAAATCAATGATGATATCCAAAAAGAAGTGCAAGGAAGAGCCATAGTCTACAATGGAAGGAGGCCATATGTTGAACAAACTTCACACCAAAAGTACCATGAAGCAACAAGACCAAGCTTCCAAAGATAAAAGTGATGCCCTCCTATGCCAAGCCGAGACAAGAAAAACCAAATGCAAGCCAATAGAGATGCATATCCATGTGATGTGTCTTCAAACCATAGAAAACCAATCCATGTGGATGCACTCAAATAAAGGCCAAAACCAATGCTCCCAATAATGAAGCTAAACCAAATCCAGCACAAACTGTTTGTAATCTTCAGAATGATTTACAAACCAACATAACAAGAGAAAGTATCAGTAACGATCCAGTAACAAATAAAAGGCAATTAAGCAAGAAAGACTCCAAACCATCCAAAACTGAGATAGTCCTCGGAGTTGTATTTGTCTTCAGCCCATGTACACAAAACAAGTAACATGTATAGATTGGATTGACTTCAAAAACAGAGGTCAATAATCCAATCAACCAAATAGAACCATATCATGGATCCAAAGAGGCTCAAAACAGACCAAAGTAATAAACCAGAAACCCAAGAATCATAAGCCAGTATGTGATATATCATTAGAACTCAAAACTGTCTACAATTTCACCAGTTGCAGACAAACAACATGAGTTATAAGCCAAACAACAACTCCAAATAATATTGGTATACCTTGGTAGCCAAAGTGTGAATAGGATCCAAATACCAAAGTAACTCAAGCGTAGCAATAAACCAACACAAACTGATGCAATCTGACATATTTGAACTAGAGAAGGTGCCAAATTGTAACTGAAATATGCAGCACCAAATGAATCCAAGAGTGTGCAGTATCAAAAATCACATGAGAGAACTGAAACACCTGCCTCATTTACTATGTAAGAACAATGAAAAACAAGGCAGAATGTAATTGTGAAATCACCAATCACTACATAAAATTGCATCAACAATAGATCTCATAGACATGGCCGGGAAATTTTTGATCAAAAGAAAAGCTAAATTGATCCAAAAAACCCAATCTGAATCAGTGTTGAACAAAGAATATGATCAAGAAACATGTAATCTGACAACGTTGAGCCAAATAAAAGAAGTGAAATCTAAATCCCTACAAATTGGGAGAAAAGACTCAAACAGAATCGGAATGGAATGGCACAAGAAATTAAACTCAAACAACAAATTGTGAGAAACAAATTCAGATTGAATAAAAAAGAAAACAAAAGGGTCAAGAATCCAAACTGAATTGCTAAACTGACATGCGATCGAAATTGGAATTGCAAACCCTAGTCATTGGGAAAAAAGGTAGAACAAAATTGCGATAGACGCACTCATAATCGCAATCGCATGAACATGGACAAACTCAACAAAACTCAAAATTCATAGACTGGAAATTTCGATTGATCAAGAATGTACAGAACTCGAATCAAACATGAAAATGAACAAGAAATTGAAATTGAACCAAGAAATTGAGAAAACAAGTTCAGATCAAAACTGAAACTCGATCCATAAAGAAATTGAAAACTCTGAAACCCTAGAAATTGGGAAAAATGAGGAGAACAGGATTGCAATGAAAATGGAATTGCAAATTGAATCGAATCGAACAAGAAGTTTAATTTGAATGACATGAATCTGATACAGAGGCAAACAGATTCAGAATCAAAGAAATTGAATCGAAAACTAGAGAAGAAATAAAAAAAAACTAGGAATAAAATTTTCCTGAGAAAGGGAAGAAGAAAAACGAAGGAAAAATTGAATGAGACCGAAAAAGAATTGAGAAAGTTGTATTTTCTCAAGAAAATGCAGCGGAATAATTGTTCAAGGTGGATACCATTTTTGCTCTGATACCATGTTATGAAACATGGCATCCATGGATGAAAGGAGAGAAAAGCTTAACTAACTCTTTGTATTGATGAATATGAAATATTACAATGAGTGAAAGTTGTCCCACTTATGGGGAGGTTACAACTATATATACTAATAGGACTAATACTAGTAACTAAACTATATATCTCTAATACTCCGCACTCAAGGGAACACGCCAGCTTGTGTGCACCGTGCCACACAGGAGAGCACGTTCGCGCGAGGATCACCCTACATGTGTCCTACTCCGTCCCTAATCACACACCACATAACCTGAAGACGGTTATGACCAACGCGCGCTATATAAGGGAGAACTTCCTTCACCCTCAAGGTATCTCTCACTTTTCACAACGCTTCATACATACTCTTTCTCAAATTCATTGCTGACTTGAGTGTTGGAGTGCTAACGTGCTTGCAGGCACCTTTCGCTCCACCGTGTAGATTCGTCGCCGCTGTGCCAGAAACTGCCATTACCTCACCGGAGCAATTTCCTCCACCGTTGTCTCTCATCCGTTCTCACCGAGCAGATCAATGTCATACTTAACCACTCGCAACAAATTCAGAAGGTGTGAAAACTGAAAAGTAAAAACTAGGAGGCCCAGTACGATTACAACTTCCATATATCTTAATTCACTTAATCAACATCATTGTTTGTATGTGCAAAAGAAAAATCTACGTTCACACAAACGAGTCTTTATTGCAAATTTCTAAGCTATATTCTCATATGTTTTCTAAAGTAAATTGCATTTTCAGTTTTTAAGTATGGATTGATTTTTATACTATTTGAACAAAATATGGATAAAAAATTTCTAAGCTTAATTCATTTAAGTGTTTATATGCAACTCAATGTGAATATGTCATTTATCTCCCATTTGGAAGTTCTCTAGTATAGTACTACCTCTGTTCCTTTTTAATTGTCACCTTTTGACATTTTACACAAACCAAGACAATCAATAATTGTTTCTACTTTTGATGCAATAAGTTATACTTTTACTATAATGACCTTATTAATTTAATATCTCATTTCATATATTTCTCTCTCCGCAATAAATAACAAAGGATAATATTGGTAAAACAACATTTAATGATGCATTGAACTTTGAAAGTGACAGTTAAATAGGAACAAATTTTTTTTCCAAAAGAGACACTTAAAAAGGAACGGAGGGAGTAGCTCTTACTCAGTCAAAACATCCCATTGATTCCGTGCATTGGCAACTAAGAATTTTGAATGATCAAAGAATAGAAAATAGTGGCAATTATATACAGTAGTTCTAGAAACTCCCTCAATTCATTTGTTTGCTCTAAGTTTTATGTCAAATACTGGTATGCAACCCACCAAAATTTGAGCCTACTAATTACTATATGGGTTGAAACTTGACCGCCATCATGTTTTATTGGTTCTACACTAAAAAACAGTCAAATGTTTATTGAAATCATTTACTTTTAGACAAAATAATGAGTTTTCCAACTTATAATATCTTATAAAAACTCATCATGCATCACATCATGTCACTAAATTTGTATACTTATACAGTTGTAGCTAATTTTCTTATTAATTATTTTCTTTTGTGGTTTCCAATATTTCAACAACTATGAATAAATGTAGCTAGAAACCAAACAATATCTATGAGCACTTGTTGGCCTAATAATAACTTGTTGACTTATATCCACCATAGTTTGTTTTTTATCACTCCTTGACCTTGTGATGCTTCAGACTTGGTCAAAATCAACAAGTTCCATTGTCAAGCTTGCACCATGCTATCGGCAATATGACTTAGTCCAATTTGAATAAGGGGACTGCCATGGTGAAGTTGCTTTTGTGACTTTTTTGGAAAAGTCACTTATGTGGCCTAATAGGAAAGTGCCACGTGGACATCTTTTTAAATCGGTTAATTGGAAAAGCGATTTTAAAAAGCTTTAGTTTTTGGAAAAAAGATATTTTTATTTTTGTTTTCATTTTTATCCCTTAGGATTGTATTACTGGCTCTAATACCAAATTTTGGGCAGAAGTGCCAGCGGAATTTTCTCGAACTTCTTTTAGTAGTTGTTCGATTTTATAGCAACCTTGAAAAGGTTGTAAAAGAACTTCTGCTCTTTTCTTTTGTTTTTCTGTGAGATTTTCTTGTATTTCTTCTACCAAATCTTCAATTAAATTTATATGAGATTTCATTAAAGTTTGAGCTCTATGCATTATTTGTTTGAATGTTATTAGATCATAATACCATTCTATATCACTTACTAAATGTTGTAATCTAGTTTTAAAAAGTATTAATTCTGTTTTAATGGTTAAACCAGGCATTATATAAAATTTATAGTTTTTGATTTATATTATTAACCTGTATTGATAAGGTTTTTATAGAATCATGTAGCTTTTTAAGCTCACTTTATTCTTTAATTTCGAAATCCTTTCTAGGGGGTTCGAAAGAAATATTATTTGAGGATGAGGCATCATCTTCAAATATAGTTCGAGAGCTTAATGATTTGCTAAAATCTTTTCGTTCTCTGTTTGGTGATGTTATTCGAAGGCTTTGGCTTCTAAATAATGGTTTTTTCTGTTTCTTCAAACAGATTCTTTTCTGCTTCTATTAAAGAAAAGCTATTTCTAGCGAAATTTTTAATTATTGGTGTTTCTAAAGTAATTAATGGTGTAAACAACTCATCAATGTGAATTGTATCTTTTCCTAAGAATTCTATGCTATGGTGTGAATTACTCAAAGGATAATTAATTCTATAATAGATTGTAAAGGGATGATTACCTTCTTTCATGAGTTTTGAGTTTTTCAGTTTATAATGAAAAACTATAGATTTATTCAGATCCATATCTTTTAGGGATAATCCTATTTGTAAATTTATGTCAAATTTTATTTTTTCGTATTTTAAATTACATTTTCCTTTTGCAATTATTGTCTGTTCTTTATCTAGAATCCTAAAGTCTTCTAGGGCTATTTCTAAAGGTGAATCAATACCTTTCATGAAGGTACTTTTAATTAGAATTTGAATGGTTGATATATGAATATAACCAATCTTTTTTCTTTCGTTTTCAGAAAAATTTTCAAGTCTTCTATCGATTTGTTTTTTTATCTATAGTTGATATAACTATATTTCCATTAGTTGTTTCAATTGGAATTGCTTCCTCTCCTACCATTATTCCAAATTTTAGAATATTTTTTCTTGAAAGAAATTCTTTGAGTTTACTAAACTTTCTTTTAAAATTTTCTTCAGCAGTTAAAGATAAATCTGCTTCTTCTATTTTATTATCTATTATGATATCAGCATAATAACTAGATGTTCCTTCAAAATATGAAACTTCAGACATATTTTATAATAATACGTAATAAATTCATACCTGATTTTTTCTTCAGAAATATGGTTTAGTTTGCTTCAGCAATTTGATTTCTTCAGCAGTTTTTTCTGCTTGTGTTGAGTTTATCCCAACTCAAGGCGAATTCCTCCAGAGTATTACCTCAAGAATTCTCAGCTATAGTGTTTTACCACTATAGGACCACTAGTTTTAAAGCAAAACTAAGAAGCAAAGCTTATATCAAACTGATATTACTTGATTATCTCAAAACATGGTGTTCACAAATGAGCTTCAAGGCTCTTATTTATAGGAAGAGAGACTCACAAGTTGGTACTATGTCTCCATCCTTACAGCTGGCTACAGCTTACTATGCGACAAAAGAAATAAAGAAAATACAGAAAAGTAGATTACATAATTGCCTTAGTGATAAGGCTTATCTCTAAATGGGTCCCATGCCCACTAACTTTCTACATTTTCTTCGTTGTTTGGTGATGCGTCACTGTCATACAACGATTCTTTGTCGACCACGTTATTCATGTTCTTTGCACACCATTTGCATACGTGTCCTTTGTATTTTTGAAAGCGCTCACAACACTCTTGTTGGATTGGGTCGGGTAGACGGTCCAGATCTGCTTCAAGCCCACTAAAGTTTTCTTCAAACTTTAGGATTTGCTGAAGATGCTCTTCTCTTGCTGGTTTTCTTGAATCACTGTAGACTAGAAAACCTTCCTTTGCAGTAATTACTCTGAAGTTTGGTAATTTTACTCCAAATCTGATGAGAGTATCATAGAATTTTTCCATTTGATACAGAAAGCTTTCCGGTTTAGGATCTACATCCCTTTCATCATTTGTTGGATATGAATGATTTGAAATGCCAATCTTGATTAAGTGTCTGGCTTTAATAACTTCATTTTCTTCGAACCATGGATAAGTTGAAGTAAAAGATAAAAAGAATTCTTTACCTTTTGCGAAGTTATTGTTGAATTTATAAGCGATTTCACCTATATCTTTTGGAAGAAGTTCTAACTCACAGATCTTTCTTCCTGCATCTTCTTGAAGATACATTGTTTTAATCCTTCCGCAATCGTAGAATGATCTAACTAGTTCCTTACTGATGCCAGGAGTCGTTACTGCTTTTACCTCTGTCCTGTTGTTACTGGGATAAAAGCATTCTGACTTCAATTCTTCTGAGTAGTTGGTTAACCATCTCCAGTTTTTGTAGTAGTCGCCAATGGTGACTTCTTTGACGAACTGTCTTTCTCCATAGATAATTCTATCTACAGAAATTTTCTTTTTAACCTCCATTTTTGTAGGTTGAGCAATGTCGCTTGCTGTTGCAACTTCTTTGTAAACGTTGTAGGCTATTTTAGCTTCTTCTAGGGTTTTGTAGCCCTTGTATCTTACTGGTTTGCCTTCAATATGTATTTTTGTTGTTGCCCAGTTATGGTAAATACCTTTCATGGGTCCATCAAAAATTACATATGCTTGTTTTTTGCCAAGTGGACTATCAATCTTTTGGCTTGCTTGTTGATCAATGGATTCTTTTTCTTTTCCATTTTTTCTTTCATCTTCTTCAACTTTGTCAGCCCAAGATGTCTTTGGTAATTTTGCAAGGACAGTTGATGGGGTTTTTTCTAAGGATTTCTGATCCTCAATTGTTGAATTCCATCCACTTGGTGCTATTGACTCAATTGGGGTTTCTGATTCTTTTGGAACCGTGTATTTTACATAGTAGTTGAATTTTCGAGAATCTTGACCTAATAGATCCCAGTTTTCATTATTTTTGGGTTCTGAAACTGTTGATGTTTCTTTTTTACAGAGTTTTTCAAGGTTTTGGATTGTTAATATCATCTCCCCCTCTTCAGAAAGAATAGTTTCTAGACGATTTTTTGCAGAGGCTATTTGCTCCTGCTTTTGCGTAAGAGAATTCTGCAATGTTTTTATAGCTGCTTCCATTCTCTTGTCAATGCATCTGCAAAACAATTCTTTTCAGATTTTATATATTCAATATATGGGTGAAATGGTTGAACTTTCATCTGCCATCTAACAAGTCTGCCAGATTTGTAATTTGCACGAAGATCATATCTCCAGAATCCTGTTACATATGTGGAATCTGTTCTTAATAAAAATCTGGTTGGAATTAATTCCATTTGCCATTTTGTTAAAACTTTAACACAAGTTAATGTTTCTAACTCATGAATTGGATATTTTAATTCAGTATCTGTGAATGATCCTGAAACATATTTGCATAGTAAAAGATCTTTGTCTTTTATCTTATTTTTGATTTTTTCACACGAATATTCAATCTTGGTATCTTTCGATGCCAATTTTTATGATATATCAGATAGTTTGTCCAATTTCTCTTTCGAGCTATCAGACTTAGCGTACTGGGTTGCTCCAGTATCTTTTATTCCTTGTTGATGGGTTGCATCACCAACATAGTTTCCCGAATCATCAAGATTCAGTATCGCTTTACCATTAGGTAGAGCTCTCATACAACCTCCCCTGGTTGTTTTATCAGCATCAATCTCAACAACTAAAAAATCATTTTCTGTTGGATTGTATAAGATGGGTAAAACTTCAATTTTTCTTTTGATAGCTTTTACAGTTAGAGTATCTTGTCCAGTCCATGACCATGGAACCTTTTCAGATATCTTTTTCTGTAAAACCTTTCTTTCGTTTGCCAAATTTTTGAAAAATCCTTCATTGGCAATGTAATTCAAACATCCTAAAAATCTTTGAATTTGTTTTCTGTCCTGTAATTCATCAGGGAAAGCTTGAACCTTTTCCTGAACATGCGGAGATAAATCGAGAGTACCATTTTCTTTTAAAATAAGGCCTAAATACTCGATTTCTTTTTTGGCTAATTGTGATTTCTTTTTTGAAATAACAATTCCTTTTTTTGAAATTCTGTTTAAAACAGTTTCTACATCTTTAAGATGTTGTTCTTTAGTTCCTTTTGTAAAAACTAGAATATCATCAATATATGCCAAACATATATGTTCTAATCCTCTAAGAGCATTATCCATAAATCTTTCGTATATAGATGGTGCTTGTTTTAATCCAAATGGAAGGACGTTCCATTGGTAGTGACCTTGTGGACTTGAAAAAGCTGTCAAAGGCTTAGTTTCTTCAGAAAGTCTTATTTGATAATATCCTGATTTTGCATCAAATGATGAAAACCAATCGCATCCTTTTATTTTCTGCAGAATATAATCCTTTCGTGGCAATTTATAAGAATCTCCGATTGTAGCATCATTGAGTTTCTTATAATTTATCACCATTCTAGCTTTTCCTCTTTTTATTTCATTGTGATTTGTCACATAAAAAGCGGGTGCTGAATGTGGACTTGCAGAAGGAGCAATTAACTTCTTTTCTAAAAGATCTTTTAAATCTTTTTGAAATTCTGTTTTATCTTTTACATAATAAGGCATTCTGTTTTTTACATTGACTTCCTTGTTAGGATCACGTAATTTAATAGTAACAAGTTCATTATTTATATTTTTTAATTGATCCAAAGGATCTTCTGAACATACCGTATCAAGTTTTTGTTCTATCTCTTCGAGATTTAAAAAGAATTTTCCTTCTTCCCAAATACTCTTTAAATTTATGAGATTTTCAGAAATTAACTGAATAATTTCATTTCTAGTGATAATTTTTGTTGTTTTAACTTTTTTCTTTTCTTCGGGATTTGATAAATTTTTCCAAAGTAAAGAAATAGTTTTAACATTTTGCACAAACGGTGCATATAGTTTTAAAAAATTATTTCCAATGATTAGATCTAAACCTGAATCATGAAGATAAATTGTTGGTATAAGAAATTTATATTCTTCTATAATTATAGAAATATCTCTCAAAACAAACCATATCTGATGTTTTGATTTATCTGCAACAGTTATTTCTTTGGGTTTTTCTAATTCTTCCCAGTTTCTAGCTATGTTTCATTTTCCAAAACATGATGTTGCGCCTGTATCTAAATAGGCTAAAATTTCCTTCTTACGAAGTTTTACTTTGATAAAGGTAGCACTAGGGTTACCTTTACTCAAGATTTTGGTCTTCTTCTGAGTCTGTACAAAGTTCATAGAAACTTTGTTGCTCCCAATCAGAATCTGAATCTTATTCTACTGGTTCATAACCTATTCCATAGATTATATTCAAAACTTGTTTCTTTTCTTTAGAAACTTTCTTTGGACATTCATTAGCATAATGTCCTGTTTCATGACATAGCCAACATGTACAAGATTTTTTACCTTTAGGACAAGTTTTATTCTTTCTAGGGTAATCTCTTTTTCTTCTATAGAATTTCTTCTTTCTATGTTTCTTTTTATCATAGGAGAATTTTTTAAATTTCTTTCTTCTAGGAAATTTTCTTTTTCTCCTAGTTTTTTCACAACCATAAGCCCCAACTCTTTCTTGGAGTCTATCACAGCACAATCCTATTCGTGCATCTCGTTTTGATTGTTTCTTTAGGCACTGTTCTTGCATCCAGTTTCTAAGAATAGAAATCCTTGCTCCTAAAGTATTTTTTAACTTTTCCTTCAGAAACTGCATTTTTAAATGCCGATTGAATCGTTTGAGACATTGCCATGGGCAACTTTTGATAAAATAGTTCAACAATTTGTTGACCTTCTCTAATTGTTTTATTTATATCATAGTATAATTGTGAAAATTCACAAATATAATTTTCTATGTAACAAGGGTTACATATGGATAAATTCATAATTCTCCATATTTTTTCAGTATTATAGGCGGTATTAGAGTCAACCGTATCTTGCCATCCTTTAAATTCTTCTAAAAGCCATTCAAAGACTTTATTAATCATTTCCATACTATTTTCTGCAATTAATTCTTCATCAGGTTTTTCAGCCAGAAATTTGTATGCATTACCTTCTGTTCTACACAAAAGATAATTAAAAATTTGTTTTGGATTTAGATTTTTAAGATCATTATCTAATTGTAGTGAGATGGTATTTCTATTATACCAACTTCTTATAGCTTGAACCATATTATCAATACAATCAATGTTTAGATATCCACTTCCATCGTTTACACTATGCTTAGGGACATAATTAAGTGGTACCTTTTGGTATTTGACTTTAGAAAATTCTCTATGGAAATCTGAGTTCCAATTATAAGAGGGTCCTCTTTTTGTTCCTGAGCTTTCGCCCATTTCTAATTCTTCTAATTTGACGAAATTTCCATCGTCTTTAGATTCATCATCAGAACTAAAATCATAGACATAATTATCTAGCTCCTTAGGTTCAGGTTCTTCCTTAATGGAATCTTTTTCACTTATGTCTAAAGTAGCCATAAGTTGGTCTAATTTTTCGAGTTGATATTCTATATTTTCTTCTATACTCATTTTTTATAGTGAGTAAATAAAGATGCTTCAATTTTTTCTTTATTCTTCTCCCCCTCTCTAAGTTGAAGAGAATGATGTTGTTTACAACAACAATTATTTATAATATAATTAATCATATCAGTTATATTGTTTAACTGAGGATTAAATGAATGATACATATGAGGATATTTATGATTCTCATTTTTGTTATAACATGGAAAATCTTTTTCCATATTTACCCAAGTTTCACGGGGTCTTTCTAATCCTTGCTCATAATCTTTTGTAAATAAACTATTTTGTTTAAAGATTTGAGGTAAGGTTTCGAGGTAAGAAATTTGTCTTTCAAATTTCTCATTTAATCTTTTGGTTTCGTCAAGCAGAGCTTCAACTCTAGTTGAAAGAGTGTTGTGTTCTTTATTAGCCATTGACTAGGTTTTTTATTCTTTCTTCGATTTCATTTGCTAAACTCTCAAAGTTTATGAATAAAAAATAATCATAGTCAATTATTGAGAAATAAAAGGATGTATCTCTACACCATTTTATTTGATTTTTTGCTAAATAAATATTTTTGTGATTTGGCCGTAATATAAATGGTTGGGGTATTACCTTTCCAAACGGATTTATAAGCCCATTCTTGATTTGTTTTGTTTTATTTTATTCTAGACTTTCTAAGCCGGTTTTATACAAACTGAATTAAAATGTTTGACTTTTTTGAAAAAGTCATTTTGACGACTGCACCGTAGAATTGCCTTTTGAGTAAATGTGGTTTTCTTTCCACTGTACTAATTTTTGTTCTGTTACCTTTCTAGATTAATGGATATTGGATTGGATGTGTCGATGCATATAAATAATAAATTAACAATCATATATCATTCATCTGTGATTATAATTTTCAACTTGTTTGAAGGCATTATGGGTGCAAGTGCCCCCACTTTGTTTTCAACATTTTCACCTTAATACTAGTGGTAATAGTCACTTTAGTTCTTGAATGTGTAGCAAATAGTCACAATAGTCCTTCAATGTATCAAAATTTTAAAATAGTCTCTGATTGTCTACTTTGTTAGTCAAAATAGTCTCTAAAGCTTAAATAACCCCTTAATACTCACAATAACTCTTTGATATAAGGACTAAAATGACAATAAGTAAGTATGTATAAGGACTAATATGACAATAAGTAAGTCTATTGAAGGACTAATATGACAATATTAACGAAATATTTTAATATCAAGGACTATTTTGACTAACAAAGTACACAATCAGGGACTTTTTTGCTATTTCGATACATTGAAGGACTATTGTGATTACTCGTCACTCATTCAAGTGACTATTTCCCCTTAATACTAACATATATTAATAATCTCAAATATTATTGAATAAATATTTCACTTGGATGGTTTGATGATATTCACTTAAGACGTAAGAAAATTGAATAAATCATCGTTCAAACTCTTTTTATTTAAAGTAACCGTCTATCTTCAACTTATAAAATATATGAAATTTGTTTTTTTTTTTTATGTAAAATATATGAAATTTGTTAATTTAATTACAAAAGTATATGCGAATCATTCAATTGAGTCTCTAATATCTTAGATTTTTCAAAAAAAAAATCTATATCTTGGAGGGTAATAATTTATGATAAAATGGATGGTTTATTCAAATATATTTACTTTTTTTTTAAAGAAATATGAAGTATATTTTAATATTTAATCCTACACACACAACTATATCCCTGAAATATCATTTTTTCAAAAAAACAAAAAGTTGGTTTTTGGTCTAAATTAAAATGTGGTGGTTGCTAAAATGCTCTTTCATGAAAATGAGTGGATCTATTATAGCAAAACTTATATGTGTGTGTTGCCTCCACTACTTAATTTTTTTTGGTCCGTCACCAAAGACTAGATTCTCATATTGTGGCAAACAAATGTATGAATTCTCATACGAAGACACTTTTTAAATATGATTATCTTAAATCCTATAAAAAATGTAATATTTTAAATAACTATATATAGTTATTCAACATCAGTACAAACCATGTCAGCTAAAAAACAATTATAATTAAGGGATTTTTAACATATAAATACCCTCCCAGAAGTCATACACAATATGATTTTATTTTATTTTTTATAGTAAAATAAGCTTTTTTTGTTTTTGGTGATGACGGTTTAAGGATGGTACAAATTTACGATACACATGAACTTTTCAGAACTCAATAGAAAATATAAACAAAAATCTGAATCCTAATTAACATCCAAACTAGTTTTTTTCTCCAAAAAAAATCAAACCAATTTCTTCTATATATAGACAATGGTCAAGAGTAAAGAAAGATACAGAGTCTTTGATCTCATCCATCTACATGAAGAAAAAAAAAATCAGTGTTAGCTTATATTGATTAGAACTAGTCTCTTAGATAACCAATTCATGCATATGTTGATAAATGATAAATCATTTATAAGACTGACAATGTTGATCAATTTGATGATACCAACGAAACAAGTCATTATCATTCATTTTGGAATACACAAGGAGAGCAAACTTAAACAAACTAAAAGTAACATTTAAATACAAAAAAAAAAAAAAAACATAAAAAGAGAAGCATAAATATACCAGCACATACAATAATATTTCAAAACAGATACTGATGGAGTAACCAAAATATATGATTTCCATGTCTGGTTTTAAGGGTGCGCCGACAGGTCTTTTAGGCAAATGAAGTTGCAAGCATAGGTGGTCAAGTTCAAAAGTGGTGGATGAGGTGGGGGTTGATCAACCAGAGAGGCTACATGATAGTGCACTTTAATTATCTAAAATTGTTTGATGGTGTTTCTTCATGTATGATACATGTGTCATGTGGTTCTCCTAGACATGAATCTCTCTGCATGAAAGATGGTAGATGTTAAAATATTATTCTAGTAATTTTAAAGAAACTACCACCATCGACAGAGAGGGTTAACTCAGATATAAACGTCACGATTTTGGTGTACATATTGAGAAATAGGGTGTCAAATTGGATAATCGTTTTGTCATCTCATACAATCAACATCTTATGATCAGTTATGGAGGTCATGTTAACGTGAAATATTGTAACAAGTCTAACTCCATCGAGTACCTTTGTAAGTATATGAACAAAGGTCCTGATAGGGTGACAATGTTAGTTGATGGTGATAAACATGACAAATTTAAGTCAGTGGATGAAATAAAACAATATTTTGATTTTCGATATGTTTCACCTAGTAAGGCTGTTTGGAGAATATTTGTTTTTAATATGCACCAAAATTGGCCTCATGTACTTAAGTTGAAATATCATTTTCATAAAGAACAATATTTTATTTAAAGATAATATTAACATTAAGTCAGTGAGGTAGAATGAAGAAGCTTTCACTTGATTTCTTGTGTGGTTTCATGCAAATTGTCAATATGAAGAAGGTCGAGATGACATGTGCTTAATTTCCAAAAAGATTTACATATGTGAAAGATGATAAACGATGACAGCCATGCAAACAAGAATATTGTATTGGAAGGCTTGATAAGCCCCCTGATATAGGTGAACTATACTAGAACCATTTCGATAGGTTGGTGGAAAAAAATGGATAAAAATAGTTGATGATCTATCAATCATGTGGACATCTTCTAGAAAATATGTTATGCTTTATGATTACTTGCGATGTTGATGTGTTTATAGATGAAATAACATAATCAAGTGATTTGGGTTCAGTCAATTAGGGTGGGTTAGTTTAGCTTCTTAAAAAAAGTGATTTGGGTTCGTGTCATGAAATAACAAATAAAGACACACCTTGAGCACTTTTCTTAAAAAGAATTAATTATTATTATTATTATTGAAACAAGTCATTGTTTAGTTCAGACTTCCTTTCATTGCATGATAACTTAAGATTGTCGGTGTTTAATGTTCACTTACATATCAATCATTGAGTTGTATTCTTGTTGCAATTTTTCTATTGTACATGAGATCATTATTTATTTAACTCAGAGAGCTAGCTTGATGCAATTTCTAGCTTCATTACATATTTAAATCATTGAATACCTTCACCTTTTGAGCAATTATGTCAACATTAACATCAACAAAGTTGATTGATTTTTCTTTCTTCTCAATTCTCACTATCATAAAATTGAGAATTTTTGCTCATTTAAGAGAAACGCCCAAGTTATAAAACATTAGTTTCGAGAATTTTGATAAAAGAGAGAAAGAAATTAGTTAAGGAATTAAAAGCGAATTGTTATATTTAGAAATTAGAAATAAAATATTTAAGCTATCAATATTTTAAATTTTAGTTTTTATTTAATTTCTTTAAGACACTTATAAAAGCTTAACTAGTGTGCTAGATTATCCTGTCTAGTGCAGTACTTGCTGCATGTAGTCCTTGGCACATAGAGTGATCAGTGTGTATGTGATTTCTGAAATGTAAAATGATTGATTATATTAGTGAAAATGGTGCAAAAATATGCTGTAGCCTGTATATATTAATATTAGAATTTAGAAGATTTTAATGTTTCATTTTTTTTCCTTCACTATTTTCCTTTCAGATTGAGCATGAAGGAGGTTTCTTTCATAGTATAATCAATTTAGAGTTTTGAAAATTTTGCACTGAAATCGGAAAGTTAACACAAGGCATCTTTCATTTTTGGTTATTTTGTTTCTATAATCAGATAAGGAAGCAAATATCAATGTCCATTTTGGAGATTCAAAAGCAAGCGAATTCACTTCTACCTTGTGTAGTCCTTGCTAGCACACTGTTAGTGCGAGTCTTCCGACATTCTTTTATGGGGTTTACCAGCAGGTATGTCGATTTTCTGGACGAATTTGTTGATAAAAAGTTAATTTTATCATTAATTTCATTTTTTAGCACTTGAACAGGACACATATATGATTTACTTGCAGATACCATGCTCCTCAAGTGAAGAGGACTTCATTGAGGCATTTAACAGGCCAGCAGAACTTGTGATTGCTTATGTTGATCAGTTTGTGGTGAAGTCTATTCTTGTATTTGGTCTGCCAACTGCAACAGGTGAGGATGGTCCCTTTTTTCGATATGCAAATATTAATAATTAGTAGTTAATGGAAGAAACTATTGCTGTGGTTTTTGTCCCATCACTCTTATTATTGTTGCTGGAAGAAACTGTCTGTAGATGTAAAAGGAATGTGTTTAGCATTACACAGGTTGTGCTTGTTCCTATTACATTTGGTATACTTCTAATCGGTAACACTATAATTTCTCAGATACATTTGGTCTACTTCTATTGCGCCCCCCTCTTTTTCCAAAAATTCCCTCGATTTTTAGATTATAAAATCCGGAGCGTGTTTTTTTTGTCATTTAGAAATGGGAAAATTAGCCATGACCAATTCAACATTGTGGCTAACTGTTTTTTTCAAGGATTTTTACACATTTGGATTTTAGAATTCGAAAAGGAAAAAAAAAAGAAAAGAATTTTACACATCTGGAAAAAGAATTATAGCATATTAAGTTTAGCAGCGTTGAACTTTCCCTTGCCATGGGAAAACCCGCTCTTGAAGTTACCAATGTAGACAGGGAAAGGACAGATGATATATCCATCATGAACAAGTTTTGAGTGCGAATTCTTTAGGAATTCCCTTCATGGTCACGACACCCTTGCCAAATCCAATGGGGATATCTACATTGGTAACTTTGAGAGTGATCTTTTCCATGGCAAAGGAAAGTACACATGGTTAGATGGAACAATATACGAGGGTGATTGGGTTGATGGAAGGAGGACAGGGAAAATCCATTAGGAGCAAGTTTTGAGGGTGAATTCTCTAGGAATTCCTTTCATGGTCACGGAACTCATACAAAATCCAACGGGGAATTCTACATTGGTAACTTCAATAGGGTTGTTTGGTTATTGTGTTGGTTTGCCATCAATTTTTGCTTGACAGGAATGATTTTTTTTGCCTAGAGAGCCTTGCGGACTATGTATGTTGTGATCTCATCATGTTGCTAGACATGGTTCTTGTGCAGTTCATAACATGGCCAGTCGGTACCTTGCGGACTGCTATGTGCGGTTTTCCTCTCTTTTTTGATTCGAAGGTCGCGGTCCAGTTTGTGTTTGCTCTGTTTTGGGTTTGCCATTGCTTTGTGCAGGAAAAGGAGTTGTTTTCGGTCTGTAGGGTCTCAACTTTAAAATGTGAAGTGAAGGAAACCTTACAAATTGGAAGCTGCAGAGTGTGTATCATATGTAAAAAGCTGGTGGATCTTAGCGAATCCGGCAGTGCAGGTGGCGTGCCTAGAGATGATTGTATAAGGGATTCAGTCCTTTATAGGGTTAAGGATTTATTGTAATTTAGTTGTATAATGATTGTAAAGTTGACCACTATCATGTATATGTTGGAATATTTTATTATTTTATTATATTCCAATATCATTATGTGGGCAAATATCGTAATAATAATTATATTAGCTATTTATCAATTTGGAGCCTTAATTGATTAGTGATCAAATTAAGTAATAAGGCTTATTAGATTTCTATTTAGAGTATTAATTAATTAATTAATCAATGGATATGGACTCAATATGGGTGGATGTCCGGATGACCCATTAACGGAATAATGGGAAACCCTAATGGTCATCCAATATAAAAGAGGCTATGGTCCCCAATATACCGTACACAGCGGAACTCTCTCTTCTCCCCATCTGAAGAGAACTTGAGGCATAAAGGTACCGGTTGAGGAAGAACCAAATTAGCCGCCGCTAACCGTGTTGATGTTGATGTTTGTTTCAGATCACCTTCTCACTTTATCGTTGTTGTCGAGAGGGCTGCCATCATAGCTTTATCCAGGTATTCCTAATACTTATTTCTTAATATCCTTGATAAATCAAACATGTCGTTGATCCGATCATAATCATGTTCAATGTTTTGTTTGCTTCCGCTATTGATTCATAATT
The DNA here is from genome assembly GCF_051527215.1 of Medicago sativa. Classification (NCBI taxonomy): domain Eukaryota; kingdom Viridiplantae; phylum Streptophyta; class Magnoliopsida; order Fabales; family Fabaceae; genus Medicago; species Medicago sativa. Next base: position 4,142,531 of record NC_140753.1, read on the forward strand.
GTTGAACATGTTTTATGAAACCTATTTTATTTAAGACCTAAATTTCCAACAGTATATGATATCTATATATAGAAGAATGATTCTATATTTTGTCAACAAAAAAATAAATTATTGATTCTCATATTCAGTTCCGATAGCGATGTTGGCTCTATAATTCTGAGTTTCTGTTATGTGTGTTTGTCTATTACTCTAACTAATCGTAAACTACAATCTCCAATCTGTCACTCTTTTCTATTAAGATTATTACTATTAGTAATCTATCACTGTTAGCTATAGCATGGTCCACTCAACTTTTTCTGCATGATGGGTAAGAGTAAATATGTAAGAGAGTCTAACTATACTAACTGGAATTTAACTGAACTTGGTTATTATTTATTACAACTCTATTATTGGTGATGGTATTTTTTATAAACAAAAATTGTATTGACTGGATTAACTTGTGTGACTTGATGAAAGATCACCTTTTCAAAACCACATTGAAAAGAAGTGAACGAAATATGTGTTCAACCCAAAACTTTCTCGATTCATATATCATCGATTTGAAGAAAAAAATTAATTTGGGTTATTGTTTTTTAAAAATATATATAATTTATTAAAAAAATGTATTAAAAGTCTAGTTAGATTGCCACGAGTACTGTTATAGACACATCAGCAGTATAACAAACACATAATTATTTTTAACAGAGTTAAATTAAAATTATCAATTATGTCTAAATGGTAATGAATTTGGACCATTTAAATAAGCTATCAGAGGTTTGATCCCTTTCTATTGCGAATGAAGAGAGGAAATATACCTTGTGTGCTCCCATAAGTTTTCTTATAAGAAGGTTAATCATTGTTAAACAGCGGTGAAAACTTCATTTTGTCACAATAAAATAACATAAATGACGGTGAGATCAATCTTTGGCCAAAAAATACATTCATATTTTCCGATCCTCACATGTGGAAGAAATAATTTATCTTACAACATTTATATCTTATTAGCTACAAAAATGTAATTCAATTAAGAGTAAAACCTTTGGCAAACGACATGCATAGAAAGGTCTTCTTGGGTTCTTCTTGGGTTCTTCAGAGTATTGGCTTTTCTTACAATACAAATTATGGGACGCTAATATTCTAGCATTCTTACATCACCATTAAACATGAAACTTGAAGATGAAGCTCGACTTTGAGAGTTGTTTTTGGCCATACGACCACCACTCATCATTTTAGCTTCAACCTTAACAAATTTAATGGAAGAAACTTTGTAGATTTTGGATTGTAAATGAGAGATTGAAAAATTAGGGTTTAAAGTTTATAGAATCAAGGAAGAAAGAACCGTTACACAACGGTCCTGAAGAAGACAATTTTTTTTTCATTTTCAATCAAATTCGTCCTTGGCTTTTTTTCACCTTCGATCAAATTATAGTCCATATTTGTGTGGCATCTGGACTTGACACGCCATGTGAGCAGTTAACTTCTCACGTCAACACAGTTAACGACCCAACATGATTCAAGACGAAATTGATTGACATTTATAAAATTCAAGAACTAATTGACTATTTCGAAAAATATGAGGGTGAACTTAACCGGACCATACAAATTTGAGGACAAAAAAAACCTATTCACTCCAACTTTTTTTCTCTATAAAGTGCATTCATATCGTGATTCTAAAAAAATGGTTCATCGCATTAAAGTCTATTTATAATTATCATTAATATCATTTTAATTTTATAGTTTTCTAGTTTAAAAACAGATGTTGAAGGTTTTTATAGTCCCTTGATCCATGCGCGCAGAAGAAAACAATTGTAAATTTATATTTGAAACAAAATCACACAATTTTTTATATTTTTATAAAAATAAATGATATTCATTCATTCAAATTAATAGAGTACATTAATGCAATACAAATTCAAAGACGGTAAAAATAAAATGGATGAATCTGCGAACAAACTCACAACATCTGTGTTAATAACATATAATAGAAGAGTGTGTATGCCTACAAAATGATTATATACAAGTCTCCAAAATACTCATGTTTCATCAAAGTGAATCTGCAATTATTAAAAGCTAATCTTTAAATATGAATAAAATAAACACCGCACTAAGACGAAAAATCAAAACAAACAGAGTCGTTCAATAGTAAAATAGTTTTCCATCATACACAAATGCGTTTTTTTTTTCGTTTGATCAATAAGTGACATCATATTTCATTTGATTCAATAATTTAACCTATTGATCTAATGTTAAAAATAAAAAACTTGTGCATATGGAAAGGCTATGAATTGCACGTGTACAACCAAAATGGAAAAAAAAACATAACTAGACACACAACACAACTGAAGTAGGTAGTCGATTTAGTCTTCGAATATATTTTTTGTTGATCAATTTATTTCATACAATTATTAACAAAAGAGATATGTTTGCAACCTCAATTTTGTATGTGTTAATTAACATCTGATTCTTAGGGAAATAGGATCTTGCTATTTCAGTGTTCGGTGTGAGATATATATAATTTTACTTTTTTTTTTTGAGGGAATAAATATAATTTTACTATAAATTATTTCATTTAAAAATCGAATAAGGATTTTCCTTCTAAACAATTCATTTTTTTATGGAGCTTATTAGACTATTTAAACCCTATTTGCATTTGCTTCATTTAACCTCAATATATTTAAAAAGTATAGTGACAACATTCAAATATTCAAATGACAGTTTGTTGAACAGAAAATCATTATGATAGGACGGATTGCCTTAATGTTAGGTTTTATATTATTAGTATCATTGTTATTATACCTCAAATCTAGAGAGGGAAATAGAGGTAGTTTTTTTTTTGTTGAGGGAAATAGAGGTAGTTATATACAATAAAAAGGGAAAGAGTGGAAAAGAATATATTGGGGAATGAAAGTCTCCGATGATTCTGCCCGACCCCTACCTTTACATTCTGACTCTTCCAAGTTTGAAATTTTATGTTAGAATATTATTTGTCAATTTTTTTCCTTCACAAAAGCTAATTACTTCCCCAACAAGACCAATGCTACCTAATTCCCCTCACTTTCTTATCTTTCCGGTCATTATTATAAGCAAAAATTCATTTTTTAGATTCATTCAATATACATTATTTATTGAATGAATCTAAAAAATGAATTTTTGCTTATAATTGTGACCGGGTGGAGTACCTATTTATTTCAAGTTTATGTATCTAACTTTTAATCTTTTGCATGGGGAATTATTTTCAATCTGTCTTTTGTTCTGCATGTGTGATAAAGTTAATACTACTACGCATAAAATGCTATCAATGGAAAGAAACAAGTAGAGACGCAATTATCGGTAGAGATTGCGTAAGTTCAGTTCCTTTAATAGATGAGTGATGATTGAATAAGGGATAGGCATTGGAACACGGTCGTGTATCTGGATCTTCTCTCTCATCTTCCAAAATATTCATTTCATCTTCCCGATCAGATCAAACGATCCTATATAGTGTTTTCCACTACAACTCTTTCTTTTTCATTTTTTGTTTGTTGCTGCTTTGCGTAAGGTTGATTGTGTTTTGAGACTAATTAATTATTTATTATGCTTCCATATGTTTTTTCAGGTTGCTCTATTCCAGTACAAATAAAGACACAACTTGAGCACTTATCTTAAGCTTTTTTTATAAAGTGCTTAAATGTTTCTTCTGTTGTGGATTTTAGAATATCTTCACTTGTTCCTAGTGGACAATGTAAGGTAATATTTGTACAAATCAAACCACTATTCAATAGCCATGTATTATGATTGTCATCTCATCGTTTCTTGTAATGCCTAGGTTTAAAGTGAAGTATTTTCCAAGTGGGAATGTCTACATCGGTTTTTACAAGGGAAACCGTAGGCATGGCAAGGGAAAGTTCACATGGTCAAATGGAACAATATACGAGGGTGATTGGGTTGATGGAGAAAGGACAGGGAAAGGGCAGATCATATATCCATCAGGAGCAAGTTTTGAGGGTGAATTCTTTAGGGATTCCTGTAATACCCCATCCATTTATGTTGCGAGTAATATCAGTTAACGAAAGAAAGTGCGCGTCTGAGCTTAGGGGCGTAATTGGAATTTGAACTTGAGGGGTATTTAAGGACAAAAGGTCCCAAAATATTCATTTTCATTTGAACTTTCTCTCTCTAGGTTTCCAACAATATTTCTCTCTCCCTTCTCTCTAAAATTTCGACCCAATCTCCCCTCAATAATCATCCACTCTTTGTGTTAATTCCTTGAGGCAAGCATCATGGAAAGGGATAAGAAGTTCTTGATGGAAAACACCTAAAGATTGTAGAAGCAAGCTCTCTCTTTTGATTCTTGTCTACCTAGGGTTTGGTTTAAGCTTAGAAACACTTGAATCTTATTTCTTTTGGGCAAGGTGAGTTCTTAGTTAGAAAAACCTTCCTTTGGTTTGAGCTTTCTTGGTGTGTAAGCTTTGATTGTGCTAGATGTGTTTATGAACTTCAAAACTAATTCTTGATGAATATTTGTTAAGTTTGCCATGAAATATGTTATTTATTGCTTTAGTATGTTGCTGGATGTTTTGGTGCATTGCAGGAAGCATTAGGATGCGTTTTGGGTCAAAAATTGCAATTTTGGTACCACAGGCCCGAAGAACTACGCTAATAGCGAAATTCTACGCTAATAGCGTAGCTCCCCAGAAAAGCCACGCCCCAGGGGCGCTATTAGCGCAGCCCTCTGGAGTGGCCATGTTAATTTTGGCCTTTTGGCCCACCCTCGGGTCGGTGGTGCGTTCTGAAGTATTTCTTTCATCGTTTTACAATCTTATAACCCCAAAACGACATCTAGGCAATGCATCTAACACGTAACGATTCTCGAATTAAAAATCATGGCAATCATAACATAATCATTAGGGATTTCTAGTGAGCGAATCACTTGAATGTGAAAGGGAAAGTAATAGTTTATCAAGGGAAGAAACATAGAGACTCGACATAGTTTGTCGTGAGTAGAATAGCATCATTTAGACGATGAATGATAGATTATGATACGATTAGATATCTTTTCACTAAGAATGTTTTAACAACATATATGTGCCGTGTCTCTTGTGATCACACTAGGTTGGTTTCAAGAGGTTTCCATTAGGTGAAGCGGGAATAGCCGTAAGGGACCCACACGTCACTAGGGAGTTCCGGTGGTTTACCTTAGATAGGTTTCCATCGAGCAGATAGGGTTTGCGCTCGGGTTTACTCCACCCCGGGGCTTTCCATAAAATGAATCCAGATATTGCTATTGTTCAACGCTAACTCTTATTTCAATTATTGTTGACTATGAGATGACGTCAGATACGTTAAGCTTCAGACTAGAATATTTAAAGATAGTTTTGTCAATGACGATTCTAGGTTTTCCCCTAATCGTACGACTTAGTAATGTGACATATGTAAAGACCTCGATGCTTAGAGAGTATCTTGGTAAAGCGGTCTTAAATTACCCCTTAACCGCGATGTCATATTTAGAGATATTGAGACTATAACAAGTAAGTTGATCCTACGACGGGTCTAGCATGCACTACCGTCTAGGAAAGCAACCCACACACGTATAATCAACCGTCAGGTTGTAAAGTAGACACGTGGTAACCATAGACTTTCCCCGAGGTTATCACTAGCTAGGGTTAGATAGAACTCACTGAGGCATTATGTCTCATCCCTCTCCTTATTTGTTCAGGTTCTCAGGTTTCCCGCAGTAAAGGTAAAGAAAAGGTGCAGGAATAACATGCTTGCAAGGACTTCATCTTGGTGTTAAAGTAGTTGATGCATATGTATAATTATTAGCACATGTAGTATTGTGGATGTATAATTAGATTTGTACGACAAACTTCTATGAAGAATGATGTATTATAAGACTTTGGTTGTTGAAGTTGTGTTTTGATGACAAAGTTATATTGTAAAAATTAATGTATCCAATATCAGTTTTAACGCACTTTTGATTATTCTAGACACTATCAAAGTGGGCGTTACAAATTGGTATCAGAGCAGGTCGTTCCAGATCGTGCCTTGGGTCATTAATATTACAATCCAAGAAGTCGTTCTTTCGAGTTTAGGATATTGTCCTCATTGTTATATTTGGTTGAAATTGATCACTTTGACTTAAATATGGCAGTTAGAGAGGAAATGTCCGGAGCGCGAAGAGGACGAGGCCGGCCAAGGAATAACCAGAATGATGAGGAGAATGAGAATCCTAGTGCTCAGATGTGGGCACAGTTGATGCAGCAGAATCAGCAGATGATGCAAATGATGCAACAGCAGATCCAGCAGAATGCTCAATCCCATCAGCAGTGGGTTGCAGCTATGCAACAAGGTCCGGGAGTGCATCAACAGCATCCTCCACCTCCAGTTGTGGGGAACCTAGCTTTCCGAGAGTACAATCGGAACCATCCTCCAGAGTTCGATGGTAGTGGTGAACCACCAAAGGCTAAGAGGTGGATTAAGCACATGGAAAAGATTTTCCTTATGGCCAACTGTACCGAGGAAGATAAGGTGATCTTTGCAACTAATCAATTCCGAGGTGCAGCCCAGGATTGGTGGGAAACGGCTCGGCGTAGGATGGAGGCTAATGGGCTAGAGTTGAATTGGGAGAATTTTAAGCAAGTTATGAAAGAGAAGTACCTTCCTATGACATTCAAGGTCAGAAAAGAGCAAGAATTTCTTCACTTGAACAGGGTAACATGTCCGTGACGGATTTTACCAAGAAGTTCGAGGAGTTATCTCATTACTCAACTCACAATGAGTATGCTGGTAATGAAATGTGGAAGGTTAATCATTATAAGCATGCTTTGAGGGGCGAGTTGTATGCGGTGGTCAGTCAACAGAGGTTGACAAACTTTGATGAGATGGTACATAATAGCTTGGAAGCTGAAAGAGGTTTTGACAGAGCTGCTAAAGAAGGTACTACTGCTTTCGATAGAAGAAGAGGTAGCTTTGTTGATAAACATCATGAGAAGTTGAAGCCAAAGGGGTCTCCTCAGATGGGTAAACAGTCTGGTTCTTTCAGATCCTATCCAACTTGTAAGAAATGTGGAAAAGCTCATACGGGGGAATGTAAGCTGGGTGACAACTCTTGTTATGCTTGTGGCCAGACGGGACATTACATGGCAAATTGTCCAAATAGAGGAGACAAAGGCAAGGGAGCAAGCACTACAATGACTAGAGGAAGGGTGTACTCACTAGATGGGAAGAAGGCTCAGGAGAATGAAGACTTGATCAGCGGTATGTGTTTTCTTGGTCAGAATCCCATTAGAGTTTTGTTTGATTGTGGTGCCTCACGTTCCTTTATTTCTTTTCAATGTGTGGAAACTCTTCAATTGTCTGTTTCATTACTAAAGCCCCCTATGATGGTGACTACGGCCACCGATGGAGGAGTCGTAGCTAATTATGTATGTGAGAATTGTCCTATCACCGTGTCTAGCAAGACTTATTATATAGATTTAGTATGTCTTCCGATGAAACAACTTGATGTGATTTTGGGAATGGATTGGCTGTCAGCGAATCATGTGTATATAGGGTGCGCAGAAAAGAGTATCTATATGCCAACTAGTGATACGGTGGAAGGAGTAGCCTTGTCAGAATTGATTAAGCACACATATCAGATGGCTCAGTTTATCTGTGCTCAAGATAAGAAATTTTATGTGATGCTCACTGTGACTCCAGAAACAGATTTAAGTCCTAGCGACATCCCAATTGTCAGTGAGTATTTGGATGTTTTTCCGGCAGATATCACAAGTTTACCTCCCGAAAGAGAAATTGAGTTTTCAATTGATTTGATTCCAGGAGCAGAGCCAGTATCAGTAGCGCCTTATAGAATGTCCCCCCTAGAACTCAAAGAATTGAAAGCCCAGTTAGAGGAGCTTATTCAGAAGCATTTCATCAGGCCTAGTGTTTCTCCTTGGGGTGCACCTGTATTGTTAGTCAAGAAGAAGGATGGCAGCATGAGGTTGTGTATTGATTATCGCCAGCTGAATAAGGTGACCATAAAGAATAAGTATCCTTTACCAAGGATTGATGACTTGTTAGATCAACTCAAGGGAGCGTCAGTGTTCTCGAAAATTGATCTCAGATCGGGATACCATCAGATTCGTATCAAGTCTTCAGATGTGTCCAAGACGGCTTTCAGAACACGATACGGGCACTATGAATTTTTGGTCATGCCATTCGGTGTAACTAATGCCCCCGCAGTTTTCATGGACTATATGAATCGGATTTTTCAGCCATATCTAGATCAGTTTGTCATTATTTTCATTGATGACATTTTGGTTTATTCCAAGAACCCGCATGAACATGCTCAACATTTGAGAATAGTGTTGGACATTCTTCGGGAGAAGCAATTGTATGCAAAGTTCAGTAAATGTGAGTTTTGGCTAACAGAAGTCAGATTTCTGGGTCATGTTATTTCTCAGGGAGGTGTAGCAGTGGATCAGTCGAAGGTAGAGGCCATTCAGAATTGGACTAGACCAAAGAATGTGTCAGAAGTTCGAAGCTTTTTGGGACTAGCTGGTTATTATCGCCGTTTCATTATGAAGTTTTCCCAGATTGCTTTACCCTTAACCCGACTCACAAGGAAAGATGTACCTTTTGAGTGGGATGAAGAATGTGAGAAGAGTTTCAAGACTCTGAAGAAGAAGTTAACGCAAGCACCAGTCTTGACTCTTCCAGACCCGGAGAAGAGATATGTTGTGTTTTGTGATGCATCGTCTAAAGGACTTGGAGGAGTACTCATGCAAGAAAACAATGTGATAGCTTATGCATCTAGGCAACTCAAGACTCATGAAGAAAACTATCCCACCCATGACCTAGAATTGGCAGCCATAGTGTTTGTTTTGAAGAGTTGGAGACATCATTTGTATGGAGCACAATTTGAGTTGTTTAGCGATCACAAGAGCTTGAAGTACTTGTTTGATCAGAGGGATCTGAATATGAGGCAGAGGCGTTGGATGGAATACCTAAAGGATTTCGATTTTGAATTGAAATATCATCCAGGAAAAGCCAATGTTGTAGCGGATGCATTGAGTCGTAAAGCCTTGATCCAAGCCGAAGTAAAAATGCATGTTTGTAAGTTGCACGAGGAGATTCGAGACCTTAACCTTGAAGCCACAGAGGATGTTGATGGTATTTGGTTACACAGATTAGAAATCACTTGTGACTTGCGGTCAAGAATTGTACAAACACAGGAGACAGATGGTGACTTACGAAGGAAAATTGGTCATCCAGAATTTTCTATAGCTTCGGATGGGGCAATTTTATTCGAAGGAAGAATTTGTGTACCGAACGACGCAGAACTCAAAAGGATGATTTTAGAAGAAGCACACAAGAGTAGTTTCTCGATTCATCCTGGTGCTACCAAGATGTATCGCGATCTAAGGAGAGATTATTGGTGGCCTGGAATGAAATCAGATATTGCTGACTTTGTAGCTAGATGTCTGGTGTGCCAACAAGTTAAAATTGAACATCAAAGACCAGCGGGGTTGCTACAACCGCTAGAGATTCCTCAGTGGAAATGGGAGCAGATATCTATGGATTTTGTGGGAGGCTTACCTCGTACTCAGAAGGGACATGATTCCATTTGGGTAATCGTGGATAGATTAACCAAGTCGGCTCATTTCTTACCGGTTAAGTCTACCTACAAAACCTCTCAGTATGCAGAATTGTTCATTTCAGAAATAGTTAAGTTACACGGTGTTCCAGTGAGTATCGTGTCGGATAGAGATCCCATCTTCACCTCACACTTCTGGAAGGCTTTCCAAAGGGCTTTAGGGACTCGCTTGAAGCTGAGTACGTCTCATCATCCACAGACTGATGGACAAACAGAGAGAACTATCCAGACCTTAGAAGATATGTTACGCGCTTGCATATTGGAAGATGGTGGAAGTTGGAATCATCACTTACCTTTGATAGAGTTTTCCTACAACAATAGCTACCACTCTAGTATTGGGATGGCACCTTATGAAGCTTTGTATGGTAGGAAGTGTAGAACTCCTTTATGTTGGGCTGAGGTAGGAGATAAGAGTATTCTTGGACCAGAAATCATTCAAGAGACAACCTTGAAGATTAAATCGATTCAGGAAAAGATGAGGATAGCTCAAAGTCGTCAAAAGAGTTATGCGGACAATCGACGAAGGCCTTTAGAGTTCAATGAAGGTGATCATGTATTCCTGAAAGTTACTCCCAAATTAGGCTTGAGGGGTACTTTCAAGATTAAGAAATTGTGTCCTAGGTATGTAGGACCGTTTTTGATACTTAGGCGTATCGGACCGGTGGCTTATCAATTAGCTCTACCTCCAGCTATGTCAGGTATACATGATGTGTTTCACGTGTCCCAACTGAAGAAGTATGTACCGGATCCTTTCCAACCAGTTGAATTGGATTCTATAGAGTTGAAATCAGATTTGACATTTCAGCCGGAACCAGACATGATAGTAGACCGTGATGTCAAATCTCTCAGAAACAAAGAGATTCCTATAGTGAAGGTAGTATGGAAAGGTTGACCGGATGGTGAAGCTACGTGGGAACTAGAATCAGAAATGTTGAAGCAGTATCCGCACTTGTTTTCAGGTAAATTCTAAATTTCGAGGACGAAATTTTTTTAAGGGGGGTAGAGTGTAATACCCCATCCATTTATGTTGCGAGTAATATCAGTTAACGAAAGAAAGTGCGCGTCTGAGCTTAGGGGCGTAATTGGAATTTGAACTTGAGGGGTATTTAAGGACAAAAGGTCCCAAAATATTCATTTTCATTTGAACTTTCTCTCTCTAGGTTTCCAACAATATTTCTCTCTTCCTTCTCTCTAAAATTTCGACCCAATCTCCCCTCAATAATCATCCACTCTTTGTGTTAATTCCTTGAGGCAAGCATCATGGAAAGGGATAAGAAGTTCTTGATGGAAAACACCTAAAGATTGTAGAAGCAAGCTCTCTCTTTTGATTCTTGTCTACCTAGGGTTTGGTTTAAGCTTAGAAACACTTGAATCTTATTTCTTTTGGGCAAGGTGAGTTCTTAGTTAGAAAAACCTTCCTTTGGTTTGAGCTTTCTTGGTGTGTAAGCTTTGATTGTGCTAGATGTGTTTATGAACTTCAAAACTAATTCTTGATGAATATTTGTTAAGTTTGCCATGAAATATGTTATTTATTGCTTTAGTATGTTGCTGGATGTTTTGGTGCATTTCAGGAAGCATTAGGATGCGTTTTGGGTCAAAAATTGCAATTTTGGTACCACAGGCCCGAAGAACTACGCTAATAGCGAAATTCTACGCTAATAGCGTAGCTCCCCAGAAAAGCCACGCCCCAGGGGCGCTATTAGCGCAGCCCTCTGGAGTGGCCATCTTAATTTTGGCCTTTTGGCCCACCCTCGGGTCGGTGGTGCGTTCTGAAGTATTTCTTTCATCGTTTTACAATCTTATAAACCCAAAACGACATCTAGGCAATGCATCTAACACGTAACGATTCTCGAATTAAAAATCATGGCAATCATAACATAATCATTAGGGATTTCTAGTGAGCGAATCACTTGAATGTGAAAGGGAAAGTAATAGTTTATCAAGGGAAGAAACATAGAGACTCGACATAGTTTGTCGTGAGTAGAATAGCATCATTTAGACGATGAATGATAGATTGTGATACGATTAGATATCTTTTCACTAAGAATGTTTTAACAACATATATGTGCCGTGTCTCTTGTGATCACACTAGGTTGGTTTCAAGAGGTTTCCATTAGGTGAAGCGGGAATAGCCGTAAGGGACCCACACGTCACTAGGGAGTTCCGGTGGTTTACCTTAGATAGGTTTCCATCGAGCAGATAGGGTTTGCGCTCGGGTTTACTCCACCCCGGGGCTTTCCATAAAATGAATCCAGATATTGCTATTGTTCAACGCTAACTCTTATTTCAATTATTGTTGACTATGAGATGACGTCAGATACGTTAAGCTTCATACTAGAATATTTAAAGATAGTTTTGTCAATGACGATTCTAGGTTTTCCCCTAATCGTACGACTTAGTAATGTGACATATGTAAAGACCTCGATGCTTAGAGAGTATCTTGGTAAAGCGGTCTTAGATTACCCCTTAACCGCGATGTCATATTTAGAGATATTGAGACTATAACAAGTAAGTTGATCCTACGACGGGTCTAGCATGCACTACCGCCTAGGAAAGCAACCCACACACGTATAATCAACCGTCAGGTTGTAAAGTAGACACGTGGTAACCATAGACTTTCCCCGAGGTTATCACTAGCTAGGGTTAGATAGAACTCACTGAGGCATTATGTCTCATCCCTCTCCTTATTTGTTCAGGTTCTCAGGTTTCCCGCAGTAAAGGTAAAGAAAAGGTGCAGGAATAGCATGCTTGCAAGGACTTCATCTTGGTGTTAAAGTAGTTGATGCATATGTATAATTATTAGCACATGTAGTATTGTGGATGTATAATTAGATTTGTACGACAAACTTCTATGAAGAATGATGTATTATAAGACTTTGGTTGTTGAAGTTGTGTTTTGATGACAAAGTTATATTGTAAAAATTAATGTATCCAATATCAGTTTTAACGCACTTTTGATTATTCTAGACACTATCAAAGTGGGCGTTACAAATCCCGTCATGGTCACGGCACCTTTACAGAATCCAATGGGGATGTCTACATTGGTAACTACGAGAATGATCTTTGTTATGGTCACGGCACCTTTATAAAATCCAATGGGGATGTCTACATTGGTAACTTTGAGAATGATCTTTTCCATGGAAAGGGAAAGTACACATGGTCAGAAGGAGAAATATATGAGGGTGATTGGGTTGATGGAAGCAGGACAGGGAAAGGACGAATCATATATCCATCAGAAGCAAGTTTTGAGGGTGAACTCTCTGGGAATTCCCGTCATGGTCACGACATCCTTACAAAATCCGACAGGGATATCTACATTGGTAACTTCAAGAGTGATCTTTTCCATGGCAAGGGAAAGTACACATGGTCAGATGGAGAAACATATGAGGGTGATTGGGTTGATGGAAGTAGGACAGGGAAAGGACGGATCATATATCCATCAGGAGCAAGTTTTGAGGGTGAACTCTCCGGGAATTCCCGTCATGGTCACGGCATCCTTACAAAATCTGACGGGGATATCTACATTGGTAACTTCAAGAGTGGTTCTTTCCATGGCAAGGGAAAGTACACATGGTCAAATGGAACAATATATGAAGGCGATTGGGTTGATGGAAGAAGGACGGGGAAAGGACGAATCATATATCCATCAGGAACAAGTTTTGAGGGTGAATTCTCTATGAATTCCTTTCATGGTCATGGCACCCATATAAGGGTAAATTATTTGACTCAGGTTAATTATTTTATCCTTTTTAGTATTATGGAAAGTTGATCTAGCATATATTCATGGTTACTAGAATTATTTATTACCTTTCTTTCAATGGTTCTATACTTAATTATTTTAAAATCATAGCCTTGTCAAAGAAAATTTCAGTCCTGTTTATGGTCTGTTCAGTTACAGAGTATTGAAGATGTCCTCGTGACAGACATGTTGAGTTTATTTATTTAAAAAAGAAGTCTTTTTGATACTCTTTCAACACGCACTCTTGTCGTTTCGGGGGACATATCCAATACTGATAAAGATATTGTAGCAAGAAACATGAATATGTGCTTCACATTTATTATGTTTATGGCATTTATTCTCGTGCTAATGAGTGTTTTATTTTTCCTACGCAGAGATCATGATGATGTGAAAGGGTGATCTCAATTACTATAGGAGATGAAGATGTAGAGCTAGGAGTTTAGTAGGCAGTTGGTTTTGGAGTCAGCTTTCTTGTATTCCTCTGTGTAGACGTTTTACATCAAGTTGAACTCTATTCTAAAATTTCAATGTTTTTGAATTTTATTTGTTATTGACTGGTACCAATTCTCAAAATATCTCACCTTGTTGAGTGTTAGTGGTGATAGACATCTTATTCACATTTTGTTTAGCTCAGACTTCCTTTCATTGCATGATAACTTAAGATTGTCGGTGTTTAATGTTTACTTACATATCAATCATTGAGTGGTATTCTTGTTGCAATTTTTCCTTTGTGCATGAGATCATTATGTATTTAACTCAGAGTAGCTTGATGCAATTTCTAGCCTCATTACATATTCAAATCATTGAATACCTTCACCTTTTGAGCAATTATGTCAACATTAACATCAACAAAGTTGATTGATTTTGCTTTCTTCTCAATTCTCACTATCATAAAATTGAAAATTTTGCTTCATTTAAGATAAACGCCCAAGTTATAAAACATTAGTTTCGAGACTTTTGGCTCATACTTTTTCTCTATACACTATCTCTCTTTTCCCATCGCGTGTCATCGTGTTCACCTTGTGCCTCTATTCTCTCCCTGGTTCCGGAACACTACAATCTCAACTTTCCCACTTCATTCATCGAAATCCCTCTCCACGCCTTCAACTCTGTCGATGCCAGAATCGCCGCCACCTCCATCAACGACATCACCACCGCCGATCATCACGCCACCACCGTCTGTTTACCACTTCACGGTGTAGAAATTGACGAAGATCGCTCCAGTCTTGGTACCAGCGAATCTTCTAGAACATTTTACAATATCTTAACCGTTGACGGTAACATTGTCATTCTGCAATCTCTACTTCAGCTTGTTCAAATATTGTGGTTAATTAATTTTTTTTTTGTTGAATCAGCTAGAACAATGTTTATGCAGATTGTGATGGATTATTTTATTGACGATCATGGGATTGAAGTGGTAGATTCAGATGTTGATTAAGGTGATCAAGATAAATTGAACAAGAGGAGAACGAGAGAGATTCGGTATGAAGGAGACCCCAATTTCGCCTTGCCTTTGATGTATGTAGCTAATATGTATGAGAGTTTGGTTAATGAAGTTAACATTAGGCTTGATTCGTTGAATGGTATTCGCGATAAGTTTATCGGTGTTGCTCTTGAAGCTGCGATCGGATTGCATAGAAGACTCGCGAAGAAATTTCCTAAAAAAGGTCCTTTTTATATTCAATGTAGATTAGATTTCATTTGATTTTAGCTATATAGTGCTGGAAATGGAATTTTTGTACTATGTATATAATGTTTTATTGCTTAGGGTCATATGATGTATTGGTTGTGTAACATTTAATGTATTCTATGTTGTTCCTCGACAGGACTATGTCCATATAACAGAAGAGAAGTGGCAACTTCAACTGAGACGAGGACTAGGTTTCCAGAACTAGTTATACAAGAGAAGTGTGTGTGCTTTGTGGTGTATTTAATGGATTGAAAATTGTTGAAAGACTGAAGTCCGTGCCTATTGATGATGCTGGGTGGTGAGTTGCGTGTTGTAGTGTTTATTTTTTTATTTGATGGATGTAACCGACCCCACTTAGTGGGATAAGGCTTGGCTGTTGTTGTTGTACTTAAATATTATTTTAGTTGTGTTGGCATGTTTTGATTGACAAGATTTTTTCTTTTGTTTATTAATATGTTTTCATTTTAGCTGAAGATCTGCTATGGCTGCTAGGATATATGCTTATATGTTTTCACTGTTATTTTTTTGCTATATCAGAATGTGTGACCTAAGAAATAGTGCTTGTATTTTATCTGTAGTTCTGTGGTATACCAGAATTCTATTATGTCATTTTTTTAATGAAATTATTGTGTCAATTTTAATTGAACATGTGACAGCTCCCTGATGCTATGCTTGCCTGTTCCCTTTTGTTACATTTTAATGAAGGTTACTTTATTCTCTAGCTACTACTAATGGGTGTAATAACAAAATCGGTTATGATGGGATAGAGGTTGTGCATCGATTTCAGCTAATGATGACAAGGAGTACAGCCTTGGTCTCACTTGTTTGTTTTTGATTTCAGGTTTAAAAGATTGACAGGTTGGAATGAAGTAGCAATCTCAGCTAACGATTACAAATTCTACTCTCCAAGACACAGGTATAGCAGGTATAGGCGTGGTGCATCAATTTCACTTCCAAATATGCCAGATATACCTTTAAGCAATGGTGTTGCCTCATTTCGGAAAATGAAGTGCTGTTTTTAAGATGCTCAATACGTAAGCTACTGCAGTTTTTTGTGCAATGTCTAAATTGTGTCGCTACGGAAATATTTTACTGGCATGCGTTGGTTATGAATATGAATATAATGTGCTTTGACATCTGCTGCTGCACAATATAATGATTGATATGTAATGATATATTATACTAAATGGGATAGTAATACTATTTAAAGGTTTCATAAATGGTAATTGCTGGAGTTTCTTGTCCAAACTTTATGACTTTTGACTTGTTTTTACAGAGTTATCCTGGAGCAGACAATTCTACGACATTGACTACTACTCAAGGATATCGCTTAGTAAGTAATTTAAAGTTAATATATTATTGTTTTTGTTAGTTTGTCATCGCATGGAATGGATAGTGAATGTTGTTTTTTCACCTCAGTTTGACTTTCTGGTTTGTTATCACATGGGATGGATAGTGAATGTTTATAACGACGTGGACTTTATTTCCCAGCACCAAACCCTTGGCGCCTATTTATTTTGTTTAACTCAGAGGTATATATCTATGTTTAAGGAAATATTAGTATCCGGTGTGAGAATGAATGTGTCAATTTCAGAAATCACATACCACACTGATCACTCTATGTGCCAAGGACTACATGCAGCAAATACTGCAGCAGACAGGATAATCTACTAGTTAAGCTTTTATAAGTGTCTTAAAGAAATTCAATAAAAACTAAAATTTAAAATATTGATAGCTTAAATATTTTATTTCTAATTTCTAAATATAGCAATTCACTTTTAATTCCTTAACTAATACCTTTTGCATGGTGATTTTTTGTGTGCTCAATTATGACATAATCCTATCCTGTTTGGCATAGTATTTGAAACTCTCAATCCTTTGTCAGCGATGGATGTGGATGGAATGAGAGATGGTTGCTTGCTGGTGTGTATGACTCTAAAACTCTCCAATTATATGCATCATTTGTTAGAAAATATGAAGGATTGAAGGTTGACGATCTGTTACTGGTTGAGTAAAAGGAGTGGAATACAAAAATTCTGCGGCATTCTGTTATTTCAATCAGTGCAGCATGACATGCACATATGGAAGGTGGAAACCATGGGAATTATTCAGTGCAAAGTGCTTATAAGTTGTGCATCAATGAGTTGATTAATGTCGATCATTTGAAAATGAAAGGTGTGGTAGGGAATTGGGATTGTATTTGGTGTTTGAAAGTTCCATCAAAAGTGAAGAATTTAATTTGGCAAGCGTGTCATAACGTGCTGCCTCATAGAATTCGTTTGCAAGATGAGGAGTTGATTGCTTTCCTTTATGTGTTTTTTATGAAGAATCGGGTGAATATGTTTTTTACTTGTTTTTTCAATGTGCAGGGGCCAGGGAGTATGACCTGTTGCAAAATGGTGATTTGTGAATTGAAATATTGGGTATTTTACAGCAGTTAAGAACAAATGTAAAGCAGATAAGTTTTTACTGCATTACGATATTTTATCTCCGACATAGTGTCTCTTTGCGGTTATTATTTGGAGTATTTGGAAGAGTCGTGATATCCGCATCTAGGAGAATGTTTGTTAACAGCAGAAGCATATTTTTTGGCACGCTGAGCAGTTATTTCAAAGCTGGTGCAGGTGCAGCGGTACATCAGTTCAGGTTCGACAGCAGTGCAGGGAAAAAAACATGACACGCCGCTGTTGAAGCTGTCACTCTTCCATTTGTTTCATTAATAAAGGTGAAGCTTGTGGCCTTCTTTCCGCTGTCTGGTAGGTGCACCATTTGCAGTTAGATGGATGGAGCAACTTTTGAGCTTGACTCTGAGCGAATGGTAGACAACCTTCAATCTATTAAGGAAGATGTCTCGAGTTTAGTGCTATTATTTCTTATTGTAGACATTTGTCTTCTTTTTACCTCTAAATGTCGAGTTTACCACGAGACAAGCGAACAGAGTAGTTCATGCTTTAACAAAAGCGGTCGCATCTTTATGGATTATATTTCGGTGACATAAAGTAACATGACCAACAATGACAAAAGTAATCTTTTTAAACATAAAAGGATGTTTGAGAGAGAGAGAGAGAGAGAGAGAGAGAGAGAGAGAGAGAGAGAGAGAGAGAGAGAGAGAGAGAGAGAGAGAGAGAGAGAGAGAGAGAGAGAGAGAGAGAGAGATGACCAACAATGACAAAAGTAATCAAAGTACAAAACCAACAATGACAAAAGTCATGACAACACCTAATTTCAGTTTCAATGAAATTGGCACCTAATTACAAATATCAATGAAATTGTTCTCTAAACAATCTCTAATCATGTTGCATCATTGTTATTGTAAATGCAAGTTAATTGATGTATGGTGAATTAATATATTTTAAAGTCTGCGAGATTCCAATTATAAAAGTTTACTTATTACATGAAGTGATCACGTGATCATTTTGGTTTAGTTTAGCCGTGGTTTCTATAAAATCACTGTGAATTTTCACGTTTTCACACAAGTTTGGTTTTTTAGCCTCACGATCTTCATGTCCAGCTTGCCTCGGGACGTGAAATTTCCAGTGCAAAAGCTAATCCAAACACATACTACATCTTACCGACTACTAATATCTCTAATAATTATAAAAATAAAAAATATTCTGGTAATTAAGAGTTCATATGTGATATAACTAAAGTTTTGTTTAAATTATTTTATTGTTTAAAATCTTTACCATCTATTGATGGCTGGGTAGCTCAACTAATTTAGTTATGTCTCTAAACCCTCACACGTACAGTTTTCTTGTTAAAAAAGAAGTGCATCTTGGATAATTTGTATCTAAACCCTCCCAATCATATGCATAATTTGGTAGCAAACATGAAAGTGGAGAAGGAATTAAATTCAAATTTGATCCAACACATCATTTAATCATACTGCTGCAAAAATTCTGCAGATTATGTTATTTCGATCAATGCAACATGACAAGCACGTATGGAAGGTGGAGAAGAATGGAAACTATTTGGAGCGAAGAGCTAATAAGTTGCGCATCAATGAGTTAATTAATGTTGATCACTTGAAAATGAAAGGTGATTGGGAATTGGGATTGAATTTGGTGATTGGATGTTCCTCTTGAAGTGAGAATTTAATTTGGCGAGTGTGTCATAACATGCTGCCTCATAGAATTTGTTTGGGACACGAGGAGTTGATTGGTCTCTTTATGTGATTTTTGTGAATAGTTGTGGATGTGTAAATTTTTTTTTTTTTCTGTTCGAATTCTAAAATTTAAATGTGTAAAAATCCTTAAAAAAAATAAAAAAAAAAAAAAAAACAGTTAGCCACAACACTAAATTGGTTTAAATGTGTAAAAATCCTTTAAAAAAAAAAAAAAAAAAAAAAACAGTTAGCCACAACACTAAATTGGTTGTGGCTAATTTTTCCATCTCTAAATGACAAAAAAAAAAAAAATGCTCCGGATTTTAGAATCTGAAAATTAAAGGAATTTTTGAAAAAAGAGGGGCGCGCAATAGAAGTAGACCAAATGTATCTGAGAAATTATAGTATTACCGATTAGAAGTATACCAAATGTTTGTACCCAAAAAAAAGTATACCAAATCTAATAGGAACAAGCACAACCTGTGTAATGCTAAACACCATTCCTTTTACATCTATAAGCAGTTTCTTCAGCAACAATAATAAGAGTGATGTGAGAAAAACCGCAGCAATAGTTTCTTCCGTTAACTACTAATTACTAATATTTGCATATCGAAAAAAGGGACCATCCTCACCTATTTGCAGTTGGTAGACCAAATACAAGAACAGGCTTCACCACAAACTGGTCAACATAAGCAGTCACAAGTTCTGCTGGCTGTTAAATGCCTCAATGAAGTCCTCAAATAAAATAATGTGGGAAGACTCGCGATAGCAGTGTGCTAGCAAGTACCACACAAGGTAGAAGTGAATTTGCTTGCTTTAGGAATCTCCAAAATGGACATTGATTTTTGCTTTCTTGTCTGATTATGGAAACAAAATAACCAAAAATGAAAGATGCCTTGTGTTAACTATGTTTTCCGATTTCAGTGCAAAATTTTCAAAACTCTAAATTGATTATACCAGGAAAGAAACCGGCTTCATGCTCTAAATCTTAAAGGAAAAAGCGGAAGAAAAAAATTCAACATCAAAATCTTGTAAATTCTAATATTAATATATACAACATATTTTTGCACCATTTTCACTAATATAATCAATCATTTTACATTTCAGAAATCACATACACACTGATCACTCTGTGTGCCAAGGACTACATATGCAGCAAATACTGCAGCAGACAGGATAATCTAGCACACTAGGTTTATTTTATCACAAAGGTCGAGTACAGAAGGGTAAAATCGTAACTCTACAAAATAGAAACATGCATAATCAAAGATAGTAGCAAAATTGAAACTCCATAATCGAAGAAATAACTTGTAATTAGAACACACAAACAGAACCTATACAAAACAGAACACATAAAAAAACTCAAACTCATTCATTGCACATAAATTTACTTTGAGTTTCTAATTCTACTTCTCAATTGTCAAAGCTTATCACTAATACATCTATCCCTTTTTGCAAAGCCTCTGCCACACTCTCCGATCTTTGATCAAACTTCAGCTCCATTTTTCACTTGAGATAAAAGGCCTGTTGAATTGTTTCTCTTTGTCATTTTTATGCAACATCACTTTCACACGTGTCCTGCACCTTTACCTAAAGCTTGGTTGCTAACAGAAGTTACTCTGCAGTCAATCATCATAAACCACAACTCCTCAAACAAATATTTCTCCATCTTTTAATTATACTCACAATCACGGTGTCTATTTGAAGTTGAAACACCTTAGCACCTGCAGGATACTGAAAGTAATAAGCCTCACAGCAATAAAAACATTATGAAATGAGACTCACAACAATAAGTCATTAATAAGGAAGGCTGTTAATGCTGAAATTGATTTGTTAGGAAGTTTTATAAAGTATACACAAATTTTCCAAGAAAATTATAATGTTTAGGCATACTTTCACCGTTGAATCCATCATAAAAATAAATTATTCTTGTATTTGCTCTATTCTTCATGTTTACTTCACATAGTCTTGTTGGATAAAACTAATATTATCAAATGGTTGTTCAAATAACACAACTCTATTTCTAAATAGTTAATAGGGCAAAGAAGTAAGAGACTAAACACATAAAAACAACACTAATATTCATGAAAAGTTCAAAGCTTAGTAACCTCATTTGTGCCATGAGCAATTGCTATCTATGAAACAGGTTATCTTGAGTAAAATCTTTGACCATTGTTGGTGGCCATCATCACACGGAGAGAACACTAAATGTGAATAATACCTTCATTTCTTCCGGTTCCCACATATCATAAGTACTTCAAAAGTCATGAATGCCCACAATCACTTTTTCCTAGAGAAATATTCCCTCCGGTCCTTATTATAAGAAACAAAACCAAAAAAACATCAAAACCAATACAATTATTAATTAAAGAAGCTTTTTGAATATTTTTACAAATATACCCTCGTAAAAAAATGTGAAACATTAAATACACTCACTAATATTAAAAGGAGAAACATTAAATTAGGGATAGAAAAGTCTTTTAAGCAATAACTACACCTTAAAAGTTGTGACATTTTCTTATAAATATGACCAAACAATTTTTTGAAATTTTTCTTTTAATAAGGACTGGAGGGAGTACTTAGTCAAACCTCCTATGAGTTCTTAAAAAATATGTCTTAAAATATATGGATGTGACTTATCAGTTTGGCAAGAGATATGTGTTTTCAAAATCAAAATAAAAGTCTCAGAAAACAAAGTAAGTGCATGTCTGTTACCTTTTTTTTACAAGTAAACACATGATGCTGCTGAAACTTCTCTGGAACAAACAGCTTTAGCAGCTTCTTCCTCATCCTTTGTCTTCTTCCTTCTACTTTTGTGTTTCTCCCTCTTTAGGGCTTCCTCCTTAGTCACATCAGTGTAAGTCTTCATTTTTGGATCGTAGCATAGCATAATACAATGAGGTATGCAACACACAAAATTCCAATAAGAATTTGCTTGATTTGTAGACTACATAACTTGTTTTCCATACAATTAAGAAGCATAGAATAATACAATAAGAAAAATCAAGAACCACACTAAGAGGTATGCAACACAAAAATATTAAACCAATGGGAAGAAAGATGTATGTTAAACTAAACTTTATATAAACTAATCCTATGACTTCATAAAAGATTTTGAAGACTTCAATTGCAGAATTTGGTACAACTTGTTCCTAAAACGGAACTTAATTGCCAATTCTTGAAGGATTTAAAAAATTGTCTTTTTCCTTTCTTAGAAAAGTAAAAGAAGAGACACAAAAGTTCAACCTCATTCACCTTTTAGTTAGTGTTACTGTTCTAATCCACTATATATGCATACTTTTTTAGAATTCTAGCTGCATTGATACAATGCAATGGACATTTCAATGCTTCATGAGTAATGACATCAGTCATTCGAAAATTAAGGAATCGCATACATAAATGATAATCATTACCTAGAAGTAAAGGAGGATTTATTGCTGCCAAGATGATGCACTCCTGTATAAGTATCAACCATCTATTGGCAGTTCCCCGCAATCAACAATTCTGCAAGGCTTTTTAGGGATATCTAACCCGGAAGAGTCTAGTTATTTGCACCCACAAACATGCTTGAAGGCGTCCTTTTCTACCTTGCTAATATTGAGTTTAATGTTAGCTTGAGTTGGTAAGATTCTTCCCGTCCTCTTGGCAACCACAAAAATCGAAAAATTAAAAAGAAGATACTGCAAAGAGACAGCAAGGTATGAGTAAAATACATGTTTAGAGATTTAAGCAAACAAAAAATATGCTTCATTATGGAATCACAGTGCATAATTATGAAAAGCAACATTTCTTAGTTGAAAGTTAAAATTCGGCCAACTAAATTCATATATCATTCTAAACTCTCAATTAAATAAATGAATTATATCAAATTCAATTTAACATATAGCATACAAACAAAAAATTGAGTTGAAAGATAAGCATTAGAGGACGCAGTTTGTTTTGTTAGAGTTCAACTTAAGTAACAATATTAGAAATAAAGTAAGAGTATATAATGCAGCATACCTTTCTAAACTGGCAATGAGAAATCAAAGACAGATGCATAGTTCACATGTAAAAAAAAAAAAGTTGAGAGAAATAATCATAGGATCAAACTCTTGACGACTCCCTAAATATAAAAAATGGGACCCTCACTTTAATACAATGAACCCCTTTCAAGTAAACTACAACATCATCTACTCATGAGATATCTCTAGACAAAAGAAAATAAATTAGACCAAAAACTTTAAAAATAAAATAGGGGAAAATTGAACAAAATAGATGAAAGTGTTTCTCAGTGGAACTTACACTTTCATCTGACCATTATTCTACATTCACAATCTGCCAATTCATATTAATTGTTGATGTTTATGTGACTAAAAAATACCTTAAAGTAATGCTCTACATTCTTTGAGTGACTTAAACTCATCAAAAATACACTACTCAAAACTAATAATTTCCCCAATTTCCCTTTAAATATCACTTGACCACAAAATTCAGCCTCCATCTTGTAATAAATTTCAGAGAGAACCACAAAATTGGTAAAATATTTACAGAAATATTTGGCATCTCTCTTTTCACCAATGTTTCAACACTGAGATTTCCCAAGTTATTCCCTGCTAAGCCAAGATTCAAAATTTTAAAATTATGCAGATCAAAACTGGGATAAACTCAAGAAAATAGTCTAAGTTGCATACATGAATAAACAAATCAGAGAAGAAAAAAGGAAAATTAAGTAAAGAGTTGCAATAAATTCTTAAGAGATAAGAAACCCAAGAATGAGGCCCAACCTTCTTTTCACCAAGGATGATACCACTAAATGTCACATGAGGAGAAACAAAAAATCAATACTTTTACATAGTTTAACTTTAACACACTTAAGAAACAGTGAGAATAAGTTTTACAACATTGACGATTTCCTTAATGTTCTTGTAGTTGCATGCTTTGGCTACCATTACAACCCTAATCGGAAGTGTAACATATTAGTGGTTCATAATTTGAAACGTATGTAAACTTCATACTACAAATAAATTAAATATTTTAGAAGTTTGTATGATATGAAGTGTTAACAATTACAAATCAGTTTCAATTTTAACACTAAATCTTGTTCAACATTGTTGAGAAATAGGCAAGAGAAATGCAATAAAGAAAAGTGCAGTAAGTATCTACATATGAAAACTAAGATGCCTAGAGTAAAAAAAATTATCAATTCCACTTATGCAATTGAGTGAAAGAAAATAAGTATAGCTTCAATCAAGTGATCCAAATTTTAGTGAACCAAATTACCAAAAGAAGGAAACCAAAAAATATGATAATAAGAATCAAAGAGATTCTAAGATTAGGAGTATTGAACAGAAATTACCTTATTGTGAGAAAAAGGAACAAAATCAGTGTCAAGGGGAATTCAGAGAAGCAAAATATGATTTGTGGGAGAAAATGACGATTTAGACAAAGATTGTTTTTGTATTTTAATCTGAACCGTTGAAATATTTCATGCCACATGTCACACATCGGAGAAACAAGCTGGAACACACCTCATTTGTTCCAGTACATACTAGATCTTCTCTCTTTTCTCTCCCATCTTCCTCTTCCGTTCCCTTGATGATCGGATCTACCATTCTCTGTCTCTGCCGGGTAAGCCACTTCACTTCAATCTGTACTTTCCTTTTTAGTTATGCTTTTCTGTTGCTGCAAAGTGGGACCGTTACTGTACTATTTTTGATAGATATACTTTGTTTACCCTAAATTATTTAGATGTTTATTTCTATTCTGCTATATTGATTCATAATATTCTGTTTGGATTTTCAAGAATAAAAACAACACAAATTATACTAAGAATTCATAATATCCTTCTGTTATGGATTTTAGAATATTATTTACTTGTTCCTGGTGGACAATGCAAGAACACTGTTCTATAGCCATCTATTATGATTGCCATCTCAAGTCTAAAATATTCCCTAAAGACACTGCCACGCCTTGTTGATCATGTGTAACCCGTAAGGAGTTAGCATCCAGCTTGTCGTCAACATCCAAAAAAACACCAGCAAGACATGCTACATGGTTCACATATATGCAGGGCCGTCCCTGGGGAGGTGCAAACAGCTCAATGGAGCTGGGCCTCCCCAATTTTGGGGCCCAATTTTTTTTTTAATATATAATGCTTTGAAAATAATAATATATAGGCGTAGTATTGAAGTATTGACAATAAAAAGTGTGTGGCCCAGTGGTATATTCGGTAGAGTGATGCTTAGTGGCCACAGTTCAACTCCCAGAGATGGCATTTTTATTTCATTTATTTTTTTAAGTTCAACTCCCAGGGATGGCATTTTTATTTTATTTATTTTTTAAGTTGTATTTTGTTCCAGCAGGGTCTTTTTTGGGCTAATTTTATTGGAATTGATGTCTATATTTCATCAATATTTGTTCAACTCCCAGGGAGGGCATTTTTATTTTATTTATTGTGGCCACAGTTCAACTCCCAGGGATGACATTTTTATTTTATTTATTTTTTTAAGTTCAACTCCCAGGGATGGCATTTTTATTTTATTTATTTTTTTAAGTTGTATTTTGTTCCAGATTTATATTTTCAACTCCTAGGGATGGCATTTTTATTTTATTTATTTTTTTAAGTTGTATTTTGTTCCAGCAGGGTCTTTTTTGGGCTAATTTTATTGGAATTGATGTCTATATTTCATCAATATTTGTTCAACTCCCAGGGAGGGCATTTTTATTTTATTTATTTTTTTAAGTTGTATTTTGTTCCAGCAGGGTCTTTTTTGGGCTAATTTTATTGGAATTGATGTCTATATTTCATCAATATTTGTTCAACTCCCAGGGAGGGCATTTTTATTTTATTTATTTTTTTAACTTGTATTTTGTTCCAGCAGGGTCTTTTTTGGGCTAATTTTATTGGAATTGATGTCTATATTTCATCAATATTTTCTCTTCTCCTTCTAATTACTTACTTACAAATAAAAGTATAATATTACTTTTTTTTATAGTACTTATAATTTTTGACATATACTTGTCGTATAAAATCACAAAGCTCTAACAACAAACATTATAATTATTTCTAAGAAAATTAAATAAAATAAAAATATTATAGTTTTTTTTCTTTTAAAAAAATTGTATTTTTTTAGGGGCCTATTTATATTAAGAGAGCCGGGCCTTTAATTTCATAGGGACGGCCCTGCATATATGCCCAGAGCTGGTGACAAAAATTTGTTTTATTTTTCAAGGTAGCAAATAAATTTGTTTTGTTTGAACAAATATAATGATGGTTTTTATTCGGTGCTAATAGAAAATTGAAATTGCTGCAGAGCAAAAAGATGATAGGAAAGTACCTGGGGGATTGAATCAGGTAGCAGGGAACCTGAAGAGTTTAATGACGCCCATTTGACTATTTGAGAGGTAGCTTGGAGCTCCCGTACTCTGTGAAGCCAACAACGAAAGCAAGTAGGCATAAAATGATCGAGTGTTGTTTATAGATAGAAAACATGGAAAAAAGAAATGGATGTATACATAACGAGAGTACCACGTGGAAAGTGTGTGAACTCAAACTAATATTGGAGAATTTAGAAGAAACGAACATGGCACATAAATTGGATGTGATCGAACATGAAAGAGTGAAAGATGTGAGCAACTAACATTATGCAACTGATTTAATACACAAGGAGGCTACTCTGCATTCTATATTGGGTCCCATAATTAACATAAATTATTAGCTTAATTGATTTCAATGGATTCATGCAGTTGATTAGCAAGAGTTTAAGACATGGAAGCTACTCTGCATTCTTGCAGTAAGAGAAAAGAAGTTACTTACGTAACATATGCTACTGCAGGCAATTGATTGATGGATGAAAATAGAGAAAACTTGTACCTGGCTCAAAGGAAATTGTTTGATGAAATGGCTTTCACTTCAGGGGAATCGTGGAAGACAGATCCACTTAGCATGTAACGGGCTATAAAAGATGACAAATGAAAAGCAACAACAAGCAACAATATAGAAACTCCAAGGGGAGATTTAATAGACTCCACATTAAGAGTGGTGCTCCAGCACAGCGGAGGCAAAAATGGTTGAAAAGCGTTACAAATATTAGGAAAGAAGCTGTAAATAAAACAAATTATATGAGAAAACAAGACCTTTAATGGAAACACTAGTACTGAAAAAAATCTATTGAAATTTGAAACAATAGTTGTTTTACTGACTCAGACGCAGGCCAACAGCAATTGGTACCACCACAATCTGTGTAATGCTAAACATCATTCCTTTTACATCTATAGGGAGTTTATTTACAATGAGCAATAGCAATAAGAGTGGCGTGACAATCAATACAATAATTCATTTTACTTCTATATAACCAGGTAACATTCAATGATTTCTAAGAATTAAGTAATCATTATTTGGAAGCAATTGTATCTACTTAACGTAATCACTGAAATAAGGATAAGGTAAAAGGATTAATATTCATTCAAAAATAGCAATAGCAAGTGCCGATACAAAATGTTCCAATCCATTTCAATATACAGTCTTCAAACCAAACCCTAAACCAACTTTTTCAATCATTTCCATATACAATTCCCTAACCAAACTCTACACCAACTAACCCTTTTTCAATCATTTCCATATACAATTCCCTAACCAAACTCTACACCAACTAACCCTAACCAACTTTTCTGTCTAGTTTATAGTCCAGTTAGCAACTTCAAAAGCCAATAAAAGACAAAGAAAAGTATCTCCTTAATCACAAAAAAAATAAACTCTTCCAAACCGGTGAACTCAAGAATTGGCACAATATCATCTAGTTGTATCGGAATACCTTCTGGACCTCCTTCTCCCAGGACACCTTCTCCCGGAACAATGATTGTAGAAAATTTGTAGAAAATTAAGTGCTGGAAACCTCATCCTCGTCTCCGTTGAAGTTGCCAATTCTCTTTTGTTATATGTACATAGTCCTGTCGAGGAACAACATAGAATACATTAAATGTTACACAAACAATACATCATATGACCCTAAACAATAAAACATTAAATACATAATACAAAAATTCCACTTCCAACACTATATAGCTAAAAGCAAATGAAATCTAATCTGCATTGAATATAAAAGGACCTTTTTTAGGAAATTTCTTTGTGAGCCCTCTATTCAAACCACCTGCGGCTTTAAGAGCAACACCGATAGACTTATCACGAATACCATTCAACGAAGCAAGCCTAATACTAACTTCATTATCCAAACTCTCATACATATTAGCTACATACATCAAAGAAAAGGCGAAATTCGGGTCTCCTTCATCCCGAATCTCTCTCGTCCCCCTCATGTTCAATTTATCCCGATCACCATAATCAACATCCGAACCAACCACTTCAATCACATGATCGTCATTAAAATAATCCATCACAATTTGCGGAAACCTCGCCCTAGCTGATTCAATCGGCAAAACATCTACTACACAAATTCAACAAAAAAAAATGAATTAACCACATCATTTGAACAAGCTGAAGTAGAAATTGCAGAATGATACCGACAACGGTTAAGATATCGTAAAATGTTCTAGAAGATTCGCTGGTATCGAGACTGGAGCGATCTTCGTCAATTTCTACACAGTGAAGTGGCAAACAGACGGTGGTGGCATGATCTTTGGTGGTGGTGATGTCGTCGATGGAGGTGGTGGCAGGTCTGGCATCAACGGAGTTGAGGACGTCGAGAGGGCTTTCGATGAAGGAAGTGGGAGAGTTGAGATTGTAGTGTTCAAGAACCAGGGAGAGAATAGAGGCACAAAGTGAACACGACGACGCCCAATGGTAGGAAAAAAGAGAAAGCGTATAGAGAAGAAGTATGAGCCAAAATTGTTAAAACTAATGTTTTATAACTTTGGGGTTTCTCTTAAATGAGCCAAAATTCTCAATTTTATGATAGTGAGAATTGAGAAAAAAGGAAAATCAATCAACTTTGTTGAAGTTAATTTTGACATAATTGCTCAAAAGGTGAAGGTATTCAATGATTTAAATATGTAATCAAGCTAGAAATTTCATCAAGCTAGCTCTCTGAGTTAACTAAATAATGATCTCATGCACTAAGGAAAAGTTGCAACAACAATACCACTCAATAATTAATATGAAAGCAAACATTAAACACGGACAGTCTTAAGTTATCATGCAATGAAAGGAAGTCTCAACTAAACAAAATGTGAATAAGATGTCTATCACCACTAACACTCAACAAGGTGAGAAATTTTGAGAATTGGTACCAGTCAATAATAAATAAACTTCAAAAATTAAAATTTTAGAATAGAGTTCAACTTGATGTAAAACGTCTACACAGAGGAATACAGGAAAGCTGACTCCAAAAACAACTGACGCCTAGCTCTACATCTCTTTAAGACACTTATAAAAGCTTAACTAGTGTGCTAGATTATCCTGTCTGCTGCAGTACTTGCTGCATGTAGTCCTTGGCACACAGTGGTCAGCGTGTATGTCATTTCTGAAATTAACACATTCATTCTCACACCAGATACTAATATTTCCTTAAACAAAGATGTATACCTCTGAGTTAAACAAAATAAATAGGCGCCGAGGGTTTGGAGCTCGGAAATAAAGTCCCACATCGTTATAAAAAATTGTTAGAAATTTGAAGTAACAAGAAATTTGAAGTAACAACATTCACTATCCATCTCATGTGATGACAAACCAGAAAGTCAAACTGAGGTGAAAAAACAACATTCACTATCCATTCCATGCGATGACAAACTAACAAAAACTATAATATATTAACTTTAAATTACTTAGGGAGCGATATCCTTGAGTAGTAGTCAATGTCGTAGAACTGTCTGCTCGTAAAAACAAGTCAAAAGTCAACGTCATAAAGTTTGGACAAGAAACTGCAACAATTACCATTTATGCAATTTTTAAATAGTATTACTATCCCATTTAATATAATATATATCATTACATATCAATCGTTATATTGTGCAGCAGCAGATGCCAAAGCACATTATATTCATATTCATAACCAACACATGCTAGTAAAATATTTCCATAGCGGCACAATTTAGACATAGCACAAAAAATTGCAGTAGCTTACGTATTGAGCATCTTAAAAACAGGACTTCATTTTCCAAATTGAGGCAACACCATGCTTAAAGGGATATCTGGCATATTTGGAAGTGAAATTGATGCACCACGCCTATACCTGCTATACTTGTGTCTTGTGAGTAGAATTTGTGATCGTTAGCTGAGATTGCTACTTCATTCCGACCAGTCAATCTTTTAAACCTAAAAACAAAACCAAACAAGTGAGCCCAAGGATGTACTCCTTGTAATCGTTAACTGAAATCGATGCTCAACTTCTATCCCGTCATAACCGATTTTGTTATTACACCCATTAGTAGTAGCTAGAGAATAAACTAACCTTTGTTAAAATGTAACAAAAGGGAACAGACAAGCATAGCATCAGAGAGCTGTCGCATGTTCAATTAAAATTGAAACAATAATTTCATAAAAAATATGACATAATAGAATTCTGGTATACCACAGAACTACAGATAAAATACAAGCACTATTTCATAGGTCACACATTCGTATATAGCAAAAAAGTAACAGTGAAAACAGCACACTACCAATTTTCAATCTCTACAAACAAAGAAATCCAAACAAAAAAGGTCCACAAAATTCAAATATAATTAAGAGGAAGGAACTAATATCCACTGAGCTATAGGAAATAGACTAATCGTGACTGCAAATAACTCATCCTATAAGTCTATATCCTAGCAGCCATAGCAGATCTTCAGCTAAAATGGAAACATATTAATAAACAAAAGGAAAGCTGACTCCAAAACCAACTGACTACTAAACTCCTAGCTCTACATCTTCATCTCCTTTTTTTTTTTTGAGCAATACATCTACATCTTCATCTCCTATCGCAACTGAGATCACCCTTTCACGTCATCATGATCTCTGCGTAGGAAAAATAAAACACTCATTAACATGAGAATAAATGCCATAAACATAATACATGTGATGCACGGATTCATGTTTCTTGCTACAGTATCTTTATCAGTATCGGATATGTCCCCCGAAACGACAAGAGTGCTTGTTGAAGGAGTATCAAAAAGAATTCTTTTTTAAATAGATAAACCTAATATGTCTGTCGTGAGGACATCTTCAATACTCCATAACTGAACAGACAATAAACGAGACTAAAATTTTCTTTGACAATCTATTTGTCATATATATATATATATATATATATATATATATATATATATATATATATATATATATATGTAACATGTTTACATTCTCTATCCATACCAAAATTTCAGTCAGTATTTAGAATTTTCAATTTACAACATTAAACACATATCTTATATTATAATAAATAATTTATGATATTAATTTGATTTGGGAATCAAGTAGCAAGTACGCATGGATACACTTATAAACTCTAACTTCATATAACAACCATGCGCTGCCATTTTTTAATGATTCCAAGCCATCTAGCTTCATGAATACACTTGGTCAAATTTTCTGCACAAGGCTATGATTTTTAAATAGTTAAGTATAGAACCATTGAAATAAAGGTAATAATTCTAGTAACCATGAATATATGCTAGATCAGTTTTCCATAATACTAAAAAGGATAAAAATAATTTACCTGGGTCAGATAATTTACCCTCATGTATTGTTCCATTTAAACACCGCTCTTGAATTTACCAATGTAGACTTCCCCATTTGAATTTGTATGGATGCCGTGACCATGAAAGGAATTCCCAGAGAATTCGCCCTCAAAACTTGCTCCTGATGGATATATGATTCTTCCTTTCCCTTTCCTTTTACCATCAACCCAATCACCCTCATATATTGTTCCATCTGACCATGTGAACTTTCCCTTGCCATGGGAAAAACCGCTCTCGAAGTTACCAATGTAGACATCCCCGTTTGAATTTGTATGGGTGCCGTGACCATGGAAGGAATTCATAGAGAATTCACCCTCAAAAGTTGTTCCTGATGGATATATGATCCGTCCATTCCCTGCCCTGCTTCCATCAACCCAATCACCTTCATATATTGTTCCATTTGACCATGTGTACTTTCCCTTGCCATGGGGAAAACCACTCTTGAAGTTACCAATGTAGATATCCCCGTTGGATTTTGTAAGGATGCCGTGACCATCACGGGAATTCCCAGAGATTTCACCCTCAAAAGTTGTTCCTGATGGAAATATGATCCGTCCTTTCCCTGTCCTACTTCCATCAACCCAATCACCCTCGTATATTTCTCCATCTGACCATGTGTACTTTCCCTTGCCGTGGAAAAGATCATTCTCGAAGTTACCAATGTAGACATCCCCATTGGATTTTGTAAGGGTGCCGTGACCATGACGGGAATTCCTAAAGAATCCACCCTCAAAACTTGCTCCTGATGGATATATCATCCGCCCTTTCCCTGTCTTTTTTCCATCAACCCAGTCACCCTGGTATATTGTTCCATTTGACCATGTGTACCTTCCCTTGCCATGCATACGTTTTCCCTTGGCAAAACCAATGTAGACATCGCCATTTGGAAAATGCTTCACTTTAAA
This sequence comes from Medicago sativa, assembly GCF_051527215.1. Classification (NCBI taxonomy): domain Eukaryota; kingdom Viridiplantae; phylum Streptophyta; class Magnoliopsida; order Fabales; family Fabaceae; genus Medicago; species Medicago sativa. The sequence continues at coordinate 4,175,219 of NC_140753.1, forward strand.
CCTAGGGATTACAAGAAACGATGAGATGACAATCATAATAAATGGCTATAGAATAGTGGTTTGAATTATACGAATATTACCTTGCATTGTCCACTAGGAACAAGTAAAACAAGTAAAGATATTCTAAAATCCACGCCAGAGGAAACATTTGATCACGTTATAAAAAAGCTTAAGATAAGTGCTCAAGTTGTGTCTTTGTTTGTACCGGAAGCAGTCTGGAAAAACATATGGAAGCATAATAAATAATTAATTAATTAATTAGTCTCAAAATCTTAATTTTCAATAATAAGCGGAATACCAAGACAGTAAATCGAAAATAGTAGATTAACAGTAGCAACAGAAAAGCATAATATAATAATAACTAAAAGAAAAGAAAAGAAAATACAGACAGAGTGAACTGAAGTGGTTTACCCAACAGAGACTGAGTGTGATAGGAAATTTCTTGTTTGCGTTATTCCCAACAGAGTGCAATTTGAGATGTGTAGGTAGATGCAGCTAGAATCTCGCAGGAAATGAAATGAAATGAAATGAAGTAGCAGTCAAGGCGGATCTGGTTTTGGTTTGAGGTCGAGTAATTTTTTATGGTGGTTTTAATGGTGAATGGAAGTAATGGTTGGATGGAGAAGAAGACTTATTAATAAAAGATGACAAACCAAAATTAAAGGAAGGAAAAATTTTAAATAATAAAACGTAATAACTGCTGCAGTAAACTTACGCGATCTCTACCGAAAATTCCGCACTTCAGTTGCGCGTACACTATACACAACTTTCTTTCCATATACACACGTGTTCTTCATTTTTAACATTAGATCAATAGGTCATTTATTTTTACTTTTTTTTTAATCTTCAATAGCTCATTTTATTGACGATGTCTTTGTTTAAGCTTTAAAAAAAATAAATTTTATGTTAATTTTTTTTAAAGATTTTTGAAAATAACTGAAATTATTTGTGTTTGTTTACTGCCTAAAAAAGTAATTTTTATTAAAAATGATTTTTAACTTAACTAGTTCATGTACTACCTCCTTATATTTGAAAAGAAAAAAATAGATTTTGAAAAGAGTTAATCCTAATAGATTTTCATTTTAGAATCAAAATAAATTTTTTTAATAAATGATTTTTCTAAACAAACACTTAAAAAAGACAAAAATAATTTTTTTTAAAAAAAGATAATAGATATTTTTTTGGAAAAATCTGAAACAAACGTGGCCTAATCAAATAAAATATGTTATCACTTATAAATTGTTTTCATTTGATTAAAACAAAAGTATGATTTTGTTTCCAATATAAATTTACAATTGTTTTCTTCTGCCCGCATGGATCAAGGAACTATAAAAACTTTCAAGATCCGTTTCTAAACTGGAAAACTATATAATTAAAGTAATATTAATGATAATTATAGATAGACTTTAATATGATGAACCATTTTAAGAATCATGGTATGAATGCACTTTGTAGCGGAAAAAGTTGGTGTGAATAGGTTTTTTTTCCTCAAATTTGTATGGTCTTGTTGATTTCATCCTCTTATTTTTCGAAATAGCCTATTAGTCCTTGAATTTTATAAATGTCGATCAATTTCGTCCTCAATCATGTTGGATCGTTAACTGTGTTGATGTGGGATGTTAACCGCTCACATGGCATGCCAAGTCAGATGCCACACAACCAGGGAATAATTTGATCAAAGGTGAAAAAAAAGCCAAGGACGAATTTGATGAATTTGATTGAAAATGAAAAAAAAAACATTGTATTCTTCAGGACACCGTTGTACAACGACTCTTTCTTCTCTTATTCTATAAACTTCAAACCATAATTTTTCAATCTCCCATTTAAAATTCAAAATCCACAAAGTTTCTTCCATTAAATTTGTTCAAGTTGAAGCTAAAATGACGGGTGGTGGTCGTATGGCCAAAAATAACTCTTAAAGTCGAGCTTCATCTTCAAACTTCATGTTTAATGGTGATGTAAGAATGTTTGAATGATAGTGTCCCAGAATTTGTGTTGTAAGAAAAACCAATACTCCGAAGAACCCAAGAAGACCCTTCTATGCATGCCCTTTGATAAACAAACATTTAAGTACTATTATCGAGAACTACATTATCATTCAAACAACGGTGTCTTGTTTAATGTTATGCATTTTTGTTCTTGATTGATTTTGATTTTTCTTTGTACGGGGTGATGATGATGATAATTGCGAATTATGATGATGATGAAGCTGAAGAACCAGGTTACTTTAAAAATAAGAATAGATGTTGGTCAGGGAAGAAAGGTAAGATTGATGGAGAAGGTTCAGGCTATGATTAAGGCTAAGGAAAATGGAAATGAAGAGGTGTGGAGGGCAATGTTGATGGACAAAGTTGATTGTTTAGAAAGTGACTTAGATTGATTAAGTATTTGATATGATTAAATTGCTTATTTCAATTTTCTAACATGTTATTGTGTTGGCAGTGCAAAAGTTAATCCAAACACATACTACATCTTATCGACTACTAATATATCTAATAATTATAAAATAAAAAATAAAAAAACATTCTGGTAATTAAGAGTTCATATGTTGTAACCAAAAAATGAAGAGTTCATATGTGATAAAACTAAAGTTTTGTTAGAGTATTTTATTTTTTTAAATCTTTACAATCTATTGATAGTTGGGTAGCTCAACTAACTTAAGTACTATTATCGAGAACTACATTATCACACCTACCAAGCCACATACAGTTTTCTTGTTAAAAAAGAAGTGCATCTTGGATAATTTATGTCTCTAAACCCTCCCAATCATATGCATAATTCGGTAGCAAATAATAGTATGAAAGTGGAGAAGGAGTTGATTCAAATTTGATCCAACACATCATTTAATCATACTGTTCCGAAAATTCTGCAGATTACGTTATTTCGATCAATGCAACATGACAGGATGCATGGAAGGTGTAGAAGAATGGAAACTACTCGGAGCGAAGAGCTTATAAGTTGTGCATCAATGAGTTAATTAATGTTGATCGCATGAAAATGAAATGTGACCGGGAATTGGGTTTGAATTTGGCATTTGGATGTTCCTCTTGAAGTGAGAATTTAATTTGGCGAGTATGTCATAACATGCTGCCTCATAGAATTTGTTTGAGACACGAGGAGTTGATTGCTCATTTTATGTGATTTTTGTGAATAATTAGGTGGATATGCTAATTTTATTTTTCTGTTCGAATTATAAAATCTAAATGTGTACAAATCCTTAAAAAAAAAACAGTTAGTCACAATGATAAATTGGTTGTGGCTAATTTTCCCATCTTTAATGACAAAAATATGCGCTCCGGATTTTAAAATCTGAAAATCAAAGAAATTTTTGGAAAAAGAGGGAAACGCAATAGAAGTAGACTAAATGTATCTGAGAAATTATAGTATTACCGATTAGAAGTATACCAAATGTTTGTACCAAAAAAAAGTATACCAAATGTAATAGGAACAAGCACAACCTGTGTAATGCTAAACACCATTCCTTTTACATCTATAGGCAGTTTCTTCAGCAACAATAATAAGAGAGATGTGAAAAAAACCGCAACAATAGTTTCTTCCGTTAACTACCAATTACTAATATTTACATATCGAAAAAGGGACCATCCTCACCTACTGCAGTTGGTAGACCAAATACACATATCTATGCCAACTCAGTGTTGATTAAACAACGAATGAGGCATCTTTATTATATTTCAACTGCGGCGTATCTGGTTTTTTCCACTGCACTGTTGTTGAACCTGCACTGATGCGCGGCTGCACCTGCACCAGCTTTGAAATAACTATGCAGCGCGCCAAAAAACCTGCTGCTGCTGTTCCCAGACATTCTCCTAGATGCGGCTATTACGACTCTTTCAAATACTACAAATAATAACCGCAAAATGAGACACTTCGTCAGAGCTAAAATATCGTAATTTAGTAAAAAAAATAATCTGTTTTACATTTGTTCCCAACTACTGCAAGATACTCAATAATTCATTTCACAAATCACCATTTTGCCAAGAGGCTATACTCCCTGGCCCTGCACATTGAAAATATAAGTGAAAAGCATATTCACCTAATTCTTCACATAAAGCACATAAAAGAGAGCAATCAACTTCTCATCTCTCAAACGAATTCTATGAGGCGGCACATTATGGCACACTCGCCAAATTAAATTCTTCACTTAAGGTGGAACTTTCAAACACTTAAGGTGAAGGTATTCAATGATTTAAATATGTAATCAAGCTCATCAAGCTAGCTCTCTGAGTTAACTAAATAATGATCTCATCCACTAAGGAAAAGTTGCAACAACAATACCACTCAATAATTAATATGAAAAGTTGCGCCTGAATTTGAAGTGTAGTCCTCAATCACTCGGAATAAGATTCATCCTGGGAATGAATACACTGGTACCTGCCCTTTCTCCTGTAATTACGGTAGCAACTATCGTGCTCTTCCCTAGATGTGTAACTGTCAGCCTCGTACCATTACACAGTCCATTGGCCTGATCGATGTTTCTCATCAGCATAGCCGGACATCCCACCCTTAGTTTCAACCGGTGATTTGGAATTCCAGAGCTCTTAATACCAATAAGAAATTCTGTTGTGAAATACTCGCTTTGGACATCAAAATTTTCACCTGATCGACAAACAGAATCAGAGTTTAAATACTCTTTCTCTTCACCTGGAATCAGCGAAATCATATATTCGTTAACATGCCCAACTGAATCAATCGTTGGTGCGAGTATTCCCATTTCTTGGAAAAATAGCGGGTCACCAAGGTTATCATTCAAATCGAGATACACAAAGTCTATAAGTGACATCAACGGATTTGTTGTGTCCGAGATGAGCAAATCTTCATGAATTTCTATCTTGATTTCACCATTCTCATCCTAAGTGTCGTTGCCGTCTCCAATTGAGAGTATCCACTTGTCAAAATTAGGAATTTCTTCCTGCTCTGCAGGTACCAAAGATGCACCAAATCTCATATTAACAGTAAGCCTCAACAAATTACAATAAGCCCATATCTTTGATGAATTGATTGAGGCATCAACAATATCCTGCCTCGTTCCTTTTCGGACAACAGGCAATATCTGCCTGAAATCACCACCTAAAACTACTGTCATTCCACCAAAAGGTCTAAACTCGTTTAGGAGATCATTCTTGGACATGATATCATGCATTGATCGGTCAACTGCCTCAAAGCACCATCGATGCATCATTGGAGCCTCATCCCAAATTATCAACTTTGCAGCATGCACCAGGTCAGCCCTAGGACTATCCTTTTCCATCGTAATCGATGATGCCTCATTAATCTCAATAGGGACTATCAGCGTCGAGTGAGCGGTTCTTCCACCTGGTAATAGAAGAGTCGTTATACCGCTGGATGCAGCATTCAATACAATTAACCCCTTCGATCTAACAACATCCGACAATGTTTTCCATATAAAGGTTTTTCCAGTACCACTGTAACCATATAAGAAAAAGAAACCACCTTCGTCAGAACCAACGGACTCCATGATCTTGTCATGCACACATCTTTGTTCATCAATCAACATGAGTGTGTGTTTTTTCCAGTTCATCTTTGTTGTAATTTAGCTCATCAACGATAAGCTTGTTTGTGAAAGTTGGCATGCCTGTTGCGTTTGGCCTGAGCATAGATTTGAAGTCAATAAGCGACCGTTCGTTTTCCTGAAGCAGCATTTCAATTTCAATCAAACACAGCTTCTTCAAGTCATCGTCACCGATACGCAGATCTGCATATTAAATGTAAAGTCACGAAATTAATATTAACACCTTTGCATGCATATGTGTGCACGTTGAAGAGAAAGAAAAAATATTAGCTCTATATGAGAATCCTTTATATTTAAACATATCAGCTTAAAAAATGTAGAAAATACTTAATGGTATCATAGAGTTAGTAACTCTTAGTTTGTTCTTTACTATATCCTAAAAAAAGTACCTCTTAACTACTTAAACTACTCTAATCAGCCTTTACTATATCCTAAAAAACACACCCCTCGAAAAGAACCTTGTCATCAAGGTTGGAATGTGCTAAATTTCTTAATGTGTAATAAACTTCAAATGTATCACCCTTGTCCCTATTTTTTATTCGTGAAGTACTGTTTTTCTTCACATCTTCAACAATAACATGAGTAGTTTCTCCCTACTTCCTTTGCATAAGCTTTTCATTTTGAGGAAAAGAGAGATAACTGATCTCAGAACCATTTGAAATAAATTATTTGTCTAAATTTTTTTTATAAAAATAATTGCCTCGTCCATGTCATTTGCACCCTGATGCTAAACTCGTCATCCCAGAATTCCAAGCAGTATTTGACTTGTGTTGCTTCAAAAACAACAACAAAGTAGTACGCAAAGAGAAGTGCAGTGGAGTCAACACTAACAAAGCATATCTCAGTGGATACATGTTTTTACTTTGAAGTTTTATGTTACCTCTTAATGCATTTTAAGTGCAGCTTTTCCTTTTAAAGTTTCATAATGAAACGCCTCTTGTTCTAATTCTCATCAATGACAATTACAACATGTTCTGGCCTTAAAAAAAAAATCATTATGTCTTGAAACATGTCTATTTTCACTTCTGTCTTTGTCATAAAAACTAAAAATGATAGTAAGAGAATATATGCAATGCAACGAAAAAAATGATATTAAAGTTACGACTCAATTCTTAATCGAAAAAGCTTCTTTCAGCTTAACTCAAACTAAAAAAATAAGCTTATTTGTAAAGGATTTCTCAAGCCATATTTATTTAACGCGAAAATAAATAGATATAAAAACTGCTGCAAAATGATGTCATGAATGCTCACTAATCTAGATAACGTGAAAAATTAATCAATTAAAGAACAGAAAATGTGAACAAATTAATCAAGATATACATAGTGGAAAGCTATATGACAGTTTTGTGGCGTTGACAGTAGGTCATGCATTAACCTTATGTTGTTTGCATTATTTGTGGGTGTGTTAGTGTCAGTTCTGCGCTGCTATTACGTGATGTAGCCGCTGGCTGGGAGGCTTCTGTGTGTGCATAATTGCTGCTGCGTCCGCTTAGCTTTTCTGTTTTTTAGTTGTAGGTATTTCGGCCTGTTGTAGTGCAGCTGTTATTTTTTAGAGGATCTTTGTAGGCATTAAGTTGTGAGACAGGGGGTACTTTCGTGTAGGCAGCACCACGGTTTGTCGTGGTACTTTGCTGGGTTTGGTCTTTGATTAAGGCAACCTAGTGTACACCTCGGCCTCATGATTATTGCACCCGACCCTTGTTTATGAATTTACCATCCGCATATATCTCCCTTAGACCATACCCCCATTCAAGCCTTCAAAACACTTCGTACATTCACATTTAGGTTCCCTCGTAGAAAAATATTTTCTCCTAGTGGTATATTTAGAATCAAGCCTCCTAAATCATCCCAAAATTTACTTTTAAAGTTTTTTTTAACCCTGCCCAGGGTGCATAAGCACTAATGATATTAAAGATGTATTGTTCCACTACAACTTTTAGGAATATGATATGATCTCCTATCCTTTTCACACCTATAATATCCTTCTTTCATTCCTCATCAACAATAATGTCTACCCTATTTGTCGGTCTAACTTATAACACTAAAGACGTATTGTTACACTATAAATTGTATAACTATGATATGATGTCCTATCCTTTTTACATATACAATATCCTTCTTTGATTCTGTATTCACTATGACGTCTACCTCATTTCTCGTTCTAACTTTGTTAGTGTACCAATTCTTAAACCTTGAACTATCTAATTCTTTCGCCCTTTCATCCACCCACTTCATTTCATGATATTAAAGATGTATTGTTCCACTACAATTTTTAGGAATATGATATGATCTCATATCCTTTTCACATCTATAATATCCTTCTTTCATTCCTCATCAACAATAATGTCTACCCTATTTGTCTGTCTAATTATAACACTAAAGACGTATTGTTACACTATAAATTGTATAGATATGATATGATGTCCTATCCTTTTTACATATACAATATCCTTCTTTGATTCCGTATTCACTATAATGTCTACCTCATTTCTCGATCTAACTTTGTTAGTGTACCAATTCTTAAACCTTAAACTATCTAATTCTTTCGCCCTTTAATCCACCCACTTAATTTCCTATAGGAACGTACAATAATCTTCCTTCTAGTCATAGCACCAACTATTTCAATATATTTTTCTATAAGAGTGCCTATATTCCATGTTCCAAAACGGATCATACTCTCTTGTACTAAATTCTTTATACACACATCATTTTTAGAGGTCCATATTACACCTCAAAATGAATGTGATACAAATAACATACATTTTGCCCAAACCATGGGTCGTTTATGCTAATGATGGTTTACCGAAAATTATCATTGATAGTTGAAAGACCAATTTTAAACGGCTATATTGTGGTAGCAAAATATTTGCATTGATTTTGCTAGGCTGTAGTTTTTATACATTGTTTGAAAACTGGAATATGTTATTTAGTATATCAAGAATATTAATGGGATTTATACCGTCCTCAATAATTTTTATTTTTAAACTAAAAGTGGGCAATTAGAGTATCGCCTCACCAAAATATATTAAATAAAAAATATATACAATAGAAAAAGAGGAGAGACCAAACCAAAACTCTCTCAGAAATTTAAGAATCTAAAGTTTGATAAACCAAACTTGTTTCCAACAGAATACTCACTAATTTGGGCAGAGATGCTATTGCAGTTAGTATAATCATTAAGAGTCAGACCTAAATTTGCTAAAGCATATAAGCAAAAATTTAATTCTCTATAAATATAAGAAACTATAACTTTCATAAGCATATGTTCCAAATTTGATAAACACTCATACAAACTTCTATAAGTAGCTACCATTTCTCGTTATATATATATTCTAAAACTTTTTTATATATGTCTAAAATTATATTTGTATAAAATTTGTTAAACACTCGTACGAACTTCTTATGGAAGTCAAATATCTCAAAATTAAATAATTTTTTATATACAATTAAAATTATGTTGTATAAAATTTATTTAATAAAACACTGATAAAAATGTCTCAAGTAAGTCAAATATCTGTAAAGATTAAAACCAGTTTATATGTGATTAATGCATTAAAATCACGTGATTCTCCTTTATTTCTCCATTAAATATCTAAGGTATTTTATTAATGATATTAAATCGATTTAAACGAAATTAAATCATTTAAATAATGTGATTCTCATTACCTTTATAGAAGTAAAGTAGTCACATATATATATATATATATATATATATATATATATATATATATGTGATTAATGCATTAAAATCACGTGATTCTCCTTTATTTCTCCATTAAATATCTAAGGTATTTTATTAATGATATTAAATCGATTTAAACGAAATTAAATCATTTAAATAATGTGATTCTCATTACCTTTATAGAAGTAAAGTAGTCACATATATATATATATATATATATATATATATATATATATATATATATATATATATATATATATATATATATATATATATATAGATATGCTATCTTGCAACACAGCCCTCTCATTAAGGAGAATATCTTCATTAAAAATATCATTCATTTAAAATATTAAAATGTGATTAATGATTTAGAAATTTTTATTACATTAATATCATTTGTTTTTTTTATGGGTCTTTTGAATATTTGTATTTCTTCATCAGTTTGAAAACAAATCTTTATTGTTTGATGGTGAACAACAAAGACCATATATAGAACTTGAGATTCTTAAAATGCTTTTCCAAAGAATAAATATTTACACCAACAACACAACACGATAAGAAAGTGGTATACACCATATTATCGTAGCCAATATACATATGATTTACTAATAAATCCTTGAATGTCTACACATGACCTTGAATGTCTACACATGACAATTGTCCACAAGTTCATTATGAATATTTCTAAAAAAAAAAAAAATCATTATGAGCAGTGGTAGATGTGAATCATTCTCAATAATTGGCGTAGATGATGGATGTGCAAGGTAACTTCTTACTGATCAAATAGTATTGGAAAAGAAATGGACCTTTCAATGTTTCATGAATAATGACACCAAACAATAGCATAAAATTAGCATATATTTTGTTCCATGAATCCTAACTTTATCTCCTCAAATTAATTTACATGGGAATAGAAATGAATGTACACATCGAAAATAAAACCAGTAATTGTTCTTATTCAAATTAAAAATCAGGGCCAACAATATGCTTTGAATGTATATCCACCTGACATTCAGATGATGAATTACACTAAAACATCAAGCCTTTATATAGGATGTTGGTGTATAAAATACGGTTCATAATGCAGGTACAATTGATCTGTATTTTAAATTGGCTTGTTTAGTACGACGGAACAAATGAAGTACAGTTTGATTGCATTTTAAATAGATTGATCATGTTAATGATTTGCCTTTAAAACATGATTTGAACCCAACAAAAATAATTGATGTGATACATGTGCCGTTTTTTAGAAATTGAATAAGGCATTGAAGTTAGTTAACCAAATTGAGAGAAGTTTTTGACAAAATTTTAAAATTAAAAAAAAGCATTTAGGAAACGGTGCTTTTTTCAAAGAAAAAAACAGAGAAGAAATGTGTATAAGAGTAATATATAGGGATGCTATGAACTGTGTATAAAATTGAAAATAAATTAAATATGTGTATGCTTTAGTTATTTCCATTTTTTTATTAAAAAATTGATAAAATTTGTCATTTATTATTCTTAATGATTATCGACCATAAAGCAATATCATTGCCAAATTTCGGTTATGTAATTTTTTATACCATTTATGGCATTGTTTGTTTACACTATTATTTTGGAAGAAGTTTTTTGTTTCAAAATTATTTGGCCATAAAGCAGTTTCAATGCCAAATTTCAGCTACATTGATTTTTTTTTTTGAAATTTTTTGTTATAAAAACAATTTCAATGTCAATTTAGGTTAGCATTAATGGGGAAATGCATGAGAAGCTTGAGTTTAGTCCATGAAACCACATGTCATTGGAATGCTTTGGTGAGAAATTTATTTCTATATATACATGAGGAAAACCCTCAAATGTCTAGTATATAGATATAGATATAGATATAGATAGATATAGATATAGATGATTCGACCATTGATACTCAAAGTTTGTTTATGTGAATGGGAGACATTAGGAACGAATTCAACGGTATCATATTCGATTGAGCAAAAAAATTATGAAAAGAAACAAATGGATGAACAAAAAAAAACAAATTATCTAATATAAAAATGGATATAAAAAGATAACAAAAATGGTGTCAAACAACCTTATTATCTATTATAACTATTTCCAATGAGTGAGACAGTTTGTCCTTGTTCATATCTCTCACAAACCAAAGCCGAATACTTCGAACCCTAGTATTTCAATTTTCTTTCGAAGGGGATAACTCACAAACGAAATCGATTTTTCGAGCCATTTGGATTGTAAGGAGAGATACAAAGAAGACGTATAGAAAAAGAAATGAAACAGAAAGAAAGACAAATGCGAATTGGAGTTGTGATGTGAAGAAACTGCTAGTCAATAGGTCTAATTTATAGTATATTTTACAGGATAATTTCGTAAAATAACAATATTTACCCTGACCAATCATATTTGAGTTTATATCTTAGCCATTAAGCAATATATATTAATATTTTTTCTGTTAAAGTGTATCATTAAATCGACAGATATTATTTGACGTCACATCTTAGCCACTAAACAGTACATAATGATATGTTTCTTTAGCAAATTGAATTTTTGAAAATGTTTATTTTTTTTGTTGTTAAAGTGTATCATTAAATTGTCTGATATTATTTGATATGTTTCTTTAGCAAATTCCATATTTGCTTGGCAAGCATTAAAAACAAAAATATTGAAGATTGCCTCACATTACTATTATGAAAATTTCTTTCAAAAAAAAAAACTACTATTATGAAAATAAAAAACAAAACAAATTTGCATCTCATTAATTCCAAACTCATGAGGTTCTTTGGTTTGCCTCGAGATGCCACATGTCAAATGAGAAAAAAGCTGCCATATATATCTTTGAGAAAGGTCGTAAATTTATATAACTAGTGTAACCACCCGTGCCAAGCACGGGAAATAAAAAACTTTTGTTTTATCAAATGTATAGATTCTATATTATTTTATCTTAAAGTTATAAGTGCTTGTAATTTAAATTTGATATGGAAAAAAATATCATATTAATTTTGTTTATTTTGTATACATTCTGAAATATCTAAACACTGCACATAACAATTAAAGTATTTGGAGTTATACTTATACTAATTATTTGTGGTTTAAGATGTTGATCAGCCTTAATCTCAGCAAACGTTAGATTTTTTTATATAACAGTCAGTGTCACATGCATAAACGTAGTCGGTAAATGCAAACGTTAAATTTTTTACGGGTGTGTATAAACACAGTTTGGGCTACAAAAACGCCAATTGTTATTTGTTTTTAATTTTTACAAAATTAATAGTCTAATGTAAATATTGTATTTTAGGGTAACAACGATGTAAAAAAAAGGTTCCGCGGACTGTTAAACCTGAAAAATGCATCAATTAAAAGTCAATGACAGAAGGATCTGCTTATATAGAAATTACATGTCCTGTAATGACCAGTACGCCTTACAAAGAGATTTAAAAAAAACGATTTACAAACAATATGCAACTTTAGTTTTGTAAATTATAGCAACAACAATTCTAAAACAAAACCAATGATCATACTTTTTGAAAAACTTCACGATACACAACATTTGTGGTCTCCTTGCAAACATTATTATCTTCATCCAGGATGAGCAACTTCAAACCTTTTCTAGAAGTAACTCGAGAGACAGCGACATAAAGTTGTCCATGCGTGAATACAGGCTTAGGAAGAAAAAACCCCCACGCGAGATAAAGATTGACCCTGGCTTTTATTTATTGTCATTGCAAAACAAAGCGTCAATGGAAATTGTCTGCGCCTGAATTTGAAGGGTAGTCCTGGATCACTCGGAATAAGATTCATCCTGGGAATGAATACCCTGGTACCTGCCCTTTTTCCTGTAATTACGGTAGCAACTATCGTGCTCTTCCCTAGATGTGTAACTGTCAGCCTCGTACCATTACACAGTCCATTGGTCTGATCGATGTTTCTCATCAGCATAACTGGACATCCCACCTTTAGTTTCAACCGGTGATTTGGAATTCCAGAGCTATTAATACCATTAAGAAATTCGGTTGTGAACCACTCGCTTTGGACGTCAGAATTTTCACTCGATCGACAAACAGAATCAGAGCTTAAATACTCTTTCTCTTCACCTAGAATCAGCGACATCATATATTCGTTAACATGCTGAACTGAATCAAGCGTCGGTGCGAGTATTCCCCTTTCTTGGAAAAATAGCTGGTCGCCAAGGTTATCATTCAGATCGGGATACACAAAGTCTATAAGTGACATCAACGGATTTGTTGTGTCCGATATCAGCAAATCTTCAGGAATTTCTACCTTCATTTCACCATTCTCATCCGAAGCATCGTTGCCGTCTCCAATCGAGAGTATCCACTTGCCAAAATTAGCAATTTCTTCCTGCTCTGCAAGAACCGAAGATGCACCCAATCTCATATTAACAGTAAGCCTCAACACATTACAATAAGCCCATAAATTTGACGAATTGACTGAGGCATCAACAATATCTGGCCTCGTTGCCCCTCGGATAATAGGCAATATCTGCCTGAAATCACCACCCAAAACTAATGTCATTCCACCAAAAGGCTTAAGTGCGTTTAGGGGATCATTCTTGAACATGATATCACGCAATGAACGGTCAACTGCCTCGAAATACCATCGGTGCATCATTGGAGCCTCATCCCAAATTATCAACTTTGCAGCACGCACAAGTTCTGCCCTAGGACTGTCCTTTTCCATCGTAAGCGATGATGCCTCATTAATCTCAATAGGGACTGTCAGCGTCGAGTGCGCGGTTCTTCCACCTGGTAATAGAAGAGCCGCTATACCGCTGGATGCAACATTCAATAAAATTAACCCCTTCGATCTAACAGCAGCCGACAATGTTTTCCATATAAAGGTTTTTCCAGTACCACCGTAACCATATAAGAAAAAGAAACCACCGTCGTCAGAACCAACGGACTCCATGATCTTGTCATGCACACATCTTTGTTCATCAGTCAGCATAAGTAACATATCAGCGTGTGTCTTTTCCAGCTCATCTTTGTTGTAACTTAGCTCATCAACGATAAGCTTGTTTGTGAAAGTTGGCATGTCTGCTGCGTTTGGCCTTGGCATAGATTTGAAGTCAGTAAGTGACCGCCCGTTTTACTGAAGCAACATTTCAATTTCAATCAAACACAGGTTCTTCAAGTCATCGTCACCGATACGCAAATCTGCATGTTAAATGTAAAGTCACGAAATTATTTTTAACACCTGAAGAAAAATGATAGTAAGAGAATATATGCAATGCAACGGAAAAATGATATTAAAGTTACGACTCAATTCTTAATCGAAAAAAGCTCCTTTCAACTTAACTCAAACAAAAAAAATAAGCTTGTTTATTGTATGACTGCTGCTATGTGAGCAACCGTATCATTTCCAGAAAGTACACGGGCAGAAAGAACTTCTCTCAACTCTTGAATTTTGCTATTTTTGTTATTGTGATTACAAATCATTTTGATTGCATTGACAGTTATCACTATTGTCATTGGATGTGCATCAATTCGGTGTTCCTTTATTAAATTCTATTGCAATTTATTTTAGTTTCATTGACATTTATCAATATCATCTTTGATATCCCCCATTAGCTCATTGTTTATGTATGTATCTTTTGTTTGCTTGATCATCATCTTTCAAAGCAGTAACGTTGTCCTGATCCCTACATCAATATATTTCTTAATTTTCTGCCGAACTGTTGACAACCTTTCATTCTCTTTTGATAAAAACTAACAGGATCCCATCGTGAAGGCCAGAAACAATTAGTTCCACAACTGGTAGGTACTGTATGGGAAGCGTGTTCTGCCCTTAAAAAGACCCCTACTTCAAACATTACAGCAATTGGGCGAGGAATGACAAAGTTTGAGGTTTCGGTGAAGGATGTTCTACGCGAGATGAAAGAACTGAAGCTAGTTTCTAGTGATGATCCAGCTGACACGGAGTCTGAACCATGCGATGATAATTCAAGGTCTTTATTTACATTCTCTAGTTAACATAATTTTTTACAATCTTCATAAGAATTTTTTCTTTCGAAAGAACATTGTATGAATCCTAAGATATTCTCTACATTCGATAGGGCTTTATCCTCTCCATCTAAATATTTTCATAAACAAAATTGAAAACTAATAATGATGAATGATGTTAGAGTAATGAAAGTTAAGCGTGTGTGTGCGTGTATATATATATATATATATATATATATAAATTGAAAGCTAAACTCATTACCTTTCTGTTACTTCAAATCAGTGTCTCTCATCCAAAACACACCAAGTAATCAACATATCACTCATAAAGATAAAAGATAAAAGTGGATGACAGACTTTAATTAGGTTGAGTCTTCGCTGTTACAATAGCTTATTTACGTATTGTGTTTGTGTGTATAAATATCACCTACATCTCCCAATATAATGCATGCAATATCATAATAAGTCTCTAGTTCAATTATAATACATCAGTGATTGCCAATACTTTCATTTCATTATATTCAAATTTTGAAAATGCTTCATAAGATGAAGCTTTTACCAATATCTTGTTTAATTCTGTTCTTTTGTGTTTATTGTCACTACATAAATAGAGAAGCATAAGTTATTAAGATAGGCATACAATACTTTGAGAAACATTACCCGGAATATTCAGACGCTTCCTACGTTCAAATAAGATACCATCCGACAGTAACCGCCATGTCACATCCCATACTACATCAGGGCTCGTCATTGTGCTAGTGGTTAAGAGATGCACAAACAACCAACGCAGTTGATGGCCCGAACCTAACTCAACATTTTCCGTGATACCATCTATGAACTCTTTGTCGTCATCAAGTAATCCCAAAGCAGAGCATGCTTCCTGGAACGTGTCATAGGTATGTCCATTAATCGTTTTTATGCACATATATCCCATGCAACCCTTCTGAACGGTCAATAGTATCGTCATGTAGTACAACTCCCTTATACCAGGCGGCGTGTAATGAAGCCTTCCAATTTGATATCCTGCTTTACGTGGCTGCCACCTTTTGTCTTTCTTCTCATAAGTAAACCTCGTTGGAAATTCAGCATACGTTAGATCGCGACCGCCTACATACTGACGATTTGCTTCAAACCACGCGAGAAACATGGTTGACGCTTCCTCGTTATACATCACCACGTCCTCAATGTCATGATCATCATCATATAGTACCGATTGTTCATTATGCAAATGAAACGTTAGTTTGAGAACAGGAGGCCATTTATGGTGTATATCAAAGCAAATATCCTCCAAACAGCCTCGCAAGGTGAAACATAACGACAATCGTAATACTCCTTTATTTCATCAACCGGCTTGGACTTATCACGATTATCACCGTCAATAGACAACTGCATCAATGCCTCATCAGGGCCTTTGTTCACGTATTTGAAAAGTTACTTGATGGAGTTGGATTTGTTGCAATATTCCACATTTACATGACCCCCATATCTGATGAGAAGATGTGGACTGTACGGGACGACATAGCGATTATCCAGTTGGACCCCCTGCTTGTCAACATGTATCCCAAAGTCGCGACGTTTGTACCTCGGATAACCCTCGTCGTCTATCGTCGTAGTTCCTTTAAAATCCTTCGGATAATACTTCGTACATCTACCCCTGTCCATGCAAGGCGAGAAGGGACGTGCACCACCACATGGGCCATGCATCATATAAGAAGAAACAACATCATAAAGTCTTGGATAAAGTGTGCTGTCAGGCAGCTCGGCTGATATGATCTTATCAATGTCAGTACCTGTCTTCAGTTTGTTCTCTGAACTCAACCACACCAAGATATGAGCATGCGGAAGACCTCTTTTTTGAAACTCGACTGTGTACATGCCTGCCAACAAAAGAATAACCGTTAGTACAGTTGGCAATAACAACACAATAGGTCGCACTCGAAAATAACACGACTATGACATATTTATTACGAAGACAAAAATAATGTCATAATTTATTTCAAGACGAAAATGGTGTAATAATTTATTTAATAAATAAATAACCATCAACAATGTATACCTTCCTCAATTGTCTGATGCATAATCTGTTAGATTTAGCAAAGCCATCTTCTAATATTACTTTCTGTTGCATATTATTTTTTAAGCTTCCTACTATGTGGTTGTGACTGATGATGGGATTTACATGATTTTCAAAGTCAATTAGCTAAAAAATCTAATTAATATTCTGCTTTTATTGATGATATCCTACTATGTTTTTCTAACCGTAACTTTTGGCATCACATAGGCTAGTCCAAGTAACTCTCCAGCACCCTATGTATCCAATGGATTATTCGTTGCCATCTATTAATAAGGTTCGTTATGATTAACTCTGATCTCCTATTTTCTGGTCTGCCTATGTGCATTCAAAATGGTAACCAGTCTTTGTTGAATTTATAGACACAATGCCTAATGTGAACTTCTTGACTTGTGAAATAGTCATAAATATGTCAAGGATAAAAAGTGCCATTAAAGAAGTGCCTCGAGAAAGATAGAATATAACAGAATGCTTCAGAAAATAACACAGAAAAAAGTGGACCTTAAAAAACACGGTATTTGTTTTTTTTTGAAGGATAACATGGTCTTTTTTTTAAAAAGCTAAAAAAAACATGGTCTTATTTTCTTTAATAAAGCTTATGGCAATTATTGATATTTCATTGCTCATATTTTCAGTGCTTGAAAATGAAATGAAATACTACCTGAAGGATAAATAAAATGCTTAAAGAAAATACTACTAATATTACAGTGTATACCTGCGTCAACTTTGCCAAACAATTCTTCCTTCTTAAAATCGTCCATCAATTTATCCAACTTCATTTTGAACACTCGACAAACAATATCAGGTCTATCAGATGCCTTTAAGTTTCGTTCTTTAAGAAAATCTTGAATTTCTCGCAAGTTTGAATTGCATGTGATTGTTACGAACAGATCGGGATATCCATATTTCTTACAAATTGTCATTGTATCCTGGCAATTATTAAACATGTAACGCCTGCCACCCGTAAAGGACGACGGTAACACTATCTTTCTTCCAACGTTAGATGCATCAGTTTCACCCCTATCCATTGCCTCGTGCAAACCATTCAGAATGCCGCACCTTATAGTCTTTTGATTTTTTCTAATGTACCTCAACCGTTGCGATTCAATCATAGTATGGCAATCAACAGAAAATTGTTGCAGCAATCTCCTCGAGTTAACAACGTTGCCATACTCAACGACCCTGTCTTGCATCCTATATGCAATCCATTTGCGCATGGTAACTGTTATCCGTGTCCGCTTCTGATTTCCATGATCAACAGATCTAATTGGAATATTTGTGCTAAAACCATCCTCCCTGCGAGGAAACAACAGAGGATACTGTAAAGGTATAAAATAAGGCTCGGTTTCGTACAACCTCTTATACTCCCCAACCACATTTCTAGCAACAATATCTCAGCCATTCTCCATATCATTTGAATCACCAATAATTAGAGCAGCAACTTCGTCGCATGTCGGTAGATTGTGCATCCTCGCGTCTCGTGTACGTTTTCCAAGCAATCTAACCAAAAAGTTTGGTGTTCCGCCATGTTCCACATGATCCCGCACCTGACGAAATTTATTTGCATATTTATTAAACGCGTCAACCATTTCCTTAAGTTCCTCCACCAAACCTGTGTTGATTTTATTAACAGAATCACCAGAACTGCAACAATTAAGTATAAGTTAATTTTATTAGTCTATTATAGATAGTTACTGGTAAAAAATTAAGGAGAGTAAAAATATACCTGAAATGTTTGACTCTGTTGGCAGTCTCGTTACTTGTATCATATATATACAGTTGGGCAAACTTAGGAGTTGAACCCTGATCAGGCAACAAACCGCCCATCCGATGATAATTTTGGCCACGCAGTATGAACTGCGGTGGGCCACCTCCGTCGTTTCTGTCACGCTCTATCTTTCCACCAAGAGAAGTAAAAGAAAACATGCTGTTGTAAGATCTAATATTTTGAAGATAATTTTTACTTTTTGCATGGTTCCCATTCATTAAATTGTACAGCAATTCAGGTGGTTTTTCAAGTATCGGCAAAAGGACCTTGCCCTTCATGCAGCACAAAGAGAATTTTGCATTATTAGCCGTCATATCCAGTTCCGCGCGTTCTTCAAACCAAACACGTGACTTACAATCCATGCATATCATCACTGGATCACCGACATCTAGAGACACTGCAAAGAAAATCATACGTCATAAAAATTTGAAAGCAGCAAAGACGTATCTCTTAAAATGTTGAAGACAAAAAAATATGTTTAGGATTACATTCGCATTCGGCCTTCTCGTGTATAGCAGAGTGATGCATTGAACAAAATTCCTCGTCGGGCGACCCTGAGTCAGTTATAAATGTTAGTTATGGTAACTACATAACAAAAATTTCAATCGAACCTTTTCTTAAATAACGCTCTCAATTTCATATCGCTGTTTGGCACCTATATTCATATTACCTGGAAGAGGGCATCCAGTAGGATCTATTTCGACCGCAAAGTCATCATCATACTCAAACCGGTAAGCATTGTTTAAACTATAACCATAACCATGTGTGTCTTGTATATTACCTGTACTGCATGTATTAGCTGTGCCAGAAGTTTCCCCTTGAAAAAAATTCTTCTTAGATGTTCCTAGTAAAATAAAATAAAATTAGCTCTAGGTAATATATACGTCAATTAAAATTTATAATGCCAGCAGTCAAATTGAACATGATCTATGATTCTTTGAAATTGAACATGATCTATGATTCTTTTAAATTGAAATAATACAATCTGCATATAGTGTTTCTCACCCGTGCATTCTAATGGGTAGTTTAGAGAGAAGGTGTAGAAAAATCTTACCATAGGAATTAGTTGTAATTTAATCACAACCATTAATTACTATTAAGATTAAGGGTTGAGATTTGGAGTAAAAGAGTTACTCTTGGAGTCAATAGATCCCTTATATATAAGGGATCGATTGACTCCAAGAGTAAGTATAAAAAGTTACTCCAAATCCTAACCATTGATATTAATATTAATTAATGGTTATGATCAATTGCAATTAATTCTTAGTGTGGACATTTTATACTCCCTTCTCTTGAACAAATACATGAGATACACCAGTGAAAAGGAAAAACGTATATCCCAATTTAGTTGTTTTTACCATTCTCTTATAAAGAATTCTACTTATCGAATTCAAGAAAAGATTGTTTTTTTGTTTGGATCTCAAAAAGACTACAATTGAATGAGATATTTTTTATTCATAATCAAAACATCACAGTGCAAGAAAGAAATTGGATAAAAATCATAAAAGTGCAATTTTTTTTTAAGATTGTCGTATTACTGGTTCCTTTTTTTGTTTTTGTTACAATTGGTACCGTTTAGAAAGAAGGAGCATATAAACCTAATAATGAGGATTAATAGCAATTGATCACAACCTTTAATTAATATTAAAATCAATGGCTATGGTTTGGAATAACTCTTTATACTTACTCTTTGAGTCAATGGATCCCTCCTCATATATATATATATATATATATATATATATATATATATATATATATATATATATATATATATATATATATATATATATATATATATATGATGTCTTTGTTTTTTTGACGTCATTTGCTTATTTTTCTATATTAAATATGAAAAATATAAATTTATATTTATGGGTTAATGCAGTGAATGAGGGTACATTTGAATTCTAAGTCAAGAAATTTTTTAATTTCGCATAAACACTGAGACCCAAACAATTGCTAAGAAAAAAAAACCTTTTGGTTCAAAAAAAAAATTTGAAAATTTAGTCTCTATATGATTTTTTAAAGATTTTTCATATTTTTGCATAATTGTCGTATTTTTTACTTATTATTTTCAATGACGCAGTTATATCTTTTTTATTATTATCAAGACATAATTGGCTCTTTAATTATTGTGAACGATCAAAGTTTGCACATATAAGTAAACTTTAAGACTCATTAAATATATGTTTTCCTTATTTGCATAAATTGTGGTATGTAGTATAAAAATACTTGAGAATACAATAATGAAAATAAATGTTGACATTTTAAAATAGAAAGACTCGTTAAAATTATTGACCGTCATATTGATTGTTTGTTAATTGGACTTTTTCATCAATTAAAATGATTCTGAAGTAAATGTTTTTGAACAACAAATTCACATGAGACGGGGGCAAAAACCATGGACAGTTAAAACCTACATTTTTTAGCAACTAATATTTTTTTTTAAAATTAAACCGATATCTCTAACTCTATCTCTATCTTTATAATAAATATTTTACATTTATTATAAAGATAGAGATATTAGTTTTGATTATATTTACAAACGAATTATAGATTAACTTAATGTGTGTAAAGAAATTCAATTTTAAAGCAATTTAAATGTAGCTCTGAAATTGTTTATTTCATTTTACGTGGTATTCAAGGGCAGAGATACCTTTGACATTAAGTTTATTTGAGGGGAATTGGATTGGGTTTTCTTAAGCAAGGTTTGAACATAGTGAATGAAAAAAAATGAAGCTTCACTAAATGTAGTTCACACCAATAATATGATTAAAATTGAAAAATACCTTAAAAGCATATACAAAGGAACTCCCCCACTTAGATCTCTAAGTATGTTTCACACGAATAACATTTCTATTTCCCTTCTTTCATTCACTTAATAATATGTATTTCTCAATAATAACTAATGATATGACTATTCCTATCTATAATCTTGTATCATATAATTCTCACACAAATAGCATTTCTTCTTTCCTTCTTTTCCAAGATGCTTCAAGGAGTATATTTGGTTTATCACCTGTATCCAACAATCCTACAAAAAAATTAATCACTAAATTTTATCAAAGAATGCAACAAAATCACAAAAACCACAATTCATTAAGAAATTATAAACCAACAACATCTAGTGCATCAATTTGATGTGATTCAAAAATAATTAAAGGAACACTTGAGAGAGATGATATTTGTTATAATAAAGTTAAAAAAACGTAAGTCAAAATGAAATAACGAATAAGGGTTGGAACGCAAATGCAAGAGAGATACTCATAGAAGTGCAAAACATGTGTAGCTCCGGAATAAATCAATGGAAGACAATAACCAAATAAAATAAGAGAATTAAAGAAAAAAATGGCAATGCAACAAAGAGAAAAAAAAAAGAATTCTAGAGAAAACTTTCAACAATATGAATTATGGATCGAAAGAGTGTGTGAAAAGTGAGAACTAAAACCAATATTTATAGTCAAAGACATCAAAATCAAAATAATCATTCCCTTGATTCATCATGATAAAGTGAAAAATAATATTGTATTTTAATGTTCATCAATTCATACATATGAAATTAGAAACAAAATCAAGAAATTTTAAACCCATGATTTTCTCTTATTGATTCTATTTATTTGACCTTTACACTTTTTTTAGAGGGACATCTACACATCTTATTTTTTTACCAAACATAGATATGTATTTTTTTTGACAAATAGATATGTTTTTTATTTATTTAAATCTAAACGTGTAACAAAAATAAATTTTATATTATACAAATATGACATTATTGTTTTTTATTTTATTTAGTAGATACTAAGTTATCTATTTCAATTTATTACTTCATGTGAAGAAAAAAAGTATAAGCAATGAAAGATATTTTAAAATTCACATGAGCGAATTCTAAATAAATTAAGGCAATGTTTATAAAAAAAAAAGTTAAAAATCTCATTAACCCATCGGTTGCGGCTCATCAGAGCATGTAAATGTTCGGTTTCCATATTGGTGCATTAAATACTCCTACAAATTTTAGCAAATAACATTTTGATGTTTATGTGAAACAAAACATTAAATGCTCCTATGAACAAAAGGTTGCCACGTGTACTATCAAAATAAAATAGCTGAAATGTTTATAATAGAGATTCCATGTATACACCATGGTTAGTATCCAAAAAATGTCGCACACACAATTATTTCTACAGTTTTTTTTAAAGAATTATTTGTACAGTTGTGTTTTTATTTGGCAATAATCAAAACATTAAAATATCAATTAAGACTTTGATTTTAATCCATATTTGATTGGTATTCAGTAATCGAAATTGTGAGGAGAGATTTACCATAAAATGCTTCTTAATATAGAATACCAAAAATGTATGACATCAGTTACTATATTAAAAATTTACCATATTATTATATTATTATGAAAATAAAAATAAAAATAAGATCATTTGCATTAATTGTCAAATGCATGATATGCATGACATTGTTTGATTTGGTTTATAGTGCTGAAGAAAAGCTTTAAAGAGCTAAACATTTCTATAAACACATTAGAGGAAAATTCACAAATGTATAGTATATAGATATAGATATAGATATAGATATAGATAGATATAAATAAAAAAAATTGCAACTCCATGAATTTATAAAAAAATTGCAACTCCATGCGTTTTTGAAAAAATGGTCTATAAACTTCATTTTTTAAATATTCATTGTTAAAAAACACCAATAAGATAGATTCACATTTAGTTCTCTCCTTTATTTTTTTAATCAAAGAAAAATCAATGCCACAAATTAGCAAAAAAATAATGTATAAAATTATTAGTTTTTTTGGAAATTAATTTACGTCTTAATATTTATTTTAAACATGGAAACATGAACAATTACATATTAATACTAATTTAATTTATTTAGGCTTAATTACAATATTAGTCCAAATCTAAGTTCATGTTGACTTTCTTGAATTATATAATTTGTTAATGAGTATGTGATAGAACACAAAAATAGGCCATAATAATATTGAGATATGATGTTCATCTTGACATTCTTGATTCAATAATACGTTCTTCTGATCTATCATAAAATTTGTCGAGGAAAACACCTAAAGATAACAAAATCAAATGTCTTAAATTTATTGGTAAATTTGCTAAAATGAAAACAAAGTGACCAAATAGCGAAAAAGTTAGCATTTTTCTTCTTTTCTGAAACATAATAAGTTAGCATCTATCTAAATATTAAAACGAAAGTGAAAACAACAAAGGGAGACCCACAATCTAGTACTCATGATAGAAAGATTATATAAAAAAATAGTTTTACAAACCTATGTAAATTAAACTACCAACATATGAAAGATTATATAAAAAAAAATTAAATAAATTGAAATAGAAGATGAAACTTGAATAAAAATTGAACTGTTGTCGTTATGCCATATGCAATGCGTGCAAAACCCTTGCCAAAATCAAATAAAAAATATGTTAGTATACAGTTTCAACCAACTATTAACGTCCTTTCAAAAAAAAAAAACAACTAATAACGTAAAATACAAAAAATAAACAAAATAAAATACAAAAAAATACACAGAATTTCTTTATTAAAAAAGAAAGAAAAAATTAGTGAGCAATAAAAATAAAAATTGCGAGAACCAAAAGATCAATATTTGTGAAAAATGTTTACAATCGGAGGCTATATTTATAGTAAAATAAGGTTAATAGTGACATGATGAAAAAGATGCAATCAAAGGAAATAAGTAATTTTAATGCATATCATTGACCAAATCATCAAAATAGCAAATAAATTTAAAAAATTACTAATCACAATTATGTAAAGGATTACATTAGAGAAATATTCCTTTTAAGGCTTTACTGATTTAATTACAATCACAATTATCAAATGCATTGTTTTCATGATGCCACATGTCACGTTACAACCACAACTATCAAATGCATTGTTTTCATGATTTTATGATGCCACATGTCACCTTTCTATGAGGCTTCCATAGAAAAGGTCGTAAATTTATATTATATAGATATAGATAGATATAGATTGGGCAATTCTCAATCGAAATTAAATTAGAGGATTTTCACATTCATTACCAATTTAAAGTCATGTTTAATGCAATGATCTCACACATAAATGTGTGTAACATCACTGATCATCTTTAAAAACAAAAAAAATTAATAAAGCAATACGTTTTTTCTACCACAGAATGTATTAATGCATATGTCCTGATTTAAATTCATATTTTCCTTTCTAAAGCAATAAGTTTTTTTTAATAAGAATTCCTGAACGCATATTTCCTTTTTAATAAGAATTCTGAACGCATATTTCCTGAACTCATATTCCTGAACGCATATTTCCTTTTTTTTTCCTGAACGCATATTCCTGATTTTTTTCTAAAAAAATCATTTATGATTTAAAAAATTATGTTTGCAACATCATTAAAAAGAATTCTGAATTAAAGCAGAGCACGAAAGATAAATCTATTTTCAATTATCTATTTTCAATTATGAACGCATATGTTCGTTTTTTTTCTATATTTTTACGAAACATAATTTTTATTTCCTTACTATGTTACTATACAATATATATTTTGAAAATAGAAACAAAAGAATATAAACTTAAATCATACAATATATATTTTGAAAATAGAATCAAAAGAATATAAACTTAAATTATAGAAAATTAATGGTTACTACCAAATCTAATTAAATTATTTTAAAAAGTTACACTTTTATCAAATCATATTTTTTTTGACAAATCAAATCATATTTTTATTATTTGACATATATCAATTATTTGATCTCTTTGATATTTAAATAATTATTCCATTAATCGTATTTTAATTAGATATTACTTGTTTTATTTTAATATCTGAATTCAAATATTTTAATTTAAATTATTTGATTATTCAAAAAAAGCATATTTTATTAAAGTTTGTATTTTTTGAATACGAAATGTTTGATTTCTAATTTAATTTCAAATATTAGAATTTGAAATTGTAAAACTTCCTTTTATACATAAACATTAAATACAAATTTGTGAGGATGAATGTGGTGAGAGTATTTTGTGAGGATGAATGTGGTGAGAGTATTTGTAAAGAGAATAAGATGAGAGTGCCACGTGTCATAAGAATAGGAGGAGAAAAAACATTTCCATAAAGAGCTATGAAATCGGCCGTAAATTTATATTATATAGATTTCAAATGTTAGCATATGTAATGAATATTAATATTTACGTAATGAATATTATTTTTGTAAAAAAAATGTGTGATTTTGTTTCTAATTTCAAATGTAAATTTAAAATTGTTTTCTTATGTGCGCATGGATCAACGAACTACTACCTCCGTCCCTAATTATAAGACCCTTTTGAGATTTTTTTTTGTCCCTTTTTATAAGACCCCTTTGCTATTTCCAACTACATTAATTATTTCTTTACATACATGCCCCTATTTAATATACATCTTTTTCTTAAATCAACAATAAATAACATGTTGAAAACATAAACCAACCCTCTCTCTTAAAGGATAAAATTGTAAAAACAATAGTAATTACAAACATATTTAATACAAATATCCACTATCTTAATTCCCGTTATTTTTTCAAAAGGGCCCTATAATTAGGGACGGAGGTAGTATTAAAAACCTTTGAAGATCCGTATTTAAACTAGAAAATTAAAATGATATTACTCATAATTATAAGACTTTAATGTGAAGGACAATTTTTTAAATCACTGCATGAATGCACTTTATAGAGAAAAAAGATGTAGTGGATTGGCTTTTTTGTCCTCAAATCTGTATTGTCCGGTCAATTTCATCCTCATATTTTTTGAAATAGCCAACTAGTCTCTTAATTTTATAAATATCAATCAATTTCGTCCTTCGTCAAGTTGGATCGCTAAGAGCATCCACAATGGTGAGGTCTTCACGATTTAAGACCTGATACCTAATAGGTACCCCCATTGTGGAAAAAAAAAATTGGGGTCTTAAAAGATCTAAGGTCTAACTCTTAAGACCCCATTCTTAAATGGGCCCACATCACTTTTTATTAAAATAATAATTTTCATGGCTATTAAATAATATTTGTGGGACCCTATTAGACCTTTTGTTAGAGGATCTCCATTTGAGTGGTTGAGTATCTATTAAGTATTATTATTAAAAAATTATTAAAAAATGATGTGTTCATGTGGGATCCATTTAAGACCTCAAAATTGAGGGTCTCCATTGTGGATCCTCTAACGGTGCTGACGTAGGATGTTAACCGCTCGCATAGCGTGTCAAGTCAAATGTCACACAACCATGGCCTAATTTGATCGAAAGTGAAAGGAAAAAAACAAGGACGAATTTGATTGAAAATGAAAAAAGCATTGTCTTCTTTTAAGTCAGCTGTATAATAGCTCTTTCTTCCCAATTCTATAAACTTCAAATCTAAATTTTCAATCTTCCATTTACAATCCAAAATCCACAACAAAAAAAAAATTATGTTAAAACTGTTTAGGTTAAAGCTGAAATGATGGGTGGTGGTCATATAGCTAAAAGCAACTCTCAAAGTCGAGTTTCACCTTCAAGTTCCATGTTTAATGGTGATGTAAGATTGCTTCAATGATAGAGTCCTATAATTATAAGAATGCTTGAATGATAGAGTATTATGTATATAATGTGTTCTGGACCTGCCAAAAGGATTCTTGGCCCATCCGCTTAGGCCCAATACCACTCCAAGCCCAAACTCCACGTTTGGCATTATTGCTCACAACTTACCCCCTCTCCTGAAGGGGGCGCACGAAGCAAAGAGACCGGTTCAAACGAACCCCAATGTCTCTCTTGCACATTGTGCACGTTCCCGCAATAAACTCTCCGGCGGTTACACTTCCCACGATTTGGTAACCGCCGGAGCCAGGTGTGCCTCTCCAACGGCTCTGCAGCTCTCCACCTCTATTAATAAGGGACTCACTGCAGTCCCCAAGGTAGAATTCTTTTCTTCCTCTAAACCCTCACTCTCTGATCTCTACTGACTTGAGCGTCGGAGTGTCTGCAGGTACACACCCCCCATCCGCTCCAAGAAGCATTCTGACGTATTCTACCACCGTCACTTCCACCGCATTCAAAGCACCGGCAGTCTCCTTCTGATCAGGTACGATCATAATGTTTTATCACTTAGGATCATATGATGTATTGATTGTGTAGCATTTAATGTATTCTATGTTGTTCCTCAACAGGACAATGTACATATAAGAGACGAGAATTGGCAACTTCAACTAAGACGAGGACTAGGTTTCCAGAACTAGTTATACAAGAAGATAAGTGTGTGAAGGTGAGAAAAACACAAGAAGGGAGGTTGAATTGTGTTTTGAAAAATTCTTCGTTTCTCCTAAAACTGAACACACTGATCAGAAGCAAAGTGATACCGCTTCTGAAGTGATAATTAGAATCTGAACGCAACGAAATAAAACAGAGAGAGAAGAAGAACGACACAAAGCAATTATACTGGTTCCTTCCACAATCCGGAAGTAGTCCAGTCCCCCTTGCACTTCCAAGGAGATTTTACTAAGAGTAATATCTGATTACAATTGCTCAAGCACACAAGCAAGAGACTTCCTTTGCTCAAGCACAACTGCAAGAGACTTCCTATGCTCAAGAACACAATCAAGAGACTTCTATGCTCAAGCACAAATGCAAGAGACTTCCTTTGCTCAAGCACAACTGCAAGAGACTTCTAAACAAAATTACACAGAAAATTGTTTAAGGTTGAACACTTGATATACAATCAGAGGCGCTCACAATACAAATCAGATACATACTCTAAGACTTAAGAATTTCTAAGATATGACTTTGAGACACATAAATTCTAAGTGAATGCAGAACAATTTCAGCAGAGGTTTGGCACTTGTAAAAATGTTGAGAGTCTTTTGTTCAGCATTACCAATTCTCTAAGTCTTCACTCCTTTATATAGAGGTGTGAAAGAGACGTTGTGAAATTGCCAGCACATCAAAGAGTCGTTGTTGAAGCTTGATCTTTCACCAATGATCTTTTGCCTGATTTGGTTGTTGTCCTATGAAGAACCAATTTGAAATCCATTCCTTATCCAAAGGAACATCTTTGCAGGCATAGCTGTTATTCTGGAGCTGTTTTCTTGTCCTGTAGCGTAGACACAAAACAGAGTAGTGGAGAAGGTGGTTGTACAGTTCGTACAAAGTACAATGTCAACGTTTTTTGAAGATAAGCTTCCAATGCCTTCAAATCTTCACCAAAACGACCGTTGCAACCATCCACTAATCTTCTGCAGTGTTTTCGAATCCAATAGACAGCTTTTGAGGTGTTGATCTTTGAATCTTCAGCTTGTGGTGAAAATCAGCTTCTGATGAGCTTCAGCTTCTGATGAATTCGCTTCTGAACTATCCGCTTCTGATGACTATCCGCTTCTGATGACCATCCGCTTCTGATGACCTTCAGCTTCTTCAGGAGCACTTATGACTTCAGATGCACTTCATCTAGATGCTTTCAAGCTTCCTTTTCTTTAATCCTTAGCTCTCCTTTTGTTCTTCAGAACCTTTATATGATGTAAATTTTTGACTATGGTCCTGTACACTTGAACAAATATTAGCTAGTCCAATTTACAATTTTTAATACCTTGTTATCATCAAAACTCTATAAGGTTCATTGTTAAACACATTTTGTTCCAACAGTGTGTGCCCTTTGTGGTATAGTTAATGGATTGAAAATTGTTGAAAGACTGAAGTCATTGCCTATTGATGATGTTGGGTGGTGAGTTGCGTGCTGTAGTGTTTATTTTTTTATTTGATGGATGTAGCCGACCCCACTTAGTGGGATAAGACTTGACTGTTGTTGTTGTACTTAAATATTAGGCTAAAATGCACTTTTGGCCCCCTATGTTTGGCTCTGTAGCAATTTTGGCCCCCTATTAAAAAAAACCACTTTTCAGTCCCCTAACTTTACCCCCTTTTGCAATTCATAGGCCCCCTCTAATTTTGACCTGGTCAAAACCAAAGTGCCCAGTAGGAAGATGCCACGTGGCATTTAATGAATTAAAATAAAAAAAACCAGATAATTATTTACATAATTAAATAAATAAATAAAAAAGAAATAAAAAAAATTACAAAAACTCATAAACCCAGTCATTTTATTCATCATCTTCACCTTCAAACTCAAACCTGGATTTCAATCTCAACGCTGATTCCTCTCTTCCACTCTCCTCCGTCAAGCTCCGGTAGCTTTGATTCCTCCGTCGTCAACGCTGCCGACACTGAAGGTTCATGCTCTTACGGCGATGCGTACGGTTACAACTTCGCCATACTCAACAACAACGCTTCCGTCGACAACGGTACTATCTCCGGTGAGCTTCAACACTCCGGCGCCAGATTGTCGGTGATAGGAGACATAGATTGTCGGTATGTCGTCTTATACTTCTTGAATATGATTTTGCAAGTGAGATTCTCATTGCTTCAATTGATAAGTAGTAATTATTCGAAATATCCCAAGCATGTGACGGGATTAAAAGCTATTGATTCAAATTTCTCTTTTTGGCAGGTAGAGCATATTTTATAAGTTCTTTGACCCTTATCCATTATTTTTATTTAATTTTATTTAATTTGATGTGAAAACTTTGAGGGTTGTGTTTGTTTTGCGGTTCTTCATAACCTCAGGATGAAGGGAGACTTGGTTTCAATCACTTTCAACCTAAAAATTCAGAAAACTGAGATGTCCAAATTCTGAATCCATCTTCATGAGTAGTGATATATGCTATTCCAATTAGTTTCATCTATATCTTTCTTTTTCTCTAGTCTACTAGCTTCGGTGTAATAAATTTGGGAATCACATATTTGGTTAGCATTTTGCAATCGATTATTCAGTTTCTTCGTAGTTCAGATCATTCAGTTTAATTTTCAGTTTCTGCATTTCATGATAGTGTTGTTTCTGAATCCACTCTGTTTCGTTTTTCTGTAGGGATTGTGGAAAACAAGTATACTTAGGTGAGAAATCAACACTGATTAAGTGATTAAGAGAGGAGGAGCTAGTTGTGTTGTGTTTCTGGATTTGGAATGATGAATAATATGATGTTGAAGATGAATAATATGACGTTGAAGGTGAAGATGATGAATAAGATGGCTGGGTTTATGATTTTTTGCAATTTTTTTTATTTCTTTTATTTAATTATGTAAATAATTATCTGGTTTTTTTTAATTTTAATTCATTAAATGCCACGTGGCATCCTCCTACTGGGCACCTTGGTTTTGACCGGGTCAAAATTAGAGGGGGCCTATGAATTGCAAAGGGGTAAAGTTTGGTGGCTGGAAAGTGGTTTTTTTTAATAGGATGCCAAAATTGCTACGGAGCCAAACATAGAGGGCCAAAAGTGCATTTTAGCCTAAATATTATTTTAGTTGTGTTGGCCTGTTTTGATTGACAAGATTTTTTCTTTTGTTTATTATTAATCTTATCCCACAAAAACTCTAAACCTTAATTTCACTCTTCACCTCTTCAATGGAATTTCACTCTAAACCCTAATTTCACTCTTCACATCTTCAATCGAATTTCACTCTAAACCCTAATCAAGCATAAATCGAACCTCTTCAATCTCAATTGAAGCCTAATTCCTGCTCATTTGGCGACGGCACTGGAGCAGCTTCAATCTCAATCGAACCTCTTCTCTGATTTCACTACGATTCCACCTCTTCTTCTTCTGCGAATCTTCGTTTGAAGATTCATAAGGTACTATTAGTTTATGGGTATGCTTGATTTTGATTTTGGTTACTATGGGTATGATTTTTTTTTTTTTTTAGTTTTGTTTATGGGTATGATTGATTTTGGTTTCTGTGTATGATTTTGTTTGATTTCTGTTTATAGGTATGATTTTGTTTAATTTTTATTTCTGGGTATGATTGATTTTGGTTTTTGAGTATGATTGATTTTGGGTTAAGTATGTCACTGCTTGTTTTTGAATTCACCATTTTCATTTCCTTCGATTTCTAGTTCTTCTTTGCAGCTATTGCTAGTCTAGTTTGAATTTAGCAAGTTTGGTGCCACTTTTCTATGTTGTCAAGTGCAGGTTCAGTGTTTTCTTTTCAATTATATTACAGAAATTGTCACATTGTAGGCTTATGATAAGTGATGAGAGGCTGTTTTAGGAGTAGTGTAGGTTTATGCTAGCAACAGCCCCAAGTTTAACAATTTTTTCTGAAGTACCGTCTTTTTCTAGTGAAGAATTGTAGTATTCTAGTAATATCTGTCCAGTTGAAAACAACATTACATAATGAGAACTGCAAATGTATGTATACTGTACAGTAAACTAAAAACCAATATGAAAAATGTATGTATACAATGCTATTATTGCTGTATGGTAAAAAGCATATTATGTAATCCTCCTAGCTTCTGTTGTTTGTGTAGTGTTTGTGTGTGTTTGTGTATGACACACTCAGGTTTCAACAGAGAAATGAAAATGTGGATGGATTTGAGTGTGAGTTTTTGTGTATTATGTACTAAAACAGAATCAGAGCATGGTATTCATATGTGAAAACAAATGTGTAGTATTGTGCTAAATACAAGTATATGAAACTTGGCCCTTAGTGAGTTTGAGCTGCTACTTGTCATCATGAACAAGGCTAACCGTGTCAACTATTAGCTTTTGTTTTGGTTTCATTGAACGATTTAATTCACTTCCATTCATGTCTTTTTGTTTTGCAGGGCCAATACCATATGAATTATCAAACATAATTCATAAAGTCAGAGATCAATTTGGACTTCAAAGTTGAAGTTATTAGCTACTTGTTGAGAGAAGATGTCTGCTATTATAAACATTTAGCTTTAGTTTGTTTTGCCATTGTAATAGTTTTCTTTGGAAGGATGTTGACCCTATTAACTTATGCAAGTATGATGTATTGAGAGTAACTAAGGAATTATTGTG
The DNA here is from genome assembly GCF_051527215.1 of Medicago sativa. NCBI lineage: Eukaryota > Viridiplantae > Streptophyta > Magnoliopsida > Fabales > Fabaceae > Medicago > Medicago sativa. Next base: position 4,208,135 of record NC_140753.1, read on the forward strand.
CATCTTTATACTTCAAACTGAAGTTGATTTTATTGTTACTTAAAGATTAAGCTCTTGTGATTTATGTGCTCTTATGTTGATGTCAACTGTACAAAAGATATACTTTTATTGCATTTTTTGAAATTTACCAAAAGATGTGCTCTTGTGATTTGTGTAAAGGCCTCAATTCTATGGCTGAAATGAATGGAGTCCCTTTGCCTGTGTTGACAAGGCATGGTTGTATGTTATCTTGTGATGGAGTGTAAATTATCTCATTGTATGTGAAGAGTGATGCATTGAGGACAACTTCACTGTATCCTAGACATTAGCTCCAAAATGAAGATCAAATTGTGGTGGCTTGTTTAGATTATCATAGTTACCATAGTAGAAAGAAGCTCTAATTAAATATTTAGTATCACTTGTTACATTGAATCTTGAGGAAGACCACAATCTAAGCTAATGAATCCTGATATATATAAATAAAGGAACAAATTAAGATAATTTCAGCTGCAATAACAATTACTAATTACTGTGTTTGTGTAATACTAACTAGACTCTAACCCGTACGATGTACGGGTTTTGTAGAGTTTCTTATATAAACATCAAAGTGACTATATTATTAATTTTAGAGTTACATTCAAAGTAATAGAAACAATGAAACTAAGTGATGTTTGAGAGTGATCGACATGCAAAATCTCAAAAAAGAAAATTTTAACATTAGTTTGCATCAACAAAAATGAACATGGAATAAAAGTCATAAATTAAATTATGTGAAATTAATCAAACATGAAAATAAACACAATAAAAATGAGTGTTAGTGGCTTAAAAAAAAGGCCTTTAAGATTACATATCCATTTTAGAAGCAACTATATTTCAATAAAAATGTTAGTGGTCTAGTGGTAAAAGCTCTAAGGTGTTGTTATGGGTAGTTGGTTCAATTCCTTGCAAAACAATTTTTAAAAAAAATATATTTAGACCCGCCAAAAAGGGCGGGATTAGGGTTAATTAAGGTTGATTGGAGAATATCTAACATTTATATATATATATTTGTTCCTTTATAAAAATATAAAAATGAAAAAGATTCGTTAGAATTTTTATAGAATTTTTCAAGCATGTGATAGTTTTTTTTTGTTTTTTTTAAGGAATGTGATAGTTTTTTGTTTCTTTTGTTTTTTAGGGAGGTATGTGATAGTTTTATTTTCACGGGATATACCACGTAATAATTTGATTTATTTTTAATTTAGAAAAATATTGATTTACATTATGTCAACGTGTGGAAAGACAGGTATTCACATAGCCATCTTTTCGTTTTTTATTACGCTGACACATATAGATTATGAACGATATTTTATATAAAAAAGTTTATATAGATTAAAATTATAAGCATAAATATTTATGAATTTCAAATGTAACAAACAAAATTGTTTAAGGTATAGTTTGAATAACAAAAGTCAGCCTAAAATCCTCTATTGTTTATAAATATAATACAAATATATCATTAATAATTGTAACAAAAAAAAAATCATTAATAAGTGTACAACAACTTGTCATAAAAAAAAGTCTACAGAAACAATAGATATATACAAACGATGACACAACATGATATGAATAAAAAGCTTATCAGCGAGGAGAAATATTAGGGATTGCTGCATTTTAGAAGGAATTTGTTAGTTTAAATTGGTGCGATGCATTTTAGATGGAATTTGTTAGGTTAAATTGCTGCTAATCTAATGCAGAATTTTAGAGGGAAATTATTAGGTTAAGTTGCTGCAGACCTAATAAAATTAATAAATAAGGATAAATAAGGATAAAAAAGACATGAAATTGGTGGGCATGAAATTGGTGCGATGCATTTTTTTAGATGGAATTTGTTATGTTAAATAATTGCAAACCTAAAAGTGTAGAAAATATTTGATTAAAAAAAAAAGGAGGATAGGAATAAAATTTGTTAGATTAAAAATAAGGATTCGGCTGGCCAAAATTATAGCAAACTTGATAAAAAAATTCGGCTGGCATTAAGTAAGATGATCAATGGCTAAAATTGAATGGCGCATAAATGTGCAAGATCCAATGACTCAGAAAAGTGGATGGAAAAACGGGGGGAAAATATTAGGGCAACAATAGCTTGAGGGATTAAGCTTTAGTAAGTTAGGGTAGAAAATATTTGCTTCATAAAAAAAAAGGCAAGAGGATAGGAATAAAATTGGTGCGATGCATTTTTTAGATGTAATTTGTTATGTTAAATAATTGCAAACCTAAAAGTGTAGAAAATATTTGATTCAAAAAAAAAGGGAGGATAGGAATGAAATTTGTTAGGTTAAAAAATAAGGATTCAGTTGGCCAAAATTATAGCAAACTTGATAAAAAAAATCGGCTGGCATTAAGTAAGATGATCAATGGCAAAAATTGAATGACGCCTAAATGTGCAAGATCCAATGGCTCAGAAAAGTGGAGGGAAAAATGGGGGGAAAATATTAGGGCAACAATAGCTTGAGGGCTTAAGCTTTAGTAAGTTAGGGTAGAAAATATTTGCTTCATAAAAAAAAAGGCAAGAGGATAGGAATAAAATTGGTGCGATGCATATTTTTAGATGCAATTTGTTATGTTAAATAATTGCAAATCTAAAAGTGTAGAAAATATTTGATTAAAAAAAAAAGGAGGATAGGAATGAAATTTGTTAGGTTAAAAAATAAGGATTCAGCTGGCCAAAATTATAGCAAACTTGATAACAAAATCCGGCTGGCATTAAGTAAGATTATCAATGGCTAAAATTGAATGGCGCCTAAATGTACAAGATCCAATGGCTCAAAAAAGTGGAGGGAAAAATGGGGAGAAAATATTAGGGCAACAATAGCTTGAGGGGTTAAGCTTTAGTAATTAAGATATTAATAAAAAAATTATATTCTTAAAAAAAAGTAAATAAAAAAATATTTTGCATTTTGGATAAAAAAAGGATAAAAAACACAATTAAATTCACAAAACGATAAAAAAAATACATTTCGGTTCAAAATATTGGTTTTGGTTCGGTTCGGTTCGGTTCATAGGTAAAAAAGGGTTAACCGAACCATAACTTTGGTTCAGTTCGGTTAGCTCCATACCTAAAACGGTTCGGTTCGGTTTTCCCAAACCATTTCAAAATTTCGGTTCGGTTTTTTAGGTTAACCGAACCATGCCCACCCCTATTTATTAATATGTTTTTCATTTTAGCTGAAGATCTGCTATGGCTGCTAGGATATGATATATGCTTATATGTTTTCACTGTTATTTTTTTGCTATATCAGAATGTGTGACCTAAGAAATAGTGCTTGTATTTTATCTGTAGTTCTGTGGTATACCAGAATTCTATTATGTCATTTTTTTAATGAAATTATTGTGTCAATTTTAATTGAACATGGACAGCTCCCTGATGTTATGCTTTTGCCTGTTCCCTTTTGTTACATTTTAATGAAGGTTAGTTTATTCTCTAGCTACTACTAATGGGTGTAATAACAAAATCAGTTATGATGGGATAGAGGTTGAGCATCGATTTCAGCTAACTATGACAAGGAGTACAGCCTTGGTCTCACTTGTTTGTTTTTTATTTTAGGTTTAAAAGATTGACAGGTCGGAATGAAGTAGCAATCTCAGCTAACGATTACAAATTCTACTCTCCAAGACACAGGTATAGCAGGTATAGGCGTGGTGCATCAATTTCACTTCCAAATATGCCAGATATCCCTTTAAGCATGGTGTTGCCTCATTTCGGAAAATGAAGTGCTGTTTTTAAGATGCTCAATACGTAAGCTGCTGCAGTTTTTTGTGCAATGTCTAAATTGTGCCGCTACAGAAATATTTTACTGGCATGCATTGATTATGAATATGAACATAATGTGCTTTGACATCTGCTGCTGCACAATATAATGATTGATATGTAATGATATATTATACTAAATGGGATAGTAATACTATTTAAAGGTTGCATAAACGGTAATTGCTGCAGTTTCTTGTCCAAACTTTATGACATTGACTTTTTTTCTACAGAGTTATCCTGGTGCATCATTTCTATACCCAGTTGAATCATGCAGTATACACATTATTGGAAGTGCATGAAATCCAAACTTCAAAAATACAATTGGGTCTAAAATGTTTTCTCTTCCCCAAAAGGAAAAGTATATGTACATGATTATGATGGTAGAGACTGAGATGAGCCTCCTAAGAGCCTACTCTACTAACTTGCTCCTTGGATGTGCTCTCAAAGTTCTTATCAGCACTTGCTACCTCAAAATCATCCCTCCTATGGAACTCTTTAACTTGTTTCTTTGATTAAATTAAGAAGTGTTATCAACCTTGCAGAAAATGAATCATTGTATGTTTTGATTCACAATGAGTTCTGGAAAATCACTGAGCTATGAAGAATCCATCAAATCACTCTTCAGCCAACTCATCAGTGACAACCTCATCCTCTATCGACTCCTCATCTGCTTCAGTCCAAGCGAACGTAAAAAAAGAGGGTGAGAATCATAGTATATATAGTAGCTGAATCAGGCAAACTTTCTTTTGATTCAATTCACCAAATCAGTAACACTTAACTTTGTATAAAACAATAGTAACTGTGATGTCGTGCCCCCCATTGTTGCCAATCAACTTACAAATGGCAAGTCCCAACATGCAAACATAGTTGATTAGTCTCTCTTAGTTCCAATCCCTTCTAAAGTCTAAACATGTCCTAGACTTGTCCTTTTGTTTGATAGCCTAATAATTATATTGACCCTCTAATTGATTACAATCTTTCAATTACACATCCTGGCTTAGTATCGTACCCTAATCGATTATCTTAAACTTCCTGATTGGTTATGAAGCTTGTTCAATCATGATATTCAATTACTATGCATTCCAATCAATCATAACTGACACACACACACAATTAATTTCACACTATCAAATTTTAGAGTTACGAGTCGTCCTAACTGATTACAAATATACCACCGCGTTTACACTTTACACTTGGTTTCTTTGGTTGGTACATATGAATGTTTATGCTAAGTTTTCCTAAAACAATTATGTTTTCGCAGTTTTCTATAATTAAAAAAAAAAAAAACGTACAATGTGAAAATAAGTTGGTATTTTCTGTAATAATTAGAAAATGTTTTCTATAATAAAAAAAACAGTGTGCTAAAAATAGAAAATGCTTTTGTAAATAAAAAAAGAACAAGATCTTCAAGCTCATAAAGGTTCCTCGCCCTCACCAACACCGCAAAAAAGGAATGATAGTTCAAACCAAATATAGTTCAACACAGGTTATAATAGGATCACAAATAGCAAAAGTGAATATAATTACCATTGATAAATGTAGTCCCCTCCTGTAGAAATTCATGCTTCCAGGTTTTGTCTTCAAAAATGTCCAAGAAATATTCCGAATAATTGAATATATGATATGTATCATCCTTCACCAGGCTATTAAATCAGTGTCTCTTTAGGCGCAATAAAATTAACCATTTGCATACAAATCATTCGAGTACTCAAATTCAGAAAATACTGCATTAAGCTTAAAAGTTAACTAAAGCTGTAGTGCAGAATAATTGCCTGGGACTGAGAGTTAGAGAAGGTGGTGTGATGCCTACAGGAGGGTTATGAGAGTGATGACCAGAGATCAGATGCATAAAAGCATATACAAAACAGGAAGGTGGGTCTGTGACTAAGTTTAAGGGAACCTTGACTCATTGAAAATGACATAGAAAGACACTCTTGGGGCCTAAATTGATGCTTGTATGTAAGGCCTAAGAAGAGGGAAACACGCACACCCAAAAAACATAAGGAATTGAAAATCTGGTTGTTGGAATATTTGACATAGTGGATCTCAAACATAAGAGAGGAAGTTGGAAATCTATTAATAAGGTACACGCTAGTCAAGAACGCATGGTCCCAAAATTAGGAAAATAGGCATTCTTCCTGTTTCTTCTATTTTACAAAGTAATCCAAATTTCATCTCATTGAATCTCTAGACAGTTTCTTCTATTTTACATCTATAGACAGTTTCTTCCAGCAACATTAACAAGAGTGACGTGACAAAAATCACAGCAACAGTAAAAATGATGTGTCACAACTATGCTTAATGGTGCCATTTGTGGGTCAGATAGAAAAGCAGCATATCTGCACTCCATTAACACAAGCCAGCAATACAATTCCTGCACCTAAGAGACACTGAAAGAGTTAAGGAGATTCAGGTTCAAATCCTGTAAACTAAGATAACTACTAATTACTAATATTTGCATATCGAAAAAAGGGACCATCCTCGCCTATTGCAGTTGGTAGACCAAATACATTTACTGAAATTATGCAGAGAAGATATCCAAGAGGCTTCATCACAAACTGACCAACATAAGCAGTCACAAGTTCCACTGGCCTGTTAAATGCCTCAATGAAGACCTCTTCGCTTGAATTAACTCCAACTGCAAACATCAAAAATCTTAGTGCAGGAGCATAGTATCTGCAAGTAAATCATAGATGTTTACGGACACTTTTTCTATTAGAGAAAATAACGACGATGATATGAAATGGACGATATTGTGCAATCATAAAAGAGATAGACACGACAGAGTTGGTGGGAATGGACAAGTGGATATGGATTTTTTATTGGGTCCCCTGATCAACATAAATTATTAACAAGAGCCAAGACAAGGAGGCTACTCTGCATTCTTGCAGTTGGAGAAAATAAGTTACGTACGTAACACATGCCACTGCAGGCACTTGATTGATTGATGATAATGGTGAAAACTTGTACCTGTCTAAAACAAAATAGCTTGTTGCAATCGTGGAAGACAGATCCACTTAGCATATAATCAGCTATAAAAGATGACAAATGACAGGCAACAATAGAGACGCTCCAAGAAGAGATTTAATACACTCAACATTAAGAGCAAGTGCTGCTCCAGCACAGATAGCTGCCACCAACACTGACAGTAGAGGCAAAAATGGTCGAAAAGCGTTACAAATATGAGGAAAGAAACCGTAAAAAACAACAACAACAACAACAACAACCAAGCCTTATCCCACTAAGTGGGGTCGGCTACATGGATCAAATGACGCCATAGCTTGGTTTTTCTTGGAGAGCACTTCTCTTATGTTTTGAATTCATAGCTTGGTCTTTCACTTCCAATGAGGATCCTCCTCCTCTGGTTGGTTTCTCTCTTTCTGTGGGGAATAGCAAACAATGGGAAAAGGGTAATAAATGTTTGAACTCCTAAACTATGCTAAATGAAAACTTATGATTGCCCAAGACTCCTTCAAAAAGATCATACATGGACAGAAAAAACAAAATTGTGAACAACGAGAGCATCTTATGATTCCAACGAAGTAGATATACAACAAGCAAGTCAGACTGATTCAATAATTATTCCTCGTGATTTCTGAGTGGCCAAACAGTTAAAACTTAAAATAAACACTGTTATAGAGTAAAAAGGTGATCAGTATATCAGATGGCAGAAAGCCATGCAATTTCTATATTGCATAAAGTCATCAACAATCAAAAAAATTAAGATTCAAAAGGTGCTGAATTAGCCAACAGGTGAGTTGTGAGCTTTATTAAAACAGCAGGGACATATAATATGATTGAGCCACTTAAGAATCATTGGCAAAATTTGCTATTAGGCATAGATGACGTCAAAGTACTACTACTACTACTTCTAAAACCAAAGGCACGTAGCATCTTCATTTGTAACAAACAAACAAACAAAGCCAAGGGCTAGATATGATGTATGCAGGGATAAATGTTTTACCTAGTGAGGATGAAACATGACTGCATTACAGTTTTAATCGCAGAACATAGTAATTGCAGAAATTGAAAAGGCTGATATTATTATCAAAAGCTGTGTTAAATAAAGCTCTTGCCGGATTTTTCCCAAATTTTAAGCAGCAATAAAAACTTAAAAACTACTAGTACAAATACGCTAATGACAACAATTGATTATCTGTAAAAAATAAATCTATGAAATGTAATCAGGAAGAATAAAAGATTTATTAGCACCAGTTTTTCCTCTAAGTGTCAATGCAAAGGATATTTATTAGCAATCTCTGATTCCATTTTACTTCCAAGAATTAGAAAGCATATCCCGCTACTAACAAATTACTTAGACAAGATTATGCGCATTCTATTAGAAACTTAAAGAACTAATCCAGGATAAAATTGAAATTAGAAGTCAATCTCATGTCAACCTCGCATAACAATAATATTGGTAGAACAATTAATAAATTTAAACAAACTGATTAGTAACTAAATCAAGCTTTTCAAAATGATAATGCTCATAGTATTCAAAAAATATCTTCCATATACAAACAATCTCTCAGACAAATCCTAAGCCAACACAAATAAGGTTTTTTTTCTATTTCCTTCGTTTGCTCTCTATTAACATCAAAATCACCTGAACCCTAAACCAAACCTAATTAGTTTTTCCCATTTGCTTCATTACTCTATTAACATTTTCTGCTTCTACTACTACTTGGAAAATCACCTGAACCCTAATTAGTTTCTTCTATTTCCTTCACATCTTCCGCTTCTACTACCACTTGAAAATCACCTGAAAATAATAATAATAAAAGAGAGTAAATTAATACGAAAAAATTAACATTAAAAACAAAGAATTAAATCAAATCTAAATCAGACAAAATGTACCTTCAAAAGACCATACAAAAGACCATAAATGGTAAAGGAAAGTATCTCCTCAACTAGAGAGAAAATAATTTCTTCCAAATCAGAGAAATCGACCACATTGAAGACGGGATTTCCTTCTTGTTCTGGTAGTTCTGTGGCTTGAGCATCGGTTGATGATGTTGCTATCTCGGATGCACCTTGTTCTGGTAGTTGTGTGGCTTGAGCATCGGTTGATGATGTTGCTATCTCGGATGCACCTTGTTCTGGTAGTTGTGTGGTTTGAGCATCGGTTGATGATGTTGCTATCTCGGATGCAGCACCTTGTTCTGGTAGTTGTGTGGCTTGAGCATCGGTTGGTGATGTTGATATCTCGGATGCGGTTCCGCCACCTTCTGTTGGTTGTGTGCCTTGTGTATTTCCTTGCACGCTTCCGGTTTCCGTTGGGGGTTCAGTTGATCCTTGCACATCGTCGGATGTTCCTTGCACACCACCGGAATCTTGAGTTCTTGGGGCGGTGGGGTTGGGGTTGTCTTCGTCGGATGGTGGATCAGATGGTGGATCGGGTGGATCTTCTGGGTCATCTTCACGGCTGTCATTATCGGAAGGTTGGAATAAGTTTCTCAGCCATTGAAGTAGGTTTCTCAAGAACGCAAGAATCAGGTTTTTGAAAAAGGTGATTAAACCTAACACTAAAGCCATCATAATCTGGCTAAAGTATTCAAAGAATTTGTTGAACATGTAGGACAGAAATCGCGACGACGCCGAAGGTGGTGCCGTTGCCGTTGCATTGTGCTTCAACAAAGAATTCATTCCTCTGTATGCACAAAGCAGAGGCATGATTGGAAAAGTGTGTTGTTGCCTAGGGTGAAGAATGCCCTAGATTGAAGAAGAGTTGCGTTGCGTTTGCTGTGTGTTTGAGTAAGAGTTGCGTTGCGTTTGCTGTGCGTGTGTGTGTTTGTTCTTTCTTCTTTCTATTTCTATGCGTGGGTTTTAAGGGTTTTGTGTGTCCTCGTGTCGCTCAAGTAGGTTTAAGAAGACCGTTGTCTTTTGGGTTGGGTCAGTTACTGAGTTTTTACCCGGCCCATTTCTACCGTTGGGTTTGTGTGAATTTTATTCTTTTCGTTTTACTTGTTTTTAAAATACTTCTTTTATTCTTTTTACAACGTTTGTTTCAATAAATATAAAATTTATTATAGATGTGTCGAATATTTTAATGGATACACAAATGAAATAAAATACATTATATTTTAAGTACCCGTAAATTAATACATACACATGCAAATAAAATTAACTGAGTTTAGTAAAACTATTAACACATAAAATAAAATAAACATTTTTTTTTGTAGATAGACGAAATGGTAAAGCCATTATAAACTCACGCACACAAGTGGAGGTGCCGCGGTTGGAATCCCGGTCAAAGTGTTCGGCCTAACAATTTTGACATTTAGCTAGTTGAGTTAGGACTTGTGGACAAAATAAACATATTTTAATTACCTGGGATGGCAAAAATCCGTACACCTTATTAAATTTGTAAAAAGATACAATTTTCGTATTACTTAAGTATAAATCTTCTCATCTTGAAATAAATATAATTGAATTTTCTAATTAATGTTTTTTTTATTAGTAGTTCGTTGTCAAAGTGAAAATGTGTGATAAAATTTTTTTTTTTGTCCGATCAAAATAGAACCAATAGGTCTAAGATGTGTGAGTTTAGGGGTAAGAGCTTGACTTTGTAACTTCAAGAGATATTATTCAAATCTCGTATAAAATAGTGTTTAAATGATCATTAGTGCCACACATATTAATAATAAAATTTAAAAAATAAATTCCACATAATTTAAATTATTTTATAATAATGCATTTTTGTATAAGAAAAATCATATTACTCGTTGATATTTAAAAATATTTGTAAATACTTTAATATTCGATAATACTTGTATAACATATATTCACATGAATGTGATAACGACATAAATATTATTTTTATCAAATAGAGAGAGTTGACTATTATGTATACCATTAGACATCCATTATCATCCTTGGTAATAGTATAACTACAACAATAAAATAATTATCCGTACTATATATAAAGAAGAAACCTCTTTTCAGCTCTTTTGGGATGGTGATGTAGTATTTTTCTATCAATCAAAAGTAAGTATTGTATAATCGTCTCCTCAGGGACTAGTGCGATGTCATAAACCGTCCAACATCGATTATCATTTTAAGTTAGGGTCTAAATTGATTGTTTGTTTGTTTAAAACTATAGAAACTAAATTGTGAAGATAAAAACGGAGAGTAATAAGGCGTAAAAGCGTTGGGATTAGATTCATTGATTAAGCATCGAATATAACCTAATGATCACATATACGGATTCTAGCGTTTTACCGATAGTATCACGTATCGCTCAACAACATCATTCATATCTAAGTGATATTGTGAGATCAATCGTATCGTTTAATCGACGATTTCTCAATCCATTAAACGATCCGAGAGCTTTAAGATCTTATACTTTATGTGATTGTCAAAACATCAATCCTATGTCTAGAATCATTGTTTTGATAGATGAATATTCTAAACCTAGATTCAAAAGTATTTGTCAATAACAATTAAATCAAATATAATAATTAAATACAAGAATAAACTTAATATCATGTAAATTGCTAGAATCATATATTCAATGATCAAAATATTACATTCTAAGCTTTAATCAAGTACCTCTAATCCCAACAAAGGAGATCTAGTTGATCATTGTCATGATAACATTACAATGATTCATGCCCTATGAAATACAGATATTTTTGCCATATTCTCTCTAAAATGAAGATAAGATAAGATTTGTCTCAAATGAAAGAAACAGGCTTTTATAACATATTTCTGTTCTGCTAAACTAGCCTCGCCATGGCGAGTTGATGTTTCTTCACCAGTGGGTTTCTGCCACGTCAGCTCTGAGAGGATTAGGCCGTCTTAACTCGCCTCGCGAGATATTTGCTCGCCATGGCCAACTCTGGACCTTTCTCCCTGCCTCAGCTCGCCTTGAGCGTTGCCTTTGATGTTTCTCTCTGCCTATGCTCACCATGAGCTCGCCACTGGCTCGCCATGGCAAGTTAACCTTTGCACAAATTTTTTGTTTTTCTTTCTTGCTTAGTGCCTTGACATCCAAATCCTGCACAAATGGGTATAGTCAGATATAAAAAGCGTAATAGGGCAATTATTCATTTTTTTCTCGGCTTTTCCCTAAATAACTTCTAAGACATGTAACAAAAGTGCCTTAAATGTGAGGTGATATTAACTACTTTCTGGCACTTATCAGCTGGCTTTTTGGAAATACCCTCAATTTTCAATACAAATAACACATGGACAAATAAATAAGAATAAATTTAAATATTAAAACAAGTGTAACAAACACGATATGAATACACACACACACACACATATGTCTATTTTTTTTTCCTTTATCATTTGAAAAGTGTAACAAACTAGATGAGTATATTTATACTTACATTTTCATCATTCCAATTATACCCTTAAACAACTTTTTCTATAATAAAATTGTTGTCGATGTCATTAAAAAAATAATTTAGATTATATTGTTTTGTTATATTGTATTATTGTCGGTGTCGTTGAAATAGATAATCATGATTAGTTTGATTTTTTATAACTTGAAAGCAACAATTTTTTTTTTTAGTTTTAATCAAAATCAAAATTTCATAAAAAAAACATCATTCATAATTTATATTTTTTTAGTTTTCGCTAGTACTATCAATAGTATAGTATAAATATAAAGTAACGTTTTTTATGCCACGTGTCACTTCCACCTTTATTCTCAATATTTATATTATTTTTTCTGTTTTTTAAAACTAACTAGTTTAGAGACCCGACGTTGCCCGGGTTGTATATTAAATAAGTTTTATAAGTTTGTGTGCACGAATACACGTGTCAGTATATTAGATTGAATTTATTTAAATTTAAAATTATAATAATATTATAAAAATAAATATAAATGATGAGATGAATCTCCAATGCAAGAATAAAAAGTGTAACAAAATCAATAATGAATTAGTTCAAGTGGTAAGAGTTTTGGGTCCCTTTAAACATGTGGTCATGAGTTTGTTTCGTGGCCCATGCATATGAGAGAGAGAGAAATCGATTGAAAGGGAAGAAAGTGGTTGATATATATATATATATATATATATATATATATATATATATATATATATATATATCAAAGTATATGTATGAGAAATGATAAAATTGGTGTTTGGCAAACTTGAAGAAGGAAAACTGTTAGATGAAAAGAAGGTTTGAGGTTTCTGTTTGTGCTCAAAATATGTAAATATGTGATTAACGAAAATTTATTTATTTATAGTTAACATTTGCATTAGAAAATGCTGCTAAAAGATAACATAATAACTAATCGAACCTTTTTTTTATCAAAAAAAAACTAATCGAACATTTTTTTCCTCAAACATAAAAACTAATATAATGATACAGTGCTAAAAGATTAGTAATAACTAATTGAAGCTTCTTTTCCTAAAAACAAATAAACAAAATGGAGTATTTTAATCATAAAATAAGATCGCATATGTAAACTTTGTTGAAAGTATTATGTGTAGTTTGTTCAGATATTTCTGCTACATAAAATATTAGAAATTCAATAAAAATTTAAAGAAAATATTGAATGGATAAGATCAAAATGTTGTTGAGATATTTATGTTAAAAAAATAGGGTTAATTAAGTTTTTAGTCCCTATAAATATTCACAGTTTTGTTTTTAGTTCCTATAAAATAAAATCACACTTTTCAGTCCCTGTAACATTTTCCTTAAGCATTTTAGGGACCAAAAATGTTGATGGAAATTTTTTATAGGGACTAAAAATGATGATGGAAAATTTTATAAGGACTAAAAATTGTGATTTTATTTTATAGGGACTAAAAACAAAATTCTGAAAATTTACAAGGACCATTTACTTAATTAACCCAATAAAATATTGGTTTTTAAAAATAGAAAAAATAATAAAAATATTGAGAATACCCAATAAAATATTGGTTTTTAAAAATAGAAAAAATAATAAAAATATTGAGAATGAATGTGGAAGTGACATGTGGCATAAAAAACCTTACTTTATATATATATATATATATATATATATATATATATATATATATACTATTGATATTTTATTTGACATAAATATCTCAACAAACTTTTGATATTATCCATTAAATATTTTATTTAACTTTTTTATTGAATTCTTAATATTTTTATTTTTTAAAACAAATTTCTAATATTTTATGTAACAGAAATATCTCAACAAACTACATATAATACTTTCAATTCTCCTTTCAAAGAAAAAAAAATATAACACTTTCAATCATGTCCATTGAACATTACACTTTTTTTTATGGAATTAAATACTTCACTTTATTTTAATTAATTAATGTCTACTTCAATTTTAGCATTATTTTTTTATCAGTTTTGAAATTTATAAAATTGCTGTTTTTCTAAACTGATTTTTTCTTCGAATTTTCAAACATTTCTTTGAATTTTCATCTTATGCATTACAAAATTCATTATGCTAAAACTATTATAATTTAGTTAAAATTTTAAATTTAATACACACCGTTATTGATTTTAAAATATTATACCAAATTTTTAATACAAGTTGATTATTTAAATTTATTTTGTAATTTATTTTTTATGAACATGTTCTATTGATACATTAAAAGTTATTTAAAATAAAAATAAATAAATTTTTATATGTTTCATATACATCTCAATAGATGATGTATTATTTTATGATAAAAAGGAACCAATTAGTTTTTTTTTATTTTATAAAAAGGCTTCAATTAGTTATTATGTAATCTTTTAGCACTATATTATTCAATTAGTTTTTATTTTTGAAGAAAAAAAAGCTTCGGTTAATTATTATATTATCTTTTAGCAGCATAAATAGATGAGTTTTTGTTATTCACATATTTTGAGAAAAAACAGAAACCTAAACCTTCTTATGATCTAATTTTTTTTCTGTCCCGTGAGCTTAGCTCAGTTGGTGAGCACAAGACATAATATATACAAGCTGGACACGAACCGGGGACACCACTAAAAAAAATCTAACTTTTTTCCTTCTTCAGGTTTGGTAAACGTCAATTATATTATCTCTTTTATATATACTTTTATTTTTATAATATATATATATATATATATATATATATATATATATATATATATATCATTTTCTAATGCTACTTTTTAATATAGAATGTTTTTATCTTATGGTTATGTTTGTTTTTTTATTTTTGAAGACAACTTTTTGAACATCATCTTAAAAACTTCTAATGATGTTTACACACACACCTATAACACTTTCACTCAATTTTGATTTCTAACTAACCAAATCATAAATTTCATCATTATGTTTTTTATTTTTCTTTTTTCATAAATTATGGTTACAAAATTTGACCTCGTTGATAGCATATCATCAATAATAAACACAAAGTATGGAGATTCAAGATTAGAATCATTAGAATATGGTGAATGCCGAACATCAAAGATCGAGACCATATTGATTTAATCAATATCGTTTTCATAGATGAAAAAGTATGCATCAGTTCTTTTTATGTAGGCAAAATTACACAATTCGTCCATTAACTTAATATTAGGTAACACTTTCGACCTTTATATTTTTTTTGTCTTGATTTAGTCCTTGACAATCAGGGTGAAATTGATGAGTTATATCCTCGAGAAATTGACTCTTTCAAAGAACGCAAATTTTTGTTCGAAGTTCGAGTAAAAAAGATTTCTTCAACAATATGGAGCAACGCTATTAGGGATGTACAAGATTATGTTTTGATGATTCATTAATAAGCAACGTTATTGGGATGTATAAATTGGAACATGTCATATTAAAGTGGTGATTTTTTTTTACAATAATTAATTATATTTTTAATATCAATTATGTTTTTCAAATTTTTTTATTCATTATTTTTGTTTGAATGTATGGTGATTATGAACAAAAATTAGTTACGATCGTTTTTCATTAGTTTAAGGTCCATTGCAAATTGAATGTTCTGAATTGTTTGCTAACAATGACAACTTTGCCAATACAACGAAGGTCGGTTATCTTACTATCGTTTTAACATTGTCTTTTTTATGAAATTACTTTTTATTTTATTTTTTTATATGATTATAATATGCTACTACATCGAGTGTTCAAAAAGAGATGAATTCTTCAAATCTATATATGTTTCAGCGCACAAAACTTTGTTTATAGTAATTAACCCGGGCAACACCGGGTATCTATACTAGTATATAAAGAAAATAATCTCTTTCAGCTCTTTTGGGTTGTTTTTTCTCTTTTTAAAAATGCATTCAATTTTTAATACAATTTCTTTTTTCACAAATACAAATAATACATGTAACAGATAAATAAGAATAAATTTAAATATAAAACAAAATGTAACAAACACGATATATATATATATATATATATATATATATATATATATATATATATATATATATATAAGATTTGATCTATTGACACCAGGTGTCAAAATTAAGTTTGACACCAAATCTTAATCATTCATTGTTGGCTTATTAGAGTATTTGGTCCCTTAAGTTAATTGTTATTTTCATTTTGGTCCCATATTTAATAAACATGTCGAATTAGTCCCTCAATTTTTGATCCGTTTGCCAAAAAAATCCATTCTGTCAAATCTTTTATTTCCCGTTAGTTTCAGTACACGTGGCTAATCCTATGTGGCAGGTATAAAAGCTTATAAATTGCAGAAACCCAAAATTAGGGTTTTCTTCATCTTCAACCAAGCCTTCTTTCTCAGATTTACTCTGCAAAAATCTCATCTTTCTCTCCAATAACCATCTTCGAATCCACCCTTCTTCGAATTCGAATCCCTAATCTTCTTCATTGTCGTCCTTCTTCATCGTTGTTCTTACTCAAAAAAATTGATTTTGTACGAATCTGAGAGATGTCGAAACAAATGGGACAATCAATTGGTTCAGTGGGTTCGAGTCTGAGAAGAAGAACAGTTGCTGAATGTAGGTGTAGTGAAGAAACCGTGATTCGCACTATAACGGATAACACGAATCCAAATTGTGGGAAAAGGTTTTGGGGATGCAAAAACTACAAGAATCAATGGGATAAAGGCTGTAGCTTTTTCAAATTGTTGGATGAAGAGGTTACTGATGATAGGGATCTGTTGATTTCAAAGCTGCAGAAAAAACAAGTCAAGTTGAAGAAAACAAGATCATGGTTGAAGATGTCTTTGATTTTTGGGCTTGGAAGTTTTGGAGTTTGCCTGGTCTTAGGGACAATATTGATCTGCAAGTGTAGTGGCTCGTGGAATAATTTGTATTTGAAATAGTTTTGTTGTAATAGTTGTTTAGAATGAATGAATTTGTAATGTTGGATTGTAATGTATGTCAGTTTGGAATTAATGAAATTGAAATGGCAGAATGAATGATTTTGTAATGCCTATTTTTAATGAATAAAGTTATGTTTGAGTAATCTATTGTAATGGTAGCACTGCAAAATTTGAATGAATGAAATGAAAAATAAAAAATTATGCATATAGTGTTTTGTAAATCTCTGCAAAAGTGATTAATGGACTAATTAGAAATGAAAAATTGTGCATGGTTCTGGTGTAGTTATGTGCCATACCCTGCACAAAAAATGCAGACATAGCAGAAAAATTATGCATGGTTCTGGTGTAGTTATGGTTCTGGTTGCAAACCAAATTGCACAAATATGATTGCAAATGGTATACCTGTACAACCAATCTTATTTTGCCGACATAGCAGAATAATAGTACTAGTGATTGCAGACAAATGCTGGAATTGAACTTAATCATATTGCACATAAACTGTGATTGCACTTGGGCATTACATAAGCATTAGAGTTAGATTGTAGCTTACAACTTAGGCAGATACATCATAATAGGCATAATAAGTAAATTGTAGCTTGCACTTAGGCATTACATAACATGTATGCACTTAGGCATTACATCAAAAAGACATCATAATAGGTCTAATATGTAAATTGTAGCTTGCACTTAGGCATTACATAACATGTATGCACTCAGGCATTACATCAAAAAGACATCAAAATAAGCATAGTGTTCCATCATTCCTACTGTTGGGTTGACATAGAACCCTCCACTCTAATAGAAATTTTCTTTTTCTTCCCATTTGAACCTTCTGGTTGTGATGTGGACACAGAACCCTCCACTCTAACAGAAATTTTCTTTTTCTTCCCATTTGAACCTTCTGGCTGTGATGTGGACACTTTGTGGTTTTGCTTCCTCTTCCTTGGTTTTGTACCTCCTCTTCCAGCTTGTGCAGATTGTGTTGTAGCAGCACCTTGTGTAGTAGCAGCACCTTGAGCAGTGGGTGCACTTTGAGTAGACCTTTGAGCAGTAGTAGCAGTTTGAGTAGACCTTTGAGTAGTAGTAGCAGTTTGAGTAGACCTTTGAGCAGTAGTAGCATACCTCCTTTGAGTAGTAGTAGCAGTTTGAGCACTTTGAGCAGTAGGAGCAGTTTGAGGAGGATGAGCAGTTTGTGCAGCTTGAGTAATCACTGGAGCACTTTGACCTTGAGCATATGAGTTCTCAGATGGAGGTGGTGGAGGAGGGGGTGGGAGCTTGCAAGTGGACTTGTTATGTCCACTTTGCTTGCACCTGCTACACTTCATACCCCATATAGCCCTCTTGAGTTGACCATCATCCTTCAACAATTCACCTGCCTCCTTGTTCCTCTTTTTCTTTGGCCTGCCTGGTTGCCTTCTGATAGGTGGTGGCTGAAGGTCATTGTACTCAGTTCTGCGCCATAAGCTCTGGCCATTAGCAGGGTAGATGATTGGAGCATAGCAAGCTGCATACCTTTCCTTCTTGTAAGTGTCAGGAACAAAATCATAAACATTGAGGTCTTGGTTCCTCATGCAGGCAATGGCATGACAACAGGGCAACCCTGTCAATAACCACTTCCTACAGTCACACTCACACCTTTGGAGATTGACATGGTATTTGTAACCTGTTGAATTCATATGTCTCACTTCAAAGTCAAACTCAGTGTTGCGCCTATAGACATAAACATACAAAAAATACCATAAATCACAACCAGCCAGAAATTCAAATTTAAAAGGAGCATATATTACAAATTTCCATACCTAATCAGCCATATATTAGTGTAGGCAGATTCTCTAGCAATCCTCTTCTTTATGTTGGGAAGCACATCATCCTCATACCTTTCAATTTTCCTCCTATTTGTTTCCCATTTTTCCATCAAATACACCCGGATATCTTCACACATAGTAACAATTGGCTTTCCTCTAGGAATGACAATTGTTGAGTTGAAAGCTTCTGACATATTGTTGACTAGAGTATCACACTGTGAATTACCTGTGAACTTCCACTTACACCAATGCTTAGCAGGAATTAGCATAAGGTAATCATATGCAGGCTCACTAATCTCTTTGATCTCTTTTATTACATCAAGGAATGCATTCTCATAATTTGCTTTTGCTGCCTTCCACATTAATTCCTTCAACTTCTTACCAGGAAATCTCTTTCTGAAGTTATTATAAAGGTGTCTAACACAAAATCTTTGTTCTACACCTGGAAGTAGTTCATCCATAGAAGGCAAGAGACCCTGCAAAATAGTTTAAGGAACAGATGTAAGCAAACAAAAAAAAATATTAAAAAAGAAATCAGCAAATAAAACATTAATAAAACACTATGTTACCTTTTGTTGATCACTTATAAATGTGTAGGTCTTGCATAATCTGGTTCCACCTAGGTCACTAATCAGCAGTTCCAAAAACCACTTCCATGATTCCTTGCTTTCACCTTCAACCACAACAAATGTTATTGGAAGCATCTGGTCATTTGGATCTCTTCCAATTGCAGCTAGCAACTGCCCACCATAGTAACCCTTCAAGAAGCATCCATCTAACCCAATAATAGTCCTACACTTAAAAAAACTATCTTTGCAGGCTTTCAAACAAATATACATCCTTTGGAAATGAGGACATAAAACTGCTCCAGGCCTCTCAAGATCTTCTTCAGTACCTTGATATGGCATAGTACTAACTCTCACAGTAGACTCAGGATTTGACCTCATCAGCTTATGTGTGTAATCATATATCCTAGTATATTGATCCCTAAATGAGCCATCCACCATATCAATTGCTTTTCCTCTAGCTCTGTAAGCCTTATTCATGTTTATCTCCAATCCCCATTTCTCAATGGTTCTATCCACAATAGTACTCAACTTCAAACTTGGATCTTCTCTTACTCTACTGCTAAGCTTACCCCCCAACCAATCAGAATTCAACAACTTTACCTTATACACCCTACTGCAAGTGTGGAACCTTTGGATCTTTCTTAATTGCCAAGTTTCTTCTTTTGGAATCTTAGCACAATATGCCTCAAAATTGCAGTTACCTTTAGAGCCCTTACAGATAACTCTCACCCTCTTCTTATCATTTTTCTTGAACTTTAGAGCCCTTCCAGAATGAATTGCATAGGTTCTAATTGCTTCCTGAAATGCCTTCTTAGAAACAAAGTATGTTCTAACTACCCATTCATAATCTTTCATGTTTTCAAGCAGCTTAAAAGTTTGGAATCTAACCTAGGACCCTCATCTTCATCTTCAGATTCACAGCCATTATCTAAATCATCACTATTATACTCTTCAACATCACTCAAACCAGGATCCCTCAATACACCAGATGGTCCACCTTCCTCAGTTCTGTTATTTCCCTCAGCTATCAGATCCCCTTCAAACACATGTTCATTAACTTTCTGTTGTTTCTTTGGTGGTCTTCCTCTCTTCTTCTTAGGCTTGCTGCCACTGACTTCTTTACCCTTCTTCTTTGACCTACTCTCAGCACCTTGTCTTGCTTCAGCTACAACTTCACTTCCTTGCTCTGCAACTTCCCTTTCACTCCTAACATCTGCAGCTACTTCTGCTGCAGCTACTTCTGCTTTAGGCCTCCATTCATCAAACACTCTTTCCTCTTGACCTACTGCATCACCAAAGCCATCTTCAACACAAACTTCCTCTTCTGAGTCCCCAAAATCAGTATTCAGTGCACTATTTTCCCTTTCCTCACCTAACTCAGTCATCCCTATATTCTGCATGCAACCCAAAATCAGTAGGCCCAAAATCATTCCCTACACCAGAAGGCCCAACTTCATTACTCCCCATATTTAAAGTTGTTGGCCCATTAAATATTCTTTCACCCTCCACAGTGGTCCCCACATGTTCACTTTCTTCCAGCACAGTAGGCCCCATATTCTCCCTCAGATTCCCTCTTTCATCCACATGGGTGGGCCCCACATTCCCATTATCATTGGTCCCATACTCCACCTCACCTTCCACTGCATTTCCCTCATTTTCCACAGCATTTATTCCCTCATTTTCTGCAATATCAGCTTCCACATTAGGCACCCCTTCCTCAAAGTACTCTTCCACATTAATACCCTCATTACCTTCCTCCTCAAAAACCTCTTCCACTTGTACTCCCACATTTCCTCCTACATTTCCTCCCATATTCTCTATAGGATACTCAATCAAAGGATTGAGTTCTCCCATTACAGGTTGATCCCCTACTGTATGTTCAACATACAGATGCACCCTACCATAAAACTCTGCAATATGCATCATCCTCCTACACCCAATGTCAGACCTTAATCTAATAAGGTCATCCACTAAATTAGGGTCATGGTACCAAAGTGACCTAATCATTGGGTAACCTAGCCTTTTTAAAGTTGATAAAATTGAGAAGTAAGCCCAATAATCTTGTTCACACTCTAGTACTGTTTCAGTGCCATTGTAACCATTATGGTGAAAATCAACAAATTCCCCCCCCATGGTGAACTACAAGCACAAACCTACCCTCCAACTGTTACAAAACCATAACATAATATATTTCAATAAAACTATCCGGAAAAAAACATCCAGAATCAAACATATCCCTAACTTAGGAATACGAAAAAAGGGTTTTTGTATTTAGGTTTTTTACAACATTTTTTGATTAAAAATGGTTATGTTTTCGATTACAAAAGGGTTTTTTAATCAAAACCCTAACCCTAAACCATAAACCACCCAGAAATACATAAACCCTAAACCAGTTTTGAAACCCTAAATTCGTAAATCAAAAGGATGTAATGAAACTAACCTCGTCATTGTCGTTATCTTCAGAATCGTCATCAGGAGCAGCAGCCATGGGTGGATTAACAACGAATTCGTTTTCTCCTTCTTCGATTTCTTCGATTATCATCTTCTCCCTCTCAACTTTTCGTCTCCCTCTCTCTATCTTTCTATTTTCAAAACAAGTCACTGTTTCTCTCTCTAGACCCGTTCTCAGCTTTTATACCTGCCACATAGGATTAGCCACGTGTACTGAAACTAACGGGAAATAAAAGATTTGACAGAATGGATTTTTTTGGCAAACGGATCAAAAATTGAGGGACTAATTCGACATGTTTATTAAATATGGAACCAAAATGAAAATAACAATTAACTTAAGGGACCAAATACTCTAATAAACCTTCATTGTTTTAATCTTAATGGCTCACATTTAATCACTTAATTGTTCACGTACGTGGGGACTCTTGAAAGAAAAATATCTCAAGCTCTTATCTTCTTCCTCCTTGAGTCACTCACCATTATGGTTCAGGTTCTTGCACAAAACCAAAGATCAATCGATCATCCTGTTGCTTTCTTGTTTTCGATGTCATTCTCCATCAAAATACAATAAAATTGTTGCACCTCTCTCTCTCTCTCTCTCTCTCTCTCTCTCTCTCTCTCTCTCTCTCTCTCTCTCTCTCTCTAATTGACTCTTGTTGTTAATTATACGATTTTTTTGTCAGCATAAAAATTGGAATAGCTTTTAATCTGTAATGTTGAGAGGTATTGCACAATTGAAAAGCTTTTCTAAATTTTCCATTTAGCTCTGCTTCCCTTTTTTGCTATGATTCGCTTCTCTCTTTAGACACTAATGTTTCAAATCAATGATATTTACTGTAAATTGGTGTCATAAGGGTGGACAAGTATGAATTAGCATTCCACAAACTTTTGATTTTGGCAACGAATAGACAGTGAAGTTTGACAGAAGCCATTGAAAAGCAAAACCTAGAACACCTGATTAAGAGGGCAGTCCATGTAGGACTTAATATTTTGTCCTGTTTTGAACGGCGGCGAGTATATACAAAATTATAATATCAGGGAAAAATCAAAACCTTAACAGGAGGAGAGTATAGGAGACACCTCATTTTAGTTATGGTGTGATTGATTGTTAGCCACCAGATTAAAAAATTGGATGGACAAGATTTGGTGTCAACGAATTCGTTGACATCTGGCGTCAACGGATCTTATCTCTTTTTGAAATAGCCAATTAATCCTTGAACTTTATAAATATCGATCAATTTCGTCCTCAATCATGTTGGGTCGATAAGTATGAGGGGAACAAATTTTACTATCTTTCTGATAAGAAAATTTATTTCAAAGTTTTTAGAACTTTGTACTGATATTTATGTGCCTCTAAATATGATCAAAGTTAACTCGGTGTGATAACTTCCCCTTGCTAGCCTTTACTGGAACCATAATCAATGGATACTTATGGAATTACAATAAGGCTAAGTAATGATAATTTTCACGTGGTTATATACTTGTTCTTCTTAATAATATATATGTTATAACTTATACATTATTTCAACGTTAATATGATTTTAATATAACAAAAACTTTCTAGTCAGGGAAACTCCAACTTCTCTCTAAACTTTCTTTCCCCCTCGTTCATCGATGAGGGGTGGTTTTAGGTCATTTTTTGATCTAAAATCACCCCCTCTACATTTTTTTTTCTCTTTTCTTTCAATCTAAATAAGTGGTTTTCACATATATATATCAAGTTTCTTCTTTTGTGTTTTTTTTGTGATTTCGTCGTCTAAGTGCGGCATTGTGTTGTTCGTCGTCTTGTGCGGCGTTTGATTTCGCGTCTTGTCGTGGTGTTCGTTTAGTTTCTATTGAAAGATCGACATCAGTCAATTACAAATTCAACAAATGATTTGGGCGTCAACGTTGCAGATCCGGAAGCATGTGAATTTCGGTGACTTAGGTTTTATCATATTTTTTGTTGGCATTTTGTCGTTTTATGCTATTAACTTGGGTGCTGTGAGTTTGTTCGCAGATTCACCCTTTACGTTTTTAACGATGTTTGTATCTGATGTACTCTATCGATTTGAATGAATGAATATCGTTTTGTTTTTGTCAAAAAAATGATTTTAATATAACAAATAAGTGTAGAGTAAAAAACGTTTTATTGTTCAGATTACATGGTGATTATAGATGTGTTGTTGGCTATTCACAAATATCTTGTGAATTTTAGAGTGTCTCGAGTATGAAATTTTGAAGTAAATTAATTTTATTGTATTTTTTTTTTAGGGAAAAGTAAATTAATTTTATTGTATAACATGCTAGAAACTTTTTTTTGTTAGGGTACATGCTAGAAACTTTAAGAGTTGATGTATTGTTGATGAATTTATACGGTCATTCATGTTTAACTTTATGTTACATGCATGTTGAGTGGAAAGACCTATGAAAAATAAAATACGCTTTTGCCTCCTCGGCAAAAGAAAATTAATAAAAGGGTTAACCAATGCTATTTTATTAATATTTAAAATAAAAAGAAAATTGATGTTCACACATTAGAGAAGGCTGGGACACACATGTAAAATACGCTTTTGCCTCCTCGGCAGTTAACTGCCGAGGAATTTGAAATCCGGCTGCAGTTAACTGCCGAGGAATTCCTCGGTAGTTAACTGCCGAGGAAAACATTTATGCAGACAGCAGGTCCTGCATTAATGCTAACCCTTACCAAGCCGTTTTTAGGCCAGTTTTGACCTGTAATTTCACCAGAGCATTTCCATAGGCAATTCAAATTATACAACAATGAAACTCGGTCATAAACAAGAAAAATACAATATCTTTTACATATGTCCATAATTAAATCAAACCGACATTTGGTTCAAACCACACAAAAGTTTGAAATTCATCAAAACGGAACATAGTGTCCATAATCAAACAACACATTACAAGTCATTACACATCATTACACATCATTAAATTAAATCCCTACTTACATTCATTACAATTGCATATGGAACGAACATATATATATAATACATTATTTTCCACCATATTCCTAAACATAAATCCGACGTCGCTATCGTCTTTAATAAGCCAAGGCATATAGCTTGCCGTTTTCCACGTGAATTCATCTCTATCTTCTCCTAGGTCTATCATTGGCATTAGAGCAGACAAGTGACGTGTATATTGATTTTCACCAAGATGCTCAAAATAAGTGTTAAGTTGTGTCTTCAAATCATCAATAGAGTCCGTCGGTGTTATCATAACCTTGACCGTCTTTTTAAACGCGCAATACCTAACACGCCCTTCAATTCTTGCAACCTCTGACATGTTTCACTTGACAAAAGCTTTAACAAAATAATCATAGATTAGAACAAAATTAAATGGAATGTAATAACGAATAAATCAAATGCGCAAACATTAATAAGCTATAAATAAGTATTGCACTAGTTTCAAGTCAATAAAAGTCATGTTATCATATATATCAATATAAATTACATAATGTTACTTATATATTGGCCACAAAAAATTGGCATTACAATTTTGACCCCAAAATATACGTCGGTGTAATTTCTACCAAAAAAAAGGACTAACACCGACAAAAAAATCCCTTGTTAATTGCCAAGTGATTGGAGAAGATCAAGTGACATAAAATCTTCCTCATCTTCCGCAATAACTTCAAATTGTTGCTTTGGTTTTTCGGGAGTGTCCAACAAAATAGGCGCCGCTTTGTTTGATTCCTTTTGTGGTTTTGGCGGTTTGTTTCCACTTTCAATAGCCATGAGCTTTCGGAACAACTCATGTTGATCCAAATACTCATCTTCCCAAGTCACCGCATCTTGTTTCTTGTGATTGTGCCACTCCGTAGATGATGGAGGTAGTGGACAACCATTCCTCAAGTAAATAAGCACAAAGTGATTAGGAATTACCCCAAGGCACATGATGGGAGTTTTTTGCTTGCCCGGCGGTGGTGGCCCTCTTAGTGGGAAAAAAGATTCTGAGTTACCAACTTCAAGATTTGTCAACACAACCACACACCTTTTGTAATAATTAGCAACAATGTGCCCCATGTCCGGAAAAGTCAACCACTTATCAACAAGATGTGCACAACTTTTTGTATTTGCAGGAGGATGTAAGCCATTTAAAATGTAGTTATAACGATCCTCACCCGCAAATACTTCAACATAATCATCTCTATGATCTTTCAATTCTTGAATAAGATGTGTACGAATCATGAGATGATTTTGTTCGGTTAAGCCCATGAACTCGGCTATAGCCCGGAATCCACAATGTCCATCGCTAATAACATCCACCACTTTTTCAATAAATGGAAGCATGAAGCGTGGCATATAATCAATAGGCCTCATAACCGGGATAACCTTAGGCTTTGGATACCGAGAAGGTGGTGGAAGTGGGGAAATTGGTGCTTTACCAAGACGAGCACCTTTTTTTCCTTTTATATGATGATGTTGTTGGTGATGGTGACGGTTGACTATCCGGATTTTGGGAATCAACAACCTCCCAAGAAGAAGGGATCCGGCTAGTGGATGTAATTCTTCCTTTAGACCTCGCAATATCCACTTTTTTCTTGGCTCCCTTGGTTGTTGCTTTTTGTGGTGGTGGAGACATCATGGTGGTTTCAGGAAATGCCAATTGCCGCAAAGCCTCCTTGACTTCAAGCTTCATTTGGAAAGGGAGTTTCTTGAGACGTTCTACAATACCCTTCAACTCATCATCCACCGAAAAACCAAGTTCATTACTTTCTTCTCCCATGCGTAACCTTTGCCAATGGTGGTGTATCTCATCCAATAAAATTGGCTTTTCTTCAAGGAGTTTCGTTGCAATTTCGCATGCACATGGTAAGCCGTAAGATGTCCTTTGAACACAACCACAAATTTCCTTGTTCATGCACAACGTTTCCCTACAACGTGACTCTTCCATAGCAATGTTGTCCAAAGCATATCTAGACACATGACCACCTAAGCCGGAGTACAAAGTGACATCTTTGAATCTATGTTCCAACACGGTAACGCTCTGACCAAAGGCTGTTTGTATCGCAGTGTGTTGAAGCAACAACATGTTATGTATTTTCTCCCAACAAGTACCCAAATCACCCACACTATTGTCTAAATATTTCTTCACCAAAGCATGAGCCGATTCTACCCTATTGGTGGATCTACAACCAAGATGCAACACACGGTCTGTCCATACCCTCATTATTTTCTCCTTCACTTCATTCAAGGTGGTCATGGCATAGGCTAGGAAAGGTGGGAAATCACTACAAGCATCTTGGAACTCCACTAATGCATTTGCATATAACTCTTGAGTGGACGATTCAACCATATCTTTCCATGCCCTCATGATCTTCTTGACAACATCGCGATTACTCACCTCTTTCCCATCCTTTTTTCCCATAGGATATTTACAATCTAAGACGCACCTTTGTTTAACATTTTCTTGCACATGGAAGTAACAATTCATACCATAACTTTCCGGGAAAACAATTCCAACCGCTTTCATCAAAGACCCATCTCTGTCGGTAACAATCACCTTAGGCATATTCATCTTTGAAGTAAGAAGTTTACGCAACATTTTTAAAACCCAAACAAAGTTTTCCTCTTTCTCATGCATCAAGAATCCAAACCCAACCGAATATGTCAAATCGGTCGAAGTTACCCCAACTACCTCAAACATTGGCATCTTATACAAGTTGGTTTTGTAGGTGGAGTCCATAACCAAAACCGTTGGAAAATTGTTAAACAACTTAACAGATGTTGGATGAGCCCAAAAGATATCTTCGATTGTATTACTTTCACCATGTGTTCTTGAGTAATAAGTATAGTTGTGCTCCTCCAACTTCGAGATTAGATATTGCAACGGCTTCTTGTCACCTCTATTTGCCTTCCATATTTTTTGACGTTCATTGTACACTTGCTTCACATTTGTCATGCAATGTGGTCTTTTGTTCTTCAAGTGTATCAAAATATTTCTTGGAAGCATCTTGCTCTTGGTCAAGTCATGTACAATCTTCTTGTCATCCTCCTTTAATCTACCGGCAAGAATGTGTCCTTCTAAAGCCGGCTCCATCGCATGGTTGTGAACTCCATTAAGAATGTTCAATCCCCATTCCTTTGTTTGCGTACTTTGATATCCACTAATCGTGAACAAGCACCCGCATTTTCTTGAGCCCGTTGTCGCATGCTTTGGTTTTTTTAGGCACTTTGTGAGCTCCACTCCTTTCACACACTAGGCGCAATATTGGATGGATCAAGCTTGATCTTTGTGTAACAATTGTAAATCCCGCCTTATTTGCTTGACACCGTACCCACCCAAGCAATTCTTCTCTATCTTGAAACTTAATGTCGTCAGAAAAAAACCTAGCCGTGTCCACTTCGTGGGCTTGAAGTGGGACGACACCGGGGCTAACATATTTAGAAGCTTGTTCAATGCTTGGTTTGACTTCAACCTCAGGCGGCTTGACATCTCCGGAAATTTGGACAAAATTACGTTTTGTCTCTCCCGAAACATCTTCCGCGTTCTCGGTCATTACTATAATTAAACAACACATAAATATGAATTAACAACTAACTAATGCATAAGCATCAATGCCATAATGAACTAAAACAAAAAAAACAAAAAAAAAATCAAAGAAAAATTTTTTTGAAAAAATGGCAGTAGCTGTCATTTTTTCGCTCCAGAATTTTTGCCTATGTAATCATCGGTACTTAACTACCGAGGTTTTCCTCGGTACTAAACTACCGAGGTTTTCCTCGGCAGTAAGCTACCGAGATTCCCCATAACAGGGTTCTACGTAACTGACGTAGAAACCCATTGCATAATAAAAAAATAAACCGATTAAAATGCTCAATACCTGTTTTTTTACGTCAAAAGTGTGTTGATACATCCTATGCTTGATGCTTGAATCATTTTTGAGCAAGATTTCATTGAAAAAAAATGTTGGATTTGGGTGGATTGAAAGAAGTTTTATGGAAGATGATGAAAATAGTGTGTAGGGGGAGCAGGTGACTGTTTCATCTGATGAAACAGTTTTTCTCGGCAGTTAACTACCGAGGAATTCCTCGGCAGTTAACTGCAGCCGGATTTCAAATTCCTCGGCAGTTAACTGCCGAGGGGGCAAAAACGTATTTTACATGTGTGTCCCAGCCTTCTCTAATGTGTGAACAGCAATTTTCAAATAAAAATAAGGCATTAGAAGAAGTGACCGTGCATTCATTTTGTGATTCTAAAAATGGTTCATAGCATTAAAGTCTATTTATAATTATCATTAATATCATTTTAATTTTATAGTTTTCTAGTTTAGTTCCTTGATCCATGCGCGCACATTGTAAATTTATATTTGAAATTTGAAACAAAATCAAACAATTTTTTAATTTTTTTATAAAAATATACGATATTCATTCATTTAAATTAATAGAGTATATTAATGCAATACAAATTTAAAGTCGCTAAAAACAAAGTGGATGAATTTCGAACAAATTCACAACATCCATGTTAATAGCATATAATAACAGAGTATCTATGTTTACAAATATGACTATATCTAAGTCTCTAAAATACTCATGTTTCGTCAAAGTCATTGATTAAATCTGTAATTGTTCAAAGCTAATCTTTAAATCTGAATCAAATAAACACCGCATTAAAACGGAAAATTAAAACAAACAGAGTCGTGCAAAAGTAAAATAGTTTTCCATTATACACAAATGCATTTTTTTTTCATTTGATTAATAAGTGACGGACTTGCTCGACAAGTGTTAAAGGTTGGTTGTAGATTCTGGTGTGGCTCAATGGAGCTCTCTCTCTCTCTCTCTCTCTCTCTCTCTATATTTAATTTGATTCAGGGCACATTTGTTTAAGTTTTTTTCAAAAAATATCTTTTTTCTTTAAAAAAAAATCATTTTATTAAAAAAAAATATATTTTGACTCTAAAATGAAAAGTTATTAGGATTAGCTC
This sequence comes from Medicago sativa, assembly GCF_051527215.1. NCBI lineage: Eukaryota > Viridiplantae > Streptophyta > Magnoliopsida > Fabales > Fabaceae > Medicago > Medicago sativa. Next base: position 4,237,876 of record NC_140753.1, read on the forward strand.
TTTTCAAAATTTATATTTTTTTTTCAAATACAAGGAGGTAGCACATGAACTAGTTAAAAATTAAAAATCATCTATCTATCTATATATTTTTGAATTTGAAACTTGTTTCATTCTAATGTTTGGATTGTGCCTATGTGGCACCTCTATGAGACAACTCCACTACGTCTTTAAAATTACTCTTATCTCTTTAAAGAATAGTAGTAAAATTAAGTTATTGTCAATTCATGAGTTATAGAAAATCAACAACCATAACCAAATAACATAATCAATTTATTTATATTAAAATAAGATACCTTTTTCTACTTAATAAAACATACCTTAACATGTAAAAGATGAAGAATAAGATCCATCTTAGTCCAAAATAAAGGCAAGAAATTCATATTTTTTTTAAGGAAGAGAGAAATTCAATTTTAAATATAATAAAGGAAAGGATTTCATGACGTCACAGCATAATCAATAAGTTAATATACAAGTTTTTTTTCTTTAGAAGTTGTTTTGAGAGGTTTACAAATTTGATACATAATGTCTTTTTTTAATATTATAGAACAACAAAAGTATATATTAATATTATTAACGCAAATAAATGTATTTGAATTACAACCATACAACTAATAAATTGATTAGTTATACTTTTATTAATTATATCTTTAAAAACTAACTTTATCACATTATCCTTTGAATTACTATTTTTTTCTATTTCATAACTCATATTTCTTAACAATGACCATTCACCCGCTCATTGTGTAAGTTATAATTTGTATTGATTGATTGCTATTCTCCAATTTATCATCTTTTAGAGTATAAATACGTGATTTTTTGCATAATGGTTTTGGAATAAGTTTTGGTTTTTGATTATCATCATTTTCACCAAACAACTCTTTTGTAGTATTGTTTACATAGATATTGACAATTCATTGATTTTTATGGTAGGATAAGGATTCAAAAATACTCTATTATATATAGTGATAAAATATTTAACCACTCTTTTTTTATTGATGTTAATTTGGCAGTCTTTATTAACTTTTTTTTCTTAATGTTGATATGACTATTTTTCATGTGAATGAGGAGAAAAGAATAAAAGGCTTCTATATTTGCTTTCGTTGCATCCTTGATGCTCTCAAAGTCTATGAAATGGTAACTTATGTAAATGTGTATCTTCAACCATAATTTTTTATATAAATTTGTCGCGTCATTTTTCGGACGGTCGAATGCCATTTGATTGGCTTTCGACCCACTTTTGATTTCACGACTGAACATTTAATTCTTTTCAAGAGAAAGTGGAAAAAGGTTCAAATACCACATTTTTAGGGATTATATTTAGGGAAGGTGTTAAGCACCCTAAATATTCGTAGTACTCTACGAGAACCTCTTGATTTTATTTAACTTCTGTGCTATAAACTTGCTTTCTTAAAAAATGGAATTTGAAATGATAAAAGAAAAGAAAGACCTAATTTATCTACATTTTTATTGATTTGGAAGGACGCATGTCCTTTGCCTACGTACCCGTGAGGGATCAAAACCTCGTAGTTTGGGGTAGAAATTGACGTTTGATTTGTTTTGTGTTTTTTAATAGTTTTTGAAAAAGGTTTTAAAATGAAAAGCCAAGTGGCAAATTGGAATTTGTTTGTATTTTTGATATTTGAAAGAAAATAGACTTAAAGTAAAATTAAATTAATTGATGATTTGGTTAAGAAAATAAAATGGATAGACGATCGCTTGATTTAGGATCAAGGTTTGTTTATAAAAATATTTTTGTGATTTGGATATATTTCAATGTTTTTGTTATTTTGGAGTGATGAATGAAAATTATATAAGCAGAAATGAGAAAAAATAATGTTAAGCTGAAATATGAGGTTATTTTATAACGGACCAGAATATTCTGGAGAATGATTATATAAGCAGAAATATAATATTAACAGTTGATTTAGGACCAGAGCACTCTGGATTAATTTAATTAACAAGGACCAGATTGTTCTGGAGAATAATATAATATTAATAGTTAATTTAGGACCAGATTACTTGGATCGAGGTGTGTATTTAATGACAAAATTTAAATATGCATATGATAATAGTAGACAATAGAATGTAATGCAAAAAAATAAAATAAAAATGCATGACAAGAAAATAAAAGAGATTAAACGAATTAAAAAAATGCATTAGGAGAAAATAAAAGAGGTTAAACGAATTAAAAATGCATGAGAAGAAAATAAAAGAGATTAGACGAATAAAAAAATGCATGAGCAGAAAAAAATAAGACGATAAACAGAATTGAAATGCACGAATAAAATAAAATGCGATGCAGGGAGGGGGTGCAATAAATAAACAGGGGGGTGCAGGAATAAAAATGAAGAGGATTGGGCCTGAAAGGAAAGAGAGGCGCGTTGGGCCTCATGGGTCGGTTTGGACCGGTTCAGGCCGGTTCAGATGCAGGACCGGTTCAGGCTCACTTATAAATAGGTTATGCCGGTTTTTTTTATTCATTTTTTCATTTCCTTTCTCTTTCTTCTTTTCTTTCCTTTCGGTTCTCTTTTCTCTCTCAACTGTTCTTCTTTTCAAACAATTTTCCGGTGAGGTTCAACATGAACCCAGATTCCGGCGCGGCGGCCGACGAGTAATCGCGGCGGCTCCACCGCGCCGGAGATAAAAAGCTCATCCTTTTTTATTATTTTGTTGATTCCTACTTCTTTTCTCTCCCTCTTTCCGATTCCGGCCTCGAAATTTTTTAAACAAACGTCGATGGACCTAGATCTAAGAGATAGAATTACTACCTTTTGTTAAGATGGAAACGAATTTGTGTTATGGTGTGTGTGTGTGTGTGTGTGAATTAGTTTGTGTGGATCGGTTTGGATTGTGAGGTGTTTGGGTTGGATTTGAATTCGAGTTGTTTGTTGTGATTGTGTGTTTGTGCGATTTGAGGTGTATATGTGATAGTTTGGATGTTTGAAAAAAATGGTTTTGGATCGGATGTATTGGTTGTTGGAAAATTTGTGGTGTTGGAACCGTGTCTGTGTGATGGTGGTGTAGTGGGTTTGTGTTGATCTGCTTGAAGCTGTATTGGTTCTCTGTATGATTTTTGATGCAGATTTTTTTGTTGAAAATTGGCTCTATCTTCTTGTGTGCTAATCGGTTCTACTTATAGAGCTGGAATTGAGACAAAGAGTTTGTTAAAGCCACAACAGAAACTACTTTGGTTTGGCTACAAGGGGAACAAAGACAGGTTGTTTTGAGCTGTGCCTTGATATTTTCGGACAAGATTTTTGACAAATAAAAATAATACTAATAAAAAAAATATAAGGACTAAAATAAAAAACAAAAATGAGATAAAAATAAAAATTTAAAATGAATTCAAAATTAATTAACTAAAAGAAATTTTAAATAAAAGATGAAAACTAAAAGTAAATAAAAAAAGAAAATTGAGAGAAGAGGGCCCGACTCGGAATCAAATATGAGGTATTTTAAAATACCTTTCTGTCGAAATTTTCGCCGAAAAAGGTTGAGATTAATCGGGGTTAAAAGACACGTGTCAGTGGTGTCTCGGTCAAAAATTGGAGTATGACAAAATTTAAATAAAAATTATAGAATTTGTACAACAGTTCTTATATACATTTTTTAAATATTCATCTGTAAATAAAATATTTAAAATAAACAGTGTTAAATACAACCACTAACAACATGATCTCAGTATATTTAGTTTCTACTAATGAGACTATTTGTCCTATATTGAAAAAGCATTGTGTGTATAAATACGTCAATTTGTGCAGCAAATTTTGGATTTTGTTCATCACCACTTCCAAGCAACTATTGGATTGTTCCTCTTCAATTTTCTATTATTGTTTTTTCACAATGTTTTACTCTTCATCTCTTTATTATCCATTGATTTCTATGACATGATTGGGAGTTAAATTACTCTTAGAATGACCAAATATTTAAACCCTACATTTTTTATGGACATGATGTTTGTTAGTCTATTTTCCTGTATTTCTTTCTGAAGTAGATAAAATAGTCACAAGGAAGGGGGTTTGAATTGTGACCTTTAAAAATTAGGGAAAATTATAAAAACCTCCCCTGAGGTTTATCTAAATGCAACTAACACCCCCTCTATTTTTATAAACATCAGCAACCTCCCCTGGCGTTAAATCTACTAAACTGCTGTTGCATATTCTTTAATTTCTTTTTAGAATAATTTCCAGAGAAACCACACGAAACCTGTTATGTTCTTGTGTTCACGGATTCTCGTCATTCTTCCTTTCTCATTGTCTAGTTATCTCTATATTGATGTGTGGTTTCTATCGATTCATCCATTACTATTATTTTATTCAGTCACTATTCCATCTTTCCTTGCAATCTTATGGTTTCGGCATAATTGTTTCGGTAATTTATGGTTAAACCACTTCTTCTACTGTGACCGTGTCACTTATTCACAAGAAGGTTTTCTACAACTATGCAAAACATTAGTTTTCTCACATTACAATTAGATAAATAAATTAGATCTTATTCTTAGATAATTATCACTTTTTTTAAAGAAGATAATTATCAATTTTTTTCAAAGTTAAAATTTTGATCCGAATTATTTCTCATGACAAATCATTGTTTATTCCTTTATCTCATATTATGTTAAAGAATAAAGCTCAGAAATGTAGAACAATGGCTTTACTCAAATTCATGTGCTATGATGTTGGAAATGAGGTATGTGACATTTTAACGGACGACTGACGGTGTTAGATTGGAAGGGTGGTGTTTGTCACCCAAAATATAAAGTAGGGGAGGTTTGTGTTATGTTAAAAATTAGAGGGGGTATGAGTGACATTTTAGCAAACTTTAAGGGAGGTCTTTATAATTTTCGCTAAAAATTATCCTGAAACTTAAGGGTGCGTTTGATGGTCAGGATAGGGAGACAGGATATGATACAATAATCATATCCTGCTTAAATCTCATGTTTGATGCACCAAAGGGATAGGATAAAATAAACCATTTTCCTATCCTATCCTGACTTTCCTTTGTAATTTCTATCCTGAGTATAGGCTGGGTTAGAAATTATCCTGATAGGATTAGAAGATCATTCCTTATTTATTATCCTGATATTTTGCCATTTTTAAAATATTGTCATTTTTAAAATAATGATAGCATGTATTTTCTATTATAATTAATAACATTCCATTTTTATAATATTTAATTAATTATGAGAGCAATTTTTTCATTTAATTATAATGATATCATGTTTGTTATCATGTGCGCATCAAACACATGATAGGATTAATGTTTATCATGTTCTTATCATATCCTATCTCTATCCAGTTTTATATCATATCATGTCTCTATCCTATTCTGACCATCAAACGGGCCCTAAAAGTGATTCTCAAGTAGTTTACTTTGAATAGTTAAGTTAACTTTCTGACTTCAGAATGTTCTGAAGTTCATACACAAAAACTGTTTAATAAATTAAATGTGCAAGTGTGTGTTGTGTGTACTGTAATTAAAGAGTATAGAGAAGAGAGAAAGAACATACAAAGAGTTATAGTGGTTCATCCAATGTGGGCTAGTCCACTCCTCATAATCTTGTGAGAGTTTCCACTATGATGCTTGAGATAACCTCTCAAGTCCTGCACCTTACAATCTTTGTTCATCTGAACAATTACAACTCTGTATTCTCTAAGTCTCAGCAGACTTGCACCTTCTTTCTAAGTTAACCACTTAGACTTTTACAACTTTTGCTCAAACTAACACTTTAGTACCCCTAAAGCTAGATGAGACTTTGTTACAAATTGTATGGAGGTTGAATGTTTGTGAATCAAACAGAAGAAGATGAAGAAGAAGTTATCTATAAAAGAGATAACAGAGAGAATTGATTTACACTACAAAGAAGGTAAAAAGAGCCTTCAATGATGATCAATTTAATTGCAAGAGCTTCAAACAAAATCAAGTTGTTTTCTTGTATGCTTTGCAATGATGCAAGTAATGTTGAGCCTTTAATCTCTATTTATAGAGTCTTTGGGATCATATAGCCGTTGTAGGGTGTCCAATGGTGTTACACCATGTGTCCTGGGTCCCACAAGCTTTTACTTGAAATTCTGGGCAAACATTCTGATCACTGATGAACATCAGAATGTTGTTGCGTTCATGATGATCTTCATCTGGGTTCATCATGTATGAATGAACACATGAATTTCTGGGCGTGTCATATGTTTCTCATATGAATTTTTGGGCAATAACCAAAGTATGGGCTTTTCCAAATACATCAGAAAGTTACTTTCCCAAATTTGCCTAGGGACTGGTGCAGGAATTCTGCATCTTCATGCCCATGCTTTGAGGGATTGTGTGGTCCATGTACTGTACCAACTCCCATGCGTGTCTATCTCTGGTGGAGCAGGACGGATTTGCTTTGCTTTGCCTTTTTGCTTTTCACTTATTGTACTGTTCATAAAGTAAGCATGTGCAGAGCTGAACATTCTGACCATCAGAATGTTCCATTTGTTTCACTTAGGATGATTTGTAAGACTACCATTTGATGTAATCAAATCCTAATAGTGAAACAACAATGAAGAGCAATGATATTAACATTTAGGATGATATTTCCTTGTGGAATATTCCTAGTACATCAATGTTCATAGTCTTAAATGAACATTGAATATCCTTTTTGACATAATCCTTGTATGTGCCTATATTGCTTGATTGATCCATGCAAATGTACTTTCCTGGACATATATTCATGTCACATGTGCCTTGCATAACCTTTATCAATGTTCTTGAGATTCTTGGCTTGTATAAGAACAACCTTCTGATCTCTGCCTGAACATTATGATCTTCGAGCAACATTCTGATCTAACTTTCTGACCTCAGTGTTAGATCATGAATTCAAATGTCCTTTGATTTCTTGATTCTTGGTATGATTTAAACCTTGTTTCTGTCTTAGTTAAACACTCAAGAGCACAAGTTAAATACCAAAGAATTAATCAAAGTCCATTAATTATTTAATCATATTGGTTTATTATCTTTAAAATTAATTAGGGATTTTGCCTCAACACTTTCATGTTTCTTTTATTCCTTAATGTGTATATGTAATTTTTTTATGTGAATTAGGAAAATAGGATAAAGGAGGCTTCTATTTTCATTTTTGTTTCATCATTGTTGCTCAAGAAGTTTATGAAAAATGGTTGTTCATCGTCACTTTCTCCAAGCAACTATTGAATGATACACCTCTTCGGTTTTGTATTACTAGTTTTTTCTTTTTCTGTTTTTTACGCTTCATCTCTTGGCTACATTCATTGGTTTCTATGACATGATAGAGTCTCAAGCTACTTTAAGATTGATCAAATAGTTTAACCCTACTTTTTTCATAGATATAATTTTTCATGAATTTATATAGGTATGTAAATACCTATAGCAAAAAATATGTATCACTAAACTTGAGTCATTCTTGAGCAAATAAAGTTCCACATCCTTCTTAATCTATCTACCTATCTTTTTTTGGTTACAATCTATCGACCTATCTACTATATCTAAACTTTTTTTTTCTTCTTTTCTACTATATCTAAACTTGATTAAAAGAAAATCTCGTATTCTCATTCTTTATCTAAACATTTCTATCATCTCTACTAATAATTAAAAATCTCAAATAATGTCTAATAATCAAGTAAATGTACGTTAAAAAGTACTTAAGGTTACTTCACTGTATAATAGTAACTGATAGAAAATTTGCAAGTATACTAACTTATATCGAAGTAATAAAATTTATAAGATTCGTATCCACAGAGTCTGTTTCAACTTCTACTCGGGAATGTCATTATTATTAAGGATGTTGTAAAATGGGGGGTGCACTGATGCAATTGGTTTATATTGCAAATGTAAATAAAATGGTTAAGGAAAAATTGGTTTAAGAAATAATATGGAGAGATGACTAGGTCAATCAATTCATCTGTTCTTCACTCATTAGCAACCTGTTTCTTAAGTTTACGAACACTGTAAAGTTAAGGACAAATTAACAAAATAGCTTAAGTCAATCCCTTGATCCTAAGCCCTCCGTCCTGATTATAATTCCCTAATTCCTCAGGTGAACCTATATTCATTCAAGGTTTAAACACGTTAATTTAAAATTCACAACCTAACAACGTTCCATCCCTAGGTCGTCCGTTAAGTTGAACAGTATAAATATGTCAGAGTTAAACGTTGGTGTTAGTAGTCATCTAAGCTCTATAATCGATTATATTGGGTCAGAATCATAAAAGCATTAAGAACGATTTATACTGAATAAACTAGAATGGCATTCATAAATATTAAGAGTTACAAGTTACATAAACATGAGCTAGAACAAAATCATCTCTTAACCTAATCACAATGGATCTAGCTACTCATGGCTAAAGCACAAATAACTAATATAAAAGAAGGATTCATTACATGAAATTGGCAACCGGATATGAGTTTTGATGGTCTCCCACCTTCTTTCCAGATCTCCAGCTCCAAAAGTCAGTTTCTTTCTCCAAAATTTCCGAACCCTTGGCTCAGAACGCAACTTGGCTTTTATAGGAAAATCTCATATACGCTGAAATCGTACTCCGATGTTGTAAATCGGAGCACGATGACTTCATTAAAGTCATATCCTAGCTGGAGCGTCTGCCAAATCGTAGCCCGATGCTCATAAATCGGAGCACGATTTTTTTACGAGATAAAATGTCTCAAACTTGCAGTAAAATCGTAGCCCGATGCTCATAAATCGGAGCACGATTTCTCCTTTGCTTGCAACATCAAATGTGTCATTTGTAGCTTCTAACTGATGCATAATCACCTGATCTCAGCAAAAAAATACATAAAAACTATAACAAAAGTGCTATATGACCTAGTGTCATCAGTAACCTTTTTAATTGTTGGTTTTATTTCATGTGAGTTCAGTTTTAAATTTAAATGTCAAAAAATATTTTCATAAAAAATTTCAAATAAATAAATGATTTGATTATAGTTTTATGTAGATGATTTAATGTCCACAACTGTAACAATTCCAACATAAGGTTCAGAAAACCAAAGATATATACAATCATTTATAAAGTTTAACCGTTTTTAATTGTTGGTTTTATTTCATGTGAGTTCAGTTTTAAATTTAAATGTCAAAAAATATTTTCATAAAAAATTTCAAATAAATAAATGATTTGATTATAGTTTTATGTAGATGATTTAATGTCCACAACTGTAACAATTCCAACATAAGGTTCAGAAAACCAAAGATATATACAATCATTTATAAAGTTTAACCGAAATTGTATAGCTTTAGATTCTTCATGTATATATTGTGTCTCCAACAAGATAAATATGTGGCTCTCTTTCTTAATGTAAAAAAAGCATCATAAAATCCTATTAAAATTCGTTAATTAATCGGTGTCAGAATTTTACTCACCTTAACTAAATAACAAATTTCTACTGTATTAGACATTTCAAAGACTAGCAAAAATATGAAAATGTAACTGTTCAATTTCTCCGAGTTAGGAAGATTTGGGGGAGGTCAACTTGTTTATCCGTGGAAATAGTCCTCCTCCATTGGAAGACTAAGATATATAATATCTCTTTTAAGTATCTCTTTGTTATTTTCTATAGCATTACTTTTTATTATCTTTAAAACAAAATTATTTTTATCATTTTGTTCTTACATCTATATTACGAAGATTATATCGTACAACATACCTCCTACCTCAAAGGGTGTTCAAGAACTAATATTAAGCACTATTGAAGAATCCATTATTAAGAATATTTGAAAACTCATGAGGAAGATTATGTCAAATAGCATATCTCCTATCTCAAAAAAGTTTTCATTGGAACTAAGTCAATTGTGACAACAATGAACTAAGTCCAAGAAATTATATTTTAGAAATCACATTGTTTGAAATATTTAGGAAATTGTGTTTTGTCTCATTTAAGTGTTTTTCGCAAAGAAGATAAGTTTTCTTTAGGTTATAAGACAATAGAAAGTTTTACACATATTTTAAGTTTTTGTTTTTTAATAAATTTCACATGTGGATAAAGAAACACTTTCCCCACTATAAATTTGATTTTTTTTACATGCATCCATATGACACCGACAATTTTAATTAAAGTAAATATATTTTATGTTTTAAATATTTAATATACTTTTTATTTATTAAATAAAAGAATTGAATTTGTTTTTTCTTTTAAACCAAAATTGAGCGTAATTAAATAAAAATTTATAATAGAGTGGATTATATCAAGATTGTACTTTTTTAATTAATTGTATAAATGTTGTTAATTTTTTTATTATTAAGATTATATATATATATATATATATATATATATATATATATATATATATATATATAGATTTTTGAGTATAACGTGTGGTTGTACAATTTAATTTAAAAACAATTCTTTGATTTAATAAATAAATAATATGCAAGATTTTTAATAATCTTTGATAAAATCAAACAATAGACACATTGTACGAAAAAATAAACACATTTGGATGAAACCCGTGCAACGAAATTACCTTTTTTAGGCACTAAACAAACACAAATAACTTCGGATTTTTTAGAAATCTCAAAATAAAATTTCTAAATTTTCTAATACAAAATCTATTTTTTTTAAAAGCTAAAATAAACATACCCTCAATAAGGTGACCTATTGATCTAATGTTTTTTTTTGTCTTTTGAAAGGACCTATTGATCTAATGTTAAAAATCAAGAACTTGTGTACACTATGAGCCAAAAAAAAAAAAAAGGACAGATACGCAACGCAACAAAACTGAAGAGCAAGTCTATAATGGAAAGACATAAGTTTGCGGTAGAGATGGCGTAAGTACTACAATTATTACGTTTTATTTTTCCTTTGATTTTGAGTTTTGGTTTGTCATCTTTTATTTATCAAGCCACCCAGTGGAAGGAGTCTTCTTCTCCATCCAACTATTACTTCCATTCACCATTAAAACCACCATCAAGAATTATTCAATCTCAAACCAAAACCAGATAGACCGTCTGGAATGCTATCACACCGTACTGCGCTCGTCTGAGGGATGCGACTGACCGGCTTCCCTAAACACCATCGACGCCGACTGCATTAAATATCATGCATGTCCGATGACCCAACAACGGAATCGCCTCGCCCCAATTGCAGAAGACAACTATTAAATCAGTGTTGAAAGGAGAGTGACTGAGCGTTTGTGGTTAGCATTTCTCAAGGTTTTATTCAGTTTTATTAAAAGGGATACGCTTTGGAACACGTTCGTCAAAGGTACAGGCTTGGTCGTGTATCTGAATTTCTCTTTCATCTTCCAAAATATTCACGTCATTTCATTTCCTGCGAGATTCTCGCTGCATCTACTTACATATCTCAAATTGCTCAACGGGAATAACGCAAGCTGAAATTTTCTACCGTCTCTGTCTCTGTTGGGTAAAACCATTTCACTTCACTCTTTATTTTCTTTTTTAGTCAGGCTAAAGTGCATTTTTTTTCCCTTAACTTTCAAAAACTTGCAATTTTGGCCTGTTAAAAACTACAATTTTGACCCTCTATAATTCAACCCCTTTGCATATTTGGTCATTTTGATTAATTTTGACAAAATCAATGCTGATTGGACATGCCACGCGTGTAATTACCTATTTTAAAAATAAAAAAGCCACATGTATAAATGTCAAATTAAAAAATAAAAAAGAATTAACAATTATCTTATGTATATCATCAATCACTACGTGGAGTAAACCTGGGAATGGCTCACATTTAAACCTCTAATTAAAAAAACCTAAACTTTCAATCCTTCTTCAATCCTTTAGTTAATCTCAATTAAAAAACCTCTAATTAACCGGAACAACACAAATCTGGGAATGGCTATGTTTTTTGAGATGAGAAGTAAATCACGTTTCTCACCAAATTAAAAAAAAATCACAAGAAGTACCATGAATCCCTAACTCATTATCATTAGCACTTCATTCTTCACTATTCTTTATCAACATTGTTCACGGTTCTTCACGATTTCCAATCCCTATATCAACTTTATTCATCAATATTCTTCATCAAAATCGTATTCTTCCTCATCAATTTGTAGATCCATACCGTCTGAGCCATAGATTTTCGGATTTGAATTGGTAAGTTTGTCAAAATTGGTGAAAATAGGATTATATTTATGCAGATCTAGTTTGAATCGAAGCCAACGTCGTTGGATTTGATGCTGGCGGTGGTGATACGGAGCCCCGGCGAGAAAATGAACCCGGCGGTGGTGAATGGATTTGTGTTGTGTTTTTTTTATTTTTTTAATTTGACATTTATACACGTGGCTTTTTTTATTTTTAAAATAGGTAATTACACGCGTGGCATGTCCAATCAGCATTGACTTGGTCAAAATTGATCAAAAAGACCAAATATGCAAAGGGGCTAAATTATAGGGGGTCAAAATTGTAGTTTTTGTACTTAGGGGCCAAAATTGCAAGTTTTTGAAAGATAGGGGAAAAGTGCACTTTAGCCTTTTAGTTATTATTATGCTTTTCTGTTGCTACAAAGTGGAACTGTTAATCTACTATTTTCGATTTACTGTCTTGGTATTCTGCTAATATTCTGCTTATTATTGAAAATTAAGATTTTGAGACTAATTAATTATTTATTATGCTTCCATATGTTTTTCCAGACTGCTCTTTTCCGGTACAAACAGCACTTATCTTAAGCTTTTTTATAAAGTGCTTAAATGTTTCTTCTGTTGTGGATTTTAGAATATCTTTACTTGTTCCTAGTGGACAATGCAAGGTAATATTCGTATAACTCAAACCACTGTTATATAGACATGTATTATGATTGTCATCTCATCGTTTCTTGTAATGCGTAGGTTTAAAGAGAAGTATTTTCCAAATGGGGATGTCTACATTGGTTTTGTCAAGGGAAAACGTATGCATGGCAAGGGAAAGTACACATGGTCAAATGGAACAATATATGAGGGTGATTGGGTTGATGGAAAAAGGACAGGGAAAGGGCGGGTGATATATCCATCAGGAGCAAGTTTTGAGGGTGAATTCTTTAGGAATTCCCGTCACGGTCACGGCACTCTTAAAAAATCCGATGGGGGTATCTACGTTGGTAACTTCGAGAATGATCTTTTCCATGGCAAGGGAAAGTACACATGGTCACATGGAACAATATACGAGGGTGATTGGGTTGATGGAAGAAGGACAGGGAAAGGACAAATGATATATCTATCAGGAACAAGTTTTGTGGGTGAATTCTTTAGGAATTCCCGTCATGGTCAAGGCACCCTTACCTTATCCAATGGGCATGTCTACATTGGTAACTTCAAGAGTGATCTTTTCCATGGCAAGGGAAAGTACACATGGCCAGATGGAGAAATATACGAGGGTGATTGGGTTGATGGAAGAAAGACTGGGAAAGGTCGGATCATATATCCATCAGGATCAACTTTTGAGGGTGAATTCTCCAGGAATTCCCGTCATGGTCACGGCACCCTTAAAAAATCTGATGGGGATATGTACATTGGTAACTTCGAGAGTGATCTTTTCCATGGCAAAGGAAAGTACACATGGTTAGATGGAACAATATATGAGGGTGATTGGGTTGATGGAAGAAGGACAGGGAAAGGACGGATAATATATCCATCAGGAGCAAGTTTTGAGGGTGAATTCTCTAGGAATTCCTTTCATGGTCACGGAACTCATACAAAATCAAACGGAGAAGTCTACATTGGTAACTTCAAGAGCGGTTTTTCCCATGGCAAGGGAAAGTACATATGGTCAGATGGAACAGTATACGAGGGTGACTGGGTTGATGGAAGAAGGACAGGGAAAGGTCGGATCATATATCCATCAGGATCAATTTTTGAGGGTGAATTCTCCAAGAATTCCCGTCATGGTCACGGCACCCTTAAAAAATCTGATGGGGATATCTACATTGGTAACTTCGAGAGTGATCTTTTCCATGGCAAAGGAAAGTACACATGGTTAGATGGAACAATATATGAAGGTGATTGGGTTAATGGAAGAAGGACAGGGAAAGGACGGATACTATATCCATCTGGAGCAAGTTTTGAGGGTGAATTCTCCAAGAATTCCCGTCATGGTCACGGCACCCTTAAAAAATCTGATGGGGATATCTACATTGGTAACTTCGAGAGTGATCTTTTCCATGGCAAAGGAAAGTACACATGGTTAGATGGAACAATATACGAAGGTGATTGGGTTAATGGAAGAAGGACAGGGAAAGGACGGATAATATATCCATCTGGAGCAAGTTTTGAGGGTGAATTCTCTAGGAATTCCTTTCATGGCCACGGAACTCATACAAAATCAAACGGGGAAGTCTACATTGGTAACTTCAAGAGCGGTTTTTCCCATGGCAAGGGAAAGTACACATGGTCAGATGGAACAGTATACAAGGGTGATTGGGTTGATGGAAAAAGTACAGGGAAAGGACTGGTCATATATCCATCAGGAGCAAGTTTTGAGGGTGAATTCTCTAGGAATTCCCATCGTGGTCACAACACCCTTACAAAATCCAATGAGGATGTCTACATTGATAACATTGAGAGTAATCTTTTCCATTCGCAGGGAAAGTAAACTTGGTCAAATGGAACAATATATGAGGGTAAATTATCTGACCCAGGTAAATTATTTTATGCTTTTTAGTATTATAGAAAAACTGATCTAGCATATATTCATGGTTACCGGAATTATTACCTTTCTTTCAACAGTTCTATAATTAATTATTTTAAAATCATAGCCTTGTGTAGAAAATCATTTGACTAAGTGTATTCAAGAAGCTAGATGACTTGGAATCATTGAAAATGGCAACGCATGGTTGTTATATGAAGTTAGAGTTTATAAGTGTATTCATGCGTACTTACTTGCTGCTTGGTTCCCAAATCAAATTAATATAAGAATGATTTATTATGCTATAAGTTGAGTGTTTAATGTTGTAAATTGAAAATTCTAAATACTGACAGAAAAACTTCGGTATGGATAGAGGATGTAAACATGTTTTATACATCTATATAATTGATCTATAACTGAGACAAGTAGACTGTCAAAGAAAATTTTAGTCCCGCTTATCGTCTGTTCAGTTACCGACATATTGGGTTTATTTATTAAAAAAAAAAAAAAGAATATTTTTGATACTCCTTCAACCGTACTCTTGTCGTTTCGGGGGACGTATCCGATACATTAGCAAGAATCAAGAATCCGTGCATCACATGTACTGTGTTTATGGCATTTATTCTCATGTTAATGTGTGTTTTATTTCTCCTACGCAGAGATCATGACGACGTGAAAGGGTGTTCTCAGTTGCTACAGGAGATGTAGAGCTGTAGAGCTAGGAGTTCAGTAGCCTGTTGTTTTTGGAGTCTGCTTTCCTGTATTCCTCTGTGTAGACGTTTTACATCAAGTTGAACTCTATTCTAAAATTTCAATTTTTGAAGTTTATTTATTATTGAATGGTACCAATTCTCAATTTCTCACCTTGTTTAGTGTTAGTGGTGATAGACATCTTATTCACATTTTGTTTAGTTGAGACTTCCTTTCATTGCATGATAACTTAAGACTGTCGGTGTTTAATGTTTGCTTTCACATTAATCATTGAGTGGTATTGTTGTTGCAACTTTTCCTTAGTGCATGAGATCGTTATTTAGTGAACTCAGAGAGCTAGCTTGATGCAATTTCTACCTTGATTACATATTTAAATCATTGAATACCTTCACCTTTTGATTGATTTTGCTTTCTTCTCAATTCTCACTATCATAGAATTGAGAATTTTGGCTCCTTTAAGAGAAACACAAGTTATGAAACATTAGTTTCGAGAATTTTGGCTCATAATTTTTCTCTATTGGCTTTCTCTTTTTTCCCATCGCGTGTCATCGTGTTCACCTTGTGCCTTTATTCTCTCCCTGGTTCCGGAACACTACAATCTCAACTCTCCCACTTCATCCATCGAAAGCCCTCTCCACGCCTTCAACTTTGTCGATGCCAGCCACCTCCATCGACGACATCAACACCGCCGAAGATCACGCTGCCACCGTCTGTTTGCCACTTCACAGTGTAGAAATCGACGAAGATCACTCCAGTCTCGATACCAGCGAATATTCTAGAACATTTTAGAATATATCTTAACCGTTGATGGTAACATTTTGCAATCTCTACTTCAGCTTGTTAAAATGTTGTGGTTAAGTAATTTTTTTTGTTGAATTTGTTAAGTAGATATTTCGCAGATTGAATCAGCTAAGGTGATGTTTATACAGATTGTGATGGATTATTTTATTGACGATCATGTGATTGAAGTGGTTGATTCAGATGTTGATTAAGGTGGTCAAGATAAACTGAACAAGAGGGGGACAAGAGAGATTCAGTATGAAGGAGACCTGTATTTCGCCTTGCCTTTGAAGTATTTAGCTAATATGCATGAGAGTTTGGTTAATGAAGTTAATATTTAGCTTGCTTTGTTGAATGGTATTCACGATAAGTTTATTGGTGTTGCTCTTGAAGCTGTGGGTGGATTGGATAGAAGACTCATGAAGAAATTTCCTAAAAGAGGTCATTTTTATATTCAATGTAGATTAGATTTCATTTGCTTTTAGCTATATAGTGTTGGAAGTGGAATTTTTGTACTATGTATATAATGTTTTATTGCTTAGGGTCATATATGTATTGGTTGTGTAACATTTAATGTATTCTATGTTGTTCCTCGACAGGAACATGTACATATAAGAGAAGAGAATTGGCAACTTCAACTGAGACGAGGACCGGGTTTCCATAACTAGTTATACAAGAAGGAAGCGTGTTCGCTTTGTGGTAGTTAATGGATTGAAAATTGTTGAAAGACTGAATTCCTCACCTATTGATGACGCTGAGTGGTGAGTTGCGTGTTGTGTTTATTTTTTATTTGATGGATGTAGCCGACCGCACTTAGTGGGATAAGGCTTGGCTGTTGTTGTACTTAAATATTATTTTAATTGTTCTATCCTGTTTTGATTGGCAAGATTTTGTGGGCCTTTTTTGTTTGGATTTCTTTGTTTGTAGAGATTGAAAATTGGTACTCTGCTGTTTTCACTGTTATTTTTTTGCTATATCAGAATGTGTGACCTAAGAAATAGTGCTTGTATTTTATCTGTATTTCTGTGGTATACCAAAATTCTATTATGTCATTTTTTTATGAAATTATTGTGTCAATTTTTATTGAACATGCCACAGCTCTCTAATGCTATGCTTGCTTGTTCCCTTTTGTTACATTTTAACGAAGGTAGTTTATTCCTAGCTACTACTAATGGGTGCAATGACAAAATCGGTTATGATGGGATAGAGGTTGAGCATCGATTTCAGCTAACGATTACAAGGAGTACAACCTTGGTCTCACTTGTTTGTTTTTGTTTTTAGGTTTAAAAGATTGACAGGTTGGAATGAAGTAGCGATCTCAGATAACGATTACAAATTCTACTCTCCAAGACACAAGCGTAGGCGTGGTGCATCAATTTCACTTCCAAATTTCCCAGATGTCCCTTTAAGCATGGTTTTGCCACATTTTGGAAAATGAAGTGCTGTTTTTAAGATGTTCAATACGTAAGCTACTGCAGTTTTTTGTGCAATGTCTAAATTGTGCCGCTATGGAAATATTTTACTAGCATGCATTGGTTATGAATATGAATATAAATATAATGTGCTTTGGCATCTGCTGCTGCACAAGATAATGATTGATATGTAATGATGTATATTATACTAAATGGGATAGTAATACTATTTAAAGGTTGCATAAATGGTAATTGCTGCAGTTTCTTGTCCAAACTTTATGATGTTGACTTTTGACTTGTTTTTACAGAGTTATCCTGGAGCAGACAATTCTACGACATTGACTACTACTCAAGGATATCGCTCAGTAAGTAATTTAAAGTTAATATATTATTGTTTTTGTTAGTTTGTCATCGCATGGAATGGATAGTGAATGTTGTTTTTTCACCGCAGTTTGACTTTTTGGTTTGTCATTACATGGGATGGATAGTGAATGTTGTTACTTTAAATTTCTAACAATTTTTTATAAGGATGTGAAACTTTATTTCCCAGCACAAAAACCCTCGGCGTCTATTTATTTTGTTTAACTCAGAGGTATACATCTTTGTTTAAGGAAATAATAGTATCTGGTGTGAAAATGAATGTGTCAATTTCAGAAATGACATACACACTGATCACTCTATGTGCAAAGGACTACATGCAGCAAATACTGCAGTAGACAGGATAATCTAGCACCCTAGTTAAGCTTTTACAAGTGCCTTAAAGAAATTAAATAAAAATTATAATGTAAAATATTGATAGCTTAAATATTTTATTTCTAATTTCTAAATATAACAATTCACTTTTAATTCCTTAATTAATACCTTTTGCATGGTGATTTTTTGTGTGCTCAATTATAACATAATCCTATCCTTTGTCATCGATGGATGTCGATGTAATGAGAGATGGTTGCTTGCTGGTGAGTATGATTCTAAAACTCTCCAATTATATGCATCATTTGTTAGCAAATATGAAGGATTGAAGGTTGATGATCTGTTAATGGCTGAGCAAAAGGAGTGGAATACAAAAATTCTGCAGCATTCTGTATTTCAATCAGTGCAGCATGACAGGCACACATGGAAGGTGGAAAACCATGGGAATTATTCAGTGCAAAGTGCTTTTAAGTTGTGCATCAATGAGTTAATTAATGTCGATCATTTGAAAATGAAAGGTGTGGTTGGGAATTGGGATTGTATTTGGTGTTTGGAAGTTCCATCTAAAGTGAAGAATTTAATTTGGTGAGTGTGTCATAACGTGCCGCCTCATAGAATTCGTTTGAAAGATGAGGAGTTGATTGCTCTCCTTTATGTGTGTTTTTTTTTTTTTTTTAAGAATCGGGTGAATATGTTTTTCACTTGTTTTTTCAATGTGAAGGGGCCAGGGACTATAACCTGTTGCAAAATGGTGATTTGTGAAATGAAATATTGGGTATTTTACAGCAGTTAAGAACAAATGTAAAACGGATAATTTTTTTACTGCATTACGATATTTTATCTCCCACAAAGTGTCTCTTTGCGGTCATTATTTGGAGTATTTGGAAGAGTCGTGATATCCACATTTAGGAGAATGTTTGGTAACAACAGCAGCATATTTTTTGGCGCGCTGCGCTGTTATTTCAAAGCTGGTGCAGGTGCAGCGGCACATCAGTGCAGGTTCGACAGCAGTGCAGGGAAAAAAAAACCAGACACGCCACTGTTGAAATATAATAAAAATGCCTCATTCGCTGTTTAATAAAAAATGGGTTGGCATAGATATGTGTATTAGAGACGGGTTTGGGCGCTTGTGCTTTGCTAGAACGGAGTGTCACTCTCCCATTTGTTTCATTAATGAAGGTGAAGCTTGTGGCCTTCTTTCCGCAGTCTGGTAGGTGCACCATTTGCAGTTAGATGTAGCAACTTTTGAGCTTGACCCAGAGCGAATGGTGGACATTAGACAGCCTTCAAGGAAGATGTCTCGAGTTTAGTGCTATTATTTCTTATTGTAGACATTTGTCCTCTTTTTACCTCTAAATGTCGAGTTTACCACGAGACAAGCAAACGGGTTCATGCTTTAACAAAAGTGGTCGCATCTTTATGGATTATATTTCGGTGACATAACGTAACATGACATTGAACAATCCAATTGTGACACGTGGCAATGTAATCTTTTTAAACATAAAAGGATGTTTAAGAGAGAGAGAGAAAATAGTTGACCAACAATGACAAAAGTCATGACAGCACCTAATTTCAATGAAATTGGTACCTAATTACAAATATCAATGAAACCGTTCTCTAAACAATATCGCTAATCATGTTGCATCATTGTTATTTTAAATGCAAGTTAATTGATATATTTTAAAGTCTGCGAAATTTGCATCCCCAATTATAAAAGTCTACTTGAAGTGATCACGTGATCATTTGGTTTAACTGTGGTTTCTATAGAATCGCATGGATTTTCACGTTTTCTCAAAAGCTTGGTTTTTTAGCCTCACGATTTCCGCGTCCAGCTTGCCTCGAGACATGAAAGTTGCATGCAAAAGCTAATCCAAACACTACATCTTACAGACTACTAATATCTCAAATAATTATAAAAATAAAAACATTATGGTAATTAGAGTTCATATGTGATATAACTAAAGTTTTTTTAGATTATTTTATTTTTTAAAATTTGTACCATCTATTTGATTGTTGGGTAACTTAACTAATTTGAACTAATTTAAGTACTATTCTCGAGAACTACATTATCACACCTACAAAACCACATACAACTTTCTTGTTAAAAAAGAAGTGCATCTTGGATAATATATGTCTCTAAATCCTCCCAATCATATGCATAATTTGGTAGCAAATATGAAAGTGGAGAAGGAGTTAAATTCAAATTTGATTCAACACATCATTTAATCATACTGCTGCAAAAATTCTGCAGATTATGATTATTTCGATCAATGTAACATGACAGGTGGAGAAGAATGGAAACTATTCGGAACGAAGAGCTTATAAGTTGCGCATCAATGAGTTAATTAATGTTGATCACTTGAAAATGAAAGGTGATTGAGAATTGGGATTGAATTTGGCGTTTGGATGTTCATCTTGAAGTGAGAATTTAATTTGGCGAGTGTGTCATAACCTGCCGCCTCATAGAATTTGTTTGAGACACGAGGAGTTGATTGCTCTCTTTATGTGATTTTTGTGAATAATTAGGTGGATATGCTAAAAAAATCCGGATGTGTAAAATCCTTTTTTTTTGTTGAAATTCTAAAATCTAAATGTGTAAAAATCCTTAAAAAAAAAAAAGTTAGCCGCTAAATTGGTCGTGGCTAATTTTGCCATCTCTAAATGACAAAAAAACACGCTCCAGATTTTAGAATATGAAAATCGAGGGAATTTTTAAAAAAAGAGGGGCACGCAATAGAAGTAGACCAAATGTATATAAGAAATTATAGAATTACCGATTAGAAGTATACCAAATGTTTGTACCAAAAAAAAATATACACCAAATGTAATAGGAACAAGCACAACCTGTGTAATGCTGAACACAATTCCTTTTACATCTACAGGCAGTTTCTTCAGCAACAATAATAAAAGTGATGTGAGAAAAACCGCAGCAATACTAATTACTAATATTTGCATATATCGAAAAAAGGGACCATCCTCACCTAGGGATGTCAATGTGTATCCGTGGATACGGGTAATATGATATCCGTCCCCACCCCGTTGGATAAATATGATACCCGTACCCGTCCCCATACCCGTGCGGGTATCTCTATACGGGCAATCCACGGGTATTTAGATACCCACGGATATCCGCGGGTACCCATGAATTTTTGTTTTTTTTTTTTTTTTGTATAAAGAAGAATTCAACTTTTAATTACCTACAAAATTCAACTTTTAAAGATCCATACATAACATATTCCATTCAAATTTCATAATCCATACCATAATCCAACAAAAATAAGGATTCTTACATAATCCCAAGCAAATTCATCATACCAAAAAAGATTAAATCAATTCAAATCCATAAAACAATTAGAAAGCCCTAAAATTAGTTTATTCCTCTAAAATTAGAAAGCCCTAAATTCTAAAATCATAAACAAGTAATCGTTATAAGGAGAAGAAGAAAAGAAAAGAGATGAAGAGAAATTTTTGATGCTCTTGAAACCACACTCATATATATTTTAGTAATTTACGTAATTTATTAACGGGTACGGATACCCGCGGGCACATGTATCATCAAATCCGTGTCCATGTCCGTAAAGTAACGGGTAGTTAAATACCCGTTTAATATACTCGTGGGTACCCGTTTAGCTACCCGCCCCGTGCCCATGACGGATTTTATCCGCGGATACCCGCGGGCACATATTTTTTTTGCCACCCCTGACCTCACCTACTGCAGTTGGTAGACCAAATACATGAAGAGGCTTCACCACAAAATGTCCAACATAAGTAGTCACAAGTTCTGCTGGCTGTTAAATGCCTCCATGAAGTCCTCTTCACTTAATTAACCCCAATTGCAAACATAAAATCCTAGTGCAGGTAAACCATATATGCAAATAAATCATATATGTGTCGTATTCAATGTTCAACGTGTAGATTAATTTACCACAAAGGTTGAGTACATAAGGGTAGAATCGTCACTCAACAAAATATAAGCATGCATAATCAAAGATAGATAGGAGCAAAATTGAAACTGCATATAATGGAAGAAACAACTTGTAATTTGAATGCACAAACACAACCTATAACAAACAGAATAACAAACAGAAATTCATTGCAATTACTTAAAGTATTACAATCATTGAAATAGAAATAGATGCTTATAATTATATTCAAAATTATTTGCTTAGAATAACAAGTCTGAAATAGAAACACAAACAAACCCTAATGTCAACTTCAACTGTTCTTGTTGTTCTTCTTCATCTTCCCATTCTACTCAATCTACTTGTTGAAGAACAATCTCTTAATGAAGATGTGAAGAAAAACGAAGAGGAGAAGTTTGAAGATGAGTTTCTTAACATGCAACCCAATGTGAGCTCTCACATTCATCCAACGTCGCTGAACAGAATCCCTGATGATGGTGAATGAGGAGAAGAAGAAAGAAAAGGCCATTAGTTGTTGTTTTGTTGATACGATTTGCTTGCCCTAGTTTCGCCGAGCTTCGTGCTTCGCTGCTGTGTTTGTGTTATTATGGGATCGTATTTAAAGGAAAAAAGTTGCGGGTTTGGGGTCAAATAATTATACCCGACCCGAGTCAATTGAAGTGGTTGGATTATTGCGATCTATTATTTTATACCCGAACCGACCCGAGTCAATTGCGGGTTCGTATTTAAAGAAAGAAAATTGTGAATCGACAATCATGTGATTGAATTGAAGTGGTTGATTTGGATGTTGTTTATGGTGATCAATATAAATTGAACAAGAGGAGGACGAGAGAGATTCGGTATGAAGGAGACTATTATGTATGAGAGTTTGGTTAATGAAATTAATATTACGCTTGCTTCGTTGAATGGTTATTTGCAATAAGTCTATCGGTGTTGCTCTTGAAGCTGCGGGTGGATTGCATAGAAGATTCGCGAAGAAATTTCCTAAAAAAGGTCCTTCTTATATTCAATGTAGATTAGATTTCATTTGCTTTTAGCTATATAGTGTTGGGAGTGGAATTTTTTATCATGTATTTAATGTTTTATTGGTTTAGGGTCATATGATGTATTATTGGTTGAGTAACATTTAATTTAATGTATTCTAGGTTGTTCCTCGACATGACTATGTGCATATGACAGAAGAGAATTGGCAACTTCAACCGAGACGAGGACTGGGTTTCCAGAACTAGTTATACAAGAAGAGACGCGTGTTCGCTTTGTGGTAATTTTTTTTTTTTTTTTTGAAGATCAAATACTTTCATTAGATAACAGAGGAAACAGTAACATTACATAGCAAGTGAGAAATTTGGTATGGGACAGTCCCCACCCAATTTTTAGAGCCAACTACTTTGGACATTTGAACTAACTCATGAGCAACAGAGTTTTGATTTCTACTAATAGCAGTAACCTTAATATCCTCAAACAAATTTAAAATAGAACAACAGTCTTGGATAATTGGATCAATTGCAGCCATTATAGCCTTGCCATTGATACAATCCACAACAGTAGCAGCATCGGACTCCACCACCACCTTGTTTAAACACAAGTCTTTTGCAACTGAGAGACACCATCTCAAACCAAGTGCCTCTGCCAACATAGGACTCAACTCCACTTCTTCTCTTTTGCACGCAGTAAAACTGACAGCACCCATATGATCTCTAATGACTAGTCCCCAACCGGTAAATCCATCATTAAAACAACCTGCATCTACATTCACTTTTGTCCAGTTATTTTGAGGAGGAAACCAGTTTGCAGCACCTGGAATTGGAACAGATTGAGGAACAGGTTTGTGATTGGCTTCATTGAAGTCACAAATGAGTTTTGTAGCACTGTTGGCAATAACTGCTGGTATGAATTTCTGATCCTCAAAAATAAGCTTATTCCTTGCATCCCAAACTTTCCAAAGCAATGAACAGAAGAGTTGTGAGGCAAATATATTACCACAAGAAAGCCAATGTAACAACCACTCACCAAGGTTCATAGATGGGGGTACGTGAATTCCCATAGAACTGCAAAACCATGTCGCTTTTGTCGAGTGACAATCCATGAATAGGTGCTCAGCATCTTCATCATGTAGGTGACAGATTGGGCATTTCAAGTCCAAATTGATTCCTTTTTTCCTTAAATTGACACGAACAGGCAGGATGTTCTTGACTATTCTCCATAGGAAGTTTCGGATTTTGTTGGGCACCGGAGCTTTCCATATTGCTTTCCAGAGTTTACTATTCAACAAAGAGGATGAGCTTGGAACCTGTCTCACATTTTCCTCGGTTAGAAGGTGGTAGGCTGACTTCACAGAGTAACTTCCATCTTTCTCCCAATGCCAAATGATTCTGTCATCTGGGAGTCTAAAGGATAGTTGGATATTTGTGATTTGGGAAGCCTCAAACTGGTTGAAACATGACGCAATGAGGTCTCTCTTCCAATTCTTTGTATCTAAATCAATAAGATCACTAACAGTGGCTGTTGAGGGGAGATTTTGCACCGGGCCATGAACTTTGAAATTTGTTTGGTCAGGAAGCCATTTATCATGCCAAATTTTGATACTTTTTCCATTACCCACCACCCATCTGGTGCCCTTTTCCAGTACTTCTCTGCCACACATGATGCTCCTCCAAGCATAGCTTGGTTGGTATCCTATGGTTGCCTCCAAGAAGTTGCTTCGGGGATAGTACCTACTATTGAAAATACGGCTCATCAAGGAGTTTGCATCAGACATAAGCCTCCAACTCTGCTTGCCTAGGAACGCCTTATTGAAATTGCTAAGACCACGGAAACCCAGTCCCCCATTGCACTTTGCACTTCCAAGGTTCTTCCAACTCATCCAATGCAGCTTACGGTTCTCATCCGTGGTTCCCCACCAAAATTTGGATAGCATCGCTTCCATATCATTGCAGCACCCCTCCGGAAGTTTGTAGCAACTCATGATGTAATTCGGAATTGCTTGAGCCACAGCTTTAATGAGGATTTCTTTTCCTGCCCGGGATAAGCACTTTTCTTTCCACCCTTTAAGTTTCTTCCACACCCTTTCTTGAACAAAGGAAAAAATATCTCTTTTGGATCTTCCAAAGACAACAGGAAGGCCCAAGTACCGAGAATGATGCTCCACAGTCTTTACTTTCATCTGGTTACAGATCATTTGTTTATCAATATCACGCACATTTCGACTATATGACGCTTCAGATTTTTCCATGTTCACCACTTGTCCGGAAGCTCTTTGGTAGGTGTCAAGAACATTCAATATAGATGCTGCCTCATTTGTATTGACTCTAGCAAAGAGTAGGCTGTCATCTGCAAATTGTAAATGTGAAATTTGAGGCGCACTCCTTGCCACCTTAATTCCGTGGATATTTCCCACCTCTATTTCTCTATGAATCAATCCCGACAACACATTAGAACATAAGATAAAAATATAAGGGGATAATGGATCACCTTGTCTAAGTCCCCTCTCCGGGGAAAAGCTCTTGCTTGGCTGACCATTGATGAGGATTTGGTATGACACCGTTGATATGCACTTCATGATGGTCTTGGTGAAGATAGGTGGGAACCCCATTGATTGAAGGACAGCCTGCACAAAACTCCATTCAATACGGTCGTATGCTTTGGACATATCTAGTTTGAGAGCCATCATCCCTTTCTTCCCTTTCGTCTTCTTCTTGAGCCAATGGAAGCACTCCATCGCTATCAAGGCGTTGTCTGTGATCAACCTACCCTGTATAAATGCGCTTTGCTCTTCATCAATCACTTCTGGGAGGATTCTCTTTAATCTGTTGGCAATCGCTTTTGTGGCAATCTTCATCACTACATTGCAGAGGCTGATCGGTCGAAAGTCTTTGGGAGCTGAGGGGTTCTTGCACTTTGGGATAAGCACAATGAATGTCTTGTTAATTGTTGAAGGTGATTCATCCTTGTTTAAAATATCCAGCACTAACCTTTGGACATCATGTCCCACCACATGCCAATATTTCTTGTAGAACAAAGCTGGTAATCCGTCCGGTCCAGGAGCTTTCAGCGGGTGCATTTGGTCTATAGCCTCTTTAATCTTCTCTAGGTGGAAAGGTTCAGCACACCATGCTTTGTGGTCATCATTCAATCTATTTCTTACCACATTACAAGTTTGTTCTAGGTCCATAGGAAGGGAGGTTGAAAACACTTCCGAGAAATGAGTTAAAAGAATCCTTTCGACATTCTCCTCTCCATGCCACCAGTTCCCATGTTCATCCTTCAACTTGCTAATTTTTTGACTTTCCACCTTTGATTTGCTTTCCCATGGAAAAAAGAAGTGTTCTTGTCACTTGGATTTAATCTGTTAACTATTATTTCCTAAGCTCTATAGGCTTATAGGATGAATTATTTGCAGTTATGATTAATCTATTTTCTATAGCTCAGTGGATATTAGTTCCTTCCTCTTTATTATATTTGAATTTTGTGGACCTTTTTTGTTTGGATTTCTATGTTTTTAGATTGAAAATTGGTACTATGTGGTTTTCACTTCGTTATTTTTTTGCTATATCAGAATGTGTGGCCTAAGAAATAGTGCTCGTATTCTATTTGTAGTTCTGTGGTATACGAGAATTCTATTTTGTCATTTATTTCTTATGAAATTATTGTGTCAATTTTAATTGTACATACGACAGCTCTCAAACTCTATGCTTGCCTGTTCCCTTTTGTTACATTTTAACGAAGGTTACTTTATTCTCTAACTACTAATGAGTGTAATAACAAAATCGGTTATGATGGGATAGAGATTGAGCATTTCATTTGAAATTTGCAAGGAGTACAACCTTAGTCTCACTTGCTTTGTTTTTGTTTATAGGTTTAAAAGATTGACAGGTTGGAATGAAGTAGCAATCTCAGCTAACGATTACAAATTCTACTCTCCAAGACACAAGCATAGGCGTGGTGCATCAATTTCACTTCCAAATTTCCCAGATATCCCTTTAAGCATGATGTTGCCTCATTTTGGAAAATGAGGTGCTGTTTTTAAGATGCTCAATACGTAAGCTACTGCAGTTTTTTGTGCAATGTCTAAATTGTGCTGCTACTGAAACGTTTTACTAGCATGTGTTGGTTATGAATATGAATATAATGTGCTTTGGCATCTGCTGCTGCACAATATAATGATTGATATGTACTTATATATATATATATATATATATATATATACACACACACACACACACACTAAATGGCATATCGCTCAATAAGTAACTTAAAGTTGATATACTATTGTTTTTCTTAGTTTGTCATCACATGGGATGGATAGTTAATGATTTTCACCTCAGTTTGATTTTCTGGTTGCACTGCAGAAATGCAGATGAATTCAATGATTCCATTAAATTTATGTTAGCTCATATATAGACTTTGTCCTTGTGTTTTGGTTGATGTCACTTCTTGATTATAAAATGAGAATAAAATTATAATTTAACACTTGATGTTAACTGTTACTTTTCTCTCTTTTAGCATTTCGGGAAATTGCGTCCGTTCATCGTATTTGCGTGTCCATTTCTTGATTCTGCTACCTTTTGCTTGGGGTGGGTCTTGGGGCTGATTTTTTATCTGTTACTTTAAAGTTCTAACTAACAATTTTTTTATAATGATGTGGGACTTTATTTCCAAGCCACAAAGTCAGCGCCAAACCCTCAGCACCAATTTATTTTGTTTAACTCAGAGGTATTTACATCTTTGATTCGGATGTGAGAATGAATATGTCAATTTGAACTCGTGATAGGTTTTGATTTAGGGAGTGGTTCAAGGTTGTTTGGTTGTTGTGCTGGTTTGCCATCATTTTTGGCTTGACAGGAATGATTTTTTGCCTAGAGAGCCTTGCGGACTGTATATGTTGTGATCTCATCATGTTGCTGCTGGACATGGTTCTTGTGCAGTTCATAACATGGCCAGTCGGTTTCTAGCCTGCTATGTGCGGTTTTCCTCTCCTTTTTGATTCAAAGGTCGCAGTCCAGTTTGTGTTTGCTCTGTTTTGGGTTTGTAATTGTTATTGCTTTGTGCAGTAACAAGAGTTGTTTTCGGTCTGTAGGGTCTCAACTTGCCTGTGTTTTGTTGCCTGCTGTCTGTAGGGTCTCAACTTTAAAATGTGAAGTGAAGGAAACCTTACAAATTGGAAGCTGCAGAGTGTGTATCATATGTAAAAAGCTGGTGGATCTTCGCGAATCCGGCAGTGCAGGTGGCATGCCTAGAGATAATTGTATAAGGGATTCAGTCCTTTATAGGGTTAAGGATTTATTGTAATTTAGTTGTATAATGATTGTAAAGTTGACCACTATCATGTCAAATATTGATATTCTTTTCATCAGTTGAATATTAATAAAATTACTTTCCTTCAAAAAAAAAAAAATTACTTTGTTATCAAATTCTTTGATATTCTTTTCACATTTCTTTTGATCAACAAAATAGAGTAGTAATAAGTAATACTAAAAAGTAGTAATAAGCAATACTATTGTCTGTGATACCAATAATTAATACTAAAAAGTCGTTATCAAAACATAGTACCAGTATTATTCAAAATATAGTACCAATAGTAGTCAATGTCAATGAAATTGGCACCTAATTACAAATATCAATGAAACTGTTTTCTAAACAATCTCTAATCGTGTTGCATCAT
Organism: Medicago sativa; assembly: GCF_051527215.1. Lineage (NCBI taxonomy): Eukaryota > Viridiplantae > Streptophyta > Magnoliopsida > Fabales > Fabaceae > Medicago > Medicago sativa. The sequence goes on from NC_140753.1 coordinate 4,266,629, forward strand.
TGTTATTCTAAATGCAAGTTAAGTGATGTATGTGATGAACTATTATATTTTAAAACCCTCCCAATCATATGCATCATTTGCTTGTAAATATGAAGGTGTAGAAGGAGTGGAATTCAAATTTGATCCAACACCTCTTTGATAATCATACTGCTGCAATAATTCTGCAGATTTTCCATCAGTGCATGGCAGGCAGATATGGAAGGTGGAGAAGAATGGGAACTGTAGCGTTCGGTGCTAAGTGCTTATAACTCCTCAGAATTTGTTTGAGAGATGAGGAGTTGATTGTTCTCCTTTATGTGCTTTTTGTGAATATGCTAATCCTTTTTCTTTTTTTGTCAGATGTGTAAAATTGTTTGTTATTTTTGTTCGAATTCTAAAATCCAAATGTGTAAAAATCTTGAAAAAAAAGTTAGCCAAAATGCTAAATTGGTCGTAGCTAATTTTTCTATTTCTATATGGTAGAAAAACACTCTGGGTTTTAGAATCTGAAAATTGAGGGAATTTTAGGAAAAAGAGGGGGGCGCGACGGGGAAAGAATTTCACAATTTTTTAATAATGAGATTTTCAATGATGCTAAGTGGTTGGATTTGAAGATTCTTAGTTGCAATTATTCCTTTTGTAAAAATAAAAAAAACTACAATTATTCCATTCTTCAGTTAGTCACTAACTACTTTGCTCCAAGTTCTGACTAAGAGTCCTCCAAATACCATATGATACCACTTTTGTAGTACAAAAGCTCATTAAGATACACAAGATGAACCAGTTATTGTACCAAATCAGAATTAAAATACAATATGATCAATATTTTCTTCAGCTTCCGAGTTTTGCCTTGCTCTTTATTTTCGACCAAATCAGAACAAGAGAAAATCCCATCAAATACATAAACGGAGACTGCAAGTAAAATTAACCACGTCGACTGAAGAAATCTTTACGTCGAAAGTGAGATTCAAAACCACGTCCTTGTAGAGCGTGATGAGTTAATACTTGGCAACTGGACAAACCTTCATTACACTACATCATTAGGTCTATTTTCTAATAGAAAAAAAAAAAAAACTATACAATTCATGCAGACATTTGTAACGAAAAAAATTCATGCAGATACTAGTCTACACATGCGCGCCCACATGACGATAATATTATGAGTCTTCAAAAAATTTATTAGCAAATGTCAGGGCAAGGAGGCTACTTTGCATTCCAGCAGTTGGACAAATGATTTATTTAACACAGTAATATTTGCTACTACAAACATCCAATGGATGAAAATGGAGAAAAGCTTTACCTGTCTCAAAGGAAATTGTTCTCTGCAGAGGCTTCACATCAGAATAATCCCGAAAGACGAATTCACTAAGAATATAACCAGCTAAAAAATATGACAAATGAAAAGCAACAACAAGCAAAATGATAGCAAAACCACTCAATGTTAAGAGCAAGTGGTGCTCCAGCAGAGAGCTGCTACCAATACGGATAGTGCAGCCAAAAACGGTCAAATAGCATTACAAGTAAGAGCAAGTGGTAGACCAGATGTAATAGGAACAAGCACAACCTGTGTAATGCTAAACATAATTTCATTTACATCTATAGGCAGTTTCTTTTCAGCAACAATAATAAGAGTGAGGTGACAAAAACTGCAGCAATAGTCGATAATGATGTCGTAACTATGCTTAATGATGCCATTTGTGGGTCAGATAGAACAAGCAGCATAGCTTGAGAGCTGCACTCTACTAACGCAAGCCAGCAATACAATTCCTGCGCCTAAGGGCCACCTAAAACTAGCATAACTACTAATAACTAATATTTGCATATTGAAAAAAGGGACCAGCCTCACCTATTGCAGTTGGTAGGCTTCACCACAAACTGATCAGCATAAGCAGTCACAAGTTCTGCTGGCTTTTAAATGCCTCAATGATGTCCTCTTCACTTGAATTAAGTCCAACTGCAAACATAAAAAAATCCTAGTGCAGGAGCATAGTATCTGCAAGTAAATCACACATGTGTCCTGTTCAAGTGCTAAAAAATGGAATTAATGATAAAATTAACAACTATTTATCAACAAATTCGTCCAGAAAATCAATAGACCTGCTGGTAAACCACATAAAAAAATGTGGGAAGACTCGCACTAGCAGTGTGCTAGGAAGTACTACATAAGGTAGAAGTGAATTTGCTTGCTTTAGAATCTCCAAAATGGACATTGATTTTTGCTTCATTATCTGATTGTAGAAACTAAATAACCAAAAAAGAAAGATGTATTGTGTTAACTTTGTTTTCCGATTTCAGTGCAACAGTATAGAAACTCCAAGGGGAGATTTAATAGACTCCACATTAAGAGCGAGTGGCGCTCCAGCACAGATCACTGCCACCAACGCTGACAGAGGAGGCAAAAATGATCGAAAAGCGTTATAAATACAAGAAAAGAGGCTGTGAAAAAACAAATTGTGTGAGAAAACAAGACCTTCAATGGAAACAGTAGCACTGAACTATTGAAAAAGAGGCTGCTAAAATGTTTGCAGTTGAAGAGAACCATAATCAGAGGAGTGATAGGGATGCAGGTGGTTATGGATATGGAAGATTCTAAAAAGAATGTGCTAGAAGTACAAGTTCCAGTTCTATCGTCAGAATTTGAAGACATGCATGATTTGCTTTTGAGTATTGCTAATGAGCCTTTACGTTCTAATCCTCCTTCCCCTACAAATTATTATGGTAGTAGTTATGATGACATGGAGATATTTGACACTCAATTACTTTCATTGTGGAACTTCTCTATTTGACACGCAAGCATTATCATCCTACACTATTATCTTTTTCGCAAGCATTATCATCCTATTATTGGATACACATGATTATATAAAGCTTATTTTTTAGTTGAGTTTGAAATGAAGTCGCATATACATTTTTTTGTTGGATTGAAAATGGATGTTCGAACAGCATGCACAAAGATAAAACAAGCCAGTAGGTAGTTTAGTTACTAGTTTGCTACTAGATAGTTACTCTTCTAGTCTTATACAAGTGATGTAACCTTTCTTGTCATACTCAATTCAATTTCGTATAATTTTTGTATCTTGTGCATTTTTCATTCTCTATCAAGTTTCCTAACACGAGGAATTAGAAGAGTTGAACAATAAGAATGGTTTGAAAAACGTAGCAAGAGACATGAATTTTGAAGAAAGTCTAATTAGTCAATCGAAATGAGAAATGAGTGATTCAAGGTTCAGGGGAATCAGGAGCAATTTGAGTATTGTTCTCGACCGACCCAAGGTCTACAGTTCTCTATATATTAGGCTCAAAAGCACTTTGGCCCGACCACGCTAGTGTGGATCTAGTCCAAAAACATTGAATATATCCCATCTTTGTTGCCTCAACGGTTAGTTGGGATCCCTTTACTATGTAAAGCTGCAACGACATGTAACGCGCCCGTGCTTGATATTGATGGTGCGCCATTTATAACGGTCTCTCATTTACCGTCCAACAGCTCCACACTCATGTCTGTAAAAGGAATCCTTCATCACAAATGCAAGACACAACTTTTACCCTTTAAATACCTCTCACTCTTTTACCCTGTCTTCTTCTAAATTCTAGTATTCATATATACAACATATTTTCACACCATTTTCACTAATATAATCTATCATTTTATATTTTAGAAATCACATATACACTAACCACTCTATGTGCCAAGGACTGCATGCAGCAAGTACAGCAGCAGACAGGATAATCTAGCACACTAGTTAAGCTTTTATAAATGTCTTAAAGAAATTAAATAAAAACTAAAATTTAAAACATTGATAGCTTAAATATTGTATTTCTAAATATAACAAATTCACTTTTAATTTCTTAAGTAATACTTTTTTCTTATGAATTTGACATCCATGCTCTCTGGCAAACCGGAGTTAATCTTGTTCAAGGCGAACCAAGCAACAAGTCTAAAATATTCGCACATGGTTCATCATGTCTAACACGTACATTGAATGAGTTAGCATCCAAAGCGTGTTGTCAACATCCAAAAAAACACCAGCAAGAGACATGCTACATGGCTCACATATATGTCCATAGCTAGTGAGAGAAACTTGTTTTATTTTTCAAGGTAGCAAATAAATTTTGTTTTGTTTGAATAGATATAATGATGGTTTTTATTGGGTGTTAATGGAAAATTGAAATAGCTGCAAGCGAAAAGATGACAGGGAAGTACCTGGGGGATTGGATGAGGTAGCAGGAAACCCGAAGAGTTTAGCAACCTACATTTGAGAGGTAGCTACGAGCTCCTGTACTCTGTGAAACCAACTACAAAAGCAAGTAGGCATAAAATGATCGAGCGTTATTTGTAGATAGAAAGCGTGGAAAAAAGAAATGGTTGTATACACAATAAGAGTACTACGTGGAAAGTGTGTGAACTCAAATGAATATTGGAGAATTTAGAAGAAACATTGGTCGAACATGGCACATAAATTGGATGTGATCAAACATAAAAGAGTGAAAGACGTGAGCAACTAACATTATGCATCTGATTCACTCTGCCTCAAATTGAATACATGTTTTGAAGCAGAGTTTATATTCCACTTGACCAGCTAGATAGAGTGAGGAACTACGGTGCATTAACTGGGATTATAGATTCCATTGAAAACATTGTTGACCAATTATTGTTATTTTGTTTGTTTTCCTCATTGAAAAAAACAAAGGAAATTGTTTGCTGCAGTCGCTTCACATCAGGAGAATCGCAAAAGACAGATCCACTTAGCATATAACCAGCTATAAAAGATGACAAATGAAAAGCAACAACAAGCAACAATATACAAACTTCAAAGAGTGCTCCAACACAGATAGCTGCCACCAACACTGACAACAGAGGCAAAAATGGTCTAAAAGCGTTACAAATATGAGAAAAGAAGCTGTAAAAAAACAAATTATGTGAGAAAACAAGACCTTTAACTGAAAAATCTATTGAAATTTGAAACAATAGTTGTTTTACCGATTCAGAAGCAGGCCAACAACAATTGGTACCGCCACAATATGTGTAATGCCAAACATCATTCCTTTTGCATCTGCAGGGAGTTTTTTTCCCGATGAGCAATTGCAACAAGATTGGTGCGAAAAAACCGAAGAAGCAGGTGACGGTGAAAAATTACACATCAATTAAAAAATTGTTGACTTTGTTTGTCAGGTAATCATTTTTTAATGAATGAATGTCACCATAAGTGAAGAATTTGAAATTGTAAGAACATAGTAAAAAGACACATCATAATGGTGCCATTTGTGGGTCTACTCTAGTAGCATAATTTGAAAGCTGAGCTCCATTAACACAAGGCATCAATACAATCTCTGCGCCTGATTCATTTTGTTTCCAAGAATTAGAAAGCATATCCCACTAGCTATCTCTAATAAATTATTTAGACAAAATTATGTGTATTCTGTTAGAAACTTCAAGAACAATTAAACTATACTCGGTCAATGCAACACAAAAACTTGTTGTTGAATATATGAATCAAAAAACAAGATTAACATACTCACTAAAAAAAAATTCTTATATTATAAATTAAGTGATTAGTATATCAAGAACAAGTCATCGTGACTTAAATTAGAGAGGACACAGAAATTAAATTACAAAGTTTGATGCTAAAATCCTTCAACAAAAAAAAAAAAAAGTTTGATGCTAAAATTAAAATTAGAAGTCAACCTCATATAACAATAACATTACACGTGACTAGAACAATTAATAACTTCAAACAAACTAAATGTATTCCGTATTCTAAATTAAGCTCTTGATAGTTGATATTGAAAAATATCTTTCAATTCATTTCCGTTTACAATCTCTCAAGCAAATCCTAAATCAACTCTAATTAGTTTTTTCTTTTTTTTTTTCTATTTCCTTCGTTTACTCTCTATCAACATCTTCTGCTTCTACTACCACTTGAAAATCACCTGAAAATTAATATAAAAAAAGTAAATTAATACCCAAAAAATAATAATAATAAAATAAAATAAAATAAAATATAGAATTAAATATAAATTAGACCTTCAAAAGAAAATAAATGGCAAGGAAAATTATCTCCTCAAGCACGAAGAAAAAAATTTCTTCCCAGAAGGTGAACTCAGGCAGCCGATTACGTTCCGGTGGTTCTTGTCCTTGTGTGGTGATGAGAGGTTGTGTGGCTTCGATTTTTGTTCTTCCGGTATCCTCAGTTGATGCTGCGGTGGTTTGAGATGTTGTTCCGCCAGTACCTTGCACGTCGGCGTTTTCCGTTGTTCCTTTTGCATGTTTGTCGCTAACTAACTGTTTGAAGACAAACTTTTTACCCGGCCCATTTTACTTTTACCATTGGGTTTGTGTGAAATTTTATTCTTTTTTAAAATATTACTTCTTTCATCTTATTTGTTTTTAGGTTAATGTTAACTTGTGCCCTCAAGGCACATGTTAAGATACTCATTTAAGAAATACATATATCAAAAGGCGTGCATTCAAGTTCTTAAAAGTTGTTATATTGTGTTTTCCAATACAAAATTGCTCTATTTAGGTTGCTTAACATGTGCCCTAAGGGCACAAGTTAACATGACCCTTGTTTTTAATTAAAATACTTCTTTCATTCTATTCTTTTTTCTACGTTTGTTTTAATTTATTTTAACAAAAATTTGCCAATTATTTTTTAGGTTTCAAACATAAAACCAATTCATATTCAACTTGTTTTAAACCAAAAGCAATTCTCTAAAGCTCAATTTTATCAAATTTAAGTATTGTTGTTGCCAGGACCGTCCCTAAAAATTCGGAGGCTCAGCTCTAGGAATGAAAAGAGGTCAGTGATAAAATCAAAACGTATTTTTTTAAAAGAGAAATGATATTTGTACAACCATTTTGTGATAACATTTTGACAACTTTCTCTCATACTCACATTATCTTCTTATTCTCTTTCTTCTTTTTTCTCTCTCCATTGTTTTTAACCAATGAAAAGAGAGAAAAAGAAATTGTCACCAAAAGTTGTTTCATATAGTTGTTCAAATATCACTACCCTTTTTTAAAAGAGCAATGTTCTATTTATATTTTTTAAAAGATAAATATAAGGTGTCGTATATATGCGGTACACCCAAAGGTGAAAATGACTACCGTATACATGAGGAACCCCCACCTAACAGCAAAAGCAAGATGACCTAATTCTAATAGGCCTAAAAGGCTAAAACAAGGGGACAGAAAATGGCTGGGGGTATTAAAAAAAAATTGGAGGGCAGTAGTACTAGTGGGTATTAATTTTTTTTGGAGGCCCATGGCAGAGGGAGGCCCAGCTCTGTTGAGCTGTTTGCACCCCCTCAGGGCCGGGCCTGGTTGTCGCCAAACCAAACACATGCTACATGCAGCTTTTAAATGTAATTTGCAACTGTTCGTCCCTTTTTATCTATTCCTTCGTAAAACCCTAATGGTATGTTTGAAACTAAAAAGACAAAAGTAACCATGTTTTTTTTACTCATTTGATCGTGTAATTTATTACTCGGAGGGCATTGGATACTTGCTTTAAATGGTTGCAAAGACTTTGAAGAATTTCTTTCTCCATCCTCAACACTTCTCGCGCGCCCTTCAAAAAATTCAAAGTCCAAAATTTCATTATTTATACCTTTTTGTATCATATTTTTGTAAAAATCCAAAAATATTTGCTGTAGCTTTGTTTGATTTTTAGATTTTTTTTTGGTATTTTTCTAATTTTTTTCTTGTTAGGTTTTTTAAAAGCAAAATTCACAACAACTAAATATGAGAAGGTTTTGATTGTTGACCATATTGTTTATTATGGAAAATGCTAAAGAGTGTCCTTGATGTGTTGATTAAGATGATAAAAATAAAAATATTATGCTGGGAAATAATAAAAAATGATGAATTTAACTTTTTATAAGTTAAAATATTGTTGAATCCAATGCAAACATATTAATTTTGGTTTCCTTAAAAAGTGCCCTTAGGACACTTGTTATTAGCATAACCCTTTTATAAATGAGGTTTTTGCTCATTTCACATATATTAAGAAAAAATGTATAAGTGAAAGAGATAGAACAATGGTTTTGAGTGTCTTTGTTAAGTATTTGTGCATTCTTCTTTATCATAAAAGTATACTATATTGAATTGGGAGTTGTGAAAGTAATATTAATTAGAGTTATAATTGAAAAAAAGTACACCCTCCGGTCACTAATATAAGCAAAAAACTACATTTTAGGTTCATTCATTTAATGATGTATGTGGTCTATAATAAAGACCATGTGCATCATTAAATGAATGAATCTAAAATGTAGATTTTTGCTTATAATAGTGACCGGAGGGTGTAATTAATACTCCCTCCGTTTCAAAATACATGTCCAATTTTTGCAATGTGCATTATTCACTTGACTTACTTTGACCATACTTTTTAACTAAAGTATAAATACAAATATTAGCATGTAAGATGTTGTTTGATTTGTCTCGACAAATATTTTCAAAATATTAAATTTTTATAATTTTTTACTTTAGATAATTAAAGATATTAACGGTCAAAATTATGTATTGGCATATGTGAAGTGGTTGACTTGGACATGTATTTTGAAACGGAAGTAGTACTATATTGGAAAGTGAATTGAGTCAATTTTTTTTGGACATTTTTTTTTTTGCAAATGGCTCGGTTATTATGGGATGGAGGGAGTAATATGTAATGTAAGATGGTCATATTCAAATTTAATTAACGTTGACCATTTAAAAATGAAAGGTGATTGAGAATTGAGATTGTATTTGGTGTTTGAAACCACTCCTAAACATCTCCTAAACAATCAACCAGTAGGTGCAACCACTCCTAAACATTTAAGAGGTTGAATACTCCATTGATAGGAATCATGAGAAAGTGAATTGAGTCAATTTTTTTTGGACATTTTTTTTTTTTGCAAATGGCTCGGTTATTATGGGATGGAGGGAGTAATATGTAATGTAAGATGGTCATATTCAAATTTAATTAACGTTGATCATTTAAAAATGAAAGGTGATTGAGAATTGAGATTGTATTTGGTGTTTGAAACCACTCCTAAACATCTCCTAAACAATCAACCAGTAGGTGCAACCACTCCTACACATTTAAGAGGTTGAATACTCCATTGATAGGAATCATAAGAAAAATCCTTAACATTAGCCTTAATTTGTGACCATACCAATAGTTTATCCGTTTCAATAAGTGATCCCAATAGACCGTCTTGATTACCGAAAAATCAAAAAGTTGTGATGCATCTAGGTTGACAAAACGTGTGCTAACCAAATCAATAAACTCAATACATTCCATTACTGTTTTCATCGAGATACCAAACCAATAAATTGCACTACTGGACAAGAAAGAAGTGTCTTTCCTTTACTATGACAAGTAAGTAAGTGAGTGAATTGTGTGAAGATTTAGAGTATATATATTGTGTATCTTGCACTGTGAGAAAGAGTATTTTACGGTTGATGACTTCTCGTCAAATGCATTTTTAGAGTCTTTTTAGTTTTTTTTTTCTTTCAATTTATTGTTGATTTTAGATTTATTTTAAATAAATGGTTCTTCTATTAACTAAGATGTTTATGTTTTTTTTTTTCTTTATTAATGAGATATTTTGTGTAGATTTATTGTGTGTTTTTTTATTTATTTTGTGATCTAATGGTATTGGATTGAGTCATCTTATAAAGTGTGTTTTAGTCTCAGATTTGATTCTCTCAATGTAAATTTGGAAGAGCTACTTTAGTTTCTTAAAAACAATGTATTTGGCGGATTGTGATTCACTGCAGTCAAAAAAGTGATGCAGTCACGCAGTCAATTATTACACAACCATTTGATCAGATCAAGGGTGCAAACTCACTTTCACCAATTTTTCCACTTAAGTCCATAATACAGGAAAACACGTCTTCTCTGTCTTCCTCTACCTAATGCATTTCTCGTCATCTTTGAATCTCTTTCATCAGCGTTCCCTACAGAACAACAACAACAACAACAACAACCCATCAACCTAGACGAAGGTAATACGATCCGCCGCCGACGGACCCGCCTACGAATTAGAATTTTTCAAGCTGTTTCGTTGAAATTTGGGTGAATGAAAACAATCAACCCCTTGCTTTGAAATTGATAAATTTGAATGTATTGCACTGGAATTAATTTAAATTCTTGATTGAATTGCCACTCTCTTTCCTTGGAATGAATTTTTCCAGAAAATAAAAACAGAAAGAACAAAAAAAAAACAAAGAAATGGAAAACCTTGATTTTGATTAGTTCCTAAAATCTGAATTTGTTTGATTTGAAATGGTGAATGCTCATTGAAGGAATAGAAAAGATTGTTATTGAAGCTGCAGAGAAGATGAATCTTAGGAAGGGGGAGGAATGAACGAAGGTAAAGCTTCTTGTTTCTTTTTTTTATCCTGTGTTGCGGTATAAAGTGGAACAATTAGAGAAGGTGCATCTGCACCCTTAATTTAATCAGATGGTTGTTTTTTGTTTGACTGTGTGACTGCATCATTATTTTAACTGCAGTGAATCGCGGTCCGTATTTGGCATTTGACAAAGGTGATTATTGATTACTCCCTCCGTTTCAAAATACATGTCCAAGTCAACTACTTCACATATGCCAATGTACAATTTTGACTGTTAATATCTTTAATTATCTAAAGTAAAAAATTATAAAAATTTAATATTTTGAAAATATTTGTCGAGACAAATCAAACAACATCTTACATGCTAATATTTGTATTTATACATTAGTTAAAAAGGATGGTCAAAGTAAGTCAAGTGAATAGTGCACATTGCAAAAATTGGACATGTATTTTGAAACGGAGGGAGTATAAGTTATAACCAAATAAGGATAAAGCACGTTTTAAACCTTTCCTTCCTTGTTGTACTTGTCATAAATCTGGAGCACGGATGGGTAGTGGGAAACACCCAGGTCGATCAAGGAAGGAGTGATATAAAATTCAAATCAAATTTTGTCACGATAATATGAGAGACACATATATACTAGTAATTTTTTATGCATCACTATCTAAGAAAAGATAACAAATTGTAGTGAAACTGTGGCCCCTGGGCCCACATTTAAGATTATCTTATACTGTCCTCGTGTTCGCGTCACTTACGTGGTCTTATTCCTATGCCATTCCCACCAATAAACTATATAACCTCCACACCAACACATTTTCTTCAGTAGCTATTATTGATACAAAAAATTCCTAAGCTAAATATTCAATTCAATCACATAATAAGCAACTTATTTTTCTGATGAATATTTTCATGTCAACTTTTAGTGAGTACTCAGACACTTCTTCATCGGAAAAAAGTTCCTCAGAAGTGATTTTGGCAACTGCAAGACCAAAGAAGAGAGCAGGAAGAAGAGTGTTCAAGGAGACAAGACATCCTGTGTATCGAGGAGTGCTAAGAAGGGACAATAACAAGTGGGTTTGTGAGATGAGAGTTCCTAACATTAACGTTAACAAAAACAATAAGTCAAGGATTTGGCTTGGGACATATCCAACTCCTGAAATGGCTGCACGTGCACATGATGTTGCTGCACCTGCTCTTAAAGGAAAATCAGCTTGTCTTAATTTTGCTGACAAGGCATGGCGGTTGACGTTGTCGGAGTCGAAGGATATGCGGTGGAGATAAGGAGGGCGGCCATGAAGGCTGCTAAAATGTTTGTGGTTGAGGACAAGAAGGATAGTATCTTTATTGAGGAACAAGTTCCGGCTGTGTCGTCGGAATTTGAAAGCATGCATGATTTACTTTTGAATATTGCGAATGAGCCTTTACGTTCAGCTCCTCCTTCCCCAACAAATTATGGTAGTTATAACTGGGGTGACATGGAAATATTTGATACTCAGGTTTCACTATGGAGCTGTAATTCTATTTGATACTCTTCTTGGATGTGGTTGATTTTGTAAAACTTATTTTTTAGTTGAGTTTGAAATGAAGTCACGATTATTTATTTTTTATTGGTAAATTGTTAGATTGAAAATGAACATTTCAAAGTACACAAAGTAGTTAGAGATATTTAATTAGTTAGTAGTCTGTTAGTGATGTGTAAGTTGTAACCCCTTGATGTAACTTTAATTCATTCAATGATTTGATTTATTAATTTTGCATCTTTTCTATCATTTATGAAGTGGTACAATATGAATGGTTAACTTTAAGATGAACAATCCATTGAAAACGTTCGAGAGACGTGTATTTTAAAAAGGTTACTCTAGTCTAAATCATCACTTTAAAACGAAGGATTCAGGGTCTAGAAGGACAAAGCAAATTCAACAAATTCTGATTGAAACTATTTCAAGTTAAGTAAACATGATCATCTTCAATGGTGAGGTCTTCACTATTTAAGACCTCGTACCTAATAGGTACATCTATTTGGATTTTTTTTTTTTTGGTCTCTTAAGACTCAGTGTCTAACTTAAGACCTCATTCTTAAGTGGACTCCACACAAGTTTTTATTAAAATAGTCATTGTTGAGTTGTTTTTGTTGAAATGCAAATGATAAAGAGTTATTGGTGGGACTCATTTAAACTTTTTGTTAGAAGGTATATGTGAGACTCGTTTAAGACCTCAAAATTGAGGATGTGGATACTCTCCTAATATGAGCATGAGCTACAACAAAAGCAATAGTATATACATAGAATAGTAATTCACATTTTCCTATTGCTGACATTGAAAGGAAGTTAAATTCAAAGATTTGGAGGACCATAGACGACCATCAAAGCGAATCAACTTTCGTAGACAAGTTGCATGATCGTAATTTTGAATCAAGATTAAGGAATTAGAAAGATATTTATATCATTCAACCACTTTCATTCTTAGTCTATTTTTTTGACAAATTTGTATGCATGGTATGATTGAAAGATTACACAATCTTAAATTGGTTGTGTTGACCATAAGAGCATTATGTTTGAGACTTGAGCCTCAAATTTATTGCATTTTTTTTGGGTTTTACCATGTCTTTATAATTGATTGATAAAACTTTCGTTTATTTTTTATGTTTCATGTGGTGCAGTTATCAAGTAATTGTGCACCAATTATTGTTGGTTGAAATTGCAAAATTGAACTACAGTATTATTTACTTTTCTTTGTACGATTGGAAAAACTGTTATTTACATTTTTACTTATCTATAAATATATCCTAAAATTTTAACATTTTTACTTTAAATTTATAAAATCCTATCTAAAATCATCATCAATGCTAGAAGATTAATAAGAGAATTGATCTTTTATATAATATTAAACGTCTTTAGAAATTTGGCGAAGACCCCCTAAGTTTTCTATACGTGATCTTAGATAAAAACATAAAAAAAAATATATATCATGTTAATTTTGATAAATTAGATATGGTGACATTTAGTATACACAAGCAACTCTTTTTGTGTATCATACAAAAAATGATTTTTTTACTATAGATATATTAGTATTTTATTCAATGGCTAAGATTAGAGATGAGTTACCTCTTTAATGGGTTTATGTGATACAATGGGTTTATTGCAGTGTCACCCCAAATTGTATGTAATTATATTTATGGATTTTTTTTTGAAGGAATATTTATAGATTTTTTAATATTAACTAAAAAATTGATGAAATTTTTGACAAATAAAAAATTGATTAATTGTTTACTCGTTTTATGACAAAATTTAGTCCATATAAATTTGGGTTAAGTATATTTTGGTCCTTTAAATCAGGGGCGTATCCTTTCAATGGGTAGGGGTAGCCTAGGCTACCCAAAAAAAAAAAATTATTGTAGTAGTTGGTATGTATTTATATCCAGCTACCTCAAATAATAAATATTGAGCTACCCCAAACAAGTTCAATTGCCGAAAAATAGCATAAATAAGAAAGTAAAAAATTATAATATGATTGATAGATTTATTTGTATTGGTTTGGCACTTCCGGTGTAAATAACAATTATAGAGAAAACTTTTTCAAAAATAAAAACTATCAAGACAATAGTCATAATTAAACATAACCTATTTGTGTACATTGGAAAATATATTATTAATCTATTTTGTAAATAGTCATTTATGGAAAAAATTGGCTTCTTGAAACACATTTTGTCAAATTTTTTAAATAGCTATTGTCAATTTTTATCATTTGTTACTGCTCTTAGTTAATTTTCATGCATTGGTTAATTTTTGGATTATTTTGATTTTAGTCTCTACAACACTTGCGATTTTAGTTCTTAATTTTTTGTTATAAAGATGAAATCCAAGACTAAAAACACTTTTTTTTGTAAAATTTTAAAAAAATCGAGACAAAAATTGATTAAATTTGTTTGTAAGGACCAAACCTAAAAAATTAATATATTGGTTTTAATTTATAATTTATAGGACTAAAAATATATTTATCTTTAAAATTAATATATTGGTTTTAATTTATTTTTTTGATTGTTGGCCCCTGCGTAAATTTTTTCCTAGCTTCGCCGCTCCTTTAAATATGTCAACTTTTTGTTTTAGTCCCCCTAAAAAATTTCTTCAACTTTTAGTCTCCCAGAAGTTTTTCCTCTTCACTTTTGGTCTCTCTTTTAAATTAAACTCATATGTAGAATTCAATTTTTTGAATAACTTTTTTCAACAAAAATAAAATTGTTCATATTATAAGAATCTTTCCAAAAATTAGAATTTTTCAACAAAACATGAATTAAATATGAATTTTTACATTTTTTGCGGTTAAAAATTAATTTATCTTTTGTTCAAAAATTCTAATTTTTTTTGGAAGAGTTTTTTACAATATTCTACACATTTCTGCACAATTTCATTAAACAATACAAATATTTACTTATAAATAGGGACCAAAAGTAGTGATTGAAAATTTTATAGGAACTAAAAGTTGAAAGAAAATTTTAGAGGGACTAAAACGAAAAAGTTGATATATTTATTGGGAGGAGATTGTGTGGCTTCAGTGTTGGCCTCAGTTGTTGTTACAGTGCCGGTGTTTTCTGCTTCGGTAGCGTTTTCTTCATTTGCTTGCTCCATGGATGCCGGTGACATTTTCTTCACGGACGGCATCGTTGTTTTCTTGCATTGTGTCTCGCTATACGTCGGCAATGTTTTCTTCGTATGCTTCTCGCTAGAAAACGGTGTTGTTATCATCTTCATCCAAACCGGGAAGGTCGTCCTCGGTGTCTTATTGTACGCCAGCGTTGTTTTCATCCGTGGCGTTGTTGAAGATCTTCTTGGATAAGCTTTTCAACATCTTGTGGAAGAAGCTTCTCAACTTTTGAAAACAAGTCTTCAACATTTGTAAAACTCGTCCTCCAAAGAAGTGGAGGAAGGGGATTACGATTAGAGTCATCACAATATCACAAGGGTACGACGACAAGATGTCATAAAGGTACAAAGATGAAGACGCCGAAGGTGGCGATGGCGGACGTAAAACTGTTGCTTTTGGGTCCTTGAGGTTTCTCCTTTCATAGACTGGAGTCATGACCGGAAAGGGGATTTGAAGTTACGTTGTTCTTTTCACTGTGTGTTTCGCTACAAGAATCTTGCCCTAGGTTGAAGAAGACATAGGTTCAAGAATGCAGTTCAAGAATCATGTTTCCCTAGATTTAGGTTGAAGAAGAAGAAAAGACTCTTGTTTCTTGCCTTTGAAGAAAATTGCAAGCTTGCTATTACTACTATTGGAAGACAGACATCATGGGCTCTCAATTATGTGTTACCCGACCCAATTAACTTTTACCATCGTTTTTTTTACCATTGTGTTATTGTTCTTTTTTTATAAATTCAAAATTCTGTCATTCAAAATTTTATGGTTTTGAAAAAATTCAAAAATATTTGCATTAACTTTATTTTGATTTTTATCTAATTTTATTTTTATCATAACCAATTTGAGGTATTGGTTGAAAAGAAAACGGGCAAAATAACCTTCATTAAATGATGGTATTTGTTACGAGATTTTTATGGTAATAGATACTCATTTATAACTAATTTTAATTAGAATTTCACTTAATCAAATTCAATAGAATTAATTATTGTTTGTTTATTTTTTTATCTAAAATTTTTCATATGAGATATTCAGAGAGATGTCATTAACCAAATATATAACGAACGTCCTATCAGTTGATGATTGTGGAAACAACCGAGATTAAACTCTTTAATGTGAATATGATAGAAGGATGTTGAATTAAGTAACGAACGTCTTATTAAGTTTTTTTATATATAAAATTAAGTATATCAATTAATGTATTATTTTTCAATCATTTTATACTTAAGTAACATATATTACGGATAATGTATTACGAGGTATTTTTCAATCAATTAATGTATTATTTTTCAATCATCTTATATAAGAATCATTTTTCAATCATTTTATTAAGTTTCCCATAAATGTAATAGTGGTATAATTTACAATCATTTTATATTTCTAACATATATAATATTCATTATCCGTAACATATATGAATCCAATAGTCATATTTAATACATGAAAAATTAGAAAAATATATTCAAGAGGAATGCATGTTGTTGGTGGGTGGCATTCTTGGTGATTGATATACATGTATTTAGTGTTTGTATTCCTTGGTAATTGATATCTATGACTCCAAGAGTAATAATTAATGCATGAATGATGAAAAACCAATTGTGTATGATTTAATTGATAGTAAAAAAATGATTTAAATTGAATATTATATATAATTTGTGCTTTCATCATTTTTTTTTAATTAAAATTTGTAACAGTTAATTTTTTAAAATAAAAGTATGTTTCTAAATTTTATATTAAGTTCAATAGTAATTACTTAATCAAGAGTATCCAAGCTTGATCTCTAATTAAAACAATACTTCTGATTGAATTTCATATTACCAAAACCATTTTTCAAATTTCAAAATATCAACAACCTTCTTTCAAATAAATAAATAAATAAATATCAACAACCTAATATGCAGAAGAATTTAAAAATTTAGATAAAATTGTTTCTCAAGAAAAAAATACAATAACAACAAATTAAAAGTTTTTAAACGAAATAAAAAATAATAATATCAATCATATAAAAGAAGTGAAAATAAAAGTATTCAAACAAAATTTCAATCTTCTAATCTATTGGTCTCATTAACATGTCTTAATCTTGTCTAATTCTTGCCAATCTATTCATTTTCGGTGTATTGGAAATTCAATCCAAAAAAGTTAATTTTAATGAATACAATTCCTAAATTAATAGCCGTTTTTTAATTAAATTAAGTGCGTGTGTTTTTGTTAAAAAATTCGTAAGTCTAAAACTCACAAACAAAGTGCACAGAAGAGATACAATATATGGACTCTCGTCTCCACCTCTTTATAAACTTCGGTCAGGATTTTTGAAAACAATATTCAGCATTTGTAAAACCTGTCTTCCAAAGAGGTGGAGGAAAAAGATTATGATTAGAATCATCACGATATGATGAAGGTACGACGACGAAGATAGTGATGGAGGAAGCAAAACTGTTGCGTTTGGGTCCTTGAGGTTTCACCTTGCATAAACTGGAGTCATGACCGGAAAATGAGATTTTAAGTTGCGTTGTTATTTTATGTGTGTTATGATACAAGAATTTTTCCCTAGGTTGAAGAAGACATAGGTTCAAGAATCATGTTTACCCTAGGTTTTGGTTGAAGGAGAATGACTCTTGTTTCTTGCCTTTGAAGAAAACTGCAAGCTTGCTACAACTGTTTGACGACACACACCATGGGCTCTTAATTATGTGTAACCAGACCCATTTAACGTTTACCATCGTTTTTTTTACCGTTGTGTAATTGTTTTTTTTAATTCAAAATTCCGTCATTCAAATTTTATGGTTTGGAAAAAATTCAAAAATATCTGCATTAGCTTTATTTTGATTTTTATCTAAATTTTTTACATTAACTTGAGGTATTGGTTGAAAAGAAAATGGGCAAAATAACCTTCATTAAAGGATGATATTTGTTACGAGATTTTCATGGTAATAGATACTCATGTATAACTAACTTTAATTAGAATTTCACTCAATCAAATTCAATAGGATTGATTAATTATTGTTTCTTTATTTTTTTAATCTAGATTTTTTTCATATGAGATATTTAGAGAGATGTCATTAACCAGTTGATGATTGTGGAATCGGATTGATTAATTATTGTTTCTTTATTTTTTAATCTAGATTTTTTCATATGAGATATTCAGAGAGATGTCATTAACCAGTTGATGATTGTGGAAACAACCGAGACTAAACTCTTTAATGTGAATATGATAGAAGGAGGTTGAATTAAGTAACGAACGTCCTATTAAATTTTTTGTATATATAAAATTAAGTATATCAATTAATGTATTATTTTTCACTTGTCTTATTACTTTAAAATTTTAGCACCGTAAATCAATATGAGGTATATCTTATGGCAAACTTTGAGCAAGGTCGTAATGGGAAACTGCCGATGGCCCATATTTAAGTGATACAAATTGTTTTAGTAGCTAATACGTATAATATGTATAAACATTTAGAGGGGTAAGAATATTTCTTCATAGTATATGTTGAGGGATATCAATTTCTATTTTAATACTTTCATGGTATATGTGAGTTATATGTAGAGGGATATCAATTTCTATTTTAATACTTTCATGGTATATGTGAGTTTGCACAATTGTCTATTCACTTTACGAATGTGTGTAAAAGTATGAATAAAAAAGGAAAATACAAAAGAATATACAAAGAGACTTATGAGATCTTGATATTTTTAATGATATGCTTAATGCACTATTTCGCACAACTGATTTTTAAAATATTGAAAAATTTCTTCAAATCTTAAAACGACCGCCATGAAGACAGCTGAAAAAAAACGACTGACGAAATTGATTATATATGGAAACATATTAGAACATATATTTGTATCAACACTTGCTATTTTTTAATATTAAGAACAGTTGAGAAGTAACCAAGAAGAAATATTAAGAACAAAATACATGAAACAAATACTTAATTTAGAATACATTACCAGGAATGTTATTGTGTTCTGTTTCTAATAGGTTCAACCTTCATTTTTTTTTATCATATTATATAGTATAAGATATTGACTTTTAATTTCAATTTCAGTATCAAACTTGCAACTTTGTTGTAACCTTTCTAAGTTAAGTCATGTTGACTTGATTTTGATACCAATCACTTAATTTACTGTTTTTTTATTGATGAGTATTATAATCTTGTTTTGTGAATTGTGAACATGATATAAAACGACAAATGTTTGTATTGCATTGCCTAAGTAAAATTTAATTTTACCTATCATTTCTTGTTATGTTTCTAATACTTGTAAATGTTATTTTCTATTTAAAAAAATAATTTTAAATCTAACGTCTGTTTTGGAGATCCTGGACAACTCAAATTTAATTAAATTACCTAGATTATAGAATGTTTTGGTGTATCTCTTTAAACTGCAAATACAAATTGAAATGTAATGGTACAAACTACATATATGAATCACAAATTGCAATTAATGATTCTTTTAATAACATAATATATGAAATTGACCCTTAATTTAAAATACATAGCCAATTAATTTAGTTTGAAGTTATTAATTGTTTTTAATAATGTTATCATATTCTCCTAATGGTTTCAACCTTCCTTTTTTATTATCAATGAACGAACAATCATTGAATGTTACCTAGTCATATAATGAATGAGGAACAATGATTGTATCGATGTATGTTAGCGTTGGAACGATTGGAAGAACACAATAACATTACTAAAAATAATCAATAACTTCAAACTAAGTTAATTGGTGAATGTATTTTAAATTAAGGGTCAATTTCATATTTTACGTTATTAAAAGAATAATTAATTGCAAGCAATTGTACCTAGTTAAATTAATTTCATGATCAAGTTATAAAAATTGCTTAAATTGTATTTCGATAAGTTATAGTTTTGATTGTACTTTGTGTTCAAATATAAGTAGTTTGCATCATTACATTCTAATTTGTACTTGCAGTTTAAAGAAATACAACAAAACATTCTATAATCTAGGTAACGTAATTAAATTAGAGTTGTTCATGATATCCAAAACAGACATTAAATTTAAAACTATTTTTTTAGAGAAAAAAATAACATATACAAGTATTAGAAACATAACAACAAATCATAGGTAAAATTAAATTGTACTTAGCCAATGCAACACAAATATTTGTTGTTTTATATCTTGTTCGTAAATCACAAACTATACTTATCTTTTTCAATGATACCAACAATATAACAAATATAATATCTTTAAAAAATATAACGAATATAATATAAATTCTTATCTTTTTGAATGACACCAACAAAATTTCCTTCTTATAGTTATATTTATTTAAGGATATAATTGAAAGGAGAAAAAGTCGGTCAAAAACATTCGATTTTCTAAACTATAGTGTGCGTTTTAGACTCACTATAACCATATTTCTTATCGTTATTATAAAAACATAAATTAATAAAAAAACATTAAAAATAAAAAATTACATTAAATTAATTAAATCTCAACTAGACGAAATTAATACCTTGAGAAGCGAATAAATGCCCAGGGAAACTATCTCCTCAAGCAAATGCAAAATCTGCTCTTCAAGGTCGATGAACTTGGGAAAAGGAAGGGCGTCTTGTGCTTCATCTGCAATTGAAATACGTAGCTCTTGTGGTTGTGCGTCTTGAGTGGCTTCAGTTGTTGTTTGGTTGGCCTTAGTTGTTGTTTCGGTGCCGGTGTTTTATACTTCGGTGGCGTTTTCTTCAATTGCTCCACGGACGACGACGTTGTTACCCTGCATTACTTCTTCAGTGTCAAGATGTACGTCGACGTTATTTTCTTCAGATACTTCTCGCTGAAAGACGACGTTGTTTTCATTAGCGGGGTTGTTACCAACTTCTTCCAGATCGGGGAGGTCCTTGTCCTGTAACGATTTGAGGATCTCTTTGCATAAGCTTTTCAAAATCTTGTTGAAGAAGCTTCTCAACTTTTGAAACCAAGTTTTCAACATTTGTAAAATCTGTCTTCCAAAGAAATGGAGGAAGGGGATTACAATTAGAGTCGCGATATGATAAAGATACAATGACAAAGACGCCGAAGGTGGCGACAAAGGAAGCAAAACTGTTGCGTTTGGATCCTTGAGGTTTCTTGTTATAACTGAAAAAGGGGATTTGAAGAAGAAGACATAGGTTCAAGAATGCGGTTCAAGAAAGGTGAGAACTTGAAAAAGGATTCAAGTTGAAAATGGAAGAAAGGTGAGAACTTGAAAAAGGATTTAAGTTGATAAAGTTGAAAATGGAAGAACGGAAGAATGTAAGAATGAAATCACAACACCCATAAAATTCAATACCATCATCAACATTCTTATATGCAAATATTGTTGTTTGCCATACTGTACGTGAAGCGTGTCAAATTATGATTCACAGTTGGATTATGGATATTGTGAATGGATGAAAGGCAAGCCAAAGCAGGACGACGTTGAAAGTTATCCAGTTGATCAAAAATGAATTGATCACGTGGCTCCAAAATCTTAAAATCATAACATTCCTTAACCTCCACCATAGCATGTATCCAAAAAATGAAACAACAATAAAATATGTTTTAATTGTCTATCATGTTATTCTTAATAAATTTATTTTTAATGCTAAAAAATAAATAAAAAAATAAAACGTGTTATTGTCATCTAAAGCTTGTATGAAAGTGTCAATGTTTAACATGTTAAGAAGTTGTAGCACGAAAAACTAAATTAAAAAGACCATAAACAACTTTCTCCCAAGTTTAGATTGTTTATTCTACAGTCATTTATGACATGTGATTGTGTTGTATGGAAACAAGTTGTGTGAATGAACTTTGAAAAACATAGTATAAAAGTAAATTTATTACCTCATTTTCACCACATAAATTTCCTTCAATAGCTTTGACTGTGGCTGCATTTGTAAAGTTGTCCACATTCTTTGGTTGGGAATTATGTTGGTCAAAGAGACCATAAACTTGGATTCTCGTTCAAATTTTTTCAACTGAAAGTTTTTAGGAACAATAACATTAAAAGCAGACCTACTTTGATCATCCCCTAGGATCCCAAATGACACTATAAAACTCAAGATTCCTTTCGAGCTTTGCAAATCGTCAATAGACTTTGGTTTGAAGTCTGCCAAAATAAAAACACCTCCAAACACTGTTCCATTGAATGTTTTTCCAAAGGTAGGAGACCAGTTTTCCCAAATCCTAGTTTCAACAACACCAGATCTCCCATTGTATGAATGCACATTCTTCTCGAGTGAAAAGGATATCACTTCAGCAAACAGTAAATTAGATATGAAACTCAAACTAGAACATATTTGTGCTCGAGTGTCATCTAGCAGAGGATTCATAAATGACGTAAAATATTAATACTCCATAGGAATGTTGATGATGGTATTGCAGTTGGATTATGGATATTGTGAATGGAAGTTGAAATTAAGATCTCTATTAACTAAGTCGTTAATGGGCCAAGAAAAAATTGTTTCTATGAACTCCATGTAAACTGCTCAACCTAGTAGAAGTTCATAATCTTGAAATGAAGTTGAAAATAAAAGAAAGGTGAAAACTTGGAAAAAGATTTAAGTTGATGAAGTTGAAAATGGTAAAAAGTTGAAAAATTGGAAAAAGATTGAAGTTGAATATGGAAGAAACGTGAGAACTTGAAAAAGGATTTAAGTTGATAAAGTTGAATATGGAAGAACGAAAGAATGTAAGAATGAAATCACAACACCCATAAAATGCAATACCATCATCAACATTCCTATATTCAAATATTGTTGTTTGCCATACTGTACGTGAAGCGTGTCAAATTATGATTCACAGTTGGATTATGGATATTGTGAATGGATGAAAGGCAGGCCAAAGCAGGACGGCGTTGAAAGTCATCCAGTTTATCAAAAATGAATTGATCACGTGGCTCCAAAATCTTAAAATCAGAACATTCCTTAACCTCCACCATAGCCTGTATCCAAAAAATGAAACAAAAATAAAATATGTTTTAATTGTCTATCATGTTATTCTTAACAAAATTTATTTTTAATGCTAAAAAATAAATAAAAAATAAAATGTGTTATTGTCATCTAAAGCTTGTATGAAAGTGTCAATGTTTAACATGTTAAGAAGTCGTAGCACGAAAAACTAAATTAAAAATACCATAAACAACTTTCTCCCAAGTTTAGATTGTTTATTCTACTGTCATTTATGACATGTGATTGTGTTGTATGGAAACAAGTTGTGTGAATGAACTTTGAAAAGCATAGTATAAAAGTAAATTTATTACCTCATTTTCACCACATAAAATTTCCTTCGGTAGCTTCGACTGTGGCTGCATTTGTAAAGTTGTCCAAATTCTTTGGTTGGGAATTATGTTGGTTAAAAAGACCATAAACTTGGATTCCCGTTCGAATTTTTTAACTGAAAGTTTTTAGGAACAATAACTTTGAAAGTGGACATACTTTGATCACCCCCTAGGATCCCAGATGACACTGTAAAACTCCAGATTCCTTTCGAGTTTTGCAAATCGTCAATTGACTTTGGTTTGAAGTCTGCCAAAATAAAAACACCTCCAAACACTGTTCTGTTGAATGTTTTTCCAAAGGTAGGAGACCAGTTTTCCCAAATGCTAGTTTCAACAACACCAAATCTCCCATTATATGAATGCACATCCTTCTCGAGTGAAAAGGATGTCACTTCAGCAAACGGTGAATTGGATATGAAACTCAAACTATAACATATTTGTGCTCGAGTGTCATCTAGCAGAGGATTCATAAATGACGTAAAATATTGATGACCACAACTGAACGAGTCCTTAATATGATTCACCTACATACAAGGAATAATATTGTATAAAGTTGTGATTAATACATACAAACACATATTTAAATTTACTTCAAACAGAGAAAGAAAAAAAAACAGAATCATAAAAACACATCAAGAAAATCAAGATTATAAAAACTTCAAATAGAGCAAGAAAAAACAGATCATAGACTAGAAAAGCAAAACTCAAACATTGCTAACTTTGTCCTAAATGCAGTAGAAAAAAAATACATTATATCAGCTTAAACACTTAAACATTTGTAGCAAACTAAATCAATCGGTTAATCTTACTATAAATACAATACCCTACATACCTTCTTCGCGTAAAGATCTCCATTAACTAGGTCGTTAATGGGTCAAGAAAAAATTGTTTCTATGAACTCCATTTAAACTACTCAACCTAGTAGAAGTTCATAATCTTGAAATGAAGTTGAAAATAAAAGAAAGGTGAAAACTTGGAAAAAGATTTAAGTTGATGAAGTTGAAAATGGAAAAAAGTTGAAAACTTGGAAAAAGATTGAAGTTGAAAATGGAAGAAAGATGAGAACTTGAAAAAAATTGAAGTTGAAAATGGAAGAAAGGTGAGAACTTGAAAAAGGATTTAAGTTGAAAATGGAAGAAAGGTGAGAACTTGAAAAATGATTTAAGTTGATAAAGTTGAAAATGGAAGAACGGAAGAATGTAAGAATGAAATCACAACACCCATAAAATGCAATACCATCATCAACATTATTAACGTTATCAAAAACAATAAGTCAAAGATTTGGCTTGGAACATATCCAACTCCTAAGATGGCTGCACGTGCACATGATGTTGCTGCATTTGCTCTTAAAGGAAAATCAGCTTGTCTTAATTTTGTTGACTATGCATGGCGGTTGACGTTGCCGGAGTCGATAAGGAGAGCTGCGATGGAGTCTGCTAAAATGTTTGCGGTTGAAGAGAACCATAATTAGAGGAGTGATAGGGATGCAGTGGTTATGGATATGGAAGATTCTAAAAAGAATGTGCTAAAAGTACAAGTTCCAGTTCTATTGTCAGAATTTGAAAACATGCATCATAATTTGCTTTTGAGTATTGCTAAAGAGCTTTTACGTTCTAATCCTCCTTCCCCTACATATTATTATGGTAGTAACTATGATGACATGGAGATATTTGACACTCAGATGGTTTCATTGTGGAACTTTTCAATTTGTCACGCTACACTATTCTTGGATGTGGATGATTTTGTAGAAATTATTATTTTTTAGTTGAGTTTGAAATGAAGTCACACATGTTTTTTTATTTGTTGGATTGAAAATGTTTTCGAACAGCACAAAGATAATATTAGAGTAGTGATATTTGAACATGCATTTAAGACAACTCTTGGGACAACTTTTTTTTCTCTCTTTTTTCATTGGTCAAAAATAATGGAGAGAGAAAAAGAAAGAGAGAGAGAATAAGAGCATAATGTGAGTATGTGAGAGAAGGTTGTCATAAAATGGTTGTACAAATATCATTTCTCTAAAATTATAGTTAGTAGTTTAATTAATAGTTTACTAGATAGGTACACATTTATTATTTAAGTGATATAACACATTTGATGTAAACATTTTCTTGTCATATTCAATACAATTTCATATAATATGTGCATCGTTTTTCATTCTCAATAAGTTTCCTAACACAAGGAGTTAAAAGAGTTGTACAATATGAATGGTTTGTAAAACGATCAAGAGACATTTATTTTGAAGAAAGCAATAACTCTAATTAAATCGTCATTTGAAATGAGTGATTGACGATTCAGAGGAACCAAGAGCAATTTCAGTATTGTTTTGGATTGTCACAACGATTAGAAGTCTATATATTAGGCTAAAAATAACTATAATTTGACCCAACATGCTATTGAACTAGGTCCAAAAGCATTGAATTCATAATATCTCATCATTGCCTGGATGACTAGTTGGTGTGCACCATGTGTAATGACCTCCCATCAATCGTCTAACGGTTCCACACCTATGCATAGGGGTGGACAGTCGGTCGGTTAGGTTCGAAATCGGTTCCAAAACTTGAAACCGTTTAAACCGACGGTTGCATATCCCTAAACCATTTCCGACCAACTTAGGCATCGGTTTGGTCGGTTCGGTGTATACGGTTAAGCCGGTCAAATGTGTGGTTTATTTCGGTTAATTCAGTTTTGTATAGAGCATACAAACCTTGATCTTAGAAAGTACAAACTGTGAAAGTACAACAAAGCATATATAACTTATTGACATTAATATAGAGTATAATACAGTGCCAAATTATTCATAGATTCTTCAATGAAAGCCATGGCAAGAGAAGAACAGAGGAAAGATTGCAATATTGAAACGCAAGATGTATGTCTCAAGGATATCCAAACCAATGCTTGACGTTGTATCCTACAGTAGATCGTTGAGTTGTATTGACGAATTGTGAATATAACAGGATACACCTCGATCCAATTTATCTGTTTTCAGGAATGCCGCACCTCGATCCAGTTCCTACCGACAGAATACTCCACAGAAGGTGCAATTGTTTGAAGTTTTTTTCTGGAAAACAAAAGAAAATAATCGATTTTGTGATTTTTGATTTGTGCGTTTTTGAATGATGTTTGATTGAAGGAAAGGAGCAATTTCTGGTGTATGGAAAAGAACAGCAGCCGTTGTGGAGGAACAAACAAACAAGAATGAACAAACTAGGGTTTCAGTTTAACAATAAGTTTATATATGTGGGCTGAACTGGACTTTGGGCTGGACATTAGTGATGTGGGCTGGATCGTTCGGAAACGGTTTTCCGTGGGTTGGATATTACAACCCGTAATCGACCATGATTAGTCACACCAAACCATTTCAACTGGACCGACCAACCGGTTTAACCGCTCAACCCGAACTGGCATGCTTCGGCCCATCCGGTTCGGCCGGTTTGGGCCGGTTTTTTAAATTATGTCCAGCCCTACCTGTGCATATAAAAATAAGGAGAATGTTAACCAGTGCCCCTGGGGCATTGGTTAAGCAGCTAAAAGAGGTAAGATTTTATTAAAAAGTGATGTAATATTTAATTAGTCAAAAGTAACAGTTTATATTTCCAAGACAATTTTTATACTTTTGGATTCCTTAACCCGTGCCCCGGGGGCACCGGTTAACAAGACCCTAAAAATAATTATCCTTTCAAAACCTCTCACTACTGAGTTAAGCGTCGGAGTGCTTGCAACTACCTCCACTTGACATCTTAAAGGATTAATATTCATCATAGGCCATCATTCTGATCACACCAGATCAAGTATGTTCTAGGTAGAACTATTTCGAGATATACAAAAAACTCTATTAAACAATAAAATTTGTACACCTTTTATTTACTAACATTGTTCAACACCATATTTTTTATTTACCTATCTCTGGTATCACATCATGAACATAGGCTAATGTATAATTGACACCTCCAAAATCTCCCTGTCCATGGCCATTTTTTTTACGAAAACAAAATAAAAAATAAAACTAAACCACCTCATCATATCTCTCTCATCCAATCCCACTTCATATTCTGAGATTTGTCATCCACTGCCACTGTCTCCTCCCTCTGCCACTCTAACCTCTACAACTCTCTTTTCCTCAGTCCTCTCCCCTACCTTTTCACTTTACATTGCTCGTCTTCATCTCTCTGCATCCCCAAAGGACTCAAGATTGATGGCGATAAGCAAGATCAATGTCGAGATGCAGGATGGACGATGAGTTTTCTTCAAGTATTGAACTCCATTGAACCGACGAGTATCACTACAAGATTGGTTATACCGATGGATTGCACTTTGCTACAACTTCGGTCGAACATAAAAGGAAGAGGTATTATCAGGCCTGTTCTTGTGTAATCAGAGGCTCGGTTCTCATGTAAAAATAGGCCCTTAATAAATCAAAGCCCTCTCATACTAAAAATATTAATTAAAGAAGCAAAAAGGAAAAGAAGGAAAAAAGGAAGGAAAAAAAACATAAATTATGGGTGATGAGTGTTGAACCCAAGACCCAAACAATGCAATCTTGCATTTGTACCACTAAGCCGCTGCAACTAAAATATAAATCATGTGCCATATATTTTATTACTTGTTTACTGGGCAATATTTTTTCTAGAGGCCCATACCTTGGGGAGGCCCAACTCCATTGAGTTGTTTGCACCCCCAAGAGCCGGGCCTGAGTATTATAATAAGGAAAGAAAGGTGTAGTTGATAAAAAGGTGAACCCTACGATATCTTATAGTTTTGTTAGCATGGTACCTAAAATGCAATCATATAATCAGGGCCGTCCCTAAGAATTCGAAGGCTCGGCTCTGAGAATGAAAAGAGGCCAGTGATAAAATCAAAACGTATTTTTTTTTAAAAGAGCAATGTTCTATTTATATTTTTTAAAAGATAAATATAAGGTGTCGTATATATGCGGTACACCCAAAGGTGAAAATGACTACCGTATACATGAGCAACCCCCACCTAACACCAAAAGCAAGATGACTTAATTCTAATATGCCTAAAAGGCTAAAACAAGAGGACAGAAAATGGTTGGGGGTATTAAAAAAAAATTGGAGGGCAGTAGTACTAGTGGGTATTAAGAAAAAAAAATTGAGGCCCATGGCTGGGGGAGGCCCATCTCTGTTGAGCTGTTTGCACCTCGTCAGGGCCGGGCCTGCATATAATGTCATTTTATTTTCAATATTTAATTATTTTAAAATAAATTTAAATTTTGAATTAAATTTGTCTACACAATTCGGAAGAAATATATATATATATATATATATATATATATATATATATATATATATATTATTCTCCAATCCTTATAGGAAGAATAAAGATAAAATATGGTACCTAAAATTCAATCATATAATGTCATTTTATTTTCAATATTTAATTATTTTAAAATAAATTTAAATTTTGAATTAATTTTGTCTACACAATTCGGAAGAAATATATATATATATATATATATATATATATATATATATTCTCCAATCCTTATAGGAAGAATAAAGATAAAATAAAACAATTTATCTTGCGAATGTCAAAACAATATATTCAATACATTGAAATATAAAAAAAAAATATATATATATATACATAAAACTTATCAAGAATTTTTATTTTTAAATCTTTAACAATATGATCATGCGACATTTTAGTAGACACATTTTAGGAGGAATTCTAATATGATCACAAGATCAAAAAAATAGTGTTAGGTCACACACACATAAAGAAATATCTTACTTATATCTAATCCTAACATACATTGTTAGCCTAATTGCACAACCCTAATCCTAATCTCAAAGGCGCCAAAACACTAATTAATTATGGGACCACCTAATTAGGTTTAATTTACTTTGGCAAACCCAATTTCAGCCGTTGATCTTCAATCAAGATGATGAGCACATATCACAAGTAGCATTTAAGGACCTAAAACATCAAGCATATGGCGCCAGTGCTTATTAGCCATAGATCTCCTTAATTGTGGGCTCCAATACTGCATTTAATTAATGGTGTGCGGCTGTATTACCAATGATAGAATTGGAATGGCACCAAACCTCTTTAACCCTATTTAGTGTGAATTCACTTAACCCTATACTGTCTCGCACAACTCACAAGAATAATTTGAATTTCAAATTACCCCATTTCTCTAATTGAATGTGTGTGTATTCCCCACAAAGTGTGGCTGTATGGCTTACCTCTTTCTGCCTATATATACACGTACTATTCACCTTCTTCCTCATGCAGAATAAGGTTACACCAAACCTGTTGTGATGGCCAACCTCGGTGTTCAAGCTCTTCAATGAAGTCAAATCCAAAGTTTAACCCACCTGTTAAGTTTGAGATTGAAAAAGAAGCTATTTCTTTCCATGCTTTCAATGTCGCCCCAACTCCTTTCACACATGATGAGACGTGTTTCGAGTTTTCCTACGAGAAGAAACTTACTTCTGAAGAGATAGATTCTGGCTGGTTGGTAAGTTATTTATATTGTGTAGATTTTATTGATCGCTGTTTGTGACTAATTTTTATGTTTATATGGACGTTTTCACCTAATAACATGTTGGTATAATTCCAGGAACTTGCTTACACATGTTTTTGTGAGATGGCGTTAGATAGGAGGACTAAATCTTTGAAGTTGGTTGACGACTATGGTAACATATAGTTTTGCACAGTTGTTTTTTGAACACGCCTATATGCTCATTTCAAAATTGGTGGTGGTTGGAAGGGAATGACACTAGCACGAAGGTTTTGTCAAGGATTGTGTATCATGGTTGGTGCACCGGACGCCGGGAGAAATGAG
The DNA here is from genome assembly GCF_051527215.1 of Medicago sativa. Lineage (NCBI taxonomy): Eukaryota > Viridiplantae > Streptophyta > Magnoliopsida > Fabales > Fabaceae > Medicago > Medicago sativa. The sequence continues at coordinate 4,296,651 of NC_140753.1, forward strand.
ACTCTTCATTTCAAAGTGATTCGCGCTTAGGATATGATGCTATGGTGATGGAATTAGGGGTTGGAAAAGAGCTGTTAGTTTTAAGTTTTTGTGGTGGATTAGTCTAATTTTTATTTTGTAATTGTGAATGTTGCTCCAACTTGATGCTCCTATGGCGTTCTGGAAATGCTTTATCAGTTGTTTTTTGATGCCGTTTGAATTTTTCCCTTTATTTTAACGAAGTGTTTGATTTGGCCGTGGCCTAAGCTATGTAATATATGCGGTTTATGATAAACATGTTTGCTGTTTGGTCTTATATTATTTGCCTCTTTTATGCCTTTTTTTATTACAGACATGGTTAGCTTATTTTCGATAAATTAATGGTGTGCCTAATATCTTAAGTTGGGAGGAAATAATACGCGTATTTTTCAGATGGTGTGCATTATATTTTTTAAAATGCGGCACTTTAGCATGGTAGGTTGGAAAGTAGTATGTCAGTTCTACAATTCAAAACTGAATATAATTGTCATCATAATTAAATGGGTGTTCACTCTGTATTTGAACCAAATATGAATACTGAATGACTTTGGGTCTGAATCTATTTTTTGTTTAAAAAAATGCATTTTTACTTAAAACAATTGTTAGAAGACAGAATAGCATCACAATTAGTTGCTGCTAATCCATTCTGCTAAACCCCTTGTACAATATTGAAATCCTGTCTTTGAATAAGCTGCTCAGATAAAGTTACATTATTGAAATCATGTCTTTGAATAAAATGCTCAGTTTTAAATGTGCTATATTTGTTATGCTACGGTGACGTAATTTTGATTTTGGAATGTTTGTCCATTGATATGCCAGGTTATCTCAATTAAATCTATGGACTGAAGCACGGTGTTGCCGTAACTTTGATAAATGTTCATCCATGCAAGTTTGTTATTTAGATAAAAGATCGTTATTGTGAAGAGATAACCTACCCATCTCCAGACACTCCATTCTGCATAAAACTGAACCGTTACATGTTTCCGGAACAAATGTCAAAGGGGTTTGTATTTCAAACTCCTTCTCTGCCTTACTCACATGAGGTCGGTTACTTCCGATACAGCACTGCAAAGTTTTTGACTAAAGATGATGTACTTTCGGGTTTTCTGGTACGTCTGTGTTTTATTTTTTTTTTCTTTTTTAAATATAGCTTACTTCTAACTATTAAGTTGTTTGATGAACCTTTAAATTATTCTAAAGCCATTATATTTGGTATTTTAAATGTAGATTTTCACATATGATCATTCCTTTCAAAGGATATGAAGGAATTCTTTCTCACCGATGATACTGGACATTTATGGAAATGCACTAACACCTTCGTTTGTTGCCCGAACATGCTTTTCAAGATAGTCGTCGTGTGCGTGAAGGGGTTGGCGTGAGGATTGGTGCACCAAAACGGGGGAAAACGTGTTCTTATTCATAAGCATGACAATTTGTTCAATATTGTATTTAGATTCACTGCAATATTTAAGGTTAAAAAAATAGAGAGCTGTAATATGTATGTACATCCAATATTTGAACAAACTCATCAATTATTTAAGACAGTTAATTGAACAAGATCACATATCGTGCTACATAAACTTAAATAAAAAAATCACGTAAATTAAAAAGATGTAACCTTCAATTTGATCTTGAATTTATAATCATATCCTGTATGGCCCTTCGGGTATATATATATATATATATATATATATATATATATATATATATATATATATATATATATATATATATAATCAATAGTATTATGCTGTCCATAAATTATTCTCAATCTCTTATGTTAGATTCTGAACTATGACTCTCTCCTCTTCTATTTTGAAAGTAACTGTTAGTTCTTATCAATAATTCACCTAAAAGACTACAAAGAAATTTACTTCTGGTGTCAACTTGGACTGTGTCAACTTGGTCCCTTCCGTTAGCACTAAACCAGCATTTTAATCAAAGTTTTACTTTTGGTGGCAATTGCAAGGATGATTATGACATTAAGCTGCTAATATCGTTAATGAATTTTGTAATAGATTCAGCCACATACCTGATTAACATTGTAAATATTAGGCATCATTTTGAAATATAATAATGTGGACGACCCTTTTGCAAACAGAATTCATGTGTTACTTTTCCAATTGATCTTTTACAATGTTGCTGACCTATATATTAATTCAATTACTTATGCAGTACTTAAAGTTACCTAATTGCAGATTTAGTGCTAGAGGAAGATCAATCGAAAAGTTATGCGTTGGCTGCGATTGAAAAGTTACTGCAAGCACATGATAAAAATATGTAAAAAGATTATCCTACAATGCCGCGTTCTCATGTGTCATTGAACAATGAGGGAAGCAATATAGCTGACTGATATATCATGGTCAGCTATATGTTGCAATCTCAAGAGTTACGTCAAGAGATGGCATAAGAATTATGTTGAAAATGGTCATGAAAATGGTGATTGCATCAATATGACGTTAAATGTAGCGTACAAAGAGGTTTTTGAAAACGTGTAAATATCCAACGTAAGGTGACCATATAATATTTGACTTTCATACGTACCTATTATTAGATATTTTTCACGCGAAAGATTATTGCTTTGTATATTTTTTTATTATATTTATGACCCGTGCGGCAGCACGGGTAGATGATCTAGTTTTTTTAATAATAGAGAGGAAATTGATAAAAAAAAATTGAATATTTTAAGAATAATCTTTTTATATGTGTCCAAATACTTTTGATTTGATCTTGTAATCATAAAAGAATGTCTCCATAACATGGCGCATTTATTTTAGAATAAGATATTACAATAAGAAGGAGAGGTTTAGAACAACGTTAGAGACTTAGAGTTGTGCTGCATGGCATGGCATGGCAAATAATGATTCTTCGATGTAACCAAATAAAGATAATAAAGCACGTGGTCAGTAAGCTTGAATGGGTAGTGGGAAACAACCAAGTCAAGGTGTCAACAATAAGGAGTCATATAAAGTCAGAATCAACCTTGTCGCTATCATCATAGATGTCGATATCATAGCTTCCTTAGTACTCCATCCGTCTCGGAATATCTGAGCCAGTTTGATTTTTCACACAGATTAAGAAAAATGTATAAATAAAGAGGAAAGTGAAATATATTGAATTGAGAATGATGAAAGTATTATTAATTAGAGTTATATTGTATTGGGAATGATGAAAGTTGTATTGAAAATTGAAATGCCTCAGTTATTTTGGGACATTTTTTTTAGTAAATATGAGTCAGATATTCCGGGACGGAGGGAGTATAGTAAAAGCCGTGGCCAGTGGGTATCCATTGACCATTAGATTGGCCCACTTAAAGATAGTCCAATCCAACTGTCCCTGCGTTCGCGTGTCACATACATGGTACTGTTCTATGCCATCTCACCGGTAAGCTATATAAACTCCACACACAACCTCACTTCCATGAGTAGCTAGCTACCGATCAAATTCCTCAGCTAATTCAATTCAACCAAAAAAACAACCTATTTATCTTAGGCATGGCAATGGGGCGGGGTGGGGACGGGTTTTACCTTCCCCGTCCCCATACCCGATTCTTAAATACTTACCCGTTACCCTACTCATACCCAACGGGGATTGGAAATTGAATCTCATCCCCGTCCCCGGCGGGTTCGGGTATCCCAGCCCCATCCCCGTCCCCGCATTGAATAATTTTTTTAATAAAAAATAGAAGTTTTTTTGCATCCCCAATAGCAACGTTGTAATACATTATCTAACAATACATTCACTTTAACATTTGTTAGACGGAATGATTTAGTTGATCCTTTAAATATCAATGGTAGTTTTAATTAACATGACAATTATCAAACAAAATAACATGACATATCAACATAAACTAATTTTTTACATTTGGGACGGGTTTGGGTATGGGTTCGGGGTGAAAAATATTAGATATTTTTCACGCGAAAGATTATTGCTTTGTATATTTTTTTATTATATTTATGACCCGTGCGGCAGCACGGGTAGATGATCTAGTTTTTTTAATAATAGAGAGGAAATTGATAAAAAAAAATTGAATATTTTAAGAATAATCTTTTTATATGTGTCCAAATACTTTTGATTTGATCTTGTAATCATAAAAGAATGTCTCCATAACATGGCGCATTTATTTTAGAATAAGATATTACAATAAGAAGGAGAGGTTTAGAACAACGTTAGAGACTTAGAGTTGTGCTGCATGGCATGGCATGGCAAATAATGATTCTTCGATGTAACCAAATAAAGATAATAAAGCACGTGGTCAGTAAGCTTGAATGGGTAGTGGGAAACAACCAAGTCAAGGTGTCAACAATAAGGAGTCATATAAAGTCAGAATCAACCTTGTCGCTATCATCATAGATGTCGATATCATAGCTTCCTTAGTACTCCATCCGTCTCGGAATATCTGAGCCAGTTTGATTTTTCACACAGATTAAGAAAAATGTATAAATAAAGAGGAAAGTGAAATATATTGAATTGAGAATGATGAAAGTATTATTAATTAGAGTTATATTGTATTGGGAATGATGAAAGTTGTATTGAAAATTGAAATGCCTCAGTTATTTTGGGACATTTTTTTTAGTAAATATGAGTCAGATATTCCGGGACGGAGGGAGTATAGTAAAAGCCGTGGCCAGTGGGTATCCATTGACCATTAGATTGGCCCACTTAAAGATAGTCCAATCCAACTGTCCCTGCGTTCGCGTGTCACATACATGGTACTGTTCTATGCCATCTCACCGGTAAGCTATATAAACTCCACACACAACCTCACTTCCATGAGTAGCTAGCTACCGATCAAATTCCTCAGCTAATTCAATTCAACCAAAAAAACAACCTATTTATCTTAGGCATGGCAATGGGGCGGGGTGGGGACGGGTTTTACCTTCCCCGTCCCCATACCCGATTCTTAAATACTTACCCGTTACCCTACTCATACCCAACGGGGATTGGAAATTGAATCTCATCCCCGTCCCCGGCGGGTTCGGGTATCCCAGCCCCATCCCCGTCCCCGCATTGAATAATTTTTTTAATAAAAAATAGAAGTTTTTTTGCATCCCCAATAGCAACGTTGTAATACATTATCTAACAATACATTCACTTTAACATTTGTTAGACGGAATGATTTAGTTGATCCTTTAAATATCAATGGTAGTTTTAATTAACATGACAATTATCAAACAAAATAACATGACATATCAACATAAACTAATTTTTTACATTTGGGACGGGTTTGGGTATGGGTTCGGGGTGGGTACCTATATACCCGTTACCCGTCTCGTACCTGTGTTTTGAAATCAGGGAAAACCCATACCCATACCCAAACCCAGTCAAAACGGGGAAAACCCGTCAAAATGGGTTTGGTTCGGGCGGGTAACCACGAGTATGAGTTTTGTTGCCATGCCTAATTTATCTAATGGATTTCTTCATGTCATCATTTAGTGATTACTCAGACACTTCTTCATCAGAAACAAGTTCATCAAACCGTACAAGTTCCTCGGAAGTCATTTTGGCTTCTGCTAGACCAAAGAAGAGAGCAGGGAGAAGAGTGTTCAAGGAGACAAGACATCCTGTGTACCGAGGAGTATGACGTAGGAACCAGTGGCGTATCCAGGACCCTGGACCAGGGGGTGCAGACTATCTCACCTTAATAATTTACTATTATTTTCTTTGCAATATCAAACATAATTTTTTTATGTAATCTAACTATATAAATTGCAAACACACTTTATAATTAAATTTTACGCAATTTATATTTTAAAATCGATAAAATCAACTTTTAAAAAATAAAATTAGGAAATGAAAAATTATTATTAGTAATGGTAACTATTAGCAAAAAAATTTTAATGATGCCACTAAACAATACTTTATAAAAAATAGTAATAATAATGAACATTGGGATAGGATCAAATGACACCAAGGTGTCAAATTAAATTTGACACCAAATCCTAACCATTAATCCACTTTAATCCGACGTCTCTTATCAAGTCATTAAATGCTCACATGCTTAAACAAATGATCTAAATTTTAATTTTAGAAATAATTTATTCTTTCTTTTCTTGGTTAATTACCGTTTTCATTATATTTTGCATCAATAGGTAGATGATTGCCATTTGATCTCTCCCTACTATTTTTTTTTGTTGAGATTTTATTTTTTACTAATCTTTGTTCGATCATCTTTGTATTGGCTACTCTTTCATTTGTTGGATGATGTCATTCTTGAGTTCAAGCTGCTAATATTCTTGCATTGGGTGTTCTAGCATTTGTGTTTTGCTTTCGCTTAATAGCATATGTTCTTTTTAATTTTTTGGTGCAATCGTTCAATAATTATCCATGGTGCTCTTTATCAATCAATTTTTTTTAGGTTCATCTAGGAAAAATAAAAATAAAAAACGTTTCTAATTTTTTTTTTTTTGGGTTCATCTAAGAAAAATAAAAATAAAAAATGTTTCTAAAAAAAAGGACAACAGTGAATAGTGTAAAGAAACCATAATAATACCATCAGAGAATTTTTTGTAAATAATTAATTCAAGAAAAGAAAGAAAAATTGTTTCTAAAATTAAAATTTGAATCATTTGATCAAGCATGTGAGCATTTAATGAATTGATGATAGTCGTCGGATTAAAGTTGAATTAATGGTTATGATTTGGTGTCAAATTAAATTTGACACCATGGTGTCATTTGATCCTATCCCATGAACATTTTACAACTGTCTCTGGTAAAATTAGAACATTATCCTTTGAGGTTATATTATTTTTTTATAAGGTTTGTATAATTATATATATAACATTGTTTATATCAATAAAAACCATTGTCTCCTATCTAAATTAACTTGACCAAATATGTCAAACCAATTGTCTACTCCTATCTAATCTAAATTAACTTAAACATTTTAAACGAAATTGGGCCACTGATTAACTTGACCATATAGTAAAGAGCCCATGACAAAATGGGTTATAGAAAATTCTAAATAATGCAAGCTTGTAGAACTTTGAGTGGCCGCCACCCATTTCTTGTTCTTCAGCCTATGCCGTTCTCGTTTTCCTGCCGTTGCACAACAACCATTTCTTTATATTTTAGTTTGCTTTCTTCTCTGTAACTGCAAATGAACTCTCTTCTCTCAGTCTCTGGGTCAGGATGCTAAAGAAAAATCTCAGGGTGTGCAAAAAGCATACAGACATAGATTACTGGTGTAATTTCTGGAAATTCAGGGTGTGCAGGTGCACACCCTCACATAGGGCTGGATCCGCCCCTGGTAGGAACAATAACAAGTGGGTTTGTGAGATGAGAGTTCCTAATATTAAGGTTAACAAAAACAATAAGTCAAGGATTTGGCTTGAAACATATCCAACTCTTGAAATGGTTGCACGTGCACATGACGTTGCTGCACTTGCTCTTAAGGGGAAATCAGTCTGTCTTAATTTTGCTGATTCTGCATGGCGGTTGAGGTTGCCAGAGTCGAATGATGAGGCGGAGATAAGGAGGGCGGCCATGGAGGCTGCCAGGCACGGATACAAGAAGGCTTAATTGGGGGCACTTGACCCCACATACTCTATTACTTTTACACAAATTTGTTAAGTAATTTTACCTTTTTACCATTAAAAATAAGTTTTGCCCCCACAAAATATTACTAAATAATTGTTTTTGTGAAGAAATTAACATGCAACAGTATGAAAGATAATATTATTGAATAATTGATTGTTGACGTACATATAAAAATATATTCAACAATACTCAAAATGATAAATAAACAATAGTTTTAAAATATGAAGTCAATAATATCACTTATGTATTAGTAGATTTTTTAATGTAAACTATTATAGTATATGATTTTATCAAAAAAAAAATTAGTATATGATTTTGCCCCCACTTAACAATATTTCTGGATCCGTCCCTGGAGGCTGCTAAAATGTTTGCCGTTGAGGACAAGAAGGATAGTATCTTCATTGAGGAACAAGTTCCGGTGGTGTTGTCGGAATTTGAAGACATGCATGATTTGCTTCTAAGAATTGCCAATGAACCTTTACGTTCAGCTCCTCCTTCCCCGACAAACTATGGTAGTAACTGGGGTGACATGCATGGAGATATTTGACAGTCAATTAGTTTCACTCTGGAACTTCTCTACTTGAAACCCAAGCACACTGCACTCTTTTTGGATGCGATTGATTTTGTAAAACTTACTTTTTTTTTTAGTTCAGTTTGAAATAATATTGAAGTCGCACATAAACATAGTTTGTTGGATTGAACATAAAACTTGAACCACCTATTAGATAAGAGATATAACTAGTTAGTGGTTACTTATTAGTTAGTTACTCACTTGATCTTTATATATGTAAGTGATGTAATCTCTTGAGTTAAACTACATTTCTCATATTCAATACAACTTTACATTTCTCAAATTGTGAAAGTTTCATTTGTATCTTTCCTATCTTTCATGACCTCTATCAAGTTTTGTAACACTAGAAATTCGAAGAGTAGTAATGTTTATGATATTTTAAGTGTAAAGATTTAATTTAGTCTTTCACAATTTTTTAACAGTACAATTTAGTCCTCGACAAAATATAATGCCGAAATTAATACATAATTTTTTTATGCCAAAGACGAATTTATTTTGTTGAACATATGTTGCTTGTCGAATTCGAGAAATGATATTTGAACATCCATTTTTTAACAACTTTTGTGACAACTCTCTCTCATACTCTAATTGTTATTGTCCAATAAAAAGAGAGAAAAAAGGTTGTCACTAAAAGTTGTTGAAAATTGGTTGTCAAAATATCATTCATCGTTGAATTCTTCCATTTTTCGGTGGACTCACAGTTGTCGATTGACAACCTTTAGACTCTGTTTGGTAAAAATAGCGGATAGCTGATGACCGATGACTTATAGCTGATAAACTATTTAAAGTGTTTGGTAAAATTAGTGGTTCAATTAGCTGATAAGTATAAAATGACATAAAAGGACATTTTAAATTTATAATAAAATTAACATCCATTAATATTAAAGTATTTAAAATTTTGGTAATTTAAATTTATTTAATATATCTTTTATATAATAGTTAATATATCTTTATTTTATATTCGGTGTTTATTTCATTCCAGTATACTTTATAGAAAAAATAAAATAAACATAATGATAAAATATAAAAAAAATATAATGTTATAATGTTTAGACGTAACAATAAAAAATTTACATCTTTGTAAACAAAACAAAAAAAAGACGAAACAATAAAACTAAACGCGAGTCTTTAAAAAAATTAAAACTAGACGTGAGACAAGTTTATATAAAAGGCAAAGAATTTAACGGAACCAAAAAAAAAGTAGCTCTTAAATTTGCCTGCATTAAAAACATATATATTTTACTTGAAATTATAAAAGGTAAAACAGGATTTTAGATTAAATAATAAGGGTAAAATTGGAAAAAATAATGATAAGCTATAAGCTAAAAGCTACTTGGAATAGCTTCTGAAAAATAGCTTATAAGCTCGTGAAATAAGCTATAAGCTCATGGTGTAAAAGCATTACCAAACAGAGTTTTTTTTGTCAGACGAGCTTATAAACTATAAGCTATAAGCTCATTGAGCTGTCTTACCAAACAGACCCGTAAATGGTTGACTTCTACTTTGAGTTCGGTCTTGTTCATCACATCTCAGATTTTGCCAATATGAATGGTTAAGTGTAAGACGATTAAGTTATTGAAAAGTTAGTCGTTTATTTTGAGGAAAGATGGTCCATATTATCACTTGAAATGTGTGATTGAAGGTCCAAAAAAACCAAGAACAATTTGAGGAAGTTTTAGCTAAAACTATTTCGAGATAATAAGCAAAGAACACTCTGGCGGCTAGAACAAGTACGCAAAATATAGTTCACACGTTTCCTTTGATACTACATATCTAAAGGAAGTTACATGAAAATATTTGGAGGATTAGAGGCATCTATTATAGTGAGTCAACCTTAGTAAGAACAAGCTGCATACGTATAGTAGGACATTTATTATATATGTTTTACCTATAGTATATGTTTAGTGTAGTTCTAAACTTTATACATAAGTTCCTTCAAAAAAAACTTTATACATAAAGTATTCAAGTTTTGTACTTAAATTATTCAAAAAAAGTTTTGTACTTAAAGTCACGTTATGGTTAATTACGTTAAGTAAGTTCACATCTAAAAATATTCAATGTTGTTGGCCGAAAAATAGCTTACAACTGAATTTAGGCTAAGCCAAGTTAAAGGCAACTGAATGTATGATGAGCCAAAATTGAAGATAGTCGATATCAATACATTCAAATCATTCTCAGCTGCCAAGATGGTTTCAAACACAAAAGTACATAGACACTTTGGCCACAATAGTTGGAGGTAGTAAGTGTTGAATTAAATTTGTTACATAACTTGTACTATATATTTCATATATAAAGTGATTGGTTCTTACTCCATCGCCCTTGCCACCTAGTTTTTTTATTAAAAAAAAAGATAGAGAAAAATATTATTAATAACGGTGATATTGATGACTAATTTACAACTGTCTCAAGTGAAATTTGACTCATATATTTGAGGTTATAAAGTCAAACGTTTACCACTTGTGACACCTATATTGCCACCGATTCAATAATCCCTTAATTAATAGAATCGTGGTTGGAAAATGTTATTCATCTAGAAAAATAGCATCAAGAATTTTTCAAGACACAGTTGGCAAGTTTTAATTGCATGATTTATTTGTTCACTTCCTATTTTTCAGTCATACCTCCTTGGATTGTGGCAAATAGTGCATTGTGATTGACTGCTCTTTATTCTTGAAGAATTCTTGATGTTATTTTTCTAGAGATATATCATTGCTCATCGTGGTTATGTTACTCTTCTTATCGTACCAATTCTATGTCGTAATAGAATATATTCTTATGGTTTGAGTGAAATTGTGTGTACTAATAAAAAAAACATTTTAGGCACAAAATGTAAATTAATTAAAGATGTTTCTATATGAAGAAAAAAAAATGCAGTATAATATTCTGAGAAAGATCATATGAAAAACGAGAAATTTATTTTCAAACAAAGATTATTCATATTTCAATTGGTAACCAAATAAGAAGGATAAAGCACGTTTTATAGAAGTTCTTTTTCCTAGTTGCCAACTTGCCATAAGCTTGAATGGGTAGTGGGAAACACCCAAGTCAAGGTGTCAACAACAATAAGGAGTCATATGAAATCCAAATCAACCTTTGTCCCTATCATATGTCATCTATAGTATATGCTGTCCCATAAAATAAAAGTAAACAATTGTAGTACCTTAGCAGTAGTGAAAGGCGTGGCCCTTGTGTTTCTTTACACAGGCTCACTTAGACTCAATCAAAATCCAACTGTCCCCGTGTTCAAGTCGCGTGTCACATACGTGGTCCTGTTCTGTTACACTTCACCCATTAGCTATATATAAACTCCACACACACTCACTCAGTTACTCACTTCCTAAGCCAATTCAATTCAATCACATAATTAACCAACTTAGATTCTCATGAATATTTTCCTTTCATCTTTTGGCGACTATTCAGATTCTTCTTCTTCTTCAGAAACAAGTTCACCAAACCGTACAAGTTCCTCCGAAGTGATTTTGGCATCTGCACAACCAAAGAAGAGAGCAGGGAGAAGAGTGTTTAAGGAGACAAGGCATCCAGTGTATCGAGGAGTACGAAGAAGGAACAATAACAAGTGGGTTTGTGAGATGAGAGTTCCTCCTAACAATAACGTTAACAAAAACAATAAGTCAAGGATTTGGCTTGGAACATATCCAACTCCTGAAATGGCTGCACGTGCACATGATGTTGCTGCACTTGCTCTTAAAGGAAAATCAGCTTGTCTTAATTTTGCTGACTCTGCATGGCGGTTGACGTTGCCGGAGTCTAATGATACGGTGGAGATAAGGAGAGCGGCGATGGAGGCTGCTCAGTTGTTTGCGGTTGAAGACAAGCAGTGTTGTGTTACCGTTGAAGATGGAGTATTTATGGACATGGAAGATTCCAAGAATGTGCTAGAAGCACAGGTTCCGGTGGTGTCATCAGAATTTGAAGACATGCATGATTTGATTTTGAGTATTGCTAATGAGCCTTTACGTTCTAATCCTCCTTCCCCTACAAATTACAATGGTAGTAACTACAATGATATGGAGATATTTGACACTCAGATAGTTTCTTTGTGGAACTTCTCAATTTGACACACTTCATTATTTTTTTAGTTAGGTTTGAAACAAAGTCACAACTCACAGTCTCACACGTATTTTTTATTTGTTGGATTAAAAATATTTTCAAACAGCACAAAGATAAAATTAGTTCGTATAGTTTGCTAGATATTAAATTAATTAGAGTAACTTACTCATCTATTATATAAGTGATATAATTACCCTCTCTGATGTAAGCCTGTTTTTTTTTTTTTTGTCATATTCAATATAATTTCTTATAATCGGTGCATCTTTCATTCTCGATAAGTTTCCTAACGCAAGGAGTTAAAAGAGTTGTACAATATGAATGGTTTGAAAAACGTTCAAGAGACATGCATTTTGAAGAAAGTATAACTCTACTTAAATCGTCATTTGAAATGAGTGATTCAAGGTTAAGAATAACCAAGAGCAATTTGAGTAATGTTTTGGACTCTCCCAACAATTAGAAGTTTCTATCATATTTGTCTCAAAAACACATTGACTCGAACATGCTATTGGACCAATTCCAAAAGTATTGGATTCATCCCATTAATCTTTGCCTCAACAACGTAGTTGGTCGCTTCATTCTGTAACACTGCAACGACAAAGTTCGACATTGATGGTGCTACATTTGTGATGGCCTCCCATCAATCGTCCAACGACTCGAAATGTATGCATATAAAATGAACTTTTATCCTTTCTATACCTCTCGATATGAATTGAACGTCAGAGTGGTTGCAAATACATGCCCCCACCCCCTTTTATCTCGACATGTTGATTTTCATCACATGCCCTCTTTCTAATAAAATTAGATCATGTATGTTCTCACTGAAACTATTTCGAGATACCCAAAGAACATTGTTCAACAATTATATTTGCACACCCTCTATTTTCTAACATAATTCAACATCTTTAAAAAAACATAATTCAACATCTAAATTTTCATTTTATCTCTCTCCTCTATCACATCATTAATATAGACCAATGTTTAATAGACACCTCTGAAATCTCTCCACCCCTTTGACCCCTGCCAATATGACAATTTTTTTCACTAAAACAAAATATAAAATAAAACAAAACCATCTCATAATACCTCTCTTATCCAACCCCTATTCATCCTCTCCCCTCTACCTCTTTCTCTCCTCCACAACTTTCTCCTTTCCTCTGTCTTTGCTACCTCTTCTTACTGCTCATCTTCATCTCTCTCCTTCCTCAAAGACTCACCTCTTCCTCCAAGATCTCTCTTCTTCGCCATGGGACACGAGATTCAGTGTTCCATAAATCGATTGTTAAGTAGTAAACTCGGACGAGTTTAGGTTTTTAGGTGTCAAAATTGTGTTAACTCGGAGTTAAAATCATATTTTGTTGAAATCGGAATGTTTAACGAGTTTGAGTGAGTTAACACATGGTAAACTCGGCAAACTCAAGTAAAATCTTCGAGTTTACGAGTTAGCGCTTAAAAAAAACTTTTTTGGTTTTGGTCCATTTTCTAGGCCCATTTTCTGTTAAAATTCAATTCTTTTGTTAAGCCCATTGGCCCATAGTACTTGACTTGCCTTTACGGTTAACACTTTCTTGTCTTGTTCTTTCTTCTGAAACATTCGATAATGAACGAAATAGCACACAAAATTTGTGATTTTACGAGTTAATTTTGTATTTTGATTCTAAGTTGATCATAACACTTTATTATGGTAGTTGGGTATATTTTACATTTATAATTAAGTCATATTTTGCACTATTGACATATTTACAATACTTATATTAGCTTACATATGTTATGTATATAATAAATTTTATATAATTTTAATTTTAGGTAAACTCGTACGAATTTACTTAGATAAAATGGAATGAGGTAAACTCTCGAGTTGTAAGACCTTGCATAAGATCGATGGCGAGAAGTAAGATTGATGACGAAATGCGAGAATTATGAAAAGAACAAAGAAAAAAAATTATTTTGAGAACGTTAGAATGGTTTATTCAATACATTAAAATTTCTTAAAACCAATTTTTTATATAAAATTTATCAATTTTTTGATCTAGAAAATTTATCAATTAATTCTACTTATAATATTTAATAAGTGTCTTTATCACATATTTTTAGTATGACCCATTTATTTTTAGAACAACATTAAAGTTGTGCTGCATGGCATGGCAAACTATGATTACTCGTTGTAACCAAATAAAGATAATGAAACACGTTTTAGAACTCTGTACTTACTATTTGCCATAAGCTTGAATGGGTAGTGGGAAACAACCAAGTCAAGGTGTCAACAATAAGGAGTCATATATGAAATCAAAATCAACCTTTGTCGCTATCATCATACTCATACATGCCATATCACCTATTTTGTCTCAAAAACATTAACAATTGTAGCACTAGCTTACTTAGTATAGTGAAAGCCGTGGCCAATGAGCTTCCATTAGACTGGCCCAGTTAAAGACAATCCAATCCAACTGTCCCCGCGTTCACGTGTCACATAAGTGGTACTGTTCTTTATGAGACCTCATCAATAATCTATATAAACTCCACACACACATTCACTTCCTCAGTACTAGATAAAATCCCAAGCTAAATTCAAATAATGGATTTCTTCATGTCATCTTTTGGTGAGTACTCAGACACTTCTTCTTCAGAAACAAGTTCACCAAACCGTACAAGTTCCTCAGAAGTGATTTTGGCATCAGCTAATTTGCCAAAGAAGAGAGCAGGGAGAAGGGTGTTTAAGGAGACAAGACATCCGGTGTATCGAGGAGTACGAAGAAGGAACAATAACAAATGGGTTTGTGAGATGAGAGTTCCTAACAATAACGTTAACAAAAACAATAAGTCAAGGATTTGGCTTGGAACATATCCAACTCCTGAAATGGCTGCACGTGCACATGATGTTGCTGCACTTGCTCTTAAAGGAAAATCAGCTTGTCTTAATTTTGCTGACTCTGCATGGCGGTTGACGTTGCCGGAGTCGAATGATGCGGCGGAGATAAGGAGGGCGGCCATGGAGGCTGCTAAAATGTTTGCGGTTGAGGACAAGAAGGATAGTATGTTCATTGAGGAACAAGTTCCGGCGGTGTCGTCGGAATTTGAAAGCATGCATGATTTGCTTCTAAGAATTGCCAATGAGCCTCTACGTTCTGCTCCTCCTTCCCCAACAAATTATGGTAGTTATAACTGGGGTGACATGGAGATATTTGATACTCAGGTTTCACTATGGAGCTTTTCTATTTGATACTCTTCTTGGATGTGGTTGATTTTGTAAAACCTATCTTTTAGTTGAGTTTTGAAATGAAGTCACATTTATTTATTTTTTATTGGTAAATTGTTAGATTGAAAATGAATATTTCAAAGTACACAAAGTAGTTAGAGATATTTAATTAGTTAATAGTCTGTTAGTGATGTGTAAGTTGTAACCCCTTGATGTAACATTAATTCATATTCAATATAATTTCATTTATAATTCGTGCATATTTTCTATCTTTTATGAAGTGGTACAATACATTAATTCATATTCAATATAATTTCATTTATAATTCGTGCATCTTTTCTATCTTTTATGAAGTGGTACAATATATGAATGATTGAGTTTAAGATGATCAAGTCATTGAAAACGTTCAAGAGATGTCTATTTTAAGAAATCACTTTGAAACGAGGGATTCAAAGTCTAGAAAAATGAAGCAAATTCAATAAGCTCTGATTGAAACTATCTCGAGTTAAGTAAATAATATTGTGAATATGAGCTACACCAAGAAGCGGTAGTATATGCATAGAATAGTAGTTCACATTTTCTATTGTTGACACATTGAAAGGAAGTTAAGAGATTTGGAGGACTATAAAGACGGCCGCAAAGTGAATCAAATTTTGTGTATGACAAGTTGCATGCACGTAATATTGAGTCAAGTTTAAGTAATTTACTTCCTTTTTATGTCAAATTAGTCATTTATCTATTAGAAAAATATTCAAATCATTCAACGAAATTTCATTCTTAGTCTATTTTTTTTTTGACAAATATACATGATTATTGAATGAAGCGTTAACCATGGACGTCAAATTTTATGCATTTTCTGGGTTTCATCATGTCTTTATAATTGACAGATACAATTTTCCTTTATTTTTTATGTTCCATGTAGTGCAATTATCAAGTTATTGTGTACCAATTGAAATTGCAAAATTGTACTACAGTATTGTTTACTTTTCTTTGTACCATTGGAAAAACTTTTCTCTGCGCCATTGGAAAAACTATTATTTACGTTTTTACCTATCTATTAAATATATCCCAAAATTTTAACATTTTTACTTTAAATTTTTTAAAT
This sequence comes from Medicago sativa, assembly GCF_051527215.1. Classification (NCBI taxonomy): domain Eukaryota; kingdom Viridiplantae; phylum Streptophyta; class Magnoliopsida; order Fabales; family Fabaceae; genus Medicago; species Medicago sativa. Next base: position 4,313,148 of record NC_140753.1, read on the forward strand.
CCTATCTAAGATAATCAATGCTAGAAGATTAAGAGAATACACGTCTCTTGGATAAAAACATTCTAAGATAAATAATATAATATTAAACCTCTTTAGAAATTTGGCGAAGGCCCCAAGTTTTCTATACACAGTTGATCTTAGATAAAAACATATAGAATATTTTGTTAATTTTGATAGGTTAGATATTGTGTAAGTTATTTGTGATGTTATCTTGGATGTTAGGAGGGTGGTGCAAGGGAAATATTAGCTAGGATGTTAGGGGGTGGCAATGGATCTTGGTCTTTATCGTATGATGATGTTATACCTAATTTGTATCAATACTCAATAGTTTTATGCTTAGATGGAAGTAAAAGCAAATCTATTGTAAGTGTCATTTGAGCATTAAAGTTGTTTTTGCCTTGAATCGAACATCATTCCTTAATCCTAAGTTTAAGTTTCCTTAATAAAAAAATGTGTCAGAATGTTGCATAACTAAAGTCTCATTTTGGTTGCTATAAGTTCTATATGTAACTTACAAAGTTTTGACCTACAACTATTAAGAATTTCTAATACCAAATATAGTGAAAACTATTTTCTTTCTGATCTAACTCAATTATGTTTCCAATACTTCTTTCTCTAATGTTCTCTTCTCTCTTATATTATATGTGGATTGTTTTTCCCACATGAACTCTCAAATTTTTGTTTAATTCAAGGAAATTCTCCTACTATTCTATATTTAAAATTAAAACTTGAATTTTTATGATTATAGTCAGTTTTGGGGGGTGTAGAATGTAATTATCACTCTTAAGTTAAGTTGATGTACGATAAATTAGCCGTTGGGCTTAGACAAGACATGTGGCCCTTATTTGATCAACGTGGACAAATAATCAGTACAGCACGTGCTCCATGTGAAGCATACGGTGCCCGTGTAACCCTAATCGTGTCTTCATCCAACGGTTCCAATTGAAATTATATTCCCCACCCGATCCAACGGATCTAATTACATCATTATGGCATAAAAACCATACTAATATTTATATTTTTATTTAATCATAATTTGTAAAGTACCCTTCTTATTTAATTTTTCAGAAAAAGGGGCTTTCAGCTTTTTTGTTCAATTTTTATACTCTCCTTCAGGTTATTATCGAGTTCAATTTTCTGCATCTGCGAATCCATTAATAATTGTCACAAAACAAAACCCTAATTTTAAAAGTCGATGATGAGAGGTTCAAAGCGTTTGGCTGTATCGGAACCTAACCGTGCTGATACCAACGAAACGCAAGTAAGTTCGTCGTTTTCAAGCTTCAGCTACTTAATTTTAATTTTATTCAATTTTATTTCATTACTTTAGCTTTGTTTTTTTATTCTGTGAGAATATTTCAGCTGCTATAGAACTCAAAGATATATATTTTTTTTAATTATGTATATTTTGTTAGCAATATTAAATGTGCTTAAGTGAGTTCTGAAAATGCTTGTTTTAAGTTCTACTTGTTTGCAATTAAGTAGTGTATGTTTGGTTCTGCGCACCGTCACAAATTGATTTTGTAAAATTGATTATGTTGACTAAAAATGAGCTGAATGTAAAATTATTTATGTTTGATATATTTATGAATACGTGGATTCAACATTAAGTTCAAAGGTAAAATTGATTGTAGAAGCCAAAAGCTACGAACTTTAGCTTAAGGTTAGAATCAATTTTTGAAGCATATTAGCAAACTCAATTTTACTCGCGAACTTCCAAACATGTCAAAATCAATTCTACATTTGTGTTTGGTTCTGCAGTGACAAAAATTGTTGTTGAGGGAATTTATTTTGTAAAATTGAGTAGAAGGGAAAGTTATTTATGTTTGGATACATTCATGTAAAAGTGGTTTGAACAATAACTTTGAATATAAAAATCTATTCTGGAATTAAAAACTACAATTTCTAGCTTTATGTTAGAATCAATTCTATTCTTAAGCAACTAAACATGTCAAAATCAATTCTACACCTCTAGAATCAATTTTGATTCCTCCATAAGTGGAACTAAACATACACTCGGAACTTTGTATATTTTAAACGTGTTTTGATTATTAACCTTTTTTACAAGCATCCTCGCAAATCATTAGTTTCAGTATTGTGGGAGAGTGTTGGGCATTGAAACTGGTAATTTCTGTTCAAAACATGTTTTTGTCGTTTGTTAAGTTTTATCATTGTATGCTTATCTTACTTCCAATGTTGAAGGAGTCCCACAATTTGTGCTTTTAAGTGTTTACATCTTTTGCTGAGTGAAATATTTTTTCTAGAGGTTGAGGACTTGCAATGCTAAAGGATTGTATTTGACATTCCCTTCTGTATTCAAGTTTTGATTTTATGTTGGATGAGAAAGAATTGTCATTCTTATTCAGCAATTAATATGTTTACCTAAAGCTGCTAGCCTGCTCTTAATGGTTAATGTCTTTTTTTATGACGGGCATAATGGTTAATATCAATAACTCTGTATGTTAAATTGTCTTTGAACTTAATCAGTACTGTTATCTTTATTTGGAAGCTTATTATCCCTCCATTTTAATGTGTTGCAGTTTCGGAATAAAAGAATAATGGAAGGATCTCTCTTTGATGTCCATAGGGCTGAACCATCCCAACAACTGATGATGGCAACACCCTCATTGGATATGAAACGGGCAGAGTCATCCCAGCAGCATGTGAGAGCTTTAAATACCCAGTTTGCAAGGTTCATCTTTTATTTAACGTCAACAAGTTTTCTTTTTCTTAATTTCTGCATTTCAATTTTCCTGTCAATGAGAAAAGGGTTTGGTCTAGATAATTAGACTTGATTCATTGTTCTATTCTTTGTTTTAGCTTATTCGTTAGTGGTTATCACTTTTCACAGAACATGATGTCTTGATATGTTAAAATCTAGGTTAAAGGACTTTGGATTTGTATGGTTATGAATGTTCTGTTGGTTATTGTTATTCCACAACCTCTCTTATTGTTATGATGTGTTTCTTTCTCACAGCTGGGTTCAAACACAATTAAAGAACCATCCTGATGAGCTTTGGGAAGATGGTGTCAGAGATTACTTAGATCACGCTACAGGCATTATGGTAATTCTTCACATGGTTTAATGCGCTAAGCATATGTATACTTGTATACTTATAATTCTAATTTACTCGGTGTTACTATATATACCCAAGTAATATGTTATGGAAGGTGCCATATGCAGGAAGCTGATTCCATATCTAGTAATCTGTGGCTGTGTATGCTGCAATGAAATAAGCATATGTATGCACACTATATCAGTATCAGATACACTCACACCTACATATGTTAAAATGTTAAAACATGCCTCCCGACTTTAAAATTAACCATTCACGGTTATAAACTTATATTGATATCATTTCTATATGTTTTTACCTAGAATTGGTGCCTGTGTATTTCTACAAGGACAAATATAAATGCTTTCTGTTTTTGCGCATCCTTCTTGTAACATGAACACTTTAGCTAGCTCCTTTTTCTTCAACGCATTGGGTGTCGCAGCTAAACTATACTAGAGTATTTTTGCTTGTTACTCTACTCCTTGCCCTTGGCTTCTTACAACATGAATGCTTTGAGCTAGTATTAGCATGCACACCCATTCTTTCTTAAAAACATTTTATTTAACATGCTTAATAAATAATAATGGTGTGCGTCTGCAGAGTTAAAAACATTGACCATGTAATGTGTATTGTTTCAGGAAAAATTTAGTGATGTTGTCAACTGGCTCAAAGCAAATGCCACCAAGGCAGAAAATTCTACGCCCAGTGCCGGTGCTGGTGCAGGTGCTTCTTTTGCTGGGAAAAAGTTTTTGCCGGAAGTAACAATCAAAGAAAATAAAAATTTTGGAGAAAAATCTGGATCTCCTCCTGTTAGTACTACTACTACTACTACTACTACTACAAGTTTTGCTAGTCCATGGAGCCCTGGAATATTTTCGAACAGTCAAAATCAAAATCAAAACCTTTTTACGTTTGGTGGTAGGTCTCTTCTGACTTTTTTAAAATACACCCAATATGTTTTCTTCTCAATTGTTGAAGTAACTCTAAAATGGGTCACATTTGTGGTACCCCATGCACACCATTCAACATGTAAACTATGTCTGTGAATATTTATCAATTGGTGAATTTTTTTTTTGTTGAAGTTTAGATGACAGATACCCATCTTCGATAGTTGAGATTTCTGTTGAAGTTATGTTAAGCTGGCTTTGGAGTCTATTAATGAATTAGAGCTATGAAGTTATGTCATGCTGAGATTATGATGTGTCAGGTGTCCTTTAGGGATGACCATGACCGCATGTCATGTCTAGAACTTCATATTGCGTATAGATACAAATTTGTAAAATAATAGCAATAAAGGTTGGCAAACTTATAGTTACATACTTAATAATCTATTTTGCCATTTATTTTATCCAGTTTAGTGCTATACCTTGAACTTAGGCATAAAGTCACGTCACTTTGATGATTTGTTTTTTGTGAAAAGGAGGGAGCGACACCTCCCAATGACACTTTTATGATTGGCTACTAAATTTCTGTATTTTGCTTTAGGAAATCAAAGTTCAGCCCCCTCCAACTCCAATCACAACGCTTCAGATGATGCGGATGCTGGTGAGAATACAATGTTTTTACCTCTTGCTCTTATCATTGGCATGTCATTAACTTTTGATCAGTGAAAGTTCAGCCCTATCCTCTTGCTGGTCCTTCATGCTGTTGTAGGAATGTGTATATTAACCTTTGTTCCTTCATGTTTTAACTTGTTAAATCGGATTCAAAATACGTGGTTGAAACAATGATTGAGCAGCTCACCTTTCAACTTGTTAAATCTGATTCAAAATACGTAGTTGTATGCTTATGATGAAAGTTACCATTTGTTGAAAAGAGCATAATTTTTAATCTGCAGCTTTTGTGACATAACATGGAATCTCCTCTGCCCCTCTAAATAGTGGTAGAAACTTCTATTTAACGGGAGAAACAACAACAACAACAACCACGACCAAGCCTTTTCCCACTAAGTGGGGATTGAACAGGAGAAAAGAGTGTTAAAATGGCCGAGTAGAAAACAGATGGTGAACCCTAGCATACAATTATTTATCCCTATCAATTGGGTACCCAAATACAGATCTTTCCATCATAACCTGTTAACTCGTTCTTGAAGCGCTTTGACGCTGGAATACATGTTTTTTCTTTCCTTCCTGCATTTCTTTTTCAATTTTTTTCTTATGATACTGCTGGATTGGGTTTGTTATTAAGCAGATGTTCTGGCCTTCACCCATGAGTTGTATTTATTTAACTTTACCCAAAAGGAACAATTTGTCAAAATATTCTTTATTGAAGAAAATAGTGGTTCTGAGTGACCAGAACACGAATATATCATGTTTTTTAAAGTTTGTATCCCCCTAAAAACTATCATGTTTTTTAAAGTTTGTATCCCCCTAAAAACTATTCAGTGGCTAATTATTTTGGCTGTTATGCCAAGTTGATTGTTGCTTTATATTGCCTTGTTGCCCTTTTTCAATGCCAAGCTGATTGCTGAGTCTCAGATATTACGATTGTTTCAAATTTGAAGATAAGAGAGTCTACTATGTAGTTTTTATAAAATGTTTTCCTATTCGCTGCTATTTTTAACTTTTGAGATAAATGCTAGAACATTGTTTGAGGTTTTTTATTGTTGAAAAGCTTGTCTGACTATTATAACATTTGAATGTAATCGGGCCAGCTCATTACTGAATGATTGATTTTCATTGTGACCTTGTACTGTAGCTTAACATCTTGCTATCCATCAATGACTTTGCTTGCCTTGTTTATGACATTACCAAATTATGTACACAAGGTTTCACGTTGATAACATGATGTTTATTTGGTCTCAGAAAATGAGGAGAAGCCCAGTAGCCCATCAGTGAAGAAGTCGGAAGAGAAAGGTGTATCAGTTGTGCATGAAGTGAAGTGCAAGCTTTACGTGAAGGTTTGTTTCTTAATTATTAGGGCATCATATTTATTTTTCAGCTCTTGTTTCAATTCAGCTTGATTTTGTTCCCTTGGTATCTTCAGTCAAGTGACCCAACAGATAAAGATGTATGGAAAGATAGAGGAATGGGAAATCTGTCCATTAAATGCAAAGAAGGGGTCGCCAAGGCTACCAAAGAGTCTAAACCTACAATTGTTGTTCGAAATGAGGTTTGTTTATACGTTCTCAGTTCTTACATACTATTACTGGTATCTCTTCAGGGAATTGACCTGAATGTAATTCCTAGGCTTTCTAGCTTTTGCATTGAGATTTTCACTTATTTTTTCAGTTTCTGTTTACATTTACCGATGGCAGGTAGGGAAAATTCTTCTCAATGCCTTGTTGTATCCTGGAATCAAGACAAATCCACAGAAGAACTCTCTCGTTGCGATATTTCATACTGCGGTAAGAAAGTGAAAACTTGCACATTTAGCTGAATACCTTGATGCATATACTGAAAAAAAGTTTCATCATATAGGGAAACTTAGAAAAACCACTATCGAAAATTAATGCCTGGATCGTTTAGAGAGTTGAAAGGAAAATTGACATGTTTAGACTAGGTTGCAGACTACAGTGCTTGTAGGTAGTCATAGTAGTTGTAAAATCCTGAATTTTTTGCATTCACGCATCTCGGACTGTCTAATCAAAGATCATCTGACAACTCATGTTTCAACTACATATTTTGAATCCAATTTAACAAGTTGAAAGGTGAGCTGTTCAGTCATTGATCAAACGGCCCAAGATGCAACATTGTGGCTTATTCAAGATTTCTTGACTCCAGGGAATGTGGATCCTTTAATGTCAATGAAGCAGCCCTGTCACATTGCATAACTATTTGTGTTTTTCATTGATGGTTATTCCATGTTAAATCAGGATCCTTTTCGGTTTATATTTTCCTTTTAAGTACAAAAATATTCTGTTGGCATGTTTGGATCCGTGTCTGGCTTCACTTTTCCACGTCCCAATGTCATCCACCACGAAAAGCCGAAAACAAAGAAGTACAATATGTAGCTTTCGCGTCAACTTGCGATTTCAGAAAACACACAGCAGATCCAAACACTTTTATTATTGTTTTATTTTATTTTATTTCTGTTTTCAAAGTGTTGCATAGGAAACAATGAAATTTTTTGCAATAATTGTCCTGAAATGTTACCAAAGTTTAGTCTCTTAAAAAAGCTAAAAGCATCCTTTTTTTCGTGAGCTGATTGATATTTTTAGCTTTTCTATTGGTTTTCCCCTTCAAGAGAAAGATAACAGAATATATTATAGTATTTAATAACGGTCCAATATTAGTATCTTTGTTTTTCTGAGTAGTTTTACCGCATGTTATATGATTGAATAGCCAATGGAAAACATATGTGAAACTTGAGAATTTCTGTAGGGTAATGCCGATGGTGGTGGAGATGATATTGTTGTTGCACGTACATTTTTGATCCGGATGAAAACAGAAGATGATCGAAATAAACTGGCTTCAACTATTCAAGAATATGCTCCAGCATCTTGAGAGTATGTGAACGAGAGTTATGATTATTGTGCCAACCTGGGCAATCAAAAGTTACCGAATACTACATACACCTTCAATTTTCGCCCTTTCACAAAATTCGATTTTTTCTTTAAAAAGTGTCATTTTTGCTTTGTTTGACCCCCTATTTAGAGGCTGTTACTTATGTACCATCTATAATCCCGTAGATCAATGCAAATGTTGCTTAGGTGTGAATGTGATGAATGCACTGCCTATGCCTTGGACCAATAGTTCTACTTTTTCCATGCTGTAAGCAAGGCAAATTTTGAGTGAATTGGACAATCTAGTGTCTTTAAAAAACATCAAAATTATGGTGAAAACCATGGTGAATATACATTGGAACTTTTTAAAATCATGTTACGAGGCATTGATTTTGTTGCTTAAATTGAAAATGTCGGTTAATTTAGTCTCTACAAAAAATATTCTTTAGGCCGTCAAAGTAAATGAAGGACCTATGTATTTTCCTTGAATCATCTTTTAAATGCATCTTGACAAGTGTGAAATCTTCTTTAATATTGTAATGCTAAATAAATTTAATATATACTCTTGTGCAAAGAAGTGGAGATTTACGGATTCTAATTTGCGTCTTATCGTATCGCATATTTTTGCAATTTTTTACCATTTAGGTTGTATCAACCTTTTAAAATATTACATTGTTCTTTTCAACGAAAATAAAAAATTGTTTATTTTACGATTTGAGGAATTAAAATTTGTTTTCCAAAATGCACCTGCTTAACCAATTCCAGGCTGATTAAACGCTCTAGCCTGAATTGTAAAATAGTAAAATACACCTCCATGTTTATAAATAAAAAAAATCTTATTTTAGTAAAAAAAAAGTTATTTTGGCAACATACAATAAGTTATAATATCGTATATGTCAGCAAGAGAAAAATATATGGAGTGAGAACTGAAGGTATGGGAGATGAGAACTAGAAGTGGCCATCATTCCTTTACATCACTCAAATGTTTATTTCTAGATTTAGTGAGCAAGCCTATGTCAGAAACTGTGTTTGAGATATCAATCAGTGTCAAAAGCAAATGGGCATGACTTCTTCCAACTGAAAATTATTGATATGGAGAAAGATCTACTATTTCCTTAGCATGTGCAAATGGCTCATTAAATCAGAGGTGTGTGCAGAAAAACTGAAAAAGAGCTTCAAGACAAAAATTTCAGTGCAGATAGGTTCTGGTACCGGTCATTTTCCTCTTGCAACAATGACATCAAGTCAGGGAGCATCGTATTTAAAAGGCTCATAACAACGTTGAATGTATATTTAGTTTTGGGATAAAAAAATTGATTTTGGAGAAAATTAATTTTAAGGTTGAGTGTATGTTTGAAGTTAAGATCCTCTTCATTCATTTGCTAAAAGTAAATGGATATTGTTATTTCGTAAGAGATTTTCATTCGTCCTACAATAGATGATTCATTTGAAAATGTACAATATTGACCTAACTTACTTTGACCATATTTTTCTATTAATATATAAAAATAAATAATATCATATAAGATGTTGTTAGATTCGACTCGATGAATATTTTTAAAATATCAAATTTTTATAATTTTTTCTAATAGATTAATAAAGTTATTTAAAATCAAAATTGTGTATTGATGTGTGTAATAAGGTCAACTGTGTCACTTAATATGAGACGGAATGAGTATATAGTAGGTCCTACCATTAAGTTGGTCCCACTGCTATTATTATTTTCAAACTTTTCTGTGTCTCTATCTCTCCAAATGGAAGAAACGAAGAGACTAATAAATGGAGAGGATATTGACTCGTATGTTTGATCTCACTTTTAAATGGATCATATTTGATTCTCGAGATATAGAACTGTTTTCGATATATTTAGCTGTTTTTGATTAGAGTTAATTTAAGAATTAATTTTACTTAAAAATAGAATTTGTAGTTTTGTTTTTAAAATTAATTTTTACACATATATTTATAATTCAACTCACTTTTATATAAATATATTCAAACACAAAATATTTTATTTTCAAATTAACTCACTCAAAATCAACTTTACTCAAATAGAACCAAACACACACTACCAAACAAAAAAATAACGCTACCAAAAAAGAACCAAACACACACTAAATACATTTTTACCTTCTACTATTATCCAGTGAACTCTGATTTATCTTTTGTACTTTTTTTAATTGCAATTTTTATGATTTAAAGGTTTTTTTTGCTTTTATACCTTTGTTGTATTTAATTTTACAAAATAGATGATATTAAAAGGGATTATGGTGGCATTTAACATGAAAAAGGTCAATCCTTTCCCACCATGAAAAAGTTAATTTTATTCATTAGATCAAGAAATGAACATAATCTTATCATACACCCTCTACACTAGATTTTATTGTCACTATCTTTCATCATCATCTCTCTCCTTCATCCCCATCAACCCACCACCAGCAACAGTGCAACACCATCAAAACCACCGTACAGCCAAATGAAAATCAACCATATTATTTATTTTATTTAGAAATTGAAATATGTAAGATCAATTAAAAAAATTTCTTCTTCTATGTTGGCCCATTCCATTACCCTAGAATTAATCAATTAAAAATCAATTAATCTGAATCTCATTTTTCAGAAATTCAACAGCCCCTCATTCCATTTTCTCTTAGCCACGCACTTTACTCATGTTTCACTCTTTTTCCTTCTTCTTTACATCTTCTTTCTCTCCTTTTCTGTCTGTGTTTCTTCATTTATCTTCCTGTTGCTTACCTCGTGTGTGCATTGAGTGTTTAATATCATATGATGTTTCATAAAGAAAAAAGATATCGATGGTGATGAATAGGGAATTATGAATTTATGTTTTTTTTCAATAATTAGATTTAGGTTATATAAAGAACATTATTAATTATTTAATTGAAACTTAAAATGGTGTTGATGATGAATCTGGGTGGTGTTGGTGTTGATGATAGGGTGATGATGATGTTGGTTAAAAGTTGTTAAAGACAAAATAAATTGAAAAATAAAGTAACAATCAAGATTTGGGAACTAAATAGATTATAAAAAGATTTCCTATTGTAAAAAAAGGATTAAAAAAATATATCAAAGGATCGTAATCTCCAATTTGGAAGTTTGAAATGGCAATTGAAATTAAGAATTTCAAACACTTTTTTTCCCATAGAGGACTTCACTTATCTTGTTGAATTATGAAAGTTTAATTTACACGGTTACCCTAAGGGTGCGTTTGTTTCAAGTTATATTTGTAGATTTCTGGGAATAAAACGATAGGAATACATATGCCTATGTTTGTTACAAGTTTACTAAATTTTATTCCCGGGTATAAAACGTTCTCAAAGAAAAGGGTGGGAATAAAGTTCCCATGGAGATGGGAATAAATTCATGAGTAATTTCCTATTATATTTCCTATTTTTATGGTTCCCAGGAATATTATAGTGTTAAACAAACATCTTTTTTCTAAATACCTTGGAATAAAATTCCCATCTTTATGTTCCAAGGAATATTATTCCTAGGAATGAATTTGGTAAACTTGAAACAAACACACCCTAACAGTATTTTAATTTTGATTTGTTTCTAAACCAAATAAAATGATACAATTTACATCGTTTTCTTTTTAAGAAAAACTATATTTTCTTAGTTTATTTCTCTTTTTTTCTTTTAATTTTTGCCACGGTTACATGGATAAATCACAAACAACATGATCCTTGTATATTTTTTTGGTGGTGGCCGTGGTTTGAACATCAAACCTTGCATATATTATGCGTTATCCTACCAACTGAGCTAAACTCACGAGTACTGATCATTGTATATATCAATGGATCACCATGCTAACAAATACTCCCTCCGTTCCTTTATAATTGTCACTTTTGCATAAATTTTTTGTTTCTAATTAACTGTCGTTTTCAAAGTTCAAAGTATCATTAAATGTGGTTTTACCTATATTACCCCTATATATTTATTGCAGAGAGAGAAATGTATGAAATGAAGTATTAAATGATTAAGGTTATTATAGGAAAAAGATAAATTGTTGTATCAAAAGTAGTAAAAATATTTGTTGTCTTGGTTTGTGTAAAAAGTCAAAATGTGATAATTAAAAAGGAACAGAGTGAGTATTTTTAAATATTTATTGACAATTTAAAGAAAAAACAATTGATAAATTTATTTATTTGGAGTAATTTTTTTTCTTCTACGAAAAAAGAATAATTATTTTTTAATATTTAAATGTGTTATAACAAGTAGAGGATGGAATTTTCAATTTTCGCTTATTAATTAACAATTGCCCTTGAACTAGAGGATAAAAATTATGGAAAATTAATATTTTAAAAATATTTGTCTAGACAAATCTAACATCTTATAAGTTATATTTGTCTTTGTATATAGTAAATAAATATAATCAAAATATATTATACGAATAATACACATTTGTTAAGAGATATGATATTTGTACAACTATTTTTTAACAATTTTTGTGACAACTTTCTCTTTCTTACTAACATTATATTTTTACTTTTCCACTTTATTGTTTTGATTTTTATGTCAATACATATTTTATTTATAAATTATAATTATCCCATAAATTATCTATAAAATAGTTGTTCAAATAACATAATTCTTTTTTTTAAATCAGTTCATTTAAAATAAAACGGAGTAATACCAAGCGAGAAAGAAGCATGAAACAAAAGTAGATTTGGGTTGAAAAATAGATGGTACTTTAGAATCTTAATGGTTATTTTTTTCGTAATGATGTGACATGCGAAATGTGCTGTGGTACTTTAGAATTGGTTGTTCACGACTTCACGTGATCTCAATTCATATAATCTCATATTTTAGTACTTTATCATTTTATAGTTCGCCAAAACTTTTATTTTAATTGTTTTAATTTCCAATATTGTAGATATGAAATGCATTTTCTCCGTTTTTTTATATGGTATACATAGAATTTGTTGGGGTCAATGTAAACTTCAATCAATAAAAGAGTATATGGAAAAATGTAGGTTAAAAAGTGTTTTTTTAAGGAAGGTTAAAAAGTGTGTTATTAGTACTAATCAAGTTTTAAATGGAGTCTTGTCTTTAAAAAAAATGTAGTCTTGTCAAAAAAGAAGTTTTGAAAGGAGTATTATTTTTTAATTTCTCTAAAACTTTTCATTTATTTTAAATTTTCAATATGCTAGACACGAACGTATCTTCTTCATTTTTCATTATCTATTTTTTTTTTTGCTTTGTTTACGAGTTTGGAGGGAAAGACTTGGGAAGAAAGGAATGAGAAGTGGAAAAAATAGAAGAAAATGGGAATGAAATGCTTTGAGGGTTAACTTTTCTTCATAATACAAAATCCTCCTTATTTGGGGATTAAAAAATTGTATTGAACGAGGGTTTTGGGGGGTTTGAGAGAGTTTATATAAATTCTTCAAATTTAATACATGTTGTTATAATTTTTTAAAATTAAAAATATATTAACCATAAGTATTTATTTATCACTCTCTAAAAGAAATACAATTTCAAAAAATGTGAAAGATTTCTCAATTTTCCTATATATTTTTGTCTCCCCAAAGCCTTTCATTTCCCTCCCCTTCAAACTCCCAAACAAAATCGGTACTATTAGTACTCTTTTAAAAGTTTTTTTTTTTAAGATAAAAGGCTGATATTAGTATTCCCTAAAAAATAAAAGGCTAATATTGGTATATTTTAGTGATATTGATATGTGAATGCCTGGATAAGAAGACTGAACATTAACTACCCTTAATTGTTACATTTACCTCCCTTGAGGTTTAATGAAATAGCACAAACACCCCCTCTAGTTTTAAATTGAACATTAACTACCCTTAATTGTTTGATTAGTGACACATTCCACCCCTTTGCTTAACGTCTGTCTCTTGAAGGAATTAGAGAATCTCTTTTTCTCAAAAATAATAACTACAAAATCTCTTTTAATTGGGGTTCTTCCACACCATTGACATCTTCCTTTGCAAGAGTGGTAAGTTTCCCCAAATTTCGACCTAATTAAAAATATGGGTTTGAAGATAAATATCAAGATAATCTCAAAACCACTTGTATCAGTGCGAGAGCTAAGAATTAAAAACACACAAAAGTGCATTTTATTACAAATTTAGTCAACAATTTCTATTACATATATTTATCGAATTTAATCATGAATTACTGGTACATTATGTATCAAATTGGATAATGTTTCAAATACATAACATAGATCATGAGAATGGAACAGTGGCGTCCAAAATTTCAGAGTTGTTCCAAATTTTAATGCTCGGAAATCATGGAAGAAAGCCAAGACTATTTCAGATTTTAGGTATAAATTTTATTTGTCGAAACAAACGGAAAGTAAAGCAGTTTCAACTAGAATATGTTTTTTCCGTCTCTCTCTCCATCTAACTGATGTCTAACGGTGTTTATTAACAAGGGAGGTAAGTGTGAATTGAAAACTAGAGGGGGTGTGGGTGCCATTTTACTATATCTCAGGGGAGGTCAATGTAATTTCCCCTTTTTCTTATGAAAGAACACTCAATTTTTTTATCACTTCAATTATTCACTTCTCAATCAGCCATCAAGCAAACATTATTATCTCTTTAGCCGATACACTCTTTACATATTGGCTTCAATCGTCATTGACAAATGTCTCAAAGAGTATCTCCAATAATGCAAGACATCATTAATGTATTAAGTGGAGTCTATATAATGTCAGATCACTTTAAAATAACTCCTTTATTTCTCTCTAGTGGTACAACTCCTAATAAATCATGATCAATCTACAACTTTAACTTACTTACATTTTATGTGTTTCACAAATGTGATTTTTTTTGTTGGTGACCATTACTTCATCAAAGACCATTATTCTATATTGGCGAACTCCAAGTGCAAACTTTAGAAAGAATGGTGGCAAGCTTGATCAAGGAACCTCCGATGGAGGTGCTCTAAACACATATATTAAGATTAACAAAAATGGAGGGTTAGCTTGTTTGTGAGTATCGTGACTTCTAATTAGAGTTAGAAATATAATTCTGAGTTGAAACTTTCTAATCGTGGATTATATATTTTCAAACACAAGTTATTCTTTTGCACGTTGATTGGTCTGGTCTACTTAAATGAAAATAAATTTTAATTTCGAGAATTGATTTTATCCAAAACTATAATTCGAAGCTTTTACGGTAAGTTAAAATTGATCTTGAAATTTTCATGGCATTGATCATAGCGAGCTTCCTCCTCTACTTCATTTTGCATGTAATCGTCTTCCCTTCTACGTTGGATTTCTCACTTCAGGTTTTAAGACATGTATTGGTTTGTTGTTGAATTTTAGGCGTGATAAATCTCTTAGAAATTAGCTTCTTTGTAGTACGACTACCTTGTTATGCTTCATGTAGATTTGTTTCTATTTTGTCCGTATCAAGTTGACAAGTCGCACAACTTTGTAGTTTTGTATTGTTACGCCGTAATTTTATTTCGAAGTTTTCATTTTTTACCAACATTCAGTGGCCAAATTTATCCTCCGCATTATTATTTTATATGTTTTGGGCGTGATATGCAATATCTTATTTTTAGGTGTTAGAGTTCGAATGTCCCACTGATTCACTTCATGGTAGAATTAAGATTCACTTCAATTTTGTCTCTCCTAACTCTCAATACCCATGCAAATGTTGTATGTTAAAACTCTTACAATGAATATCACAAAACGAACTTCCTCCTCTCTTATTTTGCATGTACTTCATTTGTTTAAGGACGAGATCGTCTTTCTATTTACGTTGGATTATCGCTTTCAGGTTTCAACATGTTTTTTTTAAAAAAAAAAACTTATGTATCGATTTTTTATTGAATTTTAGGTCCAAAAAATTGACTTTTTAATGGTGTCTTGTTGTATAATTTTTATTTCCTTGTATGTGTGAAATTTTTTGGGTTTTTTTTCCTCCTGATGTGTTTTAGTTCTTGATTTGTTTTTTTTCCACAATGAAAGCATATATAGAGTGGAAACCCTCGTACCCCAAAATAAACTTGTAGCCTCTAACCATGATGAAAGGAACTAAAGGGTTTTAAAGGTCAATTTTGACACATATACGAGCATACTTACCTTAAGAATGAATCAGGGTTGGCCTATTAATTTTCAACATGGTCCGATTCAAAAAGATAACATTATACAATTATAAAGTAAGGCGAGGGATGTTCACCAAAAAAAAAAAAAGTAAGGCGAGGGATGCGAATCAAAACTGCCATAACTTTCGAAACTTCAAGCTATTAGAGGAACATGGGTGATCGTCTTTGGACAATGATATAATGATCAACAACGACCCAATGGCCAATGCCCCTAAAAAAGAGTACGTTCATAATCTTATATGTCACTAAGTTGCACGAGAACAATTACGCCACCATTTTCTTTTCATTTGTGTTTAATATAATTCTCGACAAATTTAAAACTATATCTTTTTTCCCATCACCTTGACCGACAAAATCATTTTTCAAGGTGTGTATCATTTGTTTCATGAGCAATGCTATATCTCTAGAAAAATAACATCAAGAATTCTTCAAGAATAAAGAATAGCCAATCACAATACACTATTTGTCACAATTCAAGGAGGTGTGGCTGAAAAATAGGAAGTGGACAAATAAATCATCCAATTAAAATTTGCCAACTATTTCTTGAAAAATTCTTGAAGCTATTTTTCTTGAGAAGTAGCATTTTCCTTGTTTCATTCATCAACAACGAGGTGAATTGTCAAACTTGCTCGATATGGTGTAGAGTCGACACTCACAATAGATTTTTCTTCTGCAACCATGCAACTGCGATGCATGAGTTGAACTTGTACATCTCAAAATATATTAAATAGTTTTTCCGTGTAGGAAAATAGTATGTGTTCATTTGTTCCATTCATCATCAAGAAGGTGTATACCATTTGTTCATTCATTATTATCAACAAGGCGGATTGCCAAACCTCCTTTATGTGGTGTAGAGTTGATGCTCACAATAGATTTTTCTTCTGAGAACATGCAACCACACTGCAGGAGTTAAACTACTACATCATAAAATATATTCAACAATTTTTCCTTATAGAAAAATAATTTGTGACCATTTTTTCCATTCATCATCTACAAGGTGTATACTATTTGTTCAATTCAACATCAGCAAGACGAATCGTCAAACCTACTCGATGCGGTGTAGAGTCGAAACTCACAGCAGATTTTTCTTTCCCATCACCTTGACTGACAAAGTCATTTTTCAAGGTGTATACAATTTGTTCCATTCAGCATCAACAAGGTGAATTGCCATACATGCTTTATGTGGTGCAGAGTTGATAGATTTTTTTTCTTCTGAGAACGTACAACTACGTTGCATGAGTTGAACGTAACATCTCAAAATATATTCAACGTTTTTTCCTTATACGAAAATAGTTAGCAACCATTTGTTCAATTCATCATAAACAAGGAGTATATACCATTTGTTTCATTCATCATTAGCAAAACGAAACGCTAAATCTGCTCGATGCAGTGTAGAGTCGACACTCAATAAATTTTTCTTCTGCGACCATGCAATTACGTTGCATGGGTTGAACCACAACATCTCCAAATACGTTCAACAATTTTTCATTATAGAAAAACCATCTATGACCATTCTCCTTACCTTCATCTTCACGATCTCCTTCCTTTTCATTGCTCCTCCTTCGCCAGTTTCAAAAATATCCTCCAAATACGTTCAGAGAATATCCTCCTCCTGCTCCTCCTTCTTCGTCGAAACACCGTATAGGCTAGATTCCCATTGAAATCCTCATCGAAATAAAAAACACAAGTTAACATTTTTGTTGTTGATTAAATATATTCATCACCAAAAATAATAAATGCACGTGACTGACCTGCATTCATTAAAATAAAAAGATATGTACAACACTTACATGCCAGTCGCTGATTACTTCAAAACCAGCAATACAGTACTATACCTTTTAGAGCAAGGTGAGGTCATTTCCGTAAATAAAATACAAAGAGAAGGGTATGATTGAATCACCAACCTAGAGACCATAACCAAAAAGCAAACCCACCCTTTTCTCTCTCACATCGGTCTCCGCAACTTCACACACACACTCTCTCTCTCTAAAGTTCGAAAGTGACGGCGTCTTACTTCACTCAACGCTAACGCTAACTCGAACACTTAACTCCTTCTTCTTCATTTCTTCCCAAAATCGCTTATTCCATAACTCACTTTCAACTTTCAACCTAAGTCTCCGCATTCATTCAACTCAGTAATTACTTTCTCTATCTCTATCTCTTTTCATAATCGCTTTTCTATCATCATGCTTTTTTCTTTTTTGTTTCTTCAAATTTCTTAATCGATTATTTTGACTTAGCCGTGACTTTGATCATAACCTAGTTTGAATCATTATCGCAATGTACTTCATCTTTTTTTACTTGCATGCTATATCATCGTACTTTTCTTCTCTTCGAGAATCGTTTTCATCGCAATGTGCTTGATCTTTTCACTCTTCGTTTATTATATATTTTTTTACATTATTTTGCTAATTAATCATGTTTAATGATATTTATTAACTAAGATTATGAAAATCAGTACTGTACGATATGATATTTGTATATTTTTTTCTTGCTGAGAACTTTATTATTATGACGATGTTACCCCTGTACGAGATTAGTACTATAATCTATGACCTTATCAGTTATCACATGGTGTTAATTTATATAGTACTTTTTTTTGCAGGTTTAACTGAAATCTTTTGGGCGTGAAATTAGATTTTTCAGGCACAAAGTTTTACGGTTAGGTCATTTGTAGGACGAACCTTGGACGCAGCTTATCACTGCGGCCAAGCTTTCGAAGGTATTATTATGAAACATCGTGAATGGATCCTCTTATGTGTGATTTTCATATGAGAGGTAATGTATAATCTCTCACCATTATAAATGAGAGAGAAACATTTTATAAATTTAAATAATATGTTTGTCTCTCTCATTTTTAATGGTAGGCGATTACTCATTATCGTGTCATGTGAAAATCACATATGAGACATGAGCGGATTCATTCTCGATAGTATCTGTTTCTAGAAGTCTTTTCTATCAATAATTTTGTTCATCTTTGGCATATTATTTTATTTCTTGATTTCTTTTGTTAGTCAACCATTTAAGATGTTTACTGATTTGCTCAGTTTGCTATTAACAAAACAGTTGCTACTTTGTATTTTTGACTTTTGACGTAACTTGCCGAATTTCATTGATGACGTTGAGTTTGAATATTATAAGGAAAATATTTTCCTTTTGTTTTAAATTTATGTTGTTAAATGCGGCTGGAGCAGCCGCAGTAGCTGCGTGG
The DNA here is from genome assembly GCF_051527215.1 of Medicago sativa. Taxonomy (NCBI): domain Eukaryota; kingdom Viridiplantae; phylum Streptophyta; class Magnoliopsida; order Fabales; family Fabaceae; genus Medicago; species Medicago sativa. Next base: position 4,331,953 of record NC_140753.1, read on the forward strand.
TAAATATTGAAGTCAGCGCAGGAAGTATTGAGGTCAGCGCTCCCAGCCAAATTGGAGTGGCGCAGACGAGTGATGCAGTGGGAGAGGTTAGGATCGTGGGCACCGTTGTCGATTGGATCGGAGTTGACGCGTGTCTAAGCAGTTGGTACAACTATCTACAGCAATTTTCCGACTCACGATTTTCTGCCTCTCCCATCTTGCATATCTGTGTGCAGTCTTCTCTCTCCGAAGAAGGAGAAGAAATGAAAGAAAAACTGTGAAGATTGATTGCATGGTGCTTTTGTCAAAAGTGGCAGCCCCTTATGGGAGAAGAGAAAACTAGGGTTGGGACGTTGATTATTTGCCTCTTTGATAAGCCGCCCGTGTTGCTCCGAATCCCCTTTACCCACCGGACCCTTTTTTTTACTCTGTCGGAAGATAAGTTCCGACAAGCTTATTTTCAGTTTTGAGCAACATGGGAGGGGGAGACAGATTGTCCCCTTTCGACCTAACCTAACAGGATCAGTTAATATTCCGTCTTTTCTGTTTCCACTTTATTTTTTAAGTTTTTTACTGTTTTAAAATCAATTAATTTAAATAAGCAAGGAATATATATATATATATATATATATATATATATATATATATATATATATATATATATATTGAATGGAGACTTGTGAGCCTATACTATACATATTAAATGTATTACTGTCTGGGCGCCAAATAGTGTCTGCTCCAACTTTTTAGGGTTCGCCGCGCCGCGCAATCAGAGATTGATAACAGTTTTAAATATTTGATTTGACTGTTCATTTATTTTTAACGAGTATATATAATATGTCCTGCATCCAGTCATTAGTTTTTAGAAAATCTGTCATACTCGCATATGTTTCATATCCGTATCCATGCAACCTAGATTTAGCTAGCAAACACACATGTTCAGCTTTGGGCGCATAGTTTTACTCACTTGTTCTTTGAGATCATTTTGTCAACACTTGTATTAATATTTTGAAAATGAATAGGCTGCTTTCAGTTTCCTGCGAAGTGCAAGTTTACCGAATTCCATGGATGATGAAGACCTGGCTACAGTGCACAAAGTGCCATCTGCTCTCATAAAAGCGATAAAGTTTGAGGTTTTAACTGGAGAAGATATAGTTAAGTGTATTCTTGTTTATATATATATATATATATATATATATATATATATATATATATGGGTTATGATAGAAGTATATCAACTCTGCAGTTATTGTGTGTATCAGATTACTGTTAGTTTAGCAGTGGAATTAGTTCAATTGCATGTACTTGCATGTAAGATGGAAACACAGTGGAGGGTGGGTTGAAAATACATTCTTGTTTGGGTGGATTGGTTACCTTTAACCTATAAAGGGAGACAAGCCTATTTTGTGGAATGGATTATCGATCATAAATCATTTTGATTGACATGTAACTTATTAATCTCATATTTATGTTATTTAGTTTTACGCCTGCAGGAGAAGATCTCAGCCTTGGAGATAAATGCACCTGGACAAGTCACTTGTTCTGATCTGGGACTTCCAAATTCTTCTTATGGGTGCACAACATGTGGTTCAAAAGATAGAAAGTCCTGTGAAGGTGTGGATGAACATATTATATGGAAAATTGGTTTAGAGATTCGTGGTATGATTTTTGAAATCTACTAGATGTTGATCAATTAGTCGATTATTTCAGGTCATTTTGGAGCTATCAAATTTCCTTTTACCATTTTACATCCATACTTCATGGCAGAGATTGCAGAAATCTTGCAAAAGATTTGCCCTGCATGTAAATCTATTCGACAAGAATTACGTGTTAAGGTCTGGTATCTTTTACTTCTACAACATTCAAACAGTTTATCTGGTTTTGTTATAACACAGACCTGGTTTTAGACCATGTCATTTTGCATAGAATTTCATATAATCAATTTTCCATTCTATCTTGAGATGCTTAAATTATATGGCGACTTATCAGGGTTTTATTTATCTTTCCAAAATATTTCCCAAGTTTTAAGTTATATGAGATTCTCAAGTACAATAAGACATCCACTGAAGAAGTATGCATGCTTAAGTACAATGGTACCTGTAGTCTTTGCTCCCAACTGTCCAAAAAAATAAGCCTATAATTTTGAATTTTCTACGGATGTTTGTTTGCATGTTACTTTTATGTAGGTTGTCCGTTTGGATTTGCAATTTTTCTAGTTATCTGCTTCCTATTGTTAAGGTTCTATTTCATGCTTACAGCGTGCTAAATCACTCCTTGGATACAATAATCAGCCCAAAGGTTGCAAATATTGCTGTGTAAGTTTATTTTACGATCTTCCTTGATTCACTCTGAAATAAATTTATTTACTTCCCCTCTTTTTTTTTTTTTTATATTATTTTCTGCCCCTCTAAGACAGCTTATGCATCAAAATAGGGAAATGGTATGGGTCGTTATCCTGCCATGAAATTCAGAGTTTCATCCAATGATTTCTTCAGGAGAACTGCAATCATTGTTGAAGTAAATGATATATCTTTAAATAAGAAAAGAAATTTGGGGCGAGGATTACCTGCCGATTATTGGGACTTTATCCTTGGAGATGTTCAACAAGAAGAAAATCATGTAAATAGAAAGGTTTTATCACCCGTTCAGGTAATACTTTTACATTCATGTTGTACTTTTGTATCATTATCCTTTGGTACTATGAATTTGCACTATATTAAAATTCATTCTTTGCTAGAAGGGTACTGGTATGTATGCTCCTTGATAATATAATTGATAACGAATGGAGTTATGTGCTGTGTTCAGCTCAACTGCTTGTTAGCACCTCTAATGAAGACGTTGCTTCAAAAGCCTAAATTAGCGTACATTTAATGTATACAAATTGTTTATCATATGCAAATTTGAGAAGTCCAAAAACATTCATGTGATGATTTTTACGCCTGCTACAAATGAGACAGGGATGGTACTATTATTTATCTAATCTTAAAATGGTCCGAAACAAATTTATTCATTACTGATTGAAAAAGTAGGATTCCAACTTGTTAGTTAGACTTTAGTTACTTGGTCTGTATTTATTACTTTATTGATGATTTTTACGCCTGCTACAAATGAGACAGGGATGGTACTATTATATATCTAATCTTGAAATGGTCCGAAACAAATTTATTCATTACTGATTGAAAAAGTAGGATTCCAACTTGTTAGTTAGACTTTAGTTACTTGGTCTGTATTTATTACTTTATTGTGATCCACCATACCTTGGAGAGTACCTATTGATGTTTTATGGATTGACTGGGAATGACTTGCTGAAATAAACAGTCCATTTCTTTCAATAGAAGAAAATTCCCCTTTTCAAGGTCCTGAATCTTATGATATTCTAATTTGTCGACTCATTTTACTTCTGTGGTCATTCTTTTTTTCTGGTGCTTGACTAATGTAAATTTTATATTTCCTTTTTGATATTCAGGTTGAGAATTTATTGAGTGGTGTTGATCCGAACTTCATTGAAAAGTTTATTCCAAGCATGGATTTGGTTGGTCTCAGTTGCTTCTTGGTGGCGCCGAATTGTCATCGTGTGACAGAAGTCCCTCATCGACTTTCAGGGGGATATCCATTGAGTTTCGTAAGTGTATTCTTCCTCTTTCTAGTAGTCCTTAATATTTATAAGCCGTCACTCGAGTTCCAATTTTTAATATGGTATTCTGTCCGGTTAAATACTTATAGGATAATAGGACCAGGGCTTGCAAGAAATTGGTTGATTTCAGGGGTACAGCAAATGAGTTAAGTTCTCGTGTTTTGGATTGCCTGAGATTTTCCAAGGCAAGTTTCTCTGTTGCTTCATCCTTTGTTTTTCCCACTTAGTCAAAATTACACTTTTTGCTTATGGTTTTACCTTTAAAATGCAGATAAATCCTGACAGAACGCCAGTTAATATTTTTACTGAGTTGCAACAAAGAAAAGTTGGAGAAAATGCTTGCAATTCGTCTGGTTTAAGATGGATGAAAGATGTCGTTCTTGGAAAACGCAACGACAGTACGTTCCGTACTGTGGTTGTTGGTGATCCAGACCTTGAGCTTAGTGAAATTGGTATACCCTGTCAAATTGCAGAAGCTTTGCAGGTTTCTGAGTATGTCAATCGGCAGAATAGGCAAAATTTGCTTTATTGTTGTGAGCTGCGTTTGTTAGAGAAGGGGCAGATAAATGTTCGCAGAAATGGTAATCCAGTAGTTTTGTATAAAAAACAAGATTTGCAGATAGGAGACATATTTTATCGGCCTCTTGTTGATGGGGACAAAGTGTTGATAAATAGGCCTCCTTCCATACACCAACACTCGATGATTGCTCTCACAGTTAGGGTTCTTCCAATATCTTCTGTAGTATCTATTAACCCAATCTGCTGTTCACCTCTGCGTGGGGATTTTGATGGTGACTGCCTTCACGGGTATATTCCACAATCTGTTGGTGCAAGAGTGGAGCTTAATGAGCTGGTTGCTTTGGACAGGCAACTGATTAATGGGCAAAGTGGTGGAAATTTGCTTTCACTTTCCCAGGATAGTTTAACTGCTGCACATTTGCTGTTGGAAGATGGTGTAGGTTTTAATATTTACCAAGTGCAGCAGCTTGAAATGCTCTGTGATAAAGAATTAACATCTCCTGCAATTTTTAAAGCTCCTTCAAGTAATACCCCGTTTTGGAGTGGCAAACAATTGTTCAGCATGCTTTTGCCTTCTAAATTTGACTATGCCTTTCCTTCAAATGATGTTTTTGTTAAAGACGGGGAGCTGATATCTTGTTCCGAGGCTTCTGGGTGGTTACGTGATTCAGAGAACAATGTTTTCCAAAGTCTTGTGGAACATTTTCAAGGGAAGACTTTGGACGTATTGCATGGTGCACAGAAAGCTCTTTGTGAGTGGTTGTCTATGACAGGGTTTAGTGTTTCCCTCTCAGATCTGTACCTTTCTTCTGATTCCTATGCGCGGAAAAACATGATGGAGGAAATCTCCTATGGCTTACGAGTAGCAGAACAGGCTTGTGATTTCAACCAGTTATTGGTAGATCATTACTCTGATTTTCTTTCAGCAAGTCCAGAAGAGAATGAAAATTTTGTGACTGTTGATGTGGATCGTCTGAATCATGAAAGGCAAATATCTGCTGCTCTAAGTCAAGCGTCGGTCGATGCTTTTAGACATGTTTTTCGCAATATTCAGAGTTTAGCTGATAAGCATGCGTGCAAGGACAATTCTTTCCTTGCTATGTTTAAGGCTGGAAGCAAGGGTAATTTACTGAAATTAGTGCAACATTCCATGTGCCTTGGACTGCAACATTCTCTGGTTCGCTTGTCATACAGAATTCCCCGTGAACTTTCATGTGCTGGTTGGAACAGTCAAAAGGGGCTTCATTCAGTGGAGATGTCTTCAGATACTCTTGAACCAAACCAGTCTTACATTGCTCATGCTGTGGTTGAGAGCTCTTTTCTTACTGGGTTGAATCCACTTGAATGTTTTGTTCATTCAGTGACAAACCGTGATAGCTCTTTCAGTGACAACGCAGACCTTCCTGGGACATTGACCCGTAGACTTATGTTCTTCATGCGTGATATGTATGATGCATATGATGGAACAGTGAGAAACTTATATGGCAATCAACTTATACAGTTTTCTTATGATGCCGAAGAGGATTCATCTTGTGATAGCTATTTTCGAGAGGATATTATAGGTGGCGAGCCAGTCGGAGCGCTTTCTGCCTGTGCGGTTTCTGAGGCTGCATACAGTGCTTTGAGTCAACCTATTAGTCTACTTGAAGCATCACCTTTGCTGAACTTAAAAAATGTTCTAGAGTGTGGTTCAAGGAAAAAAGGTGGTGATCAGACCGTGTCTTTATTTTTGTCTGAGAAAATTGGTAAACAAAGAAATGGGTTTGAGTATGCAGCACTAGAAGTTAAGAATTATTTGGAAAGATATATGTTCTCAAACATTGTTTCTACTGTCATGATAATATTCACCCCACAGCATTGCAGTCAAGTCAAATACAGTCCTTGGGTTTGCCATTTTCATTTAGACAAGGAAAATGTAACAAGAAGAAAATTAGAAGTGCATTCTATCATTGACTCTCTTTACCAGCAATATGACTCCTTCAGAAGAGAGTCAAAAGTCATTCTTCCCAGTTTGAAAATATCAAGCAAGTAAGTTTCTTCCATTCTGGTACTTCAAGCGTTGTCTTTTGTCACTGATTGAGATATTCACTGTTCATAATGACTTTAAAAACATTGTTGCTTTATAAATTTCTGATTCTTCCCACTGTCTCTTATCCCAGAGTTCTATATTTGCTTTGCTTTGTATTCTCAGCATTGAATGTTATTTAGATTACATCTAGGCATATTCTTCCTCTGTTTTCCTTACATTATATCATGATTCAGTAACTTGTCTTCCTTTCTACATTTCATGAAAACTTTGGGACTTTTAATTATTTTGGTACCGCCCTCCCTTAAGTAAAACTGAAGTCCTCTTGCTTTGGTAAAATTTGATACAGAACTAAAAGAACCTTCTCAAATAATAGAATGGAAGAGAAAGGTTGAAAATCAGAAATTAGGGTAGACAAGTACTGGATAATCTAAAACTATGATTTAGTTTAATGCAATTACGCACTCAAAATTTCAATTACAACAAGGCCACTACAGAGGAATTTGGATATTTTAGTCTAATAATTTTCAATATCAATTGCGGGTTAACTTTTTACATTCAGTATTGTTTTATAGACCAGATACATGTTGTATGGAATAAATCTTTTATAAGAGTGTGTTTGGCCCTATTTTTTTGAGGTTTTAAAGTTACTTTTAGGATAAAGTTAAAAATTAGAACTTAGAAGTTAAAAGTTGTTTGCTATTTGTCGTTTTTTTTCAACTTTATTAGTATTTTTAGGTTAAATATTAGTATTTTTAGGTTAAAATCTGTTTGGTAATTAATTCTTAAAGAGCTTTGAGATTTTATTATAAATTATCATAAATCAAATAAAAGCCATTTTTTTTTATAAAAAAACTAAATTCTGAACAGACCTGATTTTTGTCGGGGACGGCCCTGTCAATATTGTTTGATCTCTACATCTTTATTATAAAAAATGTACTGTCAAACACTGATATTATTGTCTAAATCCAAACCCAAATTTACATACAAAATAAAATAGTATAAATATGTAAGCGCCAATTTTTTTTTTTTTTATAAATACATAGAATTAGGGTATGGCAGGTTTGGTGGGAACTCCTATAAAATAAATAAAAGGTTTAGTGGGAATTGTGTAATGAGATACACAATAAAGTAGAATAAAAGAAAAAATGTCCCCTGAGGAAATCGAATGGTGAAGCATTCTGCAAAGTGCCATGTAAGTTGGTTTGAAGTTGATTTCAACATCTTATTTTGAAAGTCACTTCTATTTGGTTTTCTTCATTACAAATGAGATACTTTTTATTTTTTTATTTTTTATAAAGAGCTGTATTAAAATTGTGTTTGGCCCTACTTCTCTGTAGAAGTGGAAGAGAAGTAGAAAATAAGGAGGGCCAAACATGCTCTAAGTGTCAAGGTAGTTTTGAGTTTCAATTTTGATCAAGAATAGAGGACATGGGTGATTGACTAAACTATAATTTTGTGACTCTTCATGAAAAATGATTTTTTGCCGATATTCAATGAATTTTGTGAACTTTATGAAGTTATAATTCTATATGGTCATAGAAGAACATAGAAGAATAACCAAAGCTATTATTCTTATTGTAGTTGATTCTGAAGGAATCTTTGTTTATCTTTTAGCATTGAAGTTACTATTGCCACAATTGCTGAAATTGGGACCGGTCACTTCTCAACAAGAGGAATACTGTGTTCTTGCTGTATATAACAAATAAAGAATCATATATTCAGTAGTTACGCGTGCACACACATCCATGACCCAGTACCTACTGAAATGTAAATCATGCCATATGAAAGCGATGATAGGGAGTGTAATCCCTTGCTGATATGTTGAGGGATTGGATTGGATAACTTTTGTTTCATTGATATTTTTCAAATTTGTTGTTGTTTATGTTTCTTTATGTTTTATTTTCAAGTTAAGAAGGGAGCCCTTTTCCTTCTAACCACGTTTAATTTATATTCTCTTTGTCTTAATGAGTTTCTTCTTTTATCAAAATGATTATGATTTTAACAGTTTCTATTATCTAAGTTTTTCTGCTTAAATTCTCATTCCTGCTTGGAGCTTTTACCATGGCTACTAACCAAGTCAATGAAATAGCAGGAAATGGTGTGTAGATTACAAGGCTAATGAAGGTGGAGAAACCTCTGTTTGTAATGAAAAAGATGGTGAAGATTGCATCACTGTTGCCGTTGTCGAAGACTCTAAGAATTCTGTACAACTGGACTCTGTTCGCAAGAGTCTGATACCTTTCCTTCTGCAAACAGCTATAAAAGGTCTGTAGTAATATAATCAGAATATCACCTGGAGGTTAAAATGATTAAATGAGCCTTTTAGAGAATCTATTTCCAGGACATTTCTTTAACTGTTGTTCTAGTTCAAATTTTGTTTACGCTACATAATGACGGTTGAGCTTTTCTGTATCATCATATCTATTTGATGTTTCCAACTTCAATTCAATAAACTCTTGCTTAATTGGCTATTTTGAAATCTTGGTGGAGCTAAAAATGTGTTTTTTTCCTCTTTTCTTTTTGGGTCATGGAGTTGAAGCGTAGTTGTATAAATAAGCCAGGTTCGTCCTGGTCATGGGACTAGGTCACTAAATGATCAGATTATAATATTCAGTTTTTATCACAACTCCACTACATCTGGTTTGATATATACATGAATCTGGTTTGATACATACATGAATACTTATCGCTTGTTATTTATAGTGAAGTAAAAAATGCTAATACTTAGTACTATCATGAATTTCCTAAATTTCCTTTAGGATTTTTGGAGATCAAGAAGGTTGACATTCTCTGGAAGGATCTGCCAAAAGTAACGAAATCTTATAATGGTTCTTCTGGTGAACTATACCTGAGGGTTACTATGTCCAGCGGCAATGACAATGGTACATTCTGGGGTAGGCTGATAAATCACTGTCACAGAATAATGCCGTTGATTGACTGGACACGAAGTCATCCTGATAATATTCACCATTTCTGCTCAGCCTTTGGAATCGATGCAGGGTGGCAGCATTATTTCCATGTATGATTAAATAAATTTCCCTCCTTTGTATTATGTTCCGATCTGAACGTTATGGAGATGTGTATTTAATTTGCTAGAATATGATTTTTACATGTAGAATTTGTCATCTGCAACTTCTGATACTGGCAAGTCAATTCTTCCTAAGCATCTGCGTCTTGTTGCCAACAGTCTTTCAGCTAGTGGAGAGTTTGTGGGATTAAATGCTAAAGGAATGGCGCGGCAAAGAAAACATGCATCCGTTTCATCACCCTTCGTGCAAGCATGCTTTTCTGTCAGTTTTTGCATTTATATTCCAAACAAATGCTTCATATTTTTTTTTTTTTTTTTATGTAATGGGATTATAATTTATGATAACCTCTAAAATTCATGCTGAAATTGTGGAATCATATCGCAGAATCCTGGTAGTTCCTTTTTAAAAGCTGCGAAGTCTGGAGTTGTGGATAATCTCCAGGGCAATCTAGATGCATTGGCTTGGGGAAACTGTCTGCCCATGGGGACAGGTGGACAGTTTGATATCATATACTCAGAGAAGGTGAAGTTATGAATTTTCTTATCTATTAAAATATTAAACTTTTAGCTTCCAATGACCTTTTGATTGATCATTCATATGTCTTCATTTTCAAAAACCCCTAGAATGTGCTGAGCAGCTGTGCGAAGGTTTTAATGTATAATTAAATTTCATTGTCCCAAAACATTAATTTTTTTCTTATTTTTGAAAAATTTAATTGAAAATTGATTTCAATGACATCAAAGTTATGATGCATAGGTACGGGTACGGCACCCGGTACATAATACGGCAAATTTTAAAAAATGACGGTACGGGTACGTTGATATAAAACATCAAAAAAGAAAAAATTTCAAGTACCATTTTTGTTGTAAAGACATGCTTAGAAAAAAATCAATTATAATAAAAAATAGTAGTGTTATTCGTATTTTGATCATGTGTTTAACACACTTCTATCATCATGTTGCTAAAGAGTTTTACTTTTTTTGTGCACCCCCTCTACCATTTTCATCAAAAGCAAGAGAGAGAATTGAAATACAATAAAAAAGCAAAATAATTTTGGTTATTTTTCCACCGCCCGTACGTTTTTGCCGCACCAACTACGGCGAAACAACTAAGTAAAAATGGTATGGTTCAGTACGTAAGTTACAAGTACCGTACGCGTACCTGCTATGGGTGCATACCCGGTACCAGTACTTCTCCATGTTTGGAGTACCCATGCTTTAGAGCATACAAGTCATGGCAATTTTCTGTTGTAAATTTTTGTCAACTGTTCTAAATGAAAAGCAGCATCCTGGCACTTACCGCAGGCTTTCTTATTGTTCATTTCCCTTTCCAAATATAGCCATATATAATGAATAATATGAACTTCCAGTTAAACTTCTTATTGTACCACTTCCTTCTCCAATTTTAATTATCAATTAATTAATTTAAATTCTACCATGGTTGTTTTTAACAGGTAGAGGAGATTGATAAGTCTGTAGATGTGTATGGCCTGCTAGAAACCAGTTTTAACCAGATGGACCAAGAGATTAATACCCTTCAATCTCGCAAATATTCATCTGGAAAATGCAGTTCAGATTTTAGGTCTAAAAATGGGGGTTACACCCCAAAAGAGCCTAAGCAGTGGAAAAGTGTTTTAAGAAATTTCATGACTGCAAATGATATTCAGAGGCTTACTTTTGATGCAAGGGTCATACTGAACAAGTAAGATAACATATATCTTTTCTATGGGTTGATAAGGCTGTCTGTGCATTTGATGGCATGTAGCATTGTATCTATTTATTGATATTGACATTACAATATATAGGATGCATTTATATTATATACTGCATTTATGTAGTGATTTGTCCTATTATTTCAAATATATAAATAACCCCCTGTAGTTTGAAAGCTTCGTAGCGGGGTTTCCTTGGTTTTTAATAGCTGCTTGTTTTCTGTTTATTGCTACTAAATTTGAGGTATATATATTTTTTTGGACATGGTTTTATTTGGTTGTCTAGGTTGGTTCCCTTAGCTTAATCTGTGATCTCTGCTTTACAGAATAATTTTCAACTTTGGATGTTGTCTTTGTAGGTATCAGATTGATCAGACACTAAGTGAGACGGACAAGTTAACAATAATGAAGGTTTTGCATTTTCATCCTCGTAGAGATGAGAAGTTTGGCTCTGGACCACAAGACATAAAGGTATGTGTGCTTGCATGAAAGTGGTTTATACATGTGCTCAATTATTATTTTTGTTTCATTTCTTCATGCTAGCGTGTTTAAGTATTGGCAATGAGTAGTAAATTGTAACGCCTGACATCAAAATTGGGAAATTTTTCTATATTTTCACTGAAGAAAATTATTATCTCTGCTTAAAGAAAATTTCCTTGGAATACATTATTCTTCCTTTCCTCTTGTGTGGCAATTAGATTTGGTGCCATTATAAGATAAACTACACTGGTACATGGGCTGATGATAGCATTTTATGCATCGAGGAATTTTTCAAGTTTTTTGTTAACATCTTAGTACATTATCATCGGATAATCTTGTTTAAAAGATTATCAAATGTTTATGCTTATTTGTTCTTCATTCCAAAACTCGTATTTGTTTAACTTCAAAACTAGGTTAAAGCTGCCAAATATTATAATGAAAGCAAAATGAACATTACGCAGCCATTTTATGTGAAAATAAGAATGAAGAGAAATATTCAAGTGTTGGTGACCTTAAATTGATGGGTCAGAAATTTTTCCCACACTTGTATAAAATCTGTAAACTGAAAAACTGTAGATGGCTATTAACTTTCCTACAAGGAAAACTTGCATTCCATAGAATCATTTGTGGTATAAACCGTTTCAATGATATGGAAGCTATAGTAAAGAATATTTTTAACTTTCAAATGCAACTGGCCTCTGTATTAGGATTATGGCCCAATTGGGATTAGCTTCTAGTTTATTGGAGCTTCTAAGTTAAAATGGGTATTAGTGTATGTTTCCTATGAAAAAAATCCTTATAAACATAACGATATTTATGGAAAAGTTAAATGGGAACTTCTGAAGAAATTGAGACGCAGTTCAAAATTATTTAAAAAACTCTGGCAGTGGAAGGGAAGAACAGGCTTGTGGTCTTCTGAAAACCCCGGTAATATGCCCCTCCCCCATCCCCCCACCCAAATTGGGGGTTTATCCTTCCCAAACAAGGTGATGGATCATCCTCCCTTCCTCTTCTCACTCAAACATAGGATTAGTATATTTTGCAAGTACTTTTTTAGCAGTCTTGTTTTTCAGTTTATCCAAATAGCTCTAGGAAAGAGGTGCTTGTTTGCATTTTGGTTGTTTTCCACCAATGTCTTTACCAGTTAAATGCTCCGTGTTATAAAGTTCCCTTCATGCTTGTGGTTGCCCATGCATTTTTTCATGTTTACCCACAGGTTGGATGGCATCCTGAGTTTACAGACAGCCGTTGCTTTTTTATAATACGAAAGGACGGGTCTGTTGAAGATTTTTCATACCGCAAATGCATTCTTGGTGCTCTTGATATTATTGATCCGAAAAAGTCAAAGATCCAAAGGAATAGATGGTCGGGAAATGGTGATATGGAAGCTAAAAAATGGTCGGGAAGTTATGACAAGGAAGCTAAAAAATGGTCGCAAAGTTATGACAAGGAAGCTAAGAAATGGTCAGGAAATGATGACATGGAAGCTAAAAATTGGCCGGGAAATAATGATGTGGAAGTGACTAGCATCTGATACGATGAAGTCACAAACTATTATGAGGTCATCTTTTCTCGGAATAAATCATTGTAACATACAGGTGGAAGGGTAATTGATTAGTAGTGCCACAGCTCTAGAGTTACAAAAAACGACGTTGTTTTTCTACCTTTGATTTTTAAAGGTTGTCCCAAATCAACGGTAGAGAGACACTGTTGTCATTTGTGTGTTTGGAGTTTGTAATTGGCATTACTCCTGCTTGGAGGTGCATAACCTGGACCCTTATTCTGTTGTGTATTATCTAGTTAGAATTAGTAGTAGCCAACTGAAATGTAGCTAGATGAATTTAGCTCCTCTGATAGTGCCAGTGCAGCGAATCAAGATGAAAATTGTGCAGCAGTACCTTTTGAAACAAAGGATGTGAGGCATTGGAGGGAGTATACAAGTTGAAGGAAATGACTGTACTTTTTTTTTGTTTTGTTGTAACAATTAACTTTCCTTTTTTATCATAAAGATGGAATGGGTGCTAAATCTTAAGAGCTTCTTTTTGCTACTTTCACTAATATTTTTTTGCCTCTGATTATGTGAGGCAAAGAAAGAACTAGTGGAAGTAGCAACGGGAAGCTTGCAAACTGCAAAGATTTACCCCCCAGACCAAATGTATTTATGAATATATCGTAGTTAAACTTAAATGTAATAATCGTGTATCCTACCCAGTTTTAGCAACCTATTTTGGTTACATTTATTTGAAACTATGTGTTGGTTATTCTTAAACCCTGCTGAAGTTTTTGACACCAAAGTTGTCCAATGAGTTTTTAAAATTTTTTTATTTGATTGAAATTTGGTAGCATATAAATCATATTTTTGTAGTTTCACATTAATCAAAGGTTATTTTATATTTTAATGAAATTTGTTGAATGCTTTTAGCAGTACTTTTTGAATAACTAATACTCTCCCTCCTTCTCACAATTCTTGTCTCTTTAGCATTTTTTCTTTTTTTTCAAAATAATTGTCACTTTACAACAATACCCTTATTTATTGAATTTCATCCAACTTAACTATTTCACTAACTACAATTAATGAGGATATTTTAGTAAATGCTACTAATTTTAACATTGAAATCAACACAATTAATCATTTTCTTAATATTCGTGTATAAATTTTAAACGACTAATATTGTGAGACGGAGGGAGTAAATGCATCAAAAGTCTTTTTCACCGGAAAAAAGTTAACAAATGATATTCTTACAGTGCACACATTTAGTCAGTCAACTATCAACTATCTAATACTCTCAATTTGCTAAAAGTAAATGGATAGTGCCATTTGGTGAGATATAGATACAAAAAAAGTATGTAGTGTGGAGAGGATCTTAACATGTGTGTCCTACCACTAAGTGAGTCCCATCACTATTAACTATAGAGACACTAATAGAGACACTAATAAATGGAGAGGATTTTGACTCTTAATTTGTAGTGTGCCATATTGCCACTGGTTTACCTCTCACTTTTTTGTATGTTTATGAGTGTCTGTTTGCTTTTACTATTTTATCAATTTTGACACATATTATGATTAACTATTTGTAAAATAATCCTTTAAAGAAACTATTTGTAAAGTAATATTTAAAATAAACTCTTTTAAGAGTGTCTAATATTGTTTCTATTTTAATGAGATTTGATTTTTCTAATTAATAATTTAATTATATTATTAAAAGGATACATCCTCTATATACATGCATGAGTTGAGGTTTGAACTTTGAACTCTAAACACCTATTTATTCACTTTAAAAATAAATTTTTAACCACAAACTACTTGGAGAAAAAAATAAATAACAAGGAGTTGCACACTACCTTATGTATCAAATGACTTGCACAATATTTGCTTTGCTGGGCTGAATTGAGCGTTAGTGCCTTACAAGTAACCGCCTCCATCTCTCCACAACAATGTTAATTAGAGGTCGAGATAGCATGCAGATGCAGGCTACATCAACTATAGACCACAATAATTAGTATTAATTATTAATTAGAGATCGAGATAGTACAAATGAAAATAATACAACATAATACGATTGTATGCTTATTGGTGTATGATATTGAACATTGGGTAATACTTCCTCCGTCTTAAATTATAAGTCGTTTCAAAATTTTTTTTGGGACATATAAATCTAGGTGAGAATGTTCCTATGAATGAGTGACTGCATAAGAAAAAAAAAATCTAGGCAGCCAAATATGATACTCACTCCGTCTCAAAATAATCGTCTCTTTAACATTTTTTCTCTATCTCAAAATAATTGTCACTTTATAATATCAATGCAACATTTATTATTATTTTCTATTATTATACCCCTATTTATTGAATTTCATTCAACTTTAACAACTCCACTAACATAATTGATAAGAGTATTTTAGTAAATGATACTCCCTCCGGTCACATTTATAAGCAAAACTCAACTTTTTAGGTTCATTGAATTACTAATGTATCTGGTCACATTTATAGCTAGATACATTAATTATCCAATGTACCTAAATAGTTAATTTTTGCTTATAAATGTGACCGGAGGGAGTATTAATTTTATCATTGAAATCATCGCAATTAATCATTTCGTTAAAAATTGTGCACAAACCTTAAATTTTTTTTTTTGACAGAGTGCACAAACCTTAAATGTCTATTATTTTGAGACTGAGAGGGTAGAATTTAATTTATTAAAATACCATTACAAATTATTATAGAAGCACTTTACATCTATATAATTCTTTTTTATTCCCTCAAAAAAAAAATCTATATAATTCTTTTTATGTGATTTTCTTTCCCACCCTCGATGCTTCTCGCGCGCCATCCACATTTTCCATTTTATCCCTTTTCAGATTACATATCCGAAACAAAAAACACCGCACAAATTATATAATCCAAAATATGCTAACATATAAGGTGGCCTTGTCCAACCTTCCAAAATCCAAACTTTGCTACATTGTGCCATCTTTAAAGTCAAGTGCTAGAATCCACCGAGTTTGAAATCTCTCCCACTACTAAACAAAAGGTTACTTCACATTTGCTCAAATATTTGGCGGTTTATTTTTTTTCTTTTCTGGGTGGGTGAGTAAGGCCAGACGTGACAAATCTGTACCGTCTCAAATGTCAAAGCTTGACCATGTCCCTGAGCCTGAGCTAGCAGAGCTAGTGTATGAGCCCCGAAAAGAGGATGCATGAGGTG
Organism: Medicago sativa; assembly: GCF_051527215.1. NCBI lineage: Eukaryota > Viridiplantae > Streptophyta > Magnoliopsida > Fabales > Fabaceae > Medicago > Medicago sativa. The sequence continues at coordinate 4,348,037 of NC_140753.1, forward strand.
CAAGAGGAGGATGGGATGGACGAGGCACTGGAATACATGAGGTGGGTCGTTCTACTCAACATGATATATCATTTCGTATGTTTTGGATATTCGGTCATGCATTTCTTTTTGATATTTCATTTTCGATTTTGCTATGATTTGGATATTTGATTAGTTTGGAAGGTATAATATTATGATGTGTTGTATTAGTTATGTGTGTTGGTAATGTATATTTTGAAGTGTGTTGTTAATAGATATGTGGCAAATAGGCAAAATGTAAAGTATATGTGTTACCTTTGTGCTGATGCATTTTAGATTTTGTATGCCGAAACCATAATATACCAATTCAATTTTGTTAATCCGAAATATATCAACATTATTAGGAATACCATTGTGTTAAATATTGGTCTAAAGGGAGTTTGGATTCAACTTCCATTTGTCGAACTGTCATGACACTTGCTTATAGACATATTTAGTGACAAAATAGAAGTTCTTTTGTATTTTTGAATTATATAATCCAAATATCATTACAATACTTCAAAATATAGAAGTTGAAAAGGAGTAAAAAGACATTAACGTAGGGCGCGTGAGAAGTAAGTTGATTGAAATAAAAAATTTTCTTTTTTCATCTGTAGTTGATGGTACTCAACTTTTAGGATGGATGAATGTGTGATTGGACCGAAAAATTTTACGAACAATTTTTCATTACAATTTTATTAATAAAAGTAAGACAGTTTCTCAATCCGCACCACTTAAAGCTTAAATATATCAAAATTCACTACAAAGATATATTTCTTGCAGTGTATTTTCAGACGAAATACACTATTGAAAATGTGCTTCCAATAAACTCTCCCGCATTTTTTTTGAAAGAAACTCTCCAGCATTTTAGAGGTGCAAATTGAGAAATTGTCTAATAATTATCCATAAATTTTCATCCCCATTTTAATCCTGCCCTTGATTATAATGATGTCCCACAATAATTGGCATGGTGCAGATAAAAATGAACAAAAATAATGGCTATAGATTATGATCTTGCAATCCCAAAATACAAACTTCCTAACGAAGAAAAAGCTAACAAGATGTGCTTGTTCTAGCTGTATAGAATATGGTATTGCTTGTTATAGGAGTACATCTTTACTTGGACATGGATAGAAGTGTATACATATACTACTATTAGAGCTGTAATAAGAATTCTGCTCTTTACCCAAATCTTTTCGCTCATTCCCAAAATAAAATACCAAACTGCCTCTACGCAACTTAACTTGCGTAGTGTGAGTTAACTCACACTAAGTACTATGTTTCGTTCAAAACTCAGCAGGCAAGCACAAAACACCATTTTTTCTTTCCCTCCACCTCCAAAAACCCAAAAAGTGTGAATTTTTGGGTCATAATCTTTACTCCAAATCATTGCAAATCGTCAGGAAGTAAGTTTCTACGCTCATCAAGCATCAAAGAACAGGTAATGTATCACCAAAACTCATCCTATTTTCCTGGTTTTTTTACCTGTCACGTCATTTTGTTCAGTAGGTGCTAGGGCTGAGCGTGAGTTAACTCACGCTAGGTGTGAGTTTTGCGTAAGTTAACTTGCGTAGGAAGATACCACTAGCGCGAGTTAACTCACGCTAGTGTGTTGCCCAGTCCGTTGCCCAACTTTTGAAATTTTGCGCCACTTTTTTTTACTTGTTTTGCTTGCCGCACAAGTCATTTATTTATTTTTTCTTTATTTTTTTATTGAGTAGACATTGAGTGGCATGGTTGAACATGTGGCGGAGGATGGCATTGAGCCCAAACCGGGCAAAAACAAAGCTTCCGGTGAAGCTTCCGGCGTAGTCAAACCAACCAATGATGTGAAGTTTAAAGTGAAAATTCCTTTTCAAGTTGAAGCTCACATACTTCACAATCAAGCAAACCCGGTACCTACCGGTAACTTTGAAGAGAAGCCTAAACCGGTACCTACCGGTGTTCGTGTTATTGAAGAAAACACCGGTTCATTTTTTTACAACAAACGAGAGATGGAAAGATCGAGAAGAATTGCTTGGTTGGGTTCGTCGACAAGCGGCTAGGGCGGGATTTACTATTTCTATAGATAAATCTAGTACAATAGCGCCATACATGACGATGCAATGTGAGAGGAGTGGTGAATACAAGCCACCTAAGACGAGGAAGAAACCGAAGCTTGAAGGCACGTGTTCAAGGAATTGCAATTGTCCGTTTAGGTTGAAATGCTTCTTTGAAAAAAAAACACAAGAATGGTGGATTGCAATGCTTTGTGGAGTTCACAACCATGACTTGGCGCCAAAGTTATCCGGCCACCTTCTTGTGGGTCGACTAAAAGGGGATGAGAAGCAAAGAGTTATCGACATGACAATGAGCTTGGCAAAGCCTAGGAATATTCTCACGGATTTGAAGGAAAAAAACAAAGAAAGTTTGACAGTCATCAAGCAAGTGTATAATGCACTAACTAGATGGCGCAAGGGGCAAAGAGAGGACAAGACCGAGTTGCAATACTTGATTACAAAGTTGGAGAAGCATCGGTATGTCTATTTCACAGGAGCAAATAGCGAGGAAACCACTCTTGAAGATTTATTCTTTGCTCATCCGGATTCAATTGATATGCTCAACACTTTTCCCACCGTTTTGGTCATGGACTCGACCTACAAAAGCAATACATACCGAATGCCATTATTTGAGATTGTTGGTGTCACCTCTACCAAATTGACCTATTCGGTTGCGTTTGCCTTTCTTTCCTTTGAAAGAGAGAATAACTTCATATGGACACTTGAGATGTTGGTTGGTCTTTTGACATCAAAACACAACATGCCTAAGGTGATTGTCACGGATAGGGACCCAGCTTTGATGAAAGCCGTTGCCGAAGTTCTCCCTAAAACGGACCATGTACTTTGCTATTTTCATATTGAGAAGAATGTAAGATCTAGGTGCATCACGGATTGTAAAGTCAATGCCAACCCTTCGAAAGGAAAAGGAAAAGTTATTGCCAAAGAAGCAAAGGAAGCGGATGATGACAAGCAATGTGAGCTTGTTAAGAAAATAGTGAGTGCTTGGAGAGATGTGGTTAACTCTCATACGGAGGATTCATTTGCAATTGCATGGTTGACATTCAAAGATGAGGTATGCGGACCGTTTCCATTGTATGTTAAATATCTTAAGGAAACCGTTTTGCCCCTGAAGAAGCATTTTGTGAGGGCATGGACGAATACATACTTGCATCTAGGGTGTAGGAGCACCAACATTATTGAATCGGCTCATGCACAATTGAAAAGATACTTGAGGAGTAGTGTGGGAGATTTGGCAACATGTTGGGATGAAATAGACAAAATGTTGAAAAACCAATTCGGTGAGATACATGGGAGTTTTGGGAGGAGCAAAACCGTCATGGTGCACAAATACAAAAAAAAAAACAAGTTATTCTCCGAGTTGGAGGGGTATGTCTCTAAGGCCGCTTTGGGTTTCATCGATGAAGAATATGAACGCTCTAGGAGATTCGGCTTTGCTAAAGAAGATTGTGGTTGTGTGCAAATGGCAACGTTCGGGTTGCCTTGTGCTTGTATTCTTGCCGAGAAGAGAAAGAAAAAATTGCCTATTCTTTTGGATGAAATACACCCTCATTGGCGATGGTTAAGTGTAATTGGAGAAGAGGTTGATGCCAATTTTTCCGTTACGGAGGAATGGGACGCCATTCAAGAATGTATCAAGAGGTCCCCTTACAAGATGAAACTCTTCATCAAATACAAGTTGCGTGAACTAGGATTTCCGGAGGAAACAATGTTAAAGCCACCTCCGAGAAAAGTGGCCACCAAGGGGGGGCACCTAAAAGGGTGAAGTCTACACCGAAAACGAGATCCACCGGTCGAATTCCCTCTAGGTGGGAGACTATTGATGCTCAAAATCCCGATAGTCAATGCACACATGGCAAGAGTAAGTCTCATAAGACTAAAGGTTCTCGTCTTGGCACTTGCTCCCGCTCACAAACTTCAACTCCTACTTCAAAAAAAACAACCTTATTTGCAAATACCATACATGTCACAAATTCCAAATCTCATGAGACCTTACGTTGAAGACATTGTGAATGTTAGAGGGGATGATAATTGTGGTTTCCGGGTCGTAGCTAGGCACATGGGATTTCATGAGGATGATCATGTTTTGGTTCGTCATGCACTTATTAATGAGTTGAAAACTCACAAGAGTGACTACTTGCCAATATATGCTACCGAGAGCCGTTACAAACTTATCTTGGATGGATTACACCCTCCAACAAGTAGAAGTGGTATTGCGCCTCCAGAGAAGTGGTTGACCACTCCGGATATGGGTCACATTATTGCTAGTTGCTACAATAGAGCGGTTGTTCTATTGACTTTGCCCGAATTGGGTGGTTCATGTGAGACATATTTTCCAATCCGGAGTGCTCCACCACTTAATCCACATTCCAACATAATGTGCCTTTGCTTGATTCCCGACCACTTTCTTCATGTAAAGTTGAAAGAAAATTGTCCGCTACCACCTCCTCCTAAGGAGTGGATGACTCACAAGATTGGTGAAGCAGAGGAATGGCTTTTTCAGTTTTTGGATAGAAATGCCGCCTTCGATGAGCTCATGTCTAAGGAGCCGAAGCCGCCAAAGAAACCAACAAATGAGCACAATCCTATTACTTTGGACACTCCGGAAAAGCCAAAGCAAGAGAACGAAGTCATGGATGAAGATGAAGATTATGCACTATCACTAGTCTAGTTAGATAGGTTATGACACTTTTGGATCGGTGGGTGTTCGTCCTATTTTTCGGTGGTATTACACCCCGACATATTTTTTGGTGGCCTATTGTGTAATTTTGATATTTATGGCCAATATGTAACTAGTATTATATAAATATATGAAATGAATTATTTTGGATCGTTTACGTGTCATTAAGTGTTTAAATTATTGCGGGTCATTACCGGCGAATTTATGAAATTTGGACTGTTTGGATCGTTTATATGTGATTACGTGATTGTGACAAAAACGATGTTTTTAAGTAATTTAGATCAATTATGTCGTATTATCCGATAAACTTCTTAAACTGACATAATTTGGTTAAGTTATGAATGTGGCGTGACTACGGGTCTTTCTAGACTTATCACAAATCTGTTCTGTTACTGCATGCATTTAATGCAGTTTCTGTTTCTGCTATGAACGTGAGTTAACTCACGCTAGTGCTAATGGCAACGTGAGTTAACTCACGCACCACATTACACTAACGCATGTTAACATGCGTAATTTTTTTTACAAATAACACAAACGCATGTTAACATGCGCAATGTTTTTCTACAAATAACACTAACACATGTTAACCTGCGTAACGTGAGTTAACATACGTTAATATTTGCACTAGCGTAACTTAACATGCGTATGGGCATTAAGGTCTTTTACTTTGGACATGAGCAAAATCATTTGGGTAAAGAGCAGAATTCCTGTAATAAATGCAGCGGCCTAAAATTTGGAGGCTTTGTTCCCTTCGGCCCTTCTAAAAGATAAAGCATTATATATTAAAAAAATAGTAGAATAATAAACCATCAATTTGATCTTTAACTATAGTCACTTTCTCTTCATCTTGTCAAAAAAAAAAAATCATTCACTCTTCAATTTAATTCTTAAACTATATAAATACAAGTTTATTCGATGACAATATCATATTTTAGAAGCTTTAATTTTACCCGAGGATTTCCTCAAGAAAGCGATACACTTCTTTTAATATATGGATTTGTTTTTACTATTATAATAATACTCCCGCTGTTTCAAAATGAGTGTCGTTTTAGCCAATTGCACACAACACTTTTACTAAAATGCCCAAGAAAAAGACAAACTTAAAGTTGCATTGAATTTTTTTTTTGAGAGAAAAGTTGCATTGAAAATTGTGCGAGAGAAAAGTTTGAGTATTTATTGAGGGTAAAATTGGGAGAGAAAAAATTAAAGTTGTATTGAAAATGTAAAGTGACATTCATTTTGAAACAAATTTTTTTTGCCTAAAGTGACAGTCATTATGAAACGGAAGGAGTAATAATTATAACTAGCGTCCTGACGAGCAATCCACTCCTTTTATTGTACTTATGCATATAAATTAGAAACAATAGTTTTTATGAAATTTTGATTAAAATGATATAATTTTGATTAAAATTATAGATATAGATATTTTGCACTTTAATATTGTAACAATTTATACTTATTTTTTTAATGATATTAACATTATAACATTATTATAGGTAAATTTGTTTAAGTGTATAATTGGAAGTGAAAAAACTTGTTCAAAATCATATATTTTCTTTATATATAGTATAAATAATAAAAAATATATACAATCTCCGGTTACTATTATAAACAATTTTTTTTTTAAAATTTAAAATTTATTAAATAAATAATGTATGTAGTCTTTAATATAAATGACATACATAATTTATTCCATGAATTTTAAAAGTGGTTTTTCTTTTGTTTATATATAACATCGACAATACATCATTTCTTTTGTTTAAAAGTGAATTTTTGTTTATACGATCTCCGGAATCCTAAGAAGTATGAAAATACTTTGAGATGTAGGGATCATAAATATGCCTAACACCCATTTATATTTAAGGTTAATTTATGTCCTTAAGGCACAAATTAAAAAGATAAAAAAATTAATCAATAAATATACAAGTTAAAAAGATAAAACTTAAAGCTTTCAAATTAAAAATACACAATTTCTAAATTTTTATTTTTATTTTTGCTTTTTTAGCTTGTGCTCTTATAACACAAGTTAACATTTTCCTATATTTAAACCCACGTTGCACAGACATACATTTAGTAGCAACAATAAAAGTACAGCGCTTGACAGATATTGTGCCTTTTTTTTTTGGTTACATTGATGGTTGGTTAATTAGCCTAATATGTGCAATATATTCAATAAATTAGGCGGGCAATTAAGGCACTATAGGAGCGATAAAAGGGCACATCATAAAATCTGTACTTTCTTAATTGGAAAATGCTAGATATCAAGAATGGATTTTCTTGATGAATTCAAGAATGACATGGCAGAATAATCACCCTTAGATTTTAATCTTATTTATTAAAGTTTCATAAAAAAAAAATATATAACACCCACCACCCCATGATTTCCGGCCAGATTAAGATTTTATTGGCTAACATTAATTTCGAGACAATTTCTTGATAAAATCTTTCTTGATAAATAGCATTGCTCTTCTTAATTATATTGTGAGAGATGCATATGCATTTCTTCTGCATAACATATAATTATTGTTACGTAAAACTAATGCATTTCTTCTCAATGTTAATGAAATTGAGAATAAAAAATAGCGAAAAATATGTATTTAAATTTTGATTATATTAAAATGAACCTGCAATACTATTTTTCTTTGAAGTGTGTTAGATTATTTTTTTTTGTTAGATTATTAGAATAAAAAAACTAAGGGAGTAAAGTGTAAATTTTAACATTAAGAGGATGAGAATGTAATTCAAGCTTTTCTCATAGGAGATGAGTGAAATGTTTTTTAATATGCTTTGAATAAGATGGGAGGAAAACATATATTTTATCATAAGAGGAGAGAAAAGTGTAATTCAATCTTTTTTAAGGAAATGAGAGTGTAATTTACTCTTTTTTTAAAATTAAATTTTTTTTTAAGGGGGGTAGAATGTAATATCCCGCTGTCGGTATCGGTATATTACCCGTTAATCGTGCCAGAGGAAATAATTTATGGAAAGTGGATTAATAGCAAATATTTTATGACATGTCAGCATAACACGGGAAAAGTATCAGAGGCGTATATAACACGCTTAAGTCAAGGGTATTTTGGTAATTGCACGTCAAGGGAGTATTTAAATGATTTTGGGACAAAATATCTTCATAAACTTTTCCCTTTCTCTTTCCAATAGTTGACCAAGTCTTCTTTCTCTCCTTTTCTTCTTCTTCCATCGCCCTTCCTCTCCTCTCCACCAAATCTTGCAAAATCTTCTTCCCTCCATGGTAAGCTTCTAGACTTTGTTCCTTTATGATCTATTAAGCTTAAAGAAGTTTGGGTTTTGTTTGATTTCACTTTCTCTCCTCTCAAGAATGGATTCAAGAAACTAGGGTTTGGATGGTTTGAGTGAAGATGATGTTGGAAGCTTGGGCTTGTATATGTTATGGTTTAAACAAGAACAAGGAAGCAATATGAAGTTGGTTTGAGATGATTTTACCACTCCTCCTTAAAGAAAGAATTTCATGAGGCTAGGGTTTGTTATGCTATGGTTTCATTGTTGATTCAAGTGTGGTTTCTTCATGACTAAGCAAGGAGCAAGATGTCATGGAATACAAGAAAATGAGAAGAAAGCAAAAGAGACCAAGAGCTAGGGTTTTTGGCATGCTTGAGCTAGGAACTTGGTGATACTTCAAGAGTTGATTAGGTGAGTTCCTTAGTTAGTTTCCCACCCTTTGGGATTGAGTATTTATCTTGCAAAGATAATAAGTAATTTAGGGTTTTAAAGTATAAGATAGTTGCCCCTTTTCTTACCATGCTTGCTATACTTGTGCATACTTGTTCTGGGACTGTCTTTATAGGTTTCTAATGATCCTAAGGGTCACATAGCACTTGGAGATGCTTGGTTTGAAGTTTTTGAGTCCAAAATATCAATTTTAAAGTTGCAGGACTGTCACAGCTCGCCACGGCGAGCAAATGGCTCGCGAGGCGAGCTAAAGGGCCGAACAGGGGGTCCTGCTCGCCCCCAACTCACCATGGCGAGTAAGAGCTCGCCTCCCCAGTGATTTTACTCGCCTAGGCGAGCTACACAGTGGGGGAACCCATTGTTTCGTTCGCCTCAGGTCGTTTCGGCGTTTCACGAGCGGTTTTTCTTGTGCAGTCTTTTTAAGAGAAATAAACCCCTCAAACCAAGATCCTAATTGTTCAAGTTTTAAAAGGAGACTTTCTTATAAATGAAACAAGTAATTGACAAGTATGTTAAGGCATGGTAAACGAGAGTACGATGTTTGAATCGGGTAGCAAGATAAATCTTAAGGAAAGGGAAGAACTAGAGCCTCGGTATAGTATCGAGAAATAGAATAGTTAGAAAGAATAGAATGCTTTTCATTATTAATATGCTTGATAGACGCGAGGTAATGAGAGTATTATCTTCGCATAGAAGCAAGTGCCATACGAGTATGGCAAGATGTGAATCGATTTTATATCCATTCACAAAGTAAGTTAAGCAAGCATATAGTTACCTGTAGTGGGATCGTCTAGGGATCCGAGGTAAAAGAGTTAGCATGTTCAACTTAATTTTCATGCATAAGACTAAGACTTATAAGAAGAAAGAGTTTTATGTCTTTTGTAATCCTTCCAAGGTTGGATTCAAGGGGTTCCCCAAGGGGAATGGTTAAGCCGCAAGGGAGCCGCATTTCACTAAGTTAAGATGTCGTGTCTTTTGTATTCCTTCCAAGGTTGGGTACAAAAGGTTCTCCAAGGGGAATGGGGTAAGCCGTAAGGGACCCGCACGTTCACTAAGGGAGTCCGGTGCGCTCTTGCTAAGCACTTCACCGGTAGTAAGGGATTAGCTTCCGGGGTTACTCCACCCGGGGCTCTCCGTAAAATGAACTCAGATAAGTTGTTTGTTACACGCTAACATAATCAATGAAGCTAACTATGCATATTCATCATACATTTATGCGTGTTATGTCATAGAGCCTTGGCATAGACTGTCAAGAACTAGAAAGAATATAGAAGTAGAAAGTCAAAAGCTAGCAAGCTAGAAAGAGTCACTTTTGTGGCAAGATTAAGAAAGTTTATTATTACAACTTATCCAAGTAAGTAAGTAAGCAAGTTAAGAGAGTTATATCATCGACGATCTTAGGTTTCCCCTAATCGTCCGGTTAGAGTCGTGTCATGATTTTAGCAAGTGAAGGCCTTGATGCGGAGATCGTATCTTGGCAATGCGGTTTTAGATCCCCTTAACCGCCATGGCACGTATAAGAAGAGAAGCCTATAACAAGTTAAGAATATTAAGATGGCCCTAGCAAGCACCGCCGTCTAAGAAAGCAAGTACCCACACACGTATAATCAACCGGCAGGTTGTATTGTAGACACGTGGTGACCGTATGTTTCCCCCGTGGTTGCCTATAGCTTAGGGTTAGGTGGAACTCACTGAGACATTATGTCTCATCCCAATCCTTATTTATTTCAGATATCAAGATGGATTAGCAAGCTAGTAGCCGGATGGATGTTTCAGCAAGTGTTCGTTCGTACCAGCTGCAGCAGGATATGGATATTCAAGGATGTCTTTATTATATTTTAGAAAAGTCGAGTTATAATATCTTATTGTACGAACGCATTTGTTGTATACGATATTCATTCGAAGTTTTTATGTAGTAAATTTTTAATGTATCCGGTACTAAACTAACGCACATGCTAGACTTTCTAGATACGTCTGGTATGGGTGTTACATCATTGTTCTCGAAAAGGGTGAATCCTCAGCTAGTGCACCGAAGAAGTACGGTAACGGCCATCAAAAGAAGAAGGAATCTGAAGTAGGGATGGTATCCGGTAACCAGTCTACAGCTGCTGTTGCTCCTAATGCTGCTCAGTTGCCTTTACCTTATCAATACATGCAGTACTCTCAACATCCTTTCTTCGCACCATTCTACCAGCAATATCCTCTGCCACCGGGTCAACCACCAGCACCCATTAATGCCATTTCCCAGCAGGTACAACAACAGCCTCCTGCTCAACAGCAACAGCCACAGCAATAGGGCCCTCGGCCCAGAACCTATTTTCCACCGATACCAATGCGGTATGCTGATCTACTCCCAACTTTGCTTGCTAAAGGACATTGCGTCACCAGACCAGGCAAACCTCTGCCTACTCCATTGCCTCCTAGGTTCCGACAAGATCTCAAATGTGAATTCCATCAGGGCGCTCAAGGCCATGATGTTGAAGGATGCTATGCTCTGAAGTATGTTGTAAAGGATCTAATGGACAGGGGATGGTTGACTTTTGAAAACAATGTCCCGCACGTCCTTGATAACCCACTTCCAGATCATGGGGTTGTTAACATGATTGAGGCTTTTGAAAGAGTCAATGCTTTTGATGAGGTGGAAATGTCTTGGGTAGCCCCCGCCTTAGATGTCCGTAATGTCGTCACTCCTTTGGTCCCGCTACACGTCAAACTCTGCAAAGCTTCTTTGTTTAGTCATGATCATGCTTCTTGTTCAGAATGTCTTCAGAATCCTATGGGCTGTTGTACTGTGCAGGGTGAAATACAGAGCTTAATGGATAACAAACACTTGATTGTCAGCGACGTTTGTATGATTGTGCCAGTGTTTCATGATTCCCCTGTCAAGAATGTGCCTCATACTAGGAAGGTCGAACCATTGGTGATCAGACTACCAGGCCCAATATCTTATGCCTCTACTAAAGCCATCCCTTACAAGTATGGTGCAACTATGATTGAGAATGGGGTGGAAGTGCCTTTGGTATCCCCAGCTACGATTAGTAACATTGCCGAAGAAACTACAACTCTGAGAAGTGGAAGGGTCCGTCCACCCTTGTTCCAGAAGAAGGTTGTTACACCTGCTACCACAATAACTCTGCCAGTTGCTCCTCCTGTTGACAAAAATGCCAGCCCATCGGGCCAATCCATTGAAGAGTCCAATCTGGACGAGATCCTGAGGCTCATCAAAAGGAGCGATTATAAGATTGTGGACCAGCCACTGCAAACTCCATCAAAAATATCCATCTTGTCTTTGCTCCTGAGCTCGGAAGCTCACAGGAAAGTGTTGATGAAAGTACTGGAACAAGCTTATGTTGATCATGAAGTTTCCGTGGATCAATTCGATGGAATCGTGGGTAACATTATTGCTTGTAATAACTTGTGGTTTGGTGATGATGAACTCCCCGAAGCAGGAAAACACCACAACTTAGCTTTACATATCTCGGTGCACTGTAAGTCTGATATGATATCCAATGTGTTGGTGGACACTGGATCATCCTTGAATGTGATGCCTGAGTCTACACTGAGACAGTTGAGCCATCATGGAATTTCCCTAAGGGGAAGCAGTTACTTGGTTAAGGCTTTTGACGGATCTCGTAAGGATGTCCTTGGTGAGGTAGATCTGCCAATCACCATTGGTCCTGAGACGTTCCAGATCACTTTCCATGTCATGGACATCAATGCTTCTTATAGTTGCCTCCTTGGAAGGCCGTGGATTCACGACGCTGGGGCAGTAACTTCCACTCTGCATCAAAAGCTCAAGTTTGTGAGGAATGGTAAGCTTGTCACTGTGCATGGTGAAGAAGCGTATCTGGTTAGCCAAGTGTCATCTTTCTCTTGTGTTGAAGCAGGGTCCGCTGAAGGGACGTCATTTCAGGGATTGACTATTGAAGGTGCGGAGCCTCGAAGAGCTAGTGCTACTATGTCCTCATTGAAAGACGCCCAGAGGGATGTTCAAGAAGGGCAATCTGCTGGCTGGGGCAAAGTGATACAGATTTTGGAGAATAAGCGCAAAGAGGGCCTTGGGTTCTCCCCAACCTCGGGCATTTCAACAGGAACCTTCTACAGTGCTGGGTTTATCAATGCTATATATGCTGCTGAAAGTAGTTATGTGCCTGCGTTTGTTGTACCAGGAGGCATTGTGAGAAATTGGGAGGCCGTTGACATTCCTTTAGTCATGCATGCTTCCGTGTAATGTGTCTTGTTGCTCATGTTTTTTGTTTTCAAAATAACAATCCTTTCTCTCTGCCCAAGGCGAAAGTGACGTCTTTGTACGGGCATGTTTGTTTCGGCATTGCCGTTATTAATAAGAATTGTCGTTTTTTCCGTGACTCTTTGTTTTTTACTTTTTAGTGCCTTTTTCTTGGAAATAATGGTAATGCCAGAAAAAACCAAAACGTCTTTATTTTCTTATTAATTTCAAACATCTGCATGAAAAAACCTTTTCTAAAATCATCCCAATCATATTATGCAGATTGAACCATAATAAACCCGTTGAGCACAGTAACCCTACGTTTCCTCCAAATTTTGAATTCCCTGTATATGAAGCTGAAGATGAGGAAGATAATGAAGAGATACCGTATGAGATCACTCGACTGCTTGAGCAAAATAGAAGAGCCATTCAGCCTCACCAGGAAGAGATTGAGCTTATCAACCTGGGTACTAAAGAGAACAAGCGAGAGATCAAGATTGGCGCTGCACTTGAACCAGAAGTAAAAAAGAAGATTATTCGTCTTCTCCATGATTATCCAGATGTCTTTGCATGGTCCTATGAAGATATGACGGGTCTAGATCCCAAGATTGTGGAACATCGGATACCGACAAGACCTGAATGTCCTCCTGTCAAGCAGAAATTGAGGAGGTCTCGTCCAGACATGGCTCTTAAGATCAAGGCTGAGGTGCAAAAGCAAATTGATGTGGGTTTCCTCATGACGGCTGAATATCCTGAGTGGATTGCCAACATCGTCCCAGTGCCAAAGAAAGATGGGAAAGTTTGAATGTGTGTTGATTACAGAGACTTGAATAAAGCCAGTCCAAAAGACAACTTCCCATTGCCTCATATTGATGTGCTTGTTGATAGTACCGCTCAGTCTAAAGTGTTCTCATTCATGGATGGTTTCTCCGGCTATAACCAGATACGGATGTCACCTGAAGATAGAGAAAAGACATCCTTCATCACTCCATGGGGAACATTCTGTTATAAAGTGATGCCTTTCGGCTTGATAAATGCTGGTGCTACCTATCAAAGGGGTATGACCACTCTGTTTCATGATATGATTCACAAAGAAATTGAAGTATATGTTGATGACATGATTGTGAAATCAAGTGATGAAGAGCAGCATGTCGTGTACTTGAAAAAGATGTTCGAAAGATTGAGAAAGTACAAACTACGGCTGAATCCCAACAAATGTACATTTGGTGTAAGATCTGGAAAGCTGCTAGGCTTCATTGTCAGCCAAAGAGGCATTGAAGTTGATCCCGACAAAGTCCGAGCCATCCGAGAGATGCCAGCTCCTCAAACTGAAAAGCAGGTCAGAGGTTCCCTCGGACGCCTGAATTACATTTCAAGATTTATAACACACATGACTGCTACTTGTGGACCAATTTTCAAATTGCTCAGAAAGAATCAGCCTGTTGTATGGAATGATGAATGCCAGGAAGCTTTCGATAGCATTAAAGAATACTTGTTGGAACCACCTATCCTTGTCCCACCAGTGGAAGGAAGGCCTTTGATTATGTTTCTGTCAGTATTAGATGAATCCATGGGTTGTGTCCTCGGTCAACAAGACGAGACTGGCAAGAAAGAACATGCCATCTACTATCTGAGCAAGAAATTCACCGACTGTGAAACTCGGTATACAATGCTTGAAAAGACTTGTTGTGCTTTAGCTTGGGCTGCCAAATGCCTGCGTCATTATATGGTGAATCATACAACTTGGTTGATATCCCGAATGGATCCAATCAAGTACATCTTTGAAAAGCCTGCTGTTACTGGGAAGATTACACGTTGGCAAATGTTGTTGTCCGAATACGATATTGTGTATAAAGCTCAAAAAGCAATCAAAGGAAGTGTCCTTGCTGAGCATCTTGCTTGTCAACCTCTTGATGATTACCAGCCGATTGAGTTTGAGTTCCCTGATGAAGAGATCATGTATCTAAAAGCAAAGGACTGTGAGGATCCACTGATCCATGAAGGGCCAAATCCCAATAGCAAGTGGGGATTAGTCTTTGATGGTGCTGTCAATGCTTATGGTAAAGGGATTGGGGCCATCATTGTGACTCCGCAGGGGCACCACATTCCTTTTACTGCTCGAATAACTTTTGAATGCACAAATAACATGGCTGAATATGAAGCATGCATCTTGGGCATTGAAGAAGCAATTGACCTAAGAATTAAGCACCTTGACATCTATGGGGATTCTGCACTTGTTATTAATCAGATAAAGGGTGAATGGGAAACTCATCATGAAAAGTTGATCCCTTACCGTGACTATGCGAGACGACTGTTGACGTACTTTACAAAGGTTGAGCTGCACCAGATCCCTCGGATGAAAACCAAATGGCTGATGCTCTTGCTACTTTGTCTTCCATGTTTCATGTGAATAACTGGAATGACGTGCCCGTAATCAAGGTGCAGTGTCTTGACAGACCCGCTCATGTGTTTACTATTGAAAAAGTGCATAGTCAGGCTGATGAAAATGATGAAAAGCCTTGGTATTACAACATCAAACAATTCTTGCAGAATTGTGAATATCCACCTGGTGCCTCCAATAGGGATAAAAAGACCCTAAGGAGATGGGCTAGTAAATTCTTTCTGGACGGAGAAATCCTATACAAGAGGAACTATGACATGGTCTTGTTGAGATGTGTTGATGAACAAGAAGCTGAGAAATTGATGCATGATGTACATGACGGTACTTTTGGGACCCATGCCACGGGCCATACCATGTCAAGAAAACTATTAAGAGCCGGCTATTATTGGATGACTATGGAACGTGACTGCTACAGACATGCCAAGAAATGCCACAAATACCAAATCTATGCTGATAAAATTCATGTGCCTCCACATTCTCTCAATGCTATCTCTTCCCCATGGCCTTTCTCTATATGGGGCATCGACATGATCGTAAGAATTGAACCGAAAGCTTCCAATGGGCATCGTTTCATTCTGGTGGCAATTGACTACTTCACCAAGTGTGTCAAGGCTGCTTCCTATGCAAATGTGACCAAGCAGGTGGTTGTCAAGTTTATCAAGAATAACATCATCTGCCGATATGGTGTTCCCAGCAAGATTATCACTGACAATGGCTCTAATCTGAACAATAACATGATGCAAGCTTTATGTGAAGAATTCAAGATTGAACATCACAACTCTTCTCCTTACAGACCTCAGATGAATGGTGCAGTTGAGGCCGCCAATAAGAATATCAAGAAGATTGTTCAGAAGATGGTCACTACCTACAAAGACTGGCATGAGATGCTACCTTTTGCCTTGCACGGTTACCGCACTATAGTGCGCAGTTCAACCGGGGCAACTCCTTTCTCTCTGGTGTATGGTATGGAAGCAGTTATCCCTCTGGAAGTGGAGATTCCATCTCTTCGAGTGATCATGGAAGCGAAATTAACTGAGGCTGAATGGTGTCAGAGTCGGTACGATCAGTTGAATTTGATTGAAGAGAAACGCATGGATGCTATGGCTCATGGACAATTGTATCAAGTGCGAATGAAGAATGCTTTTGACAAGAAAGTCCGACCTCGAGAATTCAAGGAAGGCGAACTTGTATTGAAAAGAAGGATAAGCCAGCAGCCCGACCCAAGGGGTAAGTGGACACCTAACTACGAAGGTCATTATGTTGTCAAGAAGGCCTTCTCTGGTGGTGCTTTGATTCTTACACACATGGACGGTGTTGAACTCCCAAATCCTGTTAATGCCGATATAGTCAAGAAATACTTTGTCTAAAAAGGAAATAACATCGTGGTAGGTCGAAAATCCGAAAGGGCGACCTAGGCAAAAATGCGCTTCCCGGTGGATCGAAAACCCGAAAGGGCGATCCAGGCAAAAGTTAGGGACAAAAAATGAATATGAAAAAGCTCGCTGAGATTGTACGCAACTCAGGCAAAAACGAGGGTCTCGATGGGCCGAAAACCCGAAAGGGCGATTCATGCAAAAATGAGATTGATAATGAAAGACAAGTAACTATATCTGGCAAAACACCATCATCCCTTGGGGCATCTGCAGCTGTCAATGATCGTCTTCATCAGAAGCTTTTGTACTTGTGAATTCAAAATTTCTATGAAATGTAGTGGTCATCGTGCTCAATGTATCACCAATCAATAAAATTACCATTTTCCAAGCTTTGTAAATCCGTGGAGTTATGCCCTTGGCTGACTTTCACTCTTCTACATCAATTTGAGCCTGTGTTTTTGTTTGAAATTCTATTTTCTTTCTACTTTCAATGTTATATGTAACGCCCTCCTTTTTATTTAATTATTTTACTTAGTTTTAGAATATATTTATGTATTTATATGATTTATATGAGGGATATATGATTTATTGAGATTAGATGTCTTTTTATAATTTAGTTAATATATTTTGTTGAGTGATATTTTGTTATGTTATATGTTGGTATTTACTACCATAATATATATGTTATTTGGTGTAGAAATATATTTGTTATTTTGTGTAGAAATATATATGTTAGTTGGTGCAGAAATATATTTGTTATTTTATGTGGAAATATATATGTTATTTGGTGTATTAATATTTTCAAGTTGGGAAAACGGGGTGTTACATTATATACAAAATATTTTCTTTCCATTTGATAATATCAATGTCTGAAACAAACATCTTTGAAAATTGAAAAACCTTTTTCTGTCTATTTTGAAAGCAAACCTGAGCAAGAGGGTACATTCGAGTGAATCATGCATGAATAAATGTATATCAATGTCTATTTCAATACATGTTACGAACAGGTTACTCCCCAGGATGATCTGTGGTCAATGACAAGAATGAAAAAACAGAATAAATGATGAAAATGAAAAATGAAAGATGCAAATGAAAAGCTCGCTAAGTCGAAAACCCGGAAGGGCGGCTTAGGCAAAAATGAGCACCCCGCTGATTGACAACCTATGAAGGCAATCCAGGCAAAAATGGGGCAATGAAAAGAATTTATTCCCGGTGAATCGAAAACCTGAAAGGGCGGTTCAGGCAAAAATGGGATTGAAAAATGAAAGAATGACAAATAAAAGAATAAAAATGATATGAAAAGCATTGACCACAGATGCGAACATCCAAAGTTTACCCAGCACTGACACGCCTAGCAACGGCGACCTGTATCAAGGAATTTTCCAAGGTTCCCTCCTCTACAAGCTTTGTATATAATGTGAGATCTTTCCCTCAGCCATGGTTTCGACACGTCTCTCAACGACGGTCTCTCCAATGAGGATTTCCATGTGTATATGTTATAGCACGAGCCACTACGTGCCCAATATTCCAATGTCTTGTCTGTCTCTGTGAAACTTCTCTGCCAAACTACAAACCAATCATGCATTTCCAAGCATTCATACATGCATAATCATGCATTCTATGTGCTAACGCATTTGATAATGTTGTTACACCATACATACATGTTGCATTTTCCAATCTCAATTCAACTTAATTCCATCTCAACTTCTAAAACAATTCAATTTCAATTCTCAATTCAATGTCTGAATGTCTGCGTCTATGGCTATGTCTATGCCTATGTCTATGTCTCTGTTAAACTCTCAATTTAATTCCATGTCTATGTCTATGTTTGTGTCTCTGACTATTCTCAACTTTCAATGTCTATTCCAATGTCAACTTTCAATTTAGTTCAATGTCTCTGTCAATGTTAATTCACTCTCAAATTGCTCTTGGGCCAACAATAATGGTCATGTCTATCTCTTCAAGTCAATATCAACTTACCCTCAACTTGTATCTTGTTAAATCAAAACTTCCAATTTGTATCTTGCTATATGTCTTGTTATTGGTCAAGTGGCTAGTTCGATCCAAAGAACAGCTTGTACCTGCTTATATGCCTATGCTTTCGGTCAAACATCAAGTTCGATCCAAAGAACAGTTTGCACCTACCTGCATGTTGTGATATTGATCAAGTAGCAAGTTCGATCCAAAGAACAGCTTGTATCTGCCTTTTGTCTATGTCTCCAGGTCAAACGGCAAGTTCGATCCAAAGAACAGTTTGTACCTGTCTATCTGTTTGTGTTTTCAATCAAGCAGCAAGTTCGATCCAAAGAACAGCTTGTACCTGTCTTGTACTTCTATCTCCGGTCAAGTAGCAAGTTTGATCCAAAGAACAGCTTGTACCCATCCCTTGTTTGTATTACTTGGTCAGGTGGCTAGTTCGATCCAAAGAACAGCTTGTACCCACATTTTGTTTGTATTACTTGGTCAAGTGGCGAGTTCGATCCAAAGAACAGCTTGTACCTCTCTTTGCCCCCTGGTCTGTCTACCCTGTCAATGTCTACCTAGATCCCCAGTGATATAACATGCTTTGTAGGCTCCAGTTTGTTTGTCTTGCATTCATAATCAAAATGTTGCATGGCATTCATGTTTTTGAAAATGTGAGAGCGTATTTTTATGTCCAAAAACAGTGCAAATGTTAATATTTAAGTATCTTCGTCCCGTCAAATCACAGACTTAGTCTCTTGACTCTCCGGACAAAGAAACTTAAATAGGGGCAGCTGTTATACCCTAATTTTGGACCCAAAAATGCTTGCTCAAAATGTTTTTCCATCTTTGATATATGTCTGTTACTCTTGAAAGATTGCCAATTTGCTACTGTTTTACACTGACATTTTACTCTGCTTTATCTCTCAATTTAGCTTTAAAAATCTTTTCAACTATGACTTTGTCCATATTTTCTTGCATTTAAAATCATCCAAAAATATTTTTCTTGCATGACAAGTCATTTGAATTTGTCTCTGATCAATTGCATATTTCTCTGCATTTTATTTCAATATTATTTGCAAAATTCATGAAAAAGTGTATTTTAGTCATTTCCTGCATTCAAACTCATTTTAGTCCTTGAAAATTGTTTGAGTCTTTTCAATTTGGTTGTATAAATCTTTATTTCAATTCCATGTCAAAATCCATTCCAAAAATTACATTTGAAGTCATTTTGGGTCAGTTTAGCCCCTAGGGGCATTTTAGTCATTTCCAGTGTTAAAACCCTTTTGATCTTTGAAAATTGTCTCTGAGTCTTTTCAGTTGATTTGTAAATCTTTGCTTTAATTCCATGCCAAAATCCATTTCAAAAAAATTGCATCTGAGACATTTTGAGTCAGTTTAGTCCCTAGGGGCAGTTTGGTCATTTCACACAAAATTTTGACAGAGAGAGGTTACTTTGAAGTACCTCATTGATGTAATTGGTTCATTTTAGTCCCTTTTGTGTTTTTTAATTGTTTCACTTTACGTTTTTTCATTTTACCAATTTTATTCCAATTTTATTATTTTTTCATTTTAGTCCTTCAAAGTTTCGAAAATTGCATATAAGTCCTTTTGGTTTTAAACTTGTTTTTTTAGGCCTTTTTCTAAAATTACAGATTAGTGCCTTTTCATTTCAGTCCTCAAATTTTGCAAGTTTTCATTTTTTAGTCCTTTCACTTAATTGCAAATTAGTCCTTTTAATTTTGTTATTTGCAAATTAGTCCTTTAGGATTTCATAATTTGCAGATTGGTCCAAAGTTAAGTCCAGTGTCCAATTCAACGTGGCAAACATCCATTGGTTATCAAATACACATGTCAAGCTATAAAAGGATCCAATCATCACAATCACCATTGATTCAGTGCCACATCACAAACAAAATCACACATTCTCTCTCCTGTTAGTTACGATCAAAATCCAGAGTTTGAAGAACTTCATCGAAGATTCATCAAGGAATCCTCAGAAATTCTCAATTCCAAACCCTAACCGATTCAATTCTTCATCAGATTCATCATCAATCATACAAATTCAACATAAAATTCCAGAAAACCTAAGCTGAAACCATTCCAATTCAACAAATTCTTACCAAATTCGATTAAAACCGCATTGGTTCTCAGTGATTCTCTGCGAGAATCTTCATCACCGAACCTTTTTCTTGCAATTCAAGCACGAATGCGATCACAAGAAAGAGACTGAGGAAGAGAAGAAGAGGATCGAAGTAAAACGAAGCAGAATCACACCGGTGAAGAAAGAGAAGAAAATAACTGGTTTATTTCCAGTGAAAGCACTTACCAGAGAAGACGAAGAAGACGAAGAGTGAGAAGACGAAGAATCTCCGATAAAAATCCCAGGTAACACTCAAATATCATCTTTCTTTCTCAAGAACAGTGACAAGAACGAATCGACGTAGATCTTCAGAGTCTCAAAGAGTTTCTTTCGAAAAGATTGAAAACCTAAAAATATTTTCAAAACCGTAGCAAAATCTTTAGATCTACGTTGATTCAAGCTTTATTTGTGGAAGCCAGTGTTAGATTCGTGTTTAGGGTTAGAAAACGAGTTGATTGATGTAAGAATCATAGGTTTCTGGTGAGATTGAGACTCGCTGGAATCTGGAATTCACGGCGGAGTCGATGAAGATTCTGATGAATCTTCATCTTCTCCGGCCGTCTCCTCCCAGAAACCGGCGGAAGAGATTGAGAGAAGATGAGAGAAGAACGAGTGAAGAGAGAGAAAGAGAAGAGGCAAATGAATAAACTGGTGTAGGCATGTTTATATAGGCCAGTGAACCGGACCGGTTCAAGACCGGTCCAATTCCCTTCATTCCTGTCCGTTTGATCTAGGGTTTGGTTCCCTGGATTAATCCAACGTCCCTGATGCGTTTGGATGATCCAGGATCCGTTTCCCCTTGGGCCTGGGCCTTTTTTCTGCGTAGACTTTGTATTCTTATGTGTTTCTTGCTATTTCTACGCTGCCTAATACTTTTTACACCTCTGTCTCATTAAAAAACCTTTAAAAAATCCCTAAAAAATGTTCAAATCATTTTCTTGATATTTTTTGATGAATCTTGATGTATTTATATGTTAAGTATTGATCAAAAAATGAGGAAATGATTTGTTCTTTGTTGATTCAATTCTTTTCCATTTCTTGTTGAAAAATCTTGTTAAAATTTCTAAAATCTTGTGAATTTTCTTGCAATCATACTTGATGTTTAATACTAGTCTCTTATGATATTTTGACATGAAAAATGGATAAAAGACACAGGTGATCTTGTTTGTGATGTTTTGGTGCCTTTTGTCAACATTTGTGAAGTTTTTTTGTATAAATTGATTCGAATACTTGATCTCATGATGATTGATGCTTGATGAATCAATTTTGTGATATGTTTGTCCTTGGTTTAGTGTATTTGGTACTGTTTGTGATGCGTGGTGTTAGTTTCTTGTTTTACAAGTCATGTAAATATTTGTTTGTGAAAATAAAGTGCCAAGTGTGCCTAAAAGTATATCATGATCCTTGACTTGAATATGCCCTTATAATTCTCACACTCTTAATGCAATAAAGCCTTTGAAAAATTGTTATGATATGAGAATTATAGGTCATGTGCATATTGAGAGGTTATGGTGAATTTTTATTACATTTTGACACTTTATTCTTGTTATTTTTGCTATTCTTTGTTTAGTATTTCCTTGCCTATCTTTCTATCATCCTATGCCTATTATTACTAACCACTTTGTTCATTGTTTCATAAGCATCCCTCATCATCTTCACCTCATTCTCCATTTCTTTTCTATTGCACTTTATTTTGGCTTTAATTCATTTTATGTGAGATTAAGTTCTCACTAGGGAAGTAGTTTGTATTTAGGCAAATGATGTAAAGGACAATGGACTCTAATGATGTACACCGACACAAGCACCGACACATGCACACACATCACATAGATACTTTAGATGTATGTTTAGGGTATGCATGCCTTAGATGTATGGTTAGGGAATGTATGTTTAGATGTATGTTTAGGAACTTTGAAACTTAGAAAAATCCTTTTTCCAAAAAAATATGAACAACTTCACTCAAATCATTTTCCAAATAATCCTTGGGATCAAGATCCCATTGAATTTTCCTTTCATTTTCTTAAACAAAAATCTTAATGAATTTTAATCATACTTTGACTTCCTTTTGCAAAATAACTAATTCCACCTCACATTTTCTAAATCTCATGCCCTTGAGGCCTCTTTCTATTCTTCAAAATCCCATTTTCAAATTTAAATTCAACCAACAGAAACAAAAACATTTTTTGGAAGAGAACTACGATGGATTTTATCCCTTAAAAGGGTACGTAGGCAAGGAACCAATATTCCTTCAATTCTAATAAAAATAAAAATTCAAGCATTCTTCTCCCTCTAATTCTTCACTTAGTAAACCCTTAGGTGTAAATAACACTTTCAAATAGCATTTAAAAATAAAGCGCGCGTAGAAAGTAAAGACGGTTCCTATAGGATACTATAGTCGTTATGGGTGCCTAACACCTTCCCATAACGAAAACAACTCCCGAACCTCGATTCTCAAGGGTTTTTCTTATTTTTCCCTTCCCAAGAAAAAATGAGATATCAGAGGTTACAAAGGTTCAAACTTAATCAATGTTTGACACCCGAAAAACCAAGATAAAACACTTGAGAATAAGAATTTTATGCAACAAATGTTTTCTGAAAAATAGAGTTGGAGAAGCTCACCAATAGCAAGCCTGGGACGAAACTTCCCGTTTTGTGAAATCTATTAGTTTGTTTCTATGGCTTACAATGACTAGTGGAGAGGTGTCTTCACAATAATATTTTACGTGACGAAAATCTTTTATGACATCAAGTAACTAATGCACATCACATTCTATGATTTCTAAGGAAGAAAGTGCATGGACAAGTATTAACGGAATCGATACGGTTTAAGGTACTTTTGGAAGTTAATGTGTCAAGAGTTAAGAAAGAGCTCAGATCAAGAGTATAGAAGTACTGGTACCCAGAAGGAAGTCACAATTGTTTATGCAAGAGGTATGAAGTAAGAAAATAAAGCGGTGCAAAGTTATGAGGAATCACAAGGTTCACGGATTATGTGGAATTATGATGTATCTCTTGAACCTATGTTTTGCTTAATTGATTTGCTAAGGCTCATTATGAAGTTGAACTATAAAGTTTAAAGGATTTTAAAAAGATTTACACGTAAAGGTGATTGAGGTTGATATTTTGAAAATTTACGAGATTTTCTAGGAACCGGTTTGCTTCAACACTCGTAGAGCGGGCTAGACTTATAAGAGTCTAGGTTTGATGACACATATGTGTTATCAACTCGTTCTATGATTTTAGAGCAACGACCGGGGCCAAAACTCAACATATTTATAAAGTAGAAAATCATCAACGTCAATGACCCGTACGCTAGTTTACGAAGTTTTCTTTAAAAGAAAAATCAACGAGCAAGCAATGATATGATTAAGCAAAATATAGTATGCGAGAATGCAAAGGTTAAATGTTTAAGACAAATTTGTTCAAGTACAAGACGAGTTGTCAAAGGAATTTGAGTTTATTCGGAAACAAGTTCAAGTATGATATGTATACCTCAGCAGGTAAATGCAATCAGCAAGAATGTAAGGTTTATCCCCAAGTCAAGTATTATGAGTATAAGATAAGTTATCACGAGTTTTGAATTTACAAGACAAGTGTAAGGTGGTGATGTTGGGTGCAACATGGAAGATCTCAAGAAGTAAGTAATCAAGTGATAAGCATGAATTCAAGTCTCAATTGCTCTAATGGATTAGGGTATTAGTTTAAGTCAACCGGTGGAAATCAGAGTAGCGCCATGGAAGCTAATTGTTAATCATGAAACATGGAATTTTAGTATGAAAGAATATTCGGTTGGTAACACAAGGTTAACAAGAATGCATCCTAAGACAAGCGAGGAGCTCTCGATGTGATAAGTAAGTAGGAATGTTTATATAGTCAGTATCGGCTAAGGCAAAAGTTTAAAGTATGTATCTTGAAGTATGTGTCTTTACCTAGGTAAGATGAAAAAGGGACAAGAATTGCTATATATGAATTGGTCATGATGCATGAATGATGATAATAGAAAACATGTAAAGTTCAGAAGGTACCTTTCGTGACTCAAGTAAAGAATCGAAGCATCAAGAATAATGACCGGGGTTCCGGGAAAGGTATTAACACTCAGGCGATAATGGAATGAGATGATGTGGAGAATCAAGTTCAGTGTTCCGTAGAAGAAGAACAAATTTATGCCAAAAGGACCAAGGATTTTCTACGGATATGTAAGCGGTATTGCACGTATGTAAATCGGTTTATAAGGGAAGAATTATCTTTGAAGTTAAGCATGTTATCATGAGAGAGAAGCAACTTTGAGTGATGTGTAAAGAAATTTATATTCATGCGTGTAATAACTTGTTGAGTGAAAACGATACTTGTTAAGGCATGTTAAGTCATGATTTTATAACTTTTAAAACTAAGATTGGTATTATGGAACTTGGGAACGATGTTTAATTTTTATTTAACTCATGAAATTATACATTTTCGAAACTGACAAGATACGTTTTAAGTAAACTCACTTAAGGCGTATAAACTTCAGGACCAAATTGATGCGGACAAGCTGGGGACGAGTTGTTAAATCTTTTTCAAATATAGGAACTCGTCCGGTGGTTCTGTAGTACCATTACAAAACCAGTTTTGGAAATGATAAAATCTTTTTCAGTCATGTATTTATACGTTCCAAGAACCCGAATACCAGAGCTTAAGAAAATTTCTTCAAGAAAAATGCTGGAACATGTATCGTTATCATTTAATAAGAAGTAGCACTTGAAAGTATGTGCATGTTATGGAAACGACAATGTTCGTATGAAGCCAATATCCTACAGGATACACGGGAATATGTTAAGAATGTTTGATGTATGTGCAAGTAGATGTGCTAGAAAGTTTCAAGAGCATGTGAACCACAACGTTGGTGAATAAATTGTTAAGATGAATCGGCATAGTTGATTTCACATTTCCATGTCAAGCTATGTGAGTACCCACTAATTCAGGTGCAGAGAAATCGCATGAAGTTGGAAAATTTCCTAAGGTTCTGAAAAGAGATAAGAGATTCGTGGAATCGTCTAGGTGAGTAATGAAAGTAAGGGACATGTGTCTCAAGGTGCAGTAAGATTATGTATTCATGATAAGATGTATGTATGAAAGATGTCTTAATGTTGCAAGAAAGCACTGCAGGGCAAACCTGGTTTCCGGTAGGATTCCAGTTAAAAGGCAAATCCTGAGTGCTCATGTTTATGACAAGATACCTATATGAATGGTTTATGTTAAGTGGTTAAGATACGAGTCCGAGACAATAAGTCTGTGTGTAGCAAGGTAAGTTCTGAATCATGATATGCTAAGAAAACTCAAAGTTTGAGTAATATTAAGATCAAGAAGGTTATGTTCAGTTGCATGTGGGTTAAGAAACAAGATGAGGACATGATACGACGAACTCTATGAGTAAGTATGAATAGAATATGTGTGACTCAGACCATAGATGATAAGTTGTTGTCATGATGATTGGTAGTCGATCTTTAAATTTCGAGTACGATTTTTTTTTAAGGGGGGTAGAGTGTAACATCCCGCTCGTCAGCTAATGGAAATTTTACCTGTTAAATATATCAGAGGAATGATATTCATGGAAAGTAAGTTCATGGGTAATATTTTATGACATGTCAGTATATTACGGATAAAGTATCAGTGTTGGATTAAACACGCTTGAGGCAAGGGCATTTTGGTAATTGCACGGAAAAAGGATATTTATTTGGATTGGGCTCCAAAATATCTCATTCTTCATCATCTTTCTCTCTCTAAGCTTTGGCAAAACTTTCCTCTTCCTTCCCTCTTCCTCTCACGCCATTCCTCTCTTCTCCATACCATCCAAAGATGTTTCCAAAGTTGAATCAAATTAAGTAAAGTTCCCTCATGATTTCTTAAGCCAAAAGAAAGCTTGATTCTAGCATGATTCCACTTCTTTCATCATTAAGTCAAGATTGAAAAAGTTAGGGTTTCAATGATGTTGGGTGAAGTTGAGGCTTGGAAGTTTGGTGAACCAAGCATGGAGGTTAGCAACTTATCAAGCAAGAAACAACCATGGGTTTGAAATGAAGATTGAAAGCTATTTTGGAATCAAGATCTAGAGCTAGAGTTTTGGTGGTTTGAGCTTGGGACATGATGATGCTTCAAGATTATTGATAGGTGAGTTCCATAGATAGATATCCTACCTTTGGGATTATGTTTATGTCATGAAAGATTGATATGAAAATTCTAGGTTCCAAGTTTTTATCTTTAGTACCCCAAAGAAATTCTTGTTGATTATATGTTAAAATTGCCATGGAATATGTTTAAATAAGTCTATATATGTTGTTGGATGTATATGGTGCATTACAGGATCGATTTGGACGAGTTTTGGGTCGAAAATGGCGAAAACCCGTAGCCGAAAGCACAGAAAACGCAAAATTCGCAGCGCTGCCCCTGTACAAGGGCGTTAGGCGCCCACACACAGAGAGCTAGCGCTAGGCGCCATGCTCCTGGCGCCCCAGACAGGGCAACTTTTGCGTTGTTTTGTGTTCAGGTGCTTGAGGCCAGTCGTGTAGGGGTCCGATGCGATCGTTTTGAAGTATATTTTGGCTGTTTTCACTTACTTTACAACTGGAACAAACTTGTCTTTATAAAATCATAGAATTTTCTAAATGGCTTAAGACTTGGGTTTTGGCATTTTCGGTCTTCAGAAATTATTGAAAATACGCACATCACATCAAATGATCCTTGAATCAGAAATCATGGCAATCTTAGCATGTATCACAAGGATGGCTCAAGAGAGTTTATGCATGATGGGGTAGCAATGAACTAAGAAAGGGAATGTATGTAGAGCCTCGGCTTAGCTAGTCGAGAACTAGAAAGATAGTAAGAATCCCTAGAATGATAAGACGCAAAGTGTAATATCTTCGCACATGAGCTAGAATAACTTAGCTAGTACGTAAGTTGTGGATTGATAAGTTATTTCTTTCCACCATGTTAAGTATGAACAAGTATGCGTTACCATTAATCAGATCGATCAAGGTTCCGAGGTAAACAAGTAAGTATGTATATGTTTAACTTATATGCACGACAAGACCATGATTAATATGTGTAGGTGACATGTCTCTTGCTATCCACATTAGGGAGATACAAGGGGTTCTCATAATGAGAACGATTCAAGCCGTAAGGGACCCGCATGTCACTGAGTAAACAAGACGTAGGTGCTCGTGTCTCTTGTTATCCACGTCAGGGGGATACGGGAGGTTCTCGACCTAAGGGGAACGGTTCAAGCCGTAAGGGACCCGCACGACACCGAGGGAGTCCGATGTACGTACATCGGTCATGTATAGGATTGTTCTCGGGGTTACTCCACCTGGGACTATCCGTAAAATGAATCAAGATAATGTTTGTTTGTTCAACGCTAACCTAATGAATGAACTTAGATACGTTTATGTATGATATGAATACGATTATGTTCCTCATGAATATGATTATGCTATGACATGTAGAATGATTCCATGCAAGATTAAGTTAAGAGCAAGAGCATTAGATGCTAAAGACAAGTACAAGGCATGAGTAGAGCGTATCTGTGGCAATGCGGTTTTAGGTTCCCCCTCGACCGCCATGACACGTATAGGAAGTGAAGCCTATAACAAGTAAGTTAATCCTATGACGGGTCTAGCATGCACTACCGTCTAGGGAACATGACCACACACGTATAATCAACCGTCAGGTTGTATTGTAGACACGTGGTGACCGTAGGTTTTCCCCTGAGGTTACCTATAGCCTAGGATTTAGGGGAACTCACTGAGACATTATGTCTCATCCCAATCCTTATTTGTTTCAGATAAGCAAGATGATTATGCATGTTCGTAGCCGGATGGATATTACTTCAAGGGTTTGTTCGTACAGCTGCAGGATGTTATAGACGTCAAGGATGTATTTTTATGTATGGATGAGATGTATTGTATTATTATTATACGAACGTGACTTGATGTAAATATTATTCATTCGGAAAAATTTTAAGTTGTATATTTTAATGTATCCAGTACTAAGAATAACGTTCATGCTAAACTTTCTAGATACGTTTAGTATGGGTGTTACACTTTTCGTCCGCGGTTTCAAGCGTAAAATTTTGATTTTCAATCCATTATCGATTCTGATTTCACCAATTTCATCCCAATCACCTAAACTACTCATACACAACTTCAAAACATCATTTTAAAATTAAATATCTCAAGTTCAATCATCAAACACAAGGCTTATTTCATATAATCACATAAAATGACTTTTAACTTAAAAACTCATTTCCTCCCAACGATTCCACACCCAAAACCTTTGATTCAAAACATATATTCTAATCAATCTAACTCAACACTACAACTTGATTAATCCATTCAAAATCATCAAAAATCAAAATTCTCCTCGTTTGACCCATTTTCACAAAAGTTACAAAAACACAACAACTTAACCACGACATCTCATTTATCACAACCAAATTCGTGGATTTAGAGCACATACTCAATAACATTTAGAGCACGTTGGTCATGAATTCATCAATAATCAACCACAACATCATAATTTTCACCAAATTAAGCTAGAATTTCAAAGTACACAACTTAACATATATCAACAATGAAATTCATGCATCGACAACAAGTTTTCAACAACTTTTATATACTCAAATTCACACTTAATTAAAAGCACGAAAGTTACACATATAATCATCAATTTTCACAAATCAATCAAAACAAATATGACCCATAAGCTAAAAACAAGATTAAAGATTATTACGAAGAAGATACCTTCACTCCCCTCTTTAATCCTAGCTTTCCTCTTCTCTTTTATTTACTAGGTTTATCTTCCTTTTTCCTCTTTCTTCACATCTCTCTCAATTCTCTCTATTTTTCTCTAGCCACCCTTTTTGTGTTAATGTGTGAAATGAATAGCTAACCCGAATTCTCCTCATAAATTATCCTTATATACTCCAATTGATGGGTTAGGTTACCTCAATTAATAATGGGCCTAGTGTCTCTTACCACTTAATTAAAAAGTTACTAATCAATTGACTCCTTAAACCATCTCATTAATTAACATCTCAAAATAA
The DNA here is from genome assembly GCF_051527215.1 of Medicago sativa. Taxonomy (NCBI): domain Eukaryota; kingdom Viridiplantae; phylum Streptophyta; class Magnoliopsida; order Fabales; family Fabaceae; genus Medicago; species Medicago sativa. The sequence continues at coordinate 4,377,662 of NC_140753.1, forward strand.
TTACTTCCAGTTACTACTAACTTAGTAAAAAAAAACTATTCACGCTAAAAACAGTAAAATACTCTTCCTTCTAAAATTACTAGTTTACTCTCGCTCTTTAAATGACAAAAATACCCTTAGTCCAAAAAAATACTAAAATACCCCTCTCACACAAAAATCCTCTAATCCCAAGCTAAACACTCAAACAAGCAATTAAACCCTTCGTTATTATTTTTAATTTTAATATTTTCATTACTTATATATATATATATCACCATTCCATTTCAAGCTTAAAATGTTTTAGTCTCATAAAGTTGTTTCACAACATTTACAACAGAGGACTAGCTTACTCTTGAAGTTCAAGAGCACGATAACTATTGGGGTTTGTTGCGGAAGATACTCATCATAATCACCATCTCTTTTCTATAAAGCATAACCGGTGAGAATTTGAGCCAAATGTTCAATCCACTATTCTACTATAATTCGTTATATATTGAGTGTTCCATATGAATGTTATGTTTTCTCGAATTTGTGATCGTTCACTATGGACTATCAATCATGTTAGACTACACTTGAGGCGCTTTATTTTTTGGTAAGTTGAGACTTTTAAGCCATCCTTGTTGTTGTTGTTGTCGTTGTTATCATCATCATCATCATCATCATTATCATCATCCTTTGCTTACCCCTTTAAGCCTCCATGCAATAATTTCTTTTGTTGTTACTACGTGATGAGTCATATCACAAGTTTTGCACCTTAATGTAATCTATTTGATTTTTCTTGGAGTTATTTATCAAAAATGAAAAAAAATAGAAAAATATAGATAAAACTATACAAAAGTATGGGTCTGCAGATAAAAAAATAGAAAGAATAAGCAAGACCTATGACAAGTAAGATGTACGTACGGCGGATCTAGTATGCACGACCGTCTAGGCAAGCATGACCACACGTATAATCAACCGTCCGGTTGTATTGTAGACACGTGGTGACCGTATGTTCTCTCCGAGGTTACCTATAGCCTAGGGTTAGGGGAACTCACTGAGACATTATGTCTCATCCCAATCCTTATTTGTTTCAGATAAACAGGTTGGTATGACAAGCTAGTAGCCGGATGGTTATTTCAGCAAACGATCGTTCGTACCCGCTACAAGATGATATGGATTTCAAGGACGCACGCACTATGTTTTGGACAAGTTATGTTATAATTGTATTGTACGAACATTTATGATTGTATAAGATATTCATTTATCATGTATTAAGTTATAATTTTTTTTACTGTATCCAGTATCAAGTTAATCCACATGCTAAACTTTCTAGATATGTTTAGTATGGGCGTTACATTTGGTATCAGAGCAGGTCGATTCAGATCGTGCTATGGGTTCCGGGTAAATGTTCTAATTGTCGTTGCTAGTTGAGCCTGATCAACTCAATTTAGCACTCGACAGTTAGGATGGATGCCTGAGAGCTGAATAGGACCCAGGAGGAACAAAGTATGTGATGAAGATGAGCTCGGAAGTATGAACTCAGAACGAGTAATAGTAAGAAGTTAGTCCTGCCAGAAGGTGCCTGGTAAGTTAAGTTGTTGAAGTTTGAGTCCTCCGGGAATATGAGGCAATGTTAAGACGGAGTGTTCTGATGACGTTAGGTAAGTTGTTAATGATATTCCGTATACTCGAAGGTGAAGAATTTGGAATTGTATTTTGGAACATAAGTGCAAGGCTACGAGATAAGAAAAAGTTGACATATGTTGACGGAATCGGTAAGCTTTCAGGGGTAGTAGTATGTGGACGAAGTCAAGATGTGAATGCCCAGAGTGGACAGGGTTCTAATGTCTGAAAGGTTGCGCGAGGCGACAAAGTTATAAGATAAGCTATGCGTAGCGGAAGAAGTTAAAGTTTTATGTTAAGCGTTAGGACGATTAAGATATTGGTTCCAATATACCGTGTATTGTATTGATTAGTGTTAATGCTTGCCTTGTCAATGTTATGGAATGTTTTTATGATGTTAGGGGTGGTCGATGTTCATTGTTACTTGCAAAATAAGAATTTTATGTAAGAAACATTTTCTGGAAACATTGAATTGAAGAAGCTCGTTAATAGCCAACCTGGGGGCGAAATTCCAGTTTCCTTCGGAAGCTGTCAGTTCGTCTCTAGGGTTCATAGTGGCTATTGGGAGTCGTCTTTGCAATCTTTTGCACGATAAAGATCCTTTATAACATCAAGTATCGAATGTACATTACATGCTAAGATTTCCAAAGGAAATGGCATGGACAACCATTACCATTAGAAGTTAATGTGTTAAGAGTTAGGTAGGGACTTGAATCAGAAGTTCGAGGTTCCGGCTTATGGGATGGACGTTATGGATGTGAAGACATGAGACGGAAAGTATAATGGTTAAGAGTTATATGAGATCACAAGACTCTTGGATTTTGTAAAGATATAGTTATTTCTCGAACCTATGTTTTGCTTGACTGACTTGCTAAGGCTCGTCATGATGTTGAATCATAAAGTTTATATGGTTTTAGAAAAGATATATGCCAATGGGTGATTGGAGTTGACGTTCTTGAAATTAAAAGGGAATTCTGCAGGTACCGGTCCAGTATGACTCGCATAGAGTAAGCTAAACTCACTTGGAGCAAGTTTGATTGCACTGTTGTGTTATCAACTCGTTCTGTGAAATTTTATGGTAACAACTAGTACCCAGATTCACAATGTTTTTATATATAATGACGAAACATCAACGCCAATGACCCGTGTGCTAATTTATAAAGTTTTCCATAAAATAAAAATCAACGAGCAAGCATTAGTATGATTAAGCAAAGCATAGCATGCGAGAATACAAAGATGTAATGTTGGATGTCCAAGAAAGGTATGTATGAGTTCATGATGAGTCTACCATGAGAATTCGTAAGGATGATTCATGGCAATGGTAATTATGTAGTAATAAAGATGTGCACTATGAATCGAGATTGCTCGAGAACAAGTTTAAGTATGGTATGGATATGTCAGGATGTAAGCCCAACCAGTAAATATGTAAGGTTTGACCACAAGGAAAGTATTATGAGTATATGATAAGTTTACTATGAGATTCGATCTTACAAGGAAGTGAAAGGTGCAAGATTACAGCGTTAGTTGCAATATGGAAGGTCTTGAGATGATAGCAATCATATGGTAAAAAGGGAGTGTGAAGTTTCACTCGTCTCAACGGATTAAGGTATTAGTTAAAGCCAACAGGTGGGAATCAGAGTGGCGCAACGAAATTGATCGGTAAGGTCTTTGACGGTATCCATGTAGCCTTCAGTTTGATAGTAAGAATCTTTGCGAGGAATGGGAAGAAATGTCAAGTGTAGTAACACGGTTTTGGTAAGAAGTGTTACGGGATGATTAAGGAGTTCTCGAAACATCAAGTAAGCAATGAGACTTATACAGTCAGTGATAGACATGATAAAAGTATAATGGATGTGTTTTCATCTAAGTAAGATAAGAAAGGCTGGAGTCACCGCAAATGTAGTAATCAGGCTGCCTAGTTGGTGATGTTAGACACACGCAAGAACTGTGAGTCGGTTAGAAAAGAGTATATGCTAAGACAAGAGAGATACATGTAAGATTCGAGAGGTTTCTTCTTGCGACTCAAAGAAAAAGATTCAAGTTCAGTGTCCTTGAAACAAGGGAACGAGATATTGTCATGTGGGTCAAGGATCTTATATGATTTATGTTATGCAGTAATGTGCATCTCTGAGATATACATATAAGTTAAGAAGGAATATGAAAGAATCTACTTTTGAAGTTTGAGGATTTTATCACGAAATGAAATACGATTCATGAGTTATGTACGATAAGGTGCATACCCACATATGCTGAACTTGTTAAGTGATAATGATACATGATTTTATAACTTTTCGATTTAAAATGGGTATTAAGGGACTTGGAAACGAAGTTTATCTTAAAAACAAGATATCTTTATATTCCAAAACTGATGACTCATGTCGTAAGCGAGTAAGCTCACTTAAGATGTGCAATCTTCAGGGCCAACTCGTCATTGACGAACTTGGGGCGAGAGGTAAACTTTTTCAAAAATATAATAACTCGTCTTGTGGTTCAGCAGTACCATCATAGGTTTGGTTCCGCAATGTTCTTTCAAGAAATCATGCATTTATTTGTACCAAAACCCGAATACCAATGTTTAGAAAATTTTATGAAGCATTATGTTGGAACAAGTATCGTTATTATCTAACAAGGTGTGTAAATTGAAAGTATGTAGCAAACTATGGGAATTAAGGTTCGAGGAAGTGAACGACAATGTTCTTCGAAGGGTTATATGAGACGTACAAGTTTCTGTTGAAAGTATACAAGTGCAAGTAGTCTAAGTCAGAAGAATTCAAGAGCATGCAAGCTAAAAGCCTGGTTAATGGATGTCAGGCGTATCAGCGTTGTTGATTTCGCTTCTCTATGCTAAGTTATATGAGTTACCCATGAATTTGGGTGCAATACAATCGTAATAAGATCGGAAGATTTCTTAAGACTCCAAAATGAGATAAGAGAATTGTAGAATCAATGGATAACCAACATAAGTATGAAGTATGAGTCTCAAGGTACAATAAGAAAGATTAAGTATGGACTATGTGTATGTACAATAAGATGCCTTTGATGCAATTGAGCACTGCGGGGCAAACCTGGATTCCAGAAGGACCCCAGTTGTAAGGCAAATCCTTAATGTTCCGATTTGTTGGAACAAAATGTGTTTAACAATGAACTTGAGAATTTTGATGATAACAAGCTATTAAAAATTTTCAATTGGACTAGCTAATATTTGTTCAAGTGTCCAGGACCATAGTAAAAAATATACATCATATATGGGTTCTGAAGAACAAAAGAGAGCTAAGAAATCAACAAAAAGGAAGCTTTAAAGCGTCTGAAGAGAAGTGCTCCTGAAGTCAAAAATGCTCCTGAAGATGATGATGTCATCAGAAGCTGAAGCTCATCAGAAGCAAGTTCATCAGAAGCGACTTCATCAGAAGCTGAAAATCACCAGAAGCTGAAGATTCAATAATTAATACTTCAAAAGTTGTCTAATAGATTCGAAAACAGTGCAGAATACTAGGAATACAAAGCAACAGTCAATTTGAGAAGATTTGAAGGCATTGGATGCTTATCTTAAAAAAGCGTTGACAAAGTACAACTGTACGAAGTGTACAACCACTACCTCCACTACTCTGCAATGTCCATACTACAAGACAAGAGAAAAGCTCTGAAATACAGCTCTGCCTACAACCATGTTCCTTCACATACATAGCTTCAAACGACTCTTTTTGATGTGCTGGCAATTTCACAATGTATCTTTCACACCTCTATATAGAGGAGTGAAGACTTAGAGAATGGTATCAGACATAACAACAATTTACAAGTGCCAAAACTCTGCTGAAATTGTTCTGCAATCAAAGTTCACTTAGAATTTCTGTTTTCAAGTTCATATCTTAGAAATTCTAGAGTCTTAAGAGTCTGTATCTGATTTGTATTGTGAGCATATCTGATTGTATATCAAGTGTTCATCCTCAAACATTTTTCTTTGTAATTCTGTTTGATTAGAAGTCTCTTGCAGTTGTGCTTGAGCAATAGAAGTCTCTTGATTGTGTTCAGGAGCATAAGAAGTCTCTTGCTTGTATGCTCGAGCAATTTGAAGTCTCTTGCTAAGTTTAGTAGTGAGTAGTTGTAATCAGATATTACATTTTAGTGAACTCTCCTTGGAAGTGCAAGGGGGACAGGACTACTTTCGGTTTGTGGAAGGAACCTGTATAATTATTTTGTGTCTTTCTTCTCTCTCTCTCTCTCTCTCTCTCTCTCTCTCTCTCTTTTTGTTTATACCCGCTGCATCTTAGTTCTGAATTTCACTTCAGAAGTAGTTGTCACTTTGCTTCTGATCAGTGTTTTCAGCTTAGGAGAAACGAAGAAAAATCTAACACAATTCAACCCCCCCTTCTTGTGCTTTTCTCACCTTCAATTGGTATCTAGAGCCTGGTTTGTTGTCTTAACACTTAACAGTGTAACAGAAAAAGATCTGAGAAGAACATGTCTGGTGAATCCTCCAACACTGCTTCTGGTCATACAAACAACAACTCTGTTCCATATGACTATGGTGACAGTAAGAAATCCAACTTTGGAAAGATTCCTAAGTTCAATGGAGATCCTAAAGAATTTTCTTGGTGGAAAACCAACTTCTACAGCTATGTCATGGGTTTAGATGAAGAACTATGGGACATACTTGAAGATGGTGTTGGTTACTTGGTCCTTGATGAAGAAGGAGATGTTGTTGATAGAAAGAAACATACTCATGCCTTGAAGAAACTTTACAAGAAGCATCATATTATCAGAGGAGCACTTGTCACTGCTATACCTAAAGCAGAGTATATGAAAATGAGTGACAAATCCACTGCTAAAGCTATGTTTTCTTCTCTCTGTTCTAACTATGAAGGCAGCAAGAAAGTCAAAGAAGCAAAAGCTCTTATGCTTGTTCAGGATTAAGGATGATGAAACTATTGAGGAAATGTACTCAAGGTTTCAAACCTTAGTCTCTAAACTACAAATACTGAAGAAGAGCTATGCTGCTTCTGATCATGTTAGCAAGAGACTGAGAAGCTTTCCTGCTAGATGGAGACCTAAGGTTACTGCTATTGAGGAAGCTAAAGATTTAAACACTTTAAGTGTTGAAGATCTTGTCAGCTCTCTCAAAGTTCATGAGATTAGTCTTAATGAACATGAGCCTGCTAAGAAGAGTAAATCTATTGCTCTACCATCTAAAGGGAAGTCATCAAAAGCTCTAAAGGTTGTTGAATCTGAAGAAGAGTCATCTAATGAAGACTCTAGTGAAGACCCTGCAGAGAAGATGGCTATGCTCTCCAACAAGCTTGAGTATCTGGCAAGAAAGAACATGAAGTTTCTAAGCAAGAGAGGTGGTTACAAGAGCTCCAAGAGAGAAGATCAGAAGGGATGCTTCAACTGTAAGAAGCCTGGACACTTCATTGCTGATTGTCCTGATCTTCAGAAGGAGAAGTCAAAGGATAAGTCAAAGAAATCAAGCTTCAACACAATTAAATTCAGAAAGCAGATTAAGAAGAGTTTAATGGCAACCTGGGAAGATTTGGATAGTGAATCTGGGTCTGAAAAGGAAGAAGCTGATGAAGATGCTAAAGTAATTGTTGGGTTAGTGGCTACTAAGACTTCAGAAGCAGATCCTGACTCAGACTCTGAAGATGAAAATGAGGTTTATTCTAAAATTCCCAGTGAAGAACTTGTTCAGTCACTTAAAGAACTTATTACACACTTTGAGCTGGGAACCAATGAGTTGAAAGATTTAAAAGAAAAATATGTTGTGTTAATGAAACAACAAGAATCAACTCTATTGGATTTGAAAGCTTATGAAGAGGGACTTAGAGGCTTTGACTTCATTTGTAAAACTTATGAAGAAAAGCTCAAGTATCTTTGTCAGAAGCTACAAGAAAAGTGTAATGGAAAGTCTTTAAGCAAGCATGAGATAGCTCTTGAAGATTTCATTATATCTGGTATTGACAGAAGTAAAGTTGCTTCAATGTTTTATAGCATTTACAGAAACAAGGGCAAAAGGATTGGATTTTCAGGAGGGAAATCTAATGAAATCAGTCTCAAAGCATGTTGTGAATGCATCAAAGAAGGATTGAAAACCTTCTGTTGGAACAAAATGTGTTTAACAATGAACCTTAAAGGGTTTTGATGATAAGAAGGTATTAAAAATTGTAAATTGGACTAGCTAATATTTGTTCAAGTGTACAGGACCATAGTTAAATTTTTTACATCATTAATTGGTTCTGAATGAGCAAGTAAAGAGCAAAAGAAATCAACGGAATTGAAGCTTAGGCGCTCCTGAAGGCAAAGTGCTCCTGAAGAGAAAAAGCGCTCCTGAAGTCAAGCTGCTCCTGAAGAGAGTAAAATGCTCCTGAAGACTAAAGCGCTCATGACGAAATAGTGCTCCTGAAGAATAGTGCTCCTGAAGACTAGAGGTTCAATAGTGCCACGTCATCATCAGAAGCTATGATAGACGTTTGGCAAGTGTACCAAATACTATCGAAGTAGTAAAAATATCGATCCCACGAGGACTGTGTTAATCTCAATTCAGCAGTAAGGTTAATATTTAGGATGTGTAAAATTTATTTTGGTTTGCCACTAGGCAGTAGATTTGGTTTGATTTTATGAAATCAAATAAAAGAAATAGATTTGATTAAGAAAATATGGAGAGAGATGAGATCAGGTCTGTCGAATCCTCTATGTTTCCCCTAATTGGTTACTACACCTATTATTACTAATGATTCTCTAGTTTCACGATTGTTAACAAATTAGACCTAATCAATCCCTTGAGTTAGGACCCTCTTCTTAAACTACAGCCTCTAATTCCTTAGGTGGTCTAATAATCCTTGAAGCTTTTATGAACGTTAACCTAATATCACTAACAAACGATTATCTATTCCTAGACTAACCATGTTTATTAGAACAATTCAATTAGGTCTAAGTCGAAAGCTATGGTCAGTAGTCATTAGTTCTCACAAAATCATGTTTATATTTGATCAGGATATAAAAAGCATTAAGAACAATTGAATTGAATAAAAAGTAGAAATTCATTAATAAGCAATAGAGTTTCACAACAACATATGATCAATTAGAGTTACATAGATTCATCTCTGACCTAATCTCTAAGAGATTTAGCTACTCATAATTGAGTTTACAAATAGCATAATCATTGGAAGAATTAAAACATACATAAACTCGGTTAGAGATGATGAAATCCTCTCCGCTGCAGCCTTCTGGGTGTTAAAATCGCACTTTAGCTCTCCAAAATCGTAATCCCTTTGTTTGAGACTGACTTCAGCTTAAATAGGCAAATTTGGATCGCCCAAAATCGTACCACGATTAGTAAATCGTACTACGATGACTTCATTAAACCCTAATTGACTTCAAAGCCCTTCTTGAAATTGTATCACGATGGTATGGATCGTATTGCGATCCAACTCCTCAAAAAACATGTTCTCTGACTTCAAGAAATCGAATTGCGATGGTGAAAATCGCAATACGATTGGCAGCTTCCAGTTCTTCAAATTTTGTTGCTTTTAACATCTCCTGGATACTTAATATTGCTTAGAACTCTATAAAAATGTCAAAATAAGTCCTAAAAATTACGTAATGACAACATGTCATCAAGCTACAACATCAGAAGTTTCCTCATCAGAAGCCATTTCACCAAGAAGCTGAAGATCAACTGAATTTGGGAAATTCAAGGATTCAAGAGTTGTTTCATGGATCGAAATTCATCAAAGGACAGCAGAAGGATAGTGGAACTTTACAACGGTCATTTCAAAGGTGTTTGAAGGCATGTGCTTGCAATTTGGACGAAAGCGTTGACATTGTACTATTGTACGAACTGTACAACCACCTTCTCCACTACTCTGTTTTGTGTCCACGCTACAAGACAAGAAAACAGCTCCTGAATACAGTTTCGCCTGCTAAGATGTTCCTTTGGATTAGGAATGGATTTCAAATTTGTTCTTCATAGGACAACAACCAAATCAGGCAAAGGATCATTGGTGAAAGATCAAGCTTCAACAATGACTCTTTGATGTGCCGGCAATTTCACAACGTCTCTTTTACACCTCTATATAAAGGAGTAAAGACTTAGAGATTTGGTAATGCTGAACGAAAGACTCTCAACATTTTTACAAGTGCCAAACCTCTACTGAAATTGTTCTGCATTCACTTAGAATTTCTGTGTCTCAAAGTCATATCTTAGAAATTCTTAAGTCTTAGAGTCTGTATCTAATTTGTATTGTGAGCACCTCTGATTGTATATCAAGTGTTCAACCTTAAACAATTTTCTGTGTAATTTTGTTTAGTTAGAAGTCTCTTGTAGTTGTGCTTGAGCAGGGAAGTCTCTTGAGTGTGTTCTTGAGCATAGGAAGACTCTTGCAGAGTGTGCTTGAGCAAAGGAAGTCTCTTGCTGTGTGCTTGAGCATTTGTAATCAGATATTACATTATAGTGAAATCTCCTTGGAATTGCAAGGGGGACTGGACTACTTCCGGATTGTGGAAGGAACCAGTATAATTGCTTTGTGTCTTTCTTCTTCTCTCTCTCTCTCTCTCTCTCTCTCTCTGTTTTATTCCGCTGCATTTAGATTCTGATTATCACTTCAGAAGCTGTTTGACTCAGCTTCTGATCAATGTGTTCAGTTTTTAGGAGAAACGAAGAATTTTCCAAAAACACAATTCAACCCCCCTTCTTGTGTTTTTCTCACCTTCAATTGGTATCTAGAGCCTTGGTCTGTTGTTCAACACTTAACCGTGCAACAACAAAAGATCTGAGAAAAACATGTCTGGTGAATCCTCCAATACTGGTCACACCAACAACAATACTGTTGCATATGACTATGGTGATAGCAAGAAATCCAGTGTAGGAAAGATTCCAAAGTTCAACGGTGATGCTGAAGAATTTTCTTGGTGGAAAACCAACTTCTATAGTTATATCATGAGCTTAGATGGAGAACTATGGGATAGACTAGAAGAAGAAGTTGGTGACTTGGTTCTTGATGAAGAAGAAGCTGCTGTGGATAGAAAGAAACATACTCCTGAGTTGAAGAAACTCTACAAGAAGCATCATATTATCAGAGGAGCTCTTGTCACTGCCATTCCTAAAGCAGAGTACATGAAGATGAGTGAAAAATCCACTGCTAAAGCTATGTTTGCTTCTCTCTGTTCAAACAATGAAGGCAGCAAGAAGGTCAAAGAAGCAAAGGCTCTCATACTTGTACATCAGTATGAGTTATTCAAGATGAAGGATGATGAAACTATTGAGGAGATGTACTCAAGGTTTCAAACCTTAGTCTCTGGGCTACAGATTCTAAAGAAGAGTTATGTTGCTTCTGACCATGTGAGCAAGATACTCAGAAGCTTGCCTGCTAGATGGAGACCAAAGGTGACTGCCATTGAGGAAGCTAAAGATTTAAACACTTTAGGTGTCGAAGATCTTGTGAGTTCTCTCAAAGTTCATGAGTTAAGTCTTAATGAACATGAGTCTACTAAGAAGAGTAAATCAATAGCTCTTCCATCCAAAGGCAAGTCATCAAAAGCTCTCAAAGTGATTGAATCTGAAGAGGAAGAACAATCAAGTTCAGATTCTGAACCAGATACTGCTGAAATGGCCATGCTCTCCAACAGACTACAATATTTGGCCAAGAAGAACAGAAAGTTTCTAGCAAGAAGGAACAAATCTAGAAGCTCAAGGAAAGAAGATCAGAAGGGATGCTTCAACTGTAAGAAGCCGGGACATTTCATTGCTGATTGCCCTGATCTTCAGAAGGAAAAGTCAAAGGACAAGTCAAAGAAATAAACATTCAAACCAAGCAAATTCAAGAAGCAGATTAAGCAGAATTTAATTGCAACCTGGGATGATTTAGGAAGTGAATCTGGATCTGATAAAGAGGAAGCTGTTGAAGATGCAAAGGTAGCTGTTGGGTTAGTTGCTACAGCAACTTCAGAAGCAGGATCAGATTCAGACTCAGAAGATGAAAATGAGGTATACTCTAAAATTCCCAGAGATGAACTTGTTGAGTCACTTAAAGAACTTCTTACACATTTTGAAGTAAGAACCAATGAGTTGAAGGATTGAAAAGAAAAATATGCTGATTTGGTAAAACAGCAAAAATCAACTCTATTGGATCTGAAAGCTTCTGAACAAGGACTTAGGGGTTTTGACTTCATGTGTAAAACTTATGAAGATAAGCTCAGGTTCTTATGTCAGATGTAACACCCTACTTCTAATAAACGGTAAAACGCGCGAATACATCAGACATATTCTAGAAATAGATGCTACGTCTTCGAATCAAATCACAAAAATACATGCATAAGATCATGTTACATAACATCGCAGCGGAACATACACATAATTCATAAAACATCTCCCAATCTCAACATAATACAAATATATATCCAAATCTCAAATAACAATTGATGTCTCAACTCCAAAATACATGGTCCAAAATAAAACTAACATGCAAGAACCATCCTAGATCAGAGCCCTAATCTAGACACTTGCATAGATAAAAGAGGAACTCCACTCCTCGGCAACATCAAGCAAAACAGCTAAGCATCCTGCACGCCGTCTACCCGTCCATACAGAAAGGTAGGCGGTCCACCACAGACCACTGAGGGTTAGCATTACATCATCATAATTCATATAAGATTAACAAGAATTTTGAAAATGAAAGATATAATCAAGGATAAAGAATGACAATTCATACATAGTTCCACAATATTCACAAAATATAATGAATCCAAGATCATTCAATATCATCATATCAAGTTCATATCCACAAGTGTATCATACACCTATCGCAACCTCACCTTGTCAATCAACAATTAACAAATCAATCCGCAAGTACAATTGGCAATAATCAACCATCAAACACATCTTAATGCAATTAAATCCACCAACAGTTTATGCAATGTCTCTAGACTCATCTAGATGCATGTGGTACCAAACACCTCAAGGTCGTCACCTTCGATGCAACAAAAACATCGTAATCACCTCCATTGGATATAAAATCCACCACCATCAGTCATGTATGCATGAACATATGACTCAACTACAATGCATATGTTCACACAAAAAATAATCACCTAACCATCAATACTTGTATATATATGCAATCATTAATGATTCACCACCACATATTATATATACAATCACCAATAACATCCAAAACCACACAACATGTAGTTGTCACATAAATACACCTTCAGGAAGATTGAGTTGTAACTAAACCAAAGTGACAATGAAATTCATAGCACTTGCTAAGTAATAGCATATAGAAGGCTTGTTAAGTAATAAGCTACTCTTTCAGGTTTATATTTTAAAACATCAAAAGAAAAAACTAAGTCCAATCAAATATTAATAAAGTTACATGGCAGACACACATCTATATAATAAAAAAGAGACTTCCAATTGCATTCAGACTTGCTTGACTAAGGTTGTTGGTAACCTTTCTAGCTCTTACTATTATATCCCTTTTCAAAACTGTCAAAACCTCAAGTAAACCTCTTTGTCACTCTTACCTGTATTAACCACCTGCATTGTACTTATTTTTCCAAAGTCTACTTAAACTTCTTTAATTCAAAGGTCCATCCACCGTAATCAAATCGAAGCAACCTATAAATACCAAGTAACCATATAAAAAAAAATTAAGATTAGAAAAATTAATTTGTACTAGATATAAGGACTGGAGTTCATGCAGTTAATTTACTATGATGTAATCAAGCCAATTGCATGATTTGAACTGAAAGCCACATATTGAAAGATCAATCAGGTAACTTGTCACTAATTAAAGAAACTTGTTCTAGTTTTTGTAGAAGAGAATCTAATTAAGGGTCAGCCTATCCCTATTAATGAACCATAGCTTCTTGTTTCGAATGTAGATAAAGGACTCTTATCAGGAAACAACACATTTAATGTGAAGCCACTAAGAGTTGCCTCTTCCAATTCATCCAACAATTTCTCTATGACTGAGATTAGAAACTTATTAGGCACTGAAACACAATTAAGGACTTTCTAATCAACACAAAAGCACTAAAACTTTATACTCCCTCCGTCTCACAATAATAGTCGTTTAAGGTTTGTGCGCGGTAATTAAGGAAATGATTAATTGTGTTGATTTCAATGGTAAAATCAATATTATTTACTAATATACCCTTATTAATTGTAGTTAGTGGAGTAGTTAAGTTAGATGAAATTCAATAAATACGGGTATGGTAGTGGAAAAAAGTAATAAATGATGCATTGGTATTCTAAAGTGACTATTATTTTGAGACAAGGAAAAAATGTTAAAGTGACAATTATTGTGAGACGGAGGGAGTAAACTGATCATTCAAAGATATGGAGAATGGAATTTGCTCTGTCATTTTTACCAAGTACATGAAAGGCATGTTTTCCATGTCCTTTTGGTGTGTGCGGAGTCATCAATAATAAAACTATTTCCCTTATCAAGGGCAACCATATAGCTGCTTCATTGGTTTATTATTTTACACATTTGGTCACACACATGGACCATTTAATGCCCAAATTCATTTAGTTGCATTTATGGGCGAATAAAATTGTTTCTTTATTTACGTATTTTAGTGCAAGATATTGGGAAGGGAATGATGACATGTAGGAAAATTAATATTTGCATTAAAAAACAGGATATTAACTTATACTACTTCCATTCTTAATCATAAAACCATTTTGAGAGAACAAAATTGTCCATTGTCATAACACCATTTTGGTATTTCTAACTACATAATCATTTCTTTACCAATATGCTCTTATTTATTTATTTTTTACAATTTTTCTTCAATTAACAATATACAATATAATGAAAACATAAACTCTCTCTCTAAAATAAAATCCATTCTTAATTATAAAAACATTTTGAGATAACATAATTGTCCATTAATTGTTATAACACCATTTTGGTATTTCTAACTACATAATTATTTCTTTACCAATATGCCCTTATTTATTATTTTTACATTTTTCTTCAATTAACAATATACAATATAATGAAAACATAAACTATTTCTCTCTAAAATAAAATTGTAAAAACAACAATAATTACAATCAGATTTAATACTACCACAAACTTTTTTAATTCCCGTGATTTGTTCAAAAAGACCTTGTATTTAGAGATGAACGAAGTAATACACTATTCATCCAAAATAAAGACCACTTGAAAGAGACAACACATATTTTCCATTTCTTTATTATCATGTTATAGGTGTGAAGTTTCTAAAATCTTTGCAACACTATTTATGCAACAACATATATTTTCCATTTCTTTATAATATTTTTTAATAGATTTTTTAATAATTGTAATTTAAAAGGTGTGTCTAATATGAACCTCTAAAAAATGTTAAAATGTGACCTTTTATCATCGTTAGTAAAAAAAATTAATAATAAAAAATGTACAAAAATAGTGTTTTATTAAAATTCATTAAGCATATCATGGTTCACCATTAGACTTGACCCATATTAGCAATCCCTAATGTAGAAATCCAAAAAATCAAACCAAATTAAATCACATTAAGTTGAGTAAGATCAATTTAAATTTTTATAAATGAGTCATCAAAACCGAATCGCGTGCATGCCATAATGTCTTTGGATTGAACAGTTTTTTTGTCTTAAAATTGATCAAAACCGCATCTTAAACATCCTTAAATGAAATTTTATGTTGACACATCATCATTGGCTGATAAACACATGTAAATGATGGGAACACCCCCGCGGCAGTTATGGAACGCCCATACTAAACTTATCTAGAATATTTAGAATGTGCGTTAAATTTAGTACTGGATACATTAAAATTACAATAATAAAATTTCAAATGAATAAATATATACTTCACTAAAGGATCGTACATTTGCTATCTGAATATATGTCTGGAACCGTAATAAATAATCTGAGCTGATATGACACAAGCATGTGAAAATATATCATCAGCCTCCCGTATTGTCTCCTTGCCACATACAACCTGCTGATCTGAAATAAAATAAAAGGGATTGGGGTGATCTCAGGGAACCTAGGATCGCCATCTGTCTCTAAACTCAACCCATTTTGGGTTTATACAATTTTGTCATGCATAACTCAGTGATCGGGGGATAACTAGGATCGCTATCTGAAATGCTGAGTCGGCTCTGATACTAATGTTGAAATCATACTCATAATTATATTCATAATGTCTGTCATATTATGTTAGAAATGTTAGCGTTGAACAAACAATATTATCTGAGTTGATTTTACGAATAAACCCAGGTGGAGTAACCCCAGAATTTATTCCTCTGCTAACCGGTATATATATATATATTTCCAACTGGCGGGAACCCAACTGACGGGGATACCAGACTCCTCTGATTATCGTGGGGTCATCCTCAAGGATAGTGCCCGTTCCAACTGGCGGGAACCTTTCGTATCCAACTGGCGGGATAGCGAAAGCCACAGCTTAAACATGTTTTAATATTATAACTTGAACTGATTTCTGATAACTGAGTTAATCCTCAACTCCACTACTAACGGGGAGCTAGAGAGGAATAACTTATCTTAACTGATTTCCTTGTAGTAATAACATTCTGAGTCTAATAATAAAGACGTAGTAATTTCGTCTTTATTCTAAAATTATTTCTTATACTAACACACCCTTAGTTTGACGATAAAACAAAAACTAGTCTTCATCTTAGTGAAAGTAATAGCCGCTGGTATTGTTGAGCTTTGCACATTATATAATCAACACAAGGAGAAAGGCTGGTGTATGTCACTAAAAGGACTATCAATATTTGAAATCATAAGCTCTAAAATGGGTGCTTTGTTGTGGAAGCTAATTCTTCTTTCTCTTGCTGGCATTCTCTTCTCTCCTAAACATTGTGCATCTCATAGAGGTAATAGTAATATTATTTTATTGAAAATGCTACGAGCGTTTTTGGATACTCTTTAAATATTTTAAATTGTATGTTTTTTTATCTTGATTTTGGTTGGTAACTAATTGAAGATAGATTAGATGGTCATCGCAAAGGGAACCCTTTGAGTAGCTTGTTTAATTAGAAGAAAGCAATTAGAATAGTTACATTATAGTTGTTGCTCATCCAACCTCTTAAAATGGGGCATGTTAGGAAGCAAGCTTCCATTATTATATGAAAATAGCCGTTCAAAAAAAAATTATATGAAAATATACTAGTAGTATATTTTAGGGTTAATTAAGTAAATAATTTTTGTAAATATTTAGAATTTCGTTTTCTGTGCTTACAAAAAATCACACTTCTAGTCTTTGTAAAATTTTCCGTTAACATTTTTAATCTTTGTAAAATTTTCCTTCAACATTTTTAGTTTTATAAAAATTTTCTGTCAGCATTTTTGATTCCTAAAATTGCTACAGGGTCTCCTTGAATGAGTTGCAAGGTCGTATTTTATTTTTTTCTATGAGTGGTGCAAAGGTTGTACTTGAGTTGCAACGTACAATTAATGTTGCTTTTTCTTTTTTATATAAAAGATTTTACTTTAATATTCGCTTTAACTCTTAATTGTCATGCATGATTTTTTTTTACACTTGCATCTATTTAAATTACGCCACATAGATATTTAAGCAACTTAAATTACGCCATATTGATTGGAAACATGAGTAAAATTGTTTTAAATTGTCAACGAATGAAAATTAAACCTTTAATTACGCTGTCGATGTACAAAAATTATATATATATATATATATATATATATATATATATATATATAATATTTAATGATGTGTTGTTATGTAAATTAATGAGGTATGATAGTCATGTGCTTTTAACTTGCTAGATAATTTGGTTGTACATTATTAGATGTATGCGTACAAAAATTTAGATTGACGATAATTTGGTAATACATTATTGATGCAAAGAGATGATGCAAAGCGAAAACATACACATCATCATGAAGGCAAAATGGCTGTTTAGAAAGAATGATTGGTCAATTTATTTCTTAAAGTATTACCGTCTCACCAATTTAATCATTAAACTATTAAAATCAGCTAAAATATTTTTAAATTATTCTTCCATCCAACGATTTAGTCTCCCATTTAACAAAATTGGTTGTTTTTCATAATAGTTTAGAAATTAAATTGATGTATTTTTCATTGTTTAAGGACATTTTAATTGATTTTAATATTTTAAGGATTAAATTAGTGAGAGAACAATGGTTTAAGAGCTATAATTATTATTAAATAAAAGCTGCAACAACAAATGAGTGATTCAAAAAAAAAAAAAAAACTCATAGGTGATTGGCCGTTATAGGCACTCTTATATAAGTGGGAAAATTTGGTCCAACTATTTCAAACGTATTAATCAAAATGTAGTAATTGACTATAGACCTCTATACAACTTTTAAAATTTTCGTGTCAAAATTAATAGGTGCTTGAAGAAGTATTGCACCTCTTCACATTCAAATGATTTATTGATCTTGTGGATGGACTTATATTTGTCATAACTTTACAGAGTATATCTAATCACTAATCCTCAATTCTCAACATGGACAAACCAAACATAATTTTTTTTATTTCAAAAAGCTTAGTGGTAAAAGAGAGATATTGCAAGTTCGAACCCTAACCCACATATTAAATATCTTTGCAATATTTTACTATTTGAACTACGAGACAAATCAACCCTATTTTAATCAACCTATATAAGACTACCTAGGGTTTTATTTTCTTTACTAATACTAGAACATCGACCCGTGCTAACGCACGGGTCATACAAAAGAACAAATATAGCGCAAATATGAAAGTAAATACTTACCTTGAATCGAAAAAATAGTATAATTCAACTCATAAAATAAATTGCCACAAACGTTTTTAATGTACCATATTAAACAATTTCCATGACATCGACCCTGTTACAGAAAGGAAAAACACTGAATCCTAAATGTCTGATTTATGGAGATTGAAGAAATTCGATAACAAAGCAGATAGTTCCAGCATTCGAGCAAGTTAAACAACTTTAGTGTCGGTAGGCTCAATCTTGACACGAACAGCCCTGTTAGGTTTTGTAACTGATGCCTGACCAGCTTCACCATGTTCAACAGCCACAGAGTTATTGCTATCAGAGGACCTCTTAAAACTATACATTGCAGTAAACTTCTTTATATATATACCACATTTGATGTAGTGTTGATGTAATTACCCTCTTCATCAATCAATAAAATTTTCAGTCTGTTTCTTGATGTAATTATAAATGCTCATCAATTACCTCATTCATTGGAGAAGAGTAACCCATCATAACATGTTTGCCACGTTGTAGCTGCCGCAACTCATAACTATGGACCAGCCACTGAGTTCACCGCCACCACCTTGGAAAAAACACTTGAAAAATAAATCATTCTAAAATATTACGTATCATTGATTAATGCGCCATACATGAATTTTTATATAAGAAAGTCAAACACAATCTATCGCACGGGTCTATTAAAAAACACAGAAGAAACAAAAATTATCATTTAAAAAAAACAAAAAAAATGATTTTTTTTTATATGATTAAAGTTTTAACCAAACTTCTTAAATTAAAATAGTGTATGATAAGTTCATTCAATCAAACTTATATCAAAGTAATACGGAAGTTATTAGTGCACAATTAAAATATTCAACTATGGTATACATTATTTTGTGATAATTAAAATTTTATACATAATGTCTAAACTCGACATCACATTGAAAATACTCTTCCACCTTCTATGAAATGTTGTAGCGATCCCACAATTATTATTTCCTCCATTGTATTTAGTACATATAAACAACTCCAATGGAGCTACACCTGTAAACTCAGGTACACCATTCACATTGACATCATTTTATTATACACGACACATACACTCTTTGGCAGGAGTTTCCTATACTAAAATAAAAGCAACAGTACACTAAAATCACACCATCAATCTCTTTAGGATATCAAGCATCTACATCGGTGATGAAATAAATGGTAGCTTGCCAGAGCTGAATAATTTTCTATTCCATGAACTCCAAGCTTCCTGCCTTTCTTTTTCATGATGCGTAAGTAGTACAACTCCAAGATACAACAACTTCATTCAATTACCGACACTTTTTCTAACAGCCACGTCAATTCAACATTCATGTATACATAGTTCTGAACTTATACAAAAATTAATAGTTACATCACATGATGGCTGCAAAATACACTTTAGGCAGGAAAAATTGCAGCAGGAATCATAGGTTTAGGAACAGTCTAAATCCTTAATACCAAAGATTAATGAATAACCACCATCACCATATCACTCTAAGGTGCAGAAAAATTAATAAAAGACAACGCCTCTAGTATATTTTTCATAACACATAATAATATAATATATGAACACCTATGGAATCAACTCTGCATTCTCATAGTAGCTACATGCAGTCATTCTACAATATGTTAAGCTCATATTCATTCTGTCTCAGTCAACTAATGTGTTACTCACAAATCAAATGTGCATCATACCACACCAAGGAATTTGTCCAATAACTTTTAATTAAACAAACATTATCTCTCATTGAAGGATTGACCTCCTCTATGTCTGTTAGCAGTTGGTAATGCACTTTCTTGATAAATTATCTCTTCTTTTGGATCAAGTTGAACACTCCACATTTTAAGTGAAACACAAATTAAAGTTTTATTAAAATGCAAATAGTAGAGAAACATGAATGCTTACTTCATATAAATTGAAAGTTAAACATACTGATGCTTATAAACCCCAAAAAGCAGCAATATCTTTTACACTATTTTATTAGAAATGTCACAAAAGATACAAATATCTAATGTCATAACCATAGCACCAATGATAAAATATAAAACACTTATGCAGAAATTTCCTCATAAACCATTCACTTCCACAAAATAGACATAATAATAAATATGCTTAAAAACCATTTACAGTACTTATATTTTGATTAAGCATACCTCATTCTTAATCATGCTCCACTTGTTTTTCTTAAGCCACTTCATCAAAATGTCTCTTTTGCAACAAAGACCTACATAAATAATTCTTGAAGGTCCCATTCACGTAGGGTAATTTCCACTTTCAATGTGAATTTGAGCCCTACATAACAAAACAAAACATGACAATTACGAAAAGAGAGTTTGACCTCTCATGTAACAAATGTGAAAACTATAAGATTTGGAATGATTATTAATATTGAGAGTTATGAGTCAATTATAGTAAGATAAACCCACATACAAAAAAAAAATCATCTAACACCAAATACCTTGACATGAATCTCTACCATCTAGGTATACACAATTTTCTGCACTATTTTCCAAACTTGCAATCAGAAGTGGTAAAATCAAAAGCCTCAATTAGAAAATCTCAAAAACACAAACTGATCAAAAATTGAGAGGGGACTTATAGAGGGAAGACATAAACACAACAAATAAAGAGCAGAAGAGAACCAAGTCTGATTCCATCCAATTCCTCAAAATGGACAACAATCATCCATTATAAGAACCAAATGTACCAAATCAACATCAAAAACAACGATTAAACGACTTTTTAAATTGCATATCAAGTAAATTTTGACTTTTAAGCTACCTAATTGCTATAAATTTGCACTGCTTTATAGCTTATAGAGCATCCTCATTGACTACCAAAGAACTAACCAAACATGATTCTTTTATTTACTTTGTGAGATTGCAATAAAAACATGAAAAAGAAAATAAAACTATAGCAACAACATTGGAGAATGATTTATGCAATAATTGCGGCATTGGAAAGAAAAACAGAAGTACATGATTGGAAGCCAAATCGAAATCAAATCAAAATCTAAATTGAAACTCCAAAATAGTGAGTTAATTTCAAAACCACAAATTCATAATCATTCGCGCATTTCACTCACGAACGTCGGTGCCACTCTCGTCAATTTTGTACGGCAAGAACAACAAAATTTCCAATTCTCTCCTTCTATGATATTGCCTTGCCTCCGAAAAAATTTGTGGCAAGATGGGAGTGATGGAGGCAGCGCCAATGGAGAGTTGGCTAATTTGCAGGTGGGTTTATTTTTTTAACAAAAAAATATCACATTTACATCTAGTCAATAATTAAATGGACAAAAATAAACATGAAAATCGATAAACTTACCCAGCCAGTCCATAATTAAGAGGACAAAAAAACCTTCATATAAGGCATCTATTTTTCCACGACCAATGTCTGCGACATAGACAAAGGTGTGAATTTATAAGGGAATATAATTACAGGAACAAACCACAAACAGCAAGACATTGCACAAAAAATACCCGCCAATGATATGACAGGGGCAACATTAACAGCACTGCGCACGCGTTCGTTGCCACTCGAACGGTAGATAACTTATCAAGCCACGGATAACTTATCTAAGATAAGGTTGCCATCTTGAAGTGTATATTTTCCAGGAAGCAAGTGACCTTGCAAGCCACGGATTCGATTGTGATGACTCAGACTATGCAAACCAACCGGACAAATTGTACACAGTTGTTGGACGGTCAAGATCATGTGAAAATAAAGCAGATCATTAAATTTATAAGCTAGCATACATCTGTCAATTTTTAAATAACGATAAAGATCGAATAAAATAGGAGGCAGAGGAAAAGAATATATACAACATCATCATATGAGTGTGTGGAGCACTTACTTCACATCAGCCGCGAGACAAAATAACGGTTTAAATGCAAAGACAGAAGGCTCGCCTCCACCATACCTAAATAATGTATTGTCATGTAATGGATGTCTATCTGTGTTGTGCATAGCGGAAGGCTCGCCTCCACCATACCAAATGCTCGCTTCATCCGTTCGAATGCTTGTTCTCTTCAACGGTCTCTTAAATTATATTGATTTGATAAAACATTTATAAACTATTTTTCAAGACATGGAAGCTAAAAACTCAAACCCTAATTGTCATACCCTTAAATTAGAACATCAATAACAAATTTTCATTCACTTAATTAGAAAATGCATTTCACACGTCTCACCGGTTAAAAGTTTGTTTATAACAATTGATCAATCACCACAGCAGCTTCCAATTTATTGCACTTCTAAGTCAAATAAACCAAAAACATAAATAAACCAAGTTACAATAAAATTAACATAAAAAAAAAGACCAAAAAAGAGAATTATGATTAAAATCTAAATCAAATAATCCAAGTTACAATAACAGCACCATATCAACTACTTTATCCTTGGCATTTTCATAACGCGCTTTTGCCTCTTATCGCTTGTTAATCGAGTTGAGAACGAAAAATTAAATTAAGCTCAGTGGGTTGCGATTAGATAAGCTAAAATAATCGAGTTGAGAAAAAAATATGCGAGTAGATAAGCTAAAATAAATAAATTCAAAAATCATAAATTAGAAACAAAGCAACAAACCTGATGGGTTGTGATTAATAGATGGGAAAGGTAAAAAAGCTCCATAAGAAAGAGCCATGGAGAAGAGGTTGGGACATGAAGAAGAGATATAATTTTTTTTAAGAAAAGGTAGATAGAGAAAGGGGAAGAGAAGGTAAATTGATAGAGAGGCCGATGAACGTGTTTTGTCGCCGCCTATGGATTGGGGGAGAGGGTTGGTGGTGGTGATGAAGAAGAAACGCATGAGAGAAAGAGAGGAAAAATAGGAATTTGCGGCTTTAGAAGAAATTTGCAGTTTTTTTTTTTTATGTTTATCCGTTTAATTGTTTTGGTTAGGGTAAAACAGGAATTTTATTCATTAGGGCTTAGGTTTAATTAGGGCTAAAATGTTAGCATGGGTTAACTTTTATATATAGATAGATACTAGACCATCGACCCGTGCTAACACACAGGTCATATGGAAGGTAATATTTGACGGTAATAGGTAACAAAATAGTTTAGATGAATGTCATGATTGTCATATAGTATTTCATAATATTAAGAATCATAGACGTTGGTACTGTACCATAAAATAATTTTTCATGACATCGTCCTTGATACCGTAACGTAACATCATATGTTAAGTACAGGGACGAAGCTAGGTACTAATGAAAAGGGGAAGCCGCCACCCATGAAATATATAGGACCCCTATAGGACTCATGTGCATATTAACCGTTCGCCACCCATGCTTTCATATCCACTTGGTTCACTTATACTAAATTTTATTTTTTTAATTAAAGGTCCACTCATGTTCTCTTTTTTCTTACCATCCACTCATATTATTTTATAATAATAAATATAACATATTGAATTGATCAGTCTATTAAGTTTTATTCCTATTTCCAAGTAGAAGCCAACAACATTTGGGAAATTAATTTAGGGGTGATAGAGACACCCTAAATCATACATTCAAGAACAATTATATTCTAAAGTTGCAATTTCTAAAAATTTCAAGTACCGCCACACCTCAAGATTTAGTAGTATATATATTTGTTATTGTTTATCTTGCAAACAAAGTAGGATCAGGGAAACAAAATAGGAGGAAACTGTTATAGGATGGACTCCGTTAAGTAAAAACAAAGTAGCAATGATGAGTTGAAAATAGGAGCAACGATTATAGGATGAAACATGTAGAGTCCGGGTTAACTTTAATAAATAAGAGATAAGAGATCTCTCCGTTTGAAAATAAGATTTTGATTAAATTGATTAAATTAATTAAATCAAATAGGTTTAATTAAACAGGGGTAATACAGTAAAAGTAAGCGTAGAATTTAGGTTAAAATTAGGGCAACAGTTAGCATCCAGGTTAACTTTAATAAATAAGAGATAAGAGATCTCTCCGTTTGAAAATAAGAATTTGATTAAATTAACTAAATTAAATAGGTTTAATTAAATAGGGGTAATACAGTAAAAGTAAGCATAAAATTTATGTTAAAATTAGGGCAACAGTTAGCGTCCGGGTTAACTTTAATAAATAAGAGATAAGAAGATAATAATAAGAAGAAGAAGAGAAAGAGTAGGAAGCAGATAAGGTTAAACCAGAAAAAAAGCATCTATTCTATATATAAAAGTTGTCCCAAGCCAATATTGAAGCCCTAATTTTAACCTAAACCTAGGGATTAAATTTCCTGTTTTAACCCTGACCTAAAGCTTAATTACTAAACCTAATTTAAACCTAAACCTACCAATTTTTCCCCTCTTTCTCTCACGCGTTTCTTCTCTCTCTCTGCGATCCACACTCTCATCTGAGGACGCTCTCATTCTGCGATCCGCACTCTCATCTGAGTTTCACATCTATTCTATATATAAAAGTTGTCCCAAGCCAATATTGAAGCCCTAATTTTAACCTAAACCTAGGGATTAAATTTCCTGTTTTAACCCTGACCTAAAGCTTAATTACTAAACCTAATTTAAACCTAAACCTACCAATTTTTCCCCTCTTTCTCTCACGCGTTTCTTCTCTCTCTCTGCGATCCACACTCTCATCTGAGTTTCACATCCCTCTCACTCCACTTTTTTGATCCAGTTTAGAAGGCATCTCTCTCTCTCACTCACTCGACTGCTCTGACACCATATTCATCGTCGATGCAACCGATCCTCTCCCTTCACTACCGATGAATCCACTGCCACCGACAATCAATGGTTTATATTCCAACTTAAAGTTTGTTCCTCTCTCTCTCCATCTCTCATCTTCATTTTCGTTTGTTTTTTCAATCAAATTATTGCTTAGGTTTTAACCTAATGTTTTTTCAATTAAAATTCTTCATCTTATCTGGTTATTGAATTTCAGAAGTATTTATGCAATGAATCAATATTTTAATTAGTTATTTCAATTTTGTAAATGCACTGTTGCTGATTTCTTCAACCCACAAGGTGTATGTAAAAGTGTCTGAATGATTGTTTATGAACTATAATATTTGTTGTGTTTTTCCTCTTATTTACAGGTTGTGAAATGTGAAATTATCCATATGGAAGTCAAGTTTGAAGCTTCTATACTTTTTCAGGTGAGGTTCATTTGTATTTTGTTTTCTTATTTTGCAGTTTTTTTTAGATGATCATATCATAGGTCTTTATCTTTTTTTTTTTTCCGTGTTTTTCATTTTACAACTAATTGTTTTATGCTAGGTTGATATTACTCTACACTGATATGGATGATTTTATATGTGCCTCTATATCGACTTTAATGGTGTTTTTTCATTTTACAAGTATTTAGTTTACACTTGGTTGATGTGTAGTTAGTTTTATAGCCGCAGATGCCAATTTGAAAATAATTATTGCAATTTGTTTCCACCATCTCACCTTATTTTATTTTTTTCAGCACATCATGGAAGAAGAACAAGAGCACAATAGTAAAAAGAATTCTCTGGCGGCCGAAAATGGTATCACCGATGGAGCCCGATGAACTAAGAGCAGTTGTCCTTCAGAATTTTGACATTCATGGTGAGGCCCAATGAAAATTGTACTTGCTTTTTTGTAGTTCGTCCTCATCTATTTTTATCGTATTTCTTATTTTACAGGTAGGTGTTTATTAAGGTTCTCTCTTTGTAAACTTCAGATATGACACATGGAGTGATTCCCAAAAGCTTAAAAGTTGTTGAAAAGGTAATATATTTGATATTCTGCCACTGTGTATGTGAGTAGATTGAACTCTGGTTTTGTTTGTGCTCTAATTTCCCTAATTACTTCATTTTTGCTTTCAGATTTGACTATTCATGTTGGATTTGGAATGTGATTGGTTTATCCTTTGATAACTTGGAACTATTTTAAGGTTGATTTCAAACATTTGATAGGTATTTTTCTAACCAAAGGTATTTTTCCTTTTCTGAACATTATATAGTTGAGCTACTGCTTATTTTTCAGGAATCTTTTTTTATACTCCTTAAAACTGTACAAAAAAAAAACAAGTTGTATGATTCCTCGACTTCACCTATTTTTTCGATGAAAGATTCCTCAATTTTGTGAAAGATTCCTCAACCCCTTTCGAGTAATAATTCTTGATCCATTTCCCTTTCTTTTGATTATTGATTTTTATCATCAATGTTAGACTTTTGATTATTATATTAGGTAACTTGGTCTAAACTCTAAATGACAACTTATATAGCATTTATGTTTGTTACTCTGTGTTTTTGATTTAATGTTTTTGTCTTAGAAATCATGTAGATGATGAAATAGAGACATAAGCATAAACCAAAATTTAATGTTTATTATATAGCATCTATGTGTTGTTACTTCTTTTGAATGTCGTATTTGCCGAATTTTGTGAGAAATTTGCTATGGGCAGTGTTAGTAATGTTTTGACAGGCCACAATTTTATGAGGGAATTATACTTTCTTTAGGAAAAACTTCATAATATAACTTATCAATGATTTTAGGCTAATATGTTCTTTACATGTTTTGCCATTGTGTCAAGAGCATATGTAATTTCCTACAATTTCTAATAATTGAAATTTCCTGCTATTGAATACAATGATTTCATCATTTTAGTGACAATGGAAATTGAAAAGTTGTAACCGACTATAATTTAATGCCAAATTATCATACATACCTTCTGTTTTGAAACAAATGATCAAGCCTTTCTCTCACGATCATTATGTCGAGTTTGGAAAACTTTGTTATGTTTGCAAAAGACCAAGATTCTCTTGATGCCCTTATCAACTTGAAAGGTTGTTTATTGTCAGATTCTGTTTTGTTTCCATATTCCTATCAAAGCTACAGCAGTTTTCATACTTCTGTTATTATAGACTACTTTTTTGCGTAAACTTACTTTTCTATCCCGTTGTTATAACATTACCAGTTCAGATGTGTGCAAGACCGTACAAAATGATTTGATGAAACTGACACATTCCACTGGAATTGGACATAGGCATTGCAAGTATATTTTAAGCATCAAATCTGATCTTTGTGTTGACAAACTTAAAAAAGTTTGGCATTTTTCTGTTATAACTTGAGATCATATGAGTAATTGATGATACACAATACTGTAAGCATGAAAAAAAGAGCTTGATACGAATTGTGTTACTTTAAATCATAAATATGTTGTGCAGAATGCTAGATGCACGTTTTTGCTTTATTTTTCAGTTATAAATTTTGGCTTATTCTTCTGTTTGGCTAGATACACATTTTTGCGTAAACTTTTCTGCTTAAGTTTGCCCATTGTATAGCATTGCAAGATGCTCAAATGCACAATTTTGCTTTCTTATTCACAACTATTGATTGCAATGTATCCGCATTGAACTTTGCCCAGTGTACATGTTATTTTCCTGATAGTGTTGTTGATTGGTCTTCAAGGCAATAGTTAAATTTGTATTTGGATTTTTTTTGAAAATACAAATGATAGAAAGGAAATATAAATTTGTTAACCATTATAGCTCATAATCATTTATGCAGGGGAGGAAAAATATATTACCATAATTTAATCGCTTTAAGGACTCCATTGCAACTTTGATCATGTAGTTCTAAGAGATGCATGCACGTTAAGAAGGTATATTCACATTGTTGCTATTGGAATCCTTCTTTATCATTGGTATGTTTCTAATGAAAACAAAAATGGATCTCTTGATTATTATTTGTTTCATTGCTTGGAAGTTTAGTGCTGCTACTATAGTCTTCTTGCTTGGCATTGCACAAAGTCATTCAACTTCACTCAATCCTTGGCATTGTTTACTTTTTGTTCAGTTTCTGATTTTTGAATTATCTATTTGGAGATTTCGATCTGTGTAATATGGTAAAAAACACAGTACTTGAATATGCAGGTTTGGAATCACTGCAACAAAGGTCGAGAGTTTCTAATATGAAATTAATTGTGGTTTAGACTAACGAATAAAGGGAATAAAATAGGTAAGTTGTGTGCACTGTTCTTTTTACTTTAGCATTTAATTTTCAATATATGTTGGCTGACTGATATTGATACATATATATACTCATTTGATTATCATAAGAACATAGTGCACATATGACCAAAACAGAAACTCAGATCATTATTTATCCGCCTTTGGAGACCAATGATCTTTATTTTTTTCTATATTAGTTAGTTTTTCATCTTTTTGTTTTTATTGCTTGATCAAATTATTTTTTCTATATTACTCATCAAACACTTGAATTTTGAGTTCTGATTTTGTCTATGTTATGTTACTACGAGTGATTTGAGGCCTGTTAAAACTTGCAGTAGTACTGTTATGTTAAAGTTTTTGAATGCTTCCTTTGCAGTTTTCCGCCATAGACGCAGTTTGGATACGGCCATTCGAGAAATCTCATCTTCAAATCCAGATTTGTGTAATCTTTTAAGCTTCAAGTACTTCTCCTTTAAATGTTTAATGGAATGCCTCATTGGATTTAACTTTCAACACTCATATTCTTTTTGGGTTGTGTGTTCTATTAGATTTAGGAGTTTAAATCGGTATTATATATATTTTTTGGTTACTTCATATACTTATTGATGTTTATTAGGTGACTGAAATTTGTTGGACGTAATTCCGTGTCCTAAATCTAATCATACTCAAGTGTTAAATGAGATATGAAGTTATATTTATGTATTTTTTAAAGAACTTCTTTGTTAATTCTTTTACATAAGCTATCAATGGTGTTTTTACTAATATTTTTATTTTTGGTTTCAAACTTTGAACAAGCTATGACTCTAAGATTCTTTTGGGGTTTATTTGTAGAAAGGAAGATTAATGGGAAGTTGATTTTTTATGTTTGAGATGCTTAAAGGTTATTGAGGTATGAGTTTTTTTTTATGCTTGAAAGATATTGGTTCTTCCAATTGAATCTGCTCACCAATCAGTGAAATTTGATCCTTAATATTCTTTGTGCAGGAGGATGTAACTTTTTTAATGTGGTCTATCTAGCAAATACAATGCATGTGACCTACATTTTAGAATGCCCTAATAAAAGCCATATAAATACATAATATTGAACAAGTCAATTTTGAATCCCATAAGCAAGTATGTCTTCTATAACATACCATGTTTTGTGCCTATAAATTTGGTTTCTATGAAATTGAAAAATAAAATAGTTCATTTTGTTTTTTGAATGGGCTTTTCTTTTTAAGCATATTAACGTGTTTTTTCTATCATTTACAATTTTCTTGATCCATTTTGCCTTAGAAGAAATTGATTTTACTCCTCTACATCTCCATCATGTTATATTATGGAAAACTCTATCCCCTACAAATGAACTATTTCGAATACTGCAAAGTCCGTAGGAAACGATTTTTTATCTGTAGCATTCATCATGTGAATAATTGATCCCCTAAAAAAACATGTGAATAGTTGATAGTTACTTTTTGTAGTTTTGCTAGCATAATATACTGATAGTGATGAAAGATACTAAAAACAAGTCTTCTTCTCATAGACTATAATAGCATCACTTATTTGCTTGGTTGAGTATAACATTTGGCCTTTGCATCAAATGTGGTCTACAGGGAAGTTTTCCGTAATGTGTAGGACTTTTTTGTGTGATATTCATTTTCTTACTTATTAAAACTATTTGCATGTCAACGAACTTCAGTTTCCCTTTTAAAATTATATGTTATGTTAGAGTAACAGGAATTACGTACTAGAATTATGGAACAATAACAAAGTTTATGGTAATTGACATTATGGATTGATTTACGACAATTTTTACATTCAAGCGAACTACATTGTTTTATTTTTACAGTGAATATTAGCTTCTTAAAATGACCCGTGCGGTAGCACGGGTCGATGATCTAGTTAGAGTTAAAACAGCAAATCTATGCAATAGGTTTAGGTTAAAATTAGGGCTAAAATATTCACCCGGGTTAACTTTTATATATAAAGAAGATAAGAGATAATAATAATAATAATAATAATAATAATAATAATAATAATAATAATAATAATAATAATAATAATAATAATAATAATAATAATAATAATAATAATAATAATAATAATAATAATAATAATAATAATAATAATAATAATAATAATAATAATAATAATAATAATAAGAGAAAGAGTAGGAAGCAGATAAGGTTAAACCAGAAAATAAGCATTAGGGTTAAAACAGTAAATCTATGCAATAGGTTTAGGTTAAAATTAGGGCTAAAATATTCACCGGGTTAAATTTTATGTATAAGAAGATAAGTGTTGCTAGCAATTGGAAAAGGTGTAAAACTAATAAAAAAAATCATGATTATATACAGATACAAGAAGAAAATACAGTTTTATGCAAGATGCAACTTCAGCACCAAGCATATCCTACTATGATTACATCATAATTGGTGGTGGCACCGCAGGGTGTCCTTTGGCTGCAACACTGTCCCAAAATCATAGGGTTTTGGTGCTTGAGCGTGGTGGATCACCTTATGGGAATCCAAACATAACCAATTTAAGTGCCTTTGGTGTTGCACTCTCTGATACATCTCCTTCCTCTCCTGCTCAACGATTCATTTCTGAAGATGGTGTTATCAACTCAAGAGCTCGTGTTCTTGGTGGTGGAAGTTGTTTGAATGCTGGCTTCTACACTCGTGCAAGCCCTCACTACGTAAGGTAACACAGAAATAAACTATTCTCACGGTTACAAAATTAGGGTTTCATTTTTTGTTTTCACACTTATTAAAAAAAAATGTATAAATAAATGAGATATTACTATTTTTAATAAATTAAGTTTTATCATGTATTGGTGTCATCATCTTTTTCATAAATGCATAGTTAATTAGTATTTTACTTCCCTCGTTGCTAAATACACGTCAAAGTTGACCATTTTACACACGCAATGCAAAATTTTGATGATTAATATGTTAAATTATTTATTATTAAAAATTCTCAAAAGTTAATATTTGAAAATATTATTTGAGACAAATCTAAGAACTTCTTATATGCTAACATTTGTTTTTAAATATTATTAAAAAATATGATCAAATTGGTTATGTGAATGCATATTATCAAAAGACATGTATTTCAGAACGGAGGGAGTACTTAAGAGTGATGAAAGTAATATTTATTAGAGGGTAGATTTAGAATATAAGCGATTAATATTACCTTAAAAATCAAAATGTCATTTATTTTGAAATACATTTTGTTTACAAATAGGTCACTTGTCGTGGAACGGAGGGAGTGCTATAGTACGTCAAATATGTTCCACCTAATCTATATTATATACTTGATATCAAAATGTTTTTCTTCCAATTTCATATCAGAATTAGACTCCTATAACGTGATGATTCAAATTCAAACCAAGGTTTGAACTTCTATAGGAAGCCAAAAAAGACGAGGATGTCAAATTTTTGTGCATTCGTTTCTTTTAAATTTAGACTTAATTTAAACTACTCTCAAAACGTAATGTTTTTAATAATCGAATAAAATTTTGTAATTTCTATTAGTTTTTAGAGATAAGCATGATGGGAGCACTTACATTTAGTTTAACTTAATCTTAAACATAACTACTTATAGAGTATAGAAACTCAAAAACACTTGAATGAGATGATACATGTGTCTTTTTGTGGATCCATTTTGAATTTTGAAAATGTAGTAACATAGTCCTATCCAAAGTACTTCTTGTGATTTCAAACTCAAACCACACTAATAAACTTAGATGTATGGAGCAAATAAGTGACAACCGATAATCAAAATAGTCTCAAGCAACAACTACATATTTAGATCTAATCTAACAACCAAGTGTGTAAAGCAAAATTACTATCAATGGCAAGAACAACAAGATAAAGAGAAGAGGGAGAAGAGGAAAAACCCACCAAAAGTTTATTTACTTAGTTTGATCCAACAATGATCTACATTCGGGTGAAGAGCATCTCTTTAATCCATTATCAAAGAGTCATTACAAAGAGATATAAAGAGTTACAAGGAATTAGCTTCAACAAACTCTTCAAGAGAAAAACATAATTTCTACCTTCTTTGTAAAAAAAAATTGAATTCCAACCTTGTAATTTTAAGATTATTTGATTTGAGACCTTCATGACATCAAATTTTAAAATATAAGGTACTTCCACCCCCTGTAATTTGAATGGATTTTGGTTTATCCCCTGACATATCATCTATTTTGTACAATTAAAAGTCATGAAGGTTCAAAAACCAAAGAATCTTCAAATTACAAGGTTGGAATCCAACGTTTTTTTTATAGAGGATAAACCAAAACTTGCTCAAATGGCAGAGAATAATTGAGGGGTGGGAGAATGCTAAGAACACTCTCTTTCTAGCACTTACTCTAACACTCGCTCTCGTATTGGATGAAACTCATGTTGGTCTCATCACTTTATGTGAGATCCATTTCTAAATTGTGGTATCCACATGGATTTCACCTAATAAGTGAGTGCTAAAAAGAGAGTGTCCATAACATTCCTCTCGAGGGGTGATTTAGACATTCACTTTTAACACTATCTCTAACACCACTCTATTATTGGATGAAATTCATGTGATACCACACTTTATAAACTAGTCCCGTATAAAGTGATGAGACCTATATACATTCACTCAATAAAAGAATGAGTGTTAGAGAGAGGATTAGAAAGAGCTAGTGGCGGAGCCACTTGCACTCTTGTGTGGGCATGTGCCTACACTATTTTTTTTCAATTTAGTATATAATGGTGTAAAAAAAATTATATGCCCCTATTACTAAGTTAAAGAAAATACTCATCTTAACAAATTAAAATCAGTCCAATTATTTAATATCTCGTTCATTTATAAATTGAACAATGAATCATAATATTTCAATGCAATCTTAATTAGTTTTTATGATTGTACACCAATAATTGTATTATTTTCAAGTCAACAACTTCTACTTTGTATTTACGAAAACTGTAAATACGTTAATATTTGATAAGAGTAGTTTTGTTCTTAAAAAAGAAGATAAGAGTAGTTTTGTAAAAGTATATTTACTTCTCTTTCGTTTATATATTTTTTCCGGTCACTTTTATAAGAAACAAAATACATAACCCATAAAGACCATTGAAAAACATTGAAAATAATTATTTTTCATTTAATGTTCCTATAATTTAAATTGATTCCATGGATACCCCATTTTTTTATAAACGAAATGACAAGAGTTATTGCACAAACAAGTAAATGACTCAGGATTCGAACCACAGTCACGACGTCCATAATATCAATTTCGGCATTTTTTTTGTCAATTGACCCAGGACATGTGGATGATACTCCTATAATAATTACTCTTAAATCCAATAAGTAACTTACTTTTAATATTCTCTCTCATAATAAATAAGGACACAAATGAAATTAACTTATAACACATTTGAAAGTTTGTCGATGTTTTTTATAAAAAGAACAAAAAATATTGACACTTTTGTTTTTTATAAAAAAGATCGGAGGAAGTATAATTATAGATGTTTATTTTACTTTCATCTTAATGAAACCTAAATAATAAGTTTTCGTAGATGTTTATTTTACTTTCATCTTAATGAAACCCAAATAATAAGTTTTCATTTTTTGATAAAATAGTAATTTTAGTGTTATAGTGTATGAATAATGCTCCCACAATCTAAAATTTCTGGCTCCGCCACTGGAAAGAGCATTCATAACATTTCTCATTATATTTACTCTGTTGAAGAGAGTTTATAAAAACAGTTTATGACATATTGATAAAGCTGGTTTTAGTTTAGAAGACAATCACACACACACATAAATTTTTGTGTGCAATGGTTGATGTTTTCAGAGAAGTCGGATGGGAGGGAAAGTTAGTGAATGAATCATATAAATGGGTGGAGAGAGTGGTGGCTTTCCGGCCTCCTATGCGGCAATGGCAATCAGCATTTAGGGATGGATTGTTGGAAGTAGGAGTATTGCCTTACAATGGCTTTACTTATGATCATATTCATGGTACTAAGGTTGGAGGTACAATCTTTGACCAAAATGGTCAAAGACACACTGCAGCTGATCTTTTGGAATATGCTAACATCAACACAATTACTCTTCTTTTGCATGCCACCGTTCATAAGATCTTGTTTACAACACATAAAGGTTTTCATCTTAATTCTTCTTCATATATATAAATCATTTCATGCATCCAAAAAAATAAGCAATGTGCACTCTTTTATGAAGCATGGACTCTGACACGGACACCTGACACGACACTGACACGGACACGTCGACACCGCTAATGTAAAAAATATAGGACACCGACACCGCTACATATATGTTAATTTATTTAAAGTCGGTCTAAAATGAAAACTAAAATACATATATAAACATCTAACTTGAGCAATTTATTTAATTAGAAAAAGTTCTACAAGATATCGTAGTATTTGACCTTTATTTTTTCATCTACAATTGATATAATCAATTGTAATGTATATATGGTGTGTGGAAGCAAGAGAGAATTTTTTTTTTTAGATATTTGCCTGAGTTGTCCGACACGGCTTGTATGACTGTTATATAGGTGTTGGACGCCGATCGTAGGAGTGTCGAAGAAAAGAAAAAAACAATTATTTGGGAAACCGGTTCGACACGTGTCGTACAAGTGTCATATGAGTGTCGGACACCGATGCGTGTCGGACACCGCGACACGCCTAGTCCTAGAGGTGTCCGTGCTTCATAGTAATTACTAGTAAATGAATATTCCATTCTTCCATATTATAGGAGTCCAGAAATTTAGTTTTTCAAATTTGAGAAATAGTAAGTTAGTCTCTTAAAATAAAATAAGTCAATAATTTAGTTCCTTCACCAAGATATCTCTTAAATTTGCTAAATTTGAACAATGATTAAATTGACTAACTTTGTTCATTTTAAGAGAGACTAAATTACAATTTCTCAAATTTGAACTACTAAATTGCCCGTATGTTACGATTTTGAGTACTAAAATGATAATTTTCTCAATAATTTCCATGTAATAATTATTTTGTGAATGCATGGTGTATGATGTTAAACAGAAAGATCAGATTCAAGGCCTGTTGCATATGGAGTTGTATTCAAGGATGCACGAGGAACAGAACATAGGGCATACTTGAATCATGGGACTAGGAGTGAGATCATAGTATCCGCTGGTGCACTAGGTAGCCCACAACTTCTGATGTTGAGTGGAATTGGAGCAGCACATCACCTTAGGGAACACAACATCAGTGTAGTGTTAGATCAACCTCTGGTAGGACAAGGAATGTCAGATAACCCAATGAACGGTGTTTATGTCCCGTCTCCTTCCTCGGTAGAAGTTTCCCTCGTTTCGGTTGTTGGCATTACCAACTTCGGCAGCTACATTGAAGCCTCGAGCCTTGTAGCGAGATCGGGAAGAGACTTTACAATGTTTACTTCAAAGGTACATCTTATAAATTTAGATACTATAAATCAATTCTTACAAACTAGTGCGATATGTCTTCGACCTATAAATACTTTTTCAACACATAGTAAATTTTCTTTTAGGAAGACATATTACATTTACCGAAACTTTCAAAACCACATGCAATTACACTTGCTAAGTTACACCCACTTCAATTTATTATTTAAAAGTTGAAGTCCAAACCAAATAAACATCAATATGGTATTGCTGTGGCATGACCTAGCTAACAAATAGCAATATTAATTACACTATTTTTGGGACCGACTCCCCCTGCAATTAATAAATCAACACACTCATACAGTCGGACATTGGTAGCCGTTTGATCAAAATTGAACGGTCCATATTCAAGCACGAAATTTTGATTTATAAAACAAAAATAAAAATTTGTATTTTGTTGGAGAATCCGAACAAGATCATCATACGACTACCAATGTCACGAATGCGTGAATGCAAGATCCTAGAATCAGATACAAGAATCCCCATTCATATTTTTCTAAGTATAATGTTTGATGAAACAAAATTATTTTAAATTTAATCACAAATATTACAAATGCAGATTGGTCAATTTTCAAAGTTGCCACCAAAGCAAAGGACCGTAGAAGACATAGAAAAAGCAATAAAGAGGATGGAAAGCCTAGACCAAGAAGCTTTAAGAGGTGGATTGATTTTTTAGAAAGTAATAGGTCCAATTTCAACAGGTCATTTGGAGCTTCGAAACACTGATCCAAATGAGAAC
This sequence comes from Medicago sativa, assembly GCF_051527215.1. Taxonomy (NCBI): domain Eukaryota; kingdom Viridiplantae; phylum Streptophyta; class Magnoliopsida; order Fabales; family Fabaceae; genus Medicago; species Medicago sativa. The sequence continues at coordinate 4,414,106 of NC_140753.1, forward strand.
CCTTTGGTAACATTTAACTACTTTCAGGACCCAAGAGACTTAGAAAGATGCATACAAGGCATGAGCACAATTGAGAAAATTATAGATTCAAATGCTTTTTCTCCATTTAAATACAATAACATATCATTTTCTATGTTACTTAACATGATTGAAAATGCACAAGTAAATTTATTGCCTAAACACACAAATACTTCAATGTCTTTGGAACAATTTTGTAGAGACACTGTGATGACTATATGGCATTACCATGGTGGTTGTCAAGTTGGTAGGGTTGTTGATAATGATTATAAGGTTCTTGGTGTTGATGCATTGCGCGTAATCGATGGTTCTACCTTCAACTATTCTCCTGGAGCTAATCCTCAAGCCACTCTTATGATGCTTGGAAGGTAAAATATATAGCTAGTATATACATATAAATTTCATTTGTGTGTCACAATGTGTGTACATTGTTCAAATTGTTCCTTAACCTTGTGATTTCATATATCTTATGGTACTTGAATTTTTTTTATTAATTTGGTGTGCAGGTATATGGGAGTCAGAATATTGAGAGAGAGACTTGTTGCTGATGAAACCAATTAGTATTGTATAGATAAATTTAATTTATAGTTTTTCATGTTCATCAATTGATGTCTGGCCACTGAGAAAATCCACTCTAGACTTGGATTGTTTCAAGTTAATATTACTCCACAATGAATAAAATATTGTATCTTTGTCCGATGAAGGCTTTTATGGTGCGCGAGCGTCTAATATCGCTCGTGTTCACCGTATGTGAGTAAAAAAATACCATTAGATTAGGCTTCTATGGTGCGCAAGCGTCTAATATTGAGTTACCTAATTAACTTGTATTAATCATCTTTGATTTGCAATATAATTAATTTATTGATTATTTCAATCAAAGAAATTAATTAATACTACAATGATTCCTTTAGATATAATATACATACATTTTGAAATGCCTTTTTTACTTATTTATTTTTGTAACATGTGTTATCTTGTCTTGATATATATTCTCACTTCATCCCGATATATAGGTGCAATATAAATTAGTTAATTCATCACAAAGTCTGCATTTTCTTGAATCATTGTGGACCATACATGGAATTCTTCGTTTCAACTACTCATAACATTTGTTTTAGTTTGGGCAACAAAAGAGCAAGTAATCTTTATTATTATTATTTTGAGTAAGTAAGTAATCTTTATGTTAGTCCCAGTTATAGCCGCTGGTATCGTTAGGCTTTGCACATTATATAATCATCACATAAAGAAGGGTTGGTATGTGTCACTACAGCATACTCCACCATATACATTTCATATACAAGGACTATCAATATTTGAAGTCATAAGCTCTAAAATGAGTGCTTTGCTGTGGAGGTTAATTCTTCTTTTTCTTGCTGGGATTGTTTTCTCTCCTAAACATTGTGTATCTTTAAAAGGTAATAGTAATATATTTTGCTTATCTGCATTTTGCTCGGTAACTAATTGCAGCTAAATAAGATTGTCAAATCGGTAACAATGTGTTAGTAACTAATATGGATTATATTATTGAGTATGATTGAATGCGCATCATAACAAAGGGAACCACTTCGAAATTGCTTACTTAACGAGGGAAAAAAAAAAAAAAAAAGCAAAGTAGCATGGTTTATGGTTATATTATATATGGAGAATGCTAACATTAACCAATGCCCTAGGGCACTAGTTAGCAAAACTCTAGCGTCGATCCAAGCATAAGACGGTCCAAGTTCTTATTTTTTTGGCTTACCTTTTAGACCTCCAAACAAACTATGTTTTACTAATATTAAATATGAAAGTTGGAAATTCTATACGATGGCAATGTAGCTCAACTGGTTGAGCAACTATCTCTTCTTGACTAGGTTGCATGATCAAATTTGACTATTTGAGTGACAACTTGTTTTTTTTATTTTTGTACAGAAAAACTTCATTTTAATATTCAATTTATTTAAACCTTAAAATTTGTTAGACCCCTAGCTCAAACCATTTGATATCTAATGACTAATCCTCAATTAATTTCTCAATTTGGACAAATCAAACGGATTTTAATCAACCTATAGAACATTACATAGGGTTTTATTTTATTTACCAATAAATAAATGTTGCTAGCAATTGGAAAAGGTGTAAAACTAATTAAAAAAAAATCATGATTATATACAGATACAGGTAGAAAATACAGTTTTATGCAAGATGCAACTTCAGCACCAATCATATCCTTCTATGATTACATCATAATTGGTGGTGGCACTGCAGGGTGTCCTTTGGCTGCAACACTATCCCAAAATCATAGGGTTTTGGTGCTTGAACGTGGTGGATCACCTTATGGCAACCCAAACATAACAAATTTAAGTGCCTTTGGTGTTGCACTTTCTGATACATCTCCTTCCTCTCCTGCTCAACGATTCATTTCTGAAGATGGTGTTATCAACTCAAGGGCTCGTGTTCTAGGTGGTGGAAGTTGTTTGAATGCTGGCTTCTATACTCGTGCAAGCCCTCGCTACGTAAGGTACGTAACACAAAAATAAACTATTCTCTCAAGATGGTCAGGAGTAAGTCTACTATGGTCACAACTCCAAATCTAATGATTTATACCTACATATAAAGTTGATAGTAAGTTTTGGTTTAGTCATTTTTTCTCTTAACTTGTTGCTTTTATTTAAACTACTATATGTACAATATCATTTGTATGGGTCAAGTAATGTCATGATTTTCTATCTGATTAAACTTTTTAAATAATGCCTAAAACTTTGTAACTTTTTTTTCTCTTCATTTTTATAGAGAAATTCATGGTACACTTGTATAAATAAGTTTCATATTTATTCACACGATGAGTGTTAAGGTAGTATTTTTTTTTAACACCTTTTCTAGCACTTACTCATTTAATATATAAAATCAATAAGGGTGCCGGGCTTTACAAATGAGTCACACAGAAAGTTGTCGGACCTATATTAATTTTAACCAATAAAAAAGTAAATGTTGGAGAAAGTGTTAAAAATCAAGTGTCATCTTATTGACATACAGCTTAGATTAAATATCTTATAACACAACTATTTGTACAAATTATTCAAGAGACTCAAGAGCACTTAAAAGAGATATAATAGTAGTGTCAAGTTCGAATTCTAGAAACACAACACCAACATTAAAATTCTACATAATAAAGTTTGTTGTCAATATAGTCCTATCCAACTCAAAGATTGCGATACTCAATTTACACAAAAAGAAAAGTGTTGAAAAGAGTCTATTAAAATAGTTTATGACATTTTGATAAAGCTGATTTTAAGCATGTATATTTATGTTGTTAGTGAAGCTGGTTGGGATGAAAAATTAGTGAAGGAATCATATAAATGGGTGGAGAGAGTGGTGGCATTTTGGCCTCCTATGCGTCAATGGCAATCAGCAGTTAGGGATGGATTATTGGAAGTAGGTGTATTGCCTGACAATGGCTTTACTTATGATCATATTCATGGGACTAAGGTTGGAGGTACAATCTTTGACCAAAATGGTCAAAGACACACTGCTGCTGATCTTTTGGAATATGCTAACACCAACACAATTACTCTTCTTTTGCATGCCACCGTTCATAGAATCTTGTTTACAAAAAGCAAAGGTTTTCATTCTAATTCTACATCATATGATTCATTTCATGCATAAAAACAAAATGTAATGTGCATTCTTTTACTAGTAAATGAATATTATAGTTTTCGAAATTGTAAGATGTAGGGTAATTTAGTTCTTCAAATTTGCAAATTGATAAATTAATTTCTTAAATTAAAGAAAATCAATCAATTTAGTTCCTACGTCAAGATATCTTGTTTTTAAACATCAATGACAACTAAAGAAAAACATAAATATTGATTTGAATAGTGTCATGTTATGATGAAGGTAACCTTGTGAATTATATTTAGTGGTCCATCATGGTGAACTTAAAAATAACCATCTATTTAATAATGTATTTTTTTAATATTGACTATTAAATTTTAATATTATTAACTTAATGATTATTTTTTAGTTCACTTTGATGGACCAATAAATATACTTCACAATGTTTTTTTTTTTTTGTGAAAGAACATATACTTCACCATGTTGTCCCGTGCTTAGTTGGCGGAAACATTGAATTATATATATAGTGGCCGGAGTTTGAAATTTGAATTTTCCACTTATTCACCTTAAAAGGTACAATTCAAGGCACTAAATTACTTGACGGAAAAAGAAGAAGAAAAAACTTCACTTGCCTCTTTTTTGGTTACACTTCACTTGCCTCTTGTTATATCAAGATAAATATAGAACCTTTAAAATTATAGTGCTAAATTTGAAAAATGATTAAATTGACTAATTTTGTTCAATTTGAAAGACTAAATTGCTATTTCACAAATTGGAATGACTAAATTGAATGAATCTTTAACTTTGAAGTGCTAACATGCTAATTTACTCATACTTCTAATATTTATTTTGTTGTCTCGGTCCATTCAATGATGATTATGTGAATGCATTGTGCATGATATCAAACAGGTGGATTAATTTCAAAGCCAATTGCACATGGAGTTGTATTCAAGGATGCACGAGGGACAGAACATAGGGCATACTTGAAACAAGGGATTAGGAATGAGATCATAGTATCCGCTGGTGCACTAGGTAGCCCACAACTTCTGATGTTGAGTGGAATTGGAGCAGCACATCACCTTAGGGAACACAACATCAGTGTAGTGTTACATCAACCATTTGTAGGACAAGGAATGTCAGACAACCCAATGAACTCTGTTTATGTCCCATCTCCTTCCCCGGTAGAGGTTTCCCTCATTTCTGTTGTTGGCATTACCAACTTTGGCAGCTACATTGAAGCCGCTAGCGGCACAACCTTCACAGGTTCTCAAAGAGACTTCGGAATGTTTTCTCCCAAGGTACATTTTAGAATTTGTGTTCGATCTAAATCAATTCTTACAAACTAGTGTGATATGTCTTTCACCTATGAATTACTTTTTAAAGACATGTTACATCTAATGTTTACATCAAAACCAAATAAATAATATGGTATGGCATGACCTAACTAACAAATAACAATATTACAAAATATTTTTCAAACCCGACTCCCCTGCAATTAAAGAATCCGTGCATTCATGCAGTCAGACGGTAGTCGTTTGGTCAAAATTGAATAGTCCTTATTCAATCGTGATATTTTTTATTGGTAAAATAAAAATCTATTTTTATGGAGCATCAGATCATGATCATCAGAATATCACCGTTGTCACGAATGTGAGATCCCATAGTCGGCATTCATATATTTCTAAGTGTAAATATTGCTGTAAAAAATTAGTTATTTTTAGTTTGCTCACAAATATTACAAATGCAGATTGGTCAATTTTCAAAGTTGCCACCAAAGCAAAGGACCCCAGAAGCCATAGCAAAAGCAATAGAGAGGATGGAGAGCTTGGACCAAGAAGCTTTCAGGGGTGGATTCATTCTAGAAAAAATCTTGGGGCCAATTTCAACGGGTCATTTGGAGCTCCGAAACACCGATCCAAATGAGAACCCTTTGGTAACATTTAACTACTTCCAAGACCCAAGAGACTTAGAAAGATGCATACAAGGCATGAGCACAATTGAGAAAATTATAGATTCAAATGCTTTTTCTCCATTTAAATACACAAACATGTCAGTTTCTATGCTACTTAACATGACAGCAAATTCACCAGTGAATTTATTGCCTAAACACACAAATACTTCAATGTCTTTGGAACAATTTTGTAGAGACACTGTGATGACTATATGGCATTATCATGGTGGTTGTCAAGTTGGTAGGGTTGTTGATAATGATTATAAGGTTCTTGGTGTCCATGCATTGCGCGTAATCGACGGTTCTACCTTTAATCATTCTCCTGGAACAAATCCTCAAGCCACTGTTATGATGCTTGGAAGGTAAAATATACAGTTAGGATATATGCATATGAATTTCATTTGTGTATGACAGTGTTTGTACATTGTTTAAATTGCTCCTTTATCTTTGTTTAAATTGCTCCTTTATCTTGTGTTTTCAGATATCTTATGGTAGTTGAATTTTTTTATTAATTTGGTGTGCAGGTATATGGGAGTCAAAATATTGAGAGAGAGATTTGCTGCTGATGAAACCACTTAATATTGTATAAATAAATTTAACATATGATTTTTATCTATTGATGTTCATCAATTGATGTCTGGTCATTGAGGAAATCCACTCTAGACTTAGATTGTATGAAGTTATTATTACTCCATAATGAATATATACTACTGTATCTTTGTTCAATTGAATTCCCAAAAATGATTTTTTTTTTGTTTTGTTTTATTTCAATTAGAATGGATGAATACTCTATGGATGTAAGAGTACGAGATTTGTTTGGACTTGGGAGAATTATATATAGAGGGATTGCTTTGGCAGAAATTTTAAACGTAGGCTAGTTTTTTTTCCTTAGTAAAAAGGGATCAACAGTGTTCTCCGTTTATCCTTCATGACTCCAATGCATAATATATGATCCTAATTTGACAACATTATGTCCTCCCTGATTGCCATTTCTTTCTTGGTATTACATCCCTGATCAAACTAGAATTCAGATTCAAGAACACGGGGTAAAAAAATGCTAAAAAAAGATAAGTAATAAAAGGTAGTTGGGACATACAACATATCTATTGAAGTGTGAATCAGTCTTGGAGACATAGGTATTAGGTGGCTCATCAAGCTTTTAAACGAGATTATGAGGTCAAAACAAATGAGTGGAGAAGAATCACTTTAGTGCCAATCTTTAAGAACAAAGAGGATATACAAAATTACACAAATTATAGAGGTACCCAAGAAACATGTGATAGAGTGCCTAGAGAGATTTTGTGGAAAGCCCTCGAAAATAAAGATCTTAGGGTGGCTTATATTGAGCAATCAAGGATATGTATGAGGGTTCTCGACTAAGGGCCAGCCCTGAGCATAGGCTAGGGGTGCGACAACCTAGGGCCCAGCCCTGTAGGGGGCCCGACATTTTTTTTGTAGGGAGGGGGTGTATATATTAAAGCTTCATTTTATGGGAGCATATATAGTAAAACGTATAAAAAGGCCAAAACAGACTTAAGCCGAACATCTTTTTTTTTTTTTTTTTTTGCAAATCTACTTCAAAAACTCCAAACTCTAACAGACTTAAGTTCAACTGACCTTTATTTTATTTTTTTGGAATTTCTTTTATCACCCTACTCACTTCTCAAGCGTCTTCAATTGATCATTTTTTTGGTTTGAATTTTATAATTCGAAGCTTATTTCTTGTATTTCGGATTTTAAAATCAAAATTGTGATTAACTAGTTTTTTCAAAACAGTGACATAAACTATTAAAATGACATAAATGAAAATGACAATTTAAAGAGACATAATACAAATTATTATCAATGACATTGTTTTGCAGGTAGACGTTCTTGACAGGTGGCGATGGGTTCCCGATCCCATCAACGGTTACACTGTTCGTGGGACCTATCAGTATCTCACATCATCTGATTCACCTATGGAGCAGGGTATGTCTGATATGGTTTGGCTGAAGCAAGTCCCGTTGAAGGTGTCGGTTTTTGTGTGGAGACTTCTTCACAACAGATTGCCAACAAAAGACAATTTGATACGTAGAAGCGTTCTTCAGCCAGCTGACAACGCTTGTGTTGGTGGTTGCGGCTGCCCGGAGTTGGCGACTCACGTTCTTTTCCAATGCAACATCTTTGGTAGCTTGTGGTATCTCATTTATAATTGGGTTGGTATTTCTTTCATTCCTCCTGAGCTGGTTGCTGTTCATTTTCATCATTTTGGTCACTATGCTGGTTTACCTCAGTTTACTTACGCCTACCTTAAGGTTATTTGGCATGCTACTGTTTGGGTCCTTTGGAAGGAGAGAAATAACAGGATTTTTAAGAACACAATTCAGGATCTGGTTAACCTATTAGAGTGTGTTAAGTTTTTGTCCTTTGTATGGTTAAAATCTAAGCTACTCACCTCAGCTTTCAGTTATAACGACTGGTGGCGGAACCCTTTATTATGTATGGGTGTTAGGGAGTAGTCTTTTCTGGTTTTTAGTTGCACTTACTGGCAACAGACTCATAACGTTGTAATCTTTTGGGTCGTTCTTCTCAGCACACCTTGTGCGGGATGAGCCACTTTTGTTGAGTTATATTTCATTTTGGCTTGTTCAAAAAAAAAAATACAAATTATCAAGAATTGAACACATTATATTATTTGATCCAGAATTCATAATATATTTAAATTACATAATATTTATTACAACAAATTATTTGATCAAGAATCAACTATTTTTTTATTGTTGTTTATATAGCAATTACTTTTGTGAAAAATAGATTTGAGGTATCGAAGACATTTGAAATAGTTTTGCAACTCAAAATGCTTGAAGAAACCGCAATCTTATGACTTTCTGATAAAAGTGAAGATTTTTTTTTTGTTGATATTTTGTAAAACAATTGTAGATTCTCAATGGTGATCTATATATCCTAGTTATATTCCTACATATCGTTTTACTTAGCTTTGTTGGGTTTGGTTTAACCCACCAACTTTTTTTGTTGTTATTATTAATAATACAAAGGATGAGGTGTTTTTGACATACGATGTTTTAGGATGTAGCATATTTTGGATTTCAAAACATTTTATTATGGTTACTTGGGGTGCCAACAGGAGTAGTTTAGAATTCAACCGCCATAATTAATGCGTGTGACATTCATCGTTTATCAAGAAAAATATTATGAAGTATTATCTAAGGGGTCATTTTCTCAAACTACGCCTAAGGTCCATAAAATGATAGGAACGAGACCCCGTGACTAGGGGTGGGAACGGGCTAGGCCGCCCGACAGGGGCCTACGGCCTAGCCTATTTAAAGCCTAACTCGGCCCAGCTCGTTTAATAAAAAGGTCAGGCTCAAGCTTTATATAAAGCCTATTTACTTAAATAGTTCAGGTTAAGGCTTAGAAAAAAAGCCTATTAAGCCTGTCAGACTGGCCTATTAAGCTTTTTATATATAATATATCTTTCCTCATTGATATTGTGGAATATTTTTTCATAAACTCAACCCTTCATATGATTTGGTTATTTAGTACCACATATAGTTGTGTGATTAGACATTTGTAAGATTTCGTTATTTAGTAGCAGACATATTCGTGTGTTTCAGACCTTCATATGTTTTGGCCTATTTAGTAGTAGGCTTATAGATGTTGCTAGACTTTAGTGTAAAATAAGCTTTTAAATAGGCTTTCAGGCTTCATCAGGCCTTTAAAAAGGTCAGGTCAGGCCTTAAAAATGAGCCTATGACGGATAATAGGTCAGGCTCAGGCCTATAATTTTTGAAGCAGGCCAGACTTAGGCCTTACAAAGCCCGACCCGGCCTAGCCCATTTCCATCCCTACCCGTGACTAGTATGAGGACGCAAGATATAGATACTGAAGATTTTCCCATAACAACAGGATTGCACCAAAGTTCAACATTAAACCTTATCTTTTCACCATAGTTTTGGATCTACATACAGAACATATCCAAAAACGAACAATAAGATGTATGCATTTTGTATATGATATAGTCTTACTTAAAGAGTCGAAGCAAGAATTAAAAATAATAATAATACCCAAAAGAAACTCAATTATTTGGTTCTAATAAAAATGCACGAGGGCCAAATCATAACCTAACTAACACCAAATAAAAATAGTCAAATGCAGGCTTCTGCGCTGCACTCGTGGCGTCGACATACACAAGCCATATGACGTTCGTGCAAAGCGAGGGAAAAATATAATCATTTAATGACTTCTATCAAATACTATAAGGTTTTGTTATTGGCAACGTGAACCGCGAGGCACCCAAAATTATTATTACTAGTACTACTACTACTTCAATAGTGACAACAATAGCTGCAACTTGTAAAAAAAAAAAAAAAAAAACTACAAATTCTTTTGTGTTTGTGGACCGTGGACATATACAATGAACCAGTATCCTAAGGGCAGGGTCGGACCTTGGAGAGTGTAAGGTGTTTAATCAAGTCAGACTTCTAAATGCTTTAGGTCTCAAAAAATAAATTTAAGTTTAATACCCACCCCTTACTTAAATAAAAAAAATTAGAAGTTGCCTCCTTTTCTTTCTTCTGTTCATGTTTGAGATTTTTCTAGACTCTAGTTCTCCTTTTTGTATATAAATTTGGTGCTATCAAACCACCCTCAATTTGTATAATCACTTAATCATTGAATTTGAAAAACTATTTCATTGAAAGAATCACCTAAATCATTTCTTTTTTGCATAAACAATTCATTTTCTCATTTCCCACAACGGAGGAGTGACAAATCCAAACGACACTATTAGGTAAATTTCACTTCTCTTTCACTTATTTTTTTTATTTCCTTTCATGTTTAGAAGTTCTTCTGATTCGGATTTTTTAATGAAATTTAGCTACACAAAAAAATGCATTTTTATGTTACCGGGAGTCTGTTTTAAATAGAGAGTCGAACCTTCCATTTTATAGGAACGGCCCTGCCTAAGGGTAATGGTTAAGGATTCCATTACTAGAAACTTTGTCTTGGAAATACAAGTTTTTTTTCTTAGCAATGATTACACCACTTTTCGATGCAAACTTATTTTTTTAATACTTTAACCAATACTTCAAGGGCAATGGTTAGCATTCTCCAAATTTAAAACTATAGTGAAGTATCATAACAAATTATATGCCCTCTTTTTTTTTTTTTTTAAAGAAAAATTATATGACCTCTTGTTTTTTTTTTTGGTAGTGCCCAGGATTTGAACTCCGGACCTTGCATATTTTATGCATTGTCCAAACCAACTAAGTTAAGCTCACGAGGACCCCTCTTGGTCTATATTATAAGAGAAAACTTACTTTTTTTTTTTTGACAAGTGAAAAATTATGTCAAATTTACTTTTTATACATGAGTACTTTGATCCTTAAAAAAAAAAATACATGAGTACTTTGAATGTATTATAATCACTAGATTCATTTTACTTATAATTATGTCAAATTTTAATAATCTCAATCGGGTTAATATCAAAGTAATGGAATTTAGAACGGGAAAATGTTTGTTACAGTTTTAATCAGACCGCCCCTGCTAATATAATAACATTACATGACCTGGAACCACACTAGAAGATTAAAAAACAACAAAATATAAATAGATTGATGTTAAAATTTGAGTTAGACCTAACTTAATCTTACAAAAACAGTTTGTAGGGTAAAGATTATCTCTACTTATCTTATAAACCCATGACCATACCTTGTCTCATTTAATATGAGACTCGCAACACTACCTGTTCAAGGACAAACCCATAAATATTTAAATTGTTAGTGAGGCTAAAAATTTTGACAAAATAAATTATACTAAAAATAACAAATAATTTGGAGAAAGTTCAATCATCCTCAATAATTTGTCCACATCAAAAGTTGTAAATGATGGTGTTGAACTCAAGCATGCAACCCATTGTAAAAGTTCAGTAATCACTTTATCAAGCCTAGCATTGAACTCATACAATTGTAAAAGCTCATTTATTATTTTTTAATGGTCAAATGAATCTAAAGGTCCTTTAAGTTTTTCGTTTTTCCCAAAGTGGTCCTTTAAGTTTCAAAAGTTCCAAACAAGTCCTTTTAGTTTTTGAATCGTTTCAAACAAGTCCTATTGTAGATAACATAGTTGGTAATTGCTTCCTTGAACTCATCTTTGGTACCAAATCTGGCTCCTAACACCCACTTAAAATTGGTCATCTTTTTAGGCATGACAAATGGTGGATAATGCTCTTTGTTGCTATCATCTGAATAATCACCATCATCCTCTAAAATGACTTGTTTGAAACGATTCAAAAACTAAAAGGACTTGTTTGGGACTTTTGAAACTTAAAGGATCACTTTGAAAAAACGAAAAACTTAAAGGACCTTTAGATGTGGGTAGGGTTGGTGTGACTATAGTCACACCATGCCCCTCACGTCCAAAGCCTAGATAGCACAAATTTGAGTGGTCCAATAACAAAAATTAGATGACAAACGAGCTTATAGATCTTAGGATATACTCTAATACTATTTTAAAATTTAAGCTGATTTAACTCAATTTACAAACCAACATATAAGATGGATATTGTATCTACCTGTAAACCCTTTTTTTTTAGAGGAATCCACATGTAGACTCATTATCATGCCTTGTCTCATCAAATGTGATTAAAAAAAATATAGATGTTATACCGACGAATACGCAAAGTATACATGTAACACGATACTAGCCTTAATCTTTTGAATCCAAGGTATTCCCGGCCGAAAACTATGAACTATATTTGGCTTGCACTTAGAAATTTTGATGACCAATTGTTGATTTTCATTTTTGTTCTCATAGATGAAATGATAAACAATCATCGAAACTCACATAATTAAGAGGTATGAGTTCGAACCCCAAACACGACGTTTGACCTAACAATTTTAACATTTTTGTCAGTTGAACTAGAACTTATGAAGAGAGGTATATTTCTAACAATTTTTTTAACTCAATAATCCTAACTTGAATTCAAAAAAATAATAATTTCCTAATTTATATATATTTCTAAAAGAAACTATCCGAATGAAGACAAGACAATTAAGGTGCACACTAAGGCATGAACAATCGTGTGATGGTAAGTGAAGTCACAGTAGAGAGCTCCATTGCCAACGGGTTAAGTTTAATTTAAGTGCGTCAAGCTCTAACGTAGCAGCTAGCTTGCCGCCAAGTCAATTAACTTAGAGTCTTGAATTGCATGTAATGTATATTTTTCAAATATAGCAATCTACACATTAAGATCGAAATTAAATACTAGTATTATTAATTATCTTCGGTCTAAAGGAGGCAGCCAACAATGTCTATTTTGCTTTGCAGGTCTTGTTAGTTAACCTAACTGGTGTTGTTGAAGCACCGTTTAAAAAATCAAAAAATAATTTTTGTTTTAGAAATACAAGATTTTATTTTTTATTAAGTAATAATTACATTTTAAAAATTTTACTTCTTTTGGTTGTTTAATCAATAACCTTGAGACACTTTTAGCAGTCTCTTTGTTTAATTAATTCCATCCCTATCATTTCGATTAATCTTCAAAGAATACCGATATGAAATGCAAATGCCAGAGATATATGTGGATTTTTTTTATATGGCGTCATTTTTGTTCATTTTATATCTTTTTTTTTGTTTTAAAATAAAAAATATATTATTACGTAAAGAAAGAGCTTGGCAAGTGATTATTAATAATAAGTGATTAAGGGCTGTACCCATTTGAATAATTAGTAATAACTAATAAGCCATATGAATAAATAAATAAATAAATTGGGAAGCATGGAACACGAGTACGGCTATGGTGCAAGACCCACAAAGTAACGGCACATTACATGTAAAGTTGAATAGCCATAGCATAATAACATAACCTGTCAACACTGTCCTAAGTATAGTTATTAAAGGAACTTTTCATTGTCTATATATAGCCCTTATTCAGCAACACAAAATAAAATAAATGGCCCTTCAATAGTGCTTGACACTGCATGTGGTAGCTGTGTTTGAGATTCACTCCTTTTCTGTTCTACAGAATCTTTTTATATTCATTTGTTAAATAATACTCCCCCCGTCCCGGAATAACTGATCCATTTTCTAAAAAAAAGTGTCCCAAAATAACTGACTCATTTCAATTTTCAATACAACTTTCATCATTTCCAATACAATATATTCCACTTTCCTCTTTATTTATACACTTTTCTTAATCTGTGTGAAAAACCAAAGTAGGTCAATTATACCGGACGGAGGTAGTAGTAAATATATAAAAAGACAATCATTCAGTCAATTATAGATCATATGTATGTCCGGACAATAATCACGTGTTTAACAAATCTAAAATACGATTGTTTAGAAGGAATTAATAAAATAATTTTTTTTAATAAAATGAATTATTGATTAGTATTCTATATTCTATAATGATAATATACATGTATAAATTATACTATTGATTTTGTTTAGACATACTAGTAAAGTAAAAAAAAACCAAAAGGAATGGCGTGTAATTTTTTTGATTTTAAAGGGTTTAATAGTTGAACCCACACATAAATACTAAGTTGAGAATTGTGGACTAGTAAGATAAAGAGATTAACATCTAAACCCAACTCATCACATGTCAATGCAATAATTAACAATTTGAGATGTTGACAACTCAAGATCAGCTGTCTATAAGTGAGTAAATTTGATTTTATCCTATCCAAACACAATTCTATACATGATGAAACACATATGAGAGGAATCCTAGGATTAACATACCATTACAAGAAGATTGAAAACATATGAAAAGATGGGAGATTAAATATTTCCCTAATTCAAGCATTTCCTGAGGGCGTAGATAGGTGTATGAATGGGTTTTTTAAATTATAATGATAGTAGCTATTTAACTATAGAGCTCAACTTAGCATAATGGTTTCAGTAGTTATTAGACTTGGGTGCCCTATCCAACTCTGAAACATATTTTAGACAATAAATTTCATTTTTACATTTTATTTATCACATTTATATTTGGTCCAATCAATAAAAAAACTCAAATCACGACGCTACGCAAGAAAGAAAAAAAATTCCTTAGTAAAATTGTCCCTTTCACTCATTAGATTTTCTAAAGGATATATTTGTTAAATGATCTTGGTACTCTCAAAAGTTAGCTTAAAATATGAGTTTCTAAATATGAGTGTCTAACACATAGTATATACATCCAACATTTCAAAAGTCTTGATAATGTGAGACTTCAATACAATCTCAATGTTCGCCTTCACATCTAGCGTAGGTCTTTAGTGCAATCTTTAACCCGACTCTAATATAATGGTAAATGAGCTTGAATCTAACTCCAAAAATTTAGCTCAAAAAATTATGGTGTCTAACCATATATATATGGCCTGTTTGGTTTGGCTTCTGAGAAGCAATTCTAGCCCAAAATCAATTCTCTACAGTGCCAAAAGCAATTCTAGCCAAAAACAACGTGTTTGGTTCAGCTTTTTAGAATTGCTTTTGTCCTCCAAAAGCAATTCTCCATGAAGCTACAAATCCTAGCTTCTAGCTTTTCTAGAATCAATTCTCCTTGAACAACGTGTATAGGTTTGCATATTTTATTATTACAACATGTTATTTTACTTTATTGCCCTTTATCAATTCTCATTCTTTATCAATTCTCCTTTAGCTATGTCTATTTTAGTAATTATACATTCAAAAGCAATTCTACATAATTGCATCCAAACATAAATCATTTTGTTTAATCAATTCTACATAATTGTATCCAAACATAAATCAATTCTCTCAGAATCAATTCTGTCAGAATCAATTATATCAGAATCAATTCTCTCAGAATCAATTATATTCAAAGCTGAACCAAACGGGCACATACTCTAACCAAGATAGTGTTGGATTCCAATGCAACTTCAACAATACTCACTCCATCTCAAATTATAAGAAAAAAATTATTTCACACCTATTATATGTTAAGAAAACTAAAAATAGTAAATTTGTAGTATAATTTCTTGTGTTATCATTGGAATAAGTTTCATAGAAAGATGCAAGAACAATTTTTATTGGTTATTAATTATAGATAAAATGAAAGGGAGGCAAAATGAATGCAATTTACATTTAATTTCTCTTTAGAAAATATAATTTTTTGAAATAACATAGTTAAATATGATAAAAGTTGGTCTTTTTTGCTTATAACTTTTTTGCTTATAACTTGGAGAGAAAAAAATGAGTTTTTTTTTTTCTTATAATGCATTAACGCAAATTTGAATAAATGAAAAAAAAAAAAATAGAATGCTTCATAGTTGCCAACACACCTATGAAACATAAATTCTTAATTTTACTCAACATGTCTCAATTAAATACTTTATAGAGATATAAAAATGAAGTGTTTTATGAGGGGTTAGAATTCTTCTATTTTGAAAAAATTAAGAAAATTACCTCTCAACATAATATGGTGGTTGGAAGTTACTACCTTAATTATTAATAACAGAAAAGGACAAGGGTAGGTAGCCACGTATAACGTGGTATACCCTCTTGGTATATCACGCAAAATGGCAATCATTGGTAAATAAACACAAAAAGAAAGGTCACTTCAGGTACAAAAAAGAGCCTTCTTTGTATTTCTCGCGGAAACTCACAAATTTCGCATTTTTTCCATCTTTTGTTCGTTTAAAACACAAACCAGCTGGCTTCGCTATTTCTTATCTCTAATTATCTCCTAAATACAATTTCATCCTTCATAATTTTACAAATATCAATTTAGTCTCGGACAAAAATTAAAACTCTAAATAATTTCTGATATTTTTATACTATAGAAAAATTAATCTTTTAATATAAATCATGAAAATGTCATAACTATTTTCGATTTATTTTTGTTTGAGAAAAATTGTCAAAGGCTCTAATTATAAATTTGTTTTAGATGTCATATGTAGGCACAACTTAATTGATAATTGGAAAAACGATAACATACAAAGATCAAAGTTTGAACTTTAAACATTAAATCATAACAAAAAAAAAATATTTCAGATAAATGAAATAATTTATTGCAAACAAAAAATAATATTCATTGCAAACTTTCACGCGGGCGGTTTGAACTCTGACCATCCATCGTTAATAATTATCATATTTTGTTTAGGAGAATTATTATATTGTTATGGTGGGTGTATTTATTTATATATAAATAGAGGTAAAGTTGGCTAAACATTACATGTGATTAACAAACAAACAAACACCTTGGCAACTCTTTCTTATTCATTCATTCATTCAGCGCAATTCTTCAACTCTCTATTCATTCCTTTCCTTTGAACAAGAGAAAGAATCAAGAAATGGCACCAGCAGCAAAGAACGTTGGAATTCTTGCTCTTGACATCTACTTCCCTCCTAACTGCGTTCAACAGGTAACATAACACCGCTTCCTTCTTTTCATCATTTCTAGATTCTTCATTCTTTCCATCTTCATTAAGCTAATCACGTACTTAATCATTCAATATTACCACCGTTATTTCCTAATCATTCAATTAATTCTACTGGAAAGTTAACGCTTCTAAGTTCTCTGATTTTTTTTCAACTTTTCATATATAAATAAAAGAACTCAACATATTTATTAATGTCAGTCATATTAATGTGGATTAATCATTCTTCTATGTTTTTTTTTTAATTAGAAAAAAGGTGTTTACTGTTTATAATGATTAGTGATGTTAATTGAAATTATTTTAAAACCTCTTTTTGTTTTTTCACTTTTTAATTAAGGTTTTAATTTTGTTTTTGATGCAGGAAGCATTGGAGGCTCATGATGGTGCGAGTAAAGGGAAATATACAATTGGACTTGGACAAGATTGCATGTCATTTTGTTCTGATGTTGAAGATGTCATCTCAATGAGGTTTCTTTCTTGTTTTTTTGGCTGTTTATTATGTTTGGAGTTGTCATTGCTTCCGAGTTATCATCTACGAAGCACTGACACAGACACCAGACACGACGCTAATAATAATCTATCTGAGAAAATGACATACTTCAATGTAATCACATGTGCCAGTGTCGTGTTGGTGTCGGGCACTGAGACGTGTCAAACACCGGATAAGCATGTCACATGAGATTTGGTGATTTTAAAGCAAGTTTTACAGATTACAAACTTTGCATTTTGATTTGATTTGTCATCATTCAGGAACATGTAAATTGGTGATTTGGTAAATACAACTCATGATGGTGTTGAACCATTTAAAACCTTGTCAAGGTGTTTTAATTTTTGAATTAAGAACAAATACAAATATTGTCACTTTTAGAGTGAAAAGTATTTTAACTCCTGGGATTTTTTTTTTTTTTTTTAAGTCTTGGTGTAGTTTTAGTGTTTTATTACTGTCTTGTGTGAGACGAACCTGCTGTATGTGTGTTTAATGTTTGATAGGACTTCATACTGAAGCTTTATATTCGATCTTGTAACTGATCATTTTACTAATCTTATTTCTTGATGATTATTATTGCATCTGCAGTTTGACAGTGGTTTCTACACTTCTTGAGAAGTATGAGATCGATCCTAAACAGATTGGTCGTCTGGAAGTCGGCAGTGAAACTGTGATCGACAAAAGTAAATCCATCAAGTCATTCTTGATGCAGATCTTTGAGGTATCTTTTCATTGTCTAACCATTTGGATATGTGATTCTCGCTGTCAATGTAGGTTGATTATTGTTTAAATGTCAATTTAGTACCTATTTGCATGGTGATTAAACCTTAGTTTTGAGTATTTAAACTTGGATCGCAAGCTCTTAAGCAGTCAATCTTGTGTATATCAAACAGAGCGCACAGCTAAATAGAAATATAATTAGCTGTGCAGCGTGCTCTTTTCATCCCGATGCCGTAACCTTAGTAGTAGCGACCAGTGACTGTTTTCATGTAAAGTTATTAATTAATATTTCACTCTCTGATATATTATAGGATGTGGTTAGTGTTAATAATCAGATTGGATTGGTTCTGTTTGTGTTATTATTTTCTTGATCAAACAGTTTACCTACATAGCTTTCTAATACAATATTTATTTATTTTTTTGTCTGGAACAAACAGAAATATGGAAATACTGATATTGAAGGTGTTGATTCAACTAATGCTTGCTATGGAGGAACTGCCGCTTTGTTCAATTGTGTCAATTGGGTGGAGAGCAATTCATGGGATGGACGTTATGGACTTGTTGTCTGTACTGACAGCGCAGTAAGATAATTTCCTAATTATATGTTGCCTCTAGACCATATTCAGTAATAATAAACCTTGATTCTGAACTAAAAAATTCATGTCCTGGATTCTATGACTATCACAATGTTGGGGAGTTGATCCATCAATGCTTACTTTCTCAGGTCTATGCTGAAGGTCCTGCTCGACCTACCGGAGGAGCTGCTGCTATTGCTATGCTAATTGGTCCTGATGCCCCTATTTCTTTTGAAAGCAAATTGAGGGGAAGTCATATGGCTCATGTTTATGATTTTTACAAACCTGACCTTGCTAGTGAATACCCGGTAAGCTTTTCAATCCATTTTCATTGTTGTCACTTGTCAGAACATTTTACTTTGGAATCATATAATTTGAAAAATAAATTCCAATTGTTTTTCTCTTGTGATGATCAAAGCATCCTTGCAACTTTAATTTGGCTTTGATATGCCATGAAGGATAACATTGTTGTTCATACCTGTTCTTTATTTCTACGTCATCCACATGTAGCATTTCAGGATACCAAGTGCACTAAATCCACATGATTTTTGTGCTGTAGGTTGTCGACGGAAAGCTTTCACAAACATGTTACCTCATGGCTCTTGATACTTGCTTTAAAAATTTCTGTCAAAAGTAAGTCTCAAATCTCAATTTTGTTTCTTACGAACTTATTTTTTTATGAAAAATATTAATTAACTAGGGGGTGGAATGAGTCAGCTCAAATAATCTAATATTTTTCTTATGTTGATTCAACATTTCGCTGTCTTGATGCAAGTTGAGTCTGACCTGGCCTGGCCCTTGGTGAAATTTTTTATTGTATACAACTCATTTTCGAGTTCCAATTCTTAAATGAGGTCGGAAACCGGTGCCTGCCAATGTGTCCTTTGGTGAAAATGGAGATTTCTTTGTACATTAGGATAAAGTATAATAGCAATATATTTGTTAAAAATATAATTCTAATTTTGACTTAGCTCAAATCAACAATGGTTATATGTATTTGTGTGCATCCTTAAACCTCTTTCCAAATTTGTACTAACTAAGACTGATCTTGTCTTTAAAACATTAGCAATAACTTATTGACCAAATATCTAATTATGTTTTTGCAGATATGAGAAACACGAGGGAAAGCAATTTTCTCTTTCTGATGCTGACTACTTTGTATTCCACTCTCCTTATAACAAGGTAGTTCAGACTTTAAGCATTTAGTATTTAATATTGTAACTGCCAATGATAATAATGCTCCCTGTATATGCTCTATATATTTTTGTGTCTGACTAAAAAATGATATGGATGATTGTAATTTAGTATTTCGGTTTGTATATTTCTTTTAATACTTTAACTTCTGCAGCTTGTGCAAAAAAGTTTTGCTCGTTTGGTCTTCAGCGACTTCTTGAGGAATCCCAGGTTCTCATCATTTATCCATCCTCTGGAAAACTTTTTAATTTTTATTCAGTTAATGCATAGGTGTTTAAATATTGATTATGATTGTAGCTCTAAGGATGAGGTTACCAAAGAAAAGCTTGGACCTTTTACAACTTTATCCGATGACGAGAGCTACCAAAGCCGGGATCTTGAAAAGGTATGTGATTCTATATAAGTAAAAACAATGTGAATTCAAATTTAAAATATTCTGTTAAAATCAGACAGCAGAGAAAATATTTGCTGACAATGTACAATGTTATTTATTTTGAAGGCATCCCAACAAGTTGCAAAGCCTCTATACGATGAGAAGGTACAACCATCTACTTTGATACCAAAGCAAGTTGGTAACATGTACACCGCGTCCATCTATGCAGCATTTGCATCCCTTCTTCACAACAAAAATAGCTCACTGGTAAATGTTCTGACCACTATCTATGACATATATAGCTTTCTCGCTACCATGTTGCCTGTTTTCTAATAAATATTTACGCCTTAAAATTTTCAGGAAGGTAAGAGGGTGATATTATTCTCATACGGAAGTGGCCTAACTGCCACAATGTTTTCCTTGCAATTACGTGAAACTAAACATCCATTTAGTTTGTCAAACATTGCCCAAGTGATGGATGTTGCTGAAAAGTTGAAGTCAAGACATGAGGTATTGATCCATAAACATCTAGTCAGATATGAAAGTATTCAACAAGTGTTCATAAGCTTTGATATTAAATTGAATATATGACTACAAAAAACATACATATGTATTGCAACTAAGAAAACATCTGTTTTAACAAATATTTTGACATACAACTGATAAGTTTCTAAACGAACAGAGATACAGATTGGTGTTTGAATTATTTTTTCTATTTCCTTTTAGTTGTGCTCCTACAAAAATTTTGAAGCCTCAAAAGGATTTAGATTGTTTCTTTAAAATTTCCTATAGTATGTCAATATGTTAGTTTATTAAAATGCTGGAACAGAGTACTATGTTGTATTGTAATGAAAAAAGAGTGCTATGTTGTATAGTCTTTTGATGAATACATGCTTTTTCAATTGCAGTTTCCTCCACAGAAGTTCATTGAAACACTGAAGCTAATGGAACATAGGTATGGTGCCAAGGATTATGTAACAAGCAAGGACAGCAGCCTTTTGGCTCCAGGCACATTCTTTCTCACCGAAGTCGATACCATGTATCGTAGATTCTATGCAACGAAATCTAGTGAAAGCAATTTGACTCCTGCAGTCAACGGTTTGTCTGTCAATGGTCACTGATAGCTAGCATCTATGCAACGAACAATAAATGGAATTAAGCTCCACATTGAGTGAAGGGTAGTCTTTGTATTGGTTTTGCAAGGGAAAGCAAATGCTTTCTGCAGTTGCATTTGCTCAGTTCAAATATTGTATGAGTCAAAAAATTGTTCTAATATTGTATTGTACCCTTTAAAATGTTACGTTGAAGTCAAAAATTTATATTTTTAGGTTACTTGCTTCATTTTAATGATTGAAATATTTCGAAAATATATGTTCATAATAGTTGTGAAGCTCTGGAATATGAACATAATTGATTCTGACAGAATTGATTCTGATAGAATTGATTCTGACAGAATTGATTCTGAGAGAATTGATTTATGTTTGGATACAATTATGTAGAATTGATTAAACAAACTGATTTATGTTTGGATACAATTATGTAGAATTGCTTTTGAATGTATAATTACTAAAATAGACATAGCTAAAGGAGAATTGATAAAGAAGGAGAATTGATAAAGGGCAATAAAGAAAAATAATAGGTTGTAATAATAAAATATAATATTTACTGTTTATAATTGATTCTAGAAAAGCTAGAAGCTAGGATTTGTAGTTTCATGGAGAATTGCTTTTGGAGGATAAAAGCAATTCTGAAAAGCCAAACCAAACACGTTTTTGGCTAAAATTGCTTTTGACACTTTAGAGAATTGCTTTTGGCTGGGCAGAAGCTGAACCAAACAGACCCTATATCTCCATTGGCATAGATAGTGATAGTGGTCACAGGCTCACAGTCACAGGTGCTAGGAAATCTGGCCTTTCAAAAAGTAAAGTGTCCTACCTTGGACCCACCCTTCTGCGCATTTAACTATCTTTGTCAGACTCTGCATTCTCTTTCATAGTTCCAAATAAAGCTTGAATGAATCAAAAGTTAATTTAATCACTTGCTGGTGACCTTGCAATATGCAATAGTAGGAGTTTGAATTTCTCACTTTTTTTTTAAGAAGATAAATTAGTCCATTTAAATTAACATTGAAGAGAATTGAATTTAAGACCTTAAGGAGAATACTTCAATGTTTCAAACCAACACTAGGCTAATTTAAGTGGGTTTTGAATTTCTCACTTATTCGTCATAAGAAATAAATTTTTAATCGATATGAATACCTTTTTTAAAATTTATTTATTACATCATTGATACTCTAAATCAATATTAAATCAAGAGAGCATAACAAAATGCAAGCACTCACCCAACGCAAGAAGTTATTATGTAGTCAAAATTTAGCAAAAGTGGAGTAGACATCTCTTTCATATGGTCCATAATAGTAGAGACATTAAACACGACAGAGAAACTATACTCATTCATCAATTTTTAAAAGCGGAATGTTATTTAAACAACCATTTTTTAGGATAACTTGTGGGACAACCAAAATATATAAAGAAATATAGGTATTGACACAAAAACCAAAACGATAGAGAGAGAGTAAAAATACAAGAGATATGTTATTTGTTGAACAACCATTTGATTGATAACTTATGGTACAACCATGAATTTACATAGATAAATAGATATTGACACGAAAACCAAAACAATAAAGAGATCAAAATTAAAATTTTATGTGAATATGAGAGAAAATGTTGTCACAAAAGTTGTCATAAATTAGTTGTACAAATATCATCTCTCAAATACAATGTGAGTATGAGAGAAAAAGTTATCAGAAACTAATTGTTGAGATATCATTTCTCTTAAAACTGCTCAAACCATTAAATGTCAAATCAAAGCCAAAATCTTCATAACATCAAACCCTGGCCCCAGAAATACAAAGACAGAAAACCACTCCTAACTACCTACGCATAATATACCAAACTACGAAAGAGAAATAAGATGCAGTAAATAAATGCAATTTAAAGTCTTGGGTGATACCAACACAATAAACAATCTCCAGACTCAAATTTTGAAGTCTTGTTTATTCTTCATTCAGCTCTCAATTAAAAAACATGTGTTCATCAAAGAATCAATTTTCATCGGAATCAATTTTTTCAAGCTTTTCAATTTGGGCGAAATAAATTCTCCCTACCTACAACATACTTTTTTGTTTTTAAACAAAGAGTGCAAATGCATTACATGACAACCAAAATATCCCAACTATGTTGGCATTCGTTGACCGGCGTTATCATCTGCAACACTCTAGAAATATTTATTACCTACAACGTACGCTACATGTTGTTGGCTGTTTGACCCTTCATAATGTTAGGCTAATAAGAGTTCAAGTGTAATTAGTCTTAGTGGTTTTACTGTAGTTTCAAGAGATTGCTTGAAATGCAAGTAATCTAGCTTTTGTGTTTAGTGTTTGGGATTGGCTATAAGTAAGACATATGCTAACCTATATATGCTAACCTTTACTGCCACATTATTTTGCGAACAGGGTCAAAAATTCCCAAAAATCACGCGTAGATGACAAGTTAAATCTCATTCTAATATAAACAAATCCACTATAAGAAAAACAATACAAGTTAAATATTTATTTTGTTGACGAGTTAAATATTTATTTGATTAAGATATATTTCAAAAGAATTATAATCATATGTGATGCGATAAAAAAACATACAAGTAAAAGTAATAGAAAAGCAAAAAGACGGGCACATTAGTGTGCGTGTTTTGACCCTAGTAACAATAAAGTTTCATTGATATATAAGGTGATAGTATATTGACAAAACTTAAAGTAATGTGGGGTAGGACAGTGCCTAAAATCAATAAGGTCAATTCAATCCTTAGTACTCCAACTAAATGAAGGAAAAAAAAATCCTTAAGTAACTTCCAAACAAGCTGTTGACAAAGTTTGATAAATGAGATGAATTAATGGATGAAAATGTTTATATGGTGAGATTTTCTTGAAGTACAGTAAAGGTGCCCTTTATGTTCCCACCAACATCAGGGAATGTTTCACAGCCAACAAGAGGCTTTACAATGCCCTTTGAATCAACCTCAAGTGGGTATTTCAGTAAATGAGCATTCATTTCAGTTACTTCATCAGCCAAATATTGTCTCCAGTTATACTCACTCAATGACCTTATTCTTCTCACACATTCAATGCTCTCTGGTTGCTTGAAACATTCTTCCACACCTCCTATGTGTTCACTCCATAGGGACATTCTATAACCATGCACCTGGCCATGAGGTTTAGATTTCTTGGTTGCCCAAGTATGATTAGGCTGATATGCTCCCATTGCAATTTCTGTGTCTCTAGTGCCTTCCATTGATCTTTGGTTTATGTTGGCAGATCCCATTAACACGTATTCATCATCCACTATCATTCCTTTTGAATGAACATATATCATGAATCTTCTGTGCTTTTGAGTAAGTACCTATAGGTTCCAAAATATGCAAACAATAATGATAAAACTAACTTGATCAAAAGGCAAAAAATTTCAAGTTTACTTAAAGAGAGTAAAAACAAAATACCTGAGGATTGTTTTGTCCAGCAGCTCTTACAACATTTGAAATGTTTTCATTATCGGCGAGCTCGCGATTGCCAAGGCAAAAGAAATTCAAGTAGTCCTGTGGTTCATACTCATTTTCAAGTCCAGCCTCCTCTAATGCCTTGTAAATTGTTCCATACATCATTTGCATTGTTTTGAACTACCAAATCAACATTTAAGAGTTTAGGATAATTTGATAATACAAAGCACACAAATTTGAGAGTTTCTTCTAGCTTAATATACATGTTTGAGAAGAAAATCTTCTTAATCATTATGCCATCAAAATAGAAATTTTTATGATTTATAACATGACACCATTTTAAGTGGTAAAGGAAGCTTACCTGCCAAAAGAGAATCCTCTGAGTAGCTGTACTTGAGGGTACACCTTCAGGCCACATAGGAATCACAATATACACACAGAATCTTTCTTTCTGTTTGATTTTGTTGGCTATTTTTAGCGCAATTTCCATCGGAATTAAGTTGTTTGCACCTGTGAATAAAAGAAAAGGAATGAATATAACAAGGATGCCTGTTGCAACCTATATATTATAACATATTTAAAGGGTAAATACATAAATACTTGATAAGAGTAATTTAATAAAAGTATTATTATTTTCACTCTTATATTTACACACTTTTCTTAATCTGTAAGAAACAGTCAAATATCTCCATTATTGTGGAACAGATGGAGTATCATTTTATTGGTTTTAGAACTCAATACTCACCGAGGTCTTTGAAAGAATCCCAGTTATATGACGAGCCAAGAAAATATTGATTCTCAATATAAATGAACTTCTGTGCTGCTCTGATTGCTTTGACATATGCAGAATGTATGCTCATGTCTATCATTACATTTTTTCCACAAACCAAGTTCTGTTCAATGAAGTAAGCATAGTCAGCTCTTTGTTTCACACCTAACATAACAAAAAATCTAAATTTGAGAATGGAATGAAGTCACTTTACCCTTTGTATTGCATCTTTTGGTTCTTTTGGAAATCCTTTCACAGAATTGGAATCAATAGAACGGAAGATCTTCAATTTAAAGGATATAATAAACAATTAGATACATCAAAATTGAAGAAGTTTCTTTAAGGGAATGAGAATTAAATCAGTCTATGATACCTGAACATGCCAAGTCTCCTTGTTATGCTCATCAAGGCAAGGTACTTCCCGAATGCCGATAATGTCAGAGATTCTGTCAATTTTCAGTAATGAATCATCATGTGAAGTTTTCATCTTTTGAAGTGTATTCATTTTTAGTGCTCTTAACCAACGCTCCTCAAAATTGGTGAGGATGTCATAGGCAGCAGGACCATCAACTTTGGAATGCAAATCATGCCATGGTTGTCTTGGACAACCAGTAACAGAACCCTGTTTAGTATGCAAATTAAAACTCAGTTCATTCATAACCTCTATTATGACAAATAAAACAATTACAACGCAAAGGACAACATATAAAATGGTTAGAAATTTTGAAATTGATTATGTATTCTCAACCATTAAACTCTGTGACGGGCCTTTTGAAAAAGAAAAAGCAGTCTATGGAGATTAAAAATGCGAAGGTGCCTAACTCGAAACATA
Source organism: Medicago sativa (assembly GCF_051527215.1). NCBI lineage: Eukaryota > Viridiplantae > Streptophyta > Magnoliopsida > Fabales > Fabaceae > Medicago > Medicago sativa. The sequence continues at coordinate 4,440,548 of NC_140753.1, forward strand.
CGTGTCTTAGAATTTCGGTTATGCCTAATTCAATTCTACAGACTCTTAACTCAGGTGCCTCACGTCAATACTGGACATCTGGAGCGTGATCCAAGTGGACTAATTAGCAGGTGACCTATCAGATCTTTGGTAGGCTCTGATATCAACTCGAGCCTAGCTAAAGCTTATAAAACCGGATTGTATGGTGAGGACTGCCCATCATGTGTAAACACATTTTAAAACCATGTCTCACTTAATGCCATACTTTTAACACCGGCAATGAAAACTAATGAAAATAAAAAATGGATAACTAACCACAAAGTTAGGATTATGAAAGTCATCTTTGTGTGTGGTCTGCAAAGTCCTAAAGAGAGAATGTGTCGGAGTATCATATCTTCCGAGACATAAATCAAGTCCTCCAATGAAAGCTATAATCTTTCTTTTATGCTGACCAGCATCAGCATCCACAATGACTGTCTTCTGATGATGCGTATAGATTGTTCCAGCTTCCTGACAATTAAGCAAAAAGCAAAATATGTCCTTTTTAAAAAGATTGCACCTTTAACTATTTCTATTATCTGATTAAACTGTATAGAGTACTCATGTTTTCAATTTCTAAAATATGATACATATAATACATATTTTTTTAGACAAAAGATGTATACAAGAAATATAAAGCAGATAAGTAAAACCAGAAATAACAGAATTGCAAGCATTTTGTGTAATTCAGTACTATGCAGTTAGACATACAAAAATAGTTTTTCTCTAACTGACCTGTTGTTTGAGCAAGCTATGTCCTTTTCCTCCAGATCTTGGGCAAAGAAGCACCCTAACTGAAGAGTGCTTGAAAAAACTGCGAGTTTCCTCGTCATAAGTGTTCATAAGTCCAACCTACATATCAATAAATCATGGTAATTCGGTAATAGAAGTAAGCAACTGGTTTCAAATTAATTGCCTATTCAAAAGTAGCAGGAAGGCATGCCAAGGGAATAGACTAATAGAGTTAGAGAGCCAAATATCAGAAACATAAATAAAAAGGTTTTTTTGAAGATCATTACTGTTTTATATCCAAGCATGCTGTTAGAAGTAGGATCATCCCACACAAGTAGAAGCACTCTCACACCTTCCTGTGATTTAGCTTTGAGAAGATCACCTAAAGTACAATCTTTTCCATCTCTAGTATCCCTAATGAGACTAACATTGTAGTACACGGACCAACCAACGATATAGACCAATCGACGCGCCTGACTTATTGCATCGAAGATATCATACCAACAATTTCCATTCTCATAACTCACATCATGATCACCACCATCAACCCTCAAACTAGGAAGACAACCTTGTGGAACATGAGCATCTTGATAAAGTGTAACTTTTCCACCTTTTCTAAGTGGAAAATATGTAGCAGGAACACCTTGAAAATCACCACCAACACCATTACTATAAAGGGCTACCTTATCAACAGGTGTATACTGAATTGACAAGTTCAAAATTGTTTGTGTCTTAAAGGGTTTTCCATTAGTATTGAGAATGGGAAAAAAGCCTTCAACTTTTGTATCATGACATAATTTTTCAACTGGAATTCCAACTGCACCAATAATCTGTGAACCAACAATATCATTGTCTTTTACAACAAAGTGAATTTCTGAAGCAAGATGTGCAACAGGTACAGTGAAGTGCTGATTCCAAACAGGGTTCTCATTGTTTCTAATTACAAAGGTTCTTGCAATAACAGCACCAGCTACAGAAACAGTTACATACGGATCACTGGTTATATTACGAGACATTTTGCCTTCAATTTTGCCACCAAGTTTTTTAGGTAAGACTGAAAACATTTCCCCCACTTTCTTGTGAAAAGTGTCCATGTTAGGAAGATTTTTCGCTTCTTGGACGCATATTTCTAAGTTGCCATGTAATAGTAAGATCCTTAAGGAACTAGAAGTGGTTTGAAATGGAACAAATTGTTGACCTTGGCCATGGGTTGAGTTTCCAAAAGATGTAGTTTCACCATAAACCAAATGAGCCATATTGTAATAAGAACTAACAAGTTTTGTTTAGAATTGTAGAAACTGTTTGAGAGTTTCTGAAAGATGTTGGTGAAAAATGGAAGAAGAAGAAGAAGAAGAAGAAATGGAGTATGAGGGAGGCTTGTTATTATCCTAAGCATGTAGAGACAGTTGAAGAGGATGTGGTCAAACAAAGGTGTTTGATTTAGTACAAGAATATTGTGGGCTGCTGCTAGGGAAGTCATGAACAAAATGTTAAAGAAGACTTAGGAAATGGCATGTGGAAAAAACAATTGGAGGAAAATGGCATGTGGAAATATAATATTGTTTTTGGACTGTTGAATAATAATAATAATAATAATAATAATAATAATAATAATAATAATAATAATAATAATAATAATAATAATAATAATAATAATAATAATAATCAAAGATAGATAGATCCATATTAAGATGTGATTTGTACCAAAAAATATATATTAAAAATTTTATTTGATGCCATGTTACACTGGAATTTATAATTCTCGAGACAATGATTATATGTTAAAATGGAGTAATGTTACCCAGTCTCAATCCTAACAATAATCTGGATTGCTGCGGTAAAAGATTTGACGCATAATGCAGTCGACATTTTTGTCGTTGTTAGATAAGGATGGAACAGTTTATATTTTAAATTTGTTTTTTTATTTAAAAAAATTAAAGTTTGTATTAAAATTTGAACTAATCTAATCTCAATTCAACGACTACAAATGTGTTGACGAACACATGAATTTTTTGAATGCAAACAATTTGATTTCTTCATATAAGAGGAATCAAAATTATTAGTCGCAAGAAAAATACGATTTTTAGTTTGTGAACAAAATAAACCAAACAAGCTAGTTTGTCTTTTTTTGTCAAAAAAAAAAAAAAACCTAGTTTGTCTTTTAATTTTTCAATACAACAGGTTCTTTTTGTGCAATTAAAATGATGGCCGTGTTAGGTTTTAGGATTTGATTTTTTTTTGGTTGATAAAATTTGAATTTGAACTTTGAATCTCAACTGATTGATGTGAAAACTTGTTTTTTTTTAAGAAATAGTACTTACAGCATTTCATTAATAATAAGAGTGTTGATATAATGGGCAATATAAAAATAATTAGTGGGACTAGCTAGTAATGTGGACTCTCCTACAAGAGCATAAGTTCCCGCATTGACTTGTCGCCCAATGAACTCCACCCGAGAATTTGTGAAAGAAGTGGTAAACAGATTTCGACAAGCAATAATAAGATGACCAAATTCCGTGACTTCGACTCTATTTGAGTGAAATGCATCATTTGTAATTTTAGAATCTACTTCCAAATAAATATGATCGAAATGCATATCACTCAACCATTGAAACGCTTGATAGAGACCCAAGGCTTCGCCTTCTTCAACAGCGTAAACCATTACAAAGCTCACCGTCTTCGCCAAAACAAAGGTGCTGGAATCATCTCTCAAGCACATTCCTATCCCTGTCCGGTTCAGGCGCTTAGAAAAAGCTGCGTCTATATTACATTTGTACCTTCCTTGTTGAGGTGGTTGCCATTGTGGTTGCACAGTCTGTCGCAGATCCTGAATATGGTTTTGTTCTGCTACGCGCTGTCTAATCCCGGTGTCATGTTGAACGACATTGTCCTGCTGTCGTGTTTGCGGTACAGTGGCCTGAGCATGCTGCCACTCATCAATTAATCCTCTCGCTCTCTCTTCGGCTGTTGCACAAGACTCCTTCACATCATCCCAAACTTTGAGATTTCTGTGCTTCCACAAGCTCCACAAAACTGCCGCAAATCTTTGTTCGTAATCGGTTGACAGATTTTGTAACACTTTAAAAATGGCATCAGCAGCTGAGTTGGTATGGATTACTGCAAGGTGAATGTCTTGCCAAAGGCCAGCCATATTCCAAACTTGAATTGCAAAAGGGCACTCAAATAAAAGATGCTGCAAATTCTCATCGTTGGAATTGCTGCTCACACACACCATGGGACAATGAACCCCTTTATCTTGAAGTCTCATGCGTGTCGGTAAACACCCTCAACACATCCGCCAAACCAAGTTTTTAACTTTCGGTGGAACTTTCGACCGCCAAATATTCTGCCGGCTGCCTGGTAGCCGGAGATGTGTCATATCAATTAATTTTTCGACACATAATCTATACGCACTCCGCACAGAATAAGAACCATTCTTTTCTGCTTTCCATATCAGCTGGTCATTCTGTACTTGATCAAAACATTTTGTATGGCTAAATTAATATATTTCAAGTATCCTTTTTTTACTCATATATTTCAAGTATATAAATATTAACATATCATCAAAAAAATTAGTTAGAACTGAATAGTTGTTTGTGCAAAACTGAATATATATATCAACGCAATGTCTGATTAGAGATTATAAAAAAATGACACCTCTTATTTTTTGAGGATGTATTATAGTCAATATAAAAACATAATAGCATTGTATCTGACCAAAATAAAATTGAAAATAATAATATGTATAGCTTCAGTCATTTTCTTTTATTTCAGGATTTGTATAGTCTGTCAGTTAGTTAATTATCATACACGTTCAAAAAGATATTCATTATAAAACAATGAAGTCATTGATACAATAAAAAGTAACTAACTGGACAAAACTTATAGCAACTGGGGGTAAAACCATACTTCAAAGCAGTAAGTTCAACTTTTAGTACTCCAATTGAATGGATGAAAATCCCAAGTAACTTGTAAACTAGATGTTAACAAAGTTTGAAATGTAAGATGAAATTGATGAAAATGTTTAGATGGTGAGATTTTCTTGAAGTACAGTAAAGGTGCCTTTTATGTTTCCACCAACATCAGGGAATGTTTCACAGCCAACAAGAGGCTTCACAATACCCTTTGAATCAACTTCAAGTGGATATTTCAGTAAATGAGCATTCATTTCAGTTACTTCATCAGCCAAATATTGTCTCCAGTTATACTCACTCAATGACCTTATTCTTCTCACACATTCAATGCTCTCTGGTTGCTTGAAACATTCTTCCACACCTCCTATGTGTTCACTCCATAGGGACATTCTATAACCATGCACCTGGCCATGAGGTTTAGATTTCTTGGTTGCCCAAGTATGATTAGGCTGATATGCTCCCATTGCAATTTCTGTGTCTCTAGTGCCTTCCATGGATCTCTGGTTTATGTTGGCAGATCCCATTAACACATATTCATCATCCACTATCATTCCTTTTGAATGAACATATATCATGAATCTTCTGTTCTTTTTAGTAAGTGCCTAGTTTCCAAAATGTGCAAACAATAATGATTAACTAACTTAATCAGGAAGCAGGCACAAAAGGAAAAACATTTAAGTTTACTTACTTAAGAGATTAAAAACAAAATACCTGAGGATTGTTTTTTCCGTTAGATTTTACACCATTTGAAATATTTTCATTATCCGAGAGCTCGCGATTGCCTAGGCAAAAGAAATTCAAGTAGTCCTGTGGTTCATACTCATTTTCAAGTCCAGCCTCCTCTAATGCTTTGTAAATTGTTCCATACATCATTTGCATTGTCTTGAACTGTCAATATCAAACATGTATAGGTGATAAAAATACATCACTGATACAATGACAATGTTATGTTGTTCAAGGATAGATATGTTCATATGAAATTTTTATGGTTTATAACATATAGCATTTGTCACCATTTTTTCAAGTGGTAAAGGAAGCTTACCTGCCAAAAGAGAATCCTCTGAGTAGCTGTACTTGAGGGTACACCTTCAGGCCACATAGGAATCACAATATACACACAGAATCTCTCTTTCTGTTTGATTTTGTTTGCTATCTTTAGAGCAATTTCCATTGGAATTAAATTGTTTGCACCTGTCATAAAAGCAAAGGAATGAATACAACAAGGATGCTTATTGCAACCTATATAATATAATATTTTTAAATACTTCAATACTTGACGAGGGTAATTTAGTAAAATATTATATTTTCTCTTTCAATTATACACTTTTCTTAATCTTTGTGCGTCAAATATGTCGATTATTTTGAAACAAGTTCACATCTCTCCCCTCCGTCTCTTCGTTTTTGAGCTCAATACTCACCGAGGTCTTTGTAAGAATCCCAATTATATGATGAGCCAAGAAAATATTGATTCTCAATATAAATGAACTTCTGTGCTGCTCTGATTGCTTTGACATATGCAGAATGTATGCTCATGTCTATCATTACATTCTTTCCACAAACCAAGTTCTGATAACGAAGTCAAGTAGTAAACATGATTAGCTCTTTGATTAACACTTCACAGGAAAAAAAAATGAGCCAAGTTTGAGAAGAGAATGAAGTTACTTTACCCTTTGTATAGCCTCTTTCGGTTCTTTTGGAAATCCTTTCACAGAATTGGAATCAATCGAACGGAAAATCTTCAATTAAAAAAATGCAGTAAATAGTCAGAAGAAGCATCGAAATTTATATTGAAGAAGTTTCTCAAAGGGAATGAAAATTCAATCAATGATACCTGAACATGCCAAGTCTCCTTGTTATGTTCATCAAGGCAAGGTACGTCATCAATGCCAATAATGTCAGAGATTCTGTCAATTTTCAGTAACGAATCATCATGTGAAGTTTTCATCTTTTGAAGTGTAGTCATTTTTAATGCCATCAACCAACGCTCCTCAAAATTGGTGAGGATGTCATAGGCAGCAGGACCATCAACTTTGGAATGCAAATCATGCCATGGTTGTCTTGGACAACCAGTAACAGAACCCTACAAAACCCGATTTGTAAGGTGAAGACAATCCACCACTTATAATATATTTTCAGACCATATTTTATCCGATGAGAGACTCTTAAGAGAAATAATGAAAATAAAAAATGGATGACTAACCTCGTAGTTAGGATTATGAAAGTCATCTTTGTGCGTTGTCTGCAAAGTCCTAAAGAGAGAATGTGTTGGAGTATCATATCTTCCGAGACATAAATCAAGTCCTCCAATGAAAGCTATAATCTTTCTTTTATGCTGACCAGCATCAGCATCCACTATGACTGTCTTCTGATGATGCGTATAGATTGTTCCAGCTTCCTAGCAATTGATCAGAAAGCAAAATAGGTCTCTTTTTAAATACAGTATACTACTCGGCATAACAATCTATACAGTTTAAGAATATCTGTATTACTGGATTAAAAACATGAATAATGAATTCATCTATTTGTTAGAAGACTAACTATGGATGGAGAGAAAAGTAGAAAAAATATGCAAAGAAAAGACATAGTATTACTTTGACAATTTTGAATGAGAATTGCTATATCCAGCGAAAGAGGTTGTCCCGAAAGAATAGTGAAAGATTAATTAACCAAAGACAAAACAGATATATGCAGAATTCACGGCATGTTGTTGAATAAAAGGCTGAAGTCAATAATACAAACTTGGGTGGGATACGGTCGGGACAATTTCGTGTAATTAAGCCTCGCTATAAACAGCATTTCGCATTTTGAATACGGAAAATGCTTATTGTTACAAGAGAAATGTTTGACAAGAAATGCAAAAATCCTGTGTGGCATCATATATATCACTTACAAATCACCCACTCTCTCATGTATAGTTAGCCAGAATCAATATGATTGATCAAATATCCTATTTTTTCGCATTCATCTCTTTCTTATATAAATCATTTGTAACAAATCGCAATGCTCGTTGAATTAAAACTAACGGCAGTCGAGCAATAGGTTAAATAACACCTTAACTAGTGTACTTATGTTTTCAACTTCTAAAACATGATACATATTATTTTATTCACAAAAGATGTATACACGAAGTATAAAACAAAATTAACAGACTTGTGAAAATTTTCCTTAAACCATATTATGCACTCAATAGACATACAAAAATAGTTTTTCAAACTGACCTGCTGTTTGAGCCAGCTATGTCCTTTTCCTCCAGATCTTGGGCAAAGAAGCACCTTAACTGAAGAGTGCTTGAAAAAACTGCGAGTTTCCTCGTCATAAGTGTTCATAAGTCCAACCTACATATCAACAAATCATAGTAATTTGATGATATAAATAAGCAACTGTTTGCAAATTAATAGGCTATTATCTTATTCAAAATGTAACTACTTGCAGGTAAGAATAAATAGAAAGGTTATTTGACGATCATTACCGTTTTATATCCAAACATGCTTTTAGAAGTAGGATCATCCCACACAAGTAGAAGCACTCTCACACCTTCTTGTGATTTGGCTTTGAGAAGATCTCCTAATGTACAATCTTTTCCATCTCTAGTATCCCTAATGAGACTAACATTGTAGTACACGGACCAACCAACGATATAGACCAATCGACGCGCCTGACTTATTGCATCAAAGATATCATGCCAACAATTTCCACTCTCATAACTCACATCATGATCACCACCATCAACCCGCAAACTAGGAAGAGAACCTTGTGGAACATGAGCATCTTGATAAAGTGTAACTTTTCCACCTTTTCTAAGTGGAAAATATGTAGCAGGAACACCTTGAAAATCACCACCAACACCATTGTTATAAAGGGCTACCTTATGAATAGGAGTATACTGAATAGATAAGCTCAAAACGGTTTCAGTCTTGAAGGGTTTTCCGTTAGTATTAAGAATGGGGAAAAAGCCTTCAACTTTTGCACCATCACATAACTTTTCAACTGGAATTCCAACTGCACCAATAAGCTGTGAACCAACAATATCACTGTCTTTTACAACAAAGTGAATCTCTGATGCTTGATGTGCAACAGGTACATTAAAATGTTGCATCCAAACAGGGTTCTCATCATTTCTGATCACAAAAGTTCTTGCAATCACAGCACCAGCCACAGAAACCGTGACATATGGATCACTGGTTTGGTTCATTTTGTTGCCAAGTTTTTTAGGTAGGATTGAAAGCATTGCCCCCAAGTTCTTGTGAAAAGTGTCCATGTTAGGAAGGTTTTTGGCCTCTTGAATGCAAATTTCTAAGTTGCCATGTAAGAGTAGGATCCTTAAGGAACTTGAAGTAGTTGGAAATGGGACAAGTTGTTGACCTTGTCCATGGGTTGAGTTTCCAAAAGATGGAGTTTCACCATAAACCAAATGAGCCATGTTGTAAAAAAAAAGGTAACAAATTTTGTTTAGAAATATAGAAAACTGTTGAGAGTTTTTGAAAGATGACTATGAGGGATGGAATGTGTTTTCCATATAAATAGAAGGAATTACGTGTACAATAAATCAGTAATTAAATGCAAAAGAAACTATTGCCTAATTTTTCTGTATTATAAAATAAATAAAATTATTATGTTAATAAAACCTATTTAATACATTGTATATACAAAATTAATATGTACACATTGTACAAAAAAAAAACTATTTAATACAATTTTTTTAATGCTAATAGAGCTTATTTAAAACATTTATATTATAATATTTAAATGGTAAGTTTTTTTTTTTTTGAAAGAATTTAAATGGTAGGTTTTGATCTTCATTTTATTTATTTTTTTTAATTGTCACAATATGCTCTAATATAATCTTGATTTTTTTATTTTTCTGACAAGATAATCTTGATTTTGTTATTTTCTTTTTTTACAAATGTTTTCTATTTTTTTTAGTCAAATAGTCTAGTGAATAGAAATTCGATGAATAGGTGAGGAATTTCATGTTTGAACCTCGACCCGTACATATATAATATAATATACCTACCAACTGAGATGAGCTCACGACGATAAATTGTCTCTATTTCTAATAACTTGATATTTTTTTAATGAAAAAATAAATTTTATTATTCGACCTTTGTATAATACGCATAATCAAATAATAAAATTAAATCTTTCAAAAAAATAATAATAATAAAATTAAATGCCTATCTTTTTGCCTCAACTTCTATTAGACTTAGCAAAATGCACCGGGATTTGCAAAATACCAAAATTTCTAGAATCACAACCTTAAATACATTTAATACTCCCTCACGTCCTTATTAACATGAAACGAAAAGAAATCAATTGAGTTAATTTTTTTTAGGGATTTGTTTACAGAGAAATGCTAACCAGTGCCCTGGGCTAGGGCACTGGTCAAATATAATAGTATTTTGTATTGAAAGTTGTGTAATCAATGCATTACAAACTTTTTTTTTGAAGAAAATGTATTAGAAACTTAAAAAGTTTCTTTTTTTATTTAAATTTTTTTTTGGCTTCCTTAACCAGTGCCCCGGGACACTGGTTAGCATGACCCTTGTTTAAATCATTTGAGTTATTAGTTGAAGTAATTTTTTTAAGTATATTTGATTTATTGAGACATTAATTTTTTAATGCGATATTTCTTGTGTACTTGAACATTGATTTATACATTCCTTTTTTGTATCCTTTAATTTATCAATCACATAATTAATATTAAAATAGAGTATATACAATTATCCCGGCCACCACCAAAAAAAAAAAAGAGTACATACAATTTTAGAAAATTCCTTTAAAAAAATTAGAAAATTGATTGAGAGGTTTTATTTTTAGAAACAAACAATAACATTGAGAAAATTGATTGATAGAAACAGATTTAGAAAACAGAGTATGTACAATTTTAGAAAATTGATTGAGAGGATCCATTTTATTCAGGTAACAAATATCTTTAAAAAAAAGTATTGAAACAAACAATAACAAGTTGGCCTCTTAAAAAAAGAAAAAATTAACAAGCTAATTATGGTTCTTGTAATTCTATTTTTAAACAGTTTAGATTATATAATTCGAAATATTATAGAAATAGTTTGAATTGTATAATCTGAATCGTGTCAAACCCCATCAAACCAATATTAAAGAATAATTTTTTTTAAAGGACCATTAAAGAGTAATTATAATTTATATATTGATATATTTTGAATTATATAATTGGAAGATGTAAAGTGATCTCAAACACTATATTTATATAAAACAAAAGAGATAGTTGTCACATGTCTAACCGAAATACAAATATATTTTGAGTCTTCGGCTCTGTTTGGTAAAAATAGCGGATGACTGATAAGCTAGCTGATAGCTTATAGCTGATGACTTATAGCTGATAAGCTACTTGAAGTGTTTGGTAAAATTAGCGGTTCAACTAGCTGATAAATGTAAAATGACATAAAAGGACATTTTTAATTCATAATAAAGTTTTTTTTTGGTTACAATTCATAATAAAGTTTATATCAACTAATGTTTAAGTACTTAAAATTTAAAAATTTAAATTTATTAATTTAATATTATTATTAAATTAATTTTTAATCCCTAAATATTAATTTATATTTATTTTCATTTGTCTAGAAAAATTACATATAAAGTGTTAAAAATATATTAACAATAAATAAAATTACATTTTTTTTTCCTTCAAAAAAAAAAAATAAAATTACATTGCTTCATAAACAAAATTAGATATTTTAAATGTAACAGTGGTTTGTACCTTCTTTAAAATAAAAAGTAGTTTGTACCCAAAAAAAAAAAAGTAAAGCGTAAAAATAATGCTCTGCCGTAACAATATAGCGATAGTAAATATTGAAATAGTTAAAAAAAAAAAAAAAACGTTATGAGACGGAGGCATATCAACTATCAAGTGCTATATTTGCCTTTGTGCACATGCTATAGTAGTGTGTTACCACTGAAGAAAATAAAACGTAACAATTATAAAAACAAAAAAAATAAATAAAAGTAGCGTAAACGTAACAGTAAAAAAATATCTTTCATTAAAAAAAGAATCATTCATATATGCATGTTTAAACCATATGTATTTTAATTTATAATACAATGAGTGTTAAAGGGTAAAAAATGGAATTTAGTTAAACTAATAAGGGTAAAAATGGAATAAAAGATGATAAGCTATAAGCTATAAGCTCAAACGCTACTTGGAATAGCTTCTGAAAAATAGCTTATAAGCTCCTGAAATAAGCTATAAGCTCATGGTGAAAAGGTGTTACCAAACAGAGCTTTTTTTGTCAAATGAGCTTATAAGCTATAAGCTCTTTTGGTGGCCTTACCAAACACACCCTTCATGTTTTTCATTATCTACCAGGTTGAATTTTTCATCATTTTACTAATGAAATGACATAATGTTTTCTCATAATGTTTTTCAATATCTAACCGCTTTTGGAATTTGTTTTTAAGCCTTATTAACGAGTGTCTCTGAAATATTCTCTTAAATGAAAAAATAAAGTTAAATATTTTAATTTGTGTATTGATTACGCAAGTTTTCATAAAAATGTTTCATCAAAAAGGTTTAAACTTTAAAGAGTATCCGACCACACTCGTTAGTATTTCTATGTCTTTTTTGTTCATTTCTACCTTTAGACTAGACCCACATCAAATAATAATATCTGACTATCAATTATTGTAAGATGAATCAAACAAAAAGAATCTTGATTTCTCTTTCTTATACTAAAATTTAAAACAACTCGCCGTATGTGTGGAAGAATAGGACAAAGAAAATACATAAAAGAAGAAGAAACGTGAATCTTTCAAACTTTTTCTGTATCATAATAATAGACATAGTAATATTCCTTCACCGGGTCAGAAAACGTAACAAACACTTTACACAGACAGTTAAAAGAAAGAGACACAACCAACCAACCTTACCACACCTAATAATAACAACAGAGAACAAAAATAGTGTGCATACATGAAATTCCAGAAATATACAGCAACCAGCTCTTTTTTGAAATAAAAACTATGTTACATTTCAGTAAAAACCAATTAACCATAATAATATCTACTATTATTATATCTCTTGGTGCATCTCACTGGTGGGTCTACAGTACACTCTATCAGCAATCAGCAAATAGAGTAATTAGTACATATTATAACATATAGTTGTGTGTTACCAGCTGGTAATTAGGAACAAAATAATATGATGATGATTCATGACTAATTACTACCTCTTGCGTTTCGACTTCAAAGAGGTGACCGATTGAGAATTACTGTGCCAGTTTCTTTTCCTTTGATTAATGAACCAATTATTGATTTGCTTCAGCTGCAGTCCTGTCTCCTCCACAAGTTTTGCTTTGTCATCTTCCTGCACAAACCGTGATATTAACCAGATTAGTTAGTGACACAAGCTTATTACGTGTGTCGTTGGTAATACAGTGACGAAAATTGATTTTGAATGAATCTTGTGTGTATTTGGATTCTTTGTAAATCAGTGTCGGGCTCATTCAAAACTTTAGGTCTTTGAAATCAATTTTATCTTCTCCGAAACTGGAACTAAACATACGCTATATCATCGATGATCAGAAATTACATGCAGAAGGAAGGAAAGTTAATTAACATACAGTTGGGTAAGGCCACTTTGCATGTTGCTGCCACCAGTTCTTTAAGACTGAAGTTGTGTCACCCGGTAATTTTCCAGCTCTTCTTTTCCTTAATATTTCCTCCCTTACATCTTCAATTCTTGACTTAAAACCCTACAAATTAATGCATAATCTCATTTATTAATTGGTCACTCAAACTTAATTATGAAGAGCAGTAATTAACAGATATCATTTAATAAAGAATTAATACAGACCTGTTTGAGCTCAATTTTGAGTTCTTGACGAACTCTTTCCATGAGTGACCTCTCAGATTCCGTAGGAAGTAATGGACCAAGTCCCATCATGTCATGATCACCACCACCACTTGACTGATTATCTAGACCATAATCCATCTGCAATTGTTCATCTTCATCATCCGACATTGTCGCACCACTTCCTTCTCCCAAACTCACTCCTGAAATAAATTCAATACTACATTTACTGCTGTGTGTTTAACATGCAGATACATATGAACATTCCATATCAAATTTTGACATCAAATTATGGAACCGAAACAAAACTAAGGGAAATTCAGCTACATGATCATACAGCAAGAATGTTACCCAAACAAAATTGAACTGAAATAGATAATATGCTTGCATGCATATGGTTTGTAAAAACAAGAATAGTGAATGTTTTAACTGTACTCTTTATATTTACACCATGTATATTTATTCCATGTAAATATGAGTGTAACTGAAATAAAATGTCAGACTTATTTGAAGATTGTTTAAGGTAGTTATGATTAATTAGTTACAAGGACGGTTAAACAGTTTCCAGTCCCTATTGAAGCTCCACTTTGCAATTTCTCATTAGAAATAATTATACATGGGATAATTTTTCAGTCTAAAATGATTTATCAAACAATAAAATGGGAAGAAAAAGCCAGACATGAACAGCTTTTCATTTGGAAGTTTGAGACATGGTGAGAGCAATGTAGTTACATAAGGTCCCCCTTATGTTAGTGGATGTGGATACATGATGATGGGGTCTCTAAATTGGGACAAAATGTTAGTTACATCTTAATCATACATAAAGGAAAGGCATACAATTTAGTTGCCAACAACATCAATGATGGACATCAATCATATACACACAATCAATCATGCAGTAATTCAAAAAACATTGACTAGGCCAACTGAAATAATTAGTGAAGGTTATAATTTGAAGACGTCCAAAAGGGACAGTTAAATGTCGTCTTCATCCTACTTAAATAGCCATGGATACCAGTACATCATAATTAATCAAATAACAAAATATATCATGTCATACCTAGCATTGCCCCAAAGAAATTATATCTTGGAAGTTGATGCTATAAGGAATGGTTTACTTGACAGACCAGTTTAGTGTTTTTTTACTTTCGTTTTGTTCCTAGCATTTCTCATAGTACGAAAAGAATGGATTACTATCATGTTCGCAATTTTTGTCTTAATTGTTGTAGTATACCGTGATTATGTTAAATTCACCGACAATCTAAAAGATGTATTTAGGATTCTTGTCATTAGCATGTTGAACAATGTTTACACACCCTTAAAAACATACTCCAGCTAGGTTAAAACACAGCTGCACCATCCCTATTCAACCAAGGTAATGCTTGATTCCTTAATTGTTCTATGCAAATATGTGCAGTGTACACTAGTACGATTTTAAGGAAGCAAGAACTTGTAAATAACTTTAGGTAGTACAATATGATCCAACACAACTTTTTTTAAAAAGTAACACATTAAATAATGCACCCCTAGTAGCCTAACAGTAAAAGGGTATATATGTGTCCACAAAATCAAAACTGTAAGCTGATGATATTGACAGAAAGCCTAACATATTGGGATTATCTTTTTTCCACAGCACACAAACAATAGATATCAGGACACCCAACCAACCCTTCCAAATGTCTCCTGTTATTATTATTATTTTTAAACTAGATATCATATACGTGCAATTACATAGACTAATTCTTCTAATCGGGTAGGACTGATTAGTGTTCTACTTCCATATGTAGGAAAATTCTGAAATTAATAGGCAAGTCATAGATAAATAAATAAATAAGCTAATTTAAATAAGCTGATTGGTATTGACAGATCATCCTTTCCATAACAAGATTATAATAGTTGTTGGCGGTTTCATATCATGGTTGGAGGGACTATCATTTCATTTCATTCCTTACCAAACTAAACTCTTCCAAATTGGTTGCTATGTAACCAACTAATTAATTTGTGTATACTCTTTCCGGATTACATTAATTAATTAATTAATTAGGAGACCCTACCACACCCCCCCACTTTCTTCAGATTAGCCAAAATCCACCAAAAATAGCTTTAGAAGAATATAATTTTATAAGTATACTATTGCATGTATCTTCTTTCATCCAAATATCTAACCCACCAAACCAAACAACAACATATGCCTAACCTATAAGAGATTAATATAGTGAGAGAATTAAACAAATATTTTATTTGGAAGTGCCTAAAATGAACATAGAAAACAAATTATATTTTAACCAATAAAATAAGTGCAAGTAAAAATATTATAACACCGAAGTTGTTTGGATAAACAGTAATAGTATAAATGCTTATTGAAAGCTATTTCCATAATAAAAAATTAAATTTAAGTCAAAATATTTTTGTATAAACCACAAGTTTTTTCATAACTTATACTTACTACAAGAGATTATGAAAGTAAGCTAAAAAGAACTTTATGAACTTTAAAGTGGTACGGAGGGGGAGATATATGGTTGCAGTGTACATATACCTGTGAGGGCTTGTAAGGTATTTTCAATATCACGGCAAGCCATAACAGCTTCAACAGCATGAACTCTGACATGTTGCTGAAGTTGTTCTTTGAATGTACACAAAACTATCAAATATTGTGCCTGCACCAAACAACCACCAACATATATGACAAATTAGTTTTGATTATAAAAAAAAAATGCATAATTTAACAAATCAATTAAAGTGGTAAAAACAATAACACCCATCCATCAAAATCCTCTTTGTTGGCACAAATAAAGCCAGAAAGCCATGAATTTTACTAAGCCTCAAATTAATCACACCAAAAAAATGAGTTTTGGAAGTAAAAAAATATAAAAACAAAATCAAATGACAAAGATAAAGAAACATAGAAAGATCATAGTACAGACATATGTGTCAACAAAACTTGACCGGTAAGATCAAATAAATACATCAACTTTTGTTGACTCATACATGTCTGAGAGTGAGTATTACGTACGAGGAAGTTATCGAGTTGTTGACGATCATGAGGAGAAAGAGAATGAGTTTGTTGAGAGATATAAGATCGTAGAAGATGATGAGATTGAGATAACTGAGCATCAATCAATGGTAACTGATCTATAGGAGTAGCAACACGAAGACATGCTACATGTGCAGACAGAAGCTGTTCATACAAAGGATGTGTTGCTATCTCCGCCTTCAGTTGTCTGTTCTCACCGCCACCATCTCCACCGTAACCACCGTGCATCATCCCTAAGCTTGGTTCTTGCATTTCTCAAGAAAAAAAGTTGGTAGTATTAATTAAAGGAGAAAAAAGTGATGGATGGGGTTGAAGAGGAAAAAACAGAGTTGAGGTTGAGGACCACTCTAGAAAGTAGTATATGATATATTATTACTATGAAGCGAAGCGAAGCGAAGCAAAGAAAAGCAGTATCTGGATTGATGTATTGTTATTATCGGTGTGTTGTGTTGTGTTTGTGGAATAGTATTATATTATAGGGATCTGAGACAAAGCTTTCTGAGCCACTTCTGATAGAAACAAAGATTTTACATGCGCAGAGAAAGAGGGAGAATCAAAAGCATTTACTTACTGTATTTATTTAAAACAAAGAGAAGAGAGAGAGAAAGAAGTGTCTGTAAGGTATTAAATCATTACTATGAAAGGAGATGGAAGCGAGAGAGGTCAGGAAAAGGGTAAAAGAGATAAAGCTGTTTCTGTCAACCTCATCTCTCTCTTTTCTTTTCTTACTTTCATCACTTTCTTAATTTCCATTGAGTAATGATATTTTGACATCCATTTGATGACAACTTTGTTGACAACATTATTTTTTTCACTTTTTATTGGTCAAAAACAATGGAGAGAGAAAAAGGAATAGAGATGATAACAACATCATGTGAGTATGAGAGAGAAAGTTGTCCAAAAATTGTCAAAAAATGATTGTCAAAATATCATTTCTCATTTCCATTATTTTTCTATCTTAGTCTAGTGGATTTTTGGGTTAAAGGTTGGTTAGGTACTTGATTTGATTGATTGCCGACGATGATTTTTAGATTAATGGTGAAGATTTGGATTAGATGCGGTAACTATGTGGCTATGTTTTGGTCGTCCGATTTAAAATCGATGATTGAGATTGGTTAATCAAATAAAATTAAAAGTGTAAATTAAATCGTATAATCTTAAATCAATAGTTAAAATTTTATACTCCCTCCGTCCCAATTTATTTGACCCCTTGGCTCATTTCACACAGATTAAGAAAAATGTATAAATAAAGGGGAAAGTAGAATATATTGTATTGGGAATGATAAAAGTAGTATTATTTCGTGTTATATTGTATTGGGAATGATGAAAGTTGTATTGAAAATTGAAATGGGTCAGTTATTTTGGGACACTTTTTTTTAGAAAATGGGTCAGTTATTCCGGGACGGAGGGAGTAATCGTTTGTTGTATAAACATGTCTTGTAGTAACTACAATTAATAACGATGGTGTCGTGATATTGTTATGAAAAATATGATTGAGCTCTTAACGTTTATTCAATATTTCATTTTATTTTAATCTATCTCTTTCTTACATATCACAAACTTAACATATCTATTATGTTACTCTATTTTTTTTCCTTCTAAAGATGTTGAGTGGGTGTGTGTATGTGCACAAATCATTTTCCAATTCAATTTGTGTACATGTTTTGTGCAAAAAAAAATTGTTTAGGGGTGGCATAATGGGACAATCCGTCATGTTTTATTTGTTATGGAGTCGTTTCATCTAAAACTTGATGGGATGTGTCAACCTAGATAAGTAAGTTAAACTCTAAATTCATTAAGTCATTCAACTAGCTGGTAACAAAAAAAATCTTCAACATAATTCACAATCAATACATCCATAAGTTTATTTGTTTGTATCGAGATAATATGATAATGAATGCAGAAATTATAACCTAATCAATTAAATTAAGTGAAAAAAAGAAAGAGATTTTTTAAAATTATCCAAAACACAAACCTGTCTCATTGTGTTTTTTAGTAGATGAAGCGAGAC
Organism: Medicago sativa; assembly: GCF_051527215.1. Classification (NCBI taxonomy): domain Eukaryota; kingdom Viridiplantae; phylum Streptophyta; class Magnoliopsida; order Fabales; family Fabaceae; genus Medicago; species Medicago sativa. The sequence continues at coordinate 4,459,081 of NC_140753.1, forward strand.
GGAACAACTTACGTGATATGGTATAAAATTTTAAGTCTCATCCTAAAATAGCAGGTTAAACAGTCTGATCCAAAAGGTTCACCCCGTTTAATTTGCCACCCCTACATCTTAATCATGAGATGATTAACATAACCCTCTCATGTTATTTTTTACAGATGAAAGGATCTAAATCCATTGTCAAGTGTCTTATAACTAGCTCAGAAAACTTGTTTTGAAAGTTTAGTCTAAAATTTTTTAAGGTCTCTCCCAAGTGTGGCCGCTTCTTTAAGTCTACTTTTGACACCTGCGATATGTTAGTTATGTGACAATTTAAACTTTTGAATGGTCTCACAAACATTTGTCTTCGAGCTCGTTTATGCTGGTCTTCGAAGTTGCTCTTCGAATTCTTGTACTAGTGGCAGAGTTCGATTGCTTTGAATATTACTTTTACTAGGAAAATCCTCAAGGTGCTCTTGGACTTCAGAATAAGACTTGAGTCAAACGAGGACGCATCGGTACTAAACCAACAAATGAAGGCTCATCGGTCAACTTTTATTTACTTCTCGATTCTCAATTTTAAAGTAAATATATTTGGTCAGACTCGGCACTAAAATTTTAATCACTTCTCGGTACTAAATTTATTACCTGGAATTTGACCAACAATATTACAACCAGGAGTTTAAACATAAGTTGGAATAATCGTTGATCAAATTTTATTTGGCTTTCAATTAAACTCTAAATTATCAGGATTTATTTCTCCCAAAAACCAGAGAGTTAAGACATAACAAAAAATGGGGTTGAGTAAGCTTTGAGGTTATTAATAATTTTAAATCATCGGCAAAATTTAAAGATTGTAATACTAATTTGTTTGACAAAAACCAATTAATATATATCTGCATGCAAAATATGTTTATTTATCGATCACAATTATGGATTATATTACTGATGGTATATAAATTCAACCAATAAGTGGGCGAGAACAAACTTGATGAGCACTAAATTCAACAATCGTTAGTTGTACCAAAAGAAAACTATACACAATTTTAATTACCAAAATTAATGTTTGAGAGTATCATTTTTTGGACAAAATGTTTGAGAGTATCATGAAAGCCCTCTTTTTAATATACTCTTTCATTTGATGAAATTTATATAGGTTCTACCACTTTTATATATATTTTTAAATTGTAGAACTCATTATTTTATATAGTAAAAAAGAAGTATTAGAGAAAGTTTTGATAGTACTTATCTATTATTTCATACCTACGCAAAAAGAAAATATGCTTCAAATTCAAACTAGTAGGTTGCACCAAAGTATATATACATGAAAAATAAATAAATCTCAACCAAATGGAATGCTCCACTAATCAAAAGAAGATAAATATATACTCTATCCTATTGTCACCAAAACACCAACCTTCGTTTAAGTCTGATTTCTTTATTCATTCATATAGTCTTTCTAAAGGTTGAGCTGTCAATTTTTCGATATTTGGTAGTGGTGCTACGTTTTTCATATCTATGGTTATTTTACTACTTATGTAAATATGTTCTGTTTTTCTCCTTTGTTAATTTAATTTGAAGATATAAAATTTTGATTTTGATTACACGGAATTAAAATCTCATGCATTCATGTTGTTAGAACGTTGATGACTATTTTGATCAGTTCAAATAATTAATTCTAATTTTAATTTTGATATATTTTATCTTAAAAAATCAAAATCTACATATTTTTTTGAATAATTTAATTTTGAACTAATAATATATGAATACACAAGATTAGGATTCTGATGGCATGCAACTCAAATCCAAGAAAAGGGAAAAGTATGTGTCTACACGCATTAGAGATCATTTATTTATGGAGTAATTTGTTGGCTACACCAGATAAAGATATGTCATCGATCTTTGATAGGAGACTTATAACCGTTGATACATCATCCTCCTTGAATTGCTTAATTACACATTTTTCTACGTTTTCATAAATACAAACATTTGCCAATTTACTTTTAGTAAGTACCACACATGGTTTGGAAAGCAAATTTTAACTTTCATATTAAAGTGGAAAAAAAAATAAACAACGAAGTTATTCTCATTACTATCTAATACACGGTTATTTTAAAATTCAAGAATTTTGTGAACCGTAGTGATCATATATTGACTAATATCGAGCAGTAACCGTTGAAATATGAGTTGATCATAAAACTCTGACGTTCAAGTCAATATGAAAGCAAAAGTATTAGGTAAAATGGATAAATAGTGTACACCTTAAATTATGATTGGTTGGACCTTTTTAAGTGAAGTCGTCTAAGCCCTTAGATTAATTAAAATGAATGGATAGAATTTGATGTCAAATGAACTTTGACACTTAGCGTCAACGAATGTGGACTATCTCATATTTATACACAAACACGTTTATTAAACAAACTATTTAAAGTCATCCAACAACTAAAAAAAATTAATAATACACACTAATTGGGAATTGGCTTACAAGATAAGATGGGAAGAGATGCAGGTATCGGCGGCTTTGGTTGGTTGTGGTGGGTGCAGATAGAGATAACTGGTGGTTGAATCCTGTTAAAGGAAAACCTATAAAATACATAAAGCAATTGAACTGAATATTCTCTCAATCTTGTTTTGTTTGTGATTACTTTTGTTTGAAGAATATGTGTTGCGTTGAAAACAAGGAAGCATTTTATCCAAATATTGCGAATAAAAAATTCCCAAGTACTATGTACAATTGATCTACATATATAAGCATCCTGATATATAAATTTAAAGGAGTATTTAAATTAGAAGAACACCTCATAAAATCAATAAAAATCGCTATTATCAAAATAAAAAAGTTCACCACATTCATTTTCTTCTCCTTGTAAAGAAAAATAATGTACTATTTAACTTCTTATGAAGAAAAAAAAATACTATTTAACTTTTGTTGTTGACAAAATGGTACTACTATTTATTTAACTTGAAAAATAATGTTTATTGATACCATAGTTTGTACATGGAAAATTGGGAATACGTGCCGAGTAAGCTGGTGGATGGAGGAAGAGAAAAATGAGCAGAGAACATAGTCCCAAGAAAAAAGTGGTGGTGGTTGATGGTAGAAACCTCCGTCACCATCACAGATTCACAGCTATATAGTCATGTCCTCTTCTATCAGTATTCTATTTCTATTTTCTAGTGGGATACTATGATCATGATATAGAAAATAAAAAGGTACGTGGTCCCACATTTATTAAGTCCCACCTTAATTAAAGAGAACAAATAATGTACTAAGGAAAATAGATACACCAAATGAAGCTATAGGGCCATGATGTTAATCTTTGAATCATATGTCACTTTCATTTCACCCGACCTCTTCAAAGTGGGAGGGAAACAACACTTCTCCTCCTATCATTATTGTTTGAGAAATGATATTTTGACAACCACTTTTTGACAACTTTTGGACAACTTTCTCTCTCATACTCACATGATGTTGTTATCCTCTCTCTTCCTTTTTCTCTTTCCATTGTTTTTGACCAATAAGAAGTGAGAAAATCAAGGTTGTCAACAAAGTTGTCATCAAATGGATGTCAAAATATCATTACTCTTGTTGTTTTATGGTTTCTTTGTTAACTTAAAAGTTTATCTTGTATGTAATCGTAGATATTAATATTTACATAAAATTTTGTGATTTATTTAAGAATTTGAATTCTTTCAACATATAATTTTTTGTATGTTTTTGTCGGTGATATTGAACCTTACACCCTCCGGTCACAAATATAAGCAAAAATTCATATTTTAAATTTATTCAATAAATGATGTATGTTGTCTACAATAAAGACTACATACATCATTTATTGAATGAATCTAAAACATGAATTTTTGCTTATATTTGTGACCGGAGGGTGTACTCTATATGAGTAAAGAACTTAAATATTTTTAAATTGTGTTTCACCGATTGAGAGACTTAGTTTTTTTTTTTTCTCATTTAAACAAAATGTTAAATAAAAATTGAAACTCGCATACACAAATTAAGGGTTGGGATTTAAATTTCGGTAACAATTATGATATTTTCGTCGGTTGAACTATGAGTTGCAAACCTCTTGTATTTTGAAATGTATCAATGAAGTTTATTTTGTTTAAAAAAAATGTGGATAGTAGGTTGGATAAGAATATAATTTCACTTCATGATTATAAACTTATTTCCATCTTCCTTAGAAAATAAAATTATTTTGCTCAACAATTTTGAATAGATTATTGAATTTAAATCTAAACATTAAATTGTGATAAGAAGAAAATTTAATATTAAGTAAATGTGAGATACTATAATTGTTGAAAAGTGAATTAGTTAATACGAAACGAAGACTACATAAATGTGTGAAATAGAGCAAGGCATTTAAACACTACGAAAAGAAAAACTTGACAAAAATGAAAGGATAAAATATTTGTTTACAACCAAACACAACTATATAAAAGAGCTTGTTCAACAAAAAACTCTAAAAGAATATAAATTACTTTTCATATAGAATATAGATTATTTTTATTAAAATAATTTAACGAAACAACTTCTTTCAATGTGAATTTACGATATACAGGAAGAGGTATGTTATCTGAATAATCATTTTGTGACAACTTATATAACAACTAAAAATATACATGACAATGTGGATATTGACAAAAAAATCAAAACAAGTAAAAAATGATTAAAAAAAATCACAGTGTCTTGTATATATTTGGTTACATCTATATCATTCATATTGGTGGTATAAATGAACTTCACGTAATACAATATATTGTTTCACACTTCTCGATTATTTAAACTATTCAACTTCATTTTCTAAATATTCATATCACTCATTCAAAACTTTAAAACGGGTCCCACTAGATATCCAAACTACACTGTCGTTGCCTTGTGATACCCTGTGATACTCCGACACCGTTAATTGCTCACTCTGATCCTATTTATAAGAAACATTTGACTTTTTTAATTTATTGCATAAATGATGTATTTGGTCTATATTGTAGACAAGATACATCAATTACTCAATGAATATAAAAAGTCAAATTTTTCTTATAAATAAAACCGAAGAGAATATAAATAATAATAATCAAAAGTCAGCGGTGGCCGACAAAAGACTTGTGTCCTTGTCGGGATGCCCTTGAGAGTTTGGGTACTCTTCTTTCATGCCAATTATACATGCATCTCTCGGAACAGTCTTGAAATTTGTGAAACCACGCATTAGGTTTAGCCGATATTCATGTTCTAAGTTGTTCAAATAGTATTTCTCATATAATTTAATTTTGATGGGATAGTTTAACTTTTTTTTTAAAAAATTATTTCTCATATAATAATAACTTTCCAATACTATTTATGTTGTCTTACATCACTTGAATGCTTTTTTAATACAAAATACGTGTAAATATCATTTGAGTAACGTTCCTTAAAAAAAAAAAAATTGAGTGCGATTTGGATCCTCTCAAGTGCGGGAGAAAAAAATTTGAAAGGGTTACGGGGACAATCTCATCATTAAAATGCGTTGGACTTTCCAACTTATAAAATTTATAAGTGGAATACAATGCATTTTAATGGTAGTTCATACAATGCATTTTAATGGTAGTTCATCCTTTCATATTACTTTTTTGATTTCCTATAATTACTAATCACTGTCATTGTCACTATTGATTAAAGTATTGTTAGAGTTAGAAATTAATTGTAGAGTATTATTTTTCCCACCTCGTGGAATTCTCGCGTGCCCTATTTTTTTTCTTCCAAAAATACCTTAGTCTGGATTATATAATCCGAAATCTTTCTGGAAAATGATTTCCGGACAAATTCATGGATTTTGGCACTCATACTAGCCTGATGGATGTTGATGTCAATGTGCAATGGATGGATTCGGATTATAATCAGGACATTTTTTATACTTTCCCGATTATGTAATCTGAAATGTGTCAATCACCTCATAGAAAGTCAACAAAATGGGGTGAGAAATGATGTTTCCGGATTACATAATCCGGAAAGTATAAAAAATGTCCGAATTATGGAATCCGAACTGCATTAGCACAAAGGCAGAAGACATTTGTTTTGACTGAGCATCTGTTTTAGAGCAACGACACTAAACTGTTTATGATTTCGACCATTTTTTCAAACAGAAAAATCAATTTATAACATTAATCACACAACATAATTATCCAAACATTGAACATTAGTCAAACATAATACATAATTATCCAAATGTTACATAACATAATTATCCAAAATATTCAAACATTGTTAAATAAAATACAATCAACCCCTTATAACTACACCCGTACCACCGCCACCACCTCTACCACCACAAAACATAAGTTAAATAATCAGCACAAACACAGCACAAAACAAAAGTTAAATAATCATTCTGGGTGTTTTCGGATTTTATTTTCTAGATTGCAACAATTTTGTCCGGAAAATGAAATCAGGATTGTATCAGTGCAGAAGAAGAAGAAGAAAAAAAGGTGCAATTAACTAGCATGCATAGAGAAATCGAATCCATTTGATGTTTATTAAGGGTTGAAATGTGGTCCTTTTGAGCAAGAAAACATCAATTTTGGTTGGATTTTTTTGGTTCGGATTTTGGGATAAGAGGGGGAGAGAGAGAGTAAAAAGTGAAACTATAAAAATGAGGGTGAACTTGCTTTTATACTACGAATCTGTCCCGGATTATGTAATCCGGAAACTATTTTGCATTTCCGAATTTTGTAATCCGAAGGGCTATTTTGTAATTTTTGCAGGGCGCGTAAGAAGGACATAGGGTGGGAAAAGTAATACTCTTAATGGTATTCAACAATGATTTGCTACATTTTAAGAGTCTAAGCCCTTCTATCTTACCAGTACTATTTAAACCATCTTTCTCTATTCCATTTCTTTCCGTCTGCTGTTTCTTGCACCTTTTGTAACTCATTTACGGTGAGGAAATCTCTATCCCACCTTCAAGCATCATATGGCATTAAACACTAAAGATATGTTTGGGTGAAAACAAAATAATTGGAAGGAAGGGGAAATTAATAAATTTATATAAATTTTAAAGATTACTTAAAAAAACATTTTTAAAATTAACTTAGTGTGATTAAAGTATTACGTATATTATAATCCATAATGTTTTGAAAGATATATATATATATATATAGACCACTTCAAAACTTCCCCGTCTAAAAACCTCCTTTCAAACATACCAAAAAATTTGTATTGATTTGAAAAGAAAAAGAAGGAGAACAAAATAAATTAAAAATATATATAAAAAAGGGGAAACCTAGGCAGAGAAAATTAAACAAAAAAAAAAATATTTCTTCATTTATTAATTTGATTAAAAACATAGAATAAATTACAAATAAATGAGGAAAAAAAATCATACATGTATCAGTGTTTTTGTTGGTGTTTTTTAACTATTTTTCTGGTGTTACATGAAATGGTGTTTGTTAGACAAAATAAGACAAATTAAAGGAATATAATAAAATAATTTTTACTCTAAAAACTGACTACAGTACACATTTCATTTATAATATAAGGAAAAATTATTTCGCATCACTTCTACTGTTGAATACATCATTCATCTGGTAGTTTTGCAAGTATCATAATTCAAAGTTAAATTGCAGTAACATTCTGTAAATTGTTATAAGCAAATTATAAAGGGGTATGTGTAGAAAAAGAATAGTATCCTTCCAAAATGTTCAAATCCTTTTATCCTGAAAATTTTAATACCATCCACTTCCTGCCCTGTTAGTCAACGTCTAACTAGCAAGTTAAAAGCAATATCCATACATCACTCTGACTTTTTACATCAATATCACAAAGGACATCAGTGACAAACTAAAATTATCAAAGTGTAGGGCTGGGCTTTTACTCTACTAAAAGCTGCACAGCCAATCAACACAGAACGGGCCGAAGCTCACAGAAATTTTGGTTGAAATTTGAGAGGTAAAGGCCAAACAAAATATCAAGTGTAGGGAAGTAGAGGACTGTGGTCACAAGAAGGACCTGCCACTGTGGTACACTATTTACTTCCTATATTTACAAAGAAACTTGACCAGTTGCTGTAATTTTGGGATACAAAAGTTATGGCCACCAATTATAAAACAAGCTTCTAATAACTGCTTGTGAAATTCACATCACTGTACATTTGTCTTTAGATTTCGCATCAGGCTTGGGAGATGAAGGTGGATTCCTTCCTGTGCTCCTTGGCACCTGCAAATAGCATTTACTGAGAAATTTCTAAAACTTTAAACTTCAAATATAACGAGAGGTAGTAGAGTAGTCAAAACCAATGATTTTATATATCATATGATTTGGTATCTTCTACCTAATCATAAAGATCTCACTAACTTTAAACATGATCTCTCTATGGTGTTCTCATGAGAGACCAACAGATAACAGGGATGCATATAAATCCAAAACATTGCAGATAATGAACAGTCGAAAAATACAAAAACAAAAAATCAAGGTTGCAAAACAATTTTTACCTGGGGACCTGTGACCAGTCTGGAAGTACCACTAACAGATGGTGTTTGTTGATTCTGTCGTGGTGGCTGCTGCTCAAACTCTTGTTGTTGCAAGGCTATTGCTAATTGAAGATCAGAACTGTCACAATTACCGAAAAGATTCATTGTTACTAAACCATTTTGAATAGATAAAACCATAACTGAAGTTAAAGTCAACAATAATAGTAGTTTGTAGTTTAAATGTTTGGACTTCTTTTTTACGGGAATATTTTTTTACCCAAAGTTAGCTCATCCAAGCGCACTGATATCATTAAGGATGCTTATCAGGTGAATAACATTTTTTTCGTAAGGAGAGCAATTAATTTTTTTTGTAAATATGCTAATAGCAAGTTCAGAAACTCAACTTGACATCTAAGCCTGCATGCGTTGCACTCTCTATGCTGGCAAGATAGTCCTGAAACATGTCAAGTTAACTTTATATCAATGAAAATGTGTTTCCAAGATTAGATATTTACTTATTTTAGGGAAAGAAAATACGTACAGCAGTGTTGGTCATAACATTATTCTCATCCCAGGTGGTGTTATTTTCATGGCTTTCTACCTTGAATTCCTTGAAATTACCAGTCATAAACAATGTATCACCGTTGACCTGAAAGATGAGTACATCAAAAACATGTATATCTTCGATTTAGTTGAATATTACACAAAGGCAAGATGTTTTATTTAGACACTCACACGCAGAATTTACTCAATAATAAAAAATTAAAAAACTCAAAATCATGTGTAAGAGCTATCCAAGAAGCTCAAATCACCAAGCATGCAAAGTTTAAATTTTCAGAACATTTAACTGAGTATATCAACATCTTAATTATAAACTCCCGCCAGATTCAACATAGAAAGGAAAGAGAAGAAAATAATATTTTAAGATGACATAAGTTAAAAAAGTCTGGAGACTAGAGTATCATGTGTTACCTCATTCAGTTTTTCCCAAACCAGATCAGGCTGATTTATGTAGCCTTGGTCTGTAGCTAGAAGATAGAGCTCACCCTCAAACTGTGAATAGAAGGGAATAGATTTAGGATTGAAAAGAAAAGCTATGCAAAACAGAGAGCAAAGAATATTTTTCCCAACGATAAAAAGGAGTTGTTGGGGGTAGTTGATACTTGATATCATTTTCATTGATCCAAATGATGAAAATGAGATGTTGGAGCTCACCTTAAACATGGTGCTGAAATGATTGTTTCGGAAAAAAACACATAACTCACGCTCTTTAAGACCATCTTGAAGACAGAAAAGCCTACAAAAACATTGAAGGTTTATATTATTTAAAGTGAAATTCTTGAGCCTGTGAAGAATAGTATATAAATCAGGGAATTAGTTCAAGAAATTTTGACCAACAGGACAATAGGTCAACATACCCGTAAAATGTCAACTGACTGGCATTATTCTTCAAAAAACTCTTTACCAGTTCTCCTAAAACCAATAAAAAACAAAGATATCTTCTATTATCAAGATAATAATCAATGCTTTTCTAAGAAAATAATATTCCATACATATCTAATCCATTTCCAAGATATAGCACCACTGACCTTGTTCTGGAGTAATTTCTTCCTTAGCCCTTGGATCAAGGGCATCTAAGGTGCTTTTGTCGGCCTGTTCCTGAAGCACCGCCTCCCCTTCATAAACAGGTTCACGATTCTCAAAATTTCCAGTTTTTGTATCCAACACACATTCCTCTCCTTCATACATGGGCTCACTCCCATCAACGGTTGAAGGAAATGTTCCTGAAGCATCAGTTTGATGAAATCTGATACCAGAAGAATCCGAATCTGTATGGCTTGCAGATAAGCATGGCACTCCTGTTGCATCAAGTCCTTGAGATTCATCTGAAGTTTCATGATCTATAGATGTAAGGGAGGATTGATTGTGAACTTTTTCACCCCCCATAGTGCCATCTGCACAGCTCTCAAAAACAGAAACACAATATTTTTCAGGAGAATGGATGGCTGCACTCTTATTCTGAACTAATGCATCAAGTTTATGCTTCTCAACCACATCGTTTTGTTCAGTAGATTCTTCAGGTTCCATAGAAGCTGATTGATGGAAGCCACTTACAGCATCATTCTTAAAGAACGGATTAGCTGCTTCCCCCAATGTAGATGTAGAAGATGTATGTTCATTATAGTCTTTACTAGAAGCAGTGGAATCATCAGGTATGAAGGTTTCTGATTCATGAAAGTCACTGCTTTCTTTACCAGTGTTCTTTCCCAAGTCAACCCCAGAATCGACGGATACAGCCTGTTTGTCACACATATTTTTGTCCATACCAAAAGAAACTTCTCCCCCATTACCATTTGCATGTCCTGCAATGGGATCACTAATTAAAGCTACAGAATCAACTTCAGACATCTTCAAGGCTCTCAACAGCTCTTCTTCTTCTTCAAGATCACCTTTTCTTGGTGCCTGATCAGAAACAGAACGCGGAGAATCATCAAAAGACCTGGTTTTAGAAAGACTGGGAGAAGGCACTCCAAGAGCAGCAGTTGTTGCAGCAACAAAATCAACACAATCTTCTTCTTCCGGATTATTTTTTGGTAGAGTTTCAATGTTCCGTGTTTCAAGAGAAACAAGCTCTCCCATAAGGGCATTATAGGACTTCGATCCAATTGCAGTTGCAGTATCATGATCCTGGTTCACAAGCACATGAAGATTTAGATATGAAACAAACACATCATCAAATAATAAATAAACCCTTCATGGTTGAAGGAAAACAAAGATAACATTTTGGTGATTATTCAAAAGATCACTTGGTCATTTAAAATATACAGCAAACAATGAGCCTTACAAACCAATTGATCGAAACATAAAGAAATCACCAAAACCAATACGGAAGGAGGCTAGATTAATTTACGGGTATCACACAAAGAGGCCACTAACACGTCATTCATAATTTTCAACATACTGGATCAGTTTGCAGACAGCTACATAAATCTTATCAATACAAGAAAATGACTCTGATCAAATGTAACGACTCATTTATAGACCATTCTGAAATCAAATCCTACCTAGCAACATCAAAATGGATGCAGTACAGAAGCATGAAATGACTAAAAGAGAGGTGTGTTATCACTTTGCCTATGACCAAGAGGTTACTAGTCCAAAATTCTGGAATTCACTGAAAGCACACGATTGTCAACAGACTAACATTGATGAGCAAAAAAATATTGTATGTCATTTTACATACAGGATTTTTAGGGCACATTAGAACTTGTGGGAAAATTGGCAAGGGAGCAATCTTATAGAATTTCTCTAATTCATATACGAAAACATGGATGATAGATCTAATTAATTAGGATTGATGGTAGACAAAACACCTGCTGATCAACTATCCAGCCATGATACAAAGGAATGTCCAGCAAATCAAATATGGCACACTCTGGAGTGAATTCAAAATCATCTATTCTGCAATTGATACGTAACTTTGGTCAGAACTTCAAAATTAATGATGGATGCATATATCTAAAAAATAAATAAAATGACCCTGACCTCGTAAATTTTAGATTTACATCAATTCCAGTGGCAAGCCTAGGGAGCAAATCAATTGCATCGGCAATGTTCTGTTGTTGATTTTCAACATAGCCTGCATCTTTGTTCTGTAAGCCAATAAAAAAAATTGTCAGACAAACTTACATTGCGAAATAGTGACGTTACCAATGATTACAAACCCATTTCTTACATTCACATTACTATTTGAATCAAGCAATCGCTCAGCAACCAATGAAAGCAACTTCTCCTGTGAGACTTCACCAATATCTGAGCTCAAACCTAACTGGTTTCGTAGCAGAAGAACGTTACCTGCAACAATGCAATATAAACAGTGAGATGCAAATAAAAAACAAATATTGCAAATAACCCTCCAAAGTGAAAAATTTTAGAGCATCTACTTGTTACTGATCCTACAAAAAAAATTGAAAAATATATAAAGCAAAATTGGAACTTAAGAGACTATTGACCAGAAAAAAAGTATAACAAAATTTCTTCATTTGTCAATTCATCTGATAAGAAATACCTCACTAGATACGAAAAGGAGAATAGTAACTAGTCAGAAAAAATCATGGGAGAATGATAAGATAACACAAATCATTAAAGATTACATGGTGTTTATATTTTTGGAGTCATCTAGTGGGATAAGGCTTGGTTGTTGTTTGTTGCTGTATCTAGAAAATTTCCTTAGTACTAATGTTGACAATCGTGGATCGCAGAAAATATTGGTTTGTTCCAATTCCACTACGCTACAGTGCTATAGAACCACTATTTGACAATTCTTAGTACTAAATAGCGCATCATGGAATGATAGAGGTTTCTTCAAATTCCACTACGCTATAGCCGCTATTTGACAACACTACTTCGTATTAATATTAAAAGTTTCGGCAATATCCCCAAAATGCTTATTGATGCATCTTTGGTATTAGATAATACGCATCAAATGTCGACTAATAAGTTCAAAACGGGATACGCCAATTCTGTTCAAGAAACATGAACAGAATGATAAACTTTGGTATCATGAATCAAACAAACACTCGAATTGTGAATAACTACGAACAAAGCATATCTTGTAGAATTAGCATTTTTATCATTCCCTCATACTCTAAATCTAATGAAAATTTACAAATAAGGCACCATGTTTGTTGTACATTTTCAAAGATACATTTCAAGAAAACAAAATAGCAACTAATGTGTGGCAATGACATACAAAAGAAGATATTAGGATTAAAAAAAGAAAGAAAGCGGAAAAACAAAGCAAAACTCGCAGAATTAAACTGGTAGATTTGATTCAATTACGCTAATGAAAATTTATGAAAAAGACACCGTGTTTGTTGTACATTTCCAAAGATACATTTCAAGAAAACAAAATAGCAAGTGCTAATACAGTAACTAACGAGTAGCATTGGCGTTAAAAAAGAATGAAACTCGCGGAATTAAGCTGTTATATTCAATTCAATTAGAGATAAGGCACCAAAGAATGAATTGAGTAACAATTAAACTAATAATACAATCATAGGTTAATTAGAAATTGAAAAAGAATACAGAATCAAATTCTATATAATCATGAATCAACAATCACCAGTAACGAGTATAATAATATGCAATCGAATATCCGTAACCTAATAACAGTATTAATTATAGAGTGTGATTAATAGACATGCGATGCGAGAAATTGAATAATGAAAGATGGAGAGAGGAAACCCTAACAGATAGCGAGGAGAGGACAAGGTCCATTATCGTTTTGAAGGACGATCGGAGTGGTGCGACCAAGAAACTGAATGATTTTGGTTTTGTGAAGAAAGTCTTTGATGATTGGTGAAGATTGCTGTTGTTGTTCTTGTTGAAGTTGATGTTGAAGATCGTGATGTTGATCTTGAGGAGGAGGAGGAGGAGGTTCGTTCGTTGGAGAAGATGAAGATGATGATGCCGCCATGTCCATGGTGATGAGCACGTTCTTGACAAAGAAGAGAAATTAAAGGGATTTGTATATTGTTATTGTTATTAGAAATGAAATGAAAGGTGTGGCCAATTAGGAAATGGAAAATCCAATATTTGTTATCTATCTATATAATGCGGAGTAAGTAAGTAGTATCAATTGTTACGGAATGGAATCCGCGTGTGGTGAAGTTTCTTTGATTCTTCCGCCTCTACTCTCTACTCAGATGCAATGCAATGTCAAACCCCCTCTCATTATTATTTCTTCAACTTCATCTGTGGTGTGGTTACATCATCTATTCATCTTTGGGCGTGTGCTTGTTTTTTTCTTTTGCTACTGCCTTACGGCGTAACGGTTTGGTTTGCATTGGTTTTTAGTAAAAAAAAAAAAAAAATGTTTAAACCAATGAAATCTTTGTAGATTCGGGTTGGTTCGATTTTTACTATTTTTCAAAAAAAAAAACCGAACCAAACTAGCTGGTTTGGTTGATCGGTTTGTTTGAAATACAAATAAAAAAAAAATCATACTTTCATAAATTTGTATTTCATGCATACAACACGCTCAAATATAAAATCATAATTTCACAAATTTGTATTTCATGCATACAACGCACTCAAATATTTCATGGAACTTTACTTTTCATGTTCTTTGTTTTTCAAACTAATTTGTATAACTAACATGAAAAAACTAACAAGAGATGAACGGCCCCAACGACAGTGTGACTGACATTTAATGTTCTTTTTTAGTAGAAACGAAATAGAGCATGCGTGATAAGGTGAGATGTTGATGGGAGAAAGTAAATGAATTAAGGAGTATTTTATGTTAGACTTTAACTTTGAGCTTAATCATAATTGTGTGTTAGGGGGGTAATATTACTAAAACGGGGAGTGAGGTTAGCATCGATTCGGTTCATCGGTTTTCTGGATCTCCAAATTAAAAACCATAAACCGAACCAACCAAGATCGGTAGGTTGGTTCGATTCGGTTTTAAACCGAACCAAACAAGGTCGGATACTTTTCGGTTTGGTTCGGTTTGGATTTTTGATTTCATCGGTTTTGTTTGAACCACTTACACCCCTAACCGCCTAAGTTACCTGTTTTTTATTTGTGAGTAAACCATCAAATTAGTATGTGTTTGTAAGTCATTTTCAAATTAGTTATTGACTCTATTAATATTTTAAAGTAATTTTTGATGGACCTAATTGAGAAATTTTTGACAAAGACGGAGACTAGTTTGAAATATTAATAGAGTCAAGGATTAATTTGAGAATGACTTACAAAGACAGGGACCAATTTAATGATCTACTCTTTTATTTCTTAATTCCTCAAGACACAAATTAGAATCACTCTTAAAATATTATTCCATTTGTCATATATTGTATCGTGTATAATTTTTGATTTTAAATATCTTTAATTATATACTAGTAATATTATTAAAAAAATGATATTTTAAAAATATTTATCGAGGTAAATCTAACATTTTTTACGATACTATTTGTTATTATATATTAGTAAAAAAATATGATCAAAATGTGTTATGTGAACAGAGCAAATTGCACAAATTATGTCGCTTAATATTGTGTTCAAGGAGTAATATGAAAAGAAAAAAAATTAGTTCCTCAAGAAGAAAAAGAATGAGATTAAAGTATATGATAAAAAAAAAATAATGAGATATTGATTTAACACTTGCACAAACTTTTTCTACATAGAACATTTCTTTTTAAGCCCCCACAAATACTAAATTTGCCCTTTTATATAACAGCTAATAGATATATACCGAACTAGTTAAGAAGATAACTACAGGATGCTCAATTACAAGATTCGGTAGATATAATCCGGATACGTTATGGAGATATCACATTTGTACAACAGTTACGGGAATTACAACAGTTATATAAGACAGAACACAGTTTTGATACTTTTATTCCCTCCTTTGCGGTCCACTTAAATTTTATTCTAACCTTTCCGATTTTGGGATTTTTCATAACAACTGTACGAACAAACAATGTTAACTTCACTCAATTGTGATCAATTAACAGATAAATCGTATTTATTCCTATCACATTTAAAGTCCGCATAATTTTCATTGTTTTGTGTAACTGCCACACAGTTATTTTATGCCCATAGCTTCCAAGGGATTCGTGAACCAACCTCTTCAAAGTTCAAACTATTACTATTACTCCTTCCGGTTGCTTTTGTTTTCTTTTACAAAAAAATTATAATTTTTTTTTAAACAAAAAAAAGAGGATTAAATCGTCTCCAAGTACTAGTAGGCAACATTGGATTAACCTTTGAACCACACAAGCCAAGAGTTGAACTACATCAAATACTCCCTCCGTCCTTATATGTAAACATTATTTGCCTCTAATAAAAGGACGCTTACATATAGGGACGGAGGGAGTATAACATAACATAGATCAGAAAGCAATCAGGAAGTACAAGAACTCAAAGAACTATGAAGAACAGGATAACATCACACTTAAACCAAGGTGGACACCATGCTTAAAAAGTTAGACCTCTTTGGCTTATACCAACTACTCCCTCCGGTCCTATTTACAAAAGACAATTAATTTTTTAGATACATTAAATAATTTATGTATTTGGTTTAGATTCTTGACTAGATACATAAATTATTCAATGTATCTAAAAAGTCAACTTTCTCTTGTAAATAGGACCGGAGGGGGTATTAAGCTTGCAAAATATTAAAATTTAAAAATAAAAAGAATCATTTTTTATCACTTATATAGTACAGAAAGAGGCTATATATCACCCAGATTACAAATTCATCAAACAGTCCAGTAAAGAAGCACATTCATAAATATTACCTTCAACCAGCAGAAATACAACTGACAAACAGATTTAATTCCCACGTATATAGTATCGTCAAGTCACCTATTCATTGCAGTATCTTGTGGCAAATAATTATTTATTTATTTGTTTTGAAAAGGAATGGGTCGATTTTGAACTCACAGAAAGGAATGGGTTGATTTTGTACAAATCATGTACATATGTACAGTACATATCCGGTAGATACATACAGAACTCTTGAATTAAGGGAAAATTAGGAAATTCAGGGGGCATAAAAGATTTTTGGGGGGTTGTTAAAGAAATGTTCCTTTATATAACTCACGGCTTAAGGGGCTTGTATTCGGCTAAGCCCAAAATTGACTCAATTGTGGAAGCCCAACAAATTGATGAATTTTGCTCTCCACCCAGCACAAATCACTCGCACCCTGCAGCCATTCCATTTTTACCCCTGCGCAAGTTAAGTCACGATGCGCACCTTAACTTGCGCAAGGTATATTTTATGCGTGACTTAACATGCGTTGCGCAAGTTAACTTGCGCGGCGTTAGTTAAGTCATTTATCAGCAACACATAAACATATTTCCCTCATTTCTCCAACTTCTCAACTTCGAAAATTTTCCCCCCATATCCGATTTTCATCATTCTTGCACCATTCAAAGCCAATTTCTCCCACATTATCAAGTAAGTGATGATTACCCTACTTAATTGCATTTAACTTGTAGAAATTTTAGTTTTTTTTTTTTTAAGAAATATGACATTTTTAGGTTTTTATAGATTTGGTTTGCATGTTAGTTTTGATGATTGTTAGTGACGAATTAACTTAGGAATTGTTGTTCAGAAGTTGTTTAGAGTAGAATGTGGTAGTTTAGGGTCTACAAATTGTTAGATTAAGGTAGTTGTTTGAAAATTGCACACCATGTGTTTGGTAAAATGTCTCAATGGTAATTATTTTGTTGTTTTGGATTGTGATTTAACAAATTAGTTAACACATGATTTGTCAATTTTGATTATAACATGTTTGACTGCAATGTGGTAGTTTACGGATTGAAATGACATTGTCGAAATATTAGTGTTGTTGTTGAATTGTTAGAAATGACACAATGTCCGTGTCAAAATGTGTCATTGATTTTTTGCTTCTTTAAATGTTGTGCAGATACGTCTCGGAGGAATACGTCTCAGAGGCCGCCTGAGGTGACGAATGACAGACTTAGGTTAGGGAGAGTGCAGAATTCTATTAGTAGTGCACGGAGGGAGAAGCAAGCAGTACGCCCTCCTATGGCTGGTCGAGGGAGAGGTGGGGGCACGAGACTTGCTAGAGATGGAGATGACATTGCAGAGGGGTCAACGTCGCAGACGGGTCCATCCCAGACTATGGACCCGACGCAGTATCAACCGCATTATGAGGTCTATCAGCAGCCGCATGATGCGTATCAGTTTCAGGAGCCTCAGCCTTACCAGTACCAGTTTGTTATTGAGGAGCCTGCTGTTGAGGAGCCGCCTGTTATTAAGGAGCCTCAGCAGAATGATGAGCCTGAGCAGCCTCAGCAGCACGAGCAGCCCGAGCCTCGTTTTCAGGGGGTGCCGAGGGTGGTGTACGAGGCCGGTCCGGACGGCTATGCAGGGGGGCCTTCTGAACTCTCGCTTTTACCTAACTTTGGTGGACATGTGGCATGTAGGATATGGGTTGATGCCGATGTAAGTATAATTTAATGTTTATTTTACTTGTTTTTTGTTTTGAAATTCAATTAAAATAATTAATGTTGTTTATTTTACTTCTTAGTGTTTATTTTACTTCTTTTACTATTTATACAACTTATTCTAATTATTATTTTACTTATTTAATGTTAGAATTAACATTTATGTTAGCATATATTTAATGTTTGTTTTACTTATTATTTATTGGTTTAAATGTGTCATTGGTCCCTGCACTTTCATCAGATTTTGGTATTGGTCCCTGCACTTTTTTTTGTTTGGCATTGGTCCCTGCACTTTGTAAAACTATTGGTATTGGTCCCTCTATTAACTTTCTGTTAAAAAAAAACACAAAACTAACGGAGTGCCACGTGGCCCAATCATTTCACGCCACGTGGCACCAATACCAATATTTTTACAAAGTGCAGGGACCAATACCAATATTTTTACAAAGTGCAGGGACCAATAGCAATAGTTTTGTGTTTTTTTTTAACAGAAAATTAACAGAGGGACCAATACCAATATTTTTACAAAGTGCAGGGACCAATTCCAAACAAAAAAAAGTGCAGGGACCAATGCCAAAATCTGATGAAAGTGCAGGGACTAAAGACATATTTAAGCCTTATTTATTTAACGACTTATTGTTTGTTGTGTTTTGTTTTTGTATTTCAGTTTCGAAGAAAACATAGGGTGAAAGGTATCTCCCACGGGAAGAAGCTGAGCATTAAAAATTTGGCATTGCCTATTCCGGGGGAACAAAATGAGTGGTTTTGGAATGAAGTGAATATGTCCGGTCCCCTCCTGACTAGTGGGTACGAGAACATATCTCACGGGTTCGTTTGTGCCATGACAGAGAGATGGCATGCGGAGACCAGCAGCTTCCATCTACCGGTTGGAGAGATGACCATCACACTAGATGATGTGGCGTGTCTCCTAGGCATTCCCATCACTGGGAGACTTCTTCCGAGTAGCAGTGGGTCAGACATCCAAAAGTGTATCTTGTTGAGCAGCAGTGGGCCAGACATCCTCCGGACCCATACCAGATCATCAGCAACATCAGGGCTAGAGTGGACAGTGCACTTGGGCATCCAGATGTGTTTGGTAATCCAGAGGTTCTTCGGATCATACAAGGCATACAGTCTGAGTGGAGCATGCTGGAGCAGATGCCGACACCGCGGATGAGGAGTAGGAGTCCACGGGATGGACCAGCATGACTTGGCTTTTATGTTTCATGACTTGTGTAGTTTTATTTTTTGTTTGACATTTTGTTGGATTTCGTTGTACTCCTATTACACTTACGCTTTTTAGCGTTTTTATGACATTATTCGTTATCTTATTCGCTTATTTTATCCCGTTATTTTTCGTAATATAATTATGAGTTGATGTTGATTGAATGTATTATTGAATGAATGATGAAAATTCTGTTCTTGAATGAATGTATGAAAGAATGATTGAAAAAACAGGGAAAAAAGAGGTTTCTGCCTCTTCTGGTTGTATGCACAGAGTGTGCGTGAGTTAACTCACGCATGTACAATTTGGGTGCGTGAGTTAACTCACGCAGTATTAATGAGTACGCAAGTTAACTCACGCAGTGTTTAACACTTGCGTTATTTAAGTTGCGCAACGCATGTTAACTAACGCATAGTATTACACTTGCGTTAGTTAACATGCGCAAGGGTAAATATGGAAGGGCTGCAGGGTGGGAGAAAAACGTGCTGGGTGGAGAGCAAAATTCCAAATTGATCGAGGATCCACATATAAAGCTCAAGAGAGTTGCTCTTCTCCCATTTAGAACTGCTCATTTCGCTAAAAAAGTTGAATGTGAGTTAAGGTGTATTTTCAACGTGAATTAACTTACACATGTGTATTTTTCAGTGTGAGTTAACTCACGTAATACGAGAATGAACAAAAACAAAAAGGGAAAGAGCAATTCCCAAAACTCAATCTAAGGTGATGTTTTTTTTAAGGAATCTAAGGTGTTGATTGTTTAATGAGCTTCTCAATCTGTTCACATTTTTTTAAAAAAATTGACTGAAAGTTACGATCTGATCATAGTTCATAAACAAAAAATATCGATCAACAGTTATGACTCTATCATGGCTTGTGAGCAACCTAAGGGGAATATTAAGCAATCATCATTCACGTCAAAATCATCTCAAAACATCTTCATTTCAATGTCTCTTCATCTAGAAGACTAAGGCCCCCAAAGTTCCTAACCATTAAAGGTTCACACAAGAATGCAAACACATATTTTTTAGAAAATAAATAAATTTAAGGATTATATAATTTTTTATCCTTATAAATATATAAAGTTTTGTTTCTAATCCTTGTATTTCTTTTTTCATTTTTTTTTCAAACAAGAGTTCTTCCAATGTTTTCTCTTAACAAGTTTGGTTCTCGTTGCTAGAGGTTGCATACAAGACACTATATAAGTGGGACTAAAAACAAAAATACTTGTAAGGATGAAAATTTATGTGAAAATAATGTGTCGGTCCCTTTAAATAATTCTTTCATTTTTAGTCTCTTTGTATAGTGCCACATTTAACTTATTATAAGGGACTAAAAACAAAAATACTTATAAGGATGTGAAAATAATGTGTCTGTCCCTTTAAATAATCATCTTCCATTTTTAGTCTCTATGTATAGTGCCACATTTTTAGTCTACAAACCAAAAATGTTATATTTATAGCGAGAAAAAATAATTTAATCCTACATTTCAACGAAGAAATGTTATTTTTAGTCACTATGTCAAGTCTTGCTAGAGTTTGCAATAAAAAAATTATTTTTATGTCCACACTTGTTCGATAGGTAGAAAAAATAATTTAATCTTATATTTCCACACTTGAGAAACGATTCAAGAATTGTGCCTAAAAGAAGATATTCTCGATAACCACATCCATCAAACGATTGTGCATGTGTTTCATATCATGATGATTGTGTTAGAATCACGGGACGGCACTATGTAACAAAAAAAAATTAATCACGCTACTCTATCATAATTTCACAAAAGTTACATTTTATAGCTTCTAAAAAATCATGTTGAATCATCTTGACTATAAAATATCACCATAATACCAAATATACATTATGTTGTAGACTTGTATGTAGTGCCACTATGCGATAACGGAAGCACACAATGACAAGTTCGATTATACAGGAAAACTAAAATTTTCAACTACAAACATTATTATTTATGGCTAGAAAAGACTCGATGGAATCTATACAAGGGTACTCCATTCACAAATAAAAACTACTCATTTTTGGGTTCTGCTCATGTTAATTTAATGGATGACACATAAGGTAACATAACACATATACGTGAGTAGATTTTGTCCACCTTGAGATGATAAGAGATTAAAATAATGATAATGTGTTTCATATCTTTGAATTTGAAGGACTCTAATTTTAATTTTGGGTTTTTATTTTTATATAAAAGTAAATTAAAAAATATATAATTTGTTGATTTTGACCTGTCATCTCAGCATATAATAGTCACATGGACGTTTTTTAACGTTAAACAAAAATTAACAAAAAATGATAAAGTAGGAAAAAAGTTGAAGGACCAATAAAAAAAAATAAAACTTAAATTTGTCATTTCTGTTTAATTCATTTGGAATTTTTAACTCGTTAGCTAGGCCCTTATGTTATTCAAAATCCAATCAAACTTTATGCCCTAGCATATGCTTCCAAAAAAATGTTACCATCCACGTTAAATGATTTGGAATACTTGGCTAATGTGGATAAGATATCTAGATCTTGTTGCCTTCAAAATGACCAGTACAAAATTGTATAGGTGATGAAAAAAATCCGAACATCATCAAGATGAAAATCTTTATGCTTGATATATCAATATTGCCATACGTACCTACAACTCAACTTGGTTGCATAAAATGGCAATGCCTAACCAATGATTGTACCAAAATTAGTGTTGTCTTCCCCAATTATTAGTGAACATGTGAACATGTGACTGCTTATGTTTAGTCGAAATAGTACTAGACCAATTCGGTAGAAGGTGTTCATTCCCCGTTTGGTTAAACTATAAAAATTGACTTGCTTAAACCCCCCATGGTTGGAGAACAAAAAAATGTGTCATATATATAATTGTTGAAAGAAAGAGACCATACATTCTTGGAGGATGAGGTTGGTTAGATCATCATCAATCCTTTTATTTCGCTATTTGTTATTGACTACTATAGAGGCTGGAGGAATTTCCCCTACTTGGGTATCGATATATACCATACTCAAACATTTATGTTTATATAGGTTGAAAAATCAGTGCTTATCCATGGTCATCTGTTCAGTTGAATTTGAAACTACGTCAACGTGAGTAGCTTTTTTATTTGATGTGAGTTATCACTGCCGAAACAAGAGTTTTCAACCATAACCTGCCGTAGTATTTTGTTGAATAAAGATATTTTTACGATTATTTTATGATAACAGCTTTCTTGTTTTTTCTATTGGTCAAAAACAATAAAGAAAAAATAATAAAGATAAAATTGTCCAAAGTTATACCAAAATAATTGTATATATACAATTTCTCTATTTTATTCTTCAAAATTCAAGTAATATTATGCATCGATAAATGAACATAAATCAATAAATAACAACATATTAAAGAGATGTTTGAACTCTCTATGTCTACAACTTCATCATACAATTGCAGAGGATTCAAATTAATCAAAGCATTTTTTCGAACAACATCATCAAAGAGTACATGAGAAAGATATTAGTTACATCATTCAATTACTTTTTTTAATATTTTTTTATTTATATATGTGCATCTAAACATTTTTTTATTTATGTTTGTGACTAAATAAGTATTTCTCGTCACCACTGAGATCCTAAACTTACATAAATCCGTGCCATTCCCAAAAAAAAATGCGATTAGTCTTTGAGATTTTCTTTCTTTCAAACAACCAGACCTACATTATTTATTAGTACTCCCTATTTTGGTTCAAGTGATGTCCCCATTTTGTAAAATTATTCAAAAAAAGAGGAATAAGAACAGTATACTTTTTTACAAAGAGACAAATATCATTAATTTTTGGTAAAAGGGACAAAAAATAAAAGCACTATTCATCAAGGTAATTTTGAACCCATGAGCCATCATATAGAAACATCAACATAATTGAGCATGAATAAAGACACCACCAGGAATGGGGATGAAAAACGTGGGTCAGTCTAAAATATAAACAAAAATAGATTATATTACGTGTATAAAGGTTTTTTGATAAAAAAAAAATAGATAATTGATAAGTTAGATGATTAAATTTGTAGTGTTTGTCAAAATTAATTGTTGAACAATATGATAACTATGAAATGGCATTAATATAATTTTTTTTAATAAAGACAATATAGGTAAAATTGAGAGGAAAAAAAAAAGAACATAAATCAATAAATAACGTATTAAAGAGATGTATGAATTTATCTTGGTGAATACTATAATTTATGAGAGATATTACATTATACTTCATCCGATTCTGTTTATAAGAGAAAGTTAGGTTAATAATAGTTAATGTCTTTGTACTGAATTTTAAATCAGATACATCAACTTTTGTTGACTCAATTTTCTCTTATAGATAGGATCGGAGGTAGTATATGTTTGAACGCTCTACGGCTACAGCATCGTCATGCTGTTGCAAAGGATTAAAATTCATCAAAGCATTTTTAGTGTACAACATCATCAAAGAGTACTTTTTTTTTTTTGAAGGAATCATCAAAGAGTACTTGTCGGCACAAAGATCCTAAACTTACATAAATCCGGGTCATTCCAACAGAAAATGCGATTAGCCTTTGAGATTTGCTTTCTTTAAAACAATCAGAGACCTGTATTATTTATTAGTACTCCTTATTTTGGTGCAAGTGATGGCCCCGTTTTGTGAGAAGGACAAAAAAAAATAAAAATTATTCATCAAGGTAATTTGAACCCACGAGCCATCACAGAAAGTAGAAATATCAACATAATAGAGCAAGAATAAAGACACCACCCGTAATGGGGATGAAAAACGTGGGTCACTCTAATGATATTTTACGGATCGACCAAATGCCTAATCCTCATTATGAGGTATGTATAATTTTTTTAGGTGCAATATATGTTTTTTATAAAACAAAAAAAAAATAATATAAAGTTTTTAGTAATACAAAAAGGGTCTATATTTAAAAGTGCTAATAATACAGTAGAAAAATTGATTGACATTATTAATAAAACTATAAAAGTTTTAAGAACTAAATTGATATCTTTCAAAAAAAAAGAACTAAACTGATATCTGCATTTGAAAGACTATTTTGGCGATGATTCAACTGTTTACCTGACAGAGTTGTAACTTGTATGTAATAGGCACTCTCGTCCTCAAATATACTTGCAAACTGAGAGTAGACAGATATATGAGGTCCTTCAGGTCCTTGTATTACTAATGGTTTTGCAGAGTGGGCCTGGTCCATGTTTTGTGGTTGATATTTTTTTAAAATAATAATAATTGTGTATGTTTGGAAGGACGTCTACTAAACTAGATAGGAAAATGAATGTCCGTACGTTTTACTATTTTGCCCCTCTGGGGGTATTTTCGTAAATTGGTAAACATCCATCTCCCCCATATATATATGTGAAAAGGAAAAGAAAAAAAAAAGAAAAGAAAAGGGAGAGAGAAACGGGAACGGGAGAAGAAAGGGGGAACGGGAATGGGAGGAGAACCATTCTCCTCCGTCGCGAAAAACGGCGGCGCCTTCTCACTACTGCTTCATTTCCATTTCCTTCTTCAGCATGCTCAAAAAAAAACGCCTTCTCTCTAAAATAAAACACACCATCGCCGTCAACCTCGCCGTTGATCTTGCCGTCGCCGCCGTCGAACACACTGATCCACGGTTCTCCATCTTTCATCAGCATGCATGTCACAGATCAAGCCTCAATCCTCTTCTCCTCTACCCCTCTCCCTCAATTTTCACCTTGGGTTTTCATTTTTATTCAAATTCAAACAATAATTTTAGAGAATTGAATTTTTCAACTTTCTAATTTTTATTCAATCAATCTAATTGCATGCAAGTCTCCAGAAAGTTGTTTTTGTGATTTTAAGGGTTTGATTTTGTGGTTTTGGTTTGTTTTAGGTTCAGAAAAAGGTTTTTCAGAATTTTATTGTTCTTGGATGATTTTCGTTTTCTGGGTTTCTGTTTGTGGCTTTTTTTTCATGCTTTCATGTGTATTTTGGTGAGTTGGTATCTTAATGAGGGTTTTGTATTTGTTTGGTGAACGCAGAAAAGGGAGGAAGCAGGACAATTTGTGACTGTAGCTGAAGACCCTTTTCAATCTTGCGTAACAGTTTTCATTCTTCTTTAGAAAGCGGGATGTGTCTGATATTGTGATCTTCAAAGCACCATCTTGGTTGAAGGTATATTTTACTGGCATAATAGTTCAATTATTGCAAGTTTTTGGTCATATTTTATGTTTATGAATTATGATGTTTATTGTTTGATCTGGCTTATGGTGTTTCATTTTGAATTGTTGAATTTGAATTCATATACTTATATATATTTCACTTGTGGTGTGAAATTGTTGTTGAATTTCATCAGGGTTATGTTTGATTTGAATTTAATTTGATTTGGAATTAGTTTTGTGCCCTAATTTTGTGTTTGCAATTTCAGTTTTGGCTTCAATTTGTTGTGTTAGTGTGTTTTTCTGCTTCCAATTTTCGATCTTTATTGTTTAATTAACATGGGTTTTGTTCATTTTTTTAAAATAATTGAGCTTTTTTCTCATCTTGATAGTTGAAGCCCCAAAATTACTTTGATTTTAATTGGTTAATCCCAAATTGGTGTTGTGTGGTTCATTGATTGTGCATTGTGAGAAATTTAGAAGCATTGTATAAGTTGATACAATTCAAATCAATGATTTGTGTCCTGTTGAGAATTGTATGAGTTTATCTTATCACATTATTTTAATGATTTTAAGCTGCAATAGACATTTTCATATTATTTAAATAGCGATGATTCTATCAGATTTTAACTTGAGAAGTTCCATTAGACTTGATTCCTGGGAAGTTAGGTATTATTGGTTTCATAATGTGTGGAACAAATTTTCAAGCCGTGGATTTTGGAGATGTCAAAGGTCACTGCTTGAAGAGTTGAAGTAAATTAGTTTTATTCTTTCTTTTTTTGATCATTTTGGTTTTGTTATTATATCATAGCAATTTTATTGTGTATTCCACTGTATGCATATTGTCTAAATACTGCTTTAATTAATCATTCTTAACCAAAATGAATTTAACTATGTGTTCCATACAATTTTTTTTGAAGCATCATTGACTAAAAAAGGATCTGCATCAACAATGGGCATTATTAAGATCTTAACAATTTGAAGTATTATGACTATTCCATAATTTTCTGTTTTTGTTTTATAACAATAATGATCATAATTTTGGTTTACCTTACTTCTGCAGTCATTGATTGGTCATTTTGATTTGGATCCGAACCGGGTTTTTGATATTGTAAGTTGGATCTCTTCAGGTGTCTATTTTCCCAATAAACTCAGGTGCCTATCTGCATTATCATTTATTGTTGTATTTGGCTACTGACGGATGTTTCTTATCAGATACTTGAGTGTTTTGAACTTCAGCCAGATAAAGGTAGACATAAATCATATAGCTCATGCGGTACAGAAGCAACGAAGTGCATCCATCGGTGATTTTGAGATTTTTCATGGTAGCGGTTCAAATGTTTGGAGCGTAGTTGGATCTGGATTGCTGTAATATTTTTTTAAAAAAGTTATGCGAATTTTTGTGTGAGCTTCTAAAAATAGAGCTGCTAATTTTTGTGAACTTGGCCAGTTAATTTGGAGTTTGAATTCTTTAATCCTTTTGCAGATGTTCCTTTATCAAATGCTCTGTGGAGTTGCTTATTGTCATTCACATAGAGTTCTTCATTGAGACTTGAAACCACAGAATTTGTTGATATTTGGCGCACTAATTCAGTAAGGCTTGCAGATTTTGGATTGGCTAGGGCATTTGGCATACCTGTCAGAACATTTACACATGAGGTTTACTATTATTTACACATTTACACATTTGACATTTGTTTTTTCTTAAAGGGTTTGATTATTGAGCATGCTTAATTATGATTGTGATAAAATTGATGATGTTTTGTTTGTATGCAAAACAGTTGAGCATGCTTAATTATGATTAGTACTAGATAATATAAAAGTGCAAATTATGATTGTAACATACATGTGATATAATTCATGCTTTCATTTTTCAAAGAGTATAAGTTCAAATGTATCTCTATTCTCTAAAATTTGTTATGTCCTATAATTGTACACACATTTGATATATGCCTGCATAAATATGAATTTGTTGGTTGCGAAACCAATTAGATTGGAAAGCTTACTTTTACTACTTTAATACTGTCAAGTCTTATATTTTTATATTGGTTATGTGATTTATAGTGATTTTATGAATTGAGCTGTTCGATTTTACAAGTTATGTTGCATCAGTCAGCTTAGAAAGTTAATATCTTAAGCTTGGAAACTCCTTTTCGAGTGGGACCAGTTGCGTTTGAAAGAGGACATACAGTAGTTTCTTCATGTTTAATTTCATAATTTTATAATTTGCCTATATGTCCCAGTTGCTATTTAAACACAGCTGTTCTGTCACAGAATTTTAAGGTACATGGTTGACTTTAGGTAATCCAAAACTTGAGTTATATGAATCGGCTTGAGAAGCTGTTTTTCCAAGTTTATGTCTATCTTCTCATCAATGTGTATGTTATGTTCCAGAGACAAAGAAACATCATGAAGAGTCTTAATGGTTATAAGGTCATTGAATAAACAAAAACTTAGGAACACTCTATTAGAACTTCTTTGATTTGAGTTGTGTTTTTTCTCTTCCATTTTAAGTCTTAACTTTTCTTTATTTTCATGATGCATGTTTTTATTTCCATTGCATTAATCCTTGGTGATGGACTATACAACTTTATCAAAATTATATATTTTAGTGCCTTAAATTTTCAGGCCGGCATGAAAAAGAGGGATCACAATGCAGGTAAATAAATGACCTTTTATCACTTTTTGCAGTAAAAAAGCGTATTAACAAAGCTATTTATGCTCTGATAATAAGTCTAAAAAATGAGTCACTTCAAAAGTGACAAGTGGTTTAGGTCATTATACAAGTATATGGATAATTAGTTAACAAAACCGTAGGCCATGATGCTAGATAACTTATAATTTTAAGATCCTAAACTCTCACATTTTGTCTCCTCTAGCATGGAAAAATTTTCTGCACTATTTTGCACAAATCATACTTAAATATGAGTGTTTTCAACCTTGGTGGATCAATTGAAGATGAAATAAGGTGGAAGTGCTAGGCAGCCGCCTTGAAACTAACCTTTGTTTGGAGGGAATATGGAATGTTGTTTTGAATGTGATTGTTCTCTCTTGGACATCCTTTGTCACCAATAGTGGTGATCAATTTCAGTGTTGCTAAGCTAGCTTCTATTATCCTTTTAACTCAACATGTTCTTACATATTTTAAGATAATTTCAAGCCTGCAATGCTCATGGACTTTGTTGTGTTCCTTTATATGATACCTTAGGTATGATCCCACCTTCTTTGGTATCTATCTACCTACTGAACAATATGAGAAGTGATTTTGCCTTTGATTTGTGATGACACAATTAGAATGAATAATGTTTAGTTGAATGTAACTTCTACGTACACAAGGAATTTGTGACGGGTTCAAGAATAACCAAGGCAGGTATTAACATAAATAATTAGTTATCAATTATTGCAACAGGGACTTGCTTTTTCGTTTGATTTTTGTGCATCATATCTGATTTCTTGCTTTCCTTGGAGTTCTATTTTTTCAACTATAAGTAGTTTCAATCAAAATTTAGGTGTCACTATATTGTTGTTGCTTGCTTTTTCATTAATTATAGTCAATTGTTGCTCAACAATGAGTGGTTGTGGTTATGGGATCTTTGCAGATATTAAAATGGTTTGGGAAAGATTTTGGAATCAAAATTCTTGACAAAGTTCGTTTAAGATGGATCATCAGAAGTCAAAGGAACACTTGATTTTTAAAGATGGGGTGAGAAAAAATAAAGCAGCAAAGGCTAGACTTCTTAGAAAAAATGTTCTCCAAGTTAAGAAAACAAGAAGGCTGAAAACAATGCCAAAAGAAAATGCTTCAATCTCATGTAAATGTTCTATTTTTTTTATTCTTTTTTATGAATATGAAGTTTGCATTTTCACTCATATTCTAATCTTTTGGAAATTGTATTCTGACATGTATATTTTGTATAATATTTCAATGACAACTTCACTTCGTGGTGATAATAACCAACTTCGAAATAATGCTAACATGATCACAACTTCTACCGCTGCATTACCTAACAAACCATTAATATTTACTGTTGTGAATTCTAAGGTGAATCAGAAAATAGAAGAAAGTAATGTTACCTCATCTAAAGTCTCAGAGATTCAAATCTCTACTCCTCCGCCGAGTAACGAAGCAATGCAAGAATCAATCCACAACAGGAAGAAATGGATAAATGATGAGAACTCTTCAAAAGTGGTGAGAGGATTTCGTAAGCTTATATTCTTTGGAAGAAGGAGTTGAAGAACCTTTGTGGATTGATACTTTTTCACAGAGGGGTTCACATGAACTTATGAATTGTTCATGGAAGTTATGAGTTCTCTTTATCCATGCTTTTGGTTATTCAATATTTCAAAAGAGAGTTTACTTTGTCCATTATTAGCTCAGTAGAAAGTGTTTGGCAAATTGAATTATTTGTTGTTATTGAACATACTCATTCATGTGACATGGTAGTCATGTGGAAGATTGTAGATAGTTTCTAGCTTCCCACACCTTATAAGAATAATACCATGTGGATTGGAATTGCTATCATACTAAGGAAGGATACCAAGTATAATACATTTTCCATGTTTTGGAATAATAATATTTTCCATTAGAACAAATTTCCTTCATTACTTTAAAAAGTTTATAGCAAAAAAGTTTTTCGGTTGGATCGAGGTCCACTTATGAGGTCCACTTCTGGAACCGCACCCGCATTAGTAGATGTAATGATCCTTTTTAGTTTATAAATGTGCAAATTTGACTGTTTATCATTTTAGAGTTATTAATCTGCAACATTTACATATATGTTCTTAGATAAATTTATCAACATTATTAAAAAGAGTAGAAACCTGAGCGCAAATACGAATCGGTTTTAGTAATAAACAGATTTTCCAAATTATAACTTATTCAAACATATAATAAAGAATTTCAAAACCATAGTATTCTAATTGCCCACGGGTACCCGTGGGTAAAATCCGTCACGGGCATGGAGCGGGTAGCTAAACGAGCATCCACGGGTATAATAAACGGGTATTTGACTACCCATTTTAATATGAACACAGACACGGATTTGATTGTATCTATAACCACGGGTACCCATACCCGATAATAAATTAAGTAAATTATTAAAATATCTTTATATATCATATCTTATTACTTAAAGTTGTAACATTATTGAAGAAAATTTTACCGCCCACCTAAAAATCCTCAATAATAACCTATTTTTATTTTAAATTTTTTTAATTCAATCTTATTAGGTTTACCGTTTCCACTTCATTCACATCATAAAATATGTAGATTATCTAAGAATCATGAATTTCATATGGATTATGTATGATTTATGAAATTTTGAACGGATTATGTATGGATGTTTAAAAGTTGAGGTTTTTTGGTAATTAAAAAAAGTTTTTATTTGTACCAAAAAATAAATAAATTCAAAACTATGGGTACCCATAGATACCTGAATACCCACGAGTACCCGTATAGTGGGTACCCACGAGGTTAGATTGACTCTGCATAATGCAGGGGTGGTGGATCGGATCAAGTACACAATTCACAATTATTCTACTAAATTAACTTTACAGTTATTGAGTTGTGGAAAGCCACTACTTTTCCAATGCACGTTTAGCCTTCTCAATTGTTGTCTTCGCTGCAGCTTGCTTTGCATCTCTCTACAAAAAAGGTCCTTAACGTTTTCATTTGTTAACCGTGATAAGCCGTTTTGAACATTTCATTTTCTAACCCGTGATGCAGGAGTACTCTAAATATTGTGTTATGGTTTATAATTATCTGTTATTTCGCAATCTATCCGTCCGATATACTATTTTGTCAAAAAAGTAGCTAACCCCCGTGCAAAGCACGGGTTTGTAACTAGTTAAATTTGTCAAAATGTGATCAAGAAAAATGTTTAAATTGTAACTTTTTCCATAAATTACAGTGATTTACCGTGATTTTCCATAAATTACAGTGATTTACATTGAGTTTTACTTTTATCAGGTATGAATTGACCCGTCAGAAAATTGTGAGAATCCAAAATAAGTACTCACTCTGACTTTTTTTTTGAGGAACTAAGTTACATTGAGTTTTTGTTAGTGTGTGTTTGGTTCAGCTTTGAATATAATTGATTCTCACAGAATTGATTCTGATAGAATTGATTCTGACAGAATTGATTCTGAGAGAATTGATTTATGTTTGGATACAATTATGTAGAATTGATTAAACAAACAGAATGTTGTTTGGATGATTTTGATCAAAATTGCTTTTGAATGTATAATTACTAAAATAGACATAGCTAGAGGAGAATTGATAAAGAAGGAGAATTGATAAAGGGCAATAAAGAAAAATAATAGGTTGTAATAATAAAATATAAAATTTTATTGGAGAATTGATTCTAGAAAAGCTGGAACCTAGGATTTATAGCTTCACGGAGAATTGCTTTTGGAGGATAAAAGCAATTCTAAAAAGTCAAACCAAACATGTTGAAATATTGTAGAATTGCTTTTGAAACTGTATAGAATTGCTTTTGGCTTTGCAAAAGCCAATCCAAACAGGCTCTTAGAATATTTGTAATATGTATACTTTTAAAAAAAATGGAAACCTTGCTCTAGGAACAAAAATATTTTCCAGTTTCGCGGGAAATGGGTTAACATAGGACAAACAAAAATCGAGACCTTAGGCTGTTAGGCATAAAGATCGAGACCTTGCTTCAGAAAAGAAAAATAAAAAACATTAAGCATAAACATTTTCCATATTCATTAATTCTTTTATATATTTTTAATTTTTTTTTGTATTTTTATCTTTTCAAATAGAAGAAATAGAGAGTCACTTTGCTTGTATACAGTGGCGGAGCCCTTCATGGGCTGGGATGGGCCACGGCCACCCAGAAAAATTTAACAATTAGCGACTATATGTCTATTTTGCGAGAATTTAAACAATTTTGCTACAATTTTAGTGTTCGGCAGATCCAAATTCGCATTAATTGGTTTAGTGGCCCACCTGAAAATTAAAAAAGTTAAAAATCATAGGTCTATTTTGCGAGTTTTAAACAATTTTTCAACAGTTTAGATTTTCGACGGTTTCAAAAGTGACATATGTGATTTTTTTCATGCTTATGTTTGGTTGGTTAGTGGATGTTTACATACCTTCTATTTTTTTGGGGTTTCAAATCTCTTTGATATTGTCTTGTCAAATGGAAATTCCCCCAATTAAGAGTTGTATTATATAAAAAAAAATATTCATAATTTATAGCATTAATAAACTGTGTAATTTATTTTTTTAAAGCATCCACCCGAATTTTTTAGTCAAACTTTGCAATTTTAACTTCATGCTTAAGACTTATTACTACTTTAGTTTTATGTTTACATATTATTGTTTATAGTTTGTTTTAACGGCCCACCCAAACTATTTTTTCTAGCTCCGCCACTGATTGTATACTTCAGTTGTCCCATAAAGTGTTAATAAAATCTATATTCAAAAAGAAGTATTTCGTATATCTCACAATGAACGATCAATTAGTCATTTTACACTGATTAAAAAAGTGTATAATTGAATGAGATAGAATGATATTATTAATAAATTATCTTGTTGTATATGCCTTAAAAAGTTAAAATCTTGATTATGAAAATGTTTCAGTTTTGTGGGGGAAGCCACATTTCTCGCTAGTCCCGCTTTTATTTTCATATAACCAATTGTATTGAAACTTTGATTATTAATGAAATGCTTTAAGCACCTTTCCCAAAAAAAGTTTCCAGTTTTGCTTACTACACGATGCACACGAAGGTTGTGCAGAACGCAACTTGAAGGATTAGAGGATATCCAGTCATTTTCTGCTACACGATGCACAAGAAGGTTATGTGACGTGCATGCGCGAGTTTTCTGTTTTCTTAGTCGCCAAGTTTTAAGGGCTAGACATATTCTATTAATAAGCAACTTGGGTTTAGGGTTTAGAAGAGAGGAGAGACGCAAACCTAAAGAGAACAAAAGAGGGAACCTTTGGGGGTATCAATAAGCTAAAGGTTGAAGGCTTTTGAAGTAGATATTAGGGTTTGGAAACACCATTCAAACACCGCAAGTGTGAAATTATTGAGACTCTTAGCCACATAAAGTGATTCGAGTAAATGGTAGAAATTATAGTTTGTTCTTAGAGAATTGGTGAATGGTAATTTCTCGTAATCCTTATATCTCTTTGTAAAGAACTTTTTGATAGTTAACTGGAGAGTTCTTCTTTCCTTCGGAGTAGATCAAATTTAGATTGAATTGCATAAACAACTATCGTTGTGTTTTTCTTCTTCTCCTTTTATCTTATTGTTATCGATCTATTTGGTTTTGGTAGTTGTTAATTTTTCTCTGCACCTCACATATTGTTGTGAGTTTTATCTGAATTCACAACATCTTTTATCATGTGTTTTTTTTTATATAAATCTTTTATACCATATGACAATTATTGGAGCCTAAAATGACAATTATTCCAAGATTCATAATTATATTGCAAATGAGACGATATAATAAAAAGGGGAGAGTACTTGTATCTTGTTTTTTATTAAAGTATAGTGAATAAATCATAGTTAGTTGATAGATAAACTATGGTTAGTTGGTTGATTAGGTAATTATAAGTCAGGTAGACTAACCAGCCTCTATAAATAACTCTCACCATTGTACTCTTTTGTTATCTTTTATCAAATCTAATTCATTCTGCTATGAGTTTTCATGAGTATCTTCCACATGAATACTCTTATACACTCTTTCTTATCAATCACTATGACATTTATCCTTGGGATTCCACGATTATTGCATGATTACTAACAGTTTTACCTCCTTTGTTTTTGGAGAGAAGTATGATTGGCTGCGCTCACCTACTCAAGGTGCAATTTCAAGAACATCCGAGACAATAACAGTACTGTAACAAATAACAACAGCTAAAAAAAGTTGCAAACCTCCATTATTATGATGATAGAGAAGAAAGCCTAAAGTTTGCTATACCAAAAAATTGGTCTACCACCGTTGGATTAGAGACAAATTAGTCCAACAAGACCACGTGGTAAGTTAACACAAAAGAAACGTGTCTTAGAGAGGCATAGACACAACTACAACCGAAAATAGCCAAAACTATGGAAAAAAAGACACCATTGCACAAGACTACTACTTAAAGCAACCGCAAGCAATCACAAACCCAAAAGTCATACATAACAATAACATTTACAACACGCATCTTAATCAATTATCTCTTCTTACTTTTATCCAATTTTCTTAGCTCAATCTTAGAAGCAAAACCTAAAGAAGATTCTTCTCAACAAAAATCCCACATCACTTGTTACAAGCAAAGTAAAGCATAATAAAAAGAACACCCTTCATTCTTATACTCATCAAACAACACTCTTTTATTGTTGTTTGAACAACCACGTAACGTTAATTCTTTGTCTTTGTGAGTCCACAAAGATTGGATCTAACTATACAAGAACATGGGTACTCTAACCACTGCTCCTCCTCCTATGCTCACTTCTAAGTTCAAACCTTCCTTTTCACCTCAACATAAACCTCTTTTTCCAAATAGAAGACGGTTATGGAAGAAGAACCAATCAATTGTTCCTGTATGTGTTTCTTTCTCTTTTCTCAATTTAGAAAGATTAAAGAAAGGTGTTTCTTGAATTTTGATTTGACTTTCTATTTGTGGGTTTGGTTTGGATTTTGGAACAGGTTGCTAGGTTATTTGGACCAGCTATATTTGAAGCATCAAAATTGAAGGTTTTGTTCTTAGGAATTGATGAAGACAAACATCCAGGAAATCTTCCAAGGACTTATACGTTAACACATAGTGATGTAACCTCAAAACTCACTTTGGCAATTTCTCAAACCATTAATAACTCTCAGGTATTTCTCATAATTTTGATTATCAACATCATCATCACAATCATGTCTTCCCTAATCATTTGATGGAAGTAACAAAACAGAGTTGAAGAGGTTCACACACACAAAAAAAAAAAAAAAATCAATATTGAATTTTAGGAATAAAAAAGTATACAAACTTGGGAATTCAATTGCAGTTGCAGGGATGGTATAATAGATTGCAAAGGGATGAAGTTGTGGCGCAGTGGAAGAAGGTGAAGGGAAAGATGTCTCTCCATGTTCATTGTCACATTAGTGGTGGCCATTTTTTGTTGGATATATTCGCTAGATTAAGATATTTCATCTTCTGCAAAGAGTTACCCGTGGTAAGCATGTCTTTTTTTGACAAAAAATTTCTATCTACGATATTCACACACACTTGATGCATGTAATAGGGGTATTATGAGTTTGAAAGGGTAAATATGGGGTATTACAAGTTCGAACTCACTCGAGATATGTCTCCACACTTACTTTACCTTTTTTACAAGATCCGAAATATCGTTGTCCTAGCGACCAATTTGCGAGTTTTTTCTTGTACCTTAAGGAACATGTACAAAGATTCTTAAAACCCCCTATTAATTGAGGGGTTTTAGAGTTCGAAATCCCACCTCAATATGAATTTTCACCTTAATTGATTGATAGTAGGTTTTACGAATCTTTGTACTTATCTAAATTTAAACTACATATATGGCAATAACTCCGCAATTTGGTCAACAAATTATCAAGGGGTTCGAGAACTACTATGAGTAGTTGACCAATTTTTTTTCATTTGAATTGTACCTACCGGACATGAGACATGACTAATATAATTAGGACTATATCTCATTGTGATTCAAAATATCGTTCTCCTAAAGACCAATTTGTGAGTTTTTTCAATACGTACAAAGGATTCTTAAAATCCCCTATTAATTTAGGGGTTTTAGAGTTCAAACTCACTTCAGCATGTGTTTTCACCTTAATTAATAGTGGGTTTTAAGAATCTTTGTACTTATCTAAATTTGAATTACACATATGACAATACTTAGCAATTTGGTCAACAAATTATCAAGGGAGTGCGAGAAGTACTACTCCCTCCGTCTCTAAATAATAGTTGTTTAAAGTTTGTGCATGATTATTAAGGAAATGATTAATCGTGTTGATTTTGATGGTAAAATTAGTGTCATTTACCAAAATACCCTTATTAATTGTAGTTAGTGGAGCAGTTAAGTTTGATAAAATATAAGGGTATAATAAAGGAAAAAATAATAAATATTGCATTGGTATTTTAAAGTGACAATTATTTTGAGAAAATGAAAAAATGGTAAAGAGACAATTATTGTGAGACGGATGGAGTGTCGAGTAGTTGACCAACTTTTTATCATTTGAATTGCACCTAGGAGATATGGGACATGAAAAATATATGATTAGGACTATATCTTATTGTGATTATTATTATTATTTCAAATAAACTTAATTGTGATTATTAACAATATGTGTTTGATTTGGTTTAGGTATTGAAGGCTTTTGTACACGGTGACGGCAATTTATTCACCAACTATCCTGAATTACAGGAAGCATTGGTTTGGGTATATTTTCATTCAAAGATTCCAGAATTCAAGAAGGTAGAATGTTGGGGTCCACTAAAGGAGGCTTCCCAACCTACTAGTGGGACCCAAAGGGACCACCAAAATTTGGCCCTACCTCAGCCATGTCAAGAAAATTGCGAGTGCTGCTTTCCACCGTTGAAGTTGAGCCCAATGCCGTGCTCTAATGAGGTTCACAATGATACTTATGAACCTATTGATGGAATTGAAACTCAACAATCACTGTAACTTGTAGCCACACGAAAGTCTCATTTCTTATTCTATACGTTGCTCATTGTGAGGAAAAATCCAAAACCCTTTTCAATGTAAATATAAGAAAAGTGGTCATATTTGAATTTTTTTTATTTTACTTTTTTTTTGGTGTATGATTTTAATTCATAAAAATTAGGTATTGTATTGTATATGTGTAAACAAGTATTTTTACCTAGGAATTGAATAGACCATTGCAAGGTTCAAAATTGCAATTATCAATTTCAATATAAAATTATTTAATTGAAGTGTTGTTTCATGGAACAAATAATTTCCATTTTTTCTCTTCATGTTTTCTCAAACGTCTACGGGCCTGTTTGGTTTGGCTTCTGAGAAGCAATTCTAGCCCAAAATCAATTCTCTACTGTGCCAAAAGCAATTCTAGCCAAAATCAACGTGTTTGGTTCAGCTTTTCAGAATTGCTTTTATCCTCCAAAAGCAATTCTCCATGAAGCTACAAATCCTAGCTTCTACCTTTTCTAGAATCAATTCTCCTTGAACAACGTGTATAGGTTTGTATATTTTATTATTACAACATGTTATTTTACTTTATTGCCCTTTATCAATTCTCATTCGTTATCAATTCTCCTTTAGCTATGTCTATTTTAGTAATTATACATTCAAAAGCAATTCTACATAATTGCATCCAAACATAAATCATTTTGTTTAATCAATTCTACATAATTGTATCCGAACATAAATCAATTCTCTCAGAATCAATTCTGTCAGAATCAATTCTATCAGAATCAATTCTCTCAGAATCAATTATATTCAAAGCTGAACCAAACGGGCATTACATTTATACCTTTGATTTTTTTTCCTTCTACTTTAAACTTTTATCTCTCGTAATTGAAAACGAGGATTTTAATGGAGCTCCCATGTCACATGAAAATCTTTAGCTACATCTAGCTCAACCAGATTTGAAATAGTGATCAACATATTTTTGCTAACATTCACTTGATATGTTACTTATTAGTTGAATTCGATTTTTTAGTTGGATTCTATTGCACCACAATCCATCCTACGATTGATCCTTGCTTTCTTACATGTTTTACATGTTTTTTCAAGTGTTCATATTTTCATCCTATAATATCTCTCATATCTTTTATAAATTTTCTTTCTCCTTTCTATGTAAGGTGAGGATTTCAATATTCGAGATGATGCATTCGTGCCGCAGATCTTTAGTGGTTTATGCATATTATGAAATCTATTTCAAAATGAAAGTCATTCTTGCTTTATTGTGCAGATAAAACATACTATCAATGGAGAACCAATTTCTTTTTTTCCACTATGCCTATGAACATTACTTTCAAAACATGGTATTCAGCTTATATCATGATGAAGGAAAATACAATAATAGTTATTAGTTAATACAATATAATTTAGTTAACATGTCATATATTTTGACAATTTTATTTTACGGAACTTTAAACGACACTTATGTTAAAGCATATGAAGTAGATGTGTAGATTTCTTAATGCATAGCAAATGATTTGATAGGTTTTCCTCCATACGCTTGCAATGGAGAAACGACTGTCGGTGATATTGATAAAAGCAGTGATATTATATTTTTGTCAATGCTCTGAAATGCAGTTTTTGTTAAAATTGCAAATGATCATCGTTATTTGAAAAATTCAACCTATAATATACAGACACACTTGAATTTTTACATTTGCATTCTTGAAGGTGGGTCGTAGATGTCATTAACTTTGTAGAGGACGATGAGTCTTTTATTTGGCTTAATTAGGAAGTACCGAATTTTAGATGTACCCAAACTTAGACATACAATAGGACTGCTGAAAATTTAAAATAGATTGTTTAATACATGACTGTCACCCTTGTGTAGGGTGATAATGGATATATATATATATATATATATATATATATATATATATTTTGATGCCAAAAACATGGGTATGAAGGACAGAGAACACCCTTGGTGGAATGACCGTGAACGGTGGTGGAAGGTGGAAACGGAGAGCTTCACGTCGGAGATTGAAATGAGTGAAATTAGATTAGGAAATGAAATGGTAATATTTCTCAAAAATTTCAATTTTATGGTAGTGGAATAGACATGCTCGAGATTGAAATGGAGATCCAAAAATTCATACCCAAAGTAGATGAAAGGGAAAACTAACTTCAGTTCTGTAATTCTAATTATGTTCAATGATGTAGAGAATTTGAAGTGCAATTGTGGAACACAGAGAGAACAATTGATGATGGCGGGTTGGAGAAGATGGAGAGTGGAATGGGTTCATGATAAATGATAAAATGTGATGAGACATATGTGAGACTTTTTAATCTCAACCATTTATTTTTTTTTCTAATGGTTGATAATCATTCTCACCATTCTCATATAAGATAGTCATTCTCATAATAAACATCATATATATATATATATATATTATTTTTGGATCTACAAAATATTTATGTATAAAAATAAAATAAAGTTAAACTATTTAAACGTAGGCTATATAACTGTTTATAAGCTATTTTAGAGGGCTTATAGAATTAAGTTAAAAACTTGTAAAAAAAAGTTCAAAACAATTCATTGATATGTCACAAATTATTCATATAAAATGTTCTAAACAATTTTATATAGGAGGTGTATCAAGTAAGAGAAAAGAAAATACTCTTTGTTTAAAATATTTTATTTACTATTTTATTCTTTTATAATATTATTTAAATTAATTATTAATTAAAAAAAAGTTAAATATCATTAAGATATAAACGACCCACTATGATATGAGCAATATTATCCATACTTCAAACAAAGCAAATGCCACAAGGGTTACATAGTGAAAAAAATAATATTACCCATACTTCTATTCTGTACTATATAAAGAAAGTAAGGGATTTTGGGATGACTTTTTCACTTTTAATTATAGTCCTAAGCAAAAAAATTCTATAATAAAGTTTTTTTTAAAAGGACCTATAGTAAAGTTATAGTGTTGGTATTATTAAAAAAGATAAAAATTCATGTTATATTTTCTATATTATTTAATGTCATTAAAAAATAAACATAGTTTATTAGGTTTATTATAATTTAAAATTAACATTAAAATCAAAACTTCGTAAAAATATCACAGATATAACGTGTGTACTATTACATGACAAAGTTTTTTTTAAGAGACATGACAAATGAGAGATGGAGGGCCCAGACCCACGGGTACCCCCTCGTTATATTGGTCCATGCCAATTATTATATTCAATTCAATTGTAGCCACACGTACATAGACAACGTTTCACACATTGATTTTAAGTGATTATTATTATTATTATTATTATTATTATTATTTCCATTTGCAAAAATATATGATAGAGTTACTCCGTCAAAATCTCTGTGAGTTTAACTTAGTTGATAGAGATAATGCATAATATATGTAAAAAAATTAACTATTACATTTACAAAAAAATTGTATACCTTTTCTCTCTAAATAAGTCGGTCTCAATTTTTCCTTTCAAATTGCTCTAATCCATTTTCTTCATCGAGGTAATGGTTTTGGGTTAATTTTGTTTTATTTAAATCACCCGTCTTCTTATTTTTATCTTTATTTAAATATAAATAAGTGATTTTGACATAGACTTAAGTTTTTTTTACTTTGTGATTTTAGTGTCTAACTTTGTTGTTGTATGTTACTAACTTTGTTGTTGTGAATGTGTTCTCGTATTCATCATTTACATTTTTAGTGATGTTAAATGATAAATTCTATCAATTTAAATGAATAAATATTTTTTTGTTTTTTGTCAAGAAAAAATAAAAGATTGTCGGTTTTTTCTACATTACCCTCTCTTGTTTAGGGTATATTTACCCCTTCAAGATATCAACCAATCAAAATGTAATATACAAATGTAACATTAAATGTCAAATAAATAAGTCAATTTTTTCTATAAAACAAATGAATTTTAATAAGGTAACTTTTAATTTTTATTTAATTATATTTGGGTATACAATCTTAATTAATTTACACTATAGGGCTTTTAACAATTAAAATTTCACATCAAATTCAACCCATCATGGCTGTGTTTGTTAACACGAATAAGCTAGCTTATAGCTTGTTGGACTAGCTTATAAGTTTGTTTTGATATAATAAGACGTGTTGGGTAAAAAGTTTTTTCCACTAACTTATAGCGTTTTTTGAGAAGCTATTTCAAGTAGCTTTTGAGCTTATAACTAGTGGTTTTTTTATATTTTCTTCCAATTTTAACCCTATTAATTTAATTTAATTATTTTTTAATAAAACAACATGTTCATGGCTTAAAAAATAAGGCCAAGTTCATATCTTATTTTTTAATAAAACAACTGTCACGTTTTCTCCTTTGAAAAAAAACTGCCATGCTTTATTTTATTTTTTAACTAGTAATAGACCCGTGCGTACCGTACGGGTCACGTAACATTGTGGTAATCATATAAAAAATAATTATTTTATTTTTTAACTAGTAATAGACTCGTACGGTTACGCACGAGTAACGTAACATTGTGGTAATCATATAAAAAATAATTACTTTGTTAGTACTATCAAATGTTTTCTTTTCATATATTATATATAAAAAAATGTAAAATATTTGAATCGCGTATGTTGTGGATTTTATTTTCTTATGTACACGAAAACAAATTTTCATATACACATATAAGAAAGTCAATAAAATAATTTTTTTTAAAACTCATGATTATTTTCCCTCAAAAAAAAAAAACTCATGATAATTTTCAAAATATCAACATCAATGTAGTGTTTCTATTAAATACCTTTTTATTTTATATGCAAAACACTGTTCAATGTTTTCACCGTACTCGTTGTAGATTTTATGTGATTTATCTGCAGAAATAATTTTTTATGTTAATATATGAGAAAGTTGATATGATAAAATCGTAGAAACTCATTAATATTGTCAAAATATAAACATTAATATAGTGTTTCTATTGAATAACTTTTTATTTTATATGCAAAACACCGTTCAATATTT
The DNA here is from genome assembly GCF_051527215.1 of Medicago sativa. NCBI lineage: Eukaryota > Viridiplantae > Streptophyta > Magnoliopsida > Fabales > Fabaceae > Medicago > Medicago sativa. Next base: position 4,501,506 of record NC_140753.1, read on the forward strand.
GCACTTCTCCCGTTGCCGATTTTATGTGTTTATATATGCATAAATAAATTTTTATGTACATATATGAGAAAATCGATATGATAAAATTTTGAAAACTCGTGACTATTTTCAAAATATCAACATCGATGTAATGTTTCTATTAAATACTTTTTTATTTTATATTTAAAACACCGATAAATATTTGCACCGCACTCGTTGAAGATTTTATATATTTATATATGCAGAAGGTTTTTTTTTAACAATATGTAATAGTCAATATGATAAAGTTTAGAAAACTCGTGACTATTTTTAAAATATCAACATCACTGTATTGTTTCTCCAAAATACTGTTAAATATTTACACCGCATTCATTGTAGACTTTATGTGCTTATATCTCCAAAATCAAATTTTAAGTATACTGATATGAGAAAGTTGATATGCTTAAATTTTAAAACTAATGATTATTTTAAAAAATTTAACATTATTGTATCGTTTCTATTAATTTTTTAAATATGCAAATTATTAAGAAGATTAAGAGATTAAAATAGATGAGAACGAAATGACGATATAGAGAATTTGTTAGGCTTGGAAGTGATAAATCTGAAAAATGAAGATACATAGAGAATTACTTAGGCTAGAAAGATAAACAAAAATATATATAATATTTTTTTCAAAATGAATAAATTTGTATTTTATTTTGTAAAATGACGATTAAACCCATAAAATTAAGAAGATTGTAAGGATAATTATGAAATTTTACTCGAGTAAGATTTTCTAATTTTCTTATTATAGTATTAGTAGTAGTAGATTAGTAGTAACAGTAGATATTTAAATATGTTGTGTGGAATTGAATAAACAGTTGTCCGTAATTATCATGATAATATATTGGCTTTTAAGAAGGACAATTATGAAATTTTGTTGGATTTTAATTTTGATATTTTTTTAATAAATATATTGTTTTTTTAATAATGTTTTTATATATTGTTAGTAGATTAAAAAAACAAATAATATTTAAAATTTTAAAGTATTCAAAAGACTTATTAATTTTGCAACAAAAATACAAATATTGGTGGAAATTTGTTATATCAACTTATCCGTGGAAGTACAAATTAGGAACAATTTTTTTTTATAGAGAAAAAATTGGCTACACCTTTTTGTTTTTAATTAAAAAACAAATATTGTTTTAAAAGTATTCCAAAAACTTATTAATTTTTCATCCTAAAAAATAAATATTTATGGGTTGAATTTGATGTGAAATTTTAATTGTTACAAGCCCTATAGCGTAAATTAATTAAGATTGTATACCTAAATATAATTAAATAAAAATTAAAAGTTACCTTATTAAAATTGATTTTTTTTTATAGAAAAATTGACTCATTTATTTGACATTTAATGTTACATTGTATATTACATTTTGATTGGTTGATATCTTGAAAGGGTAAATACCGGTTTTTTCTAGATTACCCTCTCTTGTTTAGCGGGTATTTTACCCCCTCATGATATCAACCAATCAAAATGTAATATAGATCGACAACATTAAATGTCAAATAAATGAGTCAATTTTTTCTAAAAAAAAAATCAATTTTAATCATAAGGTAACTTTTAATACTTTTAATTTTTATTTAATTTTAGACAAGATTACATTAGAGGTCCTTTATCTTATTTATTTGTAACATTTTGGTCCTTTATCTTTATTTTTTTTCCGTTTAGGTCTTTTATCTCTCATGAAAGCACATATACATCCTTTTTCTCTTTTTTTTATTAAAAAAATACATAATTTTATTTTGAAATATATTTTTATTAAAAATGAAAAAAATCCATAAATATGATGATGTTCATCATCTTCATCTTCTTCCTTTGAATCTTCATCATCTTCAATGAATCAAAAAAATTTCTACACAAATATATCTCCAAATATCATGAATTAATGTTATGTTCACCTTAAATCTTCTTTTAAACACAAAAATCTGTTACATCCCCAACTTTCATGATCAAATAATTGTGTTATTATTATTACTTGTTATCCTTAAATGTATGAATATTCACATTATTTATAAAATCTTATATGTTTTTAATTTTGGGTTAGTGTTGGAGACATAGACCAAGTATAAGATTAGAGTGACCCAAACCCATTTGGTAAGAAACCCAAAACTAAGATTAAGAATTAGGTGGAATTACTACTTTTAACTAAGGTCTTTTTAGTAAAAGACCCACCATCCATTTACCCCATATAAATAGTCATAATACACTAAAGCCTGATTTTAAGAAGGAAAGAAAAGAAAAGAATCAGAGAGGGAGAGAAAGAAGATCTGAAACGTAAAAGAGAAAGGAAGGAGAAGAAGAGGGAGAATCGCAAGGCAGGAAGAGAAGAGGAGAGGCCGAGAGAGAGAAAAGGCATGCTGAAGAAGAGAAATTAAAGGGAGCAGCAACCCTTATCCCAACAAAAGAGGAGAAAGAAGAATCCACCATTTTAGGGTTTAGAGTCACCATGAAAATTGCAAGGTAACATAGTCTTATCCCAAATTCAAAACCTCTCTAGGATGTACTTATGATTCATGGCTAATTAATAATTGCATGTCCTTGATTTAAGATTAATGAAAGAAAGAGAAAAAAGGAATTAGGGATTCTAGAATTTAAATTAGGAAATTTGAGGGAGATACTATTGCATGTCAAAGCATTGCTTGTTCATGTTGATTTTACAATGTTATTATGCACAGGTATAAAAGTGGGTTTGATTATTAGTTTGGTTTAACATATTTTCTGAGATTTTTATCCATTGACATGCGGTTCTGTTATTTCTTATAGTAGTTTTCTTCATTAGAATTGGAGATATGGTTAACTTGTGAAGACATGAAGTACTCATGAGACATGGTGATCTATATAATATTGTTTTAAGGATATAAATCTTAATGTGACCTTAGCATTCTTCTTACGGTCTTGATGTGTGAATATGCTTGTGCCAATACTAATCACTTTAAACAATTGCTGCCATCCTTCATTTCCCTTTCAAATATAACAATACATGTACAATTTTATTATTGAATCTGAACATGTATAAGAAAATTTTCATATAGTTTTAATTGATAATTAAAGAAGATCCTTACAATAGTAACAATTGTGAGGTAGACACCGGTAGTTGATTATGCTAACCGGTAAAAGCAGAGTACTCTGAGATTAAGTTAAAGATAACACTGTAGGGCAAACCTGGGAAACAATGGAAATCCAGTTAAAAGGCAAATCCTAAGTGTTTAGTTAAAGATGACATTGCAGGGCAAACCTGGGCAACAGTAGAAATCCAGTTGAAAGGCAAATCGTGAGTGTCCAGCTAAAGTAAATAAGATACGAATTCCTATGAATATAAACCATTGTTTATTTGGTAAAATGTTAAATACGTACAAGAGTTTATTAATTAGTAATATTGACGAGAGAACTTTTTCCATGTCTAGTACATCGGACATGGCTGAGAACATCAAAGTGCATTTTATTTTATATTATATGTTACTGAGTATTTGCGCTCACTATGTTTGGATGTTGTTTTCAGGTTAAGCTTGACATTGAAAAGTTGAAGAGTATGTCCGGACTACTCGCCAACACTTCAATGTAGAGTTCTTCGTTACCGGATCATAGTCAGAGTCGTAGACTAGAATGTAAATTCTTGTTGTACGTTAGAAAATATATGTAATTGTAGTATTAAAGGTCCCAAAATTATTAAGCTATATCAGTTCAGATTCTTTTTAAAATTACATTGGTCTCTAGTACCAGACATTTTCTTGGATGTTACAAAATCAAAACCCTATAGAGAAAGAGATTTAGTTTCATCACAAAAAAAAAAAAGATTTAGTTATATAAATTGTCACACCGTATATTATTATTATTATTTTCTAACTCAATATTCAAAAACCCGGCATAAAAATAACTCCAAAATTGAGAGCAGCTTTGCAGATCAATTTTGTTGTTTCCAGAACAATCTTAACTTTCGTAAAGCCTAACCCTTCCGCCAGTGACTAAGCCTCCATCATTCACCTTGCAACATTTGTGAAATTAAGGTTTTGATTTTTGTGTTTAAAAGAAGATTTGAGGTGAATATAACATTAATTCACGATAGGCTTAATAGCAGTTTTAGCCCCCTAAATTTCCCAAAGTTGCGATTTTGGCCCCCTAAGAAAAAAAAACTACAAAACCGCCCTCAAAGTTTTGCACCTGTGGCAGTTTTGGCCCCCAAGGCCAATTTTGACTCGGTCTACGCTGACGTGACATCCTAAGTGAGGTGCCACATGTTATTTTTTTTGGCCTTGGGGGCCAAAACTGCTACAGTTGCAAAACTTATGGGGCGTTTTTGTAGTTTTTTTTCTTAGGAGGCCAAAATCGCAACTTCGTGAAAGTTAGGGGGCGAAAACTACAATTAAGCCTTCACGATATTTGGAGATATATTTTAGTAGAACTTTTTTTGATTTAAATAATATGAAGATTCAAAGGAAGAAGATGATGAACATCTTCATCATATTTCTGGATTTTTTCATTTTTAATAAAAATATATTTTTAAAAGTAAAATTATGTATTTTTAAATAATAAAAAAATGAGAAAAAGATGATATTTGCTTTTAACATAGATAAAGGACCTTACGGGGAAAAAAATAAAGATAAATGACAAAGTGTTACAAATAAATAAGATAAAGGACCCCTAATGTAATCTTGCCTTAATTATATTTAGGTGTTCAATCTTAATTAATTTACACTACAGGACTGACTTAGAACAATTAAAATTTCACATCAAATTTCTTTCATATGAATGTCCTTAAATTTATCAGTTACATTCATAAAATTTCATTTTCTCATTTTGATTGTTCAATTTTGTCGTTCCAAACTGTCGCATTTTTCAATTTTTGTGAGAATCATCGTCGTTCGTTTGATTCCAAATATCATGAGAATTGTCGTTATTTCCAGAACCACGTCAGGTATGGTGACTTGATTTTTCTTTTTGATTTGATTTTTCTTAGTTGTGAGGTAGTTAATTATAACAATTGAGTAAGTCATCCGTCGTATTTTGAGGACTGCCAGTAGGTGTTGCTTCTGTGATGTTGTGGGAGTTTGCTAGCATTTTTTCGGTTGCTGCTGAAATGGTTATGTCATGAGGCTTTTGTTCTTTTGTTTGGACTTAAAGGCTTTGGCTGATAGTGAGGAAGTTTATGCGTGTTAGCATATTTTATTAGGTTGGTTGCTTAAATAAAAAAATAAGTCACGATACCTGACGCGGTTCTAGAAACAACGACAATTCTCACTATAATTGAAAACTGCGGTAGTTTGGAACGACAAAATTGAACAATCAAAATGGGAAGAAGAATGAAAAGGAAACAAGAAGTGATTAATAGGGAAGAATAAAGAAGAAAAAATTTGAATGAAAGAGATGTTTTTGTTTTCACGTTCGGGGTTTTGGAATGGAAGAAATTTTATGAATGTAAGTGATGAATTTAAGGACATCCAGATGAAAAAAATTTGATGTAAAGTTTTATTTGTTATAAGTCTTGTAGTGTAAATTAATTAAGATTGAACACCTCAATATAATTAAATAAAAATCAATTAAATAAAAATTAAAAGTATTAAAAGTTACCTTATTTAACTCTTTTATTTTTAGAAAAAAATGCTCATTTATTTGACATTTAATGTTGCCCATGTATATTACATTTTGATTGGTTGATATCATGAGAGGAATTACCCTCTAAACAAGAGAGGGTAACGTAGGCCTCACTATAAATACCCCTTAAACAAGAGAGTGTAATCTAGGCCTCACCAAGATTGTCACATTTAGTTACTAATTGGTTTTCTACAATGATAGTCTCTAATTAATTCAATTTACACCACATTCAAGTTATTATTCTCTACTTTACATTTATGATAGGAGAAATGTTAACAAGTGTTTCTAGGACACTCTTTAACCAGTAAGATTTTATCAAAAAGAAGGTTTTTTACTACAATTATTTTTGGAGAAATGATATTTGTACAACTATTTTCTAACAATTTTTATGACAACTTTCTCTCTCATACTCACATTATATCTTTACTTTCTCTCTATTACTTTGATTTTTGTATCAATACATAATTTTCTTTATAAAAATATGATTGTCAATCAAATTGATATTCAAATAACATTGCTCTTATTTTTGAAGGAGGGAGAAGTCTCGATCTAATTTTACATAATATATAATAGGTGTATCACTACATGACAAAGTTAAATAGTGTAAGCATCAGAGAGGGCCCTGGCCATCCTCCTCACCGTATCAGTCCATGGTACTTAAATTCAAGATTACTGTTCTTCGTTCAGCAAGTTTCGCTCCCACCCAGCCAAATAGAGCAAAATACCCTTGCGCTAATTAACTAACCCATGTGTAAATCAAACATGACTTAAATTTTACACATACGTGACTTAAGTCACACTGTATGAGTTAACTCATGCTGGTGTTAACACACGCGTGAGTTAACTCACACTAGTTACAACTTACAAAGTTGCAAAGTTGCAAAGCACACATGTGAGGGACAGGCATTTACTCTGCCCTATTCTTGCTAGGGAAAAAGGACAAAAACAACAATCTCATAAGACAAATCACGTTTTCTATACTCTTAACTTATATTGTACACTTTCATGTACATGTTTTGATGATGACATGACAGAGTGGTCGAATTATATTTATATAATTAAGGGGTTTGCTAGGATACACCTACTAGTTTTTATTAAGGTGTGTTTTAGCAAAGATATAACTAAAAAGTTGTTAAATACACCTTAAAGTGAATGTTGCTAAAACACACCTTCTTAAAAATAAGTGGGTGTACATTAGCAACTTCTATAGGCATTTGCTAGAATACACCCACTTATTTTTTAGAAGGTGTGTTTTAGCAAGTTATAACTAAAAAGTAGTTAAATACACCCTAAGGTGTAGCTTGCTAAAACACTCCCACATAAAAACTAGTGGGTGTGTTCTAGCAAATCCCTATATATATATATATTTTATAGATTAGATAATGCATGACATAAGTTGCAAAATCTTAATATATATTCACATATTATGTTGTTTATATTATTAAAAGTAAATTGGAAATGCTTTACAAGAAGCTGCTCTTATCCTTTAACACTAATATAAATTTTGTCCAGTATCTCAGTTGTTCATTTTGCGAATATATTACTCCCAACTTAATTTAATCTTATATCATGCACATGAGATTGTGTTGAAGATTATATCTTATCTGAAAAAATTAAGAAAATTGCAAGCAACTTGAAAAAATTAAGAAAAAAAATGCAGAAAGTGAGATTGAGAGTTGAAGTTGAACTTGGGACATCCAAGTCTGCACTCAAAAACTAAACCCCAGCCACAAGGCCAAAGCTACAAAACTATTAGTATTACGGAATAGAGGATATATATATATATATATATATATATATATATATATATATATATATATATATAACTTAAGATAGGCTTTGTATAAAAAAAAATGGGTTTGGGCTGGGATGGTGTGGCTATTGCCACACCCTGTCCTGCTCAGATCCGCCCCTGCTCACATGTGTACTTTGCAACTTTGTACAAGCGTGAGTTAACTCATGCAGCGTGACTTAAGTCACGCATGTGTAAAATTTAAGTTTACACATGCGTTAATTAACTAGCGCAGGGTTATTTTGGTAAATTTGGCTGGGTGGGAGCGAAACTTGCTGGGCGGAGAGCAGTAACCTAAATTCAATAGTAACCATCCCTACACTGAGAAAGTTGTACACATTAAATAATTAAAAAAAGAAGGGTTATATTAACAAGTGTTTTTAGAGCACCTGTTAAAGAAATTAAAAGTATTACAGTTGCATTAGATTTAACAACATTTTGATTTTTAAAAAATAAAATTCATTAAATTTTACCATTTTTCAATACAATATTTCTAATTTTATCCTTTTATCTAATCTCTCAATGACACTTTTTAACATTTCCAACAAAAAAAAATGTTATCATGCTTTGTCTAACTCCAAAAACAAAGGTATCATTTGTATGGAGAAAGTCTTGGTTGGGCACATACCCAACACTTCAATTTTATGTACATACTCACATAAAACTAACGAAATTAAATAAAAAAAATTTAATCACATCAATTGATATATTGTAATTTTATTTTTCTTTAATTTTTTCTTGGTTTTGTATGTATGCATAAAATTGAAGTGTTGAGTATGTGTCCAACCAAAACTTTCTCCACTTGTATGACATTGTGGTATCATTGTCATATAATGTTGACCAGTTATAATGTGACAATCGGTTTTCTACTTTCTCTTTCCTAAAGATAAATTGTTTGCTTTTTGTTATTTTTTAAAGAGTGACATATGGTACATTGTGGTTCGTAAATGCAACATGATATTAATAGCACAATGTCACACAAGTGTTACCTCAATTTAAATCATTTGTTTATAAATAGTCTAGTTATAATTTTACGAGACCGGTTTTTAATATTAAGTTAAACTCAATTTAAATTTTAAATTAAAATGATATAATGGTTTATTTAAGATATGGTGAATGATCTGCTATCATTTTACGTACTATTATTGAATCATTTAGTTTTATATATCTAATCATGTGCGTGAAAAAATATGTTTAAGAGTTTCTTATTGAATGTTATATGAGAAGAATATGTGTTTAAAGATATTGGATGTAAGATTGATTAAATTAAATTCAAGAATGTGTGTGAAACTGTGAACAGTAGATTAAAACAAATAAAAGCATCAACCATGAAGAATTTCATTTTTTAATGTTTAAATGAGTTCCACACAGACAAAGAGGGAGTGTTTAAATCTCTCCATGATGAAGATACTTATGAGATGTGTATCTATCAAGTATCAATGTTTATATAGATAAGCCACCTTAAACTGTCTAAGGATACAACTAAGGATACAACTATAACCATTCTAAAAGAAAAAGAAAACAAGAAAAAAATGTAATTAAATAATTAAAAAGTTAATTTTATGATAAACGATATTTTAGTCTTTGAATATGTGAGAATTTTTTGTTCTACTCCTTGAACTTATCTAAATTGCAAGCACATCATTGTATGTTTCTGTAATTGAGAAGTGTACCAGTGTCGAGAAGTTTCTTTTCGGTGTATCAATTACAAAGCCCTAGATGACAGTGTATCTGTTGTTTATCTCCTTATTATCTAACCAACACCGGCATTGCAGTTTACTGTTAAGGCGGTTTTGATGGCATTGAAAAGTAAGAGTTCCAGAAATTTTGGTTCGGTTCGTGTTAACTTATGCCTTATGCCTTAAGGGCACATGTTAAGCAACCTAAAAAAGGTCATGTTAATCAATGAGAGTAACAAAATCAGAATTCTTTGTGGGTCATGTTAACTTATGTCTTAAGGGCACATGTTAAGCAACCTAAAAAGGGCAACTTTGCATTAGAAAACATAATATATAACTTTTAAGAAGTTGAATGCACAATTTTTTATGCATATACACCCTCCGGTCACAAATATAAGCAAAAATTCACTTTTTAGGTTCATTCAATAAATGATGTATGTGGACTATTAAATAGACCACATACATCATTTATTGAATGAATCTAAAAAGTAAATTTTTGTTTATATTTGTGACCGAAGGGTGTATTTATTTAACAAGTTCTTTAACATGTGCTTTTGAGGGCACAAGTTAACATTTGCCAATCTATGTTGCATGCAAAATAATCGATTTTCTCACCTCTAGCATGGCACGTGTATTTTGTTGGATTCCTGTAGTATCTATCTAGATTCTCACTAGACCAGATATTTTGTGCCGTGGGAGTTTGTTTAATGCATTCGGTTTTATCGGTTATAAAAGTTTGGGAGGCAATTTGCAGACCATAGACTAAGCATATATGAAGAAAAAGTAAAAATAAGTACTAGTGTTTGATTTAGTTATTCAAAAAGACCATGTGACCTAATTTGTTTGATCATTTTTTCACTAATTGTTAAAAGAATAATAATAAATTTTGTCTTTAGAAAAACAAATTGGATTAATTAAGTCTCTAGCCAATAAAAAAATAGTATTTTTCTAAAATATATATTGTTTTAAAAGGACGACCATATATAGCATTAATTGAAAATGGACAATTTGTTTCTTACACTAATCTTTTTCAATAACAAATGTTAAGATGTTAATTGGTATATTAATATCTTTTTTGATATCGAGACTTGAACTTATATCTTTTACTCCGTCTCTTCTTTAATCCTGTTGTGAAAGTGACTCAAAATTGGAGTTTGGAGGCCAAAATTGATGTTTGCTGAAAGTACAAATCGGTGGCCGATTTGGAAAATCGGTGGCCGATTTCGCGTGCTGTTATTTTTCAGAAACGTATTTTTGGGCCAGATTTGTTACAATTTTATGGGAGTTTCTTTTACTATAAATATAGGCCTTGTATCAGACTATTTTGAGAGATAGAGGGGGGCTGAAACAAGGGTTTAGAAATCAAACTAGGGTTTGTATAGAGTTTGTCTCTTGGCAACAAACTAGGGTTTGAAGGTTGATTCACCTTGGGAAACACTATTAGGATTGAGTCTCTTGGTTACGGGAAGAGGCTGGGATTTGGGTAGAATTAGGCGGGAGACTTATTCTTGTAACCCATTGAAATCTTTTTGTAACGTTACTCATCATATAGTGGAACGGAGGGCTGCTCTCTCCCCCAGACTAGGTCAATTTGGACCGAACTGGGTAAACAGATTCTTTTGTGTTCTCTCTGCTTTTCTCTCGCTGTTTTTTTCTACTTTTGCTTGTTTAATTGCAATTCACTTTGATATTGGTTGCTTAATTATCCCTTGCTCCACACATCAAGTTTGTTATTGGTGTGTTTTCTCATCGAATTCGCAACAATTGGCGCCCACCGTGGGGCAAAGGTCAAAGGATAATCAAGTATCATGGGTTCAAAGTGGGATATTGAGAAGTTTACCGGAGATAACGATTTTGGGTTATGGAAGGTAAAGATGGAAGCGGTGTTGATACATCAAAAGTGTGAGAAAGCTTTGAAGGGTGAAGGTTCGTTACCGGTCACCATGACACGAGCGGAGAAGACCGAGATGGTGGACAAGGCCAGGAGTGCCATTGTCTTGTGCCTCGGAGATAAAGTTTTGAGAGAAGTAGCAAAGGAACCAACCGCGGCATCGATGTGGGCAAAGTTGGAATCTTTGTATATGACAAAGTCTTTGGCTCATCGGCAATTCCTAAAGCAACAACTCTACTCATTCAAGATGGTGGGGTCAAAGGCCATCATGGAGCAACTTACGGAGTTCAACAAAATCCTTGATGACTTGGAGAATATTGAGGTGAATCTTGAGGATGAAGATAAAGCTATACTCTTGTTGTGTGCTCTACCTAGATCTTTTGAATCGTTTAAAGATACCATGCTCTATGGAAAAGAAGGCACTGTTACCTTGGAAGAAGTTCAAGCAGCTTTGAGAACCAAGGAGTTGACTAAGTCTAAGGACTTGAGAGTTGATGAAAACGGGGAAGGCCTAAGTGTTTCAAGAGGGAATGGTGGAGGTAGAGGTAACCGAGGAAAGAGTAGTAACAAGACAAAGTTTAAATGCTTTAAGTGTAACAAGATGGGTCACTTCAAGAAGGATTGTCCGGAGATTAATGTAATTCCGTACAAATTGTCTCTGAGGGTTATGAGGATGCAGGTGCTTTGATGGTGTGCTGTTTAGAGGATGAAGGTGATGTTTCTCACCTTGGGGGTGATGCCTGGTAGAGCGGTGGTCGTCTGGAGAGACGTTAAACACTCAACATCAGCCTGGAGAGGCGGTGGTAAGAATACTCATGATCTACCGGTTGAGGTGGAGGTTCAAGGAAGACATAGTGGGATGTACTCATTTGCTAGTTGAGAGGTTGGAAGCTCAGCTTTAGGTGGAGTTGAACACACCGGGAGTGGTACGACTATGGAGGACCTTGGGTGCTATGCTCTAGTGGTGATCAAGGGTTTTCTTCATGAAGACGGAAGGCATTCCGGAGGTTGAAGAATGTATAGCACGGCTTGTGGAATTACCCTAAAAGTCCAAGGGTCATTGGATGCAAGGTGATCTTCAAGGAAGCGGGAGATGTCTCGTATTGAAGAGGTATGGTGTAGTCTTGTAGAACTACCTGAAATTCCTAGTGTAGTTTGGATACAAGGATCTTCGAGAAGGCGGAAGACATTCCAATGGCTGAAGAGGTTAAGGTGTGTACTTGTGGAACTACCTAAAATTCCTTGAGTAGTTTGGACACAAGGATCTTCAAAGGGGCGGAAGGCATTCCGATGATTGAAGAGATTAAGGTGTAAACTTGTGGAGCTACTCGGCGTAGTGGGAAGCAAGGGAAAGAGCAGCAAGGTGTTGATGTTAAATGGGCATCATCACTAATTTGGAGTCAAGGTGGAGATTGTTGTGAAAGTGACTCAAAATTGGAGTTTGGAGGCCAAAATTGATGTTTGCTGAAAGTACAAATCGGTGGCCGATTTGGAAAATCGGTGGCCGATTTGGAAAATCGGTGGCCGATTTTGGCTGCCTTTTGGGAGGCTTTCTGTTCGGGAAAAATTGGTGGCCGATTTGGAAAATCGGTGGCCGATTTCGCGTGCTGTTATTTTTCAGAAACGTATTTTTGGGCCAGATTTGTTACAATTTTATGGGAGTTTCTTTTACTATAAATATAGGCCTTGTATCAGACTATTTTGAGAGATAGAGGGGGGCTGAAACAAGGGTTTAGAAATCAAACTAGGGTTTGTATAGAGTTTGTCTCTTGGCAACAAACTAGGGTTTGAAGGTTGATTCACCTTGGGAAACACTATTAGGATTGAGTCTCTTGGTTACGGGAAGAGGCTGGGATTTGGGTAGAATTAGGCGGGAGACTTATTCTTGTAACCCATTGAAATCTTTTTGTAACGTTACTCATCATATAGTGGAACGGAGGGCTGCTCTCTCCCCCAGACTAGGTCAATTTGGACCGAACTGGGTAAACAGATTCTTTTGTGTTCTCTCTGCTTTTCTCTCGCTGTTTTTTTCTACTTTTGCTTGTTTAATTGCAATTCACTTTGATATTGGTTGCTTAATTATCCCTTGCTCCACACATCAAGTTTGTTATTGGTGTGTTTTCTCATCGAATTCGCAACAATTGGCGCCCACCGTGGGGCAAAGGTCAAAGGATAATCAAGTATCATGGGTTCAAAGTGGGATATTGAGAAGTTTACCGGAGATAACGATTTTGGGTTATGGAAGGTAAAGATGGAAGCGGTGTTGATACAGCAAAAGTGTGAGAAAGCTTTGAAGGGTGAAGGTTCGTTACCGGTCACCATGACACGAGCGGAGAAGACCGAGATGGTGGACAAGGCCAGGAGTGCCATTGTCTTGTGCCTCGGAGATAAAGTTTTGAGAGAAGTAGCAAAGGAACCAACCGCGGCATCGATGTGGGCAAAGTTGGAATCTTTGTATATGACAAAGTCTTTGGCTCATCGGCAATTCCTAAAGCAACAACTCTACTCATTCAAGATGGTGGGGTCAAAGGCCATCATGGAGCAACTTACGGAGTTCAACAAAATCCTTGATGACTTGGAGAATATTGAGGTGAATCTTGAGGATGAAGATAAAGCTATACTCTTGTTGTGTGCTCTACCTAGATCTTTTGAATCGTTTAAAGATACCATGCTCTATGGAAAAGAAGGCACTGTTACCTTGGAAGAAGTTCAAGCAGCTTTGAGAACCAAGGAGTTGACTAAGTCTAAGGACTTGAGAGTTGATGAAAACGGGGAAGGCCTAAGTGTTTCAAGAGGGAATGGTGGAGGTAGAGGTAACCGAGGAAAGAGTAGTAACAAGACAAAGTTTAAATGCTTTAAGTGTAACAAGATGGGTCACTTCAAGAAGGATTGTCCGGAGATTAATGTAATTCCGTACAAATTGTCTCTGAGGGTTATGAGGATGCAGGTGCTTTGATGGTGTGCTGTTTAGAGGATGAAGGTGATGTTTCTCACCTTGGGGGTGATGCCTGGTAGAGCGGTGGTCGTCTGGAGAGACGTTAAACACTCAACATCAGCCTGGAGAGGCGGTGGTAAGAATACTCATGATCTACCGGTTGAGGTGGAGGTTCAAGGAAGACATAGTGGGATGTACTCATTTGCTAGTTGAGAGGTTGGAAGCTCAGCTTTAGGTGGAGTTGAACACACCGGGAGTGGTACGACTATGGAGGACCTTGGGTGCTATGCTCTAGTGGTGATCAAGGGTTTTCTTCATGAAGACGGAAGGCATTCCGGAGGTTGAAGAATGTATAGCACGGCTTGTGAAATTACCCTAAAAGTCCAAGGGTGATTGGATGCAAGGTGATCTTCAAGGAAGCGGGAGATGTCTCGTATTGAAGAGGTATGGTGTAGTCTTGTAGAACTACCTGAAATTCCTAGTGTAGTTTGGATACAAGGATCTTCGAGAAGGCGGAAGACATTCCAATGGCTGAAGAGGTTAAGGTGTGTACTTGTGGAACTACCTAAAATTCCTTGAGTAGTTTGGACACAAGGATCTTCAAAGGGGCGGAAGGCATTCCGATGATTGAAGAGATTAAGGTGTAAACTTGTGGAGCTACTCGGCGTAGTGGGAAGCAAGGGAAAGAGCAGCAAGGTGTTGATGTTAAATGGGCATCATCACTAATTTGGAGTCAAGGTGGAGATTGTTGTGAAAGTGACTCAAAATTGGAGTTTGGAGGCCAAAATTGATGTTTGCTGAAAGTACAAATCGGTGGCCGATTTGGAAAATCGGTGGCCGATTTTGGCTGCCTTTTGGGAGGCTTTCTGTTCGGGAAAAATTGGTGGCCGATTTGGAAAATCGGTGGCCGATTTCGCGTGCTGTTATTTTTCAGAAACGTATTTTTGGGCCAGATTTGTTACAATTTTATGGGAGTTTCTTTTACTATAAATATAGGCCTTGTATCAGACTATTTTGAGAGATAGAGGGGGGCTGAAACAAGGGTTTAGAAATCAAACTAGGGTTTGTATAGAGTTTGTCTCTTGGCAACAAACTAGGGTTTGAAGGTTGATTCACCTTGGGAAACACTATTAGGATTGAGTCTCTTGGTTACGGGAAGAGGCTGGGATTTGGGTAGAATTAGGCGGGAGACTTATTCTTGTAACCCATTGAAATCTTTTTGTAACGTTACTCATCATATAGTGGAACGGAGGGCTGCTCTCTCCCCCAGACTAGGTCAATTTGGACCGAACTGGGTAAACAGATTCTTTTGTGTTCTCTCTGCTTTTCTCTCGCTGTTTTTTTCTACTTTTGCTTGTTTAATTGCAATTCACTTTGATATTGGTTGCTTAATTATCCCTTGCTCCACACATCAAGTTTGTTATTGGTGTGTTTTCTCATCGAATTCGCAACAAATCCCTTATCTTGAACTACAAATTGACCCTTATAGTAAAAAAAGTTTACAAATAGTTAATTTTTTAATTGATAAGATTTTCTTATCCTCTTATGACAATTTTTCCACACAAACGTTTACAATGCGTTTTGAAATATTGTTCTTGTCACCACAATTTTATTATTTGTTAAAGGATACATCACTAGATTAAAGATGATGAATCCCCGTGAGCATAGCTCAGTTAACAGGGACATACATTATTATATGTAGATGTCGGGATTCGAACCCCGGATACCCACTTATTCACTTTAAAAAATGTGAATTTTAGCCACTAGCTACTTGACAAAAAAAACATGATGAATATTTATAACTTAACTTAATCTCGATTTTTAAGCATTGTCATTTTTTTCATTCACCATAAATCCATAATAGTTATTTGGTGGTGGGATGAATGAAATTCCAACGCTCAATTTTTTGAGTGGCACCAATTTTTTTTATTGAAAAGTACATTGTACTATAAATATTAAAATTAAAATTGAAGAAGTTGGTACCAAATAAAAAAGTGGTAGCTCATCTTCAATGTAAGAAAATAAACTACGACCTAGTTCCGTAAAAGAAAATTGAAGCATGGAGTGCAGTATATTGGACCATTGAAGTCTGTTCACACTTGATATCATTTGAAACTTTTCTAGTGGCATGAAAGACATTAAGAAACCTTCTTTTTTTTTAAAATAGTACATTAATGAACTTTTTTTGTTTTGAAGGAAGTACATTAATGAACTTGAAAGTTGAATACATTGAAAATTTTATATCAATATTAAAAGAAAACTACGGTCCTATGGGTGGACGGACAAATTTATGGATGGATAAATGGGTTCCTAAGGGTGGCGTGCTCCTAACCTCAGCTTCCCAAAACCTTATTGATACCACTCTTTCTGTGAGGGATGCGGTGACTCCTGAAGGAAATTGGGATTTAATTTTTTTGCAGGATAATTTGCCAAACACTATTGTGAATCAGGTCCTTGCTTTACCTGCCCCAAACGATGCAGACGGGCCTGATTCCATAGGATGGCGGGGGGGGGGGGGGGGGGGGGGGGGGGAACTAATACTCACCGGTTTACTATCCAAAGTGCTTATAGGTTGCAACATGGGGATATCCATGCTCCAGAGGGCAATTGGAAATCTTTGTGGGATTGGAAAGGACCACATCGTATACAAACTTTCATCTAGTTGGCAGCTCAGGAGCGCATCCTTACTAACTTTCGGAGAAGCAAGTGGGGAGTGGGTATATCTCCAATTTGTACTAGATGTGGGAGAGATGATGAGACTACCATTCATGTGCTTCGTGACTGTGTCTACGCTACTCAGGTATGGCTCCGTTTGGTTCCGTCTAACTTTATGACTGATTTCTTTACTTTTGATTGCAGGAATTGGATTTTTGATAACATCAGTAAGCAGGGTATTGGTGGTCATAGTACAAATTGGAAGACAACTTTCATGACCACTTGTTGGTTCATGTGGACGTGGAGAAACAAAGCTATTTTTGAAGAGAATTTTCAACAACCGAATAACCCTGTCTTGGTGATCCAAAATTTCGTTCAAAAGATAGATCTGTGTTCAAATCAACAACTTCATCGCAATTTTCCAATGAAGGAGACAATCTACATAGGTTGGAAGAAACCCCCTGAAGGTTGGATTAAACTCAATAGTGATGGTGCTTGCAAAGGAATTGGAGAATATTCAGGCTGTGGTGGCCTCTTTCGCGACACTGAAGGGAGATGGCTAAAAGGCTACATTCGAAAGATTGGAGTTTGTGATGCACTTCATGCTGAAATGTGGGGCATGTATCTTGGTTTGGAGATGGCTTGGCGAGAGAAAATTCCGCAACTCATTGTTGAAAGTGATTCTAAAATCTTGATTGACATGGTTACAGAAAACTGCAAGTTTAGTGGCTCAGTTCCCATATTGGTGCAACGCATTCGAAAACTCCTGGCTTTGGATTGGCAAGTCCGATTTCGTCATACCTGGAGGGAGGGTAATCGATGTGCTGATTGGTTGGCTAACTTTAGCTTTTCTCTAGACTCTTTTAATTGTATCATAATGGAGAATCCATCCAGTGAGCTCCGTAGACTTCTTTTTGATGACATCTCTGGCGCTTCTATGCCTAGGAATGTTCGGATAGCTTCTTAGTTTTCTTTTGGGCCTTTGGCCCTCTTTTGTAAAAAAAAAAAAAAAAAGAAAACTACGGTTACCTTTTTTCTCAATGCACATGACTAAACCTTATTAGTTTGCTAAAAGTATTTTCATGGTTTATTATTTTTTTTTATGTATGATAGATCGGACTCATTTAACATAAACATTGGGTAATATAGAGCATATGTAAATATTTTGTATTTTTGTTTATTATTGAAAGTTCTAGATTGAAAAGGAAGAGAGAGAGAAAAGAGTAAGATAAATTGAGAAGTCCTTGCGTTGCCTCTGTTCGGGTTTCAATCCTACCAGGTCGTTGGTGTGTAGTGCTACATGTTTCCCTTTGTTGGTGCCCTTTTTCCACTAATTTCGAGGATTTCTTTCATTGTTTGTAGTCTGGTTTCTTTTTTATTGTTTTTCTTTTTGTCTATTAGTTTTAATCTGAAACAATGGATTCACCGTTGGAAAAGACACAAAATGGTGAGAGATTCAAACAAAGAATTCCTAAATCTCACAACTGAATCTGATTCTTCAAAACTCATAGATGCTCTCAAAAAGTCTCAACATCAAGGATCCTACTTTGGTTCTATTGTTGAAGATTGCAAAAGTTTTTTTTCTCTCTCTAGTTTCAATTATTTAGAGTTAGTACACGTACGCCGTGAGGCTAATCAAACGGCACATGATTTAGCACAGTTTGCTATTTCTTCTCTAACTGATTTTGTATGGATCAAATAGACTCCTCGTTGTATTTCAATTGTAGTGACACTTGATGTTGCAATCTTTTGATCAATACAATCAGTTATTTGAAAAAAAAAAGTAGTTCTAGATCATTATTTTATAATAAAAAATTGAAAAAATGGTAAAAATGTCTTGAAACTATAATGATTCTTATGATTTTGATGATGAAATTTTATTTAAAAAAAATAAAAGACACTAGGGATACTTTAATTGTTGAATTAAAATAAAATATTACAATTTTTAAGTATCAAACAAATGTTTAATAATTGAAATGGGGATGTAGCTCAAATGGTAGAGCGCTCGCTTTGCATGCGAGAGGTACAGGGTTTGATCCCTTGCATCTCCATGAATTTTCCTTTTTTTTTTGTGCAGCATCTCCATGAAATTTCCTTTTTTTTTCTTCATAAATTAAATTGATAGCCATACTTTCATTTCTTTCATGATTTTTTTTAATAAAAAATTGCTTTGATTATGAAATTATTATTATGAGGTTGTAACTAATAATTCAAGACAAATATTAAAATTATTTTTGAGGGAAAAAATATTTAAATTATTATAAGGATACTAATTCCTTTCCTATGACACCACTGAAAATCTCATGATCAACTCTAATACTTAATATTTGTCTATGAAGCCACCCATGAATGTGTCTTTTAGCAATCCACACCTCAAGGTGTGATTTCCACTTTTTAGTTATAACTTTGCTAAAAGACACATTCGAATTAGTTGGTGTCTTTTAGCAAATGTTCATAAAATAACTTGCTAAAAGACACCTTTTAACTTCATAAATGGTGTCTTCTAGCAAAACCCATATATATATATATATATATATATATATTCGTTATCCTTGAATGCCTGATTTTTCAAGATATAGATGATGGCTTCATTAGAGAAAGAGATGTAGAAGTACAAAACTTCCATAAAGGATGAGTGGCCCTTCTGTTTTTTTATTTTTCTTCTTATATTTGAGTTAGCAATTTTATTTATGCTTTGAATCATTAGAACTTTGAATTGTTTTTCCTTATAATTTTTGGTAAACCTTATGCTTATCCAAAAATCAATATATATTTCTACAAGAGCATGATGACCATTCGTAATTATTGTGTGGGATTCAATTCCTACACGACATGCATCGATGGGTCAAGCCAAAAGGTGATATTGATTATGAAATGGTTATTGACATGCATCGATGGGTCACTTTGGCATATAGGTTATGATTTTAACTTGTTCCTGATTACCTTATATACTACCACACTTTTTTGAGGCCAGTTTAGACTTGGTAAGTCCCTAATTCACCTAGACTTCTCCCTTATAAAAAACAATTCAGTGCTATAGAATGCCCAAACACTCGGAAAACTTTGAAGCATATCCAGATCCGATGAGCTTCCAATTCACCTAATCTTCTTTCAGATAAAAGAAAGGGTCATGTTAACTTGTGCCCTTAGGGTACATGTTAAGCAATCTAAATAAAGCAATTTTGCATTGGAAAACACAATATAACAACTTTTAAAAAGTTGAATGCACGCATTTTAATATGTGTATTTCTATAATGAGTATCTTAACATGTGCGTTGAGGGCACAAGTTAACATTAGCCTTTAAATTATTAACGTTGTTTAAATGCGTGTTTTTTTGTGGTCAAGTAAATATGTTTCCAATTACTTGCTAGATGATTAATGAATATGATAAGAGATCACAATTCATTGAATTAAAAATGCCATTACTCTATCCGTCCTAAATTTAAAGTCGTTTTGAAAAAAAAAATTATCATAAATTATAAGTTGCTTTATAATATCAATAAAATATTAATGTTGTTTTTTCTCTTAGACACCCTTAACTGTTTATTACTCTCTGTTATTTCAATTCTTTAATTTTTCTTTTTCATGTCATTTATTAAGATTGATTTTGTAAAACAACTCGTAATTTCTATTTTCTATGCAAAACTATTTTCATTTCTTAATACATGTGAAATGGCTAAAACGACATATAATTTAAGATTGAGAGAATATTAGTTAAAGTGGTACTCACTTAATATCGCACTTTAATCCCACAAGGAATTGGATCTTGCAATTCTTTTCCAAAAACTAGACCATCGACCCGTGCTATCGCACGGGTCATATCGAATGTAATATTTGGCGGTAACATGTAACAAAATAGTTTAGTTGAATGTCATAATTGTTCTAATTAAATTCATAATATTAATTATCATAGACATTGGTACTGTAAAAGTGTGGTGAGAAAAATTAGGTTAAGTATAGCGAGACAACTTAAGCTTTATTAATAAGAGAAAGGGCCATTCCAAAAAAATAGCATAAAATTAGGAACATAATTTGACTTTAGATTTATTAATAAGAGAAAGGGTGGGGGTAATTCCTTTCCAAAAAAATAGCATAAAATTAGGAACATAATTTGACTTTAGATAAACATTAAATGCAAAAGTGTGGAGGGAAAAATTAGGTTAAAATTAGGTTAAGTATAGCGAGACAGGTGAAGCTTTATTAATACTAGACCATCGACCCGTGCTAACGCACGGATCATATGGAAGGTAATATTTGATGATATAGGTAACAAAATAGTTTAGATGAATGTTATGATTGTCATATAGTATTTCATAATATTAAGAAGCATAGACGTTGATACTGTACCATAACATAATATTTCCATGACATCGTCCTTGATACCGTAACGTAACATAATAGGTTAAGTATAGCGAGACGGGTTAACATTTATAAGTAAGATATTAGGTTAAGTATAGCGAGACGGATTAACAGTTATTCCTTTTCAAAAAAAAAATAGCAAATAATTAGGAACATAATTTTATTTTACGATAAACATTAAATGCAAAAGTGTGGAGGGAAAAATTAGGTTAAAATTAGGTTAAGTATAGCGAGACGAGTTAACATTTATAAGTAAGAGATTAGAGAATGAAAAGAGAGGGAAGATGGATAATTGATCGATTAGGAAAGAATATAATTAAAAGACAAATGGATTGAAGTGATCCTTAAAAAAGAATGGATTGAAGATGAGATGTTGCATAAGTATGCAAATGATTTTTTGTGAGTAAAACAAAATTTGTCCCACATTAACCTCACATTGACAACATATTCCAAAAATAACCTCATGCAATTAAATTAATGCACACTGGTTTTATTAAACTCAGTTTGGAACAACTAGAACAAAAATCATTGGAATGACTCATTGAAGTTTATGGGTGTGTTTGATCTGCTAAAAAATGAACGATAAGACCATACAATTTCAATTGTACAATGTATGATCTGTAAAACTGTTTGAGAGACATGACAAATCGGAAGCAAGGGACATGAAGAAAACTGAAATTTTTGTTCCACGCTAAACCGCAACACAACTTTTTGTCTCATATCCAACTCGAACCGTTTTTGAGGGTGTGCAAAAAGCTCTAGTGAGCTAGGCCTCCAAAATATTTTTACGGCCCAATACCCTCATTTCGGAAAAAAAAAATCTTAGTTCCAGCCAAAAAAAAAAAGAAACTTTTGTTCCTTTTTCTCTTCTTCAAGCCTGAAAATCAAGTGAAAAATTACTAATTTTTTTTGACAAAATAAAAGATATTCATTCATTCAAATCGAAAGAGTACATCGATATAATGCAAATTCGCTAAAAACAAAAAGGATGAATCTGTGAACAGGCTCACGAGATCCATGTTAATAGCATAAAACGGCAAAGTACAAATGCCTACACATATGACTATATTTAAATATCCGGAATAACCATGTTTCCGGATCTGCAACGTGGATTACGCCAAAGTCATTGATGAGGTCTGCACTGGATCGAAGCTGATCTAACAATCTGAAGCGATCAAATACTTGAGAGAAACAAGCAAAACAAACAATGTCGCACAAAGACGACGAACAACCAACGTCACACGAAGACGACGAAATCACAAAATAAAACGAAATAGATGTGAAAATCACTTATTTCAATAAAAGGGAAATAGAAAAACGAGTTAGAGGGGTGATTTTGGGTCAAAAATTGACCCTAAATCACCCCTTTTTGGTGGATGAAGGAGAAGAAACTAGGGTTTTTGTGACGGCTCACAAGAGAGAGGAAAAAGAGAGAGAAGTGAGAAATTACTAATTATCGCTTAATTTTATTTATTGGTTCAACCTCAACTTTATATATCTATGTGGTTCAACTTCAACGCTGCAGAATTTCTCAATACCATTCAGAAATTTCAGGTTCTATGTTTTTTCAACCTTCATATATGCCTCATAAATTGCCTCCTAAGTTTAGAAAGTTTAATTTTGGATTTGAGAAGCTTAAAAATAGGAAAAGAGTTGATGAGTTAATTAATTATCAAACACTAGCTCTCGATAAATTTATCATAAAAGAATCACAAATTCTTATTGATGATAACGTTAACGTTGGAAATGGAATTCTTGAAAATGTGGTTACTACTGAAAAGTGCGATAGAGATTGACTTTTTTATATTTAGGGGTATTATTTTCAATTTAAATAGAAGATTACTCTTTTAAGAACCAATTGCATTTTTTATTTTATTAAGGGTCTACTTTTACTATGAGAGTCGGACCACAAATTTCATAGAAACGACATTCACAATTGTCTAAAATACCAAGATAGTTTTTTGTCCACGAAAAATTGTGGAAGACCAAATATTGTGCAATACACAATAAATTACACCAGGTTTCCTTTAAGTTTGAGGTTTGAAACAGATTGATCCTTTAAGTTATTTCGGTAACACCTGAGTCATTTAAATTTGAAGGTTTGTAACTGATTGGTCCTTTAAGTTATTTTGGTCACACATAAGTTCTTTAAGTATATAAACGTTTTCGATTTAGTCATTCTGTTAACCAAACATTACAAAAACAATGATGTTGCATAAGAACTAAATCGAAAACGTTTACAAACTTAAAGAGCTTACATGTGACCAAAATAACTTAAATGACCAATCTGTTACAAACCTTAAACTTAAAGGATCCTATTTAGTATAAATTAAACAACAACTAGTTTATGAGTGACAACTCCCAAAAAATTAGAGAGAAAAATATAGAAAAAACCAGTTTGACAATACATACAAAATCAAACATGACTTTAGACTATCATTCACTTTTTTAAATATGAAAATCCGTCAAATTATTTCCTAATATTTTAATAGTAGTGACTAAATTAATGGATTTAAATCACTATGAAATTACTTATTTTATTTTCATGGTTTTAGGAGTACTCTAAAGGCCCGTTTGATTTAATTTTTTTAAAATAAATTTTTATAGCGTAATATTTTTTTTACAATTTTTTTAATAAATAAATTTTTACGAAAAGTTTCGAATGAAAAATTCGTTTGAATAGTTTATCTTAAAATGTAATTATAAGTATTTTATCATTTTGCTATAATTTTTTATGGATACTAAAATTTTGAAAAAATTTCTAAAAAAAAGCTATTTAAAATAATTTTTAATAAAAATCATTTTTAAAAGATGTCACATTGAAAAAAATACGTGATTTTTACTATGTAAAATCTCTAATCATGAATATTTAAGTTAATAAATGCCAAAATATCATTTTTAACTTATGTCAAATGAGTTTGAAATAACCTAGTTTTTGAGTAAATTTCTAAAACAATAATTTTTAAAAATACCAAAAAAAAGAGAGCCATCCGATTAAATGGACCATACAGATTCAATTTCTTTAACTTTTCCATTTTAAATCAACAACATACTGAATTCAATTGTTGTTTGAGGTAAATTTCGACAATTCCAACAAGCTTCTTTGTATGAGAACGTTATAAATCACCACTCCCAAACCTGTTGGTTTCCACTACAGCTCAATCCCCGTTCCCGTTTCTCCTTATTTCTTCATCAGTGAGTTTCTATGCCAACCATCATGATTCATTTTATGTTATGTTTTTATGTTCATGACATAGTTTTGACTTGTAGCTGTTTGATGAAATGCCCAACTGAAAAAAATAAACTTACCCTGTCATCGCCTTCCACCCACTAGTTTTTCTTTCTATGTTTTAATGTATTTTTTTAGCTTCACCCGGGTTCGAATTGGAATGTTTATAAAGTTGATGCTTTTGTTATGAATTGTTTGTTAGAAAGTTTGGAATGTTGGAAATTTTGTTTTGAATTGGGTATAGAGAAGGCCTCTGTAACTCTGTTGCTAGATTTTCTAGAATTTTGATATGCTGGTTTATTTTAAAATGACTAAATGCTTTGATCATGAGACATGATTCATGACAATTTGTTTTTCGTTTTCTTTTCTAGCATGGTTACTTAATATTATGTTTTTTTTCGTTGTCCGGTGAATAGGCTTTTCTAGACTAAATGGTTTAATTATGGTTCATGATAAATTGACAATTTTATTTATTTCTCTTTACTAACACTGTTTCTTCATCCATGACAATTATTATTGTGGTTTCTTTAAAATTTTAGCCACACCAACATCAAATGTCTAGATCCACCCCTGTGTGTGTGTGAGTTTCAGGTGGTTCTTGCCACTTGGTCTACAAAAAAAAAGAGAATAATATAACAGTAATAGTAATACTAATACTAATACATGTTGTTTGGGTAGGTTTGAATGGCCAGTAAGGACGATGATGTAAAAGAGAAACTAATAGTCGATGCCCGGGCTAGAGACATCAGTCACAATGTGAGATGCACCGATTGTGGGAGTCAATCCATTGAAGATTCTCAAGCAGACATTGCCATTCTTCTTAGGAAGGTACATCCACTCTTACATTCTCTTCATTCACCTAACCAGTTTCTAAAAATTGAATTGATAAAAGGAGCCTTGTTTGGAGTTGTTGCATGGTCACTAGAAAATAAAAGTTTCAAGTCATGGCTAATTTTTTGGAACTAGGTTAATAATCTCAGGGTAGAGTTTGTTAGTAAGATTCTTGAAAAATAATGTCTAGCGCCTAAACTCCTTTTGAATATATATATATATCTCTGAGGACTGTAAAACAAAATTTTAGGAATAGAGAACAAAAACTGAGAAGGGAATAAAAAAATCAAGGAAAAGTAAACCCCAGAGGATAAAAAGTACGTTACCACACCAACACCACCCACATATAAAAAATAATTTATGTTGGCATTCATATAAAACTGGGAAAAGGAACACAAAAGCATAGAACAAATCCTAGG
The DNA here is from genome assembly GCF_051527215.1 of Medicago sativa. Classification (NCBI taxonomy): domain Eukaryota; kingdom Viridiplantae; phylum Streptophyta; class Magnoliopsida; order Fabales; family Fabaceae; genus Medicago; species Medicago sativa. The sequence continues at coordinate 4,526,908 of NC_140753.1, forward strand.
AGCAGCATACTACAAAAATTACAATAGTCAAGAGCTACAGACAACAATACCTTGAAAAGTTGTTCATCAAAGCGATCGGATGAGAACTTGGTAGAAGAAGCAAGAGCTGTAACTGTTAGAAACCCTTTGACACATGACTGCCAATCTTCACTACAAATTGATAAGCATACTCATCATTTCTATCTTCCACTGATATCATTTCACTCTTAAGTCTCTTACACACTTGAAAACTGCTGGTGCATGTACTTGACCAGGCTGTGACTCTTTAAAATTTGTATATGCACATCAAGCGATTGAGCCACATGGAGGAATCCCACATCGAAATATTTAAGATATAGAGGGTGGAGAATGAGATATGAAATTGAAGTGTACTGTATTGAAATTCAAATCACATTGTCATGTATTGGGTTAGTTGAGGCCTCCAATCGCAAGTGTCACTTCACCCAAAATGCAAAATGTTGTTGTTTTCAATTTTTATTAAAAAAATGGTCCAATATGTGAAACCAGCCCAACTGTCGTTTTCTCCCAAGTTTTAGTGCATAGTGGTTTTCAGGCCCGAATGGACAGGGCATAGGTCCAGTTCCCGGTCAAACCGCTGGTTCTAGTTTTGATTACGGTGTCAGATCCAGTTTTGATTACGGTGTTTGAAAGTGAGATTTTTTGGTATTATGTAAACCCTAAACACTTGAACAATTTTCCAGTTAATCCGTGATGAAATTCGTTCTGGAAAAAGTGACAAGGAGATCTACACAAAGCTTGAAGCTGATTTTGGAGAGTCCATATTCTATGAACCCAAGTTTGATAAGCAGACAGCTGCTTTGTGGTTATCACCGGTAAATTTTTCCTGGTGGATTGAAAGCACTCTCACTTGAACTTGTAATTTATTTTGTAGTGCAGTTTATATTTGTATTGATTTGAGAAACATGTGCTTTTGAATAGCTCTTAGTTGCTGGTGCAGCTGTTGGAGTGTGGGCTTACCAGAAGCATAAACAAAAGACTAATGTTCACATCATGGCTCTGAATCTTGTCAGAGGTGTTCCATTGACCCCAAGAGAGAAGGAAACAATGCTTGACGTTCTTACACCGCCTGCTTCACAGAGATTTAAGTCACAGGGAGTTGAGACTTCCACCTGGTGGAGGAGATTGCAAGGTCAATGATCCGATTGACTATTCCGATCGTGGCATTTACCTTTTAGGCAACTCTGCCAACTCAGTTTGTGGCTTTAAAGGACAACAAATGTATTCAATTTATATGTTTATGAATGTATATTAGGTTTCACTTTGATGTTAATCCACAAACTTCCAAGACCGGTATTTTAATTTTATGCGTCAACACCAAGCGTGGAGCAGATATACATGCTAACAATGAGTTCATATGTGTAATAATGTTGATTTCATTGCTTAATTTCCATGCCAATCCTTAAACTCTGTATCCTGGACTTGATATCCAGGATTTCTGGCATTGTGATTCTGTATTCTGACATTACATTTAAGCAATCAACAGATAACCCCTATAACGTGCTAGAACTAAATAAAATTATGCTCGTCAACACTCTTTATTATGACTCCCCTATGACATGGTAGCTATGCATTGAAATTATGGACGCGGACCTAGTTTTTTGTCAGGTAGAATTGTGAGATGGATATTTGTGCAAAAGGGCATCATATGCCTCCGAAATAGATGTATGTATTTGGTTTAGATTTTGTAGTGTTATTTATTTTTTTTTTTTTAAGCAAAAGTAATGCTTTAAGCATTACATCATGATATATAAACAAAAAGAGTAGATACAAAAGAGAGGGGGAACTAGGTCAAAACCCTCTTAGAAATAAACAAACCTATAGTTAGGCATGCCTAGTCTATTAGTAATATAGTCTTTCCTAATGCAGTCAGGGAGTGAAGGGAACCAAACAAATGAAGATAGAGCTAAACCAACATTAGCCATACTATCTGCACAGGAGTTCCCTTCTCTATACACATGAGTGATCAAAAAATTCATTTGCTTAATGTTTTCCAGACAGTTGAGCCAACTGTTCCTGAGGGACCAAGGAACCATCTCCTTGTTTTTGAAAGCCAAAGTGACAAGTTTTGAATCAGTTTCAAGCCACAAATTAGTCCAGTTCTTCTCAATAGCAATATCAATTGCAGTGATTGCACCAAGGATTTCTGCATTGAAGGCTGAGTTTGTGTTTAGGTTCTGAGCAAAAGCACCCAAAAACAAGCTGTTATGATCTCTGAACACCCCCCCACAAGAAGCTCTAAGGGGGTTTTTGGTTAGGGCACCATCAGTGTTGACCTTTATCCAGTTTTGAATTGGAGGGTTCCAGATAACTTCCTTAATCAAAGGCACCTTAGGGGGATGAATGTTAACTTTAAGAGCTTTCAAGAGGACAAATTCAGTCATGTCAACTGCTGAGGTGAGATTGGTCTTGTTACCTGTCAGAGAAACTTCAGCAATTATAGAATTAATAGCTGATTTCAAAAGAAAATTTTTATCTTGGAATCTGGTTTGATTTCTGATGAACCAGATATAATTGAGGATGTTAATAATCACAGCTTTGATCACCAGTTTGCATTGTGGAGTCCAGTTTGTAGTGTTAGACCAAAGTATAGCATGCCATTTTACTGTGATTTTGTGAAGCTAGAATTTTCAGCTTCTAGTTGTCATGTGTCTATATCATTCCTACCGCAGAAAGAAAAAGTCCAGTAAGGAATGTTTGGATTTTAAGCAGACCACGGTACCAATGTGAAGGTCGGGCAAAGCTCCCATTTGTTGCTTCGAGAAGTCATGGTGAAAATGTCAAGGGAATGCAATGCTGATTCCAGTTGGATGGGCTGCCTGTTGGCTTTTGCACCATTTCAAATTTTTATTTGAAGAAAAACCTGAGTTCTGCGTGTTGCAGCATAACATGCATAATCATAGATTTGTTCTTATGGATTACAGAATTTAAAATCCTCAGGTTAGTCCTTATTCTTCATGATTATTATAGTTCTAGTTTAAGCAATAATAACATTCCATTCAGTAGTACACCGATGCCTACAACTTTTTTGTGCAATGCGGATGTGGCGATTTTCAGAGATAAAATTGTTTTAGTGCTGACATGTGTGTTAGGATGACAAAACAGGGTTCATACATGCACAAACAATATGAAAAATTAGCAGATCTAAGGCAAGTGCTAATGTGGCTTTTGAACTTGGGTTTCACTCAAGTGTTTATGAAACTTGATAACATGCTAGTGATGAACGTCATTTCAAGTACTTGTAAATTATAGCTGCATTGTTTTATACTAGTCACCACACTTTTAATTACATTCCATCTTGTATTATAACTACTTTGATGAATGAAATGAGTTAAATTTGTTTTCTTATAAAAAAAAGGATCCAACTCCAAAGGCTTGATCTAGTGGTAAAAAGACAAGTCTTAAATAAATTTGAGAGATTCTGAGTTTGAACCCCGCTAGTTTTTTTTGAAGAGAGATAAATGTCAATATGTGTTTCCTGCCTTGTTTGGCTTAACATCCTCTCACCTTAAATTTTCTTTTTTAAAAAAGATTTTTATGATTATGTTTTTAGACAAAATTTCTCTCGTTGCCCATAACTTAATTTCAAATAACGATTTTGTGTCCTCGTGAGCTTAACTCAGTTGGTAGGGACAATACATAAAATATGCAAGATTCGGGGTTCAAACCCCGACCACCACAAAAAAAAAAATAACGATTTCGTCTTTTATCTTTTTTTTTTCCACGTCATTTTCGTCCTTTCGATCGATATGAATGTAGATTGAAATCTATGATTTTATTTTAATATAAGCTCTTAGTGTTCAAATTTGTGGTTCTTCACTAAAGTTTTAATTTGAATTATAAAATTGATGTTTGAAAATTCATATGCAAATGGATCAAAAGTACACAAATGATAAAAGGCGAAATTGTTATCCTTATTTATTAATTTTGTTACGTCTGCAGCAATTTAACCTAATTTTTTCCCACTCATTTGCTTTATTAGGTTAGCAATTATTTAACCTAACAAATTCCATCTAAAAAAATGCATCGCACCAATTTCATTCTTGTCCTCTTGCCTTTTTTTTTTTTGAAGAAAATATTTTCTACACTTATTTGATTCTGCACGTTTGTTCTAGAAACTATGAGCATATCAATGATCACTTTTGATGCCTTCTATTTTATAATTTTTTTCGGCTACCCTAATTTCCATGTAAACTTGGTTATATATACCTGAATTATTGATAGGATTACCAAACTTTCTTTTATAATATTTTCAGATGTCATACATTTTATGAAGTGTTTTATTTTGTCTACTATGGATTATCACGTGTTATTTTTTCACCGTTACCTATTATATATTACATTTTATTATTCATATGTCAATCCCTTTACAATATATTGCATTTTATATATTGCATTTTATTATTCGTATGTCAAAAATCCCTTTATTTTCAAATCTTAATTCTCTCAAACATAGCATTTGTGAGTCGATATCTACTAACAATATATACAAGTTGAAGTACAAAAAAATCTCTTTGAAACAATCTCCTTGATTTAATGTGCATAATGACCATTTTACAAAATTTAATTTAATTGTTTTTTAAAAAAACAAATTAATTATGGATAATGATCATCACAACTGTAACAAATTTCCACGCATAAATTTGAAATTAATTAGTTTGTTAAAAAAAATTACGGATAATGATCATCACAATTCTAACAAATCTTCCCGGATAACTATGAAATCAATTTATTTGTTTTTTTAAAAAATGACATAAAAACAAATATTATGAAACATAGATATAACAATTTTCAACGCATATTTGTTTTTTGGATGCAAAGTTAATCAATAGTATATATATAAAGTAAGGTTTTTCATGTCACATGTCACTTCCACGTTTCTTCGCAATATTTTTATTATTTTTCTAATTTTTCAAAACCAATATTTAATTTGGCATAAATATCTCAACAAACTTTTGATCTTATCTATTAAATATTTTACTTAACTTTTTTTATTGAATTCCTAATATTTTATGTAACAAAAATATCTCAACAAATCAATAGTATCCATAGTATATATATAAAGTAAAGTTTTTTATGCAACATGTCACTTTCACGTTTATTCGCAATATTTTTATTATTTTTCTATTTTTTAAAACCAATATTTGATTTGGCATAAATATCTCAACAGACTTTTGATCTTATCTATTAAATATTTTACTTAACTTTTTTATTGAATTCCTAATATTTTATGTAACAGAAATATCTCAATAAATTACATACGATACCCTTCAACTATAAATCATCCATCAATCAATCAATCAATATCAATCAATAGTGTGTGTGTGTGTGTGTATATATAGTAAGGTTTATTATGTCACGTGTCACTGCCACGTTTGTTCGCTATATTTTTATTATTTTTCAAAACGAATATTTAATTTGGCATAAATATCTCAACAAACTTTTAATCTTATCTATTAAATATTTTACTTAACTTTTTCATTAAATTCCTAATATTTTATGTAACAGAAATACCTTAACAGAAATAACACAAATTCGTAAAAGTTAATTTTATTCTATATGTGTTAATATTTTTACTAAATCCAATTAATTTTATTCTTGAAGAGATCGTGATGTTACTTTCCTAGAGACATACTCCCTCCAGTTACATTTATAAGCAAAAATGAACTTTCCAATTAATTTTATTCTTGAAGAGATCGTGATGTTACTTTTCTAGAGACATACTCCCTCCGGTTACATTTATAAGCAAAAATGAAACTTTTAAGTTCATTGAATACATAATGTATTTGACCTATATAATGACCAAATACATTAAAAATTGAATGAATCTAAAAAAATGCATTTTTACTTATAAATATGACCGGGGGAGTAGCTGCTTGTTTAAAATTAAATCAAAGGATGATGAATGTAATTTGAGTCAGTTGGTGTAGGGTTCACTTCTCGGAAACTTTTTAGTCCTTAAATTATGATATATTTATAGATATAAAGCATGTATTTAAACTTTAATATCAACCCCCACCCCCAAAATAAATAATTAAATAAATAAATTAATTAATAACACATGCCTAAAAATTAGAACCGTGTGCTTTTCTATTTGGACTAAAAGGCTCATCAACTCTTTTAGAAACACTTATTCAACAAATGAGAGTCATTGTAATTTTTTTTGAGTAAATAGGCAATTACCCCCTTGAAATTGTAAGTTTCGTCAATTACCCCCCTGAAATTAACAAAACGTCAATTACCCCCCTGAAATTGCACAACGTTAATCAATTTACCCCCTCCGTCAAATTCTTCTGTTAGTGAGCATGACATTTTGCAAATACCCCGTGAAGTTTTGCACTTATGTGCAAAATGCCCCCCAAACTTAAAAATTTATATATTTTTTTTTTATCCTTGACTCAAAATGCCCCCGTTCACGCATCTTCCCTCCAATTTGTAAAATTTGTTGCACATATTTACTTGCAGAAAAAATAAATACTTGTTATTCACTTTTAGTTTTACTTGAACACTTTTATTCCCATTGCTAAAAGGATGGAAATCTTTTCTATGTGGTGATTGTTGTGATCATGGAACACAAGAACACAAATACACCAACACATTGTGCAAGTTAAAATTTCTCATACATGTCCAACCATAAAATATGTTTGTGGTCCTGCATAGTGGTTGAATTCTTTTTTGCCCATTAATCAAAATTTGGCTTTTGTCCATTGATTCTATGTACATATTTAGAGAGCATGCATGAAGCCTAAAGTGAACAAACTTGCAGCAAGTTTGGATATTGCATTGAAAAGATTTCTGAAAATCTATGTAGCAAAGAAGTATGTAAATCAGACAAAATTTAATGAACATTGGTTCATTGATCATGTATATATATATAAACACAACTCTACCATTAATGATTTTTGGTTTCAATATTATTTTCATATTGATTACTCAAGCAAGTAAGAATGAGAAAAAATATATAAATTTTCAAGTTCGGGGGCATTTTGCACATAAGTGCAAAACTTTGGGGGGTATTTGCAAAATGTCATGTTGATTAAGAGAAGAATTTGACGCAGGGGGTAAATTGATTAACGTTGTGCAATTTCAGGGGGTAATTGAAGTTTTGTTAATGTCACGGAGGGTAATTGATGAAATTTACAATTTCAGGGGGTAATGCTTATTTACTCATTTATTTTTTCAAGGAGAATCATTCACTGTAACTTGGTTTTTACTATTTTACTTTACTATTTTGAATTTCATTTTCTCCCATTAATGATATCGCGTTCTTTTTCTTCATATTTACGTACTATTGTCACTAAATTTGTTGAATTGTGAGAGACTAATCCCTTATATCAGACTTAATCCTATTGGTATCAACGACAATTTTATCTCCTAAAAATTGTAAAATTTGTCTTTCTTTCAAGTATACTCTCTATGCAATTAATGTCTTGTTCTACACGCAAATAATGTAACTTGTGTTTTAATTTTTGGGTTGCTGTATTGACTTTATCACAAAAAAGAATAAAGATGTGAACTCTTGCCAAATGAATTGTCACGAAGTATATAATTCAACTGTACATGTATTTTCAGTAAAATTTCTTAATGTACACATGCTCCAATTAAATTTCTTAATGTGAACGTGGAGTACGTTCCTGAACTTAATGGAACACAGCTTTTTTTTAACTGAACAATGTAATAATAGAGCTTTTTTTTACTAAAAAAAAGAGCCTTTTTTTTACTAAATGTAATAGTAGAGCTAAGAAGAAGAATTTGTGTCATTCACGTAAACGTACTTAATTTCCTGTGCTTAGCTTATACACATTAATAGTACATTACCACTATTGATATATTGAAAAGAATTTACTACTAATGCAACGAAGGAGACAACACCAATGAGAAGAATTCACTACTTAATGACTTATGTGCATGTGAAGTGCGTAATTTTTTTAAAAAAGAATTTTACACAAATTAAAACACATAATATATTAGTAAAACAAATTACACATCATGTATTACTCCGTCAGTCCTTCACTTTAAAAAAGACACAAACTACATAATTTTGTTGATTTTATAGTATAACTTACTTTATAAGTTACCCTTCATTAATCGTGTGTGAAAGAGAAACTTAATTCGGTGACTGGACTAAAATGGTAATGAGCTTTGGCAAAAAAGACCGATCGTTTAAGAAAATTGAAAGTAATTCTTGAGAAATACTCTATCCGTTTCACAATGAGTGTTACTTTAGCTAAAAAAATTTGTTTCAAAATGAATGTCACTTTACATTTTCAATACAACTTTAATTTTTTTTCTTTGAACTCCACCCTCAACAAATACTCAAAAAGTTTTTTTTAGGGGAAATTTTTTTAAATAAGGAGACTGTTTTCGTGAATTTGATAAAATAGAGACCAAAAAAGCAATTAAGCCAAAATGGCAATTTGTTTTTCTTGAAATCAAATATCAAATAAGTTATGAAGATATTGAAACTACGTTGGTAGAGACTCAAACTCAAATATAAAAAGAATATGAGTGCTATAAACACTCTCTCTTGAATATTCACTTAACACTCTCTTTGAAGCATTTATTTTTTTTAATTTTTTTTTTTTATGAAATCTGTATGAGTTTCGTCACTTTATGTATGACCCATTTTTAAAGTGTAAGACTTACATTGATTTCACCCAACAATGAAGTGAATATTGAAAAGAGAGTATTCCTAACACTCTTCTAAAAAGAATGAATTTTAGTCCATGAGGTGTCATCAATTAGAGTTTGATATTATAACTTCGAGAGACCAAGCTTATGTCCCTAAAAACCGATGTAAAATAGTATTCAATAACAATACTACTAATAATTTATGGGTTATGATAACAAGTGCCCTAAATACACACACTACAAGAAAATTTGTATTTTACGACTTTTAAAATGAATGATTGCGACTGTTAGAAGGGTCGCAAATGTACAACTGCGACTGTTCCTCAACAGTCGCGGATGTTGGGGTCGCAACTGACTTTTGCGACTGTTCCTCAACAGTTATAAGGTAGGGGTCGCAAACGAGGTGTCGCAAATTGCTGATTTTCTTGTAGTGACTTGTTAAGGAAACAAAAAATAGTAGGTTTTCATTGGATTCAACAATATTTTAACTTTTAAAAAGTTAAATTCATCAATTTTCACTACTTCCCAATGCAATATTTGTTATTTTTGCCCTCTTAACCAATACTCCAAAGACATTCTTTAACCTTTCCCATAATTTATTTCTTTTTGTTGCGAATTCGATGAAAAACTCACACCAATAACAACTTGATGTGTGGAGCAAGGGATAATTAAGCAACCAAAATCAAAGTGTATGGAACAATTATAATCACAAGCCAAAAGTAGAAAACAACAGTGAGAGAAAAGGAAGAGAGAACACAAAAGAATTTGTTGACCCAGTTCGGTCCAAATTGACCTAGTTTGGGGGAGAGAGCAGCCCTCCGTTCCACTATATGACGAGTAACGTTACAAAGAGATTTCAATGGGTTACAAGAATAAGTCTCCCGCCTAATTCTACCCAAAACCCAGCCTCTTCCCGTAACCAAGACTCAATCCTAATAGTGTTTCCCAAGGTGAATCAACCCTCAAAACCTAATATTTGTTCCAAAGAGACAAACTCTATACAAACCCTAGTTTTGTTGTTGCCTTTCTAAACCCTTGTTTCAGCCCCCTCTATCTCAAGGTTTACACTGATACAATGTCTATATTTATAGTAAAAGTAACTCCCATAAAATTGTACCAAATATGGCCAAAAAAATACGTTTCTGAAAAATAACAGCACGCAAAATCGGGCCCCGATTTTTACCATTCGGGCGCCGATTTTTCCAGCACCAAACTGCTCCCAAAGACAGCCAAAATCGGGCCCCAATTTTGCCATTCGGGCCTCGATTTGTACTTTCAGCAAACATCAATTTTGGCCTCCAAACTCCAATTTTGAGTCACTTTCACAACACTTTTCAATTTTGTTTTTTAAAATCTTCATTGTACCATGAAGAGATAACCCCTATTTATACTATTTGTAAAAAAATATTATCTAGAATTTCTATAATACAATATAAAACTTGTCTTTTTCTTAAATATAGCAATGTTAAGAGAGATATGTCCAGAAAAATAGATGAACCATGTGCAACATAGCTATTAGCAGTTAGCACCGGACCAAATACATACAAATTAACATAATATATAGGGAAATTACTATGACAGTTGCTTTATTCAAATTACCAAAAAAAAATCTTATATCATACATGTTGCGAATTCGATGAAAAACTCACACCAATAACAACTTGATGTGTGGAGCAAGGGATAATTAAGCAACCAATATCAAAGTGAATTGCAATTAAACAAGCAAAAGTAGAAAAACAGCGAGAGAAAAGCAGAGAGAACACAAAAGAATCTGTTTACCCAGTTCGGTCCAAATTGACCTAGTCTGGGGGAGAGAGCAGCCCTCCGTTCCACTATATGATGAGTAACGTTACAAAAGAGATTTCAATGGGTTACAAGAATAAGTCTCCCGCCTAATTCTACCCAAATCCCAGCCTCTTCCCGTAACCAAGAGACTCAATCCTAATAGTGTTTCCCAAGGTGAATCAACCTTCAAACCCTAGTTTGTTGCCAAGAGACAAACTCTATACAAACCCCAGTTTGATTTCTAAACCCTTGTTTCAGCCCCCTCTATCTCTCAAAATAGTCTGATACAAGGCCTATATTTATAGTAAAAGAAACTCCCATAAAATTGTAACAAATCTGGCCCAAAAATACGTTTCTGAAAAATAACAGCACGCGAAATCGGCCACCGATTTTCCAAATCGGCCACCGATTTTTCCCGAACAGAAAGCCTCCCAAAAGGCAGCCAAAATCGGCCACCGATTTGTACTTTCAGCAAACACCAATTTTGGCCTCCAAACTCCAATTTTGAGTCACTTTCACAACAATCTCCACCTTGACTCCAAATTAGTGATGATGCCCATTTAACATCAACACCTTGCTGCTCTTTCCCTTGCTTCCCACTACACCAAGTAGCTCCACAAGTTTACACCTTAATCTCTTCAATCATCGGAATGCCTTCCGCCCCTTTGAAGATCCTTGTGTCCAAACTACTCAAGGAATTTTAGGTAGTCCCACAAGTACACACCTTAACCTCTTCAGCCATCGGAATGTCTTCCGCCTTCTCGAAGATCCTTGTATCCAAACTACACTAGGAATTTCAGGTAGTTCTACAAGACTACACCATACCTCTTCAATACGAGACATCTCCCGCTTCCTTGAAGATCACCTTGCATCCAATCACCCTTGGACTTTTAGGGTAATTCCACAAGCCGTGCTATACATTCTTCAACCTCCGGAATGCCTTCCGTCTTCATGAAGAAAACCCTTGCTCACCACTAGAGCATAGCACCCAAGGTCCTCCATAGTCGTACCACTCCCGGTGTGTTCAACTCCACCTAAAGCTGAGCTTCCAACCTCTCAACTAGCAAATGAGTACATCCCACTATGTCTTCCTTGAACCTCCACCTCAACCGGTAGATCATGAGTATTCTTACCACCGCCTCTCCAGGCTGATGTTGAGTGTTTAACGTCTCTCCAGACGATCACCGCTCCACTAGGCATCACCCCCAAGGTGAGAAACATCACCTTCATCCTCTAAACAGCACACCATCAAAGCACCTGCATCCTCATAACCCTCAGAGACAATTTGTACGGAATTACCAATCTCCGGACAATCCTTCTTGAAGTGACCCATCTTGTTACACTTAAAGCATTTAAACTTTGTCTTGTTACTACTCTTTCCCCGGTTACCTCTACCTCCACCATTCCCTCTTGAAACACTTAGGCCTTCCCCGTTTTCATCAACTCTCAAGTCCTTCGACTTAGTCAACTCCTTGGTTCTCAAAGCTGCTTGAACTTCTTCCAAGGTAACAGTGCCTTCTTTTCCATAGAGCATGGTATCTTTAAACGATTCAAAAGATCTAGGTAGAGCACACAACAAGAGTATAGCTTTATCTTCATCCTCAAGATTCACCTCAATATTCTCCAAGTCATCAAGGATTTTGTTGAACTCCGTAAGTTGCTCCATGATGGCCTTTGACTCCACCATCTTGAATGAGTAGAGTTGTTGCTTTAGGAATTGCCGATGAGCCAAAGACTTTGTCATATACAAAGATTCCAACTTTGCCCACATCGATGCCGCGGTTGGTTCCTTTGCTACTTCTCTCAAAACTTTATCTCCGAGGCACAAGACAATGGCACTCCTGGCCTTGTCCACCATCTCGGTCTTCTCCGCTCGTGTCATGGTGACCGGTAACGAACCTTCACCCTTCAAAGCTTTCTCACACTTTTGCTGTATCAACACCGCTTCCATCTTTACCTTCCATAACCCAAAATCGTTATCTCCGGTAAACTTCTCAATATCCCACTTCGAACCCATGGTACTTGATTATCCTTTGACCTTTGCCCCACGGTGGGCGCCAATTGTTGCGAATTCGATGAAAAACTCACACCAATAACAACTTGATGTGTGGAGCAAGGGATAATTAAGCAACCAATATCAAAGTGAATTGCAATTAAACAAGCAAAAGTAGAAAAACAGCGAGAGAAAAGCAGAGAGAACACAAAAGAATCTGTTTACCCAGTTCGGTCCAAATTGACCTAGTCTGGGGGAGAGAGCAGCCCTCCGTTCCACTATATGATGAGTAACGTTACAAAAGAGATTTCAATGGGTTACAAGAATAAGTCTCCCGCCTAATTCTACCCAAATCCCAGCCTCTTCCCGTAACCAAGAGACTCAATCCTAATAGTGTTTCCCAAGGTGAATCAACCTTCAAACCCTAGTTTGTTGCCAAGAGACAAACTCTATACAAACCCTAGTTTGATTTCTAAACCCTTGTTTCAGCCCCCTCTATCTCTCAAAATAGTCTGATACAAGGCCTATATTTATAGTAAAAGAAACTCCCATAAAATTGTAACAAATCTGGCCCAAAAATACGTTTCTGAAAAATAACAGCACGCGAAATCGGCCACCGATTTTCCAAATCGGCCACCGATTTTTCCCGAACAGAAAGCCTCCCAAAAGGCAGCCAAAATCGGCCACCGATTTGTACTTTCAGCAAACATCAATTTTGGCCTCCAAACTCCAATTTTGAGTCACTTTCACAACAATACATATTTACACTTTATTGAAAGCGAATTAGCTGTCCCAAGTCAGCACACTGCTTTTACTTGTTTTCCTAAGTAGCAACTAGTAAGTAATTAAAATAAAACTATGATCAAATTGCCATTTTGTCTTCTATTGCATATATGATATATCTATCTATATATACACATGCATGATACTAGGCAAATCCCAAATCATGATGAAAACCAACTACACTATGCAGCTGTCATTGCTTTTTACTCTCATTTTCATTCTCTGCAGCTTCAACCAAATTACATCAGTATTTGCTGCAGAGGAGAATCAAGAGCATAATCACAACTTAATGACATACATTGTTCATGTCAAAAAATCAGAAAATGTTGCTTCCTTTCAATCAGAAGATTTGCATAGCTGGTACCATTCATTTCTTCCACAAAATTTTCCTCACAAAGACAGAATGGTTTTCTCTTACCACAAAGTAGCCTCTGGATTTGCTGTTAAGCTCAAGGTTATCAAAATCGGGACTTTACTTCAAGTCGAAAGGGAGTAGCAAAATCGGGACTCGTAAAATCGCAATCAAAATCGAAGGATTTTACTCAAGGACTTTTGTAGAATCGATGTAGGATAGCAAAGTCGGGACTCGTAAAATCGCAATCAAAATCGAGGATTCTACCAAAAACAAAAATAATGTTAAATATATGTTATAAATTGCATATGATCATAAATGTTTAAAGTTCAAAGTCCACAAAATACATATACATAAATGTGGGAGAAGTGAAAGAATGAAAATTTTTGGGCTTTCGGGTATTTATAGAACGGGTCATGGATTCAAATCGGGTCAATTGGCGAACCAGGTCAAAAATTGACCCTTATCAAAAAAATGAACAAAATCCTTCAAAATCCATCAAAATCCTGCGATTTTGAATGGATTTGACGATTTTGTGCGATTTTGTGCGATTTTGATAGGATTTTGCCTGTTTTTGGGACTTTGCTATGGATTTGAGTCGTTGCAGCTACGCAAAGTCGCAAAAACCAGGATTTTGAGACTTAAGTCGGGTTTTTGATAACAATGGTTAAGCTAACACCAGAAGAAGCCAAATCTCTTCAAGAGAAAGGTGAAATTGTGTCAGCAAGACCTGAACGGACCCTTGAATTACACACAACTCACACTCCAACTTTCTTGGGTCTGAAACAAGGACAAGGGTTGTGGAGGGACGACAACCTTGGAAAAGGCGTCATAATTGGTATCATAGACACGGGAATATCCCCTTTACATCCATCTTTCAACGACGAAGGAATGCCACCGCCACCTGCAAAATGGAAAGGCCATTGTGAATTCACTGGGCAAGCATGCAACAATAAGCTCATAGGTGCAAGAAACATGGTCAAAAGTGCAATTCAAGAGCCTCCATTTGAGAATTTCTTCCATGGAACACACACCGCTGCCGAGGCTGCAGGAAGATTTGTAGAAGATGCAAGTGTTTTTGGTAATGCTAAAGGTGTAGCAGCAGGAATGGCACCTAATGCTCACTTAGCAATATACAAAGTGTGTAATGACAAAATTGGATGCACTGAAAGTGCTATCTTAGCTGCAATGGATATTGCTATTGAAGATGGTGTAGATGTTCTTTCACTTTCACTTGGTTTAGGTTCTCTTCCATTCTTTGAAGACCCAATTGCAATTGGTGCTTTTGCTGCTACTCAAAATGGTATTTTCGTTAGTTTCTCTGCTGCAAACTCTGGTCCTGGATATAGCACTCTCTCCAATGAAGCTCCTTGGATCCTCACTGTTGGTGCTAGCACAATTGACAGAAAAATTGTAGCATCAGCAAAGCTAGGAAATGGTGAAGAATATGAAGGTGAAACGTTGTTCCAACCCAAAGACTTTTCTCAACAATTATTGCCACTTGTGTATCCAGGTTCATTTGGATATGGAAACCAAGCACAGAATCAGTCCTTGTGTTTACCAGGATCCTTAAAGAGCATTGATTTAAGTGGAAAAGTAGTGCTGTGTGATGTAGGAAATGTCTCAAGTATTGTGAAAGGACAAGAAGTTCTAAATTCGGGTGGTGTAGCAATGATCCTTGCAAACTCAGAAGCACTTGGTTTCAGTACTTTTGCTATTGCTCATGTTTTACCTGCAGTTGAAGTGAGTTATGCAGCTGGTTTAACAATTAAATCTTACCTAAACTCAACATACAATCCAACAGCAACATTGATATTTAAAGGAACGGTAATTGGTGATTCTTTAGCTCCTTCTGTTGCTCCATTTTCTTCAAGAGGACCAAGCCAACAAAGTCCTGGAATTCTTAAACCAGACATCATTGGTCCAGGTGTTAACATTCTTGCTGCATGGGGTGTTTCTGTAGACAACAAAATTCCAGCTTTTAACATTGTTTCCGGTACTTCAATGTCTTGTCCTCACCTAAGTGGTATTGCTGCATCGATCAAAATTTCTCACCCTGATTGGTCGCCAGCCGCTATAAAATCAGCAATCATGACAACTGCTAATACTCTCAACCTCGGCGGGATTCCTATATTGGACCAAAGGCTTTTGCCGGCTGATATTTTTGCTACTGGTGCAGGACATGTTAATCCTGTTAAAGCAAATGATCCCGATCTTGTTTATGATATTCAACCTGAAGATTATGTTCCTTATCTGTGTGGTTTGGGTTATACTGATCAAGAGATTGAAGTTATTGTTCAGTGGAAAGTGAAGTGCTCTAATGTGAAAAGTATACCAGAAGCACAGCTGAACTATCCTTCTTTTTCTATTTTGTTGGGGTCAGAGTCACAGTTTTATACCAGAACTTTGACTAATGTTGGGTTGGCAAATTCAACCTATAGAGTTGAACTTGAAGTCCCTTTGGCTTTTGGTATGAGTGTTAATCCTAGTGAAATAACATTTAGTGAGGTCAATGAGAAGGTTAGTTATTCGGTCGATTTTATACCAAAAACTAAGGAAAGTAGAGGGAACAATACTTATGCTCAGGGTTCTCTCACTTGGGTTTCTGATAAACATGCTGTTAGGATACCAATATCAGTCATTTTCATGTAACATATGAAGGGAGAAGGTGATGATATTATGTTCAAGAAATAAAGGAAATGGAATATATTTGTTGGGGAAATTCAAGAGATACTAACTAAATACTACCATGTTTCTTTATACAAGTAATTTTATAATTTTTGGCACTGGCCAATAGTATGTCATGTTATTATTATTATCCTTTGAACGTGTAGACTTGTGCTATAAATCCAAAGGCTAACGAAAGTAAAGTACCAAATCATGCATGAAATTGATAGGATCACAGTAATTTTATCAAACTCATCATTTATCCAAACATACACTATGATCAAGTAGCATGCAAGACTCAAGCTCTAAATTTTCTTTCAAAACTGACCTAACATATTTAACAAAAGTCGGATATGAACTATTTCCACTCCTACTTGCTAATAGAGACGTTGCAACTTAACTGCTTGTAGGTTATGCAAACTTTCAAACATAAACTATAATCTTCACACTTACTGTTGTATTGTCCTCCCTTCGACCCTTCTCCAAAATTATGATCTATCCCGCTGCACTGCACATAATCCTTCCTGCATCCTTAAGGGGAATTCAAGAGCAACTTAGTATCTTTGCAGATTCAACAATGTTAAAACACTTTTAACTCTCTTCCTTCCAAATATGATTTTATTGGGAATGGATCCTCTACTGTGTAATTTACACTTGAAAGAATAAAGTGTGACGTACGTGGGTGAGAAAAATTAATCTCTAAAATTTTCATACTAGAGAAAAATGTTAACAATTTGATTTTTATTTTTGTTACAAATTAAGTTGTGTCGTCAAAATAATTGCCGGGAAGCAAAAAGAGTCTTCACTCATTTTTTTCACTTAGCGGTCTTCACTCATATAAAAATTGAAACGTGATAAAGTACAAATATATAACTAATAAAAAAAGAACGAGTGAAGATAAAACACTGCCATCACCTCCACCACCTATTGAGGATATCAAGCCAAAGAGAAAAGTAAATAAATAGGAATATATGATAATTGTATTAATCTGAGATATATGAGAAAAATATATGTTTCTGTACATAGAGAGGAATAACATCTTCTCTTTATATGGCCTAGCTATAGAGCCGTTGGTAACAAGACACACCAGCTAATGACAATAACTATAATTAATTACATATTAAACTAGTTTGACCAAGTAACAATCAATTACGTCAATTAGAATTAATTACACATTTGGTCAAGTAATATCAGTAGGTAAAACCACCACCGTCATGTCTGCCTTGTCATCATCACCTCCATTTTGCTATGAATAGTGTTTGGATGTGTCATTACATAATCAAATGCGCAATGCATCCATGGAAATCTTAGTATCATGTACAAAACCCTCCCATCCTGTTAGCACAAATGTGAAGCACATATTAAAATCATAAATATCCATGACATTAGTTGATGTAAACCCTTTTCTGCAAGGGTAAGAAATTTGATGTTCATTTGGTACAATTATTTTCACACGAGTGCCATCTATAGCATCAATACAATCCTTAAAATGCGAATAGTATTGGTCATCATTTATAATTTGACGAGGAACATCTTTAAAGGTAGGATCAACCGCGACAATATGATATCTTTAGAAAGGGAAAGTATTGGTTTTAGGACACTATGAATTTGTTTAGAAATTGTTTCTTCAAAATGTATCGAAGCTGGTTGACTTAACATATATAAGAAAAGTCCAACCTGTACATGAATGATCATGCCCTTTGTTGCTTTTAGTCCATAATTTTGTTGAAAATGATATTAATAGTTAAAACATTAATATCATGAGTATCAATGTAACTTTTCGACAATGATGTATGACTATTCTAACTTTTAATACTGTTTTTTTACATCTTTTTAGTGGTGGTTTGATTCTTTAATTTTTTTAAATTAATAATATTATAACATTTTATAATTATTATATAATGACAAATCTAAACACTTCAATTTATGTGAGTACTTTTTAGTGTACATAACCAAATATAAAAAGCTTATTGAATATAAGAGCTTATGATGTAAACTCTAATGCTATATAAGCATATGAATAAGCTATTTATCCAAACGAGGCCTCTATTTATTTTTAAAGTTTTATTTATTATTTTGGGTTATTTTTTCACCTACCAATTTCATGCGAAAAATGTTATAATAAAAATCACAGTATCTTCTTATTCTTATCTTTGTACCAAAAAACAAATTCACAGTATCAATCCCGCGTTCGTTCCGTCCGTTATAAGCACCGCTGTACGACGAAGCCGTAGTGATGGAGGAAACAACCGCCTCCACCGGAACCCTAACACCGGCAACCAGCATTCCATTCGATCTCGCAGCAGAAATCATCTCTAAACTCCCCGTCAAATGCGTCCTACGATTCCGTTGCGTATGCAATTCATGGAATTCTCTAATCTCAACTGATCCCAAATTCGTTAAAAAACACCTTCACGAATCAACCAATCGCCACCACCTCATAACAACCACATGTATCCCCTCAAAAAAATTCACAGTAATCTCTTACCCACTTCACTCTCTCAATTTCAACTCAATTTTCACTGAACACCAGTATTCTCCCATTAATTGTAACTATTACGATCGCCTCGTTGCTTCTTGCGACGGTCTGATTTGTTTCGCTATCAATCCCAATCTCGATCTTCTTTGGAACCCTTCCATGAGAAAATTGAAGCAATTACCCGCTTTAGATACTCCTAAAGAAGGAGATTCTGATGGAAACACTATCTATGGTTTTGGTTATGATCCTTTCATTGATAATTACAAGGTTGTTTCTGTTTTTCGCTATAATGTAAATGCTTGTAAAACTGAGGTTAGTGTTTATACTTTGGGCACGGATTATTGGAGAAGGATTAGTGATTTTCCGACTTTGATGATTCCTTATAGTCAACAGGGAATATTTGTGAGTGGTACGGTTAATTGGTTGGCGGATTATGATTTGGATGATAATAATAGCTCGGCTACTATTGTTTCTCTTGATTTGCGGAAAGAAATTTATCAAGAAATTTCACAGCCTGATTATGGTGACGTTTCTGTTAAGTTGAGTTTGGGTGTGATGAGGGATTGTTTGTGTGTATTTACTCATTCTGACTCGTTTGATGATGTTTGGCTTATGAAGGAATATGGAAATGAAGAGTCTTGGATTAAATTGATCCGGCTTCCTTACGTTTCTAATCGTAGTTTGGTTTTTGGCAATGTCAAGATATTATATGTTTTTGAGGATGATAGGCATGTGTTGCTCTTGCTGGAAGAGAGATTTAAATTGAAGTGGGTTGTTTACGATTCCGAAAATGGTGTTATAAAGAGTGCCAAGAGTCAAGACTTTAGTTGGGTAGAATCAAAAGTCTACGTTGAGAGTTTGCTGTTACCTTAATTTGAATATCAGGACTTGGATGTAGATGCTCTGCCATGTTATTTGAGTGAGGTTCAATCCTAACTTTTATGTTAGTTTCTGTTTGTATTATATATTTTGTTTTATGCTTATTTTGATTGCACATCGAGAATTTGCTGTATTATTTTCTTTTGTTTGTCGGTGACAGTTGTTTGTTCTTCTTAATTGTGCATTACGCTTTTACGCTGTTCACAATTACACGTTGCATTACATGGTCCTGGTTTGTTAATTCAACACGGCTCTTTCGCAAAAGCGATTGTTTGCTTTCATTCATTCACAGTAAGAGAAGAAATTGGTGTGCTTGTTGGAGGTTGAACCTGTATGTAGCTGTTAGGTTAGATGATGTAGTCTAATAATCTATGCTGATTATTTCAACTTATATGTTTATGACCCAAGCATGGAGCAGATATACATGCTAAGAATGAGTTCACATGTAATAATGTTGATTTCATTGATTAATTTCCATGCCAATCTGTAAACCCTGTGTTCTGGACTTGATATCTAGGATTTCAGGCATTGTGATTCTGTATTCTGACATTACATTTAAGCAATCAACAGATAATCCCTACAATGTGCTAGAACTAATTATGCTCGTTAACACTTTTATTATGACTCCCCTATTAATTGGTAGATATGCATTGAAATTATTTTTTGTCTTGTAGAGTTGCATATGCTGCATCTGTAGTAGATGTAGGGTATGTCTGGATTTCAAGCAAACCAGAGTGCCAATGTGCAGCTCGGGAAAAGCACCCATTTGCTTTGAGAAGTCATAGTGAAAATGTCAAGGAACTCAAGTCAGCAAGTGTAGCTCATTGCAGTGCCTTGATTCCAGTTGGAAGCTTTAGCAACATTACAAAAATTTTATTTGAAGAAAACGCTTGTAAATTCTGGATGTTACGGTATGCCATCATGCATAACCATTACTTTGTTTTTATGGATTACAGAGTTTAAAATACTTAGTTTATCCTTATTCTTCATAATTATTATAGTTTAGTTGTAGCAATAATAACACTCCATTCAGTACACTGATGTCTAGAATTTTCTTCTGTGATAAGCACTTTGATTTATAGTATAAACTCAAATTTGAAAAGTGTCAACCTTGTGGAAAGATCAAGTTGACTACAGGGGGTAGGGGTTACATTTAAAGTTTGCTGAACCAACAAAAAGGTGGCAGTTTCTTTGCATTAGCAATAAGCACCTGCTGAGCTTGTGAAAGTTTCAAGCAGATGCAATACTTATTTGCTTGTAAAACCTAGAAGGCTAATACAAAAGTGTTGTAGTTGGTAGTATATTATAAAACAGAGTGGCCCGCAAAGTTTGTGGCATGCCATGAATTCTTCAGTGGAAGTTGACCCTACTGGAATAAGTGAGTCCCACATTCCAATTGGAAGGAGCAACATTCCATGCAATAATAGTCTCCTTGGTGGTGTATGAAGTAAGCCTGAAAGAAAGAGCTTGACCACCTAGTGTTGCAAATGCTTGGTAGGAAGCACCCCAGTTATGGCTCATCTTAATCCATCCTGTTCTGCTTCCTTTCACCATCATGCTCGACATATCTCCTCCACCTCCGACGTTCATCACGTAGACTAATAGCCAGTATCCGTTTCCTTGGAAAGAGAATCGGATTCCTCCTTTTCTTTGGCATGGCACCCTGTAAATTAATCAACAAGCACATTAGTTAAGGGAAAATCTGATTATTTCATACTAAGGAAAGTTAAAATGCGCATTGTGAATTTACCTGCGGTACATAACAGGGACGATACCAGCTTTCCATTGTGCAATTTTCATGAAGGCAGGTTTGGCCATGTCAAAATGAACTCGAGGTGGGTTACACCATCCACCATTATCAGAGGGTTTGGACCAATTAGGAGGGCAAAGATTGGTGGCGGTGACAGTGGTGAAGGCCACATTTCTATAACATGCACTTGATTGGTAGCATTTAATCTGGAAACATGTCCCGCACGCATAACCATTGTTGAACAACGTCGAGCTTAAAGCCACCGTATCTGTCCCGTAACCATTCTGAAACAAATTTCCGTATCCACATGCTCCTCCTATAATTTTAGCCACAACCATATTAACAAAAAAAAAATATATCAATATTGATACTAAGTAAAAGTAGTTTAATTTAATTAATAAATTGAAGTTGTGAGATGTTGAATGATACTAATAATGCTGAACTTAATTAAGCTAAGTGAGAAGTAATGATAATTGAGATAACATATAAATGTATATATATACCCATGGTTTCAGAAGCAGTTTCATCTCCATAAAAGGTGGCATGAGCAAGAGACCATTTACTGGGTCTAAATATCGCCACAGCTACTGTTTGTTCTCCAATGAAAGTGAACATCATTGCATAAGCAATCAACATGAAGCAACAAGATTGAAGAATAAATGCCATGATTAAATTTTTGGACAACTAATAGCTTAATTAGTTATCTTTGTATTACAAGGAATCAAGGATTGCAATTCGATGCTTATTAAGAATTACAAGTACATGTATCCTTTATATATGAAGTACAGTTACTATATCACGTCGTAGAATAATTTTAATTGTAGGAGTCGTGATCCCACGATGAGTTTGATAGAGTTTCTAAAATCTCTACAAAGTCAACATTAATATTGTTGATATATATTGTCTTTTTTTTTGTTTAGCAACAGCAATATGATTAGGCAACAATACATTGTACGAATGTTTCTTAAAAAACAAATACATTGTACGTATGTCGGCGCCAAATAGAATTTGTCCTGAATATCTTATGATAAATCAATTTTATTTTTGTTAATTAATTTAAACGTGATTGATCCACACGACTAATAATCCATAATGGCAGGAAAGGAAATGGAATATAAGGTCATTCTACATTTTGTCATATACGTGACTGAAAAACGTGCGTACAAGTTTCATAGTTTTGCATACATTAGAAAATTCATTTTTGTTAAGTCGTTATAACAATTACTCAAGGTTGTTAGTCAACAAAGTTTTCAATAGCTGACTGACTTTCATGTTTAATCTTAGTTATATCCACTAATTAGTCAACTCTTTGAACCAAAGGAAAAGATGAATTACCAAAAAATTAAAGATAGAAAAAAAATATAATTAACTTTAATTTTGACACCCGTAATACTTAGTTTTATAAAATTTTAAAAACACCTAGTAGCATTAATTGAGAGAACTTAAACTCTAAAATTTTGACACCCCTAATAGAAAACTTTAATCTGAGACTTGTATATTTAACTTATGAGTCTTGCTAACCAGTGTCTTAAGGGCAATGATTAAGGAATTTATAAGTAGAAATTTTATCTTGAAAACGTAAGCTGTTACAATTGACCAAGTAATAGTTACACTATTTTTTATTAAAAACTTACTTATCTTGTTTGCTTAACCAATGCCCTTGGGGCATTGGTTAGCATTCTCCTTAACTTATAAGAATGAAAGTTGAAGTTTCAAAAGCTCTTAGATTTAAGAATTATAGGAATTAACTAATTTTTATTAACCAATTCTTTTTGAAGAAACAACCTTCTTATGTAACAAAAAAAGAGAAACATCCTTCTTTCCTTTATCAGCCTCAAGACATCCACCCAAAAAGCTAGATCATCTCCAAAGAGTGATAGAGAGTTCTTGTTACCATATTTAAAGATAGAGTTGCATTTCTATCATATATATTCAGTGAGATTTAGATGTTGAGAAATCAACTTTGATGGGTGAGATGAGAAAAGTTCCATATTGAAAAGATACGAGTTTATCATCTTATAAGTTAGTTTTGTCAAAATATGTTTGCTCCAATATAAAAATTTAATATGATATTAGAGTCTATCCATTTTTTGGGTTAACCAAATTATCCACACACCAAGCTTTTGTGCAAAACGGATACTCATCCAAGTCTTACAGCGAGAGTAATGTGAAGAAGAAAGAAGTTGAGATTATAAATATGAAAATTTAGTCATGTCTTTGAGAGGGTTTACAATTTTTCTGTGCACAATTGTTTGAGAGGATTTGCTAAATTCTTGTAAAAATTGAAAGTTGAGTAATAAATTATTTTGTTGTGAAACTGTGAATGTAAGTATGATGTGTTGAACTACATTAAATTTGAGTTCTTCTGTTGTGTGGAGACTTTCTCTTGGTTTTTACACAAGCTCAATAGTGTTAGGCCGAAAGAAGTGTATCGAGAAACACCCATATTACATATTCAAAAGAGATTAGGGTTGAAAAGAGTTTATAAAGAGTGACATTCAATATCTTGCAAGTTGATTTTATAAAGATGAATTAAACTCGATATAAAAACCTAATAACTAATGAATGACATAGCTAGCTGAAACAAACTTGTGGAGGTGGTAGGAACAATTTTTCACATATAAGCCTACCAAGTATGTTAATTAATGTCAACCATTGGAGTTAAGGATCCTCATAACTCAAAAAAACAAAAAACAAAAACTGTGTATGCTATACAAATATCACAGAATTATAAGTATACACATATCAAGCCAATGGTGTTCCAGAGTGAGCATAATGACTTCATTGCCTTTAACTAATGGAAAACCTTGACAATTTCTTGATTTGATAAATTAGTCAAGCTACCTTCCACATGTAAATAGTTTCTCTACCAATGGAGAACTAATCCCTTCTCATGAATAATGATATGCCTGTATGTATTAGAGATATAAAAGATTAGTTGCAGATTAGTTACACTAGTTAGAAATTGGTTTACCTTATTGGTTATACACTGTGTTTATATAGCTATGTTTTATTTGTAACAGAAGCTCCTTGTCTATGAAAAAGTTCACATGCCAAAAGTTTATGCTACAACATA
The DNA here is from genome assembly GCF_051527215.1 of Medicago sativa. Lineage (NCBI taxonomy): Eukaryota > Viridiplantae > Streptophyta > Magnoliopsida > Fabales > Fabaceae > Medicago > Medicago sativa. The sequence continues at coordinate 4,551,321 of NC_140753.1, forward strand.
TTTAGTAAATATATTTTACAGTATTCAAGGACTTAATCTACCTTCACTTATGCAGTACTTCCTTCTGGCAATGTAATCAATCTTGTAGTTGAATCATATAGCATCACAGTTCCACAGCTGAAGCATAAATTTGGACTGTTAAATTTGCATCTACCATATATCATATTAATTTGATTAAAGAAAATGAATATGAAACTAATGACATGACTTAATAATGTACAAAAGGTTTCATACTTACTTCTCACATTTGACTTTGTTGGTGGAATTTCCACTTGAAATTGACAATATAGTCCCAAAGAAGGAGGTGTTTTCAGTACCACAATTAGGACATGGCCCCTATAATTAAAAATAACTATCTTAGCATATGTAATGGTTCAATATAATCCAACAGAGATAAATTACAAAAACTATACCTTCAAAATCAAGAAATCTTTTATAATTGCATTTGTAATTGACTGAGCAAACCATAGAATGAAAGGAACGGCAGCAAACCAAGTCAAAATGAAACTGAATGGTTCTGGAATCTGCAGTTAACAATTCAGACAACCTTTAGCAATCATTAGATGAATCAAAGAAATTTAAGAATCAGTTGCATCTAATGATCTAAATAAGCAATTAGCGATGGTAGAACAAGGAAAATGAGATATACCGCTATCAGATAGTTGATCTCAAATCCAGTCACATCATCAAGGAAGAAGAACCTGATATTATAGAGCAGATAATAAACAGAGGCAAGTGTCAAGCCCAAACTGGTCTGTTTCATCTAAATTAAAAAAGTTGATCTCAAAGATTTTTTTATTGCCTCACTCACCCTACTATCGACCTTGATAAACCTTGTCTCAAGTCTTTTTTCAAAACTGGACTTATGTTTCTTGTGTCACAAGTTTCTATTTTTACTTTAATCGGTATGTGTTGTTAAGCTATTGGGCACTAAACTTTGTTGAATTTGTACAAATCCAAAATGAAGCGAGTGTACTAGATTTATAACAAGGATGACAGAAAAATCCTCCAATTTGTTCCAACCATTGAACTGCCCTCTGCATTATTTGTTGTTCTATGCTTGTTCCATATAAGACTTTATAGTTCTCTAACAATCACATATTTTTCAAAGAAATCAATGTCTGGAACTAAAAAAAAATGCCAAATCAAATGCAACATGAACTCATCATGCACTCGATTAAAAGAAGGAAAGTTACTTACAATCCTAATGCAATCACAGTTGCCGGGACTTTCAGTAGGAGCGCCTTTAAATAGTCAACAGTTAGATCACTGTAAACCTATAAAAGGGTATTAATTAGTAGTGAATAAACACTAACATTTAACAGTTAAGACATAGTAGCATATAGCAAATCTAAAACATACATGAATCATTTCAAGGAATCCTTAAGCTGAATTTCAGTATAAATACAGGACAGAGGCAATACTATAGTTTTCATAGCAGTCTCAAATCCTTTTATTTAATGTCTTTTATGATGCAAATGCTCATAAACAATGGAACATGCCACAGATTCAACTTGATACCTTTCTACTACGAAGACTGCACCGGGGACCCTCTGCCACAATTTCACTCCCTTCCATCTGTAAAAGAAAAGAGAAAAAGAATCCATATTGAATCACAATTGGTACTGCAAGAAATAATTACACACGCGCCCGTTGCGCACACACACACACCATATTTCAAAATTATATAAAGTTAGTAAATTTTTAGATTTTGCGTGACCGATGAAGCTCTTATTAGATATTCTAATCAAATCACACCATGAAATGAAAATATCAAACCTTTAGCTTCAGTTTTAATTCATCAAACTCTTTATCACTCATGATTGGTTTTCCAGACACATAAGCAATAGATGCTTCCAGAAATTTTTGCTCAGAAGAACCTGCACAAATAACCAATATTGTAAACTCATGTATTGTTATTTGTTACAGTTGCAGTAACATAAGTACATAACATTCACTGAAGTTATTGGTGCATACTTAGCATTACAACGCTGCTTCCTTCCCACATGAGTTCTTCTTTGAGATTATCAAATTCCTCATTTGACATAGTTGCCTTTCCCTCATAGTAGAATGCCTATTCAATATAATAAACAGAAGAATACTCTGATTTAAACATTGCTCAAAACAGAACATATGATAATGAGAGGAAATAATTATATATACTTGAAGTGCTTGAAGAAAATCTTGCTCAAGTTCACCAAGTGACTTCTTCTCTTTTTTGTCTATGCTGCAATATGGTAAGATTTTACTATCAACAACAGCATCTTCCTCAACCTTGCCAGCTGAAGAGGGGAGGAAACAAACAGTGTTAGACCAATGAATGAAACAAATAGTATAAGTTTTTTTTGTTGAAAACTTAGTATCCGGCCTAAAGATTGTTAATGTCATAAGATAAGATAAGACCTTGTTGATCGGAGGTGGCCTTAGGGGAAAGCACAAATAGGCCTCGGCGAAGGGATGAGTGGCGGCCACCGGCGTTGAATTGAATTGGAAGGACTCTAGAAGCAGAAGTGGAGAATGTTGGTCTTGAAGGGCATGTCAATGTGAATGCTAATAATTTACTAGCCATTATGATGATGATGATGATGATTAATTAATAAAGAATATTGTATTGGTGGTGATGGAGCTAGTTCTTCTAATTATGAGGGTATTCATTCATTGAAGGTGAATATTGTTTGGAGGGAAACAAAGATAAGGCAATGACTAACGTGTGGAGGGACTTGGAACTGCTTATTCTCCCTTTCTTCTCCTCTTGTTTCACTATCTTTTTCATAATAATATCAACATCAACATCAAAATCCTAGGTAGTAATACTTTCTTTGTTGCCTCATGTTTTAAGTTATCACGTGGGCATAGGGTGGACCTATATAATTAATGTACTACTTACCAAAATTAATTTTCTAAATTTAATTTAATACTTACCAAGATATATATGAAAGGATCATAACACACTCTCTCTAACATGGCTAACCCAATAATCTTAAAAAAAAACAAGTGAGGTCTGAAATAAGTTATGATATATGAAATCATTTTTTGTTTGCTTATAAAATTTAACGAAAAATAAATCTTTTATTGATAGGCCTAACTCGAAGGCTTTTGTGGTCTTACTCTTGAGCAAGCCCTGCTCTCTAAATCTCTCTCCCTCTATTGTGTTGACATATTTTGATCTTTCAAATTTTAATTATTTTAGATGGGACTATTTACATGCTTTCATTATTAGAGATTTCTTCTGCAACGCGAACAATATTCGTGATTATGGATTTACATATCTATTTTCCATGGTTCATTGACCCCTTTGTGTTATTTATTTATTTAAACTATTTTTTTTAAACAAAAGAAAGGGTGCAGAGGGATTTCCATCTGCAGTACCTTGAAATATATAGATAAAAAAAAGTACAAAAGAGAGGGGGACATAAACCAAAAACCTCGAGGATAAAAGAAAAAAAAAAGCAAAACAGAGAAAACAACCAGAAGCTAGAGGAGCAACATTAAACCAAAATACTAGCGACACAAACGACTAGAAGCCCCAGCCTTAAATCCTTTGCTAGTCTCAGGAGACTGCTTTAATTTATTTAAACTATTTGAATGTAGTGCAGTATTTATTATGCGCGGGCGTAAGGTAAATAGTTTCAAAACAAAGAATCACCATTGATAAATGATAAAATGGTTGAAAAAAAGTAATAATTTGTAAAAAAGTAATAATTTGTGAGAGTATCTATAAAGTACTCCATTTATTTTCGTTGTACAAATTTTATTAGCTTTATCATTAAGTTAAGTAAAAAAGTAATAATTTGTATCTTCCATTTATTTTGTTAAATGGAGAGTATCTTAACCCCTGCAACCATATCCTCGCAACTAGTTTGCGGGTAATTATTTGTGACAGTATCTATAAAGTACTCCATTTATTTTCATTGTACAAATTTTTTTAGCTTTATCATTAAGTTAAACAATTTTATTGGATGTGTCATTTTTCAATGAAAATTTCACACTAGTAAAAATAAAATAAAATAAAACTAAGTGATTGAGCTCAAGTGGTTAATGAGTTTCACTAAAGGACGAATCGTTCGGGAGAATTTGAGTTCAATTTATGGGTGAAAGAATTCTTGGTCAGACTATACTTACCTCACAGCCGAACTCCGAATTCTTGGCCATATTATATTTACCTCACGGTCGAACTCTAAATTACCAAGGACCACTTTCACCAAGAACCGGAGGAATAACACCAAAAAATAATAATAAAAGAATAACATATGTTCTTCATTATTTAAGGGTATTGACAATGTTATTGACGATGTGGCCAAAATGGGCCTTTTCTTTCAGCCATATTACTCTTTAGTTCCATTTCTTAACTATTTTTTCGGCTTTCGTTGTCCAAATAAAAAAGAAAGTTGCTCTTTAGACATCCAACAATTGAATTTAAACTTCCGAAAATATCTCCACCGGAAAGTATAAACCGCTCCGTGGCAAACAATAGTGAAAAACCGTTTCCAAATACTTTTTAGATCACTTACATGTTTAACCGCGCTAAAAAGTAATTGTTGTTATTTGAACAACAAGTTTTTACATCGGTTACTCTTGTAGCCGATTTAAAAAATCATACTTATTTGAACCCATCTTATACTTTTTAGACCGGTTACTCGATGAACAATATTTAAAAGTAGAAAACAGTTTTTATCTTCCACTCACAGGAGAACAATAGTTAACTACCCTACAACTCTATCTTTATCCTTACAAATCACTATAAATATCAATCTTACCCATTTTATTTTGTAACCATTTTTTCACCATCAAAATCATTTCGAGTTCAGCATGAGTTCACCTCACATGACATTTCCAATATGTAAAAACTTCTCGTTTGTTAAATTTATTAGCAATCTTTAATTAATATTTCAGACATTCAAGTAAGTATATGAGCAAGAATTGAGGATTAATGGTAGATTGAATCATACCTTGGAGGACTAGAAAAGTCCTCTTATACGTACAATGAAGGAGTGTACATCTTGGGAATGACGATTATAGATGATGGAATTTATAAACGTCAAGCATTACATACTCAAAGATGAAAGAGGCGTTTTAGATTCCTTGGGAGTCTTAAGCTCCTTAAAGTTGAGTGGGGGGTGTGAATAGTTCAATGTGGACCTTAATGAATTAGGCCTAGTTTTTAAGTCCTGGAATGACAATCAAGGCTCTTTTGGCAGCCCAAAATAGTACAATTTAAGAATTTTTGAAAAATGCTAAGCTAGAAAAAGAACATAGTAAACAAAAAGCAAAAAGAAATGAGTAAATATGAGTAAAATAAATTGCTTGATTGATTGTGTCTAAAATAAAATGTGAAAGAGGTATTTTAAACAATGATATAGAGCACGCAATCCCATTTGCGAAGAACATGGCCTACAAAGACTCAACTTTGATTTTCGTTATATGGCAAACTAATGCGTTGAATTATGATAATTGTTATGTGTAGGTGAGACCCCACATTTTACCTTATTCTCGTTGTTTCACAAAGTTTTTGGGTACTCTTTCTACACAATAATTCTCTCAAAACATGCTTCATATACTTTAATTATGTTTGTTATCGTGAACCATAAAACAGGAGGCGACTGTCCTTGAGGCTTAATTATCTCTTCCACACGACTTTGATTAATTTTGACATTTTCACACTCCTATGTGAAATTGAGAAAGATTCGAATAATCTGTCTTGAAATGTTAGTTCAACTGACTACTCGCTCGACTATCTAACATCGACTAACCTGTAATTCGATTATAGACATTTTTCAGCTAACAATTTTAGATTATTTTTATTGTAAACAAATACAATCCATAAAATTGTAATCCCAATCCCTTCTCATTTAATAAGGAAAAATTGCAAATTAATTCGAACTTTAGATAATCATCCTTTGATATTAATCACAAACTTGATCCCATGAGGAGCCATACGATTTATCCACAGTTAGAATTATGAATTTTCGGATAGGGATGGCAATGCGGGTTAACCTACCCCGTTTAGGCCCGACTCACTATTTGCTCGCAAAAAATGGGATGGAGCATGTCAACTTGAGGTGGTGGGCTCAAACACACACCCACTGGGTTAGCGGGCTGGCCCGTCTAAGATAGATTATTTTCAAAATCTTTGTCCCTTTTTTTTGGACAAATGTTATTAAAAAAATCTGCTACTGTTATAAAAAAAATCATTTTTATTTTTCTTATGTTCATTTTAATCCCTCATAAAGAGAAAAACAATTGTCTTATAAAGAAGTGTCCAATTGTTTTTAGAAAAAAAAACTTAAAATTCAGTCACTTATTATTTATTAGTACAACAAAAATTAAATAAACACTTTTTGATGAGGCAGGATATCCCGCCCCATCCCGTCACGATCCGCTTTTTTAGCAGGCTAAATAGGACAGACCAACTATAGAGGGTGAACTCAAAACCTTAGTCTAATCTACCTAAAATAACGGGTTAAATTGGCCGACACAATGGATCAAACCCGTTCTGCCACCTCAACTTTTGGATATACTAGATTTTGATTTGATTTCCTTTTTTATATGTTGTTTGAGTGGGAAAGAAACTAATCTAGTTTGATAGGAATTTTGGAGGTTGGGGAAAGACGTAGTAGTGCACGTAGCAAAACAAAAAAGTTCATTGCGACCGTTAAGTTAAGGAGAGTAGCACGAGATTTCTTTTAGCTATAGCTACCGTTCAATCCACGTGCATGGATAAATCATATTAAGTTGAGTGTTCGCTCATCACGTGTCGCATTATTGGACTCATATTATAATAGACTTTGTCATTTACTTAAAAAAAATATATTAAAAATCATACCATATGTTTATGAATGGGATATTGATCTGTCCTTCCTAGTTGAAAGTGAAGTACGTGAGGTTAGGCAGTCTATAATAACTAATTAGTTAGTAACTGTAAATTGATCAATCAAACATATATATATATATATAAATAGAAGAGAGAAAGAGAGAAAATATATTATATCCATCCATAATAATAAAAATTATTATACAAACATGGAAACGGTGGCTCAAAGAGTTGAAAGCTTAGCCTTGAGTGGTATAGCATCAATCCCAAAAGAATATGTGAGACCAAAAGAAGAGTTAACAAACATAGGTAACATCTTTGAGGAAGAAAAAAAAGAAGGTCCTCAAGTTCCAACAATAGACCTAAAAGAAATAAGCTCTTCAGATGAAATAGTTAGAGGAAAATGTAGAGAGAAGCTTAAGAAAGCTGCAGAGGAATGGGGTGTGATGCATCTAGTGAACCATGGTATATCTGATGATCTTATTAATCGTTTGAAGAAAGCTGGTGAAACATTTTTTGAGCTTCCTGTTGAAGAAAAAGAGAAATATGCAAATGATCAAAGTTCAGGGAAGATTCAAGGTTATGGAAGTAAATTAGCTAACAATGCTAGTGGTCAACTTGAATGGGAAGATTATTTCTTTCATTGCATTTTTCCAGAGGATAAACGTGATTTGTCTATATGGCCTAAGACACCTGCTGATTATACGTTAGTAATTTCTTCTGTGTATACTTTCTCTTCTCATAATTTTCCAATTCATTCTTTGGTTTTTTTTATTTTAAAAAAACTTAATTGTAGTTTTGACCCAAAAATCGCAATTTTACGATTTTTGACCCAAGTCAAAAATCATAATTGTATGATTTTGACCCTCATCTTTTTTTGAGTGGTTTTGATCTCTTATATTTCCTTATTTATAATTTGGTAGTCTCTCAATTTTCATCGAAATTAATGTTGCTGTAGCATCAATTATTGACATAGTACCCAGTTGGACCAGTGTCGGTCAATATATGACGCTACATGAAGGTAAGTTTGAGAGAGAGACTACCAAATCATCACAAAGAAGAAAAATATAAGGGACTACAATCGCTCAAAAAATAGTAGAGTGTCACAATCGCACAATTGTAATCAGAGCGCAAAAATCACAATCAAGTCAAAAAGTTACTAATGGTGTTTCTATTTTAATATTGAGTTTGGCTTGGTAAAAAAATTTATTGTACAAGTTATGTTTAAAATATGAAATTAATATATTGATTTCTTTTATTAGATTCTAAAGGGAAAAATAAAATAGAACCAACCTTTTTTCTCTTATCAATTTAAATTAGTGAGATATATAACCCAGATTTCAAAAACACATGTATGTCTGTTTCTTTTCTTAATTCTCACTTAGTTATTGTATCCAAGTAAAACACAAATGACATTGATTATATTTTGATTAACCATTTCATTATTTTTTTCTTTCTAGAAATGCTTAAATATGTCTTTACTCCATGTAAAAATAAGTTTTTTGTTTTTTTGTTTTTGTTTTTAGACCTTCTAAATATTCCATTTTTTGTGTTTGACCATTAGCGTTTTGCATAGCTTTCATAAAATTTATTGATATTACAATTGGTATATATGTAATTTTCATTTTAATCCTTATTATTTTTTGCATGTTTTATCAAAATAATTTTTTTGGTGTATGCATGCAGTGAGGTTACAAGTGAATATGCAAAGGAATTAAGAGTCCTAGCTAGCAAGATAATGGAAGTGTTATCTCTTGAACTAGGATTGGAAGGAGGAAGGTTAGAAAAAGAAGCTGGTGGAATGGAAGAGCTTTTACTTCAAATGAAAATTAATTACTACCCAATTTGCCCTCAGCCAGAGCTAGCACTTGGAGTTGAAGCCCATACAGATGTAAGTTCACTTACATTCCTCCTCCATAATATGGTCCCAGGTTTGCAACTTTTCTATGAGGGCAAATGGGTCACTGCAAAATGTGTACCTGATTCAATTCTCATGCATATTGGTGACACAATTGAGATACTTAGCAATGGAAAGTACAAAAGTATCCTTCATCGTGGATTGGTGAATAAGGAAAAAGTTAGAATATCTTGGGCAGTGTTTTGTGAACCACCTAAGGAGAAAATTATTCTGAAGCCACTTCCTGAACTTGTAAGTGAAAAAGAACCAACAAGGTTTCCACCTCGCACTTTTGCTCAGCATATTCATCACAAACTTTTTAGGAAGGATGAGGAGGAGAAGAAAGATGATCCCAAAAAATGAGTGCAACATTATTCAATTTCTCAAGCAAATTTGCATTTTATACATTTGTATCGTGCTATCTTATCTTGGCCTATGAACTTTTTGTGTGTTGTGGTAATAATAGGGCCATATTGTGTGTTGTGGTAATAATAATAGGGCCATATTATATGTATGTGGCTTAAATATGATGTTTGTTATTTCCTTTAATAAAAAAATATTCATCCTTCAAATAAATATATATTCATGATTTTAGATTTGATCTATATAGCAATGTGCTTCAATATAATATTTTTCTTTTAATCTCAATCCTCCTGTTTTAGATAAGAGTCTTAGTAATTGCACGCTTCATGATAATATAAAGGGAAATGCTAGCTTACCCCTTTAGGTATTGGTTAAGGAAGCAAATATAGTAGGTATTATATTAAAAATTGTGTAATCAATCCTTCAAAAGTAAAAAAAAAAAAAAAGTACTATTATGAATTTAAAACTTTTCGTTTTGGTATCCTTAACCAGTGGTGTCCGGGAACATTGGTTAGCATGACCCTTAGGCAAGATTACTTCTGTGGTTCATTAACATAAGTAACATCCAACTGAACCCTTCTTGGCATCATGAAATTTGCCGAGAAATTGGACATTAACCTGAATATTAGATGTTGAATTTGGCTTAATGGCTTGTGTATGACATTTCTTTGGAAAATTGTATCTCACATTTTAGGTTCATTCAATATGGTATAAGGCTGCACCCACACACAATAAGGTATAAGGTCCCATCAAAATCTGAAAGTTGTCCAAGGGAAGCAACATTGTCATGTGAAATATCCATATCCATTCCATCATCGAAGGTTCACAAAAGTTTAGATTTAAATTTTATGAGTCAAAATATACCGAACTTTAATTTCAGCCGTCTAATCTTGATCAAATATGTCTCAAATACGTAAATTCGTTGATTTCCAACTACAGTGAGCCAGATCCAATTTGTCATACCTAAATATATATCACTTGAAGAGTTAAGGAACGAAGGTTGTTTAAATTTGTCTCTGCCAACATGATTGGGCTTGGATGTCATTTTTGCTTGCAAAATAGACAATAATAAAAGAGGAAGAATAAGGGGTTACCATAATAATTGTCGATGCAAAATACATCTAATGAGAAAAAAATTGTTACTTATTGGGGAAATCACCATTTTACATTGTTGTCTATTATAAAATTATACAATGTAAACAACAATACAAATAGTAAAAAAATAAATAAAAAATCCATTGTCAAAGAGCTTTTAACTTCAAGCAAGAATAGAATATACTTTGGAAATTTTTTAAGGGTTTCAAACAGGAATGTTGGCAGCACATTGTTTGTTGTATATTGTTTTTAATGTATTACTTGATAAAATTCATATGACTATTGTTTAAAAGGAGATTTATCAATGGAATAAGATTACTTAAGATCCACGGTATCATAGTATTCACAGAGATGGACTTAAAATTAACATCAAAGTAATTGAAGATAATAAGCTTCATGCTTTTATTGCACCTTTGCAAACTTTTTATTTCCTATATTTATTCCTTAACATAATAATGTCATGCTCTAATTAATTTATTTTGCCACATTTTCACACAAAGACGACAGCAATAGGAATGCTAACAGAATACTTTGCAGAAACCCACTTGATAGACCCTTGAGCAATAAAGTTATCACCTCTATTCTCTTTGTCTTCAGGTATAAAATCAATCCAATATGTTACCTTTTGCTTCACCTCAGTGAATGTTATTTGAGATGGCCTTACACTCATACCTACTGCCAAAGGCACATCAATTACCACATTGTAAGTTGTGTCAACCGGTCCAACATTTGTCAACGTTCTACTATAAAACTGCGAATTATTCCCCAACCGAATCGAAATTGATGGATAATTAAGTTGTGCTTGTGGTATGCTCTTTATATCAGAGCATTTCACTTTCTGTTGCAAAATAATTCCAACTTGTATATCAGTATAGTTCAAACCACACAAATAAGGAACATAATCATTTGGTTCAATGTCATAAACAAGTCCTGGATCATTTGCTTTTGAAGGGTTAACATGTCCAGCACCAGTGGCAAATACATCAGCTGGTAGAAGCCTTTCATCCAAAATAGGCTTACCATGGAGATTAACTTGATTAGCAGTTGTCATGATTGCTGATTTTATAGCTGCTGGTGACCAATCTGGATGAGAGTTTTTCAACAAAGCAGCAATGCCACTAAGATGAGGACAAGACATTGAGGTACCTGCAATTATGTTAAACGACGATGTACTATTGTCTAATGATATAGGCCATCCTGCTAGAATGTTCAATCCAGGTCCAATTATGTCTGGTTTCAGAATTCCAGGGCTTGTTGTGCTTGGACCTCTTGATGAAAATGAAGCAACTTGAGGGGCAAGTGGATTTCCAATAACAGTTCCTTTGAATAAAATTGTGGCCATTGGTGCTGAAGTTGAGTTTATATAATCTTTGATGGATAAACCAGCAGAGTAACTTACATGCACAACAGGTAGAGCATGAACGTCAGCAAATGGATTAAATGCTTCATCTTCACTATTCACAAGTATCATAGCAGCACCACCGGCATCTTTAACTGCTTGACCTTTGGCTACTCTTCCAACAAACCCACCTTGCTCACACACGACTACCTTTCCCTTAACATCAACATTCTCCATGGCAAAAGGATTACAAAAGGCAATGAAATCATCACTTGTGTTAATTGCACCTGCATACACAAGTGGCAATAATGTTGATGCAAAGTCTTTTGGTTGGAAAACTGATTCTCCGAGATATTCCGTCCCATCCCCAAGCTTAGCTACTGCCTCTATTTTTCTGTCAATTGTGCTAGCACCAACAGTTAAAATCCATGGTGCTTCATTAGCCAATGTACCATGAAAAGGACCTGAATTTCCAGCAGAACAACTAACAAAAATTCCCTTTTGAATTGCATTAAATGCACCAAGTGCAATTCCATCTTCAAAGAAAAAAGTAGAGGGATGTCCAAGGGAGAGAGAAAGAACATCAACACCATCATCAACTGCAACATCCATTCCAGCTAATATGACACTTTCAGCACAACCAAAGACGCCGCATACTTTGTAAATTGCCAAGTGTGCATATGGTGCCATGCCAATTGCAGTACCATTAGCATTACCAAAGACATTAGCACCTTTCACGGGCCTTCCAGCGGCCGTGCTGGCCGTGTGAGTTCCGTGGCCAACATAATCGTATGGAAGGGATGAATTTACTATGTTCCTTGCTCCAATTATCTTCTTGTTACAAATCCTTTCCCCTGTGAATTCACAATGGCCATTCCATTTTGCAGGTGGAGAAGGCATTCCTTCATCGGAAAAGGAAGGATGTGAGAGGGTTATTCCTGTGTCCAACATTCCAATTATGATCCCTTTACCTTGATTGGAATTTCCCCACAATTCTTGATTCTGTTGTAACCCCAAGAAGCTTGGAGTGTGAGTTGTGTGTAATGAAAACATTTTCTCCGGCCGAGTTGACAGAACCTCCTCATTCTCTTCTAGAGCCTTGGCTTCTTCCGCGGTCAATTTCACGGCAAATCCAGCCACAATGTTTCGGTATGAGAAAATAATACGCTTATGGTTTTGAGTTTTTGTAATGGCTTCTGGCAAGAGTGAATGGTACCAACCATGCAAACTCTCCTTAGATTGAAGAGAAGGCTTTTTGACATGAACAATGTAAGTCAATAAGCTACTTTCATCTTCTAGTCCTTCATTTGCAGTTGTGAATTCTTGGTATTTATGTGCTGAAGTTGTATAGATACTTAGCACAAGAATGAAACTAAGAAGCAATATTGGAGTTAGTTCCATCTTGGTTAAAGTCATGTTTGTGAAAGATACATGAAAATCTCTTGCAGTTAAGTTATATAGTGTGGAGATCTAGAAAATGATGGACATGGTAGTTAACGATAACAAAGCTAGCATAGCATCTTACTTGTTAGAAATTTCAAGATATATAAATTAAGGTACTTGCATGGTGAAGTACGCTGATTCACAATCGGTGGCGTTATTAGACACTATTCACATACATAGGATACGGTGGTATAATATTACGGAGGCATGTGCTCCTGCTTGAATTTTGATTTGCATGCATGTGTCATTTATAGATTAAGCATCAAGTCTTGCCTATGCATTTCAATGCATTTTCTTCTCTGTTTTTTTGACAAATATTATATGCCTTTTCTAATAAAAAATTCTTTCCTTGTATATAAGCCCAAAATTAAATTCATTCCTCTTGAAGCACTGTTAGGATTGTTACAATTGGGATCAGCATTATCCGTATCTTTCTTGAACTATAAAGGTGAAAATTATACAAAGTATTAGCTACAACCTCATTGCATAAATGTATACTTGAATAGCAAAATCATCTTTCTGGTGACTAATTTTAATCATATTCTTAATTACAATTACGAAATCAGCTAGTGGCATTATATTATTGGAATTTAATTCATATGCACTTAGAATATAACAAGTTTAATTTTGATATGCTAATAGTGTAAAAAACAAAATCAGCGATTCACAACCATTCATGATAAAGTCTTTCATAAACACAACCCTAAATCAATATTATATTATGTAAGCACAATTACATAAAAATTAAACAAAAATAATTTAGTCACGTTAACTAGCGTCATTTAATTTTATAGGTGCTGCTATACATAGCGACAAAAATCATCCTGAAAAATCACGAAGGCTACGTGTCAATATTCAGAGTTGCAGGGAAAATGCAGGAGGTAGCTTACAATAGGAAATGGGAAGAAAACATGGGTGCTTGACCAATAGAAATGATTTCGGGACGATTTCGGGATTAACTATTCTCTTTAATGTTCTTTTTGTTTTTTGCGTGTGCCTAAGTAAGTATTGCTCTTGCTTGTAAACTTTAGTGGTCTTTTTTGATACGTCTTGTGCTAAAAAGATCACATTGTTGGTGTCAATATATTCCATTTTTTACGTTAGGGTAGAATTCATTTTTGTTTGGGAGAGAACTCAAATTAAAGAGGGGGTAGAATTGATTTTTTTTTTTTTTTTTGAGTTGTGAGGGTAGAAGATACAATTTTCCCTTAGTAATTTCTTTTCCCATCCTACTCCTTTCTCACACGCCTTACTCAATTTTGAAAATATCCCCGTCCAAATTATATAATCTAAACAGATTAGCAAATTATATAATCCGAAAATATTTCCGTTAGGATTATGTAAGCAGCGACATACATCATTAGGATGAAATAAATGAAAATGAAAAAAAAAAGACAAATTTAAAGAGGCATCAATAATTGAACACATTTTATTATTTGATCAATATTTTATAATACATTTACATTAACATAATACTTAACAAGATAACTAAAGCTAAATCTCTAGTAGAAGAAGATGGAGAGGGAATTCGGGGAATGTTTGTTTCCTCTCGCACATCCTCAGAAGGGGAAGATGGGAGGAGACTATGATGATCAACCCCATATCCAGATGGTGGGTGCAAATCTGCAGATTGGGACATTGTCATTTGACCATTCATATTATCCCTACAAGATGAGAAGAATCTTTGTATGAAAGACCAACGATGGAGCATTGGTATCATAAACACTACTTAGAAGAAATTTATAAAAGAAAAGGAGAGAATGTGAGTGTGAGTCGGAACGAGAATTTGTGAAGAATGGATGAGTATTTACTGGAGAAATGTTGCCATAGAGTGTAACAGTTAGTCAATGGAAGGGAGAAAATGTGGTCAATAGAGTCTAGCTAGTCAATGGAAGGGAAAACACATGTTAAACGAATCAGTCTTGCTGACCAAGTCACCGTCCATATTTCGACTGGTTCAGATAATATAATTCGAAAACGTCCCTAAAATTTTTCGGATTATATAATTTGAACTGACCTAGATTGTGTTAAAACTCGTACTTTGTAGAGTTTGATACATTTAAGATTATATAATACGAACAAATAAAGCACATGATTTTTCTAAGGTTCACATTACACGAACATTTTTGTGGTCCATGATGACAGTCAGTCATGCACTATTTTTAGAGTCTTTTTCATGATATTTTTGAGTTCACAAGCAAGTTTAAGCAGCAAGAAGAGCAAGAAAAGCAAGAAAATTGGAACAACTGCAAGTTGTCAATCGTACTGCGATTTTCACCATCGTAATACGATTTTTGAAGTCAGAACGCATGTTTTTGAAGAAGCCAAATCGCAGTACGATGCTTCCTGGCGTGGTACGATTTCAAGAAGGATCTGGAAGGATTTTTTAGGGTTTAAGGCCAAATCGTGGTACGATTATTGGCATCGTGATACGATTTTGGCGCGGCCAGATTTGCCTATTTAAGCTGAAGACAGTCTCAAACAAAGGGGATTACGATTTTGGAGAGCTAAAGTGCGATTTTAACACCTAGAAGGCTGCAGCGGAGAGGATTTCATCATCTCTAACCCAGTTTATGTATGTTTTAATTCTTTCATTGATTATGCTATTTGTAAACTCAATTATGAGTAGCTAAATCTCTTAGAGATTAGGTCAGAGATGAATCTATGTAACCCTAATTGATCATATGTTGCTGTGAAACTCTATTAGTTATTAATGAATTTCTAGTCTTTATTCAATTCAATTGTTCTTAATGCTTTTTATATCCTGATCAAATATAAACATGATTTTGTGAGAACGAATGACTACTGGCCATAGCTTTCGACTTAGACCTAATTGAATTGTTCTAATAAACATGGTTAGTCTAGGAATGGATAATCGTTTGTTAGTGATATTAGGTTAACGTTCATAAAACCTTCAAGGATTATTAGACCACCTAAGGAATTAGGGGCTGTAGTTTAAGAAGAGGGTCCTAACTCAAGGGATTGATTAGGGCTAATTTGTTAACTATCGTGAAACTAGAGAATCATTAGTAATAATAGGTGCAGTAACCAATTAGGGGAAACATAGAGGATTCGACAGACCTGATCTCATCTCTCTCCATATTTTCTTAATCAAATCTATTTTCTTTTATTTGATTTCATAAAATCAAACCAAATCTACTGCCTAGTGGCAAACCAAAATAAACTTTACACATCCTATTTCTATAACGCAATTGAATTATTGAAGTTAAAAACAGTCCTCGTGGGATCGATATTTTTACTACTTCGATAGTATTTGGTGCACTTGCCAAACGTCTATCAGTCCACAACACACATAAACTTCAATAAATTAGTGTTTGCTTCATTTGCAGAACACAAAAAAGAACCATGAACACTAAGGTAACTGCGGTTTACTACAACGGAGGAAAACCCAAATCTATATAGGATAATTGGAAATCTAAAAGTCTTTGATAGTGGAGCAAACCTAAGTACCTTAAATTTTTTCCATCCTGCAACCCTTTGTTACAAGCTTTTTTGAATTTTGATGTTTGAAATCTGTTGTTAAAACTGGAATTCCTTTTTCTAATTTAGCGCAACGTGTGCTAACGAGACATACACAATGTACCCAATACTGTTTAAATGAAATGACAAGGTTTCTCGCTTAACCAAAAATCTAGATTCCCAAGCTTAAACACGAGCTTGAACATGCAACTGCATTAAAACTCATAAGGAGAATTTGCCGTCCATTTGGATCCTACGAGGCTTCGAAGATATACAGTTTACACTATAAAAAAGACATAGATAATATAATTAAAATTCCTTTTGCTTCAGCAAGTAAATAAAATATTGCTAAGTGAGTAGTTCCTAGTTTTAAGTTCATCCAACATAGGAACTTTTTTTGTGTTGTAACTAAGGCCTCTAGAAAGAAGAAATAGAAGCTTACTATAGATTTATTGGATATTGAGTTTCTAGAAAGATTGAGGTATCGAGACTTGGGATGAAAATTAATCTGGCTCTTCCAAGAGACACGATAGCTAATTCCATTGTTTTAGTTTGCATGCTTATACAATTGTTAATAAAATCATGTCTCTTCTGCTTATTTTGACTCTCTGTGCTCTTCTTTGTTGTAGACCGATGAAGAATACTGGAGATCCATAGCCGATCGATGTAGGAAACAACAACGCATCAATGTCAGTATCCAGATCAAGATGTGATTCTGTCCCATGACACTATAACCAAATCATCAAAGTTCTTACAGGAAACTAAGCCGTTTTAACCTTTCCTGCTGCCAAACTCCAAATTATAAGTTGTCAAGTCGGTGTTTCAACAGAAAGGAAACTTTTTTGCAGGAATTTAGAGGAGAATGGAGCAACTCTCATAAGAGGATGCATCGGTGATTCAATTGCATAGTTTATTTGAGGCATATTTATATGTTATACAAAAAATTGATTTAGTTTAACCACAATTCAACTTGTGTATATATTGTTCTAATTTTCTATTGAAAACTGTCAGCATATTTGCAAAGTTTGATTTTATCATTTTACGAATTACAGATTCAAGTGTCTTACATTTAAGTTTCACTGAGTAGGTATAAGGCGCAACCCACAAAAAATGAAACAAAAATGGGTCCCATCGGTACAAGAAAGTTGTGCAAGGGAAGCAACCTTGTCATGAATTTCGATTCCCATCAATCATGAGGATCCCACATTCACACATTCAATTCAATGATTGTTCGATCGAGATTAGACGGTCAAACAAAATTTAGATTTTAATTATATAATTCAATATACCGAGCTTGATTTCCTGCCGTCTAATATTGATCAAACGCTCAATGATGTTCCAAATGCGTGAATGCGTTGATTTCAAACTTCAGAGAGCTGGATCCAATTTGTCATACTTAAAAATATATCAGTTAAAGAGCTAAGAAACTATGGTTGTTTAAATTTGTCTCTACCAACATGGTTGAGCTTGGATGTCATTTTTGTTGATACAAAATAAACAATAATAAAAGACGAAGAATAAGTGGTTACCATTAGAATTGTCGATGCAAAATATCTAATGAGGAAAAGATAGTGACTTGTTGGAGGAAATCACCATTTTACATTGTTGTCTATTATAAAATGTGCACAATATAGTCATTTACAAAAACAAGTGGTACATGCAAAACAATACTCTAAGTTAAAAAACTTCATTGTTAAAGAGCTTTTAACTTCAAGCAAGAATATATTATACTTAGGAAACATGCTATGTATAGAGGAATATTGAAACAAGAAAGTTGGTAACACAGTTTAATGTATTTTTTTCTCCTTCTTCTAATGCACCCTTTATTACTTGATAAAATTCATACAACTATCGTTTGAAAGAAGATTATGAAATAAGATTACTTAAGACCCATAATTTCATAAGAGAGATGGACTTAAAATTAACGTCTAAGAAATTTAAATAAGCTCCAAGTTTCCATCACATGTTAGCAAACTTTTTAGTTCCTATATTTATTCCTTAATAAAAAGTCATGCTCTAATTAACTACGTTTCAAAGACTACAGCAATAGGAATGCTGACAGAATACTTTGTAGAAACCCACTTGATAGACCCTTGAGCAATAAAGTTATCACCTCCATTCTCTTTGTCTTCAGGTATAAAATCAACCCAATATGTAACCTTTTGCTTCACCTCAGTGAATGTTATTTGAGATGGCCTAACACTCATACCTACTGCCAAAGGCACATCAATTACCACATTGTAAGTTGTGTTTACAGGTCCAACATTTGTCAATGTTCTACTATAAAACTGTGAAGTATTCCCCAACCGAATCGAAATCGATGGATAATTAAGCTGTGCTTGTGGTATGCTCTTTACATCAGAGCATTTCACTTTCTGTTGCAAAATAACTCCAACTTGTCTATCGGTATAATTCAAACCACACAAATAAGGAACATAATCATTTGGTTCAATGTCATAAACAAGTCCTGGATCATTTGCATTTGAAGGGTTAACATGTCCAGCACCAGTGGCAAATACATCAGCTGGTAGAATCCTTTGGTCCAAAATAGGCTTACCTTGAAGATTAACCTGATTAGCAGTTGTCATGATTGCGGATTTTATTGCAGCTGGAGACCAATCTGGATGAGAGTTTTTCAACAAAGCAACAATGCCACTAAGATGAGGACAAGACATTGAGGTACCTGAAATTATGTTAAACGATGATGTACTATTGTCTAATGATATAGGCCATCCTGCGAGAATGTTCAATCCAGGTCCAAGTATGTCTGGTTTCAGAATACCAGGGCTTGCTTTGCTTGGACCTCTTGATGAAAATGAAGCAACTTGAGGGGCATTGGGATTTCCAATAACAGTGCCTTTGAATAAAATTGTGGCCATTGGTGTTGAAGTTGAATTTATATAATCTTGGATGTTTAAACCAGCAGAGTAACTTACATGCACAGCAGGTAGAACATGAACATCAGCAATTGGATTGAAATCTTCACCTTCACTGTTCAAAAGTATCATAGCAGCACCACCGGCATCTTTAACTGCTTGACCTTTGGCTACTCTTCCAACAAACCCACCTTGCTCACACACAACTACCTTTCCCTTAACATCAACCTTCTTCATGGCAATAGGACCACAAAAGGCAATGGAATCATCACTTGTATTAATTGCACCTGCATACACAAGTGGCAATAATGTTGATGCAAAGTCTTTTGGTTGGAAAACTGATTCTCCAAGATATTCCGTCCCATCCCCAAGCTTAGCTACTGCCTCTATTTTTCTGTCAATTGTGCTGGCACCAATAGTTAGAATCCATGGTGCTTCATTAGACAATGTACCATAAAGCGGACCTGAATTTGCGGCTGAGCAACTAACAAAAATTCCCTTTTGAATTGCACTAAATGCACCAAGTGCAATTCCATCTTCAAAGAAAGGAGAGGAGGGTCCTCCAAGGGAGAGAGAAAGAACATCAACACCATCATCAACTGCAGCATCCATTCCAGCTAATATTGCACTTTCAGTACAACCGTAGATGTTGCATACTTTGTAAATTGCCAAGTGTGCATATGGTGCCATGCCAATTGCAGTACCATTAGCATTACCAAAGACATTAGCACCTTGCACGGGCCTTCCCGCGGCCGTGCTGGCTGTGTGAGTTCCGTGGCCAACATCATCATATGGAAGGGATGAATTTACAAAGGTCCTTGCTCCAATGATCTTCTTGTTACAAATCCTCTCCCCTGTGAATTCACAATGGCCATTCCAATTTGCAGGTGGAGAAGGCATCCCCTCATCGGAAAAGGAAGGATGTGAGAGGGTTATTCCTGTGTCCAACATTCCAATTATGATCCCTTTACCTTGATTGGAATTTCCCCACAATTCTTGATTTTGTTGTAACCCCAAGAAGCTTGGAGTGTGAGTTGTGTGTAATGAAAACATTTTCTCCGGCCGAGTTGATAAAACCTCCTCATTCTCTTCTAGAGCCCTGGCTTCCTCTGGGGTCAATTTCACGGCAAATCCATCCACGATGTTACGGTATGAGAAAATAATACGCTGCTGATTTTGAGTTTTTGTAATGGCTTCTGGCAAGAGTGAATGGTACCAACCATGCAAACTCTCCTTAGATTGAAGTGAAGGCTTTTTGACGTGAACAATGTAAGTCAATAAGCTTTTTTCATCTTCTAGTCCTTCATTTGAAGCTGTGAATTCTTGGTATTTATGTGCTGAAGTTGTATAGATACTTAGCACAAGAATGAAACCAATAAGCAATATGTTATGATTCTAAATGACCTATAAGGAATTACACATGGCATAACATAATTGGTTTAGAATAATGGACATGTGGCTAGTGATCCAGTAATTAAGGAAGTTTATTTGTGCATAAATAGGGAAAGGATGATTAACATTGGGTATGAAAGAAAAATGATGAAAGTCTCTCCTCTCTCTCCCTTTGGTACTCTCTAGTAGAGTAATTTCTTCTATCTTTTCCTTTATCCTTTATGTACTAAGAACATCAATTTTAATTGAGTTCTAATCTATCAATTTTACTCTTCATTCAATAATCAATTCACAGTTATCAATTTTATTACACTCTCAATTTTGAGATCATTACACAATATTGGAGTTAGTTCCATTTTGGTTATGTTATGGTCATGTTTGTGTAAGATATATGAAAATGTGTTTATTAGAAATGAATCTCTTGCAGTTAAGTTATATAGTGAGGAGGGAAAATGATGGACATGGGTGTTAACGATAACACAGCTAGCATAGCACCTTACTTGTTTAAAATTTCAACATAAATTAAGGCACTTGCATGGTGATGTCCGCTAGTACGTTAATTGATCCGGTTCACAATCGGTGGTGTTGGACACAAATCACAGACATTGTGTAGAATGTTATCAGGTTACGTACTACAAGGTGGTCTGCCACGTAAGCAACATTTAATTAGAAGCTATGAAGCACAAATTCTTACCAGGACACCGGACACAATACAAACAAGTCGATAAGCTAATGTCAAAAACATAGAACACCAAAACTGATACATATTATAATGAAATAAAATATGAATATCATTTTTAAATAATTTTTTTTTTGTGATGACCGAGGTTTGAAACCCGGACATTGCGTATATTATGCATTGTCCTTACCAATTTAGTTAAGCTCACGAGGACATCTCTAAAATATCTAATTTGAGAATGAAATTTTTTATTTCTCTTTTTATTTCTTGAATAATTTTATAGCTTATTAAAATAAAATCATACATGAGACAAATGTATATGTTTATAAAAAATTTACTGAAAATAAATGTTTTTTAATAAAAAAGAGAACAATTATTATACACCAATTATAAATTTTGCAAACTTTATTATTTTCATGTTGTTCTTTTCTAAACCGGTCACTAAAGAATATCATTGCTACATACAATTCACACATCTGACAAATGTTCGTTTTGGAAAAAGATTGGTGAACACCCTTCTCCATACCACTCTTCCATACACCCCTTATGTGGCATGGGCATTTTTGAAATTTCACACAACTTTCTCTTTCTCACCCTCTTCTCTCTCTTAGATCTCCCTTTCTTCTCCCTCTCACTCTGCCTCTCACTCACCTACCACCACCACTGGCCGCCGCCGCATCCTTGCCCTTCGCCCCACCCCTCTCTTTGATGGCCGGCCGTTGGTCCTCCCCTCTCTTTCTCTAGAACGTAGGAAAAACTAACCCAGGTTCAGTCTTTCCCCTCCCTTTTACATCTTTTGTTCATGTGCTTTTCAATTTTTCTTTCTCCTTCCAATTATGCATCTTTTCTTGATTGGGTGTTCGTATTTTTGTTTAAAATAACTTTGTTCATGTTGAATTTGAGGAAATTGTTGAAAAATAATGTTGATTTAAGGTGTTCTAGTTTTTCATCAAATTAATGGGTTTGTGTTGGTCATCAAATAATGTTGATTTATTCTAAGGTTAGTATCATGAAAGTAAGAAACATGCTGGAATTGTTGGAAATAATGTTGGTTTTAATCTTGCTTTTGAACAATTTTATCTGTTAATTTAATTTACTACTTTTATGATTGAATTTTTTTGTGGTTTTGTTTATGATATATTTGGAACTTTTTATAGTTTGGTAAAATGTGGACAAATAATTCTAACAAAATGAAAAGGAATATGATGATTTGTCTAAACATTGTTCCCAAACATGTTGGTGACACAACTTATACTAAGACTTTTGTCGGAGGATTGGCTTGGGAAACTAGTAGAGACACATTAAAGCACTATGTTAATATGTTTGGTTATATCTTAGAGGTTATTGTCATCACCGACAGAATGTGGGGTTGACATGTGTGATATTTGTTAGGGTTTAACATGTGTAAGTTTATTCATGTATTCTTAGTGAAGCATGCTCGACGAGGTTGAAGAGAACCGACAACTAGTAATATGACAACAGTGGGTCTGAAACATGTGTAGTTTCCTAGTGAAGCAACGACGAGGGGTGTTTGTGTTGTAGTGTGAGGTAAATTACTTATGGCTGGGAATGTTTCAAGGCTTTGATGATAATTATTCTGTTGCAACTTGTCAGCTTGGTAATCTCATGTTTTGCTTGTTTTTAGTTTGGGCGGAGTCTGTGTTTTAAGGTGTCTACTTTTTTTTTTTGTGATAACAGTTTTTTTTCTTTGAGTTATAGATCTTGTGATGATTTATTTGGTTGTAGTCCTAGCATTGTTTGTGAGGTTATGTTTTGGCATCGGTTGTTCCTGCTTTGGTGCGTGAATGTTCGTTGTGTTGCTCTATTTGTGCAGACGTATTGTACATTGTGACGACTTGTGCCAGGATACTTGTAATATTCATTCGTAGCTGTTGTTGTTGATCATGATGGTGGCTTTTGTTTTTGAATTGAAGGTATTAATATTCAATTTCAATGTTTAGAATTTGTGATTAAATTTGCATTAATGAATGATTTTATAGCCATGTTTTTTCTCTGAACTTTGCTATGACAAACTATCTATTTTTACCTTTCAATTTATTAGTCAATGAAGATAGTCTTTGGTTATTATTACCATTTTCTCTTCATTACTTGCGAGTTTGTGTTGAATGTGGCTTCACTAATTTAAAGCTTTTGATGACAGAGAGTTTGGTATAGTCCTCTTGCTCGTGGTTTTTTTGGTGGCAAAGGAGTTCTATAAAATGTGTCGGAGTTAGCCGTGGCATAACACTGTAGAAAATATGTAATAGCATCAATTCTTGGATTTATTTGAAGTACTAGGTGTAAATCAATTGTTGTAATAGGCGTGAAGCAACAACAATGTTTATATTTTGTTGAAAATTTTATTTTGGCATAGGGTGAATATGATGAATGCTGGATGGATGTTCACATTGTAACAACTAAAATTACCATGTTAAAATGGGAAGAGGTGAACTATTTTCCATATTTGACAGGTTTTTGTGAAAACTAACCAAAATTGAGTTTGATATAACCATGTTTTATCAAATCTGTCACCACTATTTATTTACATTCCCATTTTTACTTCTTGTCTATTTCTCCACGTGATTTTTGTGGAAGGAGTACATTCGGGCACATTAGTGAATCTCTATTGATGAACATGACTGGGAGGTGAAATGATATCCATCTGTTACAATCAATGATAATTTTGACACTCAAAAATTGCAGTTACTCCTTTGATAAAAAGTGGTTAAACAGATTTAAAATTTGGTTAGTTTTCCAACTCTATCAAATTTTTGAAAAATCCTTACATTTGACCACTACATTAAAAGCCTTTCAAATGATAAATAACTTCTTTTACAATCTGCAAGTTTATCACGCCTAAAGACGGACAAGTTCTAATTTCTGAAAAAATAGTGGTCACGCACCTTAAAATATGTGGTCACACAAAACATATATTTGGCTGGTTTATATTTCCCATGTATAAATAATCTTGTTTTATGCGAATCAAACACATAATCTAATTTGATCACTACACTAAAAGCAATTCCAACAATAAATAACTTATTTTACAATCGGCGAGTTTATCACACCTAAAGGCGGACAAGTTCTAATTTCAGAAAAAATAGTGGTCACGCATATTAAAAAATGTGGTCACACATACCATATATTTGGCTAGTTTATATTTACCAGGTATAAATAATCTTGTTTTATGCGAATCAAACACACAATCTAATTTGATCACTGCACTAAAAGCAATTCCAACAATAAATAACTTATTTTACAATCGGCGAGTTTATCACGCCTAAAGACGGACAAGTTCCAATTTATGAAAAAATAGTGGTCACGTATTTGTAAAAATGTGGTCATACAGACCATATATTTGGCTAGTTTATATTTCCCAGATGTAAATAATTTCGTTTTAGGCGAATCGAACGCATGATCTCATTTGATCACTGCACTAAAAGCATTTCCAACCATAAATAACATGTTTTACAATCGGCAAGTTTATCACGCCTAAGGACGCACAAGTTCTAATTTATGAAAAAATAGTGGTCACATATTTGTAAAAATGTGGTCAAACAGACCATATATTTGACTAGTTTTTCTTTCCCAGATGTAAATAATATCGTTTTAGGCGAATCGAACGCATGATCTCATTTGATCACTGCACTAAAAGCATTTCCAACCATAAATAACCTGTTTTACAATCGGCAAGTTTATCACGCCTAAGGACGGACAAGTTCTAATTTATGAAAAAATAGTGGTCACGTATTTGTAAAAATGTGGTCATACAGACCATATATTTGACTAGTTTTTCTTTCCCAAATGTAAATAATATCGTTTTACAAGCTTAAAAGAGCATAAAAAAAATTTACATTAAATTTTGATTACGCCACTACACTATTTTTATTCTTCCTCGTATCACTCTTCACCCACGGTGTTCCAAGAACCCCGCTCTTGACACGATTTCTTGACTTGTCTTTTATTCGAGTGAACACGGTTGATGCTTGGTGATCTTCATCATCTGATACATTTGATGATCTTCATCATGTGGATACCCGAACCTTTGCTTGGTATTATATTGTAGAATTCCCAAGCTACGACAATATTGTAGATCTTCATCAGAGAATAGACTCAAACTTACTTATGAGCTAAGCCTTCTTTTTCACCTCCAAGTGGGACAAATAGAAAACCTTATGGCAACCTCCCCTTAATGGGAGACAAGTGTTGCTAGTTGATTAAAGATGTTGCTGAGCTCATGAATAGTGGACTCAACATTTTGAAGAGCTTCAGCTCTGCTTTGCATGTAACTGTCCTGCAATGGAACTACCTGCTGCTGCTGCAACAACGGTTGACTCTCTCCATCCACCTGCTTCATGTGGAATGTGGAAGGCCGTGGAAAAAACAAAATAAATATATATAATTACAGTTGAAGATGTAATTCAACCCAGCCAGAAACAAATTAAAATGCCAGTATAACTAAGAAAAATGGATAAAATGAACCAGCCTCCTTTTTACATGTATTTTGAGCAAGTCTGTTTAAACAACCAATTTCTCCATGCCTGGTGAAGTTTTGTCAATGGAACAGTTTTGTTGGGCCAGGCCAAGATAGGCCAACAAAACAATGTCTGAACTAGCCAGACTGTTTGATAGATTTACTTGTAACTATGCAAGCAATTGAGTTCCATAAGTTAAATTAAGTAAATTAATTAACTCATTAAAGGCTGTGAACTTATACTTGTGAAAGGCAATCTCATAATATTAACGCAACAAAGAGATAAAAACTATTAGAATATATGAAAATTGAAAACGTCTTTAACATCTTGATATTATCTTTAGAGTATGTTAGATTATCTCATAGGATTAGTTTTTTTATCTTATATGTTAAACTATCTTTCACAGAATCTTAATCATACAAACCACAATAATAAATCAAAATCTTAATTGTATCTCTTCTCTTCCCTCTTTATTTAAAACCTTATAACTTCAAACAAAAACAAAATTCGTAGTATAAAATTAACATCAGTACAATGGTTAGCTGTGACAATATTCCTGAAAATTGAGTCATACTGCAAACACAACCAAAAGAGAACAAATAGACAAAAGGTATGTGAGATTCTATTTGATAAACAATCTCTTGTTTCTTGGAACAAAAGCTATGCCCTTGATAATTTAATCAAGCATGACACAATAAATTAAATTGATTCAAGTTATCCTATATGCTTAACTAAAGCCTCTAACAATACAATCAACAGATGAAACAATCAACAGATGAAAAAGAACATAACTTACCCACTAGCCCATGGAGGTGCAGGGGCACTAGAAGTACTAGCAGCTGTCTTTGTAGCTAACGGACGTTGACATATGAAAGGATTTGCAGAATCCTTAGAAGCATTCGCCGAAAACAATTGTCTTCTATTCTCATGCACTTTCAAGCACTCCACCAATTAATAATCTTGTTTTCTACTACAACTACTACAAGAAAAAGACAACTATTGTCATGTCATGCATATCTAAGTAACTAACAACAATAAACAAACAAGCATTACAAATTTATTATGACTAAAATTGTTCACGTAGAGAATACTTTTGATAACCACATACAAGGCAAACCATGAGAGTGTTGCTCTTTTAAAATTTCAGCACAAGAGATATTATCAATTATAAGTGAGTATAAGTGATATCTTAAGCATTTATATGCTCAAAGGGGCTTCCTTGACTTAATGTCTGACAACATCTTAAGCATAGACTGTAGGAACAGTTAAGGCAGCTTATGTGAAGATTCAGAATAGGTGTTCTGCAGTAGTTGCTGATACAAGTGTTGCATAAATACTTATTATGTTAGCAAGGAGCACAAGAAAAAAAATCAAAATTCATAACAGTAGCAGAAAAAAGATTACCAGTCAATTTTCTCATTGCAGTCAAATTCGATTTGCTTGATGAGAATATCACAAATACTTTCCCCTGTCAAACATAAAATCATATAAGATATTTGTATCTAATAAACAAAATTTACTCAGAAACTGTCAAATCAGAAGAACGATAATTACTACCTTTATTTTTCGCTTCTGTTTCTAGCTCTGCATGCTGGTCTTCGCTTATTTGTTTTATTACCAGAAGGAGCATACAGACCAAATAATGAAAATGCAATATCCTATCAACTCTGCTTGTACCAGCCAAACAATCCTGTTACAAAACAAGATAAAATTGAAGTGTCAATAAGTGCCGCTAAAGAAAAAAAAAACTATCCTAACATAAGAGTTTCGATCTTTGATATCAAACCTTACTTTCACGGTCTTTACACTGACATGCTCGACAATCTTTACATGAACAAGTTCCTCGACAAACTGGACACGCCTTCTTAACCTCATTTTGAGTGTCGAAATACCTAAATTTCCAATTATCTAAAAATTTAAAAATATATAAATTATTGAAAGAAAATCGATAAACAAGATTCTACGAGAAAAAAAATCGATAAACAAGAAAATAAAGGAGACAAATACTTTTTTTGGTTTTGCTTTGATTTTCCTCTTTGTTCTGCTGAAAGAAGAAGAGATGCTATAATTCAGACATCAACAACAAACTCTCATTGACAAGAATCAAATCAGATAAACCAAACTAGCAGAACTGAAAAAGCAATACAAAATAGTATATATTCATTCAAGCAATATACCTTAATTCATTGCTTACAACTAAACTAAATAGAGACAAAAAAAAATCAGCACAACAATTTGCACCTAATTTTGCAAAACTTCGTCTTCTTTTGCAAGTAAACAATCATCCCCCAATGTGCGAGGCACTGTTACAATGTCTGTATCAAAATTACAAAAACATAGCTAAATGTGTTTTTTATTCTCTGATTTACCGTTCTTTTCGTTATTTAGTTTAGGCGTCGAATATGTCTTTTGTTAGTCAATTTGGTCCATAAAATTACCAACAATTTAACAAAAGAGACGCTTCGAGATGTATTTGTAATATATATACAATCAAGGACTATGACGACGGGGCGTCACACATTTACGAACCAAAATAACCGATTACTCATTCTTCTTCTGCTGTTTTTCTCTTGGACAGACAAAAATCAGATTAATAACAAATGTTTTTTTACCCAAATTTTCAACTTTAATGAACAAAATTCACATAACGATCATAATGGAAAAGGCCCAATTTTTCAAATTACAAATCAAAAAATTAACAAAATAAAATGTCTAATATTTCTCCGATCACATGAATTTCAAATCCAAATAACAAAAACATAAAATCGATAAATTGTATCATCCAATATAACCTAAAAAAACAAAAATTGGCAACAAAGAAAAAAGGAGAGAAAAATGGTGAAAAGAACGAACCAAGAGGGTGTTCCAATTTGAAGGAACTCTTAGCCATGATGATGAAAATTCTGCAAACGAATTAGGGTTAGCGATCGATGGATGAATCGATGAAAGAAAAAGAGAAAATTAGGAAGTTTTGTAAACATCTTCGATTGGGAGCGGAGGTTAACGCGGTATTACGATACATTAGATCTGAGAGAAAGATCAGGATGAACACAGAATGGAACAGGAGAGAGTCCTACAGGAGAGGATTCGGTGATGGTGGCCGTTATGGTGGTGGCAGACGAGAAAGAAAGAGGGAGTGGTGGTGGTTAAGAGGAGTGTGGTGGTGAGATAGGGAGAAGTGAGAGAGATCGATGGAAAAGGAAAAGAGAAGAGAGGGATGAAGGAAAAGAGAAGAGAGGGACAATTAGTGGAGTGTGGGGCCCACTATACCACATGGCATTTTTTTATGTGGGTGTTGGAGTGGTATGCCACCTATGGTGGTATGTGTATCAGCACTCGTTTGTTTTTCACTTTTCAGTAAGTTAAGTTTAGTATTAACCGACACATATTTGTCATTGATTAATATAAAAAAAAAAAAAAAACATGGGATACATTTGTCATCGATAAAAATAAATAAAGTATGCAACAATTATTTATCTTTGATAAATATAAAAAAAAGCATCAAACAAATATTTGTCACTAATACATACAAAACACAAGACAAATATTTGAAACAACGATTTTGCAAAAATTACTTCCAACAATTTGGTGGACGTATTAAAAACAAAACCATGATGAACATAATCATTTTATAAAGTGACAAATATTTGTCACTAATACATACAAAACACAAGACAAATATTTGAAACAACGATTTTGCAAAAATTACTTCCAACAATTTGGTGGACGTATTAAAAACAAAACCATGATGAACATAATAATATCATGCTATGATTAATTTTTTTTGCCAAATTTTCACACAAAACTCATAACTCATTTTTTTTAACAAAGATAGCCTAAACGTGTTGTACTTCTGGATTTGAATGAAGTACGGCATATCCAAACACGAGCAACAAAGAGAAGAAGGCGAAGTGATAACGCCATATATAGCGTTTCTTTAACTTTTGATCTTATCTGAAATTATGAATTTGTAATGAACAAGGCTCAATTGCAAGATTTATTTTTACAAAAATTACATTCATTTAACCAAAACAAAATTTGAATCGATCATTATCCATTCATATTCTGAATGAACAGGTGATTGGATGGGTATACTATTTCATAAATGTAATAGTTGAAAGAAGATTACCAATGAAATTAGATTTACTTAAGACCCATAATTTCATTATATTAACTATTAAAAGAGTTTGACTTAAATTTAACATGTAAGATATTGAAATAAGCTCGAAGACTACATTGCACGTTTTCATATTCTTCAATACTTACATTTATTCCTTAATATAATAATATCATGCTATGATTAGTTTTTTTTTTGCCAAATTTTCACACAAAACTGACAGATATAGGGATTCTAACAGTGTATTTTCCAGAAACCCACTTGATAGACCCCTGAGCAATTTCGTTATCACCTCTATTCTCTATGTTTTCGGGTGTAAAAGCAACCGAGTATGCAGCTTTTTGCTTCTTCTCAGTGAATGTTATTTGGGCAGGCTTTATACTGATATCAACAGCCAAAGGAACATCAATTTCGACATTGTAAGTCATGTTGACAGGTCCAACATTCGTCAATGTTCTAGTATAAAACTGAGAAGTAGACCCCCAAAATAATAGAAAATGATGGATAATTAAGTTGTGCCTCTGGTATACTCTTTACCTCCCAGCATTTCACTTTCTGTTGCAAAATAATTCCAACTTGTCTATCAGTATAATTCAAACCACACAAATAAGGAACATAATCATTTGTTTCAATATCATATACAAGTCCTGGATCGTTTGCTTTCGAAGGGTTGACATGTCCAGCACCAGTGGCAAATACATCAGCTGGTTTAAGTCTTTGGTCTAATATAGCCTTTCCTTGAAGATTAACCTCATTGGCAGTTGTCATGATTGCCGATTTAATAGCAGCTGGAGACCAATCTGGATGAGAGTTTTTCAACAGAGCAGCAATTCCACTGAGATGAGGACAAGACATTGAGGTACCTGAAATAATGTTATACGGCGGTATATTGTTGTCCAATGATACATGCCATGCTGCTAGAATGTTCACTCCAGGTCCAATTATGTCTGGTTTCAGAATTCCTGGGCTTTCTAGGTTTGGTCCTCTTGATGAAAATGAAGCAACTTGAGGGGCGAGTGGATTTCCAATAACAGTTCCTTTGAATAAAATTGTGGCCATTGGTATTGATGTTGAGTTTATATAATCTTTGATGGATAAACCAGCAGAGTAACTTACAAGTGCAGCAGGTAGAACGCCCTGAACATCAGAACTTGGATCAAAAGCTTGAAGATTACTATTCATGAGGATCATGGCAGCTCCACCAGCGTCTTTAACTGCTTGAGCTTTTGCTGCTTGTGAAACAAGTCCACCTTCCTCACACAAAACTACCTTTCCCTTAACATCAACGTTCTTCATGGAAATAGGACCACAAAAGGCAATGGAATTATCACTTGTATTAACAGAACCTGCATACACAAGTGGCAACAGTGTTGATGCAAAGTCTTTTGGTTGAAACACTGATTCTCCAATATATTTTTCCCCGTTGCCAAGTTTAGCTATTGCTTCTATTTTTCTGTCGGTTGTGCTTGCACCAACGGTTAGAATCCATGGTGCTTCATTAGACAAAGTATTAATAGCTGGACCTGAATTTCCAGCCGAGCAACTAACAAAAATTCCCTTTTGAATTGCACTAAATGCACCAAGTGCAATTCCAACTTCAAAGAAAGAGGTGGAGGGTCCTTGAATGGAGATTGAAAGTACATCAACGCCATCATCAATTGCAGAGTCCATTCCAGCTAATATTGCACTTTCATCACAATGACCACTGGTTGTGCATACTTTGTAGATTGCCAAATGGGCTTCTGGTGCCATGCCTGTTGCAGTACCATTAGCACTGCCATAGACATTAGCACCTTGCACGGCTCTTCCAGCGGCCGTGCTGGCTGTGTGAGTTCCGTGACCATTATCATCGTATGGAAGGGATGAATTTACTAAGCTCCTTGCTCCAATGATCTTCTTGTTGCAAATCCTTTCCCCTGTGAATTCACAGTGGCCATTCCATTTCGCAGGCGGAGAAGCCATTCCCTCGTCAGAAAAGGAAGGATGGGAGAGGGATATTCCTGTGTCCAGGATTCCAATTATGATCCCTTTACCGAGATTGGAATTTTTCCATAATCCTTGACTTTGTTGCAACCCCAAGAAGCTTGGTGTGTGAGTTGTATGTAATGAGAGGATCTTTTCTGGTCGAATCGACAGAACCTCCTCCTTCTCTTCTAGAGCCTTGGCATCTTCTGGGGTCAATTTCACGGCGAATCCATTCATGACGTTTTGGTATGAGAAAATTATGCGTTGCTGGTTTTGAGTTTTTGTAGCAGCTGCTGGCAAGAGTGAATTATACCAGCCATCCAAACTCTCCTTAGATTGAAGAGATGGCTTTTCAACTTGAACAATGTAAGTCAACAAGCTACTTTCATCTTTTAGTCCTTCATTTGCAGCTTTGAATTCTTGGTATTTATTTGCTGAAGTTGGATTGATAGTTAGCACAAGAATGAAACTAAAAAGCAACATTGGAGTTAGTTCCATCTTTGCTATGTTCATCATGGTAATTTGTGGATGGAAAAAGCATGAAATGGGTGCTTATTATATAGTGTGGAGTGAGAATCATGGGAATGGTCTAAATTAACCTTTGTCACTAATTAATTGAGAAATTGGGATTATAATAAAAAGTAAATTAAATTAAATGAGGGATAATTTAGAAATACTATTATTAAATAGGGGAGATGTTGTTATTTTGACAATTTCATACAAATTAAGAAATATAATTAATGTTGTATGAAGAAGAGAAATTATGAAGCATTTTATAAAGATACTCTTCATTAGTAGTGTGGAAAAGATAAATTTATAGAATTAGAAAAAGATAGAGTAATAAATAGTAAATACCGGAATAGGAAAAGAAACATTATTATTTCGTTGATATATTGTAAAATGACATATAAGTTGGATCAAATATTATGCGAATGAAATATTAAAAAATATATAAATACTAGCAGTCTCGTTACTATTTAGTCCTCGTGTTATAAAAATCATGTGGAAAATGGAAATGAAAGTGGCAACATATGATATCTAGATTTTGGCCTTTAGGAAAGTGAGACCAATTTTATGCTAAGTTACTAAACTCATATTTGAATAAAAACAAAGACTTGACTTCATAAACTGCACATTCGAGTCTTCTTTTAATGGTCTTGGAGGCCCCTAAACCACGTAAAACTAGTAGTTATCTGCATGGAAACTAAGATTAAGAAATATAAGAACTGAGATGAGTGAGTCCATGAAGAGATTTGGAAATTAATAAACGGAAATGATAAACATCCCGACAAATAGTATAGCGATAGATTCACGACCGTTTATACAAAAAAAAATTGCCACCACACCATCCTTTTATTCCACCAAAAGCGGACTGCACACCAATTCCGTTACAACACGTAAGACTTCGGGATGATTCACGAGAAAATTGATCGCGATACATAGCAAGGCTCATTAATAAAAGTGGGGCCTTGTGGTTGGAATACTGTAAAAGGATGGCAGAAAAATACAAGCAACTGGTAAAATTCACACTTCACTTCATCACTACTATTCAACGATGGCTAAAGAGAAATCGCCTTCACAAGAAATATCTCCTAAACGAGTGGAGCTCGGAAAATGCTCATTTTTCTTGCAAGACCTTATCAGTTGCAGCATTTTCCACAGTTTCTTTAACATTTTTTTCTTCTTGGTTTAAAGTGTGCTTCCTAGAAACTTGATAGAAATTTAGTCAAAGAAACTTGCAAGACCATATCAGTTGCAGCACTTTCCACAGTTCCATTAACATTTTGTTCCGTTAACTCTGTTCTATAGGCAAAAAAAAAAAAAAAAAATACATGATTTGAATCACATCAACAAGCACAACAAGAACCGAAATTTTGTAGCATAATTTGAATCATGCTACCCCTTATTCGAATCAATCAAGCCAGAGGGTGATTGAAACCCATTTTCACATCCTGAAATTAAAAAATAAGGATTTGAAGACATATTTACGACATTGTCTATGGAATACAAATTTGCCGTAAAGTCTATTTCATCATTTAAAAAATTGGGAGCTTTATATTCTCTCCATTTTTTTCCTTAAAAACCACTTTAATCAAGATTTATCCATCCAAACAGTAAAAAAACATTGTTTTGTTCAAATGTACACATTTGAACTTGAGTGAAAAAAGACATTTTATATGTATGTGTATCGATCAATTCGGAGTCTAGTTTTTAAGAAAATAGTGTAGAGGTAACATAGCTTTCTTAAAATAGAGTTAGGATCTTCTCCATTAGAAAAATAAATGAAGAATGTCATTTGAAAGAGATACACACAAAATAAGAATCTAAAGAATGTGTTTGCGAAATAAATGTTAAAAACTAAAAGAATGTGAAAAATGTGTTTAAACCGTTATTTTAATAATATAATGAAGAAATGCTTATGTACATAAATGAGTCATCTAAAGCCCAAAAATACTATAAACAAGTTATATTGCTCTTACTTGAGAGCATTATCAACATAGGTGTTATGCCGGTTCTCCTACTTAGTTTATGACAAACCAACAAAACCATTGTAGTTTTAAATCTATATGTATGAATAAAATTTGAACACACATCAACACAGACAACTATAAAAAGAATATACCTATGTATGTTGGCTTGTCCATTGGTAAAATCTGTCGTTGATTGTTACATTGTGTGCTTTCTAGGTTGAGGATTAGTCTCCCTAAAGAAAAGAGATTGTCATGCAACCTGCAATACACAAAATATCATCGATAAATCATTGAACACCAGACAATTACCCATGCATAATTGCACGTGTGTTGTACATGTTGAAGAACAATGGAAGTATTTTAGAGGCAAAGTAACATTTTTCCATTAAGTCACCTTCGTATTTTAATTCGTACTGCAATAAAGACAAGATCAACATAAGTTAAATTCATTGAAAAGTATAAATTTCTCAAAAACACAAAATCACATGCAGAATCCTCAATGAACCTAATGATAGATATTTGGCAAGTGTACCAAAACTATCAAAGTAATAATAAAATTCGTATTCACAAGGACCGTTGTAAATTTCTACTCAACAATTTCGTTGATGTAAAGGATATATTAAATTGGGGGGTTGCCCTAGGCAGTTGGTTTGGTTGCATGAGAATAGTAAAAAGTGCGTTTAAGTTGGTTTGAAAATTAGATTAAACAGATGATCAAGCCTTCGAATCTTCTACTGCTCACTGTAAAATAATTTGCTCCTATCTCTCTCAATATTCACCTAGTTTTACGAAGAATTAACACAATAGCTTTGATCAATTTCTTGAGCCATAACCCTTTCCTAAATTATAATCCCTTAATCTCTTAAGTCGATTCATAACCGTCGAAAGTATTAATAGTCCGTTAATCCATAAGTCATAACTCAACAATTTTCTATCTCTAACTTAATATGTTAAGTCAAACAGATTTATTAGGTCAGATTTAACAGCTATGGCTAGTAATCAATTAAATTATAAAATCAATTCATATAATTAAGAAGGTAGGGCTAGTAGTCATACATAATCATGTAAAAGGCATTATCCACATATAAAACTGAATAATACTAGGGTTCCATTGATGTCAAAGAGAGTTCATAACAAATTACATGATTATAGCTTACAATAGAGTCATCTCATGGCTTAATCAACAAAAAGTTTAGCTACTCATAACTAAGACAATCAATAACAAAGGAAATATGAGACATACATCAATCAGAACCAACTATGAGTTGGTGTGAGATCCAATACGTGTTTCTAGGTCTCTGGCTGCCTCCTATGCTCTAAAGTCATCTAAAAATCAAACCCTTGTTCTGAATTCAGAACTGGTTTTAATATGGAAAATTTTGTAACAACCTCATTGTGCCACGTTACGAGTCCATCGTGGCACGATGGCTTCATTAATCTGACGTGGCAGCTGCTTCAAACTCTCATCATGGCACGATACATGTCGAACATGCCACAATGGTAAAAAATAACAAACCCTAACTCCTGATGCTCCTCTAGACGTGCCACGATACAGGTCCATCGTGACACGATTTTTCTAGCAGCTGACTTTATAATCAATTTTGAGACAAAAAAAAATATGAACAATAAGAAAGGGAAGTCATAAACAAAAGTGAACATAATTCTACTCAAACATATTAAAACCAAATTTTATGACTTTATAATCAATTTTGACCCCTAAAAGAATTAAACAATAAGTTTAACTGTTATTTATTATGAGGTGTTGAAACAATAATGTTTAACCGTTGTTCCTAACTTGTTCTTTGGGGATTCTTCACACTCTTTTAGTTTTTAGCATTTATTTTACGGTATCAAAGATTATTTTGATAGATAAAATAAATAATTCAGGGATCGATTTGACAGTGCGTAACATAATTCAGGAACCAACTTGATTTTAATGAATAATTCAAGGATCAGTGTGACAGTATAACATTTTGTAATGACTTTCATTTCATTTAAAAAAAATAAAAAATAAAAAATTGTTTCGATCAAATTCGTCTATTTACACGTAGAAGCTGATTTGGAACTCCACGTCAGTGTTTAATGTGACACGTCAGCACGGTTAACGGCAAGACTTGACTTGACTAAGAGACTAAATTGAATGACATTTATAAAATTCAATGACGTTGAAGGATGAAATTGACCATTGCATGCAAATTTGAGGACCAAAACGCCTATTCACTCTTTAATACCGTTGGGGATGCTCCAAGTGGTGTTCTTGTGTTGATGTTGGAGTTGTACTTGTTCTAGATTTGAAGTACGGCATATCCAAACACGAGCAACAAAGAGAAGATGACGAAGTGAAACATATATATTACTAGGAATTCAAACACGCCACTCAATTTATGACTTCTGTCATTCCACAGCCATGAACGCATCACTCATCTTTGCCTCCAACATGGTAACATTTTGTTTCTTTAACTTTCGATCTTATGGCATTGTGAAAAGGTGCTTAATCTTTTATTTATCTAAAATTTGAATTGTTAATGCACATGACTCAATTGGAAAATTTATTCCATGCTTGTTTATCTCTTCTCTTGTACAAAACTACATTCATTTAACCAAAATTCAGCTTCTGCATACATTTATTTAACAAAAATTAAGAGAGTTTCACATAAATTTTACATGTAAGATATTGAAATAAGATCCAAGATTACATTGCTTGTTTGCGTACTTTTAATCCTTGCATTTATTCCTTGATACAATAATATCATGCTATGATTAAATTTCTTTTGCCAAATTTTCACACAAAAATGACAGATATAGGTATTCTAACGGTATACTTTCCAGAAACCCACTTAATAGATCCCTGAGAAATTTTGTTATCACCTCTATTCTCTTTGTCTTTGGGTGTAATGGCAACCGAGTATGTAACTTTTTGCTTCTTCTCAGTGAATGTTATCTGAGCAGGCTTTATAGTGATATCAACTGCCAAAGGAACATCAATCTCGACATTGTAAGTCATGTTGACAGGTCCAACATTCGTCAATGTTCTAGTATAAAACTGAGAAGTATTCCCCAACCGAATCGAAATCGATGGATAATTAAGTTGTGCCTCTGGTATGCTCTTTACCTCGGAGCATTTCACTTTATGTTGCAGAATAATTCCAACTTGTCTATCAGTATAATTTAAACCACACAAATAAGGAACATAATCATTTGTTTCAATATCATATACAAGTCCTGGATCGTTTGCTTTCGAAGGGTTCACATGTCCAGCACCAGTGGCAAATAAATCAGCTGGTTTAAGTCTTTGGTCTAATATAGCCTTTCCTTGAAGATTAACCTCATAAGCAGTTGTCATAATTGCTGATTTGATAGCAGTGGGAGACCAATCTGGATGAGAGTTTTTCAACAGAGCAGCAATTCCACTGAGATGAGGACAAGACATTGAGGTACCTGAAATAATGTTATATGGCGGTATATTGTTGTCCAATGATGCATGCCATGCTGCTAGAATGTTCACTCCAGGTCCAATTATGTCTGGTTTCAGAATTCCTGGGCTTTCTTGGCTTGGTCCTCTTGATGAAAAGTAAGCTACTTGAGGGGCGAGTGGATTTCCAATAACAGTTCCTTTGAATAAAATTGTGGCCATTGGTGTTGAAGTTGAGTTTATATAATCTTTGATGGATAAACCAGCAGAGTAACTTACATGTGTAGCAGGTAAAACGCCCTGAACATCAGAACCTGGATCAAAACCTTGAAGTTTACCATTCATGAGGATCATGGCAGCTCCACCAGCGTCTTTAACTGCTTGAGCTTTTGCTGCTTGTGAAACAAGTCCACCTTCCTCACACAAAACTACCTTTCCCTTAACATCAACGTTCTTCATGGAAATAGGACCACAAAAGGCAATGGAATTATCACTTGAATTAGCAGAACCTGCATACACAAGTGGCAACAGTGTTGATGCAAAGTCTTTTGGTTGAAACACTGATTCTCCAATATATTTTTCCCCATTGCTAAGTTTAGCTATTGCTTCTATTTTTCTGTCGGTTGTGCTAGCACCAACAGTTAGAATCCAC
Source organism: Medicago sativa (assembly GCF_051527215.1). Taxonomy (NCBI): domain Eukaryota; kingdom Viridiplantae; phylum Streptophyta; class Magnoliopsida; order Fabales; family Fabaceae; genus Medicago; species Medicago sativa. Next base: position 4,589,788 of record NC_140753.1, read on the forward strand.
GGCGCTTCATTAGACGTTGTAATATAATCAGGACCAAAATTTCCAGCTGAGCAACTAACGAAAATTCCCTTTTGATTTGCACTAAATGCACCAAGTGCAATTACATCTTCAAAGAAAGGGGTGGAGGGTCCATTAAGGGAGATTGAAAGTACATCAACACCGTCTTCAACTGCAGCGTCCATTCCTGCTAATGCTGCACTTTCATCACAACGACCACTGGTTGCGCATACTTTGTAGATTGCCAAATGTGCTTCTGGTGCCATGCCTATTGCAGTACCATTAGCACTGCCATAGACATTAGCACCTTGCACGGGCCTTCCAGCGGCCGTGCTGGCTGTGTGAGTTCCATGACCATTATCATCATATGGAAGGGATGAATTTACTAAGGTCCTTGCTCCAATGATCTTCTTGTTACAAATCCTTTCCCCTGTGAATTCACAGTGGCCGTTCCATTTCGCAGGCGGAGAAGGCATTCCCTCGTCAGAAAAGGAAGGATGGGAGAGGGATATTCCTGTGTCCAGGATTCCAATTATGATCCCTTTACCGAGATTAGAATTTTTCCATAATCCTCGACTCTGTTGCAACCCCAAGAAGCTTGGTGTGTGAGTTGTATGTAATGAGAGGATCTTTTCTGGTCGAATTGATAGAACCTCCTCCTTCTCTTCTAGAGCCTTTGCTTCTTCTGGGGTCAATTTCACGGCGAATCCATTCATGACGTTTTGGTATGAGAAAATCATGCGTTGCTGGTTTTGAGTTTTTGTAGTAGCTGCTGGCAAGAGTGAATTGTACCAGCCATCCAAACTCTCCTTAGATTGAAGAGATGGCTTTTCGACGTGAACAATGTAAGTCAACAAGTTACTTTCATCTTCTAGTCCTTCATTTGCAGCTGCTAATTTTTGGTATTTATTTGCTGAAGTTGGACATTTGCTTAGCAGGAGAATGAAACCAAGAAGCAACATTGGAGTGAGTTCCATCTTGATTATGTTCATGTTAATATGTGGATGGGAAAAAACATGAAAACGGGTTCTTATTATATAGTGTGGAGTAAGAATCATGGGCATGTGTGTTAATGATAATCGCACATACGGAATTATTGAAGAATAAGGGAAATTATAAGCAAAAATGATTAAATATGATAAGTTAATTAAATAAACTGAGGTATAATTTAGAAGTACTATCATTCAATATAAGAGAAGTCTTTATAACTTTTGCACATATATTATTCTAAATATTATAAACTATTTTTACTTATATTTCATTTCAGATGGAGAAGTCCTCAACAATGCACAACTAGCACTTATTATACGCACTATCAAACAACCATGCGTGCTTATTTGGTATTAGAGAAGAGAGAAATACCACCACTCTCTACACAATTTAGTCCTCGAGTTAGGATAACACACTACAAAAACTAGTGGTTATCTGCATGGAAACTAAGATTGAGAAATATAAAAACTGAGAGGTCTAGTTTATGGAGTGAGTCCATGTAGAGATTTTGAAGTTAAAAAAAGTGGGGCCTTGTGATTGGAACACTTGAAAAGGATGAGAGAAAAATACAAGCAGCAATTTGATGTTGAAAGAGTCTTGAGGAGCAAGATACTATATAATCTATGGTCCACACTTCACTTCATAATGACTATTCAACGTGGGCACAAGAGAAAACACGTTCACAAGGAAGAAGATTGTTCTATGCCACTTGTTTGCTCAAAATCTCTTCAATGTATCGGAATGTATCTTCCGATGACATGAATCTATCGGAAGATACATTCTATTTTTTTTCTTCTCTTTCTATCAGAAGCTATATTTGGATCATGAGAGGTTGATCAATAGCACACCTATACACCACCCTTCCACGACGAAATTTGCCTGTCTGACTCATCTTCATCAACTCTCCTTGTCATGATCATCTACTTCAAACCTCTTTTAACTCTAATTAGTTACCATCAATTTAGTTATTAAACTATCACCCTCACTTTAATTTAAATCATGAACCATGTAAATGCAATAAGCCAGTAAAGTATATAAAATTCATCAATTTAATTCTTGCTATTAAGATGTTAGAGATTAAATTGATGTTAAATAGAGAAATTTCATATAGTTTACAAACTAATTATTATGTTTATATAGTTTTGACTATATTAGGAAGAAATTGATAATTTAATACATAAACTTATAGTTAATTTTTTCTTTAAAAAAGGACTGAAGAAGTATTTTTTTAATTAGACTAAATTTTTAGTAATTAATTCAATGCATATTTTTATTTATTTTTGAATAGGTCGTTACATATTTGTTATATGGTATCAGATTACTGAATTATCTCTTCTTTCAATCATCCGTTCCCACTGCCACCGTCTCCATCACCAAGTAAAATGACTCCGACGAGAACCCTTGTTACCTCCATTGTTAAAGAGATTTAAACTAAAATCAAGATCAAAATGTACTTTTAAAATGATGCTATTACTATATAGAGGAATATTGAAACAGGAATGGTGTTAACACATTGTTTAATATATTTTGTAATGCACACTTTTTATTACTAGTTACTAGATAAAAATCATATCATCACTATAGTTTAAAATGAGATTATCAATGGAATAAGATTACTTAAAACCCATAATTTCATAGTATCAAGTGAATAAAAACAACTGAGTATGTAGCTTTTTGCTTCATCTCAGTGAATGTTATTTGAGCAGGCCTTAAACTGATACTCACTGCCAAAGGCGCATCAACTTCCACATTATAAGTTGTGTTGATAGGTCCATCATTTTTCAATGTTCTAGTATAAGATTGTGAAATGGACTCCAAACAAATAGAAAATGATGGATAATTAAGTTGTGCCTGTGGTATGCTCTTTATATTAGAGCGTTTTACTTTCTGTTGCAAAATAACTTCAACTTGTATATCAGTATAATTTAAACCACACAAATAAGGAACAAAATCATTTGGTTCAATGTCATAAACAAGTCCTGGATCGTTTGCTTTTAAAGGGTTAACATGTCCAGCACCAGTGGCAAATAAATCAGCTGGTTTAAGCCTTTGGTCCAAAATAGCTTTTCCTTGAAGATTAACCTGATAAGCAGTTGTCATGATAGCTGATTTTATAGCAGCGGGAGACCGATCTGGATGAGAGTTTTTCAACAGCGCTGCAATTCCGCTGAGATGAAAACAAGACATTGAGGTACCATCATTAATTGTTAAATCAACATTTACAGTTTTGTTTGATTCCAATATCAATCAATATTATTCAAAAATTATGTAAATACGTTTTTCTTTTGCTGATTGAGTAAATTAAGTACATTGTTTGTGTAGACGATCTTTACTTACTAGTATTACTGGGTGCGATTTAGCTCACTTGCCAAATTATGAAGGGTGGCAAAGGATTCTGGATTTCACTACAGTACATAAATTTTGTAAAGTTTGTTGGCAATTGTCAATAGTTACATTGGTGCTTAATCTGATCAACCATAGTGATTAAGTTTCTGGAAGTGTTGATACTATGTCAACTATGATTATTGGAGTGTCATGTTTGGGCCATTGTGTTCTTTAACATGTTTGTGTGTTGGTTCACTTTTACTTAAAAAAATTATTAATTAAAGTAGCATTAATAATCATTTTATGATCTCAAGAAATTTGAACTTTATAAATTCAAATTAAAAGTTATTATAACAATAATGCTGTTGCATTTCCAATAACAAATACAAGTACCAAGTGAATTACCAATAAACTTGTATAAAGGAACTTCGTAGTAAGTTGGTATCTCATGAATTTCTGCAACCAATATATTCCATTCCCTTTATTATTTCTAGACTATCATATTATTTTATCACCATCTCCCTTTATGCATCATCACTTAAAAATGACAGATATTGGTATCCTAACAACATGTTTATCAGACACCCAAGTGAGAGAACCCTGAGCGAAAGTTTGATTCCTTCTGTTTTCCTTTATTTGTGGTATAAATTCAACAGAGAAACTAACCTTCTCATTTACCTCAGTGAATGTTATTTCACTTGGATTAACACTCATACCCAAAGCCAAAGGTACTTCAAGTTCAACTCTATATGTTGAATTTGCAAACCCAACATTAGTCAAAGTTCTGGTATAATACTGTGAATCAGACCCCAACAGAATAGAGAAAGAAGGATAATTCAGTTGAGCTTCTGGTATACTTTTCACATTAGAACACTTCACTTTCCACTGAACAATAACTTCAATCTCTTTATCAGTATAACCCAAACCACACAAATAAGGAACATAATCTTCAGGTTGAATATCATAAACAAGACCGGGATCATTTGCTTTAACAGGATTAACATGTCCTGCACCGGTAGCGAAAATATCAGCCGGCAAAAGCCTTTGATCCAGTATAGGGATCCCGCCGAGGTTGAGAGTATTTGCAGTTGTCATGATTGCTGATTTTATAGCGGCTGGCGACCAATCAGGGTGAGAACTTTTGATCAATGCAGCAATACCACTTAGGTGAGGACAAGACATTGAAGTACCGGAAACAATGTTAAAAGCTGGAATTTTGTTGTCTACAGAAACACCCCATGCAGCTAGAATGTTGACACCTGGACCAATGATGTCTGGTTTAAGAATTCCCGGACTTTCTTGGCTTGGTCCTCTTGAAGAAAAGTAAACAACAGAAGGTGCGAGGGAATCACCAATTACTGTTCCTTTGAATAACAATGTTGCTGATGGATTGTAGGTTGAGTTAATGTAATCTTTGATTGTTAAACCACCAGTGTAACTCACTTGAACCGCAGGTAAAACATGAGCCGTAGCAGAAGTGCTGAAACCAAGTGTTTCTGAATTTGCAAGGATCATAGCAACACCGCCTGAATTTAGAACTTCTTGTCCTTTCACAATGGTTGAAACACGTCCTCCAACATCACACACCACTACTTTTCCACTCAGATCAATGTTCTTTAAGGATCCTGGAAGACACAAAGACTGATTCTGTGTCTGGTTTCCAAATCCAAATGAGCCTGCATATACAAGTGGCAATAATTGTTCAGAAAAGTCTTTCGGTTGGAATAATGTTTCACCTTCATATTCATTTCCATTTCCTAGCTTTGCTGATGCTACAATTTTTCTATCAATTGTGCTGGCACCAACGGTAAGGATCCAAGGAGCTTCATTGGAGAGAGTGCTGTATCCAGGACCAGAGTTTGCAGCAGAGCAACTAACAAAAACACCATTTTGAGTAGCAGCAAAAGCACCAATTGCAATTGGGTCTTCAAAGAATGGAAGAGAACCTAAACCAAGTGAAAGGGATAGAACATCTACACCATCTTCAATAGCAATATCCATTGCAGCTAAGATAGAACTTTCAGCGCATTGAATGTTATCGGTACAAACTTTGTACATTGCTAAGTGAGCATTAGGTGCCATACCGGCTGCTACACCTTTAGCATTACCAAAAACACTTGCATCTTCTACGAATCTTCCTGCAGCCTCAGCAGCAGTGTGTGTTCCATGGAAATGTTTTTCAAATGGAAGCTCTGGAATCGTGCTTTTGACTAAACTTCTTGCACCGATGAGCTTATTATTGCATATTTTCCCTCCAGTGAATTCGCAATGGCCTTTCCATTTTGCAGGTGGTGGCGGCATTCCTTCATCGTTGAATGATGGATGATAAGGGTATATTCCTGTGTCTATGACTCCAATTATGACACCTTTTCCAAGGTTATCATCATTCCACAACCCTTGCCCTTGCTTCAGACCCAAGAAAGTTGGACTGTGAGTTGTGTGTAATGAAAGTGTCCTTTCAGGTCTTGCTAACAAAATTTCATCTTTCTCTTGAAGAGACATGGCCTCTTCTGGTGTCAGCTTCACTGCAAATCCAGAGGCTACATGGCGGTAAGAGAAAACCATTCTGTCCTTGTGAGGAAATTTTTGTGGAAGAAATGAATGGTACCAACTATGCAAATCTTCTGATTGAAAGGAAGCAAAATTTTCTGATTTTTTGACATGAACAATGTATGTCATTAAGTTGTGATTATGCTCTTGATTCTCCTCTGCAGCAAATACTGATGTAATTTGGTTGAAGCTGCAGAGAATGAAAATGAGAGTAAAAAGCAATGACAGCTGCATAGTGTAGTTGGTTTTCATCATGATTTGGAATTTGAGAAAGAAAAAGAAAGAATTGCTTGTGATTTGCCTACTATCATGCATGTGTATATATAGATAGATATATCATATATGCCATAGAAAACAAAATGGCAATTTGGTCATAGTTTTATTTTAATTACTTGGCACAGCTAATTCGTTTTCAATCAAGGGTAAATATGCATGATAAAAGATTTTTTTGGTAATTTGAATAAAGCAACTGCCATAACCCTATATATTAGGTGTTAATTTGTATTGTCCCCGTGAGCTTAACTCAGCTGGTAAGAACAATACATAATATATGCAAGGTCTGAAGTTCGAACCTCAGACACCAACGAAAAAAAAGGTGTTAATTTGTATAGTTTTGGTCCGGTGCTAACTGCTAATAGCAATGATGTACATGGTACACTGGGACATTTTTCTGGACATTGCTATATGCTGCTTTAGCTTGGAAAAGTTATAAACAAAAAGACAAGTTTATATTGTATTAAAGAAATTCTACATAATATTATTTACGAGTAGTATAGTGGAAATCTCTTCTTGGTACAATGATGATGGTAAAAAAAAATGGGAAAGGAATAAATTATTAGTATTATTATTAATGAATATTTTTCAACAGTTTTTAATATCAATCTTTATATCCTATTTGAATTTTGATTTAATCACCAAACATTAATCCCTATACTACACGAATCAATTTCGTGATTAAAAACGTGTTCAATATTTATTTGGTGTAATTGTATTTTTTATCTTCCTATTTTCAAAACAAACTCTTTTTTTTTAGTAGTGGCCGGGATTTAAACCCCGGACCTTACATATTTTATGCATTGTCCCAACCAGCTGAGCTAAGCAATAAAAAAAACAAACTCTTTTATTCCTCTATTATTGCAATTTTGGTCCCAACTTTGATTTTTATGCTCCAAGTTACTGAACTTCTATTTGAATAGAAACAAAGAATTGACTTATAAACTACACATCCGAGTCTTCAGGCCCCAAAATCGTCTAAACCACGTAAAATTAGGATAATAAGCATTACAAAAAAAAAAGTTTTTTTTTTTTTTTGAGGTAAGCACTACAAAAACTAGTAGCTATCTTATCTGCATGGAAACTAAGATTGAGAAATATATAAACTGAGAGGTCTATCTTCTGGAGTGGGGCCTTGTAGTTGGAATATTGGAAAAGGATGAAAGGAAAATACACTTCGTTGTACTATTCAACGAGGGCTCAAAAGATGCTCATTTTGTTTTGCAAGACTGTTAGAAAAGTAATCGAACAAGTAAGGTACACTCATCAAGCCAATGCCAAAATCATGCAACCATAACTCCCTTCATAACTAATAATCAATAGCATGTTATCATATATTTGTTCAGTTAGTACTATTTTATTTTATTATGTCAATCCCCTTAATATAAGAAAATCATATGTTGTGGAAAATCCCTTTATGCCCTATCCTGGCTAACTGCTCACGTCCAAAAATTAAGGGCAAATGAAGTCTTAAAATCACTTTTCATTGTTGTGGAAAATCCCTTTATGCCCTATCCTTCCTAAATGCCAAGTCCAGAAATTATGGGCAAATGAAGTCTTGAAAAAGTTGAAAAGGACATCACTCTTCTCAATATTTTAGGGGGTAAAATTTCAATTTTCAAATTTCAAATACTTTTCTATGTATCATCCAATACCCTTTCTTTTATCATTCTATGTTTTTTTCTCTTTCTCTCACTTGCTTTTATCTAAACTTTTTTCTTCTCAAATTGTTCTAACCTACCTCCATTTTATTTTCCATCTATCTTATTGGAAAGTTGACATTGAACAACAGAGGAAGGTAAATAAAGTTCATCTTCTCTTTACAAAGGTATGAAAATGATAATTATTCATGTTTTGGCTGCAATCTTATTTTGTAGGTTTTCAATCTTTATAATCTCCATCTTCTCTTCAATTTTATTTTGCAGGAACCTTGAAAGTTGTTCTTTACTCAACCGATCAAGTAGTTGAAGTGCTGAAGAAAAAAAAAATATCAACAACTTTTCAGATCTATAAGTTCATTTGATGTTTAAAGTGTCTAAAATTTTCTCTTTTCATTATAAGTGTTATTGCAGGAAAGTTGAATGGAGTTCTTGTCTCTTCATCAAACTACAAAAAAAAGAAAAGAGACACAAGTAAGTAAATAATGAGAATTATTAAATTACTAATTGGTTTAATACATAAATTCTCCACAAAATAAATAACTCATCTCAATATTAATTTTTTGCAGGAAATGTTGAATCGGTGACCTTATATGTTGCATTTTTTTTTTAATATGATAGTTTGCAGCAAAGTCAGATGATTGTGAAAAATAGACTGAATACCTTGATTTTATTTTGCCCATTCAAAACAGTTCTTATTTTATTCAAAATTTTTAATCTTTTAAATATTTCTATTATGTTGAACAAAATTCTTAAAAACCTACTTTTTAAGATCTAATATATATATATATATATATATATATATATATATATATATATATATAACAAACTGTATTTATCAAATTTTCCAAAAAAAGACATATTAAAGTATAAATTAAGAAGATGATGAAGAGATACATAGATCCAAAAACATTTTCAACAAGAAAATCTTAGAAATATCTTTTAAAATTATTATTTTTCAATTAGTAATAATAAAAAAAAATACCACAAGAAATCTGGGGGTATACATACCCGTATGAGAGAGAAAAAAATATAAACATTAATGTTTTTTCAAAAAATTGTTATAAATTATTTATTTTTTTTATTAATGTTTTTTCAAAAATAAGTTAAAATCTTTTTTTCTATCCACATAAATCATTTAAATGGTCGAAAAAGATAATAATTACAGTTTACACAAGAAATTAAAAAAATATATTTTTTTCTATCATGTAAACAATTTCCTTTTATTGATTTTATTATAGTCAAGAAATTAAAATTAAAAAAAAATCGTTGAAAACAACACAACTTATGACCAATTATGTTTCCTCACAAGAACAACGGATACAAATCAAAGCCTTTTTTCCTTTGATAAATGTGATTTTGTTGTTGCATGTATCAAATAAGTAGTGATGAAGATATGAATATAAAATCTGACCTTAAAAGCCTTTGATTTGTTGATGCATGTTTGAAAGAAGAAGACCAGCGGTTTGGTGGACAAATAATGATGAATTAGGTCCAAAAGAGAGCTTACATGATATGTAGGTTCTAGATCTGCCGTAAAACTCCATGAATGAGGTCGAAAATGGTGATTTTAGAGGTGCTACAGTGTCAATTTGATGATTATGAAAAAATATACACAAGAGAAGAAAATAAATGATGATATCATAAAATTGGTAGTGTTTTAATGGACATAAATTTGATGATTATGAAAAAATATACACAAGAGAAGAAAATAAATGATGATATCATAAAATTGGTAGTGTTTTAATGGACATAGAAAGTCATGTGGTGCTGGAGGCGTGGTCACAACCATGAGAAGGAGAAGGGGAGGCGGCTAGGTTTTGGTTGAGGGAAGAGAGAAAGCTCTGATGTGTGAGGAGGAAGAGAGAGAAAAATAAAATAAAATGAAGTGTTATTGGTTAGGTGTTAGTTTAAGGAATAAAAGAAAAAACAAAATAAAATAAATAAAAAAGGTGTGGGTGTGGGAGTGTGAACGTGTGGGAACAAAAAAAAGTAGTGTTGGTGTTTGTTTTTAATGTTATTTTAAAATTGTCACTGACTAAACTAACTTTGATGCATGTGAAAAAGTTTATACTATTTAGAATATCATATCACTTTAATTTTAAAATTATATTGAACTCTCATCAACTAAAATTCATGGGATAAGTGAACATTGTCATTGTCTAAAATTTTGTAAATAACTAAAATACTCAGGAGAAGTGGGTATTGATAAAAAAAATCAAAAGTAACTCAAATGCACAAGATAAGTTGTCAGTGACTAAACTAAGTTTGATATACCGGACAAGTTGTTATTAATAAAAAAATTGTTCTTGCAAAAACGTTTATACTATATAGAATATCACATCACTTTAACTCTATAATTATATTAAACCCTCATCAACTAAAAGTCACGAGATAAATGGATATTGTCTATAATATAGTAAATAAATAAAATGCATGAGAGAAGCATGCATTGACTACAATTTCAAAATTAACTCAAATGCATGGGATAAGTTGTCACTAACTAAATTAACTTTAATATACGAGACAAACTGTAATTTATAAAAAAAAAAAAAAAAAAAACTGCTAAAACGTTTATACTGTTTAAAATATCACCTCACTTCAATTCTACAATTATATTGAATCATCGTCGACTAAAATACATGGGATAAGTGACCATGGATTAAAATTTCAGAAATAACCAAAATACATAGGAGAAGTTGATATTGATTAAATAGTACAATCATACACGATATAAGTTGTCATTAATAAAACGCACGAGAGAAGTTGATATTGATTAAATTAAACTATCATGCACTTGACAATTTTTCATTAATAAATTTTCAGAATGAACTCAAATAAATGTAAGGAGTTGTCATTGACTAAAAATCAAAGTTGTCGTTGGCTTCAATTCTACAATGATATTGAATCGTCGTCAACTAAAATGCACCGGATAAGTGGACATTGTATAAAATTCTGTAAATAATTAAAAGCATTGGAAAAGTGGGCATTGACAAAAATTCAAAAGTAACTCAAATGCACGGGATAAGTTGTCACTCACTAAACTAAGTTTGATACACGGGACAGGTTGTTATTAATAAAAAAATAGTTCTTGCAAAAACGTTTATACTATTTAAAATATCACATCAGTTAAACTCTATAATTATATTGAACCCTCATCAACTAAAATGCACGTGATAAATGGACACTATTTATAACATCATAAATAAATAAAATGCATAAGAGAAGAGGGCATTTACTAAAATACATGGGATAAGTGACCAAGGACTAAAATTTCAGATATAACCAAAATACATAGGAGTAATTGACATTGATTAAATGCTATAATCATACATGATACAAGTTGTCATTAATAAAATGCACGAGAGAAGTTGAAATTGATTAAATTAAACTATCATGCACTTGACAAATTTTCATTAATAAATTTTCAGAATTAACTCAAATAAATGGGAGAAGTTGTCATAGGCAAAACTAACTTTGATACACAGGACAAATTATCATTTATAAAAAAACTGGTCTTAATAAAAAGTTTATACTATTTAGAATATCACATCGATTCAATTCTATAATGATATTGAACCCTTATAAACTAAAATGCACGGGATAAGTGAGCATTTACTAAAATCTCATAAATAGATCAAACTATATAGTTTAAACCACTCAAAATTATCCCAAACTACTCTAAACATTTTTAATTTTTTTTTCTTAATAAACACTTTTTTATATACATTTTCTTCTAATTACAATTTTTTTTATAATTAACTTTTAAATGGTCTAAATTTATAATGCTCACAAATACATAATGTCGAGTTCAAACTGCACAAAATCATCCACGACCAACCAGTACCCGTGCGGATGCACGGGTATGTTACTAGTTATTACTTATAATCATCCTTGTCTCAACCCATTATTTCTTTGTCACAATTCATTGTACCTTTGGTGGATGAGTATAATTTCAATTCACTTATTCTCTCATTGAGACCTTGTCAATTGTAGCAATTTCCACATTTCCTTTAACATTTTGTTCATTGTTTCTTCTTGATTCAAAAGAGTGCTTCCTAGAAACTTAATAGAAATTTTAAGTGTAGTGAAAGGGGTTAGACTCATATAATATGGTGACTTGATAGAAATTGAGTGTAGTGAAATGAGCTAGACTCGTACAATCTAGTGAACAAAAGTTTGAACCCCGACTGAAAAAGAAAAATTTATTCACATTTAAAGTTTGATACACCTAGTACTCAATTTGTCGATTGGAACCAAGTACCGCATGCTTCCAATTCACAACTCTTACCACCATGACACTGATGTTTTTGATGACATGTGATTGCTTCAATGTTATGTATTCAACACAAATTTTGGATCGTATTTCTTTCAATCTCACATTCCCTAAATCATTTCTCACCATCATGCAATTGAACATAGAGTATTACATTTCTCATCCTGTTGAATTCTCGCGCGCCCTATTTTTTTCCAAAAATACCCCTAGTCCGGATTATATAATCCGAACTCCTTCTGGAAAATAAGTTCCAGACAAATTCGTGGAATTTGGCACTTAAACCACCCTGATGGATGTTGATGCCCATGTTCAAAGGATGGATTCAGATTCCATAATTCGGACTATTTTTACACTTTCCGATTTATGTAATCCGAAATTTGTAAATCACCCTGTTGAAAGTCAACAAATGGGGTGGGAAATGATGTTTCCGGATTACATAATTCGGAAAGTGTAAAAACAGTCCAGATTATGGAATCCGAACTGCATCAGCACAGAGGCAGAAGCCATATGTTTTGGTTGAGCCTCCGTTTTAGAGCAACGACACTCAACTGTTTATGATTTCGACCAGTTTTTCAAACAAAAAAAAATCCATTTATAACATTAATCAAACAACAACACAACATAATTATCCAAACATTGAACATTAATCAAACATAATTATCCAAATCGAACTAACTTTCCATTTGATGTTTATCAAGGGTTGAAATGCGGTCCTTTTGAGCAAGAAAACACCAATTTTGGTTGGATTTTTGTAGTTCGGAATTTGGGATAAGAGGGAGAGAGGGAGAGGGGGAGAGAGAGAGAGAGAGAGAGAGAGAGAGTAAAAAAGTGAAACTGTAAAATTGGGGGTGAACTTCCTTTTATACTTCGAAGTTGTCCGGAATATGTAATCCAGACAAGATTTTAAATTTCCGGATTTTGTATTCTGAAGAGCTATTTTGTAATTTTTGCAGGGTGCGTGAGAAGGGCATACGATGGAAAAGTAATACTGACATAATAACCATAACTCCGTCCTTTTTACCGGGCCTAATTAATTTTTATGAAGAAAATGTCCGCAAAGAATTAAATCAGGTAGCACATGAAAAGTTCATTTTTTTAAGTCATTAATGCCATTGAAATTCCTTTTTTCTATAGCAGTTCCTTTTCATTATTATCTTTTTCTTTCCATTACCACATAACAGTTCATTTTCATTATTATTTTTTTTCTTTCGATTACCACATAGCAGTTTCTTTTTCTACCAAGTCTCCAAACCCTATTCTCTAACCCTAATACTCAATTTGTCTATTTCACAACCTAATTCCAATTTTGTCCTCTCACTCACAATAAAATCATATTGAGTTCATCATGTCCATAAGGTAAAAAATGAAAATAAACGTTTCAATAATGGAGAGAGAATAATATTGAATTGATTTTTTTTAATAATAATATTGAATTGATTAAATGAATATATTCAAGGGTAAATACCTCTTTTCGTCCCTGTAATATGAGCGAATTTCGATTTTGGTCCCTGTAAAAAAATTTAGATTCTGTCCCTATCATTTGAGATTCTTCCACTTTTGATCCCTCGTTGTAACAGGTCAGCAGAATATCCTGACGTGTCACTTTGACTATGTAATTATTTTATTTTTTCCATTAAATTTATTTCCATATGGCTTTTATTTTATTTACATTTATTTAAACAATTGAAATCAAATTTTTGGATTAAAATAATTTAACTTATAATAAAATCAAAACTCCATCTTCATCTTTCTTATTTTGTTCTTGAAGCTTCATCTTCTTCATGACCAAGTTCATCCCCTAACCAAAAAAGCCATCATCAAGTTCACCCCAACCTTCATAAGAAAAAATCCAGAAAAACCCAAACCTCTTAATTTCAAATTCTTAAATCTCAAAATCCCTAAATTTTTCAATCGCAAATTGCTAAATCACAAATCTCTCAAAAACAATCTTTCTTGTAGCCACTGCAATCTATTAGTTTGTTCGTTGTTGTTAACTACATGGTCCCTGCTTTTCAACCGTCTCCCTTCTTTCCTCTACTTCTCTATGCACCTGCAAAATTAATTAACACCAGTCCACAATACACAGCCGCCGAAGTTTAAAACAAGCAAAAAATTCAAATCCAAAACTCATTGTAATAGTCGCATCGCAAACGAAATTGGAGCGAGGTTTTTGGCTCGTTTTCTATAAACACATTCATCTCCTAAATATCACAGAAACCCATACAATGTTTTTCCAGAAAAATCAATAGAAATAAAAACCCAAACAGATATCCTTTTGATCCAGTGGGTTGTGCGTGTATGAATATCCATTTGCAGTTTTAGGGTTTCGAATTTCCCCCTTCTTCATTCGAATATGGGTTTCGAATTGCTTTTGTCCATTTGTTTCTTAAAACTTCAGATCTGAATTTTTAAGTTGGGGTTTCATTTGATTTGTGGTGTTAATTGATTTGGGAGTTTAAATTTGATTTAGGGTTTTGTATTGAAGAAGAAGAAGAAAGAGTGTTTGGAATGGGTTGAGTTGAAACAAGAGAAAAAAATAGATGAAGAGGGAGATGAAGATGGTTAGTTTTTTTTGTTGAAGATGAAGAGGGTTTGTATCGAAAAAAAATAAGATGAAGAGGGGTCTGATGTTTTGTTTCTATTTTTTTATTTTTCTAATTTAATTATGTTTTTAAGTTTTTTTAATAAGTATAAAATAATTGTAAATCTAAGAAAAGCCACATGGAAATAAATTTAATAAAAATAAAAGAATTACACAGTCAGTTAGACAGGTCAGCAGATTCTGCTGACCTGATTCAACGAGAGACCAAAAGTGGAAGAATCTCAAATGATATGGACAGATTCTAATTATTTTTTTACAGGGACCAAAACCGAAATTCGCTCATATTACAGGGACGAAAATGGATATTTACCCTATATTTAATTACTTAAAAATGAAATATTAGTATTAAAAACAAAACATTCTACTTTAATTTGCAGTTTCAGTTGACAATACACTCCTAACTTTAATTGTTTTTACTTATATATAATAGCCCAAATTCAATTGGATAGTTCCAAATCAAGTAGGGAAGGTTACACTTATATTTGAATATACCATTTTTAATGTGGATTTTATGTGGGTTACCACGGTAGAATTAATCAAGGAAAAAATATCTATAAAAGTTCGGAATGTTATGCCTCTTTGGAAAAAATAAAGATTGCGATGTCAGAGCGCATACCTTCGATGTATAGTGACGCTACAGTATTAATCTTCAATACTTCTTATTTTTAAATATCTATAAACTCAAAAAAATGTGGTGACATGACCATTCTCCATTCAATTTTCTGTCGACGTTGGTCTATGGTATCTGAGTATAAAACCTATTACATTTTTTTAAAAGTCTCTTTAAATTTAGCTAATGTAGATAATGTATTTTTTTTTTCAATTGTTTTTTTTTTTGGTCAAGTAGCCTAGTGGTTAGAGCTCACACAACTAAATGTGGAGAATTGGGGTGTCCGGGGTTCAAACCCCGGCCCCTGCATATAACATGCAATATCCCTACCAACTGAACTAAGCTCACATAGAATTGTTTATTTTTTTTTTTCAATTGTTAATATATTGTTTTTAGTGTTGATATGTTTTCAAAAAAATATTTATTTATTGTAACATATATTATCACATAAGACCTGTACGGCTAGGCGGTCTAGTAGCATAGAGAACTTAAAGTTCCAATCTATCGTGAATTCAAACAAGACAAAGGAACAAATGACAATGGAAACCAAAACTAAACTACTCAAGCAAATAAACATTCAACCTTATGTGTAGAGTAAACAAACAATAAATCCAAAGATCGATAAATAGAGTAGAGGATAACACGAGATTGTTCACACTCTAGAAAATAATAGAGAAAACTTGAATCCTTTTCCTAATGATTCCTAACTACCCCATGTGTTTATAGTGTATTTCCCAACCCTAAAGATCACCACAAAGCTCTCAACACAAAAACTCTAATCCACTTTTGTGTTTCCTTTTTTTCTGGTGTGTTAAAATCTAATTTTTCAACTCTGTTTTTATAGGCAAAAATTGCATGATTCAAATAAATCTTCCTGAATTTTACTATGATTTGAATCTTAGCTAATGTTACTTGTGCAGGCCTTACACTGATACTCACCGCCAAAGGCGCATCAACTTCCACATTGTAAATTGTGTTGATAGGTCCATCATTTGTCAATATACTAGTATAAGATTGTGAAGTGGACTCCAACCATATAGGAAATGATGAGTAATTAAGGTGTGCCTGTGGTATGCTCTTTATATTAGAGCGTTTCACTTTCTGGTGCAAAATAACTTCAACTTGTATATCAGTATTATTCAAACCACACAAATAAGGAACATTATCATTTGGTTCAAAAAGCCTTACCTTGAAGATTAACCTCATATGCAGTTGTCATGATTGCCGATTTTATAGCAGAGAGAGACCAATCTGGATGCGAGTTTTATCAACAGCGCTGCAATTTCACTGAGATGAGGACAAGACATTGAGGTAGGTACCATTATTAATTGTTAAATCAACGTCTACAGTTTTGTTCGATTGCAATATCAATCAATATTATTCAATCATTACCTAACTACGATTTTCTTTATTGAGTGAGTAAATTAAGTACAGTGTTTGTGTAGACGAACTTTACTTCCTAGTATTACTCAGTGCGATTTGCCATAGTGCTTAATCTGATCAACCATAGTGCTTAAGTTTCTGGATCAGTTAATAGGCAATCAAATTATAAAGGAGGCAGTTGCCTGCTGATTTTGGTGGTTCGGAAGTGTTGATACTATATCAGCTATGTTGGGTTTGTGTGTAGGTTCACTTTTACTTGAAAAATTATTATTAATTAAAGTAGCATTAATAATCATTTTACAATTACAGTATCTCGGTAGAACTTTGAACTTTTTAAATTCAGGTCAAATGGTTGAACTCTTATCAGTGCAGCGACACACATGGACTTTTATTGGTATACCTATCTTGTCAATATTTCATTCAAAATCTCTAGTCAAAAACATTTATTGGCTTATATGTATATATATAAAAAAGATAA
Source organism: Medicago sativa (assembly GCF_051527215.1). Classification (NCBI taxonomy): domain Eukaryota; kingdom Viridiplantae; phylum Streptophyta; class Magnoliopsida; order Fabales; family Fabaceae; genus Medicago; species Medicago sativa. The sequence continues at coordinate 4,606,930 of NC_140753.1, forward strand.
CTTATTATAACAGTAAAGCTATTGCATTTCCAATAACAAATATAAAAACCAAGTGAATTACCAATAAACTTGTACAAAGGAACTTCTTAGTAAGTCAGTATCTCATGAATTTCCGCAACCAATATATTCCATTCCCTTCTTTATTTCTGGAGTATCATATTAATTTATCACCCTCTCCCTTTATGTATCACTTAAAAATGACAGATATTGGGATCCTAACAGCATGTTTATCAGACACCCAAGTGAGAGAGCCCTGAGCAAAAGTTTGATTCCTTCTGTTTTCCTTTATTTGTGGTATAAATTCAACAGAGAAACTAACCTTCTCATTTACCTCAGTGAATGTTATTTCACTTGGATTAACACTCATACCCAAAGCCAAAGGTACTTCAAGTTCAACTCTATATGTTGAATTTGCAAACCCAACATTAGTCAAGGTTCTGGTATAATACTGTGAATCTGACCCCAACAGAATAGAGAAAGAAGGATAATTCAGTTGAGCTTCTGGTATACTTTTCACATTAGAACACTTCACTTTCCACTGAACAATAACTTCAATCTCTTTATCAGAATAACCCAAACCACATAGATAAGGAACATAATCTTCTGGTTGAATATCATAAACAAGACCCGGATCATTTGCTTTAACAGGATTAACATGTCCTGCACCAGTAGCGAAAATATCAGCCGGCAAAAGCCTTTGATCCAATATAGGAATCCCGCCGAGGTTGAGAGTATTAGCAGTTGTCATGATTGCTGATTTTATAGCGGCTGGCGACCAATCAGGGTGAGAACTTTTGATCAATGCAGCAATACCACTTAGGTGAGGACAAGACATTGAAGTACCAGAAATAATGTCAAAAGCTGGAACTTTGTTGTCTACTGAAACAGCCCACGCAGCTAGAATGTTGACACCAGGACCAATGATGTCTGGTTTAAGAATTCCTGGACTTTCTTGGCTTGGTCCTCTTGAAGAAAAATAAACAACAGAAGGAGCTAAAGAATCACCAATTACCGTTCCTTTAAATATCAATGTTGCTGTTGGATTGTATGTTGAGTTTAGGTAAGATTTAATTGTTAAACCAGCTGCATAACTCACTTCAACTGCAGGTAAAACATGAGCAATAGCAAAAGTACTGAAACCAAGTGCTTCTGAGTTTGCAAGGATCATTGCTACACCACCTGAATTTATAACTTCTTGTCCTTTCACAATACTTGAGACATTTCCTACATCACACAGCACTACTTTTCCACTTAAATCAATGCTCTTTAAGGATCCTGGTAAACACAAGGACTGATTCTGTGCTTGGTTTCCATATCCAAATGAACCTGGATACACAAGTGGCAATAATTGTTGAGAAAAGTCTTTGGGTTGGAACAACGTTTCACCTTCATATTCTTCACCATTTCCTAGCTTTGCTGATGCTACAATTTTTCTATCAATTGTGCTGGCACCAACGGTAAGGATCCAAGGAGCTTCATTGGAGAGAGTGCTGTATCCAGGACCAGAGTTTGCAGCAGAGCAACTAACAAAAACACCATTTTGAGTAGCAGCAAAAGCACCAATTGCAATTGGGTCTTCAAAGAATGGAAGAGAACCTAAACCAAGTGAAAGGGATAGAACATCTACACCATCTTCAATAGCAATATCCATTGCAGCTAATATAGCACTTTCAGTGCATCCAATTTTGTCATTACACACTTTGTATATTGCTAAGTGAGCATTAGGTGCCATTCCTGCTGCTACACCTTTAGCATTACCAAAAACACTTGCATCTTCTATGAATCTTCCTGCAGCCTCGGCAGCGGTGTGTGTTCCATGGAAGAAGTTCTCAAATGGAGGCTCTTGAATTGCACTTTTGACCAAGTTTCTTGCACCTATGAGTTTATTGTTGCATACTTGCCCTCCAGTGAATTCACAATGGCCTTTCCATTTTGCAGGCGGCGGCGGCATTCCTTCGTCATTGAAAGATGGATGTAAAGGGAATATTCCCGTGTCTATGATACCAATTATGACACCTTTTCCAAGGTTATCATCGCTCCACAATCCTTGTCCTTGTTTCAGACCCAAGAATGTTGGAGTGTGAGTTGTATGTAATTCAAGGGTCCTTTCAGGTCTTGCTGACACAATTTCACCTTTCGCTTGAAGAGATCTGGCTTCTTCTGGTGTTAGCTTCACAGCAAATCCAGAGGCTACTTTGCGGTAAGAGAAAACCATTCTTTCTTTGTGAGGAAAAGTTTGTGGAAGGAATGAATGGTACCAACTATGCAAATCTTCTGATTGAAGAGAAGCAACATTTTCTGATTTTTTGACATGAACAATGTATGTCATTAAGTTCATTTGATCATGTTCTAGATTCTCCTCTGCAGCCAACATTGATATGCTGCATAACATGAAAATGAGGCTAACAAGCAATGTAAGCTCCATCTTCATCATGATTTGGAATTTGATGAAAAAAAGAGAAAGTTGCTTGTGATTTGCCTAGTGACATGCATGTGTATTTATAGAATGAATGTTTGTTTGATATCCAATTGGCCATATATTAATTGCTTATAACATTGGAAAACAAGGTAGTGCATTTTGCTGGCTTGGGACGGCTAATTAGTCTTCAATGAAGGGCAAATAGGAATGATAAGAAAAAAAGGAATGATAAAATATTTTTTTGGTAATTTGAATAATGCAAATATCTCATAGTAATGCCCGCTATATATTTGGTGTTAATTTGTATGGATTTGTTATGGTGCTAACTGTTAGTTAGTAACAGCTATGCTGTACATTGGTACATCTATTTTTCGGGACATATCTCCCTAACATTGCCATATGTTGTTTTTAGCTTGCAAAAGTTATCCACAAAAAGACAAGTTTTATGTTGTACGACAGAAATTCTAAAATATGATAAATTATTATTAATTAAAGTTATTAATGAATATTTTACAACCATTTCTAGGGGATTTGAACTTCTTGTATGTTTGCTTTCAATTTTGGAAGAGTCCATTGATTAGGAAGATTGTGTGAGAGAAATTTTTAAAATATATTTGGAAAGTTGCAATGGTTAAAAGAGACCTTTTAGAGAAAAAGTGTAATGTTTTACCATTGAAGCAATGTAACCATTCATGAATAAAATCTTTCAAAGGTTGTTTTCCTTCACCAAAGGACATAAGTTTCTCAATAAATTGATACACTTTGGAGGCAAAAAAAATATAGAGAAATTGAAAGAAAAAGAGATAGAACATCACACTCTTATGAGTCTAAATTCTGTCGAAAATTATACTAAATCATTCTTTTTCTCTCTCTAGTGCACGAGAGAAATTGACAGAACTTTATTATGTAAACTACCATTGTCAATACGCTTGATGTGAATGTGCAAGTCACACTAAGGATTCCATCGTATCCTGAAGGGGATAAATTAAATACTAATTTTGTAAGTTTTTGCCGTTTAAATTTAGTTCAGTTTATTTTCATATTCATATTAGTTCGAGTATTAAATTTAGTTCAGTTTATTTTCATATTCATATTCTAATTTTTATTAGATTTTTTTTTTCTTCTACTGTGACGGATTCTGAGGTCTGATCCAATTGAGACAGAGGAAGCTGTGCTTCTATTACCTCCTTTCTCAATCCCCAAATCAACTTGCTCATCTCAAATCTCCTAAATATTGTTATTTCACAAACCCATCTCTTAAAGATGCCATTTTTATTGTTTATCTTTTACTGAATTTTAGCACTGTTAGCTGTTACCCGGTTAAATTGCACTAGGTAGTTAGGTCTTGTTTGGATAAACACTTTAATTAAGAGATTATCATATAAGAATTTATCGATAAGTTATTTCTATTACAAAATGCAAACTAGAGTCAAACCATTTTCGTATAAGCTATAAATTGTTTTCATAAGCTAGCCTAAAGAGCTTATGAAAATAAGCTGAAAACAGCTTATGAATATCATAAGCTGTTTTCCATAAACTCTTTCAAACAGTCTCACAAGAGATAAACTCAAATAAGTCCATCGAAACAAGCCTAGTTGGTAGTTGAGCATCTAGCATTGGAGTTTCCTACTGCCAAGTTTATGGTGGTCTCATCAGACATGTATAACTCTTTAGCTTGTGAACAATTAGTTGTGTGAAATGGTAGATAACATTTTGCTGTTCTGTTCCTTGAATACACACTTTGATAGTTCTCTTTACTGTGGAGTTTGGACAAGTTTAGAATGCCATGATGGAATACTTTGTTATCATATCCAATCCAACATTTTTAACTGCTTCCATAGATACTTTAAATTTCTTTACATTTGCTTTGCACCTTGAAAATTCATCTCACAAAAGTTATGCTAGGCTTGAATGTTGATCGAGTTCTTTTACTGTCAAATAGTAGTTGCTCAAGAATAATGAGTTACGATTTATATCACTTTTGCCCCTCCTTTGGTTAGTCATATTGAAGATTTATAATGCACATTGTGTGTATAGTATTATGTAGTTTAGTAGTTTATATAGAAGCTTTAAATAAATTTAACATAGGAAATATGGAAGGCAGAGGAATAAAATCAAGAATGGATCCTCTCATATGTGAAATTTACACATGAGAGAGTAAAGTGTGATCTTTCATCTTATTAATAACACGACATACTATTTAGTCAAAAAAATAAAATAACATATCATACTATTGGCCAATGCCAAAAATTACTTGTACAAAGAAACATAGTAGTAACTAGTTAGTATCTCTTGAATTTCCCCAACCAATAATATATTTCATTCCCGTTATTTCTTGAACATAATATCATCACCCTCTCCCTTCATATATCACTTGAAAATGACTGATATTGGTATCCTAACAGCATGTTTATCAGACACCCAAGTGAGAGAGCCCTGAGCAAAAGTTTGATTCCTTCTGTTTTCCTTTATTTGTGGTATAAATTCAACAGAGAAACTAACCTTCTCATTTACCTCAGTGAATGTTATTTCACTTGGATTAACACTCATACCCAAAGCCAAAGGTACTTCAAGTTCAACTCTATATGTTGAATTTGCAAACCCAACATTAGTCAAGGTTCTGGTATAATACTGTGAATCTGACCCCAACAGAATAGAGAAAGAAGGATAATTCAGTTGAGCTTCTGGTATACTTTTCACATTAGAACACTTCACTTTCCACTGAACAATAACTTCAATCTCTTTATCAGTATAACCCAAACCACACAAATAAGGAACATAATCTTCAGGTTGAATATCATAAACAAGACCGGGATCATTTGCTTTAACAGGATTAACATGTCCTGCACCGGTAGCGAAAATATCAGCCGGCAAAAGCCTTTGATCCAGTATAGGGATCCCGCCGAGGTTGAGAGTATTTGCAGTTGTCATGATTGCTGATTTTATAGCGGCTGGTGACCAATCAGGGTGAGAATTTTTGATCAATGCAGCAATACCACTTAGGTGAGGACAAGACATTGAAGTGCCGGAAACAATGTTAAAAGCTGGAATTTTGTTGTCTACAGAAACACCCCATGCAGCTAGAATGTTAACACCTGGACCAATGATGTCTGGTTTAAGAATTCCTGGACTTTCTTGGCTTGGTCCTCTTGAAGAAAATGAAACAACAGAAGGAGCTAAAGAATCACCAATTACTGTTCCTTTGAATATCAATGTTGCTGTTGGATTGTAGGTTGAGTTTATGTATTCTTTGATTGTTAAACCAGCTTTGTAACTCACTTCAACCGCAGGTAGAACATTTACAGAAGCAAAAGTGTTGAAACCAAGTGTTTCTGAATTTGCAAGGATCATAGCAACACCACCTGAATTTAGAACTTCTTGTCCTTTCACAGTGCTTGGAACACGTCCTCCGACATCACACAACACTACTTTTCCACTTAGATCGATGTTCTTTAAGGATCCTGGAAGACACAAAGACTGATTCTGTGTCTGGTTTCCAAATCCAAATGAGCCTGCATACACAAGTGGTAATAATTGTTCAGAAAAATCTTTGGGTTGGAATAATGTTTCACCTTCATATTCATTTCCATTTCCTAGCTTTGCTGATGCTACAATTTTTCTATCAATTGTGCTTGCACCAACAGTGAGGATCCAAGGAGCTTCGTTGGAGAGAGTGCTGTATCCAGGACCAGAGTTTGCAGCAGAGCAACTAACAAAAACACCATTTTGAGTAGCAGCAAAAGCACCAATTGCAATTGGGTCTTCAAAGAATGGAAGAGAACCTAAACCAAGTGAAAGTGAAAGAACATCTACACCATCTTCAATAGCTATATCTATTGCCGCTAAGACAGAACTTTCAAAGCATCGAATGTTATCATCACAAACTTTGTACATTGCTATGTGAGCATTAGGTGCCATACCAGCTGCTACACCTTTAGCATTACCAAAAAGACTTGCATCTTCTACGAATCTTCCTGCAGCCTCTGCAGCAGTGTGAGTTCCGTGGAAGATATTCTCAAACGGAGGCTCTTGAATTGCATTTTTGACCATGTTTCTTGCACCTATGAGCTTATTGTTGCATACTTGCCCTCCGGTGAATTCACAATGGCCTTTCCATTTTGCAGGTGGCGGCGGCATTCCTTCGTCATTGAAAGATGGATGTAAAGGGAATATTCCCGAGTCTATGATACCAATTATGACGCCTTTTCCAAGGTTATCGTCGCTCCACAATCCTTGTCCTTGTTTCAGACCCAAGAATGTTGGAGTGTGAGTTGTATGTAATTCAAGGGTCCTTTCAGGTCTTGCTGACACAATTTCACCTTTCGCTTGAAGAGATTTGGCTTCTTCTGGTGTTAGCTTCACAGCAAATCCAGAGGCTACTTTGCGGTACGAGAAAACCATTCTTTCTTTGTGAGGAAAAGTTTGTGGAAGGAATGAATGGTACCAACTATGCAAATCTTCTGATTGAAGAGAAGCAACATTTTCTGATTTTTTGACATGAACAATGTATGTCATTAAGTTCATTTGATCATGTTCTAGATTCTCCTCTGCCGCCAACATTGATATGCTGCATACCATGAAAATGAGGCTAACAAGCAATGTAAGCTCCATCTTCATCATGATTTGGAATTTGATGAAAAAAAGAGAAAGTTGCTTGTGATTTGCCTAGTGACATGCATATGTATATATAGGTAGATAGGTAGATGTATACCATAGAAAACAGTATTATATTAAATTGGCCATAGTTTTTATTTTAATTACTTACAACATAGGAAAACAAGGAAATGCTTTGTGCTGGCTTGGGACGGCTAATTCATCTTCAATGAAGGTTAAATAGGAATGATAAAAGATTTTTTTTTTGGCAATTTGATAAAGCAAATCTCATAGTAATGCCCGCTAAATATTTTGTGTTAATATGTATGGATTTGGTCTGATGCCAACTGCGAGTAACAGCTATACAGTAAATAATACATTGGTACATATATTTTTCTGGACATATCTCCCTAACATTGACATGTTGTTTTTGCTTGGAAAGGTTATTAACAAAAGGACAAAGTTTTATATTGTATTAGAGAAATTCTAAAATTTGATAAGTTAATATTAATGAATGGTTTCAATGTTGGGGATTTGAACTTTTTAGGGGATTTGAACTTTGTGTGTGTTTGGTTTCAATTTTAGAGCGGTCAAAATTGATTTCTAAAGGCTGCGAAATTGATTTTATCATGTTTGAAAGATTTAAAGGAGAATTGATTTTGCTTGTAGAATTGATTTTACTCGAAGTTATAATTTGTAACTATTTGTAACTTTTGACTTCTAGAACTTATTTTAACTTTAAATTTATCGTTAAATCCACTTTCATATGAATCATTTTACATTTTGTTCTCTTTTATTCAAAAGGCTAAATTGCACTTTTGGTCCCTTAACTATTTAGGTAGTATCTCTTTGGTCCCTTAATTAAAATTCGATTTATTTTGGTCCCTTAACTTCTCTCGGTTACACATTTTGGTCTTTTCCGTTAGTTTTAATTCAAAAATGTTAGGTTTCCTTCATCATCTTCTCCTCTTTTTCATCTTCATATCATCTCCATCAACCTTCAACAACAAGAATCCTTGAAAAATTCCAGAAGAAAATGAAGAAAACCTAACGTTTTTGAATTAAAACTAACAGAAAGGACGAAAATGTGTAACGGAAAGAAGTTAAGGGACCAAAATAAATCGAATTTTAATTAAGGGATCAAAGCGATACTACCTAAATAGTTAAGGGACCAAAAATGCAATTTAGCCTATGCAAAATCAATTCATTCACAATCATCAATGTCACTGTATAACCAAACACACACTCAATGTTTAAAGTTACGGTATCAAACTCTAATCGGTGAATATTAACACCTCAGAGACATTAATAGTTTATTCTTTTCAGAATTGACTTTGTCTGTATAGACATTTTTTTAATATCAATCTTTATATCTTATTTGAATTTTGACGTAAACATTAAACATTAATCACTATATTACACGAATCAATTTCAAGATAAACTAATTTCTTTAATGTCCATTTAAGTCTTTATGTGTAGCTTATATATTAGAGTGACTAAAATTGAATATTCTACATATTAAAGAGTTCAATTTCAATACAAACAAATATGCTAGTGATTAAAATAAAATAACAAGAATTAATAGGAAAATTTGGTATACTTTTAAGGACTAGAAATAAAAAAAAATAAAAAAATTCCCACAAGTCCTAGGTCAAGGTAAAAATATTGAAATTAATAGCTCGGACGTCCTGACTGGCTTCGAACCCCTACGCCTCTAATTGTATATGTGATTTTTTAATGAATATTTTCATTTCGTCTTTTTACCAAAACTAGAAATAATTTTTTTTACAACAATACTTGTTTATCCGGACCGGATACTTAAAAAAAAAAAATTTATACAGGCTGCATATAGAGTTTTAAAAAAAAAATCTTATTTTATATGTTATTTTACGATATCCAATCAAAAATTAAATTTTACTTTCTTATAGCTATGCACCAAATTATTTATTTCTCTCTCAACTCTTACGTTTTCCTTTCACACACAATTAATGTAGAGTAATTTTATAAAGTTATTTTTATAAAAGTCAACAAACTTAGCTATATATTTTTTAATTTGTGTCTTTTTTTAAAGTGACTTACATTAATGTAGTGCAAATTGTTTATTAAATTAAAGGTAAAATTGAGTGATTAGAACTCAATTAAAATTGATGTTCTTAGTACTCTACTAGAGCGTATGAGAGGGAGAAAGAAGAGACTTCATCGTTTTTTTTATTCCCCTTAGTGATCACCATTTCTCTATTTATACACAATCCAAGTTTCCTTGATTTTAGGATTACTGACCACATGTTCATTTGCCTCAACCAATAATGTTATGCAAAGTGTATTCTCTCGTATGCTATTTTGAATCATAACACATTCATAACTCTTAGAACCGCGGCACAAAAACCACGTCGATGTGGAAGTTACACTTTGAAGCTTGTGAAAATCACCCAGAATTGTAAGATGTGGGTAACACTTGGATGACATTATAGTTGGTGACATTAGTGACATTGGCCAACCACAATGTCACAAGTGTACAAAAAAACAAAAAAACATTGTGAAAGAGATAGAAGAAAGTCACTTGTGACATTGTGGTCGGTCAATGTCGCCTAAGTACTATGCGAAAAAATGAGGTGGTGGTGAAAAAACGTTCAGCCAAACACATGCTTAGTTTTTGTTAATAGTGGACATAGTCTCAGTTTGTCACTGCAAAATCCTCGAAGAAAACTTCTAATATAAACAAGACGAGCATGCAAGCAAATTCAAAAATATTGAGTACTATAATTGAAGTAATTGTGGCTACAATAAGCCTCTTTCTTCTTTTCTTTCTTTCCTTGTCCCATTCTTTCTTCATATAATTTCCTCATCCAGCCAAGCCACCTACCGTCAAAAAGGACTTGTGGTAGATGGAAGAGTGAAATATCAAAACACAACTAAACCAAAAGCAAGAAGTTTCATAATGCAGTTTCATAATGCTCAAAAGGGAACGCAGCCATATCCTACTATGACCGGAGAAATAAATTAGCTTCAACAATGATGTGCCATGAATAAGAGCATGTACCACATGCAACACAGTGAATGTATATTAAAATAAACTAGATTCTATAGCAGCGTCATTTTCAATAAGAAGAATAAAAATAAATTAAAACGATTCTTGCTCAACAAATCAGTGTAGACATGCACAAACGAGTTAAACTATTCTCTTCCACCCTCAAGTACGGCACACCATGTTTTGAAGTAATGTCTGTTTTGAGTGTAAGATCATACAGTTTTGTCCTTTATAAAAGGCATCTCATTGAGTTGAGGAGTGTGGTTGTTGTATATAAAAGCAAAAAAAAAAAAAAAAATCATTCATAGAAAATAATCATATAAAATCAATCATAGAAAATAATCACACAACATGCAAGAATTAACAGAAATTCAAATAAATCGTCGAAGAGGAACATACTTTCAATGAAACAAAACCAAGCTTTCAACATAAGGTTTGATATAGCTCCACCCGCTTTTAGCATTGGTAATTCTAGCTCTCTCTACACTATCATCTCTCAAATTATGGATTATTAGGTTTTCACGACCGTTTGCTAACAACAGTGCATCACAATTTTTAGAAAGGTGCAATGGCAACCAACGAAAATTTGCCATAATTTGAAGATTAATCTTAAATAATTGAGTCCATGAGTCTTCAACTCCATAATCCGTCATTTTCCATATAACTAATTGGGTTTTCTTGACAACATGGGAAAAACAGAGGCAATCCATCAAAACATATAGAGATGGCTCAAAACATGGCACTTCATCAAAACCTTTAGGGAGAAGCAACTCTTTGTATGTCTCTTTACTCAGATCAAGTGAAATAATCACATATTGCTTAACATGAATATATTCGTGCAATCATAACGGTAGTACTTGTGACGAGTTGCCAACCAATTAACATTACCACTCAAATGCACACTCGCATTTAGCCGATGATACATAGGAAATCATTGAATACTTTTCCAAACATTATCGCGGAAACTTAAAACTCTTGCCTCTGGTTCTAAGGCCACTGCCTTATAAGTATCCATTGAATTATCATAACCAAATGCCAGCCGGTAAGGTATGACGGGATTATGGCAATGCCCTAATTTATCCGATATGGTCCTTGTAGCTGGGTTCCAGAAACGAAGCCACGACTCTCCATAGTTATAAGAATAACCAAACAAACATATTAATCCGTTACAGGAACCAATAACCGATTTACAATCTTTATCCTTCAAATGATAGTAAGGATCTTTGGTAAGGGCGATGGACTTTGACGGACTCTCCAGCAAACGACTCAAGGAGATTGGTACAACACTGCTATACTCTGTAGGTCGTGTATTTTGAGAATGCGAGTGGTTATATCACTTCTTTGCCATTTAATAAGGATAACTAGGCATATCGCATGGGTTTTTTTGTTTTTTTGTTTTTTTGGGAGGTTTTTTTATGTTGGGTTTCTTTGCATTGCATGATTCTGATTTTTATAAGCTTATTTACTTCTGTGACAGATTCTGAGGTCTGATCCAATTGAGACTGAGGAAGCTGTGCTTCTATTACCTCCATTCTCAAATCACCTAAATATCAAGCGTTTCCCTTACAAACCCATCTCTTAAAAATGCCTTTTTTTTTTGTACTGAATTTTAGCATTATTGTTGTTAACAATTGAATGTTTTGTTTATTTTCCTGGTTAAATTGCACTAGGACGTGGTTAGGTCTTGTTTGGATAAACAGTTTAATTAAGAGATTATCATATAAGTGTTTATCTATAAGCTATTTCTATTACAAAAGACAAAATAGAATCAAACCATTTTCATATAAGCTATAAGCTGTTTTCATAAGCTATCCTAAAGCGCTTATGAAAATAAGCTATCATAAGCTGTTTCCATAAACTCTTTCAAACAGTCTCACAAGAGATAAACTCAAATAAGTCAATCGAAACAAGCCTAGTTGGTAGTTGAGCATCTAGCATGGAGTTTCCTGTCGCAAAGTTTAGGGTGGTCTCATCAGACATGTATAACTCTTTAGCTTGTGAACAATTAGTTTTGTGAAATGGTAGATAACATTTTGCTGTTCTGTTCCTGGAATACACACTGTGATAGTTTAGTTCTCTTTACTGTGGAGTTTGGACAAGTTTACTAGTTTAGAATGCCATGATGGAATACTTTGTTATCATATCCAATCCAACATTTTTAACTGCTTACATAGATACTTTAAATTTCTGTACATTTGCTTTGCACCTTGAAAGTTCATCTCGCAAAAGTTATGCTAGGCTTGAATGTTGAACGAGTTCTTTTATTGTCAAATAGTAGTTGCTCAAGAATAATGAGTTATGATGTATAGCACTTTAGCTCCTCCTTTGGTTATTCAGATTGAAAATTTAGAATGCACATTGTGTGTATAGAATTATGTAGTTTATCTACCGCTACTTTTGGGACATGACATCGCAACAATCGAAACTCTTTTACACTTCAAAGAGGCCGTGGTACTGTTTTTTTTTTTGTGCTCATGTAGGATGTTTCACAGTGATCTGTCATCTGTGGAAGTTGTTTCAATGTGTGCCTTTAGGCTATCCAATTTTAACATTCTCTTCAACTGCAATTATCAATGTTTTGATGACTGTGTAAAGTAATGTTAGCCTTAGGTTTGAAGCTTCATTGATTGAACATGTACCTAAAAAATTAGAGAGTAAAGTGTAATCTTTCATCCTACACGCCATCTAAATTTCTCATGTCTCTCTCTTTCTCTCTAATGGTGAGAGATCACACTTTATCCTCTCATGTGTAGATTACACATGAGAGGATCCATTCCCAATAAAATCATCTTCGGAAGGAAGAATGTTAGAAGTGTATAACATCATTGAATTTGCAAAGATGTTAAGTTGTTCTTTGATTCGTCTTAAGGATGCAGGAAGGATTAGAGCAGTGGGAGTGGATCATAATTTTGGAGAAGGGTTGAAGGGAGGACAATACAATAGAGAGTGTGAAGATTATAGTTTATGTTTGAACGTCTGCATAACCAACAAGCAGTTAAGTTGCCACGTCTCTGTTGGCATGTAGGCGCGAAAATAGTTCATATCCGACTTTTGTTAAATAGGTCAGGCAGTTTTGAAACAAAATTTAGAGCTTGAGTCTGGCATGTTACTTGACTTGGTGTATGTTTGAACGAATGGCGAGTTTAACAAAATTATTGTGACTCACGTTGATTCTATCCTTCTCACCGCAATTATGCAATTAGGGTATTTTAAGGTTTGAAATGACTTTTTTTATATATATGTTTGTCATACAACTCTAATCGTTCAAAGGATAATAACATGACATACTATTTAGTCAAAAAAATAAAATAACATGACCTACTATTGGCCAATGCCAAAAATTATAAAATTACTTGTATAAAGAAACATGGTAGTAACTGGTTAGTATCTCTTGAATTTGCCCAACCAATATTTTCCATTCCCTTTATTTCTTGAACATAATATCATCACCTTCTCCTTTCATATATCACTTGAAAATGACAGATATTGGTATTCTAACAGCATGTTTATCAGAAACCCAAGTGAGAGAACCCTGAGCATAAGTATTGTTCCCTCTACTTTCCTTAGTTTTTGGTATAAAATCGACCGAATAACTAACTTTCTCATTGACCTCGCTAAATGTTATTTCACTAGGATTAACACTCATACCCAAAGCCAAAGGTACTTCAAGTTCAACTCTATAGGTAGAATTTGCAAACCCAACATTAGTCAAAGTTCTGGTATAAAACTGTGAATCTGACCCCAACAGAATAGAAAAGGAAGGATAGTTCAGTTGTGCTTCTGGTATACTTTTCACATTAGAGCACTTCACTTTCCACTGAACAATAACTTCAATCTCTTTATCAGAATAACCCAAACCACACAGATAAGGAACATAATCTTCTGGTTGAATATCATAAACAAGACCAGGATCATTTGCTCTCACAGGATTAACATGTCCTGCACCAGTAGCAAAAACATCAGCACGTAAAAGCCTTTGATCCAATATAGGAATCCCACCAAGGTTGAGAGTATTAGCAGTTGTCATGATTGCTGATTTTATCGCAGCTGGCGACCAATCAGGATGAGAACTTTTGATCAATGCAGCAATGCCACTGAGATGAGGACAAGACATTGAAGTGCCAGAAACAATGGAAAAAGGTGGAATTTTGTTGTCAATTGAAACAGGCCAAGCAGCTAGAATGTTCATACCTGGTCCAAGGATGTCTGGTTTTAAGATTCCAGGACTTTGTTTGCTTGGACCTCTTGAAGAAAATGAAACAACGGAAGGAGCAAGTGAATCACCAATTACTGTTCCTTTGAATGTTAATGTTGCTGTTGGGTTGTTGGTTGAGTTTATGTAATCTTTGATTGTTAAACCAGCTGCATAACTCACTTCAACAGCTGGTAGAACATGAGCAACAACAAAAGTGCTGAAATTAAATGTTTCTGAGTTTGCAACGATCATTGCTACACCATTTGCATTTAGAACTTCTTGTCCTTTCTCAATAGTTGAATCACCTCCATCTATATTATCACACAACACCACTTTTCCACTTAGATCAATGTTCTTTAAGGATCCTGGAAGACACGAAGACTGATTTTGTGTCTTTTTTCCTAATGAACCTGCATACACAAGTGGCAATAATTGTTGAGAAAAGTTCTTAGGTTGGAATAATGTTTCACCTTCGTATTCCTCTCCGTTTCCCAGCTTCGCTGATGCTACTATTTTTCTATCAATTGTGCTGGCACCAACGGTAAGGATCCAAGGAGCTTCATTGGAGAGAGTGCTGTATCCAGGACCAGAGTTTGCAGCAGAGCAACTAACAAAAACACCATTTTGAGTAGCAGCAAAGGCACCAATTGCAATTGGGTCGTCAAAGAATGGACGAGAACCTAAACCACCTGAAATTGAAATAACATCTACACCATCTTCAATAGCTATATCCATTCCAGCTAAGAGAGAACTTTCAGCGCATTGCTTGCTATCCTCACAGGCTTTGTACATTGCTATGTGAGCATTAGGTGCCATACCTGCTGCTACACCTTTAGCATTTCCAAAAACACTTGCATCTTCTACGAATCTTCCAGCAGCCTCGGCAGCCGTGTGTGTTCCATGAAAGAAATTTTCAAATGGAGGTTCTTGAATCGTGTTTTTGCCTAAATTTCTTGCACCAATGAGCTTATTGTTGCATATTTTCCGTCCATTGAATTCACAATGGCCTTTCCATTTTGCAGGTGGCGGCGGCATTCCTTTGTCGTTGAATGATGGATGATCAGGGTATATTCCTGAGTCTATGACTCCAATTATGACACCTTTTCCAAGGTTATCATCATTCCACAACCCTTGTCCTTGTTTCAGACCCAAGAAAGTTGGTGTGTGAGTTGTGTGTAATGAAAGTATCCTTTCAGGTCTTGCTGACACAATTTCATCATTCTCTTGAAGAGATTTGGCTTCATCTGGTGTCAGCTTCACTGCAAATCCAGAGGCTACATGGCGGTAAGAGAAAACCATTCTGTCTTTGTGAGGAAAATTTTGTGGAAGAAATGAATGGTACCAGCTATGCAAATCTTCTGATTGAAAGGAAGCAACATTTTCTGATTTTTTGACATGAACAATGTATGTCATTAAGTTATGATCATGATCTTGATTCTCCTCTGCAGCAAATATTGATGTAATTTGGTTGAAGCTGCAGAGAATGAAAATGAGAGTAAAAAGCAATGACAGCTGCATAGTGTAGTTGGTTTTCATCATGATTTGGGATTTGATAAAGATAAAGAAAGAATTGCTTGTGATTTTCCTACTATCATGCATGTGTATATATAGATAGATAGATATATCATATATGGCCATAGAAAACAAAATGGCAATTTGGTCATAGTTTTATTTTAATTACTTACTAGTTACTACTCCCTCCGTCCCGGAATATCTGACTCATTTACTAAAAAAAAGTGTCCCAAAATAACTGAGTCATTTCAATTTTCAATACAACTTTCATCATTCCCAATACAATATAACTCTAATTAATACTACTTTCATCATTCCCAATTCAATATATTCCACTTTCCCCTTTATTTATACATTTTTCTTAATCTGTGTGAAAAATCAAACTGGTTCAGATATACCGGGACGGAGGGAGTACTTAGGAAAACAAGGAAAAGCAGTGTCCTGACTTGGGACAGCTCTAATTCCTTTTCAATAAAGGGTATATGTATGATATAAGATTTTTTTGGTAATTTGAATAAAGCAACTGTCATAGTAATTCCCCTACATATTTGATGTGAATTTGTATGGATTTGGTCCGGTGCTAACTGCTAATAGCTATGTTGCACATGGTACATCTATTTTTCTGGACATATCTCTTAACATTGCTATATGTTGTTTTTAGCTTGGAAAAGTTATAAACAAAAAAAAAACAAATTTTATATTGTATTAAAGAAATTCTATATAATATTATTTACGAGTAGTATAAATAGGGGAAATCTCTTCATGGTACAATGAAGATTTTAAAAAACAAAATTGAGAAAGGAATAAATTATTAATAGTGTTGTTATGGAATATTTGACAACAGTTTTTAGGGAATTAAACTTGGCCCCTTATATTATCAAACTCTAATAGATTACACCTCATGGACTAACATTTATTCGTTTTAGAAGAGTGTTAAGAATACTCTCTTTTTAATATTTACTTTATTATTGAGTGAAATCAATGTAAGTCTTATTTTTGAGGTCATACATAAAGTGATGAAACTCATGGATTTCATCAAAAAATTGAGAGTTTAAAAGTTTAAACTTATTAATGTGTGCAAATTTGCACATGATAGAAAAATTCTTCCCATAATTATACATCTAACTATTTTTTTCCCGACTATTTATTATTTTTCAAGAATTGCACTCGATTTTCTCGAACATTCGTCTTTTGCCAGTGTTTATTTCCATTTTAGTCCAATAATTTGATTAAGTTTATCTTTTACACAATTAATGAAGGGTTACTTTATAAAGTAAGTCATACCATACAATCAACAAAATTAGCTGGTTTGTGTCTTTTTTAAGTGTAATACATAATGTGTACTTTCTTTTTTTTGAAGGAGTGTAATTTTTTTTACTAATATATTATGTGTTTTTTTTTAGGGAATATATTATGTGTTTTAATGTGTCGTAAAATTCTTTTAAAAAATTCTTATGCACTTCAGATGCACATTAAGTGGTGAATTATTTTCATTAGTGTTGTCTCTTCCTTGCATTAGTAGTAAATTCTTTTCAATTAATCAACAGTACTGTAGTGTTTATATGTATAAGCTAAGCACTGGAAATTATGTACGTTTACGTGAATGACACAAATTCTTCTTCTTAGCTCTATTATTACATTAAGTGAAAAAAGGCTCTATTATTACATTTGGTCAGTTAAAAAAAGCTCGATTCGATTAAGTTCAGGAACGTACTCCACGTTCACATTAATAAATTTAATTGGAGCATGTGTATATTAAGAAATTTTACTGAAAATACGTACAGTTGTATTATACTTTGTGACAATTCATTTGGAAAGAGTTCACATCATTACCTTTTTTTTGTATAGAGTCCTACAGTAACCCAAAAATTATAAGGGAAATATCAAATTACATTATTGGCGTGTAGAACAAGACATAAATTGCACAAAGAGGAATCTTACAATTCCTGGGAGATAACAATATCATTGATACCAATAGGAATAAGCCTAATGTAGCCTCGCACAACACAGCGAATCAAGTTATTGACAGTATTCAAATATGATTGTCTTTGATGGAGAAAATCTACGAAGAAAAAGAAGTTCAGATTTTTAAAAGAAAATAAAAACCAAGTTGCAATGAATGGTTCTTCTTGGAAAAAAAATTACAATGATTCTCATTTGTTCATTTAGTGTTTCTAAAAGAAGTAATGAGCCTTTTAGACCAAATAGAAAAGACGTAACGTTTCTAATGCACACAATTCTAATTTTTAGGTATGTGTTATTAAAGTTTAAATATATGCTTGATATCTATAAATATAACAATGTTAGTTTTAGTCATGTAAGTTGTTTTGGATTTTATGACTCAAAAGTTAGAAATGGTCATTTTTAGTCCTTAACATCAACAATCGTTACAACAATGATTTTGGTTCATTTCCGAGCTTTGAGTTAGTTTGTGTATGGTTTATCTCCTCTTCCATTGATAGTCAAGTGACATTAAGAATATAAACATGTTTTATAGTCTTAATTAGTATTAGTATCTAGCTTACTACTTGTTAGCTCTTCTCATCAGATATAAGTATTTGTTTCCTTTTAAAAATAAAATAAACTTGTAAGTTTATAGGAGCTTATAGAAAAATTGGATGAAGAAGCTTTAGAAAAGGTTAAGATGTAGAGTTTGATTTTGATTTATGCGAAGAACTAGTATCTAGAAGCTGAGCATATGTTCAATCAAATAGATAGCTAGAAGTTGTGAAACTATTTCCGTGTTCATTCTTTACAAATCTGTTTCACTCGTGGTTGAATTTAAAAACATAAACATAGATTAATAGATTGATTGAAGGAAGTTGCTATATATCGCGAGAAAATATCTTACGAATGTTTCACGGATTGCAAATTGCTTTGGTAACAAAAAAAAGGTGCCCCCACTTGCTAACATGGCGGTCAGCAACAATAAAGGTAGGAGTGTTTTAAACGGTCGTGAACAAACTTTTCGCTTTATACAACATTTTCCTTAATTAGAATTGTGTTACTTTCTTTCTAAGGATGCGGAGGTAAATTTATAAACATGTTTTTATTTTGAGATTTGGATTACAACTTAGATCTCTAAATTCATTATGTAAATATTATTCTTTTAATTCAACTTAAAAAAGTTTTGAGTGTGTAAACCATAGTCATTAATTGTATTGTGAATTTATTGATGAGCATCATTGTGCGAAGAGAAGTGTTATGAATACTCTTTATAACTCACTTTCTTATTGGGCGAAGTTATTATGGATCCCACATTTTAAAAATGGATCTCGTGTAAAGTGATTAAACTTGCATGAATTTCATATAATAAAAGAGTCGGTGTTAGAACGGATGTTGAAAAAAGAGTGTTTTTAACATTCCTCTTCTACAAATACTACTATGGAGATACTATAATGAAGTTTGAGTACCACCACCGCCACATGTTTTACTGTACTAGATTAGTCCTTTAACTCATTCATATTTTTAATGTTTTTACTTTTTTACTCTCATAACATGAAGGAAAGAAAACTTACATGGCTTTCATCAGTGATTAGTCATTACTTTTCATGAACTTTTTGTTAAAAACAAAACCCCGAGTGGACCTGAGTTCCACTTTCTAGGAGTATTTGTACAAGATACAAGCGATCACTTAGAAATATATGCTCACTTCTGTCCTAACAAAGTAATTTTGTATGATTCTTTGTACAGAAAGAATAATCTAAGAAGAGTTGTTGGGCACTATTAGGTTTTGTTACGTCTCCATCGGCTCTCTAGTTAGCCGGCAAAATTCTGTTGCGGATAACTAAATTTTGTTGCAAATTGCTTCGATTGTAGTTGTCGCCTGGCAGTCACCGAATTCCCAGGTTCCTGAAGCATTTCAGTAAAGAATTGAAATAACAAATCCAATTGAACAAACATGAAAGCAGTAGCACCAACTATGCATACCTCCTTGGACTCAATATTGTACCAGCTTCGTTGATGCAACCCTCACTCCCTCTCTGAATTTGCTTTTCTCCAAATATAAAAGGCTTTTCCTACATCATTTGTCAGCCAAAGATGACATTTAATGTCTATATGATGTTTCACTAAACTTAAAGGAGGAACAGAACAAGGATGGATATTGTTATATTTTTAAGGCAGGGATAGATTTTTACCTTTTGGTCCAGATGAAAGGAATTTCCCATGTTTTCTTTTAAATCCTTCACCCAAAAAGAAATAACTCAATATGACTAAGAGAAATGAAAAGTAGTCCAAAATTCTCACATTAAATTTAAAATTATAGAAGGAAAACCTTGAACACTCTGAAATGAGGACCTGGTTTCACCTTAGAACCACTATTTGACTGGGCTCCAGATGTTAGGGACAACTGATTACATTTCAAAAAAGAAGAATGAATGAGAATTGTGAAATTAAATATCGTTACGAAGTGAGGAATTTATAATGCAAAGTGGGATCTAATAAATTCAAGAAATTACAACAAACCAGAGAATGATTAAAGAAAAACTTAGTATGAATTCACCTTACTAAAGAGGTCAATTGGTGGGTTATGCTGAAGCCTCTTTTCTGTACTAAAATTGAATTCCTGTACGAATTAAAGTAACATCATAATTCATAACATGTGATCTCGTTAAACTTTTCCATCCAAGGGGTGACAAAGTGATAACCAACTCACCATTGGCACAGTGGTTTCCTGTTTAATGTTGCGGAAAACACCAATATCTCCTTTACTGGAAAGTATCTGCACAACATTTATACAGTACAGCGGATCAAACATATAACTAAGAAAAGAAAGGTATATTCTACTTGATACAAATAACAGAAAAATAAAGAATTCTATTAGAAATTTATCTGAATTTCCATCTTCTCTGATACACCTTTCGAGAACTAGACAACTTCAATGATAATGATCATAGTTCATTTAACTATCATACTCTATTAGAATAACAAACACATATAACGATAATACTTTTATTACAAGGTTTAACTTATATCGACTTTAAGTACAATAAATCTTTTTATTTTTTGAAGGCCTAGTACAATGATAACTTTAGCTCAATAGAAATAATGTTTGTGAAGTAATTTCATGTAAAATCAACATTGTGAATTTTGTTGATCAAGATCAGATGGTTCATATTTCATTTTTGTATTTCAAATCTGATTTTGTGATGTTGGAATATGAGCCATTGAATCTTGAGCTAACCACCTATATGTGCTGACTGCGGTGGCTGCGAGATAATGACTGCACACAATTTGGATCTGACATGCACCCTTTAAATATAATTCAATCAGCAGCAGCGCAGAAAACAGAAGTCTAAGTATCTTCTTCCTAATTTTTTTTTTACAGTGTCTGATTACCTTCTTATTAAATGGTCGAGCTTTGAATCCATGACTATAATCCAATCCATCATGCTTTGGAGCACCCATCACAGATGGCCTGTGCAGAGATAGCAATTCAAATTAGTACTATTGTTTCACGGACTATCAAGTATGAACTGTCATTTATCATGGCATTTATTACCTTCTCAAATTACTGATTCTATTTTGTGGACCAGAAAACATAGCATTTTTGTCAAAATCCTGCACACAGCAAAAATCAGTCTCCCAGAGATTTCAAAACCAATGTAGTTCAATATAAATTGGGTATAAGAACATCGAATAACATTGACAGTACAAAATTATGCAAAGAAACACAAATGTTACTACTTGAAATTGTACAAACTCAATTAACCTTATCAGAATCATTGCATGGAAGTGTAGATGATGATGTAGCAGATGTGTGCTGCATGGCCCTCTCCGATGTTTTGAGGTGAAATTCCTTAGAAGCAAGACAACAAATGTGAGCTTCTGGATAAAGAGTGCCGAATAAACTTGTTTGTGTGATTAATTTTTGGTTCAACTGACCTCCAATTATACTCATTAATGTGTACACAATGTTTTTCGTTATGTCTAGGTTCAGCGTATCATATAAATTTAGTAAGCAAGAAAGTTAGAACTTATCTTTCCACTCTTTATAAACAGGATCATAAAATGGTGATAAAACAGAATGAACTATGAAAGTTTCAAGAGCTTACTTGAAATTCAGGCAACCGTGCAGGGGTCCTCTTATGAAGAGGTAATGATGGAGCATTAAGAATCTAGATTATGAGCATAAATAGTTAGAGGAGAGGATAAAAAAGACATACCAAAATTAACCTAACAATACTAAATTTATCTACAGAAAATACCCACTTTTCTGTTTATTGGCCGTGCTTTGAATTTGGGTACAGCCACTGTCAAGTGTTCTGCTTCAGCAGCATTTTTAGGTCTGGAAAGCACAAACAATATCCTTACTTCATTAGATGAGGAAGAAAATTCAGCTTAATTAAAAATTTCACCGAACAGCACAATAACAAACCTAGTCCTTTGTGCTCTATGGAATGTTTCTAGCTCGGGCACTCTAGGAAGCGTAATCTTGGGCTTGGAATATCCAGCGTTTTGATCAGCAGCTACAATCTGCAAGTGTATACAAATTTAAAGACCGCCATCATGTGAAATTTTTTACTTGACACTCAAAAGATATACGGCACTTTGTCTAAAGGATTATTTTCAACTGCTCTTGCTAATCCAATTTGTAATGGAGAACTCTACTTAACAAACCATTATTTAGTAAATTTTCCACCCATAATAGAAGTATTCTATCAGAATTACAATTGTATGTCATCTGTTTACAAAATGCAGTAGGAATAGAAAGTAATGGATGACAAAAAGTGCTCAATATGATATATATGGTAATGGGACACAACATAAGCACTATGCAAGCCATATGAAATGTATTTGGCAGGTTTGCACAAACTAATATCTAATATTAATAAGGAAGTACTTGTATAATGCATTAGGATTCATACCTTCTTAGGTGCCTTGTGGACAAAATTAGCTTGTTGCTTCACATCACCAACCTGTCACAGGAAAGATGTGGTAAATATTTCAAATGCTGTCTAAAATGAATAGAAAATCAACAATATTATTAAAGACTTATCTAACTTTCCATTTAATCTAATGGTTCAAGTATTTCCATGCTACAAATCAAACATGAGGCCAATTTTAATTCTAATAATCCATAATCTATCAGAGGAAAAAGGGTCTACTGACCTTGCGCAAGAGACCACCCTCTAATTTCTGCCGCTTGGTAGATTGACTCTCTATCTCCAAAGAGTTAGCTACACTAATCTCCTTTTTATGCACTTGTTGTACCTTCTGAAACCTGAAAACAACAGAAGTTGTAAATGACGAAAGGAAATGCAGTTCATTTGGCATCCAAAGATTACATAACTTCTTCCATACTAGTTCAACAGAGGCCAGAGTATCAAAAGGAAAAAGTAAGGAAGCAATGCAATAGTACAACATTTATGGTAACATTTCAAACGCTTGCAAATTAATCTGTTAATCGAGTGTTGCTTCACTCTTTAGCTTTCCATAATAATAGTTCATGTCTTTTCATCTAAGATACAGGAGAAGTTCCTTCAATAATCACCTTGAACCAACAATTTGAGGGGGCCGATTTTGCTTAGCCAACTGACTAGCTGTAGGTTTCATCAGCGTTGATGAACGCTTCACCACAGCAGATTTAGACTTGGAATTCAAACCTTCGCCAATTGTTCTGCTGTTAAAGGTCATTCCTGGAAATAGTGTAAAACACTCAAATTTTAAAATGAAATATTGAGATACAGACTATCAGAACAGATACAGATATGTAGATAAAAATTCAAAAACATAATAGAAACAGAATCTAATGAATTATCAGAAAAGAAAAAAAGAAGGGGAAAAAAAAAACTATAGTTTACAACAAAAATTGCCATGGCACAAGATATTAATTCAAACAGTTGCGTGAGCACCTCAAACTCCTATTACGATTGGCTTATTTGAGCTTATCTATTGTCATAAGCACTTGTGAGAGTGAGACTATTCGGTAGAACTTGCGAAAACAACTTATTTTCACAATCACTCCAGGATAGCTGATGAAAACAACTTATATGAAAACAATTCGACTTTATTTTATCTTTTATAATATACACAAGCTTATATGATAAGCATTTATGCTATAAACTTAAAAATAAGTTGTTTATCCAAACAGGACCATATAGATTAGGATTTGAAAAAAGAAATTCGCAAACGCAATGTTATCACAATGCAATTAGTGAATTCATGCGTGACGGATTATAAAATGCAAATTTCTACAAAAACTAATTTCTGATGAAATTTATTACCTGGTTGCACAACATTTTGATGAACTCCTCCGAATAATCCAGACATTTTTTCACTCGCATTCACGGAATTGGAACCTAATCAAGTAAAAACCAGTTAGATTATAAAGCTATTCGAAAATAATCATAATAATAAAGTAAAAAAAGTTGAATCAGATGCATAATAATGATAATAATACCAAAATGTTGAAAAACTTTAGGTTTAGGATGAAGATGAACGGTGTTTGAATTTGCAAACGCGACTTCTTCATTCATCACAAGATTCGCCGCAAATGCTGAAACCGAAGAACAACGATAAATATAAAAAAAGATGAAGACGATCGGTTATTTAAAGAAAGAGAGATAAAGAAGAAAAGTTGAATGAGAGAACGAACGAGAAGGAGGATAAGTTCCGGCGGTTTCGAACCAGCGTTCAGGTTGTGGAAGTTGAGTTAGAGATTGTTCTTGTTGTGCAGTGAAATCGAAGAAGCGAGGCGCGTCGAATTCGTAATCAAGATCAGTTTCAGATGAATCAAATACTTCGTTTTCTATTTCCATCATCATGATTTCTTGCTTCCACATTCCAACATTGTTTTCCATTTCAGTAGTAGTAGTAGTAGCTTCTTTCAAATTTCATAACGCTTTCTTTAAAAACTAAACTAAAATTGAAATCTAATGTGATTAAAAAATGGAAATCGTAATCTAGTAATATATCTAATCATATAATAATAATAAAATTAAATTGATGAAGTCTAAAGTCTAATGTTAACATTGGGTAATGCATTTTGTTTTTTGTCTTGTTGCGCCGGGACCTGTGAGAAATGAGAAATTGTGTAACGACTACTAATAACGATACAAAATTTGAATTTTATGGATAGATGGACGGATTTACCCTTTTGTTTGGATATATTGAATTTCTAATTTTATTTTATGCCTTGTGTGGGTTTTGTTTTGTGGTCACTCTCTGATCTGCTCACATTCTGTTCTGTGTCCATTGTGCATCGCTCTGCAATTTCGGCGCATCTGCTATTCTTTTTCGCAACATTGTCCCTATTATTAAGGCTTCATTGACATTGCTACTTGAGCAAAGGAACACCAAGGTGGGTGGGTCCACTTGCCTGAGCAAAGCATCATTTTGTGGGAAATACTTCTTCATTCTTAATTATAAATATTTTTTAAAAAAAGTTTTACTTAACTTATTCGCTTGAGGAACAAGTTAATACTCCCTCCGTTTTAAAATGAGTGTCGTTTTAGCCAAAAAAAATTGTTTCAAAATGAATGTCACTTTCGGTTTCCAATGCAATAATAACTTTTTCTTTTCAGTTGTACCCTCCAATTAATACTCTGCACACTACTTCCAAAGTATTACTTTTAAAACTAACCAATAGTTAATAAGGATAATTTGGTAAAATAATCATTCTCTTTCTTTTAACCATTGCATTTCTTAATATGTGCGTAAACACTTAAAACGACACTCATTTTAAAACGGAGGGAGTAAGTTAAAAATATAAGTATTATTTTGGAATTTGTGTATTCAATGATGTGAAAGTTTAAGAATTTATATTTTTAATATAAAATTTATTTATTACTTTTTTAGTTCCTTAACTTGTGCTCTTAAGGTACAAATTACCATGATCCTATTTTTAAATATGAAAAATGGTAATGAGTGTTTCCGAAGTACTCTTTGAGGGACTTAAATGTAACTTTTTTTTATAAAAATGCATTGGAAATTAAATTATTTGACTTTTTTAAAAAAATAATTTTCTAATTTAGAATGTTAAATAGTGTCTCAAGGATACTCGTTAACAAGACTCTTTAAATATAAACATTTATACAAATTAATAAATATATTTATTATTTTGTATAAAATGTTGAAGTATATTAAGTTAGTACAAAATGTTGAGACATTGATACCATTTACTAGGGTCGCCCCAATGTATTTTTAGGCTGAAAGTGAAATTTAAATAGAGACATTTTAAGTGCGTTTAGAGAGAATAAGACAAAATTAACAAAAAAAAATCATAAGTTTCCTAAGTCAAAAGTAATTTAATATGATGTATGTTAGACATTAAATAAATATGAGTATTTTGTCGGCTAGAAATCAAACTTTGGTTTGTTACATTGCGAGAGGATATCCTCTTCTGCTATAATCAACTCCGTTAGTGCACGACCTTTTTAATATATATATATATATATACACACACACACACACATACTCCCTCCGTCCCTATATCTAAGCACCCATTTGATTTTATTTTTGTTCCTAAATGTAAACCCCTTTTCAAATTACTAGATGCATTTATTATTTTTTTCTAAACATACCCCTAATTAATACTACTAACTTGTCTTGAAATATGAAAAATCATATTTAATACACATACAAACAAAGGACAATTTGGTAATATTAACACACAAAACAGACACATTAATTACATTGACAACTTTTCTTAAGAAATGTGAAAAATACAAAGAGAGCTTACATACAGGGACGGAGGGAGTATATGTGTGTGTGGGTTTTGCTAGAAGACACCTTTAAGTTATTCTATGAGCATTTGTTAAATGACACCAACTAATTTTTATGAAGATGTCTTTTAGTAAAGTTATAACTAAAAAGTGAAAATCACACCAACTCTATTCTCACGCATAACCTTTCCTTTACCGAAATAAAACTGATACATTCTGTAAAGATTAAAACCGCACTGAAAAACGAAAAGAAGAACAATA
Source organism: Medicago sativa (assembly GCF_051527215.1). NCBI lineage: Eukaryota > Viridiplantae > Streptophyta > Magnoliopsida > Fabales > Fabaceae > Medicago > Medicago sativa. Next base: position 4,633,605 of record NC_140753.1, read on the forward strand.
GGATATGAAGAAATCTAGTGAGTGTGAGTCCTTCTTCTCCTCCTCCTCCCTTCTTTGGCTGAGTTTGGGAAGGAATTCCATATCCTAAGCAAGGTCCATATGGTGGTGGAGCAAAATCCACCACCACGACCGGAACAACAAAAATAAGCAATGTAACGCCCTCCTTTTTATTTAATTATTTTAATTAGTTTTAGAATATATTTATATATTTATATGATGTATATGAGGGATATATGATTTGTTGAGATTAGATGTCTTTTTATAATTTAGTTAATATATTTTGTTGAGCGATATTTTGTTATGTTATATGTTGGTATTTACTAGCATAATATATTTGTTAATTGTTATAGATATATATTTGTTATTTGGTGTATTATTATATATTTAGTAGAGAAATATTATTTATTAGAATATGAGGATTATTAGTGTGAGTAAAATTGGAGGTTAGAATAGAAAGAAGAATAAGTTGTTGGGCCTAAATAGATTTGAGAAGAATACTTTAGTATTATAAATAGAGAAGCTTAGGTTAGAAAGAGTTTACCAAAAACCGTTTTTTGGAAAAGAGGAGAACAAGAAAGAAGAGAAGAGAAGAGAAAAGTCAAGAGAAGAGGAGAAGAACTTAGGGAAAGAAGAACGCTGCTGCTGATTCAGGAATTAATCTAAGGTGAGGGTGAGACTATCTTCCATTAATATTAAGTTGTTAAATCATTAGATTACATCTAACAAGTTGGGGAGAGTTTGTGAGAATTTGAGAATTAGGGTTTTGAGAGAGATTTGATGATTATATGATGAAAACTTGTTGAATTGATGTAGAAATTGTGTACAAACCTTAGATAATCATTAGGATGATAATTAGAATCAGTTTTGAGGTTAGCACCATGAGATTAGGTGAAACTTGAAGAAAATCTGCATTCTGCCCGAATTTTGATATTAAAACTGGTATTGATCGGTGCGGAATTGGTCTTAGGTGTAAACACGAAAGTTGTAGGTATGGATGTTAGCTTTCTAATGTCGTTGGTCTCAAGTCAAAATGATTTATAGAACTTGAGTTATGGTCAAATTACTGCACGTAGGTCACAGTGAATTTTTATGGACTTTCAGCACAACTTTTCCAAATTTAAAATGAAAACTGGTATTGATCGGTACAGAATTGGTCTTAGGAGTAAACATGAAAGTTTTAGATAATTTTGTTAGCTTTCTAGTGGCTTTGGTTTGACGTGAAAATGATGTTTGGTCTTTGAATTATGATGAAAATACTACAGAGAGGTCTTAACCAAATTGTACGGTGACAACATTCTCTGTTTCATGTTTTTGCGTTTTGTTCATATGTTTCTGTTTTGAATTGATCCTTGTTGTAAACATGAAAGTTGTTGATATTTGTGATATCTTTCCAGTAGCTTTGGTTTGACATGAAAATATGTTGTGGATAATTTATTATGTTTTTACAAAGATACATAGTGAATTATTGTTGATGTTTAAATACGATGTTATATGAAGTTGTTTATGATTGATGAATATGATGTTTTAAGATGTTGTTTATTATCATTTGATATTGTTATATTATGATAAGACATGAATTATTTATGTGATCCATATGTTGTCAAGATGCTAAGATGTTAAGATGTTAAGACGTTAAGATGATAAGAGTTGTTAAGTCGTCGAGTCGTTATGAAGTCATCAAGTTGTTAAGATGTTATGTTATCAAGATGTCAAGATGTTAGGATGTCATAGATGTTTATGAAGTTGTCTAAGTTGTACGAAATTTATGTCGTTGCATTAGAGTTGTGTCGTTGCATAGTCAGAGATGGGGGCTTAATGCCCGACAGGTCATTTATGACCTTAGATAAGAGCGCTTAATGCCCTGGTGGCACCACATGCATAATGAAGATGTCTAAGATGATTTAAGATGATTTGAGAAGTAGAAGTTGCATAGTCGAGTCGAAGTTGTTAAGATGTTGAGATGTCAAGTTGTTAAGATTGATAAGTTATTAATGAAGTGCTATGATGAATGAAGACGAATGATTTATGATAAGATGTCACGTGAGTTATAATTATGTTGATATATGAAGTTGATTACGAATTTGATTATGAAGTTGATTTCGGTAATGCTATGTTTTGATAATAATACTTATTTGAAATTACATGATTATGCTTATGATTATATTTGATATTAGGTGTTGATGCTTATAAATAATGTTTGATGAAATGTGGTGACGTTTGTGATTAATATTGATGTTATGTGATGATTGTTGGAGACTATTATTTGATGTTATATGATGATGTTAAGATTAGTAATTGATAATATATGAAGATGTTTATGATTAGTATTAAGATAGTTTTACGACCAATATAAGAAGATTAATGACACTAGTTAAGGAAGTTTAAGTTGTTAGATATGATTAACGAATTATAAGATGTTTAAGTTGTTGAATGTACTTTATATGATTTATATGCTTAATATTATTGTTTGAGAAATCTCACCCCTCTGTTTGGAAATGTTGCTCTTCGTATGGGTAACTTGCAGGTAACCAGGATTAGTTGCGGTCGTGAGTGGACTCCTCACAAGTGTGTCTTAGGTGCTCTGATACGTAACAGGATGAGATTATGTCTTCTATTTCTATTCCTTACGTACTACTTATGGATTTTTATGAATAAATGTTGAACAAGACTTGAGATTTTTATGATGAGGCCTGCGTGCCAAAGACTTTTTATGTTGAATGAACTAATTTCGCTACGAAGTTTTGAATTACTTATGTTAAATGATTTTGAAGAATAAATTTCTATTTATTCAGTTTATGAATTTTTAAGAAGTGTAGCATTCCGTTAAAGTTGAATTACTCTAATTTTTAATTATGAAATTTTTACGTTGGGAAAACGGGGTGTTACAAGCAACAACAACAAAGTGATAAACCTGAAGAAAAAAAAAAGACATAGGAAAACAGAGGAAAAACATGAGAAACAGAACATAAAAATTAGAAAATGAAACACAAGATATATATCGCACGCACGCATGCGTGTTGAAAATAATATTTAATATAAACTTTATGGGAAATGTTAACCAGTGCCCCGGGGGCATTGGTTAAGGGAGCAAATATAGTAACTTTTGCATCGAAAAATGTGTAATCAATTTCTCAAAAGTCAAAAAAGTGTCTTTTTTAATTTAATTTTTCCTTTTTTAGATACCTTAACCAGTGCCCCGGGAGCACCGGTTAACACAACCCAAACTTTATTTACCAATTGTTAGAGATCATAAAATAACAAAATAATATCGAAATGATACAAATATAAATTGATTTTTTACTTTTACAAATTTTAATTACACACTACTTGTCTTAATATATTTAAAATAACCGACATCGAATTCAATTGAAAGAAATCTGAAGGCAAAAATAATTTAAGGTTCAAATAACCAATAAAATACCTAGCATTGAAATCAAACTTACAACATGAACTATAACTCTTCATTTGCATACCACTTGAACTTCGAGTGAACATGTTTACGAAATTTTACGTACGAAAATATTTTTAAAGATAAAAATATGAGGTCTAATACGAGGCCTAAAAAACTCAGGGGTCTAATACCTTTGCTTTCGTGGCAGCCCCTTAAGCCGACCCTGCTATTTACACCATGACAACAATTACTAATTGTCATGTGAGCACCATAGCATAACACTACACATCATCAAAGTAACAAAAGACATTCGAAAATAACTTATTTATAGAACTATGTCGAGATATTAACGTGTATATAGTATTAGTTTGTAATTTTCAACAACTATTCGAGACCTTTTTTAAGGATTTATTTGGAGTTAAAATGTTTTTGGTCCTTATAAATATACAACTTTTCATTTTAGTTTTTCTAAAAATTTTGGGACTAAAAGTTAAAGAAAACTTTTAAATGCTCTAAAACAAAAAATTGAAATATTTACAGACAAAAAAATATATTTAACCCACTTATTTTTAACCACATTTTGTTTTGTCCGGAGTAGCCATTAGTGAGGTGCCACAAAATAAACATTGAGATTGGGAATTGATTGGTTGGACAATGGATATCAAGTTCACATGTATTTGCTAATCAAAATCATTAGTTAAGAGTGGATAAATTAGATTATTAGCTTATAAATGCTTAAATTTAAGGTATAGTTGTTTAAGTCCTTTAAATACAATTCATATGGTAAAATGTTAGTATATGAATATTTGATATGAAGAGACTAAGTTCCAACATGCAATCTTCACTTCTCACCGTTTACTATGTGTAAGTTTTACATTTAGATTCTCTAGAAGAAGAAAAAGAAAAATCGTTTCATAAGTGACATTTTTACATTAGTTATATACATCATTAAATATCCTACTAATGTACTCCCTCAGTCCCAGAATATCTGAGCCAGTTTGGTTTTTCACACAGATTAAGAATAATGTATAAATAAAGGGGAAAGTGGAATATATTGAATTGAGAATGATGAAAGTAATATTAATTAGAGTTATATTGTATTGGGAATGATGAAAGTTGTATTGAAAATTGAAATGATTCAATTATTTTGGGACACATTTTTTTTAGTAAATGGGTCAGATATTCCGGGACGGAGGGAGTATGGATTAACTTAGTTTAAGATGTTGACACGTCATTTAGATAATGTGCCTAATTGTCGATAAGTATTTATGACTTTTTTCTTAAGGGACTATTTTGAACCACGTATTTTTTGGTCAGGAGGTGCCACAAAATATCCTACTAATGTTAATGCAAAGCATCCTTAGAAATTAGAATTGGTGATTGATAGTTGGGCCGTGGATTAAGTCAATATAATTAAAGTTGCTTTATAAATTATATCACTTCGATTTTGTCACTTTTTTTAGATATTTTATCATTTTATGTTATTAATACTATTAATGATGTGAGTTTTTTCCATACTCATTCTTTTCAATTGAACTTATGTTGATTTCAATGTATTGTAGCAATGCAAATTAATGGATATTTCTATTCTAGTAAAAAAAAAAAAAAAGGCCTTTTAGAACTAAGCTGCTATATTGCAGGACTATTGATTATTGAATTGCAGGACAATTTATTCTTCAAAAATTTAGATTACTTCCATTCATTGCTATGATGACACGAGCTGATGCTTAAATTGTCCCGTCTAGCCAAATGAAAGCACGATTGAATGGTGCATAGACCAATAGGCACATGCATGAGTTGAAAATACAAAAAATGGCTGTACTATATGTAATACAGCATGGAAACAAACAGGATCCAACAAATATAATGAAGGAAGTATGCCAAAAATTAGTAGAAGGTTGGATTTGGAATGGTTGGAGGAGGATAGCGTGCAGCCAGCCAGCTATACTAGTTAACTGATGACTAAAATGAGCGGCAAATATCGTAGAATACCCCAACAAGGACCCGCATCAGATAAAAAAGAATAAGAGATGAAATGGACACATAAATCATCACATCCTTCTATTCCTATCTCAACACCCAAAACACAACAGCGAACTCAGGTTGATCCAATTGATAAAGAGTTAGTTAGTACAACCTTGTTTATCGATAATATCTAAATTTTTAAGATTTGTCCCAACTTTGATTAGTCCGAGACTCAACTAAAAAAATATTATATTATAATATGACATAAACTTAAACTCAAACTCAAGTGAGTTGGCAATGGTTTAGTGGGAATGAGATGAAAATTATAGTGCCTTTGCAAGGAGTTGTCCAAGGAACAGGGGGACTTTTTTGGGGTTCAGTTATTCCTTGCGCTCTTTTCTACTTTCTTCAGCTTTATTTTAAGACACGTAACCGCCAATCTCCTCCTTCCAACAACCTTCCGCCTCCGGAGCTCCCCCCCGCCTTGTCACGCTCTCTCTCAGCTCGGGTCAGAGGCTCAACCGCATCCGTTCATATTTCGGGTCGGGTCAATTCCATAATCGCAACTGACTCTCCTTATCACGTTGGTTTAAACAAAGTCGCAGATAATCCCTATCATCGGATTCATAATCCTGATGGTGTTATTCAACTTGGTTTAGCCCAAAACACCGTGAGTTATTATTCCTTTTCTCTTCTCTGTAGGCATGTCCCGGTGTTCGACATGTGTCTGAGTCTGATACGTGTGATTATATTCAATTATATCATTTTTTTTAAATTACCATTAGTGTCGAGGTGTTAGTATCGTGTTTGGTGTCCAGTGTGTGTCAGTGTTTTATGGCTTCTCTCATGTTATTTTTAAAGCTACGATTGCATTTGTGACTGTTCTTGTTTGTTGTAGCTATGTGTGGATTTGATTGAAGAATGGATTCGTCACAATGGAAGCGCTGCTATACTAGGGACACCATCAAATTGTGGTTGCCTCAGTATCACTGACCTTGCTACTTACCATGGATTCATGGACTTCAAAGTGGTGGGTAATTACTTCCTATCTTGTGCCTTTGTTCTTCCTGATTGATTCAACTTGTTACTCAAGATTGAATCAATTTTATCTTGGTTTTATTTCATATAACTTTTTAGAGTAACATTTTGTTAACTGCATGCATCCAAAGCTATGTAGCATTTTAGATTGAAGGTGTGTTCAATGTTTGTACTTGTCAGACACTAATTTGACACATGTGATTACTTTCGATTACTTCTATTATCTCAAATTAGTATATGCACATTGAAGACATGTTCGATGTTTGATATGTAGCGGACAATACATATATAGGTGTCATGTCCAATGTCCGTGCTTCATAAATCCACGATGAAGAGAGAAGAATACAATAGAATGAAAACTAGATTATAAATACTACTAAAAGCCTAAAAAACTAAATTACCAATTTACCATCTTTAACACTAATATATATTATATAAGAATAATCTAACACATCTTCCTAGTTATTTTAGTTTTATAAACTAACCCATTATTTCAATGTCATTTTATATACAAATATTAAACTGATTTTTAGGCCATGTTAAACAAAATAAAAACAAAAATTATGGTCCATGATCTGTTGGAAGACCATGGACTATTTGATCCAATATGAGGATCTTAAAGCTTGCTAGATAGATGTCGCGGTCGTAGACTGTAATGTGTGGTTGCACGAATATGGTGTGCATAACATTTTTAGTCATCTCATATCTATTTATAATCTAGTTTTATGCATACTATTACTAAGGTGTGTATTAACTCAAAAGCTGAGTGTAGTCATCTCATTTTCTAGGAGGGACTTCTAATAATTTTATTTATATATAGATGGGTGTCCTCTCTATCTATCTGGCATATGCTATGCATGCCTTGCATTCACTTGAAGTTGCTCTTTTAACTACATCGCTACAAAGCCTTTGTTTCTATCTTAATTCTCGAATCATACAGGTTGTGGCTGGTTTCATGTCTCAAGTTTTGGAAAAACCAGTTTTCTTCAACCCTTCACATATGGTGCTAACTGCAGGTGCTATCCCTGCCATTGAAATTCTAAGCTTCTGCCTAGCAGATAATGGAAATGCATTCCTTGTTCCCACGCCTCATAGTCCTGGGTAACTGTCAATTTCATATCTCCAAAATCCTTGTTTAGTTATCTACTCTTCTGCAGGCAATAATGATAGTTTTAAACCTATGGTGCAGCTTTGATGAGGCCGTAAAATGGCGATCTGGGGTGGATATAGTATATGTTTCATGTCGCAGCGCTGATGACTTCAACATAAGCATAACTGCACTTGACCAAGCTTTCAACCAAGCGAAGAAACGTAGTCAAAAAGTTCGTGGAGTCATAATATCAAACCCTTCGAACCCTGCTGGCAAATTATTAAATCGAGAAACACTACTTGATCTTCTGGACTTCGCTAGAGAGAAGAACATTCATATAATCTCTAATGAAATATTTGGAGGCTCTGCTTATAGAAACGAAGAGTTTGTGAGCATGGCAGAAATCATGGAAGCGGAAGATCATGATCGGGACAGAGTTCATATAGTGTTTGATTTGGCAAATGAGCTATATGTTCCAAGTTTTAATGTAGGAGTTATCTACTCCTATAATGAGAATGTTGTGGATGCCTCCAAAAAAATGGCACAATTCTCAACTGTCTCTGCTCCAACTCAGCAATTGCTTATTACCATGATTTCAGATACAAGGTTTATTCAAGAACTCATAAAGACTAACAAGTTGAGGCTGCAAAAAATGTATAATGCATTTGTGGAAGGATTAGAGCAGTTGGGAATTGAGTGCACCAGAAGCAGTGGTGGCTTTTGCTGCTGGGCTGACATGAGTAGATTCATTCGTTCCTATAGTGAAAAGGGGGAACTGGAGCTCTGGGACAGATTGCTGAATGTAGCTAAGATCAATGTTACTCCGGGATCCTCTTGTCACTGTATTGAACCAGGATGGTTCCGTTTTTGTTTTACTACATTGACTGAAAATGATATTCCTGTAGTAATGGAACGAATCGGGAGAATTTTCGAGACTACAAGTTGACGTGGCGTCAATTATTTCTGCAAATTTCATTGGTTTATTGATTCTTTATTCTTGTGATGAATCTGACATCACTCAGGAATAATCACCTGTTTATTTGTTTTGTATATTGCTCAAGAGGACGGGTATTGGCCATGTTGAAAGTCAATCAAGTTAAGCAGTATGTGCATAAATCCCGAGTACATTCATGAACTGATGCAAGTTTGTTTACAAAAAAGCGTCCTCTCCTTTGTAACCTTTAACGAATAAAGACAATATTGAGGGAAGAAAGAAACAAGCAAAGAGGATTCAAATCGTAGGTAGTTTTTGTTTTGTTTCTCCCCTGAAAACACTTGAAAGTTGAAACAATGGAATGAACAAATGCCTTTTATTGCAATGTTACAAATTCTATATAAAAAAAAATGGTAATACAAAAATGAATACAAAAGAATTTTCATCCTCTCCTTCCCCCCCTAATAACCAGTGTCGATCCGGATCTCCTTCCACATAGACCTTGAAGAATGTAATTATTAAGCAATTACTCTAACTCTGAGTTGCAAGGAAAAACTCTTACTGGTTAATGAGATTCCGATCCATCTCTGATGGACTCAAGGACCTGAACAATCTCAGCCATGCTTGGTCTTCTTAAAGGATCCTCTGAAGTACAAATTAGCCCTAATTTCATAACCTGAATCAATTCATTCTCAACAAGTCCTTGTAAATTCCTGTCAAAGCAGTTTGAAGCTGAGCCAGTTTCCAACAAACTTCTTACATATTCACACAAAACAACAACCTCATGTGTGTTTATACTTTCCACAGGCTTCCTCCCTGTAACTAGCTCCAAAAGAATGACGCCGAAACTGTAAACATCACACTTCTCACTCTGCCTAAAGCTTTGAGCCAACTCTGGTGCAACATATCCAACAGCATTGTGGAACTTGGTGAGACCGAAATTATCCAAAATAGGTAGCAACTTTCCTAATCCATAATCAGATAACTTGGCTTCATATTTTTCATCTAAGAGTATGTTAGAGGATTTAAGGTTGAGGTGAAGGATCGGAGGGCGACAGTCATGGTGGAGATAGGCAAGGGCTCTTGCAGTTCCAAGTGCAATTTGGAACCTTCTAGACCAATATAATTCCCTATTGCCTCTACTTGTGCTGGTTCCAGGATATCCAAGCCCATGTAGATTATCATAGAGATTTCCATTTGAAACAAACTCTGACAAAATCAACTGCATTGAAGAGGACCAGTAGTAACCTTGAAATGCAACTAAATTACAGTGTTGAAGGTTTCCTAGTCGCCCAATTTCATTTTCGAATTCCTCTTGATTTCTGATCCTTCCCAAAGTCTCAAGCTTCTTCACAGCGATTGAGACGTCACCTTCAAAATCGGTTTTGTAGACTGTACCAATCGATCCGCCTCCTATCAACGACTCCTTGTCAAGCAATGCTTTGGTGCCTGCCTCCCAATCTTCATATTTTGATGGTAAACTTTTGCTGAAGAGAACCAACTTTCCAATTATAACATTTGATGATTCTGTTGATCCTAGAGGTGTACTCTCAACAATCATAATTTGATCATTGTCTTTTTTTCTACGTCGGGCCCTAATACTCATGATGGTCACCAAACAAACCCCAGTTAGAATCACAGCTGCAGCAACAATGGCAACAATAGCAGACACACTGAGAAGTTTAGTCTTCCCAGGAGGTGAAGATGGCGATCTTGTTCCGTTTGCAGAGCAAGTGATGTCTAAAGGAGCACCGCAGAGAAAAGGATTATTGGAAAATGCAGGTGCACCAAAATGCTGTATTGTTGCAATATCAGGAATGACACCAGAGAGATTGTTGAATGAGAGATCAAAATGTGTCAAGTTATTTAAATCTCCAAGTGAAGGAGGGATTGAACCAGAAAATGAATTATGTGATAGATCTAGGAATTGGATCCTTGATAGGTTTCCTAGGCTTGAAGGGATGCTTCCCTTGAGCTGGTTATGATGCATGTCAAGGGCTTCAAGATTTGTCATTTTGTAAACAGACTGAGGAATCTCACCGTCTAAGTTATTACCGGAGACATCCCTGCAGCAACACGAAAGAATGAACAGATATTTGATTCACATTACAGAGGTTCGATCAAGATAATAAACAACAGTTTGAGAAAGTTACAGCAGAACTCACAGCTCAAGAAGAAACTTGCAATTTGTTATGTCAGCCGGAATTTCGCCGATGAGGTTTAGGTTGTTCAAATCCAGCAATTCAAGCAGTTCAATGTTGCCAAACCCCTCAGGAATCATTCCGCCTATCGAGTTATTACCTAATTTGATAACCAATAGTCCTCGCAATTCTTGAATATCAACTGGGATACTCCCTTTCAGCTTATTCAACTCCAAGGACAAGAGCTTTAAGTTCTTGCATCTAGTTATGCTAGAGGGAATAGCCCCATCCAAATTATTCCCTGAAGCATCAAAGACCACTAATCTCTCACTACATGCAGTGATATCAGGAATTTGTCCTTCAAACCCATTATAGGATATATTGAAATATGTAAGATTTTGCAGTCCTAGGATGCTGAATGGAGCCAAATCAGTAAATCTATTACTACCAAAATCCAAATGCATTAGACTATGGCATCCAGAAACGTGCTCTTCCACACTACCTGATAAGGCATTGCTTCTCAGTGATACATAAGATAACATAGGAATGTCACATAGTCTAGAAGGGACAACACCACTAAGATTATTGAAAGAAAAATCAAAACCTTCAAGGTTAGAGCAATTCACCAAAGACACAGGAATTGAACCAACAAGATTGTTATGAGAAAGAGAAACAAACTTAGTTTTATAGCAGTACCTAAACAAAGCTGAAGGTATCTCCCCATTGAAGCCATTCTTTGATAAATCTAGAAAACGAATATTAGGCAAATCACCAATGAAATCCGGGATCGAACCGGATAACGCATTGGAGCTGAAATTGATCTTCCACAATGAGTGAAGATCAGCATAATCATCTGGAATATTACCCGAAAATCGATTCCCAAACAATGTCAATATCCTCAACCTCTTCAACCCTGAGAGTGCTGGTGACAACACCCCACCTAAGCTAGTGTTCCAAAGCACAATTCTTTCTACAAATCCTTCTATGTTACAGAAAACACCTGTGTAACCTTGACATGGGTCTCCACCAGAAACCCATGAACTCAAGGTATTGTGTGGATCCTCAGTGATGTTACCTTTGAACTGAAGTAAAATCTCTTTCTCAGTAGCTGGTGAAACCGTTGCAATAGACCAAAACAAGCAGAGAATGAAGCAGAATAGAGCATGAAAAAGATGAATTTGACACTGTGTTCTCATGCTCAAAACAATGTGATTTGTGATCACAGTTTAGACATTATTGTGTTGTTTTTTCAGTTACAACGTTTAAGGTTTTGTAAAATGTCGGTCCAATGAGAAACAAAACATCAATATTGTTGTCACCAACATGTAGCATTCTCATTAAGAGGACTGAAATGAAATTGAAGAAGAGAGAGAGAGAGAGAGAGAGAGAGAGAGAAAAATGACAGCTTGAACAAAGTGAAGTTCTTTAAACCAAACTACTACTACTACCTAGGGGTGTTCAAATCCAAACCGATCCAAAATAAAACCGCAAACCGATCCAAAAAAACCGAAAACCGCAAAAAACCGAATATACTTGGATGCGTTTGGATGTTGTTTTGTAAAAACCGCTAAGATCGGATCGGATTTCGGATCACTTTTTCAAAACCGAACCAAACCGAACCGAACCGCAAAAATAAATATTAATACTTATTTATTCTTTTATTAGTATTATAGATTGCATTATTATGTTGTTTGTTAAATTTTAATCTTATACATTGCACTAATTTAATCTATATTATTATTACTTCATATGTTTCAAAAATAATCGATAATTTTCATACTATAATTTTATTTTTTTAATATATTTTGCATCAAACCTATTATTTTACCGTGTTTGTGTAATATTAATATTAATAAAAAAATTATATTCTTCAAAAAAGAGTAAATAAAAAAATATATTTTGCATTTTGGACATCCAAAAACCGATCCAAATTAAACCGCATATATTTGGATCGGTTCGGTTCGGATTTTTTTAGAATACTCATCCAAACCGAACCGAACCGCATGTGATTTTTATTTTGGATCGGTTGACATTTTGCCTCAAAACCGATCCAAACCGCACCGCGAACACCCCTACTACTACCCATTATATCTACTTCTTCTACCTCAATCAATCATCTAGAACAAAGATTCTAGAATGTTTTGTGTGTTAAAAAAAATGATTTGGCTTTTGTGGGGTTGTAAAGGGTAGCATAAAAATGGAAGCTTTAAGTTGTCTTAGATGAAGAGAGAGAAAGAATGGAAGGCAATGAGGAATGGGGGGAGTAAATGTAAAAATGTACACCTTGCACAAATGGTAGACCAGAAGAAAAAAAAAATTATTGAATTATGTACTATATATATATGTTATAGAAAAAAATGATTATTTGCTTTTATATATATAAAATCGGATGGTGTATTTGATTCTTTAACCATTTAATTTGATTTTTGATTGATGCATATAAGAAAATATTTGTTCAAAACAATCAATCTAATGAATTTCAATTACTTTAAAGAGAAGTAGAAAATATTTTAGTTAATATATATATATATATATATATATATATATATATAATAATTATAATAATAATAAATGAAATTTAAACAATTAAGATGGTGGAAATGGTGGCTGTAGCTTTGCTGGAAAGGAAGCAGGTGAGATATAAATAAATTTTCTTGTAATAGGTTTTGTGATGAAACAAACATGTATAAATTAAATTCAGAGATTGCCAACAACTGAAGGTTTGAACCACGTGCATTAGAGTTTTTTAATTTCCTCCTCTTTGCCTCTCTATTTATTTATTTATTTAAAATAAAAATTACTTTATGAAGCAATGATACCCTTTTAACTATGTAAATTTTCCCAAATTTGTGTATGTGATTGTGAACAAGAGAGTTACTTCATGGTCCAAAAGGGCACCTTCATGTCCTCTCTGTTGTGTAGGTCCAGTATGTGTAGCCCAGCATTTAATCTTCCCCACCAACCAAGTCACCACCACCATCACTATCTTCACAATAACTATGCCAGAGAAGATAGGTAATGAGTTAGGAATATTGGGAAGACCAAATTAAATTGAACAAGAAATAAGTGGAAATGAAAGAGTCAAGTACTTTGTGTTTGTTTGTCTGTAGTACAGTTTTCTGGTGGAGATTAGTTTGCTTCTATTCAATCTATCCGTTTCGTTTTACGACACTTTTACTTGGAATTCCTCTTAATTAACTTTAGTTAGTTAATCACATTTTTGTTAAATAAAATTAGTTAATCATATCAAGTGCTACTCAACATGGATCGACTGCAGTCACACATTTTTTTTTAAGACATATTCGTGATCGTTGAATCGAGAATCAAAATCAAAATCAAAATTTGTATTAATATTGGAACTATTATGTGTTGACTCTAGGAATGTGTTGCCTAAATGGTCAAAATATTTACCTTATACATAACTAATCACTTCTAACATCTAAAAACTAATCACTTTTTACATTTACAAATTATGTCTACAAAACTAACCTAAAAAAAACATTTATAAATCATTCTCTTCCTTTTTAGGAATTATTCTCAATTCTTATACATTACGATTTTTTTTTTTTTAAACATTGTATAATTGAATGAATATTCTATCTTTGTAACAAACAAAAAAAAAGAATGAATATTCTATTTTAAGAAAAATGTATGTGGGATAGAAAACTGATTCTTGCCATGTTGCAATTGCTTGTTGTGTTGGGGATTTTGGCCATGTTGAATATTCTATTTAAACATTTTTCCTTTTGGTTATTTAATTGTCATAAAAGTCTTTCTCTTTAACGTTCACTTCATTTTGCTCAAATTTGTTCTTTTGCATTTGACTAGTAAAGTTGTACAGAATTTCTTCACTTCTATTCCGACCTTTTCCTTACCTGAAAGGGATTTTTTTTTCCCTTGCGTTCTTAATCAACGGTTAAAAATAATAAATCTTCCACATGCAAATTGACACATTTATTAAATGTATTTTTTTTTTTTTTTTACAAAAGAGGGTCAAAGTCCCACCAGAAAACTAAACAACTGATTGAACATGTCTAGGAAAACAAGTCCCATAAAAATCATCAAAAAGAAACTTATGGAGCTCACTAGGTGAATACTCCAATCTAGTAACAACAAAAGAGTCTAAAGAAAGGCTAAAGGTCGCCAACCAATCAGCACAACGATTACCCTCCCTCCAAGTATGACGAAACTGTACATGCCAATCTAAAGTCAAAAGGTTGCGAATACGCCACACCAACGTGGGAATGACTCCACTAAACTTACAACTACCAGTAACCATATCAATAAGAGTTTTAGAATCGCTTTCCACAATGAGTTGTGGAATATGTTCTCGCCAAGCCATATCCAAACCAAGGTACAAGCCCCACATTTCAGCATGAAGCGCGTCACACACTCCAACCTTTCTAATGTAGCCTTTTAACCATCTTCCATCAGAGCTGCGAAAAAGGCCACCACAACCTGAATTCTCTCCACCACCTTTGCAAACACCGTCACTGTTGAGTTTTATCCAACCTTCAGGGAGTTTATCCCAACCCACGTAGATCGTCTCTTTTCGTTGAATATTGCGATGAGGCGGAAGGGTTGAACAAATGTCTAACTTTCTAGTAAAGTCTTGAATCACCATGAATATTAAATGTATTTATTCAGTACTAATATAAAAGTCATGGCTAGTAGATTTCATTGGTGGTCCACGGGTCCCGCATAAGCTGAATGAAAATGATGCTTCTGTCTATAGTTATTATATCCTTGTTCTATGTTTCAACATTATCTTAATTAAGTACTTGCTACATTGTAAAAGGAAGAAACTAATCTAATTACTGCATCATTTTCATTCATGGTTTGGTTGATAGTACCTATTTTGGTTGGGTCTATTCTAGCCATTATATCATGCGGATCAGCTTCCAGAACACCTTCCCTCCCACGCAACACATTAGAGTACTGACCAATGCATGTCCTCAAAATTAAACAAATAAGAGGGCCAACTGACATGAATAGTTCATTACTATCATTTATGGAGTCCTATTCAATTTGTAATGGTATTGAAATCCAATCTGGATCTGTGTGAATGATGTCTTCCATCACATAGAGACAATTGTTTAAGACATTGAATTTAAGTAGATGTTCAAACATTCGGACAAACGGTGAATACATGGAACAAATGTTAAAAACAAACACAAAACGCTCTGCTGAGCTGGTGAGACAAAGAATCTAATATGATGGAGGACCACAGAATGTGCTATCTCCAAAACCATATTGCAAGGTGAATTACATATCTTGTACTTGTACTATATGGAAGATGTTATTCCTACTCCATACATTTTTAACTCCACTTCCTTTTTGTTGAAAAATGGAGAAGTAATGTTTATTTCTTTATTAAAGAAAAAAGCCATTGATCAAGCGATTTAACTCAAATGGTTAATGAGCTCCCCTAGGATCAATCGTTCGGGCGAACCTGAGTTCGATTTCTAGTTGAAACAATTATTGACCATACTTTATTTACCTCCTGACCAAACTCCGGATTACTAGGGCCTCTTCCCCTAAGAACAGGAGAGTTAACACAAAAAAATAATAATTGACAAGCAGTGTGGTTTCATGTTTTTTACAACATATAAAAGCAATTTCACAAGCAATGTGGTTACATAGATTGCTCACAAGAAACCATTTTCTTTGTAGGGAGTTTCACATTCTGTTCTAAGCATGATGAAAAGTGAAAACCATAAGCTTTTATTCTTTATATGTTGCTATTTTATTAAGTTCGGGCAGCTATTCAATTATGGCTAGGATGAGGTGACTCGTTTTTTGCAACATGAAACAATCATGAAGGTAAAAAAAAGATTAAACAAATTATTTTAGACTTATATATACATGGCTTTGATCCTCCAAGCAATAACCATTGAAGTAAAAATTTAATTCATATACAAAGTCAATGATATGGAAGGACCAAAAAAGAAGAGTGTCATTGTAGACAACAAAAGGAAGAAGAAAAATTTGTTGTTTCAGCTTGTTCAGTAACCCTTCCCACACCTCTTACGTTACTCAAGTAGTAAGATCTCATCCAATTTTGCAGTATGCATCAATCAATATACTATGAGCCATACTGATTATATCAATGACTGTAGTTCTTCCTCTTGTCGCAACTCGTTGAGCCGCCTCTTAGCATAGATTGTGAAAAATATTGTTGTAGCTACAGCTATGCAGAAGCCAACAACATTGAAGGCAATTTGTGGAGCAGATAATCCGTGTGTTTTGTGTGAGACATTAGCCAATGCTCGTATCAGAATTCCCCTGTAGAGTTAGACATTTAGTTCAACACACAAAACTTTATCACTAGTTATAGCTAGTAATGTATTTATAAAAACTATTTTAAACACATCAACATTGAAAATGGCTTACAACATAAGAATATGAGTTTAATTTTCATGCATTAATCGTATAAAAAAAATTACACCGTCAGCGCATCATAACAATTCATGTGTGTTCTGGTCTAAAAGTGGTTATAACATTGTAAAACGAGAGGGAAACGAGATCATACGTGTAAATCGAAGCAATTACTTCTGGTAACATTCCTGCCAAAGATCCACACAAGTAAGGACCATATTGAACATTTGTTGCAGTAGCACAATAGTTATAGATCATGTAAGGAAATGGAGAAACCCTGATTAAAGCAACTGCTCTAAACTGGTGAAACCAATTTCCTCCACCAGCTGATCTTAAAACAGAAGCTTCTTTTGGATATTGGTCTAACCATTCCTATAAAGAATCACAATTTATTTTTCCTAATTAGAACAAATGATGTAAACATTAAAAAAAGTAATACCAACTTAGATTAAAGATAAGACATATACTTCAATTTTATGATGGAACATTTTGCTAGTGAAAAAAGGAAGTGATACTCCCACAGCTGCTGCAGACATTACTAGGAAGAAACCAAAAAAATAACCAAATGTCATTCCAGCAACCCACATTGAAGGTGAGGATGGTAAAAATATGGTAGGAAACAGTGCTATAGAAGCAAACACATAAATAGCTAACTCCGAAGTTGTGAATGTGTCTCTCTGCCAAATTATTACTGGAATAAACACCTGAAAAATAAAAGCTATGTTAATTATCATTGAGATAGGTAATTACGCATTTTATTTTAAGAATTTTATGAAAATTGAAAGAAGAAAAAAAAATACTAAAAAAATTGTTACGATGAAATAGTAAATGTTGATATTGCATTGATGATTATGATCATGAACATCAGCATAACAAATTTTCTAAGGGAGGGTAAGGGAATGTAATAGATAAACCTACATTATTATATATTGGTTTGGAATTTCTAAAAAATGCATGGAAAGAGATAATGAAGGAGAAATTTGGAGAATTCAAAACATTACATGCAAATGCAAATGTGTAGATGGTATTTTTTTATACGCAAGTAACCATATTCTATATACAAGAGGAAAAATATACCTTTTGAATGAAAAATGGTCCAACCCAATTGATAACAACAAAACCCAAAATGCTAAGGCATATGATAGACACCCCCAATTTAACCCAATACAGCAAAGGTGACGGCGGTGAAGGTGATGGAGAAGGGAGGGTGGCCTCAGGTTCAGAATCATGGAGGGGCATCCTCAAATTTACGTCGTCGTCGCCACAGTCGTCGTTGACGTTGTAATTATTATGGGTTATTGGGTATATTTCTCTTATGTGACCGTGGTCGTTGACATTGTTATCTCCCTCCACAGACGTCATAAGAAGTCTCCAAAAAGATTGAATGTTATTGTACATTGAAGGTTAAATAGAAATTGTTGACGACAGTTGGTGAGACCAAAAAAAATAACAACCGCTAAGACCCACCAAAGGGAAAAAATGATTTTAATTCATAGATAGAGATAGAGATGGGAGATGCCAATAATACTAAAAACTACGAATAGTATCAAATTTGTTGACTAATATTTTAATAATTAATTTAACTAAGTTATCTCATTTTGTAGATTAGTTCAAAATATTTGTTATTTGAGTGTGACATTTAGAATTTAACCCAAAATGATCTCATATTTAAACTAAAATAACAGAGGGTCCCAAACTTAATCAATGTCCAAAATATATCCGCAGCAGTAATACTAATGTAGACAGCATAGGTTTTTCAAAGGATAAAAATAATTGAGAGGTTAATTAAATGTACTAAACAAAAATATTAAAATAAAATAAGTTTATTATATATATTGTAAAATAATATATATTTTTAAATTAATTAATAAATAAGTTGTTTTTTTAAAAAAAAATATTTTTGTATCATTTACAATTATAATAACTAAATCTTAGTCGGCAAAGCAAATTTTAGTTTTTGTATTACTCATAATAGTGCCCTTCAAAAAAATTTACTCATATTGATTATTTA
This sequence comes from Medicago sativa, assembly GCF_051527215.1. Classification (NCBI taxonomy): domain Eukaryota; kingdom Viridiplantae; phylum Streptophyta; class Magnoliopsida; order Fabales; family Fabaceae; genus Medicago; species Medicago sativa. Next base: position 4,652,553 of record NC_140753.1, read on the forward strand.
CGATATTGAATATTGATTGCTTTTTACGATAAAATGTAAAAAAAATTATTATGATCCTTATAAACAACAAAATGATATTTTCTAAAATAGAAAAGTAGATAAATAGCTATTTATTTCATAAAATTGATAGTTAATTTATTAATTTATGAAGCAAGTATATCGATATACCTTAATTTATAGTGTAATATAGAAGCTCTCACAAAATAAACATATTAAATTCACTAGAAAATGTGTAAATATTATAATTATAAAACAAGGAAATCCCCCATTAATTTATTTATTTTTAAATAAAAATACTAAAAACTAATAATAGTATCAAATTTATGAGTAATATTTTAATAATTAATTTTACTTTAAGTATCTCATTTTGTATATTAATTCAAGATATTTTTTATTAGAGTCTGACATTTAGAATTTATGGTACATTTGAATTGATTTATTTTTAAGTTTATGAAAAATAATTTATACAGATTAATTAGTACCTATGAAGTTCGGATACTCCAAAACGGAGCTGTACCTGTATCATATACGTATCAGATACCTATACTCCACGAGTACTCGCGGACACGTATCCACGAAGTATCAGAGTTAATTATTTTAATTTTTTAAAAATATTTTTTTCGGATACTTGTTGGACACTCCATAGATACATAAGGATACTCATAAGATACTTGACAGAAACGTATCCTAGAAAAGATGAAGGGGAAAAAAGTGAGACAATGTTGTAGAAATTCAGTAGAGATGTATATGATTCAATTTTAGATATGCATCAGTATAATTGTTTCTCGATGAACCACTTAAAATTATACTTTTTATGGATTAATGTAATGAGAGAGGGGTGATTGAATTAATCAATATTGAATAAAATTTGTGTTGAATGCTTCTCTTGATACCCAAACATTTGAAAATATAATATAGTTTATAAGAAAACTTTACATACATGTTATGATGAAGGCTAATCAATGTTTATTTTCTTCAAGTATTTTACATATATATAAGTTTTAGTATAAAATTTTTGTTGTCGTATCTTAGCCGTATCGTATTCTAAATTTAAAAAAATTTGAATATCCACATACCCATATCGTATCGTACATGCACCCATATCCGTATCCGGGTTTCATAGAGTAGCATCGGTTTCTTGTATTTTTTTAGTACTTTGGAGTTACTGTGAAAAGAATAAAAGCAAGAATAAAAATTCTAGAAGATTTGAGTAAACAAAAATAAAAGAAGTGTAGGATGGAAGTGTGAGTGGTGCTAGGATAATAAAAAGGAGTTTTAAAAGGAAGTCACGTGCCGTTTGGTTTGATTTCTGGAGAGAAGAGAATGTTCGTTGAAATAAAAAACATGAACTCAATTTCTTCATCTTCATCATCAACCACCAGAGTGATGAAGATGAAGATGAAGATGACTCTTCCCCAATCATCAATCTTCCGTCTCCGATACTGCAACTGCAACTGCAACTGCAACAACATCTCTTCATCTTCTTCTTCCTTCTCAATTCCTTTGCATTCAAACTTCCCACCTAATATTAGTATGCAGCTTCTTCTCTCACTAATTTTTTATTTTATTTTTTACTAATAATACATGATTGTTTTTTATTCTGTGCTTTTTTTTTTCAGTTCGGTTGGCGGTGGTTTCGAGCTCCAGACTTCCTCTGAAATGTGCTGCTTCATCCACGAACTTCTCCGATTCTCACCAACCCGACCCGACACCGAATCATTCTTCTCACCCCACCACTGTACGACGCTAATGATCATTTTACAATTGTGCCTCGTATTAGAATGAAAATATATCTACTATTCTTAATTAGTATGAATTAGGGGATTGACTTATTTGAGCTTATCTACTCACATAAGCACTTGTGTGAGATTGTTTGCCGGAACTTACGAAAACAGCTTATGAGTTATGACATATTCATAAGCTCTTTTTAGCTTATTTTCATACGTTCTCAAAGATAGCTTATTAAAACAGCTTATGCAAAAATTATTTTACTTTCAATCATCTTTTGTTATGGAAATGGCTTATACATAACCTGCATTTTACACCAGATGCTTAACATGGTTTATTTTTTATTGCGTATATTTGAAATTAGAGAGTAAGTGCTTATGTCTTCAGGTAAGGTCAAATAAACTCTTTAAAATGGTCATGCAAACTTGTTTTCTATGGTCAAGTTTGTTTATTTTTGAAAATTATGATATGCACAAAATAAAAACCAAGTAACGTAGGACATGATTGTTTTTGTTTGTTTCATTTCTTTCCTCAGCCGGTGAAGCAAAGTTTTCTGTCTATTTTAGAGATTCTGAAGAACTCAAATTCACTTCTGCCTCCTGCAATCGTTGCTAGTACACTGCTAGCTCTAATCTTCCCACCTTCTTTAACATGGTTTACTACAAGGTCTGTGTATTTTCTAGATGAATTGGTTCATGATTTTTAATTTTTTTTTTATGATTCTTTGCATTTTAGTGAAATTGATCTGGTCAAGTGATTTTTAGCAATGAGGAATAATCACCAGCTCTTATCTAGTCATCTAGAATGTTTTGTTGTATCTCCTTAAAATGCAAATGCAAATGCAAAATGGAATGTAATTGTGCAACCTACTAATATCTGAAACACAAAGTGCAATAAAAAACTATAACTTATTATTTTTAAACAATCTCAGCCATTAATTTATTATAATTACTACGTGATGTACTGGCAGATACTTTGCACCTGCTTTAGGGTTTTTGATGTTTGCAGTTGGGGTCAATTCAAGTGAAAAGGACTTCATTGAGGCATTTAATAGGCCGGCAGAAATCGCCACCGGTTACTTTGGCCAGTTTGTTGTGAAGCCTCTTCTTGGATATCTGTTTTATATTATTGCAGTAACTGTCTTTGGTCTACCAACAGGAATAGGTGAGAAATGAGAATGGTCTATCTTATATAATAAACAAAATTACGTTTGTGACCTTTTTAAGTTTGACCGTGTTTCTGGATTAGTTCTGGATTAGTTCTTTTAAGTTTCTAACCGACCGAAGGCATAAATTTGACTAAATAATATTAGAAAGAGAGCTAGCGGGATCTACTTTCTAACTTTTTGAGGTGAAATGAATCAGGCGCAGGGATGGTATTGGTGGCTTGTGTTAGTGGAGCTCAGCTCTCAAATTATGCTACTTTTCTAACGGACCCACAAATGGCACCATTAAGCATAGTAATGACATCATTGTCAACTGCTTCTGCTGTTTTGGTCACACCACTCTTATTGCTTCTGCTCATTGGGAAGAGACTGCCTATAGACGTAAAAGGAATGGTGTTTAGCATTACACAGATTGTGGTGGTACCTATTGCTGTTGGCCTACTTCTAAATCGGTAGAATTATTGTTGCAAAGTTCAATATATTTTTTCAGTATTAGTGTTTCCTTTAAGGGTGTTGTATTCTTACATAATCTATTTTTTTACAGCTTCTTTCCTCGTATTTGCAATGCTATTCGACCATTTTTGCCTCCACTCTCCGTGTTGACGGCAGCTATCTGTGCTGGAGCACCACTTGCTCTTAATGTTGAGTGTATTAAATCTCCCCTTGGAATTTCTATCTTGTTGCTTGTTGTTGCCTTTCATTTGTCAGCTTTTATAGCTGGCTATATGCTAAGTGGATCTGTCTTCCGCGATTCTCCTGATGTAAAGCCACTACAACGAACAATTTCCTTTGAGACAGGTACAAGTTTTCTCCATTTTCATCTATCAAACAAATGCCTGCCATATGTTATTTAAGTAACTCTTCTCCAACTGCAGGAATGCAAAGTAGCCTCCTTGCCTTGGCTCTTGCTAATAAGTTCTTTGAAGATCCAGTTGTGGGTATGCCTCCTGCAATTTCGGTAAATTCCCAATTCTGATTAGACTCCAATAACAATTATATACCCTGGGAGTATAAGCGTTCTTGACTGCATCATCTCTTTCACTTGTACTTCCGACTATATGTATGTGTCTGCATGAATGATATACAATTTTTCACTTGTTTTAAAGAGATAGAGAATGATATATGATTTTAAACTCTTCATTGCAAACACACGGCATTGGGTTTATTACCTCGTTGTGTTGGAAAATGCAAAGTTATTGTTTTTGGTCAAGAAAGTAGAAGGATTTAAATAAAGCATCTATATACTATTGTGAACACAGTTTATTGTTGCATGACTAGTCTACATAGAGACGAAGTATAGCACTGAATCAAAATATTGTTATATTGAAATATAAGTGGCTAATTTCTTTTGCAGACTGCAATTATGTCTTTGATGGGATTTGGTCTTGTTTTGATATGGAACAAAAGTGGAAAGCATGAGACAAAACAGAGTACCTGAAAGGTATGGATTTAGATGTGTATTATGCACATTGAGCCAATCTTGTATCTTAGCACTGCTGAATTTATCCCAAGGAGGAACCAACTACAGGAAGAAGTTTGATATCATACTATTTAAAATTATTTACATCACACCACTTCTTCTAACCCAGTTTTTGTAAAGGGTAGAACCAGTGGTGTGAAATAATTGACACTTGTCTATTATTTATATTTAAGTGTTTATTTCAAATTTTAGAAACTTCAAGCAAGTTTGGTATTTCAAATTTTAGAAACTTCAAGCAAGTTGGTGATTATAAAAATCCCACTTCACCAATAGGATCTAGCCCATGCAAAACACGGGCTGCTTAAAGAAACTATATGTATTCCTTAAATTATAGATAGAAATTCAATTACTTTTCGAATAACTGTTGTCATTGGTAAATGTTACATACTTGCTGTTATTTAGTTAAACTTTCTGTCAACATTTTAGTTATCTGTCTAAGACTCAACATTTTAGTTATTTGTCCAAGACTCGGTTACTATTTTAAGGGTTGTCTTATTTGTTTTTGTACAACTAGTTGGACAGCTAATGCAGTACCCTATAACATTGTGAGGAGCATGCAAATCGAAAATAGTGAAAAAATAGTAAATAAGTTGTTGGTTGTACAAAAATGATGTTCATATATCATTCCTCCTATTTTAATTAGTTAGCCATGTTTGTTGGCTTTTCTTTTTTCATATGAATAGATCAATTTACATACGAAGCTAATCAGAAATGACAATCAGTTTTTCTCTTAAAGCTTTTCTCTCTCAATTCACGTTTTGTTCATGGCTGCTTATGTGAACGTTAACAACCACAAAGGGTGTGAATTTATCCGCAACTACAATATGCATTCTAATTATTAGAGATATATAGTTTAGTTACCACTAGTATTAGTCCCATTAGTATATATAGTTGTAATCTCCCCATAAGTGGGATAACTTTCTCATATTGTGATATTCATTTTCCATCAATACAAAGAACTTTGAGCTATTTCTTTCTTTCCTTCCATGGATGCCATGTTTCCTAACATGGTATCAGAGCAAATTTGGTATCCTCCTTGAAGGATTTTTCCGCTGCATTTTCTCGAGAAAATTCAATTTTCTCGTTCTCTTTTCCTTTTCTTCCTCACTCTGTTTTTCTCTTTCTACTTCGATCAATTCCAATTTGCGATTCGTTACGAGTTCGTTTCGTTCGTTTCGTTCTCACTCTGTTCTTCCTTCTTCTATTTCCTGATTCAATTTCCATCTTTCTCGTTCAATTTTTTTTTGTTTTTCACGATTCAATTTCTTGTCTTCAAGTTTTTGATTTGGCTTCTTTTTCTTGATTCTTTTCTGATCTATTTCGTTTCTTCTCATGAAAGTTTTCGTTTGCTTTCAGTGAATCCCTTTTTCATTTTTTCTAATCGGTTATCTTTGATTCGATTTTGATCGATTTCGTGTTTTGTGTATCTTCTCTTTTGCGATTCTGTTCGTAATTCGGTTCGATTTTATTCTCATTTTTTTCCCCCAATTTCTAGGGTTTCATAGTTCTCTAATTCAGTTCAGCTCAATTCATTGATTTTGACTATGAATCACTATCTTGTTTCATTTTGAGATTCAGCTTCCTCGTTCCTCTACTTTTTGATGGTGATAGAGTCAAATTTGAGATATGTCTATGAAGTTTATCAGATTCGTTCAAGTTGTGAATGCTGATTGGTTTTCAGACTTGGTCTTTAGCCTTGGTATTCAGAATTGGTGTTCAGACTTGGTTTCGGTTCTGTGACGTGGTGAGTATGTGTTTTGCATCAGAGAACTATTCTGGTTTACGTTTGATTTTCTCTCTAGGCATCATAATCTCACCATTGGGGCTGCCATTTCTGAGTTCCAACAACCTTGACCGCTATATCAGGTTGCTTACGAGGTTCCACTCTTACTCCATATTCCATTTCAATTTCAGTTTTATTCAATCATTATCTTCAAGTGATTGTGGCAAAGATTGTAATGAGTATGAATTGTTCATATATTGGTGTTCTTTCTGCTGAAATTGAGCAAGTTATGGATGGATTCATTGGTGTTCTTTCTGCTGGATGGATTCATTGGTGTTCTTTCTGCTGAAATTGAGCAAGTTATGGATGGATTTAGACATTGATTTGATTATGGATTCAGTTTTTTTATTCTCTCGGTACAAGTGGTTGTATTCATTCTGCTCAGTTTTTTGTTGGATTTGTAATGACTCTCGCTTCCACTATTTGATTAGTCAGTTTGGAAGATTAAGTTTCAGCGCTCTATGAAGAGTTTTTGATGTCATTTTTCAGTTAATTGAAGTTTCTTGGCATAATGTGAACTGCTTGTGAATTTGGCCGCATGTTTGAGTTTCTTTTATGCACAAATGATATGGTTGTTCCCTTGGTTGAATAGTAGTTGGTATACAAGGTCATTTGGCATCGTGTTTCTTCCTAATTTTTGTGGACATAGTTGAATACTTCTGTAAGTGCAAAAGGTATTGAGCTGGAGTCTCTCTTGGAAGTACTTGGTGGCTTTCTTAGTTTGGAGTGGTTTGTTTTCTGAAGCATGTGCTTTGGCTTTTTGTTTGCTTCTGGTTTGTCTATTACTATGACAATTGGAGACTATTTTTTGGATTTGGTTTAGCTTCATTATTGGAAGCATTGGTTTTTTTTTTGGCCTATGGTTTGAAAGCATCAACATGGATTTGTTTTCTATGGTTTGAAGACACATCACATGGCTATGCATCTCTATTGGTTTGCTTTTGGTTTTTCTTGTCTCGGCTCGGCATCACTTTTATCTTTGGAAGCTTGGTCTTGTTGTTTCATGGTACTTTTGGTGTGAAGTTTGTTCAACATATGACCTCCTTCCATTGTTGACTATGGCTCTTCCTTGCATTTGGTTTTTCTTGTCTCGGCTCGGCATTGGGGGGCATCACTTTTTATCTTTGGAACCTTGGTCTTGTATATGACCTCCTTCCATTGTAGACTATGGCTCTTCCTTGCACTTCCTTTTTGGATATCATCATTGATTTTGGATATCCTTGTTCTTCTTGTCTTGTGCTTCTATCTTGAGTTCTTGAGAACTCTTGATGGTTAAGCGTTGTGCCTTAATTGGCTTTGTTGATATTGGCTTCTACCGGAAGGTGGTTAAGCGTTGCTTGGATGCTTATTCCTTCAATTGGTTCAACCTTGAGTTGTGGTTGCTTCTTGCTGGATAAGCACTTGTTTGATGATTTTTTTTTTTTTTTAGCCGATGTATTCCCGGCATCTTTCCTTGTATTTTCTCATTTCAAGTTGGAAGTGTTTTGAACACCTTCCAACTTGAGGGGGACTATTAGAGATATATAGTTTAGTTACCACTAGTATTAGTCACATTAGTATATATAGTTGTAATCTCCCCATAAGTGGGATAACTTTCTCATATTGTGATATTCATTTTCCATCAATACAAAGAACTTTGAGCTATTTCTTTCTTTCCTTCCATGGATGCCATGTTTCCTAACACTAATAATAACAATTACCTCATACACGAGACAAATAGAGCATTATGTAGTATTTTATTCTCAAGCAATTTATTTTTACCTCTTCAGAATATTTTATACAGATATGGATTGAAGAGCACTGCTTGATGGTATATCCTACAAAATAATGAGAAGATTGCAATGATTTAAATTAAGTTTGTTGCCATGTAGCAGCACTCACTAGCTCGTTTAAAAACGACATTATCAGTAATAATTAATACCAATGGAGACCAAATCTGACAAATCATTAAAAAAAGACGACATTATCATGCAACAATGAGAAGCAATCGATCCTTCAAACCTGAAATCCAGAATCCAGTGGGTGTGTTCTAGCAAATCCCTATATATATATATATATATATATATATATATATGGGGAATGCTACAATACACCCACTCATTTATATGAAGGTGTGTTTTAGCATTGTACACCTTCTATGTTTGGACAAAAAAGCCAATTTCTCCTTTTAAAAACAAGTATATGTGAAGGGCACTTCTGTAATTCGCCATTTATTGTTACTTTTTTTTTTAATCGGAGCTCTTGTCCCCATATTCCTTCTTCATTTTCATTTTCCCTTTAACTTCCAAAGTTCCAACCCTTCTCTCTTGCGATTCCGATTGCTGCAATTGTTCCTGGAGATGCCTCACAACCTCATTCAATCTTTTAATATTTTTTCTCTTGCACTAAAATAACATTTTCCTTTGTTATTTCTACCCCTTCAAAACTTGTTGCTACTTTTGAGATATACTGGTACTTGAATCCAACATAAACTATAAGTTGTTTTTTCCACTCAAACAGAGAAGTGATTACACGCATGAGAGGTAGAAAAACAAACAACAAGGGTCGAAGCATCGTTTCTTCTAATTATAAGCAGAAATTGCACAACAGATAGAATGAGAAAAATCCAAATTCATCATTTCTTCTCCTCATTCAAATTAAAAGTGAAAGAAAATAAACAGAAAGTATAAAATTGTTAATTACAAAACTCCGATAACAACGATTTTAACAGTCTGATAAGCTTCCAAACGGCGGCCATCTGAGCTTGCACCGCATACTCATGATGAGCGCGTAAAGTAAAGGGTTGGGGACAAGAACTCCGATTAAAAAAAAAGTAACAATAAATGGCGAATTACAGAACTGCCCTTCACATATACTTGTTTTTAAAAGGAGAAATTGGCTTTTTTGTCCAAACATAGAAGGTGTGCAATGCTAAAACACACCTTCATATAAATGAGTAGATGTGTTGTAGCATTCCCCTATATATATATGGATTATGATAGAAGACACCTTTTGTGAAGGTGTCTTTTATCAAGTTACTCTATGAGCATTTGCGAAAAGACACCAACTTACTTTTAGGAAGGTGTCTTTTATCAAAGTTATAACTAAAAAGTAAAAATCACACCTTAAGGTGTGACTTGATAAAAGACACCACCAAAGGGTGGCTTGTAACATAACCCTATATATATATATATATATATATATATATATATATATATATATATATATATATATTTTATGAACGTAAAAACAATTTTATTCTTAGAACTTGTCTTTCATTGAAAAGGATCCATCGAAATCAATTAACATAATAACCTATGTTGATCAAGGGACCCAATAAATAATCCATATCCACTTGTCCATTCCCACCAACTCTGTCGTATCTCTCTTTTGTTATTACACAATGCCGTCGATTTCAAGTCATTGTCGTTATTTTCTCTAATAGAAAAAGTGTCCATTAACATTATCAATCATGTTTTATACTATGAAACTAACAAACAAAAGAACAATAATTGGTAAACAGTGTTTTCAGTGGAATTTATAATCCCAGTTAATGCAATGCAGTTCCTCCCTCTAGCTGGTCAGGTGGAATATAAACTCTGCAACAAAACATGTATTCAAGTTCATGCAGAGTGAATCAGTTGCATAATGTTAGTTTCTCACATCTTTCACTCTTCCATGTTCGAACACATCCAATTTATGCGCCATGTTCGACCAACGTTTCTTCTACATTCTCAATTCCTTCTGGTTCACACTTCCTACGTAGTAACTCAGTTTCTCATTGTGTATACACCAATTTCTTTTCTTCCACGTTTTCTATATACAAAGAATAATCAATTATTTTAGCCTCGTTGTTTTTGTTGTTGGCTTCACAGAGTACAGGAGCTCCAAGTTGCTTCTCAAATGCACGTCGCTAAACTCTTCAGGTTCCCTGATACCTGATCCAATCCCCCAGGTACTTTCCTAACATTTCTTGCACCACAGCTATGGACAAACATGTGAACTATGAAGCATGTGACATGGCTCTTGCTGGTGTATTTTTCTGGATGATGACAACACGCTTTGGATGCTAACTAATTCAACACACGGGTCAGACATGATCAACCGGGTGGCAGTGTCTTCAGGGAATATTTAGACTTGTTGCTTGGTTCGCCTTAAACATAATTAACTCCAGTTTGTCAGAGAGCATGGATGTCAAATTCATAAGAAAAAATTATTAGTTAAGAAATTAAAAGTGAATTGTTATATTTAGAAATAAAATATTTAAGTTATCAATATTTTAAATTTTAGTTTTATTTGATTTCTTTAAGACACTTATAAAAGCTTAACTAGTGTGATAGACGATCCTGTCTGCTGCGGCACTTGGTACATGTAGTCCTTTGCACATAGAGTGATCAGTGTGTATGTGATTTCTAAAATGTAAAATGATGGATTATCTTAGCTAAAATGGTGCAAAAATATGTTGTATATATATTAACATTAGAATTTAGAAGATTTTAATGTTTTATTTTTTTTCTTTCACTTTTTAATTTAAGACTTAAAGCATGAAGGAGGTTTTTTTTTTCCTAATATAATCTAGTTTTAGTTTTTGAAAATTTTGCACTCAAAACGGAAAACAAAGGTAACGCAGGGCATCTTTCATTTTTGGTTATTTTGTTTCTATCATCAGATAATGAATCAAAAACCAATGTCTATTTTGGAGATTCTAAAGCAAGCAAATTCAATTCTACCTTATGTAGTCCTTGCTAGCACACTGGTAGCGCTAGTCTTCCCACATTCTTTTACGTGGTTTACCAGCAGGTCTGTCGATTTTCTTGACAAATTTGTTGATAAAAAAGTTGTTAATGTTAATATTAATTCAATTTTTTATCACTTGAACAGAACATGTATATGATTTACTTGCAGATACTATGCTCCTGCACTAGGATATTTGATGTTTGCAGTTGGAGTTAATTCAAGTGAAAAGGACTTCCTTGAGGCATTTAACAGGCCAGCAGAACTTGTCACAGCTTATGTTGGTCAGTTTGTGGTGAAGCCTCTTCTTGGATATCTTCTTTGCATAATATCAGGAAATTTATTTGGTCTACCATCAGCAATAGGTGAGGATGGTCCCTTTTTTCTTTGGATAGGAACATGTCAGTAACCTATTATGTCAGTTTTCAGGATTTGAACCCTGAACTTATTTCTTAAAACTCCTTTGGTATCCCTCAGGCGCAGGAATTGTATTGCTGGCTTGTGTTAGTGGAGCGCAGCTCTCAAGTTACGCTACTTTTCTATCAGATCCACAAATGGCACCATTAAGCATAGTTATGACATCGCTATCCACTATTTCTGCGGTTTTTGTCACGCCACTCTTATTATTGTTTTTTATCGGGAAGAGACTTCCTATCGATGTAAAAGGAATGGTGTTTAGTATTACTCAGATTGTGCTTGTTCCTATCACATTTGGTCTACTTCTAAATCGGTAATACTATATTTCTCAGATAAATTTGTCAACATAAGTGTTTTCTTAAAAGGTGGTATCAGATAGAAGAATTAATTTTTTTTTACAGATTCTATCCTAATATTTGTAACGCTATTCGGCCGTTTTTGCCTCCACTATCAGTATTGGTTGCAGCTCTCTCTGCAGGAGCACCACTCGCTCTTAACATCAAATCAGTTAAATCCCCCTTTGGTTTTTCTATCTTTTTGTTAGCTGTTGCTTTTCATTTGTCATCTTTCGTATCTGGTTATATTCTTAGTGGATTCATCTTCCGTGACTCACCTGATGTGAAGCCACTACAGAGAACAATTTCCTTTGAGACAGGTACAACTTTAATTTCTCCATTTTTTGGTCCATCAGATGTTTGTAGTAGCTTATGCTACTTTGTTAAATAAATTCATTTGTCCAACTGCAGGAATGCAAAGTAGCCTCCTTGCCTTGGCTCTTGCTAATAAATTCTTTGAAGATCCCGTTGTCGGTATGCCTTCTGCAATTTCTGTAAGTTTCAATCTCTATGTAGACTCCTATTATGGTCATGTTTGTGTCTGTTACTGTGTGTACGTTAGTGTCTGTGATTTTTGTTTTGTTACAAGTGTCTGCATGAATGGTATAGGTTTTTATCAATCAGAAAATAGAAAAATGATTTATAACCAACAGAGAATGGTCTAGTTGGTAAGGATTTGTCTCTTATCCATGTTTACAAGGAAGTGGGATCGAGATCTTGCTGTAGCCTTTCGATATGAGGATTACATTAGAGGGTAATATGCAATTACCACTTTTAAGCGTTTTTTGAGCCTAGGGGTTCTCCCTGATCCTGATAGTGAGCCTCCGCCTCTGGCCTCCGGGATCAACTCAGCTCAATTTTCTTTATATACAAATGAATAAGAAGAATGATTTAAACATGATCACTAATCACAGAATAACCGTAGCAATATAGTCATAGATGATTGCTTCGTTATGTTAGAAATCTTTTGAGCATCTTGCATGACTAGTTAGTCTAAGTAGACCTGTTTTAACAGATTTATTTTTTGTAACATAATTTGCTTGCAGTCTCCGCTTATGTCTTTGATGGGATTTTCTCTTGTTCTGATTTGGTCGAAAATAAAGAGCAAGAAAAAACTTGGCAGCTGAAGAAATTGGTTCATCTTTCTTGTGTAGTATGACGTTGTACTTGGAGGACTCATAGTTAGACCAAAGGAGTTAGTGTACTAACTGATGAGTGGAATAAATTTAGCTGAGAATTCCAATCCAACCACTTAGCATAATTAAAAATATCATTATTCCGAGCTTTCTAAAGGGCCAAAAATATATTATAGTGAATTTCTTTTCTATGTCCCTCTGGTTTAACTGGATTTTAGAATCTGGACGTGTAAAAATGTTGCAAAACCCTCCCTTTTTTACACGCGAGATTTTAAAATCCAGACAAATCATGAGTCTATGAGAAGTGTGTGGGGTAGAAAAAGAAATCGTCTAAATATATACAGGAAACCAAGAGACCCGATGGAATGAAGCTGTAACCAATCCCTGTGATTCATTTTAATATCCTGCAGATTGAAATGAAAATTGAGCTTGTTCCAAATGCCTTCTTCGAGTATTTATTCCTTCAAACTAAATTTTATGTAGCTTATAATTTATTTTGATGTAAATAATATGCATGTGTTTTTTTTAAAGAGTAAATAACGCATGGCATGTTAAAATATATGTTCTCCCTCTCTTTCCGTAATTTGGACCAAATTACTACTATTTTAACAATTAACAATTAAACATATTTTTAAGGTCTTAGATTTGATTCCCTCTGGTGCCAATTTCGATGGACAAATTTAAATGAAGTCTCACAAATAGACGGTGGAATTGGTCCCATTAGATTAGTCGGTCTTTGTATCGGATACCGAGTTTTTAAAAAAAAAACAATGAAACTTATTTTCTCTTAAAAAACAATTACAAATATTTTACTTTCTTTTTTACTTAAATGAAATTATACTCATTAAGCATTTATTTAATAAATTCTTTTAAGAAATTAATCAAATTTTTATTCATAAATTCTTTTGAATTAAACTTTTTTAGAAATATACTCGAATTCTAATATAAGGATTAAACCTAATCGAGTTGAAAATGACCACTTCAAATCAACTTTTTATCATGTTATTATGGATACAAAGTGTCTACCATCATTTACAAGTGATTAATTTTTCTCCCATCTTGAAATTTTTACATATTTACATATGAAAGAGCTTAAGTTCGAACCATTTGTTTAAAGAGTTTTTTACCATTTTTTTGGTGGTGGTCGGGGTTCGAATCCGGGACCTTGCATATTTTATACATCGTTCATACCAACTGAACTATGCTCACGAGGACAAATCTCTTACCATTTTGAACATTTCCTTGTTAATAGAGATCATATTAATTTTTCAAAATAAAATAAAGAGTTCCTTTTGCATATAACAATCTCAGGAGTAGCTTGATAAATATGGAAAGAGGCATTGAAGGGGTTTTAAGGAAGAAATTTTTTGTTAGATTTTGGTTTCCTTAATTAGTGTTATGCTCGGAGACACTCTTAAACATTTTTCTTTATTTATTAAGGAAAAACTAACACCTTAAGACATAACTTAAAAAACTAAATGTAATTTTTTTTTTTTTGAAAATTGTACAATATCTTATAAGTTTCAAAAATTATATTTTTAATATAAAATTTATTTTTTATTTTATTTTAAACTCTTTAACTTATACCTTTAAAACACTAGTTAACATAACCCTATTTTTTTTTTTGGTCAAGTAGACTAGTGTCTAGAGCTCACACAATTAAATGTGGAGAAGTGGAGTGTTCGGGGTTCGAACCCCAGCCCCTGCATATAATATGCAATATCCATACCAACTGAGGTAAGTTCACGGGGATTAACATCACCCTATTTAATATTATCATTCATAAAATTCTTTACTATCAATTTCTAATTCATTTTCCAAACCTTAAAAAATACTAGAAAATTAAGCAACGATATTTTAGAGGGGCATTTGTCCCCAACTTGCAATATTAGATTAAACATGTCGATGGAAGATTGAGTTATCTGAAAAAACAAGAGGCCAAGAAGGAAGTAGCAAAACCATGGCTGCTGCAGCTACGTTGTACTTAGCAAAACCATGTTGTTCTACTCCCAAAATCCCGTTTCCGTCAAATTCAAGAGTTTTCAATAACAGTAGCTATCGATTTGGAACCTTAAAACCGAAAGCTGGTCTATCCCACTTCCTCAACGTTGTAGAAACAACTTCCTCGTACATTCAACTTCCACTTCAACTTGAACTTCAAGAACCATCCAATGCACTGTCTTTGCCCACTTGGGCTGTTCATGTCTCCAGCGTCGTTGAATGGTATCAATTTGACTTTTAACTTATCCGTTCTATCTGGTACTCTAGTATTTTTTTTTTTTTTTTGACCAATACTACTCTAGTATTTTAATGTTCATTGTTTGTGTTTTTTTTATAAAAAAAAAAAAAGGATTATAGCTATGGCTTTGGTGTGGCAATATGGGGAGAAATCTGGGCATGAAGCTTGGAAGGGTCTTTCCTGGGGCATGGTAAGTTTTTTAATTTTAATTCTTTCAAAAAAATTATTTTACTGTTATTATTATTAGGTTTATTATTTTGACGTAAGATAAGATAAAAAATTGAGTATAGTTGAGGTAGTTCAAATTGTTGGTGTTGTTGGTTGAAAATATACAATGTTGAAGAAGTCCTACATTTCTTGTAAAGGAAGAAGGAGACCAACCAAGACTATATACATGGACTCTAGTTCTTCATTACAAGTTACACTAGTCATACCATAAATCAAACGCAATTTTGAACGTCATTAACTATGGTTTTTAGGTGTATATTTGAACATAAAGCGTAGTTAACAAATATCATGTATATTTGAACACAATTTGAATGGTTAATTGATATCGTGTATATTTGAACACTTGAAAATCGTGATTAATGACATGTAGGGACGGTTAATGAGTTGTGATAGATTGTTATATTCATTCTTTTTTTTTTTTTGGAAAAAAGATTGTTATATTCATTAATCACCACCGGATGTAACCACATATTTAAAATGTCTTTAATCGTCCAGATTGTTGTCGAAATTTGCTTGAAAATGTGTATCAAAATGTCATTTTTGTATTATTATAATTTCTTTGTTCCATTGCTACTCTAGAGCTAGTCTTGTATGGTCACAAACCAAACGTATAATGTTTAGATACTCATACAAAGAGACATTTTTTCTAGTAATTTAAAATAAAATTGATTTTGACCAAAAAATAAATTAAAAAAAAATTGATTTATCATTTTGGGGATAAGTGCCTCTTTGCATCTCTGTGTGTGTGCGCGCGCGCTTAAACACTATACATTCGGTTTTGTGACCAAGCAAGTATTTCTCTGCTACTGGCATGTCTTTTACTTCATATCTTATATTTCCATTTGCAATTGCAAATGTAGTTTGCATAACTCTTAACCCTATGTTATCTAATTGTTGTAGGTACCTCTACTTGGTGGAGCATTTTGTGCATGCACATGGCATTTCTTTTATAACTCTGACTCCCTTGAGGTGAGAAAGCCTTTTTTCCTCTATACAGAACATCTATTAATTTATTACTACTAGAATTGTTGATTGAGGGCACCGTTCATATTTAAAGCCGAAATGGGTCTTCTTGTATAATTTAATTTGTCACAAAACACCATGAATGGCTACGGAAGGTTTTGTACCTGAATGATTTTCTCTCAACATTGTTGAACACATTTTACTTGTCGCAGCAATGGTTACTAAACTCTGCATCTAGACTAAAGAATTTCTACAATGTCTGTATTTTGCAATGCTTTTTCTTCATCAAAACTCAACAACGTCTCGACCTTATGGAACAAATTCATGACAGTTTAAACTAAGCCGCTGGAGCTTAAAAGCAAATTTCTATGCTCTTACCTATTCTTTCAAGTGTTGTTTAAAAAGCATTCTGTTGTGCAAGAAAAAGCAAAGCACGGGGTGGGGGGGGTGGGGGCAGGATTGAATTTGGTCAAAATGAGGGCTCAGGTAGAGGTTGCATTTAGGGGACATTTAAATTGGCTTATTTGAGTTTACCTACTACCATAAGCACTCGTGATACTGTTTGATAGAACTTATGAAAACTGTTCATGACATGTTCAAAAACTGTTTTTTATTTATTGCCATAAGCTCTCCATGATAAACACTTATATGATGCTGCTCCAGTCCTTCATATGCTGTCTAAAGCGAATGCCAAATGGTCAAAATCTGGTCTATTAGGAATTGGATTGGTGTAACCTCTGATCAAAATCTCATCACACCAATTCCATAAAAAGAGATTATTTATATTCATTGTCATGATAGGCAGCTTGGTGGATGTTGGTTGGTTGATTCCACAATACATTCAGAATTTTGCACAAAGCAAAGCTGAAAGCTGGGCTTTGGTAACTATCTCATTTGCCTAGTTGTGAAAGGCGGTTGGAGTTGAAATTATTGGTGACAAGCAAAACAATCCATCTTTTGCTGTCAACAATTGTTGCCATCACCAAGGCCGGCCGGTTTCTCCTCCTTTTGTTGTTGTTGATGCTGTCATTATTACCAAAATCTATATTATACCTAAGGTTGGGAATGAGTGAATGATCGTAAAAGGAAGGATTGTAGCATAGACTGTAAAATCCTTCATGAAATTAAAACTGTTACTTAAGCACACTGTTCATACACATGCATAGAACTGTGCTAGTTCACACATGCATAGATGCTTTTGTAACTTGCTTCTTTTTGGCCAATTAACCACCACAAAAACATCATTCTTATTTTGTTTTAAACAGTTTCTTTTCTTGGTGTGACATAGAAAATTATACAACCAATTCAGACATTGTAGGTACCAAGTAATTTGAGGAATTGAATACAATTTGTTTCATTAATTTGGTTTCTTACCATCTCTAACCATTCTCAAAATCTAAGGTAAAACATACTTCAGAAACAACACACTTCTGCAGGTTCGCCTTCAGAAAAAGAAAAAAAAAACTTCTGTAGGTTTGGATACAGGTCATTGCCATAAGATTCCGACAACTGTGCTAGAGTTTTGATTTTTCAAGTGTAGAATTTTCACTCTGCACTTTAAACTTTTTTTGATCTATTTTCAAAATCTACAATTTGATCATCAATCTTATTTATCTTTTCCTCATCTCTCACCATCCTTTTTAGACAATCTAGGCCTGATTGTTCAACTGTGCTAGTTCACATTTTATTTCATAGTCAACTTTGAAATTATGACTATAATACAAAATGTGGCTTAGGTGATAAGTTTGCTGTGTTTAAAGGCCTGTGCAGATAGTTATCCCTTCTTTCATCAACCATGTCCTATGGAGGTATGTAACTAGAGAATGGGACAAAAATCAGTTCTAAAACTAAGACTGTAAGTTAGTGGAAATTGGAAAACAATAATTTACCTCTGTCTAAGACCATTGAAGGAAAACTAATAATTAAAGACGAAATGGGAGAATCCCCTTTCTATCTGAATGTAGACTTAAATTTTCTCATTTATTTAGAAACAAAACTGCCATTTGGTATACCAATGTATTAGGCATAGCCTTGCTATGCGTAGCCTGTCCCAAGCCCGGATGAAAGAAGAGGGTTGTGTTAGGCCTCAACGGCCAACGTAAAACTTTGTCGAATCTCTATGACATGGACCAAATACGATTATGGCGCAATCTGATCCATGTAGCCGATCCAACTTAGTGGGAAAAGGCCTGGTTGTTGTTGTATACCATTGTACTGCTATTATATATATATATATATTTGTGAAAATACAGAAAATTTGTTTTTTGGATTACTGAGTTTTTCTGCAATCATAATGTCTTCTATGGCTCAACACAGAGACGTTGTCATGAAATTTTTCTTGTTGCATGAGAACAATGGATAATGATCCGTACATATTGTGCTAAAATCTGATTGAATGTGAAATAGGGGTTCTGCATATGAAATTAATGGCTTTTTGAAATGAATTGCAGGTATTGGTAGCTCTTCAAGCGGCACTAACTGTTATAGGTAATATAACAATGTGCATAGCCGCATACCGGATATATAAATCATCCCGCGAAAGCTCTGAGAATATTTGAAGTGTTTGATTACAAGTATCTCGAAGTAGCATTTACGTGTGAATGAAAGTCCTAATCTTTTACTGATTTACAAAATTATTCAGTGACAGATGGTATCTATAAGATACTGATACACTTTTGTTCCTTGATGTTGCTTTTGATCTTATCTGTGTAACTTTGGTATCTAGCTTTCTTTTCACATGATACTGTCTCCACTAGAGAATCCAACTGCATACTGATACATTAAAGTGACCTTTCCCTGTATTATTTGTCAATGTCAATAGAATACTTTGTGTATAGTACATTGATAAGAATGCTTAAACCTTTTTTCATTTATTTTAAATTTTGTATAATGCTATTTCTATTCTTTTTTATTATTCTACTCTATACTTCCCTTTTATATGAAGAAGGCAAAGAGATAAATTATTTTTATTCTCCTCTCTCTTAATTAAAAAATGGATGTGTAAGACACTAGTATAGAAAACAAGGTGCAAGAGCAATGTCACTGTCTAGTTTAAATGTCATTGTATGCTATTATGAGAAAATAACACTGCATCATATCTGAATAATGAAGATCAATACTATATTACATAAATATGTTGTGTGCTAGAATGTTTGAGCTATCAGAATTTTAAATCATGAACCATTTAAATTCACATGGTTTCCATAAGCTATGTAACAGGGATTTGGACTAACCGATAAGTTGGTGTTTAGATTAGCATATTTTAAGCTCAAAATAGTTGAATATTTAAAACTTCTGTGAAAGTTCTTTTTAAAAGTAAATGTAGTATAACCCTGTATGATACAGGTTTATTATGAACAACACATGGAGCTTTTACTTTTGGTAGATATTTGCACATGATGTTAATTGGTGAAGTGAATGTATACAAAAATGTATATATATATATATTGTACAGTGGATGAATTAGGCTTTCTCTGTTCATTCGGGTCCTTTGCACACCACATTGTCGTGTGAAGTTAGAAGAATTTTTTTTTAGTACATTAGACTATAAAAATGAAATATTAAAGAGATTTGTTGTCACCACATATAGTTCAGTGAAACTAAATCAAGTCTTGCATTTGAATAAATCAAGTGCCATTTTGTAAACTCCTGTACCTCCTCTATCCCTCAAATTCATGCACAAGTATAAATATACAGTAGTGGCAATGCATATCAAATCATTTCAAAATTGTGGTCCATTATATTGTATAACTAACGATGTGATTCTTCACATGTCCTATTTCTTTTTTAAGTAAAGAAAAAGGTGTTACATCTTATCTCTACGGAAAGTCTCTGCAATGCATTATGATCATGTAATAAAGAAGTCATGGCTCACAAGACATAACTCTGTGAGTCTGAAGTTGCTCTATCCACTGGCCTAATTTCCTGAACAAAGCTACATGACATAGATTGTGGAATCATACCCTGCCTTTGTTGATTTCCATATATCACCATTACACTCCGTCTCGTTACTGTTATAAGTAAAGAACCACTTTTTTAAATTAATTAAAGAACTAATACATCTGCTCTATAATATAAGTTATAAACCTTTTACATAAGTTGTAATGAAACTAAAAAATAGTCTTTTGCTTATAACAATGACCGGATCCAGTACATAGACACACTTAATAGAAATCTGATGCGTCAAACTGTATCCAACTCTTTTTTGTTTTTGTTTTTGAAGGAATGGATCCAACGTTTCCAACTCTTGTTGATCATCAATCAACACACGAGGCACATTCACATTAGGAATATTAGCCAATAATGGATACCAATTATTGTAATAAACTAATAATGCTCTTGTAACCAATGTAGTTTGAGGTTGTTCCTTCAGATGGCATAACCAATGGCAAGGATGAAACATCAGTTGAAGTTTTGTGCAATGGATGAACAAAAAGAAAGGTTGGTTTGCAGCACCAAAGTATGGCACGAGGTTTGTCAACAAGAGAAAGTAAGTCCCACATCGGATGTTCTCGAACCATAGAGATGTAGACTAATTATAAATAAGTAGCGTAGCATGTAGCATACCAATATGAATTGTGCTCTTGAAGGAGATCAATTAACATTTTATTTAAATAAATGTTAATTGCATCTTCTTCATTGCTTTTCACAAAAATTCAAATTTTTTTCTCTTTTTCTTTTCATTATTTTAGTTTGTCTTTGTTCCACTTTTTAAGTTAAAGTTGAAATAAAGTTTAAAAAAACTGTTTGTTGATTTTTTTTTTAGCTAAAAAGTATGAATTAAAGGGCGCTCATAAAATAATTATAAATGAACTACTATTTTTTTATACAAAAATACCGATTTTATTGTTTTTTATTTTTGTTATTTGTAATGCCTTTTATTATAGATGTTGTACCACTTTTACTCCTTATGAGTACTGTATCTTTGTTTATTTATAAAAAAAAAAAAAATAGAGACTTGTATGATGCAAAAGATAAATAAATATATTTAGGCTGTTCAGTTAGGCTCTGTTTGGTAAAAATAAGCTATAAGCTAGCTGATAGCTGATAAGCTAGCTGATAGCTGAAAAGCTAGCTTATAGCTGCTGACTGATAGCTGAAAGCTTATAGCTGAAAAACTAGCTGTTTGAAATTAAAGTGTTTGGTAAAATTAGCTTTTAAAATGAGTGATAAATATAAAATGACATAAAAGTACATGTATCTTTATTTTTTTTATAAATTACATTTATAAATATTTTCAACTTATATATTTATCTTAAATATTTAATTTATTTCAAAGTATTTTTTATCTTTAAAATGAAAACTGTGATTTATGAATTTATTTGATATATTTTTTTAACAAATCTTGTCTGACTTCATTTTTATAATTTTTTAATGGTTTTTTCCTTTTTATTTGAATCAGTAAAGAAGTTAAAAGAAAAAAAAATGATAATATGAATATATAAGTTCAATAGAACGTGTCCCTTTTGAAACAATATTTCAAAGAACTAAAATTAATCCTAAAAAAAAAAAAAAGAACTAGAGTTAAAAAAATAAAAATCAACGAAAAAAAAAGAATTAAAGAAAAATGAATAATAGAGTAGTAACTAAAAAAGGAACGTGGGCAGTTTTTTCCTTTTTAGTGGGCAATTTATTTTTATAAAAAATAACATTAAAGGTTAAAAATGGAAGAAAATGTAAAAAGCTATCAGCTATAAGCTAAAAAGCTACTTGAAATAGCTTTTCAAAAAAAGCTATAAGCTCGTGAGAAAAGCTTGTTACCAAACACATCACGTTTTCATCCAACAAGCTTATTAGCTAATCAAACAAGCTATAAGCTAGCTTATTTGTGTTACCAAACATAGCCTTAATGTTACCTATGTTTTTGAAATGTTTTTTGATTGATTGAGAGGTTATATTATATCTTGTTAACTTTGCTTTTAGGGTAATTCTGAAGAACATATTGATTGAAAAATGTTAGATCTTGCCAATCCTTGATTAGGACGTATGACTTTATTCAAAAAAGAAAAGAAGATCAGGACATATGAATTGCTACAACCTGCTGCCCCTAAACTTTTTTAGCTAAGCTTTAATAAACAATCAATTCAACTTATAAGAGTTGTTTCAAAATATAATTTGGGATAGTTCATTAAAAAAATTCAATGCATCTAACCAGATAGTTGGAGTATATCTTGAACTTTATCATTGATTTGTGGGTTTCACATAAATTGGGCTAGATCTTCTTGCTTTTTTAGAGTACTCTTGAGGTTTGGTTGTGTGAAAACATTGTTGAATTTTTAAGCCCTCGTGCTGTATTCATACATAGGACCATACTCACTTTCATTTTGGTCAATTAACTTTATAAACTCTTTATTGATCAATCTTAATTAATATTGGAGGGAGAAAGAGTGAATCCAAGAAGGATCAGTCTCAACCTATACTGCATTGGTGGAGCACGTTCTCGTCCTTCTTCTCCCTTTTTCTCTTGAAAATCTCCGAAAATCTCCAACAAATGTATATGCTTTTTAGCCTTTCTCTAAGGTCCACTTAATTGATTGAAGAGTGCCTTTAATAACTTAGACATATCCCACTCCTGAAACTACCTAGCTATAGGGCAATCTCAACGTATACAAGTGCCCATTTCTTTCTTTGGTAGTTGCGTATAAAGTGATTGTTCAAACTAGATTGATAAAATTCTGATTCTATATAATCTTTATCTCATAATGTTTACATTAAGCTTGTCTTCCGAGATGTCACTTGATTGAAAGTTATCTCTTTAACTTTGAGAAGCTCATTCGAGACCCGACGCCTTAAAAAAGATTACTTTATTTAGTTTGTGTCCATGAGACAACAATATAGATATCCATTGAATTTGGAGGGGAAAAGAAAAAATGTGACGGTCTAATTAATTATCCATTCATCCGGTTGAATCAATTTATTTATTCAACAATATTTGAATTTGAGTAATCTCATAGATTAATTAATATCAAGGGTCTCCTAGCTAATTAGCTAGTCCAGCTTGAATGTTGGATCATACTTATCCTACCCTAATGCATTGTCTTCAGTGAGTGAGAATATGATGGAAACTCCCACAACTAACAAAATGCATATATCACCATCTTTTTCTATCCATTTATTCTTTCAATTAACTTTTATAGCTACAAATTCATCACTTGAACTTACCAATCTTCTTTTCAAGTGTGAATACGCCGCATCATATATTTGCACCACTGTTAACACAAACATAACACCCTCTTGAATACACCACTAGAAAGACTTTTGATATCAGGATCCCCTTCTGCTCCTACCCCACCACAAATAGACCTTCAACCATTAAAATACTTAAGTATTAGAATTATGCAGAGATATATGATCAAGGATTATCGTTCATCACCTTTTTAATTTGGAAGGATATGTCCATAAATTATGTTTTCCATTCCTTGCATGTTGTTGTCACTTTCCAAATCGGAATTTGCTTTATGATTTTTTACTACAAGCTTCCAAATGGAGAACTTGACATGTTTCAGTGGTCTAACAATAACATAAAATATAATCTTAAGGGATATTTCAAGATACTCTAATATAATTAAAATATTTTTATAATATTCTAAAACCTAAATTGATAAAAAGAAATGATTCTTTGTTATGTGAACCGATCAACGACGTACAATTACAAAACTAATATCTCCAATTGAGTAGGATCACATAGATAACCAAACTCTCATTCAAGAGATTTAACATTGTCGTATTTCTAAAAATAAATTTAAAGGTGACCAAATAGGTGCATTTCTAGACGGGTTTCAGTTGACACTTAAAATTGTTTAATTGTTTTTAGGAAACCGGATGTGGTTTTGGACGCATGTGTGTGACATTACCGAGTAACTTGTGTTTGCTAATTAGCATGCCAAATGGACAATTATATGGAAAACGACACAAAAAGACATTTTACCCATGAACAAAGCTACAGAAACAAATAATTAAACGTGGCCCGTTTGACCTTTTTCCTTTTATCATTTTCTTATATCTGCACAAACAAATGTGATGCCAAACAACATAATAATTGTAATAACAACCAAATCAATTGCTCAACATTAACAAGATCACATAAAAACACTATTACTTGATAAATAAATTATTAGAGGATTTATCAGCAGTAATCAAAGATCAGAAAGTGGATTGAGCGGAACAAGCCCAAATTCAACAGTAAAAATGGCGAAATTATTACGTCAGATGTTTAGATCCGGGTTTGAATTCTGACTCTTCCATTTTTGTGTCTCAGTTTTCAATAATTATATCTATCTAAAAAAATTGGATTAATTAACATATTTCTTCCGTTTCAAAATAAATGTCGCACTCAGTCACTTCACACATATCAATACACGTCTTTGATCAACATCTTATAAAAGTTATGAAAGTTTAATATTTTGTAAATATTTATCGAGAAAAATTGAACAACATCTTATACATTAGTTAAAAAGTTTGGCTAAAATAAATCATATGAATAGTGCACATTAAAAAAATACAATATGTATTTTGAAACGGATATAGTGTTGAATATCGCAAGCTCTAATCCCCTCTCTCTTTTTGAATAAGTGGAAAGAGGTAGAAAAAAGCATGATGGTACTCATTTGTTAATGAGCTTTAATTTGAAATAAGGGAGTTGCGTTTGTACTTTCAAATTAAAACAGAGAAATCAATTGATGAATTATTAGAGGAATAACATTTTTAATATTGTAAGAATAAAGAAGTATATGGGACCTACCTAGTGTGGACCACGAGCCATGAAGAGCTCAAGTTGCTTTTTCTCTATTCAATTTTGATGCCCGCGACAAACCCTATGCTACGAAAATGTGTATCACACACAAAATCCGACATTTTGGTATGTATATATGTTTTTTATATAACACACACACATATATATATAGGGGGCTGTTAACTTGCACCCACCTAAAAACAGTGCAAGTTAACAAGCTGCACCTACTAGTTATTTACCAAAACACCCATGTTTTTCTATTATAAACAAATATTATTTATGCTATTTACAAAAATGTCCTTTTAATTAAAATAAAGTTTAATAGAGACAAAAGGGTGTTTTAGTAAAGTACAAGTAGGTGCAGCTTGTTAACTTGCACCTTAGTGTTTTTAAGTGGGTGCAAGTTAACAGCCCCCATATATATAAGAGTAATGATATTTTGACATCCATTTGATGACAACTTTGTTGACAACTTTGTTTTTCTTACTTTTTATTGGTCAAAAACAATGGAGAGAAAAAAAGGAAGAGAGATGATAACAACATCATGTGAGTATGAGAGAGAAAGTTGTCCAAAAGTTATCAAAAAGTGGTTGTCAAAATATCATTTCTCTATATATAAATTGGAGTTTGAATCTTAGATTTCTCACTAGATTTTTCTTTTGAAGGAATCACTAGATTATTTTAACCAAAAATAAATAGACAAAATTGGTCTAAAACTTATTACACACATAACTCCGGTCGAAACACTTACTTCATTTGTGTGTGATTCTTTTATGATATTTTCATTTCATTTATCTTTTTGTTGGTGGCAGGGGTTTGAACCCCGAACCTTACATATATTATGCATTGTCTATACCAACTGAGTTAAGCTCACGAGGACCATTCATTTCATTTATCTACTAAAACACATTTAATTATGAAGTTTTGAGTTTAAAAAAGATGTTGAGTTTAATAATATTGTTAATATTTCTTGTTGAGCTAAGCCTTCAAGACATCTATTAAAATAATAATTGGTGTCGATGTTCGAACTCCGATCATGTCATCTAATACAGCAATTTTGTCATTTTCATTGATGGAACTAAGATTAAAAAGGAAATTATAATATAAACAATAAACATCAAGTCAAACATTCTTCAAAAAAAAAAAAAAAAAAAATCAAGTCAAACAAATAAAATAAAGATGGTATTACGCACTAGTATCGTGTAGAGTGTTGTTCGGAAGGAACCTGAAGTGAAATGAATTAATGTGAGTCACATCTGTAGCGGTTGCGGAATCTACTATCTATCTATCTATCTATCTATCTACTATATATATATAAAAACAATATACTACCAAAAATATACTACTACCCCCAACCCTACTATTTTTTACAGTTACTTTTTACTACTTCTTAAGGGTAAAACTGGAATTTCATATGCATTTGATGCCTTAGAATTGCTCCATTTATAATTTGCCACTTTCTTCCAATGTTGTCCAAAACTGAACACTACTACATAAAATAAATCAAGGCTATTTGAGGTATTTCACACAATTTCACTTTAATTCAACTTTTATTCTTCCCACATTTTTCTCTTTCTCTTTCCACGTTTTCCTTTCTCTTTCTCTCTGTACAGAGAATGAACAATTTTCTTCTCTCTTTCTCTTCTTCCATTCTTCTTCTATTGTTCCTATTACCATATTTCTTCATCAATTTCTTCATTCTTTTTCACAATTTCTTCATTCTGCACAATATTCTTCTACTTTTCCTTTTGATTTCGTATGATTTTTGTTTTCTTCTATTTTTTCCGCTTGATTTAATTGGTGATTGAAATTTATGTTGATTGTTTTATTTTTATGCATTTCGTTGATTTTGTGTTGTTGTTATAGCATAATATAATTTTGTTATTTCAAAGGTATACAAATCAATTTTTTTTTCCTGTTTTCTTGTGTTTATTTTTCATTCTTGCATCTTCTTCAAATCTTACAGTTTTGTTTATATTTTCACATGCTGATTCATTTATTGATGTTTTTGTTATGCATATTGTGTGTCCATTTGACATGTATTCACTCATTTGTTTGAATTTTTTGTTGCTCTTTTTCAGTTTTGTATATGCACTCAATGTGTTTGATAGAATGCTGCAGTGATATCTCATCAACATTAGCCTCACAAGGTTTGATGTTTTTATTTTATTTTTTTTATTCATAAATATTTCGATCAATTTCCTTATTTGTGTTTGATTTGTTTTGATATAAACCCAGTCCATATCTAGCATACAGGGATTGATAAATTTCTAAATGATCTATCCAAATTTATCACCCTAATATGTTTTAAATGATCCACCTCCCATATTTGTCATTCTTCAAATATAAATCACATGTTTATCTTTCATTTTTCTTTGCTCTGCAGATTTATTTACCAGGTTAGAGTTCAAAATATAATTTACCATGTTGTTTGGTATCGAAGAAGCGCAATTTAATAAATTAATTTTTTTTCTTTTAGAAATTGTTAGCTTATGAAATATGATTTTGGAGTTATTGTGTTTTGTCATTTGGTATTGTAAATTGTAACATTTTCTTCAAGATTTTGTGTTTGGTCATTGGTGTGAATGTGTATATGAGATTGAATTTATGTCTGGTGTAGCGGAGGCAGGGAGGTGGGTTGTTGCAATCCTCACAGTTTTCTTCGGCGTGTTCTACTGCACCATCATTGCAAGGAATGCAATAAGACATTTGGGATGATGGGTTTGGCCAATTTAGCCTCTCAACTTTGAATTAATTGAACTCTTTATGCGAAGCATCTCCATGAATGTGATGAAAGTTAGAAAACGAAAAACACACCACTTTGCTAACTATAGAAAGAAATGGTACGATAGATAAGTAAGGGTTAGTACAACAAAATGATTTTGTGATAATGGAAAGTTACTACTTTAAGTGTCATTTAGTGATATTGGGGTGGTTGATATCTCTATATAAATAGTCCATGATCATCACTTTCATTCGTATTATTATGTTTTGTTTTTAGGGACTAATTGTGAAGTGTTTAGTGTTGTGATTCCTATTAAGGGTGTTGCTCCAATCATTCTTATTATTATGTTTTGTTTTTAGGGACTAATTGTGAAGTGTTTAGTGTTGAGATTCCTATTAAGGGTGTTGCTCCAAAATCCAAAAGTTAAACTGGCATTGTTGGCGACGTGAACATAAGCGAAATGCAAGGTGCTAAGATCAGCAAAATTTCAGGTGATAGTATATATTATAATGTAAAGCTTTCAAAATACAAGGCCTCTGTGATTTTGTTGCTTTGTTTCTTTGATGTGTTTGGTTGAGCTGTTCATTATATTTTGTTGCTGTTATCTACATCTTAATCCTCTCTTTCATTTATAGGGGTATTATATTTAATTTGTTTTTCATTGTTTGTAGCAATTCTGCAGGTATGAAAGTTTTGGAAACAAATGAAAAGGAATTGGTCATGAAACAAGTCATCAAATGGACTGGCAACCCAAACATAGTATTGACCTTGCATGTGTTGTCTATGAAGATCAAAGTGCAGGTCTGTTAAGCCTACCCTCACCGAAAATTAGAAAATAATAATTGTTTTTTAAGTTCATCTAATATTGATTTTGATTTTTCTCAGTTGGTAGACTTACAAGTTTTTGCGACGCCGCAGATAAGTTTAAGACCTTTGGTGTCTACACTTCCATGTTTTGCAAAGATTGTGGTGTCTTTGATGGAGAAGGTAAGGGAAATAATTTATTTCTTCTAATTTCACTTCTTGGGTTTTATACTATTAGATTAGAAGTCAGAAAAATCCCTTCTTATTTGATAAATAATTATGTTCAATTTACAGCCTCATGTGGATTTTGGGTTGGCGATATCTGGAGGGGACATCATATAGAAATCCGCGATTATGATTATATTGTAGAAATGCAAATCAATAATAAAAATGTTGCTTAATGAAACATGGTTTTGACCTCAAGGTATGAATACACTTCACTTTTGCCCTAATGATATCACAAGATAAAAGGTATGCTGGATTAATTTAGCTGTGTTGCTTCCTTAAACTGGCGCCTTAAACTGATGGAGTGTATGCTCGATTTCTCGACAACACGGCACAACAGCTTTATTCCTCAGCATTGAAACTTATCTGTTATTTAAGCTATAACTTTTGGTTAGTCTCATGATTTTAAGTTTATTTATTTCAGGATTTCTGCTTTCATGCTGATAAAGAAGTATTAAGGGAACCTCGAGTTGTGAGGGTTGGTTTGATTCAGAACTCTATTGCCCTCCCAACAATTGCGCACTTTATCGAGCAAAAAAAGGCTATCTTTGAGAAAGTAAAGCCCATTCAGAACTCTGTTGTTAACTCATGAATGTCTTCCAGCCTGTATGAAGGGTCTAGCATCATGGGAGGTGAGCTTTTAAATGAATTTCAATATCATGTTCTTCATAACCACATTATTGAAGGATAGTTAACTGGATTTTGCCAAGTTAGGGCCCGTTTTTTCTTTAAGTAAACACATGGATTCACTATTTTATCAATAGTTATAAAAATGTCATCTTATTTTCTATTTTCAAAGATTTATACAATTTGCAGCGTTTGTGTTGATTAAACAGTTTCTTATTTGTAAATATTTAAAAACCAAAGAAAAGTAGACACAAGATATCATTTTTATAATTTTTAATAACCAAAGAAAAAAAAAGAAGGTATTTCCTTAAATTAAGCAGTCCTAATAATCCATAACAATAATAGTAAAAGGTTTATTTAACAATCACACACTAATCAATAATCATGCTGACAGTTTATGGACATCAGTATCATGTATCATAAGCATATTGTTGGTGTTTTCTGAGAGAGTGATGCTTTCTAAGATGGGATTGCGTGCTCATTTTATTATTTTACTGTCTAAACGACTTTTCATTTTTCAAACATAGATGCCTTTACGACTCTAAATTCTGTAACAAGATACTTTGAACTGATTATGTTATTTGTCAATTTTATTTTATTTTTTGTCTCTTTGCATGATTTGGCCTCCGAGGATCTACTTATAGCTGTTGATAAGACTGATTCAAGCCTATGCAAGAAGACCAATGGATGCAACTTCTTTCGTCAAGGCGATATTCCTTCATTTGATTTAGGTAGTCATATTGTGCTAATTTTCTTCTTTTCTTTTTTCCTGATTTAACCATTGCAGAATAACAATGTGCTGCTTGTGAATTATTTTCATTACAAGACCGCTCTTTGCCATAATTTAATTATCCATATAACTTCCAATTGAGAGTTTTTTTAAGCTACTTACCTGTCATATATTAGCCACTCCACAGAAGACATTTTTTTCGTTAAATAAAAAAAAGTTTATGGGAGCATGAATTATGGTCCTGGTGTCAATGGTAGAAGTTGGTGATTTAGTCGATCTATATGCTGCGATCTTGGTTATTTTTACAAGGCATACATGTATGTTGTTGCCATGATTGCAGCGTGGTTAGTGTGTTGGCCCTTCAAATCCAGACCTAAGTTTCCTCCGTCTGTAGCAACTTTTTGTGGCTCTGTGTGTAGGTGGTGTTGTTGTGGTCAGGTGCAGCAGGCCATGCTGTTTTAGTGGTGGTAGTGCAGCGAGTGTTTTTGTTGTACTGTGTTTTATTTCTGTTTTATGGTTGATTTGGTGTTGTTTGGTTCTCTGTTTAGGTCTTGACAGTGGAGTGGTTTATGTTGCCTGATGTTTATTTGTTTTAGTGATTAGTTGGTTTTTGGTTTTTTCTTTAAGATTAAAAGCTAGACTTGAAGATCGAAATTTCGCTAATAAGCGGACACAATTTTTACTGACATCATTTATTTGAGTGTACAATATATATTAATTAAATAAATATAAGTACACGGGACCCAGGTTTATCACTTACCAATAAATTAAAATTAGTATTTGAAAATATTTTAACGGATTTCTGCATATAGAAAAGATTTTAGGATTTTTTTTATTGCTTATTGATTTTTTGATAATACTTCATGTAACAAACTAACACCTTCAAAAATTTCATATATATTAATGAAATATATGTGAGTGTATGATATACATTGATTAAATAAATATAAGTATAGTTTTTTACATGAGAAATATGTTCTTTTATGAGGAAATATGTTCTTTTTTTTATAAATATGTCACTATATTTATTTATGAAATTCAATGTGAACCATATATCAATAAAGTAAATGTGAATGGATGAACTATACATCAAGAAAATATGGGATATGTATAAGATATATTTTAATAATACATATACTAAAATATGGGATAAATATTGAACAAATACGGGAAAATTATTTAGAATTCAAGTTTTTTTAATAATGTTTTTGTGTGTGTGTTGTATTGTCCTTGCTTAATACTTCTGTTTGCTTTGTTAACTCGGTTTTGAGGGTTAATTATGATATTTGTTAATAAATGAACTGAGTTTATAAAAATACTATATAAAAAAATATGAAAAAAAAAATCCATATGAAATTTTCACTACCAAAATTATCCAAAGAATGTATAATTGTTACACGGGACCCAGTTTGAACACTGATCTAATGTGTACATATACATAAGAATCTTTACGACTGACAAAGTTGTTATATTGTTATAACCTAATACTTTGGTTTACTTTGATAACTCAGTTTTGAGGATTAATCCCGATATTTGCTAATAAAATAAACGAAAAGTTTATGAAAATACTATATAATTTTTTTAAAAAAAACTTCATACAAAATTTCCACCACCAAAATTATCGAAAGAGTGTATAATTGTTACACGGGACCCAATTTGACCACTAATCTAATGTATAGATATACATAAGAAACTTAACGATTGCCAAAGTTATCGTATTGTCCTAACCTAATACTTTGGTTTGTTTTGATAACTCAGTTTTGAGGATTAATTATGGTATTTGCTTATAAAATGAACTAAAAGTTTATAAAAAATACTATATAAAAAATAGTTTAAAAAAAACTTCATATAAAATTTATACTGTCAAAATTATCCAAAGCGTGTATAATTGATACACGGGACCCAATTTAAACACTAATCTAATGCATACATATACTGCCAAAGTTGTCTAATACTTTGGTTACTCTGCAAAACTTAACTTCTTATCATATCTACCAAACTATTTACATAAAATTGGCTAATATACAAATTTCTATGTCCACTTAACAATCTAACAATTATCAAAAAAAGTACTTGCGAGGCGCTTGCGCCGCGCTACCCGTGCTATAGCACGGGTATCTCGACTAGTATATATATAAAAACAAATTACTACCAAAATTTCCTAACTGTCCCTGTTTCTAAATTTTTAACTACACTGTTTTTCCACTTTATTAAAGGGTAAGATGGTAACAAATTTTTAAGTGGGAGACTCCTATGCTTTTTACCATTATTGGACTTATAATACCCTTCTCCTCAACTCAATTACAACTATAACACAAAGGTTACACTTGATATTTTACAACTAAACTCAATTTTCCCACTTTTATCAAAATTTCAAATTTCAAATTTCAAATTTCAAATTTCATTCATTCACTTTATATTCTCTCTCTTACATTCTTTCTACAAAAACATACTTCATTTCTCTCATCTCTCCTTCTCATTTTCTCTGTCTCTTTCTCAATGTTATATCTATCTATTTCTTCTTCTTCTTCACATTTTAGGATGAAGAGAAGACGATGCTGAAAATAGTGAGCAGCTTACAAATAGTCAGCAAATTCTGTAACATCATCAAAATAGCAAATTCTGTAACATCATCAAAATAACAAATTGTCATCAAGGTATACAAAATAAATTTATGTTCTTTTATTCTACTATGTCTACTTACAAATAATATATACTTCAAAATTGAAAATACAACAGAATCAAATAATATACACTATGGCATCAAGGTACCACTAACAATTTCTTTGCAGGAAAAATCTATTTCCAATGATCAACAAAGATCATTCACAAATTATGGCATCACTGTACCACTAACATTTTTTCTTTACTAACATTTTTTTATGACATTCTTTCTTTACTAACATTCTTTTATTTCTTATATAATGAATTATTAGTTTATTTTGCAGGAAACTTATTATTCTTTTAATCAAAATAAAAGTCTTTACTAAAAAAAAATTGAAGATAAA
The DNA here is from genome assembly GCF_051527215.1 of Medicago sativa. Taxonomy (NCBI): domain Eukaryota; kingdom Viridiplantae; phylum Streptophyta; class Magnoliopsida; order Fabales; family Fabaceae; genus Medicago; species Medicago sativa. The sequence continues at coordinate 4,685,590 of NC_140753.1, forward strand.
ATATAAAAATATATAGAAATGTCTGGATAGGAAAAGTAACAATTAATAGTTTTCTAAATTGAATATCACCATGAAAGAAATTTTTATTACACCAATGGGTAACAAATTATAGATTGACCTCTTTTTTGGAAATTTTAATATCATTATTATGCGTAATAAAAAGTTATGGAAAACCTCTAAAAAAAATGTTATGGAAAAGAATATCACACTGCTAGGACTCATGGTATTGTACTTAATTTGATTTGATGAATTTTTTTATCAACATATTTTTTTTACAATTAATAATCGATATGTTTTTTTGTCAAAACTTAAAACAATTAATAGAAACAAAATTAATTTTTTTTACAAAGACTGCAGAAAAAAAAAACGAGAAAATAAAATAAATACAAACATGTGTTAATGAATTTTTTCATCTGTGTATACTATTTTCAACAAGAAAATAAAATAAATACAAATCTTTGTGTCTTCTGTGTATACTATTTTTTCATCTTCAATGAATTTGCATGAAAAGAAAACAAAGGAATATATTTTTATCATTGATCTAAAATAATCTTGCATTTTTTATAAAGAATAACAAAAATATCATTTATCTATTAAAAAAAACTTCTTCACTCCTAACAATAAAAGTTCTAAATTTTAATTAACAAAATAGTTTCTTTTTATATGATTATGGAAAAAAAGGAACTTTTACTTATCAAAGATCTAACAGAAGGATTACTAAAAGGCTACCATTGGTATCTATAAAAGCAAAAACAGATTCACTAATCAACAAAAAATATGCTTACATCTCTTGAAAATACAACAAAATCACATCTAACTTCATCTTTTGATTGTTGTTGTTGGTTTTGCTGCATGTATGATAGCAAGAGATGTAAACTTTGATTTACAATTGTTGTTGTTGCATGTTTAAAAGAAGTCTGCGATTTGGTGGGATGAAAAAGATCAAAAAGAGGGCTTACATGATGAAGTATCAGATCTGCTGCTAAAGAAAATGAATGAGACCAAAGTATCAGATCTACGGTGTCAACCATGAGGATTTCGAAAAAATAATCAGAAGAAGAAAGTAAATGATGATAACATTAGATTGGTAGTGTTGTAATGGACATCGAAAGTCATATGTTGGTGGAGGCGCGGCCACCGCAAATAGAAGGAGAAGGAGCGGCGGCTAGGGTTTGTTTAAGGGAAGAGAGAGCTTTCTCTGGTAAGTGAAGAAGAAGAGAGAGAAAAATAAAATGAAATGAAATGTTTGTAGATGTGGTGTGAGTTGAAGGAATAAAAAATAATAATAAATAAATAAATATGTGGGTGTGGAGTCTGCACGGCTGAGAGTAGTGTTAGCTAATTGTTTTTAAATTTTTTTGTCAACTTATTAATTGTCCTTAATAGAGAAAAGTTGGTGGTTGTAAATGATGGTTGGAAAATTGTCTGATGGTTTTCTTCATTATTCCAGTAATTTAATTAGCATTATTTAAGATATGTATGTGATTCAAATTTTAAACCACAGAGATCAATTTTTTAACTTCTCCCAAGTATAAGTTTCATTCTAAAGTTAATTAATTAAATAAAACAATATTAGATGAAATGAGTGTTTTGGAAGAAGCAAGAAGACAAGGAAAGAGAAATCCTTATAAGTGAATCACGTGATAAATAAGTCATTAACAAAGTAAATTTTTTCTACTTTGTGTTGTCTCTTTGTCCCCTTGCTGAAATAAATTACTTTATATTTAAATAAATTACTTTATACTATTTAAATAAATTATTTTTTGCTTGAAAATATAAAAATATTATATCTTCATTGTTCTTAGAATACAAAATATTAACTTTGAAGGCAACTGTGATTGTTTAGTGGCCAGAAATGTTAATTTTGGGGGTTAAGTCTGACAGGAGAATAGGAGAACGATGAAGACAAAGAGAGAAGGCCGATAGTGTGATGAGAGAGAATAAATATGTTTTAATTTGTAATTATATACATAATTAATTAATTAATGATGTATGTGGTCTATATTATGAACCATATACATCATTAATTGAATGAACTTAAAAAGTAAAATTTCCTTATTAAAATACGGATGGAGTACTTCAACTGTATCGGGGCAATATAAGTATGCAGGTAGGGTGTTTCAAGATAAGGACAAGTAAAGCTTTTGAATATAAAAACATACTCCCTCCGTTTCAAAATACATGTCCAAGTCAATCACTTCAGATATGCCAATGCACAATTTTGACAGTTAATATCTTTAATTATCCAAAGTAAAAAATTATAAAAATTTAATATTTTGAAAATATTTGTCGAGACAAATCAAACAACATCTTACATGCTAATATTTGTATTTATACATTAGTTAAAAAGTATGGTCAAAGTAAGTCAAGTGAATAGTGCACATTGCAAAAATTGGACATGTATTTTGAAACGGAGGGAGTAATATACTCCATTTTCCTCGATAATTATAAGATCCTTTGACAATTTTTTTTTCCCTTTGTATAAGACTCATTCGCTATTTCCAACTACATTAATTATTTCTTTACATACATGCCCCTATTTATTATACATATTTTTCTTCAATCCACAATAAATAACATGTTGAAAACATAAACTAACCCTCTTTCTTAAATGAAAAAATTGTAAAAACAGTAGTAATTACAAACATATTTATTACAAATATCCACTATCTTAATTTCCATTATTTTTTCAAAAGACCCTATAATTAAGGACTGATGTAGTACTTAGTATTTTATTGCCACTTTCCAAGACATATGCAGTATTATAAAATTATGGGGGTACTCCCTCCGTTTCAAAATATAAGCAAAATTCACTTTTTAGGTTCATTCATTTAAAGATGTATATGGTCCATATTATGAACCACATACATCATTAAATGAATGAACCTAAAAAGTGAATTTTGCTTATATTTTGAAACGGAGGGAGTAGCACTTAGTGTTTTATCCACTGAAACGGGATGTGGGGGCATGAAGAGGGTAAATAAAATTATATAGTAATATACTCCCTCCGTCCCTTAATGTAACCACCAATTTGATTTTATTTTTGTCCCTAAATATAACCCCCTTTTCAAATTACTAGATGCATTTATAACTTTTTTCCTAAACATACCCCTAATTAATACTACTAACTTGTCTTGAAATATGAATAGTCAAATTTAATACACATACAAACAAAGGACAATTTGATAATATTAATATACAAAACAGACACATTAATTACACTGACAACTTAGACTTCGAGAATATGGGAAGAATGGAAAAGAAAGAAAGTAAAGAAAAAAGAGCATTGCTTTTTCTTGGTTTGGCAACTAATAAATCAATTCATCCCAAACATATTTTTTTTGGTTACAATTCATCCCAAACATATAACGTGCTTCCCATTGCTATTGTGAAAATAATTAAATTTAATATAATTAATCGTATTTTTTCATGGTGTAAATTACCGTGTGTGTATCTATATATATATAGTTTGAAGACACTTTATGAAGATGTCTTTTAACGAGTTATTCTATGAGCATTTGTTAAAATACACCAAATAATATTTTATGAAGGTATCTTTTGGCAAAGTTATAACAAAAAAGTGGACATCACACTTTGAAGTGTGGATTGCTAAAATACACATTCATAGGTGACTTATATCAAAACTATAACTATAACTATGAAATGTATTTTACGATATTTAATATATTCATAAAATAATCTATGAAATGTATTTTACGATAACAATATTAAATAATGCATTAATTATGATTTTTTACATGATGTTTATTAATATTTTTCACACTGAAACATATTAGTAAATAAAAACTATGATTATTTTTATTTATTAGGTTTTTAATATCGTCAATACTAAAATTCAATTATTTTATAATTATTTATTACTACCGATAAATATATACATTATTAATTGACATAATTTACATATTTTCACTATTGAAAAAAAAACACTATACCAAACACAGCCGAGACACGACACGCGGCGGAGCCGCGGCCACATATTGATAAATATATGCGAGTGTATGAAATATATATTAATAAAAATATATCTCATTATACGTTTTTATACGGGAATATGTTAGTACATGTTTATTTGTGAAATGTATTTTCATTTTTTTTAATATCGTCAATACTAAAACAAACACAAAAATTATAATATAATATGATTAATCATACTTCAATTTTTTCCATTTTTTTAAATGTATCAATAAAAAACCCGTTGGAGTGTACAATTGTAACACGGGACCCATTTTAGTAACTATAACGAGTTATCAGTTTTAATTTGTATTTTTAATCTTTCAAAAAAAAATTATATTTTTTTAATATCTCTATTAAAACATCGCGACTGCCTAAGTTTTAATTTTTTTTTGAAAGAACCGCCTAAGTTTTACTAATATATTAATAAAGTATATGTTGGTGTATGGACTATATATTAATAAAAATATATATGAGTATATGTTTGTTTTACGGTAATATATTAGTATATTCTTATTTATGAAATCTAATGTGAAATATATATAATGATAAAATATATATGAGTGTATTGACTATATATTAACAAAAATATATCTCACTGTATTTTTTTTACGGGAATATGTTACCATATGCTTATTTATGAAATATATTTTACGATAACAATATTATATAATACATTAGTTATGATTTTTCACGGGATGATTATTAGTATTTTTCACACTAAAACATATTAGTAAATAAAAACTATGATTATTTTTATTTATTAGTTTTTTTAATATCGTCAATACTAAAATTTAATATATATTTGTTTATATTAAAATTTAATTATTTTTTAATTTTTCATTACTACCGATCAATATATACATTATTATGCTTTAAATATTTTACATATTTTCACTATGGACAAAAATAAATACTATACCAAACACAGCCGAGACGCGACACGCGGCGGAGCCGCGGCCATACAGCGCGGCGAAGCCGCGCTACCCGTGCTATAGCACGGGTATCTCGACTAGTGAAGAAGTGAAGTTCAACTCAACTGCCATATTCATATATTCATATTCATATTCTTCAACCAAATCAACCAAACAAGTCCTTTTTTCTTTAATCAACGACCAAACAATAATAATAATGTCCACCTTCTCTCAAGGTGGTGCTAGTAGTAGTAACAGAAACGGTAACACTAACAGTAACACCAGAACCTCTTTGAAACAACCGTCGTCAAATGTCAAGTCCAAACCAAATCAACGCCGCACCACCACCACCGGCGCCGTCAAAGACCATCATACTTCTGGTAAGTTCTTCCTTTCTCAGATCAATTACATCATCATCATAATATATATACATTTTCTCTCTTTCTATATGTAGAGATCAATTACTTCCATTTTTGCTTTAATTCCGTAATTATATGCTATGTTTAAGTTTTCAGTTATTAGAAATGAAATGTGTTTGAAAAATAATTCAGGATCCGTGGAATTTGGAGATAAAAAACTGTTCATTAATAATTACGTGTGAAAATAACATGTTAGTGTTGTGTTTTCTCAAGTTCCTGGAAGAGTTAGAGTAGCTGTTAGGCTGCGGCCACCAAATGCGGAAGAATCAGTAGCGGATGCTGATTTTGCTGACTGTGTTGAATTACAGCCTGAGGTATACGCTGAATCAATTTCGCCATTTTTTTTCGTTTGTTTATTTTAGATTTATCTCATTTGTTAGAAAGTTTAATTGTACTTGTTTGTCTATGTTACAGCTGAAAAGGTTAAAGCTTAGGAAGAACAATTGGGATGGAGAGACTTATGAATTTGATGAAGTGCTTACTGAATTCGCGTCGCAAAAACGTGTTTACGAAGTTGTGGCTAGGCCTGTTGTGGAGGTGTGTGTACATTCATTCATATTCATTGCTTGCTGCTTTAGGTTCAAACTTTGATACTTTTTGTAAAAAAAAAAAAATGGGGAAGGGGAAATTATTATTTATAATTAATAACAGCAGCACTAATGACCATTTTACATCTGTCACAAATGAGATTTGAAATTCGTCTCTTGAGATTAAAAAGCCAAGCACTTACTGCTAAGGTGACACAACAAACATTGATAATCAGGTTTGTTGATGTGTGAGGTGCATGAACATCTGGTTTAGCCATCTTTGGTGGAAAAGAAATGTCAACAATATTGTTGAATTATGCTTTCTGGAGTGGTGTCGATGTGGATTAACCTTGTTTCCTATTGCTTGGAAATTAGGAATTCCCCACTTTCTGGAGTTTGTCATTACTTATGATCAATTATTTTAAAAATCGACCCCTGAAACACACCTATTTATTTTGGTGCTTGTATCACATCACAGGAAGTGCAAACGACTATTCATACTAGAACAAATATGAATTTGTGCAGTCATGTTGTTTCTTACTTTGGAACTTCCTTTTATTACATGCCATGCCTTACTTTAACCTTCTGCAGAGTGTACTGGATGGCTACAATGGGACAATTATGGCCTATGGGCAGACTGGTACTGGTAAAACTTATACTCTTGGAAGACTTGGGGAGGAAGACACAGCTGCACGTGGAATAATGGTGCGAGCTATGGAAGATATTTTTGCTGATGTTTCCTTGGAAACTGATTCAATCTCAGTCTCATATTTGCAGGTACTTAGCAAAAAAATATATTTTGGTATGACTTTCCAATTTAGATATAGTACTTTTATCAATTCAAATTTATCCTTTGTGTTGAAGTATTTGTTATATCTTCTGGAAAACTACATTCAGACTTCGTATGTTAATATAATATTTCTTGATTCCCATGTCAGCTTTATATGGAGACTATACAGGATCTGCTTGACCCTGCCAATGATAACATAGCCATTGTAGAAGATCCCAAAACTGGTGATGTTTCATTACCTGGAGCTACTCTAATCGAGATTAGGGACCAGCAGAGTTTTGTTGAACTACTAAGATTAGGAGAGGCTCACCGCTTTGCTGCAAATACGAAACTGAATACCGAATCTTCTAGAAGTCATGCTATTCTAATGGTAAATGAATTGACATATATGCTGTATGGAGCTTATACTCTTGTCCTTTTAGTAGTTATTGTTCAGTATTTCTACTTTTAATGTCATTGGAGGAGTGACTGTACTGCTAATATAATAGGTGCATGTAAAGAGATCCGTCAAAGGAAGAGATGCTTCTCATTCAAGTGAAATTGGAAATCATTCACATATGGTCAAATCATTAAAGGCACCTATTGTTCGGAAAGCCAAGTTGGTTGTTGTAGATCTTGCTGGCTCAGAACGAATTGACAAATCAGGTCCGTAGATATAATTAAGTGGGTTTTGTGATCTCAACACATTCATCTTTTTGTAGAGTCTTTTCTACATGGAAACATTCCATATTCCTCTCCGAGTCTTTTCCTTACTTTAATTTTATAAATCTTGATATACAAATGCTTTGAGGCAACAGGCAGTTTTTTTGAATGCTGGGCTAATATAAGTCAGTTTTCCTTGCTCAAGGAAAATATTGGTTATTCAAGATGGGGAGGATATACAGTTTCTGTCTCTGATATTTTCTACGTAATGATACTGTTTCATTATTGTTTGCTTAATAGGAAGTGAAGGACATATGTTAGAAGAAGCCAAATCCATCAATCTTTCTTTGAGTGCACTGGGGAAATGTATCAATTCACTTGCAGAGAATAGTGCGCATGTGCCATTTCGTGACTCAAAGCTTACTAGATTGTTACGTGATTCATTTGGAGGTAAGATTCTGTCAGTATATGAATTGCTATTTTCTCCTGTTCTTTTTCTTTTGGTTTGGGCTTAGCTTTTTCACTATAAAGCATCATAATCTCAACTATGCCATGTTTGCAGTTGATGTTAACATTAGTTTAACACACTGGAGTCCTGTGTTATGTCACATGTTTCAGCACGCGTACCAAAAAGTTAACAAAATAACTAAATAGTTAATGCAGCGAGAATTCAATCTATAGATGACACTCATGTCATGGAGAAGCTTATGATGCTAAATCTAACATTTAGCAAACAATTGCTTCCACTTTCGATGCTTTTATATATTTTGTAGATAAATCTTCATAAAGGTTTTGAGCTGAATGTCTCTGAAGTCCCCACTTTTTGCAGAATCATTGATATTCGAGGCAAATCTTGGGGTTACAAAATCCATAGATAAATAATTTCATTGTAGATTCAAGATATTATGAAATACACATTTTGTTGAAATTGTGAAGCATCTTCAAATTTTATGAACCAAATCTGTGCAGTATGTGTTTGACATCTAAAAGTTTTTACAGGTACAGCAAGAACTTCACTTGTTATTACTATTGGACCATCACCACGGCATAGGGGAGAGACTGCTAGTACTATAATGTTTGGACAAAGGGTGGGTTCCAAATTCAAGTAGTTCCCTTTTTTCTCCCTCTACTTGAGATTATTATAGCCACCAAAATGTCCAATGCTCTTTTCATTGGTCGGCTTCACCTTTTGTTCTGTACTTCAAATTTAAATCCATGCTGTTGCTAATTCATTTTATGAGGATATTGCATTGAATGAGAAATGAAATGTGTCCTGTAACCACTAATCATCACTTATGTTCAATATTTGTGCATCTTGTAGGCTATGAAGGTGGAAAACATGATAAAATTGAAGGAGGAATTTGATTACAAAAGCTTATCAAGAAGGCTAGACATAGAATTAGATAAACTCATAATGGAACATGAAAGACAGCAGAAAGCATTTGAGGATGAGATTGAAAGGTTAGCTACTGAAGCACAGCATCGGATATCTGAGGCAGAAAGAAACTATGTAGATTCATTGGAGGTTGGTTCTGTCAATTTTTTATATCTATTTTATATGTGTTGTATTTTGTGAACTACTTTCTTTGACAGCCATTGAATCACACAATTCTTGGTGCAGTATATCCATAATATCACACTTAACTGGTCTTTTAGATGATTATTTTTTTTTGCATGCTAGGGTAAGATGATTTAGTATATATAGAATGACTTAAGTGAATTATTGAAGTTCAATTAACAATAAATGGTTGATTTAATAATGATTTTGTGGTAAGTATGTGCTTATACTCACTTTAATTTCTTAGAAGGAAAGATCAAAGTATCAGAAAGAATATATGGAGTCAGTTAAGAAGCTTGAAGAGAAGTTTTTGATGAATCAACGTAAGAATGAGGAGCCTAATATGAAATCAAGCATAGAGGTAATAAATTTTATTGTAATATACTGTTTGAATTTTATCCCAATAGGTGAAGTAGATGATTAAGTCCTCTATAAACATGAACAGGAGTGGGGCATGACTTTGGTAAAAAAAAAGTTGGGGCAGGGGGAATCTGGTGTGAAGTAATTTCAGGATAATAGCAATATGTTTCAATATTTAATTATGCCTACTTAGTGGTTAGGGATTTCCCCAATCAAGGATTGATTGTATTAAGTTCATGTTTTTTTAAATGAAAAATGTTGCTAATTAGTTGTTAGAAATGTTAGTGGACGGAGCTGAGCTCACAATCCTTATCTCTCCTATCCTTATACTCCCCCCTTAAAACCACATTATCACTCCTGATTGTGTTAGGCTCACTTGAATTTCTTTATCCTAGATTCCCAAGGTATCTGCTGAGGAAATGGCTGATTTGAAGAAAATGCTACAAAAAGAGACTCTTTTAAGAAAAGCCGCTGAAGGGGAAACAAATAATTTGAAGAATCATGTCGCTGAACTAAAACAGTCAGAGGTATGTTTTTGGACCTCCAATATTTATGTTTCACTTGCATTTCCTCTCCTCATTGTGGTATCTGAACTAGTTTTACATGGATGTGTTTACTGTGATAGGCTTCAGCAAAGTCAGAGATATCAAAACTTCATAAGATGTTGGAAGATGAGGCTCATCAGAAAGAGAAACTTGAAGGCGAAATAGCAATATTACAAAGTCAATTGTTGCATTTAAGTCTTGAAGCTGATGAGGTAAACTATACCTAAACTGCACAAATGCCATAGGCTTTTGTCTAGTAGATTTTTTATAAAGAAAAATGCTAACAAGTGTCCTTAGAGCATTGTTTAAGGTATCAAAAGGGATAATTTTTGCATAGAAACATGTGTATTTATTACTTTCATAAGTATTTGACTTGTATTTCCAAGGCAAAATTTCCTTTTTTAGACACCATAAACAATGCTCTTAGGGCACTTGTTAGATGACCCTTTTATAAAAAATGACCACTTATGCATTATATTTGATTTTCCTCATGGTTATTGATGTAGAAAACTTGAGTATTTTTTGAATTTAAATCATTTAACTAATTACTAAATTTGCACTTATTGCAATGCATATTCATTTTGATTCACAAAGAAATGGCCGATCTCATTCGCAATGCCTTTTTTGTAAGAAAAAAATCAAAATGCCTATTATTTTTATCTACCTTGTTTTATAAATGAGATATTAAACTAATTTTACACTCGAAGTACCTTATTTTATTTTATCACAAAGGTTGAGAAATTATTAAACAACAGTTGCATTTAATATCTTCTGTTCAGCTTGGGCTAGATATATTATGTCAAACATGCTTCTATTTCCTGTCGATGTTGATATTTTTCTGTGGAATTGTACTCGTGTCAATGGGAGACCATGGCATCTTCAAGTATTTGGCTTTGCGTTATTTATGATAGGTTGAAACCTGAGGGCTTAACATGTTGGTTACCTTACCTGTCATTAGCAATGACTTATTTACATCCACGTGTGTGGGAAGACTATTCAATGGTTTAAAATGTGAATTAAACTTTGAGAAAAACTTTAGCTTAGTTTTCAAAATCTCTTTCCCCTGTTTCTTTTCTCATATCTGGAAGTGAAATTGGACTATTCAGCTGCTTGATTGGGACGTCAAATGACGGCAAACGAGTTGTATTGAAACCGTCAATGTGAAAATACACGTGCATTGTTGTTCTTTACTGTTTCTAATCATTATATGCACTGCTATCTTCTTGTATGATTGTCTGCCGTAATCTTATTTGGTATTATCTGATTGACATTTATCGAATAGACAAGTCGACAACTAGACGAGGGAAGATTTGAAAAAGAAGTGGGCGGTCGGGATTCTCTCACTTCCCAAGTTAAGCATCAGCTGCATTCTTCAGGAAATGGGGAGAAGCCTTCAATAGGCAAGCTCTTTGAGCAAGGTAGTAATTAGAATATATTGCTTGTGTCAAAAACTTGACATATATTTTGGTAATAGCTTATCTGTTTATTCTGAAGTCATTTGTTCCTGATAGAATAAATATTCTTATAGTGGGATTGCAGAAGATTTTGTCATTGCTTGAAGCAGAAGATGCTGATGTGCGAATCCATGCTGTGAAAGTTGTAGCAAATCTAGCTGCTGAAGGTTGCTGTCTTACCTGCTTATATTGAAATTCCTTATAGTGGCAGTAGAAAAGTGAAGAAAAAAATTTGGGCAAAAAATATTATTACCTGTAATTTATTTGATTTGAAGTCAATAAATCTACGGAGAAAAGTTGTAGTTTAGTATTCTGAATCTTTGTTAATTATTTGATTTAAGTCAATTACTCTGCGGAGGAAAAATCTCTGTTCAGTATTCTCTTCCTTATTTGTTAATTAGTTTGTTTATGAAATGAATTGATTCAAAGAAAGTCTCTCCTTCTAAACTAAGTTAGCTAGAACTTGGTGTAGTAAGAATCATGAGCCCTAACATGTATTCAACTTGATACAGAAACAAATCAGGGGAGGATTGTAGAAGCGGGGGGGCTTACATCGTTGCTTACGCTGCTTAAGACCACACAAGATGAGACCATACTTAGAGTTGCTGCAGGTGCTATTGCAAATTTGGCAATGAATGGTAAGATCATGTCTTCTCTTCTTTGCAACTAACAAGATTATGAAATAAAAATATTGATTACTAAGATTTCTTGTTATTTCCTGATCTCTGCATCCGTATTATGTACAGAAACCAACCAAGAACTCATTATGGCCCAAGGGGGCATTAGTTTGCTGTCGATGACTGCAGCCAATGCTGAAGATCCACAAACTCTTCGCATGGTTGCTGGGGCCATTGCTAATCTCTGTGGAAATGGTAAACTACTTATCTAAATCTATTTTAGAAATTGTTTTAATTGTCTGCGCTACAGATGCATTTTACTGCAATATAGTTAATGCATTTGATTCTGAGTCTCATTTTGTAGAAAAGACCCTTCTGGCTAGGTGTAGTACATTGATCAGTGAAAACTGAGATTAGTTCTCGACTATAAGTGTAGGCGTCATGTACAACATTGTTTCTTTAAATAAAAACAATCTGTCACCACCACTAAAAGTTTTGTGTCCCTGCACCTAGATAAGCTACAAACAGAATTAAGGGGTGAAGGTGGTATCAAGGCACTGCTGGGAATGGTGAGATGCAGACATCCTGATGTGCATGCGCAGGTTGCTCGAGGAATAGCAAATTATGCGAAGTGTGAGTCAAGAGCATCTAGTCAAGGTAAACTTGTATGACAATATGAGTAATATGTTCATTGAAATGACACTTATTCCTTTAAAAGGATACAGAGTGCATATAATCTCCAGAGTTTTCATAGCTACCACGGTGCATATTTTGGGTTTGCAATATTTTGCATGATCAACATTATCTGCTATTATCCGAGTTTAAGTTTTGCCACATTGTATAGGGTTAAAGAGTGGAAGATCTTTCCTTATCGAGGATGGTGCTCTTCCATGGATTGTTCAAAATGCAAATAACGAAGCCTCGTCAATTAGGCGCCATATTGAGCTTGCACTCTGTCATTTAGCACAACACGGTAAGTACTAAGCAAAATCTGTATTTAAACTAGAAGCTAAATTTTTATTGGGCCACGTCCCTGAGACATTTCTGGTGGATGTATTCCAGAAGCAAATGCAAGAGATATGATTAAAGGGGGTGCTTTATGGGAGCTAGTTCGTATCTCACGAGATTGCTCCAGAGAAGACATAAAGACTCTTGCACATCGAACACTAGCCTCCATCCCCGCTTTCCAAACCGAAATGAGGCGTATGCGGGTGAGTCGCTGAAGAATTTTTTAGAAAAATAATGAAGCTGGCTGGAAGATCCAAAGATAAACAATACTTTTCGGTATTTTGGGTGTATTTCTCTTTGTAACAAATCTAGGTGGATGGCTTTCTTCAGAGTTTTAGTTGAAACTCTAGACAAGTGTTCGTGGGTTCTTGTATTCCATCATGGAATGGCCATAATTTAATCAAGTCAACGAGGTGGTGTCTCTCTGGTCCACTTGCTAGCTTCTGGCATGTAAATTAATTTGTATATGAAATAAATAGAGGTAACAATAGTCACAGTTTTGAATTTCTTTCATGAAATAGCTTGTTGCTAATCATAACTGCAATAGTTATTTATTTTTTTGAGGATGTAATAGTTAAATTTGTTGATGTGTGATGATTTGAATTGTTTCACCAATTGTTAGAAATGTAAACCCCGTAAACATTCAAAAATTTCATAATGAATGTCCCTACCAAGTTGCAAAAGGCAGTGTATTATTATCATAATTATTAGCTTTGATAATTGCGATGACTTAAGTGGGCATGGCCATAAAGATTAAAGACATATATGCGCCTCAAACAACTTGGGACTGAAAAGATAAAGAAAAAGTAGTCTTTTTTCACCCGGGACCTTTTCTGTTTTAGAGAAAATAGATCTGGTAATTCAAAATTGATCGAAAGATAAGTAAAGTCGATCAAATATTACTTTAATCAAAATTTGAACTCATGTTGTCTTAAACAATTCACCATTAACTAAAACTCATTAAACATTTGAGCTTAACCACTTAATTTGTCTTTAGTTGATACTATTATTTCCTTTTTTTGGTCCGTGGAGTACTATGATTTGTATTATTGGGTAATGATGCGGTGGGTGACTGCGCCTGCTTTAATAATCAGATTGCCATCCAAGTATTTATTTAATTGGTTACCAAAACTATATTTGGCGGGACATGTTGCAGTCAATTAAACACAGTACGCAGTAGATTGATGTAGAGATTTCAAAAATTAAATTAAATTTGTATACAATATTTTTCTATTGTCCAATAAGCTAAGGTCAAACGTGATTATCCTCTACCTGAGCACTAATCTACTGTACAAAGTCGTTATAGATAACAATATGGTAGATTGATTACTCGTCTAACTGAAAACTTTCATGTAATTATAATATGGTCAATGAGGGGGAAGGGTTAATTGACCAGAACTAAAAGACACCCGTTTTAAAAATTAAATGTCATTTTCTACAATAATCACTGGCTATTGCCTCCATATACATAAATAAATTGATTCATGTAAATTATATTTTTGTCTTCATATATATATATAGTTTACATTGAAATTCTGCCAATTAAGGTAAAGGTCCCGTGATATAGCATATGGTCAATGTAATGCCGGAAGTGAGGCAGGTTTCACGTATGCTATTGTCGGCTGCGTGTTTTATAATATTGATTGATTGATGATCAAGAAAGAATTCAAAGTCAGAGGCCGTTTCGGTTTGTTTTTTTCTACATCAGCAAACAATAACTAGCGCTAGTACGTAGCTTGGCCATTCAACAAACATTACCAATTAGTTAGAGGTAATAAACTATTAATCATCAATATTGTCAATTTTTGTGGACTAGTCCATGTAGAGGTTGCATGACGACGGGGAAGAGACCGACTTCATGTTTCCCGTCCACTTATTCCATATACTTATATGTTACCTTACTGATCCTCGATGTAGATGAGAAATTGAACCTTATTCTGTCTCGGCGGATTCGGGTGTCTCCATCACATCTTCATCCTCATAGTGAAAATCATCTTTTTAATAAAAAAGAACTTTTTCAACCCCAAAACCCTACTCAAATTCTTATTTTTCGCAAACCCAAACTGACTATTAGAAGTTAAAGGTGGAGATTGACACAATTCTGATTCTGAATGTATTTTTTTATACATATACATATAATTTCAAAATTAAAATATATTTCAATCGAAGTTGAGTCTAACAAAAAAAGCTATGCGATGGTTCCAATCTTAGACATGCCTAAGATTATATCATGTGGAGTGAAACATGTGAACTTTTTTTAGAAAAATCTATCAATGTTATGTGAGATTTATAATAGGATGATGTTGGTTCGATACTCTAGAACACCGGAAGAAGAAAAAATGCACATCCTATACAGTTTATTTCATAACGGTAGGGATTCAAATCCAATCAATAATATGTTCTCACTTCTCAACGAATCAAAACAATAATAAGATTATAAAATTGACCCAATAAAGAAAAGTTTTTTTTTCTTCCTCCCCACAATAAAGAAATAAGCAACTAGTGCGGGACACATAGGGACGCATATAATTTGGAGGGACTTGAAAGCAGTGGGTATATATAGAGCCGCAAAAGAAAAAAATAATGCAAGTAAGTTAAAAGAACCAAATATATAATCAGTGAGAAAGACTCATAGTACAAACGTTACAAATAAGAGATTAAAAAATGACCAGAAAAAGATTAAAAAAATGCCATAACGGATAAGTTCATCTTGTTCTGTTGTTCAATTAAGTTGGATGGAACTAATGTGGGTTTATAAGATTAAAATATGCCAAAACAGTAAAGTCGTAAAAAAAAAAAAGTCAAATTCTTGGATTGGTCGGTAACATTACTCTCTAAATAAAATTTGTGTTTATATTTGAATTTATTTTAAAAATAAATTAATATGAAAACATGACATATTATTGATTGATTAGATAAATGGTACATACTCGACAAAACTAGGCACCATCATGTCAAAAAATAAAATTGCACAAACTGTCACGATTTTTAAATTTTTAAATTTTTGAATTATATTAACATTTGTCTCAAAAATGATGATTGAAGATTCGTCAAAAATCGCGTAACGATTTGGACAAGTCGGGGCACACTTTTGGTTCAGAATTTGGTGTTTTGATTCGACAAAAATCGTGGCACGAAGGAGGAAAATCGGGGCACAGTTTTGAGGATAAAGTTAGTATTGTATGCACTAACATGAAATCGCGGCACGATGGTAGGAAATCGGGACACAGTTTTTTGGGATATGATAAGACTTCATTCTTCATATTTTGGGTTGAGCTTCAAGAGAGAGAAATTTGGAAAAACAAATAAGGTAATTTTAGCGTTGAGTGTCTTTGGTGAGAGTTCTCTTGAGAGGTTCTCTTGAGTTGGGAAATATTTGTAAACACTTTGGGTGGGTGAAATCGTTAAGTCTCTTGTTTTTTAGAAGAGATTGGAAAATGGTAGAAATTAGGTTTTGTTCTTGGAGAGCTTGTTGAAGCTAATTTCTTGTAACTCTTTTAATCTCTTTGTAAAGAACTCATTGACAATGGATTGGAGAGATCAATCTATCCCTCAGAGTAGGTCATTGTTGACCCAAACTATGTAAACGTTTATTGGTGTGTTTGTCTCTCTTCTCTTTTATCTTATGCTAGTGGTTTTGTGCTTTACACTTAATTCTTTGATTAGATCTAGGTTTGTTATTGTTGTTGTTGCTTGATGTTACTTTGATATTGGTTACTAATTTTCTTTTGTTGCACACATCTAAATTTATTGGTGTGAGTTTGAATTCACATCATATTACAATCTCAAATTTATCACTAAACTCACACTATATGTGTGGTATATTAGATTTTATTTTAATGAAACATATCTTTTTTTTGACAAAATATATATCATTTGACAACATCGAGATTCTAGGAACATTATTCTTGAATCATATTCTAGAATGACTCTTGATTTAATCATGTCGGATGCCCAACCTCATCATCATCATGCTCCTCTAATTAGTTAGATTGTCCAACTGCAACATCAAGATTGGATTGTTAATTTTCATCATACCCTCCTTCAAGGCAACGAGTGTGCGGATTGGCTTGCTAAATATGATGCTTCTTCTTCGGATGCTCTAAAGTCTTGGTATTTTTGCCCTCTTCAACTGCATCATCCCCTTCTGGATGATGCTCTTGGAGTTGCTTGTCTGAGATTGTAGTTTGGTTTTGTTCTATCATTTCTTCTTCACCAAAAAAAAAAATAATTGACAACAAAATTACGCGACAATCAAAATAAAACCAATCGCCCTTAAAAAAAATCAAATCAATAAATTCAATCCAAACTATATTTAATCTAATTGGATTATATCGAATTTTTTTGAAAGCAATTTAAATCGAACTTAATCGATGCTATTTTATAAACCTTAGATCCAGTGAATTTTACCCATTCCGTCCTTAATTATAAGACCATTTATATATATAAAAAAAATGTCCCTAAATATAATATCATCTACAAATTTCTAGATATATTTATTACTCTTTTCCAAGTATAACCCCTATTTTGTTCTATCAATTATTTTGAAATATGAAAATCATCATTAAACGTCTTTATACGTAGTAATAACACACTTTTTAGTCAAATTTATTACTCCAACATCATTTCTTAATATCCTTAATTTCTATAAATTAGGGCCGGATGGAGTATCTCAAAAATGATTGAAATGGAAATATGAACACCGCTAGGGTTTACTGTGAAGTTATGCACCAAGTAAGAGAGAGGTAGAAGGTAGTGTGAGAGGGAGACAAGTTACATGTAACGCTGGGAACCTTGTTGTCTTGGTTAACGTTTCCTTTTAATGGAAGTGTGGGGTGACTGCCTCGAAAAAGAGCTTGAATCAGACAGTGCATGTGTGAACCAATTGCCAAACTTCCATGTTTATCTTCTTCTTACATACTCTAAATACAATGCACTCAAATGAAAAGGATAAATGCAAAAAGGAAATTCAATATATTTAAAGATTTTCAATCTTTCTAGAACCGGGATAACATAATTGTAAAAAAATAATTAACACTTTCAATTTTCAGTAAAATATTAATTACTACCTCCGTCCCTAATTATAGGGCCCTTTTGAAAAAATAACGGGAATTAAGATAGTGGATATTTGTATTAAATATGTTTGTAATTACTATTGTTCTTACAATTTTATCCTTTAAGAGAGAGGGTTGGTTTATGTTTTCAACAAGTTATTTATTGTTGATTGAAGAAAAAGATGTATAATAAATAGGGGCATGTATGTAAAGAAATAATTAATGTAGTTGGAAATAGTAAAGGGGTCTTATAAAAAGGGACAAAAAAAATTCTCAAAAGTGTCTTATAATTAGGGACGGAGGTAGTAGTAGTTTTTTTAACTATATCAAAATTATTATGTACATACATCATTTTCAAGTCAATATTTTCTATTTTACATGTATGATAATAGAGTGGATACACTAATACTTAATTAATAAGAGTCTTTTCTCACATATTATTCTCTCTTTGATATATACATTTTTTAATTCATGTGAAAATGGTCAAATAAGTCTATTATTATTGTTGGACAAATGAATATATTCTAACAATTAATGGAGATGTTATAACGATTGTCTCCTAAATCCTTATATATATGTATATATAGGGTCTTATTAAGTAAGGTTTAAAAATTATAAAATTTTTTTTATTGATTTTGATAATAATCATGATCATAAACAGTTTGAAGTATTTTTAAAATTTATGCTTAAAAATGAGAGGTGTACTCGTATGAGCTTAAAAGGACCAACTGAAGTGTATTATGCATTGATCATTAAGGAAGACCGCTTCAAAAGTATAGAATTGGTCTAACAACGAGGTCCATATCCAAGAACCTATGTGGTGCTCACTTATAGCTAGAAGGGATGATGCAGTGCGAAAATCTAACCCCGACTTCATCCCCAAAACTCATTCACTTTCACATTGGGATTCTAGAAGCACTGATGTGCTCTATCGTTCTTAGCATTAGGGAACGATATCATGCATAAACTGAACATGAAGATAACAAATAATAAAAATGTATAACTTCGAATTCACAATATAAATAGGGGGTTAAGCCCTAGATATGATCATCTCACTTTACTCACTCACTTGTTTTGGCATCAAAACGCCTTTTACAGTTACACCTATCATATTGGAGAATGATCATCATATATAAACAGTTGAAAGGATCATCAACAATTGGCGTGAATAATAAACCACCTCTTCGCGTGGCACACCTTATGAGTTGGAAAAAAAAAAAACACGATATAAAAAATTTATCTTTCTTAATAACCACATTCTCCCATCCTTAAAGAATAGAGATAGTTTATCATTACTATGTTTCCTTTATTACAATATATGTAAACAAATCGGGCTCCAAAATGTTTTTTTATCTAAATTTGAACAAAATGCATTTGATTTTTTGAATCTCTTTTGTTTATATTTTATTACGGAGAAAATATTTAGTAGCATTATTTTTTGCCAAGAAAATGTAGTTTTTATTTTTGACTAAAAAAAATGCAGAATAGATAAATGTAGTTGTTTTGGACATTTTATAACAAGGAGAATGTTAAACACTGCCCTTAGGGCATTGGTTAAGCAACTAAAACAAGTAACCTTATATAAAAAGTGGTGTAATTATTACTTAATCAAAAGTCAAAACTTATATTTTCAAGACAAATTTTCTATTTATAGTTTCCTTAACCATTGTCCTGAAGGCACCGGTTAGCAAGACCTTTATAATAATTATACAAATGAATGTGTTACATGTAGGATGAAGGTAGTAAACAAACATTTATTATCATACATTAGATCCTTTGGTCAAAAAAAATCTTACACTAGATTCTCACTTTATTTAAAAAAGACAATTGACATATCTTCTGAATTTTGTATATTTTTTTTTATTAAAATTAATACTAGTATTATTTTTTTTTGACAAAAATTTAATATGAATACTTTTTATTTTCATTTTCATAATCTGAGTAACCTAGATCATACACACTACCACGCTGAATCCATCAAGTAAATGCAAAAATGAAACAACATAAAATGAAGACGTTACCTTGAATCCAGAAACATAAAATGCAGTGTCTCACATGCTAAAGCAAACCTGATTATGGCTGATCATGCAGATCAAATGCCCATACATATGATCATGAAATAATTAACATGCAAAAATGAGTTTTCAAACAATTCATCAAGTGAATGCATGAAGGCAATGCACAACAACTTGTTATCAATGTCTAAGCTTATTAGGCTAAGCTTCTCTGCCGTCATTGTCTCATTGTACTTCTTTGCATTCATTCCTCGTACCATTTTTCTTGTAGTAAATTGTACTGTTTCATTCACCTTAGTACTCTATATATGTGGAAGGAATTAAATGCACCAAAGTACTACTTTTATTGATCCTCTCACAGAATATAGAATAAAATTAAACAAACTCGTCGAGGATAGATAATAGGGATACATCAATTTAATTACAGTCTCAAATTCAACATACATCAACTCACCTAGAACCTAATAATCAAAATTCAAAATGACACACAAAATCTAAAGAAAATTAAGCAAATTTAAATAGAAAGAAAAGAACCTCATCATCGAATTCCCTAGCTTCCAATTCCTTCCTTCTTGCAACACTTCTTCCCAACAATGATAGCTTTGCAATAATATCATCATGATCAATACGGAGAACGACCGGTTGGCCAGAAATTATCAGAAGGCATCTGACCGAGAAGATTAGGATTAAGATTAGGATTAGAATTAGGAGGAGGCATAGCTTGAAAAAGTGGAGCAGTTGAATCTCCTAAAAGCTGTTGTTGTTGCTGAACACCACCACCACCACTTGGAGAACCACCACCTTGAAGTTGTTGAATAGAGGAACCATCATCATCTTCCAAAGGAAGTCTCTCATAAGCAGCGTTGCTAAAAGAAGCAGACATAATAACAACAGGTCCAGAAGCAATCAAAGCACCAACAACACTTCCACCAACAACCTGCCCTTGTCCGCCCGCTAAATATATGGTCAAACCAGAAGCAGCGGGCGGAGCAGGTGGTGGAAGAAACGATCCAGCCAGCGAAAGAATCTCGAACCTTCCATGAAGTGTAACAACAGCTCCAGGAGAAGCCGGTTGCCTTAGTGTCACGTTTGTAACCGTTCCTGTCCCACTCATGATGCAAACGCCTCTTTGACGGCGTCTAGCAAAGTTATTGACACTTTCAACAACGTCGCAACCGTCTGCAACCTCCATCACATGAGTTTTCAAGGCGTTTGCGCTGTCACGTGTGATAATAATCGGTGGTTTTGGTTTGTTTTTGGATCCAGCTGGTCTTCCTCTTGGTCTTCTTGTCATTGAATCCGTGTCGCCACCGGAACCACCTCCTCCGGATTCTAACTTGGGGCTAAATTCTGTGCTGAACTTGTTGTTGCTGTTTTCTTCTCGGTTTGTGAGGTTGAGTCCACCGCCGCTGCTACTTCCGCTTTGTTCATCTTGATCTGTTGTTTGTTGTTGCTGCTGTAAAGTGTGGAATTGATGGTGCTGTTGTTGCTGCTGTTGGTGTTGATGGTGAAGATGAAGATCTCTTGCTGTGTGGAAAGGTGGAGGAAGTGAATGTCCATGTGATGTTATTTGATCCATACTTGATCTCTATAATCGATATGTGCTGCTGAGATGGGTATTCTTTCTTGAAATATACTTAATTCCTTTGCAATAGAATATAGAAAGCACACAAGAAGATGCAACTGGATTGAAGAATTCTAAGTAATACAACTAACCAAAAAATCAATTGAAGAGAAGAGAACAAGTTGATACTTATATCTCCTTCCTTGTTATCTTTGATTATGATGATCCATCTTAATTAATTCTTGCTAACTTGATCCCAAGCAGAATTAGTTGAATTGATTCTTCCTCTACCTCCACAACATAAAGGAAAAGAAGTTGAGTTGAAGTTGGTATGAGAGAATGATGAAAGGAAAAGAAAGTATATAGAAGAAAGTGGGAATTATTAGTGTTAGGGTTTGATTTAGAAAATATAGATCTAATCCAAATGCTATTGCTGGCTTCGGTAAGAGTTGTAAGACTGCGTGTTTATGGGCGGTGGATGGGTCCTCACCTCTGCATTGTACATCTATTTTATTTTATTATTATATGGATCAAACTAACTTGTACCCTTGTGCCCTAAGGGCACAACTTAAAAGCACTAAAAATTGGATTAAAAAATAAATTTGTGTTAAAAAGATATATGTTTAAACTTTTAAGATATTGAATACATTTCAAAATTATATTTCTACATTTCGATTTTTAACATGTGTCATAATGGTATAAGCTAACATTTCCTTCAACTTTGATTTGTTTAATGCCCAAACAACTCTTACTAAATTTCTATATATAAAAAGAAACTCTTATTAAATTTAACTTCTTGTCGTCACATACAACTCAATAGTAAAAGACCGCTAAGGAACTTGATATGTAGGACAATGTTTGGATCATCTACGATTACAGTATGATGATTAATTCAGGTGAAGAGATATATCATAGGGTTCACAAGGTGCATAATATTTTATGTAAAGATCGTCTTCTTAAACTTATTTTTTAAAGAGACGGTAATCTCAATTTCTAAATTTGATGACATTAATTAAGTATGAGAAATGATATTTTGACAACCACTTTTTGACAATTTTGGACAACTTTCTCTCTCATACTCACATGTTGTTGTTATCCTCTCTCTTCCTTTTTCTCTCTCCATTGTTTTTGACCAATAAGAAGTGAGAAAAACAAGGTTGTCAACAAAGTTGTCATTAAATGGATGTCAAAATATCATTACTCATTAAGTATTTAGTCTATATTTCAAAAAAGATGGACGTATTAGGAAGGAGATTCAGTTTTGTAAAGTTAAACAATGTTAAGAAGGTAGAGGTCTTGACAAGAAGTTGGGTGAGATTTGGCGGAGACATTTGACTTACATATCAATCGATCTCTCTTTAATAAGGACTCTAAGTCGACCAAGCGATTTTTTTTCTAGTCATCCGAAGAATAACATTGAAGGAATTAGATAAGAAAATGTATGGCTTGCAAGGAACATTTAAGACAACACTCTAAAGCGACTCGAGGGAGAAGAAGTTGATATTCGTTCGGGAGGAATAAGTTGTTTGGAGTATGTGTAAAGGAAATCACTTTCATTGAGTTACAAAAGGGTTTTACGAGATTCCATGCTTATGAACGGGATTCTAGAAAAACCCGGGACACCTTGTTTATGGAAAGGCATCATCATAATGTAGAGTTAGGATCAGTGGTGGGAATATGGTTATGTTACAAAGTTCTATTAATGGGAAGGTACAAGAGTTAATGAAATCCAATAAGGAGTGGTCGGAAGGTAACAAGTTCTAGTGATGGGGAGCTACAAGAGTTGATGAAATCCAATAATTAAGGAGTTGTGGGAAGGTAACTTTGAAGAAGTGAAACCTAGCTCGATCACCATGTTTAATTATTGACAGGAGAGACGTGTGGGTGCAATTATGGCATCCCTTTACACATTTGGGATGGAAATGTGTTCAAAACTATGGCAAATGGGGTTGGTGAGTTTATAGATTTTGATGAAGATACAATGAGAAAATATAGATTAGAAGTGGTCAGATTGAAACTTTCAACTTATATAATAGAAACTATTAATATGGTGTTGAATATTTTAACCATGATAGTTACTTTTAAAATTCGTATTGTTGAAAATAGGACAAGGATGAAGAATATCTAAGAGGAGATGAGAGATATGCAAGATATGAGAAGTATGGTGGAGTCTTCAATGACCTCTAGTGGAATAGCTGTGATGTTTGTAGGTATTGAGAACTTCTCCGTTGATGGAAGTGAAAAAGATCATTCAAAAGTCAGAGGTTTTTACAACTATAGAATACACATAAGAGTCCACCAGCGTGCTTCAAGAGGGTTGAAAGGAGACATGATGATAAAAATATTTCAGATGCAGTAAGGAGAATATACCAAATAAATTACGGAGAGACTTGGACATGGGACAGATGATGAGATGTCATTTTTTGAGAGGTGTGAACCAAATATTCCATTGTTTGTGGGAGGTTGGGAAGGATTTAAAGGGGACCAAGATGGAGTGAGGGTTTGTGTCGTGTAGGCTCGTCATTAGAGATGTTATCCAACTATGGAATTGGGACAGTTAGAAGTGGCCCATTGAGTGAGAATAGAGATCCATATAGAGTATAATGATTCAAAGGGTGGTTTTTGGGGGAAGTGATATTGAGGAAAAGATTAATTTAACCCTAGCTTTAAGAGGGGTTGTCATCACATGGTCAAGATAAGTAAAATCAGGAGCCGAAAGACTTAGTGACCCACATCCAAAACATACGCTATAAAGTTATGACTTAAATCATGTTAGGACATTATAGGGTGGACTTAGAAAACCATCTGATGACCTATAAAGGTATGATGTAAAGTTATATTTATCCCAACTGGTAGACAAAGATACTAAAAAGGCCAAAGAGACTTCCACAAAAGAGACTTGTCAACATTAACCACAAACACACTACTCTTATAGAAATTGACTTGAAAACCAAAAGCAAGCTCGAATGACCAAATAAAAGTCTTTAGAGACTATAGATTCTCTGCCAACAGTTCACCAATGAACATGGTGTCATCAACATATTATAAATGAGAGACCACTGACCCCTCTGACCCCACCAAGAAGTCTTTAAACACATTAATAGTTTCTTCGAGATGAATCAACCACTGAGATCCTCAACAATCAAAAGAAATATAAATGGTGCGATAAGATCCCCTTCATTGATTCCTTTGGATATTGACCTCCTTTAATTGTTGGATAACTGGTATCTAGGATCAACAAGCTATCTGAAAAGGCACACTCTTAGACCCAAAATTTCCATTTGTCATCAAAATTGAATATTTTCATTAATAAGTCCAAGAAGACCCAGTTAACATATTCATAAGTCTTTTTAAAATCCACCTTTAAAATCCAGAAGGGTCTCTTGGATCTTTTAGCAAGGTTGATGGATTTATTGAGAACCTCCGTCAACAAATTGTCTAGCTTCAATAAAAGTAGACTGGTTAAGAGATATTAGACTATCAATAACCTTGGCAAGGAGGCCCACAAGAACCTTTTCCACCAGCTTATACAGACACCCAACTATTAAGTCGTGCTTAAAAAGCCCTAGGTGAAGAGGATAGTCAATTTTAGGGATAAGTGTGACAAAATAAGAAGAGAAACTATGGGTTAGTCAAGCATTAACCTATAATTGATCAAAAAGAACACCAAACTTTTCACCAAGCATCAACAAAAAAGACGTAATGATAGTAAAATAAAAATCATATGACATCGGTCTTTTATTAAATACCATCACAAAGCATTATCGCCTCATCGATCGATCTCTTATTACCATCACAAAGCACTATCACCCCATCGATCTCATATAGTACAAACCTACCAGATAGCGACGATCTTTCCCCTACAGAGATATTTCCCCTATGGAGATATTCGGAAACAAGATATCATTTAAATTAGGTCGTTTAGTTTGGCAAAAAAAAAAAAAATACCGAGTAATTTCTGACCTAAGCCCGAAACCTCTTCAACCCATCTATCGTCCACTCTTAAAATTGTGATATATATATATATATATATATATATATATATGTGTGTGTGTGTGTGTGTGTGTGTGTGTGCGTGCGCGCGCGCGCGCGTGTGTTTGTTTTTTAATTTTCCCTGATTTTAAGACAAGAATGAAAATAATCTAAACCTGTTTTTAAGACATCATAGTACACAAAATTATATGTATACTTAAATAACACATCATATTTTTAAAAAAAAAAAAAAATCACATCGAATATTATAAGAGTTTAAACGTACATAAATCTCTATTAAACTTCCTCCCTTCTCTTCTACACAAATAATATATCTGATTAAGTCTCTCTCAATCAATTAAAATTCAGGCTCTCATCTTTGTTTTATTTTATTTTTTCTTTCCACCAAACAGACAGTTAGACAAACGATAAGTCCTTTGAAAAAGCAGTTGCGTATGTATAGATGCTGCTTTTGAGTAACACTTTTGTCGTTTGCGGAGAAAATCCACAACATAAACGAGAACTACGGTGGTTAGTGGCAGAACACTTGATTTTATAAATGAAACAAATAGCTGGCACAATTAAAACATAAACTTGACTAGTGTCATGCACACCCACGGAATAAGGAAAAAGAGTGTGTGTGTGTGTGTGTAATGTGTATACTTCAATTTTCTATGAAAATGACCACATGCACCACTTGGTTCTTCTGCAAAATTCCATCTTTAAGGTTTAGGTCCACCTTCTCTAAACATGACACGTGCCTTTTCCCCCGCTACTTTCGGGTCTTTTTCTTTGGACTACTTTCATCTTAGTTTGGACTCTAGTTCGTTAAATTTGCCAAAGTAAGAGTCATGCCGTGATAGTGTATACCATGACTCTAACGTGTGGGATTTAAACTTCAAAACTTAATTTTACATCAACAATTGTCATAAGTACACTATATTCGTGTATAGCTAGCTCATTGTTTACTTATTTAATAAGATTAAGGGAGTAAGTGGAGTATTATAACATAATTAAGTTGATGAATCTCATGGAGCCAGAGCTAGGGCTAGCAATTAATGGAAACATTAGTTGTGCCAATTATGGGAGTAGGTAATTAGAAACAAGTTGTTTCGTGGGAAGGGGCACGGCTATTGAACCACATGCACCACACTTTGGGACAGTGGGGGGATTAAATCCTTTAAGAGGAGTGGAAGCAATCTCGAGTTTATTTACTTGAAAATCGTGATTAACATGACATCAAACTTTGGTTACACTGCCATTTTTGCAGGAAATACTAGTTAATAAGGCTTACGAAAGCAAAGATAATGTAGATAATATTGCAAGAAGTTGGCCGTTGACGACAAAAACTTACACACAAAAGTACTAACTCTCCTTTCACTTTTTACCATGCAAGACTGAAGTATTTTAACATAATTTCATAAATACAAGTTATAGAGTCTGCCTTTATGATCTATGACGCCATATTGATGATATGATATTTATAGAAATGTAATCCCCTGATTATTATTGATGAGAATTGTGATACATATACAATTGTTTCTGATTCTGATAGAGAAACTAATAATGCCTAATGAATATACAATAATGTCTAATCAATATAATAGTAATGCCTAATGAATATACAATAAACATAATTTATTCTAATAAATGCCTAATGAATATACAATAAACATAATTGATTCTAATACTCCCCCGCAGTCGAAGCGGGAGGTGGACGAATGCTGAGGCTGTCACGGAAATCTTGGAATAATATCAAGGGAAGACCTTTTGTGAAAACATCTGCAATTTGATATCGTGATGGTACGTGCAGAACTCGGACTTGGCCACGAGCCACCTTTTCACGAACAAAATGAATATCCAGCTCAATATGTTTTGTTCTTTGATGTTGGACCGGGTTACCAGAGAGATAAATCGCACTGACATTGTCACAATAAACCATGGTTGCTTTGTGAATGGGACAATATAACTCAAGGAGAAGATTGCGTAGCCAACATGATTCTGAGACCACATTGGCAACTCCACGGTATTCGGCTTCGGCACTAGATCGGGATAAGGTGGGTTGTCGTTTAGATGACCAAGATATCAGATTATCTCCAAGAAAGACACAGTAGCCAGAAGTAGAACGTCTAGTGTCGGGGAACCCACCCCAATCAGCATCTGTATATGAAATTAAGGAAGTAGTGGATGAATGATAAAGATGCAAGCCATATTGGCTTGTGCCCTGAATGTAGTGCAAGATACGTCGAAGAACATTCATGTGGTCTTCCATCGGATTATGCATAAAGAGACATATCTGTTGTACTGCATAGGAGATATCAGGACGAGTGAAGGTGAGATATTGAAGAGCTCCTGCTAGACTACGATAGAGAGATGGATCCTTACATGGATTACTAGTTGTGGCACTCATTTTCGGTTTTGTATCAACTGGGGTTAGACACGGCTTACAAGAGGACATTCCAGCACGTGTAAGAATTTCTTCAGCATACTTCTTTTGCGAGAGAAACAACCCTTGTTGGTGACGAGTGACTGCAATGCCCAAGAAGTAACTTAAGGGTCCCAAATCTTTCATAGCAAATTCAGAACTGAGTAGTGAAATGATAGATTGTCGCAAATCATCTGAGGATGTGGCGAGTATAATATCATCAACATAAAGTAAAATATAAGCCATATGAGTGTTTTTCCTGTATATGAAAAGAGAGTGATCACATTTGCTTTGAGAAAAACCAATAGATGACACGTAGTCTGCAAATCGCTTATACCAAGCTCGAGGAGCTTGTTTGAGCCCATAAAGTGATTTGCGAAGAAGGCATACATGATGGGGGTTTTCTGGATCTTTAAATCCCAAAGGTTGGTGCATGTACACTGTTTCTTTCAATTCACCATGAAGAAAAGCATTCTTGACATCCAACTGATGAATTTGCCAAGATCTGGATGTAGCAATGCTGAGAACTGTGCGAATAGTAGCTGGTTTTACAACTGGGCTAAAAGTTTCTCCACAGTCAATGCCAACCTGTTGACCTGCACCATCACCTACAAGTCGGGCTTTATGCCTCTCAAAAGTACCGTCAGATTTTTCTTTATGTCTAAAAATCCACATGGACCGAATAACATTAACATCAGGTGGTCTAGGTACTAGGTCCCACGTCTCATTTTTAATTAGAGCATTATATTCATCATCCATGGCCATTTTCCAATTTGGGTCTTTAAGTGCAGACACAGGGTTCCTAGGTAGAGGAGATTTTGTAACATGGGTGTGCAAACCATAATATTTTTGGTTTGGTTTAAAAATCCCATGTTGACTCCTAGTGATATGTTTTGTGTTAGCTTGTAAAGTTGGTTGGAAAATGGGAGGAAGATTTTGTTGGATGGGACTAGTGGGGTTTGATTGTGGAGGGGAGGGGGGTGAATGTGGTAATGTTGAATTGGAGGGTGAGGTGATATTTGGTGAGTTTGGACAAGGAGAAGTGATTTGGTTTGGTTGATGAGCCGGTTGAGGATCAGGTTGGCCAGTTTGGGTTTGGTCCATTAGATGTTGTATAATATAAGGGGACAACTCATTGTCTAGGAAAGTGTATGTATTGGGTTGGGGAATGTGCAGCTTTGCATATGGGAAAGTATTTTCATCAAACAAGACATGACGACAAATAATAATTTTATTTGACGATAAATATAAACATTTATAACCTCGATGATTTGACGGATACCCAAGAAACACACATTTTGTGGAACGAGGTTGAAGTTTGTGTATTTTTGCTGAAGGAAAGAGAGGAAAACATAAACAACCAAACACTCGTAAGTGATTGTAAGAAGGATCTTTGTGATACAACATTTTAAGAGGTGACTCAAAATTGATAGTTTTGCTTGGTAAAATATTCATGAGATATGTTGCCATTTCTAAAGCATGGTGCCAAAATGAAGATGGTAATGACGCGTGAATTAATAAAGTTCGAATAATATTATTAATGGACCTTATTTTTCGTTCAGATTTACCATTTTGAGAAGATGTGTAAGGACAAGACAAACGAAAAACAATTCCATTAGCTTCACACATTTTTCGAAAATTACTATTGACATATTCACCGCCGTTGTCACATTGAATTGTTTTTATTTCTCTTTGAAATTGTGTGTTGATGTATGCTCTTAGTATTTCAAAAATTGGATAAACTTGGGATTTATGTGACATTGGAAAAGTCCACAAAAAATTTGAATAATTATCCAAGAAAAGAACATAATATTTGTGACCAACTGAACTTAAAACAGGAGAGGTCCACACATCATTATGTAAAATATCAAATGGCAACAAACTTCTATTATGAGAATTCATGAAAGGCAATTTAACATGTTTACCAAGAGGACATGAATGACAAATATGAGAATGTAATTTTCTAGAGTTATTACATTCAATCAACTTATTTTGCCTAAGAGAATTTAAAACAATTTCTCCCGGATGACCCAAACGATCATGCCAAAGGGATGATGACAAAGCTGCAAAGGAAAAGGGAGGCTCGACTTTATTAGGAGAGGTGGAAGTAGTGATGGGGTAAAGGTCACCTTGGCTCTCACATCTCATTAGAGGCATCCCCGTCTGAAAATCATTCACAGAAAAACCAAACGGGTCAAATTCAATTGAAACCTTATTATCTGTAGTAAATTTACGAACAGAAACTAAGTTTTTGATTAAATTTGGGGCATGTAGCACATTGTTTAGGACAAGAGGAGGGTGGGGGGTGCTATTTGTGTACTGCCAAATCCATAAATTGGAATAGAGTGACCATTTCCTACGATGATTTTATTATTTTTGCTCAAATTAAAATAAGACGAGAGATTACCTTGCGAGGACGTCATGTGGGAAGTGGCTCCGGTGTCCATGTACCAAGATGGGTCCGGCTGCGCAAGGTTGAGAGTGCGAATGGCATTTTCAATGTCAGTTGGGCTAGGTGTGTTGACATTGAAAGCAGCTTGTTGAGGTCTAGGTCCAAGAACTCCCCCTTGCTGAGAGTTGGGATTGTTGTTGTTGGGTCTACTCCAATTGTAGGATGGATAAGGACATGGTGGAATGTTCCACGGAGCCCATTGTTGCCAAGGGCCACCCCATTGCTGCCACTGCTGCTGTTGTTGTCCGCGGCCACCACCACCGAAGTGGTTAGGCCCGTTTCGACCACCCCGACCAGTGTTCCGTCCACCACTGTTGCTCGGTTACCGCGGTTTTGACCTGAGGGGGTGGGAGGGATGACAGTTTCCTCTGATGCGGTTTTGACCAGAAGCGCTGTTGTGTTAGAAGAGCTGGACTCACGAGCAGCACGCTGAAGCATGGTTGTTTCTTCAAGTTCTAATCGTGATTTTGCAGCGGCAAAAGTGGGAAGAGGGTCATGTTGTTGGACATATGTCACGAATCCAGCATACGCATCAGTGAGACCTGCAATCATCTTTAATACCAAACGAGTATTAGTTACAGGAGAGCCAACGTTGGTCAGTTGGTCGGAGAGAAGCTTAAGGTGGTTACAATAAGCTTTGGTGGATGGAAAATCTTCCAGGTTGGTGTTGCTGAATTGATTTTCGAGTTGAACGGCACGAGCATGTTTGTTGTCATTAAACATGGCTGCGATACGTTTCCAACATTCATCAGCAGTGTCATTAATCACAAGAATAGAGGTAAGAATATCTTGTGTGACAGTTGCGTACATCCACTGCAATAACACAGCATCAAGGCGATTCCAAAGATCAGAATCTTTTTCCTTGGCGGCAGCCGCAGCTTTGCGGGCGGTTTCATCAGAGGGTGGGATGATGTGATCAAGAAGGTTGTGAACGCGGGCTTGCACCAGAAAGAGTGCAGACCAGGATAAATAGACATTAGCATCATTATCCAACGTGACCGGGATGATGGTTTTGACGTTGGTAATGGAGAAAGCGGTGTGAAAATTTGATTTTGAATTCGTTGGAGCAGGTGGGTTTGATACCGACGAAGTGTCGTCAGCATCGTTTATGGGGGGATTGGTGCTCGCAGACATGGCTAGGTTTGAAGGAAGAGAAGCGGTGGTGGAGAGAGAGAATTTTAGGTTTGGATCGGTAAAGCTGATACCATATAGAAATGTAATCCCCTGATTATTATTGATGAGAATTGTGATACATATACAATTGTTTCTGATTCTGATAGAGAAACTAATAATGCCTAATGAATATACAATAATGTCTAATCAATATAATAGTAATGCCTAATGAATATACAATAAACATAATTTATTCTAATAAATGCCTAATGAATATACAATAAACATAATTGATTCTAATAATATTAACTTCTATCATCGTGATAACCCTTAATTTATATCCGCACATAAAACCTGATAGTGTTAGACGTGAATGTATCGAAAAAATTCAAATCTCACATAAGATAAAAATTATATTTTAAATGAGTTTATATAAACAATGACAACTCTTGTCTTTCAAGTCGATTTTATACGGATGAATAGTGTTTTAAATGAAATTACATAATTAATTAAATTCTTATTTTACAGGTCGGCTTTATAACTAATAGCACCCTTTTTCTATGTTAGAAAGCTTTATTATTCAAAGCCAGCAAAGAAGTTAGAAATGGGATCATATGCTCTTCGAAAACTCCAAATGTAGAAGAGGTGGTTGAGTCAATCAACCTCTTCTACAATTTGTGTTGATTTGTAGAAGTCGTGTGCTCACTTGTTTATTACATGTGAGTTCGTTTTCCATGTATGCTATAGTATATTTATGTGATTAGGGTGGGAGTTTGTGTTCCAACCGAATGTAGTGGGCACCTTCGTCTTTTTTCCTATGTATATAGGGGTCGATTGGGGAGTTCGGTTTGGTTTGACTTTAGTATTACATGTTGTTATGTGGTCTATTTGAAAATCTTGTAATGTTTTTATCATCTTTATTAGGAAGATAAGATCAAGGGAGATGAGCAACTGACGGAGAGGGTTAAATTCTCCTCTTGGTAAGAATTTTGGATGTCCTTGCTCTTACTACGAGAAAGGTGGAACCCGTCCTATGCTTAGAAAGATGGAAAATGTTAACTAGTCTCTCCGGGACACTAATTAAGAAAAACTAATTTAAACATTTTGCATGGTGAAAAGTAAAATGTACACTACTTTCAAAATATTACCATATTCTATTTTGTCATTGATGATCGACTAAACACATCAATAATTAATAAAGTTAGTTTAGTAAAAGAGTCATCTCTTTTGACAACTTTATTGTATTTCTTCATTTTTATGCAAAAACATCAAATGACGATTATTTTAAAATGGAAAGAGTAGAGAATTTACTATGGTAAGCTTGATATATTAAAATCTAGCTAATAATAAGTGACTATCTTATATAATAAAGCTTAACCCCTAAAGCTATTTCTAAACCTAATATTTTCCCCCCATTTCTCCCTCCACTTTTCTGAGCCATTGGATCTTGCACATTTAGACGCCATTCAATTTTAGCCATTGATCATTTTACTTAATTAATGCCAGCCGAATTTTGTTATCAAGTTTGCTATAATTTTGGCCATCCGAATCCTTATTATTTTTTTTTTTGAATTTCTATCCTCCTTTTTTTTTTATTCCTATCCCCCTTTTTTATTTCGAATTCTTATTTTTTTTTAATTCCTATCCTCCTTTTTTTTTTATTCCTATCCTCCTTTTGGCCGGCCGAATCCTTATTATTTTTTTTTGAATTCCTATCCTCCTTTTTTTTTATTCCTATCTTTCTTTTTTTATAAGCAAATATTTTCTACACTTTTAGGTTTGCAATTATTTAACATAACACATTCCATCTAAAAAAATGCATCGCACCAATTTTATTCCTATTCTCCTGCCTTTTTTTTTATGAAGCAAATATTTTCTACCCTAATCTATCTATTTATCTATAAAAGTTAACCCGAAAGCGTATTTTAGCTCTAATTTTAACCTAAACCCTATTGCTGAAATTTACTGTTTTAACCCTAAAGCTTAATTCTGATTTGTTTAACCCTATTAACCCTATTTTTTTGCAAGCCAAAAATCGTATTGTTCCTAATCGTTTCCTACTAAACAGATAAACATAAAAAAAATCACTCCTATTAACAAATTGTTCCTATCCACTCAAATTAACAAAATATTATTAACAATAAAAACAACAAATCTGTTGCATATCCACTCTTATCTGTCGCTACAGTCCTTCTTAACAAATTCCACTCTCATTTATCTATTGCATATCCACTCCTATTTTTTTGACAATACTGATCGCTCCAACCTTTATTAACAAAATTAACAAAATTTTCTTGCATTAATTTCGGTCATTCCTGCCAACTACCCACTGATCCATTAAACATTTAATGTGGCCTTCCATATCTCTCCATGCAGCAAGTGAATTTGTATTCCACGAGAAGTCTCTCCAACTCCCCAATTCATTGTGTACACATGTCACCATGATTCAAATTCATTTTGTCTATGAGTCCGGTATAAATAGTGGCATGCACATACCTTTGTGGTACAGTTAATCTTAATGGATTTCCATACAATTTCTGTTCTAATCAATCTAATCATGTTTCATTGAATATATTTGGTTCTAATCAGTTGCTTGGTGTTTTTTTGTGCAGCTCCTTTGAATCTAAATCCAGTCACTGATTTTGACAAAATTGTGAATGAATTACGACTTCAATACAAAAGGATTTGCATTCAGTTTCATGTTAGGGATGTAAGAATGCAATAGTGTAGTTTTTTTCCTGTGCTGGACTTGAATCAATGTGGTAACAATTTGTTATTCTCTTTTTATGCAGGGCACTAGAAGGCCTACTCAAGGAGCAGCAAGGATGATCTTTAATTTCCTGTTTTCTGTATCACTCAGTTTCTTAAGGTTGTACCAGCGCCGCTCCTCCTGTTTACCTCGCCGTCGTCTTGAATATTTTGTCGTTGAGGTAATTTTCTCTCATCATTTTTATTCATGTGCCATTCCTTTTCTTTTGAGGATAGTTGGTCTATCTTCAATTGTTGACCTTTTTCTTAATGTGTATCTGAATGGCTAAAATGGATTATTGATTCTTTCGAGGTACAAATTGTTTTCTTAATTTGCTTTGGAATAGTGAGTTTTAGGACTGTTCTTCATCGACAACATGGTTTGGGCTACAATTACATTGATGTTGTCCCTCCTCACTATTGCAGATTCAAGTGTGTATTGTCTTTAATATTCATCCAAATTCCCTCCTCTACAAATTATGTAAGTTGAATCATCTTTCATTTTCATTTTTTATTTTGTTTTATGGGTTTGATTAGAAACAGTTTAATAATCTTTTTGGGGATTTTTACCAAAAAAATTCTTCAACAATGATTGATAAGGAGGATAATACTTCAGAGCCTTTTGATATAGAGACAAAAAGTTGGGTATATTGTGTTATTTGAAGCCATCCGAACTATATAAAATTATAAATAGGATTTCACCTTTAATTTATCCCATCAACCTATAAATAGAGTGATCACTCATGACTCTGACATTGAGAAGGGCATACATAACTCCATTTTGCATATTAGTTTTAGTCCTTTTTATTTTTGAAATAATATTAGCTTTAGTCCTTGATATCTAAGTTCTTTGTATATTCCACAACATTTTTTCCCCAAAATAATGGAATTGGGGAGCCAAAAAACTATATGTAATAGCACTAATCCTCATTTGAAATATATGCCTTTTTTTTTTTGCAAAAAAAAGCTTAAGTGTGTTTTATTGGATGAATATGAATCTTTTGTTGTTTTTTTATGCATAAACTTTTGATCATAAAGATAAAATAGGGTGTTGAATAAGTGTTAGGGAATATGAGATGTGTACATGTATCATTGTGTTATTGTTTCTTACAAGTTAAAGCTGTTTCTTTTTTACTGGTATTAATTTTTTTTCTTTCACATTGACAGATTCATATTGTAGTATTTCAGAAAGAGAATGTAACCAAAAAGCTTTTCAGAAAGAGAAAAGAAATAGGATACTCATAGCATGATTCTCAATGGAATAAAGATAGTAGCAATGACCAAAAAATAGAAAGTTTAAGCCACTCCACATTATTATTGTTGAGATTCTGAAATGGAAAATTTTATTATTTAATGGTAAAAAATGGGAAATTCTTTGTATATATCTCTAAACTTAATACATATATTTAAACTTATATATAAATAATTATTCTTCTGGATTATATAATTGACTTTAAGCCTCAATGTGGAATCTCTAACAATCGGTTTAGTCATCATCCAAAAAAGTACATGGGTACCATACCACCTATAAATGGTTGTTTAAAGGGATCCTATTGTAAACTGAAAAAAGGACATCACCAATTTTACTTCAAATTTTAGTTAATATCAGTAAAATATGTGGTTTTTTATAGTTAACGGGTCTTAATTACTCCCTCCGGTCCTATTTACAAGAGAAATTTTGGTCAACAAAAGTTAATGTATCTCGTTAAAAAATTGGACCAAATACATTCACTTTTGTTGACCCAAATTTCTCTTATAAATAGGACCGGAGGGAGTATTAGTTATAGTTCTACTTATTTTGATTTTCGAGATCATGCTAACATGTGTGTTAATTTTCCTTTTAAAAAAATATTTTCCTAACTTTTGTTATCAAAAAGCAAACAAATAAGCTTAATAAATTACTCCCTCCGGTCACATTTATAAGCAAAAAATCATTTTTTAGATTCATTCAATACTTAATGTATTTGGTCAATATATAGACCGAATTCATTATTTATTCAATGAACCTAAAAAGTGCATTTTTGCTTATAAATGTGACCGAGGGGAGTATGTTTTTGGATCTGCTAAAAGTAAATAGATGTTTTGGTAAGATTCAAATGTTATAAAGATTTTTATTTTTATTGCAACATTTATCTCTATTAATTTCTTTTGTAATTTTTAATAGTGTCAACCTGTTTTGTAATTTTAAATTTTTGACATTTCACCATCAAATAATGGCCATAACCGATGAAATCAATTTTCAATTCATTTTATTTTTTAATTTTTATATGACTTCTATTAAACTATATATGATTACATTGTTGCGTCATATTCGTTTAACTTCTTCTTGAAAAGACCCGTGCGGTAGCACGGGTCAAGAGTCTAGTTATATCATTAATTTACAATATAAAGACTTGAATGTTTTTTTCTCGATTATCATTTGAATAATTGTGGATGATTTATGCTGCACCAATGCACCAATGAAAATTTGACACATGTCGTAGTTCACAAACATTTAAGTTATGTTTTTTTTACCTACATACAAGTAACAAGTAAATACAGAAAAGTTTGTGAATTATATGTGGTACTTTTCATGCGTACTAAATTATCGACAATTCTTTGAATGGCAAACTAGGGCTGAACAAACTTGAAGAGAAATTCAATATATAACAGGGAATACATGATAAACAAGTTATTCATTATTAATCACAGGTGCAACTAATTGACTTGTTATAATTGAGACGATGAAGTGTTGATATTTGTTGGTGAGGTTTGGTGCATATAATGGATGAAGAAAGAAAGAGTACAGAGTGTAGTTAAGTTGGCATGGGGTTGACCGCATAATCCAGATCAGTGTTGCTGTTAGAGAGAGAGAGAGAGAGAGAGAGAGAGAGAGAGAGACTGAGAGAGGAAGAGAACAGAGATCACAAAAAGACAGTGGAAAGCACCGAAGAGTTAGCTGAATTACTCTGAAATCTCTGAAACCTAGCTAAAAATAATGAGTGATAATAATATGATATTAAAACACAGAAATAATCACAAGTTATTGATATATATTCAGAAAAGTCACAACTGCTAACAACTCCCGTGCGTGCGCAAATACTAAAACCCATGCATCCAAAGATGCCCTTTGTCGGCCTCTCTCTTATGCTCCATCCAATGCACTCATGGTGGACCCCACCACCCTTCCTCCTCTTCATTTCATTATCTGTGTGTGTGTGTGTTTGTCAGATTCTTAGACGCGTGCTTACTTCAAATCCAAGTCTTATCCTCAAAGCATTTCTCAATTAGGGTGACAAATGACCATTATCATGTGAACTTATTCTACCTAATCTACCTTTCACCACCTTTAGTTAAGTTGAATATATACCTCCCTTCTCAAATGACTGATTTTTATAGGGGAATCTTAGGGACATATAAGATCGATTCTCCTCTTTTAATTGGATTTTTTTCACATGTATGAATCAGGAATCGAACACTTGACCACATACTTAAGAGGTTCAAGTCTCTTACCACTTAAACCAATCAATTCTTGGTTACTTCGCACAAATTTAAAAAATATATAAATGAGAAGAGAAAGAACATTACTTTTACAAAATTAACTTTATCAAGGATTGTTGTATTATCATTATCATTAACCAGTGGAAAGGCAAACACATGCTCGTATGTCTAATTTTCTATTGCGTTAAAAATCGATAATAAGCGACGAGTATAATTGAAAGAAAAAGTATCACACCTCTCATTTATACCATATACTAGCGGAAAAATAGACATGTTAGTATCTCCCTGTTAGCTTTCCTATTACACTTAATTATATATTTATATTATCACATTTCATTATAAATTTTTTAGAATGTACAATGTTCAAATAATGTTGGTAAAAAAAATATAAGGTCAAATGCATCATGCGATTCTTTTAAGTTTTACGTTTGTACCACATTAGTCCTTTAAATTTTTTAAATTCTTTATTCATTTATCTCTTTAAATATATGCACCGTTACTGATCGTATCTTATCAGAAATGAACTACTGGTGCAGTTGTATATGGTGCTTGTATGCTTCTTGTTGTTGACTAGAACGACGTGGGTGTGTGTACCTGCAGACACTCCGACGCTCGAGTCAGTATTGAGTAGAAGTGAGGGGTTTAGAGAATACAGAGAGTCTAACATTGATCCTACTGAGAGTCCCCTTTATATAGAGAGTGGAGGTTGAAGGGCCGTTGTCTAGCACATGTGTGGCTCATCGGTTACGGATTCGTGGAAATCGTAACCGCCGAGGAGAGATTTGTGAGAGTCATGGAGAGGACAATTATTGTTCAGCTTGAATGAGTCTCTGTTGCTCCGAGCACCCCCTCACGGAGAGGAGTGTGTTGTGAGTAATTCACCCAAATGCTGGATTTGGGTCATTTGGTATTGGGCCTATGTAAATTGTCTTTGATAATTGCTCTTTTCCCATCTGTTTTTGCTCATTTCCGTCAAATAGCCGAGCGTGAGTTAACTCACGCTGATGTATTTTCAACGCGAATTAACTCACTTAGGTGTATTTTTCAGTGTGAGTTAACTCACGTAGGACGAGAATGAGCAAAAACAGATGGGAGAAGAGCAATTCTCATGGTCTTTGAGCATTTGCTCGATCTAGAACAATTACATTTTTGTTATAAAAATGTTGACATATCCGACCTATAATGTGGTCATGGTTCTTATGTGGCATTTCTAAATCGGTAAATCACGTTTTTTAATTAAACTTTATTAAAAATAAAAAAATAAAATCACAGAATTCTTCATCTTCTCAATCAATCGTCATCTTTAAAAACAAACCCTAAAATTGAGAAGAAAAATAAATAAATAAGAAACTAATAGATCAATCTCTTTCAAGTATAAACCCAGAAATTGGGAGTAAACTCCAATTACTCCCTCAAAGCTAAAATTGCTGCCCTACACAAAACTAATAGCCAGCCCCAATGAATTGAAACCAAAAATGCACCCAAACCATTTTTTTCAAGCCAACAATTGATTTAGTAAGAGTGTAACAATTTAATCGTATTACAATAGTATAATTAATTTGATCATTTCCTAAATATATTACTTTCTTTTGCCCTTTTTCTTTTAAACACGAAATAGGACAAAATAATATGGTTGTAAATTTGTGACTCAAATATGTGTGTGTTTTTTTTCTTCTTCATATTTTGTACAATGACTTGGGTCAACCCCCATAAATTTTGAGTAAACATTTTTTATATTATGTCCTCGTGAACTTAGCTCAGTTGGTAAGAACAATGCATAATATATGCAAGGTTCGGGGTTCAAACCTCGGTCACCACAAAAAAAATTATATTATATTCAAATAAAATTAAGTCATACACTGTTCGAATAATCAGAAAGGAGTATAATAATGAGGAGTGAAGTAGCCTCTGTAAACTTAGCTCACTTAGTAAGGATAATGTATAATATATACAAGGGTCCGGATTCAAACCCTGAATACCCATTTAATCACGTTCAAGGTAAATTTATCTAACCGCTATGCTACTTGACCAAAAAAAAATGTGGAGTGAAGTAGCCAAGCAGAGCAAAATAGAACAAAGTTTTCATTTTATCGTTTTCAAATTTTACGGTGAGATTTGTAACACCCCGTTTTCCCAACAAGAAAATTTTCATAAATAAAATCAGAGTTTAACAACTTTAAACGGAATGCTACACTTCTTAAAAATTCATAAACTGAAAAAATAACAATTTATTCTTCAAAATCATTTAACATAAGTATTTCAAAACTTCGCAGAGGAAATTAGTTCAACATAATAAAAGTCTTTGGCACGCAGGCCTCATCATAAAAATCTCATAAGTCCTGTTCAACATTTATTCATAAAAATCCATAAGTAATACGTAAGGAATAGAAATAGAAGACATAATCTCATCCCGTTACGTATCAGAGCACCTAAGACACACTTGTGAGGAGTCCACTCACGACCGCAACTAATCATGGTTACCTGCAAGTTACCCATACGAAGAGCAACATTTCCAAGCAGAGGGGTGAGATTTCTCAAACAATAATATTAAACATATAAATCATATAAAGTACATTCAACAACTTAAACATCTTATAATGCATTAATCATATCTAATAACTTAAACTTCCTTAACTAGTGTCATTATTCTTCCTACATTAGTCATATACTTCATCAAATACCTCAATTATTAATCATAAAACATCATCACATGTCATCAATTAATAGTCACAAACACCTTATCATAATCACATAACATCTTATCATAAATCACATAACATCTTATCATAAATCACATAACATCTAACATCAATAATAATCATAAGCATCATAATGTAATTCACATAAGTATCATTATCAAAACATAGCATTTATCGAAAACAACTTCATAATCAAGTTCATAATCAACTTTGTCATACCCCAATTTTTGACCTAAGATACCACTGACACGTGTCGATGGACCCTACATTCATACGTCGCTTGACTCTGATCGATCTTTGATTTTCAGTGAAAAATTCGACAGAGAGGTATTTAAAAATACCTCATAATTGGTTCCGAGTCGGGCCCTCTTCTTTTTTCTTTTTTTAATCTTTAATTCCATCTTTTATTTTTTAATCAATTTTAATTTTTAGTTTTTTATTATTTCTTTTTATTAATTACCTTTTAGTGATAAGTCCAAGTCTTTTTTTTAATTATTATCCCATTTTTATTATTTTCATTATTATTCATTTTTCATTATTAGATAAGTCCAAATAAGGTTAAAAAACGTCCAAATGCATCAATCACAATTCTAGGAACTTTTTCATCAAGCCAACAACAAACAACACGTTCATCCCTTTTCCATCCCAATCCAAAGCCACAATTTTTGTGGTACTTTCTAACAAACCCTAATCAAAATCCATTCCCTATAAATTAAACCTGCAAAACACACAAGAAGGGGGGCCAAAAAATTCAACACAACCTGCTATTTACTCATCTCTTTTTCACGCAAAAAAAAAACCTACAAAGAACCTGCAGCCATCATACAATCCGACCCCAAACTGTTTCAAATCCGACACATCCGAATTCGACACAACACCACGATCCAGCGACTAAATCCACAACAAAGTATCACGCAACCCTCAAGGCCATAAACCTGCACGTTTCAAAGGTACAAAATCATCAATAAAACCCCGAAACAACTAAATCCAATTGAAATCCAATTCTCAGTACCAATTTGCGCATACACACAAACCTCAAAGAGATTGTAACAAATCCACGTTGCAGTTTTGAAATCAGCCAGTCCCAAAGAAACGATACATACAGCCTCATCACGACCAAACTCATCAAACTATCCCAAACCGGCGAACCTATCACCCTTGCAGCACCCAAACAACACAGCACCGTTTCAGATCGACACACACACACAGCCGTCGCAAACAACCACAACGAACCACACGCACACAAGCCAAAACCAGAAACGCACAACACACAACAACACACATAAGGCGACCGATTCAACGCAATCACACCAAGCCATTCGATTCCAATCCGTCACCAACACAGTCGACAACCATCAACAAATCAACAACCTGCAAATTCAAGGTCGCATAGACAGTTTTCATCAACAATCCAAGAGGACCAACACGCAACCGACGTCGAGTCCAGCACCAGGCACAAACCGTCACAGCTCGTCATCCACATCAATCAACCGTCGAAGCACAACAATCAACCGTCCCAGCACTGTCGGCCGTACAACTCAGTCAAACTTGTCACCCAACACAAAATCAAAAACTCAAAGGTATACTTTTGTTCCATGGCTTTGTTCTTCTTTTTTTCTTAAGTTTTTTAGAAAACGAGAAGAAATTTAGGAAAGGAAATAAATTGAATAGAGAAAAGAAATAGAAAGTAAAAGAAGGAGTATAAGAGAAGGAGGAATTGAATCAAAGAAGAATAAGAATGGATTTAGGAGAAGAAAAAAACTTAAAAGAAAAATTGAAATAGAGTGAAGGAGAAGAAGATAGGAAGTTGTGAGCACAGAGAGAGAAGAGAGAGGGTAGAGCTCTCGTGAAGGAAAGAAAAGTAGAGAGAGAAAGTCATGTGGAAAATGACTAGAGAAGGGTCTCACCCCCCTTTATACTACTGGGTCGACCCGACCCTCTGGGTGAACCGACCCGGTTCGTTTAACCTGAGCCCAGCTCTTTTTTTTTTTTAATCTCTACACCTACCTGCTCACTGCTTGCACCCCCCTGCATTCATATTTATTACTACATCTTGTTTAATTCCCTCATGCATTTTTCCATTATGGCATTTTATTTCTATTCGTCACATTTCATTTCTTATTAGCATTTTAATTAAATCATCCATGCATTTTTAGTTTAGGTTTATGCATACCTAACTTTTCGCTACTTATTTTATTAACATGGATATAGTTTGTACACTAAGCTTGAATATAAATAGTTCATGCATATTTCAGTTTTGTTTTAGTATTTCATATTTTAATTTGGTTTGTAGTTTATTGCACATAATTTAGAATATATATTAGGCCATTGTAAAAATCATTCATGCATTTTTTAGTCTAGGATTATCTTCATGCATATTTACATAGTCATTTTTTATGTCATTTATTTTTTATTGCACTACTTAGAATGTAAAATATTAGGCTTAATGTAAATATACATGTTTATTTCCTCTGCATACCTTAGAATGTATAATAGGTTTAAATGTAATTTATTTATTTCCGCAGACCTTAGCATGTATTAATAGGTTTTTTGTAATAGTTTAGGCGCATGTGTGTGTGTGGGTGCATGTTTACTTTTTATACTTGTTAGTCTAGGTAGAAGGTCCTTGTGGTGGTCCAACGCCACCATAAGGTACCTACGCTTTACATTTTAGCTCCGTTAGTTTAATTTTTAGTCCAATTATTCAAAAAAACAAAAAAAACATGCAAATAGTTCAAAATCACAAAAAAATATTTTTCTTAAACAAACCTTGATCTTAAATCAAGTGACCGTCTTTTCATTTTATTTTCTTAAGTCAAATATCAATCAATTTAATTCTGCTTCGAGTCCATTTTCTTTAATATAAAAAACACAAACAAATACTCATTTGCCACTTGGCTTTTCATTTTAAAACTTTTTTCAAACATTAAAAAACACTCAACCAATCAAACGTCAATTTCTACCCCGAACTACGAGGTTTTGATCCCTCACGGGTACGTAGGCAGAGGACACTCATCCTTCCAAATCAATAAAATGTAGATAATTAGGTCCTCCTTTATTAATCATTTCAAATTCTTTTTTCTTCAAAAAATAAGCAAGTTATAGCACATTATTTAAATAAAACCAAGAGGTTCCCGTAGAGTACTACGGACATAAAGGGTGCTAATACCTTACCTTTATGTAACTAACCCCCGAACCCTAAATCTTTTCAAAATGGGGTAGTTTGAACTTTTTTCCCCTTTTCCTTTAAAAAATTAAATGTTCAGTCGTGAAATAATCAAGTGAGTCTAAAGCTAATCAAATAGCCTTGATCTCCAAAAAATGACGCGACAGAAATGGCGACTTCACTGGGGAGACCCCTAAGAGGGTTGAGCCTAACTTGGTCTTAT
The DNA here is from genome assembly GCF_051527215.1 of Medicago sativa. Classification (NCBI taxonomy): domain Eukaryota; kingdom Viridiplantae; phylum Streptophyta; class Magnoliopsida; order Fabales; family Fabaceae; genus Medicago; species Medicago sativa. The sequence continues at coordinate 4,729,307 of NC_140753.1, forward strand.
TTAAATTTTGTGCTATAACTTGCTTAAAAAATCAAAAAAATAAAAGATGGAAATACCTGTATATATATGTTCTCCCTTCTCCTTCTTTCTCCCTTCTTTTAACGTGAGTGGTGAGATAAGTCCTAACCCGGACTTGAGAGAAATATAAGATAGGACGGGGCATAATCATAGTGTCATACCAAGAGCATTCTTGGACCATGTGCACATGTGATAACCCTACTCGGTGGAGGCCTCACGGAAGGTAGTACTCTTGTTGTCATGAGCATTCATGTCGACGTTATTACTTTCAATGTGAGTGTCCGTCGAAGCCGTGGACCTTAGTAACCCTTAACCCATCTTGGCCTTTTTAGGACGTAGTGCGGTGGCTAAACCAAGAGCATTCTTGACTTTAGTTGTCACGCAATACTACACTCAAACTAGACTTCCTTGTGGATGATATTGGACTAGGAGCATTCCTATACACCGATATATTCATAAGGGTAGTTGCAATTTGGGAACTTGGTAGAACCCTTGTTACAAGTGCAAATGAAACCATAGTCCTTACCAAATGGCGTTGTTACCCTTGTCTCCAACATGTGGACTTAACCTCACCATAATTTCACCATTTGTGTTAGCATAATCATGCATACATGCATTCATTCATAAAACAAATTCTTTTTCTCATTAAAAAAAAATATCGAAGGACTTAAACAAGTTTTTTTGTAAACATTGTAGATATGACTACTAGGAGTATTAAGAAGTATAGCTTCCAAAGCCAAGATCTGGAAAGCTTGAGGAGTTTGGGAGATGTCATCATTAATCGAGCGAGGTTTCAATCTCACCATGGGAAGATGCTCAAGATTCTCAATACAAAGTTCGACGAAGGGATCCTCAAGACTCTGGTCCAATTCTACGATCCTCGTCTCCACTGCTTCACCTTCCCGGACTACCAGCTTGTCCCCACCCTTGAAGAGTATTCCTACTTGGTCGGCTTACCAGTACTTGACAGAATACCTTTCAGTGGTCTCGAGGGTCCCCCTAAGGCATCAGATATTGCAAAAGCCCTTCACCTCAAGATATCCGACATAACTGATAACCTCACTACCAAAGGGAAAGAGAAAATCCAGGGGCTAACTTCCAAATTCCTAATCAGTAAAGCCAACATTTTTGCTGCATCAAAGAATACTGTTGCTTTCGAGTCCATCCTGGCCTTGCTCATATATGGCCTTGTGCTTTTCCCCAACGTTAATGGTTTTGTCGATGCTAATGCCATCCAAATTTTCCTCACCAAAAACCCTGTCCCTACTCTCCTTGCTGATACTTACCACTCCATCCACCATAGAACCGATAAGCAGGGTGGAACCATCCTTTGTTGTGCACCTTTACTCTATAGGTGGTACATCTCACACCTACCTCAATTCTACCTCTCCAAAGACAAAGCTATATACTCTGAAAAAATCATGTCCCTTGCTCCAGCTGATGTAGTTTGGTACAACCCAGCTTACGACACCGGAACCATCATTGACTCATGTGGAGATTTCGGTAATGTGCCTCTCCTCGGTATTCATGGGGGAATCAGCTACAACCCTATCCTAGCTAGACGACAGTTCGGGTATCCTATGAAAGAAAAGCCTTGCAACATTGCACTAGAGGGCACATTCTATCTTAACCTCACCGATAGCAAAGGTATGAGAGACCAGTTCGTGAAAGCTTGGCGTACCATCCGCAGGAAAAACAGCAATCAATTAGGGGGCAAGTCAGACCTCACTTATGAAACCTATACCCAATGGGTAATCGATAGAGCTGCTGAGTATATGATGCCTTACCCTATACCGAGGTACTTGTCCTCAACCACTCCAACAATACCTTTACCCCTACCCCTTAGTACCCAAGAAAAGTACCAAGAGAAAATGGCTGACTTAAACCGTGTGTGTACCACTTGGAAAAGGAAGTACGAGGAAGCTATGTCTGAAGTAGGGGATAAAGATGTGGAAATACTGCAGCTCAAGCATGAGCTCCTCAACAAAGAGCGACAATTGATCGAGAAAAACGCTCAGATTCAAGCTCAAAGTACGAGGCTCGCACAATTTATCAGCAAGAAGGAGCGCATGGATTTCTTCGCAGGGGCACACCCGGACTTCGAGGAGTAGTCCACTACAAAAGCTCAAGATATTCCCAGTTGTTTCACCACTTTATGTTATTTTCTAGCTTTTTGTGACGTACTTTGGAGTCTATCCCTTGGCTCAGTTTTGTTAAAAGGGAATTATCTCGTACTTTAATTCTTCAATGAAATTTTCAATTATGATGTTTACAAATTTGCTTTTATAAGTCCTTCGATATAAAAAAATGTGTGTCTATTTTTTGCATAGCATCATGCATCATTTTGCATTTCATTGTCTCAATTTCGAGTCTCACAAATATTTCTTTTCCATAAAAAGGGTCAATCTGTTTCAAAAGTGGTCCGACTGTCCTCGTCCAAAGCCAACTCGCACCTACAACACTCGTGCAAACAAAAAGAGTGAACATATCAGTCTGAACAAGAGATCACAACACTCCAGGCCGATTCAGAGAGACTGAGCACGCTGGTGGTTTCACTGGTAGCTTCGCAAAATCAGCCGCAGTTCCAGCAAGGGCCTGAACGCCAACAGCAACAACAGCCTCGACAACAGGCTCCAAAGATGCAGTTTGACCCAATCCCAATGACGTATGCGGAGCTGCTTACCATCTTGTCAAAACTAGAAAGCCTCCTCAGGTGCCTAACGAGTTGCCGGTTGGGTATCAACCTGACCTCTCATGTGCCTTTCATCAAGGAGCACCCGGCCATGACATTGAGCACTGTCTCTCTTTAAAGATTGAAGTCCAGAAGCTGATTGAAGCCAATATATTGCTCTTCGAAGATTGAATTCGGACTTGCAAGCCACATTTGGGTCGTTTTTGATGTTCCTTCTACTACTTATCTGTTCAAAAAATGCGTTGGTTTGTTGTTTGCTGCTTTTCAAAAAAAAAAACTTTCGTTCTGCCCGAGACGAAAGTGAACTGGTGTAGGGCTTTTTGCTTTAAGCATTTTCATCATTAATAAAAAGGTCGTTTTGATCCCGACTTTGTTTTATTTTGTGTTTTTTCTGGAAAAATGGTAATACAAAAAACCAAAAAATGTAATCATTCTCAAATATCTGCATAATCATAACTTATACTTGTCAAAATCAATAATCAAATCATGCATTAATAAACCTGTTGAACACATTAACCATGTACTCTCTTCCAACTTTGAGTTCCCTGTGTCCGAAGCTGAAGTAGGGAAGGATGGGGAGACTCCCAATGAGATCTCTCACATACTGGGGGCATCTTATCCGTCAAAGCTGCAAACAAAATCAAGAACATTGTTCAGAAGATGGCAGTCACTCACGAAGACTGGCATGAGATGTTACCGTTGCCTCGCACGGATATCGTACTTCAGTACACATTTCAACAGGGGCAACCCCCCCTCCTTCCCCAATATACAACATGGAGATAGTGCTTCCCGTGGAGGTTGAAGTCCCGTTAATAGGAGTTCTACTAAAGTCCAAGCTTGATCGAATCTAAACTCATGACGACCTTGTACAAATATATCAAAAGAGGTTTGAAACAAGCTTCTAACAAAAAGGTTCATCCCCATGAATTTCAAGAAGGGAACTTTGTACTACTTTCCAACCAGACTCCAGGGGCAAGTGGACGCCTAATTATGAAGGCCCATGTGCAATGACTCTTACAACTACGGATGGTGACAAACACACACGTCATATGAATGTCGGTGCAGTCAAGAAATACTCTGTCAAAAATAGAAAGCTCGATAAGTCGCAAACCTGAAAAGGCGGCTTAGGCAAAAATGAGCGTCTTGGTGGACTGAAAACCCGAAAGGGCGGTCCAGGCAAAAATTAGAGACAAAAAAAAATGATGATGATTATCCTGGTAGATTGAAAACCCCAAAAGGGCGATCTATGCAAAAGTTAAGGATAAAAAGACAAAGTAACTGCATCAGTCAGCACCATCGACTTGGGGCATACCTGCCAGCGAAGAACCTCTGATTCAAAGCATGGGACATACCTGCTATCAAAGAACCTCCGATTCGAAGCATCTGCAAAGCAAAGACTCGGAACTGGGGCATTCAAAGTTGTCAGGGAGTATAACAGTTATATGTGTTCAATGTACCTTCCCATATATTTACCATTTTCCAAATTTTTCAAAGATCCGTGGAGCCATGCCATTGGCAGGTCCCCACTCAATTCATCAAATTTGAGCCTGTGCCCAATTATTCGGAACTCTCATTTATTCCATTTGCAAAATTTCTTCTATTTTTGATGGCAATACTCGAAGCAAAAAATTTCAAAATACAAAACTTTTTTTACATCTTTTGACAAGTGTGAACAACAAGCACACTCTCTTTGAACTTATGAGTAGTTGAAGCGTACATCAGTATGCGCCTTGAGAACGGTTACACTCCAAAAGAGAAACATGTCTAAACACAATGGAGGGGACCTCTGCTTCAAGCAAGATGCTTTCACAGTCAAAAAAATATACAAAAAATGATATAAAAAAAAAATCAATGCTCGCTAGGTCGAAAAACTTGAAAAGGCGACTTAGGCAATAGAGAGCGTCCCGGTGGACTGAAAACCCGAAAGGGCGGTCCAGGCAAAAATTAGGGGCACAAAAAAAGAATATATTCCCGGTGGACTGAAAACCCGAAAGGGCGGTCCAGGCAAAAGTTAGGGATTTTCAAAAAAAAATATATACAAAAAAAAATGACTGTTGAAGCATGCCAGGTAAAGAGCACTCTGCGTCGGTTTACAAATGGCGGCTTCTTCCATACTTTTGGTCAACAATGGGCTTTCTCCCCAAGATTCATCAGTTGCTACCTTGTGCCAGGTTTACACCATCAATGGCTCAATTTGTTCACAATAATATCATCTCCAAGGAAGTTTGCCGAGTATTTGTACTGCGATATCAGTCCGCCTCCCATCGTACCTGTCTTGTCTCGTTTCATCGAGTCGTCTGTCATATACAGTTCATACAATCATACAAGTTACATTCATACATCCATACAATCATACATTCATACAATCATACATAAATACCTTCACTTATTCATACATTCATACATATCATATACGCAATATCAATTCATACATGATTGCATTGGTCACCAAAATCTTGTTTCGGTCATGTCTTTTCAATTTGGTCTCTACTTATCATTGTGTCAAGCCGCAAGTTTCTACGCATGAGCGTCTAACATTTACCTTCTCATCATCAAAAGTGTCATCCCCAGTGTGTCTGGTCAAGAGATGTCACCCGTCAGTGTCAAGTGGCAAGTCCTAAACAACGGACAGCTTGAGTCTACATTTTATCTTGTTTCAAGTGGCAAGTCCCAAACAATGGACAGCTTGAGTCTACCTTTATCTTGTTTCAAGTGGCGAGTCCTAAACAACGGACAGCTTGAGTCTACATTTTATCTTGTTTCAAGTGGCGAGTCCTAAACAACGGACAACTTGAGTCTACATTTTATCTTGTTTCAAGTGGCGAGTCCTAAACAACGGACAGCTTGAGTCTACCTTTATCTTGTTTCAAGTGGCGAGTCCTAAACAACGGACAGCTTGAGTCTACCTTTATCTTGTTTCAAGTGGCGAGTCCTAAACAACGGACAGCTTGAGTCCACCTTTCGTCATGTTCAGTTTGGAATCACATTTTATTTTCTTCAATGTCATCCCCAGTTTAGCTGTCCAAGAGATATCGCTATAAAGTCTTGTCTTCATTAAAGCTATCGTCTCAAACTGGTACGGTAGTAGACAATCTTTTCCCCAGTGAGACTACACTCCCCAGCAGAGTCGGATCCCCTTCTTTAACGAACTTCGGTATCCCGTTGTTGTTTCTCGTCTCAGTCAGGTCAACTTTGTCGTCCTGCATTCATACAAGCATTTCACGAGCATTCATAGCATCTTAGGTCCAAAATTGTTGTACTTTGTATTTAAGTCTCTTCGCTCCGATCGAATTAAAGATTCCATCTTCAAATCTTCGGACGAAGAAACTTAAATAGGGGCATCTGTCATACCCCAATTTTTGACCTAAGATACCACTGACACGTGTCGATGGACCCTACATTCATACGTCGCTTGATTCTGATCGATCTTTGATTTTCAGTGAAAAATTCGGCAGAGAGGTATTTAAATATACCTCATAATTGGTTCCGAGTCGGGCCCTCTTCTTTTTTCTTTTTTTAATCTTTAATTCCATCTTTTATTTTTTAATCAATTTTAATTTTTAGTTTTTTATTATTTCTTTTTATTAATTACCTTTTAGTGATAAGTCCAAGTCTTTTTTTTAATTATTATCCCATTTTTATTATTTTCATTATTATTCATTTTTCATTATTAGATAAGTCCAAATAAGGTTAAAAAACGTCCAAATGCATCAATCACAATTCTAGGAACTTTTTCATCAAGCCAACAACAAACAACACGTTCATCCCTTTTCCATCCCAATCCAAAGCCACAATTTTTGTGCTACTTTCTAACAAACCCTAATCAAAATCCATTCCCTATAAATTAAACCTGCAAAACACACAAGAAGGGGGGCCAAAAAATTCAACACAACCTGCTATTTACTCATCTCTTTTTCACGCAAAAAAAACCTACAAAGAACCTGCAGCCATCATACAATCCGACCCCAAACTGTTTCAAATCCGACACATCCGAATTCGACACAACACCACGATCCAGCGACTAAATCCACAACAAAGTATCACGCAACCCTCAAGGCCATAAACCTGCACATTTCAAAGGTACAAAATCATCAATAAAACCCCGAAACAACTAAATCCAATTGAAATCCAATTCTCAGTACCAATTTGCGCATACACACAAACCTCAAAGAGATTGTAACAAATCCACGTTACAGTTTTGAAATCAGCCAGTCCCAAAGAAACGATATATACAGCCTCATCACGACCAAACTCATCAAACTATCCCAAACAGGCGAACCTATCACCCTTGCGGCACCCAAACAACACAACACCGTTTCAGATCGACACACACACACAGCCGTCGCAAACAACCACAACGAACCACACGCACACAAGCCAAAACCAGAAACGCACAACACACAACAACACATATAAGGCGACCGATTCAACGCAATCACACCAAGCCATTCGATTCCAATCCGTCACCAACACAGTCGACAACCATCAACAAATCAACAACCTGCAAATTCAAGGTCGCATAGACAGTTTTCATCAACAATCCAAGAGGACCAACACGCAACCGACGTCGAGTCCAGCACCAGGCACAAACCGTCAAAACTCGTCATCCACATCAATCAACCGTCGAAGCACGACAATCAACCGTCCCAGCACTGTCGGCCGTACAACTCAGTCAAACTTGTCACCCAACACAAAATCAATAACTCAAAGGTATACTTTTGTTCCATGGCTTTGTTCTTCTTTTTTTCTTAAGTTTTTTAGAAAACGAGGAGAAATTTAGGAAAGGAAATAAATTGAATAGAGAAAAGAAATAGAAAGTAAAAGAAGGAGTATAAGAGAAGGAGGAATTGAATCAAAGAAGAATAAGAATGGATTTAGGAGAAGAAAAAAAACTTAAAAGAAAAATTGAAATAGAGTGAAGGAGAAGAAGATAGGAAGTTGTGAGCACAGAGAGAGAAGAGAGAGGGTAGAGCTCTCGTGAAGGAAAGAAAAGTAGAGAGAGAAAGTCATGTGGAAAATGACTAGAGAAGGGCTATGAAGCCCGGATACTCCAAAATGGTGCCGTACCCGTGTCGGATACGTATCGGATACCGATACTCCGCGGATACTTCGGATACCGTATCCCAGAAGTATCGGAATTAATTATTTTAATTTAAAATATATATTTTATCGGATACTTATAAGATACTCGACGGATACACACAGATACTTATAAGATACTTCACAGAGACGTATCCAAAAAAAAGTGAAGTGTATAAAAATGAGATTGTGTTGTGAAAATTTAAGATACGAATCACTATAATTATTTTTCGATTAACAAATTAAATATTATGATTTTGGTTGATGAAAGTAACGAGAGAGGGGAGATTTAATCAGTCAACATTAAACAAACTTTGTTTTGTGTTCTTTTATTGATACATTTGTTGATATCATAACATATGAATGAAAATAGAATATGATTTATACAAAAACTTTACATTTTTTATTTTGATCATATGCATTTTATTTTTTTGTAAATTGTGACTTTTATGATTATATAGTATAAGTAATCAATGTTTTTTTAAGCATTTTACACTCATATAAATTTTAATATAAATATTTTGTTAACGTATCTTAGCCGTATCGTATCCTAAATTTTAAAAATTTCGCGTATTCGCGTACCCGTATCGTATCGTACCCGTATCGCACTACGTATCCGGGCTTCATAGGAGAAGGGTCTCACCCCCCTTTATACTACTGGGTCGACCCGACCCTCTGGGTGAACCGACCCGGTTCGTTTAACCTGAGCCCAGCTCCTTTTTTTTTTTAATCTCTACACCTACCTGCTCACTGCTTGCACCCCCCTGCATTCATATTTATTACTACATCTTGTTTAATTCCCTCATGCATTTTTCCATTATGGCATTTTATTTCTATTCGTCACATTTCATTTCTTATTAGCATTTTAATTAAATCATCCATGCATTTTTAGTTTAGGTTTATGCATACCTAACTTTTCGCTACTTATTTTATTAACATGGATATAGTTTGTACACTAAGCTTGAATATAAATAGTTCATGCATATTTCAGTTTTGTTTTAGTATTTCATATTTTAATTTGGTTTGTAGTTTATTGCACATAATTTAGAATATATATTAGGCTATTGTAAAAATCATTCATGCATTTTTTAGTCTAGGATTATCTTCATGCATATTTACATAGTCATTTTTTATGTCATTTATTTTTTATTGCACTACTTAGAATGTAAAATATTAGGCTTAATGTAAATATACATGTTTATTTCCTCTGCATACCTTAGAATGTATAATAGGTTTAAATGTAATTTATTTATTTCCGCAGACCTTAGCATGTATTAATAGGTTTTTTGTAATAGTTTAGGCGCATGTGTGTGTGGGTGCATGTTTACTTTTTATACTTGTTAGTCTAGGTAGAAGGTCCTTGTGGTGGTCCAACGCCACCATAAGGTACCTACGCTTTACATTTTAGCTCCGTTAGTTTAATTTTTAGTCCAATTATTCAAAAAAACAAAAAAAACATGCAAATAGTTCAAAATCACAAAAAAATATTTTTCTTAAACAAACATTGATCTTAAATCAAGTGACCGTCTTTTCATTTTATTTTCTTAAGTCAAATATCAATCAATTTAATTCTGCTTCGAGTCCATTTTCTTTAATATAAAAAACACAAACAAATACTCATTTGCCACTTGGCTTTTCATTTTAAAACTTTTTTCAAACATTAAAAAACACTCAACCAATCAAACGTCAATTTCTACCCCGAACTACGAGGTTTTGATCCCTCACGGGTACGTAGGCAGAGGACACTCGTCCTTCCAAATCAATAAAATGTAGATAATTAGGTCCTCCTTTATTAATCATTTCAAATTCTTTTTTCTTCAAAAAATAAGCAAGTTATAGCACATTATTTAAATAAAACCAAGAGGTTCCCGTAGAGTACTACGGACATAAAGGGTGCTAATACCTTCCCTTTATGTAACTAACCCCCGAACCCTAAATCTTTTCAAAATGGGGTAGTTTGAACTTTTTTCCCCTTTTCCTTTAAAAAATTAAATGTTCAGTCGTGAAATAATCAAGTGAGTCAAAAGCTAATCAAATAGCCTTGATCTCCAAAAAATGACGCGACAAACTTCATAAACAAACATCATCATTAAATCATAATCATCGAATCACAATCAAACTTCATAATCAAACCTCACTTAACTCGACAATGCGACTCAACTCGACTATGCAACTCTTAACATCTCAAATTATCTTAGCATCTTAACAACTTAACAACTTGACAACTCGACAACTTCACATCTTAAATCATATTAAAAACCTCTTGATATGCAAATGCATTTGGTACCAATACAGAACATCAAGCTCCCAACCAACTTATATGAGCGTAAATAGGCTCTTCAGAGCATCAAGCTCCCAACCAACTTATATGAGCGTAAATAGGCTCTTCAGAGCATCAAGCTCCCAACCAATCGTGTGAATGACTAAGCATTCCAGAGCATCAAGCCCCCAACCAACGTATATGAGTATGCAATGGACTCAACTTCCTACAACTTAGACAACTTCATGAACATCTATGACATCCTAACATCTTGATATCTTGACAACATAACATCTTAATAACTTGATGACTTCATAACGACTTGACGACTTAACAACTCTTATCATCTTAACATCTTGACAACATATGGATCACATAAATAATTCATGTCATATCATAATATAACAATATCAAATGATAATAAACAACATCTTAAAACATCATATTCATCAATCATAAACAACTTCATATAACATCGTATTTAAACATCAACAATAATTCACTATGTATCTTTGTAAAAACATAATAAATTATCCACAACATATTTTCATGTCAAACCAAAGCTATTGGAAAGATATCACAAATATCAACAACTTTCATGTTTACAACAAAGTTCAATTCAAAACAGAAACATATGAACAAAACGCAAAAACATGAAACAGAGAAGGCTGTCACCGTACAATTTCGCTAAGACCTCCCTGTAGTATTTTCATCATAACTCAAAGACCAAACATCATTTCCACGTCAAACCAAAGCCACTGGAAAGCTAACAAAATTATCTAAAACTTTCATGTTTACGCCTAAGACCAATTCTGTACCGATCAGTACCAGTTTTTATTTTAAATTCGGAAAAGTTGTGCTGAAAGTCCATAAAAATTCACTGTGACCTACGTGCAGTAATTTGACCATAACTCAAGTTCTATAAATCATTTTGACGTGAGACCAACGGCATTAGAAAGCTAACATCCATACCTACAACTTTTGTGTTTACACCTAAACCCAGTTCGGAACTTAAACTTGTCAAACTGAGACAATAAAAACGCGTTTTGCACACTGTCAGTAAAATCGCAGTTCAGCTGCGATTTCGCCTTAGGGAAATCTTTTCGACTCCGTTTTCGATCCAATACTCTCCAAACTTGGCCCTAATCATTACTCTATGATTACCCAATCATTAGAACACTAATTATTCATCAACCTACTGTATACAAATTCAAAGAGTTCTTAAATCTATTAACAACCTATTACAATTCTTAAACCCTAATTCTTAAACTCACAGACATCTCATCCAATTCCATGGTTCTAACCTCAAAACTATATCTAATAATCATCCTATGGATTATCTAAGGTCTGTACACAGTTTCTACATCAATCTAACAACTTTTCATCGGTTAATCCTCAATTCTTCACTTAAAACCCTAATTCCTCAATCCTCACAAACTCTCCCCAACTTGTTAGATGTAATCTAATGATTTAACAACTTAATATTAATGCAAGATAGTCTCACCCTCACCTTAGATTAATTCTTGAATCAGCAGCAGGGTTCTTCTTTCCTAAGGTCTTCTCCTCTTCTCTTGACTTTTCTCTTCTCTTCTCTTCTTTCTTGTTCTCCTCTTTTCCAAAAAGCGGTTTTAGGTAAACTCTTTCTAACTTAAGCTTCTCTATTTATAATACTAAAATATTCTTCCCAAATCTATTTAGGCCCAACAACTTATTCTTCTTTCTATTCTAACCTCCAATTTTACTCACACTAATAATCCTCATATTTTAATAAATAATATTTCTCTACTAAATATATAATAATACACCAAATAACAAATATATATCTATAACAATTAACAAATATATTATGCTAGTAAATACCAACATATAACATAACAAAATATCACTCAACAAAATATATTAACTAAATTATAAAAAGACATCTAATCTCAACAAATCATATATCCCTCATATACATCATATAAATATATAAATATATTCTAAAACTAATTAAAATAATTAAATAAAAAGGAGGGCGTTACAACTCTCCCCAACTTAAAAGAATTTCGTCCTCGAAATTCAAGCACAATAGAAAATAAATTTAGTCATTACTTCTTCAAACAAAACACAAAAACCACATCAAGTTAGTCAGTTAAACATGATCACATAAAAAAACATAACTACTAACTAGATAACATGACGACACGACACAACGACTCATCTACTTGGCCGGACGGACCGACCTGCTCTGATACCAATTGTAACACCCCGTTTTCCCAACAAGAAAATTTTCATAAATAAAATCAGAGTTTAACAACTTTAAACGGAATGCTACACTTCTTAAAAATTCATAAACTGAAAAAATAACTATTTATTCTTCAAAATCATTTAACATAAGTATTTCAAAACTTCGCAGCGGAAATTAGTTCAACATAATAAAAGTCTTTGGCACGCAGGCCTCATCATAAAAATCTCATAAGTCCTGTTCAACATTTATTCATAAAAATCCATAAGTAATACGTAAGGAATAGAAATAGAAGACATAATCCCATCCCGTTACGTATCAGAGCACCTAAGACACACTTGTGAGGAGTCCACTCACGACCGCAACTAATCATGGTTACCTGCAAGTTACCCATACGAAGAGCAACATTTCCAAGCAGAGGGGTGAGATTTCTCAAACAATAATATTAAACATATAAATCATATAAAGTACATTCAACAACTTAAACATCTTATAATGCATTAATCATATCTAATAACTTAAACTTCCTTAACTAGTGTCATTATTCTTCCTACATTAGTCATATACTTCATCAAATACCTCAATTATTAATCAAAAAACATCATCACATGTCATCAATTAATAGTCACAAACACCTTATCATAATCACATAACATCTTATCATAAATCACATAACATCTTATCATAAATCACATAACATCTAACATCAATAATAATCATAAGCATCATAACGTAATTCACATAAGTATCATTATCAAAACATAGCATTTATCGAAAACAACTTCATAATCAAGTTCATAATCAACTTCATAAACAAACATCATCATTAAATCATAATCATCGAATCACAATCAAACTTCATAATCAAACCTCACTTAACTCGACAATGCGACTCAACTCGACTATGCAACCCTTAACATCTCAAATTATCTTAGCATCTTAACAACTTAACTACTTGACAACTCGACAACTTCACATCTTAAATCATCTTAAAAACCTCTTGATATGCAAATGCATTTGGTACCAATACAGAGCATCAAGCTCCCAACCAACTTATATGAGCGTAAATAGGCTCTTCAGAGCATCAAGCTCCCAACCAATCGTGTGAATGACTAAGCATTCCAGAGCATCAAGCCCCCAACCAACGTATATGAGTATGCAATGGACTCAACTTCCTACAACTTAGACAACTTCATGAACATCTATGACATCCTAACATCTTGATATCTTGACAACATAACATCTTAATAACTTGATGACTTCATAACGACTTGACGACTTAACAACTCTTATCATCTTAACATCTTGACAACATATGGATCACATAAATAATTCATGTCATATCATAATATAACAATATCAAATGATAATAAACAACATCTTAAAACATCATATTCATCAATCATAAACAACTTCATATAACATCGTATTTAAACATCAACAATAATTCACTATGTATCTTTGTAAAAACATAATAAATTATCCACAACATATTTTCATGTCAAACCAAAGCTATTGGAAAGATATCACAAATATCAACAACTTTCATGTTTACAACAAAGTTCAATTCAAAACAGAAACATATGAACAAAACGCAAAAACATGAAACAGAGAAGGCTGTCACCGTACAATTTCGCTAAGACCTCCCTGTAGTATTTTCATCATAACTCAAAGACCAAACATCATTTCCACGTCAAACCAAAGCCACTGGAAAGCTAACAAAATTATCTAAAACTTTCATGTTTACGCCTAAGACCAATTCTGTACCGATCAGTACCAGTTTTTATTTTAAATTCGGAAAAGTTGTGCTGAAAGTCCATAAAAATTCACTTTGACCTACGTGCAGTAAGTTGACCATAACTCAAGTTCTATAAATCATTTTGACGTGAGACCAACGGCATTAGAAAGCTAACATCCATACCTACAACTTTTGTGTTTACACCTAAACCCAGTTCGGAACTTAAACTTGTCAAACTGAGACAATAAAAACGCGTTTTGCACACTGTCAGTAAAATCGCAGTTCAGCTGCGATTTCGCCTTAGGGAAATCTTTTCGACTCCGTTTTCGATCCAATACTCTCCAAACTTGGCCCTAATCATTACTCTATGATTACCCAATCATTAGAACACTAATTATTCATCAACCTACTGTATGCAAATTCAAAGAGTTCTTAAATCTATTAACAACCTATTACAATTCTTAAACCCTAATTCTTAAACTCACAGACATCTCATCCAATTCCATGGTTCTAACCTCAAAACTATATCTAATAATCATCCTATGGATTATCTAAGGTCTGTACACAGTTTCTACATCAATCTAACAACTTTTCATCGGTTAATCCTCAATTCTTCACTTAAAACCCTAATTCCTCAATCCTCACAAACTCTCCCCAACTTGTTAGATGTAATCTAATGATTTAACAACTTAATATTAATGCAAGATAGTCTCACCCTCACCTTAGATTAATTCTTGAATCAGCAGCAGGGTTCTTCTTTCCTAAGGTCTTCTCCTCTTCTCTTGACTTTTCTCTTCTCTTCTCTTCTTTCTTGTTCTCCTCTTTTCCAAAAAGCGGTTTTAGGTAAACTCTTTCTAACTTAAGCTTCTCTATTTATAATACTAAAATATTCTTCCCAAATCTATTTAGGCCCAACAACTTATTCTTCTTTCTATTCTAACCTCCAATTTTACTCACACTAATAATCCTCATATTTTAATAAATAATATTTCTCTACTAAATATATAATAATACACCAAATAACAAATATATATCTATAACAATTAACAAATATATTATGCTAGTAAATACCAACATATAACATAACAAAATATCACTCAACAAAATATATTAACTAAATTATAAAAAGACATCTAATCTCAACAAATCATATATCCCTCATATACATCATATAAATATATAAATATATTCTAAAACTAATTAAAATAATTAAATAAAAAGGAGGGCGTTACAACTCTCCCCAACTTAAAAGAATTTCGTCCTCGAAATTCAAGCACAATAGAAAATAAATTTAGTCATTACTTCTTCAAACAAAACACAAAAACCACATCAAGTTAGTCAGTTAAACATGATCACATAAAAAAACATAACTACTAACTAGATAACATGACGACACGACACAACGACTCATCTACTTGGCCGGACGGACCGACCTGCTCTGATACCAATTGTAACACCCCGTTTTCCCAACAAGAAAATTTTCATAAATAAAATCAGAGTTTAACAACTTTAAACGGAATGCTACACTTCTTAAAAATTCATAAACTGAAAAAATAACTATTTATTCTTCAAAATCATTTAACATAAGTATTTCAAAACTTCGCAGCGGAAATTAGTTCAACATAATAAAAGTCTTTGGCACGCAGGCCTCATCATAAAAATCTCATAAGTCCTGTTCAACATTTATTCATAAAAATCCATAAGTAATACGTAAGGAATAGAAATAGAAGACATAATCCCATCCCGTTACGTATCAGAGCACCTAAGACACACTTGTGAGGAGTCCACTCACGACCGCAACTAATCATGGTTACCTGCAAGTTACCCATACGAAGAGCAACATTTCCAAGCAGAGGGGTGAGATTTCTCAAACAATAATATTAAACATATAAATCATATAAAGTACATTCAACAACTTAAACATCTTATAATGCATTAATCATATCTAATAACTTAAACTTCCTTAACTAGTGTCATTATTCTTCCTACATTAGTCATATACTTCATCAAATACCTCAATTATTAATCAAAAAACATCATCACATGTCATCAATTAATAGTCACAAACACCTTATCATAATCACATAACATCTTATCATAAATCACATAACATCTTATCATAAATCACATAACATCTAACATCAATAATAATCATAAGCATCATAACGTAATTCACATAAGTATCATTATCAAAACATAGCATTTATCGAAAACAACTTCATAATCAAGTTCATAATCAACTTCATAAACAAACATCATCATTAAATCATAATCATCGAATCACAATCAAACTTCATAATCAAACCTCACTTAACTCGACAATGCGACTCAACTCGACTATGCAACTCTTAACATCTCAAATTATCTTAGCATCTTAACAACTTAACAACTTGACAACTCGACAACTTCACATCTTAAATCATCTTAAAAACCTCTTGATATGCAAATGCATTTGGTACCAATACAGAGCATCAAGCTCCCAACCAACTTATATGAGCGTAAATAGGCTCTTCAGAGCATCAAGCTCCCAACCAATCGTGTGAATGACTAAGCATTCCAGAGCATCAAGCCCCCAACCAACGTATATGAGTATGCAATGGACTCAACTTCCTACAACTTAGACAACTTCATGAACATCTATGACATCCTAACATCTTGATATCTTGACAACATAACATCTTGATAACTTGATGACTTCATAACGACTTGACGACTTAACAACTCTTATCATCTTAACGTCTTAACATCTTAACATCTTGACAACATATGGATCACATAAATAATTCATGTCATATCATAATATAACAATATCAAATGATAATAAACAACATCTTAAAACATCATATTCATCAATCATAAACAACTTCATATAACATCGTATTTAAACATCAACAATAATTCACTATGTATCTTTGTAAAAACATAATAAATTATCCACAACATATTTTCATGTCAAACCAAAGCTATTGGAAAGATATCACAAATATCAACAACTTTCATGTTTACAACAAAAATCAATTCAAAACAGAAACATATGAACAAAACGCAAAAACATGAAACAGAGAAGGTTGTCACCGTACAATTTCGCTAAGACCTCCCTGTAGTATTTTCATCATAACTCAAAGACCAAACATTATTTTCACGTCAAACCAAAGCCACTGGAAAGCTAACAAAATTATCTAAAACTTTTATGTTTACGCCTAAGACCAATTATGTACCGATCAGTACCAGTTTTTATTTTAAATTCGGAAAAGTTGTGCTGAAAGTCCATAAAAATTCACTGTGACCTACGTGCAGTAATTTGACCATAACTCAAGTTCTATAAATCATTTTGACGTGAGACCAACGGCATTAGAAAGCTAACATCCATACCTACAACTTTTGTGTTTACACCTAAACCCAGTTCGGAACTTAAACTTGTTAAACTGAGACAATAAAAACGCATTTTGCACGCTGACAGTAAAATCGCAGTTCAGCTGCGATTTCGCCTTGGGGAAATCTTTTTGACTCCGTTTTCGATCCAATACTCTCCAAACTTGGCCCTAATCATTACTCTATGATTACCCTATCATTAGAACACTAATTATTCATCAACCTACTGTATGCAAATTCAAAGAGTTCTCAAATCTATTAACAAACCTATTACAATTCTTAAACCCTAATTCTTAAACTCACAGACATCTCATCCAATTCCATGGTTCTAACCTCAAAACTATATCCAATAATCATCTTATGGATTATCTAAGGTCTGTACACAGTTTCTACATCAATCTAACAACTTTTCATCGGTTAATCCTCAATTCTTCACTTAAAACCCTAATTCCTCAATCCTCACAAACTCTCCCCAACTTGATAGATGTAATCTAATGATTTAACAACTTAATATTAATGCAAGATAGTCTCACCCTCACCTTAGATTAATTCTTGAATCAGCAGCAGGGTTCTTCTTTCCTAAGGTCTTCTCCTCTTCTCTTGACTTTTCTCTTCTCTTCTCTTCTTTCTTGTTCTCCTCTTTTCCAAAAAGCGGTTTTAGGTAAACTCTTTCTAACCTAAGCTTCTCTATTTATAATACTAAAATATTCTTCCCAAATCTATTTAGGCCCAACAACTTATTCTTCTTTCTATTCTAACCTCCAATTTTACTCACACTAATAATCCTCATATTCTAATAAATAATATTTCTCTACTAAATATATAATAATACACCAAATAACAAATATATATCTATAACAATTAACAAATATATTATGCTAGTAAATACCAACATATAACATAACAAAATATCACTCAACAAAATATATTAACTAAATTATAAAAAGACATCTAATCTCAACAAATCATATATCCCTCATATACATCATATAAATATATAAATATATTCTAAAACTAATTAAAATAATTAAATAAAAAGGAGGGCGTTACAAGATTGAATACATACAATTCTCTTTTTTTTTTGGTAAAGTAGCTTAATGGCTAGAATTCACCTTTTTCAAGATGAATAAGTGGGGTGTCCGGGGTTCGAACCCCGACCCCTGCATATAACAATGCATGTCTCTGCCAACTGAGCGATGCTCACGGGGACAATACAATTCTTGTTATAGTATTTAAGAATTAGTTAATGAAATGAAATATATTTTTCATTTTTTTATTATCGTTATTTTCGCCACACAAATTTTATAGGAGGAAGAGATGAGAGATGGAGTTAAACATAAAGGAGAGGGAGGGAGAAAGAGGATGGAGAGAGTGATAAGGGGGAAAGGATGATAGTTGGAGAGATAGGGAAGGAGAGAAATCAGAGAGGGGGCATAAAAGTGAAATGAGGGGAGGAAAAGTTGAAAATAAATTAGAATATTTGGATATATGGCTTCTAAAAGTTGATTGCCATACGGGCTAGATCAGCCGTCCGTTTATCTTTTTTTTTTCAAAAAAGAGATTTACTTTTCCCACCCTGCTGCCTTCTCGCGCGCCCTGCAAAATTTCCAAAAATGCCCCTGGTCCAGATTATATAATCCGGACCAGATTGTTAGAGATTTCCGGAAAACGAACTCCGGACCATACTGTTATATGTTTTTTTGAATCTTTCTTTGATGTCAAGGGTCTCTGTTGACCGTTATATGAACCCCACACACGCTGCAATGCAATTGCAAGGTTCATATGAACGGTCAACAATGACCATCACACCACCGACACCCCTAAAAAACTAAAAACATTTGAAGAAAATGGAAGAAAAGAGGTGAAGTGAAGAATGAAGGTATTTGTTGAAGATGGAAGCCTATTTATAGCCTAAAACAAGTCTTAGGTCATTAGTACAGTCAATGAAAACGTGTTAGTGGTTGTAACCGTCCAAACCTACATTAATGACTCTCTTTCAAAAGTATCCAATGTTGAAGCTTTCCGGATTATACAATCCGGAACTTCCTCAACCCTACAAGAAGTGCCAACTTTTCCCTTGTTCACCATCATCGTATTAATCCGGAAAATATATTCTTAAAACCAAAGGTGCATTCCGGATTGTATTTTCCAGACTGCATCAGTGTCATGACCGGTGGTCTGACCACATGTTTTTGTCGGTGGTCAAGTCAAAAAACGTGTTTTACCACGTTTTTTGACTACATTTATGACCTCCCAACCGTTTTTGACCCCCCTATAAATAGCCTTCCAAACCCCACCATTTCTCACACCATCCTCTCCCACCCTCTCCTCCTCTTCTTCCTTCTACAACCATGGTTTTCCATCGTTGGCCTTTCATAGATAAGGGCCTCGTTGAAAACTTTCAGGGTTATCTGGGCGTAAGTTTGAGAACCCCCTACCTCCCTCAGGGGCATTGTTCTCCTCTTCCCGCCCTCCTCTTCCCTCCTCCTCCGGTTGCCCTCCAATATTGAAAATACTGCTATGTCCTATCACATAGCAGTGGTTAGGCTCTTAGGAGATTAGAATTAGGCTCTTAGGAGATTAGAAATAGATTTAGGATCTTATGCAATAAGCTTAAAAAGCTTGAAAATAATTGTAATGTATTGTTCATATATTAATAAAATGAGTTGTTTTTATGTTTGTGTCTTTTTATTTATGTTTTTTACTTTATTTGCATTTTATTTGATGAATTTTAAAGCTTGAAATTGTAAAAGTTCTGGAAGAAAACAATTCTGGACTGTAAAATCCGGATATATCTGCAAAATTCTAACAATCGATTCCGAAAAACGAAATCCGGACCAGGGGTAAAAATGGAAAAAAAATAGGGCGCGCTAGGAAAGACATAGGGTGGGAAAAGTAATTCTGTTTTAAAAATTGCTCTTTAGGCTCTCAAAATTGCACTCAGCCATCCCGAAGTAATCCAAATACTCTCAGACAGAAATTAACTGTCCTTCGGTCTCGAACAAAAGCTAACTTCCGTTGCAAATCTGTAATCAATTTCCCAACGGCGTCACTTAAGTGTCGTTCATTCCTTTTTAGTCACTTTCTCGTCCAATATTGGATTGTGTTTGTGCATGTAGAGTTGGGGAATTTTTCACAACATAAAAGCAAATGTGGATTATATCTCTGACTCAACTGTGGCAATCAAGTTACTACAACATTGAACACCCTACTACTCAACTAGTTAAAACAATCCATCGTCTAGTTGAAGGGGTACTGCGATTTGGTGGCAACACATTCTATGAGAGGCTAAATATAATTTATTGGTTATTGATAATCGCAAAGTTTTTGAATCAGTTCCAAATTTCAGCAAAAGAAAAGGTACTCCCTCCGTTTCATAATAATTGAGCATTTTGTACAAAAATATTGTCCTAAAATAACTGATCCATTTCACTTTTTAATACAGTATTAATTATTTTTTTTTCTAATTATAACTCTAATTAATATTACTTTCATGACTCACAATTCAATATATTTCACTTTGCTTTTATGATAGTGGAGAATGCACAAATACATAACAAAAACACTTAAAACCATTTTTCTCTCTCCTTCATTTATACATTTTTCTTAATACATGTGAAATGAACAAATGACTCGGTTGATCCGAGACGGATGGCGTATAAAACCATTTTTTGAAAGAAAACCTCTTTCATCAAACAACATATGGAAAATAGAAATGCACAATTGTTTCATAAAAAAGATGATTTATCCGGTAAGATTTTTGTTATTGGCATCATTAGTCTATTAGTTTTATGTGAATAGATAACGACAATGGAACCATAGGATTGTTCAATAGGTAAACAGTTAAAAACACAACTGAAAAAGGAATGAACGACACTTAAGTGTCGTTAGAAATTGAATAAAAATTTGCAATTGTTGTTGGGATAGAACGACAATTAGCTACCTTTGGGGCATCTAGGTGCTTTTGGGGTGGTTGAGAGCAAATTCATAAGTCTAAAGAGCAATTTTCCTTTTTTTTTTCTTCTTACAAACGGTTCGTTTATCTTAAAGAACGATCTTTGTAGTACAAATGCATATGTGCTCACTAGCCTTTTTTATGTTACAAAAAATATTGAAAAGATCAATAAAACACGAAGAAAAAAATTAGATGTCTCGTTATCGACTGGAGGATTAGTCTCGTAGTTAGTCCTAACTCCTAAGCACCTAAGCCGTGAGAATACTAGGGATATCTACTAGAGATCAAAGATCATAATTATGATGGGTTAGAAAAACAAAAACATCACATAAAATGATTAATTAATTAAATTTGTATTAATGTATATAAGATTTACATTAGCTCTACTGGAAAAAAAATGATTTACATTAGCTGAACGTAGGTTAATGCTAAGAAAATTAAGCTGAAGTGGTTTATGAACGAACTGTTCAAGCGAACTTGAGTTCGATTCATGAGTAGAACAATTTTTGGTAATGTTTTACTTACCTCTCGGTCGAATTCCATATTACCATGGTCTCTTTCCCCTAAAAATTGAAGGGATTAAACTAAAAAAAAAATCAAAGAAAAAACGATAAATCTATAAATACAAAAGGCGTATCTACTCAAAAATAAAACACAAATACAAGGTGTATTCATTAAAATAAAAACACATGAGGCGTCAATAAATTAGACTATGTTTGTACCAATCAGATCTTGGATATAAACAAATTTATCTTATACTAGCGTTCAAAGAGGGGTTCGAAACATGTATATCCGGCATTTGGATTTTGAACTATGGTTAAAATGACCGTGGCTCTTTTTTCTCACTTTAGAATTCGAATTGGTGAGAAAAATAGTTAGTTACGGTTGAACCGTGGCTAAAAAGACCATGGCTAATTTTTTTTCACTTTGAAAATAGGGGAAATCTCATTTCAGATTATAGAATCCGAAAATTCGAGGGCATTTTTAGAATTTTAAAGGGTGCATTAGAATTATGGAGGGTGGGAAAAGAAATTCTCAATAATAAACTGCAAAAATATACAGATCTATTTAGTACAGCTTCTTTCAATTGCAAGCCTATTAAGCTTGGGCTTAGGATATCTTCTGCAAATCAAGAGCTTTTCAATCGCAAGCCTATTAAGCTTGGGCTTAGGATAGGATATCTTCTGCAAATCAAGAGTTTATATTTGAGAGAATTGCTCTTCTTCCATCTGTGAGTTAACTTACGCTGAAAAATACACCTACGTGAGTTAACTTACGTTGAAAATACACCGACTCACGCTCGGCTATTTGATGGGAATGAGCTAAAATAGATGGGAGATGAGCAATTATCTATATTTGATCCTTAATGAAAATAATTATATAAAAACTTTTAATATTTTAGTAAAGAAATTATGTAATAATCCTTTAAGTATCATTTGAAAAATGAGAATGTTTGGAACATTTCTATGTATTTTTGAAAATTTTGGTTCATGTTTAAGGTCGTCACTGAGTTTTTTTATGGAAAAAAAAATGTGTGATCAATTTATCCGTGTTCTGCTTTTTGAAAAGAAAGAAAAATTGATAACAGAAAATCTAAGAATTTTGGATATAAAATTTAAAATTTTTGAACATTTTTAATTCCGAATAGTTTAGTTTTTCAAATTGGCAGAATGTTTTTTTTTTCAGGATATTTATTGTACTTTCTTTTTTTGACGTTAAAGACGATTTCATTAATGAAAGTCTGACAATAAATCAAATGCAAAGACTGCAGAAATACAAGGCGGAGTTTCTTCAATCCATATGGAATCTAAATTCCTAAGAGCATATTTATTGTACTTCAAATATGGGACAAATGTGAAATTTAGGAAAATTGAGAAATAGATTATGTTTTTTTATGGGATAAATTGAAATATCTAAACCATAATTTCTTTTTTTATTTGACAAAGAAAGATATTATGGTTTAGATATTTCAATTTATTTTGTAATATTTTTTCCTTATTGACCTAATTAAAAGATTTGATTTTGGTGAATATCGTAATTTGTCATAATTTAAAATTAAGTTTCAAATGTGATTTGAATCAATGGTGGTCCAATCCTATTTGTTGTCTTGGTATTATGTTTCATATATGGTGTTTGGATGTTTTTGTTGGTGATGTTGTTTTTTCTGCTCTTGAGGGTTGGTTTAATTCATTGATTATTACCCTTTTTTTTCATTTGTTTGAGTAATCAAGTATTTTATTTGAAAAGACTTCATCCCACAATGATTATTTTATAATGGCAACAAAAAATATTCTAAATTATTTCGTGCCACGTTATCACCTTTATAGTAACATGTAGTAGTGCTTATCATCTTACAATTGTTTAACAATTGCTTATCATCTTACAATTGTTTAACCGTGTGGTTATTATTATCCCTTGATGGGTATAAGTATGATAATTATTTGTATTGAATTGAAATTGTGGACAGTTGAGTCCCTAGATTTCTTGTCTCATAAAGTGTTTGCTACTTATATATGAAAATCTTTATAGTACGGGTACCCTACATACACTAACACAAATGTTAAGAAACCAAAATTGTAAAATTCTATTGGCAAGAAGAGAAGATTGATGTTGGACGAATCAAAATGAGGAAAATGATCACTCTTTGTTTGGGTTTGGATTGTAGCATCTTTATTATGATTGAATTGAAATAATAGAGGGAATCCCCTTGCTTTGCATGGTGTGATGAATGCAATAGCTAGCTAGCACAGATTTAGAAGTCCTTTCCATCTTTTTTTCATTTTAGCTAGCTCCATCATTATTATAGAGGTTGAGATTGAGCCTCCTATAAAATCAATTGCCTCTGTCATATTAGCAAAGTCAAGAGGTACACCTCAATTTCCACTTTAACAAATTTTATATATCAACTAAAAGCATTTGTGGACAAATTTGATCATCACTTTTTTCTCTCAATAATATAAGCTTTTCTTTTGTTAAGCTTTCCTATAATAGAGTTTTGTTTTTTGTATATTATTTTTTTCTTTTGTGTCAATGTCACTTAGTCATAATCATAGAATTGCATGTTCTTCAAATAATCATACAATTCGAAAGTTTCTTTTTTGTTTTCCCTTTTTTGATAAAGGTTTAATAATTAGCAATCTACTACGGAAAATACTTGTGTGGACCAGGGACCAAACCCCATTGTGTGGTCACAACCAAAGAAATGGGAGAGAAGAGAGAGAAGGGAGAAGAGAGAGAAAATGGAAAAAGTAAAGAAAGAAAGCAAAAACTATGTGTGTAACCAAACCCAATTGTGTGGTCCTGGTCCACGCAAGTCTTTCTCATCTACTACACCCTTCTATTTTATTTATAAGAGAAAGTTTTGTCAACAAAAGTTAATGTACTTGGTTTAAAATTTGGACCAGATACATCAATTTTTATTGACCTAATTTTCTCTTATATATAAGACGGAAGGAAGCATGTGACAAAATGTTTACATAGTGATGATTTAAGATTATGGACCAACACTTCCTCAATTGTTTTAAATGTTCTTGCTAAATTATTTAATTAGTGATTAATCATTATTTCTAAGTGACATTGACATGTGTGATCACTTAACTTGATTTCACGTAACAACTTAGTTATTTATCTTTTTTTCATGTCATTTCGGACTTTCACTTATATTAGCACTAGGTATTCAACCCGTGCGTGGCACGGGTTTGATTACAATGTATATTTTTTAAAGTTATTGAAAATAATAAATTTGGTGGATCTCTATTGAATTATTTTTTAATTAAAATTAAAATAGCTATTAAAATATTTTTAAACTTATTATTCTCTCGTCCAATGAATATAGAGTATAGAGTAGATAAAATTTACTTTTGACATAAACAGTGTATCATTCACCTCTATTAGAAATCAATAGAATTTAATAAAAATTTCTTTTAATATATTTTCTTGGTTTAGTTTATATCTCCTATTTTTTTTTACTTTATTTTAATACATTTTTGGATTTTAGATAGAAAAAATTATGAATTATAATTAGATATTATCAAATTTATATTGTAATTACTCAAGTCAATGAAATTATTTTATTTAAAGAAAATAGAAGGAAATAACTCAATTTTAATAAATAAATAAATAAATTAAATGACACATTTTCATATGTACCATTCAAACACTTCATGACAACATAGTTTTTAGATAAAAAAAATAAAATTATTCATCTTCTCCTCCTCCCTTTTACAAATAATTTATTTATTAAAAATTAATTTGAATAATTATAGTTTCATTATTTAATTATAGCATACACGGAGGATGCATATTATATTTAGCATTTTGGTGCTAAATACAAAACAATTTTTTTATTAATTTTTTTTAATGTTGAATTTAAAAAACATATGGAATATGGTTTTAGCACAATCTCTTCATTAGCCGGGACTATAATACGTGCAAATGAAACCCTATTTATCCTTTAACCACATTCATATATAAATTTTTCAAGTCAATTGTAGTTAATGGTTTAAATTTATTTTTGTTGAATCATTTTTCTCAATGATTTGTTTTAACTTTATGTCCACTAAATTTAAAATTTTATTGTATAAATTCTTGTAGTCTTCACCTTTACAAACTAAGATATTGTTTTTATGTAAGATACAATCTTCCATATTCAATTGAAATTATTTGAATAAAAATGAATTGAACTTTTACTTCATGTTCCATATTATTGATATTTACATAAAAACTCTAAGTTTAGACTACATAAATATATTGTAGTTTTCATTTTTTAATATATTATACTTACTTCATAAACAGAAGTCTCATTTATCCTCTTCTCATTCCTTCAATTTTTTTTTATTCTCTTCTACAAATTCACAAGAAAATATTATCATATCCAAATCAAGTAACAAAAGGAAATAAGAAAATTAGAAAAGTAGACTAATAAACATTATATCAATAAAAAAAAAGTGGGGCTAGAATACTTGGTCAATCCAAGAGTTATAAATGAAAATTGAAACTTACTAAACAATTGTAAGTTTGTAACTAATTAACCAATCTATTCATTAAAAAATTTCATTAATACAATGAGTGAGTAAATTATCATAGCTAGGGAATATGAAAAATAGTAGTTTAAAGGTTGGTGTGTCAAAGTCTTTATAAAAATATAATAAGACATTAGTAATTAATAAAAATGTAACTAATGAGTTTATCAATGTAATTATTTTAATTTGTAACTTACAACCTTTCATTAACCTTTATTAAACTCTTCTAAATATTTTAAGAAATATAATTATTTTTTGGCTAAATATATTATTTGAGTGATAGAGCTGCTACTAGTCCCCCAATTGCTTCTGCTTCTTTGTTTACAAAAGAGAAGGTGCAAGAAATTTCAGTTGAGGTGCCTTTTGATGTTACTAGCCCTGCTGCCAGCTTGCCCGATGTAGAGGTGCAGGTCAATATTGATGGGGATGGTTCGGACACTGCTCAAATTGAAGGGTCTGTTGATGCTTGTAAAGAAGATGTTGCGGCTGTTGATGGGGAGCCCTCTTTATTCCAACACGTAGCAAACAATATCACAGATGAGGCAGAGGTAAATTTATCGTTTCCGGTCCCACCCGTACAGCAACATGTTAGCAAGAACATTCAAGATGGTCTTGATTTATGGGCCAGAATCCGTGAATATGATCAACGAATGGCTGATGAAGGCTTCACTCAAGTTCTTACCAAGGCGCAGAAGCAAACTCGTAAAAAGCAAGTCCTTGGCACGTCCTATCAAACCCACGCAAAGGGTGCTCTTCCATCTTCCAAATGATACTGTTATATTGGAATGTCCTTATCAGTTGTGCGGACAAATTGACGACTATGAGTCATGGGATTCAAAGTTCTATTTGGTTAGATACTCTTCCGGCTGATCGTCAGTTGCATATGGTTTTCTTCGTGATAGAGTTGGTTTGTTTAACTACAGATTTTCTTAGTCTGTAGTAGTTTTTTTCAGCATTTTTTGTTTGTTTTTCTTCTGAGGGTTTTGGCCTAGTCCCCCCTCTTCTTGTATTTTTTTTTTCCTTTTTTTTAATAAAATTTTAGAGTTTGGCGGCATAGGACGGAGGTTTCCCAGATGCCAACCTAGTTGGTATGTCGGTGTTTCCTCCCGATGTCTGCCATTACTCCTTGCTTAGCAAAAAATATTATTTGAGTGATCATTTTATTTTGTTCGTTTGTAACATTTTTCTTCAAAAATTATTGTCATTTTGTATTTTATTTTACATAATATTAAAATATCTAAGTTGCAAAATTCATGAGAATAATATTATTATTTAATGAACTTTAACATTTTTGTGTTCTATATTTTTCAAAAGTATATAAACATGATAAATAGATAAAATATACTGAAAATATAAGTGTGCAAATAAATACATACTTTTTTGATAAAAAGAAAATAAATATAGATGATAATAATTATGACTATGTTCATATAAAATAAATTCAAAAAATTAAAATGATTCATTCAAATATATATTTATAAATTGTTGAATTTTATTCAAACTATATGATCGATCTAAAAGGAACTTGAGTATCTATCATGTCATAGAAACCAAAGAATAGCCAAGAGATGAATAGTAAAAAACAGAAGAAAAATTATAATACCAAATTGAAGAGCTACCATCCAATAGTTTTTTGGAGAGAGTGATGATGAACAATCATTTTTCATAAACTTCTTCTTGAGCAACAACGATGCATCCAAATTAACATAAAAGTATCCTTTATCTTCTTTTGTTAATTCACATACACATTAAGGAATAAAATAAAATATGAAAGAAAGTTGGGAAAATAGACTAACAAACATCATATAAATAAATAAAAAGCAGAGCTTAAATATTTGGCCAATCTAAGAATAATTTGACTCCCTATCACGACATAGAAACCAATTGATAATCAAGAGATGAATAGTATAAGTGAGTAATACAAAATTGAAGATGTTCTATCCAATTATTGCTTGAAAGTGGCAATGAACAAAACCCAAAATTTGGTGCAAAAATCATATATTTATATACACAATCTTTTTCAGTGTAGGACAAATAGTCTCATTAGTAGACTAAGGTAAAGAAAAGGTACAATAAGCAAGAATTATATCTATCCAATTTCCAATGTTGTTAAGGGTTCTTAATTGCTCAACTATAGACCAGAGTAGATGATAAAAGACATAATGAGATCCCAATTGTTTTAGAAAAATAGTATTTCTCTTCTACAATACTCTCACGTACTCTCAAATTGAAATTTGACACATCCATATGTACCAAGGACTTGTTTATAAGGCATTTTATAATCAATTCATGTAACCGTTTTTAATTAGTGAGGAATTGAAAAGCTAAGTAAAATTTAAAAGGTTGAACTCAATATATATGCACTTCAATGTCTCACCTGTTAAATTGGAAGGAAAAAAGGTTGAAAGGCTAATCACAGGCACATTGATATAATTAATTCACTCGACTTTATTTAAGTAATGTGGAATTGAAAGGCTAACAAATTTTTTAAAATATTGTACTTTAAATAATTAGACTAAATTATTAAAATGGGTGCACCATGAAAAAAAACGAAAAAGAGAGAGAGTCACATTTAGTAGAATGAAATGTAAGAGTTGATGGAAGGAGTTACAAAGCTAATTCAATTAGCAGTTACATAATTATGAATGATAAGAATGAATGAATATATGTAAATGTAAATATGTAGTGATAAATAGATGGAAAAATGGAAAAAGCAAAGACTTATGACTTATGTTTAACTTACAATGTTGAAGCATTTCTAGAGGTGCAACATAGGCAAAATTTCTAGCATTAGAATGAATCAAGTTTCTAATTTAAAGATATATAGATATGAAGTTTCAAGTTTCAAACATATAACATATATTTAAGGCCGTGAGTTCACGGAAAAAGAAAACATAGATTTGAACTTTAAAATTCATAACAAACATGAACGACCAAAATATAGCAGAAAAACAAAACAAAGGGCGCTTAAAGTTAAGTTAAGATATTGCATGAGCATTTTTGCCCATTTATCCATCACAATCTCATCGTATTCTTTATACCAACACTTCATTAAATAAACCACCAACATTTTATAAGATTGAATAGGATCGGTCCAATAATTTTCAAAACTAAGTGAGACTTAAAATAAATTTTGATACATGGAACCTTTTTTGTCTGCACGTGACATTGTTGGCTTTAATGACCTTACTTTTAGACCGACCTTATATTTAGAGACGGGGAAAGGAAGTAGATTATTATATGTGTTTAAATGACATTTTGTGAAAACCGCTTGTATTGGATCGGATTTTGGATTGATTTTTCAAAACCAAACCGAACAACATACAAATATTTTAATATATATTTCCATTTTTATAAGTATAATATATTATATTAAGCTATTTGCTCAAAAAATATTATATTAAGCTATTATTATTATTTTCACTTTTTAATTCTTTTAATATTACGTATGAGTTTAATTTAATCAATTTTGTTTCTATTTCGTATGTTTTAAAGATAATCAATCATTATTATTCATTATTCTGAACTATTAATTTTTCATAAATCATGTTATATTTCGTATCAAACTTATTATTTAATCATATTTTTATAAAATTATTACTAATAAAAAAAGTTACAATTTGTAATTTAGATATCTATAAACCGATCCAAATTAAACCACATTAATTTGGATCGGATCTGATCGGCTTTTTAAAACTAATCATCCAAAATCGAACTAAATCGCATATAGTTTTATCTTTGATCGAATGAATTTTTGGCTCAAAACCGATCCAAACCGTACCGTGAACACTCTCAGAAATTGATAATAACGGAGTGGAAGGGACAAATTAGATGATCGTGTTTTCCATTTGGTAAGCTTTTGTTCTGCGTCTGGACCAACCCTTCATCCCACTCCACTAATCGGGTGATTTATCTTTAATTGAAATGAAAGGGATGTTAGAAAAAAACAAATATTTTATTGTGTGCACTCAAGAGTAATTAAGGATCCTTATCCTTATCCTTATCATGTACAAACTGAACCCAAAAAAAAAAATTAAAAAGAAAGACCTCGTGCCTCAAGAATCTGTATCTGCCTCCACACTCTCTCTTTCGGTGTATATTACAATTTCTTCACTCAGATATGTGGTCGAGTGAGTATCTTCTTTTCTTATGTGTCTGTTAAAGTCGCACTTCCTGGCTAAAATCACTAAATCCCACATATTTCGAAAATTCCTTAAACCTTTTTTTTTACAAGAGATTCCTTAAACTTAATTTTGCATATATATATCAACCGTATGGTATACTACTACAATTAATGCAACTAATACGTTATTAGGGTGCCTGTAGCATAACAAATCAAGAATTTAAGATGTATAATAAATTCAATTGATTTTTTTTAACTAAAACTATTTGATATCGAATTATTTTTTTGCATAGAAGAGGGCAAAGCCCAAATTTTGATATCGAATTTAATTCAGAGTATTATTTTCCCACCCTATGCATGACTAGCGCGCCATGTAAATTTTCCAAAAATGCCCTTGTGCAATCCGGATTTTAAAATCCGGATTCATGTTTCACTATTTCGGATTTTATAATCTGGGCAATTCTTATGTATAATCAGCCATCAGACTCTCTCACATTTCAACAGCTTTGAGTTTTGCTTTTAAAAACAACAAAAAAAAACTAAGTAAAAAATGCTAAAGACCTGTCAAGTAAAATCATAAAAATATAAAAATACCACAAAAAAATTCTAAAAATAAAATAAAACTAATGCAAATTTTTTCGGTTTTTTCTGAGAATATGAAAAAAATTTAAAAAAATGAAAAATGGGTCGAAATGATGAAATTTTGGATTTTGAGGGTCGAAGTCCCGTAAGAAGTTCCTTCTACGGGAGTCATGATCTTTGAATTTTTTCTGATTTTCTAGGGATGTTTCGGAGCAATCCGATCAAGTAGCCCGAAAACCCGATTTTTGACCAAGAACGGGTAACAATGACTCAAAACAGAAGGATGAGAGTTAGGAAGATTAATATTGTTCCTTAAAATGACTATCCATGTTACAAACATGTTTAAAATTTGTGCTGGTTTTTCCCTTGAAAACGGGTGTTTAGGGGGTGTTCGGATTATGAAATCCGGAAAAATCATGTAGCGCGCCCTATTTTTTGAAGTTTCCATATTACAAAATCCAGAAAAATCCGAATTTATGAAAAACTCAAATTTTCACCCTATAACAAAGGAAAAAATGAATCCAGATTTTAAAATCCGAATTGCACAAGGTCATTTTTGAAAAATTTACAAGGTGCGCTAGTCATACATAGGGTGGAAAAAGTAATACTC
Organism: Medicago sativa; assembly: GCF_051527215.1. Classification (NCBI taxonomy): domain Eukaryota; kingdom Viridiplantae; phylum Streptophyta; class Magnoliopsida; order Fabales; family Fabaceae; genus Medicago; species Medicago sativa. Next base: position 4,760,981 of record NC_140753.1, read on the forward strand.
TTTAATTCATATGGATTTACTATTTTAACAACATACATTTTAAAGTATATTTAGTCACTTTTTAGTTTTCATCCGTTAAAATACTCCTTTTTAGTTTTCATCCGTTAAAATACTCCTTTTAAAAAAGAATTGAGTGTATTCTAACTCATATATGTGGGAGTTGGTAAGACACGTCCACTTATTTTTTTAAATGAATATTTTAGCATTTATTTTTTAGAATGAATATTTTAACAACATGTATTTAAGATATATTTAACTATTTTTTAGTTATAACTTACTCTAAAATACGCATTCTAAAAAACAAGTAGGTGTACGTTAGCAAATCACTAATTCATATATATCGACAATGTAAAGTTTTTTTTATATCGTGAATCAATCAAAACTGTTGGATTATTAAAATGTTCAACTTTTATCATAACCACTTCTTACCCTTAAAATTATTAGTGTTATACCACTGAATTTTCTTTAAGTAAACCATAAAATTGGCTCTTGTTTTTGTAAACCGCTTCCAAAGTAGTCTTTGACTGTTGATATTTTAAAGAGAAATGATATTTGAATATCCATTTTATGACAATTTTTAAACATTCTTTCTCATACTCACATTATGGTCTTATTCTTTTTTTTTTCTCTCTCTCTATTGTTCTTGACCAATAAGAAGAGAGAAAAAGAAAGTTGTCACAAAAAAATTTCACAAATAGTTGTACAAATATCACTACTCTATTTTAAAATAGTATTTATCTTTGTTAAACGATTCTCAATTAGGTCACTCCGTTAAATCCGTACAGAGACCGACCTGAAAAAATATTTAATAAACACACTTCCCAAAATATTTCCAACGTAAAAGCCACAAGCTCCAATTTGTAGAGTCTGGAATTCGCATGTTTGAGAGAGTTTGGACGCAAATCCAAACGAGCATTAAGTCGGTGGTTTACTCAATTTTTTATTTATTGATTGTGTCCATGTATTGTGCGGTTAAGAGTATAGTCCTTTCATTAAACAGCTGTTCTAGATGCAGGGCCGTCCCTGAGAATTCGGAGGCTCGGCTCAGGGAATGAAAAGAGGCCAGTGATAAAATCAAAAGTATTTTTTTAAAAAGAGCAATAGATAATATAAAACGAGTTTAGGCGAATACCTTCAAAAAGAGTCTTCATTCGCACCAAAAAGAGACTTCCTACGTGTATTTACTGAAGCAAATTCATCAATCAACTCTTCGTATTGTATATTTGGTGAGGTTAGACATGTAAGATTATTAAGAGGTCAATTTGGTGATAATTATCTAGAGTAGATAATGTGGCAAAACTAATGCTTCTAGAGTAGAAAAACTATGAACTTCCTAATGGACAAGTTATCATAATTGGGGCTGAGAGGTTCCGTTGCCTAGAAGTCTTTTTCCAGCCATCTATGATTGGAATGGAAGTTGCTGGAATGGAGATATTAAGGGGGCCTAAAAAGCAATACTATTTTTTTATTAGAGATACTATCACTACTGGGTATAAAAAAAATTGAGGCCCATCCTTGAGGGAGGCCCAGCTCGTTTGAGCTGTTTGCACCCCCTCAGGGACGCCCCTGTCTAGATGCTAGGAAAGAGGAAACTGGCCTTGCATTATTCTCGTCCATGCTTGTGTAAGTTGGAACTTATGTCATCAAGTTAGCATGAGTATACTTTCAGCCTAACTTGGCATCAATATTCGGAATTTATCAGCACCAAACTAATCGACACAGTAAATAATAGTTTCAAAGTTTAATACATCTCATTTTTTTAGTTTAAGTTTTTTGTTTCTTGAAACAGTAGAATTTTTTTCTATCTCATTATTAAGTGTAAAGATGACGATTGTAGAGTCTGGATAGGGTACTACCCTTGCGTTTCCATATCCGTACTTTTGAAATTTCACCTAAATATTTTGACATATATGAATATTACAATTAATTAATATTATAGAATTTATAAAAATAATTGTATATATTTAAAATTACTATATATCCTCTCATTATCATTTTTTTTTCTGACTGAAACCTCTCATATTAATAATAAGAGTTGAAAAAGATATATTAATAATGATTAAAAGTATAGTGAAAAATTAATCAATATTTTATGAATATTATAAATTAAGTAACATATGACATAAGGAAAAAATCGAATATGTCACGATAACTTTGAATCAAGTCATTAGTCATTAATTTGAGTATATTGTGATCATAAGTATACAATTGTCAAAAACTCTCTCTAATTTACTTTTAAAAATGTAATAAAAAAAATGTAAACCATTTTAGAAAGAAAAAACAAACTTGTGCAACAAAGGAAATACACTTAGTTGGTAGTATTTTATTAAATAGGTTGCAATTATAGTATTTTCTACTTGAAACCAAAAGAAAAATTAAAAGTGTACTAGAAGTAACTTTGTGGCATCCTAAGTAGGAATAACACCATCAATTGGGTATGTTAAAGAAGGAAGAATGATAGAGAAAGTTATGTTATCTTAAAATCCAGTGGCATCTAAGTATCTAGCAGATGGTGAAGGAATTTTCACTTTTAATACTTAAGAATTTGTCCCTTTGAGTTTATAATTTTTTTACTCCATATTGATTTGTTTAGATTGTAGATTAGGTTCCCTGATTGGGAAAAAAAAGGTTCCCTGATTCAGTTTTTTTTTTTTTTTCCTTTCTCATTCTCTTCATTAATTAATAGAAATGCATTTCACCGCCTGATCCCATAATTTTTTTTCTTTAGAATCAATATTATCTCAGTTTTTTTTTTTACGTTAATATTATCTCAGTTTGACTTTAGTTTTTTTTACTATTTTGGAGTTAATTATCAAAATGTCATAATTCTACGATTTTACTTTATTTCTAAAGTTTTGGTAAAAGTTAATTAAAACAATGCAAATGCTAACAAGTGTTTTCTTATTTTGGTTACACTAATGAGTGTTTTAAAGACACGCATGTATATTAAGAAATTAAGTTAGAGATGTTGTTTGAAAGTCATGTATTCTACTTTTTAAAATTTTATATTTTCAATACAAAATATTTTTTTATTATACTCCTTGACATGGGTCTCAAGGACATGACATCTTAAAAAGGAGGAAGTATTGGGTGATCAATGATTACAATTATTTAGCCACACATACATAAATATTTTTTTTAAAAAAAGTAGAAAAGGTAAAAAAAAATTATTTAAAATTAAATGTTTTTTATATCAAGTAGCCTAATGGCTTGAGTTCACACAATTTTAAGATAGCCCCTGCATATATATTTACAATGCACATCGTATTTATCCAATTCAAGCATATTTTACTCTGATGATCGAAAAATTAAGCAATTTTTATGAAACTAACATTTTTAATAATTTTTTTATATGTAACTTTTAATTTGAGAAAATAAACCAACTTTTAATTTGATGAGTGGCTTATTTAACTTACTTCGACCATTTCTTTATTATCCACACTGTAAAATCATGGTTGCTCGCTCCGGTGAGAAGGAAAAAAAAAAGAAACAGTTCATCATTTTATGAAACTCAATTAGATATCTCAATTGGAGATGCTCTACAGTAACACATTTAGTTTAGATAGTAAGTTTTTTTTGCCATGTAAAGGTATGAAGTTTTCATCATAGTTTAGCAATGAATAATCTCCTCGAGGAACCCATGAGACATACAAGATGAGTTATCCACTTCAAACAAACAAAAAAAATCCATACGCAAGAGTCAGATATCAAACTCTTACACAATTTGCTTAAGGGAAATTAACTTGTATTAGATAGTAATTTTATTTTGCTTAGAAAAAAAACTACTTCTATTTTAAGGAAATAAACTTTTGACTCTAAACCACCTCTCACAACTATTTTTTATATCTCAGATTTAATATTTGAGATATGCTTTGGAGACTAAAATTATTTGATTGAATGTTATAAGTATGAATATTAATTAGAAGATAGTTTGTACGAATTTGAAAATGATTATTTTGGGGCTAAATAATCATTTTTTAAACTCAAAAAAATTAACTTGGTTCTTTGACTAAAAATAAATAAATTAATTGAGTCACGCAAAGCTAAATGCATGAATTTCGTTTTTGAAGAGATCGACAAATTTTGAGTTACGCAACATTAATCTTTCTCTTTATTTTTGGTGTGACTAGGACCATAATGAATCTAACATTGTTGCGTTTTTAAGATTGAATTCAAACCACCTGACCCGATTAAGCTGAAAGAGATCGTTGCAATTTCATCAAGTGTTCTTTGGTGAATCCTTCACTTTTGATTTAAGAAATAATGATATAAATGCTATTATATAAAATAATATATGAAATAAATGTTTAATTGCTTTTTCAAATGCTTTACTCAACCCATGGTTCTTGCAATAATCGAAGTGCGTAGTTACTATGGTCTCTCTCTTGCATGTCCTATCACTCATCACGCACTATAAATCTTTCACCAACAACCGTTTCTTCTATTGGCAGCAAAAAAAGCCTGGTTACGTTCTTCCTTAAAAAACTACTAACTCCTTAAAGATCACGAAACTCGTGCACGCTCACCATTCTCATCCAATACATACGCACACTAGAAATTAGAAACACTACAAACAATGTCCCCAAATATTAACTCTTCAAAAACAACAACAAAAATGTCATCAACATGCAAATTAGGAGAAAACCATAGCTCAAACCATAAAACTAACCAACCAATGTCACCTCCTCCACCATTACAAACCCAAAAATGTGACGCAAATCCAGCGAAGACGCTGCTTTCAGAGGAGCTAAGAGTTCAAGGAAGATTAGCTTTTCCAATGATGTTGATGAATTTAGCTTGGTTTGCCAAGACAGCAATCACAACAGCATTTTTGGGTCGACTAGGTGAGCTCAGCTTAGCCGGTGGCGCGCTCGGGTTCACTTTCGCTAACGTTACTGGCTTCTCTGTCTTGAATGGTCTCTGTGGTGCCATGGAACCTATTTGTGGACAGGCTCATGGAGCTAAAAACGTGAGACTCCTTCACAAGACACTTCTCATGACAATTGTATTGTTGCTATTGGTAACAATTCCTATTACTTTCATGTGGCTTCATATTGACAAAATTTTGATTCATTTTGGCCAACAACAAGAAATTTCCACTGTTGCTGGTACTTATGTTTACTATCTCATACCTGATTTGTTTGTTATGTCACTCTTGTGTCCCTTAAAAGCTTACTTGAGCTCTCAAAGCATCACTCTTCCTACCATGTTTAGTTCTGGTGTAGCACTTGCTTTTCATGTTCCTGTTAACATACTACTCTCAAAAACCATGGGTCTAAGAGGGGTTTCCATGGCTGTTTGGATAACTGATCTTATTGTTGTTGTTCTTCTGGCCATTTATGTTTTAATTCTAGAGAATCGAAAGGTATTGGCGTGGAAAGAAGGAGGATGGTGGGATCAGAGTATTATGGATTGGATTAGGCTAATCAAGCTATCTGGATCTTGTTGTCTCAACACATGTATGGAGTGGTGGTGCTATGAAATTCTAGTCTTGCTTACTGGCCACCTCGCAAACGCCAAGCAAGCATTGGGAGTTTTAGCCATTGTGTTGAACTTTGACTATTTACTTTTCTCAGTGATGCTGTCATTGGCCACTTGTGTTTCCACCCGTGTCTCAAACGAGCTTGGCGCAAACCAAGCCGACCGAGCGTACCGGTCAGCGCGTGTGTCTCTAGGAATAGCTTTTATCGCAGGTTGCACCGGCAGCTTGGTGATGGTGGCTGCAAGGGGAATTTGGGGGCAACTCTTCAGCCATGATAGGGGCACTATAAATGGAGTAAAAAAGACAATGTTGTTGATGGCTCTAGTGGAGTTGTTTAATTTTCCATTGGCAGTTTGTGGAGGCATAGTTCGAGGGACAGCTCGACCTTGGTTGGGTATGTATGCAAATCTAGGCGGGTTTTATTTTCTGGCTCTGCCCCTTGGTGTTGTTTTTGCCTTCAAGCTTCGTCTTGGCCTTGTTGGACTCTTCTTTGGACTTCTTACTGGTATTGTTGTTTGCTTGTCATTATTATTAGTATTCATTGCTAGGATAAAGTGGGTGGAAGAAGCTGCCAAGGCACAAATATTAGCAAGTAACGACCAAGTTAAAGAAGTTCCCTGTGATGACGCAGAAGTACCAACTGAGGCTCGTGAAAATGACAAGGTGTAAAATGTGTTAAAAAATACATGTGTACACTTTCATACGTGTTTCCAAACATTTGGCAAGGACAAATAAGACACGTCTCAACCATGCATAACAATTCAAGAACAGAAGATCATACTCTCCAACGGCTGAATTGCTTGTCAAACTCATTTTGAGTGATTACGGATTTTTCTTGAATATCACTCACAAGAAGACAACACTGCCAACCTACATGGGTTCTTTGTAATTTCAGATCACTACTACCTAATGCTTTTGCTTTCTCTATTTATTTATTTCTTCTACTTTTCTTCCTTTTTCTTTTTCTTTTAATGTTTGGGTTTGAGGAGGGGGTTGAAGGGGGAAAGGGTCATTTTACATTTGAAAATATATATGATTATGCAATCAAAATCAATAGGAAGAACAGCCTGTTGATCTATCTATTGTACAAACAATTGCATCAATTATCAATGTGCATTAACATAAAAAATAAAAAATAAAAATTGCTAAATCATCTTTTAAGTAACCATCATTCATCCTTAACAACATGTTTAGAAATTGAGGCCTCTAGCTCTTTAGCTTTTTCGTCATTAATGCCAAGGTTGGATAGTATCTTGTGACCTGGGGAATCCACATCAGACCAAATGCCAAGAATTATGTGTGCTGTGGTTACTTCCCCACCATCAACTGCAATTCACATGAATTTATAAAAAGGATTATATTTGTTTGCACTAAGCCATAGAATATTTGATAAGAATCAAAAGTTTCATAAGAAAAGGAGATGATGATGCACCACACTCCATTCACCAAATAAGTGACAGAAAAAATAATATGGGAAAATATATAAATTAGCAGTGGCTACCCCAAAGTGGCATTCGTATTTATATTGAGAACAACTCTATCCGACAAAATAAAACTCAAACACCGGACAACTAATAAGAATAACGGGCCTTTGTCACAAGATCATTCTAGCAAACAAAAATCATCTAAACAATGGCAGGGTACATAGTACCAAAAATGTGAAAAAGACAGTTTTTCAAATTGCTATACAACCCCTGCTCTCTTCTCATGGCATGTTTGGTATCACGGTGGATTTTCCAAAATCACAGCAAGCCAAATGACTTTGCAAAAGCTAAATTTTGTAGCTTTTGAAAATTCACAGTGACTCACCGGAAACCCAAGGGCTTTATCTTGGAATTCATAAGTTAGTAGCATACAATGATTTCTAAAAGCAGATTTGAGAATATCATTACAATTTGAATGCAAAATCATAAATTCACTAAATCATCATAAACCTGAATGCAGGAATATTTGACAATTATTTTTGCCTGAAGAAAAGCCTCAGCACCAAAACACAAGCCCGACTGGCCCCTATCTTTAATCTTAAGTCAAGGGAAATCAAATCAATGAAGTGAACAACCCAACCTCTTTGTTTGAAGCTTTGCACGTAATTAGCACATGATTAATATCAATAATCATAATCCTGTACATAATCAAAATAGGTAACTAGAAATCTAGAGTCATGGTTAATAAAAGCCTCTGACCTAGGGATTTAAATAAAATAGTGCCTCTCCTTTTCAACTTCAAGCACATATATTATTTGGCACAATCACACTCAGAAACATGAATTCCAATACAAATTATGTTAGTCACCTATAAAATTTCATCAAGAACTCGTTACAAAATATTGTCTAATTGGCATAAGCATGATAATCAACGTTTGAATGCCAAGGTCCTACGATTTTTCGGTTCCATTTATACAAACCATAGCATCAATCCATAAAAGAAAGGAGACAAAAATCTGTCAAGTCTCGTCCGTTAAAATGCAATTAAAAACATCTGGATGAGTGAGACAGAGGAGTCATAGAAAATATCAAAGAGAATTCAAAGCATTAATCCATACAGTCATATAGTTTTTGTAAGAAGCATTCCACTCTTTGGCAATTGATGATATAAATAGTAAAGTAAATGAGAAAAATGGCAAGAACAAACCAGATTTTAATTTTCGATCAACAGCCCAATCAAGGGCCTTCTGAGCATCATCAGTCACTGGTGGACGCTCGGGGGTTTCTGTTAAGTTATCAACTTCTCCAAGTACTTTCACAATTTCATCTCGCACCTTGAAAAGTGTAATTCCATTGGCTCGCAAAAACTTGCTAGCCAGATTAGTACCTAGAACCCCAAAAATAGAGTAGGCTTAATGCACAAACTTAAATATCCAAAACTTTTATTGTAAAGAAATGGGGTAAGGGTCACAACACAGGGGATATGTAAAATTAAAAGCCTCCCAAATATAATAATGGCAAAATTTTGCGCCTCAAAAGAACTTCAGAAAAAATAATACTATAGCTTTTCAGTTCATGAATATTTTCGATATTATTCCCGGTGAAAAAATCAAGTCTCTGTTTCCTTTAATTAGTTGTTACGACTTGGGAGAGGGAATCAACTCCTTACACAAGCCAAGTATTATTCTAAAAGTCATCTAAAGACTCTACCAGAAAGTAAGTTCAGGTGAAAATGTGAAATGAGCATATGTGCATAAGATTAAATGATTGAATTTTTATGAATTTACAAATGACAATTTATGAATCAAGAGAACTATGCACATGAGAATGAGAATCTATGAAGCAAATGACAGAAACTCGTCTATGGTTATCAGCCAGGTAACAACAAAATTAGTCTGTGTAACAACAAACTTTTGCATCGTATGCAAACTAAAATCTGTAATAATATCAAGAACTGACCCAATTACAGTGAGTTAAGTTCACATCAAAACAATATTAACAAGGTTGTCCATTTATATTGTAAAGACAAACAAACACAGATTACACTTTGGGAGAAATTTGAAACATCGCAAACAAATAACTAACCCTCGATAAGAATCCCCAAAATAAGAGCTTCAGTGCCAGTAGTAGTAAACTTGAGTTTTCTCGCCTCGATTGCAGACATTGCAAACGATTTAATAGCTTTAGAAGACCATCTTGCTTTCACCAAACAAAATCAACAATCAACAACATGATTGAATGAACAAGAAAAGAAATTTGACTCACATGATACTCACTTGGGAATTTCCTGGCCTGGAGAAACACGCTCAGGATTTCTGAAAATGCAAAACAACAGTTAAACTCTATTCAGTAAAAAAAATAAAATAGTGGATAACTGATAAAGCAACTTATAGCAGATTGATAAGCTAGCTTATAGCTAAGCTGATACTAGATTAGCTAGCTTATTGAATTCGTAGTGTTTGCTAAAATTAGTTGTTGAATTAACAGATAAACATGAAATTACACAACAAAATATATGTAACTTTTTCGATTAAGATAACAAGACGCAAAATTGAGAGAAAAAAATATAAGTTTAAGCTATAAGCTAAAAAAGTTTATCAAGTCAAACGAAGCACTAATCAAAAGTCCAAAATGAGACAAAACAACATTGAATATGGGAACGGAAGAAGCTTACGAGGTGGGGAGACTGAAGGAAACGGTAGCAGCCAAAGGACGGCGGTGGAAAACGGAGACGGAGGATTTTACACTGACAGAGCAATGTTGAACCCTAATTTTGGTTCCTAGCCAAGAATTGTTAGGGTTTGTTATGTTCAAATTCTGAATCAAACGAAGAGAAGGGTTCGAACGCAGTGACAAGGTTGAAGGGAAATGGAAGTGTGTAGTAGCCATTTCCTTCCAAGACGAAGATGCGACACTTTCGGAAGGAATTGGATAGAATGTTTTTGTGCAGGAAAATGGATACGGCGTCGTGTTGGTGGTGGGCTTTGTTGGGTTTTAATGGTAGTTGGGCTTGGGCCTCCAAAACTTCTTGATACAAATTAATCTTTATGCACCTAGGATTGCTCACAAGCACCTTGAACTTCCGAAAATACCTCAACTACGATCGATTACAAATTGCTCACTAGTAAACGGAAGTTACGAGCATTCTAGAGTGTTGGAACACTAGTTAATTCTAGTGAAGAAAATTGGAAAGAAAAACACTATGAAAAAACTAGTGTGTGGGTGTGACTTAAAAATGTCCCACATTGAAGGGTCACCCCAACTAGTAAGTGTTTATATATGGGAAAAGTGACCTCTAAGGGTGTGCTCTTGGGGTACCCAATTTTGTGAACGGGTGAACGCTTAAAAAATTGATATATTTTTTTTTGTCACTTGAAAATGTTAAATTAATTAATTAATTAATTTAATCATTATCCGTAAGCGCTACGTGTAACAAATAAATTTGTTACGATCCGACCCAATCCAAAAGCATATCCAGAAACTTCCGGATATATCCAATTAAGAAACAAAACGCGTTTGCTTAAGGATTAAGCAGACTTAATCCCCAAGTCACTCGTTTTTTGTTACAAACTCTCCCTATAAAAGGAGAGCTCGCCCCATTTGATTCTTCACACCAAAATCTCACAGTTGATGCTTCCTGTGCGGTTTTCTCTCTTCTCCCTTTCGATTTTAACAAATCGTTCTTCTGCTTCTACTCCTTTCTGTCCCTTCGGTATTAAGAGTGTTCTTAAGACCATAGTCCCTTGGTCTTAAGTTCATATTCCCTTCGATAATATATGATTCTTCGGAATATAGAGTACTATTAAGATCATATTAAAGAATGATCTTAACAGTATATATATTATTTTTTAAGGAGAAATGGTGGTATCACCATATTTGAGTGGTCGTAGTGCCATATTCATGTTTTGGAGAAGTTAGAATGGTGGTAACACCATATTTGAGTGGTCTCAGCACCATAATAGGATGGTAATAATACCATATTAATTTGAACGGTTTCGAATAGAGCGGTTACGTACCGTATCGAGTGGCTTCGATCAAACGATTGAGCCATATTGTGAGGGTGTAATTCTCGAACGATTTTTCTACTGTGCAGTAGTTAATCGAACAGTTGTAGCTGGGCTTGTTTTATCCTGGAGGCGGCGTGGTTGATAGTCTACCTTGCACAACTTTGGGTAGTGCCACGAAACGTCTTAAAGAGAGCGACCTGGTCGTGACTCAACCTAGTAACAACTTCGGTAGATGATAGAATTTGGAAATTCAAATTTAACAGTTTGGAAATCCAAAAACCAACAATTTTAAGACGTTTCGATCTGCTATGTCTACCGAAGAAGTTACATATTAAGGTTAAGTTATCCCTAAATACATTAAGGATAAATCAAGCTATAGATTTACATCTTTCGAATGAAACGATGAAGTGATTGTTGTTTCAATCAACAACACTAAAAATTTATTTGATGAAAACAATAATTTGTTACAAAACAAATTATTAGTTACTAAAAAATTTATTTGATGAAAACAATAATTTGTTACAAAACAAATTATTAGTTACTAAAAATTTATTTGATGAAAACAATAATTTGTTACAAAACAAATTATTTGTTACAGAACCAAACAAGTTTAGTTTGTTACAAAACATAAAAAAATTGTTTGGAGCGGAAAATAAAATAATGCAAGGCTGTTATTTTGTTATGGTGAATTCTAAAAGTGTTTCGTTTAAACATTGATATCACGTACTGGTTTTCAAATCTTTAACAAGAATTGATAAACATATGCATCGATCGCTTTACATAATCCAAACTTGTAAATATGCAATAAGGAAAATAAATGGAATTGTGAAATTCTATTTATGTTTAAGAAAGAATCTGAATTTCAGATTTCTATTGAATAAGACTGAGTTGACTCAGACTTAAAGAGAGACTTGTGTACCATGCACTCTTGTGGAAAAAGATTGCACTTTGATGGTATGTTAAAAATTAAATTCTCCTTCTATGTTATTAGTTGTGTGATTTTAATATTTGACATATCAAAATTGATCACGAATAAGTGTTTAAATTTTAAAACTTGAGTAACTTGGACTTAATTCCAAAGTTATATAATTAAACAATTTTATTTATTGCAGTCAAGATATATGAATCAAAAGTTCATATAAATTAGAATTTAGAGGATATGAATCTCTAAACATAATGATATGTGTTAGTTTGATGACACATAAAATAGAAATGATAAAATAATATTTTTATCATATTTATTGATGACTGTGAACTTTGGAAAAATAAAATTGATATGCTTGAATGTTCAATTTTTTATAACGAAAATTGAAATTTATAGAGTACCCAAGTCTAAGAACAAAAATTCTAATTAAGAAATTTTTGAAGAAAAGACAATCCAACTTGTCTTATTTTTCGAACTTGGGATTGTCTGGACTATATTAAGATCATGGACCCCAAGAGAGTTGAACTCACTAGTAGAGCCTATGAATGTGTATTCATCGGGTATGCGATAAATAACGAAACATATAGGTTTTATGACCTAAATGTTAAAGTGATCATAGAATTTAAAAGATGTCGAATTCTATGTAAATATTTACCCCTTTAACTAAAGAATAGTGGGGGCACTAGTGGGGGCTCTAATGGGAGCACGACATTAGTGGGGGCAAAATAAATTTCCCTTTAAAAATTAAGAACTAGTGGGGGCACTATATCTAATCACATTCATGTAATTAGAAACAGTTATGAAAACATCGTACGAGATGTTATAGAACCTCAAGGAGGTAAGAAAGCTAAAATTGCTAAAGAGTATGAACTTGGTTTATACAATGGAAGAAGATCCATTAAGCCTTAAAAAGCTATATCCTTAATGGATGCTGAATTATGGCAAGAAACAATAAACGATGAAATGGATTTTCTAGAGTCTAACAAAACATGAAACTTAGTTGACTTGTCTCATAGTTGCAAAACCAATCGGTTGTATTTGGATTTTTGAAATAAAAGGAACTAAAACCTGATGGTACGGTTGATGAATACAAGGCTTTCCTTGTAGTCAAAGGTTTTAGACAAAGAGAAAAAATATAGACTTCTTCGACATTCATTCACCAGTCACAAAAATCATATCCATAAGAGTACTAGTCCCTTTAGCCGCCATTTATAACTCGATAGTACTCCAAATGGATGTGAAAGTTGCCTTTTTATGGTGAACTAGAAGAACAAGTCTATATGGAACAACCTGAAAAATTTTGCAATTCATGGACAAGAAAACAAAGTCTGTAAGTTAGATAATTCTTTGTGAGGTCTAAAATAAACTCCTGAGGAATGGCATGAAAAATTTGACATTCTAATGTTATCGAATGAGTATAAAGTGAATGAAAGTGACAAATAATATTTGCACGATCATATATCTCTATGAAGACGACTTGCTCATATTTTATTAAAAGATTCATGTTATGAATTATGTGAAATCATTGTTTATCAACAACATTGATAAGAAAGACCTAAACAAAAAAATTGAAGTAATTCTTGGTTTCAAGATTACTAGATCAGAAAAGATAACTTTTTTGATAATTCTCACAAAGTTGAGAAGATCTTAAAGAAATGTAAACTTGCAATCACATATTATGATCCAAGTGTAAGAACACTTGAGATGGAATTAGAAAAACAGAATATACGAGCATCATTGGCAGCACTTAGGTATGCCAATGAATGTATTAGATCCGACATTGTCGATGTCGAGAAACTCTTGTGCAAGTTTACTAGTAGACGGATGAGAAGCATTGCCATGCTATAGAAAGAGTCATGAGGTGCCTTAAGAAGACTATGACTCTAAGATTACTTCACTAGGAGTAACATATTGTACTTAAATGGTACAAGATATAGAATTGAACATCTTTCAGATGAATATTTAGTGACTAGTGTTTACACATTGAGCATCACTAGAGGAGTTGTTTGTTAAAACAAATGATATTGACTCAGTCCACTATGGAATGAATCTGAGATGAGAACACTAGATAAAAACTAGTGAAGAAGCAAGTTGGCTAAGATCCTTGCTAGCTGAGATCCCTCTATGGGAAAAACCGTTACCTGCTGTGTTAATTCATTGTGATAGTACCGCGGCTATTGCAAAGATTAAGAATCGTTATTACAATGGTAAGAGACGACAGATAAGGCGAAAACATAGCACGATTAGAGAGTGTATCTCTAAATGGAGCGGTTAGAGTTGATTTTGTACGTACGAATGAAAACTTAGCTGATCCTTTGACGAAAGGACTTAATAGAGAGAAAGTCCAAGAAACATCCAGTAGGATGGGACTAATGCCTATAGCCCGCAAGTGATGGTAACCCGACCTACATGACTGGAGATCCCAAGAAATAGGTTCAATGGGTAAAAACAAGTCATGAAGTGGTAGAACATGCTATGAGAGAAAGAATATAGAAAGCATGATCCTGCAGCGAAAGAAGGATGAGGTAATAGTAACTCTTAATGAGATCTATACTCTATGTTGAGTGGGCTACACAGCTACAGGAGTACCCTTGATAGACTCACCTATACGAATGTGGAACTTAGGCCAGTCCTATGGAATTTCTAGGCAGAATTCCTAGAGCATTCGTCAAAACCGGGATACACGTGCAGGGCCTTAAAACGCACGGGCTTTTAGAATACACCTATGAAAAGGTTTGTGTGTGGATTCTATGTCTGAGATAGAGTTCAATGCTGTAAGCAACTCTTGTTAAATCAGAATATCTTCCACTATGCTAAGGTTCAAGTTGTAGGCGACACCTTTGTATATTAGCAAATCTTATGGAAACGTTTTACGTTATTTCTCGAAACCATTTTGAAGTCAAGTGGGGGATTGTTGGAACACTAGTTAATTCTAGTGAAGAAAATTGGAAAGAAAAACACTATGAAAAAACTAGTGTGTGGGTGTGACTTAAAAATGTCCCACATTGAAGGGTCACCCCAACTAGTAAGTGTTTATATATGGGAAAAGTGACCTCTAAGGGTGTGCTCTTGGGGTACCCAATTTTGTGAACGGGTGAACGCTTAAAAAATTGATATATTTTTTTTTGTCACTTGAAAATGTTAAATTAATTAATTAATTAATTTAATCATTATCCGTAAGCGCTACGTGTAACAAATAAATTTGTTACGATCCGACCCAATCCAAAAGCATATCCAGAAACTTCCGGATATATCCAATTAAGAAACAAAACGCGTTTGCTTAAGGATTAAGCAGACTTAATCCCCAAGTCACTCGTTTTTTGTTACAAACTCTCCCTATAAAAGGAGAGCTCGCCCCATTTGATTCTTCACACCAAAATCTCACAGTTGATGCTTCCTGTGCGGTTTTCTCTCTTCTCCCTTTCGATTTTAACAAATCGTTCTTCTGCTTCTACTCCTTTCTGTCCCTTCGGTATTAAGAGTGTTCTTAAGACCATAGTCCCTTGGTCTTAAGTTCATATTCCCTTCGATAATATATGATTCTTCGGAATATAGAGTACTATTAAGATCATATTAAAGAATGATCTTAACAGTATATATATTATTTTTTAAGGAGAAATGGTGGTATCACCATATTTGAGTGGTCGTAGTGCCATATTCATGTTTTGGAGAAGTTAGAATGGTGGTAACACCATATTTGAGTGGTCTCAGCACCATAATAGGATGGTAATAATACCATATTAATTTGAACGGTTTCGAATAGAGCGGTTACGTACCGTATCGAGTGGCTTCGATCAAACGATTGAGCCATATTGTGAGGGTGTAATTCTCGAACGATTTTTCTACTGTGCAGTAGTTAATCGAACAGTTGTAGCTGGGCTTGTTTTATCCTGGAGGCGGCGTGGTTGATAGTCTACCTTGCACAACTTTGGGTAGTGCCACGAAACGTCTTAAAGAGAGCGACCTGGTCGTGACTCAACCTAGTAACAACTTCGGTAGATGATAGAATTTGGAAATTCAAATTTAACAGTTTGGAAATCCAAAAACCAACATAGAGTTAACATATATCTGACAAATTTCGCTTGTACTACACTTATCTATCACCATCCTACTACACTATTTCATTCATCTTCAAAGTTCAATTTTTTTTGGTTGGTTTTACACTGACACTGCAATGTTAATCTTTGGTGCATTGTGATTGTTGTATAATTTTAAGTTATGATATATTGGTGTTGCATTATGAATGATGATGTATTGTTGTTGAATTATGAGCGAGTTAGTTGTTTAATGAAAAAAATTACTGGTTGTTAAATTGTTTGTGTGTTGAGTGTGTCTAAACTGACCGTTTTGAGTCCTGCTTTTGTATTTCAATTTTGATATTGCATTTCGTCCTGCAAACATATCGTAACTCACATTCCTATTAACGGTGTGTAACTACGGTTCTTGGAAACGTTGTATAACAATCATTTAATAGTAAAAGGCAATTAACTGTCGTTTGAGGTATTTTCGAAAATTCGAGATGTTTGTGAGCAATTCTATATGCCTAAAAGAGCAACTTTCCCTCTTGATGCCCATTGAGCTGGTGCTGTAGTTTGGGGAACGTATTACGTATACTATAGGTTTTTCCACCCTTAGATTTTCATATTTTTCTTTAGGTGAAAAAAATTTAGGGTGATAGAATGGCGAGTAAGCTCAAGATAGAGATGATACTAAGGATGTGTTTACGACGTTTTAGAGTGAAGTCCTCGTGAACTTAGCTCAGTTGGTTTGGATAATGCATAATATATGTAAGATCCGGGGTTCAAACCTCGGCCACTACAAAAAAAAAGAGTGAAGGATTTCGAAGCACTAATTTATATTTTGATATATATTTGATATTTAAGAAAAAATAAAAGAGTAACACGATATTATTTGTTCATTTTTTTTTACGAATATTATATGTTTATGTATCATGTTGTTCTTTCAAAAAAAAAAAATTGTGTCCCCGTGAGTTTGTATCAATTGGTAAGGACAATGCATATTATATGCAAGGTCTGGGTTCGAACCCCGAACACCACAATTTTTTATTTTTTTTGAATTATGAGATATAGATTAAAAGATAAACTTAGCTCTCCAAAATTTTAATATAGACTTAATTACACTTTTTGATACCCAAGTTATATTTCACTACAATTTTGACCCTTTAAGTTTGAAATGAGCGATTTCGACCCTGACTTTACCTCATTTTGCACTTCCTTGTCCCTCGTACATATTTTGACCAAAAAAAAACACTGATTTGACTAACTTTAATGACATAACATCTCTAATTGTTTGCCAACGTGGAAATTAATGTTTATTTAAAATAAAATAAAAAGAATAGAAAATCATGTTGCATATGTTTTCTATCATATAGGTTCTGTATGTTCGACCAAATTTTATTTCTTTCTCTTTTTGTACAATTGCACTTTGGGAAGATATGGAATTATCTTCGTCTCAGCCCTTGGAGAATGACTTGATCTCCCACATTGGATATGTTGATGATGAATGGTGCGCTCAATATTTATGGTTCAATGCTTCCTTGTTTTACATGGAAGTGATTTGATGAACATGTTACGGGAAAGACGATGAAGTTCTTCTTCCTAAAAAAAAAAAAGACGATGAAGTTAAGGGGCTTTAAGCATAGGGTTATTAGGTGGAATACTTTCGGACATTATTAAAAGGGTTAAATATGTTTTTGATCCCTATAAAATTGAGACCTTTTAAGTTTAGTCCTTACTTAATTTTAATAGTTCTTTTAGTCCCTAAAAAAAACCTGCACTCAGTATTAATCCCTTCTCAATTCAAATTTGTTTAATTTATGCTTAAACTCTTGAGTTTTTGAACAATTTTTTGCAGACGTATTAAGAACATTACTAAAAGTTCATCTGAAAAAAATTGTCGCAAAATTTGATATCTACGTCCAGATTTTGTTAATTTTATCTTTAACTTTTACCGTTTTAAAAAATTCATATTTAATTCGTTTCATGTTAAAAAATTCTAAATTTTAGTAAATGAACCTCCCATAGTATTCTAAACTTGTCTCAAAAAAAATCGTTCAAAAATTTAAGAGTTTAAAGATAATTAAACAAACTTTGTTGTAACAGGGACTAAAATTAGAAGTAGTTTTTTTTGTAGGGACTAAAAAAACCTATTAAAATTAAGCAAGCACTAAACTTAGGATTTCCCAATTTTATAGGGACTAAAAACATATTAAACCCTTATTAAAACAACATTATTCATTGTAGTTATTGAAATACTCACGTGTGTAATTTTACTTGAAAAAATTGGTTAAACTTTTATTGATATTCAAAAATGACAATTAATTTGAAATAATAAAGTTTTACAAATGAGACATTTATTACGAAACAAAAAAGTATTTTTAAAAATACATGTCATCTCTAGTTAATTAGCATTTCATATTATCTCAATCATAGTTTTTTTGAAGAACTCAATCATAGTTATTCGCTTCAAAAATCTTTTGTTTAAAATTAACTCTTATTTAAATAAAGTATGTTTTCATAAAATAATTAGTAAATAAATAGATCTTAGTGAACTTAATAAATTCAACGTTAACTAGAGGGAGAGTAAAGTCTGTTTCTTCAATACTGTTCAAAGGTTATTAATCTTTTTAAGACGTGAAGCAAACAAATGGTAGCATGAACGTGAAATATAAAGAAATCCATTAGAAAATGTAGGGTAAGAATCGAGCAAGAAAGTGGGAAACTAAAACTTGTCTAAAACCAGAGAAGGTATGAGCAAAGATTTGCAAGGAATCATATCATCATGTATTCTGATTTCGGGGCTCTGGATTAACTATTATTACTAGTAATTACATTTATTTATTGAAACATGTTGAGGCACGTTGGAACAAAACATGCATCGAGTGTCCCCTGGAGAGATATGCGGCGCCGTAGTAAAACTCTCTCCAATCTCACACCTTCAATCCCGCTTCAATGTCCAACAGCACAAGGTTTTAAATTCATTGGCGCTAGTCTCTTAAATAATGGTCAAAAAGTAACGTATCTATAACCCATAAATATGGGATTTTACGAACAATTTAAACCATATCACTAACAATTTATGTAAGAGAGATAAATTAATAAGGCCAATTACTGAGGTCCATTCATTGAAATGAATCTTACTAATCTTCCACATGCTTTTATCTTTCTCGTAAATAAATACTCCCTCCGTTTCAAAATGAGTGTCGCTTTAGCCAAAAAAAATTGTTTCAAAATGAATGTCACTTTCAGTTTCCAATGCAATAATAATTTTTTCTTTTCAATTGTACCCTCCAATTAATACTCTGCACACTACTTCCAAAGTATTACTTTTAAAACTAACCAATAGTTAATAAAGATAATTTGGTAAAATAACCATTCTCTTTCTTTTAATCATTGCACTCTTTTATTTAGTGAAATTAGTGTGTCTCACACTTTTGAAAATGAATTTCAAATAAAATGGTGATATTCATATGAGTTTCATCCAATAAAAAAATGAATATTAAAAAGAAAGTGTTTTTAGCATTTATCATAAAAAAATAAAGGTCATAAGTGCTAATAACATTGTTTAAGGAAATTTAAAATGAAACTTGTCTTAAAAATGTAATTCAGATATTCTTAAAATCATAAGTGCACAATTTTCTATAAAAATACCTTTCTTAGATTCCTTGAACAATCCACTAATGCCATTTGTTACTCCCTCCGTCTCGAATTAATTGAGTCATTGACTTATTTCACACTTGTTAAGAAAAATGTATAAATAAAGGGGAAAATAAAATATATTGAATTGAAAATGATGAAAGTAGTATTAATTAGAGTTATAAAGATGAAAAAATGGAATATATTGAATTGGAATGATGAAAGTAGTATTGAAAATTGAAATGACTCAGTTATTTTGGGACACTTTTTTTTAGTAAATGACTCAGTTAATCCTGGACGGAGGGAGTATCATTTTTCAAAGAATAATGTGATAGTAAAAAAGTTTCTAGCACAAATTTTTCAACACACTATTCCATTGGTTAAACTTACATGAGATCCACCAAACGAAGAGAAACACTTGTGTGGACCTGGACCAAGAATTTTGGTTTGGTCACACACACAAGATTTTCTCCTTCTCTCTCTTCTCTTCTCTCTTCTACATTTTCTCTCTCTTCCCTCTTCTCTCTTTGTGTGTGACCAAACCAAAATTTTTGGTCTTGGTCCACACAAGATTTTCTCCCAAATGAAACACTCATAGTTTGATGGAATCCATGCAAATCTAATTTCAACCAATTAAATAGTGATTAGAAAATGTGTGTTAAAGAATGAGTATTTTAGCACCAAATAAAATTCAATTATACCGTTGGTTATTGCATGTGGTAACTAACACTAACGACATGCCGTTTCTCATAGTAGCCGGCTTTTGTTGGTGTTGGGCAATTGAAGTTGGAGGGTAAAACAATAGAGTCAACTGGGAACGTGTTTTCTGATAGCCGATAGGCCTGCATGTGATACAACACAACGAGCACATCTCCCCACGACCCCATGGGCGGATCTCTATTGAGACCCCCAGGTGCCATGGCACCCCCCAAGTTTACTATATATATATATATAGTATTATCCATAATACAGCAAGGAATTTCCAGTTGTTCTAGCGGATAGGGGGTGCTTTTACAAGGTTAAAGGTCGTGTGTTCGACCCTTTAGCCAGTAACACAACGCTTATTTAAAGCAATTCAAACCACCAGATCACTTATGATTTTATGATTGTATGATATTATTTGAAATATTATAATATATAAGCGTTCATTAAAAGTGGAGTATACAAAAGCATTTGGCACCCCCAAGAAAATAAGTGAAGATCCGCCACTGGTCCCCATGGTTCTATCATGGCTCTCCATAAAAAAAATAATCTGAGTATATTGTGTCAATTTAAAAACATTATCCTCATTAAAAAACAAAAAAAGAAAACTTGTAGTATTATATTCAATAATAATTGTTTACTGTATTTGATGAAAAAACATATTATTGTCAAACTACGGCGTATATGTGTGCATTGATACTACATCATGTTCGTTTCTATTAATAAACATAAACATGAAGGCGTGCATCCATGCCTTAGTAATCATCATGCGTGCTATACTGATCCATAAGCAAAGATCATCACTATAGTTTCAAGTTATTTTAATTCTTTATAAAAAAAAAATCAGATATATTGTGCGTAATTAAGAATTAGTATTTGTTACCAAAGAAATTGTTTGAAATTATTATGGAATTATATATATATACACACACACACACACACACAAGATCCATATTTTGACTTTATTTAAAAAAAATAAAAAATTCAAAAGACTAGTTTTGTCTTAATGATGCATGGACAGTGATGAACATTAAAGAAATGTGTTTCAATGGTGATTTGCGGATAAACGCAAGAATATTCTGCTTAATTTAATTAAGAACGCAATTAAGTAGTTCGAATGCCATATTGTGTCGGGGATTTTTCCTTTTTTTATTTCAACTATTATGATGTAAGACCTCTAAAAAAAAAACTATTATGATAAGAGTAGAGATTCAATAAAAAAATATTGAGAATAGGGATTCATTCTGATCTAAGGCAAAAAATATTGTATCATTTAGCTTGCTAATTTTTTTAAATAATACAGCGTTTTAGGTCTTGTGAAAAACAAATTGAGACAATATATAGTCTCTAATTGAACATTCATACAGATAATAATCATTTTTCTATGCTGATTTTTACTATATCACGATTTTATTGTATCAATCTATTAGGCAATTGGATCCTCTCAATCTCCCATTCTCCCATTCTTCCTCCATCCACAGTTTGTTTCTATCTCTCTTTAGTCTTCACGTTCTCTTGATCTTTTTATTTTTCCCATATTATACACATGTGAACTCTCCAATTAAGAGACAATACCCTTATAATAATTGCAAAGCAACATTTAAGTCTCATGACCATAAATCTTAAATAAAATATCTCACGATCATAATGTTTTTTTTTTCCTTCTTAAAACCCAGACTTCTCTGTCAAAAAATCCTATACAACGCAACTCTATCTTTTAGGGTGTGTTTGTTACTTTGTTTTAGGTTTACCAAATTTATTTTTAGAAATAACATTCTTTGGAATATAAAGATGTGAATTATATTTTAAAGTATTTAGAAAAAAAATGTTTGGTTAACATTATAATATTCACATGAACCTTAAAAATAGAGATTATAATAGGTAGTTACACACATGAATTTATTCTCATATTCATGTAAACTTTATTCCCACCTCTTTCTTTGGAAAAAAAAATTCTATTCACAAGAACATTTTATACCCGAAAATAAAATTTAGTAAACTTGTAACAA
Source organism: Medicago sativa (assembly GCF_051527215.1). Lineage (NCBI taxonomy): Eukaryota > Viridiplantae > Streptophyta > Magnoliopsida > Fabales > Fabaceae > Medicago > Medicago sativa. Next base: position 4,783,185 of record NC_140753.1, read on the forward strand.
AACATAACCATGTATATTTCTATCATTTGCGAGAGTGACTGTTTGGAAGCAATAGACCTTATTCTCAATGTGACAAATGCAAGTTTGCATGTGTATGCCTCTGTGTTACTAGAAATCTCAGATGCCTTGCACCATGGGACTATCAATTTAGTTCATATTCCAAGGGAGCAGAATATATGTGCTGATTTTATGGCTAAGAAGGGTGCCCATTCCGCTTCTTCAGCTCATTGGGATCGTCCTCCAGATGGCTTAGAGTCTCTCCTTCTGAGAGATAAACTAGATATGTAGTGTTTAGTTTTTTTTTCCTTTTTTTTTTGTTTCTTTTTGCTTTGTTACTTTGTAACACCACCAAAAAAAAAAAATATTTCTATCATTGTATTCCTAGAAATCTACTAATGTAACTTGAAACAAACACACCCTTAAAGACAAATTCCACAGTCAAGTTAAATAAAAATTTGTTTAGATTTTTTCTGAAACAATAGACACTCGTTTTTTTTTTTACTTTTTTAAAAGAAAATTAAGGATAAACAAAAATAATGCTAACTCTCTCTTTTATATTTTTTTGAAACCATTTATTTTCTAATTTGCTGTAAATATTGAAACTAAATAATTTAATTCTTATTTAATTAGATAATTATCGTCACCAAAAATTTGTATGCACATATTTGAGTATAGAAGCTACGACTTCAAGTGCCATTAAAAAAAAAAACTACGACTTCAAGTGAAATACAAGAAATGGGTCGAAATCAAGACAAAATGATTCTCTACATTTAAAAAGAGAACATGTTTTTTGTTTATTTCTCTCATATTTTATTTTCTTGCTCATCTTTTTCATCCATATTCTTTTACATTCTCTCTCATTGTTTAGCTCAAAATCATTAGTAAAAAATATTCACTTGTTCGAATATTGATGCATTCATCATGATCGTAATTGTAAAATAAAAGATATTAAATTGTGAGTGATGTAATAAATACTAATTATAAAGTATAATTGAAAAAAAATTAATATTACATTAAAAAGTAAAATAAATTATTTATTTTAGAGAATTTATTTTTTTACAAATGTGTTTATTAATTGAGTGAGCGACACTGACCAAGGGGAAAGCCAATAGAAGCGGTGTTGTAACGTGGAGGGCATCATTTGGGTCTGCAAATTCAACCTTGATTACACAATTTACTCAACTGGACCATGGATGTAGGCCCCACAAAAATTGCCACATAGGCCGACACATTTCCTCATTCATTTCAAATGTGCTGAGTTGTTGAGTACATAGCAAGCAAAGCTAACCTATTGAAGTCCCACGTGTCATCCATGTTGGATTACAAACATCCCTGATTGGTGGCAAAAATGGAGACGTGTCACCTTCATTTGTTGCTTGATTAAACACTTTAACAAAAACTAATCAATAATTAATGGAATAAACAATGATTTGTGGCGTGGAGCAGCACAAAATTGGAAGATGGGTCAACGCTGCATGCGCTAGTCACGCCATGTGATGTGGAAAAACTTTGCTCCATTAAACACACACACACACACCTTCCTAATATATTTTAGTACAACTTGTATTTTCAGACTTCTAAATAATAAAATAGGTAATATCTTTAAACATTTGTTTCCATATATAAATGTAACGTAACTTTATGAGTTACAAACAAAGCGTGGTTTGTGTCAGGAGAAAGAGCATACACAGAAAGAAAGTATTGGACACTCAGATCACACAACATAGTTTGAGTTGGTTAAGGTTGTGTGTGACGATTTGGTTGAAGAAGTTGAAGCAGAGATAAAAGATCATACATATTTTGATTTGTTTTTGTGATACCACAAAGAAAAACATGGAGTGGCCAGCATGTACGGATGAATATGAAAAGCTCTTGATAAGGATGAGCACACCCAGGTTTGTTAATTTTCCTTGATCATGTAGTTTATATGTTTTGGATTGATCTTAAATAGTCTATGTGATTTTATGAATTTCTACATGATGTTTTGCCAATTTTATTTACTCCTTGATCAAATATTTTGAATGATCCTACCACATATATGTTGAAACTAGTAGTAGATACTCCTGTCTTTTAACCATTTCATTCTCGATTTGATCCATTGGCGATGCTTATAGCAAAATATATGTTGAGAGAGGTGAACCTCTTGAATGAATCTAAGTTACTTCGAGGGATTTGTCTATGCAATTTTGCATGCGACAAATTTTTTGAATGATCCCAACCTGGATTTTCTTTAGTTTAAAAACATTTACTATTTTTATGTGTTGTTTTTGGTTTCTTTAACTCCAGCAGAAGTTTATTTCAACAAGCAAGAATGTTCTTTGTCTATGACCGGTTGCCGTGGTTGCAATAATTCAGTTTTATTCATTTTAATATCTCCAAATGGCATCAATAATGTGTATAAAATTTGTAACAATTGTAATTGATACCATGTCCACTATAATTTTTTAATAATTTGTTGACTTTTCTAGTCAATTTTTATTTTCTTTTGACTTTTCTGTTCTTATCTCTTCTAACAATTGCCCTTCTAGAACGTCTATGTTCCCAATTCTGATGCTTTTTGACCTTTGTGTATGAAACAGGGTTGTGATTGACAATGCCGTGTGCTCTACTGCTACTCTGGTCAAGGTAACATTCCTACCAAAATTCTTTCCATAAAGGATCAATTTGTCATAAAAAATGTTTTATTTTAATTTTCAATTTTCAAATAAATAATAGTCTTTAACTCGCTTTTTTGATGAAATTTACAGGTTATTAGTGCAAGAAGGAATGGTAGTTTACTTAATGCAATACAAGTACTCATTGATCTTAATCTTTTAATTAAGAAGGCTTATATATCTTCTGATGGCAAATGGTTCATGGATGGTAAGCTAGCCTGCATTTTCCTTTTGAACTTTTCGATATGATTTTGTGTTATTCTGCTAAATTGAATAATGCATTTAGCTACATAATAACATTTGGCTCTTCAATGTACAGTTTTCCACATCACTCATCAAAATGGAAGCAAGATAATCGACGAGAAAATTTTAAAATATATAGAACAGGTATTGTAAATAATGACTTTACAACTTATTATTCCACATATAATGTTAATATTGATCTTTAATCTTAATTTTCGGTTGTATTTTGCAACAGTCGCTTGGGAGCATTCATAACGTGAGAACTAATTCCTCAAACGGTCTCACTGCGCTTGAATTATCAGGAACCGATAGAGTTGGTCTTCTGTCGGAGGTGTTTGCCGTACTTGCTGATCTTCAATGTGATGTTGTTGAAGCTAAGGTGTGGACTCACAATGGTCGCATTGCCTCTTTGATCTATGTTAAAGACTGCGATTCTGGATCCACTATTGAGGATTCTCAGAGAATTAAAAAGATTGAAGTGCGTTTAAGAAATGTTTTGAAGGGAGACAATGACATTAGAAGTGCAAAGACTTCTGTTTCTATGTCTGTCATGCATAGTGAAAGAAGGCTGCATCAAATGATGTTCGCTGATCGTGACTACGAGAGGACTCCCATTCTCAAGCTTACTTCCGATAACACTGTAGTGACAGTCCAGAATTGGGCAGAAAGAGGTTATTCAGTTGTAAATGTTCAATGCAAGGATCGAATCAAACTATTATTTGATGTGGTATGCAATTTGACAGACATGGAGTATGTTGTGTTTCATGCGACCATCAACACAAATAGTAACCAAGCTTACTTGGTAATTATTAAACATCCTTCCATGAAGTTCAGTATATGTTTGCTTTGTTTGTGTTCTAAGTTTTGTTATTGATATTCAAATCATTAATTATTTCAGGAGTTTTATATAAGACACAAGGATGGCACCCCAATTAGTTCAGAACCAGAGCGACAACGCGTAATTCAATGTTTAAAAGCTTCTGTGGAGAGAAGGGCATCTGAGGTATATGTTTGTTAAATCATTTATTTATTATGACCTTTGCTTAAGGAGTAGTTAAGACTGATTAATTGTTAATTGTGTGATTATAGGGTGTTCAACTAAAGTTATGCACAGAAGACAAGCAAGGGCTTCTAGCAGAAGTGATGCGAACCTTCCGAGAGAATGGGCTTAATGTTACAAGAGCCGAGATATCCACCATAGAAAACATGGCTACAAATGTTTTCTATGTAACAGACGTGACTGGAAAACCAGCTGATCCAACAACCATAGAGTCTGTTAGGCAGAAGATTGGTTCAAGCAATTTAGAAGTGAAGGAGTTACCATTGATTTATCATCAGAAGACAGAGAGAGAGGATCAAACAGTTGGAATTGGTGGTGCAGTGCTATGGTCTATTGGGAGCCTTGTGAGAAGGAATCTGTATAGTTTGGGATTAATTAAATCATGTTCTTAATGCAGATTCTTGTGTACTATAATATTCTTTGCTTAGTTTTTGGGATTGTGTACATAAAAAGTTTAGAATGATGGAATTTGGTGATAGTTAATAGTGGTTCTAGTTGGTTTGGTAGGTTGTAAGATGAAAGTAATACAGAATTGGATTCTTGGTGGCTGATAGACAACTTTTAGGTACAGAATTGGACAGAACAAATTGGGTTCATTGTTCATCTAGGACTTTGGTCATGTGTACATACATACTTATTTTATGATTATTAATATCAATTTTAGTGGTTGACTAACTTAACTCCATTTTTATATTGAACTCTATCTTCCATGCACCTTCCTTGTGCTCAACGTTTTGCAATTACAGAATTTTATTGGATCATTAAAGTTTGCACCATTGAAAGATTTCTATATTATCAATGGAATGGTGTGGCATCATTAAAGGGATATATCATTTACATAAAAATATGATAATTTGGTTTTTCAATAATGTAAAAGAAGCTAACAATATTAAACAAAATCACATTGGAGTATTTGTCTTGGATTAGTGTGAAGTATACTTCCAGGAATTAATGAATGAAATAACTAAGAACATCAAAATTCGAATATCCCTCAAAGGGTTCTGCAATTCACATTGGATTGTCATGTAGTTCAAAACAAAATCCAATCCTGCATGCTTCCTCTTTTTCGCATTTCATCCCGAGATAAAGTAGGTTATATATTCATTTTCGATATCATTGTCATGATGACTGATTAGAATAAATGGCTACTACTTGTCATTTGATTGTCTGAGGATGTTGCTATGAAGGTAATGACATTTTGTCCACAAGGAGCTATAGGCATTCTATATGCAAGTGGAGTCATTTCAAGAGCCATCATTAATCGGCCTCAAGCGTCTGGAACATTATACACATTGACATATGAGGTGAAGCATTCATGTAATAATCTGAGAGTATTAATAGCATCAATTTTTACTAATTCAATGAACTAACATGGAGTTTACGTGTAGATTGTTATTCATATGTTGTTTCTATGTGTTTCTTTCAATAATGGAAATTGAATTTCAGGGCATTTATCAAATTCAATCTTTATCTGGCTCGTTCATGCGTAGATCTGGTGGCATGAATGTTTCTTTAGTGGATTTAGATGGAAATGTTGTTGGCGGTCGCGTAGCTGGTCCATTGGTGGCTGCAAGTCCTGTGGCTGTAAGTACCTGGGAAGGGAATAATAGGTCTATAAAATCAAATCAAATATTAAGAGGCTAATAGTCTAATATGTTTTTGAAATAATAAAACACCAATTAGAAGGAGGTTTATGTAGTAGTTAATCTCGGATAAGTAAAGTTTATGTAATTCTCACCATTCTTTCCAATGGATTGATATGTATCAGGTAATGGTAGTTACTTTTCTTGCAAGTAAACAACATAAGCAGAAGCTAAAAACACAAAAGAATGATGTAATTTCAACAGTAACGCCAACGTTAGCTGCTCACATGTCTTCTGCTGGTCCAATGCTTAATAATTTGTCGTCTTCATCTTGCTTCCATGGAGATAATCAGTATAGAATCCCTCCCAGCAGTGGCAGATACTAGGAATAACTAAACTGACATAAATGTATCATTTCATGGAGGTTGATTCTCATTTGTACTTGCTAGAACATATTTCCAGTTTTTCCTTTTACCTGGCTTCTGACCTTGTAATTTTGAGTTTTGGATTAATTAGATATGCTTATTATTCATCTTTTGTCATGAAGGATGTTTTGAATTTTGATGTACTTTTCAAGTTATATTGGCTATGAAATTATTTAGTTCTTGAGTTATGACAAACACTAATTTTAGAATGATTTCTAATTATTGGCATTGAGGCTACATTTGAATTGGCTTATGAATAACTTATTTAGGCTTATGCCATTGAGTGGTCTTAAAGAAACCGTAAATGACATGCCTATAAACTTTATAAGGACCAACAACACATTCTTTGTTTAAACTTTACAAGGTCTTATCAAATCATGTGAGTCCCATATAAATTTGGTGGGACTCGAATTTTAATTAATAATAGATTAAGTGTTGAAAAATGTTTCTTAAATTGTGCCTTGCTACCGTAAGATGATGAAAACTCCGGTATCCGAGAGTTTTGTTGGATATCATCCATCATCCAACCATTTAATGTCATGTCATTATTTATATATGATCATTTTAAATTAATTTTTCATACATAGTATCCGCATCCAACAAAATTTGAAGGTACCAAAGAACTTTCATTACCATAATCCATAAAAAAAAAAAAAAAAAAAACACACACGTTTTAAGTATGATTCATCAAAAAAAAAAACTTTGCCAATTCAAAAAGTTCACCGCCATCTTCAAGTGAATATCATGTACATCTCCACCAATGTTCCACTTTTCTAGGATGCATAGCATATATTTTATGGTTATTAACACCAATTTAGGACTTAGGTCACGTGTACATACATATTTTATGGTTATAAATATCAATTTTAGTGTGCCTCAAAAATCATTTTATTAGTTTGTAAGTGACTGCATTTTCTGTCATTTTTTTTAAAGGTATATGTTCTGTCATTTGTTATACTCAATGCATTTACATTATGAACCAAACAGTGTGTTAGTGTGTTAAAATAGTTAGAGGTAGTTACTGATCAGTTAGACAGTTACTTATTTAAAGTTTGTTAGTTTTGTTAGTTAAGTTTCTTTTTTCAGCACTTGAACCTATACATAGGACACTCTTCTTTATTCTTCTATTCTGTTAATAATAAAGATCAGTACTCATTTCTTTTGTTCAAAAGTGAATACCATTTTCTTGAATCTTTCCAAGAATTTTCTGTCAACATCTACAGAATCATAATCTGCTTTGGGTTTGGACGAGTAAGTTTGGACTTTGTAGTAAAATTCATGGCGGGTGCTAGCAATAGTGGTGCTTCATATACTCCAAGAGATTACCATGCAGCTCCAAGAACTGGAATCCCAGCTTTTGCCGGTGGATCCGCAGCTGATTCGACATCTCAGGGAGGCATTCCACCGATGCAGACGGTGGTGCCAGCAAAGAAGAAAAGGGGTCGCCCCAGAAATTACCGACCAGACAGGTCTTTAAACTTGGCGATGTCGCCAAAGCCAACATCTAGCTCCATTGGCAAAGCTGTCAAATTTGATTTGGAGAAACCAGGTAACTAAGAAACTCTCTTTGTGATCATGTGCGTTTCTTGATTGAATGCTTGTGCAGTAGTATAAAAAATAGTGTATTTTGTTGTTTAGAATGTATGCATTATTAATATATATGTATCGGCGGTACTTGCATCAATATAATAAGATGTAATTGTGATGTAGGTTCAGCTTTCTTACATCTTGATTCTATTCTTTGAATGAGATAGTGATGCATCATAATAGGAACAATGAGTGTTCATCATTTCCTGATTTCAGCACTGAGTACTTCATGGTTGTATGATTATTCAATGAAAGTTCTTTCTTTTTTCAGGCCAATTGCTTGCAAGCTCAGTTGGTGCTAAAATAAATTTGGATCCTGATGAGGACACTATTGTTCTTCCTAAGACATTGATTCATGAAGATCAAAATCAACACCCTCAAGAAGTAGAGCATCAGGTGTCGAAAGCCACTACTTTTACACCCCGTATCGATGTTATCACGGTTAATGCTGGAGAGGTAATATCGTGATATTTTAAATTGGTAGATGTACAACTTTTATCTAAAACTTCATGCAATAATTATATTCATCTTCTATATCACTATAATGACTGATTAGAATAAATGGCTACTTGTCTTTTGGTTGTCTCAGAATGTTACTATGAAGGTAATATCATCATGTCAGAAAGAACCAGAAGCTATATGCATTCTATCTGCAATTGGAGTCATATCAAGCGCAACCATTAGTCAGCCTCACTCGTCTGAAAAATTATCCATATATGAGGTGAAGCATTTCTGTAATCTGATAGTAATATTAATAGTATCACTTTTCCTAATTCAATCTACTAAAATGGAGTTAACATTATATAGTTTGTATTCATATGTTGTTTGCCTATTTTGATGTGTTTCTTTAAATAATGTCAATTGAATTTCAGGGTAAATATTGTATTATATCTTTATCTGGCCCATTCATGCCAAACTAAAGTCGCGGTGGTGGCATGATTGTTTCTTTAATGGGTCTAGATGGACATGTTGTTGAAGGTTGCGTAGCTGGTCCATTGGTGGCTGAAAGTCCAGTAAAAGTAAGTACCTGGGAAGGGAATAATATGTTTTTCACATATTAAAACACCAATTAGCACTTTAGCAGGATGCTTAATTATGTAGTTATCTTTTGAAAAGTAAACTTGATGATCTAGTAACATTGTTAATGTCCTTCTAAAGAAATTGGTACTATGTAACAAAGGTGTGCATTTCTGATATGATCCAGTGTGTAGTAAAACACCACCTTTGTGGTAATTAGTACTCGGTGTCGGTGACAAGTTTACTGAATTCTCAGTATTCTTTCCAATGGATTGATATGTATCAGGTAGTGGTCGGCAGTTTTCTGGCAAATGAACAGCATGAGCAGAAGCTAAAAACGCAGAAAAATGAGGTAACTTCAACTGTTACACCAACGGCAGCTGCTCCCGTGTCTACTGCTGGTACAATACCTAACCTCTCATCTCCATCTTCCTTCCATGGAGATCTTTCTTTGTGATCGTGCACGTATCTTGATTGAAATAGTTGTGAAGGAGGTTCAAGAATAGTGCATTTTGTTGTTCGGAATGTTCAATATTGTATTATTAATATGTATGAAGTGTCTTGGTGATACTTGCATCAATTTAAGATATAATTGTAAATGATGCTTCATAATAGTGTGATTATTTACCCCTAAAAAATAAAAACTAGTGTGATTATTTAGTGAAAGTTCTTTCTTCTTTTGCTTTCAGGCCAACTGCTTGCAACCTCAGTTGGTGCTACTCTTACACCTCATATTATCATTGTTAATGCTGGAGAGGTAATATCATTTTACGGATTTTTATGATGCGAAGCAATTCTATGTACCGTAATATTCATTATTAGACAAGTGCCACAATTATTTTGTGGTGGCACATATATGTTGATATTTTTAATTGATGTTTTTTGCAGTCACTGTATTCATTTTCGATATAACTGGAATGATGCCTGATTAGAATAAATGGCTACTACTTGTCTTTTGATTGTCTCAGGATGTTACTAGGAAGATAATGTCATTTTGTCGTCAAAGACATGTAGCTATACACATTCTATCTGCAAATGGAGTCACATCAAGAGCCACCATTAATCGGCCTCAAGCGTCTGGAACATTATACACATGAGGTGAAGCATTTATGTTATAATCTGATAGTAGTAATAGCATCAATTTTTCTTAATTCAATAAACTTATATGGAGTTCAGGTGAAGTTTGTTATTCATATGCAGTTTCTATGTGTTTCTTTCAATAATGCAAATTGAATTTCAGGGTAGATATGACATTCAATCTTTATCTGGCTGGTTCATGCCAATGGAAAGTCGCGGAAGGTCCGGTGACATGAATGTTTCTTTAGTGGATCTAGACGGTAATGTTGTTGCCGGTCACGTAGCTGGTCCATTTGTGGCTGCAAGTCTTTGTAACTGTAAGTACCTGTGAAGGAAACTATATGTCTATAAAATCAAATGGAATATTTAAAGGCTAATAATAGCCTAATAGGTTTTTGATATGCTAAAACACCAATTAGTAGGATGCATATGTAGTAGTTAACCTTTTTTTTTACTCGAAGTAGTAGTTAATCTTCGATAAGTAAAGTTGATGATCTAGAAACATATTTAGTCTCCTGCTAAGGAAATTGGTACAATGTAACAAATGAATGCAATTTTGTGGCAATTAGTACACAGTGACAAGTTTATGTAATTCTGATTACTCTTTCCAATGGATTGATATGTATCAGGTAACGGTGATTACTTCTCTTGCAAGGGAACAACATAAGCAGAAGAATGATCCAGATAAAGATACTAGCATAAACTCAATTGACCTTAATTTATAGAGCTTCATCTCATTTGCAATTGCTAGACAATGTTGTAATGATATTCCCTTTTTTTTTTTGTCTGATATAAGCTTACTGATAGCTTAATAGAACTACCTTGTTTTGACAGTTTTGGCTAATTAGATATGCTTCCTATTCATGCATGTTTGTTGTCTCCTGAAAAATCCAACTTAATTTCAAGTTATATTGGCTATAAAATTTGTTATTTCTTGAGTTATGTCAATCAACAATTTTAGAATGATTTCTAACTATTGGCATTGAAGCTACATTTGAATTGGCTTATGTCTGACTTAGTTAGGCTTATGTCAGTGTTTGAGTGGTCTTAAAATAAATTGTAAATGACATGCCGTCTGCTTGTTAGCAAGACACTCTTTAACTTAAACATTTCAAAACATTGTTTTTATTGGTTAAAATTTATAAGGTCCAAACAAATCATTTGTGTTACGTATAAATTTGGTAGAGCTTCGTCAATTTTTACTAAGAAAAGAGTAAGTATTGAAAATGGTTTGTTAAAGAGTGTTTTGTCCAAGGTTGGCTCAAGGATAAGTAAGGTCATCAAGGCAATCGTCTTACGCCTAAAAAAATATATAAAAAAACTACTTTGTAAAAAGGCTTCAAATTCTACTATTAACAAAAAATTTACTTGAGAAAAAAACTTCATATTTTTTTCTCTAAAAAAAGCTTCATGTTCTACTAAAATTAATAAAATATTATCTAAACTTAATATTTGCCCGACAAAGACTAAATCGGTCGACTTTATTATCAATAAAAAAGAAATATTAAATGAAGTTGATTACATTAGTTTAATAATGATTGTGTATCTAAAACACGTATGATAAACTTAACTAAATATGTGTTCAAGTGGCTATTTAATGTCATTTCCTTTTCTATTTTTCAATTAATTTAAATTTTGAATAAATTTTACCTACATAGTACCTGTATCCAACAAAACTTCGTGTATCAAAAAAAATTATTTACCATATTCATAAAAAAAAAAAATAGGCTTTTTAAGTATGAATATTCATCCCTCTCAAAAAACAATATGAATATTTATGGATAAACAACTCTGCCAATTCAAAAAGTTTACCACCGTCTTTAAGTGGAATATGTGTATCTTCATTGATGTATCCACCCATTTAACACAAATATTTGTTCTCTATCTCTCGTTCTTCCGATCACATCAGTAACATATCACATTTATCACATCTTTTTCTCTATTTCTTTCCCTCTCAAGGTGTGGATGAGAGCATGGGTGTACATAGATCATTACTTCTTTTTCTTTTTACCCTCATCTTTTCACACACACACACACACACACACACACACATATTTTATTGTTATCAATATTAATTTAGGACATAGGACATGTGTACATTCATACATATTTTATAGGTCATGGGCTATGGTGTATTGTCTAAATATTCTGTCATTTGTTATATGCATAATGCACTTACATGACCAAACCAAACTCACTAAAATTGATAATTTTATGGGACAATGACTTGATGGAGCTATGAGTTTTCTTAATGAGTGAGGATAATGCATGGAGAAAGTGTTGCTGTAATATTGTCTTATTTATCTACCTCTTAGTGTTGGAGTGTTAAAATCTTTAGAGGTAGTTACTAATCAGTTAGACAGTTACTTTGTTTAAAGCTTGTTAGTTTTGTTAGTTAAGTTTCTTTTTTCAGCACCTGAACCTATATATAGGGTACTCTTCTTTATTCTTCTATTCTGTTAATAATAAAGATCAATACTCTTTATTTTGTTCAAAAGTGAATACCATTTCCTTTAATCTTTCCAAGAATTTTCTGTCAATATCTTCATAATCATAATCTGTTTTGTGTTTGGACGAGTAAGTTTGAACTCTAGTGAAGTTCATGGAGGGTGCTAGCAATAGTGGTGCTTCAGATACTCCAACAGATAACCCTGCAGCACCAAGAACTGGAATCCCAGCTTTTGCCGATGGACCCACAGCTGATTCGACATCTCAGGGAGGCATTCCACCGCTGCAAATGGTGGCGCCAGCAAAGAGGAAAAGGGGTCGCCCCAGAAAGTATGGACCAGACGGGTCTTTAATCTTGGCGATACCTCCCAAGCCAACATCTAGCTCCATCCGCAAAGCTGCCAAATTCGAGTTGGAGAATCCAGGTAGCTAAGAAATTCTCTTTCTTTGTGATCTTGTGCATTTCTTGATTGAATGCTTGTGAATGAGTATCAAGAAAGAATAGTGCACTTTGTTGTTCGGAATGTTCAATGTTGTGTTATTAATATATATCAAGTGTATTGGTGGTACTTGCATCAAATATAAGATGTAATTGTAAATGTTGGTTCAGCTTTCATACATGTTGATTTTATTCTTTGAATAGAAACTGTGTCTGTTCATAATTTCCTGATTTCGGCATTGAATATCTTTGTGGTTAATTAGTATGATTATTTAGTGAAAGTTCTTTCTTTCTTTTTGTCTGGCCAATTTCTTGCAAATTCAGTTGGTGCTATAGTAAATTTAGATCCTCATGAGGGCCCTATTGAAGATCAAACTCAACACCCTCAAGAACTAGAGCATAAGGTGCCAGAAGGCACTACTTTTACATCCCGCATTATCACAGTTAATTCTGGAGAGGTAATATCTTCGATATTCATAATTGGTAGATGCACAAATTTAACTAAAATTTCTTGCAGTAATTATATTTATTTTCTATATAACTGTAATGACTGATTAGAATAAATGGCTACTACTTGTCTTTTGGTTGTCGCAGAATATTACTATGAAAGTAATGTCATTTTGTCAGCAAGGACCAGAAGCTATATGCATTCTATCTGCAAATGGAGTCATATCAAGCGCCACCATTAGTCAGCCTCAATCGTCTCAAAAATTATCCACATATGAGGTGAAGCATTTCTATAATCTGATAGTAGTATTATTGGTATCAGTTTTAATATGGAGTTTAGGTTATATAGCTTGTATTCAAATTTTGTTTGCCTGTTTTGATGTGTTTCTTTAAATAATGTCAATTGAATTTCAGGGTAAATATGAAATTATATCTTTATCTGGCTCATTCGTGCCAAACGAAAGTCGCAGTGGTGGTATGAGTGTTTCTTTAGCGGGTCTAGATGGACATATCGTTGGAGGTTGCGTAGCTGGTCCATTGGTAGCTGCAAGTCCTGTAAATGTAAGTACCTGGAAAGGGAATAATAGGGCTAATATGTTTTTCACATACTAAAACACCAATTAGCAGGATGCTTAAATCTTAATTATGTAGATATCTTTTGAAAAGTAAAGTTGATGATCTAGTAACATTATTAGTGTCCTGCTAACGAAATTGCTACTATCCAGTGGTAGTAAAACGCAAACTTTGTGGTAACTAATTCTCAGTGACAAGTCTATGCAATTCTCATTACTCTTTCCAATGGATTGATATGTATCAGGTAGTGGTAAGCAGTTTTCTGGCAAATGAACAGTCTGAGCAGAAGCTAAAAACGCAGGAAAATGAGGCGACTTCAACGTCAATGCCAACGGCAGATGCTCCCGTGTCTACTGCTGGTACAATACCTAACTCTCATCTTCATCTTCCTTCCACGGAGATGATTCTCTTTCTTTGTGATCATGCGAGTTTCATGGTTGTGGAGGAGTATCAAGAATAGTGTATTTTGTTGTTTGGAATGTTTAATATTATATTATTAATATATATCAAGTTATTGGTGGTACTTGCATCAATTTAAGATATAAGTGTAAATGTTGGTTCAGCTTTCTTACATGTTGATTGTATTCTTAAATGTTGATTATTTAGTGAAAGTGCTTTCTTTTTTTCTCAGGCCAATTGCTTGCAAGCTCAGTTAGTGCTACTTTTACACCTCATATTTTCATTGTGAATGCTGGAGAGGTAATATCATTTTTTGGATTTTTATGATGCAAAGAAATTCTATTTCCCATAATATTCATAATTAGATAAGTGAATATATATCTTGATATTTTTAACTGGTCAATGCACAACTTTAACTACAATTTCTTGCAATAATTGTATTTGTTTCCGTTATCACTGGAATGATGACTAATCAGAATAAATGGCTACTACTTGTCTTTTGATTGTCTCAGGATGTTTCTATGAAGATAATGTCATTTTGTCAGCAAGGACCAGAAGCTATATGCATTCTATCTGTGAATGGAGTCATATCAAAAGCAGTCATTCGTCGGCCTCAATCGTCTCGAACATTATTCACGTATGAGGTGAAGCATTTATGTAATAATCTGATAGTTGTAGTAGTATCAACTTTTCCTAATTCAATGTACTAATGTGGAGTTTAGGACCTTAGGAGTAGTTTGTTATTCATATGCTTTTTGTATGTGATTCTTTCAATAATGCAAATTGAATTTCAGGGTAGATATGAAATTCGAACTTTATCTGGTTTGTTCATGCCAAAGGAAAAGCGCGGAAGGCGGAGTATATCTGGTGGCATGAGTGTTTCTTTAGTGGATCTACATGGACATGTTGTTGGCGGTCGTGTAGCTGGTCCATTGGTGGCTGCAAGTCCTGTAAATGTAAGTACCTGGTCCTGGCTAGGGAATATGTCTTTTTCGCAAACTAAAGTCTAGCAGGATGCTTATGTAGTTATTTATCTTGGATAAGTAAAGTTGATGATTTAGTAACATTATCTGTTTCCTGCTAAAGAAATGGCAACTATATAACAAATTTATGCAATTCTGATAATTTAGTGGTAATTAGTGCTAAGTGACAAGTTAATGCAATTCTCATCACTGTTTCCAATGGATTGATATGTATCAGGTAGTGGTAGGCAGTTTTCTGCCAAGTGAACAACATGAGCAGAAGCTAAAAACACAGAATAATGAGGTAATTTCAACTCCAGCTGCTCCCATGACTACTGCTGGTCCAAATACCTAACAGCCTATCTTCATCTTGCTTCAACTGAGAGGATTGGTAGGCAATCCCAGCTGTGGAGGATACTGGGAGTAACTCAACTTGCAATAATGTATATGGAAGATGATGTATAGCCTATAGGACTTCATCTCATTTGCATTTCTAGACCATGTTGTAATGAGATTCCCATTTTTTTTGTCTGTTGCAAGTTTACTAGAATGAGCTTGTTTTGAGTTTTTCCTTTTACATTTGAATTAGCTTATGAGCAACTGTAAATGACATGCCCATAAACAGTTTTTAGCTTATTTTGACACTTTTTATGATAGCTCATGAAAATACTCTCTTTGCTTCTTTTTGCTTATGGCTTTAGTAGAAAAACTTTGTTTCTTTTTATGAAGATTATGAATACCTGTGAATGTAATGCTTACTTATGTTAGGCTACTCATATGCTCCTTGAACTAGTCCACCATTATATGATAGATCCTTTTCGTAGTAATAAATAAAGCATAGATTTGCTGAAACAGTAAAAACTAAAAAGTTTTGTACACAAATTCAATATGAATATTGAATACATTATCTTTTTTATCCATAGGCACACATCGGCCAATAACACTATGCAAATAACCCAAGTCCCTCATCAGCCACCAGCACCTCCCTTTGATGCCTTCACCCATATACATGAAGTCATAAGTTAGATAAGCATAAAATGCTTGCCGTATATAAAGATATCTTACTGTCCAACTATCAAAACAAGCTTGCAGTTGCAACTCACCCCAAAAATACAGTCAGTCATATGTCACATACGCGAAGTAATGAACTGCTCTCTACCACAAAAATCTGGA
This sequence comes from Medicago sativa, assembly GCF_051527215.1. NCBI lineage: Eukaryota > Viridiplantae > Streptophyta > Magnoliopsida > Fabales > Fabaceae > Medicago > Medicago sativa. The sequence continues at coordinate 4,799,272 of NC_140753.1, forward strand.
AATTTACGGCAGTGGTAACTTTCAGAAAGCACTCCACAAAACAAGTAACCAACTGCAATTACTCATTGTGATCCTCCAATGTTGTATAAATCATCCTACAACCAAACAAACATTTAAAAATAAAATCATATAGTCTAATTGAATTCATAACATTGACAGATAATCAGGCCTTCTCATACCAAAATACAGAGAAGAAAAGGGTTAAAACAAGATAGAAAAGTTTGACGAGCCGTTGCTTCTTTTCCCATGCAAGCATGTTGAATATCTCAGTAACATCGACTAAATGCTTTTTTTGTCTGTACCTGATCACAGGAATAAAATATGCAATTAGCATGACCATTTTAAGCACATTCCCTTACATAAGATGTCAAGCATCATAATTGCAACAACAACAACAACAACAAAAAAACAGAAAAGAAACAATTCATCTCCCCAAATCCTCTAACTGGAACACCTATCATAGGGTGGTTTCAAGAGATCGAAGGAACACTGATTTGACTATGTCAATTAGAAGCTAATCCCGAACTTTTTAATAGGTTTCAAGTTGTTACACTAAACACGATACTGACACTGTATAAGCGCGTTCTTATACAATATCACGATTTACGATTTTTCTATACTCAAACGATCTTAGGTAGGTGGGATCCCGACTCCCGAGTTTAACAACCATGCTTGTTTGTCGCAGCCTTCCTTAAACCACCCTCTGCCCGAAAACATAACTATTACCCAATTTCAGTTGTTATGACAGAAAATTGGCCTTGTTATATTGCAGCGACCAAACAGCATCTCGGAGGAAAACACTACATTCGCCTTGCATCACCAATACCTGCACGCTATCGCCTCCCAAACCAGCCATGATCCACAAAACTGGACTTGCCTATTAACAAACTCAAAGTAAACAATCTTATTAATTTCAATCACAAAACTGGAATGTCTCTATCCCCCACTAGAAAAACTACCCTCTCTACCTACGGCAATTGTTGCGACACCAATTCTTCCTCTCATTGGAACAACGCCCATCTCCATCTTAACACCCACTCCCACCTTCCATCTACCGACCTCCTCAACTCTGCCACACTCGCTTCTTTTTCTAAAGATAGTGAAAACAATCAACTAAATCAATAAAAGAAATGTAGCTTTACTGCAACTCTAAATGCTAAAACCAAAACAGTCTACTGCTATCAAATTGAGCTAACTCATCCACCATCAGTATCAGAGCTGCCAAATAAACCCCAAATTTTAAATCCCCGCTTACTAAGCCTCTTATGGGTCTTCTATTTGATGTACTTATTTTTTGCCCGAGTCCATTATGTCATTATTTTTTGGGTTAAATAAGTTTTTAGTCCTTATAAATACATCAAATTTTGTTTTTAGTCCTCATAAACAACAAAAGTGACATGTTTGAATCCCTATAAAAAAAATTAGCATGAAGTTTTATTCCTTTCTAAATTCAAATTTGTTTAATTATCCTTAAACTTTTAAATTTTTAAGTGATTTATTTCAAACATCTCTAAAACATTATAAAAAATTCATTTGTAGAAAATGAGCTGAAAATATGATTTTTAGGTCTAGATTTTAATTAATTTTATCTGAAGCTTTTGAAAGTTTAAAAAATTCTTTTTTTTTTTTTTTTTTTTTGTGAAAGAACATCTTATAAGGTTCTAAACATATCTGCAAAAAGAAAATTTAAAAGTTAAAGCATAATTAAACAATATTGCTAGATATCTCAAGCAATCGTTTAACACACAACACAAACTAGAATACAAAAGCAGTTAAATATTTCATTTCTCCAAAACAAATGATTTATTAACATTTTGTGAAGAATAGGCATGAGTATAAGTTATATTATGAAATTGATATAAAAACTTACAATCTGAAATTGAAGTATAGATAAGGAAGACAGAAGAAAGACATAATCCAATGGCCAGTAATAAGGTAGAAGAGGGTAAGAATAGCTTGAGTATAAAATTCAGGTAACATCACCACATTTATTCGTTTTGAGAAATCATATGGATTTAGATAATCAAATTCTAGTTCTGCAAGGCACATTAACTGCAATAAAACAAATATCAAAATAATAATAAGTCAATATTGAAAATTTGAAATGAAATAAAAAATTCATTGCAGCCTTAAGAAGAAGAAGAAAAGAAGAATACCTGGTATGTGACGAGAACGAGTAAGGCGATGAGGAGGAAGAAGGAGATGAGCCATCCAAAGAGATCGACCATGCTCCCTCTCTCTCTCTCTCTCTCTCTCCCAAATTCACAATCACGACAGTAACTACGTACACCACGTGCAACGACCGCAACTTTGCTCTACAAATCAACGCAACACTAACTAACTGTTTTCTTTCTTTCTTAAACAATGTTTTTTTTAAAAATTAATCAACAAAATTGTTTGTAAGATTTAAGACAATGTTAGCGGGTCTCGTTTAAGAAATTTGTGTAAAATGTTCGATTAGCAAAATTAAGGTAAATGTTAACGTGTATCCTCGAGAGCACATGTTAAAGAATTTATTATAAAAATATACGCATCAAAAGTCAATTTCTAAAAAGTTAAAATATCATGTTTTTCAATACAAAATTGTTTTTTTTTGGTTCCTTAACATGTGTCTTTTCAATACAAAATTGTTTTTTTTTTGTTCCTTAACATGTGCCCTTAGGGCACAAGTTAACATGACCCAAAAATTCATTATAAATAAATGATGTGTACATGTGGATCTATTTAAGTATACAAAAATGAGTTTCTCTTTTAAGGATGTTCTAAGTCAATTGACTCGTATTATTAGGTTGAATAACTTTATCTTACTCCTTTCGTCTCTAATTATAAGACAATTTTTAAGAAAGTGTTTGTCCCCAAGGCCTTGTTTGCGAGTTTAAAGGGAATGAGAGTGGAGGAGTCTGGAAAAAAAATGAATGAACAAATGGAATAAATGGATCACATTGAACGGGGAAGGCTTTGGGAGTTCATTTTTCTTCATAATACAAAATCATCCTCATTTAGGGAACTCAAAAATTGTATTGAATGAGGGTTTTGAAAGGTTCCCATGAATTCTTCAAATTTAATATATGTAGTTATAATATTCTTCAAATTAAAAATATATTAATCATAAACAATACTTTATCATTCTCTAAAAAATTACTCTTTTAAAATATGTGAAAGATGTTTCTATTTTTCCCTATATTTCCAACCCCTCAAAGACCTCTCCTCCAAACCTCCAAACAAAGCATAAATATAAGACAATCTATAAATTTCTAGATGCATTCATTACTTTTTTTCAACTATACATTTTATTAATATTGTCAATTATCTTGGAATATGAAAAAAAAAATCAACATTGAATATATTTATACATAAAAGGGTAATTTAATAATAGTTACCTGTTGTATGCGTGGGTATTGGCTAATTGTTGTTGTGCTATTGTTGAACACTGTATTTTTTGGCTATTGTTTCCAGCACACCTTGTGCTGGGAAGGTAGTCTAGGATTATTAATATATTCCATTTTGATCTCTTCAAAAAAAAGTATTAATAGTTAACAAAATTCTTACTTCAACAACTATTCTTAATACCTATGATTTTTGTAAACAACTCTTATATCAAGGAATGGAAGGAGTATTTTAAACTCGGAATCTTGTGTTTTTGTGTGAGTTCTAAATAATATATCACTTTTCTATAAAATTAAAATTAAAAAAAAAATAGAACAAAGAATTTTTTAGAAATGTTTTGGTAAATCAATATATATTTTACACGCAACTTTAATGATTAATACGTGTGAGTTTTAGATAATGTTTGTTATTTTGTTTAAAAAATATAGAACAGAATTTTTTTAGTAATATTGTGGTAAATCAATGTATCTTTTGCGTACATAGATTAATGATCTATATAACCGAAATACATTGAAAGGTTTGACAACTCTTAGCTTATGTTTTTTTCATTCACACCGGCATAGGAACCTTCAACTAAATAGTTAAGAAAATCCCCGTATTTATCACTTGTGTTGTATAATGTTTCACATTTTTAGTAATGTTTTTTTTGTGTGCAAACCTTCAGTTCTCAGGGAAAGGGGTCATGTCCTGATAATCTTGATTCCAACGGACAGGCCAAGAGATAAATAAAAATTGATCAAAAAGTGTTTCATCTAAAAATCAAATTCAATTTCTCTTGAATAATTTGTGTTGGTGGACAATTTTAGTAATATTATTAAAAGATATGGCTGCGTGGGGGGGGGGGGGGGGGGGGGGGGGGGGGGGGGAGCTTGGCGGTGGAGGAGATGTTTGAGGGTGTGGGAGGAAGAATTGTTGGGAGAGTGTTAGTTGTTACTTCGTGATGTGGTTTTGCAGGTTCAGTGTTCATATAGATGGTGGTTACTGGATCCTCTTGAAGGGTACACAGTCAGGGGCGCATACACTTTCCTCACCAGTGATGGCACCTCACTCGATGCAGTTGCTCCGAATGCTATATGGCAGCGGCACATTCTGTTGAAGGTGTCCTTGTTCATTTACGTCTCATGAGGGATTGTGTCCCCACCAAAGATAATATGTTTAAACGATGTATGATTTCTATTGATAATCATATGTGTGTTTCAGGTTGTGGCCAGTTGTAAACGGTTGGTCACCTATTCTTGGATTGTTCCTTTTTTGGAGCCATTTGGATTGATGTTTACCATTGGTTATGAATTGCTACAGTTTGTCCCCCCTGATTTGTCTAATCATTTACAACAGTTTGATCATATTGTTGTGATCTTCAAATCTCACCGTGTGTGGCTTTTAATGATTTGGTGCGCTTGTATTTGGATTATTTGGAAGGACAGAAACAACAGATTTTTTTACAGATAAATCAGCTTCTACCCTGCAGCTTATTATAGTGCTAAGCTCCTCTTGTTTTGGTGGTTAACGGCAAAGATCCCTAACTTGTCCTTTGATTACTATAGATGGTAGCTTAACTCTTTATTGTGTATGGCCATTGGTTGATACCGATATTCAACAAAAACTTAAAGGGTGTGTTAGAATTTTCCATCTTTCTTTTATTCAAGATGAAAATACATTATTATGTTACAAACAAGAATATAGTCTAACAGAGAAATTAGACTCTCACATGTCGAATTAAAGTTAAAATTTTGGTTGATATATATCTTATATTCAATGTTCACACGTCTCGAATAATTTTTTTTTGGTAGTGTTGGATTTTTTTTGATAGTGACTCGAATAAAATTATTTAATTTGGAGAGAAAGTATATAGAAGAGAAAAACTCTTAGTAATTTTTTTCTAATTAATCACATAGTATTATTGATTTTTTTGGACACAATCGCTTTAGTTATTGCTCTATATTAGATGTAATTCACTTGGGAGACTTTTCAATTCAAAAAGTCAATCATCGTCATCATCAAATGAATCTAGCAACCATGATTATTATTTTTTTTGGGTCAGTCTTGTCTTATAGAGTATCTAAAGAATTACTAATATATTTTGATTTTATTCATTACATGATACTAAAAAATATGGTTGTACAAAAAGTTTTTTTTTAATTGCAAATATAGATATACACTGGCAAAAGATGGGCACAAAAAATACCCAAAACACATCCAACGCAAAGAAAACCAATACAAAAAACAAGGCAATAAACGCAAGAAGCCAAACACAACAAAAACCAGGAAAACAACTACAAGGACAACTCCACAAAAGAAAAATATATATAAATTGCTCAACACCTAAAGTCATATCCTCAAGCAGAGAAAACCAAACCTTGAAAGACCAGAGCGATCGACAACACCTGAAGGATAGTCGAGGACCAGCACAAACTCCAAAGTCACAACACCAACACCACAAAACTCTACTGTAATTTGAAGTTCGTCTGAGAAGTAAGTAAAGTCTGGTCAACAATTGTTCCATTCACGAATCAAACTCAGATCCTTGTGCAAAAATCGCCTTTTGATAGAACTCGTTAATCACTTGAGCCTAATTGTTTGATTTAATTGTATCCTTTTTTTTAATGAAGGGAACTTTATCTTAATGTATTAAAGTTGTATTGAATACAATATAGTATGTTTTTAAGTTGTTAGTACTTAAGACTTTTGTTAAATATAAAAGAGGTATTTGAGTCAACAAAAACTAGTGTGTTTAAACTAAATTTGATATACTCGTAAAAAAATATTGGTAACAGTACCCAATGTTGTAAAAATTAAATAAGTAAACTATATAAAGATACAATATTATTAGATACTCTTTGACTATCAAGATTTTGGGAAATAATGTGAATTTTAAGTTGCTTGGGAACTACCTTCAAAGGAGATGAACAAAGAATGGAAGTATCTCAATGGTTGATATGGTTGATGGCTACTTTCTTGTCTATTTTAACCAAGAAAAGGATTAATAACACGCGTTATTCAAAGGGCCATGGGGAATTTTTTTTGACACTATATAGTGGTCCAACAATGGCCTCATATGTTTCTTCAAACTATGAAGGTTATGAAAAATATTGTGGTACAAATTTGTATACCACGTGTCTCCATGAATCTTTATAGCATAGAACTCCTTACTCGTATCGGAATAACCCTCAAGATGATGCTTAAGGTTGATTTTCTCACATCAATCCACTCACGATGACAATTCACATAGATTTGTATTGAAATCGGTCTAGAAAAACCACTGGTGCCATATATTGTCATTAGAAGCTATACGTTTCTATTGGAATATGAAGACCTCCATCAAATTTGTTTCCATTGTAGGTATTATGGCCACAAGATGGAAAGTATCAGTGAGTTTCTAGAATAGCAGAAGGTATGATGAATATCAAGGTGGTACGGCAGCAACACAATCTGCAAAATTCGGAGAACAATGCTTGTGATCTCTGGATGCTTGCCAAATGAAAGTCATATGAGAAAATTCCAAATATAGTTACCATACAACATAACGGATGAGAGAAAAAAGATCAGATCATAGGCAGTCATTGTGTTACAATTCCATTCCTAACTCTAAGGGGTATCGTTTTGACTCACATAAAACTGAGGACAATACAATAAGTTCACCAAATAAGGAAACAATTCATAGGAAAACATTACACCTAAAAATAATTACCCTATTCACCGAATTCGACAAATAGGCAATTGAAAAATTATGTGAGAAAGCCCTTCAGTCGAGCGAAGCATAGGCGATGCTAGAGCATCCGAGCAGGGAAGCTGATTCTTTCTCAAAGCCACTAACTCATATTATCGCTGCTTAGATAATTTCTTTACGCACAACAATAATAAAGGAAACATAGATGAAAGTGGCCAATCTCAGGATATAAATTTGAAAATATGTAATTCAAATGAGATGGTGCATAACTCATATTTCCAGCATACTCAAAAACGCATCTAAAATAACAATAATCTCATTAACCAAGAGCGACCCACTCTATCAATTTTTCATGAATGAGTTGAAAATCCAAAAAAATAGAAAATCAAAGAAAAACACACATAAAAGTTATAGAGAAACTCTCACAATTTGTCTCAATTATTAAAACCACCCTTTCAGCATTAAACCTGCAACCACAACCACCTTGCAAATGACTTACTTTTGCACCAGCAAAACTAAAATCCTATCCTTTTACTACTGAATTTGGCGACCAAATGAATTCTGGTGCATCGCCATAGTAGGAAAAGGTTGACTAGAATTATTGTAGCTTCCAAGCCCCTGGCCAAAAGGACTATTCTGATTGTCACCAGAGGACTCATATGAAGGCCCTTGAAGGGTAGCATCGGTTGGAGTCCCAGAAGCAACAAATTGGGACGATGGCACTGAAGAAGACCCAATTTTCAAGTTATTCGGGCTAGCCTTCTTAACATCCAAAGTAAAACTACCCACAGTGACCTGTAAATGATTTTTAATAAGTAATATAAGTAATGTAAACAAAGTTTGATCAGTCCTTCAAGCAGGAAAGACTATCAATTCCCAAGAACTTAAATTCACATTGTACTTTAAAAATCAACATAACTTGTTGTTTATCATTTGAAAGCAATACCTGTACTGAAGATGCTGCAATAAGCTTATTAGCCACCACACCTCCTAAAGGGCGTAAATCAGGACCCACCAGTGACACTTTAAAGTTACCCATTCTTTTACAACCACTACTCCTGTCACATACTTCTGACATGCCTGATAGGGATACAAGCTCAAATCGACCCTGGGATAAAAAAAAAATACATCACAATAAGAAAATTAAACCAAAACACAAGTAGTTATATAAATCAACTATCATAATAACATAATGACATTTTCGCACGTACACATTGAAAAATTAAACAAAAACAAAATTAACAATGTTTCTTTTTTCATAGACAAATCCCACTACTTTATTTTTTTAACTTTCAGATAACCATAGTAAGCGACATTAATATTAATAAAGATAAAACAAAACACGGCATGTGAAACAATCCTCTAAATATAGTTGTGATTATGAAAATAAATATGCTTAAATTGTGCCAATAATGATTTGAAAATGTACGGTCCCACCATTGTTGTCAAAGTTGGGATCCTGCTTATAAGATCATGAGGGGGTAAAATATCATAATTTAGATAATCGTAAAATTATACCCATATTATAAAATCATACTCACACACACAAACACACCTAAAAAAATAACATAAACAAGAAAATGAAACTTAAATTATAACATTATACCAACTTAAAGTTGCGTACTTTTAGGTATCATGGTTAAAATTGAATTGTGCAAAACACATGGATTGTTTTATGTACTCTCTAGGTAACAAAGTATAACCATAAGTGAACAAACAAAAATCAAATGTATTTAGTCCAAAAACACTTAACTTTTTTGGATCCCTTTTACTTTCATTTTATCACGTGGGGAGCATATTGAATATTAAAAATTGAACAAAGATAGTATAATCAAAGAGAACAAAACGAATGGATCCCTTTTACTTTCATTTTATCACGTGGGGAGCATATTGAATATTAAAAATTGAACAAAGATAGTAGAATCAAAGAGAACAAAACGAAACAAGCAAATTTCTTTTCCTTTTCTATATGTGGCAGTGTTGTCAAATTGCCCTTGTGGCATGCAGACCATGTGCGCGTCTCCATAGACCACAATGTCAATTATACGCACCATGTTTCTTCCATCGACTGCTATAATGGATAGTCGTCATAATATGAAAAAGACAACATTATCCCATGCCAAATGCTAGCTTAAGAATTTATGTGCATCAAATAAACACAACTTACATCAAATTTCATATCTATTCCAATTAATATAATACAAACATAACTTTTTCATTATTAGATACTTAGTTATTCAATGGATACTAATAAAAAAGGATGTAAAATGCACAACCTCATAAGTAACAATGCTTCCTGATTGTTGAAAGGAGGCAATGCCAACTAAACCATGAGCTGAAAGAATGCACATCTCTGTGTTAGGTCCTCCTTGACAATAGGTTGCTAGTTTTGCAACAATATTCTACAGGCAAAACAAGATAAACATTTTATTAGGAAACAAGAAAAGTAAATTAAATAAAAATCTAGGAAATACAAACACTGGGGAGGCATAAAACCGAACCAAGGAAATCACAAAAAGTTGTAGGTTGACCTAAACACGCGATACAAACATACAAAGCAACACAAGTGGAACTAACCCTAGTCAATCCTAACAAACAAGCACCATCACGAGTACAATCTAGCTAACCCTACATACGGGTGCCAAACCATGTTGTAAAAAAAGATGATGTCTAAATATCTGCAGCATCAACCAGAGTTTAAAGAGCCAACAAATGATTTGACTATGACCAAAAACAAAAACAGATACACATATTACAACTCCTTTCTAGGAACAACAACAACAAGCAATAAGCCCTTTCGAGCCAAACAACGACTAAACTCAATCGCCAACAGGGTAATAAATCCAGGCACCAACCATTTACTATAAGAACAAACATCAAACTCGTGACCTTTTATAGCTTACCATTCCTGATCCAGTCATGAAGAACTTAAGCAAATATCAAGAACCTAAACCTCCAATTGTGTGATGAATCCATATCGAGGGATGAATCCAACACAACACTCACAGACCAGATTTGAAACAGACATTTTTCAAGCTTTCAAGACCAAACCATGTCAAGAACATCGATGAGTGAACTACGCCAATGGCCAACCCAGAACAATCCATACCAATCAGGCTGTCACATGAAACCACACCCAGAAAACTACCGTGATAGACAAATTAACATAAATTAGCATAGGTTCCAAGGAACTCAAAACAAGAGGTCACAAGTTGTGAGCCACCATAATTGAAAACCTCAGATCTGGAACCCAAACTCCGATCATGAAGCGAACTAATGACAAAACAAATGGAAACCCTTCGACGCAAAGGAGGCAACATAATTGAAAATTTGGACCTACAAATCACAAAGCGGAAACACGACCACAACTGCGAACAACAACAAAAGATCTCTAACGAACCATAATCCACAAGCGTGACCCACAAACCAGATAAAACTGGAACCTAAACAAACCAACATAACCCTTGCAAACCCATAAGAACGACGAAGAACATAAGAACAACGTTGATGGAAATATGTTAAGAGAGCATTGGAATGGACGACCATTGAAATGGAAGGAGTAAAACAACCCTAATAGGGTGACACATTGGTGAGAAGGACAGTATAGTCGCACCACCACCCAATGAGGCTATATCTTGAACTAGATTTGGATTTTGGGGGTAGACAAGTACAATGGATGATAAAGGTTAGAGAGAGGCTAGATAAATATTTGGTTTAGAGAGTTATACAAAGTAGTATGTTGATTCTAAAATGCATTTAACATGAAGGAGTATTGAGAGATATTTGTTTAATTTAGCTCAAACCAGTTCAAAAAACATGTTTGAAATAGACCCTTCGGGTTTTTGAGACCAAAACATGTCAAGAGCGCGAGAGTGGCGGGGATTCAAACACACCAACAACCAACCCATAACAATCCACACCAATCAATATGACGCATGAAGCCACACCTAGAAAGCTAACGCAATGAACGATTTAAGACTAACTAGAAGCGAATCTCAGCAAATCGAAACAAAAGGCCATAGATCGTGAACCATCATAAATGAAGACCTCAAACATGGAAACCAAACTTTGATCATTAAGCAGACAAAGGGAAAAATAGACCCAAACCGTCTAGCACATATGAGGTAACAATCGAAAATCAGGACATCAAAATCAAGAATCAGAAAGGCCAGCACAACCACGAATAAAAACCAAAGATCTCCAAAGAACTATAATCCAGAAATGCGGGTCTCCAACGACAACAAACATAAGAATGACGACACCAAAAATAGGTTGAAAGAGTGCTGAAATAAAAGACAGTCAAATGGGAAATGGTTAAAACAATCCCAATAAGGTGAGACAGTTGTGCGGAGGATGAATATTGTCGCACCATAACCCAATGAGGCTACATCTTGAATCAGAAATTCAGATTTAGGGGTAGAGAGGCGCATTGACATATTAAGGTTAAAGAGCGGTCAGAGACATATTTGGTTTAGGTAGCTACACAAAGTTGTCTCTCGATCCTAAAATGCTTACTTTAACATGAAAGGGTCTTGAGAGATAATTGCTTAATTTAACACAAACCAATCTAGAAACTTGATTTGAAACAGACCCTTTTGAGTTTTTGAGATCGAACTAGGTCAAGAACGTTGGTGCAGCAGTGGGTTAACCACACCAACGGTTAACCCAGAACAACCCACACCAATCAATCCATTACACGAAGCCACACCTAAATAGTTGCAGCGACAATCGATTTAACGAAAACTAGTAGCAAATATCAGCGAATCAGAACAAGAAGCCATAGATCATGAGCCAAAATAAACTATAACCTATGATTTGGAAACAAAACTCTAATCACGAAGCGGATCGATGGAAAACATATCTAAACCCTCTGACACGGAGGAGGCGACATAATCAAAAATCAAGACCTACAATCATGTACCAGAAATGCGACCACAACTGTAAGCGAAAAGAAGATATCTTCAACGAACTAGAATCCAGGTTATAATAATTCTTAACAAAAAAAGACTATAAAGCAAAATAAAGAAAGCAAAATCTACATTAGCATTTCAACAATAAAACGTTTCTAACATCATCAAAGTCTACATTATCAATCTAATTTATGAAGTAATCAAATTTTTAAAATTGTGAATGGTAATTATTTGTATATATGACATTTTAATATTGGAATAATAAATTACAAGTTTAGTTGCATACCTCTCCATGGTTCACAGTGATCAAATGTGCAGAGAAATCAGTGCCATTAATTCCTGAGAAGATGAACAACTAGAATGAAAATTAAATAATAAACAAAATTCGATATTTAAATAATGAATTTTTTTTAATATACCATGCACTTCAACTTGCTGATTCTTCTTCATAGTGGAAGAAGGAGAAATAATGGCAGCATTCTGGGTTGGGACCGAGCTTGAGCCCAAAGTAATGTTGCCATAAGGGAAGTACTTCCTCAGTCGGCCCCTCTTTTTCTTGATTGAACTAGAGCCGAAAGAAGCCTTCACACTGGAGTCCAAGTTGGACATAACATTGTTGTTGTTGTTGAAAGAAGGAGAAATATTGGCAGCAGTCTGGGTTGGGACCGAGCTTGAGCCCAAAGTAATGTTGCCATCAAGGAAATACTTCCTCGGTCGGCCCCTCTTTTTCTTGATTGAACTAGAGCCGAAAGAAGCCTTCACACTGGAGTCCAAGTTGGACATAACATTGTTGCATGGAGGGATTCTAGCATTGGTGGGTTCCACCATGGTGTTTGGGACAGTGTTTGTGAATGTATTAGGATCCACTAACGCCATATTTTTCAGTTGATGATGGTGTGTGTGAGGGTGTGGTTGTTGTGGTTCACGCGGATCCATGAAAATTAACTGTAGTGAAGAAAAATGCGATTGGAAAAAATTATGAGTGAATGTGTATATATATAGTCATTAAAGTAACTGAATGTGGTGAATGGTACAATGATGATGACGAAAGAAGAAAAGTGTGAACCAAAAATTCAATAACCGATAAAAAAAAAGGGAGGAAACAAGATTTTAGATATTTTTTATTTAATTTTAGACGAATGCTAACAACACACGTGTTAACCCACTCTTTTTTATTAGTTAAAATTCACATGGATCCCACCAAATCATGTGGGTCATATATAAATTTGGTGGATCCTATGTGAATTTTAACCAATCAAAGAGAATGTCGAAAAAAATGTGTGTTAAAATATGTGTTGTTAGCATTTCTCTTAATTTTATTTAGTGTTTTCAGTTTGCTTTAGACTGAAATTTTTATTTATTTATTGTTTGTTGTGGTCCCCTCCCTACCGTCATTCAAGGACTTAAGTTATGTATAGTATTGTTTTTTTTTGTTCTGGTGTCCGGGGTTCGAACATCGGACCTTGCATATATTATACATTATCCTTACCAACCGAGTTAAGCTCACGAGGACCATGTGTAGTATTGTTTAATGTTTAATAAATTTAATACTTTTTTTAATAAATAAATTTAATACTTTAGGAACTTTCCATTTGACTTGAAAATAAATTTAATAATTTTTTATTGCATATTTGACTTTTATATGGCTTGTTATTATTTTACGTTTTTTTTAAAATTTAATTTTAAAATAAAATATAACTTTATTTTGACTTTGCAATAAAAACTAACTAATTTAGAACATTTTTTTGACTAAGCGTTATTAAAGCTCCATTTATTTTTTTTCCCTTGTAACAAAAAAAAAACTCTCTTTATTTCATTACAATGGTCAAAGTTTTTTTTTTGAAGAATCAAAAATGAATTATATTACCAAGAACCACGTAATTGTTGAAGCACAAACAATGGTCAAAGTTTGTTCTTAAATGAGTCACACTCAATTTTTCTTGTAGTCTTAATTATTTTTATTTTCAATTTTCTCTTTAATTAATATTATGTGATTTTGTCTCTAGTTTTTTTAAGAGTGAAGATTCATTTTAGTTTCTGAAAAAATATTAAAGACCAAATTTAGTTCTGAGAAAAATAGATTGGGACAAGTTAGTCCCTACCCTCTTTATGCTTTGTTTGGCTTATGAAAAGAATATAGAGGAAAGAAAAGAAAGTCAAAAGAAGAAATTATTTAGTAGTTTGGTATGAGAGAAATTGAAAGAAAAATATAATAGAAAATAAATATGCGTATTTATAAAATGATATAAACACCTTAAACAAAAACTTGATATAATAAAAATAAACTAAAATAATTATTTTTTATAAAATAAAATAGGTATTTAATTACAATCAATAAAAACTTCAAAAAATAAAAATAATAAATTAAAATTATTTTAGAAAAATCAAAGAATTTTCTAAATTCAATAAATTATTAATACAATGAAGACTCATTTTAGTCCAAAAATAAATTCATGAGTCCCAATTTGGTCCATAATAAAAATAAAAACAAATTTTAGACCTTGAAAAAAATAATATCGGACTACGTTTAGTCTGAAACCAATTAATTCCCTCAAAAAAGATGTCGCTGATATTAATTAAAATATTTAAACGAATTTTTTTTGAGGAATTTAAATGAAAAAAAATATTTGGTTGTATAAAAATAATAAAACATATGTGACCATGAGTCATGTGTCACGCGAGTTCAACACAGTTTAAAATATATGCGTGTTAAGTTTCTTGTGAATTTTATTTTTCTCAACCATAAATAAAAAAGCTAAAACTAAATTTGATACCGGGATTTTTTCGGAGAACCAATGTTTAAAGAAAAGATTAACAGGAAGGATAAAAGTTGATAATTATTTTGAGACTAAATGATCCCTGTAAATATTCAGAATTTTGTTTATTTATTAATGTTATTTTCTTAAAGTCCCTCTAAGTATAGCTTAGTTGACAAGGGACGTTACAATATGTAGGGGCGAAGTTCGAATTTCGGATTCTCCACTTATCCACCATAATGATCAATTTCTAGCTACAAGAATACTTAACAAAAAAATGTTTTTTAGGGAGACCAAAAAAATGTTATTTATGCAATTTATTTTATTTTATTAAATTGAAAAAAAAACTCTTTGATTGTTATGAAATATATACTTTTTAATAATTAAATATATTTCATATGTAAACTTTTTTATTTTATTTTGTTGACCGAATTTAATTATAATAATTAAAATTTTACTCTTGACCAAAAAAGAAAAAAAAATGTTGCTCCTGAGTAATGAATTGAAATGATCTTTGATAATCATATTTTATTGAAAATTGAAATGATTATTCATGGAACTTATTTAATAATAAAATGTAACCTTTTTTTATTTTTTTGAAATAAAAATGTAACCTTTTTTTGTTGACCGGGTGTAATCTAATCTAATCTATATATATAATCTTCCTGTCTCCTAAGAAGTCACTTGGTTGTAAGGTTTGTTCCACAACCTGGAGGAACTCGGTTCGAGACTGGGTGAGAGAGAAGAAGAGAGAAAGATGATAAAATTTTATATTTAGTCTCGATTAAACTCGTCATCTTTTAAATTTTATGAGCCAAATCGTCATTTTGCAAAGAAAAAACTATGTATTATGACATAAATATAGGAAAATGGTTTATCCTCCCCTTTTATGTCATAAATATAGGAAAATAATTTATTCTCATCTATTTTAATCTCTTAATTAATATCACTAATTTTCTTATAAAATTAAAAAAATCATTTTTATTTTATAATAGAAACACTTCAGTAATATATATATTTTAAAAATAGTCATAAGTTTTCAAATTTTTATCATATCATTACATCAAAATTTGCTTTTGCGGATATAAGTACATAAAATCTGCAACGAGTGAGTTGCAAAAAACTAACGATGTTTTGCATATAAAATAAAAAAAAAAATCCATGGAAAGACAACATTAATGTTGATATTTGGAAAATAGTCATGAGTTTTCAAAATATTATCATATCAACCTTCTCATATTGGTACATAAAAATTTGCGATCAGTGGTATAAGCACATAAAATCTACAACGAGTGTCGTGAAAATATTTAATGGTGTATACCATATAAAATAAAAAGCTATTTAACAAAAACATTACATTAATATTGATATTTTGAAAATAGTCATGAGTTTTATAAAAATAAAAATAAAAATTGAGGGGCAATTTTCAATTTTTTATCATATCGAACCCACTTGGGTTGACCTGGTGGTATTGGCTTGGGATCTGGGAGTGTGCTCCTCCTCGAGGTTTCAGGTTCGGTTCTCTCCAGTGCCAATTTAGGTGGGCTAGTTTAGCTTTTTCAATTTTTTTTTTATCATATCGAGTTGCTAGTATCAATATATACAAATTTGCTTCCGCAAATATAAGCACATACAATTTGCAATGGGCACGATGCAAATAGTTAACGGTGTTTTGCATACAAATAACAAAATATTTAATAGAAACACTATACTAATGTTGATATTTTGAAAATTGTCAAGAATTTTCAATTTTTTATCATATCGACTTTCTAAGATCGGAACATGTAAAAGTGCTTCCGCAAACATAGACACATAAAATATGGAAATATCGTCCCTGTGAGCTTAGTTCACATGGTAAGGGACAATGCATAATATATGCATGGGTCTGAGTTCGAACCCTGGACACCTACTTATATTTCCCTTAAGTGTGGTTTTTTAATCACTATGCTACTTGACATAAAAAAAACCGCAAGTAACATGATGTAGATATTTAACGGTGTTTTGCGTATGAGATAGCAAAATATTTAAACTACATTGATGTTGATATTTTCATGTTTTTTTATACTTTATCATATTGTATTCCTTATATTAGTACATAAAATTTGCTTCTGCCTCTTAAAAAAAATTATTTTTGCAAATATAAACAGATAAAGACTACAACAGACGCAATGTAAATATCTAACACATTTTTGCATATAAAAGAAAAAATTAATAGAAACATTACATTAATGTTGATAATTTTTATTTAATATCTTTAAACATTTCACAATATTACCAATGTAATTGTTTTAAGGCTTATTTATACGTTCGGTCATTGTAAATATGGTTCATTTGAGTTTTGGTCCTTGTACTTGCCACTCCTTTCAAAATTGTTATGCAATTATTAATCACTTGAGTTTTGGTCTCTGAGGTTATTTAAGTGATGACATATCACATATTAGCTTATGTGACATTGATGACTATGCAAGGATGCTGCTGACTCATAAACATTTGTCATGGAAGGATGAAAATGCCCCTCTGACATATAGAACAAAAGTGAAATGACCACAATCATCGGAGCCTTGTTTCCAGGGACTAAACATATAAAATAAATAAGCCTCGTTTTTAATATAGTTACCACGAGATTTTTTTTTAACAAGATAATTACTGCAATATTACATGATATGTGCGAACACACGAGTCTTTTATTGGTTATAATAAATACATCAATATACTTTTTTTTTAAATAACGGTAGTCCTGACTTTTATTTTTTAAACGAAATGTTACTCTTGAATTAGTACACAAATTTGGAAAATATAAGTGAATATTATTTTTTTAGGGAAAGTAAGTTTTAATTACTCGTCTCATATTTAATGGTCTTATGCCCTCGTGAACTTAACTCAGTTGGTAGAGACAATGCATAATATATACAAGGTCTGGAATCGAACCCCAGATACCAAAAAAAATAAAAATTAACGGTCTTATCTCTAGAATACCAATCATTTAATTTTTTTGCATGTTTAGGAATCAACGTATAATGAGAATAATTTATAAAATAGACTTAATTTTTTTTATTAAAATTGGATAGATTAAATATAAATAACTATTTTTTTAATATGTGCAATTTAGTCAAAATACTTGTTGTAGTCAACCACTTTATACATGTCAATACATAACTTTGACTGTTAATATCTTTAATTATCTATGGTTATAAAAATTTAATATTTTAAAAATATTTATTTAGACAAATCGATCAACATCTTACATGCTAACATTTGTATTTATATATTAGTTAAAAAATATTGTCAAAGTAAGTTATGTGAATAGTGTGAATGCTAGGTCGTCTCCCCGAAGCAATGCGTTGTTTAACTCGAGTAAAGTGTTAAATGAGCAAGAGTTGCTGCATCGCCGTCTGGATGCAGTAAAAAACTTGTTTAATAGATCAACTACGGAAACGATCTACTTACTTTGACGTGTAATGGAGTGGTATCAGACAAGTAAAAAAGACTTGCACTTAATATTCATTGATTTGGAGAAGACGTATGATTAAACATCTATAAATATTTTGTTGAAAGTCCTAAAGAAAAAAGAAGTAAAAATTAAAAACTATCAAAGATATGTACGAGGGACTTCAATGTATCCTTTACATGTTGCATAAGGGCAACTAAATATAATTTGGGTAGCCTAAACTACCTCATACTACTCAATAGCTTCGCCAGCTTGACGATTCATAAATTTCAAAGAAAAGTAATTGACAATAAATCGCACAGTAAACCAAAAATACATGCAGCTAGATTATAAAAAATCCAAACAGTATTATTTTTTACTTTCTTTTTCATTTCACCTTAACCTTTCACAAGATACATAAGATTTTGTCCCTCAAAAGTGTTGAGTGGCCAATTGAGATTCAATCAGTCACAACCTCAATCACTTTAGCATTAATTATGGCTTGAAGCCAATAAGTGTGAATAATATCTTCAAATGAAATATTGCAGAATCAATTGCCATATGCTGCCTTGGAAGTTCAGATTGAAGTAGGCTTTGAGCATAGAAAGAAGTTCCTTGACCCCAAGTTCTTCAATTTCTCACTAACCTTCAAACCTGCACCATTTCATTTGGTGGTTGATTAACATGGAAAATATTTTTGTATCATATATACACGATGCATATGATAAGGACATCAGAAAAATTAATTGAATTCGTATTCATATATTGTTGTCATCGATCAGTCTAAGTATACATTAATATGCAATAATAAAGATCTATAACATCTAAAAACTAGTCTAAAAAATGATATGAAAAAACAAGGATATAAATTATGAAAAAAGGGAACATTGAAGGATTAAGGTTAAAATAATTACTTTCAAGCGTGAATGGAGAGAAGTGAAGTTGGTAGCGGTTTGGATCGGTGTCCTTCAATAATGGCCTTCTCTTCTCCTTATCATAAGTCATCAATGCAACCTTCACTAATTCGCCAACGGTATTTTCAGGCGACATCAAAACTTGTATTGCACCCAACGTGTTCTCGATGGACACGTTGAGTAGAAGTTTCGATGGTCTAAGAGGAGAGTCATTGGTTTCCGTTGTATCCAACGGAAATTTGTCAGTTTGAGGAGTAGAAACGGTACCACCCATGAAGCCAAAGACAAAGAGAGTTTGGATTTCAGTTTACGGTTTTTTCACTATGTTGTTGTTGTTGTTACGAGAAAGGTGGTTTTTTTCAAAAGTGAAAGGGTGAAATTTGAGTTTGTGGGGGCTTAAATGAGTGAAGGAAGCTTCTAGGAAAGTGCGATATTTAACTTATATTTCGATTTGTAGAGGTTGGTTTTGAGACTTGCTGCAAGATCCCGAATTTTCCAGCAGTGACCTGACAAATAATAGCCTCATCATCCCTAAACAGTGAGGTTTTGATGTTCATGGATTGGTATCTTTTCATTCAATTCAGATCTCTGCTTTATATCCGATCAAAGATTAGACGATTCAAAAAATTATAAATTTTTATTTTACGATAACTTCCCAATAACAAATTTGAATTTGGATTGTCCGAGTCCAGTGAAATATCATCGATGTTTCGACTATATGAATGCGGGGAATAACCGTGTCCAAACTCCAAAGCTCACATTATTTTCTCTACCAATAAAAGATAATTTTGAGTCCTCCTATTCTTTGTTTTCAAGGGTATTTTTTTAAAGTTTTTTTTAATAGTCTATTTAATCATTTCCCTCAAAAAAATAGTCTATTTAATCATTAAATATCATATATTTAAATTTTTTTATGCTATTGTCAATAAAAAAAAGGATGATAAGAAAATGCTTTTTATCCTGAGAAATTGCATTGCGAAAAAACAGAGGCCAAATATATCATTGGTGAATTTCACAGACTTTAAGAAGGAATACACTCTCATGTCCCAAGTTAATACTACCAGACTAACCCAAAGTGGATTTCACGGTATCCTTCCTTAATTTTCGTTATCCAATAGCTTGAAAAGGAATCAGGATATTCATGAATATCTTTTTTGCAGAATATAACATCACTCAAGAATATTTCGGTGTTAATTATTTTGTAAAAAAAGTTTTTTGTTGCTAAAATGTCATTCATACTTTATCAAATTTGCTAAAGTATTAAAAGAATTGCTAAAGTATTTCAGAAAATTACTTTTAAATCATAATAATTGAATTGATTTGGTCATTTTATTATATAAATGTTGACTAAAGTCTTTTTATCAAGGAATTTAAATAGAATTTTTCATTGAAAAGAATAATATCGAAAACATTTAATATTTTCTTTGAAAAAAAGGGTATAATATTTATCGTTACTAATACAAACATAAAAAAAGGTTGTTAAATTGGTTCATCGAACTTGACAAAAAAAAAAATTTGGTTCATTGAACATACAAAAACTAAATGAAATTAGTGATATTTTTAAAATAGAATCATCATCTATGTTAGTTGTGACTAAGATGATAAAATATCAATGCGGTATTTGCCAGGGATGTCAAAAAAATACGCACCCGCGGATATCCACGGATAAAATCTGCAACGGACACGGAGCGGATACCTTAATGGATATCGATGGATAAAATAAACGGATATTTTACTACCCGCTAATTAATGGATACAGATGCGGATTTAATGGTATCCGCACTCGTGGATATCCATGTCCGCTATTAAACCGAGTAAATTACATAAATAACTTTAATACCTTTTTCAACTTCCTAAGCAAAAATCATTGGTACTGTGAGTGTTATTAGTTATTACATGACTATTCAAATTTGTATTACACTCCTTTAAAAGGAAGTGAAAGTGGTCGGGATTTTTGAAGCAAAAAACTTTGTTTTTGTTGAATATGATGAGCTTTATTTATGCTTTTGTTAAATCAAAGAACTTTATATTTATTAAATGTAAGAAACTTTATTTATGTTTTTGTCGAGTCAATGATCTTTGTTGTTATTATAATGTATGGATATTATGTTTTGCTAAAAAGAAAAGAAAATGCATGTGATGAACTTTTGTTTTTAATTTTTAGGTAAAAAAATTAACAATTTTTTTAAAAATGTTATCTATGGATATCTGTATAAACCCGCGGATACCTCAAAATCCGTGGATTACCCGCTAAACGGATATCCGCGTGGATATGGATAGGGTACGGATTTCATTTTTATCCAACGGAGCAGACACGGATATCACACTATCCGCATCCATGGATATCCATTTACATCCCTAGTATTTGTTATAAGGTGCGACTAAAAAAAACGAATAAAAGAAAATTTATGAAAATTTTGGCTTTTTAGTCATTTTTTATTTTTATTTGAGTCAGTTTGTACGTAAACACCATATCGTTAAATTAACTTTAATATTTAATATAATAGAGAGTTGTGGTGTAGGGTGTCAAAGTAATAGTGGCAAAACAGGTCTGATCCGTTGGGTCGGTCGGTTTAATCCCATTGAAAAACTGGGCCGTGGCGGGGTGAGGGTGGGCTGGCATGCAAAATTACTAGAAAATATTTATTTAATTTTTAAAGTACTAATAAATATAAAAGTGACTCAATTTTAACCTTTTTTCCCCTAAAATTAATTGACCATTTTTTAATTACACAACTGTTTTTCTCTTTAGGTGACTTTTTTTTATCAATACAAAAAAAGAAAGACAACCAAACTAATCAACTGGTTGCCTAAAGATCTCAAAAAAATCAGCAAAAAGAGTGAGAACTAGTTGTAGCGGAGGAGTAGTCCCAAACTTGCTAGTCAATTAGCACATTCATTGTCTTCCCTCAAGGTATGGGCAAAGGAGACTCTCCAAGGAAGAGAGGAGAGCTTCCTAGTGAGAGAAAGAATAGTCCCATGAGGATGAAAATAAGAGTTATGAATATCTTCAATCAAATCCAGAACCGCTTTAGAGTAAAATTCAAAAATAATAAACTTATGACCAAGGTCCCATGCCAGCGGAAGGCTTCGCCAAATGGATGAGAGTTTAGCAAACATATTAGATGTTGTACCACATGAACAAAAAAAACCATGAATCCTAATCTCATTAGAGTCTCTCAAAGGCCACCAAAACCCACATTAATTGGGTTGCCAAAGGAGGAAATATCCACATTGAATTTGAAATAACCATTAGTCGGTGGGTGCCAACGAACATGATGAAGGACATGACGATCCACATGTCAAGCAAGAGCATTTATCATAGAAAAATGATATGAATTAACTGAAGCCCAGATATCCTTCTTAATATTTTGGAAAATCTCGTCATTTATATTCCTCCATATCTCCCAACAAATAACTATGAAAAGCTAACCTTTCTTAACCATAGCATGATGCTTGAACCAAATCTGACAACTAGTAATAGAGAAATCAGTTAAACAAGAGGAATGAAAATAACTTGAGACATACATAGTTTTCGGGCAATCACAAAGATTATGCAAGTCATTTTCCACCATAGCCCCACGCATATAACACGTTGTATTAGTTGTAAGATGTCTTAATAATGGTAGCAAACTGATTATGAGAAACTAAAAATGACTTCTAATAATGGTAGCATATATTTTTAATAACATTTGTCACAAAAAAATTGAAAAAAATATATCAGATGGGCCAGTTAGGGTTGTGCAAAAATATGGTTAACTGAATCAAATTAGTGAATTGAACCGCAGTACACCCAAAAAAACTGTAACCAATTAAATGGTTCATGAACTCACATATTTCAAAAAGTTCAATTAACCAAACTTAAACAGTTAAACTATATCTGAACTTCTTTGATAAAAATAAAAATTTTGAGCAAAAACTTTAAAAAAATTAAAATCTTTTATAACTTCCAATCAAGAAAGAAGAGCGGAGACAATGAGAGAGAGAGAGAGAGGATGGAGAGTGAGAGAGGTAGACAAGGGGAGAGACTCGTATGGTTACTTCTCTCTGGAGTTTTCATCGACATCGTTCGTTTTACTTACGTATTGCTATCTCCGACGAGACCTGCACCACCGACAACTTTTGTTTGTTATCATCACCGAACACCGCTGGATCTGGTGGCAGAGCTCTCTCTCCTCCAGCTCCTCTGTCGAAGCATCATGCAAGCAACGCTTAATTGGTGTGTGATTTGTAACGTTAGTTGATTTGGTTCAAGCTTGATGCAAAGTTGCATCATTGTTTTTTATGAAGTTAAGTAATTCAATGATTCAACGGTCAGCCCACCCGTCTCTTGACGAGACAGGGTGTGTGTTTTGAGCCCACCAGCTTAGGTTAGCTCGCCACCGTCCACCCCATTTTTTATGGGCTAATAGTGGACTGGGCCTAAACGGGATGGGCTGACCCATATAGGCCATCTCAATGTGCCAGTGACCGAGTGCTGTAAATTTATAGAAAATACAAAATTTTATTTTATTTTAATATATTAAAAAATTATTCCAACCTCCTTTTATATTATTTATTTGTAACATCGATTATATTTTTTTTCAACTAGATTTTTTTAACACAATCAACTAGAACTTTTAGGTCTTAAAATGTGCACGATGTATTTATTTTTTTTGGAGTTTTCGTCTAATGCCTTAAAAAGCTTATGTGACTGATTAATTGTTATGACATTGACATGTTTATAACAATGCTTGTGTGGCAAGTAAGTCCAAATAAGTTTCTTTTTTTTAAATAATTTTCTATAAAACTTCCAAATCTATATAATATAAATTTACGGCCGATTCCATAACCCTTTATGGAAATGTTTTTTCTCCTCCTATTCTTATGACACGTGGCACTCTCATCCTATTCTTTTTTCAAATACTCTCACCACATTCATCCTCACAAAATACTCTCACCACATTCATCCTCACAAATTTGTATTTATTGTTTATGTATAAAAGGAAGTTTTACAATTTCAAATTCTAATATGCTTCAAATTTCAAATCAAACATTTCCTATTCATTCAAAAAATAATTAAATGTTTTTTCTTTCTGCTAAACGTTTCGTATTTTAGAAATACAAATACAAAAGGAAGTTTTACAATTTCAAATTCTAATATGCTTTTTTTGAATAATCAAATAATTTAAATTAATATATTTGAATTCAGATATTAAAATAAAACAAGTAATATCTAATTAAAATACGATTAATGAAATAATTATTTAAATATCAAAGATATGAAATAATTGATATATGTCAAATAATAAAAATATGATTTGATTTGTCAAAAAAAAATGATTTGATAAAAGTGTAACTTTTTAAAATAATTTAATTAGATTTGGTAGTAACCATTAATTTGTTATATAATTTAACTAGATACATTTTACTTGGTACCCAAAAAAATAATATTTGGTTATTTTGTTAAGGTCATGTATGATACAAATATTTACTAGACTAAAAAGTATACGTTATTTTTGTCAAAGGATAAATTCCACCACAATTAATATAATTTAACATCAATGTATTTTTTACTTGGTACCCAAAAAAATAATATTTTATTTCATATACACATCAAAATGTTATTTGCTAAAATTCGGAGGAGTATTTAATGTACCAGAATGACAACCGAAAATTTACATATGAAATTACTCTAATGAACCGAAAATTTTGGAGGAGTATTTAAACTTCTATTTTTATTCTTAAAAAAAATATCCCCACTCTATTATATTTTCCAAGAATTTTTTTTTAAAAAAAGTGTTCAGTATGAAAAAATAATGTTTTTATTTTGATATTAGAAATTTATATTTTATACACATTTAAATTTTAAAAAAAATGACATTTTCTGGGCGTTAATAATAATTGATTAAGACTTTGATGATAATTAATTGCATAAAGATTGATTTCAATTTTAGTTAAAAAAACAACCGTAAATATGGCTATAGTAAAAAAAAGTCTTAACAAAAAAGCATAAATCACTCTCTCAAAAAAAAAACATAAATCATGGAACATACGTTATTCCAAGACTCTACTTTGTTTTTACAAGTATTTATATATTTTTATAAAAAAATAATTTGTTTTTATTGTGTACTCTTGATGTGGAAAAAAAATATGCGCTTTATAAAAAATAATTGTGCATTCTTCAAAAAAAATTGTACATATTTAATTAAATAATTATTCATTTGATTTTTTAACACATTTAAATTATAAGACTAAATCTAGATCGACACAGGGTTAAAAAAACGATACGTAAATAAAAAATCTTTATTATATGTTTTTCGTTTTTCGCAATCAATATATTGTTATAATAAAAAAAATTGTGACTTTGATTATTTCAAATTAAAAGGCTAATATATCATGAGTATGTGTATGTGTTTGCATCCATTAATCAATGGAATAATTTTTGTGGTTATTTGGTGTTTTTTGGCTATAAATATTGCTTTTGAAGCTCATGTTTTCCACACCATTTTTCAGATCATCTCTAATTTCATACAAGAATTTTAAAATAGTTTTCGAAATCCATCTTTCAATGTATTGATTTTTTTTCTTATTTTCATAGATCTGTCTCCAAAAATTGATTCTATTTTTTATATTTTCCACGGGTACAACAATTAAACTTATTTCACTCTAATTTTCTTTCTTTCAGCTGAACATATGGAAATTCAGCATATGGAAACCTATTTCACCTTCTCTTTAGGTGTTCAAAATGTGGATCTCGAAGAACGAATTTGATGAAATATGATGCACACGATGACTACTTTTTTTTTAAAACTATTCATGCACTTAATTTTAGAGCTACGATTTGTATTGTTGATCATATTTTACATTTCAAATTGCAATGTTTCTTTTGCTCACCGACTATGTTATGATTTTAATATTGATTAAAATCATATTGAATATTATAGATAGTTGTTGTTAACTTGCTTTGTGTAATTAGGAAATTAGAGTGGACACTATCCTTTTTTATTGATTTAATTTCTTTGATGAGTGTTGTATCATATATATGACTTTTTTTTCCTATTATCTTCATCTCTTTACCACAACAATGTTGCTAAAATTAAATATACAGATAAATATTAACACCTAAAAAGATGAATATAATATCCCTAAAAAAAAGAGATAAATATAGTAGGCCATCATGATAAAAAAAAACAAATTATATATATGTAAAAAAATGTTTTTTGAAGTAATATATGTAAAAAAAAGTTACTTTCTTAATTTCCGATAATCTAAACTCTCAAATAATAATTTTGAATGATAATGATTTTTTGTGCTGACCCTCCAGTTTCTATGGAAGGTCTATGATAGTATGGAGTTTGACCTGAGTCTAAGTAAAATTTAACCAATAATGGTCTCACAATAATTTCAAAAATCAATTGACTCATTAAACAAAAGAAGCTATTGGCTTAAGACAAAACATAATTGCTATGAGCAGATCTTTTGAGCATTTAATTGCAGACACATATACTCAGTAGATATTATATTTTTGGTATAATATCAAAGGAGTAATTCGCTTTTTATCATTTACAAATACGGATTACGGATTCAATCTCACATGGTCCAATTCATGGTAATATTTATAAGTTTTATACAAGTAAGTATAAAATGCCTAAAAAGGAGTAATTCGCTTTTTATCATTTACAAATACGGATTACGGATTCAATGTCACATGGTCCAATTCATGGTAATATTTATAAGTTTTATACAAGTAAGTATAAAATGCCTAAAAAAAAAGCAAGAATAATTATTATTTTTTGATAATCATTAAGAATAATAAATGACAAATTTTATCAATTTTTTTAATAAAAAAACGAAAATAACTAAAGGATTCACATCTACCACTGCTTATAATGATTATTTTTTTTTAGAAATATTCATAATGAACTTGTGGACAATTGTCATGTGTAGACATTCAAGGATTTATTAGTAAATCATATGTATATTGGCTACAATAATATGATGTGTACCACTTTCTTATCGTGTTGTGTTGTTGGTGTAAATATTTATTCTTTGGAAAAGCATTTTAAGAATCTCAAGTTCTATATATGGTCTTCGTTGTTCACCATCAAACAATAAAGATTTGTTTTCAAACTGATGAAGAAATACAAATATTCAAAAGGACCATAAAAAAAACAATTGATATTAATGTAATAAAAAATTTCTAAATCATTAATCACATTTTAATATTAATGAAGATATTCTCCTTAATGAGAGGGATGTGTTTATATATATATATATATATATATATATATATATATATATATATATATATATATATATATATATATATATATATATATATATATTTAGAGTTAGGATCCGTTGACACCAGGTGTCAACGAATTCGTTGACACCAAATGTTAACCGTTGATCTCTTTTAATCTAAGGGCTTATATTTGTTCATTTAAAATACCATGTGAACTACTCTCACAGGATTATCCTTCGGTCTTTTCCGGAACAGATCTGTTTTTGTATTCCTCTTCCATTCGACCCATTTCTTCTCTAATAAGCAGGAACACTAACATCCCACCAAAACTTCACGATTCATATTAATATAATTGAAATTCATACCAAAACTTGCATATATACATCACTTTGGCCTCCACGATTCATATTAATATAATTGACCCATTTCGTTTGATATGAATTTCAATTATATTAATATAATTATATAATTGAAATTCATACCTAATTGAATATACCAAAACTTAGAAATTGAGAAGAAATTTGACCATTATAAAATATCTTGGCATATTCAATTAGGTTCAGGAATTTGGCTTTAAATTAGGTCAAAACGACCCATCTTGCCTTTGTTCTCAATCTGATGTAACTATGATGTCCAATTCCAATTTATTATTCTCTGTCTGTAAATCCTAACAAACCACTAGTTTTTTTGGTTGATGGCACAAAAGATGCAACCGCAGAAATGCATGATCGCATAAGAGGTACCCTCACATTTTCAGAGGATGCAGGAAACCACAATCGTGTGTGAGTGGTTCACGTGTTATTTTAAATGAACAAACATAAGCCCTTGGATTAAAAGAGATCAACGGTTAGCATTTGGTGTTAACGAATTCGTTGACACCTGGTGTCAACGGATCCTAACTCATATATTTTTATATATATACTAGTTTAGAGACCCGGCGTTGCCCGGGTTAGATATTAAATAAGTTTTATAAGTTTGTGTGCACGAATACACTTGTCAGTATATTAGATTGAATTTATTTAAATTTACAATTATAATAATATCATAAAAATAAATATAAATATTTCAAAAAAAATTAAAAATAAATATAAACGATGAAATGAATGTCCAATGCAAGAATAAAAAGTGTAACAAAATCAATAATGAATTAGTCCAAGTGGTAATAGTTTTGGGTCCTTTAAACATGGACTATTACTTTCCCACCTTATTGCCTTCTCCCGCGCCCTGTAAAATTTCTAAAAATGCCCTTGTGCATTCCGGATTTTAAAATTCGGATTCATGTTTACAATTTCAGATTTTATAATCTGGACAATTCTTACGTATAATCAGCCATCAGACTCTCTCACATTTCAACAGTTTTGAGATTTCCTTTTAAAAACAACAAAAAGCTAAGTAAAAAATGCTAAAAACCTGTCAAATAAAATCATAAAAATATAAAAATAGTACCAAAAAATTCTAAAAATCAAATAAAACTAATGGAAATTTTTTCGGATTTTTCTGAGAATATAAAAAATTAATAAAAATGAAAAATGGGCCTAAACGATGGAATTTTGGATTTTGAGGGGCGGAGTCCCGTAAGAAGTCCCTTCTATGGGAGTCATGGTCCTTGAATTTTTTCTGATTTTCTGGGGATGTTTCGGAGCAATCCGATCAAGTAGCCCAAAAACCCGATTTTTGTTAAATAAGATATTGGTTTTTAAAAATAGAAAAAAAAAATAAAAATATTGAGAATGAATGTGGAAGTGACATGTGGCATAAAAAACCTTACTTTATATATATATTATTGATTGATTGATTGATTGATGAGTAGTTTGTTGAGATAAAAAATACTGAGTGCATAAGATCAAAAGTTTGTTGAGATATTTATGTTAAATAAAATAGAAAAAATAATAAAAATATTGAGAATGAATGTGGAAGTGACATGTGGCATAAAAAACCTTACTTTATATATATACTATTGATTGATTGATTGATGTGTAGTTTGTTGAGATAAAAAATACTGAGTGCATAAGATCAAAAGTTTGTTGAGATATTTATGTTAAATAAAATAGAAAAAATAATAAAAATATTGAGAATGAATGTGGAAGTGACATGTGGCATAAAAAACCTTACTTTATATATATACTATTGATTGATTGATTGATGTGTAGTTTGTTGAGATAAAAAATACTGAGTGCATAAGATCAAAAGTTTGTTGAGATATTTATGTTAAATAAAATAGAAAAAAAAAATAAAAATATTGAGAATGAATGTGGAAGTGACATGTGGCATAAAAAACCTTACTTTATATATATATTATTGATTGATTGATTGATTGATGAGTAGTTTGTTGAGATAAAAAATACTGAGTGCATAAGATCAAAAGTTTGTTGAGATATTTATGTTAAATAAAATAGAAAAAATAATAAAAATATTGAGAATGAATGTGGAAGTGACATGTGGCATAAAAAACCTTACTTTATATATATACTATTGATTGATTGATTGATGTGTAGTTTGTTGAGATAAAAAATACTGAGTGCATAAGATCAAAAGTTTGTTGAGATATTTATGTTAAATAAAATAGAAAAAAAAAATAAAAATATTGAGAATGAATGTGGAAGTGACATGTGGCATAAAAAACCTTACTTTATATATATATTATTGATTGATTGATTGATTGATGAGTAGTTTGTTGAGATAAAAAATACTGAGTGCATAAGATCAAAAGTTTGTTGAGATATTTATGTTAAATAAAATAGAAAAAATAATAAAAATATTGAGAATGAATGTGGAAGTGACATGTGGCATAAAAAACCTTACTTTATATATATACTATTGATTGATTGATTGATGTGTAGTTTGTTGAGATAAAAAATACTGAGTGCATAAGATCAAAAGTTTGTTGAGATATTTATGTTAAATAAAATAGAAAAAAAAATAAAAATATTGAGAATGAATGTGGAAGTGACATGTGGCATAAAAAACCTTACTTTATATATATATTATTGATTGATTGATTGATTGATGAGTAGTTTGTTGAGATAAAAAATACTGAGTGCATAAGATCAAAAGTTTGTTGAGATATTTATGTTAAATAAAATAGAAAAAAAAAATAAAAATATTGAGAATGAATGTGGAAGTGACATGTGGCATAAAAAACCTTACTTTATATATATATTATTGATTGATTGATTGATTGATGAGTAGTTTGTTGAGATAAAAAATACTGAGTGCATAAGATCAAAAGTTTGTTGAGATATTTATGTTAAATAAAATAGAAAAAATAATAAAAATATTGAGAATGAATGTGGAAGTGACATGTGGCATAAAAAACCTTACTTTATATATATACTATTGATTGATTGATTGATGTGTAGTTTGTTGAGATAAAAAATACTGAGTGCATAAGATCAAAAGTTTGTTGAGATATTTATGTTAAATAAAATAGAAAAAATAATAAAAATATTGAGAATGAATGTGGAAGTGACATGTGGCATAAAAAACCTTACTTTATATATATACTATTGATTGATTGATTGATGTGTAGTTTGTTGAGATAAAAAATACTGAGTGCATAAGATCAAAAGTTTGTTGAGATATTTATGTTAAATAAAATAGAAAAAAAAAATAAAAATATTGAGAATGAATGTGGAAGTGACATGTGGCATAAAAAACCTTACTTTATATATATATTATTGATTGATTGATTGATTGATGAGTAGTTTGTTGAGATAAAAAATACTGAGTGCATAAGATCAAAAGTTTGTTGAGATATTTATGTTAAATAAAATAGAAAAAATAATAAAAATATTGAGAATGAATGTGGAAGTGACATGTGGCATAAAAAACCTTACTTTATATATATACTATTGATTGATTGATTGATGTGTAGTTTGTTGAGATAAAAAATACTGAGTGCATAAGATCAAAAGTTTGTTGAGATATTTATGTTAAATAAAATAGAAAAAAAAAATAAAAATATTGAGAATGAATGTGGAAGTGACATGTGGCATAAAAAACCTTACTTTATATATATATTATTGATTGATTGATTGATTGATGAGTAGTTTGTTGAGATAAAAAATACTGAGTGCATAAGATCAAAAGTTTGTTGAGATATTTATGTTAAATAAAATAGAAAAAATAATAAAAATATTGAGAATGAATGTGGAAGTGACATGTGGCATAAAAAACCTTACTTTATATATATACTATTGATTGATTGATTGATGTGTAGTTTGTTGAGATAAAAAATACTGAGTGCATAAGATCAAAAGTTTGTTGAGATATTTATGTTAAATAAAATAGAAAAAAAAATAAAAATATTGAGAATGAATGTGGAAGTGACATGTGGCATAAAAAACCTTACTTTATATATATATTATTGATTGATTGATTGATTGATGAGTAGTTTGTTGAGATAAAAAATACTGAGTGCATAAGATCAAAAGTTTGTTGAGATATTTATGTTAAATAAAATAGAAAAAAAAAATAAAAATATTGAGAATGAATGTGGAAGTGACATGTGGCATAAAAAACCTTACTTTATATATATATTATTGATTGATTGATTGATTGATTGATGAGTAGTTTGTTGAGATAAAAAATACTGAGTGCATAAGATCAAAAGTTTGTTGAGATATTTATGTTAAATAAAATAGAAAAAATAATAAAAATATTGAGAATGAATGTGGAAGTGACATGTGGCATAAAAAACCTTACTTTATATATATACTATTGATTGATTGATTGATGTGTAGTTTGTTGAGATAAAAAATACTGAGTGCATAAGATCAAAAGTTTGTTGAGATATTTATGTTAAATAAAATAGAAAAAAAAAATAAAAATATTGAGAATGAATGTGGAAGTGACATGTGGCATAAAAAACCTTACTTTATATATATATTATTGATTGATTGATTGATTGATGAGTAGTTTGTTGAGATAAAAAATACTGAGTGCATAAGATCAAAAGTTTGTTGAGATATTTATGTTAAATAAAATAGAAAAAATAATAAAAATATTGAGAATGAATGTGGAAGTGACATGTGGCATAAAAAACCTTACTTTATATATATACTATTGATTGATTGATTGATGTGTAGTTTGTTGAGATAAAAAATACTGAGTGCATAAGATCAAAAGTTTGTTGAGATATTTATGTTAAATAAAATAGAAAAAAAAAATAAAAATATTGAGAATGAATGTGGAAGTGACATGTGGCATAAAAAACCTTACTTTATATATATATTATTGATTGATTGATTGATTGATGAGTAGTTTGTTGAGATAAAAAATACTGAGTGCATAAGATCAAAAGTTTGTTGAGATATTTATGTTAAATAAAATAGAAAAAATAATAAAAATATTGAGAATGAATGTGGAAGTGACATGTGGCATAAAAAACCTTACTTTATATATATACTATTGATTGATTGATTGATGTGTAGTTTGTTGAGATAAAAAATACTGAGTGCATAAGATCAAAAGTTTGTTGAGATATTTATGTTAAATAAAATAGAAAAAAAAAATAAAAATATTGAGAATGAATGTGGAAGTGACATGTGGCATAAAAAACCTTACTTTATATATATATTATTGATTGATTGATTGATTGATGAGTAGTTTGTTGAGATAAAAAATACTGAGTGCATAAGATCAAAAGTTTGTTGAGATATTTATGTTAAATAAAATAGAAAAAATAATAAAAATATTGAGAATGAATGTGGAAGTGACATGTGGCATAAAAAACCTTACTTTATATATATACTATTGATTGATTGATTGATGTGTAGTTTGTTGAGATAAAAAATACTGAGTGCATAAGATCAAAAGTTTGTTGAGATATTTATGTTAAATAAAATAGAAAAAAAAATAAAAATATTGAGAATGAATGTGGAAGTGACATGTGGCATAAAAAACCTTACTTTATATATATATTATTGATTGATTGATTGATTGATGAGTAGTTTGTTGAGATAAAAAATACTGAGTGCATAAGATCAAAAGTTTGTTGAGATATTTATGTTAAATAAAATAGAAAAAAAAAATAAAAATATTGAGAATGAATGTGGAAGTGACATGTGGCATAAAAAACCTTACTTTATATATATATTATTGATTGATTGATTGATTGATGAGTAGTTTGTTGAGATAAAAAATACTGAGTGCATAAGATCAAAAGTTTGTTGAGATATTTATGTTAAATAAAATAGAAAAAATAATAAAAATATTGAGAATGAATGTGGAAGTGACATGTGGCATAAAAAACCTTACTTTATATATATACTATTGATTGATTGATTGATGTGTAGTTTGTTGAGATAAAAAATACTGAGTGCATAAGATCAAAAGTTTGTTGAGATATTTATGTTAAATAAAATAGAAAAAAAAAATAAAAATATTGAGAATGAATGTGGAAGTGACATGTGGCATAAAAAACCTTACTTTATATATATATTATTGATTGATTGATTGATTGATGAGTAGTTTGTTGAGATAAAAAATACTGAGTGCATAAGATCAAAAGTTTGTTGAGATATTTATGTTAAATAAAATAGAAAAAATAATAAAAATATTGAGAATGAATGTGGAAGTGACATGTGGCATAAAAAACCTTACTTTATATATATACTATTGATTGATTGATTGATGTGTAGTTTGTTGAGATAAAAAATACTGAGTGCATAAGATCAAAAGTTTGTTGAGATATTTATGTTAAATAAAATAGAAAAAAAAAATAAAAATATTGAGAATGAATGTGGAAGTGACATGTGGCATAAAAAACCTTACTTTATATATATATTATTGATTGATTGATTGATTGATGAGTAGTTTGTTGAGATAAAAAATACTGAGTGCATAAGATCAAAAGTTTGTTGAGATATTTATGTTAAATAAAATAGAAAAAAAAAATAAAAATATTGAGAATGAATGTGGAAGTGACATGTGGCATAAAAAACCTTACTTTATATATATATTATTGATTGATTGATTGATTGATTGATGAGTAGTTTGTTGAGATAAAAAATACTGAGTGCATAAGATCAAAAGTTTGTTGAGATATTTATGTTAAATAAAATAGAAAAAAAAAATAAAAATATTGAGAATGAATGTGGAAGTGACATGTGGCATAAAAAACCTTACTTTATATATATATTATTGATTGATTGATTGATTGATTGATGAGTAGTTTGTTGAGATAAAAAATACTGAGTGCATAAGATCAAAAGTTTGTTGAGATATTTATGTTAAATAAAATAGAAAAAAAAAATAAAAATATTGAGAATGAATGTGGAAGTGACATGTGGCATAAAAAACCTTACTTTATATATATATTATTGATTGATTGATTGATTGATTGATGAGTAGTTTGTTGAGATAAAAAATACTGAGTGCATAAGATCAAAAGTTTGTTGAGATATTTATGTTAAATAAAATAGAAAAAATAATAAAAATATTGAGAATGAATGTGGAAGTGACATGTGGCATAAAAAACCTTACTTTATATATATACTATTGATTGATTGATTGATGTGTAGTTTGTTGAGATAAAAAATACTGAGTGCATAAGATCAAAAGTTTGTTGAGATATTTATGTTAAATAAAATAGAAAAAAAAATAAAAATATTGAGAATGAATGTGGAAGTGACATGTGGCATAAAAAACCTTACTTTATATATATATTATTGATTGATTGATTGATTGATGAGTAGTTTGTTGAGATAAAAAATACTGAGTGCATAAGATCAAAAGTTTGTTGAGATATTTATGTTAAATAAAATAGAAAAAATAATAAAAATATTGAGAATGAATGTGGAAGTGACATGTGGCATAAAAAACCTTACTTTATATATATACTATTGATTGATTGATTGATGTGTAGTTTGTTGAGATAAAAAATACTGAGTGCATAAGATCAAAAGTTTGTTGAGATATTTATGTTAAATAAAATAGAAAAAAAAATAAAAATATTGAGAATGAATGTGGAAGTGACATGTGGCATAAAAAACCTTACTTTATATATATATTATTGATTGATTGATTGATTGATGAGTAGTTTGTTGAGATAAAAAATACTGAGTGCATAAGATCAAAAGTTTGTTGAGATATTTATGTTAAATAAAATAGAAAAAATAATAAAAATATTGAGAATGAATGTGGAAGTGACATGTGGCATAAAAAACCTTACTTTATATATATACTATTGATTGATTGATTGATGTGTAGTTTGTTGAGATAAAAAATACTGAGTGCATAAGATCAAAAGTTTGTTGAGATATTTATGTTAAATAAAATAGAAAAAAAAAATAAAAATATTGAGAATGAATGTGGAAGTGACATGTGGCATAAAAAACCTTACTTTATATATATATTATTGATTGATTGATTGATTGATGAGTAGTTTGTTGAGATAAAAAATACTGAGTGCATAAGATCAAAAGTTTGTTGAGATATTTATGTTAAATAAAATAGAAAAAATAATAAAAATATTGAGAATGAATGTGGAAGTGACATGTGGCATAAAAAACCTTACTTTATATATATACTATTGATTGATTGATTGATGTGTAGTTTGTTGAGATAAAAAATACTGAGTGCATAAGATCAAAAGTTTGTTGAGATATTTATGTTAAATAAAATAGAAAAAAAAATAAAAATATTGAGAATGAATGTGGAAGTGACATGTGGCATAAAAAACCTTACTTTATATATATATTATTGATTGATTGATTGATTGATGAGTAGTTTGTTGAGATAAAAAATACTGAG
This sequence comes from Medicago sativa, assembly GCF_051527215.1. Taxonomy (NCBI): domain Eukaryota; kingdom Viridiplantae; phylum Streptophyta; class Magnoliopsida; order Fabales; family Fabaceae; genus Medicago; species Medicago sativa. The sequence continues at coordinate 4,835,314 of NC_140753.1, forward strand.
TGCATAAGATCAAAAGTTTGTTGAGATATTTATGTTAAATAAAATAGAAAAAAAAAATAAAAATATTGAGAATGAATGTGGAAGTGACATGTGGCATAAAAAACCTTACTTTATATATTGATTATTGATTGATTGATTGATTGATTGATGAGTAGTTTGTTGAGATAAAAAATACTGAGTGCATAAGATCAAAAGTTTGTTGAGATATTTATGTTAAATAAAATAGAAAAAATAATAAAAATATTGAGAATGAATGTGGAAGTGACATGTGGCATAAAAAACCTTACTTTATATATATACTATTGATTGATTGATTGATGTGTAGTTTGTTGAGATAAAAAATACTGAGTGCATAAGATCAAAAGTTTGTTGAGATATTTATGTTAAATAAAATAGAAAAAAAAAATAAAAATATTGAGAATGAATGTGGAAGTGACATGTGGCATAAAAAACCTTACTTTATATATATATTATTGATTGATTGATTGATTGATGAGTAGTTTGTTGAGATAAAAAATACTGAGTGCATAAGATCAAAAGTTTGTTGAGATATTTATGTTAAATAAAATAGAAAAAATAATAAAAATATTGAGAATGAATGTGGAAGTGACATGTGGCATAAAAAACCTTACTTTATATATATACTATTGATTGATTGATTGATGTGTAGTTTGTTGAGATAAAAAATACTGAGTGCATAAGATCAAAAGTTTGTTGAGATATTTATGTTAAATAAAATAGAAAAAAAAAATAAAAATATTGAGAATGAATGTGGAAGTGACATGTGGCATAAAAAACCTTACTTTATATATATATTATTGATTGATTGATTGATTGATTGATGAGTAGTTTGTTGAGATAAAAAATACTGAGTGCATAAGATCAAAAGTTTGTTGAGATATTTATGTTAAATAAAATAGAAAAAATAATAAAAATATTGAGAATGAATGTGGAAGTGACATGTGGCATAAAAAACCTTACTTTATATATATACTATTGATTGATTGATTGATGTGTAGTTTGTTGAGATAAAAAATACTGAGTGCATAAGATCAAAAGTTTGTTGAGATATTTATGTTAAATAAAATAGAAAAAAAAATAAAAATATTGAGAATGAATGTGGAAGTGACATGTGGCATAAAAAACCTTACTTTATATATATATTATTGATTGATTGATTGATTGATGAGTAGTTTGTTGAGATAAAAAATACTGAGTGCATAAGATCAAAAGTTTGTTGAGATATTTATGTTAAATAAAATAGAAAAAATAATAAAAATATTGAGAATGAATGTGGAAGTGACATGTGGCATAAAAAACCTTACTTTATATATATACTATTGATTGATTGATTGATGTGTAGTTTGTTGAGATAAAAAATACTGAGTGCATAAGATCAAAAGTTTGTTGAGATATTTATGTTAAATAAAATAGAAAAAAAAAATAAAAATATTGAGAATGAATGTGGAAGTGACATGTGGCATAAAAAACCTTACTTTATATATATATTATTGATTGATTGATTGATTGATGAGTAGTTTGTTGAGATAAAAAATACTGAGTGCATAAGATCAAAAGTTTGTTGAGATATTTATGTTAAATAAAATAGAAAAAAAAAATAAAAATATTGAGAATGAATGTGGAAGTGACATGTGGCATAAAAAACCTTACTTTATATATATATTATTGATTGATTGATTGATTGATTGATGAGTAGTTTGTTGAGATAAAAAATACTGAGTGCATAAGATCAAAAGTTTGTTGAGATATTTATGTTAAATAAAATAGAAAAAATAATAAAAATATTGAGAATGAATGTGGAAGTGACATGTGGCATAAAAAACCTTACTTTATATATATACTATTGATTGATTGATTGATGTGTAGTTTGTTGAGATAAAAAATACTGAGTGCATAAGATCAAAAGTTTGTTGAGATATTTATGTTAAATAAAATAGAAAAAAAAAATAAAAATATTGAGAATGAATGTGGAAGTGACATGTGGCATAAAAAACCTTACTTTATATATATATTATTGATTGATTGATTGATTGATGAGTAGTTTGTTGAGATAAAAAATACTGAGTGCATAAGATCAAAAGTTTGTTGAGATATTTATGTTAAATAAAATAGAAAAAATAATAAAAATATTGAGAATGAATGTGGAAGTGACATGTGGCATAAAAAACCTTACTTTATATATATACTATTGATTGATTGATTGATGTGTAGTTTGTTGAGATAAAAAATACTGAGTGCATAAGATCAAAAGTTTGTTGAGATATTTATGTTAAATAAAATAGAAAAAAAAAATAAAAATATTGAGAATGAATGTGGAAGTGACATGTGGCATAAAAAACCTTACTTTATATATATATTATTGATTGATTGATTGATTGATTGATGAGTAGTTTGTTGAGATAAAAAATACTGAGTGCATAAGATCAAAAGTTTGTTGAGATATTTATGTTAAATAAAATAGAAAAAATAATAAAAATATTGAGAATGAATGTGGAAGTGACATGTGGCATAAAAAACCTTACTTTATATATATACTATTGATTGATTGATTGATGTGTAGTTTGTTGAGATAAAAAATACTGAGTGCATAAGATCAAAAGTTTGTTGAGATATTTATGTTAAATAAAATAGAAAAAAAAATAAAAATATTGAGAATGAATGTGGAAGTGACATGTGGCATAAAAAACCTTACTTTATATATATATTATTGATTGATTGATTGATTGATGAGTAGTTTGTTGAGATAAAAAATACTGAGTGCATAAGATCAAAAGTTTGTTGAGATATTTATGTTAAATAAAATAGAAAAAATAATAAAAATATTGAGAATGAATGTGGAAGTGACATGTGGCATAAAAAACCTTACTTTATATATATACTATTGATTGATTGATTGATGTGTAGTTTGTTGAGATAAAAAATACTGAGTGCATAAGATCAAAAGTTTGTTGAGATATTTATGTTAAATAAAATAGAAAAAAAAAATAAAAATATTGAGAATGAATGTGGAAGTGACATGTGGCATAAAAAACCTTACTTTATATATATATTATTGATTGATTGATTGATTGATTGATGAGTAGTTTGTTGAGATAAAAAATACTGAGTGCATAAGATCAAAAGTTTGTTGAGATATTTATGTTAAATAAAATAGAAAAAAAAAATAAAAATATTGAGAATGAATGTGGAAGTGACATGTGGCATAAAAAACCTTACTTTATATATATATTATTGATTGATTGATTGATTGATTGATGAGTAGTTTGTTGAGATAAAAAATACTGAGTGCATAAGATCAAAAGTTTGTTGAGATATTTATGTTAAATAAAATAGAAAAAATAATAAAAATATTGAGAATGAATGTGGAAGTGACATGTGGCATAAAAAACCTTACTTTATATATATACTATTGATTGATTGATTGATGTGTAGTTTGTTGAGATAAAAAATACTGAGTGCATAAGATCAAAAGTTTGTTGAGATATTTATGTTAAATAAAATAGAAAAAAAAAATAAAAATATTGAGAATGAATGTGGAAGTGACATGTGGCATAAAAAACCTTACTTTATATATATATTATTGATTGATTGATTGATTGATGAGTAGTTTGTTGAGATAAAAAATACTGAGTGCATAAGATCAAAAGTTTGTTGAGATATTTATGTTAAATAAAATAGAAAAAATAATAAAAATATTGAGAATGAATGTGGAAGTGACATGTGGCATAAAAAACCTTACTTTATATATATACTATTGATTGATTGATTGATGTGTAGTTTGTTGAGATAAAAAATACTGAGTGCATAAGATCAAAAGTTTGTTGAGATATTTATGTTAAATAAAATAGAAAAAAAAAATAAAAATATTGAGAATGAATGTGGAAGTGACATGTGGCATAAAAAACCTTACTTTATATATATATTATTGATTGATTGATTGATTGATGAGTAGTTTGTTGAGATAAAAAATACTGAGTGCATAAGATCAAAAGTTTGTTGAGATATTTATGTTAAATAAAATAGAAAAAAAAAATAAAAATATTGAGAATGAATGTGGAAGTGACATGTGGCATAAAAAACCTTACTTTATATATATATTATTGATTGATTGATTGATTGATTGATGAGTAGTTTGTTGAGATAAAAAATACTGAGTGCATAAGATCAAAAGTTTGTTGAGATATTTATGTTAAATAAAATAGAAAAAATAATAAAAATATTGAGAATGAATGTGGAAGTGACATGTGGCATAAAAAACCTTACTTTATATATATACTATTGATTGATTGATTGATGTGTAGTTTGTTGAGATAAAAAATACTGAGTGCATAAGATCAAAAGTTTGTTGAGATATTTATGTTAAATAAAATAGAAAAAAAAATAAAAATATTGAGAATGAATGTGGAAGTGACATGTGGCATAAAAAACCTTACTTTATATATATATTATTGATATATATATATATATATATATATATATATATATATATATATATATCGTTAATGAGAATCACATTTTAAAAAAATTCTAAATCATTGATCACATTTTAATATTAATGAAGATATTCTCCTTAATGACTACTTTACTCCTATACAGGTAATGAGAATCACATTATTTAAATGATTTAATTTTGTTTAAATCGATTTAATATCATTAATAAAATACCTTAGATATTTAATGGAGAAATAAAGGAGAATCACGTGATTTTAATGCATTAATCACATATAAACTGGTTTTAATCTTTACAGATATTCGACTTACTTGAGACATTTTTATCAGTGTTTTATTAAATAAATTTTATACAAACATAATTTTAAGTGTATATAAAAAATTATTGAATTTTGAGATATTTGACTTCGATAAGAAGTCTGTACGAGTGTTTAACAAATTTTATACAAATATAATTTTAAACATATATAAAAAAGTGTTTTTTTGAATGTATATATAAAAAAGTTTTAGAAATCTTAATTTTTTTTTGACAAAAGAAATCTTAATTAAGAAACCCAAATATAAACATATATAAAGAGAAATGCTAGCTACTTATAGAAGTTTGTATGAGTGTTTAACAAATTTGGAACATATATGCTTATGAAAGTTATATTTTCTTATATTTATAGGGAATTAAATTTTTGCTTATATGCTTTAGCAAATTTAGGTCTGACTCTTAATGATTATACTAACTGCAATAACATCTCTGCCCAAATTAGTGAGTATTCTGTTGGAAACAAGTTTGGTTTATCAAACTTTAGATTCTTAAATTTCTGAGAGTTTTGGTTTGGTCTCTCCTCTTTTTCTATTGTATATATTTTTTATTTAATATATTTTGGTGAGGTGATACTCTAATTGCCCACTTTTGGTTTAAAAATAAAAATTATTGAAGACGGTATAAATCCCATTAATATTATTGATATACAAAATAACATATTCCATTTTTCAAACAATGAATAAAAAATACAGCCTAGCAAAATCAATGCAAATATTTTGCTACCACAATATAGCCTTTTAAAATTGGTCTTTCAACTATCAATGATAATTTTCGGTAAACCATCATACGCATAAACGACCCATGGTTTGGGCAAAATGTATGTTATTTGTATCACATTCATTTTGAGGTGTAATATGGACCTCTAAAAATGATGTGTGGATAAAGAAGTTAGTACAAGAGAGTATGATCAGTTTTGGAACATGGAATATAGACACTCTTATAGAAAAATATATTGAAATAGTTGGTGCTATGACTAGAAGGAAGATTATTGTACGTGCATATAGGAAAATAAGTGGTTGGATTAAAGGGCGAAAAAATTAGATAGTTCAAGGTTTAAGAATTGGTACACTAACAAAGTTAGATCGAGAAATGAGGTAGACATTATAATGAATACATAATCAAAGAAGGATATTGTATATGTAAAAAGGATAGGACATCATATCATATCTACACAATTTATAGTGTAACAGTACGTCTTTAGTGTTACAAGTTAGACAGACAAATAGGGTAGACATTATTGTTGGTGAGGAATGAAAGAAGGATATTATAGATGTGAAAAGGATAGGATATCATATTCCGAAAAAGTGTAGTGGAACAATACATCTTTAATATCATGAAATTAAGTGGGTGGATGAAAGGGCGAAAGAATTAGATAGTTCAAGGTTTTAGAATTGGTACACTAATAAAGTTAGAACGAGAAATGAGGTAGACATCATAGTGAATACGGAATCAAAGAAGGATGTTGTATATGTAAAGAGGATAGGACATCATATCATAGTTATACAATTTATAGTGTAACAATACGTCTTTAGTGTTATAAGTTAGACCGACAAATAGGGTAGACATTATTGTTGATGAGGAATGAAAGAAGGATATTATAGATGTGAAAAGGATAGAAGATCATATCATATTCCAAAAAGTTATAGTGGAACAATACATCTTTAATGTCATTAGTGCTTATGCACCCTGGGCAGGGTTAAAAAAAACTTTTAAAGTAAATTTTGGGATGATTTAGGAGGCTTAATTCTAAATATACCACTAGGAGAAAATATTTTTCTACGAGGGAACCTAAATGTGAATGTAGGGAGTGTTTTGAAGGCTTGAATAGGGGTATGATCTAAGGGAGATATATGCGGATGGTAAATTCATATACAAGGGTCGGGTGCAATAATCATGAGGCCGAGGTGTACACTAGGTTGCCTTAATCAAAGACCAAACCCAGCAAAGTACCACGACAAACCGTGGTGCTGCCTACACGAGAGTACCACTGTCTCACAGCCTAATGCCCACAAAGATCCTCTAAAAAATCGCAGCTGCACAGCAGCAAAGCTGCACTACAACAGGCTGAAATACCTGCAACTAAAAAACAGAAAAGCCAAGCGGACGCAACAGCAATTATGCACACACAAAAGCCTCCCAGCCAGCGGCTACATCACGTAATAGCAGCGCAGAACTGACACTAACACACCCACAAATAATGCAAACAACATAAGGTTAATGCATGACCTACTATCAACGCCACAAAACTGTTCTTTAATTGATTAATTTTTCACGTTATGTAGATTAGTGAGCATTCATGACATCTTTTTGTAGCACTTTCTATATCTATTTATTTTCGCGTTAATTAGATAATGGCTTGGGAAATCCTTTACAAATAAGCTTATTTTTGTAGTTTGAGTTAAGCTGAAAGAAGCTTTTTTCGATTAAGAATTGAGTCGTAACTTTAATATCATTTTTTCCGTTGCATTGCATATATTCTCTTACTATCATTTTTAGTTTTTATGACAAAGACAGAAGTGAAAATAGACATGTTTCAAGACATAATGATATATTTTTTTTAAGGCCAGAACATGTTGCAATTGTCATTGATGAGAATTAGAACAAATGGCGTGTCATTATGCAACTTTAAAAGGAAAAGCTGCACTTAAAATGCATTAAGAGGTAACATAAAACTTCAAAGTAAAAACATGTCTCCACTGAGATATGCTTTGTTAGTGTTGTCTCCACTGCACTTCTCTTTGCGTACTCCTGTGTTGTTGTTTTTGAAGCAACACAATTCAAATACTGCTTGGAATTCTGGGATGACGAGTTTAGCATCAGGGTGCAAATGACATGGATGAGGCAATTATAGTAAAGAACAAACAAAGAGTTACTAACTCTACAATACCATTCAACATTTTCTACATTTTTTAAGCTGATATGTTTAAATATAAATAATTCTCATATAAAGCTAATATTTTATCTTTCTCTTCAATGTGCACACATATGCATGCAAAGGTGTTAATATTAATTTCGGGACTTTACATTTAATATGCAGATCTGCGTATCAGTGATGATGACTTGAAGAAGCTGTGTTTGATTGAAATTGAAATGTTGCTTCAGGAAAACGGACGGTCTCTTATTGACTTCAAATCTATGCCCAGGCCAAATGCAGCAGACATGCCAACTTTCACAAACAAGCTTATCGTTGATGAGCTAAATGACAACAAAGATGAACTGGATAAGACACACGCTGATGTTGACTGATGAACAAAGATGTGTGCATGACAAGATCATGGAGTCTGTTGGTTCTGACGACGATGGTTTCTTTTTCTTATATGGTTACGGTGGTACTGGAAAAACCTTTATATGGAAAACATTGTCAGATGCTGTTAGATTGAAGGGGTTAATTGTATTGAATGTTGCATCCAGCGGTATAGCGACTTTTCTATTACCAGGTGGAAGAACTGCGCACTCGACGCTGACAGTCGCTATTGAGATTAATGAGGCATCATCGCTTACGATGGAAAAGGATAGTCCTAGGACCAACCTGGTGTGCGCTGCAAAGTTGATAATTTGGGATGAGACTCCAATGATGCACCGATGGTGCTTTGAGGCAGTTGACCGATCAATGTGTGATGTCCAAGAATGATCCCCTAAACGAGTTTAGACCTTTTGGTGGAATGACAGTAGTTTTAGGTGGTGATTTCAGGCAGATATTGTCTGTTGTCCGAAAAGGAACGAGGCATGATATTGTTGATGCCTCAATCAATTCATCAAAGATATGGGCTTATTGTAATTTGTTGAGGCTTACTGTTAATATGAGATTGGGTGCATCTTTGGTACCTGCAGAGCATGCAGAGCAGGAAGAAATTCCTAATTTTGGCAAGTGGATACTCTCAACTGGAGACGACAATGACGCTTCAGATGAGAATGGTGAAATGAAGGTAGAAATTCCTGAATATTTGCTCATATCGGACACAACAAATACGTTGATGTCAATTATAAACTTTGTGTATCCTGATTTGAATGATAACATTGGTGACCAACTATTTTTCCGAGAAAGGGGAATACTCGCACCAACGCTTGATTCAGTTGAGCATGTTAACGAATATATGATGTCGCTGATTCCAAGTGAAGAGAAAGAGTATTTAAGCTCTGATTCTGTTTGTCGATCATGTGAAAATTATGATGTCCAAAGCGAGTATTTCACAACAGAATTTCTTAATGGTATTAAGAGCTCTGGAATTCCAAATCACCGGTTGAAACTAAGGGTGGGATGTCCGGCTATGCTGATGAGAAACATCGATCAGGCCAATGGACTGTGTAATGGTACGAGGCTGACAGTTACACATCTAGGGAAGAGCACGGTAGTTGCTACTGTAATTACAGGAGAAAGGGCAGGTACCAGGGTATTCATTCTCAGGATGAATCTTATTCCGAGTGATCCAGAACTACCCTTCAAATTCAGACACATGCAATTTTCATTGACGCTTTGTTTTGCGATGACAATAAATAAAAGTCAGGGTCAATCTTTATCTCGAGTGGGGGTTTATCTTCCTAAGCCCGTGTTCACGCATGGACAACTCTAGGTCGTTGTCTCTCGAGTCACTTCTAGAAAAGGTTTGAAGCTGCTCATCTTGGATGAAGATAATAATGTTTGCAAGGAAACCAAAAATGTTGTGTATCGTGAAGTTTTTCAAAAAGTATGATCATTGGCTATGTTTTAGAATTGTTGTTGCTATAATTTAAAAAACTAAAGTTACGTATTGTTTGGAAGTCGTTTTTCTTTTTTAATTTCTTTGTAAGGCGTATTGGTAGACATGGCAACAAACCCCGCCCCCGCAAGACCCGGCCGCCCCCGCCCCAAATTTAACAGGGAAAAGCCGATTTAACCGGGTGCAGTACGGGTGTGGGGGAAATTTGGAGTTTTAGTACGGGGGCGGGTGCGGGGTATGCTTACTCCCGCCCCGCACCCACCCCCGCCCCGCACCCGTTTTTTAAAACTTTCTTTCTTATATTTTATAATCTTATTTCCATAAGTACCAACCTATTTTAATATAATATTACTCTTTATAAACATATTTATTATAATTATTTTGCTCTTTTGAAAAAAGTTTATTAGATAAATAATTATTAATATAATTATTGTGTTTTTGTTGCTATGAAAAAATGAAAAAATATGCATTTTTTAAATATTTTATAAAAAATAAAGTTTTCGCGGGTGGGGGTGGGGGCGGAGCCGGGAGTTGAGGGCGGGGTTGGGTGTTCAATTTTTACCCCTGATATGGTTTGGGGACGGAGGCGGGGGCGGGTACGGGTGCATGGAAGCGGGGGCGGGGACGGGGATTCTCAAACCCGCCCCCGGTCCGCCCCGTTGCCATGTCTACGTATTAGTCATTACAGGACATGCAATTTCTATATAAGCAGATCCTCCTGCCATTAACTTTTAATTGATGCACTTTTCAGGTATAACAGTACGCATAACTTTTTTTTTACATCGTTGTTACCCCAAAATACAAATTTACATTAGACCATTGGTTTTGTAAAAAATAAAAACAAATAACAATCGACGTTTCTGTAGCCCAAACTATATTTAGACACACCCATAAAAAATTTAACGTTTGCATTCACAGACTATGGGTATACATCTGACACTGACTATTATATAAAAAAAATATAATCTTTTTAGTTTTTATGATTAATAAAATATATTATGTCAACCAATAATAATATACAGTACATCGGCGTATTTTTGCATAAATATTACATATGCTAAGTTTAACAATGAGTACATCTTATACTACAAATAATTTGTATAAGTATAAATCCAAATACTTTAATCGTTATGTGCAATGTTTAGATATTTCAAAATAAATACAAAATTAACAACATTAAGATGATATTTTTTTCCATATCAAATTTAAATTATAACCACATTTATAATTTTAAGATAACATAATATAAAATCTATACGTTTGATCAAAAAAGTTTTTTATTTCCCGTGCTTGGCACGGGTCACTATACTAGTTGAACTTAAATAGAGATCTTCAACTCATTAAAATTAATTTATCAAGGTCTCATTTATTTGAATGAGAGATTTTGAATGACAAATGTTAGTGCGAGATTTATAGCCCTTCTTATATCATCTTGAATATGCATCTCTACATAGTACATCTAATTGCGAGAATCGCCTAGTCTCTTGTTGGGATAAATCTTCATACTGGTTTTACACTTTGAAAAAATATAAATACATAAATATATATACATCAAATAGATCAAGGTAGAGATGAATCGAAAGGCAACAGATAAAAAATAGTTGCTTTTCTATGTCATGGGGTTGAAGACTTGAAGTAGCCCATAATATTGCTTGAGGAGGTGTACTTGGTTGGCTGTCATGGGGAGCAAACTAGAATATTCCAAAGCCTATGAGCTCTTCTAACAATTTTGTTAATTTTCCGGGAAACGAAAGATGGGAGTAATATTTGAGGATTTGCAGAGCTACGGTTGGCTAAATCATGATCACTTTCTGAAGAATTCAATGTAGAAGATTCACCATTACTCTTCCGCAGATAAAAACTTCTACTATTTACATTCCCAATTACTTCTGATTTATCCAAACCTTAGAAAGAAATTGAAAAAACGTAAGCCAACTAAATAATACTCCATCCGTAATTTGTACAACTAAAAAAAAAAAAAAACTCCATCCATAATAGAATATATTAAAAAAATACAAAAAATCGAATGTTTTTATTGTTTGAGTTTTGGATCAAATAGTATATGACTTTTTTGGATCATTTTGATTATATTTTGTTACATAGGTACGCATAAACCGTTTTGATTATATTTTGTTACATAGGTACGCATAAACCGTCGAATTCCGCTCTTTACCAACAAAAAAAATGTTCATTCCCAACTGAAATGACTATAATGTCCTTGTGTGAGTTAGCTCACGCTGCGTCAGTTAACTCATATTTAACGCTAGCGTGAATTAACTCACGTAGATGTATTTTTGGAATTTCAGTTGGGAACGAGCAAAATATGTTGGGTAAAGAGCATAATTCTAAACCGTTTTGTAGCAAGAGTGAAAGTTTGTTCAAACTTTATTGACTTAAAATAATATAACTCAATACACTCATATTCTCATTTTCAATTTCAAAATTGGCAAATTTATAAACTAGCTCCATTGATATGAATGTTTCTTTTCTTTTTTAATATATTTGATTATATTTGTTGTCTTCATGTGAGATAGAAAAGTTGACTATACTACTAATTAAATTATTGAGACCTATGAGGTTTGGATATATGGAAGGGATTAGATTACCACAACTTAACAAATCAAAATTCAAATCTCAATTGGAGACTTACAACAAACAAACTTCAAATATAATTATAGAAACTTTGTAAAACCTAAAATTATTGAGATTACCTTGGAGGCTGAAATAGGAAAGATACAATTGAAATGAAGATGGCACATTGGAATCAATCTTAGGGCTCCTTCCTTCTTCCCTATATTTATCCACTACATGGCTTATTGTATCCTCCACAGTGGACCCCAGTTTAACCATTGTTCGGACAGGTCCTGTACTTCCTTCAACCGTCACATTAACCACCACCTTAGCCTCCTTGTCGTACCCCTTCATCTAATCAAATATTGGTAAACAAACATCACCCACAGGAATACAATACGTGATTTCTTAATATAAGGCATGCTTTAATTGTTAATTGTATATTAAAGTACGTAATATATCTTACATAATTGTTATTTGTGGTGAATATTGATCAAGTGAACTAATAGTAATCAATGGTATGGCATGCTTTCTACGTCATTAGTTACACCTAATATTTAAATTAAATCTCCATTTGTGTTACGTAACCTGGATGATACAAAAAGTAAAATAAAAGAAACTTTGACTCACGTCACAAAATTTAGAGAATAACATAAATTGTGGTCTTTGTCTGCGAGTAGATCAAAAATACAATGAAATTAATTTATTGGTTTGTCACCTTGTCTAATAAAATAAAATTGTGAGATCAACTGAAAACAAAGTTACTTATAAATTTGCACACCGCCCCCGGGCCCACTAAAGCTACACATAAATTTGCTTATTCCGACCCTGTTTTTTTCCCTGTTTTAATTTTACTTCATCAAATAAATAAATAAATAAATAAATAAATAATATACGGAAGAAAAATATTAGGTAGCAAGCTTGTAGTTGTAGACAATGTAACAAATGTCCTTGTAAGCTTAGCTCGGTCGGTATGGACAATGCATAATATATGCAAGGTTTGGAGTTCAAACCCGAACGACCACAAAAAAAGATAATGTAACAAATGCATCCCTTGAAATATGGAAAGAGGAATTTATAGGGAATTATGCTAAACTTATAGTTGAAAACATAAAAACATATTGGAATGTTGTAGCTAAGTTTAATCCTAAAAATATACACTCTCCGGTCACAAATATAAGAAAAAATTTACTTTTTGGGTTCATTCAATAAATGATGTATGTGGACCATTAAATAGACCACATACATCATTCATTGAATGAATCTAAAAAATAAATTTTTGCTTATATTTATGACCGGAGGGTGTAAATATTTGGGCAAAAGTTGTAAGAATCTTTACATTTTGGGAATACATCATCATTCAGGAAACAAAGTCAGTTAATTTATACCAAACATCTTTTTCTGTTTCACGCAATCTCTAATATCCATTGCCTCAAATGGAAGAAATCTATCAAACTCCACGTGGAACCAAGCAAAACCCCCAATCGATGTGTAACAAACACACAAACAAAATTCCTAAATATTGAAAGCCAGGAAAAAAAAAACTCTGTAAATTAAGAAACTCAATGTTAAAAGTCCCTAATCCGGATAAAGAGATTATCTGAACAAATATTTATAAGTGAAAACAATTTTCACGCATCGCAAGTTGGAACAATTTCTAAGACTCAATATTAATATCAAACTACTAGACATATGCATGAATTTAGTTGAAAAAAGTAATACTAATAAATTAACAATGATGATAACATGAATTAGAAGAGTTAAGTGTAATTAACTAACCTCATTAGACCATTTACAATGGCCTATTGAAAGCCATTTTCAACATATTGAAACCATTGTAGTGGGGTATTGAAAATGAGAGAAGAGGAAAGAGGTGATGAATTGTTTCAGTAAGTTGAATTCTGTACTGCCTTGCCACGTGACATGGAGAGAGAAGAAATTTTTGATAAAGCTGTGACACGTGGTGCAACATGATTGGCTGCCTAGATTTTTATCTTCTTAATATTTTAGACTCAAATATTTTATTGCAAATAATTTTTTTATTTTTTTTATTTTTTTACTAAAATTCGTGATTTCTTTTTCTCTACAAATAGAGACTTGGATCATTTGATTTGGACACAGAAAAAAATTAAGTTTTTCACTCTCTTAATCTCATTATTAGTCTTTCTTTTGAAGTTTTAGTCTTTGATTAGTGAAATGGATCCCAATAACAATCAATTTTGAAATAAAAAATTAATTGTATTATTTTAATTTAATTATAATCGATAATTATAATTTTATGTAATTATAAAAACAAAAATTAAATAAGAATAAGAAATAAAAAGTGGTGGGGTAGAGTGTTGAATGAAAACCATTGGAGTGGTAAAATTTGAATGGGTGTTGAATTAAGAGAGAGAAAATGATGTGGAGTGTTGGGAATTGAAAAAGTGGGTGTTGAAGGTTATTGAAAGATAAAAACCATTGTACATGGTCTTAGAGTAAATCGTTGGAGAGGAAGGAAACAGTGAAGGAGAAGAAACAAAGGCATTTGAAAATGTTTGAGGTCGGAAAAGTGTTCCTCCTCTTCCACTCCTAAAAGAATATTGAGCAACAAGATCAACGCCATCATCATCATCTTCATGAATATGACTTCCTCGTGAAATTAGCAGTGGCGCTGATGAGCAACGCTTCAAGGTCTTGACCAATTTTGACTTATTCTTTGTCCTACAACGCGGCGACGGGGATGGATGCGGTGGTTTTTTTCTCCGTGATGTAATCACCGGCGATCTTAAGGTTTGCGACATGCAATATAATATAGGAATTAGGAAAGGTATGGTATGGTATGGGCTTTGGTGAAGAAGATAAAATATTAATAGTTTATTTGGAATGGATAAATGGGTGATGAGAAGAGAAATAAGAATGGTGGTTATGAATTATGATATTGAGAATGGTAGCAACTAGCATGTCCAATGCACGTCTGCACTTGTCAACTCCCACTCCTCTTAACCAAGTATGAAAGGAATAACAAATATTTTTTAATACATAGATAATGATGTTTTTCTATTTAGGATGTCCTTATGCGGATTACATAAACAAAAAAATGATTAAAAATCATGTTTCATTTTGTCAATAAAAGTCATGTTTCAAGAAGAAAAAAAATATAAAATTACGTATCAAAGTTAACGTTTTTACAGTTTAAAACACTTCTTACTTTTTCTTTTTTTTTTTTTTGGTCAAGAAAACACTTCTTACTTTATTGGTAGTAAAAACACTTCTTATTAGTATAATATTTATTTGTTTAGAATAAAACTAGTTTAGTTTTTATTTTAAAGAAACAACCAATATTAGATTATTTTTACGAACCAACCAATATTAATTAGAAGCATAAAAAAAGTACCAAAAAAGCATAAAGTCGAGCTTTTTCTTGTAAATGGTTGGTCGTGAAACTTGAAACCGTCCAATATGGTATCGAATCAATTGTCAAAATTACACTCATTTAGTTATTTTTGACCAAAAGGAATTCAACAACATTTTACAATGGGAAAATTTATTCAACAACCTTCAACACCCACTTTTTCAATTCCCAACACTCCACATCATTTTCTCTCTCTTAATTCAACACCCATTCAATTTTTACCACTCCAATGGTAAACATTCAACACCCTACCCCACCACTTTTTATTTCTTATTCTTATTTAATTTTTGTTTTTATAATTACATAAAATTATAATTATCGATTTAAATTAAATTAAAATAATACAATTAATTTTTTTTTAAAAACAATATTTATTTAAATAATTTTTTTCTTAACTTAAAATGCAATACAACAAACTAAGCACGCGACGATCTGGAGTGACTTCATTGTCTCTTGTCATTCCACCACGATTTATTTGTGATGAAAACTATTGAGGAAATTGGGTTTTGAGGATATTGGTTGGGAAATTGATTTGGGTTTTGAGGATGTTGGTTGAGAAATTGATTTGGGTGTTGATAATTGTTGGGATTTTGGTAGCTAAATGGGTAATCAGAAGAATTTTGGGTGTTGAATTGATTGTTATTGGGATCCATTTCACTAATCAAAGACTAAAACTTTAAAAGAAAGACTAATAATGAGATTAAGAGAGTGAAAAACTTGGTTTTTGTTTCTGTATCCAAATCAAATGATCCAAGTCTCTATTTGTAGAGAAAAAAAAATCATGAATTTTAGTAAAAAAAATAAAAAATAAAAAAATTATTTGCAACGAAATAATTGAGTCCAAAGAATTAAGAAGATAAAAATCGAAACAGCCAATCCTGTTGCACCACGTGTCCCTCCTTTCCCCACAACTTTTTCTCTCTCCGCGTCCACTGACGCCTCACGCGCCCTGTCGGCGCGTGTATTGCACGCGTTCGTTTTTCAGCAATTAAATCGCGACGCGTGGCAAGGCGGGTCAGATTTAAACATGTTGAACTCATTCATCTACTCTTTCCTCCAGCTCATCTTCAACACCCTCCCTCCAATGGTTTCAATAGGTTGAATGGGCCATTCAACAGGCCATTGCAGATGGTCGGGAACCTCAATACAAAGTAGAATATGAAAGGAAATTTGCGGACCCGTCATAAAAAAAGTTGCTCTAGCTAAAGATTGATCTACATCATTCACTTGAACCTGACAAAACATAGACCGAAGTTTGTAGACTCAATTAAAATATTAGAACATGCTCTATTGCTCTAAGAATATCGCCTAATTCTGAGACATCATAGTTTGTGTTCATACTTTGTTCCACTACTGATCGAGAATTCATTTCAAAACTCACATTTTCAAAACCAAAATTACCCACAATTGAAGAGCTTTAAGGAGCACAAGTACTTCTCCTTAGCCAATTGGAAGATAGAAAGGAATGTGATACGTATAAGCCATGATAATAAAGATTCAAGATGGTCGCAAAGACACATGTCAAACGTGGTGCTCTCGTGATGTTTCATTTCACAAAACCCACATCAACGAGCACCACATGTCGTCGTTGCTATTGTTGTCCAGTGGGCGTGGACAGTCGGAGGTTTGGTCCAACACCTTCTCCGTTGAGTCATAATTTAATAAAAAAATTGGCTGCTTTTTGTACAACCAGTCGCGTGTCCTCTATTTTTCCTTCCCAGAACTTTTTGTTTTTTGCATTCAACAAAGATCACAAAATCATTGCAGGAATTTCATGTACCTCAGGGGTTCCATAACTGCAAAAAACAAGAATCAAAATATATGAGAGGTGTTCGTTCAAAAAAAAAAAAAACAAGTATATGAGATGTGTTGTCAGAACACAATTTCGCCAACATTTTATAGACACCATACATATACAAGCCAACAACTCAATGTGTGTACGTAGCCAGTGGTGTAGGAGAAAATATTAAACAACCCCAAAGGAGATTTTTTTTTTTAGAGAGAACCCAAAGGAGAATTCTATTGTATGAAATATGGTGTCCGATGTTAAAATATATGTGCAAGAATCATTTCGCTAAATTTTCTTTTAAATAACTAAACTAATCCATCAAAATTGGTACTAAAGATAATCGAATTTGAAACTTTGAGATAAGCACACTCAAAGATTTCAAGCCAACACGACCAGACTATCCCAAGTATGTTCATTTCACTAAGTATATATGCTATTGATAATTTTATACTAGAACGCAGACCCGTGCGCCGCACGGGTCTTATGAGTTAGAATAATTTGATATATAATAGACCGAGATATAGTGGAATGAAATTTAAATAATTAAACTACATAAATGAAATTTATCGCCAAACAAAAGCTACAATATCGATAAATATTGTATTGCCAACCAAACATGTTACACCAAAGAAATAAACGGTTTTTAATGACAACATAGCATATATTATGGAATATTACACATTTCAAAATACTTTTTCGTACACAACATTAGACGTCACATCAATATCTTCACCATCTTCATTGGTTATCGCCCTCCTCTGGATGTAACTCTCGAGACAACAACATATAATTGTCAATGTGAAAATACTGGCGTTGAGAAATATAATCCAACATGTCACAGTAATTGCCCTTGGCTCTCGTTAATTGTCACGAAAAATGAGACAACTAAAAGAAACTGTCGTCTTTGAAACTTGAAAGATCACGATTGATGCACAGGTCTTTGTGATGCACACATGAAATGTTTGTAAAACATGTGTAAAATGTATAGTTGCTTCTAATTTTTTTTTTGTTACAAAAATAAATAGAAAGAAAAGTGGTGTAATTTTTTGGAAGAAAAGATGGTATAATTATTACTTGACAAAATACACAATTATTTTTAACCCAATTTTTCATTTTATGGATCATTGAAGCAATTGTTAGAAAGACCCTTAAAAATAGTAGCAATCACATAAATGATTTGCTATGTCATTTAATCATTCATTTATATTAGCAAAAAATAATAAATAATCATTCATTCAATAGCTTTTTCAAATGGACAATGGTTTCAATATCATATTTTTTTATAGTGATTTCAATATCATTGAATCATGCATTCATACTGTTAACATCAGTGAAAAAATGCTTTACTTTAAGGGAATAAGGATCAACAAAAAAATTACAAAAGATATTACTAAGTATAAAAAAAAACTAAAAAAAATTGAAGCTTCAAATGTGCACTAATATAATCAAACACTAAGTATAGCCAAAAAAATATCAATGTGAAAAGGATCTTAAGTGGCAATAAGTTTTTTTTGAATCAGCAAAATATTATGGATAACCAAAACACTCGCAAGACGCTAAGAGACGGTGGAAAATAAAAACAAAGAGGCCGCATATATGCGTAACATCCACCCAAACAACCAAAACTATATTCATAACAGCCCCACTAACGAAACGAAGCTAAATAGCGTAAGATATGACACTGAAATCCAATAATAACCACCGGAATTCAGACCCATAACTATGCCACAACCTGCGGAAATCGCAACACTAAAAACCGGAACCCCCCAAGCACCTGAAGCAGAGAGATCAGTCAAAAAACAGCAGCAGAAACAGGTGCCGAACCAGAAAAAAAACAGGTGAAACAGGTGCTGCACTGTCATGACAGCAACAGAGCCACTGCCCACCTACATGCAATAAGTAAGAGCACATCATGATGTTCACCCCTCATTTTTAGTACAATCCACTATCAAAGCAACATAATAGAAAATTTCATTATGTACACTAATTATATGGAAGACTTAAACATTTGCCCACTTTTCCAACCCACTTTGAGAGTCTTGTATACTTATCCTTTATGGGAGCCTAGCTTCAACACAGGTACCAAAAAAACTATCTTCATTTGTGCTTGCACCTTTAATATAATTGATAAAGGTTCATCTTCACAAACCTGCAATGCAATTTCATAAAAATAACAATAATTTCAGATGAAGTCGACCCCTTTGCTTGAACTCAGCCATATCATAGAAGTATTCCCTATTAATTTCTTCATTTCTGCACAAAACTCCATCAACATCACTTGATCAATACTACACTTCATCACATCACAACTACTCAATTTCGCTACTAAAAATAGTCACATCTCGAATCGAGTTCATGATACTTCAGAGGTTGAAATCAATATATGATGAATTTTATATAAAAACACTATAGTTGACATAAAAGTTTTAAGACTAAAGATTTATGAACTTTACCTGAAGTTTTACAAAACAATCACAGGAAGTGATAATCATGGTTATCCAAAATGGTAGTGGCTTATGTATGGGGGAATGCAGCCGCCCTTCAAGGGAAATCAAACCATGCCAACACCTTCACATGTATTTAGAGAAATGATGAGTACTTATCTCATTGATAACATAAACCTGTGCAAGAGAAATCGTGATTGCTTAAATAAATAAAAAACTATGACAACATAGAATAGAGTGCACTAATTACATAATATGTGGTAAAACGTGCAAGCAAGTCCATTGTGTCATTTTAACAAATTGTGCAAATATCCTTCTGATAGCCTATAGCTCACATCCAATTGAAATCATAATGAATGGATTTAATTGACAGGCATCCTTATAAACACACTCAGATTGATAACCTTGCTATATAAGAGCTTGCTTGTAGATGGTAAAACCTTAACCTAATTTCCAAAAAAAAAGGCTCAGGTATATCAGCCATTTTTATGGACATCTGGTTTAACCATGACACTATGGCACCTACAATATACATGATTTGCGCATCCTCATGTATCCTTTCTGCATCATTCACATCAGAACATGAATGACCCTCACTCATCCAATCATTAAATTTAATGATACAACAGATAAGGACTTAATGTGATTGAAGGGTTTCCATGAATTTGTTTTGAAGAGTTTTTGTTCATAACATCTGGTATAAACTAATGAAACTAAACTTTTTTCAATGTCCTTTTCATGTATATTTTTTAAACTCTGATAAACTGCCATTCAGAAAGCGCGTAATCTCTGACCACATTCATTGATAGCTATTTTACCACATACTCATTTTACTAACAGACCAAAGTTCAACAACCATAATTTATTCAGCAACTATTACCCCTGCAACTGAGGGTAAAAATGGATAATAGTCTACCATACCATATATTCAACAACCATACACATTGACATGATCAAACTTCTAGCTTACCATAATTTTTTTCGATGCACGGCAAGTAAATGTCAACCATGTGTTGATTAAGGATTGTTAACTTAATTGGTTGTCCATCATACAAAAAGATTGAGAATCATGATAGCAATTACTATCATATATAAAATTAAGATGAAATGGATTTTCATTATTTATTTGGGTGAATATCTATCTTTTTTAAACATACAAAATATGAGTTGATATAGAAAACTCAAATTGGATGTCGCTGCTGTTCATCGAAAGATAAAATAGGCATCCACAGATTCACATGGTTTACTCTAGAGCGAATATCAAATCCATGAGATTCAAGCTTAAAAAGAAAACATCCTTCAGTAGTATCCTAAATCATTGATTGTAGAAAAAAAAAAGTATAAACTTATCGACAATACACTTTTAAGTTAAAATTAGAGATTATTTAACTTGCCTCAGAATTGCAGACCTTGTCATTTTTCACAAAAAATCTTCATAATAATAGTAATAATTCTCGATGCACATTTACTGTATGCCTGATAGACCATCCTATACCAGTCTTAAACTCACAGGTTCTTGCCAACACTGAACTGAAGCATCTATGAAGCAACATTGTTACACACACAAAATAAATTAATTTTGGCATAAAACAGTAGAATGAAGAGTAATCTTGCGAAAATCATGAACAAAATAATTAACCTCAGCTGATTCAACCAAATCTTCGATAGTTGTAGAAAATTATCAGAGAGAGGGACTGTAATCAGACCAGTAAAACAAATTAGAAACTTTAGGCAAATCATTAGTTAATTTTTTAAATGCACACAAAGGATAGAATAATGGTTATTGTAAAAGCTGCACCTTATAATTTTTTCTAAATCACGGTGGCGCACCGTGATTTTGATAAAGTCACCACAGAAACCCAAAATAAGCTTGGATAAAAAAATATACACATCTAAGTATAACCTTATGAAATAAGCTCCTTATAGCAGTCAAAGAAAACTACCTTAAAACTCAATTTAAATTACTTGCAACTTGAAATAATATGAAAAAGGAAGACATTACACATGTAGAGCAGACTCTAATAGATAATGTTGTTTCTTCCTCATTTTCCTTTGTCCCTAGAAGCCACAAACCAAGCTTAGTCGCCTTAAGATTCTGATCGTTCTCATACGTCACTCTGCCTTCATAAAATGATACAGATAATGAGCAAACACCTTTATAGAAATGATTCCTCAAAAAAAAAAAAACTATAGAGAAATGAGAAAATACTCGTGCCTTAGTTGAAGTCAATAGAGAAGAACATAGCAAAGTACCTTGATATAAAGTAAGCTACAACGTGATTCCATAAGTATGCCCACTTGCAAAAATATGTAACACACTTCATATGTTCTTGCCAAATGATTAGCAACACAGAATGAAAAATAATAGCAGATTCATATGTTCCTTTCAAAAACCAAAATCATATGTTAAATAATTAAGAGGTAATTACATATTGTCAAGCAAGATACTACAACAAATATCAGCGACACACACAAAGAAGTGGAGAACAACAAAACATATATAGCTTTAAATCAAGGCAAGCCTGATGCAAATACAATGTTTCAAAAAGCAGGACACAAAAAGGAAAGAACTATAAGTGAAAAACCTGAAGGGGAAAGAAACCTGTAAAAGCATCACCTTCTCATCAAAGCCTCACTCTCCATCATCATCTTCAACATATGAACTCAAACCTAGTCACACTAACTATAAGAGAAGTTACAGCTCCTAAAGAAACAGAAGAAAAAAAATATGCTAGCATAAATTGTGTGAGAAGGAAATAGTAAAATTGAAACCACGTTAAATCACTTCTATCAAATTGCGAAGTTGGTGAGATGAAATAATATTTATAAAAAGATATTGAAGTGATACCAATGAAACAACCAAAAAATACAATTTTCGTACCTTTTTTGCTTATGATTGTAGCTAGTTCTTTGAACAATGGAATGAATAGACAACATGAACGACACAACAATTAAATCAAAACAATAGACATACAAATTTGAATGGAAAAAGTGCAACAAAATTTAGGATTTTGTTACCTCCTTTCTGTATTCCAGAACCAACTACATCCTCTTAATATACCATAAACAAATACATGTTGCATCACATCTTCAAAATGACCCGGATCTTAAAATACACATAAATCACAAAAATGATTTAAAATCAAAACACGGATTAAGATTTATATTAACTTTCTTCAGTGGAACAGAGGTGAAATTATCACAACATCCTAACCTAATTCAACCTTTATATCCATTCCATTTCTTTCCATCAGCTTTCCCAACCTAATTCAAATTCACGGTAAAACTATATCGCTTCACAAAACTCACCACAACAACGGATCTGTTGCTTGGATTCTCTATCCTAAACCTCTCTCTGAATTCAGACCTAAAAATCACAAAACAAAAATCATCAGAATCAAATCGAACTTCAACAGAACAAATTCATAACGTAAACAATCACCCTTCGGTCGCCGTCTTGGATCCTTCAATTTGTGCGTTCAACAAATTGATGCGTGCAAGCGAGTAACTCGCTTAAATGATTGAAGCAGAAAGAAAAAGAAATCGAAAAGGCCATGGTCACAGCAGCAGTGTCGCAGAGAGAAGGAGAGAGGGAGAGAACTGACCGTGCGGTAATACGTGATTGCATAAGGAATGGGGGGAGAGGGTTGGCGGTGGTGACGATGTTAAGAGGAAGAAGAAGAAACGCGTGAGAGAAAGAGAGGAAAAATTGTTAGGTTTAGGTTTAAATTAGGTTTCGTAATTAAGATTTAGGTTAGGGTTAAAACAGGAATTTTAGTCATTAGGGTTTAGGAAAAATTAGGGCTTCAAAATTGGCTTGGGACAACTTTTATATATAGAATAGATATTCCCTTAAAGAGGTATACTACTCGTACATCTGGAATCTTTCTTTATGTAAGAATATAATTCACTTATTTTATTTATGTAACCTATATAGAATGGGATCAGTTTGAGAAGGATTACGTGAAGCTGACTTCTTCTTACATTGAAGTTTCAGAATTAAGTTTTATAATATTATGCGTCAAAATCTTTCAACAGCCCGTCTAGCTCAGTTGGTAGAGCGCAAGGCTCTTAACCTTGTGGTCGTGGGTTCGAGCCCCACGGTGGGCGTTTATTTTTTTTATTAATTTTTGACCTTTTTGGTGCTACTTTTTTTTTTTTTTTTTTTTGTATTGACCAAACAACGTTGGACGGTTTTTTTCATGCATTATTCTTTTTTTGGTTATTTCATGCATTATTCGTTGACCCATTCAAAAAAAAAAAAACCAACAAATTAAAATCTTTAATATTTTTTTTTGTTTTTTGACATGAAATTTTCTCTTGTTGATTAAAATTAAAAACTCAATTATTTTTAATAGATATATTAAAACATAACTTGTTACAGCAGTCAATTTTTTTGTTAACTTGTTACATTTGTAGTAGCCGAAGAGTATATGTTCCGTTTGAATTGATTTATTTTTGAGTTTATGAAAATAACTTATGCAAATAAGTAAACTTTTATATTAATTCATGAATAATAAATAAACTTTTATGATCATAAGTTTTGATTAACGAAAATTGTATTTTTAAAAACTATTTTTTTTTTCATAAACTATCATGATTCATGACAAACTTATAAATAATACGTAAAAACTTATTTATTTGCATAAGCTAATAAATAAGTCAATTCAAACGAACCCTTAATCTCTTACACAAAAAAAAGGCCCTTAATCTCTTACCCATCAAGCTTTCGAAGTAACTTTTCCGTATCATATTAGTTGTGCCATCTTAAGAAAATAATTATGTCCCTCCGACCTCGTATGTATGCAAATATTTTTTTTCCTACTGTTTATTGAATAACAGATGTATTTGATTTATAATATGGACTTGATACATCAGTGACGTATTGGAACAATAAGAAAAAATAATTTTCTGCTTAAATATAAGACCAAATGAGGTATAACAAAATCAAACAAATGAGATCACGCGATTAATAAACTCCTTTAAAGTACAAATTGTTCAAAAAAAATTGAGTTTGATTCTTAGTTTGAACAATTTTTTTATCAAACTTTATTGACCTCTCGCAATTAAACGGAGTATAAGAGTCCATTTACCCTAAAAACCAGAAGGACGAAGGATTAAAAAACAAAAGGACTATATTAATTTTTAATGTATAATTATAATATATTTAGACTAGAATGACACATCCGCCTTAGTTTTCTATCTCTAGCTTATCTCTTTCTTTTCTTCATTGAGATGGTTTTGAGTTAATTTTTGTCTCGAAATCACTTCTCTACGTCCTTTTTTCTATGTTTCAATTTAAATAAGTGATTTTCACATAGATCTAAGTTTTTTCTTAATGATTCTGTCGTCTGAATACAACGTTGTGTTGTTCATTGTCTTGTGCGACGTTATTTTGATTTCTCGTCATGTTGCGCTATTCAATTGGTTCATATTTCAAGACGGCTATTCAATCAATGATTTGAGCGTTAATCTGAAATCATTGGTGTTCCAGTGACTTTAACTTTATCATATTTATAGATATTTTGTCATTGTATGCTATTAACATGATAGTGATGTTGTATAAGATTAGGGATTTGCCCTTTATTCTAAGCTTCGGATACAATATAATGAAAAAAATATAAAATAATATCTTAAACACGTGTCAAACAACGAATGGATGTACGTATATTGGTTCAAAACCACACACCTAAACATCAAAACGGTTGAAATTCCCTCCAAAAGGCGTACATCAGCTACCTACGCCACGCAACAAAAATCTCCGATCATGGCTACCACACCGTCGCCGCCGCCAATTTCGCCGTCGGTGAACCCTGGTCGCATTCGGACCTTGAAAGAAGGTTCTGGAAAAACGGGTCCCGTCGTGTACTGGATGTTCAGAGATCAACGGTTGAAAGATAATTGGGCTCTCATTCACGCTGTTCATCAAGCTAACAAAGCCAAAGTTCCTGTTGCCGTTGTTTTTAATCTGTTTGATAATTTTCTTGGTGCAAAGGCGCGTCATTTAGGGTTTATGCTTAAGGGTTTGCGCCAATTGTGTCACCAACTTCAGCATTCTCTTCATATACCCTTTTTCTTAGTTCGGGTATATCTTTATTTTACTCTTTTTTTCTTCAAAATTCAAATTTCAATTATAGGTCAGTTTCATATAGATTATAAAAATGTGATTTTGATGAATAAAGCATAAGTTGTTTTGTGTTTGTTTACTACAAAAATGTCGATATTGTTATGCTGGATACGAGGGACCTTGCAACTGAGTGTGACTTTAAGATGATATTTGCCACTTAGTCTCTCATTTACTCTTGAAATTTGCGAAGAGACAAAAAACATGACATAAAGTGACTTGGTTATGACTTACTGTCAAACTAGTCTTTACAAGTTAGCAGACACGCCAAGTTGCCTGACATCATTCATAACTAGGGTTATATTTGCGTATTTGTTATGGGGGTAATTGCTCGAGCCGGACAATTTCACAGGGCTAATTGGTGATTTACTCGTTTTCTTTAAACTTTAATTGATTTTTTTTTTATATTATAGGGTGAGGCGGAGGAAACTGTATCGAAGTTTGTTAGAGAATGTGGAGCTTCACTTTTGGTGACAGATATGTCACCTTTAAGAGAAGTGAAGAAATGCAAATCTGAGATTTGTGAGAGGGTTAGTGATTTGGTTACTGTTCATGAAGTTGATGCTCACAATGTTGTGCCTCTTTGGGTTGCTTCTGAGAAGTTGGAGTATAGTGCTAGAACAATAAGGGGAAAGATAAACAAAAAGCTTTCTGATTATCTTGTTGATTTTCCTGATGTCGAACCACCAACTGCGAAATGGGTCATCACTGAGGACCATGTCATAGACTGGGATGATATCATTGCTCAAGTGTTAAGGTTTGAGACTTGATTTTTATTATGTGCTTAATCATGTCTTATGTAGCACTGACAGATATGGTTGCCTTCAATCACTAATATTTCTTAAATTATTACAACCGTCTTATTGTCAGCCGTGTCTAATGTCAGTGTCAGTGCGAAGATTCACATGGTTTTATATGTTGATGTCATTGTTATTGCATTTTTTTCTTTCCTAAATTAGGAGTGGAGCTGAGGTTCCTGAAGTGGATTGGTGTGAGCCTGGAGAAATTGCTGCAATGGAAGTGTTGATGGGAAGTAAAAATGGATTCTTGACTAAAAGGTTGAGAAATTATTCCACAGATCGCAATAACCCTTGTAAACCAACTGCACTTTCTGGTTTATCTCCCTATTTGCATTTTGGACAGATATCTGCTCAAAGATGTGCTTTAGAAGCTCGTAAGCTACGAGCTTCATATCCTCAGGTTTGTTTTACTATGCTGTTTATGCCGTTTTATTTTGTTTTTCCTAAGAAAACGGTGAGATCTTATCTTGGACTTAACTTTTTCTGTTCTTCAATATTGGTGTAAAGGCTGTAGATACTTTCTTGGAGGAGTTGATTGTTCGGAGAGAACTTGCTGATAACTTTTGCTTCTATCAGCCTCATTACGATTCATTACAAGGAGCATGGGAGTGGGCTCGTAAGACCTTACTCGACCACGCCTCTGATAAGCGACCACATGTTTACACGTGAGTCACATTATTTTGTTTTCTAGCTCTAAGGTTTACTTGTAAACTGATGTGATTTTTTTTATTCTTACAGAAGGGAGCAGTTGGAGAAGGCACAAACTGCTGATCCTGTAAGCTAATCTTTCATGGATAATAATAATTTCTCATATTAAAACTACATGGCGCTCGAGCTCAATTTATTAATCCCCTATATTAATGCCTTTCATTTTTTTTTGGGGCAAATATCAGCTTTGGAATGCTTCTCAATTGGAGATGGTTCACTATGGGAAAATGCACGGTTTTATGCGGTAAGTAACTTCATAAGTTATTGCCTCCTTTTTTTTGGCCATTCTAATCGTAAGTTTATTACATCGTCATGTCATTATGCGATAATAAGTATTCATCAAAACAGTTTACTTGGTCTTCATATAATCTCTTTCTCTATTGGTTGCATCTTATAAATATGTTTTCTTAAGTAGAAGTTTTCTTGTACAGAATGTATTGGGCAAAGAAGATACTTGAATGGACAAGAGGACCTGAAGAAGCACTTGAGATATGTATATATTTAAATGATAAGGTATATACTAACCATTAGTCAACATTGTAGAGAAGCAATCTAATTACAGATGCAGTTTGTTTTCATGAGATGAAGGATTTTTTATAAACGACTACAATTTCACCTGACTGCAGTATGAAATGGATGGGAGGGATCCAAGTGGTTATAATGGCTGCATGTGGTCTATATGTGGGGTACATGATCAGGTTCGCCTGCTTTGTTCTTGTTTGCTACACAGTTTAATTTGAATGTTGAGGAATTTCTGACTCCTGTTGGATGTATAAAAAAATGAATGTTGAGGAAGAATGAAGTATAGTTTTTTGTGTGAAGTGCTTTTGGTGCCTCTAGCTAGGCTGTGGTAGTTCCATTTTATGTGGAACTGATTTGTGTTTTCCTTCTAATTTCATTAGAACCTAATGAATTGTAAAATTTGGTGTTGCAGGAGATTGTATAAAAATCAAGTAGAACTAGAAGTGTAAATTTTCTTCAAGATTTCTGAGTTTTTGGTATTTGTGTTTCTATTCATTTCAGGGGTGGCGAGAGCGTCCCATTTTTGGGAAAATTCGATACATGAATTATGAAGGGTGCAAAAGAAAATTTGATGTTGACAGATACATTGCATATGTTAATAAAATAGTTGGTGAGCTCAGGAAGAGAAAAGCGGAAAATTTGCTATCTGAAAAGGAGAAAGTACTCCGCTGTTGTAATCCTGAGGATTGAAGAACATGTACTTGTTTTCTAGACATCTTTTTTGTTTAGGCATAATAGCCTGGTAATTTGCCATTGTCTGGCTGATGATATTTGAAGTAGGAATAGGTTTATGTGGATTGTGGAGTACAATGACTAGCATCATTGCACTAATCTTTTTTGTTTAGGTATAGTAGCCTGGTAATTTGCCATTGTTTGGCTGATGATACTTGAAGTAGGAATAGGTCTATGTTGAGTACAATGTTTTGCATCAGTTGCACACCTTGCAGTTCAAGGACGAAACTGAGTTGTAGTACTCCAACTCGAAAGAGTTGGTCTCATTGACATTAAAAAGAGGATACTCAACTGTTGAGTGTTTGTTTATTTTTAAGACAGAAACAATCAAACTATTATGAAATGATTTTTTACAATATGATTGCAAGTTTTTTTTTGTTGTGAGTGGCGAAGCCAATGTTCTAAGGACTTTTTTTTTTATTGTTGGGAGTGGCGAAGTTGAGTGTTCGAAGGACGTTGTTTAGAAAGGGCAAATAAGTAAAGCTTTTGCGGGTAGTTATTCTTTAAGACACTTTTTTTATGGAACTAATGGTAAATGCACCGTCGTTTGGGATAGTGGTCTCTTGCAATATTCTTTTCAGTACAATTTTCGGTTCCTCATTTTGCTGTGAGATTGTAGAAGTTAAGGGGCATGGCAAAATAATCAATTTGAAGTATACTCCAATACTTAATCGATACATGTTTTAAATTGGTACAATGTTTTATGCAGTCTTTCTTCAAATCAAAATATGTAAAAATCAATTGAATAATCTGCGGCGATACAATGTAAATGTCTTAATTTCCTGGTATTTTTTAGAGCAATTTATCAACAGTTTAACATGCGTTCCAGCCTTGTATTCCATTCAACCAATTTGTGTTGAGAAGCATTTCACTCAACAGTAGTCTCAGTTTCTTTTTCCTGTAGTATATGTAGAGCATATATTTTGGTAAAAGGCATAGCAACAAAGTATTAGCTTCACTATTTCAATTTTCGGATCCAAGCGTGTATGTTAATTCATGGAAAACTAAATAAATTATTCTGGTTAGTAATCAATGAAGATTTCCTAGTTCATGCAGAATATGTCATCAAGTGACTGGGTGGAACCAGCCACAAGGAGTTGAATATCCAAATTAACTGCAGCAATGGGATGATTTATCTATATAATTACAACAAATATTTTACACGTAAGCAGAAGCTCATCTTCGACTATTGTACATCATATCTGGATATCATCTAATGTAAGTTCATGTGTTGTTAGCATCTTCAATTTCTGCAAAACAAGAAAAATAGCACGCAATTATGGTTTTGTCAAAACGGCTATTCCAAATTACGGCACACATTCGGCACAGAAAAAGGTAGAAAATTCAATACCGTGATGAATTGTGCAGGATCATCAAGACTCGATGAACCTAGAATAATTTCCCTATTCAGCCTTCTAGTAAGCTTGTGGCAAGCCCTTAGCTGAAGATTAAAGCATCATATAAGACCAAATGATAAGAAAACGAGAAGACAGAATTCACAAATCCCAATTTATTGGAAAAATTATTCAAACCTCTGATCGGGTTGCGCCACCGACAATGAATACAAATAGTCGTTGGCCCATCTTCTTGAAATCACTAGAAGCATGCCTAAGCACCGAATCACTGCGTGCCGACAAGAAAATATAAAAATTTGTTTGCAACTAAGGGAGAGTATTCAAACATAGAGTTCAAAGATGAAGTTAAAAAAACCTTAAAAAATAACATGCATTCAATCATATCTCATCAAGTAGATATCAATAGAGTTACATGCGGAAATAATGTTAACAAAGTGACATCATGATAACAAATCTCATCACATGCTTTGAACTCTCAAACAAATAGATGATACAGTTCACTACAAAATATCAGGGTCTGACTCAAGGTATATCTACATCCAAAATAAGTTCAAAGATAGAGCCATTCTAACTTCAATTAAATTTTTATAGATTTTTAATCTTACTTGAATTTTGAACTGCATCTCATTAGCCAAGCTTAATAGAACAGAAAAAGATAGCTAACTAGAAAGAGAAATGATATTTTGACAACCACTTTTTGACAACTTTTGGACAAGATGAGGAGCCTATTTAATACGAAGAAAATTCCTACCCTTGAAATTACTTTCTAGTTAATTAGCATCTTCCTTTCAGATTAACTTTTGCTCTAAGAGAATATTAACCACTAAAGATACTTTATTTTGGTCTAAAACAAGGCCGTCGCTTGGTCGTGGGAAGTGATCTATATAATAACAAACGTGTGCAACAGTGCAAGTCTACTCTACTCATAAATGAAGGGAAATATTAAGCAAGCAAGTATAGTGAAAGAAAAAACCGATCCCATCAGAAGCAATTGTTAGATTACTGATTTTTTTTTTTTGCTCCATGGAATAATCTAATCAGTAACTAGGAAATCTTCCAAGAGTTTGACAGGACAGTAAAATACAAGATTGATCAAACAAACAACAACCAAGCTTTATGCCACTAAGTGGGGTCGGCTACATGAATCAAACGACGCCATAGTGTTCTATCAAAAACCATGTCTTTCTCCCATTCATTAATCTCTAGATCTTTCATGGAATAAACTTCTGGGAATTGAACCCCAGACAATGAAGCACACGTTTCTAAATAGTGGAACGCATGTCCAGCCACTAAACCATTGAAACAATTGATAACAAGAATGATCTAACAAATAAAATATCAATGCAAAAGTTTTGTTAGATTACTGATTACTACTAAGGATTACAGAAAATATTACCTTGAATACCCATCATCAGAGCCTCGCGGTTTTGCCCAACTTGGTGTACGTCTTGATCTCATTGAATGAGGATTTTGATGTAAAGTGCCAGCAAAAGGTGAGCTGTGGAAAGTTGCACTTGGATCATTCAAACATGGATAATCCTCCTTAGACAGTTGATTTCTCGTGAGTTTTTCAATGAGTTCCTGAATATTCATCCACTCGTCACATATGCGGCTATATAACTTTTGAGGCTAAATAAGCAATCATAAATATATTCTTATTAAAAACTTGAAATTATTCATCATATGGAAAAACGGGGTTGGCCTTTATTTGCCTGATAACATATTTTCAAAGAGAATCATAGTTGTTGAATCTTTATGCTAAATAAAGCCATCGTCTTGGTGAAATTTCCTAAGTGGATACATATTTTGTGTGGGAAAATCATATCAAGTATTAATTAACATAACCTGTACCTCTATTATGGGATAAAAGCGTGATAGTTGCCATTTTTCTTCTTCCCCAGGACGTTCTATCCTTGCAGCACGCTTCTTTTTACTAGAAATTACCTTTACCTTCTGGATATCAAACTTAAGACCGAAAGCACCAGTCAAACGTTTTTTGGTATCTGGTTGTCCCCCAAGCATTCTCAAGTTATTCACAATAGTCATATCCTCATCTGTTAACCGTGCTACCTGAAAAGTACTTGAAACGTAAAAATTGGATAACATCATTACAGGTGATGGGAATAATAGAAAGATATTATTCTTCAAAATGAACAGAAAGGGAAAATTAAGTCTGCACCCAGCAAGACAGAAATCACACCTTCATCAAATTCTGACCCTTTTCTCCGTCAAATTTCTCAGGATAAACAGCCGCAAGAATCATTAACAAGCGCAGTTTATTTTCATGGGTTGTGTCCTGCGTAAAAGCGGGCACATGTATGAAATTTAATATATGGATCAGTGCAAAGCTAGCATGTCTGATTTTGCAAATTGTGTGTTCACTAAAAAGTTTTCTCATTTTAACATGTACATTGATTAGGTGTTAAAGAACGCTGTTTCCTTTCCCATATTAAGAATATCTTACTTCTTTCATAGTCAAAAATTTGATCACATCTTTCATTGTTGCATCTCCAAAAACAAGATCTTGCTCCACCTGGCCCAGTTCCCGCAGTCCTGACTCCCTAATGATACTGTTAATTTTTCCTGCAAGCTGGATCAAGAAGACCATCATTTATAAAGCTTGTATAACTTAAGATTTTAAAATAGGATTCAGTCGTTTGAAACTACAATATGAGTCCCCCTATAGTTGCAAAGAATTTTCAACGGAGTCTTGTAAGCTATTAGGATCAAACAAAACAATAGTGAATTTAGGGACTCCGTTGAATTTCAGTTTTTCTTTTTAAACCATGGGACCCATTTACACTTTTTTAAATTGTAGGGACTTACAAATTAATTTAAAGTTATTAAATTCACAACATCCAATTATACTCTTTTTTTTAAATGACAAATGTTAGTGTTATGTTGTAGGTGTGATAGAACCCTCAACCTCCTTATCACTCCACTCCTTAACTTCCCCACACCTCATCCACCAAACCAACCTTATATCCCTTGATTATACTCTAATCTTAATTGTGAAAAAGAAATAAGGTAGCACTTGACATGCGGAGAAAATGGAACAGAACAGTCTGTTTTATTTCATTCTCCTGGATTTATTTTGCTCTACATTATTCCACATTTGTAGATGAAACCAAAAACCCAAAATGTACCAGTTTTATTGCATCGTGTTTTGTTTCTTCTGTTCTACATTAAATATTAAAAATACACCAAAACATGAACAAAACCCACATGTTCTATTTTACTTATTCTAAACTGTCTACCAAATGCCATCTAACATTCTTAAATATATAAAACACTCAGGCGCAGAAATTTATTAATTCAGTCATCCTTCAGCGAGAATTGTGATGGAAGCAATGATATTAAGTGGGATAACAGATAACATCTACAAGTTCAGTTTTATTAAAAAGCAGGATGGTAAGAAGGGAAATTGCCCAGAGGCAATAAAAGAAGTGGCATTACCATATTACAGTAAGATAGTACACGTATTTATGCAGACCATATCGTGTTATCATTTTAAGAAGATAAAATTAGTTGTATCAGGATAGCATTGCGACAAAACTAACCTCTACATGGAGGGAGAGTTTGTCAATTTGTTCGCTGTATTGTGGAAGTGCTTGAACCATCTTCTGTAAGTCCCTTGTTGACATTTCACTGCTACTTCTGTAAATACAATACAAATTGATAGTTTAAGTGAAGCTTATTATGATCTAGATAACTAGATAAATAAATACATAAATATTTCCATCAAACTACAAATCGAAGCTTCCTTAAATTATGAAAAGGCCAAATATTCACAACATATATAGTTTGAATATGTTGAAATTATTATGGGTTTTAAAAACATGAGCTAAGAATAAGAGCTTGGATATTATTGATAATAACTTGATAGTAAGTACATAGTAACTTGATACAAAAGACTAAACACTAATTTGTAATTATAGGATACATAGACTTGATCTTAAATAAATAGAGAAATCAGGAAACAAATAAATAATCATAGTAATAATAAGTAATATAAAAACTAATCCTAAGAGATAATCTAAAACACTCTAAGATTATAAACTAATTTTAAGAAATAAACTACGATACTAAGATAATATTGAAGATATTATAAGATATTTTATTATATTCTAACAGAACAGGATTCAAATTGTCCAATGGAACAAATATCAATACTTCGCCATCTACGATTTGTTCCCTTAGCCCATCACTAAATATATTCAAAGTCTTCTCACAGATAACTAGTCACAGAAAAATGGCTGGAAACACTCGGGGCGATTAACAGATCACCGAATACACCACATGGTGGCAAAGCGTCAACTTTTACCCACAGCGGGGAATGAATTTAGGTCAAATCATAGGGTTCGTCAAACTATACCATTTTAAATAAATAAAAAAAATTAGTAAAGCATATAATTTCTAATAATGACTAAACAGTTACATCAGTTTGTTCACCATCAATTGAAATCCCCATAAGATTACTACTACTCACCTTGAACCATGCTGAATTTGTGCAGCTTTGTTCTTTGAAATGAAGCTAGTCATCTTCGCATGCAGCCGTTCACTAGCCTGACATTGTCATCAATATCAAAAGGTATTCACATGGCTTAAGTATAGGATAGTAAAAGCAGGACCTACATCAGCAATATGAGCATGGCGAAGCTCGAGCCATACAGGATCATGATCCTCCAAAAGAACTTCTTTTCTCTCAGGTAGACCTCCGGCCTTGCCAGGAACCTTAAAAAAACAAACACTAGATTCAGGTTTATATGCAAGAGACTGGACCCAAAAACTCAGAGAGAGAAAGGAAAACTGTTGAAGTTACTTCGTGAACATATTTATTTCCCTCCATATTCAGCAAATCATGACACATGGCATCGTATGTCCACTCATGTATTACAGGAGCAATCTAAAAAATCAGAATAATATCTTCATTGTAAGCAACATTACAGTCTGATAAAATATATTACAAGTAAATAACCAACAAATTTTCCAAGGAAACCTGATCAATAGTTCTGTCAATAATGAGCAACTCGCAGGTCTCAGTCTGAGGAAAATTAGGTATGGTTTTTTTATATTTTGTAAGACAGTCCCAGACTCCAGCAGCAAGCTTTGTAGGAACAAGATCACGGAATGTAGTCATTGTGTTTGCGTCTAGGGACTTGGCAGCACGAAAGCGGATGGAAGGAAATTCCTAAAACATATTACATGCTTCAGAAAACTTCTCAATTTTAAAAATAATAAAAGAATAAAGAATTTACTACAATATTTTAGTATTCGTCACAGAAGCACTATCCACATACTCTTAATGAAGCAAAAACTGTAGCAATTCGCGTTGCCATTGCATTCAAACATGCAACACCTTTACGATTATTCTCTTCATTCCCAAATAGATCCTCTAATGCTCTCTCATTATTTGTGATGAAACCCTGCATTTATATGACCAAAAACACACCTCAAGCTGAAGGTACAAACTAATGAGACCATGGCAGGATTAGTTACTAACAAAGAATTTCTAATTACATCAATTATAAATTGATACATATTTAGTATCTTTCAAGGGAAGAATCTCAACAAGCAGATATCATGAAGTTTGAGTTCCTAATAAGATACGCATGACCACAGGTATGACATGGCCACCCCAAACTTCGTATTATTCTACCTATTTTTTAATATTTTAGTTATTGTGTGTGGTACAGACGTATAATAAGTCTGTGGCTTAGGCTATTTGTCCCCTAGCGAGCCTTTCACTTTATATCTTTGGTTATTGGCCCGCTAATATTAAATTCCCGATTCTTCCGCCGCACATGAATAATCAAAATTGCGAATTTGCATTGATGGACTTTCTAATCAACAATAACATGCTTTCTGGCTGTTCACTTCTTAAAAAGTGCTTCAATGTATATCCCACATCAAAGCTTCTAACTCACCCGACTCAAAAATATGCAATTAGGTATGGTTAAGTTGTGCTCTTTATTAGTGAATTTAAGCCTTCTTTTGTATATGGAGAAGGTATTCTTTAGCAGTTAGTAGATTATGATTAATTTAAATAGAAGAAATCATGATTCATCACTTTTCACAAGTTTTGAAATTTATTAAGAACCAAAAAGGAATAAAATTAATTATAGTCATAATGAACGAAGGTAATATGACGGAAGAAAAGGATACAACCATATACCTGGCAATCCATGGCAAAATACTCCAAATTCATCTGCATGGTATCATCCAAATAAGGGGGAAAATCACAATAGGCAATGAAACTGTTGCATTAAAAGTATGGATTTTAAGCACAATTTTGTTTCTAATTAATAAAATATCTTCACCTCTCTTAATGCACCTAATCGAGACGACACCCTCAGACCTTTTCTAATGTCCAAAACTAATTCTCTGGAAATAGGTGAGCTAAGGAAAACAAATGCCCTACAAGAAGAGAAAAAAAAACTTGAAAATAAATAAGTTGAAGCCAGGATGAATGACACACATAAGATACTATAATGGTCGTCACATACTTCCTGTATAAGGGAGCCCTTCCAGCCATGTCTGATAAAAACATAATTATACTGCAAACAAAATGATGAGAAAACAACTAAATAGGGATGAAATAAAAAACTCGACAACTTAGTAACTAGATTCTACAGCAAAGCTAAATGAAAATATTTTACAGCCAAAAGGTTATGGTATAATTATCATTCAGAAATTTACATTGAAAATGAATAATTAGAAGAGAGATATTTAGTGACCATGTAATTCATTATCATGTTATTTGTAGAGAATAGAAAGGAGAATTCAAAACAAAAATGATAAAATTAAAAAGTAATACAAATCTCATGTCATATTTGGAAGTAAACATAAGGTGAAAAATAAAAGGAAAACTAAACAGCAGAAAGTCAAAGAGAATTACGGATAAAGTTGGAACAAATTATACCCTTTGATATTCAAAACTTAAAAATTACTTCATACATTTATTGGCAACTAAGATACAGGGAATTATACATTCCAAAATGTTTTGTAAACGGCATGATCATTGAGACATTACTCGCATACTTAACAGAAAAGTGCCGAACAATAGGAACAGAAAAGAAAATCAGATGTGTTACTTCTCTCTGGTTGGTTGTATGAAATATATAGCATCCATTGTTGGTAATGGTTGCCTTCGTTTGTATATGTCTTCAACCACTACGAAAAAAGCACCAAAATATCAAACCATAAAGGAAATAGAACTAAAAAAGGATGCCCAATAAATGAGGATGCCCCCCATTTTGATGTTACGAGAGCATCAGAAACTTCAATTTAAATAACCTTAATAATAGATGTGTTAATTAACTGATACAATACATTGACAGTCACTAAAACTGGTCATTTACATTTTGTGATCCTTACATGAAACACCTTCGTCGGTGATATCAGCCATCTTGCATGAGTTAGACATTATCTTTATAGTAAGTTTGTCCATTATTAGTACCTACAGGCAAGCAAACGATGAAGCAGCATAAGATTGCAGTACTGATCAATAAATTGAACGTTTATGTTATACTTTTTTGTTTCTTAAATTCACCTTCAACAGTTCACTCATATGTAAAGTATGTTTCGGCTACTCTGGCTGGCTGTCCACAAACATGCATGCATATCTAGCAACAATTTTATTCTAGAGAAATGTTGTAGATCAAGCCTTATCCCACTAAGTGGGGTCGGCAACATGGATCAACATGTAGCGGACCCCACTTAGTGGCATAATTATGGCGTAATTCCATACAAGTCAAAGTTTATATTTTTCCATCTTTAAATATTAAATATTTTATTTACAAACCAATTGCACATAGCCCAGTTCGCATTATTCGGTTTTGGTTTGCTTGCTCATCATAAGGAATAGCGTAGCTCTTTATTCAATCTTTTGAAAAACATACCTACCAGCATTTAGTGTGCATAAACCAGTACATATATCTAGAGGAAAAAATATTTAGATGATGCAATGAATAAAACAAGCAATTAAGACACGTGAGTTAAATTATATAAACTACAAACTAAATGTGAAACAAACAGGTAACTCCTAATTCTAGATATCCAAAGTAAAGCTGAATAATTATTTGATATGAAAAACTATACACTGTCGATGTAAATATTTTTTACACATACAACCAATGAGGCAATGACAACTTGCCAACACTTGAAATGAAAACTAGAAAAATAACTTTTACACTAAAAATGCATTTAACAGATAGCATCACATTCACATACCTTCCAAGTTGATTTGGAATCCCCTGTTTTTGTTGACCTTAGCATTTCGTGTAATAATCCTGAAAACAATATCATCATCATCATACATAAATTACATGAACTTACTTGATCAGAAAGTATAACTGAGAAAACATTGAAAAATACTAAGTTATTACAAGAGAGATTAAAGCTATAAGCATATAAATTGAATTAAGAAGAATTCCGAGTGCTTACGGTCGCGTGTAATTTGCTTGAAATTTTGGTAATTGGCGCCACCGTAAGAGGAGGAGGAATCAGAATCCGACATAGACATGATGCTCCTCTCTCTCTCTCTCTCTTCTCACGCTTCCTCTTTGATTTGATCACTTTTTTGATTCAATTCAATTCAACAAAACCAAATTGTTTCTTCCAAGTTTAATTTTATTATTTTATAATTTCACATTCTTCTTTTCATTTAATGCTTTTATATCAACCAATAAAAATGGATATTAAATCATTTATATTAGCCAATTAAAATGGATCATGATGCATTTATTTTTCACGAGCCAATTAAAATTGATCATGTCGTGATTTTTTTTTCCTATATATAGATAATTTGTTTTTCATTATTTTAATCTACATCATCCTCCAAGAAAAAATCATTGCTTTCAACTCATTCTCTTTTCCTTTATTTGTTTATTTATAATTTTTTATTTTTTTTATTGTTTGTTTAACATTTCTGATTCGTATGTTACTTTTTATTGTGATTTCTTTTGTTTTTATTTTCTTATTCATATTCTTTTTAAAATTTTTCTTTTGGTGTTTATATGTTCTTTGTTTTTAACCGAATCTTTACTTTCGACATGGAAGTCTATTCCTTTTTAAAAAAAATTATACTGCATAGGTTTGTATTTAATGGTGGTGTTTTTGGTTCATGCTACTAACAAAGTTCAATTTTGTACCCAAAAAATTATTAGGTAGTTGAGTTGGGCTACGTAACAAAAACAAAATTTCAACTCAAATTTATTATGTGATTTCAACTCAATTTTACTACTCAATTTCAACATATTAATTTTGTTTTTTTTTATGATTTTTTTTATTTGGGCTACGTAACAAAACAAAATTTGAACTCAATTTTTTATGATTTTTTAAATTTTTTTTATGATTTCATCTCTATTTTACTATATTTTTTAAAATTATTTTTTATTAATTTTTCACTTTATGTAACCAAAATTGTTTTTCAACTATAATCAATCATGTTTTTTTAAATTTTTTTATTACTCAAAAAAATCATGTTTTTTTTTATAACTACTATAATCAATCATGTTATTGCATAATGTTTCATTAAACAGTCATTAAATGAATAATGAATAACCATAAAGTGAATATTAAATGCCAATAAGTGTGTACGGTAAAAACAAAGAGAAAAAGAAACGCAACGAGAATTGAATTCAGTGATGTAATTGGAAATGATTTTTGTAACGCAATCAAATTAATTTATCATTTAAATGAGATAAAAATATGGGAAATGTTAACTTGTGCCCTTAGGGCATAAGTTAAGAAAGCAAATGTAGAAGGTTTTTCTTGAAATTTGTGTATTCAATGTCTTAAAAGTTGTAAAAGTTATACTTTCAATATAAAATTTATTTTTAATTTTCATTTTAAGTTTCTTAACTTGTGCCCTAAGGGCACAAGTTAACATGATCCTAAAAATATATGAAATCAAATTAGACAATTTTCTTTCATACGTAAATGATGATTATTAATCCAATGTTTTTTTTTTTTTTTGAATTAATTAATCCAATGTTTATTTAACATGTGTCCTTTTAATATTATTGGGCCAATCAGATAGCATTATTTTGTTGTTTTACATCATAATTTAAATTTTTTTATTGCTTCAAACAATACTTTAATTTTGCTATTAGCCTATAAAAACTCCATCGTTATTCAATCTTTTCATTTGTCTATTTCTCTTCTACATAATGTTATCAATATTAAAAATAAAAAAAATCATAATGGCACCATAATTTGATAACATATCTGAGATCAACCCGATGAATGAATCATGGAACATAGTTATTCGAATTGTCGGTGTTTTGGTTTGTTGGTGATGTCAATCCAGTGGCAGAGCCAGAAATTTTGGAAGCATAAATATACATCACAATTATTCTCTACTATTTGTCATTTTTTGAAAATGATATTACTGAACTCTTGGGGTCCGTTTGATGGTTAGGATAGGGAGACATGATATGATACATTAATCATATCCTGCTTAAATCTCATGTTTGATGCACCAAAGGGATAGGATAAAATAAACCATTTTCCTATCCTATCCTGACTTCCTTTGTAATTTCTATCCTGAGTATAAGCTGGGTTAGAAATTATCCTGATGGGATTAGAAGATCATCCCTTATTTATTACCTTGATATTCTTCCATTTTTAAAATATTGTCATTTAAAAAAAAATAATCATAGCATGTATTTTCTATTATAATTAATAACATGCCATTTTTACAATATTTAATTAATTATTAGAGCAATTTTTTCATTTAATTACAATGATATCCTGTTTGTTATCATGTGCGCATCAAACACATGATATGATTAATGCTTAATTGCTTATCATGTCTTTATCATATCCTATCTCTATCCAGCTTTATATCATATCTTGCCTCTCTCCTATCCTGATCATCAAACGGACCCTTGAAGTTTTCGATCAACCACTGGATAGAACAATTGAACTTGTTAGAAACTTTCTCCAATTTGCACTTTAACTTCTTTTTATGTATATATATGCTTGTAATCTCTATCATTCATTAATAACAATTACTATTTTCTCTATTCATAATATGGTATCACGAGACTCTCTCAAGAGAGAGAAGTTTGTTACGATCCGTTTTTCTTTTCTAACTGTTTCTGCCATGGAAGCTTGAAGCTCAAGCTTCTTCTTTCTCTGATTTCTCATCATTTTTCGCGTGATTCTTCTTTGTTTCACCGATTATTCTTGCTTCTTGATCTCAATTTCTTGTTGAGATTCTTCTTTCTTGGTTCACCATTTGTGTCAATTGTTTTCTTCGTTATTCTTCAATCCTCTGTTTTTCTCCATTTCTGAGTGCTTCACCATGGTTCGTTCTCAACAATCGAGTCAAGATACTGAATCTCATTTCTATGTTTATCCTAGCGAAGGTCCTCATTCTGTGGTGATTTCTCCAAAGTTCAATGGCTCCAATTATCTTGCATGGAGTAGATCAATGCAACATGCTCTTGGCGCGAAGAATAAGCTTCCTGATAGAAATCTGGCAAGTGTACCAAAAACTATCGAAGTAGTAATAAATAGCGATCCACAAGGACTGTGTTAAGTTCAATTTTAGCAAGCGCGTTATACTTTAGGATGTGTAGAGTTTGTATTTGGTTGCCCTAGGCAGAAAAGTTTGGTTTTATCAGACTTAGTAAATTAGACAAAGTGCGAGAGAAAATTATATTGAGATGAATGGTTAAGCCGGTGAATCCGCTATTGCTTTATATGAAAAGTCCACGTCTCTCTACTCTCAATTACTACTCAGTTTTTACGATAAATTAACTAAGTGGTTTTGATCAATCTCTTAACTCAAAACCCTTTCCTAAGTTATAACCCTATTAATCTCTTAACTTGATTGAATAACCGTGGAAGCGATGTTGGAACGTTAATTCATGTATCATAACTCTCAATTTCCTATCTCTAGGTTCCTAGTGTTGAGTTAAACAAAATTACTATTTCAGGATTAAAAGCTAGGGCTAGTAGTCATACAAAATGATGACATTCTGTCATTACGTAATATTAGGGACTTATTGTGACATTTTGATAGAGTTCTTATGCAATTTCTACTGTTCTGGAGTGCAAAAAGCTTAAATGTTGAAGTCTGTTCGAAGGAAATCGCGCCACGCCAATTTCAAGCCGTGCTGCGATTTTAGAAGAAAAATTACATCCTCCCTGTTTGAGGGAAATCGCGGCACGCCAATTAACAAGGCGCGGCGCGATTTTGATGGGTCAGGCCCATGACTTCTATAAATACTGCACTCAATCTGAAGAACAGGAGTTACGATTTTGGAGAACGAAAGTGCGATTTTAACACCCAGAAGGCTGCAGCGGAGAGGATTTCATCATCTCTAACCCAGTTTATGTATGTTTTAATTCTTTCATTGATTATGCTATTTGTAAACTCAATTATGAGTAGCTAAATCTCTTAGAGATTAGGTCGG
This sequence comes from Medicago sativa, assembly GCF_051527215.1. Lineage (NCBI taxonomy): Eukaryota > Viridiplantae > Streptophyta > Magnoliopsida > Fabales > Fabaceae > Medicago > Medicago sativa. The sequence continues at coordinate 4,877,664 of NC_140753.1, forward strand.
AGATGAACCTATGTAACCCTAATTGATCATATGTTGCTGTGAAACTCTATTACTTATTAATGATATTCTAGTTTTCATTCAATTCAATTGTTCTTACTGCTTTTTATATCCTGATCAAATATAAACATGATTTTGTGAGATCGAATGACTACTGACCATAGCTTTCGACTTAGACCTAAATTGAATTGTTCTAATAAACATGGTTAGTCTAGGAATGGATAATCGTTTGTTAGTGATATTAGGTTAACGTGCTTAAACCTTTGATGATTATTAGACCACCTAAGGAATTAGGGGCTGTAGTTTAAAAAGAGGGTCCTAACTCAAGGGATTGATTAGGGCTAATTTGTTAACTATCGTGAAACTAGAGAATCATTAGTAATAATAGGTGCAGTAACCAATTAGGGGAAACATAGAGGATTCGAAGACCTGATCTCATCTCTCTCCTATTTTCTTAATCAAATCTTTACTATTTTATTTGATTTCTTAAAATCAAACCAAATCTACTGCCTAGTGGCAAAACAAAATAAACTTTTATACATCCTACTTTTATAACGAAATTGAATAATTGAAGTTAAAAACAGTCCTCGTGGGAACGATATTTTTACTACTTCGATAGTATTTGGTGCACTTGCCAGAGATCTATCAAGTTTTTGGCGCCGTTGCCGGGGACTGTTGAATTATTTCAACAAGGCAATTACGTTATAATTTAGGGTTTTTGCAATTTACTTTTCTGTTTTTAATTTTTATTTTTCTGTTTTCATATTCACTTGATTACTTTGCGTTGTGCAGTGCTACTAAGGTATTTTGCTGTTTATGCGAGGTAAACAGAGCTCTGACGACTTAGAGTACGATCCGGAGATTGAAAGAACTGCTAGAGCACTTCGGAAAGCTGTCCGATCGCAAAGGTTAGCTCAATCCGTTCCACCGGGTGTTCGAGAACAAGTACCGGAGCAACTCTCAAGTGAATCTGAAACAATCTCTTCTCCTAAATCTGCAACGATGGAAGGAGAAGGAGTTGTACCACCAAGACCTAAGCTTGGAGACTACGGGTTAGCCACTCATCGCGGTCAACTGACCCACACTTTTCAACCAGCTAACCCCGTAGCGTTCGACATCAAGACAACTGTCCTCAATGGTTTGAGGGACAAGCAATTCGATGGGACTGAAGCTATGAGTCCTCATGAACACTTGAGCCGTTTTGCTGAAACCTGTGAGTTTTGTGTGCAACCAGCCACCGTGACTGAAGCACAAAAGAAGTTAAGGCTGTTTCCTTTCACCTTGACGGGAAGAGCAAAAGATTGGTTGCTAACAATTCCAAACGGGACTGTCCAAACATGGGAAGAGTTAGAGCTGAAGTTCTTGGAGAAATACTTCCCTATGTCTAAGTATTGGGACAAGAAGATGGAGATCTCTAACTTCAAGCAAGGAGAAGGTGAATCATTGTATGATGCTTGGGAGCGATTCAATTTGCTTCTCAAGAGATGCCCTAATCATGAGTTCACCGAGAAGCAATACCTCCAAATCTTCACTGAGGGGGTAACACCAAACACTCGAATGTTCTTAGATGCTTCCGCGGGAGGTAGTCTCAAAAGTAAAACTGATCATGAAGTTCAAGCTCTAATTGAAAACATGGCTGGCAATGAGTATCGTGATCAAGCTAAAAAGAAAGAAAGAGGAGTGTTTGGGGTGAGTGAACAAACTGCTATCCTTGCTAACCAAGCAGCTATGAACAAACAAATCGAAGCTCTAACTAAGGAGTTTCAAGGCTTCACTTTGGCTCATAAGCAACAACAAGTGGCTGCAATCAAATGTGACTTATGTGGTGAAGAACATCCAAACGGTGAATGTGTTCCGGAAGGATCAAGTGAAGAAGCTAACTTCATGGGAGGATATCAAAGGCAGAATCAATACTACAATTCAGGCATTAATAAGCATCCAAATCTAAGCTACTCAAACAACAATGCTTTGAACTCTCAGATGCTAACTCCTCCTCAACAACAACAAAGGAAGCCATCTGCTCTTGAGGAAACTATGATGAACTTCATGAAGATGACTCAAGGCAACTTTGAAGAGATGAAGAAGAGTCAAGAAGCTGAAAGAAAGAACAATGAAGCTTCTAGGAAGATGCTTGAAACTCAACTGGGGCAATTAGCTAAGCAGTTGGCTGAACAAAACAAAGGCGGATTCTCAGGTAACACTAAAGATAACCCTAAGAATGAGTCTTGTAATGCTATTGAACTGAGGAGCAAAAAGGTTTTGACACCTTTAGTTCCAAAAGCTCCAAAGAAGGTTGATGAAGTAGTTGAGGTGGAGGAGAATGATGTAGTTGAAAAAAATGATGAGGGTGTAGTTGAAAAAGAAAATGATCATGGAGTAGTTGAAAACGAAAGGAAGAAAAAAATAGAGGGAGAAAAAAGTGAGAAGTTAATTGATGAAGATTCAATCTTGAGGAAGTCGAAGAGTCAAATTTTGAAAGATGGAGACAAACCACAAGTTATTCCATCATATGTGAAGCTTCCATACCCTCACCTTTCAAAGAAGAAAGAAAAGGATGAAGGCCAATTCAAGAAGTTCATGCAACTTTTCTCACAACTTCAGGTGAATATTCCTTTCGGTGAAGCTCTTGATCAAATGCCGTTGTATGCTAAGTTCATGAAAGACTTGTTGACTAAACGAAGGAAGCCTAAGGATGATGAGAACATAGCACTTTCTGAGAATTGTAGTGCTATTCTTCAAAAGAAGCTGCCACCCAAGCTGAAGGATCCTGGTGCTTTTACTATCCCTTGTTCAATTGGACCGGTAGACATTGGAAGAGCTTTATGTGACTTGGGAGCAAGTATAAATCTGATGCCACTTTCAATGATGAAGAAGCTTAAGTGTGGGGAACCAAAACCAACAAGAATGACCATTACTTTAGCTGATCGGTCAATCTCTTATCCTTTCGGTATACTTGAAGATGTGCTAGTCAAGGTTAATGACTTGGTATTTCCAGCAGATTTTGTGATCTTAGATATGGCTGAAGATGAGGATATGCCACTCATTCTAGGAAGACCTTTCCTTGCAACTGGCCGTGCTTTGATTGACATTGAGAAAGGAGAGCTAATGTTGAGATTCCATAAGGAGCAAGTAGTGTTTAATATATTTGAGGCCATGAAGCACAAAGATGAAAATCCCAAGTGTTACCGGATTGACATTGTTGAAGAAATAGTTAAAGATGACTCTTGTGAACATCAACCAACACACCCTCTTGAACGTGCAATTGTGAATTCTATAGAAAAAGGTGAAGATGATGAAGATCTTGAAGTAAGTGATTGTGTGAAGCAACTAGCAGCAAGCAAGCAAGAGTTGGGTCCGGTAAAAACAGAAGAATTAATGGGTAAGAACTCTATAGATGCCCCTATTTTGAGTGGAGAAGGAGAGAAAAATCCAGAATTAAAAGAACTCCCTTCTCACTTGAAATATGTTTTTCTCACTAAGGATGCCTCTAAACCAGTAATCATCAGCAATACCTTGACACCTTTGGAAGAAGAAAAATTGATGAGGGTGTTAAGAGACAATCAAGGAGCTTTGGGGTGGAACATTTCTGATTTAAAGGGTATTAGTCCAGCTTATTGCATGCATAAAATACACATGGAGGCTGAATACAAACCGGTGGTTCAACCTCAAAGGAGACTTAACCCAACAATGAAGGAAGTGGTAAAGAAAGAGGTGCTGAAGTTACTAGATGCAGGTATGATCTACCCTATCTCAGATAGCTCATGGGTAAGTCCAGTTCATGTGGTACCCAAGAAAGGAGGAATGACGGTGGTAGCAAATGAAAAAAATGAATTGATACCCACCCGCACCGTCACTGGTTGGAGAATGTGTATAGACTACCGGAGGTTGAATACCGCAACAAGAAAGGACCACTTTCCATTACCATTCATGGATCAAATGATTGAGAGACTGGCTGGCCAAGCCTTTTATTGCTTCTTGGATGGGTATTCAGGGTATAATCAAATTGCAGTGGCTCCGGAAGATCAAGAAAAGACTGCTTTCACTTGTCCATTCGGTGTGTTTGCTTATCGAAGGATGCCCTTTGGGCTGTGTAATGCGCCGGCAACCTTTCAAAGGTGCATGCTTTCCATCTTCTCTGATATGATAGAGAAGAACATTGAGGTATTTATGGACGACTTTTCTGTTTTTGGTAAGTCTTTTGATCAATGCTTGTTCCATTTAAATGCTGTACTTAAAAGATGCACCGAAACTAACCTTGTTTTGAATTGGGAAAAATGTCATTTTATGGTAACCGAAGGTATAGTTTTGGGGCATAAGATAAGTGCTAAAGGCATTGAAGTGGACCAAGCTAAGATAGAGGTTATAGAGAAACTTCCTCCACCAATCAATGTTAAAGGAGTGAGGAGTTTCTTGGGGCATGCCGGTTTCTATCGGCGGTTCATAAAAGACTTTTCTAAAATTTCCAAACCCCTCTGTAACCTCTTGGTCAAAGAAAACGAGTTTAATTTTGACTCTGAATGTCTAAATGCTTTTTCTTTGATTAAAAACAAGTTGGTAACTGCACCAATAATCATTGCACCCGATTGGGATTTACCTTTTGAACTTATGTGTGATGCAAGTGATTATGCTGTTGGTGCAGTCCTAGGCCAACGCAAGAACAAATTTTTTCATGCAATTTACTATGCAAGCAAAGTTTTAAATGAAAATCAAGTTAACTATTCCACAACTGAAAAGGAATTGCTTGCGGTAATCTTTGCATTGGAAAAATTTCGTTCTTATCTAATAGGCTCCAAAGTCATTGTTTTTACAGATCATGCAGCTCTCAAATATCTCTTAACAAAAGGGGATTCAAAGCCTCGACTGTTGAGGTGGATCCTATTATTGCAAGAATTTGATCTTGAAATTCGTGACAAGAAGGGAGTCGAGAACGTGGTAGCTGACCACCTCTCAAGGCTGGAGAATGACGAGGTAACAAAGAAGGAGAAGGCCATCAAGGCCGAGTTCCCCGATGAACAGCTGTTTGCTATTGGAGAAAGACCTTGGTTTGCTGACATGGCAAACTTTAAGGCCGGCAACATAGTTCCTGATGATCTAACCTACCCTCAGAGGAAAAAGTTCTTCAAAGATGCAAACCACTACTTGTGGGATGACCCTTATCTGTTTAAGGTAGGTACTGACGGTTTGATTAGACGTTGTGTTGCAGGTGAGGAAGCACATAGTATCATGTGGCACTGCCATAGCTCAGCTTATGGAGGCCACCACAGTGGAGAAAGAACAGCTGCAAAAATTTTGCAAAGTGGATTCTGGTGGCCCACCCTTTTCAAAGATTGCCACGACTTCGTCACAAGATGTGACAAATGCCAAAGGACAGGTAACATATCAAAGAGGAATGAAATGCCCCTAAAAGGAATCATTGAAGTTGAACCATTTGATTGTTGGGGTATTGATTTTATGGGACCATTCCCTTCCTCTTACTCTTATCTCCATATTCTAGTCTGTGTTGATTATGTCACAAAGTGGGTTGAAGCGATACCATGTGTTGCTAATGATGCCAAAACGGTTGTCAACTTCCTTCAAAAGAATATTTTCACTAGGTTTGGAACTCCTAGAGTATTGATCAGTGATGGGGGGAAGCATTTTTGCAATAATTTTCTTGAAAATGTGCTCAAAAAGTATAACATTAAGCACAAAGTTGCAACTCCCTATCACCCACAAACTAGTGGTCAAGCAGAGGTTTCAAACCGACAGCTGAAACAGATTCTGGAGAAGACAGTTGCGTCAAATAGGAAAGATTGGTCTAGGAAATTAGATGACGCACTGTGGGCATATAGGACAGCCTTTAAGACCCATCTTGGGTTCTCACCCTATCAGTTAGTATATGGGAAGGCATGTCATCTTCCAGTCGAGCTGGAACATAAAGCTTATTGGGCCATTAAGGCCTTGAATTTTGATCAAGTAGCCGCTGGTAAGAAAAGAATTTTGAAACTTAATGAACTTGAGGAGATGAGGCTTAGAGCATATGAAAATGCCCTCATCTATAAAGCCAGGACAAAAAGGTATCATGACAAAAACTTAGTGCCTAGGGATATTAACTGTGGACAACTAGTTTTGTTGTATAATTCCAGGTTGAAGCTGTTTCCTGGGAAGCTCAAGTCAAAATGGTCTGGACCATTCTTGGTCAAAAGTGTGTCACCATATGGAGCTGTTGAACTAGTGACACCTGAAGGAGATCGAAGTTTCAAAGTTAATGGACAAAGAGTTAAACCATACCTAGGTGGCGACCTACCTAAAGGAAGGGTGGCACTCATTCTGAAGGACCTCTGAGGATCCTTAGCAGTCAAGCTAGTGACGATAAAGAAGCGCTGGGTGGGAGGCAACCCACTAGATTTACTTTGTTTTTCAATACATTCAGTTTTTATTTTCTTTTTAATGTCAAAGTCCATTGAACTTATTTCCCTATTGTAATTGCTCCTGCACTTGTTTTATTAATGAATTTGTTTTGTTTCATGTGACCTATTCCAGTTTAGTAACAGTTGTTTGATGAAACGGTATTCCAAAAGTTCTAAAGGAGGGGTGACTTGATTCAAAGGCGAAGTGTACGGCGTTGCTAGGTAGTCACATACTCCCAGAAATCTCAGCCATAAGGTTCATTGCCAAATCTTGTTTTTCAATTTACTTATATTTAGATTAGTTTTCCATGCAACTACATTTCTAGAACTTGCATTGTTTCTCTATTATTGATTGGTCTTTGTCAATTACACACTGAGGCAAAAGTGCTTGGTCCTGTGAGCCTTTTTGAAGCCTACCCTGTTTTAATTTGTTGAATTTATCCTTTCTTAACCAATTGTGAGCCGGTAGGATTAGAACTTTTTGTTCGGTGACAAACTACATTACAAGCCTAGAGACTTTTAGGACTTGTCCCTTAATGAATTTCTGAGTTAAGGCATTGTAGAATGTTGCTAAAGATTAAGTTTGGGGTTGCTATTGGAATTTGCAACCAACTAAGTTTGGGGTGGGGGTACTAGAGAATAAGAGAACAAAAAAATGAAAGAAATATGAAATTGTCATGCAATATATACACAAAAATGGTGTATCAAAAAAAAAAGAGAAATTGAATGATGAAAAAGGGACAAAACATTTAAAATCCGAGTAACTTCAAACTCGATTGTCCCTAAATGTTAAAAGTATTCTCTAGTACCTTTGCATTGATTGTATTTCCACAAGGTGAATGAATGAAGGATTGAATTTTGTGCTTTAACTTCCGTAGGAATGCCTAACTCAAATTTTGTGTAGCCTACTTATCCAAATATATCCCACCTTTCACCTAAGCCCCGTTATAACCCTAAAGACCTCAAAAGTGTGTAATGATATTGACTTTGATTGATGTTTAGAAACTTTTCAAGCATATGGTAATATGTAGACCTGCATGTCGACTGGTAGAACCCTATTTCAATTTGATGCGAGGAGTTGTGAATTGGTGGATGCGAACAAGTCAAACTAGCTCATCTTTAGCTAGAAGGAGAATGAACTTTTGGGTACTATCGTTTTGTCAGGTAACTGTTATTTTACTGTCGTTTGTCACTGTTGCAAGCAAATTCCTTGAGGACAAGGAATGGTTTAAGTTTGGGGTTGTGATGACATTCTGTCATTACGTAATATTAGGGACTTATTGTGACATTTTGATAGAGTTCTTATGCAATTTCTACTGTTCTGGAGTGCAAAAAGCTTAAATGTTGAAGTCTGTTCGAAGGAAATCGCGCCACGCCAATTTCAAGCCGTGCTGCGATTTTAGAAGAAAAATTACATCCTCCCTGTTTGAGGGAAATCGCGGCACGCCAATTAACAAGGCGCGGCGCGATTTTGATGGGTCAGGCCCATGACTTCTATAAATACTGCACTCAATCTGAAGAACAGGAGTTACGATTTTGGAGAACGAAAGTGCGATTTTAACACCCAGAAGGCTGCAGCGGAGAGGATTTCATCATCTCTAACCCAGTTTATGTATGTTTTAATTCTTTCATTGATTATGCTATTTGTAAACTCAATTATGAGTAGCTAAATCTCTTAGAGATTAGGTCGGAGATGAACCTATGTAACCCTAATTGATCATATGTTGCTGTGAAACTCTATTACTTATTAATGATATTCTAGTTTTCATTCAATTCAATTGTTCTTACTGCTTTTTATATCCTGATCAAATATAAACATGATTTTGTGAGATCGAATGACTACTGACCATAGCTTTCGACTTAGACCTAAATTGAATTGTTCTAATAAACATGGTTAGTCTAGGAATGGATAATCGTTTGTTAGTGATATTAGGTTAACGTGCTTAAACCTTTGATGATTATTAGACCACCTAAGGAATTAGGGGCTGTAGTTTAAAAAGAGGGTCCTAACTCAAGGGATTGATTAGGGCTAATTTGTTAACTATCGTGAAACTAGAGAATCATTAGTAATAATAGGTGCAGTAACCAATTAGGGGAAACATAGAGGATTCGAAGACCTGATCTCATCTCTCTCCTATTTTCTTAATCAAATCTTTACTATTTTATTTGATTTCTTAAAATCAAACCAAATCTACTGCCTAGTGGCAAAACAAAATAAACTTTTATACATCCTACTTTTATAACGAAATTGAATAATTGAAGTTAAAAACAGTCCTCGTGGGAACGATATTTTTACTACTTCGATAGTATTTGGTGCACTTGCCAGAGATCTATCACAAAACAATAACATGAAAGACAATAAACACAAGTAATTTTGAATAAAAACTGAATAGCATTGATTATAGAGAGAGTTCAACTACAAAATTATATATACAATAGTTTCATCATGGCTTAACCAAACTAAAGGTTTAGCTACTCATAGCTAAAAAATCATAAGCATAAACAAGAGAAAACATACATAAATCTAACCAATGGAGAGTTGGTATGAGATTCAGTGCTTGTTCCTTTGTCTCCTTCCGTCCTCTGTGCTCAAAATTGCAATAATAATCAGTACCCCAACCCTTGCTAGCAGCTGGATATTTATAGAAAGAATTTAGGGTTTCAGAAAAAGCCCATCATCGTGCCATGTTATGGGCTCATCGTGGCACGATGCCTTCATTAATCTGACGTGGCAGCAAGTTCATCAACCAATCGTGGCACGTTTCGTTTTCCTTCGTGCCACGAAAAATCCAGAATGTCACCATGAACTCCACATCGTTGCAACGTGCCACGATCAGTGACCAACGTGGCACGTTTGCTTAAACTTGGGCAATATTTTCTTGTTTTCTCAAAGTCTATTCTCTTGAGCTCTTCTTCCTGTTTTGGTTTGATTTCACCATGGATTTATTGCAGTTGACTCTCTAAATGCTATAATAAAGACCTAAATATGACTAAAAAAACTAATGTTGATGCACCGTCATCACAACCCCAAACTTAAACTATTCCTTGTCCTCAAGGAATCCAATTTGCAAATGGAAAAATCTCAGTGAGATAACTACTTACCAACCAATGATATGCTTAAAAAGTTCACTCCTTTCCGGTGTAATGATGTACCGGATGCCTAGCTCTTTCCTCCGAATCCACAACTCCACGCATATGTTTGAATAGGGTCACACAATCATCATGCAGGTCTGTTGTATTACCATAAGCTTGAAAAATTTCTAAATTGTCAATCAAAGTCAGAGTCAAGTACACACTTTTATGGTCTTTTAGGGTTATAACGGGGCTTAGGTGAAAGGTGGATATATTTTGGGAAGTAGTGTTATAAAACAATGAAGTTAAACTCATACTACTTGGGTATCTTTGGAAACATCACAGAAAACCAATCTCCTTTCTTCCAAAAGAGTACTAGAGAACTTATTCTTCTGAGACATATAAATATTGTTGGTCTCATACACAAGATTCTTTTTTTCTTTTCATTTTTTTTCTGCACATTTTTAAGTGCTTTTTGCTTTGACTTTCAAGAGATAAAATATAAAATTAAACAGTTTATCTTCTCTTGGTTCTCTAGTACCCCCACCCCAAACTTAGTAAGTTGCTAATTCCAGAAGCAACCCCAAACTTGAACATTTCACACAACCTAGATAGCTTAACTTCAAACAATTAATTGGGACATTCATTCCTAAGGCTTTCTAGGTTTGCAACATGGCTCGTCACCGAACAAAAAGATCTATACCTAATGGCTCAATTTGGCTTTACAAAGGATAAATAATGAATAAATCAAGGTAGGCTCAAAAAGGCTCAAGGTACCAAGCACTTTGCCTTAGTGTGTACAAAACAAGACCAATCAACAAATAGAGAAATATCGCAAGTTCTAGAAACAGCAGTTGCATGGAACACTCATATATGTAAAATTGAAAAAATAAAATTTTGGCTATGGACCTTACAAGTTGAGATATCTGGGAGTTGTGGCTACCTAATTCCTTTGCCGAACACTTCCCTTTGAATCGATTAGGCATCATCCTCCTTGAACTCTTTGGCATATCATTGGTATGGCACTGTTATGAGACTGATAAATTTCCACAAACAAACAGATTCATTGATAATAAACAAAGGAAACATTACAAACGGGGGGCAATAAAGTTAAACAAGGGGCACACCAACATAATGTTCCAGCGGAATAAAAAGTACATCAACATAAAAGACAGAAAGCTGAGAATAAAATTTGGACTCCAAGTCCATCACTGCTTATCGTCACCAGTGGCCTCCGGATCCTCTTGCAAGCCGGCATAAAACTCATGCACGCTCTGCTCACTAGCTGCCTTCTCACGAACGAAGTAGGATCGAAGACGACCCTCTCTCTCACCAGCACTTCATCCTCAAATTTCTCATAGGTAGGTTCTTGTGGTGGTTGGGTTGATTGGGTGTTGTGAGTCGTTTTAGAATGTTTGTTGGATGCTGAGGTCATTTATGGGGTTAGGGTGGATGTTTGGATTGATGGAGATGAAGATTCGTGGGTTAGGGTTTGTGAAATAGTGGTTAGGTTGAATTTTGGTAAAGATTTATGGATTTGTGATATGGATGGGCTAGGATGTTTGTAGTGATGATGAAAATGTGGTTAAGGACTAATTTGAGAGGGTGAAGATGAGTAGGGCGAAATTTGGGCAGAGTTTTGGCAGGGAAAATGAGAATGGTGAAAATTTTTTGAAGCATGTTTATATAGGAAAAGGGTTTTGGTGCCACGTTAACATTCATCGTGCCACGATCATAGTTTCTCTAGCAAACGTGCCACGATTTGGAAACCCTCGTGCCACGAAATTTCCAGTGGCTTCCATCATGATTTTAGTTTCCAAATTGTGCCACGATGAGAAACTGGCGTGCCAATAAAAATTTTGCTTTCAGCTTTCTAAAAATGCAATAAATAAATAAATATAAACAATACCTGAGCGGACCTAAATCCGATGGGTTGCCTCCCATCCAGCGCTTCTTTACTGTCACTAGCTTGACTTATGATGACCCCCTAGGGATCATTCAACACCACTCCCGCTCTATTCTTAGGGAGTTCACCTCCAAGGTACGGTTTCAGCCTTTGTGCGTTGACCTTGAAAGTCTCTTGTTCACCAGGTTTACTCAGCTCCACAGCTCCATAGGGAGACATGTCTACAATCACGAATGGCCCGGACCACTTGGATTTTAACTTCCCGGGAAATAACTTCAACCTGGAATTAAACAGCAAAACAAGTTGTCCAATGTAAAACTCTCTCCTCACTATCCCCTTATCATGATACCTCTTAGTTCTCTCTTTGTAGATTACGGCGTTCTCATACGCACGCAACCTCATCTCCCCTAGTTCATTAAGTTTTAACAACCTTTTCTTTCCAGCTAAAGTTTGATCAAAATTTAGGGCTTTGATAGCCCAATAAGCTTTATGTTCCAATTCAACTGGGAGATGACAAGCTTTCCCATAAACCAACTGATAAGGGGACATCCCAAGGTGCGTCTTAAACGCAGTTCTATATGCCCAAAGAGCGTCATCTAACTTCCTAGACCAATCTTTCCTAGAAGACGCTACAGTTTTCTCCAAAATTGTTTCAACTGACGGTTTGAAACCTCTGCTTGACCACTAGTTTGAGGATGATAGGGAGTTGCAACTTTATGTTTAATATTAAACTTTTTAAGCATTGTTTCAAGAAGATTGTTGCAAAAGTGCTTCCCCTCATCACTGATCAAGACTCTAGGGGTTCCAAACCTAGTGAAAATATTTTTCTTTAAGAAATTAACCACAGTTTTGGCATCATTAGCAACACATGGTATCGCTTTAACCCACTTGGTAACATAGTCAACACACACAAGTATATGGAGATAAGAGTAAGAGGAGGGAAATGGTCCCATAAAATCTATGCCCCAACAATCAAAAGGTTCAACTTCAAGGATTCCAGTTAGGGGCATTTCATTCCTCTTAGAGATACTACCTGTTCTTTGGCATTCATCACACCGTTTTACGAACTCTTGGCAATCCTTAAATAGAGTTGGCCACCAGAAGCCACTTTGCAAGATTTTTGCAGCGGTTCTTTCTCCACTATGGTGGCCCCCATAAGCTGAGCTATGGCAGTGCCACATGATACTATTGGCTTCCGTACCTGCAACACAACGTCTGATCAAACTATCAGTACTTACCTTAAATAAATAAGGATCATCCCACAAATAGTGGTTTGAATCCTTGAAAAAAAATTTCCTCTGGTTCTGATCCATGTCATCCCGAATTATGTTACCAGCCTTAAAATTTGCCATGTCGGCAAACCAAGGCCTTTCTTCAATAGCCATCAGCTTTTCATTCGGGAATTCGGCCATGATGGCTTTCTCTTTCTTTGCCACCTCTTCATTTTCCAACCTTGAGAGGTGATCAGCTACCACATTCTCCACTCCTTTCTTGTCATGAATCTCCAGGTCAAATTCTTGCAACAAAAGGATCCACCTCAACAGCCGAGGCTTCGAATCCCCTTTTGTTAAAAAATATTTTAAAGATGCATGATTTGTAAAAACAATGACTTTGGAGACTATTAGATAAGAACGAAATTTCTCCAATGCAAAGATTACTGCAAACAATTCCTTTTCAGTAGTGGAATAGTTAACTTGATTTTCATTTAAAACTTTGCTTGCGTAGTAAATTGCATGGAAAAATTTGTTCTTTCGTTGGCCTAGGACTGCACCAACAGCATAATCACTTGCATCGCACATAAGTTCAAAAGGTAAATCCCAATCGGGTGCAATGATTATTGGTGCAGTCACCAACTTAGTTTTAATCAAAGAAAAAGCATTTAAACATTCAGAATTAAAATCAAACTCATTTTCTTTGATCAAGAGGTTACAAAGGGGCTTGGAAATTTTTAAAAAATCTTTTATGAAACGCCGATAGAAACCGGCATGCCCCAAGAAACTCCTCACTCCTTTAACATTAATGGGGGGAGGAAGTTTTTCTATAACCTCTATCTTGGCTTGATCTACCTCTATGCCTTGAGCACTTATTTTATGCCCCAAAACTATACCTTCGGTAACCATAAACTAACATTTTTCCCAATTCAAAACAAGGTTAGTTTCGGTGCATCTTTTAAGTATAGCATTTAAGTGAAACAAGCATTGATCAGAAGACATACCAAACACAGAAAAGTTGTCCATAAATACCTCAATGTTCTTCTCTATCATGTCAGAGAAGATGGAGAGCATATACCTTTGAAAGGTCGCCAGCGCATTACACAGCCCAAAGGGCATTCTCCTATAAGCAAATATACCAAAAGGACAAGTGAAGGCAGTCTTTTCCCGATCTTCCAGAGCCACCACAATCTGATTATACCCCGAATACCCATCCAAGAAATAGTAAAAGGCTTGACCAGCCAACCTCTCTAACATTTGATCCATGAATGGTAATGGAAAGTGGTCTTTCCTTGTTGCGGAATTCAATCTCCGGTAATCTATGCACATTCTCCAACCGGTGACGGTGCGTGTAGGTATCAATTAATTCTTTTCATTAGCCACCACCGTCATTCCTCCCTTTTTAGCTATCACATGAACAGGACTTACCCAAGAGCTATCAGAGATAGGGTAAATCATACCTGCATCGAGCAACTTTAGCACTTCCTTCTTGACCACTTCCTTCATTGTCGGATTTAGTCTCCTTTGAGGTTGAACAACACGTTTGTATTCAGCCTCCATGTGTATTTTATGCATGCAATAAGCTAGACTAATACCTTTAAGATCAGAGATGCTCCACCCTAATGCTCCTTGATTACTTCTTAACACCCTCATTAGTTTCTCTTCCTCTAGAGGTGTCAATGTATTACTGATGATTGTTGGTTTGGAAAAATCCTCACTAAGGAAAACATACTTCAAATGGGACGGGAGTTCTTTGAGTTCAGGATTTTTTTTCTTTTTCATTGTTCAAAGTTTCTGAACCCCCATATTTTTTGCCAAGAATGTCTTCAAGTGGTGGTTGCTGAATTTGTTCTTTGCTTGCCTCAAATTGCTTAACACAATTTTTCATTTCAACATCTTCAACGTCTTCATCATTTTCTATAGAATTAACAAGTGTCTTCTCCATAGGTTGTGTTGGTTGAGGTTTACGAGAATCATCTTCAACTATTTCATCAATAACATCAATCCGGTAACACTTAGGATTTTCAGCTTGATGTTTCATGGCTTCAAAAATGTTAAAGACCACTTTCTCGTTGTGAAATCTCAACACAAGCTGCCCCATCTCAACATCAATTAAAGCACGGCCCGTTGCTAAGAAAGGTCTTCCTAAAATGAGTGGCATGTCTTCATCTTCAGCCATGTCTAAAATCACAAAATCAGCCGGAAATACTAGCTCATTGATTTTAACTAGCAAATCTTCAAGCACGCCAAAAAGGTTAGATATTGACCGATCAGCTAGAGTGAGGGTCATTCTTGTTGGCTTTGGCTCACAACATCCAAGCTTCTTCATCATAGAAAGGGGCATCAAGTTGATACTTGCCCCTAAATCACACTAAGCTCGACCAATGTCTACCGGTCCAATAGAACAAGGAATAGTGAAAGCACCTGGATCTTTTAGTTTGGGTGGAAGTTTCTTTTGAAGAATTGCACTACAATTTTCTGAAAGTGCAATGTTTTCATCATCTTTCGGCTTCCTTCTTCCAGTCAACAAGTCTTTCATGAATTTAGCGTACATAGGCATTTGATAAGAGCTTCACCAAAAGGAATGTTCACCTGAAGTTGTGAGAAAAGTTGCATGAACTTCTTGAATTGACCTTCCTCGTTCTTCTTTTTTTTGGCTAAGTGAGGGTAGGGAAGCTTTACATATGATGGAACAACTTGTGGCTGATCTCCATCCTTCAATATTTGGCTCTTTGACTTTCTCAAAATTGAGTCTTCATCTATCAATGTCTCAATTTTTTCTCCCTCTATTTTTTTCTTCCTTTCATTTTCAACTACTCCTTGATCATTCTCCTTTACAACTACAACATGTTCACTTTCTTTTTCAACTACACCCTCATTATTCTTTTCAATTTCAAGAACCTTTTTGCTCCTTAATTCAATAGCATTGCAAGACTCATTATTAGGGTTGTCTTTTGTGTTACCTGAGAATCCCCATTTGTTTTGTTCAGCCAATTGTTTTGCTAATTGCCCCAGCTGAGTTTCAAGCATCTTTCTAGAAGCTTCATTGTTCTTTCTTTCCGCCTCTTGACTCTTCTTCATCTCTTCGAAGTTGCCTTGAGTCATCTTTATAAAGTTGATCATAGTCTCCTCAAGAGCTGAAGGTTTTCTTTGTTGTTGTTATGGAGGAACAAACATTTGAGAATTCAAAGCGTTGTTATTTGAGTAGCTTAAGTTGGGATGCTCCTTGGTGAGACAAAGTGAAGCTCTGAAACTCCTTGGTGAGGGTCTCTATTTGTTTGTTCATGGCTGCTTGGTTGGCTAAGATTGCAGTTTGCTCACTCACCCCAAATACTCCTCTTTCTTTCTTTTTCGCTTCAGCACGATATTCATTGCCAGCCATGTTTTCGATTAAAGCTTGAACTTTATGATCAATTTTACTCTTAAGACTACCTCCCGTGGAAGCATCTAAGAACATCCTAGTGTTTGGTGTCACCCCCTCAGTGACGATTTGGAGATATTGTTTCTCAGTGAACTCATGGTTTGGGCATCTCTTAAGAAGCAAATTAAATTGCTCCCAAGCATCATATAGTGACTCATTCTCCCCTTGCTTGAAGTTTGAAATTTCCATCTTCTTATCCCAATATTTAGACATAGGGAAATACTTCTCGAGGAACTTAAGCTCTAGCTCCTCCCATGTTTGCACAGTCTCATTGGGTATAGTTAACAACCAATCTTTTGCTCTGCCGGTCAAGGTGAAGGGGAATAGCCTAAGCTTCTTTTGTGCATCAGTCACGGTGGCTGGTTGTACACAAAACTCACAAGTTTCAGCAAAGCGGCTCAAGTGTTCATGTGGGCTCATGGCTTCGGTCCCATCAAATTGTCTGTCTCTCAAACCGCTGAGAACGGTGGTCTTGATGTCAAAAGCAACGGGGTTAGCTGGTTGGAAAGTGTAGGTCAGTTGACCACGATGAGTTGCTAACCCATAGTCTCCTAACTTAGGTCTTGGTGGTACCGGTTCTCCCATGATGATGAATGTAGGAGAAGAGATTGTTTCAGATTCAGTTGGTATCGGCTCCAGTATCGGTTCCCTTACACCCGGTGGTACGGATTGAGACAACCTTTGCAACCGGACAGCTTTCTGAAGTGCTCTTGCAGTCCTTTCTATTTTCGGATCGTACTCTAAGTCGTCGAAGCTCTGTTTACCTCGCATAAACAGCAAAATACCTTAGTAGCATTACACGACACAAAAATAATGAATGAATACTGAAATAAAGAAAATTTAAAAACAGAAATTTAAATTGCAAAAATCCTAAATTATAACGTAATTGCCTTGTTGAAATAATTCAACAGTCCCCGGCAACGGCGCCAAAAACTTGATAGAAATCTGGCAAGTGTACTAAAAACTATCGAAGTAGTAATAAATATCGATCCACAAGGACTGTGTTAATTTCAATTTTAGCAAGCGTGTTATACTTTAGGATGTGTAGAGTTTGTATTTAGTTGCCCTAGGCAGAAAAGTTTGGTTTTATCAGACTTAGTAAATTAGACAAAGTGCGAGAGAAAATTATATTGAGATGAATGGTTAAGCCGGTGAATCCGCTATTGCTTTATATGAAAAGTCTACCTCTCTCTACTCTCAATTACTACTCAGTTTTTACGATAAATTAACTAAGTGATTTTGATCAATCTCTTGACTCAAAACCCTTTCCTAAGCTATAACCCTATTAATCTCTTAACTTGATTGAATAACCGTGGAAGCGATGTAGGAACGTTAATTCATGTATCATAACTCTCAATTTCCTATCTCTAGGTTCCTAGTGTTGAGTTAAACAAAATTACTATTTCAGGATTAAAAGCTAGGGCTAGTAGTCATTTAATTTCTAAGATCAATTCATGTGATTGCAATAAGCTAGGGCTAGTAGTGATACAAAACAATAACATGAAAGGCAATAAACACAAGTAATTCTAAATAAAAACTGAATAGCATTGATTATAGAGAGAGTTCAACTACAAAATTATATATTACAATAGTTTCATCATGGCTTAACCAAACTAAAGGTTTAGCTACTCATAGCTAAACAATCATAAGCATAAACAAGAGAAAACATACATAAATCTAACCAACGGAGAGTTAGTATGAGATTCAAAGCTTGTTCCTTGGTCTTCTGCCGTCCTCTGTGCTCAAAATCGCAATAATAATCAGTACCCTAACCCTTGCTAGCAGCTGGATATTTATAGAAAGAATTTAGGTTTTCAGAAAAAGCCCATCATCGTGCCACGTTACAGGCTCATCGTGGCACGATGCCTTCATTAATCTGACGTGGCAGCAAGTTCATCAACCAATCGTGGCACGTTTCGTTTTCCTTCGTGCCACGAAAAATCCAGAATGTCACCATGAACTCCACATCGTTGCAACGTGCCACGATCAGTGACCAACGTGGCACATTTGCTTAAACTTGGGCAATATTTTCTTGTTTTCTCAAAGTCTCTTCTCTTGAGCTCTTGTTCCTGTTTTGGTTTGATTTCACCATGGATTTATTGCAGTTGACTCTCTAAATGCTATAATAAAGACCTAAATATGACTAAAAAACTAATGTTGATGCACCGTCATCACTTCCATTCATCAATGGATCTCTCCCTGTTCCAGATGATGATGATCTCAACAAAACTGCTTGGGAAAGGTGCAATCACCTAGTGCAATCTTGGCTCATAGCTTCACTTTCTGATTCCATTGCTCAAACCGTTGTTTTTCATGATACTGCGTTTGAGGTTTGGCAAGATCTGAAGGAAAGATTTTCAAAGGTTGATCGTATTCGGATTGCAACTTTACGTTCCCCCATTAACAATCTCAAGCAAGGTTCCAAATCTGTTTTGGAATATTTCACTGAATTGAACACTTTATGGGAAGAGCTACATTCTCATCGTCCCATTCCAACTTGTACTTGTCCTCTTCAGTGCAGACGCGCTGCTATGAGAGTTAACAAAGAATACAGGATTGAAGATCAAATCATTCAGTTTCTAACTGGCCTCAATGATCAGTTTTCAGTTGTTAAAACTCAAGTCCTCTTGCTTGATCTTCTGCCTTCTCTGAACAAGGTGTTTTCTTTAGTTGTTCAAGAAGAGAGTAACAATGTATATACTCATTCTCTTCCTTCTCTGGAAGAAGGTTCTGTACTTGTGAATGCTTCAGATGCTAGAAGACCCCAAGGTCGTGGTAGGGGTTCTTACAACAAACCTTCTGGTAGGTATTGCAGTTTCTGCAATAGATATAATCACACTATTGAGTATTGTTACCTGAAGCATGGTTTTCCTAACAAACCTAATTCACAAGCCACTGTGAATTCACAAGCTCCTATGAGTTCTCAAGCAAATGCTTCTTCAGCTGAATCTTCTGATGTAAGCAATGTATCTGGTAGTATTGGATTGGCTCAGGAAAAGATTGACCAACTTGTGTTGCTTCTTCAACAAGCTAATTTGGTTTCCTCAGTTCCTAACCCTTCTCCTGGCCCCACTACCAATCACATAAGTGCTTCTCCACAAATTACTTCTGGTTACACCGCTTCCACATCTTCTGCAGGTATAACTAGTGTCAATTCTTGTTCTTCTATTTCTGATGTTTTTTGGATTCTTGACTCTGGTGCAAATGAACATATATGCACTCATTTGTCTCTTTTCACTTCCATACATTCCATTCCTCCTGTTAATGTTACTTTACCTAATGGTTCCTCTGTCATTCTTAATCAAGCCGGTACAGTTACTTTCAGTCCTCAATTTTACTTAAGCAATGTGTTATATTCTCCCAAATTCAAACTAAACCTCATGTCTGTTGCTAAAGTGTGTCAATCTTTATCTTGTGTATTTTATTTCTCTGCTAATCAATGTCTTATACAGGACATGAAATCATTGAAGATGATTGGTTTGGCTAGTCAGCAAGATGGCCTCTACAAGTTTCATGTTTCCAATTTAGTTTCTTTTGAGTCTGTTTCTAGAACAATAAATGTACCTTGTACTTCAGTTTCATCTGTTACTTGTAATTCAAGTTTTTCCATTCATGTTCAAGCCCTATGGCACTTTAGATTGGGACATTTATCCCATCAAAGAATGGATAAGATGTCATCTTTGTATTCCTTTATTATCAATGATAATAAAGCTGCCTGTGACATTTGTCACTTTGCAAAACAGAAACATATCCCTTTTACTTCAAGTTTATCTCATGCTTCTTGCAATTTTGAACTACTTCATCTTGACATATGGGGTCCTTTATCTGTTACTTTCATACATGGTCATAAATATTTTTTAACTATTGTTGATGATCATAGTAGATTTTTATGGGTCATTTTGCTCAAATCTAAAGCTGAAGTTCCCCATCATGTTCAGTCTTTTATCACTATGATTCAAAACCAATTTCATGTCACTCCAAAATACATTAGATCTGACAATGGTCCTGAGTTCATGCTTTCTACTTTTTATGCTTCCCATGGTATTTTACACCAAAAATCATGTGTTGAAACTCCTCAACAAAATGCTAGAGTAGAAAGAAAACATCAGCATATTCTCAATGTTGGCAGGGCTCTCCTTTTTCAATCTAAACTGCCCTCCTCATATTGATCTTATGCTATATTTCATGCAGTTTTTCTTATCAATAGAATCACTACTCATGTTCTTCAAAATAAATATCCCTTTCAAGTTTTATACAATAAAATTCCTGATGTTTCTGTTTTCAAAGTTTTTGGTTGTCTGTGTTATGCTTCGTATTTGCAAGCTCAAAGAACCAAGCTTGACTCCAGGTCTAGAAAGTCTGTTTTTCTAGGATATAAATCTGGTTACAAAGGTTTCAATCTTTTAGATCTATCTTCTAGAACCATTTTTGTATCTAGACATGTTATTTGAAGGAAAATCGAATAAAAGAATGGAGTAGAAGCAGCAGAATAATTTCGATTTTCTTTCCTTGGATCATTACGAAATTCAAACATGAATCAGTGATTCGATTGTTACCTCGAAGTGTGAAATCTGAAAGCAGAAAATTGGAAACTGGAATCTCGATCACAGCCAAGCAAGCAGCAAGCAGCAAAGCCTCTAGCAAGTCCACACGAACAGTGCTCCTCCAAAACTCGGTGCTAGCCAAGGAATCAGAAGTGCAGAGAAGAGGGTTGCTTCAAAACGTGTAACCAAAATCTTCAGCACTAGGGTTCTATTTATAGAACTTCTAGTGTGCTCTGCAAGTTAGAAGTCACTATTGGGCTTCATTAAGCCCAACAACGAGTTTAGTAGTTTTGCTAACTAATTAGCGTCATTGACTAAACGCACCCCTTTATGTAAGTCATACTTATATATTTCTCTTTTGACTGTTCTTTGTGTGTGACCCTATAGGTTCTAGTCACGTTGGCAATAATATTAAATCTAATATTTAATACTATAAACAATGAGCGGTATCTAGCAACACATCATTGCTACCCAAGTGACAAGAATGTCAAGTGATCTGACGAAACCTTTCCATGATAATACTCATGTGTATAATTACTCCTTTGTCTCGATATCTTCATTGATCCCAAGGCATAGATATTTTTTCACCCTTGTATAGATCAATATTTATATTTCTTGATTCCAAAATATACTGAATAACGAATAAGTCCAATATCTTATACTGACTTAGTTCGGCATGGCCATGCAGTTTTACAGTCATATTTCATCAAGAGGCCTAAAGATATATCTCTTGTTTATGAGGAGGGACAAATCTCATCTAGGACACTCATGTCCCTCAGCATGATTCATCAAGTACCCATCAACCAACGTTATGGTTATCCTGTTACAGACAACGTTAGAATAGCAACAAAGCACTTGAGTCCACATCTAGGAATCATAGTGGTTTCAGGTCTAAGAGCGATATACATTATTATCATTGTGAGAATATCTTATGACAATATCATAACATACTATGTAGTATTCTCACGGTGGGTCAATCCAGTATAAATATTACTCCTAATACTTATACCTATGTATAGACTTAATATCTCATATCTATGACCCATGAGATGCGGTCATCAGTCTACATACATAATAGTCTCGATGCTTTATTATTATCCTTTATTCATATTAAAGCTTTGACTACGGATGCATTTAAGAATAGCGTTCTTTATGATAATGTAATCTCATGATTAAGTCACACTTAATTATATTATTACACGAACTATCTATTCTAAGGACTTTATTAACATTACATAAATATAATAAAGAGTGCCATATATTATTCAATAATAAAAGTCATGATACATAAGATAAGTTTAACATAAATTATTGGCCTCTAGGGCTTACACCAACATTATTTTCCATGAACATATTTTACCATATCCTAGTAATTCAGATTCCATTACATATAACTGGGAGTACTTTTCATCTGTCTCTTCTCCATCTCCTTCTTCCTCTACTGACATCATTTATGTTCCTCCTCCTATTATTGATGACCCTCCTCCTTTATCTTCCTCACCTAGCCCACCATCATCTCCCACCTCACCTGTTCCTATCATACATTCCACTAGAAATACCACTGCTCCTTCTTACCTTCGAGATTATGTCTGTAATAGTTTTCATACTTCTGGTTACCCTATTACTAACTATGTTTCTCATCATAATCTTTCTAATACTCACTCTTCTTTTGTCCTATCTCTACATTCCAACCCTGAACCAAAAACCTATACTGAGGCAACTAAATATGATTGTTGGAAACAAGCAATGCAAGCTGAGATCTCTGCTCTTGAGTCAACTGGTACATGGAAAATTGTTGATCTTCCAGATCACGTGAAACCTATTGGTTGTAGATGGATTTATAAAGTGAAACATAATGCAGATGGTTCAATTGAAAGATATAAGGCCAGATTGGTAGCAAAGGGTTACAATCAGATTGAAGGCCTTGATTTCTTTGATACATACTCACCAGTGGCTAAAATGACTACTGTTAGATTGGTTCTTGCCTTGGCCTATGTGAACAATGCTTTTCTTCATGGTGATCTGCAGGAAGATGTTTACATGACTCTTCCACCAGATGTTTCATCTCCCAAGCCAAATCAAGTTTGTAAGTTAATTAAATCTCTGTATGGTCTCAAACAGGCCAGCAGAAAATGGTATGAGAAGTTGACCTCCATTCTGTTACAACATCACTTCATTCAGGCTTCTTCTGATCATTCACTATTCATCAAACAAACTGATTCATCCTTCACTGTTTTACTTGTTTATGTGGATGATATTATCTTGGCTGGTGACTCTTTATCTGAATTTGATCATATTAAATCCATTCTGCATGCATCCTTCAAAATTAAGAATCTAGGTCAGCTCAAATACTTCCTTGGCCTTGAGGTTGCTCATTCTCAACAAGGCATCTCCTTATGCTAGAGAAAATACTGCCTAGATTTACTATCTGATTAAGGCTCCATTGGTTCCAAACCTGTCTCTACACCCTCAGATCCTTCTATCAAACTTCATGTTGATACTTCTCCTCTTTATGAAGACATTTCATCCTATAGAAGATTGGTTGGCATGTTACTTTATCTCACCACTACCAGACCTGATATTACCTTCATTATACAGCAGTTGAGTGAGTTTCTATCTAAACCTACTCAGATTCATCATCAAGCTGCTCTAAGGGTGCTCAAGTATCTCAAGGGATGTCCTGGAAAGGGTCTCCATTTTCCCAGAAGTTCACTTTTACAATTGCAAGGCTTTTCTGATGCTGATTGGGCAGGTTGTTTTGATACCAGAAGATCCATCAGTGGTCAATGTTTCTTTCTTGGCAATTCATTGATTTCTTGGAGAACCAAGAAACAAATAACTGTTTCCAGATCTTCTTCAGAGGCAGAATATAGGGCTCTTGCTTCAGCAACATGTGAACTCCAATGGCTTCTTTATCTGCTTAGAGATATCCACATTCAGTGCCCTAAGCTTCCTGTCCTTTTTTGTGATAATCAAAGTGTTATTCACATAGCTTCCAATCCTGTATTTCATGAAAGGACAAAGCATTTGGACATTGACTGTCATATAGTGAGAGACAAGCTTCATGCTGGCATTTTGAAGCTTCAGCTAGTTTCTTCAAAGGATCAACTGACTGATTTCTTCACCAAATCCCTTCTGCCTCAACCCTTTGGTATCTTATTGTCCAAGATGGGTTTGATAGAGATCTACCAACCTCCATCTTGTGGGGGGATATTGGATGATACAAGCAAAGAAGATAACTTGCGCAGCAAGTTAACTGTTGAAGCTTAGTTTCCAGTTTCTATTAGATGTAGCTGCTTCATCATAGTTATCCTACACTAGCTTTTATGTATATATATGCTTGTAATCTCTATCATTCATTAATAACAATTACTATTTTCTCTATTCATAATAATTATCAATTACTATGAGCCACTATATATGTAATAGAAGTAATGAACTAAATTGTGTGTAGGGATCTTATAATATTATCAAGGCTATCTCACATAATAATATAGTTGGTAAAAATAATTTGTGCAGGCAGGAGCCCACACAACCTTGTGTGTGGCTCCGCCACTGTGTCAATCAATGTAGACCCTTTTTCACCTGATATGGTTTCGGTGGATGCATGTTACCGTAAATCCGTAAGTGCACGGGTTTACCGTAGTAGTAATAAAGAGAGAGTATCGATCCACAGGGAGTTATTAAAATTCCAATCAAAAGTAGTAAAGGTTAGGGAGAAATCGATAATTAGGGTTTCAAGGTAATCTAAACGACGGTTGAAAACAATAGCTAAAGGCAACCTAGGGATTATTGGTTCATCCTATGGTTGACCTAACATCCTAATCCTAATCCTTGTTTATGTAAATCCTAGTTTCTAAGGACAAATCTCTCTAAAGCCTATCCCCTTCTTCGTTCGATATCCGGGGAGTGTGTCTCTCAAGGTGTTAGACCTATTCTCATGGCTAACTCCTATATTAAGATCCTTGATTGTACGAGATTCTATAAGTCCCAAGGTTCACTAGGCTATTCTCATGCTTCGCAATCCTTGTCTAAATTCACTTGTTCGGTTATTAAGACTTCTTCGTTCGATTCATCACCTTAATAACTAGGGTAACGAATTAACAAGTACTAACCCTCCGCGTTCGCATCCAAAGTTTGGTACTTGTTAATATCGTTGTGAAGAACGGTGAATTTAGATAAGAAAAGTAGGGTTACATAAACTAGGGTTTCGGATTTGGATTGTTGGATCAAGCCATAGGACTCTCCCAACAATCCCAAGGTCTAAGGGAATTACTCACTCATGGTTGGTGTTGCCATGAATGAATAAGAAGAAAACAATAAAAACAATTGAATAAAAACGAGAACTTTTATTAAGAAATAGTATTCTGTCACAATACAATATTCAGAATTCAAGATGATAAAACAAGGAGAACAAGCTCTCTATTTATAGCCTACTAATGACTTAAGCCCTAAGAAATAACTGAAGGAATATTCTCTGAAGATCCATGGGCTTTATCGTCAAAGCAGGCTGCGTAGAAAACCGCTGTTCGGAGCAAAAAGCAGCTAAAAGGGATGCTGGCAATCGCGCACGGCCGTGCGCCTTGCAGGCGTGGGCCGTGCGCCCTTCACTGACTTGGGGGAGCGAATTCTGATTTCTTCAAGTGCATATTTCGGTCCCAAATCTTGGAAATCTCCTATTTTTGTGCTCCAAATCCCTTTTCTTTAGCTCCAAGCCTTGCAAATCATATATTTGATCCTGAAATATAATATTGGATTCTTTGAAGTAAAAAGCTCTTAAATATAAATAAAAACACATAGAATCTAATTAAATCTAAATAGAATTAAACTAAATAACTTAATTAAAATACGTAATAAATCTACTTATCAAACCCCCCCATACTTGAATCTTTGCTTGTCCTCAAGCAAAAGGCATAGACATAGCAGCATAGAAAACATTTAAGTATATGACAAAATTAAAACACATGTTCCCTCCAAGGCCTTGTCCTAAGCATACACTAATCACAACCTCAAGATCCCCTTATGATTCCTATTCAACCCAACAAGAGAAACTAAGTGAGTGTGTGTGTAGTGCATCCCCTTTGCTCCTGTATAAACAGGTATTATGAGGAAACAGGTTCTAACCCCAACAGTACATCAACCGAGAAAAACCTCATTTTCATTCCATATAAGCAAGGTGGGAATTAAGTTTAAGTTGGTTCAATTTTAAATTGTGGACCATATTTTTCTTTTCTTTTGGTCTCTTTTGGGGCTACAGATGCCTAGGGGATATCACCTTTTCATAGGAAGTCGGAGAGGGACTCACTCCTTCCTCCACTACTCCGGCAATCACCCTAAGTAGTGCTGTAGTTTGTAACTTCTTTCATAAAATTTTTTTCTTTTTCTTTTCTTTCTATTTTTTTTTCAGAAGTTTGTAGAAGCTATACAATCACTAAGGAGGTACCATCCTTCGCGTAGGAGTTGTTCGAGTACACTATCCTTCCCTCCATGCTCCGGCGGTGTTCTCAACTTAGTGAAAAAGTGAAAATCATGCTTCCCCCCATATTATTTCAACGTTAAATAAAGTTAATTAAATTTCCCCACACAAGCTTATACTACTTTTACTCCTAGAGACTTTAAAGGGTCCATGTACCATTAAACTTAGAACTTGGTCCTTAAAATACCTATTCATACACTTACTCAAAGGATGCACTGTGAATTTTCTCATTGGAGAAGTTTTGTTCACCTAGAATCAATGTGGGTCTATTGGAAAAACTTAAGGCAACAAGAAGCTATTTTCATGTACACAACAAGAACATTATTTAGCCTATATTGGAAGAGAACTTAACAAAAAGTATATGTCATATTTAACAATTAAAACAAGAAAACTATCTAGCCGCTTACATGCCTTTCGCAATAAAACAAAACAAAAGATAAAAATTCAAGGGAGTTTGAAACACTACGACTTGAAACACTACGACTCTTACTACCTAGACACTTTATTGGCTCCCCCCCATACTTGGGAGAAGCATTGTCCTCAATGCATAAAGAAAACAAAAAAGGAAGAGAGGAAGAGAAGAGAAGAGAAAGGAAGAGGAAAGCTCACATTTTTATTGGTTCCCCGGCGGAGGATATCGGGCGTTGAGATATTCTTGCATTGCTAGAAGAGCATTATGGGTCTCCTCACGCCTTTGGTTTGTTCTTTGCACCTCCTCTTGCATACCGGAGAACTCTTCACCAAATTGTTGTTGATTGGTGTTGATCTTTTGGAGCTCACTTTGCATCCAATTCCATTGCTCATCATCCATTTGTGTTCTGGCTTCATTAGGCAAGTCAGCACCTTCTTCACTTGCATCTTCATCATCTTCGGGTACCTGAGGATTAACAACATACAACAAATTTCCTGCCACCTTTATGTCGGTGCGGGCAGGGTTAGGCAATATAATCAATGTTTCTCCTCGGCTGCCTCGAAACTCAAAGGTCCCTATATCGGTTTCATTTCGGATAAAGTTCATTTGCACAAGATCGTGCTTGCTCAAAGTGTTGTCTCCCTCTATCCTATTGAGTCCTACATGTCTTACCCCAAACTTATTTGCTATGCATGTTATAATACCACCGGCAACAATCACACTATCACTCTTGGTGATAGAGGATAAGTGATCAAGTAAGTAGTAGCATGTGTTCACGGGGTGATTATTAAGTGCAGCCCAAAGAATGAAGAGCTCGGGTGCTCTAACTCTATGTAAGTCCGTCCTACCGAAGATAGTGCATCCCATAATTCTTTGAAAGTAACGGAGGACAGGGTTTTGGATAGCACTAGCTTTGTTGGACCTAGCAACGTAGTTATTCAAGCCTGTGATTGTGGTCCAAAAGGCTTCAGGGTCATAGTTCACGGGTTTTGAGTATTGACTATTTGAATCATGGATGAGCCCCGCATCGGCGAAACCCATGGTTTGGCAAAAGTAATCAAAAGTCATGTCATAGTCAATACCTAAGAACCGAAACGAGACCTTATGTTGGGGGTAATCCGACTTTGTCTTATCTTTTATGAAGTAAAATGAACTTAAAAACTCATAGACAAGGTTTTCATACCCCGGGTAAGTTCTCATCAAGCCGGACCATCCTAGGTTTTCAATTAACGATTCTACTTGCTCTTTTATACCTAGGTCCAACATAGCAAAGAAACAAGGATAACGATTCGGAAATAAAGGTCGAGAGAGAAGTTTGTTATACCTTTTTCTTTGCTCGGAGTTCTTAAATTTGATGCCATGGAACCTTGGTGATGCTTCCTTCCCTTGCTTGCTTGAAGACATTTTTGACCGAGTTTTTGTGATGGGTATACGTTGGAAGTAAGGTTTTTGAGTGGTTGGTTGGATTTGGTTGGAAAATTTGTGGTTTTTGGTTTAGGTTAATGGGGTATACGAAAATTGGGGTTAATGGATTGGATGGATGGAAATTGATTTTGTTTGGGTGTTTGTTTTTTGGAATTGATTTTGGATTGGTTTGGGTGAAAGTTTTGTGTGAGTTGGTGGAGTTTTGATGGAGATGTGTGAGGTTTAAGGTTGAGGAAAAATGGAGGTTTAGAGAGAGAAGTTGGATGAGAGAGGTTTTTGTGTGGTTTGAATGGGAAGAAGATGAAAAATTGATGTTTATGGGAGGGGAAAGTCGCGCACGGCCGTGCGCCTTGGAGGCGTGGGCCGTGCGGACCTTGCTGTTCTGGCTGGGCAATTTTTTTCAAAAAAATCGCGCACGCCCACGCGCATTGAGGCGTGGGCAGTGCGCCTGTTTCTGGTCCTCTGGGTCAAAAAATTTTCAAGTTTTCTATATCATATCGGACATGTACCTACAAAACAAGTAAAAACAACACAAAACAAACGAAAACAAAGCGGTAAAAATAGGTGGGTTGCCTCCCACGAAGCGCTCTTTTCACGTCATTAGCTTGACGATAAGAGGGGACCCTCAGATAGGATCGAACACAACATTTTGTGTGGTTGATGCTAGGTAGCGTTCTCTCATCTCATACTCAGCCTTGATGGAGGAAGGAGAGATTTCCTTCAGGTGGTTTCCTAATTCAAACTCCATCCTCTCATTATTCATATGGAACATGATCCTACCATTCAACGCATCAATAAAAGCACTTGAGACCACAAGGAAAGGAAAACCAAAAAGGATTGGAAATTGGGGGTCTTCCTTCGCATTAACTACCATAAAATCAACCGGTATTGATAGATCTCTGGCAAGTGCACCAAATACTATCGAAGTAGTAAAAATATCGTTCCCACGAGGACTGTTTTTAACTTCAATAATTCAATTTCGTTATATAATTAGGATGTATAAAATTTATTTTGTTTTGCCACTAGGCGGTAGATTTGGTTTGATTTTAATTAAATCAAGAAACAGAAAAGATTTGATTAAGAAAATAGGAGAGAAAGATGAGATCAGATCCGTCGAATCCTCTAAGTTCCCCTAATTGGTCTACTGCACCTATTTGTTATGAACCCTCTTCTAATTTACGATGATTAACAAATTAGCCCTAATCAATCCCTTGAGTTAGGACCCTCTTCTTAAACTACAGCCCCTAATTCCTTAGGTGGTCTAATAATTCTTGAAGGTTTTACCGAACGTTAACCTATTATCACTAACAAACGATTATCTATTCCTAGACTAACCCTGTTTATTAGAACAATTCAATTAGGTCTAAGTTGAAAGCCATGGTCAGTGGTCATTCGTTCTCACAAAATCAAGTTATATGTGATCAAGATATAAAAAGCATTAAGAACAATTGAATTGAATAAACTAGAATTGAATTCATAAACAAAATAGAGTTTCACAGCAACATGTGTCAATTAGGGTTACAAAGATTCATCTCGGATCTAATCTCTAAGAGATTTAGCCACTCATAATCGAGTTTACAAATAGCATAATCAATGAAATAATTAAAACATACATGAATTGGTAAAAGGATGAAGAAATCGCCCTTCTAGCCGTCTCCGATGTCTCAAAATCGCACTTTGCTCTCCAAAATCGTAACCCTTGTTCTTCAGATTGAGTGCAGTATTTATAGAAGTCATGGGCCTGACCCATCAAAATCGCGCCGCGCCTTGTTAATTGGCGTGCCGCGATTTCCCTCAAACAGGGAGGATGTAATTTTGCTTCAAAAATCGCAGCACGGCTTGAAATTGGCGTGGCGCGATTTCCTTCGAACAGACTTCAAATTTTAAGCTTTTTGCACTCCAGAACAGTATAAATTGCATGAGAACTCTATCAAAATGTCACAATAAGTCCCTAATATTACGTAATGACAGGATGTCATCACAACCCCAAACTTAAACCATTCCTTGTCCTCAAGGAATTTGCTTGCAACAGTGACAAATGACAGTAAAATAACAGTTACCTGACAAAACGATAGTACCCAAAAGTTCATTCTCCTTCTAGCTAAAGATGAGCTAGTTTGACTTGTTCGCATCCACCAATTCACAACTCCTCGCATCACATTGAAACAGGGTTCTACCAGTCGACATGCAGGTCTACATATTACCATACGCTTGAAAAGTTTCTAAATATCAATCAAAGTCAATATCATTACACACTTTTGAGGTCTTTAGGGTTATAACGGGGCTTAGGTGAAAGGTGGGATATATTTGGATAAGTAGGCTACACAAAATTTGAGTTAGGCATTCCTACGGAAGTTATAGCACAAAATTCATTCCTTCATTCACCTTGTGGAAATACAATCAATGCAAAGGTACTAGAGAATATTTTTAACATTTAGGGACAATCGAGTTTGAAGTTACTCGGATTTTAAATGTTTTGTCCCTTTTTCATCATTCAATTTCCTTTTTTTTTTTTGATACACCATTTTTGTGTATATTTTGCATGACAATCTCATATTTCTTTCATTTTTGTTCTCTTATTCTCTAGTACCCCCACCCCAAACTTAGTTGGTTGCAAATTCCAATAGCAACCCCAAA
Source organism: Medicago sativa (assembly GCF_051527215.1). Classification (NCBI taxonomy): domain Eukaryota; kingdom Viridiplantae; phylum Streptophyta; class Magnoliopsida; order Fabales; family Fabaceae; genus Medicago; species Medicago sativa. Next base: position 4,908,154 of record NC_140753.1, read on the forward strand.
CTTAATCTTTAGCAACATTCTACAATGCCTTAACTCAGAAATTCATTAAGGGATAAGTCCTAAAAAGTCTCTAGGCTTGTAATGTAGTTTGTCACCGAACAAAAAGTTCTAATCCTACCGGCTCACAATTGGTTAAGAAAGGATAAATTCAGCAAATTAAAACAGGGTAGGCTTCAAAAAGGCTCACAGGACCAAGCACTTTTGCCTCAGTGTGTAATTGACAAAGACCAATCAATAATAGAGAAACAATGCAAGTTCTAGAAATGTAGTTGCATGGAAAACTAATCTAAATATAAGTAAATTGAAAAACAAGATTTGGCAATGAACCTTATGGCTGAGATTTCTGGGAGTATGTGACTACCTAGCAACGCCGTACACTTCGCCTTTGAATCAAGTCACCCCTCCTTTAGAACTTTTGGAATACCGTTTCATCAAACAACTGTTACTAAACTGGAATAGGTCACATGAAACAAAACAAATTCATTAATAATAAACAAGTGCAGGAGCAATTACAATAGGGAAATAAGTTCAATGGACTTCGACATTAAAAAGAAAATAAAGAAAATACATCAAAAGAAAAATAACTGAAAATAAAATACAACGCAGAAAATGCTAATCCATCAGTAGATCAGCCCATGTCTTGATCATCATCCGAGTGTCCAGCCCCCGGTGTCCTCAATCCTTCGAAGATGCCATCCCCTTGATCTTGCTCGGTGCTGTTGAAATCATCAGTGATTTCCCTCCTCATGCGCAACCCATACTCTTCTTGATGTGTAAAATATTGCTCCATGCGCTCACGGGAGCCTCCAAACCTCTCATAAGACCCACTAATTGGACCCATATGCAATTGAGCCTCCGCAGCAAACGCAGCTGAGAACCTAGGACGGTTCACCCACAGCTGGTCCGAAGTCTCATTCATCCAATTAGCTTGCACATGCATGAATTCCTCAAGCTTTGGATGAAGAGGAGCATAACCCCCTTGGCTACTACTCCCTCCTTGCTCCATTTGTTGTTGCCTTGCTGCCTCCCTCTCTCTCTCTCCTTGATGTAGCCTTCATATTTCTTGACAAACCCATCCATGACCGAGTCGGTGATCGGCTTCATATTGCTTGTGTTGAGATCACTATCATAAGCCGGCACCAACTGTTGCTCACACAACCAATTAATTAAGCTTCCATGTCCCAACTGTGTGGTGTTCCCGGTTGCTAGATCATGAAGACTATTGGCCAAGAGGCGGCCAATATCTATAGGGTGCCCCTTGATGATGGCATAGGCAGCAAGCACCCTCTTGAGAGGAATTTCAGAAGTGCAAGATGCACTCTCAAGAGTCTGGACCACATATGATACCCACGCCTTGGGTACCGGCAGCATCTCCGCATAGGTAAGCATCCGGGACTTTTTCCAAGTCGACCCAGGCCTACACATGGTGGTGATGATCTCATCAAAAGTATCCTCCGTAATAGCAAATCTCTCCCTCCTCAGTTTTTCAACCCAACACTCTTCCGGTGCTTGAACATTCAGCCATGCGTTGAGAGCATCCGGGCTGAAGTCAATGTACTTTCCTCGAACAAAAGATTGAAAGGGTGTATCGGACACCCTTGCATTTGCAAAGAATTCGACGATCACCGTTTTGTTGTTTGCCTCGTCGATCATTTCATTCAATCTCGTCCACCCCCTCCTTCTTAATTCAGACTCAAAGAAAGGATATTTCACTAGTTTTGTGAAATCAAACTTCCTCTCCCCTATGACTTCGAAACTTTTCATAGATTGATGGAACTCTTGGGCTAGGTCATTGATGAAATGGATGGCGTTTTCTGGTGGTTCGGATGCGGCACGAGGACGTTTGGATTTGCTTGAGGATGGCTTGGGGTTGGTGGCTTTCTTGGAACGGGTGTTTCTTTGGTTTGAGGCCATTTGTGAGTGAAAGGAAGATGGTGAATGGAAAATTTGTGGAGTTTTGGAAAATTGGTGAATTGTGGAGGTTTAGGTTGATGAATGGATGATGAATTTGTGGTTTGATGATGGTTAGGAAGTGAAAATTGAGATGAAGATGAAGAGAATTCGTGAATGGAAGTTTAGGGAAGTTTTGGTAGAGAAAGGTAGGAAGAATGGAATGAAAATGATGATGAACAGTTAAGATTTTATAGGGCTGTTTGGGCAAAATCGCGGCACGCCAAAATGCAAGGCGCGGCGCGATTTTGCGTTGTAACGGCTAGTAACGGCTAGTTTTGCAACGGTTGGGAGATAAACGGTTTGTAACGGCTAGTTTTTGCAACGGTTGGGAGGCTTCCAAGCAAAATCGCGCTGCGGCCAATTACAAGGCGCGGCGCGATTTCTTAAAAACAGGGAAAGTGTTATCCTGTTCTCAAAATCGCGGCACGCCAAATTGCACAGAGCGGCGCGATTTTGAGCAAACAGGGAGAGTGTAGTTTGCTTTCTCAGGCCAAAAATTTTTTTGTTTTCTTGAAAAATGCCTGAGTTCCTTTAAGTTCTGAAAAATTTTTGAGGAGAGAATCATGCAAGACATCAGTACCTTGCATGATTTTCTTGGCAAGAGGTATATTTTGAACAAATTTTTAAACTTTCCTGCCTTGTGTTAAAAGAAAAGAAAAATATTTTTGTGTTTTTAATTTTGAAAGCAATAAAATCATACCTGAAAAATAAATAGTGGGTTGCCTCCCACTCAGCGCTTCTTTATCGTCACTAGCTTGACTGATGACTATCCCTAAGGATCAGTTGATGTGGCTCCCTCTTCATTGTTTGGGAGTCCTCCTTTACGGTACCGTTTCAGCTTTTGTTCCTTACCCTTGAAAGTTCCTTGTGCACCAGACTTCTTTAGGTCTACAGCTTCATCAACAGGCTTGTTTCTTGCCAACCCTTCGTCACAGTACCTCCTAATTCTTTCCAAAGTATCAGAGAGAGTTGAATGCATACACCATCGAAAAGCAGCCGGCCCATTACGCATCCCATAGGGAATCCTTCTAGAAGCCAATTTACCACCTGGACCAGTGGTAGTAGTCTTTATTTCATTTTTACCAGCTGTCAATCCCCCATACTTGTTGTCACGGATGTCTCCTAATGATTGCTGTTGCATCTGTTCTTTGCTTACTTCCAGTTGCTTAACACCCTCTATCTTTCCAAGATCTTCAATCACTTCTTGTCTATCTATAGATTCCACACTTTCCACCTCCGTAGATTGAATAGATTGAGATTCAAGTGTTTTATCTTCGACAGTTTCTTCCACAACATCAATCCGGTAACACTTGGGATTCTCATCTTGGTGTTTCATTGCCTCAAAGATATTGAAGACTACCTGCTCCTTATGGAATCTCAACATTAGCTCTCCACGCTCAACATCAATCAAAGCACGACCAGTTGCAAGGAAAGGTCTCCCTAGAATGAGTGGCATGTCTTCATCTTCAGCCATATCTAGGACCACAAAATCTGCTGGGAACACCAAGTCATTAACCTTGACTAGCACATCTTCAAGTATACCGAAAGGGTAAGAGATTGACCGATCAGCTAAAGTGATGGTCATTCTTGTTGGTTTTGGTTCCCCACATTTAAGCTTCTTCATCATTGAAAGTGGCATCAGATTTATACTTGCTCCCAAATCACATAAAGCTCTTCCAATGTCTACCGGTCCAATTGAACAAGGGATAGTAAAAGCACCAGGATCCTTCAGCTTAGGTGGCAACTTCTTTTGAAGAATAGCACTACAATTCTCAGAAAGTGCTATGTTCTCATCATCCTTAGGCTTCCTTCTTTTGGTTAACAAGTCTTTCATGAACTTAGCATACAACGGCATTTGATCAAGAGCTTCACCGAAAGGAATATTCACCTGAAGTTGTGAGAAAAGTTGCATGAACTTCTTGAATTGGCCTTCATCCTTTTCTTTCTTCTTCGAAAGGTGAGGGTATGGAAGCTTCACATATGATGGAATAACCTGTGGTTTGTCTCCATCTTTCAAAATTTGACTCTTCGACTTCCTCAAGATTGAATCTTCATCAATTAATTTCTCACTTTTTTCTCCCTCTATTTTTTTCTTCCTTTCGTTTTCAACTACTCCATGATCATTTTCTTTTTCAACTACACCCTCATCATTCTTTTCAACTACATCATTCTCCTCCACCTCAACTACTTCATCAACCTTCTTTGGAGCTTTTGGAACTAAAGGTGTCAAAACCTTTTTGCTCCTCAGTTCAATAGCATTACAAGACTCATTCTTAGGGTTATCTTTAGTGTTACCTGAGAATCCGCCTTTGTTTTGTTCAGCCAACTGCTTAGCTAATTGCCCCAGTTGAGTTTCAAGCATCTTCCTAGAAGCTTCATTGTTCTTTCTTTCAGCTTCTTGACTCTTCTTCATCTCTTCAAAGTTGCCTTGAGTCATCTTCATGAAGTTCATCATAGTTTCCTCAAGAGCTGATGGCTTCCTTTGTTGTTGTTGAGGAGGAGTTAGCATCTGAGAGTTCAAAGCATTGTTGTTTGAGTAGCTTAGATTTGGATGCTTATTAATGCCTGAATTGTAGTATTGGTTCTGCCTTTGATATCCTCCCATGAAGTTAGCTTCTTCACTTGATCCTTCCGGAACACATTCACCGTTTGGATGTTCTTCACCACATAAGTCACATTTGATTGCAGCCACTTGTTGTTGCTTATGAGCCAAAGTGAAGCCTTGAAACTCCTTAGTTAGAGCTTCGATTTGTTTGTTCATAGCTGCTTGGTTAGCAAGGATAGCAGTTTGTTCACTCACCCCAAACACTCCTCTTTCTTTCTTTTTAGCTTGATCACGATACTCATTGCCAGCCATGTTTTCAATTAGAGCTTGAACTTCATGATCAGTTTTACTTTTGAGACTACCTCCCGCGGAAGCATCTAAGAACATTCGAGTGTTTGGTGTTACCCCCTCAGTGAAGATTTGGAGGTATTGCTTCTCGGTGAACTCATGATTAGGGCATCTCTTGAGAAGCAAGTTGAATCGCTCCCAAGCATCATACAATGATTCACCTTCTCCTTGCTTGAAGTTAGAGATCTCCATCTTCTTGTCCCAATACTTAGACATAGGGAAGTATTTCTCCAAGAACTTCAGCTCTAACTCTTCCCATGTTTGGACAGTCCCGTTTGGAATTGTTAGCAACCAATCTTTTGCTCTTCCCGTCAAGGTGAAAGGAAACAGCCTTAGCTTCTTTTGTGCTTCAGTCACGGTGGCTGGTTGCACACAAAACTCACAGGTTTCAGCAAAACGGCTCAAGTGTTCATGAGGACTCATAGCTTCAGTCCCATCGAATTGCTTGTCCCTCAAACCATTGAGGACAGTTGTCTTGATGTCGAACGCTACGGGGTTAGCTGGTTGAAAAGTGTGGGTCAGTTGACCGCGATGAGTGGCTAACCCGTAGTCTCCAAGCTTAGGTCTTGGTGGTACAACTCCTTCTCCTTCCATAGTTGCAGATTTAGGAGAAGAGATTGTTTCAGATTCACTTGAGAGTTGCTCCGGTACTTGTTCTCGAACACCCGGTGGAACGGATTGAGCTAACCTTTGCGATCGGACAGCTTTCCGAAGTGCTCTAGCAGTTCTTTCAATCTCCGGATCGTACTCTAAGTCGTCAGAGCTCTGTTTACCTCGCATAAACAGCAAAATACCTTAGTAGCACTGCACAACGCAAAGTAATCAAGTGAATATGAAAACAGAAAAATAAAAATTAAAAACAGAAAATTAAATTGCAAAAACCCTAAACTATAACGTAATTGCCTTGTTGAAATAATTCAACAGTCCCCGGCAACGGCGCCAAAAACTTGATAGATCTCTGGCAAGTGCACCAAATACTATCGAAGTAGTAAAAATATCGTTCCCACGAGGACTGTTTTTAACTTCAATAATTCAATTTCGTTATATAATTAGGATGTATAAAATTTATTTTGTTTTGCCACTAGGCGGTAGATTTGGTTTGATTTTAATTAAATCAAGAAACAGAAAAGATTTGATTAAGAAAATAGGAGAGAAAGATGAGATCAGATCCGTCGAATCCTCTAAGTTCCCCTAATTGGTCTACTGCACCTATTTGTTATGAACCCTCTTCTAATTTACGATGATTAACAAATTAGCCCTAATCAATCCCTTGAGTTAGGACCCTCTTCTTAAACTACAGCCCCTAATTCCTTAGGTGGTCTAATAATTCTTGAAGGTTTTACCGAACGTTAACCTATTATCACTAACAAACGATTATCTATTCCTAGACTAACCCTGTTTATTAGAACAATTCAATTAGGTCTAAGTTGAAAGCCATGGTCAGTGGTCATTCGTTCTCACAAAATCAAGTTATATGTGATCAAGATATAAAAAGCATTAAGAACAATTGAATTGAATAAACTAGAATTGAATTCATAAACAAAATAGAGTTTCACAGCAACATGTGTCAATTAGGGTTACAAAGATTCATCTCGGATCTAATCTCTAAGAGATTTAGCCACTCATAATCGAGTTTACAAATAGCATAATCAATGAAATAATTAAAACATACATGAATTGGTAAAAGGATGAAGAAATCGCCCTTCTAGCCGTCTCCGATGTCTCAAAATCGCACTTTGCTCTCCAAAATCGTAACCCTTGTTCTTCAGATTGAGTGCAGTATTTATAGAAGTCATGGGCCTGACCCATCAAAATCGCGCCGCGCCTTGTTAATTGGCGTGCCGCGATTTCCCTCAAACAGGGAGGATGTAATTTTGCTTCAAAAATCGCAGCACGGCTTGAAATTGGCGTGGCGCGATTTCCTTCGAACAGACTTCAAATTTTAAGCTTTTTGCACTCCAGAACAGTATAAATTGCATGAGAACTCTATCAAAATGTCACAATAAGTCCCTAATATTACGTAATGACAGAATGTCATCAGGTATGATAGTGCCTCCAATTTTTACCGGAAGATTTGAAACATAGCCAGCTGGGTCAACGGTGGAATGGTCAAACAATACTAAGGTATGCTCCGCCGGTTCTAATTTTCCTACCCCAATTTTCTTAAAGAGAGATAGGGGCATTAGATTTACGCTAACCCCTAGATCACACCTAGCGTTTTTATACTTTCCTTCCCTATGGTGCAAGGGATGGAAAAGCTACCGGGATAACGGTATTCTGGGGTTGATCTCTCTAGAAAAATATCGCCACTCTCCTTAGGTGATGCCAGCGTCTCCTTATCCTCTTTGCGTCCTTTAGACAAAATATTTTTCAAAAAATTTGCATAAAGAGGAATTCGGGACAAGGCCTCAACGAATGGGATTTTGGCACATATTTCTCTCATTATCTCAATGAACCTTTGGAGTTGTGCTTTCTTACTATGCTTGGCTAGTCCTTGTGGGGAAGGGTTCATCTTGCTACTAAACTTTAGGGTCATAGGGTTTTTGCTTTCTACCCTAGCATCGCTAACCGCTTCACTCTCAATGACATGGATATCTAAGATGGGTCCTCCTAAAGATTTTTCTTCCACAAGGCTAACAGCATTCACGTGGCTCTTTTGATTAGTCTCAGGTTGGCCTGGGAGGGCTCTAGAGACTTGAGAGGATGAAGAGACTTGTTGGTTCAATTGGGAGATCTGAGTCTCCAACATTTTGCTGTGTGTGGCAATAGAATCTACCCTATAGGAGAGTGTGGAGAGGGATTCCTTCAGAAGTTCGGTTTGTTGCTTGAACTCTTGGTTTAGTTTTTCTTGTCCTAGGACAAAATTTTCTATCATGAGTTCCAACTTAGATTTCTGGGGTGCCCTTTGGTTGGTACCGTAGCTAGGCGGTGTTGCTTGTTGCCCAAAAGAGTTTCTGTTGTAAAAGTTTTGCCCTTGCCTAATACCTTGGTATTGGGCGTAGTTCATTTGCTCTTGGGTGAAAGCAACACCTCCCAGCTGGCACTCATTGCCATTATGACCAACGATTCCACATAACTCACAAGAAGGAGAAGGAGAAACAGCATTAACATTCATTTTATCAAGTTGAAGGGTTAGTGACTCTACCTTAGCAGCCAAATCATCATAAGAAGAGACTTCATGCACACCTGTTTACTTCCTTGATGATGCTCCAGCTGTGTTGACCCTTTCGTTTGTCCACTGGTAATGATTTTGGGCCATATCCTCTATCAGCGCATAGGCGTCGGCATAATTTTTATTCATGATTGCTCCACCTGCAGCTGCATCAACGGTTAGTTTGGTATTATACAAAAGACCGTTGTAAAAGGTGTGGATTATGAGCCACTGTTCTAGACCATGGTGAGGACAAACTCTCAACATCTCCTTATAGCGTTCCCAAGCTTCATATAAAGACTCTCCATCCCTTTGGTTAAACCTAGTTATTTGGTCCCTCATTCTAGCGGTTTTGGAGGGTGGAAAGAATCTAGCAAGGAAGGCTTGTCGCATTTGGTCCCATGAGGATATGGAACCCCTTTCTAGGGAGTGGAACCAAGCACTCGCTCTATCTCGAAGGGAGAAAGGGAAAAGGTGTAGCCTGACAGCTTCTTGGTTGGCTTTAATGGTTCCACTAAGCCTAAGGAAAGTAGAGATGTGTAGATTGGGATCCTCAGCGGGGGATCCCGAGAATTGGTTTTGCTGCACAAGGTTTAAAAGTGCAGGTTTGATCTCAAAGTTGTTCCCTTCGACGGGTGGATAAACTATGATAGCCGTCGGCTCTTCCGTTGAAGGAGTAGCGTACTCCTTGAGGGTACGATTGTCTGCCATGGCTGCAAGCTATCAGAAAGTCAAAAAGAACAAGAAGAAATCGATTAGAGGAAATGAAGACAAGAGGAAAGTAAATACAGAAAGAAAACCTAACCGTCACCAAAGTTGATCGGAATTTGGTCAACTCCCCGGCAACGGCGCCAAAAACTTGTTACCGTAAATCCGCAAGTGCACGGGTTTACCGTAATAGTAATAAAGAGAGAGTATCGATCCACAGGGAGTTATTAAAATTCCAATCAAAAGTAGTAAAGGTTAGGGAGAAATCGATAATTAGGGTTTCAAGGTAATCTAAACGACGGTTGAAAACAATAGCTAAAGGCAACCTAGGGATTATTGGTTCATCCTATGGTTGACCTAACATCCTAATCCTAATCCTTGTTTATGTAAATCCTAGTTTCTAAGGACGAATCTCTCTAAAGCCTATCCCCTTCTTCGTTCGATATCCGGGGAGTGTGTCTCTCAAGGTGTTAGACCTATTCTCATGGCTAACTCCTATATTAAGATCCTTGATTGTACGAGATTCTATAAGTCCCAAGGTTCACTAGGCTATTCTCATGCTTCGCAATCCTTGTCTAAATTCACTTGTTCGGTTATTAAGACTTCTTCGTTCGATTCATCACCTTAATAACTAGGGTAACGAATTAACAAGTACTAACCCTCCGCGTTTGCATCCAAAGTTTGGTACTTGTTAATATCGTTGTGAAGAACGGTGAATTTAGATAAGAAAAGTAGGGTTACATAAACTAGGGTTTCGGATTTGGATTGTTGGATCAAGCCATAGGACTCTCCCAACAATCCCAAGGTCTAAGAGAATTACTCACTCATGGTTGGTGTTGCCATGAATGAATAAGAAGAAAACAATAAGAACAATTGAATAAAAACGAGAACTTTTATTGAGAAATAGTATTCTGTCACAATACAATATTCAGAATTCAAGATGATAAAACAAGGAGAACAAGCTCTCTATTTATAGCCTACTAATGACTTAAGCCCTAAGAAATAACTGAAGGAATATTCTCTGAAGATCCATGGGCTTTATCGTCAAAGCAGGCTGCGTAGAAAACCGCTGTTCGGAGCAAAAAGCAGCTAAAAGGGATGCTGGCAATCGCGCACGGCCGTGCGCCTTGCAGGCGTGGGTCGTGCGCCCTTCACTGACTTGGGGGAGCGAATTCTGATTTCTTCAAGTGCATATTTTGGTCCCAAATCTTGGAAATCTCCTATTTTTGTGCTCCAAATCCCTTTTCTTTAGCTCCAAGCCTTGCAAATCATATATTTGATCCTGAAATATAATATTGGATTCTTTGAAGTAAAAAGCTCTTAAATATAAATAAAAACACATAGAATCTAATTAAATCTAAATAGAATTAAACTAAATAACTTAATTAAAATACGTAATAAATCTACTTATCAATGCATTGGTGATGTCAATTGTAATTTAATATTTATTGGTTTGCGTGACTTTGTTGTTTTTTTTTTAACTCTCCTCTTTGTGTGACATTTGAATAATTCTACTTTAATGTTTGCTTTCAATTTTGTTATGAATCTACAATTAAAATCATGTGTTTTAAGAATGGTTTGTTTATATTTTCGACTATCTTTAATGTCAATCGATATTTGCATTGCATAAACGCAAATATAATTATTACTATTAATTTATTGAGTGATCAAAATAATTATAAGTAAATTGTGAATCAGTTATAAGTAATTAAGCGAATGAGTTATTGGGTGATCAAATATTTACTCTACATCTAAACACTAATAATAGGTTTAATGATGAAAATCTGTCATTTTATTTCTCTGATCTTGCAACCTCATATGTGCGTCAATTACTTAATTTAATCAATTTATATCGTGTTTGTGCTAATCAGTCCACTATTCTAATATTCATTTTTCATAACATGACGTATATAACAAATGAGTTGTTTAGAAGAGTTTGAGTTTGATTTCCATTGTATGATTCCACTAAAGATTAAAAGTCAAGAAATTTAAAATAATAAGGGTTGAATAAAAAAACAGTTCAAAGCGAATGACATACAAAAAATATAAGTTAAGAAAAAAAATTAAACAATTGTCATCTAAAACTAACAAAATAGTTCATCATAATATTGAGACTTCCGTGGAGGCCTAGACAAGGTTGGATAATCACGTTAGGCTAAGAACAAGAATAGAAGTAAGTTTCACCAAAAACCTTAAGACATTAGGTATATGAGTCTTATCACTTATATGTTTATCACCATGTACTATTGCATCCAATGCGGGATTGTAACTTACATATGACATATTAACATCTCTTCATTAAGTTTGAGACTCTCCGCATCTATGATTTGGTAACATAGCCAAATATGGTTAGAAGATGGCACAACATGGTAAAAAAATGCTCGATTGGGGGTGATTTCATGGAAGGTCTTTTTGTTCATCTTTTTTTTATGAGAAGTGAGCAAACAAGTTAAAAAATAAAGATATGGATATGGTTATGGAGAATATGAACTTTCTGAGACTTTGGAGGAAGTGGATTTTTGAATGTGTTGGGACAGCAACGGCTTCAGTTTTGGTTAATGGTAGCCCGACGGATGAGTTTTCTATTGAGAGGGGCCTTCGTCAAGGAGATCCTTTATCGCCGTTTCTTTTTTTGCTGATTGCAGAAGGCTTCGATGTGTTGATGAAAGCGATGGTTGAAGCAAATATGTTCACAGGGTACAGTGTTGGGCGTACGGGTGAGGTTTGCTTGACTCACCTTCAGTTTGCGGATGACACTCTAATTATAGGTGAAAAAAGTTGGTTGAATGTTCGAACAATGAGGTCGGTCTTGCTTCTATTTGAAAAGGTCTCGGGGTTGAAGGTAAATTTTCATAAAAGTATGTTGACGGGCGTAAATGTATCTGATTCCTGGTTGTCTGAAGCGACTTTGGTTATGAATTGTCGAAGGGGAAATATCCTGTTTGTCTATTTGGGGCTGCCTATTGGTGGTGATCCAAGGAAACTTAGCTTTTGGAAACCTGTTATCGATCGCATTGTCTCGCGCATGTCGTCGTGGAGTAATAAATTCCTTTCTTTCGGCGGCCGTTTGGTTCTTCTGAAATCCGTCCTGTCTTCCATTTCGGTTTACTTTCTTTCCTTTTTCAAAGCCCCCACAAGTATAATTTCTTCTATTGAATCTATTTTTAAAATTTTTTTTGGGGTGGGGGTGAGGATTGTAGGAAAATTTCTTGGACAAATTGGGAGTCCATATGTACTCCAAAGGAAGACGGAGGATTTGGGGTGAGGAGGGTGGGAGCTTTTAATATGGCGTTGGTAGGAAAGTGGTGCTGGAGGATGTTGGTTGATAAGGAGGGGTTGTGGTATAAAGTTTTCAAAGCCAGGTATGGAGAGGTAGGGGGCGGGTGGAGGAGGGTGGTCGTCACTGCTCCCCGTGGTGGCAGATGGTTAGTAGGATTCGGGAGGGGATAGGTGAGGGCGTTGGGAGTTGGATTGATGATAACATCCGTAGGACGATTGGTGATGGTAGGAATACGTTATTTTGGCATTATAATTGGGTGGGGGGTATACTTTTACGTTGTAAATTCCCCCGCCTTTTTGATTTGTCTGTTAATAAGGAGCGTACGGTGGAGGAAATGTGTAGGGCAGGTTGGGAGGTTGGAGGTAGGGGGTGGGAGTGGAGGCGGAGGTTACCGGCGTGGGAGGAGGATAGTGTGGGGGAATGTTCCACGTTACTTTCTAACGTTGTTTTGCAGGTTAATGCTCATGACTCCTGGAGGTGGTTATTAGATCCTTCCCATGGTTATACGGTACGGGAAGCTTATCGCTTTCTTACTAATAATGGTAACACTGTGGATAGGACTCTGGTAGATGATATTTGGCATAAGAGTATACCCTCCAAGGTGTCTGTGTTTGTTTGGCGCCTTCTTCGGAATAGACTTCCTACTAGAGACAATTTGGTTCAACGGCGTGTTCTTTTGTTAGCAGACTCGGCATGCGTGTCAGGTTGCGGTGAACATGAAACCGCAGTTCACTTATTTTGTGTGTGTAATATTTTTAGTTCGCTTTGGGATCATATTTTGCATTGGTTAGGTTTATCTGTGGTGTTTCCAGGTCAGATTTGGCAACATTTCAAACAATTCACTACTTTGCCCGGAATGCCTAGAGTCACTCACTACTTCCTGAAAGTAATTTGGGTTGCTTCTGCTTGGGCCATATGGAATGAAAGAAATAACCGTGTATTCCAAGATACAGCTTGTGATGTTTCTGTTTTAACTGAAAAAGTGAAGCTAAACTCTTTCATGTGGCTGAAATCATCACAGATATCTTTTATGTTTAATTATCATGACTGGTGGAAAAATCCACTCCCTTGTATGGGTGTTATTGTGTAATATTCTATAACTTTTGGATGGTGCTTCTTTAGAACAACACCTTTCTGTTGTATTTTGGTTGGTTGATTTACCTTTTGCATGTCTTGTGCAAGGTAAATTAACCTTGTTTATAATATATATATCATTTTAGTTTGTTCAAAAAAAAAAGTTAAAAAATAAAGATATAAAATGAGTTTGACAATGAGATAAAATAATAAGGAAAAAAATAAGGAGTTTGTGCTTTATCCATGAGAGAGTAGAGAATAATAGAGTGTGTTGCTGATAATTTTATTGGTTTGTTGAAAGAGTTACAAGTTTTTGGGTAATTATTTTACCAAAAATTTAGACTAAATAAAAAAACAGCCCACATAAAATTTATAATAAGTGAATGACATAAAAAACTAAAATTCAAGATAAAAAATTAAACCAAATGATATACAAAACAGTTCATCATAATGGTGAGACTTTCAGGAAGGCTAAACTGGGTTGGATAATGACATTAGACTAAGAGCAAACAAAAAAAGTGAGACTAACACCACATCTTCATCCAAAATCTTAAAACATTAAGTATATGAGTCTTTTTACTTATATGTTGATCATCGTGTACTATTGCATCCAATGTGGAATTTTAACTTGCATATGACATATTAACATCCCCCTTAAGTGAGAGACTCTCCACATCCATGATTTGATAATGTAACCAAATATGATGACACAACATGGTAAAAAAGGTGGGTTGTGGATGATTTAAAGGAGGATCTTTTGCTCCTTTATTTGATGAGAATAGAGCAAATACATTAAAGAAGAATAAGAAGATAGAAAAGGAATTTGACAGCTATTGAAATGATATGAAGAAAAATAAGGAGTGTGTGCTTTATTCGTGTGAGTATTGAAAATAATAGAGTGAGTTGTTAGTAATTTTACGGGTTTGTTGAAGGAGTTAGATACTTTTGGGTAATTATTTTACCAAAAAATTCGACTAATAAAAAAATCACATCATATAAAATTTATAATAAGCATGTATATTGTCGCGTCAAAATAAAACAATTGCATTTTTCTGTCTTGAAATTCCAAAAATACCAAAAACGAAGAAATTTAAAATAATAGAGATTGAATAAAAAAAATATCATCAAAGAAAATGACATTATATAACTAAAATTTAAGATAAAAAATTAAATAAATCACATCCAGAAACTAACGAAACATATTATCATAATTTTTGGACTTCCTAGGGATCTTACACTGAGTTTGATCATCACATTTGACTAAGAGAAACCAGAAAAGTGAAATTGATAACAAAATCTTCAACAAAAAATTTAAGGTATTAGGTATATGGGCCATCTCAATTACATTTGACTAAAAATCTATCATTTCATCCAATATAGAACTTTAACTCACGCTTAACACAATATATAACATCTTTTAATCAAGTGTTCGATTCTCCATGTCTGTAATTATGTGACATGGTCAGATAAGGTCAAATGGAGGAACAACATGTTCAAAAAGGTTGGTTGGTGATGGTCTCACGAACGGAGGTTTATGTTTCTTGCTCTCACGATAAGATAGAAAGTAAATTAGAAAAAAAAATATGAATATGAAAAGGGAATTTGAACATGAGAAAACATACGAAGAAACAATAAATATTGTGTGTTTTTGTCGTTAGAGTAAAGAGAATAATGAGAGTTGTTGGTAATTTTATAGGGTTGTTGAAGGAGTTTGAGATTTTTAGGTAATTATTTTATCAAAAAATTAGACTAAATTAAAAAGCGACACATAATTTTAAATGTCTAATAAACATGTATTTTTTCAACTCAGCATAAGAAATTTGCAAATTTTCATTGTCACTTGCCATAGAAGGTAAAAAGGGAAGGAATTTGAAATAATATAGGTAGAATGAAAACATTTGGTTGAAAGAGAATGACGTCTAAAAACTAAATTTTAAGATAAAAATTAAACAAATGACATAAAAAAAAAAGTTCGTCATAATATTTTACAATGGGATTCTACATATAAGTTGATCATCACGTTAGACTAAGAGAATCCACATAAGTAAGATTGAAACCACATCTTCAGCGTAAACATTAAGACATCATGTATATAAGTCATATCACTTATACATTGTTCAATATCTACTTTTGCATCCAATGTGAAACTTTAAGTCACATTTAACACATTAACATCTCCCCCTCAAAGTATTAGACTCTCCGCATCCGTGACTTATAATCAAGAAGCACTTTCTCTTCCTCAACAAAGTCGAACCAAACTAGGCTACCACCGTTGGGCTTTCGAGGGGAGTCAACATTGGTGTGGATCGGCACATTGGATAGAGAGCAGTCATTTGAAAAATTGCTCTTCTCCCAACAAAAAACGCTCACTCTCATACAAATTGAACAAAATACCCCCCGTGCGGGTTAACTCGCACTCGGTAAGTTAAAATATAACCTACATGAGTTAACTTACGATGGGGTTATAACCTACATGAGTTAACTCACGCTGAGTTATAACCTACATGAGTTAACTCACGCTGGCTTAAGTCATGTGTTGAGCGTGACTTAAGTCACGTTGGGTTATATATATGCGTGAGTTAACTTACGCGGGGGATACTTTGGTCAGTTTGTATGGAAGTGAGCGTTTTTTTGTTGGGAGAAAAGCAATTTTCAGTCATTTGAGTGAGGATGATAGCACATTTTCATCCAATATTTTAAGGCATTATAATACGTGGGTCTTCTCACTTATATGTTGTTCAATCTTCACTCTTCTATATTTTGTTGGACTGTAATTGACACTTGATACATCACAACATATTATCTCTTAAGTATGACTAAATTCTAGTTCGTGCTTGACACGGGTGTCCATACTAGTTAATGTTGAAAATGGTGATCAAATTAATTTATTTGATTAGTTTTATTCAAACAAAAAAAAATCAGTCAAAAAGAAACGCATTGATTATGATACATGATGACGTGTTTTCGTCAAAAAAAAATGATGACGTGTTGAATTGTCTATTGTCCTACGCACGCTCCATTGATGGGATTGAAGGATCTCCAAACAAGGAGCGGTCGGGTTCCATTGCAGGATCGGAATGAACCGTTTAATGACGACAGTCGACAGATAAACCCGAATTTTTTTTAGATACTTTTCTCACCATCCTCCATTATACTCATTTTACCTAGTTCAGATTTATTCGTTCAAATTATATAAACTTATATATGATTATATCAAATTTATGTAATTTGGAGGAAAAGAAATTAAACATATAAATGAAATCTTGGAACCCTAGTTTTCTTGTGAGAGAAACTCCAACTTCTCTATAAACTTTCTTTCTCCTTCGTTCATCGAAGATGGGTGGTTTTAGGTCATTTTTTGACCTAGAATCACCCATCTACTTCTTTTTTCCCTTTTTTTTCAATCTAAATAAGCGGTTTTCACATATATATAAAGTTTTTTCTTGTGTTTTTTTTGTGATTTCGTAGTCTAAATGCGGCGTTGTGTTGTTAGTCGTCTTGTGCGGCGTTTGATTTCGCGTCTTGTCGCGGTGTTCATCTAGTTCCTATTGAAAGATCGGCATCAGTCAATTACAAATTCAACTGATGATTTGGGCGTCAACGTTGCAGATCCGGAAGCATGTGAATTTCAGTGATTTAGGTTTTATCATATTATTTGTAGGCATTTTGCCGTTTTATGCTATTAACTTGGGTGCTGTGAATTTGTTCGCAGATTCACCCTTTACGTTTCTAGCGATGTTTGTATCTGATGTACTCTATCGATTTGAATGAATGAATATCGTTTTGTTTTTGTAAAAAAAAAATGTAATTTGGAGGGTTTACCACATTTTAGATTATATGATATGATGTAATCGAATATAAGGTTTTTCTGTGATCCATATTGTACCGATAATTTATGTGGTATGCGACGCACAAAACCATTAATAAATTGGCATGTTTCTATTTGCAAACCACGTCATAAAACTTAAGACACACTTATATAGTAGAGATGGACGTTAAGCTAACTGCAATCTACTACAATTGTGGGAATATCTTTAGAGTTTGTATTGATGTTACACTGTCTAACTAGAAGGATCGGTTGAACCAAATTAATTGACATCTCATCCACGAACACACAAAAAGTGGACAATGTTGAGTGTTGATGTCGATCAACTCAAATGGATGTGTTTGATTCACCCAGATGAAGCTCCATAACGAAAACAATATGAGAACCTTGTTCTTTATATTTGGTCAATATAATTCAAAGGGACCAATCAGGTTAAAGGCTTCTTTGATGAGAACCTTTTATAATATTCGAAAAACTTTGATTCTGTCCAGGACATACGAAGAAGTCAGACTTGCATCATATACCCAATGGGGAAATTAGTTTAACTATTTAAAAAAATAGTTTAGCCTATAAATAATCTTGCTGTTGTTTTATATCGTTAAAACTATGTTGAATTATATTACAAACCATTAAGTTTCATTTCTTTCGGTGCATTCTCTTACATTACAAACCGACCTTTATAAATCCTAACCTAGAATATAAATATAGTTTTGATATTAACAAGTCTTTTGTAGATACGATAAACATAAATACTTTGATAAATTTTTTTGGTTAACAACTTTGATCAATGTTATAGACATAAATACTTTGATAAATTTTTTTGGTTAACAACTTTGATCAATGTTATAGCTATTAAAGATTGCAGACATAATTTTGTTGTACTTATCTTCATTTTTTTTTTTGTTGACAAATTTGTACTTATCTTCTTAAATTTAAATGAAATAAATAAATAATAAACAAATGTCATATCATCAAGGTTTCTCACCAGAAAAATGTCATACATTAAGGTCAATTTAGAAGCCTGAGAGAAAAAGAAGCTAGATGATAAATCTAGCGGGTAAGCTCTTCCTCGTTAATTAACAGCCTTTTCACCTATGTTCCGTTTGATATATCCATAATCATATTCAACCGTATTTACAAAAAAGAAAAGAAAAAAATGATTTGGATATTGGAATTGAACATGAACATGAAATTGCCATCTACATTTCTCATTTCCTAATAAAGTGAACATCCCCTGATCGTTGATCAACATGCTTAATCCATCTATTATGAACAGCACGTCCCTTATGCTTCATCGCCGTAACAGAGTTGTCACCACCACCGGCAGCCGAAAAGTGTGCCATATGAATTCCCTTCCCCACCGGAAGAAATACTGACCGAACAAGTCGTCGTGATCCCCGCGCCACCACGCTCCGCCATATATAACCAGAATCCATCTTAGAAATAAAATTAGCATTCTTACATATCAACACAGCACCTTTACTACTCAACTTTGCAAGCCTCAACACTCTTGTAAAATCTTTTCTCCGAGAATCAACAACCAAGAAATCTATTCCAATCAAACCATCCATCACTTCCTCCGGTTCTCCTACCAAAACTTCCGGTGACATACCAGCTTCTCCCATGTTTTTTGCATACTCCGATCTTGACCGTTCATCAGGAACTATGCACACGTGTCTTCCACCTGTGTGACCGCTTGCTATGGATAAACCAACACTCGTTGGGATAACTCCGCCGTGTGACCATGTTTCTACTATCAGCTGAGCGTTCCATCCTGCTGCCATAGAGGATACCAGCTCCGCCGCACCGGATTCTCTAGGAAGGTGATTGATGGTAGTTATGGCTTCAACTGTGTCTATGTATGAGTTAGTTGCTCTCTCTGGGGACCAAACAAGTTTCATGTCTTTCATGCTGTTATTGCTATGTTTCTTTCTGTTGTGTTTATGTTTTGTTGTGAATGTGAAATTGTTGCTGCTTTGTGTTGTTGTGTTTGTGTTTGTGTTGGTCGTTAAAGTGTGGAATGGGAGAATTGGGTGTAGTGGGTTATATTTATGGGTGTGTGATGGAACAAGACATTTGACTTTTCATCTTTGGGCTATATTTCGTAACGTATTGGATTACGATAGCAAGATGCACCGTTCTTCTCACATTTTCTCGGTGCTTTCGTCACAGACTATCACTGTGTTAGTTTTAAAATGAGCAATCATATTTTAACAACCAAAAATCAACAACTTTTGTGACAACCACCAATTTTCTAAGGAAAAGGAGATAGTGACACGGAAACCAAAGCAATAGAGAGAAAGTAAAAAGATAATGTGAGTATGAGAGATAAAGTTGTCATATAAGTTGTCACAAAATGGTTGTTAGAATATCATTTCTCTTTTAAAATAGTCCCTCCCTCTTATGATGGATCTATATATTTACTAGCTTTTTGTAATATTCATACCCTTTCTGTTGGTGGTTTTGGAATTTAGTGGTCGTTTTGATCATTACTTTTCTTCAAGTGGCAATTGAAGTCTTTGTGGACCAGGTTGCAGAGATTGGATATTTTCTACTCCTACAGAATATCATAAAAATATCTGAGTGACACAAAATATCAAAACTTAATACGTAGGCTCTGTTTGGTAAACCCAAAAAAAGAGCTTTTAGCTCTTAGCTTTTAGCTTATAAGCTCATTTGACAAAAAAAGCTCTGTTTGGTAACACGAAAAGCTCTGTTTGGTACAACGAGCTTATAGCTTATTTCAGGAGTTTATAAGCTATTTTTCAGAAGCTACTTCAAGTAGCTTTTGAGCTTATAACTTTTAGCTTCTCATTTTTTCTTCCATATTTACCCTTATTATTCAAAGCAAAAGCTATCAGCTAATTTTACCAAACACTTCAACTAGCTTATCAGCTAAAAGCTATCAGCTAGCTTATCAGCTATCAGCTAATTTTACCAAACAGAGCCGTGGTATCTTTCATGACTACGACCACTCTTTATTACAGTCAATTTAACAAACAGTAAATTTTTACAACTTGCTTTTGTTTATACAAAACTAGTATTTAGACCCGTGCGATGTACGGGAAGTAAATTATGGCACTGATTAATAAATAAGATGTTGTAAATGAAATATTAGTTGTTAATAAGCATGAAATAATGCTTCCAAAACAAAAACAATAAAAACCTAAAGTAATTTAGAATTCTTGATATCACAACAAATAGATAAATAAAAATACCCAAATCCAACTACTAAAATAATTTCGCCTTAGGAAATAATATGCACATTTATAGATAATAAAGCCGTATCAACTCTTAACACTTGAATTGGTAAAATTCAGTTTAGTCTCCATGACTTTTGCTAATTCCAATGAAAAAATTCATCATAAAGACGATGATCAACCTGCCATGAAATAGAATAAATTTGTATGATTAGATATGAATTTTTTTTAAATGATAGAAGTTATAAAGAGAAATACAAATTACATCTTCATATAATTTTCATAAAAAAGTATAAGGAAAATGCATAACATGTTGTTAATTTGTAAATCAAATTTAGTTGATAAGTTTTAATTTTTATGGCAACAACCAAATTTAAATAATTATATATATATATATATATATAGTACCAAAGAAATACATTGTTTTAATTAAAAAAAACCTTTAAAAACAGCTAGATGCACACAACAAAAATGAAATAGAAAATATATACAAATATTGATGTGTAAATTACCTATCTTAAATTCCGAAAGACTTCTTTGTAGACAACATTATAAGTTTGTTGGAGACATGTCCTTCGTCTTTGCAAATCAGCATCTTCATCCCAACACGTGAAGTAACGCGTGAAGGAGCGACATTTAACTATCCATGTGAAAATATGGGTTTTGGAAGATATATTCCAACATTTTTAACAGATTGTCCTTGGCTCTTATTGATAGTCATTGTAAATGAGACTATAATAGGAAACTGTTTAAGTTGAAAAGTGAAAGTAAGTTTTGAATTAGATGGAGATGGAGTCAAAGTCAATCTTTGGAAATAAACCTTTTGTCCAATATTGTGTCTTGATTTATCTTTGCCTCAAGTACGAAATTCCCCATTATTGGATATAATCCCCGTCAAATTCCCCATTGCATATAATCCTAATGGTTGATCAATATTTCTCAACAACATTATTGGAACTCCAACCTTGAGATTTAACTCATGGTTCGGCGACCCAGAAGATTTGACGGTGTTCAGAAATTCTGGAGTGAGAATCTCATCAGGACTATTAATATTTTCATCATGTGTAGACGGACTATCAGCACATAAGTATATTTTTTTCTCACCAGGAATCATTGATAAAATGTAACTGTTCAATGAATCAACAATATCATTGGTAGGTGCTAAAATTGCCCTATTTTGAAAAAAAAAAGAATGAAAGATCACCAATTAAAGCAACATGGTCACCTGAAATCTCGATCAACATACCATCTATTTCCATTTCAACTTCCTCATAATTGTTTTCTCCGATGTTTCCATCTCCAACATTTAAAATCCAATCTAAGAACTCTTTGACTTCATTGACATCAGAACAGGAAGATCCAGTTTGAAGCCTCATTTTTTCCGTCAATTTTAAGACTCGGAAAAAACGGAAAGAAAAAAAAAACAAACTAAGATTATGGAAGAAAAAAAAACGTATTTAGTAGTTTAAGGCACAAATTTAGCAAAAGTTTGTTCAATTACTTAAATATATATTAACTAATAATAATCATTAGATGTCAATATTACAATGACAAAATTAACCTCAAATTTTGGCTCCAAAAAGTAGTTTAAGACAACTTAAGAACTTTTATTAATAAGATTTAATCTGTTTTGCAAAAAATAAATATTTGTAGTCAATTTAAACGGTTTATTAACAATTTCAAAGAAAACCTTGTCGTAAACATTTGTTTTAAAAAAAGTCTTGCTAACAAGTGTATTAAAGACATTGTTAATGATTCAAGAATAAAAATAATTCATAATTAAGTTTTATGTAAAAAAAATTACTTTTTAAAGGTTCAATGCATTGAGTACATCATTCACAAGACAAAGTTTCTTCTTTAAACGTCTTCAGTGCATTTGTTAGCATTTTTCTTAAAAAAATGGTTTCGGCAAAATGTTAAAGAAAACCTTGTCGTAAACATTTGTTTAAAAAAATCGTTTCGGCAAAACGTAATTCAAAACTGAAAATTAATTTTTTATCATAG
This sequence comes from Medicago sativa, assembly GCF_051527215.1. Classification (NCBI taxonomy): domain Eukaryota; kingdom Viridiplantae; phylum Streptophyta; class Magnoliopsida; order Fabales; family Fabaceae; genus Medicago; species Medicago sativa. The sequence goes on from NC_140753.1 coordinate 4,930,243, forward strand.
TTATTAAAGGAATTAGTATTTAAAGGATTGATGGCATGAATTTATAAGCAGGGTGGATTAGTCTTTTTACAAAAGGGTATGCAATTTTATCGGCAAGGATCATCTCCATTTAATATTATCTCTATTTCTTTCATTTGAAGAGATAAAAACACAATAAAATTCAAAGAAAAAAAATAATTAATAATGAGAACCTACTATTTACTTTTTTGTATTTATCTACATTTTTCCATTTATTTTAAACAAACAGAGAGAATCTTAACTCCAATTTCATATGCTAAACCCTCGTGTTGAATCGGATAGGATCACACCGACTAACAAAACCCTCCTTCATGAGAATTTAATTGATGCATTATTTTAAGATTTAATTCAAATTCAAAACTTCTCTGATTAAACAAACCTGTTCTTAAAGATGCAAGACTTGACTAATAATAGTAAGACCAGAACATGCAAATTCGAAAAATCCAGAAGAAAATTGTCAAATGAATACCGTTTAAGATTATTCCCAGCAAGAAATAGACCTTGTCTTTAGGATTAATTCAGAGGCTACATCATTCGTAATTAATTATATGAAGAATGAGTGGGGTCGAAGTCTTTGTAAAGGTGCAATCTGTATCTTTTTTCACAAAGAAACTTGGTTAATTAATTGCTTAAACCCACCACTAACTTAGCGGAGGATCCCCCTTCCTAAATGGTCAATGTTTTCTTGGGTGCTACGATTAGAGTCACAATCATTCCACGAATCAATGTTCACCGTCTCATCCATTGTGTTATTTTAACATCAGCAATTAGGTTATCATCTTAATCTTAATTGACTAGGGAAATCGCATCCATGCCTCTATATTTATATTCACACAGCAACGACTTGTGTTATTTCCCCTAAAAAATCACATGTGTTATTATACAATAATATTGGTACCATTGAACCTCCCTAAATCATTTGAGTACACAATTTTTTACTTCCAAGTTTTTTTTTTATATATAGAAAATTAAACATAAATAAATGGTAAACGAACAACAAGCTGCGTGATTAACCTTTTTTCGATGACAAAATCAATCCTCTTAAAAATAACATTCATGGAACTTATGTTTTACCCTTTGTTATAAGTAGTTTTAAGGATTACCTATCCCACAATAAAAGCCTCGGTCTCCAATCCCACGAGTGATAAATTATTTTTTGAAATTATACATTACCTTCTCTCTCAAACGCAAAAAATCCATAACATCGAGTTAGAATCAATTCTACTTAAGAGCAACTAAACATGTTAAAATATTCTGCACCTCTAGAATCAATTCTAACTACTCCAAACGTGGAAGCAAACATAAGCTTAATATGGAACGGGAATTTTTTTTTTTTTATTTACCTTTTGTTAAATATCATTAACTATATATTATCTTATTTTTACCAATTTTTCTATCTAGAATAAATAGTTTAGAAGATTTTTGACAAAATAATCGTTGACGTTGCATTCAATTATTGGAACGGTCCAAGGGTCAATCAGTCCAACATAAGGTTTTAAGCTTTAAATTTTTGTTTCTTAAAAGAGCGGTGCTAGCGACAACCGCTTCAGCACTTGCTCTTGAACACTCGATTGAATAATGGAGCCACGTCATCACTCAATTCTTGGCTACCGGTTCTCTTTATTTCTAACACTTTTTACTTTTATTTTTTAATTAATATTTTATTTAATTGGTTGCCATTACCACTATTTTCACACTATCTTCACCGGAAAAACATTGTTCATGCCATAGATTCACAATAATTTCTGTAATTGTGCCCAGATTCGTGAAGGGTAGATACATACTCCTTTTTCTATTATTTTTCTTTTGATAGCTTATTGCTTTAATTGAATACAACAATCATATTTTACAATACTAGAAAAGAAAATAATCAAAACTCTACAGTATCTATATAATCTGCGATCTAACTCATCCTTATCATTTTCTTGCAACTAATAAAATTACACGCTCAAATTACTGCGCTCGGCAACAATGACCATTTTCATTTCAAAAAAGTTCCATCTTCATGTGTGACCATGAATGATTACAAGGATGAGGAAGAGCCTAAGAGGCATCTCAAAAAACAAAGGACGAGGAAGAGATGGTGACTTCGATGATTATAGTGAAGGTTTGATGGGCGATCTGAAGTAGGATGCTTGGGTTGAGTGGTAGAGATTAAAGTTCATGGTGATTTTTCTTATAGGTACTCCCAGGTTGTAGTCTTTGGAAAAGAGAAAGTTGTTTGTCGTTTGGTGTGATTAGTCAACTTGCATAGCCTGTAAACCGGTAACCTTTTTTGAAGTAAGGGTAACGTGGCTCAATAGGCGAGCGAGTGTTTAAGGGCGATTGTGAAAGCAACTGTACATAACATTTCTTTTCTTAAAAAGGCCACAAATTAAGATGAACGCCTCGTGTCATGTCATCCCAACATAGTTTTTTTTTTTATTGACAAATCTAACCTAAGTTCAAACCTTGAACTCAAACAAAACTTTTTTTTTTTTTTATATATGTCTTATATGTTGTTAGCATTTTCCTTTTTTAAGAGGTATCACTATAAAAAATATTTTAGGGCATTACCAAACCTAAAATCAAAATGCCTTGTCCCAAGATGTCCATTTTTTTCCTCGTATCAAGCCTTGTTTCTTTAGTTGCTGGCTTCTTGGTATCTTTTGTACTATAGATATACAACCAACACCAATGTTGAGCTCTCTGCAATTCCTTATGGTCTTCAGTCTTCACATGGTCTGGGAAGTTGGTTTTGGGATTGGTTTAGGAATCTGACTCACAAACAACTTATCAATACAATTTGTTTGTGTTTTATACTTGGTGAAATAGAAATTATGGGCCCAATTTAACCCCTATAACATGTTTGAAAAAGATGGTTGTTCTCAAAACTGTACAAGTTATTAGTAACCAGGGAATCAGAGAAGATATATAATGCTCTTGAGGAGTACTTTAATAAAATTATAGACAAATTTGCCATACATTAAAGTCAACTTAGAAGAGAAAAAGATGCTAGATAAATGTAGCGGTAAGCTCTTTCTCATTAATTAACAAACTTTATTTTCATTTTCTTTTGTCTAGTTAAACCACTATCCATAATCATGATCAACAAAAAAAAAAAAAAAGAGAGAGACTATATCCATAATCATTTTCAAATTTCAACCGTATTTACAAAAAAGGAAAGTAAAAATATGATTTGGATGTTGTATTGGAATTGAACATGAAATTGCTACTATACATTTCTCATTTTCTAATAAAGTGAACATCCCCGGACCGTTGATCAACATGCTTAATCCATCTATTATGAATAACACGTGCTTTATGCTTCACCGCCACCACAGAGTTCTCACCACCACCGGCAGCTGATAAATGCGCCATATGAATTCCCTTCCCCACCGGAAGAAACACCGACCGAACAAGCCGTCGTGACCCCCGCGCCACTACGCTTCGCCATATATAACCAGAATCCATCTTAGAAATAAAATTAGCATTCTTACATATCAACACAGCACCTTTACAACTCAACTTTGCAAGCCTCAACACTCTTGTAAAATCTTTTCTCCGAGAATCAACAACCAAGAAATCTATTCCTACTAAACCATCCATCACTTCCTCCGGTTCTCCTACCAAAACTTCCGGTGACATACCAGCTTCTCCCATGTTTTTTGCATACTCTGATCTTGACCGTTCATCTGGAACTATACACACATGTCTTCCACCTGTGTGACGTGATGCTATGGATAAACCAACACTCGTTGGAATAACTCCGCCATGGGACCATGTTTCTACTATCAGCTGAGCATTCCATCCTGCCGCCATAGCTGAAACAAACTCCGCCACACCAGATTCACTGACAAGGTGATTGGTGGTTACTGCTAGTGCTTGAACTGTGTCTATGTATGAATTAGTTGCTCTCTCTGGGGACCAAACAAGTTTCATGTCTTTCATGTTATTGATATGTTTCTTTCTGTTGTGTTTGTGTTTTATTGTGAACTTGAGTTTGTAAAATTGTTGGTGTTTGTTGTTGTGTTGGTCGTTGGGGTGTGGAATGGGAAATGGGAGCTATGGGTTATATTTATGCGTGTGTGAAGAGACAAGACCGTTGACTTTTCTTCTATTTATGGCTACGTTTTCATAGGTATTGGATTACGATAGCGGTGGAATTTATTCACTTTTTCAGAAACAGTAATGGCCGCGTTTTTATTTTCATATTTTTCTCGGTGCTTTCTTCGTCAACTATTTTAATATTGAGAAATGATATTTGTACAACCATTTTATGACAACTTTTTGACAACTTTCTCTCTCATACTCATATTATACTCTTATTCTCTCTCTTCTTTTTTCTCTCTCCATTGTTTTTGATCAATGAAAAGAAAGAGAAAAGAAGTTGTCACAAGAGTTGTCTCAAGTGGATGTTCAAATATCACTGCTCTTTAATATTCATGGTGTATACCTTTTCTGTTGGTGGTTTTGGATTTTAGTGGTGGTAGCTTCTTCATAACTTTTTCTTCCAGTTACATTGCAATTGCAATTAAAGTCTTTTGTGGACCAAGGCGGTTTTGGGGTGATTGCATATTGTCTATACTCCTATGTACTAAAATATCATAAAAATATATTTGAGAGGTACAAAATAATAAAAATATCAAACCTTATTACCTAATTCTATTTTAATATTTTATCTTATGACTACGACTGCTCTTTATTATTTTGTTTTATCTTCATATCAAACATTTACTTACTACTTGAATTTGATTATACAAATACAAATTTAATCATTCCTCTAAAAGTAAATACTAGTACAAATTTGATCGTTAAAAAAAACAGTTTCACACTGTGGTCAATTTAAACAGTTTAACCATTTCAAAGAAAATATTGTAGTAGAATATGTTCAAACTTCAAAAAAATTGACAAAAATAATTCTTCTCATAGATATTAATGGAAGTTATTACTGATGGGATTGATGGCTAGCTTTCGTGTTAAAAAGAAAAAAGAAAGAAAGGGAAAAAAGAACACGGGGTCAATGGAGTGAGGGATGCAAGACATGACCAATAATAGTAAAACACTAAGAATGGGACATACTAATTGGAAAAATCCAGAAGGAGAGAAATAGTCAAATGGATACCGTTTAAGATTAGTCCCAACAAGAAATAGATCTTGTCTTTGGGATTAATTCTGAGGTCATAGCATTCGTAATTAATTTATATGGACAATGAATGTACGTGGCGAAGTCTTTGTAAAGGTGCAAGTATCTTTTTTCACAAGAAACTTGATTAACTGCTTAAACCCACCACTAACCAATCAGAGGATCCCTATTCCCATATGGCCATTGTTTGCTTGGGTGCTACGATTAGAGTCACTATCATTCCACGAACCCATATTCATCACAGTCTCATCCATTATTTTAATTAACGTCACCACTTAGTTCTCACCTCCATATTTTACTCGTATATGAAAAATATTGATGGTTGCTTAGAGCATAAATTAAGGGTGACAACTAGGGTACTAATGTAAGAATGATGAGTAATTTATCCCGAACGAAAAACATTAGCTATATAAACCCATTTTTAAGTGGTATATCCATGAACTATCTTGATCCCATCAATAAATTGTTCATTTTCCTTGGTCGGTGGGTAAATTACCCACCATTTTTAAAGGTAAGAAAAAACCTTTATGTATAGTAAATTTTTTTGGAAAAAATTAATGTAGTATCGTTTATTTCTAAAGTGTGTATTCAATTTTTTCTGAAGTTTAAAAATGAAAAATCTTGTTTCCTTAACTTGTATATTTGAGACACTTGTTAGAATAACTCATTTTATATGTCCTTTCAATAGCAAAATTTGTGAAAAAATATATACTAATCAATAACACGTTGTAAGTTGTGTGGTCAATTACTCAAAAGCCTAAAAACTATTATGGGGTTAAAATTCATTTGAACCATACAATTAAGAGTACTGATTTAGTGAAATACACCTTCGAGATATTTCTTGATAAATTTTGTCGCTACATTTATCATTTTCCTACAATTAATTACTTTTCAATAGAATATGCTTGATTGTCAGTCATCATCATCAGTTCATTTTGGACATAGAATTTGATGGAAATTAAACAGACTTTTTTGACCTATGTAACGTAACCCAAGTGGGAAACAAAAAATGGTGGGCTAGCTAGACATATACAAGCCGCATGCTTCATCCGTACATATAATGTGTGTTCTTTGATTCTTTCACACTATAATGCGCTAAAACAACGGAGAGTACTGTATGAGTATACTACTTCTATTTGAATTTGGCCTTGTTATTGTATGTATGTAAACGAGACATATTTTTCACTTGTGTGAAAATAAACGAGACATATTAAAGGTTTCTAAAGAAATTAATTTGGTTATAAATATATTATATTGCATAGTTTAATTGATTACCAAAAATTCATCAATTACTCTTGGTCATGAATTCAAATTTTGGTCTCCAATAAATTGATTTTATATAAATATTCTGTTAAAAAAATATATTTTTTAAAGACCGCATTAAAATTTTTGCTTTAGGTCCCTTAATCAGTTGGACCGGCGCTTATTGTTACATTGAATTGCCTGTGTTCGTAAGACCTTACTCAAATGATAATACTGATATTGTCATACTAAACACTTTCATCTAAGTTTATAATCGATATTGAAATCATCTTTACGAATTTTAAATGGTGTTTGGTACTTTGTCAATACATAAAAAAAATATTGGATTCGATCATTCGACTCATCAATTATTAGTTGAACCAAGCCACGTGATTTCAAAACCGTGAAATAGACCAAGTGCATGCGTGTTTGGTTCTACGGTGATAAAAAATTAATTTTACTTAACAATAAGTTGAATCTAAAATGTTTTTTGTTTAGATACATTTTTATAAAAGTGAATTGAACAGTAAATTTCAGCGTAAAAATCACGTTTAAGCTCAAAAGCTATAAGTCTCAAATTCAAATTAGAATCAAATATGGAAACAAGGTTAATTCTACTCAAAGCAACCAAACACGTCAATCAATTTTGCACCTCAAGATCAATTATGACTACAAACACATACCTACATAGCTAGTTGGAAAGAAATGAGGGGAAAAAAAATTCCAGGGTGTTTGGCCACAATTTTTAAAAGCTACAAAATTGAGAGTTGGAAGGAATTTCTAAAAGCATTTCTGTTATTTTGACACATAATTTCCGACATTGTATATCTGAGTGTGGACATTAGTCCTAGGGAGAGAAAACGGATTTGAATTCGCTTTGGTACAAACACCGGTGTTGAGCTTTCAGCAATTGCTCACGGATTATCAATGACGGTGTTTGGGACACTTCCTTATATTTCAACGGTGTTAGGAAGTTTTTTCTCCTTACTATTGATTGCATCTTTTTTTCATATACATCCATCCTGAAATACAAAGCATGGTAACCAATTTTAAGCTCAAACAAGGTTTTAACCAGAATTTTGTTCCTCAATTGTATAAATTGATCAAAAAAGTTTGAACTAATACTGCAGAGTCCTCTAATAGAAGACTCTTTCAAAAATTGGCGTATGTCGTTAATAGTGACGAGCCCACGGTATTCTTTAGTAAAAGGCGAAAGAATAGTTCACTTTGAGCTCATCACACGGCTGCGTGATTTGAATGGTGGAAGTCTCTATTCATTTTATATCGTTAGCAATTGTATTTCACACATGCACTGGTCGGTGTGGGCTTAACTCTTGTGTGGCCTCTTTCCACTTACATTCTGTTTTAGAAGCTCTCCCCATCCACTCACTACTAATGCTTTCTTACTTTCACATTTTTCAACCACAGTTATACAAATCCATATTCAAATATGAGGATCCAAATCCATAATAAACATGTATATGTTGTAAAAGTTTTTATATGTCTGTCTGAATAGAAGACTTCTAGTGAAATTTACAATTATTTGGCAATGACCAACTAAGATAACTTTATTACATGCTCATGGAATAAATAACAGCAATGGATGAAACCTAGCGATTAGAATTAGTAGATCATTATGAATGAGCCGGAAACACGCTTAACTCCTGAATCACATCCACCATGTTTGGTCTTTCATCGGGGCTTTCATGTATACACTGCATTCCAAGCTTTGTAAGTATGCTTGCTTCAGAATTAGAATATCTTCCCCTAAGATTTGTGTCGATGCAATCATCAAATTTGAAAGACTGAAATGCCGTCCGTATTGAACCACCTATCGTCGTCTTGCCAGATAAAACTTGAAGTACAATAACTCCAAATGCGTATATATCACTCTTTTCGGTAAAGCGTCCCGTAGTAATGTATTCGGGAGCTAGGTATCCCATTGCAGCACTTACTTTTAGAGCCGAGAAAACTACATCGTCTGCGAGAAGCTTGGGAAGTCCCGCATTCATGATCAAAGGATTAAAATCTTTGTCAAGGAGAACATTCTCCACTGAAATATTCTGGTGTACTATCGTAGGTTTGCTTGCTTCATTGCTGTGCAGATATCCTATACCTGATCATAAAGGAATAGCAAGTATTAAACATAAAGAAAATAGATATTAGGTTTGAATGTTTTTGGTCCATACAAATATGCAACCTTTTGCTTTTAGTTCCTGTAAAACATATTTAGTGTTTATAATCCTTGCAAATATGCAATTTTTGGCCTAAAGTCCTTACTTTTTTTCAGTCCCTGAAATATTTAGTCCCACCAATACATACTACATAAAGACTAAAGTGAATATTACACATATATTGCAGAGACTAATTTCAACATGAAGGACTAAAAAACAGCAAGGGGCCAATTATGATTATATCTGAAATTTTGTCAGATGTGATTCAGTTTCAGTAAGGACATTGCTGAAACTTTTTTTGGAAACTTCTTTCATTTGTACCATAGATTTCTTAAGAAAATATCATCAATTATGAATAGCTTACCCTTTGCAATGCCCTTGATGATAGTAACCCTCTTGGACCAGTCAAGCAAATGGCCACTTCTATCTTCTATGTCAAGATATTGGGACAGGTCACCCATCATAGCAAAGTCATTGATAAGGTAACATTCACCTCTACTACTTGAGCAACAGAAACCTCTTAGCTTGACAACGTTTTCATGTCTAAGTGAGGTTAATAAGCTCAATCCTTTTACAAATTCGGCTTCCTCAGTTTTGCAGCATGACATGTTAATGCTTGTAATGGCCACAAGAGAACCATCTCTGAGAACTCCCTTATACGTTGCCGAGAATTTGCTCTTACGCAATAAATTCACTTCTGAAAAATACTGTGTTGCAGATTCGACTTCATCTACATTAAACCTAAACTGGTTTAGATATTCATTGGATAATCCACCGGCATTTTGATCATCAGGCATTGGATAACATCCATTATAATAGTCAAGATTAACAAGTGTAGATGGACTTTTTCGGTATAACTCTTTAGGTTGCCGAGGACTAAATTTCCCCTCAGAAGAGTTTGATGAAATCTTCTGCTTTCGTCGACGGTATTTGACAAATGTAAACAATCCAGCACCTATGAGTGTGAGGGTGATGATGGTTATAACACTCGCTGTGATGATTATAGGAACACTTCTTGATTTTGAGCAATGTGTCTGGTTACAATGCATTTGGAAATTCGCAGGCTCCGGGCGAGGCGTTGCAGGATTACTATTTTTGAGGTGGTCTTGATCCGAGGTATCAATGTTGCTGACGTTTAAATCTGGTTCTTTGTTGCAAGCTCTCAAAGTAGAAATCCCTACTCCACATAAACCTTGGTTGTTTGCCCCTTGGAATCCTTCCCCAAGTCTATTCAATGCTTCATTTTCAATTTCAAAACAAAATCTTACTGCGGATTTAAACTATAATGCACAAAGACGAATGCCAAAAAAATTTGGAAAGTGAGGTGAGACATTAGGCATACCAGAAGGAACAGTTCCCGACAAAGAATTGTTTTGGATGTCTAGAACTTCCAAATGTGCAATATTGGCTAGTGCTGCAGGAATAGCACCACTGAAATTGTTGAAGCTCAAATTTAGCCTGCTTAGATTTTCCAAGTTCCCTAAGCTAAGAGGAATTTGACCAGTTAACTTGTTATATTGCAAAGCAAGAGTTGTAAGTTGCTTCAAGGAACCCATCTGTGTAGGTATATTCCCTACCAATTGATTATCTCCCAACTGAAGTACTGCATAAACAATTCAAAATCAATTTGTCGCCACATAACCAAACACACGCACCATAAAAATTGAACGTGAATGGATCGACATACACTCCTAACATGTTGGCTCATTGAAAAAACCCCTGAGCCCATCAAAAGGGTACATTGCACAAAGACACGTGAGATTTCAAAATCTATTCAAATCCAACACAGCAATACACAGAAATCACGTATAGTCCAGTCATGTACCAAAAGAAACACTCAACAGTTGTAAAAGTAACATTTCCACATGTCATTGAAAGCATAAGTGCCCTTTTTTCACTTAACAGTAAAAGGTGTAAACTAGTAAGCGAAAATTAAGTGAGCCAGTAAGGTATCTTCTTTATCTACATGATGATTTTTTGTGTAAATTAGAATATATCTTTACGCAATAGCATAGACTAATCTCACGAGATAATTGATATCTATTTGAAGGATTTAAGTATTTAACATCTTTAACGTATCTACTATTCGTGCCACACTATATATAATATATGGTCTTGTTGACACTCACAAGTGCTTGCAAAATTAAACTACTGTTAAGTGTTAACAACTTGATACTAAAAAACGGTGCTGTATACAATTATACATACATACCTTGGAGACTAGCCATGTTGCCAATCTCAGGAGGAATTCTTCCAGAAAGATTATTAACATCAAGATAGAGATCAACAAGTTCAGTAAGATTAGAAATCTGTGATGGTATCTCGCCAGAAAGATTGTTATAATGCAAGTATAACCCTGACAAGCATTTGAGTTCAGCCACAGCTGAAGATAATGAACCAGAAAGTCCCTTTCCCTGCAAAGAGATATTAGCCACTTTCCGATGTTCATTGCAAGCAACTCCTTCAAATGAACCACTACATGGATTACCATTACTGATCCATGAGGTAAGAATCTTTCCCTCTGGATCAAGAGAGGATTTCAAATCCATCAAAGCCCTTAACTCTGCATTTCCAAGAACAGTTTGTGAAGTTGTAAATACAATGAAAAGAAACATGGAAAAGAGGAGATGGAAGGAGTTCATGTCTGAATTATGAATTCTTGAACAAAGGCTAAAAAAAGAGATACCACCCTTTTTGAGGTTTTATGTTAAATAAGCTATCTTTGGTTTAAGGTTGTTGTGTAACATATTGTTGATTAATGATCAATGATCACTACTACCTTGTTTGAAGTTTGTTTGAGACTTAATGGTGTGTGATTTTGTTAGTATGTGGAAAGATTTAGATAGAGAAGAAAGGTAAGTAAAAGGATAAGCATTTTTTCAAAAAGAGGTGCATAATTAATTGAATTAACTTTATGAGTTGCTGACAGAAAGACAGAAAGTAGGTTTGGTTCACATTGCATCACTATTTCTTGACTTTGAGTAGGTTTTGGGAGGGAAATGGGAGTTTATGATGACTTTGGTGTTGGGTGGGAATAGCTGCAAGTGCCACTGCCACCCTTTGCGGAAAAGATTGGTGGAATTAGTTAATGCATGAATAGAGATGTGTCATGTTGTGGACCTACATTCTTTGACCAGTACTAGTATTTCTTTTTTGAAGGAACTAGTACTAATATTTCATTTTCACTTTTCAATCATCATCAATTTATATTGAGCTACTATTGTCTGTCTAGCAGTTGTGTGTTTCTAGATTTTACTCCCTCTATTCTTTTTTAAATTTTGTTTTTTCTTTCTTTTTTGCACTTACTAAAACAAACAATGATTAAATTCATCATTTTTTTATATAAATATTTGTTGTTTTATGATATCCAAAAAAGTCTAACGGTATAGTTTGTTGTCCGTTTACTTTTTATTCATGTATAATTAATCTTTAATATATAAAAAAGTTATATTATATATTTCTTTGCATTAAACTTTCCCATAAATAATTAAGGGTTCTAAATAGATTGCCAATTTGATTAGGAATATCTAACAACAAATGATTTGGTAACACAAGCTCTTTCAACTCTACCTTTCTTTTTAGTAGCCAACAAAATACTACCATTCAAATCATTGATAACACCCCACAAATTTGTCTTTAAGAATTTCATTGTATTTTTTGAAAAATGATTGTTTTCTCTTGTATTTTGAGAAATGAAATTTGTACAACTATTTTATGATAATTTTCTATGAAATTTGTACTCTTTCTCATATTTTCATTGTGTTACTCTCTCTTTCCTTATGAAATTTGTTTATATTTGGTTGTTCCATAAGTTGCTTCAAAATGGTTGTTTAAATAACATATCTTTCGTATTTATTGTCTTACTAATATTTTCCATGTGTGACATCGATGGGTCAAACATAAAGTGAAGTGAACACAGGTGCAGAGATTAACTATGAACTTGAGTTCCCAATAGTCCAACATTTCACTTGCTCGCATAAATAATTAACCTACTCTATGCACCCGTCCCCACACCCCCACTCACACTAATCCCTCTATTTTAATGGGCTTAGGCCCAAATAATCTACCCTCTAAACTCAATAACCGTCCAAAAATTCAAAAACATCATAACGACGTCGTAAAACTCATAATAAACAAAAAAACAAATCTCACACCACCATTTTCAATTTCAATTTATCCTCGTTCTGAGATTCTGAAGAGAGAGTGAAAAAGAAAGATCCGAAAAACATTTTCAATTTCATTTCACTGTGTTTGTAATATAAACGAGAAAACAAAAAATCTCTCAAACCCGAAATCAAACGAAAATGGGTAAGGATCTGAGCGACGATCAAATCTCATCAATGAAAGAAGCATTCACACTCTTCGACACAGACAACGACGGCAAGATCGCACCATCGGAGCTCGGAATCCTCATGCGTTCTCTCGGCGGTAACCCGACCCAAGCCCAACTCAAATCCATCGTCGCCGAAGAGAATCTAACCTCCCCTTTCGATTTCTCTCGATTTCTCGATCTCATGTCCAAACACATGAAACCTGAACCGTTCGATCGTCAACTAAGGGATGCGTTCAAAGTTCTCGATAAAGATGCTACTGGATTTGTTTCTGTCAATGAGCTTCGTCATATTTTGACGAGTATTGGTGAGAAGCTTGAGCCTGCTGAGTTTGATGAATGGATTAGGGAAGTTGATGTTGGGTCTGATGGGAAGATTCGTTATGAAGATTTCATCGCTAGAATGGTTGCGAAGTGAAGATGGATCGTGCTATTTGAATCGGTTTAAATCGTTTTTTACTTTGTTTGCTATGTTTAATTTGTTTTTGCATTGTGTTTTGTTCAAGTGGATCAATGAATTAACGTAGTTATGTTTGTTTATGATTTTAAGTTTGCGTACAACAGTTTGGATCAATGCTATGTAGCTAACCTTGGGTGTGGTTTTAGGAAATGTTTGGTTATTCAGATTGGATATTTGTTTGGGTTGATTTGTATGATAAGATCTGATTCTGAATGTATGTGTATCTAATGTTTATTTCTTTTTTGTATCAAGTTTGTTTTTTGAATTTTGAGTGTTGTGAAATCTGGAAGTAAGTGGTGGTGTTGCTATCTTACTAAATAATCATACGCTATTTACTACATGTTTCGTATCATTTGGGTGGTTGCCCGAATCAAGGTGGCTCGCCTTGATTCTGACAAATCGACCGTGATACAAAAGATGCGGTTAGTGTGGAATTGGGCTCTATAAAATAACTTGCCTGTATGTTTTGTATTTATACTGGCTTTTCTTGTTGTAGGAAGAAGAAATGCATATATTTCAATGTAGACAAGATTATTCTTGATTAGGAAATACAAATAGGAAATGTGTTATTGAGGTAATTTTAATACTCTAGGATTTCTTTTTTTTTTTTGGTAGTGGCCGGGGTTTGTACCTCAGACCTTGCATATTTTATGCATTGTCCCAACCAACTGAGCTAAGCTCACGAGGACATACTCTAGGATTTCTATTGAAGTAACATGTGTTTCGAATTTTGATTGTAGTGAAATAAGGAAGTAAATGTTGGTGTTGCTTTTTTACTAAATAATCAAACTCTATTTAGTGTGGAATTGGGCACTATGTTAAATCTCCACTTGTCTGCAGTTTCTAAGTATTTGGAGCTGATTTTTGTTGCTGAAGGAAGAAGGAATGCATTTAATTCAATGTAGAATAGATTGTTCTTGAATAGGAAACAAAAATAGAAAATGTCATTGAAGTTATTTTATCAGTCTAGAATGACAAAGATGACAAATTTTTGACGTTCAATAGCAGTTGAATGCTGGTTGTGTGTGTTTTCACCTGTGCTAGGTGTAACATATAGAAGGGAGCGGTTTGGATCGAATAGGATTAAGTGTTGCTTTAATTGAATATACGCTTGACGTGTCATGTTCTTTTGTGATTTAAACTGTTTAATTTAGGTTCTAAATATTATTTAGCTGTTGGTTCCCTACATAAATGATGATTGTCTATGCAGTTTTTTTCAAAGAAAAGTGCCTAAACGTTTTAGTTCAGGTTAGGAAGGAAGAAGCCATTCTGTTCTGTAACAAGCTTTAAGAGATCAAATGTTAATCTTTGGTCAAATGTAAAGAAATAGACTCTTTCTTTGTCTATAAATAATGCTTACTGCAATCTATTTGATGTACTGATTGAGTGGAAGACACTCTCAATCAAACCTAAACCTGAATAATCACTATTGTAGTTAACTGAGGTAGTGAGCTATTCACAGAGGCAGAGGGTTTTGGGGTACATGGGTCATTGCATGATACCCCCTCAATTTTGTAATTTTTGCATGTAGTTTATTTGATAGCGTCAACAAAATAAATTTTTGTTTTCAGATAATGAAAGAAAATTAGAAAATCCTTTATGTTGTATATGTTTTCCCCCTGCACCAAGTCTCTGGCTCCACCTCTAGCACTGTACAAGACATTGTAGCATATTTCGGGCAACGAGGGTTGATTTGTTCATGAAGTAGTGTTTTTGCATGTGTATTATGTGTGCCTGTGATTGCAAGAGGTAAAAGAGGTGTTTTTTTTGGTTCCACAAGTGTTTGCATGTTCTTTAAATGTGTCTATAATGTGGCAATAAAATATTGGATGATGCAGAAAAGAGAACCATTGTAAGAGTTAGAATGTTAGGATATAGAACTCTCCTAAATATGTGTGACTGTCTCACACAATCATGCATAATACATGTGAGACTCTGGCTTATGTATCGTTTATTCACTACGAAGGATTACTCTTGGATGATGTCATGTTTGTAAATTATGGATATGGATATGGATATTTAAATCCTCTAAGTTCTATGGTGATAATTTCGCAAATATCTATAAAACATTGAAATTCAAGTTAGTAGTGTATTGAATTGTTGTCCATGTCAGAATAAAGTTCAATGTGATCCCCTAGAACTTTAGACTGTGTCATAGAGCATCGCTATCAGGTCAAGTTAAGGTAGAATTGAAATGCGGCATGCTTGAATGGAAAACATTGATTGTCAAAAGTAGACAATCAAACCCATCTTCTTAGGCACATCCCAACCATTTGTTATTGAGTCTCATTCATTGAACATGAATGCAGATGAACTATGAGATAATGATCGATTATTTTTCCTTCCATATGGGCGTTTATCTGTGCACTTGTGTGTTTATTTACATAAACAAAACTTTGATAAATTCGTCACTTAAATTAAATAAATTCGTTCTCATTATATCATAAAATAAATATCTTCGTCTACATTACTAAAATAAAATAAGACCCCAATTAGATAGTTAAACGCACGACATAGTGCAAAAACTTCGACGCACGACATGGGCACGATAAAAGATGGAAATACATTTATATTTTTTAAATAAATAAAAGTAGAACATGGCTAACATCACAATAAAATCCAACAGCTGGTAAGCATTCTTCGGTTTTCGCGTCTCCCCTTCGCACCATTTATCTTTTTCCTTAACAAAATCATTATAAACTAATACCATCACCAATTAATCATAAGGAAATTATTTTGATGTCGAATTTTGATAAAATATCTTAGTACAAACATAGAATGAAATACCTAAATCTTATAATTATGTTAAAATAGAAGAAATATAACCAAATTTACACTATGTACAAGACTATATCGGTGTCCTTGTAAACCAACAACAAATGACTACATATTCCTGTGTTATGTAAAGATATATACTAATAACATACAAGAACCAATGATTTAATTTACATGTGTTACATGAAATATGATTGTGTGATACATGAGAATGTAGTTGAACAACAATCAACAACCAATATCATTGTGTGTTACATACAATATGATCATGTATTATATGAAGATGTAGATGAACAGCATCCAATGACTATATTTTAATGTGTTACATCAAATATTCTCATTTATCACATAAAAATGTAGATGACATCCAATGACTTACAACATGCATACTCGTGTATTACCTGAAATATAATAATGATTTACATGAAAATATGGAGGAAGAATGAACAAAAAACATCATAAGAGACATTAAAACATTCATTCCAGGAGAAGAATGAATATGTATGTTAAAATCCACCTAAATGCCATAAACAATAAATGTTTCTACCTTTGTAACAAAAATGACGTTTCTACCGTGAAGTTCACAAGGTACAAAGATATTGAAGCTGGCTTAAATTCAAGTCAAATCAATGAATAATAATTAGGTTTAGATGCACTTTTAATCTCCATATATAATTATTTTTTAATTTTAGTCTTTTTTTATTTTTCTAAAACTAACTCTTTGATCTTCTATTAAGAAAGTCAATAATTTTTTTTGTTCTCTACTAGTTTTAATGATGTGGCGTCTTCATTAATGACGTGGTACTATGTGGCATGAGTGAGTTGGAAAAAAATTGTGTCACTATTGTTGCAATTAATATTATTATTTATTTTATATATAAATTATAATATTAAAAAATAATTATTAATTTTTTGAACAAAATTTAATTTCAAGCACATCAAAATAACAAATTCAAGCATAACCTTAAACAAAGTAACTTAATCCAAAACTCTATTAAAGTAAATCTCATCACAAATCTTCCCAACATTAGCACCCACACCAATAAAAACCCATTCATTCTTTCACCTTAGCCTACTCACTAACCTCTTGAATAGTCATAGTCACAGAGATATCAATTTCAATGGGATTTAAATTTTGGATCTCTTGAAAGTATAGTTTTGAATATGGGAGTAGTTATAAAATTCAAGGAATTGCAAATAAGATCTATGGGTTGTCTATTGGGTTTTTGTGTTATTATCTCACTCACACAAACTTTCAATCTTTGCTTTATAGCCCAAACTCTCTTCTTCCCTATAATCTAACAATCATATGATTTTGAGATACAGTAATTTATTTTCACTGTTCAACTTTTATTTTAGACTATGATTCAATTTTCTTGTTGTAGTGTGGTTGTTTTTATTTTTTTAATCGATTTTTAATATTTTAATATGTTAATAAAATAAATTACAACAATAAATGGTCTGAAAAATATTTTATCCAGCTCAATTTAGACAATCAAAGAATCTAAAATACATAACTTAAGAGGGTAAGAGAGAGAGATGATTTTCTATTCAAGTATACATTTATGCAATCAATGAGATTGTAGCTAATACTTTGTATAATTTTCACCTTTGTAGTTCAAGAAAGAAAGATATGAACAGTGCTTCAAGAGGGAACTGGTGGTGGCTAAGTAGGAACCATAATCTATTTTTGTTAAAACGGTTTCATAGTTTAAAAACTAGATGTTAATAAATCTCTCTCTCTCTCTCTCTCTCTCTCTCTCTCTATATATATATATATATATATATATATATATATATATATATAGAGAGAGAGAGAGAGAGAGATAGGATCCGTTGACACACCGTTGATTTTGATTGATCTAAAGGTTTATATTTGTTCAATTAAAAGTATCATGTGACCATATTCATGCTATAAGTATTCATAATTTTTTTTTGGGAATAATACATATTCCTAATTAGTTCTATCGGTTTCCCTATCTTCTCCTATTAGTCATTTTCCATGATCTAACTTTTCAAAACTATTTTCATTTCTTTTACTTACACATGAAATAAAAATGGGAGGGTGTTCATCTTCTTCTTTTTACGGTAGGAGGCAATCATGAGTGGTGGAAAATTAACAAAGCAATAAACGGGAGCTTATCTTTTAATTAAAAACAAGTGGCTATTTTTTATCTATGTTATGTTAAACCAAATTATACCACCATTACAATATAATAAAATGGACGATGAGTAAATTTTGAGAAAATTTACTTATTTGTTGTTTGCCATTTTCATAACGAGATGATCAACCGGAGAAGAGAGGAAAACCTGGAGATCTAATTAGGAATATTTATTATTCCAAAAAGAAATCTTTATATAATACAAAAGCATACTTCTATGGGCAATAGTACACGTGGCGTCTCATGTTTCTTCTAGCCTTTAATGCTCCTTACATAAAAATTGCTACAATGCATTTTACCTTTGATCAAGAAAGTTGCCTTAATTACATTTTGGTTATATTACATTCATTCCATTTATTTAAAATGAAATAACTATATAACTATATGTATTATGTACGTTTAAATCGAACCGTATTGTTTTATCATTGTAAACTGAATTATTATAAAGACTAGAACAAAAACAAAAAACCACCTTTACATGTGATCAGACCAAACTAAAGTTTTTTTTTCTTCCTTTTTCCATTCTAATTTCGATTCTAATTGACCGATCAATTTTACGTATTAGTTAGCCGATGTTTTTTTAATTACTCGAAAATAACTTAATTATTGTATTATCTTTGTGAATTTTTTTAATCTCCGAAAATAATATTGTACGTATATATGAAAAATCGTTTTTAAGTTGTAAACCAAACTGACAAATAAATTAGTTTCTTTTTCGACTAAATTTTCAACCATATTTTAATATCCTACATATCTTAAAAGAAATAATTTTCTAATTTTTCTTGGAGAAACAGAGATGAACATCATGTACGGATACACTATTTTTAATCAGGAAAAGTAGCAATTAGTGGTGCCATTTTTTTTTTTAGCAATTACACTCTTTGGACTCTAATGTTTTGTGAAGGAGGACTCTAATGTTTTTTGTTTTTACCATATTTTTAATTTTATTTCCATTTTTTGTACACCATCATGGTATTGCCGTAATCAAGTCATAATTAATTTAGTCAAATGATCAATATAGTAACTTCTTTTTTATTTTATTTCTGTTATTTTGTACACCATCATGGTATTGCCGCACTCAAGGCATAATTAAGTTGGTCAAATGAGGGGAAATAGTAACATTTTTTTTATGGTTTGTAATATGAGGTTGTAGTGCCATTTTGCCAAAAAAAAAAAAAAGGAATCTGTATTCTTGATTGGAAATAGTTAATTAATACGAGGTTGTAGTGCAATGTATAAAAGGAAATAGTTAATTAATAGTTAATTTGCAATTAAATGCTACATTAACGTATTAACATATACATGTCCATTCGTTTCTATATTATTGATGTATTATTTTGTTGGTCGATCCAATTGTTGTATGACAAGTGTCGATTTTACTTTGGCGGTCAATCAGATTGCAACATACGTTTTGTTTTTTGTTTTTTCTTTTAGTTGCTTCACATAATAATTAATTTATTAGTTACTGCCTATAAAAAGTTCATGTTACATTTGATCATTTCATATGCTTTTTTCTTTCTTTTTCACATATTGTTGTTGGTATTAACAAAAGGAAGTTTTGCAATGACTCCGAGATCGTCTGATAATATCTCTGAGATCAACCCAGAAGGAATCATGGACCATAAAAGACGCTAATTAATTTCATATTATTTAGTGCTTCAATTTGTTAAAATAATTGTTTAGTGCTTAAAAAAAGATCACATATTATTCATCGAAAAAAAGTTAAAACAATTGTGGTAAGAATGAATGTTTTTCCAAAGGAAGTGATAAGAATGAACTTTTTTTTTGAAGGATATAAGAATGAACTTTTTTTTTTGCTAAGCAGGGAGAAAGACAGACATCAGGAGGCCACACCGACATTCCAACTAGGTTGGCACCCCGGGAAGCCTCCGTCCTATGCCTATCTAACTCTAAAATTTGATAAAAAAGGGGGAAAAAATATACAAGGAGAGGGGGGACTAGACCAAAACCCTCAGAAAAAACAAAAGAAAACATAAAAAACGACTACTAAATCTATAATTGGGCAAGCCAATTCTGTCTCGAAAGAAATCCATATGCAACTCTGCTGGAAGCCTGTCTAACAAAACAAAAACATTCATTGGCGGTTTGGAGAAGGTCCCCTAAAACGGGTGTTATAAGGCGGCTTCCCATCAAGAAGTTCTTTACGCATTATATTTTGTTGCTTCTTTGTCAAAGCCATTATTGTAGGATCCTCTGCCGCTTTTTTATCATATTCCTTGATATGTTGCCAAAGGTCCAGATCATGTTGAAGTCTTGGAGGGACTCGTTGGACAGGAATAGCACCATGGGGGGCGCTCCCAATCAAATTAACATCAATTTCTACAGTTGCTGAAGAGGTAGCCATTGTGGAGCCGACAGTGTCTGTAGGAACCGTTACTGGATGTACTGAGTTCTGATCTGCAATTTGAAGCTGTTTCTTGACTTGTTGCTTCTGATTCTTTGATAAAACCGGAATAGCATTTTCTTTATCATAAGCACGGATACGCTGCCATAAATCCAAGCTATCCTGAATTTTGGGATTAATTTGAGCTTCCTCCTTAGTAACCGAGTTTCTTTCACCATCCTGAAGCGAAACAGTGGATGCATTAAATGCCTGGGGATCTTCTTGGTCTAGTCTCTCCATCTCAGCTATCAATTCTGTCTCTACCGGGATTGAACGGACAAGAGGAAATTGAGAGTTTGCCTGCACGCCATCTTGGGCTACCTCTTGCTGCGCTGGTGAGTCCTCCCTAGTGGAATCGGAGGAAGCCGAATCATTAGAGAAAATTTGCACATCATCATGCGCAGAAGATGAAAGTGTTGTCGTCGCCTCCATGATTCGGGGAACCAACTCCTCCCCCCGAATTACGGGAATAGACTGCTCCACATCATCAAAATGCACGCCATCGTGCGCTACTAGTGAATCCATTTCAAACACAGTACTCGTCAGGAGAGTACCTGAAACAATGTCGTCTGTAACATTTTGTAATTCAAAAGAAAAAGATGTGGTTTGAGTGTCATGTTGCTTCGGACCCTTAGGGTCTTGTGCCGGAGCTAAAGTGGTTGGAACCGTGTTTGTAATAGCGGGGGGTGCTTCAAAGGCCTTGGAGGATCCGGTTCCAGAGGGGTTGTCTTTTGAAGGTTTCCAAACATGTTTTGTTGTCGGTATCTGTTCTTTTCCCTTATCGCTTCTTCCCTTCTCACCCGTAACTTTAGAAAGAGACTCGTCCTTTTTAGGGTACAACCAACGACACTTGGAAGCATCGTGGCCAATGCTTTTACAGTGCTTACAAAAATCAGGCAGTCCCTCGTACTCTATTGCCAACGGAAACGCAAAGCCTTCATGTTCTACCATTACCTCATAAAAAATATCTTTCGAGAGATCCATGTCAACCAGGATGCGGGCATAATGGCCATAAAGTCTGTTTCTAGTAACATTATCAATGAGTAACGGAATTCCCACCGCCCCTGCGATCTCATATAAGGTCCTCTCCATCCAGTACTCCTGTGGCAACTCCCATAACCGAATCCAAATCTGAGTGTGCGTTTGTCGTTGTGTGTGCATGTTGAAGTCTTTTGTCCATTCAAAAAATCTCAGTAAGTCTGGCTTCAAACAAATAGTACCGGCTGCCCAAACTGTTCGCATGTCCTCTTGTGAATTAAAGTAAAATTCATAAAAACCCCGTCCAAGGGACGTCAAATGCCATGGCCCCTTCACTTTCCACAACTTCTGTAATTTGGCAGCAAGATCTTTGGAAGAGTAAGGCTTGTCTCCTTTGTTCAGAACCAACCGACCTCGAAGGTTGGTTTTGCAAGCATTCAGTCCACGAACATATACATCATCCGTAATTTTGACCGACAACATATCACCACGGATGTAAGGCACCGGGAGAGGGTCAGACAGTACCGTATTACCACAAAGGGCCTGAGCAAAAGAGGGCTTAGGTGCAGCAGATATCATCTGAACCGTAGGAACGACGGTGGACATAACCGGTGGGGGAGCGACCACTGTTGAAAGCCGTCGTGATTCCTTGATACCAAAGTTGAGGGCTGGTGGGGCTAGCTCTGCCTGCCAGTCAAACATGGCTGAGGCAGGCAAAGCCACACCGGAGGTATGGCAGTCGTAGATCAAACCGTAGCTTTGAGATTACCAACCGCAAAGAATTGTTATTGTTCTAAATGACCAAAAGCAATTGTGATAAAAGTGAAATAAATGGAACGGTGGCTAAAGTATTCTATGAAAACACGTAATCACCAAAATCAACAATCACCAAAAAGCAATTATGGTGAAACTAGGATGATTGAAAATCTAAGAAAGAAAAGGTGCGGCGCTCATGCTAGGAAACCCTAACAGAGCGTGACTCTAGTAGTCATATTATAATATTACATTTTCATGAGAAGCTAAAAATATATGAATTGAGAAAATCATGAGTGGCTAAGTTAATAACGAAACGGGTTCTATTCTTAAAATGAACTTAATTACTTTTAATTTACTCATATACTTTCTTAAAATGTTGTCATTACTTATGTGTTTTTATATTTATTTTGCACATGATGTAATAAAATATAAATTATACTTAATTTTTATATCGTTACATTAATAGTGGTGATTTGTAACCAAAAAAATAAAATAACAGTGGTGATTTGCTTGAATTGTTTTTCTATAAATATCGGTTCCCATTTTACCATACCTCACACCACTTCTTTAACATTAAGTCATAGAATTCAAAGTTCTTTCAAAATTTTCAATTTTTTTCGTGTTTCAACAATTTTCATTTTTTTATTTTTCTCATTTTTTTCGAAGGCTCCAAAACCAAAAATTGGTTTAATTTACGAGATTAATTCGTTGACAGAATCATGGAGTGTGGTTTGTATTTTCACCTTTGGTTTGTTCTTGATGTATCAAACTTCAAGCCTCCATTCTCACTAGACACGATGATGACAAATGCATTTTTATGCATTTTTAATATTTTTTATTATTATTATATTTAATTTTTAATTATAAATAATATATTTATATTTATTCATTTCCTTTTGATTGATCAATATAAATAGGTTTTCAGACATTGAGTTTGATTTGTGTAATTTGATGGTATCAATTTGGTTTTATCATTTGTTACATTTTATTTTTAAAGTTGAGATGGAAATGCTTAATGGAGTTCATGTGCAACAATATTATAAAAGAAAAGAGGTTAAAAAAAGAATGATTTGAATTAAACTTGATCGTGATGGGTGTGTTCATTCTCAGATTGTTTCTCTTAGTGAAATTTGTTTCTTTTAATGACGAGCTACGGGTACTCAAATTCCACAATTTGTTTCACTAATGACGATTATGGGTACTCAAATCCAAACCAATCTAAAATAAAACCACAGGTGTGATAAAGAACAGAAAACCACACAAAATCTACAAAACGATCTAAACTACACGTAATTTTAATTTTAAATCGATGGATTGTTGACTCAAAACTTATTCAAAGCACACAAAGAAGCCTATTGACGAGCCATTTTTTTTTCTTTACGTAGAAACGTATGTTGTAAATTTCACTATGTTGGTGGGTTCAATTTTCAATTGAAGTGGAATTTGTGGATCAAGAAGTAGAATTTTCATTTATTTTTTTACCTTCTTTGTCTCTTGATTATTTTTCCTTTTTGCTTTACAATTGCACAATATATTAAACAAAAATGATTAATGGACACCCAAACCTCAACCAACTAAAGAGAGAGAGAGAGAGAGAAAGAAATAAAGAGAGTGAAGTGATAGATTGATAAGTTGGTGATTTGCAAAAAGACAAATATAAATATAAAATAAGATGTTGAATAAGTGTAAAAAAGTTTAGCATAATTATTCACATTCCTTTAAAAAATCTACTATTTTATATAATTTTAATAATTTATCATGATTATAATTTACTTTAAAATAATTTTGAAATATTAATATTATTTTAAAAAGTGAATATAAAATTAGTTAACATTGTTGAAATTGATTTGTCTCATGTGAAATCAATTTTTGTATATGATTTTGTTTTTTGCTAACAAAAATTTAGGTTAGATGGTAGGTGTCCCTGTCTAAAGTTTCTATATGATTTAGTAAATTTGTTTGCCAATAATTGTATTGGCTTTTTGTTATTCTATAATTTGAATCTTAAATATTGATAGCTTAAATAATGTTACATGTTAAAAAAAATTCCATTTCGATTGGAAGCTTTCTATTATGTCAAACAGTTTTGACCGAAAACTATTCAATATTAATGTAACATTAATTTTGTAAAATATAATTATGATTTCATTAGTTACTCAACAACAATAACTAATCATAATTATATTTTCACAACTTCAAAGACTTAACTATTCAATTTTTTTTTGTTTTGACAAAAGTTTCAATTACTTTTTATTATTGAATAAAGTTTTTTTGTTTGGGATTAAATTGGATAGCACAGTTTTTTATGGGCTAAAATAGATCTTAACTCTTTTTTATTATGTATTATTATTCTTATTATAAAAAAGATAATAGTAATCGTGAAGGTAATCAACTAATCACAAGTTGGATCACTCATTAGCCTACAATGGGTTGGATCTCACATTAGACTAAGAGCAACCACACAAGTGAAATTGACGTCAAATCATCATCCAAAACATTACACCATTATGTATATTTGGTCATTTCACTTACATATTTCTCGACACCTATTCTTGGATCGAATGTGCAATGTAAGTCATAATTGACACGTTAACATGTCTCATTTAAATTTGAGAGTCTCTTCATCTGTGATCTGGTGACATAGCCAAATAAGGTGAGACGAAAAAACAATATAGTCAAAACTGTGGGTTGATGGTAGTTTCATACATGGCACATTAACATACATCACTCTGTAACTG
Source organism: Medicago sativa (assembly GCF_051527215.1). NCBI lineage: Eukaryota > Viridiplantae > Streptophyta > Magnoliopsida > Fabales > Fabaceae > Medicago > Medicago sativa. The sequence continues at coordinate 4,955,405 of NC_140753.1, forward strand.
TGTGACTTTATGTGTCTATGATCTGGTGAGATGGTCAAATAAGGCCAGAGACACAATATAGTAGAAAATATAGGTTAGTAGTGGTTTCATAAAGAGATGTTTTTGTTCCTTTCTTTCACGAGAAGAGATAAAACAAATTAGAAAAAGAAAGAAGATGGAAAATGAATTTGAGCATGAGAGAAATGATAAGGGAAAAAACTAATAAGTGTGTTTTATAAAAAATGGCACATCAATTTAAAATGTCTAATAAACATGTATTTTATAAACTCATCAAAACACATCAATATTTTTTCATTGTCACATCCCACCAAATAACAAAAGTGTAGAAATTTTGTCAAAAAAAAAAAAGTTGGTTAAATCTAAAATAATAAATGTCGAATAAAAAACTACATGAAAGCTAATGACATCCAAAAATTAAAATTTAAGATAAAAATATAAACAAATGACAAACAAACAAATCATCATATATAATGTTGGAACTTTCGTGGGACCCTGCATTGTGATGTATCATCACATTAGACTAAGAACAACCACCCAAGTGAGATTGATATCACATCTCCCCTCAAAGTCTTAAGATATTAGGTATATGTGTCATCTCACTTATATGCTTCTTCAACATCTACTCTATGTACTTGATCCACCACCAAGACCCACTCCCGCTCCCCCACAATGTTGAATCGGGATATGATACCATCATTGGGCCTTTTGCGGAAGCTAACACTGGTGTGGATCAACACATTAAAGAAAGAGAAACCACACGTGACAACCTCACATCTTCATCCAAAATTTTAAAGCTTAAGCATATGAATTTTTTCACTTATTTGTTGATGAACTTTCACTCTTTTATTCAATGTTTGTCTTTAATTGACGCTGGATACATAACAATATTATTTCTCTCAAATATAGGGAAATTCTAGCCCGTGCTTGGCACGGGTGTCCAAACTAGTTATGAATATTTATGGCATGGAAATCTCAAAAGATGTGGTCACATGATACTTTTAATTGAACAAATATAAACCTTTAGATCAACCAAAATCAACGGTTAATATTTGGTGTCAACGAATCCGTTGACACCTGATGTCAACGGATACTATCTCATATATATATATATATATATATATATATATATATATATATATATATATATATAAAAACATAATACATACATACAAAAGTTTACTGCACATACCTCATCAATGTATTGTTAAAAAAAAAAGATAACAAGTAATTAGAAGTCTTATCCATCTCTAAGAGTGTTGACGACACTGACAGATAACGAGAAGTTATCACATTTGTAGCGTAAAGAAGTCCTATCAACTTTAGACACATTACTCAAACATAAAGAGATTTGACCGGTTTAAGATGTGCCATAAATCCTTTCTCAACATTAGAGTATTTGTTCGCAATGGCTGGAAACTCTTTAACTTTGGAGTGAAAAAGGACCAAAGATCTAGCACAGTCTTTGACTTGTTCCTCTGAATAAGTAGTCTGTAGTATTAATTTCTCGATCCAGTTAGGAGTTATCATTATAGTGCATCTGGATGCAAAAACAGCTGCAACTGAAACCATTGATGGAATGTAGTTCAGGGTGATAAAATTGATCATCCCCAATTCAAACAGGAAATAGGCCATGTTTTCCAAAAGAAAGTTGTTATATGTGTTATCTGCTGATGCCTTGATGAAAAGAGATAGGAAATGAAAGAGTGTTGGAACGGTCAGTTTCCAGTTTAAAGCTCCTAATATCTCTTCCTCAATCCAAAGTATCTGTGCACATGTGTAAGGATTATCAGGAAGAGTAACAAAGGTATCCACCTGCACAAAATTTACAAACTATTAGAGAAACATTAACAGCGTAGGAAAAATACATATTCATATAATACACACTTTAGGGTGCCGGATTCCGTCATACTTAGATGCTATCAGCAAGGCGCCCATGCCAACCAACCGATGTTTTTCCTCTCTCATCGATCTGGCTACCAAGAACCGATCAACAATATTCATAGATAGAAAAAGGGATTCTTGTGAAATTGCATACTTGGTCTGGATATCTATAACCCAGTCAAGAAGCTTAGCTCTCCTGCTAATATAAATATTAGATTGTGAGACTGCGTAATCACCGGTACTCGTACCCCCTCATCCTACATCAGCAACATATTTGCATCAATAAATACCAAAATATTAAAGACTTGTGCAAAAAAAGTTACTTCAAGTCATCATATTTATTTGTTAATCCTACCTTCTTATAAAACTTGTTTAATTCTTCGATATATTTCATAGTGACAAGTTCCTCTTTACCAACATCAGAGGTGACATCATTTACTTCATGTTTCTGTAATTTCAGAAAGAAAAAAAAACTCAAATAAAAGAAAAAAAACTTAGCCATAACCTATAAGTGAAATGAAACTAGTAACAAGAGAAGTTCACAATTATACCTTGTTTTTGTTAGTAGCAGCCTCTTTTTGTACATACTTTTGTAATTTATCTAGAATTTTGTCATCTGAACTGCCAAAAGAAGTAAAAATCCATATCAAGCCAGAATCAGTGAGTAAGAGAGGAAGGGGTAAACGAACAACGAAGAAAAGAACTTGGTTGTGTCTTTAGTGTTTTCACTATCAGTGTTTTCAGTGTTACATAAAATATGTGATCATGAGTTGCAAAAGATATAATGAACAACAACTTAAAACAAAACCATTTTTTCATGTGTTACATGAAATATGCTTGTGTGATACATGAGAATGTAGTTGAACAACAATCAACAACCGATATCATTGTGTGTTACGTAAAATATGATCATGTATTGCATGAAGATGTAGATGAACAACATCCAATGACTATATTTTAATGTGTTACATCAAATATCAGTGTTTTCAGTGTTACTTAAAATACGTGATCATGAGTTGCAAAAGATATAATGAACAACAACTTAAAACAAAGCCAATTTTTCATGTGTTACATGAAATATGCTTGTGTGATACATGTGAATGTAGTTGAACAACAATCAACAACCAATATCATTGTGTGTTACATAAAATATGATCATGTATTACATGAAGATGTAGATGAACAACATCCAATGACTATATTTTAACGTGTTACATCAAATATTCTCATTTATCACATAAAAATGTAGATGAACAACATCCAACGACTTACAACATGCATACTCATGTATTACCTGAAATATAACAGTGATTTACATGAAAATATGGAGGAAGATGAAAAAAAAAACATCATAAGAGACATTAAAATATTCATTTTAGGAGAAGAATGTATATGTATGTGAAAATCCACCTAAATGATGTTTCTACCTTTGTCAAAAAATAAATAAATGATGTTTCTACCATGAAGTTCACAAGATACAAAAATATTGAAGCGGGTCAATAAGAGATAAATTCAAGTCAAATCAATGAATAATGATTAGGTTTAGATGCACTTTTAATTTCCATATATAAATATTTTTAATTTTTAGTCATTTTTGCCCTTTTTCTAAAACTAACTCTTTGATCCTCTATTAAGAAAGTCAATAATTTTTTTTGTTCCCTACTAGTTTTAATGATGTGACGTCTTCATTAATGATGTGGTACTATGTGGCATTAGTGAGTTGGAAAAAAAATTGTGTCATTATTGTTGCAATTAATACTATTATTGATTTTATATATAAATTAAAATATTAAAAAATAATTATTAATTTTTTGAACAAAAGTTCATTTCAAGTACATCAAAACAACAAATTCAAGCACAACCTTAAACAAAGTAACCCAATCCAAAACTCTATTGAAGTAAATCTCATTACAAATCTCCCTAACATTAGCACCCACACCAATAAAAACTCATTCATTCCTTCACTTTAGCCTTCTCACTAACCTCTTGAATCGTCATAGTCACAGAGAAATCAATTTCAATGAGATTTAAATTTTGGGTCTCTTGAAAGTATTAGTTTTGAAGATGGAAGTAGCTATAAAATTCAAGGGATTGCAAATAAGGTCTATGGGTTGTTGATTGAGTTTCTGTGTTATTATCCGAACCTCACTCACACAAACTTTCAATCTTTGCTTTATAACCCAATCTCTCTTCTTCCCTATAATCTAACAATCATATGATTTTGAGATACACTAATTTCTTTTCATTGTTCAACTTTTATTTTAGACTATGGTTCAATTTTCTTGTTGTAGTGTGGTTGTTTTTGTTTTTTAATCGATTTTAATATGTTAATAAAATAAATTACAACAATAATGGTCTGAAAAATATTTTATCCAACTCATTAATGTCAGCCTAGTGTCATGTCATTTATGAGAGCACCATGTCACTTAAATTGACGGGGAATAGAAAAATTTAGTTGACTTTCTTAATACTACATAGTGAACAAAAAGCTGGTATTTAAAAAGGTGGACTAAAAGTTAAAAAATAGGTAAAATTATTCTCGTGGTCCCTTAACTTAATTTCGAGAAACAATAATGTTTTTTTTAGCTTTTTTTCATGTCATTTTTGTCATTTTGATCAATTTGCACATGAATTTTCAAGATTCAAAACTATGATTTTATTTTGATATGAGTTCTTAATGCTAAAATATATGGTCCTTCATTCATATTTCATATGAATTTTATATTTGATGCTTCAAAATCCATATTTAAACATATGAAAACGACATAAATGACAAAAAAATGATAAAAAACGAAATGGTTATATGAAATTAAGTTAAAGGACAATAAGTATAGTTTTTTCTAAAAAAATATGTATATAAGGGGACCAAAATTGTCATTAAGCATAATAATTAGAAGAAAAAAAAGTTGAATTTCCAATTTAAAGTTCAAATTGGATGCACAAAAGACATTCAATCAAATGAATCAATGAATGTTGAGAATAGTATATTTAAATATCTTTTTGAATATTTTAGATTTAAAATAAGATATCATTAAAATTTACAATTTTTTGTAAAAAAAAGTAAATTATAATTTATATTTTTGTCTCAAATGATTTTAATGTTGACACTTTTTTAAATTTATTTTTAGGCCAAATACCACTTTTGGTCCTTTTAGTTCGACAAAATTATCAAGTTAGTCCTTTAAGTTTCGAAAGTTTCAATTAGATCCTTTTAGTTTGAGAGAATTCCCAAGTTAGTTCTTTAATTTTCAAAAGTTTTAAATAGGTCCTTTTAGTTGATAAACTATTTTACCGTCCTTTTAGTTTGAAACTTAAAGGACAAACTTGAGAATTCTGTCAAACTAAAATGATCTAATTGAAACTTTTGAAACTTAAGGAACTAACTTGGAAATTCTGTCAAACTAAAAGGACTTAATTGAAACTTTCAAAACTTAAAGGATTAACTTGAGAATTCTGTCAAACTAAAAGAACAAAAATGATATTTGACCTTATTTTTATCATCAAAAGTTGTTTATTACGTAACGGCATTTACAAGTTAAAAAAAAAAAAAAAAAGATATTGGGGACCCAACCCAAACACAAGCAAGAGTAAAAAATGCAATGCAATTTATCCCTTGATTAACTAGGGTTTGTATTCATTACCAACATTTCAGTGTTGCGGTATAGGGAGTGACAGCCGAAGCCAGAAACCATGGGGCGTATGCATAGTAAAGGGTATGTATCTCCTCTTCCAATCTCAATTCAACATTCTTCCTCTTCAATTTATTTTCTCTCACACCATTGATTTGATTTCAGTAAGGGTATTTCTTCCTCCGCTTTACCCTACAAAAGAACTTCTCCTAGCTGGCTTAAGATCTCTTCACCAGAGGTAACTAATTTCACATTACACTCTTCTAATTGAAAACTTTGATGTTTTTTTAGTATTTATATTTTGAATTTGTTTCAGGTTGATGAGACTATTTGCAAGTTTGCTAAGAAGGGTTTGACTCCTTCCCAGATCGGTGTTATTCTTCGTGATTCTCACGGCATTGCTCAGGTCAAGAGCGTTACTGGCAGCAAAATCCTCCGTATCCTCAAAGCTCATGGTATCTCTCTATGCCCTGTTTGAATAAATAATTTAATTTGAAGCTTATATAATAGTGCTTATCATTAACAAGCGCTTCTTTACAATTGATAAAATAGAGGCAAACTGTTTTTGTATTAGTTATATGCTGTTTTCACAAGTTATCGGGGCTGGTGAACAGCCTGCGCAAAGCGGGATACTACACAAGGCCTCGAAATTTTGAGGTGCTGAATTCTCCAAAAAATATTAAATAGAAATGTTTAAGGGTCCAAATTTTAAATATGAAATTCTGAACTTAATTATACCAATATATCCCATTTTTTTGAGGGACAAATATTAGAACAGGGCCTTCAAAATATTTAAGATAGCATTGCAAGTTACGCTGGAGAGCTTATGTAAATAAGCCGAAAACAGCTTACGAACAGGTCATAAATTTTTTTAAGTTCTCCCAAATAGTCTCATAAGTGCTTATGTCAATATACAATAAGCTCAAATAAGTCAATCAAACAGACCCTAAATACATATGTAATCTTCATAAATTTACATTCAATTTTAGTTCCTATGAATTTGTGTCCATGTGGTGACTAAAAATGAATAATTTCTTTATAGCTAATAAATAAAAAAAAGTAGATAATGTTGAGGAACTAAACATATTTAACCGCTGAGTTTATTCATTCATTGTTTTGTTAATATGAAGGACTTGCACCTGAGATTCCCGAGGATCTGTACCATTTGATAAAGAAGGCGGTTTCAATCCGCAAGCATTTGGAGAGGAACAGAAAGGACAAGGACTCCAAGTTCAGACTCATCCTTGTTGAGAGCAGAATCCACCGTCTTGCTCGCTATTACAAGAAAACCAAGAAGCTTCCCCCTGTCTGGAAGTAGTAAGATTTTCACAACCTTTGCCATTTGTTTTGTATTTTCCATCCAATTGATTCAACTACAAATGCCAGGCTTAGCCACCGAATTAACCTTGTTTATGTCATTAGCCAAATTTCGATATTGAGCTTTGTGGTGGTATGCGTTAGATCGATCAGTTGCATTTTTTCAATTTGTGTTATCTTTGTATTTTGAATTCGTTTACTTGTCTAGGGGAAAATTTATTATATAGCTATTGATTAAAAATTAATTAAGTTTTGGAATGCCTTAAAACTTTGGGGACCTAGATTCCATTTTTTTATTGGCAGGGAAATATGAGGCATGTTTACAAAAAGGGAAGTAATAATCAAAGGGTAAAGGAAATTAAAGAAATATATCTTAAATAATGACTTTCTGTCATTTATTTGAAAGGGTCATTCAAATTTGGGCATCCCGTAAAGTTCACTAGGACCCATGAGCACCTGCACTTAGGAAGGATCTTGTTAGCCATAAATTTAACTAATGCATTATGGGTTGAGTACTAGTCCTCTCTGAATAGAACGGTTAACATCCTTCCCCTTGGGTGCATCTTCCTTCATGTTTTCCACGTTTTAATTTTGAGTTCATACCGTGTCATCTTCAGCTCTAGTCAAGTCTGTTTTTAAAATAGATGAAAAGCGGAAAAGAACGAATAGTTAAAAATGATTTTCAACCAAGAGTGACATTGAAGTCTTTATTTTTCCTTCGTATGTGTTTTATCCTACTAAATAAGTATAAGCATAAAGTGATTTTCGTTCTAAATTTTTACTCAGGCACTTTCTAAGTACTAACCATTGCACATACCAATTATATTGTTTACTCTGTTATCAATTTCTGTTAATCACCAGGGTTTTACCATTACTTTGATATAAATTGCTTTTAATGATATAATATCACACTTCAGACCCGTGTGCTTCTGCACAGTAACATGAATGAAATGGAAGTCATAAATTATTACTTGTGCTCATATTTCTTTTGAAAATCATTTTTGTTATCATTGCAGCTGTTTAATTAAATTTTATGTTGACATACATGCATAATATTGTTTCTCAATAGGCTAATATTATGGTGTGATTGCCTGGTTTATTATTTCTTATGTACTTTTATTGAAGTGTGCACAGCTGTATGTTACTTAATAATCTTTTAACCTCTTGAACTTTCCAGTCTTGCCTTCCTGTTAATTTGCAATTCTACCATGTTCCTATCGCAACTAATGACTTTTGAATTTGCAGCGAATCAACAACTGCCAGCACTTTGGTTGCTTAGAGCTTTGTATGGGCTCATTCTTCATGCTTTCCGGTAACAGAGGGTTGCTGCACTGGCAATCTGCAAGGTCATTTTGAGGTTTATCTAGAGACTTGATGGGCCATGCAATTTCTTATTTTGTTAAGAACCTTTGATAAAGTAGAAAGATATTAATTATTTTACTTTGACTGCATTGTATTCTTTTTAAGTAAACTGTTCGAAAGTTGTTTCAAACGATCTTTGTATTTCTGCATTCTTGTGTGTGTGTGTGTGTGTGTGTGTGTGTGTGTGTGTGTGTGTGTGTGAGCATGCATTTACAAATGAAACATAGGATTTTTATTTTAATTAAATGCTTGCTGATTGCTTAGAAGGGAAAAATTTACATCGGGAAAATGAGCTTTCATTAAAACCTGTTGTCTTTCAAAAAAAAAAAAATTAAAACCTATTGTATTGCCTTTCTGTAATTAGCATTCCAGAGAAGCAAGTCAATTTTCTGCTGGTTGTGAGGACGCCTTGTTGATACTTCAATTCAGTATGGTATTTTTTAAGTCGATTCTGGTCTTCCAAAATCTAAACCAACAGTTAATATTATTTTTATACAAGGGAGGCCCTTAGGCCAAACTACAAAATCAATAAATTTTAACTAGTAGACACAGTAAAAAAAGTATTGACAAGAGCAACAAACTGCTAGATAAGGATTTCTTGCATTGGATGCTGTAAATTCCAGAAATTTGTAAGATTGAATGAGAGAGCAAAGACACAGAAAATAAATAATTTATTATGATAATACACGTTATTGACTTTGCCAAAAGAACAATTCAGTTTTTTTATATCAATGAATGAATAATATGTCCTATCTTTCATGTATTTATTTATACTACCCCTTCCTCCCAGAATACACTTTCAAATAGGTGGCACACGTGGTTCCTAACACGATCTTTCCCAATCTTCATTGCCACCTCTGGTGACTTACCACACACCATTGAATTTGTGCTTGAGCAGCCCTCTTATGTATCTTTTGTGGACGTTTTTGTTGTCCAATACTTTCTCAAGGATTACTACCTCTGCCTTTACTTGCAATAAAGTTGGGTAAGGTTTGCTCCCCAATCAAGGTAAAGGGATCATAATTGGAATCGTCGACAAAGGAATAACCCTCTCACATCCTTCCTTTTTTGATGAGGGAATGCCTTCTCCACCTGCAAAATGGAATGGCCATTGTGAATTCACAGGGAAGAGGATTTGTAACAAGAAGATCATTGGAGCAAGGAACATCGTAAATTCATCCCTTCCATACGATGAAGTTGGCCACGGAATTCACACGGCCTGGAAGGCCCGTGAAAGGTGCTAATGTCTTTGGTAATGCTAATGGTACTGCAACTGGCATGGCACCATATGCACACTTGGCAATTTACGAAGTATGCGGCATCTTTGGTTGTGCTGAAAGTGTCATATTAGCTGGAATGGATGCTGCAGTTGATGATGGTGTTGATGTTCTTTGTCACTCCCTTGGACCACCCTCTACTTCTTTCTATGAAGATGGAATTGCACTTGGTGCATTTAGTGCAATTCAAAAGGGAATTTTTGTTAGTTGTTCAGCTGCAAATTCAGGTCCTTTTCATGGTACATTGTCTAATGAAGCACCATGGATTTTAACTGTTGGTGCAAGCACAACCGACAGAAAAATAGAAGCAATAGCTAAACTTGGCAACGGGAAAAAATATATTGGAGAGTCAGTGTTTCAACCAAAAGACTTTGCATCAACATTATTGCCACTTGTGTATGCAGGTGCAATTAATACAAGTGATGATTCCATTGCCTTTTGTGATCCTTTTGCCATGAAGAATGTTGATGTTAAGGGAAAGGTAGTTTTGTGTGAAGGTGGATTTGTTGAAAGAATAGACAAAGGTCAAGCAGTTAAAGATGCTGGTGGTGCTGCTATGATACTTGTCAATAGTGAAGTTGAAGCATTTAATCCATTTGCTGACGTTCATATTCTACCTGTTGTGCATGTAAGTTATGCTGGTTTATCCATCAAAGATTATATAAACTCAACTTCAACACCAATGGCCACAATTTTATTCAAAGGAACTGTTATTGGAAATCCACTTGCCCCTCAAGTTGTTTCATTTTCATCAAGAGGTCCAAGCAAAGCAAGCCCTGGTATTCTGAAACCAGACATAATTGGACCTGGAGTGAACATTCTTGCAGGATGGCCTATATCATTAGACAATAGTACATCATCGTTTAACATAATTTCAGGTACCTCAACGTCATGTCCTCATCTTTGTGGCATTGCTGCTTTGCTGAAAAACTCGCATCCAGATTGGTCTCCCGCTGCTATAAAATCAGCAATCATGACAACTGCTAATCAAGTTAATCTCCATGGTAAGCCTATTTTGGACCAAAGGCTTCTACTAGCTGATGTATTTGCCACTGGTGCTGGACATGTTAACCCTTCAAAAGCAAACGATCCGGGACTTGTTTATGATATTGAAACAAATGATTATGTTCCTTATTTGTGTGGTTTAAATTATACTGATAGACAAGTTGGAATTATTTTGCGACAGAAAGTGAAATACTCTGATGTAAAGAGCATACCACAAGCACAGCTTAATTATCCATCGATTTCGATTCGGTTGGGGAATACTTCATAGTTTTATAGTAGAACATTGACAAATGTTGGACCGGTCAACACAACTTACAATGTGGTAATTTATGTACCTTTGGCAGTACGTATGAGCGTCAGGCCTTCTCAAATAACATTCACTGAGGTGAAGCAAAAGGTAACATATTGGGTTGATTTTATACCTGAAGACAGAGAGAATAGGGGTGATAACTTTATTGCTCAAGGATCTATCAATTGGGTTTCTGCAAAGTATTCTGTTAGCATTCCTATTGCTGTCGTATTTGTGTGAAAATGTGGCAAAATAAATTAATTAGAGCATGACATTATTTGCAAAGGTGCAATAAAAGCATGGAGCTTATTATCTTCAATTACTTTGATGTTAATTTGAAGTCCATCTCTGTGAATACTATGATACCGTGGATCTTAATAATCTTATTCCATTGATAATCTCCTTTTAAACAATAGTCATATGAATTTTATCAAGTAATACATTGAAAACAATATACAACAAACAATGTGCTGCCAACATTCCTGTTTGGCTGTTTCAACCCCTTAAAATAGTTTCCAAAGTACATTCTATTCCTGTAACAATCCTAACACACAGTGCTTCAAGAGGAATGAATTTAATTTTGGGATTATATACAAGGAAGGAAAGAATTTTTTATTAGAAAACTTTTTAAAGTATCATTACATTGAATGCCATGGATTCTAGTAATTAAAAATTGACATAATTAAATTGGTTAAGTATCTATGTTTTCCGTAAATAGATATATTACGCTTTCATTAATTTTTTTTAATTATTTTTCGTCGTATCTTAAATTATCAATCAAAATCTTTTCTTAATAGAATATTTTTCTTTGGAATTAATTAAAAGGGATTTGTCCACATTTGCAATTTTTTTCACATAATTTTTTTTTGTCCATAAGTCCTAGATAAAAATATCGAAGGAGTTTGTATCACCTCTATTTATATGATGAATTTTCAATGACTATTGTCATTTTATCTATTCAAAAAATCTAAAGATTACACAAAAAAAAAAAAAAAAGATCAAAAAACCTAAAACGAGATTACACACACAACTACCATGAACTTAACCACATAACCCCTGCTCAAAAAAACGAAGAACAAAATCAGAACTACAAACTAAAAAAAATTAGACCAACGCTCTATAAATAAATAAACAAAAACAGATTTTTTTTTTTAATATTATAAATACAGTTTTTGACATTAATAATGCATTAAATGTTGCAAATTGTGATCAAAACTTTCTACAAATCTTAATTCTTTGATCCATATATACAATAGCATTTCCTTTTTTGATAGACCAAAATATATATTGCGTTTTAATGAGTTTTTTCAAATAATATCTTAAGATAATGAATAGGATCTTTTTTCTTAATTACTTGAAAAACTCTCTACTTATAGCGATTGAACTTAATTTTCAGGATTAATTAATTATAGAAAACACACCTTTTGCCTTAATTTCCTCTTCATCATTATATTTTTTTCTGCAATATTGTATTCTCTAGATAGTAGTTTTGTATAAACATGGACAACAACAAAAAGCAAACCTCGTCTCCTTCATCAACAACCGTTAATTTCGATCAACAACTCAGTCCCAAGGACTCCATTTGTCCATCACCACCATCTGTATGCATCACTACACATTTCTTTTGTTACCAAGACTATATTTTATTTTACCTTTTTTTTTTTGTTTGAGAAAACTATATTTCATTTTACTTATTACTACCATATTATATGCTAGGGTTTTACTTGAAAATTTCGGTCCGGCCTACATTTTTTTGTTTGTTTTTGTCTTTTTTATAAACTTGAGATCTAGTACTGTTCTGGTGTATGATAGTTTTTCTCTCTGACTTGAATATTCTAGTTTGTAGTATGCGTATAATTGATCTCAAGGACTTAAAATGTTCTTTTATCTAAAAAATAGAGTGGTTAAGAACATCATGGTGAAACTCATTTGATTTAAGATGACAATAGTAAATACAAGTTTTGTTATTTTAAGTTTTGTTGATATTCGTATTATTTTGCTTGTACTTTTTTCTGCCAAGTTTATGTATATTCTTTTTTTTTGGGTGATTATGTATATGTGGTAAAAAAATGTATATGTGTGGTAAAATCAATGTTTACAAAAGTAAGACCGAATTGACCGGTTGAACCGGAAACGGATCAATTCATCGGTTGATTTGATCCCTTTTATACTTTTGGGTGATTGAATTTGGTTGAACCCATTGACATGTGGTTGGTTCAATTCGTGATAATTTTTTTATACTTTTTTAATGGTTTTTGTTTATTTGTAATCTAGTTCAAACCGTTGTTGGATCAATTGAATCATAATTTGAAATTCTTACCGGTTTGATCATCATAATGGTTAAAAGTACTCTCTCAACTATTATGAAAAAAGTGGTGATTTCCAATTGATTTGTAACTAAATCAATTAGTTATATGGTCCTAAATTTGATTTTGGACGTGATTATGGTCTTAAAATATTTATGAAGAGTGGTATTTATCACTTTACAAACAAATTTTGTATCCTCACCCACACATTACCCCCGCATCAAGTCCAACATAGTGGACGTGAGGTGGTGTATTAATATTCACGTTTGAAGTCAGTTTTATAACGACGAGTTAAACTAAAAATGTAATTTATTGCTTTGATAAACACACATAGCACATATATTAATGCTGTTTTTTATTTGTCAGGTTAAGGAAAATGGATCAAGAATTCAAGAAGCGGGAAACAAAAATCTTGGAACACCTGGTAATTTGTTTAGAAAATTCTCCTCATCTATATATAATATAAAATACTTTAATTTGATTACATCATTTACATGACATACAACTACAAAATATACAACTAGAAATATATATGGCTTAAAACCACTTAAAATAAGTCTACTCTTTTTTTTTTTTTTTTTGAATGGAAGACTATGTCTGCATTTATTTAGTAATGTTTCTGTTTGGTTTCGTTTTAGGGACTTCTGGCAGTGACATATCTAACAAGAGTACTAATACCCATTATTATAAAGATATAGGGGAAACCACCTTGTTCAGCTCTTCAATCCTCTATGGTGGTCGTGAAGATGATAGCCCAATAGGAAATACAGCTGAACCCTCTGATGCTGTGAGTGCAATCATTCTCATCCTTTTTTCATATGTTTGACCTGAGGAATTTAGTATATCCTTCCTAGAGAACATATACAAACATCTTATAACTGTGAGATATAATTAAATGTTTGTATAAAATTATTTTATGGATTTAATAAAGTGTTTTGGCCAATTTGGGTGGACTAATTTAACTTATTCAAAAGTAAATTAATAAATAAATAGTGTTCTGAAACACTAAAAACTAAAAAGTCTCACATTGCTTGGAATTGAATCAAGGTCAAGGGTAGTTTATATAACACACACTCATACTTCTAAAACATAGTGTTGTGGACTTGAGGTCAAAAAGTTAGTCTCGGTTGGAGGGTCTGTTTTAGTACACAAGTCCCACATTGTTTGAGAATTGAGACTAAATGTAGTTTATAGTACATTATAAACAACATTCACATTCTCCAATTTTGACTTTAATAACAATTACTTCTAATGTACATATGAATATGGTGCTAAAACAATACTTACTTGGACACAAACCCAAATAAAAATGTTTAGGTACACACAAAATTAAAAAAAAAAATTAAACAGAATGATGTCAATTGATATGACTAAATTATTTTTATTTAATTTTGTTTGTTTCATGTGAGTGTGCTCAAATAATATTGATTTTGGGTTGTGCCTATAATAAACTTTATCATGAATGGTTGTGAATCGCTGAATTTTTTAACACCGTTAGCATATCAAGATTAAACTTTTATGTTATATTCTAAGTGCATATGAATTAAATTCCAATAATATAATGCCACTAGCTGATTTCGTAATTGTAATTAAGAATATGATTAAAATTAGTCACCAGAAAGATGATATACATTCATGCAATGAGGTTATAGCTAATACTTTGTATGATTTTCACCTTTATAGTTCAAGAAAGGTACGGATAATGCTGATCCCAATTGTAACAATCCTAACAGTGCTTCAAGAGGGGATTGGTGGCTAGGTAGAAACCATTATTTACTCACTTTGATTATGCCTATATTACTCACTTTCATAGTTTTATTACAGCTATATTATTTCTTCGGATTTGCCAGGTTCCCTTTATTACTAAATCACTGTGGCATGGTGTTAAGAGTTAGCATTCTGCAGCCTGCTGGTAAATATTCCTTCTCCTTCTTTATATTCCTTGACTAAGCTAGATACATGTAATTTAATATATAGAATTGATGATACCAATTTTAATTGAAAATTAAAATTAAAATTGTTTGAGGATACACGTTAAGAAACTTTAAATATAAATATTATCAACATTCAATTTTTTAAAAAATTAAAATTGTTATTTTTAATATAAAATTGTTATTTTTAAATTCCTTAAAATGTACTCTTAAAATAAAAGTTAACAAACCCTTTTCTTTTAATTTTTTTTTTCCTTCTACTTCTTCAGCATGCGAAGGAGATATTGCATTTTTAATATTGCATTTGTTTATGTAGCAGAAAGAAGATCGATCGCATAAGCTCAAGCGTGCTCTAATTCACCATGCAAATATACAAGTTAGGTATCCATTACATTTTTCATCCATTAGTTGGGTCCTTTTTTGTCTCAGATAGCGGGTATAATTAGCTAAATCGTTAAAGTACTTTGGGCAAAAGTAATTTCTGCTTAGTTTTTAATTTTTAAATTTATGAAAAGGTTTTGTATTAAACTTTGTTTATGTTGATATGATCGTTCTTGGTCTTTTGGGGATTCATCTTCACTACGTAGTATATGTTATCATTGCTTGAAAATAACATGGGTTCTTGCTTTCTATTGAGTGTGCACATGTTGGTAACATATTGTTTACTTTCCATTTTATATAGTTTAGTAGTTAAATTGAGGATGGATGAATCTTATATATTTTTCTCACTAATTGTCAGTATTGATTTAATTTTTCTTTTAGGTTTGTACTTAAATGTCCTAAATTTGCAAGAAATCAATTGTTGATACGAAGCATAAATTGAGTTTTTGTTCCATCCTTGAACTCTTTGGAAGTCTTTAATTTGCATTTCATAGGCAACATTCATATATGTTGTTGGAAAAATTATACTTAAAATTATTATAAGGGAAATGTTATCATGTGCCCTTACTCTAAGGACATATGTTAATAAGTTGAGGGAAAAAAGCGAAGAATATGTTAAACTTCTTCTAATTAGTTAGAGGGGTGAAAGAGACAAACAAAATATAAGGCATTCACACCTTTTATTTCTCCACTAAGAAAACAAGTATGAGCAAATTACTTTCATTTTTAGTTGTAGGTTATACCCTTTACTCCCTCTCGAGTTAGGGTTCACGAAGTTGTAATCATAGAAAATATTTTTGCAAATACCCACACTTTTTTTTTTATCTTGTATTTCTTTAACTTTTTTTTCCATAGATTTTTTTTTTCGAATCTACTTTATTTGTCACTGTTTTTTTCTCTAGTCACTCTTTCTCAAACCCTAACAAAGTCTTAATGTTCTATTAATTAGATTACTTAACGTATATTTATCATGTATCGCTGCGTGACTGCAGTTTAAAACTTTGCATACACAAACTTCAACTAAAATCAATTCCGTGCCTCCAATACTTAATAAAAAAATGTACAAAGGTTAACATGAAAAAGGCATAGACTAGTACATAGGAAGATTAAAGCCAGTCTCATACTACTTTACATTAGTGTTTGTTTATTTGTTTCGTAGGTCTTCATGGCTCATTAAGATACGTCATAGTAGTATCAAAAATAGGCTTAACTCGAGTTGTTGTCCAAATATGTTGATAGAGTTGTATCGGTGGAGATTTCAACATCAAGATTTTTTTCAAAACCTCGAACATGTAGATTTTGTAGGTTTCAATGTTCTTCTTGCTTCTCTTCATCTTCTTATTGGTTGAGGATGCGTCGTTTGGAATCTTTTTCTCTGTTGGTGCCTTGTCTGCAGCTTTCTTCTCGGTTGTTTTGGCCATGGATGATTGAATGGATGAGACGAAAGAATTTTTTTTTTAACAGAATGAGATACAAAGAATAGTGCGCGCTTAGAAATCAGAATACAGGGGACTGGGGAATGGTTCATATAGGAAATTAGGAATGGTTAGTGGGAGCTGATTGGTTAGTTTTAGAGTTTGCGGATCGATGACATGGATATATTATTTAACATGAATATCGTGCGGTTGTGCAAATTAAAAAAAAAAAAAGTTTAGCTTTAATTCTTTAAATTATTTGAATTTGTTTTAGGTTTAATTCTTTAAAGTTTAAACTATTTGAATTTGGTTTAGACTGATATCTGAACTAAAAAAGATAAGAAATTAAAATCTTAAACTGTTTTTTTAATAGTTAATTTCTTCCGTTAAATAATCATTAATCAACGTTGAACAAATTTGTAGTTTATAAATAAATTCATGAACTATTAAATCACAAGAGGAATTTGACGTGTAACGGGTATCTATGTGTGCAACTATAAGAGTTAGAACCCTCTTCATTAAATAGGGTTAATAACTGTTTACCTCATATAATATTATCGAGTTTCAGTTTACCTACTGTAAAAAAAAAAAAAATTGGATTGAAACCTAATTCTTTGTTTTGGACCCTCAAAGACATATGACACTGAAACATATGACATACATGATGAGGTGGCGTGTTGACAATGTATCACTGGATGATGTGGCATTGAAACATCAATTTTTTTTATTTAAAATTTATTAAACACATCAGAATAATACCCATAATATTTTTTTGGGTTAATTGTTTAAATTGATCTTGTAATATACACTATGTCTGAAAAATGACCATGTAGAATAGAAAACATATATATTCTAGCCTCGTAATTTGATATTCTTTATGTTTTTTACCCTATTATATATGTGTAGTCCAAAAAAGTGACCTAAAAGTTTAATTTTTTCATGAATTTTTCCATGCATGTTTAGAACGTTAAAATATAGCTTTCGACGAGTGATAATATAAAATAATTAATGATGGTGGGATCTATTTTGCTCACTTTTCCGTCAGCAACCCACACTTTTCTGTTAGCTTTTGATCGAGTACAGATAGTTAAACAAATACAGCTCCTGCCTGGTTAGTAGAGAAGTAAAAATATAGAAACAAATTTTGTGACATCCACACCTTTTTAATTTCTCCAGTAACATGTGGAAGAGAAAAAAAAGCAGAAAAAATTATTTTAATTTTTTAGTGTATATGTATCCCGTGTACACGATGCTGATGTTGAAAGGAGAAGAAAACACATAACAATCGAAGTAAATAAAGAGAAACATACACAATTCTGTTTGGATTGACTTATTTCTGACTTATGAAAAATAACTTATGCAAATAATTAAGTTTTTATGTTAATTCTTAAGTTCTTGCTAACGAAATTGTATCTTCATAAATTGTTTTTTTTTCATAAACTACCTTGACAAGATTATGAATAATCATAAAAATCTTATTTATTTGCATAAATTGTCTTGCATATGCTCAAAAACAAGTCAATCCAAACAGACCCATAGTATTTTCAATTGCATATAGATTTTGATGATTCTACAATCAGTGAGTGAGGCAACTTTTAAGTTCATCAACTTAAAAGATTGTATTCATAACATCACTCTTGGACTGTGTTTGTTTATGCAAATATATGCTTCAATAAATTCACAATAAATACTCATTTTTGACATGAGAAAGACACGCAGACAGACACAACACATAACAAACAAATGCTTAATCTAAAATGCATCCAAGTGTATTTTTAGTTGTTCAAAACATGCTCAAGTCTGCAGTTAAGTCACCTGAGAATGAATCAGCTTCTACTTTCTAAGAATTATATTGAATTTTTCAAATCAGCATTTCACAACAAAAATATACATACTTACCATTATAAGCTCTACTCTTATCCATTTCACAACAAAAATATTCTTCATCACTCATTCATCAACAAGCATGGATAGGTGAAGCAAGTTCTAACGAGGCTACATATATATGAAAATGATACAAAAGTACACAACAGCATGGTGAATGGTATATGCCAAATTGCACCAAGTCGGGTGTAGCTCTGTAATCTATATGAATACCAGCGTAGGGCAAGAATTCTAAGTCTCAACTAACATGAGGACCAAAAGATATCAATGTCAATGAGGATTCGTAAGAAATAATCTCCAAGAGGATACCATTTTGTAGTCTAATGAAACATTACATGCTGGCAAACAAACTAGTTTAAACCTACAATATGGAATTACAAGTACGTAGTTTAAACCTAAAACATGGTAATTAAGGTTTAACCTTACAAAACCCAAACATAGATTGACCCCAAAAAGAGCTCTGTAGATGCTTTGGGGCTAACCATACTTCCAAAGATTATTTTACCATAAAAACCAAGATTGACTTGTTAAGCAAAATGTCTGACTAATCATTCATGCTTATAGTGTTAATTGCAGTTCGCAACTGCCGCAATCCTCGAAGGTTCTAGAGGTCAGTGTAATGACATCACAAGGACAATCGGCGTTTAATGATTCAAAATGTCACGGTAACCACATAACAACAACAATCAGAGCAGCATTTATCATGTATCGCTGCGTAACTGCAGTTTAAAACTTTGCATTTGTGGAATAAATATAAACTTCAACTACAGTCAATTTGGTGCATCCAATACTCGTAAAAAACTGTACAAAGGTTAACATAAAAAAGGCATAGTACATAGGAAGATTAAACTCGACCAAAATATAAAATTAAAGAAGAAAAAAAGAGACCATGATACTATACTAGTTCTTCCCCTCAGTTCCCCAATACAATTGGCATACTGCAATTATATAGGGAAGAGAAACAGGATACATGTGGAACATTAGATGATATTATGCAGCAAAACATATGACATCGAAATCACCAAACATTCTTGTTCTTAAGAGGAGAGTGAAAGTCAAGGTACCACCTTACAAACTTCTTGAGTCCAGCTTCCAAATCAGTAGTAGGCATGTAACCAAGCTCCCTTTGTGCCCTGCTGATGTTAGCATGAGTAAACCTAACATCACCATTTATTGGCATCGGCACTACCTTCCTCTTCACTTTCACCTTCAAAAGCTTCTCCAATATATTGACAAGCTCACTAACCGGAACTGGCGAAGTATTACCCAAGTTAAAAATCCTATATTGCGCATTTCCCTTCTTCTTCCCACCACTACCAGTACTTTTCTTAGCTGTATCCAAAGCCCCTAAACACCCTTTGACAATATCATCAATATACGTAAAATCTCTAGTTACACTTCCACCATCAGGGGATTCAAACACAGTAATTTGCTTTCCTTTCAAAATATCCTTAGTGAATAAGTAAACAGCCATATCGGGACGACCCCAAGGACCATAAACAGTGAAGAAACGTAAACCAGTTACGGAAAGACCATAAATATGATTATAAGTATGTGCAAATTCTTCACCAGCTTTCTTTGTCGCTGCATAGAGACTAGCAGGTTGATCCGTTCGATCCTTTTCTGAAAAAGGAGTCTTCGAATTCAACCCGTAAACCGAACTCGAAGAAGCGTAAACAATCGCCGGTTGAGGGTTTGCCGATTTAGAAACTTCAAGGAGGTTAACAAAACCTGTAGAATAAATCATAACTTAGTCTCAGAATTACTATCACTCTATCAGTCTATCTCCAATTTAATACATAAACTATTTAATACATGTTAGACAAACCCATATATTAAATAGTCCTTAAGCTCAGTCTCAAAAGTATCTGTTAGATATAGGCCATGTTTGGATAAACAACTTATTTTCAGCTTATAGCACAGGCACTTGTCAAGATAAAATTAAGTTAAATTGCTTTTGGATATAATATAAGTTGTTTTCAAAAGCTTTCTTAGATAACTTATGAAAATAAGCTGAAATAGGGCCTGTTTGGATTGACTTATTTTTAAGCTTAAGAAAAATAGCTTATGCAAATAAATAAGCTTTTATGTAAATTGTTAAGTTCTTACTGACGAAAATTCTTCATAAGCTGTTTTGTCCTAATCTACCTTGACAATCTTATGAATAATACTAAAAGGTTATTTATTTACATAAGCTGTTTTTGCATAAGCTAAAAAAATAAGTCAATTCAAACGGGCCCATAAGCTTATGAAAAATGTCATAATATTTTTCACAAGTTCTCCCAAACAGTCTCACACAACTTATACTAGTAGATGAGCTCAAATAAGCCACTTAATCATATTTCCACTTAATCATAACAAACTTCTAACTACCTTAAACTAATTCTAACAAATCTCTCACTGTATCTAACACTATCACTCTCTACGATTTAGTCCATAAACAATATAAATATAATGAATAATTCTTAAACTATATATAAAATTGATTAGGTTTCAAACCTGCAATGTTGCTATGAACATACGAATTAGGGTTACGCATAGCGTAACGAACCCCAGCTTGAGCAGCAAGATGCATAACATGTGTGAAAGCAACAACATCAAACAGTTTACGAAGAAGATCAATATCATTGATATCACCTTCAACAACGAAAACACCCGCGCGTGAAAGAACCTTCGCACGAGTGCGTTTGAGGTTAATATCATAATACCGATTGAAATTATCAATCCCTAAAACCCCATCGCCACGTCGCTTAAGAGCGAGCGAGACATGCATACCGACGAAACCAGAAGCGCCGGTGACAAGAACGGTGAGAGGTGAACCGGAGGGAGAGTTATGGCGGGTTGATTTGGTGACCCGTTTTTCCCATTCGGGTCCGCCCCATGAATTTTTGTTGGGGAGTGATGACGTGGAAGGTGAAGAAGAAGGTGAGAGAATGAAAAAGAAAATAATGAAAGCGAGGAAAACGAAAATTGAAGACCATAGTGTGAATTTTGATGATCTAATGCGATGAATGTTGTTATTATTGTTGTAAGGTTGGTAATGATATTTTTCTGGTTTAGAGGGAAATATACCTATGCCACCCATTTTTGTTCAGAATTGAATTCACGGTGTTCCTTCTTCTTGATTGATTGATTTCGAGGGTTTTGACTTATGTTGACTCTCTATGACCGTGTTCTTGCTAATTAAGTAGACTTTGTCTCATTCCAAGAACAAGGATTGTTTGTGTTTACATGCAAGGGTTTTAAACGGGGTAAATAGTCACTTTGGTCCTTGAATAAGTGACGAGTAGTCACAATAGTCCTTCAATGTATCGAAATAGCAAACTAGTTTCTGATTGTGCAATTTGTTAGTCAAAATAGTCCTTGATATTAAAATATTTCGTTAATATTGTCATATTAGTCCTTCAGTAGACTTACTTATTGCCACATTAGTTCTTATACGTACTTACTTTTTGTCATTTTAGTCCTTATATTACTTATTGTCATTTTAGTCCTTATATCAAAAGAGTTATTGTGAGTATTAAGGGGTTATTTAAGCTTTAGGGACTATTTTGACTAACAAAGTGGACAATCATGGACTATTTTGAAATTTTGATACATTGAAGGACTATTGTGACTACTTGCTACACATTTAGGGACCAAAGTGACTATTACCCCGTTTTAAATAGTGGCGACAGCACGGCGTACCAAAAGAGGGTTTGCAAGGTTCTGCTTAAACAATATAAGGTGAGCTTACTTCAGTTGGTTGGGACAATGCAAGGTCTGGGGTTCAACCTCGGCCACTAAAAAAATAAAATAATCCAAGGTTTAACCCGGCCTGATAATTCTTAGGCAAAGATTATATTTGATCTATTGTAGTTTAGTTTTTGATTTTTAAATAATATTTAAATTAGTCTCTAACAAATTTTTTATAGATCACAAATTAGTTCCCAACAATCCCTCAAAAAATAAAAAATTAATTCCCAACAAGACAGCGAGATTCAAAATTTGGAATTTGCAAAAGACATGTCTTTTATGCATCTTATAGCAGAATCAGATGCTTCTAATGTGGTTTCAACGTTGAATGCTCACCAACAATCTCCCAACTATGTTGGCTCTGTTATTCGAGATTGCATTAGTTTTAAGGGTAGTTTTCGTAGTTTAAATTTTTTGCATGTTAGGCGTGAAGCTAACCAAGCTGCTCATTATTTAGCTAAATACGCTCTTAAGAATTTAGATTGTATATGGGTCGAAGAAACTCCGCCTTGTATTTCTGCAGTCTTGGTATTTGATTTATTGCCAGACTTTCGTTAATGAAATTGTCTTTAACATAGAAAAAAAAAAGATTCAAAATTTGTTGGATGAAGAATATTGTTGCTAAAAATATAAAAGATTTGTTTCAAATATATTCAGTGCTGAAAATATATTTATGGACAATAAATATATTTTTGTACCGTATGAAGGAAGATTTGATGCAAATATATTTTGAAAGGGAATATTTGATGCAAATATTCTTTCACTGAAGGAGAAAAAAAAACGTATCTTCAGCGTGATATCCATTCCAAATTTATGAGTTATATTTCTCTATAAATATAAACCGTGTATCAGATGAAACCTTGAGAGAGAGAGGTAGAGAGTCTGAAGACAAGGGTTTAGAAGTCAACAAGAAAACTAGAGTTTAAATAGAGTTTGCTCTTGGCAACAAACACTGGGATTGAGATTGATTCACCTTGGAAACACACTATTAGGATTGAGTCTCTTGGTCACGGGAAGAGATTGAGACTTTGGGTAGAATTAGGTTTGAAGACTTATTCTTGTAACACTTTGATATCTCTTTTGTAAAGTTACTCATCATATATTGGAACGGAGGGCTGCTCTCTCACCCATACTATACTAGATCAGTATTGGACCAAACTGGGTAAACAAATTTCGTGTGTTCTCTCTTTCTTTCTCTCACTGTTTTCTACTTTTGTTTGTGTTTATAATTGCTACCCACGTTGATATTGGTTGCTTGATTAATTTGCTCCACACATCAAGTATTTTATTGGTGTGATTTTTAACGAATTCACAACAATTGCTCCCCAGACTAGGTCAGTTTGGTCCGAACTGGGTAAACAAATTTCGTGTGTTCTCTCTTCTTTTTCTCTAGCTGTTTTTTTTTTCTTCCTACTTTTGCTTGTGTTTATTATTGTTCCCACGTTGATTTTGATTGCTTGATTGCTTTGCTCCACACATTTTATTGGTGTCAGTTTTTGACCGAATTGGGTAAACAAATTTCGTGTGTTCTCTCTTCTTTTCGTGTGTTCTCTCTTCTTTTCTCTAGCTGTTTTTTTTTCTACTTTTGCTTGTGTTTATTTTTGTTCCCACGTTGATTTTGATTGGTTGATTACTTTGTTCCACACATTTTATTGGTGTGATTTTCGTCGAATTCACAACATTTGTAATGACATACGTCATTAAACCCGCCAAAGGAGCATTCTTCCACCACCGAATATAAGGCCTTATTTGAGAGCCAATGATTATGATTATTAAAGTAAAACATTGTTGGTCCTCAATCATGATTATCAAATTTGTGACAAGAGTTCTGTCAAAACTAATTGTGACAAGAGAGCAATGGTGTGAAACATCCTTATTCAAAACCAATAAACCCAAATCCCCGACTCTATTAACCATTGAATGAAGACCAAAATTCTATTTAGCTGATTCAAACATTTACCATTTGGTATGCGGACTTGATAGACCTGAAAGACTTTATGTGGCTCGTAATGTTTAGCTAAATAAACTTTTAAATAAGCCCTAATACCCTAAAAAAAAAAAAAATAAGCCCTAACATTTTATATTTTAAAAAATCATGTGTGGTTAGGATCTAATGTTAGCATAATTGCATAAAGAACTCTGAGTCTTACTTTGAAGAATTTAATAGAAAGTATAAACTTCAATATATTTTTTTACAACGATAAACAATTATTTTGTTTAATGTATATAGAGAGATATATTTAATTGTATTGACAATGGAAAAATATATAATATCTTAAAAATATAAACAATATGTCAAAACATTTGTTATATTTTTCGGATGTGCCCTTAAAAAAAATCGTATGGGAAAACACATCGAATATTTTTTTGCTCCACCAAATCAACTTTCTCGATCCATCAGTGAAACAATTCAAATGCCCAAATAAACAGGATGAGGCAGATTCTAGTTAAAGTAGCTTTGCCAGCAGCTCCTCCTTCGTCGCCTCTGGTTATTGCTGCAAATTGGAAAACAAAACTCATTAATATTAGTGAGTTTATTGCTGAAATGTTAACTTTGTAATTTTATAATATCAACAAATTATGTTCTTTAGTTAAACTTTTCCTGAAAAAAAAAGTCTTTAGTTAAATTTGTATAATTATAATTCATTATTAATTAAGTAATACTAATGATCATTTTAATTTAGGTTTGATCGCTGTTTACTGACATCTCATAGAATTGTATATTTATAAAGTGATATAGATAAACTTAAAATTATAAAATTAAACATTTTTAACCTGGTAAATAAGATTTCTTATTTCCTCCCTAATAAAAAAAGTTTTCTTATTACTTAAACTAAAAACTTGGTTCACCAAATGGAAGAAGTTAGAATTAAGTGGATTATAAAAAATAATAATGGGTGTTGCTAACCGGTGCTCCGGTGGCACTGGTTAAGGAACAAATAATTGATGGATCACACTTGTTTTACATTAATTAAAGTAATTAAAATTAGTAAATACGATATTCAATACTCTCTCAAAAGCAAAGCTATTTCCCATATATATATATATGCAACTCCTTTTCTCTCCTTTCAATTTCTTGAATTTTTTTCCGTGATTTTTTTTTTCAAAAGCTGTATCCAATTTTTTTCAAAGGCAAAAGTTGTATCCAAATTTTTTCCGTGAAAAAGTCTATTGTTTTCTTTCATTTTTATAATTAAAAGTTGTAAAAATAATTAAACTAAGAAAAAATAATATGAAGTCCAAAATAAATTAGCAATTCCAAAGATAAAACATAGCCAATTAAAATATCAAATACAAAATTATTAAATGTGTATTTGAGAGAGTATTGAATACAACATTTACTAATTTTAATTAATTGACTAATTTCTCACTTTAATTAATGTAAAACAAGTGTGATCTATCAATTAATTGTTCCTTAACCAGTGCACAGGGAGCACTGGATAACATTGCCCAAAAATAATTGAAGTGATTTTTAATGTGAAATATTGTTAATATTTAATAATTATAATTGATTAGTAGGACAAAAATATTTACAGTGACAAACACATGATATTCTTGTGTGCACTTTAAAAGGGTTATGTGTTCACTTTAATTGATTAGTAGTATAAAAGTCCGAAAAAAAGTGGATTAAAAATAATTTAAATTGATTAGTAATATAAAGGGTTTTATGTGTGCAATTTGCCATTTGTTTGTCTAGGGTAAGATTTGTTCAACAAAATATGGGGAAAAAATCACTCATTAAATCTATTAAGGTTCCTCACAGTTAGCTGATCGAATGAATGAGATACTTATGTTTGGCGGAAAAAAGATGTATACACTAGACTTCATAAAACAAGGATTTGCAAAACAAAATAATTTCACAAAACATTGTAAGTATGTTTTGATCGACTTATTTAAACTTATCTAATAACATAAGTACTTTGTAATAATATTTGAGAGAACTTCTTAAAACAACTTATGTTATGTTCATAATTTCAACAAGTTCTTCAAAATAACTAATAAAAACAACTTTTAGCATCTACAAAAATATTTTAAATTTATTTATCAGTTGTTCTAGAAATAGCATATACATAGACACTTATGATGATACCACAAAACACTTAAAATATATTGCTACTCTTACTAAAGAAGACTGCTTGCCGAGGCACCAGTTTGTGTCGCTTAAGTGGTGCATCTGTTAAACATTATTGATAAACTAAAATGTGAAATTAAGAGGATTTTACCGGGGGGCTGCAATGACGACTGGGGAAGAGTTGGAGAAGAAGCTGAAAATTTCCAATAAAGAAAAATAAAGAAAGTATCAGGATATGATATGAATGAATTATTAGGAAAATACACACATATAAAGTTGACTTGTGATCAGTTGATGAAAAGTGGTCTATTGATCCGAGACCCGCATCACGGAATCATTGATAAACAATAATTCATACTCCCTTCGTTCCATTTTAATTTACATGGATTAAGAAAAAAAGTATAAATAAATGAGATAGTGATATTTTACTATATTATCCTTTACATCCATCGATGTAATCTCATTATTATAAATTGAATTGACGAAAAAAGTACTTAATTATACGGTAGAATTGAAAAATAAAAAAGTAATATTCCTTTACAAAACGAAATGATCATTCATTTTGGATCAATTTTTTTTCAATGGGTCACTCGATTTAGGACGGAAGAAGTATTAAATATGTTTTCATTTCACATACCTATGCAGGAGCTGATATTGAAGTTGATACCACATAAGTGTATAACTCGGAAAACCTGAGTGATTTTCAAACCAAAAGCTTCAAATAAGCCAGAAGCTGAGAAAAGTTGACAGAAACATGTTTTGTCGGTTGCATATAGATCTTTAATTGGATTGCAGCAAATGTATGGTGGTTTTGTAGAGTTAACGTAGTCAATGCATGGTAATAGTATCTGATCAGCACAAGGTGGAAGCACTTGTGCATCTACTAAGCTAATTATTAGCAGTAACACCCAAACCAGCATCACCCGTGTACACATTTTGCCATTATTCATTTTGTTATAATTGATGAGACAACGAGACCTTAATTTTGTTCCACTTTTCCTATGTGAAAATGTGTGGGTGTGTGTGTGTGTACTATATAGGTTGCTTTGGTTTATTTTATTTTTGTGCTAACTATTTATTTGAGTTCTATTTTGGTTTAATATACATATAGTTCCCATTGCCTCACTGGAAAAGTTTATTTTCATTGCATTTGACTTTATTAATCAACGAGGTGACTCTTTATATCCCTAGCGTATAGTCAATGGTTTCTCTCTCTCTGATTAGTGATCCATATCTCTCAAATCTCAATTACTCTTCAATCTTCATTTTCTTTTGCGAGAAAAAATAAATAAAGGAGTCTTTTCGAGTTGCGTTAGGAACAGAGAATTAGATAGCTGCGGTCTTTGCTTTGATCCAATTGAGAGTGGCTGGCATATGACGAAATAAGTTTAATGTTAATCAGAAGGCTTATCTAATTTTATAAGGGTTGACGAAGTTAAGGTCATTAAAATAATTCATTTTTTAATTAAGTAAAATTTCATATAAATCGGTTGAGATGAAATAAAGAATTAATGATTTTGTGTAATTATATGTCTTGGATTGATGTTATTTTGAGTGTGGTTCAAACGATTTAAAAAAAAGGTGATATGGTTGTGTAACTTGTGTGTTCTATAAAAGAAATTGCAAAAGAAAAAAAGTGTATATGGTATGTTGAATGCATACTACTTTTTTTTTTAAGCAAAAAGAGGTGCAGATGGTGAACCAACTACAACACCCTTAAAATATATAGATAGAAATAAACAAAAACAAAAGGAGAAGGGGGACATAGACCAAAACCTTCTCATACAAAGAAAAAGCAAAACAACAAAAATAAAGCAGATAAGAAATAAAAAGCAACAAAAAACCAAGAGATAGGAAGGAAAGAACGAAACCCACTTATAGAACTCAAATCAATTCGGAGGTCTTCCCTTAGAACGAGTGTTATGAACTTGAAAACATTTCTGCACATTCTTCTTCTTTTGAATGCATACTACTTGTTGCTAAGTGGTTTGATTATTTATGGTTAGTGGATTTTTGGTTTAAATTTTATAAGACATTGTTGGTTGTAAATTAGATGTTATTTTTGAAATCCTTGGAGCTAACACTAGATTGTAAAAAAAAAAAAGTTTATGACTAAAATAAACTTATTTATGATATAATAGGTACTGCGACCTATGTTAGATTCAATAGGTTGTTTGAGTTATCTAACAATAAACAGTGACAACAATGATGATGCATGTTTTAGGTTAGGGTGAATAGTGAAGCTTGGAAGTGGAGAAGGAGGTTGTTGGCTTGGAAGGAAGAGCATGTGAGGGTATGTTGTGAGTTTTGTTAACTTCTACTTGATATCCATCCTATATATAAGTAATATTTGTCTTTTTCGCATTTCTTAAACAAAAGTTGTTAGTGTAATTAATGTGTTAATTTTGTGTGTAATATTACTAAATTGTTCTTTGTTTATATGTGTATTAAATTTAACTTTTTATATTTCAATAGAAGTTAGTAGTATTACTTAGGGGTATGTTGAAAAAAATGCATCTAATAATTTGTAAAAGAGCTTATATTTAGGGATAAAACTTTTTCTCAAAAAATGTCTATAATTAGGGACATAGAGTACTATTTTGCAGGTTATTATGAATGATAGGTGGGTGTATGTGGAAATTGCCTCCATCTCAATGTTATTCAGTGAAAAGTACACACTACAAGAAACATTACATTTTGTCAGGGGCAAAATCCCTGGCAAAAGGACGGAATCCCTGGCAAACTGGATGTTTGTGAGGGAATTTCCCAGGGGCATAAGCCATCGCAAAACCGCTCATCGCAAACCTTTTGCCAGGGGTTCCACCCCTGGGAAAAAAACGAGGGCCTTAACCCCTGGTAAACTGCCTGGCATTTTCCCTGACATAAGCCCTGGTATTTTCCCTCACTTTATTCTGCAACCTCTGACTCTGACTGACTGATGGAAAGTCAAGTGTCAGTACGAAAAAAACCAGGGACATGCGAGGGGTTTAACCCCTGGCAAACGTCCATTTTATTTTTTTTAAAAAATTGTTTTATTTATAAAAACGTATTTTTTATTAATTAATTAAATAGTTTAAAAATAATTTTAATTAATAAAAAAATTGATTTTTTTTAAAATTGTTTTTTAAATACAATTATTTGTGTTCAAAAATCATTTTAATAAATAAAATTTATTTTAAAAAATAAATAAATTTGTTTTTGAGATATAATTAATTATTTGAAAAATCATTTTTATTAATAAAATTTATGTTAAAAAAATAAAGAAAAATAATTAGTTTGAATTGATAAAAGATTCTAAGCAAAAAAAAAAATACAATTATGCCAAATAAAAGTCTAATGGGTTGTACGGCCCAATACCAACAATTAAAACTAAACCCTGATTCCATCAATTATATGTGGGCAACAAAATCTCTTCTTTCTTCAAACATAGCTGCCGCTGCTCTCATCTCTTCTTCATATTTTTTTTTTACTGCAAACATCATTAAAGCTAACTAGCCATACAAGAAGAAGAAGGCGGCAGCAACAAGATCCACAACAATAGTTGGGCAGATAGAAAAAGTCTTACCTTGAAATAGAAAAACCACAACAACTCAACACAACCAACCTGAACAGATGCAAGGCAAACAATACAGCAACCAAATTGGAAACAACAAAGAATGAAAATAGAAAATGAACAGAGAATGAAGAAGAAAATGAAGAAGAATGGTTAGCTTTTAAGTCCAGTCATGGAGGAGTAATTTTTTTTCTAAGTCTGAGACACTTGCAATGAAGAAACAGACCTGATTGCATATATATAGGCCAGGAAAAAAGCCACGGCTTCATTCAATAAACGAGGGGTTTTACCCCTGTCACGCCTGCTGCAACAGCTTTTGTGTAGGTTGACTTGACAACCGAATGGCAATAGCAGAGATTCTCTGCTGAATCACGCGTCCCAGGGGCAGTCCGTCGGATATGCCGTGGCTTTTTGCTGCAATTTCTGAAACATGGCAGGCGGTTTGAATTTTGATTTTTCCCGGGCAAACCATACCAGGTGTTTTATCTTGGTTTTCGGGTGTCAAACATTGATTATGTCTGAACCTTTTAAACCGGTGATATCTTATTTTTTCTTGGGAAGGGAAAAAGTAAGCAAAACCCTTGAGAATCGAGGTCCGGGAGTTGTTTTCGCTACGGGAAGGTGTTAGGCACCCATAACGACTATAGTAACCTATAGGAACCGTCTTTAATTTCTACGCGCGCGCTTTTATTTTTAAATGCTATTTGAAAATGTTATTTACACCTAAAATTTGCTAAGTGAAGAATTGGAGGGAGAAGAAAGTGTTTGAATTTTTATTTTAGTTGAATTGAAGGAATTTTGTTCCTTGCCTACGTACCCGATTAAGGGATCAAATCCACCGTAGTTCTCTCTCAAAAAATGTTTTTTGTTTTTGTTGGTTGATTTTAAGTTTGAAAATTGGATTTTGAAGAATAGAAAGAGGCCTCAAGGGCATGAGATTAGGAAATAGTGAGGTTGGATTAGTGAATTGCAAAATATGGTCAAAATAGGATTAGAGTTCATTGAAATTTGATTAAGAAAATGGAAAAGAAAAATACAATGGGATATTGGATCCCAAGGTTTATTCGGAAAAGGTTTGAGTGAAGTTGTTCACATTTGTTTGGAAAATTGGTTTTTTCTAAGTATAAACCCTAGGCATACATCTAAACATACAATCCTAAACATACATCTAAACATGCATATTCTAGCTATATAGTGATGTGTGTGCATGTGTCAGTGCTTGTGTCGGTGTACATCATTAGAGTCCATTGTCCTTTACATCATACCCTAAATACATTCTATGGCCTCTTTGCCAAGAAATTAAAATTGCATGAAGGTAAAATATTACAAAACCTCTAAGTATTTACATTTTAAACTTGGCATGAAATTGTAACTTAAAATGCAAGAAATTAGATGAAGAAGAAGATGAAGTGGGAATGCTTATGATGAATATGAAACATGAAATGGAAAGGTTAGTAGCATAGAGCAATATCAAAGGAAATAAGGCAAGAGAAGTACTAGGACATAAAGGATAGAAAATAAAGGCAAAAGAGTGCAAATATAGCTAAAATTTATTCATAAAATGCAAGAACCAAGTGACCTATAATTCTCACATTCCAATCACATTTTAAAAGGTTTATAATAAAGTCTTAGAATGGAAATTAAGGCTACATGATTTTCTTGGCATTTTAAAACAAACTTTGAACATACTTGCATTATTTAACTATTCAACTAACTTGCAAGCTAAGTAACTAATCAAAATTCATACTCATGCACTAATATCAAACACAAACAGTAGCTAAATCCTATGGAATCAAAAGGTATAGGTCACCAACATTCATCAAGCAATTTGGATTGAAATCAAATGAATTTTCATTTATTTTTTTAGCATAAAATGTCACAAAGCATTAGGAAAATTAACCACACCATGCTCACCAATTTTTTTATGTAAAATCAACACTAGAAGGTCACATAATTGTCAAAAAACACTCATGAATTTCTTTGGAATTTTTTAAAGAGTTTTGATCACAAGAACATGTAAAATTTTCACAAGATTTAACAAATGTAATAAACTATTGAAAAAAAAATGCTACATATTTTTTTATCCAAATTCAACACATAATAACATCACAAGAAGATCAAGAAACTAGTCAAAAACACATGAAAAAATACTTGGAATTTTTAGCAAATTTTTTGAGCATAAAGGTGTGCAAATAGCAAGAAACAGTGGCAAGAATAGCAAAAAAAACAAGGAAACACGCAGGAAACTAAGCCCAAACCCAAGCCCAAGGGATGAACGGATCCTGGATCCTCAGGGAGTTCAGGGACCGTTGGATTGATCCAGATGGATCAACCCTAGATCCAACGGTCAGGGGAGCGAACCAGCTGAACCAGACCGGTTCAAAGGCTTATATAAAGGCCAGGTGACCGGTCTAATTCATTTCACACTTCTCATTCTCTCTCTTCACTCGTTCTTCTCTCTTCTCTCTCTAAAACCCTAACCTAGCCGGAAACTGGGGAGGACGGCGGAGAACGGCGGAGGAAGATGAAGATTCATCGGAATCTTCATCTTCTCCGACGACCTGATGCTACTTTTTCAAACTTTTTACACAGAAACGTTCGTCTTCCTCCCCTGTTTACGGATCCACGGTTATTTTTATGAAATTATGATGAAAACGAAGTAGATCGGACTTTGAACTTACGGTTTCTAGGGTTTTCAAACTTTTTCTAATCTTCTTGAAACTAAACCCCTATCTAACCTATTTTCTTCGCTGATGATGATTATAAACTTGGATTCATGAAATAAACGGTGAATCTTGAGGAATTTACATTTTAGGGTTTCGGTTTCAATTCTTTCCTGAATCTTTTCGAAGTTTTTGCTTCGATTCACCGTTTATTTATGCTTACAAGCCTTCGATGATGATTTGACATGAAAAACGAGAAGGTTTTGAGGTTTTACCTGGAGATTCGAATGAGAAGACGAAGAAAATCTTCGTGAATCTTCTTTGAGTTTCTGGTAGGTGATTTGTTGCTACGAACTGAAAAATGTACCGGTAAATTTCCTCTTCTTCTTCTCTGATTCGGATCCTTCTTCAATTCCTCTTCTTCTCCACTGTGATCGTATAAGTTCTTCGAACTTGTGCTTGAATTGCAGTGGTTTGAGTTCAGTGATGATGATTCAGCTTCGAATCTCTGAGAACTCTCACCAATTCATCGGAATTGTGTTGAATTTTGGCTTTGAGAACTTAGGGTTTGTGATTGTTCTTCTGTGTTCTTGATTGATCCTGATTTTGGATCGTAACTGAATAGAGAGAGAATGTGAAATCTGTTTGTGATGTGGCACTGAACTTTGCTGAGTTGTTTCGTTTTTTTTGGGACTGTGATGATTGGGCCTTTATATAGGTGACATGTGTTCATGATAGCCAATGTGTGCTTGCCACCTGTCTGGACTTGTAACTAATTCGGCCTCTGCTGAATTTAGGACTTGAGGGCTTTTCTGCAATTGTTGAAAATTCATGGACCAATCTGCAAATAACTAAAAAAGGACTAAAAATAAACTGGACAAAAGGACTTCATTGCAATTGACCTAAAATGGAAGTTTGACTTAGAAGGACTAAAACCTAAATTCTTAAAAGAAATAAAAAGGTGAAAAGGGACTAAAGTGCAATTTTGAAAGTTTAAAGGACTGAAATGCAATTTTTAGGAATTTAGGACTAAAAAATAAAATAAAATGAATTAAAATTGGTAATTGGAAAATAACGTAAAGTGAAACGATTAAAATTGACAAAACGGACTAAAACGAACCAATGGCCTAAATGAGGTACTTTAAAGTAACCTCTCTTTGCCGAAATTTCGTGTGAAATGACCAAAATGCCCCTGGGGCTAAAACGACTGAAAATGACTCAGATGCAAACTTAAAATGGATTTTTAACAGAGAAATGAAACAAAGGCTTATACAAGCAAAATTAAAAGACTCAGAGACAATTTTTAGGATTTAAACAGTGACTTGACACTTGAAATGACCAAAATGCCCCTAGGGGCAAAACTGACTCAAAATGGCTTCAAATGCAATTCTAAAAATGGATTTTGACATAGAATGATACAGAGACTTATTCACACTACTTGAAAGGACTTCAAACAAAATTTTGAAAGACTGAGAGACACTTGACATAGGAAATGACTAAAATGCCCCTGCATGTGAATTTTGCAAATAAAATTGAAATAAAATGCAGAGAAAGATGCAACTGATCAGAGATAGTTCAAATAGCTTGTAATGCAAGAAAAGAAGAATTGGACTAGTATTTTTAGGTCCAAAATTAGGGTATAACACCAGGGCGTGTGTACATTTGTGAGGGCCTCACCCCTGTCAAATGGTAAGTGGTCCCCGAATTCCCAAAATCAATATACCAGGGGTTTTCCTTGGCTTAGGCCCTGGCAAATTTCCCAAGGGTTTAAAACCCCTGTCAAAATCCCTGGCAATATGTCATATTTCTTGTAGTGACATATCAATATTTGACATCGGAGAATATTATTAATCATGTGAATAACAAATCAGATTCTTAGAATAACATTCCTACCAAAGTAAATTTGTTTAGGCGAGGAATTCTTAATTAAAACGATCAATTGTGTAGGGGCGTTGTGGTATGATTGAAGACATAGATCACTTGTTTGCAAAATGTGACTTTTTCGATAAAATCTTGTACTTGGTTTCTCATTGGTTAGACTTTGTTATGGTTTCTCATGAAACTTTTGGATCACCTAGCACATTTTGATGGTTTAGGAGGGTCCTCGAAATAGATTCATTTAGCCTTAAATATTATTTGGTTATCTTGCGCGTAGATTATTTGGAAATAAAAGAATAGACACACTTTTCAGCACAGGAATAACAATCTCAAGTTTTATGTGAAAAAATCAAGTTGCGGTCTTATTGATGGTTGAAAGAAAGATATGTTACCTTATTTGATTACCAATGTTGGAGGTTTCACCCTCTCCAACGTTTGCAATATGTTTCCGCTTGTTTGTCTGTAACTTTAATTATTTTTTAGGTGGCAACTATAACCACCGAAAGATGTTTCTCTTCATCGAATTTTATAGAGAGTAGAAAGATCAATTATATTAGATACACTTTTTTTTTTAATTGTAAATAATTTTATTGAACGACAATCTAGTGCACTAATCGTATGAGATACACATTTGTTTTGTACGTTAAATATACATACAAAGAGATGTATTTGTTTTTTTTAGAGGATATTAGTATTGACAATGAAAAACGCATACAATATTTTAAAAATATGAAAATATGTATCAAGCTATTTCCCCTAAAAAAATGTATCAAGCTATTTGCAATTTATAAGACTTCAGGTATTAATTCTGTCAAAAAAAAAAAAAAAAGACTTCAGGTATTAAGTATTTAAATTATTTAATTTCTTAATATGATAGTAAAACTTTATAGTAATATTTTTCCCGTGTAATTACACAATGACTATTTTCTCCGCTAGATAGTGCCTTCTTCCTAATCAAACAACAAAAATGCCCAAATAAACATTATGAAGCCAAGTCCAGTCAAAGCAATCCTGCCTGCTCCTCCTTCATCGCCTATAGGTGTTGCTGCAAATTGGTAAAACAACTCAGTATTACACGTTAATTTATAATTCTAAAGATCACAAATATTAAACAAAATGCAAATTCATGCTTTGCTCCTCTTTTGACAACAAAATAAAATAATTAAAGAAGATTGCGAACTGCTAAGGCACCATTTTGTGTTACTTAAGTGGTGCATCTAGTAGACTATAGTAAGCATTGTTCATATATAAACTAAAAAAATGAAATTTAGAGGTTCTACCTGGGGGTTGCACCGAGGACAGCGGAAGAGTTGGAGAAGACGCTGAAAATTTCCAATAAAGCAAAATAAAATTTCATGATAACAATGCATTAATAGGAAAAATATGCGTAGATAAAGACTTGTGATATGGCACATGGCTCAATTTTCTCGAAGTTTAAAATAAGAATCATATAAACACATAAGAAAATGCATTTAAGTTTTGTCCGCGTTTTGATTTCAAGTACCATTGCAGAAGCTGGTATTGAATTTGACGCCACAGGTGCGGAGAATTCTGTACCCTACAGTGAATTTAACACCAAAAGCTTCAAATAAACCAGGAGTGTAGACAAGTTGACAGAAACATGTTTCTTGGGTTGCATCAAAAACATCTTTAATGGCAGTGCAGCAAATTTCTGGTGGGTAAATGTCTGGTATCGAATGACTAGTGGAGTTAGCGTACTCAATGCATGGCAATAACGGTTTACCGCAAGGTGGAAGAACTTGCGCATCTACTATGCTAATCACACTCATGCTAATCACCATTAACAGAATACTATTCATTCTGCAATTATCCATTTTGTTGAAATTAATTTCGTTCCACTTTTCCTATGTCGAAATGTGTATATATATGTAAATGATGCTTTGGTTTATTTTGGTGATACGGGTCCGGCCTAATAAGTAATATATTATATATATTTCCTTGCTTCAGTGAAAGGTTTATTTTTCTTGAATTTGAATTTATTAATCAGCGCCGGTGACTCTTTCAGGAATTGCTATGGTTTATTTTCTTTGACTTTTCATTGAATATGCATCCTAGAAGAAAAGTGAGATAATGTGATTGATGCAGGAGCTATTTTTGGGGAGATTCTCTACTTTTTTTGGGTCAAAAATATATTCATACTTTGTCTTTATTAGTCAATCGTTTCTCACTTTGATCCATATCTCTCAAATCTCAATTACTCTTCAATCTTCATCATTTTCTTTTACTAGAAAAGGGAAAGAGTCTTTTCGAGTTGCTTTAGAGTTTAGACTTTAGAGAACAAAGTGTCTTCATATATAATTGTTCATTTAAAATGAAATTACTAGAATAAAAATTTTATAGTTTGTAAGTATACCAATGATAACTTCTACTTAAAATCGATGATTTCTATCTTAAAAATCATGGTTGAGTCTAACACAAGCCAAAAAAAATCAGTTTGTAAGGTGAAAATCGCCCCCACTTATAAACACATGTTCAAAACATCTTTTGTCTAATGTATGATTCTTTAACATTCTAATATATAAAGGCTTCAAAAGATCTTCCACGGGTAGACCACCATTATCAAGAATTGAGAATGATTAAATATAATCAACCTCACACATTCTATTATGCACTAGATCACACCTCGCTTCTTTAACACTTCCCCCTCAAGTTAAAGCGTGAATGTCAATGACACTCAATTTTTTAAGATGTGTATTAAACACATATGATAGTAGTGTTTGTAGATATATGTTATCTGATTTTTAGTTTGCACATGCGATGTCTTAATCTATTTTCTTTGGATCTTTTCACAAATAGTGTGACAATCTAGTTTAATTTGCTTATCCGCTCAACTGCTCAAGCTAAACTGGGTTTGCAGCAATGTGTAATTGATTGTCACAAAACAATCTTGCCAGCTCGGGATGTGGTACATGTAAAACCTTTAACAAATATCTCGACCAAGAAAGCTCACAAGTAGTATACGTAGCAACCATTGATCGATACCACACTTCTGTTGATGACACTTTTGTTGGTGACCATCACATAGCCCTTCCGTCGAATAAGGACCAAGAAACGATGGAGTGTCGAGGCAAGAAGTGTTGATTGAAAATTACTCTTGACCGGTCGAGGCCTATAACATATGGATGCCGCGAGTATTGGCTTGAATGAGGAAATGTTTTCCCTCAACGATGTTCTATTTGAAATTGCAATTGTCTTGCAAATAATAGCCAATCTCGTGTAAGGCATCCCAAAGGCCAAGGAAAGCTTATTTGGTGCAAACATCAAAGTAGACATGAAGGTTGTTGGCACTTTTGGTGCCAATGCAAAGTAGACCCGTATAATTGGCTGCAAGTAGACAACACAAACATGAGAGTTCAACGCAACATTTGCCATAAGCAAAGCAACAGTCCCTCTGTTTTGCAAATAGTAAAAATGAATATGCTCAACAAAACAAAATAAAAGCGTCGTCTATTCAATCATTTGATCAGATAAATAATTTGAGAATGAAAAATTGATTCAATAGCATTAAAAAACAATGATTTAATAATCAGTAGGAAAATAAATAAGCGTGGAAGCCGTTGTCCCAAATTATCAAGACTACTTGGATGGACGGGACCAGAGCTGTCAAAATGGGCCGGGCCGTACGGGCCGGCCCGAAAGCCCGAATAAAATGTAGGGTCTGGGCCGAATAATTGCAGCCCGAATTTTTTCAGGGCTTTTTAGCCCGGCCTGAAAAAGCCCGTAGCCCGTTCGGGCTACGGCAGCCCGCCAGCCCACCAAAAAATACCATTTTTTTTGTTTTTGTTTTTTTGTGTGGTCAGTGTATGATGAAACCCATGTATCACGAAGCATAGGAACAATTAGGAACTTCGAAGTTACAAGGAAGTTGAATAGTGTTAGGTTTCTTTCTCCATTTTATCGATTCATTTTATAGATGATAATTTTGTTCCATAGAAGATAGAACCTATATGTGATATTGTCAATACTAAACTCCAATTTAGATGTTTAATATTTGAGTGGCAGCATCTACTTCTTGTAGGAAAAATTAGACATAGAATTATTATAAACTAATAAATCAAAGAGAAATAATAGAACAAATAATTTAACTCATAAAAAAATAAAATATAGAATAAAGAAACTTATCGATTATTGACTGAGGCGTGCACAAAGCACTGAGCTTAAGAGTATTTCGCCACCCCGGATGGATCATCTGATGCGATAGGTCTCATAGCTAATACTCTCCAGGATACAACAGTCACTTCTTGCTAGCACCGCACATGAATTAGCAAGGTCTCAGGAACGACGTTTGGATGCTCATGGGAACTTAGTTCTTTTTATATATTTAACAATGAAATGTTTATAGGTATAGCAACTAGTATGAAGAAGAAGATAATCGTAAATTCATCTCTCTAACCCCAAGACCTCATGTTCAATATATATAAAAAACAATTGGTAACGGCTGTTAGCCAATATGACCAAGTAAATAGGATTGAATAAGTAACGGTTAAAGCCATGAAAATAGGAATATAAAAAACGTGCCAACATACTTTGTCAAGAGAAACCAATTAATTATAATTTTAATAAAATTAATAATAACACTTTAAAATAAATAATTAATAAATTAAAAGTTCCTACAATCCTCCACAATTATTTATTTTAAAGTTTTAGGTGTTCCCAAGCAGGGGCGGAGCCACTCACATCACTGTGGGGGCTCTTGCCTGCACTACTTATTTAAAATCTAGTATATATACTAGTCATTTTTGGGTGTTTTATTTTTAAGGGAATTTTGGGGTACTTTTGACTAGTTGAAATTTTAATTGGTTTTCTTACCGGCAGTCCAAAACATGAGAAAAATTTCCACCTCATTAATTTTTGTCCCTCACAATAATTTGATGGCAAATATAATTTAATTTATTTTTTAAGAACACAAGTATACTTAAATTTATATTGCATATTTTGTTTCTTAATAATACTTTTATAATTGCAATTTTAATTTATTTCAACAATCAATATGTAACGTGATAGTGTTAGAAATAATTGTTATTCTTCATTTTTATAAAACATTCATATATTTTCGTAATTTAGATAGTTGTAGAGAATATTATGATGTATATGCATACTTTTTTTTTTTTGAAGGATGTATACTCTTAAAAATTATATTTTTCATATTATATATATGTAGAATATTGCCCCCACTACATACAATTCCTAGCTCCGCCACTGTTCCCAAGAGCGTGAAAAATCAATGCATAAGCACTAGTGTCTTTTGGACTATGAACTAGCACATAGAGCAAATGAAATTTGATCCACTAGAATGTCGGTGAGATTATAACCTCTATGAACCTCATTCCGTATGTGAATCAGTGACCTCATCACTCACATTGATCTCTCGTCCAAAGTTGTTCAACGCGGTGTGGTGCATTTTGGCCTTGCACCTATGCCTGGATTTCATGAGTGGCTCTAGAAAGTCTGCCCAAGCTTTCATAGAGGCGGCCCCACCTCCAACACTCATATAGGTAAATCTATCAAGTGTACACTACAGTCAAGCACACCACTCAAATGTATGAGCTATAGATTTATTAAGAGTATGAACTCAACCTACAACGCTGTAGTATACACTATCCGACACCATAGGGATGAATTCTCAAAAATAAAATGGATAGTGTCCCATCAAATTGACAAGTGACTTGTTCTTACCCATATGAACATAACCTTGCGAATTTTCACAATTTATGTTGGGTTACCATCACTCTCAATTTTTGTATTGGACATAATCCACCCCCCTTCGATGTATATATATTTTTCACTATACAACTGTATCACAAATAATACATTGGCCAAGACGTCTCTCAGTTAGTATCTCATATATATTATCAAATAATCATCCATGATATATTATCATAGGTTTGCTTAAATAAATTCTAAGCCACAACACCCCACATCGGAGGAAATTAAATCTACATTTAGATTTATTATACAGGTCTACTTGAAAATACTTTCAAGCGACTACGCCCCCACATTGGGTGAATATTGATTTATGTGTGAATTTTTATTCAGGTCTGCTTGAATTATTTTTCAGGTGACGGCACCCCCACATTGGGAAAGATAAATCCACACATAGGTAAATCAAACATCATTGTATTATTTTAATACAATGGATAATCCACAATATGTCACCAATATTTTAAGGTGTATGTCAATATATATCTCATGAGTTCATCAAGTGCCACAATAATATATTCAGGTCTACTTAGATTATTTCTAAGTGACAACATCTCAATTGCACTTATTTCACTCATGAATATCATACATGTATCTTAATGAATTTCTCTTTATTCGCCACCCCGGATGGATCATCTGATGCGATAGGTCTCATAGCTAGTACTCTCCAGGATACAACAGTCACTTCTTGCTAGCACCGCACGTGAATTAGCAAGGTCTCAGGAACGACGTTTGGATGCTCATGGGAACTTAGTTCTTTTTATATATTTAACAATGAAATGTTTATAGGTATAGCAACTAGTATGAAGAAGAAGATAATCGTAAATTCATCTCTCTAACCCCAAGACCTCATGTTCAATATATATAAAAAACAATTGGTAACGGCTGTTAGCCAATATGACCAAGTAAATAGGATTGAATAAGTAACGGTTAAAGCCATGAAAATAGGAATAGAAAAAACGTGCCAACATACTTTGTCAAGAGAAACCAATTAATTATAATTTTTAATAAAATTAATAATAACACTTTAAAATAAATAATTAATAAATTAAAAGTTCCTACACTTCTTCCTTTACTTATGATGTCATGTGTCTCTCTAACAAGCCCCATTGTTTCTAATCTCGTTAATTTAATTAATCATTATTACATAAAAAAATACTTGGGAATCCGAATTACACATTGCAGAAACAAGTTTTAGTTGATTAATCTTATTTCTGATTTAGACACTGGCTCATTCGCTCTACATGAGTAGCAATTGATATATGTCCAAGGACAACATATAGTTTCAACTTTCAATATGCGTTAATTGCTTCTTTTTTGTGTGTGAATAATTGCTTGCTTCTCTCGTAATTGTATATATGTTATAAATTAGCTATGTTCTTGAATTTGTTTGAATGTAATGTGCTACGTGCTATGGTTGATCAACTGGTACCATCATTACATGATCCATTATTATTTATTACATTGCAGTCCTTAAAAAATGAAAAAAAAAAAAAAGCAGATACATGCGGGCTCGGGCTGGCCCGTTAGCCCGGGAGCCCTTATAGGGCCGGGCTCGGGCTCAATTATTCCAACCCATATTTAAACCGGGCTTTTCAGCCCGGCCCTAAAAAGCCCGTTACCCGGTCGGGCCGGGCCTAAACGGGCCGGGCCACCCGTTTTGACAGCTCTAGGACGGGTCCAGAAATTTCAAACAAACAGTGGGGTCAAAATCATATACATAAATATCTATACAAATAGTATGACATCTTTATTATTCCATCAAAACTGGAGATTACAAATTTTTTACCATTTTTTTAAGGAATTTTTTTTACATTGTATATCCCAAAAATGGAAGTCATGTTA
The DNA here is from genome assembly GCF_051527215.1 of Medicago sativa. Classification (NCBI taxonomy): domain Eukaryota; kingdom Viridiplantae; phylum Streptophyta; class Magnoliopsida; order Fabales; family Fabaceae; genus Medicago; species Medicago sativa. Next base: position 4,997,549 of record NC_140753.1, read on the forward strand.
ATATTTACTGATTATAATTATATTGTACTCTATGTAATTTTATATTTTAAATCTTTTGTAAGATTTGTCTCGTAAATGCAACTCATGATAAAAAATTATATTATCATCATTTGATATATTAGTGTGCGACTCAAACTCGTAATATTCATCTTCTTGGCATTTCTTTGTGTGTGTTAACCCTCCGGTTTCAAGGGGAATAAAGTCTTGATAATCTAGAGTTCAGTTATGAGGTAAGTATGACATGATAAAAAATTATTCCGCTTAGAAATCGAACTCCGATTCTCCCAAACAATAGACAACCAAATAAAGCTTATAAAAAGAAAATAAACAACCAAATTGCATGGAAAACACATCTTCAGTAACGTAATAAATGCTTAACACATCGACAAATTATATCACGACAAGATCACCAAGGTTTGATCTTAATATACACAGTTGATCTTGAAAGTTTGGCCTTAATAATACCCATTACATCCGTTTTTTTCGGCTAGAGTAAGTTTCGTTTGGTTGAAGCCTTGAAGGCAATTCATCTGACATATAGGATAAATGTCTTGCAATATATAGCAGCACTGTTTCAGTAATAATGTTAAGAACAATATCAAATAGTACAGTTTTGGTTTAGGTAGATTTCTCTGAATGATAAATGACACCATCTTAATGGAACAAACAAAACACATGCCCAAATGATTAATGAATTGAACGGTATGAAGTAGGGTAATGTTTTAGGAACACAAAGTTGAACAATGGCACCGTGTATGCCTACTATATATAGATATTTTTTTTTTTATACAAATATGAAAATATGACGATTATTATGGACAGATTGAGTACAAGTCTATAATAGGGCAGATTTTTTTTTGGGTAGTGCTATAATAGGGCAGATTAAATGCATGACAACGCACTCAATAATAAGGCAAAAAAATAATACCAAATACAATTTTGGTTTAGGTAGAGATGTCAACTTCTTGATCTTAATGAAACAACACACGTGCTAAAATGAACAGTATGACGTAGAGTCCGGTCAAACTGGTCATCCCTCTCCTCCTTCATCTTAATTCCCCTTTTTTAATGAAACAATATTATTTAACTTTTTTTACCATTCATATTTTTTAAGATATATATCTGAAGTATTTTCTAAGTATCTACATGTATTGTGGAGTATCCAATAAAATATTAGTAAAAAATTATCAATTTTTCTCTCCGGTCATTTTTATAAAAGATAAATATGTCAACAAAGATAGTATTTGGTCTATATTATGAACCAAATATCCACTTTTTTGACCTATTTCGTTTGTCTCTTATATAAGGGATCAGATGGAGTAATTATGATACTTAGTGGATACAGATCCATGAGTAATCGCGAGAATGAAGAGTATTCGTATCCAATACAAATACGGTTTCATGTTTAGAGTATATGGACTTCAAAGCTAAGAAGGTAGACATGAGACAATTGTTCTAATCATGAAGTACTACTCAAATGGAATGATTTCCCCCCATTAAAGATTAAGCTACAAAAATAGATGTTAATAACATCATTGATCTACTCAAGATCATGGCTGGTGATATTGAAGCATTGATTGGTTCAAACGAAATTATAAGAGACTTCTTTTGACGCGCGTACCTAACAAGGAAAGCCTTGTAGGAGCATGTTTTTAATTTTCCAACATGGATTGACCAACTTGTTAATGACGAACCTTATTTTTTTATTTTGGGATTTACTTTTCCCACCTTATTACCAACATGCCCTCCGGATTATATAATCCGGAACATCTATACGGTTTTCGGAATATAGAATCCGGACAATTGCGAAGTATAAAAGGAACTTCACCCCCCATTTTTACAGTTTTACAGTTTCACTTTCAACATTCTCTCTCTCTTCTCTCTCTCTCTCTCTCTCTCTCTCTCTCTCTCTCTCTCTCTCTCTCTCTCTCTCTCTCTACATTATCCCAAATTCTGAACACCACAAATCTTGTCCAAATTTAGAGTTTTGTTGCTCAAAAGCACCGCATTTCAACCCTTGTCAAACATCATGGAAGGTAAGTTCGATTTCTGTACACATGCATAGTTAATTTGGTCGATTTTTTTAGGAATTCTGGTCGAATGCAATCCGGACTTTGTATTCCGGACTAGGTTGTTGCTAATCGCGATTATGAAATCCGGACAAACCCATAATGTTTTTTTGTTTCTGTTTTGTGCTGTTTGATTGTGATGTTTGATTACCCTAATTTGAATGTTACAGAAGGTTCAACATCTAATACTCAGCGCGTAAGGGAGGCAGGGCATGCTTCCCGTAGAAGAGCGCGTAGGCAACAGCTGGAGGCTGAAGGTGGTGTTCCTCCGCGGCGTCGGGGTGGTAGAGGACGCCTTGCTGATGTAGAGCCTGATGTCGAGCATCAGCCGGAGCAGCAACAATATATGGACATGGAGCAGGAGCAGGAGCAGGCTAATGTGGAATTCTGCAGGGTATGGACGAGGAAATGGAAGATGCCGAGCCACGGCGAAGGCTAAAGAAGAAGGTGATGGACCCTGAGCCACTAGACGACTATCCCGGTGGCCAACACCAGACTGACCTGTTGTGGAGGTACCATGTGCACGTGGCCAAGAAGGCGGCTGATGGCATGGTATGTACTGTTAAACTCACTCTTACTGGTTTATTTATTGTTAAATATGTTTGTGAAGCCATGAGTTTAAACTCACTTTATTAATTTTAATTATTTGCAGTGGCGTGGAAAATTAAAATCCATCAACAACGAAAAGAAGATAGAAGCGATGCATGATGATGACACCAGACCTATCATGGCTGCACGATGGTGGGAGAACAGATTGCATGGCACAGGCCTTGGTTGGCTCCATGATACAAGCTACAACATTATTGACCATGGGCTGATTTGTGCGTTCGTGGAGAGGTGGCACGAGGAGACTTCCAGCTTCCACCTTCCGTTTGGGAAGATGACAGTCACACTTGATGATGTGGCCTCTTTGCTGCATATCCCCATTGACGACATGCTAGTATTGTATTTTATGGTTTATGTTTGAACATTTTGTTAGGTGGTGGCAGGGGTGGCAAAGGTGGTGGCAGGGGTGGTGGCAGAGGTGGCAGTGGTACGGGTGTAGTTATTAGGGCCTGATAGTATTGTATTTTATGGTTTATGTTTGAACATTTTGAATGCTTTTGAATTATGTAACACTTGGATAATTTTTAATGTTATGTAATCTTGGATAATTTTTAATGTTATTTGATTAATGTTTTGTTCGAAAATTATGTTGTGTTGATGATTTTAATGTTATAAGTTCGATTTACTGTTAGAACATGTCACCGGTATGATATGCTTGTTTGGAAGCAAGCAAAATGCGTCAAAACAGAGGCTCAGCCAAAACAGATGGCTTCTGCCTCTGTACTGATGCAATCCGGATTATATAATCCGGACATGTTTAGCACATTCCGGATTATATAATCCGGAACCATCGTCCACCACCCCCTTTTGTTGACTTTCAACGGGGTGATTCACACGTTTCGGATTATATAATCCAGAATAATCTAACTCTTTCAGATTATATAATCCGGAACAGTATTTTCATAACTGGCATCATCATCCATCAGGGTGGATGAAGTGCCAAAACACATGAATAAATCCGGAATTAATATTCCGGAATGGATTCGGATTATATAATCCGGACTAGGGGTATTTTTAGAAGAAAAAAAATAAGGCGCGCGAGGAAAGGCATAGGGTGGGAAAAGTAACTCTCTTTTATTTTTTTTGGCTAGTTGTTTGATATTCTAAATTAACTTCTATAGGTTAAGGCTTTGGTGAGATAATTTTATCAAAGTAGGTCAATTCTATAAAACTAATTTTTAGAAATAACCAAACAAAATGAATTTGGTGAGATATTCTAAAAATGCCATCGTAGGTCATTTCTGTAAAATTAAGGAGATATTATAGGTGTAGAAAAAATAATAACAATTTTATCAAATTAGCATAATTAATTGTTGGTTGATTATAAGTCAAAAATAAGTTATTGGTTGATTCTCGTTATCATAAGTGTAAAGTAAAAAAATAATAATTTGAGAGTGATGCATGTAATATTAATTAGAGAAGCAAAATTGAAAAATAATTAATTAAAATTACATTAAAAATGACAAGTATTTTAGGACAATTTTTTTACAAATATAACAATTATTGTTGGACGGGTTGAGTACACCTACATAATATAAGAATAACAAAGGCTAATATATTTCTGAGTAATATTTTTACACACGGCAGTACATAGTTTTATAGCTGCCAGGCTTTACAAAGTAATCAAATGCATTTACAATATAATTGAATGCATTGAATTGTGATTACAGTAGGGAAAAATAATTCTGTAGAAATATGGTATGTCAACTATACTAAGTAATTACAATTGATCCTAAATAATAATGGTCATGCATAAGTTAAGGAAAGTCAACAATGATGATGTCGTCATAGTGTCATAGGCAACAATCAAGGAGGATTTGTTCTCAGTACGCCTATACGCCCCCGCAAGATGGAGGAGTGTCATACCCCAAATTTTGACCATTGTTTCTTTGTTTTTAAGTTTTTTTTTCGTATTGTAATTTCCTGATCCATCAGACGGAATTTCGACAGAAGGCATTTTAAAATACCTCCTTTTTTCGGTTCCGAAGGAACAATTTTATCTTGTTTAATTCATTTAGTTTATCTTTATTGTCATTTAATTCTTTTTTTGTAACTTCCTATTTTATCTTTATGTTTTTTAATAATTGTTTCCTTTAATTATTATTATTTTCTAAAATATCACGTTTTTTTATTTCCAAAATAAGATAGTTCTTTTTAGGTCCTTTTTCTTTAGTTTTTAAATGTCTATTAATCCACATGTCAGTTGTCTATTAGTTCTTTTCCTTCATCCAAGTCTGGTCCAAGCAAGGGTATATTGGTCTAATGTCAGAGGGACACCTCATCAGAATTCATCTGCAAACCCTACAATTCACAGCTATAAATACAGTCATTAAATGCTGCAGTGTCAGACTGAATGATTGGCAGCCGCAGCTTTCATTACACAAACCCTAAAAACCTTTCTCTCTCTTATCTTTCTGAATCAAACACCATGTATTTTCAGAAATTTTTAAGAACTTGAAGAACACTTTGAACATGAAGAAAATTTTCCAGTAACTTAATTTCAACATAAAATTCAAATCCATTCACGGATTCAACTCACAGAAACATTGTTCCTTTTCTATTTCTCTTCTCTTCGAATCAAACGCAAAAGATAAACCAAAAATCATGAACATCATGAATACAACCGTGAATGTTCATCTCTAGAGCGTTCCAGCAGTTTCTTAAAGACTACCATTTTTCTACGTCGGTTGCAAGCATCACAACAGCGCCGTTTCTTTTTCAATCAACAAGGACGAATTATCAGCAGCATCAAACTCGGTTTCTATTTACAAACAACGGAATCAAGTAGATCGGAGTGGAAAGGGAGCTTGGATCTTGAAGTTTTCCCTTCTTAAGTGATATTCTCCGACTCTTTTAAGGTATATCGATTTCTCCCTCTCAGAATACTATGATTATCTTGTTGTTTTGTTCATTTGGGTAAAAAGGATTTTCGAAACAAAAACCTAGATCTACTCCAATCCACTCATCATCTTTTGAATCTAGGTTTAGATTCGAGTTTAGTAGAAGAAAAGGTACCTAGATCCGGTTTTTTTTTTTTTAAAAAAAATTGAAAAAAATAATTCCGACGCGGTGGCGCCGCCCGTTTGGGCTGAGCACCACCGCGCCGGCGATGATGAGTTGGCCGGAGAAGATGAAGATTGTTCTTCATCCTTTTTTTTGAAATTGTAGAGAGAGGTGAGAGAGATCGGTTTAGAGAGAGGATAAAAGGGAAGAAATGAAAGCTTAAACCAGAATATTCCTTTTATACTCACTCTTGATCCCACGCGCGTGCATCCACCACTATCTCGTGCTCCCTCATTTTTTTAACCATTAGATTTTAAATCCGACGGCTGCTGTTGTGCTCACTTTAAATCATGCGCACTACTTTCCCTTTTCACTACTGTGTGTCTGTTTTTGTGATCCTTTGATCTTTGTTTGTGTGGCTATGATGAATTTTCTGTTGTTTAATTTTGGACCCTCTGATCCATCAGACGGTCTAAATTAACTCAGGCTGAGCCAATTTGCTTTGTTTGCATTTTAATCCTTTCTTTATGCCTTATTTGCGTTCCAGTCCTTCTTTTAAAATTTAAACCTATTTCTTTTAAACTCATAATTTGTTTTTTCACTATGTATCATGCATTTTTTTATACTTTAATCCTTATAACATGCATCTTGTAGTTAATTTTGCTTTAATGTTTGTTCTCAAAATTCGCATTTCATGCATTATTTTTACACCTAATCTCATGCATTTCTTTCTAACCCTCTTTCAAATAATTATTTCATGCATCTTAAGTGTTTTAATCTACATGACCTACATTTTTTCTAATTTTGTGTTTTAGTACTTTAAAACTCTATCTCATGCATTTTTTTACTCTATAATGTCTTTTGTAAATTTTGCTTTAATGTTTCAATTTCCACTTTGTGCTCTATTTCGATTTTAAGCTTTTTTATTATCTCGTTTGCTTTAATTCGTTTCTTATCATCTTGATTGCTTTAATTTGCTTTTTTTTTTTTATTATCTTGTTTGCTTTAATTCTAGTATCATCTCATGCATTTTTATTATTGCAATTTATTTAAATTCCATGATGATTAGTGTGTATAACTAGGAAATGGATGTATATTCTTACCATTGGTTTGTAGCTTGGCAAAGAGGCCATAGAATGTATCTAGGATTTTTTTGTAATAATGTAGGTAACACAAGCACCGACACTTGCACCGACACTTTATTTACCGCTTTATCTTGCTTTATTTTTCCGTTACTACGTTAGCTTTCCGTTAGTTAGAAAAATCTTTTATCTCAAAAATCAAAATAAGCAAAAGCCAAATTATTTTCATAATAAACCTTGGATCCAAATCCAAGTGATTTTCCCTTTATTTTCTTAATCAAATTCCTAATTGAACTTTAATTAAACTTAGACTCAATTTCTTAACTAAAATGAAACAACCTCACTTCTATTTTTATTCCTAGTGCCTTGAGGCCCCTCAATCTCCTTCTTGAAAACCTTTTTTTCAAAAATAATTAAAATCAACCTAACCCACAAAAAATATTTTTTATAAGAGTGAACTACGGTGGTTTTGATCCCTTTTAAGGGTACGTAGGCAGAGGCTTTATTCCTTTCAAATCAATCAAATAAAAATAACCAAAACTCCTACTTCTTCTCCCTCCATTCTTTCACTCATACTTTAATTAATAATTTTTCAAATGAAATAAAGTTAGAAAGAGGTTCTCACGGAGTACCGTGAACGACGCGGGTGCCTAACACCTTCCCGAATCGTAACCAACCCCCGGATCCAAAAAGGGTTTTTCAATCTCTTTTTCCCTTCCCAAGAATAAAATCGAGCAAGTCCGGTAGATTGAAGGTTCAAGTCCAATTAATGGCTTGACACCCGAAAATCTTGGTCTACAAAAATGGCGACTTCACTGGGGATCCTACGCGGGTTTAGCCCACCTTTCTTTCTTTATTACTTTTGCTTTATCATTTGTATATACTTTGTAAATACTTTTACGTGAGTGGTGAGACAAAGTCCTATACCCGGACTCGAGTGAAACATAAGATAGGGGTGGTAGACTCATAGTGGCATACCGAGAGTATTCTCGTGTCTTGTCACACGTGAGATAACCACACTTAGCGGAGGAGCTTAAAGTGATATATGTCGGCGGGTGTTGTCACGCTTAGACTCTATTGCTTTTAAGTTTCCGTTTGTACGCTAAGGACCTTTAGTAACCCTTAACCCATCTTGGCCTTTTTTAGGATGTAGTGCAGTGGCTAAGCCGGGTGATGTCTCGGTATTAGTCTACTTGCAATGCTACACTCGAACTAGACTTTCCTACGAACGTTATTGGACCGGGTGTTGTCACGGTATCCGATAAAGTTCTGTGGCGGTTGTAATTCGGGAACCTTGGTAGAACCCTTGTTACTTGTGCAATTGGAAACCATAGTCCTTACCAAATGGCGTTGTGTCCCTTAAGCTCCAACATTGTATACCTTAAACCTCATCATGTATTCTATGTATTCCTTGCATAATCATGCATACATGCATTCATCCATAAACCTTTTTCTTCATCCATTAAAAAAAAAATATATTGAAGGATTTAGCCAAGCTTTTTGTAAACATCAAAGGTATGAACCTTGTAAGAATGAACACCGAGCAATACAACTTCAAAAATCTCAACTAAGCTTTTGCTTTTGTTAAGAACTTCTTTCTTGGGTTCGTTCTTACCTTTTGAAATGGAAACCTATTGCAATATCTTTACAATTCTCAAATGAAACCATATTCCTTTACGATGTTTACAATTTACCTTGATAAATCCTTCGATAACAAAAAGATTGTACATTTTTTTGCATAAACATATCATGCATCATGTTGCATTCATAGTTCTAGTCTGTGTCTCATACTTTATCTCTATGTACAAAAGGTCAATCCATCAGTCTACCCGCATCTACAACACTCGAGCAAATCAGAATGGATCATCTTGAACAAGAGAACCACAAGCTTCGTGAAGAGGTGACAACCCTCCGGGCCGAAAATGATATTTTGAGGAACTTGGTATCTGTGATGACGGTTGCACAGAGTCAGCCATTATCTCTTCCAGTTGGCAGCACTCAAGCTCAGACGGTTGCTTCCACTACTCCGATTTCAACAGTGTTTGCTAGTACTCCTCAACATGCTATGCTGGAAGGTTATCTCTGAAGTACACCTTTAAGTTCTGCTGAAGTATTCCGTCCTGGTGTCTCTAAAGTTCAGGCTCCTTTTGTGCAACAAACAACGCCTATCCCTCAATCGGGCCCTTTGATCCCTCAAGCTGCTATGATTCATACTACTCATCAGGGCCCTGGACCAATCTATCACTCAGGAAATGTGGTCGCATACGACCGGATAGCTGAACTGGAAGAAAAGTTTGACAAAATACAGTTGGAATTGAAAGCTCTTCGTGGGAAAGAACTGTTTGGGAAAAATGCTTATGATCTTTGCTTGGTTCCCAATGTCGTGATACCACCCAAATTCAAGGTCCCTGATTTTGAAAAGTACAAAGGGAACACTTGCCCTGAGCTTCATTTGATAATGTACGTGAGAAAGATGTCTGCTCAAGTAGGCAATGATGAGCTCCTTATGCACTGTTTCCAAGATAGTTTGACTGGTGCCGCACTGATATGGTATATGAGTCTGAGCAAGGATGATATCAAAACTTTCAGTGATTTGTGTGAGGCGTTCGTTCAGCGGTATAACTACAACTTGCACTTGGCCCCAAACAGAAAGGAACTACAGGCCATGACTCAGAATGATAATGAATCCTTCAAAGCTTATGCCCAACGTTGGAGAGATTTCGCTGAACAAGTCCGTCCACGTCTAGAAGAGAAAGAGTTGACTGAGATTTTTCTGGAAACTCTGGATCCGTTCTATTTTGAGCATATGCTTGCAAGTGCATCTGGCAATTTCACGGATATGATGGCTGCAGGCATGCGTATTGAAGATTGGGTCCGAAAAGGACATTTGATCAAAGAAGTTGTTCTCAATAATGGTTCAGAAGAGGAAGACCAGGAAATGAGTGTGGCAGAAAGTCAGCTTCAACAACAGTATCTGGCTTATCACCCCGTTGCCGCTGTTATGCCTGTCACAAATGCTCTGCAAAGTTCGGGTTATCAACCCCAATTTCAGCAATATCAACAACAGCCTCGACAACGGACTTCAAGGAAACGGATTGACCCTATTCCCATGACGTATGCAGAGTTGTTTCCAAAGTTGCTTGAAAGGAATTTGGTCTATCCCAAGGCACCTCTGCCAATGCCAGCAAAGTTGTCAGCCCAGCATAGGCCCGACCTCTTTTGTGCTTTCCATCAAGGGGCACCAGGTCATGATATTGAGCATTGTTGTGCATTGCAGAAGGTAGTTCAGAAGTTGATCCAGAAAAATCTCATACCTTTTGAAGAGTTTTGAATCTGAAGGTGCAAGTTAATCCGTTATCGGATCTTGGAACTGATGTTGGTACATGGAATGTTTGGCTGCATTTGGGTCTTTGTTGATGTTTATTTCTACTACTCATCTGTTTAATTAATATGTTTGTTTGTTGCTTTATGTTTTTCAAAAAAAAAAAAAAATCCTTTCGTCCCACCCGAGACGGAAGTGAACTTATTTAGGGCTTTTTGCTTTATGTATTTTCATCATTAATTAAAAGGTCGCTTTGATCCCGACTTTGCTCTTATTTTGTGCGTTTTCTGGAAAAATGGTAATACAAAAAACCAAAAATTCTTTTTCTTTAAATCATTTCCACATGTATGCATAATCAAAATGTTTATATCAATAATCAAATCATGCATTAATAAACCCGTTGAACATTTGAACCATGTGCTCTCTCTCGACTTTGAGTTCCTTGTATCCGAGGCTGAAAAAGGGAAGATGAAAGTTTCCCAATGAGATTATTGCCTACTGGGGCATCTTGTCCGTCGAAGCTGCAAGTATCAAGAAAGATTGTCCAGAAGAGGACTTTCATGTACAAAGACAGGCACGAGATGCTTCCATCTGCCTGCAGGGATATTGTACTTCAAGTGCACACTTTAACAGGGGCAACCCCCCCACCATCCCTCAATATACAATATAAAAGCAGTGCCCCACATGAAGGCCAAAGTTCCGTCAACGGGAATCCCAATGAAAGCTAAGCTGGATTGAATTTAAAAGTGTTATTGCAATGTGCCCTGTACAGTTATGTCAAAAGGATAAAGCAAGTATTTGACAAAGAAGGCTCGTCCCCGTGAAAGTCAAGAAAGTGGCTTTGTGCTAAAAATGTGTTACCTGATTCCAGGGGGCAATGTATGCCTAATTACCAAGGATAGTGATGAACTTGTGTGTCCTATGAATGCCAGTGCAGTCAAGAAATACTTTGTTAAAGTGAAAAGCTCGATAAGTCGCAAACTGGAAAAAGCGGCTTAGGCAAAAAAGAGCGTCTCGATGGACTGAAAACCCGAAAGGGCGGTCCATGCAAAAGTTAGAGACATGTAAAAAAAAAAGTGATAAAAAAAATGTGTTTATCCTGATAGGTTGACACCCGCAAGGGCGACCTATGCAAAAGTTAAGGATCATGACAAAGTAACTGCATCTGGTCGGACATGACTCACTTGGGGCACTTCAGCCAACAAAAGATTTCCGACTTATGGCAAGGTAATTGCATCAATTCAGATATGATTCATCTGGGGCATTTTCAACTGTCAAAAGACCTTCGACATGAAGCATCTGCAAATCAAAGACTCGGAACAGTGGAATTCAAAGTTGTTAGGGGGCACAATGGTTATTGTGTTCAACGTACCTTTTCCATATAATTACCATTTTCCAAACTTTTTAAAATCTGTGGAACCACGCCTTTGGCAGGTCACCACTCCTTTACATCTAATTTGAGCCTGTGCCCATTTATTTGAAATTCTCATTTATTCTGTTTGCATAATTTTCTTCTATTTTTGATGTGAATACTTAAAGCAAAAAATAAAAAAATAAAAAATCTTTTTTAATGTCCTTTGAAAAGCATAAACAACAGGTACATCTTCTTTGAACTTATGAGTAAGAGAAGCATACATCAACATTCGTCCCAAGGACAGTTAAACTCTGCAAGATAGTTATGAACAAGTGCTGTGCGATGACCTCTGTCAAAAAAAAAAAGAGAAAAAAGAATAAAAAAAAAGAGCTCGCTAAGTCGAAAACCCGAAAGGGCGGCTTAAGCCAAAAATGAGCGTCCCGGTGGACTGAAAACCCGAAAAGGGCGGTCCAGGCAAAAATTAGGGGCATAAAAATATATATATATATATATACTCCCGGTGGATTGAAAACCTGAAAGGGCGATCCAGGCAAAAGTTAGGGACTTTCAAAAAAAAAAAAAAAAACAATACAAAAAAATGAAAAAGACAGAGGTATCACAGTTCAAGTGGGCCAAATGGAAAGAATGAACTTTGTGATGGCTTACGAGTGGCGACTTTTGCCAGAATGGTTGATTGATGGGTTTTATCCCGAGAAATGGCGACTTGTGCCGGTGATTTGATGAATGGTGACTCCTGCCTATGGTTTAATTGATGGTGTCTCCCATCTGTGGCTTGATTGATGTATTTTATCCCTTAGAGTTGGCGACTTTTGCCAAATTGTTGATTGATGAGCTGTTTCCCCAAGAGGATTGATTATGGGGCATTCTGTCTCCAAGCGGTTTGATTATGGGGCATTCTCCCTTCAGTGGTGTGGTTATGGGTTGTTCGCCCACCAGTGGTCTGAGTTTGAGCTTTACCCTGACAGTGTTTAACTCATCTCCAGTAATGTTATCCCCAATGAAGATTGCCGAGTGTTTGTACTGCGGTGTCAGTCCATCTCTCATCTTACCTATCCTCTTTTGTTTCATCAAGTTCACCTGTTATATACAGTCATACATTCATACATTCATGTACTCATACACTCATTCATACATATAAACATTCATGCACATATTGCATGCATACAAATATCATTTATACATGATTGCATTTACCACCTCGTGTCTTATTTCAACTGTATCTCATAAAAGCGTCTACCCCAGTGTGTCTGGTCCAGAGATGTCATTCACTATAAGCCCGGTGAATTCCGGCAAACTTATCAAAAGCCGAGTATATTCTCGCAACCCTTTTTCTCAAAAGCCCGGTGAATTCCGGCAAACTTATCAAAAGCCGAGTGGATTCTCGCAAAACTCTTATGAAGCCCAGTGGATTCTGGCCAACTTTTATCAAAAGCCGAGTGGATTCTCGCAAACCTTTCATCAAAGCCGAGTGTATTCTCGCAAACCTTTCATCAAAAGCCGAGTGTATTCTCGCAAACCTTTCATCAGAAGCCGAGTGTATTCTCGCAAACCCTTCATCAAAAGCCGAGTGGATTCTCGCAAACCCTTCATCAAAAGCCGAGTGGATTCTCGCAAAACTCTTATGAAGCCCAGTGGATTCTGGCCAACTTTTATCAAAAGCCGAGTGGATTCTCGCAAACCTTTCATCAAAGCCGAGTGTATTCTCGCAAACCTTTCATCAAAAGCCGAGTGTATTCTCGCAAACCTTTCATCAGAAGCCGAGTGTATTCTCGCAAACCCTTCATCAAAAGCCGAGTGGATTCTCGCAAACCCTTCATCAAAAGCCGAGTGGATTCTCGCAAACCTTTCATCAAAAGCCGAGTGGATTCTCGCAAACATTTATTTTGCTTCAAAAGGTCAGTCCCAAACCACGGACAGCTTGTGTTTACCTGTCATTCTCTTAATATGTCGTCCCCAACTTGTGTTCAAAAGGCGTCACTAATCCAATACATAAAAAGGTCATCCTCAAAGTGTTTAATTCATAAATGTCACCAATCAGCTTGTGTTCAAGTGGTAGATCCCAGCCAATAATCACTTTGTCAATACTAATCGGTATAGACAAGCTTTATCTTCTGTACTTTCGTCCTTACCACGGGCTGTTGGTAATGGACAAGCTTTACTTTCCGTCTTAAGCTTTATTTTCCGTCTCAAGCTTTATCTTCCGTCTGAGCTTTATCTTCAGTCCAACCTTTATCTTCCGTCTGAGCTTTATGTGTTCAAGCTTTATCTTCTGTATGTTCGTCTTTACCACGGTAGTCGGTAATAGACAAGGTTTATCTCCCCAGTGATACTTATCAGTTTGTTCCCCAATCAGTTTATCTTCGTTGTCTTTACGCTCATACTTGCATCGCATGCATTCATATCATTATATTCATCGCATTTTCAGCTTTTCAGCTGGTCAAAATTTGGTGTACTTAGTATTTAAGTCCCTTCGACCCATCGATTTAAAAGTCTTCTTTCAAATCTTTGTGACGAAGAAACTTAAATAGGGGCATCTGTCATACCCCAAATTTTGACCATTGTTTCTTTGTTTTTAAGTTTTTTTTTCGTATTGTAATTTCCTGATCCATCAGACGGAATTTCGACAGAAGGCATTTTAAAATACCTCCTTTTTTCGGTTCCGAAGGAACAATTTTATCTTGTTTAATTCATTTAGTTTATCTTTATTGTCATTTAATTCTTTTTTTGTAACTTCCTATTTTATCTTTATGTTTTTTAATAATTGTTTCCTTTAATTATTATTATTTTCTAAAATATCACGTTTTTTTATTTCCAAAATAAGATAGTTCTTTTTAGGTCCTTTTTCTTTAGTTTTTAAATGTCTATTAATCCACATGTCAGTTGTCTATTAGTTCTTTTCCTTCATCCAAGTCTGGTCCAAGCAAGGGTATATTGGTCTAATGTCAGAGGGACACCTCATCAGAATTCATCTGCAAACCCTACAATTCACAGCTATAAATACAGTCATTAAATGCTGCAGTGTCAGACTGAATGATTGGCAGCCGCAGCTTTCATTACACAAACCCTAAAAACCTTTCTCTCTCTTATCTTTCTGAATCAAACACCATGTATTTTCAGAAATTTTTAAGAACTTGAAGAACACTTTGAACATGAAGAAAATTTTCCAGTAACTTAATTTCAACATAAAATTCAAATCCATTCACGGATTCAACTCACAGAAACATTGTTCCTTTTCTATTTCTCTTCTCTTCGAATCAAACGCAAAAGATAAACCAAAAATCATGAACATCATGAATACAACCGTGAATGTTCATCTCTAGAGCGTTCCAGCAGTTTCTTAAAGACTACCATTTTTCTACGTCGGTTGCAAGCATCACAACAGCGCCGTTTCTTTTTCAATCAACAAGGACGAATTATCAGCAGCATCAAACTCGGTTTCTATTTACAAACAACGGAATCAAGTAGATCGGAGTGGAAAGGGAGCTTGGATCTTGAAGTTTTCCCTTCTTAAGTGATATTCTCCGACTCTTTTAAGGTATATCGATTTCTCCCTCTCAGAATACTATGATTATCTTGTTGTTTTGTTCATTTGGGTAAAAAGGATTTTCGAAACAAAAACCTAGATCTACTCCAATCCACTCATCATCTTTTGAATCTAGGTTTAGATTCGAGTTTAGTAGAAGAAAAGGTACCTAGATCCGGTTTTTTTTTTTAAAAAAAAAATTGAAAAAAATAATTCCGACGCGGTGGCGCCGCCCGTTTGGGCTGAGCACCACCGCGCCGGCGATGATGAGTTGGCCGGAGAAGATGAAGATTGTTCTTCATCCTTTTTTTTGAAATTGTAGAGAGAGGTGAGAGAGATCGGTTTAGAGAGAGGATAAAAGGGAAGAAATGAAAGCTTAAACCAGAATATTCCTTTTATACTCACTCTTGATCCCACGCGCGTGCATCCACCACTATCTCGTGCTCCCTCATTTTTTTAACCATTAGATTTTAAATCCGACGGCTGCTGTTGTGCTCACTTTAAATCATGCGCACTACTTTCCCTTTTCACTACTGTGTGTCTGTTTTTGTGATCCTTTGATCTTTGTTTGTGTGGCTATGATGAATTTTCTGTTGTTTAATTTTGGACCCTCTGATCCATCAGACGGTCTAAATTAACTCAGGCTGAGCCAATTTGCTTTGTTTGCATTTTAATCCTTTCTTTATGCCTTATTTGCGTTCCAGTCCTTCTTTTAAAATTTAAACCTATTTCTTTTAAACTCATAATTTGTTTTTTCACTATGTATCATGCATTTTTTTATACTTTAATCCTTATAACATGCATCTTGTAGTTAATTTTGCTTTAATGTTTGTTCTCAAAATTCGCATTTCATGCATTATTTTTACACCTAATCTCATGCATTTCTTTCTAACCCTCTTTCAAATAATTATTTCATGCATCTTAAGTGTTTTAATCTACATGACCTACATTTTTTCTAATTTTGTGTTTTAGTACTTTAAAACTCTATCTCATGCATTTTTTTACTCTATAATGTCTTTTGTAAATTTTGCTTTAATGTTTCAATTTCCACTTTGTGCTCTATTTCGATTTTAAGCTTTTTTATTATCTCGTTTGCTTTAATTCGTTTCTTATCATCTTGATTGCTTTAATTTGCTTTTTTTTTTTTATTATCTTGTTTGCTTTAATTCTAGTATCATCTCATGCATTTTTATTATTGCAATTTATTTAAATTCCATGATGATTAGTGTGTATAACTAGGAAATGGATGTATATTCTTACCATTGGTTTGTAGCTTGGCAAAGAGGCCATAGAATGTATCTAGGATTTTTTTGTAATAATGTAGGTAACACAAGCACCGACACTTGCACCGACACTTTATTTACCGCTTTATCTTGCTTTATTTTTCCGTTACTACGTTAGCTTTCCGTTAGTTAGAAAAATCTTTTATCTCAAAAATCAAAATAAGCAAAAGCCAAATTATTTTCATAATAAACCTTGGATCCAAATCCAAGTGATTTTCCCTTTATTTTCTTAATCAAATTCCTAATTGAACTTTAATTAAACTTAGACTCAATTTCTTAACTAAAATGAAACAACCTCACTTCTATTTTTATTCCTAGTGCCTTGAGGCCCCTCAATCTCCTTCTTGAAAACCTTTTTTTCAAAAATAATTAAAATCAACCTAACCCACAAAAAATATTTTTTATAAGAGTGAACTACGGTGGTTTTGATCCCTTTTAAGGGTACGTAGGCAGAGGCTTTATTCCTTTCAAATCAATCAAATAAAAATAACCAAAACTCCTACTTCTTCTCCCTCCATTCTTTCACTCATACTTTAATTAATAATTTTTCAAATGAAATAAAGTTAGAAAGAGGTTCTCACGGAGTACCGTGAACGACGCGGGTGCCTAACACCTTCCCGAATCGTAACCAACCCCCGGATCCAAAAAGGGTTTTTCAATCTCTTTTTCCCTTCCCAAGAATAAAATCGAGCAAGTCCGGTAGATTGAAGGTTCAAGTCCAATTAATGGCTTGACACCCGAAAATCTTGGTCTACAAGGAGGACTCCACGACGCCAATCTTGGAGGTTAGGAAATTATGTCTTGCTGAAGAGAGTGGCTTAGTTAGGAGATCAGCTAGTTGATGACTGGATGGTACATGTGACACGGTGAGCTGGTTCTTGGCTACAAGGTCACGAACAAAGTGATAATCTATAGCAAGATGCTTCATTCGAGTATGAAAAACCGGGTTAGCACATAGGTATGTTGCACCGATGTTGTCTGAAAAAATAGTTGGAGGCTGCTGAATGTTGATGCCAAGTTCTTTTAGGACCTGTTGTAGCCAGAGAAGTTCAGTAGCAGTTGAGCCAATGGTGCGATATTCAGCTTCCGTTGAGGATCGAGCAACAGTGGGCTGTATTTTACAGGACCATGATATTGCATTTGATCCTAGGTAGATTATATATGCTCCCGTGGATTTTCTATCATTGATGTCACCACCCCAATCAGCGTCACAAAAGGCTTGCAGAGTGAGAGACTTTGTTGGGACTAAGAGCAATCCGTGAGATATAGTGGCTTTGAGGTAACGAAGTACTCTCTTAAGAGCTTGCATATGAGTAGCATTTGGCTTTTGCATGAACTGAGAAAGCTTATTGACCGGGAAGGCTACATCTGGGCGAGTGATAGACAAGTAGTGAAGTGAGCCAATGATGCTACGATAGGATGAGGCATCACACGTTGAAGGATCATCTTCTGAAGTAAGTGAACATGAAGTAGACATGGGTGTGCTTACAGGTTTTGCATCAAGCATATTTGCCTTTTGTAACAGCTCACGGATGTAATGATGTTGCGTCATGAAGATACCAGTGGATGTAGGGAGAAGCTTAACTCCAAGAAAATGACTAGGTGTTCCAAGATCTTTGAGAGAAAACTTGTTGGCAAGAGCTTGCTTGAAGTTGTGAAGAAAGACTGAATCATTTCCTGTAAGCAAAAGATCATCAACATATACTAAAAAATATGAAGTAACATTGTCCTTGTTGTAAATAAAAAGTGAAGGATCTGATTTTGAATTGCTGAACCCATATTCTACAACAAATGACTTAAGCTCATTGTACCATGCACGCGGAGCCTGTTTTAGACCATAAAGAGATTTATGGAGTTTACATACATGATGCGGAAAATTCTGGTGAATAAAACCTGTAGGCTGAGACATATAGACCTCCTCAGATAAAGTTCCATGCAAAAAGGCATTGTTAACATCCATTTGGCTGATTACCCACTTCTTTGAGATAGCAATAGAGAGCACTAGTTTGATTGTTTGAGGTTTGATTACAGGGCTGAACGTGTCCTTGAAATCAATGCCAGGACGTTGATGAAAACCTTTGGCAACCAACCGTGCTTTGTAGCGAGCTATCGATCCATCTGGATTTCTTTTCAATCTAAAAACCCATTTGTTACCAATGATATTGAAGTGAGGTTCAGGTGGTACAAGAGACCATGTTCCATTTTTCATTAGAGCCATAAATTCATCAGACATTGCTTGCTTCCATTCAACATGTTGAAGAGCTTTAGACACACAAGTAGGTTCCACTGAAGGAGGAATTGGATACTTGCTTACTGAAAATAATTTCTTTGGCTTAAAGATACCTTTCTGTCCACGAGTGACCATGTTGTGAGTAGGAACCAGAGGGGGTAGTGCTGCTGGAATTGACTGAGATTGAGATAATGTGCACAATGTTGGAGAATTGTGGGAGGTTTCATTGGATGGGGAGGACGTGTGATTTGGAGAGATATGAATGGTTGGATGATTATTGGTATGAGTCTCGTTGGTTGAAGTCGTAGAGGATATAGATGGAGTAGAGTTTGAATTTTGAGGTGAAGTGATTGTGGGGTTATTAGTGATATGGTGCTGGTTTGTTGAGACTGTATGGATTATTGGTGAGGTTGAGGTTGAGTTTGGAGATGGAGTAGACTCTGATGTAGACAAGGGAATGTGATTTGTGAGAGGAGTAAGTGATTGGTTAATGTTGGAAGGAGATGTGATGGGAGAGGTTGTAGGATTAGTTGTAGAGTTAAAAACATATGAGTATGGAAATTCATTTTCCAAAAACTGAACATGGCGTGAGTGGTGAATTTTGTTTGTTTTAAAATTATAGCAAATGTAAGCACTTTGAGTGAGGCTGTACCCGAGAAAGACACAGGGTTCCGATTTTTGTTCCAATTTGTTATTGGTGTAAGGTTTAAGCCAAGGAAAGCAAAGACAACCAAAGGTTTTTAACTTGGTGTAATTGGGTGATGTTTTGAAGAGGACATTGTAGGGTGTGGTCATATGGAGGGTTTCAGTTGGCAAGCGGTTGATTAAATACGCTGCAGTTTGAAAGGCGAAGGACCAAAATGTAAGTGGGAGGGAAGCATGGTGGATAAGGCAGCGGCAGTTTCAGTTAAATGGCGGTGTTTACGTTCAGAGAGGCCGTTATGTTCAGGTGTATGGGGTGGAGTGGTAAGGTGGGTTATACCATGTTGTTGGAAAAATGATTTTAGTTTTATATATTCACCACCGTTATCAGAGTAAAAGGTTTTAATGGTGGTATCAAATTGTTTCTCTACTAATTTTTTAAAAATGGGAAAAAGAATGGAAACCTCAGATTTGAATTTCATGGGATAAAGCCAAACATATTTAGAGAAGTGATCAATAAAAATAACATAATAACGAAAACCATCTATTGAATTGAAAGGAGCAGGTCCCCACACATCTGAGTATACAATCTCTAAAGGATAATTGCTAGAAATTGTAGACTTAGAGAATGGAAGTTTGTGACTTTTATTGGAAAAACAATTATGACAAGCATTAAAAGAGCCGGTAAAGGGAACATTATTAGTTTTGAGGGCATGAAGAAGAGGTTTTGAAGCTGGATGACCGAGGCGATGATGCCAAAGCTGAAGTGTGGTGGCGGTTTTGGCTAAGGATGTCTGAGGAATGGTTGAGTTTGGGTTGAACTTGTACACATTATCTTCATTCAGTCCTCGCAGCAGCACTTCCCCCGTCCGCAGCTCCTTTACCTCAAAATGCCAAGGAAAAAATTCAATAGAGACATTATTAGTTTGACACAATTGAGAAACAGAAACTAAATTTTGTGTAACTGCTGGAACACATAAAGTATCAGAGAGTAACAATGGAGGAGATGATTTAGATAAAATTGTGGAGCCTATATGTGTGATTGGAAGTATATTACCATTGGCAACTTGCAAGTGATCATCTCCAGTATAATCACTCTTGATTGAGAGATTGTTGAAATCATTTGTAATGTGGTGCGATGCTCCAGAATCAAAAAGCCAATCAGGAGGAGATGAGTTGGATAGGTGAGCAAGGTTGACAGTTGGATTGCGAGGCTTTTTAGGATAGCCATGTGTTTTATCTTGGTTTTTGGGTGTCAAACATTGATTACGTTTGAACCTTTTAAACCGGTGATATCTTATTTTTTCTTGGGAAGGGAAAAAGTAAGCAAAACCCTTGAGAATCGAGGTCCGGGAGTTGTTTTCGCTACGGGAAGGTGTTAGGCACCCATAACGACTATAGTATCCTATAGGAACCGTCTTTAATTTCTACGCGCGCGCTTTATTTTTAAATGCTATTCAAGAAATGATATTTACACCTAAAGTTTGCTAAGTGAAGAATTGGAGGGAGAAGAATGTGTTTGAATTTTTATTTTAGTTGAATTGAAGGAATTTTGTTCCTTGCCTACGTACCCGTTTAAGGGATCAAATCCACCGTAGTTCTCTTCCAAAATGTTTTTGTTTTTGTTGGTTGATTTTAAGTTTGAAAATGGGATTTTGAAGAATAGAAAGAGGCCTCAAGGGCATGAGATTTAGAAATTGTGAGGTGGAATTAGTTATTTGCAAAAGAAAGTCAAAGTATGATTAAAGTTCATTGAAATTTGATTAAGAAAATAAAAGGGAAAATTACAATGGGATTTTGATCCCAAGGTTTATTAGGAAAAAGATTTGAGTGATGCTATTCATATTTTTTTGGAAAATTGATTTTTCTAAGTATAAAGCCTAAACATTCATCTAAACATACAATCCTAAACATACATCTACACATGCATGTTCTAGCTATATCTAAAGTGATGTGTGTGCTTGTGTCGGTGCTTGTGTCGGTGTACATTATTAGAGTCCATTGTCCTTATTACATCATACCTAGTTTACATTCTATGGTCTTGCAAGAATTTAAAAGCATAAGAAAAATATTACAAAATTCCTAAATTTTACATTCTAATCTTTGCATGAAATTAAATTGCAAGAAAATAAAGCTATAGCTACAAGATGGAAACAAAAGGGTTAGTGAACCAAAAATGCATGAAATGATGAAAATGTTGCATAAAGGAAATGGTAAAGAGCATAGAAACATAGAACATTCAAGAGGCAAATTCACATAGAAATATAGGAGAAGAAAATTTGCATCAAGCACATATTTGGAGCATTTTTGAAGGCAAGAAAGTGTTTAACAAATTGGAAGTAAGATGCAACAATAAATGTGATAACATGCTTAGAAAAATACTACACGATAAATCTCGATCTTAAGGTCTCTATATCATGAAGACTTATAACATGCTTCCCAAACCAAAGTATTAGAGATCAATTAGATCAAGAAACACCAAAACTTTATAGCAATTTTCATGTGCACATTCATTACATTTATCTTTACATTTCAAGGCAAAAACGAAGGAACGAATCCACAAGGAGAATGAGACAAACTATAATCACATGTATTTTTATATACTTTCCAAAGGCAACAATTAACACACAAGAAACTCAAGAGCACATAAAGTTTCATGTACACCTAAAAATCTACAAGAACGCTAAATCAAGAAAAGAACCACAATCGAATACAAGAAGCAAATGCATATATTTTTTCAGATTTTAGAGGTGAAAAATTAACATAGAAGAATCAATCAAAGAGAAGAAATAAAGTATGTAGCAATTTTTAGAGGTTTTGAGCATGAGCAGGGGTGTGAAAACCAGCTTTCAGTACACAAATAGCAAGAGAATTTATAAAGAAAACGAAATCAACTGTACACCAGGCCCAAGCCAATACCTTTTCCCTTTACTATCTTCCTCTTTGGTGCGGTGAGCATAGACGTGAGCAATTTCAGAAGGAGAAAGCAATTTCAGCAATAAGGAGAAAGCAATTTCAGCCTCTTGGAACCAATCGCAAGACTCAAATCAACGAACCATTCTCATCCTCAAGAAATGGATCTGTAACGGTTTCGAATCAAGTTGCGGAGAAATGATTTCTAAACAATCAAAACCCAGAATGTAGGTTTTACACAATTTGGTAATCAATGCGTAGTTTGAATTGGGGATTTCTGAATTGAAAAGCTCTGGGTTCCGTTTTTCCTTACTGGCCGGAGATAGGGACTAGGTTTACCGTAACGACGGAAGCGGTGGGGGAAAAGACTTCTTCGAACTTCCTCTGCTTTCAGCTTTTTCACCATCATCTTCCTCCTCCGTATTTCACCATTCCGTCACCGTTGATTCTCCATTCATCAGAATTCTCGAATCCAAGACTTTCCGTGTAAGACATCAAACCGTAAACGTCACCAGCAATGAATCCAATCGAAGGCGGACCAGGGCAGTTTCCGGTAACGCTTGGCTTTGAATTTAAGGTCGCCGATTCAAGAATATTTGGAAGGTTGTTATTAGCGGTGGCGATGACAAGAGTCAAACCAGAAATAGAGTCAGATTGAGTAGTAGTTGTAGGGGTGGAAATTTGTTATGGTGGTGATGGAGGAGGAAGGTGAGGTTGTTAGGGTGGACGATGGAGGTTGTTAGGGTGGATGATGGAGGTTGTTAGGGTGGTGGAAAAAGAAAAGGTGGTGGTTAGAATTGGTTATGGTGGAGAAAGTGGTGGTTTAGGTTAGTTAGAGGTTGTGATGGAGGTGGTTAGGGATGAGAAAGTTAGTTAGAGGAGAGGGAAAATTGAGAGAAAAATAAATATGAAGTTTGTGATTTTTTTGGAGTTTTTGTGAAAATGATTGAATGATTAATTGTGTTGAAAATTGACCATGCCTTTGACTTATATAGGTGATGTGGTAAGCCTTGGACCAATTGGAGTGGGACATGTGGCACTAGACTTGTAACAAACTCTTAAGGACCAATAGCATTTGGACACATGGCACTTGGACTCTAACAAACTTAAAAGGGATTAAAATGTAAATAACAAAAGTACAAGGACCAAAATGAAAATTAAAACTGAAATTGAATTGAAAAAGTAAATTGAAAATAAACGTAAAGCGAGACGATTAAAAACAACAAAGCAGATAAGAGATTTTATGTGAAATGACCAAAATGCCCCTGGGGGCTAAAACGACTAAAAAAATGACTCGGACGCAATTTTAAAATGAGTTTTTAACAGGGAATTGAAGCAAGAGCTTATTCAAACAAATTAAAAGACTCAGAGACAATTTTTAGAATTTAAACAGGGTTTTGACACATGAAAAGACTAAAATGCCCCTAGGGGCAAAACTGACTCAAAATGACTTCAAATGCAATTTTTGAAATGGACTTTGACATAGAATTGAAATGAAGACTTATTCAAACTACTTGAAAGGACTCAAACAAATTTTTAAAAGACTGAAAGAAATTTTGACATAGGAAATGACTAAAATGCCCTTTTTCATGAATTTTGCAAATAACATTGAAATAAAATGCAGAGAAAGATGTAATTGATCAGAGACATATCAAATGGCTTGAGATGCAAGAAAAGAAGAATTGAGTTAGTATTTTTAGGTCCAAAATTAGGGTATAACAGCTGCCCCTGTTTAAGTTTCTTTGTCCGGAGAGTCAAGAGACGAAGTCTTAGAATTGACGGGACGAAGATACTTAAATATTAACATTTGCACTGCTTTTGGACATAAAAATACGTTTTCAGATTTTCAAAAACATGAATGTCATGCAATATTTTGATTATGAATGCAATACAAACAAATGGAGTCCATGGAACATGTCATGTCGCTGGGGATTCAGGTGGACATTGACAGGGTGGACAGACCAGGGGATAGAAAATAAGGTACAAGTTGTTCTTTGGATCGAACTAGTCACTTGACCAAGGAATACAAGACAAGAGATAGGTACAAGCTATTCTTGGGATCGAACTTGGCACTTGACCGGAAACATAGACATATAGGCAGATACAAGCTGTTCTTTGGATCGAACTTGACACTTGATTGAAAATACAAACAGATAGGCAGACACAAACTGTTCTTTGGATCGAACTGGCCGTTTGGCTGGAGATATAGACAAAAGGGTAGATACAAACTGTTCTTTGGATCGAACTCGCTTGTTGGATTATCACCACGTCATGTGGGAAGGTGCAAGCTGTTCTTTTAGATCGAACTTGCCATTTGACCGATAACAAAGCATAAGCTGGGTACAAACTGTTCTTTTATATCGAACTTGCCGTTTGTCCGGTAACAAAGCATAAGCTGGGTACAAACTGTTCTTTTAGATTGAACTTGCCGTTTGTCCGGAAGTATGGGTATATAAGCAGGTACAAGTGGTTCTTTTTGGATCGAACCTGGCACTTGACCAGTAACGAGATACAAATTGAGAGTCTGGTTTAACAAGATACCAATTGAGGGTAAATTGTCATGGACCTGATTTGAAAATAGACATGACCATTTTGGTTGGCCCAAAAAGCAAATTGAGAGTGAATTGACATTGATTTGAATTGAATTTGAAAGTTGGCATTGAAAGAGAGATTGGAAGTTGAGATTGAGCAGAGACATAGACATTGATTTGAGAGTTGCAATTGAAAGAGACATTGGAAATTGGAATTGAATTGAGACATAGACATTGACATTGGATTGGAGAGTTGCATTTGACATTGAGATTGGATTGGAATTGAATTGAAAGTTGAAATTGACATTGACATTGACATTGGATGTTGACATTGACATTGACATTGACATTGACATTGACATTGGTTATTGACATTGACATTGAAATTGACATTGACATTGGATATTGACATTGGATATTGTCATTGAAATTGGAATTGAAATTGGAGATTGACGTTGAAATTGGAATTGAAATTGGAGATTGGAAATTGCTTCGAATTTGACATTGAATTGAAATTGAGATTGGAGATTGCATCGAATTTGACAGTTGAATTTGAGTTTGACAGTTGGAATTGAAATTGAAATTGAAATTGAGTTTGACAGTTGAAATTTGGATTGAATTTGACAGTTGAGAGTTGGATATGCGACATGTATGTATGGTATAGCAAGATTATTGGATGTATGAGCACATAAAATGCATGATTATGCATGTATGAATGCTTGAAATGCATGATTGATTGGCAGTTGGACAGAGAAGCTTCACAAAGGCAGACGAAACATTGGAAGATTGGGCACGTAGTGGCTCGTGCTGCAACATATTTACAGGGGAAAACCTCTTTGGAGAGACCGTCGTTGAGAGACGTATCAAAACCATGGCTGAGGGCAAAAAAAAAACTTGTAGAGGAGGGACCCTTGGAAAGTCCTTGGATACAGGTCGCCATTGCTAGGCGTGTCAGTGCTGGGTAAACATTGGATGTTCGCATCTGTGGTCAATGCTTTTTAATATTTCATTCTTTCATTTTTCATTTTCAAACCCCACTCTTGCCTGAACCGCCCTTTCGGGTTTTCGATTCACCGGGGAATAATATTCTTTTCATTGCCCCATTTTTGCCTGAATTGCCTTCATAGGTTGTCAATCAGCGGGGTGCTCATTTTTGCCTAAGCCGCCCTTTCGGGTTTTCAACTTAGCGAGCTTTTCATTTTCATTTTTCATTTTTCTTTTCATTTTCATTCTGTTTTTTCATTCTTGCCATTGACCACAGATCATCCTGGGGAGTAACCTGCTTGTAACATGTATTGAAATAGACATTGACACTCATTCATTCATGCATGTTTCATTGAAATGTACCCTGTTGCTCAGGTTTGCTTTCAAGATAGACAGAAAAGGATTTTTTTAGTTTTCAAAAGATGTTTGTTTAAGATATTGACATTATCAAATAGAAAGAAAATATTTTGTATATAGCATTGAAAGTGGAAAGAAAAATAGAGTTTCAAATAATAGCACAGGCTCAAATTGATGTAGAAGAGTGAGAGTCAGCCAAAGGCATGATTTCACGGATTTACAAAGCTTGGAGAATGGTAATTTTATTGGTTGGTGATACATTGAACACGATGACCGCTACATTTCATAGAAATTTTGAATTCACAAGTACAGAAGCCTCTGATGAAGACGATCATTGACAGTTGCAGATGCCCCAAGGGGTGATGGTGATTTGCCAGATATAGTTACTTGTCTTTTATTGACCACATTTTTGCATGAACCGCCCTTTCGGGTTTTCGGCTCATCGAGGCGCTCATTCTTGCCTGAGTTGCGTACAATCTCAGCGAGCTTTTTCATATTCATTTTTTTGTCCCTAACTTTTGCCTGGATCGCCCTTTCGGGTTTTCGATCCACCGGGAAGCGCATTTTTGCCTAGGCCGCCCTTTCGGGTTTTCGACCTACCACGCTGTTCTTTTCTTTTTAGACAAAGTATTTCTTGACTATATCGGCATTAACAGGATTTGGGAGTTCAACACCATCCATGTGTGTAAGGATCAAAGCACCACCAGAGAAAGCCTTCTTGACAACATAAGGACCTTCATAGTTAGGTGTCCACTTGCCCCTTGGGTCGGGTTGCTGACTTATCCTTCTTTTCAATACAAGTTCGCCTTTCTTGAATTCTCGAGGTCGGACTTTCTTGTCAAAAGCATTCTTCATTCGCACTTGGTACAACTGTCCATGAGCCATAGCATCCATACGTTTCTCTTCAATCAAATTCAATTGGTCATACCGACTTTGACACCATTCAGCCTCAGTTAATTTTGCTTCCATGATCACTCGAAGAGATGGAATCTCCACTTCCAGAGGGAGAACTGCTTCCATACCATACACAAGAGAGAAAGGAGTTGCCCCGGTTGAGCTGCGCACTGTAGTGCGGTAACTATGCAAGGCAAACGGTAGCATTTCATGCCAGTCTTTGTAAGTAGTGACCATCTTCTGAACAATCTTCTTGATGTTCTTGTTAGCGGCCTCAACTGCACCATTCATCTGAGGTCTATAAGGAGAAGAGTTGTGATGTTCAATTTTGAATTCTTCACATAAAGCTTGCATCATGCTATTGTTCAGATTGGAACCATTGTCAGTGATGATCTTGTTGGGAACACCATATCGACAGATGATGTTATTCTTGATAAACTTCACTACCACTTGCTTGGTCACATTTGCATAGGAGGCAGCTTCAACCCACTTGGTGAAATAGTCAATTGCCACTAGAATGAAACGATGTCCATTGGAAGCCTTTGGTTCAATTCTTCCGATCATGTCAATGCCCCACATAGAGAAAGGCCATGGGGAAGATATAACATTGAGGGCATGTGGAGGCACATGAATCTTGTCAGCATAGATTTGACACTTGTGGCATCTCTTAGCATGTTTGTGGCAGTCACGCTCCATAGTTATCCAGTAATAGCCGACTCTTAACAGTTTCCTTGACATGGCATGGCCCGAAGCATGGGTCCCAAAAGTACCATCATGTACATCATGCATCAACTTCTCAGCTTCTTGTCTGTCAACACATCTCAACAAGACCATGTCATAGTTCCTTTTGTATAGGATTTCTCCGTCCAGAAGGAATTTGCTAGCCCATCGTCTCAAAGTCTTTTTATCCCTGTTGGAAGCACCAGGTGGATATTCACGATTCTGCAGGAATTGCTTGATGTTGTAATACCAAGGTTTTTTATCATTCACAACCTCATCAGCCTGATCTGGCATATTTTCAATAGTAAACACATGAGCGGGTCTATCAAGACGTTGCACCTTGATCATGGGCACATCATTCCAGTGATTAACACGAAACATAGAAGACAACGTAGCAAGAGCATCAGCCATCTGATTCTCATCCCGAGGGATATGGTGCAACTCAACCTTGGTAAAATATGTCAACAGACGTCTTGCATAGTCACGGTACGGGATCAACTTCTCATGATGAGTCTCCCATTCACCCTTTATCTGATTAATAACAAGTGCAGAATCTCCATAGATGTCAAGGTGCTTAATTCTCAAATCAAGGGCTTCTTCAATGCCCAAGATGCATGCTTCATATTCAGCTATGTTGTTTGTGCATTCGAAAGTTATTCGAGCGGTGAAAGGAATGTGGTGCCCCTGCGGAGTTACAATGATGGCCCCAATTCCTTTACCATAAGCATTAACAGCACCATCAAACACCAATCCCCATTTGCTATTGGGGTCCGGCCCTTCATTGATCAGTGGTTCTTCACAGTCTTTTGCTTTCAGATACATAATCTCTTCATCAGGGAAATCAAATTTAATTGGCTGGTAGTCATCAAGAGGCTGACAAGCAAGATGCTCAGCAAGGACGCTTCCTTTGATTGCTTTCTGAGCTTTGTACACAATATCATATTCAGACAACAACATTTGCCAACGTGCAATCTTTCCAGTAACAGCGGGCTTTTCAAAGATGTACTTGATTGGATCCATTCGGGATATCAACCAAGTTGTATGATTCACCATATAATGACGCAGGCGTTTGGCAGCCCAGGCTAAAGCACAACAGGTCTTTTCAAGCATTGTATACCGAGTCTCACAGTCGGTGAATTTCTTACTCAGATAGTAGATAGCATGCTCTTTCTTACCAGTCTCGTCTTGCTGACCGAGAACACAACCCACTGAATCATCTAGCACTGATAGATACATAATCAAAGGCCTTCCTTCCACTGGTGGGACAAGGATAGGTGGTTCCAACAGGTATTCTTTAATGCTATCAAAAGCTTACTGACATTCATCATTCCATACAACAGGCTGATTCTTTCTGAGCAGTTTGAAAATTGGACCACAAGTAGTAGTCATGTGAGATATGAATCTTGAAATATAATTCAGACGTCCGAGGAAACCTCTGACTTGCTTCTCAGTTTGAGGGGCCGACATCTCCCTGATGGCTCGGACTTTGTCAGGATCAACTTCAATGCCTCTTTGGGCTGACAATAAAGCCTAGCAACTTTCCAGATCGTACACCGAATGTGCACTTGTTAGGATTCAACCGCAGCTTGTACTTTCTTAGTCTTTCAAACATCTTTTTCAAATACACAACATGCTGCTCTTCATCACTTGACTTTACAATCATATCATCAACATATACTTCAATCTCTTTGTGAATCATATCATGAAACAGAGTGGTCATACCCCTTTGATAGGTAGCACCAGCATTTATTAAGCCAAACGGCATTACTTTATAACAACAGAATGTTCCCCATGGAGTAATGAAGGACGTCTTTTCTCTATCTTCAGGTGACATTCGTATCTGATTATAACCAGAGAAACCGTCCATGAAGGAGAACACTTTGGATTGAGCAGTATTGTCAACAAGCACATCAATATGAGGCAAAGGGAAGTTATCTTTTGGACTGGCTTTGTTCAGATCTCTGTAATCAACACACATTCGAACTTTCCCATCTTTCTTTGGTACTGGTACAATGTTGGCAATCCACTCAGGATATTCAGCTGTCATGAGGAAACCCGCATCAATTTGCTTCTGCACCTCAGCCTTGATCTTAAGAGCCATGTCTGGACGAGACTTTCTCAATTTCTGTTTGACAGGAGGACATTCAGGCCTTGTCGGTATCCGATGTTCCACAATCTTGGGATCTAGACCCGGCATATCTTCATAGGACCATGCAAAGACATCTGGATAATCATGGAGAAGCTGAGTGATCCTCTTTTTCACTTCTGGCTCAAGTGCTGCACCAATCCTGATCTCTCGCTTGTTTTCTTCAGTACCCAGGTTGATGAGCTCAATCTCTTCCTGGTGAGGCTGAATGGCTCTTCTTTCTTGCTCGAGCAGTCGAGTGATCTCATACGGTATCTCTTCATCATCATCATCCTCATCTTCAGCTTCATATACAGGGAATTCAAAATTTGGAGGAACCATAGGGTCACTGTGTTCAACGGGTTTATTATGGTTCAATCTGCATAACATGATTGGGATGATTTTAGAAAAAAGTTTTCTATGCAGATTTTTGAAATTAATAAGAAAATACAGATGTTTTGGTTTTTTCTAGCATTACCATTATTTCCAAGAAAAAGGCACTAAAAAGTAAAAAACAAAGAGTCGTGAGAAAGACGACAACTTTTATTGATACCGGCAATGCCGAAACAAACACGCCCTTACAATGATATCACTTTCGCCTTGGGCAGAGCGAAAGGATTGTTATTTTGAAAACAAAAAACATGAGCAACAAGACACATTACATGGAAGCATGCATGACTAAAGGAACATCAATGGCCTCCCAATTTCTCACAGTGCCTCCTGGTATAACAAAAGTGGGCACGTAACTACTCCCAGCATCACTTTCAGTAATAGCATTGATGAACCCAGCACTGTAGAAAGTTCCTGTTGAAACACCCGATGTTGGGGAGAATCCAAGGCCCTCTTTACGCTTGTTTTCCAAGATCTGAATCACCTTGCCCCAGCCAGCAGCTTGCCCTGCTTGGACAGCCTTCTGGGCATCTTTCAGTGAGACCATGCTAGCACCAGCCCTCCGGGGTTCTGCACCCTCGACAGTCAAGCCTTGAAACGACGTCCCTTCAGCGGACCCTACTTCAACACAAGAGAAAGATGACACTTGGCTAACTAGATATGCTTCCTCACCATGCACAGTGACGATCTTACCGTTCTTCACGAACTTGAGCTTTTGATGCAAAGTAGAAGTGACTGCTCCAGCGTCATGAATCCACGGTCTTCCGAGGAGACAGCTGTAAGAAGCGTTGATGTCCATGACTTGGAAAGTAATCTGAAATGTCTCAGGACCAATGGTGATCGGCAAGTCTACTTCCCCGAGAACATCCTTGCGGGATCCGTCAAAAGCCTTAACCAAGTAGCTGCTTCCCCTCAAAGAGATTCCGTGATGGCTCAATTGCCTTAGTGTGGATTCAGGCATTACATTCAGAGACGATCCAGTGTCCACCAACACGTTGGATATCATGTCAGACCCACAATGTACTGAGATATGCAGAGCCAAGTTGTGGTGTTTCCCTGCTTCGGGGAGTTCATCGTCACCAAACCCCAAGTTATTGCAAGCAGTGATGTTACCCACTATTCCATCAAACTGATCCACAGAGACTTCATGATCAATATATGCCTGTTCTAGCACTTTCATTAACACTTTCCTATGAGCTTCTGAGCTCAAGAGCAGAGACAAGATGGATATCTTTGACGGAGTTTGCAGCAGCTGGTCAACAATCTTATAATCACTCTTTTTAATAAGCCTCAAAATCTCGTCCAGATTAGACTCTTCAATGGGCTGGCCCGAGGGGCTGGCATTCTCTTCCTCAAGGTTAGCCATGTTTCTTCTCTTGTACAATCTTGTTTGATGAATTCTAGCCGGTTGGTAAACCTTACGAGCACGAGCCACCTTTCAGACTGCGGCGGAAAAACCAGGAGACAATGAGCATGGGAAGCCATTTGTGACCGATGAATGATGCATATGATGCATGATATGCAGATGCGAAAAGACTCTTTTTTTGTCAGAAGACTTGTCAAAGTGGTTGTGAACATCACGGAGAAACATGGTTTTATTTGAAGATCTTGAGCAAAACTAGAAGTTTAGTTGAGATGGTATCACTTGGTGTTCACATCCGTGATGTTCAAAAGATGACTTGTCTAAGTCCTCCGATAAATGCATGGGAAAAAGTTTATGCATGTATGCATGTATGCATGAATGCATGATTATGTTCAAGTTCGGAGAAAACATGGTGGGTTGAAGTTCAAAGTCGAGGAGTCATGGGTGGACACGGCGTCCGGTGAAACTAGGGCTTTAGGATAATAGTAACCAGGTTCTAAAAAGGTTCCCAAGTTGCAACCTCTCCGACGTATATCACGGTGTCACGAGACAACACTCGCTCCATGATTATCCGTGGAAGATCTAACTTGAGTGTAGTATCGCGTGACGACTAAAACTCGAGACGACACTCGGTTTAGCCTCCGCACTACGTCCTAGAAAATGGCCATGGATGGGTTTGGTTATCTACGGTTCATAGCGTCATAGAACAATTAGAAGCAAAGTGCCTAAACGCGACAACACGCGCCGACAACATCACCCCCAAAATGCCTCAGCTATGTGGGATTGATCGCATAATCCAAAACACGAGGCAACCCCCGGAATGAATTGTCGATTATATCCCTCCTAAATCCTAAGTTCACTCAGCCCGGGTGCAGGACTTTTGATATTCTCACCCCACACGTTTGCAAGAAATTAAACATTTATTCACATAGGAAAGCAAGTAAAAGAAGCAAGTAAAAATACAAGCGCAAGCGTGGAAATAAAGACTAGGCGTAACTCTCGAATCTCCCCAGTGAAGTCGCCAGCTGTTTTATCTTGGTTTTCGGGTGTCAAACATTGATTACGTTTGAACCTTTTAAACCGGTGATATCTTATTTTTTCTTGGGAAGGGAAAAAGTAAGCAAAACCCTTGAGAATCGAGGTCCGGGAGTTGTTTTCGCTACGGGAAGGTGTTAGGCACCCATAACGACTATTGTATCCTATAGGAACCGTCTTTAATTTCTACGCGCGCGCTTTATTTTTAAATGCTATTCAAGAAATGATATTTACACCTAAAGTTTGCTAAGTGAAGAATTGGAGGGAGAAGAATGTGTTTGAATTTTTATTTTAGTTGAATTGAAGGAATTTTGTTCCTTGCCTACGTACCCGTTTAAGGGATCAAATCCACCGTAGTTCTCTTCCAAAATGTTTTTGTTTTTGTTGGTTGATTTTAAGTTTGAAAATGGGATTTTGAAGAATAGAAAGAGGCCTCAAGGGCATGAGATTTAGAAATTGTGAGGTGGAATTAGTTATTTGCAAAAGAAAGTCAAAGTATGATTAAAGTTCATTGAAATTTGATTAAGAAAATAAAAGGGAAAATTACAATGGGATTTTGATCCCAAGGTTTATTAGGAAAAAGATTTGAGTGATGTTATTCATATTTTTTTGGAAAATTGATTTTTCTAAGTATAAAGCCTAAACATTCATCTAAACATACAATCCTAAACATACATCTACACATGCATGTTCTAGCTATATCTAAAGTGATGTGTGTGCATGTGTCGGTGCTTGTGTCGGTGTACATTATTAGAGTCCATTGTCCTTATTACATCATACCTAGTTTACATTCTATGGTCTTGCAAGAATTTAAAAGCATAAGAAAAATATTACAAAATTCCTAAATTTTACATTCTAATCTTTGCATGAAATTAAATTGCAAGAAAATAAAGCTATAGCTACAAGATGGAAACAAAAGGGTTAGTGAACCAAAAATGCATGAAATGATGAAAATGTTGCATAAAGGAAATGGTAAAGAGCATAGAAACATAGAACATTCAAGAGGCAAATTCACATAGAAATATAGGAGAAGAAAATTTGCATCAAGCACATATTTGGAGCATTTTTGAAGGCAAGAAAGTGTTTAACAAATTGGAAGTAAGATGCAACAATAAATGTGATAACATGCTTAGAAAAATACTACACGATAAATCTCGATCTTAAGGTCTCTATATCATGAAGACTTATAACATGCTTCCCAAACCAAAGTATTATAGATCAATTAGATCAAGAAACACCAAAACTTTATAGCAATTTTCATGTGCACATTCATTACATTTATCTTTACATTTCAAGGCAAAAACGAAGGAACGAATCCACAAGGAGAATGAGACAAACTATAATCACATGTATTTTTATATACTTTCCAAAGGCAACAATTAACACACAAGAAACTCAAGAGCACATAAAGTTTCATGTACACCTAAAAATCTACAAGAACGCTAAATCAAGAAAAGAACCACAATCGAATACAAGAAGCAAATGCATATATTTTTTCAGATTTTAGAGGTGAAAAATTAACATAGAAGAATCAATCAAAGAGAAGAACTAAAGTATGTAGCAATTTTTAGAGGTTTTGAGCATGAGCAGGGGTGTGAAAACCAGCTTTCAGTACACAAATAGCAAGAGAATTTATAAAGAAAACGAAATCAACTGTACACCAGGCCCAAGCCCATACCTTTTCCCTTTACTATCTTCCTCTTTGGTGCGGTGAGCATAGACGTGAGCAATTTCAGAAGGAGAAAGCAATTTCAGCAATAAGGAGAAAGCAATTTCAGCCTCTTGGAACCAATCGCAAGACTCAAATCAACAAACCATTCTCATCCTCAAGAAATGGATCTGTAACGGTTTCGAATCAAGTTGCGGAGAAATGATTTCTAAACAATCAAAACCCAGAATGTAGGTTTTACACAATTTGGTAATCAATGCGTAGTTTGAATTGGGGATTTCTGAATTGAAAAGCTCTGGGTTCCGTTTTTCCTTACTGGCCGGAGATAGGGACTAGGTTTACCGTAACGACGGAAGCGGTGGGGGAAAAGACTTCTTCGAACTTCCTCTGCTTTCAGCTTTTTCACCATCATCTTCCTCCTCCGTATTTCACCATTCCGTCACCGTTGATTCTCCATTCATCAGAATTCTCGAATCCAAGACTTTCCGTGTAAGACATCAAACCGTAAACGTCACCAGCAATGAATCCAATCAAAGGCGGACCAGGGCAGTTTCCGGTAACGCTTGGCTTTGAATTTAAGGTCGCCGATTCAAGAATATTTGGAAGGTTGTTATTAGCGGTGGCGATGACAAGAGTCAAACCAGAAATAGAGTCAGATTGAGTAGTAGTTGTAGGGGTGGAAATTTGTTATGGTGGTGATGGAGGAGGAAGGTGAGGTTGTTAGGGTGGACGATGGAGGTTGTTAGGGTGGATGATGGAGGTTGTTAGGGTGGTGGAAAAAGAAAAGGTGGTGGTTAGAATTGGTTATGGTGGAGAAAGTGGTGGTTTAGGTTAGTTAGAGGTTGTGATGGAGGTGGTTAGGGATGAGAAAGTTAGTTAGAGGAGAGGGAAAATTGAGAGAAAAATAAATATGAAGTTTGTGATTTTTTTGGAGTTTTTGTGAAAATGATTGAATGATTAATTGTGTTGAAAATTGACCATGCCTTTGACTTATATAGGTGATGTGGTAAGCCTTGGACCAATTGGAGTGGGACATGTGGCACTAGACTTGTAACAAACTCTTAAGGACCAATAGCATTTGGACACATGGCACTTGGACTCTAACAAACTTAAAAGGGATTAAAATGTAAATAACAAAAGTACAAGGACCAAAATGAAAATTAAAACTGAAATTGAATTGAAAAAGTAAATTGAAAATAAACGTAAAGCGAGACGATTAAAAACAACAAAGCAGATAAGAGATTTTATGTGAAATGACCAAAATGCCCCTGGGGGCTAAAACGACTAAAAAAATGACTCGGACGCAATTTTAAAATGAGTTTTTAACAGGGAATTGAAGCAAGAGCTTATTCAAACAAATTAAAAGACTCAGAGACAATTTTTAGAATTTAAACAGGGTTTTGACACATGAAAAGACTAAAATGCCCCTAGG
This sequence comes from Medicago sativa, assembly GCF_051527215.1. Taxonomy (NCBI): domain Eukaryota; kingdom Viridiplantae; phylum Streptophyta; class Magnoliopsida; order Fabales; family Fabaceae; genus Medicago; species Medicago sativa. The sequence goes on from NC_140753.1 coordinate 5,033,097, forward strand.
GGCAAAACTGACTCAAAATGACTTCAAATGCAATTTTTGAAATGGACTTTGACATAGAATTGAAATGAAGACTTATTCAAACTACTTGAAAGGACTCAAACAAATTTTTAAAAGACTGAAAGAAATTTTGACATAGGAAATGACTAAAATGCCCTTTTTCATGAATTTTGCAAATAACATTGAAATAAAATGCAGAGAAAGATGTAATTGATCAGAGACATATCAAATGGCTTGAGATGCAAGAAAAGAAGAATTGAGTTAGTATTTTTAGGTCCAAAATTAGGGTATAACACCATGTATCTTGTAGAATTCTTTGGCTGAGTGGCCTGGTTTGTCGCAAAACTGACAGATGACAGGACCAGCATGTGCAGGTTTCTTGTGGTTGAAAGAAGGATTCTCAGTATTTGGCTGATATGAAGGACGTCCGCGTCCATTGGCATGATGACGACGCTGAACGTGATTTGCAGTTACAGGTGTGTTGGTGGAAAGACGCTCTTCGCGTTGTTGACACATTTCAAAATCCACCAATTTGTCATATAACTCGTTGAAGAGAATAGGCCTGTCGCGAGTGCGAATAGAGGTGGTAAACTCTTGAAAGGTTGGTCCTAGACCATTTAAAGCATGAATGACCATTTCAAGATCATCAATGGGGTGGCCAATAAGGGCTAATTCATCAGCAATGTTTCGAATAGACTGGAGATAGGCGGAAACAGTAGTGTTTCCTTTTGAAATGGAGCTGAGACGCTCTCTAAGCGACATGATTCTTGATTGAGACCTATTGGCGAAGGCTCTTTCAAGTGCAACCCAGGCCTCGCGAGAGGTGTCGGCAGAAGCCATAACTGAGCGTGCTTCAGAGTCGCAGGATCCAAGAAGCGCAAGATAGAGAAATTTATCTTGACGGATCCATTTGGAGTGTGCAGGGTTTGATACTGCAGAAGCTCCTGAGCCAGTGGTGGCAGCAGGGCAGGGTGTTGTGCCGTCGACATAGCCGACAAGGTCACGAGCTATGAGAAGAGAATTGATTTGTTTGAACCAGCCTGGGTAATTTGTGGATGTGAGTTTGATTGGAAGATGAGTTGTGGTGTTAAATTCCATGAGATCCTTTTGTTCAGAGGATATGAAAGTGGTAGCAGTGGTGGAGGGTGAAGTGGTCATGGTAGGATCGAAAGAAAAAAGGATATGCTGTTAAGCAAATGGCCAAGCTGATACCATATAAGAATAACAAAGGCTAATATATTTCTGAGTAATATTTTTACACACGGCAGTACATAGTTTTATAGCTGCCAGACTTTACAAAGTAATCAAATGCATTTACAATATAATTGAATGCATTGAATTGTGATTACAGTAGGGAAAAATAATTCTGTAGAAATATGGTATGTCAACTATACTAAGTAATTACAATTGATCCTAAATAATAATGGTCATGCATAAGTTAAGGAAAGTCAACAATGATGATGTCGTCATAGTGTCATAGGCAACAATCAAGGAGGATTTGTTCTCAGTACGCCTATACATAATAGACGAATAAAGCTTATAGAAATGAAAAATGAGCAAATTAAATGCATGGAAACACATTCAATAATAATGAAAAAATAATAATATCAAATAGTACAATTTTGGTTTAGATAGTTGTCCGTGGAAAAAATGTCAATTTCTTGATCTTAACGAAGAGGTAGTCTTACATACACACCAATACAAATAAAATTAGCTTGCCACACACACAATAATGAAAAAAAATTAAAAGATAAATAAATTAGTTACATCTCAAATTTTTAAAATTGGAGTTTGTCTCCAAGCAAGAAATTCTCCTTAATGAAACAACATACATGCCCAAATGAACAACAATATGAAGTAGTGTCCAGTGAAGGTGATCATCCCCGCTCCTCCGTCATCACTTCCACGTGTTGCTGCAAATTCGTAAAAACTCAGGATCATATTGGTGATTTTGTATACATTTTACTAGAGCATCTCCAATAACACTTTTACTAAGAGAATTTTTATGTGACTCCCACATGCACACCATTTTTTTTAAAATGAGTCCCGGCTAATAATTTTACATCATTACATTTTAACAATAATTTATTTGTTAAATCATAATTAACTTTTTTTTAAAGAATAATTATCTTATTTATGAAAATATGAAATTTTAAGATTATGTAATTTATTTGTACAATTTTTTTTCTTCAATTTTTTTTAATAATTTAAACATTATAAAAACAATGGAATGCATGTTGTAAAAAAATTGAAATATCTGAAGTTGACATGCATATGTTCCTAACACTAGCAATACTTTCCACTTTTTTTATGCATATGATAACAAATCTCACAAGACAAGTATGCTATTTTTATTCTCTCAAAAAGAAAAAAAAAGTTTAAATATATTTTTGATCCTTTATCTTTTATTAAAAATTCATTTTGGTCATTTAACTTTTTTCTAAATCATTTTGGTTTTTATCTTTTCTTCTAAATTATTTTAGTCCTTTATCTTTTTAAAGAGTGATATTTTAGTCTTTTTGACATACCAAAACCAATGAAAATAAGGACTAAAATATCACCTTTTTAAAAAGATAAAGGATTAAAATGATTGAAAAAGAAAAGATAAAAGACCAAATATATATTTAAGCCAAGCGAACCGAAGAAAAAAGTATGTTATTTTCCCTAGAAAAATACCTTTGTGGAGGCGGCCATATTTATGAGAATTTTTTTTATTTTTAAAATAGACGAAATGGCAAAGCCATTATAAACTCACAAGTGGAGGAACCAGGGTTCGAACCCCGGTCATGGCATCCGGCCTAACAATTTCAACATTTTGCCAGTTGAGCTAGGACTTCTGGATATAGATATAGACTTTTGAAATAATTTTTTGTTTGACTTAATTTCCGTGTCAATGTATCCATTGTTTTGTACTCTTTGATTATACAGTTCCCTCAAAAAAGATTATAGATACAGTTGTTCAAATAACATTATTTCTATTTGAAATATAGGGTGTTTTGTAAAAAAACAAGTTATTTAATAATATTAATTGTGTCCTGTCTTTTAACTATTATCTTAAAATTATTTTTTCCTTATTTTTTTAATGGAATTATTTTTCACTATATCACAAAACACAATGCAAATTCACGAGATGCTACTCCTATTTATTTAAAGAAAACTACTCAGCCACCGGTGTGTCACTTTGTAAGTAAAAGTTGTTTGGATTGATTTATTTTTAAACTTAGGCAAAATAGTTTATACAAATAACTAAATTTTTATGAATTATTCATAAGTTTGTCAAGTTAGTTTATGTAACAACAACTTTTAAAGATACAATTTTTGTTAGTAAGAATTTATGAATTATCATTTTTTTACAGAACTTGTACATTAATATAAAAAATTATTCATAAACTCAAAATAAGTCAATTCAAATGAGTCCTAAGAATTGTTTGGTAATCCCAAAAATAAAGACAGAGAGAAATTGAGAGGCTTTTTACCTGGAGGTTGCAGCAATGATGGAGAAAGACCTGGAGAAGAAGCTGCAATTTTCCAAAACGTAAAGGTAATTTATTCAGAACTTCTTTTTTAGTAGAAAATAATCAGGACATCAATGCTTTAGTTAAGGTTTTTTTTTTTTTTTTTGCTTATATTGAAGTAAATTATTATGTACTTTGAAGTTTTTTGAACAAGCAAAAATGGTATTATGTACCTTGAAGTTTGGTGAGATACTTGGTACCGTAGACAAAATTCTTTTAAAATTTTATTAATTTTTTAAATAAAGTAAAACAAAATTATTGTACCGAAAATAATTGGATGATATATATTTAACCAAAGCTTCATATGCTATTGTGTCCATGTTTTTAAAATTTCACACATATATATGAGTAATATGGTACCTTTGCAGGAGGTGGGATCGAATTTGACACCACATGAGTTAACAACTTTGACAGCCAAAGCTAGTTTAACACCAAAACTTTCGAGTAGGCCAGGAACTGAAATTTGACAGAAACATGTATAATCATGGGTTGCTTCAAAAATTTCCTTAATTGGATTGCAGCAAATGTCTGGTGGATGAGTGGAATTGAGGTAGTCTGTGCATGGCAACATCTTATCACCAGCACAAGGTGGAAGCATTTGTGCATCTACTAAGCTAATTACATTTATGTTAATTACGAACATAATCAACCAAACCACCATCATCCTCATAATAGACATTCTGCAATTGTCCATTTTGTTATGTTTCACTTTATTTCTTATGTTGAAAATGAATGTTTGTTACTTTGGTTTGGTGGAGATATATATAGTTCTCATTGCCTCATTGGAATTGTTTATTTTTTTGCTTCAATTTATTAATTAATCAGCATGTGACCCTTTCAAGAAAGATTGACACCGCAAACCAGAGAGTGTGTGATGGAGCTGTTTTTGGGGAGATTCTCTACTATCAGAAAAATATTCTTACTTTGTCTTTATATGTGTTTACAATTTCTCATTTTAATACCAACTTTACATTGATCCAAGTGGAATTGAACTCATTATTTAAGCAAGGTCTCGAGTCTAATCTTTGTAAATGAGAAAAAATGTGATTAAAAGAAGAGACCTCACTAACGATGGTCAATAAGGTTTTCTATTTAAGCGAGGTCTCGAGTCTAATCTTTGTAAATGAAAAAAAATGTGATTAAAAGGAGATACCTCACTAACGATGGTCAATAAGGTTTTCCAAAAAAGAATAGTCATTGACAAAGAGTATGTTGTCACGTTAATAAATGTTGTCACCTTAGCATAAATTCTAAAAGAAATTACAAAGGTACAAATATAAAGCGTCAAAATTGCTCAAAATGTGTACGAGATTAAAATCGCACAATCTTGACATGATAGTGGTCAAAAGTACAATTAAGTCATTGGTATATTTAACAAGTTTTTATTATAAAAACTTAGTATGAGTGAGATCAACTATATAGTGAAAGAGATTAAACTCGTGCAATATTCTAAATCGAAAATGTTACATAAACACCTTTTATTCTCATACACCCTTGTACATCCCATGCACTAGGAAGAGAGAAGAGGAGAGAAAAGAGAAAGTGTGCTTGTACGGGGTCCACGTGTCAGATTTTTGTGTGGGTGTCAAAGAGTGTATTGCATGTCTATGTATCATAACCCATTCTAAATCAATGTTCAAATTCTCATCGATTTGTATATATCACATTTTAAATATGATTACCTCAAATCAGTAGAACTAAAGGGAAAAGGAATTAATATGAGTAAGACTAAGAGGGTAGATGGGAGACAACTCTAATAATCAAGAAGTACTACTCAAATGGGATGATTTCCTCCCTTGACACCTAACGATTATTATGCTACAAAAATGGATGTTGACCTTTGATCTACTCATCAAGACATGCTGGTAATATTGAAGCATTGATTGGTTCAAACGAAATGATAGGAGACTGTTTTTGACGTGCGTACCAAACAAGAAAAGTCTTATAGGAGCATATATGTTTTTAATTCTCCAACATGGATTGACCAACTTGTTAATGACGATCCTTAGCATCTTTTTTTTGGCTAGTTGTTAGATGGACATAATGGAGGATATTCTAAATTAATTTCTATAGGCTAAAGGCTGGTGGAATCAAATTTTATATACATATATCTTAATTTGTCAAATCAAATTATTCAAAATATAATACTGTAATTTGTCAAATGAATTGCACAATTATTAGCCTCTACATGGGCATGTTTAATTTATTCTTGGTTGGCTCAATGATTGTCTGATAAAACGTTTCATCGCTGATGAGAGACCATCGTAAAAGCTGAAACTAGCTAGGAAGAGCCAGAAAAGGAAGAATATAATGGAGATGGTGAATCTAAGACAAACATCAACTGAAAGTGAGCGTGGTTGGCTACTTGTCTTGACTGATTGAGTTTTAGAGATCGTTTCTTAGGTTTAGCGGTCCATTCAAACATAAGTCTGATCACAAATTACGGAATAAAATTTGATGAAAGTTACAGTATGTTTTTGTTGTATTTTAATACTCATGCGTTTCACTGTATTACAGTTAAAACTCTATAAATTAATAATGTTAGGATCGGAGAAATTTATTAATTTAGAGAGTTATTAATTTATGGGTAAATTAATAATTATTAATTTAACGAGTTTTTAAGTAATTATATTGTACATACCAAACAAAAAGGCAAATTAGTCTATGCCTCTTAGAATTACGTTGCAGTGAACCTTGTGACTCAACGTAAATTAGCAACTACTGTGTTCATATGCATTGGAAATCAATAATGACTTTTGAAGTACAGTAAATGTAAACAAGAGGAACAAATGTGTTCAATGTATTCTTAATACATTTTTTTTCAGTTTCTATGAATTATTAATTTATGATTTTCTTGGGACCGAAAATTATAAAGGGATCTCCCAAAAAATTATTATCTTATTATTTTATCGAGTTTTTCAATTTTTTACATTGGTCCAAGTCGGGACCGGATAAATTTATTATTTTAGAGAGTTTATTAATTTACCGAATATTAAATTAAAAGTTTCTACTGTAGTAGTAACAATTGGTAAAGAATCGGTTCATGTTTTGGATTGAAGTTTAAATTTTGTTGTTGATGTGATAACTTTTTTTGTTGATAGATGATATGTTAGTACATATATCAACATTATGAGCTTTGTGACTTTTGATATCTTTATTATTTTGGGGTAAAAATTCAACTTACCTAAACATTTATATCAAACAATATGTTAGTATATCTCTTTATAGAGTATTCGTATCAATCATATTTCTCGAGAGTAAAAAATGGTTCAAGATGAATTTGCTTATGAATGACGTGAGCTTGGCGGTGATTTGGTGATTTTTTTTTTTATCATTCAGCTTATTGAATGTCTCTAAAGCATGATTATTCCAAAATCAATAAAAAGTATGTTCCTTGTATTTTTATAAAGGGTTAAATTTGTTTTTCATCCTTATAGATATATCAATTTTTCATTTTAGTCTCTCTAATTTTTTTTGTACTTTTAGTCTTTATACAATTTTCAATCACTACTTTTTGGAGTTTAGATCTGCTCCAGTGCTAAAGTTGTCCAGTTTTTCAGTTCTTTTCACGGATGTACGACACGTGGCAATTTAAATTTCAACAGCTGAGTTTATTAAAAACACACAATGAGTCGCTAAAGGCTCCCCTTATGAGATTCTGTCCAAAACAAATTGTTGTAGCCGTCTCTCCTTGCTTCCTCGCCGCCTCACCGTGGCGATTTCTTCTGTGTGCTGCCATTTTCCCTCTGTCCTCGAAAACCTTAATGATTACTGGACAAAATTAAAGATTATCCTTAAATATTGTTGCTGGGTTTGTTTGTTGTTTTTTAGATTTAAAATTGAAATGGTTTGGTTAAATATTGTTTCTGGGTTTGTTTGTTGTTTTTTAGATTTAAAATTGAAATGGTTTGGTTGTTGCACAAATTGAAGATTGCTCTTTGAGAAAATTGCAGAGCGTTTTGGGGGAAAGATCTGAGAATTTTGTCATACCACTTTACAAAAGATTTGAGAAAAAATTGTAAAATCAAAATAGTGAATTTGAGAGAAAGAAGAAGACTAAGAACATAGAAGTATGGCAGTGACACTTATGCATCAATGGTGATGGACCATGGTGGCACTTAGGTATGACGGTGGTGGAAGGTGCGAAGACGAGCGTAACAACATGGGGCGGATGCTTTCCTTTTTTTTTTTTTTTTGTAATTAAGCAGATTAAGCTTTTTTATCATATTTTAATTCCTGGCCATTGAGTTGTTTTTCACAAGGTGTCATGCATCTGTACAGAAAACTGGGAACTGGACAACTTTTAGTACTGGAGCAGATCCGGACTCTACTTTTTGTCCTTATTTTTAAGTCAAATTTTGAATGTTTTTAATGAAATTGTGGATAAATGTGTAGAATACTATAAAAATCTCAATAAAAAATTAGAATTTTTTATTGGTTGAAATAATTGAACAATCAAGTTAGGCCACCTGTCAAAGAAAACAAACAATCTAGGTTGGCCTCAACTATATATGAATTATTATAATTAGTTGAAATTTGATTAATTAGGAAGAAAAGCATACGCACGATTATTTAGTTAAATTAAATATTGTACTATTTTAGTAACACTTGCACAAACTTTCATAAACTTTATAAAATACATCAAATTTAAGTGTTGATTTATTTGAGAGAGACCGAGAGAATTAATTAAAAAAATATAAAACTTAATATATGGTGTTTTTTTTTTTAAGGATAGTATATGGTGTTAGAAGTCAACTTTTTGTATCAAAATAACATTTTTGTAAATAGTCTCTTTAATTAAAAAGTTTGCAATTGGATGATTGATATTGTTCATAATTTATATTTGAGTCTTTATATTTTAATTGAGTTTATGAACACTTAATCCATGAGTTTAACTTCGATACATTGTTTGTGTAAAAAAAATTACATTGTCTATAAATCACAACTGTTCATTTGTGATTTTAGAATTAGTTACGATTAAAGTCAAATCATTTGTATGATGATTTGACGGTTATAATTATATAGTGTAGAAAATCTTTACAATATGATGTTGTATATGAATTAAATTCTTAAATAATTTGTTACTAGACCATTAAGTTTTTAAATAATTCATAATTGTGAATAGGTAATAAACTAATTTATAACGGATTAATTGATTGAATATGAAGTATTTAATAAAATTATGGTTAGATTAATAAGCTATAAGCTCATGAGAAATTGATGTTATCAAATGACTCTTTTCTATTTAAATGTGCTTATAAGACATAAGTTATAAGCTCAATAAAGTGTCTTACCAAACAAACCCTTGTTGAAAATGTTGGTATTCATCAAGTATGAAATGATAGTCTCACATGAACATTGCTGCTCCGAGCGCCTAGGAGGGTGTGGTTGGCAAAACGTAGCCAATCAAATAAGTGGGCTAAACGTTTGGAATGACCCATTTGAAAAACCAACGAACAATTTACTAATAACTGAATGACATATATACCCTTGGAAATTTAGCAATATTCAGTATAACAGATAACGCATCATCTGATTGATTGAATTGAAGATAGTAACCATAGCAAGCAAGGTGGTTAGAATAGAATAGATAGTTTTATTTCCTTCAACTTAAATAAATGGCTACGCTTAACTTTGGCATAGCCACAACAAGAAGTTTGAATGCTACTTCTGGTTTTCGAAACTTATGGAGCAGAGGCAAATCCACTATTGTGTGTATTGGTCCAGGTCCTATTGGTCCTGTTGATTGGGTAACTTAACTAAACTTCAACTTTAACTAACTAACTAACTAACTATTTGTTGATTCAAAATTTTGATTGATTGATTGATGTAGGACCCAGAAGGTGTACTAGGCCGGCCCAATACTGGCCACCTTGCTAGGCTTGAGTTTAAGAGACGTCTTGAGAAAGATTCTGAAGCTCGAGAAGCCTTTGAGCGTCAAGTCCGTGAAGAGAAAGAACGTCGTCGAGCCCTTCGTGATGTAAGTTTACTTTATTTTGTAAACTGTCATTTTGATACTTAAACGTGTGATACGTTATCATAATAGTCAAAATTTCATAAACATTCATAAATGTGTGTTTTCTTAGTAATTTTGGTATTTGATTGTGTCTTCTGTTAGTTAGTTTAGTCGTTGAATGTGTTTTCAAATAGTCAATTTGTGTTTGTAACTTTGATACTTTCAAAGACTATGGTAACATCACCTCGAATATTTAGAGACCAAAATGATTATTACTCTAATCTAGTGCGTTGATATATGACTATAAAGTATATATAATCCACCATGCTATTAAATTTAAGATTGTAGTTCTGTTAGGAACTAAAATGACAAGTTTTCATATAATTTAGAGATTAAATTGGAGAGGGCGTGAAACTTTGGAGACTAAATTGACTGTTTATTCATTTCTTGAATGCTTCTTTCTTTGTAGCCTTTATTATTTTATGACGGTTCAATGCTTTAGTCCGTTATTTTTCATTTGCTTAGTCTCGTGATGTCCCTGATACTCCACAAGACCTCATTGAATACTTACTTGACACTGAAGCTCAGGAGATTGAATTTGAGATTGCAAGAATGAGACCACGGTTCGTAGTACTTTTCAAATTAATGAAATTCATCTATATATTCTGTTGTATTGAGTCTGTTTTTTATATCAATGCACTGTGACTCTTAAGTTCTGCAGATTAAACGACGAATTCTTTTTGGCATTAAAATCCGAGTTAGGACAGCTTCGATTTGCTGTTAACAAAACGCAGGTATCTGACTCTTTTTGTTGGTTATTTCCATTGAATAAATTATTCTAGTGTCTGGTCCTTTTTACAATGATGATTTCTGCAGCTTACGGAGGATAGATTGACTGAGCTGGAGGCTTTAGAGAAGGCCATACAAGAAGGAACAGGTTTGTGAAAATGGAATCCGAATAGAGTGAATCGCCAATTTAGTTCATGAAATTGTAGGGTGCTGGTAACTTTGTCCTTGAAATTAAGAAAATTTCACAATGATCTCCGGATTTGAAAATTCTCAATCATATTAGTCATTTTCAGACTATTTCACGATCTAAATTGACTGAGTTAGAAAGAATCATGATCAGTGATTTTCAATATCCAGGACTGTTTTGATATATTAACAATTTGAAGGATTAAACTGTCGACACCGTACCATTTCAAGGACCAAATTGGCTATTTGATCAATTGGTCAATCTGAACGAGAAATAAATACTTGTCTAGAAACTACTTATAATGCAAGCTTACTCCTTGCTCGGTTGCTCCCATTTGCTTATGCAGATGCCTATGATAAGATGCAAGCTCAGCTCATAAAAGCCAAGGAAAACCTAACCAAAATCTTGACATCAAAGGATGTCAAAACAACTGTATGTAAATTAATGTTCACAGTTCTTTATAGTTGATAGTATCGGTTTTGTACTTCTGTTCTAGTTAAACTAGGTCTAATTTATCTTCAATACAGTTGCTGGAGTTGGTTGAGCGCAACGAGATTAATCGATCATTGTTGGCCCTTCTTGATGAAAACATATCAAGTGCACATGGTGCCAACCAGGTAAAATATCAATTGAATGATTTTTCATCCGATTACCAGAATCTGTGTGTGGAATTGTCAATTTTGAAACAGGATAATTCCAGTATCATCCAGCTATAATCTTTAACTCATTACCCTTCTTAGAGTACAGCATATTTTTGTGCTGCCGAAACTAGAAACATAAAAGTTATAAATTGCCAGATTTAATTTACTGAACATGGTTTATGTTTGAACATAACAGAACTTGTGGTGCACATACTTTATTAGTGATATTGAGATTAGTGCTTATTTTCCTTGTTGCAGAAGCAAGCTGCAGAATACATGGAGAAGCTCCGTGGGGCTGTTCTCAAATACATTACAGTTTAGTGTATATGTATGTTTTGTTTCTTACTTTATTATCACCATTTCTGGAAAATTGTGCCGTCGATAATTGTATCAAATATGCGATATATAATACTTTCTTTGCTATGATATCATAGTAAATGAGTTGTAAATTTTGAAATACTAGTACGACTATGTATCTTTAGTTGGAAAGCTGGTAAAATTGTTTTTAAAATCACAATATAAACATCCTGTTAATTGAGAATTTGGTTCTGTTTTTGAGTGATTTCAATTTTTCTCCTTCATGACTTAAATGTTCTGAACATAAGCTTGATGGATGATGAATTATACCAAGTGTCAGTAGTGGGTTTACATTGACAAATTAGATAGAATGTTAAATTTTATTGAGTAAATATTTAATAATTTGGTACTAAAAGTAGTCACTTTGAGTTGTTTTGGTCTTTTTTTTTTTAATGTTTTTTCATCCTTTAGATAACGTTTACCACTAGGAGGATGCGGCTAAGCAGATTTTTTTCAGGGGAAAGCAGTGCCACTTAAAACATGTCAATAAAAGTTACTTTATCTTTAAAACTTGTCAAAAAAGAAGAGATATCTTCAAAAGAATATATTAACAAATTTAAAGATAACCTGCCAATGTTTTCCTTTTTTAAAAAGAAAGTGGGATACGGTAGCAATCCATACACATTCACACATAGATACAATAATACATGTTTCCCACTTCCTACAGTCCTATTTCCTATAATAATACTATATATGCGAGAGGACCATATGATACAGCCATATATACATACTTAGATACATATATCACTATATTGCTGGTAAACATGGCGGCTAGAGCAGGGGTTTATTTGCTGGTCCTCATGAGCCTTGTGACTGCAGAATCCTCTATAACCCCATCAGAGTTCATCAAGTCCTCATGTAGAGCTACTCGCTATCCTGTTTTATGCGTTCAATGTCTCATGGGGTATGCGAGCGTGATTGGCCAAAGCGAGCGACAACTAACGATAACCGCTCTATCAGTGAGCATATCCAGGACACGATCGAGTGCATCGTTTGTACAGAAGATATCAAAGGCAAGAGGCATCAAGCCAAGGGAGTACAGAGCCGTACAAGACTGCATAGAAAACATGGGTGACAGTTTGGACAGTCTTAGCCAATCGGTTAGGGAGTTAGGCAGTATTGGTCATGCTGTTGGAGAGGACTTCGTGTGGCACATGAACAACGTGCAGACTTGGGTCAGTGCTGCACTTACTGATGATAACACTTGTCTTGATGGCTTTGCTGGTCCTTCCATGAATGGAATTGTTAAGGCTGCCATCAAGGACAGGGTTGTCAATGTTGCTCAAGTTACCAGCAACACACTCACTTTGGTTAATCACTTCGCCTCAAGCCATCGAACTGCAGAAACTCCTTAAATTGGTCTGTTGTACTTGTTCAACTGTATTGTAAATGTTTTCCCTCAACTGATGAAAAGTCTCTCTTCTTCAGAGTCTAGGTTTGGTCGTGTGTGTTCTCTTTAATGCATGATGTATACAAAAATTATACTGAGGGTGTTTGTGTAATATAGGTGTTTCTTATGGTGTATTGAAAAGGTTTCTGTATTGAAGAATGTGAAATTACTGTTTAGAATTCATCAATCTAGTTTCAGTGAACGAGTTTATGAATCTATTGATTTCAGGATAATTGTGCAGAGTTTTTCTATATCCACTGCTAGCTTCTGCACCGTGCACTAACACTAGTAGTTGGACTTGTCAAAAAAAAAAAAAAAACTAGTTGTTGGAAAACAAAATTCTATTTCTAGGTTTACACCAAAGTGCTTGTTCCATCTTTTAAGACAATTGCTTGTTCACTTTTTGAGTATTTATTTTGTTACACTTCTCTTCCATCATATTTATATCTTCTGTCTCTTAAACCTAGACTTAATCAAAATACCACTTGGTAACGTGAGCAAATTTGAATCATTGGATGAAAATATAACGACTAACATTTCAAATTTGTGGAGGAAAAATATGAGCCGTTTAATCTTCATCTGGTTTCACATTGTAGACAATAATGATTGTCATTTTTTACAATAATATGTACCAATCTCTTCCTTTTTTCTTTTCTTGTTCTTCCTTCTTTATATGTACCAGTTTCTCTTCCTTTTTTCTTTTCTTTTTCTTCCTTCTTTATATTGCAAATCACACATCCTACTTTCTCTTCCCCTACTTCTTTTTCTTATCTTTTTATCTTTCTTCTCTACATCTTTTACTAAAAGGTGTGAGAATCTTTCTTAGTGACATATGGTTATGTTTCTAACCAAGTAACCACCAACATCAAATTTTGAAACATTTAACTTAATCAATTGTATCTGTGGCATTAGAAATAGTATTCTATACGAGATTTCTAATTTGCTTTTATTGTTAAATCGCTTATTATAAATAGTATTCTATACGAGATTGTATAGAATACTTAATCAATTGTATCTGTGGCATTAGAAATAGTATTCTATACGAGATTTCTAATTTGCTTTTATTGTTAAATCGCTTATTATACCGTCACATGCATGGTTACCAGATATCCCCCCACAAAGATGCACATTACAACACTATTGTTGAATGGTTATTGCATACCCTCAAAGAGGTACATTACAAGTTACAACACTATTCTTTACTGAAAAACATAATCTAACTGAAAAACATTATGCCACTGAATATGAAAGCACTTCTGTCAGAGTGGTAACAGAGTAAATCTGCTTTGCTGTTATGGATCCAAACCCTCATCAAAATCAAAGGATGGATTTTCTTTTCTTGTAAACAAGATCATGTCTCGTATTATGGTTAACCAATCAAACAAGACCAATTCTATTTCTAAATTGTAATGACCAATATATAGAACAATTATTATATTTCTAATTTGTAAAGAGTTTACATGAACATAAGATGAATTGCATCATCAAAAAAATTTAAGCACAATATATGATAACATAAGGCAATTCAAACGACGATAAGTCGTACACAACTCAACAAAGGTCAAAGACACAAAAACTAGAACAAAGTACAAGAATCAATACATCAGATATTGTATTTTTCATATTACACATAAAGAAGGATTTCAAGAACTGCTGAAACTCACTACAATGGGAATAACAATGATGAGAACCAGAATAAGCAAAAGTATAATCCCAATGCACATCCACTTCCTGCTACTTTTCTGATACTGTTTAGCACCGTGAAGATTCTTTGTACCATCTTTAACATAATGAGAAGCATGAAGAACATGATGTTCAATATCATCCATTTTTTCACCTTGTGCTTCAACCATAACAGCCATATCCAAAAATATTTGATGAAGTTCCAATAAACTCTTCTCAATCTCTTTAGCAGCATCATGTCTATCTTGTATCTCTACCACAGTTTCCAGAACCTTTCCTCTTCCATGTTCTTGTATTGCCTTCCCTAAGAAACTTTCATCATCTCCATTTGAAATTATCTTCTCAATTACTTCTTCATCAGCATGTTCCCCTGTCACTGTATAATACCTTCTCCCTACTGTTTCTTTGTATTCACTCATCATTTTCTGCCTAAGTCCCTGTTGTAATATACAAGGTTTCATAAATTGTGATGATTGTAATGTTACAAGATACACAACATACTAACACTAGAAGAAGAAAAAAAAAACAATGATGCTTTTTAGAAAAGGCACACAGATATGCATATTCCATGAGTTTCTTACACAAATATGCATACTAAAAACCTTAAAATTGATACATAAATTCAAAAAAAAATTATTAATTTGAATCCAGAAAGAAAAAAACCAGAAGAGAAATTGACAAGGGTAACTACCTGAAACTCCATCATAAGCTCCTTGAGTTTCTTACGCAAGCCATTAGTAACAGCAATTCTGGTTCTATAAATTGCTGGTGAACCATCTTTAAGTCCAGAGAGTCTTCTATTAGCAGCATTAGCACGATCCATTTCTTCAAGTTGAGTCCTAATACATTTTGCTTTCTTCAAAACAGCTACAATATCAGTATTAATTCTTTCCCTCAGTGCTTTCAAAGCTTCAGTTTTGTGAAGACTCTTGCTCTCTTGATTTGCTTGTTCAAGCTTTGTTAGTATATCGCGAATTTCACCCATTTCTGTTCTTACTTTCTCTGCCTCTTCCAAGAACAGATTCATATCAGTTTCCAAATGGGTCAGTGAAGATCTTATTAATTCAACACCACCTTGTTTTTGAAGACCAGCTTCTAAATCAACTTCATCTTTCATAGCTGCTTTTTTTAGATCAACATAGTTGGTGAATGATTTTGTCATTAGATCATTCATTTTTTATCAATTGGGTATAAAGGGTTTTCCTGCATAGATAAAAAGAATATTAATTTGAAGGAAATATAAAGATTAATATACAAAAATTGTGGAGTTATGAACTATAAAAAAAATTGATTTTTTGCAATAATAGAAACATGAGATGAGAAAGATTACTTACCTTTTTGATTTTGTGAGATTTGAGAGAAGAGAGAAAAAGGAAAGTGAAGAGAAAGAAGCGCAGATTGAAAAGGAAATTTTTTAGGAATCTAGAGAGTGTTGAAGTAGATTTGAATATTGAAAGGAAGTGAAGGTTTTTTATGAGTTGGGAAAATGGGTCTAACGGCTAGTTTTTGTAGAATAATCAAGTAGCCGTTATTGTTTTCTGTGAATCCAACGGCTATATTTATGTGACAAAGGCCAAGGTTTCATTGTACAAAAGTTGTCTCGGCCCATTTTGGTCTTTATCTTTCTCAGTTAAATATTTTTTTAATCCTTGTAGCATCACGAGCTTATAAACTCCTTAAAAAAAATTAGGTAATATTAAAGTTTAATGGTAATTCTAATCATTTATAATTCTGCGGTTTATAAAAATATTTCCTATTTTAAAAACTTGTTATAAAATATAGATATTTTTAGTTCTCAAAATGGTCTATAAAATGTAAATAGGCATTTAAAGTGAATAATTTTTTTTGAGGAACTAAATTTAAAACTCGTAATTTAACAAGGACTGAAAATATATTTAACTCTTTTTGTTTATGTTTTTTTTCCTATTGTTTTCAAAAATGAAAATACATAAATGTAAACTAATTTTACGGTGACGTCAAATTAAAATTTTGCACACCGTAATTACAACTTTATAACTTTATAGTAGTTTATGAATCTAATGAAAATACATAAATGTAAACTAATTTTACGGTGACGTCAAATTAAAATTTTGCACACCGTAATTACAACTTTATAACTTTATAGTAGTTTATGAATCTAAACATTGAATTATGATTCATGTGTGCTATTTGATAGATGTTTGGCAAGTGCACCAAATACTATAGAAGTAGAAAAAATATCAATCCCACGAGGACTGTTTTTAACTTCAATAATTCAATCGCGTTATAAAAATAGGATGTATAAAAGTTTGCCACTAGGCAGTAGATTTGGTTTGATTTTATGAAATCAAATAAAAGAAAATAGATTTGATTAAGAAAATATAGAGAGAGATGAGATCAGATCCTTCGAATCCTCTAAGTTCCCCTAATTGGTATACCGCACCTATTTGTTATGAATCTTCTTCTAATTTACGATGATTAACAAAATAGCTCTAATCAATCCCTTGAATTAGAACCCTCTTCTCAAACTACAGCCCCCAATCCCTTGGGTGGTCTAATAATTCTTGAAGGTTTTACCGAACGTTAACCTATTATCACTAACAAACGATTATCTATTCCTAGACTAACCCTGTTTATTAGAACAATTCAATTAGGTCTAAGTCGAAAGCCATGGTCAGTGGTCATTCGTTCTCACAAAATCAAGTTATATGTGATCAAGATATAAAAAGCATTAAGAACAATTGAATTGAATAAACTAGAATTGAATTCATAAACAAAATAGAGTTTCACAGCAACATGTGTCAATTAGGGTTACAAAGATTCATCTCGGATCTAATCTCTAAGAGATTTAGCTACTCATAATCGAGTTTACAAATAGCATAATCAATGATTGAAATAAAACATACATGAATTGGTAAAAGGTTGAAGAAATCGCCCTTCTAGCCGTCTCTGATGTCTCAAAATCGCACTTTGCTCTCCAAAATTGTAACCCTTGTTCTTCAGTTTGAGTGCAGTATTTATAGAAGTTTTGGGCCTGACCCATCAAAATCGCGCCGCGCCTTGTATATTGGCGTGCCGCGATTTCCCTCCAACAGGGATGTTGTAATTTTGCTTCTGAAATCGCGGCAAGGCTGGAAATTGGCGTGGCGCGATTTGCTTCAAACAGACTTCAATATTTCAGCTTTTTGCACTCCATATCAGTATAAGTTGCATGAGAACTCTATCAAAATGTCACAATAAGTCCTAAAAATTACGTAATGACAGCATGTCATCACAACCCCAAACTTAAACCATTCCTTGTCCTCAAGGAATTTGCTTGCAACAGTGACAAACGACAGTAAAATAACAGTTACCTGACAAAACGATAGTACCCAAAAGTTCATTCTCCTTCTAGCTAAAGATGAGCTAGTTTGACTTGTTCGCATCCACCAATTCACAACTCCTCGCATCAAATTGAAATAGGGTTCTACCAGTCGACATGCAGGTCTACATATTACCATACGCTTGAAAAGTTTCTAAACATCAATCAAAGTCAATATCATTACACGCTTTTGAGGTCTTTAGGGTTATAACGGGGCTTAGGTGAAAGGTGGGATATATTTGGATAAGTAGGCTACACAAAATTTGAGTTAGGCATTCCTACAAGTGTAAAACAAGATTCAATCCCCCAATCCCTATTTGAAACAAAACTTAGGTACCTAGAGAACATTTTCAATAACTTTATCAAAAGCTTGGGACACATCGAGTTTAAAGTTACTCGGATATGACATTGTGTGCCCCTTTTTCAATTTCTTTCATCTTCTTTTTTATACACCTATTTTTGTGTGTATGTTTTTCATTCTTTTTCATTTTTCATCACTTGTTCTCTAGTACCCCCACCCCAAACTTAGTAGGTTGCAAATTCCAAAGGCAACCCCAAACTTATTATCAAGCAACATCCTACATAGCCTAACTCAAATTAAAATTTCAAGGTAATCATCCTAAAAAGGCTCTAGGCTTCATTTGTAGTTTGTCACCGAACAAAAAATTCTAATCCTACCGGCTCACAATTGGTTAAGAAAGGATAAATTCAACAAATGAAAACAGGGTAGGCTTCAAAAAGGCTCACAGGACCAAGCACTTTTGCCTCAGTGTGTAATTAACAAAGACCAATCAATAATAGAGAAACAATGCAAGTTCTAGAAATGTAGTTGCATGGAAAACTAATCTAAATATAAGTAAATCAAAAAACAAAATTTGGCAATGAACCTTATGGCTGAGATTTCTGGGAGTATGTGACTACCTAACAACGCCGTACACTTCGCCTTTGAATCAAGTCACCCCTCCTTTAGAACTTTTGGAATACCGTTTCATCAAACAACTGTTACTAAACTGGAATAGGTCACATGAAACAAAACAAATTCATTAATAATAAACAAGTGCAAATTTATCACAAAAGGGGAAATAAGTTGTTTACGGACTTTTGACATTGAATGGAAAATAAAAACAGAATGAATCGAAAACAAAGTAAATCTAGTGGATTGCCTCCCACTCAGCGCTTCTTTATCGTCACTAGCTTGACTGCTAAGGATCCTTAGAGGTCCTTCAGAATGAGTCCCACCCTTTCTTTTGGTAGGTCGCCACCTAGGTATGGTTTAACTCTTTGTCCATTCACTTTGAAAATTCGATCTCCTTCAGGTGTCACTAGTTCAACAGCTCCATATGGTGACACACTTTTGACCAAGAATGGTCCAGACCATTTTGACTTGAGCTTCCCAGGAAACAGCTTCAACCTGGAATTATACAACAAAACTAGTTGTCCACGGTTAATATCCCTAGGCACTAAGTTTTTGTCATGATACCTTTTTGTCCTGGCTTTATAGATGAGCGCATTTTCATACGCTCTAAGCCTCATCTCCTCAAGTTCATTAAGTTTCAAAAGTCTTTTCTTACCAGCGGCTACTTGATCAAAATTTAAGGCCTTAATGGCCCAATAAGCTTTATGTTCTAGCTCGACTGGAAGATGACATGCCTTCCCATAAACTAACTGATAGGGTGAAAACCCAAGATGGGTCTTAAAGGCTGTTCTATATGCCCACAGTGCGTCATCTAATTTCCTAGACCAATCTTTCCTATTTGACGCAACTGTCTTCTCCAGAATCTGTTTCAGCTGTCGGTTTGAAACCTCTACTTGACCACTAGTTTGTGGGTGATAGGGAGTTGCAACTTTGTGCTTAATGTTATACCTTTTTAGCACATTTTCAAGAAAATTATTGAAAAAATGCTTCCCCCCATCACTGATCAATACTCTAGGGGTTCCAAACCTAGTGAAAATATTCTTTTGAAGGAAGTTGACAACAGTTTTTGCATCATTAGCAACACAAGGTATCGCTTCAACCCACTTTGTTACATAATCAACACAAACTAGAATATGGAGATAAGAGTAAGATGAAGGGAATGGTCCCATAAAATAAATACCCCAACAATCAAATGGTTCAACTTCAATGATTCCTTTTAGGGGCATTTCATTTCTCTTTGATATGTTACCTGTCATTTGGCATCTGTCACATCTTATGACAAAGTCGTGGCAATCCTTGAAAAGGGTGGGCCACCAAAATCCACTTTGCAAAACTTTTGCAGTTGTTCTTTCTCCACTGTGGTGGCCTCCATAAGCTGAGCTATGGCAGTGCCACATGATATTATGTGCTTCCTCACCTGCAACACAACGTCTAATCAAACCGTCAGTACGTACCTTAAACAGATAAGGATCATCCCACAAGTAGTGGTTCGCATCTTTGAAGAACTTTTTCCTCTGAGGATAGGTCATATCATCAGGAACTATGTTACCGGCCTTAAACTTCGCCATGTCAGCAAACCAGGGCCTTTCTCCAATAGCAAACAGCTGTTCATCGGGGAACTCGGCCTTGATGGCCTTCTCCTTCTTTGTCACCTCATCATTCTCCAGCCTTGAGAGGTGATCAGCTACCACGTTCTCGACTCCCTTCTTGTCACGAATCTCAAGATCAAATTCTTGCAATAATAGGATCCACCTCAACAGTCGAGGCTTTGAATCCCCTTTAGTCAAGAGATATTTAAGAGCTGCATGATCTGTAAAAACAATGACTTTGGAGCCTATTAGATAAGAACGAAATTTTTCCAATGCAAAGATTACAGCAAGCAATTCCTTTTCAGTTGTGGAATAGTTAACTTGATTTTCATTTAAAACCTTACTTGCATAGTAAATTGCATGGAAAAATTTGTTTTTGCGTTGGCCTAGGACTGCACCAACAGCATAATCACTTGCATCACACATAAGTTCAAAAGGTAAATCCCAATCGGGTGCAATGATTATTGGTGCAGTCACCAACTTGTTTTTAATCAAAGAAAAAGCATTAAGACATTCAGAATCAAAATTAAACTCGTTTTCTTTGACCAAGAGGTTACAGAGGGGTTTGGAAATTTTAGAAAAGTCTTTTATGAAACGCCGAGAGAAACCGGCATGCCCCAAGAAACTTCTTACTCCTTTAACATTAACAGGTGGGGGAAGTTTCTCTATAACCTTTACCTTAGCTTGGTCCACCTCAATGCCTTTAGCACTTATTTTATGTCCCAAAACTATACCTTCAGTTACCATAAAATGACATTTTTCCCAATTCAAAACAAGGTTAGTTTCGGTGCATCTTTTAAGTACAACATTTAAATGGAACAAGCATTGATCAAAAGACTTACCAAAAACAGAAAAGTCGTCCATAAATACCTCAATGTTCTTCTCTATCATATCAGAGAAGATGGAGAGCATACACCTTTGAAAGGTCGCCGGCGCATTACACAGCCCAAAGGGCATCCTTCGATAAGCAAACAAGCCAAATGGACAAGTAAAGGCAGTCTTTTCTTGATCTTCCGGAGCCACTGCAATTTGATTATACCCCGAATACCCATCCAAGAAACAATAAAAGGCTTGGCCAACCAATCTCTCAATCATTTGATCCATGAATGGTAATGGGAAGTGATCCTTTCTTGTTGCGGTATTCAACCTCCGGTAGTCTATACACATTCTCCAACCAGTGACAGTACGGGTGGGTATCAATTCATTTTTTTCATTAGCCACCACCGTCATTCCTCCTTTCTTAGGCACCACGTGAATTGGACTTACCCATGAGCTATCTGAGATAGGGTAGATCATACCTGCATCTAGTAACTCCAGCACCTCTTTCTTCACCACGTCCTTCATTGTTGGGTTAAGTCTCCTTTGAGGTTGAACCACCGGTTTGTATTCAGCCTCCATGTGTATTTTGTGCATGCAATAAGCTGGACTAATACCCTTCAAATCAGAAATGTTTCACCCCAAAGCTCCTTGATTGTCTCTTAACACCCTCATTAATTTTTCTTCTTCCAAAGGTGTCAAGGTATTGCTGATGATTACTGGTTTAGAGGCATCTTTGGTGAGAAAAACATACTTCAAGTGAGAAGGGAGTTCTTTTAACTCTGGATTTTTCTCTCCTTCTCCACTCAAAGTAGGAGCATCCATAGAGTACTTACCCATTAATTCTTCAATTTTTACCGGTCCCAACTCTTGCTTGCTTGCTTCAAGTTGCTTGACACAATTACTTACTTCAAGATCTTCATCAGCATCACAACTTGCTATAGAATTCATAATTGCACGTTCAAGAGGTTGTGTTGGTTGAGGTTCATTAGAGTAATCTTCAACTATTTTTTCAACAACGTCAATCCGGTAACACTTGGGATTTTCATCTTTGTGCTTCATTGCCTCAAATATATTGAACACGACTTGCTCCTTATGGAATCTCAACATTAGCTCTCCTTTCTCAATATCAATCAAAGCACGACCAGTTGCAAGGAAAGGTCTTCCTAGAATGAGTGGCATTTCTTCATCTTCAGCCATATCTAAGATCACAAAATCTGCCGGAAACACCAAATCATTAACTTTGACTAGCACATCTTCAAGCACACCGAAAGGATAAGAGATTGACCGATCAACTAAAGTAATGGTCATTCTTGTTGGTTTTGGTTCCCCACAATTAAGCTTCTTCATCATTGAAAGAGACATCAAGTTGATACTTGCTCCCAAGTCACATAAAGCTCTACCAATGTCTACCTGTCTAATGGAACAAGGGATAGTAAAAGCACCAGGATCTTTCAGCTTAGGTGGTAACTTCTTATGGAGAATAGCACTATAATTCTCTGAAAGTGCTATGTTCTCATCATCCTTAGGCTTCCTTCTTTTAGTCAACAAGTCTTTCATGAACTTAGCATATAATGGCATTTGATCAAGAGCTTCACCGAAAGGAATATTCACTTGAAGTTGTGAGAAAAGTTGCATGAACTTCTTGAATTGACCTTCATCCTTTTCTTTCTTCTTGGCTAAGTGAGGGTATGGAAGCTTCACATATGATGGAATAACCTGTGGTTTATCTCCATCTTTCAAGATTTGACTCTTCGACTTCCTCAAGATTGAATTCTCATCTATTAACTTCTCACTTTTTTCTCCCTCTATTTTTTCTTCCTTTCGTTTTCAACTACTCCATGATCATTTTCTTTTTCAACTACACCCTCATTATTTTTTTCAACTTCACCATCTTCCTCCACCTCAACTACTACATCATCAACCTTCTTTGGAGCTTTTGGAACTAAAGGTGTCAAAAGCTTTTTGCTCCTCAATTCAATAGCATTACAAGACTCATTATTAGGGTTTTCTTTAGTGTTACCTGAGAATCCGCCTTTGTTTTGTTCAGCCAATTGCTTAGCTAATTGCCCCAACTGAGTTTCAAGCATCTTCCTAGAAGTTTCATTGTTCTTTCTTTCAGCTTCTTGACTTTTCTTCATCTCTTCAAAGTTGCCTTGAGTCATCTTCATGAAGTTCATCATAGTTTCCTCAAGAGCTGATGGCTTTCTTTGTTGTTGTTGTGGAGGAGCAAGCATCTGAGAGTTCAAAGCATTGTTATTTGAGTAGCTTAGATTGGGATGCTTGTTGATTCCTGGAGTGTAGTATTGATTTTGCCTCTGATATCCTCCCATGTAGTTAGCTTCCTCACTAGATCCTTCTGGTACACATTCACCATTGGGATGTTCTTCACCACATAAGTCGCACTTGATTGCAGCTACCTGTTGTTGCTTGTGGGCCAAAGTGAAGCCTTAAAACTCCTTAGTTAGAGCCTCTATTTGTTTGTTCATAGCTGCTTGGTTAGCAAGGATAGCAGTTTGTTCACTCACCCCAAACACTCCTCTTTCCTTTTTCTTAGCTTCAGCACGATACTCATTTCCAGCCATGTTTTCTATCAAAGCTTGGACTTCAAGATCAGTTTTGCTCTTGAGACTACCTCCCGCGGAAGCATCTAAGAACATCCTTGTGTTTGGTGTTACCCCCTCAGTGAAGATTTGGAGATATTGTTTCTCGGTGAACTCATGATTAGGGCATCTCTTAAGAAGCAAATTGAATCGCTCCCAAGCATCATACAATGATTCACCTTCCCCTTGCTTGAAGTTAGAGATCTCCATCTTCTTTTCCCAATATTTAGACATAGGGAAATATTTCTCCAAGAACTTCAGCTCTAACTCTTCCCATGTTTGGACAGTCCCGTTTGGTATTGTTAACAACCAATATTTTGCTCTTCCCGTCAAGCTGAAAGGAAATAGCCTTAGTTTCTTTTGTGCTTCGGTCACGGTGGCTGGTTGCACACAAAACTCGCAAGTTTCAGCAAAGCGGCTCAAGTGTTCATATGGACTCATAGCTTCAGTCCCATCGAATTGTTTGTCCCTCAAACCGTTGAGGACGGTGGTCTTGATGTCGAAAGCTACGGAGTTAGCTGGTTGAAAAGTGTGGGTCAGTTGACCGCGATGAGTTGCTAACCCGTAATCTCCTAGCTTAGGTCTTGGTGCAGGTTCTCCCATGATAGCAGATTTAGGAGAAGCAGTTGTTTCAGATTCAGTTGAGAGTGGCTCCGGTATTTGTTCTCGAACACCCGGTGGAACGGAATGAGATAACCTTTGCAACCGGGCAGCTTTCCGGAGTGCTCTAGCAGTCCTTTCAATTTCTGGATTGAATTCGAGATTGTCGGCGCTCACTTTACCTCGCATAAACAGCAAAATACCATTGTAGCACTGCACAACACAAATTAATCAAATGAATACTAAAACAGAAAAAATAAAAATTAAAAACAGAAAATTAAATTGCAGAAATCCTAAATTATAACGTAATTGCCTTGTTGAAATAAATCAACAGTCCCCGGCAACGGCGCCAAAAACTTGATAGACGTTTGGCAAGTGCACCAAATACTATCGAAGTAGTAAAAATATCGATCCCACGAGGACTGTTTTTAACTTCAATAATTCAATCGCGTTATAAAAATAGGATGTATAAAAGTTTATTTTGTTTTGCCACTAGGCAGTAGATTTGGTTTGATTTTATGAAATCAAATAAAAGAAAATAGATTTGATTAAGAAAATATAGAGAGAGATGAGATCAGATCCTTCGAATCCTCTAAGTTCCCCTAATTGGTATACTGCACCTATTTGTTATGAATCTTCTTCTAATTTACGATGATTAACAAAATAGCTCTAATCAATCCCTTGAATTAGAACCCTCTTCTCAAACTACAGCCCCCAATCCCTTGGGTGGTCTAATAATTCTTGAAGGTTTTACCGAACGTTAACCTATTATCACTAACAAACGATTATCTATTCCTAGACTAACCCTGTTTATTAGAACAATTCAATTAGGTCTAAGTCGAAAGCCATGGTCAGTGGTCATTCGTTCTCACAAAATCAAGTTATATGTGATCAAGATATAAAAAGCATTAAGAACAATTGAATTGAATAAACTAGAATTGAATTCATAAACAAAATAGAGTTTCACAGCAACATGTGTCAATTAGGGTTACAAAGATTCATCTTGGATCTAATCTCTAAGAGATTTAGCTACTCATAATCGAGTTTACAAATAGTATAATCAATGATTGAAATAAAACATAAATGAATTGGTAAAAGGTTGAAGAAATCGCCCTTCTAGCCGTCTCTGATGTCTCAAAATCGCACTTTGCTCTCCAAAATCGTAACCCTTGTTCTTCAGTTTGAGTGCAGTATTTATAGAAGTTTTGGGCCTGACCCATCAAAATCGCGCCGCGCCTTGTATATTGGCGTGCCGCGATTTCCCTCAAACAGGGATGTTGTAATTTTGCTTCTGAAATCGCGGCAAGGCTGGAAATTGGCGTGGCGCGATTTGCTTCAAACAGACTTCAATATTTCAGCTTTTTGCACTCTAGATCAGTATAAGTTGCATGAGAACTCTATCAAAATGTCACAATAAGTCCTAAAAATTACGTAATGACAGCATGTCATCACTATTGTGTAAAAATGTTCTCTTTAATTACTAATTTTTCAAGTGTCGTGTGTAGAATTAGAAACATGGATCTTAATTTATAGTCACTTAATTCATATTTTAAAGATCCATAATAATCGTATTCTTTTTGTACAATGTCCATTCTTGGAGTCGAAGAATGTTTTTTAGGTATTGGTAAATAATATATGGGCATGCTTAATATGATTGGGTGGAGAAAGAAAGATCTTTTCGGGTGCCTTCACAATGGAATATGGAAGAAAATTCAGGACTGGTCCTACTAACACCCATCCAAAGTTGAGTGAGAGATGTAAGTAAATTCAGTTGCTCAAGTAATTCCAACTTACTGTTTTAGCATCGTTCTTCATCTAGAGTCATTGGACGACGAATGGGAGAGAATTGGTTTAGGCGAAAATAGTTGACCATGAAACTCCCTCCGTTTTTTAATATAAGCAAAATTTACTTTTTAGGTTCATTCATTTTATGATGTACGTGGTTCATAATATGGACTACATACATCGTAAAATGAATGAATCTAAAAAGTCAATTTTGCTTATATTTTGACACGGAGGGAGTAGTATTTTTTTACAAGTGGACATGGGGAAGGGCGTTGTAGTACCCTATCTATAGAATACCCATTGGTATAATTTTCCATAATTATTATTGTCTGCCCTGCATTAGAACAATTATTTTTATGGAAAAAAAATGCATTGAAATTGTTCCAATAAATAAATAAAAACTACAAGTAACCAGGGGCGGATCCATGTTGGGGCAATGTGGACTATAGCTCCACATGCTTTTTCCTCTCTTTTTTTTATAATAGATAAAACGCAGCAGCAGAATACTGAACTTTTACGGTGTTTCATGCTTGAGTTTCGCAAAGTCATTTGCAGCTTTTGATGTGAACAAGTTATTGAGGATGACTGAGTTTTATCCAAATGATTTTATAGATGTGTCGAAAGTGGCGTTACGCACTCAACTTAAGAACTATGTTACAGATGTTCGATCTGACCGAAAATTTGCTAAGTTGAAAGGGCTTTCAAATCTTTGTGCAAAACTTGTGGAAACAAATAAGTACAACATATTTGTTATGGTTTATAAACTTTTGAAGTTGGCTTTGCTCTTGCCGGTAGCAACTGCAAGTGTTGAACGTGTTTTTTCATATATGAAAGTTGTGAAGAGTAACTTATGTAACAAAATGGATGATCAGTGGCTAAAGTCTTGTAACTTATATATAGAAAGAGATGTTCTTTTAACAATTAGCAATGATGTCATTTTAGTTCATTTTCAACAAATGGATAGAAGACGTTGTCATTTTAGCTCATTTTCACCAAATGGATATAAGACGATTTTCATTGTAATGTATTGTATCAAACAATATTATTACTTATTTTTAATATAGTTTACATTATTGTTTCTTTAAAATTTTAGCTCCACATGTGCCTAAAGTTTGGATCCGCCCTGCAAGTAACCAAGTTGTTTGGGCTCCAGTGGCAAGGAGCTCCTTCCAAGGACGTACCCGGGGAATACTGGGTTCGATTCCCAGGGGGAACAACGCTTGGCCAGTGCGCATGCCTCTGCGCACGAGCCGGATTAGTCGCCCACCTTTGGTGGGTCGGAAACCGGTGCGAAAGCAAAAAAATAAAAATAAAAACTACAAGTATAATTAACGGATTCCTGCGACTAACAAAATTTGATTTTTCATTACACTCACGTTTAAGTAGCAAAATAAGATTGCTTTGTGCTCTACTGAATTTTTTTCATGCATTTCTTCCCTTTAAATTCGTAGTATAACTCGAGCTCTCTAAAACAGTGTAAAGTTGCAGATGTTGATTTATGTTATCGTATTCCAAGTAGATTTGACTTTTTTAACCCCCAACTCAGGATGAAAGAGAGTATAAATAATTTGTAGTTTAACTCAACGCTCTAAAACACAGATATTTTATTGGATCTCTGATCTTTATCACCTCTTCCCGTGCCAATAACTAGAATCAAAAGTGTTAATTTGATCTACCGTAAATTAGTATTAAAACAAAGAAATGGAAGGTCAATAAACAAGAGAAATGTTACTTAAATCAAATATCCAACTGATCACCACGGCGGTATTGTAAATATATGCCGTTACAAATAATCCAGCCAAAGTAATAGAAATTA
Source organism: Medicago sativa (assembly GCF_051527215.1). Taxonomy (NCBI): domain Eukaryota; kingdom Viridiplantae; phylum Streptophyta; class Magnoliopsida; order Fabales; family Fabaceae; genus Medicago; species Medicago sativa. The sequence continues at coordinate 5,061,077 of NC_140753.1, forward strand.
GACCTAATGAATTCATTAAACACTTAAGTTCAACCACGTAATTGAATTTGACAATATGAACTTGCCAGAATCAGCAAAACTCCTTTATGAACTTGCCAGAATCGGCAAGGCAAAACTCCTTATCTGACTGAATTGTTCAATAGTTGCAGCCTTTAAACTCATGGTCAACGAGCTTGATGGTTTTTTTTTTATTATAAGCTTGACATCTCTATTTTCATTTTTTGGATTATGAGCTTGATATCTCTATTAACACACTTAGATTCAACTCTGATAGCAAGCAGCTCGAAATTGTCATATTCCACTTTCCCCGTTTTCGTTTATTCAACAGACGTCCACAACATTACACCTAATTTCTAAGTAATGAACCTTTTCTTTCAAAGAGAAATGCGCATTAGGCCTACAGAGACTCGTATTGCCTGTTACTGCATTGTACAAATCAAAACGCACTAGTACCAAACAACACAATCTAGCTCAAGTACCTCTTCTCTACTCAAAGAAAACGATTTTCTAGATTTAGATTGAAGTCATTAAACTAATACATAACCAATTGAAAGCATGCACACGACATCGATTACTATGCAAAAATGAATACTTGAGTTATTGAAAATTCTACAAATACACGAAAACAAAACCAAAACAAGTCAAAATTTCCCAACTATTGTACTTCCAATCCAATCTATTCCAATATCAAATCAAAGTCACAATAGGAATAATAGTCAATTGCTTTTTCGCAAGACTGTCATCTTCCATCAATTTACTTCATCTGGACAATTCCGGCACTGATCAGCTTTTGGATCTTGTCCATCACACCCGGGTTCTTGGTATGTTCCTGTGCAGCCTTAGGATTATCCTGGAAATCAACCAATACCTGCATACAAAGCCAACCATTATAACCACATCTTATTACTGTGGCACATTATACACAATGAAGCCAAGGAAAAAGCAAACCTGTCTCATAACAGGGTCTTGAAGGATGTTCTGAATCTCTGGATCTGCCATTGCCTTAGCCTAAAAAATATTCAAAATACAGCATATATTATTATATATATTTAAATTATAATCTCTGAATGCAAAGATTTTGGCACTATATGACAAACCTGTCTCTCCTTCAACTCTTCAGGAGTTACATCTCCACGACTGGTTCTATTAATTTGCCTCACACAACTGAAATGGATATACATGGTTAAACATGATTTGCAGCCAAAAAGGGAAACTGGAAGTATTAAACACATTGCAGGGATTTTAACCACTATGATATGTACCTTCGAACCCCTTCAAGCAATTCCTGGTTGTTTGCATCATGTTTCAACCCTTCCTGATATGTTTCCAAAGCCTTTTCATATTCTTTCATGAAAAACTGAACCGCACCCTTCCGGGTATAACCCTTGGTGAAGGTCGGATCAAGCTCAATACACTTCTCTGCATCCTTTAAACCTTCAGGCATTGCCCCCAGTTTTGTGTAACATGCAGCTCTGTTACTATAAGCCTGAAAGAAATGGAGTATTCGAACATGTTAGGATTCAGATAGCATAACCATAAGGACGACCTGAATGCAAAGAGTATTATTACCTTAGGATTTTTCGGGTTTCTTTTTATAGACTCTGTGTAATGCTTAATAGCTTCAGGATACTTCTGCTGCTTAAAGTATTCATTCCCTGCAAGACAAGGTTTTCATACATTAACACAGTCTACAAATAAGATTGAGTCAAAACAATAATGTGGAAATAGAGGCTAGGAGAAGGATGCTTGCAGGAAATGAAGAGCCTGGAAGATCAGACCAAGAGATAGTACCTTTTTCTCTCTCCTCATCAGCCAAATTTGGATCGAAGTATTCTTGTTGTTCTAGTTCTTTCTTGGCCTTCTCAGCTTCATTGAGTTTCTTCAGGGTGTCTGGGTTACGGTGCTCTGTAAGCGCTTTTTGGTAAGTCTCAATGACGGGTTCATAATCTTTAGAGCATTTTGCCGTTTTACCCATGGCAGTTCCTTTCCTTGTCAAAGCTCTTGCTATCATCTTGTAGTCTGCTCTTAGCTCTCGTCCTCTTTCAACAGCCTTATCACAATCTTTTATGCAATCCTCATACTGAAAAGATTCAAGGAATATTTATCAAAATACATTACAGGTAAGAAGTGTCCCTTGACTTAACTTTAAAAAACCCTTAGATTTTTCTCTTCCTAATCCTATTCAAACACTAGGAAATCTTCCTAATCCTATTTAAACACTCAAACCATAGTAAAATTTGACCAAGTTCTGTAACCATCAAACACTGAAACAAGCTTTAACAACAAAACCGCTGTTATGTTTTGGATGCTAAGTGCAATAAGCAGGTATAATTATAGATCTCAAGACTTACACTTCATAAATATCTAATACTATTGGAGGATGCCAAATACTCTGCTGGAAAATCAGAGTATTTTGCATATAATGGCATAACTACATAAAATCCTAAATTCTCAGCAGTCTTGAAAATATTATTGGGGTTGTTAAAGGGTCATTTAACTCCAGTGTGATTAGATTCCAGGATTACAGAATTTCTAAGACATGCAGTTCATGATAATAAACCAAAGACAACCTTCAGTACCAAGGTAACCTTAAGGCTTTGAATGGGAGACTGGAGAGAGGGAGGGGACGGAGGAGGGCTTTGGGGCGAAGGGGGTAGAGAATAGGAGCATCTTCACTTTTTCTAGGAGAGTATTGAGGGATCAAAATGAAAATCTTATGGACGATATTTTTTTCATTTTGAAAGTCTAATAAAGAAAATAATGGATTTAAAAATTTATTCAAAATCCTCTAAAACACCCTTCAAAGTCCTCTCCCAGTGCATTTTTAAGTTACCGCATATTTTAGGGTTTCAGTCTATTGAAGAAAAATATGTCATGCAAGGTGAGGAGGCTAGTCAGTCACAACTTCCCATTTACTTCTTTTATCCAAAAAACTCTCTCCTTCATTCTCCTATAAACTCCCAATTAAAGCCTAAGGGTCTGTTCGAGAGATTATGAGAGAAGGGGAAGAGAAGGCTTTGGATAAAAGGGAGGAAATGAAAATGGTAGAAAGGATAGTCCCCCTAACTCAAATGGGCAGTTAATTTTTCTTTAGTTTGATAAATTCTTCAAATCCAATACTTATATCATTATAATACGCACAAAATTAAAAATATATTAATCCCAAACATTCTCTCAAATAAGGCGTAAAGCCCCACTCTATAAATTGAGAGCATCATAGATATCAACGCATCACCCACAAACAAAAGTATGTTTAATCACACACTTGGGAGATAATTTCCAGCTTCCATAAAACAATAGTTCTGTCTAACAATAAGATGTATTATCACCACTTCCAAGTACCAGGAACAAATCAATATACTTGTCCCACATAAAAAACAAAATAATGTATTTTCATGGCTAATACATAATAGCCTTTTCAATTTGGTTCATATACTTGATAGTACATCAATTCAATGGAATTGTCATGGGGTTTAATTGGAAATAGTTAAAAGGACAAGTTTTGAGTACAAGTACACAACAGACCAAGTTAAACACCTTTTCACCTATGAAAAAAGTAGAACAGGCTAAATTTAACACATTTCACCTATGGGGTCAAACTAAAAAACACTGCCCCTTTGCATCGAGATAGCACAGTTAGACCATATACTATAGTCTATAACTAAGCAAGTAAGCAGTAAAATTATAGTCAAATAAATAACCTTAGCAATGAAACTAGACTAAATTCAGATAGAACAATGCGTAATTAGCAAACAATAGGAACACAATGCATACATACATATATACACACACGCATACATGTAGATAAATATTTGTCAAAAACATATACATAGGAAAATTCATACCTTTCCCATTTCCAAGTATACAGCAGCACGGTTAGTGAGGAAGGAAACATCCTCATCATCCAATTCCAAAGCTTTCGAATAATGCTGAATCGCGGTATCAAAATCCTTCTTCTTATACGCAGCATTACCAGCCTCCTTCTCCTTCTGCGCCTCAGCCTTCCTCTGCTTCACTTCCTTCTCCTCATCAGCCACCTCCTCCATTGGCTCCGGTTCCGGCTCAGGCTCAACCTCCGCCTGCTTTGCCACCTCAGGTTCAGCAGCTCTCTTCCTCTCCGAACTGGATGGCATATCAGGCATATCCACATCATCACCACCTCTTCCAATCTTTACATTAAGCAAAACCCCAAAAGCTTGCATAACTCTTTGATCCTTCAAATACAAATTCAAATTATTGGGATCCTTTTGAATATCTTGCATCATCTTGACAAAATCAGGTTGCTGAAGATAAACCCTAGTTGTAGGATCAGCAGTAAGTTTCGCCCACATCTCCGGTCCAGAAAAAGCATCACCAAACGGATTAGCACCCGGCGCAGAACGAGGCCTAGAAAAATTCCCAGCCGCGGCTTTTTGAGCATCGGCTAAACCTGATTTCAAGGGTTCATTATTAGGATCAATTTCTAACCCTTTCTTGTAAGCTGAAACAGCTTCGTCGTATTGAGAAAGACCGAGATGAGCGGCACCGAGACGGCTGTAACCCTTTGACCAATCAGGTTTGAGTTCGACGGTTTTCTTTGCATCGGTTAAAGCGTCAGTGTAATTCTGGAGAGAAGCGTGAGCAGCGGATCGGTTGGAATACAGGACGTGGTTGGTGGGGGAAAGATTGATGGCATCTGAGAAGTGACGGATGGCGGTTGCGAAATCGCCGGAGGAGAATGCAGCGTTGCCTTTGGCTTTAGCTTCGTCGGCCATGGATGGATCGGAGTTGAAATCGAAAGGGTTTTGGGGATTTTGCGATAGGAAGAAGAAGAAGAAAGGGGTTTACTTTGTTGATGTTGATTGGGGGAGAGTGAAGAATTGAAAAGAAAATTGAAGTGAAGAGCCGATAGAGAGAGAGTGGGTTAGGTTATATTATAGGAGTAATTAGTTGTTAACTAGAGAGTTCTACTAGGGTCTGGGGTTGGGGTTCTCGAATGTTCTGCCAATTATGCATATATTTACCTGTTTTCATTGTGCGGGTAGACCCGCAAACCCGATGACCTAAACCGATCCAGCGTGTTAATCACCCAAACCACACGGGTCTAATCTGAATCAACCCGTAAAGTTTGGTTTGGGTATTGGGTTTAATCTTTTAGACCCGTGGGTCTGTGGACCGCACCTAGTATTGATTTACTATATTATTTATATATATTTACTATATTATTTATATATAAAAAAAAAAAACTTAAGACTGTGTTTTTGGACTCGCCTTTTCACTTTCAATTATACCCTTCAATAAATTTGACTATGTTTGTACCCAAAAAAAAATGACTATGTAAATTTTGCGTATACAATTCAAAAAGATCATAATTAAAATTATATTTGTTTTTTTTTTTACAAGTAAAATTATATTTGTTATATTGTTAATATTAATGAAAAATATAAGTATAGTCTGTTACAATATAAAAGTCCAAAATATATATTATCTAAATTTTCTTTAAAAATAACTAGACCATCGACCCGTGCTCCGCACGGGTCCCACCGACTAAAATATGTACGAATAAGTTATATCATAATAACAAAAAAATATATGAAATATTCACATGATAAGAATGTATTACATTAATCATATCATCTTGACATTAATATATAGTTTGAAAATCGTACATTTTACATTAGATATCATACATTATGAAATACTATAAAAACGACATTTGAAGTGACATTAGTATTTTCACATTCATCATTGGTTATCATCAACCTTTTTTTTTTACGTATTCAACCCATCTCTTAAAGTAACTCTTGTTAATAGTCATTACAAATAAAACAAACAAAAATTGACTCCTTTGAAACTTGATCCAAGCCTTACACCAATTCCATATTAAGTTTGTGCTTGTGTGGCAAGAGTTTGTAATTCCCCTCATTAACTCCTATCATGACATTCTCTATCTTATATGTTCCTCCTTCTTCAACCATTCCTTGAATCGTTGACACCAGGAACTTATGAACAATGGCATGGATCCGTCCTCGCTAAACAAAAAATAACATGTCATTAACATAAACCATAGTATATGTTATCGTAGTGGCAACTTGAAAAAAGGATCATTTATTTATACAATCGATTTATATAATATACCTTCTCATCAACCAATATCATGTTCATCAAGATGATATCGTCTGGATTTTCCTTATCACGGATCAGCCATATATGAGCAACACAGACAATCAACTTCAAATCCTTCTTTCCACCTGTCACAGCTGAAATGGGGGTGAAAATGTTTGCCATATTAGCAAGTGCAAGAAAGAGTTATATTTGCTTGATTTTGCTTAAAGTCGAGAATGGCTGTATTTTCACAACTAAGTGGTATTTAAATAGGTAATTGGCAATTCTCTTCGTTAGTTTCAAATGTGATTATTAATCATAGTTTTCTATGGGTAATAATTACTATTCAAAAGTTTTTGATTGCCATTAACTACGTTCTTGATTGCCATTAACACTACGTCATAATTACTATTCAAAATCGAATCAACCTTGATACGTGTTATTTTTTGAAATAAGTACGTCATAATTGCTTTTAATAGGTAATAATTGGTAGAGTGGTTAGTGCATACACCCTCCGGTCACTATTATAAGCAAAAAACAATATTGTAGATTCATTCATTTAATGATGTATGTGGTCTTTATTATAGACCACATACATCATTAAATGTATGAATCCAAAATGTTGATTTTTGCTTATAATAGTGACCGGAGGGTGAAATGCATAAAAGCAATTAAAAGTAATTCCTATACGAAAATATTCGACTTTCATGTTTTTAATTGTCATTAACGACGTTTTCAAGCCAATAACTACATTCTTAATTGCCTTTAACAGTACGTAATAATTACTATTCAAAATCGAATCAACCTTGATACGTGTTAATTTTTGAAATAAGTACGTAGTTAATTGCTTTTAATAGGTAGTAATTGGTAGAGTGATTGGTGCATAATGCATAAAAGCAATTAAAAGTAATTCCTATACGAAAATATTCAACTTTCAAGTTTTTAATTGTCATTAAAGACGTTTTCAAGCCATTAACTACGTTCTTAATTGCCATTAACAATACGTAATAATTACTATTCAAAATCAAATCAACCTTGATACGTGTTAATTTTTGAAATAAGTACGTAGTTAATTGCTTTTAATAGGTAGTAATTGGTAGAGTGATTGGTGCATAATGCATAAAAGCAATTAAAAGTAATTCCTATACAAAAATATGCGACTTAAAAGTTTTAAATTGTCATTAACGACATTTTTAAGCCATTAACTACGTTCTTAATTGCCATTAACAATACGTAATAATTCATATTCAAAATCGAATCAACCTTGATACGTGTTAATATTTGAAATAAGTAGGTCATAATTGCTTTTAATAGGTAGTAATTGGTAGAGTGATTAGTGCATACTTTAGTGGTAAAATTCGAGGGAATTTTCACCTTGAAACGCATATCTTCCTATCACTCTATATCGGATAGCACATTATAGTGTAAAAATATGCATGCGTGAAACATTGAAATGTCAGTAGAATAATGTGATAGGAATTAGTGTATGCGTGAAACAGTAAAAAATGTATGTGTGAAACATTTTCAATTGCCGCTTTCTAAGGGATGTTTATATTATTTATGATTAGCAATAAGTGTAGGGGAATTAGTTATTTCTGATTAGCAATTAGTGTATAGGAATGTTGACCGACTTGATTAGGCTTTAATACGTATTCAATTGCATTAACGAAGTGAGAGAACTTTTTTCAAGTTTGAATAAACGGATGTGATCAAGTGCTTGAACGGATGAGATTACTCGAGCAAGTAGTACATGTTTAGGAGGGAAAAAAGCTAGGGAATTAGGGCAAAGTAGGGAGGATTAGGGCAAACATGATAGCCAAGCAAATCTAGCTTTTATAATAAAGGATCAAAACATATAATATACCTTCTCATCAACCAATATCATGTTCATGAAGATAACATCGTCTGGATTTTCCTTATCACATATCAGCCATATATGGGCCACACTGACAATCAACTTCAAATCCCTCCTTCCACCTGTCACAGCTGAGATGGGGGTGAAAGTGTTTGCCATATTAGCAAGTGCAAGAAAGAGTTATATTTGATATATATTTGCTTAAAGTGGAGAATGGTTGTAATAGCACAACTAAGTGGTATTTAAATAGGTAATTGGCAATTCTCTTTGTCAGTTTCAAATGTGAATAATCGTAGTGTTCTAAAGGTAATAATTACTATTCAAAAGTTTTTAATTGCCATTAACAATGTTTTAAAGTCATTAACTACGTTTCTAATTGCCATCAACACTACGTCATATTCAAAATCGAATCAACCTTCCCTCAAAAAAAAAAAATCGAATCAACCTTTAAACAGCAATAATTTTTTGAAATAAGTATGTCATAATTGTATTTAATAGGTAGTAATTGGTAGAGTGGTTAACCATGATATGTGTTATTTTTCAAGCCATTAATTACGTTCTTAATTGTCATTAACAGTACGCAATAATTACTATTCAAAATCAGATCAACCATGATATGTGTTATTTTTTGAAATAAGTACGTCATAATTAATTTTAATAGGTAGTAATTGGTAGAGTGATTAGTGCATATTTAGTGGTAAAATTCGAGGGAATTTTCACCTTGAAACGCATATCTTCCTATCACTCTATATCGGATAGCACATTATAGTGTAAAAAAATGCATGCGTGAAACATTGAAATGTCAGTAGAATAATGTGATAAGAATTAGTGTATGCGTGTGTATGCGTGAAACATTTTCAATTGCCGCTTTCTAAGGGATGTTTATATTATTTCTGATTAGCAATAAGTGTAGGGTAATTAGTTATTTCTGATTAGCAATTAGTGTATAGGAATGTTAACCGACTTGATTAGGCTTTAATACGTATTCAATTGCATTAACGAAGTGAGAGAACTTTTTTCAAGTTTGAATAAACGGATGTGATCAAGTGCTTGAACGGATGAGATTACTCGAGCAAGTAGTACATGTTTAGGAGGGAAAAAAGCTAGGGAATTAGGGCAAAGTAGGGAGGATTAGGGCAAACATGATAGCCAAGCAAATCTAGCTTTTATAATAAAGGATCAAAACATATAATATACCTTCTCATCAACCAATATCATGTTCATGAAGATAACATCGTCTGGATTTTCCTTATCACATATCAGCCATATATGGGCCACACGGACAATCAACTTCAAATCCCTCCTTCCACCTGTCACAGCTGAGATGGGGGTGAAAGTGTTTGCCATATTAGCAAGTGCAAGAAAGAGTTATATTTGATATATATTTGCTTAAAGTAGAGAATGGTTGTAATAGCACAACTAAGTGGTATTTAAATAGGTAATTGGCAATTCTCTTTGTCAGTTTCAAATGTGAATAATCGTAGTGTTCTAAAGGTAATAATTACTATTCAAAAGTTTTTAATTGCCATTAACGATGTTTTAAAGTCATTAACTACGTTTCTAATTGCCATTAACACTACGTCATATTCAAAATCGAATCAACCTTCCCTCAAAAAAAAAAAAGAAATTCGAATCAACCTTTAAAGAGCAATAATTTTTTGAAATAAGTATGTCATAATTGTATTTAATAGGTAGTAATTGGTAGAGTGGTTAACCATGATATGTGTTATTTTTCAAGCCATTAATTACGTTCTTAATTGTCATTAACAGTACGCAATAATTACTATTCAAAATCAGATCAACCATGATATGTGTTATTTTTTGAAATAAGTACGTCATAATTAATTTTAATAGGTAGTAATTGGTAGAGTGATTAGTGCATATTTTAGTGGTAAAATTCGAGGGAAATTTCACCTTGAAACGCATATCCTCCTACCACTCTGTATCAGATAGCACAATATGGTGTAAATAATCCATATGTGAAACATTGAAATGTCAGTAGCCTAATGCGACAGGAATTAGTGTATGCGTGAAACAGCAATGCGTGTATGCGTGAAACAGCAAGGCCTAAAAAATGTATGCGCGAAACATCTTCAATTGCCATAAACTTAGGGATGTTTATGTGTATGCGTGAAACATTTTTAATGGCCATTAACGACGTTTTCAAGCCATTAACTACGTTCTTAATTGCCATTATAAGTGAGCATTAATAGGTATTCAATTGGCAGTAATTGGTAGAGTGATTAGTACATGTTTCGACTTGATTAGGCTTTAATAGGTATTCAATTGCATTAACGAAGTGAGAGAACTTTTTTCAAGGTCGAATAAACGGATGTGATCAAATGCTTGAACGGATGAGATTACTCGAGCAATTACTACATGTTTAGAAGGGAAAAAAGCTAGGGAATTAGGGCAAAATAGGAAGGATTAGGGCAAACATGCTAGCCAAGCAAGTCTAGCTTTTATAATAAAGGATATTGTCTATACTTATAATTTCAATCTAAATTTTATAAAAATTTGTAATTTATACGTATTAGCGCAATAAAAAAAACAGACAGACGAGCACATAGTGCCCGTCTGAGCACTGGTATATATAAAGAAAATACATGCTTTTGTACTGTCTTTTTCACTCCTAAATGTACACTTAAATAAATTTGATTATAAGAACATTATTTTGTTGGTGTCATATTAAAAAAAATAAGTGTAGTTCGTTACAATGTAAAGTGTAAAATATCTATACATGAAATTGTAATTAAAATCAAAATTTTATAAAAACTAATGTTCATGATTTATAGGAATTAACAAAATAAAAAGACCAGACAAATAGTGGATGTGTGTCTATATATTTTGTTGGATGCGTGAGGGTGGGAATGGTGGTGGTATGCTTTGCATGATGAAGATGAAAGAGATTTTTATTGATTTTTTTTCAATCAATGATGAGTTGGATTATATTTTAATTCGGTGTTAAGAAATGACTAAAGGTGTCAAAAACACAAGAAAGGGGGTGTTGAATTGTGTTAGTTTTTTCTTCTTTTTAAACTAAGTTTAAAGTCCAGAGTCTGATATAGTTCAAAGTCTAATGCAGCGGATATAAAAGATGAGAGAGAGAGAGAGAGAGAGAGAGAGAGAGAGAGAGAGAGAGAGAGAAGAAAGACACATAGCAGTTATCTTGGTTCCTTCCACAATCTGTAAGTAGTCAAGTCCCCCTTACACTTCCATTGAGATTTTCACTATGATCCAATCTGATTACAAATGCTCAAGCACACAAGCAAGAGACTTCAAATACTCAAGTACACAAGCAAGAGATTTCCTATCTTCAAGCACAGAAGCAAGATACTTCTAAACAAACAAATTACAAAGAAATAAGTTTTGTTTGAACACTTGATATACAATCAGTGGTGTTCACAACACAAAACATTTCAGACTTTAAGACTCTAGAATTTCTAAGATATAAAAGTTGTTAAGAAATTCTAAGTGTTTAATGCACAATAATTTGAGCAGAGTTTTTACACTGTTTAAATGTTGTAAAGTCTCTACTAATTTTCAAGTATTTATTCATTTATATAGAGGTATGAAAGAGACGTTGTAGAGGTGCTAACACATCAAAGAGCCGCTGTTGAAGCTTGATCAATCATCATTGATTTGTTGCTTGAGATGGTTAATGTCCTAAAAGGGAATAATTTGAAAACCATTCATTGTATGGAGAATTAACCAGTAGAAACACAACTATAGCTTATACTGTACATATGAAATGTTGGAGTAGTGGAATAGTGGTGGTACAATTGTACTATTTGTCATTCACTGTCCATTCTTTGCGGATAAGCATTTAACGCCTTATAATTCTTCATAAATAATAGTTGCATCAGTTTTTTTATTTCTTCTGCACATTTGTGTCTTCAAATATCCATTTAACTAACTTCAGGTTATTCACTTCAGAATTTGATGGTCTTCAGACTCTGGTTGATCTTCAGACTCTGACAGTCAACTTCTGATGGTCTTCAGACTTTAACTTGCAACTAAGCTTCTCTTGAAAATTCTTTTGCTCTCATTTGTTCTTCCAGAACCAATACTATGTTTTAAGACTTATAAATTTTAGTTTATGGTCCTACACACTTTAACGAATATTAACATATCTAATTGAACTTTTAATACATTGTTATCATCAAAACTTAAAGAGTCATTGTTAAACACATTTTGTTCCAACAATGACACATGTGGCATCATGGTCAATTAACTGTATATCCACGCATACATTGACTTGATTAGAATTAAGAGGGACCAACACTTTTACAAAATGGGATAAAGATATATATAGGGCCAGAATTATAATTTTTATCATGTAGTCAAAATCGCAAGTTTATAAAAATTACGGTTACGAAAGTGTATTTACAACTAAACATAAACTAGTCCTCGTGAGTTTAGCTCAGTTGGTAAGGACAATGCATAATATATGCAAGATATGAGGTTTAAACCCGGCCACTACAAAAAAAAAAAAAACTAAACATAAACTAATATAAACTATTTTTTTACGAATAAAGATTTTATTACAATCAATTTAAATTATAAAATATAAAAATAAAATTGGAACCCTTCCAAAAAAAAAAAAGACGTGTGAAAGAACCCTTGCAAAAAAGGATAAAATTGGAAAATGGGAAACCTTTAAGTATATAGGGGGTGTGATGAGAAATTTTCGGATTCTAATCACACAGAAAAAAAAATCACAAGCCCAATCCACTTCCGTTGAAGAAGCGTACTGTATGTAAGATCGGAAACAAGTTGGATTGGTGTCCGCACTCAACTCAACTTCAGCCGGAGTTGCTCGTCGGCCGTCAGAAACACTGACGAAGTCATCAACATCATCCAGGTTTTACTTTTTTTCTTTTTTCAATTTCATGTAGCAAACGCGATGATACGATTTGCGGTCACGCTCTCACAATTCCCTACTTGCGCAGTAGATCATAGCTCCATTTTGCATCGCTATTGCGCGCTATATCGGCGAAATTGACTAAATGCAGCACTTGTTCGCTTAGTTCTGTCTAGTGAACTCTAGAATAACTTATAGCTTATACAAAAACAATTTAACTTTATTTTGTATCCAAATAGCTTATAAATAAGTGCTTAACTGCTTATATTGCTGAGTTTCTCCCTTTAGCATATATTAGAAGCTTAATTCCCAATTAGTATAATTAGGTGTTGGTTTTGATTGTTCTAGCACTTCTTTTCTCACACAGCTATGAATTTTTTTCTATTTTCTTATTTTTAAAAATTTGTGTTAGTTTTACTTGTTTATAAAGAGAAAATAGACTCTTGAAATAAAACAATTGTCTTGCATTTTCGGCATTAGTTTCAGAGTAGGTTTTAAGTTACATTTGAATTAGTTTATTTATACTAGGTTACAGTTTTAGTGGGAACAAAAACCAGTCCTCAAAGTAACTTTTAGGGGCATTTTACTTTGTGAAAACATATTCTGTTTTTTAATTTCTAAAATTTGTGTTAGGTTTACTTGTTAACAAGTAGAAAAGAGACTGTTAAAGTGAACAATTGTCTTGCATTTTCGAAAACAATGAAAATGTCAAAAATTATTTTCATAATTTTCTAAAATGCATCGTCCCTAACTAGCATTTTATATTACCTCCATCACAGTGAGTCCTCTCTTTAAAAACTTTTTTTTATCTCTTCGTTAACAAATAAAACTAACTGAAATTTTAGGAAATGAAAATAGATTTTTAATCACAAAGTAAATGAGTCGTTAAGTTTACAAATATGGTAGCAAAGTTATGCTTGTGTAGTTGCATTATATCTCTGTGTGTGTGTATAGTGAAATGTATTGGCAACTTTTTTTAAAAATATATTGTAGGGTTGTGATTGATGTAACTTTCATCTGTAGGCATTAACGCAAGGATTTAATGAGTGGTGGTTCTGCATCTAGTAACTTAAGGCAAGCTCTCTCCCATTGCGTACAACAAGTGCGAAGTTATGATTACCATCACTATCTCTGCCTTCTCGAATTACCTCCATCTATGCGGAAAGCTGCATTTACACTCCGTGCCTTGAATGTTGAAACAGCTAAAGCGATGGATGTTGCTTCAGATCCCAGGATTGGCCTTATGCGCCTTGTGTGGTGGCAGGAAGCCATAGACAAATTGTTTGCCAATAAATTAATTGAACATCCAACAGCGCTGGCCCTGTCAAGTGTGATTGCAGAGACCAAAATTAGTAAGTCATGGTTGAAACGATCTGTTGAAGCCCGGATCGACGATGCAAGAAGAGAGGCCACCGACATTCCAGAAACTATGGAAGAATTGGAGAAATATGCCGAGAACACGGTATCTACTATGTTGTACTTGACACTTCAAGCTGGCGGTATCACGTCTACTGCAGCTGATCATGCAGCCTCACATATTGGCAAGGCTAGTGGTATTCTTTTGCTCCTTAAATCGCTGCCTTATCATGCTGGTCACAACCGACATTTTTCTTACATTCCAAGGGCAATAGCATCCAAACATGGGCTAATCGTTAAACAGGAAGGTCAAGGAGAGAGATGGGTGGATTCTCGCGAGGGTCTGTGTGATGCAGTTTATGAAATGGCATCAGTAGCCAATGCACACTTACAAAAGGCACGGAAATTGGCTGGGAGTGTGCCTGCTGAGGCTATTCCAGTGCTCCTGCCAGCTGTGCCTTCTCAGGTTCTCTTGGATTCCCTACGCCGGGTGCAATTTGATGTGTTTGATCCAAGGCTTGCACGAGGGGTGCTGGGAATACCACCTTTGTGGTACCAGCTTCAACTCAAGTGGACTTCATGGAGAAGGAAATACTAAACTAGTTTAGTTACCTTGGCGTTAATCAACCCTTGGGGGTCTTGAAATTTTTTCATGTGTGTTAATTGTTTAATAAGTTTATTGGACCATGTAACAGAAACTAGATTCTAGCATGTGCACTAATTGTGATGTGCATTGTATCTTTTTAAAATGAGGCCTGGGTTATTTACAGGCCAACAAAATTGTATTTTAGCATACTTAACATGATTTTCTGCTCATAATTTAAAGAAAACATAACATGATTTTAGTATACCAAAATCATGATAAGCACTTGTGCTATAAGCTGCAAATAAACCAATCCAAACAGGCCCTAAGACAAGCTCAAGTCTTCAACTGCTCTTTACAGAAAGAGCTGCACAGTGCCTAGAAGACATGGTATGCTTTCTCCTTGTGATTTTCTGTGGCAAGTTATCGAGCTTCCCTGTTCCTCATTGTCTTGGCTCTGATTTTTGTTGGTCACATGAAATGAAACACGTCTATGATGACCCTGTAAACTATTGTTTAGGTAATTTTTTCTTCATATCTTTCTTTGATTTTCTTGCTTTTAATGGTCATGATACATACATGACTACAACAAACATAAACAAGTTGTAATTTTTAATGGAAATAAAACAATTTTTTCATCTCAAATTGTGTTGTGTGACTGACACCATTTATTAAAAAATCAGATGCTCATTAACAACACTTGTCCAAACTCGTTGGTAGAGTTCGCTAGAAGACAAGTTAATGTAGTGTTCCACAATTTGGCTTGAGTGACCACATATACAGCTAATCCTCAAGTTTTTGACGTTGTTTCACATTGTTTTCATGATATTATCCTTAATGAAATGAGTTAATTTTGCGTGCCTAAAAACAAAGCAAAAAATGAACAAAAATATTGATGGATTCATCTTGACTGTGGATGTATCTGATTCTTCTAAAGATTCATGCAAGGATCTGAAACATTTAATAGTTGCTTGAAAGTTATTGACAAAATATTTTCTTTTCCGTTTGTTCTTGGTCATATGTAATTATATAACTAAATTTGAAAAGGGTTTTATATTTACCGAACAATTTTATTCATAATTGGAGCCAAAGCTTGATGGAATGTTTGAGGATCTTGCTTTGGTAGGTCCAAGATGACAATTGGTTCACGTGTGAGACGTTTACTTCACTTCTTTGCCAGTTACAATCAAACCAAACCATAAAAGAAATATACAATAGAATTAAAGGGCAACCCGGTGCACTAGAGCTCCCACATATGCAGAGTTCAGGAAGGGTCCCACCATTTGGTGTATTGTACGCAACCTTACCCTGTTTTACACAAGAGGTTGTTTCCAGGAAATATACAATAGAATCAAACCACAAAAAACCATCAAGTTAGCATTCACTGGGCTCTTCTTTTCCATGATTTTCATTATTTTCTTCTTTTCTGTTTAAAAATACTTTTTTGATGAAAAATATGAAATTACATGGTAAATTATGAATGCATTAAAATAATATTGAGGTTAACAGCATCAGCACACACGATCAATATTTCATAATTTTATTGGACAACTGCACAAAACTTGATCCCAAAGCATAGGCATCCATTTGAATGGTTCACATTCTCTAGCTGTGGAAACAGGCAGAATTACAATGAGTCAGTATAAAGTTCCAACTAAAAACAGAAATGCATTCTATATATGGTATAACAGTTGGAGGTCCATAAATAAAACCGGTCTGCACTAAAATTTTCAGACTAAATATAATGATCTAAATTTTGAACATCAATGGAAAATTTAATTATACGTAAAATATTCAGTTTTATGTCTCTGTTGGAGGCTAGGCTTGAGCCCCTTTTTGTTAAAGAAAAAAGACATTGTATAAGGAGAAGTATCTCATCCGCATTCCTTAGCTTATGGTCGGTTGGTGGGCCAGGCTCGTGGGTTTATATTAGATTACCATTACCATTAGTACATTTCAATACTAAGTACTAATATACTGAAGTAATTGTTTAGTGTCATAATATTTTTTTTGACCAACCAACCAGAGACAGCGTGAGGTTACTCCAACAGAATAACAATTATTAGTATTTCTCTAGAAACCTTTAATTCTATTGTCTTGTCTGGTAATAATCTATTTGTACTTTTTGAGGGGCACCTGCAACTGCAATAATGTTATGGAGACCTTCACGGGACCTTGCCAGATCAGATTTTCAGAAGTATGTAACAACGGAGTATCCTGAGAAGTGAGCAAATGGTATGCTGATCGCACCGAGTAACACCCCACCCCCCCCCCCCCCCCCCCCCCCCCACAATATCAGGAAGCCACTGCCAGCGATCTGAAACATCTACCTGCAAGATAACGTTAGAAAGTAACATCTTACACTCCGCTAACAATTCTTCCTCCCACACCCACAACCTCCTCCTCCACTGCCAAGCATTTCCATCCTCCACCCAACCTAGAGAAAACATAGTTGCAACAGAATGCAACTTGTTCTCCGCCAAATCAAACAACCGCCTAAAACGTTGACAAAAAGGCACCTCTCCTAACCACCGGTCATACCAAAAAGAAGTACCAACCCCATCTCCAACCTTTCGCAACACAATCTCCTGAAACCACCCTGCGCCATCACTACCACCTCCATCCCTAATCCTAGCCACCTCTCTCCACCAATAAGAAACACTCCGGCCCCCAACCTCCAACCTCCCTGCCTCCTCACCATACCTAGCTGCCAACGCCCTATACCAAAAACCTCCTCTATCAACTAACATCCTCCAACACCATTTTCCTAAAAGAGACAAATTAAACTCTCCCAACTGTCTAAGCCCCAACCCTCCAAACTCCTTTCTAAGACAAATTGTATCCCAATTAATCCAAGAAATGTTCAACGCTCGGTAATTCAGTGAGTCGTTTCCCTTTGGGCTCAACGCTCAGGGTTGTGTTTGATACCTAACTGTTTGGTCGCTCGGTTATCAACAACGTTGAAGATGTTCTAGGTTTATTCGAATTGTGTTTTGTATCAATCTGTTTGTTCACGCGGTTATTAAAGTGTCTTCGTCCTATGTGTTTGGATTGAGGGTTTAGAAGAAAAAGGGAGGAGAAGATTTACTTTTCTATTTAAAAATATGGACTGTATAACATGTTTTTTTTGAAATAAATTAAGTGTGATTGAAGTATTATATGATCGTTTATCATGTTAATACGTTAACTTTTTGAAAAACATTTCATAGTGTTCTTAATTTAAAATGAAAAGTAAACCATCCATCCTTTCCCCTCCTAAACCTTCTATCCAAACACACCCTTAGACTCAATTCTCGGAGGTTGTGTTTGGTATTAATTTTTTTAGTTCATTAATATTATATAGAGCTCATGTCACACAAAGATAGACGAGCGAATATAATCAAATGATAAATTAACTAAGCTAAGGACTGCTTTATCACAATATTAGATCGACCTAATAAATATGGTACATGTTACTCTATGGTTCAAAGACACTAGGCCTATATATTAAGGGTCCAGTCGCTTCATATATAAGAAGCATGTCTTGCCCTAAATTAGGTATCCCCCATCTTACTCTTTTACTCTTCTACTATATTATGTTTAGTCGGACTTTGGCATGTACCTCCTCTCTGGTCAGACACCATGGACCTTCACTAAAGCTCCACCATCTTCGACCTCCCAAAAGTTGATTTGATTTATTAGACAACAATAATAACATATTGAAAGATCGATGGAAATTAACGACACTTAGTTACTCTAAAGTTATCTTTTCTACTCATGTTGATTTAGTAGTGTAAATGTTTTAAAAAATGATAACAATCACTTTAAAATTCTTTTTTCTACATAGATGAAAAACATATCAATCAAACTCCAAAGACTTGGTATAGTGATAAAAAGATAGGTATTGAATTCGACAAATCATAGGTTCGAGTTCTCCTAGTATCTTTAGAGGAATGTATATATAAATAATTTTGTAAATGCTCTTTAATTCGAATATCTTCTTTGCCTTGTACTGATACATCATCCTCTCACCCTAAATTTATCTCATAAAAATGCATCAAATATTAAAGTTTACAAATATGGTTTTTTTCATAAAATTAGTTCCTTATAAAGCTATAAAGTTATCAAGTTATAAACTACACGTCACTAAATTATTCGTCTTGTGTCACCACTTAAATACTATGATTGTGTATTTTTAAGAGATTAATGTAGTGAAGTATAATTCTGATTGACATTTTACTAGTAGTACAATACAATCTTTGTCTCTCTTTTTTTCCCCTCTCATTCCCTTTTAATAATGAATGACCATTCGTGCTCACCGTTTGATGAGTTGATCAATGTTTCATTCTCTTTCACTTTTTCCAATCCCGGGCCCGGCAACCGCAAACTTTAACACCAAATAATCATTCTTTTGGCGTCATCATCAGTTGCTGGTGGGTGGAATATCTCTCTCTAACATTCTTTTTTTGATGAACTCAAAGCTTTTCCAGTAATCTAGCTCCAACTCAATAGATAAGGAGAGAGAAACTTTAATTTGAGAGTGACGCTTTATTAGGGTTTCTTCATTTCTCTCATCTTTATATATTTCTTCTTGTACTCTTGTGCTTTTGCCTCCAACCTATTTCATTCAAACATCTCCATTTTCTTTTTCCTTCACTTTCTCAACTTCTCTTTTTCTCCTAGGGATTGATTGATTTTGTTCAATTCCCTAGGAATGAATTGCCATTAATTACCTTACTTTTAGTGCTTTCTAGATTTGTCTCTTTTTGGTTGTTGGAATATATTTCATGATTTTTATATCATAAGATTGTTGAATAAAAGGAAGTATATACAGCTCGTGAATTTTGTGCTGCAAATTAAGAGGTTTCTTTTATCAGATCTACACTACACATTGGAGTCTTTACGGAGAGCAAATCAAGGTTAAGGTTATTCTTTCGTCTTTACCTTTTAAATTTAATTGATATTAATGTAATGATTTAAAAAAACTATGAATCTATGACCTGAAATTGTGTTTGTATGTAGATCAATTCTTATCGTAAAAGCCGATTATATAAAGTTGAGTTTTTTTTTTTTTTTTTTAAGGAAATATAAAGTTGAGTTAAACTCAATCTAATTTCTAAAATTTTTCTTTTTGTTCTTCAATTTATCATGTCTCGACTAAATACAACAAATAAATTCTGTCACATCTCTTATTCATTCTATTACTCATTTCGTTTCAAAATACAATGACTTCACACGTGCCAATTCACAACTTTGACCGTTAATATTTTTAATTATCTAAAGTAAAAAATTATAAAAATTTAATACTTTGAATATATTTATCCAGACAAATCAAACAACATATTACATGTTAATATTTGTATTTATATAATTAGTTAAAAGGGTTTTTCTAACATGTGTAAATTTGCATATGTTAAGAAATTTAAAATGGTAAGTTTGTTTTGGAACTTGTGTATTTTATACATATAACTGTTTAATAAATAATTGATGTTTTTCAATGAAAAGTTATTACTTTTAGTTGACTAAACATGTGCAATATTGCACATGTTAGACAAACCCTAGTTGCGATATATATTTTGAAGCGGTGAGAGTATTTATTGTTCATATAATTTCCGCGATCATTTATTATCTCATGTTATCCAATAGTACATTTCTTATGGACTTGATTATAAACATAGTCAAGTCAAATGCTAATTAAATGTCACTTGGGGGTAAAGATCTCTGACTTGACTCTAATCTGTGTGTTTCGGTTGGAGTTTGTTTATCAACGTGCCTAACGTTTAAATCATGCTCACTTTTCCCTTTTCATTCCTTTTGTTTCACATCAGACAATATTAAGCTTTTTCCGTCCCTATTGTCCCAACCACATTAATAGTATTGTTTTATCTGCATGCGACGTGGTGATATATTTTGATTGTTTGTACTTTGTATAATCAGCTTCTATTTACTCATTTTGCCTTAGCACTCGTAAACCAGAACATTAATGGACTAAATTTGATTGCTCTAAAACCAACCTATTTTGTAGATTATAATTAATGTTTGGTATATCCTATAAGATCATTAAGATTATTCATGCTTGCATCATTGCATTCTACAAAAGGGCCTTCTCTTTTGTGTGCTACAAGTTTAGTTTGTTTCTTTTTCCTTTCAAGGGAAAAGAGAGGTAACAGATATATGTCTACAATTCATTTTTCAATTCTTATGGAGTGTCCTTTACTATTGCTGTTTCCTCTCTCTCTCTCTCTCTCTCTCTCTCTCTCTTCTTTTTCAAATAAATGAAGAGTATTTTGTTTGATAGAAAAATAAATGTAGGGGTTTTTTTTTTCCAAATAAATGTTGAGTTTGTAATCAAGTAATCATAATATTGCTAACATTTTTAAATGATTAAAAATTATATTTTAACATGTCCTCAAAACTATTTTCAAGTATATTTCTTTTGTGTATAAATCTGAGAATCGGTATAAAAAAAATACTCAATGATCAATAAATTTATTAACAATAAATACCTCCATCTTTATTTCTTGAGAAATTTTGTTGTCTCTTTTAATAGAGGATCAACCATTTCAAATTTTAAAATGCATTAATTATTTCTTTTCTAAAATACCTATAATTTGTATTTTTTTTGGTACTTACTAACAAGTTTTGAAGGTAAATTAACAAACTTGGAAAACAATACAAATTTTTACAAAATTATCACTATTACCAACTTTCTTAATTTTTATAATTTCGTCGAGGAGGTCCTTTATTTAGTGATTGAGGTAACATTTAATAGGGTTGTTATCAATCTTCAAATTTTTATTATAATAACTTAAAAAGTATTATCTTTTGACTCTTTTTAAGAGGTCCATATTAAAATGACTCGACATTTATACTTTTTGTGTGAAATAAAAAATTCTGATGATCAAAATATTCCAGCTCTATACCTTATTTAGACATGAATTTAGTTTAATTCATGCTTTCTTGGATTCTCTTGGTTTTTTTTTTCTCACATAGTTTACTCTGACCTTTTTTTTTTTGGACTTCTTATCTGACCTAATTGACATAGAAACTTCAGTGTTCAATATTGTCCTTTATAGTTCTCTTCAATACAAATCATGGTATGCATAATCATCAGTTTGAATCATTTTAGTGCCTGTGTTATTCTGAAATGGAAGTGAATCTCATAATTTAATATTGTTTGTTTTCCCGTCAAATGCACGCAGGTTGAATTTGAATTATCTATAGCTAGCAGATATGAACAATTTCTCACACGTTCCTCCTGGATTTCGTTTCCATCCGACCGATGAAGAACTTGTTGATCACTACCTCAGGAAAAAGATAGCTTCTAAAAGGATTGATCTTGATATCATTAAAGATGTTGATCTCTATAAGATTGAGCCATGGGATCTACAAGGTACTTAATTACTCCTTCCGATCTTATATAAAATAAAGTTGGGTCAACAAAAGTTGACGTATCTGATTCAAATAAAACTAGATACATTAACTTTTATTGACATAACATTCTCTTATATATAAAACCGAAGGAGTATTTACAAGTCTAGCTCCAAGATTATATATTAATTTATTAATAAATAAAAATAGATACTCACATTTGTTGCTTGTTTTGTGTTGAAACATGAAGAATTATGCAAAATAGGAAGTGATGAACAAACTGAATGGTACTTCTTCAGTCATAAAGATAAGAAGTATCCAACGAGCAGTCGTACAAATAGAGCTACAAAAGCAGGATTCTGGAAAGCTACAGGAAGAGACAAAGCAATTTACTCAAACCATATTTGTCTGATTGGAATGAGAAAGACTCTTGTCTTCTATAAAGGAAGAGCACCTAATGGTCAAAAATCTGATTGGATCATGCATGAGTATCGCTTAGAAACAAATGAAAATGGAACTACTCCTCAGGTAATAATAACTGTAATAAGCACATATTTAATATTTTCTTTCTTTTTCTGAAAAACAAGAATATATTATCCCTCTATATATCTATCTACACATGTACTATTGATTTTTTTTAGGCACAAAAACAACTAATGAATTTGAGTGTAACTAGATGTAGTTTAATTTTGAATTTGAGGTTGCGTTTACGTTTGCTTGCATTGTGTTACAAAAATTTATATTGTACGTAGTAGAATATATATCCGCAAATACAATTTACGAGGTCGCAATTATAATTGTAGTTGAAGAGACATCTAAAACTAGAAAGATAATGAGGGAATACAGGCGGGGGCAATGTGCCCTCCCTCATCCCTCTATTTTGTTACTATTTTATTTTATAAATGTTCATTTAGATTCGGTTTTTAGGTTATGTGATATTAGTAATTATTTAATATTAAAATAAATTATAAACCCCGTCTATGAAATTTCTGGTCTGGTCATGTCTAATATATTTTAGGAAATTGCTGTTTGTCCCGAAAGAATGCATCAAGACAGAATCACGAGAGACTAATTACTCAGTATATATATCATAAATTACACCCATGCCCTCCCATGTTTTCCGCTCAGCAGCTTATTTTATTGGTCAGTTGCTTTTCGGGAACAGTTCGGGATAGAATCCCTCTAGATGAATAGCACTACTCTATATTTTATTACGGCTACAATTTTGGTCGCGAACTCAATTTAAAACTATACCAATTTTAATTAACTTGATTCACAAATTTATAGGAAGAAGGATGGGTTGTGTGTAAAGTGTTCAAGAAACGAATAGCTACAACAATGAGGAAAATGGACGATTCACCATGTTGGTATGATGATCAAGTATCATACATGCAATCAGATCTTGAATCCCCAAGCAGAGTTTCTTCTCATCACCCTTATAATGCATCATACCAACATCAACAACAACACTACCCTTGCAAACAGGAGTTGGATCAATTGCAATACAATATACACATTAATAATAATGATGCTAATAATTTCCTACAACTTCCACAACTAGAAAACCTCAATTCTCCTTTGCAATGCTCATTATCATCACATTCAATGACTCAAGAACAATATGGCCAGCAACAAAGTATGCAAATGCTTTATGGTGGTAGCAATGATTTACAAGCAGTAGTGGAGCAATCAAACGAATGGAAAGCACTAGACAAATTTGTTGCTTCTCGGCTAAGTCAAGATCAAGATGCTTCTAAGGGAACTAGTAGTTATTGTAATGTGGCTGAACAAATTGCTTTGCTATCAAATGATGAATCCAAAAAATCAGAAATTGGTGGCCAGGAACACGTGACTTCAATCTCCAACTCCAATTGTCAGATTGACACGTGGAAATGAAAATTTGTAACTATATATATGAAGATGCATATTAATATTATATATTATAGGGAGTAGTACAGTTTAACTCCTACAAAAATTAAAAGGGTATTGGTACAAGTTTATGTACATAGTAAACCCTTATAAAGCATTGTTAAATATTCTTATCAGGTTGAACCTCTTGTGCAAGAGAAGCCGACCATTAATACTCTGCAACTGATATTTAAGTTGCTGTATACAACTATAGCAAATAGTTCTTGCTTCTAGTTGAAATCAAAGTTTATTACTTTTTTAATTACTTTTGTTTAGGCAGTTACTTATGTACTTTGTTAATTTTACTTGAAACCTATATATCATTTTTACTTGAAACCTATATGTATATGTACAATATTTTTCTCTTCCTACTATTCAATTCGTACGTCATTATTTGTACCGTTATATATGGGTTTTGTTAGAAGCCACCCATGAAGGTGTCTTTTAGCAACCCACATCTCAAGGTGTGATTTCCACTTTTTAGTTATAACTTTGCTAAAAGACACTTTCATAAAAATTAGTTGGTGTCTTTTAACAAATGCTCATAGAATAGAATAACTTGGTAAAAGACACATTCATAAAATGTGTCTTCTAACAAAACCCTATATATATATATATATATATATATATATATATATATATATATATATATATATATATATATGTGTGTGTGTGAGTGTGCGCGTGCGTGAGACAAACCTTCTCCTCTAACATGATTTTTTTTCATACACAAAAACAAATAAGGATCGCACCCCTAACAACTTAATTGCATAAGGCGCTCGAACCCTTAAAACACTATAATGCAACCACATTTCGGTTGCTTTTTTGAAACACTTATATTTTTATGAGGTTATTGAAAGTTGAAACTTTTAGATACATAGTATATAGACACACACCACCATTTTCTTAATTCAAACGTGCATTTCGTTCAATGAGTAGGCAGCTTATAAAACAGAGAAAATCTTGTGTGGACCAGGACCAAGAATTTTGGTTTGGTCACACACACAAGAATTTGCCTTCTCTCTCTTCTCTTCTCTCTTCTCCATGACCAAACCAAAATTCTTGGTCCTAGTCCACACAAGTGTTTCTCTATAAAACATGGTTTTACTCAAGCCGAATGCAAGGTAAGGTGGTGAGACTCTGAGCAGTTTTTTTTTCTTATCAGCAAAGAAATTGAATATATTAAAAGGGAGAGAAATACTCCAACCCATATTACAAATAGAGTCTAAAGAAACAATAAACTAGTACATTTTAGTCATATGACCTACTGGAATATGACTTTCAACTATTGGGATGCCATTTGCTCGCACGAAAATTTTGTTATTATGCAAAAAAAAATATTCAAAATTGTACTTGTAATATTAAAAGCAAGAATTGATCGTTAAATAAATTTATTGTCATAGTTTTCATTATTTTTTTCAAGAGTTTAAATTGCATACACAATATGTGTATGAGCTTTTACAACTATTATCAATCACAATTCATGGAGTGGTTGGTTACTAATTGACTAATATGTGATTACCAATTGGCCAACTTCTATTTAGTGATTTGTATAGTATACAACATGAATATATCTATAATCTATTGTATATATAAATTAGGTTTAATTGCAGTTTTGGTCCCCATATTTTCATCTTTTTGCAAAATTGGTCCTCCTATTTTAAAATTCGACAATTTTGGTCCCTCTATCAAATATTTTGTCTAAAATATTGTGATATGATGTTTTAAATGAAATTTTCAAGGAATTTTGTTACAATTTCATCGATGTTCAGATCATATTCCATGACATTTAAAATTTATTGCATCACATTTTTATAGTTCAAAAATATGAGGGGGACCAAAACTGTTGAATTTTAAAATAGGAGGACTAATTCTTCAAAATGGTGAAAATAGGGGACCAAAACTGCAAATAAGCCTATAAATTAAAAAAAAAACAATTTTAATTACTAAAAAGTTCACAATAAATTTTAAAAAAATAAAGGATGTTTTGTGATTTTTGACAACAAAATTGGCGAAATGGAAAGAGAAACAAAAAAAATACTTGAATAAAAAGAAAATCCAAGAAGAAAAAAAAAAAAAACTTCTCTTGCTTTCACTTTTTTTCTTTTGTCGTGTGTTGTGTTTTTGAAGTGAAGTGATAGAAATGACAGAAATAATTAAAATTACACTCACACCAACTCCCTAACCAACTTGGCAACCAACTAACTCTAGTTATCTTGACATAAAGCACTTGCCAGACCAAAAAAGTACCCAAAAAAAATGGCTGAAAATTACACTCAGTTTGGTTTTGCAGTCACATTATCTTGGTCGAATTCGATTAGGGTTTGTGGTTCGAAAACTGTAGGTTGCGAAGCGAGCAACAATATCGGAAGAAGAGAACTTGTTATAGGAAGCAAATAAACTTCCATGGGAGGATCGTCTCTCCCACAAGAATTGGAAGATATACGCAATGAGACCAACATCGATTTGTCAGGGTCTTTGCAACTCATTCACCGATCCCAAGGACCATCACATTCATGAATTCGGTTAGTGTATTTTTTATTGTTCTTTTTTTTTCATTTTGGTTAGGGTTTTTCGTGTTTCCTAATTCTATGCGACGATCGTTCACTGTCTTTGGTTGGTGGATTTTGTTGTGGTTTTCTTTAGAATTGGCCATTTAGTTGATATATTTTTTATAGATCAAAAGAAGAAGTTAATTTTGCAAAGATAAAAAATTATGGAAATTAACATGAAACCGGCCACGTGCATAAAAAACAAAATATAATTTCAAAATTTGAATTAATATTAAATAGTTAAATTAGTTGTAAAAATGTTAAAATAAAATTAGAAATTAGGAAAAATTGTTTAAACATAATCAAAATTGATATGAGTATTTTAGAAAAAATAATAATTTTACAAAGAACTCTCTTCCAAAGAACTAGATCTAATATTTTTAGAGTTGGATGATTGATAATAACACCCACTGTGTACTGTCGATCAATGATTTATGCTTGATTGTTTAACACCACTGTGTACAGGTGTACAATCCATATGCTTCAGAGCAGTTTTTGTCGCTTGATGCACGTTAAAGATAACCCCCTCTTGGAACGACACTTCAAGTGCACACCTGATTATTATGCAAACTTTTGGAGGTTTTCTCACTCCACATTTGGGAGTGAAGAGTTTCAATCTATGTTCCAAAAGTACTCTAATACTGACTTATTGCAATACTTAAACCAGCCAAATAACTTTTTGTTGATACATTTTAGAATGCCAACCTATTCTCTTTAGACTATTTGTTGTAACTCTTTATTTTGCTAGATTTTTTTTATAAGACATTGCAATGAAGTCGAATTTTATTTTATTGTTGAAATCAAATCTTCATTTGTATTTTTTTGTAAGTAGTCACCAAGACATTGCAATAAAGTCAAATTTTCTATCTCAACACTTCTTTATTTCATTGATAAATCTATATATGAAAATTGCACTAATATATTTATATGTAATTATTCATTAAAATTGGTGTTATTCAACCCGACCGATTTCAGTTGCTTATTGGATGCACATGCACTAAACTTTGTATAACCCGGCTGGTTCAGGCTTTGAACTGGTGATTCGATCGGGTTGACTGACCCAGACAATCTGTGCAACACTAAATTGTACTATTATGTATATTAAAAAAGTGGTCAATGGAATCGAGTTGAACCCAAGACAACTTGAGATGAGCTGCCACTATAATAAACTGGAGAAATACTTAGTGGAAACAACAAAAGCTATTTTATTGTAAAAAAACAAAAACAAAAAAAAGGAGTAAGCATTACTAGCGGAAAATCTGCCAGTAATGTTTAGATCTGATGGCAGTCGTGGCGGAAAAAACCGCCATTAATCCCTTTTCAATTTTAGATTGCATTACTGACAGAAAAATCCGCTAGAAACATTACTGATAGTTGTATTACTGACGGGTTTTATTGTTAGTGTTCCGCCAATAATGTTCATTAGTGACGGATTTTAAGCATTACTACAAAATTTCTCCATGAGTAATGACGAAAATTCTTGTAGTGTAACCCGTAATTGTTAAATAAACTACGAATATCTACCTAAAATATAGACTTAAATGGGGTCCCGAAAATGGACGCTTGGATTGAACCCCTCGGATTAGTTGGTCATTGTGCCAGATACCGAGTTTTTTTAAAAAAAAACTATTTAAAATATAAAATAAATAAATCCTAGTTATCTAAGTTGAAAAATTATCAAGAGTGCATGTTTAGAATGAAAAAAATGAGCACATGTAGGCAAACAAAATTATTTCCTTATAGATATATAAAACTGATTAAAACAAATAATTTAATCAAATAATCATCTAAAATTTTCTCTATCAATTTAATATTTAAAAAAATGAAAGAATTATCTATTAAATTTGACAAAATCTATGCTAAATGAAATATTATTTAAAATGAAATTTAATGAAGGAGAAAATGAGAAACGAATAAATAGTTTGAAATATGGACAAAACTTGTGTGAATTTCTTTATGTTTTTCATATGATTCTTAATTAAAAGTACACTTTTCATGAGTAGTTTATTTTGGAACCAAATGAAAACGACCTAAGAAAATGCACCTAATTTTTTGCTTAAATGCTTTTCGTATGGTACTTCACATAAAATACACACAACTACCTATGATTTCTCAAATCGATAATTTTTTCAAAGTTTGTTATAACCACAAAAAATGAGTTTTAATTATGTGAATACCCTTACGAAAAGCATGTAGGCAAAATGCAAATAAGTTTTGTCCTTGAAATAAAGGATTTGTTTAATGAAAAATATTAGCAATTAGTTGTTAAAAAAGAACACAAAGTATATAAATAAATAAAAAGATCAAATGGATGAAATAGTAATAATAGACTTGTGAAGGGAAAAAATCATTGTAATAGTAGAAGTAATTAGGGATGCCAAAAACTTTATATGCATGATATCTAAGGATAAAATCGACCATTGACACAAAGTGGATAGTTGAACAGGTATACACAGATAAAATAAATTGATATTTTGAGTACTTTAAATTAATGGATACATATGTAGAAGTAATGATATCTCTACATGCAATTTATAATGATAAATAATATGTGCAATTTGTGTAGAGATATTTAAATTATATAAAACATTAATTTTTTAATTAAAAAATTGTTAATGTATTAGCATAGTACATGTCCATAATAAAAAAAATTATAAAATTATATTATATTTAAAAAATATAAAAATTAAACTTATTGAATCAAATTATTTTGCAGTTAAAATTTGAGTCTAATATATTGCTAAAAGGTGATAAAAAATTAAACCCTTTTTAAAAATTAGAATATAAAGATACCTTTTTTTGAACAAGTAGAATATAAAGAGATACAATTTTGAAATTTGCAAGTCACTGATTCTTGGTGCATTTTGTGGAGATGTTTTTGATAGATAAAAAAAAAAGAAGTTATTTTTGCAAAGATAAAAAATATGGAATTATCATGGGAGCGGTCACGTGCATATAAAACAAAATATAATTTTTAAATTTGAATTAATATTAAATAGTTAAATTAATTGAAAAGAAAATATGTTAAAATAAATTAGAAATTAAAAAAAATTGTTTATATGTGATCAAAATTTATATGTGAATTTTGTAAAAAAAAATTATTTATTCACATAAATATCAGAAATCAATTATTTATTCTTGTTCTATTTTGTAACTTGTATCATATAACTTACTCAATAATGAAGAGAATCTAATTTATTCCATTCTCACAGGCATATACGAGTGTGTTAAGATGACTTTTCTCCTGGTGAAGAAGTATCACTCCTCTATAGCTGTGTATACAGTCTATCCTTTTTGGAACGTTCAGCTGGCAGCTAGAAACTCAGATGAAGCGCGGTGTCCAACGGCAGAAGAGTACTGTACAAAATAATTGTGTTCTTAAACACATGCATGCTCATGCATTCAAGGGGAGTAAAGTAGTAGCTAGTTCTTTTGTATATGTGTCATATTTCAATATTACAACAGTTGAAATCCTTGTTTGGGAGTCAAACATATAAATGTTCGGGCAGCACTTTGGTGCCATTAATGGCACCGTGCCATTAAATCTGGGCCATTAATGACACAAAGATAGATGTGTTGTGTGGCCCAGATGCAATGGCAATGCGTTTGTATGGTCCAGATTTAATGGCACGGTGCCATTAATGGCACCAAAGTGCTGCCCATAAATGTTCCTTTCAAGCAATGCCTATGTCACCAGTGGTACAAAGCATAATAGAACAAGAATGGGTTGAGCCCGGGCGCGTGTTTAGGTTAGCTGGATGGTAAATCCGCCCATGGTCACCATAATTCATTAGGGTGCATGTCAACCTAGTTATCTGATCCATAATTTTCACAAAAAGAGACCAAGTGTGAGTGAAAGATCGGCATGCGTGCTGATCATGGATCACAGGCTAGGGTGTAACGAAAAAATTTAATCAAGAAAGACTAATTTGCTGGAAATTCTAATACATTTTTTTTATGATACTTATTGTAGGAGGTATACATAAAATTAATTACTTTTAAATAAAGTTTACATGAGGTGCATGACTTGTTAGGAAATCAATAAGAATAAATATTTAATCAAGAGGAAGCACATCCACACAAGAAACAACAAGAAAAAATAAACCCGCAAATATTATTATGTTATTGAGCACGTCATACCTACATCTACAATCTTACTATACAATATTATTGTATTATTCAATTTGCAATTTTTACAAGGAGAGCCCTCTCAACTCCAATCTTCATATTTTTAATAAGGAAAATGTTATTGTCATGGATGCGATGAATCTCATGCAAATTTGTCACGAGCACAACATGAATAATAATTGGGATTTATTAAAATTGTTCTTTGGAGACTAAGGTAGTATACTATTGTGTTACTGACTGTGATAAACACCATGTTAAGATAATAACAACATCGCTATGAGTTTGTGTAGTAATTTCTTATCCGGAAACAAAAATTACAAAGAAAAGGATATACACTTTTTTTCTTCTTCTTCTAAATATGTAGGCCACACACAAATCGTAGTAGATACTCATAAGTTAACCAGAAATGGTGGTTAAGCAAAGTCTTCTCCAAAATATTGACTTCAGAAATAATGTTTCTCCACCAAAAGGCTAGTGAGGCGGTTTTGATTCTGTTATTTAATTTCTCTGTATTTGAACTCTGTTTTGGCTTGAGTACACCTTATGCTCAAGTTATTTTGATATTTTTAAAATAAATCCTTTAGTTTATCTTACAAAAGAATTCAAATATTGCTTATCAACAACGATGATTTCTACTACGGTTAATCACTATTGGATTGATGATGAGTCAATGTTTAGTCTATTTTTATGCATTATTTAGTTTAGTTTTATTTAGATTTGAATTTATTTTATTGCAATATTATTTCCTTTTTGAGTCTTTTTACTTCAATTGCATATTTTATATTTCAAAAATGAATATTGGATGGAAGGTGTCTTGGAGCAAAAGAAAGGAGTCTGGAGCTGATTTGGAACAAAAATACAAAAGATTCGGAACAAAAATATAAAGCCCCCAAGTCAGAAGCTTGGCACGGCCCGTGCCAACATGTGGCACGGCAGTGCCACCTCTCAGGATGCCTTTTGTTGCTTTTGCTTGAAGCCCAAGTTACCCTGTTTTAGTTTTACCGAATAGCCCTTGTAGTTGCTTAGATTTTAAGTCAATTGTAAAGCTATAAATAGAGTAGCTCTCCATCACAAATATTCATCTTTTGTTCTTGGAAATAATATGTGACAATTGTTTCTTTGAATAAAAGTTCACTTTTATTTTATTGTTCTTTTATTTTACGTTCTTCTTCTTCTCTTCTTTGTCTACAATGAACGTTAGTGAGTAGACTCTTCTTTGTCATGTGATTGTTGGATAAGTCTAATCTTGGAAATAATATGTGACAATTGTTTCTTTGAATAAAAGTTCACTTTTATTTTATTGTTCTTTTATTTTACGTTCTTCTTCTTCTCTTCTTTGTCTACAATGAACGTTAGTGAGTAGACTCTTCTTTGTCTTGGGATTGTTGGATAAGTCTAATGACATAATCCGGATCAAGCCAAGCCTTAAACCCTAATTATATGTTACCTTAATTCCTAATCTAAATTTACCGCTTTAACATGAATTAATTATTATCAAACTATGGAAGCGAACGCGGAGGGTTTGATAATGGTTAATTCATCATCTCAAATATCAATTCATAAAGCGAACGCGGAGCTTTGATATTCGAACAAGTGAATTTAGACAAGGGTTGCGAAACATGAGAATAGTCTAGCAAACCTTGGGACACATAAAGTTTCGATCTTCAAGGGTCCCAAAGGCAATCACCCATGAGAATAGGTGTGGTTGTTGGAGGGATACACTCACTGACTTCGAGAGAAGCTGTGATATGCTAAACAGAAACTTGTCCTTAGAAATTAAGATTAACGCATGATTATAAGTTTAAGGCTTGCTTGTGAAAAGATTCGTTATTATGATGAACCAATGATCCCAAGGCTCTTTATCATTATTGTTATTTACCTTCAGCAAATAAACCTCCTTTTACTAAATTTTCTTCTCCTCTAATCATTCTTTAAAGGTTAATTGAATTAAACAACTCCCTAGCGGAACGATACTCTTCTTACTACTATTACTTCGATAGGTCGTGCACTTGCGGTTTGGCCCTATCAATTGACACGGTTACTCAAAGTGTACATACACACAACACATGGCTAGAGTCTGTTTCCATACTCATTTCACCTGGTTATAGCTTTTGGTTACATAAACATGCACAAAATGGATGGATCGGATGACTTTGAATGTGGATGGTAATGGATGACTAAAAAAAATCCATTAAGAATCAACTAAAAAGATCAATACTTTTGGTAAAGTACTTTATGTCACCATCATTGTTGGACTGTATCAAGAAATTGTGATGTTTGAACCGTCGCAAGCAACCTAACAAATTAGCACCATGCACCCAAATCCTAGTTGCTCGCACCTCCATTCTCATAAAACACTAACCGGGACTATGGTTTTGCTTCTGCACCAGAGTCTTTCATGTGAAGCTCACCATTAACTTTGCACCACAAAATCTCACCTGCAACACCACAATGCTACCTCCACCAACCTGCATACCCATCTGAACGAAAATAAAAGACCAACGTGTAGAACTGGTAACCGAGTTGAAGGTGTTGAAAGTGTGTTCAAAGAAGTGTGTAAGGAGTGTGTTGCTATCATTTCTCTAATCACGTAAACCAGGTTTAACACAATTTCTATCTCTTCTTGATTGTCTATCACTTCAATATGGGAGATGTTAGGCAAGATTATTCATTTGTATAAATATAATGCACAAATCCACTGTCAACCTTGGTTACGTTATTGAGAAACATCAAAATGTGGGTTTTTTCTCCTTACAGGAGCTATTTTCCAAAGACCACTTTGTACTTCATAGGGCAAAGTGGATATACGACACAAGATTGGTAGAGCAGTAATCATATTCAAGCGTCGGGAAGATCTATATGGAATATATTTATTTCATTTTCGCAATATCGTTAATAACATGTAAAAGATATCTATTTCCTTATAGAATTACAATTGCCTAAAAGGAAGATCCACACACAGATTCAAACAGGAAATTGATCTTCAAAGATCATGAAAGTTTTGTCGTATATTTCAACGAGAAATCATGACCAAAACAAGAAGCATGATTCTATATGCAGAAAATGAGGAAGTAGATCTTACATGGGAGAAAGATGACTTCACTAAATAGTTTCTGGTTCTAAACTGAGAGCAAAATACCCAACACAGAACAAATAGGGTAGTTCAAGAAAGTGCTTCATTTGTTCAATGCAATTATGCTCTCAGAAGTCCAAAAATCACACATAGCCTCAATTGTTGTCCCTGATATATGTACAAGAATATGGTCTGATGGCAATCATTACTCCAAGTAACTATTTCGAGTCGCAAAGGCCTGATGCTTCATCGCAGAAACCATCTCGGTCTAGTAGTTTCTGTGGTGGAGCACTCAACAATGGAGAGGATGGGGTGCCATAAGCATTTCGTCGTTTGTTTCCGCAACCTAAACTCACTCTTGTGCTTACTCCTGTTACAGGATTTGTGCCACTAGCGTACTTGCATAAAGCCTACATAATTAGTCAAATAATATATGCAATCCTCAGTCATAAGCTCGATAAGTTTTACGCCAAGAAAACGCTTTGACCACATTGACATACATTATATGCAATTCGACCATGACCCTATAATGTGAAAGCTCGAACAATAAAATTTGGTTAGCGATCGATGCAATCAGTGGTCGTACCAGTTTTTGGGGAAGGTCCAACACAGCATCACTAAAATCAGCGCCTTCAATGATGGCGCCTCCAAGGTCACTCCGTGTGAGGACTGTTCTAGAAAGAATGGCATTCGTGAGATTGGCTTCATTAAGAACCTGTATACATAGTACATCCCAAACATGAAACCGGATATAAATAAAATCAGAGAAAAAAGCATACTTTTAGATAAAATTAGTCAGTTATTATATTTGATGTACTAGTAGTTACCATGCGATCCATCAATGTATCACTCAAATCAGCACCTAAAACATGTCGCGCAAAAAAAATCAATGAAATTATAATAATTGA
This sequence comes from Medicago sativa, assembly GCF_051527215.1. Classification (NCBI taxonomy): domain Eukaryota; kingdom Viridiplantae; phylum Streptophyta; class Magnoliopsida; order Fabales; family Fabaceae; genus Medicago; species Medicago sativa. The sequence goes on from NC_140753.1 coordinate 5,095,738, forward strand.
CTATCTGAAATTATAATACTTTTTAGATATAGAAATCCACTATTAACTTATACCTGTAAAATTTGCTTTGAATGCGACAGCTTTCTCCATGTATGCACCATTGAAAGTAGAACCGCTAAAATCTGATTCTCTCATATCAGCAGATGTGAAATTGGCTCTTCTGTATAAGGAATTTAGATTATGTCATGAATATAGGTCCCTAAACTTCTGTACATAATAACTATATTCAAAATAATTTGCTATGCTAAATTGCTCACATATATTATATATAGAAGTGGACAATATTACTAAGTTCTTAATTGAAATAAAAATATATATTTATTTGTAACACAAATTAGCTCCGTTTTTTTTTTTAAGAAGCTAAATTAGCCCACACAAAGTAGCACCGGGAGAATCGAACCTGAGACACACTCAAGACCCAGCCAACCCAAGTGGGTTAAATTAGCGACTTTAATTAGTATGTGCTTAATTGGCAATACACTCATCTCCTAAGAAAGAATTTAAATAACACAAGGCCTGATTGAAAGATTACCTGAAATTTTCATTCACATGCACTGTTTTCCTGCATTATAGTAACCCTAATGCATTAGTAATTATCATTCACCCAAATATATTAACTATTAATATAATAAATGAAAGAAACCAACTTGAGGTCTGCTGATCCAAATTGAGCAGCTGATCCAATACCAAATTCACCCCTCACTTCAGCTTCAAACTTGTTAAGATCAGCAAGGGCAGACATGTCAGAGCTGAAAACAATAACAGCAGCTGCCAACGTGGCTGAAACAAGTTTCCCCCAGTTCTTGTTGGACTCTACATTAGCACATGGCAGCTCAACCTAAGTCATCATTGCATTACAACACTAATTTCTTTCTTTTTCCAATCAAAATTAAAAAAAATTGAAGAAAGTATAGTGTATAGTACTACTAACCTTGAGGATGATTATTGTTTAAGCTCATTTTGCAAATGACTTGAGATGACTTTGAATGAAAATGCATTGTGTTTGAAACCTTGGAACTTGATGGGTAAGAAGAAACATGGTGAGAATTGATTGAAAGTGGTGTGAATGAATTAAGTGCCATCATGTATAAGGAAGATATTCAGTAACAAGATTAATTTGATATTCTAATGAGCAATGAGGAAGGAAAAGTTAACAAGTTTGCAGTTCACCAATTTCAACATTAAAGTGCAGGAAGTGATTGTGGTAAGTATTAGCACACGTGTTCTAGTGTTATCCAATTTTTGGTAACGCCACATGTCAAATTTTTGTACTTCGATCAAAATTCCAAACTGCTGCAAGGAGAAGTTTAATTTACCCGTGAAAGCTCACACATTTTAATCGTGGAGTAGTGAAGTGTTTCGCGTTCAAACCTCAATCACTATATTTAATATGCAATGTCTACCGATACCAATTGAGTTAAAGTTCATGGAAAGAAACATTTTTCTAGTCACACCCCTGTAATACTGGTTACACCCCATAGATGACAAAATTACCCTTTATTAAGATTTAATTCCCAATTTTACCTAAAAACCCTTTCAATCGTTCTCAAGAGAAAAACCCTTCTCTCTTCTTCCAAAACTTTTTTTCTCTCCACATTTCACAGCAGGATCGATCCTTTTCTAGCAAGATTTCGAAGCAAGGTTAGAAAATTGTGCTCTTGATTCATTTATGATTTTTTTACCCTCATTTCAATTCATGAATTTGAATTTGATTATTTCTGTGTTCTGGAATTATATACAATTGTTGTGTGTTCTGGGTTTGTTGTGACAGAATGCAACTATACAAGTAAACGCAGAAGCGTGCGTGAATGAATGAATAGAACACAAATCAGTTGAAGCAAAACAATCAACAACCATGTGGAGATCACCTCGATTTTCGTATCTCGTAAGTTGTTCTTTCTTTCTCTACCATTGACGTTGTTGAAGCTTATTTTCTCATGAAACTCGTGTATTTTTTCTGTTTTTCAGGTTACTAGATTGAGTCAAGTTAACATAAATGTCAATCGATGTTACAGTCAAATGTTGTCCCAACTATCATATTCGCAGACAAAATCTGAATCTATTCCTTCTGAACAGAAAGCTAGTAGAGAAATACCAAAGCATTATATTGGGGAGAATGTGTCTCGAAAAGATAGAACCAAATTTCTTCTCACAACAGTATGTATAATAATGTGTGTTATCATAGTTTTTTTTTTGGGGGGGAACTCGGTATTTGGTCCAAGGATTCACTAATTCGAGGACCAATTCCATAGTGGGAGCTCAATTGAAGCGAGAGCAAAGTTCTGTATGGACTAGTCCAACACAACGTGAGACCTAGTGAGTAACACGCTCCTAGGTCTCGACTCTCGAGCCTTCACCATGCCAACCACTTGGGGGTGAAGGGGTTTGACTATTATATTGATAGTTTGAGTATGGTGACGGGTTTCAATTTTTTGTTGTTTTGATAAAATCCCTAATGATGCAGCTTCGTGATATGGATGATACCGATAGTAAGGAGGCTATTTATGGTGCTCTTGATGCATGGGTTGCTTGGGAGCAAAATTTTCCAATTGGTTCATTGAGAAATATATTGCTTTGTCTTGAGAAGGAACAACAGTGGCATAGGATTGTTCAGGTATGTATCATCTGTGTGTGTGCTTTCTCTCTTTTTTCTTCTCATGCATTATTCTTGTTAAAATAAAGCTTGTCAGATGAAGAGGATTAACAAATAGATGAAATTGGTGATATTTACAAATGAAATGGAATTGGATTATATAGACTTAGAGTAATGCTATTTGTCACTGATTTCTATTTCTATTTTACATTACCCAGTGATGAGATCTCCCAAAACTTGATTGGATGCCGTATGATTTATGACTCGGTTTCCGATTTATGAATGGATATCCCATCAAACAACAGATTGGTTGCTAAAGTTCTGTTTTTATTATCGGATAGATTTCCTCTGTTTTGGAACTGTAAGTGAGATTTGAAACGGGTCTCCTGAGGGTTTTTTTCTTTTACATTTTTTTAAAAAATAAATAATAATAATTTGTTACAAAAGATTTATACAAGAGAAGAATGCATAAAATTGTGATATTTGACCAATTTGGTTATGGTTGATCATACATGCTGAGAGTGGGTTGTTATTATTTGTAAGTGTTACATGCTGCCGTACAGGATTCTTGCATTTCTTGTGAAACGTCTCTCATAACAATAAGCACTTTCCATAGACTTATCATGTTTTTGAAGCAAATAGAACTTAATACAATCACCTAAAGGCTCTAGAACTGTAAAAAATTACAAATATTTGATGAATATCTGTCATAATGGTAAATTCATGTCGACAAACAAATGAATTGCCATCAATCGACTTAACATGTGATAATGTTGACAATTTGAGTTGAGCACCATGAAAATAGTTTGAATGTGCAGAGAAAAATAAACCAGAGATTGGACAGTTTGATGGAAGAGGTTTATATTCAATAATCTTTCCTTTGGCTTGCATAACTTCTCCATTTCCCTACTTAACTTTTGTTTGAATTGATTGGTTAATGGATTTAACAACTGATAGACATTGAGTCATGTGACTCGTACAACCATTGTTGATGAGCCAAGTATTCAATTCATATGAATTGAGTGCTTGTGATTCAATAAATAAATGCTCAGCGCTCACATTTACCTGTTTTTTGGGTTGTTGTTGACTTGAGACTGCATTTTATTTATTCTGCAATAGTTAATCATTGTGGCCTAGTTTTTTTTTTTCTCAAAAAATCACAGTGAAAAAGAGGTTTATCTTTGAAATAACAATCTGTCTTGTTATTTGTTCGTTGGCAATAGGAACAAGGGAAAAAATCACCCTTTCTTGAAGAACCTTCATCTTCCCTCTATCGTTATAGAAAGATTGGATTTTTCAGAACGCCTTCCCTTGTTTTTGCTTGAAAGGCACCTTCACTAACTTTATTATCTTTTCTTGAAACCCTTTGCTCTCATGCATGAAGCTTGCTGATTCTGTATTCTGAGACTTTGCAAACTTTTGAGGCACTGAAACCATGATCTTTGCTACAACCTTTTTATCTGTAAATGCCTCACCAAGATGCCACATTTGATTTACCGCTTCCATTTACCTGCAAGAATTATCTTTGACAGATTCTTTGTCCATCATCTTCATCAATTCAATTTCTCTCTGCAATGTGAGGATCCTAACAGATCTAACCATGTTACTGCCCTCAAATTCATCTTGGACAGTGTCCAATACCTGTTTAGCTGTTTCCAAGTCCATGATTTTAATGAAAATATGATCTGTCAGTCATGAATGAAAACAAGTGATGGCTTTGTTTTTCTTCAGTTTCTTCTCCTCATTAGCTTTTATTTTAGAAACGTTTGGATTCTCTCTCAATGGCGGTGAATCAGCTTCAGAGATCACAACATTCCATAAAGCTTGAGACCCCAAATAAAACTCACCTTGACAGCCCAAATGTGATAGTTTACTTTTCATCATTGACCATTGTGATTGCAGATGAAGAATTGTTGGAAATAGACACATTTGTACCATATTTGCCTACAAGAAATATCTCAACCTCACTGTGTTTAGCCCTCAAATAAAGAACTTTTCCTCACATCCCGAAAGAAAATGGCTCTTTGATACCATGTTGACAATTTGAGTTAAGCCCAGTGAAAATAATGTTTGAAGGTGTTGAGAAAAATAAATGAAAGATGAACAATTTGAAGGAAGAAAGTTACAATAAAAGAAAATACCTATAAATTGGCTTACAGAACCGAACATTAACCCCATAAAAAAAATCTAAACAGCATCTGTGTATTTGGTTAACAAGAATGACTAACAATATAAAGAATTGCACATCTGCAACAGGAACAGAGACTATCTAGATTTTATCTCAAACTTATTCAAAAATAAAATTTCAAATAAGGCATAAATGCATAATCTCATAAATCTAAGAGATAAATACCTTTCTTTTCATATACTTCTATTGATTGGTTAGTTAGATGATATCATGCCACAAAGTTTATCAATTTTGTATAACTCATCCTAATGATTAGATACTTTTTTGCATGTATTGTGAGTTTTTATTGCGTAAATATGTTTGCGACTAATTTACTAGTAATTATTTTTGTGAACAAAGACAAACCCAGAAAGAAATTTGAGTTGACCTTTTTTTATCAACATTGTGGTTGACCTTAGTACTATTTATTCTGATGCTTTAATATCTTGTCCAAGGTAATTAAATGGATGCTGAGCAAGGGGCAGGGGACGACGATGGGAACATACGGTCAATTGATTCGAGCGTTAGATATGGATCATAGAGTTGGAGAAGCACACAAATTCTGGGAAATGAAAATTGGCACTGATTTGCATTCTGTTCCTTGGCAGTTGTGCCATCTCATGATATCAGTATATTATCGGAACAATATGCTTGAAGATCTTGTTAGGGTAAGCTTTCCCAAATAATGGAAATAGAAATTTGGTTTTCAATTGATTCCCATTCTAATAGTGTTATTAATCGATGTGGCTGATTGCTGACCTCATTTAGTAGAATAAAGCCTGGTTATTATGTTGTTGCAAGCTATTATTAGTTTCTTTTGGTTCTACTATACTAAATTGATTGGTTGATGGGACAAATCTCTTTCAGTAGAAACAAAATAATAGAGAGCAATGCTTGTGTCAAACGCTTTAACACACTCCATTGGTCACACTCTCTCTAATTGGTCCACGTCATCCATATCTTGAAACATTTTTTGGCCAACCGCTTATTCAGGTTACTGCATCTTTTATTTACTTTTTTAATTTAGTCTTCTACCAAGACCAGCATAGGGAAGCAATTGATATTTCTCCCCCGTTCAAACCACCAGGACCATCCCTTCATCCAACCTTAATCCACCTCCATCAACAACCACTCAACTTCAAATTTGTTGTCAATCTCTCATTATGACCTTAACAAAACACCAACTCTTAATCCACCATAAACCTTCTGTTCAACCACATCATGGCCATTTAAATTTTAGATCCACCAAGTACAAGCAAAAAAACACCATGGTTCTCTCTTTTCAATCAAATTGAACCACCGTCCCCGTGAGCTTAGCTCAGTTGGTAAGGACAATGCATAACATATGCAAGGTCCGGGGTTCAAACCCCGGACACCACCAAAAAAAAATCAAATTGAACCACCACGCCGCCTTACATGCACGCCATCAACGCCGGAGAATGTCATTTAGGTTCGGGCACCATCCGACTTTTATCTCACAAACCACCATACTTGACGGAGAAACGTCACAAGGGTCACACAACGAAAGGGAAATACACTATCAGTGGTGGCAGACACAAGTGGTGGTGCACCGATGCAGAATCTGAAGGGTCATGGTGGACGGTGGTTTAATGGAGTTTTTTGTTGATGGTGTTTTAGTGGGATTTGTAAACAGTAACCAATACTCAGAAATGGAAAAAAGAATATAAAAAAATAAAAAGAAAATAAAACAAGCTAACTTGGAAAACCGGTTATCAAGTTAAGGTTTAGAATTATATGGATGACGTGGACCAATTAGAGAAAGAGTGGCCAATAGAGTGTGTTAAAGCGTTTGACGCTAGCATTGCTCAGTAATAGATGCTCTTCATTTGTTGAAAAAATTGATTTTAAAAATATGTCTTGAATTGAAGTTGATGAAAGCTTAGTTAATACAAAAAATACTGCAGTGTCCCTTCAAACATAGTTACTGGTATTTTCACTATAATGCGCTTTTCTCCTACTTCAAATTAGCTAAATTTTGACTAAAATGAAATTGTAGCAGTCAAGAAGCAGAATAGCTACCACATAATCAATGAATACTGTCATAACTATGTTGAATATGAACAATGTCAGTGGATAACAAAATAATAGTTTAGCGCTGATGAATTTTTGGTATTAATGGTATGTAAAAGAACAAGATTAAATACTTAACTCGCTTAACTCGGGTCATTTCAAATTTCTTTTGAGGCAACAAATCAAATAATTTTCTTATCTCAGTTGATTATGTTATTGTACTTCTATGGGTAATATTTTGCTAGCCTCTCTTACACTTTGTTGATGGCTATATACGGTTATAGTTCAATTAACTCACAGTTAACCTTTGTTTCATGTCTTGATTAAAAGCTTTTCAAGGGACTGGAAGCTTTTGATCGTAAACCTCGGGATAAATTAATCATTCAAAAAGTGGCAAATGCATATGAGATGTTAGGCTTGATTGAAGAGAAAGATAGAGTAATGGAAAAATATAGTCATCTCTTCACTATCAAAGAGGAAGCACCGACCAAGAAAGGTGGAAGGAAGTCAAGTGCTAAAAAGAAGAAAGGGAAGCCCGATGAATCTAGAAAGGACTCTGCGGACAAGTAGCGGTAAGGTAGTATCATATACTTAATAATTGATTACACTGTTAAAATTGTTTGGTCAGTTGATTTTTAATCTTGTACCGATACCGTTACAAAATATTTCAAGAAAAAATCCAGGCTGAATTGCAAGACAAAATTAAGTTCTGTTGTAGAAGAAAAATGCATTTCTGTTTCTGGACATAGAACTGATTCTAATTTTTTCGTTTTGACCAATTGAACTATATGAAGATAGAACTTGAGGCCGTTTATTTTTTTTACTATTCTGAAATCAAGCTTTCCATGACTTGCAGCAGGATGTAGGATTTAATCGTTATATTGTTTTCAACAGCATCAACCAAATTTGGGAAGAGTGTAGTTCAAACCATTTTTTTCCAAGCTTGGAGTAGAAGCAAAACACCATGCACCTGGGACACATGTACTGAACTGCTGATCAAGTCTTCAATGTGTGGATATGAGTCTAATGAGTTGTATGGACGCTATAATGTTATTCGTTACATGGCAGAACAAGAATTTCATGAACTGATATTACAGATTTAAGTATACTGATACTTTGATATCTTAGTTTGTATTCTATGACGACCAGAGTTTCTCTGCTCTGCCTATGCATGTAAATTAACAATTCAAAGTTCCAAAACCAATCTCGACGCTAAATCTTGTGTATGAACATTCACTCGTTTAATATTCATTGCAAATAAACGATTCCATACCCTGGTTATTTACTTATGTTTATCTTCTTTTAAAAATAAATCTTTTTGTGAAGGCAGTAGGCACTAATCCATAATGTAACTATTATTTTAAATAAAAAATAAAAATATTAAATTAATTAAATAAAAATTATCACATCATTATCACTTGTTCATTAATGAATTATTGAAAGTATTCCAAACATATATAATTTACATTCTTATTTGCACTTTAAAGCTGACTTTTGATTGTTAAGAATAACACTGAACTAGGTGTATAGCGCATGAATGACTTGTACTTGATAAATCTCAAAACAATACATCATTATATCTGATAATTAGCAAATTCATGCTCAGCCTGTTGAACAATGTCATCATCATCCCACTCGTCACGATAAGTCTCAGGTCGCAAGAGCCTGTTCTTAGATGTAGCCATATACATTTGCGTTCTCCATTCTTCCATAGCAGGAACACCGCACTGATCAGCAATCCAGTTATTGTAGTCCCACTGCAAGAATACACATTCCTTAACATATCAGGTTCCATTAAAGGATAGTTAACTATTTACATCTTTTTGCAGTGTTTCATGATTGATGCCTTTTGAAACAGAACATGGTTAAAAAAAACCAGAATATTTTAGCTCTGTATAATTGCATTTGACTTCATTTTGTGGACAAATGTTACCTAAGTCTGAACAATTAAGAATTAGATACACATATGTCCACTATAATACAAGAAGAAACAACCTAACAAAAAAATTTGATATAACAAAAAATATAAAGGCACCTGAACATTGGCCGAGCCCGTGCCCATATTATGAGTGTGCCTCTTAGGAATGCCAGATTCTTCAAGTGACAAGTAAAAAGCCTCAATATCTTTAGTCATCTCCTCTTCTGAAGGAAGGGCAATGCGATTAGACAAAACTCCAGCTATCCACTTGCTCTGCAGTTCAAACAAAGGGAAAGGAGCAACCTTCCAAGGTAACCCAACAAAGGAAAGCCATGGAGCTAATGCCGGTGGAAAAACATATATGCTTGTAGAGCGGTCCAACACGATTGTCATCTACGGTCACCACGCCATTGGTTTCAAGGAAAGGAAAATCATACTTGTACCTAGAAAAGGAACAAATGTACATCAACATTGGTTCACTTTTTTCGTTTAATTAATATGCAAGACTTTATGTCTCAGTTGCAGGTTACTTATGCCTAAATATATTTGAGTCCTCAACATGGTTTTAAATTGCAGTTATGCCTGTCGTTGCTATAACATTGCTATTTTGACATTGTCGGTAAATGTGGTTCCTCCAAAATAGTTGTATTGCAGCCGCATTTGCGATTTAAAACTTAAGTCCAAAATAGAAAATGGTTTAAAAGAAAAACTACTAGAGAATGCTAAGAATACCCTGTGCAATGTACAATGAAGTCAGCAATAACTGCATTTCCATCTTTGAAAACCACTGTACCATCTTCATGAACACTGTCAATCTGCATTGTTCAAGATCAAGAAGATCAAACAATCTAAGCAACAGTTATCCAAACAGTTTATGGTTACTAATGTCATGATGGCCATCTAATTCTCACCATAGATAACAAGTTTTACCATAGAATGAAGCCACATGTTATCATGGCCAGGTAACTTTCCAAGCTTATCTTCTTCAACAGATCTAGCTGCAATATGAACTTCTTTAGCAACGGTTGCCACGTCTCGAGAAATATCAACCGCACTGGCAGCACCACCTATTAGAACTACAACCTACCCAACACAAAAAATGGATAGAAGTCATGAAGACGAAATATGATTGTCTTTTCTTAAACTAAGCATATGTAATATGTTCGATGGTGCGTTACATTGGACACGGACGTCACTTTGGAGACACAGCTACATAGTAACTTCAATTTTATATGTTAAAAAAATTATGAAACTGACACTACTGACCAACGCAAAACCAAATGAGCTATTTGAATTTGTTGACTTTGGAGTACTATTGTTTTATTTTAACTAAAAAAGAATCCTAATGGAACTAGTATCAATATAACTAGCCATATCACTTACTTGATCTTGAAAGGGCTCGGGTGTTCTGTAATTATGGCTATGCATTTGCTTCCCTGGCCATGCATTAATGCCTGAAAAAGGTTATCCGAATTGTTAAGTTGAATTTTGTTTATAATTTGAGTCTATCAAATATAACCTTTTTTAAAAAAATTATTTCTCTTTCGGCTGTTGAAATATTAACAACCTATAACAATAATAATAAGTACAATACTTAAAAAAAAAATTAATTAGTATGAACATTTAGCGCGATGTATTTGAGTATTAAGTAATTTTTTTTAAATAGCAATAAATAATTTAAGGTTAAAATTTGTACAAAGAAAATGTTGAAGTATTTTAAAAATAAGAAATAAATTCTGTCAAAAAAATAAGAAATAAATATTTATTGACAAATCACAATGAATAATCAAATAAAAATTGGAAAAATGACCAACATTTTTGTTGAAAGGTAACATTTTTTTCAAGATAATTTTTTTTTTTCAAGTAGTCTGGTGGCTAGAATTCACCTTGTTATTTTTTTAATGAATAAGTGGTGTGTCCGGGTTCGGACCCCGGCCCCTACATATAACAATACATATCGCAGTCAACTGAGCTATGCTCATGGGGACTTTTGTAAAATAATTTCTTCATCATAAAAATAACAAACACTTTTATTTAATATAGTACAGATTTAGTTTAAAGACTAACAAGGCCACGTCATTCCAATTGAAAAAAAATAAAAACATAGATAACTTCATTTTAAAAAAGAAAAAATGAAATGAAATTGAAAAAGCTTGGATTAGAAAACAGAATTTACGAGGAAAATAATTCTCGAAATTCAAAACTTTATGAAAGTGCTAGAGTGGACCATATAAATACGAAAGAGACATGAGAAGAAAATAACCAGGAATATTGGGAAGTCTCGGTTGAAAATAATGTCCATTGCAAACAACAACAGCATCGTAAATCTCATCCACACATTCCCTCTCCACCGATCTAGATCTCACCGTCCATTTCCCACCTTCTCCCACCCCAGCAAACACCACCTCTGTCTTCAACCTCACCAAATCACCAATCTCAAAATCTTCAGCGAAATCCTTCAAATACATCAAAACCTCTCCATGACTCGGGAACCTTCTACAATCTCTCCCTTTCTCTTCTTTTCTTCTAAAAGGGTAATCTCGGAAACCCATACTCTCCCGAGGCAAATTGGTTCGGAGTGAATTGTATAGGCTCGAGTGGATAAGCTTCCGGTTCGGGTCCAAACCGAGTGGGTCGGATTCTATCTCTGGAGTATAGACCCATGAACCGCCCAATTCTTCTCCTCGCTCGAAGACTACTACTTGATGTCCTTCTCGTCGGAGCTCGCGTGCTGCTACTAAGCCTCCGGCGCCGGCGCCGATGACTGCCACGTGTCGGGGTGTGAGAAGTGGTGTTGCGGTGGGCATGATGAATTTCATTGGCGTGAACGATTTTGGTGTTGTTAATAAATGGAAGAATCAATGGAATAGAATCGTAATCGTAAGCCACAGGAATTATGATTACAGTATCATCATGTTCATTCATGTGATAGGGAAATATAAAATTATTTTAATGAGAAAGAGGAAACTAAAAAAAGTAATAAAAAATACATTACCTCAAAAAACAAACGTAATGAATAATCCATCCTCTAAAAGTAAAAATAAAAATAAATAATACATATGCAAGCTTAAATTTAGATTTTTTTTTTTACAAGAGCTTCAAAATTGATATTAAAAATAGTAATAAATACTCCCTCCGGTCACATTTATAAGCAAAAATGTATTTTTTAGGTTCATTGAATACATAATGTATTTGGTCTCTATATTGACCAAATACATTAAGTATTGAATGAATCTAAAAAGTGCTTTTTTGCTTATAAATGTGACCAGAGGGAGTATATATAGAGACACACACCAAAAAATTCTAATGTTTTTTTTCACAAATAAATGGGACACGGAAGGATGTGTGATACGTTACGTAGATTATAATAAAAAAAAAGTACAAAAATTAGAGAACATAAAACCTAACCTAAGACTCAAAATCGACTTAAAGAAATTGCATCTAGGATAATATCTTGTTATATAAAGTCTAGTTGTCGACGAATATTTGTCACAAGTCTCCGACCATGTTTGTCTAACATAGACTAATCATGAGAAGAAAATCACCACACAAATAAAGATAGAGGAGAAGAAGAAGGACATTGCTAGCATTAAATAAATATGTATGAGAGAGAGAAAGAGAGAGAGGGGAGAGAGAGAGAGAGAGAGAGAGAGAGAGGAGGAGGTTCTCATAGGTTCCACGGCGGGTAACCGCGTCGGTATTCACCTCCACCATAAGCGAGGTACTATAGGGGGAACGAGGCCCAAGCAGGGTGCCATCATATGGGGGGATAGGGGATAGTGGTCTACTGTGAGACCGCGAAGGGGGAAAGCGTTTGAACATGTGGATGGACAACGAGACAGGCTTCGGGAGGTATCTTCAATTTGAGATTCAAACTCCAACTCCGTATATCTCATATTTCTACCAACTGAGTGATGTAAGATTTCTACATGTCATATAACTATATACATGTGAGTATAATATAGGATCGTGTCTACTGGGAGTTGCTTCAATCATAAGCATTTTCACAATATTTCACATTAAGGAATGGGTGTAAATTGTTTGTTTGTAAAACTATGTTCCTAAATGACATAAAAGTAAAAACGAGAGAAGATCGAACTATTTCGCTTGCGGTATAAGATAACAAGCAAGCATAACAGCAGCAATCTCTCGATCGATTAACCAATATTATCACAATCATTTCTACAATATCCTTCGTGTCCAAAGCAATATCGTTATTTCTAGGTTATCGTTTAAACATTCGTGTCCAAATCCCTTAAAAGATAACAAAGTCGATCGGATAACTTAATCGACCATGTCCAGCCTGATTAAGTATCCGAAAGCATTAAGTTCTTGATTAAAAGCGATTATCAAAGATTTACAAACTTGTCAAGAGTGATATAACTTGAGATAGATTGTTATTCTAATTCTAGATTCAAGAGTTCGTGTCCAAATCATCTTGAATCTCTTTGAAAGCATTAAACACAAGAATAACAACAATATTGAATCATTAAGCTAGAGCCTTATACATCAAAAGATCAAAAGATTACATAATAGCTTGTTTGATCACCTCAATACTACAAGAGTAGATGATAGCTACACATAGACATGTAAACTATGCAAAGGATGAAGGAAAGATGAAGATTCCATGCCAAGATCCTTGATGTCTCAATGAATCTAGGGTTGAATCTACTCCTAAACCACTTGTTTTGTGTTTCTCTCTTTGAAATAGCTCTAACCTCTCTCTTAGAATGTATAAAAATATCTAATGGAATAGTGAATGACCTAAAAGAGAGGTAAAAATGCTATTTAAATGGGCTGAGTTTTTACACCTACGCTATACGCTATTAGCGAAGTAGGTCGGCCTAAATGGTGGCCAATGAGATTCTGCCACGTTGGTCCTTGTGCCTTGCTTCGCCCAAATTACGCTAATAGCGTAATCCTCTGGAGCATTTACGCTAATAGCGTATATGTCGCTAATAGCGACTTTCTTCAAAACCAGCTTCTGCTTCGCTCCAGCTACGCTGATAGCGTACTTGTCTGGAGTAATTTCGCTATTAGCGAAATCCACGCTAATAGCGAAACTCTTCAAACTTTCTCCAACCCACGCCCCAGACACGCTAATAGCGTATCTCTCTGGACAGATTTCGCTAATAGCGTGGAACACGCTAATAGCGTATTTCCTTGAACTTTGACAATCTTGTTCCTTGCTTGTATTTTCCTGCACAAAAAGGGTAGAATAAGGTTCAAAAGCATAAATGACATATTTGCATAATATTGGAGTTTTCCATGGATAATCTTGCAAAACAAGTCACTAAAATGCATAAACTAACATATGAAATATATCATTTTTGAACACTTATCACTGAGTTGTGTTGACGGAGACATATATTGACATATCTTAAATTTCTAAATAGTTGAAAGATTGAATCTTTGCCCCATACTTGTAAAATATTTATTATTTAAGGGAGACGATCATTATAAATACATTTCATACATATCTTCTTTGAAATGATTGATTTTTGCTATTACGTAGGCTGAAAGTCTGGAATAATATATCATGGAAAAAATATAATGTAGATTGTAAGACTAATTAACTATAACATTGACAAAACAAAACGACCATATAAAACATAAATCTTGCACGATCTCAATCTGACTATCTCTATCTCTCTTTGTTAATTATATATGTTAGGGGTGTTCTCCGTTCAGTTTAGATAGTTTTCTTAAAAACATTGACTCAATTTTTCTAAGAATAATACTTGATTAAAACCGAAAAAGAAAACAAAAAACAAAAAAACAAAAATATGTGAGGACAAAAATAAAACTAAGCTAAACAAATTTGAGTGCACCTCTAAATTGAGAGTTGTAATGTTCTATCTTTAGAGAAAGTTTCATGTGATTTCTCAGTTTATATCATTGTTATTTACAAGTAACCACAATAAACTCATAACAACGGCAGAGATGAAATAGAGTCATCATCTAAATTAATTTGTTTCCACCTTCCAAATTCCGGGCGGGTATTTTCATATCGAGAGCTGCTGATTTACATCCACTTATATTTTACTAAACATCATTTTGTTTCTATTCTAATTAAATTTAAATAAAAGGACAGTTTTGTAACTATCTTAAGGAATATCCATAAAAAAAGAAACAAAAAAGACAATGACATGTTTAAGGTACAAAACATGTAATAGAGACAAACTTTTAAGGAAGCAATATTTGGAATGATGAAAGTGGATGTAAATTGGAATGATGAAAGTGGATGTAAATTAGTGAGGTGAGTGTAAACAATTTGATAAAATTTATAAAAAAAAATGAGTGCATATAATCAAGTGGGTGTAGGTTGTTAACTTATACCTTAGTGTTTTAGGTGTCTGTGGCTTGCTACTATACACCTTAATATTTTTAGATGGATGTAAATTAGCAGCCCTTTTCATATCAATGAATAACATTGTATTTGAATTTATGACATTTACATGAGTGTTTACCACTCAGTGTTGCTTATGGTCAATATCTAATTCAATTTAATTCATCTAAACAAATCAAGAATTTCATAATTGGAACCGAGCAAGGGGTTCATAATTTATAATAGTATTGAACATGAGGTGTCATCTGGTGCATTGTTTGCATCAATATCTTCAACCTGCACTCCTTCAACAACAACCTCAACTTATTGGGGTGTGTCTTTAATAAGTTGGGGCGTGTCTTCAATCTAAGTATCATCAACATGACCATGCAAAGTTCTTCTGCCTTGACACACATGTTCATCAACCGAGGCAACAACTACGGCGGTGGTACTTTCATATTTTTGTTTATGACTTTATTTTTCCTAGAAATGGAAAAAATATAATTTCTCAATCTTGATCTATGCTATACTTTCTACAACTGGCTTGAGGATGACTAATAAGGTTGCAAAATATACAAAACAAAGACTATTTGACACTCAATTGCGACAAAGAATGCACATATATATTCTCCTCGTTTCACCAATACGCCATCACAAAGAGTGACCAACATCAATAAGAACAAGGAAAAGTGTCCCACGAATTTGGAATTGCTTGCTTCTTCCGATGATAAAGGAGTTCCTATTCCAAAACTATTTGTAAAAGGGAAATTGTTATTTTAGTCTCTAATGTGCGATGAGTAGTTATAATAGTCACTTAATGCATCGAAATTTTAAAATAATTTTTGATTGTACACTTTATTAGTAAAAATAGTCTTTGACGTTAAAATACTTTGTTAATAATGACATATTAATCTCTCAACATACTTACTTATTGTCATATGAGTACATATATAAAAATAGTTAACGTGAACATTGAGGAGTTTTTTAGGCTTAATTGAAATTTTGACATCTCAAGTCCTTAGTTGTGCGATATTGAACGCATGTTTTAACGTTGTAAAATATGGAAATAAAAAGTTATCCTTTCTTAATTTAAAAAATAAAATAAAATCATCAAATGAGAATGTATTGTTGTTTACTGGTGTTTTTGTAAACAAATACCGACTGGTTTTGATTATAACAAGAAGAACCAAATCGGAGATCCTAGGACATGTTGTGCATTCTGTTGTTGTGCGTTCATCGAGTTCGTAGGTTGCTTAACGAACGGGACGAGATCATGTGGTGTCTTTCGAAAGGTTTTAAAACCGATAAAGGTGCATTAAGTTTAAATTGCAGAAACTTAAAGAAAAGAAAAAAAAATACAAATGCAAGTGCATTAAAAATAAAGGTGGTTCGACAAATCTTTTACATACATTCTGTATGACTCTTTTATCTCAAGCCGGTACTTCGAGTGTTTTAGAATTTTGTATAGGTGATTTGCGACCCGTTATCCCTATGGAAAACTACTATTTATACATAGGAAATAAGTGAAAAGTAACTAATCCAACGATCAGCACTTCTTCCATGTAGACAACCGCTTGTCTCCCACGTTCTTCCTTTAGGAAACCGCTTCTCTTTTGAAATTTGAACTTTCCCACTTAAAAGGTAGTTTCTTGACTTCGACGGGTTCGCCTCTTACTCTGTATCTTGTCGAACTTCAATGCTTTGAGACTTTTTACGCTAAGTCCAACATTTGAAACTCCTCTGATTGAATAAAAGATTTCGATTCTTGCAAGAATAAAAGTTAACTAATGTTGACCACATTAAATGAGGTTGATGAAAATACCAGCTAACAATTGTCAAAAGGAAAAATAAGTAATGTCTTTGATGAAATTCACGTATATTTAACTGTTTAAGAAATGGATTCTTCAAATTGCGAGTGTTAAAAATTGGATATTTTTATTCTAGAGGTTAAAAATTGAGTATTAGAAAAAGTATTTTTTAAGTCTAATTATGCACGTATCTCTAAAAAAAAGGTCTAATTATGCATGTAGACTCACGGAGCAACGAAGGGACCATTCCTAAAAAAATCATTTGCTTTATTTAGGGGTTTGTAGAGGGCAGATTCCTCCTAGCTTTTGATGACATACGCCACCTCCAGCAACAAGCAAAGGGTCTTTTTGCTCAGGTTCTCTGTCTTTGATCAACATCCATTTTCTTTTTTAGATTTTCTACAGTATATATACGTGATGCATGCAAGTAATTATAAAATATATACAAAACATGGTTACATTTGGTTTTTTAATTTGAAATTGCTTACATAATGTCAAATAAAGAAATATATTTTTCACACAAATTTGAACAAAGCATACCGATCAAAATTTCAAGTTGTTTTTCCTTTTTTTATCTACTTTGATACTTGTTCTATCTCTCTTGAGAATCAAGTTTCATCTTCGATTGTACACATGAGCAATTCTTTCATAAGCATAACTCTAAACAAAATTCATTTGAACCCACACACGTAAATAATAAAATTTAAATATATAATGATATCAAGTGATATGACTGAATTATTTTTCTTTTAAAGTTTATCATTTATATGTGTTCAAATATATTTGATTTAGAGTTCTACCCAACTAAATATTTCTCTAATACTGTATATGACCGTATATAATGTTAGAAATCGTGTGTCTAGATATCACAATTCGTGAAAATAAACATAGGGAAGAGGACATACGAGACAATGCCACTTAATGATGCACAACGTAGCCAACAACCGAAGGGGTCTCCTGTCACTGTCTTAAAATTAAGGATGTAATCCAATTTTATAAATTATATTGTCTGTCGTTAGTAGCAGCTTTATGAGTAGTTTAAATTAGGCAGATGTTATTTAATTTAGAGTCATGTTAACCGGTGTCCCTGGGGTATTGGTTAAGGAATCCAAAAAAAGAAATTATAAGTCAAAAAAGACACTTTTAAATTTTTAATGCATTGATTACACAACTTTCAATGCAAGAATTACTATATTTGTTTTCTTAACCAGTGCCCCCGGGCAATGGTTAACATTTCCCTTTAATTTAATAGTAAAAATGACATCGTTAAATAAGTACTCTCTCCGTCCTAGAATATCTGGCCCAATTTGGTTTTTCACACAGATTAAGAAAAATATATAAATAAAGGGGAAAGTGGAATATATTGTATTGGAAATGATGAAAGTAGTACTCCCTCCGTTCCGGAATATCTGACTCATTTACTAAAAACAAGTGTCCCAAAATAATTGAGTCATTTCAATTTTCTATACAACTTTCATCATTCCCAATACAATATAACTCTAATTAATACTACTTTCATCGTTCATAATTCAATATATTCTACTTTCCCCTTTATTTATACATTTTTCTTAATCTGTATGAAAAACCAAATTGACTCAGATATTCTGGGACGGAGGAAGTATTAATTAGAGTTATATTGTATTGGGAATGATGAAAGTTGTATTGAAAATTGAAATGGATCAGTTATTTTGGGACACTTTTTTTTAATAAATGGGTCAGATATTCCTGGACGGAGGAAGTAAAAGATACAGGGATATTTGGGTTAATGAGAAAGAGACTAGAGATGCCCACAGAATATTACTGTGCAGATTTGAAAGCTACATTTGATACACAAATATTGAGATGGGGTAGTCACAGATTGTGTAGACAGTAAAGTATAGATATGGACAATAAACTATATGCCTTGGTGGCTAGCTGGATAAGGCACCAATACTAGTCAACAGTCTTGTAATTTAGTGGCTGTGTAAGACAAGACAAGGGAAAATCTAAGCAAAATGTTAACTTCTGTTTTAAAAAAAAATTCACGATAACCTAAACCCTTCATATTTTTTTTAAGATACAAACTCTTCATACTAATATTAGTATGAAAGAATTAACTTATATTTTCTCCTGGTTTTAATTTTTTTAATTAAGTGAATATTACACTTAAAAAAATTTCAACCCACCATTACATGTTTTATTTTTGTTTGTGCGGGTAGTTAATTGTAATAATTTAGAGTTTTATTAGACAGTACAAACTGAATTGATATAGTAGAAGCATGTGTTGTATTACAAGTTAAAAAAATGTGTACACAGGTACTTTTTTTTTTTTTTTTGTGTGTACACGGGTACTTACTGATCCGAAATTGACCAAAAATCATGGTGAAATTGGTGGACTGATAGGACAATACTTCGTCTCCTCGAAGATGAGGGTGGTGGTACCTTCGAAGCTCAAGTCACTGGTTTATCGAGTGGAGGTTTGAAGGATAGAAAATGTGCATATGTGATATTTATAATATGGAGAATGAATCATGGAAGTATAATGCTCATAAGTTGGACGGATCTTGTGCCAGGATCCTTGCTTGTTGACTCCTCCTGGCCATGGGAGTTAGGCCTGCCCAAGAAAACGAGGAGTTCAGAAACTCCTAGAGTGCTTCTCTTATTCTTTCTTTTTAGAATAGAACAGTACACAGATAGGCATGTGCTCCCAAGCGACCTTTGTAGTATGGAAAGCCACTCCACTTGCAGGATCAATATCCGCCTTCTTGTACTTATGCGCTTCTTTTGTGATTAATGGATTAGGGCTTTCAACTAGAATCATACATCCACTAATAATGCTGAGGATCCTCAGACGAGATCCTATACTAGGTTCCACGGGATTCATCAGTGAGGACACTGGCTTCATCGTTCTAGCGGGTTACTGGACAAGACAGTATTGGCAATACCGGAACATGCCGCGTTGAGCTTGGTTCCGAGATTATAGTCTACTTCCTTAATCCTAACATCAGCGGTTTCGGATATCACCTACGATATTTGTGATGAGTCTTTGGAACCGGATATCCTTCTTCTCACTTGTCACTAACTGACTGAACTAATAGGGTACCAGTTTCCTTCATATTCTTTGCACAACCGTAACTAGCTTCCAGGTAGCTCTTTCGCCCCGCCATTCCTTCTTCAGGAACGGAGTCAGGCCTTTACCTTATTCTCTTACTTGCTTGTACCTGACTGCCGGAGACTGTTCCTGTCCTGATTGACTGATTTATCTTCTATGAATGCACGAGCATTCAAAGGTGGTTTACTTACTTGTTAGAGTCAGGACCAACTGTCACTCCGCATTCATTAGCTCTTAAGCCAGTGAATGTGAATTACAGTGAGTAGCAAGCAAGCGAACGGAGCGTAGCATAGTTCGCGAGAAGCTAGTCAGCAGGAATAGCGGCCTTTCCGCTGCTAGGTCTTTCACCCCACGCCAACCAAAAAGGCAGGTTCATCAACCCTGCGAGGGTCATTATTTCGCTTCTAGAGCGCTCAGCCCTGTGTCAGAAAGAGATTGAGGGCTAAGAAAATGATTGAAATCCGTTTTTGCATAGCTTGCATTGTCTTTATTCGCCAATGAACATCTACCGTTCGTCTGTAACGTGCATTTATTGCTTTATTTAATGGATCCTCGAACTTGATTGAAAGCCAATGCGTTTTCCGAAAGGGGGTCTTGAAAAAAAAGGCCTACCCCTTGGCTTGGCAGGAGATGTTGAAGTAGCGCATGAAGTAGTCTCTATCTCCCGGTCGGAGACAAGGGATGGATGTCGCTGGGCTAGGTCAACTCTATCATTGGTTTCATTATCCCTATAACGATCACTAGAAAAAGATATGTGTTACTACTATCCCGATGCAGCGAACCTAGGTGGTGCTATTATGGCGGGGGTCTACTTCTGCTCCATCGGAATGCTTTTGGTGGCAGGTCTTTCTATTACCGATATGGACCTCAGGGTCTCATTCTGTATCTAGGTAAACGATCTATATAACTAAGGTCAGTATATGAATCTGCTGCGTCTTTTATCTCTGGTGTTGGATCACCTACTCACTACTGCGCTGCGACAAGGACTGGAACTGCCTCCGCGTTTGGACCTTTGATTAATTAACATCTCTTTTGTTTATTGACCTCCTATTTCTTAGTTTTTAATCCTAATCCACTGGAGGTTAAATTCATACTTTAGACTGCTGTTCAATTATTTCAGTGTCATTCTCGATCTAACAAGAATGGAATCACGCTCTGTAGGATTTGAACCTACGACATCGGGTTTTGGAGACCCGCGTTCTACCGAACTGAACTAAAAGCGCTTTATTTTCATAAAGAATTTTTTGTGACCCCAATACATCTTGCATGCATAATATAATTTTAATTTTTTTAATAATAAATAAGCCATTGGCATAGAAGCTGTGAAAGAATAGGCTGCTGGAGGAAGAACCGCCCAAAAGCGGGAGAGAAGCGGAACGGGCAAGTCAGCCAGAGCAACTTTTAGGGAAGCCAGCTCCTCATCTGACTTTGTTTGAAGGTCGGTGTCGAGGAATGGCATGGTCTCCGAGAGAAAGAAAGCCAAAGGAGCGAAAAGCACACCATCCTAGGTAAGCAGCATCTTTGAAGCGGCATCTCACTCAATATACGCAATTCTCTGATCTGTCTTTTCCGGCCGATTCCGTGCCACTCTACTTTGGACCCTCTTGCAGGAGCTCGGACTGAGTCTAGTTGAGGTCCATCCGAGGGTTTGCCTTTTCCTTCTACACTTCTTCACTTTTCTGCTTTTTGGATGGGTGTTCCCCTCCGAGTGAAGGCATAAGCCGTAGCCGTAGACAGTCACTAGCACTAGTTTGATCGCTATGCCATTCTCGGCAACGATGTGGTGATAGCTGATCGACGAGTTGCTTCGGTCTACCTTGTTGAATCATCTACATTGATTGAGGACTCGATGTTAGAATGCATTCTTCGATACCCTTTTGTAGAAGTTTTCATCTAGTTCATGTAGCTAGTCGTAGATGCATATTATAGCTGCTATCGGATCAGAGGTTCGGGGGATTTTGAACTATATTATTTATAAATATATATAAATAATATTCCTGTTGGATCTCTTGCTTTCAAGTTCTCTTAGTTTCTATGTAACTCAATCAGGACGTAGATGTAGATACAGATAGGGGTAAACCGGGTAACCAATCTCGGTGGTTGGATGACTCCTTCACCCTTAGATTGCAAGACTAAGGCCAACGAGGCGGAACCTCGGTGGCGTGATAGGCTGGTTCTCACCAGGGTCAGGTCAGTCCTATCACAAAATTTGAGTTTCTAACCTCACTCTGCTTGGTAAGGCAGAGCCCTATGTTAGTCAAATAGGCACCCCCCTGTTTCTTAGTGAAACTCATCAAGGTGAGGTGGGCTAGCTTATAGCTATTCTATCACTCAGGGATCCAGAATGGAGCAACTGGGGGTGACGCGGAAGCCACCCGGGTGGGGTAAGATATGATATCAAGCGGCCTCATGCAGGTAACCCTACCAGCGTAGGAAGCTTATCTATTTAGATAATAGGCTTCCATCTGGAAAACTTTTTTTTATAGGATATCTATAGTTAGACTCATCCAATGGTGGAAGATCTTCGGCTACTAAAGTCAATGTGTAATAAGTTTATTTTAGTAGTCACTGATGGTCTAACCTAACCAAGGAGCTCTGTATCGGAGCATACCTCTTTCCAAGCAGGTAGTTTGAATCGCCGGTCAGGCGCGGCGCTCTGTTTACTGCTTTATATCTGAAGCAGTGCGCAGTAACACTTCAATAGGCGTACGGTGGGATTACCTCGTATGATATTCATACTAAACTATCTGTACACGTATCACTCACTAGATCAGGTTACCTTAGGATCATACCATCCTTTCATAGACAACAAATCTATATATAAAAGGGATGAGAAAGCTGATATGCTAGTTAAACTCTACTTATCGTTCTTTAGTTTATCTAGAGCGATTAAGTTAGCAAAACGGATTTCTCTGTCTTAATTTGCTAGCATAACTGATCCTATGTCTGACGTTCACAAATTTTCAGAAGTAAGAGATTGGGGTTAATACGTAAACTAGCCAATCGGTACCTATATCAAGCTCTCTCACGCCCCCTTTACTAGGGAATCTCGTGGGAACCGACTTGGAAGGCTCTGCCAACGGATCGTAAGCGACCTGGTCAGTCTCGCCGTGAAAGAGGCATATTTGCCAATTTTACATCACAGTGACTCTGGTTCAGTCTTTGGACCTGGTCAGTCTTTGGACCTTTGGGTGACAAATTAAGCCTTTGTAAAAAAATAAAACAAATAAAACTCATGGAAATACATCAATTATTAAAATTATATTTTATATTTTTAAAAAAAAAATTCTTTATCAAATATATAACCCTGTATTGGGTTTATTCGACGCGGAATCTATTATCTTGATTAGACATTTTTAATCTTGATAGAACATCGATTAGAGGAGTGACGGGGCAAGTATTAAACGTATTGGACAATGTCCGATGAAACTTGGCCAAAGTCGTATGTATGTAGATAAATACCCAAGAAAGTGGTAAGAGGGGTTGAATTTTATTGTAAACTTTTTCGACAAAAGCAATTAAGAAATTCCTTTTAGAAAACACTTAAAAATGAATGATCACAAACATTAAATAGTTTAAGGGAAAGGAAGACCAGCCAACATAAAGATTTATACCGATTCACAAATAACATAACAGTCACGTCTAGTCCTTTCAACTTGAAGTTGTATTCCTAGAATGGGAATTACAACAACATTTTGCTTATCTATAACAAATTAAACAAAGTTTTTTCCCCACCGGTAGCCTTTCTCATCCCGAAGTATTGATAAATGATTAGTGGATGCAAATTTCCTCTATATCCAAAAGTTGAATGGATTTCAATAAACATGTTTAATTCCAACAAACTCAAATAAAGCATTCTTCTATATGCTCAAATCACGCATTGGTTGGATTATATCGTAGTTGGCCCACACGTTTCATATTCAACCGACTATCTTTTTACTCGATCCAATTCTCTCAGCTCTTGAAATAATGTCGTATTTAGAGTATGAGGTGTCTGACCGCAACAGTTAGTCCGATATAACTCCTACTATCGGGCAACAAAACATCTAGAGAGGAACATTCAAGAAACTACAAGAGATAACTTGATAAGAAGGCTAAAAAGGAAAGGAAACGTATGAAATCAAAAGTTACTCATTACTCAAAATAGTCATATACTTGAACCGCGTTTCTCCGCCGACAAAGTCTATAGATTTCACCCTAGAACAATATTGTAATAATTAATAATATATGTACATTTATTCATTTTTATGTAAAAGATTACATTTTCATATAAATAAGATTGTTTTGTTCTTTGTACAAAAAAAAAGGATTGTTTTGTTCAAAAACTAAATTTATAACATAGTGATAGTTACATGTGTTTTATATATCTCACTTTTGAGAATACGTAGAAAATGTATAGTAGCAACCAGCATTTTTTTGTTGTTGAAGGAGATGTGCCAACAATATGTATTTTTCCCATCTTGTAAGAAAATACATGTATTTTCCTACTGTCCCTTCGGTGGAATAATTATCTCATAGATGTAAGTGGTAATGTAGTGTACATGTGAGGCAAGGATATCAATACCGTGATACATATGCGTAGATGTTAACGACACACTCCTACATTATTTTAGAGGAAAAAAATTATGGTCGTCATTGTTATTGTATTAAAAGTTTTTTTTTTCCACATGGAAACATGAATGACCTTTTTTTTTTAACAATTATGAATAACTATTTGTGTAACATATACCAAAATTATAATCCACCGACGTATTTTTCACTCTTCGTTTCCAAAACCGATTTTAAGAGCTAGTAATTTATATGTGGGGTTATACATTATGACGGGAGCTACTTATGTTAGTTTGTATTTTTTTTAATTATGAATGGGGAAATCTCCATTCATTTCTTAAAAATTTAGTAGAGTGGACCACTAATTATCAGAAAACGAAGCCAAGATCTCTATACGGTTAACACCTTTGGTCAATTTCCTCGATGATGTTTTGACAAAATAACATTTTTTGTTCAACTACTTGATACTTCCTCACATCGAGAAAGACCACGATTTATAAAAAAAAAAGTTGTTTTAAAATGAATGATTCATTTCAATTTTTAGTAATATTAAGGTTCAGGTGAGTATTATGTGTATGTTTGCTATTATTTTTACTGAACAATAATTTTTATGAATTTTTTTAATATACACACACATTACACTTTTATGTTATAACAAAAATGTATTTACCTTTTTGAATGACACCAAAGATAAAGTAAATAAAAGTTTTGGATTTTATCTTTTTGAATGACATTCACAGTAACATTTCGACAAATTTATTTCAAGTTATAATTAAAAGTGAAAAAGCGACTTCAATGTCATGTTCTCCCTTTATATATTGTATAGACTTATTATTATTATTATTATTATTATTATTATTATTATTATTATTATTATTATTATTATTGTAACATCTAATTAATACTAGGCATTTTGACCAGCTCACGAAAATGGTCCTGCCTCTTTCAAATCGAACAAAACCGTCCCTAAACTATCATGTTTTTTGCAGTTTTAGTCCTACCTCCTATTTTCAACTCCAGATCGCAGAGAAATTGCAGTTTTAGACATACCATCTATGCTCAACCATGAAATAACACAAGGAACAAAGCATGTGGGTACAAGGAATCTACTTTATTCAATACACTAACCAAAAAAACCCTAATTTGAAACATATCTTAGAAATTAAGGTTTTTTTGTTAGTGTGCTGAATAAAGTGGATTCCTTGTACCCATATTCTTTATTCCTTGTTTATTTTATGGTTGAGCATAGGGAGTAGGTCTAAAATTGTCATTTCTCTGCGTTTCTGGAGTTGAAAATAGGATGTGGGACTAAAACTGCAAAAAAACATGATAGCATAGGGACAGTTTTGTTCGATTTGAAAGAGGCATAACCATTTTCGTGAGCTGGTCAAAATACGAGGACCAAAAGTGTAATTAAGCCTTACAGTTAATATCTTTAATTATCTAAAGTAAAAAATTATAAAATTTAATATTTTGAAAATATTTGTCGAGACAAATCAAACAACATCTTACATGCTAATATCTGTATTTATACATTAGTAAAAAAGTATGGTCAAAGTAAGTCAAGTGAATAGTGCACATTGCAAATATTAGACATGTATTTTGAAACGGATGGAGTAATATTTTTTATTCCAATTTACTCTTACAATTTTAATTCAATACACATTTTCTACGTTATTTTATATTTATAAACTATTTCAACCGTTAATTTTACTAAATATTAAAAATTCAATAGGTTAGTTTATTGAAAATTGTTGTTGACACATATGCAAATGCTGAGAAACACATGTAAAAGACGAAAATACCTCTCGGTAGTTAACTGCCGAGGAAAAAGTGAACCGGCGGCAGTTAACTTCCGAGGAAAACCTCGGCAGTTAACTGCCGATGCGTGTTGAACATGAACAGAAACACAAACATATCAGTTTCAAAACTTCTCCCAACTTCTCTCAAACTCTCACCAATTCTCACCAAAGCCATTTTCGCGAATTGCAAGCAAATCAACCACACATTATCACAAGTAAGTTGTATCAATCATTTTATTGATAATGTTAGTTTGTTTAGGTTTATTTTTAAAAAAAATTAGAGTAGTTTGCATGTGGTTAGGGTTGATTTTAAAATTGACAATTTGATGATTGCATGTGTAGTTTATGAATTGATAAATGAATGTAGTTGTTGCCTATGTTGTTTAAATGATGTTTAATGATAATGTGGTTTTGAATGGTGGCAAATGAACACAATTTGAATATGTTTTATACTTTGCACACAAAGTGTTTGATAAAATGCCTCAATGACAATTATATTCATTATTTAGTTGGTTTAGGTTATGGAAATGATGGAAATGATGTTAATTATAGTTTGATTAAATGTATATTGATTATTGATTTTTTTTTAGTTAGTTTAGGTTATGAGAATTATATTGAATGATGTTTAGGTTATGATGGACACAAATTATATTGTAAAGATGATTATATTGAATGGTTTTAAGTTATGAAAATGATGTTCATTGTACTTTTAATGTGTTTGATTATGTTTATGTTTGTGTTTAGTTTAGGTTTAATGTGAATGTTTATGTTTAGTCTAGGTTTAATGTGTCTGAGCAGGACCTGATTGATCCATCTTAGATGATTGGTGGTAGGCGTGCTCAAACACAAAGCTACCGGAAGGAGAAGGAGAGGAGAAACACACATATCCCAAAGAGGGGAAGAGGTCGGAGGGGGGATGGTTCAGGGACTTCTCAGGCTTCTGAGGCTTCTCAAGCTACACAGCCTGAAGAGTCGCAGGTGGTTGACCCGACCCAGGAGGTGGAGTACCTGAATTATCAGGATCAGGCACACCACGATGTGACTGATGGTGGGTATGACCAGGATCATATACCAGAGCAGCAGCATATACAAGACGTTGATGACATTGCAGCAGCGGCTGCCCCAACAGTGTTACCTTTGGAGCCTCCCTTTCCTGGAGGACCGTAAAATATATCTCTGTTGCACTCTTATGCCAACCATGTGGCATTGCCGCTTTGGTATAATTCAGATAACGTAAGTGTTATTTTTAATTATCTTAGATTATCTTATGCAACATGTTTTAATTTTTTATATATATGTGTTTGTTTGATTATTATATCAACTTTTATATGTGTTTTTGTTTAATTCTTTTCTTTATGTTTAATTATTTTCTTTATATTTTCTTTATTTCAACTTTTATTCTTTTCTTTATGTTTAATTATGATTTAAATTGTTTTTGTTATGTGTCTTTTTAAGTTTTAAGTTTTACATGTGTTATGTCTTAAATTAAAAATACGTGCGACAATTTAAATTTGCGATTTTTATTTTTGCATTTGTTTGTTAAGTTTTTTTTTGTTTAGTTAAATGTTTACATTGTTTAAACTATGTTTATTTTTCTATTATTTCAGGTTCGTAAGGTGCGTGTTGTAAAACCGATTAATCATGGGGCTAAGATTTTGAGTCTCGGACGTTCAAACGACAATCTGAGATGGTTTTGGGATCCGCTTAAGGAGAGCGGGTTACATGATTTGGTTTACCTGGGCTACGCCATTGTGCCTCATGCTTTACTGATGACTCTATGTGAGAGGTGGCATCCCGAGACCGACACTTTTCACATGCCCTTGGGGGAGATGACTGTGACTTTGGATGATGTCGCATCTCTTATGCATCTTCAGATTGAAGGGCGGATGTTGAGCCATCCAAAGAAGATGTTGAGACATGAGGCAGCGGCACTAATGGTGAGGCACTCAGGTGTGTCACAGCAGGAGGCAGAGAAAATTTGCGGTGAAGAGTATGATGGGTACATTCGTTATCCGAAGCTGAGGCAATTATATGCGACACACCTTGGTAGGGCTAACATATTGGCGAATACAGAGGATCCAACAGAGCTGGGGGAGATGGAGAGGGTTAGGAAATTTTGTGTGAGATGTTATCTTCTATATCTTGTAGGATGCTTATTGTTTGGTGATAGAAGCAACAAACACATCGAGTTGGTCTATCTAACGACCATGGAGGAGGGCTATGCGGGGATGCGTAATTATTCCTGCGGAGGGATGACACTGGCATACCAATACGGCGAGTTAGCTGAGGCCTGTAAGCCTGGAGACAGAGCTATTGGGGGAAGCGTGACACTGCTCACTATAAGAAGCTTATAAATGTGAACCTTAACTTTTATTTTTTTTGTTATATTTTTCGTGCGTAATAATTTATATATGGTACACTAAGGTGTCTCACCCTCAGATTTTTCCACCTCTTCCAGGAGATCTTATGAGGCCAGCAAATGAGGAGCAGATCATTGCAGAGCAGTGGGAGCGGTACGAGGCGAGAAGCTCGCCTGATACCTATGACATGGTTACTAGCGCTGTTGCCCATGCTGATGAGTATTTGGGTCAGGAGATGATGAGCATGACCCCTCAGCAATTGTATGCGGCCTTGCAAACCGTGAGGGAGCAGATCGCGCCGATCATGACCAGGAGGATAGGTCAGAGGCCGAGGAGGAGGCACCAACATCAACAGTACCAGGACCAACAGTTGGATTACTTGTAGTTCATTTTTTAGGACTTGTTTTTTAGTTTTGGTATTTTGATGACTTTGGTTTGTATGTTCATATTCTGACGACATTAATTTTTATTGGGATATTTTACTTTCTTTAACGGTAAAAATGTTGGTTTAAATAAGTTGTGCATTTGCACCAATTTTGTTTTGTGATTTGAACCATTGTATGTAAAAAAACAGGTCAATATGTTGTGTTTTGTGTTTGAAACACATTACAGGATTAGAAAATGAAGCTAATGCCTCTGCATTGGCTTCAAGACGCATCAACAGTTTACTGTCGAGGAAAACCTCGGTAGTTAACTGTCGAGGAACACCTCGGTAGTTAACTGCAGCCGGTTTAATTTTTCCTCGGCAGTTAACTACCGAGGGGTATTTTCGTCTTTTACATATGTTTCTCAGCCTTTGCATATGTGTCAACACCAATTTTCTAGTTTACACCCTCAGATCACTAATATAAGCAAAAATTTGATTTTTAGATTCATTCATTAAATGATGTATGTAGTCTTTTAAAGACTACGTACATCATTTAATGAATGAATCTAAAAATCAAACTTTTGCTTATATTAGTGACCGGAGGGTGTATTTGTTTTCAAAGATAAGTGAAAGATAGGGAACGAGAGAAAAAAGAATTAGAAGATTTTAGGGATAATAATCAGCTGGGCGCTGGCTTGTTTGACAACGCACACACCTCTCTCTCTCTATATAAATATAACGTACATAAATTGATATACCCACTTTCTTTCTCCTCTTCCTCTTCTCTGTACTCAACTCACTTCTACACAAACAATGTCGTCTTACCCTAACCATAACCAGGATCCCCGTCTTCATGGCATCAAAACTAAGATTCGTGTCGTCCCTAATTTCCCTAAAGCTGGTTTGTTCTGTTTTCTACTTAGAACACTGTTTCTGTTTTTTTTTCATGACCCCTTTGATTCATATTTTATTTTTTCAATTTTTAAGCTTTATTTTTTGTTTCGAGGTAATTTTTTTTTCTGTTTTTTTTTGTGCTGATAGTTTTTTTTTTGTTGCAATGACAGGTATTATGTTCCAAGACATAACAACTTTGTTGCTGGATCCCAAAGCTTTTAAGGACACGATTGATTTGTTTGTTGAGCGTTACAAGGGCAAAAATATTTCTGTTGTTGCAGGTAAATAAAAAATGTTGATATTTTTTAACTGAAAAAATGGATGAACAAGTTGATTTTATTTATTTATTTTGTTTGAACGTGGGTGTTATTGTCATCACTATTGTTATCTTGAAGGTGGTAGGGGTCCATGGCTACAAGAAAGTTGGGTAGGAATGACTATAGTATAATATTATAGCATTCTCTGTCCAAAAATATATGCAAAATAAAATCAATTGAAAAGCTGATGCATACCGTTTAAAATTTAGTTTATATATACATAAATTTGCAACTAATTTTTCTGTTTATATTTCATATCAGAGTGCGTAAATTTTAGTCTCTGGTACATTTTTTTTTTTGACTAATTTTTGCTTATATTTTAAGTCGAGTAGTGTTTACTTTCGAGAGACATTATGCAATGGAAGTTACTGTATATTTTGTCAATGATTTTTGTTTGACTATAAGCTCTTGTAATTTGTGGTTAGTGGGTGGTGCCATTGATTGTTTTGTCAAGTTTTCTTCAGCGGTTCTTGTTTCTTGTGGATCCAATTAGGCATGGAGAACCATTGGTGATAAATTGATTCCAACTTGTGTAATGTGGACCCACTTAACGCATGTTCCAACTCAGTGGATGTTTGTGGTTTTTTTCCCCTCCATTATTATATTATAATTTGTGGGTTCCTACATTTCACTATAGTGTGACACTGTCACTTTAAGTACTGGTTTAGAGTTTAGTAAGTACTATACAATACAACTATGCATCTTGTTTGGATTTTTCCCCCTTTCGTTCTTTGTACTATTTTTATTATTTGAAAATGAACAAGAACACTATTGGCTAGTGTGTGACTTGACTTGTCCTTTTGTGTGTGCATTAGGATTTGTCTGTCTGTACTATGCTCATAGTTATTTGGGTGGGGTTTTGTCATCATATTTATGTATCTTTTTCTTTTGTTAGACATACCCGGAAGCTTCTCTTCAATTATAGACTCCAATATTAGAGGAGGAATTTGTTTCTTTGTACAATAGTTATCAACTATTATTAATTGACTATTGATACAATGAGGTCTAGCACAAGTGGTTGATGCGTAAAGTTTGTAAGAATCATGAAAAAGGTTTAGTTACTGAGTGCTAGCTAAGTATGATGACGCTATTGCATTTTTAATGCGTTGGTATTGTTTTGGACTTTGGCTGTTTTCATCCGTGTTTATTTGAATCTCTTTTAGCATGTGGTATGTGATTGAAATAAGCTTGCATTAGTTTTAGCATGGACTATTTCTTTAATGTTTGGATCCCATCATTCAGGCTTAGTTTGGATTGATTTATTTGAGTTTATCTAGTTACATAAGGACTTGTGACACTGTTTGCAAGAGTTCACGAAAACAATTGATGACATATTTATAAGTTGTTTTCAGCTTATTTCCATATGCTCTCTGTGTTTGCTTATGAAAACAACTTATAGCTTATATGAAAAACATTTTACTTTATTTTATACTTCTTTTATAAAAATAACTTAATCATAAACACTTATACGATAGGTGTTGATGCTATAAGCGCGTAATTTAATTGTTTATCAAATCAGGTCTTGGTCACGTCATATGAAATTGTGAATAATGTATGAGGATCCTCTTTCCTCATTAGTCATTACCATTGCTAATTTTTAATCTACGTCCCCTACCGGTGTACTCATTTTCACTTCTGTTTAATATAATCTTAGTGCTATTGTATGGTAGTAGATATTTTGGTCAGTTTCTTGCTTTCATGTTGGTTACTAATTCTGAATCATTTGTACCATTTATATATTTCAATGGAAAACAATGAAGGTGACATTAAGATTTAGAAATCCTCTATTGGAAGCAAGTAGAAACGGAATGGAAAAATTGATTATTTCACGTGACCCTTTCCTCCATGTTTATAAAGTTGTAACACACTAGTATTATCCATGGTTTCTTCATTTCCTGCTGGTTTTGAATATCACTTGCATTATTGTCAAACCATGTGTTGCGGTGAACTAATTCTTCTTCTCTTCTTTATTCTTTAGGAATCGAAGCTCGAGGTTTCATTTTTGGTCCTCCCATTGCCCTAGCAATAGGAGCAAAGTTTGTACCGTTGAGGAAACCAAAGAAGTTGCCTGGTATACTTTGATCATCATGTTATTCTTTTTTCCTCTTCACTTGCATCACACTATGCTTATTGTCACTTTTAACAAAACACTGCCACTATGTGTGTTTTCTTCCTCTACCAATTAAGTTTAAATGTTCTACTAGACTTGTATTGCACAATTTTTATCAAAACTCCTCAATTGATTCTTCACTATTTCATTGCGTCACACTCCTGCATAGCATCACCTATGCAAATGTGCAATTTATTTGTGAGAATGGTTCTCGAGGTTGTTCCTTATTTGTGTTTCAATCTTCGATAGTTAAGTGTGCGTTGATTAATCTGTTTCAAACAAAAAATATACTTACCAATGCGCAAAACTTGATTTATTCCTTGTGTTTGTGCCTTGGAAAGTGTGTTTTTCGCTGAAATGGGTTAAAAAAACATAGTGATACTTACCTCTTGATATACAGAGAGTTCATTGTGAAACGTTTGTGTTGACTGTTGCATAGTGTAGCCTACAAATTATTTATACGTAATGTACCAGCAGTTTATGAATAAAACTACTTCTTTGACCTGAATTTTGAACAAAAGTTATAAGAATCCAAAATCATATGAATTGTTTTATACTTTTATGTAGTTTTACATATATTATCTTGTTCAGAAACTAATTTAACGGAACATTTCTCATTCAGTAAGTTAGTTTACTATCTGCTTTCAACTTTTGGCTAAGCACAATTAGTTTAAAAATATCTGTTTTTTATTTGTTTATCAGTTATGTGGCTTTGTCATGGATTCAACTTTGACCAAGATCATTGTTGGTATATGTAAATTTTATGTGTCAGACAAAATCTTGTGGTAACAAAATCTTGTGTCAGGATGCAAAAGATTACAAGTTTCAACTTTCTCCCATTTTCTTTATAGTAACAAAATCTTGTGTGTCAGGCAAAGTTATATCTCAAGAATATATTCTGGAATATGGAAGGGATTGTCTGGAGATGCATGTTGGAGCTGTTGAAGCTGGTGAACGTGCTATTGTGGTTGATGATTTGATTGCAACTGGTGGAACGCTCGGTGCAGCTATGGATTTACTTGGTGAGAAAAGTGGATCCTTATTACACCTCAACAATCTATATGTTCAGATGAAATCAGATTCCCTACAGTTAAAAACTTTTGAGTAAACCACCAAATTGACCATCTTTGTAAGCAACTCTGAAATTAGTCTTGAACTCTTTTAATATTTCAAACTAGTTTTTGTCAAAGTTTCTCAGCTAGATCCCTAGTCATGTGACCAAAACATAAAACAGACCTAATTGAGAAACTTTTAATAAAGACAATGATCAGTTTGAAATATTAGAAGAATCGGATACTAATATGAAAATAGGTTACAGAGACCAATTTAACGGTTTACTCTAAAAACTCTAGGCCTTTAGCACAAATGTAGTTGTTGGATAAGATAAGATCCAAATTTAAATGCAGTTTTTAAATATTTTAAAAAATATATAAAATACCGAGTTTGAAATTTACATGTTAGATCTCAATTTAACAACTACGTATGCAATCCTGTTTCATCTTTATATTCAGCTCAGTTTTTTTTTTTGCACTTCTTTTAACTATATTGATGTCTTGGTTTTGATATCTTGATTTTCCTATTTGTCTGACTATATGGATTTCCTTTATTATATTGATGTCTTTTTAGAACGTGTGGGAGCAGAGGTAGTGGAGTGTGCATGTGTAATTGAATTACCAGAACTGAAGGTATGTGTATTTTGTCTTTCTCAATATTTTGTTTTTAAGTTTAAATATTTTAAGATTCTTTATAAAAATTGACCATTATTAGTTGTGTTTGTTTTTACCTTATATTTAACAAAAAAAAAAAAAGAGTATTTGTATTTCCGAAATGCATGTGTTTCTAGTCAATATTGTTATTGATCAGGATTCAAAACACATTGTAAAGAAGCTGTTTTTTATGTACCTGTTTAATGAAAATGACTTTGTTTGTTGTTGTCTAGCACATTAAAAATTGTCTCGGTAACACTATATAAGTTTTAGCACAATGATTCATGTGAATACGTACGTGACAGGGTCGTGAACGTTTGAATGGGAAGCCGTTGTACGTGTTGGTGGAATACTTTGATATATGAGCTGCTCGTGAATATGGTTCGTCCCATACAATCAAATTATGGATTTGGGAGATGTCATTTAGTGGACACTTTCATATTTTGAGTCCCATCTAATTAGCTTGTAGTATGATCAATCAAATCAAATTAATGAATTTGTATGACCCACCCTTTGGGTCTCTCTCGTCTCATCTCAGCACCCCCATTTTTCTAATAAAATTTATGACATGACAAAAATGAAAACTGGGCCCAGACTAGAGGTGGCTTATAAATTTTGCATGGAGCTTAATTTAGTGAAGAAGGATGCATTATTTACTATATTATATGGTGGTATTAATGACATGACATATATCTTTGTTAGAGCAACTTCAATAGTTTTATGGTCTAATGGTGTGCAATAGTTGAAAATTTATGATTAGTCTCATAACTTATCCATTATATTGTTAAGGACAAGTTGGTTTAGCAAACGATCGTTTTGTCGACGTCAAGTTTCTTGACCAAAAAAGCTCGATAAGCTCAAGGTTTTTGAACGGGCTTTTAGTGAATGAATGATACGAGTGCTTGATAAGTGGAGTTTGATGACATGGGTTAAAATGAGTCACTATAGGATGCGAATGAGATTTAGTTTAAGATTTTTTTCAAGGGTCAAAGTTACTGTGTTTATAGGATTTATATTCACACACGAAATCAAAATTTGGGGGACCACCCATATCGAGTTTCTGAGTCCTCTCATTTATATAGTGCTCATCCTCCTCCTCATGTGTGAGTACATCAATTCACCCACCGTTTGAACACTCTTTGTCAAGAAGAGTTTTGACATAAGGAGCCGGACGAACCCTTCGTCGAACCTCGGCTCTGATATCATTGTTGGACATGTGGGGAGCCCGGGGGACCACCCACGTTTAGGCAGGGCAACTACTCAAGTGACAGAGACGCCACAATCTTACTTAAAACCTTAAAACAATGGGTTCATGGGTTCTCTCACTTATAAAGTGTTCAACTTCCACTTTTCTTTTCGATATAGGACATATTACTCACACTTACACACAACACATACTACTTATAGTAAAAGTTCAATATAAGATAACATAATATCAAAGGACCGGCGCCTAACCCAAGAAATGTCAACTCTAATTAGAGTATGAACAATCATGTTGGTTTATCTCCACAAAAGCTCTACCAAGAAGTTTCAACTAGAACTACAAAGTCAAAGAGAAACATCCTACAATGTTACCAAGAAGTTTCAACTAGAACTACAAAGTCAAAGAGAAACATCCTACAATGTTGGATAATACAATCAAACTTAGATATGCTAGTCTAAGGACGGTTGAAAATGCGAGTATAAACTTGACAGAATTGTTAAATAATGATATAATATTTAGATGATTAGAATCATTTTTGAGAGACGATACACCTTTTATTATTTAATGACAATAAACTAAACGCGTTAATTTACTATGTATATATATTTTCCAAAATTTAAAAATCATGTTTTTCAAATCATGTTTAATTGAACTTAAAATTAAAAATTGTAACAAAAAAAAAAGAACTTAAAATTAAAAATATTGGTCCCCGTGAGCATAGCTCAATTGGCAGGGACATGCATTATTATATGCACGGGTCAGGGTTCGAACCCCGGACACCTCACTTATTCACCTTAAAAAAGGTGAATTTCAGTCACTAGGCTACTTGACAAAAAAAAAAAAATTAAAAATATTGTACGACGTAAATGACTGTTTGGGACATATCTGAAACATTGAAAAAAATAATGCACGATAAACGGTTCTTTACAATGCCAATTTTAAATATTGTGCATCAACAACAACTATTTACGGTGTATGATTTGTTATTTCTTCATCGTAAATGGACCTATTTATGTGAAGAATATCAAAATTAATTAGGGAGTTACTTTTCCCACCCTATGGCCTTCTCGCGCGCCTTGTAAAATTTCCAAAAATGCCCCTTTGCAGTCCGGATTACGTAATCCGGATTGCATTGGCACCATGAAAAAAAAGGTATAAATGATGGAATTTTGGATTTTGAGGGTGGAGTTCCGTAAGAAGTCCTTTCACTAGGCTACTTGACAAAACAAAAAATTAAAAATATTGTACGTCGTAAATGACTGTTTGGGACATATCTGAAACATTGAAAAAAATAATGCACGATAAACGGTTCTTTACAATGCCAATTTTAAATATTGTGCATCAACAACAACTATTTACGGTGTATGATTTGTTATTTCTTCATCGTAAATGGACCTATTTATGTGAAGAATATCAAAATTAATTAGGGAGTTACTTTTCCCACCCTATGGCCTTCTCGCGCGCCTTGTAAAATTTCCAAAAATGCCCCTTTGCAGTCCGGATTACGTAATCCGGATTGCATTGGCACCATGAAAAAAAAGGTATAAATGATGGAATTTTGGATTTTGAGGGTGGAGTTCCGTAAGAAGTCCTTTCTAAGGGAGTCTTGATCATAAAAACACAAGGACGAAAGCTACGAAAATTGTTTTTGGAATCAGCTTATGTATATATATAGAAAAGTGCCTAGCACAAGATGTGCAAAGGCCAACTGTTACAAGAGGCAAAAACAAATAGCATAGCTGCTGTACATGGCTTTAAAACACATGCAAAACACAAAAAAAAAAAAACCCAAGCACAGAACACCGAGCTGCAGCGCAAACCTGCCCTTGCCATAACAGCTGATACAAAACACAACAGAGCCCTATAGCAGAGCTAAAAAAACAGCCACCTTCATCTTCTATTTAGACATTCTCTAGGATTCCAAGTCCACTCGTAAAAGAGGAAGGAAGCTATCTTAAGTCTACTCAACGCCCAAAACCAAGACACCACTTTGATTTCGTCCACAAACATGTTCAGAATTGGTGCTGGTGCTGTCCGGATTACGTAATCCGGATTGCATCAACACCATGAAAAAAAGGGTGTTTAGGGGGTTTTCGGATTATGTAATCCGAAAAAATCATGTAACGTGCCCTATTTTTTGAGATTTCCGGATTACAAAATCCGGAAAAATCCGTAGCTT
The DNA here is from genome assembly GCF_051527215.1 of Medicago sativa. Taxonomy (NCBI): domain Eukaryota; kingdom Viridiplantae; phylum Streptophyta; class Magnoliopsida; order Fabales; family Fabaceae; genus Medicago; species Medicago sativa. The sequence continues at coordinate 5,133,161 of NC_140753.1, forward strand.
ATTTTTTCACCGTTTAACAAAGGAAAACACCATTCCGGATTATAAAATCCGGAACTTCAAAGGCATTTTTGGAAAAAATAGGGCGCGCGAGGAAAGCCATAGGGTGGGAAAAGTAAATCCCAATTAATTAATATTCATCGAAGTGGAAGAAGAAAGTGAAAAAAAAAAGTGGGTGAAAGAGAAAAAGTTTTAATGCAGAGGCAAATATGAAAATACGGGGGTGTTTTTGACAGGTGGGTGTATGCCATCAAAAAACTGTTTTGGGCTGTCATTTAAAAGTATGGGCTATCTTGCACTTTGGAAACTGGAGAATTGCTCAATAGACACCTCAATTTCAATCCAGACCGGATCAGAACTCCTGATCATCTGTTTTTGTGTATTAAATCCAATCAGATTGTACCAATTTCGAGATGCATATAGAAAAATCGGCTGTTTTGTGTGTAAAATTCAATCAAATCATAACTTTCAATGGACTTTTTTTAACCAAGTGAGCATATTGAGCAATCATCTAACGACATGGTAGCTAGAGCTTGACCTACATTACAACAGAGGGACCACGTTTACCATAACAAGAGGATGCCCCAAAGCAAAAGTGAAAAATTAATTGTACTACCCAATTGCACAATGAAATCATAAAGGGAAAGCTTTTCTTCCCAACTGAAAATCAAAAAAGGGAAAGAAATCTAACTAATGAAAGTAATGTAAATTGGAAAGGAAATGAAGAAAGCAAAAGGTAAGATAAACGTAACACACTAGCAACTGAGATGGTGATATGAATTTCCGTCAAAGATAATGACTCGTATTTTTGACAGTAAGATAGTGACTCATATGTAGTTAGTTAATTTGTCATCAAATTTTCTCATATGCTTTCATTATCAAACAAGTTAAGATTAAGGGTCTTTTTTGGACCCATCTGCGTGACTTGCGTTACACTTCCTTGTTCAAATTTTTAGCTCTTGAAGTTGAGAGTGGGACCCTTTTTTCTTAACAAGTCCAAACTACTATCCCTTTGTCTCGTCATGTGTTTCCACTTTGATTACCTATCCTTACTCTTTACTCTATTTCTCTTCATTTTAGGTTTAACCTTTAATTAATTTGATGCTTTTTCAAACGGAACTTAAAAGGGAACACCTTTTGTATTTATTACTAGTTGTTTTTTTCCAGGAAAAACAATGCACACGAAAACTATGTAGTACTAACTACTACCTTCGGTCATTTATATAAGAAGAAGAAAATCGATTAAGATCAATAGTATACAAGTTAATTAAGGTAAGAAAACAAATTTTATCAATTAATTCATTCAATGCGACATAAGCTAGTACGGGAAGAAATGTAATATACGTAGTTGTCTCATTGGGATTACATTATTCTAAATTGAGAAGGTCTCCAAAATGTAAAAAGAAACTATCCACACACTTTGCATTTTTAAAACTAAAAGTTTATAAAACAGCTCTTGATAAAAATAAGGCTATTCTCTTATACCTCCTCTATTCCTAAACATTAGTAAAAGTTAATTTATATAGTTCAAAATTTTGATCATATACACTAGTTAACTCGAATGTTTTTATAAATAAAATCAGAGAGAGTAGTAAAAAGACATAAACTTGTTTTTAGACGAAAAACATGAGGTGAAAATACTGTGTTATTCGAGTTTTGTAAATTAAAACTTCCTCCCAAAAAAGTATTTTCTTTCAAGCTATGTTATTTTTTACAAATAATATGGGCTAGAAACGCAAAGAATAATAACTCAGCAGTTGGAATCAAATTCAGCATATCTTCTAATATTTTGTCCAAATGATCATTCGTAAAAACAATTATTTCCGTTTTCTTTCTAATCTAGATTAGTCAATTATTTTCATAAAACCAAAAAATTAAAACAAAATCAAAATAAAAAAAAAATAATAATGGGTTGGTTGATAAACAACAAATGCAAGAAAAAAATGCTGTTTGGAAACACCTCAACTTAACAATCAGCATTCATACATACATACATCCCAAATCTCAAATAAAAATAAATCAGGAAAAAGTATTTTCCTAAAAAAAAAAACTAGTGCTATAAAATCAAAGATTATTAAAAGTAAAAACTCCAAATAATTTTTACAACCTATAAATGATAAGAAAACAAGGCAAAACAGCACGCGAGTCAAAAACCAACAACTCACCATTATCACCACTCACCGAGTCAATCCCAACTCGTCCATCCAACAACGAATCCACAAACCCTACCCGCTTCGAAACCCTACCCGCTATGACCCGACAAACCAACATAGCCCTTCTTCCTCTACCACCACCGGAACTCTCATGTGCTCCACCGCTGCCGGAAAATGTGCAGATCGCCGCCGAACCTTTCCCACCTGGAAACGACCCCACACAAGCTCCACCGTAGGGACCACCACCAGAAGTGGGTCCCAAACAATGAAACCTCATCACTTCATTCCCATCCGCAACACACCTTGCATTCTCCTCATGATTCCTCGACCCGGGTCGGGTTTTCACCGTTTCGCGATACTCTTCAAACCGAGTCACCGTTCTTGAACCATTGTGAACCTTGAAAATCATCTCAACCCGACCCGAAAACGGTTTGGGTCCCCAACTAGTGTGAAAGATTATCTCCACCACATTCCTTGAAGGATGACCTTCATTAAGCTCCGTGAGAGAAGAGAAACGTGGGTCCGGTGACGGCATCGGAATATTATTCCGGTTGGTGGTTGAGTTTGTGCTTCTTGAACGGTTTATGGTAGTTTCAAAATCGGTTGTTGTTGTTGAATATCTTGAACTATGATGTTTTTGAAGCGGTTTTTTGGATTTAGGTTTTGTTGTTTCAACTACAACATCTTTAATATCTTGAACACTTTTTCTACAACTTGCACTTTGTATTCTGTTTTTTGTGTTTGGGTTGTAAACATCTTCAAATGCTTTGGATTTGCATTGCAATGATTTCACCCACCCACCAGCCATAACAATAGAAAAGAACAACGTTTGATGATTTTAAGAAAGAGTTAAACTTTTTTGGGGAGGTTGAGGATATGTTTGTAGTGACAAAAAGGGTTTCAATTTCATAATGTTGTGGTGTGGTGTGAAAGTCGTACTACTACGACAGAGAAAGAATCAGAATGAGAGGAAGTAGTGGAAGCGACATAGCGCCATAATAAATGGATTTTACGACCGTATGGTTTAAGGAAATTATTGTTTTGTCCTTCTGAAGATTTTGGAATTACCCATGTGGTATCTGTCTCATTTCTCGTAAAACAACAAGGGTCATTAATTTTGGAAACAAAATTTGCTCATGACACTGCTGAGAGTGGTTTCATTTTATTTGGTGTTACTTGCAAGTTTGCTTTTGAATCTTGGCCGCATATTTTTAATCGGATGCACGGGGGTTAAAATTTCATGGGGTCATTTTCACTATACTTTGCTTTTTCACTCATTACTTTTTTAAGAGGGTCATTAATTAAGCACTCCACAAATTTATTAACCATTATAAGGGAATGAATTCTCTTCGTTGGATTGGTATCCATTTTCTCTATGGTTACATTTCTACCATAAGCTCAATATGATCTTTCCTCTATTGTTATCAATTTTCTCAATATGGTAACTTACTATTTTGAATTTTTTAACATATCTAAATATGTAAATTTGAGCTAGAAAAATCATTTTTTTATATCTCATTTTTTCTTTCCTATAACAATACCTCATTTTTTTCTTTCCCATAACAATTGAGAAAAATTAAAAGAATTTTACTTGAGAGAATTCATTTTATATCTCTTTTTTTCTTTCTTGTTTCATAATTTAGATGTAACAATTAAGATAAACTAAAAGAATTCTATTTGAGGGAATTCATTCCCTTATTCACCATCTAGGATTATAAGTCTCCTTTAAAGAAATTTTTTGTCCTCGAATCAACACAATAGAAAAGTGCAAATCGAACCAATCAATTTGAAAATTACAAATAATCATTTTTGATTTGGATGTGTTCGGGTTAAATTTTCAGTCAATTGTGCGATTCAATTTTATTTGTGATTTTTGTATTGCCACATGAAGAAAACCAAACCACAAATTCACCTAATTATGGAGATTAAATTAGCAAGTCATTCATAATCAAACACTATTCACTTCAGTTAGCCTAAAACCTTCATCCGTCGTCTCTCTTCTAGTGGCGCTCTCAATTGATTGTATCTCACATTGGCAAGTTCTTCTCCCAACTCAACCAATCATCTCTCACACTCTAATTTTATTTGGAGTTAATCGTTAATTATTGCACATTTTGTTTATCCGCCTTAATGATATTTTGAGGGGTAACCTTGGCGCAACTGGTAAAGTTGTTGTCATGTGACCGTAAGGTCACGGGTTCAAGTCCTGGAAACAACCTCTTGTGTAAAAACAGGGTAAGGCTGCGTACAATATACCAAATGGTGGGACCCCTTCCCGGCAGTGGCGGATCTTCTGAAGAGCCCATGGGAGCCATGGCTCCCCCCAGGTTTTGTATTTATACTATATTAGTCACAAATTTTATCATATGTCACCAGTGTCGTAGTGGAAATTGAAGGAGATATGCTTCAAGAGGGCGTGGGTTCGACTCCTCTTGTCTCCTTTTTCTGCATATTTATAATGCATTTTTATTTTTATTCACAAAAAAATACTTGGCAGGACTCGAACCAATGCTCTTGAGATCTCTTGAGATAGTTTTATGCGCCTTGCAATACATTTCAATTTGTGTCTATTTTATGAAACAACTTGTATATATAAGTTATCATTATTTGGCTCCCCCCACTTTTTTAGTCAAGATCCGCCACTGCTTCCCGGACCCTGCATATGCGGGAGCTTCAGTGCACCGGGTTGCCCTTTAATGATATTTTTAGTTTATTGTTGTAACTAGTTAATGGATGCAACTAATAGGAGTGTTCAAATCCAAATCGATTCAACATAAAAACCGCAAATCGATAAAAATAACTGAGAATCGAAAAAACAAGATAATTTTGGATGCATTTGGACTTTGTTTTATTAAAAACCGTTAGGATTGGATCGGATTTTGTATCACTTTTTCAAAACCGAAGTGAACCACACTAATATATTGTATGTTGATTTCTAATCTTATATATTGCATTAATTTAATCTATATTATTACTGTTTCATATGTTTCGAATATATTCTTTCATTTTAATCATGTAATGTTAATTTTTTAATATATATTGTATGTGTTATATTTTGAATCAAACATACTCCCTCCGTCCCTATATATAAACACTCTTTTATTAGATGTAAAAGGTGCTTATATATTGGGACGGAGGGAGTATTATTTTACCATGCATGTATGTGTAATATTGACACACATAACGAATTTATACGTTGCATTTTAGCTATCTAAAAATCAATCCAAATTAAAACGTATATATTTGGATCAGATTAAATCAATTTTTTTCAGAACAATCATCCAAACCGAATCATGCGATTGTTGTTTTGGATTAGATGACTTTTTGTCTCAAAATCAATTCAAACCGCACCGAATCAAAATTGTTGCCAGATTTTAAAATTATATTTTGTCTCACAAAAAATCAAACCAACCAAAACATCATTGATTTCATTTGGTTAAATTTTTAAAAAAAAGTTCAATCAAACCAAACCAAACACAAGTTTTTTCTTCTTCTTGCGGTTCATAATGAGATACACGACTTATTGACTTCATTGATATGTCCAAAAAGGGAAAAATGGAATGAATTGATCTCAAATTTTTATAAGATTTTATGATTTCTGCCTCCTCTAAGGAACAGCTTAATTCTAGGAAAAATGGAATTTCCACGACGATGGCAAAACCCTCTGATATTATTTGAGAATAAAAATTCTTATTATAGCCCCAAAATGGATTTTTGTTAGAATCATTAGCCGAAATGATTAAATGATTCTGTTGATACATTCGAGTAATTAAACGTTTTACAATTAGTGTAAACAACATTAAAACTACTACTAGTAGTACAATTAAAAAGAAATGAGAGAGTACTCTTATTAAGGTCGGGATTAAGGAGAGCATATTGAGTTACTTATTGGAGTCAAAGACTTTGAAAATGTAAGCTTCGTGGCTTTTATGGCTGTCAGTTTAAGAAATTCAAAAAAAATTAATGTTGACAGGTTCACTCATTCATTTTTTTGGCAGTAGGTTCATTCATTCATTCATTTTGCAGTAAGATGGGAGTATTTTTTCGGTTTTTATACTGGAAAAATGCCAACAATTGGGAGTATTTTTTCGGTTTTTATATGTGTTTGACTCAATTTTTTTTGTCGGTTTCTTATGCATAGTCTAAATGTTTCTATTTCGACCGTGAAAGATAATCATATTTAATGTTTAAAACGTCTCAAATAGGGATTACTCCCTCCGTTCCTTTTTAAGTGTCACTTTTGAAGAAAAATTTTGTTTCAATTTAACTGTCACTTTCAAAGTTCAATGCAACATTAAATGTTGTTTTACCATTATTACCCTTAGTTATTTATTGTGGAGAGAGAAGTATATGAAAGAAGATATTAAATGAATAAGGTCATTATGGTAAAAGTATAAATTATTGTATCAAAAGTAGTAACATTTATTTATTGTCTTGGTATGTGTAAAATGTCAAAATATGACAATTAAAAAGGAACGGAGGTAGTACTTTAGTGGAGTGATCTACGAAAAATAAAAATATATAGAATTTTCTCTTACAAACTTATATACATCTTTTATAGGAATTTGTTAAAGGAAAATGCTAAAAAACACTCTTATAATTAGGGTATTGGTTAGAAGGTGAAAATAGAAATATTACATTGAAAAGTGATGAATTTGACCTTTTAAAAATTAAGAGTTACTACTTGTTAGCATAACTCTTTATTATTAAAAAGTATCCTTGGTGACATTGTTGCTTCTTGAAATGAAAGTGACCATTACTGAGCTGCAGTATGCCAGTATTGGGTCGTCAGCTTGATGTTTCAATATGCAACAGTTAACTAATTAAGGATTTCTCACTTCCCCAGTTGGTTCAACGATTTAAGAGTAAATTTAAGGGAAAGAGTAAAGAATTTTCCATTTACTGATTGATTTATTTCAAGTTCATTACGTTTACGTATGCAAGCACTCCAGTTTAATGAGCTTGAATTGTCACCAATATGAACGCAGGGGTCGTTTTTTCCATGCAATCCACTTTTTTCTTTCTTTATTTTGAATATATATTTTTTAATTACTAGACATAGGTGCAAAACGTTACAGCTATAGGTAAGATAGTACTTTAAAAAGAAAAAAAAATGTAACATCATGGGAGTTTGTAATATGAACAGTGTGGTGTGGGGAATAGAAGAATTGAAAGAGAATGGAAACCTGGCAGAGAGTTGGGAGGGAGAAAGCATCTAAAAAAGCACTGAAATTTAAACTATAAACACGACTGATTTTCTTCCACTAGTAGGACTATAATTTTTGTTTTTTAGCCGAATTTAATAATCATGTATGGAACGCCTCCTTGAGTTCCATTAGAAGCAGACAATTATCTTGAGATAATCAAAGCTTAATAATGTCATGCCATGATGTTAAACCACCAAATGGTCCAAGACTTGAGGATTTGCGCCTAAATGCGAAAAAGTCGTTAAAATAGTCAAAAGTTACAAATTGAATTAACGCACGGTGATTTATGCCTATCACATTAACAAAAGTTGGATAGAGTGTACTAAAAAAATTGTAAATAGGCATGTCATTGTGAATAGATGGCTTCGTGGCAGTCGGATGTTTAGTTGTGGTCGTTATGACTGAGAGAGGAGCGATTTTGGTGGCATGTTGAGTTGATTGATCAATAGTAATTGTCACGTTAAATAAGCTTCCATCAATTTCATTTATCCCTTTCCTCAAAAAAAAAAAAAACAATCAATTTCATTTATCCCATTAACACCATCAAGACCTCCCCTTTCTTGATCACAACGACAACAACCAAACATTCGACCACCACAAAGCCACTTATTCACAGTGACCCTGCCTTCGGTAGTAGTATTTCTTGGGCGTAAAAAATTACCCTAACCCTTAACTCTTTTGATGAACATTGGTTCAAGTCTTTTGAGATAAAAATTATTGTTATGACCAAGAATACCACAACATAAACAAAAGACACCTAGCTTCTCGTACTCGAAGTGAACATTAACAACACTTCCATCTTCATTCTCAAAAACCATGATCCTCTTCAAGAGTTCATTCAGCTTGAATGCCACTTGAATCCTCATGTACATTCCCCATGATCCATTGTAGTTGTTTTCGTCACACTAAATAAATTGACCAAGGTGACTTTCAACTAGCAAACCAATGGACTTATTCATGAATCCAAATGGTAGATTGAATAATTGATTTCGTAAGATAATATCTTCAATGGTGCCAACCGAAATCCTCCAATCACGAGTGCTTAACACAGTAGTAAACGACCATTGTTTCTTCTTCAAATTCAGGATCTTGATAAAAGGAGAGACCAACAAATTACTTCTATTCATTCCTTGCATCAAGCAAATCACAATCCTCCCATTTAAGTCCATTTCTTTGTAAAGCATCTCGAGGATTTACACCTATTAAGGAAACTAAGTGATGTATTAATTTGACTATTGCGTGTATTCTTGTTATAAAACTAACCTTTAATTTTCTATAAGACACAGTGCAATTGAAAATATTGATATTGCTCGTTTAAACAACTTCACTCAAGTTTGAATCTGAGACATTATATTTGTGTGCGTGATTTTCACGTTGTGTTTGCAACTTCGTATACAAGAAAAAAACCTTTAATTAGTGTTTTTAGCAAAAACCGTTAAAAAAATTGAGAGGAAAAATATTAGTTAAATAATATCACCTTGATGTAGCAAAATGGTTAAAGATATTTATATATTTATAAATGACTTATATTTATAGGTATTTTCTTTTTCAAATGATACTTAAATTTAGAGACATATACATTATACAATATAAAAATTGAAAAAGAAATACAATACACTGTACTAAGGTTAATGGAAAAATATTATTATTTCATTGATTTTATAAATAAAACACAATCTATTTTGTTAAAACGACTAGTAAGGTAGGATAGATTGAGTTTACAAATGCAAAGTGAAATTTAGATATGAATTTGAAAAATGTTCATGTCATGTTCTCATGGCCGGTCCAATAGATTAAGAGACCTAAATCAAAAAAAAGTTATGAGGCCTTTTAAAAATATTTTTAAATAAAAATACCTATAGAAAACATAAAAAAAAAAAAGAATTTTGTATAGATCAAAATTCGAGCAAAAAAAAAGAATTTTGTATAGATCAAAATTTGAGCTCATGACCAAGAGCATTCGAGGCCTCTCTAATAACCAATTAAACCATGAAAATGTCTATAGTTGATTTGCTATACTATATATTTATAACCAAATTAGTTTTCTTCAGACCTTTTTTTATCCGAAAATTTTGAAGCTTAAAGTCCTTGCTGGGTTGTTTGGCCCTTAGACCGGCCCCGCATGTTCTGAAAAAGTACATAAAAATATTTACTATAAATTTCATGTACTACTAACTAAGAGTACTTTTATTATTCGAAAACCTAAAATATATGGTGGTGGTGGTTGGAAAAAGGGAATAGGAAGTGAGGTGGGGGAGTGCGGGTGGAAATGTTGCCAGCCTTTGTTGTCACGCCTGCGGAATCCATTCGACCTTAGTCCCGGGAAATGGGTACCTATAGGCGTGCTTTCAAAATCGATGTGCAAGTGCAATGCAACCAACGACAATCTCCAAAATATGCTTTTACTCCATTTTTAAAATTTAAATTCTTGTTAACATAGTAAGGGTTAGATAAATTGCCAATTTGCCACCTGAAATTATATCCATTTGAAATTTGTGAATAGAAAGAAAAAAAATACTACAAACTACTACCTTGACCGGTGATTACAGTTTGTCCATTCAATTGCTTCATCCGTCCCAAAATAAGTTATTTAGTTTGACTATATACAATATTCACATAAAATATTGTTTTTTTTAACAAGCAAAAATGAATTATATTACCACAAACATCATAATTGTTGCAGCACAAGGTATGCCAAAACAATCACAGAAAGATCAAAATTCTGTCAATACAAAGTCAGTCGATGCCCATACATACAAGTGGACTCGACCACCAATTATGCGTACCAAAATTAAATACCACATTATTCGCTTTCAACCACCACAAAGAGCATGATTTTACATTATCCAACAAGTGTGGTATAGAGCTTTGTCGATTCCTGAATAGTCTGTCATTCCGTTCTTTCCGTTCTTTTCACATAAAATATTGTGACCATATTTTTTTTTTTTTTGAAGGATGTGACCATATTATTTTAGTATTTATATAAAAACAAATGTTAACATATAAGATGATGTTGGTTTTGTCACAACGAATATATAAAATGACGTTGATTTTGTCTCGATGAATATATGCACAAATATTAAATATGCACAAATTTTATATAATACTTTGACCATACCGATATTTTTCTAATACTATATAAAGACAAACGTACGCACATTATATTTTAACCAAAGTTAAAAAATCAGATGTCACACTGTTGATTCGAGGATTATTCTCATACTAGACTCAAAAATTCTAATTCATGGAGATACCCTAGAGCACCTACTGATATCTCTTTCATTAAACAATGACATCCGGGCACTTGTTAGTATAACCTTAAAATTATACAAATAACTCTTTTTAAAAAAAAGGTTAAACTGCACTTTTCGCTCCATAAGTTTTAAAATGTTGCGATTTTGGCCCCCTATTAAAAAAATAGCAATTTTGGCCCCTTTCGTCCCAAAATTGCTGAGAAGACACCACGTGTCCCAAAAAGGGGGTCATAATCGCAACTTTTTTAGAAGATAAGGGGTCAAAAGATCATATTTCCTTTATGTTAGGGATCAAAAACGCATATTTCCCTAAACATGGGGGGTCACTTTTGTCATTTTTTTAATAGGGCGCCAAAATCGCAACATTTTAAAACTTAGGGGGCGAAAAGTGAAGTTTTGCCTAAAAAACACTTTCAATTGTACAATCTAATTAATAATATAAGTATCACTTTCAATTTAATATATTTCACACTTGGCAGTTTGTACTTATATTAATGGATGATATACCGATACTTTTTTTGTCAAGTAGTTTAGTGGATAAAAATTCACCTTTTTAGATGAATAAATGGAGGTGTTCGAGGTTCGAATCCTGACCAATGCATATATTATGGAATGTTCCTATATATATGAGCTGAATTCAAGTGAACAATACTTCATGAGAGTAACATAACATTCTTTCTTTTTTATTCATACATTTTTTTCAAAATATATATTTTTTACTAGGGAAAGAATCTCGAAGCATTTCATTAGATAATAAAGTCACATAATACATTTGTAAAAAAAAAAAAAGTCACGGAATACATGACAATATATCAATAAACAATTGAGAACTAACTTCTAATAAAATTGTTTGTGCTAATTCTTGAGCGCCTCATTTGATTGCCTCTGACTAAACTCAACCGTAAAGTCGCTAAAAGTTCAATCTATATAAAGTGATCAAACATTAATTAGATCTCTCTCACACATTTAAATAATATGAGACCCCATTTATTCATACATTTCTTTCCATCTATATAAAGTGATCAAACAAGTCGATTATTTCCCTCAACAAACAAGTCAATTATTATGGGAGACAAGTATTATCATGTACACAACTCTTGTAAAAAGAAAAATCAGAGTACATAATTAGGTCTCTCTCACACACATTTATATAATTTCTATGTGACTTTTCATCAAAGCAAAATATTAATGGAGGTAAGAAAACATGATAAAAGGGATGAAAAAGATTACTCCCCCATTTTAATTATTTTTTTAACAAAATACATATGACAAAAAACACACAGACCATAGTACCCAAAAAAAGTAGTTAATACTAATTCTTCATCCAAAACTACAGTTATACCATCAGTAATGGATTTTTTTTGTATGAATTTTCGGGGAACTAAAAATGGTAGATGAGTGCAATAGAATTCTTAGGAGGTCACCACCAGTCTTAATAAAGCTCTCACCCAAACGCTATTTTATTTTGTGAAATTAAACCTTACAAATAAAACATAGATATTTAACTAAATTTAACAATTATTACACTTTTTTTGTCAAAATAAATAAATTAATACACTTTAAAATTGTATTTTGTTTATGAAATTAATGTTTTAAAATAACATTTCTGTTTATGAAGAGGACTATAAAGAGCAGGATATCAATTTATATCCGTAAGTAGGGATCTCCACAGAGATTGTCCTATTTGAGGACGCGATGGCTGGATAATATTTCTCCGTGAGAGGAAGAAAGTCTCCTCCAGGGTGGTTTGGAGATAGGGTCGGATCATATCCCCACCTCACGGGAACCACACCCCAGCTAGTTTATTGAAATAAACAATCATATGTACTACATATTTAAGTATTTTATGTTATGTTTATTTGTCTTTTCACATAATATGTGTGTATATATATATATATATATATATATATATATATATATATATATATATATATATATATATATATATATTTCTTTTGTATGTAATTTTAATGTTGTCTTAATTCTTCATTTGTTTCATGATTGAATTTTAAATATTTTTACTACTCCCAATTTGATTGAATATAATAACAAATTAATTATGTTTTTATATTGATTGGTCTCCGTGGAGAGTCTGGAGAGCACTTTGACCGGGAGGGGGGAAGACGGAGATCATTTTTATTGGTGGAGATGGATAGCGGGAGAGTGCCACCTTGCTACAGCCTCGTTGACATCTAAATTAGGGAATACTACTTTAAAAAAAATTGATCAATAAAAATCAAATAAACATTTAACGAGTTTAAAGGTTTGACACCGACAGTGGAGAATGGTGTAGAATATCTTTACACCGTCGTGCAATAGAAACCCATCATCTTGCCATGTATGCATAGTTTGTAATCATTTGTTAAATTTAAATATCTATCTAAAGTCATTGTAAAGCTAATTTACGTTGACATCAATATTTTTTTCTCATATTTTAGAGAGATCACAATTAAAATTTATTTATTTAATAAAGATAAAAAAATGTATTTAACTATAATATTGTTCAAAGTAAGGGTTCAGCTTATAAAAAAAAAAAAGCTTATTTTAAAATCAAACGGATCACACTAATTGAAAATGGCTATACTGTATACAAAAACTTTTTTGAATAAGCTATTTTTTAAAATAAGTTGTTTTAAAAAAAAATTGTTTTGCATAAAATAAGTTGTTTTAAAATAAACTGTTTTGAATAAGTTGTTTTTTAAAATAAGAAGTTTTGCATAAAATAAGCTGTTTTGAATAAGCTGTTTTTTAAAATATGCTCTTTTGAATAAGTTATTTTTTAAAATAAGTTGTTTTTCATAAAATAAGTTGTTTTTTAAAATAAGTTATTTTGCATAAAATAAGTTGTTTTAAAATAAGCTGTATTTTAAAATAAGTTGTTTTGCATAAAATAACTTGTTTTAAATAAACTGTTTTTAAAAAGAGATCGTAATAAGTTGTTTTTCATAAAATAAACTTTTTTGAATAAGCTGTTTTTTTAATATAAGTTGTTTTGAATAAGTTGTTTTTTAAAATAAGTTGTCTTGCATAAAATAAGTTGTATTAAAATAAGTTGTTTTGAATAAAAAGTTTTGCATAAAATAAGCTGTTTTGAATAAGCTATTTTTTTTTTAAAAAGAGATCGTAATAAATTGTTTTGAAGAAATAAACTATTCTAGCATTTAATTTTAATTTGTTATTTTTTTTAATAAAGTGGTTTTATTCATTGGATAAAGAATATTTGTTTTGGTTCGGTTCGGTTTGATTAATAGGTAAGCAAATGGTTAACCGAACTATAACTTTGGTTTAGTTTGGTTATTTCCAAACTTTAAACGGTTCGGTTCAGTTTTTCTGAAATATTTCAACACTTTGGTTCGGTTTGGTTCGGTTAATATGGTTAACCGAACCATGCCTACAAATTCGCAATTCACAAAGTTCAAAAGCTTTCCCTCCATCTATCAGAAAAAAAAAAAAAAGAGCTTTCCCTCCAATTCCGTTAACATGAAATAACAGACTAGAGAGAGAAACTCAATAACCAACTAGAGAGAGAAAGATAACCAAAAACACTGTGCAGATTTTCCCTCTCTTTCAACAATGGATGATTCCGAACCTGAATTTCCAGTTCCTACTAGAAAAGAACTTGAAATCATAAAGAACCATTTCAATGTCGAATCCGAGTTCATCGCCGCAGCAGATTCCTTCACAAGCCCTCGTGACATTCTTTTTCGCAATCTTGCTGTTTCTATAATCGCCAAGGTCAGTCATCATTTCGAGCTTCGTTTTCTTGAATTTCGTGAGAAAATGTCATTGCATGCTCGATTCATGATTTGAAGCTTTGTTTTCGTTGATTTTGTTCCGTCGTGTTAGATTCTTCTCCCGCTTTGTGTTTCATGAGAAATTTGTTTCTTCATTTTCTTTGTTCATTTTAATTTAAATGCATGCTCGATTCATGAGAAAATTCTCATTCCTTCGTTTTTTTTTGTTATGATTTCAGTTTTCCATGATTTCGATGATTTCAGTTGTTAGATTCTTTACAGGCTATGTTTTCTTTGATGATTTCTTGTTGTCAATCGGAGATTTGCTTTGTGTTTCATGAGAAATTTGTTTTATTCTGTTATAATTGTTTGTGTTCAATTTCAATTTGTAGTTAACTTGATTAATTTTCCTTTTTGGATCAGTTTCCTTTGATTTGTAGTTAATTTTCCTTGTGAATTTGTAGTTGATTTCATTTCTAAATCATATGGTTGTTGTGCTGATTTTTTGTTACATTCAGCTCTCAAGGAGTGATGATCCTGATTCATTTATTCCGTACCTTGCGATCAACTATTTCAATCGCTTCAAATCGCAGCACAAATTGAATCTGGAGGTAATATTGTTGGTATATGTATCTTTCTCTCTGACTTATTTCTGTGTTGAAACTGAAATCTCTCTTTCGTTTTCATAAGGACGTGGAAGGTCGTACTGAGACTGAAAAAGTTCGTTTGATCGCTGTCTCTTGTCTCACCATATCTGCCAAGATGAGGACAAATTCCTTCTCCGTTGATCGGTTTTTGGAAAACCTATATGTACGTGTCAATTTACTCCGAATTTTAAGTTATGGTTAAATATGTTTGTTATCGCTATTAAATCGTTACAGAATTTTCAAATTTATTGATCTCAAACATTTATCTGTTTTTAGACTCTCATGGAAGACTAAAAATCGATAAAGTGTATATAACTACTCAACAATAACACCAATTTTCTAAACTCTAATTTATAGTTGTATAGCAATTTATGAAAGAACAGCGAATTGGTACTCATACAATACTTAGTTTTTACAGACAGCCAATTGTTAAATCTTTAGTTGTTTTCGAAATTAGGAGATTCCGTTTTGTTAAGTCTGATATAAAATTTTGCTTGAATTGTTAATTCTGAAGTAATGGCTGCACTGTTGAGCATTTTTTCTTTAGAATGTGGAAATGCTTTCATTCCACGTACTACTGCATTGAAGTATTAGCCTTTAGGTACAATTTTTTTTCTTGAATTGTTAGATTTACATAGTAAAGTAGTAATATTACTGAGTTAATGTTAGTTATAGGATCAATCCTTGCTGTCTATGCATACATGTGACTATAGTTATACTAATTATTGAAGTTGTGACTGGTTTTTCCCTAAGAGACGATGGAAAAGAAACATTTCGGTTCCTAAAACTAAATAAATTTGTATTCCAATGACTGTTATAGAGCATTGTTTTTAAATTCACTAAATGAACTTACTGGTTGCACAGAGGGACATGAATGTGAGGATAACTCCTCCGATGGTAATGAGAATGGAGCTTCTCATTCTCCAAGAACTTCAATGGGCAATGAGATCAGTGACTGCCTTCTGCTTTCTGAACTACTATTACCCTTATTTCAAAAAAATTTGTGGTTTTAAACGCCGTAGCATTAATGAGATCATAGTTCAAGCTCAAGGAGGTAAGCAGAATTTTCTATGCATTAATGATTTCATACTTCAAGCTTGTTATAATTTGCTATTTCTATGTTTAGTCCAACAGTCATGCTTGGAGAATATATACCAATATTCATTGGAATTTTTCTCTTCTTATTCTGCAGAGCACACCTTTGCTCACTGCATGCCTTCTCATATTGCAATCTCCGCTTTTCTGGCAGCTGCCAAAACCAAATACCCGTCAAAGTATAGCGAGATTGCAAAAGACATCAAGAGCAAAATTGGCCTTCAAGTATGTTGATTGAAAACTTTAGTGCATGGCATGTTATGTCTAATAGTATCTCTATATTTCTCAAAAGACAATAAGAGCAAAACTGTTCCGAGTTTAGGTGTATGAAACAGATATTTCCAGAATCAGTGACATAATTAGGCCATTATACCATAAAAATTATAGTAATGACACGTACAAATTATGCTAAAGTTTTTGTATATGTTCTTCCAGGGGCAGGTGATGGAATGTGTGAAGAAAATGGTTGATCTTTGCAACAGATTGAACATCCAGATTGAGAGCACTGAATCAGGAACTCGCTCCAACTCAAGTAAAGTTACGGCAGTGCCTGAAGAGGAAATCAAAGAAGCTGGAACATCCGAAGAAGATGAAGACGAAGAGTGGACTGGGTTGATCAAGCAAATACAGGACATGGGAAAGAGGAAGGCTCGGGTGCAGGTGTTGGTGCAAGCGGAGGAGTTGCCTGATGATGAAGTAAGGGTTGCAAGTGTCAACGAGGTAATGGTAGCCGATACATCTGATAAAAAAGATGTAAAAGAAACAAGTCTGGCCAAGGGAAAGGGCAAGGCAATGGAGAGATCGATTTTAGACATTGCTGAGGTTGAGCTGAAATGGCCCGCTGATGATAAGGCGAGGATTAAGGTCAGGGCTGGACAATGCAGAAGATTTTACTCTCTCCTTTGTATAGTTTTATTACTTATGCAAAGTTGTGAAAGTGTTACTGCTGCATCATCATTCGATTTCACATCATTGTTTGATTACTATCGTCTGTCAGAGACTTGGGTTGGTACATACTGTAAGTCAAGACCATGTGACAAGTCTTTGGTAGGTGATCGTTTTACAATTCATGGTTTGTGGTTTGATAAGTACCCAAAGCAATGCCCAAATGAACCCCCATCTCAGAAAAACACAAAAAATGAAAATTATCGGACTCCAGCTGACTTATTAGAGGCCTTAATCGATGAATGGCCTTCCCTTACCGGAGGAAAACATCATGTTCTGTGGGAGCACGAGTGGAGGAAGCACGGGGCTTCTGTAGGTTTCCGTCCTCGAACATATTTTAAGACAGCCCTGGAATTACATAATCAATGTCGTGTTCAACAAGCTCTAGCCAAGGAGGGCATCAAGCCAAGCGGAGCGGAGATCAGCGTCAATAGATTCAAGGAAGCATTGGAAAAACATAAGCTCGGTAGCACTGAACTCATGTGTAACCAAAGAAATCAGCTTACGGAGATTAGGTGTTGCTTTACTCGTGGAACTAAAAAGAGGATGAAGTGTCCTAGAAAATCTGGTCGTCGTTGTGAAGGAAGAACATTAATCTACCCGTCCCTCGGGGATCCAAAACCCCCAAGGGACGAGTTGTAGGATGCATTGCTGCATAATCTTACAGATAAGATTTTTTTTCTGGTTCAAGTAGTTTCTTTTTAGCAGTTCAACTATCTAACATGGTTTAATAGTATGTGTGTATAAAAATTGGATGTATAAAAGTACATATGTCTTGTGTTTTTCTTGGTTACAGTATCACCCAAAGTGTTATATGGTCTTAAGTGCTTGTTATATGTTTGCAAGCTCAAGAAAACATTATATGGTCTTAAACAAGCACCACGTGCTTGGTTTCATGCCTTGAGCACGTTTCTAGCGAAATATGGATTTGACAATGCCAAGACTGATACATTATTGTTTCAGCACATTACCAATTACAATTTCAAGAGAAAAGAAGTATTACCTGATTATGGTATTAGTCAGTGTTTAGCTAATGAAGTCAAATATCAAATGGTTTCTGTTTACAAAATCTATTTGTTAATACAGCGATCTCAAAAAAATCAATTCAATCCGGTACAAAGTTCTTTGTATTGAACTTTTTCCCACTTGTTACCAGATGATATGGAGCCTAGTCAATCTATGTTTTTCCATTAGTCTCATCTCAACTAAAGTGTCTAAAAAAATAATGGTTGAGTCGGAGTATAATTATATAATAGTGTGCCTTCTTTCACTAGGTTTGCCTAGGTTCCTACAAATTTGCCTTAGATTAGTTGTTCAAAAAGGCAGTGGAGGATGTTAGATAAATAGAAAAGCTTAAACAAACCAATGATCTTTGCCTCCTTTCTGCAGTCGTGATCTGCTATCGTACACCACTGCACACACTGGAGTATATTAGAGAGCAAAGATTGGCCTTTGAAACTGCAAACAAGGCAAAAATATAGGCTAGAAGTGAACTAAGTCGTGTAAACTCATTCTCCTGCAAACCGAGCGAGCGAGACCAGGACTAGAGGTTGAAGACAACCTCGAGCAATTTACTCGCTCAAGTTTACGAAATAGCAAACTAGTCCCTCAAATTAAAGAATGTCAATCAATTTAGTCATTCCCATCAAAATATTTATTTAGTGAACATTGATCAAAATTAGTGAATATATATATATATATATATATATATATATATATATATATATATATATATATATATGGGTTATGTTACAAGACACCCTTTGGTGGTGTCTTTTATCAAGCAACACCTTAAGGTGTGATTTTCACTTTTTAGTTATAACTTTGCTAAAAGACACCTTCATAAAAGTAAGTTGGTGTCTTTTCGCAAAAGCTCATAGAGTAACTTGATAAAAGACACCTTCACAAAAGGTGTCTTCTATCATAACCCTATATATATATCACTTAAGGGGTTCATTAAGTGGGAGAATCTCTACCTCTGTGTTGTCTCACTTAAGAAAGGTGTTTATTAAGAAAGCACTTTCAAATAACGTTACCAAGTTAATTTAACATTTTTGGATAATATAAAAAATATATCATTTAGCTAAAGTCTCAAGCCCTGATCATACGGGACGTCACATGTGTGATATATATATTCGTGAGTGCATACTCCGCACAAAAAAGTGTTCATTAATAAAACACTTTCAAATAATATTAAAAAGTTAATTTAACATTTTCGGATAATAAAAAAGCATCAAACCACATAGGCATGTTCATAAAAGTCAAGTCACCCGCTCTTATATATGGTATGATACTTTCAAATAATATTAATGAACCTAATGGTATGACACTTTCAAATAATATTAAATATTAAAAAGTTAATTTAACATTTTGTGGTATGTCCTGCTATGATGTAAAAGTAAGTGAAGCTTGTAGCTTCATGCTTTTCTGCTGAAGGTAGTTGATCTCAGGGGATAATCTATAGATATGAGTTTCTGAGTATCATATAATATGAGTTTCTGAGTATCATATAAAATTACATAGTAGCTGGCTTTATGTGACAACAACTTTTTGAGTTTCTAGCTTTATTTGTTCAAGCTTAGATGATTTATAATTCCAGCAAAATTAACTTTGAGCTGATTGTATAACTTATATGTATGAAAATCAGAAACTTGTAGTTTTCGTAAATGAGTTCATCAGCCTATGCTTATCACACAAAGTACAAAACCCTCTTTGTGAATGATCCTCCTTCTTGTGAAGGAAGGGAGTTTTTGCTGCTGGTGCTGCTTTCATTATCTTCACTTCCATCCTTTCGAAATTCTACTATATCAACTAATCGAGTGCAAGGGAAAGTTTCCAACCATATCTTGGAGGAGGTGAGACTGGTGTTGGCATGGGAACCTACAAATGAGCTTGTTAGTTAATCATTTCACAGAAACCTCATTGCCTTAGATGTGACTATATCTGGAACTCATTGCATTTCTTGTATTTACAATGGAGTTCCTATAGTAGAATGTATAAGTTGTATGTCGGTAATATTTGTTTTTGCTATTGTTGTTACCCATTGTCTTTGGAATTTATGATGATTGGATTCATTACCTCTTACATTTTTGGGGTGTTCTTTGTCATATAAATATCATTAAATCAATGAGAGAATGTTTTATTGCATTACTGGACACCTTTTTTTTTTTTTTTTTTTTTTTTATCAAAGGAACAAATTTTATAGTTGGCCATGACTATATTATCTCTAATGATTGCAAATCACCCCATCAAGTGAAGTCACTACTGTGATGACCATGTCTAGCCAAGATATTGGCACAATAGTTTCCTTCTCTAAATATTCCAGGGACTGAAAAAAGTAAGGACTTTAGGCCAAAAATTGCATATTTGCAAGGATTATAAACACTAAATATGTTTTACAGGAACCAAATGCAAGAAGTTGTATATTTGTATGGGCCAAAAACATATTCAAACCTAATATCTATTTTCTTTCTGTTTGATACTTGCTATTCCTTTATGATCAGGTATAGGATATCTGCACAGCAATGAAGCAAGTAAACCTAGGATAGTACACCAGAATATTTCAGTGGAGAATGTTCTCCTTGACAAAGATTTTAATCCATTGATCAGGAATGCTGGACTTCCCAAGCTTCTCGCAGACGATGTTGTTTTCTCGGCTCTAAAAGTAAGTGCTGCAATGGGATACCTAGCTCCCGAATACATTACTACGGGACGCTTTACCGAGAAGAGTGACATATACGCATTTGGAGTTATTGTACTTCAAGTTTTATCCGGCAAGACAGCGATAGGCGGTTCAATACGGACGGCATTTCAATCTTTCAAATTTGATGATTGCATCGACACAAATCTTAAGGGAAGATATTCTAACTCTGAAGCAAGCATTCTTACAAAGCTTGGAATGCAATGTATCCATGAGAGCCCCTATGAAAGACCAAACATGGTGGATGTGATTCAGGAGTTGAGCGTGTTTCCGGCTCATTGATAATGATCTACTAATTCTAATTGCTAGGTGTCATCAATTGCTGTTATTTATTCCATGAGCATGTAATAAAGTTATCTAAGTTAGTGATTGCCAAATAATTGTAAATTTCACTAAAAGCCTTTTATTCAGTCAGACAGATAATTTTTTTTACAACATTTACATGTTTATTGTGGATTTGGATCCTCATATTTCACTATGGATTTGTATAACTGCTGTTGTTGAAAAATATGAAAGTAAGAAAGCATTAGTAATGAGTGGATGGGGAGAACTTCCAAAACAGACTATAAGTGGAAACAGAGGTCACACCAGAGTTTAGCCCACATCGACCCGTGCATGTGTGAAATAAAATTGCTAATAATATAAAATGAATAGACTTCCACCATTCAATTCACGTAGCCGTGTGATGAGCTCAAAGCGAACTATTCTTTCGCCTTTTACTAAAGAATACGAAGTTAAGGTTCAACACTCGTACCGTGAAGCAAATAATTGTGCTGATACTTTAGCTAATATGGGGTGTAGAATGGGTCATGGAATGATGTTTTATGAGTCTTGTCCGACTCAAATTAGTCATTTGTTAGCTGCTGATCAAGCAGGAATTTCTTTTTCGCGTTTGATTAAGATGTAGTTTTTTTTTTCTTTGGGCTTCGGCCCTCCCGTCAATCAAAAAAAAAAGAATACCGTGGGCTTGTCACTATTAACGGCATACACCAATTTTTGGAAGAGTCTTCTATAGAGGACTCTGCAGTAGTAGTTCAAACTTTTTTAATCAATTTATGCAATTGAGGAACAAACTTCTAGTTAAAACCTTGATTGGGCTTAAAATTGTATACCATGCTTGTATTTCAGCGTGTATATATGAAAAAAAGTCCCAAAGCGAAATCAAATCCGTTTTCTCTCCCTGGGGGCTGGGACTAATGTCCACACTCAAAGATATACAATGTCGGAAATTGTGTTAAAATAACACAGATGCTTTTAAAAATTCCTTCCAACTCTCAATTTTGTACTAGCTTTTAGAAATTGTGGCCAAACACCCTGGGAGTTTCTTTCCACCTAGCTATATGGTTCTGTGTTTGTAGTCATAATTGATCTTGAGGGGTAAAATTGATTGACGTGTTTGAATTTGAGATTATAACTTGAGTTTAAACGTGATTTTTATACTGAAATTTACTTGTTCAATTCACTTTCATGAAAATGTATATAAACAAAAAACTTTCAACATTCAACATATTGTTAAGTAAAATTAATTTTTAGCACCGTAGAACCAAACATGCATGCACTTGGTCTATTTCATGGTTTTGAAATCATGTGGCTTGATTCAACCTAATAATTCAACTAATAATTGATGAGTTGAATGATCGAATCCAATTTTTTTTTGTTTTGTTATATTGACAAAGTATCAAACACCGTTTAAAATTTGCACATATAATTTCAAGATCACAAGTATGAACTTAGATGAAGGTGTTTAGTATAACAATATCACTATTATCATTTGAGTAAGGTCTTACCAACACTAGCAATTCAATTTAACAATGATATAATTTTTTCTTTGAGGGATCAATGATATTATTTATATTCACCTTTATTGTGGAGTAATTAAAAGTGAGATATTTAATTGTTTTTTTAACAAAATTTTAATTTTCTTCTTGTTTGCTTCCCCCTTATTCTCCACATGGTCGTCTATACACAAAGTTTTATAGGAGGATCGTGCATTGGTACACCTGGCAGATATGTACACAATCCTATACTTTACATATACATACATGCCAGAATTAATTGATTTCAGGATCCGAATGCTGCTTTTACTTGTTTGCAACTATTCATCCGATCCTCATGCATGCATTTATAAGGTCAAAAAATGCAAGCATTATTAGTCGGTGCATTTTCTCATTTCAATTGAATTTGGATAAAAATAAGGTGCGCTCTTTAATTTAGCTCGTTTATTTTCACACAAGTGAAAAATATGTCTCGTTTACATGCATTCAATAACAAGGCAAACTTCAAACAGAAGTAGTATACTCAATACTCATACAGTACTCTCCGTTGTTTTAGCGCATTGTTTTAGCGCATTGTAGTGTGAACGAATCAAAGAACACACACTATATATGTACGGATGAAGCATGCGGCTTGTATGTGTCTAGCCCACCATTTTTTGTTTCCCACTTGGGTTACGTTACATAGGTCAAAAAAGTCTGTTTTATTTCCATCAAATTCTATGTCCAAAATGAACTGATGATGATGACTGCTATCAAGCATCTTCTACTGAAATAATTAATTGTATGGTTCAAATGCATTTTAACCCCATAATAGTTTTTAGCCTAAAAACTCACAACCTAAGAATCAAATAATAATAAAACAATAAGAATAGTAATACTATATATATTTGATTCTTTAACATGCCAGTACACTGATTAATATTTTTCTTCACAGATTTTGCTATTGAAAGGACATATAAAATGAGTTATCTAACAACTCAAATATACTCCCTCCGTTCTAAAATGTAAGTAAAAATGGGTCAACATAAATTGATGTATCTGGTACAAATTTTGAACCAAATACATTCACTTTTATTGAAATTTTTGCTTATATTTTGGGACGAAGGAAGTACACAAGTTAAGAAACAAGATTTTTCATTTTTAAACTTCACAAAAAATCAAATACATACTTTTCAAAAAAACGTTACTACATTAATTTTTTCCTTAAAAAAATTACTATACATTAATTTTTCTTAACTTATGCTCTAAGCAATCATCAGTATTTTTCATATACGAGTAAAAAATAGGGTTAATAGGCTTTTACCCCCCTGTAATATAGGTCACTTTTGGTTTTGCCCCCTAGGAAATTTTTTTGTTAGATTCCGTCCTTGTAAAATTGAGATTCTTTGGTCTTGCCCCCTGAGCCAGTTGAGTCAACAGAATCTCCTATGTGGCACGCTGCGTCAGCAGATTCTGCTGACGTGGCGCGCTGACTGTATAATTATTTTTATTTTTTATTTTTTTATTGGGGTACACGTGGAATTTTTTATTTTTTTTTAAAAAAATTTAAAAAATATTAAAAAATTGAAAAATTAATAAAAAAATTAAAAAATTCTTGAAAAATGAAAAATTAATAAAAAAATTGAAAAAAATATTAAAAAATTAATAAAAAATTGAAAAAAATATTAAAAAATTCTGGAAAATTGAAAAATTAATAAAAAAATAAAAAAATTCTTGAAAATCGAAAAATTTATAAAAAATCTGGAAAAATGAAAAATTAATAAAAAAACTGTAAAAAATATTAAAAAATTCTGGAATTTTTTTTTAAAGAAATTAAAGAAATCTGAAAAAATTTAAAAATTCTGGAAAAATTAATAATAATAAAAAAAATAAAATAATCTAATAAAATTAAAAATAATGAAAATTTTTTGGAAAATAAAAAATTTTTGGAAAAAATTTCTGAAAATATTTAAAAAAATTCGAAATTTTCAAAAAAAATAAAAATATTAATCTTTTTTAAAAAAATGAAATTTTTGAATTTTTCATTCGTATTTTTTGAAATTTTGATTAGTATATATGTCGAGCTTAGATTCTTTCCCTTATTCTCGGTTTACAAATACACAAAAGTTCCCTTATTCTGGAAAATGAAATTTTATAAACCGGGAATTTTTTTCCCTTATTCTCGGTTTACAAATACACAAAAGTTCCCTTATTCTGGAAAATGAAATTTTATAAACCGGGAATTTTTGTGTATTTATAAACTGAGAATTTTTGTGTATTTATAAACCGGGAACTTTTGTGTATTTATAAACCGAGAATAAGGAAAAAAATACATTGATAAAATCTAAGCTCGACATATATACTAATCAAAATTTCGAAAAATACGAATGAAAATTTCAAAAATTTCATTTTTTTAAAAATGATAAATCTTTTTAATTTTTTTTGAAAATTTCGAATTTTTTTAAATTTTTTCCAGAAATTTTTTCGAATTTTTTTTTATTTTCCAAAATTTTTTCATTTTATTAGATTATTTTATTTTTTTTTAATCATTTTTTATTATTATTATTAATTTTTCCAGAATTTTTAAATTTTTTCAGTTATTTTTTATTTTGATTATTTTTCCAGATTTCTTTAAAAAAAAAATCCAGAATTTTTTAATATTTTTTACAGTTTTTTTATTAATTTTTCATTTTTCCAGATTTTTTATAAATTTTTCGATTTTCAAGAATTTTTTCATTTTTTATTAATTTTTCAATTTTCCAGAATTTTTTAATATTTTTTTCAATTTTTTTATTAATTTTTCAATTTTCCAGAATTTTTTAATATTTTTTTTCAAATTTTTTATTAATTTTTCATTTTTCCAGAATTTATTAATTTTTCAATTTTTTAGAATTTTTTTATTAATTTTTCAATTTTTTAAATTTTTTTAAAAAAAATAAAAAATTCCACGTGTACCCCAATAAAAAATAAAAATAATTATACAGTCAGCGCGCCACGTCAGCAGAATCTGCTGACGCAGCGTGCCACATAGGAGATTCTGCTGACTCAACTGGCTCAGGGGGCAAAAACCAAAGAATCTCAATTTTACAAGGACGGAATCTAACAAAAAATTTTCCTAGGGGGCAAAACCAAAAGTGACCTATATTACAGGGGGTAAAAGCCTATTAACCCTAAAAAATATAGAGGCACGGTGTCCATTGGAACTAGTCAAAGAAAATTAAGATGAGAGCTAAGTGGTGACGTTAATTAAAATAATGGATGAGACTGTGATGAATGAAGATGGCTTCGTGGAATGATTGTGACTCTAATCGTAGCACCCAAGCAAACAATGACCATATCGGAAGGGGGATCCTCTTGGGTAAAGATCCTCTCCATTTTGTATAATAAATGGAGTATGCAATTTGGAGAGAGATAGACACATAATAGATAGTGGGTCACACTATTAAGTGGGTCCCACCATCATTAATTACTTTTTAGTTTTTCGAGTTTTTTTTTGTGTCTATATCACTCCAAATGGATGACATGGAGAGAATAACAAATGGAGAGGATCTTAACTCCCTCTGCTTGGTTAGCGGTGGGTTTAAGCAGTTAATCAAGTTTCTTGTGAAAAAAGATACTGCTTGCACCTTTACAAAGACTTCGACCACATTCATTCTTGGTATAATTAATTACGAATGCTATGACCTCAGAATTAATCCCAAAGACAAGATCTATTTCTTCTTGGGACTAATCTTAAACGGTATCATTTGACTATTTCTCTCCTTCTGGATTTTTCCAATTAGTATTTGTATAATCAAATGCAAGTAGTAAGTAAGAATTTAATGTTTGATATGAACAGGGGCGGATCCAGACTTCAAGTATACGTGGAGCTAAAATTTCAAAAAAACAATAATGCAAACTATAATAAAAATAAGAATTAATATTTATTTTTGTTGAAACGAAAAATTTTATTCATCGACAAGTTAGGTGTAAGGCACACCACCAACTCGCGGGAAAACAGGAAAAAACAACAAAAAGCGCACCGTATATAGGCGGCACGCCAAAATCCCAAACCCACTACCTATGATGCCGGAGTATAATACAAGAGGCCAAAAGAGAAAGGACACTCCCAACAGCAAAACACAACAAAAGGTATTGCTATAGAGTGCAATACATTACAAAGAAAATCGTCTCCTATCCATCTGTTGAAAATGAGCTAAAATAACATCATTGTTAATTGTTAAAATAACGTCTCTTTCTATATAAGTTACAAGACGGTCATTTAGCCATTCATCATCTTGAAGTTGATGTGCGAAACAATGCACATAATAAGCAGAGGGATTCTCATCTTGGATTAAAGTTCTCAAACCACCAAATCGACCTTGCATATTGCTAGCTCCGTCATACCCTTGCCCCCTAATGCTAGACAAACTCAAGCCATTAATAGACAACAATGTCACAAGAGCATCTTTAAGTGACTTAGCGCTTGTTTCTTTAACTTTTGAGCATGAGTAGCCAATCTATGAGCATGCCTCCAATCACCAAAACCATCCCCCACATAGTGATCCCCACCACTTTTAGACACATTTTTAAACAAAAAACATGACAAACAAAACGCTAGGTCCTTAGATTCACTATACTCAATCCAATCATACAAATTAAACCAATTCTTACAAAATCTACGTCTTTGTCTACCAAGATCAGACCAAGGGTAAACGAAATTGCTAGGTTGATAGCGACCTTTTTTAAGGTAAGCTTTACGTACCTCATCTTGGATGTTAGGATGATAGCTTGAAATTGGAGACCTAAGTCCTGGATCCGTTTCCAACAAATTGTAATCAACAACTTGAATACCCTCATTGGCCGAGTTAGGTGTAACTTCATTTTGTGGTTCACTTGGATGTCGAGTATTTGATGGTTCTTGACTAGCCGAAGAACTAGCTTTGTCTCTAGAAAGCACGGGAAAAAATTTCTTCATCCTATAAAACACACACATTGGTACAAGTAACAAGAATATCATTAGTCATTAAATAGTGAGATTGTGCTAATATTTGCTATATATATATATATATATATATATATATATATATATATATATATATATAGGGGTTTGCTAGAACACACCCACTAATTTTTATGTGGGAGTGTTTTAGCAAGTAAATAACTAAAAAGTGGTTAAATACACCCTAAGGTGTATGTTGCTATAACACACCTTCTAACAATAACAAGTGGGTGTGTTCTAGCAAATCCTATAGGCATTTGCTAGAACACACCCACTGGTTTTTATGTGGGAGTGTTTTAGCAAGTAAATAACTAAAAAGTGGTTAATTACACCCTAAGGTGTAGCTTTGCTAAAACACTCCCACATAAAAATTAGTGGGTGTGCTCTAGCAAACCCCATATATATATATATATATATATATATATATATATATATATATATATATATATATATATATATATATAAGTCACATTTTAACCGAACCCTTAATATAATGCAGTTGGTACTCACACAAGCTGCAAAGTTGAAGAAGTTATACTATCCGGAATGGAGCCTGTTAACTGATTGTTGGACAAGTCCCTGCCGTATAAATTACAAATGATAGTAATTTTACAGATTATACTTTGTTCAAATAGTGGCTCCATAATTTACAAGAAAAACATACAGAATGTGGATATATTTTATATAATTATATATCCATTTTGGTCTTCCATTTATAAATGAATGAAAAATCAAATGGATCAGTCAATTCATATTATGCCATGAAATTTTGCTTCAAAATGACATCAAACTGATTCCAAAAGAATGGTATAGTACTTAATTATCAACTGAACCCCAATTTTAAACTGATTCTTAGTAATTGATTGATGTCACTAAGGAAACCCTAACAATTTTAAAACCCCAATTTTAAAAACCTAAAACAATCAATTGGAGAATGAGGGGGGAAATTGCTTACCTTAGAGTGAGAGGTGAGAGTTGAGAAGTAGGAGAAATTTGAAATTGAGAGAGATGGAGAGCTGAGATTGAGAGAGATTGCAGTTTGAGAGAGAAGGGGCGTGTTACTGCTTTTGTGAGAGAGTGAGAGGCGTGAGTGAGCCGTTTTTGTTTAATATAAAAAAAAATGGGAAAAGCATGTGGAGCTATGGTCCCACATAGCTCCCAAGTGCATCCGCCCCTGGATATGAAGATAAAACTGTTATAAATCATTATGGTGGATGTCCCACCAGTGCTCCTTTTTCTTCACTAGCTGCATAATAGCAGTGCATGCACAGTTTGAAGAATGTGAAACAACAGTCGTACTTAAGTTTCTATAAATAGCAGTACTGCAATTGTAACATCACATAAAAAAAGCATAATAACACTACCTTATATTCTTCTTACTCTCTCTATCATTCTCTCTATTTATTTAAGATTTTATAGCACGTTATCAGCACGATAGTTTCTACCGATAGTTTCTACCGGAAGTTTACACTACCGAGGTATGATACTTCTAATCATCACTTTAATATTATTACTTAATATTACTATGTATATCATTTATCTTTATCATCTTAATATTATTATTATCTGCCCCAGTTATAGAAAACTGGCAATCCATCATGTGATCTATAACTAGAGTGGCTATTATTATTTTTATGCTTTATGGAGGTTTAAGAACCCCATCTAATCTAATTTTACTTTTATGCTTTATGGAGGTTTAAGAACTCCATCTAATCTAATTTAACTTTTATATTTAATGGAGGTCTCAAACCCCATTTACAATATTGATTCATGAGGTAGATAAATAATATTTAATGTGATTATCATATATATTTATTTATCATATATGTTGTCTTGTGATTTTCTATACTACTCATGTGTCCTAATTTAGATGATATTTAACACTTAAAATATTTTTTCACATTATCCAACGTTAATGAACAGTGAAATCAACGGTCATGAACAGTGATTTTAACGTTCATGAACAGTGTTTTTAACGGTAACAATAACAGACATTTTTACAAAATTCACTCTATAAATACCTCACCTTTATTCATAATTTTCACATCTCAAAATATTTACTCATTCTTACAAAATGGCTAAAATCCTTTTCCTATGCATCACTTTATTAGTGGTTATTGTGTTCTTCTTCTTTTTCACACATTTTGAAGAATTAGGAAAAGATTTTGTACTATTAGCTATAATTTTTATTTTACCATTATTAGCCTTAGCTTGTGTGATTACCTTTTGTTTTCGTGGAGGCTTAGATTAAAATATTATATTATCATTATATTTTGTAATCGTTGCTATTAAATAAAATGGTATTTTTTTCCGTCATAGTGTATATATATATATATGTGTGTGTGTGTGTGTGTGTGTGTGTGTATGTGTGTGTGTGTGTGTGTGTATTGAATGATGATTATGCTCTTCTGTATTATAGATTGAATCATGTCGAACATTGCAAAACTTGATTTTGAGGCTCTTAATATTCTGGAAAAAATTATCTGGCTTGGGCCCTTGATGCCAAAATTCACTTAAATGCCGAAGGGCATGGAGATACTATAAAAGAAGGAAAAGTAACAACTGAACAACAAAAGGCTAAGGTCATGATATTCCTTCGTCACCACCTTCATAAGGATCTAAAAAATGAATACCTTACCATAGAAGATCCAAAAGTTCTTTGGGACAATTTAAAAGAAATGTTTGACCATCAGAAAACTGTCATCCTTCCTAATGCTCGTCACGAATGGGTGTATTTGCGTTTACAGGACTTTAAGTCTGTAATCGAATATAACTCGGTTGTATTTAAAATTACTTCTCTATTGACATTGTGTGGAGAAAAAGTGACTGATGCGGAGATGTTAGAAAAAACATTCTCCACTTTTCATGCATCTAATGTGATCCTGCAGCAGCTATACCGCGAAAGAGGTTTTAAAAGGTATTGTGACTTGATATCGTGTCTGATTGTGGCATAACAAAATAACGAGTTTTTGATGAAAAATCACGCGGCTCGTCCCACTGGTAGTGCTCCATTCCCAGAAGTGAATGTAGCAACGCATGATCACTATGGACAAACTCGTGGCCGTGGTCGTGGCCATAGTCATGGTCGTGGACGTGGTCGTGGTCATGGAAGGGGACGTGATTTTGGTTTTAATCGTTATCACAATGGAGATTACAAGAACACATACTCTCACCAAAACAAAAACACATTTTCTCACCAGAAGATGAAAAATGTTGTAAAGAATGATATTGGTTAAAGCAGCAAAAGTAACGAGAGTATTTGCTATCGTTGTGGAGGCAAAGGTCATTGGAGTCGTACCTGTCGTACGCCAAAGCATCTCGTTGATCTTTACCAACAATCACTTCAAAATAAAGATAAAAGGGCTGAAACTCATTTTGCCTTTGAAAATGATGAATATGATTATGGTAATGTGGATGTTACCCACTTAGATGCTGCTGATTTCTTTGCTGATCCTGATGGAAAGATTGATCATCTCATTGGAGATGAAAATATCCAGGAATAGAACCCCAACAATAAAATGTTTTAGAGTACCTTTTATTTTCCTATAATAAAAGGGTTTTATGTTATGTTATGTTTTTATCTGATGATAATAAAAGTTTTACAGATTTATGTTGTATTTATTTGTTTTATGTTATGTTTTATCTGATGATAATGAAAGTTTTATAGTAATTCTTATATTTATACTTATCTCTTATTTGTTCATTTTTAGATAAAATGAGTATTAACATTAACCCCAATAATGGAGATATGTGTCTCGCCGATAGTGGAACAATTCATACAATTTTCAAGAATATAAAATATTTCTCCTCTTTGATAAAGCGACAAACCGGTGTTAGTACTATATCTGGAAGTTCAAAAATAATTGAAGGCTCCGGAAGAGCTAATGTAATATTGTGTGGAGGAACAAATTTAAACATTGAGAATGCATTATATTCTCCCAAGTCTCATAGGAATTTATTAAGTTTCAAGGATATTCGTCTAAATGGATATCATATTGAAACAAGAAATGAAGGAAATATTGAATATCTTTATATAACGAGACATAATTTGCATAAAATAAGTGTAGTGGAAAAGTTACCTTCCTTTTCCTCTGGTTTGTACTACACTTATATAAGTGCAATTGAAGCACATGTGATTGTAAACCAGAAGATTACAAATCATAATAAATTTGTTGTTTGGCATGACCGGTTGGGCCATCCCGGATCTATAATGATGCGAAAAATAATTAATAATTCTTGTGGTCATCAGTTGAAGAGCCAGGAGAATCTTCAATTTGATAAGTTCTCATGTACCTCTTGTTCACAAGGGAAGTTGATAATCAGGCCACCACCAACAAAAATTATAAGTGAATCTCTAAATTTTTTAGATTGAATACATGGTGATATTTGTGGGCCAATACACCCACCTTGTGGACCATTTAAATACTTTATGGTTTTAATTGATGCATCAACTAAATGGTCACATGTTTGTTTATTATCAACTCGCAACCAGGCGTTTGCGAGATTGCTAGCTCAACTAATTCGAATAAGAGCTCATTTCCCTAATTATCATGTCAAGAAATACGACTTGATAATGCCGCTGAGTTCTCATCTCAATCATTTAATGAATATTGTATGTCCATTGGGATTGACATTGAACATCCCGTAGCACATGTTCATACACAAAATGGACTTGCAGAATCATTTATCAAGCGTATACAGTTAATTGCAAGACCACTTCTCATGAGATGCAAATTACCCATTTCCACTTGGGGGCATGCAATTTTGCATGCTGCATCATTGATTCGCATCAGGCCAACAAGTTATCATAACTCCTCCCCTTTAGAAATGGTTATTGGTCGAGAACCTAATATTTCCCATCTAAGAATTTTTGGATGTGCGGTGTATGTTCCAATTCCTTCACCACAACACACTAAGATGGGACCTCAATGAAGGTTGGAATATATGTTGGATATGAATCTTCATCCATTATAAAGTATCTCGAACCAACAACAGGAGATTTATTTACAGCTCGATTTGCTGATTGTCATTTTGATGAATCAAATTTCCCAATATTAGGGGGAGAGAAAATGCAGCTAAAAAGGGAGGTCAGTTGGAATGAATTTTCATTGTCTCATCTTGATCCTCGAACTAAACAATGTGAACTGGAAGTTCAAAAGATAATTCATTTGCAAAGTTTAGCAAATCAATTACCAAATGCATTCACTGATCCAAAAAGTGTGACTAAATCACATATACCAGCTGCTAATGCTCCAATAAAAATGGATGTCCCTGTTGGACAATCTAAAATTGCAAATGAATCTGAACCACACTTGAAGCGTGGTAGACCAATCGGTTCCAAAGATAAAAATCCTCGAGCAAGAAAAGGAGCAAAAAGGGAAGATGAGCCAAAAGATGATATAGAAACTCTAAAAGAGTCTTCTGACATAATCAATATCTCAGTTCCAGAAGAACCTAATCAGATATCTGAAATACATGAAAATCAAGAGATCTCAATAAATTATGTCACTAATGGAATACAATGGAACCGAGATGAAGTCAACTTTGACGACGCTTTTGCATATCATATAACGCTAAATGTGATAAATGATAATGAGGATCAAGAACCAAGGTCTATTAAGGAATGTAGACAAGGTAAAAATTGGCCAAAATGGAAAGATGCAATTGAAGCAGAATTAAATTCTCTAAATAAGAGAAAAGTTTTTGGACTTGTTGTCCAAACACCTAAAGGTGTGAAACCAGTTGGATATAAATGGGTGTTTGTCTGAAAACGCAATGAGAATGGTGAAGTTGCAAGATACAAAGCAAGACTTGTTGCTCAAGGGTTTTCCCAAAGACCCGAAATTGATTTTGATGAGACATACTCACCTGTAGTTGATGCAACTACTTTTAGATACTTAATTAGCCTTATAACTCATGAAAGGTTCAATTTGCACATGTTGGATGTTGTTACAGCCTACTTGTATGGCTCACTTGATAGTGACATTTATATGAAACTCCCTGAAGGATTTAATTTGCCTGAAGCAAATAGTTCAGGATCTAGAGAAGACTACTCCATAAAATTATATAAGTCTCTCTATGGGCTAAAACAATCAGGACGCATGTGCTACAATCGCCTCAGTGAATATTTGCTGAAGGAAGGATATAAAAATGACTCCATTTGTCCATGTATTTTTATGAAAAGATCTGGAAAAGAATTTGCTATAATTGCTGTCTATGTTGATGACATAAACATTATCGGAACTCCTGAAGAGCTTCCAAAAGCCATAGAGTGCTTAAAGAAAGAGTTCGAGATGAAAGACTTAGGAAAGACAAAGTTTTGTCTTGGATTACAAATTGAGTACCTAAATGGCGGGATTCTTGTGCATCAAGAAGCTTACACAACAAGAGTGTTAAAGCGTTTTTACATGGACAAATCTCATCCATTATCTACTCCAATGGTTGTTAGATCCCTGGATGTGAAGAAAGATCCTTTTAGACCTCAAAAAGAAGGTGAAGAAATACTTGGTCCTGAAGTACCATATCTCATTGCAATAGATGCATTGATGTATCTTGCTAATAATACACGTCCCGATATATCATTTTCTGTCAATCTATTAGAAAGATATAGTTCTTCACCTACACAAAGACATTGGAATGGGATTAAGCATGTACTTCGTTACCTTCGAGGTACAATAGATATGGGATTGTTTTATCCCAAAGTACCCAAACTAGAATTAATTGGTTATGCAGATGCATGTTATTTGTCAGACCCTCATCATCGTAGATCACAAACATGTTACTTGTTTACAAGTGGAGATACAACCATTTCATGGAAATCTGTAAAGCAGACCATAACAACAAAATCATCAAATCATGCAGAACTTTTAGCACTCCACGAGACAAGTAGAGAATGTGTTTGGTTAAGGTCATTGATTCAACATATACAAAAGAATTGTGGTTTATCCTCCGGAAAAATGGATGCAACAATAATTTACGAAGATAATACAGCATGCATCGCTCAGTTGAAAGAAGGATACATTAAAGGAGATCGAACAAAACACATTTCTCCAAAATTCTTTTTCACTCATGATCTTCAGAAGAATGGTGATGTCAACATTCAACAAATTCGTTCGTGTGACAATCTTGCAGATATTTTTACAAAGTCACTCCTAAGTAAAGTATTTGAGAAACTTGTATCAAGAATAGGTCTTCGCCGTCTAAGAGATACTTGTCTTCATGAGGGGGAGAAATAAACGTTCAAAAGGATATTGTACTCTTTTTCCTTCACTATAATTTTTTTTCCACTGGGTTTTATTTTAGTAAGGTTTTAATGAGGCATATCTTCGGTGGACATCCAAGGGGGAGTGTTATAAATCATTATGGTGGATGTCCCACCAGTGCTCCTTTTTCTTCACTAGCAGCATAATAGCAGTGCATGCACAGTTTGAAGAATGTGAAGCAACAGTCGTACTTAAGTTTCTATAAATAGCAGTACTGCAATTGTAACATCACATAAAAAAAGCATAATAACACTACCTTATATTCTGTCCGCGTGAGCTTAGCTCAGTTGGTAAGGACAATGCATAATATATGCAAGGTCTCGGGTTCAAACCCCGGACACCACCAAAAAAAAAAAAAACACTACCTTATATTCTTCTTACTCTCTCTATCATTCTCTCTACTTATTTAAGTTTTTATAACAAAAACAGAATAATAAAGAGCAGTCATAAAATATAGGAAGCCCCTAATATGGTCCTTAATTTTAAGGGTCCATCCATGGTCCCCTCAAAATGACCTTCACTAATAGGTTTTACCAAAAATAAATTGTTTCATGGTCCCACACAATAAAAAGGAATTTTTAAAGTGCATTAGTGGATGTTACTTTTGTGCCCTTCCATATAACACCAAAATCTCTTGTGCAAAATAATTTTCTTCCTTTTCTCTCTCTCTTGTCTCTTCAGCGCCAGATTCATTCTTCTATCTCTCCTTCACCTTTAACAATTCATTAAATCCCCAAATTCTCTATTCTTTTTCTTCTTCCTCTCACCATCACAAGATCCAAAATCTTAGAAAGTAATTCATTTTCCTCCCCTGTCGCTCTGTTCACTGCTCAAGAATTATCCCCTCTTCTTCTATCTCTAAAGCCAAGAAAAATTATTAGATTAAATTTTATTGCCTAACAATCAAGTACCTACTGCCATCCTTCTAATATTATCACTGAATCAAAAAAGAAGTTATTCTTGTATGAAATTTGTTTGGATCAGAATTCAATATTACTATTCATTCAAAATACATACTTCTAGTTCTACATTTCATACAAAAGTAAAGTATGCCATTTTGCCCATTTTTTAATTCAATTCATTTAAATTGAATTTTTCTTGGGCTCTAAAGTTAAGTGTGTTCCAAATACGACATAAAAGGGGCTCATCCATCCATTTTCCCTTTATTTCTTAAATTTTTATACCAAGATATGCATAGAAGTTTATAGGTTAAATGCGGGCAGGGGTAGCGATGAACAAAGAGAAAGAGATGAGCAGAAAAATGGTTCTTTGCATAGGGATTTTAGGATTACATGTAAGGGCACAAAAGTTATATCCATTGTTGCACTTTAAAAATGATTTTTTGTTGTGTGGGACCATGAAATAATTTTTTTTAGTGAAACCTGCTATTGAAGGTCATTTGGAGAGGACCATGGGTGAACCCTTAAAATTAAGGACCATATTAGGGGCTCCCTAAAATATAAAATAGAATTAGGTATTAAGGTTTGATATTTTTGTACATGTCCGATATGATATATTTTTATACTAATATTTAGTAGGAGTAAACAATATCTAATCACCCCAACCGCCTTGGTCCACAAAGACTTAAATTGCAATTGCAATGTAACTAGAGCAAGAAAAAGTTATGAAGAAGCTACCACCACTAAAATCCAAAACCACCAACAAAAAAGGTATGAATATTAAAAAAGTTGACGAAGAAAGCACCGAGAAAATATATCAAAATAAAAACGCGGACATTACTGTTTCTGGAAAAGTGAAATAAATTCCACCGCTATCGTAATCCAATACCTAAAAGCGAATAGAAGAAAAGTCAATGGTCTTGTCTCTTCACACACGCATAAATAGAACCCATAACTCCCATTTCCCATTCCACACTCCAACGACCAACACAACAACAAACACCAACAATTTTACAAACTCAGGTTCACAATAAAACACAAACACAACACAAAGAAACATAGCAATAATAGCATGAAAGACATGAAACTTGTTTGGTCCCCAGAGAGAGCAACTGATTCATATATAGACACAGTTCAAGCAGTAACGACCAATCACCTTGTCAGTGAATCTGGTGTGGCGGAGTTTGTTTCCGCTATGGCGGCAGGATGGAACGGTCAGGGGATGTTCACTTTATTAGAAAATGAGAAATGTATATATCAATTTCATGTTCAATTCCAATATCCAAATCATTTTTTTCTTTTCTTTTTTGTAAATACAGTTGAACAGGGCCGGACCTTGGGGAGTGCAAGAAGCGCTACTGCACAGAGCCTCTAAAAACTATGGGTCTAAAAAAAAATTATAATACCCACCCCCATTGAAAAAATCACAACAATTATTTCTTTTTCGCATAAACCATTCGTTTTTCCATTTCCTACGACGTAGGAGTGACATTCCAAACGACACCGTTAGGTAAATTTCACCTCTCTTTCACTTAATTTTATTTTGTTTTGTTTCGTGTTTAAAAGTTCTTCTGATTCTGATTTTTTAATGAAGTTGATTTTACTGGGGCCTATTTTAAAAATAGAACCGAGCCTCCTATTTCATAGGAACGGCCCTGCAGTTAAATAGGATTATGGATATAGTGTCGTAAATTTTATATTTTTTTTGTTGTTGATCATGATTATGGGGTGGCAATTTGGTGACATAATATCACCGTGACATTAAATCTAGGCCACACAACACACACCTTTATGTGGCCCAGATTTAATGTCACTCATACAACACATCTGGGCCACACAACACAACCTTTTGTGTGGCTCAGATTTAGTGTCACGGTGACATTATGTCACCAAAGTATTATCCATGATTATGGATATAGTGGCTAACGAGTCAGAAGAAAAAGAAAAAAAAGTTTGTTGATTAATGAGAAAGTGCTTAACCACTACATTTATCTAGCTTCTTTTTCTCTTCTAGCTTGACTTTAATGTTCACTTTATTATAAGGCAAATGTTAACTTGTGCCCTCAAGGGCACATGTTAAGGAATTTATTATAGAATTATACGTATCAAAAGTCGTGCATTCAACTTTTTAAAAGTCAAAATATTATGATTTCCAATGCAAAGTTGCTCTTTTTAAATTCATTAACATGTGCCCTTAGGGCACAAGTTAACATGACCCTTATTATAAAATGAGAAATGTATCTAGCTTCTTAAATAGTATATTCTCTATTTTTTCATTGCATTCTATTTAGAACCATAAATATCCTGGTTACTAATAACTTGTACAATTTTGAGAACAACCTTCTTTTTCAAACATGGACCTAATAAAGTGAAACGAGTGAATACTCAAATTCGTCACTGAATTTGCACGAATCAGACAAAAACATCCCTCAATTCATCGAAATGCATGTTTTGTTCCTGAATTTATCATATCTCAATCAAATTAGTCCCTACGTGCATTTAAGGCGTTAACGGTGATGACGTGGCCGTTAACCTCTCACATGGGTTGCCATGTCAGATGCCACATAAGCAGGGACTAAATTGATCGATAGTGACAAAAATTTCGAAGGACAAAATTGATTGATTTAAAAAAATATTATGCAACAAAGTCCCTGTTAATTTTTACATACTATCAAATCGATCCCTAAATTATATTAAAAAAACCGTCAAATAAGTCCTTGAATTATATAAACATATAACCAATTTGATCCTTGAAGCATATATTTGAAGAACAAAGTAAAAATGGCAGAACACACAACTTCATCCTTGAAAATAACATTAAATAAGTCATATGTCTTAAGTTTGAAATATTACATAGGCAAAAGCAACCCAACTATGGAGCATTAACAAGTTAAATATTACATAACCAAAAAGAAACCCAACTAGGGGGCATAATTTAAACAAGTCAAAATATTCCAAAAGCATGATCTAAACATGCACCAAATATCACTTCTTTAGAAATCTGGGGGTTGGGATAAACTTCATGAACTTAGATTGGGTTGATCAGGATGGACCATAATTTGGACATGGAACTCTAATAATGCCAAGAGCAGTTGGATGTGTTGGTTCAGGACCCCTCACTGGTATTTGTTTAGGCCTCTCATTTGAAATAACTGGTCGTTTAATGTCACGCCTCCTTGCAGGAACACCCTGCAACAACATTTTCAATCATATCAGTCCCTAAATCATAAAACATTCAATCAAATAAGTCCCTGAATTATATCACTAACTATCAAATCGATCTCTTAGATTTAACAGTCATACATGTCCAGGAACTACTTCATTTGCAACAACATTGAGAGCATTTTGTCCCTGAATTGCAACATTTCCAGCAATAACATCTCCAACAATGACATTTTCAGCAGTTTCTGCAACTTTGTCCATCATTTTCAGTAACAAGATTTCCAGGATTAACATTTTCAGCAACAAGATTTTGCCAACATTAGTCATAATCACAAGCAAAACAACATAAAAATGTAAATCACAGTACAAAATAAACCCTTTTTATAAACTGTTTTAATCAACCACTTATGTTGTTCATAACTACTCTAATGTTCATCATTTTTAGTAACCAAACATAAAAAAACTCTAAAATTGAAAACAAATACCTAAAAACTGAAGACGAAAATCACAAAAACGGACAAAAAAAGGGAGAAAACGAACAAGACTTAATGGAAAACGAACAGGAACGACGTTACCTTAATAAACGACGAAATCTTTTGTCAAAATGGAATCTTTTGCAATGTTCCTCGTCGGAGATGATGATGATTTTGGAGAGGCGAAGATAATGAAGGTTTTAGTGGGAAGGAGAAAGGTCAGGGACGTTTTTGATGTTCTGACTGAAATGTGAGGATGGAAAGGTATGGGTAATATAGGGGTAAATTTGGAAAAACATGAAAAATTGAATTTAAAAAGTAAAAACAAAATTTTTAGCGTTTCCATCAAATTGGTCCTTGTACACGTGGCTTTCCTTGTCAACACGTGTACAAGACAACATGACATGCAGGACGACAACTCAGCAACACTAACAGAGCATTTGGACGGAAGGACTATTTTGATGGATGTTTTTTAAATTCAGGGACAAAGCGTGCATTTTGATGAATTGGGGGACGTTTTTGTCCGATTCGTGAAAATTCAAGGACGAATTTGGGTATTCACTCAAAGTGAAATTGGGGAGCCCCTAATATGGACCCCAATTTAAAAGGACCTCCAATGGACCTCAACAAGTGATAGGCTACATCCGGTCATTGTTGTTAGGCAAAAAGTTACATTAAAACAACTTCCTTCATTTTCAACACTCAAAACACAACACATGTTTCATCTCTTTCAATTGTCATGACTCATTGCTTATTCTTGAGAAATAAGAGTATACTTGATAAATCTCAGATCTATCTTAATCTTAAGAGAAGGAGAAGACAAAGATCACCTTCCTATCTAGACTCTAATCTCTACCCAAAAGGACAAAAAAAATTCACTTCCACTTGTCCTGTTTCTGTTGAGAAATCTGAAACAAAATCAGTTGTTTTATCCATGTACATAACACCATTGGTCTGTGATTATTTTTGGAACAAGATGTTCCATTTTGGTTTCAAACAACACCGATTCTCGAATGCCACCCCTGATACTCAATAATTTTGAGTTTGACGGTAAACAAAAAATTTGACAATCCATTTTAGAATTGATATTTATGATAACCAAATACTCCTACTTTCATCTTTCATACTAAAATAATCTGCATCGAGATAAAATCGGGACAATATTGTGGTTGAGAGAGAGAGAGAGATGTATTTAATAAAAAATGAACTTAAAACAATTATTAAAAAAAAAGTGATAATCGGCTACTGTGGGTAAAAATGAATGGTCCATGCTTGGACCCTTTTTAAAAGGGTGCATATTAGGGGCACCCGTTAAATTGGTCCCATAATTTCTATTTCACCAAGTATAAAACACAAACAAATTGCACTGGTCAATAAAAAAAAAAGGAAAATCTAGGTTAGGGAAGACATGACACGAGGCATTCATCTTAACTATTTGTGGCCATGAAACAAAAATTTAAAGCTTAAAACCTTATCTTGGACTAATTGACCCTTGGACCGTTCCGATAATTGAATGCAACACCAACTATTATTTTGTCAAAAATCTCCTTAACTATTTATTCGAGATAGAAAAATTGGTAAAAATAAGAAAATATATAGTTAATGATATTTAATAAAAGGCAAATAATAACAAAAAAAATATTATTAGATCTTTGTATATGTTTAGATAAACTAAAAACGACAGTTAAAAAGAAACAAAATATAATTTTAGAGAAATAAAAAAGCATTCCCACATTGCATTGCATGTACTTGGCGACCATTCTAGCGATGAAATCTTCATAACGAATCTTCCCATCAAACCCAACATCAACTTCCCTAATCCATTCATCAAACTCAGCAGGCTCAAGCTTCTCACCAATACTCGTCAAAATATGACGAAGCTCATTCACAGAAACAAATCCAGTTGCATCTTTATCGAGAACTTTGAACGCATCCCTTAGTTGATGATCGAACGGTTCAGGTTTCATGTGTTTGGACATGAGATCGAGAAATCGAGAGAAATCGAAAGGGGAGGTTAGATTCTCTTCGGCGACGATGGATTTGAGCTGAGCTTGGGTCGGGTTACCGCCGAGAGAACGCATGAGGATTCCGAGCTCCGATGGTGCGATCTTGCCGTCGTTGTCGGTGTCGAAGAGTGTGAATGCTTCTTTCATTGAAATGTTTTCGGATCTTTCTTTTTCACTCTCTCTTCAGAATCTCAGAACGAGGATAAATTGAAATTGAAAATGGTGGTGTTAACTTGTTTGGTACTTGTGATTTGTTTTTTTGTTTATTACGAGTTTTACGACGTAGTTATGATGGTTGAATTCTGCTCTTTACCCAAATGGAAATGCTCATTCCCAAAGTAAATGACAAATATACCCATATGCATGTTAACTCACGCCAGTGCAAATAAGTACGTAAGTTAACATACGTTGCGTAAGTTAACATGCGCTAGTGTTATTTGTAGAAAACTTAGCGTATGTTAACATGCGCTAGTGTAATGTGTAACGTGAGTTAACTCACGTTGCCATTTGCACTAGCGTGAGTTAACTCACGCTGAGCCCTACGCCTACTGAAATAAAAAACGAAACTACCAGCAAAACTAGCAAAAATGAAAGAGTTCTGACGGTACATTACATGTTCTTTGATGCTTGATGAGCGTAGAAACTTGTTTCCTGACAATTTGCAATGATTTGGAGTGAAGATTTTGACCCAAAAATTCGCACTTTTTGTGTTTTTGGAGGTGGAGGGAAAGAAAAAATGGCACTTTGTGCTTGCCTGCTGGGTTTTAACGAAAATAGTACTTAGCATGAGTTAACTCACGCAGCGCATGTTAACTTG
Organism: Medicago sativa; assembly: GCF_051527215.1. NCBI lineage: Eukaryota > Viridiplantae > Streptophyta > Magnoliopsida > Fabales > Fabaceae > Medicago > Medicago sativa. Next base: position 5,175,247 of record NC_140753.1, read on the forward strand.
CGTAGGGACAATTTAGTCATTTACTTTGGGAATGAGCATAACCATTTGGGTAAAGAGCATAAGTCATGATGGTTTTGAATTTTTGGACGGTTATTGAGTTTAGAGGGTTGATTATTTGGACCTAAGCCCAATAAAAAAAGAGCGATTGGTGTGTGCGGGGGTGTGGGGATGGGTGCATATAGGAGGTTGTTGGTTAATTATTTATGCGATTGGGCCATGACGTTTCCTCATGTACGTGGCTATATCCAAAGAAGGACAATATTGTGCACAAAGAAAAAATTGTCCAAGGCAAAAAACCAGCTCCATTATCAAAGCAAACTTGGGCACCTATCAAAGACAACCCATCAGGCATTGGTTCCTCTATTGCTTTTGCAGCGCCTCAAACATATAAGGACCCGGTAATTACTGAATCAGAGGCACATACCATTACGGTACAACATCAATATATTCCACACGAGGCAGTGAATCACGAAATTAATGCAGTGGAGGATCACTCACTCTCGGCCACTGTGGAGGTACCATCTGAACATCAAAATTTGGGGTCTGACACCATTGAAGGAGATATAGCGCAACACTTGGAGCACATTGTCACGGACAGCTCACCTCCCTCGGCACCCACGGTAAACCGCACTCTTGATGTTTCTCAAAATTCATTCAGAACGCCTCTTACAAATGTTATAGATGTTATGGCTAGATCCGTAATTGTGGTGAGATTGTGGTGAGTCATGAGCCTGTTATTACTCCCGTACAACCTTTATATGTTAGTTTTATTAGGGCTGATTCTGAGGCAACGGTGGATCCAACGTTACAGAAGGATATTAATTTTATGAAATCTTGGTTGGAGAAAGCTGCAGTGAATGAGGATGTTCCATTTTCCCTAGTTATTTCTAAGTCCCAGAAAAAGAAATTGGCAAAGATGAATAAAGAACAGACTAAGACATGCTATTCAACCCGTTCACAGGGTCCTTTACCACCTCCTCAATGATTATTATTTATTGGAACATTCGCGGGTTTGGTAATAATGATTCCCATGTTGCACTCCTTGAAATCGGAATCGTTTACATAATTGTATGCAGTTTTGTTTGCTTGTTATTTGCTCTCATTTTTAGAGGGAGGGTAATTGTTGTGCAGACATTATGGCGGACTTGGGACACGGCATGACTGTGACATCTTGGTATCATAATATGCCTGCCACATTGGCGGTTGATTTTGCTAGAGACTGACATGGTTTACCTATTTTTAGATTTCCTTAGCATGTTTCGGTCTTTTATTTCTGTCGTTCTTATTGTTTTCAGAGGGTTTTGGCCTAGTCCCCCCTCTTTTGTACATATTTTCCCTTTTTTTAATAATATGTATAGGAAGGCGGTAGAAGATTGGGGTTTCTGTTGGGTGCCAACCTAGTTGGGATGCTTTAGTTTCCCCTTGATGCCTAACCTTCATTTTGGCCTTCATCCAAAAAAAATAAAATTATTGTCCCTGTTTTAAATCAATTAATGTTTTTAAATATGCACTCATGTTTAACATATTGAAAAATATATCTTTCAAAATTTTAATTTTTTTTAATACGGATTGAATTAAATATGAATTTTTAAGCTATTGACGCTTAAATATTAATATAAAATTCATCTTTTGTTAAAAAATTTAAATTTTTGTTAGAAAGATTCTTATAATATTATAAATATTATAAAAAAATATGAACGATACACATAACTATTATATTATAATTTGATAAAAGCATGTTGGAAAATAAATAAATGCATTTAATAACATTGATTTTTAAATTGTACCAAAAAAAAACATTGATTTTTAAAGAGTAATTTTTAGGTAGAATTTTTTTAAAGAGTAATTGTAATTAGGAAGCTAAGAAATCTTAACACTCTTAATTTGTCAATTAGGAAGCTAAAAGTAATTTGTCCATTTATCATGCATGTAATCTTAATACAGATATGATTAAGCTAGGAGATTAAGAAATTTCAATTATAAATATAGTCAGCGCATTATGTTTACATGTTTACGTTATTAGACTTCTGTTTTGCTTCTTTCATATTCAACTACCATATTCGACTACATCTATCACTGACACGACACGACACAACACAATAATATAACCAAATTTTGCGAGCCAGGAATATGATAACCAACAGTCCTAACCATACAATATTGTCGGTCTGATTGTTGTTCGATAGAACTTTCCTTTCAACTTAAGTGGTACTTTCTTATCGCACAAAACACTTGAGGCTCTTCTGCATTTCAACCACCCACCTTGAATATGATGATTTACATCTGCTTCTATTTCTCCGTCATTTTGTACTATGGACCCAAAATACTTCAACCATGTAACTTGGGGTATGATATGATCACCAACTTTCATCTCCAAGGTAGACCTAATACTCCTTTTGCTGAAGTTACATTCCATATACTCCGTCTTGTTTCTACTCAGGCGGAAACTTGGGGTAAGAAAAAAATTAGTGATAAAGATGAAGATAATAATAAAACATTGAAATAGTTCTTATTAAATATTATAAAGTGGTAGACTAAATATATGTGAAAATATTATTATTATAAATAATAACATCACAATAAATGATAATGGGGACGTTAATAAGCCCCGTGATTTTTATATATCATTGAAAAGTATTAGTAATTTTTTTTGCATTCTTTTTATTTTTTTATATGAATTTATAAACAATAAATATGTATATCGTGCAAGATTCTTATATCAAATTATAATTACTATATTATAATTACTCCCACTATTATTTAGAATATTTAATTAGGCATGACAATAGGGTGGGGGGGAACAAATTTTACCTTCCCCGTCCCCACAACCTACTACCATATATTTACCCGCTACCCTACCCAAACCCAACACATATAAGAAATCGAATTTCATCCATGTCTCCGACAGGTTCGGATATCCTCGTCTCATCCTTGCAATTGATTTTTTTTTTTAATAAAATAGAAGTATTTATCTGCCTTATACGCAAAGTTGCAATGCATTATCTTGCAAAGAAATGACGATGATAGATCATGGCTATGGTGATGGGGAATAGGGAAAACTCTGATAAGTGAGTGTTATCTTTCAGATTGAGACTCTGATTGTGTGGCTGGAATGATTTATGGTTTGTGTTTCTTTTGATTTAAAAGGGGGCAATAAAATGATTTTCAACATTCGAAACGAGTTTGGGTATGGGTTCCGGGAGGGTATACCTATATCCCCGTTACTCATCCCGTACCCGTGTTTTAAAATCGGGGAAAACCCAAACCGAGTCAAAGCGAGAAAAATTCAGTTAAATTGAGTTTGGTTCAGATGGGTATGAGTTTTTTTTTTGGTCATATGCCTATATACAATACATAAAAAAAAATTAATTTAACTAATTAATATGTGACTGATTGTTGTCCCGTGTATGATTTGTACAACAATATTAGTTAGCGTCTAATTAATTAGAGAGTAATGTTTGTCTTGTGTTTTTTTTATAGTCATTCTTTGTAAGGATATAATGATTAATAATGAATACCGATTAAAAATAGTTATTTTATAATATGACATTAAGATAAACCAAAAAGCGTATGAAAATCATTTATACAAAAGAAGTAATTTTGAAGATGTTTAGTTTTATGTAAAGTAGTTGTATTTCTCATAATAAATACTAATCCTGTGTATAATTTATAAATGAGAAAGATTTTATAACTCTCCCAAAGTTATGTTATTTGTGATCATTCAATTGGATATAATTGAATAAATTTAGATGTAAAAATATATATCAGAGAGAAATAATCCTATGTTTTTTTTTTGTGAAAAAAAATCATGTTCTTTTTTCTTTTTTATTTACTCTTTTTTCCCATGTTTTTTAAAGATCGGTATAAAATGTTTCTCCAATATTTTTTATATTATTCATAAGTGAAATGTATTTTTATTCATGTTTTTTTATTAGAAACACACGATTAGATAAAATCACATGTACGACATAAAGTTTAGTAAATGTAAATTAAATATATGAGAAATTTTTTTAAAAATTTTAAAAACGACACTCAATAATTTATAGATTTTTTTATCATGATAAAAACCACCTCTTTAAAAAAAACAATCCAGGACCCGTTTCGTTACAAATTGAAATTATTATATATAGTTTGTTGAGATATTTACGCTACATAAAATATTAGGAATTCAATAAAAAATTAAATAAAATTCCTTCAAAAAAAATTAAATAAAATATGTAGTGGATAAGATCAGAAGTTTGTTAAGATATTAATGCGAAATAAAATAATGATTTTAAAAAATAATAAAAAGATTGAGAATAAACTTGGAATTGACACGTGGCATAAAAAACCTTACTTTATATATATACACTACTAGTTTAGAGACCCGGCGTTGCCCGGGTTAGATATTAGATAAGTTTTATAAGTTCGTGTGCACGAATACACGTGTCAGTATATTAGATTGAATTTATTTAAATTTAAAATTATAATAATATCATAAAAATAAATATAAATGATAAGATGAATGTCCAATGCAAGAATAAAAAGTGTAACAAAATCAATAATGAATTAGTCCAAGTGGTAAGAGTTTTGGGTCTCTTTAAACATGTGGTCATGAGTTTGTTTCGTGGCCCATGCGTATGAGAGAGAAAAATCGATTAAAAGGGAAGAAAGTGGTTGAATGACATAGTGCTAAAAGATTAGTAATAACTAATTGAAGCTTCTTTTCCTAAAAACAAATAAACAAATTGAAGTCTTTTAATCATAAACTAAGATCGTATATGTAAACTTTGTTGAAAGTATTATGTGTAGTTTGTTGAAATATTTCTGCTACGTAAAATATTAGAAATTCAATAATAATTTAAAGAAAATATTTAGTAGATAAGATCAAAATGTTGTTGAGATATTTATGTTAAATAAAATATTGGTTTTTAAAAATAGAAAAAATAATAAAAATATTGTGAATGAATGTGGAAGTGACACGTGGAATAAAAAACCTTATTATATATATATACACTATTGATTGATTGATCGATCGATTGATGTGTAGTTTGTTGACATATTTCTCTTACATAAAATATTAGAAATTCAATAAAAATTTAAAGAAAATACTGAGCGCATAAGATCAAAAGTTTGTTGAGATATTTATGTAAAATAAAATATTAATTTTTAAAAATAGAAAAAATAATAAAAATATTGAGAATGAATGTGGAAGTGACACGTGGCATAAAAAACCTTACTTTATATATATATATATTGATTAATTGATTGATTGATGTGTAGTTTGTTGAGATAAAAAATACTGAGTGCATAAGATCAAAAGTTTGTTGAGATATTTATGTTAAATAAAATATTGGTTGTTAAAAATAGAAAAAATAATAAAAATATTGAGAATGAATGTGGAAGTGACACGTGGCATAAAAAACCTTACTTTATATATATACTATTGATTGATTGATGCGTAGTTTGTTGAGATAAAAAATAGTGAGTGCATAAGATCAAAAGTTTGTTGAGATATTTATGTTAAATAAAATATTGGTTTTTAAAAATAGAAAAAATAATAAAAATATTGAGAATGAATGTGGAAGTGACACGTGGCATAAAAAACCTTACTTTATATATATACTATTGATTGATTGATTGATGTGTAGTTTGTTGAGATAAAAAATACTGAGTGCATAAGATCAAAAGTTTGTTGAGATATTTATGTTAAATAAAATATTGGTTTTTAAAAATAGAAAAAATAATAAAAATATTGAGAATGAATGTGGAAGTGACACGTGACATAAAAAGCCTTACTTTATATATATACTATTGATTGATTGATTGATATGAAATTATATTTTTGTAGTCAATAATATATTTTTGTACTGAAAAATATATTATTGTCCTCAATATAACATATTTTAGTACTCAATAGAGATATTTTTGTACTATATCTAATGAATTAAGTAATCTTTGTCAAACCCTTACTTGTGAATTAAGTATTCAAGAACATTGTTTGTTTATAAGCCCATAAACACACGAGTAACCTTGCAAATCCTCCCTCTTCCGTAATAACCCCTTCCACTCTCTCGATGGCCGTTTTTTCCTTGTTTTTGAATAGAAAATTTTATTCACGTCGAGGCAATGCAAGGAGCAATAAACTCTCGCGGGAAGGAAGGGAAAAAATACAACAAAAGCGCCGCAAATATAGGGGACATCATAACTCCCAAAAGAGACCCCCCAAAGGTACCCAAATTAGTCATGAGGCCAACATATACACGCGAAAAACTACCGCGAGCATACCCGTAAAAAAGGTTAGAAACCACATACCTCAAGATCTTGCATTATTAGTTTTGTCGAAACTTCCTTTAAAATCTTTGAAACGTTTTGGATGTGTACACAAAACATGGTCTCTCTTATTTGAAAACCAGTATTTCATCACCATGTTCGGGACTAATTTCATATCTATTTCTCACTCCTACTACGATGATACATCACTCATCCTACACCAGGTTGTCTATAAAGGTCGCAGGACTGTCTCCTTTTTGCATTTACTGTCTAGTCAGAGCTTTGAGAATAGACTTAAATTGGACTTGCCAACTCCACTTCAACAGGAGGACCCTATCTTTTATATTAGGGGTTCTAGCACTAATAACGGAACCCTTTGCCTTTCCAATGCAGATGACAGTACACTTGTATTGTGGAATCCAACAAGAGATGAAATCGTTGTCATTCCTTCCAGTCCTATGGAGTCTGTGTCACCTTATTGGAGCACTTCGATTTCTTTTCATGGATTTGGTTATGACTGTGTTAGAGATGACTATAAGATTATTAGGTGTCTAGATTATTTTCCATTAAGTGAAGAAGATCTTTTTTATCTCAATCTACCAGAAGAAGCGCAATCGGAAAAAATATTCTATGATAATGTATGGGAGATTTATAGTTTAAGATGTAACACTTGGGAAAAACTTGATGTCAATATGCTTTCGGATACAAACAAACATATATTATACACGAATGATGGAATTTGTCATTGGTTGAATAATGATGATCAACTTTGGTTGGTATCGTTTGACCTCAGCAGCTATGTGTATTTTACAACAAGCACGCCCATAACAATACCCACAAGAGATCCCAATTTTAAATATGGTATGGCGGCACAATCGGTGGTGTTAAATGGGTCCATCGCTTTGATCTCTTGGTATCCAAAAACGACTACCTTTGACATATCGATTTTAGGTGAACTTGGTGTGAGTGAATCATGGACTAAACTCTTCACTATTGGACCTTTTCCCTTCTATATTGAGAGACCTATTGGAGCAGGGAGGAATGGTGATATATTCTTCGAAAAAAAAGGTAAAAAAATAGCCTGCTATGATTTAAGTACACGCATGGTTGAGGAACTAGGTCTTGAAGAAGCACCATCAAATAGAATAATTTACAAGAAAAAGTGGTTTGTCAAATCCAGTAAATCATTAGTTGGTTTTCTTGTTCTCAACTAAGAGATTTATGATTCTGTTTATTAGGATCATTTTACCTTGGATAATAAAAAGTGGTTTGTCAATCACTCATTATCATAATTATGATTATGCAGTATATGAAAAATTAATAAAGCATTTTATAATTATGAATATTGTTTCTTTATAAATTTTATATTGAAAGTCTGTTATCTTTCCATTTGAAAGTATACGTTTGACTGGATGAAAATATCAAGTTATTTGAAATGCCTTAAAGAAAGATGATTAACTGATTGCTTTGCAGAATGCAAATGAATGATCCAACTGTAGGAAACATATTACAAAGGAGTCTAAGTAAAGTCTTCAATATAAAATTGTTTATATATACTTGTTTTGAATATGCTATATTGTTTGTCATTTGATTTAATAGCTGCATTGTTTATTTACCTCAACTTGGATTCCAGTAGTTCGATTTTTGGCATTAGTATTTGATGATGTTTTGATGTCATGGGATTATATATATCAAACAATTTTACTTGTCTAACCAAAGAGAGGCCAAAGTGGGGGAGTTATGTGGGCCAGTTGATGCGGAACCGAACTGGGCCCTCTCTTGGAGGCGTCCGCTGTTTGTCTGGGAGGACAATATTTTGGGTGAGTTATTGGAGGATTTGGGGGATTTTCTGAGGCTTGATGTGCCAGATAGGTGGTGGTGGAAGTTGGAGGAGAAGGGTTCCTTTTTGGTGAGTTCCATGTATAGGAAATTGGATGAATTGGTGGTGACCGTCCCGCGAACGGAGGTGCAGCTGTCGGCGTTTTCACATATTTGGAAGAGTCCGGCACTGGCAAAGGTGATTGCCTTTTCTTGGAAGCTTCTTCGCGATAGGATACCGACTAGAGCCAACCTATCGAGGAGGCATGTCCTTCCACCGGACTCCACTCTTTCCTGTGTGTTGTGTGATGGGGTTCCGAAAGTGACGGATCATCTTTTCCTCAACTGTGTTATGGAAACAGCAGTTTGGACCAAGCTTCTGTCATGGCTCGGTTTCAATTTTCATCCACCACCGGATTTGTTTCATCTTTGGAAGTGGTGGGATGAGTTGTCAAGGAATAAGAAGATTCAGAAGGGTTATCGGATTATTTAGCACGCCGCGGTTTGGACTATTTGGAGAGTTAGAAATGACTTCATTTTCAACAATTCTCCTTTTTGCATTGATGAGATGGTGGAGGACATTAAGGTGTTAGCATGGAGATGGGTTTTGAGCCGCTTGAATTTGCCGGTTTGTTTGTACTACGAATGGACTTGGAATCTGCAAGAGTGTCTGGTGCGGTAATGGTGGTTTTTGGGGTCTGTTACGCGGGTGCTGCGGCTTTCGTATGCTGCTGTTCTGCTTTTTTGGCTAGGAGTATATGACAGCCTCACTGCTGTCCTGCTTCTTTGCACCTGTGTTGCTGTCCTGTTGCTGGTCTGGTATGCCTGACTGGTTTTTCAGCTGCTGGGGTTTTTTTGGTTCTGGTGTGGCTAGGTGCTTTTATGTTTTTGGCTGTGCTGTTTTTGCGCACTTTCTTGTATCTCAGTTTTGGCCGCGAGTTTTTGTGCGTCTCGCGCAATCTTGACGTGAATTAAATTTCGCTATTTAAAAAAAAAAATATCAAACAATTACTGAACTCTTACAAAGAAACTTATGAAGAAATTTTGTTGGAATATTATGCTGTCAATTAACTGAATTCTTCAAGATGTCATTTAACTAGATCTTGTTCTTTATCTTAGTTTTGACACTCCTAATGAGCCTGTCGAATTACTAAACACGTACATTGTCCGTCTTTTAAAATTTTGATGCTATGAATTTAACATTCTATGTCACTTTGATGTACTCTTCAAAAAAAAATGTCACTTTGATGTAAGAGAGAGACCAAGATATCAATGTTTGGCTTTGCAGTATTAATTTTGAAAGTTTGTGAAATAAGCAGCAGTTGCAAGTCTATATGTGCATCTCCCTATTTGGTTTCACTTATTTTGGGAATTCAGTTCAAAACTGATAATGAGGCGGTTTACCGTTAAGATTGTGGTTATGTTGATTTAGTCCATGACATGTAGTGTATGCTTTCTATAGATTCTAACATTTGCGTGGTGGTTGGGTGGGCTAGCTTAGCTTCTTAACAAAAAACATCTGTGTGGTTGTACGATTTTGCTAGAATATTCTCTTTTCATTCTCACAAGTTCCATGAACATTGATCATTTGTTCTTCACTTCTATGTAATGGACGATTCTAAATGATTTTCATGTGCCTAACTTCCACCTTTTTCTTCTTCTTATTTCAATGTATGTAAACAACAATTATGGTTGGGAGCCTAATTGATCTTAGTCTAAATGAACTATACTCATAACTCCAATTGAAAAATATAAAGATTGATGCCTAAGCCTGATTTCTTGTACCTTAAAATAGATATAGCTTCTCAATGAAAACCCATTTTGTGTCTAAGCATATAAGTAAGAAATATTCTGAATTCAGAACCTCAAAGTGTTGTCCTTGTGAAGCATGACAGGGTCTGTATATGTACAATAAAATAAAATAGGTGTGACCGAGTGACAGATAAGCCAATAGTGATCTATGAAATGAAAATGTAAGAGGGTCATTGGAATATCAAATTGACAAGAATTCAATGTTCATTCTGTGATACAACCATATACCAGTGAAGCTTACAGAAAGAACAAAATCACATAGAAAGAACAAAAGCACATGATATGACAAATTATTACAAATGAGCTCCTTACCCTCCCAACTCTCATACAAATAAAGCTTTTAACATTTTCAATAAACATATTCCAAATGATTAATCAATAACCATTTCATGACATATTAAATTAGCTAATGTTTTGTCAAAAAAAAAAAATTAGCTAATGTGGCATACTGATTGGCATTACAAATGCATTCAAAGTTCAAACACATAGTACCCTACAAATGCAACCGCCCAAGAGTTCATAATACAATATAATTATCAAGAAAATAGTGAAAGATAATACTTCAAAACCTTATTCTTCTTGTTTGAGTCATCTTCTTAAGCTTGCTCATTGTTACCAAGGAGTGAAAGCAGAGACTGTGTGTACATGGCCACTTGAGATCCAAATCCATCATTGTAATAGCAGTGATGCTCTAGCAACTGTCCTTTGTCATCATACTTCACCAATTCAGTACCACCATCTGTTCCAATAATATCACCACTTATTGTAGAGCACATTGGGGCAAAGTACTTAATGGAAATGCCATCAATAGACAGAACAAGAGTCTTAGTCCAGAAATTAGAGAGAAATTAACTTTGAATCAACAGCGTAGTAATAAATGTAATGTGTGACGTAGTGATTAATAAGTGAATAATCAGTGAGTCAATGGGTCAGTTAAGGTGAGAATGAAAGAACTAAAATGAGCATCCTTTTCTCTTGTGGCACCTTAAGAGTAAATATAAACATAAGAGTAGTTATAAAACAGCTAAATCTATGTGCCACTTTTTTTTTCTTTTCCTTTCCATCCTTCTCTCTTTTAATTTGTTTCCTTGAGTTGCAGGATTAGGTGCTTACTCTTTGAACATCTGTTTGTCTTCCCAATTAGACAGATGCTCCATATTTACCTGTTAAAATACAGCAAATTAAAATTGGATATGGTCCATGTAAACATAACATGCAAATAAACTGTAATGCCAAAATATAAAGGGTGAAAGATATTATGCACTTCTATTGAGAGGACAAGAAATGCAGTCCAATAGGCAAGAAAAATATGCAATCTAATCAGTAATAAAACTTTGATTTCTCAATGTTACCGACATATACTGGAAATAAGATTAATAATCTGTGTGAAGAAAACAAGGAAAACATCCTCCCAGTCCCAGGATGATATAAAGAAGTCACTAGTTTGAGTTTTTGCAAAAATGAACAGAGGACCAAACAGAAAAAGCAAACCAAAATATAATAGTGTTAATGTTAGATTGTAATATAAAAGCAAACCAAAATAATTACCAGCTTAACTTCTGCCAACCATGCGGTGAACTCTGGACGCTTGGTCCTGCAATATTCATAACATCACTCAAACAAGGTATACCAAAACCCATAGTTCACAGGATATTAATGCTAAATTTTAAATTAGCTAGATAACAAATGCAAACTCAGCCAAAAATACAGGCTGATGATTTACTTCAGCACAAGCTTTAGAATGTAGGTACTTAAAGATCAAAGATCTTCTGAAATCAACAGATAAGCTCTGATGATTTGAGAATTGAAATCTTAATAAAATAAATTGAAGCTTCCATAAGAAAATTAAACATATGAAATGACCATAATATCAAGTCAACATGTTAAAATGGAAGTCTTGACGCAACAGTTGGAGGCTTGGAGTTGCTTCCATGTGACTGTAGTCTTGGAAACATTCTCTTGCAAATGCAAACTAAGGTAGCCTGCCATAGGTCTGCAGCGTAGGTCTTTAGCTTCTAAACAGGAAAAGTACACACCTCGATATAAAATTTTGCTAAAGTGTGGTATGCAACTTCATCCACACAACAGCTGCCAATACATTACAGAAAATTACAGAAAACTGTAGGGAGCATTCTCAGCACCAATTACTTCATCCACATCTGTTAAGTAGATATCACTTTTTGATCTTCATGATTCAACCAGCACATTCAGAGTCATTGATTGCAGCTTTGTCTAAGAGGTTGCTCAAAAAATCTTTACAATGTCAGTGTTTTACAAATATATCTAATTACATCTCACTATTATAGTATTAAAATATCTCTACAAATATCTATACGATGAGACATGAGGGTAAAAAATGGTACCGAAATTGCTTGATGTGCCTCTGCTTCTTGATCCTTAGTAGTTCGTCTAAGACGCCAACGTTTTAAAAGAGCAATGTAGAATCAGCGGGCAATTGCAGAACTCAGCATACTCTGAATAAATTTTAAGACACCAACCATATAACGAGACAATTAAATTAAAAGATTGGATTGCCCACATTATTTCACTCAAGCATCTAAGAGTTTCACTTAAATTTGTGTCGTCATGATAAATTTTTTTTACCAGTTCAGTAGTTATCGATCCTATTTGGCACTTGCTGTCCATCCACGTATGAATTGGTAATCAAAGTACGAGGAGGGGAAGGGAAATGGAGAGACTGTGAAATGAGAGAAAATCTCTAAGGTAATCATATTGAATGAGGTACATGATCCTCTTATTTATAGAGCTTTATTGTTGCTTGAACCAACTTTGTAACTACCCCTAACTAACTAACTAACTGAACCTCCGTTTTGAATCAAAGTATCAAACGACAGGGTGAAATTAACCATGTAGCTCATACAAAATGAATACATAGTGTGAATCTTGTTATATGGATAATATTCATTTTTCAGAAGATGCAGGACTGATTTCAACAGAATTGTTCCCTAATACAAAACTAGCTACATTAATTTCCTATGCAAGCTCCTAAGAATATGAGGTTATGAACAAAGCTGAAATTTAAATAAAGTTAAAACTTATAAAATGAAGTAAAATTTGGCGAATGTGCTGCCACAAGAATCAAATTCAAGATGCTGAGGATCCTACTCCTCCAATAGTAAATCACGGGAGCAAACTACATATACCTTCAATGATGTTAACCAATGGCTAGAAGGAATCTATACAAATAACATTAAATCGCATAAGATGAAGTAAATTATAGGCATCTTTCAGCATAGAGATATTCACATTTGGATTTGTGATGCAATTTATGTCAATTTGCAATTAGAATCTCTTATAACAGCATATTAACACATGGTACAATTCTAAAAGCCATGTAACAGAAAATCCATCTGTATGTCCGTCTGTGTATGCTATAAGGGTATATGTTCTTGAGGCATGTAAACAAGGACAGCATAATTGTTATACAAGTCTTCAATGACAATTCATTCAAGAATATCATCAGTGTCAAAGTTAACATGACCAGGATATTGATGCGAATAAACTGACCAAGGTAGCTGAAATTAGATGAACAAATGCTACACTAGACAATGGTTCCGATTTTCCTTGTTGAAACTTCTCCGGCATACTTTAAAATTTGAGACAACAAATGAATCTTGAGATGATCATAAGGTTAACAGCTTCATTTCAACTGAACTATGACCAATTGTCTTTGCAATCCTTTTATGCTTCATCCTTTTGAAAAGGCTTCAGCTTGTTTAGTCGTACTTTCACTTGACTAGCAACATAGATGTTTTCATGAATCTGGAAACCATTTAAAAGAGCACCAAATATGGCAATATTTGGTTTTATCGACATTGTCTGCATTAGTTTTTCCGTCTCTCGGAAATTACCTGCCCGAATCAAAAGATCAACCGTGAATCATAACGCTCTCTTTCTGGCACTATACCATACCTCTTTGTAATCAGGTTAAATTGTCTTTGAGCCTCTTCAACCAGTCTAACATGACTACATGCATTGCTTATACAACTCCAATATAAGTAATACTATCCATTTGCATTATTTGAAACATACTCTATGCTTCATTTCCATGACCATGTATTGCTAAACCATTAATCATGCTAGTCCATATCACCATTCACCACATCTTTCTTTTCCAAACTATTAAATATCTTTTGTGCACTTCCTAGTTCACCATTCTTGGCATACATTGCTTTTCAATAGACAACCATGAACAGTTTTTCCAAATCCCAATGCCAAAGCAGTGGGACTCAAAATAAGAGTTGATTGTAGTGCAAATAACTACTACATCAGAGATTGAATTCTTAAGAGTATGTTGGCATATAATTCTAAGAGACGCACAACAGTGAGATTCAAAAGGAATGAATGAACACAAAGATGAAAGATATAATAGCCTTAGCGGGTTAGTCCATCAACAAAAGCATCAAGGGATAAGATAAGAATCAGATGATGATATTTAAAACAAGAGTATCATGAATTTAATATTTGGCAATTCATAAGTTGTTGTTGGTTGCATGACGGCCTATGTGTGTATTTATACTGTGATTGATGATAATGTTATAGGAATAAAGAAGAAATTTGTGGTGTATAAGAATCAAAACTCATAAGTCGTAAGTTACTAAGTGAACTTACAGTCCATGAGGGGATGTTTCAAGAGGGCTCAACTATCTGTCATGTTAAGAATTCAACAAGTGAAAATGAGCAGAAGATAGAAATGTGAAAAAGATTCCGAACTTGTGAATATTGATGCACTCTAAATGATGGAAACTACTCAAGCATATGAGTGCAACGAATTGGAAGAAAAGAAATGAAAAATAAAAGAAAAGAAAGAGTTAGGAAGAGTCTACCAAGCAAGTTGATGCTGAACAATATTAGTCCCACATCGAGGAGTTGAGAGAAAGAGTGAGTGGATGTGGGATATAAAAACAGAAGCGAGCCTCACTTCCAATTCATACCTTTCTCGGCCTTTTGGCTAAGATCAAGTGTAGTATCTGTTCTTATCAGTTTAATATCTGATATGTGGCCCAATGGGTCACACGATATTAAATTACTTTTTTGAGGGTGAGAAACTATCACAATAGCTTGCTATTGGGTTTCTCGAGTGTCGCCTTTGCGTTGCACTATTGCATTGGCTGGCGCACCCCACCAATTTAGTTCAAAATTTACTTGTTTGTTGGCTTTATATTAAGATAGTAAATTTTGCCAATGTAGTGGTCCCTAAGGAAAAGTGAAGTGGGTATCCTCTTGAAATTATTGAAATGTAATCACGAACCCAAAAATCATAGATATTCCTTGAAATTTGGTCCTTCTGTTAACTTGCTTAACATGGCATTATCTCAATAAGGTTCAATATGCTTATAATTAATTAGTCTTATCCATATCTTTTTCACAAGCAAAATGAAATCTATTAAACCAAACTAATCAGCACAAGTGTTAATATTAGGGAAGCAAAGGAATACAAGAAAAGTGCAAAAATCTGTGCAATCCCAACCACACAACAGCTACCAATACAAAACAGAAAATGAAAAATGCCAAAATATGAACATCAGAAGACTAGACAAAACCAAGGAAAGAGGGAATTAATATACAGAACAATGAGATAGTCCTTTACTCTTTTACTCTTGTCTTGAGCAATCTCAATGAGGATAAAATGTTTGGCTCCTCACAATTGCTTTAACTAAAAATCATATATTCTTTCCAAATGGTCTAATATATTGCAAAACTTGATTATGGTAACCAAATGCTATTCATTGTTTCTGTTGCCAATACAAACAGCATATTATTACAATAAAGTTCTTATAGATGGAAAGTAGAACTATATGTTTTTTTTTCCTTCCAATTCTATGTCAGAACAATACAACCTTTGTGCAAGAACATAATAATTGGAATATTAGTATAACTGAACCAAAATATTAACAAATAAAAAATAAAGTCTTCTCTGAAATAATTTAACACCAACATAATTTTTTTTTTTTTTTTTTTGTTATTTCAGTAAACATTTTGTTCATACACATCAGTTTACTCTCCCATGCCTTCCTCAGCAACCTTCTTATCCTTGTACACATACCACTTTGCACAAGCCAAGTATATCATCAAATTTATAGCACTCAACATAGCCAAAAGCCAGTAATAATCATAAAGCCTCCCTTGGTTAAGATTATCTGCAATCCATGGTTTACTTGGACCTGTTATTTTATTCACTGTGGACACTAATAAAGAGCTGAAGAAAAATCCCAAAGATCTTGAGCTCAAGAATAGTCCCATGCTCATAGTTTTCATCCCATCTGGACATTCTCTGAGAAAAAAGTCTAGTTGTCCCATATACATAAAGGACTCTCCTGATCCCACGATGAAAAATTGCGGCATCAACCAGAAAACACTTAATGGGATCTTTGTCGTTGGATCATTCACCAAACCATGTGATTGTGCAAATGTTAATCGCTTTTGTTCGACAAGAGCTGCTGCAACCATAGATAAGATTGAAAGAACTAAACCAACTCCAGTATGCTGTAAAGGGGTAAGCCCTTGTGGATTTTTAAGCACTTTCCTTGCAACTGGACTAATGACACGGTCATAAAAAGGGACATTTAGGAGAATAGTTCCAATTAAGAAGGATGTCATCGATGCTGCTGGGATTTGAAATGATTTTCCAATGTGGCGATCCATAGTTGTTGCCTGTGATACCGAGAGTGTCATCATTTGAACTTGAACAGTCCAAAACACGATGGTTGATGCCCATATGGGGAGCATTCTTAGCACCAATTTCACTTCTTCTACATCGGTTAAGGTAGATAGATGCCACTTACTTATCTTCATGATTCCACCAACACTTTCATAGTCCTTGATGGCCGCTTTGTCCAAAAAGCTGTTCGAAAATATATTTACACTATCAGTTAACTTTACACATGCATCCAACTAACTACATCTCACACTATTATAGTATTCCGACACTTTATAAAATATATCTACAAATATCTACGATAAGATACAAGGGTAAAAAGTGTTACCGAAACTGTTTGCTGTGTGGTAACCTCTGCTTCTTGATCCTCGGTGGTTCATGTAAGATGGCATCGTCGTTAAAGAGCATCGCGGAATCAGAAGGCAATTGCAAGTTCCTCTTCCTCCAAGCAGCCACAAACACAACCGCAATCTGAGTCAACGGACTACCTACCGGTTTCTTGTAACGATACTTACATGTTCCGCATAAAAACACAACAAGTGCTAGCACAATAGCACAAGCACAGATACCATAACCCCAATCTCTACCCTGATGATCTTGTATGTAAACAAGGACTGTCACTGCCATAAGAGATCCTAGGTTTACGATGAAGTAATACCAATTGAGAAATTTAACCATATGTTTCTTCTCTTCTTTATCAGTAGCATCAAATTGATCTGAACCAAAGCCAGGGACACTGGATTTTAAACCCCCTGTGCCAAGTGCAGTGACATAAAGCGCTAAAAACAGAACCGTTAACTGTTTATTGTTTGCTTTTACACAAGTTGTATGTTCCTT
The DNA here is from genome assembly GCF_051527215.1 of Medicago sativa. Taxonomy (NCBI): domain Eukaryota; kingdom Viridiplantae; phylum Streptophyta; class Magnoliopsida; order Fabales; family Fabaceae; genus Medicago; species Medicago sativa. The sequence goes on from NC_140753.1 coordinate 5,192,645, forward strand.
GCATGTTGGAGGACTTAGGCTTGGAATGATAGTTGATATCATCAAGAGAGCAACACCCTATTAAATTATGAATAAAACTATCAAAATTAAACTCTTAAATTATCATTATTATTAGAAACTGGCGTTCAATTTCTCCGCTTTTTTTTTACTATAGTGTAAATTATGATGAATTTAATTTTTTATAGAAAAATTTGTTCAACGCTATAATTGGTATAATGAAAAATCGAGCCTAGAATCTCATATTCCTTAGATAGTGTTATAGATTGTTTGTACCAAAAAAAAAAAAGTGTTATAGATTGTAGATATAAAAGACAATATCAAAGGGGTAGACAATAAACCTTACTAATATCGAACAAGTATAAAGATTATAATAAATTTATAGCAAGTTGCGGCGAACCTGGTGGACAAAGCATATTATGGTTGTGTTGATATTTATTTAGATGATGAAAATGAAATGATTATTAAAATGGGTGTAAAAGCAAAACTAGTAGCAACTAGCAACAAATAACATGTTTTGATTCCTTACTGTTGCTTGAACGGCTGCAAAGACAGCAATATTGAGGTATCTGTCACAGAAGGAACAAAAATAACGAAATATCACTTGAATGAAATGAAACTAAAAAGAAATTTGATTGATACTGTTAGGACTAATTGAGGGTTTGGTATCACCATGGATTACCAGAATCACGGTTAACATCGTGATTATGACAAACTCATCGTGATAACAAACATCGACGCACTAATTAACTAGTATACGAACCTTCCAATGTAAGTGTCGCCTAGAAAGCCACCGAACAAACAAAGCATAAATGAAGTTCCAACAAAATTTGTAACTATGTTGGCAGAGGCAGCGTTACCCAAATGCATTGTACCTGTTAAATATGTGACCAAATTCACGGTTATGCCTAGTGTTGTCAACCTTTCCATCACTTCTCCTCCTGATAAACAAAAAGACACATAAAATCAATACAAAAGAAACGGCATGCATGCAGTAGAAGAGAGTGATTGATTAATTTGTGAGAGACCTAATATCATGGAAGCTGAAGTCCAACCACCAGTTTTAGATCTTTCTGCTGGAAAACCCTTACAGTCATAGGCATCAGGGACAATTTTGTCTTGTGTTGTGGGGAGAGTGCCCATTGTAGCTTGAGATGTGAAATGTGAAATGTTTCAATGAGGAGCAAGTTATGTTGTTTCTGTCTTCATATATATATACTCCAAACTCCAAAGTAAAGGCTAGGCCCACATATGACCAGGATTTTTTTTTTTTTGAAGGAACATATGACCAGGATTCATAGTTTTCAGACTCGGCTCGGTCATCGACTCGGCGAGGGTACTGGGTCACTGGGTCAATGGTCGAACCACTGGGTCGTTGGTCGAACCGCATGACTGAATCGGAACCACTCGGATGACTCGGTTAGATAACTCGGTCCTTAGATTAAATTTATATAGTTATTTAACCGGATTAACTCGGATTGAATCGGTGACTCGGTCACTTTAAAAACTAAAATAATGACCCCTGTAAAATAAGATAAAAACTATCCAACAATAATAATTTCATAGGCTAATTGCTCAAATTCAAAACATAGTCATAACTCAAAATACATCTTGGTAGTAAAAATCCAAATAGATCCCAAAAAAGTATGATTCCAATTCCAACATAAATTCAAATAAGAGATTGCCCCAGTTGTAAAAATCCAAAAAGATCCAAAGAAAGTATAATTCCAACACAAGTATTATCATCAATAACATTTAATTCCAAGGAGTCAAGATTGATTGAGCAAAACGACGTCGTTTCAGACTTTCAGTGAAGCAAAAAAAAAAAAAAAGCAAAAAACCGGTCTGACCCATGACTCGGCCGAGTCACCGGTTTTTACCGGTTTTGACCGGTTTTGACCGGGTTTGACCGAGTTAACTGCATGGCCGATCCAAATGTTGGCTCGAACCGGCTTACCCACCGGTTCACGGTCCGACCGGTCCGACCGGCCGGTCCGAGCCGAGTCTGAAAACTATGCCAGGATTTATTAATGTTGTTTCGAGTTTATCACCATCACATTTTTATTTTCTCAAAAGTCAACAATATACTTCCTCTTTTCTTAAAAAAAAACAATATACTTCCTCTTATCCTTTTTACTATAAAAGACTATTTTTGTAACACATTAACCACTTTTTTACCACTTTATTTTAAACTATTTTGACTATTTTATTAACTATAAAAAATGTAAGAAATTAACCAGCTATTTATTTTATGTCATTTTATAATTATGTAAAATAGTTGGTTTTTTTAAGGGAGTAAAATAGTTGGTTAATGACTTGCATTTTTTGTGAATAACGAAATAATAAAATGATTAATAAAAAATATGTTATAAAATGATTAATAACATATATTTTTGTAGTTAATGATAAAATCTTTATGTGTTAAACAGACCAAAAAAAAAAAAACTTTATGTGTTACAAAAGTGCTTCTCTAATCCGATTGTGTATGTGCTCACGATTTAATCTATATTAAACCGTACATTATTTTTTTTTTAGAAAAACTGTACATTATTTTATTAAAGTCTATTAAGTTTTTATATTAACCTAATTTATCTTTACAAAATTGATTTTTAAGATGATAATGTCTACCATTTATGAACTCATGTCTCATTTAACGTTGCGTTTGTTACTCTACACAAAAAATAAACCTGTATATATAATAGCACACTAATACTGTTCTTAATACATTTACAAAAATAACAAAAAGAGGAATGATATTTTGACATCCATTTGATGACAATTTTGTTGACAACCTTGTTTTTCTCACTTTTTATTGGTCAAAAACAATGGAGAGAGAAAAAGAAAGAGAGAGAATAACAACATCATGTGAGTATGAGAGAGAAAGTTGTCTAAAAATTATCAAAAAGTGGTTGTCAAAATATCATTTCTCTAAAAAAAAGACTACAAGGAAAGACATAGTGTAATAGTATACTACTTTAATGACCGACGCATTGGCACTAGTAGTACCCCACTTGTCAGGACAAAACATCGACAGATCCGAAAAATCCATGCAAAGACATCAGACAGACACATACAAACAAACTTCTAGTTCTTCTTTACCCCTCATCAACCTGAACCAAACGGCAACTATGTTACACATTTGTTGCGTGAACTATTAGAGCAACAACTGTAAATCCCAAACATAAATATATACATTGTAAAACACCATACATCTGCTGTGTTATCAGGGGAATTGGAGATTACCATATTGAACTTAAAGTAATTATATAATTGATCTGGACATTGCGTCGATGAGATATTGAAAATTTTAAGAAAATTATAATTCTAAGCGACTCAAATGATTAAATTGAATTTATTTTATTTTCAATTTTTTTTTGGATAAAATAATAAAATTCAACATTTTTTTAACACTGTTGGACTATTTTTATGAAATTTCAAAAAGCTTAGAGATTAATTTCAAAATATAAAAAATAGGAGCAAGTTTGCAAAATTTTGAAAAGATAGAGAGCAGTTTGCAAATTTTTATCGACCAATTTGCTAAATTGTAAAAATATAGGGATATCAACTTGCAAAATTCAAATGAACTATAAGAAGCAATTTGAGGTTTACATTGTATAAAGTAAGAATGGTATTTCAAATTCTAACTTTCTAAGTGGTATTTCAAATTTCTTAAAACATTGGTAAAATATTTCATAAGTTTTCTTCATTTTTAAAAATTCTCCTAATTTATCATTCAAACAATGGAATTTATGCAGAAGGATTTAAATTACCCAAGTTACATTGCAACAACAACTAATCTGTTTCTTACTAACTGGAATCAGTTACAAACCCCTAAAATTACATTACATAAAAAATTTTCCTTCATTCAAACACTTTTAAGACATTAGTTATATGAGTGTTCTCACTTGTATGTTGCACAAGATCCACTTTTTGATCAAATGTGGGACTCATACTCATCCTTCATATAAGTGTGAGTTGTATGCTCACCTCAGATGGAAACATTCCATCCATACACACTTGCACAATTGTTGACATTGATCATTATTAAGGGACAAATCGCATGACCACTATTGTCAAGAGGACTTTCGACACAAGTAGCCGATCACCTTTAGTCAAATCACCAACTCTAATATCAGTGTTGGATCATGAGGGAGACCAAAGGATCATCACTTTGAAGTTTGAACACTCACACAAGTGATTTGATCATCATATCGTCATGTAAAATCTTAAAATAATAGATTTATGTTTTCTTTTTGACAATGAGACAATAGGTATATGTTGTTCAATATCCATATTTTCATTCAATATAAGACTCTTTCTCAAAATTTATATTATAACAAAATCTGATAGTAGATGCAAGCCATATGAAGTGTTTACTAGCATCATACTCCCAAATTCACATAAAATATTTTATGGGATACCAAAATTTAGAAAGATTAAAGGCGAAATTTAGAAATTTTATAAAATATTTTATGGGATACCAAAATTTAGTGATAATGTGAGTTTAGATTGCTGTGTCAGCCTGACTCAGCCGTACGTAGCTCATGATCACCTTCTTAATTCTTGTAAGAAAGACAAACCAATACACATATATAGCAGCTTGATATTTTAATCGAAGCTTCTAAGTTGTTTCTTTGTGTTGTTTTTATTGTCATTTATGAATAATACATATATTGTTAAAACTGTTGAAATGGCTAGCTAATCCAATAGTTTTTGTCTAAACCACCGAATCCAACCGGATAATAGCGCAACGTCTTTGAATATAACGCTTGTGTTGGGTGTTAAACAAGTTTTCCAGTATCTTATTTATGATGCAAAAGAATTTACTATGTCACAAACAAAGTCAAAGGGTACAAAAGGTAAAAGATGTACCCCAAAATTAACAAAATGTGAAAGAGGCCAAAGACCATATTGGAGAACGCTACATGCAAGCATTTTTTATTATTAGATGAGTTTGTATTTGAGAGTTTACTAGAAAAAAAAATGTAACGTAACTAGGAATATGTTGATAGAGAAATAACTAATGCAATTAACCATTTTGGAAAAAAAATAAATAGACAAGTGTATATGAATTAATCGAGGGTCATGTTAACCGGTGCCTTCGGGGTACTGATTAAGGATACGAAAAAAGAAACTTATTGTTATTTTTTTTTAACTTTTTACGGATTGATTACAAATTTTTTAATACCATAACTACTATATTAATTCCTTTTTTTAGTATTCTTAACCAGTGTCCCAGAAGCACCGGTTAACATTTTTCATTAGTCAAAGTTCTTTGAATTTGATTTTCACACTATCAAGTAAAAAGTTTTATAAGTATGATAAAAATCCAACGTTGTTAATAAGTTTAATAGATTGATTGAACATGTAAAATTATTATTTGTCATTGTATATAAGTTAAATCCAAGCTCTTTCCAAGGAGCTCCTTCCAAGGACGTATCCGGGGAATACCGGGTTCGATTCTCAGGGGGAACAACGTTTGGCCAGTGCGCATGCCTCTACGCACGACCGGATTAGTCACCCAACGTTGGTAGGTCGGAAACCGGTGCGAAAGCCAAACAAAAAAATCCAAGCTCTTATTGTTGGGGAGATTGGGGAGCACTGAGAGCGACAACAAGTTAAATGTTTAGGACCCGCTAAGAGAGAGACATCACATTCTTATCCAAAACCTTAAGGTCAGGCATGACCTTGGGGGTGTGCAAGCAGCACAAAAAAGCCGGGCCTCCAAAAGCTATGGGCCTAAAATAAAATTAAGTCTAATACCCACACCCCACTTAAATAAAAAAAAATATGTTACTTCTTTTTCTTTCTTTAGTACACGTTTGAGTTTTTTTCTAGACTCTAGTTCTCCTCCTTTCTGGACATAAATATGATGCTATCAAACCACCTCCAATTTGTATAATCACTTAATCAGTCAATTTGGAAAGCTGTTTCATTAAAAGAATAACAACAATCATTTCTTTTTCGCATAAACCATTCGTTTCTCCCTTTCTCACAACGGATGCGTGACAAATCCAAACGACACCGTTAGTTAAATTTTCACTTAATTTTTTTTATTTCGTTTCATGTTTAGAAGTTCTTCTGATTTTTTAATGAAGCTTAGCTACAAAAAAAAATTGCATTTTTATTTTACTGGCGGCCTATTTTAAAAAGAGAGATGAGCCTCCTATTTCATAGGAATGACCCTGCTTAAGGCAAGTTTATGAGTCTTCTCTCTTACATATCCAACATTCCCTCCATTTCTAGTCGATGTGGGGCACACTTGATTTCCAACAATCACCCCTCAAGTGTGACTCACCCACATCACTAGACTGATCCACACTAGGATCCCGATCCCACCCCCATCGAGCCTAACCAGGGCTCTGATACCAATTTGTTGGGGAGTCCAGGGAGCGTCAGGAGTGTCGATGAGCTAAACATCCATAACCCTAAGAGACTTAGACACCACATCTCCACCGTTAGGGAGACCAGGGAGCGCTGGGAGCGGCAATGTGCTAAACGTCCGGGATCCGCTAAGAGAGAGAGAGACCACACTCTTACTCAAAACCTTAAGACAATGGGTTTATGGGTCTCCTCTCTTATATATCCAACATTTCCTCCATTTCTAGTCGATATGTGGCATAATCACTCACACTTGATTTCCAACAATCTCCCCCTCAAGTGTGACTCACTCACATCACTAGGCTGATCCACACTAGGATCCCGATCCCACTCCCCCATCAAACCTAACCAGGGCTCTGATACCACTGTTAAGAAATAACAAGGCTGACGAAGAAACATAAGCACAATCACTACACAAGAATATAACATGTTTTTTTTATCTGATTTTGGAGTTTCCACGTTATATTCTTGTGTAGTAATTGTACTTATTTTTATTCTTCAGCTCTGTTATTTCATAACACTTATAACTAGGGATGAATGTAATAGAGAAGACATGTGAGTTAACTTCTGGCATTTGTACCATTCCTCCTGCAATGGCATGCCATAGCTGAGGGTCCACACTCTTGTTCACATTTTTCAATTTCTTCTTTGACTCTATATTCATCTCAGTTGGAAAATGTGCCCTGTAACTGCTTTTCTCCGGCGATCTAACAACTCTCCGGTCAAGCTCCGGCGTGCCTTTTTCTTCGCTTTACACTGTCGTTTTACACCCAATCACGACAGTTGGCTCCTCCTCTTCTCACCCCAACGTTGATTTCCTTGTTCTCCTCCGTTTCCTTGAACTTTGGAACTGTTTCACTCCCCGCCGGTTTACTCTCAGGTGGCGCTCGTTCTCTTCTTCATGGCGTGTCCTTGGCCGTTTATGGCGGCCTTAGATTCGACGGTGGAGAAGCAGTCACATACGACGGTGAAACCAACAGAATCCACAAAATCCTTTGCTCAAGCTCTTGCTGGCGCGGTTTCCGACGAAAATTTCATGGCTCATCCTCCTCCCAAGGTTGTTATGGGGGACTCTGTTCGTGTAAGGATCTCTAAAGCAGCTTATGAGTCTGGTTTGGCTGCTTGTAGAACACATCTTCATGGGAGATTAACTCTTCACAAAGGAGACACACCAGTTACGACGCAAGCATTGAAAGAACGGCTCAACAAACTATGGCCACAGCTGCAAAATTGGAATCGTACTCCACTTGGAAAAGGGTTTTTCGAGTTCAGATTCGGTTCAATTGAAGAAATGCAACGGATTTGGGCCCTTGGAACGGTGAATCTCAAACCTGGATTATTGCGGTTCTATCGTTGGTCCAAGGATTTCTCTCCTCAAGCTCAAGCTCAACCTCAGACACATGCGCAAATCTGGGTAAGATTCCTGAACTTACCTCAAGAATATTGGGAAAAACAAACGTTGTATGAAATTGCATCTGGTCTGGGCACACCTTTAGCCATTGATGAGGCTACACAGACAAGAAAGTTTTGAATTTATGCTCGAATAATAATTGATGTGGACCTTTCTGAGAAAATGTTTGAATCAGTGGTTGTTGAAACAGAGGATCATGCTTTATCTATCTTAGTTCAATATGAAAAACACCCACTATACTGTGCTCATTGCAAGATGTTAGGTCATAGTATTCAAGCATGTTTCAAGTTGAATGTAGTCACCAAACCTATTGGAGTTGTTCACAACACTCATAGTGTTAACAACAATGCCAAAACTAATGTTGGTATGAGTGGTAAGAATGTTCTGAATGCTTCTGGAAATTCCATGTTGATGGGTAACACAGCTGAGAGAACACACAGAAAGGGAAATCATACTGATACACAGCAAGTTGAATCCATCATAGAGGTTGAAGAAGGTGAAATTTTAATCTCTTAGAAGCTCCTCAGTCATCCTGAGTTTAATGTTGATATTAATACCTCAAGCCCAAGATTAACTCTACAAAACTCCTTTGATCTTCTTGATGAGGAAGAACATTCTGAGGAGGAACTTTTTGTAGCAAAGGTGGCTAAGCCAGTTGATGGGGATCTTCCCTCCCTTACTGTTGATGATTTGAATAGCAGTTGTCAGGTTGTGGAAGTATCTATAGACAAATTTGATGATGGCCCCTCTAAGATTGTGGCTTGTAAGCCCAACACTCCTAAACAAGTTTCTGATAATGGGCAGCAGGATGTCCCCATTGATGAAACCTCATATCTAGTGCAGAATAGTAATGTTGGTAGGAGGATTCTCCCCAAAACTATTTCTACCTCAATTGGTTTGGCTTTGGATTCTGACTGCGTGGAGCAGCCTATTTTGCAGCCTCTGGCTACTGCTGTGTCACTTGGTGATGCTAGGGATCATGATAATTTGACATTGCAGCCTATCATTTCTCCCATCACCACTTATGATGAAATTTTAGGGCAAGATAAGAGAAAGGTCACTTCACTGCTGGCCCTAAGAATTTGTTTGCTGCCTGTTTGAAAGATGGTAAGATACTGAGTAAGTATTGGGGGGAAGTGGACACTGATACTTCTGATGGCACATTGGAACCTGATACTGACCTTGAGGCTGCTATAGACCTGCAACATTCTCATGAAGCTGGTTTTATTAAACCAGACAAAAAAGGCTGGAAGAAAGCTGCTACAACCTTAGATGGTAACAACTCTGTGAGAGTTTCAACTAGACATAAGAAGACTAGTGTTCGCCTTAAGGACCAAGCATGAAGTGCATCCTTTGGACTTTTAGGGGAATTGTCTTTACTAGATTCTCTATGCTTGCTGTTTTTCTTCCCTCCTTGCTGTTTTAGGAGGGTTTGTTTCTTTTTGTTTTTGTATTTGTGACTTTTTGTATGTGGTTCAGGCTGCACCTGCAAACATTTACTGAATTTTTTAGCTTTATCAAAAAAAAAAGGGATGAATGTAATATAAATTAAGCTTAATTACACTTTTGACCGCATAAGTGTCGTGATTGTTTGATTTTGGACTTCCACTTTTTTTTTAGTGATTTTAGCCCCTTATATTTTCCCCATTTGGGATTTGGCAATCCCCCTACACATTTTCCTCCAAACTCATGTTGAAGAAACATTAATTCCTAAAAAACATTATTTATTGACGTAAAACCTAACTAATTGTGGTAACTTTTCTTTAAAATTAAAAACACCATAAAACAATCTTCATCAAGACAGCTGACCGAGGCGAAACCTACTACTCATATCTGACGCCGCCTCGGGAAACTGGTTGAGATAGATGACAGCACCCATATTTGAATCTCTAATTAGGAATTTCGTTGAGTTTTCTGTTGATTGCAATAAATAAGATTTCACTTTTTAAGAAACACAAATTAGAGACTTTTTTTAAGAGTTCAAAGAGTTAAAGGACGAAAAAAACTCAAATTTTGCATAGGATCGACAATTGGTTTCCTCAAAATTTAAAACATTCAAGTACACAACTAAAAGAAAAATCAAATTAACACCGTAAATTAGTGAGAGTAAAAATATAAGATTACTACTCAATTTAATTACTAAACTTTATAAAAAGGGAAGCAACAATATCTTACCAAGTTACCAACATGTGCACACTCAATAGAAAGCAAGAAACATTATCATTTTCAAGCAATAACCTATACTACATATAGTAAAGATCAAGCCCCAAAAAACCAAAAACGATCATAAACTCTGACTAAATATAATATATATAAAACCTTTTTATAGCTAAAAATCTAAGCAGGACGTAGTTTTAGTCCAAACTACTTTAACGGTTTAGTTAATTATACCTGCTATGGTCTGGGATAAAAAAAAGGACCTAACTAGTGGATGAAATGGTACTAACTCTCATACGATCTTCATCTTATGCTACATTTTAATACCATAGCCGCAGTGATTTAGTAGTAAAGAGAACCTGGCAAATCCGAAATAATATAGCTTTAATAAAATTATGATGAAAAAGAGTAATATAGGCATAATAAAAGTGAGCGAGGCCATTTTTTAATTTAGTCACAAAAATGGCCATTTTTTAATATCTAGTTTCTTTAAAATTATGAAAACTTTCTAACCAAAATAAATAATCGTTCCTACCTTGCCACCAGTCGCCTCTTGAAACGCTGTTTGAATTGTTACCATTGAGATTACCATTATTCGTATTCGTATCTTCTTTCTTGAACTACAAAGGTGAAAGTTATATAAAGTATTAGCTACAACATCGATGTTGCATAAATACTTGAATAGCAAATAATCTTTCTAGTGACTATTTTGAATCATATTTTTAATTACTGTGTCTGTTAGTGTTAGTGAATTCGTAACTTAAAATCACACAAATAAACTTAGATATGTAGAGCAAAATGAAGTAGTAATCAAATCAAAGTAGCTTAAAGCAAGAAGAACAATAGACCTAAATCTAAGTGTGAAACAAAACCACAAGTATATCCAAAGCAACAAAGATAAGAGAGTAGGAAAAAACTAACACATCCTAATTTTCACCTATTTTTTAGTCACCCAATCTGTCCTATGAAATAAGTGATAAAAAAAAATTACAAGAAATTAGATCAAGTTCACAAAGAACAAACTCTAATTTCTACCCATTTTTCAAGTCACCTAAGTCCACAATGAATCCTAAAAGAACACGAGAGAAAACTTTTTGATGTTCCTCAAGTGAGATCTAACTATCCAAATGTTTGTGGAATGCTTCTCAACCCAAGAACCACCCTTAGGCTCTAGTTCTCTCATTTGGTTTTTCAAGTTTTCTCAAAAAAATGATGATGAAAGCTTATATAGTACTCCTGAGAAAATCGCGTTGAGCACCCCCTAGATTGCACCAAAATCTGTTGGTTCGAAAACAATACTTTGTTGTCATTAGGCAAAAATGTGTCAGGATTTTCGACAGACTAAAAAAACACAAAAATCAATTGCGCCAATTGTGGCGCGATTTCTAACAAACCTTGATCTTCACCAAATTTTGAGTCAATTTCAACAGTTACATTTTTTTTTTAAGAACATTACAATTATGAAGTCAGCTCGTTGAATAATATATATTCTTAAAATTTAATTTACATGCGCCGACAATAATAAAAAAAAATAAACAATGACCAAGGATGAGAATGACAATACTCACAACATGACGGGGTTCAGTGGTACTGCCTTTTGAGAAATAATCCTCACGACCACCATAGTGAATTGAAGAGCTGAAGTAGGTGGGTTCCACCGCCTCATTCTGATAATTGGTACTAGTATTCTTGTTAGAGATGTCACTATTAGGAGTTCCTAAAACAAATCCAAACAGAAACATTACTTAACAAATGCATACATGTTTAAAGTGGTTTTAAGCCATATATATAGTTTGCAGTTGTATGTCATGTAATCAAGTCAAAGTAATTTATATTAGGACAAAACTTAGATCCCGTGCCTTAAACTGTTCTCCATACAAAATATGACACGTGGATATTTAATTCAAATCAGATTTTAAAGTGTTTGACACCGTTTTCTATTTTGACAGAAGTGTTTGACATCCTTAGTATTTGTCATCCTGCACATATACTTCAACAGGTTCTGTGTGAGCAATCTATGTCCCTTCTGACCTTTATGTTCTTGCCGACTCTATTTCTCTCGACGTTAGATTTTACTGTATTCAATTTCTCTTTCTGCCATGGTTCTTATTCGTTGGCTTTTCATCTTATTTCACAATTTGTCATCCTTTTCTAGTTCTTTTGCTGATTGCACTTAATTAGTCGATGATGGTAATAGAAAATAGTGTGATCAAGCTTTTATCATTAGAAATTCCCATCATAAATTTCAGAGCACATGTGCAAAGAATGCAGATCGAGAACGTTCCTCTCAAATTCTTCTTTGCTTTGACGGTATAGTTACGGCGTCAAACACTTTAAAATTTGATTTGGACTAAATATCCACGTGTCATATTTTGTATGGAGAACAGTAAAAACAGGCACATGATCTAAGTTTTGTCCTTTATATTATTGATATAGATAGATGAGGAGAAACTTCTAAACAAATTACCTGGTGCTCCAAGATTTTTGCTTCCTACTTCTTCAGTTCTTGATCCTCTCCCCTCAACCTTACATATAAGAAACAATAAGTGTTAAGGTGATTAATGCAAGTGGCATGTGTGTTCATAAAAGCAAAGCGTTGCCTATAAGCAAAAGTTAATGAGTACTTTAACACATTTTGAGAGATCAAATTGGTTGAAGATTTCTTGACTACACCTATGATTCAATTCATTTAACTATACAGTTCAACTAGATTACAAATATATAAATGAATAAAAAAAGTAAAAACATATTTAAAAGAAGTACAAAAACATAATCACCATGGAACCAACCAAGTATTAATGGGTTCAACCAAATTCATTAATAAGTATAAGTGGGATCATGTACTAGATAAATCGACTAAATTCCGTTTGACTTAGTCGATTCAACCCAATTTTTAAATATCGACCTTAAAGCATACCAACCCAATTTTTAAATGTCAACCTTAAAGCATACCAACCCAATTTTTAAATATCAACCTTTAAGCATACAAAAGCTAGACAGAAAAGAACATCGGTACAACTTACTTTTTTTTTTTGACAAAAATACAAACACGACTAAAAATTGACAAAACATGTATTAACTATTACATGTCAAATCACCATGATGTTCTTAACCGGTCGATATAAAATTGGGAGGATAAAAAATGTAGACTTTACAGAAATTTCAAGTAAAACTCATGCATATAATGTAACAAATAAAATAAAAGAAAATAAAGCATTGGTAACAAATGGAATGTATCGTCGTGCATACAGATGGTGGTGGAAAAAGGGTGTCAAAAAAGGAGGAAAACGAAGCAGTAGTGGAGTCCTTAGAACTGAAAAGTTGATTGAGTGTGTGTTTGGTTGTGCGGTGGGGAGAATTGATTTTGATAGAATTGATTTTGCGGAATTGATTTTGGTTAAAAGCGAGTTTAATGTAAAGTGATTTATGTTTGGATATACTCACAACAAAAGTGATTTTTATGAAAAATGTTGTTTGGATACTTCAAAATTGCTTTTGGGTGTGTAAATGACCAAAATGGGATTTAACATATGTATGTGTATATATATTTGTATATCAATTTTTTATTCAATTTTAGTAAAATATATTTTTTTTTTGAAAAGGAATTTTAGTAGAATATTAAAAATTTGTGTATATCATTTTTTAAATAATTTTTCTTCAACCTAAAAATTAAATATCATCTCTATTTTTATTCAATTTTTCTTTCATTTCTATTTTATATAAACCATTTTTAATATATTTGTGTCATGAGGGATCCCACGATGTGAGTGAGAAGATATTATTACTGACCCTTTGATTAAAATTGATGGTTTGTATTAAAATCCCACTTATTTAGTCACATGCACTGTGTCTCTCTCTCTCTTCCTCCCTCTGTTTTGTTTCTTACTAGTGTAACGCCCCGTGCCAAGCATGGGATACATTTTATTTAAAATTTTTTAGCGGGCTTTACACATAAATAAGTTTTTTTTAGATATTATTTAACTTTTTTAGTTTGATTTCATTCAGAATTTTGATATTATGTAGTACTTTATCTTCATATTTAAAATTGAGACAGAGTCGGCAGGGACATGCCAACTCTGCTTAAAATACTGAGAAAAAGTACAACTATGCTTAAAATATTGAAAAAAACTATAAATAATTACTATATTCTTAAAAATATATCTAATTAATAAGATGTATGATTACCTCTGTTATAATCTACCATTATTGCTTTGCCCTCTCTTTAGAAATCGTTTCCCTTTTTTTCCAAGCAAACACATCCTCCTTCTTAATGTTCCTAACCGAAACCCACAAACTAAAACCTCCATCAAACATGGGGAAGAAAAAGGTAGGAGATCTATGTCAACCCCACTCAATTTCATGCAAGTTCTTCAACTCCTCAATGGTGATCCTAAGAGTAAGGTTAAAAAAAATTCTTCTGGCATGCTAATGTGGGATAGATCATGCAACTAAAAATAAAGGTAATTATTTTACCATTTATTAGAAAATGTATTTACTAAAAGGATTGTGGAAAAAAAAAATCTTCTTCATCAAAATAAGCATACATTTTCTTTAGTTCTTTTTGTCTCCATAATTTAACCGTTGAATTTGATCTTATTGATTGAAAAGAATTTCGTAACATCATTTTCCAATCTCTAAAGAAACAAATAAAATGGTTCAAGTAAATGAATAAATATGTACGTTTTAATGGTATTAAATAATCAAGTTGATAGTTATAAATTCTTGCCTAGGAACAACTTAATTTTTGCCAACAATATTGTCAGATTCGCCTTTTTAAATTTACCGGAAGATAGAAAAAAGAGTACGTTCAAACTGATATCTCTTAAAAAATTTGACAAATAATTAAAATAATAATTAAATATCATAATGTATTATATATTAAAAATAAAAACAAATCGATGTCACCCATTCGAATTCAATTCAATGTTCTTGTAATGTATCTTTGTATTCTCTTTCAATATCCACCACAATTGGTTTAATTTCTTTCATTCTTCAAGGCTTACTTAAGTAAAATATATTTTATTGAATCCTTATTATTTTTAGTATGGAATGAGTGCGGAAGCTAGGAAAGTCAATTGGGTTAAGTGAGATAAGGTGTGTCTTGGTCGATATAGTTGTTGCTTGGGGGTTTGTATAATGCAGAATTTTAACTTATCTTTGTTACATGAATGGTTTTGGAGGCTAATATGGATCAATGAGTTTGCATTTTAAAGTTTTAGCTTCTTAGAATAGGTTGGGTGAGTTCATGTGAAGAGTGGGGACAGTTAGGCGTATGTGTGGTAAAATTACTTCCATGGTGTTAAAATAGGGGCTGAGATGGTGATTAGAAATTGGTTTGATGACAACTTGAGGATAGTGGAGAGTAATGAGAAAAATACTCTTTTTTTTGCCCTGATTTGTGGTTGTAGAGTGGTCCTTTGTGTGATATATTTAGAAGGACTTTTGAGTTATATCAAAATAACTCTATGCCATTTAAGGAGATACGTTGGTTAGGGTAAGATGCGGTGGAGACGATGTCATAGAATTTTTCTTGAAATGAGGTGCAGGGGATATATTGTTATTTGTTGGACAACATTATTTTTAAGGCTAGCATTTTTTATAAGTTTCTTTATAGTTGATCATAGTGAATGGTACCTTGACAAAGGGGTATATCATCTAATGATGCAAGTGGAGCATGATGAACCTATGGCTCTAAAAATTCTCATTAGGAACAAAGTAGTTCCTCTAAATGTCTCTCTCTTTTTGTGGAGGCTCTTGAATATCTGAATTCTAACAAATGGCAACTTAGCTTGTTGGAGTATTTAAAATATGGACTTATTTTTATGTTCTGGCAGATGTGAAAAAGAGGAAAATTATCTTTTTTATTTTTAGTGTGAATTCTTTGGTAGCATATGACATGATATTCTAAAGTGGTTGGAATTATTGTGTTCTTCCAATTAATTATTGTGAGGGTACTCTTCATTTCAGTGAATCTCAATTGTTCCAAAAAAAAGTTCGTTTTAGTTTTCAGTTGATTTTGTTGACTTGCATTTGGATTATTTGGAAAGACAAAAATTCTTACATTTTTGTCACAAGAACCAATTTATGGTGTTGTTAGATAAATTTACAATTCTCGTTTACTGGTTACAAAATGCTAAGTAATTATGTACGTATTTTGAGTTGAAATGTTGATGGAATAATCTTTCTACTTGTCTTGGTTATTCTACCTCATGATTTGGTTCTTTTGTATCTATGCAACTTGAACTTTGTATGTTCCTTTGTTCGGCACATCTTGTGCTTGAACGGTTTTTAATATAATTGATTTGACGTCTTTATACAAACAAAATCCACCCCAGTCAAGACACCAACTACATCAATATATAATTTATTTCATGTTGTTAGAAAGGGATGGGGGTTTGAAATTAGTATGATGATAAAAATATGATTCAAATTACATTTCATGTCGTAAGAATCATTGAAAACATCATATGCAGTGTAAACGAATACATGTTTGTAGGGACCAAAGAAAATTTAGATATTTTGACTTTTGTGTTGATTGTAAAATTCAGTTTGTATTCATTGTGTGATGGTCTATACGAACCACAGTTGCAAGCAACATCAAATGAGGAAATCGTGAACACCATTCCCTCTTGGAGTTGCTCCTTGAAGTTGTAGATCAATGTTTTTCGTATAGACGCACCTATTCGATCACCCTAGATAACAAAGATTAAAACACTATTTTACACAAAAAAAATACAAAAAACAAAAACGGTATGAAAAAAGTACCTTTCGATCCATTAGAACCAACTTCATAGAAAATGGTAGTTTTTTTATTTTTGTAGTCTTGAACAAACCAAGCACGAACAACCCTTACAACTAATGTCCACGATTGTTTTCTTGGCGAAACATCAGAGATAAAGTCGTGTTTCGTAGACATTTTTCTTTGCAATTGAAAAATTACAGAAATAACTTAGAATATAGATATCAGAGAACCAGAGAACAGAAAAAGAAGAACTATATTTTGTGATTGTTGTGTACTCGTACCGAAAAGCGTTTCTATTTATATAGAAAAATAGTGCCATAACGGTAAATATCTATTAATTATTAATTTAACCGTTTTAAAATGAATATTATCAACGTATTTAATATTATAAAATGTGCATTAAACGATTAGATTAGATTATATTACATGTAATCTACAAAAAATTAACTTCATAGCATTTGAAATTTAATAATATCTTATTAAAATTAAGTAATATAATTTTGTAACGAATAAAAATTAATTATATAACCTTAAAAACTAATTGTTACAATTAAATTTTTAATTAGTAGAATACTGTCATAGTGTAACGGACCAAAATTCAAAATATAATTTATTCAAGTTATTTATTATAATTTTGTAACCTACCAAATTTTTAATTTACCATATAAATGTTAATCGAATAATAATTATATTAATAATTATTTGATTGTAACGTACAAACTTTTAATGTAACATATAAATTTTAATCGAAACAATTATTATATTGATAATTATTTGATTGTAACCAACTATGTATTTTATATACAATTTAATGTTTAAAAAAAACGGTTTTCAATAATAATTATAATTATTAAGCTTGTATTAAAAATTAGGAGAAATATTTGGAACAAATGCCAAGTAGGATTACGATGATGTGGACATCTTTAGAGGAGAGGATTTTGGAATAGGCTATTTCTAAAAACTCTAAATTGTTAGTATAAAGATTCCCACTGTTGACATGTTCATCTTCAACATGCCGCCATATACCCACTGCTATGGAGTATGTACAGTATCATTGCAACACCCACAGTTGAAAAAAATAAAAAACCATTGCGAAGGAGAACCTCAAACCAAAACGAATTACCGATTTTTGAAACCCCTCAATCAAACTTGTAAATTTCCTTTCACTTGTACGCACAAGGGCAAAAGGATAAATTGATAGACTCCATATGTGCGGTTGATAGAATTGCTTTCAAAAAGCTAAGAATCGGAGCTTCTCCCAAACTTGATTCTGAAAAGCAAAACGTGCGATGATGGTAGAGAGGTGGAGGAGAACCAAACACAGTAAAATCACTTCTGAAAAAAGGAACGCGCGTTTTGGCTTTCTCGCCGGGTTACCAAACAGGCACTGAAATTCACGGTTGATAAAGAATTGGAAGAAGGCCATGTTTGGTTTTTGTTGTTATCCATGTTCATAGATATGTTATCAAGCTAATTTGGTGTCAAAAAACGAACAAAACTACTATCTGAATGAATGAATATACCCCAAAGGGGAAATTAAGGCAAAGCGTGTGTGATTTTTAATGCCCAAAATTAGTGTGTGATTTTTTAATTCCCGAAATTAAGTTCAATCCCTTTACGCCGAGAATTTTTCAATCTAAGAAAAAGGATCATATTTCGTATATATTAAGAAATGAAAAAAAAAAAAAATCCTAAATCATATATTTAGTCTATCATAAAAGGAAATATTATTTTTTTAATAAAAATTACACTATACATGGAAAACGTACATACCACACTAAATCAAAGAATCAAAGGGGACGTGCATAGAAATGGAATCTCTCATATTCATGAATGTTGTGATTAACTTTGCCATCTAAATTTTTATTACATAACGTTGTTTTGCAGGATAATGATCCCGCATATGGCGATGGCTCCTAGACCCTGTTCATGGTTACTCAGTTCGGGAAGCATATCGTTTTCTTACTTCCGATGCTCAGGTGAATAGAACTCTTGTTGATGATGTATGGCATAGATATATTCAGCAAAAGTGTCTCTGTTTGTGTGGCGACTGCTTCGCGACCGCCTTCCCACGAAGGACAATTTGATGCGTCGATGGGTTATTCAGGCTACTGACACTGCGTGTGCTTATGATTGCGGTAACTTGGAATCAGCTAATCACCTATTCTTGGAGTGCGAAATTCCCCAGATGATTTGGTTTCATGTGCGAAGTTGGATAGGCGTTCCTACGGTGTATCCTTGTCAGTTGCGAGAACATTTCACTCAATTCACTTTAATGGCGGGGATGCCGCGTCGTTGGCATTATGTATTCAAAGTAATTTGGTTTTCTTGTGTCTGGTTGATTTGGAAGGACCGTAATGACCGAATCTTCAAAAATAAGAGGTCAAATTCTTCCGTACTTTTAGAGAAGATCAAGTTAAGTTCTTATTTATGGCTGAAAGCTAACAGGCCATCCTTTAATTTATGTTATCATGATTGGTGGCAACATCCGTTACATTGTTAGGGTGTTGGTTTGTAAATAACTTTTGGTGTTAGAGGTGCCTTAAACTTACAGGCATCTCTGGTTGTTTCCTTTGAGCGGTGTTTCCCTTTGCACATCTTGTGCGGGGGTCTATACCGTTGTCGTGTTTATATATATATATATATATATATATATATATATATATATATATATATATATATATATATATATATATATATATATATACACCATTTTGGCTTGTGCAAAAAAAAAACTTTGCCATCTAAAAAAATTTAATGAAAGGAAATATATCTATTTGCGGAAAACATATATATTTAACAATAATGGTCAAAAATTAAGACTTGACAATTGTTTATTAGAATCCATAAGATTCAATGTATTTTTTTAAGGAAGATTCAATGTATTATTTCTACTATTTTTTTTTTTCCTTTCTTATATGCCAAAATTACGTTTATTGCTTTTACTTGGAGAACTTTTCTACAAAAGATTAAGATATGAAATAAAAAATAAAAAAAATCCGTGAGAGGAATTATGTACTCCCTTTGTTTCTAGTTGCAAGCAAAAATTAGTAAAGAAAGTCGATATATTAGGTTCAAATTATGTATTTTCTTTTGGGTTAAATACACTTTTGTCTCTGGTCATTTGAGAGAATTTAAGTTTGTCCCTTCGTAAAAATATTTTTAGGATTCTAACCACGTAATTTAAATATTGTGTTTAGACCTTAATGGCATTTGATTGGACAAATCAGATGATATAGTAGGGGTTAAACTGAAATTCGCTCAGATGATAAGGGATGAAAATACCTTCAATTATGTAATTTTTTTAATTTTGTAAATTAATGCCACAAAAGCACAAAGGTCTAAAATAGAAGAATTTTCAAATTACAAAGTTGTAATCTCAAATTTTTCGGTATAAGAGACTAAACCGAAAATCGGTCAAATGGCAGTGTAAAGTGTATTTAACCCATTGTTTTATTTATTTAGCAAAACAAGCTCATATCATTTCATTATCAATAACATCATCAGAAACATAACTTTGGCCCGGTGCACCACCGTTTTTGAATCAATCTGAAAAATGACATTTTGAAACCTCAAGTTCCCTATCCATCAAATGAATTTGTGCAGCAACTACGTTTCTCCTTTGTAACTTTAAACCGATTTTAAAACTTGCATGTTTTAACTTGAACAAAGTTTTCAAATTCTTCACTTAAGCACATGTCAATGTCAACATGATCATTGTTAAAAGCCTCGTCAATATTACATTTTAGCATCCATTATTGCATAAAAGCATTGGGTGGTGGCTGATTTTTGTGGTTACTTCAACGATATCATCTCCATAGATAGTAGTTGTTAGATTATGTGGCTCTAATTCTCCATTTTTTCAAGCCATTATGTTTGATTTTTTTCAAGCCATTATGTTTGACTTTTACAAGCCATTATGTTTGACTTACTTGTGAGGTAAGTAACCCTTGGATTTAATGTGTCTACAATCTTGACCAAGAGAAATCCTAATTTGCTTCCAACATGTGCCTACAATCTTGGCCAAGAGAAATCATAATTTTCTTCCAAGCTCTTACTCTAGGTTGGATGTTCCAACTTTGATTCCTACTCTAGGTTGGATGTTCCAACTTTGATTCCTTCACTCTTAAGTATGAGATTAAGGCCTATATATATGTAAGCAACATGAAAGGCTTGAGACATAGTGAGTTATCACATAACAATTAACACACTTTGTAACATACACTTGAGTGTCTTTTTTTTTTTTTTTTGTGAGAATTCTTGTTCCATTTTAGAGAGTATTTTAGGAGATATTGAGAGAAAATATTGTCCTTTGTCCTCATCAGTATAAGAGGACTTGTTGTACTCTTTTCTTTTACATAGTGGAACTTTGCTCATGATCGCCCGTGGTTTTTTTACTTCTCATATTGAGGAGTTTTCCACGTAAATCTTGTGTGTTATTTCTCTTGTTATTTTACTTACTTCTCTTTAATTCCCAATTGCATCGATCCTGTGCTTCCGCATTGCGCTGATATCCCTAACAAGTGGTATCAGAGCACTAAGTTGGGAATTTCAAAATGTCTCCCAAATTTGACATTGAGAAGTTTGATGGCAAGATTAGCTTTTCTATTTGGCGAGTCCAGATGAGGGCCGTTCTTACTCAGAACGGATTAAAGAAAGCTTTAGATGGAAAGTCAAAGAAACCGGCTTCCATGACTGACGATCAGTGGGACGAGTTGGATGAAAAGGCGCTTTCATCAATCCAACTTTGCTTGTCTAAAGAGGTTCTCCGTGAAGTAGTCAATGAAACAACTGTTGCGGGATTATGGTTGAAGTTAGAAACTCTCTACATGACCAAGAACCTTGCAAACAAGCTTCGTCTCAAAGAACGTATTTATACCATTAGAATGGTTGAAGGTACTCCTATTCAATCTCATCTTGATGAATTTAACTCTATCATTTTGGATCTGGAAAATATTGATGTTAAAATTGATGATGAAGATAAAGCTGTTTTGTTGGTTGTCTCTTTACCTTCTACCTATAAACACTTCAAAGAAATCATGTTGTATGGAAATAATGATACCTTATCCTTTGAAGATGTTAAATCTAATTTATTGTCCAAAGAAAAATTTGATCTTGAAGTTCATTCTGTGGACAAGGGTGAGGGCTTAAGTGTTAGAGGTAGAACTCAAGAAAAAGAGAGTACCAGTCACAAAAAATCCAGATCCAAATCTAGAGGACGCAAATCCAACAAAACCTGTCGCTATTGCAAGAAATCTGGCCACGAGATTTCTGATTGTTTTATCTTGAAGAAAAAGCAAGAAAAACAAGAAAAAGGAAAATCTCCACAATCTCCTAAAGCTGCCAATATTGAAGCTGATTCTGGCGATGACATTACTTTATCTGTTGTCACCTCTAATAAGAGGAGTAAAACAGAATGGATTCTTGATACTGGATGTACTTTTCATATGTGTCCTTATAAGGATTTATTTACCACTTTTGAACCTGTTGATTGTGGTGTTGTCTTGATGGGTAGTGATGCCCAATGCAAGGTTGCAGGAATAGGTACAGTTTAGATCAAGACTAATGATGGTATTGTCAGGACTTTGACTAACGTCCTCTATATACCTGATTTGAAGCGGAATTTAATTTCTCTTGGCACTCTCGAGTCTCTCGGGGTGCAAGTACTCAGCTGAAGGTGGAGTCCTAAAGGTATCAAAAGGTTCTCTTGTTTTATTGAAAGCTAACCGAATTGGTAGCTTATATATCCTGCAAGGGACTGTTGTGACAGGTTCAGCAGCTGTATCATCTTCTATGCCTGAAAATGATGTCACCAAATTATGGCACATGCGCCTGGGCAATATGAGCGAAAAAGGCATGCATCTTCTGAGCAAACAAGGTCGTCTTGGTAAACAAGGCATCGGTAAGTTGGAGTTTTGTAAACATTGTGTTTTTGGGAAATAGAAAAAGTTAGTTTCTCTACTGCAACTCACCGTACCAAAGGTATTCTTGATTATATTCATTCTGACCTTTGGGGGCATTCCAAAGTTCCTTCCTATGGAGGACGCCGCTATATGATGACTATCATTGATGATTTTTCTCGTAAGGTTTGGGTTTATTTTCTGCAGCATAAAAATGAGACTTTTCCCACATTCAAGAAGTGGAAAATTCTTGTTGAAACTCAAACAGGGAAGAATGTGAAGAAGCTCAGAATAGATAATGGATTAGAGTTCTGCAGTGGTGACTTTAATGAGTTCTGCACAAATCATGGTATTGCTAGACACAAAACCATTCCAAGGAATCCCCAGCAAAATGGTGTTGCAGAACGTATGAACAGGACTCTACTTGAAAGAGCACGGTGTATGCTCTCAAATGCTGGGTTATGGCATCGACGTGACCTTTGGGCCGAGGCAACATCTACTGCATGTTACTTGGTCAACCGTTCTCCACATTCAGCACTTGACTTCAAAGTTCCAGAAGAGATTTGGTCAGATAATCTGCAGAGTACTAGCGAGAAGGTGGAGTTTGTATTAAAGTCTGCAACTCCTAATGTTGATGTCCCATCTTCATCTACAAATGAATCTAACATTGATGATCATGTTGTTGATGATGACCATGAAGATAATACCACTTCTGCTATTCAGCAACAAGGAGATGATTACTCTATTGCCCAAGACAGAGTTAGAAGACAAATTAGAAAGCCAGCCAGATACACTGATAGTGACAATTTAGTTGCTTATGCACTATCTGTTGCACAAGAGGTAAATGATGGTGTTGAACCTGCTAGCTATACTGAAGCTGTTTCTTGTGTTGAATCTTCTCAGTGGCTAGTGGCTATGAATGAAGAAATTGAGAGCCTTCATAAAAACGGTACTTGGGTTTTGAAAGAGCTTCCTAAAGGCAAACAACCATTAAAGTGTAAATGGATCTATAAGAAGGAAGACGACATTCCCGGGGTTGAAGATCCAAGATGTAAAGCACGCCTAGTCGTTAAAGGCTTTAATCAAAAGGAAGGTATTGACTTTAATGAGATATTCTCACTTGTTGTTCGTCATACTTCCATTCGTGTTTTACTTGCATTTGTTGCTTTGTTTGATTTAGAGTTGGAGCAACTTGATGTTAAGACAGCTTTTCTACATGGAGAGCTGGAAGAAGAAATTTACATGGATCAACCTGAGGGATTTATTGTTCCTGGAAAGGAGCATCTTGTTTGTCGTTTGAAGAAATCCTTATATGGCCTTAAGCAAGCTCCAAGGCAGTGGTACGAAAGGTTTGACTCTTTCATGATTGGGCAAAGTTATTGCAGAAGTCAATATGATGACTGCATTTATTTTCAAAATTTTCAAAATGGATCTTTCATATACTTGTTACTTTATGTTGCTGATATGCTAATAGCATCACGTGACAAGTCTTTGATCCAGAAATTGAAAACTCAACTCAATAATGAGTTTGATATGAAAGAGTTAGGTGCAGCAAAGAAAATTCTTGGTATGGAGATTCGCAGGGACCGTCAAGCTGGTAAATTGTTCTTATCTCAACAAAATTATATTGAGAGGGTGCTTGATAGGTTTAATATGAATAATTGCAAACCTGTTTCTACTCCACTTGCTGCACATTTCAAGTTATCTTCAGAACTTTGCCCAGACACAAAGGAAGAGATGGAGCATATGTCACATGTTCCTTATGCTAACGCAGTTGGCAGTCTTATGTATGCCATGGTATGTACTAGACCAGATCTAGCATATGCTGTTAGTGTGGTAAGCCGGTATATGCATAATCCCGGCAAAAGTCACTGGAGTGCTGTAAAATGGATTTTTCGATATCTAAAAGGTACTTCTGATATTGGCTTGGTATTTGACAGAAAAATGGCTACAACCAATGAAGTTATAGGTTATGTTGACTCAGACTATGGTGGTGATCTTGATCAAAGAAGATCTCTTTCTGGTTACATCTTTACTCTTTGTAATAGTGCTATCAGCTGGAAAGCTACACTTCAATCTATTGCTGCATTATCTACAACTGAAGCAGAATATATTTCAGCAACAGAGGGTGTTAAAGAGGCTATTTGGCTTCGAGGTTTGGTCAATGAACTTGGTCTTACACAGGGTGTTCTTACTGTGTTTTGTGACAGCCAGAGTGTTATTCATTTGACCAAGAATAATCGTTATCACGACAAGACCAAACACATTGATGTAAAACACCACTTTATCCGAGATATTGTTGTTACTGGTGAAATTATAGTTGAAAAGATTCACACTTCTGAGAATCCAGTAGATATGCTTACCAAGCCACTTCCAAATACCAAGTTTCAGCATTGTCTGAACTTGGTTGATCTCTACAGCACTTAAGTGCCCTTCAGGGCTTTATTTGGCGATGAGCACTTGTCGAATTCGAACCAAGGTGGAGATTGTTAGATTATGTGGCTCTAATTCTCCATTTTTTCAAGCCATTATGTTTATTTTTTCAAGCCATTATGTTTGACTTTTACAAGCCATTATGTTTGACTTACTTGTGAGGTAAGTAACCCTTGGATTTAATGTGCCTACAATCTTGACCAAGAGAAATCCTAATTTGCTTCTAACATGTGCCTACAATCTTGGCCAAGAGAAATCATAATTTTCTTCCAAGCTCTTACTCTAGGTTGGATGTTCCAACTTTGATTCCTACTCTAGGTTGGATGTTCCAACTTTGATTCCTTCACTCTTAAGTATGAGATTAAGGCCTATATATATGTAAGCAACATGAAAGGCTTGAGACATAGTGAGTTATCACATAACAATTAACACACTTTGTAACATACACTTGAGTGTCTTTTTTTTGGTGAGAATTCTTGTTCCATTTTAGAGAGTATTTTAGGAGATATTGAGAGAAAATATTGTCCTTTGTCCTCATAAGTATAAGAGGACTTGTTGTACTCTTTTCTTTTACATAGTGGAACTTTGCTCATGATCGCCCGTGGTTTTTTTACTTCTCATATTGAGGAGTTTTCCACGTAAATCTTGTGTGTTATTTCTCTTGTTATTTTACTTACTTCTCTTTAATTCCCAATTGCATCGATCCTGTGCTTCCGCATTGCGCTGATATCCCTAACAGTAGTCTACACCATAAATTTTGATGATAAAGGGACAATGTTGTTGTTTTGCAGTAAATAGAGCAATTTCCATGGTTTCGCAGAAACCAGTATGCTTCCACAACAAAAATGATTCAGCGCACACGACATGTATAAATGCCATAATGATCCCTCTTGGATTTCACATCGACTTTGTAACATCTT
The DNA here is from genome assembly GCF_051527215.1 of Medicago sativa. Taxonomy (NCBI): domain Eukaryota; kingdom Viridiplantae; phylum Streptophyta; class Magnoliopsida; order Fabales; family Fabaceae; genus Medicago; species Medicago sativa. The sequence continues at coordinate 5,218,586 of NC_140753.1, forward strand.
AAGTTTTTGGCATTTTCATTTTGAACTTTGAATTTAATTAATTTTATTTTTTACAGGGGGTAAAAACGTATTAACCATTTAATTACAGGGGGAAAACCAGAACTCGCTCAAATTACAGGGAAGTAAAAACGTATTAACCCTTTAATTAATATATTTTAGGGTTAATAGGTCTTTACCCCCTATAGTATAAGGTCATTTCTGGTTTTTCCCCCTGTAATTTTTTTTTTGATTTACCCCCTGTAAATTTTTTTTTTGTTTTGATTTAACCCCTTAATAGGCAAAAAAACGAAAATTTCTTGAAAAATAAAATAAAATTGGTTTTTGTTTGGCTTATTAGGGGGTAAATCAAATTTTTTTTTACAAGGGGGTAAATCAAAACAAAAATTTTACAGGGGGAAAACCGGAAATGACCTATATTACAGGGGGGTAAAGACCTATTAACCCTATATTTTATATACAAATCTGAAATGCACACAATCACAGGGCATTTTGATTCTCGCCACATTTTGATTTTCCGGTTTGTTTTCATTCTTTGGGTTTAAGAATTATAGTTGTTGTTGGTTATGATGGTGGTGTAGTAGTGAGATTATGAGTTGTTGTTTTTGGGAGAAGAATAGATGAAGATTGGAAAATAAATTTGAGTTATTTTTTATCTTTATTTTTTCGGGTTTGAATGTGTATGAAGATGGATGAAGATGAAGAAGAAATAAACGGAAGAAGAGGAAGAAAAGGAAAGAAAAATCATTTGTTTGTGGTTCAATATTAGATTCAATAGTCTTGCATGATTCAAATGTCTATTTTGTTTCAACATGATCAAATGACTATAATTAAATAAATTAATAAGGTATACGGTGGACCACATGCAATGTTGGTCCACGATGACAGATCATCTTACGTAATATTTAACATATTTTTCAATCATTTTCATTTGGTTTTAATCCAAACCAGAGGAGTATTAAAACATTTGCTTATGGTTTTTGGGACATTTTATAATGTTTTCTATTTGAGTCATATAATTCTAATTTTTCCCGAAACATAACAATTATAGTGTTTTGATGTAACTCAAGAAGAAATCATGCAAACCGGCAAAACAAAACATCTTGAAGACTAGTGAAGATCTTGGGAAGACCATGAATGAAAATTCAAGAGGTCTCGGAAGATATTACAAAAGGAGAAATTCTATTCCCAAGTCCTAAGACATCTTATACAAAAGGAAACACGCAAAAAGACGAAGAAACATGCAATTACGTGCTAGAGAACACATTGATGTGCCCCAGACATGCTGTCATGCGCCTTAGGCATGCAATTTTACACCTATGCGCCCCAACATGCTCCCCAGGCATGTTGTGGGCGGGTCAGAACTGCTTTTTCCACTTTTTAAATAGAAAAAGCCCAATTTTCAAGGCCAATCCCAGGTGAAAACTTTGCCTTTAAATACAACTCCTCTCATTCATAACGAAGTGGTTCAATAGGAAAGAAAGCACTAGGAGTTTCAATGGAGGAGTCTCTCCTCACTCTAAGTCTATAGGGTATGTTTTATTTCTTTTGTAATTTGTCTCTAGTCTTTATTTATTTGTATTATTTAATTTAAGTTCTTTATTCAGTTATTTTGTAAATCCTATTTAATTTTATTATAGCCTAAGATTTGTTTCTTCTGAAACGAACCAACCCTGAGATAACGGTACTTAGGGAAGTGACATACCTAATATTGGTGAGAACCTACCCGAATCAGGAAGTAACTAATAACGAACCACGTAATTAGGAAAACATAGTAACTTCAAGGAATTAAATATGCATAGTAACTTTATTCTTCTTTCATCCTTGGTAAGGTAGACAATATTATAGGGTTGCCCGTTTGTAGAACTACAGAGAGAGAGAGAGAGAGAGAGAGAGAGAGAGAGAGAGAGATAGAGAGAGAATATGTTGACGTACTCTTAAGATTCAATAGATGAGGGAACCTTTAGGACCATTGAAAATTTAGGAACCCTAATTTAAGTCTTGTGTTTCAAATACACCTGAGAGAGTAAAAACCCCATGTACCTCAACGCGAAAAGGTGCATCTCTCTACAGGATTGACGACCCTAAGCACTAACCCGTGTAGAAACTCCGGTGTAAGGTTGCAACTCGACAACTGGAGGTGAATAAATCCAGACCTATGAGAACGTTACGCCCCACATGCACAAGTTGGTGTGATCAATAGGCGCAACTTGACAGCTGGTAGGAATAATGCTTGACCATTAATTTATTCCAACAAATGAATAGAGATGATTTGAAAAATTCTAACCGACGCTAACATTTTGCAATCATAATAGGTTAACTCCTAAACTCCTGCTCTGCTGCAAACAGACTAAATTGCATAAACCTACTTTATCTTTTATTTTATTTTATTATTTATTGTTCTCAAATAAGTAACGATAATTGCCTAGTTGGAACGACAGTCCTTGTGGATACAATACTCTAATTACTATTTTATTACTCAGTAAACGATTTGGTACACTTGCCTAAATTCGACCATCAGTCCACCTTAGATATTTTGGTTAAAATTAACAGTGAGGGACTAAATTGTCCGACATTAGCATATTTTGAGGGACTAAATAAGCCATTTTTAATTACACCAATAATATAACATTATTATAGAAAAATTTGTTCAAAAGTATAATTTGAATAATAAAAAAGCTAACTCTAAATCATGTATTCCCTTTATATATACTTATATAGTATAGAAGTATAGATATAGATTAATTTATATGTTTTGGACACTGGTCCTCACTAAGATCCGCCGTTGATGTCAGAATATTTTCATCATTGTAATAAAAGAATAGTGCTAGCGACACTCTTTTTCGAACTCTCTCTTTAATACTCATTCTCTTTTGGTTTAAATTATAGCGGGTCTACACTTTAGAAATAAAACCGACACAAAACAGTGGGACATACATTGATTTCATCCAATAAAAGAGTGAATACTAAAGAGAGTGTTCAAAAGTAAGTGTTGCTGACCTTAATGCTATGTTTTCAGAAGACAAAGAAAAAAGGGAAATACTTTCTTTTGTTACATTTGGAGGCACTTAACACATTTATACATTTTAAATAGAAAACATATTTGTACATGAAGCTGTTTATTTGAAAAAGGTTTAATGGATATCTATTGATGGTATGAAAAAGTTTTAGACAATTATTTACTCATATTTCACCACATAATGTTTGTTGAAATATTTTAAAAAGAAAATACAAATGGTGACATATGAGCGAATGATCGTGTAAAACATTTTTAAACTCCAATCACTCTTTATAAAAAGACAAAGACTCTACTAGGGAGAAATCTATGCAGAAAAAAACAAACAGAAGAAAAAAGTTGATTGGTGAAAAACCCCTATGCATGGAATGTAGAGGCATCTATTTCTTCCAATTCTATGCCCGCCTCAGCAAGTCTCTTGTCCTTGTACACATACCACTTAGCACAAGCCAAATATATCACCACATTTATAGCACTTAGCATAGCCAATAGCCAATAAAAATCATAGAGCCTCCCTTGATCAAGATTATCCGCAATCCATGGTTTATTTGGACCCGTCACATTGTTCACTAGAGTCACTAATAATGAGCTAAAGAAAAACCCTATTGAGAGTGTGCTCAAGAACAACCCTGTACTCATAGTTTTCATTCCTTTAGGACATTCTCTTAAAAAAAAGTCTAATTGTCCCATATACATAAAGGCCTCTCCAGACCCAACAAAGAAAAATTGTGGCACCAACCAAAACACACTCAATGGCATCTTTGCCGTTGGATCGTTTACAAAACCATGTGATCGTGCGAATTTCAACCGCTTCATTTCTATGAGTGCTGCCGCAACCATGGACACTACTGAGAGGACTAAACCAACACCAATGCGTTGTAAAGGAGTGAATCCGTGTGAGTTGTTTAGTAATTTTTTTGCGACTGGTCGAATGAAGCGGTCGTAGAAAGGAACAGTTAGGAGAATAGTTCCGATTAAGAAGACCGTCATTGATGCTGCTGGGATTTGAAATGTTCCAATGTGACAATCCATGGTTGTTGCTTGTGATACTGAGAATGTTGTCATTTGAGCATGGATTGTCCAAAACATTATGGTTGTGGCCCATATGGGTAACATCCTTATTACCATTTTAACTTCTTCCACATCTGTTAAGGTAGAGATATACCATTTCTCCTTGATTGTGATTGCACTGCCACTTTCTATGCCTTTGATTGCCGCTTTGTCTAAGAAACTGTTTGATCAAAATGTAAATCAATTAATTCATTAATCTTCAAGGTAATAACAAAGAGGAGAAATATACATATTAAGCAACACCAAAGAGGAGCAATATGCATATTAATTATGTTTTTTTTTGTCTCAAGTCTCGTGTTTTTAAAAAAATAGACTATGAGCTTTATTAATTTGTAATTCAGTGGTAAAATAAGTAAAGTCTAATTAAAAATTATTTCAATTAGACATGAACTTAAGTGCTTCGAATTAATTTCAACTGTAACCGAAGTTTATTGACCCTTTCAATCAATCTACTTAATATACTTTAAGGTAATTTTGATTGATGAGAGGTCCAAGGCATACTTCTTTTTTGACATTAACTAAAAACAAAGAAAGGTGTTAATTTTCTCATCCTTAGTTAGATTTTTGAAACTTTAGACGTTGACAAGCTTGTGAATATGTAAAAGCAATAATTTCGAAAGGAGATAGACTAGATGGATATCTTGCAAATCTCAAAAGGCAGAGAAAATATCCAAAGCGATACGCAAAAAATACTATAGGCTAAACTGCACTTTTTGTCCCTAAGTTTCAAAATGTTGCAATTTTGGCCCCCTATTAAAAAAAATTGCAAAAGTAACCCCCCATGTTTAGAGAAATATGTTCTTTTGACCCTCTAACATAAGGGAAATATGCTTTTTGGCCTCACATCTTTACAAAAAGTTGCGATTATGGTCCCTTTTTTGGGACACGTGGCGTCTTCTCAACAATTTTGGGACGAAAGGGGCCAAAATTGCAAATTTTTTTAATAAGGAACCAAAATCGTAACATTTTAAAACTTAGAGGGCGAAAAGTGCAGTTTAGCCAATACTATACTATTATATAAACCACACATTATTTTTTGAGAGAATAAACCACACATTATTAGTTGGTTTCTACTCTTAACTATTAAGCTCGTGCGTGGACTTGTCACCATGATTAAGGAGCAAATGATCCTTAATAACCCAGTTGTCATTTCATGGCCCACTATTAAATATGTGGCACCCAATAATTTGTTCTTTCTACATCAAGTGGGGCCCAATAATGATAAATGTCTTTATTGTTAGTTGCATACGGCTCTCAATTGGTAAATTGAAAATGAAACTCCCATGCATCTTGGCAGGATCAACATCGAATAGGGCCCCTCCTTGACATATACAGTATATTCCACTCTATCACTTTGTGTTGACTCAACTTTGAATCTAAACCTTTATAATTTGTTTGGGAATTGGGGAGTAAAGAAAAGAGAGGAGAAAATGGAAGGGATGGGAAGGTAAGAGAAGGAAAAGGTGGATATATTGTCTCCGAAATTATATTATGTTAAAAAATTGATGCATTACACTTTCAGAATATATGTGATAGTAAGATTTGAGATTAAATAATCCAACTTTTGTTTTCAAATAAAATAAAAATATACGAATTTGAAATCCAAACTATTCAATTTTGAGTCAACAACCACAAATATATCAACTATGTCAATGTTTTTAGTATAGACAATCTTCTCTAATGGTTTCCAATCATGAAGATCGGGATTGAAAAAAGTTTTGCTTGTTCTACAATCCAATAAATAAATAAATGAATGAATACTAGTTTAGCAAACATTATTGTAGTCTAGTCAACAAGAAACTATAATTGAATTTTTTTATATAAATTATTACTCAAATTGTTCCATTCATTGGAAGAGAAACTTTAGATTAAGCTACTTAAACTAAGAGGAACACCAACAAGACATAAACATAGCAAGTTAACATAGTGTCAAAAAAAAAAGAACTTATTAAGTTAAAAAAGAATAAAGTTATGTATAATAATAATTATTATACTATAATACTAAGAAGAATGAATAGAAAATTTACCGGAACTGTTTGCTATGTGGCATCCTTTGCTTCTTGGTCTTAGGTGTTTCACATAGGATATCATCCTCTTCATAGAGCAATGAAGAATCAGAGGGCAATTGCATGTGTCTCTTCCTCCAAGCAGCCACAAACACGACCGCAATCTGAGTCAAAGGACTACCAACAAGTTGCTTGATCCGGTATTTGCGGGTACCGGACAAGAAAACAAGGAGCGCAACCACAATTGCGACCGCACAAATACCGTAACCCCAACCTCTACCTTGGTTATCTTGTATGTACACAAGAACAGTCACCGCTGCCAAAGACCCTATGCTTACGAAAAAATAGAACCAGCTGAAAAATTTAATCATACCCTTCTTTTCTTGGTCATCAGAATCATCAAATTGATCAGAACCAAAGCCAGAGACACTAGATTTTAGACCACCGGTGCCGAGGGCCGTGATGTAAAGTGCTAAATACATCACCAATAGTTGCTTGCTGTCTGCTTGTATGCAAGATTTAGAGTCTTCTTTGCATTTTGGTGGATGTAGGCTTGGAATTATAGTTGATATCGTCAATATTGTTACACCCTAATATAAACATACATTTGTCAATATCAAAGAACTAAACAACGGTATGATTAAATTTTTGAGGATTTAATTCAAAGGCATTGTTAGCGTAAGAAAAATTTACATTGTCAATCAATTATAATCGTCAGATCATTCAAAATTAATGAGTTACTTTGATTAGAATATTTATTTGAATTGTTGCAAACTTTTTTACATGTATACTAATATTAAAATCTTGATTTGAATGTAAAATAGTACTAGAAAACAATGGAAACAACAAAATGAATAGTTGAGATTATCTTACAATTGCTTGGACAGCTGCAAAGATGGCAATGGTGAGATATCTGTCAAACAAAGAATGGGAAGCAAAAAATATTAAATTAACTCTCAGAAATCACGAGGCATTAAAACCAATCATAATTAATGTGGATCATTTTGAATAACAAAAATAAAATAACTAAGTCTTGTCTTAGTTTTCCATAATAAGAAAGGAATTTTTTTTATGAGCACTGCTATATCTCTAGAAAAATAACATCAAGAATTCTTTAAGAATAAAGAATAGCCAATCACAATGCACTATTTGCCACAATTCAAGGAGGTGTGGCTGAAAAATAAAAAGTGGACAAATAAATCATCCAATTAAAATTTGCCAACTATTTCTTGAAAAATTCTTGAAGCTATTTTTCTTGAGAAGTAGCATTTTCCTTTTTTTATAGATATATTAAATTTCGAACCTTCCTAGAAAAGTATCAGCAAGAAATCCACCCAATAGACAGAGCATAAAGGAGGTTCCTAAGAAATTAGTAACAACATTGGCAGAGGCAGCATTGCCCAAATGCATAGTACCGGTCAAGTATGTGACCAAATTAACGGCGATGCCGAGTGTTGTCAATCTCTCCATCACTTCTCCTCCTAATATCATGGCGGCCGCGGACCAACCACCGGTTGTGGACCTGTCGGCCGGCCGGCCCTTGTAATCAGATGCATCTGGGACAGTTTTCCCTTGTGTTGTAGGGAGGGTGCTCATATTGCAAGATATGAGAGGTATGTGAAATGTGAAGCTAGGGGAATTAAGTGAGTTGGGATGACATGAAGGGCTTGTGGTTTTGGCCTTTATATATACATAATTACAAGGCAAAGTAAGGCCCACAAACGACTAGGATTTATTAACTAATGTTCATCATAATAACTACAACTAGTTCGGTTTGTGGCTATAACCAACCCCTGGTTAGAATTATACTATATGAAAAAACAACAATATAATATATCAATCATTAGATAAGACAAAGTAAATAACAACAAACGATATATTTTGATACACTAGAAGTTAGCGACATTTCTCAATTGGTAAACAACAATGCTAATAAAATTTAAATTTCAACAATATATACTTCTTTTGTGCGTAGTTATTTTTTGTTTATTCTTATGTGCATAGTTATTTCAGTCATAGAACAAATAATTTGTTGTGAAATTCAGTGGTTTAAATTTTGTGGAAATCAAATTATGTATAGGCGGTTGTTAAATATTTTTAAAAGAAATTAGATGATTTTGGAAAAATGAGTGTAAAGAGCTTTGAAAGCTTGAAGAAGAGTAAAACTCAAAGAAACATTTTGATAAAAGATTATGAATTGTGTACATAATTGTTCTATTTACGGACTTTAATTGCACCAACTAATTTCTAACTAATTCTTTTTTCTTTTTATGGAAAAGCCAAAAAGATTAAAGCTCCCTTTGACCTATAAGGAGTGCCTCAAAGGAAATAAAAGAGTTTACAAAACAAGTGTAGCCAAAAGAGTTTACAAAACAAGTGCACAAAAGAGAATTATTAACTTGAGTGAACTACAATATGAAAGCAAAACACTGTCAAGGACCAAAAAGTGTAAAATCAAAAGGAAAAATCCAACAAGCATAAGAACACTAAGGATTATCCAAGTTATTACTATAAAAAACGAGTTTCTATACATTCTTCAAAAAATGAAATCAACATTTTATTTTCTTTATTTAATTTATTAAATACAATAATTATGTTTTGATATTAATAATATTCTACAAATATATGAATAATAATAATAATAATAATAATAATAATAATAATAATAATAATAATAATAATAATAATAATAATAATAATAATATTGAGTGAAACGAATATGATGATTTTCATCTAAAAAGAAATTTTAAAAATAATCGAACACCACTTATAATAAAGGACAACTAAGTCGTTGTTAATATATGAACCACAACTCCTGCTGCTTTTTACCTATAGACACAAGACCGTAGGTAAAGGAAACGTCTTTTCCGTTGATTAAACAATATCTTCTAGTTTTTAACCTACGGATAAATGACATTTAGTTATGGATTTTACACATCGGTAGTTTATTTTATTTTTGTATTGCAAATTATGATCTCCTTTAAATTCAAGCTTTATACTAAAAGTCTTGTTACATTTGTACATGGTCGACCTTGTTTTCAATTAAACTAACCTTAAAAGAACTCTTGAAGGTTGATGCAATTTTTTATCCTTATTGAAAGTGAGTAAGGAGAAAATGAGGAACTAATTCATGTGAGTTGCTCTACTCATTCTTTTGTCTTATTTTATATTATTCAGATTTACTATTTTTCGCTCCAATTCTTATCATGTTTTTACCCTTGTGCTTGCTTGTCTTAGAATGAAATACTTAATTAGTGTTATATTTTTCTGATATAAAAATGGATTTTTTTTCTTTCAAAAAATCAACATTTGATAGAAATTAGAAAGGGTTTTTTTTTTTTTTAAGAAAAATCAACATTTAAGAGAATTATTTTGGATTCGTTTCTGCTCTTGTCTGCAATTTTTACAATGAGAAAATCGCAAATCCTCTCACACAATTGTAATTCTTACAAAAAGAAAATTACAAACTATCTCAATTACAATTTTCGCACGTAAAAATGGTAAACTCTCTCATAACACAACTACTCAAACTCTCAATCACCAAAAGACAAGAATTATTGTGCTTAAGAAAATTCAAACTATCTAATACTCACATCTCTATATATTTTTCTCTTCTCACTACTCAACGTGAGACTAGGATGAGTACTCACTTTGACACAACAATTTATCCTCTATTATATATTATTTGAAACATTAATACCTAAAAAAATTAACGATGCAAATTTAAAGAATAAAAATGTAAAATTTCTATAATTTAGCCACTAAATCGGTAAATGACAACATTAATTTTCATTTTGATTCCTAATAATATTTTGAGTGATGATTCTTTGGTCGGTCTAGTTTTGTAGAAATCAGAAGATATGACATGAGTTTGAGGAATCTTCTTTAGCTATTGTAGCCCAAGGAATTATCATGTTATATGAATGTGAGAAAGCTAGATGGTTGGTATCATTTGGGAGGAAAGTGGAGTAAATCACCGCTAGCATTTGTCAAATACTATAATATTGATGCTTCTAGGAATGACTTTGACTTACAAATGTGAGTTGTGATGGTGCTTTCCTAATGGCTAATACTTGGATGTTGGAGACTTGGAGCACAACATAGATAATGTTGTTTTTGAAGTTGACTCAAAAGTTAGTTGACATCAATTTTCCAAATGAACACATTTTAGTGTTTGGTTTGATTAATGAAGAATTCAGAATTTTGCTGTCCATTAAATGTAAAAACTCTTATGTGAATTTTGCTACGAGAGAGGCAAATGTAGCAAGTGTGGTACTAATTCATTATAAGGGTGGCTACATCTACACATATTACTCCTTTTATTCATTTTTAATTCTCGCTTTTGTAGCAAATTTTGTTTTTATTGATCATTTTCAAATTTTAAACATTAGCTATTGTTTTTTTGGGGAATGCTAATAAGTGTCTTTAGGTTATTGGTTAATATTATAAGAAGTATTATGTTGGTCTCTATTACAAGAGAAAATTGATTTTTTTTTAAGTTAATTCAATAAATGATTTATTTAGTTTATATATTAGAGACTTGATACATCATTTATTGAATGAACATAAAAAATTAACTTTCTTTTATCATAGAGACCCAAGGTAGACAGTTTGAATAAAAAATGGTGTAGTTATTGCTAAGACAAAAATAAAAATATTATATTTCCAAAAAAAGTTTCTTTTAATAGATTCCTTAAACAATGAACTTAAAACACTTGTTAACAAGACTCTTATTTTATATGGAAAAATAGTTGGAACAAAATAATAAATAGTTAAAAATAATTACAGAAAAAAATGATCACATTAAAAATAAAAAAATATGTTGATTTTTTGTGTGTAAATAACTAAAAATAAATGATAACTCAGCCCTAATTAGAGTTATCTCTATCAGGGTGTTCTCTTCATTGTATTTCTTGCGGGGGGTGGTTTTTGGACAATATTTGATTTAAAATCACAACTCATCATTTTTTTCTTCTTCTTACTTTAATCTAAATAATTGATTTTCACATAGATCCAAGATTTTTTTCTTTGTGATTTCATTGTCTGAGTGCGGTATTGTGTTGTTCATCGTCTTGACGATTTTATTTGATTTCCAGTCTTGTTGCGGTCTTCGTTTGATTCCCATTAAAGTATTGTTTTCAGTCAATTAAAGATTAAATTAATGTTTTGAGCATCAATATCGTAGATCTGGAGAATTGGGTATTACGATTATTTTAATTTTATCATATTATGATTTGTAGGTATTTTTTCGTTGTATGCTATTAACTTGATTGTTGTAAGTTTGTCAACAGATTTATCATTTACATTTTTAGCAATGTTGAATTTATTATTGTATTTGATATATTGTAATTCTTTTGATTTTTTGTAAAAAAAAAAAAACTAAACTAAAAATAATGATAGAGGAATTGCTTTGGGGAGAGAAAAAATTACACGTGACCAACTTTTTTTGATTAAAATAATAGAATGGCTGACTTTAATTGGATCAGGTAGGTTATTTTATATGTATTTAATACCAATAATTTCTTTCAGAATATTTTTAATACCAATAATTGAACATGGGGGATGTACAGATTGCAATAATTTTCAAACACTGACATATTTCAATATTATTTGTTGAGTTCATGAAAACATTACAATAATTTTCAAACATTGACATATTTCATTATTTTTTTGAAGAATTTGACATATTTCAATATTATTTGTCGAGTTCATGGTTTTGGTAGCTGTGTCACAAACATTAATCCATGTCATATACTTCTAACTTTGGATACTATTATCATGTTCTAACATCCGACAACAAAAACTAGTTTTTTTTTGTAAAATGAAAATAACAATAAACTCATTTTTTTTTGAAGGAAACAATAAACTCATTGTTCCTAAACATATCAGTTTGTTAGTTGTGCCACAAATATTAATCCATGTCATATAACATTTAAAAAAAAAAACAAAATGGAATATATTACTCAAATCAAAAGTGATTCATTCCGCACAAGGTGTGCTAAAAGTGGTGAATCACCCAACTGTTACAATGTCAATGGTACCTAAACAAGAGGTCACCAACAACCAAAACAAACTAAAAAGATTACATAACACTCATACAAAGAAGCGGGTGTCGCCACCAATCATGATAATCGAAACCTTATTCGATGACAACCATACGAAGGATTTTTCAAGGAGAGTGTGAGGATCAGAAGCCACATTTTTTAAGACACGGTTGTTCCTTTCCTTCCAGATTACCCAAGCACAAGTAAGCCAAATAACCTTTAAAAAAGAATGAGAAGATCGCGGCTTACCCGCCAAGTGAGAAAATTGAGAATAGTGATCACGAATCGTGCTTGAAGAAATTGAGGAAATGTCGAGCCATTGCCAGAGTAGATACCAAATACTACCAAAAATGTCGCAGTCGATGAAAAGGTGGTCTGCTGTCTCAATGTGACCGCACCCTCCAACACACAAGTTGTCGTTTGGTTGAAGGATGCAGCGTCTCGCCAAATTATTTTTTGTTGAAATTCTATCTCAAAGTAGACGCCAAGCAAATAGGGAAACCTTTGAAGGGACTTGCTTATGCCACACATTGTGAATCGCCCCTATCCACAGGTTCGTCAGAAGATGTAAGAAATTGATAAGTCCCACGAACCGAATACCTTGAATATGGTCTAGTAGCCACTTCCATTTGTCCTGAATATGATCCTTCAAAATAATGTTATTTAACAAAGCAGAACACTCCCTCTCACTTTCCTCCTCCCACGCCAAAAGACGTCTCCTTCACACCCACACATTCCCTCCTTCCTCCCACCTTAACGTCGCCATCTCCTCCACCAATCACTCTCGATGCACGGTCAAATCATATAGGCATATAACATTGATCCTACACATATAAGTTTCCCATTGCTGCATAATGTGCAGCTAGGTTATAACCCAATTCAACTGGATGAATATTCATTGTTGTGTGGTGTGGATTCAAAATGAATCAAACACAATAATTTATAAAAAAAATTGTGCATTGTGGGACAATCAAACAAACTCAATAGAAAATCTCACAACCAAACCAACTCAAACCGAAACCACAAAAAAACTGTGTTTGGTTCACATGAATTTTGGCCATTTTTTGACTAAACTGCATGGTTCGGTTTGCGGTTTTAATTTTAAACAAACGAACCAAACCAAACTGAACCGCAACGTAAGAGACTTAGTTTCAATCTAACCTAACACTCAACTTGTTGTGTTTCTTATTTATGCATGATATGTTTCTTATTTTGATGTAATGCTACATGCTAACGGTAACTTAAGCATGATATGTTTCTTATACATAATATGTTTCTTATTTTGTGTTTGTTTTCCTATCAAACTATAAAATGAAAAAAATTACAAGTTCGAATATAATTTGTTTTTTAGAAAATTTGTTAAATATTAAACGTGGGAAAAAGTCAGTGCCATTTTAAAATATGAAAAAACTAATTGTATCAATGTCAAACTATTATTACTATTATTAATTCACTACAATTCTAACATAGGAAAATGTATGTAACTTGTTATGTTCTCTTAGTGGAACATGAAGCATAAAAACTAGTAATACTTTCAGCTGTGTGTTTTCCTGCAAAAACAATGAATCAACCTAACCGATCCAAATTGTATAGGTTTGGTTTACTTTGATTCACTTTTGTTTTTAACTGTAAACCAAACCACACGTTCTTTTCTCTTGCGGTTGAGATGACTTTTAACCTCAAATTTTAACCAAATCGAACCATAAACTCATTTAACGTAAGTTTCTAAGCAACATATAAGTTGGGGTTCCTTGGCTCAACAATATTAGATTTTTTTTCTATTCTTCTTGGGTCAATCAACTATTTTCATGATTGAGGGATTAGTTTGTACATTTGCGGATAAATGTCATAATTGTAGACCATTTATTGATAAAATGATAGGAGAACAGTAAGGCTAATAACACTTATTTAACATTCATTCTCTTATTACTCCCTCTATCCCTATAAAATAGTGGAATTCATATGTATTTCACATAATAATAGAATGAATATTAAAATGAATGTTGCTAAGAATAAGTACATAGTCAAGAAGTACTTTCTTGAAATTAATTAGTAACAAATTAGTTACAATTAGTAATAATGACCCTTTTATTGGGGGAAAGTTAGATTAGAGTTTCAATTTTCTAAACCTTTCATTATAAATAAGTTGTTTTTTAATTGTTTAGGCTAGCAGAAGAAATACATTGTTCTGATTTGTTTTACATGAATCATACGACAATCCCCTTATATTTGCATCACAATGTAACCATCTTTAGTAACTTTCTAACACAAACTGAATATGTAACTTTCTAACAAAAACCACATATAATAACCAACAAGTAACCAAATATTTATGGGGAATTAGTCACTTTAGTCCCTGAATGGGGAACGATTCGTCAATTTAGTCCCTGAATGCAGATAAATTGCAAAATAGTCCCTGAATGTAGACTTTGTTAGTCAATTTAGTCCCTGAATGCAGACTCCGTTAGTCAATTTAGTCCCTGAATGTAGACTTCGTTAGTCACTTTAGTCCCTGAAATTGACCATGCAGGGACTGTTTTGCATATTATCTGCATTCAGGGATTAAATTGACGAATCGTTCCCCATTCAGGGACTAAAGTGACTAATTCCCCAAATATTTATCTACTGTAACATCACTTCTCAAGGTGGACTATGGATGTCCATGAGTCCTAACTTGAAAATACACTTATGAAACGAAGAATAGATACATTTATATATGTCCATGTTATTAGTTAATTAAATTAATACATTGCTATTAATTGTTCAAATTTTTCGTACATGAATGAATCATACAACAATCCCCTTATATTTACATCACAATGTAACCACCGCTGGTAACTTTCTAACACAAACTCAATATGTAACTTCCTAACACAAACTCCATATAATAACTAACAAGTAACCATGCATATATTGCCGTAATAGTTTATTATTTGAAGTTATTCACAAATAATGACATGGATACAAAATAGAGACATGGACCATGTTTTATTCTACTCACTAGTGTCAGCTCAATAGTACATCATCAACGAGAGTACCATATCATAAACGTTGAGGGGTGCCCTAAAAACTTTACGTGTGTATAAAAGGGCACTAAAACTCAGTTTTAGAAATGAGGGAGTAAAAACTATTTTTGATCAATATAGACGATTTTTTTTTTTTTGAGGGAACAATATAGACGATTATAAGTGCATGTAAACCTTGTAAATTTTAATCTTTCACAAAAAAAATTACCGTTAAGCTCTCAAATTTATTTGTGTAATTTCGTGGGGAAATTATTTCTTTTGAATAAACTAATATATTTGTTTTAAGAATTTCATCTGTATGTGCCAACATTATTAAACTTTTGTACACATATCTCAAATCATGTTACGTAAATGTTTTAAACATTACTCCCTCCGTCCCATATTACTTGACCTAGTTGACTCCGTCACGTATGCCAATGCACAATTTTAAACTTAAATTTCTTTAATAATCTAGTAGAAAAAATTACGAAAATTTGATATTTTGAAAATATTAATCGAGACGAATCTAACAACATCTTATATGCTATATTTTGTTTTTATATATTAGTAGAAAAATAGAGTCAAAACATGTTACATGAATAGTGCAAATATTCTAAGGCTCTGTTTGGTAAACCCAAAAAAAGAGCTTTTAGCTTATAAGCTCATTTGACAAAAAAAGCTCTGTTTGGTAACACTTTAGCTCTGATTGGTACAACGAACTTATATGCTCTGTTTGGTAAACCCAAAAAAAGAGCTTTTAGCTCTTAACTTTTAGCTTATAAGCTCATTTGACAAAAAAAGCTTTGTTTGGTAACACAAAAGCTCTGTTTGGTACAACGAGCTTATAGCTTATTTCAGGAGCTTATAAGCTATTTTTCAGAAGCTACTTCAAGTAGCTTTTGAGCTTATAGCTTTTAGCTTCTCATTTTTTCTTCTATATTTACCCTTATTATTCAAAGCAAAAGCTATCAGCTAATTTTACCAAACACTTCAACTAACTTATTAGCTAAAAGCTATCAGCTAGCTTATCAGCTAAAAGCTATCAGCTAGCTTATCAGCTATCGGCTAATTTTACCAAACAGAGCCATAGCTTATTTCAGGAGCTTATAAGCTATTTTTTAGAAGCTACTTCAAGTAGCTTTTGAGCTTATAGCTTTTAGCTTCTCATTTTTTCTTCCATATTTACCCTTATTATTCAAAGCAAAAGCTATCAGCTAATTTTACCAAACACTTCAACTAGCTTATCAGCTAAAAGCTATCAGCTAGCTTATCAGCTAAAAACTATCAGCTAGCTTATCAGCTATCAGCTAATTTTACCAAACAGAGCCTAAATAGATCAAGTAATATGGGACGGAGGGAGTAACTTATAAAAGCGGTATTACTGACACTGTATAATTTGATTGGATACGTAAAAATAAAGTTTTGCACCTTCCATGCTTACAAATTAATTTCTTATTTTAGTTTCTTCATAAAGATGGATAACCACTCAAATATTGACACCAGGATCTATTGTCACCACAAACTTTTCCTCGTAAGCATTCGTACGTGTGATGGATGTTGATTGGTTTCTTCTCATTATTATTTTTATAATTTTACTATAAAAAATTTAAAATCGAGACTAAAATATTTACTTTATGCAGTCGAGTCTTGACAAATAAAAAGAATGATTGAAAAAAACACTTCGGGCGGCCTGTGACGCCCTCAATCTTGAGTTTAATTTCATTGTTTGGTTTAGTTAATTAATTTAACATCTAATGAAGAACAAAAAAGAAAACATCTAATGACTGATGTCAAAGACTAAACTAACTGCGTAGATAGAAGGACGAAACCAACCCACTTGTCCTGATCGGAACGATTGAAGAAAGAAAGAGAATGGTGGCCCCTTTCGCCCAGGGGGCATCGTCGGATGGTATGAATGCATTCATCAACAGAAGTTTCATCCTCGGATTCCCACCTCAGACTTATTCATCATCGTTCTGGACAGAGATAATAACATAAGTACGTCAGATTTGTTCCTTTCTACTCCCTCCGTTTCAAAATGAGTGTCGCTTTAGCAAAAAAAAATTGTTTCAAAATGAGTGTCGCTTTCAGTTTCCAATGCAATAATAACTTTTTCTTTTCAATTGTACCCTCCAATTAATACTCTGCACACTACTTCCAGAGTATTACTTTTAAAACTAACCAATAGTTAATAAGGATAATTTGGTAAAATAACCATTCTCTTTCTCTTAATCATTGCATTTCTTAATATGTGTGTAAACACCTAAAACGACACTCATTTTGAAACGGAGGGAGTATAAAAACTTTGAAATTTTTCTTCTCTAGTAACAAATTACTTGTCGGCGTCAATCTTGTCTCTTTTTAATAAATTAATTGTTAGATATAATAATTTTCACTCAATGGATGCATGGCCATTTAAGGAAGGTCATAAATCGGCTTTTGATGTTGCTCAAAGAGCCAATGACGTAATACCTATTACATTAATTAATATATACCACTCACGAATGCACCATTTTATGCACGCCACTTGTTTTATGATCTATATGAAAATTATAAGGATAAACAAAAATAAAATATATAGTGAGCATATGATTATAAGCATATGATAGAGAGAGAGAGAGAGAGAGAGAGAGAGAGAGAGAGAGAGAGAGAGAGAGAGAGAGAGAGAGAGAGAGAGAGAGAGAGAGAGAGAGAGAGAGAGAGAGAGAGAGAGAGAGAGAGAGAGGCTTATCCACGAGGGGCATAACCCTGGTTAGTAGGTGCCACGATGGCAAAAAAGTTATAGTAAACAAAATGTATTAAGGTTCTATTTCTAAAGGTCACATAGTTATTTTTATTGGGGAAGAGAATTTCTTTTTATTGAAGTGATACTAATGACTCTTACCCAAAAATAAATGACATTAATGATAATTTTATATTGTCACTGAAGGAATTGGAATTCACATTAAGGTTATTACGTTGAACTCTTGCAGCCAAACTAACACTTTAAATGTAGGTCTTACATAAATAGGTTGGTCCATTGGTGAAAAAATAATATTAAGAAATTTTAAGAAAGAGATATATATTGACATTTGTCTATAAAAATATGATAGTTCATGCGGAATAATTTATAGTGCTTTTGTTTATAGATAGACAAAATGACAACAATCACTTAAAAATTTAATCACACAAGTGGAAAAAATCCAGATTAAATCTAAGTCACAACATCCGTATAACAATTTGGTCATTTTTCACTTGAGTTAAGACTTATGAACAATAATTTATAGTATTTAAATGGGTAGAGTATATTATAGTACATTGTTTGATAACAAAATTTCTTTCATAAATTTATTCGTATTTCTTTTCGCTCATTTATAATATTTTCAAACTCTATTTTAACTGGTGTTTGGACTCTTGGCGTATTTTTTTTTCCATTTTTATTCTCATTATTTTAAATAAAATTATTTACCGACTATTAAATAATATAAATCAATATAAACACATGTAACTCATATAAAATAGATATTAGGGGTGGCTCTAAGCATGGGGAGGGGCGGGCTGCCAGGGCACCACTTTTTAGGGGCACCAAATTTATTAGTTTACTTAGTAGTTAGTATAAACAATTTATTCATTAAGATCGAGATATTATATGAAGTTAGAACACACTTACTTGAAAACCATGATTACTGGATTCGCCGAGATTTGAGACAAAGTCTTCCTGTGCCTTTCACATGCTCCGGACTTAGGGTTTTCGATGGGGCAAACCGCTAATGAGCAGAATTGTCAGAGTGATGGCAAAGGGGACCTAGCCTCTCTATTTATAACCGTGCAACCCTAGGCACCACCCATCATGGACCTAGTGTTTGGGCCTACACTATGTTTCTACACAAATCAGATTAAGTGCCCAAAAGCCCAATATTTATTGATCACTTTTATTAGGGCCTAAGCATCATCAAATGGATCACAACATATGTCCGTTTTTATTAAAACCAGAACCAACAATTGATTGTAGCCCACAAAATATTAGAAGAAATTCTAACATTCTCCCACTTGGGCAAAATCAATAGTGTATTTTAAAAAAAAAAATAAAAAAAAAAATTTTAAAATAATTTTTGAAAACGACTCTCGGACTGATAACAAACTCCCTAATGTGGCCACTACATGATCCCATGATGCAACACTTAATAAAGACTCCGTCCAACTAAGAACTAAATGATATCGAATCATGACGGTAGTTATATCCTTAATTGATACAACACCTTCCATGGTTACAAATATCACCAATTCCGTCGACTAGTCATCTGTGTAGAGTGTAGCAAGAAATGATATGTCAACGTGATCATCGACCATACTATCATTTTCACTGTCGGTCCTCAATTTCTCTCAATGCCTTAAGCCAGAGAAATTATGTGATTTCTCTCAAATGCTTAAAGCCAAAGAAATTATGTGATTTCTCTCAAATGCTTAAAGCCAAAGAAATTATGTAATTTCTCTCAAATGCCTTAAAGCCAAAGAAATTATGTGATTTCTCTCAAATGCCTTAAAGCCAGAGAAATTATGTGGTCCACGGAAAACCACATTGCCTCAACTCCAAAATAGTGTCAATCACCGGCATAGTGATCCCAACGACACTGAGCTCTAATTTTCACACATAATACATCAGCTCCAAAATAATGTTAACAACCCGCATAAAGATCCTGTCAACATTGAGCTCAAATTTTTCACATGTAATGCCTCAGCTCCAAAATAGTGTCAATCACCGGCATAGTGATCCCTTCAACACTGAGCTATAATTTTTCACATTTGACATTTGATATATACAAGAATTCATCTCATCATCAATAATTAAATTGAATGGAAATTCACATCAATATATCAAAGAAAATAAGTGAAAGAAAAATTCATCATCAAAAAATTAATAATGTAAAATTCAAACTCCCACTAACCAAATGCATCAAAATGACTCTTGAAAACAATGAACCTAAGTCATTTGGTTAAAAGAACAATTAATGTCAAGGTTAGGAAGCCAATGAATGTAATAAATAATTCATTACCATAAATTATAGGAGTTGGGAGCCACTAATTTCATTTTCGACAATTTCAAAGGGTTCAAAAATGCTAGTTGTAACCTTTGGTTTTAGTAAATTTGCTTCTGATGCAATCCACACAAGTACCTGGATCATCAAACTTTAAGAAAGGTAGAATATTTACTTTGATTAATTTCTCAGCCCTTTCCCCAATAAATATGATCCAAGTGCTTATGTCATAAAGTAAAGGATGTCTTCCTCAACATTAGACCTTATAGCAACAAAAGTTTTGACAATGAAAGACGAAACAAGGTTATGTGAAGTCAAAGACAACTTAAATAAACTATCAACAAAAGATCCAGGGAGTCATGAACCATCTACTAGAGACAATTTATATAGATGAACAAAGGATGAAGCAAGGTTATGTGAGTTTAATCTCAAACTTAGTTTTCTACCTCCAAGAGTAAAACTAAAACAAAGTTCATCCAACAAAGAAACACAAACAAGATTCATCCTAAAGGAAAGTATGTGAAAGATATTTTCCAAAACAAGTTCAAAACTAGAATCTTAAATTATATTGACATCTCCCACTGACTTCACAATTTCTCTTAAATCATATTGATCTGAAATTAAGTTGACATCTCTCACTGACTTCACAATTACTCATAAATTACAACATTGTCATATTTTCACGTCCAATAACTTTTTCATTAGACACATGGAGACCAATATGATAAAGTACTTTAACTTGTGAGTCATCTCCCACTTACCAAAAGGTTATTTCAGTTCATGCATGTTCTCCTAGAGGCAACTCCAAATCTTACTTCCATTTCTTACAGTTTGACTTGTTTAACATCTCAATGGAAGCAGAATCACAAAGAAAATCATTGGTTCAAAACATGAATTCATTAAAATATGTCATAAGACAAGATTCAGCTCAAAATAAATAAGCTATCATAACGAGGCCAATATAATTGTACAATCACCTTTGGGCAGAATGCACAAACTAAGGTCGAAACCCAAGCCAAAACCTCGATTGAGTTAATCAATGAGGATACATTGAACTTGGGAAATTGTCACCTTTGGGCAGACAAATTCTTTGGTTCAACATATACTCCAATAACTCCATCTTATATAAGTTAATCAATGAGCATGCATAATAAAAGCATAACAATTATCCTTTGAGGAAATATATGAGACAAAACATGAATGCATCAAAATATATCATTTGACAAGATATAGCTCAAAATAAACAAGCTATCACAATGAGGCCAATATAATTGTACAATTACCTTTGGGCAGAATGTACAAACTAGGGTTATAACCCTAGTCAAAACCTCAGGTAAGTTAATCAATGAACATGTATTGAATTCAGAAATTTGTCACCTTTGGGCAGACAAATTCCTTAGTTCAAATCATTCTCCAATAACTTATCCCAAATAAATTTTTAATTGTAAAATGCAATAACCACCTTTGGGCAGGAAACTACTTGTTACAATTAAAAACATTCCTCAAACTACAAAAGGAAATTTCATCAATCAATCAATAGAGGCGATCCCACTTTGGTGGTAACAACCTATATCAACGCAAGAAATTCTTTTTGCATAGGAATCAATTACTCTTGTCAAAATATGACACAGAAAAATTATGCATCATTTAAATGCATCTAAACTGGTCAATATTGTTTCAATTTGCATTCATCGTAATTTTGTTTGATACGATGCGGTAGAATAGTACGTTAAAAACACATAAAAGAAAATCAACATATAATTATGTGCTATCTTTTGTAAAAGTACTATTACCGCTAAACTCATAATCTCATTAACAAGTAATGATTTAAATCAATTACCTACACAGCGGAAATATATGAATATATGGGACTTGAATTTCACTACTATTGAGGATAAAAGACAAAATAGTCACAAAAAATATTTAAGAAAAGACTATAATATCCTCAATGTAAGTCTCTATGATAAACAAAAGAGTTTTCATCAACAAATGATATTTGTTTCTCATTTCAAAATAATTGACATGTAAAATTCTCCCACTTGATGGAGAATGATAGTTGGATTATCAATCGAAGACTTTAAAAAAAAATATTTAAACAAATATTCAATTAATATTCTCTATCACACAATGGTCGTGTCAATTAATATTACACCAATAGGATATGTCAATCCCTTATATAATAAGAGAACAACTGTAATCAAATTCAGTAAAAAGAATTTAAATTAAATAAAACATGGCTAACCTCAAAAGGTGTAATCAATTTTCCTTGTACGTAGAGTCATTAAACTTCGATGACTTAGAGAAAATTCCGCACAATTTGGCATATTGTCATCTCAATTGGGTCACAATTCAACAACAGCCAATAAAGCAAAAGATAGTTCTTGATAATAGATCAATACAATTCAAGGATAATAGTTTTTCAATTGCCTTCAGAATTGCTCAAAATTATCTTTTATGATATTCCACAAGTGAGCATTCAAATAAGAACAAGACAACATATAATTTAATAATTATAAATTCATATACATTGATATTTGGTGCTATGATTGATGAAATTGAGTGTAAAGTAATTTCACAAATACAACACTTTAATAGAATAATTCACTTCTATAAAAGAGAATTTCACAAATAATATTTTAGACTCATCCTTGGGAATATATATCTCACATATAATTTTTTTTTTTACATATTTCACAAAATAAAATCTATTCCCATAAATAAAAATGTGAAAACAATGTTTGGAAATTATTTCCAAACTACTCAATTTTCAAAACAAATCAATCCACCAAAATCAAATCAAATCCTTTTGATAATGCAAAATTTGATCCATAAAATATTAATCATGATGTTTCCTTCCGGATTTGAGATAAAATAAAATTATGCATGATGGAATATTCATATAATAATCATGCCAATATTTATTCACATTAGATGCATTTAAAGGTGACAAAAACAACATCAAAAGGAGTAGCACAAAAATACATGATTTTAATTTAAACATGACTACTCAAAATTGTCTCTGGATCCACACATGCAATTGTAATTCAATCATGATAAACATATTATTTTAAAGCAACTTCAATCTATGCATAAACCAAATCTCAAATCCACTCAAATAATAGAATAAAAACTATAGTCATATATAAATGAAACTATCCATAAACTTAACAGAAGAAGGAGCCACACAAAAATGGATCAATTTACCAATTTCACATGTATTAATGCATCTTTGACACATATAAAAATAATAATACATCTTTGACACATATAAAATATTAATAATTGAGCAAACAATTATTAAACTCAAACCATCTTTCATATTGATCAAGAAAATTTTCCAAAATTCCACTAAGAAAACAATCAAAACTCTTGTTCAAGTAATTTCAATGAAAATTGTTTGCCAGATATTCAAAGACCGAGCACATACAACAATAGGAAATATTTTAATTTTCCTATCAGCCATATGATTTTGAAAATTAAAACAATTTCGATGATTCAAATCGAATACTAACAAACAACTCTGTTAATTCAAAGCTTCAAATTGTATGCTCAATATAAGAACAAATTCTTGAAAATAAAGTTGAACCTTTTAAACAAATATGCAAATTCACCGTGAAGTACAGACTATATATATAA
The DNA here is from genome assembly GCF_051527215.1 of Medicago sativa. NCBI lineage: Eukaryota > Viridiplantae > Streptophyta > Magnoliopsida > Fabales > Fabaceae > Medicago > Medicago sativa. The sequence goes on from NC_140753.1 coordinate 5,242,376, forward strand.
ATATATCAGCCCAAAAAATACCAAGGTGAAAAGAATATCAAATTCTATGATATGGCAATGATAATAAAGAAAAATGAGCCAAAGTAAAAAGATTTAATTCTAAATCTTTAGATACTAATTAATCGATATCCACTTTAGAAACTTGAATTCAAATATATAATGAGAAACATATCTTCTCCGATCCATATTTATATATTAAAAAAAATATATAAAAAAATACCTTTTGAATCAAAATCAAATAAAATGATTTCTTTTAAAATAAAATATGGCATGATTTATTCCAAAACAAGAATCACGGATTCACCATTTAATAGAAAAAAATGAATAAATAAATAATTGTCAAAAAAAAAAAAATCGGTGTATAGTAATTTCTTTCTTAGAAGAAGATTTGCATACTGCAAATAAAACAAAAGAATTGAAATCCTTAAACATCAATCAAAAATCCAAATCACAGGGTGTTGTAAAGCATGGCAAATTAAATCATACTGTGTGCGTGAACTATTGAAGACACAAACTTATAACAAAGTTTCGCAATTCACACATCACATTTAAAACATGATAAAATCTAATTGGATTATCAAATAGCAAATCAAAACCAATTATGAAATTCAGGCTATGATTTCCAAACTCTTTTTCCGATATCGAAATCAAATTAAAATTGCTCCGACCCTGAAGTTGGTAAAGACACCGATTTTTTTTTTTTTTTTTAAAAACAACAGTTGTAAACAGATATAAACCGTTAAAACGAAAGATAGGTTTTCCTCAAAGACCATCAAACATGACTAGGCTTTGTTGAATCCAATTGAAATAAACATCATGATAACATATCGATATGTGATAGCCATGCCAATGCAAATCGATTTGCAACCGAACAGCATAAATTATTTACGATTTGCAATCCAATAGAGTGAAGCAATTTATGAATAAATAAAAATCTAAGAACAAATCCGCCATGGATGAAGCTTCAAGCTTTTGGAGAAAGATGAAAATGATTCTTATTTCATTGATTAGAAACGGTTACAGAGATAGCTATTTATAGGAGCTGAAAACTCTAACTAACTACATGTAACTCAAATGAAATGCAAATGTAAAAGAAATTACAAAAGCTTAAATGAAACTTGCGCCTCAAGTAACTTCTGCAGTGCTTGTATCATGAACTGTCATTTGCTTCTCTTCAATGCTTTCTTCCAATACCCTCCACAAGATGGAGGTTGGTAAATGTCAATCATGCCCAGCTTGTTGAGACACTCATAGAACTGATGAGGGCCTGAAGCTTTGGTAAACATATCTGCAGTCTGATTGTGTGAGGAAACAGGAAGCAGTCTCATGACTCCAGCTTGCAACTTCTCTCGTACAAGATGGCAATCAATGTCTAAGTGTTTAGTGCGCTCATGGAACACAGGATTAGCAGAAATGTGCAAGGCACTCTGATTATCACAATAGAGCACAGGTAAACGAGCTGGTGATTGCTGTAAATCATGGAGAAGGAAGCACATCCACTGTAATTCACAGGTTGCTGAGGCCAAGGCCCTATACTCTGCTTCAGCAGAAGAACATGAGACAGTATTCTGCTTCTTTGATTTCCAGGACACAAGAGATTGACCAATAAAGAAGCAATAACCAGAAATAGATTTTCTGGTGTCTATGCACCCTCCCCAATGAGCATCACTGAAACCAAACAACTGTAAATCAGATGATTGAGGGAAAAACAAGCCACGACCTGGAGATCTCTTGAGGTATCTGAGAACCCTAAGGGCAGCTTGATGATGAAGAACAGTAGGTGAGGCCATGAACTGGCTCAGTTGTTGGGTGGCATAGGCAATATCAGGTCTGGTAGTAGTAAGATACAATAATCTCCCTACTAATCTTCTATAACCAGAAACATCAGGATGAAGAGAACCTCCATCTTGGTGTAGGCGTGAAGAAGGGTCCAGAGGAGTGCTGACAGGTTTGCAACTAGTGAGCTTAGCATCTGCCAAAAGTTCCAGACAATATTTTCTTTGACAGAGTGTGATACCCCTAGAGGATCTGGCCACCTCTAGACCAAGGAAGAACTTGAGCTGGCCAAGGTTTTTGATTTTGAATTGTTGATGCAAAGCAAGTTTTAATTCATCAAAAACAGTGAGAGAGGTACCAGCAAGGATTATATCATCTACATACACTAAAAGTGCAGTAAAAGAAGAAGCAGTGGATTTAGTGAACAAAGTGTGATCTGAAGATGCTTGAACAAAACCCTGGGCATAAAGAAACTGGGTAAGATTCTCAAACCACTGCCTACTAGCTTGCTTAAGACCATAGAGAGACTTAAGTAGCCTACACACTTGTCCAGCTTTAGGAGAAGAAACTCCCTGAGGTACCTTCATGTACACAGCTTCATTCAAGTCTCCATGAAGAAAAGCGTTATTAACATCCAGTTGGTGAAGGTGCCAACCATGAATGGATGCCAGAGCCAATAAGACTCTAATAGTGGACAACTTTGCAACAGGTGAAAAAGTTTCAAAGTAATCCAAACCTTCAGTTTGGGTATATCCTTGGGCTACAAGACGTGCTTTGAATCTCTCTATACTTCCATCAGCATGTCTTTTAATCTTATATACCCATTTACTCCCAATAGCCACTGCATTTGAGGGCAAATCCACAAACTCCCAAGTATGGTTAGCATTGAGAGCCTCAATTTCATTCTGCATAGCAGTTAACCATCTAGAGTCTTTGCAGGCTTGATGGTATGTGGAAGGCTCAATATCTTGTGAAAGGGACAAAGCATAAGCTTGATGTTGTGGTGCAAGATGAGAGTAAGAAACATAATTGGCCATAGGGTAACCAGAAGAGTGACAAACATAGTCTTTCAAGTATGAAGGTGGTTTACTACTTCTCTGAGACTGTCTAGGAGGTAAATGTGTAACAACTTCATCAGCCTGGTCCAGAGGCTCAATATCAGTAGTAACACTTTCAGATGCATCAACATTTTCAGATGCATCAATATTTTGAGTGGACTCTTCTGTATCAACAGACAGCTTGCCAGATAAATCACAATTACTATCTAGGTAAATGTGAGTGTTGGGAAGAGGATTTAGAAACAATGAATGGAATGGAAATTCAAGATCAAAGAATTTCACATTCCTAGAGATCAAAATATCAGAAGTATGAACATTGACTAGGATGTAGCCTTTCATTCCTGATTTATAACCCAAAAAGGCACACTTTTGTGCTCTTGGATCAAATTTGTGTCTGTTGATAGGCAAGGTAGAAGCATAACTGAGGCAGCCAAAGACTTTGAGCTGACTCAAATCAGGTGCATGACCATATAGTACTTCATAAGATGACTTATTGTATAAAAGTTTTGTTGGTATCCGGTTCAAAAGATACACTGAGTGTAAAACTGCATAAGACCAAAACTTTTTGGGCAATTTAGACTGGAACATTAGTGCTCTACTAATATTTAGTATGTGTTGGTGTCTCCTTTCTACTCTCCCATTCTGTTGTGGTGTATACACACAACTCCTTTGGTGCAAAATACCTTTCTCTGCATAGAATTCTTGTAGAAGAAACTCAGGTCCATTATCACTCCTAATGGATTTAACCTTCCTTTCAAATTGATTTTCCACTAATTGAACAAAACTCTTAACCTTTGCTGAGACTTCTGATTTGGACTTTATCATAACTACCCAAACATGTCTACTAAAATCATCTAAAATGGTTAGAAAATATCTAAAACCATGAACAGAGGCAGTAGAGAATGGCCCCCAAATATACATATGCACAAGATCAAACAGGTTATGTGCATTATTCTGACTGACAGTAAAAGGCAGTTTCTTTTGTCTTGACATTTGACAAATATCACAAGCTACATGATTACTAGCAGAAATGTAGCTATACATTTTATTCATACATTGCATTCTATCATGAGATAGATGCCCAAGTCTAAGGTGCCATAGGATTCCAGGTGGCACAACAGTACTAGACTGATTATTAGAAACAGAAATACTAGAAATCTTGACTGGTTTTTGTGGTTCTTTCTTGGCCTTCAAGTAATATAGACCATCCACTTCTTCAGCCAAACCAATCCTCCTCATATCCTTCTTTTCCTGTATAATACACAAATTAGCCTCAAAATTCACTAGGCAATCTTGTTCTTTGCACAGTTTTGACACAGATATGAGATTAACTGCAAAGTCAGGTAGAAATAACACATTGCAAATATGCAAAGTATCAGACAGTTTCACATTTCCTCTGTAACAAGCCTCTACAATGTTCTTATTTGGTAGAGTAACACTGATAGGATTAATTTCATAATAAGTAGTGAACCAGTTCAAATCATGACAAGTGTGATGTGTAGCACCTGTGTCCACTATCCAGCTAGTGTCATCAAACTTGCAATTAGCATTATTGGTAAAAAGTTTACCTCCAATATTACCAGATGAAGTACTGGCTCTCATCACATTTGCTGAGCCTTTAGAATCAATGTTGCTTCTTTCTAACAATGCTATCAAACTTTGATACTGATCCTTGGTTAACATCATACCATTATCTTCATTCTTTCCATTGGAAGTGCCTCCCTTAGATTCAGTATCCTCACTTTCCACAAAGTTAGCACTTGCATACGAATTTCCTCCATTTGAAAAGGAATTTCCTCCTCCTCTTCCCCAATTAGGAGGGTATCCATGCTTTTTATAACAAGTTTCAACAGTGTGATTAGTTCTATTGCAAAAACTGCACACTCTTAGAGTTCCTCTTCCTCTTCCTTGAGGACCATTTCCTCTTCCTCTTCCAAATTGTCTCTGTCCATCCATGGCATTCACAAGTCCTGAAGTTGCATCATCCATTGTAGTTGTAGGTGATGACACAACATTGTATTGCATCTTCCTTTCTTGCTGCATTACCATGGAGAAAACTCTGTTAATTTGGGGCAAAGGATCCATCAATAGAACTTGTGATGTCACCCCTTGATAATCTTCATTCAATCCCATCAAGAACTTGATGATTCTGTCTTCTGCTCTAAAGGCTTTGTTATTCCTCATAGCTAAACAGGTGCAAGCTATTGGACAAGTACATTGAGGCATTGGCCTATACTGATCCAACTCTTCCCATAATCCTCTCAATTCAGTGAAAAATTCAGTAACTTTCTTACTACCTTGCTTCAAATTGGCAATCTCTTCTTGCAATTGTGCTACTCTTATCCTATCTCCTCTCATGAATCTATCTTTCAAGTCATTCCACATATCAATAGCATTCTCTATGAACACTACACTCTGTGCAATAGAAGGTGAAATGGAATTGATTATCCAAGTATGAACCAAATTATTACACCTTTCCCAACCAGCGTAATTCAAATCATCCTCTTCTGGCACAGGTATAGATCCATCAACAAACTTGAATTTGTTCTTCATTGCAAGAGCTCTTCGCATCTTCATGGACCAAGAGTGATAATTTTCTCCGGTTAATTGAGGTGTAACCGTAACAGTTGTGGAATTATCTGACGAGTGAACATAGTAAGGATCAAGGCTTTGATCCTGATTATTGTTGTTTCGCACCATATTGAAGAAGAATCCGATCAAAGATTCAAAGAAGAAATGAAAAATTGTTCAAGAAAGAACAATGAAAACCAGAAACGCAAAAACAAAGCGAATCGGTGAAAAGAGAGTAGAAAAACAGAGTGAACGAAGAAGATGAACTTATCTATCGTTCAATCTTCAGTGTGCGGAAGCAGAGCAAGAAAATCTTGCTCTGATACCATCTAAGAACAAATCCGCCATGGATGAAGCTTCAAGATTTTGGAGAAAGATGAAAATGATTCTTATTTCATTGATTAGAAACGGTTACAGAGATAGCTATTTATAGGAGCTGAAAACTCTAACTAACTACATGTAACTCAAATGAAATGCAAATGTAAAAGAAATTACAAAAGCTTAAATGAAACTTGCGCCTCAAGTAACTTCTGCAGTGCTTGTATCATGAACTGTCATTTGCTTCTCTTCAATGCTTTCTTCCAATAAAAAACGAACAATCCATAATGAAATTCAAATATGGATTCATAAATTTCTGGAAATTTAACTATGAACTCTAAAATCGAAATTAGGGTTCTAAATCATACTCCCTCCGTTTCAAAATGAGTGTCGTTTTAGGTGTTTACACACATATTAAGAAATGCAATGATTAAAAGAAAGAGAATGGTTGTTTTACCAAATTATCCTTATTAACTATTGGTTAGTTTTAAAAGTAATACTTTGGAAGTACTGTGCTGAGTATTAATTGGAGGGTACAATTGAAAAGAATAAGTTATTATTGCATTGGAAACTGAAAGCGACATTCATTTTGAAACAATTTTTTTTGCCTAAAGCGACACTTATTTTGAAACGGAGGGAGTATAATATTAGGCTCTGATACCACATATAAACAATTTATTCATTAAGATCGAGATATTATATGAAGTTAGAACACACTTACTTGGAAACCATGATTACCGGATTCGCCGAGATTTGAGACAATCCTTTCACATGCTCCGGACTTAGGGTTTTCGATGGGGCAAACCGCTAATGAGCAGAATTGTCAGAGTGATGGCAAAGGGGACCTAGCCTCTCTATTTATAACCGTGCAACCCTAGGCACCACCCATCATGGGCCTAGTGTATGGGTCTACACTATGTTTCTACACAAATCATAAAAGCCCAATATTTATTGATCACTTTTATTAGGGCCTAAGCATCATCAAATGGATCACAACATCTGTCCGTTTATTAAAACCAGAACCAACAATTGATTGTAGCCCACAAAATATTAAAAGAAATTCTAACAGTTAGTAGTACATACATATATATTTTTTAACTCGTTTTGATTAATTTTATTGTAAATGATTTTTAGAGAATCTTATTTATGAACAAATCTTTTGCAATAAATTTATTAGAAGAAAGACATTTTAATAATTAAAAGGGCACAACTTTATTGATTCGTCCAAGACATAAAAAATATTAGGACCGGCCTTGATAGATACTTCAAACTCCTTATCAATTAGGTGGTGGGTTTTTTTATTGTTGAACAATATAATCATAATTAAGATTATCTAAACACTTTATTTTAATAAAATATGTTATTTAAAAATTATATATATATATATATATATATATATATATAGAGAGAGAGAGAGAGAGAGAGAGAGAGAGATTGATTGATTGTTAAGTACTTTTTTTTTGTCCATTGTGTGTACATGTATAACTAAAAAAATGTACATAGCACCACCAAAAAAAAAATGCACATATATTTGTTCCTATATATATTTTATTAAAAACGTGAAAATATATTAAACAAAAAGAAATATTAAAACAAATTTTCACTAATGAAATTTATTTTAATATGATAAACAATTAAATTATTAAAAGTGTAAATAAAATCATATTTAATATTGATGGATTTAATAAGTATTAACTAAAAATATTATTTTAAGTTTATGAGCTAATTCAATATGATCAATTTTACCCAACGCTTCAAATAACTCATTGATGGATTTAACTTTTAAATATCATGTGGCTTATGTGGCTTATTTTCTATCTACTATAAGTATGTGCACTCTCATATCATAAATTACCCGTTATCTTATTCACTATCGGTTGAGGATTGTTTTTAAATCCAAACACTAACTTGGGATCCATATTAGTATAGTATTCACTTTAACTCTATTTGTATAATTGGTAATTGACCGGCTTGGCAAGTGAGAAACCAACAAAATTTACCCTCCCGACCTAAGTGAGGTCAATCTTACCATTATGCTAATAAGATTGTACGAAACCTAGTCCATCATGTAAACATGTCTTGTCCTGCAAGTTATGGGTCGAGTCTAATCTTAAGTAAAAGAAATGGAGTAAATGCGTGTCTAAGGACTATAATCCCGATGGAAGAAGAGATTGGAGGGTTTATAATGACTCATAGATTATCCATTCCGACTATTAAGTTGTACCTCAGGGTTCAAAAAGGTACTTACATGTCACTATTAAAGAGGTTATTACATTGACATCGAAAGTTAAACCCACAATTATGTAGGTTAGTCAACTTTTTATCAACTGGATCAACTTTCATTCATTAATTGCAGCATATATTATGCTAAAGTTTATCCACCATGTAATTTCATATATGCTAGAATATTGCAATTGCATTGCATCTTATGTTAATATAGGATTGAAGGTATTTTGCTTATTGTGATTGGTCCACTATATCAATATATCTGATCTGCTGGCTTCTAAAATTTTGTAAAAAATTCGTTACTCAAAATCATAGTCTCAATATCAACAGACACTCGATTTCGGACCAGCTGTATAAGTTGATTCTCTATCCTCAAAAGTTGACTTAAAATAAAGTATATGATTTTATTAAAAGATTCACTATTTTTTTGGTTCTAAGAAATATTGACTTTTATTATGCAAATATACACTACAATAGCAGGGTTGATGATTTCATTTTGTTTTTGTTGGCGTGCTTCATGTCAAGACTACAAGTTCACATGTTGTTCGGCTACAAATATAAAGTTCACGTGTTGGTGATCACCTGTAAGGTATAGTTTGAAGACGTGCCTATTATTATGGCTTTGGTGGATATATATAGTTAGCTAGTTTTTTTTTTTTTTTCTTCCCCTGGTTTGCTAGCTAGTTTAGCGTTGAAAATGAATTAACATATGTAACATTCTTTTTATGAGGGAACATAAGTGACATTCTATATAAGGAAAAAAACATTAAAAATAACAATAATGCGTCGTTCCTCTCAAAAAAAGAAAAAAATAAATAATGCGTCGTTCCTCTCTATGTGTTTACAGTGTTGTGATACCTGTAGACACGTGCTAGTGCTCTATTTAGATTTCTCAACATGTGGGGAAGTTCTTATCTAGGGTAGGGACTTTTTGACATGATTGGAGAATGAAATTATGAATTGTTTGGTTCCGCTCGTGCTCGAGGGGATTGATTTACCAATGGGTTTGTGTGAAACACAATCATGCAGTGATAATGCCTTAATTAATTATATGATAACAAAATAACTAAAAAGAATTCGCACGAACTTATATGTGTTCTTAGGGTTTGTTAAAAAAAAACGTGTTCTTAAGGTAATATTATGTATCTTTAGGACATATGTTAAGGTACTAAAGGTGGAAATTATACATTAAAAATTGTGTAAATTTAATCAACAAAAGATTGAAATTTAATTTTGCACAATAAATATTTATTTTTTATGAAAACCTTAACATGTTACATGTGCGCTAACATAAAAATTGATTATATTTACTTTTTATGCAAATTTAATTTACTTCTTAACACTAATTAAATAAAAATTGTTCTTGAGAGAAAAAAATAGCTAGGGTTTTCAAAAAATGGCTTTCATGTTCAAAACAGTCGTACAACCACCAACGGCAACAAACATACCACCGGAACCTCCGGATGGAAAAGTAGTCGGTGAAAGCAATGCTAACGGAAAAGCTGCTAAAGAAATTGTTTCTTTTAGAGACAAAGTTTTGGGCAACCAAAGCATAATGGAAAGAGAAAAAGTTGATCTCTTAGCAACAAACAAAGCCAAGGTTGAGCTTGTTCAAGGGAATAGGCTTCTGCCTATGCTTCATGTGGAAAATTCAGTGATTGATGAACTTAGTGTGCCATGGAAGGATGCTCTTGTGGTTAAATTGTTGGGCAAATCCTTGGGTTACAACGTCATGAAGGCTAAACTTGAGAATGTGTGGAAACTTACAGGAGGGTTTGAATTAATGGATGTTGGCAATTCTTATTATATGGTCAAATTTGATGGGTTAGAAGACAAGAACAAGGTGATTAACGGAGGTCCTTGGATGATATATGATCATATTTTAGCCGTGAGCCAATGGTCTTCAAAGTTCAATGCTACAACTGCAACCATTGACAAAACAATGGTATGGATCCGAATTCCAAGTTTAAATCTAGTTTATTATGATGAGAGCCTTCTTTGGGCATTGGCCTCTATGGTTGGCAATCCAGTCAAAGTTGATTTGCATACGTTGAAAGTGGCTAGGGGCAGATTTGCTAGAATGTGTGTTGAAATTGATCTCACGAAACCGGTGGTCGGTCGAGTCGGAATCAACGGTGATTGGTATCGGGTGCAATATGAAGGTCTTCATATCATATGTACTCATTGTGGATGCTATGGACATGTTCTTAAGGATTGTGGATTGAAAATCAAGAGTGTAATGGCAGAGAAAACAGAAAACTCCGGCGAAGGCAGCAGCGGCGGCGGTGCTACTGTTACAGGCGAAAAACCAGGGAAGAATCAAACCGTGAATCATGGTGTGAGTAATGAGGAGATCTCTACAAATCCGGTTCAGCCCGTTACGGAAATTCCTCATGATTTCTTGCATGGGGACTGGATTAAAGTGGAGAGAAGAAAAAGGAATAATAAAATTAATGCGCGCGGATTCAGTGGAGTATCTGGTAACGTTCATAATCAACATTCCAATAATGCTATTTTAAATATGGTAGAAAAATTAAATAGGCAATATCCTGTTCAAAAGAAAAACGGGAATGTAACAGGCTCATTTAATGCGATGAGTAAAAATCACTTAAAGAAAAAAAGGCCTAGAAATGGAGAAATTCAAGTTGGACCTATTAGTAAAACGGTGCCTTTAAAATTTCAAGTGGGACCTAGCCAAAATTCTCATGGGGTGAATAAAGGAGGTTACACGGCAACTAAAGGCAAGATGGGATCAGGTTTGTCACATGTGGAGCGGCCTAATAGTAAGCAAGATGGAGGTCAACATGATCCTGGACCTCATAATTTGGACACGCATGAAGTTCAAGATCAAGTGCAGCTCGACAATGCTTCTTTGCAGCACAACCAAACTGGGGCAAAGCCTAATGACATGGAATCCAAGGATAAGATTAACGTTGAGTTGCCTGCAGCACTAAATGGAAAGACAAGCAAGCACGTGCATCAAGATATTGGCGAGAATATCATGGGTTTGACCCATGACACCAATATGATATTAAACTGATGTATCCTTTTTTAGGGATTTATTTAGTGGTTATTTCTTATATTTTTTTTTTTAATGATTATTATTAACTGGAATTGTAGAGGTGCTCAAGGAATAAACTTTCGGCGAGCACTTAATAATTTTTGCAGGAGAAACAAAGTTGACATTGTGGCCTTACAAGAGCCACGATGTAGTGGGAGCATCGCTAGAAAAACTATCAAAAAGCTAGGGTTTAAGCATTTTGTTATGGCCGAGGCTAGGGGTTTTTCTGGAGGAATATGGATAATGTGGAATAGGCCAGATATTAAGATTCAATTAATCCAAAATGATTTTCATTTTCTTCATGTGCAGGTAAGCGAGAAAAATATGGAGCCCTGGCTCCTTACTGTGGTTTATGCTAGCCCTCGAGAAAATGAGAGACAGGAAACTTGGCAGCGTCTGCGTCACCTGGCTATTTCTATCACCAGTCCATGGCTTATGATGGGAGATTTCAATGAAATTGCTTATCCAGATGAGAAGAAAGGAGGAGCTCCAGTGGATGTTAGAAGGTGCCAAAATTTTAATAGTTGGATCAATGATTGCAACCTCCTTGAAGTTACCACTACAGGAACTCGGTTTACTTGGAGAGGTCCAAAGTGGAACGGGATGAGTAGAGTTTTCAAGAAGCTTGATCGTGTTCTTTGTAATGTTGATTGGAGACTTAAGTATCATGAAGGTTTTGCGAAGGTACTCCCTAGGGTTCAATCTGATCATCATCCTATTATTGTGTTGCTTGAGGGACAGTCTACTTCCAATAGAAATCGCCCCTTCCGCTTTGAAGCAGCTTGGACCTCACATGTTGAGTTCAATGACTTTTTGCATTCCAAATGGGAAAAAGACGGAGATATTGTGCAAAGCCTCCACAACTTTACTACTCATCTTAAGAAATGGAATAAAGAGACCTTTGGAGATATTTTTAAAAGAAAGGAGGAGATCATGGGAAGACTTAATGGGATTCAGAATAGCTCTAACTACGGTCATAGCACTTTTCTTGAGAAATTGGAAAAAGAGTTACATGATCAACTTGATGTCACCTTATATCAGGAAGAGTGCCTCTGGTTTCAAAAATCTAGGAGTCAGTGGATTATGGATGGTGATCGGAATACAAAGTATTATCACTCAAAAACTATTGTTAGAAGGAGGCATAATAAGATCATTTCTCTTCGCAATGATGATAGAGCATGGGTTGATGATCCCGAGAGCCTTAGAGATTTGGTTCGGAATTTCTACATCAACCTATTTAAAGAAGATGAAGATGTTCGTGAGCCTATTATCTCTTGGAATACTTATCCATCAAACTTGGAGACTCATCAAAATACTTTAGGCGCTATGATTCAATTTACTGAATGCAAGAAAGCTCTTTTTGATATGGGGCCTCTAAAATCTCCTGGAGAGGATGGGTACCCTGCTTTGTTTTTTCAAAAATGTTGGGCCACTGTGTCAGACTCTCTTTTTCGGTATGTTAAACAGGTTTGGGTTAACCCTTCCCTCATCTCTTCGATTAATAATACTCTGCTTGTGTTAATTCCTAAAGTTGATAGGCCTGAATTTGTGTCTCAATTTCGCCCTATAGCTTTGTGTAATGTCATTTATAAAATTATCACTAAGGTAATTGTTAATAGAGTTAAGCCTATGTTGGATGGGATCATATCTCCTTATCAATCCAGCTTCATTCCGGGGCGCACTATTCATCATAACATTATTGTGGCTCAAGAAATGGTGCATTCTATGTCTAGGATGAAAGGTAAAAAGATGTTTATGTCCATTAAGATAGATCTTGAGAAGGCTTATGACCGTCTTAATTGGAATTTTGTGAAAAATTGTCTGAATGATTGTAAGTTTCCTCATAATCTTGTTAACATCATACACCATTGTATTACTTCTCCTTCTTTCAAAATTTTATGGAATGGCGATAAAACAGATGCTTTTACTCCTACAAGAGGTATTAGACAAGGAGATCCGTTGTCTCCATATCTTTTTGTCATTTGTATGGATCGGTTATCTCATATTATTGCTGACCAAGTGGAAGCGCATTATTGGAAACCCATGCACGCAGGTAAGTCTGGCCCTCAAATATCTCATCTTCTTTTTGCTGATGATCTCCTTTTGTTTGCAGAGGCATCTATTGAACAAGCTCATTGTATTATGCATTGCCTTGACCTTTTCTGCCAAGCTTCTGGGCAAAAGATCAATAGTCAAAAAACAGAGATCTATTTCTCGAAGAATGTCGACCAACAACTCAGGGAGGACATTTTACACCACACAGGTTATAAACAGGTCAATAATATGGGCAGGTATCTTGGGGCGAACATTGACCCAGGCAGAGCTACCCGGGGAAAATTTAGTAATATCATTGACAAGATTCAAAATAGGTTGAGTGGCTGGAAACAACAATGTCTGAGCTTTGCTGGAAGACTTACTTTATCTAAATCAGTTTTGAGTTCCATACCCTATTATCATATGCAATATGCTAAGCTCCCTAAGACTATTTGCGATGAGATGGAAAAAATTCAAAGGAGATTTTTGTGGGGGGATACAGACCATTCCCGCAAACCTCATCTTGTGGGATGGGACGTGTGTTGCCTTCCTAAATTTGATGGAGGCCTTGGCATCAAGAGACCTCATCATATGAATGAAGCTTTTCTTATGAAAATACTTTGGAATCTGATTACTAATCCGAATGACCTTTGGTGTAAGGTGCTCTATAGTAAGTATGGTAGGAACAATGATCTTAGGGTATCTATTAAATCTCAACCCTATGATTCTTCATTGTGGAAATCGTTAACAAGCATTTGGGACCAATTTCAGCAGCAGGTTGTGTGGCAGTTGGGGGATGGGAATAATATCAATTTCTGGTTGGATAAATGGGCTCCTAATGGAACTTCTCTTATCTCTATCACTAATCAATCTTATATAGACACGACACTCTCTGTGAGGGATGTGGTAACCCCCTCAGGAGAATGGGATTATAATTTCCTTATTTCTAATCTACCTTCTACCTCTGTCTTTCAGGTTCTTGCCATCCCTGCTCCAAAAGACACAGACGGAAGAGACAACATTGGTTGGGGAGGAACAAACACTAGGGACTTCACAGTTCAAAGTGCCTACATTGCTCAGAGTAGTACAGTTCAACCAATAGAGGGTGATTGGAAGGCCTTGTGGAGTTGGAAAGGCCCTCACAGAATCCAAACTTTTATGTGGATGGCAGCCCATGAGCGTTTGCTCACTAACTTTCGGAGAAGCAAATGGGGTGTAGGAGTGTCTCCTGTATGCCCTGGGTGTCAGAGGGACAATGAAACTATTCTTCATGTTTTGCGGGATTGCCCCATTGCAACCCAGACATGGAATATGTTAGTACCTTCAAATCAAATCACTAACTTTTTTTCTTTTAATTGCAGGGACTGGATCTTCAAGAATATTAATCATAAGCTGTTTAGCGCTCAAAGTAAGAAGTGGACATCAATTTTTATGGTCACGTGTTGGTACATGTGGATGTGGAGGAACAAAGCTATTTTTGAAGATGATTTTCAGCGTCCGACAAATCCTACCTTCACTATTTTCAAGATGGTGGAAGATATAGACAACTACACCAACCATCCTTTGAACCTTCGCAATTACGACACCATTTTCATTGGTTGGACAAGGCCTGAAGAGGGGTGGATTAAACTTAACTGTGACGGATCCTACAAAGATACTTTGGGTCTAGCCGGTTGTGGTGGTCTCTTAAGGAATTCAGATGGTAGATGGCTTAAAGGGTACTGTCGCAAAATAGGCACTTGTGATGCTCTCACTGCTGAAATGTGGGGAATGTTCTTGGGAATGCAGCTTGCTTGGAGACTAGGATTTCATCGCCTTCAAGTAGAAAGTGATTCAAAAACTTTGGTTGACATGATCAAAGGGAACGTCAAAATTAATGGCAAAGCACCCACCTTGATGTGCCGTATTCAAGAGCTTTTAAAGTTAAACTGGCAGGTGCAATTCAACCATACTTGGCGGGAAGGAAATAGAAGTGCTGATTGGCTTGCTAATTTTAGCTTCTCTTTAAATTCTTTTGACATTCATGTCATGGAGACTCCTCCTAGTGAGGTTTCGAGTCTCCTTTTTGATGATATTTTTGGGGCTTGTATGCCTAGGAATATTCATGTAACTTTGTAGTTTTTTTTCGCTTGGGGCTTTTAGCCCTCTTTTTCCACCAAAAAAAAAAAAAATAAACTTGAAAACTGACGCAAATTAAGGAGGATATGCTATTTTTATACGGTAGTCAAAAAACTAAACAAAAAGACCTAAATAACTTACTACCAGATAAACAGTTAAGCTTTGTTTGCAAGTTTGAAGGGGAGGGGAATGAAAGACTTTAGGGGGTGAGAAATATGGGAGAAAATGAAGAATTTTTATTATAATTTTTTAAAATCGTAGCTTGTTAGATAATGATATATTAATACTTATGATTACTATATTTTCAATTTTAAGAATATTATAGTAACATAGATTAAATTTGAAGAATTCATATAACCTCCAAAACCTCCCAAAACCCTCCCCCAATACAATTTTTTAATTCCCTCAAATGAGAAGAATTTTGTATTATGAAGAAAAATTAACCCTCCAAAACCCTCTCCTCTCATTCTTTCCACTTTCTCATTCCTTTTTTTCAAGTTCCTTCCATCCCTACCCCTCTAAACTCTCAAACAAAACCTTAGTAACTACACCTAAAACTAAGGATACAAATAATAAACTAACACTAATTAATATTACTCAAAATAGCAAAATAAGAAAGCTATATTTGACACTCCCCCTCAAGCTTGGATCCTAGTTTGCCAAAGAGAGGACCGTACATGGGTTTTGTGAACATATCTGCAACCTCGACGGAAGATGGTGCAAGAATATTGTGTGCTCCTTTCATGGAAAGCTGGAATATTGTGTGCTAGATAGATGGCTGACTTATTAAATAAATTAACCTTCCTATCAATCTTCTAAATTGTAATTCATTAGGATAATCTGGAGAATCAAAATTATGAAGATTTCAAGAAGGTTCACAAGGAGTAGAAGTAGGTTTGCTTGCAAGAGTGTCAATGTCATCAAGAAGATCAAGGGAGTATTTCCTTTGGTTTATAAGAATACCATTAAGAGGCCTAGAAATTTTTAAACCAAGGAAATATCTTAGATTGCCCAAGTCTTTTATTTTAATACAATTATCAATATATGGCTTAACATATTGTATTTCAACTGAATTATTTTCTGCAGTAACAATATCATCAACATAAATAAGAATAGCATTAAATGTAGTTGAATTAATCTTTATGAAAAGGGAATAATCAGCACTAGATTGTGTATAATCAATGGTTTTTAAAGAACCAGAAAATTTTGAGTACCATTGCTCATTATCCTGTTTTAATCCATACAAAGATTTATTCAACTAGTAAACTTTATGCCTAAAATCAGTAGAATTATTAAGATGCATACCAGGAGGAATATTCAAATAAACTTCTTTATGTAGATCACCATGAAGAAAAACATTGTTAAAATCAAGTTGTTACAAGAACCAATTTTTATCTGGATACAGTCATGCATAAGATGAATTTCCCGACCCTTTGGCGGAAGTGGATGTCTGAATGTACTGGGACGGCCACTGCTTCGGTGTTGGTTAATGGGTGTTCTACTGATGAATTCCCCATGGAGAGAGGCCTTCGTCAAGGTGACCCGTTATCTCCGTTTCTTTTCCTGTTGGCGGCTGAAGGATTTAATGTACTTATGTTGTCGATCATTGAGGCCGGTTTGTTTCGTGGTTATTCTGTGGGACACGAAAATGCTATATGTCTTTCTCATCTTCAATTCGCTGACGACACATTGATTATAGGTGAGAAGAGTTGGGCGAATGTGCGTTCTATACGTGCTGTATTGATGATTTTTGAGCACGTGTTAGGGTTGAAGGTGAATTTCAATAAAAGCCTTCTGACAGGTGTCAATGTTTCAAATTCTTGGTTACATGAGGCTGCGTTGGTGTTGCATTGTCGTGTGGGAAATTTTCCTTTTTTGTATTTGGGGCTACCTATAGGTGGGGATCCTCGGAAGCTAGACTTTTGGAAACCGATTGTGAACTCTATTATTTCTAGATTGTCGAGCTGGAAAAGTAAATTTCTGTCGTTTGGTGGTCGCCTTATTCTTTTGAAATCTGTCATGTCATCTCTTCCGATTTACTTTCTTTCCTTCTTCAAGGCCCCCGCAGGTATAGTTTCTTCTATCGAATCTTTATTTAAAATTTTTTTTGGGGGGGGTGGTGAGGATTTTAGGAAAGTTTCATGGGTGGACTGGGACTCTGTTTGTTTACCGAGGGAGGAGGGTGGACTAGGTGTGAGGTGGTTGAGGGCGTTTAATGTTTCTCTATTAGGGAAGTGGTGTTGGCGTATGTTGGTTAATAAGGAGGGGTTGTGGTATCGAGTTTTGCAGGCTAGGTACGGGGAGGAAGGAGGGCGTCTAAAGGAGGTAGTATCACAAAGTAAGTAACCTTTTGTCCCTTGCCTATACGTAAGAAAACAAATTTTCTAGCTCTCTTATCAAACTTTGTTATGTGATTATGAAGAGTAGTGACATAGGCAAGGCAACCAAAAGTTTTCAGCAGCATTATTGTGTAAAATAGGACTAGCTAATCTATTAATGATGTGATTGTGAATGGTATGTTGAGTACTAATTAAAGTGCCATAAAGATTTTGGTATTTTAGATTGAAAGATAAGTGATCTTGCAACATTTACAATATGTTGATTTTCCTTTCCACAGGAGCATGCACTAACTAATACTACTCAAAATAGAAAAATAAGTTATATTTGACAACAATTGAGCATGCACTACGGGCAAGTTTTTAGTTGATTTTTGTTGCACACAAGTTTTAGAGTTTAAACTAAGGGAAATGTTAACTAGTGCCCCGAGGTACTAGTTAAGGGTGCAACTTTTATGAAAATTTGTGCAATCAGTGCATTGAAAATTGAAATTTTTGACACTTCTAAAGAATAATTACTAAATTTAGAATGTTTAAAGTGTGCCCAGACCACTCGTTAACAAGACCCTAAATTAATTACTCGTTGAGAGTGTTTTAGATTAAATTAAATTGCTGAATTTATTCTAGCAAAAAAGTAGTCAAATTTTACAATTAAATTTAAAAAGAGTAATACTTCACTCATGTTTTACATCAAATCAAAAAAATTAATTGTACTTAACTCAATTCATTAAATACGACGGTCTTTTTCTTATAAATATGAGTCCTCGAATTATATTTTGATCTCATTGTTTTCTTTAATCTTGCTTTTGAGGTTTAGTCTTTTTAGAGCTTTGCTTGTCATAAATTAAAGAGTGTTTTATCTTTGTTGAAAAGTATACTTTTTTTGTGAGTGTGGAGCTTACATTGATGTTTTTTCGTTGGGTTTTCTAAACGCATGTGTAGCTATTTGGTGGTTAATTATAATCTTTTGCACTGGATTTGGTCTAAATTTCTCTTTTGTCTTACATTTTTATCTATAGAAGAATATGATGCAGTCCAACACTAGTTAATATGAAACATTGTTTTATCTTTAATTCTTTGACATGCTCATAAATTTAAAACAATATGACTTTATGAGGATTTTTCTACTATGAATGTGAAGTAGATGAAAGCATCTTGGTCATTCCCAGGTTATATGGATCTCACATATATAGTTGCAAACATAAATGTACTTTTATGTGTGCTAAAAGAGTTTCAAATTTTATAATTTGGGTTTATTATGATCTATAGTGCAACTTGGGTTTTTGTTTTTTTTTTTTTGGTTACACTTGGGTTTTTGTTTGATATTGCAATTTATCTTGCAACGAAATAGGAGAAAGAATCAACTCGTAAGATATGTGTGACTTTTCTATTTAGATCCATAGATTTCTCTCAAGGCCCCATCTAACTTCACAAATCATAAGCTTCCAACACACGGAGTATTGCTATAGTGCTAAAATTTTCAGCCTTAACATATGAAAGTCACGAGTCCACCTTTGACCTATACTAACCAAATTATTAAACTTAAAATGATAGGCACGTAAACACACACCTCATCAACCCTCCAACACCATGACCACTATAAATAGAGTCCAATAATTTCTTATTTTCATACAAACTCACTTGAGCCTCCACATTTACACTAATAGATTTATTCATTAATTGAAGAAACGTACACAAGCTACTATCATCACTTTTCATATCATGGCACCGAAAAATTGTTCCTATGCTATTTTCCTAACCCTCAACATTCTATTCTTTGCTATTGTATCTGCAAATGGTAATAGCCCAACCCCACCAAAAGGTAAATGCCCAACTCCACCGAAACCAAAACCAACCCCACCGAAACCAAAACCATGCCCAACCGGTAAATGTCCAACCCCACCGAAACCAAAACCAACCCCACCGAAACCAAAACCATGCCCAACCCCGTCAAATGGTAAATGTCCAACCCCACCGAAACCAAAACCAACCCCTAAACCCCCTAAACCAACACCTTCACGCAAATCTTGTCCGCGTGACACAATGAAACTTGGTGGATGCTCCAGTGTGTTAAATGGGATGTTCAACTTTTCTATGGGTGTTCCAAATGCCCAATGTTGTGGTTTTCTCGACGGTTTAGTTGACTTTGACTTTGCAATTTGTATTTGTACTGCTCTAAAAGCAAACATCATGGGCATGATAGTAAACATTCCAATTTCATTTACTC
This sequence comes from Medicago sativa, assembly GCF_051527215.1. Lineage (NCBI taxonomy): Eukaryota > Viridiplantae > Streptophyta > Magnoliopsida > Fabales > Fabaceae > Medicago > Medicago sativa. The sequence continues at coordinate 5,262,101 of NC_140753.1, forward strand.
AGCTTCTCAATTTTTGCTCAAGGCAAGCCCCAAGCGGTTTTGAATGTTTGCCAGATACTCATTAAGTATCTATCTGCAATATTAGTAGTAGTATTATCTATATTTTCTGTCTTAATTTGCTTAGAGTGTAGTAGGCTTTTTCGTTTTTTTTTATCATTCGTGTTATTTGATGGGTGATTATTAATTACTCATCATTCATTTCCTTTCTTTACAAGCTTATGTAATAACTTTTTATTGAAATAGAAGGTTGATTTTTATTCAGTTGTGAAATGAATCAATTAGTTGTTTTTTTATCTATTAATAATGAAAGGTTGTTCTATAGGTCCCTCAAGATGCTCACTTCCCTCTCGAGTCCTAACTCTTGATCCCTCTTGTTCAGTAGTTTAAACGGGATATGTCCTCAACTTCGTTTAAGATTTCATCGGTAGTTATGGTGGAAAGGATCGAGAGTTAGAATCTGATATGTTCATGATCTAACTCAGGAAAATTTTATGGTACCAAGCACATGATTCAATAACCACTCTTATTTTCAACAACAATATCCAAAACACATAATTCAACAACAATACACTAGAACTTATAATTTAACAACAATATTGAACATAATTGTAGATATAACAAGAGAACAAAAGTCACACAAATTTATAAAATATAACACAATTTTACAACATAAACTAAAGTTAAAACACAATTTAATCAACCCAAATAATACTCTGACACTTGCAGTTTGAACGATCCCACATATATAGTACTTCATCTTCTGACCCCATTTATTTATTGGGGAAATTACATTGACCTCCCCTGAGGTCTCCTTAAATAGCACAAACATCCCCTCTAATTTTAAAAAAAACACTAACCTCCCCTAAGTTTTCATCAAATAAATAAAAACCTCCCTTGTCACTTAACTTTGTTTGTTTCACCGTTAATTACAGTAAAAAACTCAGAATGGTTGAATGTTGAAACTCACACTATCTTGGAGCAGTTGGTTATATTTCCATAGTTTTAAGTCATTCTTATCCCACCACATGACAACACCTTCTTATTAACTCACAATAGGTAACAACATTAGCACTTCCAATGTTATTCAATGACATGGCGATTCCTTTCTTTTTGTTCACTTGATTGTGGTAGGAATGTTGTTCACCATCCTGATTTTGTTAACCAAGGTGCAGCAATATATAAGAGTAAGATCACTTGATTAGTTGATTGTGGTAAGAACCTTTTTCTCTAAAACATTAAACATTATGCACTATGTGTGACTATATAATGGATTACAAATTCAAGCTTGCAATAGTGGTGGATGATCAAGTCGAGCCTGCGTTGATCAGTAAGTCTATGACTATTATCAACCTCAAATTCTCAATCTTGAGTATTGCTACTCATTACTTTATTTTCATTTCCCCTAAATGAATTACGATTATTTAGATCATCTTGATATAAATTTAATCATAAATTGCAACAAAAAAAACTACAACTTTAATAAGAACTTGATCTTTTCTGCATCACTATCACTATGATGTGGTAAACGCAGGGATTTCAACATCTTGTTAACATGGGGGGAGGCTATTCTGCATGGGTGGACGCTGGACTTGCAGGGATGACAAGCCTGCAGACGAACTCAAAACTTTACCCAATAAAATTGGAATTAAAAACACGACTTAAAGCATAAGCCTGCTATTGGAAAAAAATCAGAAGGGATTTGAACATAAAGAAATACACATGTGTGAAGAACGAAAAAGGGTAGAACGTACCAATCCAACGTATATATAATAAGAACAAAGTGTGCAACAAGGGAGAATAATGTTGGAGGAAATATAATTAATTAACGGTGAAACAAACGGTGTTAAGTGGTAAGGGAGGTTTTTATTTATTTTATGAGAACTTGAGGGAGGTTGGTATCTATTTTGAAACTAGAGGGGGTGTTTGTGTTATTTAAGGAGACCTCTGGGGAGTTCAATGTAATTTCCCCTTATTTATTTGGTGGTTAATTGTAATATTGTGCACTAAGTTTGGTCTACTTGCACTTTTGTCTTACTTTTTTATTTAATTCTTTAACATGCTCACAATTTTAAAAATTATAAGTTCCTTACTTTATTTGCATGTAATTTTGACATAAGAGGATGGAATAAAATTAATAGCTTGTAGATTTATCTATGCTATTGTATATGTATGGTTCGACCCATATATAATAGTTTGATGAAATGTTTGTGGTATGAATTGATCAATATTTAATAATCACTATACTTATTATGGTATTTTCACTCTAATATTTAGGTAAGCATGAATTGTAAATTATAATATTCCCAATGTTTTTAAAGCAAAAATAGCAGTCTACTATCTACTATGATAAGACATATATTAATATTCTATTGTCTATAATAAAACATGTCATGTGACATAAGAATTTGAATAACTTAATTATGTGAATTATTAAGTTGATTTTTCATGTATTTTGAAGTTGTAGGATATTAAGAGACAATTATCGTTCAGTTGTGGAATGCATATTAAGAAGAGAAAATTAAATATTGTGTTTTTATGAGGATTTTGTTGCTATAAGTGTGAAGTGCATGAAAGTATATAATTTATTCACAAGCAATATGGATCTCGCATATACAGTTTTAACGATAATCGTACATTCATTCTTGCTAAGAGAGTTTCACATTTATAGTTTAAATTTATTATTACCCATAGTTCAACTTGGTTTTGGTTTGATATTGTGACATAATTTGTTTCTCACTCTTTCCGATACAATTTCAGATTATATAAGCGATGTTGATACACTCCATTAACAAATGAAAGTGTTTGAAGTAAATTAAAGTATGAAATTCGTTTATATTGAGTTCTAGATTTTTTATTTTAAATGGAAAAATAAGGACATGAAATGTAGTTAATGTTACCTTTGTTCCATTGTTGGCATCTTTTGAGGAGGGGTTATGACTTTTATTTTTCAAATGTCTTCTTGATAGGTATACAAAGGAAATTATTGGGTTCTTTAAAAAAAAGGATATTGTTGGGTTGTGTTCCATTGTTTTTGTTTGTTTCTGTTGTGAAAGTGACTCAAAATTGGAGTTTATGGAAACTGCCAAAATTGGGGCCGGAATTGTGCTGATGTTTCAGACTTTCCATTCGAAAAAAATCGGTGGCCGAATGGAGGAAATCAGGGCCCGATTTTGTCAGTAGAAAATGAAATAGAAACGTATTTTCAGGCTTAGATTTGTTCCAGTTTTTTAGGGATACTTTTACTATAAATATAGACCTTGTATCAGAGTAAACCTTTAGGGGGGGGGGGGGGGGGCTAAAAACAATGGTTTAGAAGTCAACAAGAAAATTAGGGTTTGTATAGAGTTTGCTCTTGGCAACAAACACTAGAGTTGGGATTGATTCACCTGGGAAACACTATTAGGATTAAGTCTCTTGGTCACGACAAGAGATTGAGACTTTGGGTAGAATTAGGTTTGAAGACTTATTCTTGTAACTCTTTGATATCTCTTTGTAAAGTTACTCATCATTATAGTGGAATGGAGGGCTGCTCTCTCCCCCAGACTAGGTCAGTTTTAGACCGAACTGAGTAAACAAATTTTGTGTGTTCTCTCTTTCTTTCTCTCGTTGTTTTTCTACTTTCGTTTGTGTTTATAATTGTTCCCACATTGATATTGGTTGCTTGATTACTTTGCTCCACACATCAAGTAATTTATTGGTGTGATTTTCAAGGAATTCACAATTTTCAACTTTAATTAATCTGCAGATAAATAATATTTATGGAAATTTCATTTTAATTTACATCTCATCAATTAACTATTTTTAAAAAAAAATATTTAAAGACGAATTTTTAATGTTTTGTCTTTGATTGTTTTTTATGCTCTTTTGCTTGTATCTTAATAAAAATAATAATTTTAAGAATACAAAGTTCTGAGAGGCTCAGCTAGGGTTCATAGCATGAGCGTCGTTTGCCACCCAGATTCAATAATTTTAATTCACAAAATTCAGCACTAATTATCCACTTGAATTACGTTCTCTATCCAATTTTGGATCTAGTAGCTTACATTTACAATTGGATCCAATAGCTTTCCTCTAAGCCTTTGTTCGGTGTTGATTTCTATCTCAAGTCAAATCCAATCGTCGGAAGCATTCAATTGACATTTTGTGGTCCAATTACAATTCTTTTGCTGATTCAAAAGCACTTCCACTTTCCACCGATTCTATGCAACTTGTTTGTGAAATTCATTGTATACAAAGGATTAATACGTGAAAGACGTACGCGGCCAGGCATGGCATGGCATACACATGCCCTTAGCCACGTGTGGCTGACAATACGACACCGTCACAACATCAGCAACTCTCGTTTGCACGTGTGGTTCCTCTTCCGCAACCAGCCTTCCGAGGGGACTCACTATGTATCAAAATAACACATGCTGCATACGATAAAGGAATAGAGTGTTGCAAATGCAATCTGCGAGGACGGCTTGTGTTAAACAAAGGAGATAAGCCTTACACCACGAAGGACATCATTGCAAAACTTTTAAAACAATGGAAAACGATAGGCCAATTGAAGATGTTATCTCTCAGAAGGGGTACTACGTATTCTCATTTGCATCATTGGAGGATTTATGAATGGCTTGGACATTAGGAACAATTAATTTGAAACCAACGTCAAACACATGATCAAGTGTGCATAATGATAATGGAGTTGACCTAAGAATATTAGATGGATCATTGATAACGCTACAAAAAACCGCGTTTGGCCATTATGCATGTTTGTTGGTGGATATGGACCTTTCTCGTCATATTTTTCATTAGATTATGGTGGAGAGGGAATGTTTTGAATTTCAGGTAGAGGTAGTTTATGAGTGGCTACCTGACTTCTGCTCACATCAGGGGCGGATTTGACCTCACAATATCAGTGAGGCAAATTTTATTTTGTCAAATAATTAAATAATACTAAATTTAATAAGAAGTTATATTAAAATATTTGTAGCAACCAAAATTATAAAGAAAATAATATATTTTCCATTTGTTGAAAATAAACTAAAATATATCATTATTAATTGTTCTAAGAACATCTCTTTCTATTTGGAACCAATTCATAATTGTGTAGAAATTATAAAATAAAAAAATAGATCTTTGTATTGATATATGCATAAAAATATAGACATGTGTATAAATTAAAAAAATGGTCCCCGTATTAATATATAAGTTAAAATATAGACACATGTATAAATTAAATAAAGAAAAATATAGGTCCCCTTATTAATATATGAGTAAAAAATATAGACAAGTGTATAAATTACAAAAGAAATATGCCTCCGTGTTAATATATGTGTAAAAATATAAACATCTGTATAAACATAAAAATAAAAATAAAAAATTAAGTGTTTATATATGTGTATTAATATATGAGTAAAATTAAAAATAAAATAAAAATTGGTTTGCGCTGGTGTGGCACTTGCCACACCATGTCAGGGTCAAGTTCGTACCTGGCTCACGTTGCAAAAATATTGGACACAATATTTCTATTTGTCGTTGGTTGTACCCTCAACAAAGTGGAAAGGTTAATAAAGAAAGAATTGACAAGAGAAATAAAGGCGAAATAAAGGCAAGAAACCAGAGAAGCCTCAACAACAAACCTCTCAAGTATGGCAAGCAAAAGATAACCCTGCATGCATAGGTTTTTCGAAAGCAATTAAGACACCATTTACTCGAAATGTTCACCCCCAGTCAATGAACATATAGTTGTGCAGTCTGAATTAACAGTAACAGATGATGCTCATCCACGTACTGATGAGGCACAACTAGCAATATAAGATGATCAACGAAACATGGAAGTTGCGCAACAAGTGATAGATGAGACACATACATTTTCACATGCTGCACCACCACCCCTATGAACATTGATAAGTCTATCACATCTTTTCATTTAGCGCTACAAAATGTCACATATGAGATTTGAGAGAACAACAAATACTGAGAGAAAAATCCCGAGTTTGGAATTGGTAACCGTTAATGCACATATGGATGCTTCAGATTCGGCAGAAAATGTATCAAATGATAGTGCAGAAGCCAATGTTAAAGCTTCTATTGGTCATTCTTCGTCGATTGCAAGCATTTGTCCGCAACTTCAGAAGGAACTTGATCTTGTAAGCGAATATCTTATTCGAGGTAAAGATGTTGACGTCTCTTTTACACCTTATTTGACAAAGAAGCAGAATAAACAGCTGTCCAAAATCAACTCCCACAACACTCAGTCCAAGGGTGAACTCAAGGGTGGTTGAGCTGCACGTTTTATTTTAGGGTCATTTTTCTTTGATTTTTCTTCTTTTTTCTTCTTTTCCTTAATTTTTTGGGGTTTTGGTTTGACCCACCCCACCCCACCCCCCACCCCTCTTGTATATATATTTTCCTTTTTTTTTTAATAATATATATATATATATATATATATATATATATATATATATATATATGAGTATGTGGCATAAGATGGAGGTATCAGACTCTATTTAGACTCACCTTGATGTCTTAACCTATATCTTGATCTATCGAGAAGAAGAAAAAAACTTTTTTTTTTTTTTTTATGTTTAGCACAAATTTATTATTTGTATAAGTTTCTAGTTTCAAATCACAATAACACAAAACACAGTTTGCCATAGATATATGGGTTAGACAATGACATATAAGGCAACTGAATCAGCATGCTCGTTTACATCTTTTAAATCAATCCACATTTATTTTATTTTTTTGAAGGAAATTAATCCACATTTATATTAACCAAGGTAATTAAAACCAGACCGGACATCAAACCGGTGTGAGTAAGGGTTCAGAGTTTAAAGGTTCAATCGGGATTGAACCGGGGTCGAACTGGTAGTAATTAAATAATATATTTTTATTAATTTGTAATATATTATACCAAATAAAATATAATAATAAACTAAAATATAATATTAAAACTTCAAAATACTTCTGATTAGTATTCGATTATTATTCTTGACAAAAAAAAAATTCAATTATTATTATGCTATGTATTTTGCCGGTCAAAGAATGTATTCAATAGTATTCATTATTTTTGAGTTATGCTATAGCAACACTCTCTTTGTAAAACTCTCTCTAATAATCACCCTCTTATTGGTTTAAAACATTGTGGGTCTTCACTTTGAAAATTGAACCGACACAAAGTAGTGGAACATACATTGATTATATCTAAGAAAAGAGTGAGTACTCGAGAGGGTGTTGAAAAGTGAGTGTTGCTAGCTAGCATTCCTCATTTATCAATGCTTATTACCACCGGTAGTAGTTCTTTCGGCAAAAAAAATGGTAATTATGTACTCCCTCCATTCCTTTTCTTTTGATGTTTTAGAACTTAAACTTTATTCCAAAACTTTTGATGTTTTAGAATTTTTAATACTTTTTACCCAATTTTACCCTTGTTGAAAAACACACTTTGAAAATTGGAAGTTTAAATAATAAATGCAATTTGTGTGGTGAGTTTCAATAATTAAGGATATTAGAATTTTGAGAAAAAAAAATCAAGGAGTAAGTAAGGGTATTTTAGTATAAACCATACAATTATTCCTATAATTTAATGATTCCTTAATATTTGTGTAATCACCTAAAACATCAAAAGAAAAGGAATGGAGGGAGTAAGTGATAAGCATGAATACTTTCACATTTTCTAAATAAAATTTAAACAGTGTCCAACGTTTCTTAATTACTCAATATTAAGAGTAGTAAATACATTACCCTCCCAACTTTGTTTATGCAAACCGCTCACTCAAAGTTCAAACTTAATAACATGACTCCTTTTCTTTTTCTTTTTCAAGTTCTTTTTTTCTTCTTCTTTCCAATCTCTCTTCTCATCTTTTTTCTTCACATCAAACATCTCTAATTTGAGTGAACATGCCAAAAAATTGAATATAAGAATGTCTATTTTCATGTATGTGTGACAATGCAAGAAAAAACCGGATCAACATCTAGAACTGACCAAACCACCGGTTCTCCTGGTTTTTTCCGGTTGTTGTCCGGTTTTCCGGTTCACGCCCCAGTTTAATAGGTGAGCGGTTTTCAGGATCAAACGGACCAGATGCAGGTCCGGTTCACGGTTGAACCGGCCGGTTCAGTCCAATTTTGACTACCTTGATATTAACAATAAAGCATAAAAAGTTCTTTCGAAGGGTCTAAATAGATAATAGTATTTTTTATCAGTCAGACCAGTGTTTAATCATATAAATTCTTAAATGAAGTTGTTTGACTACCAACACCAACAAACAATAGTAAAATAGGATGTGTGATTTCATAAAAATATTGTGTAGTTTGATCGTAAGAAAATAACAAATGATAAATTATAAATAAATAAAAGGCTAAAGTAAACTTTTGGACTCCTAAGTTTCAAAATATTAAAAAATACATGGATCTCACAAGTTATATGGATCGCACATATATAGTTGCAAACATAAATGTACTTTTTGGTGTGCTAAAAGAGCTTCAAATTTTATAATTTGGGTTTATTATGATCTATAGTGCAACTTGGTCTTTTGTTTGATATTGTAATTTATCTTGCTATGAAATAGGAGAAAGAATCAACTCGCAGGATATGTGTGACTTTTCTATTTAGATCCATAGATTTCTCTCAAGGTCCCATCTAACTTCACAAAGCATAAGCTTCCAACACACCGAGTATTGCTATAGTGCTAAAATTCTCAGCCTTAACATGCGAAAGTTATGAGTCCACCTTAGATCAATATTAACCAAATTATTAAACTTAAAATGATGGGCACGTAAACACACACCTCATCAACCCTCCAACACCATGAACACTATAAATAGAGTCCAGTGATTTCTTACTTTCATATACAAACTCACTTGAGCCACCACTTTTACACTAATAGATTTATTCATTAATTGAAGAAACGTACACAAGCTACCATCATCACTTTTCATATCATGGCACCGAAAAATTGTTCCTATGTTATTTTCCTAGCCCTCAACATTCTATTCTTTGCTATTGTATCTGCAAATGGTAATTCCCCAACCCCACCAAAAGGTAAATGCCCAACCCCACCGAAACCAAAACCATGCTCAACCGGTAAATGCCCAACCCCACCGAAACCAAAACCAACCCCACCGAAACCAAAACCATGCCCAACCCCGTCAAATGGTAAATGCCCAACCCCACCGAAACCAAAACCAACCCCTAAACCCCCTAAACCAACACCTTCACGCAAATCTTGCCCACGTGACACAATGAAACTTGGTGGATGCTCCAGTGTGTTAAATGGGATGTTCAACTTTTCTATGGGTGTTCCAAATGCCCATTGTTGCGGTTTTCTCGACGGTTTAGTTGACTTTGACTTTGCAATTTGCATTTGTACTGCTCTAAAAGCAAACATTATGGGCATAATAGTAAACATTCCAATTGCATTTACTCAGCTTCTCAATTTTTGCTCAAGGCAATCCCCAAGCAGTTTTGAATGTTTACCGGATATTCATTAAGTATCTATCCACAACATTAGTAGTAGTATTATCTATAGTTTCTTTATCTTAATTTGCTTAGAGTGTAGTAGTCTTTTTCGTTTTTTTTTTTATCAATTTGTGTTATTATATGATTGATTATTAATTACTCATCATTCATTTCCTTTCTTTACAAGCTTATGTAATAATTTTTATTGAAATAGAAGGTTGATTTTTATTCAATTGTGAAATGAATCAATTAGTTGATTTTTTATCTAATAATAATGAAAGGTTGTTCTTTAGGTCCCTCAAGATGCTCACTTCCCTCTCGAGTCCTAACTCTTGATCCCTCTAGTTCAGTAGTTTAAACTGGATATGTCATCAATTTCATTTAAGATTTCATCGGTAGTTTTGGTCAAAAGGATCGAGAGTCAGAATCTGATATATTCGTGATCTAACTCAATGAAATTTTACAGTACGAAGCACATGATTCAATAACCACTCATATTTTCAACAACAATATCCAAAACACATAATTCAACAACAATACACCAGAACTCATAATTTAACAATAATATTGAACATAATTGTAGATATAACAAGAGAAGAAAAGTCACACAAATATAAAACATAACACCATTTTACAACATAAACTAAAGTTAAAACACAATTTAATCAACCTAACTAATACTCTTCTGACCCTTGCAGTTTGAACGATCCCACATATATAGTACTTCATCTTCCGAACGGTTCGAGAGTTAGGATCTAATCCTTTCCTACATCAGACCGAGGCAGAATTTACGACACCAAACACATAATTCAACAATCACTCATAGCAAACATTAGAAAGGCTTTATTTGAGAAATAGAAACTCTAGGTAAAAGATATGAAATTAAAAGGAAATTAAATTTGATTCCATATTTCATATTTTTTTTCTTCATTGTTTGGGCCTTTTATTACAATCTTACCCATTCCATGCAGTGTTTTTTATATAACATTCCATGTAGATTATCAACACAAAATGGCAATGCGAGCAATTGCATATTCTATTAGGTTAATGCTAAGTATAGCGAATTGACTAATCGCAAAAACATCACGAGCAAGCAAATTGATCGAAGCCTTAACAAATTTCACTCTATACCTGTCGTTTATTCCGAAAACACCAAGATTTAATTGGCGAATTAGTGATTCGTGAATCCTTTGCTATCAATTCTCTCGCTACAAATAGCAGTGCTCTATTCGATTATCATCAGGGTTAAATTTAGACTTCATGCGTCTAGCTCTTGTTTGGTTGCTTTCCTCTGTACTTCTTGTTGTCGAACACATGATTGTGCATGTCTTATACAACCCTTTATAGAAATTTAATAGAGTTAACAATATTATGAATCTTGGTTATTAGAAAATGATTAAGGTGTTTTTTTTTAATAAACAGAGAATAAAGTGGTTATGCTTGTAGTAAATTGTTGGGAAAGAGAACATGCAAAGATATTTAAGAGAAGATTATAATTTTGTTTATCTTGGAATATTTACTATTTGAGGTTGATATAGATAAGAGATAACCACTTTAATTTAGACATGTCATGTTAACTTTAAGGTAGGCTTTGTCCGAAGACAATGGAATATGGTTGTTCATAGCTTAGCTAGCTCGAACATATATTCGAGGCAAGTCCCATTACAAATAACTATTCTTTTATTTATTTTTTTAAAAAAATTATATTCCTAATTTGTATTGCAAACATTATTCAAGGAGAAATGAAATAAATTTACAAAGGGAATACACCCTAGTACATTTAATGACAGTCACCTACTTGACAAATGTTACATCTTCCACCTTCTAATTACAACATCTACTTTTCTCTAAAAAATTTGAAAAAAGATTGATGAACACCCTTCTCCATACCACTCTTCCATACACCCCTTACGTGGCATGGGTATTTTTGAAATTTCACACAACTTTCTCTTTCTCACCCTGTTTATGTATCATCACTCCCTCCCACGAGATCTCCTCTCTCTCTTTCTCCCTCATTGACTCTTCATCCCAACTTCCATCTCACTCTCTCGATCTACTCCATTGAAGCCTCTGTTGTCTCCATCGCTAACTCCTTCTCATCTCTGACATCATCGTTCCCTTCTCTGCCATTTCACGGTTTCCTCTCTTTCTCAGCTTTGTTTCACGGTTTGACATCTCAGGTTCGACATTTCCTCTCTTTCTCAGCTTTATTCCCCAATATAGGAAATTTTCTATTTTCTATTTGTTAACTGGCTGCTCTTTATTGAAATTTTGGTTTTTAATGAAATGGGTTTGTTGAAATTTTGGTTTTTGATGACTGAATTTGTTGAAAATTAGAGTTTGGTTAGTGGGTTAATTGAAAATTTGCTTTTTGACAAAGTTAGTTGCTTCATTTCGATTCATGTAAGTTTCTTGTATCTTTCCCTTTCATGGTATTAGTTTTTACTGTGATGTAATTTGAAGATATAGGTGTGTTGGAGATGTTAATGTTTATGTCACAACTCCAAAGTTTGAGCCGAGGTACTTTTGATAGAATGGTAATTGTGATTATGACAATTACGATTATGAACGTGAACAATATCACAACCATGACCTATTGGACCTTTTAGGAGTGTCAACATCTTTCAAAATGTCAAAAAAAAAAAACTGTGAAAGGTTCTGAGCCCCAATAAGTTGTTCATGGTAGAGTATATACTAACTTGAACAATCTATTTGGAACTGTTTTGTTTGTATGTTACAGGTTAATAGACTAGAATTTTTTTGAAACCATAGGAGATATTAGGAGAGAATTTTAAATTAGGTAGATATCTTTTAGTATTCACATATAAGAGTTGCAGGTGGATTGTTCAAACATAACCTTATCATGAAAGACCTGGCATTTTGGAAGGAATCATTGAATGAGATGAATCAAGGTACTACTTTTCTAATTGTTATATGTCTTGCTACTTATTTGTGAAGGACATTAGCATTATAATTTTTATAATCAATTATTTCTTGAGGTTTCTTTGGTGGAGGATTGCCTTAAATTAAATTGATCATTGAATAGATTGATAGTTAAATTTCTACGGTGGAATAATTAGAATATAGTAACCAATGATCACATGGACATAAAAACTAATAAGAGATATTGAGAGAAATACAATAATTTCTAATAGTTTAGGTCTTGAAATTGTTTTGAGTTGTTTCACCAAAGGTTATCGAATGATCTTAAGTTGGTTGAGAGTAAGAGTGATGGATGAACAATTGTTTTGTGAGTTAAAATAAAAGGTTTACTTATAGGTGAAGGACTGCCATTGGAATAATTAGCAATGGTTGTGGAAACTTTCAACATTTAGCCCGAACTGGTTTTGGTAATTTAATAGATTGATATTAACAGCTTGTACAATGGAAGTTGTTATTGATGATTAGTAAAGGCTAGCTTGTACATTTAGCCCTGTTTTGCCTTAGCGCCAAGGTTTGTATTTGTTGCGTGTTTTGCAGCACCAACTCTCTCTTCTCGAGGGGTTGGGATCTAGTTAATTTATTGGCCCTGTTGTGAGCTACTTGCATGTATCTGTTTCATTCATTCTTTTATTTTTATGACGGTTACAATATGGGTGTGATTCCAACCAGGCAAAGCATCAAACTATGTGAGCGCTTAACCGTGTCAGCCTTCTATAGGTAAAAGGAACACATTGCTGCTTTTAATGCTTTAAATGAAAATTTAGTTACCCACTTTATTTATTTGCTCATTAGAATGTATTTTCATATGAAAAAAAATAAGGAATAACTTCAGATCTTACCAACATATGGTTGGTATGTCTGAGTGCTAAGAGGCTTGGTCATCTTAAACAAATAGTCCTGGGGTTCCAAATGGGTTTGAAATAAAAAAAAAAAAAACATAACTGATTGAATTACTCTGCATAAATGGATCTATCTATCGAAATATTTAGTGGTCAAACAAGTGAAGTCAGGGCCAGGCTAGTTAAATATGACAAGCAATAAACAAAATCTAGAAATCAGTTAACTTTATTATCTATACATATTTTTAGTTTACTTACTTGCTAGGAATTTGTGGTTTTTAGTTTCTGTTGACTCTATTTTGGTGTTGTCTTTTGTGTGGTTCTGCTAGAATTAACTTGATAATACATGCCTTTTATTTTCTCATACAATGTTTTATGTGATATCTTTATTGGCTCAACAAGCAATTCAAGTGTATTAAACACCATATACTGGGAAGATGACGTAATTGACAACTTACTAGATAATGATATGGATTTTGAAGAAGTAGACGAGGACCCAACTAATGACACAAATTTGGAAGATGAAGGTTCAACTGATGATGAAATCGAAAATGAAGAATCAACTTAATTCATATACCTTAATTCATTGTTTATGCATTCACAGGCATCCATTTCCCATTTATCAGAAGAATCAACTTCAAGCAACTACGTTCAATTTTTTGAATTTTATTTTATTATGTGATGTACTAATTCGGCCATGTATATGATATGGCTAACTTATTTAGTTTTATTGTTTGAAGCACTTATTCCACCATGTAAATGATATGAGTAAATACTTTAAACTCGAATACATATATCGCCTTAAAATGCCTTAAAATGATATTGTTTTCACTACATTTTATCACTTTTGATATTTCAGTGATAACTCGCCTTAAAATAATATTGTTTTCACAGGAAAATTATGTATAACCAAATATTTGAAGTGTGTAACCACAATTTTACAAAGTCGTAACCATGTTTTTTTTTCTTTCATGTGTTTAAAACTAGTCTTCTCTAAGTTTGCATGCCTCACAATAGAAAACTAATGAAAGACATTCTAAAATTATGGTTATATTGTTCGTTTATTTGGTTATCTGTAACTTACATGTGCAAAAAAAAAAAACAATTCAAGCCAATTGTCAGTGAGACATTCTAATTTATAAAAAAAATAGTGGTCACGCATATGTAAAAATGTGGTTATACAGACCATATATTTGGCTAGTTTATATTTCCCATGTATAAATAATCTTGTTTTATGCGAATCAAACACATAATCTAATTTGATCACTACACTAAAAGCAATTCCAACAATAAATAACTTATTTTACAATCTGCGAGTTTATCACACCTAAAGACGGGCAAGTTCTAATTTCTGAAAAAATAGTGGTCACGCATATTAAACAATGTGGTCACACATACCATATATTTGACTAGTTTATATTTACTAGGTATAAATAATCTTGTTTTAGGCGAATCAAACACATAATCTAATTTGATCACTACACTAAAAGCATTTCCAACCATAAATAACCTGTTTTACAATCGGCGAGTTTATCACGCCTAAAGACGAACAAGTTCTAATTTATGAAAAAATTGTGGTCACGTATTTGTAAAAATGTGGTCATACAGCCCATATATTTGGCTAGTTTATATTTCCCAGATGTAAATAATTTCGTTTCAGGCGAATCGAACGCATAATCTCATTTGATCACTGCACTAAAAGCATTTCCAACCATAAATAACCTGTTTTACAATCGGCGAGTTTATCACGCCTAAAGACGGACAAGTTCTAATTTATGAAAAAATAGTGGTCACGTATTTGTAAAAATGCGGTCATACAACCCATATATTTGGCTAGTTTATATTTCCCATATGTAAATAATTTCGTTTTAGGCGAATCGAACACATAATCTCATTTGATCACTGCACTAAAAGCATTTCCAACCATAAATAACTTGTTTTACAATCGGCGAGTTTATCACGCCTAAAGACGGACAAGTTCTAATTTATGAAAAAATAGTGGTCACGTATTTGTAAAAATGTGGTCATACATGTCATATATTTGGCTAGTTTATATTTCCCAGATGTAAATAATCTCGTTTTAGGCGAATCGAACGCATGATCTCAAGTGATCAAATGAGATCATGCGTTCGATTCGCCTAAAACGAGATTATTTACATCTAGGAAATATAAACTAGCAAAATATATGGTCTGTATGACCACATTTTTACATATGCGTGACCACTATTTTTTCATAAATTAGAATGTCTCACTGACAATTGGCTTGAATTGATTTTTTTTTTTTGCACATGTAAGTTACAGATAACCAAATAAACGAACAATATAACCATAATTTTAGAATGCCTTTCATTAGTTTCCTATTGTGAGGCATGCAAACTTAGAGACGACTAGTTTTAAACACATGAAAGAAAAAAAAACATGGTTACACCTTTGTAAAATTGTGGTTACACACTTCAAATATTTGGTTATACATAATTTTCATGTGAAAATAATATTATTTTAAGACGAGTTATCACTGAAATATCAAAAGTGATAAAATGTAGTACATCAAACAATAGAAAATACATGGTGGAATAAGTGTTTCAAACAATAAAACTAAAACTAAATTAGTTAGCCATATCATTTACATGTTTGAGTATCTCCTTAGCCCTCTCTTTTGTCTTGAAATTACTATCAACTTGAAGCACCAAACACAACTTTGAAACTCCTCCAACACGCAACATTTCATGTAAAACTCTAGAATTTGCAGAATACCTACAAATAGAACTCATAATTCTAACAGCTCTATCACTTGCAACATGAGAAACCCTCAAAATTTTCTTTGACACAATAGCCAATCCTGCTCCATGATTTAACAACTCTGCTCTCCCTTCTGCACAACCACAAAGTTGATCCAAACCTATCAACATCAATTCACAAACCCTTCTTTCCGAAACATCGAAAAGAAGTTTGCTTAGGACTAACATAAGGATACATTGGTAGAGACATTACAACTACATAATATTTAGATTGAAATATTACTAAAGCTTGCTGACATTAGATATGAACAAATACAGAAAAACCGATTCCCAGTAAAAAAGAATAAACGAAAAACTAAACTATCATTCATCAAGTTAGGATTATTGGTTAAACAATACAAGAAAGATATATTTAGCAATATTATCCTGCAATGAACTTCAACTTAAGTCCATTCAAAAATTGGTCAGGGGTTATATTCAATGTCATAATTAAGACAATGCAAAATGCCAATTCTGCATGTCATTCAAGAATCAAAACCTTTTACCTAGTTTTCCTAGGAAAATGTACAAAGACCTGGTCACTATTTTCTTATTTTAAACAGTACAATCAAGCTAACAGAAGCAAATACATTAAGTGTTGAACTCATAATTCAAATTCTCAAAACTTCAGGAATAACTTGTATATAGCAGCAGCGACACAAAACAACAGTCAATGTTTTTTATTACGTCCAACCATCTACATGAATCAAGTGATGTCATTTAATGTTTAAGAAGTATAAAATACACTTGAATTAAGTTATGTTTAAAAAAAAATCCTTTAATCTGGGCATCTGAACAAAATACGTTATTTTTAAGAAGGCTAAATAAAAGATCAATGCAGATTATAATATGGATGAAGTTACATACCATGGAGAAGGATGAATATCCAAAATGCAATCCTATTCCAAGAATGAAAGCAAGTGCCAATCCAAGAACCACGCCCATTTGCATTATAATTAATTATCTATCTCATTTACAACTCAATGTATTATTCGAAAAGCAATTAGTGAGCGGAGTTTATAGTCCTTGTTAAACTTATTGTCAGTTGTGAATGAAATTCGATTGGTTGCATTTGTAAGCATCTCATTTGTAGCTAGGGGTGTTCATGGTTCTAAACTGCATTGGAACTGAACCACATTAATGGATACAATTCAGTTTTTAAAACCACTTTAAAAAAAACTGGTTAATTTTTCAAACCAGTTACAGTTCGGTTCAGAACCGGTTCAGAACCGGTTTACAGTTTTGAACCGGTTTATTTATTTTGAACCGGTTTCGAACCGGTTTATAGTTTTAAACCGGTTTACATATTTTTAACCGGTTTTGAACCAGATTTTTTTGAACTGGTTTTCAAACTGGATTTTAGTTTTAAACCGGTTTACTTATTTTTAACCGGTTTTGAACCAGATTTTTTTTGAATTGGTTTTCAAACTGGATTTTAGTCATTGTTTTTTTAAAAAACCCATTATTTAGTGACATTAGTAAAAATATTGGTTTTTAGTTATTATAATTTATTTGTTTAAAAAAGTGATTGTGACTTATTTGTTCAAAAACAGATTATACGTAAATGGTTCACAAATTATGTTTCAATTTTCAATTTTCAACTAAATGGTTCTAGTTATTGTTTGATAAATCATATGTTAGATTATTTTCTTACAAGATAATTTTTAACATCCAAATGAATTTTGAATATTTTGCCAAATTCTAGGAATTCAGCTCAATACACGAGGGTATGAATGGTAGATATTATTGAAGAATGATTGTTGTTAATAGTGTCAAAAGCTTCTTCGTTTGAATCAATTTTTCAAAATGCCGAAGTCGTAGCTATGCTTGTTGGCTTTCCAATGCAAGGTCATATGCTTCGATTCTATAAAGCTCGGAAAATTAACAAGGAAAATTACATAACCTCCATTCTGGCCAAATTTTTAGAAAATGCTAAAATCAACAAATAGTCATCAAAGACATATATGTTGTCAACAAATAGTCTTATCCAAAAAGCAAGATAAATGAGTTTTTCATATATGTTGTCGATGAGTTTGATCACACCTCCCCTGCTAACCGAGTCACATGAAGAAACTGCTAAGTTAGGTTGGCACTTCTCCTTCTCCACCTTATCTTGATTTGATGATTTGTCATCCTAAATGCCAAAAACATAACACTATATTAATTGTCACTCTGAAATCATTCATATTAAAAAATTGACAAGATGCATTCCCCAATCAATCTTTGTGATAAAAGTAGTTCGTTCTCATGAGCACATGATAAGTATTTGATGTTAAAGAGCATAAATCATATGGCATGAGCTGCATTGTAAGAATGAAACAAACAAAAATAAAATTGAATTGTAAGAATGAAACAAACAAAAATAAAATTGAAAGGAAACTCGTATAAAACAATGGGTACTGTTCCTGAATTGTTCAGTAAAAACAAAACCAAATAAATGTGACTGTGTTCACACACAAAAACTATAAAACAATTACTATAAAACAATAACTGAGATACGATCACCGGACACTACACTAATACCGTTTGAATTCACACACAAAATTGTTAATACTTGAAGAAAATACTGTTACAACAATGCAACACTGTCATTGCAAAACACAGAAAATATTGGTGTACTAAATGGTTGGTTGCAGAAAATACCTACTTACCTTCAAGCATCGTCAAGTGTAATCGAGGTCGAGGCCGAACAACTAGGAGCATCTTGTGTAGAAAGTAGATCTGCAAAACAAAACATTTCAGTATGTTCCAACCAATTAAACAACTAGTAAGTAGTAAGAAAGGATAGAAAAGTATCTTACCTTCCTCAATTTTCTCAATAACATCAAGATCTTCACTAGAAAGAAAACATGTAAATGGTGCATCAAGCCAATCTTGAGTACAAATCAGTGCTTCCACAGTTCTTGGTGTTAAAGAACTACGGTATGGGTCAAGGACCCTTCCCCCGGTACTAAAAGTAGATTCAGAGGCTACAGTGGATATAGGGATGGCCAACACATCTCTTGCAATGCTTGCAAGTATTGGCAGACGGCTTGAGTTAATCTTCCACCATTCTAGCAAATCAAAGTCCGGACGATCCTCTTCTACATTTTCATTTATAAGATATTTTTGTAATTCAGTCGCTGATGTGTTGCACTCGTCCGATTCATAGAAATCACACAATTCATATGGATCTTCAGCTTCATTAAGAACACCTGCTACATTTCCATAATTACCTAGACGAGACACTCCCCCACCTGAGTATTCCTCGTAAATAGACTTCAAAAACGACTCTATTTTTTTTGTCAAAGATTCTGCCTCAGCACTACTATAGATCCTTCTGGCCATCCAGTCCACAAGCTTCAGTTTACGACGAGGGTCTAATACCATTGCAATCAACAAAAACATGTTAAGAGAGTTAGGATCTCCCCAATATTTATTGTATTTTGCCCTCATCTTTAAAGCCATTGACTTTAAACTTGCATCTTCAGAACAACACATTTTCGCAATCTTTTGTCCAACACTAAAAACCTCAAGCATATACAAGTTGCTGGTCAAGTAAGAAGATCCTGAAACACGCACTGTAGCGTCATGAAATATCTTTAGGAATGGAAGAATTGACCCAATTTCTTCCCAATCTTTCAGTGTAGGCACGCCTTTGTCTTTCCTCATTTCATTAACATATTGTTGATCTGTGAATTCAAGCTCTATAAAGGTCTTCATATGTTTGAAAGCAGAATTCGCCATTGTGTAAGTTGCATTCCACCGCGTCTCACAATCTAGCCCAACATAACCTTTAAATGTAATGGTTTCACGATCAATACATTTCTTGAATCTCTGAAATCTTGAAGGAGTACGTCTGACATACCTCACAGCTGATCGGATTCTCAAAATAGATTCATTAACTATTGTCAGCCCGTCCTTCACAATAAGGTTTAGAATGTGGGCGCAGCACCGTGTGTGAAGGTGCTCTCCATTTGAAACTAGACCATTTTGAGATAGAAGCCATCTTTTGAGATGTCGAATTCCAACGTCATTTGAGGAAGCATTATCCACTGTCACACTAAGCACACGACCAAGTTCCCAACCATTCAAGCACTCCTTAACCGTTTTTGCCATAATTTCTCCTGTGTATTCTGTGACTTGCATAAAATTCAAAACCTTCTTCTGCAATTTCCAATTGTTATCAATGAAATGGGCTGTGAGACACATGTAATTAAAGTTTTGTGTTGATGTCCACGTGTCAGTGGTGAGACAAACCCGGCGACAATGTTGTGACAAAAAGCTCTTCAACTTTGCTTTCTCCATGTCCCAATTCTTCAAAATCTCACGTGCCAATGTAGTGCGAGATGGTAACATGAATTTTGGTTGTAAGCCATAAACAAACTTACGAAAATATGGATGCTCTACCTTTTGAAATGGAAGTTCCAAGGCTACAAACATGTTCACCAAATCAATTCGGCTGACTTCTTGATCAAACTTCGGAACTGCAGGGGATGAATTAACAACTACTTCCCTATTTCCCAATGAGCTTGAATCTGATTCATGCATCATCATATTGGGTGGATATAGATTACATCTTGTCAAATGAGCCCTCATTGCACTTGTTCCACCACTATACTGGATTCTTGTCTTACAATAGTTGCAGTTTGCTGCCTTTACTCCTTCCACTCTTGGCATTGGTGTAAAATGATCCCACATTGCTGACCGGTTTGACCGGTTTTTACGCTTAGGCGGACCCATGTTTGCATTGTTTGAAACTAGAGGTTGAGGTGTAGAACCACTGTGTGCTTCTGTGTCGGAGCCCATAATGCTATCATGACCATCCATATTGATGTTGTTGCAATTTTGCTGAAAACGATCAGAACCTGTCAGATTCATAAATTTTATCGTCACTTCGCTTCTCTTATTCCCTCTTAATTAATCATTCAAATAACTAAAATATCATTAAGCAAAATCATGAATCAGTTAATAAAGAATCAAATCAATTATCCATGAAATAATTTATAATAAAAAAAAGTTGAAAATTAGAGCTCAGAACTTCTTAGAGGATTGCGCCGTCATCGACGAGCTCCAGCACAGTTTTCTTCATCATAGCTCAGAATAACAGAACGAAACAAAAATAAAACTCAACCAAAATTATCAGAAAATTAAAAGACAACATATCACAAACTGAATACAACAAAGGTTCAAGATCAACACCAGTGTTATCTTTGCGGATTTGAGACCCAGAAATCGAAAATTAACATTTCAAAGAGACCCAGAAATCGAAAAGCTATAAGCATAAGCATAACAACTAGAAATCGAAAATTCTATACAAAAAAGAACAAAACCACAGTAGAATGAGCATACCTGTGACGATGACGAGAGTACGAAGACGACGGAGAAGAGTACGAAAATGGATTATACGAATTGGGGCTAGGGTTCGTCCGAATTTGGGTTAGGTTAAGTGAATTGATTTGGTGAATTTGTGATTTGGGATCGATTTGGGGCTAGGGTTCTTCATCATCGATTTGGGGCTAGGGTTCCATTTTCTGAATTTGGGCTTCAGAGTTGTTTTTGTGATATTTTCTATTTTATTTATGTTTTTGAATAACATAGTTTTTTTTATCAGATTTAGAAAAACGGTTCATAAACTTAAACCGGTTCAAAACTGGTTTTAAACTGAACTTAAATTGGTATTTAAAAAATGGTTCAGTTCAAATCTTTATTAAGTGGTTCAGTTCAAATATGGTTCAGATACAGTTCAGTTAGTAGTTTGGTTCAGTTAACTGGATATTTTGAACACCCCTATTTGTAGCAGCCTCAATTTACTAAGGGTGGATTACATGAACTTCTCATCTAAACAGACATGTTATTCCATGTCTATGATGAGAGCATCATGTCATTATTAAGGTCACTTGGAAAAATTAATTAAACATGTCTGAATGCTAACAATTATTGACAAAAACATATATTTATATACCAAACTATGACCCTTGCAAACTGGAATCTGTAACGGCAGACTACTTGGTGACAAGTATAGCTTAGATGACACAGCGGTCCATGAAAATTTGTCAAAATTTAGAACCTGCCAATAAAATGAATAGTATGTTGATGTGGTTAACCACCAACAACCAAATAATTAGTCAATATTAATGCTCATATAGAAACAACAAACTCTCTATCATAAATTTTCCAATTCCAAAACCAGAAATGTTCCCTCACTCACCTGCATCTCATCTAGCAATCCATTTCCAGATTCACCACCAAACACTATCATCTTATTCTCAATGACACAGGCTGCATGTTATTCCAATGAATAACAGACCAGTAGTCAGTACTTAACAATAACAACTCATAACATTTCTATAAATTATGACATATGACGAAGACCCTATTTGGATAAACAACTTAATGAAAGGTACAATTTGCCTATGAAAGTCTGTGACAGTCCATAACCTAATGACTTTAGCTTTTACATGCCATGCTGATTTTGATGATGAAATTTGTGAAATGGGTTCAAAACTTAAAGCCATTGCAGAAAAACTTTGCAAGCACTAAATGATTTGACCAAAACTGTCAGCAATAAAAAGAGGGATGAGAAAATGTTTTGGGGAAATTTGAAAACTTTTTAGGGAATAATGCAGATTGAATGGAATTGGTCATGTTTATAGTCAAGAATCTATTTTTAGGGAACCAAAAAAAGAATCTTGTGCTTGACTCTAAATAAAAGAACCATCATATTGCACATAACCTGTTTTCAGCTTACTCCCATAAGCTTCTTAAAATATCTTCAAGAATGAATTTCCTCTAATTCAATCTTCAATGGTATAATTAGTTCATAAATAAATTCTAACACTAATACGATAACTAAATAAGCCTTCAATTCTAAGAAGTGATAACTGATAAGCTGATCAGGGGTCTATGTGTATTGACTTGTTTGGGTTTATCTACTGACATAGTCACTTGTGAGAGTTTTCAGACGAGCTTATAGAAACATCTTATGAACTGACCATAAGTTATTTTTAGCTTATTTTCATAAGCCTTCCAGGATTAATTACGAAAACAACTTATAACTTATGTAAAAATGATTGTATATTATGTTATTTTCGGATAACTTGGCGAAAATGTACCTAAAAATTAACAACTAATTAACTGCAACAATAATCCCTACATTCTAATCTACTATTCATCTGAATCATTAAGCCATAATCAACAATCACCTGAAGCCTGCGACGTCGAAGGCCTCCTCACTAAAATATCGGTCAAACTACCCTCCGTCGGAGGATTAGTCAATACCGGCGGCGTCTACAGTCACAACAATCAACAAAATCATCAAATTCACAGCTTCATAGATATAGAACAAGCCAATACAAAGAGAATGAAAATAGAAAAAGAAAACATACAATTTTGAGGGATTTAAGGCGGTCTAAAATGGGATCAGAAGTTTCCAATCGTTTTGTTACGGTGGTGATTTTGTCATCCGTCGTCTACGGACGCAAAGAATTGGGTGAGTTATGGAATCGAGAGTGAAAGAAAAATGAGGAATTGGGAGAAATTTACCTGAACGTTGGAGAAAGCCCTTTCTGCAATGAGAGGAGACACTATCAGATGAAAATTTTAAGTTCGCGGTGCTGAGGCGGAGAGAGGAGAAATGTAGTGGTGGATCGACGGCGGAGAGCGGCGACGGCGGTGCAATGGTGGATCGAATGTAGTGGGTCGAGAAAGGAGAAATGGGTTAAGGACTGTGAACGATGATAGCGAGTAAGACACGACGAGATGCACAGAGAGAACGACGAAAGAGGACCGGTGTTGGCGGCGATGGGTCAGACACGGCGGTGATAGTGATGAGGTCTCAAATGTTGAGAGAGAAGAGGAAACACTCAGAGATGGAAGAGAGAGAGTTGGAGTCAAAAAAGTTATGTTTGTTTTTTAGTGGGACCCACATTGCCACATGTCATTTTTTTATGTGGGTGTAGGAGTGGTATTGCCACCTATGGTGGTATACCTATCAGGACTCAAAAAATTTCTTGGAATACAAGTCTACAGCAACACTTAACAAAAATGAGTCCTTCACTTATTAGTCAAATAGACCATATTTATTTCTCAACATACTTTTATCTTGCTCAGTTTTAATGCATCAACTTGAGTAAAAAAAAAAAACTTAAATACAATAACAACAAAATGGTACATATATTAGGTCTTCTAGAAAAAAAAAATCAAATACCCAACTGATTCTGCAACTCAAGAATAGTGATAGCAGAGTCCCTAAGCCTCTTCATCTCCTCTTCAGTCATATGAATATTAGTCACACCCAATACACCTCCTCTACCAAGCTGTGCAGGCAAACTAATAAACACTTCTCCACCATCAATGCCATAAAATCCCTTTGCAAGAACTGAAACAGGGTGAATCTTCCTTTGGTTCCTCATAATTGTTCGAGCCAAGTTTGCAACGGAGTACCCTATGGCCCAAGAAGTGTACCCTTTTAAACTGATCACTTCATATGCGCCGTTTATAACCTCCTTGTGTATGTTCTCTAGCATTTCTTTCTCGTAAGCTATTTGTTGTTTCTCCAAAAAGCTTAGCACTGGAACACCTCCAACACTAATGCTTGACCATAGTGCCACTGAACTGTCACCGTGTTCCCCCACTATGTATGCCTACAATATCAAATTGAACCGATAAAATATTGAGTTTACTATTTGTGTTCGATCATGATCAGTGTTAGTTCTAAATTGCTTTTTGCAATTGCTATTGCAGTGCATGTTTGGTATTATAGTGAGTTTGCTAAAATCACGGCTGTGATTTTGAAAAAACTATTCACTGTGATACCAAACATGCGCACAAGTGCAATTGGGAATGATCGACGATATTTTTTTTTCAAGCAATAAGGAAAAAAGTTGTACCTGCACATCTTGAGCATTAACATCAAGATGATCAGCAATAAGGAAACGGAAGCGAGAGGAATCCAAATTAGTGCCCGAACCAATGACTCGGTTGGAGGGGAAACCAGAGAGTTTCCAAGCAATGTAAGTGAGCACATCAACAGGATTGGAAACAATTAGAAGAACACAATGAGGAGAGTAACGAACCAAAAGTGGTATAATTTTTTTAAACAAAGCAACATTCCTTTGTAGCAAATTCAATCTGGACTCGCCATTAATCTGGCGAGCCCCAGCAGTGACGATGCAGAGGTCAGACCCCATCGTCACTGAATAATCAGTGGAGGCCTGGATCTTAGTGCGGGGAAGGAAGGCGGCGGCATGCTGTAGATCCAGCATCTCACCTCGTAGCTTATCAGGAATAGCGTCGACAAGGACAAGCTCGTCGACTAGGTCTTGTGTTAGGATGGTTTGAGCTATAGCCATTCCTACGTTGCCTGCACCGATCACTGAGATCTTGTTGTGGCGTTTGGTTGGAGAAGGAGGTGAGGCATGTTGGATGGACTTGAAGAAGGATTGAGTTAGGTCCAAACCATCTGGTCCCAATGATGAACCTGATATGCTTTTGTGCATTTTGATTTGCTTGTGCTAATTTGAGTTTTGAGAGTAAAGGTAAATTATGTGAAGTGTATGATGGGAAAATTTGATTTGTTTTTTTTTTTTATGTGAAGATGTGTTGCTAAATTGCAAGCGTATATATATAAGAATGTTGAGGAATGAGGAAAATTATAAACAACGGTGGAATTTAATGGTTTTGGACTGTTTCTTGGAGGGAAAGTTAAGAATGGTTTTATTCAATGGTCAGCAAACAAACACAGTATAATTTATTTCATTGTTTCTCGAAAATGAGATGCAGTGGGTGGTTGAGATCAAAATCGCGTTATTCTACCGGGGAACATTCTACTTTCCTTTTGTCTCTGTTTTGGGTAAAATTGTCTTGCCTTGGGGAGGAAAGTTAGGCTTTTCAACACTTTCTAGATTTTTCAAAAGTAGTATAGTATAACACTTCATAACGTTGAAAAGTTAGTATTATTATAAGAGTTTCTTTTGAAGAAATGAAGAGAATTTGAACTAGCATGATGAATTGTTTGCTATATAATGTTTTGGGATGATTTTTTCTACTTACTATATAAATTATGTGGATCCCATGTAAATTTGGTGGGTCTCATGTGAATTTTAACCAATCAAAGAATGTTTGTTGAAAAGTGTATATTAAAATATGTGTTGCTAACATGTCTCGTGTATAATTATGGTGCTCTTTTTTTTTATTGGGTGTTGCAAGGAGTCTCGTTGAACTTTGAACAACTATAATGTATGAGTGGATTGTACATCAATTTTCACTTGCAATTTTAAAAGTGTGCATGCACGGGCGAATTTCACTTGAAATTTTAAGAGTGTGTATGTCGGGCTTCATAACAATGGGGTAGCAATTTTCCTTAAAAAAAAATGGGGTTCCAGTGGCTACCTCAAAAGAGAAAGAAAAAAAAATTGAATAAGTAGTTTAGTTTTATATTTATCTACTCCATCAATATATTATTTGGTTACTCCAAACAATTTTGTTGGTTCAAAAAGAGATAATATTAAAAAAAAATATTGATGATCTAATTAATATAGTGTTAGTTATTGATAAATATGACTTCTTAAAACTTCATAGAGCTCAACATCTAGAAATAACTATTGTTAGCTTTTATTTTCTTGGTTGCTGTTTTTCATTAAATATAAGTAAACATTATTGCAAATTTATTTTACTTTTTTTTAAGGATGCAAATTTATTTTACTTATTGATTAAGTTTAATTTATTAGTTTTTAATGTGTAAAAAAATTATCTTTTAAAATATATTTGATTTCTTCTTTATATTTGCCCCCTTATAAAAGTTGTGCTAGCTTCGCCACTTTGCGTATGGATGAGAGATTTTCTTGTGAGGTAATGTAAAATTAGAGGGAATTTCAAATTATAATTTATGTATTAGTCCCGGTTTATTTTTTGAATTTTGCAAATCAGTCCCTGTATTTTTTGAATTATGTAAATTGGCCTTTATACATTTTCAAAAATTAAAATTTGATCTCTAATTATTTAAAAATGAATAATTTTATTTCTATATCCAAACAAAAAAAATATAAAAATTAACAAAATTCAACTCAAATATTTATTGTTTAGAATTCTAAATTTCCTAGAATTTCGGATTGAGCATTGCTATATCAAGCAAAGGCTACCATCACGAAACTCAAGCGAAGACGTACATGTTGCTTTTATATAAGAACTAAGAAGATTAGTTAAAGTTTCAACTCCAACTTAGCGGAAAACACGGGAATAAAGATGAAAAAATATATATTACTCAACATTGTCTATCAATATCTTTTCCTTTCTAATTACTTTAACCAAAGCACATTGTGAGTCATCTCACTTATATATTATGTAACATTCACTTGATGCACAACATAACATTACTTTGTACTTAGCTTCATAATTTATATTGAAAAACATCTAATTGATTGTGCATGTTTATAATCGTGATAGAATAGACAAAATCACAAAGGCAGAGTGATTTTGTTGAAGTTCCATAATGATTCACAGTGATTTTGTCAAACTCACAATAAATCAAAACATAACTTGAGTAGTAATGGTGATAATGGTATAATATATGGGGGGTAGTTCACATTTCGCCAATGCAGTATTGCATGTACCTTTATATTTGATGGTTTACTTCATCCTAGATACATACAATACAAACTTTGACGAAAATAAAGAACTCAACATTCTCATACAACATCCAAAAGGCTAAAACTACTAAAGTACCTTTAAGTGAGCTTGTTTGTAAAGTAATTAAACATATATTGTATTATTATGAAGTATTTTCAGTACAGTGAGTCATGGCTTTTCATTGTGAATAGGTGCTTTCCGATGAGGTTGTGCATAATCCTCG
Organism: Medicago sativa; assembly: GCF_051527215.1. Classification (NCBI taxonomy): domain Eukaryota; kingdom Viridiplantae; phylum Streptophyta; class Magnoliopsida; order Fabales; family Fabaceae; genus Medicago; species Medicago sativa. The sequence continues at coordinate 5,289,938 of NC_140753.1, forward strand.
ACTATGTCCTCTGCATTCTCATTGGTGTTTATAACCATTGTTTCTTCAACATTGTGCTGAGCTGGTCCCAGCATTGACCTTGCATGTCCCCTTTCAGCCTGCACAACCATGTCTCATCGTTTTCTATCATTCAAATCACATTTCTCAACCAACAAACACGTGTATATATATATATATATATATATATGTATAATATTGTATCACACCATGTTAATTTTTTAGGAGTTTCCTTACGTCGGCACAGTAAAACTGAACGTGGCTCTTGGTTTACAATTGGTATATGCAATCTCAATTTGAAATGAAACCATGTGGCCTTTAATATTAATATTAACATGATTCAATGGGGAATCTTACTATTTTTTAGTAAGTTATTGCAAAGGTATTTTCTAAGTTATCTTCAAAGAAAGAATTCTGAGTAATTTACCCATAAACCAATCAATATTAACATGAGTAAATTCGTGAATAAAGTGAAAATTAGTTTGTAGTTACATATTTATTCATTTGATTCAATTTAATTGATTGATAGATATACTATCTATATCCCTCAAAAAAAAAATATATACTATCTATAATTCTTCAAAAGGGAATCTAAATCTCACCTATAATAAAACATCACATTTGTTTTTTGTTTTTTATTATTATAAAAAAATATTAAAAATAATAGGTCAAACCCGTAGAATCTTTTTGAGAGGTTCATATTAAACAAACCCATGAAGCATAGGCTTTTGGCAGCATATTTCTCTTGCAAACTCACTTATCAAAATTACGTTTATTTAAAGTTGAGTTTTCAAATTTTAATCCGTTATAATTCATGTTCAATAGTAAACAAAAACATACACATCTGCCAGAGGTATATATAATACATAGATTTGACTTCTCCAAATCAAGGTTAACATTTTGATCACCAATGATTTATTATATATTTTATTAAACGTTGATATTATTCACTTTACTCCATAAGATGAATTGCTCTTTTTAGACAAGTAGCATACATGTTCTCTTTTTATTTCTTCTTTTTTTTCAAATGTACATAATTAACAAACCTACCTACCTACCTCTACATGATTCAAAGGATTTCCTCTAGGCTTTGTTTGCGAGTTTGGAGGAGAAAGAAAGGCTTGGAAAAAAAGGAAGGAGTAAGTGGAAGAAATAGAGGATATTTGGAAGGAGGGGCTTTGGGAGCTTATTTTTCTTCAAAATATAAAACCTTCCTCATTTGAGGGAACTAAAAAATTGTATTAGAGGAGGGTTTTGGAAGGGTTTATATGAATTCTTTAAATTTAATATATACTGTTATAATATTTTTAAAATTAAAAATTTATTAATCATAAGCATTTATCACTCTCTAAAAAAATACTTTTTCAAAAAATGTGAAGATTTCTCAATTTTTCTCTATATTTCTCTCCCCCAAAGTCTTTCCTTCCTCTCCCCTCCAAACTCTCAAACAAAGCCTTAAGGGCCAAAGTTTCGTTCTAGGAAAAAACTTCTAGTAATCTAAAATATTGAGAGGTAAGTAAAGTTTGATCAATAATCATATCATCGGTGGATCAAATTTGGGTACTCTCAATCAATTCAACCTTAACAAGAAAAATTGATTAATAAGTTGAATTCAATCACTTAGTTATATTCAATTTGATATGTGTATACTATACTGTTTCTGAAAATTATGTCCCTTAAAATAATAGTAGTAAATGATTGGGTAGAAATATTTTGTTTGTTGTTAAAAAAAAAAAAAAAAAGCTTTGACATCCAATGAAAGATTACTATTTTTCCTTGTTACACAAAATAACCAAAAGGAGTGAGGTAGTGTGGCAAAATAGACGATTTTCAATGGATGTTCCCGGGGTAAAACTGTTTCACAATGACAGTGCATGTCTTTCGAATTCGTATCTTAATTTTGATACTGTATTTTAGACTCGAGTGAATGTAAAATAGACGATTTTCAATGGATGTTCCCGGGGTAAAACTGTTTCACAATGACAGTGCATGTCTTTCGAATTCGTATCTTAATTTTGATACTGTATTTTAGACTCGAGTGAATGTAAATAATATATGATCATTTAATTTATATACAGTTTTTTTAGGGAGTTTAATTTATATACACATATAGTCAATATAATTTTTTGTACATTAAAATACCAGTTAATTTAGAAAATGGATATGTGGAATAGAAAGTTTTAAACTTCTTAACTTAATCCTATGATTTCAATCTTTTTTGATGATAAAAAAAATGAAATCCAAAAAGTATTCTTTGTGTTTATGTTTATAATGCCAAAATTTCAAGTCGGCTCACTCATTTTTTTTCTTGATCCTTACCAGCCTCTTGAATATTCTATTATTTACCTCTTTTTTTGTTCATTCAATCACATCTCACCCTATATATAATGTGGAGATATATTTTTAATAACTGACGTAAAAAATTTAATCATGGTGTAATTTTATTAGATGAATATATAAAAAGTTTTAAATGTCTAGCATAGCAAGCATACTCAATCTTTGAAAAAAAAATTATTCTAGAAGAATATTGAACTTCATTTGTCTTTATATTACCTTTGCTGCAATAAGGGATGGCGTACCCGTTTGGAAAGTTGACCCTGCAATTGAATATCGACTCACTTATTATTTTTATACAATAAGCATAAATTATTGGATGCATCCAGCCAATGCAAAATTTCTAAACAATTTACATAAAGCTACAAAAATCTTTAGCAATAATTTAGTAATAAGATGAGATACAACTGAATGCACCATAGGTTATGAGCCTCACATATTAACAAACGTCAGATTTTATTGGCAAAGAAAACAAAGGCAAGGGACAAATAATTATGGGGTAAATTGCACTTTAAATAATACGTATAAAGTCCAAAAAAAAAACAATAATAAATAATACGTATAAAGTCTAAAAAACAACAATAAAAATACACAACAATCTACATGAGTGTTAGAAAATTATGTACCTACGATCACTTCCTTCAAAGTTGATGCACTGCTGCAACTCAAACAAATGTTTATTTCATCATTTGTGACTTTCTGTTGCAGTGCTTGATTCTCCTCTAGCTTATTATCCTTTACATTGTCTAATTCCTAAATATAATCACAAATTTTAGTCAAAAATAATAATTTCAAATGAATAATATTATACAAAAGAATCTCCCTTCAAAAAAAAATAAAAAATAATATTATACAAAAGAATCAAATGAATACTACATATTTAAAAAGTTAAATATATGTTTAGTTTTTACAAAATTTATATTTTTTATTTTCAATTCCTACACTCATTGATCAGTTGTAATTTGTAGGTGTAGTGATTGAAAAATGGATAGAAGGATCTAAAAACAAATTTGTAGATAGTAAAAGGACTATAAATATATTTAATCCAACCTTATTGAAATGGTATTTTGTTGTGTCTTTTTCAGTAAGAGGACGAGGGGTGCATGCATGCAAAGAACCACAGAGGATGAGGAGCAGAAGAAGAGGAAGAGAAGCCATGTTGAGATAAAATGCAATACAAGAGTAAGGCTCAAGGTTTGTATGAATGTCTAGGTTCAGGTTAGTTTCAGTTATATGCAATGTTAGAATAGAAGGTGCATTAAATGTAGGTTTTGTATGGGATAGAAGGGGATCTTTAAGAGAACATGCAGGTGTTTGGGAGATGAACCTTGGAAACGAAGCTGAAGATATCAAGGGTCCACATTTGTCCCCCCAACCCGTATTTTCAGATCATTTTTAAACACTAGGGACATCTCATTGACCATCCCTACCATAAGGGATCCTATAACTGAACCAACTGCTGGTGAATTAAGATTTTCAGCAAATTAGCATCAAGTATGATATGCAGAATTGTAGTTGTTTGATGTCTTTATTTACTGACCGGGCTACTTAGTGCATGTTTGAAGTTACGGTAAGTTAAGAAATTATGGTGATACTAGTGGCGGAACCTGGAAAATTATAGAGCCTGGGCAAAAAATTTATCGCAAAATATGGCGTGTTAAGAACATTAAAATATGGCTTTGCACAAAATATTATAAATTTTCGACAAACAACAAATTAATTATGAATTTTTAAAGTGTCAAAAACTCAAAAAACAAAACAATGGAAAACTCGACCTATAAATCAAATTTTAAGCTCATATATTATTTGCAGAGACATCTATAAAAATACATAAAAAGGATCTGTAAAGTTTCATAGCATTTCGAAGTCGTTTCAATTTATTTTGATTTTTCAACCAAAACGTGCAAAATTGAAATTTTGTTCCTAGTAAGTGTATACTCACAGGTCAAATTTAGTTCCCTAATTTTGCAGGCATGACTAGAAGATGATAAGAACCTTCACAGTAAAATTTTGTAGTTTTTAAATGAGATACAAATTAATTATAAATTGTTTAAGAAATTTATAATTATGGGGAATAAAAATTCATAATTAATTTGTCACTGGTCGAAAAAATTTAATTTTTTTTGTTAAGCTATATTTTAACGTGCTAAACATGTATGGAAAAATCATGAAAAAATTCAACATCTATGTCACATTTTTATACTGCGCGTATATTATAGGATAAAAAATATAAAAAAAAAACTTGAATTACAATGCTAGAATATATGTTTTTTATTTTACATGGTTAATTTGAACAATTAACCATTCAAAATAAGAGAGATGAACCTGCCAATAATGTGCTAAATAAAATTAGGAGATAGATAAATGCCTTTTTCGAGATCTCTTTGCGGGTGAGAATTTTCAGTTTTGCCCTTTTTTTTTTTTAAGTAGGAAAAGGGCTATTGGGCTGGACTTGGTACAAAGAAAGTAGCAGCTGAGCCCAGGCTAGCTGGGGGGGTGCCACCGCCCCTGGGTGATACTATGATTTCATTGAAAATCTAAAGTGCAACTTTTGCAAAAAGGAAAACGCTAGTTAGAGCGAATTACACTTTCGTGAGAGACAGCGAATCTTATAAATAATTCAAACTTTACCTCCACTCCCTTCCATGATTTCCGAAAATAGGAGTTGAATATTTGACCAAAGTTTTACAATTCTAGCACGTTAGCATTTCACGAATTCCGGACAAAATTCTTTCGGGAGCTCTCGCAAAAATCGTATAGTAGCATGCCGTAATTTAAACCAAATTCAACTTCACATTTATAAAGTCTGGGAAGGGAAAGTTCTTATCAATAACGGTGTCATTAATAATCACTTTACAATTGTTTCATGAGATTTGAAAATCATCTTTTGAGTTACAAAGTCAAATTTTTACCTTTCAAGTAACACCTCATGGGCACTGTCAATTCAAACATGTAAAAATTCCTAAAATAGACAAGTGGCTGTTCCTCATATCTCATTTTCGTGCCCTTAGATTACATAATTTAAGATAGGTAGAGAACATTTAACCTAACAGTATTGCGCCATTGTCTTGTGAAAATAGCAACAGATGGGTCCTAATGTGATGTGGGAGGTGGGGACAAGAGATTTTGGGGACAGTAGAGCATGGCTAAACCGTCACCAAAGGAGCATGCCACATGGAACATACATCATATGCCATCTGAGGGAGCGGATTGCCACAAAACCATTGGTTCCACATTAGCGACAAATATCATTTCAACAAGGTTCCATGTAACATGACATGACACACCCTTCATATCCCACTGTCGTTGCCTACAAACAATGCTACCTTATTGTACTAAATGTCAATGTAAATGTAGTATTCTTCATTTTTTATGTCTCAGTCAGAAATTTGACTAGAAAGTAAAATGTTGATTTTTATACTTCATAATTTGTTACACTTGTACATGCACATGATCATAATTTCAACAGTTGATTATCAAATCAATGGCACTTATCAAGAAACCAAGTCCCTTGAATATATATACCAACATTTCAAGAAAACTTATTAGTTACCTAATATCAATGTAATTAGTACTACAACTGACCAGAAAAATTTGGCAGTATACCAAGGAGTGATATATTATATCATTTTTACTTGTGCTTATGGACACTACAGTATAGATGAGCATTTATTTCACAATACACTGACTCAGTTCCCATTGCTTGTATCTTTCCATTAAGCATGATCCACAAAAGACGGTAGGAGAACTTTCGTGAATTAAATCAAAATCTTATATTGTTTGTTACTCATAGTTCATTGTGCAGTTAAAATGAACATCAAAAAAGATATGCATGAAGTATAACACAGGTAAATGAGTTGAAAGAGTGAACAAACTAGGGAACTTTTAACATCAATTAGGTTCTTAGAATTTATTTACAACCTTACATGATATTGAGAGTATGGTTCTTGAATGAGTACTACAGACTACAAAGAATTTATCAAGACAAACTAACGGGACCGGATCATACAGTATACATTCATTATGACTACTATGAATTATTAGCGTAGCAATGGTTTCTTAGGGCGCAAGCAATTTCAGGAAAACTAGGGTTAGGGTTTCAATGGAGAAGATGAAGTTGGTTAAGGTGATGATGAGTTTGTTATGATTTTTGAGAGAGAGAGAGAATATTGAAGAAAAATTGTATTCACACTATTGATTGAGTTACAAGCAATTATATATATACAATGACTTAGAGAGTAAGTCTCTTGTAACTAACTATTAAATTTTTTTTTTTTTTTGCTAAGCAAGGAGTAATGGCAGACATCGGGAGGAAACACCGACATACCAACTAGCTTGACATCTGGGAAACCTCCGTCCTATGCCGCCAAACTCTAAAATTTTATTAAAAAAAAGGAAAAATATATACAAGAAGAGGGGGGACTAGGCCAAAACCCTCAGAAAGACAAACAAAAAATGCTGAAATAAACTACTACAGACTAAGAAAATCTGTAGTTAAACAAACCAACTCCATCACGACGAAATCCATATGCAACTGACAATCAGCCGGAAGAGTTTCTAACCAAAAAGAACTTTGAATCCCATGACCCATATTCGCCACTAACAGAATCATTTGTAACTAACTATTCAATCTTTGTAACAAACTAAACAATCTTTGTAACAAACTAAACTCTTAAGTGTTTGCTAATCATGATTATGGATTAAAACACACAAACTAATACACCCCTCTTAATCCATAATCCTAACATTCTATGAGACCTAACTTGTCTCTCAAGCAAGTGAACCTAGCAATCTTCAAAACTTTTGTGAAATCATCTGCTAGTTGTGCTTCAGTAGGACAATACTCCACTTCAATCATTCCTTTTGAGACTTGTTCTCTGATGAAGTGAAACCTGGTCTCTATATGCTTGCTTCTGCCATGTGCAATTGGATTCTTGGCCAAGTTAATAGCTGATTTGTTGTCAATCTTCAGCTTCAATGGTTTCTTCACTTCACAATTAAGTTCCTTCATTACATTGTCAAGCCATACTGCTTGACATGCTGCAAATGTACCAGCATGCTTCAAATGCTGCAAATGGTTTCTTCACTTCTGCTGATGCATCACTATGCCTGCTTTGCTGGTTGTGAATTCGAATCCAAGAAAATATGATAGCTTTCCCAAATCTGTCATTTCAAACTCACTCGTCATAGTGTGTTTGAACTTCTCAATCTCACTTTGATTGTTTCCAGTCACCAGTAAATCATCTACATATAGGCAGATTATAGTTATGTTCTCATCAGCTAGTTTCTGAACATACATACCATATTCTGCTTTGCATTTCCTGAAGCTAGTTTGAAGTAGGAACTGATCAATCCTCTTGTTCCATGCTCTAGGTGCTTGTTTCAGGCCATAGAGTGCTTTATGTAATTTGTACACCATGTGCTCCTTCCCATTTACTTCAAATCCTGGTGGTTGTGTAACATACACATCTTCATCCAAAGGTCCATTCAGGAATGCAGATTTTACATCCAATTGTGATAGTGACCAGTTTCTGCTGCTTGCAAGTGCCACTACCAATCTTATAGTTTCTAATCTAGCAACTGGAGCAAACACTTCATTATAGTCAACACCATATCTCTGTAAGAAACCTCTAGCAACCAATCTGGCTTTGTATTTAGAAACTGACCCATCAGGATTCAGTTTTACCTTGAAAATCCATTTGACATCTATGGTTTTCTTCTTCTCAGGTAACTCAACAAGTTTCCAGGTGTTATTCTTCTCAATAGCTTTGATTTCTTCAATCATAGCTTTCTTCCAAACTTCAGTTTGAATTGCCTTAATTTGAATTCATCGTACAAAAAGGCCTTACAAAAAGATCATATGCTAGTTAGCTCCAATTTGGATTGGCTTATTTTTGAGCTTATGCAAAACAATTTAAGCAAATAAATAAACTTTTATGTATTATTTATTCATACGCTTGCCGAGGTAGTTTATGAAAAAACAGTTTCAATTTTCGTTGGTGAGAATGTATGAATTAACATAAAAGCTTATTTATTTGCATAAACTATTTTTTATAAGTTCAAAAATAAGTCAATCCATATAGGTCATTGGTCATATATGCTGCCACATGACATAAAGAATAAAGAATGCAGTGGACCAAAGAAATAATTCGAACATTAGAATAGATTTATAGATAGATAACTACTAGTTCTCACTGGGATCCGGTCAGGGTATTTCTCTTTATTTGGAGAAACATACGGAGGGTCAGGGAAGTAAACCTGGTGATGTGTAGACGAGCAAGGAAGAGAAGCAACGTCGATTCCTTCACTCACTTATTTTTCAACTTAAATTTCATCTCTTAACTTTTAAAACTGTCAATTTGCTCTTCAACTTTACTCTATTATTTTATTTTATTTTTTACTTTTTAAGCAAAATAAGATTAGATTATAAATAAAAAGGCAGATGAAAAAGACTGAAGGACATGAACTTTGACTCTTAACTTTACTTTATTAATCCAATATTTTTTTTTTGAAAGATTTATTAATCCAATATTGAACCTCAAAAATAAAGGATTAAATCATCGAAGTGTCATGTTTTCAAGTTGAGTCCAATTTAAACACAGAAAAAAGTTAAGTAATCAAAATAATAATTAAATAGTTCATTTTTATTGCACAATTATTAAACTCACAAATAATATTAAATAATATATTTAATTTTGTTGTGATCTGAGATAGATCTAGATCGACAACTAGAGTGGAATAAGCGTGGTTGAGGACAATGCTTGCTTTTTGGAGGAGGTATATTTGCAAACACATCTGTGATCAACTCATTCTGTGATCAAGGGTGTGAGGATTTAGGATTTTAGAGAATGGGTACCTTCAATTGGTCATGTGTTAGTATTTATAGGACATACTATAAGTTTTTCACGTGGTTTCGTAGATTAACGTTTGATTGCCGAATGGTGTTGATGAAGTCATTGAGCTCACTTCGATGTGCCTCCAGGACATCCCAATAGCACACTATATAGCGACTAAGGGTGCGTTTGATGGTCAGGATAGGGAGACAGGATATGATACATTAATCATATCCTGCTTAAATCTCATGTTTGATGCACCAAAGGGATAGGATAAAATAAACCATTTTCCTATCCTATCCTGACTTTCCTTTGTAATTTCTATCCTGAGTATAGGCTGGGTTAAAAATTATCTTGATGGGATTAGAAGATCTTTCCTTATTTATTATCTTGATATTCTGCCGTTTTTAAAATATTGTTATTTTTAAAATAATGATAACATGTATTTTCTATTATAATTAATAACATGTCATTTTTATAATATTTAATTAATTATGAGAGCAATTTTTTCATTTAATTATAATGATATCCTGTTTGTTATCATGTATGCATCAAACACATGATATGATTAATGTTTATCATGTCCTTATCATATCCTATCTCTATACAGCTTTATATCATATCCTATCTATATCCTATCCTGACCATCAAACGGACACTAAATGTATTAGTTGAATGGGGTTATGCTCGGTTCATAATATGTGCAAAAAAAAAAAAAAAACAATTGTATACTTTATTCGATCACATTTATAAGTAAATGTTCGTTTTTCACATTCATTAAACAATTGGTGTATATGGATTATATTAAATGTGTCCGGAAGGGGGTACACAACAAGTGTAAATATGTTTCATTTTTTTTTAATGAAGTGTAAATATGTTTCATATTGTCGAACAATTATAATAATTTTTTAACTCAATTAATCGTGATCCTTAAATCATTAAAAGTGTATTATGAAATAAAATTAAACTATTTAGTAAGCTCACAATCTAACCCTTTTTATTTTGATTCCACAATCTACATTTTAATGTAAATATTTTTTGTTAAATTTGTAGCCAATCCATAAAATTACTGAGAAAGGATGTAATTGTAATTTCAGAAATCTTTCTTAATGACTACTTGCGCAACGGGATATATGCTAAAAAATAACAATGCTTGGGAAAGGGGATTTCATTTAATTTTCTTTTTCGGAAAGAAAATTGGCTTGGTGAAGGGGTTAAACCAAAGACCTAAACCATAGTATATAAATATAGAAGCCACGCACGCCAAGAATAGACGAATACACAAAAGCGATTTCAGAATTCAGATCAAAAAAGTGCTTCGTGATGGCTTGGTTTATTAAAAGCAGCATGTCGTTCATCGCAGGAACAGGTTTAGGAGTGTACATAGCTCAGAACTACAACGTACCAAACGTCAAGAAGCTTGCTTCCATGGCTGTTTCGGTCGCAAGTCACCTAGAACAGGCTTATAGGAAACCCAAGCCTGAGGCTAACAACAAAGACGATGATGTTCAAGATTCTTAGTTCTTCTCTGCTCTTCAACAACCTTTTTAATTTTAGGAAGAAAAAATATGTTTCTTTATTCGTTTTGTGTTTTGGAGCGGTTACATTACTTGTTCAGCTACTCTTTCATGTCTTTGCGCTTATTTACTTAATATAAAGTTTTTTGACACTTATGTTGTGTATCTTGTTCTTTGATTGTAGTTTTTTTTTTTTTTTTTACTCTTGTTCTCTGCAACCTTAAGTTTGTATTTGCCTTCGGTTAGAAAATTAGTAATATACTTAACTTGTTTAGGGTTTATCAGATTTTTATTGGTAGCATATTATGTATTCCTTTGATGAAAATATCCTCTATCGTTCCTCAAATCCGTAACACCCATCATTAAGGTCAGTTTATGTCCCTAAATAAAAACTTAATAATGAAACTTAGTTTTCTTTAACGAGATGTAGGTTTGTACTAAACCTGACTATTTAGTTGACAATATTTCTAACATAAAGCCATTGTTATTTCGAATTCTATATCACAAGCTAGAAAGAAATACAGGTCAATTAATTAGCTCATATGCTGAAATACCCTACACCGGTAACATATAACAATTGTGTATACAGCTCTATTAATCTGATGCACGGATCAAATATTGAGCTCATGTTTGGTAGTGAACTAACAACTACGAAGTAATATTTTTCACATGAATGCGGAAAACCCACGGTGTGCTTACTTTGCATTTTACTAGTTCGATTAAATGAACCACACAACAAATTTCCCATATGTTACAAAAAGAATGTTTGTTATTCTTACTTTGCATTTTACTATTGGTCTTCATTAGCTCGACTAAATGAACCACACAACAAATTTCCCATAAGTTACAAAAAGAATGTTTGTTACTGAAAGCATGAGTGAATTCACAATAATATGCTCTTTCAAGCAACCGACCCATACTTTCAATTAATGTTTCTACGTTCGAATTGCTAAAGATCCTCCCAGAAAAGAAAAGGAAAAAAAATGCCCGCTAAATTAACCTATTTTGCTTTCATCATCATTTCTTCAATTGAGTAGTCAAGAACAACAGGGAAACCAATGCCAGAAAAAAGCTTAGGTCTTCTTCAGGAGATACCCCAAAATTAAGCCAAGTAAACCAATTAATATGACAAAGATCATGGAGACATTGCCACGACTTTTGTTGCATTGACGTCTCAGCATGTCCTGCAAGTAATAAGATCATTCAAGTAAGTGTTTCCCCCTAGTTAGATAGCAGGCATTAAAAGGCATTCTGAATTGCTTAAGCACAAAGATCATAACAAGTTTTATTGTTATCATATACATAAAACCATGCCACCATATGCACAGCTAAAAGTAAGACCCTTGCCTAGTTTCAAGTTCAACAAAAACGAATAACAAAGTAATTGACAGTAAAATGTGTTTGTAAGAGACCACAGCACAAACCAGAATGCACAGATTGAATAAAATTATAAATTTAAAACATAAACAATGGACTTAATATGAAACAAGTTAAGCTAAATTAACCATCCCAGACCATTAAATACTTACACGGTTCCAAATCTAACAGAGAACATCATGTGTTATGAAAGGGTATATTATGACAAGTAGGATACTTAAAGGTGATGAAACAACATTACCCTGAGAAATTGCTGCAACAATCACTTATTTGTATTTTTGCAAGAAAATTACAGGGGAGACAGGTGAGCATATAACCAGAATGATTCTCATTGAGTTAAATTATATGGAAGTTTAAAAAAGGGAAATGAACGAAGCCCTTCTAAAGAAAATCAACGCATTTACCAAGATCAGTCACAAAGTATAGACCAATCATTCAGCAGTTTGAAAGTTGTTCTCTTCCTATTATTCCTGGATCATTCCTTCAGTTTAGAATTGTAAGACCAACTTAAAAGGTAGTGATACTCCTGGTCGGGAGTTCATATTTCATATTTAATTAAAATCTCCATTCTCCAGTCCGGAAAAGAAAAGAAAAAAAAAAGGAATGCCAATAATCTAGATTGAGAAATAAAAGTTATATACAAGGTATATTTTGTAAATCCTCACCAGTTCCTGACGCAGCTTGCTATTTAGTTGAATGGCATTATTCTTTTCTTCAGTCAGCCTTGACATAAGAGCTTTTGCCTGCAACAAAATCTCCACACACGTGAGAAAAAATCAAGAAATTATAGGCTTTAAAAAAAAATTGCGATCCAATATCAGACAAAATTATGTTTGTTTTACTGCTAATCAAAGTATAATATATTATATAGGTCATACAACATTAAGTCTCGGCACTTGGTACTTGAAAATATGAACTTATCCCTTAGAAATGATATCAAAGGGACACCCGAGCCTATATGAAATTACTCTAAAAATACCCCAAATACAAAATTTGCAAGTCCAAGAAAGTCATTTCATGTAGCAATATGTTCACACAATCTGCATTATATAATATGAGTACTTCAATTACTATATGCTTTCAATGCCATGTCATTCTTTAGGATTATAAGCTATGACTTGAAGAATTCTACAACAAAAAAAGTAGTGGATACCTTCAATAGTGAACTTTTCTTTTTAAAAGAAATCAACAGTCATTTAATAACGACAGAACATGAAATATCTCGTCGAAGTCATCATCACTAGTTAACACTCTTGTTAAAATAACTATTGCGTAAATGCTGGTAGCTTAAACATTTGGGGGAGGGGGGGTGGCGCCCATCCAGATGAAAATAGACCAAGTGGCGTGTTAAAAAACTGGGGCCCGTTTACTTTGTGAAATCATTTCTGTTAAGGTGAGTCATTGTGACGAAGAGAAGAAAAAATGCTAGTTACGGATTATGCATTTTAGGATATAATGAAAATAGATCTTTTGCCATTTTCATTGTTTTTGGAAATGTAAGACAATGTTCACTTCAAGTGTCTATTTTCTCCTTGTTAACAACTAGCATTGACACAAATATTAGGAAATGAAAATAGAAAAATATTCACAACGTAAACGGGTCCTAATTTCAATTCTTTTATATTCTTTCCTGAAGTAATTGAAGCTTACAGTACAAGGAACAGTAACACCAGTAAATTAATCAAAACAGAAGCTATCCACAAAAAATGCATGTTGTGAAACAACATATTTACTTCAAAAGAAAGAAAAAAAGATCCTTTGTTTTACCTCTGCAGATTTTTCTGTAGTCCCGTTTCGTTCGGTAAATGCTCTCATCACCTGCAGTAACCAAAAACAAAATGTGTCCCGGTTGATCCCAGTACATTTTTCATAGTGGAAAAATAAATGAACGGCCTAAACAAGAAATAAGTTAAGAACCCACCGTTGTGGAGTCACAACCATTGGCATTTCCATTTTCAGTAACAGAACCTCTGGGTGATGATCCCTCCTCAGAACTTTCTGGGACAGGAGATGGAGTTTGAGGTGGAGCGACATATACCACTCTCAATTTGCACTCCTCGACCACATGCCCTGCTTCCTTGTTAAACTAGAAAAACCCAATGGCACAAGTCTTATCATATTCTCACCCAATATACAAAAAATCGAAACAATAATAAAAAATAACAACAGGAAACTATAATCACGACTATCATGATGTATCATACCATTTCGGGAGTAATCTCCTTCGCGTCAGCACCATCATTTACTCTTACACTTTGAAGAAGAAACTTATCCTTGCATTGCATATCAGGGGGAACTTCCTTTTGCGCTTGCATGGTAACTATAAATAACCAAATATCACAATGCCATTAACCGGTGATAAATTAAACTAAAAAGGAAAAAATAATGTAACATGCAATACCTATAACTTCACATGTAGATTGAGGCAAAACAACTCCAGTGTTTGGACGAACACAATACTTCCTGGGATTGGTCGTTTTTACCTGGCAAATAAATAATAAAGATACTTATCGAATCACAAACTCAAACACACAAATCTTGCACGGGCAAATATGAGCAAATCAATACTGCATTTGAAATTAGGCTCAATTAAGCCGATTTGCAAGGTGGCTTTTAAGGTTGAGTTAGGCCTAATCCAAATTCTAAGATGTTATCAGAGCCTATCATGATCCATTGGGCCAACTACTATCAGGTTACCACTATCGGGTCACATTCTAGATGTCTAATCTTGTGCGTGACGGGAGTGTTAAAGTCACACATTGGATGAGATATGGCTTGAAAGTGAGGTGACCATCACCTTGCAATCTGGATTCGTAAGGCTCAACCCACATGTTAAGATGGTATCAGAGATTATCTATGATATGTTGGGCCAACTGATGTCAGTTTAGTACTACCAGGTCACTCGGATCACGCTCTAGATATGTGATCCTGGACGTGAAGGGGCGTGTTAAGAGTCACACATTTGATGAGATATGGCTTGAAAGTGGGGCAAGCATCACCTTGCAAGTCGGTTTTGTAAGGTTGAATTAGACCCACAGATTCTAAGACAGATCATGAATGTATGTAGGTTTGGCAAAATCAATATCACAATCAAATCATACACCAAAACATAAACTTTCTGAAAGAAAAAAAAAACAAAGGGTGACAGGAAAATAACCTTGAAAGCAACATAGCTATCTGTCTTATTTGATAATTGAAGAGAACACGAGATCTGTTTCTTGAGCTCAACTGAAACAGAGAATGATCATGCAAAATCAAAATCAAACAACAAAGAACAAACCCTAGAAAAAGACAAAGCGATCCACGAAAAAAAGAACAAATTAACACGAAATGAGAAAACAACGTACAGAGGAACTTGAGATCGACGGGTTCAATGTTGAGAAGGTCACCAGTGGACATCATCGTGGAAGCGCGATCTGCAGAATCTAGTTATGGCGACAGCAATGTGGAGGAAGCGATCGAGAAAGTGAAATGAAAAGAGAATTGAATTTGAAAATGGGAAAAAGAAAAAGAAGAGAGTGATTGTGACAGGGAAGAACTATGGATTCTCATTCCATTTCATTTCCTTTTTTCTAGGTGGTGGAGAGTGTGACGCCATTCATTTCAACCTCTCTTTAAACTTACACAAATGGAGAATTAGTCACTTTAGTCTCTGAATGGAGAGGATTCGTCACTTTAGTCCCTGAATGAAGAGAAATTGCAAAACAGTCCCTGCATGGTCAATTTCAGGGACTAAATTGACGAACGAAGTTTGCATTCAGGGACTAAATTGACTAACAAAGTCTACATTCAGGGACTATTTTGCAATTTATCTGCATTCAGGGACTAAAGTGACGAATCTCTTCCGATTCATGGACTAAAGTGACTAATTCCCCTTTAATTAATACTATGTTATGTCGATCTTTTTTTTGAAAGAAATATGTTATGTCGATCTATAGTTATGTTAAACATACATTCTCAATAATATGTTTTTAATACTAACTAATGAATATTTTGTCAAAAAAATACTATGAATATGACAACTTACGGATTTACATATTAATTAATTTACGTAGAGATATATCATTAGATATATGTAAAAAATAATTGTATACTGACGAACCCCGGCCACCACAAAAAAAAAGTATATTAATTAAATTTTTAAATAATTGTATACTAACAGAGTATATTAATTAAATTTTATAAATAAACTAACTTTTACCTAACAATAATAATATGAGAAACTGGTTTTTATCAAATTTTCATATAAGTTATAATTTATTTTTACAAGTTGTTTTAGAGAATTAATGAAAATAAGTTGTTTTGAACAATATTAGAGATTGTTTTCATTAGTTCTCTTAAAGAGTCTTGCAAAATTTATGTGAGGAGATAAGTTCAAATAAATTAATTTAATTAAATAAGTTCAAATAAGTTATTTGTTTCATATATTTAGAGTTCTTATTGAATGCATTTCACTCTGAGGAGAAAAAATACACTGTTATCTATGATGGAGATGCATAAAATTTTGTACTGGCGTCGATTGATACAAGTCCAAGTAACTGGCAATCATATCCTACAAAAAAAGTTAAAAAAAATTAAACCTTAATATCATGAAAATATGTGTTGAGTCGTCTCTATAACTCATTATTGTTTAATCCTAATTTGTATTTCATTTTAAGGATACACATGTTAGTTATATGGATTTATGACGATCAACCCTTGCTACAATATTTTGTGCATCTCCACTATAGATAATAAGGTATATTTTCTCTTCGAGATTAAATATGTTTAATGAGACACCTTAAATTAAACATATGAGACAAATATATTGAAAAATAGTATTGACGTTATTATATGTGTGTGTGTGTATTGTGCGCGCGCACGTGCGATTGCACATACCCTTGTGCTTGTTGAAAAATATTCTAATATGAGGTTCATATCATGAACTTATAAACTAAATTAGCTTATATTGAATTCAAGAATTGAGACCATTCTATATTTTAAGGTGAATAATCAAAAGATAGAGTAAGGTACGTTACAACATAAGAAAAAAAAAGAGTAATTTACCTCATATGTTCTATTGTCTCTTAATTTGAACTAGGTAACTTACTTTCTATTTAACGTGCTACCAGCTACAACAATTTTCAAGAGTAAAAAAATTAACTAACGGTGAAGAGAGTGAACCTTAATTTCAAGTTGTCAATATTGTTGTCACTATATTTTGCATATCATGGAATGCTCCAACAAAAATTGCATATCCAAAATGGATATTTTTATTTGAATTTGGTCCAAGCGAGATTGATAGTATATACCCTATATGTAATCATGTCATCGAATGTGGCAAAAATATTTGAATCAAAGCATAACATGACATTGATTTTCCTAAAATAATATTAAACTCCAATCTTCTGTTCTCACTGAGTGTGTCTCAAATAAGAGCAATTTTAGACCAACTACCTATAATGTCTACTTTGTGAGCAGTTTAATCTGACTACAATATTAAACAAAATAAAAAAAGTTAACTGCAAATATTGTCAAAATGGTAGAGATGTATTTAATTTGTTGTAGCATTGTTTGGACTCCTTGTTGAGAAAGATTTAAACACAAATGCTATATAGTATTATTTAACTCACTGATCCTAGATATTATTGCATTGTTTAGTAAAATTGATCAATGCAATGACATGAAGCACCATGTGAAATATTCAACCTAACATCGTGTGATATCTTCTTAATTTCATAGCTCCACTTTAGCTTCAAATGCATTTGAACTATGGTGTCTCATCTCAACCGGACAAAACAAACCAGCATTATCTGTTTTGAGACAACTAATACATGTTTTTTGTTATCCATTAACAAGCATTTTTTTTAATCTTTTTTAAGTCTTTTTCGATTCTCAGAAATGTAGTTTCTTGTTGATTTTTTTGTCACGTAGCATAGATGAGAGGATATATTGAGCTTGTAGACCTAGTCTCAAAGACACCTATAACACCAACTTTCAAGACCTTTAAATCTTCTTCACTTCCTTCATAGAGAACAATTTTACCCTTCATCAACTTATCATTCAACGCGTTGGTTGAGCAACACATACAACTTTAGAATAATTTTGTTAACCAATAATTGATTTTCAAAGTTTTTCTCTACTCGATAATGCTCATTATAGAGCAAATATTATCATTTGAAGCACTAAGTTGAATATTTTTAATGTTCTAAAAAAATCAAGGTATTTTAACTTCAGTCTCTATAAAATGTGCTATTAATTTTTTCGTCTATGCACAATACAAAAAAGGAAAATGATAGGTTGACCTCAAATTCATTAAAATTAGGCCCTATCATGCTGGAAAAAAAATACAATTAAAAATATATGTACATCTGCCATCCATAGGAGCTGAACCGCAACCACCAACAAAAATAATAGCATCGAGTTTTACCATTGGACCACGTGTTTACTATTGTTAACATTGTCATGTTATGCGCATATATTAATATTTTGAGTGCATTATATATAAAAAAATAAATAAAAAAAAAACAAAAAACAAAATAAAAATTGGGCCCCAAAATTGGGGAGGCCTAGCTCTATAGAGTTGTTTGCACCTCCCCAGGACTGACCCTGAATGTACCTTTAACAAAACATGAATAGCCTTGGTACATCTTATTCTCTAAGTACTACAGCAATAGGAAGCTTCTTGAGTACTTTTATGCTTTCAACAATTTCACATATAACAACAAGGGAACATGGTCAGCAAGGGAAATATAAGGACTCAAAGAAAACATATGGTTTTAAAATTAAAATAAAATGTAATAATTTATAGGGACTAAAACCATATTTTTTTTCCTTTATAACTTTTCATGATATTAAAGTTTACATTATTTATGACTTTTAAGGAAACGAATGCCAGTTACCTAGATTTGTGTCGATCAACCCCTACTACGACATTTGGTTTATCTGCACTATAAATAATAGGGTGTGTATATGTGTGTGTGTGTGTGCGCACGCGCGTGCGCGCGCACGCGCGTGCAAGTGTTAAAAACTTCTAATATAATGTTCATTCATGAACTTGTAACTAAATTGGCTCAGATTGAAATCAATAATCGATACCATCGTATGGCTTTATATTTTGTAGTGAATAATCAAAAGATGGAATAAGGTGTGTTATAGCATAGGAAAGAAAAGAGTAATTTACCTCATACGTTCTATTGTCCCCTAATTTGACCTTGATAATAAACTTTGTATCTAACGTTCTACCAGCCACAACATTTGTCGAGGGTGGAAAATTAACTAAGGATAAATGGTGTGGATCTGAGTTCCTAATTGCCATTGACGTCGGGACTTTATTCTGCATAGCATGTAATGCTCCATTGAAAATTTCATCTCAAAAATGGATATTTTTATTTGAATCTTGTCAAAGTGAAATTGTGGCAAGAATATTTGTATAAAATTATACTTCAGGCCATCATACTTTGTAGACTGCAATGCGTGCAGATGGGGCTCCACCTCTTATTGTTCCTTGTGCAAGTCCTAGCATGCTTGCCATGCTAACTGGGTTCCCACCTGCTGCAGTTGATGTTGCACAAGATCCCATAGTCACTGGTAACACCAACTTTCAAGGCATCTAAGGCTTCTTCACTTCCTTCATAGAGAACCATTTTACCCTTCATCAACTTATCATTCAACGTGTTGGTTGAGCAACACATAGAATTTTAGAATAATTTTGTTAACAAATAATTGATTTTCAAAGTTTTTCTCTACTCAATAATGCTCGTTTTGGAGTAAATATTATTATTTGAAGAATTAAGTTGAATATTATTATAAAAGGTGTTATTCATTTTTTTCGTCCATGCATAATACCAAAAATATGTATTTTTAGTCTTTGTGGAGAGACACATTTTTCTGCTAACTATAAGGAATAAAATGTAACATATTGTTGTAAGAACGCTTCATACTTCTGCCTTTAGTGTATAGTGAGTCAAGATCAAACGTTACTTATGCTTCTTAAATGTACTTGTATTTCACACAACTCACCTTCATATGCATGTGACTCAACTGTGTATGTGCGAGCGAGCGCGCGTGTGTTAAAAAATATTATGATATAAGGTTCATATCACAACTTGTAAACTAAATTAGCTTAAATAGAATACAAGAATTGAGACCATTGTATGACTTTATATTTTTAAGTGAATAACCAAAGGATGAAATAAGGTATGTTATATCATAGGAAATAAAAGAGTATGTTACCTTATATGTTCTACGGTCTCCAAATTTGAACTTTGTAACAAACTCTCTATTTAACGTGCTACCAACCACAACAATTGTCGAGGGTAAAAAATTAACTAAGGTAAAATAAAGTTTAAATTACATATTGAGTTCCTTAACTAATTTCTTAGTTTCATTTCGGTCCTATGATTGCCACACCACACGCAACATGTGCAATACTTAACATTTATGACCAAGTTGGCTGACAGAAGGCGAGATAAGGGACCAAAAAATAAAGATTAGTAGTTATAAGACCAAAATGAAACCAAAAAAAAAAATTAAAGGACCAACTATCACTACCAGAAAAATTCAGAATACTGACAGAAATTAGAGACGGAAAAGTTTCTGTCTCAATCAGAGACGACATTGGAGACGGATTTTTGATGTTAGAGACGGAACTATAAATTCTCAGCTTAGAGACGGAATTTGGAGACGGAATGATCCGTCTATAATCAATTTTGTCTCTATTTCCATGAATAGAGAGTCAACATGTGGTCAACTTTGACATAGAGATGGAAATTAGTGACGAATTTATTCCGTCTCAAATGTATTCCGTCTCGAATTCCGTCTCTAACATGTTAATGTTTATAGAGACTGAATCTGCCCGTCTCTAAATTAAAATTAATATTTTAGATCTATGTAATTTCATTATTTTCACTAAAATATATTGGCTCCAAAATATCTTGACAGCTTTGTAGTTTGTTAGCATGTTTTCGATTATAATCCCAACTTGACGATTTATGTATTTTGTGAAGTTGAGACTTACTATTGAATCCCTCATGGGCAGTTATTCAATATACTAAATTTAAACTTTTTAGAAACCTTAGATAATAACAATTAACACCTTTTCTTTGTTTTACGCAGCATCTTTACCTGATTGAAGTTTTCTATCTTTGATTGATTTAATAGCATTCCATATCTAGTACAATTGTCTCTAAAAAGGTGAGATATTAGTTCTAAACTTTAATCCATGTTATTTATTTTTTCAATAAGTTTATTGTTTAGTGTTTGATTTAAAACATGATTTGAAGGCTGTCTTTGTTATGTAGGATATTGTGTTTTGAAGGCTAACTGACTTTAGTTGGTTTGCAAGGAAAATAGGATATCACACCTAGGTATTCAATATCAACTACTTGTTTAAGGTTTGGTTATTTGAGCATGAAATCATGTTAGTAGAATAACATTAGTTTATGTCTAAACAAGGATATGAGTGATTGTGAATTTTTTACTTCCTTTGCATTCTTGTCACTACATATATTGTTTTTGAATATGACTTCAAGTTTTGGCAATAATGCATCTTAAATGTGATTAACTTACTAGAACAATGTCTGGGTTAGTTGGGGGAAGATTGAGAAAACAGAACGTAAGGTGACTTTTCGCCTCCAAATCCATGCTACACATGTAAGTTTTCTCTTAAGTTGAGTCATTCTGTAACTCTAATTGTTTATTGTTCTATACATAAAGGACTATTAAAGAAAATTTGTTGACTAGCTTGATTGACATTGCTTTGTTTCCTTGGCATAATTATTGAAAACAACAAAAACTATGCTTGAGGCCTACATATTTTAAATTTTGCAGGCTGATGGAAGTTACCTATTTAGCTTAGACATTATTCCGAAGCTTTGTCAATTAGCTCAAGAACATGTCAAGAGCATGAGAGAATGATAATGTAAATGAAGGAGGGAATAGTAACAACAATTTAGAGATTTCGAAAATTTTAGATTCATTATCATATTATTATTTTTAGGTAATGGATAGTTTTACTTTGATTTGTTCAGTTATTTGCAAACTATATTTATGTATTTTTAAGAGTACTCTTCTCTTGAATGAGACATTATTATGTTGATCAAAATTTGCAAACTATATTTATGTATTTTTAAGAGCACTTTTGGTTGTTTTTTTTTAAAAAAAAAAATTGAAGTTAGAGACGGAATATAAATTCTGTCTCTGTAGAGACGGAATTTATTTTATGTAGAGACAAAATTTGGTTTCTTTGTAGTCACGAAATATATGATTCAGAGACGGAATTTTTCCGTGTCTGGTAGAGACGGAATCTGTAAATCTGTCTCCAATTAGCTTAGAGACGAGTAAATTAACCACGGATCCAATTCCGTCTCCAAATCCGTCTCCAACTTGTTTAGAGACAGATTTTTTGCATTTTAGAGACTGATTTCGCCCGTCTCTAATTTGGATTTTTCTAGTAGTCCAATTCAGCCTAATACAAAAGAAATAGAAGTATAATCCAAGATCCTCAAGGGTAATTTTTTCAATGGGTTATGACAAAGATTCAACTTTAAAAAAGACAATTTTTTTTCAAAAATTAATTAAAACCAAGCATGCGCTAAGTTCAATTTTTTTTTTTGGTTCAATAGCCTAGTGGCTAGATCACACACTTTTTAAAGTGTGGAGAAGTGGGGAATCCGGGGTTCAAACCCCAGCCCTTGCAAACATTGTCCCTGGTAGCTACCAACTGAGCTACACTTACGGGACAAGTTCATTTTTCTTTATTATTGGATTTTTTTTATGGGTAGTGTTAACTTGTGCCCTAAGGGCACATGTTAAGAAACCCAAAAAAAGAAATATTGTCTAAAATTGTGTGCATTCAACTCATTAAAAAGTTAAGAATTAAATATAATGCACATCTTCCTATAAACAATTTTCATATTTGATTCATTAAACCCTTTTTTTATTAAGGCGTGGCACTACTCATTTCTATTATCCATTGTCATTATACCCGCCCATTATAGCTGAACGGATAGCAACAGTGGTCCATGTGGGATGAAATGATTGATGTACATTGTTTCACCATACGCATTCAAACACGACATTGATGTTCCTGAAATAATATCAAACTCCAATTTTCTGTTCTCAGTGAAAGTATCGGAAATGAGTAATGATATTTTGACATCCATTTGATGACAATTTTGTTGACAATCTTGTTTTTCTCACTTCTTATTGGTCAAAAACAATGGAGAGAGAAAAAGGAAGAGAGAGGATAACAACATCATGTGAGTATGAGAGAGAAAGTTGTCCAAAAGTTGTCAAAAAGTGGTTGTCAAAATATCATTTCTCATCGGAAATAGGAGCAATTATAGGTCAACTAAGCTATAATGTCTACTCCAAGAGTAGTTAAATCCGTTACAACATTAAAAAAAAAGGGTTAATTATGTTTCTAGTCCCTATAAAATAGCGACCTTGTAAGTTTAGTCCCTACTTAATTTTAATAGCATTTTTAGTCTCTAATTTTGTTTTTCTGCACTGAGTATTAGTCCCTACTCAATTCAAATTCGTTTAATTTATGCTTAAACTCTTAAGTTTTTGAACAATTTTTTGCAGACATGTTTAGAACATTACTAAAAGTTCGTCCGCAAAAAATTATCGCAAAATTTGATTTCTACATCCAGATTTTATTACTTTTTATCTTTAACTTTTGTCGTTTTAAAAAATTCATATTTAATTCAATTCATGTCAGAAAATTCTAAATTTTAGTAAACGAACCTTTCATAGTGTTCTAATCTTGTCTCAAAAAAATCGTTCAAAAATTTAAGAGTTTAAGGATAATTAATCAAACTTTGTTTTAGCAGGGACTAAAATTATAAGTAAATTTTTTTTTATAGGGACTAAAAATGCTATTAAAATTAAGTAGGGACTAAACTTACAAGGTCGCTATTTTATAGGGATTAGAAACATAATTAACCCTAAAAAAAATAGCTAAAAATATTGTTGAAATGATAGAGATGTATTTAATTTGTTTATTCCTAGAAAGGGAACCCACAAAATCTTTGTTGTAGCATTTTTTGGACCCCTTGATGAGAAAAATGCAACAATAATTGCCAAAGTTTCATTTAACTCATCAGTCCTAAATGTTGTTGCACTTGGACTACTTTAAATTGATTAATCAAGTAAATTTAGATTAGTATGGTTCTCTAAATTTTTATCAGTGTATGAAACTTGCACTTGATACCTTGTATGTAGTTGTAAATAGTGGCAACATCCTTTGATGGAAGGGAACTAGTAGGCAGAGGGTATGCATTTTTTTGAATATGTATGGGTTCGAGACCTTGTATCAAGACACTGATAACACCAACTTTCAAGGCCTACGAGGCTTCTTGATTTCCTTCGTAGAGAACAATTTTACCCTTCACCAACCTATCATTCAACATGTTGGTTGAAAAAAAAAACAATTTTAGAATAATTTCATCGGCAAATCATTGATTATCAAAGTTTTTCTTTACTCAATAATGCTCATTTTAGAGCAAATATTATTATTTGTAGCATTAAGTTGAATATTTTTATTGTTCTAAAAAGTCAGAGTATTTTAACTTTAGTCCCTATAAAAGATGTTATTCATCTTTTTTGTCCATGCACATTACGGAAAATATGTATTTTTGGTCATTGTGGAGGGACACATTTTTTTGTGTGGGTGTGCAAAATATAAGGAATAAAATGTAACATATTGTTGTTAGAACGCTTCATACTTATGTCTTTAGTGTAAAGCGAGTCAAGATCAAACATTACTTGTGCTTCTTGAGCGTACTTGTATTTCACAAACACATCTTCGTATACATGTGACTTATATATATATATATATATATATATATATATATATATATATATATATATATATATATATATAACTTCTAAACTAAATTAGCTTAGATAGAATTCAAGAATTGAGACCATAGTATGACTTTATATTTTTAAGTGATTAATCAAAAGATGGAATAAGGTATGCTATTGCATTGGAAAGAAAAAATATATTTTACCTCATATGTTTTATTGTCTCCTAGTATGAACTAAGGTATGCTATTGCATTGGAAAGAAAAAATATATTTTACCTCATATGTTTTATTGTCTCCTAGTATGAACTGGTAGCAAACTTTCTATTTAACGTGCTACCAGCCACACCAATTGCCGAGGGTAAAAAATTAACCAAGGTAAAATAAAGTCTAAATTACATATTAAGTCCTTTAACTGTTTTTTTAGTTTTATTTTGGTTCCATGATTGGCACATCACACGCCCACTTGTACAATACTTTGGGTTTTTTTGATAGAAGCCGAGATAAGGAACCAACACATAAAGATTAGCAGTTATATGAGACCAAAATGAAACAAAAAAATTAGTTAAGGGACCAACTATTTAATTTAGCCTACTATGAAAAAAATATAAGTATAATTCAATATCTTCAAGGGTAATTTTTTTCAACGGTTTATAATAAAGATTCGAGCAATGACATTTGAACAACCATTTGGTACAACCTAACAACCTTCCTTTTCTCTCTTTTCATTGGTCAAAAACTGTTGGAACATGTGTGGAAATTGAGTAAAAAGACTAAACACAAATTCTCATGTTGGGTAGAACTAGTGTTGTGTGAATTGAAAAAAGTGGAAGTTCCACATCGGATAGAACACACACATTAGTAGTGTTTATATAGTGGGGGTGTACCTCTAATAGGGGTACATAATTATGTGAACGAAGTAAGCACTAAAGAAAATATATATTGATATATATTTTATTATTTGGAAATGATAAATTAAATAATTAATTTAATCATTATTAAATTAATTTAATCATTATTAGAAAGTGTTTTCTTAGTCCCCAAGTTTTGCTAAAATATTTGGGTACGCAATCTAATATATTTTAGTACTTGATCTGAAATATATTTTGGTACATAATATAATATATTTTTGTACTAAATATAATATATTTTGGTACTCAATTAAGATATTTTTGTACTAGATCTAATATGTGAATTACTTAATCACAAAGTAATATATTACTTGTTCCCAAAGTTTCATATTACTTGTTCCCAAAGTTTCTCACTTATTAGTTGTGAATTTTGCCTATAAATAGAGAACTCACATAGTGCATTCCACACACCAAAGAGTTTCATTGAGTTGTCGGGAACTCTTTCTCTCTTCTCCCTTTCTTGACTTGTGTTGACGAGTCTTTCCTCTCTTCTCCCTCCTTCGACTTGTTTAACAAGTCCTTCTCCTTTTTCTACTCCTTTCTGTCCCTTTGGAATTAAGAGTGTTCTTAAGACCATAGTCCCTTTTCGGTTTAATGTCCCTTCGGAATTAAGAATGGTCTTAAGTTCATAGTCCCTTCGATAATATATGTCCCTTCGAAATAAAGAGTACTTTTAAGATCATAGTCCCTATTTGGAATAAACAATGTCCCGTCAGAATTAAGAATGATTTTAACGGTATATAAAAATTATTTCAATATTTTCTATTTGAGGAGAAATGGTGGTATCACCATATTTGAGTGGTCGTAGTGCCATATTGATACTTTGGAGAAATTAAGGTTAGAATGGTGGTAACACCATATTTGAGTGGTCTTAGCACCATTATAGAGTGGTAACAATACCATATTAAAGTGGTTTCAGTATTAAAGAGTTGTCTTAGTACCATATTTGATGGTGTAATTCTCGAACGATTTTCTACAGTGCAGTAGTTAATCGAACAGTCGTAGCTGGGCTTGTTTTATCCTGGAGGCGACGTGGTTGATAGTCTACCTTGCACAACTTTGGGTAGTGCCACGAAACGTCTTAAAAAGAGCGACCTGGTCGTGACTCAACCTAGTAACAACTTCGGTAGATAATAGAATTTGGAAATCCAAATTCAACAGTTTGGGAATACAAAATCAACAAAAACAATGGAGAGAGAAAAAGGAAGAGAGAGAGAGAGAGAGAGAGAGAGAGAGTAAGAATATAATGTGAGTATGAGAGAGAAAGTTGTCTAAAAATTGTCACAAAATGGATGTACAACCATCATTTCTCTAAAGATTCAGCTTCATGAGACAATTATTTTCAAAGATTAATTAAAACCAAGCATATGCCAAGTTCAATTTTCTTTATTCTTGGAATTTTCATTAAGGTGTGGCACTACTCATTTCTATTAATCGTTGTCATCAAAGATATGGGGGCTAGGGTGAGATAGGGATGCTCTAGCTATAGAGTGAGCAACCATATTTACTTGCCTCCTAATATGCTTCACAACATAACTAGTACAAGAAGATAAAAGAGTATTACAACCAGAAATTACGTCACCTATTTCATTTTGCAATGCACAACAAGAGTTGAGGGAGTCCACTGCAACTTTACAATCAGACTCAAATGTCACTGATTGCATTTCTCTATCAATGGCAAATTTTAGAGTGTTACTTTTCCCACCCTATGGCCTTCTCGCGCGCCCTGCAAAAATTCCAAAAATATCCCTGGTCCGGATTATGTTTTCCGGACAGGATTGTTAGTAACTTCCGGAATATAAAATTCGGCCATATACGATATGCATATTTTGTGTCTTTCTTTGATGTCAAGGGTCTCTGTTGACCGTTATACGACCCCCGCATAAGCTGCAATGCAATTGCAGGGGTCGTGTGAGCGGTCAACAATGACCATGACACCACAAACATTCCTAAAAGCTACCTAAAAAACTTAAAATTTTTGAAGAAAATGTAAGAAAGGAGGTGAAGAAGAATGAAGGAAAATGTTGAAGATCCAAGCCTTTTTATAACCTTATATAAGTCATAGGTCTTAATTACAGTCAAATAAAACGTGTTCCACATTCAAAACAGTAAAAAAATGCATTCAAACTCCACTAACCGGCCTAACCTTTGGTGAAACGTCACCGGCCTAAATGTTACTGAGTGTTTCCGGATTATACAATCTGGAACGTATGCAGTTTGTCCGGAGTGTAAAGTCCGAACTGTACCAGACCCTTTATTTGGATCGTTTTCGTTGCGAGTGCGTTGGAAAAAAATAGATCAAAGATACATAACATAAATAAAAGCAACATAAGACAAATAAACAGTTAAAAAAAACCATAATAACATAAATGATGAATCTTTTGGGAAGGTGTTCGAAGAGGAGCTTTTGAACTCGATCCTGCCGGCCTGCCAACTGACATGTTACGATCGGCAGGCCAACATTATCGAGTTCATAAGAACCTCTTCTTTGGAGTTAGATCTGCAACACAATGAAGAAAGACAAGGTGTTTTCAAGAGGATTTCTTTGAGTTAGGTCCTGCTGCCTTGCCAAATGACATATTATCTGGCAGGCAACAAGATCTAACTCATAGAAACCTCTTGATATTTTTGAGTTATCTATCTATCAAAGAGGCATCAAGCATTATCTATATATTTTTGACAGCATGCTGAGGATCTTCATAATGCCGTCAAATAGAGAGTTAACTCATCCATTCGCGACAGCGTTAGAAAGATCCTCAGCTTGATGACAAAAATTTGCATGGTTTGCTTTGGTGTGTTTGTGTGTTTTGCTGGTATTGAAGATCAAAACCGGAGAGGGTGTTTTTATAGAGGTCCTTGGATGTTTTGGACCACATAAAATCTTAGTGCAATGTGGTCCATACAAAAGAATCCTATGCTGAAGCATTCTGTATTATGTTCTCCGGAATACACTGACGCCCTATGTATTTTCGGGTTTTGTAATCCGAAAAGCATATATTGGGTTATATGCTAACACGCATATACAGAGAACATGGTTATGACGTCGTCATCGTTTGTGAGTTTTATCCGGCTGAAGCGTAGAGATCCGGCTGAGTCGGACAATGGACATCGATATTCAACACCGACCACCCTCCTAGTGTCTCTGCGGTTGAGTTGACGATTGATTTGATCCAGCTCATCTTTCAGCCCGGATAGGGTGACATCGTCGCGAATCCTAAACAGATGGGGTGGTGTTCCGCCATTGTAGTAGACTGCCGCTAGCTTGGTGTTCGGATCAAAGCCAGGGAATTCCATGATTTTTTTTCCTGGTGTAGTTTACTTGTGATGAAAACAGGGACCCCTATTTATAGAGGTATTTGGGCGTTGTGGACCACAAAAATTGTCGGTACAATGCAGGCCACACAGAAGAATCCAATGCTGAATCAATCTGGATTATACAATCCGAACCAACCCTCACCATACACAACGTCCCAAGTTTCACTTTGGGACACCCCATTATCGTCTTTTTCCGGAATACATAATCCGAATTATATCTTCCGGACTTCACCAGAAGTTTTGGCCGGTGGTCTGCACCACAAAGAACACGTTTGGGGCGGTGGTCAAGTGTAAAAACACGTTTTTTGACCGACATTGATGGCCTCCCACACGTTTTTTAACCCCCTCCCCTATAAATATGGTTCATTTTCTCAAAAAATTTCACACCTTCTTCTTTCTTCTCTTCTCCTCTTCTACAACGATGTGTTTCCATCGTTGGCCTTTCATAGAAAGAGGCCTCTTTGGAAATTCATCAGGGGTCATATGATCAGTCAATAGGGTAGGGGTCAGTCTGAATCTGAGGTGGATTTGTCTGGGTGTCATGTTGACCATCATGGTCTCTTGTTCCCTAGAGGCCCCTGTGCCCCCTCTGTCTCCCCACCAACAGATTTTCTTCTTCCCCGCCATCTTCTTTCCTCCCACCCTCTTTCCTCTTCATTAGTGGCTGGAGTTAGAGCTGGAGCCACTGATATAACTTATGTAATAGGATAGGATTAGAAATAGATTTAGGATATTATGTAATAAGCTTAAAAAGCTTGAAAGCTTGAAAATTATTGTAATGTATTGTTCATATATTAATAAAATGAATTGTTTTTATGTTTGTGTCTTTTTATTTATGTTTTTTAGTTTATTTGCATTTTCTTTTAGGAATTGTAGACCTTACAATTGCAAAAGTTCTGGTAAAACACTATTTCGGGTAATATAATCCGGATATATCTGCAAATTTCTAACAATGAAATCCGGAAAACAAAATCCGGACAAGGGGTAAAATTGAAAAAAAATCGGGCGCGCGAGGAAAGGCATAGGGTGGGAAAAGTAACACTCCAAATTTCATGGCCTCAGGCAAGGCCCAAGCTTCAACTTCAGTTGGTGAAAGTGCACAATGAGAATAGTTTGATATACCCGAAATAAGGCTTCCGTTGGAATCACAAAAACAGAAACCAAACCCTACAATTGTATTATTATTGAAGAGCACACAATCGGCATATTGTTGCACTTGGACTACTAGAAATTGATTAATAAAATAAGAAAAATGTTAACAAATGTCCCTGGAACAGTTGTTAAGAAATTATAAAAAATAAATAAATTAGATAAGCATGGTTCTCTAAAATTTTATTGGTGTACATGGAACTTGCACTTGATACCTTACACAATTTATGTAATTGTAAATGGCGGCAACATCCTTTGTAATTTATTGATTTTCAAAAATTTTTCTCTATTCAGTTATTATTTTTAGCATTAAGTTAAATATTTCAATTGTTCTTATTAATTTAGTTCCTTTTAACTTAAGTTCCTGAAAAATTGTTATTCATTTTGCTGTCCATGCAAATGCGAAAATTGTGTATATTTTAGTCTTCGTAGAGGAAATATAAGTACTTAAAAGTAACAAATAATATAAACAATAATATAATGAAAATTTATAAAGGGAAAAAAAATTTAGTCCCTATTAATCATTGCATTTTAATTTTAATCTTGCAACGTCCTCGTGAGCTTAGCTCAGCTGGTTGGGACAATGCATAAAATATGCAAGGTCTGGGGTTCAAATCCCGACCACTACCAAAAAAAAAAAAAATCTTGCAACAGTGATACATTTTAGTCCTTATATTTACAACCACTACCAAAAAAAAAAAAAATCTTGCAACAGTGATACATTTTAGTCCTTATATTTAGCAAAAAAATGCATGCCTTCACATAGACTAAAAATACATATTTTTCGTATTGTGCATGGACAAAAAAATGAACATCTTCCATGAAGACCGAAGTTAAAAGACCTTGAGTTTTAAAAACAATTAAAATATTCAACTTAATGATAAGTTAGTGAAGGATAAAATTGTTATTTGTAAAGGAAGTGAAGGTGCCTAAGAGGCTTTGAAAGTGGGCGGTGTTGGTGTCTTGATAGAAGGTGATACTTTTACATATATACCACAATATCTTAGAATCTCTAATGTCTTCTCTACATTTGTAAAAATGTATATTCAGTATAGTAAATGGATATTGTTTGTTGCATGGAGATCAAATGCCTTATATTATACATTACAAAAATTTATTTAAAATACATTTTACACTTTTTGCCATTTAATCTTCACTCTACGACCAATATCACAATCGTTGGTAATGTTGATTGCAAAAAATCCACTCTCATAATTTTTTTAGTATGATGCCTTTTTATATAGAGATGAGAGAGAGAGAGAGAGAGAGAGAGAGAGAGAGAGAGAGAGAGAGAGAGAGAGAGAGAGCGCTAATATAAGTTGATATGTTCTTGCTGTAAAATTGCTGAAGATAAGCATTATTTATCTATTTTTTATGAACCCTTAAGCAAGAAATATCTATTTATCTATTTTTTATGAACCCTTAAGCAAGAAATATCTCAAGTTTCCAAGAGATTCAAATGACTGTGGGCCTTGTACAACATCAACTGCAGCTGGGAACCCAGTTAGCATGGCAAGTAGGCTAGGACTTGCACAAGGAACAATAAGAGGTAGAGCTCCGTCTGCACACATTGCTGTGTACAAAGTGTGGTGGCCTGAAGTATAATTTTACACAAACATTCTTGCCACATTTATGACGCGATCGCATATGGGTTTGATATTCACACATTAAACGAATTGGGTCATCCGTAAAATTTAAGTGGCAATTGGAGATGAAATTCAAATAAAAATATCCATTTTAGAGATGAAATTTTCATTGGAGCATTACATGCTATACGAAATAAAAAGCCCCGACATAAGTGGCAATTGGGAACTCTGATCCACACCCTTTATCCTTAGTTAATTTCCCACCCTCGACAAATGTTGTGGCCGGTAGCACTTTAGATACGAAGTTTATTACCAAGGTCAAATTAGGGGACAATAGAACGTATGAGGTAAGTTACTCTTTTTTTCCTATGCTATAACACATCTTATTGCATATTTTGATTATACACTACAAAATATAAAGTCATACGATGGTATCAATTATTGATTTTATTCTGAGCCAATTTAGTTACAAGTTCCTGAATGAACATTATATTAGATTGGAAGTTTTTAACACATACATACGTGCGCGCACGCACGCACGTATACACATAATGGCGGATGGGCTAGGGTGGGTCACGACCCACCCAAACCCTAAAAAAGTAATTTTTAATAGGTATCTATATATGTATTATAATATGAAGTTATTTTATATACTATATATGTTGCACTGGAAAAAATAATTGTATAGTTTATCCTAGCGTTAACTCAATGGATCTTGTGCCTTGTTCTAGGTTCTAGGTTCGAGTCTTGGATGGCCATATTTTTTTAATTTCTTGTTAGTATTTATTAAAAAAAGTTATTCAATAAAATCTTCAAAGAGAATCAAAACAACACTTACTTAGACATTAAAAAAAACCTAGCCGCTAAAGCGATGACATTCTATACTAATCTTTAGATATCAAATACTAATTTTTGACCAAATTTGTTAGGAATAAAATACAATTTCTTGTTAGCATTTTATCAGAGATTTTGGCATGTGTGTGGTGATGATATTTTTCAGGCAGTGGTTTCTTGGTTGGATCGCGGTTACTTCCCTTCAAATCTTTCAGAAACAAATATATGTTTGATTCCGAAGTGCGAAGACCCGGATAATATGAAAGATCTTAGGCCTATATCTCTTTGTAATGTGTTGTATAAGATGGTGTCAAAGTTGCTCGCTAATCGACTGAAACGATGTTTGGATAAATGTGTGTCAGAGGAGCAGTCAGCGTTTGTTGAGGGCCGCTCTATATTGGACAACGCGTTAATTGCTACCGAGATAATCCACTCAATGAAGAGGAAGACAAAGGGATGGAGAGGGGAATTGGCTCTCAAGATTGATATTAGCAAGGCTTATGATAGAGTGGATTGGGGGTTTCTTCGTGGTGTGCTTACGCGAATGGGGTTTAATGAGAAATGGATCCAATGGATGATGATGTGTGTTAGTTCTGTTACTTATTCGGTGCTTATGAACTTTGACAGGGTGGGGCCTATTGTACCCGGTCGAGGGTTGCGCCAAGGTGACCCATTATCACCATATTTATTCATATTGGTGGCTGAGGGCCTCTCGACTCTAATACATAAGGCTATTAATAGAGGTGATATCCATGGGGTACAAGTAGGTCGCGGCGCACCAGTGGTGTCCCATCTGTTGTTTGCAGACGATTTTTTTTTGTTTTGCAGGGCCAATGTGGTGGAAGCACAACGTTTACTCACTATTCTTAAAACTTATGAGGTAGCATCTGGACAAGAAATTAACTTATCAAAGTCTGAGGTGTTTTTCAGTCGTAATATGAGTGAGGCTGCGCGGAAGGATTTGTCAAACATTATTGGTGTCCGACATGTGATGGGTACCGGAAAGTATTTGGGATTACCTTCGATGATTGGTAGAGATAAGAGGTCTGTTTTTTCTTTTATCAAGGATCGTATTTGGAAACGAATAAATGCATGGAGGGGACGCGCATTATCGAAGGCTGGAAAGGAAGTTATGATCAAATCTGTGTTACAATCTATTCCTTCATACATAATGAGTATTTATCTTTTGCCGAATTCAATTATAGATGATATTGAAAAGATGATCAATGCGTTTTGGTGGGGAGGAAGGAGTAACAACCGAGGAATTAAATGGATGGCATGGGAACGTGTGGCATGCCCCAAAGAATTTGGTGGAATGGGGTTTCGGAATTTCAAAGCTTTTAATCTCGCTATGGTAGCTAAGCAAGGATGGAACCTTCTGTCTAAACCTGAATCTCTGGTTGCTAGAATCTTTAAATCGAGGTACTTCCCACATTCCTCGTTTTTGGGTGCTAAACTTGGACACAACCCGAGCTTTTCTTGGCGGAGTATTTGGAATTCGCGTCACTTACTTTTATATGGATGTAGGTGGACAATTGGAAATGGGCAGCAGGTCAGCGTGATGAATGATCCATGGGTTCGAGGTGGTCATGGTAGCTGGATTCAATCCCCACAAAGTCAGGATGTGCATAGTTTGCGTGTGTCTGATTTGATAGTTGATGAGGAACGAGTTTGGGATATTGATAAACTTGAATCTCTGTTTCCAGATGATATGGTGCAAGCTATTCTCGACACACCACTTTTTGCAGAAGTTCAGAATGATAAAATAACGTGGATGATGGAACGTAACGGGAGGTATACTGTTAAGACTGGTTATAAACTTGCTATGATGGAGTTGTTACATACTGATCGGTTCCATGTTGAAGGAGAGTGGAATAGAATTTGGAATGTGAATTCCCCTCACAAAGCACGTAATTTGTTATGGAGGATATGCAGAGGGTGTGTTCCGACGCGTCTCCGACTACAATCACGGCATGTACAATGTGAGGTGATATGTCCCTGGTGTGATACGGATGTTGAGGATGATTGGCATGCTTTTGTGGGTTGTACGATGGCGCGTGAAAGTTGGTATTGGGCAGGCCTTTCGACTGTGCTGCAACCGCGAGTTGGAACTGTGAGCAGTTTGACCGATTTTGTTTTTGATATATGTCGTTCCGAAAGCCGAGACATTGCTGGTCGGGTGGCTTCACTTCTTTGGCAAATTTGGGCTGCACGTAATGATGTCATTTGGAATGCCGCTCATCATACTTCAACAAGCATTGGGAGGACGGCACTAGATGCATGGCAGCAATGGCAGGAGGTTCATAAACATCCCCCACAACCGGTTGTGCAACACAGACAGAATAGAGTGCAAGGTAACAGCTCAGTTTGGGAGAAGCCACGCGAGACATGGTTGAAGTGCAATGTGGATGCCGCGTTCCATGACCGTAACCATATTACATCTTTTGCGTGTTGTGTTAGAGACTCCCGCGGGCAATTTATTAGGGCTCAAACAAAATGGCAGCGGGCAAATATGACAGTTTTGGAGGGGGAGGCAGTAGCCTTACTCGAGGCTCTTCACTTTGCTGATGCGAACAGATGGGACCGGGTTGTCTTCGAGTCCGACTCATCTACTCTAGTGCAAGCTCTATCGTCTCCGTGCAAGGGTGATTCGGAATTCTATGCTATTGTTTCTAGTATTATTTATCAGTTATCTTTACATTCCAACTTCGAGGTGAAGTTTGTTAGGAGACAAGCGAACATGGTTGCTCATAGTTTAGCTAGGGCGGCCTGTTCTTGGGCTAGTCACCGTATTTTTGATTCTTATCCTTCTTGTATTGAACATTGGATGATTAATGATAATAGTTAACTTTGTTTCGGTCAAAAAAAAAATAGAGTTTAATTGGATACTTTTGTTAGGAATAAAATACAATTTCTTTTTCAATTAAAAATAGAGTTTAATTGGAATACTCTGACAGAGTAAAGAAATTTTACACGGTCAACCAATTAATTTTTTTTTTAAGAATAAAAAATGGAATTTATAAACAACGGCGATGAATCCTCTTTAGTACAAGGTGTACTCAAGAGGTCACCCCAAAATTACAATCTGTCTGTGAAAAAAAACAATTACAAAGGTCAGTCGATACCCAAATATTGTAATGGGTCCGACCACCATCTCTGATTACCAAATACAAAAGTGGCATTATTAGCTGTTAGCCACCACAAAGAATTAAATTTAACCGTTTCCAACAACTCTAACATAGAACTTTGAACGTTATTAAAGAGCCTGTTGTTTCGCTCATTCCAAAGAATCCAAACACACAATAGCCAAAGTAACTGCATGAAAGATCGTTGAGTCCTCCGTGTTCATAAGGCATTAGTAAACTGAAAAAAGTGATCATGAACAGAAAATGGATCAGCTCCTGAAACACCGAGCCAATTCCTGATATGCTGCCATAAGGAACCAAAAATATCACAATGAAAGAATAGATGAAACGCCGATTCTTCATTTCCACACCCCGCCACACAGTTTTTGGCCTCAATTTGAATGATTCCTCGCCGTAACAAGTTGGTTTTTGTTGGCAACCTGTCACGCAGCAGCCTCCAGGCTAGAATAGAGACCTTCAGCGGTACCTGTTTATGCCAAACCAGATCTACCATGTCGTCACCTACACCATCTGGCTGGGTAGTAAGAATTTGGTATGCTCCGCGTACAGTGTAACCCCCCACGGTGTCTGGGAGCCACTGTCGCCTGTCAAAAACATCAGTCTGCACAACAAAGTTATTAAGACAAATGTGACACTCGCGTAACAACTCCTCCTCCCACTCCCACAACCGTCTCCTCCAACTCCACGCTGCTCCCCCAACCTCCCACCCTAGAGAGAACAACTCTGCCACCGTACTTGACTTATTCAAAGATAACTCAAATAAGCGGCTGAACCGACGACACAAAGGAACCTCACCTATCCACCTATCCTGCCAAAATAAAGTGTCTGTGCCATCCCCTACTTTTCT
Organism: Medicago sativa; assembly: GCF_051527215.1. NCBI lineage: Eukaryota > Viridiplantae > Streptophyta > Magnoliopsida > Fabales > Fabaceae > Medicago > Medicago sativa. The sequence goes on from NC_140753.1 coordinate 5,326,575, forward strand.
AAACACCCTGTCAGCAAACCAGCCCCCCCCCCCCAATCATGTCCTACTCCATCCCTAATCTTCGTTATTTCCCTCCACCAAATAGAAACACTTCGGCCCCCAACCTCCAACCGCCCATCCTCCTCACCATACCTCGCCACCAAAACCTTATACCAAAAGCCACCTCTATCTACTAACATCCTCCAACACCATTTTCCTAACAAGGCTAAATTAAATTCCTTCAATTGTCTCACCCCCAAACCCCCATTCTCCTTTCGTAAACAGATAGAGCTCCAAGCGATCCAGGAAACTTTCCTATTATCCTCACTCCCTCCCCAAAAAAAAAATTAAAAATAGATTCAATGGAAGAGATAATACCTGACGGAGCTTTGAAAAAGGAAAGAGCATAGACAGGCAGAGAGGTCAGGACAGACTTGAGAAGAACTAATCGACCCCCAAAGGAGAGGAAACGACTTTACCAACCAGTTAATCTAGATTTAATAGTGTTCAAAACGGGGTCCCAAAATGCCAATCTCCTAGGGTCTCCCTAATCGATAACCCTAAATACAGGAACAGAACCTTACCAACCTTACAATGGAGGATTGACGCTGCCTCATTCAACCACGAATCCGCGATATTAATACCAACCAAGCAGCTTTTATGAAAATTCACTTTTAAACCTGACATCTTCGCAAATAAAGACAAAACCGCGCGTAATGCTCGCACGTTAGCCCAACTCTTGACACCAAGTAACAACGTGTCATCTGCAAACTGAAGATGGGAAACAACAGCTGTGTTTGCGTGTCCCACCCCATAACCTGTGAATAAATTATTCTCCACCATCGCTTTCATCATGACATTCAGCCCCTCAGCCGCCAACAAAAAAAGAAACGGCGAAAGAGGGTCACCTTGGCGCAAACCCCTCTTTAAGGGAAACTCATCTGTAGGACTGCCATTAACTAGTACTGAAGCAGTTGCTATTGTCACACACTCTTTTATCCACTTTCGCCATAAAATTGGGAACGACATTTTACGCATTACCGCGTCCAGATACCCCCAATCCACCGAGTCGTAAGCTTTTTCAAAATCTACCTTAAAGAGCATCAATTCTTTCTTGAACTTTCTCGCTTCATCTACCACCTCATTAGCTATAAGGATTCCATCAAGTATCTGTCTGTTTTTTACAAAAGTTGTCTGAGTCTCATATATGAGTGTCCCCATAACCATTCTCAAACGATTAGCAAGCACTTTCGACAAAATTTTGTAAAGACAACCCACCAAAGAAATGGGTCGAAAATCATTTAACCGTTGGGGGACTATCCACCTTTGGAATAAGAGCTATAAAAGTAGTGTTTATACCTCTTGTTAACTTGCCATTCCTGTGGAAATCTGTTATAAAACGCATTACATCCCCTTTGATATCCTCCCAAAATTCTTTTAAGAAGCCAAAATTCACACCATCTGGTCCTGGACTTTTGTAACTTTCACAATCCCAAATTGCAGCCTTCACTTCTGCAACTGAAAAAGGTTTAATCAGACTACTTCCTTCAACCTGAGATAAGTTTTTAAAAGGAAAATTTTCAATTCCCGGCCTGATTGTATTTGAATCCGCAAAGTGTTGTTTGAAATGAGATAAAACTGCATCCCGAATAGGGTGAACCCCTTCAACCAGAGATCCATTCACCAAAAGTGAAACAATACCATTACGCCTCCGACGACTAGATAAAATCGAATGGAAATACTTAGAGTTCGCATCCCCATCCTTCAACCACAGTAGCCGCGATTGTTGCCAGCTGATACTTGTATTAACCCGCGATAGAGAATGGTTGTCATGAGATATACCTCTCAATTCTTCTACTTCTTCTGCGGTCAACCCAACCTCTGCGCCTTTATTATCAAGGTCCGACACCCGAGCATTTAGAGAATCAATTCTACCCAGAATATTTTGCGCATGAGATGAGTGCCACTCCTTCAATGCAGACTTAATCAATTTCAATTTTTCTTTTAGAACAAAACCGCCCCAACCCTCTATATGATAGGAATTCCATTTCTCTTGCACAAAATGTTTGTAACCCGGCATATCTTGCCAACATTTCATTATCCTAGAAGGACGCGGTCCCCAATTTTCCTCATCAACCGATAATTGAAGCGGACAATGGTCAGAGAGGCCTCTGAGAAGAGCTACTTGAAAACAATTAGGCCATTGAATGCACCATTCTTCAGATAACAAGAAACGATCAATTCTACTTATTGACAAACCATCGCCCTTAAACCACGTGTAACTGCGACCACATAACGGCAAATCTATCAACCCATTTTCTTCAATAAACTGGTTGAAAAATTGACTATCTTGCGCTGCAACATCCCCCCTTAAGGATTTTCTTTCCACCGCACTTTTGACTGCATTAAAATCTCCACACACACATACCTTCCGACCCCGTAACAACTGCAATCTCACTGACAATGCTGTCCATAACTCCTTTTTAGCTCTAAAATCGCAAGGTGAGTAAATATTGAATAAATAAAATTCCTCGTTAGTCTTGATAAATTTTCCATGAATTTGAAGAACATGATCTTGACTAAATGACGACCACACCTCCACCTCTGAAGTATCCCACACAGTAATTAAACCTCCAGAAGCGCCCACTGAAGGTCGGTAAGAAAACTCAAAATTCGAATCTCCCCACAATGAAGCACACATAACACCATCACACGCCATTAATTTAGATTCTTGGATGCACATAATAAAAGGTTGTTTCTCCCTCACCAACTTCCTTACCTCCCTCCGCTTCTCCAACCCACCTAACCCCCTCACATTCCATGAAATCACCTTCATCTCAACACCCCCCCACGCCTCAACCACCACAACCGCCACCCATCACTAGGCAGCCCCCTCAACCACACCTTCTCCCTCCTCCACCGGCATTAACACGGGCCCTGAATCAACCTTCTTAGAGTGTGACAGAACACTGAAACTATTATGCAAATTACCCGAAAAAGAAAAACCAACAACTTTACCAATATCCTGTACATCCTCTTCAGCAGCCTTTTGACTTCCTTGTAAAATAACCCAATGTTTCCAGTCATTACTTACCGAAACCAAAGATTCAGATTCATTGTTTGAGCTTTGAGTCACTTCCAGAGACTTAGTTACTCTCTTTCTTTGACGTTGACGATTTTTAACTTTTTGTTCATGACATTAGAATGTTTAAGAACTTTCATTACCTCCTCTCTATCTTTGCTTGGCAGTCTTGCAACCTTCTTCAATGTAAACACTGGGTGTCGAAGCACTCCTCTCACTTTCTTTTTAACTGTTTGCGACATGTTTCCCCCTCCATTTCCTCCCTCTTCCGGCAGCACCTTCCTCATGCGTTTTTTCTTCGAAGAAATAAGGCCAACGTCACCTTTTTGAACATTATGAAGCCATTCCACACTCCACGGTCCAGCCCGTGAAGACCTTGAATCATCTTGCGAACACGACATTGATTTAATGCGTCGTTTACTTGAAACCACCTCATCTTGAACTTTTTTAGCATCCAGTACTTTTCCCCTGCGACTTCCTTTAGCTGTCTTCACACTTCCTTCTCTAAACGGCTGATTGGGTACAGAAAAAGAAGGCTCCTCATTTGAACCTTTGTTGACAGAAATATCGACATCATTTGTTGAAGATGCATCCACTTGATTAATAATTTTAGGATTTTCCGTAACTTTAACTAAAGACACTTTTGAGGCGTGCACTTCAGTTTGTTCCGTAGTCTCTAAGTTCACATATTTATCCGGACGTTCAGAAAAAACCTCCTCCTCTTCGACTTCAGCCAACTCTTTAACAATTTTATCTGCCAATATGTCCATATTTTTATCTAATTCAAAGCCATCATGAATATCAAGGCCCTCCGAGCCAGACTTTACAGACTTAACGTCCTCCTCATACAGACAAGCATCCTCCCCCATACAAAAACCCCATTCCTCGATAATTTTAATGTCCAACATCACACCGTCTACCAAAATTTTCTCTGTCACATTCATAACATCTAAGGAAGAAGTGGATATGAGCACCCTTGCAAAATCAAACCTTTCCTTACTTAACGAAACTGAATCCGTGCGTAAATATCTACCACACTCCATTACACATAACTTGAAAAAAAATTCATTCCAGGCATGTAACGGAACGCCATACACATGAAGCCATGCACCTCTCTGAAAAGGCATCAACTCTGTATCCCATTTTACCAGGCTAGAAAATATGAGATCAAAAAATTATCTAGCTTCTCTGGCTATGTCATAAGCACTTACTTCCGATAAAGAGTGAACAAATACCTTGTCTGCACCTATCGGAATAATCTCAATGTCATTGAACTCAGCATCCTCCACTCTGTTCTGAATAATTTGAATCGCTTCCCATTTAACACCGTGCCTATCAAACCTCTCCTAGCCCAGTTTAGATCCTCCGCACATGACTTATACCGTCGAACAAGTTTTTTAGGTACACTATGAACATCCATGCCATCTTCCTTCCATCCCTTCTTCCCAACCTTCCGCTCCTTCCCTCCTTCACCCTCCATCTGCCTAGCATTCCCTCCCACTCTCACTACCACCGACCCCACCCTCACCTCTTGCTCCTTCCCCTCCTTCGCACCCTCCACCTTCTCCCTCACCTCTACTTCCTCCCCTACCCGCAAACCTCACACTTTTTTCTCCCTCTAACCTAACAATTTTTTCTCCCTCTACAAACACATTTTTTTCTCCCTCTAACACCTCCTCCCTCCCCTTACTCACACCGCGTTCACCCTCAAAGACAACCTGACCTACAGCCTTACCCCCCTCACCCTCTCTCTCCCTCTCCAACGTCACATCCTTCGAAACCTTTTTATCAAACCTAGCAAGTTTAGCACGTACATTATACTGGCCAAAGCATACATTATTTAACGCTCTCAACAGTTTATCCACATCACGCACTTTAGCATAACGTACAAAGCCATAAACCTCACCATTCATATTTCTCTTACTTGCGACAAAAACATCCTTAAGAATTCCACAAACTTCAAATCCCTTCCGCAAGAAAAAATTCGATGCTTGTGGAGGAAAATTAGTTATATAAAAAGTGACAAACCTTTTAAAAGAGGAATCCATGACTGCACCTTCTCCTTTCACCATAGCATCACGCACTAGCTGTTTATTATGCACAACCACCGCACTCCTCCCTTGCTGGCCATTCCTCAACCGCCGCGGTGCATCTTCCTTCGTCACAGATTGTCGTGACACATCATCTTCATCGCCATCATAAACATCCAGCACAGGTCCACGTGATAAATGTTTTGGAATCACAGCCTCCGCGTGCCTTTGCTGTTGTTTGCCTGATATTTGTCGCGGTGCAATTCTCTGCAGCACAGGCTGCTGCCCCACCACTTCATCATACTCAGAATCCGCACAATCACTGTCCCCCCACCTCAAAGGGTTGTCGTAGTAAGCAACAGAACCTGTATCAGAATTACCAACATACCAGTCCTCCCTAGAAGAAACCCTAAACCTATATTTACGCTTAGCAAAGTCATCCCTTTGAAGAAGCCGATCACCACTCTTGTACCTGTCCTGTCCAAAGCCATCCTGTCGCAACGCTTTCCTCCTTCGCGGTCTCACGTCGATCCAATCCCCTTCATCCCCCCCTTTTAGTGGCACCCTGCCTGGAACCCTTTCCCCCCCAATATTCCTCACTTCCGGCGAAAGATACCGGCGTGATTGCCTGAGGCGAAGCCCTTGGCCATCACGAAACACTCGCTCACCCCCTCTCATTCGCTCAGAGCTCAAGTTTTGTTAAAAGTTTAAAAAAATACGGTGCATTTGATCAAGCTTGAACATGAATAGAGCTATGTTATAAATAATCTTTCAACCAATTAAAATTATTCTTTAAGACACAACGGCTTAAATGTTAAAAAGGAAAAAATCAAATAAAATCTATACTAATAAATGACATAACCAAGAGGACACCAATGAAAATCATTTCTTGATGAGTTTTATGTGTTGCAATTGAATTTTGTTCGAACTGATGCACTGATGAAAATTACAAGGCTTGATGAATTTTATGTCTTGCAATTGAATTTTGTTAAATCTGATGCACTGATGAGAATTACAAGGGGAATAGAACACTGATGATTGGGACAAGAAAGAGACCAAAGAAACTTATAACGACAAAATCAATTTTGTTTATTTAGAAAAAATTGAAAGGAAATTGATCTCAAAATTGAATAAGAAAATCGATAATCATAGAAACTATTACTATAGTGTGATGAATTTTTTACACGAAAATTGATGACGAAGGATGATTTGTGCTTTGATGGGAACTAGGCACAGAGGTAGGAGAAGGTTAGGGAAAGGTAAACGATGTTGTAGTAGTTTATAATCAAAACAAGGTTTTTTTTTTTTTTTTGTCTTTCAGACTAATAATCAAAACAAGCTTTGTTACCTTGTTGATTTGATTTATTGGGGAACAAGGGTTTTAGACTACTAAGGAATGTGGGTTATAGCATTTATTAGTATAGATTTTATTTGATTTTTCCCTTTTTAACATTTAAGCTGATTTATCTTAAAAAAATGATTTTAATTGGTTGACGGTGTAAAGTTTATTTACTCCGTCAGAGTATTTCAATTAAACTCTTAAAAATATATGTGTAATATAATAAAAATTATATAATATTTATGTTAAAATATCTTTAAAACCCGATTTAAATCATGTTCCATAGATAAAAAAAATTGTAGTCACTTAAATTAACTAATAAAAAAAATATAAATTTACACACATTAAACGAATTAAAAAATATAAATTTACACACATTAAACGAATTGCGTCATCCGTAAAATTTAACCTTGAGGAGAAACTATACCTATTATCTACAATGGAGATGCACCAAATGTCGTAGGTGTTGATCGACACAAATATAGGTAACTGACATTTGTATCCTTAAAAGTAATAAATAATGTAAACTTTAATATCATGAAAAGTTATAAAGGGAAAAAATGTTTTTAATCCCTATAAATTATTACATTTTAATTTTAAAACAATATGTTTCCTTTGAGTCTTTATATTTAGCAACAAAAAAAAATCCTTCCGCAAAGACTAAAAATACATATTTTCTTATGCTTAAATATGTCATTAGTCCCCGCATTTTCACCATATTTTGGCATTAGTCCCCGTACCTTTTTTTTTGTTTGTCGTTGCCCTTGTACTTTGTAAAAAAATTGAAATTAATCCTTCTGTTAAAAAAAAAATAAATAAACAAAACTAACGGTGTGACATGTGGACCAATTATTACACGCCACATAACACACTAAAAGACAATTTTCAAGACACCAAATCATGATAAGATAAAATCATGATTTCTTTTCAATAAACAAATTTAAAAAGGAAAGGATAAGTTTATCATATAATGTCTCTCTATCATGTGCACTCCTAAAAAGAAAAAGATATCATACATATATGAATTCCATTAACTTAATTTATGACGACTCATGTGAAAGAATATAAACATGAATGAGATGGTGCAAGTGAACTTTTATAAATATTTGTAATTTGATGAAAGTTATGAATGAATGTTTTTTGAAGAAGTTATGAGATGGTGCAAGTGAACTTTTATAAATATTTGTAATTTGTTGAAAGTTATGAATGAATGTTTTTTGAAGAAGTTAAATTAACCACACCAGAGAGAATCGAACCTGGGACTGTGAGGATGAGCACACTCTCAGGTCTCAAGTCAATACCATGTTGTCTCTTATTAAAAAATATTCTATTTATTCACTAAGAATGAAAGATAGATAAAGATCATAGATTCTAAGATAACCACATATTCAAAGATCCATATAATTATGTTAGCTTTCTAGAATGGGAAGATAATGTGAAAATTATAAGTTACATATGGTATCATGTTGTGGAATTTTATGATTCTCCACGAACGAATGTTGATTTTCTCCCAAAATTATTGTCAACGCTAATTATGTATTTGGGCCTGACATAATCAACTCTTTTTTGATAGATTGCTTGCTACACAGCCACTATGATAGAATAATAACACAAGAGTTTTTCTAACTTTCATTTATCATAACAGAACAGAAGAGAAAAACAATTACTAATTGCTAGTTGCAATTTTGTCAACACTAGTCAATTTCACTTTTTTATTGTTCTATATGTTGTGCAAGTTCTTTCAATGCCTGAAAGAGAAAAAAAGAAACAGTCATTTGATATTACTATACTAGAAAAAAGATTCAATAGTGTCATTGAGCTCACCATCTTGGTGTCTTGAAGTGCATCTTCTAATGTCTTTATTTTCTGCTACAAGTATTATAAATCAGCAAATTACCCTAAACATATTGGATTCCCTAGGTTTAACATAGAGAAATTATTGCATAAAAACTCACATTCTTGATATCTCCAAGACTAGCTTCAAGCCAATCAATTTTTTGTAATGCTAACCTACATGACAAGCCTGTTCTAGCCCTTGTTGTCTCCTCAAGTGCCAAACACATACTTAGATCATCTTTGTTTTGCATTTCAACCTGCATTTAACTATGTTTAAGCAAGGATCCCTACATAATAAGGACATAGGTACAACAATGAATAATGATTTGTTACCGTTTCTGACATCAATGATCCTTCTGAAACCACATTGTTGTGTTCGCACGCACCATCCATCTCTTCCGTTGTCTGCATGAATAATTTTACATCCTTGTCAGTTATTTCTACCAGAAAAGCTACTTATCGTGAAAGGTTTGTTCATGAATAGCTAACGAATTTGTGTTTAATCAATTAAATTTGTTCTTTGCCGAAAGCATGGTAGTTGAATAACTCTAATTTATGTGGCTCTCAATTACGTGCACTTATGATGTTGTCGCGACCCATTTTTTCGTGACAACTATAGCATTTTCCTGTTTCTACAAGACAAATAAAAATACAAAAAGCTAGTTTTGTTGAAAGAGTTTAAAATGCCGCTCTTGATATTGACAAACCTGAATCATTTCTAACAATTCTGGATTTTTCCATGGGCCTTGATCACTCATCAAGCAACCTCCATACTCAGAACATGTGCAATTACCACCCAAAAATGTTGGCAAGTTACTGAGAAATTAAACAATTAAATCTAAGAGTTTCATTAAAGGTAGAACATCACAAAAAGGGCTAATTGTAAGTAGTAACATATTCATCAAAAAAAGGCTTCAACTTTCTAAGTTGCTACTGAAAAAATCACGGCTTAACTATACAAAAGTCATTTTACCTCGGATCAATATCCTCTAGCAACACACTGAGGTAATTAGAACCCAAAACCTGAAACAGGAATGTTGGAGATTTAACATAAACACAAGCCTGTCAGCTAGAGGTTGATACAACAAAATATAGTTGTGCAAAATCATTGCATCTGAGGTGAAAAAATCTTTGATATATTAATTATCCATACTTGAATTTTTGCTACTGTGCGTTCACTTAGGAATGCTTTCACTGCTTTCCACAACATCTTAAAGCCAGAACCAGCATTAATAATAAAGAGTTTATTTAGAGTCTGCAAGAATAAAGATGAATTTTAATCGACTTCGATAGGGAAACTACTACAATAAAAATTTAAGAATTTGTCTTTAACTTTTTATGTTATTATTGTTGTAAACTTTGAAAACTATATAATCATTATCATATTATCAGATAATCTAACTTAATCACACATTAATAGCAGTCACATATATCCAAATCATCTCCGCATGAGCTATGATCAACAAAAAGTACCTCAGGATAATAACTGCTATCAATCTTCTGAATTTCCATGAAGATGTACCTTGCAGGCTTTGAGAAATTAGACATTCCCTGGAAGAATAATACAACCACACATAACCAAATCAGCATTATTGGACCATATAGTAAATTATGAAACACTATATCAAAAATTTGCTTACTACTCCATTGACATCCAAGATACTTGTGGTGGAAGCTATGTGTCTTTTAGCTGCTAATGAACATGCAGGGTATCTTACTCTTAGTGTTTTCTCTTGTTCTGACACATGATGCTTGATAAGCCTTTCTTGTGTGGTTATTTGCCACAGTTTGTTAATATCTATCATCCCAATTCTCTCAATATACACAGGTCTGCCACATTTATCAACTCCATGGTATCCATGAGGATAGTATTTTTTCACTTCTGTGTATTCTGTGAATTTGAATTCCTGATTATGTACCAAAAAATGAATGACATCAAAAACAAATTAAAACTCAACTATGGTCAATACTCAATAACATCATTATTGAACTAAAACTTAGCATGCAGACAAAAGATAAAGAAGAACTTTATAATTATATTAATAAGTTTTTAAAAAGTTATGGCATAAAATATTGTTATATACGATATATCAACCAACCAAATAAAAATTTCATATTTAAAAATTTTATGTGCATCGAAATCCTTTTGAGTCAATTCACCTTATGAATCATGTCGACTCGAAATTCCTTTCGCCATTTCAGATAATTGAGAAACATATCTTTGGATATTGTCATATCAAAATCATTCATCCGCAGAAACCTTGACGTCAAAGGCAATACAGTTAGAAAACCAAGTCCATAAACATGATTTAGAACAGAAAGAGAAATAGACATTTATAATCTTAATCTATATACCTTAGAAGAGTATGATAATCATTGTGTTTAGGTGGTAATAGACCCTCACGTGAAAGCATTTCGCGAAAAGCCTCAACAATTTGTTCATCATTTGGATCATGAGTTCCTTCTAGAACCTTTTCCAAACTTTTACTCCTTCCAAATTTCATGAGCGGATAAGAAAACAATGACTTGATGGAGAATGAAGCTTTTTTCTTTCCTTTTTGTGTAGTAGGAAGATCCCAATGCGTTTCAATAGGAGGATGAATTGATTTGGTCCTCAATCCCTTAACACCAGAAGATGATGCATCTTTTCTATCACTTCTTGTTATAACAATATCTCTGTCTTCGCCTTTCACCGTTGGAGTACTCATTCATACAAATTTATTGAGTATTTGGATAAGGTTTGCCTTCAAAACTATAAGCAGAAAAGTCACAATCAAAATAATATGCCCCTCATATGAAAAATTTGAAATATAGGAAGAGACATAAGAAAAAACATTACTTACAAGAAGGAAGTAAGGTACGAAGTAGAATGAAGAATAATAACACATGATGTTAAGGATCGAATTGGAATTGCCTGCGTTCCAAGAAAGCGCGAAAACTGAGAATGGAAGTTCGGTATCTTTTCTTTTTAATCAACTTGTGGGAACATATATATTCTTTAATTCAAAAATAATCATATGAATTAATTATAAAAAAATAATATCATAATAAACTTCTCTTTGTTTGATAAATGCATAATAAAATTCTCTTTTAAATAGAACTATGAATTTAAATATTTGGACACATAAAGTTGACATGATATATATATATATAAAACAAAATCATATAATCATGATCATATTTAAATTACTTCCCAAAAAAACAAATCTGGTCGGGTTAAGTACGTCTTGGATAGATGACTTGTTCGATTTGTTTTTTATTTCTCATAAGTTCCTTCTACTTAAGGTGATTCCATATGAAGTGTGTCGGAAATCGAATATAAATATCTCTCTTAACGAAATTTCGAACATTAATATGTCACAGTATGCCTATCTCCTTCTTGCTAGATCCAACTTCGTTTATGGCTTTTTCGATTTTTGTCAACGGATAATTATATATGTATATCACACCGAAAATAACATATTATAAGTTGAATAAAATTAAGATAAATAGTTTTATCTGATCACATTTATAAGTAAAACACAACTTTTTAAATTCATTGAATGATTAATATATTTTGTCTATACAAAGACCATATACATTAGATATTCAATAAATTTAAGAATTTATTTATTTTTTCTTATAAGAATGACCGGAGGAATGCTAAAAATACATCACTTCTGGGTTCTGGCTTTTCACTTTTTATTGAATCAAACAAAGAGCAAAAATCTATAGTAATTACTAATTGCGATATCGGGGTGTAACTAGCAATAATTTAAATACGACCCTTTCGTTCTCAACACGACAAGGGATACTGTTTTTCCAGCATAAACAAACAACATCAGTATCGATAATCAGAACAACAAAAAAAAACCCAGAAACCGATTGAGTGAAAGAGAAGAAAGAAAGAAAGAAACCATGGAATGCGTATTTGGATTAGTAGGAACTGATTTCGCCATCGTAGTAGCTGATACATCTGCAGTACACAGCATCCTCGTACACAAATCAAATGAAGACAAGATCATGTTCCTCGATTCTCACAAACTCGTTGCTGCTAGCGGTGAACCCGGTGACAGGTTTCATTCTCTCTTCTTCTTCTCCTTCAAGTTTTGATTTTGAGTTTGATTTTGATTCATTGATTTTCACTTTTAGGGTTCAGTTTACTGAATACATTCAAAAGAACGTTGCTTTGTATCAATTCCGTAATGGGATCCCTCTCACTACTGCTGCTGCTGCTAATTTCACTCGTGGCGAACTCGCTACTGCGCTCCGCAAGGTATCCATTTACCCCTTTTTCCAAACCCTAATAATTAGTGCTATACTTTCTATAATTGCAATTTTTTTACTCCTAAGTGCTTTCATGGGTTGATCTAATGCTAAAGTTTAATATTTGGATTTAGTTCATGGACTTGTTTGGAGCGACTTATTTAAGATTTTCTATTGGCATTAATACTTGCAAGACTATTTGGGAGAGCTTATGAAACTGTTTCCAACTTATGATGTCCAAAACCTGTTTTCAACTTACTTCTATTAACTCCAGAATAGTTTATGAAAACTACTTATAGCATATACATACAAATGGATAACCGACAATATCAGACTGTTAAAATTCCGCTATGCTACAGCGCCAGTATAGTTGCAATTTGGAATTGGGATTCATTGCGATCAGCAAGTTCCCACATTCAGGGTGACTGTTAGGTCGAGATTAGACAGTATGGACTTTTAAGTTATATTTAAAAAAAAAAAAACTAAAAACAAGATTTGAAATTTGCATCGTCGGACTCAATCCAACGGTCACCATATGGCTAAATGAGTGAATGTGGGAACTTGCTGCTATTTGACAACATTGCGTTGTTAAATAGTGTATTGCAGAACAATAGTGGTCTGTCCAATATCTGCTATGTTATATCACCGCTGTAGCTGCTACTTAACAACGTTGTGTTTATACATAAGCGCTTATGCTTTTGTTTGGATCGGCTTATTGGGGCTTATCTATTATTAACGTTAAATTTTGTGAGACTATTTGGTAGAACTGATGAAACAGCTTATGATGATTTTCAAACGCTTTTTTCAAGTTCTCTTATGTAATTTATAAAAGCAACTTATAGCGTATACAAAAGCAATTAACTTTATTTCATCTTTTGCTATAGAAATAGTTTATGTAAGCTTATCCGTAAGCGCTTATCATGATAAGCTGTTGTGCTTTAGGCTGCAAATAAGTTGTTTATCCAAACAGACCCCAAGTGTTCAATTACCTCTGTATTGGTGTTTATGGTGTACTTTTCTTTAGGTGTTCCGCCTATATACGGCACCTTTTGATGTACTTTCGGTGTTACCGATCTCTGTTCGTCTCGTGCGGAGATTTGGTTTATTAATAAATTTTGCTGTTTCAAAAAAAAAAAAAAAAAAAATTAACCTGTTTATCCAAACAAAGCTTATGTCAATTGGGAACAAAATTAAAAGCTTTTATCAATTCAGCTACTGATATGCTTAGGTTCATGTTTTGCTACAATTCATTAGCATGTTGCATTGTGATTATCGATAAGGAGTGCGTGTATTTATACGTGAACTTGGTTTTTGTTTAGAATCCCTACTCTGTGAACATCCTTCTTGCTGGTTATGACAAAGAGACAGGCCCATCACTATACTATATTGACTACATTGCAACACTTCACAAGCTTGAAAAGGGAGCTTTTGGTTACGGTTCCTATTTTTCACTATCAATGATGGACAGACACTACCACAGTGGAATGTCTGTGGAAGAAGCAATTGATCTTGTTGATAAGTGCATTGCAGAAATCAGATCAAGGTTGGTTGTGGCACCTCCAAACTTTGTTATCAAAATTGTTGACAAGGATGGTGCAAGAGAGTATGCATGGCGTCAATCAGTGAAGGACACTCCTGTTCCTTCAGCTTGAATTAACCGTATTCCATATCTTGATTGGACTTCTTTTCTTTTGCTTGTGCTTTAATATTTTCAACATTTTTTCCCCTCTTTCTCTTGGTGGTTTTGAGATATATCTGAAAATCTTTTGTCTCTAAATGGTAGAAAGTAAGATACTCTGTTGTTTGAATTAATGTGTATGACTAGTTATACTCATTTGTGACAATGCATGAGATAGCTATAGTGTTTAATATACCTCAAGGCAGTGCTGATTAGTGCTTGAGGAAAGGTCTACTGAAAAAAGGAAAAGAGCTATTTATGTTGTCATTGTTTCTAATTATGTGGTAATCTTGTGGATATCAATAGAATGTTTTCACAATATTGTTTCTATTTTTATAGTAATCTTGTTGTGAACACTCGGTCAATTGTCTAGGTCAAGATGAACACTCGATTAACCGTTTAGATTCATGAAGTGGTCCCCAAGACTTCTCCCGGACTTCTCTTATCCCACATGTCATGGATAGACAAATGTTTTGAGACTTTGTAAAAAATAAAAATGAATCGTATGTGCAATCAACATGTATGATGTATCAACCACACCAAAAGTATTCCATATTTAAAAATTATATGAATCATGTCGACTTGAAATTCCTTGCGTCATTTCAAATAACAAATGTGTCGTTCATTGTGAAAAAGAGTGATTGTTAGATATAGCAGTGTATTGTGATAAGAATTGTCTTAATTACTTTGTATACATGTAGACTGGTACAATTGTTCAGGTCATAGCCAAACTTAGGTGAGCGTTTGGGCATAAGAGTTTGATTACTTAGTCAAGTTAGAGTTGAACACTATTCGTGTTAAGCCTCGACGACCATCAAGGTTTGGGTCTGAACACTAATAAACTGTCTAGGTTAGAGTTGAACACTAGATCAACTTTGTCCCAGACTTTTCTTATCCAATATGCCATGGATAGACAAATATTTTGAGAGTGACGTGTCTTACCAAACATAACCTAATGAGTCTCGGTTGAGAGGGGATTGTCTCCAATGTGATCAAACCCTCTATTAAATAAGTGAGATAATGTGTTTGTAATATTAAAAAGAAAGAGAAAGTGTAATTAAAAGTGGATATGTTGGCACCACAGAAAACTGGAGGGATCTCCACCGGAGAGGATCCACTTTCGTCTCGACTGGAAAAATGGACCCATTCTCCGAGGAGGTAGTGTCTATAAAAGGGGGTAGCCTGCTAAGAGACAAAAATGATTTGGTTTCTCAGATCTAAAAACAATGTATTTCACATTACAGGATTTCTTGAAACTATACTCTAAAAATTTAAGGGAGACTCATCCCTTGTAAGTTGTATCTATGTTTGTATATTGAACAACCCTTAATTAATAAGATTAGATCTGTTGTACAATAAAATAATCTCATCATATATGTTTGCCTTAGTGTTTATGTTAAGATGATGGTTTGTTCAAACAGAAGTTGTCGCCACTCAAGGGGTCGGGATAGTGAGTGTAAATATATTGATTTTGAAGACTTCAAAATATTTTGTAGCTATGTTTATAACCATGACAACATTAATATGAGGTCTTGACAGCAAATAATTTTGCGTATTTTGATATCGTTTTAATACTTTCGGTTAAAATAAACTTTTTATTCTTTGGTGGCAAAATGTGGTCCTCCTCGCTTTTGTATGCCCAGCCAAAGTAGAGATTGAAATCCATCGAATCTATGAGTAGTACCGACGTAGTGTATGATTGTAATTTGTTATGTGTTGACAAAAAAATGGTTTTAAAAAAATGAGTTTAACTATAAATTTGTGAGTAAAAATCTATTATAAAATAAAAACTACAACTTATAATTTTAAGTAGAATAAATTCTCTTCTTTTTCCTTAAAAAATTATCTTCTTCAAAAAAAAAAGTAGAACCAATTTCTAAAGACAAAATCAATTCTACTAAAATAATAACTAAAAATATCAGAATCAATTCTACATACCCATAATCAAATTTAACCCCTCTAAAAATAAAATTAAACATACACATATTGACATACATGCACCATGGTCATGAGTGCACATCTACAATTAAGAACCGAAAGCGAGGCCTTCTTGCAGGGAGGATTCCTTCGATAAATATTTGTAATTTAAATTAAAGATATATACTCCCTCCGTCTCAAGATGTAAGCAAAAATTGGTCAACAAAACTTAATGTATTTGGTTCAAAATACAAAATACATCAATTTATGTTGACTCATTTTTGCTTACATTTTGGGACGTAGAAAGTATGTCAATGAATGAATGTTTATTCAATTGGTAAGTGCTTTGAACTCAGTCCCATAATGACGTTTAACTCTCGTTTGTTGAAATGAGGGGTGATTTGTAAATATCTTTGTAAGTACTCTTGAGTCTTAAAGTTACCTCTAACTTTAATTTGCCTCCGAACCCAACTCATCTAAACTTTAATTTCTGAAAAAGTTAACGATATTTATACGATGACATGTCATCTAAAATAATGTAGTCGTAGAAAACAAATATTAACTACTTTTATCATATTTATTTAATGTTATTATTTTCTAATTGCCGCTCTTCATTTAATTTAAATTATGTTTTCCCCATGGTGGGTAACTAAGAACTACGGTTACCTTTTTTATTTTTAATGAGATTAACTACTATAGTAACATCTTTACTCAGTATAACTAAACAATTGAGTTAAAAGGGTTAATGAGCTTCGTCACAGACGAATCGTTCGGGAGAATCTGAATTCGATTTTTAGATAAAACAATTTTTTGTCAGATTATTCTTACCTTACAGCAAAACTTCGAATTCCCAGAACCCCTTTCCCTTGAAAACCAGACAAACCTTACATGCAGAGGCTCCATCATACATCACAAATAAGAATATAACCAATAAGAATCATGGTCATTATATCCCAGTTAATCGAATTATTCCCATCCACGTAATATATCTACTCAATATAATCTTAAGGTTAAAGGTGCATAATAAGTTCAAACATATATCATTGTCAGTAACATAATATATTTTCAAGATCATTACGTACATGAATAAATAAATATTAAAAAAAAATCTTTGTGATCTATACATTGAAATCCCATACATGTTTGAGCATACATTGAAATCCCAACAGATGCATGCAAAATATTTCCCCGTCCGTTTCGGTTTCATTTCATTCTTGGCTTATTACATGAGACTAAATTTGTTTACTTTCTGTATTAGAACATGCGATGATGAGCATTTTCTATTTTAAATCTCTTTAAAATTTTATTTATTTTTTTTGACAAATTTAAAATTTTATTGATATATTCTAAGATAGACCTAACAGTCCTTGTGATCTATAAAAAAATATTTCTATTTCAGTCGTATAACTGCCTTGCCTCATCCGTATCTTTCATTTTAAAGAGGAATTTCTTAATCTCATGTAATAGACTAAGATCAGTAGTTGCAAACAAGATATTTTCAATATATAGAACCTAAACAATAAACACACTCCCACCGACCTTGGGATGTATATATCGATAAAATTAAGAGTATTGCTAAATATAGCGACAAATTATATAGCGAATGGTTCATGAATTTCAATCAACTAATTAGAATCTTGCATTGGCCGGAAATCATGGTGGAAAGTATCATTGGATTTATGCCACCTAGTGGATATTGCATTCGCTATGAATTCGTGGGTGAATTCCTCGGAACATATATCATTTTCCTAAAATTAAAATGTTTTCCTTAAAGTCACGTTCTTTTAAGAACCGAAAGACTTATGAAAACCTAAATACGTCCATGTAAAGTCTTAAATTACCAATTAACTGGTTCAAGATCTCATAATTACACAGATTAAAAATTCATTTATGTCTAAATTCGGCATACTTCACAATTAACTAAAAATCAACGTTAATAAGAACATAAACACATAGATTTTTGTTGATATATAACTTATAAGACCTCATGGAATACTTGGTTGATACTTGATGCAGTACGTTGCACCTTCCATTAGAAACAAAGTACCAACCAACGCCGCTATTGAGGGGACGCTAGGAAGAGTCCAAGTATGAAGACATCAACGATTTCATCTTCTATATGGCTATATTCATCCATGACAATAATGAACAAATCTTAATGGTCCAAACTCCAAACTGTGTGTGTGTTGGATTATCTACGTGGCTCTTCACCAAACTTATTTTGAGTAGTAGTTTCCTTGTCCTATATCGTTTTCAATTTAGGCAAGTATTATTATCTTTTTTTAGCAATGATAAAGTTGATTGCAAGGGCCGTCCCTATAAAATAGGAGGTTCGGCTCTCTATGTAACACCCCGTTTTCCCAACTTAAAAATTTCATTTAAATTATCAAAATTCATCAACATAACGGAGCATCACATACATCAATACGTCACTTTCAGCAAATATAGTAATAGGAAAATACTATTTATTTAGGCAACCTGTCTTTATAAAATTCAATAATCAAATGCAGCGGAAGTTTAGTTCGCAAGTCACATAAAATCTTGGCAAAAAGGCCACAACTTAACATCTCAAATAGTCTTCATAAAATGGTCAACATTTATTAAATAAAATACGTAACAAGGAAAACAAGCATCAGACAATCCCCATCCCGTTACGTATCAGAGCATCCTAGACGACACGATGTGAGGAGTCTACTCACGAACACAGCTATTCTTTATTACCTGCACATTACCCACGGTCGAGGCAACATATACGCAGAAGGGGTGAGATTTCTCAAACAATAATATTAAGCTCATAAATCATAAATTACATTTAACAACATAAACATCTTATAATTTAACAATTATAATTAAATACATAAACATCATCATTTATCTTAGCAAAATATCATCATATAGCAGTCACAGTCATCGTCACATATCATCATACTAAAAGACATCACAAAGTAATTTGTTAAAAACATCACAACTTAACAACTTGACAACTCGACAACTTGACATCTTAACATCTTAAATCATCTTAAAAACCTCTTGATATGCAAATGCATTTGGTACCAATACAGAGCATCAAGCTCCCAACCAACTTATATGAGCGTAAATAGGCTCTTCAGGGCATCAAGCCCCCAACATAGTGAGCAAAAGCTCCAGGGCATCAAGCCCTCACCAATCATGTGAATGACTAAGCATTCCAGGGCATCAAGCCCTCAACCAACTTATATGAGTATGCAATGGACTCAACTTTCTACATCTTAAACATCTTGAACATCATGGACATCTTCTATGACTCCAAAAATTTGGACGACATCTTACAACTTTACAACTTAGACCGACATTTACAACTTAAATATGACTCAGCAGCAACATATAAACAATTCATCTCATATCAGCATCATAATACAACAACATCAAATGATAATCAACAACATCATAAACATCGCATCAACATAAACATCATAATTAACACATATAGTGCATAAATAACAAGATCACATCTTATATAACCCATCTTTAATTCACACATCTTCAAGTAGCACATCTTTAACACATCGTAAAAGGAATCATCAATAATTCATCTTTAACAAATATACAATTATCATGGGTCAATTTATCTAACTAATCAAAACTCATGTCAAAGTAAATTACCATGGACGAATATGTTGTTCTCGGTTAATTCAAAATATATCAAAATTGAATTCAACAATATGAAAGGTGATTATGATTTTAGCTCAGAAATAGCATTATGCAGCTAGAGCCTTTAGAACTCAGAAAATTGTATCGGGTCCACGTAGCACTTGGTTTTAATTCACAACTTATTACATTGTCATTATCAAGAAATAAATAAATAAATAGGCAAATACACTAGAGTAATTTGATTCTTGCTTAAATCGAAAACCAAAGTTACTAAATTGGCATAATAGTTTTTAAACCGTGATACCCACTAAAAGAGAATTGGCGTGGCACAATGTGAATTTCAAGCAATGGAGACTAAATCAAACAGCCACACAACACGAGGAACTATATATGTAGTAAGAGCAGCTAGCAATAACAACAATTCCCAATTGGAATTGCAGCAACAGGACGGATACAATTAACGGAAAACAATTAAATTGGAATAAAAAGGGATAATAATATACTCGATAGCACAACAACAAATTGGGAGCACGAATTTAACATGAACTTATCACAAGAGCATGGAAACAAGGAAGAAAAACAAGAGCCTTTCACTACCCATATGATCATACAACCCTTACATCAATTCAACGGTTTTTCATCGCCTAATCATCAATTCTCACTCAAACCCTAATTCTCATAATCTTACAAAACTCATCAACATGTTAGATGCAATCTAATGATCTACAGACTTAATATTAGTGAAAGATAGTCTCACCCTTACCTTAGATTGTTTTTCTGAAATCAAAAGCAGCGTTCTTCGTTCCTAGGGTTCTCTCTCTGAGTTCTCCTCTTTCTCCTCTTTCTCCAAAAAGCGGTTTAACGTAAAAACTCTTTCTAACCTAAGCTTCCTTATTTATAATACTAATCACTCTTCCTAAATCTATTTAGGCCCAATAACGTATTCTTCTTTCTATTCTAACCTCCAATTCTATTACACTAATAATTCTCATATTCTAATAAATAATAGAATAATACCACATAATAAAATCCTAACACCTCATATATATAAATAAATCACATAAACATATTCTAATTTAATAAAAATAATTAAATAAAAAGGAGGGCGTTACAACTCTCCCCAACTTAAAAGAATTTCGTCCTCGAAATTCAAAGCACAAGAAAAGATAAATTTAGTTATTACTTCTTCAAACAAAACACAAAAACCACATCAAGTTAGTTAGTTAAACATGATCACATAAAAAACATAACTACTAACTAGAAAACATGACGACACGACACAACGACTCATCTACTTGGCCGGACGGACCAACCTGCTCTGATACCAATTGTAACACCCCGTTTTCCCAACTTAAAAATTTCATTTAAATTATCAAAATTCATCAACATAACGGAGCATCACATACATCAATACGTCACTTTCAGCAAATATAGTAATAGGAAAATACTATTTATTTAGGCAACCTGTCTTTATAAAATTCAATAATCAAATGCAGCGGAAGTTTAGTTCGCAAGTCACATAAAATCTTGGCAAAAAGGCCACAACTTAACATCTCAAATAGTCTTCATAAAATGGTCAACATTTATTAAATAAAATACGTAACAAGGAAAACAAGCATCAGACAATCCCCATCCCGTTACGTATCAGAGCATCCTAGACGACACGATGTGAGGAGTCTACTCACGAACACAGCTATTCTTTATTACCTGCACATTACCCACGGTCGAGGCAACATATACGCAGAAGGGGTGAGATTTCTCAAACAATAATATTAAGCTCATAAATCATAAATTACATTTAACAACATAAACATCTTATAATTTAACAATTATAATTAAATACATAAACATCATCATTTATCTTAGCAAAATATCATCATATAGCAGTCACAGTCATCGTCACATATCATCATACTAAAAGACATCACAAAGTAATTTGTTAAAAACATCACAACTTAACAACTTGACAACTCGACAACTTGACATCTTAACATCTTAAATCATCTTAAAAACCTCTTGATATGCAAATGCATTTGGTACCAATACAGAGCATCAAGCTCCCAACCAACTTATATGAGCGTAAATAGGCTCTTCAGGGCATCAAGCCCCCAACATAGTGAGCAAAAGCTCCAGGGCATCAAGCCCTCACCAATCATGTGAATGACTAAGCATTCCAGGGCATCAAGCCCTCAACCAACTTATATGAGTATGCAATGGACTCAACTTTCTACATCTTAAACATCTTGAACATCATGGACATCTTCTATGACTCCAAAAATTTGGACGACATCTTACAACTTTACAACTTAGACCGACATTTACAACTTAAATATGACTCAGCAGCAACATATAAACAATTCATCTCATATCAGCATCATAATACAACAGCATCAAATGATAATCAACAACATCATAAACATCGCATCAACATAAACATCATAATTAACACATATAGTGCATAAATAACAAGATCACATCTTATATAACCCATCTTTAATTCACACATCTTCAAGTAGCACATCTTTAACACATCGTAAAAGGAATCATCAATAATTCATCTTTAACAAATATACAATTATCATGGGTCAATTTATCTAACTAATCAAAACTCATGTCAAAGTAAATTACCATGGACGAATATGTTGTTCTCGGTTAATTCAAAATATATCAAAATTGAATTCAACAATATGAAAGGTGATTATGATTTTAGCTCAGAAATAGCATTATGCAGCTAGAGCCTTTAGAACTCAGAAAATTGTATCGGGTCCACGTAGCACTTGGTTTTAATTCACAACTTATTACATTGTCATTATCAAGAAATAAATAAATAAATAGGCAAATACACTAGAGTAATTTGATTCTTGCTTAAATCGAAAACCAAAGTTACTAAATTGGCATAATAGTTTTTAAACCGTGATACCCACTAAAAGAGAATTGGCGTGGCACAATGTGAATTTCAAGCAATGGAGACTAAATCAAACAGCCACACAACACGAGGAACTATATATGTAGTAAGAGCAGCTAGCAATAACAACAATTCCCAATTGGAATTGCAGCAACAGGACGGATACAATTAACGGAAAACAATTAAATTGGAATAAAAAGGGATAATAATATACTCGATAGCACAACAACAAATTGGGAGCACGAATTTAACATGAACTTATCACAAGAGCATGGAAACAAGGAAGAAAAACAAGAGCCTTTCACTACCCATATGATCATACAACCCTTACATCAATTCAACGGTTTTTCATCGCCTAATCATCAATTCTCACTCAAACCCTAATTCTCATAATCTTACAAAACTCATCAACATGTTAGATGCAATCTAATGATCTACAGACTTAATATTAGTGAAAGATAGTCTCACCCTTACCTTAGATTGTTTTTCTGAAATCAAAAGCAGCGTTCTTCGTTTCTAGGGTTCTCTCTCTGAGTTCTCCTCTTTCTCCTCTTTCTCCAAAAAGCGGTTTAACGTAAAAACTCTTTCTAACCTAAGCTTCCTTATTTATAATACTAATCACTCTTCCTAAATCTATTTAGGCCCAATAACGTATTCTTCTTTCTATTCTAACCTCCAATTCTATTACACTAATAATTCTCATATTCTAATAAATAATAGAATAATACCACATAATAAAATCCTAACACCTCATATATATAAATAAATCACATAAACATATTCTAATTTAATAAAAATAATTAAATAAAAAGGAGGGCGTTACACTCTATTTAAAATAGGCTCCTAATAAAATGAAAACGCAATATTTTTGTGTATTTAAGCTTTATTAAAAAATCAGAAGGGATTCTAAACATGAAACGAAATACAAAAAAATTAAGCGAAAGAGGTAGAATTTACTAACATCGTCGTTTGGATTTGTCACTTATCCGTTGTGGGAAAGGGAAAAACGAACGGTTTATGTGAAAAAGAAATGATTGTTGTGATTCTTTCAATGAAATAGGTTTTCAAATTGACTGCTTAAGCGATTATACATATTGGGGGTGGTTTGATAGTATTTATGCTCATATAGTAGAACTAAAGTCTAGAAAAAACTCAAACGTGTAAAGAAGTAACACATATATTTTTCATTTAAGTAGGGGTGGGTATTAGAGTTAATTTTTTTTAAACTCATAGCTTTTGGAGGCCCGGCTTGATTGAGCACCTTGCACTCCCTCAAGGCCGGGCCTGGAATGATTGCATGTCTAGTTTTTATAAATTTTTTGAATGTAAGTTGACTGAAAACGGGACACGCATTTGTTATGTTCGTTCGTTCTTGCCACAATTTATAATTTAGGTCCAGCATTTGTTATGATCAATTCATCAACTACAGCCACTAATTTGCATACAACAGAATCCACAACCTTCACGTTATTTATAGTTAGGTCCAATTAGTCCTTTTTTGTTGAGGCAAAGATCTAATTAATCTAGACAAATGTCGTTGAATTATTTCCTCAATTTTGACTAGTGTTTTGAACGAAAAAATGTAATGATTAAATTGATGAGTTTTACAACTAAAGTTTTTCATGCAAAGCTTTGAACTAAAGTTTGAACTAAATGTTAAACTTATTAGAGTAATTAAACTTTATAATTGTCATTTTTTTAGGGGAACTTTACAAATGTTAAACTTATTAGAGTAGTTTTTTTTTTTGAAAGAAAACTTATTAGAGTAGTTAAACTTTACAATTATCAATTTTTTTGGGGGAACTTTACAATTATCATTTTCTTTAGGGGTATTATCATTATTGATCGAATTATAAATCCGACCAATAATAAATCAATATCAGCAACATGTTCATATACACTTATAAAAATAATTTATTTTGAAAGAATCGGTAACATTCTAACAAAGAACTCAAAATACTAATAATCACGATTTACAATATAAACAAGAACTAAATTAAATTTTCTATCCTATCAACTTGGTTCCTGTACACATACACATTGGAGAACGGGCCCTGTACCAATCCTTGCCGCCTTATTTCATATTTACCGTAAACCCGGTCCAAACCGGCCCGGCCCGGCCCATGGATAAAAACTAGTTTTTCTTACTGTTAAGACTATCCCAAAGCAACGCGCACTCTTTCTTCGCGAAACCGACGCGCTCTTTCTCCAAATCATAAACCACTTCAAACCCTTGCTGTTGATAATTCCCTAGAGTAGCTCCAGGTCCACCATCCAACTCAGTTTCATCTCCACCGTTCATCAACATCATACACCCCACTTTCCCCTTCTTCCTCAATCCATCACCACCGTTCATAAATTCATAGAAATAATTCTTCCTAGGCAATACCACATCAGAATTATTCCCAACAAAATGAAGCTTCAACACCGGTATTTGTGATAACCCGTTTAAATAATAACACGGTCCAAGACCCGTTTTAGTTTCTATCTCACTCGCTCGTTTATGAAATCGGTTAACTCGTTTATCAAACTCACTAACCACCGCGTTGTAAAAACTCTCCGGTAACATCGTAAACGTTGTTCCTGAATCAACAACCATTCCACCGTTACCTTTTCCATCGACCCTTTTGAGAATCTCCGGCGCCGGTACCGTTCTTTTTCCGACAGATATTCCGGCGAGTCCTACGCAATAGTAATAAGGATGCTTTGGGTTTGAAAGCATGGAAGTATAGACAAACTCAACAGATTCTCCGTCTCCGGCGCCGGTTATGGTGTCATTGTGACGACCGAGAATGAGTGGACTCGGTCGCCGGAGTCTGTCACCGTCGAAAGAGTGAGAAACTAAACAATAAGAAAAACGGTTTCCCAAATGAGGTGAGAGAGTAGAAAGCTGTGCCGGAAGAGACAAAATTCCACGGCCAAAACCAGCAACTCCGGTGGGTTCAGCAAGTGCAGTATGAGCACAACCAAACGTGAAATTTTGAAGATGAAGAGTAGAGAGAGAAAGTGTTTGTTGATAGAGATTAGCGACGAAGCTTCCATCACCATAAGCATAGTAAAAAGGTGGACAAGAGAAAGAAGAACAATCAGAAGTTTCGATGAAGTCTAAAGGACAACGAGAAATAGCACAAAGGTTACTAGAAGACATGGATGCATGTGCTGCGGAACATGCAGGAGATTGACAAGAAACAGAGTGTGTTTGTTTTGTGATATTTGCTGGTTTTGTTGTTTGTGGTTTTCCTTCACAGAGAATGCATTCGAAAGGTGAACAAGGGAACCAAACAAGGTCACTACCTGTGTCCATGTAGAGTGTTATGAGTTGTGGAGGGTTTGTACCAAGGTTGAAGGAGAGAGTGTAATCACTTCCTGGAGCAAGAGGGAGAGAAACTTGGGTTTGGTGTTTGTGATGTTGGTGGTGGAAACGGGCTTTGGAACGGGTTGAGGTGGATTTGAGAAGGTGGTGGGTACTGTTGAATTGGGTTTTGGAGATTGAGTGTGTTAAGGGTAATAGAATTGTTTGAGATGAAGGTGAAAAACAGAGTATGAAACAGAGTAGTACTAGAAATATAGGAGAAGCCATTAATTTAGTAATAAATTTAAGAGAAGAGAGAACAGAACAGAGTGATAATGATGAGTTGTAGAGAGAGAGAGGATTTGAATTGAATTGAATTGAATTGTGTTAAGACTTAAGAGTAGTACAAGGCAGAAGGGAGGGAAGAGTGTTTGTTTATAAAGGAGAGTGTGATTGGTTAAAGGTACTATGTTGCTGGTGGCGGGCGCATTGTAGGACGATGTTATCTTCTTTACTTAAATCAATAGTAAATGGTGTATGGATTTATTGCCAGCTACTAAGTCTATGGTGCATGGTAATATAATGATGATCTAGCATGCACGTACAAGTTTGTTTTCTACAAAAGCGTTTGCACACTTCTTGATGCGTTTTTGTTGTGATTTTTAGAAGCTCCAAATACTAACTTATACGCTACCGTGATTTTTTGTCAGTGACTTTCATC
This sequence comes from Medicago sativa, assembly GCF_051527215.1. Taxonomy (NCBI): domain Eukaryota; kingdom Viridiplantae; phylum Streptophyta; class Magnoliopsida; order Fabales; family Fabaceae; genus Medicago; species Medicago sativa. The sequence continues at coordinate 5,353,229 of NC_140753.1, forward strand.
ATATTTCGTTTGTTTTACGGAAAATGTTAACGAGTGTCTCTCCTGCATTTTTAAAGTCTTAAATGGTAATTTTTTTAATAAAAAGTTGGGTATCCAATGTATTGAAAATTAAACTATTTGATTTTTAAAAAAAATAATTTTCTAATTTAAAATGCTTAATATCCAAAGGCACACGTTAACAAGACTTTTGTTTTAATGATGACATACTTAATACATTAGTGGTAAAAATAAGTTTACACGTGAAAAATAGTTTTGTTAGTACAACAAAGTAAATCCTTCAAGCATGTTTTAAAGTTAAGGATTTGACTCACTACAACTATAGATTTTCTATCGTCTCAAAAAAAAAAATATAGATTTTCTATATTTACATGGTCAAACATCGATAAATATTCAATCAAAGATCGTTTAATTCAAATCCAATCTACATAGTACTTTGCAAGACTACCAATATCTTAATGCGCTTAAATGCAAAATCCTCTTATTGCAAGAAAAGATGCATTCTAAAGTTAATGGTTTCGTTTTAGTGAAGTTTTTTCGATTTGATGTTAATCTTCTTTTGGCATGGTAAGTTACGATTTGGCTTTTTAAGCAAAGTATGAGAAAACCTTTTTTTTTAAAATAAAATAAAATACGAGAACCTATTCTTTCTCATTCATCACTCATTATTTACTCCTTTGCTTGGTTGGCGACGGCTGGTCAATGAGATTGCTGTAAGAAAAATTCTAGAACTTTACTCAAGATCAATCCATATCCCAATCCAAATCATAGATTAAAATAAAATAAAGGATTGCAATTACTCAATCTAAAAGTTAAACTTTTAATATAAACAATGAATTTTGTAAAAGATATAAGGATTAAATAATTTTTTATCCTTATAAATATCTTAAATTGTATGTGTACATCTCTATGAAAGTCGTGCTACACAGTACTGCTGATGGCTAAATTGTGTAATCTAATTAAACTTCTACGTAAAACTATTTGACAAAGTGAGTGTAAGCAAATTAAAATTTAGGTCATCGTGAACTTAGCTCATTTGTTGGTTGATAAGTGTTTAAAAGTGATATATTTCATATAGGAGTTTAGGCATTTTAGTGACTTGTTTTGCAAGATTCTCTATGGAAAACTCCAATTATTGTGTAAATATGTCATTTATGCTTTTGAGCCTTATTCTACCCTTTTTGTGCAGGAAAATACAAGCAAGGAGCAAGAAACGTCAAAGTTCAAGGTCCCACGCTATTAGCGTGTCCTACGCTATTAGCGTGATGAAGAAATGGCCAAGGTCAGAGAGATACGCCATTAGCGTACCTGGGGCGTAGGATCTGGAGCACTCTTGAAGGCTACGCTATTAGCGTATACTGCGCTATTAGCGTACATTGTCCAGAGAGCTACGCCATATGCGTACCTGGAGCGTAGCAGACCATGAAGAACTACGCTATTGGCGTAATCTACGCTATTAGCGTAAATACTCCAGAGAGCTACGCTAATGGCGTGGCTGGAGCGTAGCATCAGGGCAGGACCAACGTGGCACACTCCTATTGGCCAGATTATAGGCCGCCTTACCACGCTATTAGCGTGAGTTGCGCTATTAGCGCAGGTGCAAAAATGCAGGCCCATTTAAATAGCATTCTTCCCTCTCTCTAACATTATTCACTATTCCATTGAAACATTTTATACATTTCTAGAGAGAGGTTAGAGCTATTTCATAGAGAGAAACACAAAGCAAGTGATTAAGGAGTAGATTCAACCCTAGATTCATTGAGACATCAAGGATCTTGGCATGGAATCTTCATCTTTCCTTCATTCCTTGCATTAGTTTACATGTCTATGTGTAACTATCACCTTCTTTGTAGTATTGAGGTAACTATCAAGCTATTATGTAATCTTTTGATCTTTTAATATATAAGGTTCTAGCTTAATGATTCAATATTGTTGTTATTCTTGCTTTTAATGCTTTCAAAGAGATTCAAGATGATTTGGACACAAACTCTTGAATCTAGAACTAGAATAACAATCTATCTTATGTTATATCACTCTTGACAAGTTTGTAAACCTTTGATAATTACTTTTAATCAAGATTTTAATGCTTTCGAATACTTAATCAGGCTGGACACGGTCGATTAAGTTATCTGATCGACTTTGTTATCGTTTAAGGAATTTGGACACGAATGTTTAAACGCTAACTTGGAAATAACGATGTCGCTTTGGACACGAAGGATATTGTAGAAATGATTGTAATAATATTGGTTATAAAGCTAGAGTCTGTTAATCGATCGAGAGATTGTTGCTGTTATGCTTGCTCGTTATCTTATACCGCAAGCGAAATAGTTCGATCCCCTCTCGTTTTTACTTTAGTGTCAAATATGGATATAGTGTTACAAACAAACAAATTATATCCAAACCCTTAATGTGAACGATTGTGTAAATGCTTATGATTAAACGTAACTCCCTGTGGAAACGATCCTATATATACTCACGTGTACATAGTTATATGACATGTAGGAAAAATCTTACATCAAAATGGCGCCGTTGCACAAGATTATGATGGAAGAAAACTTCAAACTGGTAGCACAACCGCAACGCCGCTTGAATCCAAACATGAAAGAGGTGGTGCGAAAGGAAGTAGTGAAGTTGCTTGAAGCCGGCATGATCTATCCTATCTCGGATAGTGCTTGGGTAAGCCCGGTTCAAGTAGTTCCCAAGAAAGGAGGAATGACGGTGATCACTAATGATAAAGATGAGTTGATCCCAACTAGAACCGTCACCAACTCTTTTGGCAACGGACAAAGGTCGATTAAGTTATCCGATCGACTTTGTTATCGTTTAAGGAATTTGGACACGAATGTTTAAACGCTAACTTGGAAATAACGATGTCGCTTTGGACACGAAGGATATTGTAGAAATGATTGTAATAATATTGGTTATAAAGCTAGAGTCTGTTAATCGATCGAGAGATTGATGCTGTTATGCTTGCTCGTTATCTTATACCGCAAGCGAAATAGTTCGATCCCCTCTCGTTTTTACTTTAGTGTCAAATATGGATATAGTGTTACAAACAAACAAATTATATCCAAACCCTTAATGTGAACGATTGTGTAAATGCTTATGATTAAACGTAACTCCCTGTGGAAACGATCCTATATATACTCACGTGTACATAGTTATATGACATGTAGGAAAAATCTTACATCAAAATGGCGCCGTTGCCGGGGAGTAACGGAAATTTTTGTCATAAGTATTGAAACAATTTTGTCATGTTAAGTCAATTTTGCACAAAATTCTTTCATGCATATACATATACACATATATCATTCATTATTTTTTTTATGCTAACCACTTGGTATAGTCTTGGTGAACTTTGTTTATGCGAGGTACCGTTGCTCACGAAGACCTACAATTTGATCCAGAGATTGAGAAAACTGCTAGGTTACTTAGAAAGCAAGCAAAGGAAGCTAGGAGATTAGCCAGGCTGGCTCAGCCGGAATCTTTACTTTTTATTCCTTCTCCGTCAGGTTCGGTGCATACTATATCACTAGGTGATTCTTCACATTCTTCTGCACATTCATCTCCGAGGAGTGAACCAGAAGTAGACATGGCTAATGAAGATGAGAATGCTCTACCTATGTGGGTTAGTCCGAGGAGGCTAGCTAATCTTGGCAATCGTAATGCCAAATCAATTGAGCTGAAGTCGGGGTTGATAAACTTGATAACTCATAACCAGTTTACCGGTATGGATCATGAGGATCCATATAGACATCTTACCAACTTCTATGTTACCGCCGGTACACTTGGTATGAAGGAAGATGAGGAAGAGGGCGTGTTTGTGCAATTGTTTCCTCATTCTTTGATCGGGAAGGCTAAGGAGTGGTATCTTGATCAACCAACTTCTTTGATGGAAAATTGGGGTGAGCTAGAGAAAGCATTTCAAGAAAGGTTCTTTCCGGAGGATAGGCATCTTGAGGCTAAAACTTCAATTACAACTTTTGCTCAAGGCCAAAGTGAGACTCTTTGTGAAGCTTGGGAGCGTTATAAATCATTGCTAAGGAATTGTCCAAAGCATGGATTTGATAGCCAAATGCAACTATATCTTTTTCGTCAAGGGCTTCAAGACATGTCCAAGACGATGCTAGATGCAAGTGCTGGAGGTTCTATTGCTATGAAAAATCCAGCTGATGCTGTCAAAATCATTAACCAAATGGCTCTCAACACAAGAAAATCCTCTCACAACCGGAATCCTAATCAAAGGAAAGTCGGTATTCTGGAGATAGAAGCAAATGATGCGGTCTTAGCTCAAAATAAGCTCCTCACTCAACAAATAGAAGCTATGCAAAAGGAGATGAGAGCTATGCCTAAACAAATTCTTGAATCTCTCAAGCAAGAAGGAGGAACCGCTTAAGTCAATACTTGTGGACTTTGTACGGGGGATCATCCCACCGGCTATTGTCCCGAACCCGGTTCTTTTGAAGGGGAAGAGGTCAACTATGTGGGAAACCAACAAAGGCCTAACCAACCACAACAAGCCGGAACCTCACAACAAAATCCGGGTACTTCCAACTTCCAAGGAAGGTATCCGGCCAACCAAAACCAACAAAGACCTTGGAGAACACCGTACAACAATAACTATCAATATCCACCATCAAACTTCTACCAACAACCTTACCAACAACCATTCAATAATCAATACCAATTTCCACCACCAAATAACCCCCAACAACCTAACAATTCCCAAAGCACCGAGGAGGTCTTGAAACAATTCATGCAAGTGTCCATGGCTAACCAGAAAAACACTGACGCGTCCATCAAAGGCCTTGAAACGCAAGTTGGTCAGTTAGCACAACAAATGGCTCAAGGTCCTCCGCAATTGGGAGCTTTCACCGCTAACACTCAACCAAATCCTAAGGAGCACCACAAGGCATAGCAGTCAAAAGCTATAGCTACAAGGAGTGGGAGAGTAGTAGGTAAAGGGGTAGGTGATGATATTGTTGTTGAAGAGAAGGATGATGAAGTTGTCAATGAGGAGGACAAAGAGAAGTTCGAGGAGGATAGTGTAGAGATAGAGGAGGAAGTGTATATAAAGAATAAAGAAGCATTAGTTGAAAAAGAAAAAAATCAAAAAAGAGATCTTGAGGTACAAGTGGAGATGGAGAGGAAGAATAAAGATGTGGGGAAAGATAAAGGGAAGAAACAAGTGGTTGAGAAGCAAGTGGTGGCTCAACGCTTACCATACCCACATGCTCCATCGAAGAAAGACAAAGAGCGGCAATACGCAAGGTTTCTTGAACTCTTCAAGAAGTTGCAAATTGATATACCATTCTCAGAAGCCTTGGAGCAAATGCCGGTCTATGCGAAGTTCATGAAAGATATCCTTTCCAAGAAAAGAAGAATCAATGATGAAGAGACGATCCAAATTGATGCCAATTGTAGTGCTATTATTCAAAGAACAATGCCAAAGAAAGAGCAAGATCCGGGAAGAGTCACTCTACCGGTAGCTATTGGCACAACACATGTAGGTAAAGCACTACTTGATCTTGGATCAAGCATCAATCTCATGCCTTTGTCCGTTGCCAAAAGAGTTGGTGACCTTTGTATAAAGCGGACTAGGATGATGTTGCAATTGGCCGACAAATCCTTTGCAAAACCATTAGGTATGGCCGAAGATGTTCTTGTAAAAGTGGACAAATTTATTTTTCCGGCTGATTTTGTGGTTATGGATGTCGAAGAAGATGAGGATGTGCCTATCTTAATGGGAAGGAATTTCATGCAAACGGCTCGGATGATGATTGATCTTGATGATAATATCATGAAGGTCAAGGTAAATGATGAAGAGGTTACCTTCAACATCCGAGAAGCTTTGAAGTACTCGAAAGACAAGGGTGCGTGTTTCAAAATGGATGCAACTGAAGAAGTCATCTTGACTACTCGGAAGCAAATGCACAATAGAACACCCCTTGAGAGTGCTTTGGTGGACGCACTCAATGCTATTGATGAAGACGAAGCAAGTGCCATTGAAGAGTGTTTGAAGGAGCTAGATTCCTTGAAGGAGGTTCTTCCTAATCAAGCCATACTTGAAGATTTGAAAGAAGAATCCAAGGAAGAAGCCAAAGTTGATGACACCAAGGTAGAATTAAATGTTTTACCATCTAATTTGAAATATGTTTTTCTTGAGAAAGATGGTACAAAACCGGTGATCATTAGTAGCTCCTTGTCCATCGATGAAGAAACAAAGTTGGTAGAGGTTCTCAAGGCCAACAAGGAAGCAATAGGGTGGAAGTTATCCGACTTGAAAGGGATAAGTCCATCTTATTGTATGCACAAGATTATGATGGAAGAAAACTTCAAACCGGTAGCACAACCGCAACGCCGCTTGAATCCAAACATGAAAGAGGTGGTGCGAAAGGAAGTAGTGAAGTTGCTTGAAGCCGGCATGATCTATCCTATCTCGGATAGTGCTTGGGTAAGCCCGGTTCAAGTAGTTCCCAAGAAAGGAGGAATGACGGTGATCACTAATGATAAAGATGAGTTGATCCCAACTAGAACCGTCACCGGATGGAGGATGTGTATAGATTATAGAAGACTCAATCAAGCAACAAGGAAGGATCACTTCCCCTGCCCTTCATGGATCAAATGCTTGAAAGACTCTCCGGTCAATCCTTTTATTGCTTCCTAGATGGTTACTCCGGTTACAATCAAATCGCCATGAATCCAGATGATCACGAGAAGACGGCTTTCACTTGCCCCTTTGGTATTTTTGCTTATCGAAGAATGCCATTTGGCTTGTGTAATGCACCCGCAACTTTTCAACGGTGTGTTCAAGCAATCTTCTCCAAACTTATTGGAAAATGCATGGAGGTGTTCATGGATGATTTCTCGGTTTTCGGTTCGTCATTTGATACGTGTTTGAATAGCTTGGATACCGTGCTGAAGCGGTGTATTGAAACTAGCTTGGTGCTCAATTGGGAGAAATGTCACTTCATGGTTACCGAGGGTATTGTCCTTGGTCATAAGATTTCTGCTAAGGGTATTGAGGTAGACCAAGCAAAGGTCGATGTCATAGGAAAGCTTCCTCCACCGGTAAATGTCAAAGGTGTTCGGAGTTTTCTTGGTCATGCCGGGTTCTACCGGAGGTTCATCAAAGACTTCTCAAAGATTGCAAAGCCTATGAGCAACTTGCTCAACAAAGATAAGTCTTTTGTTTTTGATAATGAATGTCTTGATGCATTTGAATCTTTAAAAGAAAAGTTGACCACCGCACCAATAATCATTGCTCCTAATTGGGATTTAAATTTTGAATTAATGTGTGATGCAAGTGATTATGCTGTTGGTGCGGTCTTGGGTCAACGTAAGGACAAAATTTTTCATGCTATTCACTATGCAAGTAAGGTTTTAAATGAGGCACAAATTAATTATGCCACAACTGAAAAAGAGTTACTTGCAATAGTATATGCAATGGAGAAATTTCGTTCTTACTTTGTAGGCTCCAAAATTGTTGTTTATACTGACCATGCAGCTATCAAGTATCTCCTTACTAAGTCCGACTCAAAGCCTAGACTCATCCGGTGGATGTTGTTGCTTCAAGAGTTTGACTTAGAGATCAAGGATAAGAAAGGCACGGAGAATCTTGTAGCTGATCACCTTTCAAGGTTGACAAACAATGAGGTAACCAAGAATGAACCGGAGGTTCGTGAAGAATTTCCAGATGAACGGTTGCTAGCTATCAATGTGAGACCGTGGTTTGCCGACATGGTGAACTACAAAGCAACCGGGTTCATTCCGGAAGATTTTGAATGGCAACAACGCAAGAAGTTCCTTCATGATGCTAACCACTTTGTGTGGGATGAGCCTTATTTGTTCAAAATTGGAGCGGACAATCTCTTGCGTAGGTGTGTGGATGATGAAGAGGCAAAGAAGATCCTATGGCAATGTCATAATTCGCCCTATGGAGGTCACTTCAACGGGGAGAGAACAGCCGCAAAGGTACTTCAATCCGGGTTCTATTGGCCAACTTTATTCAAAGATGCCAATTTACATTGCAAGTATTGTGATGAATGCCAAAGAACCGGATCAATGTCAAAAAGAAATGAGATGCCTCTACAACTCATCCTTGAAGTGGAAGTGTTTGATTGTTGGGGTATAGATTTTGTTGGCCCTTTTCCTTCATCATATTCAAATGAGTACATCTTGGTAGCTGTTGATTATGTTTCAAAGTGGGTGGAAGCCGTAGCATCGCCTAAAGCCGATAGCAAGACGGTAGTGAAGTTCCTAAAAAAGAATATTTTCACCCGGTTTGGTACACCAAGAGTTCTCATTAGTGATGGAGGGTCACACTTTTGCAACACACAACTTGCCAAGGCCCTAGATCATTATGGAGTCAATCACAAAGTAGCATCACCGTATCATCCGCAAACGAATGGACAAGCCGAAGTTTCTAACCGGGAGGTCAAACGCATACTTGAGAAGACGGTCTCTACAACTCGGAAGGATTGGTCGGCTAAACTTGATGAAGCTTTGTGGGCATATAGGACTGCATACAAGTCTCCTATAGGCCTCACTCCTTTCCAAATGGTTTATGGCAAATCTTGTCACTTACCGGTCGAGCTCGAACATAAAGCATTTTGGGCATTGAAGTTCCTCAACTTTGATCAAGAGAAAGCCGGTGAAAGAAGAAAAGTTCAAATGCATGAGCTTGAAGAATTGAGAAATCAAGCTTATGAATCTTCAAAGCTCTACAAAGAAAGGACCAAGAAGTATCATGACAAGAGGATCATTCTGAGACAATTCATGCCGGGGCAAATGGTATTACTTTTTAATTCAAGACTGAGATTGTTTCCGGGCAAATTGAAGTCTAAGTGGTCCGGACCTTTCATGGTTAAAGAGGTCAAACCATACGGAGCTGTTGAACTTGAGGACCCAGTCACCAAAGCCAACTGGACTGTTAATGGGCAAAGGCTTAAGCCCTACTTCGGTGGTGAAATTGATCGGTGTTTGACGACGATTTCACTAATCTAGCCATGATTTCTTCAAAATGCGTCAAGCTAAGGACGTAAAACAAGCTCTTGCTGGGAGGCACACCCAGTTTTGTAAGTATTTTTATGTTTATTGCATATAGTAGTAGTACATAAGCATTTACAAGCAGAAATGAAAAACTTTGAAAAACTGATCCTGAAGCCTCACGCTATTAGCGTGAGTTTGGCGTGGGAGAAAAAAAAATTTGTGGGCCCAGGGGATTAACTCTCCTTAACTTCCCACAACCCCTCATTTTCCCCTTTTACGGTTTCATTACTTCATTTTCTCATAACCACACACAAAAACTTCTCTCCCACTCACTAACCCTAGAAATCAAACCCACTTTTCAATTGGTTTCAAGCATCCATTTTTGCATCATTTCTTCTTTCATTTGTGTTGCTTCTCTCTGCATTAACAAGGTTTGATCTTCTCTTCCTATCTTTGTTCTTGAATTTAAAAAATCCATGTTTTTGACATGATTAGAGATGGTTAGGTTAGGGTTAGAGTTTTGATTTGTGAATAGAGATTGTTCTTCATTGATAATAGTTGGAAAAGGAACAATAATCATAACCCACATGCAACAAACATTCATCTTTTGATTTTGACCCATTTTGTAAATTTGAAAAATAAGGGTTTTGAATGATTTGTGTACCAATGTTGTGATTCTGATTCCTTTTCATGATTCTATTGTGTTTTAGAGACATAGGATGAAACCTAGGGTTGAAATTTGCTGGTTGGTGTTGTGAAATTGCAGGAACAAAGATTTTGAAAATTTGAAAATTGCAGGTACGAAGAACTACGCTAATAGCGAAATATACGCTAATAGCGCAACTTTTCCAGAAAAATTTTGCTAATAGCGTACCCTACGCTAATAGCGAAAGTTTCCCAGAAAAATTTCGCTATTAGCGTGGCAGGCGCTAATAGCGTAGATCTTCATACTTGCCCAGATTTTCAAAATTTTTGATGTTTTTAAATAACCAATTCTGCTTTGTGCTAATATTTTTTATGCAATATGTTGGTATTTCCTGGTTTTGTTGCAGATGGCACCGAAAAATGTTGAAAAAACTACCGGGACCAAACGTCCAAGAGGCAAAGGTGCCTCTACCTCTGCTGCACCTGCAATCCCAAACCGTTTCCCCACCCCTGCCCACTCTGCCAGGTTTAAGAAGATGGCACAGTACAAAACCTGGCACGAGAAAACCTTTGACATTCACCCTAGTGGTGAGCATGCTGATATGCTCCACATTTTCACTGGTCGCAAATGGACCAAACTCCTTGTGCCCGCAACTGAGATTAACACCGACCTAATCAGGGAGTTCTATTGTAATGCTGTCCCTGATGCCTCACCCGCTACCTTTGCTGAGACTTTCTCTTGGACTTCTTATGTCCGAGGAAAGCAAATCCCATTTGATAGGGATGCAATCAATGATTTCCTTGAAAATGCCTTAAACCTTGAACCATCTGAGGACCCCACAATGCCCACCTTGTGTACCTATGCTAAGAGAAACGCTCAAGGCAATTGGAAATTTCAGCAAATTGAGCGTGATATCATGAACAAGGGTAGGTGCTTTGTAAAGAATGACAAGGGAGAGATTAGGCATGCACTTACCAAGGAGATGACCGCTACTGCCCGCTTAGTTTTCCAATTCCTTGTCCACAATGCCCTTCCTAGAGCCCATACATCCGATGCCCCAAAAGTCGTTCTACCACTCATCTGGTGCATTATGAAAGAAGTGCCTGTTGATATTGCTCGCATCATAGCCAATGAGATGAAGGCTGTGGCTTTGAAAGTTGCCACGGGTGCTAAGAAGGTGGCATTGTTCTACCCGAGTTTGATTATGGGATTGCTTAAGGCTAATGGAGTGCCCATTTCTGGACCCTATGATGAAGATATTGAAGGGGCCATTACTGACACTCATATTCGCACCTGGGAGAAATCAGAGCAGAGGGCAGCCCAATACCATTTCTCTGATGATGAAGGTGGCCCATCTGAGGGTGCTGGTTCTTTTGACTTTTCAGGTTTGCAGACCTTTATGCTGGAGCAGCAGATGCATAACCAGTACGTGAGGGACCAGAACAGCTTCTTAATGGATCAGAATGAGGCAATTTGGAGGAGCAACATGGGCATACACCAGGACCTCTACAATGCTCACATGCATCCGGGAAATGCTGAGTACCCGGTTATGACTCCTGAGCAGTACCAGGCTTATGTTCATTGGCCTGAGGGCAGGCCAAATCCTTATGTGGGGGTGGCTGATGCTGTTGATGATGAGGCGACACCTGATGATGCTGGAGTTGTGGGTGATGATGATGTGTACCAGGATCTTGATATGGATGATGCTGGAGAGGATGATCAGTGATCTGGGTTTTTAGTGATGTTTTTCTTTCTGCTTTCTAACTCTATGTTTTTATTTCATGTTGGAACAGTTGTTTATTTGGTTGTATTTTGTACTCTTCAAGCACTGTGGTTTTAGTGCTTGATTTGTTACTTTGTTACTTTATATTTGGTTTAATAACTTAGCTTTTTGGTTTAATAACTTATGCTTTGGATGAAATTTTTGTTCACATCTTGCTTGTGTTTCTCAAAAGAAAATTGCTCATGAACAATAAATTTTAAAGTGCTCCATGGAGCCATGTTTGAGCAAAAGCAGGTGAGTGATAATGATTTTACTTGTGATAAAGCGTAAGGCCAAGGTATTGGTTTCCTGTTATTCTAGGTTTTTAATAAGAATTTGAAACTTGTACTTTGCACAAAATATATATCATGTAAGTCTTTTCATAAACATAAATATCTTTGAACCACTTAGTACTTAACCTAAATGTGAGGTAGCTTCAATCTGTTGTATATATGCTGGAGACCGATAATCATCGTCTAACTTGTTTTAGTTATGCTAAATCTGATAATTATTTTGAATTGTTTGAAAGCATGGAAAGGATCAAGGCACTTTTTGAATTGAGAGTAACCTACTTGACCACATAAAGCCTGTGAGAAGAGCGAGTATCCGATACCCCAATCTGAGCCAAATGAATCAAGTCCTCAAACATGAACTGTCAATATTCATAAGCACAATGCTTGTTGAATTTGCCTGAAATTTTTCAAAAATCCAGTTCATGGTTGAATCTTATAGGACTTTGATAATTTTACTTTGTTGAACCCTTAACCTTTTTGTACTTTGTCCCTTGCCTTAGGATAGGGGAACATTCAATTAGAGTTTTGTTGTATTCAAGTTGGGGAGGAAAAGGAGGCATTATATGTTAAGTTATGGTGAAGTTGTAAAATAACCTGACAACATTGAATCAAAGAAAAAAATTGTACATTTGAAAAAGAAAAGAAAAGAAAAAGAAAGAGAAAAATCAAAAAGAGAATAAGTTGTCAAGGTTATAAGTTTGATTGTTAATCACCAAAGGTTTTAATTCTTGGTAGGGAAGTATATGGATTTCAAGTTGTGATACAAAAAAATGTTCCTCTTTGATAGGCTTTCTGATCAATTGTCCCACATATGACATTTCTTTTGTAGCCCGGCCAAGTTATAACCCTTGCAAGACCTTTTGATCCATGCTTTTATGCTTTTTGAGACGATATTTGGATGGACACCTAACTTAAATAGGATGTTAGCATGATTGTTGGATGTGTGTTCATTACCTCATTCATTGTTATCCTTATATTGCATTTACTTTCAAAGAAGTGTGTTAGGTGTGGTTCATAGATAGATATGTTTATGTTTTGAAGTTTATGATGTATAGTTTGTGCTTAGGACATTTTTCGCATTCTTAGTTTGAACCTAGAGTAGCGGAGGACTTCATGCTTATCCACGCGATCATATTTGAATCACCATTTGTTTATTTTTGTTTTGAATTGTTTGACACCATGTTGAAAACCTTGTCCAAAGCCTTGTTAGTTTCCTTTTCAATTGATTTGTTTGAGGACAAACAAAAAGCCAAGTTGGGGAGAGTTTGATAAGTGTTTAAAAGTGATATATTTCATATAGGAGTTTAGGCATTTTAGTGACTTGTTTTGCAAGATTCTCTATGGAAAACTCCAATTATTGTGTAAATATGTCATTTATGCTTTTGAGCCTTATTCTACCCTTTTTGTGCAGGAAAATACAAGCAAGGAGCAAGAAACGTCAAAGTTCAAGGTCCCACGCTATTAGCGTGTCCTACGCTATTAGCGTGATGAAGAAATGGCCAAGGTCAGAGAGATACGCCATTAGCGTACCTGGGGCGTAGGATCTGGAGCACTCTTGAAGGCTACGCTATTAGCGTATACTGCGCTATTAGCGTACATTGTCCAGAGAGCTACGCCATATGCGTAACTGGAGCGTAGCAGACCATGAAGAACTACGCTATTGGCGTAATCTACGCTATTAGCGTAAATACTCCAGAGAGCTACGCTAATGGCGTGGCTGGAGCGTAGCATCAGGGCAGGACCAACGTGGCACACTCCTATTGGCCAGATTATAGGCCGCCTTACCACGCTATTAGCGTGAGTTGCGCTATTAGCGCAGGTGCAAAAATGCAGGCCCATTTAAATAGCATTCTTCCCTCTCTCTAACATTATTCACTATTCCATTGAAACATTTTATACATTTCTAGAGAGAGGTTAGAGCTATTTCATAGAGAGAAACACAAAGCAAGTGATTAAGGAGTAGATTCAACCCTAGATTCATTGAGACATCAAGGATCTTGGCATGGAATCTTCATCTTTCCTTCATTCCTTGCATTAGTTTACATGTCTATGTGTAACTATCACCTTCTTTGTAGTATTGAGGTAACTATCAAGCTATTATGTAATCTTTTGATCTTTTAATATATAAGGTTCTAGCTTAATGATTCAATATTGTTGTTATTCTTGCTTTTAATGCTTTCAAAGAGATTCAAGATGATTTGGACACAAACTCTTGAATCTAGAACTAGAATAACAATCTATCTTATGTTATATCACTCTTGACAAGTTTGTAAACCTTTGATAATTACTTTTAATCAAGATTTTAATGCTTTCGGATACTTAATCAGGCTGGACACGGTCGATTAAGTTATCCGATCGACTTTGTTATCGTTTAAGGAATTTGGACACGAATGTTTAAACGCTAACTTGGAAATAACGATGTCGCTTTGGACACGAAGGATATTGTAGAAATGATTGTAATAATATTGGTTATAAAGCTAGAGTCTGTTAATCGATCGAGAGATTGCTGCTGTTATGCTTGCTCGTTATCTTATACCGCAAGCGAAATAGTTCGATCCCCTCTCGTTTTTACTTTAGTGTCAAATATGGATATAGTGTTACAAACAAACAAATTATATCCAAACCCTTAATGTGAACGATTGTGTAAATGCTTATGATTAAACGTAACTCCCTGTGGAAACGATCCTATATATACTCACGTGTACATAGTTATATGACATGTAGGAAAAATCTTACATCATTGGTAAGAACAATGCATAATATATGTAAGGTTAGAGGTTCAAACCTCAGTCACCAAAAAAAAAAAATTAAATACAGCACAAACAAACACATGTATATGCTTAATGCCATATTATATATTCATTCCTTATACATGACTATCTTTCTAAATTTGGTTGAGCGAAGCTAAATGGTATCTTTACCTTCGGTCCAGTTTATGTTTCTTAAAGCTTTGTTTGCAAGTTTGGAGGAAAGGGAAGAGATAACTTTGAGGGGTGTGAACTATATAGAAAAAGAGTAATGTTAGTAACACTCTCTTTTGGACATCCTCTCTAATACTCACTCTCTTGTTGGTTTAAATCATTGTGGGTCTACACTTTGAAAATTGAACATACACAAAGCGGTGAGACATACATTGATTTCTTCCCATAAAAGCGTAAGTACTAGAGAGAATGTTGAAAAGTGAGTGTTGCTAGCATTACTCAAACTTTCACAATATTTGAAAGAGCAATTTTTTTAGATAATGATAAACTAATATTTATGATTAATGTATTTTTAATTTTAATAATATTATAAAACATAGATTGAATTTGAAAAATTCATATAAACCCTTCCAGACCCTCCTTCAATACAATTTTTAGTTACCTCAAATAAAAGAGATTTTGTATTACGAATAAAAATTTGTCCCCAAAACCCTCTCATCCCGATGTCTTCTATTTCTTCCACTTTTTCTTTCCTTTTTTTTTTTTTCAAACCCTCCCCTCCCCTCCAACTCCCAGACAAAGCCTAAAGGGTTTTGATGGTAGAGAGAGGGTTGATATCTTTCGTTGGGTGTGGAGTTAGTATTGTCTTGAGCGCATGTGTTGTTTAGTGAGGAAGGTGGCTCGAGGTTGTACGTTAACCAATGAATAACGTGTAAATTTTTCTGGAGAAGGATGAGTTAGAAGGATGTTTTTCGTTTATGTGATGAAGATTGTGAGAGTCTTTGTCACGTGTTCAAGGATCGTGGACGTGTGTCGGAAGATTGGTCCTTACAGTACACGATCAATCTCTCATCTTCTACTTGTAAGTAAGAAGTATTTGCACCATTACAATGGTAGAGTGATGAAAAAAATTTCAAGGGTGTTGAGTTAGTTCTTACTTGGATTGTTAGAAAGGTAATGGTACTTCAGATTCTTATGTTGATGTGTGTATTTTTTATTTTTTATTTTGAAAAAGGCCAAAATGTATTGATGTGTTCTCAATCTTAAAAGGATTGTATTACTAACCATTCTAGTTTTCTTTTTTATCTCCCATCACTAAGCTGGTAGGCAAGTTGTCGCATTACAGGTTCAAACATGTTCACTATAAAATCAACCAGAACTCAAGACACTCTATCTTTATTCATGAAGACAGAGTGATTAATCATGCTTTTATCCTAGCTAAATTTAATCATGTCTCAATAAGTTATTAATAAGTTATATCCAAACATACTCTAATGATGCGGATAAGAGTAATGTTACATTAAAGTAGTTAAATATTTGACAAAAATGCTTTGATTGTAAGGATTGTTGTTATTTGGTGGATAAAGCAAAAAATATGACAATTCATTCATTCAACAATTTAAAATATTTGGACTACTTAGCATCATCATATTAATGACGATGGGTCCTAATCCAATTATCATGGGTCCTAACCCTATTATCATAGATTATAGAAAGCATTAGTAACGACGAATTTTTTGAATTATAAGAAAAATACAAAACCAACAGGCAAGAAAAAAATAAATTAAAGAAGAACGTGGCAAAAGAAGTCAACATCAATGTTGACTGCAAACTAGTAATTGCGTGTTTGACATCTTTGTCTTTGAATAAAGGTTTCCAGCCAGATAAATAAAGGGGAATTAGTCACTTTAGTCCCTGAATGGGGAACGATTCGTCAATTTAGTCCCTGAATGCAGATAATATGCAAAACAGTCCATGCATGGTCAATTTCAGGGACTAAAGTGACTAACGAAGTCTACATTCAGGGACTAAATCGACTAACGGAGTCTGCATTCAGGGACTAAATTGACTAACAAAGTCTACATTCAGGGACTATTTTGCAATTTATCTGCATTCAGGGACTAAATTGACGAATCGTTCCCCATTCAGGGACTAAAGTGACTAATTCTCCGATAAATAAATCAACTACAAATCGAGTTTTTCCCTAGAAAAAAAAACAATAATCGTGTTTTCATCAGTTTTTAAAATTTTCGAAATCAGTAATTCAACAAATTATTGAAAGAAACTCTAAACAAATGACAATAAAATTACATTAAATACTTATGACGACGTTCTCTCAACTTTCAAATTTTCTTTGATCTCGGGGAGTCTCTAAAACTCAACTATAAAAGTAGAAAAATTATATGGTGAAGTCATAAGAATAACTTTTTTGGTGAAGTTAACACTATAACATCAAAAATGTAATGAGTAACATCCCACTGTTTGTACAATGACATCAAAAGTTCAGTCCTCATAGACTCATAGTATCATCAATTCATCAGATTAACAAGACTACACTTAATCTAATTTTATCCTACCTTGTTATAAGCGTAACACCCCACAAAGTGTAACACTTAAGACTATCACATAATATCATCAACTCTGTTTGCATGTTAAAAATTCAAAAGCCTAAAATGGTACGTGTAAGTCCAAGATGTTGCAAGCATTACTAGATGAATTACTATCGATCATTAATCAGTAATCAACAATTTAAAAATGAATCAAACATTAAAATCAAAATTAACTTTTTCAAAAAAATCAGTTTCCTGACCACGCCGTAGAAGCTCCCATAAAAGTATTGCACTAACTCTAATTCTATATTTTGTTAACATGTATAAATTTCGTTATAAATATTTAGGTAATATGTCTGTATAAAATAATTTTATACACATATTATAAATTTTTTTAATTGCTTAGATATGTGAACGTATTAGGCTCTGTTTGGTAAAAATAGCGGATAGCTGATAAGCTAGCTGATAGCTTTTAGCTGATAAGCTAGCTGATGACTGATGGCTGATAAGTTAGTTGAAGTGTTTGGTAAAATTAGCGGTTTAACTAGCTGATAAATGTAAAATGACATAAAAGGGTATTATTAATTCAAAATATAAAGTTTATATAACTTGATATTTAAATATTCAGGAATTCTTAATTCAATTTTGTTTTTTAAAAAGTAATTGAAATTTATAAATTTAATATATCTTTTATATTGTAAATTAAATTTTATTCACTAAAAAATTTATTTAAGTATAACGAGGTATATATACTTTTTTGTCAACGGAGGTATATATATTTTTTTGTCAACAACATAAGGCAAGAGAGATAAATGGAGGTATTTTGTCAAAAAAAAAACAAGAAGATAAATGGAGGTATATATTGTCAGCAACATAAGGTAAAAGATAAATGGAGGTATATATATTGTCAGCAACATAAGACAAGTGAGATAAATAATAACGAGGGATGTATTTGTCAAAAAAAAATAAAATAACGAGGGATGTATATTTATTAGGGGAAAAAAACGAGGGATGTATGTTAGGGAATTGTAGGTTTGAATTAAATTATAATAAAAGAGTAAAAATGGATTTTAGATAAAACAATAGGGGTAAAAGTGGAAGAAAATATAAGAAGCTATAAGCTATAAGCTCAAACGCTACTTGGAATAGCTTCTGAAAAATAGCTTATAAGCTTGTGAAATAAACTATAAGCTCATGGTCAAAAGGTGTTACCAAACAGAACTATTTGTCAAATGAGCTTATAAGCTAGAAGCTAAGAGCTAAAAGCTCTTTTTTGGTGTTTACCAAACAGACCCATTTCGCTAACTAGTCAAAAAATGTATCTTCACATCTTATCAATCACAACATGAAGTCAATGGACCAGTCAAAATCCCTTATGTCGACTACTTATTTGGACAAGCTAACGTAATAAATAAATTAAAAAAAGTTCCTTCAAAAAAAAAATTAATTAAAAAAAGTAAAATGCGAGTTTTGTTTTTCAATTATAGAGAAATGATAAATGGACACACAATTTGTGACGCAAATACAACACCATGGGCAAAACGGTAATTTTGGTGTGAACTATAGGGTTAATTTGGTAATTCCACTTCATTCTTCCCATTTTCTTTGTCTTTCTTGTTCTTCTCTTCCCGACCTCTTCTTCTCTCTTGCATTTTCACCACCACACCCTCCTTTCTGACCACCACCACCGCAACCGCCTTCGTCAGTCACAACCACCACCTCTGTACTCGTCAATTACCACCGCCGCCGTCAGTCCGTCTTGCCGCCGCGCCCTCCGTCCTTGTCACTACCATCATCCTCGCCACCACACCTTTATACCGTCCTCACCATCGTCGTCATCGACCTCCAACCCCTTCAGATCTGAACACACCTTTCTCACCACCGTCTCCGTCATCCATCACTACCACCGTCCTTGGTATCTTTTTTGAATTTGTTTTTGCAGAGAAATAGATTAGAGAGGAGAACGACGACGGTAGACTGTCGTCGCCGGTGGCCGGAGATTTGGAGAGGGGGGGAGAGAGAGTGTGTAACAGTGGTGGTGGTGATTTACGAGAGAAAGAAACAGAGACAGTACAGGGATGACATAATACAGGTTGAAAGAAAAGAAAAAATAAAATAAAAATACTGTATAAGGATACGGTGTCTAAATTGTGTTTGGTTTTTTTGTGTCAAGTTATCATTGCTCCAATTATATTAGATTGATATAAATGACGGATAACTGCAAATTTAATGGGAAGGTTCATATTTTGGTTTGATGCACACAATCTCTTTGGATTTGAATTGGCATATTTAAGTTAATCACACTTGGAAGGAGGACAACTATTGTGCTGATTAGTGCTTATTGGCTTGTCAATTTCAATTTTACCTTTTGATTCTTTAAATTGTACTATTGTTAAAAAATTCATAATGAAAATTTCATGGAGACATAAACATGTCAATTTTTTTACTAAGACTAAAAACAAAATTTGATATATTTATAGGAACTAAATACTAGTTTAACCTTTTCTTTTATCTATAAATATAGTTGGTTTTTATTTTCATTTTAGAATACACTTTTTTAAGGGCCTTGCTAGAGTAAAATGACTAGTAATGAATTTGTTTGTACACCTTAAACTTCTTCTACATTCATTTACATCTCATTTTCTCTCTTATTGTCGCATCATAAAATATACTTATGACTTTACTCTATTTATTTCTATGTCTGTCGAGGCGTATAAGAAGTGTATGGATATCGGCTCATCCGTAACAAAAACTGTAAAAGAGAAAGGGTATTGGTTGAGAAATCTTTAAATAAAAATTTTATCTTAAAAATGTAGATTTTTACTTTTAATAAAGTAATCATTATATTACCTTTTTATAAAAACTTATCTATTTTAATTGCTTAATCAATACCCATAGGGTACTTGTTAACATTCTCCATATATATGATAATGTATCAAACCATGAAGCTGATCATTGAAAGTGTTCTAGTATCATTTAATCAAAAATAAAAAAGTGTTGTATCATTAATAATAATCCACAACAAATTGTAATTTATATAAAAGAAACATCAATTATAAACAAGTCTAATACTATACATACCATGGAAAAAAGTTGTCTAATGCAAAAGATTAAGAGATGCTCCTCAATTCGCAAGCCGTGTCTCCTACCTACTCAAGTCACTTTCATAATATTAATTAATATTAGTGGAGGATAGCTATTTGAGTCAATGTTACCAATTATTTGTCTCTAAACATGCAAAATAATACTTTGTTTCCCTTGCTGAAATTCCTTATGCTTTGGCTTTACTCAAGTTTACGTCAATATAATTTGCATTTTTCTCTTTATAATTGTGTGTTTGGTAATTGGTGTCCACATAAAGGAAAAGCAAATACTAACTTTATTCTTTGCGATTATTAATTAATAAGGTCAACAGAGTAGCATAAGCACAAGAGTGGCTGCTTAGGCTAAACAAGTGAAAAACTAATGACTCATCCATAGCATTGTCTATCTTACCTAATGGATGGTACACCAATCCTCTGTATTGTCTGGTTCTGTCCAAATTATCGAAAGGCAATCATAAGGAGCTGAAAGTATATGATTTTTTTTTTTAATTTATTTTTAAAGAGTAAAAACATGAATTTTAAATTATAATACCTCCATGCGTAGTAGGCAAAGGCTTGAACATAAATAGAAATAATTTTGGCCATGTAGGTGAGTATGTGGACAATTTGGAGGCTATGAAAAATTTGATTATTATGTAGCTAAAGAGACATCCGCAGTTACTCTAAAACAATTTTATATATTTGATATCCAATGAGAGCCTTTCTATTTAATCATATCATTTCATTATTTTTTTTAAAACCAAATGACCCAATGCTCCAATACCTCTATTAAAAACTACAGATTGAAGAGTCTAATTGACACACGTTGTGACCTATGTCCGGAGATAAATATTTGAACCACATGGCTGGATGTAATTTCATAAAAGGGTTGAGTAAACATAGTGCCTGTTTGGTATACTGGTGGAAGCAAGAAAAACGGCGTTTTGGCTAAAGCTTCAATTTGGAGCTTCTGCTTTTTCACGGCAGAATTGCTTTGGTATCTGTGCTGCCGTGGTTTTGGTTGAGAAAAAGCTATACCAAACACATACATAATAGGGAGGCAACCACCCTCGCCCTTTCTAACTATCAAGTTAGAACATGGAAGGGGACCAAGAATAGCTAATGACAAGTATGTGGTCATTCATATATACGTCACACGATCACATAGGATATACTCATAATGGTCAAATATCCTTCTTACATTAAAAAGGTATGTGTATGTCCCCTTGTACCTTATCTTATCATGTCGATTAAGGAAGAATCTTTGGTGGACCTATACCCCCGGATTATGCAAAAATCTCAACTTTGAAAAGAGAACACTATTAAAGACGATCTCAAAATACTAGATTAACTTTCAATTATGACAACACTAACCCTAAACGGTGACAATGATCTAAATTTGTGTTTTCAGACGATAACAATAGTGATTTCATTGGTTACCAAACACACGCTGCATCTTAAAATTTATAATATAAAGTAGTAAAAAAGTATTTATTGAAAGTGATAGACGATTGGCAAGTGCACCAAATACTATCGAAGTAGTAAAAATATCGATCCCACGAGGACTGTTTTTAACTTCAATAATTCAATTGCGTTATAGAAATAGGATGTGTAAAGTTTATTTTGGTTTGCCACTAGGCAGTAAATTTGGTTTGATTTTATGAAATCAAATAAGAGAAAATAGATTTGATTAAGAAAATATGGAGAGAGATGAGATCAGGTCTGTCGAATCCTCTATGTTTCCCCTAATTGGTTACTGCACCTATTATTACTAATGATTCTCTAGTTTCACGATAGTTAACAAATTAGCCCTAATCAATCCCTTGAGTTAGGACCCTCTTCTTAAACTACAGCCCCTAATTCCTTAGGTGGTCTAATAATCCTTGAAGGTTTTATGAACGTTAACCCAATATCACTAACAAACGATTATCCATTCCTAGACTAACCATGTTTATTAGAACAATTCAATTAGGTCTAAGTCGAAAGCTATGGTCAGTAGTCATTCGTTCTCACTAAATCATGTTTATATTTGATCAGGATATAAAAAGCATTAAGAACAATTGAATTGAATAAAAACTAGAATATCATTAATAACTAATAGAGTTTCACAACAACATATATCAATTAGGGTTACATAGATTCATCTCTGACCTAATCTCTGAGAGATTTAGCTACTCATAATTGAGTTTACAAATAGCATAATCAATGGAAGAATTAAAACATACATAAACTAGGTTAGAGATGATGAAATCCTCTCCTCTGCAGCCTCCTGGGTGTTAAAATTGCACTTTAGCTCTCCAAAATCGTAATTCCCTTTGTTTGAGACTGACTTTAGCTCAAATAGGCAATTCTGCTCGCCCAAAATCGTACCACGATGACATAAATCGTACCACGATTGCTTCATTAAACCCTAATTACCTTCCAAGCCCTTCTTGCAATCGTATCAAGATTGGTTGGATCGTACTGCGATGAAGCTCCTTCAAAAACATGCGTTCTGACTTCAAGAAATCGTATTGCGATGGTGAAAATCGCAATACGATTGGCAGCTTGCAGTTGTTCCAATTTTCTTGCTTTTAACACCTCCTGGATACTTTATATTGCTTAGAACTCTATCAAAATGTCAAATTTAGTCCTAAAAATTATGTAATGACAGCATGTCATCACAACCCCAAACTTAAACCATTCCTTGTCCTCAAGGAATTCATTTGCAACATTGACAGTCGACAGTAAAATAACAAATACCTGATCAAGTGATACCACCAAAAAGTTCAACACCTTACTAGCTAAAGATGAGCTGGTTTGACTTGTTCGCATCCACCAATTCACAACTCCACGCAACAATTTGAATAGGGTTCACAGTCGACATGCAATTTACATATTACCATACGCTTGAAAAGTTTATAAACGTCAATCAAAATCAATGTCAATGCACACTTTGAGGTCTTTTAAGGGTTATAACGGGGCTTAGGTGAAGGTGGGATAATATTTGGATAAGTAGGCTACACAAAATTTGAGTTAGGCATTCCTACGGAAGTTAAAGCACAAAATTCAATTCTTCATTCATTCACCTTATGGAACAACAATTATGCAAAGGTACTAGAGAATACTTGTAACTATTGGGACAATCAAGTTTGAAGTTACTCGGATTTTCAATGTTTTGTCCCTTTTTCATCATTCATTTTCATCAATTTTTTTTTGATACACCATTTTTGTGTATATTTTGCATGACAATTTCTTTTTTTTTTTCTTTCTTTCATTTGTTCTCTTATTCTTATTCTCTAGTACCCCCACCCCAAACTTAATTGGTTGCAAATTCCAATAGCAACCCCAAACTTAATCTTTAGCAACATACTACAATGCCTAACTCAGAAAGACAATAAGGGATAAAACCTAAAAATCTCTAAGCTTGTAATGTGGTTTGTCACCGAACAAAAAGTTCTAATCCTACCTGCTCAAATTGGTTAAGAAAAGGATAAAATATAACAATTAAAATCAGGGTAGGCTTCAAAAGGCTCAAAGGACCAAGCACTTTTGCCTCAGTGTGCTAATGACAATGACCAATCAACAGTAGAGAAAAATCGCAAGTTCTAGAAATGTAAATGCATGGAATAATATAAGTAAATTGAAAAACAAAATTTGGCAATGAACCTTATGGCTGAGATTTCTGGGAATTGTGACTACCTATCTTGAACTGCCGTACACTTCGCCTTTGAAATACCAAGTCACTCTTCCTTTTGAACTTTTGGAATATCACTTTGATCAGACAATTGTTACTAAACTGGAAAAAGTCAACAAACAAGCAAATTCATCAATAATAAACAAGTTCAGATTCAATCACATAACAGGGGGTACAATTGAGTTATTCTAACACACTGACAATTTTCTGACTCAACAATAGAAATAAAATACTGTAAATAAAAACATAATAATAAAAAGGATGGGTTGCCTCCCACCAAGCGCTTTCTTTTACGTCATTGAGCTTGACGCTTCAACCACTGTTAGGGTGGCAAATATGATAGAAAGAATATATCACCCTTCTTCTTCCTCTTGTTAGGCAGGAATTCCATGAACTTGGCATAAAGAATCAGATACTCACATGCACTCACTGTTAATCTTTTGGAATTTAAGCTCTCCCACCTTAGAGAAGGATATGCATCCATCTGCACACGAGTGATTTCCTTAATCCCCGTTGGTTCAGACTTCGGGAAAATATCAACACTCCTCACTTTGGGATTTTCTTCCACCACAACCTTGTGACACTCAGTCTCCATCTGAACCAGCTTCCTCTAAGACTCATGTGCTTTCTCAATAAGATCACCACACTGAACATCAAACTTCTCAAATGAAACTTGATTTGACACCAAGAAATCATCTAAAATATTTTGAAGTTGAGTATTGTAATCGATGTTGATCACCTCTTTCTTCCCTTCACAATCACTACCTGGTTGATTCGCCTCACAACGACCGCAACTCTCATTTAGTATCGAGATTTTACTGCCCAAACATTTTATCTTCAAAGATAGCATATATTTTTCATACTGCAAGGACCAAATCTCTTCTGTGTCATAGAGGCGTAACATGTCTATCATAGCTGCAAAACTTGGATAAACTTTTTAGTAGCACAGTACAATGAGAAGAAAAAGAAGAGCATAAATCATTTTTTTTCTAAGTTTTTTTTTTCAATATAAAAAAAATATATAAATGACAGAAATCCTAATTAAAAACAAAATTGCCAAATTGAAATGACTCAACAGTCCCAGGCAACGGCGCCAAAAACTTGATAGATGATTGGCAAGTGCACCAAATACTATCGAAGTAGTAAAAATATCGATCCCACGAGGACTGTTTTTAACTTCAATAATTCAATTGCGTTATAGAAATAGGATGTGTAAAGTTTATTTTGGTTTGCCACTAGGCAGTAAATTTGGTTTGATTTTAAGAAATCAAATAAGAGAAAATAGATTTGATTAAGAAAATATGGAGAGAGATGAGATCAGGTCTGTCGAATCCTCTATGTTTCCCCTAATTGGTTACTGCACCTATTATTACTAATGATTCTCTAGTTTCACGATAGTTAACAAATTAGCCCTAATCAATCCCTTGAGTTAGGACCCTCTTCTTAAACTACAGCCCATAATTCCTTAGGTGGTCTAATAATCCTTGAAGGTTTTATGAACGTTAACCTAATATCACTAACAAACGATTATCCATTCCTAGACTAACCATGTTTATTAGAACAATTCAATTAGGTCTAAGTCGAAAGCTATGGTCAGTAGTCATTCGTTCTCACTAAATCATGTTTATATTTGATCAGGATATAAAAAGCATTAAGAACAATTGAATTGAATAAAAACTAGAATATCATTAATAACTAATAGAGTTTCACAGCAACATATATCAATTAGGGTTACATAGATTCATCTCTGACCTAATCTCTGAGAGATTTAACTACTCATAATTGAGTTTACAAATAGCATAATCAATGGAAGAATTAAAACATACATAAATTGGGTTAGAGATGATGAAATCCTCTCCTCTGCAGCCTTCTGGGTGTTAAAATCGCACTTTAGCTCTCCAAAATCGTAATTCCCTTTGTTTGAGACTGACTTTAGCTTAAATAGGCAATTCTGCTCGCCCAAAATCGTACCACGATGACATAAATCGTACCACGATTGCTTCATTAAACCCTAATTACCTTTCAAGCCCTTCTTGCAATCGTATCACGATTGGTTGGATCGTACTGCGATGAAGCTCCTTCAAAAACATGCGTTCTGACTTCAAGAAATCGTATTGCGATGGTGAAAATCGCAATACGATTGGCAGCTTGCAGTTGTTCCATTTTTCTTGCTTTTAACACCTCCTGGATACTTTATATTGCTTAGAACTCTATCAAAATGTCAAATTTAGTCCTAAAAATTACGTAATGACAGCATGTCATCAGAAAGTGACTTTAAAATTGGTAACATTGACCCAAATAGCTATCCTACAAAGCTTACACAAGATATGCAAGGTCTGGGGTTCAAACCCCGGTCACCACCAAAAAAAAAGTTCACTTTAGCAATAGCTTACACAAGATAGTACACACCTCTTAAACTAGCATGCTCATCCTACAAAGCCTAACTCATCTAGTCATCTGGAAAATTTTACTTTGAATATTGTCCTGAATGCCAGATGTTTTAAGTTTTAACCACAAAATCTGACATTGTAGATTATCTTTAGCTTTGATTATTATTATTCTCAACCACATAATTGAAGAACTTTACCATTTTGGCTAAAAATGTTTCAACAGTTTCTGTTTTACAGCTGTTAGCATGCCCACTATTTTGGAATTCATGATTATCGATACTTCCTTTCTTGTGAATCCAAAACTGTCATACTCGTTCTACTGTCTCGTTGGCATACTGCAAAATATCTTTGTAAATGTTCTGGCAAAGCATTTAAGATTGTTCTGACAATATTACCCACGAAGATCTTTCACTACTAGTGAAGTAACTCCCACTTTTGTAGAGTATATCCGTAAAAATATAGTCGTAGGCTTGGCTCGATAATTTAATTTAAAATAATCACGAGCATTTTCAATAGATTTACACATCAATGTGCTCATTTTTCTTGTTTATTCACATTGAAAGATGTTGACAACTTGACATGTACAAAATTCACATTGAAAGATGTGGACATGTAAAAAATGATAGCCTGGATATTGAAAACTACATGTAGGTTCATCAGTTTTGCACCAATCGGTTCATTTTCCTTGTTTATTCAATTTGAAAAATGTTAATTAACATATAAATGTATAACACATTTTTACACATTTTGGTCTCTAAATGTGTGACTTCATGTGTCCATGTCAATACTTGGCTTTAGAAAACACTTTTCTGTTTTAACTTCAAATTATAAAACTCTTGCATTGTTTCTATTTTGTTTTATGTTTTATAAATAATTTCTACTCAAAACAAAACTATTATATTTTTTTTAGAGGAACAAAACTATTATCATTTTTTCATGTGTAAGTTTTTAAAAATGGGGTTATGCTAACAAATGCTCTTGTTAAGAAGACAAAAATAGAAATAATTGATGAGTTTCATGAAGCAAAAGTCAATTTTAAAAGTTTTAAAGTAATGAATGCACAATTTTTAAGATAAAATTTTCTCATAAGACTTTTTATCAAATGCCCCTAAAACACTTGTTAGCATTTTCTTTAAAAATATTATCACGGTTTCTGATAATTAAAAGTAAAAGCGATAATTAAAAGTAAAAGCGGGGGATGAAAATGTTTTCTCAAACCAAACACTTGGTTTATCCAATGGGTGTGTCTCAGCTGGTTAAGGAGTGAGTGATTTGCATGTAGGAAAATGTTGTAGTTCTCTCTCTGCGGCTTAGTGCTTAGAGAATACGTGAAGAGTTTTAAATTACAATCCAAACACTCAAGGGAGATCAGTCTCATAACTCATCTAAAGGATTGAAACTTGAGGAAATACTATGTAAAGTTACTAAGATGACAAATACATAATTTTTTCAAAAAAAAAAAAATTTGACAAATACATAATAAGTCTCAAGTTTAAATATCTCTCGTACTAATTTTGGTGGGTTAATCCATACACAACAATCTGACTTTAAATAGGATCCTCTTAAGTGAACCGTGGGATTCAACCCTTCGGATTAGTCGGTCATTTGCCGGATATCAACATTTTAAAAAAACAAAATTGTCAAATACACTAATCATGTTGTTGTTTAGGTTGTATAAAACATATTGATTTGTCGTGTTCAATATGTGAACAAGGTATTAGATACATTCAAATCACAGTAAATAATCATTTTGGTCCTTAAATGTAACAAACGAACTAACTATAGTCTTTAGATGAATAAAATTACAAAAGCATCCTTGAATATCTTTTTGCAGTTAGTTGGTCATTGAATGTGTCTTTTATTAGTTAATTTGATCATCTCATAGGTTTCTTTAGCTTAGTTATTATTTGCAAACACAATCAAGATATTTTTGTAATTTCAATACATTCAAAAACTTCATTAAAGGTGTCGGTGTGTCACACATTTAGAGATCAAATGATGTTTTATTCTCCAAATAAAAGACCCATTAAAGTATCCATGATGAACTTTTTCTAATTTTAAGACCTAAGTGAGTTTACAACTACACATCACTCGTTCCTTAAAAAAAAAAAAAAACACATCTCTCGTGTATAATTTTTTTAGGGGTCTTGAACTGCCCCCGGCACTCGTTAAACATTTTAAAATAAACAATTATTCTTTTAAAAATTGAAATATTTTGATTTCCAATGCATTGAATATACGCCTACAAATACTTATCATTTATGGAATTTAAAGAGTGTCACAGTTGCACTTGTATAATTTCCCTTTTTTAGCGATAATACTTCATGAGTTTGTCTAACATGTGCAACATTGCACATGTTAAAACAACTAATAGTAGTAACTTTTTCTTGGAAAACAACAATTATTTATTCAAAAGTTTTAGATTTAATATTAAATGTACAAGTTTCAATACAAAATTTTCAAGTCACTAGCACTCTATGTTTCCAAGACATCAATACAACACCTCTTAAAAATATATTAAATGGGTCCCATCTCACTATCCACTTGCGGATGACTCATTGAAAGCCAAAGTAAAGCTATACATAGACTAGCCCACCCAAATTGGCACCATACAAAATCGAACTTGAGACCTTGAGAGTAACACACTCCAAGCTCCCAAATGAGCGGTATTAAGTCATGGAGAAACAAAACCTTTAATAGCATGTTTGAATAACATCCCTTGCTAGCATCAAAAGATAAAATTATTACCATCCAAGCAAAATCAATTTTTTTAACCTCTATTTCTCTTAGTTTCAATTGTTCAAATCAATTCTATCAAAAATTAGACAATTCAAGCAATAATCTAAAAGATACAACCCACAATTAGGACATAACCCGTCCATACTGGAACTGCATGTCACAATCTCCCCCCACTTCTCTTCCACTCCATTAGAGCCACTATTCCAATGGCGTATGTAATGGGCTCATAGAAAGAGACAACTAAAGAGAAAAAACGGTTCATCTAAGTACTTTTTTAGTGTTTATTGTTACTTTCAGCTTCATCCCTATGTCAGTGACAAAAACTAAACTAAGCATGTGATTCTTAATAACACATTCCAAACCCAAGTCTCGAAGACAACTCACGTTTAGGTAACCAGAAAAGAATAAAGTACAGCTGCTAAGTACCAGACTAAGATGTGTCTACTTTTCTCAAGTGTGACAAATTTCATTAAGGCCGGAGAAAGTTGTTGATGCTAGTGTTTGCTTAGTATGATAGCCATCACAACTGGAGTTTTAATTGGCACAGCGGGATTGTATTATAATATATAACAGTTACTGTTATTATTAGTTGTTCTCCATTTGAAAGTCAAGTAAAGTATCATATCATGCATGATGATCTTAATAACTAGGATAACTGCAACTTTTGCTCAACAAAAGATTAAACTGATGTGAATTTTAATGGGAACTGGTATAAATAAGCATCTTTCTGAAAATAAGAAATGCCAAGAATAACTTTAAACAAAAATTTCACAATAATTTATACTTTTGAATGAACTTTGGGCAAAGGCTTTATCTTTTCCAGAAACTTCTCCGCTTCAACGAAACCAAGTGGTCCGAAAGACAAGTATTTTATACATCTCCATCTGCTTAAACTCATAAAGGGGCATTTTTAAGTATTCACACAGCATACATGATAATCTTAAGCAGGCGTATAGTAACCAGAATGATTAATACCTGGGTGTATATGGTAGCGCCATACAATGGAGGTGTAGGTGGTTAACAGAATTAAGTGGAGGTTGATGAAAGCCAAATCTGTAAGAAATATGTCAGATAAAAAACCGCATGGTTGTGTTTTGTTGAAGAACAGATATAACTTCAGGTCAAAACAACATCCTGCTTTTAATGCAGTAGTTCCAGTGTTCAATTTTTGTTCTTGCTTCTCTAGTCATGGCATTAAGTCCTTGCTCAAGAAAATCAATTCAGTTTAGTAACCTAGGTTTAACTTGCGTATTCAAAGATCAAAATCTTATTTTTTAAATATCCTAATGTGACTGATGAATATAGGCAAGTCAAATTAGTATAAATGGGCAATCAATCTCCAATCTATCTTTATATGGCCCTTAATTTTTCAACCCTCCTTTTCTCCATATAGTTACCTTGAATGTTTATTTTTTTTAAACAGCTTATATATATTAACACACCAAATTATACAAGATGTACGAAGAGGAGGGCAGCAAAACGCCAAAATACACAGGGCCCAAAACAGATCGGTTACCCCAAAACAGCCACCAAACCAGAAAAAAAAACAGCAGCCTAAAAAACACAGTAGCAGCAGCAGCAAGACACTGCTGAACCTCCCCACAAACCACACCAAAAGTCCCAAACACCTCTAAAACTACCCCAGCTATCTCAGTAAACATTCCTTGGGGTTCGAACACCACTCGTGATAGAGGCAGGGAGGACTCTTTAATCTTGATAGCGCCCAGTTCCAAAAGAGCACCTTAATCTCATCAACAATTTCTCCCGGATCTTTCACAAGATCGTTAAAAATCCTATCGTTTTGTGCTTTCCAAATCGTCCATAGGACAGCATGCCAAACCATCCAATAGCCTTTGCAAAGCCTTTTCTTCCCAATCTCCCCACTCCAACATTCAAAATGTTGAAACAAAGATTGAGGTGAATAAAATTAATCTCTAATAAAATTAATCTCTAACCACCCACACACCATTGCTCAAACCTTGAAGATCATATTGCAATGAAGGAAAAGACGTGCCGCCGTTTCTCCCATTTGATCACAAACACACACACCTAACCGAGGCCTTCGGGGGTAAAATTCTCCGCCTTAAGAGGTTATCTTTGGTGGGGATCCGATCGAGAAGTAATTGCCAAGAGAAAGCCACCACTTTGGAGGGTGCCGGACTCTTCCACACCGACCCAAACACCATTTCTTTAGTTTCCGACAAAAACTCATGAGGCAACACCAAACCCACTAGCAACTCATAGGATGAGCTTACCGTAAATTTCCCTTCATCCTCCAACTTCCACCACCACGAGTCAACCGACACCGTTTTCACCCACCCCTCTACCTCCCCAAGGAGACTTTGAAAAAGACCCTCTTCCCACACAAAAAGGTTCCTCCGCCAAAGAAGATTCCAAGATCCTCCTTCAACGCCATCCATCCAAACCTCCCTCCCCGTAGCATCTTTTTGGCTAGAGATCAAGAAAAGTCTCGGGTATGTTAAACAAAGAGCCTCATTACCTACCCAATGATCTAGCCAAAACCGAGTGTTCTCCCCATTCCCCACCTTCCTCACTACCTCCGTATTGAACCAATTCACCCCCACCACCCCTTCCAAGGACACAACATCCAACCACCACCTTGAAGCATATGATGGCCAACAGTTTTCGCCCGGATTCAAAAGATAGTTAATTTGATTCCCATACTTACAACAAAGGACCTCCTTCCACAAAGCTTGATCCGGTTGAATCAACCTCCACCTCCATTTAGCTAAAAGACTAAAATTCACCATCCTCATGTCTCTAACTCCCAAACCCCCCTTAGATCGAGGTAGGCATACCGTCAACCACTTTATCCAACAAACCTTCTTACCCCCCATCACACCTCCCCAAAGAAATTCTCTTTGAATTCTCACCACCCTCTTCCACACCTTTACTGGTAACTTGAAAAAAGAAAGGTAAAAAATTGGGATTGCATTCAACATCGCATTTAAAAGTACCACACGCCCTCCAAGACTTACATACTTATTGCCCCAAGAATTTAATCTCTTCCTCAAACAATCCAACAAGGGCTCCCAAGTAGACAACCTCCTCGGATTCGCTCCCACCGGTAAACCCAAGTATTTGAACGGAAGAGAGCCTTAACTTAATGTTCAACAAACATCAAGAAATAAAGTCTAAAATGTTTATGCATCGGCAAAAGGTTGATAAAAAGATATCTACATCTTCGAATATTTCATGCACATGGACAATCCCAATTCACATATAACACTCTATTGCAGCATACAAATGAGCTTCCCAATTAGTAAAGTGTTCTACTTCATAGAAAGCTACTGATTATATCCCGAGTTAAACAACTTTAACACAACAAAACAACATGGGAGCATATGGCTTTGCTAGTGGAAATCAGAATGCGACCAAGTTATATTTAGTGGTCATAGGACATGAGCATGAAACCAATGATGCAAGTTATAGTTAGTGGCAGCAATTTTGCAGTTGAATTCAGCATTCAGGATCAGTGTAATACTCCTTCCATTCCTTTTTAGTTGTTGTTTTAAGGTTATATACACATACCAAGAAAAACAAATAAATTTTACAGTATTACTTTTGATGGAATTATTTGTCTTTTTTCTATAATACTCTTAACCATTTATTATATCATTCACCTATTTCTCTACCTCCAATAAATAGACAAGGGTATTATTAATAAAACATTTGTTAGTGTTAGTATCAAACTCTGAAAACAACAAGTAAACAAAAACAATTTATGTGCAAAAACGACAGTTAAAAAGAAACAAATAGAGTAATAAAGCAATTACAGTTATATATAACTCAAATACCTGTACTGCTTTGAGTGAGGTGCATCTCTGACTAATAACATTTTCCCCACATCTAACATATGACTTACTGTATAAACAAGGCAAACATGAAATTTAACTGATCAGATTTGAAAATCTACACAAAGACCCGTTTGGATTGAGCTTATTTTGAGCTTATGCAAAACAGATTATGCAAATAAATAAGCTTTTTCATAAGCTTGTTAAGGCAGTTTATGAAAAAAGTCAAAAACAACTTATGAAGATTAAATTTTCGTTAGTGAGAACTTATGAATTAATATAAAAGTCTATTTATTTGCATAAGCTCAAAATAAGCTCAATACAAACGGGGAATTGTGAAGTGGTTCCAACTTACAACTATAAGCTTATTATTTACCCAAAGAATGATCTTCAGTTCTTCTCTGAAGATCCTTAACAGTAGGAATGTGCTCCACAGGAACCACTAAGTAATGCCTAATTTGCCAAGTTCAAATTGATCACCTCAATAAGTCAATTTTGAATAAACAAATTATTTTGCAGCTTATGGCATAAGCGCTTATGAATAAGTCATTTCTATAACACTAATTAAAATTGAAAATGATGAAATTGATACAGAAACCTATCGGAATCAAACAAAGGTTAATACCTGAAAGCAGATGGATTAATATCCCGAAAAGCAACAACCTTATCATCCTGCAATTTGGGATTTGGAAAGTTAGAGAGAAAGGAGGAAACAGAAACAACAAAATTGAAGATAAACACACGACTAACACTGTGGAGAATGGTAGTATTGGAGTTGGATTTGGTCGCTATGTTACAGAAAACACACGACCCTGTCGCTCCAATGATTCCCGCCATTGTCCACAAACATACAACACCTCTTTTTTTACTACTTTGCTTTGTAATTACTCACCATATTACAGTTATAACAAAAAATTTACTGTGATTCTTTGGGTCCGGGAAATGTTAACGAGTGCATTCAGTTTTTATGATTGGCATGGATATAGTCAATATTATAAACCCGATATATTTGTTATGCAGTGAATCTAAAAAAGAAATTTTATTTATAATAGTGATTTTTTTTTTTTTGAGGGAATTTATAATAGTGATTGGAGAGTAAATAATTTTGCTTGTTTTATATAATTAATGTCTCATAGACATCAGTTAAGGAAAAAAAAAATATTGAAAATAACTTTTTTTTTTTTACATTTTTTGTCAAAATAACTTTTTTTACACTTTTAAAAGTTTAATTATACAGATTTTAAAATATTTCTATTATATTTATCATCTTAACTTCGGCTCGAGAGACATTTGTTAGCATTTTTTTAAAAACAAATCAATTTTTTAGAATTTGTTCTGGAAAATTTATGAGAGAAGAGATTAACTCACTTAACGTAACCAAAAAAGATTAACTCACTTAACATTAAAATTTGTTCTTAATTGTTAGCTATTACGCAGGATCAAGATTTTTTTTTTTTTTGACAAGACGCAGAATCAAGACTTGTTGTGAGTTCTTTTGGAGTCGATTAGGAAGGTATGTATATATGATCAATTTTTCTTCTAAAATTCAGGCTTGCTCAACCATCATGGCTAAAATTTCATCCAATTTACACCGGTTTAAAAATTGCTTTGCAGATTAGGTATTAAGAAAATTGTAGTTGATTCAAATTCAGTAGCAGGAAGTCTTGGTGCTGAAAATGTGTATAAGTCATCCTTGCCAAATGATTATTTCCAGCTTGGTTGGTTGCTCTGAAAGATTTATGACTATTGAATTCATATCTTTGATACGTATATACATAAGTGAAAACATTGCATTTTAAAATCGAACAATTATATATGTAACCTTAGACATTCGACCAACCAGCTAAGCATAACTTATTTTTCAGCGGAACAAAAATAAAGATAGAAACGGAGCTTTGAATAGAATCGGTTTTTCTCGACGATGTAATGCATGAAGTGGTGAAGATGATATGATATATTACAAAAAGATTACTCAGAGAACATTAATTCCTTACTTAGTTGTCATTCACGAGCCAACTAGAAGTTGCATGAGACGGTAATCAAGCCTTTTGATTATTAAGCTACAAATGTAAAATAAGTGCCTTGGCTGATAAAAGGAAAATGAAGTGAACTGATACAAAAATGTCACGGCACTCGATGTTATTACCGGTTGTTATTGTCACTTCTTGTGTATCAACTACCAATAACAAACCTTAAATGAAAATTACAGCCATTGGGCAAGAATGAACTTGTATGGTTGGGCAAATGCAACCAATGAACAATAAAAGGAACATCACACAAAATTGTGGTACAGCAGCAGGGTTAACACAGCATAGAGCACAACAGTGTGACGAATACTACGATGACATCCTAAAACGCCCTTATTTCATCATTTGCAGGGCGTAACAGAAGGAAAAGATTAAGCTAAAAAATTAAAGATACCCACTGGCCTGAAAATTGTAGCTTGAAGGTACCTCTTGCATTCCATCTAACAGTACAAAATAATTTACCTCAAGTATGTAAACAAGGCAAAACTGCAGGGTAACAATGATATAAATGTGTATAGTAATATTTCTTTATATCCTGTGGATGCCCTGGGGTATCACTAATTGTTCATAGTCACCAACCAATACCTGTTTAAAAGAATTTAATTAGCCCATACAACCAACCAGATGCAAAAGGTTTATACTCCAAACTTCTTAAACAGTAAAAAGAGCAACTGATAATACCTTGTGTTGATTGCCGGCATGAGCGTACTCTACATACAACAGTTTAGTTTCTCCTGGACAAGGATCACAAAATCCCATGATTCCTGATTTCTTTACACCTTCGTGAAGCTGCATCAACAAACAGAACTTCCATTATTTCAGGTGTGCTCCCAAAACTTAATTTTGGTGAAGTTACAATATGGCCTCAGAAATATCATTAAATAGGATTTTACTATATTAATTGCTCAAAATTCAGCCTTTAATTCACACAAGTAGTAGCTTACTAGCTTTTGTTATGAAAAATATACAAGTGGTTGAAAGACCTTTCAAGTAAGTTTTTGCATCTTCGCGATAAAGGAAGGTTACACTGTTGATAAATTGTCTAAGACTTCAGAGTTGAGTTTAATGAATTGGTCAACAAATACATGTATTGAAAAATGAAAACACAACTTCACCACATCTTTAGAACATAAATCTCTTTGACGTAAAACTTAAGGTCCAGAAATTTAATGTCAGTCCAAGAAATTAAACAGAAAAGTATAACCCTATACTTAACTTTCAGTTACTGTCTCCATCTCAAAATTTCAATTTTAACCCATCATGCCTAATTAAAGGAGTTTGCAGCACATTATTCCATTCCATGATTCCATCCTATATATATATATATATATATATATATATAGATAGATAGAGAGAGAGAGAGAGAGAGAGAGAGAGTCAGGATCCGTTGACACCAGGTGTAAAGACTTACACCAAATCTCAACCGTTAAATTTAATCGATCGTGTGGTTTAAAATATATCCACATAAGGAACACATCACAGGAGATATTGTTAGAGCATTACACGAACTGCAACCTTCAGTTAGTTTTGCCAGAACAAACAACAACCAAGGGTTGTGTGTGGACAGATCAGAAATCAAAGGATTTAATTGCAATTGAAACTATTGAATTCTCAAAACAATCATAATTGCAATATGTGTATAAAATAGAAAACTTCAATTGATACAGTAATAATCATATATAGTACAATACCCATACAATTTTCTACGATCATGAAAAGAAACGCTAAAAGGGGATAAAAAGATAAATTGATTTTTTTTTAATTACTTTGGATTCATTAAATTGATTGAATCTCATTATTTTTCGTCCATAGAAAAATTTGTTGTCACATTAGGAGGTTTATCGATGACTAAGAACATTTAGGTCTTGAACCAATGAATATTCATAAGTGATGGCAGAAGTGAGATTGTTGATGACAGAATGGATCTCAAACCACAGTAAACGGAATCACAAGTTTCATTGTTGGAGAAAAAACTACGATGAGGAAGGGGAAAGAGCTAGCCGTGTTCCAATATCCAATTTTTATAATGACCGTATGATTTATTAGTTTTAACGGTTGAGATTTGGTGTAAGTCTAAAGACTTACACCTGGTGTCAACGGATCCTGACTTATATATATATATATATATATATATATATATATATATATATATATATATATATATATTGCATTATCTTTATTCATGTTGATAAGCAAGCAGAACAATTAATTGTTGTAAATAATCAAACTTCGTGATTAACATACGTCAAGAATAACTTTTTGAGAGAAAGCAAGGAACCATACCTTAAGTTGACCAGAATCATTAACTAGAAAATTCAGAGGTGTTGTAACATCAATGACTCCTGAAGTAGATTCAAAACTTGTTCCATTTGACGAATACAAGTTGTTCAAAACTGTATCACTTCCATATAGCGCTTTCATAACAACCAGTCCACCCGTTTCTAATTGCTTGTTTCTTTTCCTATTAGCTACATTTTGTTGTAATTTCTGAGCTTTTTCTGCTGCTGCCCTTGCTTCTTGAACCTGCACAACCGGGGAAGCAGAGGAAGGGGGTGTTAAGTTAACTCAATATTATTCACCAAAAACAGATCTGATATGTCTTCTATGGAAGACATGTAACTTCTAAAAAGTGGAACAAAATGCACACATTTATGCAGACAGGAAATAAATGAGAAAACTTGTAAGCCTCAAGATTAGGACTCAAACGGAGAAAAACTCATTTGTAAGCCTCATGATTAGGACTCAAACTGAATTTGTATTTGACTATTTGATATCACAGCCAAGAACTAAAAGGAGGCATTTGGAGTAATCATATTCTAGCTCCCTCTGTATTTTGGGCTAGTGCTAGATACCTAGATATGAAATGAAAGGGGAACTAAAGGCCACTGGCTGTACAATTGAAAATTTATAAAGATTCACCATCCAAATAGGCATTGAACTTGTGACTCGCAGGAAAAAATCTTACTGTCCAACTATGGCAGTAGCATATTGGTTTTCACATGGCAGACACAATGAAGTTGGATGGCCATAGCGGAAAAAAACTAAAAAAAAACAGAGAAAACTGAGATTGGGCCTTGAGACCTGACCCAAACCCAGGCCAACATGTTTCTTTTTTACTAGAAACCCAAATGGGTTAAAAACCCTAAAAAACATAGGCTGTTTATGTTAAAATTTACATCTCGAATTTCTTCAAAAAAACTAATATTTACATCTCAACTTCTCTCTTCTCATTCATTGCATCTCAACTCTCTTCTCTCTTCACCTCCGACAACCACCACCATTTAGGAAGTGTTAATCTTTTTTCCATTTGTTTATATATTTCTTTCTTCCTCCTTTTTCTGCGGCATTTTTTCCCAATTATAAAATAAAATGTCCGTTCCTTTTTCATTATTTATTAAATATTGGTTTTTCAAATCTTAAATATTTATTTGCTTCATTTTGTAAGTTGTTATATATTCTGTTAATCTAATTCCTGATACAGTATTTTTTTTCATTCATTATAGGAAGGTGTGCCTGTATCATGCATTGACTAGTAAATCCCAAATTATTAACGTAGTTATCACACAGCCAGAAAATATAGACCATCTTACATGAGAAGAGTACAAGTTACACACCAGAAACAACAACACACAAGTATTGCATCCTAACACCACTACTCAGTTAATACCATAAAAATCACCCATACCTGAGTAGAAGTTTTTCCCTCCTTCTCTAGAGCCTTCTGCTTATTCCTTTTAAGGTAATACGGTTTAATGACAAATTTCTGCAAACACAACTCAAATATTAGAAGCGCATCTCTGAGCAAAACAAGTTATCTAAATTAGCTAAATATTAGGGACATGTCACCAAGCTGTTCAATAAATCAAACGAGTGCATATGTCATATTAGCTAAAAAATAGTAGTTATCTTGATTCTTCGTATGGTATTTCTGCACCAGAGATATTTTGTGATAAAAAGTGGTGATCAAGATTTCTGTAACTAATGGTAAAACAAAAGACAATAAGAATCAATATAAATGTAGCAGCGAAAATAGCTGACAACCTTGTGAACTAGAAAAGGTACACTCAAAATTTAGAAAGGGAAATTTATTAACAGGTATGGAGCAAGCTATATTCTTCGATGATGTAAGTTGTGCGTGTTATTTTGTTCCAATGGAGACAATTGCAAGCAACCATATAGTTTTTAATTAATTTGTATTGAAAAGTAAACTCTAAATAACCAAAATTCACCCTGCTGAATAATGATGACTTACGGAAAATACTAACAATAACATGAATAAAAAATATTTATAGGTCTTCACGAAATAAACTACCAGATAGCACTGACAATACTTAAACGGTTCAACAAGTAGGTTATAAACGTAAAGATAATATGAATTCACCTTCAGAACAAAGTAAAACGATGCTGGAATAACTAACGCTCCAGTAGCAAACATAGGGTTCAAATGATTCGTCAGCAAAATCTGCAAGTAATAATACATATATAACAAGTAAGAAACAATATAAGTCAAACAAGCAAATTTAAATTGCTGCACTATATGAAGATTATAAAAATGTACACATTTTCTAAATTATTTTTCAGCAATTACATTAGGTTTCAAGGTAATTACAGTACCGAAGTTCACAAAGGAAGCTAAACAGGGTAGGATAGTCAAAATCAATATTAGTAATAATAGTAAGAGTAAATTACACTCCTCTACCCTAAGAGTTGCTTAAATTACACTACCCTCCCCTCTTTTGTTAAAATATACACCCTCTTCCTTCTTATGTAAAACATACTAAAGAAAATTAGAGTTCACTCCCCTGAGAGAAGTTTGAATTACATCCCCCTCCCCTTTTAAATTAAAATCTACACTTCCATCCCTTAATAAAATCTTACGTCCATTTTAATATAATCAAACTTGTAATGCAATTATTTCTTTAATTTTGGACAAATTACCAAAGTCGATTAAAAGAAAAACCTATCTAAAATAAAATTGTTAGGCTTGTCTCACATACACAAGTAAAATGGCTTGCACCATGCACAAGTGTTCTTTCCACCATTGGATCAACAAGTCATATCATATCTCATTTGATCTAATGGTGGGATTTATCTTAACAATCAGAAAGAAATTACACACAAACCATCATATATAAAACATCTGAATAAAAGTCAAATCCCAAAATGGTGTCTAGCATCTATCAGGTTAAACATGTAAAGAAGACTCTTCTTACAGGAATAATCAACTTCTGACCCCCACGACAGAATTCAAATCTCCAGGAAATACCCTGAAAAGGTTAAATAAATGGTATGATAGTTTATACAAGAAATCATTAACAAAGGGAGAAGAAAAAAAAACATCTTGCATTGAACCCTAACGCGTGGGGAAGGGAGGAACCCTAAAGTGTTGGGAAGGGAGGATCATGAAATGGAATCTTTAAATTTCCATAGGTGGAAACTGGAAACAAGGAACCATCAATGTGACAAATTAAAAATATAATATGGCTTAATTCAAAATTTGGATGGGGTACTTTAAGAGCAAAAGTTATTTTTTGGACCATTAAAGTACCACATCCCAGACAAACTTTTTGATGATTGGATCTAGAACTAAACAAACTGCATAGTATTTTAGCAGGGTATTTTAACAAGTAGAGCCCCAGAAATCATGCCAGTCTCTTTAGTATGGTGAGGAAAAGGGGAGTGAAAAGGCTAGTGTAGGTCCCACAATATTTATACGGGTCCAACATGATTCAGTGGAAACAATGTGAATTTTAACCAATCAAAGAGTGTGTTAGAAAAGGGGGAGCCTTGGCGCAACGGTAAAGTTGTTGTCACGTGACTCAAAGGTACCTAGAAACAGCCCCATGTGTAAAAAACAGGGTAAGGCTGCCTACAACACACCAATTGGTGGGACCCCTTCCTGGACCCTGCGTATGCGGGAGCATTAGTGCACCCGGCTGCCCTTTTAAAGAGTGTGTTAGAAAGTGTATGATAGAGAGTGTGTTAGAAAGTGTATGTTAGAGAGTGTGTTGCTAGCACTTCTCTTGTTTTTAGTTTAAATAGTAACAGTTAATACAAGATTTTCACCCTAAGCCTAAACCGCTATAATTAATCACGGAAACAAAGACAAGAACGATAAACATGGTTAATTGTAAAAGAAATCATTAAATGCATTACCTGAAGTCCTACTACATACAACCAGCGCACAGTACTGAATTTGGATAACTTCCTTCCACCACCAACTTCCATCTCAATGGAAGAGCTAAAAGTTCAAATGGTTTAATGTCAAAAACTCAAAATCAAATTGCATACAAATCCAAAAATTTAATGTCAATGAGTAAAATTAGCATTTATCTATTAGCATAACCACCTACAGGCTATCAAGTATTTAATTTAAAAGATAGTGCAGTTGTCCCAACTCTTGTTTAATTTAAAAGATATATCATTTATCTCTGGATCTCTCTTTAAGGTTTGGGATATAAATTTTCTTGGTCTCCTACATTTCTAAATTCTAACTATTGGCCTGTCCAGTCTAAATTTCATGTTTAATCTTGTCAACTCTCCTAAGTAGTGCTTCCCTGGGTCGTCTCCACGCATGTCAAACCACCTAAGATGAGACTGTATCATCTTTTTTACAACTGTAGCTACCTCAATTCACAATCTTACTTTTTATTGTGTAATCACTTATCATTGCAACGTCGTCATCTTTGTAACATTTTAAAACGCCTTGTGGAGTTGTATACTCTCCAAGTTTCACCTCTACACTGAAATTTCTCTCTTGATAAATTTTTGTTCCATATGCTCTATTTTACTTCAACCTAGACAACAGACATGTTTCCTAATACCTTTATCAATATCTTCAAATTTCATTAATTAATTCTTTTGACTCTCCAACACTACCATCTGCAGAAAAGCAGTTACCATGACACCATCTCTTATATATGCTGAATGAGATTCCTCAATAGAAAAATGTTCAATGAAACCACTGCTTTAAGAATCCGAATGCAGCAGCTCCACACTTTATCCTGGCCTTTCCCTTTCAATTTAATTCTAATCAAGAGAAGAAAAAATTCATCCTTTCATTTTGATTCCCATAAAGAGGGAAATTTAGATGCCATCTTTTATATATTTGCAGTTTTCCCAACAAGAAAATAGACCCCAGCATAAAAACAAAAGAAACGATGGTGTATGGAATGTCAGTGGCTAAGGAACCTCTTATTATTCAATGTCAAGGGCAATTGTAATATGCAACCATTCCTAATCGATTTTCAAAAGGAGGTGTTGACTAGATGGATCAACTAACCCTATTGACCTTTAAAAAAATCTACAGCAATAATTTATTTTTTATAAATATACCATTAAGATAAAAAAGAAGGTATGAACAATGGAAACAGAGTAAAATTAGTTGGATTTCGAGTCAATATTCAACAAACAAAATATTTATGTTATCAAGTATCCACAATAGACCTTTGCCAACAATACAGTGACATTGCAAGCATTTAGTCACCAAAATCTAAGTACGACGGTATGGTATACTAAATTTTCAGCTAATCAGATTTGCATACCTCCCAAATCTTCCTCCAATGCAGCCATGAGATTTAGAAGAAAATCGATGAGTATACCGAGCTGATGTCTCGAAAGGACCTGTGCCGAGCTAAAGGAGTTGAGAAAGAATTTAGTATAGGAAAAGATAAAAGGCATAAATTTTTCTATACAGATTAGCAACATCTAAGACCATTATTCTAAAGATGGAAGCACATGATCTGTCACTTTTTTCTCTCCCCTTTTCAGAGTAGAATGGTGGATCATACTGTACAACTTTTAATCAATATATGGTCGTAAAATGTCCGGTACAAATGACTGATTTTGCAGAAAATAAAGAAGTACCTTCACATCTGCAGTGGCAGTCCTTTTCTCGTCTTCTTTCTTCCACCCTACAGCTACAGATGGTTGTGATCCCAACATGAGTTGTATCTGAAATACACATGAGAAGAACATATCACAGATAGAGAATATTCCAAATCTGTTTCATAATCCCTGAGGCAACAAAAAGCCAAACTCACCAATGCTTT
The DNA here is from genome assembly GCF_051527215.1 of Medicago sativa. Classification (NCBI taxonomy): domain Eukaryota; kingdom Viridiplantae; phylum Streptophyta; class Magnoliopsida; order Fabales; family Fabaceae; genus Medicago; species Medicago sativa. The sequence goes on from NC_140753.1 coordinate 5,395,950, forward strand.
GAATTGGCCAACACTTATATGAGCCAATTCTGGCGCAAATTATATTTTAAGGAACTTGGCTAGATAAAGTACCAAACATACAAACTTTGTTGACACTCATCTATTACAAGGTCGGAAAATATGCCCCCACATTTAGAAATTCTAAACCATGCAGACAGATCATTCCTTTGTTCCCTTGAATTTAGTATGTTGCTTATACAAAGTAATCCTGGTTTTCTGGTTGAAAGCCAGATGCAGTGGACATTATTTTGATATCAACAAATCTCACAGTAAAATTAATCATTTCCATAGTTATCATTAAATCGATCTTATTTTAAGCTGATATATGCATATCCGCACAAAGTTATGTACAATTTTTCATCTTGTTATGACAACATAGATGAGAAAGAAAAGTCCAAGGCATAGAAGAGCATACATGTCCATTTGTTGTTTCTGACAGCTGGCGGGTCCATGCATTAGAAAGATTCAACGAACCATCTCTCAAAGACATTGTTAAGCCTGCTGTTGCAGATGAGTGTGATGATATAACGCTGGGGCATGATGCACGAGAAACACATAAATCATCACTAGGACTGACAAAAGAACACTGTTCAAATAGATTTGCAGAAAGCAAATAACCAACCGTGATGTCTGCACTCCAATTAGTGAACGTAAACCGGCTGAAGCAATAAATTCTATTGACGAAGCCTCAGAAAGTTGATGACTTAATACAGCATTAGCAGCTCCACCACCTTGATGTCCTTCAACTGCTAAATTGCCGCCAATCCCAACAACATTTCGTTTTGACAATTGAGACTGAACTTCACTCGTCATTGCCATTCTGATGCTCAGAAACATCACACACAAAAACATCAACATTCAAATAAAATCCTAAGGATGGGTATCTCAACTCAACACATGCATCGCAACAAGAAGCAATTATTTAACTGTCAGGAACATTATTTTTTTATTTTTTTAAATAATTGAGGAAGGGGAAACTTTTTATTTATAAAAGTGGCATTAATGACCATTTTAAATTGTCTTAGGTGGGATTCGAACTCTGTCCCTTGAGATTACAAAGTCCAGCTACCATTAAACTGACACCTCTTGGACCACGAACATATTTCTATAAAAATTCAATCAAGAACACAGGGCATAATATCATCCAGGAGATTTCAGTTTTTGTCCATCATTGCGTACATTAACACTCGAGTTCCAATATCGATAAACTATTGCAACAAGGTATGCATTTTTAGCAGTACACACACAACAACAACAATAATCAAGCTTTATCCCATTAAGTGGGGTCGGCTACATGATTCAAACGATGCCGCAATGTTCTATCATATCCATATCCAGTTCATTAATCCCTGGACTTTTCTTAATAGTTTATCTTATAGTTTTTCTAGGTCTTCTTTTGCCTCTAGTGATTTGATTACTATCCGTCTAATCTACAACTCATTAATCTCTAGTCCTTTCTTAGTAGTTTCTCTTAATAATTTTTATAGGTCTTCTTTTGTCGCTAACTTATCCACTATCAACTACAAGCTAGCTTGTCTGCTATCCGCTATAAGCTCATTCACTATCAACTAGCTTATCAGTTATCAGTTATTTTTAACAAACAAAACTTAAAACCATTCTAACAAAAAGGTATGCATTTTTAGCAATATTTACACACACACTTCAAAACTTAAAAACAATAAAGTTATCAGCTAATTCAACAACTAATTTTACCAAACACTGCCATTTCAATACACTAGCTTATCCGCTGCCAACTACAAGCTAGCTTATCAACTATTCGCTTAAACTCATCCACGATCAGTTCGCTTATCAACTATCGGTTGTATTCAAACAATACGCACACATTTCAGAAATTAAAGAGAAATACCATACCCTCTAAAGAGACCGTCACCATCTAAATACTGCGGCACAGACAAATTAGCCAAAATCGTCCCGGAAGATTGAAAACTTGCCACCATCTTCTCATGTTCCCTTCTTCTCTTCAACCTCTCCAACTCAGCTTTAATCTCTTCAGCTCTGTCCAACCTCGAACCAAGTTCCAAACCAGATTTCAATCCTTCCATACCATAAATATCATAAACCTGTCTCTTATTCGGATCTGAAAGAATCTCATAAGCTTCACAAACTCGTTGAAAATTCTCAGTGGCAGCATCTTTCATGAGAGGATTTTGGTACTTGTCTGGATGATAAGCTTGTGCCCATTGGCGATAAGCTTTGCGGATTTCTTCGTCGGAGGATTCGGGTGAGAGGTTAAGGATTGCGTAGAGTTCACGATTGTCTTGTTCAGAGTTTTGTTCCATCATTGGGATGATGCGATTGAAGGTAGTGGAGAATTTGGGAGAGGGTTATTAGGGTTTTGCAGAGAAATTGTGAATGGCGAGGGTTTAAGGGTGAAAGGAACTTTTTGCTTACGTCACTAATGTTCCCAAACAAAACATCCACAAGGTATCTTGGTCCACTCTCTTCTCTTCCTTGGAGAGTCTCGGACAATGTTGCCACTAGAAAATAAATAAAAATAAGGTTAAATATATTCTTGATCTCATTTTAATAAATACTAGACTTTTCACCCGTGCTATCGCACGGGTCTGATATAGATGAAGATTATTTTTGAACAAATGATTTTTAAATTGCTAGTTGCGACTAACATGTATGACATTTATATTATATTCGCAATAAGACAATCGAATATAATGACATGAAACAAAATAAATTTATCACAACTTTACACTAATATAAGATTTTATCTTACAAAAGTAGTCTAAGTTATAAGTTTTTGCTGGATGGGGTAATAGGAACGTGATCACTACTTGATATTTTTTAGACAACTTGATCACAACTTAATCATATTAATGTCCTCCACATGTTTGATTGTTTCCTCTGTGATCCAATTCAGTTCACTCTCTATACATCCAATAGCTTATTTTGTTGTTTCAAAAAAAAAAAAAAAACCAATAGCTTGTCGCAAAAGTGTGTCTAGGAAGCTTATTAATGCATTGTTCAATATCAGTGATTTATGATTTTTAAGATTGAATTAGTAATGTGACATAAACACACTTCAGTGGACTACAATTGTATTTTACTCTTTATTCTCTTTCAATTTTACTAAAAGTGTGCCAATTGATTAGGAACATACCTAATATGCAAAACCTGTAGTTTTTGAAAACTTGGAAATAAATTGATACTTCACTTGCTGTTAAAAAATAAATAATTTGATACATCAGACAACAATAGAACCCTTATAAGAATGTGAAAGCCACTGATCCAAGATGACATCACTTCACTATAAAAAATCACGTGGGAGTGCTCTTGGCTTAAAACAATATGACTTTTTTAGGAGAATTGATGGTTGTTCTTTATATAGTTAGTAAAATTAATGTATTAGAATATTTCAGCATAACTATAACTATAGTTTACATAAGTATTCAACACCAATAAGTTGGTCACGGACTTACATCATTACAATGTGGGAAAAAGAGTGTTATAACACCAAAGCCACTAAAAAAAATTCATCAAGACACATTATTTGCCTCAATTGAAAGAAACTTGATCACTTATACTCAGCAAACTATACAGAGGCAACTTCTGCCACAGAGAAGCATGAGTTGCACAGTTATAAGGCACCTCTCACAAAATACAACAGTCTAAATGAATTCGGCAAGCTGAAAAACAGTGATATGGATAGTCTGCTAGCTACGTCTCTCTTGATTGATACATCAACTCCCCACTGAAGATACAATACAGCAACCAAAATCCTGAAACAGTATGCATATATCAACACTGCAAAAACTACAACACACTACTCAGACAGAACAACTCCAACTCGAAGACAGGCTAAATCAAAGGCAAAATGACCAAACTATCATGACTTGACTTCCCCTTTTTTGGATAAGAAAACATGTCAAAAACAATAAGATTAAAGAAAACATGTAGAGCATCTCATCAAATATAGCTTTAGTTGACCACATTATGCCAGGTTTTGGTTGTGATATGTCAGGGTAAAAACAACATACTCTATTATCATATATCTTTTCTCTATCGAGACATGAAAAACTCAGGGCATGTGAAAAAGTAAAATACATCAAAACAACTTCCAAAATTCCTACAGGAACCAAAAAACATGATAAGTAATAAGCCTCCAAATTATTCATCAATGTATATCTAAAGACTAAAGAAAGCAAAATATAATCAAGCATCATTCTCATAGTTAGGGTACGTAAAACAGAAATTGTAGCCATTAGGGTTTTGGAAAAATTAGGGCTTCAAAATTGGCTTGGGACAACTTGTATATATAGATAGATAAGCTTTCGGGTTAACTTTTATAGATAAATAGATTAACGATTTAGTTAGGGTAAAACAGGAATTGTAGCCATTAGGGTTTTGGAAAAATTAGGGCTTCAATATTGGCTTGGGACAACTTTTATATATAGATAGATAAGCTTTCGGGTTAACTTTTATAGATAAATAGATTAACGATTTAGTTAGGGTAAAACAGTAATTGTACCCATTAGGGTTTTGGAAAAATTAGGGTTAATAGGGTTAAACAAATTGGAATTAAGCATTAGGGTTAAAACAGTAAATTTAAGCATTAGGGTTTAGGTTAAAATTAGGGCTAAAATAAGCTTTCGGGTTAACTTTTATAGATAAATAGATTAACGATTTAGTTAGGGTAAAACAGTAATTGTAGTCATTAGGGTTTTGGAAAAATTAGGGCTTCAAAATTGGCTTGGGACAACTTTTATATATAGATAGATAAGCTTTCGGGTTAACTTTTATAGATTAATAGATTAACGATTTAGTTAGGGTAAAACAGTAATTGTACCCATTAGGGTTTTGGAAAAATTAGGGTTAATAGGGTTAAACAAATTGGAATTAAGAATTAGGGTTAAAACAGTAAATTTAAGCATTAGGGTTTAGGTTAAAATTAGGGCTAAAATAAGCTTTCGGGTTAACTTTTATAGATAAATATAGGGTTAATAGGGTTAAACAAATTGGAATTAAGCATTAGGGTTAAAACAGTAAATTTAAGCATTAGGGTTTAGGTTAAAATTAGGGCTAAAATAAGCTTTCGGGTTAACTTTTATAGATAAATAGATTAACGATTTAGTTAGGGTAAAACAGTAATTGTAGTCATTAGGGTTTTGGAAAAATTAGGGCTTCAAAATTGGCTTGGGACAACTTTTATATATAGATAGATAAGCTTTCGGGTTAACTTTTATAGATTAATAGATTAACGATTTAGTTAGGGTAAAACAGTAATTGTACCCATTAGGGTTTTGGAAAAATTAGGGTTAATAGGGTTAAACAAATTGGAATTAAGAATTAGGGTTAAAACAGTAAATTTAAGCATTAGGGTTTAGGTTAAAATTAGGGCTAAAATAAGCTTTCGGGTTAACTTTTATAGATAAATAGATTAACGATTTAGTTAGGGTAAAACAGTAATTGTAGCCATTAGGGTTTTGGAAAAATTAGGGCTTCAAAATTGGCTTGGGACAACTTTTATATATAGATAGATTAAACAAATTGGAATTAAGCATTAGGGTTAAAACAGTAAATTTAAGCATTAGGGTTTAGGTTAAAATTAGGGCTAAAATAAGCTTTCGGGTTAACTTTTATAGATAAAAAGATTAACGATTTAGTTAGGGTAAAACAGTAATTGTAGCCATTAGGGTTTTGGAAAAATTAGGGCTTCAAAATTGGCTTGGGACAACTTTTATATATAGATAGATACTAGAGTAAATTACACTCATCTCCCCTCAAAGATACTTGAATTACATTCTCTTCCTCTTTTATGTTAAAATATATACTTCCTTACCCTCTTATTCAAAACATATTAGAAATTTTTTCACTCCCCTCCCCTGAGAGAAACTTGAATTACATTCCCCTCCCCTCCTATGTTAAAATCTACACTTTACTCCCTCAATATTTTTTTTATTTCTAATAATCTAGCAAAAAAATAATAATCTAACACAATTCGGAGAAAATAGTATTGTGATTCTATTTTAATATAATAAAAAATTGAATACATATTTTTCACTATTTTTTATTCACAATTTCATTAACATGTAGTTTTTTTTTTTTGAGAGAATTTAACTTGTAGTTTTAAACTCTGTTATAAAATATGAAACAACCCAAAATAAAATAAAATATGTGAAAAATTACTAAAGACAATAAAACATGGTTATTTAAAAGTTAATTTTATACCCTAAATTATAAAATCAATAGCCAAAAATTTAAATTTAATTATCATTGACATTTAAATTATAAAGAAATGAATTAATTTTTCTTAAATGGTGCTTCAAAATTAATGTATATCATAAAAATATTTATTTATGTTGAAATAGATTATTGTGTAGTGCACATTCAATTATTAAGGGAGGGGGTTGTAATTCAAGCATCTTATAAGGGAGGGAAGTATAAATTTTACTTTTCAAGGGAGGGGAGTGTATATTCTAACATAAGAGGGGAGGAGAGTGTAATTCAAGCATCTTTGAGGGAAGAGGAGTGTAATTTCTCAATATACTAATTTTTGGTTTTAATCAATCTAAAACAAATTTTTGACTTTTAGCCCTCTATAAAATTTTAATTATCATTTTCGTTTTTACTTTTAAGTCAATTCATGTGTAATATTCGTATATGAAAATGAAAGTTTTCAAGAATGTTTAGAAAGTTATAAGAATCTTTTTAAAAAAATATTAGAATTTTTTAACAAAACATGAATTAAATATGAATTTTTAAACGTCAAAGACATAAAAAAAACATTTTTAATTCATGTTTTGTTAAAATATTCTACTACTTTTTACATTGATTTACCTTCCATTTCATATATGTTTCAATTTAGATGTGTGCCTCGACCTCAAGCATTGAAGAAAGAGTTTCACTCATAGGACTTCGGTAAAGCTAAAAACAAAAAAGAAAACTTATCATATTTGAATATGTTTAAAAAAAAAGAGACAAAAATAGGAAGAATAAAAATGAGAAGTATGAAATGACCAATTGAATACCTTAACACCATCATTAGACATATACTCGATGATTTCAAAAGGCAAGTTGGTGCCTCCTCTTTTTTGTTTCTTATTTGTTGGTTGTGCTTTCGACATATTAATAGAATATAGTCTAAGTAAGAAGATATCAGTGAAGTGAATTGAGAGAATAGATCAGGTCGCTTAAATAGGCAGTGACTATACTGTTCATTTGCATGCATCTTTATAAAATAAAATAAAAACTCAAAAGAAAGAAGCACGTATGTACAATACGATCAGATTGTAAAAAAAAAGTTAGTTAGACCTATCATGGAAACGGATGAATTAATTTTAAAAAGATTGATTAAAATACCACCTTATACCAGGTCAAATTGTTGGTCTCTATTGAAAAGGAAGTATGCACTATGCATAGAAATAAAGATAAGTGTTATGGACTTACCCTAGAAATAGATCATACCTCCTCTTGTTTTGTTTTCTCCTTTAATTTGTTTGGGCTTATTCTATAAATGAATTGTATACCACTTAATGTTAGTTAGTTTGTATACATGAAATTGAGAACCATCCGTACTTTTTTGTGTTATCCTAATAACTAGACCTCTACCCGTGTGATGCACGGGCAGTAATTATAGAATTATTATTAATATTTGGTGTACTTTAAACATATAATTCTCAATATATTAGCGTGAATGTATTTGATATTGGTTGTGTTTTTAATTTAGATCGTTTGTATGAATTATGATTTTAAATGTTAATTTTCGTGCTCATATTTGATGTGTAATTATGGGTATGTTGAATTTTATGAAATTGAGGTCTTTATATGTTCAAGTTCATAGTTGATGTTTGAAATAAGTTGTTTTTGGTGATTTTTGATTAATTAGGGGTAAACCATGAATTTTATACGTGATTAATGTTCAAACATGTTCCAAATCACTCAATATATATTTGTTTAAGTTTGTATGTTGTTGAGGTTTGAATTGTTGGTGTTGTTGTGGAGTTTGGATGAAAATTGAGAAAATATGAGTTTTTGGTGAAAAATGAGTTTGATGTTGAATTTGTGATGAAACGATGTTATGAATTCGTGTTCGTAAGTATTTTGATTGCCTTTTAATGTATAATAACTAATAACAAAGTTTGGGTAACGTTTTTGGGTCAATAGGGATCAAAATCAGGGTTTCTGATATGATTTTGTGTGAGTTCCCGAGAGGAACCCAAAAATCTGGGTTCCCTGTTCCTGGGTAACTCGCCTGGCAAGCCAGTCTCTGCCATGGCGAGTTGTTCAGGACATAACCCATGGTTTTTGGTGTTCCGGGCAGTTGGGGCTGTTTTCGGACACCTCTAAGTGTTTTTTTGATATGTTTAACTGTTGTTTTAACTTGAAAACCTACTAGAACATCAGTTGGATTGGATCAAAATGATTTTTATGAAACTTTGTTGAAAATGGTAAAGAACTTAAAATTTTCCGAAACTTGTATGATCTTAAGAATGCTTGATGAAAATGTTGACGTGGAAGTTCATTGTTGAATGAATTAATTAAATATGTATTTATCTATTATTGAAAAAGAATCTATTGTTTTACTTGTATTCGATTGTATATTATTTGTGGAATATAATCTAACCCCCAGTGGTCGTTTGGTTGACCGCCTGCCTATTTGTATGAATGGGTAGAGGGCTTGCAAGATTGATTTGCTTTTGCTTGTGAGTTGCTCGAGGACTAGCTTTGAAGTTACCTCTCTTTATTTTACTCGAGGTCTAGATTTAAGACTCTGATTTAGAGTGTCGGATTTATGTTATTATTTTTGTCTTGCTGGGACTTGTTACTCATTTATATTTGAGAATTGAGATTATATTTGGTAATGAATTATAAGACCTATGACATGGTTTTGCTGTGAACTTTTGAAAGCATAGTTATGCATGTTTGAATTCATTGAAGATGTAGCATCTAAACACTTTTGAATAATTGTATTATTTGCATGTTTTATTGCTTTAAAGGGGTTTAGGGTGTTACAAAATATGTCTTCAACTAACCAAGAAAAAATTAATTCATTCTCTAAATTTGTATTACCGAATTTGTTTCATATTATGTGTAGTAAAATGAAGAATTCTTTCGCTTTTGGATTCCACTTCGCAATGTTCAAACAAAACTGAAAAAAATATTAAACATTATACAACCATTATATTATATATTTTGACTAAAATCAAATGTATTCGAAAATCAGATTTCATTTGATGGTTGATGCCAGAGTTGCATCGTTGATAAACAAAGGCAGTAGCAGGTTGATATTCATAGATAGTTTTGCGATGAAAACCACAACGAGAATGACGACAACGATTGCAGAACGGAGACAATAAGAACAACAATATAGATAAGAGAACAATAATACCAACCGAGAGAATAACGAAGATGAAAACAAAGACAATCAAACTAACAAGTCGATGGAAGTGACGAAATTCAGTTTTGAAAACAACGGTGAGATATTTGTAACTGTAAGTTTGCGTTGTTGAACAAACTCAAAACAAGGTTATTGTGTTGTTGAACAATCTAAAACAAATTATTGACTTTTAGTCCTCTATAAAATTTTAATTATCATTTTGGTTTTTGTTTTTACGTTAATTCATGTGTAATATTCATATATGTAAATGAAAGTTTTCAAGAATGTTTAGAAAATTATAAGAATCTCTTCCAAAAAATATTAGAATTTTTTTAACAAAACATAAATTAAATATGAATTTTTAAACATTGTTTTAAACATTTTTAATTTGTGTTTTGTTAAAATATTCTACTATTTGCATTGATTTACCTTTCATTTCAGATATGTTTCAGTTTTAATGTGTGCCTCCACCTCAAGTATTGAAGAAAGAGCTTCACTCACATGACTTCGGTAAAGCTAGAAACAAAAAAGAAAACTTATCATATTTGAATTTGTTTAAAAAAAAGACAAAAATAGGAAGAATAAGAAAGAGAGAAGTATGAAATGGCCAATTGAATACATTAACACCATCATTAGACATATACTCGATGATTCCAAAAGGCAAGTTGTTGCCTCCTCTTTTCTGTTTCTTATTTGCTAGTTGTGCTCTCGACATGTTATTAGTATATAGTCTAAGTGAGAAAATATTAGTGAAGTGAATTGAGAGAATAGATGAGGCCGCTTAAATTGGCAATGATTATACTGTTTATTTGTATGCATTTTTATAAAATAAAAAAATCCTCAAAAGAAAGAAGCACATATGTACAACACGATTAGATCGTAAAAAAAGTTAGTTAGACCTATGCTAGAAACGGATGAATTAATTTTAAAAATATTGATCAAAATACCACCTTAGACCATGTCAAACTTTTGATCTCTATTAAAGAGGAAGTATGCACTATGCAGAGAAATAAGATAAAATGTTATGGACTTATCCTAAAAATAGATCGTATCTCCTCTTGTTTTGTTTTGTTTTCTCCTTTAATTTGTTTTATCTATTGCATTTTTGCATTATATTTTTTGTACTTGTTTTAATTTTGTTTATTTTAATTAAAAAGATGGAGTAATGATCAACCACTATGAAGGATAATGTATTTGGATTTATGCTTGACAATGGATCGATTAATATTTAAAATATTGATCAAACTCTATACTTTGCCACCTTAGAAATGTTGTGTTATATTTGCAAAGAGAAAACGATAAGCGACCAAGTTAGTAATAGTAAATATGTAATAATTTCTAACCGTCGATAGTACGACCTTGTCGCTCAGAGCCATCTACAAATATGTGAGTTGCAATTTGCGACTTCGTTCTTAACAGTGAAATCAACGAAATACAAAACACTACAACTGTATGATGTGTATTGTTTATAAATAGAGTTTGTAAAATCTTGTATGATGTTGCATGCTTCTAGTTCTTGGATAGAAGATAAATCCATTCATCATATTTTTTATATCCACCACTTCATAAATGATGTTGCATGATTTTAGTTTTATTGTAACAGATTTCATAATAATAACTTCTTTCACCCCCGCCATATAAAAGTGTAATTTATTAATAACATGAACCGAACACAATGTTTTGCCAAGACATAATGCTTTGCCATAATTCTTATGATGCTTTAGTGTAATTTAATTCATGATAGATTAATGCCTACATTATGAGACAATGCTTACATGATATATTAATGTTTACACTATGACGACTTAACTCATGGGAGAAAAACTAAGTAAACATGATAGAAATTAACATGCAAAATACCCCTTGAAAGTTGCCACTTATAGTCAATTATCCCTTTAAAATATTTTAATTTATGTTAGTTACACCCATGCGTAACACATACAAACCAGAACACAACACACGCATACCATTACAACATTTTCAACTAACAAATACTAGAACACACACAAGAATAATGAACATATTCAAAACAGAACCAACCCAATAGAAAACCCACAAACCGAACAAATCTATACTGAAATCACAAAAAACCGCGTTTGGTTCAGATGTATTTGAATCATTTTCTTACTCAACCGCATGGTTTGGTTTGGTTAGTGGTTTTTATTTTACCAAACAAACCAAAACCGCGACATAAAAAAACAATAATTAAATATATTTCACCTAGACCAATACTCATAAAAATTATATGGAAACTTTATAAAATGACATATTTTTTCTCTTGTTAAGATTCTTCTTTGCTTTTTATTTCAAAAATGTATTTATGTGTTACTTGAACTTTTAAAGAATGATAAATCTGAGTCTTTTGTATTTCTTATAGAATATGATTACGTTTTGTCCACATTTTTAATTTGGTCTATGTTGTTGGAAACATTGTTGGATGAAAATGAAAATATAATGTTGAATGAAATTTAAAACATTGTTGGAAATATGTTTTGCTTTAGCTTTTTAAATTGATTTTAATGTTGGAAACAAAAAATTGTATTGTCTTGAACAAAACTGAACCAATCCAAACCACATTTGATTGGTTTGATGATTTTTAGCCTCAAAATCAAACCTGCGGACACCCCTAGTGAACAGTGATAGGCTAGCATAACAATTTAGCAAGTCAATTTGTTCCTGCCTCCAATCCGTGTAAGCATTTAATACTTTGTTATAAGATTTGAAGTTGATGTCAGAAATAATTCTTGACCAGAGAGCTTTAAGTATGATAAAGTTGGTATTTGCTGCAAGTGCTCTTTACCATCCAAGAAGTGATGGATATGAAAAATATGAAGAATGAATTCATTTTTTTATCCAAGAACTACCTCACACGCTGCATTTTTTTTATGGCAAATAGAACATAAGTGATGTGAACCCAATATTTACAAAGCAGTTCATATCATATATATTTTTCGAGCAAAGGGTATTTTGGGGAAAAAATAGGGCGTGCGGGTAACGCATATGATGAAAAAAGTAATAGCTATATATACGACGTACATCCCCACCAACCAATGGATGATTCATTATACACCTTCCACACTCCTTAAACACAAACTGACCTGAACATTAAAGTGTTTTTTTTTGCAGGAACCTCTACCGTCGAACTACAAAACCTCCGTGGATTCCGATCAAAACCTCCATCGAAGAGCAATTTTTTCACTAATCTACCCTCATTGTGAGATATCCTATCTTATCCAACAAACCTATGTTCACGATCAGAACAACTAAAGTAACAATGCTAACCATTTTATAACCGTCCTCGAAGGGATTCAAGCCCAACACTTTGATGTTATAAGACTAAATTTTACCGCTATGATAGTTTAATGACTAAATTGATGTGTTTTCATAGTTCCGCTAAACGTCAACTTAACAAAAATGTTAGAGATTAATTAGTTGTCTGAGAGAATAGTTTATGGATCTTTAAGTTGATTTTAATAATTTAGAGACTAAATTGTTAAGATATTGATATTTTATGGACTAAATTCACCATTTGTTCTTTATTAGGACATACTTTCTCTCTTTTTTTTAATGTCTTGTAACAAAAAAAATCAACATGAGTTTTGATAAAGAAGAGTATAAAAAAAGGTCTTGTTAACTAGTGTCCTCGAGCACTAGTTAAGGAAACAAAAAAGGAAATATTTGCATTGAAAACATTATTCTTTACATTTTTTAAACTTTGACTACAGAAGTTTCAAAATACTTATACTATATTTGGTTTCCTTAACTAGTGTCCCACATTTTCCATTAAAAAAAAAAAAAAAAACATGAGTTGATGAGTCCTAAGCTACCATGTACCGGCCCAACTACCATTTAAAAGGTGGATGCATCTTTTCCCCCCCTAGTGGGTGTCCTCAAGAAAAAGTCCTCTCTTGCTGGCTGACTCTTCTTCTCCCCTCTCTATAATGCCAGTATAGTCTTTTTAATACTGCTCCACTTGAAACTTTCGCATTCCCCACACGCCACACGCTAATATTACTACCATTACTATACTATATAATCCTCTTATAAGTGCAGACACAAATACTAATCCTTTTACAATGGGTCAAAATGCAAATACTCTCAAATCGTTACTGCTGCTATTATCACTTGTGTTATGTCATTTTTTCGCCTTAACACCTTCCATTGAAGCTACGTCATCTACATCTATACAGAAATACAAATACAAGAATGCATACGCGACAATGATGTATGTAGGAACACCAAGAGACTATGAATTCTACGTTGCTGTTCGTGTTCTTGTTAGATCACTTTCAAAACTTAATGTTCAAGCTGATCTTGTTGTTATTGCTTCCATTGATGTTCCTCTTCCATGGATTCGAGCTTTGTGAGTGCTTCCATTACATTATCTTATGAATTTCTTTATTTTTTTTCGGTTAGTTGATTTTAATAATTTATAAACTAAATTGACGAGATAGTGATAATTTTGTTCAGGAACTAAATTGACCGTTTATTCTCTAGATATTCATAAAACTCAGTCCATGTTACATTGAGAGATGCTCCATATTAGATTAAATTTTCGGATTAAAATTATGATGATTAATAACAAAAATTGGGTAATTAAATATTATCATCGTTAATTCATATGTTTAATTGTTAGCATTGGAGTAGCCACTATGAACAAAGTGTAGCTTAGTCAAATTGGAGATATTTTTTTGGGTCAATTGGAGAATATCCGTTTTCACTTTATTAGTACAAGTATTTGACTGTTAGTTTGTGTTTGTCTGTACTTTTTGTTTAGAGTTGAATATTAATACGAAAGCACGTTGTGTTAGAACTTGAACGCGTGTTTTGTTCCTGTCGAAAAAAAAAGTATCTACATTTTTAAATGATTTTTTTTTTGAATTTTTCTTGATTACTTAATTTGACCATTATTATCCTTTTTATTTGTCATTTGTCTACCAAATGGCAGAAGTTGGAGGCCTTGTATCCCCAGTCTTCCACTTGGGAAGTTATCACCAAGTCAAGACACCAACTACTTGTCAAAGTACTTAATCCTTTCAATTCAATATTAGGATTTTTCCAAAATTTCAAACATACCGACATAACATATTTTATTTCATCATATGGATATTCATAAAATAGGAAATGTGTCGTTGTCTTACTTGTAATATAGTCCTCGATCCTATTTTATTTTTTAAAATTATTTTTATGAATACTTTCATATACTCCTAATATTTGTTGATATATGGGCTAGAATATAAAAACAGTGTTAAACAAATTATTATTATAATCATCGTATTCATATATATGTTAATTAGAAATGATTAAAGTCATTTTACAAGTATTTTTCTACTTAACTTTTTCCTTTCTGACGACTTACATTTCGTTAATTAAAATGTTCGATATAATGTGGTATATCAACCAAATCTTAGAAACTAGCCGAAAATGTGACCGTCTTAGCAAGATTTTAGGCCAACTCATTTGCTTGTCTCCAAATAAATTCAACATTGAATTGATAATTTTGCTTGTATTATATCAGGGAAGAGGAAGATGGTGCAAAAGTCGTGAGGGTGTCAAACTTGGACAATCCCTACAAGCATCAAGATAATTTTGACAAAAGATTTAAGTTATCACTGAATAAACTATATGCATGGAGCTTAGTGGAATATGACAGGGTTGTTATGCTAGATGCTGACAACCTCTTCCTTCAAAACACTGATGAATTGTTTCAATGTGGACAATTTTGTGCCACCTTTATCAATCCTTGTGTCTTCCATACCGGTCTCTTCGTCTTGCAGGTAAATTCACATTGCCTTGAAGGTCCACAAAAAAATTCTACCAAGTTGCCTGCATATTTGAAATCGCGATGAATTTGGTGAAATCATAATGGTATCATGATTTTAGAATCATGGCGACTCACTATGATTCCATTAAACTCATGGTCCATCCAAATATGCAACAACCAACTAATAGTAAAAACATTTTACTATTTTATATGACATGGTAATATATAGAAAGGCAATGTTAATGCAAAATTGGGCTAATAGTTTAAGAAATGGATATTACTTATAAATACATTATTGTAGCATCTAATTGATCTATGTCATATGGCTTCTAATTATTTGGTTTTTGCAGCCATCGACGGTTGTGTTCAAGGACATGGTTAACGAATTACGAAATGGGAGAGAAAATCCAGATGGGGCAGACCAAGGTTTTATAGATAGCTACTTCCCTGACTTGCTTGATAAGCCATTGTTTCATCCGCCTTCAAATGGCACCGAGCTTGAGGGAACATATAGGCTTCCTTTAGGTTATCAGATGGATGCTTCTTACTACTGTAAGTAAATTAAAATAGAGGAGTTCTTTAAACATTGCAATATGCACTAATGCAGTGGCTCATTGGAATATAAGTAATTTGTGCTGATATCTCCCCTTCCTGATTTCAGATCTTAAACTTCGTTGGAGCATACCATGTGGACCAAATAGTGTGATCACATTCCCGGGGGCACCATGGTTGAAGCCATGGTATTGGTGGTCTTGGCCTGTCCTACCACTAGGCATCCAATGGCATGAACAACGTCGCCAAACTATAGGGTAAGTTTGAAAGTGTTTTGTTTTTTCTTTGTAACCATGTTATTGGTGCAAGTAATCATTAAGGTGGTCTTTTTTGGTCCATATGTATAGTTTATTTAAACCCTTTAGTGGAGTCTCTCCTCTCGATTATGTTTTTTTTCCATCCACCGAGCTCAAATCCAAGACCTTGTTTAAGGATCTGAATCCAATTTCACTCGAATCTACGTAATGTTGATATTAAGGTGGTCTAACAGTCTATAACTTCTTAAACAGAAGATTTCAGAATATATTTATATGTTAAGTGATAGTCATATACTTACTTAGCATTATGTTCATTTGTTTCTGGTAGTCCTTATTTCTGTCGCGCCATTGCTTTATACTCTTTCTAGATAATTTTCTCACATTATGAATCTGAAAGCTGATGTAAAATTTGACTTTACAATTGGTGCAGGTATGCTTCGGAGATGGCTGCGATATTTATCCAATCTGCAATATACATAGGAATAATAGCAATGACGCGTTTGGCAAGGCCAAGCCTCTCAAAAATATGTTTTAGGCGTTCCGATAAGAGCATCACCCTGGCACACAACAGCCTAAAATTAGTAGCATTGTGGTGCATACTTGCTGCTTACGTAACACCAATCTTTATCATACCTCACACAATTCACCCTCTACTTGGTTGGATCCTGTATTTTCTTGGTTCTTTTGCATTTTGCTCAATTGCAATTAATATCTTTCTACTACCAATGTTACCAGTTTTGGTACCTTGGCTTGGGATTCTTGGAGTCCTTATGGTTATGGCTTTTCCTTGGTATCCTGATGGAATAGTAAGAGCTATGTCTGTGTTTGGCTATGCATTCTGTTTTGCTCCATTTTTGTGGATATCTTTAGTGAGGATTGTGACAGGTCTTCAACTATCTCTAGAGAGGGAAGCTTTTCTACCAAGATTTGCAGAATGTTATCCACAATCTTGGTTTAACAAGTTATTTTGAGATGTACAATTGGGAAAAACACTAATATGCTAGGATAGGACAAAGAAGTGAAAGAAAAACCTTGGGAGAAGTTGTTGTCATTTGTTTGTGTTGAAGAAGTGACAAAGATTTTGCATCATGAAAGTGTTACAACTGAAAACAAAATGCAGTGGCCATTTTGCCCCTGCTAAGATACACAAAATTTTCATAACAGTCATATATAACTATAAGTGTATCGTTTGTGTAATTGGTTACAATATTTAAATTTTGGGAAGAGTGATTTAGAAGAGGAGAATACCTTTTTTATGCCTTGTCTGGGCATACAATTCCCATTTTAATTTCCATTTGATTAAAATTGTATTCATTTGTTCACTTACATTAAATTTTATCAAGTCTCACTTGCACTCATTGTCTAATTTTTTTTTTTTTTAACTCATCCTTTTGATTCGGCACTTCATACTTATATCTCTACTTTCTTAACAAAATATTTATTACTCAACCTCGAATTTTACAAGAAAAATTGCAAGCTCTTTCTTGACATACAACTACCCCAAGTCCCTCGACCCTCCAAAAGGCTAGAAATGTTATGGTGAAGAAAACTTAAAAGTAACTTTCTACATTTGTACTAACTTTCCACTTCTTGTTTCTTCACACTTTTCGATTCGAGACTGAGATGAATATCAACCTTGACCCAACATAAGTAAGAGACCTATTTCAACTTAACTAGAGATCTTGAGTTTGAATCCAACGTTATGAATGTGTTAAATCTTTTGTGGATGAGTTTTGTCACCAATTGTGATTCTATCATGGTTCGATGGATTAATCTTTGCAGTTACGCACAAAACATATCCAGTTAAAAAAAAATTACTTAACATTAACTTAATTTTTGTCACTAAATAATCAAACACACACTAAGAAGTGAAATCAAAATAATGATTTGGCCTAGTGGTTGGCTTGGGATCTTGGAGTTTGCTCCTCTAGAGATCTCAGTTCGATTCCCTCTGGTGCCAGTTTCGGTGGGCTAAGTCCATACAGAGCTTGCTCTGGCTTTAAACGGAGCCCCCGCAAGTGGGCGGTGGGATTGGTCCCTTCGGATTAGTCGATTATTGGATCGGATACTGAGTTTTCAAAAAAAAAATTTGTCAAAAAATCAAAATGATGTTGCATATTGTTTGAGAGAAACTCACATGATAAATTGTAAAATTTAACAATTAATTTCATTTATCAAAATGATGTTGCATATTGTTTGAGAGAAATGGCCAAAATTCATAAAAAAAAATTTTGGTCCCTGTCTTATTTTTTTCCTTAAAAAAAAAATTTCAAAATTTTGAACTTTTTTTAAATTAAACAAAATCTGAAAAAATAATTAAAAATCATAAAAATCTGGGAAAAAAAAACTGAAATTAAAACTTAAAATTCGGGAAAAATCATAAAATTAAAACTTAAAAAACTGAAATTTTTCGGAGAAAAAATTGTAAAAAAAAATTCGGGAAAAATCTGGGAAAAAATTTTTTTTGAAGGAAAAAAAAAATAAGCCAGGGGTATTTTCGTCAATTCACATGCCATTTTTGGTAAATTGCTGACGTGGCAGTGATTAACTGGGTCAAAGGACGAATTTTTAACTGATTAAACTTTGCAGGGGCAAAAAAAAAGGATTAGCGATTGCAGGGACGAAATTTTAAGCGACCCCTATTTGCAGGGACGAATAACATATTTAAGCCAATAATTATTTAATTCAAACACCAAATTGATACTCTACACTCGTTGATTTAAATGATGATTAACTCTTCAAAAAATTATTGTAGCCATCTACATTCTTTATAGAAGAAATGTTAAGGACGCATCCTTTAACTAAACATACTCTTTTAAGCACATTCTCATCACCTTCTGTAAAAGATATTTGGAACTGGGCGTGGGGCAAAGCCATGGCTTCCTTCTCCCGTGAATTGCAATCATCATAGATTATTCTATTTCTTCTATAATCATTATTGAGGACCTTGTTTATAAGTTTGTGTAAATTTTGTCTCATGCCCCACCAAATGAAAATGGAAACTTGAAAGAGAAAAGACATCGTGACCCCAACGTTAAAAAAAAAATGTGAGTGGGACCAAACTTGTCTGCAACTTTAAGATAAAAAGGTTGAAAGGGCATATAAATACAAAAATACTATTTAAGCCATGCTAGGACCATCATGCATGTGTGTGTCATGAACATATCACATCATGATCACACCATCAAATGACCGTTTGAGGTTGAGGTATAATGTAGATTCTTTACATTTGTGGTGAATCAGTGGAGGTGGACAGAAAAGATAAGCTATTGATAATTAAGAATGTTATTACAGTGAAAAGGGACTAATGAATTCTTAGACTTGGCCCCATTACCTCTAAGCACAATACTACTACTAAGATAATAATAGTACGATGAAAACATATTTTCGGCTAGGATGACTTGAGGAACAAAGTTCTTGGACTGTGAGACTTAATTCACACCTGAGATTACACTGATTAAGAAAACATCTTAATGAGAGGTAGATTTTGCTTATTAGTATTTCTTTGTATATACCCAACAAACTAAATCTATCGAGTAAAATGGTAGAGTCCAACAAATTGAAAAAAAAGAAAAGAATTAATTGCACTTTTAACCCCTCGAATACCGTGATTTGACACTTAATGTTTTTCTTCTTTGTAATTTGATAGTCCTCCTCTCAAACATTAAAATGTCCTTTTTTTTTTTAAGAAATCAAACGAGCCCACCGAAATTGGCATTTGCGAAAATCGAACTTGAGACATTGATAGAAGTACAATACAAAATCTCAAGTCAACACCGTCAGACAAACTTAAATAGATTAACATGTCATCATTTATTAAGGTGACACCCAACTCTCATTGTAAGAGAGAGAGACTTTTCTTTAAAGTAAAAAAGTAAAAAAATGCTAAGGTTAGGTTATACAAATGAGAGCATATGAAATCCCTAATTCAAGTTTCAAAATTTCTGATGCTTTATAGAGTTATTAATTAATTTTGAAAAAAATTCACGCTAAATATGATACTCCCTCTGGTCACATATATAAGCAAAAAGTAATTTTTTAGGTTCATTGAATGACTAATGTACTTGGTCTATAAATGTGACTATATGCAATAATTATTCAATGAATCTAAAAAGTTGATTTTTGCTTATAAATATGACCGGAGGGAGTAATATTTAAATATCAAGTCAATAAATGATGTCACTTTAGCGTAAATTTTTAAAAAAATTGGGAGAGGGAGCACCTAATCACAAAAAGGTAAACACAAGACCTAAAAAAAATCTTAGAATAACAAAATTTTGGGAGGATGAAAGTGCAATTAAATAAAAAAAATTGATTATTTGAAATTGATAGAATGGAAAGGTTCTCAACAAACTTGTAAACACCTCAATGTTCTCAACAAACTTAAGGCTGCTCACTCAAATGAAAATAACGATCAGTCTAAATTAGCTAAACATCTACACACACAACAGTAAGCAATATTACTATACGTTTTTTTAGGGGAAATATTACTATACTTTTCTAATTATTTATTATCTTAATGAAATATTCTTGTCAAAAAATATTACTACCATATCTTGAATTTTAGTAATTTTTTCCTTATTTTTAATTTACTTAACCAAAGTGTCAAAATAAAGCACTGAAAATATTATCAAGGGTAAATGTACCGACTAAACAACACTATGGAAGGTAAAACTTGGGGTAATTATATCACATGTTTTTTTTAAGCATCGATAATGCAATGTGATGTGATCTCCCCTTTGACTCTTTGGAACTTTAAAGTTTAAAGTATAAAGGAAAAAAAGAAAATTGAACAAGGACTGATTCATCTACCAATTAAGAAGTGTAGTTTATTTACACACATGACGATGAAAATTATCAATTAGGCTGTTGGTTTTGGACTTTAGAGAGAATCTTATATAGTACCTAGTTAGTTAGGCAGTATTCTCCGCTGGTAGTAGTATATACCAAGCCAAGAGGATAATGACCCACAAGTTGCAAGATTTTGGGTACTACAATGCTAACCAATCAATTTTCCAAAGGCTAGTCTATTGGTAAAAATGACCGTTGGAAAAACCACTATCTATTGGCCAATATTAACTCATAAAATATATCACAACGATAATATAATAATGCAGCCAAATATACCTCTTACTATAAAATACACAAAGTGCCTCTCATTTGTTCTTCCTCTTTACTTACACACATTGTATATTATACTATAATATTCCACAAATATTTTAATCACCATGCTCTCAATAAATATAGTATAAATACAATACAACATATCAAACAGTTTCTTCTTCCAAACATTCTATTCTTATTTGTTTGCGTTCAATTCTCAACTCTCTATAATGGATACACCTACGCTTTTACATTCTTTGCAATTGCTTTTGGTTTTCACTTGCATGTTGTTAAATGCAGGAATAGTGACACTTGCTGCACGCCATCATCACCACACCACCTTCAACACATTGTCTACTACAAACTCATCCAAGAACCAATGGATCGAACCTGTCGGTAACCGTGTAATAACGGTTGATATTAACGGTGGAGGTCAGTTCCAGTCCGTCCAAGACGCCGTAAATTCCGTCCCAGATAACAATACAATGAATGTCCTTATTCAAATCAGTGCTGGATTCTACAAGTATGGCTTAGCTTGAAGCTAGCTTTTAGTCTTAACTTGCACCATTATTTAGTGGTGTTACATGTTCCTTTTCTTTAGCATTAATTAAGTTTTGTATAGTATATACTGTATACATACTAGTATTAATTCTTAATATTGTTGGTAATATTCATTAATTAATTATTTGAATGAAAGTAATAATTTGGTGGTGCATATAAACTTGATGGTGTAGAGAGAAGGTGGTGGTTCCCGTGACAAAGCCGTACATAACATTTCAAGGGGAAGGGAGAGAAATAACAGTGATTGAATGGCATGATAGAGCTTGTGATCCTGGTCCCAACGGACAACAGTTACGTACTTATAGAACTGCTTCTGTTACTGTCTTTGCCAACTATTTCTCTGCAAAGAATATCACCTTCAAGGTAAATATTAGTATATCTGTTCATATTACTGTTTTTACTATCAGTAAATATTTTAACTGATAATTAACCTCAATGGGAACAAAGGGAGGAAGGATTGTACGACATGTGTTGTCACTACCTACCAATATTGTTATTGTAAATATATAGCTATATATATATATATACACACTCGTGATCTTTCACTTGTTTTTTTCTCAAAAATAAATTTTGATAAGATTCAAAATGAGAAGTTTCAGTTTCTTTCATTTCAATGTAAGAGTGGAACACAAGTGACAAAAGTGTCAAACCTTTTTTAACTTCTTTAGCTTACCAGCTTTTTAACTTAGGTAAAAAAATAAAATAAAGTTTTGTTGAATAATAAACTAAGAAAGCAAAAAATGAATGCTGAGCATGTAGAATACAGCGCCGGCACCAATGCCCGGGATGCAAGGATTGCAAGCGGTGGCGTTTCGCATATCAGGGGACAAAGCATACTTCTCTGGCTGTGGCTTCCACGGTGCACAAGACACACTTTGTGACGATGCTGGTAGGCATTACTTCAAGGAATGCTACATTGAGGGCTCCATTGATTTCATTTTTGGAAATGGCCGATCCATGTACAAGGTATGATTCATTATTACTTATTATGATAACATTTCTACTAGTTTATTTATCTCAATTATGGCAACATTACCTTAATAATGGGTTCGTTAAAGTTGAAGTTAAGAAAAGAAAACAACCTTTTTATTTCTCTGTCACACTGCACTTTTGTGTCAGTAACATCAAAATTCATTAAGTGGAATCCAAAACATTGAGATGCGTAAAGGGATACTAGTAAGGTAATTGCCAAGTGTTTATGAATATGGACTATTGAACATCGCTCAAAACTTCAACAAGAATAGAGTCGCACTTTGAAGTAGAAATCTACCACGTTTTTAATGACCAGGCATTGAACTAATATATGTTGTTTTAACCCAAAAGAACATTAGAGCATCCACAATCGAGACTCTCACATTTGAGGTCTTAAACGGGTCCCACATAGACACATCACCTTTTTATTATTTTTTAATAATAGTACTTAATAGGTACTCAACCTCTCCAATGGAGATCATCTATCAAAAGGTCTAAATGAGTCTCATCAATAACTATTTATTAATGAAAAACAACAAAAGCAATTCAAATAATGATTATTTTATTGAAAAGTGGTGTGGGGTCCACTTAAGATACCCCTAATTTTTTTCTACATTGGAGGTACCTATTAGGTACCGGGTCTTAAATGGTAAAGAGTGGATGCTCTTATAAGTTGAATTTTCAAACACTAATATTCCTGTTTTTTTTTTTTGTTGAACAAGAACACATTGTTATACTCCCTTCGTTTCAAAATGAGTGTCGCTTTAGCCAAAAAAAATTGTTTCAAAATAAATGTCACTTTCAGTTTCCAATGCAATAATAACTTTTTCTTTTCAATTGTACCCTCCAATTAATACTCTGCACACTACTTTCAAAGTATTACTTTTAAAACTAACCAATAGTTAATAAGGATAATTTGGTAAAATAACCATTCTCTTTCTTTTAATCATTGCATTTCTTAATATGTGTGTAAACACCTAAAACGACACTCATTTTGAAACGGAGGGAGTAGTAGTTTCAAAAGAAACACTAAAATTGATGTATCTCATTAATTGACATAAAGTTATACTAGTTTCAAAAGAAACACTGAAATTGTTGTATCTTAACCCTAAAATTCAAACTACTCCATCTCTTAATAAAAACATCTCTTAATTGGAGATTCTCAGGATTGTGAGCTGCATTCAATAGCAACAAGGTTCGGATCCATAGCAGCACAGGATAGGCAATACCCAGACGAGAAGACAGGCTTCACATTCGTACGATGCAAGGTGACAGGCTCAGGTCCACTATATGTAGGACGTGCAATGGGGCAATACTCAAGAATAGTTTATGCATATACATACTTTGATGATATAGTTGCACACGGTGGTTGGGATGATTGGGACCACGCTAACAACAAAAACAAGTAACTTTTTTATCCTTCTTATCGTTTTGGTGATGATGACATTATTACCACACTGATTTTCTGAATTTTAACTGTCTTGTTGATTTGTGGATAAACTTAATTAGGACTGTGTTCTTTGGAGTGTACAAATGTTGGGGACCAGGAGCAGAGGCAGTACGTGGTGTGTCATGGGCACGAGAGTTGGATTTCGAAACAGCACATCCATTTATCAGGAAGAGCTTCGTCAATGGGAGACATTGGATCGCACCTACGGATGCTTAGCCATATATAGCATTATTCTTGACTTCCCTACTCACATTTTTAAAGGAAAAACAAAAAGAATTATAAGATGCAACCCATACAAAAGAGTTGTCATATTTTTGTTCTTTTCAACATAGGAATTCGTTTGTTGATAATATAGTTATCCTCTCTGCGGAGAGACTGTTGTTGAGCAGTTGAGTCTGATTCTTTTATTGAGTGTTCCTTGACCTCCTTCAATTGTAATAAATAATAAAGGTGCAATTTTTAATGAAAAAGTGATGTTAACACTAACAGTACTGCATATTTTTCCAAAGTATCTACAACATAATGAGAATCCTATATGTTTTTGTTATTCATAAAACAATTTGAAAGATGGACCAAGAAAAGATTAGACCTAAAGTGCCATCAGTGATTACACTGCTCTAGGCATCCGTAGAAGTTGGATTGATTATGAGAGGTGCCTGTCTAAGAGAATGAGATCATTATAGTGAGATAAGATTTAACTGCGGTCCTTTTTAAGTTGAATAAGAGATGAAAGCCTAAAAAGAGCCATCAGCATGACAAACAGCTCTAAGCAATTTGCCTCACGGGGAGATAGTTGAGAGTGGTGTTAAGTCAGTTATGAGCTATACTAAAAATGGTTTTAAAGAAACAGGGGAAGAACACAGAGACTAAGCCAGCGCAGAGGACGAGGCTATCCCCAAAGTATGTAAATTTGACATAAACGCAACAATGGCTTTCTAAAACACAAGCTTCTATGTGTGGAGCTTAAAAACAACCAATTAGCTCTCGGAAACAGAAAAATGATGCCCTTACATATATTGATGATTAAAAAGAATTAGAACATAACAAAATAGAATATAGTGGCACAAAAACGCAACAGTGGTGTACTAAACATAAGTTTTTACTCATGTGAGTATTTGAAAATAAGTAGAACATAACAAATGCAATCAAATTTTATTGAGCATCAAATAAAAAATATTCCCACTTCAGATATCAATTATTTTTTGACAAATATTTGAAAATAAGTAGAACATAACAAAATGCAACCAAGTTTTATTCAGCATCGCATAAAAATATATTCACGCTTTAGGTATAATTTTTTTTTGCTAAATCTAGAGCAAAATGGACGAAAGAATTAGAAATAAAGGGCCCGTTTGTTTCAGATTTTTTCCAAAAAAAAAAATCTATTTTTTCCCTTAAAAAAATCATTTTTTTCATTTTTAAGTGTTTGTTTAGGATTTTTAGAAAAATCATTTTATCAAAAAAATCTATTTTGACCCTAAAATGAAAAGCTATTAGGATTAGTTTTTCTCAAAATCTATTTTTTTCAACAACAAGGAGATAACACATGTGCATGTTACAACTCATTTTTCTAAAAAAAATTAATTTTTATGGATAGTAGGCAAACACAAATAACTTCAGATTTTTTTTAAATCTCTAAAAAAAATCTCTAAATTCTTTTGACACAAAATCTATTTTTTTTAAAGCTGAAACAAACGCACCCAAAATAAGACGATATTTACATTTGTTTCTTACTCTTATTAAATATATATAAAAAACAAAACAAGTACGACATCTAAATTGCAATTGGAGAATTAAAAACAACTTTAGCATAGCAATTTCACTGATTTGCATTTTTTTTGGCTTGTCAACGAAGTAGAATCAAGACATACATCAGCACATTAATAATCTTGATTATGGTTTTGCTAGACAAGAGGGCCGCATGCCAAATTTTCATAATCCTACCAATACATAAAGATCTAATTTAGAAATGTAGACAGAGAAATAGTATTTGAACAACTTTCTACTTTGCAACAACTATTATGACAACACCATGTATGTGGGGGGCATCTTCTTAAGAGCAATGATATTCTAACAACCAAAAATCAACAACTTTTGTGACAACCACCAATTTTCAAAGGAAAAGTAGATAGTGACACGGAAACCAAAACATTAGAGAGAGAAAGTAAAAAGATAATGTGAGTATGAGAGATAAAGTTGTCACATAGGTTGTCACAAAATGGTTGTTAGAATATCATTTCTCAAAGAATAAAAGCTTAATAATCTTCGGTGTATTTTGTCACAAATGTGATGTCAATATATCATAACTCATATCAAGACAATCAGCGGGAATTGCAAAAATAGGTAGCAGAACCAAGAAGGGAAGTGAGACATTGTAAAAGTTAATAATCTTCTCCCAAACCCCAACTCACAATAACACAAATATGGGGCACAAACAGGATAACCGGAAACATTCAGACACATGCAAAAAAAAGGACAAACAAACGCAGGGGAGACCCGTGCTGGACTACATATGCAAAGAAACGTTGTATGACAAGATCTCTACAAGGGCACAAGAGGAAATGAACACATCTAATACGGTGCATGCCTTAAAGATAATAAGCTAAAAGGGGAGTAGATTATTGCTATCAAATTGGTGCAACAAAACAGAAGGCTAAGCGAAGGCATGGAAACATTCCATTCTTTTACAAAATAATTCGATCCATTTCCCAATTCCATTCTATTCTACCAATCCAAACATAACCCATGACTTTGGCTACTAAGAAAAATATAAGGTCAAAGTCTAGACTGAGATGTGGTAGAAAACATACATTTGCAGTCAGAGAGCCTACAGGAAACAAAACAGAACTCGATAAAGCTTTAGCAAATATCTTTCGCAAAACATTCCTATTCGCCAAAAACTCATATCATATGTCCAGTCTATATGAACACAAGGTATAACTTCCCATCATATATGTTCCGTGATGGATAAAACCACTCATCCTAATCTTAATACATAGCAAACACACCTACGAAATAATTTAGTCGATTTACCAACTACGAATTTCACTGACTACGTATGTGTTTGGATTAGCTTTTGCTTTGATGAGTTAACACTATCATTTTGCTGTGGTTTTCTGAAGCTAAAAATATCAGCTAATAGACATACATCTGTAACCACTTCTACCATGCAATTCGCACCACAATTATTCAGCAGATATAACAAGCACACAAACTAAAGTAACTAAAGCCTAATTTCTTAGGGAATAAGACATGCAAAATTGTATGCAAAATAAATAATTAAGTTTGATATTTAACTAGCACAAAAAAGGTTCACAATACATAGTCAAAACACTAAATCCCAAAAAAAAAAAAAAGAGGAAAATCAAAGTGAAATTAAGAATCTTAACATATTTCAAAAACTAAGGGGAACGACATCATTCTTCAATCCACGATCTTACTTCTCAGATGAGTTTGGTCCTCTCTTCTTACCGAATCCAACAACTACAATAACAAGAATCAAAATGATACATCAGAAAAGCAAAAATAATAATTAATTAATAATATGAATAAATCTAAAAAATTAGGGTTTCGAGGTATTACCGGCAGTGACGAATCTGCGGTTGTACTGCATACGCTTGTGAGCACGGCCACGGGGCTGCTTCTTCTTGTCTTGCTTTGCTACCTTTGGTGTTTGGCCTCTAACCTTACCGGCACGGGCCAACGATCCGTGAACCTTTCCTGCAAAATCGATTTCATTGTTTATAATCAATTATACACGAAAATAAATTAAATGACAACATCGCACATCGTTTATTAAAATGCAATTTAACTTACCCATGATTGAAAAAGATGAATCTCTCTGTCTCACTCACAGACACTTTAGCTTCTGCGGCTTGAGGCAAAACCAGAATCGGAGCTCTAACGAAAATAGTTTGGTTTTTGCTACTTGTATTGTGGACTAGGGTTAGGGTTTTAGGGCTTTGGGCTTAACTATGTTCAAATAAGATGGGCCCTTATCTTAAAACTAGTCACTTACTTGAGAGATTTCTTTTTAAGCCTCCTCGATGTCTTCCTGTGAGGAAAAATAATCGTTATCTCTTGAATGTGTTAAAATGCTTGATATCTTTTTAAGCCTCCTACTAGTGTTAAGGATTTTTGTTTTTCAAAATGAAAAATTAAAGGTAAAGCTAAAGGTTAGGTTAGTTTATAGGAATTTTTTAATTCAAACCTTCAATGTGCTTTGAATAAAAATTAAAACAAATATAGTAACATACTAACATAGTATTAGAAAATTTGGATCAACATATTTTTAATTGTTTTTTTAGAAATGTTTTTTTAGTGCAAATAAAATTATACATGCATTACGTCACGATCGGTGTAAATAATTTTTACCCTGCCAATTAATTATAACGGCCAACTCCTTAGAAATGTTTGTCTTCTATCCTAATCACTTCTAAATTCGCACACATAATTAGTTGAGATGTGTTGATTATATAATCTTTTACATGTACTATACATAAAAAGTAATTTTTCATATAACAAAGATAAATGATATTTTAACAACAACTTTGTTGTGTATTTATATACAATATAGATACAACTTTGATTTTTAACAGATATTTTCTCTATCCGAGTTGTGAGAATTCTTAGATTTTTTTTTTTTTTTTATATAAACCAATTCTGAGATGTTTAAATAACAACTAAGTAGACATGTCTTGTCAAAAAAAAAAAACTAAGTAGACATGTTTTTTTTAAATATCCTTTTACTCAATTTAATGCCTCAACCCTCACACACTTTCTTCCCACTATATCCAATACTTTTCAGATGTGTAATTTCTACCATAAACATACTTTTATGGTCGATTTTTTTTTTTTTTTTTAAGGAATGGTCGAGTTATTACTAAGATAAGATTAGACAGTGTTAGCTTTCATGTTCGGTATTCAGATTACCTGAAAGAAGAAAAAAAAATCAATATCCACATCCAGATTATATAAATACTTAAACGTGATATGATCGTATTGAACGAACATTAGACCATAGACTTTTGAGGCTTTGTCTATGAGCTCGCCGACAGTTTTTTTAGAAAGTACGTGCTTATAGTTTTATTTATTTTCACAAATTTATGTATAAAAAAAATGCTATTATTTATTGTTACAAATTAGGGTTTATATAAAAAAATAATTTAAATATATTTATCGACCTTACATAGCAAAACCGTGAATGTTTATGTATCTTTAATTTCCACAAATTCTTATTGCTAAAGAACCATCAGTAACTTGGATTATTGCAACTTTGTACTAGATATAATTAGACATTGAGTAAAACAATCACTGACGAGCAAATGCCTTGCATCTAGGGGTGGGCATGGTTCGGTTAACCATATTAACCGAACCGAACCGAACCAAAGTGTTGAAATGGTTCGGAATAACCGAACCGAACCGTTTAAGTTTTGGAACTAACCGAACTGAACCAAAGTTATGGTTCGGTTAACCGTTTACTTACCTATTAACCGAACCGAACTGAACCAAAATCAAAATTTTGAACTGAAATGTATTTTTTTTATCCTTTTGCAAATTTAATTGTGTTTTTTGTCCTTTTTAAATTTAATTGTAGTGTATTCGAAACATTATGATTGGATTCCTTTTCATTTGGCCATCAGACCCTATTTAACCTTGTTGTAGATTGCAGTACTTGGTTGGTTTTAGTAAAATATTATCGGAGTATTGAAGAACACTAGTAGAAGTAAAAACACATGCATTATTAGCATATAAGTGTTGTCGAGGATCACGATCCAAATATTCATAGAACTTAGAGCAGGCATGTGACAATACTATAGCTAAATAATCAACAATTACTTTGCCTGTGTATTTTAGAGATTTAAATTTATCTTTTTTGCCTGTGTATTTTAGAGATTTAAATTTATCTTTAACTTAGTTCTATTGAATTCTGTTTTCTTGAAGATTGATTGTCTTTTCAATTTGGCATACTGATACCGGCTAGCCCTGCCATGGGAATATGCACTTGTATCTTTGAGGTAATTTTATACTTGGAATATTTGAATTTCTTTTTCAATCAGTGGTTGGCACATTAAGAAATTAAGATTGAATAAGCTGTTTTTTAATATAAGTTGTTTTGTATAAAATATGTTGTTTTGAATAAGTTGTTTTTTTTTTAAAAAAAGTTGTTTTAAAATAAGCTATTTTGAATAAGTTGTTTTTTAAAATAAGTTGTTTTGCATAAAATAAGCTGTTTTGAATAAACTGTTTTTATAATAAGCTGTTTTTAAAATAAGTTGTTTTGCATAAAATAAGTTGTTTTGAATAAGCTGTTTTTTAAAATAAGTTATTTTGCATAGAATAAGCTGTTTTAAAATAAGTTGTTTTAAATAAGCTGATTTTTAAAATAGATATGGTTAATGGTTCGGTTTGATTCGGATAATTGTGGTTACTAACGGTTCAGTTCGGTTAGTGAATTGTTATCAAAATAATGGTTCGGTTCGAGAATTGGTTAAATGGTTCAGTTAATTTTGATATGGTTCGGTTCGGTTAACCGGTTCGAATTGGGTTTTGGTTATTTTTGCCCACCCCTACTTGCATACCTTCCCTTGCCCCATCATTACATCATAAGATCATACATGTATAAATACTTAAGGGTGATCTGAAAATTTAATATCGATTAAAAACTGAAACAAATACAAAAGGTATAAATCTATATGTTACAATTCCATGAACTATACTTTGTCCTTGATCTGTTTGAGGCCATCTTTCTCCCTGGCAGGGCATTTTGTTTCTTGTTTGATAAAATAAAATGAACAAATGAGTCCTAAACAGGAGGCCACATTTCTTGCTATCAGACACCAGTTCCATAATCCTGATATGGTAGCTGGGGTCAACTCCTTCACATTTTAAACAAAACAGCACCCACTATCAAGTGAGCAGACCACAGTTAATCTTACATCTCCAGGTCGGGAGTTGGGAACTTTAAAAATTCTGAGAAGAGAATGGGAACGGGGAATGGAGATGGATATTTTTTTTCTGTATAAACTCCATCTGATGTGTTCCACTATTCCGTACTTCTAGAGAAATGCAGAAGCAGGGACGTCCCAATTATTCTGATGATCAAAACAAATTTTGATATTTACAAGCTAGAGTATATGCTCATAGTTCAACCTCTTGAAGATCTTCACCGAAACTACCACTTCTCGTAGGCGCCTGCATTAAAGATGAAGGATCAGGCATAAACGTTGATGGTGGCATGCCCAAAGCTGCCCCTGAAGGCTTAATTTCACCTATTTTTGGAGGGCTAAATGAATCATTAAAACTTCCACTCCATGAAGCTGTTCGACGAGAATGGGAAAAATGAGAGTCATTGCCATCTGTCTGCCCCTGTTTTGAGATGTTACCCGCACTTGGAAACCTTTGCATGGTCATTGTTTGTGCGTGTTTTGGAGGATCGTATGACCAATCATTTGTGGAAGATGTAGAAGGGTTTTCATTAGCTGCACTATCTTCTAGGTTGCTTTCAGCAATAGCCTCCATATTCTGCTCACTTGATGATGGTACAGGAGCTGGAATAAAAAACTTTGCATTGGCGGGAAGAGCAGGTTTCACAGATTGAACGGAAGGGGACTGAAACAAGTTTGCAGAGCTTCCACCATTTTGGTTGAAGGTGTCAACATATCTAATAATCCATAAACAATTTCATCAATATTTTTTGCCTTTCAAATTCTGTGGATGATAATTGACAGACAGATAAAACATATATTTTTCATGGGAACTGAGTAGCTGCGCAGAATAGCCAGAACTCATAGGTTCTTAATTATCTATCCTTTTTTCATCTATGGTATTTCTACATTCATTTAAGTTAGGACTCCAAACCAGACAAACCTCTATATTATAACACTTGGGTCCTCATAAAATATTAGAGATAGGGAAAAATTACACTCACTTCCCTGAGATATGTCTAAATAACACATGGATCTCCTTTATTTTGTAAAAGACACCCACTTCCCCTTAATTAAATAGAACTTTAAGAAATAGAGGCGAGTTTGTGTCATTTAGACATATCTCAAGGGAGTTGTATGTCATTTAAGGTTGGTAAAAGACACCCACTTCCCCTCAATTTTATTCACCTTCAAATTTTATAATCTAAAAGAGAAGCTAACAGGAGGCCCATTCTATAATGATTCATAGATGACAATATAACTAAAACAAAAGTGGCAACTGCTTGCAACTATTACTTGATTTAACAAGATATGAAAAATAAGCTATTACCTTGACCGAACACCTAAACGACTGCGAGCAGAGAATTGATTTGAGCTAGGTGGTATCGGTGGCATCCCTGGACTAAGTTCAGGACTTGAAGTTCTTGTGCTCGAGAACTCATTTGGAGTCAAACCTTCTGTCTTCAATGCAGATTTTAAGTTGTACTCGGCTGAACCATTCTGGAAAGCAGCAGTTGTCGGAGGTGGTGGTGGCAGAGCAGCTTCTTCAGCTGGAATTTCAGCACCTTCCTCTACCCATCTCTTCAACTTTTCGTCATAATAAAACTTGTTTTTCTCTCCCAATTTAGCCTTGGGATAGAGCAGAATAGGAACCATTTGAATAGGCAAAGTCAGAACTCAGAAGTACATTTGAGAAGAAAAATAAAATAGAACAGAATAAATGTATGGAACAACTAATGATACCTGTTTTCCAGATCTCAAGACTAGCCCCACTGTTTTTTGCAGAAGTTGTGACCCAAAACCAAATCGAGAAAAGCGTGATGCACCTCCTGATACCTGGACTTTTCCTTGTGCATCAGGCGATGGCGATTCCTAGGATAAATAAACCAGATTTTTTTCAAGTTTAAATATAATATGCTAGTCAATCAAAACACAGGAAGGTGAAAATCTTTACAGTAGTCACACACCTGTCTTGGGCTTCTACCAATATCTGGCTCTGAAACACTTCTATTAGGCTTCGCTGCCATTCTATTATTGTCAGCTGTCCACTCACTTATGGGTTCCAGAGAAGCAGACGGAACTAAAGATGACATGACCATTGTTGACTGGCTAGTGGATACTCTTGGTGCCATATGCTGGTAATGTTGTTCACTTCCATGAACAGTTCCTTGTGATGATGTTGGAGCAGGTGGTGGTAAACCACCAACAACCCGATGGGCAGTGCTATCAAAAAAGTTGAGCAATTTACCAACTAATTTTGCAGGAGCTAAATTTGCAGCATATCCACCCTGAACAAATATACAAGAGGATAAGTAACAAATTATCAAAATGATTAAGAATTAATGAAGGGCAGGGAAGTACCTGTTGGTGGGTCCTAAGTCTCTCCTCGAGAGCTAATACCAGCTGTTTCCACGTTTCTACTTCCGGAGCACGGCCAGTTTTCAAGGATTTCAGTACTGCTTGGCAGTACCTGTGATCAAAAACAACAATGAGATAGATCATGTAGAGAATAATGTCGCAGATAATACTCTGTGTACTTACTTCAATGAGTCCGAAACCTTTCCCACTTCAGCTAGCATATGTGCATATATAAGCTTATATGGTTGAAATGAATGCAAAACAAACTGAGAGTTTCCAAGCAGCTTTGAATATTCATATAACTCTGTCCTCTGTCCAAGCACCCATCAGATAAGTTTGAGTTATTTCAGAGACACGTACAAAAGAAAATATCAAATCAAACTGAGCATGTTCTTTTGGAAAGCAATAGTTGCTGAGGTGGCTTAATATACCATACAGATAGATCATTTATGAAGCTTACAAATCACTAGGTTGATTTAAAAAAGATTATTCATTTGAAGATAAAACCAGGACTGGAGATAATTAAGAAAGAAATTGTGATTTCTTAACCATGTAGACCATCTAACAAGTAACAACCACCAAAGCTTTTTCTAGTAAATGAATCAAATGATGCGTGTATGCCTCTAACGCCCTGTCATAAATCATATATGAAGATAGACCATTGAACTCTAAAATATCGCACACTGGACTGACAAATAGATTTTTTTTGGGTGCGTGTATGCCTCTCTCCCATCATGCCTAAACCACCTAAGTTGGGATTTTACATATATTTTACGTTAAGAGCTATATCCATACATTCTCTATAATGACATCATTCTTAATTCTATCTTCTCTTGTGTAAACACGCATCCACGATAGCAGTCGCATCTTGGCAACACCAATCTGATTTTCTTTTAGTCTTTTACTTGTTCACCATTCCGCGTAATACAACAATGCAGGTCTAATAGTTGTGCAGTAGAATTTTCCTTCAAGTTTTCACAAATTACAGTGACAAGTACCTTCATTTCATCCAACCTAGTCCTTTTGTAGGATGGACCCAAGATGTTTAGAACCTTAGATTTGTGGTATGGTATCTTTTACCATTTTTGTCTCTAAGCTAATATTTATGTTTCTTACTAAACTCGCATTCAATATTACTATATTTTATTGCTACAGGCGGAATCAGCATGTTACTCAATTATAAACTTTCCATTGGTTTCTTCTCTCTATTATCCAACTAAAACCGTATCATCTGCACACACAAAATGTGCTGCAACATTTTTTCTTGAATATGATCAGTAAGTGCGTCTAAAACCAAGCTAGAAAAAAATAGGTACAAAGATGACCCTTTAGCTGCAGGGAAGTCTGTATTTCCACCTTGTGTTCATAAGATTAGTAGTGACCATTCATACAAATTTTAAATTACTCAAATATACACAATACAAATTCCTTTTTTCTTCTAAATCCTTCCATGACACCTCCCCTATCACTTGTCTCCTCACAATTAATTAACAAGAAAACTGTGGCCAGGCCTTTTTTTATTCCCCTGATACTCCTGATACTATGCGTCAATCTTCATAGAAATATGTAGCTTTCATGGTCGATTTCGCCGACATAAAAATAAAATTGATTATGGGTAATGCAGCTCTCCTGACTATATCTCCACTCAATTACCCCCTCCAAAAGCTTCAAGATAAAATACGAGTTTGGTCCCCATATAGTCTGTGTAATTGTGTATGTCATCTTTGTTCTTGAAGATACATATTATCATATTGTGCCTCCATTCATTCAATATGCTCTGAGTTCAAAATCTCATCGAACAACTTGTGAATCAACTTATGCATTTCACTCTCAGCTTTGTTCTGACCTCAATAAGTATATTACTTTGCGCTGCTGCTTTATCATCTATCATCAACTTCAGTGCTTTTACACCTCTGATTCTTTAGTTGTAGTAGTTTTGGATTTTGTCTCTCTTATCTAGTATTAAGGCTATCTAAATTTAATGCTTCCTAAGCATGCATATATACTAATATGAAACAACACCCTTGGTTGAACCTTGCAAAATCTCTAGAACTCAAGTGATTGACAACCAGAAAAACTTTTTCTGACAAAGCAAGAGAGAAGGGGTAGAAAAACACAGGATACTTGATACTTTCTGGGAAAAAGACTTAAAACACGTGCATGCAACAGAACGGAAAAATATTGTGGTCGAAGCAACTTAAGAACTAAGGAGATTCCAAATTACCTGAATAGCTTCTGGACTAGCATAAGTTCGAGGACATGTCCAGTGATCTGCTCCTATTAGGCAAAGTCTTGCAGCGTCCGAGTATGACGAGAAGTTTACTTCAGCAATTAAATAGCAGATGTGTGCAGCAGTAATCTAAAATATGACTCCCAAATCAGAAGCAGAATGGAAAAGTACAAAATCATAACAGAAAAAATGAAAGAACAAGAATTATACCTCTCTTTTTTCCTTCCACAAGCAATCACCAAGGTGCATCATTACAAGTTCGTCACCTTTGGTTCTGTTTGCAGTTATTACAGCCAGATTTTCCTCCCAGTCTTCAAGCATATCATTAGATCCAGCCTGAAATTGCAAGCAACAACATAAGTTTTGGCTTCCAAGTCAAAAAAAAAGCACTACCCTTTGCAACTATTGAACAAATGTACGTAGTGGAACAACTAGATTGTATGACTTCTTCCATTATCCTATTGGGATTACCTGTTCAGACTGCTGAGGCATACCAAAAGCACCAGGATGCCCACTAATTGAGGTTTCTTCAGTAGGGAATACATCATTTGGTCGCCCAGCAATTAAAAGGCATAATGTGCGTAGAGGTGACCCTGCAACCAACTGACGAAGTGCCATTTGCCTTACTGTATCAACATAGAACTGCATCGCAAATACGGACCGAATTTATTTCTCCAACAAAGGAGGCACGAGAAAAATATTGTATGACCCAAAAGGGACCGTCTAGATCAGATATGAGATATGAGCATCAGCGGTATTAAACATTCTGAAATTTTGGCATCTGACCTGCTCACCGAGTTGTGAAGCAAGAACAAGTGCAGGTCCCCACAATTGCCCTTCTTGTGCACGCTGTAAAGCCTCCATCTTTTTGCCAGAGACAAGAAGATTTTGCACTTCAGAAGCAATTGCCTAGATCAATTCAAAATCAGTTAAAGATACAAAACAATGTGAAAGGGGGATCGTGTCAGGAGTAAATTAATACACACCTTCATTTGTTCTTCAGAAGGAAAATTTTGCAGGCAATGACTTGGCATCCCATATTGAGTGAACTCTGTCCCATTAACCTTGGCAGATGCAAAAAGCTTTGCAACTGCTGACTCAGGAGCATCATTTTCCTGTTTCAAAATGAAAGCCACAAAACGTTACCAAATGTGAAAGTGATCCCATGAGTAGTATTCAGGCAATAATATGACCCAGAATTGCCGGCTACCTAAAGATGTGATTAGTAAAGCCAATCATGATGTTTTAGCCAAACAGAAAGAATAAGACATAATCATTTGCAGAGCAATTGTAATTATAACGTCAAAAACCACTTCAAAAGGAAGTGATTATAAGATTGAAATATTGCAATATATAGCAAACATAGGTCTCCAGGATTTGCATTTATGAAAGTTAACCTAAGATTTTACACTAAAAATAAGTTAACCTAAGAATGTTGATCAAACTAGGAAAGTGTGGTACAGAAAAATCAATTAAAATTAAAAATGATACATAAAGCAAACAAAAACAAATGAATGCCTGAAGATGTAACTTACTTTTAGTATGGTATCCGTACCAAAAGGAGAACGTAATTTTCCATAATGCTGACAAGCTATTTTAAGCAAGGAGAGGAGGAGTCTCAACCTTTCACCTTTCTTATAATCCATGTCAGGTGATTCGTAGCGTGCAATCCTCTCATCTAACCATTTGTACAGCTCCTTACTTCCAACACTACCACCAACTAATGGACCTGGGAAAGATTGCTGGCTTAGAGCACGAAAATAATCACCAGTAGCATTTCCAATAGTCAAAGAATTGTTGCTTCCCGTTACAGCTTCCATCAAGTTCAACACAGAAATAGAACCTTGTACGGAATCCTTCAGATAAAAATAAATATATATCAGTTAATAAATAAATAAAAATATATCAGTTAATAATTTAAAGAATTACTTTGTGGAAAGAAGAGAAACGAGGGAAAATATTTTCAAACAGTAAAACAAAAGCAACCTCCAAGTCTTTCAGAAACCAGATCAAATTTAGATCAAAACTGAAAAGAAGAATCAAGAATTAACCTGGCTTCCATATGACGCACTCAAAGCACTTGGATCTTTCATTATGATGAGTTTTCCACCAAATCCAAAAGTTACTAGGGCATGAGAAGGACGACCAGCAGATGATCTTCCAGAATGAGGGGCATAAGAATATTGATGTCCACCCTGGATTGGTTGCTGGGAATAACTATGGGAGTTCTGATTTTCAGCAAAAACATTCGAGAATTGTTTTTGTTCATCAAACTTTGTGTTTGGATAATTAAACTGTTGAGCAATGTCCCCATGAGGGACAAAAGTTTTGGGAGCAAAAGATCCATTATCAAACTCTGTGTTTTGATAATTAAACTGTTGAGCAATGTCCCTGTGAGGGACAAAAGCTTTGGGTTCAAAAGATCCATTATTGTATAATGCAACCGATCCAAAGGAACTGGAAGTATTTACTTGTTGGTTACCATAAGAATGGTTAACTTGCTGGTTACCACCAGAAGCTGTATTATTCCCTATTTTAGTGGAAGCCTCAGTCTTATACATATCAAAACCCTGCTGTTGGTTAACACCATGTGAACCACTCCAGCTACCATTTACCGCCTGACTACCAACACCCTGTGATCCGCCATAATTACCAGCTTGGTTAACACCATGTGAACCACTCCAACTACCATTTACCGCCTGACTACCAACACCATGTGATCCATCATAATTACCAGCTTGATTAACACCATGTGAACCACTCCAGCTACCATTTACCGCCTGACTACCAACACCCTGTGATACATCATTACCAGCTTGGCTATACTCACTATACAAACTGTTATTATCATTAAAGGAGGAAGTACTGGTAGAAGTATGCCCATTTTGAAGTCCATGAACAGAAGATTGAACGGATGAATTGTAAGTTGCCAATGAGCGCCATTCTTGGGCAATTGTATCATAATACCAATCAGGATATTGAGGATCAAAAACCATATGCTCCGGGTACCCATTATTTCCTTGTGAAGCCTGATTCCAGCTAGATACACTTTCAGTTGTGCCTGTTTCTGCCAAAGTTCCAGCAACAGACTGGGCAGTTTGTTGCAAATACGAGATCTCTGTTTTTCCATCAGAAGCAGCAGCCCAATCCACCGCTGTATTGGCTTCAGAAGTTTGCTGACTAGAAGCTGTTGCATTGTAGCCTTCTATCTGATACCATTGCCCAGTGAAATGGTCATACTTCCAGCCAGGATAAAGATCCTCCCAATTCTGACTACTGCTCAGATCTTGTCCATTATTATGTTGGTTTGAAGATGCATCATAAGCTCCACCACCCTCTTGATATTGCACATAATTGACTGAAGTATTTAAGCCATCACCTTGCTTGCCCGTGTGATTATCAAAAGACGTATCATAACCTTGAACTCCTTGATATTGCGAGTAATCCACCGAACTATTTAAGACAACATTATGAGCTTCGATAACAGGACTCACCTGACTATTTAAATTATCGTGTGAAATAGCCGGAAAATCACTGGATTGATCTCCTAACTCACTAAAAAAGTCAGAATATGATCCAAACCCGCCACCTCCATTTGCATCATCAGCACTGAAACAATTCCAATCCTTCTCCTTAATCCCGGAACTAGCAACCTCATTGCTCTCGCCAACAGCTGCAATGTCCGTGAACCCCGAACTAGCAACCTCATTGCTCTCGCCAATGGGTGCATCGGCAGTGAACTCCGATCCAATCCCAATCTCTTCCTTACCGAGCTCCGTCTTATTATCACACTCAACTGAACTAGAACCGATCACCAAATTCCCCTCCTTAACATCATCACCTTCACCAACCAAATCCACATCAGATTTCACAACACCCAATTCCTCTTTGACTTCAACCCCACTTTCCCCAACAACCGAATTATCAAATGCACCAGCATCAACATCACTTATACTCAGATCCGCAAACGCATTCGCGTCATCAGAATTATTTCCTTCATCATTACCAGACTTGATAACAACAGGCTTAACAGGCCCCACATCATCATCGTCCTCAACAAGCTTATCGAAAAAATCCTCATCCGTCTGATCCTCCATATGAAATGGAGGATTCGATGCCATCACCTAAAACCCTAAACCTAACACTTCCACTTGAATCTCACAAAATTCTTCAAAAACTTCAAGCTCCGATTCCGATAATCTGAAATTATCGAAAAATCTCGATGTTATAGCTAAACCTCGAGATCGTAATTGAAAAATCTGAAATTATCGAAAAATCTCGATGTTGAAGATAAACCCTAAGTAGAAGGAGCAATAACTAAATCAGAAAACGAGATCTGAGAATTGTTAAATAGAATTGAAGGGATCGGAATATATAGAGAATTGAGAATTGAAGAAAAAATTACCGGAAATTGAGATAATGGTTTTAGGGTTTGATGAATTGAAGGAAGAAAGGGGTTAGAGAGATCGACGTTGAGAATTTTGCAGGAAACTGTAAAGAGAATATTTGGAGAGAGTGGAAAGAGGAAAATTGTTTGCACCACAACTCATCAAGAACAAAATAGTGAAAATACAACTAAGTTTTTTTTAATTAAAAAAACATAAATATATATATATATATATATATATATATATATATATATATATATATATATATATATATATATATATATATATATATATATATATATAGGGGTTTGCTAGAACACACCCACTAATTTTGATGTGGGAGTGTTTTAGCAAAGCTACACCTTAGGATGTAATTAACCACTTTTTAGTTATTTACTTGCTAAAACACTCCCACATAAAAACTAGTGGGTGTGTTCTAGCAAATGCATATAGGATTTGCTAGAACACTCCCACTTGTTATTGTTAGAAGGTGTGTTATAGCAACATACACCTTAGGGTGTATTTAATCACTTTTTAGTTATTTACTTGCTAAAACACTCCCACATAAAAACTAGTGGGTGTGTTCTAGCAAACCCCATATATATATATATATATATATATATATATATATATATATATATATATATATATATATATATATATATATATGGGACTGTTAACTTGCACCCACCTAAAAACACTAAGGTGCAAGTTAACAAGCTGCACCTACTTGTACTTTACTAAAACACCCTTTTGTCTCTATTAAACTTTATTTTAATTAAAAGGACATTTTTGTAAATAGCATAAATAATATTTGTTTATAATAGAAAAACATGGGTGTTTTGGTAAATAACTAGTAGGTGCAGCTTGTTAATTTGCACCTTAGTGTTTTTAGGTGGGTGCAAGTTAACAGTGGGGGTAAATAACTAGTAGGTGCAGCTTGTTAACTTGCACCTTAGTGTTTTTAGGTGGGTGCAAGTTAACAGCCCCCATATATATATATATATATATATATATATATATATATATATATATATATATATATATAATGTACTATAATTTTTTTTTTTAGGAATGTACTATAAATTTTTGTTACTTTGATACAAATTGTAACAAACAAAACAATGTTATCATCTTTCAACAAAATAAGTCATTTTTATCTTTTTCTAACTACACCAATAATATAAAAATTATAATATAAATTCTTTTTTTTTTAGTTCTTATCTTTGACTAACGTTTAAACGAACTCTTCATGTCAGTATGTCCACGTTTTTAATGTGTTAACGCGTATAAATTATAAGTAATGTTTATATGAGATTGTGACTATGATATTGGTTAAAATTATTGATATAGATGTTTGTTACTTTTTAATTATAACAATCCGTGATTACTTTTTAACAATTCTCGACAACCCCGACAATAAAGGATATAATATAAATTATTATCTTTTTTCAATATTTTTCTTTTAACAATAATATATCAAATACAATACAAATTCTTATCGTTTTCAATAACCCCGACAATATAATATTATTACAGAGAAATTTATTTAAGATTATAATTGAAATAATAAAAAAGTTGATCCAAAAATCATGCCTCCTCTTTTATACTCCCTCCGTCCCTATATCTAAGCACTCATTTGACTTTATTTTTGTCCCTAAATCTAAACCCATTTTCAAATTACTAGATGCATTTATTATTTTTTTCCTAAACATACCCTTAATTAATACTACTAACTTATCTTGAAATTTGAAAAGTCAAATTTAATACATATACAAACAAAGGACAATTTGGTAATATTAACACACAAAACAGACATATTAATTATACTGACAGCTTTTCTTAAGAAATGTGAAAAAAGTAAATGGAGGTTACATTAAGGGACGGAGGGAGTATAGTACATGTGACGTCAACAATTTAACATTATTATAGATAATTTTGTTTAAGGGTATAGTTGGAAGAATAGAAAAGAGAACCTAAAATCCTCTATTTTATTTATATATAGTATATAGTCAAAAAAAGTATAGATAAAGATATATTTTTTTTGAAATAGATTAAGATTTTTTTAGGAAGTCAAACATTCATAATTTTTTTTATGTAATAATTCATTTTTTTTAAGGAAGTAGTAATTCATAATTGTTATATCATTAAAATCTTAAATAAATTTAAATAAATTTCTTGAAGAGTACCGTAATATGATTTTTGGATCAACTTTTTTAATATCAATAATAACAAATTTTAATATCAATTTGAACGAAACAAAATGTAACATAATAATAACAATTTTTAATATCACGTATTTAATTAAGAGTTTAATTATATTTCTTGAAGTCAATTAAAAAAAAATATAGTTCATTATGAATATAAATTTTTTACACAATTAACAAATTACAATCTCGGTCAAAAAAAACAAATTAGATCCTTCGACAGGTTATATAGTTAGAGGAGCGTACCGTACTCTTACTGAATACAGTTAGAGGAGCGTACCGTACTCTTACTGATGGTGCGTCCCTCAACCTCGGTGTTGCTTGGGTCCCTGATGACATTATGTGGGGGAAGGACATTCCGCTTAAGGTCTCGATTTTTGCGTGGCGGACATTTCGTAACAGGTTATCTACTAAGGATAATTTATTCCGTCGTGGGATTATTCACCAGGATCATCAATTGTGTGTTGGTGGGTGTGGAGTGCAGGAGACTGTTGTTCATTTATTTTTAAATTGCGGTACCTTTGGTATTGTTTGGCAAATGGTTCAGCGGTGGTTAGGAGTTTACACAACTCTGCCGTCTACTTTGATGGAACATTTCTTTCAGTTTAGTACAGCTGCAGGTTATGCAAAAGGGAGGAGAAATTTCATGTTTTTGATTTGGTTTGCAACTTCTTGGGTTCTCTGGAAGGAAAGAAACAATAGAATTTTCCGGGGCGAAGAAACCACTACTCTTAAG
This sequence comes from Medicago sativa, assembly GCF_051527215.1. Lineage (NCBI taxonomy): Eukaryota > Viridiplantae > Streptophyta > Magnoliopsida > Fabales > Fabaceae > Medicago > Medicago sativa. The sequence continues at coordinate 5,438,803 of NC_140753.1, forward strand.
CTTTTGGAAAATATAAAAATTCTTTTCTTTTGGTGGCATAAGGCAAAATTTACAGCTTACATTTATCAGTTTTATGATTGGTGCCAAAACCCTTTGCTTTGCTTGGGTGGTGCTTAATTTTTGTTTTATTGATGTTTGAACTCTCGTTGTAATCTTTGGCCATTTCTCTTTGGCACACCTTGTACTAGAGGGATAGCTGGTTGTTAATATATTTCATTTTGATTTCTTAAAAAAAAAACAAATTACAATCATTCATATGCATAATTTTATAAGTAAATATCTTTATTTGACAATCATAAAAAATCTGCATACTATTAGTGTATATAAATTCCTCGAAAAAAATTAGTGTATAATTAATTGTAATTTTTTTTACCAAAAAAGTAATTATTATCTGTTGATAATAGTATAAAATTTTTTACACATATCAAAATTAAACTTTTTCTTTTTTGCATAATTAATAAAGAAATAAACAAACAAATGGAGTAACTTTTTTGGTGATTTGCAAGTTGGTCAAAGTTGTGTACCATCGTTGAAAAAAGTAGATAGAGACAGAAACTTTTAGAAAAAGGGAACATGATGAATTATGCAATGCTACAAATTACAATCACATTCGGGGCATTCTGTCTACATTTGTTAGGGTAGCATAATAAAGAGGCATCCTCCTATGTTATCCAAAAAGTGACTTTGAGTAAGACAAGTATGTGCATTTGAGCAAACAGATCTCTTTTGTGTTTGGCAATGATAATGGAGATGAGTTATACTTAATAATAGTGTTTACAACAAAAAATAAGTAAAAATTAAAGTTCTAACCCATTTGGGTTGACCTAGTGGCATTGGCTTGGGATCTGGGAGTGTGCTGGCTAATTTAGCTTCTTAAAAAAAAAGTAAAAATTTAAGTTCTTTTTAAACCAAGGTAAAGGTTACACGAGGTAGAGTAAAAAATTCAATTACATGGTAGCAAAGTTTAAAAGACATAATTTATTCAAAGAAAACTTAAACTTATTTTAATTTAATTTTTTAAACTTTACTGGCTTATGTTGGATTTTCAATGTTTCGTCATTTTAAAAAGTATGATATATAATTATCTAAAAAAAATTATGGGTCAAGACTACTCTTTCAAATTTTCAATAGTTCTATACTTTTGAGACTGGATATTTGTTCTATACTCTTGAGACTGGATAGTTAAATGAAAAAAATTGAAAATTATTCTTTAGGTTTCGTTTTTTTCTCCCGGTTACTCTAAAAAGATAAAAATGCCTCTAACAACGGTTTAGACTTTAGTGTTGCTCGCTCTCCAAAGACAATTAACTGTCACTCTCACATACCATCGGCATTTAAATGTCGTTGTAATTTTTTTATGAGGAACGTTGTTTAAACGGTCACTTTTTAAGATAATTTATTGGACAACTAAAATATACAAAGATTTAAATGTCGTTGTAATTTTTTTATGAGGAATGTTGTTTAAACGGTCACTTTTTGAGACAATTTATTAGACAACTAAAATATACAAAGAAATATAAGGATTGTCACAAAAACCAAAACAATTGAATAAAAAGTAGAAATACAATGTGAGTACAAGGGCCGCATTCCAGATCGAGGGATGGACAAACGACATAAATCTATCACAGTCCACCAACTAAGCAAGAAGCGACCACGACAGATAAAATCCTTAGGTACGATGAACGACTACTACCGTCAACACAGAGCATCTACGCACCTCGCCCTTTCGAGCAACATCAGGACAAAACCAGTAATGTTGAATCGAGATATGCATCCAACAGAACAATGCCAAAGCTAAAGAACTCAAATCTTCAATCCTGAAAACCAGATTCAAGATTTTCAGACTAAATCACAGAATTGAAACAAAGCCACCACCCATATTCATCACCACGGAACAAGACAAAAACAAACACCACTAAACAGAAAGAAAAAAAAAATAGCAAAAACTATATCGAGAAACTCACGATCTGACATAATCAATCACAAAAAAACTAGCTCACAACCGCGTCGGCGCCAAAGCAGTACAAGACCAATGACGACAACAAAATCAACTCACACCAAGACTGTGAGAGGACAGCCGCGGCGGCGCTTTACTGGTGACGATCCGAAACCCATAAATATATTTTTCATTTACGCATAAAAACACGGGACATTTATTTATCACTAATAAACATAAAAAAATATGGGACACATATTTATCATCATTGTGGCAAAAAAAATACGAACATGATTAAAAATTCACGGGATAAATAATTTCCAATGATAAATGAAAAAAATAATTTGCATTGCACGGGTTAAAACACTAGTAAATAAATAAAATAGGTGGAATTATCCGTCATGTTTGGACCTGTTCCGCTATTAACGAGAAACACTGTGGATAGACCAACTTGAGGGAGTAGACTCCAACACATATGTTGCCCTGCTAATAGACGGGTTGACGAGTTGGTCCGTCTAACAAATAAATTTTAATTATTTTTAGACTGAAAAAATATGTTAATGTTAAAAAAAAAAAGGTCAAACAATAACTCCACCATCATAAATCCAACAATATTAAACAGATATCAATAATTCTACCAACATAACTATTCATGACATACACAACAAAATAAATTTATTTCAATTTTTTTTGTTGGTGCAACATTTTATTTCAATTCTTTTTTTTTAAGAAGCTAAAATGGAATATCATTAAACAAACCTCTTTGTTTTCTCCGCACAAGGCGTGCTGAAGAGAAGTAAAGAGAGAATTCAAGTTACATCAGAAATAGGTAAGGGACGCCTGCATGAAAATAAAATAATCGTCACAAGAAATTTAAAGGAATAACCCACTACGAATAGTTGTCAAAAGCAAGATTTTTGTGCTTCGCTTTCAACCAACCAAAAGATTGAGTCTTAATTTTGTCAAGCAAGTGGTCAATAGAATTATTTGAGTTCTTGAAGATTCTGGCATTTTTTTTCTTTCTATAAGACCCAAGCTGAAGAAAACCAAACTAAACGAATAATATCTTTCTTTCGTTTAGAAAAACCACCAAAGGAACCAAAGCTAAATGATGTGAAATGTTAAGTGGATTAACCAAGACAAAGCCTAACCAATCGTATACAACTAATCAAATTTGACGGAAAAAGTTACAATGAAGAAATATATGAGCGGCGTCCTCTAGATTCCCACCGCCCCCCACACATCGTTGAGAAGTAACGGAAGCACCCCTCTCTTTACCAAATTGTCATTTGTTGGTAAGCGGTTGAGAATAAGGCGCCACACAAAAAGATTGACTTGGAGAGGTGCATCTTTGTGCCAAGGAACATGGATGCCATCAACATTGGTATGCTGAGTAGAAGATTGTTGGAGTAGATTGTAGGCACTGCTGACGATGTATTTTGAAATGTGAATATTCCACCACCACATATCAGTAATATCATCCTGCAAAATAATTGAGTTCAAACAAGCGCTACACTCCCTCAGTTTCTCCTCCTCCCACGCCCGTAAAGGCCTACGCCACTTCTAAGACTCTCCACTCTCACTCCGCCGTAAGTGCTCCATTTCAGCCACCGTAGCCATCTTGTTGTCAGAAAGTTAAAAAAAAAAACGGTTGAACTCCATTTCAGCCACCCTTTTTTTTGTGGTGGCCAGGGTTCGAACCCCAGACCTTGCATATAACCCCTTTAATAATAAAGTTAAAGTTGTTAGGCAATTTTATATTGTTTTTAACTTAAAAGCTATCCTTAAACTAATAATTTTTTGTTATTTTTTTTTATATTTTTTTATTGAAAGTCTTGATCATAAAAAAATATAATATTTTACAAATTGAAAAAAAAGTATTTTAAAATTTTATTAAAAAGACTGAATGATTCTATGTTTTTAGTTCCTACAAAATCATGAACTTTCATTTTTAGCCTTTAACAAAAATTAGTCACTTTTAATCCATATTTTAATTTAGGCAAAATTACACTTTTACTCCCTTAACTTTATTTTAGGTAACAGTTTAGTCCTTTATCTTTTTTTCATTTCAATTTTGTCCTTTTGATCCATTTTCATATGAGTTTTTAAGCTTAAAATTCATGATTTTATTTTCTTATGGTTTTTCAGTCTTCAAATCTATGATATTTGTCTATGTTTGCATAAGAATATTAAATTTGAAGCTTGAAAATGTATATGAAAATGGACAAAAAGGACCAAATTGAAATGAAAAAAAGATAAAGGACCAAACTGTTACATGAAATTAAGTTAAGAGACTAAAAATGTAATTTTGCCTTTAATTTATAGGGACTACTTTGAGGACTAAAAATTGAGTTGTGGAGACTGGGTATCTATATGATTATAGCTAAAAATGATTTGTTTATAATTTAATTAATATAATGAGAGAAAGGGAGGGAAAAGTTATTGTAGAACTTGTAGGGTGTCAATACAATAGAGATGATTTGCCTTCTCTGACACCTCTAGTTTTTTTGTTTAAAAAAAATGACACATTTGTAAAATCAGACCATAATTTATGTATAGATAGAAAAACAAATAAGAACAATAGAAAAAAGAGTTTCATAGTTATGCAAAAGAGTATGATTAAGATTGTGTCAAAGAGATTAAAATCAAATCAAAAGATGGAAAAATAAGAATGAAATCCTGAAGAGGAAAAAAATGGACTAAGATTGTATCAAACATTGCAAAACGAAAACCAACTACTAGTTGTCTTTATTTTTTTTTTAGGGCAAATTATTATAGAAAGTATTAACATGGGATAAGAATGACTAAAGAAGTTGTTGAACTTTTTCATCAAATATTGTGTGCATGCATCAAAAGTGTTGCCACTGAAAAAATAAATAAAAAATAAAAATCAACAAACTACAACTTTAATACAAGGAAGAGAGAATGATGAGATGATACATGAAGAGAGAAGGAAATAAAAAAAAATGGCGGTTATGAATATACTCATGTATAAAGTGTATTTATGAGTGATTTTGTTTGTGGATAATTTGATCATGAAAATGGTGGATTAGTAGGATAATAGAAGTGTTTTTTTTTTTTTGTGTGTGTTGTATGTGTAAGTGATATGAGTTAGTGGTGATATATAAGTTATTTTTTCTACGTTTTAATTTAAATTTCTATTTTCTTAAGTTAATGGTTAATTAATAGAATTAGAGTTTTGGAGGGAAATTATTAGGAAAAACTTGTAAGATTGTAATTATAAACGATGATTTGGGAAATGAAGCTATAAATTTATTCCCTCCGTCTCAAAATAATACAGGTATGTGCAAGATTTTTAAGAAAATAATGAATTGTGTTGATTTCAATGATAAAATTAGTATTATATACTAAAATATCTTTATTAATTATAGTTAGTGGAATAATTAAGTTACATGAAATTCAAAATTTTTTTGGTGGTGACATGAAATTCAATTTAATAAATAAGGGTGTAACTATGGAAAAAAATAATAAAAAATACTAAAGAGATAATTATGAATGAGATATATGATGGTTTAGGATTAAATCAAGTAGTATTGATTATAACATCGATTTGTGATGTTTTAATCCGTGGGTATTTAATATTGGTTTACTTCACATTACTAATATTTTTCTTGCTTGCACAGTAGTTACAATTGAATTTATATTTCATTTTTCATTTTTTGACAAATGATACTTTGTTTCAGATGTTTGTTCCATGGTATTTTATAGACCAATTCTTGTATCCGATTTTGTTACAAAGAAATTGAATTTGAATGTCTGAAGGCAACTGTCTGCTAAAGAGCATGCTAAGGTATTTGTGATGGATTTTTATTTTTATTAAAGAGCATGCTAATAATGTCATGCTAATGCTAGTTTTCTTTATTTCCTGTCTGACACCTAGAGTTTGAAATACACATCCGACACAATTGCCATTTTGTCGTAAAAAGGTCAAAAAGACGACTGAATCTACTCTTCAAGGTAGCTCCTTCCAAACAAGGATCCTGCCAAAATAAAGTGTTTACTTCATCCCCATCTCCTTCATAAGTGATTGTTAAACCAACCGTCAACCCCGTCTTGATCGCCACCCTTGATGCTAAGCAAGTTTCTCCACCACACCGGAGTTATTGATAGAAAAGTTTTTTTTTTTATTTTAAGTATGATATAAATGTTTGTTGTATAAATATATTATTGGATATATTTATAATATAAGTTTTTTTACGCAAGAATATAAGTTAATTGTTTTAATTTTTTTTCACAATTATTTGAATACTGAAAATAAAAATTGTATAAAAATAAAAAATAAGTGAAACCACTTACATTTAATGTCTCTCGCACTCTTAGATAAAAAAAATAAATGAAATAGAAGAGAGGTAGAATAGTGATATGAAAATAGGATAAAAACTAAACTTTTTAAACGGTAGAAGGTAAATCATGAAATTTGTAGAGCTCGTTTGAATCATTATTGTTGTGTATAAGAAAGTTTTGTAATTTAAAATATGCAAAATTTAATATTTTATATCTTATGAGGAAATAAGAATATACTATCATACAATAAATTATAAATTATAATAATCTTCTAGTATATTGTAACTTTATTGGAACATATAACTCTAATGAAAAAATTACACACACAACTACATAGTATATTAAGACAAATGATTTTCAATTTATGGGATAATTTATAGGATTATAAAATTAAAAAAGTTATAATAATAAAATGAGAGTTTTGAAGAGAAAAGTTATGGTAGAACTCGTGAGATTGTAATAATTGAATTGTGGAGACCGGATATCTATATGATTATAGCTAAAAATGATTTGTTTATAATTTAATTAATATAATGAGAGAGAGGGATGGAAAAGTTGTTGTATCACTTGTAGGGTGTTAATACAATAGGGATGACTTGGCTTCTCCGGCACCTCTAGTTTTTTTGTTTAAAAAAAATGACACATTTGTAAAATTTGATCGTAATTAATGTATAGATAGAAAAACAAATAAGAACGATAGAAAACAGAGTTTTATAGTTATGCAAAAGAGTAGGATTAAGATTGTATCAAACAGATTAAAATCAAATCAAAAGGAATATGGAAAAATGAAAATGAAATCCCCAAGAGGAAAAAGATGGACTAAGATTGTATCAAACATTGCAAAACGAAAACCAAATACTAATTCTCTTTATTTTTGTTTTGGGCATATTATTATAGAAAGTATTAACATGGGATAAGAATGACTAAATAAGTTGTTGAGCTTTTTCATCAAATATTGCGTGCATCAAAAGTGTAGCCACTGAAAAATAAATAAAAATCAACAAACAACAACTTTAATACAAGGAAGAGAGAATGATGAGATGATACATGAAGAAAGAAGAAAATAACAAAAAAAATGGTGGTTATGAATTTACTCATGTATAAAGTGTATTTATCAGTGATGTTGTTTCTGAACAATTTGATCATGAAAATGGTGGATTAGTGGGATAATAGGAATTTTTTTTTTCTCCTTTAAAAAAAAAGGAATGTTTTTTTTTTTTTTGTGTTGTATGTGTAAGTGATATGAGTTAGTGGTGATATTTTTTTTTGTGAAGAAAATGAGTTGGTGGTGATATATAAGTTATTTTTTCTACTTTTTGATTTAAATTTCTATTTTCTTAATTTAATGGTTAAGGATGTGCATGTTGCAGTTGTTCAGTTCTTTCAATCTGGTTGGTTACCCCCTAACTATAACTCTAACACCCTCATCCTCATTCCTAAGACTCCAAATGCTAATAGTATTGATCAGTACAGGCCCATTGCTCTGGCTAATTTTAAATTCAAGATAATATCTAAAGTGTTAGCAGATAGATTGTCACAGATTCTTCCTTCTTTAATCTTTAAGGAACAAAGAGGATTCATTAAGGGTAGGAATATAAAAGACTGCATAGCTCTAACCTCTGAAGCAGTCAATGTTTTGGATAAAAAGTGTTTTGGTGGGAATCAGGCCCTTAAAGTTGATGTCTCAAAAGCATTTGATACTCTAAATTGGGATTTCTTATTAAAGGTTTTGAAAGGTTTTGGTTTTCATCAAACTTTTTGTTCTTGGATTTGCTCTGTTCTCCAATCAGCAAACATGTCAATATCCATCAATGGTAATCAGCAAGGGTTCTTCACATGTAATAGAGGAGTGAGGCAGGGGGATCCACTGTCCCCTCTTCTTTTATGTATAGCTGAAGAGGTCTTAAGCAGAGGTATCAACAAGTTGGTAGCAGATGGAAAGGTTGATTTGATTAAGGCTTATAGACATGCCAGCATTCCTTCACATTGTTTCTATGTGGATGATCTAATGGTCTTTTGCAAATGGAAAGTCTCCACCCTCCAAGATTTAAAAGAATTGTTCACTAGATATGCCTTATCATCAGGTCAGGTTATGAATCTCCAAAAATCCTCCATTTTTCTGGTGGTGTTTCACATGCTAGATTGAATAATATGGTGCAATTGCTAGGCTTCTCCGTGGGCTCGCTTCCCTTCACTTATCTTGGTGCTCCGATCTTCAAAGGAAGGCCAAAAAAGATTTACTTTCAACCAATAGTTGACAAAGTTATGATCAAACTTGCAAAATGGAAGGCATCACTTCTTTCAATAGCAGGTAGAGTTCAATTGGTAAAATCTGTCATACATGGCATGCTGATTCACACCATGAGTGTTTATTCTTGGCCTGTCATCCTGTTAAGAGAGATGGAAAGATGGATAAATTTTTTTATATGGAGTGGTGATATCCATAAAAGAAAGTGGAAGAAAGTTTGCACTAGTTATGAAGAAGGTGGCCTTGGTTTAAGATCATTGGTTACTTTAAATAATGCTACTAATCTTAAAACTTGCTGGGATTTAATTCAGTCAGATGAGCAATGGGCGCATATTCTCATAAGTAGAGTTCTCAGAGATTTAAATTGCATTCATCATCATGTCTCTTCATCAATATGGAATGGAGCTAGAGCTGAATATCATGTTCTTCTTAACAACTCTAACTGGCTTGTTGGAGATGGTCATACTATCAACTGCTGGCAAGATAACTGGTGTGGGGAAATTCTTGCTCAATCTCTCCAGCTAACCCATTATCAGTTTACTACTCTTCCAAAAAAAAACTAAGCGTGTTTATTACTGCTAATCATTGGAATTTTCTAATGATTTGATAACATTGTTCCCCACTTTGAAAATTCTTGCTGATCAGGTTATCATTCCTATTCAGCCTACAAGGGACAAACTAATTTGGAAGCATAGCAGTAATGGTGAGATGACCTTGAAGGAAGCATACAATTTTAAAAAATCAAACTTCACAAAGCCGAGATGGGCAAAGCTGATTTGGTCCAATGATGTTCCTCCATCCAAGTCTCTTATGGTTTGGAGGTTGATGCTTGACAAACTTCCCATTGATGATAACTTGATATCCAGGGGCTGTCAGATTCCATCAATGTGCTCTCTCTGTCATTCAAAAGCCGAAAGCTCCTTTCATCTTTTCTTTGAATGTTCTTACGCACTTAATTTATGGAGATGGTTTGCTGGCGCAATCAATGGTAATCTTAGCTTCCAAACGAAGGAAGATGTTTGGAATCTGTGCAATAGTTCCTGGAATCCACAATGCATGATTGTTTTGATTGCTACCTTAATAAACATTTTCAATGGAGTTTGGTACGCTAAAAACCAGCTTAGGTTCCAAAACAAAAAAAATCCTTTGAAAACCACTCTTAATGTCATACTGTCAAACACGACCCTCTCAGGTAATTTATCTAAAGTTGTTGCCCATGGCAACGTTTCTAATTTTATGTTGTTAAGGATGTTTAGTGTCAAGCTGCACCCCCTAGAGCTCCTAAGGTGATTGATGTAATTTGGATCCCTCATTCCCCAAACTGGACAAAATGCAACACTGATGGTTCAACAAATGGTAGTCTATCTTCTTGTGGGGGAATCTTTAGAGATAGTAACTCGTAATTTCTTCTTTGCTTTGGAGAAAACACTGGATTTGGTGATGCTATTCATGCAGAGATCTCTGGTACATTGAGGGCTATTGAGCTAGCTGAATCTCATAATTGGAGGAATCTTTGGTTAGAGGTGGATTCTCAGTTTGTTATTAAAGCTTTCAAAAATCCTTCTTTGGTTCCTTGGAAACTAAGAACCAGATGGATGAACTGTATTTTGTTGACTTCCAAGATGAACTTCCTTTCTACTCATATATATAGGGAAGGTAACCAATGCGTAGATACCCTTGCAAGTGTTGGCTTTAATGTTTCTAACCTAACTGTTTGGTTATTTTTACCTGACTGTATTATAACTTCTTATGTTAAGGATACGTTAGGGTTACCTAATTTTAGATTTGTAACCTTTTAAGGGTTTTTTTTGGTATGGTCCCCCCGTTCTCTTGTTTCTTGGTTCTTCTTTGTTTCACTCTCTCTATATATATCTTTTAGTAGTCTAGCTCTTTGCTAGCTACTTCTTTTGGTTAAAAAAAAATAGAATTAGAGTTTAGGAGGGAAATTTTTAGGAAAAACTTGTAAGATTGTAATTATAAATGATGATTTGGGAAATGAAACTATAAAATTATTCCCTCCGTCTCAAAATAATACAGGTTTGTGCAACATTTTTAAGAAAATAATTAATTGTGTTGATTTCAATGATAAGATTAATATTATCTAATAAAATATCCTTATTAATTATAGTTAATGGAATAATTAAGTTGGATGAAATTCAATAAATAAGAGTGTAACAAATGGAAAAAAATAATAAAAAAATACTAAAGAGATAATTATGAATGAGATATATGATGGATTAGGATTAAATCAAGTAGTATTGATTATAACATCGATTTATGGTGTCTTAATCCGTGGGCAGTTAATATTTGGTTTACTTCACATTACTAATATTTTTCTTGCTTTGTAGTTACAATTGAATTACTAGTATTTTTCTTACTTAGTAGTTACAATTAGAACTATATTTCATTTTTTGTGACAATTGATATTTTGTTTGTTTCAGATGTTTATTGGAGGATATTTTATGGACCAATTTTTATATCCGATTTTGTTATAAAGAAATTGAATTTGAATGTTTCAAGGCAACTGTGTAATAAAGAGCATGGTATTTGTGATGAATTTTTATTTTTATTATATTATACATTTTTATTAAATGAGGTGATGGAAAATAAGATATTATTTTCTAATAATTTCATGCTTATGCTATTTTTCTTTATTTTCTGACACCAAGAGTTTGAGATACACATCCGACACAATTGCCGTTTTGTCATAAAAAGGTCAAAAAGACGATTGAATCTACTATTCAAAGTACCTTCCTCCAAACAATGATCCCACCAAAATAAAGTGTCTATTCCATCCCCTGTGATTGTTAAACCAACCGCCAACCCTATCTCGATCGCCACCCTTAATGCTAAGCAAGTTTCTCCACCACACCGAAGTTATTCTCCCCCATCGCCACCCTTTTAAATGTCTAAAAATTGTTGTCTGTACGCAAAATTAATACTTTTTATTTTCTTAACAAGTGTCCTTAGAAGATTCACTAACAAGAGCCATGTTTTAATCATAACACAAATATCATCCGATCAATTTTGCCCTTTTTTCAACTAGGATTTGTCCTCTAAAAATTCATTTGGATTGACCTAGTGGTGTTAGTTTATGACATTGGAGTGTGCTCTTCTTAAGGTTTTATGATTGATTCTCCTTTGTGCTAATTTAAGTGGGCTAGTATATATAAAATTAGCTTTGACTTTAAATGGGACTCCACAAGTAAACGATATGATTGAATCCATAGAATTAGTCTGTTTAAGCTGAATACTGAGTATTTATAAAAATAGCAATTTGTCCTCTAAAACAAAGATACAACTGTCTTTCACTAAAAAAAATTAAAATTGATATTTTTCTTTATATGAATTTCTATACGTTGTTTCTCTTCTAGGATCTTCAAAGCTCAAGTAAAAGAATAATGTTGAACACACAATACATAAAGTTTTGTTGGGTATCCATCCAATATTCATAATTTTTTTTCTTTCTTCAAAGTAGTCTAGTCACTGAAGCTCACACGTTTAAATGTGGAGAATTGGGATGTCTAGGATTCGAATCCGACCCCTGCATATATTATGCATTGTTTCTGCCAACTATTGAGTTAAACTCACTGGGACAAGTTTTTTCAAAACTATTAGACAAAGCAACGAAATTTAAGAAAAAATTAACAGAGAAGAATCAAGATCTAATTTTCATGATATTAGAAAATTATGTGTGCTCAGACAGCCAAGGGTTTGTAATCAAATTCTGGGTGAAGATTCCCAGATCAGAAACTCTAGTCACATAAGTATAGTCACAGCACAACATTCAAACAGAAAATACATAAATTGAAAAGAACAACGATACAACAAAATATATCTTATTGAAATTAAGATTCAGAATACAAAAATCCTAATGAACAATATTCATAGATTTAATGTCACATCACATTTTTAATGAATTTAAATATGGAGTTATTTGCCTTATATATACTGTGTACCCGCCTTTTTTATGAGTATCAAATAATTCTCCAAAATAATTTCAAGGTTTCTGATTTTATTTTAAAAAAATGATTTCATGGTTTGCTCTAAATCCGAAACTATGGAAATTCAATCGAAAACAATAGAAACAGTGGGATATAATTAAAAGGAAACGATAAAGAAGCCAAAAATGGATTTAACTTAATTTTGTACAAAGTGGAAAGGCAGCAGCTGGTAAGACTAGCTGGAACAAAATCAGAGCACATAAATGGAAATTGGAATATTTCAGTCCTTACAAACGTGAAAAAACTGTTTGTTGGTCGGTCATTCAGGTCCACAACCAAATCCCCAACATACACACACATTTTTGCATTGCAAGTTTGAAGGCATCTGGTTAGTTCTTGTTTGGTTACAAGCTTAAATAAAATGAATTTGGTCACACACATCATTGAAAAAATTATAAAAGAATAATGAATTAAATTATATTTTTGTTTGAAATAATCAAATAATATGAATTTTGATGTATGTGATTAAATCTTTAGGCTTGTGACAAAGGAAGTATTGCTTCTAGTTAGTTAGTTACTAGAAAAATGCTAATGTGCACGACAAAAAAAGTCGTGCAAATTGCACGAGTCCGTAAAAGAGTGAGCTTGCAATTCAATTCTCATTTGCCCAACAATATTTATGAGTATCTTTCCACCTCTCTAGTGCCTTCCATTGACGGTCACCAACCTCTATATCGTGGCTTTTGCTTGGGTTTTATATTCACTTCATCTTCTTTTCCTTTTCATTAATTTTGCATGGAATATGACCAACGAAGCATAGTAATTATGAGTGTACATTATTCTCACAATTAATAACTGGTAACTAAGCACTGCTTTAACATGTTATACGGTTATGACTTTTACGGTGTTTTTTTTTTACCAAGCAAATTGTAAGTTGTTTAACGTGTCGTGCTTCTTCGTGCATTAGGAGTGTCGTGCTATATAGCACCACTCTAGTTACTATGTGAAGAAAAACCAAATTGAGTGCAATGAAGGAAACTATCAAATCAATAACTATCTATCATAAATCATACTATACTATACAGTTGGTGAAAACATATCATAAGTTATGCTGCTGATAAAGATTGTACCGCCAATAACATTTGATCTTAACAATAAAAGATACAGCATAAAATGCTCTTACCTAGCTACTTCAAAACAAAACAAAAAATAATAATCATATACTAACTTTACCCAAATGTCATAAAGTAAGAAAACAACTACTCAAATATAGTGATATATCCATACCACACCACCATCGTGGTCTAGCATGATGTGTGTGAGTGTTGTAAACTCTAACGTACCGAATTGGATTACTACTCCTAAAAGAACTTGTTGCTTAGTTAGGCATCAGAAAGAACACTAGGATCATCTTCTTATGGTGAAGGTGGCAAGTTGAGGTCAAAAAAACGTAGTTTCTTGACTTTCTTCTTCAAAGATGGATAAAGGTGAGATTTTTTGTGACCACCTAATGCTTGATAAGACCCAAAAACCTTAGGACACAACACACATTGGAATATTTTATGATCACTACTACTTGTTAAAGCAAGTTTTGTTTCATTTTGAAGACAAATGCTTTTGTGACTTTTATACTTCCCACAAACCTCTTGTTCTTCTTCTTTGACAGCAACATTGATCTTCCATTTATCTCTTGATAGCATCATGAGGGTTATAGCAGCTTCTTCTTCAGGGGAAAAGTTGAAAAGTGAAGTAACAGGTTCTGGTTCAGTTTCTGTTAGTTGTGAATGTGAATCTTTCAAACTTTGTTTAAGCTTCTTTTGTTCAGAATTTTGGACAAAGGTGAGTTTTCTTTTTTGAGTTGGGTTCTTTGACTCGGTTTCACTCTCTCTGTCATGAACAATAGTTTCTGTCGTTGAGAAAGAAAACTTGGGATCTGAAAGTTTGAAACATTTTTTGGGATTTTCTCTCAACCTATACATTAGACTCTTTTCATTTGAGTCTCTTTGTTCTACTGTTTGTTGGTCTTGTTCATTTTCAGAAGAAGATGAAAATGAGAGTAAGGTAGAAATAGAAGGAGTGTGGTGAGACTGTGTTTGTGGTTGGGGGTTTGGAGGAGGAAGAGGGAGGGTGGCAAAATGAGCCTTCATGTGTCCACCCAATGCTTTACCATTGATGAATGTTCTTGAGCAAAGCTTGCATTTGTACCTCTCCATTTTGGCACTAACTACATAGATAGAGAGAGAGAAAAAAGGTAGAAAACTAGAAAGGCTTTTTATTCTATTCGGAAAGAATGCTGATACGTGAACCACCTTAGGTGGACGTACCACTTCTACACCCTTCCACTTGTCACAATAAAATATAAAAAAATGAATCATAATCCATGTCAAACCAAAAAGAAAAAGGAAAAAGGAAAACTGAAAAAAGAAAGTCCTCTCTCTCTCGTCTCATTCATCCTCGCCTCCTTCTCCCATCCCTGTTTTTTGCCCCTCGTCGATGGAAGTTCTCCTCTCCATTTTTGTGGATTTGATCGTCAGTTACTGAAAGCTTTTGTCTAGCAGTTCCATCTCCTCCCGCATGTTTTCCGTCACCGTACTTTTCGTTCACTCTCTGTCACCGTTCTTAACTCAATCTCTCCATTTCATCTCAATCCGTGTTGCTCCACAATTGAAGGTGTGTCTTTTTTGTTTTTGCTTCTTCAATTTCTGGTTTTAATTGTTTGCATTTAGGGATATTTGAGTTTTATATGGTTTTGTTAAAGAGATTGGGTTAGGGTTAAGATGATTTTTTGAGTTTGGTACACATGCTTGTTGAGAAAGAAGGTTCTGCTTAACCTTGTGCTGATTATCTTCTTTGTTTTTAGATGTTGGGTTTGTCTCTTATTAAATCCATATTTTTGCTAATTAGTTTGTTAGATTCATTTGTACTTAATGATTGTGGGGTTATTGTTTTATCGAAGGCTTGTTTTAATTTGTTTATTTGAGATTCTCTACTACCCTTAGAATTTATGAAATTCTCTAGGAGAGATTATTGAAACAACCTATAGCATGTACATTCGGTGTTTTTAGCTTTTTTTCCATTAGCTCTCCAATGTAGAATTTATGATCTCTTTTATTATGAAGGTTGTTGTTTCTTTATTATTGCTTTCACATCTCTCTATTTGTCAATTCAAGCTGCTCAATCTTCACTATGGCGCAGCCAATTTTTTTTATCGTAAGCTTGTGTTCTGGTTCAGTTTCTGGTGTTGTATTGTGGGACTGTGATGCAGGTGTTAGTGTTGAAATGATGGCCTCTAATGTTGTCATATTGAGCTCGGTAGAGAGTTAATTGGCTAGAGTATATGGTTGGTGTTGTGATTCATCTATTTGGCCAGAGTACGATGGCCTTTTATGTGAAGATAGCAATTTGAAACCCTTTGTATGAGATTGTAGTTCACAGTGTAAACCTTTTTATGCCTAAATAGAAGATGAAAGGTGCTGTCTTTTTGGATCTGCTATAGTGATTTTTGTGGCTCGACTCCTCTGTTAGCTAGTGCAGGTGTTTTGTTGGTTAGCTTGTAGGATTGGTCTTTGTACATTTTTGTTTTTGGCTTTTAAGTCCTTTCATGTGGCTATTTTGGTTATGTGCTAGCTCTGTTTGCAGCAGGTTTCTTTTGTATTGTTTGCCTGTTTGTTTGTTCCTCTGCAGCCACTTTGCACTGCTGGGGCTGGTAATTTAGATCTGTGTGTATTTTAGTGATGAGTGGCAGATTATGATCCTTTGATTTCTTGCTAAAAGAAAATTAACAGCTTTCACAACAGAAAGAACTACAGCAAGATAAGTTGTTTGATTGGATTACAAATACGTTTGAGTGATTTCACATTACTCCCTGGTACTTAGTACATAATATTAATGACAGTTGTGAATTGCTTTTTGCAGAATTGGTGGTGTTACTATCCTAAGAAAAGGAAAATCTGATCTAATAAGCGATGGCGACACAGGTAGATCTTCGATAACTATAAAATCCCGGTTTTCCTTCTTGTCTAGTTTCTTAGTTTGAGCGGGTGGGATAATGAATGTCATTTCCTTGTTCTTCACTTGACCGACACATTTTCAAATCCAATCTAGAATGTAATGTTCTTTTTGGTAGATGAAGCATGAACATTACATTCTGAGATTAGAAAATGTGAAAATGATTGCATTTGTTTGACCATTTTTATTGAGAGAAAAAACTCTTGAAAACTTAGATGGTCTAGATAGGATTTTGAAAAGAAAAATAAATCTAAAATTGTCGTATTTGTGGTTGTGTTGTGAAGCTACTTTGAATAGCTTTAGAAAGAAAAAAAAACAATTACATAAAATGAGAGAGAATGTTATGGGGGGAAATTTTTAAATTATAACCAAATGAACAATTCTGCAAAAATAAAAATAAATGAACAATAGCCTCTTTTACACAAAATCTTGTTTATATCATGCACAACCATAAAATTACTTTTTGGTTGATGTTTAAACAAATGGGCCTATAACTGTCCTCTCTGAGATTAGTTTATGGAATAGGGGCTTTACGTTATGGAAATTGAAACAGACAACAATGGTAGATGAAGCATGACATATATTTTATGATATAGATTAGAGACTTTTAAATACTTGGCATGGGGTTTATAGGGAATTTATATTAAAGTGATCCATAGATGTTTGGAAACCATTTGATTTGGTTCTGTTATTTGTGCAGTCAAATCAGTTAGCATCTATGGTTCTCCTAGACGCTGTGGTGGCCAAGGCGATATCCTTTCTGGAAGGCAAGTAATTTTTTTTTTTTTTTTGCATTATATTTGTGAAATTCCTTCCAGGAAACTTTATGATGCAGTATGCTTAAATTGCTCTTCGTTATGTCATATGGAGTTCTCATTAATCTTGCTCATCTTTATGTTACACAGAGTTCTCTATTTTTATCATTGGTTTATCTTCTCATTCCCTTGTTAGTTTGTTACTGTTAGGCATTCAAGAAACAGTTGGAAGATGTCTAGAAAAATCAGAAGAAATTTTAAAGGCTTCATCCCTGAAAAGAAATAGAAAGAGAGAAATTACTCATTCATTTCTTGTTTGTTGTGTTTGTATCTTTTGATTCATTGAAAGCGAGAAGCAAATCATACAATTACTGTCCTTGTGGTCTTTTCATGAGTTTGACCATTAGTTGTTTTAAAGTAATTAAAGTTGTTAAGCTTCTACAGTTCGCTAATTCACCAAGTCTACTGACCTTGTGGACATTTTTTGTTTGCGAATTGTGGAGTATTGCATCCTGCGGTTTTCACTTATTCCATCCCTGGCTATTCGAAAGAGGACCTATAATACTGTTAAACAAAGCAATTAGTATTCATTAAATCTAGTGATTAGTAGAAAATAAGAAATAAATGTCAGTTAAGTATTTGTGTCATATGTTTATTTTAAATAAGAAATAAATGTCAGTTAAGTATTCAGCGTAACTACTAACTTAATATTGGACTATGATACTTGAATTATTATTGTTATTTCTGCTATTCACAAGAATTTACAAGGCCTTCTGAAAGTATTGCTAGACTCTCTTGTACGTATCTATGTGAATTGCTTTCTTTGTTTTCTGGCTTTAGGTATTATACTTATCACAACTTTTGCAGGGTATATTCACAGGAAAATGTGGGACAGCATTAGACCATGGTGTTACCGCTGTTGGGTATGGAACAGAAAATGGAGTCAATTATTGGATAGTAAGGAATTCATGGGGTAAGAGCTGGGGAGAATCAGGCTATGTAAGAATGGAACGTAATCTAGCAACAAGCATGGGAGGCAAATGTAGAATTGCAATGCAGTCTTCCTATCCCATAAAGAAGGGCCAAAATTCCCCAAATCCTAGACCATCTCCTCCTTCACCTATGAACCCACCAACCGTTTGTAGTAGATATCCCAGTTGTGCTTCAAGCACTACTTGTTGTTGTGTACTTGGAATCGGAAATCTTCGCATGTATATATTTTGCCTAAAACGATATTATTTACTCATGGGAAAGATAACTAGCCAAATATATGGTCTGTATGACCACATTTTTACACATGCATGACCACTATTTTTTAATATGCGTGACATTTATTTTTTCAGAAATTAGAACTTGTCCGTCTTTAGGCGTGATAAACTCGCATATTGTAAAATAGGTTATTTATGGTTGGAAAGGCTTTTAGTGCAGTGATCAAATTAGATTATGTGTTTGATTTGCCTAAAACAAGATTATTTATACCTGGTAAAGATAAACTAGCCAAATATATGGTATGTGTGACCACATTTTTTAATATGCGTGACCACTATTTTTTCAGAAATTAGAATTTGTCCATCTTTAGGCGTGATAAACTCGCATATTGTAAAATAAGTTATTTATGGTTGGAAAGACTTTTAGTGCAGTGATCAAATTAGATTATGTGTTTGATTTGCCTAAAAAGATTATTTATACCTGGTAAAGATAAACTAGCCAAATATATGGTATGTGTGACCACATTTTTTAATATGCATGACCACTATTTTTTCAGAAATTAGAATTTGTCCGTCTTTAGGCGTGATAAACTCGCATATTGTAAAATAAGTTATTTATGGTTGGAAAGGCTTTTAGTGCAGTGATCAAATTAGATTATGTGTTTGATTTGCCTAAAACAAGATTATTTATATCTGGTAAAGATAAACTAGCCAAATATATGGTATGTGTGACCACATTTTTTAATATGCATGACCACTATTTTTTCAGAAATTAGAACTTGTCCGTCTTTAGGCGTGATAAACTCGCATATTGTAAAATAAGTTATTTATGGTTGGAAAGACTTTTAGTGCAGTGATCAAATTAGATTATGTGTTTGATTTGCCTAAAACAAGATTATTTATACCTGGTAAAGATAAGCTAGCCAAATATATGGTATGTGTGACCACATTTTTTAATATGTGTGACCACTATTTTTTCAGAAATTAGACACATGAAGGAAAAAAACGGTTAACCCTTTGTTAAAAAATGGATAAACGCTTCAAATATTTGGTTAGTTTGCAAGTTCCTGTCAAAACTTTGAAATTTCACACAACTTATCATCAATATTAGAAGACTCAAACCAAATCGCGCATAATCAATAGTTGTATCATAGCCTCACTAGTTACTACATTATGTACATTATGTCCCAAAACTACTTTACAAATTTTTTAGCAGTCAATAATCCTACATACATTCAACTAATTTTTCATTTGGCAATGAGAAAGCTTCAAATTATCTATAGTGATTTGTCCTTGGCCAATGAGAACACTTTAAATTCTTCATAGTGGTGTCAATACCTATTTGACTTTCTGTAGAGAAATCTTTGCCCGTCAACAATTGATTTTGCTTCGTTTTAACATAACCTGCATTAAACAAAAGAAAATTAAAACAATAAAGTGATAAACTACTCACCTAAACAAGTTAATATTTGGATTTTATATGAGAGCAATACACAAAGCTTCCATTATCTAACAAACATAACCCAGCAAGTTCAATGTTGAAAACAAATTGAAATAACACCAAAAGAAATTCAATATCACATATTGTCTTTACATCTAGCATAGTGAAAACAATAGCACACCACTTATCACAAACACACCTAAGAAAATCTCCAACATCATATTGTTACACCAAACTCATAATTTGTGACTGATGGTAATAAAATGAGAGGTGAATGATATTTATTGTTTGACAGACTTTAAGCAAACTAACCAAAAATGATTTGTCCTTAACCAATTATTAACAAAGGCGTATCCATATTTTTTTCATTACCAGTTTGTCTCCTTTCTTACTATTTCTTCACAAACCTCATTCATTTTCAACCTAGTAACCCATATCTTAATTCATAACCTAATCTTGCAGAAATTTACCCAAAAACTTAAATTAATTAGCTGTCTCATATCAATGTGTAACTCATATCAAATATGAAGAACAAATTTCAACACACATAAACATATAAAACCCTCAATGCAAACCCCCAATGTAGAAGTTAAAGAAATTTTTTGAGATGGAACTCACCTTCAAGAACAGAGACAGTTATGACGGTGAATCCAACCCCAAAATTCTGACAAAACGTAGAGAGGGGAGGAGACAGTGTAGGTGTGGGTGATGTATGGAGTGGAGGTGAGAAAGTTGTTGGCAGAAATGAAACTAAGAGAGAGAACAGAGAAGGTTTGGAGATGAAACAGAATGAGAGAGAGAGAGAGAGAGAGTGGGGATTTGTTTCTCTTCTTTTTTTCCTTTTCACTTAACATAATCTATTTCTTATGTTTTTTCATTTTTTTTAATGCCATGTCAAGGGCCATGTCAAGGGTGTAGCAAAGGGTGTACCAAAAGAGTGGTACATGAAACATTTTCCATTGGGACATGGCATAAAATGTTTCATGTACCACTCTTTTGGTACACCCTTTGCTACACCCTTGACATGGCCCTTGACATGGCATTAAAAAAAATGAAAAAACATAAGAAATAGATTATGTTAAGTGAAAAGGAAAAAAAGAAGAGAAACAAATCCCCACTCTCTCTCTCTCTCTCTCTCATTCTGTTTCATCTCCAAACCTTCTCTGTTCTCTCTCTTAGTTTCATTTCTGCCAACAACTTTCTCACCTCCACTCCATACATCACCCACACCTACACTGTCTCCTCCCCTCTCTACGTTTTGTCAGAATTTTGGGGTTGGATTCACCGTCATAACTGTCTCTGTTCTTGAAGGTGAGTTCCATCTCAAAAAATTTCTTTAACTTCTACATTGGGGGTTTGCATTGAGGGTTTTATATGTTTATGTGTGTTGAAATTTGTTCTTCATATTTGATATGAGTTACACATTGATATGAGACAGCTAATTAATTTAAGTTTTTGGGTAAATTTCTGCAAGATTAGGTTATGAATTAAGATATGGGTTACTAGGTTGAAAATGAATGAGGTTTGTGAAGAAATAGTAAGAAAGGAGACAAACTGGTAATGAAAAAAATATGGATACGCCTTTGTTAATAATTGGTTAAGGACAAATCATTTTTGGTTAGTTTGCTTAAAGTCTGTCAAACAATAAATATCATTCACCTCTCATTTTATTACCATCAGTCACAAATTATGAGTTTGGTGTAACAATATGATGTTGGAGATTTTCTTAGGTGTGTTTGTGATAAGTGGTGTGCTATTGTTTTCACTATGCTAGATGTAAAGACAATATGTGATATTGAATTTCTTTTGGTGTTATTTCAATTTGTTTTCAACATTGAACTTGCTGGGTTATGTTTGTTAGATAATGGAAGCTTTGTGTATTGCTCTCATATAAAATCCAAATATTAACTTGTTTAGGTGAGTAGTTTATCACTTTATTGTTTTAATTTTCTTTTGTTTAATGCAGGTTATGTTAAAACGAAGCAAAATCAATTGTTGACGGGCAAAGATTTCTCTACAGAAAGTCAAATAGGTATTGACACCACTATGAAGAATTTAAAGTGTTCTCATTGGCCAAGGACAAATCACTATAGATAATTTGAAGCTTTCTCATTGCCAAATGAAAAATTAGTTGAATGTATGTAGGATTATTGACTGCTAAAAAATTTGTAAAGTAGTTTTGGGACATAATGTACATAATGTAGTAACTAGTGAGGCTATGATACAACTATTGATTATGCGCGATTTGGTTTGAGTCTTCTAATATTGATGATAAGTTGTGTGAAATTTCAAAGTTTTGACAGGAACTTGCAAACTAACCAAATATTTGAAGCGTTTATCCATTTTTTAACAAAGGGTTAACCGTTTTTTTCCTTCATGTGTCTAATTTCTGAAAAAATAGTGGTCACACATATTAAAAAATGTGGTCACACATACCATATATTTGGCTAGCTTATCTTTACCAGGTATAAATAATCTTGTTTTAGGCAAATCAAACACATAATCTAATTTGATCACTGCACTAAAAGTCTTTCCAACCATAAATAACTTATTTTACAATATGCGAGTTTATCACGCCTAAAGACGGACAAGTTCTAATTTCTGAAAAAATAGTGGTCATGCATATTAAAAAATGTGGTCACACATACCATATATTTGGCTAGTTTATCTTTACCAGATATAAATAATCTTGTTTTAGGCAAATCAAACACATAATCTAATTTGATCACTGCACTAAAAGCCTTTCCAACCATAAATAACTTATTTTACAATATGCGAGTTTATCACGCCTAAAGACGGACAAATTCTAATTTCTGAAAAAATAGTGGTCATGCATATTAAAAAATGTGGTCACACATACCATATATTTGGCTAGTTTATCTTTACCAGGTATAAATAATCTTTTTAGGCAAATCAAACACATAATCTAATTTGATCACTGCACTAAAAGTCTTTCCAACCATAAATAACTTATTTTACAATATGCGAGTTTATCACGCCTAAAGATGGACAAATTCTAATTTCTGAAAAAATAGTGGTCACGCATATTAAAAAATGTGGTCACACATACCATATATTTGGCTAGTTTATCTTTACCAGGTATAAATAATCTTGTTTTAGGCAAATCAAACACATAATCTAATTTGATCACTGCACTAAAAGCCTTTCCAACCATAAATAACCTATTTTACAATATGCGAGTTTATCACGCCTAAAGACGGACAAGTTCTAATTTCTGAAAAAATAAATGTCACGCATATTAAAAAATAGTGGTCATGCATGTGTAAAAATGTGGTCATACAGACCATATATTTGGCTAGTTATCTTTCCCATGAGTAAATAATATCGTTTTAGGCAAAATATATACATGCGAAGATTTCCGATTCCAAGTACACAACAACAAGTAGTGCTTGAAGCACAACTGGGATATCTACTACAAACGGTTGGTGGGTTCATAGGTGAAGGAGGAGATGGTCTAGGATTTGGGGAATTTTGGCCCTTCTTTATGGGATAGGAAGACTGCATTGCAATTCTACATTTGCCTCCCATGCTTGTTGCTAGATTACGTTCCATTCTTACATAGCCTGATTCTCCCCAGCTCTTACCCCATGAATTCCTTACTATCCAATAATTGACTCCATTTTCTGTTCCATACCCAACAGCGGTAACACCATGGTCTAATGCTGTCCCACATTTTCCTGTGAATATACCCTGCAAAAGTTGTGATAAGTATAATACCTAAAGCCAGAAAACAAAGAAAGCAATTCACATAGATACGTACAAGAGAGTCTAGCAATACTTTCAGAAGGCCTTGTAAATTCTTGTGAATAGCAGAAATAACAATAATAATTCAAGTATCATAGTCCAATATTAAGTTAGTAGTTACGCTGAATACTTAACTGACATTTATTTCTTATTTAAAATAAACATATGACACAAATACTTAACTGACATTTATTTCTTATTTTCTACTAATCACTAGATTTAATGAATACTAATTGCTTTGTTTAACAGTATTATAGGTCCTCTTTCGAATAGCCAGGGATGGAATAAGTGAAAACCGCAGGATGCAATACTCCACAATTCGCAAACAAAAAATGTCCACAAGGTCAGTAGACTTGGTGAATTAGCGAACTGTAGAAGCTTAACAACTTTAATTACTTTAAAACAACTAATGGTCAAACTCATGAAAAGACCACAAGGACAGTAATTGTATGATTTGCTTCTCGCTTTCAATGAATCAAAAGATACAAACACAACAAACAAGAAATGAATGAGTAATTTCTCTCTTTCTATTTCTTTTCAGGGATGAAGCCTTTAAAATTTCTTCTGATTTTTCTAGACATCTTCCAACTGTTTCTTGAATGCCTAACAGTAACAAACTAACAAGGGAATGAGAAGATAAACCAATGATAAAAATAGAGAACTCTGTGTAACATAAAGATGAGCAAGATTAATGAGAACTCCATATGACATAACGAAGAGCAATTTAAGCATACTGCATCATAAAGTTTCCTGGAAGGAATTTCACAAATATAATGCAAAAAAAAAAAAAAATTACTTGCCTTCCAGAAAGGATATCGCCTTGGCCACCACAGCGTCTAGGAGAACCATAGATGCTAACTGATTTGACTGCACAAATAACAGAACCAAATCAAATGGTTTCCAAACATCTATGGATCACTTTAATATAAATTCCCTATAAACCCCATGCCAAGTATTTAAAAGTCTCTAATCTATATCATAAAATATATGCCATGCTTCATCTACCATTGTTGTCTGTTTCAATTTCCATAACGTAAAGCCCCTATTCCATAAACTAATCTCAGAGAGGACAGTTATAGGCCCATTTGTTTAAACATCAACCAAAAAGTAATTTTATGGTTGTGCATGATATAAACAAGATTTTGTGTAAAAGAGGCTATTGTTCATTTATTTTTATTTTTGCAGAATTGTTCATTTGGTTATAATTTAAAAATTTCCCCCCATAACATTCTCTCTCATTTTATGTAATTGTTTTTTTTTCTTTCTAAAGCTATTCAAAGTAGCTTCACAACACAACCACAAATACGACAATTTTAGATTTATTTTTCTTTTCAAAATCCTATCTAGACCATCTAAGTTTTCAAGAGTTTTTTCTCTCAATAAAAATGGTCAAACAAATGCAATCATTTTCACATTTTCTAATCTCAGAATGTAATGTTCATGCTTCATCTACCAAAAAGAACATTACATTCTAGATTGGATTTGAAAATGTGTCGGTCAAGTGAAGAACAAGGAAATGACATTCATTATCCCACCCGCTCAAACTAAGAAACTAGACAAGAAGGAAAACCGGGATTTTATAGTTATCGAAGATCTACCTGTGTCGCCATCGCTTATTAGATCAGATTTTCCTTTTCTTAGGATAGTAACACCACCAATTCTGCAAAAAGCAATTCACAACTGTCATTAATATTATGTACTAAGTACCAGGGAGTAATGTGAAATCACTCAAACGTATTTGTAATCCAATCAAACAACTTATCTTGCTGTAGTTCTTTCTGTTGTGAAAGCTGTTAATTTTCTTTTAGCAAGAAATCAAAGGATCATAATCTGCCACTCATCACTAAAATACACACAGATCTAAATTACCAGCCCCAGCAGTGCAAAGTGGCTGCAGAGGAACAAACAAACAGGCAAACAATACAAAAGAAACCTGCTGCAAACAGAGCTAGCACATAACCAAAATAGCCACATGAAAGGACTTAAAAGCCAAAAACAAAAATGTACAAAGACCAATCCTACAAGCTAACCAACAAAACACCTGCACTAGCTAACAGAGGAGTCGAGCCACAAAAATCACTATAGCAGATCCAAAAAGACAGCACCTTTCATCTTCTATTTAGGCATAAAAAGGTTTACACTGTGAACTACAATCTCATACAAAGGGTTTCAAATTGCTATCTTCACATAAAAGGCCATCGTACTCTGGCCAAATAGATGAATCACAACACCAACCATATACTCTAGCCAATTAACTCTCTACCGAGCTCAATATGACAACATTAGAGGCCATCATTTCAACACTAACACCTGCATCACAGTCCCACAATACAACACCAGAAACTGAACCAGAACACAAGCTTACGATAAAAAAAATTGGCTGCGCCATAGTGAAGATTGAGCAGCTTGAATTGACAAATAGAGAGATGTGAAAGCAATAATAAAGAAACAACAACCTTCATAATAAAAGAGATCATAAATTCTACATTGGAGAGCTAATGGAAAAAAAGCTAAAAACACCGAATGTACATGCTATAGGTTGTTTCAATAATCTCTCCTAGAGAATTTCATAAATTCTAAGGGTAGTAGAGAATCTCAAATAAACAAATTAAAACAAGCCTTCGATAAAACAATAACCCCACAATCATTAAGTACAAATGAATCTAACAAACTAATTAGCAAAAATATGGATTTAATAAGAGACAAACCCAACATCTAAAAACAAAGAAGATAATCAGCACAAGGTTAAGCAGAACCTTCTTTCTCAACAAGCATGTGTACCAAACTCAAAAAATCATCTTAACCCTAACCCAATCTCTTTAACAAAACCATATAAAACTCAAATATCCCTAAATGCAAACAATTAAAACCAGAAATTGAAGAAGCAAAAACAAAAAAGACACACCTTCAATTGTGGAGCAACACGGATTGAGATGAAATGGAGAGATTGAGTTAAGAACGGTGACAGAGAGTGAACGAAAAGTACGGTGACGGAAAACATGCGGGAGGAGATGGAACTGCTAGACAAAAGCTTTCAGTAACTGACGATCAAATCCACAAAAATGGAGAGGAGAACTTCCATCGACGAGGGGCAAAAAACAGGGATGGGAGAAGGAGGCGAGGATGAATGAGACGAGAGAGAGAGGACTTTCTTTTTTCAGATTTCCTTTTTCCTTTTTCTTTTTGGTTTGACATGGATTATGATTCATTTTTTTATATTTTATTGTGACAAGTGGAAGGGTGTAGAAGTGGTACGTCCACCTAAGGTGGTTCACGTATCAGCATTCTTGTGATAGTATGTGTTTAGAGGAATTTGGAAACTAAAAAGGAGTAGCAGCACACAAGAATCCCACCACCAATGCGACCCATAACCCAAAAGTTACGTTGGTTTGGTTTTGTTTTTTTCCTTGATAGAGTAAGGTTGTTATTTTTTTTTGGTTTGAGAAAAGTTATATTATAATATGTATCACCTTCATAAACACTCCTACCGTTGATTAATATTTAAAAAATGTTTAAAATTCATTTTTATAATTAAAAAATGATTTAATTGAAACTATTTTGATTAAAAGAACATAAAATAAATATGCAGCTCATATTAAATAGACATCAATCAAATGAGTGTCTTGGTTGTAAATACGAGAAATGTCATGAGTTTTTATTTATTTATTTTTGAATAGTATTAAAGACCTTCATTGGGATTTTTCGTTAATTTTAAGTATCGGTTTATAGTGGATCTAAGAACTCAAAAGTTATCTTACACCGTGTTTTTATATGATTGTCAATTTAATAATTTTCTCCTTTTCTTTTTGATCAAATTAACACTTACTTTATGTGTATTTTTATGGTGTCCCAAAAAGTTCTAACATTTTTTGTTGTTCAAATATCATGAACACATATGTCACTTAAAACTTATTATTATTATTATTATTAT
The DNA here is from genome assembly GCF_051527215.1 of Medicago sativa. Lineage (NCBI taxonomy): Eukaryota > Viridiplantae > Streptophyta > Magnoliopsida > Fabales > Fabaceae > Medicago > Medicago sativa. Next base: position 5,466,344 of record NC_140753.1, read on the forward strand.
CATCATCTGATGACTTATTAGGGTCGGGGCAAACCATAAGACACAAATAACACATATAGAATATAGATACTTACAAATCACCCACTATAGAAGTTTCTACATCGACAACGGAATTTTAACTTACAAACTTGCGAGTGAATCAACTCCTTATCAACCTAATAAACCTTCGTTGATTTTTTCTGCCTATCCATTATTAGTGTATATTTTTTTTTATAAAGATTAATAGTGTAGAGATGAGCAGCAGCTATATCCATTTATTTGGAAAATTTTAGTTATTTACTTAAGTAAAATGACAGAAAAAAAGTTACATTAAAATTTGATATCCTTGCAAAATGTACAGGAAAAAAAAATTACACTAAATCAAATTAAACTTTAACAAACAGGTGAATAATTTTTTTTGAGTGCCACATAATTAAGAAAGTGTGATGCTCGTTCAAAAAAAAAGGCGTGATACTGCTACTACTAACTGCACGGTCAACACTGCTGCAAATATTTTATTTGCCATAGCAGTACTGAGAATAATACAGATAAATGGTGAGAGATTTTTGTTTTATTTAAGCAAAAGAATAAGTTAGAAAAGCATGATCGCGAACATGGAAAGAGCAATGTGCAACATGGAAACTTTGCCCTGGATGAAATATCTTTTTCAAATTATGATTTTTGTTATTGGGCTCGTGACTCTCACATACACACACAGAAAAGAGATATGTTATTTGAATAAGACAAAATTATTTCATAATTTTTTATCTTTAGTTGAGTATTTTTTTTTTCATTCAAATTATTTATCTTTTGAAATGTTTGTAAGTTAGTTTTTTTTTCATTTTTATTAAAAAAAAAACATTGATGAGACTAGCCTTATTAAAAAAAAAAACATTGATGAGACTAGCCACATATGATTATCAGGGTTGGTGTTTTCTAGATTTTGATTTGAAACACTAAAACTTGGTGTTTTGATTTGAATTTTACGGATTTGATGAAAAATGCGATGATGGTGAAGATGATGAACATATGGAAAAGAAGATGAATATTTGTTTTTCCTAAGTTTTTTTAACGATAAAAATATTTATAAAAAAATATATTACTAACAATCATACGCAGCAAGCCACCTCAACACTTTTTTAATAAAAAATGAGGAAATGATTAACTTGTACAAGTTTTAACAAATAAAGAATTTGAACAAAGACAGAAAAGTGATAAAGAATTCAAGTGTTATAAATAATAAGATAAAATATTTGAATGAGACAAAAAAAGATAAATGACTCAATTGTTACAAAAAATAAGATAAAAGACACATTGAGTAATTTTGCCTTTGAAAAACTATTTATGAGACAACTTTTGGAATAACCATAAATTTACAAAACAAAAACAAAAGTATATTGACATGAAAACCAAATCAACAGAAAAAAAAATTAAAACATAATATGAATACGAGAAATAAATTTATCACAAAAATTGTCATAAAATGATTATACAAATATTATTTCTCCGCTGAAAATACCAAAAGAAATATGTTTTTGTTAATTTTTCATTTTTAGATGGAGACATGAGACATAACTACTTTTTCACTGTTTAATTGAAGTTAATGTGTTTGTTAAAAAGTTTAATTGCAGTTTTGTTACTTGTGTATTATATTTATTGTACAGTTTTGGTTTTCAAATTCTAATTGTTTATTCATCAAAAAAATAAGTTGTAACCGTATAAATTTAGTAATCCCGAATAGGATTACCTTAGATAAAAATTATTTAAAAAACAAAAAATTAGTCATTCATATGTCTCAAAATTTCCCCAAGATACTCAAACATTTTTTTTTAAAGCAAATGAATTAATGAAAACAAGGTATATATCAAGCTATCAAAGCACCAACTAAGGGTGTCATGCAACCCAACAAAGTATTTTACATGTTATCACACATCCTAGTAACTCATCAAACTAAAACTTTAAGATGCAAGTTTTGTCTATCATATAATTAAGTAATTTCGCAGGAATGCGGAAGACAAAAAGGAATAAGAAACCGAAGGCCGCGTCAAAAAAGCGTGGAATTATTTTAACCATATGGGGTCGCATAAATTTTTTTTATTTGGCGGAGTCAGTCAAGGAACACATAGGAGGCATGAAAGGTGGTTGGAGTTGCAGTCAGATTGTTTTTGGGTCGATGGAGAGTACAGAGGAGGTCAAGGGGCATAGGTCGTCGGGTGCTAGTGTGGAGGTAAAAGGGGTCAGTGGTGCATAGAACTCAAATTTTGTGGCTCAAAGGAATGTGATACTATCTAGTTCAACGTCAGGGGTTTAGATACCAATAAGGGATTCATTTTTGAAGGTGCCCCAAACCCCTCTTTCATTAGTCGCAACTTCACAGTTGAAAGTGTTGGAGGCATCAAGGGTTCTTGGCATCCAAAAAACAGCTGAGTTGTCCTTCACAATGGTGGATGACGCTATGATTAATAAATTAATTGTTTTGGAAGAATTGGAAGTAATGAGGAAAGAAGAAAGGGAGAACGTGTTATCAATGATTGGTATAACCTTTAATGTTAGAGGTTTGGGTGGGAGGGTGAAGATAAGCAAAGTGAAAGAATTGGTCCTTCAACAAAGGGTGGAGTTGGAGTTGGAGGATGCGAATTGAATGTGTTGGGAGGTGTTTTACTTGAAATCACCCAAATGGTAGAACGATGAGCCGTATAGATAGCATCCTCGTTTTGGAAGAGTGGACCCATGCTTTGGGACCTCATCCCTTCGGGTGCTTCCACGTGATGTGTCGGACCATTGTTCTTTGGTGCTTAAAGGTGGTGGTTGAGATTGGGGGCAAAACCATTTCAATTTAATAATTATTGGTTGGAGAATCGGAATTTTAAAGGTGTGATGGAGAAGTTTTGGAGGAGTCAAATGTCAAAGTGTGACGGGGTGGATGGGCTATGTGTTAAAGGAGAAGCTTAAGTTGTTAAAATGTATACTTAAGGAGGGAGTAAGGCGAAGTATGGGGGTTCGTAGGAGAGGATCTTGAAGTTGGTAGAGGAAAATTTTCATGGTCAATGATGACATTATCATTATTCAAATTTTCATTAGATTGTTCAGGATTATCTTCTTCTACGGCCAATCCATCGCTATTTGTAGACTCTTCTACTTTTTTTTTTAAACGGAAGTCTCTTCTATTTGTTTACATACAAATTTATCTATTGCTCCCTTTTGTGATCATGTTAATTCTAACACTCTTTTCTCCTCCTATTTTTTTCACTATCAAATGCATGTTTTCACGAAAATATTATACGAAAAAAATAATGAAACAAAACTAACAAAATAATGGTACTTGAGTTATGCTCACCGACGAAGTTTAGTCAACCAACCTAAATTATTCGAGCCTAAATATTGTGTCTCCAAGATGTCTAAAAAAATTACAAAATAAATTAATTGCAAATCTTGAAAATTAAAAATAAAATAGGTACTACGATTAAAAATCAAGAGTTTTTTTTTTTTACAAAAAAACGATATTCATTCATTCAAATCAATAGAGTACATCATTCAACACAGCTAAAAACGTAAAAGTTGAATCTGCGAACAAACTCACATCCAAGTTAATAATATATAATGACACAATGCTCAAATTAAAGTGACCGGGATATACCCATGCCTCCGGATCTGCAACGTTGATGCCCAAATCTTTGATTGAATGATCGATCTTTGAATATCAATCAAATGAACACCGCAATACTGAAATTAGTTTATATTGTGAAAATATGATGATGCTCAATGTAAACATTATAAAACTAGTTTATATTTGTTGATAAAATAGTTTTTTTTATTTCTGAAGCAAAAAATTTTACATCCTCATAGTTGGATAGTACTTGAAGAGATAATGAGAGACTTGTTTAGCAAAATTAAAAACCATAATTCAAAACAATAATGTTCGTTCTTCACATAACAATAAAATGCTTTTTTTTACGTACTATTAACCAAGAGACTTAAAATCTACCTCTTATCAGGTACTCTTGAGATTGCTCTTTGCCACAACACACCATAGTACCATTTGTTTCAATCTTCTGCAAAAAAAAAATGAAAAAATAGGCGTTTTTATATATGTTATTGTCACATACACAAATCACTACATTCTAAATTATATTGTCTATGAATATGTGTCAAATCATTGTATTTTTAAATTTATTGTGTAATTATGACATAATATTATGTTTAATACATTGTACATATCATTACTTGTTGACACTTGAAAAAACAAACAAGACAATAACAGAGGCTTGTTTGTATCAAACTAATTATCCGAGACATTTCTATTATCTACATATCCTTCTTTCTCTTCGGCCCAAAGAATTAAGTAGAGTCTACTAAACATAAAGAACATACCACCAAGAATAATGGAATATTGAATGCAATGTTAAAAATTGATGAATCATAATATTCTACAATTTAGAATGTGGTTTGCTTATCATATAAGTTATCTTCTAATATTGACAAGGTCTCAAATGGTAGAGAGAGAGTAACTAGGCACAATGTTTCAATTGACAAACACACTGAGATAATAAGAGAGATATGCTTGTATCAAACTCACTCTCAGAGAAATCTTTACTATCTGCATATTATTCTTTTCCTTTGGCCCACAAAACTAAGTTGACTCCATTGAATAAAAGGAACATACCACCATGATTAGAATATTCAACACAGTGTTAAAAATTGATGAATTATAAGACTCTACAATTTATTATGTAGTTTGTACATTTTATAAGTTACCTTTCAATGTTATTGGTTGGCATAATATGTTTTTGGATTTGGAGAAATTGGAGTTTTTTTATTATGTTGATGTATTTTTATTTAAAAGTGGTTAGGTTTGTTTCTGTTATGTTGTTTTGAAACAATAAAACTAGAAAATTGCGCTTCTGAAACACAATTATCTTCCCCCAAATGGTGTTTTAAAACCCCTAATATTATGGTATCTTTTAACTGACTCCAAGAAGAAGCAACTTCAAATGAAATACAAACTATGTCGGACGACGATAGCTCCTCCGATAATGATAAGGTCGTGTTTGAGGATTTGTTGCAACAGACTCTTGATCTAATGAATAGCAAACCACATAGAAAAGAAGGCTTCACAGAAGAGGAAGACAAGTTTACGAAATCATATCCATATTGCAGTAAAGTGAAGCTGGAATATCATGATACTTTAAGTATTAATTGGCTAATAAATCTTTTCAATTGATCTATGAGTCGGGTGTTAGCCCATGATAAGATGTATCAAAATATTCTCCAAGTGTTCTATCTTCTGTCATATTTGCACCAAATCAGGGATATTAATGGTCCTCATTTGATTGTGACACCTAAGTTGATGGTCGACTGTTGGGTTAATAAGATTAATAGTATCATTCCCAACCTAAAAACGTGAAGTATCTTGATTTGAAGACTGAAGATCCCTTTGCACAGTTTGGGTCTGATATTTGTATCGCAAAGGAGTCTAAACTCCCTAAAATTGAATGGTGTTACACCATAGTAGATCATATTCATCTAGTGCTAAAAGAGAACACAATGCTGTCGAAAACATTGATGAGCATTGAATCAAAAAATTGAATAGTGATAACTAAGACACTGTCAAAGTTGCAGGATGACATCTTTGAGCTTTATATTTTTCTTAACTTCTGGCTGCCAGAAGTTTTTTTAATAAAACTAGAAAGTTACTGTGTTTTGTGGATTTTAAAAGGCTAAAAATTTGAGTTAATGTTTTTAGGTATCATTTGTTTAGAAAATCACTTTGAAATCATTTTCCAAAGACACTATGAATTAATTAGTTAAAACTTAAAAGACATCAAAAATGAATGCCTTAAAGATTCTTTATTGCATTTGATAGGGGAAACGAAGGTTGTTTATTGCTGGTCGTTTATTAACCTTGTTGACGACAAAGAAGGATCATCATCTGATGTTTATAGGTGAATTACCTTGCAAATGTCTTGATTATATAAATATGAATTTGTTGTTAATATGACTTTTACGTTTAATGTGTGTTATGGATTGTTGATTTTATATTGTCATAAAAAAAACGTGAAAAATAATTTAAGGTTACAATTATGTTCATGTTTCACGCCTAAACAACTACAATCTTACTCAGTTTCTTTATTGTTCAATGTGGGATTATGTTCATGAGTTCATATAAGCCCTTAGTATTACTTTGAGGGTGTCTCTTTGTGAAAAATTACATTATTGTTTTTGTGAGTTGTATATTTTGATTTACTAATTTTGTGTTTTATGTAACTTTATTGTAATTAATCAACGGTTTTTTCTTGTCTCCTATTGTAGGATGGTCAATTTTTTCCTCCCATTTTTGAGAAAAATTAACTTGCGATGGAACAGAATGTTTCAGAGGCTATTATCAAAGCATTATTCCAACACATATGAGACTGTCCTGTCTAAGTGTATTTTATGAACCAATTCTTGTATACGATTTTGTTTTTAAGAATTTGAATGTCTCAAGGTAACTATCTACTGAAAAACATGTCAAGGTATTTGTAGACCAAGATTTTCGGGTGTCAATCCATTGATTGGACTTGAACCTTCAATCTACCGGACTTGCTCGATTTTATTCTTGGGAAGGGAAAAATGAGATTGAAAAACCCTTTTTGGATCCGGGGGTCGGTTACGATTCGGGAAGGTGTTAGGCACCCGCGTCGTTCACGGTACTCCGTGAGAACCTCTTTCTAACTTTATTTTTATTTGAAAATTTATTGTTTAAAGTTGAAGTGAAAGAATGGAGGGAGAAGAAGTTGGAGTTTTGGTTATTTTTATTTGATCGATTTGGAAGGAATAAACCCATGCCTACGTACCCTTAAAAGGGATCAAAACCGCCGTAGTTCATTCTTATAAAAATATTTTTTGTGGGTTAGGTTGATTTTAATTTTTTTGAAAATGGTTTTTTAAGAAGGGGATTGAGGGGCCTCAAGGCTCTAGAAAGAAAATAGAAGTGAGGTTGTTTCGTTTTATTTGAGAAATTTAGTCTAAGTTTAATTAAAGTTCAATTAGGAATTTGATTAAGAAAATAAAGGGAAAATCACTTGGATTTGGATCCAAGGTTTATTAAGAAAATAATTTGACTTTTGCTCATTTGATTTTTGGGATAAAAAGGTTTTACTAAACTAACGGTAAATTAGCGTAATGATGCGAAAAGTAAAGCAAGTATGAATAAAAATGGTGTAATGTCGGTGCTTGTGTCGGTGTGTGCAATTACTAAGCTATTACATACCATCCTAGGGGCATTCTAAGAGAAATAAAAACATAAAAATAAATTACATCCATTCCCTAATTATACACACTAAAAGGTAAGCAAAATAAAAGAATAAATTACTTATCAAGAGTTAAAAGATGCATGATGCAATATTAGAGATGATGCAAAACAAAACATTAAGAATATGCATGTACCAAAGTGTTACGGCACTTGGAATAGACACAAAAAGCATAAAAGGTCTACATAATGAACCAAAATGCATGATATAACGGTTAAAACATTTAATAAAAAGCAGGAAACATTGTAAAAACAAATGCATGAATTAATAAAATGGTTTGAACACACAGAAAAATTACATGATGTAAATTCTTTCGAAGGTCTACATGAAACAAGTAAAAGTATGCATGATATATAAAAATTTGGCTATTAAGTGAGTGCATGATAGAAGGAAAATGATTTAAACCAAAAACACATAAATGTAGAAGTAGAGTTAATATGCTAGGATGCAAATGACGAACATGGTAAAACAAAAAGCAAATCAGTTTTATCATAAAACAGGGGGGTATGCAGTAGCAGTAAAGGGGGGTGTGTGCATAGCAGAAGTACTAGACAAAGCAGAAAGGGCTGAAGGAGAGCAGGAATGGGCCAGGCCAAGGGACATGGACATGGACATGGACCGGTTCAGGACCTGGAGCGGGTCAACCGAACCGGTCCCATATCAACACCATATAAAAACACAATTTTAGGGTTTACAACATATTTTATCAACAAGTTCATATTCCTTTTAGGCCAACGGCGCTGCTTACTCCTTCCTGTTTCTTTCATCATTTTTCTTTTTAGGTGCTTCTCAAAACCAAACACAAACACATATAGATCTAAACCCACAGCAAAAGGCTTTCTAGTTCTTCTTTGTTTCTTCATCTTTTTTCAAAAAAATTTCTTAAACATAACAAACTCATATGTTACACATTTAGACTACTCTATTTCTCTTGAATCCGATCTGCAAACTCAGGATGAATATGAAGCTGAGCTTCATCTTCATCGTTGGATCAAACCGGTGACTCCAGCGAACACTTCGAACAAATCAACTTCATATTTTCTTTTCAGTTAAACATTAGATTCGAAGTTTTTTGTTCGAAGGAGTTCGGGACCGAGAATAGATCTACGAGTTTTTGTTCACGGATCTAAGGACACACATGACTTTGAGCAACGTTCGTATTTCTAAACCTCTGTGTTCTTTTTTTAAAATGTTTTATGGATGAAAACCGAGGGTTTAGATCTATGAACGTATATGTTTTAAAATCCGATCCAAAGTGGTTCAAAAGTGATTTAAATCGAAAGTCTACCTTGATTTTATCGGAGAAAACTGCTTGGAAACGGAAAACTTCGGAATACTTCAACTAAAAGCTCTCTGTTGATACCTTCAAGCTTCGATCTGGTTGACTATGAGCTTTGAAACGAATTTGAACGGTGGATTCGAACTTAGAATTGAGTTTATATTGTTAAAATCGGTTTGGGTTTGATATTAGTGTTACTGAAAATTTTGAGGATGAATGTTCATGAATGTTTATGAACATTCATATTTTTTTTTATTTTTTGGTATTTAATTCGAAATTGGGAAATGAGAAGAAGAATTAGGGTTTCTGAAAAGGAACTCTGCGGCGCTACAGTGATTGGCAGTGATTCCGGTCAGTCTCTGCAATAAATGCTACTATATATACTGTGCAAAATTAGGTCAATCCTGCAGGTTCAACAGATTAGGTGTCCCTTTCACTGGACCAAAATACCCTCAATTGGGTCTGATACCAAATGCCAGCACCACAAAATGAAGTTTGGGGACCAAGATTCTACAATGACCAATAAGGAAATGACACGTGGACACAAATGGACTAATAAAATGAACAAATAAAATGTTATGGATGTGGGACAACCCACGTGATTTCTACCAACACCAATTACACCTATATAATAATAATAATAATAATAATAATAATAATAATAATAATAATAACCATAAAAGGAAATAAAGGAAAGATAATAATAAAATAAATGATAGACCAAAAGTTTACCATAAATGAGGTATTTTAAAATACCTCTCTGCCGAAAAACCAACTGAAGCGGTTAAAAACACCGTGTTAATTACAAATGAAAAGGAAATTAATTAAAAAGGTTAAAAAGAAACGAACTAAGACGTCCTCAAATATTGTAAAAGTACGCGTGAAAATTTTGAAAACAAATAAAATGATTTTAAAACACATGAAACATGAATAAAAATTTACTTGCTTTAAAATACAAGATAAAAGGTTTTAAGGGATTAAACAACGAATAACGAAACTTTAACTGGTTAAAACGAAAAACAGAGAATTTGAACCGCTTTAAAATACGGATAAAAATGGGTAAAAACCGAGAAAGGTTGTCAAAATTTGGGGTATGACAGTATTTGTGATGGATTATTATTTTTATTATTATGTAATGAATTTTTATTAAACGGGGTGATTGAAAATAAGCCATTATTTTCAAATAATTTCATACCAAGAGTTTGAAATGTTAGTCACCATTTGAAATGTGGGTACTGTGTGATACTTAAAAAAGTAATATTATCGATTTGTTTGAGGCGGAGTTGTATATTTATTGACCGAGCTTTATTTTTACATCTTTAGGTTTGATCTCACTCTTAATGCTAGATGACATCGTAAGCATGAAGGTTGTTGATTATATCGAGGACAAATACAAAAGTAACACAACACAATCACATCTTCATGCTCTCCAAACTGGTAGTCACACGAGGCCCACATATTTGCCGGTGAAAGTGTTTCTCCCCACAATCTTCTTTATTTATATTAATGTTTTGTATGATATTGTGTTATATTTCAAATCTGTTGTGGTGTTTTTATTCGTTGTAGCTTTTTTAAATTGTGTCCAGACCGAGATACCCTCAAATATTGAACAAAGAGAAAGTGACTAATTTTTTAAGGGTCAACATTTTGTGACTTGATGAGAAAATGTAAAAATTCAAACATGTATGTTACGTAATATATTAATAAGTGTGCATGTGATTTTTCACTTTATATTTTAATTCTTGGCAGATTGTGGAGCAACAACAATATAAAACAAATAAGATTTTAAGTGATTTAAATATTATTGTAGTGGATGAACTTGCTTTGGTTGATACATATGTTGCCTCCTTCAACAATATACATATTCTTAATAAAATTTGGTAAATTATCAAGTGTGATATTTAATTTTCTCTTCTGATTGCAGCTCAAATATCATGGAACTACTAAAAATACTAAAATTGTTACCTGGAATGTTGTATGACATATGAATAAAAATGCATGATAAATTATATCAAATTATTGTGTTCTTGGACTTGTGTATTTGATCTTATGTAAATGTAAATATTTCACAGTCTAAACTATTATTTTTTCAATGATAGACATTATATTTCTTTCATGTGCTAGAGGTTAAATTTCTCCGTAATGTCAACCTTTTACTTTGTAGAAACTGGTTAAAGGAGTTGGAATGAAGTTTTGGAGTTCTATTTACTTTTCAAATATACAAATGTGTTTTTTTAAAAAGTTGATTAAAGTGCGTTGAGCCAAAGAAATAGTACGTTGTTTATTTCTATTATTTCACAAAATAATCACCTACTACAAATAATTTTTAACAATGAACTAATGTTTTTTATTTTGTATTATTTCACAAAATAATTATCTGCCACAAAATTTTTTTAATTATGTTTTCAATGTTAGATATTATATTTTTTTTACGTGTTAAATGTATGTTTCTTTCATGTGTTAAAGGTTAAATTTCGCAGTAATGTAAACCTTTTACTTTGAAGAAATTGGTTAAAGGAACTAGAATGAAGTTTTGGAGTTGTATTTACTTTTCAAATATAAAAATGTGTTTTGTAAAATGTTGATTAAAGTGAGTTGAGCCAAAGAAATAGTATGTTGTTTATTTGTATTATTTCACAAAATAATTATATGCTAAAAATAATTTTTAATTATGTTTTCAATGTTAGATATTATATTTCTTTCATGCGTTAATGATTAAATTTGGCAGTAATGTCTACCTTTTACTTTGTAGAAACTGGTTAAAGGAACTAGAATGAAGTTTTGGAGTTATATTTACTTTTCAAATATACAAATGTGTTTTGTAAAGAGTTGATTAAAGTGCGTTGAGCTAAGGGAATAATATGTTGTTTATTTGTATTATTTCACAAAATAATCATCCGCTACATATAATTTTTAACAATGGAATAATATGTTGTTTATTTTGTATTATTTCACAAAATAATTATCTGCTACAAGTAATTTTTAATTATGTTTTCAATATTAGATATTATATTTCTTTAATGTGTTAAAGGTTAAAATTCGCAGTAATGTGAACATTTTACTTTGTAGAGACTAGTTAAAAGAGCTATAATGAAGTTCTGGAGTTGTATTTACTTTTAAAATATACAAATGTGTTTTGTAAAGAGTTGATTAAAGTGTGTTGAGCCAAGTTTTGGTAGTATAATTAATGTGTCTATTTTGTGTGTTAACATTATTAAATTGTAGTGTATTCAATATTGACATTTCAAATTCCAAGGTAAAACAGTACTCCATCCGTTTCACAATACATGTCGCTTTTAGAGAATAATTTTGTTTCATTTTACTACTTGTCACTTTCAAGTTTCAATGCAACATTAATTATTGGTTTATCAATAATACCCTTACTTATTTATTATAGAGAGAAATAATAGAATGAAATAATAAATGGGTAAGGGTATTATAGAAAAAACACAAAAAATTTCATAAAAAATAACAAAATTTATTTGATTTCTTTCTTGGTATGTGTAATATCCTCAAAAGCGACAAGTATTGTGCAACGGAGGGAGTAATACTAATTAGGGTTATGTTTGAAAAAAAATAAAATAAATGCATCTTGAATGTTGGAAGAGAGCTTATATTTAGGGACAATTTTTTTTCCTAATGAGTGCTTATAATCAGGGACAAAGGGAGTAAATTATAAGATTATTTAATTTAATATGCAGTTTACATATCTTATAGGTTACCTTCCGATATTAATAGTGTCTCGGATAATAAAGATAGAGAGAATAATTGAATACATTGTTCGAACGGGGATAAACAGAGAGACAAACATCGACCCTCTTTTATTTAATGCCCACCCATTGAAGCTTAAGTTTATTCCACTTATTTAACCAACATACACTCTCCAATCTTTATTATAAACAAAAATCAACATTTTATATTCATTTAGTAAATGATATATGTGGTTTATAATAAAGACTATATACATCATTAATTGTATGAATCTAAAATGTAAATTTTTGCTTATAATAGTGACCATAGGGTGTAAGCATTTTTTTAATTGTAGGATGTGTCAATTCGTTATCCATGAAATTTAAAAGTATTAACCAGTTAAAAAATATTAATGTTATCAAATATTTACAATTCAGTGACCATTTTGAAATTTGGTTAACTTCATTAACCAAATTGCTGGATACCACCTACAATTTCAAAGAGTAGAGCGATGCTTCAAATGAAAATCAAAATGCAATCGTGCGAGGGAAATAGTAGAAATTATCATAATGAAAAGATCAATCTGATCTTCGGCTGAATTTTATTCATTTAGTGGAAGTTTGTGTATTTGATTTTTAATAGGGATGAGGGTTTGTGTATTTGATCAAAAACTACTATACTCTATTTTTCTTTGATTCTACGTTGTTTCGGTTACTAAAAACTCCGCTCTCCTTTTTATTTTTGTCTCATCACTTTACTTTGATTTATTGTTCATATATATACTTAAAAAGTATGTTAAGGTTTGGTCAAAAAAAAAGTATGTTAAGGTATGAGGAAGATGCCACATTCTATAAGGAAAAAACAAACGAAAAAGAAGAATTAGGATGAAGCTCAACAAAATAGCAGTCGGAGCCAGTAATAAAACACATGCTTGTTGTCTTTCTTTTTCTTTCATTTTTTGTAGTCGATTGGCGAAAGAGGAGGAAGTCTAACCTTTCTAATTTTTGTTTTTTTTCCTCTCTTTTCTAATTTGTAATTTTATTTTTTTAAATAAAAAATTAATAATTGAAATGAAGGAATATTTTATAAATTTTGGATTTTATATTTTATATTTTTTTTATAGAAAAATACACTTAACATGATGGTAAACATTATAAACTTATTTTCTATTTGTTTATAAAATAGTTTCTTATTCCTAAAGCAGAGATTTGGTTAGACTAATATTGGAAGAGGCATTAAGAGTCAAACAACTCTTGAATAGTCATAACCCCAAATAAATTTTATTTGAGGATACACACATGAATCATAAAATTTAAAAGAGAAATAATTTAGTCACATCATTTTAATATCATCCATCTTTTAAATTTTATAATTCACGTGTGTGCCTAAATAAAATTTATTTAAGGTTGTGATCATGTAAGAATTACCCGTGAGAGACTTGTTAAACAAAATAAGAAACCACAATTCAAAACAATAATTTTCATTCTTCACACATGAATAACATACTTATTTACGTACTATTGACGAAAAAATAGCTAGCTGGGCAGCGTTAGCTCCGAGTAATGATATTTTGACATCCATTTGATGACAACTTTGTTGACAACCTTGTTTTTCTCATTTCTTATTGGTCAAAAACAATGGAGAGAGAAAAAGGAAGAGAGAGGATAACAACATCATGTGAGTATGAGAGAGAAAGTTGTCCAAAAGTTGTCAAAAAATGGTTGTCAAAATATCATTTCTCTTTAGCTCCTACCACCTAGAGGTGTGATTTTGCTCCATCTCTATTTAATTAAATTATCATATCTAGTTATCTACTTGACCCAAAAATTGTATAAAGAAAAAAAAAAAACTACAATTCCATAACATTTCATTCCTTCAAACCCAAGAGACTTCAATTCTACCTCTAATCAGGTACTCTTCGGATTGCTCTTTGTCACAATACACCACTGTAGCAGTTGTTTCAATCTTCTGCAAAAAATTGAAAACATAGGTGTTTTTATATATATATTATGTTATTGTTACATACACACGCCATTACATTCTAAACTACATTGTTTAGAATATGTGCCATAATCATTTTTGATTTTTAATATTTATTACTTGTGTAATTATAAACATAATAATTATGTTTAGTACATTGTACATATTATTATTTATTCACATTTGAAAAACAAACACGTTAACATAATAAGAGAGGCTTGCTTGCATCAAACTCACTCTCTGAGAAGTCTCCAGCATCTGCATATCCTTCTTTCCCTTTGGCCCAAAGAACTAAGTAGAGTCCACTGAACATAAGGAACATACCACCAATGCTGCAATATTAAATGCACTGTTAAAAATTGATGAACTATAAGATTATACAATTTAGTAGGCTTAATGATGTCTTTAGTCCCTTCAAATAGGCGACGTTTAAAAATTGGTCCCTGTAATCGCTAATCCTGGCATTTTACCCCTGCAATTGTTAATCATTTAAAATTTGGTCCTTTGACCAACTTAATCACTGCCACGTCACCAGATTGGCAAAAATGGCATGGGAATTGACCAAAATACCCCTGGGCTAATTTTTTTTTTTTCCTTCAAAATTTTTTTTTTTTCAAAATTTTGAAAATTCTTTTTTAAATTAAAAAAATCTGAAAAAATAATTAAAAGTCAAAAAAAAATTGTTAAAATTAAAACTGAAAAATTTTCGGGAAAAAATCGTAAAAAAACTGAATTTTTTTTAAGGAAAAAAAAAACAAAAAAAATAAATAAGCCAGGGGTAATTTCGTCATTTCCCATGCCATTTTTGCTAATCTGGTGACGTGGCAGTGATTAAGTTGGTCAAAGGACCAAATTTTAAATGATTAACAATTGCAGGGGTAAAATGCCAGGATTAGCGATTACAGGGACCAATTTTTAAACGCCGCCTATTTGCAGGGGCGAAAGACACCATTAAGCCCAATTTAGTATGTAGGTTAGTTTGCACATTTTATAAGTTACCTTCCAGTATTTATAGTTTCTCCAATGGTATAGACAGAGAGAATAACTGAGCACACTGTTCCAATTGGGCTAAACATGGAGACAAATACTGGTCCTCTTTTCTTTAGTGCCCACCCATTGAAGCTTAAGCTTATTCCACTCACTGAACCAGCCTATAAATTTTGAATTGTAGGGTGTGTCAATTTGTTGTCCATGAAATTGAAAAGTATTGATTACATTAGTGTTTTGGGACAATTTAAGAAATAAATTGACCGATTAAAAAATATTAATGTTATCGAATATTTTTAATTTCAGTGATCATTTTAAAATTTCGTTAACTTCATTAACCAAATTGCTAAATACTACAATTTCAAAGAGTAGACCGATGGTTCACAGAAATATCAAAATGCAATCGAGCTAGATAAGGAATAGTAGAAATTACCAGAATGGAAAAGCCAATTAGATCTCCATAACTCACAAGTTGCAAACCAGTTTTAAGACTGTCGCTGTCAAATAATTGAACAGCTGTAGTCATGAACCCTCCAAACAATGACGTTATCGCGCTTAATGACATCGGTGCAGGAAAATCACCAAGAGCAAAAGCCTAAGAATGCAACAATTTTTGCTAAGGTAAAGAAATTCAAGTATATTTTTGTGTCATCTATCTTGTTTCATTACAAATTAGTTACCTGCAGGACAACATTGCTTGACAATATTAAAACTGAAGTCATTAGATAGAGGCAACCGATAATCTTTTGCATGTCAAAGAGAAAATCTGATGGTGCTAATGATGATGGAAGTATAGCCTCTTTCTCGGTTATAGAAGCAGAAATACTTTGCATTATGCTCATTGTGAAAGCTCCCAATACACATAGCAATGTTCCTAAGATTTTTAATATACTATACTTGTTGCTCAAGTTAACTTTCTCTAACCTGGCAAATACAAAAATTTCAAATTAGTTACCAAGGGATTAAGTTAAAAGGCTTTTGTTGTCTTTCTTGAGAGCATACTTAATTTTGGCTTAGATGTGAGTTATAACATTTTATTCCTCCTTGGTTGTTTATAGCATTGGTGAAAATATGATCAAAACCCATTATAATAAAATTACCCAAAAGTCCATGCGATGATGAAGATAAAACCTGGGGCAAGGTTTGGCATAGCAGTTCCCATTGCTGGTGAAGTTAGATTGATTCCCTTCAAGAATAATGACTGAAAAGCTAATCTGCATCACAATTGCCAAGATAATTTTAAATCAACATCTTTGTACTTTTTTAAAAAATTAGGAGAATCGAGTCATCATAATTCTAACAAAAACTACACCGTAAGTTTTCTCAAAATCACAATGTCACATTGACTTTGAAAATAGTAACCTACTTTCACACCAATGCTTATGAAGAAAAAAAACAATAGAGGAAATTAAGATTAAGCTATAAGATACCTTACCCTCCAAATGAGAGAAACCATATCTGCATAATAAACTTTAAACTCCAATTCTTAGGCCACTTACTCCTACAAAATAGACACATGATATGATCAAATTAATCTTCAAAAATTCCATCCCAATAAAATAAAGAGAGAAAAAAAATTCACATTTTTATATTTAGAAAGAGGACCTACCTTTCAAAACAAAATGCAGCAGGTAAAAGAATAAGGAATGTAGCAATGGAAGTTAAAATGACAATGGTAAGAGGACTAATTCCTAATGACATTGAATAACTCATTATCTCAGCATTTCCTGCATAGATAAATTGTACTCCTATTAACCCTCCAATTAATGTCACATCTTCCACCACCCCCATCTTTTCTTTCTTCTAATCAAATTGAACCAATTATATCAAATTTAGAATTTGTTTTCTTTCTTTCTTTTGCATTTTCTCCTATTATCCTTTATTTCAAATTCTCATCAATCAAGAAATAAATTTCATATAAGGTTTATTTGTTTCAGAAAATGGAAGCTATGTTCCATGTTGAAGCCCAGATAATCATTATGATGTTTATTTTCGTTTTCTACCAACCTCTCTCTTTGATTTGTTTTGTTATTTATATTTCCTATATTTAAGCAATGGTAATTGGTTAACGTTGGAATATTGTCTTATCTAATTCTAGATTTTGTTCCTTAAAAATAGAGAAGGTTTATCACTCTCGTTTTTTATTTTGCAGATGAATTTGGACATATCATTTTTCTAAAACATTATTAAATGCAATGAACGATATGAATTCAAAAAATGCATACCATACGCCTCTTCTTGTGCCTTGGTGACCCTGCAACAATTCCACCACATCTACATATGGTGATAAATTTGAAATATAAAAGACCACGTAGTACTTTATTTGACAGAAATTCTACAAAATTACAAAATATATTAGATTTTTCAAATACTTTTAGAATATAAATATAAAGCGTTACATTATGATCTTCTACACAATTTTCAATTAACAACAAAATCTCATACTCTCCACCATGAGCTGCTAGTCATCTTACGTGAGCAATATATGATAATAAGTTTAGTCCCTAAGTGCACCTCATATGGTAAATGGTTATTTGATATGTTAGACCGTAGATTTGAATACACATAAACCTTCGTGTTAAATATTTTACTAATAAAAAATATTTATTGATAAAAACTAATTTTATACTTTTAGCATAATAAATCGACACAATTTCCAATACATGATTTTTATATTGAGTTCTTTAACATGTGTCTAAACTCTTGAAATAATCATTCATCTCCCTTTTCATTCTCCTCGAACCAAACTCACCCTTAGCTCTTTAATTTTTTTTATTAAGCACTTGTTGAATCTACAGTGAAATCTTTAATCTCGCATCCTGCATTCCTATAGGGAATCCATCGAAGCTACAAAATAGAACTTCAATGTAGACACATGTTTGATGTGATGTGATGTCAACTTAAAAAGGAACATAAACTAGAGAAATTTTAATATGGTCACCTGAACAAAGAAATAGTGTTTGGTCACACACACATAAAAAAATATTTTTTTTTAATAATAAGGAGGAAATTAGTAAAAAAGATGATTGAATATTTTAAGGAGAATCTTTTTGTGTGTGTCCAAACATTATTGATTTAGTCTTATGACCATGTAAGAATACCTCCATAAACTAAATTCATTTATAAGCAGAAGACGTTCCTCATCATACGACTTCTATAACGAGTTAGACTCAATCTAAATTTTAAGATTATATTAGAGACTTTTCAAGAGATCGAATCACAAACATTATGCTCTGCATGTTGGCATAAATGGACTTATTAATAGTTTAGATGAGTAAAAATGGCTCAACTTATAATTAGGCAAAGGTTGTGACTTGTGAAACTAATGATTGGTGAGTTATAGCTGCCCTATGTTAACCATTGGGAATTGGGATGAAATCAAATGCCTTGGCTCTTGTTGACCTCATTCGAACTGCAACTGACCTTTGCTGCCTCAAATTCGGACAACAAATCCACAGTTATGCAATACGTTCTGGTTATCATCATTCAAATATCTATGTCTCCACTTCCCTCGTCAAATTCTATGTCAAAATGCACTTTTTCACTCATGCCCACAATCTGTTTGTTGAAATTCCTCAACCAAATGTCGTTTCTTGGAACACTTTGATTTCTGGTTATGTCCATGCTGGCCAGTTTAAAAAAGCATTGTCCCTTTTCACAAACCTAGAAAGATCTCAAATTCGTGCTGACGCGTTCTCTTTCACGTCTGCTATGGTTGCTTGTGCCCAACTTAGCCTGGTGAAACTTGGTAGTTCAATTCATTCCAAGACAGTGAAATTAGGAATGGATAATAACACCGTTGTTGCTAACTGCTTGATTGATATGTATGGCAAATGCGGATCTGTTGAACGTGCTGTTCGGATATTCTCTGATATCGTTGACAAGGATGTTATTTCTTGGAATTCAGTTATAGCCGCATGTGCAAACAATGGAAACAATGGACTTGGTTTCAAGTTTTTGCAACTCATGCCTAACCCTGATGTTGTTTCTTATAATGGGATGATAAATGGAATTGCTCAAGCTGGGAAGATAGAAGACGCTGTTCGGATTTTGTCAACTATGCCGTGCCCAAATTCATCTTCTTGGAACTCTGTAATTACTGGATTTGTGAATAGGAGTCGAGTTCCTGAAGCTTTGGAAATGTTCAGTAAAATGCATTTGAGAAACTTGCAGATGGATGAGTTCACATTTTCAATAATTCTAAACGGAATTGCTAGTCTGTCAGCATTAACATGGGGGATGCTGATTCATTGTTGTACAATAAAGTATGGTTTGGATTCATCGGTTGTTGTAGGGAGTTCCCTGATTGACATGTACTCAAAATGTGGGCAGGTGAACGATGCCGAATCAATATTCAACGTGCTTTCTAATAGGAATTTGGTAAGCTGGAATGCAATGATATATGGGTATGCTCGCAACGGTGATTCTGCACAAGCTATTAGCCTATTCGAGTTGTTGAAAATGGAAAGAGACACAAAACCTGATGGTATCACATATCTTAATGTTATATCGGCATGTTCACATAGCCAAATACCATTTGAGATGGGTATTCAGTATTTTGATGATATGATTAATGAATATGGGATTGCACCGTCCATTAAGCATTGTTGTTCAATGATACGGCTAATGGGGCAAAAAGGAGAGTTGTCGAGAGCACAAAAGATGATACATGAACTCGGTTTTGAGTCATGTGGAGTGGTTTGGAGGTCTTTGCTTGCTGCTTGTGGAACTCAGGAAGATTTACAAGTAGCAGAGATTGCAGCTGCTAAGGTGATTGAACTGGAGAAGGATGAAGATTACGTCTACGTGATGTTGTCTAATATGTATGCATCTTTTGGAAGATGGGAAGATGTTAATGTAATTAGGAGCCTCATGAGTAAGAAAAGGGTTAGGAAAGAAGCAGGTTCTAGCTGGATAGAAGTAAATAGATAGCATAGCTTTGTCCCATATTAAACTACAGTAAAGAAGCTGTGTGCCTGATCATAAATATTGAGTCATTTGTTCAATTATCTGCTCTCTTCCAGCTTTTTGAACAGTTGGCAATGCCCCGGAGTATAGTTCTGGCTCCCGCACCCCTAAGAATCAACCAAGGTGGTCTCACAACCTAACTCAACTGGTTCGATTAAGTGAAAACTCGAGCAAAAATTACAGGCTCAATCCCTTGGTATCAAATTACACACTTAGAATTTCGGAGAAATTCATGATTAAAAGGAATATGGAAAGCATGAGAGAAGACATTAGAGAATGAAATAGACAATCGGATATCAGAACAGTCTGTTTGAGTGAGAGGAAAATGAAGTAGAAATTACACACAAAAGGAGATATGCATTCCAAGAGATCAACCTGAAGTGGAAGGGGTGTGAGATGAGTAATCGGTTTTTCAACTTGATAGAGTTAACCAACTAATTAGAAAACAGAGGTAGGCCTAACACAGTTTTCCCTCCCTTTTATGCTTAATAAGAAAATGCATGTGAACTAGATGTACTGTTTTTTTATCCTGAAAGAATCAATGAATATAGCATCTTATCCAACCTTACAAAAGTTAGAATGCATTCTTCAGTTTCTTCTAATAGGTTACCCTGGAACTGAAAGATCAATCTACACAGAAATATATAAAGAAACAAAGACTCAACTGATAACATGCTTGAGTATAAAACCTTGTGCTTATTATCTATGGTTTATAAAATGCGCTTATGTAGCATTTGTACAGTTTCTCTCTCGTATTATCCTACACTTTAAGAGGTCAGACAAAAAGGTCCCACCTTCAAAACAGCAAGCATTTATCATGTTCCAATAATTATCAAATCAACTTTCAAGTCTATACACATCACTTGCTTTGTACTTCCGGATATATCCCATCTGTCCGAATCTGCGATAGCTTCTTATTTGGCAATAGACATTAGTTAGTTTATGATTTACGTGGCCTTTTGTTGAAGGCACCATCACATATTAAGGAGTATATTGGGTATTTTTTTCTCATATATGTTTTCTCTAATGTGCACTAGTAAACTAGTCTTGCACTATGAGCCTATGAACAAATGTATTTTTCATTATTTGATCAATAAATTTATCATATTTCATTCAATCAAATAGTGTGATTTATTTAACAAATAGTTGAAGTTAATTTGTGTATGATGCAAGATTTATCTTATTGCACATCATAGAATTGACATATACTTTCATATTTAATTCCTCTCTTGAGTGTGGAAGTGTCCTTCTAGCTATCTCGTTCCGTATCCTAGCGAACAATTATCACAACTACTGCTGCCAAATTGAAGTAGCTTTGGACCACACTTTGGACAGAGAACGAATCAGTTTCATTTGTCCGCAACCAACTTGGGAGAAAGGTGTCCTGGTATGATATTGATAAATGATAGTTATGTGTTTGGTTTAGCTTTGGATAGAATTGATTCTGATAAAATTAATTGTGACATAATTGATTTTGAGAGAATTGATTTATGTTTGGATACAATAATGTAGAATTGATTAAACATAATGAATGTTGTTTGGATAGTTTTGATCAAAATTGCTTTTGAATGTATAATTACTAAAATGGACATAGTTAAATACAAATAAATGGACATAGTTGAATGTATGCGTAGATCAATACTAAATATAGATATATTATTTAATTTAATAATTTTTTTTCTATATATTAATTTAATAATAAATACGATCATTAAACCAAATTTTTTTTGACAAAATATTTGTTCTATGTATTTTATATTTTTTTGATAAAATATATTTAAGTTAAATAATAATAGAGCTGGTTGCCAAAAATGATAAATATAGCGTAAAAGAAAAATACAGTAAATCTGAACGGAAAAACCGTAAAGAAAAATCCAAAACTTGGTAACTCTTGACTATAAATATTTTTGAGGCTAATTTGGTTTGTTAAATTGTTTGATTAAATTTGGTTCATCAAATTAAATACAAACCAAAAAGAAGGAGAATTGATAAGGGACGATAAAGGAAAATAATGAGTTGTAATAATTAAAATATAAAATTTGATGGAGAATTGATTCTAGTTAACTCAAAAGTTAGAAATTGTAGCTTCAGTCAGAATTGCTTTTCGAGAAGAAAATTGCTTTTTGTAAAGCTAAACCAAACATGTGAGAAATTGCCTTTTCCAATTTTGAAGCTCTAGAATTGCTTCTGGACTAAAAATAAGCTGAAACAAACAAGCAGAAGATACCTCAGTTCCTTCCTTCCACTATTTGGGTTAGGCATATACTCTAGGAATGTTATTCCATCCTTTATATACCAATTAACAACAATTCCTATCTTTTTTCATTGGTTTCCCATTACACTCTTTGTGGGCCTTTTTATATGAGTGTTGTCTCAACTCTCAAAATCTGTGAAGCCCGGATACGAGATACGATACGGATACGATACTGCACCGATACGCCGATACGGAAAAATTTCAAAAATCAAGATACGATACGGCTGGGATACGTTAATAAAAAAAATTATATAATTAAATGTACAATATAATTATAACCATTTTTTTAATATGCAAATATATTAACAAACACAAGAAACCAGGCTCGTAGCACATTAACATAAATATAAATAATATTGACGATTAAGAGAGTGGTCATTAGTCAATTACATACGCAATATATACCAAAGTCGTCCGATACCAAGACTTCGACGGTGGCCAAAGTGGACGGCGACCACTTTGAAAGAAAAAGTTGAAACCCTAATTTCTTAGAAAGGGAAAGATGCAATTGTTTGTGTGGTGTGGTGTGGGTCGTACTGGCACCAAAGAAAGATAAAAGGAATATATATATATTATAGTAATATAATGTTTTTATTCTTATTTTTTTTTTTTTAAAACAGAAATCAAAATAATATAAAAAAACACAAGTATCCGTGTGTATCGGGACGTATCGGAAAGTATCGGATAATTAATTTTTAAAAAATAAAATTTAATATTTGGATACTCTCCGGATACGTATCGGGAAGTATCGGGCAGGTATCGATGCAGGATACGCAGGGGATACGGTACGTCATCCATTTTGAAGTATCGGGGCTTCACAGCTCAAAATCCACTTAAAGTGCATACACCTTTCCCTCCTCAAAAGTTATATCTTCTTTCTATTCAAAAAATTGACAGATTAAATAAATATCTATTCTTCTATGTTGTAACAATAAAAAGAGGAAAAATATCTTAAAAAAATATATCATATAAACTATGAATCATTAGGGTTTAGCCCATGTGATTCAACTTTTCTTTTTTCTTTCTATCATTTCGTATTCTTTCTTTCTTTTTACATACAAAGATCAAAGAATGAAAATACATGTATATGAATACAATCTTCAACCACCCAAAAATAATACCAACCAAGAAACACACAAGGAGAATATCCATTTAAAGAAACCGGTTTTTAACCGAACCGCAAGATTAAACGAATTCTCAGACTGCAACAAAGAACTGAAAGTAAAATTCGGGTTAGACCCATAAAGAGATTGAACCCCTTCCACGTCATCAATTTTCAAGTCAACTTTTTTCCTTCTCGGACTCAAATTCGGGTACATAACCGCTTCTTTTATAGAAGAATGACCCAAACCAAGCACGTGACCTATCTCGTGCGTTGCAACTGATTCTAAATCAACGGCTACTCTTGAATCATCATGATTAAAATCAACGGCCCAGTTTTCAGCTGCATCTAAATGGAACCTTCCATTTTGTGGTGAAAAAGCATGCGCTAAAACCCCTAATACTCCGTCGAACGGTTCTCCGTCACCATGATCGCCGTTGTAGAATCCGATCTTAATATCCGCCGATTGATATTTCTCCGTTAACCGGAAACTCACCGGAATCACCTTCGCCCACCGCGCAAAAGCACGTTCGAAAACCATTTGAATTTCTGATAAACTCAACGTGTCGATCATGTTGTAAGGTGAGAAAGCGTAGGTTAGAGTCATCGGAGAACCACGAAGCCACCGTGGTTTACCGTTGAAGTAAGCGAAGTGTTGCGTGGTGTGGATTCTATGAGTTGCTGTATCGGAAACGCCGCATCTCGGAGAAACGATCGTTGAGATAGTATTAGAGTCGAGTTTTCCAGTGATCGGTAAACCGAGGTTTTTCTGATAAAGTACAACGGCGGATTGGAAGCTTGAGTCGAACGTGTCCGTGAAATTCGCGGTGGTTAGCGGCGGAGAGAGGTAACCGAAGCGGTGGAAGTATTTCTTGAGCTCCGCCATGCCGCTGACGTGGCTGCCTGGTTCTGCGTGAAGAAACCGCGAGAAATCATGCCACGTGGCGTTGTGTTTTTGGGTGGTGGTTATTACAGTTACAGATTCTGGTATAATCCTCGCGGGAAAACAGGGTTGCAAAAAGAGGGTCATAAAGAAGAACAAAAAGTTGATGTAACTGAAAAACTGAAACATAACTATTTGTTATGTGTAGCTAGATGAATTATTATTATGAATATGAACCTTATGATAAATGAATTAATGGTAGTATCGTATCATATGATTATGAGTTTAGAATCATTTATATACATGCGTATAGGGAAGTTAATATTAGGATGATGATGTAAAGATAAGAAGATTCTGACCCTTTTGAAGGGAGATCCTGACTTTTGAAGTGTGATGGGTGGGTAAACTACTAATGTTTCTGTTTGTATATAAAGTAGTAGTATATAGTATATAGTATATTTTTAAGTTTGGCCGTTTAATTTTGTTTGTTGTTTGGGTTGTTGGTGGTGAGGTAACTGATTTGTCAAATGGAAATTGCATAGAAAATATGATTTGTTCAAGTTTAGTTGAGTTGAATGAAGAAGTAGACTAATGTTGGTTGACCCAATTTGGTGGCGATAAAAGGGTTTAACTCGTCAGAGACGCGACAAAGATTTTGGATTTTATTTGGGAAATAACTACGCATTGCGTGACAAATAAGGCTTTCTCTGCTTAATTTTTTCCTCAATTGATTCAAACTCTATTCATTTTTTCTATTTCTATGGTACTCGTAGCAGAATCTGGACATGGCATTCCAAGGGTATATACTACTTCACTTTTAAGTTTTTAAGGAGGTGAGTGTGTTACTTATGAGTCCCACATTTGATTATAGATACGATCTAAACTTAAATTTAGGAAAAATATAGATAGAGACCCCTTTTTTTACACCATTTGTACACACCCTATGTGAGAGGGTATTTTGGTAATGTGCCACAAAGGATATGTAGTTATTTTGAACCCACATTACCACATGTTGCATTTATGTGTGGGGTTTAAGGGGTGTATGTCACTTATGTGTGTCTATGTATAAGCACTCTAAATTTATCAATGAAAGAGAATACGTGATGATTCAATGTTATGTAACTCAATTTTCATTCTTTCATCATCAAGTTGTTAGATTCACGGATATAATTTTCCATTTCAATATCTCATAATTTTTTCTCACTTCTACTTTTGAATAGCAAAAAACAATGATATTAAGTGATAATCTCTTAAAATTTCTTAAATATGCAACACAAACTAATCCAGAATATTGTGTTATGTTGTAAGTTTGTGATCTCGGAGTATACTCTTTAAAGTCTCATATTTAGTTTCTACATGTGCTAACAATTTTTGTGTTAGACTGGTTTATATAATGTTTTGTTCTGATTTCAAACGAACCTCGTTAGTCGACGGTGAAAACTATCCTCCAAATTAGTCGTATTTAGATCGGATGTTAAGTTTTAAAGAAGATACTTGTTTATTATTGAGAAACATATATATAAACAACTAGCGATCTTTGTGTGATCACGACTACAAATCTAAGTTATTAGGCTCCACAAATAGGAAAAGGTCGAAAGAAAGAATTATTTTTCTCCAAGCGGTCCAATTTTGGCCCAATAAGGTGCATAAGTCCAACTACATACTACCAACATCGATGACGAGTTGTGAAACAAAGAATAAGACACCATATCAATCTAATCCCTCAAACTACGATCAAACGGTCGTCCTACCAGCGCGCTGTAAAGGGCGCAACCACCTAACTGCAATGCTTACTTGAAGTTCTCAACAACCTACAAGAGGAGCAACCGTTAACACAAAATGATACACAGTCTAAATATGAGAAGAAAAAAAAAACTCAAAGTTCTTGGAGAATCATTGTCTTAAGTGTTGCAGTGTCTTTGTAGGTAAATCACCCCACTCCGGTGAGCAATCGTTCTCAACCGCATCGCACTTACTCTTGCGGTCACTTATGATCTATGACAAATCGGTTTATAATTAACATTAATAATAATTATTATTATTATTATGTATCAATCTAATATGAATCTTTGAAAAATGTCCAATTTTTTTACTATTATTAGTTGAAAACGAAAAATATAGAATGAATATAATATTTTGTTAAATTTTACTAAAATAAGTGGAGTACACTTTCGGGCAGGTTTATTTACTAAAATAAGTGAGGTCCACTTTTGGGCCGGTTTATAATAGACGCCGCATGAAATTAGTACATAATATGCATTTTTATATGCGTTTAAATGATTTAAATTTGTGGTTGTGACCACACAAAACATTGTCCATACTCCATAAGCAACTTTCATTAGAGATGCTCCAAAAAGTGGGTTGAATTTGCAATTATTTACTAAATATTTGAATTTAGTGATCACTGATAAATTCCAAATCATATATGGCATGAATCACAACTTCGTTGAACGAAATTGTCTATTGGGTTTTCCATTTCATAGTGCGTGCTATGAAATTCAAATATCAATTTATTTTTTACTGAAAAATTAGTTCAAATATGGCAGAAGCTAATTATCAAGAAAGTGATGGAAGGACGACTAGTCAAAGGAAGAAAAAAAAATCAAAGTTGATGCAGATACAATTGCATATTGACGAATAAAACAAGTATAGGTGTATTTGATCATCTGAAAGAGGTTTCTTTTCGTTACATGTCCTCATCACTCATTCACTTATTAGTTATTTTTATATCTCCATCTCTATCTCATTTTGCCCACATAACACCCGTATACTTAAGAAGAGAATCTTTAATTTCTGAAAGGAAATAAACTTTCATTTTTATAAGAAAATAATTGAAAACACGCAATATATAATTGCGAGCAAAATCCAGAACAAATTAAAAATAAGCAAGCTACTTCTTGCCCAATTTATAGCCAAGATGATCAAGGTCAACACAACATAGCTTAATACTACCTCCGTCCCTAATTATAGGACCCTTTTAGAAAAAAAAATTGTCCCTTTTTATAAGACCATTTTGATATTTTCAAGTGCATTAATTATTTCTTTACAAAATTACCCCTATTTACTCTACATATTTTTTTGAAAAGCAATAAATTCCTTTTTCCTTTGATAAAAAAAGAGCAATAAGTTTACGTGGGAAAACAAAAGAGTATAACTCTCATTCATGCACTGAAGGATTAAAACCACGTTAAGTTTTAAAAGGATTAAAAGGGATGTTTAAAACCACGTTATAGTAATCGTGATCACAAGGATTAAAAGGGATGTTTAAATCTATGTTAAGAGGTGGTTCCATGGCTTCCGATGATTTTTCATGAAGAATATGTTTAGTTCTCTATGTTTATATACTGTTGTTTCATGCTCCTTGTTCTTAAAAAAAAGGCGCCAGAAATTTGAAAATAATTCGTAAAACTTTTAAGTTTGGAGCTTCAAATTTGAAATTTTGGGAAAAAAAGAGTGATTCCAAATTTTTGTGGACAAAAAAAAAACGGAATGGTTATTCATGTTCCATTTTTTTTGTGCCATGGCCTTTCCAAGTTTACATTCAATCCAAAGGTACATTCACGCTTCCTTTTCAATTATGGGTCCAATGATAAATTAATTTGGTGCATTATTCAAGTAGTAGTGGGTAATTAATATAGGAAAATAGTGAATTGTGATTTCAATTATTAGAAGGGCAAACATGGAAAAAAATGTCATTTGTCAACAAATTTAACAAAATAATCAACTTTCTTAAAACCCGTGTTTTTTCTAAAAGGGTCCTATAATAAGGGACGGAGGTAGTATTATTTTTAGTCATTTAATTGATGTATATTTATATAAAAATACTTTTAATTTTATTATTCATTATTTTACAAATTATTACTCACTTTTAAATATAAAAGGAATCACATGCAAGATGTTCTGCTCATTGAAACTGCCCTCCGAAATCTCTCATCCTAAGAAATAAGTTTGAAACTTAATTTTCTTCTTTTCTTTTTTACCTTTTGCCTCGATACTTTGTAACAAAAAAAAATGCAAAGAGAATAAAAAACTCTAAGAGTATAGTTCTAAAACACTTATTATTATATTTTAAAATAAAATGCAAAACATATTAAAGGTTTGTAATGGAGGAAATAATAGTAAATACACATGAACAAATGGATTATAGCGCGCCAGCACCAAAGATCCTCGTAAGGCTTTGTTCCGGACTCGACCTAAGGCTCAATCCACTCATGAACCTGTCAGCTCAATCTTCGTCCTTAATGGAACCACAACGGCTAACAAGTGGATATATATTGGGTGTTGTTGTCCATTACGACGGCTAATAACTCCTCTCTGATCCCTCGCACTATTCATACACTTGTTTTTCACAACTCTAAAGTACACAATTTCTCATTTCAATATCTTCCATTTTTATCTTATTGGCTCGTTGATTTTAGCGTCAAAATATTTACAAGTATCATCCCATCTTTGTTGTGAAAGAACTTTGCTTACTTGTTCAATTAATCTTTTTGGTCAGTTCAGACTAGATTTGTTGGATTATTTTCAATTTTATGTTAGGTATTGGCGGAGATGAAGAAGTTGAGAAGATTACCAAATTAGAAGATTAGAGGTGATTCGTTATTTTGCTTTTTTTATTAAAATTAATATAATATAATAAGAATAAGAATTAAAGAAGGTTTTAAGGTCCATGTGATACTTGCAGTCGCTTTCAATACGCCATTAGGTTATCTAGATGCCACTAACCTTTTAATTTTCTCTCATTGTCAATTGTAATTTGTGGGTCCTATATTTTTTAGGGAAATGATAACATGTGCCCTCAAGAGGCAAGTTAATGATTTAAATATAGAAAAAATTTATTAGAATGTATGCATTGCATTTAATATTTAACTTTTTAATTATTTAAATGCACAAAATTTTAGAAAATGTTTCTTCTTTTAGATTTCTTAACATATGCCCTAAGGGCACAAGTTAACACTATCTTTTTTTTTTTTAATAAACTTAGGCTGTGCTTGCTTTCTGGGCATAATATATATTATTTCTATTTCTAATTTGTTCTAATCCTTTTTATTCCTGTAGCAATTGTTGCTACTTGCTAATTGCTATTGTGCTGAAAGCTTTGAACACAAATCCGGAGACAAAGGATGTACATTCAAAATAACAAAAGTTAATATTTATTATTCACTTTCTGAGAAACGAATTGACTGTACTGATCTTTAAGGTTGACCACATTATATTCCCAATTGTGACTTCATTCAAACATAGAGGCTTTGGTCCGTCAAAAAAAAAAAAAAATTAGAGGCTTTGAGCCCTTAACTTTTCAACCAAATATCAACTTGCAAAATACGACATGACTTGCCTCTGTTTGGTTACCCGTCTGCGCATCCCAAACTCACGTTTAGACCCTTAAACGTGATTTTTCTCTTTTACGGCATGTTTGGTTTCCTCTCCAATAATTGATTCTGCCTTCTAGAATCAATTCTACAAGAAGCCAGAAATCCTAGCTTCTACATTCAGCCCCAAATCAATTCACTATTTTTTGTCAGTTTGCCTTTTCAGAATTCTTTTTATTCCTTCACTGCCCTTATTAACAACCATGAAAGTCTTCTACCACTTTCAAAACTTCAACGAGAGAGATTGAAGGCCTTTATTATGTCTTGGATCTACTCTAGGAAACTGCTAAAGATAACTGTTTGTATTGCTATTGATTTCGTTGAATCTGGTTAAATGAGGGAAACTACAATCGCCTCAGGAATTCAAGTTGTTACTATAAAATTCAACTAACAACATCTTTGCCTCAGGATGTGGTTAGATTTTTGACAATTATTTGAAGGAGGGAAGAGTTTAGACAAAAAAAAAAAACTACAATCAAAGCTCCTACCATTTTGGTCTATGTTTAACATATTGCCTGATGAATTCTTTGATGTTTCTAGCTACTAAGTCCAGAATTGAGATTACTGGTTTTCGGTCCAATTTTTAGTGTTTGTTCGTTGAAGGAAATTTTCTTACCTTGGAGATGTTTGATATAATGTTTCACAAGCATATGGCAGTACATGGAAATTGTATTAGGCCCTTTTTAGTAATTTATACATCCAAAATCAATTTTAATTCAAACTATCCAAACAACATTTTTGACATGAATCACTTTTACTTTAAAGTTATCCAAACATAAATCACTTTATTGTAAACTCACTTTTAACTAAAATCAATTCTACAAAATCAATTCTTTCAAAATCAATTTTCGTCACCGCAGAACCAAACACACACACGTCAAACTTACAGAAGAAACAAAATAAATCTTGACTTTAACTTGTACTCAGCTTTCGTAAAAACAAAAAAACTTGTACTCAGCTTTGCCCTTTTAAATTCCATTTGTCACATTTCATGTATATTAAGGCTTTGTTTGGAAGTTTGGAGAGAAATGAATTAAAAGCTTTGGAGGGTTAAAAATATAGAGGAAAATAGTAAAATCTTTCATATTTTTTGAAAAAGTAACTTTTTGAGAATGATAAATTAATATTTATGACTAATATATTTTTGATTTTACCAATAGGTTAAAGTTATGACTAATGTTTATGACTAATATTTTAAATTTGAAGAATTTATGTAAACCTTCAAATAAGGAGGATTTTGTAATTACAAATACCTGAATTATCAAACAAGTATTTATAATTTATGTCTATTGGGTGCGGCACTCTCAAATTCGTTTCCAAGATTACGAATATTCCAAAAAGTGCCTCTCTAAATAAATCTGTAAAACATTTCAGGTTTAAGTCATTATGTGAAGATATGTTTGTTGACATCGTTATTAGTGTTTGCATGGCCAATTAAGTGTTCAAATGTAATTAAACTCTCTCAATTTAGTCCCAATAGTTACCCAAGTACTATCAAATGGGTCCCTATCAAACAAATAACATTTATCAATACAAGGTAAGGAGCTCCGGTAATGCGGAGCTTTAGTTATTAGTGTTATGGCGACTAAAAAATTGAATTCGGTTCTCCTAAATAATTTGTACTTTTGTGTAGGTCATTAATCATTAAGTCTAATCGTTTGATTAAAAAAAATTACTTACGAAACAACGAAAGTATATTGAACGATAATAAAATCACAATCATTTCATAGATACAATCTTCGTTCATAATAACAAGAAATCCATTCATAAATTAATTCATGTATTTGGCCACTTATTCTCAATATAGACTCTGTATTTATCCAATCTCTATCAAATTGGTCTATATGAGGATGAACAACAAGGAACTAAAAATTGGGCAAAATAGAGTGTTATCTCTTTTCCACCCTACTCTCCTCTCGCGCGTCCTCTAAAATTTTGAAAAAATTCACGTTGAGATTTTATAATCCGAACTGTTTTTTAAAGGCTTTCAGATCATATAATCTGAAACTCTCAAAGTTCAGCAATCTGCATGAAATGGTTTTGTGTCTTTGTAGATTTAACAAAATTTCTTTATATATAGTTATATCAAAGACTAAGAGTTTACACTAATGGAAACATATAATTATATTAAAAAATTATTGTATATATAACATGTGTCTAGTTCCTGATGATAAACATTTCAACTATAATATGCAACAAGGAGACCTATGCTACAATAATCAAGTCCACATGCTATCTTCTTCAATCTTGACTCCATCTCCAACTTTCTTATCACCAACAACCTTTTCTCCGGGATCAAGGTTTTCAATGTGACCACGTCATCGCCTACTATTATCTCATTAACCGCCACTCGACTGAGTTTGTTATAAGCAATCATCCTATGGACATATCTAGAATCTATGGATGATGATTTAGATATACCATCATAAAATGGTTGTAAGCGGTGTCCCCATAATACATAAATGGGAGGAATTAAACAACAATCATTTAGATATACCATCATAAAATGGTTGTCATTCACATGTGCTAGACACACTATTCAATTTTTCTACGAAGGTGCACCACATAAAGGGAAAAAGGTTTCCGATTGCCCTTCTTTGATGGACAGTAGAACCACCATATGCTTATATCTTTGTGCAATGGGGAAACTCATATCCAACATCACCATTCATTTATCTTATGGAGCATGGCCAATACCATCACATGTCAGACGTGTTTGTCCTCATTGAAGCATTCTTTTTCCCAATCAATCAGAGATAACATTCAGGATTACCACCAGTCAACACTTTTAAAAGTTCAAGACGGATAATATGATAATCATCAACCGTCATATCACATATACCTGCATTTGTGCAGAATACACAATGACCATCACCTACAACATTTGTCACCTTTACAACAAATTCTTGCATGAACAACGAGATTTTGTCTTTGTGTGGTATGTCGACTTGAATCAGAGGTGGGTTATGAGACATATTACTTTTACGCGCACTTCTCCTACTTTTGAGCATGTTGACTTGGACTGAGAAATTTGTTGACTTGGACTGTGAAACTTATATATAAGTGGGTTTCAGATTACATAATTCTAACTGAGTTTTTTTTTCTAATATTTGAGTCGTCATCCTAGAGGAGAGTTCCAAAATGAAAAAAAAAATGTACATTTAAGATTATATATTCTGAAAACCTTTTAAAACAAATTCACATTACTTAACATGGATATGTTTGTAATACAGTAAAGTGTGCGAGAAGAGAGGAGTGCGGAAAAAGAAAATTGCCAAAGAAAATTGCTCTTCTCCCATACAAAATTGCTCACTCCCACGTGAACGGGCCAAAATACACTCGACGTGAGTTAATTCACGTTAACGTGAGTTAACTCACGTTGGTAACTCAAAAGATCCTTATCTTCTCATTTACACACTCACTATGTTTTGCATGGTCCAAAATATTCACCCACCCTTTTTCCATTTTTCTTGTAACACCTTTGTTCTATATCCTAATCTTTTTATCCACCCATCTAATACTTTTGACTATTTTTGGCTTGAAAAACCAAAAGGGTTTGGAATATTATACAAGATAGCTGTTTACATTATTGGAAGAGAGGAGTTGTTGGAATTGTGAAGGCTAAGATGAAAATTCAGTGTGATATGTGTGAAAAAACTCCTGCTACGGTGATTTGTTGTGCTGATGAAGCTGCTTTGTGTGCTAAATGTGATGTTGAAGTTCATGCTGCTAATAAGCTTTCTAGCAAGCATCAAAGGCTTCTTCTTCAATGCTATTCTTCAAGAATTAAGCAGCGGGACTTGAGTCCCGTGGGAATTTTTTCTTTTCTTTTTTCAACGGTATATAAATCACGTTGGTTGTTATCGAACGTGAGTTAACTCATGTTGGAGGTATTTTCGATAGTTTATGTGTGAATGGACAATTTTAATTGGAAAAAGAGCAATTTTCACTGCCAAAACACGGTCACCATGACTACCATGTGTTGAGCAACTAAGCCCAATGGACTCCTTAGCTGGTGGTATCTTATTTCTATCGATTTCAATCTAAAGTTATCTTAATTAGTTATTCACGTATATGGAACAATTTTAAAATTCAAAATTTGAGATGGGTAAATTACTCAATAGATTAAAGTCAGTTCTAAAATAAATATTATTACTCTTGTTATTTTAAATTTTACAACGTGTAGTGATTGATTTGGTGGAAATAGCACAATGGGAGCTTTGGGTGTGGCATACCTACAATGATGTTGAAAGCCACGTTGTAATTTCAACTCCCTAAATAAATATTAGTAGTTTGTGCATGTTTTCATCATGGAAGTTTTTGTTTTTGCTGTAAAGCATATTTATTCATTTCTCCTTTTCCAGAATTGAGTCAAAGTTTTTTTTTAACAAGCAAAAATGAATTATATTAACAACACCAAAGCAATCTCCTTAGCACAAGATGTACCGAAGAGACTACTGAATGTACAAAAAGTATTAAACATTTAATTTATCACAATGTATGTTTTTCTTTATTAAATATAAGAATTAAATTAACAACTGTGCTATTTTGTATATTAATTTTTTTAAAACTTTAATCTAATTTGTTAAAAAATATTTTGATAATTGTTGGTTGCGTTGAACTTGCCAAAAAGACATAAAAATTTAGTAGCATCTATTTAATTTGAGAATTACACAGAGGAGCTATGTTATAATATCAATTAAAGAAAAGACAAGTCATCGAAATGAAATCAACAAATTGAGTAGAAAACGGGAAATGTGTTGCTTTTTTTTTTTGGGGTACAAGAAATGGAGTTAAAGCTAACAATTAAAAGAATAGATAAAAGAGTAAAGCTAACATAAAATATTCTTGAAACCTTTTATAAAGGAAGAAATTACCGTCAAGGAAAATGTGAAGAATTTGATTAAATCACTCGTCTCCTCCATATGTAGGAATTTCTCTTTTACTACTTTTTGTGCTTAATTTTGATTCTCTCTTTTTGTTGCAGTTTATAACTTTCCTTAAAAAAATTAGTTTCTCTTTACTATTGTTATACTGATCATTGTTGAAATTTCCAAGTTCTTTTTCATTTTTGTGATCCCATATTCTCATCTCTATCATTGGTGCTTAGATTATCACTAGAGCAGCCTACCTTGAGAGCTCTCTCTGTGGTGCTGATAACTTAATTCTAGAAACTCTGCTACAGTCGTGTTTGTCGCACTTGATATCTTCCATGTTCCAATCAGACTGACAATATACTTAGCATACGGTCTAATATGCAGGAGTAATTAGATAGTTGTGTGCAAGAATTATCGACTTATTGCAATAAGTGATCAAAGAATGGATTATGGCAAATTCAGATCAAGTGCATTGACAAGATTTGAAGTGAGTGTTTAGATACTTGAATGAGTTCTTGAAAGAAAGTTAAAAATACACAAGAACAACTCAAGAGGAAGATGGTTTGGAGGGGTATGCAGATGCGGACTATGCAGGAAATATGGACACTAGAAAATCTTTATCAGATTTTTGTTTACTATATTTGGAACAGCTACCAATTAAAAGACAAATCAATAACCAACAATGGATTAGTCCAAGTGGTAAGAGACTTGAAATTGATTAAGGGTTTGATCCCCGACTCTTGAGTATAAAAAATTTTGGTTAGGAGGGGAGAACCCACCCTGGGTGTCCCATAGGTTCTTCGATGATGACCAGTCATTGATAAACAACGGTAGAAACTTCCTACTGATAACATGGCAACCTAAAAAAAGGCAAATCAACAATATGTGATAACATTATCTACAACTCAAGTAGATTACATTATCCTTGTTTAAGGGGTCAAGGAAGGCATGTGGATTAAATAGATGATTAGCGAGTAATGAATTACTCAAGAATGCGTGAAGATACATTGTGATAGCCAAAGTTCCATCCATTTTTCTAATTATCAAGTGTATCATGAAAGGATAACTCACATTGAATTTTTTTTGCACTTTGTTAAAGACATGATTGGATCAAAAGAAATCGTGGACGAAAAAGTTGCTTCGAAAGACAATCTGACATGTGTGTTCAACAAGTGACTTTCAAGCATTGTTTGAACTTGATCAATTTTGTTAAGATCTCGTTTGTTACGGATTAAAATAAAAGTGATTTTGACATAAAATAATTTAGAGATTATATTTTAGAGATTTTGTGAAAATCAGAATCTATTTTTCGTTTGTTTACCGTAATAAAAATCACTTTTTTTAAACAAATAATCTAGTTTGTTTGGATACAACTATATAAAAAGGATTTTTTGTTACAAAATTAGTTCAATCTTTTAAATCATATTTTCTCCCTCCTCTAAAAAAAAAATCTATTTTTTGAGAAGCTGCTCTTAGAGCCCGTTTGTTATAGCTTTTTTAAGAAAAAAATCACTTTTTTTAAACAAATAATCACTTTTAAGAGTTTTGCATCCGTTTGTTACAGATTTTTAAAAAAATCAGAATCTAAAAATAATCTAAAAACAGCTTCAAATGAGAAGCTGTTAGGAGCAGCTTAAAATAAAATAGATTTTTTTTAGAGGAGAGAGAAAATATAATTTAAAAGATTGAACTAATTTTGTAACAAAAAAATCCCTTTTATATAGTTGTATCCAAACAAACTAGATTATTTGTTTAAAAAAAGTGATTTTTATTACAGTAAACAAACGCAAAATAGATTCTGATTTTTCATATAATCTCTAAAATATAATCTCTAAATTATTTTATATCAAAATCACTTTTATTTTAATCCGTAACAAACGGTAACATCTTCTCATTTGAAGCTGTTTTTAAATTATTTTTAGATTCTGATTTTTTAAAAAATTTGTAACAAACGGATGCAAAACTCTTAAAAGTGATTATTTT
Source organism: Medicago sativa (assembly GCF_051527215.1). NCBI lineage: Eukaryota > Viridiplantae > Streptophyta > Magnoliopsida > Fabales > Fabaceae > Medicago > Medicago sativa. The sequence continues at coordinate 5,502,987 of NC_140753.1, forward strand.
TTTTAAAAAAGTGATTTTTTTTTCTTAAAAAAGCTATAACAAACAGGCTCTAAAAATCAATTCAAGAATAGAAAGAGCAGTAAGGAGGTTAATAGTTAAGTTGACATCATCGTCGATTTAAAGTCGAAGTGGAAATTTTTTGAATTAGACTAAAAATTTCATCATACATCAAAGAGAAAGATGGATAAATCTGGAAAGAGGTTTGACTACTGTCTCACCCGCAAGGCGTCCAACATGGTTGTAAGGCGGGTGGTCTTACGTGTTTTTAGGCTTTTTCTTCTACCTCACTCTTGAGGCGGGTTGGCCTATCTACAAGTCATGTGGGGGCATCCGCGAGGTTGGTGTCTCTGATATAGTTCTACCATTTAAGTTTCTTCTTACCATTTCTTGTGTAATATTGAAAAGCCAAAGGAGAGAGCTTTCGGGAAAAATCATAGCCTAAGAGTTGAGTGTCTTAGGACGAGATTCTTGGGTTGATAAATACTTTACAAACACCTTGGGCAGCAAGATCTCATTAGAGTGAGGATCAAAGCTTTCTCTTTTGATTTCTTTTATGATCACAATGTGCGTAGAGTGGCATGAAAAGTTGATAGAAATTAAGGATTGTTTCTTGAGGGCTCTTCAATCTAATTTATGGCAACCTCTTTGTATCACCATTTTCATAGTGAATTGGAGAGTTGTTTTCTTCCGAAAATGTAGGTTATATTTGGTCAAAGTTGGTAAACAAACATTGGTGTGTTGTTTTCCTTAAAAAAAAAAACATTGGTGTGTTGTTTTTCTACTCTCTTATAGTTGTTCTTTGATTATGCTTGTGTATTTATTTTGCACTCAATTACTAGGTTTGTTGTTGTTCGCGTCTGTCTTTAAATTTAGTTGTCATTGATACTTGCTTTACATATTTAAGTTTAATGGTTGATTTGAGTTTGAATTCAAACCAAAATTATTAAACTTCATTTGTTATACAATTTTTTAATTAGTGTAAAACAACCCAAAAGTAAACTCAATAGGGAACAAAGATATAATGACCACCGAGGCAACAACAAGAACAACAAAAAAGATCATTAAAAGAAACAGCTATTGGCTTGTAATGTAGTGTTACTAACTAAAAAAGTAGGTAACAAAAGGCCAGGATTAAGTGTGAGGAAGGGCCTCTTTTATTTCAAAATTTATTATTTCCCATCTTAAATTACACAAAATGTGCCTTCATGAGGTTAACCCACACCACTTAGTTTCCCCTAAAAAGAACCCCACACCACTAAGTTATCGCTACATTTTTTTCTTTGGTTATTGCTGCTTTGACAATGTTGTATTGGTTTTAAGTTGTTAATCAATGAATACTTTAGCCATTGAGTGCCCCCATCAAACGAGCCATCTTTTGTTTAAAAATAGAAAAAGCTCAAGAAGAACGGTATATCCAATCTTTTAATGTTTTAAGTAAAGGATCTAGTATGTTTTTTTAAGGGAAGGATCTAGTATGTTGTTAGGAGCGACGCTCGTGTGGTTAAATAAATAAAGAAAGGTTAATACATATTTGCATATGTATAGGAACGAGTTTTTTTTTACGATTTGTATCTTTATATTAGTGTTGAAATTTAAATTTTTTGTTTTTACAGAGTAAAGCAAAACTCTCTCATAATAGGGATAAATATAAAGAGGGTAAACCAGAACTCGCTTATATTACAGAGATAAATATATTAATCCAATAAAAAATGATATAAAAAACATTTTTTTAATTTTTTTTTCAAACGATATACTCCCTCCGGTCTCAAATATAAGAAAATATTCCTTTTTTAAGTTCATTGAGTAGTTAATGTATCTGGTCTACATTGTAAAGCAGATACATTAATTATTCAATGAATCTAAAAAAGGAATTTTTTCTTATATTTGAGACCAGAGGGAGTATATCTTATACGTATATAACTAAATGATTTAGTTTTTTGTGGTTGTTGACCATCCAAGAATTTAAAGATCATGAGAATTTCAATGGTTCTAAAATTTATACATAAGAAATGACTTTGATATTAGTTTTTGGGAATAACTAAATTTACTTTATCTCTTTATCTTCGGAACCATTAATATTAACTACTCCCTCTGTTCCTTTACATATATCGTTTTTGCCCAATTCTCTACAATGAAGACAGAGGTTAAATAGCCCCCTCTTTCCTTTTCTACCCTTATTTAATCTAGTAACTTTTCCTAGGTACTCAACCATTTTGATTGAAAGCTAACGTTGGGTGATTTTTTTTCCCTTTGTATTTCCTTTTTCATGGAATGATGTTGGGTGTTTTTTTGTTTTTTCATGGAATAACATCAAACATGGTTAGTGTACATATTTAAAGAGCCAAAATCGTAGAACTCTATGTATTGAAACAAGCCAAGTAGTTTTTTCAATTTATTAGTAGAAAGCATTTTGTGGCTTCGGTAAATGTATCTAATGGAGTACAAGAATTGGATTAGGCGATAATAATGGACTATGCAATTAATATATAAGTTGTGGTAATTGAGAGATTAGGGATATAATTGACATATTACAACCTTAAATTTTAAAAGTGACACTTAAATAGGAACATTTTTTTGTTGTTGTAAATTTGACGGTTAAAAAGGAACGGGGGAGTATAATATTTTTTGTATTGACTTACTCTCATGGTCTCTTAAATAAATTTCAAGTAAGATTTATATATTTTTCACATCATTTTGATTCTTTTCGTCCATCTAAATATGAACTTATGTTTTAAATCTATGGTTTTATATAGGTTAAATACCTCTTTTGGTCCCGTAAGTGTAGCACAGCTGGTAGCTACCAGGGACAATATTTGCAGGGGCCGGGGTTCGAACCCCGGATTCCCCACTTCTCCACACTTTAAAAAGTGTGATCTAGCCACTAGACTATTGAACAAAAAAAATAATACCTCTTTTGGTCCTTTAAGTTTGACAAAAATTTAAGTTTGACAAAAATACCGGGTTAATCCTTTAAGTTTTTTAAGTTTCAAATATGTCCTTTAAGTTGTTAATTTATTGCATCTATTTGATGTTTTTTAAGATTTTAAGTTTCAAACAGGTTCTTAAAAAGATAATGGCACATTAAATTAATAACTTAAATGATCTATTTGAAACTTAAAAAACTTAAAAGACTAAACCAGTATTTTTGTTAAATTTAAAAGATCAAATGATGTATTTGACTTTTTCTCAGTTATGATCTTTCACTCATGTTTGCATACAAATCTTAGATTTAAAACTTAAAAACCAATATACAAACAAACCAAAACGACGCGAAAAAAGTAAAATTAAATGGTATAAAATCAAGTTAAGAGGCCACAAATGTAATCTTATCTATTTTATTTCACTTGTTAGCATTAATAATAGATCTCTCTAATTTTTATAAATTACTAGTATTCTAAATAATTAATTGATCAACAATTCATAAATGGTATCTACTTTTATATTTTAATGGTTTAGAATTTTTTTCATGTATCTTTTTTTTTTTTTTTTTTCATATTAGAATCCAAATCTAGGAGAAGATAAAGAAAATCATCATCCAAACAAAATTGACTTGCAGTTGGGAGGGTACATTCCTCCGCCGTAAGCTTCAATATGAGATTGTGAAGTCTTCTTCGTTTTACAAATGTCTTTACTTTGTGTAACACACACTCCCCTATCAAACAAATTTGAACCACGTCAACACAATAACTACTTAATTATCCATAAAATAAAACAGCTACGCCTACTAATGTGTGAAGTTCCTTACTGTATTTCGTTTTCGCATAATAATGACACTATTGAATTGTTAACCGCAAACATAACACAAGCCAAATTAAAACATATTTAATGACATAGCTACATCACGTGCTTTTCCTCCTTGTCCACCCACCCTGTTTCGCAACCAAAAACTTCTACAACCAACATGACAAGCTAGTTTTTCTTTTTTTTTTTTGATTTCAATTCTGCATATTATAATATTCTTAAAACTGAGTTATACTTACGGGAGATCATAAACATCATTCTAACAAAACAAAACAACAAAACACGGTTGCAATGGGAGGCCTTATGCAAATCTCAAGAGTTAATTGATTTTTAAGTCATAAAATATTTATATTATTATCCTTTTTTCCATTCAACTTTGCTAAAAAGTTCCTATAAACCTCTTTAAAAAAAAAAAAAGTTCCTATAAACTATTTAATATTGAGGTGACCGATCTAAAAAGTGATTATAACACCAAACATAATTGCCTACACACATTTCCTTCTTATTTTGAATTCAAGCATCATTTTACTTATAAATATTTCACCAATAACATTATATATCAAAATAATCGATTTCATTTTAAATCAAGACCAGATAATAAATGAACCTTAATTTTGAAAGCGGGAATTTGGTCATACCATATTGATTTCTCAAAAGAAATAAAGCATGCTATTAATGAGGTTATTAATATAAACCTATCTCTAAAAATGAATATATTGCATATATAATCAAATTTTTATAGACTCAAAGTACCACTGACTAGTAATATTTGTATAAATACATACATCATCTGATCACTGTTATAAGTAAAAATTAACATTTTTAGATTCATTCATTAAATTATACACCCTCCGGTCACTATTATAAGTAAAAATCAACATTTTAGATTCATTGATTAAATGATGTAAATTTTTGCTTATAATAGTGATCTGAGGGTGTATATGTGATCTATAATAAAAATCATATACTACATCGTTAATTGAGTGAATCTAAAATATAAATTTTTGAACATGATAATAATGATCGAATAAGTATATTTAGGCACGCATCACTTAGCAATCACTTCATATAGATAGCACTACCACTACCCAAGTATATGAAGCACAGCCTAGAAGGCGGCCACGCATGTAAATTACGTTCCCTATAAACGGACGGTTGTCATACTGGAAGGGTGACATTTCTCCCTCCTTAAAGTTGCAATTTTCTTTCATGATCCAATTTCACCCCTTGAAAACCTACAAACAATTTATTAGTCCTTTAAATGTAAATTTATTAGTACTAAGTCAGCATTTTATCCGGCGTTGCGGCAATTATTCTCAGCCCATTTCAACCACAATAAATAAAGTCATAATATCATATGCAATGTAAATGTATCCATCCACTTCTTCTATCACATTCTTCCCATTTCCATCACGTTATTCCATTTCTTTCTTTTTTCACTTCTCATTTCCACCTCACTATTAAAATTATTTATTAAGAAAATTACTATATCTTTGTTTCTTACACACTGAACTCGGATCCGATCCCATCCCAAAATCTTAGTACTAATACAAATACACACATTAATATAAATAAATATATAATACTTTAATAATAATAATAAATATTGGCTTTGTAAGAAAGGACAATTGTGTTGTTGTTGCTGTTTCCTCTTCACTCTTCAACACAAAACCAAACCAAATCAAATCAAATCAAACCAACAGCAACACACTTCTTCTTCTGTTTCTTTCTTTCTTCACTCCTCACCTCAACATAAAGGAAAAAAACAGTTACAACAACAACAACTAATTACTTTCTTCTTTACACCTTCACCAATGTTCCTACATTACTAACCCAAAAAAAAAAAAAACAATGAGGGTTTTGGGTTTGTGTATGTAACCTTCCCAAACCTAACACCGAAGCTAAATCCAATACAAAGCTGAAATGGGTGTGAGTATAGGTAAGGCTTGGAGGTTAGGAGTATTATCAACGAACCTAGCTTTGTTACCAAACAACAAAAAGAAACAACAACAACAGCAGCAACATGTTTGTTCTCGAAAGAACAACATGACGATCTCGTGGTCTTTGGTTTGTGGTTTGATGCTTTTTGTTTTGGGTTTAATTTCGCTTCTTACTGGTCACATGCTTTCTGATCTTGAATGGTATTCTCATCGATTGGTTCACCCTACTTTTTACTCTAGATTGGTAATTAATTTATTAATCTTTCTATTTTTATTTTATTTTATTTGTGTTTAATTTAATGCTAATTATAAAATAGTTATTTTGATTTCTTTTAGGATGGGCATTACCGTGCACCAATTGATATATGGAAATCTAAATTGTCTAAATATTATTATGGATGCAGTGACAGAGGCCGCGATTATGCTCGTAAGTTTCTTAATCAAATTTTTAATTAGTGAATTTTAATTATAATTCTGTGTATATTCATAGTTGGTTTGTTTTGCTTGATTGTATATTTAGTTTTTTGAATGCATTACATTGTACTCTTATATTCATATCTTAATGCTTTTTTGTTTTAGTCCTACAAGTTTTTTCTTTTTTGTTTGGATTCGGTCCTTGCAAATTCGAAAACTGTTGTTTTTAGTCTCCAACGTCAGCTTATTGGGGGGGCACGTATGACGTCAAAGACTAAAAACAACAACCTCTGTATATGTAGGGACTAAACCCAGACAAAACAAACTTGCAGGGATTAAAACAAGAAAATGCTATAATTGCAGGGATTAAAATCATATTGAAACCTATTTCTATCACATTATTTGTAGAACTGCTAAATCTTCTGATTCTAAATATGTATGTATACTTGAGTATGAGCAAAACGAGTAGTGTCCTTGAAAGACTGCTGTATCGAGTGAAATGGGCATTGTACTCATATTGAATGTTTCATTTGTGGTGTGTTGTGTTAGTGGACTTGTGAATAGATTGAAGAGCTCCATTTTGTATTTTGGTTTGTTCATGAATAAATGATCTTCTTAAGAATGGGTTGAGTCATACACTAACTTTTCCATTTCTCACTTTCTTCTTTTCATAATCGGATAATATAGCTGCTGTGCGTGAGCAGATGTCGAATGGCTACTTGCTTATTGCAGCCAGTGGAGGATTGAATCAACAAAGAACTGGGGTAAGTAGGACATGATTTTGTGATATGCTATGTCATGAAATGAGACTTTTGATTATGACCGGACAATTATGATTCTTCATCCAGATAACAGATGCTGTAGTTGTTGCACGAATTCTTAATGCTACGCTGGTTGTACCTGAGTTGGATCATCATTCTTATTGGAAGGATGAGAGGTAATTGCAGATTCTTTCAAGCAGTCCATATAAGAATCAAGTTTAATGGTTCATTTAATGAGAACACTTTTGTTTGAAATTTGAATACAGTGACTTTATCAATATTTTCGATGTTGATTGGTTCATTTCTTATCTCGCAAAAGACGTCACTATTGTCAAAAGAGTTCCTGATAAGGTGATGAGATCAATGGAAAAACCCCCATATACAATGCGTGTCCCAAGGAAATCAGAACCCGATTATTATCTTGATCAAGTTTTGCCAATTCTTTTGAGACGACAGGTGTGGCCACTTGCTTGAAATTTTTATTTTAATGGATGTTTTGATTCACCAAATAACTGTCTTGATGAAACATAAGAACTTGGTTTTGGTCAATTGGCAGTGTTTTTGTGAATTTGGCTGTGGTAAGGTGATTGAGCAACTAACATTAAGGAGATGTTTCAGGTTGTACAATTGACGAAGTTTGACTTTAGACTTGCGAATCACCTTGATGACGAGCTACAAAAACTACGATGCCGTGTTAATTTCCATGCTTTGAGATTCACAAAACCTATTCAAGAACTTGGTCAAACAATTGTTACGAGAATGCAGAAGATGGCTCACCGTTTCATAGCAGTCCATTTGAGGTTTTTCTTTTCTGCACAACTTCCTTACAATGTTTTGAAATTGAATTAAAGTCATTTAATCATGTAAATAAATGTGAAATATTTGCGAGTATTTGTTTACTTATACTTTGGGTTTGTGGTGCTACTGAATGAGACCTCAAAATCAACTTTCTCGTGCAACTCAATAACAACACTACATTAATAACACATTTTCTTGTTTCATTCCAATGTTAGAAATAAGAGTTTGGGATGCGCAGGGGATCCTTTTTAATTGCAATTAACAATCTCTCATGATTCTTTTATTGCAGATTTGAACCAGATATGCTAGCCTTTTCAGGTTGTTATTTTGGTGGGGGAGAGAAAGAAAGAAATGAGCTTGGTGAAATCAGAAAAAGGTGGACAACATTACCAGTAAGACTACAATCCATTGACTTCTAATAATACAATCTTAACCATTCGACTAGCAAGAGTGTGGCATTTTGTCCTTTCTTAACAGTGCTGACTTTCTGAATGTCTAAACCTACACTGTTTCTTGAAACATAGCCTGATATGCATTCTAAGTAAAAATCAGGCTTAATAGCAGTTTTCGCCCCATAAGAAAAAAAAAAAAACTACAAAACCGCCCCCTAAGTTTTGCAACTGTAGCAGTTTTGGCCCCCCAAGTCCAAAAAAATTTAAAAAATAACACGTGGCACCTCACTTAGGGTGCCACGTCAGCGTAGACCGAGTCAAAATTGGCCTTGGGGGCCAAAACTGCCACAGGTGCAAAACTTAGGGGGCGGTTTTGTGGTTTTTTTTCTTAGGGGGCCAAAATCGCAACTTTGTGAAAGTTAGGGGGCTAAAACTGCTATTAAGCCTAAAAATTATTTTGCTATGCAATACTTCTTAAATTTGAAGCTAATTATTTATCTTTATGTTGATATGAAATGATTGAGTTGTTGCCTTGTGATAAAATAGGATTTGAGTCCAGATGGAGAAAGGAAGCGAGGGAAATGTCCTCTTACTCCTCAAGAAGTGGGTTTGATGTTACGCGCACTTGGTTTTACAAATGACACATACCTCTATGTTGCATCGGGAGAAATATATGGTGGGGACGAGACTATGCAGCCTCTCAAAGATCTTTTCCCTAACATCTATACAAAGGAGATGCTTGCTGATGAAGAGCTGAAACCTTTTCTTCCATTCTCATCCCGCCTAGCCGCTGTAGACTACATTGTTTGTGATGAAAGCGATGTATTTGTTACTAACAACAATGGCAACATGGCCAAGATTTTAGCTGGTCGAAGGTAAGAATACAAAACTACTATGGTGTCCTCCTTTTGTTCGTTTATTACATAAATGGGCTTTCTTGTTTTTTTAAATATCATTTAAACGCAATCAACAAAGGATTGTCCACATCTAGTAATGGAATAGCTAGAATCATAGTGATGATTATTCTGTTAGGAAGCGTGGTTACTATGCTGTATTATTGACTTTTGATTTATATTAGAAATAGGTGGGAGAGCGGTTAGCTGTGTGGTTTCGCTTGAATTTAGAAAAACTTGTTTATGTTCTGTTTATTCGCTGGCATTCTTCTATTCAGAAAAGGAATAAATTATAAAATCTAAGTTGTCGAAAGAAACAGAGTATATGATACAAAATTGTGTTAAATTGTTAAATAAGTTTGTATATTTTAGCTTTCGCCCACAATGCCCTCTGCCAAGGAGTGATGACCATTCTCCAAATGTGGTTTAGACCATAGGCACCTTCACTTCATAAAAGTAGCAAAACCCTGTTCAGAAATAAAATTGGACATGGTTGTGGACAGTAGAATAGGTGGGAATTGGATAACATTCAATACAAATCTTGTATGATATAAAGGCAACTACTTTCCTAATATTCAAACTGTAGAGTTTAAGCTAGACCTAATTAACGTTATAATCTAAAGTGAAAATTTGTTTTTCCAATAGTTAATAATTGAGGATATATAAATTTCCTTATTTACCATTCTTTTTCAACTTTGTCATTTACAATAAAGTGTTCTGAGTTGATTTGATTTTTCGTTGGCCAAAGCAAAAATTCCTATGAAAAGTATAACTTGTTACAGGGGTTTCTGTAAAGCTTGTATATGGAATTTGGTTTGGCTCTTTTTTATAAACAATAAATTCCAAACTTGATGCAAAAGTATGTATATCATAGATTCAGGTTCTTTTAAGTTGTCATGCACATGTGCTTCTGTGGGTTATTGTAATTAGTATCAATCACTTTTACTGCCTACTTTTTTTACCTCAACCTTTGATTTTTGGTTAAAAAGCCTTCTTTTAAACACTTCTCTTTGTTTATAATAGGAGATATATGGGTCACAAAAGAACAATTAGACCAAATGCAAAGAAGCTTAGCACACTTTTTGCGGGAAGGCATCAGATGGACTGGCATACCTTCGCCAGAAAGGTTAAGGCATGCCAAAGAGGATTCATGGGAGAGCCAGATGAGATGAGACCTGGACGAGATGACCATCACGAATTTCCCAGCTCTTGTGTTTGTGAGAGACCATATGTCGATGAAAAACTCGGTACAAAGATTGATACCTGACTGGCAGACTGCAAAAGATGAATCAATGTTCAAAGGAACTAGAAGGACCAGCACACGGTAAATTTAGGAACTTTGGACGATGGAGGTTATTGTGTGGGGAATTTTTTTGCTATGGATCCACCTCGCCCGCTAGCTTGTTTTCGACAGCAGAACATCAATTGACAAATGAAATGCCACAGTGCCTCCATTTTCACACTCCAATTGTAATTGTAAATCATCAGGAGGGTCTTAGGATAAATGGGTGGCTTAGTTTAGGCCCTAGAGACATCAATGCGTTGCCAAATGTTAATAGATAAATATAAATACATAAGCTTTGTGTAAATTACATTCAAGTTTATAGCTGTAGAACGTGATAGTGTTCTAGATAACCTCCAACAAAAAAATTGAATGACTTATTTTGTTCTATTTAAAAGAGCTTATCAACAAAATTCACACTCTTAAGTGCGAACAACTGAACAAGTGAGGTATTGTGGTATTTACGGGACATTGAAATACATATATTGATGGCATAAATGATTTGTGATTGAATTAAAGAGTTCCATATTCTTCACAAGGTATTGAATCTAAAAATTCATTTCAAAACTCAGATCTTAATAAATTTAACATATAAAATGGACAAATTAAATTTATTGGGTTACATAAATAAATGATGGGTCATGTTAACTTGTGCCCTAAGGGCATAGGTTAAGGAACTCAAAAAAAGCAACTTTGCATTGAAAAACATGATATTTTAACTTTTTAGAAGTTGACTACACGACTTTTGAGGCGTATATTTCTATAAAGAGCTCCTTAACATGTGCCCTAGAGGGCACAAGTTAACATTTGCCATAAATGATTGGTCATTGATGAGATTACATAAATGATTAGGATTGAATTTGCAAGACTAAATGTTTTGTATATCTAATCAAAATACACTATAATGTCACTTTTTTATATTAGTTTGTGAAACATCTCTACAAATATCTAATTAGATTTGTTTGAATGCACACAAAAAAAATGTTTACATTGTAAACACAGGAAAATTAATCTCGTTAAATTCTCAATTAAAAATAAGCTAAATTTGTCGACCAACTTAGATGCAAAAAAAAAAAAAAAAAACCAGCATTAATACTCTTGAAAATAGTTTGCTAGACATTTCGATTCTGACACAAATTAATGCTGGCCCTAGCAAAATTTTAAAAACAAGAGGAAGTAGAATCGGAGCTGTTGGAAGTCAATAAATAGCCAGAGGGCGTGCGACGAATCACGCATAAATTTGATCAACCTCTACAAACAAGGTAACTTTCATATACGGCACAGCCTACACAGCCACAAGACTAAAGGATCAAATCACATTTAAATAATAATACTAGATCAATATGACCAACCATCTATTGAGCTATAGTCTCTGCCTAAAACAAAGGAAACAAGAATTTCCATTCCTAGGTTTTCCCTATTATAAATTATAATTAAATATACAAATCTATGCTGGGTGTGTCGGTCATCTAATAACTGTACGGCATTGCAAACTCCTTCCAGTAGGTCAACTCTGGTGATTATTACCTGTTACAATTTACAGACAATCAGTTCGAATGCTAAAAGATAGACTAAACTCAACCAACAACAAAAGCACTTGTGGATGCTCACCCTTGGGAATATTACGATTATGCGAAACTGAAGGAATCTTTGAGACCATCAAAGAGCTCTGCAATCCTTCTAATAGCTGCCACAAGTCAAACACAGCATAAGATTAAAATGCGGGGTATATTATGGTTGAGGAGTGCTATGTACACTCTCTAACACTCCCTCTTCTATTTGGTGAAATCCATGTGAGTACCAGACTTTAGAAATGGGGTGAGACCAACATAGATTTCACCCAATAGAAGAGCGAGTGTTAGAAAGAGTGCTAAAAAGAGTGTTCCTAGCATTTCTCATTATGGGTTTACAAAGACGGTAAAAATGGACACACAATTAGGAAAAAGATTAAAAAAAGAATTTCATTTATCACAATTAGGAACAACCACTATCTATTATTAGTTATAGAAGCATAACATACTCTGGAAGTTGGCTGGATCCTGCGATTGGATCTCCGGGGCTCAAGGGCATCAGGTTCAGATGTTGATGTTGTGGGTTTGTCATTTAAAGCCTTTCCCCCACCACCCTTGCGCAGCTTATCACTGGCGGGTGCGAGTTTTCCCTTACTTGCTCTCGATGTGAATGTCCTCTTAGTAGGAAGAGTATTCGTCGAAGTTGCCTGTGATGAAAATACGATCGGTACTTGTGTCGCTCCATCAGTTGTAGAGTAGGGTGCTCTCTCCACCTGACTTTCACTCTGTGAAGCATTCTTCGTATGATTTGAAGAATCTTTGTTCATTTCTGTGTTGGATACAGAGGTGTTTCTTGGTGGGTTCACTCTACCCAAAACACCCGGTGGTTTTCCAAATTTAGTCTTGGGCTTGGAGTCAGCTCCAAGTTTCTCCTTAGAATCATTTTTGGAACTATTTCTCCATCCTCGGAGTTCTGAACCTTGAGGCATTGAAAAATTTGCAATTTTAACCGAATCATTTTTATCGTTAACCTTGCTGCTCCCATGTGCAACATAGTGCTTGCTTACTTCCATAAATTTCCTTTTCTTCCCAGGTTTAGGAACTCCAAAAATCACTTTTGACCCTTCTTTTTGAAGACCAGACCTCACCTGTCTCTGTGGGTCCTGCTTGCTTTCATTTGTGCTGCTCTTACCAATGTTAAACACTTTCTCATTTTCAGTCAAATTAAGCGATCTCATTTCATCAGGATTTGCAGACTCTGCAGCATCAATATTTTTTGACATCTTGTCTTTCCCTTTCACCTCTACTGCATTACTACCCAGCTTTGGTCGCTTTTCATGCGGTGTATCACCCTGTATACAAAATTGTAAAACTTAGCACAGACAGACAAGCATGCAGCTGGGACATCATGAGAAGTTGAAACAGAGTACCTTGTGTGTAGAACTGTCTTTTGCTCCCACCTTGGAAAATTCAAGCCATTGCCCGTCCCTCCAAATAAGGGATGGGCGGAGATTCCAAGCTCTAAGAACCGATGTTTCTCCACTAGCTACAAAAAACCAATCAGTTTGTTATTTCCAAAATAAGGTGCTAACTTGCTTTAGTTTGGTAAAATAAACTGGGCCTGACAAAAAAAATGTTTTATCAAATCAAAGAATATACATACCAGGAATATGGACAGTTAAAGTTGTTTCATCTTTCTTATTCTTTTCTGTGATTACTCCTTCCCGCCAGCTGATAACAAAACTATCACGTTAGGAAACTCCATAGTGACGATATTATATTGTATATACATAAATACTCCCTTTGTCCCTAGTTATAAGCATCCATTGAGAAAAAAATGTGTCCCTAAATATAAGCTCTTTCAATTTCCTAGATGCATTTATTGTTACTTCCTAGATGCATTTCTTAATCTATGTGAAATTTGCAATGAGGGCTTATATTAAGGGATGGAGGGAGTAATAAGGTGAGAGTGTATTGAAGCAGTTGCCGTTAAAGGATACCTTTCTTGTATCCATGCGTCAACCCTATCCCCAACAGACCATGCATAATCTCCCATAGCTGCTCTGCGTCTCTTTCTCGTTCCTTCATGTTGCAAACTAGTCAGAGGGCGAGCAGTGCGTATTCTGGGTGGTTTGTCTCCTTCACATTCAAGTGAAACCCATTCCTTTAAAGGCCCTGCAAGGGAAACAGTATCTTTTCTTAATTTCATAATGAATGAATACTAACGAATACACAAAAGAAAAAGATACCAATTAAAAAAAGGGCCGACAGGTCAATAGCATTGAGATGTTTACAGCAGGCCATGGGAGATAACACAAACATCTATTTTATAAACACCTTTTTCTTATTATTAATCCAAAATGAACAAAATCTATTTTCATAGCCCTCATTGTAAATGAAAGGGTAAATTACACTTTTATCCTACGAAAGAACCTTGAATTATACACTCATCCCCTCTAAAATCAAAATCTACACTTCTCTCCTTTGATATGTAAATATGTACTGCACTTCAATCTGTTTTAACATGAATGAGCAATTTAATGGTGGGGAATGACTCTGAATGATAACCTCGGTTGAATTTCTCTACAATTTCCAATGTCGTTGATAACTAATTTGTAACACGTTATTTTTATTGCTTTACAAACTTCTAACAATTTGTTAAAAACTTTTTTTTAATTGTTCGGTGGTTGATAAGAGTTCAAGTTTCAAAACTATACTTTATATAGTTCTATCACAACATTTACAGTCAGGCCATGGAAGACAACATGAACATATTATAACCACCTACATTTCAATGATGTATTCACAAATGCATAAAATCTATTTCTAAAGCCCCAATTATAAAATAATTACTTATGACAAGCAAATTCATAACAAATACCAGCAAGTCAGTTTATATAGTTTTGAAACATTTCCATTCCATTGATCTCCTTTAGAAAAATCCTCCTAAATGTACAGAGACACGAGCCAAATCAACAATCCATTGGCTTTTCTATGAATAGTTGGAAATGCAGTCACGCACATCAATAAGATATTTCCAATCATCAAAGTACAAGCACGTATAAGCTTGACTAACCTTCAACAGCGCCAAGCGAAGTGTAGCATACATAAGCTTTACCATCTTTCAAGCTTAAAATATTGCCCATGAACCATGCAGCTTTATGACCTTCCTCATCTTTGAAGACCTGATACATATGATAGCTTCAGTTTACTATCTATGAAAATTATAATCCAAAAGCAACAACAATCAACAAAACCTTTTTCACTAGGTGAGGTTCACCAAAAATCTAACTTAAAAGCAACAAATTAATTTTCAAAGTTGTAAAGAATACATGTGAAATTTGATTAATGGTAATCATCATTCGTCATCAAAGATGATACTAGAAAAATGAAGCCATTGGCATTAACCTGGTTACTTTCACTGGTTCAAGTTGAAAAAGAAATAAAGGACAACGAAAACAACCTCTACAAGTGAGCCCTCCTTGAAGGTATTTTCTTCAAGATTTTCAGATCCATTCCTAACAGTGAAAGACGGATCCTGTGTTTCAGACTCAGATCCAAGAACCATGTCAACAGGCTTGACTAAATCAGAAACAGTGCGTGCCTGCTGTCCTCTTGTATTCTTTTCATTGATCATGATAGAATCTGAAATTCCACTAGATGGAATGTCTCTGTTTTCTGCATGAGAAGTTTCAGGAATATCGCTGACCATGTCAATGTTCACCAGATCTCTGGTCATGTCTTTCAATAATCCAACTTCCCGAGAAGACTCCCGGGATGCTTTCCAACATCCTCCTGGGCCAGCTTCTATCAATTCAATTAATGGCAAAGGATCACCCATAGTTACAATCTTTCCTGCTTGAGATACAGCCTCTGCTGCAAGCTCAGCAGCCTTTAAAATAGCATCCATATTTTCAGCTCTCTTGGTGGCAGCTGAAGCTGCTTCCACTCTCCTCCTAATAGCCTCCTTTGCAGCAACAATAAAAGAACCAGGGCTATTGGGGCCATTAGCACCCTTCAAAATGGAAGCAGGTGTAGCTTGTCCTAAGTTACTAGTACCCTCAGAAAGGAAAGTATTGTTACCTTGGCTGGTATTTTCATAGCCAGATGAAATCAAGGCTTCATCAGCCATCAATTTTGCTTGAAATGCAGCATTCGATGCAACATTAGCAGCGGCAGCTGCTGCCTTTGCAACAGCTGCAGCAGCAGCGACGGCCACTGCTGCAGAAGCTAATTTGGCCTCAATATCCGACATAAATCCAGAATTTTTATGCTTATCCAACTGATTCCATAACTCTAGGCTATGATTCACTGCAGCAGCCGAAAGAGCAGAAGCTTCCTCTGCATGTACCCTAGCCTCCTTAACTTTCATAAGAGACTCATCCGACAGAATCCTCTTCTCGACAGTCTGATCGTTTTTGGGTTGATCAGCTAGAGGAGATACAGACACAACTGATTTTTCAACACTAGACATTGGCACATTGCCAACAGGGGTCGCAGCAGAAACAGAAGTAGATGCACGGCTAGCGACAGCTGGAGTCAGAGACTGCAAAAGCTTCTGACCATGATCCTCAGATAGCACCTCCTTTTTCCGCTTTTTGGCCTTCGGACCTGAAGATTGCTGAGCAGGTGGTACTGTCACGTTGTTTGCATCAAGCTGCGAAGCAGTCCCAACAAAAGTACTTTGTAAGCCTGAACTGGAGGCAGGAGGACCAGGAGTAACATCTTTTATGCTTGAGGAAGGAGGCAAAGATCCCTTAACTGAAGCTAACTTAATTGTATCTGAGGAAGGTGATGCAGAAAGATGGGTGCTGTTGTCAGGCGCTGGAGTTGGAGAACCAATCCATGGTCCACGAAGAGGGGCTTGGGATATCCAAGAAGTGCTATGCCCAAGAAAATTTCTCGGAGATGGAGACTGATAAGGATGCAATGGAGTAAGTGCCTGGGAATAATCCACAACAGAACCTCTTGCAAGAGCACTAGATTGCAGGGAATCAGCAGAGAGAGTTGGTAGGCTCCAAAGAGGAGATGATAGAGGTATTAGAGGGTTAGCTATAGTTGGAGTAGCCTTGCTGCTAGCTCTACCAAGAGGCGAAGAGATACCTTTACCTTGAAGTACACTTTGCTTCACTGTCGAATCAGATGTTCTAGCAGCTGCAGATATCAATTATAAAGTTAAACAATCACGTCAAATAATCAAACCAGCAAAAAAACAATACGTGGAAAAAAATCATAAAAAATACCAGATCTTGACTGTAGAGGTGTTTCTGGGGTATTAGGATGAGATTTTTGACTACGCTGCCTTTCCATGCAGACACGCCAGACATTCTCCCACAGGTTCCTTCCACCATCTAACAACACAATGTCTAGGAACTCAATATCTTGTTTAAAAAACAAAGAAAAGAAAAAAAAGCCATATGCAAGTAATTCACAATAAACACATAAAATTAACCTGTCCCCCCATAAGCTGATATCATATGTGCCTCATCCGGTGTTGTGCCTTGACTGCAACAAGTAGAAGCAATAATTAGGACAATTGATTATCATGCCAGAAAATTTAGAAAATTAACAGCTACATCATGCAGATCTAAATGTCTCCCATGCACCTTGGACTCTGATAATATTGTGACTGAACAAATAACAGGTTTAAACATACCAATTATAACAAAAGGCAAAAAATACAATCAGCTATGATTCTCTATTTTTCTAATTAGCCATCAGATTATGCGAGAGAGCGATGTTAGGTGAGATCTCGTATCGGAAATAGGTGAAGAAATGCAGAATTGGTGATTTGCAACTACATGCACACATTACATTAGTATCCACTATGATTAAATAGCATCCAACAAAATCAACATTTGAACTCACATCAATGCTCCATAGACAAGGATCTGTGCACGTAATTGTACTTGTTGCAGATCTGAGAAAGGCTGATGAAACAAGATAGGTGAAGAAGCAGAAGTGTTCAAATCTGGAAGGCTAGATGTTGAAGTATTTACAAGAGAATATGCCTTTGCACTATTGGAATCAATGTGCCCATACTGTTGCACCTCATTTGATTGCATCAGCTTGAAACCGGGAGATGGGCTAAGGGAAACTTTGGTTGATTTATCGCCTTTTTCAGACGCAGGACTTGCATTTTTCATACGACCACCTCTTCTAGCAGGTTCCTTTCCAGTTGCCTTATTAGATGATTGCCTAGCTTTGCGCTTAGGCGTAGCTTTAGACGCACTATGAGCTACTCCTCCATCTGAAATTTGTGGACTTCCATGGGAGATATTTGCTACAGTTTTTGTTTTTGATGGACCTAGCCCAGATGTTGAAGGAGATTCTGCCAAAGCCTTCAATAATGAAACAGAGGAAGAAAAAAAAATGTAAAAGAAGTCTATAAGATAATTTGTCATTCATAACGAAAATAACAAAAAAAATAAAAATCATCCAAGCATTTCACAAAATGATGAACCTTATAATAAAACCGCTTGTAATTTCCCAAAGAAAATCAATCGTGAAATATAAGTAATAAATAAAATACTATTCAGAATTACGGATAAGAATTTATTGGCTTGGATTATAAACAGCAAGACTTACTATTGATGCATTGTTGGTTGCGATAACAGGGGCTGATTGTCTCTTGCCAACATCTGTATCCAAATCCACAATGTCCTTTTTGAATAAATCAACGGCTACAAAATTTATCTCAGGAGTTGAGCTTCTCTCATCTTTAGATGCAGTATTCCTCTTTATAACTTGAGCAGTAGACATTGTATTACGTGCACCAGTATTTTTTAAATCAGATTCTGGGGGATTCCGATTAGCAGAAGCCATACCTCGACTCTCGTCCTTTTCAGTTTGAGAAGGGCTTCTGAATGTACTAGAGGGACTGCAACTACTATTGGCAGGAAGGGTTCCAGTCTCAGGTAGCTCAACACAAGAGTCGGGCAAAGGAGCAGAAGATGTGAAGTCTTTGTTCCCAAGTAAAACGTCACCTACAAGCAAGTAGAAAGTTAAATCATGTAATTCATATGGAAATGAATAAATACGATGATAGAAAGAACATGACACGCACATTACAAACAAAATAACTCAGCATAAGATGAAACTAAATCATGACAAGGTTGTTTATAGCCATTGGTAAGGGTTGCAAATTACAATGTGGCAGTTATAGACTTGTTTTTAGTCCATAGACATTTAACTAATAGGTTTGTTTCTCTATCCTCTTTGTGGGTTTCCGCTCGTAGGAGTTTTATAATCTCATGTTCAAAGAGATAACCTGCTGAATTTCTCTTTTTTTAAGAGGTCTCCATACCTTCCAGAACTATACACTTCTTTCCTATCCTAATTAATTTTTTTTTTGAATAAAAAATAATATATAACACCTTACATGTTGACCCTTTTGCAAATTGGTGCATGACTTTTTTTTGAAAACTCAAATTGGTGCATGACTATCTTAAAATCTTCTATTTAATCCTTAAACTGTAACTTTTTCATCAATCAGTCCTGTCCAAATATTATCAAACCATGGATGTACTTGCAATTTGAAAAAATAAACAAAGAATAAAAAAAAAATACTAATATGTATTATGTACTGACATATTAATAAATGAGTCAAACAAAATATTTAAAAAAAAAAGGAAGTTAAAAAAAATTAAAATAAATAAAATAAAATCAAACCCTAAAAACCGTAGTCATTTAAAATAATATTTAAATGAAAAGTTAAATAAATAATAAATTGTAGTTATTTTATTTAAATTATTATATATGACTACTAGTTTTAGATTTCGTTGTTTATTTATAATTATCAAAATAAGCAATTTGATGGACAGTACAAATATCATAGAATAGGAAGTTATGATCGTGTATGTGTTACATGACAAGTCTGTTAAAAGGTTAACAATAACTGAATGGAAGGACCGATTAGCTGAATATCCATATTTCAGGAACTAAAAATGAGGGTTTAAAGTTCACAGTGCCAATTCTGAACAAGATCAGAGTTCAGTGTTTATATACTCTTTAACCTAATAAACTCATAGGTAAATAGCATCATGATATGAAGGGGTTTAGTGCATATCATGATGGTCTTGGGCATATGAAAAATTATTGAATTTTCAATAGCATGAGAAAAGAGTTACCTATTCTTACTTTGCATGGCAACAAGAAATTATGGGAAATCTCTTCAACATGACATTTAATGAATGAATACATAAAAGAAGTGTTCCTTTAAGTTGTACGCAAAAATCAGACAGACAGTAATTTGATTATATACACAAGTTAATAATCAAATCATTCATAACAAAACTTGAGAAATTTGAATAGTTGACACCATTTATTATATATGCTTTCTCCGTGATCAGGTAGTAACACATCAACCTCATACCAAAATACATAACTTGAAAGTGGACAAGACAGGATTAGTGGTTACCTAATTCTTTCGAGGACGACTTTTCATGAACCTCTTGTAAAGTCTCCTTATCATCCTTAATAACAGAAATTATGACACCGTCACCCTGTTTCTCTGATGATTCACATAGAACTGGAGGCATACTAATATCTTTTGTGCATTCCTCGGTAACCTTCTCATTTGTTGTTCTTTGCGGTTCCCCAATTTTTGCAGCACCATGAGTCCCAACATCAGGCGTACCGTCACTTGCTATGTCACATATCAAATGTCCGGTAGTACCAGAAGGATGAAGTTTTTCTGCTTCCTTAACAGGACACGGAGCAGTTTCCTGTTCAGAAGACCCAACAAGAGCAGATATTCCAGCTTCCTCTGTTACTGTCATGTCACATTTCAAATGTCCAGTAGTACCAGAAGGATGAAGTTTTTCTGTTTCCTTAACAGGACAAGGAGCAGTTTCCTGTTCAGAAGACCCGACAAGAGCCGATATTCCAGCTTTCTCTGTTATTGTCATTTCAATTTCTTCTTTTCCCTTGGCAGAAGGTGATTCAACGGTAGTTACCCTTTGAATATCGTTGTCACCAGTCGCTTGATGAATTGAAACAACTTCACTAGGAGGTGGATCATTCATTATCTCACAGGATGTCAAACTAGTATTTTCTGAAATAATTTGCGATGCTGAAAATAAGATGAAAATAAACCTTAAATTAGGATTATAAATTCAATCCTAAGGTCCAGCTTTATTTCTGAAGCAATTGTATTAAGTAAATTTGATCCAGAATCAGCGCATCAGTATGGTAACTATGGTTTTTCCAATGTAGTTAAGTTCTTAACATTTTTTCAAATATGGTTCAATAATGGTGCAACACTTAAGAGTCGGTGTAACAAGATAAATCTAATCTAATAAAATAATATACCTGAATTATTGGCAGGTTTGACGTTGATCGATACAGTGGAAGTTGTCAACTCAGATTCCATGCTACCTGCACTAAGAGGCGATGAAACAACTCCCTTATCGCCAAGATGGGATTGGGCAACATCAAAATGCATTTGGCTAGAATCAGAAAGAATCTTTGTATTCTCTTCATCATTGACAGAAACATCTTGGTCAAATTTTTCTGGGTCACTTTGCGTATCAGGTTCCTTGTTTACACATGTTTGAGTCGATTCACCCACAATGGAAGAGTTTCTTGAAGAAGCCACCAAACTGAAACCGGAAAAACCTCCAACCCTGTTGTCATTATTTCCTTCACTAACAATAGAAATGCTATTTTCCTCTGCAGGAAACATAGATGACTCCAACTTGCTAGATAAAATCCCTGAATCCATGTGGTCACCACCAGTGTTTAATGAAATATTTTCCTTAAAAACATTGCTCGCACTGTAAGTTTTGTTCTCAATGACATCCACAGTTTGCTGGAGATTGGGACAAATTCCATGACTGGACATGCTATCCTCAATCACCTGCCGGGCAGAGAAAGAATCATCTTTAACTGAAACCTTTGGTGATATGCAAGTATCTGGTACAGACTGATCCTCCATTGCCACATCTTTAACTAAGTTTTCACTTGCATTTTCCTGAGACAGATCACGGGAACATATGTCTTCACTGCATCTTTCTTCTTTCTGCATGTCAGAAACTGCAACGGTTCCTATTCCCATGGAATCCTCTAAACTACTTAACCCGGTCTCAGGTCCTTTCACTACACTCCCTCCTTCTAAAGAGTCTTGTGGGGGTGTTGAAAAAAGAGATTTATCCGGATGATGTGCATCAACACTAGCTGCATTTTGATCCAGAGTCTGTGTGTCTACAACAGCTTCCTCCTTCATCATAGAAGATTCCACATTTTGATTATTAGTTTGTGCTTGTTGTGATCCTTGTTGCTCATCAACCATATTTTGCATGGATGATTCAGTAATATTAGTTTCCGCCACGAGTGCTGATGAATCATGAGCTTCACCATGACCCGAGACATCAGCCACAGTCTCAACTTCGCTTTGGTTACTAATGTTACTTTTATCATTGGTAAAGAGAGTTGGACTACCCTCAGACATAGGCAGGTCAATGTTTTGCAGAGATGATTCAGTAATATTAGTTTCCACCACAAGTGCTGATGAATCGTGAGTTTCGCCATGATCTGAGACATCAGCCACAGTCTCAACTTCTCTTTGGTTAGTAATGTTGCTTTTATCATTTGTAAAGAGAGTTGGACTACCCTCAGCCATAGGTAAGTCAATATTTTGGAACATGTCATTTGGTTCCGGAATACGTGAACTTCCATCGAAGGAAAATTCACCATCATGACTTTGGGAAATTCCAGTCTGAGACTGCTCCATTCCTACATGCTTCTTCAATCCAGAAAAACTTGTATGTGTATCAAAAGGTGGCTGTAAATCTGTAACATTATTATTAAATTCATTTCTATCACCGGGTTTAGGATTGGAGTCCATTTGCTTAGCTAAGCAGGCCAGTTCATCACAAGCACCTGATTCCCGAATAACAGTTTGCCTAGGAATATACTCCCCCTGTCCAACAGATTTCAAGAGCATTTCAACAGACTCTGAGGAAGCAGCCTCGGACCACACATTGCCATACCTTGATATAGAGCAAGATCCAGCAGCAGTTGAATTGAACTCTATGTTACTACCCGCACGGGAAAATGTGTCGTCAATCCACTGGTTATCTTCGTTACTTTCAATGCCAAGAAAAACTTCAGTCTCAACCAAACTATCAAATCTTAAATTCGATTGAAGGCTTTCGTCAAAATCAAACTTAGGGAGAGCATATACTGGAGGAAATTTGGTGTTCCCTTCACCAGCTAAATGAAGATTCTGGCTTTCAAAATCACTATCATCATAATCCATGGGTGAATCCCTAAAGCAAATAAGTTTGTTAGAATAAGATAAACACCCAGAATAGTGTTCAAACTTGATATAGTTATATGCATGCATGAATGAGTAGGAACATGTGCACAGAGACACATACAAAAGCAGCAAAGTTATTCAAATTAAAAAATTGTCGTCTTGCTTGTCTGACAACAATTTACCACTCAAATACAAAGCAAGAAAACGCATAACCTAAATTTAACGAAGGGGAGAAAAACTTGTGTTTTTCAGCAATTAATAGCTACCCCACAATTCCAATTTTCAAAGCTTCCATCAAATATGTACATATTACCTAGCATAGCTTAATAAGAGAAAAACCATATATTATATTCAAAACAATTGTGGTTACCAGACACTGATATAGCTATCTAATATTCTAATCGACAACCGATGCACTTTGGAGGATGGGACACAAGAGAACAAAGCCATTGATTGACTGTCTAGTGATCGGACAAATCATTTGGAACTATTATGTGGAAGAAAAAAAAAATCATAAAAAATAAACCTAGATAATTGAAAAACTCGTTATTTTGATTTCATAAATCATTCAGATGGGCTAATCCTCAGCCACCGTGGTATATACTGAGAAAGCTTCTACGATGAAGAAGTACTAGAAACATCCAGTGGCTTCTAAACATTTGACGGCTTCTTCATTAGCCTCGTCTCATTCAAAAAAACGTCAGGTTTGAAAAAAAAACGATTAGACTAAACAACTCTTAAAAAAAATCTGCAACTAATCCCAAAAAACAAACAGCAAGTTTCAAATAAATATTGGATCAAGCAATTCTTATAAAAAAAAAGATCTGGACCTAAGTGGAGTGTTTCGACTCAAGTAAGAAATCTCACAAACACATGCACAACATTCTCCCCTTCACAAAAAATTGATAAAAAACCAAGTTATAACAACGACTATAATAAAATAAACTTAAAATTAACCTGTAGACTAGACAACAAAGAGAAATGGAATAACTAGTGTTTCAACAGAGCACCGCACTCAACTTAATACAAATCTTTATTTACCGGCATAGACAAAAATTGAGCTGCTAGAAATGAGTCGGGCCTGACGGGCCGGCCCATGAGCCGACATCAATCAATTTTAAATCTAGAACCAATCATAATAAAAATTAACAATATAAATCTAATCTAAGATATACTTTGAGATACTCTAATACTGAGTATAATATAAAATACACTAAAATATTTTATAATGTTCTAACATACTAACATTTAGGAACAAAGTGATCATTTTTCGAATAAAAATGACAAATTGAAATGAAAATAAGAAAAATCATTAACCCTAAATCATACAAAAAAAAAATAAAAAACAAAATTAAGAACCTAGAGTCAGACATGAACAGTACCAGAAGAAGTAAGGCTAGAGACGCTACCTCCCTCCATTCGGCGATGAAATCCACACTGTTGATCTCACCAATTCCTCAATCGTACAGTCATCTACGATTCTATCAACAAAAAAAAAAATCAATTCATGACTGTAATTTCAACATCACAAATAAAAAATGGAACAAAAATGAAATGAAACTCACCGGTGAGATTCGAGTTTTTGCAGATTGAATTAGGAATTAGGGTTCAGACGAGAGTGGGGGGGTGTGAAAGTGAAACTGGAAGTTAGCAAGTGAGTTTTGTTGTTTGGATGAGAATGAGAATGAGAAAGAAAAAAAGTACTTACACGAATTTTGTTGTTTTGCAAAGGATGTGATAGGAATCAAAATATTTTAAAAAAGTGGTTTTATTCTTAAATAGTTTAGATCCAATGGTTATAAGGGTGACGTTGTGACACGTGGATGGTGTTGATTTGTTAGTGGAAAGTAGTATCAACTATCTAGGGTTATAGGAGAAAACCGCTATTTTTGGAAATATAGCGTCACCTTTTACACATGATTGGTTATTTAAGAAGAAATGAAGGGTAAATATGTCAAATACGTGTCGAGTTTGATGGAGATGGCGTGATCCAAGCGCTGATAGAGATTTCGATATTAAAATCAGGGAATTTCCTTTTCTTTTATTTTTGACAAGAATAAGGGAATTTTGTCAAAAAAGGACAAGAATATAGGAATTTTTCATTTTGACAGAATTATTTCAATTTTTTTAATTTATGAAAAATAATTTTAACTCTTAGTCAAAAATTTAAATTTAATTCTATAAACATTAATGAATTTATATTTATCAAAGAATCATCTAGAATGATAAAATTATAAAAGTCAAATAGAGATTACAATAAAATAAAGACATATACTACCCACACCCCAAATAATCCAAGTTACACCCCAAAGTTACTAATATACCATTTATTCATGTTCACTGCACATTAATTAGGTATACGTAAATTCAGTTTACATAGTGTATGTAAACTCAGTTTACGTAGTGTATGTAAATTCAGTTCACATGAGTTAAGTAAACTGAGTTTACATACACTACGTAAACTGAGTTTACATACACTATGTAAACTGAATTTACATAAGTAAGTTAAGACTGAGTTTTTAGTTCATGTAAACTGAGTTTACGTAGTTTATGTAAACTGAGTTTACATACACCAAGTAAACTGAGTTTAGGTGTATGTTATTCCTTTTTAGAATATGTACGTAAACTAAATTCACGTGAGACTTATATGTAAACTTAAATTATGTTACCCTTCTACGTAAACTTAAATCAAACAAATCGATGTCGATAGACAAACGTGAAATTAACAACAACTATAAACATCCATGGTAAAATTAACAACATCGAATAAATCATAGAGCAAACGATAAATAGAAACTCGAAGAAATTTATGAAATTCTCTTACTTGTATTAATCGAGTACGTATCAATGGAAGAGATGTTGATTCAATTGACAATTTTAGTAGGTATTGATTGCATATCCATGGTGGTTTGTGGGTTAAAAAGGGGTGAGGGTTCAGAATGATAATAAAAGAAGGGTTTTTCGAAAGAAGGGTTTTTAGAAATTTAGATGAAGAGGGCAATTTTGGTATTATTGTAAAAATTTTAATAAATTTAGGTGTAACTATGATTATATGGGGTGAAACTAGCAAGAGTCTAAAATAAATGTCAATTATTAATAAAACATTAAATAATTAGTTAGTATTTTTATTTTTTAAAATAATAAATTTTACTTCCTAAACTCTAAATATATACTACAATCATATTTACTAATTTTTGCAAATTAAACTTATATTAAACGACAAAAGATGTTCCGGTAGATAAAAGAAGACAAGAAATAAAAAAGATCATATTTTTTGAAAAGCAAATGTTGTTGACTCCTTACCAATTGTTGCGTTTGTTTCAAGTTATACTCGTAGATTCTTGGGAATAAAACGATAGAAATATGCATGTCTATGTTTGTTATAAGTTTACTAAATTTTATTTCACGTATAAAACGTTCTTGGGAATAGAAAATATTTCCCAAAGAAAAAGGGGAATAAAGTTCCCCTAAAAACGGGAATAAACTCATATGTAGTTACCTATTATAATTCCTATTTTTATGGTTTTCGAGAATGTTATAATGTTAAGTAAACATCTTTTTTTTAAATATCTTAGAATAAAATTCTCATCTTTATGTAAACTACCATGTTTGGTTTTATCTTGTATGTATAATTATCTAAGAAAACCGCCATATACCTTGGAATAAAGTTATTATAATATATGTTTTTAGTCCCTATAAAATTGGGACCTTCTAAGTTTAGTCCTTACTTAATTTTAATAACTTTTTTCATTCCTACAACAAAAAAATTACTTACAATTTTAGTCCATGCTAAAACAAATTTTGTTTAATTATCTTTAAACTCTTTAATTTTTTAACGAATTTTTTGAGACAAGTTTAGAGCACTATGAAGGTTCATTTACTAAAATCTATAATTTTTTAACATAAAATGAATTAAATATGAATTTTTTAAATGACAAAAGTTCAAGATAAAAGTAACAAAAATATGGACTTAGAAATCAATTTTTTGCGATAATTTTTTGTGAAGGAACTTTTAATAATGTTCTTAACACGTTTGCAAAAAAATGTTGAAAAATTTAAG
Source organism: Medicago sativa (assembly GCF_051527215.1). Classification (NCBI taxonomy): domain Eukaryota; kingdom Viridiplantae; phylum Streptophyta; class Magnoliopsida; order Fabales; family Fabaceae; genus Medicago; species Medicago sativa. The sequence continues at coordinate 5,530,039 of NC_140753.1, forward strand.
AGTTTAAGCATAAATTAAACAAATTTGAATTGAGTAAGAAATAATATCGAGTGCATAATTTTTTTATAGGGACTAAAATAACTATTAAAATTAAGTAAGGACTAAACTTAGAAGATCCCAATTTTACAGGGACTAAAAACATATTTAACCCTACTAGGGCTGGCAATGAACCGAACCAACTCGAATATGGTTCGGAATTCGACTCGACAATTAACTCGTTGAACTTGGTTCATGAACCAAATGAGCTGAACTTGAGTTGAAAATTAAGTTCGTTAAATAAATGAGCCGAACCTGAGCTATATGTAGTTCGACTCGATTGGTTCATGAGTTGGCTCGATAATATATATGGTTAATAGTTTGGAAGTGAAAGAGTATTTTGAGGATATTCTCAATTTTAATTGCTGAATTTTATTGGATCTTGTCTCTCTTATATGCACTAGTTTGTTGGCTGGTAGTAGTTCTAATAATAATTTTAAGTCTTTTTTAGTTAAACAATAAATTACTACATACCAACATAAACAGGAAATATGTCCAACATCTAACAATAATAAAATAAAAGTTGTCTCATTTAATAATAAAAAATGGTGAAAAAAAGTTCCACAGATTAACAACATATAAAAAGACGGAAGAAGTTAAAATAGTCCCACATCGGTGGGATTAAAAGAATAGATATGAGATTAGCTATATAAAAAGACGGAAGTGTGTAGTAGAGTAGAGTCACAGTAGTAACGCTCAACAGTAACTTACTATGTTACATGCAAAGTGTTGTTTTACCTTTGGGTACCCAAGGGACAGCACTTGTGTGACATTATGTCACGGTGACATTAAATCTGGACCACAAAATACACATTGTCACACAACATCTGGACCACACAACACATACAACACATCTGGGCCACACAACCCAACACCTTTGTGTGGCCCAGATTTAATGTCACCGTGACATAATGTCACACAAGTCTTGTCCGGTACCCAAGGTTATAATTTTTTGGTTTTGCATAAACATTATCCATTTATTAGTTTTTTATTCTTCTAAGTAATATTTTAATTTAGTTCTAAGTATTTAAAAAAATTGTGCAAGAGAAATTTTTATTGATTAAAGTGACAATAACTATCATTTTATAACCGTATTCGAAGAGATTAGAACTTTGCACCTTACTTACTCTACCGGTTAGCTAGCACCTTAAAAGTATTAAAGGACTAACATGAAAAAGAAAAAAAAAAAGGTCTAATTTAAAATTAAATCAAGAAGCCACATGGGTAATTTTGCTCTTATTTTACATATCTTTTTATCAAAAAAAAAAAAAAAAATTGTTTACAGGATCTCACTAGACTTAAAAAATAAGAGGTCCCTCCATGTATTCTCAATCCACCGTTGATCTAGAACATGATTTCGCTGTGTTCTTAAACATGAGTAAAGATCTTTATTTTTTTAAATGAAATTGACATCTTCTGTCCGAGTATGCTTAATTTGGTTTGGCAGAGATATTACCACTTATTCACTTTTTTTGTTTTGTTGAGGAAGGCCACTTATTCACTTTAAAAGTGACTTTCTAACCAATAAACTACTTAACAAAGAAAATCGACATCTCCTTACTTTAATTTTGGTGTAAAGATATAAAATTATTGTCTATGTATATGCAACAAGCATACAAGTTACCGCTTCAAAGTTAAAGTAGAATTTATTCATACATGTTAATTAGGTGCACTTAAACATATATCAAAATATTAAGGAATGATTTTAAATTGTTTATGTTAACGTTATCTAAGGAAAACAAAGATCATGTTATGTTATAATGTACACGAAAATTCTAAGCACATATAATGAACTTCCTAGCTTCCTCAAACCAGTTATGCTCCAGGGACAATAAGATCATAGCTTGTCTACTAGATCCTTCGAAAACATGTACCTGAATTTTGAACTGTAAGGCCGCCATTCTATGATCTGAGACGACTTTTTGCTCGACTTACGATCAATGCACTTCTGTATTGAGTCATGTAATTTTTTGTCAACATTTTCCATTATCCATCCAAGGATATCATCAATGCTGATTGATGCTTCTCTTGAAAATCTTTCCACCAATTTAGGGAGAATGACTTTACTAGATTTCTTCACAACTACATTTGTCTGTAGAAACTCTCTCTTGGAAGCATCCAGCTCTTCTCTTAGATTCGAAGCCGAGTAAACTTTTAGCTACAATATTGCATGAACTAAAGTATTGATCAACTTTTTAAATTCAGGTTATCAGAGAGCAAAACGTATTATCGATGAAATTGTAAATATCATTCCGTGTGATTCATCAATGCATCAACTTGAGCTAGATAAATATATACACTCAATAAGAATGAAGTGCTATATAACTAACATTCACATTTCCTGGTCATATTCAAACTACAAAGAAGTAAATAAGAGAAAATTACCATAGGATCCGACAATGCTCCGGTGCAAAGGGAAAAGCAGACAAGTGGTTGGGAATCAGTAATACCCAAATTTGAGTTGATGAGTTGTCTTTCTTCACCACTTTTCTTCCTAAGGGCAGCAGACACAACACTTTCAAGCCACTGCGTTTGATAAAAACGCAAACAATTATCAGATGAAACACTTGTATCTAATTTTAGCGTCAAACTCTATTACATTATTTTTTTATTCAAATTCTGCTAAAGAAAAAGTGAAGTTCAATATAATATCCAAAAGTTAACTTAAGGTCCTAATGAAAGTCTAAGCATATCTCACTCGCATAAAAAAACTTTCTTGTAGAGTTATTATTTACATTCTATAGTCCAAGCGGAGAAACAAACTAAACAATTATGTTTACAAGAACATAGGTGATTATTAAATCATAGCTATGCAATGCCAATTTAATCAAGCTGCACATTCAAATAATATATTAATGTCTTCCTGCGGCAACATAGTATCAGTGATTGTAAAGCTTAGCAGACCAAAACAATAAAATATATTTAGAGGTTGATCTATTTAGACCGATCAATATATTCCACCATTAGACTTCGTTCATACATGTATAAACCTGACAACAATTCACATGTGTGTGTATGTGTGAAAATGTATGTATGTACATTTACGGGTAGCATGTTTTTACAATAAGAACAAATGAGTACCCGTCCAAGGCGAGGTGTTCGGAAACAAAATATCGCTTGCTCTATGGTATTTGCACTTATAATATGACCGCCAATGTTGTAAGCAGCCTGCACTACACAATTGTACTCATTAATTCATTTTGAGTGGATGTTTTAAAAAATAAAGCCGTATCATTGAGAAAAATCAGTACAAGACTATGACATCACATGTCAAAGAAAGTTATCTTGGAACGAAGGAAGATTTCAGTTGTTGTTCCTTGTAAATGCAGGAATTTCTTTATAATCCGATAATTGAATAAACAAGTTACTTGGTTATGCTCCTAGTCTTTTTGTCACAGTAAAGCTTCTCAAGAATACTTTGGAGAAAGTATGTAAATAACCCTTCTTAAGTTTCAATAAAATCAATGTATTAGATAACATCTTCATCTAAGGTTTAAAGATTTTGCTTCTGATTAATGATAATGCATATGATCAAATAAAGAAATACTACCTTGTGAAACAAGGCCAGCCTCCTTAGAGAGCTTTGGGGAATTCCATATGCTAAATATGCCTGTCAGCAGGAAAAGGAAGTTATAACTTATATATGCTGAAAATTGGTAAATCAAAACCATGGTGATTCATATGAGTGTGAATATTACATGCATCACAAGAGCATTATGAACGTTGATCCAGAACGCAATTTTTCGATCACATTCCATTTGACTGACATTCACCCTTTCGAGCTGTTTGACTAGAATTCTGAAGGAAACAATACAATATAAATGTGTTAAGTTGACAGTCCAAAAAGAATGTAGATATAAACATGTCTATATTTCTTTTTAACACACTTCATTTGAGTTTCAGAAGACTTAATAATATGAAGAAGCTGTCCTGGTAGTCTGACTATTTTGAGCTAGAACAAAGGTATTGATAATAAGATGTCCAGAAAAGAATTGTCTAATAAAAGTGGAAAAATCAAGAAATGAATCGTACAAATTGCAATAAATCAATCATGCCAATATTACCAAGGAACTACTAATTGTTAAGTTTTAACTTTCCAAACAGAGAATTAATCTCAAGGCACACTACTACCTTAGCTTATTTATAGATGCATCTAAAAAATAATTGAATTCCGACACTTAGGCATATGTTTAACACCGTTTTGAAATTATATGCAAAGAACGAACCTGTAGTTGTCCATGGCGTAAGAAGCATGAGAAGAATGACGTTTTCGTGTAGCTAACCAAGATATTTCCACTGCAGATTTACAAGAACAGTCTTGATCCTCTACAATACTGTGTCGAGGCTGTATGGCATTGGTGGAGGACCTTGACAATATCGGTGACCTACTGTTTTCGGCGTGGACAGATTTTGCACTACGAAGCCAGCAATACATAGTTGCCATACACTTCACCATCTCCTCAGAAATCCTGCTTGGGCACTGGTGTAGATGGTCTTTTAAAGCTCGCAATACAGGAGCTTTCTCAATCGAAGAAAACTTCTCGTGAACCTAACATAGGATTAAGGTGAGAATGTTGGATAGAACAAACATCAGAAGAGCAACTATAGTATACAAGTTCCATCTGTAGTGTAATATTATATATAAACCGTTTTTTCAATTTTGAGTTAATGCAAATGAAACAAGCAACTAGAAACATTGGGATACGTAATATATCCAACCTTGGTGGTGGAATCGGGAAAAGTCCTTCCGAAATAAACTTTTTCTTTTCCACTTGATGAAGGAGCATGACTTGACCCAAAGATTCTATTCTTCAAATCGTTATTTGAAATAAGAGCTTGCAGAGGTCGCAGGGGGAAGTTTTTTGATGAACAGAAAGCGCTTGAAATTATGCTTGGGTGCTTCCTTGATTCTTGTTTTGAATGAGCAGGTGAAGCCACACTAGAACTTTGTTCAGAAGGTGGCCGGCTAACACACTGTTCAAAAATATTCCTGTACATAGCAAGAACATGCTGTTCGCGGCTTGTAACCTCTTCTTCAAGCAACTCAATTTCAGTAATTAAGTCTTTTGTCTAAAAAAGGGAAAAATTAGAAATAATTAATTTCCACACAACATGAACTTATAGGAACCATAGCTTTCATGAAAATATTATGTTGTGCATTCGCATGCCCTTGCCAATCGGTATTTAAAATTTCATGAACGAGTCTCTATGATTATTGGCTATCATCAAACTACCATTCTTTACATTAGAATTAGCTCCTTTGGTTCTAACTCCTAACAGCTTAGTTGTGAATGTCTTATTCATTGTTGAGTCCAGTTTATCAATGAAGAACCAAATTGAACTGAAAGCTTACGCATTTTGGCGAAGGCCAATAGTGGTTTATGTCTCAACCACGCCTACTCGTAGTTTTTTTTTTGAAACACGCCTACTCATATCTTAGCATCTTCAAATGTTAAAAGAGTGCAGGCCCGTTCGCCATTACCTGAATAGCAAATGTCAAATTACCTGAGAAGCAAAGTGTCTGTGTCCAGGTGATAAAGTACTTGAGGCTCTGCCCATTGCTCTCTCGAGCAAGATGCGCATGGATTTCTCCTTCTGTAGGTGTAGCTGTAGCTGCTCAACCTGCATATCAACATAGGAACTCCGGGAATCAGTAAAATACTATGCCATGGTCATCATACAGGAAAACAAGAACCTATACTTTTCAGAATTAAATCCCAACATTTTTCTTCCCAGATGTTTCAGAACCTAGATACACAATACGCATCTCCGAAATTGACAAGGAATATGGTTTTATAACCATTACTTTCTACTTTTTTTTCCATGGTGATTTCACTTAAGATGCTTCTAAGGTTTGCTTTATTGATATAGGCTGTTTCAGAAATTTTCTCTCTGATCCCACAATATAGTAATTTCAGATTTCTTATTATGTGAAAAGACTATGCCAAATTGATTTAGTGAAACACATGATATCAATAAGTTGCAGGTAGATATAACTAATTTCTTTCCCTTGTTAAGGCCATTCAAACTGTGATTCATCGCATTGTGGGGGATTGACTCTTTCTGCGAGAGCCAACAACCATTGGCTTTCACCCCTTTTAAATTGAACTTGTGTTATGCCTTAAAATATAGAAAATATAAGATGAACTTGATTTTCATAGCCAGTTTGTTGGAAGTATAAATGTGAACTTATGTTATCTCGGTCTATGGAATAGTTCAGAGGTAATATTGCAGTTAGGAATCTATAAATCCATATATGTAGCTTACATCTTGTTCCAAGGATGCTCTATGATTTGAAGAAGCATTCTTGTTTATACAATTGTGGTTGTCATGCAATGGAGTTTGTATCCTAGAAGCCCTTGCTGAAAGTGGCGACGCCTGTTCAAATCATGGCAAAACCAATGAATCATCTCAACTCACATTAAAAAATAAAATAAAAATCAAGGCCAACACAGTGCATGTCACAAAATCATTGTTTTTCATAGTCTGTGTTTGTTAAAGCGGTGGAAGTGCAAATACCGCGTTACGAGGCACTTTCTGCCGTGGTTTTCAAAAGCTAGCTTCACATAAAACGCCAGTTTGGACAATTTTCACCGCTAAAACAAACAAGCCTATAATCTTAAATATCATAGTTTAAAAAATAAAAACTGCATTATAGAAAGAACTTACCGGAAATTCATCATGGCCTTTCCCTATGGAACGCAAAACACCACCGCCTCTTGAGAATTTCGAGTTCCTATCAGAAGCACTGAAAAATACGCGCGTACACACACAAACACAAATGCTATGTCATGTTATAATGAAGCAATACAAAAATGATAACCTCAATTTGTCTAGCATGTTTGGTATCACGTGATTTTGTTGAAGCTACAAAGTGTAGCTTTTGCCAAACTCAGTACGCTACCAAACAAGCACTTAAAAAAACACGATAAACAATATATTTACAACAATTTAAACAAACAAAGAAACAAACTGTAGTTAAACACAAAACCTGTTAGATCGTTTGTGTCGAGTTTGGTGTCGAGAACTCGCAGTGTTAACAACATATCCAGCACTTCCTTCTGCATCATTCATCATTATGTTGAAGTTCACATGAATGAATGAAAACAAAAATAAAGAAAGAAATGTATGAATGTAAATGGAAGGAAGAGTGTGGGCCTGAAGAGAGGAAGAAAGTGAAATGTGAAATAAATGGTTACTACCTAAAGACTGCGATACTCAGATCAGATCAGACAAAGTAGTTGCTGTTGCTGTTGATGTGGTCACAGTTACAATTGAATTCGATGAACAATGAGTAGTTGAGTGCATTCAATGTTGCTACTCAGTAGTAATTCATTCACACTGACTGAGGCACTTTCATTCATTTTCAAACCAAGGTACTATTGGTTTTTGTGCATCTTTCACTCGTAGTTCCCCGCTAAAATTAACCTGATTTTTTAAAGTTCATAAGCCGTTATTTGATGCAACTCATCGACATATCAAATGATTTTTTTATTAATGTCAAATGTAATAGACATGATATATATTATAATATTTTTCAATAAAACTGTTGATTTTGTAATACGATTATCTGGTAAAGAATTATCAGAGGTGTCATATAAAAAGTTCGACACCACGGTTTCAATTGATCATGTCTCATATATATACTAGATTTTTACTTGTTTACTTGATCGTGTCTCATGTGTATATTTAGGACACTTATTTACTTGTTTGTGCAGGAAATCAAATGTATATTTTGTAGTTCATTGTAAATATTAGATAGTTAGGTTGAGTATCTGTTAGCGGCCAACATTCGGTGGGATTTAGTCCCACATCGGATAGATAGGATTCTTGAGAAGAGTTTTTAAAGAGGATGCACTCCTCACCATACAAACCGGTTTTATAAGGATGAGGTAGGCCTCGATAGTTCTATGATATTTCTTTTTGTTATTGTTGTATTTTATTATATTGTTGTATTATTGTTGTATTATTACAACAATACTAATAATTAATCTTTATTTTTATTACAACAATTTTTTATTACAACAATACTAATAATTAATTTTGTTGTATTATTACAACAATTAATTTTGTTGTATTATTACAACAATACTAATAATTAATCTATAATCTTTATAATAATAATTAATCTTTAACAATACTAATAATCTTTATAATAGTATTGTTGTAATAAAAATAAAGATTAATTATTAGTATTGTTGTAATAAAAATAAAGATTATTAGTATTGTTGTATTATGTATTGTTTTGTATTATGTATTGTTGTATTATAATCTTTATAAAGATTATAGATTAATTATTAGTATTGTTAAATATTGGTGTATTATTATAAATATTGTTGTATTATTATTTATTATAAAGATTATTAGTATTGTTGTATTATGATTATAAAGATTATTAGTATTGTTGTATTATGTATTGGTGTATTATTATAAAGATTATAAAGTTTATTATAATAAAGTTTTTATTATAATAAAGTTATAAAGTTTATTTATAATAAAGTTATAAAGTTTATTTTTATTGTAAAAGATTTTTGAATGACCAAAGGAAAAAAGTTTATTTTTAATTGTTGTATTATTATAAAGATTATTAGTATTGTTGTATTATGTATTGGTGTATTATTATAAAGATTATAAAGTTTATTATAATAAAGTTTTTATTATAATAAAGTTATAAAGTTTATTTATAATAAAGTTATAAAGTTTATTTTTATTGTAAAAGTTTTTTGAATGACCAAAGGAAAAAAGTTTATTTTTATTGTAAAAGTTTTTTGAATGATTTTTTGAATGACCAAAGGAAAGGAAGCTTGGATGATGAAAGATCGTGAATTCTAAGTTCAAGTCAATTCACTAAGCTCGCTGAGAGCGAGCCAAATGACCAAAGGAAAGGAAGCTTTGGATGATGAAAGATCGTGAATTCTAAGTTCAAGTCAATTCACTAAGCTCGCTGAGAGCGAGCCAAAATGAGTCAAGTTAGAGAGGTTAAAGTTATGAGTCAAGTTAGAGAGGTTAAAGTTGAAGGTATTCTACAAGAGCGCCCCTCCTATTTTCTTCTATTTCTTCCACCTGTTCATTCTTTTTTTTTCTAGAACCCTTCTCTCTTTTTCCCTCCAAACTCGTAAACAAAGCGTGAATTATATGTTGGGTCAGCAAATATGCTCCACATTTTTCCATCCATGAAGCAATTTTCCATGCACAAATGAACTTTGATATCTCTAGAGGTGATTGGATACCACTAGCGGTATGTAAGTGAATTGCCAAATCACTTAGCGAGTCGTGTCCTATATTTTCAACATTAAATCTCTAATTCAAATTGCTTAGTGAATTATATGCTCACTTAGCAAATTTTTCGGATGCTTCTAGGGTTAAAATCTTGACTCTGTTTGGTCTTGTGTGCTTTCCTATTGATATTTTTATCGTTTACCTAAAAAGCTAGAAAAGATGCAATCATATGTCATTATCAAGTATTAAACCCTAATTACTAAATATGTACAATAAAATTGGAAAAACACATGTTTTCAATCAATTCTATTTAATAAGTGTCATGAAATATATATTGAAAATTAAATAAATTTGTCAATTATCCGTGCACTTGATTTGCTAAAAAAATAAGAGATTAGACATGACATAAAGTTCGATAAATTCATGAAATACCAAAATACCCTTTTTATTTTCTACTCGATTTTTTATCTCGCATCTCATGTCTCTCCATCTCCATCTCCATCCCCCCTCTCTCCATATATGTATTATCACTCTCTCTCTCTATCCCCTCTCTTACTCGTATCTTCTTTCTCATATTTATCTTTCTCTCCTCTCTTTCATATAATCTATCTCTCTTACCATCAAGAGTATTAAATATCATCAAACATCATACATGATAAAAAGTACTAAAATGCTTAATTCCACTTTTGATCTTCATATTTTATCAAATTCACAAAAATAGTCTCCCTTATTTTAAATCGATTTTTTTGGTCCCTCAATTATCACATTTGTTGCATTTTTCGTCACAACTCATATGTTTAGCCTACAAAAAGATTATTTTAGGCCCCAAAAATGATGATTTATTACCCAACTTATTAAATATGAAGGGAAATACTATTTTTGGGAGCTTAGGCAAAAAATCAGTCTTTACGCCGAAAATCAATGTTGAGATTGGTTTGGTTCGATTTTAGTTTTAAAAGTATGAATCTAACACTCAACTCAAACTAAAGATAATTGATTGGTCAAATTTCATCAAACTCGACACTTGCGAACACCCTTACTTAATACTTGTAACAAAACAAATGAAGTATTTTTTTTTAGTACATGTACATATATAATACAAATTCCTGCGCAAAGTTGAGCTATTCCACCAAGCCGTCCAACCACTCATGATAAGTTTCAATAATCATGGCATTGTATTTTTTGAATGGAATAATCGTGGCATTGATCCTAACAATCATTCTATTTTAATGTTGGCCTCACCATTCATTCCATAGAGGATAAAAAAAGAAAAGAACTGGCCTTAATTATCAATAGTCAATTTTTGAACGTGAGTATATATAATAATCGATGGACAATCATTGGACCTTATGAACCATGAAGATGATAAGGAGACTTGTTCACCTCTCTCACTGTCATAGTGGAAAATAAAATGCCAGATAACCATATTTATTGCCACCCTTGTTGTTGTCGTCATCATCATTATCATTTAATTTAGGGTAAAATATGCTTTTCGTCCCTGTAATTAGGGGTCATTTGAATTTTCGTCCCTGAGCTTACTAATCCTCCCATCTTGTCCCTGTAATTATTAATCATTTGAGATTTCATCCTAATTACAAAATTTTGCTGAGGTGGAGGGTAATTAGTGACGTGGCATGTGTTTAATGGATTTGTGTCAGGACACGTTAGCTGTGGGGCGGGGCAATGACATTTTTGCCCCTCTCTTCTTCTTTTCTTCTTTCCCTCCTCTTTCCTCTTCTTTCCTCTCTTCTTTCCTCTTCGTTCTTCTTTCCTCTTCTTTCCTCTCTTCTTTTCTTCCACCACCACCAATTTCTGATCTGTTCCATATCCACCACCATCTTTTCTTCTTGTCCCTGCCTCCATCTTTTCTTCTTTCCCTCATATTCTCCATCGAAGCTAAAACTGTTCTTCCTCCAACTCTTCTTCTCCATCGAAGCCTCCAACTCTTCTTCTCCATCGAAGCTTTCACTGTTAATCCCTCACCTCATCTCAGTCCTGCTTCAGTTTGCAAATGTCAACAGGTAACACCAGTACAGGGTACTCGTATGGATCTTATTACGGTAATTTCGAAACTTCCCGTGGAATGCTCCCACTGTGCCGTTGTGAGTTGCCCATGGTCATCTACATTTCCAACACAAGTGCGAATCCTGGACGTCGGTTTTGGAAGTGTCGCAATTGGATGAAAAAAAAAACTTGCGGTTTGTTGGTCTGGGATGATGAGCTAGATCCGGGTACAAGGCCAATGGTTGCTGTGACATCTAGGATGGCAGAGACATCTAGGAGGCCGGTTGAGGAAGAAGTGGAGTCTAAACAAAATAAGTGTAATTGTGTTGAAGTTATGGAAGGAATTTATGACTTGAAGAAAGAGAAGTGGAAGAAGAAGTTGTTAGTTGAGAAACAGAAAGTGGAATGGCTGAAGTGGATTATGGTGGCAAGTTGTGTCCTCTTTTGTGTGTTTTATGCAAGAAAGTGATGAATGTGGATTGCTCTGTTAGTTGTTTAAGTTAGGGTTGTAGTTGGTTGTTATGTAATGAATGTGTTTATTCACATGAATTTGGTAGTGTTTGTTTAGGATTTATGCTTTAAGTTGTTAAGTGTTGTAATTTAATATCAATGACTGTGTTGTATTTCAATCTATATGAATTGTAATGTGATTGCAACAAAGTATTTAAGCTTGTGTTTTTACATAATCAAAATATGGTGTATCCCATGATTGCAACAAAGTGTAAAAAAAGATAGTGAAAGCCATATATTGTCTTCAAAAGAAGCATAACATTTAAATAGAAGCATTAAGGTCTAAGCCATACATTGTAATCAAAAGAAGAAACATTAAGGTCTAAGCCATACATTGTCATCAAAAGAAGAAACATTAAGGTCTAAGCCATACATTAACATCAAAAGATGGCTAAGCTAAATAATTAATGTCAAAGCCAATATATAGTAGATAAATTGGTCCAAGCCACATATTACACCAAAACAGACAGCATCAAAACACTGATAGACCAATTAAACATATTTAATTGTGTCAATTTTTTTCAAGAGGCCTAGACAGGATCCATCTTTAGCATCACCAGCAACTTTTGTAGCATCAGCAGATGTTGTTGTAGCAGGTTGTGTCTCAGCATCCTTAACATCATCTTCCACTTCAATTGGATCATCTATTGCTTTTCCAGGCCCTTTCAAGTTAGTATTTTTTTTCCAAACATTCCTACCACTTCTCCTAACCTTGTTAGATGATGGTTTTGCTGGATTGGGTGGTGGACCCTTTTGCTTTAAGACAGGTTGGATAATTGTTTTGACAATGGTGTATGGCTTCACATAAGTTTGACAATGGTTTTGTGTACTGTTGACAGTTGTGTTGACAGTTGCAGATGGGTTAATGAATATGTTTGTGTTTGGGGCAGTCTGAACATTTGTGTGGACTACTGTATTTGGTTTCACAACAGTTTTTGAGGTTGGAGCAATGGTGTTAACATTGGTGTTAACCTCTGCAGTGGGGTTGACAGTTGTGGATGAATTTGGTTTCATGTAGGTTGACATAAATGCAACTGTTGGTTTTGTGACTGGACCTTTAACTGGTCTGGAAGGAAGAGACTGTGCAGGTGGTTTGAATTTACCTGTCCACTTAGCAGATTTGACCAGCTTCCTTTTCTTACTCTCATTTGCCCCTACCTCAGTGTTTGTTGATCCAGTACCAACACTATAACTGCCTTCAGTAGCTTGTGTTTGATTTCCTTCAGTTGATGTTTTTCTCTGTCAAAGTGAAGATACATGAGCATATACTAAGCAAATTAGTAGCATATAATAAACAAATTAGTAGCATATAATAAACAAATTACCTTCCTTTGAACTTTACCAACTTGTATTTGATTAGTCTCTCCACTTTGACTTGCTTCAGGTTGAATTGGATTGACTGGATTGGTCCCTCCACTTTGACTTGCTTCAGCACTTTGTGTTTCATGTTGAGCAGACTGGTCTTGAGAGACTTGAACACTTTGTTGTTGGTTTTGCATTTGTTTCTTTGGTTGTCTCTTCTGTAAAAGTATAAATCCATATAGTTATAAATAAACTAACAATGAATATGATCAATTAGGTAACGTATAAATCCATATAGTTATAAATAAACTAACAATGAATATGATCAATTAGGTAACAACAGTAAAATACCTTTCTCTTTTGTGCTTCAGGGTTCACTGTCTGACTTTTGCAACCTCTAGCATTGTGACCAGAGCTTCCACATTTTGTGCACCTGTACTTACTAAAACTTCTGCTAAATTTCCCACATGATTTTGCTGGCTCATCAGGCTCTCTCCTCCTTAGTTTCTTAGGCCTTCCTGGTCCTTTGTTGTACACAGGTGGAAGAATCTCCTCACATTGAACTTCAGGCCACATGTCTTGACCATTTATAGCACTAACATTAAATGAATAACATGCTTCATACTTGCTCCTAGTATACCATTCAGAAACATAGTCCTCTGGGTTTTGGTCTGTCTTAGACATTGCAACAATGGCATGTCTGCAAGGTATACCTACAAGCTCCCAAAAATTACAAGTACATGTTCTTTTCTTCATGTCCACAATAAATCTATGCCCACCACCAATCATTTCAACCTCAAACTCCTCACCATTTCCCAAAGTTGCAATCCAATTACCAGCCTTTTGTATCTCAGTATTTAGTCTTTTCTTAGGCATAGGCATAATATTTTGTTCCCATCTACTAAGTTTCTCTCTAAGGGTTGTTATCCTATTCATAATATAAGTTCTAACCCATTCAGCCATTGTTAGTATTGGTTTGTCCCTAGCTAACAAGATTGTTGCATTAAAAGACTCAGATATATTATTCATGAGCACATCACACTTGGGATAGTAGGAGAAGGCATGCTTACACCATAATTTAGGGTTGTGACCTCTCAGCCATTCCCATGCAGCATGATCAACCTTCTTCAGCTCATTCATCTTTGCCTCCCATGCTTTGTAGAGTTATTATTTACATTCTATAGTCCAAGCGGAGAAACAAACTAAACAATTATGTTTACAAGAACATAGGTGATTATTAAATCATAGCTATGCAATGCCAATTTAATCAAGCTGCACATTCAAATAATATATTAATGTCTTCCTGCGGCAACATAGTATCAGTGATTGTAAAGCTTAGCAGACCAAAACAATAAAATATATTTAGAGGTTGATCTATTTAGACCGATCAATATATTCCACCATTAGACTTCGTTCATACATGTATAAACCTGACAACAATTCACATGTGTGTGTATGTGTGAAAATGTATGTATGTACATTTACGGGTAGCATGTTTTTACAATAAGAACAAATGAGTACCCGTCCAAGGCGAGGTGTTCGGAAACAAAATATCGCTTGCTCTATGGTATTTGCACTTATAATATGACCGCCAATGTTGTAAGCAGCCTGCACTACACAATTGTACTCATTAATTCATTTTGAGTGGATGTTTTAAAAAATAAAGCCGTATCATTGAGAAAAATCAGTACAAGACTATGACATCACATGTCAAAGAAAGTTATCTTGGAACGAAGGAAGATTTCAGTTGTTGTTCCTTGTAAATGCAGGAATTTCTTTATAATCCGATAATTGAATAAACAAGTTACTTGGTTATGCTCCTAGTCTTTTTGTCACAGTAAAGCTTCTCAAGAATACTTTGGAGAAAGTATGTAAATAACCCTTCTTAAGTTTCAATAAAATCAATGTATTAGATAACATCTTCATCTAAGGTTTAAAGATTTTGCTTCTGATTAATGATAATGCATATGATCAAATAAAGAAATACTACCTTGTGAAACAAGGCCAGCCTCCTTAGAGAGCTTTGGGGAATTCCATATGCTAAATATGCCTGTCAGCAGGAAAAGGAAGTTATAACTTATATATGCTGAAAATTGGTAAATCAAAACCATGGTGATTCATATGAGTGTGAATATTACATGCATCACAAGAGCATTATGAACGTTGATCCAGAACGCAATTTTTCGATCACATTCCATTTGACTGACATTCACCCTTTCGAGCTGTTTGACTAGAATTCTGAAGGAAACAATACAATATAAATGTGTTAAGTTGACAGTCCAAAAAGAATGTAGATATAAACATGTCTATATTTCTTTTTAACACACTTCATTTGAGTTTCAGAAGACTTAATAATATGAAGAAGCTGTCCTGGTAGTCTGACTATTTTGAGCTAGAACAAAGGTATTGATAATAAGATGTCCAGAAAAGAATTGTCTAATAAAAGTGGAAAAATCAAGAAATGAATCGTACAAATTGCAATAAATCAATCATGCCAATATTACCAAGGAACTACTAATTGTTAAGTTTTAACTTTCCAAACAGAGAATTAATCTCAAGGCACACTACTACCTTAGCTTATTTATAGATGCATCTAAAAAATAATTGAATTCCGACACTTAGGCATATGTTTAACACCGTTTTGAAATTATATGCAAAGAACGAACCTGTAGTTGTCCATGGCGTAAGAAGCATGAGAAGAATGACGTTTTCGTGTAGCTAACCAAGATATTTCCACTGCAGATTTACAAGAACAGTCTTGATCCTCTACAATACTGTGTCGAGGCTGTATGGCATTGGTGGAGGACCTTGACAATATCGGTGACCTACTGTTTTCGGCGTGGACAGATTTTGCACTACGAAGCCAGCAATACATAGTTGCCATACACTTCACCATCTCCTCAGAAATCCTGCTTGGGCACTGGTGTAGATGGTCTTTTAAAGCTCGCAATACAGGAGCTTTCTCAATCGAAGAAAACTTCTCGTGAACCTAACATAGGATTAAGGTGAGAATGTTGGATAGAACAAACATCAGAAGAGCAACTATAGTATACAAGTTCCATCTGTAGTGTAATATTATATATAAACCGTTTTTTCAATTTTGAGTTAATGCAAATGAAACAAGCAACTAGAAACATTGGGATACGTAATATATCCAACCTTGGTGGTGGAATCGGGAAAAGTCCTTCCGAAATAAACTTTTTCTTTTCCACTTGATGAAGGAGCATGACTTGACCCAAAGATTCTATTCTTCAAATCGTTATTTGAAATAAGAGCTTGCAGAGGTCGCAGGGGGAAGTTTTTTGATGAACAGAAAGCGCTTGAAATTATGCTTGGGTGCTTCCTTGATTCTTGTTTTGAATGAGCAGGTGAAGCCACACTAGAACTTTGTTCAGAAGGTGGCCGGCTAACACACTGTTCAAAAATATTCCTGTACATAGCAAGAACATGCTGTTCGCGGCTTGTAACCTCTTCTTCAAGCAACTCAATTTCAGTAATTAAGTCTTTTGTCTAAAAAAGGGAAAAATTAGAAATAATTAATTTCCACACAACATGAACTTATAGGAACCATAGCTTTCATGAAAATATTATGTTGTGCATTCGCATGCCCTTGCCAATCGGTATTTAAAATTTCATGAACGAGTCTCTATGATTATTGGCTATCATCAAACTACCATTCTTTACATTAGAATTAGCTCCTTTGGTTCTAACTCCTAACAGCTTAGTTGTGAATGTCTTATTCATTGTTGAGTCCAGTTTATCAATGAAGAACCAAATTGAACTGAAAGCTTACGCATTTTGGCGAAGGCCAATAGTGGTTTATGTCTCAACCACGCCTACTCGTAGTTTTTTTTTTGAAACACGCCTACTCATATCTTAGCATCTTCAAATGTTAAAAGAGTGCAGGCCCGTTCGCCATTACCTGAATAGCAAATGTCAAATTACCTGAGAAGCAAAGTGTCTGTGTCCAGGTGATAAAGTACTTGAGGCTCTGCCCATTGCTCTCTCGAGCAAGATGCGCATGGATTTCTCCTTCTGTAGGTGTAGCTGTAGCTGCTCAACCTGCATATCAACATAGGAACTCCGGGAATCAGTAAAATACTATGCCATGGTCATCATACAGGAAAACAAGAACCTATACTTTTCAGAATTAAATCCCAACATTTTTCTTCCCAGATGTTTCAGAACCTAGATACACAATACGCATCTCCGAAATTGACAAGGAATATGGTTTTATAACCATTACTTTCTACTTTTT
The DNA here is from genome assembly GCF_051527215.1 of Medicago sativa. Lineage (NCBI taxonomy): Eukaryota > Viridiplantae > Streptophyta > Magnoliopsida > Fabales > Fabaceae > Medicago > Medicago sativa. The sequence continues at coordinate 5,547,368 of NC_140753.1, forward strand.
TTTCCATGGTGATTTCACTTAAGATGCTTCTAAGGTTTGCTTTATTGATATAGGCTGTTTCAGAAATTTTCTCTCTGATCCCACAATATAGTAATTTCAGATTTCTTATTATGTGAAAAGACTATGCCAAATTGATTTAGTGAAACACATGATATCAATAAGTTGCAGGTAGATATAACTAATTTCTTTCCCTTGTTAAGGCCATTCAAACTGTGATTCATCGCATTGTGGGGGATTGACTCTTTCTGCGAGAGCCAACAACCATTGGCTTTCACCCCTTTTAAATTGAACTTGTGTTATGCCTTAAAATATAGAAAATATAAGATGAACTTGATTTTCATAGCCAGTTTGTTGGAAGTATAAATGTGAACTTATGTTATCTCGGTCTATGGAATAGTTCAGAGGTAATATTGCAGTTAGGAATCTATAAATCCATATATGTAGCTTACATCTTGTTCCAAGGATGCTCTATGATTTGAAGAAGCATTCTTGTTTATACAATTGTGGTTGTCATGCAATGGAGTTTGTATCCTAGAAGCCCTTGCTGAAAGTGGCGACGCCTGTTCAAATCATGGCAAAACCAATGAATCATCTCAACTCACATTAAAAAATAAAATAAAAATCAAGGCCAACACAGTGCATGTCACAAAATCATTGTTTTTCATAGTCTGTGTTTGTTAAAGCGGTGGAAGTGCAAATACCGCGTTACGAGGCACTTTCTGCCGTGGTTTTCAAAAGCTAGCTTCACATAAAACGCCAGTTTGGACAATTTTCACCGCTAAAACAAACAAGCCTATAATCTTAAATATCATAGTTTAAAAAATAAAAACTGCATTATAGAAAGAACTTACCGGAAATTCATCATGGCCTTTCCCTATGGAACGCAAAACACCACCGCCTCTTGAGAATTTCGAGTTCCTATCAGAAGCACTGAAAAATACGCGCGTACACACACAAACACAAATGCTATGTCATGTTATAATGAAGCAATACAAAAATGATAACCTCAATTTGTCTAGCATGTTTGGTATCACGTGATTTTGTTGAAGCTACAAAGTGTAGCTTTTGCCAAACTCAGTACGCTACCAAACAAGCACTTAAAAAAACACGATAAACAATATATTTACAACAATTTAAACAAACAAAGAAACAAACTGTAGTTAAACACAAAACCTGTTAGATCGTTTGTGTCGAGTTTGGTGTCGAGAACTCGCAGTGTTAACAACATATCCAGCACTTCCTTCTGCATCATTCATCATTATGTTGAAGTTCACATGAATGAATGAAAACAAAAATAAAGAAAGAAATGTATGAATGTAAATGGAAGGAAGAGTGTGGGCCTGAAGAGAGGAAGAAAGTGAAATGTGAAATAAATGGTTACTACCTAAAGACTGCGATACTCAGATCAGATCAGACAAAGTAGTTGCTGTTGCTGTTGATGTGGTCACAGTTACAATTGAATTCGATGAACAATGAGTAGTTGAGTGCATTCAATGTTGCTACTCAGTAGTAATTCATTCACACTGACTGAGGCACTTTCATTCATTTTCAAACCAAGGTACTATTGGTTTTTGTGCATCTTTCACTCGTAGTTCCCCGCTAAAATTAACCTGATTTTTTAAAGTTCATAAGCCGTTATTTGATGCAACTCATCGACATATCAAATGATTTTTTTATTAATGTCAAATGTAATAGACATGATATATATTATAATATTTTTCAATAAAACTGTTGATTTTGTAATACGATTATCTGGTAAAGAATTATCAGAGGTGTCATATAAAAAGTTCGACACCACGGTTTCAATTGATCATGTCTCATATATATACTAGATTTTTACTTGTTTACTTGATCGTGTCTCATGTGTATATTTAGGACACTTATTTACTTGTTTGTGCAGGAAATCAAATGTATATTTTGTAGTTCATTGTAAATATTAGATAGTTAGGTTGAGTATCTGTTAGCGGCCAACATTCGGTGGGATTTAGTCCCACATCGGATAGATAGGATTCTTGAGAAGAGTTTTTAAAGAGGATGCACTCCTCACCATACAAACCGGTTTTATAAGGATGAGGTAGGCCTCGATAGTTCTATGATATTTCTTTTTGTTATTGTTGTATTTTATTATATTGTTGTATTATTGTTGTATTATTACAACAATACTAATAATTAATCTTTATTTTTATTACAACAATTTTTTATTACAACAATACTAATAATTAATTTTGTTGTATTATTACAACAATTAATTTTGTTGTATTATTACAACAATACTAATAATTAATCTATAATCTTTATAATAATAATTAATCTTTAACAATACTAATAATCTTTATAATAGTATTGTTGTAATAAAAATAAAGATTAATTATTAGTATTGTTGTAATAAAAATAAAGATTATTAGTATTGTTGTATTATGTATTGTTTTGTATTATGTATTGTTGTATTATAATCTTTATAAAGATTATAGATTAATTATTAGTATTGTTAAATATTGGTGTATTATTATAAATATTGTTGTATTATTATTTATTATAAAGATTATTAGTATTGTTGTATTATGATTATAAAGATTATTAGTATTGTTGTATTATGTATTGGTGTATTATTATAAAGATTATAAAGTTTATTATAATAAAGTTTTTATTATAATAAAGTTATAAAGTTTATTTATAATAAAGTTATAAAGTTTATTTTTATTGTAAAAGATTTTTGAATGACCAAAGGAAAAAAGTTTATTTTTAATTGTTGTATTATTATAAAGATTATTAGTATTGTTGTATTATGTATTGGTGTATTATTATAAAGATTATAAAGTTTATTATAATAAAGTTTTTATTATAATAAAGTTATAAAGTTTATTTATAATAAAGTTATAAAGTTTATTTTTATTGTAAAAGTTTTTTGAATGACCAAAGGAAAAAAGTTTATTTTTATTGTAAAAGTTTTTTGAATGATTTTTTGAATGACCAAAGGAAAGGAAGCTTGGATGATGAAAGATCGTGAATTCTAAGTTCAAGTCAATTCACTAAGCTCGCTGAGAGCGAGCCAAATGACCAAAGGAAAGGAAGCTTTGGATGATGAAAGATCGTGAATTCTAAGTTCAAGTCAATTCACTAAGCTCGCTGAGAGCGAGCCAAAATGAGTCAAGTTAGAGAGGTTAAAGTTATGAGTCAAGTTAGAGAGGTTAAAGTTGAAGGTATTCTACAAGAGCGCCCCTCCTATTTTCTTCTATTTCTTCCACCTGTTCATTCTTTTTTTTTCTAGAACCCTTCTCTCTTTTTCCCTCCAAACTCGTAAACAAAGCGTGAATTATATGTTGGGTCAGCAAATATGCTCCACATTTTTCCATCCATGAAGCAATTTTCCATGCACAAATGAACTTTGATATCTCTAGAGGTGATTGGATACCACTAGCGGTATGTAAGTGAATTGCCAAATCACTTAGCGAGTCGTGTCCTATATTTTCAACATTAAATCTCTAATTCAAATTGCTTAGTGAATTATATGCTCACTTAGCAAATTTTTCGGATGCTTCTAGGGTTAAAATCTTGACTCTGTTTGGTCTTGTGTGCTTTCCTATTGATATTTTTATCGTTTACCTAAAAAGCTAGAAAAGATGCAATCATATGTCATTATCAAGTATTAAACCCTAATTACTAAATATGTACAATAAAATTGGAAAAACACATGTTTTCAATCAATTCTATTTAATAAGTGTCATGAAATATATATTGAAAATTAAATAAATTTGTCAATTATCCGTGCACTTGATTTGCTAAAAAAATAAGAGATTAGACATGACATAAAGTTCGATAAATTCATGAAATACCAAAATACCCTTTTTATTTTCTACTCGATTTTTTATCTCGCATCTCATGTCTCTCCATCTCCATCTCCATCCCCCCTCTCTCCATATATGTATTATCACTCTCTCTCTCTATCCCCTCTCTTACTCGTATCTTCTTTCTCATATTTATCTTTCTCTCCTCTCTTTCATATAATCTATCTCTCTTACCATCAAGAGTATTAAATATCATCAAACATCATACATGATAAAAAGTACTAAAATGCTTAATTCCACTTTTGATCTTCATATTTTATCAAATTCACAAAAATAGTCTCCCTTATTTTAAATCGATTTTTTTGGTCCCTCAATTATCACATTTGTTGCATTTTTCGTCACAACTCATATGTTTAGCCTACAAAAAGATTATTTTAGGCCCCAAAAATGATGATTTATTACCCAACTTATTAAATATGAAGGGAAATACTATTTTTGGGAGCTTAGGCAAAAAATCAGTCTTTACGCCGAAAATCAATGTTGAGATTGGTTTGGTTCGATTTTAGTTTTAAAAGTATGAATCTAACACTCAACTCAAACTAAAGATAATTGATTGGTCAAATTTCATCAAACTCGACACTTGCGAACACCCTTACTTAATACTTGTAACAAAACAAATGAAGTATTTTTTTTTAGTACATGTACATATATAATACAAATTCCTGCGCAAAGTTGAGCTATTCCACCAAGCCGTCCAACCACTCATGATAAGTTTCAATAATCATGGCATTGTATTTTTTGAATGGAATAATCGTGGCATTGATCCTAACAATCATTCTATTTTAATGTTGGCCTCACCATTCATTCCATAGAGGATAAAAAAAGAAAAGAACTGGCCTTAATTATCAATAGTCAATTTTTGAACGTGAGTATATATAATAATCGATGGACAATCATTGGACCTTATGAACCATGAAGATGATAAGGAGACTTGTTCACCTCTCTCACTGTCATAGTGGAAAATAAAATGCCAGATAACCATATTTATTGCCACCCTTGTTGTTGTCGTCATCATCATTATCATTTAATTTAGGGTAAAATATGCTTTTCGTCCCTGTAATTAGGGGTCATTTGAATTTTCGTCCCTGAGCTTACTAATCCTCCCATCTTGTCCCTGTAATTATTAATCATTTGAGATTTCATCCTAATTACAAAATTTTGCTGAGGTGGAGGGTAATTAGTGACGTGGCATGTGTTTAATGGATTTGTGTCAGGACACGTTAGCTGTGGGGCGGGGCAATGACATTTTTGCCCCTCTCTTCTTCTTTTCTTCTTTCCCTCCTCTTTCCTCTTCTTTCCTCTCTTCTTTCCTCTTCGTTCTTCTTTCCTCTTCTTTCCTCTCTTCTTTTCTTCCACCACCACCAATTTCTGATCTGTTCCATATCCACCACCATCTTTTCTTCTTGTCCCTGCCTCCATCTTTTCTTCTTTCCCTCATATTCTCCATCGAAGCTAAAACTGTTCTTCCTCCAACTCTTCTTCTCCATCGAAGCCTCCAACTCTTCTTCTCCATCGAAGCTTTCACTGTTAATCCCTCACCTCATCTCAGTCCTGCTTCAGTTTGCAAATGTCAACAGGTAACACCAGTACAGGGTACTCGTATGGATCTTATTACGGTAATTTCGAAACTTCCCGTGGAATGCTCCCACTGTGCCGTTGTGAGTTGCCCATGGTCATCTACATTTCCAACACAAGTGCGAATCCTGGACGTCGGTTTTGGAAGTGTCGCAATTGGATGAAAAAAAAAACTTGCGGTTTGTTGGTCTGGGATGATGAGCTAGATCCGGGTACAAGGCCAATGGTTGCTGTGACATCTAGGATGGCAGAGACATCTAGGAGGCCGGTTGAGGAAGAAGTGGAGTCTAAACAAAATAAGTGTAATTGTGTTGAAGTTATGGAAGGAATTTATGACTTGAAGAAAGAGAAGTGGAAGAAGAAGTTGTTAGTTGAGAAACAGAAAGTGGAATGGCTGAAGTGGATTATGGTGGCAAGTTGTGTCCTCTTTTGTGTGTTTTATGCAAGAAAGTGATGAATGTGGATTGCTCTGTTAGTTGTTTAAGTTAGGGTTGTAGTTGGTTGTTATGTAATGAATGTGTTTATTCACATGAATTTGGTAGTGTTTGTTTAGGATTTATGCTTTAAGTTGTTAAGTGTTGTAATTTAATATCAATGACTGTGTTGTATTTCAATCTATATGAATTGTAATGTGATTGCAACAAAGTATTTAAGCTTGTGTTTTTACATAATCAAAATATGGTGTATCCCATGATTGCAACAAAGTGTAAAAAAAGATAGTGAAAGCCATATATTGTCTTCAAAAGAAGCATAACATTTAAATAGAAGCATTAAGGTCTAAGCCATACATTGTAATCAAAAGAAGAAACATTAAGGTCTAAGCCATACATTGTCATCAAAAGAAGAAACATTAAGGTCTAAGCCATACATTAACATCAAAAGATGGCTAAGCTAAATAATTAATGTCAAAGCCAATATATAGTAGATAAATTGGTCCAAGCCACATATTACACCAAAACAGACAGCATCAAAACACTGATAGACCAATTAAACATATTTAATTGTGTCAATTTTTTTCAAGAGGCCTAGACAGGATCCATCTTTAGCATCACCAGCAACTTTTGTAGCATCAGCAGATGTTGTTGTAGCAGGTTGTGTCTCAGCATCCTTAACATCATCTTCCACTTCAATTGGATCATCTATTGCTTTTCCAGGCCCTTTCAAGTTAGTATTTTTTTTCCAAACATTCCTACCACTTCTCCTAACCTTGTTAGATGATGGTTTTGCTGGATTGGGTGGTGGACCCTTTTGCTTTAAGACAGGTTGGATAATTGTTTTGACAATGGTGTATGGCTTCACATAAGTTTGACAATGGTTTTGTGTACTGTTGACAGTTGTGTTGACAGTTGCAGATGGGTTAATGAATATGTTTGTGTTTGGGGCAGTCTGAACATTTGTGTGGACTACTGTATTTGGTTTCACAACAGTTTTTGAGGTTGGAGCAATGGTGTTAACATTGGTGTTAACCTCTGCAGTGGGGTTGACAGTTGTGGATGAATTTGGTTTCATGTAGGTTGACATAAATGCAACTGTTGGTTTTGTGACTGGACCTTTAACTGGTCTGGAAGGAAGAGACTGTGCAGGTGGTTTGAATTTACCTGTCCACTTAGCAGATTTGACCAGCTTCCTTTTCTTACTCTCATTTGCCCCTACCTCAGTGTTTGTTGATCCAGTACCAACACTATAACTGCCTTCAGTAGCTTGTGTTTGATTTCCTTCAGTTGATGTTTTTCTCTGTCAAAGTGAAGATACATGAGCATATACTAAGCAAATTAGTAGCATATAATAAACAAATTAGTAGCATATAATAAACAAATTACCTTCCTTTGAACTTTACCAACTTGTATTTGATTAGTCTCTCCACTTTGACTTGCTTCAGGTTGAATTGGATTGACTGGATTGGTCCCTCCACTTTGACTTGCTTCAGCACTTTGTGTTTCATGTTGAGCAGACTGGTCTTGAGAGACTTGAACACTTTGTTGTTGGTTTTGCATTTGTTTCTTTGGTTGTCTCTTCTGTAAAAGTATAAATCCATATAGTTATAAATAAACTAACAATGAATATGATCAATTAGGTAACGTATAAATCCATATAGTTATAAATAAACTAACAATGAATATGATCAATTAGGTAACAACAGTAAAATACCTTTCTCTTTTGTGCTTCAGGGTTCACTGTCTGACTTTTGCAACCTCTAGCATTGTGACCAGAGCTTCCACATTTTGTGCACCTGTACTTACTAAAACTTCTGCTAAATTTCCCACATGATTTTGCTGGCTCATCAGGCTCTCTCCTCCTTAGTTTCTTAGGCCTTCCTGGTCCTTTGTTGTACACAGGTGGAAGAATCTCCTCACATTGAACTTCAGGCCACATGTCTTGACCATTTATAGCACTAACATTAAATGAATAACATGCTTCATACTTGCTCCTAGTATACCATTCAGAAACATAGTCCTCTGGGTTTTGGTCTGTCTTAGACATTGCAACAATGGCATGTCTGCAAGGTATACCTACAAGCTCCCAAAAATTACAAGTACATGTTCTTTTCTTCATGTCCACAATAAATCTATGCCCACCACCAATCATTTCAACCTCAAACTCCTCACCATTTCCCAAAGTTGCAATCCAATTACCAGCCTTTTGTATCTCAGTATTTAGTCTTTTCTTAGGCATAGGCATAATATTTTGTTCCCATCTACTAAGTTTCTCTCTAAGGGTTGTTATCCTATTCATAATATAAGTTCTAACCCATTCAGCCATTGTTAGTATTGGTTTGTCCCTAGCTAACAAGATTGTTGCATTAAAAGACTCAGATATATTATTCATGAGCACATCACACTTGGGATAGTAGGAGAAGGCATGCTTACACCATAATTTAGGGTTGTGACCTCTCAGCCATTCCCATGCAGCATGATCAACCTTCTTCAGCTCATTCATCTTTGCCTCCCATGCTTTATTCAGGAAAAGAAAAAAAATTAAAACTCAACTATGTTCAACTATATTCAACTATGTTCAACTATTAAAACTCAACTATATCCAGGAAAAGCAAATTATGAAAATACCTTGGAAATATGTTGCCTTTGCTGCTCCCATCATCAAGTCTCTAATCAGGGTCCCTCCTCCAAACTTCTTCTTAAAGTTAGCATATAGATGTCTCAAACACAATCTATGTTCAAGTCTGTCAGACCATTCTTCTAAAACTGGAATCAATCCCTGGATGAATATCAAACACATAAGTACACATAAGAAACCAAAACATAAGTAAAAATTAGAATCAATATCATTAATACCTTCTGTTGGTCTGATATAAAGACCCATCTCCTGTCAGTGCCAATATCATCAAGTAGCAATGTCAAGAACCACCTCCAAGCATCATTGGTCTCATTCTCAACCACTCCAAAAGCCAATGGGTAATACTGATCATTTGCATCTCTTCCAACAGCAACCAGAAGTATTCCTCCATACATAGTTTTCAGATGACATCCATCCACTCCAATGAAAGGCCTACATCCACTCAAAAAACCTTTTTTACATCCTTCAAAGCAGAAGTAAAACTTGCTGAATCTTGGTTGATTTGTTAAGAGTGTTCTCTCCACATTAATTTTCAGGGTATTTCCCAATGAAACTCTGTGCAACTCAGCAGCATACCTCCAAAGCAGAGTATATTGTTTCCTAGCATCACCTTCAATGATTTCTTTAGCCATTTTCTTTCCCTTCCAAGCTACATGAAAAGATACACCCACTGAATGTTTCCTCCTCAAGTCCTTCATTATATCTTTCACAGGCATGTCACCAGTTGTCATTATCTTTGGAAGCACTTCCTTTGTCACCCACTTGTAGGAAGCAATTGTTTTTTTTACAGACTTAGCACATGTATGGTCCCCACTTAATGTCTTTATTTTAAATGTGTGGCTGTCAGCCACTTTGCTACAGTAAATCACATAATTGCAATTTGGTTCTCTACACTCTGCCCTACATCTTACCTTGTCCTGTTTCACAAACTTTATCTGTCTTAAATTTAATACTGACCACTCAGTAATTGCCTCCTTGAACTCTGCAATTGACTTAAAGTCCATACCAAGTTTGAACTTATAGTCCTTTGTTAGTTCACCCATCTTAAATTGAGGGTATCTTGGCACTCCCTCAGAGTCAGAATCATCAGGGTCATCTGATACCAATTCTTCACTTTCATAGTCCTTCTCCCATTCATGGTCAGTATGCTCTTCATGTTCAGCAACCTTTGCTTTTTTCTTTGGTTTTAACTTCAAAGGTTTATCAGTTGTAGGGTTTTCAGTGGTTGGTTTGTATGAATTATCAGCAACACCATTAACACCATCCAAATAATCATCACTGTATTCAAAATCTAAAGGGTTTTTATCATATGGCTCAAACCCATCATCCAGACATAATACCCTCTCATTCTCACTGTCATCATCAAAGTAGTTATCATATGCCTCATCTTCCTCACTACTACCTGAACCACCCTCATCCACATTATCTACATCAGGACATACCATAGGTGCCTTTCCTTTCTCAATGTACCTATTGGCTTCTGAACTTTCACCTAATTCATTACCCTTGACACAGTTTGACCTTTCACCTACTTCACTACTAATCACACAGTTTGGAATGTCTACTCTCTGACTTACTTCATCTACATCATGCTCAACAAATATGTTAGCAGCCCTGTTTTTTTTAACAGCATAATCCTTAATCTCACTTGCATCCTCATCTAATCTTAAGATCCTAAAGTCAACATCTTCATCAGGCATCCACCACAACCTATATGGCTTTTTAACCTCCAAATCTTGTTCTACAATACCACATATTTCAAAAAAACTCCATTTTTCAATATCTAAGCCTTCAAACAGTTTTACATTCCCCCCAGTGTAATTGATTAACCAATCCCTAACAAAACGTCCACCATAGTGAACTGAAACGGAAATAGACATTCTGAAACAAAAAAACACACACTCAGCACCACACTAAGCATGCGAAAATAGAAACCCACAAACGTACAAATGTAACATTTTTATACGAACAACATTTTTATACGAACAACGTTTTTTATTCCCCCCAGTTTTACATGTTTTTTATCATCTATTTCACCGAAAAAACATACAAACGTAACATTTTTATACGAACAACGTATTTATACAAAACGAACGTACCTGGGTTTTCTTCTTCGCGATACCTTTTTGCAAACGAGTACGATTTAGAGCTTTGCGTTCCAATACAGATTCCAACACCAATTTTCGGAGGCAATCGAGTTCCAATCGTAATCTTCTCAACAATTTTCCCCAATTTGTGTCTGAACCCTAACCCTGGAACAATTTCCCCCCAATTTCGTGTTTCTGATTCTGAAAGAAGAGGGAAAGAAGAAAAGAAGAAGAGAGGGGTAAAAATGTCTTTTTGCGCGAGCCCAGGTTCATTAAGGGCAAAAATGTCATTGCCCCGCCCCACAGCTGACGTGTCCTGACACAAATCCATTAAACACATGCCACGTCACTAATTACCCTCCACCTCAGCAAAATTTTGTAATTAGGATGAAATCTCAAATGATTAATAATTACAGGGACAAGATGGGAGGATTAGTAAGCTCAGGGACGAAAATTCAAATGACCCCTAATTACAGGGACGAAAAGCATATTTTACCCTTTAATTTAAATACATCGTGTTCCTTTGGTTAGCTCGAAAATGACGACACAATTTTTTTCTAATGATAATGGAGTTTACTTTGATAATGATTAAGTGTTTCGTTGGTTTCACTTTATAAGATATAAATTTGATTACAGAGATGTTGAAATGGTTATGATATGTTTGGTCGCTCTCGAATATAATTGATGTTATTTTTAAAATTGAATTTATCTTAAGTTAGAAATTGGAGTTTTTTGACTTTAGAATTGATTTTAACAATCAAATTTATTACTCAACTCACTTTATACCAATATATTCAAACATAAATCATTTTACCTTAATTACCTTAATTTACTTTAACCAAAATCAAGGTCGTTTATTGATTTCAAATAAAAGTTTTCTAAGAAGATATATGTTGGTGGATAATTAAAATTATTTACGCGTTTTAATTTAAATGACTAAATTTCATTTCATAAATTTGAGAGAATAAATTATCCAAGACTTACATTTTTTTTTTTGAAACAATCCAAGACTTACAATTGTGATGTGTAAAATGCTAATTTAAGATAATATTCGCTTACTACATGTTTATCTACACAGTTTTTTAAACACCCCCAAGTTTCTTTTTCCATTGATTAATGGTTAAATTAGTTGTCATTACGCTCATAATGAATAAAATATAAGAATCCTATAACTTTTGAAATAAAGAAAAGGGTAAGGGTGGTTAGTTAGGTCCTAGCATTATAATCAAGCATTATCTAACAACTCATATGTCCATGGACGGTGCAAGGGCAACATAGAATAACCCTCCCTTTCACAATCATATACATTTTATTATTATAGACTCTTCATATATATACCATGGCAAAGAATTCTTATGCAAGGCATCATCAATTAATAGTTGATCAGATAAGTTCAAAATACCTAATTAGTCTTTGGTTAATTAGCTAACTCCTTTGTTTTCAAGTAAACTGCCAAAATGGTGAAGATAGGTTTTGGTACATTTGATGACTCATTTAGCATTGCCTCCCTCAAGGCTTATCTATCAGAGTTCATTGCCACTCTGATTTTTGTGTTCGCTGGAGTTGGATCAGCAATTGCTTACAGTAAGTAGTGCTCATGTGTAACTAACTTCTTTTTTTATCTTTTTAAAGAAGTGTGACTAGTTATATGATTTGAAATAAAAATTATTCAAGAAATAAGTGGAATAAGCTTTGTAGCTCTAGAGGTTTTCGTCGTCCAATTTACGAAAATCTCATAGACTTCTTCTTCTCGTGCATAATATTTGTCTCAAATCGTTTAAGTTAATTTTAAAATAGACAAGAGTTACATATAGAAGATGAAAAATGAATACGCGTATATGATAAGTGACCAACCTCATTCATGTCACTTCTCGGACATGTGTGTTTTTGTCACGAAATGTTTGAAAAATGATAACGGAGACATCTAGTAAGACTTAAAAGATTTACTTGAGACAAAATTTGAAGGAATATTTTACTTTTGTTAAGAGTTATTAGCAACTTCAATAAATTCCAATATTGGCAAAATATAAGCTTACATCAGATGGTTGGTAACAATATTGGACTATTGGTACAAATGTAGAAGGAATGATGAAATGTGGTTGTTTTGCATTATGCAGATGATCTAACATCAGATGCAGCCTTGGATCCAGCGGGTTTAGTGGCAGTAGCTGTGGCTCATGCATTTGCACTATTTGTTGGTGTGGCCATAGCAGCAAACATCTCAGGTGGACATTTGAACCCAGCTGTTACTTTTGGATTAGCCATTGGAGGCAACATCACCATCCTAACTGGTCTCTTCTATTGGATTGCCCAGTTGCTTGGCTCTATTGTTGCATCTCTCCTCCTCAATTACGTCACCGCTAAGGTATATTCAAAAGTACATTACATAATTTTAGGTTCAGGTGGTTAATGGTTTCGGTTGATGACAAATCGTTTTGGGAAAGCCCGAGGCCAAATCTCAATTGAAACAATTTTTTGTTTAAACGTGTCTTATCTCTTAATTGAACTCCTGAATATCGGGACGCCTTTCCATTTAAAACTAGAGGATGAAAAAAAGTCACACATTAACGAATTCTTTTACTCATAATCGTAACAAAATCCACATATTAATAAATCATTGAATAGTTGATAAATATACATTCAATTTTCTTATATTAATATATTATGTTGGATATAAATTTGCAGAGTGTTCCAACCCATGGAGTGGCTGCTGGTCTGAACCCTATTGCTGGATTAGTGTTTGAGATTATCATAACATTTGGATTGGTTTACACTGTTTATGCCACAGCAGCTGACCCCAAAAAGGGCTCAATTGGAACCATTGCACCCATTGCTATTGGGTTCGTTGTCGGTGCCAACATCTTAGCCGCCGGTCCATTCAGTGGCGGTTCAATGAACCCGGCTCGCTCATTTGGCCCAGCTGTGGTTAGTGGAAACTTTGCTGATAACTGGATCTATTGGGTTGGACCATTGATAGGAGGAGGCTTGGCTGGGTTGATTTATGGAGACGTCTTTATTGGTTCATATTCCCCAGCACCAGCATCTGAAACATACCCTTAAAATTGAATCATGGTTGTTGGTCCTTTCAAGCTTAAACTTTGTTCACTGTTTGCTTGCTGTCATGAACCTTTTGGTTTTGTTTTTTCTTTCAAAAAGGAAGTTGTAACTTGTATTATCTATCCACTGCTTGTAATAAATTGTAAATTATAAAGTTATGAATGAAGGTCCCTTTGTTTTGATCTGAAATATTGTTACATTCACAAACACCACTACAGACTAATCACTACCTTCATAAATAGCTTACCATAAACTGCAGAACCAACCTTCATAAATAGCATTATGCAATAATAGCTTACATAAAGTGCAGAACCAAAAAAAATCGAGAAAATGATGCAGCTTACAGAATAGCCTACCTTGGAATAACATAACTTAACGGCAAGTAAGGAACATTTAGACTACGGGTTTCAAAGTGGAATTAAACATACAGAGAACGTTATTTAGGGAAGTAACTGTTAACCACAACGTGTATTTCCGGATTCACGGGGTGAGTTTAGCAAAATCATGGTAAACCTTAGTGATTTTGCAAAACTACACTATGGAGCTCCAACAAAATCATTGTGTCACAGGGATTTCATCAAATCCAATGTATTCTAAACATGCACATAGCAAGTTCAAAAGCAGATGTGGGAAGAAAAGAAATACAAATAACATAATCTAATGATTAATGAACTGGTAAATCTGCCATGATGATATGATGCAAACCAACAATATGTAATTAACAACTATCATTTACCAAAATGCCTGTATTCCAGTGATAAATGGAAATAGTCAAAAAAAAAGGACAAGTAAAATTGCCAAAATATAACATGGGTTAATAATAGTAAACAAAATTTGTAAAATTTAAAGAAATCTACTAAGCCACACGTTGAAATTGATGGATGTTTTTTTGCCTCCGATAACAATGCAAAAAGGTACAAATCAATAATCTTTGTAGCAGTGTTAGCCAGAACTGCTATTAATAAAACCTTCCCTGTGACCTTCAAAGCCCGGCCGCAATAGCTTTTTCTCTCTCTTTGCAATCTTCCTCATTTTCTTATCATTAATCCTCTCAGCTATATTATCTGACCTTTTCTTTTGCTTCTCTGCCTTCAACTGATCCCTTGATTGAACTCTCTCTTCCCATTTCTCTGCATTTTTTTCTTGCTTCTTCTTCCCCTTATGTATGCTTTTCTTTATCAATTTGGGATCGTCATGGACCTTAATTCCTGAAGCTCTGTCCATTGCTGCTTTCCATGCTTCCTTCTTAGCAATAGCTTCACCCTTCTCAGGATCATTCTTCTTCAGTTCCTCCAACTTCTTAGCCCTTTCAAGTTCCTTGTGCTTTGAAATTTTTCTCTTCTTACCTAGCATTTCCTCATCCTGAAGTTTAACGTGACCAAACACAAGCTCCTTTGAAGCCTCCGCGGCATCCTTCTTCACCTTCTCTTGTAGCTTCTCATCAGGTGCAGGCTTACTTTCATTGGTCTCATCATCCCTCTTGCGTTTATTATCCTGATAATGATATCCTCTCTTGGTGTCTCTATCTTCCCTCTTCTTAGCCGCCTTTTCCGGATCCGCACAGTTACGAGTTGACCGAAAACCTTCAAGCTTGCGATGAAGCCTTTGGCGAAGCTCTTCATAGGTCACAGACCGATCATCTCCGTCCAGCTCCGACACAAAAGGCTTAACCACATCCTCTTCTTCCTCGCCTTCATTCGCTTTTTCTTTTCCCAAACTCTTCTTGAGAAGTTCAAGTGTGGTTACAGGCTTCTCAGGGTCTAAACGCTGCACCTTAGACTTCTTGATATTCTGTATAGTTTTTTTCTTTGCCTTTTCTTTCTGTTTCTTCTTGAGACCCTGAAACCACGGTTTCTCGTTATCATCAGTTGGCAGATAAAACTTAGCTGGAATAAGTTCAACCAATTTGTCGAAAAAACTGGCATGCTCGTGAATCACAGACTCCAAATCTTGACCAACATCAACAACCTCTGCAACAACCTTTTGCTTCCTCATCTTCATCACTCCAAAGTCTCCCTATAACAGCATGAGAGAATAAAAACATTTTTCTAACAAAATAAAATTCTGCTTAGTAGAATGATACATCCTAAATAAGATATCTGTTTTTCAAATTTTGTACGCCAGTATTTGAAAATTACACAGAATTCAGTCCTCTGTAGCATCGACACCAGCACATGTGATTACATTTAATCAATTTATTTTTTTCTTCAGTATGGTGTTGACGAGTGAACGTCATATCTAATGTCTGTGATAGTGCTTTGTAGGAATTCAGAGGCATGCAATACTGTCTGTGTATACCTTTGCCAGCAATATGTATAGTAATACTAGTTATAGAGTTAGGGACTGTTTGGATTGACTTATTTGAGCTTATCTAATGACATAAGCTTTGTGAGACTGTTTGGGAAAACTTACGAAAACAGCTTATGACAATTTTCATAAGTTTTTTTCAGCTTATTTTCATAAGTTCTCCAATCTAGCTTATAGCATACATAAAAAACAATTTAACTTCATTTTATCGTTTGCTATAAAAATAGCTTATGAAATCTTATACATAACATAAGCGGTTATCGTGATAAATATAAGCTGTGTTCATCCAAACAGACCCTAAAACCAATTAAAAAAGAAACATTTGCAACTTTGTGATTAACAACAAATGATAAATTGATAGTTTAATTTGCAAGATACAGACGATGAAGAAAATAAAGAACGAAGTGGTGACAGAAAACAGAATCTGAAATTGTAAAAACTAAAAAGAGAAGAAATAAAGAGATAAACTCAAATAACGAGACCATACCTTTGGGAAGAAGCGGTGGATGACGGCGGGTTCGGGTCGACGGACGGCGAAAGGCGGAGTGATTGGGATTTAGAAATTAGGGTTTCGTGTCTGCGAGACACAGATAATGAGGTGCGTGTAACTAACAAATAGTGTGAGAGACAATAATAGGTCCGGTTTATTTTTTTAAAATGTCTAAATCTAATAATTTTAGTTCAACATTTTTTAGTTTTAATTTCTCTAAGTTTGATGTAACCAATTTAGTATTTTTTTCTCTAAAAAAATTTGATCGGTAAAAAGATAAACATTGAAGATTTCGACTTGAAATTTGCTTTTTTGACAATGAATATTTTCTATTGACACAAGTAAAATACGTAAATGCCCAGTAGTTAACTACAGCTGAATACTTGTTAGTCAAATGACTACAAGTGCTTCCATCAAAGGTCACAACAATACAAACAAAATTTTCAGAAGCATTCAATTCAATTCCTTCTCAATTCCTTTGTGTCTCTTCCTCTAATCTCCTCTTGAAACAAACAATGAATATTTTCTATTGACACAAGTAAAATACGTAAATGCCCAGTAGTTAACTACAGCTGAATACTTGTTAGTCAAATGACTACAAGTGCTTCCATCAAAGGTCACAACAATACAAACAAAATTTTCAGAAGCATTCAATTCAATTCCTTCTCAATTCCTTTGTGTCTCTTCCTCTAATCTCCTCTTGAAACAAATAGGTCTACCCATGAAATCAATTGTTTAACCTTCTTCTTCACCATCACCATCAACAACTTCATCTTGTTCTTGTTTTATGAGATGAAAATTGCTGTTGACACATTAGAAAAGGTTGTGACACACATGTAAAATACGTTTTTACCCCCTCGGCAGTTAACTGCCGAGGAATTAAAAATCCGGCTGCAGCTAACTGCCGAGGAATTCCTCGGTAGTTAACTGCCGAGAAAAAGCAATTTTCAAAAAAAAATCTCCTTCGGCACTTTACTGCCGAGGAGTTGTTTCATACTTTTTATCTTTCCACAAGCACATCACTTCACCTTCTGTGGTAGTGTTTCTTTCACCTCTTCAAAACACCATTTTTGTTGAACAAACACCATTTTCATGTCTCCTCTTTATTCCATCTACAAGATAAATGGGTTTTTTCCATCATCATATTGAAGGCAAAAATTATTCAACAACTATTCTCTAAAATTTGTTAATGATCCCAATTTGCAATCACGTTGGTTGGATTTGGAATTGAGCAATCATGTTTAATAATTTAAAATTCTGCAATATAAATTATATAAAAATAAAACAAAGAAAAATAGTGAGGAATCAAAGTTAACTGCAATTTGGAGAATATTGATCATGAAGGCACAACAGATTGACAAACAAGTCCATAAATAGACAAATATGGAATCTGGTTCTCTTTTATATGAACAACGTGGATTAATTTTGGCTTGTATGTTAATACATCGTACATATGCCATAAATTATTGACAAGAAAATGGTGTTTGTTAAACAAAAAACATGTTGTTTTGAAGAGGTGAAAGAAACACCACAGAAGGTGGAGTAATGTGCTTGTGGAAAGAGAAAAAGTATGGAACAACTCCTCGGCAGTAAGGTGCCGAAGGAGATTTTTTTTGAAAATTGCTTTTCCTCGGTAGTTAACTGCCGAGGAATTCCTCGGCAGTTAACTGCAGCCGGATTTTTAATTCCTCGGCAGTTAACTGCCGAGGGGGCAAAAACGTATTTTACATGTGTGCCACAGCATTATGTAATGTGTCAACAGCAATTTTCTTATGAGATTAACATGAACATTTTTATCTGGTTTTTCATGAAGTAAATGCCATGAAAGAGAAGGGTTTTTTGAATTCAAATGGAATGAAAAAGAGTTACCAGTGAGTGACCCATTTGATGAATTTGTTGGAGATGACATAGTAGCTTGATAAATCTGCTTGTGCATCCATGGATACAAAAAAAAAATGATTTTTTAGAAGCAACAACAAAAATTGCCCAATTCAAAAAAATCTATTTTTTTTCAAAATTATAATGGGTAGTTTCAGAAACAACAATAAAAAATACCCAATTCAACAAAATGGATTTTTTTTTAAATTGAAGTTATGGGTATGTTCAAAAACAGCAATAACAAGAACAAGTACAAACAATGGGTGGAGTGAGAATAATAAGGTAAAGATGAAGAAGATGATTTTTGTAGCATATTAGAAAGAGAATGGTTAGAAAGAGAAGGTAGAGGAAAGAATATGAATGTGAATATGTGAATGTAGCAGGGAAATTGAAGAAAAATTGAATGCAAGGAAATTGAAGATTGGGTTGGTTCTCTGTACCTTAACTACCGTTGAGTGCCCGCGGCTGTTAACTGCCGCCGGTTTGCAGAACAGTAGTTAACTGCCGATGGGGGCATTTTAGTATTTTACTTGTGTCAATAGGAAGTTTTCATTGTCAGAAAAGCAATTTTCTTTTGACTTTAACCCTTCTTAATATTTTTTATGGGAGATAAATATGTTTTCAAATGCTCTTTGAGCGCAAATAACTTTTTTTTTTTGGATCGAGATACAATCCATTCACTTTAAAATTACTAGCACAAAAGAAAGGAAAAAAAAATGTAAGTTTGTTTTTTTTGAACTCGGTTCCCATTCACGTTGTCCAATAAAATGACTTTAGAGGATTAAAAACAATAATTTTTTAATTTACAAATATGGATTCAAACAAAAAAAATTACATGCATTAAAAGAAATGTTATGGTAATTACATAACATTTAAGATTGTCATTGGATAAGTTCATCTTGTCATGGGAATTGAATCCGAGATAGGCGGTGACGCCTGTCCAGTTTGAATATGTTTCATGATGATATTGATAGGAACGATGGAGTACATGGATGCTTCTAAAATTCTTATCTCAGAATACATATACAGATGTTAGAACATAGAAACTGAATCTTTCTTTGCATTCCGGATTCATATTCTATAACATGAACCATTATTTTACACATTCAATATATAAACATGTCAACATACTGAAGCCAAATATGTTTAAAACCAAAGAATTGGGGATATGGCACATTTTGAATTTTATATGCATGTTAAAATTTCAGATTATAGAATCTAAACCAAAAGACAATATTTTATGTGGTCTGCAATGCATCAACAATTTACGTGGTCCACGACATATAATTTTTATTTTATTTTTTATAAAAGTGTGTTTGATTCATTTTCATTTTATAACATAGAACAATGAACACTTATCCAATCGAAATGAATTTTAACATAGTTGTAGTCTACAAGAGGAAAACCAACGTGTTTAGAATCTGTGTTGAATTTACATTGTATGGCTTAAATGATCAACTAGATCAAATTAGTGGTCATCTCAGCTGAGAACATACGCGGAGGATGGTCAATGTTGAATATCGTTATCCGTTGATCGACTCAGATGGACGAGTTCAGTTCACCCCGATGAAATTTCAGAGCAATGTTGATGCGAGAACTATGTTTTCAATATTTCGTGAGTATAGTTCGAAGGGGCCAATCGAGTTAGACGTTACCTTGGTGAGATCTGCTCGTGCTATTCAAGCAAGTTTGATTCACCGAAGACATAGAAATCATGGTGTGCATGGATGAACCAAATGAAGAAATATGTTTGTCTCATCCATTATCTTGTTTGTGTTTAATTTATGTTTTTAATTTATTTTACTTATGTTATTGTAATTGTTGTACTTAATTATGTTGTTATTAAGAAATATTATGTCTTTTGATAAAAATTTTGTTTTATGTCTTTTGACTACATTCGGACACTAGAATTCGAATTTGTAAAAACATGATTTGGATCCTAGAATACGAACGAGGAAAAATAAGAAATGGGTCATGCTAACTTATGTCTAAGGGCACATGTTAAGGATTCAATAAATGATAAATATTTATTACAAAACATTAAATTTTAATCTTTAAAATAATAAATTGACACAATATCTTAGATAAAATTTCCATTGTACTACCTCCGTCCCTAATTATAGGGCCCTTTTGAAAAAAATAACGGGAATTAAGATAGTGGATATTTGTATTAAATATGTTTGTAATTACTATTGTTTTTACAATTTTATCCTTTAAGAGAGAGGGTTGGTTTATGTTTTCAACATGTTATTTATGACTGATTGAAGAAAAAGATGTATAATAAATAGGGACATGTATGTAAAGAAATAATTAATGTAGTTGGAAATAGCAAAGGGGTCTTATAAAAAGGGACAAAAAAAATTCTCAAAATGGTCTTATAATTAGGGACGGAGGTAGTAAGTTCCTTAACACGTGCTCTAACATTTTTCATATAGTTGTGGCAGTGATTCTCACTTTTACATTGCAACCTACCTTTGATTCTCATTCTCAATCTCATATACAATGTCCTCCCCTACTCCTAATATGGACATAATCAGCACATTGCCAGATTCCGTTCTACACCACATCCTCTCATTTCTTCCTACCAAACAATCTGCTGCAACAAGCATCCTCTCCAAGAAATGGAACCAACTATGGCTCTCCGTTCTCACTCTTGATTTTGACGACCAAGGTTTTCCAAATTTCTCCGCTTTTAGACATTTTGTCTACTCAGTTCTGCTCATGCGTGACACTTCCTTACCCATCCGATCATTTCGTCTCAAATGTGGTTTCGTTCAAGGATGTGATCCATATGATATCAATCGATTTATTTGTGCAGCTGTAAAACGAGGAATTAATAATCTTACTTTAGACTTGTCTGGTACTAATGATGATTTTCAAATCCGATTGGATCCTATAATTTCCACTATTTTTAATTGCAGGAACCTTGTGGTTCTCAAGTTGAAGTCACTAAGAGTGTATTTTTGTCCTCGATTTGATTTTCCACTACTCAAAATTCTCCATTTGGATAGTGTTTACTTTTTTGGATTTCACGAAGGAGATTTTGATAAACTTATTGAGGCATGTCCTGTTGTAGAGCAATTGAAAGTAACAGATTTACAATATGGGTCGCCACATCTCGTTATGGTTCCTTCTAGAAAAGCACAAAAATCATACAGGCTACCATTTGTAATTTTAATTGGATAATCCCATTTTCATGGGTTTGTAGTGCATCATTTATTCGATTTGAACCGGTATGACAGTCACTTCTCACTAGCTAAAGTTACAATATAATTGTAAAACTTCTGTTTAAATTCTAATGTTTGTCTTTGATACTCTCACAGAACACCGATCAGCAAGTACACGCTTCTCATAACTTAACTCAGATAGAACTTAAATTTATGGAACTTTTTCAGAGTAAATCGAAGTATTTGGTCAAATTTCTCCAGCATTGCCCTAAGCTTCAAGATCTTACCCTTCATAAGGTTTATGTCCATGATGATTAATTTATAAGTTCTACTTTCATCCATTGTAGATTTTTTTCCTGATCTTCTTGTCTGTTCTTTGACAGCCTTATAAAGTTGAAATTGATGAGCATGATTTGAGCGAACCACAAACTGTACCTAGCTGCCTTTCTTCTAAATTACGAACATGCTCGCTTACAGGTTATAAAGGCACAAATTGGGAGTTTCGGTTAGCAGAGTACATTTTGAAGAATGGAAAAGTACTACACTCCGTGAAAATTAGTGCATCTTCGGAGGATTTAAATATGAAGCACCAAATGTTAATGAAACTAGCTTTGTGTCCAAGGGGATCGATTACATGTAAACTGTCATTTGATTGAGGAAGGTTAGGGCATGTATACACTAATCTCTAATTTCCTAATATTATTCTATATTCTAGATATGCAAAAGTAGCATGGGATAGTTTGAAAGGTATAAACTCATCTCGACCTCTATTTGTAATGTACTCGCTCATATTTATAAACTGTTTAGATTCATTGCATAATTAATGTATCTGGTCATTATTTGCGACGATAGTGGTCATTATTTGCAACATAGACTATTTAATGTCAATGTGTTGTAGAGAAAATATGCATGGTTTGATCTTAATTTGTTTTGGAAGTCTCAAATTCAACTTCAATATTACTCTCGGTCTCCCACCGGTAGCTTTTAGACTTTTATCACTTGTAACTTGTTGAATTTTGTTGGAAAATGTTAACAAATGTCTCCGATGTACTTAGAATCTTTAATAGTTACTCCCTCCGTCTCATAATACTTGACACAATTGACCTTATTACGCATGTCAATGCAACGACATTTTATATGATATTATTTACCTTTGTATATTAGTAGAAAAGTAAGGTCAAAGTAAGATAGATCAAAATTGCACATTTTCAAATGGGTCATCTATTGCGGAACGAAGGGTGTAATTTTTATTTGAAATTTGTAACATTTGACTTTTTTAAGGAAGACATCTTTTTTAAAAAATATTTTGTTTTCTTCAAAAAATACTTCCTCCGTCTCTAAATAATAGTCGTTTGTGCATGATTATTAAGGAAATGATTGATTGTGTTGATTTTAATGGTAAAATTAGTATTATTTATTAAAACACCCTTATTAATTGTAGTAAGCGGAGTAGTTAAGTTGTATGAAATTCAATAAATAAGGGTATAATAATGGGAAAAAAAATAATAAATGATGCATTCATATTTTAAAGTGACAATTATTTTGAGAATAAGAAAAAAATAGTAAAGAGACAAATATTATGAGACGGAGGGAGTAGTACTTTTTAAATCTTGTGTGCATAGGGACACTTGTTAACTTTACCTTGTTAACTAAATGCATCACATGCTTAACTTATTTCAAGCCACTCGTTTGGTAGATGAGGCTTGATTTTCTTTTACTGGTAATATGAATACTGGATGACCATGGAAATAACTTCAATTGATTACCATTTATTAACTTTATTTAGGTTGCTAAAAAAAACGTTATTTAGGAAAAGTAAAGAAAATTGAAGCTTGTTTCGATAAATGAAATAGTCCTTACTGGGCTTGTTTATATTTTTGTGATATACGGAATTTTTTATGTGTCTTCTTGTGTAACAAATTGTATTTAATTAAATTTTTTTTTAGTACACCATGCAAATGTGTTCAATTTTTCTATTGTTGCAAATAGTTTTTTTTTTTTTTATCAAAGCAATGAAAATAAATTGCAAAGAAAATTTATTTTAACCTTTCAATGCTTGACTAAAAAATCCTCATATAGTAATTTAGTTATACAAAAAATTTCTATTGTTGCATATAGTAATTTTAACCTTTCAATACTTGACTGAAAAATTCCTCATATTTGCTGGATTGTTCAAATCTTCTTTAAAGGAACAAATCTACTAAACTAAATATGAAAATAATTGTCCGTGCTTTTTACCATTTTGCCCTTCTGAGGGCATTTTCGTAATCCTGTAAATTGAGAGAAGGGCATTTTGGTAAAATCAACGGGCACTTGGGTAATATGAGAAAAGAGAAAGAGAGAAACGGGAACGAGAGAAACAGAAAGAACTCTCCTCCCTCTCTCTACTTCTCTCGACCTCCCCCCTTTCTTCCAATTCCTACCAAATTCATCAACCAAATCCATTCCAAATCAACATGCAAGCTTGGAAACTTAATCCTGGTAAGATGTTAGCTCAAATTCAAGCTTATTTCTTCAATTTGGTTTTTTCAGGTTTTTTTTTCTTTCCCAATTTGAGTTTTAGGTTTTCTGTTTTTCAGTTTTTTCTTTCTTTGTTTCTGCATTTTGGTTAATTGATTGCATGGTAAAGTTTTTTTTTCCTGTACAGATCAAAGAAGAAGAAGAAGAAGCCGAGGAAGAGAAAGAAGCAAGGTGAAATTAGAGTTTTGAAACCCAATCCCGTTTTCCTTCTTTGATCTGAAAAATACCAATATTTGGGATGAAATTTGTTTTAATTAAATTTTCATTCATCTCTCTAATGTATGATATTGTTTGTTTTTTGCATTTTGAATTTTAGATATGTTGCTAAATGAAGGGTGATATTGTTGTGTTAAGGTTTGTTGTATGCAGTTGCTTATAGAAGTTATGATTTTTGAAACCAATTGTAATTAACACAAACAAAAATCAATTTTCATTATTAGTTTGTTGGATTTAGGATGAATTTGTAGGTCCGGTGATTGAACAAGGATTTGGAATTTTTTGCAATGCAATTTGTATTGTGAAACGAAAATCGGAGAGGGTTTCGTCGCCGGTGATTGAATGGTTGCGCGTTACCGACTTAGACGACGGATAGTGATAATTTTGGTATCAATTTTTCTTTGATTGATTTTTAGGGGTTTTCATGTTTGGTTTTATTTCCCTTTTCATTGGTTAGTACCTTCTAATTAGTTTTTGTTTTTATATTGAGGTTTCAAATGCAAAAATTTACTGAGAAGATTGTTGATATGATGAAAGCAGAAAAGCTATTTGAGTCTCAGGGTGGTCCAATAATTATGTCTCAGGTATACTAAACATGCTGCTAACTTTCTACTTAATCTATCTTAGCTTTAAATTATCTAATGTTTTATTAATTGACTAGAACTTTTAATTTTGTGTAGATTGAAAATGAATATGGACCTATGGAGTATGAAATTGGTGCTCCTGGTACATCCTACACGAAACGGGCAGCAGATATGGCTATAGGACTCGGTATCAGAGTTCTGTGGATCATGTGTAAGCAAGATGATGCTCCTGATCCTGTTGTAAGTTCAGCTGAATTGTATCATTTTTTAAAAATACATTTTTATTCTTGATATAGTCTTTTATGCCTCCAAGGATTTCAGCTTCTAATTTCGACGTAAATAATTTTACAGATTAATACCTGCAATGGCTTCTATTGTGATTATTTCTTTCCAAATAAGGATTACAAACCAAAGATGTGGACAGAAGCTTGGACTGGCTGGTATTGATGCCTTGCTTCTTATTTCTTAGGTTTCCATAAGAAGAAGATAAATGCAAGCTAGATATAATATAAGTCGGACTATACATTACTTTTGTTCCTCTTTTATGTATGCAGCCACACACCTAACAAATTCTTACTAGAATTATGTTTGCCAATAAAAGTAAATAAATGGGTTTAAGTAATTCAATTTTTTAATGAAGTTGTTTTAGTGTCTGTATTTGATTCCTCTTTGATCGCAACAATACAAATGCAACAAACGGCGGGTTCTGCATCGTCTCCCACGATGTGGGTCAGCATTGGATGATGCATCATCATGCGGCTTTGGCAGCAGAAACTCAAATGGAGCTGATTCATATCAGTACTGCTCCATTGCTTGCAAGGTGATGACTACAATTTGACAATCATAACCATTTATTGTTCCCGTTCATTACACTTCTGAGTTATGACATATAGTTATTACTATCTTATCATTTTTTTTATTTGAACTTTCAGGTCAAGGATATGTCAAGAAAGTCTGGTGATAGAGTGTAATATGTTAGTCCATATAATAAGATTTATCAGTATATTCCCTAAAAAATAATTTTATGGAGCATAATTATTTGAGAGCATAATTAAGACATTGTATTTCCAAATAGCATGTAACGACATGATAATAGTACACTAATAAATGATTTTTCGTGACACTGTATTGTTTTATATATAAGGTTATTTTGATATGGTCATATGATTAGTACTTCTGTTGCAGGAAACATTGGTTTGGTTCCATAATTCTTTGGATTGAATGTTAGAGGTGACTAAATTTTTGTAAGTTTGGATTTAAATTTCTGTAAAATTTGAGTGTATTTGAAGTCCTGAAGGTTCAAGTAATTGCATAAGTGGTTTAGAGTAGCATTTTAATCATGAAACTAGCTCTATGGATTTTTGTGCTGCATAATTTGAGTCTCTCTTGTGTGTTTTATAAGGTTTTCTTTGGTTTCTAATGCAATAGCAGATGTGTTGCAAGAAGATAATTATCTCAAGAGCAGCATATATAGAGAAGAAGCTATTGAGGCAATTCTCTTTTTAATATCTTTTATCTTGCACTTACTTTTTTATATATAAGGTGATTTTGATCTGGTCATATGATTACTACTTTTGCTGCAGGAAACATTGGTTCGGTTCCATAATTTTTTGGATTGAATGTTAGAGGTGACTAAACAGAGTTTGTTGAAGTCATAGCATTCAGGTAACACTAATCATGTCATCAAGAAATTTAAATAATTTTTAATGAAATAAATTTGAAATAGTTACCATTGATTTTTTGAGTATACATTTATACAATGTGGTTATGAATTCTGATGAACTTCATGATAAATTCTAGGCATGTACACAATGTGGCATTTGAGAAATCAGATTTGTTCTTCATCTGCATTGTTAATTCATATGTCTTTGGTAGAAATTTTTTAGATTTTTTGTGTGGAGGGTGGGATTAATGTTTAGCTTTAGCTGCAGTTGTTCTTAGATAATCCCCTCTTCAGTTTTTTCTGTTTTATTTGGTTCCACTAAGCTTGCAAATTTATTGACATTGTTATGTTCTAGAGGCAGTGACAAGCTCGTCTGTATAGCAAAAGCGTGAATTTCTATTTATGATATTTGAGAGGCAATCAAATTAAAGGTATAATCCTGGTTTTTTAATCATGGCTTGAATTTCTATGATGTATGATTTTCTATTTTCATTTTCATGCAGTAAAAGGTGGATAGAAATTAGATATGTGGAAGTTTGTACAAATGAGTGTTGTGTTTGTAGTTTTGGATTGATTTTGCTTCAGTTTTGTTTTAGATATTTTAAATATTTGGATTCAGTTTTGTATGAAAGCAAGTGTTGTTAAATTCTGACGATGAAGTTGAAGACTTCACTGCTCCATCTGATGCTGTGAAGATCAATCTGAAGAAGGCGAAGCAGATGATCCCGCAGATGTTTATGGATAAAGATGATGCATATGTATCATCTGATGAGGAAACTGAGGAGAGGCTAGCCAAACAGTCCCTCTCTTATAGAGTTGTGAGTTCTTGCTTCTCAGCTACTATAGTAAATGTATTGTTGTCACTTTGATTTTGGCAGAAGTTTATTGCATTTCCATCTTTGCATGCACTAAGGTACTCATGTGATGAAATGATGATTATTTTTGTTTTCATATCAAAATTGTAATGTGTAACAGGAGAAGAACGCTCAATTCTTTTCACCGGCTGAAGATGAAAGCAGCAGGGGAGTTTTCAATCTCATAAAGAAATTAAATGTTGTTCCTGATACCAAGATAAAAGGAAGAACTCCATGTAAGATCTATTAATTTTAGTATTTCACGAAATTGGCAAAACCTATGCAATGTACACCAATCAGGCTTCAAGATTATGACAATGCTAACGGTTTGTTCCATTATTGTATGCTGCAGCCATATTTGATATGCCACACATTGGCCAAAACATAACTAAATCATCAAAGGTAGGTTACTTTGAACTGCTAGAACATAGCTATTTTACCTGATGAAGTGCTCCTTTATCCCAGCAAATTTGTTAAATAAAATTGTAGGGGGTCTATATATGTAGATGTTTTTCTGACAACTTCAGTATATACTTGAACCACAAAACTGTTTTTATCAGCAATACAGAATTATGTTTAATGTGATTATTTCTGAGTTATTTTGTTTTAAATATTTCAGTCATCTTTTATCGGTCGAGCTTCAAATCAATTTATGCCTTCTTCTCAAAAGCATGGATCAAGCAAGGTCCGATCATCATATATATTTGGGAGAGATGACAGCAACAGCAGACCTTCAGTGTTGATGTCAGAGGATTCTTCAGATACGGTAATGACTATCAGAAATTCAAATTTATTTGTACTGCATTTATTTATAAGGGAAGAAGTATCTCTTAATGCAATTGCAGCCATATATATAAATCTACCTTTTTTAATTTGATGTATTGAGCTTGATTCTATCTTAATCATTTATAAGTCTTACGGGACCAAACTTTCCCTTTTGTAAGGGTTTGTGAATAAACTGTTCCTTTGGTATGAATTCTGATATGTGATTATATTTTTTTCTGTGGTTGCGGAAAATTAATAGAAAACCTTTGCTTGAAGCCGTAGAGAAGATGAAAGAAGGTACGCACACAAATCATGTTGTGCCGAAAATCCTTCCAAATATGAATAAGAGTTCTTTTTGATTCATCATTTTTAGTCCTTACTGACCTCTGCATTGTATTAATTTCATGTAATGTGTATCTTTCCAAATGTGGCCAACTGTGTGCAGTAATGAGGTTGTGACTGCACACAACCCGGACCAATCATTAGCATGGTTGGATGGAGGAAACTGACATTGTTTGTTTATTGAGCAGGGTGGTTAAGAAGTTTCATTGCAGACTACGGAGTACCATTCTTGGTAGTGGTGTGGACAGCTTTATCATTTACTGTAGTAGCAAATAAAGTACCTTCTGGAGTTCCAAGAAGACTCATTGCACCTTTGGCTTGGGAATCTGCATCATTACATCACTGGACAGTAATCAAGGTAAAACAACTTATAGCATATTGAAAACCATTGGACTTTGTTATATCTTTTGTTTGATAAATATCTTACACATAAGCACTTTAATTAAGTTATGTATCCAAACATGACATAGTTTTGGAAGTTACTGACATAATTTCTACTGCAGGATATGGGGAAGGTTTCTCTGGAACATATTTTTGCTGCTTTTGTTCCAGCCTTAATGATAGCAGGGCTTTACTTCTTTGACCATAGTGTTGCATCCCAACTGGCACAACAAAAGGAATTCAATCTCAAGAAACCTTCGGTGTATCACTATGACATATTGTTACTAGGATTCATGGTATATATTTATATTTTATATATAATATCTTGTATGGAGATGTTTAATTGTCACTCACATTAATGATACCAGCAGAACTAATGCTTTTCTTTGAATCAAACATTTAGACTTTGCTTTGTGGACTAATTGGTTTGCCTCCTTCAAATGGAGTTCTGCCTCAATCCCCTATGCACACTAAGAGTCTGGCTGTTCTCAAGAAACAGGTGTGTAAATGAGTATTGATAATTGTAATTTTGTATTGAGTAGCAAGGTTGAATTTGATATTAGGGGTTTGTTTGGATTGACTTATTTGAGCTTATATATTGGTATAAGCATTTGCGAGACAGTTTGAGAGAGATTATGAAAACAAATTATGACATACAAATAAGCTGTTTTCTGCTTACTTTCATAAGCTCTCAAGGATAGCCTATGATCACATGTTACATGGTATTTGAAAATAATTTGACTTTTATCTTTTTTTTTATAGATAAAATTTATATGATAAGTGATTATGCTATAAACTCTTGATTAAGTTGTTTATATACACAAAGCCTGGATATGGTGATTCATTTTCCTTTGAACTGTAGTTGATCAGGAGAAAGATGGTTAAAAGTGCCAAGGAAAGCATAGGGAAGAAAGCTAGCAACTCTGGAATATATGAAACGATGCAAGCAGTGTTTATAGAAATGGATAATGATCCTAATGTAAGCCTACACCTTCTGATCCTCTCATCCTTTTGCTAATAAATATATTCGGCAATTGTTATATATGTTTTTTATTATTAATTCATATTATATTTTGATCTTTGCCCCGTCCTATAAAATTCTGGTTCTGAACCTGCCGACACGGACGTCAAACACGACACGAATAATAACTAAATTACTAATTGTTCCTGAGCATGGTTCTGAACCTGCCCTTGGATTTGATTTTGTGAAATTGAGTGAGATGACATAAAAAATTAGGTTGTTTTGCATGATTAGACATTCCCCCAAATGAATGCATTGATTTTTTATTGTTATTATTTGATTTTCTATGTTTCTATATGTTTTCTATTGGACTGAAATGACAAGAATTGCTCAAAGTATAATCTGTGGGAAAGTATAACATCGTTGTTAAGAATTGGTATCAGTAGGTGTGATGGTATCTATGGATTAAATTCTTTTTATGTACAAGTGTAAATGTAATTGGTACTTTTCTGTAAACCTTTCTCATGACATCCTGTATCTTTGAGTATTTAACTTTAATAAGTGTGACTTCTATAATTACTTTTGTTTAAACATTACGAGACTTATAGGCTAATATGAATCATTTGTACGGGATTCTCCTATGCTACATCCTGCACAGCAGTACTTGAAATTGAGATCTCTTGGTGCTCCTGCGGTTCTTCTTTCATTAGCAATGCAGGGAGTTTTTCGAGGATTTAAAGACACTAAAACTCCTTTATATGCCACTGGTATGTATGCCTTGACAAACTTCAATTGTTATTTGCTATAGTTCTGATGGATCTGCTACAAAAGAGCCAAAGCTGGTTGATTCAACCAACAAAGATGATGTTGCCGCAGTTGATTCAGTTGTGACTCCAACTAGCAAATCTTTGGGAAAGCGATCTGCTGATAGCGTCAAATCAGCAGATGATATTGTTTTGATTGATTGTGACAAAAGAGCCTAAGCTGGTGCGTGTTAAGGTTGAAGCCGATGAGTGAAGTCTCTTGAAAGATTATCGAGTTTTGGTTGTGTTGCTGATGTCCAAGTCCGTCGTCCTTTCATTTTGTTTTGTTTTTTCTTTTAATTGCTGCATTGAAGTTTTCAGTTATGTTTTGCTGCTGCCAGACTTATGGTGTTTTTATGTATGACATTATCAGTTTATAGTATTTTGTTTCCGTTAATGATTGTTTTCGAATTATAAGTTGTGCACAGAAATTTCTCAATCAATTGAATTATGGTTTTGTGTTTTGAAAGACCTGTTATACTTTTCATTTATTTCTATTGCGCATAATGTATATGAAGGCTCATTTATATGTACTTCCAACTGTGCAAATACAGTAGAAGACTTACAGATTATCAGCACAATCTAAATTCTTAGACAGGTAAGATCCTGATGTAGTAAACCTCAAATATGTTTTGTCCATTCAATGTTCCTTGATGCTTCACTAATAGTGACGTATCATTCTAGCAAATAAAATCAATCCCTTGGCAATTGTAGCATAATAATTTGTCATGGCCATGAAACTTATGATTGTAAATACATTGCAATTATGGGATTTGATATTGAGTGATATGATTCCTATTTATATGCAACCCTCTGCTCTGTAACATATGCGGAAAATAAGGGTTTGATACTAATTGATTCAAGTTAATTCTATTTTATTATTTTGCATTATGTAGTATATATTTTGTGGATGATAGGTTTATTCTTAAAACTTTTAATTAGTGAATCCCTTAAAAAAAAGAGTACTCACTTGCAGGAGTACTCTAAATATTGTGTTATGGTTTATAATTATCTGTCATTTCGCAATCTATCCGTCTGATATAATATTTTGTCAAAAAAGTAGCTAACCCCCGTGCGAAGCACGGGTTTGTAACTAGTTGTTTCTAAAAAATGATTCCTAATAGGCTCAGTGAAGGAACCTAGTACTTGAGTATAAGACCACATTCAATTCAACAAGAGAAAGAAAGTTTCTTTGTTTTATTTTTATATAATAAACCTCTCATTTTTATTGAGTATATAGATATATAGACTAAGTACTAAATAATTGTATCCAAAAAGATGGAGCTATGGTCCATCCCAATCATTGAATTATCACTTCTAAATTAGTTATAAAGAAATCAGTACATATCTTCTTGTGTGTGTGTACACGTGTGTATTTGTTTTTCTATTGCTTTAGATAGACTTTATTATACATACATTTAGCATAGCCAAGTCACTTTCCAATGTTTTAGACCACGTATATAAGTTCAGGAAAATAATTAATGGGACTTTAGTATATCCAAATAATTGAACAATTACATGTGGTGTGTGAACACAATTGCACAACTCAAATTAAACAGATTAATTTTGAGACAACCAAATGAAATGAACAACATCCGAAGATTGTGTTCTGGTTTCAGTTCCAAAGTTGTCAGAAATTACAGTCACAATTCTTTTAATGATAATTCTGCTTCAAGTTCCTTCCTAACTCATGGTATCCATGTCTTTCAATGTCCTGTAAGTGCCATTCATATTCTCACATCCATTGAATTATTATCATCATTTCATTATCCAATATCACATGTGAAATGTTTTTTTTATTTTTTTGTTTTTGTGATAGGATTCAATTGGAATTGTAGCAAAACTATCAGATTGCATTGCCTCAAATGGTGGTAACATTATTGCTGCGGATGTTTTTGTACCTCAAAATAAAGGACTCTTCTACTCTAGAACGTAACTACTTACTAATCTCATTCATTATTTGTCTTTTAACTAACTAGCATACACACATATTCAATTCATTTTATTTTTCTCATTGTTATTACAGTGATTTTGTTTTCGATCATGTTAAGTGGCCTCGAATGCAAATGGAAGACGATTTCTTAAAAATCTCTAAAACATATAATGCTGTGAGATCTATTCTAAAAGTGCCAGCTCTTGATCCTAAGTATAAGATTGCTGTTCTTGCATCAAACCAGGTACACATTATTAAAAGTTTGTTAACATGTTTCTATAAATAGAGTTAGTTAGGTTAGTTATCCATGTTATCTTCATTTTATTTGAGCTCATAATTATAAATAGAGTCGCTTGTATTCATCATTGATCAATTGATAAATTTATCAATAAATAAGATATTGTAGTAATAATAATATATTTTTTCAATAAGTATAGATCCTATAATTTATATGTATAAAGGCACAAATTACACAAATAAAGGCACAAATTGAGTCATTGACACATTTCTCAAACTGATGATATAAGTAGACTTTTATGCACTCGAAAACGTAATGCCCTCTCTATATTGTTGCAGGACCATTGTCTGATTGATTCGTTACATGGATGGCAGGATGGAAGACTTCCAGTGGATATCACTTGTGTAATTAGGTGAAATTTCATAAACTACTAAGCTAAACTGATTTATGTTTTTCTATGTAATATATTTTTTCAATCTTACTCATTGTCTCCCATGATCACATTTAACAGTAACCATGATAGAGGTCCAGAAAGCGAAGTGATTCGTTTTCTTCAAAGGCACAATATTCCATATCATTATTTAAAAACAACAAAAGAGAATAAAAGAGAAGAGGATATCTTAAAGCTGGTTCAAGACACTGATTTTTTAGTACTAGCAAGGTATACGAAGGTAAAAAAACTTGTTAGAATTCATGCTCTCTGAATGTTTACTATTATTTCAGTATTTTCTTAAGAGTAATTGTGGCAACTGATTTATTTGTGTAGATAATATCCAGTAGCTTTTTAAGGAGTTATGGAAAGGATATAATTAACATTCACCATTGCTTGTTGCCATCATTTAGAGGCAGCAATCCATTTAAGCAGGTAATCTTCTTGGGGGATGAGAGGCTTCGCCATAAGCTATCTTTAGGTTATTTTCATAAGCTCTCTAGAATAGCTTATAAAAACAGCTTATAACATATGGAATAACTAAGTTGTTTATCCAAACATGGTGCAAATGTGTTTAATATGATAGATTATCTTGGCAGGCCTTTGATGCAGGTGTGAAAATAATTGGTGCGACAAGTCATTTTGTGACTGAAGGACGTGATGCTGGACCTATTATTGAACAAATGGTGAACAAATTTAACACATGTTTATATTTTAAACTCATTTGAGTCAAATTGATTGCTTTATTCATAAATTATGCTACAACCTTTTCAACTGCAGGTTGAGAGAGTTTCTCATAAAGATGACTTGCAGAGCTTTGTGCAGAAATCGGAGAACATTGAGAAGCAATGTCTGTCAATGGCAATCAGATCTTACTGCGAGCTTCGAGTATTACCATATGAAGAAAAGAATACTGTTGTATTTTGAGGGCAAACATAAACTATACATAATGTAATATTTTACCAAAATGTGTAATTGAACAACTCACATTATATTCTACTTTAGTGATAAGACTTTCTGATATACCTTGACACTTTTAACCTGTTAAAATTTTCACCTGAGAACAGATGCAAAGAACATTTAAATTAGACAGTACGTATTTATAATCTGATTGGAAATATAATAGATGATCAATATGCTGCTGAGTTTTTTTTATAAAGGTGTAACTGTAGATGTTGCATCTAGCTCTTCCTGCATAATAATGTGATGTTTTGGTCTGGTTTATGTGGTTTCGGAGTAGCTAAGTTATTGTATAATAATTGGATTGACCAAGATATATTTGTCACTATTGTTGGTTTTAATTTATCCAAACTGTATACTCTTTGAGGGATCCATAGATTCAAGGTGGAAAGGGAAAGAGGAAAACAGGTAAAACAGTTAAAACAGAAAATCAAAAAACAGAAAAAACCTAAGCTGCACAATAACATACTAACTAACACAAGACAAATCTAAAACTAACAAGAAACACAAGGCATTAAACTAATAGTTTTGGTTCTATTCACTGGTGCAAAACTTGTAATTGCTATTAACCATGTTATTGGTGCAAAGTATATACCAACTTTGTCAACAATAAATTTTCGTCGAAAAATCTGGTTTGCCACCTTTAGTGGAGTTTCCCCTCCCAACCGCAAGGCTCTCTTTTGCATGTCGTATGTCCAAGTTGTAAGCCTAATATGCTCTTAATGGCCAATTGGCCATTTAGCAAAATTTTAGATGGAAAAAATAATAAACATGAATAAAGGATGTTAACAATTTTGGATAGCAACTAACGTGTGTTCGACCTAACACCAAACTACCATTGACACAATTGAAATATACATACCTCATTATATTGCAAATTTAAATATACAAATATTTTACTAAATTATTCCCAAAAACATGAAAGAAGCTTCATCCAAGTTGGCTTTATGGATAATCTTCATTATTCTTGCATCTAATACATGCTTTTGGCTTGCAGGGGTACAACTCAAAAGGATGGTAGCAGCACAGGCACAACAAACTTATAATATTAAATGTCAAACAGATGCAGACTGTGAAAGCCGATGTGATGCAGGAGTTTGCGAAAAGAACTGCCTCGAGTTGCCTAGTATATGCCTCAATGGCCAATGTGCATGTCCCTTTGGCCCTGAACATTCTGTTGCCAAAACCTTGCCAAATTCAACATGTGCCTTTGATGATGATTGCTTAAAGCTCTGTCCTTCTGATTGCAGCATTAGAAGCTGTCTTGAGGCTCAGTGTCACTGTGGATGTCATGGATAGCAAGCTGTCACTGTGGATGTCATGGATAGCAAGCACATTTGATGTCTATGTACTATTATATTGTATGTTGATATTCCATTTACTAAACTACAACAATCCTAGATTTTTAAATAAATATACTATAAATAAAAAGGTTGATGTTAAATGCCTCAGTACTTTTGTGCTGCACATTTGGTACTTATAGGTATTACTAAGGTTTTAAATCATGATTGTTGATGTTGTTGTTGTTGTCGTGTCGTGATTTTTAATATTTCAGAAAATCGTGTTTAAATGACATCGACATTGCCTCAAATCTATGATACTGTGGTAACACGTATTAACAAACATAGCCATAAGCAGCTCCTGTAGTGAACATTATTTCATTTTTGTGATTACATTTTGTATGGTAGAGGTATAATATAACGTTCTTATGAGTTTCATAGTTTGACAAAATTTTATATGTCCTACTCTATTGAGACATATACAAAATCCAAACAAATCAAGAACTGGTACTAATATTTAAAAAATTCATAGATTTTTCGGTTGTTTCAGCAGAGTTGACTCGACCAAGTAGAAATTCTATTCCATCAACCCATTTTTGCTTGTGGAGTTTGCTCTCACACTTAAATTCTAGAAGACCTTGTGCAGTTTTGAGGCCAAAATAGAGATCTTCAGAAGCTTCCCTTTCTTTTCTGTATGGCCATGCAGAGTCTTCATTACACACTCCATAAACCACACCTATAAAATAATAATCAATCTATACTCAAAAGAAAGAACCATACAAAAATTTCTGAAGAAAATGATTTTTACAATGACATATTGGCAATAGATAGTTGCAGCAAGTTATGTGCATATGATTGTTACAGTCAAGATATGTTTAAAAATGCTTACATTTATTCTTTTTGGAGAAAGCTCCTCCAATGTGCTTGCTTTTGATCTTAATTTTGACCTGAAAATTAAGATAAATACAATTTCTTATCTCCAAAATTCATCTCTTTAATTTTTGTTTTTAGGCATGAGTTAGAGTACCTGATATTTCTTGTTGATGTAAACAGCCACATGTTTCCATCGTAATGCACCTGAAATGAAATATATCAACCATAGAGTAAAAATAATGATACAAAATAAAATCGAATGCAATGATGTGAATTCCTTATTCCTTTTAATTGAGAAAGAGCTAAGTATGAGCTTTTACAATTTGTACCTTTTTCCGTAACCTGCAACAAATCTCCCTCGCATGGAGAATGGTTCTCATCAAATATCTGACACTCAGAAGCAGGAGAACAATGTGTTTCTGCAATTCCTCTATCATAGGGACTAATTGATGCATTTTTCTTTGCTTCTTTTGGAAATCTTGCTCTCAAAGCTGCTTCTCCTCTCAAAGCTTACAGGAAACAAAAAATTAGACCAAACCATCAATATTGTTCCATATCAAATCCTACAACTTACAATCATAGAAAACAATGTTTTAAAAACGAACCAGACACTGAACCACGAAAAAATCGCAATAGAACCACTCAAATAGCTAAACCATAGATAATGTCAGTTCACAGTTCAACATTGAGCCGTTGAACTGTCTGGTTGAGTTTGATTCTTAAAACATTGATAGAAAGAAAAAGTAAGTACCTGTTGCAGCTGCAGCAGTAAGAGTCATTAGATCACCTGGCGTTTGAATATCGACCGCAGACTTAACAGTAGAAGCGACACGGTCATGATCAGCACCTGCTAACTCTGCCATTTCAACACAATAAGATGCTAAGAGCTGTGTGGCTGAAGCCATAGCAACATCCAATTTAGAGTGATTGTCACTACTAGCAACCACAGAAGCCAACGCGGAGGCTAGTCCGGCAATTGATAGTGCAGAATGCACGTGCGCATTCTCTACACGTGCTCGATCTTTCCTCTTAACAGAAGTGTTTGCATTCCCATGATGCTTCTGATGTAAGTGTAACCATTTTCCAATAGTACCCATTCGACAATTAGTAAATGGTATGAGCTTTCCAGGCTGCAAAAGATGAACACAGAACTTGAAGCTTGAAAGAACATAAAAAATACACCAACCAAACATGTTGTTATTCTTTATTTGTCCATATCTGGGTTTCAACTTTATTAGTCTTTTGCTTAATTTTTAGGTAACAAACAAACAAATATCTAATGCTATTTGCCCTGTTTGGATAAATAACTTAATTAAGCGTTATAGCATAAATGCTTATCATATAAATGCTTATGTATAAACTATTTATATAACACAATTTAAAATGAAGTCAAATTATTTTCATAGTATCTATAAGCTGTTCTTATAAACTATCCTGGAGAGCTTATGAAAATAAGTTGAAGACAGCTTAAGGGTTTACGTTTGTAGTTAAGTTCATATAATTCGTTCAACTAGTCCTGATCTAAAATGCATTAAGTATTTGTGAGATTATTTAGGAGAGCTTATGACTCTTCCACAAGCTGTTTTCAACTTATTATCTATAAGCTCTCCAGAATAGCTTATGAAAATAGTCTGATTTCATTTAATCTTATGTTGTATAAATAGCTTATTCATAAGCACTTATATGAAATGTACTTATGCTATAAACGCTTAATTAAGTTGTTTATCCAAACATGGTCACAATTTGTTTGGATAAACAATTTAATTAAGCGTTTATAAGCTATTTCTACAATAAAAGATAAAATAAAGACATACTTTTTCATATAATCTATAAGTTGTCCCTGAGAGCTTATGGACGTTTAATAAACGGTTCCCATATACTCTTCCAGACGGACCTCACAAATACTTATGCGAGTAGATAAACTCAAATAAATCAATCCAAATAGGCCTGAAATGTATTGCTAGTCAACATTGACTCGATGAATAAGCTTACCGTTAATTGAGGCGCAGAAATCACTTCCGGCAATGTTTCATGAGTCTTATCAAGAAAAGATTGCTTATGTTTCTCAGTAAGAGCCTTTGAAATCTCAGAAGCAGAAAGACTCCAGGATCTAGACAAGAACTCCATAGGCTCAAGAGGTGTTGGTGGCTCAGGAATTTCTGGCAAAGAGAACATTAATTTGTTTAGTTCATCATTTTCTTTCATATCTTCAAACTCTAACCCTTGCCATTGCCATGATCCTTTTCTCCAATGTTGAAACATATCACTTTCATTTTTTTGATCCATCATTTACTAACCACTCACAAATTCTGTACATCAAAAAATATATGAGTTCATAAAAATAAAATAAAATAATTCCATCTGATTTATAAACTTTGATGATCTCCACAAATATATATATATATATAGGGCTAAAAAGAAAAAGTTATAGGGAGAAACCTTGTAATTTTGATGAAGAGAAGGTTAAGATCAGTTGAGAGTGAGATATAGGAGACAGAAGTGTTGTGTTAAGAAGAATGTGGTGGAAGGAAGAAGATTATAGTAAAGAAAGAATATTATAAGGTTGAATGGATAGAAAGAAAGAAAAAAACAAAGTAATATGGTTGTGAATTTAAGAAAAACATAATCCTGAATAAGTGGGTATGGGTTCTTGTCTATGAAGAAATGAAAACCAAAGTACGGTGGTAGTAGTGAACCTTTTTAGTTACAACGTTGGTTTAGTTTAGCGCGTTTTCGTACGTAGTAGGAGTACTTTTTTCGATTGTTCTATGTGTATGTGTAAGAGTGTAAGTGTAAGCCAATCCAATCAATGTGCTTGGATTGGATGGACCAGTAGTTTGGTCTGGACGGTGGAGTCGTGTCGTCGTAGATACTATTGCTTTTGTAATCTTCCTATGGTACTTTTCACAATTCTCTAAAACACTCCATCTTTGGAAAAATTAGTCATAAGTTTTGATTCTTACTTATAATAATCCAAAAACATTCGATGAGATGAAAAAAGATTTTTTTCAGCTTTGCTCAAGTGTTCTAGATTTGAATTCCACCTTGAAAATACGACAATGTTAAATTTTTGAAAAAGAGTTTGATCATTGTGATCGTATTCAAGTTGGTTCACACAAAAATTTCAACTCATGACAAAAACCAATAATATTTGAATGATAGATATTAATTTTATTTTTTTACAAAGAATGATCTATATTTATTGATAGGCTTATTAAAAAAAAAGTTTTGCTTTAACAAAAGGTTCAAATCTCAGTCAAAGAGAATATGAGACTTTATAATTAATTTACCATATTACTCTATATATTTATAGTTAAATTGAATTTTTTTAGATCAATTTTGACTCAAAATTATTAAAATTAAAGTCTTAGCTTGGGATACATGACCTTTAAGCCAACCCTGTTTAATCCGTTTGAGTTGAAACAAATTTGTGATTGAACCACTCAATTTTTTTTTCTCCAAGAGGAACCACTCAAATAATTAAATTGCAGACGGTGTTATTCATAGTTCAACCAATAAATCATCCAATTAGCTAGATTTGATAAAAAAAAAAATCATACAATTTGATTCAGTTTTGAAATATTGTACAAAACTTAATTTTATCGTAAGTAACATTTACTACTAGTACTTAATTATAAACACTCTTAAATCATACTGTATCATATTTATCACAAGACTTTCAATAATGACAAAATTAATTTATGAGGTCAAAAAACTATCTTTTTTTGGTAAAATAAAGTTTAGGTGGGTTCGGCTCCGGTAACCACCAGGGTCAGGGCAGGCCTCCGGGCCCAAAAGGCACTTACAGAGGTACTTACAGATTACCCACCAACACCGTTCTCACATCGGCAGTGGGAATCGAACACACAACCTTTTGAGGGGAAGTGGCCCGTTCCTTACCAACTGAGCCAACGTGTGTTGGTAGGTCAAAAAACTATCTAGCACTCAGATAGTTTTTCGGTATTATTATTATTATTATTATTATTATTATTATTATTATTATTATTATTATTATTATTATTATTATTATTATTATTATTATTATTATTATTATTATTATTATTATTATGACACTCTCCAATGTGGCTATGAGTGGTCTTTATGAGATTTAAGTTGGGATTATAGAGAAAGGGGACTTCTAAGTTTTTCATTGCCAAAGAAGAAAATCAGAAAGGGATGTCCTTATTCTTTCCCTGTGATTTAGAAAGTTATCATACTTTTTCTAAGGCAACAATGAAAAATATTTAGTTGGCCACAACCTCAAATTAAAAGTTTCTTTTTTGGTAGTGGTCGGGATTTGAACCATGGACCTTGCATATTTTATGCATTGTCCCAACCAGCTGAGTTAAGCTCACGAGGACAAATTAAAAGTATTTGAGCATACATGCATAGATGATAAAAAAAATTAAAAAATAATAATTTAGTCACATCACTTAATTTTTTCTTTTTTTTCTTTTTAATTTTTTTTTCACGCATCAAAGACCTCCCAACATCTTAATGCCCCTACTTAGGTCACAAGCTTGCGTTACCAAGCTCGACAATTTTTTTATTTTTTTTAAATGTGTGTGTGCCTAAATAAATTTTATTTGGGGTTGTGTCTATGCAAAAGTTGCTCGGCAAAAGTTATCATTAGTCTCGATTACTTGGGACTATTTTATTGTACCAAAAGCATAGCCCACACTTAAGGTCATGTGGCTTATAACACTTCTAAGATAATGTCTCGATCCCAAGTCCATAACATTGTATTTATGAGTTATTGTCTGTTTTACATCATATATGAGCCCTCGCAATTTTGTCTTTTGTAAAATGCGTCTTGTGAGACTATTTTAGTGTATATTAGAAGTATTTAAAACTTTTTAGAATGTGGTCTTTGTCTCGTGTTTGGTACTTGGCGTTAGGATTTCGAAATCAAGCCAAATGAGCTAAATAAATTGGCAACGAACTCTCTCTTTCTCAAGGGAATTATCACTAATTTGAAATATCGAAAGGGATAAGATTCCAATGTCCAATCCAATGAATACTTTTTTTGGATAGGCAATCTAATGAATACTGATTTGAAATTTGGAAGTGTACTAGCTAGTAAGAGTCAATATGTGCAAATACAAAGAACTAAACGTGAGAGTGCCTAATCGTGTACCAACTTTGATAGATTTGCACACAAGTCCAATATAATTTGAATAAAAACAACTCTACTTTTTCTCAGATGAAGAAAAGAAGAAAAAAAGTCAACACAACACTTATTTGCTTCGATTTGTTGCTATCGTTAAATTGAGTTTTCTTATTTAAAATTGACGAATCCATTTATATATCTTACGTACAGATGTTGTGATTAGGGGTTGGAAACAAGTAGCCGTTCACATTAGGTAATACGTATCACTTACTCCCCATCTTATAATATTAATCGTTTAAGATTTATGTACGATTTTTAAGAAAATGAGTGTTTATTTTAATGCTAAGTGAAGCGAAACATTCCATCAAGAATTGGTCGTTAATAATTTTGATTGGCCGACACCCTGGCCCACATGTATTCCCCTCTGGCCCACACGTTTTCCACAAAACTAGTGCTTATAAAACTAGAAAATACTCACCCGTGAAGTTTTCCGAAACATTATTCGGGACATATAGCACGGCTGTTACTAAAACATTCATATTAATTTTAGTTAGTGGAGTAGTTAAGTAGGATGAAATTTAATAAATAAAGGTATAAAAGTGGAAAAAAAATGATGCATTGATATTTTAAAGTGAAAATTATTTTGAGAAAGAAAAAAGATGTTTAAAAGACAATTATTTTAAGACGCAAGGAGTAAACAAGTCCGGTTAAGATATTTAACAAATGGAATGTTTGGATTGATGAACCATTGTGATTTGTCAATGTTACGGTCATTTTAAACACACACTTAATACTCAAAAAATCTTTCAAGTCTGCAAAATCAGAGCTATATAAATAAAGGGAAATATTAACTTGTGCCTTCAAGGCACAAGTTCTTTTGCATTATTTTTTTATAAGCAAATATTTTATTATTATTATTACTATTAGCGGTTGATGAACACTTGTGCCCTTGTATACGTTCTTTTATTGTGCTAACGCCTGTAAATTATAGATTTTTTTTATGAAATTTAGATTTTGATTAAAATTATATGTATAGATGTTTGTGACTTATTATAACAAATCGTGTTTATATTTTTCAATTACATATCAATATTGCAAATATAATATAAACTCTTATACTTTTCAATAACACCAACAATATATCATTTTGAAACTATAACTTTATTTAGAAAGCAAAGAACTTTTATGACCCCTCTCAAAAAAAAAAATCTTTATGACCTATTTAAAGGTCTTCTTGGAAAATAGATTATCGTGTCGGTCATACTTTATATAAGAGGTTAAGTGGTACCTTTTTTTAGAGGGAAAAAAAAGGTTATGTTGTACCTTAAAATACATGTTAACTAGTCAAACAAGCTAAGTAATATAAAATATTCTTTTATAAAGAAATAAAAGAAGAGTTATATCATAAAACATTCAAAAATTTCAGATCAAATATAAAAGAAGTCAAAGACATAATGGGCCAATCTTGAATTTTAAAGAAACTTTTTGTAAGCAAGAAAGGAGGATGTTTTACCCCGTACCCCTACAAATGTACTTTCACCCCTACAAATTATTGAAAAGTCCAATATTACCCTTTTTATCATTCAGCTTTTAACACAGTTAATTTTCACCCTCCCTTTGAACATTTCTGAATCCAGATAAGTTCACCCCACATGACAATTATGTACTTTCCGACCCTCTTCCAACATGTCTGGTCTTTATTTTTGATTTTCTGAAAGCACCGGAACGATTCTGTAAATTCGTTGTATTATCATTTAAATAATTTATGCCATCAAACCCATTGTTAAATCCTTAACACTGTAACCAGCCATGGATTCGAT
Source organism: Medicago sativa (assembly GCF_051527215.1). NCBI lineage: Eukaryota > Viridiplantae > Streptophyta > Magnoliopsida > Fabales > Fabaceae > Medicago > Medicago sativa. The sequence continues at coordinate 5,590,579 of NC_140753.1, forward strand.
GCCTTCTTTTAATTGATTTTAGGCATGAACAGATTTATAAAGAACAAAATACGACACTTAAAAAAACGTGATGCTTTGAGACTGTAAGATCTGAATCGGATCAAAAGCCAAGGAAAAATTAACACAAATCATCTGACCGACCATGTAAAGCTTCCCGTTCTTAGTTTCTTGATGATGTGATCTATTATTAAAGGCAAATAAAAATTGATACAGATCATCATACCATGTAAATTGATACAGATCTGAATATTGTCTTGTCAGGCGTATCATGTATAAACACTGCCTTTTGTGTGATTTGTATGTGAAATTGCGAAAATGAACGCTCCATTTGATGCTTTCCGGAAATTAGAATGTGTTTTCTAGAATCTTTGCACTTAGGAGAGGGTGAACAGACAATTTTCGAAGAAATGTTAGAAAAAAATTGGTGTTTTAACTTTATATAGAAGGGTAAAATTGGTAGTTCATGTTAAATGTAGGGGTGAGGGTATAGATGTAGGGGTATAGGGTAAAATTTCCAAGAAAGGAAGGTTTTGTTCAGGTCATAAACTTAGATGTCCGTGACAGTCAAATGTAGCGTGATCATTAAGTTAACCTCCTTCCTATCGCAATATTAATATCACAAGAACCAAGTATTTATAATATATAGGGCCGTCCTTATAAAACCGGAGGTTCGGCTCTCAGAGTAAAAATAGGTTCCTGATAAAAAAAACGCACAATTTTTATAAAAGATTAATCTTCTATTTAAATTGAAAATAACACTCGTATAAAGATTATTAATCACCGAAATCAAAATTAACAATTTTTTTTACTAATGACGTGTTTTTAAACTTAGAAATAGAAACATAGAACATGATTTTTTTACTTAGAAATTGACACACAAAACATGTTTATTTTTCTTTTTTGAGCGGGGTGGAGGATATTGAACAAATGATTTTTTTCTTGAGGCTCATCATTTTGGAAGGCCCGGCTTGGTTGAGCTCTTTGCACTCCCCAAAGAACGGCCCTGATAATGTGTGTGTATATATATATATATATATATATATAGGGTTATGTTACAAGCCACCCTTTGGTGGTGTCTTTTATCAAGTCACACCTGATTTTCACTTTTTAGTTATAACTTTGCTAAAAGACACCTTCATAAAAGTAAGTTGGTGTCTTTTCGCAAATGCTTATAGAGTAACTTGATAAAAGACACCTTCACAAAAGGTGTCTTCTATCATAACCCATATATATATATATATATATATATATATATATATATATCACAAGAGCCAACATAAAAGAAAAAGATACGTAAACTTTTTTATATTATATTTTTACATATCACATCCCATCAGTAGCTCGAAATATTTACAACTCTTATAAAAATGTAACTCTTCATGTGTGTGATGTAATGCTTCTATAATCTATATATATAATAAACTACAAAGTACCTTTATATTTATAAAAAAAAAATTAAAAATCCCACATCGGTTGAGAAATACATGAATAAGTAAGTGTTTATAATTGGAGAAAATTCTCACCTCACAAACTGATTTTATGGGGTTGTGTTACACTCAACCACTTTTTTTTTAATGAAAAATCTAAAATACGTATTTTCTACATATCCTCTCTACTTAGCATTACATGTTGACATCTCTTTCAATGAAAATTTGAATATTGATTCACTGTTATCTTCTTCCACTAGATGTAACCTTAATTGGTCAGAATAACGTAATGTAAAGGAATGAAGAGAATAATTTGGCTTATTGATAATCAGCTTGATTGTATTCTACTCTTGGCAGATTCTGCCGTCAGTTTCTATAGGGTTTTTTTAGCATTTTCTTTTCCTTGTTTGGATGTTTCCTCGTTATTTCATCCTTTTTTTTTAAAAATATTTTGTTTTCTTCCAAATAATAATATATAAGAATTACTTCAAAATTCATTTATTTTGATTATGTCATGTAGCAAAATTATACAATTACAAATGTCACTTCTAATGAACTGTTATGATGACAACAACCGGCATTCAATTTTGAGTGGGCCATTTGAAAAGTAATGATGAACTCATGATAGGCTGTTGTCGAACCATCTGTAGGACTATACGAGAATGTGTCCATGCTGGGATGGAGAGGTTTTATCGTGCAAGTTAGGCACACAAATTCATGTGACAGTGTCTCAAACACAATTGGATGGATGTAAGGTATGCATCTTGAACCTAAATACTAGTAGTAAATCCCTTGAAAGTTCCTTCATACCTACCAGATATTCGCATCCGACCATAAATTTTATGATGAAAAATGTTATGAACACTCTCTTTTTAACATTCTCTTTAACACTTATTTTTTTATTGGGTAAAATCAAGTGAGTTTCACCATTTTATGTGAGATCCATTTCCAAAATGTTAGACTCAATGTGAGATCCATTTCCAAAATGTTAGACTCATTTAGAGAATGAGTGTTAGAGAGTATCCGAAAGAGAGTGTTTATAGCACTCTTCATTATGTGTTTTAATGCCTATACCGCACTAAGCTTTCAGACAAATTTATTCATGTATTATCAATTTCAAGAATTGTTTTAAGTTCACCAATCACTTTATAAGTCCCATAAAGTTTTGTTATATGTTCCTGTATTATTTTCCAAATTATCTTCTTGATATTTAATGAAAATCATCTGTGTTGATTATTGTTCCAACTTCCAACTAAGTCTCTGAAGTTTCAACTCTATTATGATAGATTGGAACGTTCTGGTTTGATTTGAGATTGTTCTGTTGGTGATATTAGAAAGTTCTCTCAAACCTATTTAAGTTAGTCTACAGTGACAGTTAATTTTGTTACAGTTTGTTATTCAATTCTAATTGTTTTGTGCTTGAAATAGTGACCATATACAAGGCCATTGGAATGTGAATTGAGAAAGCAATTCATTTGTTATACAATTAGAGAGTAAAATAGAGAAGGAGAGGAGAGAAAATTAGAGAAAGTGTATAAATTGTGCATAATTTCTTAAGTGTGCTATTTTCCCATTCATAGTGGATCATTTGAGTCGAATTTTGTCCCTCATATGTAAGAGTTCATCTATGAACAGGGTAACCAAATCATGTGTGTTTTAGCAATTTATTTTTCGTGTTCTAATTAATTTTCAATCAATTGTTCTTCACCAAGAATCAACTTAGTTTCAGCAAGTCACGGTCACAATAGTTTTACACAATAATTCAAAAATATTTATAGAAACATTTTTCCATTATTATTTTCCAACAGATTTAAAATACTTTGAAGTGGCCCCGAATTTGTTTTGTCATGACTATGAAGTATTTTTTTTTTTTTTTGTTACAAGACTGATAGTATATCTTATCCTAACAAATGATTTATCTGCACAGCTTTGAAGCATGTGTCTAAAATGGAAAAGTAAATACGATGTCAGATCAAATCGGTAAACTGAACTGCAAACCAGCAATTAGTAGAAGAGTGATTGTTTTTCATCAACCCAAAAGAAAAATGAAAAAAATGTTATTAGTAGAAATTGATATTCACAAATATTTATCAGTCAATGTATAAAAAACGCAGAGCATCTGTAAAATCACTATTAATATTGCGTCAAGTAACCTAGTTTGCATATAAAATACCAAGTTATAATAATGTCAAAAAATTGTTTAAGTTAGAAACTTGTGAGCCTGGGGCAGAGTACATTCTCAAATGTAATGAACTGCATACAAAATTAGCATGGTCACGAACTATGCCACCTCCCTAGAGCCTCACCAACTTTTATTCTATCACCACATTTGACATTGAAGTTGAACTCTTGTGATGAATCGCCTTCGTGAAGCAGTTTTGAAATTGGAGCTTGGAAAACAAGCACAACCGTTGATCCCATGTTGAAAGCACCTAACTGGCGATCAAGAAAAAATAAACTACATTATGCCAAATCTACTTGATAGCGCACTGGTAGTTTGAGTACCATAAAAAATAGAGATATGATTTCAACAGCATCTCAACAATCTCTTTAACAGTGAATCAAAAACAGAATTCTAAGACAAATTAGATCACACTTCTAACCTCATCCCCTTTTTTAAGTATTTTACCAACACCTTCACCATCATAGACCCGTTCTTCAGGAGGCTCTGAATTTAGTGACTTCTTTATTGGCTTGTTTGTCTGAAGTTCGGGCTCGATAAAAAGCTGCCATGAAAACGATAGAGTTTAAACCGAAGTCATCAATAAAAATCCAGTAAAAATGATAGGATATTTGTATCTGTAGATGCTTGCAAGTCATCCAAGCCAATGGGTTATCTTTAAATATAGGGTCTTCTGGCTTTTATTTTTCAATTGTGGTGTCACTAAAGATAAACTTATTATTGATCCATGCAAGCAGATATAGACAAGCTATATCAAATGTAGTTAACTTGTTGGGAAAGAAAAGTAGGATTTGCAAAACTTACAACTATTCTAGTCATTTATCAGAGTTGCTGACCCTTTAAATATATCCTAGGAAATGGGTTTAGTGGATGTTACTCTGGTTTTTAGTATGCTAGAGAATTACATCATTGAGGAACAGTGGACAAACCTCAATTGACCCAATATTTGTGGCGCCAACTGCGGCAAGCGCCATAAACCCTTCCTGCCATACACCTTCAAGGACAACCTGTACATTTTTTAGTGAAAGAATTTAATCAATGTTGAGTCAAACCAATATAGTAAATGTTAACAACGTCCAGGGTAAAATAAAGTTTAAGGTTTTAATTAAAGAAGACAACACTGCGACGAACTTAAAAAGAAGAGTTTACTATATTGACCTGTTTATCCTATTATATTGTGGTGAACGAATAACCATTTTATAACAGGATTCGCCTCTTGGTTAATGGGTTAGTCTTTATGAATAAGTTCATCCACTGGTATTCAAGGTAATTCTCCCAAAACAAAAGCAAATCAAAGGCATAACACAAAGGGAAAATCCCAAGGAGTTTATATGTAGAAAAAAATTAAATTATTACGAGTTAGTTCTAAGAGGTTATGCCTTTGTTTTGCTTTTGTTCTTTTTGGGAGAATCACCTTGAATACCAGTGAATGAATTCATAAAGAATAACCCATTAACCAAGTAACCCTAAACAGAGTGCCACTCCTATCCAGAACTAACTCGTAATAATTTAAATTTTTCTACTGAAATATATTCAATTGAAAAGATATGGAAACTCAGAGATGGAGTCGCGTGCATTAATATGCAAGTGAATTAATTCCTGTTTATTTTTCAGATAACGGTTGCTTTTCTTTAATGGAAATTTTTTTTCTTGGTAAAATTGTAGATCAACATGTCTCACATGGGTAGCAATGAAAGTGGAAAGGGATTAAGGTAGAAGGCCCAAGTTTTTTTCCAAATTGCAAAAATACATAAATAGACAAATAAAAACATGAGGCCTTGACAAGAATGCAAATAGAAGATAAATATGATATTCTCTCATTTCCTATGGTAATGACTAATGAGATATAAATTACCCTCTCGTTCTCAATATAAAGGTTTCTAATTGTTCTTGTAGCACGTTCGTTCACAGGATAAAGATGGCCTGCAACAAAAACAATAAACCAAACAGATAATAAGAATATAATAGACTACTTCAAAAACAACTAGTATGCTGCATGATAACAAATAAATGCAAAGCTTGAAAATCTACAGTTCTACTTCGCTGTTTTTACCTTATGGTTCCAATAATTATTTTCATAACATACATGATGAAAAAGTAGTATTCATTTGCAGATTTTAATAAGATAGAAGGAAAACATTGAAGTTTCCCTGGAGGAGAAAAAGGAAGGGGGGGGGGGGGGGGGGGGGGGGGGGAGTTTGAAATAAAGGAGCCAAGTAAAGAAGGGGGAAAAAATTTGCTCTGAAGCTTTTTGTTGTTTCTTTGGAAGGTATGTCCCTAATAATCACTGGTAGAAGTTATCTGGCAATCTACATTGCACAGAAGGGTTTATAACCAAGTAAAGAACTAGTCTTTCTTCAACTCAAGGACGAACAAAGATAGACACCATCATATATGCTAAATTAAGATGGAAAGAAAGTTCTTGCCCAAATTACTTCTAAAAAAGATTTCAGTTATAATTCAAGCCCTTGGGAACCCATCATGAAAAACTAGCCTATTCGATAGAAGAGCCTCATGGCTTAATTACAACATTGAACCTATTTCTTTGCAAAACACAAGATATGACATTGCATACCCGTTTGGAAGCCAGTGTTAATTATGGACACTTTAGGCATAGACTAAGCATGATGTTAGAGATATAATAGAAAACTATTCATGTGTCTTTACTCTTTACCAAACAGCTTAAGCTTTTCTGATAACTGTGGTTCATGACATGACATTAGGCCTTTATAATCAGATATTTTAGAGTTCAATCTTAACTGTCCTCAATCCTCATTTTTTTTTTAATAAAACAATGTTAAATTTGAGTATAAGGCAGGTGGGCTTGTGCATTCGTCACACATCAGTCCAATAGGATCTTGCATGAAGGGACATGTTAGAGATATAATATAAAACCATTCGTGTGTCATTGCGCCTTCACCTAAGAAGCCAAACTTTTGAAACAGATTAACATGAGGTGCAATTCTTAGTTTGTTACACTGGTAAGATTTGCATGAGATGGCTTACCAGAAAAATGTCTGCGTACAAGAATATTCCAGTCAGCTGGGGAATGTATCCGATGGTAATCTCCAGGCTTTAAGTAAATCACACAGTAAAAAAGACCTTTCTTTGGGCTGCAATGGAAAAAATTTAATCAGCAGAAATATTGGTTTTAGTGGACCACATAGTATGCACGCCTCAGAACCATACAAGTATTCAAGCAATAAAAGTGCGGAAAAACAATCTTGTGTAGTTTTAACTGCTCTTAAGTTTCATTTATAATTGTAAAATAATAAGAACCGTACAGAAAGAGAAATAGGGCTTCATGAAAAGATGACAGGAAAGAACTTTAAAATTGTAAAAAAAAAAAAAAAAAGATAATTTTCTCAATATAATGCTTCTATGGCACCCTCAGGCCCCTTATCCTGTTTAGTCAAATCGGTGCTGGTTTCTATCACAGGCAGGCAGCAAGCTTGCAAAATCATATTTCATATGTTCAAAACCTAGCTGACTTTAAAACAAATAAATTTCTATCAAAAGCATCATGAAAAAAATAACAGTAGATGCATGATTAACATTTACGATTTTCTTTAAAAAGCAGATCTATTTGAATACAGATTGCTCACAACCAGATGAATTAAGTCATTGCCAGCAGAAGAAAATTAAAACTACACCGACAAATTACCATGATGATGTTGGGTCCCAAACTTTTGGAGAAGCTAATGAAACTCTCCACCATGATTTCTTGCTCTTCTCGGTAGGTTTTATTGATTCACTAGTCTCCTCTTGCACATTGCCATGAGCTGTTGTTGGAAGGAGAGAGCTTGCACCAAGAAGGGAAAAAACCGGATATGAAAACCCTTTAACTTGTTCAATCATTGCCCCTGCTCCTTTCAACTCTCCAAATCTTAAGATTGTACCATCCACAGGACTGACCTGCAGAAAATAAATATGGTCAAGCAAGCTATGTATCAACTATAAACTAAAGATAGTACAAATGAAGATGTCTGAGATTGCCAAATAGATGTTACCAGTTACCAGACATAGTGGATCAGTATCGATAGGTCTGGAACCTTCTTTCAAAGCACGAACAAAGAATTCCTTTAAAGATGTATACTTGTCCAGAGGTAAAGCAGCTTCTTCTAAATCTGAGATGTCATTAGGAATTAGGATTATATTAACACAAATTTTAAAGCATAGGTTAACACGAACAAATCCTTCCAGTTTATTGACTATATGAGCTTATTACTGTGAAATGAATAAATTTTAACATAAAAAGGAAAGGCAAAACTACAATACTTGAATGGAATGCCCGAGCCCAAGCTTTGTATACATGTGGCCTTAACCACGCTGGTATTTCCTGAAAATTCAGGTAAATCATATAAAGAATATTACATGTAGAATTTATAAGATTATCTACAACGGAAACTGTAAATATTTTCAAACTTAATAGAGTAGGACTTGGATTGATAAAAAGAGGAAATAGAAAAATATTAATGATAAAAATATAATTGAAGTCTTAAAATTATGATATATTTTTTAATCTCAAATTCTCCATGTACTTTCTTTTTCTGATTAGGAGCCCTTTCCTGCTTTTCCTCCTATCATGTACTTTCTTTCCTTTCCTTCTAATAATATTTCATTTTTTTCATATATTTAAAAGTCCATTTGTATTTATTGATAAGGTTTCTTGTAGTTACATTACTTCCAATATTGTCCCTGTATTCTTATTACCAGCAGCAACACAAGTGCAAGGGAACACAATTGCAAACAAAAAATAAAACAGCTTAATGGATATATATATATATATATATATATATATATATATTTATAAGTATATTCAAATATTGAGTAGACTTCTTACCATGCTAGTCAACTGGCCCCAACATCTAGAAATTGATCGCAGAGGCAGAAAACTCACAAACGAAGCCTGTTTGACAAAGGCATAACACACATTTCTTAATAAGTGTACAGATGCAACACGCGAAATAAAAAAAATAAAAACACACTATTTCTTCCCTGTTATGGAGGAGAAATAATTTTGAGGGAAGTAAAATTTATACCTTCACATCAGGTTGGAACTCCACCTCAATTCCTTTTTCTCGCATCTCTTCAATCTGCCACAAGGGTAAACAATTTTCTTTTATCAAGATTATAAATTATAAAGCTGCAATTGAGAACAAAAAATTGAATAACTGAAGTTAAACGCCTTAAAAAGTTTCAGTATCATGGTTGAAAACACAGTCCAATATGTGTGGCACAAACAGAAGGCCTCTACACAGCATTTATGTTTTTCTTAATATGTGCTTTAATTTTATAGTGTCCATGAACAATTGATGTGTAAGAAAAATGAGTAATAAACAGTAAACATGAATGAACTAATGGCAATGATTAATCACCGTCATAGAAGATGAAATCGCACTCTAAAACACTACAAATTGATAAATTAGCACATAAAATAAACCTCGATAGCACGTAAAACTTGTTTAAGCAAAAAAAAAAAAAACGGAGAAAATCAATATAACAGGCTACCCTAACCCTAAAGGCACTATACATGAAGTGTTATCGAAAGTGTACCTTCTTGTCATCATACATTCGTCTAGCATGGAGAGCACCCAGCATAAGTATGGTAGCAACGGTTGCTCCAGGTAGAAGATAAGAAGAATCCCCTGCACATTCTCACATTCATAAGCTCAAAGCTTCTCAACATTGATAATACTAAGTGTATGTTTGGTTTCGTAGCGACAAAAAATGATTTCAAATCAACTGGTTTTGTAAAGTGATTTTAGTCAAACGTGAATTGAACAATAGTTTTAAATGTAAAAATCATGTTTGGAGTCCAACTACGATCCTTAGCTTAAAATTAGAATCAATTATAGAGGCAAAATCAATTTAATAAAAATTATCCAAACATGTGAAATTGAGAAGCAGTTAAGTTAAGTGAACTGACCTTTGGAGTTTCCATTGGCGCCGTTGATGGAAGAAGGAGGTTGAGGTTTTGGAAAGTTTTTGATGAAGGAAGTGAAGGGTTTATTAGTGTGGTTATGGAAACGAGTATGGTAAGAGAGTATAGGGAATCTATGCGGAACCCTTGGTTTCATTTTCGCAGAGTAAGAGGAAAACGCCGAATTGCGAGGGTCTGACCTGTATGCTGTGCTTTACTACCTGCTCGTTGCTACCGTTCCGCGGCGGCCTGGCGCTCCTTGCTCAAGTGAATGTTGGTGTTTTATTTTCTTGTAAAAAAAGTTATAAATCAAATTATATTTAGGGGAAATTGTATTAATTTTTTTTTAAGAGGGAAAATTGTATAATATTGTCTTTTTTTAAGGAAGTATAATATTGTTATCTTGCTCAAAAATCATATTATACAATTATAAAAGTCATGTTAAAAAGTAGGATACTTGAAATAAACAATAAGTTTTATGTAAAAAAAACTTATTTTATATGGTATTAGTTTTTGTAATTGAACATTGAGTTGTTCGCAATAAAAAAACATTGAATTATTGATATGTATATATTTTTAATGCGTCTTATATATATATATATATATATATATATTCTATTAGATTAAACATATCGCACATACTAAATCACAGATTGAATTAGTTCATAAGCGTATCTATACTTCAAAATTACATTGGTAAAATCCTAGTCCTATTCTAAAGTGATTCTAAAAAACTTAAAATTTTAATGGGTCATAATTTAAACCCCTCTTTTTGTGATTTTTGTTTTTACTTCAATCTAGACCATCCCAACTAAGAGCAAAAAGGATCCTGCCATACCTTTTGTCATTGAGCCTCTTTTTAATTTGAAGGATACTTGTCAAAATCCTCTAAGCCAAATACATATGTTTCAAAATAGTATAAAATTCTAAAGCTTTGATTAGGAAAAACATAATCAACAGTCTGAGTAGAAAAATGAGATAACTATGATTCTTCTTACTATATAATGGAGTGATAAGCACTTTTAATAGAAAATTTTCTTTTTATGTTATGTCCCAAAATCAAATGATCCATACGAAATGAATGAACGATTTTTCTTGTCATTTTATTCTCTAACATACATCTTTACATGATATTTATATGATGTGATATGATGAAAAACATGTGTATTATTCTCTAACATATAACTTAAATTTTTAATGGGTCATAATTCAAACCCCTCTTAAAGTAAACATGTGATATGATATCTTTACTCTCTCTATTTTTTAAATTATCTCACAATGAATTGGAAGAAAGACGTTGCAACAAAATTGAATGTTATTGGTAAAGTAGAACATTGTCACACTAAGATAAGTAGTATGCCTCATGAGTCATGAGCCTTGATCCTGAGTGGATCTATATCGACTAGTAGTGGAATCATGGTTAAGGACATTGATGTCTCATATGAAGGAGGTGGTGTATTTACATACACATTCTAACGATCAAGTTGGCATGTGATGTGATGAAGGGCGTGGGATTTTCAAGGTTTAGAGAATGTGCACCTTAACCTAGATTAAATGTATTTATTTATAGGTTGCATTCTAGAATTTTTCAAGTGGATCAAGTTCAATAGGGTTTCTCAATGTAATTTGTTATTCACAATTTGATTGCCATTATGTTGCGTAGATGGAATTATCGAGTCAACTTTGGTTTGGTTTTAGGACTTCCGCGTAGTATTGATCGCAATGTTCCACTTCAATGATGGCTTGAGCTTAGACCCAATTAAGAACAAACTCATCAAATTCATATCCACACGAGAGGGCTTATAACACTAATAAGACCGAAACTACTTGGTTGACTCACTAATGTCAGAAACATAAAGTTTACTTTTTCAAAATAAACTTTTAAGAATGCTTTTTATTTTTTCTAAAAAAAAAAATGCTTTTTATTTGAGTGCAATTACCCCCGAAATTGTAAGTTTCGTCAATTACCCCCCCTGACATTAACAAAACTTCAATTACCCCCATGAAATTGTACAACGTTAATCAATTTACCCCCTTCGTTAAATTCTTCTGTTAATCAACATGACGTTTTGCAAATACCCCCTGAAGTTTTGCACTTATGTACAAAATGCCCCTTGAACTTGAAAATTTATAAAAAAAATTTCTTCTTATACTTGACTTAAAAGATATTATAGACAAACAATTAACAATTATTCCATAAAGTCACTATAACGCAATAATATTAACAAAATTTTCAATGAAACTGCATTTCAAATTTCAATAGTTGTATTTAGATTAAAAAGTCTTCTAAGTACAACTTAGAAAGCAAAACATTGTAAAGATATTTAATATCATTGGAGCCTTTTTTCTAGATTAATGTAATACGAAAGCATAATTGCACCATTTTATATTAGAAAAAAAATTGCACCTTTTCGACCCAAAAAGTTGCACTTCTATAACTAATTAACTAATATGAAAATAAATGTCCATCGAATTTACCATTTTGCCCCTAGGAGGGGCATTTTGGTAAATTAATTATTGGAAGTTTTTTTTTAGGGTTGGCCTATGAATTTCCATTTTTGCCCCTGATCAATTTTTTAAATTATTTTCTAATTTTTATATTTTAATAAATTTTAATTATTTTCCAATTTTTATATTTTTAGCTATTTTTCAATTTTTCCTCCCAAATTCAGTTGCTTCTACATTGTCGTTGTAGGAGATTAAGGAATCGTTTGACCCGACTTTTTTAAAACTTCTCTACATTTTTAAGGAGAAGTTAGGCCGAATACAATATCAATTAAGTACTTACTAAAAAAAGTACTTTTTTTGAAAGCATAAAATTGAATGGAATGAGCTTTGACCAGAAGCTGTTGAATGTTACTAAAAAACTACTTCTCGACAATTTATTTCACAAGCACCTCTTTTCAACTCACGCTGGGAACCTTTTCTTTATTTTTTAATATTATATTTCAATATGTTTTTTTTCTTCCATTTAACTTTATTTTTTTTTAACCGTTCCATTAATTTTTTAAGGAGGTTCCATTTAATTTTATTACCTTTTTTTTCAAAGGAATTTTATTATCTTTTTATCACTTATATATTTAATTTCAATATCGTTTAATCATCACAATCTCACAAATATTTTTATTCACGTTGTCATTTAATGATCCCAAATATTTTTTATCTCATTTCTTCAACCTCGCGAATATATACACACATTAACGTATAGAGTAATATTTTATGTCCGTCTGTCTTTTTTTGTTACGCTAATGCATATAATTTTTTTAGTGTTGCTTGGTTGAGTGATACCTCACCAATTTTTTTTTAACTATTTTCCAATTTTTATATTATTAAAAACTTTTAACTATTTTACAATTTTTTATTTTTAACTATTTAAAACTAAGTTGATGGTTCATAGTTTTTAAGGTTTATATTTTGACATATTACAATGATACACAATTATCCGTCATTTTACCATCTATCCTTTCAATGTAATCTTCCAGAGTGAATATTACTAAGCATATGTGAAGAGGCTGAATATTGCTCAGCTGATATTACTTTTTTGACGTCAAAGAGATTTTTTATTTTTTAACGGTCAAATTACTAATAATCAAGTTCCTACACAAGACGCTAAAGAGTTTAATGTGTTTCTTTCGTTCATTTTGTGTCATGTAAATATTGGTATTAATCCCTTTTTGGTAACTCTATGACAGTAGCGCTCACTTTTATAATTTTAACTAATATGTAATTTATGATGTTTTTCTGCTCTTGATAAAGCTTTCATAAATATTTTGATAAAGATTTATAATTTTTGTGCAATATTCATTAATTTGTTCATTTTTCCTTCGGAACAATTTTTTTTACAAAATACGTTACTGAACCCCATGCCTTAGACCATGCATCACAAATATTTGGATTATGCGACCTTCATTCTCAAATTTACGAAGAATGGTAATATTCCGTAATCTGAACATCTCTCCTTTAAAATAAGTTTTTGAAAAGTGCCTATAATTCACATGAAAGGACTCGATACTAAATTGCAGTTAATATCTGTCTTTGTTGTAGATCATGTGAAATGATTTATATACGTTGAATTGAAAGGCAAAATGATATAAATCAAGTAGAGAGGCATTCAACTATCTGTCTGATTCAGAAGTTTGTTCACCTGAAAGGACTGGATACTAAATTGTAGTTAATATCTACCTTTGTTGTAGATCATGTGAAGGGATTTATATACGTGGTACTAAATTGCAGTTAATATCTGCCTTTGCTAGGGGTGGCAAAAATACCCATGCCCATGGGTACCCGTGGGTAAAATCCGTCACGGGTATGGAGCGGGTAGCTAAACGGGTATCCATGGGTATAATAAATGGGTATTTGACTACCCATTATTATATGGACACAGACACGGATTGGATTGTATCCATACCCACGGGTACCCATACCCGATAATAAATTAAGTAAATTACTAATATATCTTTATATATCATATCTTATTACTTAAAGTTGGTACCTCATTGAAGAAAATTTTACCGCCCACCTAAAAATCCTCAATAACAACCTATTTTTATTTTAAATTTTTTTAATTCATCTTATTAAGTTCACCGTTTCCACTTCATTCACATCATAAAACATATAAATTATATAAGAATCATGAATTTTCTATGAATTATGTATGATTTATGAAATTTTGAGTGGATTATGTATGGATGTTTAAAAGTTGAAGTTTTTTGGTAATCAAAAAAAGTTATTATTTGTACCAAAAAATAAATAAATTCAAAACTCCATGGGTACCCATGGATACCTCAATACCCACGGGTACCAGTATAGTGGGTACCCACGAGGATACGAGGCGGGCATGGGTATCATATTTATCCAACGGGGCGAGGACATGTATCATATTATCCGTATCCATGGGTATCCATTGACATTTGCTGTAGATCATGTGAAAACATTTATATACGTTGAAGCTAAAACACAAAATGATATAAATTAGGTAGAGAGGCTTTCAGCTATCTGTCTGATGCAGAAGTTTGTTCACCTGAAAGAACTGGATACTAAATTGCAGTTAATATCTGCCTTTGTTGTAGATCATGTGAAATGATTTATATATGTTGAAGCTGAAAGTCAAAATGATATAAATCAGGTAGCTTTGGTAATAGGGTTTTCATTGGTTTATAGATAGATATCAATTATTACTGGAAAAGTGTTTCTACCGCTGACTAAATATGTTTTCATTTGTTACTCGTGATCAAGCCATTTTGAAGATTTAATTTTGTAATCCGTAATGCAAGAGTACTCTAAATATTGTATTATGGTTTATAATTATCTGTCATTTCGCAATCTATCCTTCCAATATAATATTTTGTCAAATACGTTACTGAACCCCCGTGCGAAGCACGGGTTTGTAACTAGTTGTATGAGAAAATATTTGGCTAGATTTTAAAACGGGACAGAAGCTCACTAGTAGAAACTAAGTGGGTGAGAGGCGTTCTAAACTGAGCTGAAGCAACTCTATGCAATGGGTAAGTTGAATATTATGCTTTCAACCTTTAATATAAATCCTTCAATGTAAATTTAAAACAAAACATATCTAATTATGAATATTTTCTAAATAACACTATTAACTATCGTAAAATTAGGTTGAATATTTAGAGTGAAATATATTTTTAATCCATATAAAAAAAATATATAAATTGTTTGTCTTTAATATCCTTTGAGTCAAGGATAAAAAAATATATAAATTTTTAAGTTCGAGGGGAAGTTTGCACATAAGTGCAAAACTTCCGGGGGTATTTGCAAAACAATAGAATAATTTGACGGAGGGGATAAATTGATTAAAGTTGTGCAATTTCAGGAGGATAATTGAAGTTTAGTTAATTTTAAGGGATTAATTGACGAAACATACAATTTCGGGGGTAATTGTCTATTTACTCCTTTTTATTTGTTAGAAAACAACGGAGACTAGACTGAACAACTTTTTTGTATCCTATTTAATTTAAAAATTAACTATAAGACCATGCAAACCCGAAACACGAGATTGAATGAATATAAACAAGAATTTTTTTTTTTTTTTTTAGGAAAAACATGAATTTTTATCGTTGCGAAATCATGAAATAATTTTTTCTCCAAAATATTATCAAAACCATTTACTTTGAGACGTGTTCCGTAAAATTGGTTTTAGAAAATAGTAAAATTTACCATTTACTTTCCTACAAAATAAAAAATTAACTACTATTTTATCTACTAAACTAAATAAGAAAATAAATGGCCGTGGAAATTACCATTTTGCCCTTATGAGGGGTATTTTGGTAAATTACAAAATGGGCTTCCCCTTGCCTATATATATATGTGAAAAGAAAAAGAAAAAAAAGGGGAGAGAGAAATGGGAACGGGAGAAAGAAGGGGGGACGAGAGAAGGAAAGCGGGAGAAGGGTCGCCGCCGTCGAGGACGAGAGAGAAAAGAGAGAGAGAAACGGGAACGAGAGAGAGAGACGGGGTCGAGGGAGAGAAAGAGAGGGAGGGAGTTCCGGAGAAGAAGTTGCCGGCGGTGGGAGGGAGTACCTGAGAAGAAGTCGCCGGCGGTGGGAGGGAGTACCGGAGAAGAATTCTCCGGCGGTGGGATTGGATTGAAGATGATCGGAAAAGTCCTCGCTGTCTCTGCCGTTGAACACACGGATCTTCATGGGAGGTATTGTTTCTTCCTCTTTTGTTCATCTGAGATCATGCATGTCTCTAAAAATGCTTTATTGAATCAGTTTTTGTTAATTTAGATGTGAATTTATGTTTTTTCTTTCAATCTGATGTTAAGGGTTTGTGTATCGCATTTTTTTTCTTCTTTTCTGGGTTAATTTTGGTTTTAATTATTAGGGTTATGTTTGATATGAATTTAATTTGAATAAAAAAGAGGTAATTTGCTAATGTTTGATGGCAGTTTGGATTGGTTTTTATGAGTTCTGGAAATTTTAATTTTTTGTGGGTTTGTTGCTGAGATTTGAAAATGGTGATTGACTGTGTTTGTTGTTGTTTTCTGAATTAGGGTATGCTTGAATTTTGGGTCTTTCTCAGATTCTTGAAAAAAAATGGAATTTTGTTGTCTTGGTTAAGGTCCTTTCATAATAATGTGTTTTTGCTGATATTGGTAATGTTATGTGATTTGGTTATGTTTATGATTGATAGGTTGGAGTGGACATTTTGTATCCAAGAGAAGGTACCATTTGTTATTTATGATTTGTTTATGATACGCTAATGAAGAATTCATGCATTTTTCATTATGCTGTTCTAGGTATTTTTGGGATTATGTAGAAAGGAAACAACTTAAATGGCCTGTGTCAAGTGAATGGTCTCCAGATGGGTGCTATTTGATGACAGCAAACACAACTCCAAGGCTTCAAGTTGATAATGGGTATGATCTACTCATTGCCTGAAAACTTTCAATCGTTTATCTTTATCCATGGGCACTCTGATTTTGTTGTTAAAATATGTATTAGATTTAAATTATGTTGAGAAAATATCTCTTGATTATGTTTGTTGTCTTTTCTCCCTGTAACCAAGGGATTTAACTTTAGATTTGATTGCAATCACTTGGTTTTATATAACTTGGCTGAGACTGAGAGTAATTTCTCTGAAGCAATTCAAATCATCTCATTTAACAATTATGAAAAGTGATTAATTTCTGTCCCTCAAAAATTCTCCCAATGATAAATGGTAATGTCTCAGGAATTCATGCTATAGAAATTTTTGTATAATATTATAGTGAGATCTTGATGCATTGAAAACCAACTCTAAATGATTGTTACTGTCAACTGGTTTCCATTATGCAGGATTTTGGGATTAAATATAACATGGAAAATAGTGGACCTGCACCAGAGGGAATTACCAACAAAATATATGAATACACAACAACAATCAAGGAGTATTTGACTGCTTCATATCTGCCAAATGTTCTGCTCACGACCTGGCTACATTAATTTATTTTCGCAGGTGGATATCACCATAGTAGGTGTCATAACGTTATAGTAGCCGAGAAGAACAAGGTACATTTGTTGTTGCTGTTATCATGTTTACTTTGTTCCATTTTTAAAGGTTGTGTTTCCTTAAGACATTGTATCACTAAATTTGTTTTGATGGAACTCTTTTTGTTGTTGTAGAACTTTGTTCCTGCAACAAGGGTGGAAAACATGCTCAGAAGCCTGCAGAACCTGAAGTTATTGTTACAAGGTGCTGATTCCTTAACTTTTGTTTTGAAAAGTTTGAGCTTTAGATAAAATAGTTGAAGAACTAAATGGCGGTTGTGAGTTTCTGTTTTATAGAAAGACTAATATGAGATGATGCCTTTTATTGTGTTTGCTCATGATGTTTAGCATTGTATTTTACCTTGTCTTTGTTACTTATGGTGGTTGTTTTGGTTTTGGTTCTAATAATGGCTAATGATTTGAGTCTGGTGTTACTTATGGGGGTTGTATGTTAATTTGTTGTTCTAATATGATTTGAGTCTGGTGTTACTTATGGTGGTCGTATGTTAATTTTTGGTTCTAATATGAGTTAATGCTTCAATTTTTCCAATCTTATTTCTTCCAGAATTAACTCATATGAGTTAGATTCAACTTTTCCATTGAATTTCGGAAACCATTTCGACTTTCACAGAGCCTTTACATGTCTGCATGAGTTTCAGATTATCCGCATTGTCATCGTCTTCAGGTATTTACTCAGTTACTCTACCCTAATGTCTTTTATTTTTTTATGTAGAAATTATCATTTTAAATATTGAAGTTTTATATGTTGAAAACTTATTGAAATCGAAGTCTTCAAATTTATGAGCAACAACTATAACTTTTTCAAAAAAGAAACTTAGAACAATAGCTAGCATATTCTTTGAATTCAATGTATTCAGATTTCTATCTTTATTCATAGGAAAACACAAAGAGGTTCAAGAAGAACATCACACGCAACAGAACCTCAGTTGATATTCTACACGGTTGTTTGAATTGTAAGGTTTTCTGATATTATATCTGCAAACATGGCTCTGCCTTAGGTTTATAAAATTATTTGAAATTGGATATATTTTAATAATGAAAGTGTTGAATTGAAGTATTTTGTCAAAGTGGGGCCATACAAATATAGATAGGTAAAGATGAGAGAGAGAGAGAGAGAGAGAGAGAGAGAGAGAGAGATTGTATGTCGCTATCTTGTGCGAAAAACAGTCTACTGCTTGATGGATGTGTGTTAATTTTGCATTTTCTTCTTCATTCCTCTTCACAAAATCTAGAGGTTTTTGAATTTACAATTTATAAATTGGCTATGGTGTTGATGTCCACCCCCTCTTCCTAACTGATTAGTATTTTCACTGGATGACAGAAAGTATCAGATTCTATTTATAATTCTGCTGAGCTTTTGCAAAGAAGAACGTCCTCTGATGCAGAGAGGGCATTGGAACATATTAATGAGGCGTTGATGATCAATATGCACTCTGAAAAATTGCTTGAAATGAAGCAGAAGCTCTTTAATGGTTGGTGCCTCTTCTTATATTATGCTGCAATTTCGTTAAAGTTTATATTATGTATGATAGAGCATGTTTCATTTTCAAGTTACAGTTTCTGTATTTTCTCTCAAATTCTCTGAATCTATTAATATAAAAAAAAAAACTTAAGCGTCAGCATAAGCCTTTTAGTGTAGTAATTTATGCCAATTGATTCGAGTTGGTTAACTTTTGTTTCAAATATCAGCTGAGTTCTGCTGAGAAGAATGATTGTCCAATTGCTGCTGGTTGCCAAGTGACATATATGGATATTTCAGAACTCTCAAAAGTTGTCTACTTCAAACTATGGAGGTGTTCAATGCTGCTTAAAGCCTACTTTCACCTAGGAAAGCTTGAAGAGGGTCTTTCTTTGCTGGAACAACAAGAAGAAAAGGTGTCTGTCATAAATAAGTAATCATTACTATCCTATAACCCATTCACACTTATTTTTGGCAATTCTGGGGGTTCCCCTTTAATGCTTTATACTCACTAAAACCTGCAAACAATTGAATACACAATTTGTTAAAAACTGTTTTTGTTCAATAAGCATAAATTTTCCATCATGACAAAGAAAGGGAAAAAGGAATTATCTACTAACTATTTATAAAAATTTTGTAGTATTGTTTTACAATTTTGCAAATAACACTTTATCGACCAAGAAAAGGCTATCTTTGAGAAAGTAAAACCTTCGATGTTTGTTTATATAAAATTCAAAATTTGATTGTAGGAATTTTGGATGATGCCATTTGGTTTCTCTACACGAGAGAAGAAGTGGTGTGAATTTGCAGAACCTGTTGACGGGGAATCAACTGAATTTTTGCGAATCTTTGCACTGAAGTATAACATGGTGATTATAAGCCCATTTCTTGAGAGGGATATGAACCACGGAGAGGTTATTTGGAACACTGCCGTTGTGATTGGGAATCACAGCAATATAATTGGGATACACAGGAAGGTAAATTCTCTAAACTTTCTACTTCCACTTCTAATGGAATAGACCGTCTTTCAGCTATCTAATAAACATACAAAATTTTGCACAACCATGTAACAAGAGTCGGAGACTTCACTGAGAGTGCATATTATATGGAAGGAAATACAGGTCACCCTGTATTTGAAACAGAATTTGGAAAGATTGACATTAATATATGTTATGGTAGGCACCATCCTTTAAACTGTTAAACTTTTGGCATGAATGGCGCCGAAATTGTTTTCAACCCTTGTGCCACTGTTGGTGAACTCACTGAAGCAATGTGGCCAATAGAGGTCAGTTGTTTTATATTGATGGAAAACATGTTAAACTCTTATCTGGTATTTCTTAATGTTTATAAATTATTCTAGCATAGATGTAGGCCGATATTCCATATTTCTCTAAACCGTCTTTGAAGTACTTGCTTCAATGTTGATTTGCTTTTCTAAAAAGGGACAAATTGAAGTGTATTGTTTTGAGTAAGTAAACTCATAAAAGCTATTAGAGGGATATGCTACTGTCATTAACTTGGTGGCATTTGGAATATGTTTGATTTGGTCAAATAAATTTAACAACACATGCTATGCCCATGTTTGATTAGTTTACAGTTATTTTTTTCTCTCCCATTAAGCCACTGTAAATTTTTTAAATACACTTCTGTCATTGCTATGACACTACTATGTAGCTCTACATTTTCTCTTAAATTTGTGTTCAATAACCGATCTGATGTTTTGGTCTTTGGTTCTGATATAGAGTTTGTGTACTGTGGCAGGTTAATCATGCCCTTTTGGAAGAAATACAGCAAATTAATCGCCGAATTATTGACACAGTAGTAGACATAAGTAATTGTTGATTCAACTACAGCTGCTGCTGCTGCTGAGTGGGTTCATGGGACCATTGTCAAATGTTCTTTCATTCCTGTGTCTCTCAGCCCATCTTTAAAATCTCAATATGCTTCACTACAGGTATGGACTCCCAGATTTTGCAACTGATTTTTTTTTTTTTATAGCTTTTATTAGCCTTAATTGTGTTTTATCACCTTACAGTCACCTATTCAGCCTCTGCGCTTGCTGGTTCCTTCAAACTATCCTAATTCTTCTCCCATATTCATAGACAAGTTTCCAGTTGAATCCCGGTGAGATAATGGAACATTTTAGCCCCCACATGCTTTAATTTTGCTAATTTCGGATCTGAAATGTTTTGTATTTTCTCTTCCAAATAGTGGCAGTCTACACAATGCATGTATCACTTTTCACCCTTATCTTTAAATTTTGCTGCGAATTGTTTCTAATGCATAGTGTTATTATATACGTTATGGCAGTAAGGGGAATGAGGATCTTTCAGAGAAAGCAAAAGTGAAGCTTAGCATGTCCTTATGTAATTTCTCACAACCTATGTCCCTTAAGGATATAGCAAAGACTTGTGATCCTACTGCTCGCGGTGTTATTTCCGAGTATGCACAACAATTTGATGGAGGAACATTCAGCTCTAAGTATGGAGAATGGCAGGAGTTCACATCTTGGGAAGATTTGTTAGCTGCATAATGAATTATTCTTAAATAGTGGCAAACATTATATGAAGACCTTTTTAATTTTGGCCTAGGAGGTTTCAAACATTATTATATTTTAACTAGCAACAAACCTGTTGTTTATTCAATAATAGCAAATTAGAATCCTCTCCATTTCTTAAACGAAATAGAGAACTCCATTTATAAAGTCACATGAGTAATATGCATCTCTTTACATTATTTTTGGATGAAAATTAAGGTTTGGGACATAGTACAATTGCATAGTTTCATCTATGTTTTGCGCCTATAGTACAATTGCATAGTTTCATCTATGTTTTGCGCCTATCTAATGATCTCATTACAGATGACAAATGACAAAGATGACACTAAGAATTTGCTGAGTTAATAGTTTAAGGGGATTGATCTGCATATTTCTGAAATTAGGCAATTGTGCGTAGTTTCTATCTACAGTTACATTGCATTCATTCATGAATTTACTGAACTCATAATGAGTCTGATCATGTTGCACATATGCATGTTTGAACATAATCTTTTGAAGAAAGATGGCTTATACTAAAATTCAAGTCTATATTTTATCTGTTACCAATAGAATTTACCATGTCAGTTGAGCCAATATTTTTGAGTATTTCAATTGTGTTACAACTTCTTTCAAATTAGTACGCTATATAATTGATCTATTCTGAAAGTTTATTGTTCATGTCTAGAGAATTGATACATCAGGTTGATTTCATAGCAGAAAAATTGATCACAATGAAATATAGAGAACCAAATTAGTACAATGCAGTGAATTGTGTTAAGAGTTTTTTTTTTCTTCAAATTAGTAGAGTTTGGTTTGGTGCTATATCATTGATCCCACAAAATAAATTAGCAAAAAAACGTTAAATATAAAATAGAGATTGTCAATTTCATTGGATAATGAAAATGGAACACATGAAGCTATTAGAGGAAGTAGAAGCATACATGAAGTGAAATGGGACTCATCATCAAAAATAAATGGCCGTGGAAATTACCATTTTGCCCTTATGAGGGGTATTTTGGTAAATTACAAAATGGGCTTCCCCTTGCCTATATATATATGTGAAAAGAAAAAGAAAAAAAAGGGGAGAGAGAAATGGGAACGGGAGAAAGAAGGGGGGACGAGAGAAGGAAAGCGGGAGAAGGGTCGCCGCCGTCGAGGACGAGAGAGAAAAGAGAGAGAGAAACGGGAACGAGAGAGAGAGACGGGGTCGAGGGAGAGAAAGAGAGGGAGGGAGTTCCGGAGAAGAAGTTGCCGGCGGTGGGAGGGAGTACCTGAGAAGAAGTCGCCGGCGGTGGGAGGGAGTACCGGAGAAGAATTCTCCGGCGGTGGGATTGGATTGAAGATGATCGGAAAAGTCCTCGCTGTCTCTGCCGTTGAACACACGGATCTTCATGGGAGGTATTGTTTCTTCCTCTTTTGTTCATCTGAGATCATGCATGTCTCTAAAAATGCTTTATTGAATCAGTTTTTGTTAATTTAGATGTGAATTTATGTTTTTTCTTTCAATCTGATGTTAAGGGTTTGTGTATCGCATTTTTTTTCTTCTTTTCTGGGTTAATTTTGGTTTTAATTATTAGGGTTATGTTTGATATGAATTTAATTTGAATAAAAAAGAGGTAATTTGCTAATGTTTGATGGCAGTTTGGATTGGTTTTTATGAGTTCTGGAAATTTTAATTTTTTGTGGGTTTGTTGCTGAGATTTGAAAATGGTGATTGACTGTGTTTGTTGTTGTTTTCTGAATTAGGGTATGCTTGAATTTTGGGTCTTTCTCAGATTCTTGAAAAAAAATGGAATTTTGTTGTCTTGGTTAAGGTCCTTTCATAATAATGTGTTTTTGCTGATATTGGTAATGTTATGTGATTTGGTTATGTTTATGATTGATAGGTTGGAGTGGACATTTTGTATCCAAGAGAAGGTACCATTTGTTATTTATGATTTGTTTATGATACGCTAATGAAGAATTCATGCATTTTTCATTATGCTGTTCTAGGTATTTTTGGGATTATGTAGAAAGGAAACAACTTAAATGGCCTGTGTCAAGTGAATGGTCTCCAGATGGGTGCTATTTGATGACAGCAAACACAACTCCAAGGCTTCAAGTTGATAATGGGTATGATCTACTCATTGCCTGAAAACTTTCAATCGTTTATCTTTATCCATGGGCACTCTGATTTTGTTGTTAAAATATGTATTAGATTTAAATTATGTTGAGAAAATATCTCTTGATTATGTTTGTTGTCTTTTCTCCCTGTAACCAAGGGATTTAACTTTAGATTTGATTGCAATCACTTGGTTTTATATAACTTGGCTGAGACTGAGAGTAATTTCTCTGAAGCAATTCAAATCATCTCATTTAACAATTATGAAAAGTGATTAATTTCTGTCCCTCAAAAATTCTCCCAATGATAAATGGTAATGTCTCAGGAATTCATGCTATAGAAATTTTTGTATAATATTATAGTGAGATCTTGATGCATTGAAAACCAACTCTAAATGATTGTTACTGTCAACTGGTTTCCATTATGCAGGATTTTGGGATTAAATATAACATGGAAAATAGTGGACCTGCACCAGAGGGAATTACCAACAAAATATATGAATACACAACAACAATCAAGGAGTATTTGACTGCTTCATATCTGCCAAATGTTCTGCTCACGACCTGGCTACATTAATTTATTTTCGCAGGTGGATATCACCATAGTAGGTGTCATAACGTTATAGTAGCCGAGAAGAACAAGGTACATTTGTTGTTGCTGTTATCATGTTTACTTTGTTCCATTTTTAAAGGTTGTGTTTCCTTAAGACATTGTATCACTAAATTTGTTTTGATGGAACTCTTTTTGTTGTTGTAGAACTTTGTTCCTGCAACAAGGGTGGAAAACATGCTCAGAAGCCTGCAGAACCTGAAGTTATTGTTACAAGGTGCTGATTCCTTAACTTTTGTTTTGAAAAGTTTGAGCTTTAGATAAAATAGTTGAAGAACTAAATGGCGGTTGTGAGTTTCTGTTTTATAGAAAGACTAATATGAGATGATGCCTTTTATTGTGTTTGCTCATGATGTTTAGCATTGTATTTTACCTTGTCTTTGTTACTTATGGTGGTTGTTTTGGTTTTGGTTCTAATAATGGCTAATGATTTGAGTCTGGTGTTACTTATGGGGGTTGTATGTTAATTTGTTGTTCTAATATGATTTGAGTCTGGTGTTACTTATGGTGGTCGTATGTTAATTTTTGGTTCTAATATGAGTTAATGCTTCAATTTTTCCAATCTTATTTCTTCCAGAATTAACTCATATGAGTTAGATTCAACTTTTCCATTGAATTTCGGAAACCATTTCGACTTTCACAGAGCCTTTACATGTCTGCATGAGTTTCAGATTATCCGCATTGTCATCGTCTTCAGGTATTTACTCAGTTACTCTACCCTAATGTCTTTTATTTTTTTATGTAGAAATTATCATTTTAAATATTGAAGTTTTATATGTTGAAAACTTATTGAAATCGAAGTCTTCAAATTTATGAGCAACAACTATAACTTTTTCAAAAAAGAAACTTAGAACAATAGCTAGCATATTCTTTGAATTCAATGTATTCAGATTTCTATCTTTATTCATAGGAAAACACAAAGAGGTTCAAGAAGAACATCACACGCAACAGAACCTCAGTTGATATTCTACACGGTTGTTTGAATTGTAAGGTTTTCTGATATTATATCTGCAAACATGGCTCTGCCTTAGGTTTATAAAATTATTTGAAATTGGATATATTTTAATAATGAAAGTGTTGAATTGAAGTATTTTGTCAAAGTGGGGCCATACAAATATAGATAGGTAAAGATGAGAGAGAGAGAGAGAGAGAGAGAGAGAGAGAGAGAGAGAGATTGTATGTCGCTATCTTGTGCGAAAAACAGTCTACTGCTTGATGGATGTGTGTTAATTTTGCATTTTCTTCTTCATTCCTCTTCACAAAATCTAGAGGTTTTTGAATTTACAATTTATAAATTGGCTATGGTGTTGATGTCCACCCCCTCTTCCTAACTGATTAGTATTTTCACTGGATGACAGAAAGTATCAGATTCTATTTATAATTCTGCTGAGCTTTTGCAAAGAAGAACGTCCTCTGATGCAGAGAGGGCATTGGAACATATTAATGAGGCGTTGATGATCAATATGCACTCTGAAAAATTGCTTGAAATGAAGCAGAAGCTCTTTAATGGTTGGTGCCTCTTCTTATATTATGCTGCAATTTCGTTAAAGTTTATATTATGTATGATAGAGCATGTTTCATTTTCAAGTTACAGTTTCTGTATTTTCTCTCAAATTCTCTGAATCTATTAATATAAAAAAAAAACTTAAGCGTCAGCATAAGCCTTTTAGTGTAGTAATTTATGCCAATTGATTCGAGTTGGTTAACTTTTGTTTCAAATATCAGCTGAGTTCTGCTGAGAAGAATGATTGTCCAATTGCTGCTGGTTGCCAAGTGACATATATGGATATTTCAGAACTCTCAAAAGTTGTCTACTTCAAACTATGGAGGTGTTCAATGCTGCTTAAAGCCTACTTTCACCTAGGAAAGCTTGAAGAGGGTCTTTCTTTGCTGGAACAACAAGAAGAAAAGGTGTCTGTCATAAATAAGTAATCATTACTATCCTATAACCCATTCACACTTATTTTTGGCAATTCTGGGGGTTCCCCTTTAATGCTTTATACTCACTAAAACCTGCAAACAATTGAATACACAATTTGTTAAAAACTGTTTTTGTTCAATAAGCATAAATTTTCCATCATGACAAAGAAAGGGAAAAAGGAATTATCTACTAACCATTTATAAAAATTTTGTAGTATTGTTTTACAATTTTGCAAATAACACTTTATCGACCAAGAAAAGGCTATCTTTGAGAAAGTAAAACCTTCGATGTTTGTTTATATAAAATTCAAAATTTGATTGTAGGAATTTTGGATGATGCCATTTGGTTTCTCTACACGAGAGAAGAAGTGGTGTGAATTTGCAGAACCTGTTGACGGGGAATCAACTGAATTTTTGCAAATCTTTGCACTGAAGTATAACATGGTGATTATAAGCCCATTTCTTGAGAGGGATATGAACCACGGAGAGGTTATTTGGAACACTGCCGTTGTGATTGGGAATCACAGCAATATAATTGGGATACACAGGAAGGTAAATTCTCTAAACTTTCTACTTCCACTTCTAATGGAATAGACCGTCTTTCAGCTATCTAATAAACATACAAAATTTTGCACAACCATGTAACAAGAGTCGGAGACTTCACTGAGAGTGCATATTATATGGAAGGAAATACAGGTCACCCTGTATTTGAAACAGAATTTGGAAAGATTGACATTAATATATGTTATGGTAGGCACCATCCTTTAAACTGTTAAACTTTTGGCATGAATGGCGCCGAAATTGTTTTCAACCCTTGTGCCACTGTTGGTGAACTCACTGAAGCAATGTGGCCAATAGAGGTCAGTTGTTTTATATTGATGGAAAACATGTTAAACTCTTATCTGGTATTTCTTAATGTTTATAAATTATTCTAGCATAGATGTAGGCCGATATTCCATATTTCTCTAAACCGTCTTTGAAGTACTTGCTTCAATGTTGATTTGCTTTTCTAAAAAGGGACAAATTGAAGTGTATTGTTTTGAGTAAGTAAACTCATAAAAGCTATTAGAGGGATATGCTACTGTCATTAACTTGGTGGCATTTGGAATATGTTTGATTTGGTCAAATAAATTTAACAACACATGCTATGCCCATGTTTGATTAGTTTACAGTTATTTTTTTCTCTCCCATTAAGCCACTGTAAATTTTTTAAATACACTTCTGTCATTGCTATGACACTACTATGTAGCTCTACATTTTCTCTTAAATTTGTGTTCAATAACCGATCTGATGTTTTGGTCTTTGGTTCTGATATAGAGTTTGTGTACTGTGGCAGGTTAATCATGCCCTTTTGGAAGAAATACAGCAAATTAATCGCCGAATTATTGACACAGTAGTAGACATAAGTAATTGTTGATTCAACTACAGCTGCTGCTGCTGCTGAGTGGGTTCATGGGACCATTGTCAAATGTTCTTTCATTCCTGTGTCTCTCAGCCCATCTTTAAAATCTCAATATGCTTCACTACAGGTATGGACTCCCAGATTTTGCAACTGATTTTTTTTTTTTTTTATAGCTTTTATTAGCCTTAATTGTGTTTTATCACCTTACAGTCACCTATTCAGCCTCTGCGCTTGCTGGTTCCTTCAAACTATCCTAATTCTTCTCCCATATTCATAGACAAGTTTCCAGTTGAATCCCGGTGAGATAATGGAACATTTTAGCCCCCACATGCTTTAATTTTGCTAATTTCGGATCTGAAATGTTTTGTATTTTCTCTTCCAAATAGTGGCAGTCTACACAATGCATGTATCACTTTTCACCCTTATCTTTAAATTTTGCTGCGAATTGTTTCTAATGCATAGTGTTATTATATACGTTATGGCAGTAAGGGGAATGAGGATCTTTCAGAGAAAGCAAAAGTGAAGCTTAGCATGTCCTTATGTAATTTCTCACAACCTATGTCCCTTAAGGATATAGCAAAGACTTGTGATCCTACTGCTCGCGGTGTTATTTCCGAGTATGCACAACAATTTGATGGAGGAACATTCAGCTCTAAGTATGGAGAATGGCAGGAGTTCACATCTTGGGAAGATTTGTTAGCTGCATAATGAATTATTCTTAAATAGTGGCAAACATTATATGAAGACCTTTTTAATTTTGGCCTAGGAGGTTTCAAACATTATTATATTTTAACTAGCAACAAACCTGTTGTTTATTCAATAATAGCAAATTAGAATCCTCTCCATTTCTTAAACGAAATAGAGAACTCCATTTATAAAGTCACATGAGTAATATGCATCTCTTTACATTATTTTTGGATGAAAATTAAGGTTTGGGACATAGTACAATTGCATAGTTTCATCTATGTTTTGCGCCTATAGTACAATTGCATAGTTTCATCTATGTTTTGCGCCTATCTAATGATCTCATTACAGATGACAAATGACAAAGATGACACTAAGAATTTGCTGAGTTAATAGTTTAAGGGGATTGATCTGCATATTTCTGAAATTAGGCAATTGTGCGTAGTTTCTATCTACAGTTACATTGCATTCATTCATGAATTTACTGAACTCATAATGAGTCTGATCATGTTGCACATATGCATGTTTGAACATAATCTTTTGAAGAAAGATGGCTTATACTAAAATTCAAGTCTATATTTTATCTGTTACCAATAGAATTTACCATGTCAGTTGAGCCAATATTTTTGAGTATTTCAATTGTGTTACAACTTCTTTCAAATTAGTACGCTATATAATTGATCTATTCTGAAAGTTTATTGTTCATGTCTAGAGAATTGATACATCAGGTTGATTTCATAGCAGAAAAATTGATCACAATGAAATATAGAGAACCAAATTAGTACAATGCAGTGAATTGTGTTAAGAGTTTTTTTTTTCTTCAAATTAGTAGAGTTTGGTTTGGTGCTATATCATTGATCCCACAAAATAAATTAGCAAAAAAACGTTAAATATAAAATAGAGATTGTCAATTTCATTGGATAATGAAAATGGAACACATGAAGCTATTAGAGGAAGTAGAAGCATACATGAAGTGAAATGGGACTCATCATCAAATCTAAAAGTAAAGTAGACAATGTTGCATTAGAATCTCTATCGATCTTGTGCGTGTTAATGTTATTAGTTTTCCCTTTCGCATGTGCACAGTGTACTTGACTCTTTATTTTATGCCATTTTTTATAGTACTTGAACAAATAGAGTTGCATCATCATTCGTATATAACAAAGTCTTTCGAAATCTTGTGCAATATCCATTAATTTGGTCATTTTTCTTTTGGAACAATTTTTTACAAGATACGTTATTCAACAGCTTCTGGTCAAAGTTCATTCCATTCAATTTTATGCCTTAAAAAAAAGTACTTTTTTTAGTAAGTACTTAATTAATATTGTGTTTGGCCTAACTTCTCCTTAAAAATGTAGAGAAGTTTGAAACAGTCGGGTCAAACGATACCTTAATCTCCCACAACGGCAATGTAGAAGCAACTAAATTTGGGAGAAAAAATTGAAAAATAGTTAAAAATATAAAAATTGGAAAATAATTAAAAGTTATTAAAAATATAAAAATTAGAAAATAATTAAAATAATTGGTTAGGGGCAAAAATGGAAATTCGTAGGCAATTGGTTTTAAAAAAAACAATATATATATATAGGGCATTTCAAGTGAGAGGAGTGGTTATTATGAGAGATGAGAGGACTTAATAATAACCATTGAATCTAAACTAATCATGTTACTTCATCAATAGCTATGCAGTCAATTAAAACAAAAAACACAGCTCTTCATCTTTCCTCTGCACACGCTTCTCAATGCAACTTGTACAGAACCCTTTAGCTGGCGATGGCGATGGCAATGCTTACTGCTTTTGTTAGAAGATTTCTATGGCCACCTAAATCATACATACCCCAATTGAATGTTTTTTTCTATTTTCCATTTTCGTGACCCGTTTGAGGGGTAACCTTGGCGCAACTGGTAAAGTTGTTGTCATGTGACTGTAAGGTTACAGGTTCAAGTCCTGGAAACAACCTCTTGTGTAAAAACAGGGTAAGGCTGCATACAATACACCAAATGGTGGGACCCCTTCCCGGACCCTGCGTATGCGGGAGCTTCAGTGCACCGGGTTGCCCTTGCCATTTTCGTGACCTGTTTCTTATCAGCTTGTGATTATTTGTTAGTCTTCTACAAAATTACTCTAACTAATTGGAATTTCTCTCCCAAAGCTATCATAATATTTCTTTTCTTTGACAAAATCTTATTACGTTTTCTTTCTATTGAACCTAAATTAAGGGAGAGGAAAGAAAGGAACAGAAGAACGTTGAAGAGATCCTTTCTATAGAGAGAAAAATCAAGGAAGAACAATACATAGAAGAAGTAAAAAGAGCAGTCACTTATGGCTTATGCAATAGAAAGAGAACGGGATAAGGGAAATGGAGAAAGCCACACAAGGAGGGTTGTGCTGATTCAGGGCGCACCATAAATATTTAAAGAAAAATTAAATCACAACCGTTAATTAAGATCCAATGGTTATTATTAAGTCCTCTCATCTCTCATAATAACACTCCTCTCATTTGATATGATCTATATATATATATATATATATATATATATATATATATATATATATATATATATATAAGTATAATTTTTTTAGGCATCTAGATCTTTTTTGAAGAAAAGACATCTACATTTTTACTTTTAATTAAAATCAAAATTTTATAAAAATAATCATACGCATTATGCAACGCCAAAAAAAATTATACGTAGTAGCGTAACATAAAAACAGACACACATAAAGTATTACTCTAAACGCTAATGTGTGTGTGTGTGTGTGTGTGTGAGGTTGAAGAAAGAAAATAAAAATATTTGGTATCATTAAATGACAGCGTGAATAAAAATATTTGTGAGGTTGTGATGATTAAACGATATTGAAATTAAATATATAAGTGATAAAAAGATAATAAAATTCCTTTGAAAAGAAGGTAATAAAATTAAATGGGACCTCCTTAAATAAAATTAAATGGAACGGTTCAAAAAAAAAATTAAATGAAAGAAAAAAATATTGAAATTTAATATTAACAAATAAAAGAAAAGGTTCCCAACGTGAATTGAAGAGAGATACTTGTGAAATAAATTATCGAGAAGTAGTTTTCTGAAGTAACATTCAACAACTTTTGGCCAAAGCTCATTCCATTCAATTTTATGCATTAAAAAAAGTACTTTTTTTAGTAAGTACTTAATTGATATTGTATTTGGCCTAACTTCTCCTTAAAAATGTAGAGAAATTGAAAGAAAAAAACCCGGGTCAAACAGTATCTTACTCGCCCACAACGGCAGTGTAGAAGCAACTGAATTTGGGAGAAAAAATTGAAAAATAGTTAAAAAAAATTAAAAATATATAAAATTGGAAAATAGTTAAAATAAATTGGTGAGGTAGCACTCAACCAAGCAACACTAAAAAAATTATATGCATTAGTGTAACAAAAAAACAGATAGACGGACATAAAATATTACTCTAAACGTTAATGTGTGTGTATATGTTCGCGAGGTTTAAGAAAGGAAATAAAAATATATGTGATCATTAAATGACAGCGTGAATAAAAATACTTGTGAGGTTGTGATGATTAAACGATATTGAAATTAAATATATAAGTGATAAAAAGATAATAAAATTTCTTTGAAAAAAAGATAAAATTAAATGGAACCTCCTTAAAAAATTAAATGGAAGAGTTAAAAAAAATAAAGTTAAATGGAAGAAAAAACATATTGAAATATAATATTAAAAAATAAAAAAAAGGTTCCCAGCGTGAGTTGAAAAGAGATGCTTGTGAAATAAATTGTCGAGAAGTAGTTTTTTAAAGTAACATTCAACAGCTTCTGTCATCCCAAAATGTTTAGCATAGAACACATTCACATTTTACCAGCATATATCAACACACAACACATTCACATCCCAGGATGCTGAAACAATAAATCTTAAGGTCAATTAGTTTTAAACTGTAAGTGTTCAATTTTTTCTGTGAATGGATCATTTCATTTGCTGAATTTCTAATATTTATCCCTAGGGAGATTGTCTAAGTTCTATAACAAGTTTGGCTAATCTGAAAAAAAAAATGGAACAATTATAAGTTGATAGCAATGAATTTAAAGAAATCAATTTGAACTTAAATGAAGAAACTGAAAACAAATCATGCAAAATCAATTTGTCAAGAATATGTGTAGCAATACCACAACTTAAAATATGAAGTGTGTCTTTGGTTGGTAAAGTGACAAACATATAGGGCAGAGATATTAAAAATTTGGTAAAATGATGCATTGAAAAATAAATAGAATTGGTTGTTGCAACAATTAGGACCAAGAAATGAGACTGTGCTGATAAAATCAACAAATAGGACTAAATTTATTCCAGTGATTTACATTCTGGTCTGTTTAAGGCATTGTTTATGTTTTAATCAATACTGTTACTCATGCACAAGAAGCTAAGAACATAAAATGAAGAGGGAAGAAGGATCGACTCTCCTTCCAGCACCACATCTACCATGTTTTCCTATGAACTTACTTCTGTCATAACATTACCTTATTCAGTAATGATGGTAAAGTCGCAAAGAGCTAGCTGAATCTTTGACAACCAAAACCAAGAGATTGTGGAATCAATTTCTAATCCTCGATGTGAAATTGAAGTTGAATCATCTCCTACTCACAATAGTGGCAGAAACTCGATTGTGGGAGACATATATTGTACTAATAATTAAGTTATTCAATGTTTGCCACAATCTGACCTACTTCCCGAATATGTTACACCCTCATAATGGCTACTGTAACTGGAGTAAATTGTAGTGAAATAGTTCCAATGAAAACCAAACTTTCATTAATATTTTGATAAAGGTTTATAATATTTGTGCAATATTCGTTCATTTGCTCATTTTTTCTTTGGAACAATTTTTTTTTTGCAATGGTTTCGTTTTTGGTAGACCTATCTAAGATTTGATATGTTATGGATCATGGTTTTTTATATTTATATGCATGTAATATCTAAATTTCGAATCAGTTTACTTTTAAGCGTATTAACAAATATGCGTTTGCCAACAAAATTATCCGAAAAAAGCAATCCACCCCGTGCGAAGCACGGGTTTGTAACTAGTTAATTAAAAAAACGTTAGTATTAATTGGAAAAGTAGGGTTTAATCTTCCATCGAATTGAAACCCTCTCTGTGCCTCTATCTCCGCCTTCCTGCAAATCGCATCCAGCTGGTATGTACACTCTCACGGTTTCGCTTCTCTTTCTGTTTTTCAGTTCATAATCTACCCGTTCCATTTTGTTTTATGCAGGAATTAAACTCCATCTCTTTTATATCAACCAAGAAATATGTCAGGGTATGTATGCTAATTTATTCTATCATATGAACTATATTCAAAGTTTCAAATGCAATTGTAATTTAGGCCCTGTTTGGACAAACATCTGATAGCTTAACCACTTATCATAACTCATTTCCACAGCAAAAGAAAAAATAAAGTCAAACTGTTTTTGTATAACCCATAAGCTGTTTTCATAAGTTGTATTGGAGAAATTATGAAAATAAGCTGAAGACAGCTAAGGAACATGTCATAAGCTGTTTTCATAAGTTTTTTTTGAACAATCTCACAAGTGTTTTTTACCACTAGATAAGTTCAATTAGGCCAAGGGCCTGTTTGGATTGGCTTATTTGTTTAGCTTATGCAAATGAATAAGCTTTTGTGTATTATTCATAAGCTTGTCAAGATAGTTTATGAGAAAACAGCTTATGCATCTAATTTTTGTTAGTGAGAACTTATGAATTAATATAAAAGCTTATTTATTTGCATAAGCTGTTTTTAATAAGCTCAAAAATAAGATAAATCCAACTGGGCCCGTAGTTTTATCGTTTAAGATCTGATCCTGAAACAACTCGAATCAGTTTAACTTGACTAGATAACTGAATCTGATATCCGGTCACCTTAGTAATAACTACAAGTAATTAAGAAAACAACTGAATTAATCATATGCATTGCGTTTTCAGTGTGAAAATTATTTGTCTCAAGATTTATGCTCCTGGTAAAAAGTTCTATACATTCTTCTATTTATATGTTTTGGTCCTTGTGTGTCTCATGTATAGCTTTTCCTTGCAAGTTTAAAAATCTTTAATAAGTTGCTCACTAGTGAAAAAATCTTTGTTATGCAGTGAAGAAGAGGTTGTTGCAGTTGAGCCTGTTGTTGCTGCTGCAATTCCAGGCGAGCCAATGGACATCATGACTGCTTTACAGCTTGTCCTTAGAAAGTCTCGTGCTTATGGTGGTCTTGCACGAGGTCTTCATGAAGGTGCAAAAGTGATTGAGAAGCATGCTGCACAGCTTTGTGTTCTAGCCGAAGATTGTGACCAACCTGATTATGTCAAATTGGTGAAAGCCCTCTGCGCAGAGCACAATGTTAGCTTGTTGACAGTTCCAAGTGCAAAGACCCTTGGAGAGTGGGCTGGCGTAAGTGCCCTTGATTCTTAACCTAGTTTTATCCAATTCCTTGTGCACATCCATTTGCTCCCAATTCCCAAATTTATATTGTGAACTTTTATTCTTATACTGTTCTTTATCCATGCCCGCGCAGTCTTGTTGCATCATTTTATTTATTTTATTGATTTTTGGGTATACTTTTCCATGTAGTTGTGCAAGATTGATTCAGAAGGTAAAGCTAGGAAGGTTACCGGATGCTCTTGTGTGGTTGTCAGGGTATGGTTTATACTTGAAATGCAAATGTTCCTATTGTCTTTTTTCATGCTAAATGTAAATTGAAGTATTTCCCTTTTTTTTTTGTTTGCAGGATTTTGAGGAGGAACACGAAGCCTACAATGTTGTTTTGCAGCATGTAAAAGCTAACTAAGCTTCAATATATGCATTGATTTGTCAATTTTTCAATTTGAAGTTTTTGTTTGACTGTCATGGATTGTGCCTTTATGAAGTATCTGCTAAGGGATTTTGATGTTTTTATGATGGTTTAACACTTGATTCATCTCATTGCTGCTCTTACTCAATTCTGACTACATGCTCTGATTTTCTTTATTATTATTGAGACTGACCTGCTGAGTGAATTGTTTATGCCAATCAAATTCCAAACAAGAAGAGTAACGCAGTTGGTACAAAACGTATGCTAGTTGTTAACGATTGTGCCATATATTGAAATGGAACTCCATTGCAACAAGTCCATTGGCGAGTATGGTAGAGTACTACTGTTGCTGCAGCCTTGATTGAGGAACGAACCTCATTTGACTCAATATTTGTGGTGCAAGCGCCGTAAACCTTCAAGAATAACCTATAACCAATTTTTACCTCCTTGTAAAAGAATTTAATCACCCAAGAGTGTTTGGATGAGATGATCCACGTCTCTTTTAACTTAGTCAGAGGTCTTGAGTTTGAATTTAGTTTTAGGAATCCAGTAGCATTAAACCTCTTGAAGTAGAGTTTTGTCATCCATTGTGGTCCTTTCCTAACTTGAGTATTGAATAAAATGAATTTAGAATTGCAAAAGTAAACATCCAAGGCTTAGTAGAAGTTATAAAATAACTGTGTGATGAACTTATTTATGAATGTTTTATATTAACTATTTAGCTGTTTTATTCTGTTAAAAAGTGGTAGTTAAGTGAGATTGCTAAAGCAGTAGAGAAGTGAAGGAGAGAGGAGAATTGATGAGAAAGATAGAGAGTAAACAGCGAGTTTGAGAGTAGATTGAGAGTATTCAAACTTGTTTCGCTCTTTCAACTCGTGAGGATTCGTTTGAGTTCATCAAACGTGGTTTGACAAAAATTAGTGTATGTCTGGTTTTCGTTACCAAACTCAAGTTTACTCAAAACAATATTAGATTTCTTACAGCAATATAAAATAATTCACCAATTTATAGAACGGGGCTAATAAATGGATAAATATTTTCTTCAAAAAAGACGCTAAAAAAGTAATTTTGATCCATGGATGTAAAACTCGCTTGCAGGTGTGATAGTTGAGTATTGGAGTGATTCGAAGGTTCAGATTTGATCTCCGGCCTTGTAAAAGTAACAATATTAATATGGAGAATGCTAACTAACAAGTGTCGTAAGGGCATCGGTTAAGCATCCAAAATAAGTAAGTTTTTATGAAAAAATTATGTAATCATTGTTTGATAAAAAATAACATCTTGTATTTTCAAAACAAAATTTCTATTTCGAGATTCCTATTATGAATGAAGGAAAAATGATTCTTATTCATCAATGATAGAGATTGCAAGCATATATATACATAGTGTGCTAGTGTAGGATAGCTATGGTGATCTATCTATATAGTATAGAAACTGGAAACTAAGCTGTCCTAGATAACTTGCTGCGCAAGCTATCTTCTTTACTATTATCATCCAATATCCCCCCACAAGATGGAGGTTGGTAGATATCTATCAAACCCATCTTGGACAAAAGAATACCAAAAGGTTGAGGCAAAAGGGATTTGGTGAAGAAATCTGCTAGTTGCTCCTTGGATGAAACTGGCAGAAGTTTCAAAATGCCTGCATGAAGCTTCTCTCTTACAATGTGGCAGTCAATGTCCAAATGCTTGGTTCTTTCATGAAATACAGGATTGGAAGCTATGTGAATAACACTCTAATTGTCACAGAAAAGAACAGGAAGCTTAGGGCATTGAATGTGAAGATCTCTAAGCAAGTAAAGAAGCCATTGGAGTTCACATGTAGCTGAAGCAAGTGCCCTGTATTCAGCCTCAGAAGAGGATCTGGAAACAATTAATTGTTTCTTAGTTCTCCAAGAAATTAAGGAGTTGCCTAGAAAGAAACATTGACCACTAATAGATCTTCTGGTATCAAAACACCCTGCCCAATCAGCATCA
Source organism: Medicago sativa (assembly GCF_051527215.1). NCBI lineage: Eukaryota > Viridiplantae > Streptophyta > Magnoliopsida > Fabales > Fabaceae > Medicago > Medicago sativa. The sequence continues at coordinate 5,627,636 of NC_140753.1, forward strand.
GAAAAACCTTGCAATTGTAAGGATGAATTTCTGGGAAAGTGAAGACCCTTGCTAGGACATCCTTTGAGATACTTGAGCACCCTTAAAGCAGCTTGATGATGAATCTGAGTAGGTTTAGAAAGAAACTGACTCAGCTGCTGTGTAATGAAGGTAATGTCAGGCCTTGTAGTAGTAAGATAAAGTAACCTGCCAATCAGCCGTCTATATGATGAAATGTCTTCATAAAGAGGTGAAGTATCAGCATGTAGCTTGATAGAAGGATATGAGGGTGTTGAAACAGGTTTGGAGTCAATAAAACCTGAATCAGAGAGCAAATCTAGGCAATATTTTCTTTGGCATAGAGAGATACCCTTGTGGGAATGGGCAACTTCAAGGCCAAGAAAATATTTAAGCTAACCTAAATTTTTAATCTTGAAGGATGCATGCAGAATAGATTTGATGTGATCAAATTCTGATAATGAATCACCAGCCAGTATAATATCATCCACATAGACAAGTAAAAGAGTGAAGGATGAATCAGTTTGTTTGATGAATAAAGAGTGGTCAGAAGCAGCTTGAATGAAGTGATGCTGCAGCAAAATGGAGGTCAACTTCTCATACCATTTTCTGCTTGCCTGTTTGAGACCATACAATGATTTCATCAGCTTACAAACTTGATTTGGCTTGGAGGATGAAACACCAGGAGGAAGAGTCATATAAACATCTTCCTACAGATCTCCATGAAGAAAAGCATTGTTCACATCCAACTGATGTATGTGCCAATGCTTTATGGATGCCAAAGCAAGAACCAATCTGACAGTTGTCATTTTGGCCACTGGAGAATATGTGTCAAAGAAATCAAGGCCTTCAATCTGATTGTAACCTTTTGCTACCAATCTAGCCTTATATCTTTCAATTGATCCATCTGCATTGTGTTTCACTTTATAAATCCATCTGCATCCAATGTGTTTCACCAGTTGACTCAAGAGCAGAAATCTCAGCTTGCATAGCTTGTCTCCAACATTCAAATTTGGTTGCCTCAGTATAGGTTTTAGGTTTAGGGTTGGAATGTAAAGAGAGAACATAAGAAGAATGATAGTTAGACAGTTTATTATGAGAAATATAATTGGAAATGGGATATGTAGAAGTATGAAAACTATTGCAGACATAGTCTTGAAGATAGGAAGGAGTAGTAATGTGTCTGGAGGAATGTCTAACAGGAACAGGTAAAGGAGGAGAAGGAGGAGGGCTAGGGTTTAATGGCTCAATAGGAGGGTCATAAATGATAATAGGAGGATGAACAAGAGTTTCATCAGTGTTGGGAGAAGAGGATGATGATGAAACAGAAGGAAAGTACTCCCAATTAGAAGTAATGGACTCTGAGGTAGTTGGATAAGGTAAGATATGTTCATGAAAGATGACATGTCTGGATACAAATATGTCTCTAGTATGCATATCTAAAAGATTGAAGCCTTTGTATCCTGATTGATAGCCTAGAAAGACAGATTTTCTAGATCTGGATTGGAGCTTGGTTCTATGAGCTTGCAAGGATGAAGCATGACACAAACAACCAAACACCTTAAAAGAAGTAACATCAGGAAGTTTATTGTATAAAACTTGAAAAGGTGATTGATTTTTGAGAACAGGAGTGGTAATCCTATTGATAAGGAAAACAACATGCAAAATAACATAGGACCAATATGAGGAAGGTAATTTGGATTGAAAAAGAAGTGCCCTGCCAACATTAAGAATATGTTGATGTTTTCTTTCTACTCTAGCATTTTGTTGGGGAGTCTCAACACAAGATTTTTGATGTATTATACCATGAGATGCATAAAAAGTAGAAAGCATGAACTCAGGACCATTGTCAGACCTAACAACTTTAGGAGTGACATGAAATTGATTTTGAATCATAGTAATAAAGGACTGAACATGATGAGCTACTTCAACTTTTGATTTAAGTAAAATAACCCATAAAAACCTACTATGATCATCAACAATGGTTAAGAAAAATTTGTGACCATGTATGGAAGAAACAGACAAGGGTCCCCATATATCAAGGTGAAGAAGTTCAAAATTACTAGATGCATGAGATAAACTAGTACTGAAAGGTATATGTTTTTGTTTAGCAAAGTGACAAATGTCACAAATAGCTTTATTATCATTGGTAATAATAGGATACAAAGATGACATTTTATTCAATCTTTGATGGGATAAGTGTCCCAATCTAAAGTGCCATAAGGCTTGAACAGGAATGGAAATACTTGAATTACAAGTAACAGAAGAAATTGAAGTACAAGGTACATTTATTTTGCTAGAAACTGAATCAAAAGAAGCTAAATTGGAAACATGAAACTTGTATAGTCCATCTTGTTGACTAGCTAAACCAATCATCTTCAAAGATTTCATGTCCTGTATAAGACACTGATTATCAGAGAAATGAAAAACACAAGATAAACTTTGACACACTTTAGCAACAGACATAAGATTCAATTTGAATGTGGGAGAATAAAGCACATTGGTCAAGTAAAATTGAGGGCTAAAAACAATAGTACCAGCTTGGTTAAGAACAATAAAGGAACCATTAGGTAAATTGACATAAACAGGTGGAATGGAATGTATAGAAGTAAACAAAGATAAAGTAGTGCATATATGTTCATTTGCACCAGAGTCAAGAATCCAAAAAGAATTGGAAACTGAAGAACATGAATTAGCAATGGTTATACCTGCAGATGAAGAAGAAGCAGAATAACCAGAAGTGATATTGGGAGAGACACTTATATGGTTAGTAGTGGGGCCAGGGGAAGGGTTAGGTACTGAGGAAACCAAATTTGCTTGTTGAAGAAGCAACACAAGTTGATCAATCTTCTCCTGAGCCAAACCAATACTACCAGATACATTGCTTGCATCAGAAGATTCAACTGAAGAAGCATTAGCTTGAGAATTCATAGAAGGCTGAGAATTCATATGGACTTGTGAATTAGGTTTGTTGGGAAAACCATGCTTCAGATAGCAATACTCAATAGTATGATTATATCTATTGCAGAAACTGCAATATCTGCCAGAAGATTTATTGGAAGATCCCCTTCCACGCCCTTGGGGTCTTCTAGTGTCTGAAGCATTCACAAGTACAGAACCTTCTTCTAGAGAAGGAAGAGAAGGAGTATACACATTGTTACTCTCCTCCTGAACAACAAGAGAAAATACCTTGTTCAGTGAAGGTAAATGATCAAGTAGGAGCACTTGAGTTTTCACAACTGAAAACTGATCATTGAGACCAGTTAAAAACTGAATTATTTGATCTTCAATCCTATATTCTTTGTTAACTCTCATAGCAGCACATCTGCACTGAAGAGGACAAGTGCGAGTTGGAATTGGACGGTGAGAATGAAGTTCTTCCCATAATGCATTCAATTCAGTGAAATATTCCAACACAGATTTGGAACCTTGCTTAAGATTGTTAATGGAGGAACGTAGATTTGCAATGCGAATACGATCAACCTTTGAAAATCTCTCCTTGAGATCTTGCCAAACATCAAATGCAGTGTTGTGAAAAACAACTGTTTGTGCAATTGGATCAGAGAGTGAAGCTATGAGCCAAGATTGCACTAGGTGATTACACCTTTCCCAAGCATTTTTGTAGATCGTCATCATCAGGAACAGGAAGAGATCCATTGATGAATGGAAGTTTATTCTTCGCGCCAAGAGCACGTTGCATTGATCTACTCCATGCAAGGTAATTGGAACCATTGAACTTTGGAGAAATCACCACAGAATGAGGACCTTCGCTAGGGTGAACATAGAAAGGAGATTCAGTATCTTGATTGGATTGTTGAGAACGAACCATGGTGAATCAATCAGAAATGAAGCAAAACAGAGGATTGAAGAATAACGCAGAAATCAAGAAGAAAGAGTCTCAATCAAGAAATTGAGATCAAGAAGCAAGAATAATCGGTGAAACAAAGAAGAATCACACGAAAAATGATGAGAAATCAGAGAAAGAAGAAGCTTGAACTTCAAGCTTCCATGGCGGAAACGGTTAGAGAAAAGAAATGGATCGTAACAAACTTTTCTCTCTTGAGAGAGTCTCGTGATACCATATTATGAATGAAGGAAAAATGATTCTTATTCATCAATGATAGAGATTACAAGCATATATATACATAGTGTGCTAGTGTAGGATAGCTATGGTGATCTATCTATATAGTATAGAAACTGGAAACTAAGCTGTCCTAGATAACTCGCTGCGCAAGTTATCTTCTTTACTATTATCATCCAATAATTCCTTAACCATTGCCCTGAGGATACTGATTAGCAAAACCCTATCAATATTGATTTTTTTTTTAAAAACGGTAATTTTGATCCAAACTAATAAAAAAATAGCTAATTTTTGTATAACTATGTTATATGTATAAACTAATCTTTGTTGAGAAGTGTCACACAAAATAGGTTCTCTTCTCTTAACTAGGTTTTTTTTTCACTGTTACATTGTATTGAAAAATAAGCACAAAACTATCATCATTTTCCAATTAAATACACAAAGTGGAAACAAGACAAATAATAGTAGCATTACTTCTTTTTATAATGCTACTATTATTTGCATTGTTTTCACTTTTCAGCCAAACACGTCTCTCAAGACCAGACAATCATAAAAAAAAGGTGGTAGCAGTGTATTTAATTGAAAAAGGATGATAATTTTGTACTTATTTTTTAATACAATGGTAACAGTGAAAAAAAGCCTCCTAATTAAGTTTCTTTATTTGTAAGAGCCACTTATCTAACCTTTGACAACAAAATTGAATTCCATACTATCAAAACTATTTCACAATCAGATAGTCATGACACCACTGGCCATTCCATCTTAATCAGTCAGGTAAGAAAAAACAAATTTAATTTATTTTGTAATTCTAAAAATACGTAGCTTAATTTAAGATCGTCAAATCTTAATCAAAAGATCACATACACGTTATTGCAAAGATTTTGTTACTGCAACAAATTCGAATCTCCTTTTCTTTTGGTAGTGGTCGGAGTTTGAACTCCGGACCTTACATATTTTTATGCATTGTCCAACCAAATAAGCTAAGCTCACGAGGACAATTCGAATCTCCTTTAAACACATGTTTAAGGTGCCCAAATTCCCTTACCACTTACACCTTGATGGCGGAGTTCTTTTTTTAATCAACCACATGTTGGTTTCAAACACAAATTAAAAAAAGATTTTATTTTTTTATTTTTTTTATGTAAGCATATTTAAACATAAATGAATATAGATTCAAATCCGAATACGACGGGGAAAAGTGCAACCTCGCGTCAAAAATAACCAACGCTCTTATAAGTATCACAGAAGGTGGCGCGAAAATCAAAATGTGGTGAAAATTGAAAGCACACAACGTAACAATGGAAGACGACGGTGGAGAAGGTTCAAGCTTCCTTGTTAGCATCATCGAAAACAGAGCCAAAGAGGTTTCGATCTTCAATTCTCAGTTCAATTAGTTTTCATGCAATAAAGGAATCATCATCTCGTTCTCTTTTTCTCTCTTAAATTGTTTTTCAATTTACTTCATCGTTTGCTTTTCAAATCAATTTGATTCTTGTAGTTGATTTTGATCGAAATGAAATTCACACGAATTCCAGGATTAAACTGTGCTTTTAATTGTTCTTATCAATTCATACGTTGTAGGAATTTCAATGCGTTAGAAATGGAAATCTAGATTTGATTTCCAAATTTCAATCTATGGTTTGCGTTATTGGAGCTGGAAAGTAGTTTCATTCTCGTATTTAATTATTTTGTGGATTGCTTCACAATGTGAAAGATGCATTTTATGTTTATTGATTCTGTTATCATTTCACTTCTATGAAGCACATACACGAATACAACATTGACACGTCGACACCAGTAAAATTTTGAAAAAAATGAACTAACCAAACCTAATCAAACATTTCGTGTCGGACACCCCTACCATCAGAAGTGTCGGTGCTGCAAAGTTTGACTTTTCCTCCCTAATTCTACTAGGTTACCAGTAAGATCAGATGTTCAATTTTTTTTTTACCACTATATATTCTGTTTTTTTAATTATTCTACTGTTAAGCAAACTCTATGAAATTTGCTACTAATGGTACAAAATTTAATGTTTTACCCAAATATTCGGCACTCCGGTTATTTACTCTTTTGATAGTTATGTCTGATTGCTATAACTAGGTTTCTATTTTGTAGTAATCGGCCACTAATAGTTCTGTGTAGTTCGTTCCTGTGTTTTCTCCCTTATACTCCTTTAACAGCCATGAAGGAATTTGAACCGATCATGGTATTCATTTTGAAGAAGAAATTGATGTATCATTTGTCACTGATATAATCCTAAACTTGAAATAGCTAACAAGTCAGATCGTAAGCATAAAGAGTGAAAACATGTCTTCCACTGATTTATAAACATTACAAAGGGGCTTTTGCCTGTTAGGAATTCAGTCGAGTGATGAGAAAGTTCATACATGTTAGAAAGGATTGTTAACAAAGAATTCGTACATAAGTTGAAATTCCCATGTTATGTATTTTCGTAACTTGAAAAAAAAAACGAGTCGGTCCAATTTTTAGAGTTTGATAACTTTTTTTTTATGACTTCTAAGGTATTAAAGAACTGGTTCAAGTTAAATAAATGAATTTATAGTGCTTAACTTGGATCAAATCAATTGAATTTTCTGACAGGTTGGATTAGCAGCTTTTGATTTGAGGTCTGCTTCACTGCACCTTTCACAATATATTGAAACCAGTAGTTCATATCAAAACACAAAGACATTGCTGCATTTCTATGATCCCATTGTGATCATTGTTCCTCCAAACAAGTCAGCCTCCAGTTCTACAAGTACAGTTACTGAATTGGTTGACAGATTTTATGGTTCGGTCAAGAAGGTAATATGATCATGTCTCTTTGTCCTTACATCCCTCTAATGGTTATGTTTTTGAGTGCAAAACTGCTGTGCATGATGTCTATCTATGAAGTACATCTCATTTCGAGTTCTTTTATATGCAGGTAGTGTTGGCCCGTGGTTGTTTTGATGACACAAAGGTTTTAGCACATACATTTTATCTTTCATTTCAATTGATTTCAAGGTTTAGGATTCTATAGCAAATTTTTTCCTCAGAAATGCACTAAATTTGTGCTTCAGGGAGCTATCTTAATAAAAAACCTAGCCGCTAAGGATCCTTCAGCACTTGGTTTGGACACTTATTACAAGCAGTATTATCTGTGCTTGGCTGCTGCTGCCGCTACTTTAAAGTGGTACTACCTCTGTCTCAATTTATTTGTCCTTCTACGGTAATGCACATGTCTTAAGAAAAATCGTTAATTACACTCTTTTCGAAGGCTAAATAATCTGTTTTTTTACTAAAAGTCTAAAATATTCTTATTTTACTAAAAGTCTAAAATATTCTTATTGTAGTAGAAGTTTGGTAGAATGACTAACTAATATACAATAAATTGATATACCAATACATAAGGATATTATTGGAAACAAGTAGTTAATACTCTTTTTGTCAAAAAAAGTAGTCAATACTCTCTTGATATTTTGGAGTGACAAATAATTTGAGACAAACCAATATTCCAAATAGGACAGGTAAAATAAGACGGAGAAAGTGTTACCAATACCCAAATATATGTTGAGAATATCTTGAATGATGAACTTTGATTTACTCCTTTACAGTATCTGTATCTGATGCAATGAATAGTAGATTATATCTCTCTCTTTTTTTTTTTGTTACGGTAGATTATATCTCTTTGATTATACCAATTACATCAGTAACTAATAAACAAATATCTCCACTTAACTAAAATGTTGTCCTTTCCATTCTTTTGAAGTTATTATATAAAGCTGTACAACATTCTATATTAATCTAAAATTATTTAATATCATTGAGATAAGTGTTTGTGTCTGCACAAAGAAAAACATGTGATGTGCGCATGTCTTTCTTTTGGTGGGTGATTACATGTATATACTTATGATTATTTAATACTTCTTTTCTTACTGTTCGATTGCCTGAGATTCATTTTTTACTATGATTGCCAGGATCGAAACAGAAAAAGGGGTGGTTGTTACCAATCACTCATTGTCGGTATGTGTTGCATAGTTGTTCCTTCATTGATGTTTTTTTAAAATTATGGAATATTAGTTAGATGTAATTTTAACTTTTAAGTCAATATTGCTTATATTGTGTGCATTCCCTATATCTTTATGAAAATAAGGTATACACAATAAACAACTTATGCACTTACTACTCTACACAACAATATATGTGGCTCTATATGAGCTTTGAGTGCGGCAACTGTTTGTAAAGTTTTGCTATCTTATGAGTGTAAGAATCTTGTAAGTAGCATTATAGGATTGCATGCAGGCGCATCATGCAGACCTCCACAGATTTGCATGGATGCAAATTTAAATTTAAAATAGTAAATGAATTAATCTCTTTCTTGGGTATTGGAGATTATTAATGGCACAAACATACTATGAGGCTATATTAGAAAAACTCAAGATGCACTATATCTTTTTGTATGTCCAAAACACATGCAATTTAGAAAAGTTTCTTTTTTCTTTTTCTTGACTAAATAAATATGAAGTTGAAGAAGGGAGTTAGAAGTTTACTTTTACATGATTCAATATGCAAAACCAATAATATTTAGGGTGCTTGGTAATATACCAACAATGTGCACTGGCAGTATATTCCATCACCCTGTTGCCACATCTTTCAAATGTACCAGTACAAAGCTTCAAATATTCAGCTTTGTGCAAATACACTTGCAAGTTTTCCCGCCAGTTGCATTGTAAACTTCCAGGTTCCATCCATTATTTGCCATTCAATGGATTATTAATGTTCTTTAGGACAGTGGTCATTGGACAATGCCCAACCTCTGTATACTTTTAACTTTTAAATCTTTAATCACAAATCTCCTGCGTCATTTTTATATGAATTTTAATCTGCACTTAGCGTATAGTAGATTGAGTTCACCATTTTTGGTGTGCATTTCTCAATTTCAGGTCACCTTTAATGGATCCTTTGATCACATGAATATCGATGCAACCAGGTAAGCTTGCTTTCTTGCTTTTTTAAGCTGAAAGTTCTTCTTCACTGGTGAGGGGGCTAGTACAAACTACATTAGCTTTCCCTAAAATAATATTGTATTGATTTAAGCTCTCTGATTCCCTAACCTTACTTTTGTGATATATTCTCAGCAAATAAACTTTGGATATAAAGTCCATTTAACATTTCATATATCATCTGTTTAGTCTATGATAATAGATTTCTTGCTTCAAATTTAAACGCAGTGTCCAAAACTTGGAAATTATTGAGCCATTTCATTCTGCCCTACTGGGAACAAGCAACAAAAAGAGAAGTCTATTTCACATGCTCAAGACAACTAAAACTATTGGAGGGTATGCAATGATTCACACAAGTTTCCAGGCGCAGCATTAGTTGATTGACATTTATTTTTTCCTCCAGGACCAGGCTCCTTCGTGCCAATTTGTTGCAGCCTCTAAAAGACATCAAAACAATCAATGCTCGTCTTGATTGCCTAGTCAGTTTCAATCAAATTCTCTCATGTTTAACTTTATGTTCTTTGTTTGCTAACCTTTCAGTTTACTATTGCTACCTTTTTTTACAAGTCTGCCATTATTATTGAATTCAGTCCCGGTGTATTCTTATTTAAACTTCAGTGCTCTAGTATGAAACTCCACTCCTAATTGTAGTCTGATTTGAATTTTTTTAAGCTTGAGAACTGCTGGACAGAGGTTTTACATTATTCCTTTGTTTATATATTTTGATATGTTCTTTAATATTTCATTGTAGGATGAACTGATGAACAATGAACAACTATTTTTTGCCCTCTGTCAGTTTTTGCGTAAATTTCCAAAAGAGACTGGTAACTAAGATCATAATTGAACTGAAATTAGTCTTTAAGAAGTTTATACATCTTCGGTAGTAACACATACAGACTGCATGGTTTCAGATAGAGTATTATGCCACTTCTGCTTTAAGCCAAAAAAAGTTACAATTGAGGCTATGTCAGTTGATCGTTCTAAAAAGAGTCAAGTGCTGGTATCGAGTGTAATCCTCCTTAAAACTGCTTTAGATGCCCTTCCATTACTTTCTATGGTACCTCTCTCTCTCTCTCTCTCTCTCTCACACACACACACACACACACTAACACAGGCACTAACCCTTCATTAGAGTTAGGTATTCCTGAAGTTATCAAATAATGAAAAGATGTTACAGATCTTTGCTTCTGGTAAACATAACAGGCGCTTAAGGATGCTAAAAGTTCACTTCTTTCAAATATCTACAAGTCTGTTTGTGAAAATGAAAAATATGATCTTATTAAGAAAAGGTATGCTAATGTTTTCTTATATGCCAGTGCGTACATGCAACTCTTACATCTAAGATGATGAAAACACTATTACTTGGTTAGAATTGTTCTGAAGCTGTAATACGGGAAAAAGACTGACTAGAATATTCAGAGCAAAATATTGCTAAATCAACAATCAACAAATAATTGTTTGGCATATTACGAATTAGCTACAAAGATATGTGATGGAGTTCCGGATTAGTATGAAATGCCCCATCCTAGCAAGCTGTATGTTTACAGCGCACAATAGATTACCTTACCCATTGGATAAAAAAAAAATTCTATGAATTGCTTTTAAATCTTGGATATTGAGAAAGCTTGATACTCTAAATGGTCACATCCCACTGCAATGTAAACTATTTAGTGAGTAATATACAATATTTTAATTGATATAAAAAAAAAAAAAAACACTATCACTGTGTATTTACATTACCAATCAGCTCATGTCTTTGGGAATTTTGTTACAGGATAGAGGAAATTATTGATGAAGATGTGCTTCATGCGCGGGTTCCTTTTGTTGCCTGCACTCAGCAATGCTTTGCTGTTAAGGCTGGAATTGATGGTCTCTTGGACATTTCACGAAAATCATTTTGTGAAACCAGTGAAGGTTTATAAACAAGATTGCTAAGTTTTCTTTCCTGTCAACAATGTAATCTTTCTTTGAATGCAGCTCTTCGTATGAGGCTTTCCTAAAGCATTTGGGGTTTTTGCACAGCTATCCACAATCTTGCAAACAATTATCGAGAGGATTTCAAGTTGCCAAATTTAAAGCTTACATTCAAAAACAGACAGGGATTTCATTTTGTTATACCACAGAAGAATATTCAAGGAAAGCTTCCAAACAAGTTCATTCAGGTTAGGGATTGGATTTTTGTTGCTACATTTTTAGGATAGTCCTTTTAAATTTATCTTTTTCCAAACCTAGTAACTTTTCCCTGCTTGTAATAGGTTGTAAAACACGGGAACAACATTCATTGCTCAACTTTGGAACTAGCATCTGTGAGTAATTCGATCATTTGGATTTCATAGACACGGCAATTCTATTCCACTTATAATAATATACAGATAAAAAACGCCTATTTAAATACATTAATTATACTTGTTTGAGGACGCATTTGGGTAGAGTCTACTAATGCAAAGGCTTTAATGTGGGTGCATTAAAGTTTGATAAGATCTTGGTCAAGCTAACTGCATTGTTCCCAATAATGACATTCGATGGATATATACCACAGAAGGAAATGATCCCTCTGTTCCATCTACCTTCTGCCAGTGATGGGAATTCCTTATTATGTATAATGGCTCATATCCGAAGGAAGTTTATAAATTATAAGTGTCAAATTTGATTAAACATTTAAGCTTTTCATTGGTGAAATTATCTTTTTGTATATGGTTGGCCCATGAATTTTTTTAACTCACAAAATGGTAAGCATAATCCAAGCTTCTGATTTAAAATATAACACATAAAATGCAGCTGCATTTATTTGATATGTCACCACACTAGTTTGGGCTCCTAAAAACTCCAATTTTATTTTATTTTAATAAAACTTGCAGTTGAATGCTAGGAATAAATCTGCAGCTGCAGAATGCTATACAAGAACAGAGGTTTGTCTCGAAGGTTTGTACTTGATGCACTGCCAAGTGCTACCTGCCAATACAAACTTTCATTTGATTTGGCATGTTTTCTTTTTTCGTTCATTTGTGCATAAATTACACAACTCATAATTGACTTTGGCACTACCTAATGTAAACTTTCATTTGATTTGGCATGTTTTCTTTTTCTTGTTTCATCTTCTAAACCAAGTATTTTTTATATTCAACATCTGTGAGGTACTTACTTTCAAATATCTTCAGGATGGGATATGGTGATCTTTTATTAGTATTATCCGACTAATTTTCAGTAGCACTACCTAATGTAAGCTTACAGAATTAAATTAAGCTAGTTTAACTTGCAACAATTGTTCATCAAATGGATTTTGTCTTTTAATAAATATTAAACCGTAAATTTAATTATCAACAAATTGATTTGTAGATACGAATCCTATATATTTACTTCCTTGAATTTGCAATATCTCATATTTTCAGGTATTGTAAATCCCTGTTATAAATGTATATTGTAATAGAATTTTTTTACAGAACTAATGGATGCGATTCGTGAGAATGTCTCTGCGTTGACACTGCTAGCTGAAATCTTGTGCTTGTTAGACATGATTGTGAACTCTTTTGCTCATATGATTTCGACTAAGCCCGTGGATCAATACACAAGACCAGAATTTACGGGTAAGAAAATTGGTAATTTCTATAACATTCTTGTACAGCGATGGAGAAAACTCTTTATTGATCTTTTATTTTATTTTCTAGAGAATGGGCCAATGGCAATTGATTCTGGTAGACACCCAATCTTGGAGAGCATACACAGCGATTTTGTTGTAAGTAATAAGCATCTCCAGTAAACATTGCAGTTTCTCCCAACATGGTGGCATTTTTTAATGTTCAAGAATTTCTGCCCTTTTTTATAGAGCAAATCAATCTTTTGTGTTGCAGGCCAACAATATATTTCTGTCTGAAGCCTCAAACATGGTGATTGTGACAGGCCCTAATATGTAAGAAAATATCTGTTTCACATTAAAGGATAACTGTTCATACCGGAGATTGATGGCAGTGAAATTCTAGATGAACTTTAATTGACATAGACAATGACTATCCATGAGTCATGACTAAATTCTGTTGGTAAGAAAATGAAAGTGTGTATGGGCTTATCAGTGATAAGTAAACATAGTACAGAGGATACACAACAATTTTTTTCAGACGAGGTTGTCGCTTTAAAGATCCGATAACACACCTTGAAACTAGACTTAATTAGGTGATGTAAGCATGTCCTGTGCATTTTCCTTCAAACAGTTCCTTAAAACCCGTCATCATTCTTTAAAATTAGTATGTGTTACTTACAGTTTAAATGTGAATTATTCGTAAACTACAGCGAAGTTTACTCTTTGTGTGGCTAGCTGTTTAGATGAAGAATATAGTCACAAGATTTATTTTTATATTCCTTTTCCCCAGGAGCGGAAAGAGCACTTACCTTCAACAAGTGTGTCTCATAGTTATCATTGCTCAAGTTGGGTGTTACGTTCCTGCCCGCTTCTCAACTCTGAGGGTAGTTGACCGTGTTTTCACAAGGATGGGTGCAGTTGATAATCTTGAATCAAACTCTAGCACGGTACAATTTCTTGATGCCTGTGTTTTAAAGCTATTTGATTAAGTTCATATGTTTATAATTATATATGAAGTTATCTGGAAGTGTAGTTCATGACAGAGATGAAAGAGACAGCTTTTATCATGCAGAATGTTTCAGAGAGGTAACACTACCTTTTGATTTTCTTCACTCTTGGTATGCATGCAGCTTTAAACCTTTATTTGATGCAGGAGTCTGATTGTTATGGATGAACTTGGTAGGGCTACTTCTTCATCTGATGGGTTTGCAATAGCTTGGAGTTGCTGCGAGCATCTTTTGTCCCTAAAAGCGTAATTGTTGCTTCTTTTTATTTTTTTTTATTATGATAGGCATTTTTAACAAACTTTATGGCATGGAATTCTTACAACTAATAAATCAAAGGTCTCCGTTAGATTTTCAATTTCCCATTATTTCAGTGGAAGTTAAATTGAAAAGAAATAGCAGACACTAAAACACTCGAAAACTTGGAGCTAAAATTTCCTTCACTGCTTTGGTATTGAATCGTTTATAGTAAGACAACTGGAGACTGCAAAAGTTTTCCCCATCAAACGAACATGTTTATATAATGGACGATCATGTCTTGTGAGCCATGTTTTTAATCTTCTTTCAGGTATACCATATTTGCCACTCATATGGAGAATATAGCGGAATTAGCAACAATCTATCCCAACGTGAAAATTCTCCACTTTCATGTCGAATTAAAAAACAACCATTTGGAGTTCAAGGTAGTATCTCTGTTTTTTCTCTTGCATTGGATGACTATCTGCAAACTAATATTCTTCTTTACTTAGTTTCAACTTAAGGAAGGACCGAAACATATCCCCCATTATGGCCTTCTCTTAGCAGAAGTGGCAGGATTACCAACTTCCGTTATTGAGACCGCCAGAATGATCACATTAAGGATTTCAGAGAAGGTGATTATATCATGCTTGCAAAAATAGGATATTAATTTAAAGGAGAATGCTAATAATGAGTGCCCTTGGGGCATTGGTTAAAGTACTAAAATAAGTAACTTTACAACAAAAAGTTGTGTAATTATTGCTAAGACAAAAGTAAAATTTGCATTTCCAAGACAAAATTTCCACTAATGGATTCCTTAACCAATGCCCTTAGGGCACTGGTTAGCAAAACCCTAATTTAAATGACGCACACTTTAACTTTCCATGAAAGAAAAGATAATCAAGCTTGATTCCTTAAATTATAAATACTCTTGGAGAAATTCCAGTGCAAATAGCAGAGAATCATGTGCTTAAATTTTTACATGGAAACTCATACATGAATGCATATAAAATTTGTAGTCAAACGAACTGTTATATGAACAGGTTAATTGGCTTTTTATTTTTATTTTTTTTATTTCATTAAGCTGTCAATCTGTCATCACCATGATTGTGCTATCTATTTTGAATACAGTGATGTTTCACAAAGTTGTTTGCTTCATGTCTGTTTTTCATATCCATTTGTTAAGTATGCAGTGGACAAAGAGCAAGTGTTAAACATAAACTGGCACTAAGCACGAACACTAACATGTGATATTACTCACTGTCATTAGGAAAAGAAAAGGATGGATGTCAACTGCTTGCAGAATCACTCTATACAGAGTGCTTATCATGTTGCACAGAGGTTGTTATGCCTGAAATATTCCAATCAAGACGAGGATACAATTCGGCAAGCTTTGCGGAATCTCAAGGAGTACTGCATCAAGCAAAAGCTTTAAAAATGGCCAAAAAGACAATCTTTTCTTTGGGCTGATTCTTTTCAGCATATGCATTTGTGATTAATCATTAGATTGTATAATTTTGGGAACAAATTGTACTCAATTGCATCACTATAAGAAGTTTACTAGACTTTAAGTGTAATGTTCTTTTTCAGGATAAAGGAAAGTTGATCTATTTTTAGAATTGCAAGCCAGTGATTGAAAATTCAATATGCTAAAACTTAAAGCGGTTTTTGTGATTCAATATTCAACTTATTATTCATTTTTTGGGATAACTATATTCAACTTATTTAGATTATGAAAAGAATTGTTAAACAAAAAACTTCAGTGATAAATGTTAGCTCCCCTCCTAGTACTGCAGAGCTAAAACTAACTGGTAGTCAATTTTTTATTTTTTAAAATGACAATTTCTTAATCATCTAAAATAATAATAATATGAACAAAACAAAATTTCCCTAAAAAAGTATACAAAACAAAAGATCACAGTTTGTTCCATTCACTCACCCGCTTAATATCCAATCCAAGCATGGTCATTACTCATTAGTCAACTAATAATTTTTTTATTAATCTCCTTCCAAAAAAATTATTAAACATTCCCTATTGTTTTCTTTTTAAAATGTTCATTCTATTTTTCCTTTAAAATGTTCATTCTATTTTTCCTATCAACTAATTTGTGAATAAATTTTGATTATCTAATTTTTTTTTTAAATTCTTTCAGAAATTCATTGAATCATACTCTCGCATACAGTATTATTTATCAATGCATCACATGAGACAAATAACACCGCTCAATATTTATTATCCTTTCATGTAACTCGCAAGAGATCTAGTTACAGATAACAATAGGGAATAAGTTACATATTCGTTTCTTTATTTATGATTATGATGAAACATTGTCTTATGTTAATGTTGATTCAACTTGAAAGTTTTCATTAATAGATGAATGTAGACGAAAATTTGTTTCAAAAAGCGGTTCCAAATATACATCAAGCTGTTTTCAGCTTATTTTTATAAGCTCTACAAAATAGCTCATGAACACAATCTATAACTATTAGAAAATTAATTTAACTTAATTTAATCTTTTTGGTATATAATTAAGAGAAATGTTAATAAGTGTTTTAGAACATTCATTAAACACCTTAAATGATAAGTTATTATAAAATTTTGTGTATTCATTGCATTATAAATCAAAATATTTAATTTTTTAAGATGTAATTTTTTAATATGAAATTTTTAAAGAGTGTCACACTCGCTAGCAAATCCTTATAAATAACTAATACGTAAACATTTGTTATATAATAAACACTTTTGTATGCTCCAAATTACAAATTAAATTGCTTATATGAAGTAAATACACACTCCTTCCAGAAAGAGTACGCATAAATCCATGATTTACTTATGATGACGTTGTGCATGCATCAATTTGGGTAGGGAACAGAAATGAATGATATTGGTGGGACTAAAACTTTTCTCCTTATAAGTTGTCAAATCTGAGATGAAGGACAAGACAAACATTCGCAATTGGCCATGTGGCTGGTCTATGACGACTAGATTGTGGGACGAATTTTTTTTTTTTTTTTGAAAGAAGATTGTGGCACGAAATGACAATGCTAATAAATAAAAGAAGAATTTTATTTGATTTGAGTCATCAGAGACTCATCATTCATCATTTAACGGCATGAAGCCAAATTTAGGATGTGCCCACAACTTTTTTTTAGTTAAACTGTCTCTATAATCTTTCCTATTAAAGTGAAACTAATAATTATCATCATCCATCCCCATAACTATTAACATCACAAATTCCCTTTTTCTACTTTTTATCACACGTTTCTTTTAAGTTTTGATGACAAACACGCTTACGCAAATGTGACTTAATTTTTTTATCTTACCTCTACATATATGCTTGGTTTAACTCTTAGAACGATAAGAATTGATTGTAGAATTCATTTTGACTATTTGGCTGTTGTTAAGGAGAATTGATTCTATTTGAAACTAGGATTTGTAGTTTTTGATTCTAAATTTGATTTTCACATACAAATTTATAGTTCAACTCATTTTTACATGAATGTTTTCAATTCTATCAAAATCAATTATCTACATTGCACAACCCTAATTCATATTTATATGCTCCAATAAAAAAAAACAAATATTCGTATGGAAAAGGAATTTGATATTCTAAAGTTTGATCTATAGGTAAGTAAATTTAATAAAAAATTGTTTCTCTCTATTGATTTGTCATTGTTGGATGATGAGAAAGAGTCTCGCCGCTAAAATTTTAGGCATTATGCGCGTTCGTGATCGTACACCAAAAATCTCTCCCGCTCCTCCATTATGTCGAACCAAACTCTCATAGCACTATTGGACCATGAGGGAAGTCTCATTGAGTTGGATTATCACATTGGACTAAGACCACACAAGTGAGTTTATGCATCACATGATCTGTGAGTTTATGCATCACATCTACACCCAAATCACATCTTCACCAAAAACCCTAAGGTATTAGGTTTCCAAGTTCTGTTATTTAAATGTTGTTCAATCTCAACTCATCCATTCAATACGAGATTTTAACTCATACTTGACATATCACAATCACAATCATCATTAACCGAGAAGTTTATTAACCCCCCTGAAATTTTGATCGGGTTTCACTTATATTTACATGAGTATTTTGATATATCTCAAATAAATGTGAAATATTCATTGATCTTTTTGTTAATAGATTTTTTCTTTTTATTATAATTCTTTTTTTTGAAGGAATTTATTATAATTCTTAACGTAAGCTACAAATAAAGTTTATGTTTGTGGATATCAGATAGAATATATTTTTTTCAATGTTTTTCAGATGGAAGTGGGACGTCAGCAAATCACAGAAACATCTGTAAAAGTTAAAATGAGAGCCCTTAATCACAAACATCGAGTATCACTACAAGAAATGACATTTCGAGGAGATATGGACGATTTCCAAGGAGTTTTGTGCCTCGGAGTTTCAGTGCTTTCTTGTAGTGAAAAACCATCTTTAGAAATTGTTAGAAACTGAAAAATTGTATAATCGTGAGCTCACAATCGGCTGCATTTTTTCTAATTTTGAAACTAAACAAAATATTTTCTAAAAACAAAATACAATCCTGCACACCATTAAGCTAATAATTTATTTCGATTTTCTATAATATTTGCACCAATGTTCCTATTGATTGTTGCAAATCATAGAAGCATATTAATTTTTTTTACAGGGTTGTACTATTATATGTATTTAAAGATTACAATTAAACACGGTTATTTTTTATACAATTAAACCCGGTTATTTGTGTTGTTACTTTGATATTGACACGAATTGTCGTTCAAGAGTCCTTTACCACTTGCTTAAGGGCTTAAGTCTTTTAGGATTCTGATCAATCCATTGTTGGTATCTGACTTTATAAGTAGTTAAAGTCAAGCATTTGTCATGATTTAATGATGATATATGATTTATTAAATACTCCATCCGTCCCATAATACTTGACACAGTTGACCTTATTACGCATGTCAATGTATAACTTTGAGCTTAAATATCTTGAATAATGTATTAAAAAAAATTATGAAAATTAGATATTTTGAAAATACTCATCGAGACGAATCTAACGACATCTTATATGATATTATTCATCTTTGTATATTAGTAGAAAAATACTGTCAAAGTAAGTTAGGTCAAAATTGTACATTTTCAAATGAGTCATCTATTACGAGACGGAGGGAGTAATATAAATCATACTATTGTTAATCTTTATTGAACACCAATCTTTTTCATAAATTTTGAAAAAACATCTTTTTTAACATGACAAAACGAAATATATCAATACCAAACACACATTCTCTCTAGCAAAAGATGTATTAGAGAGAACACCAAAATTTTACAACATAATGAGCCGAAAAAACCACAAAAATACAGGAGTTAACCAATATGCTCTAACAAACAAATGGGCACAACCACCAACTATGATAAACTAAAGGAAAAAGAAAGCAGTTTAACTCATGCTGTTCCTTTTTGCCTTCATCTAGCCAAAAGAGAGCAACTTAATTTTATCCATAAGATTAGGGATTGACTTCTCCTTATTTTTAAAAATCTTGTTTTTTTTAGGGAAATTTTTTGTTGTTCCTTTCATTCCAAAGAACTGAAACACAAGCGAACTTGATTAAATGCATCAAGGATCAACGCTCTTTAGAAATACTTGCTAAATGACCGAACAGAAGGAAATGATTTGAAACTTCATAGGGATCAACCGAAGAAAACGCAAGCCAAATACGCCGCAAGTGCCAAAGATGACTTAAGATATTACAATTCACAAACAAATAATTAGTTGTTTCAATATCTCTGCACCTACTCACACAAAGTTGAGATTCTTGAGGGAAGATGCCTTTTCTAACCAGATTATGCTTAGTATGCAACTTATTACGAAGAAACCGCCATGCAAATAAAGAAACCTTTAATGGGACGTCTTTATTCCATATGAAATCCGAAATTGTGGTATAATGATGAAACTTCTACCTAGTGATTTTTGGTTGCATAAGCATAATGACCAAACTTAGTAGCATTGAGCATTTGAGCTTATTAACTCTTTCCCATGCCATTATTTTATGAGTAGTTTTCTTTACCAAATGTGTGAAGCTTATTTTGACAAAAAAACATAAAAGCGTGTAGTTGATGTACGGGTGATTATTATGAGATGTTTCTCTCTGTATAGAGAGATATGGAAGATGCCAAACGGCCAAACCTCCACGCAAAGCTTCACAGTGGGGTCGTTGTTTCAACTTTCAATTAAATCAAAACTTAGTGCCATATAAGTGGTGGACACTTAAGCTCCTTAACTATGTATGAATTTTTCTTTGTTAAAGAGATATCAATCTCTTAGATAAATCTCAGTTAATTCGAAAGATATTTATGATTTACAAACAAAAAAAATGAATGATATTTTGTGACCCTAGCTATAGAACACTATTACTATATTAATTATATAGAAAAATTGTATTAAAAATTGTGTATCTCATTTTCAAAATAAAAGTTGTTTTTTTACTATACATATAATTATTATTTATGTATTCCTTAAGCTAAGTTAGCATGACCTAAATAAAAAATCATCATGAAGCGACATTGATATTAACTTGGATTTCAAACATTGACTATGTTTGCTCTTCACAAACAAACAAAGACTATGTATGTAAGTATTAAATTTTAATTACTTTTAACCAAAATTATTTTTAAAAAGTCAATTCATAAAAGATCAATTTTATCCACAGTATAACTAAACTTACACTTAACTGAACATTATTCTTGTAACAAATATTAGAATGAGCATGTCCTTTACATTTTGCCTCTACCTTGAAACAAATACTAGTAAGTAGTAATTTACAGCACCATAGTAAATTAGTAAGGTTAAGGCTCCCACGGGAAAGGCTCATCCAGCCCAAAACTTGGGTTTGGATATTCAGCTCCAGCCACGAGCCACGACATGGAAGAATAATGAAACTCGGTTGAATTCTTATTTGAATCTAGTAAGAGATCAGGGAGGTCGTAGAATGTATCATCCTCGTCATTTAATGTTTCTTGTATGTCGTGGGCTTGGTCCTGGGCTTCGTGGAGATAGCCCATAGCCGCTGCCTTAGCAGCAGCAGCTTGAATGTCCTTAGGAGAATTAGTGGTTGGGTGCGGAAGTTGTTGAGCTAATTCGGGGAAATTGAGGTAAGCCGAGCTGCCTTTGATGGCTTGGGCCGCAACGTCATGGGCTCGAGCTGCCATCTCGGGTGTCGGATAAGTGCCTAGCCAAATTCTTGATTTTTTCTTGGGCTCTCTAATTTCTGAAACCCATTTTCCCCAACTACGCATTCTTACTCCACGATACAATGGGTGCTTCCCATTATCACCTTTGTTTTTGGTTTTGTTATCTTCAATTGAGGAGGAGGAGACAGAAACTTGTTCCATGTTTTTAGTAGTAGACTGTAGTGTGGAGTGAATGAAAAATGTGGTGGGTACTATATATAGATGTTTAAATATTGGTTTGTTTGAGGTGTGATTGTGAGTGCAGAGGGATTTTACACGTATATATAAAGGAAATGGTCCAATTCAAAAGCGAAAAAATAAATAAATGATAAAAATTATTCTTTTGTATTGGTGAATATGAGTACTACTTTGCAATAATTTTACTTATATTTCTACGACAAATTTAACGATGAATTTTTTAAACAATATCTTTAGAGTATTGTCAGTATAACTCATGAATAAATATGGTTTAATATGTTGCTCTTTTTGTCCCATAATAATCAATTTATTTGATTATTTCTCACATACATATTAAAAAATATATATAAATGAAAGAAAATAAATAATATTTTAACGCATTATCTTTTTTTTTTTTGATGAAGTAGTTTAGTGGCTAGAGCTCACTCGTTAAATGTGGGATGTCCGGGTTCGAACCCCAGCCGCTGCATATAAAATATCTCTTTCAACTAAGTTAAGTTCATCGGAATTTTAATGCATTATCTATATTAAGGAATTAACTGCTAAATTCTTGTTAAGCCGGTTATTTGAAGGAATTCACGGTTTTGTAGGTAATTGATTGCTAATTTGAAAGGTTGAGTGCAGCCTCACGGGTGAAGGAGTAGAACAACCTAACATTGGAGATAATTTGTAGTTGATCACAACCTTTTTAATTAATATTAAAATTAAGGTCAAAATTTGTAGTACTCAAAAGAATCTTATCCATTCTCTGTAGGGTCATAATTTATTTATTTATTTCAAACATATAGGGTCAGAAAATTGTTTCATGCTTTTAGGACATGAGACAAGAGGGGAGGGAGGAGTAAATGAAAAATATGGTGGGTACTGCAGAGACTCAAACAGTGGTGGTTTGAGATTTGATGGAATTGATTGTGAGTGAACGCAACATGTTTTTTTTTTTTTTTTTTTTGTCAATTAGTCTAATAGTTGGGGTTCCTACACTTAAATACAAAAAACTGAGGTGTTCAAGGTTTAAACATCGATGGTGCATAATGTAGTTACAGCTAGCAATTGAGCTGTCTATGATATTATTCCTTCTCTGCGAGTGTATGCATGCAACATGGAATTTTGCACGTGTTTATAAAGGAAATGGATACATTTCAAAAGGGGAAAAAAATATACTGTAAATGATGATAACAGTTGGTGTAATATAAATAAATGTGCTTAGTATTCATCCATCCCACGACAGTTGATTTATTTGACTATTTCAAGCACATTAAAAAAATATAAATGAAATACAAAGATTAATGTGTTAATTTTAAACATGGTTAATTAAGTTTGATCTAAAATAATAATAATAATGAGTTTTCGTCCGAAAGAAATTATCAAATTTTGTTTTTCGTCCTCTTAAAAATAGTGGTATGCTTAGGTCCTGAATTAAGGGTTCAGTTTGGTGTTTTGATAACTCGTGGTTCTTCTGAATCAGTTGTGCCAATGGTAGAGATGATTTACTGAGAGGTTTGATTGTTGATTTCTAGGATCATCTAAAATATTTGGGGGCCCTATATTTGTTGGAAAGAGGGGATTATGTTGGTGGTTGAGGTCATTGTTCTTGATTTTGATTTTGATTTTGATCATAATTAAAATGAGGATGAATTTATGGTTGAATGGTGGTGTCAACTACCATGGAATCAGAGAGTTGATTATTTTGTAGTTTTGAAGAGGAGGTTACAATGTCTAAGGTTTCAACAACGAATTTGGTGATGGAAGGTTTTCCAAAAAGTTTATTTACAACAATTTGGTAATGTTTGTCAAAAAATAATTTGGTAATGAATGAATCTAAAATGTTAATTTTTATTTATATTAGTGATGGGATGGTGTATTTGAGTTATTTGTTAGCCATTTCAAATTCTTAGACCATTAAAGAAATCCATAAAGCTCCAATATGAAATTCACACACAGCAATATTTTACATCCACTTTAATAATTATATTTTAAAATACAAAACTTTATAATTTACAATAAAGATAAAATATAATTTTATAATAAAACAATTATAAATTTTAAAAGATATATCTAAATTTTCACTTTAGGCCTCAAAATATGTTGGGTAGAATTTTCTTTCTCAATAGCCTTGGATTCAGCTTTCTCTTGTTCTGCCAGCATGGACTTAAGATTCTACTTTGAAGCATATTTCTTTGCCCTTTCAAAAGAAATGATAGTACCTCGTTTGACTCTTGCATCGCAATTAAATGGAAATATGGAATGTCATTGTATCACAATTCATATTAATTTGATGTTTGTGGGAGAGATTAGTGCCTGTCTGCATCCCTTTGCCTTTTGCTTTGGTCCCAAAAGAAATAAATTGAATAGGTATAGAGTGATCCCCCACCCAAACATATACATATGAATAATGTTAACCCAAGGGCTAGGCTAGGTGGAGAAGCTCGGTTGAAAAGGTTTGAGATTTGGAAGTGTACTTTTCTTTAAATTTTAAGTTTGAATTTCTAAGATGTAAAAAAAAATTGGATCGGTCTATACAAAGTTTTATTTTGCTTTCAATTAGTTTGAATTTCTAAGATTTAAAAAAAAATTGGACCGGTCTATACAAAGTTTTGTTTTGCTTTCAAGTAGAGTTTTTGTTAGTTGATGATGAGATTGATCTTTGAATAAGTTGATTCTTTTCTAAAAATACAACAAAACTGAATAATGCTAAAACCACACTTTCTCCAATAACACAAGTTTCCAACACACTCATCCATCTATTGGTTAAAATTCACGAGTCCCACCAAATTTATATGGAATTCTCATAATTTTGCGAGACTCAGTGAATTAGACCACTTCAATTTAAACTCGCATATACATTAAATTTCATGAATTTAACCGTTGAATATTTTTATATTATGTTAATAATCATCCATAGCAAACATTATGGCTTTGTTTTGGCTTTATGAAGAAAATTAAATCTTCAAAGTTTTCCCCTCTCCAAACTCCAAATTTTTTTCCATTTGCAAATTTCCTTTTCCCAAAGTCCTCCCCTCTACTTTATGCATTGAACTAATTTTTTTATAGATCAACCGTTTTTGGATAAGTAGATTTTTTCTCCTTGTACCAATTTTTTTCTCTCCTAACCAAATATTTTTCCATGCATACATACTTTTTCTTTTGAAGGCATACATTTATGATCCTTTGTTTAAGGTTTTTGAATTGAACACTGGTGTATCACTCATGAATACCAGTCAAATAATTTCTTTAAATTCGTATTATTTCTCATTCAACTTCATAGAGAATATTAAAAAATAATAATTAAAATGAAATTTAAAATTAAACCATGGATTTGTTGTTTATATCAACTATAGCGTTGTTATTTTGTTCACTTTGGGATTCTCCTCCGATTACCAATGAACTCATATTGCCAATATACGACTATAATTGATTGGCTAATATAGTTTACCTACGGTATGTATTTATACGTTTACTATTTTATAAAAATAATAATAATAATAATAATAATAATAATAATAATAATAATAATAACACACTTTCACTAGTAAAAATGTTGTCCTTTGATAGCATCAATTTATGGATGCGACGAAAACAATTTAGCCAATCATTGAAGTGCCCGTCACTTGCCTCTGAACTTTTTGCATTTTTTCTGAAATTACTTAGTTCTGTTAAAAAAATCTGAGAGATAATCTTATTAAAAACAGTTGTTTCTTTTGTTGATCTAAAACAACATTTTTCGCTTACTTACTTTGAGCGTCTTCTTTGGTACATCTTGTGCTAAAGAGACGTCTTTGATTGTGTGAATATATATACCATTTTTTATTCTTCAAAAAAAACATTTTTCGCTTACTTTTCTTAAATATACAAAAAAAAAATCACAAATCTACCTAGGATGTGACACCAAGTAAAATATTAAAAAAAAACAAGTATAAATTGCATAAAGAACTTCAAAATAACACCATGTTGGGCAATCACAACCCATATGCCTGTGATGTTCTTATGCCTAGAAATGCAGTACATGTCACAAGAAGCAAGATCGATGAAACATGAGGGATCAAGTATACAAAAATAAATTTTCACCAAAAAAAAAAAAGCAAACATAAATCAATAATGATGTTCTAGTTCCATTCCCGATACACCGAATTGCTGCTTACTCTCATGAATTTTATTAACCATGGAAATAAACTTTTTTGAAAAAAATAAAAATCCATGGAAATAAACTGATTATATCAAAGTTCCACTAGTATGTATTCATCTACATTTATTTATTCTTCCATGCAACTTTATTGACCATTTTCAATAAAAATAGTACCACCTGCCCAATTATAAAATACTCTAGAGTCTAGCATTATGAAGTTTTTGCCTAAGCATTGGTTGAACATACTCTTTAAAGCCATCCGGAACAACTGAATCGTTCAAAGGATCTTTCCAAGCCTCTTCATACAACTTAGGATACACATTTCCATCATATCGTCCAAGAACCGAACCAAGCAAGTGATCAGTGTAGTTAAATGCATCAACAAGCGAAATTGCATTAGGACGAACCTAAATAACAACACACAAAATCATCAGCCTTCTTATTATACAGTTAAATTAAGCAGAAAATGCTATTAACGAGAAATTGTTTAGGACAAACCTGTGAATACAAGGACCTCAATTGCTCATTCGCAAGTGATCCTTGTTCTTCAGTGATGGAGCCAGTGGAAAGAAAATCGCCCAGATGCTTATGAAGAAGAAATAAAGCATAAATGCTGCACAGAACTTCTAACTGCTGTTTCACTCCCTTTCCAGGAATATCCTGCTGCAACTTCTCTATAAATCTGAAAAACACGAGGTTACGATATGATCAACTTCAATGTTCTCAAATCTACTACACTACACTGTGTACTTTTTTCGGACTACTTTAAGGTACCGTCTTCAAGCGCACTACTGTTAAGTGCTTCTCTATGATATCAAATTTAGACTCTACATGAAAAGTAATTAAGGAAAGGGGGCTACTATTATGTGTTTCTCTAGAATATAGACCTGTTCTTTCGGGAGACAATTGAGTATTACTGTAAATCTAGATATGCAATCATGAAGCTCACGAGGATAGCAATCACCGGCACATTAATTAAAAACAACTGATGTGTGAATTCAGTAGAAACTTACTTGGAAACAACGATTAACTGGCAATGAGCAGCTGCTGCCTCAACTAAATCAACCGAGAGTTCTTGGAAACCTAACATCAGAGAAACTATTAGCAAGTAACAATAATATCCAACCGTGTTGCACAAATGACAATTACAATTTAACACGCCTTAATAGAGTTTTTGTATAAAACATGTCATTGTATTTGTAGTATAGTTTTTACACTTTTTGTACGAACAAAATTTACAAAAATAAAAATAAAAAATTGCAATTTTGTAACAGTGCTGCATATTCAATCTATTTGTAAAACTGCAGGTGGGTGATTTCTTACTAAAAAAATCAAAACACCTATGGTCACCAATAACACGTCAATCAAGATAAATGAACAACACACACAGGTCAATAAAGCTTGTGATTCAAACAATATATCAAATTATTTACCCTCTTCGGGATTAGAGAACTTGGTAATATTTTGAGCAACAGCGACAGACATCCTGGCAGCCCTAGCTTCAAATGCTTCAATCACTACATTAGGCTTCAACCAATCCTCAGCTGAAAGAAATAAAAAGAAAGTATAATATCACAAATCAAAGGATGCATGCATGTTTAGTGATATTAAACGAAACCATTGCCTAAGATATAAAAAGATTACGATTTCATCGTACCTCTTTTAACATCAGATTGATATTGCATCAATTGTTCCACTCGAGCCAAATAAGCTGTGGTACCAACAGGTTTCTTTCCAGAGCCCAACTGAGAAATAGTTTTCACAAGATACCTTGCCACCTATATGAGATTTACTAGTTGTCAAAAACATCCCAAGATAATTCCTAAAAAACATCCTAAATCAGGCAGCTAATGTAAGGCACAAAAATGTGCTGAGGACACTAATAAGCATATATAAAACATGAAGCTTTTAGACGCGCCCACATGGAAGTAGATAAACAAATTAACAGAGATTACTAAACAATGGAAAACGGAATGATATATAAGATATTTAAAAGTTAACAAACCTGTAAAAGCAGCACAGTATTGTCTCCTTCATATGTGCAGGCAGGAACATAAACTGCAAATAACTCAGGTAGACCACTGCTACAAAGATAACCATGACCGCCACATAGTTTACGGCATTCTTCAATTCCATCCTGTGAATGGAAGTTATTTTATTTGAATTTCAATAAAGTTCAGAGTTACAAAGTGAAGAACACGTATGTGACATGGTACAATTAAAGGGTAATAACACATGACAGCAACAAACACATTTTAATCATTTAAAGGAAGAGAAGGTTAGTCATCCAGCCAGTTATCCCGCATACAAATAGTTGAAATGAACAATAAATTAAGGATAAACAAATTATATTGATTGATCTTGCAAAATATATAAATCGCAACATGATCTGATCTGTAGTGTTAATTTTTACTTTAGATTTCAAACTCATATCGGCAGAGTTCATGTAAAAAGTTTTAGCAGTAATGCACAGTAACATCCATCAATGTCTTCAAAATATTCATATGTTTCAAATAACAAATTGATCTGCATAAGGTGGAACTATAGAAATGAGGAAATGAGCTTCAACATAAGGAGATAGATTAAGGGAGGAGAGTTGTTGTCGGTAACATTTGTGGAATCTCACTAAAGGATGGCTAAAAAAGCTAAAAAAATAATAATTAAATTGAACAGCTAAGACCAATCAGCATAGAAAGTAATATTAAGTAGCAACATACAGCAGTTGCAGAAGTAGTCAAGGATTTCAACCCTGCAGTGCAAGCATGGGCCTCGGGCAATGTTGAAAAATCATTAGCTTGTAATCTTTGAGTCACATCCGTGTAAAGCCATTTCAGCCACTCACTAACAAATCTGAAAGCATATGCAGAAGCTAGCAATGGGAAGAGTCTAGCCTGCTGTGTTTTGTAATCAATCACCTAAATCGAAACAGATAGCACAAAGTAAGACACACACAAACTTAAAAAGACAACTCTAACCATTCAATTTTATTGTAGCCAGTCAATATCAAATAATTAATGCAAAGATGAAGAGGGATCCCATCAACCTTCCTGCTACAAGAATTGCAAAAACAATTTATTTATTTTTTTGTAAAAAGAAAAACTACTCAATTCACACAACCAATAACAACTTAATTAAAATGATTTGGCTAATATTTTAATTGTAATTTTGGGTTCAACCTTTTTTTTATCACTTTCATCAAATTTACTTATTGAAAAGAATCTTCATTAGCATATCTCTAATGACTATGAATTCTCCAACAAGCAATATACTTGCACCAATAGGTTTTAAAACTTACCTGTGTTTCAGGCCCTCCCTTTTGAGATCCAAACTGTCTTCGAACAGCACTGTATCTGGTAGCAATACAAACTGCTCGTGACAAAGCAGTTGATGCATCAGCTACAATTGCCTGCCTCACATATACCATAGTTCCATAAATTAACTGTCTTGGAACATTGGATTGTACATATTTTCCTTCTCTGGTGACCTGTGAAACCCTGGTAGATTGAAAAACAGAGTAATCGCCACATTATTCTATTGACAAAGACTGAAAAGCACACTAATATTAAAAATGATTAGAAAAGGTCATCTTAATATATGCTTTGTTCGTTACAGATCTTTCCCCCACCCATCACAACAGAGTGATGAATTCTACACAGGATGAAGACGGCCCTTTGTTCCTGTTTGCTTTTCTCAACCGTCGTTTCTATCCAGTTATCTAAGTACACACGTAAATAATCTAAAAGCAAACCTATTAACAATTGCATTAAAAAAGAAGTGGCAAATAATAATGTCAATGTTTCAATCTTTGATTATTAACAAGGCATTTAGTCCTAAGTAGCTAACTTCTTACCGCTGTAAGAGAAGTAGGTTCCAAAGAAATGCTATTCATTCATAGATAAAACACCTTAAATATTCCCCCTACCGGTATTCACTTGAAGATAATGACTAAAAGTATTTTTACTCATGTATTGGTTTTGATTCAGTCTCCCATTTTGTGAATTCACCCACATACATTGCCTAGTGGTTAGGACTGCGGTAACTTTGCTTTCACAAATAATTTATGTACTATAAATTATATACTATTAAACCTCAAACTAAGATTACCGGTTTTAAGGTTGGTGAGACTAGAGAAAGGACAAATATCTAAAACTGAACTACCTCATTAACATTTGATTCCTTGGAATTCGTACGTGGTCAAATCTTAGAACTCCATTATCCATGGTGTTATATGCTGCATTTCCAAATTTCATTCCTATATCTCCAACAGTTATACCTGGAAGAGGCAAGTGATCATCCAAGCTCCGCAGCTGGACAATGAAACCTTCAAATAGCACATATAGTTAATAAATTTGCATCTGAGTCTAACACAAGAAATTTGGATGATTAAATTTGGCAGTTACCATGCACTCCTTGGTCTTGACCTTCAGTAATAAGACGGGCATAAACAATAGCATGTGTGGATATTTTACCCAACCCACCAGGCCACCACTGTTTTAAATCAACAATAAAAGGTCATGATATATCCAAATACAGACAAATAAGCTTGAGGAACGAATGAGTGAAGCACAATTGTTTTCCCTGATTGCACTTGTCAATGCACTTAATAACATTATAAGATTATAGAATCCCAAACAGAAAATAACTGTAAAAGCTTTTGGGAGACATCACCCATTTCACTCACTTTGCTGGAAGTCAATGTGGGGCTGTGAATAATGAACTCGTCTGTTTTTGGATCAAACGTTGCAGTTGTTTCTAGCCCTTGAACATTGGATCCATGACCAAGTTCGGTTTGGGCATAGCAGCCAATTATTTGCATCTTATAAGCTAGAGGTAACCACTTTTCCTGCTGCTCATCAGTTCCTTGTCCTTTGATAGCAGGCACAAACATTCCCTGCAAAAGAATATGAATAATTAAAATTTAACACAGCCTGATAAAGCTGTATAGGAAACAGGACAAAAACTTGAATTATACCCAATGAAGATCCGTAAAAGCAGGCTCATCTACAAAGGATCTAAGTTTAGAAGCTTCTTGTTCTGTAAAAGAATACAATACACGAAATTTTAAAGAATGAAAAATATCAAATGTCACAGGAAACTAATTGTGTCCCAAGTAATAAAATAACATAAACCAAATGCATGCAGCACTAATGCCAAAAGACTCACCATTAAGACGGAGCTCGATGATCCTTTTCCATGCATAAGCTGTTTTTCTCAAAGTGTTCTTAAATAACTCCTTTCTATCAAGCGAGGTTCTGTTATCCTTTCGGAATGCCTAGAAATGACAAACAACGAAGCAAGGTTACAAATTTTTAAATAAATCACATTCATCATTATCACCAAACTAAAAAGCAAAGGTGTGGGAAACAAAAGCTACCTACATTACATGTTAAAGTTGAACAGTGACATGCAAAACATTAACTAATCACCAAGGCATTGAAATCTTTGAATGCATAACTAGATGAACTATGAACTGGTTTTTTTTATAGATAAAATATGAGTAACATCATTTTCACATT
This sequence comes from Medicago sativa, assembly GCF_051527215.1. Classification (NCBI taxonomy): domain Eukaryota; kingdom Viridiplantae; phylum Streptophyta; class Magnoliopsida; order Fabales; family Fabaceae; genus Medicago; species Medicago sativa. Next base: position 5,658,577 of record NC_140753.1, read on the forward strand.
GCTCCTGCCAAAATTTTCAAAATCTAGCCTTTCAAGAGGGGGGAGACCTTTTGTGCAAGTTATTTAAAAAATAAATAAAATAAAGTGCAACATTTTAACGTAAGATCAAATGAAATGAATAATAAATCCAAATGAATCAACAATTTGGCCCTTTAAATTATTAAATCTGTCAATTATCTCTCAAATTAATACAATAACAACAATCAAGCCATATCCCCTCAAAAAAAAAATCAAGCCTTATGTCACTAATCTCTAAATCATTTAGGATCCAACTCATTAATCTCTAAATCTATCAACCTCTAAAAAAAAACAAATCTCTAAACCTCTCAAATTAATGAAATTTTGAAATAAATACTCATGAATTTGAAAATATTTAATCACATTCATAATTCTAAAAAAAATCAATATTAACGGCCCGTTTGTTACGGATTAAAATAAAAGTGATTTTGACATAAAATAATTTAGAGATTATATTTTAGAGATTTTATGAAAAAAATCAGAATCTATTTTGCGTTTGTTAACTGTAATAAAAATCATTTTTTTTAAACAAAATAATTCTAGTTTGTTTGGATACAACTATATAAAATAGATTTTTTTGTTACAAAATTAGTTCAATTTTGTAAACTATATTTTCTCTCTCCTCTAAAAAAAATCTATTTTTGTAGAAGTTGCTCTTAACAGCTTCAATCATTTAGATTTTTTTTTAGATACTGATTTTTTAAAAAGTTATAACAAAGGAAATACTCTTAAAAAGTAATTATTTTTTCTTAAAAAAGCTATAAATCAACCAATCCAGAAGGTGTAATGTGATAAATTATATTTTAAATTTCATTTGTCACTTTAGAATTTGAGGACTAAATTGTTGATTCACACTAACTAAGGAGAGGTTTCAATTTTGTTTAGTTTAATTTTAATCACAGTCAATAATATGTTTAAATTATCAAAGGATTACGATTTCTTGACAATCTAATAAATCTTTAGACAAGCGAAAATAACTCGCAAAAAGAAAAAGAAAAAAAAAAACAGAATCTAGATAGCATTGGTGACATATCCGAGAAAAACGGAAGAAAATGATGTCAACTTTATAGTAAAAAAAAAAAAAGTTAGATTTTGAAGCATAAGCAACGATAATTGCAAGCATAGAGAAAAAGAAAGAAAGAGGGAATTCATTCACCGGATCGGAAGCAACAAGACGAGAAATCCGATCGGAAAGTTCGAATTCTTGACGAGAACCAGCCCAAACGATCTTCATCTCGTTCACATCGAATTCAGCTTTGTTCCTTTCGAAAGCTAAATGATCAACGCCTTCCATGGTTGGATGAGAATGGAACAGTGATTTGGTTTTTGGTTTGAAGAATGAGGGAGGATAGTGTGTGTGTTCTACTTCTACTTCTACTAGTACTACCTTTTGTATAGTGATGAGAGTGATGACGATGGCATTAATTAGCACATATTCCACGTTTGGTGTTTGTTTTCAAATTTTGGTCCAAATTAAAAATCTTTACTACTTTGTGGAGTATCGACTTTTCATTAGAATTGAAATTAGTTCCATGTTTACTTTTTTTCTTCTTTTGACTCTTTGACTTTTCTTTCTTCATTTCTTCACACGTGATTTTTAGGAAATTTCTTCATTTCTATCTACTGTTTTAAGGAAATTTTTTAGTGGGAAAAAAAAAGTGAAAATAGAAAAGATGTTGATAAAGAAATAGTGTGAATGTTCTCGTGAGTTTAGCTCAATTGATATGGACAATACAATATATGTAAGGTTTGAGGTTTGAACCCTAGCCACCAACAAAAAAAAAAACAAAGAAAATAGTGTGAATGTCCATGTGAGCTTATGTCAATTGGTATGCATAATGTATGCAAGGTTCGGAAATCAAATCCTGGTCACCACCGAAAAAAAATAGTGTGAATCACTATCTAAAAAAAATAGTGTGAAAACACTAACAAAAAAAGAGAAATATTGTGAAAAGAGATAAAGATGTGACAAAAAGGTTCCAGTAACTTGGAGTTCCATCATGAGATACATGTAGTCCGGTTAAAAATTGTTCTAACAAATATTGCACCAATTATTTTTCAAACAATTCGTTTTTTAATAAAACTTATTAATCATTTAAACTTAATTATTTAGTTTTCACTTTGTTTGTTCTAATGGAAAGTGAGAAGAGAAAAATGAAAATATTTTTCTAAGAGACATTAATGGTCTTGAGCGAGAAAAAAGAAATTTGTATTGTACAATTTGATAATATATAATTGACCTTCCAACAAAATTATTTAATTTTTTAATTCAATTTAATAAAATACATACTTTAAATTCTAACGAGTGTCAATTCTAATGGAAAATGCTAACGAGTGTCTTAAAGACACTCTTTAAGAACTTTAGATAGTAAGTTTTTATGGAAGTTTGTACATTCAATACATCGGAAATTAAAGTATTAAATTTTTTTTAATAAAAAGTTTTAATTTAGAATCTCCTTAAAGCACTCTTTAGCAAGACCATAATTCAATTGTGTTCAATTGAATTGACCTGCTTTGTGTTTTAACTTTTTCCTCATGGTGCTTGCTTAGATGGAATGAGTGATTTCCCATCTATCTCTATTCACCCCCCACTCATCCTCCAATGATCCATCATTTGACCCTTGCTTTGTGGTTTTTTGACGCCTCCTTGCATTTCTACGATGCAACAATTTTGTCTCAATTTTTCCTTGATCAAAATCTCATCATCGCTTCTAGTCGAAATTCCACCCCATCCAGAGAAGTATCTTTACAAACCTTTTTTGATGGATAGTCCTCCATCTTATCCACTACTTCATCCGTCCCTATATGTAAGCACCATTTGCCTCGTGTCTTGTCTCTTAGTTTGTTTCAAGTTTCACCCCATGTATTTGCTTAAATGTTCGAGAGGACTCACTTTATCGGTACTATATTCTGAAAAAGAGGTTTATGACGGCTATCGCCAAATTTTGCATCCACTCAACCTCACAAATGACTTTTCAATGGGTGGTTGGATTGGTCATCTCATAGACCATTCATAACCGATTTGAACGAACACTTAGAAACGTCTTTTTCCATTGTTGGATGAAATTAGAGAACGTGGATTTCTCCAGTCATTTGTAGAAATTAAGATTAAAATTCTGGTTTGTTAACGCTTATTGACTACTAAATTGTGTGTATCGTTGGTTTGTGTTTGGCCATCATTTTTTATTTTTTTTGAGCAAGTGTTTGGCCATCATAATCACTTGTATTATCTCAAAATATAGACGAAGACGAGAGATGCCGAAACTCATGATCCTTTCCTTTGGATTATATCATTACAAATTTAGCATTTGAATGAAACCTATTTTACCGTAAAAAAAAATAACCTAGTACTTATTTAATGAAATTAATTTCTAAATCAATTTTGAATAAATCAAATTTTCTATTTCCAATATTTTGTTAGGGATATTTCCAATGGAGTATATTTTTTTGACCAATTCTAATGTTTGACTAAATTATACCCGCTTATTTGATTTTTCCAACTGTAATTAAGTATTTGTCATTACTATTTACTACCATAATACACACCAAAGTCAAACACACAGTCCTCGTCGTACTTACTTTTCCTCTTGTTTTAGCCACTCTCAGCCAACCATGCCGACCCCATTCTCAATAAATACCAATCTTCATCAAACATTAGTGATGGACCCAAGGCAGGCATGGACGGCCAAAGGCAGATCAATTTAAGTCAAAAAAATTAAAGTTTTTAGTATTCAATAAAAATTAATCATACTTTGATATTTTCAAAACTAAAAGATGTAAAACACAAAGGATTGAAATTAGGACCCCTATAAGGCTATAATTATCCAACGTTTGTAACCAATGAAACAACATTCAAGAACACAAAATACTAACAAAATCTCAACCAACAAAATTGTAGAAAGATGATGAAAACTCTCGTCCCAGATATTACAATAACAAAATATTACGCACAATCCAAAATTCGCTGTATTCAAAATCAAGCCTTTAAAAGACTCGGTAAGATTTTCCCATGGAGCTCTTCAGATACAAGCACCTAACCTGAAACCAGCAATAGATTACATTAATTCGATGGCAGCCAGATTATTTATTCTAAAGCAGAAAACAGCAGTAAAAACACTTGACAGCAGCACCACCGAAGAACATATATGGTGAAAATTGAAAACAAGGTACTGCGACATCTTCACAAGGTTGTGAGGCAAAAACTTCAATAAAACTGCAAACTAAAACAGCATTTACAACGAAAGTTGCAGTGATGTTATAGACATATACTTGGGATGGATATTGAAATCCAGTCCTCTAATGTCGGACTATTACTTCTTAATTATAAAACAAAATAGATGTTATAGTAGCCTATTATTGCTCATCATCCAATGATTCATCATCACCACAAAATAGAAGGTAACAAAGCAATGATTTTACTCGATGTTATGAGTGGAATACTTACATTTTGCCAGTTCTTTTTCAACAAGGACACGAGGAAGTTAACACTCAGTTGTACATTTTGGAATATTTGTTTTTCGTCCATACTAACATTGCCAACAGCTACTCCCATGCACAACACTTTCTTGAGCTGGAATTTGACCATAGCCTTAGTCTCGTTAACCTTAGCCTCAAGAGATTCTTGGTGGGAAACAAGTGTAGGGAACTTTCCTGAAAAGCCATGCAAAATATCCAAATCAGCTCAAGCAACAATTGAAATGGCAAACTTTCAAATAAACCTGGTTGCTAAATAAAATGAAGCAACGGATAGAGTATGAACCAAAAACAGTTGGTAATTTAAAATGATTCAATACATACATGTATTACTAACATAAAACATAAACAGGATATATGTGGACAAAATATAACTAAAGAGACAGCATTCCAAAACGCCCAAAAGAAAACACATGCCTGCCTTGTTGAGACCAGGACCCAAAAGACGAGGAATCTGTTTGATAACAGCTTCAGAGGCTAAAAAGGCATGGTACTTCTTTGCCAATTTCTTCACCAGTTTCTTATTTTTGTTTAGCTTCTTCAAAGCTTCAACATCCATCGATTCCAATCCTATTTTCTCAGCCTACAATATGCATATTAGAGTGTAAGACATTAACACAAGAAACTTAGCAACAAACATATATTCAAAAAAATATCCCATGCTCCGGATGCAAAATCAATACCATCAAAACTAAATGAAAGACATTAGTATGTTGTTGAATTGTGGTTACTAAGGGTCTGTTTGAATTTGCTTATCTGAGCTTATCTACTGGCATAAATTTTGTGACACTGTTTGGAAGAACTTGTTTAAAACAGCTTATTTTCATTGTTCATAAGCTGTTTTCAGCTTATTTTCATAAGTTCTCCAAGATAGCTTATGAAAACAGCTTATAATTTATACAAAACAATCTAACTTTATTTTATCTTTTGCTATAGAAATAGCTTATGCATAAGCGATTATCAGCTTAATCCTAAGTCGCATACAACAGTATCATTGTGTCATCTGACTCATATCAGGAAAATAAGTGATTAATAGCAATCAACCAAAATATAGCACAAAAATAAATGGCAATTCACACATTTGAAACTCGTGTTCACTTCAATTCAGCAATAACTACCTCGGTAGCACCGACATTTTGATATAAGGAATTTGCCACTCTATCAAACACGTGTTCGGCAATGACGCTTGTGATTACATTCAATTATGTCATTTTTATCAAATCATTATCGGTGTCTCCGTGTCAGTGTTTCGTGTTTGTGAATCCAACAAACAGTTTGAGTGCAACATGAGATTATTACCTCCTCAACATGTTGGGCATCACCAAGCATGCAAATTTTCATCTTTGGTCTCGGAATGTGAGGCAACTTAACCGAACCGCTGAAACGTTTATCCTTTTGAGGATCATAGTTTTTCAAACCAATCTGGAGTTCAATAGTCTCCACAAATTTACGGTTTTTCTCTTTGGAATCACCCATGATTCCGGTAATAGCTTCTCTCACAGCATCACTCTGAAGCTTACTGCACAATCAATCAACAATTCGTTGAATAATTAACATTGCTACATTAAAATCCATATAAATCAAATCTCAGTTATCAATGAAAAATAACAATTTGTAACTCAATTTATATATAAAAAAAAAAGCTTAAAGAAGCTTAAAAAAAGGTGATAAAAGACAAGTAGAATAAGAGAGAGGGAAAAAAAAAATAACCTCATCTTCGATAGAGAAGAAGAGGTGCGAAGTGTGCTAGTACGATGGGAAGAAGAGCTGCGAACAAACAAAACCCTAGACAGACAGACTAATATGAGTTTTGGGCTGTTTTGTAATTCAAGCCCATAACGTTTATTTCATTTCATAGTTGCTCTTTTCGCCACTCTATTTGCTCAAATATACCTACCTATAAAACAACGTTTTATTAGGTATTCATGACTGAGTTCTTGTGGCTTTGAGGGCACAAATAAAGCAAAAATCGTTTCATTTGGTTTTTTGTGGGTCTTTTAAATTTTACACATGCAAGTAATCATGAGTTTTCGCATCCAGAAAATTCATTTGAAAGGAAAGAATCTTTCGCCCTTATGTGTTCAATAGGGCTAGTTGTCTGAGATTATTCATTGTTACATGGTTATTGAAACTTTGTGTCGATAACATGGTAAATAGTAAATGATGAATAAAAAAATATAAAAAAAAACATGAGAAATCGTGTCTATAACTTGGTAAATAGATCTTTTAACAAAAACTTGGTAAATAGTAGTAAATAATAAATGAAAAAAAAATATAAAAAAAAAACATGAGAAAGTTAAAAAAAGAAAAATAAAACTTGGTTGTGGGATGTTTTAAGAGAAAATATTTCGCGGAATAAATCAATATTTATCTGCAGTTATTTTGTTTATATTTTTCAAAAAAATCAAGCATGAAATTTATACATGCGTCATGAAATTCTAATAAAGGTCGGGTCAAATGTTTAGGGGGCTTAACTACTGAATTACTCCTACTAGTTTTAACGGAGACTTTTTGATCAGATTGATCACTATTAGAGATACATGGATCTTTTAAAAGGACCAAGATTCGAAAAATAAAAATAAATTCGAAAAATAAAAATAATAGTAAATGATATATACCAACGTTATTTGATTTTACTTAAATAATTGAAATCAAGTGGTTAATAAACGTCACTTAAGAGCGAATTTTTTGAAAGTTTCAAAACTCGATTTGTGACCGGAACAATCTTTGACCATATTTATTTACCTCTAGTCGAACACCGAAAATCATATGGTTAAAAAAATCTCAATCGTCAACAAAATATCGATTGTTAATATTCTACAGACAACAAATAAATATATTTGTCAAAATTTTCTCCAATATTAGTTATATTAAGCCCTTTTGAGAAATAAACTTTTGGTAATATTTTTTACATATACATTTGTTATCACAATATTAGTGTTTTAGAAATCGATTCAGACGATTCAATTGTTGAACTTTGAATATGTTTTTATTACGGTCCAAATATTTTTGTGGTTCAATCAAGCATTTGCCCTGGTTTCAGTAGTTTAAGGTGAGTTAAATTTAACTATAACTCAGATTTCATTGATACAATGTTCGATTCATTTTTTTAGAACATTGTTTAATAGAGTAAATTTATTTATCTTAAGCACGAAGGATTGTCTATTAATGGATTAGATCTAGTAGAATGAACTAGACTCCCACAATGATGGGAACAAAATTTGAATCTTAATTAAATGAGGTATCCATGTTTAATGTACGCATCTTGAATACTACTATAACTTCCTCCAACGGATGAAACTTATGGGATACCAAAAAACAAAACATATGATTTAAATTGGATGTCGCAAAAAGCATTTAAAAATTTGAACAAACTAAATCGAATTTTTTTAGTATTATTGCTTTTAAAAACAAACGAATCCAAACCATTACACCTTTTACTATTGATAAATGTATCTTTCCTGCAATGTGAAAGGGATAGAAGCCGGAAAAATTTAGAAACAGAAAAATATAAGAGAAAAGAAAAGGACAGTTTATTTATAAAATAGATTAAAAAAATGTTGGAATTCCCTCAATATCTCTCTTAATCTTTTTGGTGTAAATTAAATATCCTCTACAACAATTGGAAAGACTAATCCCTATAACTATGACAACAAATAAACGACAAAGCTCTCTTAAGAATACCACCATCGTTTTCTAAGTAGTTAATTAGACTCAAGATCTCTAGTTAAAGGCTCTGTTTGGTAAAAATAGCGGATAGCTGATAGCTTTTAGCTGATAAGCTAGCTGATAGCTTTTAGCTGATAGCTGATAGCTGATAAGCTAATTAGAGTGTTTGGTAAAATTAGCGGTTCAACTAGCTGATAAATGTAAAATGACATAAAAAGACATTTTAATTCATAAAAACTTTATATCAATTAATGTTTTAAATATTTAATAAGTAAATTTTTAATTGAAGATATATTTTATATATTATTAAATTAATTTTTCAGTAAAGTTTTTTTTTTAGTTTATTTCATTTCATTCCTAAAAAAAAATCATTTCATTTCAGTTTTTTATTTTTATACGTATAAAAAATAAATTATGCAGTTTACCTAAAGTAGATGAACATTCTTTCATAAATGACAAAAAATATATATTTTTCATAAGTCATACTAATGTAAGCAACTAAATGACATAAAAAATGACATAAAAAATATATATTTTTCATAAGCCATACTAATGTAAGCAACTAGATTTGTACCCAGAAAAAAAAAAAAAAAACGGAAGCAACCACATACATTCATATAAAATTCAGTTATAAGGAACATAAATGCAATTATTTGTGAAGAAAAAAATGTAACGATTGCTTAATGAAATTAAATAAATCATACGGGACTCAGTGAAGGTGTGTGGTCATAAATAAATCATAAAGGGTATATGTGGGTTTTAATAAAAATAATAAGGGTAAAACTGGAATTAAAAGTGAGACGCTATAAGCTATAAGCTCAAACGCTACTTGGAATAGCTTCTGAAAAATAGCTTATAAGCTCGTTGAAATTCGTGAAATAAGCTATAAGCTCATTGTAAAAAAAGTTACCAAACAGAGCTTATTTTGTCAAATGAGCTTATAAGCTATAAGCTATAAGCTCTTTTGGTGGCCTTACCAAACAGACCCAAAATGAAAAAATCATTCAAATAAGCAAGTATTACTCCTCATTCAAATAGTCTCGAGTCTCTCTTACATATTTATTTATTATTATATTTTACTTTTTTAATCATCACCTATCTCCATATTGAGAGATAGGTAGAGAGGATTGAGAGAGATTGAAGGAGCTCTTTTTTAACGGGAAAGAGAATTTATTTAAAAGATTTACATCTTCCATCATACTATGTTTTTTCATCTGTATATACTAGAGTCGAATCTTAGAACAAACAATTATAGGTCTCAAGCATCTTATGTCACACCATGTCACCTCTATCATGAAGTTTGATTTAAGTTTAGGTCTAGCTTCAAAGTATCTCAATCATCAATAGAAAGTAAGATGGTTTATACTCGACGAAACAACTATATATTTGTCGAAAATATATTTAAGTTTAGGTCTCGCTTGAGAACGTGATAATTCAGGATCATCATCATCATAATATAAAGCTGGCTACCTTAAATCTCAGCTCCAAGAAGTGCAAACAAAATTACCAAGCTTGGAAAAGCCGGCTTGAGAATTCAACCTTCCACGCCTTCACTATAGAGAATATTAATACATCAACACATTCCCTACTACAGCATTATATTTCCTCAAAACATAATCAATTTTAAACAGTCTTTCTCCAAGAGAAAAAAATATAACAACTCGGATAAACGCCAAAGGAAAAGGGCATAAAATTTGCACCTTTTACTAAATATTTCCTTCGTTGAATATTAGTCGTAATACCGAGACCAGTGTAAATGTGCAAGTAAAAGCTTGAAGTTTCATAAAAGCACAGCTCTCGTCCAAAAAAAACTGTTGCATGTGCACCTTCCTGATTCTTCTCATGAAACTCCCAGATCCTATTACCAAAAAAGATGTGTTTTCATCTCTTGGCAACTCTGCTTCGTCTAATTGTTCTGGATGGAGTTGCATAATGAGCTATATCCATCGCTTTTTCTTGACCTTCTGCTTCCTCATCACTAGTTTCATCGGATCTCCATCTTGGTCCACCATTGATGTTTACTTCAGTATTTAATTTCTTCTTCGTATGGCTAAAGACATAAAGTACAAAGAAGAATTCAGTCTACACAATATTAAACCAATTTTGTATATAACAGCTAATATCCAACAAAAGAAAAGAAAAGGTTAAAAAAATAAAGGGGGTAACTAGATTCTTACCTCAGAGAAACATCCATTGGATCATTAGTAGACCCTAAATTCCAACTATTATCATCTTTATGTGATTGTAGATTCCTACTATACATATTTGGGATGTTGTTTGCAAATTCTTTAGGAGAGCTGAGCGTGGATCTTGCAACAGGGTTAGCTGTAGCTTTCCAGGAGAACATGGGACTGCTAGTTTGATCGTGACCAAAAAGCAGGTTCCGTTCAAGTCCAGGCAATACTTTGTCTGGCACATTTTCCTGGGAATTGCTTGGTGATCTGCTAAATCCCTTCGGACGTGAACCATTCGTGAGACGGATCCTATGATTCCTTGGAGTTGGAGTGTTGTCATATCTAAGAATTTTGGCAATTTTACCTTGATGACTTGAAACCCTCTCATTATTGGTAAACAACCCCTCATGAGGATGTGATGGGGAAATGAAACTACCAAGCTCAGAACCAGTAGTGGGGAAAGGTGTGCCGATTTTAGCCGAAGTCCCTAAAGTTGATGAACCCAACAATGCGGTTGTATGATCTTTATGCAGCATGAGGGAAGGATTAGCAGATGAAGGAATCAATAAACTGGTTGACGTTGAATCTTGAACCTGATGAACATCAGATTTATCAGGAATTTCAGCTACCCCTTGAGAAGTAGCAGCACTCTCATTCAAGTTTCCGCTTCTCAGTTGTTCCTGCTCAACTTCTGGCAACAACTCCAAGCTTCTTTTCTGTTTCATTCAAATGTAAAATCATTTCGCAAGCTTAATGTAACAATGACAGTTTTATGAGCATGTCAATTATTTATAGAACGAGCACAATATATGCCGTGACTGCAAACCAGAAAATAAAGAACTAATGCCTGTTGTGGTTCAAGGATAAGTCTGGCAGAAAATATTTGCTTCAAAAAACTATATTTTAAATAACTTACAACCAAATTGGATCTCCATTGAATAGCTGTTTCTAATCTTGGTAAAAATTCTTGACTGATAGAACCTTTTGAAATGAAGTCTTGCTCCATCTTTTCGAGTTTAATATGAACTTGATATGCTTCAGAGTATCTGTAGCGCTGAAACCAGGTAAATCATAAATGTATAAGCCACAAATTTTCTATTGTCAAAATTAAATATTATTGTTAGAAAGTTATGCTAAATTAACTTGACATTTAAGAAGCAAAACAAAGTTTGAGCTTATTTATGGCAAGAATTATAAGCTAATGAAAGTTAGGTATATAAAGACCACATCAATACCAAGGCTAACAGCATATGATCCATTGATCAGGTTTTAAAAGCTAAATATGAGATCTATGCAGGAACGAAGTAAAGAACAGGCTCTCAATCATATTCACAACTGATATGGAGGAACTGGCCATAAACAAAATATTATAGAAGAGGGTCACATCAAGAAAATTCAGGAAGCAGGTTGCATTTTAAGCCTATACAAGATATGGGTTCAGTGAAGAAACTCCAGACAATTCCAGGAGGTAAAGGCAATTACTCATCCAATAGTGGATCTGGCAGGATAAACCAGAGGGAACTATACTTGCTCTGGGGTGGGATATAGGTAATGGGCAAGCAAGGACTTAATGATAGTAGATGCTGAAGAAATATGAATAAGAAATTGTTACTAAGGATATGAAAACCCAAATAGGTGTATAATAGTGACATGCATGATATGGACCAATTAAACATGGGGAAGTGAGCAAAGTTACATTTACAAAATGCAAAAATTACAACTGCAAAGACCACCCCAAGCAAAGCAACAAGATCGATGGACTGACAAGATCAATAAATTAGTAGCATCGATGTTGTTAGTGGAACCAGCTATTGAAGTTGATTACCTGAATATAAAACACAACGAGCAGATTTCCAGTTGTCCTTAGGGGGTCTTCAATGGCATAATCCAAAAGACACTTGTGTATATATTTTTCTTCATCAGAATTCCACGGCAGTTCTAGCATTCGATCCACCAAGTTTCTTCGAATACAGAGGCAACAAATCTCTGTTACCAGGACCTCCACCCACTCAACCCCAGTACTATTTTGGCCTTTTTGATTCTCTTTTGTATCGCCAGACAATCCTTTATTGAAAGTCTTTTCTTTTGCTTTGGTGCAGAGAACTCTCTGATGCATAAATGCCTCAGTCAGAAGCCCACACTCAATCCTTACCCTCACTGCAGTGACAGCATCCCTAAGTGAATTCATCTGTAGCCCACCATCACGTCCAGACCATCTCAAAACCATGAGAGCTGTATCAGGACTACCCCTTTCTAACAGTACTTCAGCAATTTTAGGATGGGAAGTTGGGCCAGATATTTCAGGAAGAAGGCGACATGCTTCCTAACAGAATAATAAATCACATTACTACTCTAAAAGGAAATAAACATGTCCACAATACATTAATGTTACGATATGCGACAAATTGTTACACAAACACAACTATTCCGAGATCAGATTTTTAGCTTCTTTTTAACTTTGGGAAGGGAGGATTATATTTTCTAGATGCTATTATTTATTGCCATTGGTACACTTGACAAACAATCAGGATCTTTTACATTGAGAAAAAACAATAGCACCTTCCCTTTCATCACAAGGGAGAAGAATAATAGTAAACAAGCATGTAGTGTACAACTCAAGCAGTCAAGCTCCGTTACATTCTCACCATCTCGTGCTTTATATAAGGATCAAATATAAAATTCCAATATATAATAGATATACATACTGCTAGAGTCCCTAGATGAATATAATCCTTATCATCAATGATAGTTTAAAAAAAAAAAAAAAAAAAATCAGTAAAGCAACCTTGATATAAATAGATTTATCATTTTTTTTCACTAATGTAAACAAGCATTGAAACTCATCAAGCATAATATTATGCCAAACTTACCTGTAACGCTTCATCTGTGTGATCATCAAGAAGGTAAAAAGTTAGAGACTCAAGTAATGAGTGCCTGCTAATACTAAATGTAGCTGCAAAGTCCTCTAGTATGTCTCTCCATTCTTCATCAGGAATAGTCCAGTGGCGATCGTACAAATAATACAGAAACTACGGAAGTTAAGGAAAGAAAGAAGTATAGCCCAAAATAATAATCATTACCAACAGGAACATCAAGAGTTCCAAACCCACAATAAAATGTAAGGGTAGTAAAAGGATACAATTGCTTGTTTTGCAATCACCTCATCAGAACTTCCGTGCAAAAAGAGTAAGTCAGCAGCTACTCGAAGATTTTTGAAGGGATAGTAACTCAGCACCTGATCAGTATTGGACCTGAAAATTGATGCATCCTCTTTCTGCAAGGCTGCAACTTCTAATCCATCTCCAATCTCAAGCATCATCACCTCATCCAAATCAAGATTATTCAATGCATCTTCAATAAATAGAGATCCATCATGCCCCTTTGACTCCATGGATTCATTTATTGCATCAGGCCAAGCACGTCTAATTGCTTCTGACTTCCGTTTGCGGATAACTGAAGCCCATGATGAACTATTGGAAAAGCGAGATCTCACATTCTCCAAAAATTTATGTCTAGTACACCAAATAATAATCTCCATATGCTGGGTACAACAATTAAATAAATTAATCACCAGAATGAGGATTGCAACGAGCTACTTTATACTTATAAGAACTTCATATCTCTGAGACAGAAAGACATAGAAGGCGTGAAAACTGATTATTATATTTCAGAGATAAAATATGTACAACCACTAATGTGTTTATATCGGCTATTCTAACCTAATGGGCCTGACTAATGACTAATGGGCCAATTACAAATTACTAATAATAATAATAGTAGTAAAACTTCACTATTTACAACAGAAGGTAACCAGAATATGGTATACTAACAATATCAATGAAAGGTAAGGATAAATATCTACTTCCACTAAATGCCTTTAACACACAACACATAACATCACTATTATTTTCTAAAAAAAAGGTCATGACATCGACACTTTTCAAGATTAAAAACATAGCATCATGTAAACTTCAAACACAACATAAAGGAAATAGCTAGCTAGAAATACCATACAAATGAGATATATCTACACATTTATCAACATGATTTTACAGCACATGATCCGAGCAAGAAACATGACAAATCAAATATCAATGCAAATTCAAGAATTATAGAAAATATAGGATTCTACATTGAGCACAAAGTCTTGCAAAACTAAACCTGCTTCGTCTTTAATATGCTCTCTTGAAGATGGTGGAGATCATGAAGTTGTGCTGAAAGAGTACCCTTAAAAGATGACTCCAAGATGTCTAGCACATTTGATATGCCCTTCAAGTATAATGAAAATTTTAGAAGTAAACTTAATCTATCATTCATTCCTGATATGTCAAGTTTATCTAGTAAAATCAGTTAGGGAGACAAATATTAATGAGTTCGAAAAATAGGTCATACTGCTAATTAGCTTTAGATACCAACAACTAAAAAAGGTTAAAGGATACAAATTCCCTGTAGTTCAGTCATGATGTCTTTAAATGTCCTCTTGCACCAATCCTTCACTACCACTTCATCCAACAAAAATGCTATGATAGGATCACTGGAAACAGCGGTTTCATCCATACATACATCTGTAATATCTGTAAAATTTCTGGTCAAGAAAATGTAAAGTAGAGATAATAGGCGACAGTACAAGACAACAGAACCAATACAAAACATGGGGAACAGAGAATAAAAACAAACTGAGTTACTCTCGGTCTCAGACAATAACAATAATACGAACACAAAATTTTCTAACATAACTTCCCTTACCAATGAATGGGTATTATATTTTAAAAAATTATGCTAAAAAATTAGTGACACACCTTACCAATGAATAGCTATTATATTTTAAAAAATTATGCTAAAAAATTAGTGACACAGAAAGGATACAGTGGCAAATTAAGGAAACCAGGTTATTCTCAAGTGCGACATCAAATAAAGAATAAAGGCGTTGAACGTCAGCAGTTAATTGTTTCTCCCCATCTTCTATTTCTTGAAATCTCTCATCACACCTTTTGGAAATAAGGCCAGCTTCCATACACTCATAATAAAGTCGGTGACGCAGTTTAGTACCACTCTTTGGAATTGGGTTTCTACATATTGGACAGATGTCACACCGTTGACTACATTCTTCACATAATGAGGCATGCCCACATGAATTCAACACATGGTGGACATAGCGACCACAGCTTCTCAAATCTCTAGTGGCACGGCAGCGCTCGACTTTAGCTTCTTTGCACAGTTCAATGAGATCAATGGAAGCCAAGTGCTCCAATGTTTCCTGAAACAAAACGTCAAAGGTCATTTTTTCCCTTTTCTTAAACAGTAATTATTTATTTGAAAAATATGAAATGCTAACCTCTATTCACAGCAAAATACAGTTTTTTTTTCTTGAGCTAAATAGGCATAATAAGAATTTGAACTAAAATTCCATTTACAACCAAATGAAGGATTTGACATGGGAAACAACGATGCATTGTCCATAAAATAAATATTAGTATGAACTATGTTGTCAATAGCACACTATAGCATAGCAACATAGCGGACTGCAGCAGCCAGTGACCACTACTGGAAGTATACAGCAGAGCGATCTGCTGTAGCAGCAGTAGCACCCGCAACAGCAGCCAAAATTGCAAATCATCACAAATGTATTGGCCCCTAAATGCTTCAGAAAATAAAAACTTGTTTTACTAGCCATTTTTTATATTTTGAAAACTAACGTTAAGTGACTTTAAGCATTAGAAGATTAAAATTGTTTGTTTTCTTCAGTTTTTTTGGTATTAACTTATATAACTTGCTTAAGACCTGTGGCATTTAATTGTTATTTCATTTATTGATTTCGAGTATTATTTTGATGGTTTGGCATCTATATATCTAGCATTAGTTTGTTAAACATGCATGGATAAATTCAGAATAGCAGTCATCCATCCCACTATAGCTTTTTTGAGGTCAGTTGCTACGCACTGCTATCCTTGCTTGATAACTATGATTATCAATAGGTTTCACAAATGACATGTGCTCAGTTTCAATGGTCAATTTATAGCTCGTTACCCCGACCAAAAAAATTCCCATCCCACAAAACCGTGAGATAACCCAGACGTGTTAATTACTAAGAAGCATGAGATTTGTAAAATTAGGAATATGTTAATTAATAAAGAACAAGAATTCAATTTCTAAGTAGGTTTACAGTACACGTTGGCACAAGAACTCCTCACAGTCCTCTAAAACAAACATCACTCCACGGATCTTCATTTGCAATATAAACTACACGGTTCAAAAACCCCACCAGGGTGTAGCTCATTTGAGTAGTGTTAGAATCAGAATGAAGGCATTCAGATAGAGCTGTTTACATATTAAAAAAAAAATTATTTCCTATACATTGCAGCCCCCCCAAAAAGAAAAATGGGAACAAAAAACAAAAGTACTAGTATACTTTAACATTAATACAACAACAACAATCAAGCCTAATCCCACTAAGTGAATTGGGCTACATGGATCGAACGACGTCATAATGTTTTATCATATACTATATTCCTATCAAACTCATTAATCTTTGTATCTTTCTTAACAATTTCTCTCAAAGTTTTTCTAAGCCCTCCTCTGTCACTAGTGAGTTGATTACCCTCCAACTGACCTACTCTCCATAGTCCTTACTACAGAATCCACAGGTCTCCTCTCTACATATCCAAACCACGTAAGACTAGTTTCCACCATCTTTTCTACTTTACGTGTTACCCCGACTCTCTCTAACTCTAATGTTCCCATTTTTAATCCTATCTCGTCTAGTCTTACCACACATGCAACACAACATATTCATATCTGCTAAGCTTAATTTATATTTTCGTGTTGGTTTTTTACAGACCAACACTCTGTCTCATACAACATTGTTGGTCTTATAGCTGAGAGTTAAAACTCTACCGTTAATTGTCGTAATTCCAAGTAAATAATAAAAAATTGTGAAGCTAATCAAACTTGAATGCTCAATACACAGATTGGAGCTCAGCAAACTAATACAACAAACATAATCAGAAAATTATCATCATTCAAAATAACTGAAATACTAACATAACATTTATAGGTTAAAACTAATTGTACAAAATTTCTAACCAAACAGTGCGTTATTGAATTGGAAGCTAGGGTTTACAAACTAGCTCAACGACAAAAAAAAAACGCAGCAATTGAAATTAAGACTGAACTATAATTACCTGAACTAATCGACTGCTGTAGTTAGGTTGCAGCGTTGATGAACAAGATCTAGCAACGGCGGCGCCAGCGACGGTGGTGCCTCCGTTGAGCTTCCTATCCATTATTATTCAGAAAAGCAGTGAACTCCGTGAGATTTTCAAGAACACGGAGATGCTCGGAGATTGGGGAATGGTGGTGGTTACAGTTCACCGGAGGAACGCCGTCGATGCTCGGTGAGAATAATGGGAAGCTTTCGGAGAGGGAAACCTTACACAGATTGGAGTAGAAGGGTTTTTGAAACACTTGTTTTTTTTTTCGTTTCAACGGCTGAACGGTAATGGATCTTGGACCCGAATTTCTTATATTTCCTACTTCTATAACATGCAAAAAATTTGACTATTACTTTTTACACACTATTATCTTCTAACGTGCCCTGTTTTTTTACAAAAAAAATGTCGATGTGGTTTCAGATTGTATAATCCGGACATATTTTGATGTGTTCGGATTATATAATCCGAATAATGCTTATGTATACATAAACAGCGATTAAAATCTCTCTCATTTTAGTAGTTGCGAATTTCGCTTTTAAAAACAACAAAAAAACAAAGTTAAAAAATTATGATAAATCATGTCAAATAAAAATACCACCAAAAAAGTCTAAGAATCAAATAAAACTAAGCCAATTTTTTTTGGATTTTTCTGAGAATATGAAAAATTAAAACAAAATGAAAAATGGGTCTAAACGACGAAATTTTGGATTTCGATAGGCGGAGTCTCGGACAAAGTCCCTTCTACGGAAGTCTTGATCCTTGATTTTTTTTTCTTCTGATTTTCTAGAACAGTTTTGGAGCATTCTGATCAAGTAGCCCGAAAATCATATTTTCGACCGAGAACAACTAACAATGACCTAAAATAAAATGATGGAAGTTATGAAGATTAATATGGTCCTTAAACTCACTATTCATGTTACAAACAAACCCGTATTTTGTGCTGATACAGTTCGGATTATATAATCTGAACTCTTTTTACCTTCAACAAGGGTGCTTAGGGGTGTTCGCTTTCTATAAACCGAAAAAATCATGGAACGCCCCCTATTTTTTAGTTCGGATTGTAAAATCATAATTGCTAAAAAAACGCATTTTTCCACCCCAAAACAAAGGGAAAACTCAATTCGGATTAAAAAATCCAAAAATCACATGGACATTTTCTTAAAAAAATAGGACATGCGAGAAATGAGTAGGGTGGAAAAAGTAATAGTCCAAATTTTTTGCCATATACTCCTACGTATGTACCTTCACTCACCCCTACAAATTCTAAAAAATTCCAATTTTATTCTTTTGCCATTTTACTTTTTACTCTTTAATTTTTCATCCACCCTTTTAACAATTTGAATGCTTTCATGGGTTTACCGTCATATGACATTAGGGGTGGAAATAGGCTAGGCCGGGCCGGGCTTTGTAAGGCCTAAGTCTGGCCTACTTCAAAAATTATAGGCCTGAGTCTGGCCTATTACCCGTCATAGGCTCATTTTTGAGGTCTGACCTGGCCTATTTAAAGGTCCGATGAAGCCTGAAAGCCTATTTAAAAGCCTATTTTACATTAAAGCCTAGCAACACATGTAAGTCTACTACTAAATATGTCAAAATTTACGAAGGCCTAAAGCACATGAATATATCTGCAACTAAATAATGAAATCTTATGAAGGTCTAATCATAGCAATATATGTGCTACTAAATAACTAATCATATGAAGGCTTGAGTTTATGAGAAAAAAACTTCAACGGTATAAATAATGGAAGATATATTATACATAAAAAGATTAATAGGCCAGCTCGACAGGGTTAATAGGCTTTTTTGTATGCCTTAGCCTGACCTATTTAATTAAATAGGCTTTATAAAAAGCTTGAGCCTGACCTTGTTAATAAACGAGGTGAGCTGAGTTAGGCTTTAAATAGGCTAGGCCATAGGCCCCTGTCGGACGGCCTGGCCTGTTCCCACCCCTATATGACATGCCGAAAATTCACACGCCATAAATGATTTGAAGAGTTTTCCGATTTTATTTTGAACGAGGTGGGCTGAGTTAGGCTTTAAATAGGCTAGGCCATAGGCCCCTGTCGGACGGCCTGGCCTGTTCCCACCCCTATATGACATGCCGAAAATTCACACGCCATAAATGATTTGAAGAGTTTTCCGATTTTATTTTGGAAAGCTAAAATATAAGTTTTTTGAAAGTTTAATTTGAACTGAAATGTTTTTTTTAGAGTTTCTCGAAAATAAAATATACACCATAAATGTTTAAAATAGTTTTTTGTAAAATACATGCTCTGGAAATGTAAAATTATATGCAGAATTCAAAGTTCACGTTGATTTTAATGAAGTCAGCTAATACCGCAAGCAATTAGCAAAGCAAATTTCCCATTAGTCATTCATTCCACAAAGCCAAGAAAAATAATTCTAAACATTTCAACTACATCAAATCGATGATGAAAAGATAAGATTCAGGATACATTATTCTAACAATTTCTCAAAGTTATATCCACGATCAATTAGAGTAAATGGTGCTCTCACTATGAGTATAACATAGGGTTAGCACATGTTACACGTAACAAGTCAATACATTTGATGAAACAATGGTTTGAGAAAATAAAGAAGAAAAGCATGATCATTACAATAAACAAAAACCATGTCGGAAAACTCTTTAACAAATTGTCGAACGCAAACATCAAAAAAAAAATTATACCACCGAAACAAAGAATTAAAAAATCATCAAGATTCAGTCATCCTGTTTAAGCATAAAGCAAGCAAATAACATATTAAAATATGGCTACGTACATACATAACTCATGTTCATTCCATTTAGCAAGACAATGAGTTGGTTAGTCGGGGAGGAAGGGGAAAATTGGAGGAATTAGAACTCCAATCATTGTCACTTCCATTGTTGGATTTGGACATACACACCATGTACATCTCCTCCTCCATGAGGTTATTGGGCAGCCACGGCTGAACCAAAAAAAATTTATTAGTAGGAAACATTTTGCCTTTCTGAAAACCCTTGTGTTAGAACTTACTAGTATTAAGATTTTTTTTTTGAAGGATACTAGTATTAAGATTATATATATTGTTTGTTTTGTCTAACATGATTATATTATGAAATAGTTTTGGCCCAAAAGGAAATCATCTTGAAACCATTAAAACCTCCACCCCATTATGCTTTGCAATGTCCTCTACAAAATCATTTCTAAAGTTCTTGCTAATCGACTTCGTCCTCTAATCTTGAAACCATTAAAACCCCCACCCTATCTTGCCTTGCAATGTCCTTTACAAAATGATTTCTAAAGTTCTTGCTAACCGGCTTTGTCCTCTAACTATGAAATCTATCTCCCTCGAGCACGCAACATTTGTTCCCTCCCGCTCCATCATGGACAATTCTTTTTCAGCCTTCAAAATTCTCCATTTTATGTGTTGTAAGCACAAAGGAAGAGTAGGTGATGTTGTTTTGAAACTTGATGTATCCAAGGCTTTTGATGGTGTTAACTAGAGTTTTTTTGAAGAAACAAAGGAAGAGTAGGTGATGTTGTTTTGAAACTTGATGTATCCAAGGCTTTTGATGGTGTTAACTAGAGTTTTTTTTTTGAAGAAACTAAATTAGCCCACCTAAATTGACATTGGGAGAATCGAACCAAAGACCTCGAGGAGGAGCACACTTCCAGGTCTCAAGCCAATATCACCATGCCAACCCAAGTCGGTTTGGTGTTAGAGTTACTTGCAAGATGTCGCAATTATAATCGGTTTCTGCAATCGATGGGTTTCTTAGATGATGATGCATATCGCTTTTATCGAGTACCAAGCTATTTTTAATAATGACCGGATTGGTCCTATCACCCCCGAACGCAACCTCAGACAAGGATGTAATCTCTTGCATTATCCCTACATTTAATATGATGGAGGTCTCTCATCTTTATTCAAATATCATGAGCTTTAATGGAAATTACATGGTATTTGTAACTGTCACAAGATTTTTCCTACAAGCCACCTCATTTTTGCGGATGACAACGACCTTTTCTACAAGACCTCTGTCTCTGAAGCACCGTGTCTCAAAAAAATTATCTCAAATTTTGAAGCCGCGTCTAGACAAATCATAAATTTTGGGAAGTTAGGTATCTCTCTAAACAAAATTACCTCTCACAATGTGGTAGATTCCATCTCATCTCTCCTTGGTGTTAATGAAAGCATTGGTACTGGTGAATATTTAGGTTTTCCCTCAATGGTTAGGCATGGTAAAAAAAAAATCAATTTTCAACTACCTCAAGGCAAGGGTATCGAAAAAGTATCAATTGTGGAGCTCCAGGTCTCTCCCACGGACGGGAAAATAAATCCTTATTAAGTCGATTGCACATATTATCTCATCTTATTGTATTGGAGTTTTTCTGATTCCTTCTTCTCTATACGAGGAAATTGTTAGAATGATGAAATTTTTCCACTGGGGATTGAAAAAGAGTGGGAAAAAAGGTATAAAGTGGACGAGGTTGGATAAGCTTACTCTTCCTAGGTCACATATTGTTCTTGGTTTTCAAAACATGAAAGCCTTTAATCTATCTATGATTGGTAAGCAAGGTTGAAAACTCTTCAATGATCCTAGCTCCTTATATACCTGTATCCTCAAAGCTAAATATTTTCCTCATCAGGATTTCTTGGAAGGTGATCTCAACCATTATCCAAGTTGTACTTGCAGGAGCACATGGAGCTCTCAATCTCTCACTACTATGGGTTATAAATGAAAAATTGGCGATGGCTCTAAAACCGACACATGATCCATGCCTTAGATTCTCTCCCTTACCTCACCTAATCCCCCAACGACTCCGCACTACACATGGAGGATCTAATGTCCCGTGACTTACACATCCCATACCTATCCTCGTGGGACCCAGATGTGATCCATTCCATCTTCTCATTCATAGATGCAGTGGCCATACTTAGCATTCCTCTCTGCACAGAGATTTTGAAGATATTTGGTTAAGGAAACTTATACTTGGATAAATATGCTTATAGTGCTTTTTATTACACTTGTAGCATAGTCTAATAATGCCCAACATAACCACTAACTTGGGTCATATTTGGAATCTGAACATTCCAGTGCGAGTTCTATCTTTCATCTAGCGCCTAGCCCATCAACGCCTCCTAACGTTATCTCATCTTCTGCAAAAGGGGATTCCGTGTGATGATGCATGCGTTGTTTGTGAAGAATTTGTGGAATCGCAAATACACACCGTATTTGTTTGTTCAAAAGCCATAAAAACATTGTTCGTGAACTGTTGCAGACAAATATGGTTGTTTATAATATAGCTAGAGTTTCCTTATTCCATCATAACCCCGTATTTTTTATGATGTACCTTCTTGTTTGCATCAAATACTATTGAATGAAATAAACTAGTTTCGTCTTTACATGGAATAATATTTCAAGTGTAGTTTATGTATAATGAGAGGGCTTACATACTTCTTCATTAAAGAAATTTCTTTTAAATGATCGATGAAACTTTTAGAAAAATTTGAATGTTTTCTACAATAGTATAGCTGCAACTAGTTTTAAAACAAATGTTATCTAATTGAAATTAAGAAAACACTGGTTTTATTTGATAAAAAATTCAAAAAATTACTATTTTTTTTAGGCTTAATAGTAGTTTTCGCCCCCTAAGAAAAAAAACTGCAAAATCACCCCCTAAGTTTTGCAACTGTAGCAATTTTGGCCCCCAAAACAAAAAAAAATAATAACATGTGGCACCTCACTTAGGGTGCCACGTCAGCATAGACCGAGTCAAAATTGGTCTTGGGGGCCAAAACTGCCACAGGTGCAAAACTTAGGAGGCTGTTTTGTAGTTTTTTTTTCTTAGGGGGCCAAAATCGCAACTTTAAAAAAGTTATGGGGCTAAAACTGCTATTAAGCCTTTTTTTAACATTGTCATTGTCATTTTTATCAGTTTTTTACACTTTCTTGTAATCAATTTTAGAAAAATAAATTAAATAAATGGGTCCGAATGAATGAGCATTATTGGGAAGCAATTTTTTGAATCATTACGATTTAATTAGAATTGGAGATATCGGTTCCCGTGAACATAACCCAGCTGATAAGGACATGCATTGTTAAATATAGAGGTATGGGTTCGAATTTCAGACACCCCACTTATCCACCTTAAAAAAAGTGAATTTTAACTACTAAATTATTTGAAGAAAAAAAAATTAAGGGTAAAATATGCTTTTCGTCCCTGCAATTATAGACCATTTGAATTTTCGTCCCCGAGCTTACTAATCCTCCCATTTCGTCCATGTAAAAGTTAATCACTTGAAATTTCGTCCCTCTTCCCTTTTAATCACTGCCACGTCAGCAAATTACCAAAATGGCATGGGAATTGACGAAAATACCTCTGGCTTTTTTTTTTTTTTTCCTTCAAAATTTTTTTTCCCGAATTTTTTTTACGATTTTTTCTCCGAAAAATTTCAGTTTTTTAACATTTTTTTTCCGAAATTTTTTATGATTTTTAATTATTTTTTCAGATTTTTTTAATTTAAAAAAAGAATTTTCAAAATTTTGAAATTTTTTTTAATAAAAAAAAAATAAGTCAGGGGTATTTTCGTCAATTCCCCATGCCATTTTGGTAAATTGCTGACGTGGCAGTGATTAAAATGGGAGAGGGACAAAATTTCAAGTGATTAACTTTTACAGGGACGAAATGGAAGGATTAGTAAGCTCAGGGACGAAAATTTAAATGACCTATAATTGCAGGGACGAAAAGCATATTTGACCCAAAAATTAAAGATCACAATGACATGTGACCCGAAACTTCGGTTTGGGAGCTATCCATAAAAAGTATGAAACCCTCTTACTCTCCAACGAAAGCTATTCTAAAGCAAATTAAGAAATTAAGCCACAATCTATGGTCTATTTAAATACATTAATGCAAGTAGACCACGTTTTGCACCAACAAAAAGCTTCTCTAATTGCTCATTAGATATGGACAGTAGGGGACACACCTGCACATATGGTACATGTTTATGCATTTTTTAAAGCAAGATGATGGCCCTCTCATGCTCACAACAAGGCACCAGTCTCTATTATAATTAATTTCGAGTGGGGCTACCATATAGTATTTGGGGTCCATGAATCATGGTTGGTTGAATTTGAATAAGAGTTCAATGAAGAAAAGAAAGAAATCTTAGATGGGAAACGAAATTCGAACAGAATATAATAATCATTGTTTCATGCTTCATATAATTACATAGAAACCTTTCATCATTTGAAGAATCAACAAGCAAAATGATTGGATTAATGTGAGCCTACGTTGATGCTATAATTAAAGGAATAAGATACCTCAACAACATGAAATTTATAAAATATAATCATTGCACCCATGTGATATTTTGTGCATAACCTTTACCATCCGATAGGACCAAAATGGCAAAACATGCTTTAGCGAAATACAATATCCCAAATTCACCTATATCCACCATGGACAACTACTTTGGCCTCCTCCAAAATAGGATTAAGAGTAACAACGTAAGTAGGTAAGTTTAAACATCAGATGCATCTTCCTCTAAAATTTTAGCATTAGGTATGTGAATCTTCAATTTCAACCTTTACTCTTTTATTCAAGATTTATAATTCACATTCGACACATCAAAAGTACAACATTTGATGTCAATATAAAATAAGAGATGATATGTATATGCCTTAAAAATAACTGAAGGGTCTTTCTACTTGTATGCATCATGTTTTCATTTTCACTTCAACCAATAAACACAAGACAATACTTTTCACACAATCTTCTTTTACAATTTTTGAAAACAAGTCTATTATTTTAAAGAATTTAGAAAATGTCAAAATATTATTTTCATTATTATTGAAAATATTTACCTAGTTTGTTTTTCATCTTCTCCGCATCATATTCACTACATGAGTGTTGAACCTCCTCGCTGGCAATATAAATTGAAATTATAAATTTTAGAAAATAAAAACTGGAAAATGTTTTCATATAGTAAATGAGATCTAATATTTTTTGGTATAAAAATAAAAACGATCAACCCGTCGTTTCTGTCGTAAAACCAAGATTGTAAACTTCTACTGCTATGTTAGGACTTTCGCGGGAGCCTTAAAACATTGGATGAATCAACACACTGAGTTAGAGAAATCAAATAAGTGAGTTTGGAATATTTATATTACTCAACATCTTCCATTTATTTTCATTCAATGTTAAACTTTTATCTCACACTTGACACATCATCATTCTCTTTTTCAAGTGTGAGACTTTTCACATCTTTGATTCAACCCAAAAACTACTCCTACTCACTCGAACTCCACCAAGTCGGATTAGACTCTGATGCCACTATTGAAACTTACGTGGAAGCTTTAAACACACGGGTAAATCAACACATTGCAACCACACAAGTGGGTTTGAATACCACATCTACACTTCATACCTTAAGGTATTAGGTATATGAGTTTTCTCACTTACATATTATTTAACATAGTCTCTTTTATCTAATATGATACTTCTAACTCACACTTAATACATCAACATGCTGAATGATGATACAAATCACAATTTATCTTACTTAGTTTTAATAGAAATATCTAATAAGAATTTGATACTCTCACTTTTTTTTTTTGAAAGGATTTGAGACTCTCACGTGATATAGCAAAGTATACCCTTTGCTCCTTGTTGCTTAGATTAATCTTATACTCCCTCCGTCTCACAATAATTGTCTCTTTACCATTTTTTCTTTTTCTCAAAATAATTGTCACTTTAGAATACCAATGCAGCATTATTTTTTTTTTCCATTATTATACCCTTATTTATTGAATCTCATCCAACTTAACTACTCAACTAACTACAATTAATAAGGGTGTTTTAGTAAATGATACTAATTTTACCATCAAAATCAACACAACTAATCATTTTCTTAATAACCGTACATAAACCTTAAACGGCTATTATTTAGAGACGGATGGAGTATCAAGCACGGCCATTCTCCGGAGCACTTTGGGTTTCTAACCCCTCAACTAAAACAAGAGCCACAAAATCCACTGCACGTGCAAAGCAACAAAAACCGAATCATCGAATAATGATTTATATGAATAATTATATACCTTTTTCCCACCCTTTTTGTACCGTTTGCAAAAATATTAATGATTGAAGAAATAAATTATTCACTGTTTTATACCAAAAAAAAAATTATTCACTGTTTTTAGTATAAATAATTTACTATATTAAAATTAAAATTACGGCAACATTTAGCAGTGTATATTTTTTTTAATGATTTATCAGAGTATATTGAATACTCATTAATTAGTTTTAACACATTTGTTTTATTTTTTCTTTTGACACACTTGTTATTAAATTTTATACATTTTTTTAGTCAAGTGGCCTCCTAGTTAGTAATTCACATTTTTAAAATGAATAAATGAGATGTTCGAGATTTAAACTCCGACTTCTATATTATATAATATTTTTATCAACTGAATTAAGTTCATAGGAACTTAAATTTTATATTTTGTTAAGCGTATTTTTAAATGTATTTTATATTTTCTTTGTCTCGTTCCGTATGTTTTCAAGGCTACCGTTTTAAAAATTTAAAAGTAGCCATAACTTTTTTTTTTTCAAAGGAGTAGTCATAAGTCATAACTTATTTTAAAAGTAACCATAACTTATTACATCAATTATTTTCAATTTGATCCTTAGCACGGTCCTTTACTAAATCCATAAAACTAAAGTATAGTACTCCTTCCGGTCTCAAATATAAGAAAAGATTTCTTTTTTAGGTTCATTGAATAATTAATATATTTGCTTTATAATGCAGACTAGATACATTAACTACTCCATGAACCTAAAAAATGAATCTTTTCTTATATTTGAGACCGGAGGGAGTACATGGTCAGGGTGTTAACTTTTCTCTTAAATGATAACCCAACCAACTAAGGATTCGTTTAACGGTTTATCACATGATTACCAGCTCAGCTAGTCACATGGCCAGATCTTTAAAATGTTAACCTTTGTATTACTAAGAAATAAAAATTGCGACAAGTTGGGATTGTAACTATTCTTTGTAGGTGGTTGCACATGCACGTGTGGAGAATCACACAATTCGAGTATGCATTGTCTGTTAAAGAAAGTGGGAGGAAGCTAAGAAATGAGAGAAAAAGGAAGGAAGAAATTAAGAAAATCATTACCAATATGAGAAAAGCAATTATATAATGATGATCATGATTAAGTGAAAGTGAGGTTTGACCATTGACCAGATCAAGCCCAAAACACAAAGTAACTTTGACCCTAAATGCACGTGGGATAGACATTCTACACGTGTGCTTCGCTGTCTTTCTGCACAACTTGGAAATGGAAAAATGATGTGCCAAGTAGGATCCATGTGGGAAAGAGAACACTTCTGCAAACCATGCATGCAAACAATACTGCTCCCTCCGTTCCAGAATAACTGACCCATTTTCTAAAAAAAAGTGTCCCAAAATAACTGACCCATTTCAATTTTCAATACAACTTTCATCATTTCCAATACAATATAACACTAAATAATACTACTTTTATCATTCCCAATACAATATATTCCACTTTCCCCTTTATTTATACATTTTTCTTAATATATGTGAAAAACAAAATTGTGTCAATTAAATTGGGACGGAGGTAGTATAATAACAACGGTTTTTGTTCTTAGACCAATCACTAATGAAGCATTATAAGTACATAAAATAAAGGGGTGGTGTCTTTTGGTCTCACTTTAAGATATTAATACTCCCTCTGGTCACTATTATAAGCAAATTTCTACTTTTTAGATTCATTCAATAAATGATGTATGTAGTCTACAATATAGACCACATACATCATTTATTGAATGAACCTAAAAAGTCAAAATTTGCTTATAATAGTGATCGGAGGGAGTAATAATCAGGGATTCACGCTAACCTCCTACTAATAAACAAGAGATTTTAGACATATCCCTATAAAAAATGATTTTAGGCATATGTTTGAATTGATTTATTTTGAACTTATTTATTGGTATAAGCACTTATAAATATATGTTTGGAAGAGCTTATAGAAACAACTTATAGATATTTATAAATTGTGTTAACCTTAGCTCCAAAAGCTCTCCAACATATAATCTATGAAAACAATTTATAATTTAAATAAAACCTACATAGTTTGACTCATTTATCTTTTGTTATATATAGAAATAGCTTATATTGTATAATAAGCACATATGCTACACACATTTAGTTGAGTTGTGTATCAAACAAAACTTTTATCAATTAAATTATTGATGGCATGTCTAGGGTGTACAATAGTTTGAGTATTATTGTAAGAACTAAATCAATGGCTCGATGAATTCAAAGATTCAATCCAAACCAATTAAATTTGTTGCGTTTTTTTTCTATGTTTGGTTCGGAAAATGCTTGGGTGACATAATGTCACCGTGACATTAAATCTGGGCCACACAAAGGTGTTGTGTTGTGTGGCCCAAATGTGTTGTATGTGTGTGTGGCCCAGATGTTGTGTGGCAATGTGTGTTGTGTGACCCAGATTTAATGTCACGGTGACATTATGTCACCCAAGTGCTTCCCGTTTGGTTCAAACATATGCTAGTGGGTGTGAGTTTTGTCTATGCCCATAGTTCCACCCCATAATCAGGCTAATGATTTTAGGGGGAACAGAGAGATCTTTTTTGACAAGAGGGGAACAGCGAAATGGTTGATGTAATAATCCATTAATTGTTGAAGCGTGATCAACTTTGACAACGAATATAACGTTAATAATTACTCATACTTTGTGAAAACCTTAATTGGTGAAAGATGCTGACTAGATTGCGATATTTTTATGAGATGAACAGTCACAAATTATTGGTCCTTCAAGATCAACATTTATGACAACGTAAGTTGACACTACCTAGCTATCGTGATTTGGTTGGCCTAATGTCAACATACATCTTTCTTTGACAAATTATGCTATTGGTAATAAGGGTTAAATATGTTTTTGGTCCCTACATTTTGCGCGATTTTGAGAATAGTCCCTACATTTCAATAAATGTTTTTGAAATCCCTATATTTTTCCTCCATTAGTGCAATTGGTCCCTGCCATCAGTGCCATGTTGATGAAACGCAAGCCATCGTAACAAGTTCAACTCCACCCCACCAAATCTCCACCACAACACCTTCCACACCCGCATCAACAAGCGCTTTCAAAAATAACATCATCGCCTTCGGCCTCCAAATCTTCCCCTCTAAACCAACATATTTCACCGGAAGCGTGACGAACATCGGCGATCCGCATCTACGACGCTGTGGAGAAAGATCGTGGTGAAGTTCTCCGCCGTTTTTCGGCGAGATTGAACCGCCAACATCGACATCACGTTAGAAATTTGACAACAGGGACTATTTATGCTAACGGGGGAAAAATGTAGGGATTTTAAAAACATTTATTGAAATGTAAGGACTATTCTCAAAATCGTGCAAAACGTAGGGACCAAAAACATATTTAACCCTATTAATAATGTTTGAATAGTTTCCATTTTGTCTCTCCTAACCTTCTTTTTCTTTATCTCCCCCTCTCATTATGATAGGACGAATACTAGTTAGTACTAGTAGTAGAAGATACATACATATAGTAGTAATATAGTATTCCTACTTGAACTTGTAATAAATGTGGAGACAAGGAATGGAGGTACAAATGAGCAAAAGGGCTTAAATCTTAATTTTTGAGCATGTTTTTATTTTGAGTATAAAACTTGAACAGGTTAATTTTTGAATCGTATCCTAACTCATAGTTATAATTGATGAAATTTGTTGTTTGCGAGTCAAATTAAGGTAGACATAAAGATGGAGCATGCAACTAAAACAAAAGAAATGTTAATGAGTGTCCTAAAGACACTCTTTAAGGACTTTAGATAGAGCTTCAATCTTGGATGCGTAAATACTACTCCTTCCCATTTTTATAAAAAACAAATCGATCAACAAAAATTGATGCATTTTGTCTACATTATGAATCAAATACATCAACTTCAGTTTACTAATTTGTCTCTTATAAAAAGGACATGAAAGAATATCAAATACTCCCTCCGTTTCAAAATATAAGCAAAATTCATTTTTTAGGTTCATTCATTTAATGATATAAGTGGTCCATCCACTTACATCATTAAATGAATGAACCTAAAAAGTGAATTTTAATTATATTTTGAAACGGAGGCAGTAAATTAGTTCATAATCCCAATGCTCTATTTGTCAAATTATAGCTTAAATAAGTAGGGTTCACCTCTAATTAAAGAGGCAAACATGGACCACATACATCATTAAATAAATGAACCTAAAAAGTGAATTTTGCTTATATTTTGAAACGGAGAGAATAAATTAGTTCATAATCCCAATGCTCTATTTGTCAAATTATAGCTTAAATAAGTAGGGTTCACCTCTAATTAAAGAGACAAACTTGTACAACAATGCTAGAGTACTCAATAATTTATGGCTGATGGATGTGAGGGAAGTAAGTATATACTTCCTCCTGTCACTATTATAAGCAAAAATTGACTTTTTAGGTTTATTTAATAAATGATGCATGTGGTCTACATATAGACTAAATACATCATTTATTGAATGAATCTAAAAAGTGAATTTTTGCTTATAATATTGACCAGAGGGAGTATATACATACGCATATGGTAGCTAGCTAATGACAAATAAAATTGAAATGAGATTCTTTCTTAGAAACAAAGACATGACTAAGAGAGGTGTGAAGTCTAATCAAATTGGGTGTGTGTGCATGCGC
The DNA here is from genome assembly GCF_051527215.1 of Medicago sativa. Taxonomy (NCBI): domain Eukaryota; kingdom Viridiplantae; phylum Streptophyta; class Magnoliopsida; order Fabales; family Fabaceae; genus Medicago; species Medicago sativa. The sequence continues at coordinate 5,689,885 of NC_140753.1, forward strand.
GTGAGTAAGTGTGCGTTGTGGTCCTACACATGAAAGAAAGGTAGCACCAATTGTTCACATCCAATCATTGAAGTCTCTACATAATTATGAACCATCCTTTGCAGGGGCAGTTTGGTCATATATCTGTATTATCTCAAAACAACAAAGCCAATGAATGAACATCAGGGTCCAGAGTTCACGTGTGAGTCACATGATGTACGGACCCTAGGAAGAAATATAATTTGGGTCCATATTTTGGTTGTCGTTTAACCATGTTCCAATTATTGGGTGCCTCATGACACGACGTCCCATTCATCTTATTTATCGTAAGTTGTGTGCTACACAAATGAGATGGATTTTTTTGCACCGTACGAAAATTTAGCATTATAGTAGAACATTTGTTAGGTAACCAAAATTAATAATTTTATATTGTAAAAACAATTTTTTAAACTTTTTACAATTTTTTTTGCCACTTTTCAACACAATAATTTTTTTATTCTTGTTCTCTTATCCAATATCAAGAACATTCTTTAGCATTTTTTTTATAAATATATTTTCACTATTGGATTGATAAGTTTTACTATTAGAATATTTTTAGAGCTTTATTTTCATCTTATTTATGGTCAATTATTTTTTGTCAAGTAATCTATTAGTTATAAATTTGCTAATTTTTAAGAATGAATAAGTGATTCTGTAAAAAAAAAAGAATGAATAAGTAATATGTCTACAATTTAAACATTGGTCTCTATATTATGTGATGTTCTTATTGACTGAGTTAAGATCACAAGAATATTTATGGTCGATTCTATCATACACAAATAAAATAACATATATATTAAGTATTTATTAGATTAGTTTTTAACTTAGCATATATGTGATATAAAAATATGTTACTCCTTTCCTGCAATTTCTTTATTTGGTATAACAAATCAAATATTTTCTACCATTTCATTATGACGAGGTGTTTTCCATGGTTTCATTACTTAATTAATTGATTTGATGCTTATCTAAAGCCTAACATATAAGTATTAATATCACCGAAACAATTGGAATTTTGGAAAGAAGCATGCGGTGGGAGTGATAAAAATTGATGTGACAAAAAGCCTCAAATCAAATTTGTATCCATAACAGAGTTTAACATTGGAAACTTGCTATATCGATGAGTTAAATATGCTAAGTTCATTAAAAATGGAAGTTGAGGGAATAAGGTTGGAAATTGGCACCGAGTGGTTTCTTCGCTCTTCTCTGCAAATCAATTTGGGAGTTTCTTGATTTTTCAATCCCTAATTCTCATCATTAATCCTAGAGGGAAAATCACATAACCTGGAAATATTTAACGTTACTAATTGTGTTAACCCCGAAGGGAGGTGAGTGTTGAGTTTAAAACTAGAGGGGGTGTTTGTGATATTCAATGAAACTTGAAGGGAGGTTAGTGCAATTTCCCCTTAACTTAATGTTTAGAAGTTTAATTGATACAGTTAAACAACGGTAGAAATCTTATACACGGCAACAAACATAAATAGAACATTTATTTTTCATAAAAAATATAATAAGGGAAAAATATCTAAAAAGAAAATATACTCCCTTCGTTTCAAAATATAAGCAAAATTTACTTTTTAGGTTGATTCATTTAATGATGTATGTGATCTATATTATGAACCACATACATCATTAAATGAATGAACCTAACTAGTGAATTTTATGTATATTTTGAAACGGGGGAGTAGAGCAGAAAATGCTCTTGATCTTTATTTTTTTTTTTGACGAAATGCTCTTGATCTTTATACATCTTATACTTTTCCGCCACTCCTCTTTGCCCATGCTTGTCTCTATCAAGATCACTCTCCTCTAGACGTGGCGATGTTTCAAATGTCGTCTACATTGTCCCCGGCTATGACTTTACCACATGGATTCACACCAAACTCTAACCCCATTAGCAACCATTAAAAAATTATGACCCATCAATGCATCACACAAAGTCACAAGTCACTAGTAAAATCATCACCATTCATGGATCAAACAAAATGGGTAATGAATGTATATGGGTTGAGTTAGGACTAGCACTTAAAAAGCCAAGATTGATGCCGAGAATAATCACCCTAACTATCTCTTTTCAACACTCAACAATAATCTTCATTTAATGAAAAACTGAAAAATTATGTGATTCTCACCATTTTATTTGGAGCTTATTTTTCTAATATAGCAGAACTCACATGAATTTTCAACGAATAAATATTTGTATATCAAATATGAGTAATATGTCACACATCATAGGAAAAAGGGAACATTGAAAAATTTATAAATGAAAGGATCATATTTTAAAGTGTTGTGTTTCTCTCATTGTATGATTGTTAAAGATCTGATGTGATAATCCTTCAAATCCCATCATACAAAACCCATCATAACCCACAATAAAATACCAAATGCTAAAAAAAGAAGAGTAATGATATTTTGACATCCATTTGATGACAACTTTGTTGACAACCTTGTTTTTCTTACTTGTTATTGGTCAAAAACAATAGAGAGAGAAAAAGGAAGAGAGAGAATAACAACATCATGTGAGTATGAGAGAGAAAGTTGTCCAAGAGTTGTCAAAAAATGGTTGTCAAAATATCATTTCTCAAAAAAGAATGCTAAAATGAACATTTAAAATCACGGATGTGTGTCTTAGAGGTGTTTGTTTCAAAGTTTGTAATGTTATTCCTAAGAATGCGGAATTGAAATTACAATAATCTCACGTTTGTTTCAAGTTTTAAAAAATTGTTCCTAAAAATTTAATATTTATAGGAATGTTATTTAGACACAATTTCTTCTATTGTTATTCTCATGCTTTCTTTTTATTTATTTTTTTGGTAGATCATTCTCATGCTTTCTAACATTTCCGTAGGAATAAAACTCAACATTTTATAAATTTCCACTACCACTCACATTTATTCGTATTTGCATTTTTTAATTGAATAAATTTGTAAAACATCCTTAGGGAGAGCGTGAGAGTAATTGGGTGAGATTAATACAAATGAGCCATATGAAATAATGGGCAAGGTATGACCCAAATCCTTTACGCTAAAACACATAAATTTTACATTTTTTTATTTGTTAAAATTTACATGAATTCTAAACTATGTAAATTTTATCGGTGTTGATTCTCATTTCTCGCAGTTGATTTCTTTTTTAGGGAATAATGTAAGAGGATTGCTAACTTGTGCATTTAAACACAAGTTAATGAGTCAAGTAAAATATGTGTATTACATTTAATGTTTAATTTTCTAACGAATTTAATGTACAAATTTTAGAGAAAGATTTTTTTTTAAGTTTCTTAACATGTGTCTTAAAAGCATCCACAATGGAGACTCTCATCTTTGAGGTCTTAAATGGGTTTCACATTGACTTATCATTCTTAATAATTTTTTAATAATAGTACTTAATAGGTACTCAACCACTTCAATGGAGACCCTTTAACAAAAGGTCTAATTGGGTCCCACCAATATTATTTATTTACACCGTCTATTTTAATACACTTTTTAATTATTATTTTAATGAAAAGTTGATGTAGACCCATTTAAGAATGATGTCTTAATTTAGACCTTGCATCTTTTAAGACCCTCACTTTTTTTTTTTCCACAATGGAGGTATCTATTAGGTACCAGGTTTTAAATGTTTAAGACTCTCTCATTGTGGATGCTCTAAGTGCACAAGTTAACACCACTCATAATGCAAAGATCTTAATTGTTGATCTCTTAAATTATTAATGATTACGGTCTACGACTAATTTTGATCATCGATAATATGAAGATCAGAAGTTAAAATCTCCACCTTAGTTTCTAAATTTTTTTCAATTGAAAGGATCTATTTCCACCTTATTAATGGATTCATGAATTGTGGAGCGTGGGTGGTACGCAGTAGAAGAAAGGGAGTGGAGGATGACGAAAGGGAATAGTACTAAGACAGTAAAGAATGAATATTTGGGAGGGAGTTCAAATGATTGTGATAAGGAAGATGTCGGTGAGTGAAGGGACAGGATGACACACACGAAATTTGTCCGGAAAGAGGGGCCCACGTGGTTTGTAGTAGCACGTGTATTGCAAGAAGGTAAGCATGTTGGTCCACGTGAGTTGGGGTCAGTTTTATGCTCCACGCTACCTTCATTTCCCCACCCTTTCATCCCACGTGAATTCCACGCTTACTTGTCCCCTCTCTCTCCAATCTTCAATGAATCAATTTCTTTTGGTTTTTGGTACATCCTATAAGGCTATACCAATTAACGACTAGTTTGCTGGATTAGATATTTCCTGCGTACCTATTTAGCGTAAACGTTTTCAATTTAATCATCTTGTTAACCAAACGATAACTTAAAACTAATTCTTTACGAGTCTCAAATTTAAAATACGCCTGGCTAATTTAACCAAATTTGTTGAACATAGCTAATCTGGTACTTGTTCAATTTCTTTGATAGTAATTCGAAAAGTCTGTTGACCATCATGATTAAATCCGTCCTGTGCATTGCTGTTACAATCATCGATCGGACCTATCGTTTTGAATGTAAGTGTCCATTACGTAACATCGACAACTACTCCTACTATTGACCAATTACTAGTAGGTGCAGTAAATCATGGAATTTATCACGAATGAATAGAGGAACACACAGTAGAAGGGTAAGAAACAAAAAGGAAATGTCAATCAATGTCCTTGGTTAAAATACTGTATTATGAAAAGAATTGAAGATTGTGATTTTTTTTAAATAGCATAATGATTAGTATAATTCATTTTAGGGAAATGTTAACTTGTACCCTTGAGGCATAAGTTAAGAAACCAAAAGTAAAAGTTTTTTCTTGAAAATTGTGCATTCAATGTCTTGAAAGTTTCAAAAGCTATATTTTCAACATAAAATTTATTACTTAATTCTATTTTAAGTTTCTTAACTTGTGCCCTTAGGGCACAAGTTAACATGACCCTTCATTTTATTATAGTATAAGGTGAATAAGCGGCGGGATACGAATCCCAACATCTGTATATAATAATGTATTGTTCCTATCAACTGAAACAAACTCACAGAGACTGTGAATTTTACATTCTAAAAGTAGGAAAAAATGTTATTTTTAAGTTAAAATATACGGAGTATCTTTTATTTTTATTTTTTACTTTTTAACTAGTGTCTTGAGATAAAAATGAGTGCCGCTTTAGCCAAAAAAATTTGTTTCAAAATGAATGTCGCTTTACATTTCCAATACAACTTTAATTTTTTTCTTCCAACTTTACCCTCAATAAATACTCCAACTTTTCTCTCACACAATTTCCAATGCAAATTTGTGTTTGTCTTTTTCTTATAAAGTAAAGGGCAGTTTAGTAAAAGTGTTATATCCAATGATTATTTCATCTCATTTCTTAATCTGTGTGCCAACACCTAAAACGACACTCATTTTAAAACGGAGGGAGTACAAGTTAACATACCCAAAAAATAATGATAAATGTCACATAAAATTAGGAAAAATTGGGAGCAAACGAAGGACAGGAAAAATAATGAGAAGATTATCTGTTTGATTCCAATCATAGCAAGTTGCAATGTTGATTTAGACAACAGTTGATGACTGTAAATTGTAAAAATAAATGTCATGGTGTGATGATGGTGTCCCCACTATTGATATTTGACCTCAGCCGTTGATGTAGGAGCTGCTTCTCAATTAGGGGAAGTTTTCAGGTGCAAACTGGCCCACTGGATTAAATGCTCAATATTTCTTGCGATTTGCCATTAGACATCATGAAATGGACCAAACATGAGAATTTAATTCAGGTTGGTGGGTGGATTGACTCGTCAAAATATCTAGGGATACATCTTTTACTTGTAAATTTTCATTGTAAATTACTGGAAGTTTCAATATGCTTTTGTTAATGGGAATCATAATTTCACCAAAATAAAAGTGGGAAGCATAATTTTGAAAAGGGTCTTGCTAGCATTATACCGTTATGAGAATGTTTTATGGCTGTACAATCACAGTCTTGATTAATTAATTTTACTGCATTTCAAAACAATTTTTATTTATTATCCCTAAATTTTTTTTTTTTACAATTTTATATTAATTTTGTTAAATTTATACCGTAAAATCATATAAATCATAAATTTATGAAATGTACGTCATATTTTTATATAGATTAAGTATCACAGTCATGGAGTCACATTGGTCACATAAAACGACAATAATTGATGTTGAGTAATAGTGATATACGGTGTGTCACACGTTAACGTTGGATAACGTCTAATCGAGATAAACACAATAAAAGATATTAGCATTATAATGACGATTATTGATGGTCAAAGATAACAACGTATTGTATTCACTAAAAAACTATAAAATTAACATTTTTAAATAGAAAATTAAATTCACAACTAAAATCAAATCAAGGTTAAAAGTTGGTTTGAATTATTATTATACACTAATTCAAATTTTTCGAAACTTAAGAAAGAAGGTAAACAATGACATTTTTTGTCCAAGAAAAAAGAGAAGATAAAGAATGAATGACATAAGAAAAAATGGTCAAAAGCAAAGGGTAGCATTATTTGGGGTAGGGGGGCAAGACCCATGATTCAGATAATTCATAATTGGACTTGATGACTTGACATAAAGTTATGGTTGAACTCACCACTCCCCACTACCCCCCATTTTCTCTCCTTTCTATATATTCCCCACAACCCTGCCTCCCCACTTCATTATAATCATCCATCCATAATCTCTCTCTCTCTCAATTGAAAAGCTTGTTCTCTTTCACTCTTCCTCTCCCCCAACCTCCTTCAAAAAACAAAGCACTTTAGTTTTCTTTCTTGTATTACAAGAACAAGGATCAGAAAAAATGAGTATTGAAAAGGAAGATTTTGGTTTGAGCCTAAGTTTGAGCTTCCCTCAAAATCCACCAAATCCTCAATACCTTAATCTTATGTCTTCTTCAACTCATTCCTCTTCTCCTTCTACTTTCAATCCTCAAAAACCTTCTTGGAATGATGTTTTTACTTCTTCAGGTGTGTATCCTTCCATTCTCTAGATCTGGTCCAATTACAACTTTGGAATAATAATCTCAACCTTAATTAACAATCATTTTCATATAGAGAAGTTTCCTATATAATTTCCTTCCTTTACTCTCTAATCTATCTTATTTTAATTTCTTCATATGAAATGAAAAGAATCATTTTAATTTCTTCAATTTAATGAACGATCTTATTTTACATGCAGATCGGGATTCGGAGACATGCAGAATCGAAGAACGGCCTTTACTTCTCCGAGGAATCGATGTGAATCGGTTACCTTCTGGTGCTGATTGTGAAGAAGAAGCAGGAGTTTCATCACCAAACAGCACCGTTTCAAGTGTGAGTGGTAAAAGAAGCGAAAGAGAAGTTACAGGTGAAGATCTTGACATGGAAAGAGATTGTTCAAGAGGAATCAGTGATGAAGAAGACGCTGAAACTTCAAGGAAAAAACTTAGACTCACCAAAGACCAATCAATTATTCTCGAAGAGAGTTTCAAAGAACACAACACTCTTAACCCCGTAAGTATTAATTAAGTGTAATTAAGCTCTTTTAAATTATATTTTTTTTTTTAGGTGATTAACTTTTTTTTGATTTGTTTTGTTTGTAGAAACAAAAATTGGCACTTGCAAAACAATTGGGACTTCGTGCTAGACAAGTTGAAGTTTGGTTTCAAAATCGTAGAGCAAGGTTTGTTCATTTGACTAGTCTTTATTTAGTTGGCAATATTTAAAACTCAAAAGATATCCGGTGCATGTCTGGTATCACAGTTGATTTGTCAAAATCACTATGATCTGATGATATTCACTGTGATTTCGACAAATTCATCGCACACATACGAGATGCATGTTTTCATGTTTGGTATCACGTTGGATTTGACTAAGATCCATTAACTTAAATTGATTTTTAAAAACACAAGTGTCATTTATCAATATTTTTTTTGTGAAGGATTTATCAATATTTATTTATTTATGTTGGTTTGTTAAATTGTGATTTCAGGACTAAGTTGAAGCAAACAGAAGTAGACTGTGAGTTTTTGAAAAGATGTTGTGAGAATCTAACGGATGAAAATAGACGGTTACAAAAGGAAGTGCAAGAGTTAAGAGCATTGAAACTTTCCCCACAATTCTACATGCAAATGACACCACCAACAACTCTTACCATGTGCCCCTCTTGTGAGCGTGTTGCTGTTCCATCATCTGCCGTTGATGCTGCCACGCGTCGTCATCCTATGGCTCCAAATCACCCACGTCCATTTCCTGTGGGACCATGGGCCACAGCTGCTCCTATCCAACATAGGACCTTTGATACACTCCGTCCTAGATCTTAACTTGTACGGATGAACAAAAACACAATTTTAATGAAACAAATGAAACAAAATGGTTGTAACAGCGTTCCATGAATTTTGTGTTCAAAGCACTGTTTAAGATATGGTTGTTAGAAGAAATGATTTTGTGGGTCTCTAATGTTTTTTGTTTTAGTTTATTTGACCCCATTGTCTTCTTTTGGTTTAGTTAGAAATTTTAGTTTTTTTTAATACTTATTTCTTTCTTTCTTTCTAGTTCTCATGATTAACCATAAGATTAAATGAAGTACATATGATGGAGGAAAGAGAAGAATGGTGAGAGATAGTGTGTTGAGTGTCTATGATAAAACTATGTACTTCATTTAATCTGATGGTTAAAAACAACTTTCCCATGGTGGGAAGATTTTCAAGTGTCCCATGTTAAATGCCACCTATGTAAAGTGATCTAATTAATTTAAGGGTCACGTTAACTTGTGCCCTAAGGGCACATGTTAAGGAACCCAAAAAGAGCAACTTTGTATTGGAAAACATAACATTTTAACTTTTAAGAAGTTGACTGCACGACTTTTAATAGGTATATTTCTATATTGAGTTCCTTAACATGTGCCCTTGAGGGCACAAGTTAACATTTCCCTTAATTTAAATATAGTTTCATATGTTAGCAGATTTTGTTTATGAACGTAAAAGTCAAATTTATATTTTGGCTTAATTGCTTTAGGATTGGAATTTGGAAATGTATGGTTACGTTAAGTGTTCAAAAGATTCATCCTTTTATGACTTTGAAGATACGGCAATTGCTGGGACTAATTATGGGTTGGTTGGGTGAGAATTTTTTGGTGGAAGAAAATGGAAAATTGAACATTAATAAAGGAGTTTGTCCCAAATGACCAAACATTAGTTCAAGAATTTAGGGGCCTTATGGGTCCCCATTGATTTAGCCTTCCAATTATAGAACTAGAAGAAGGGAAGGGAATCTTATTTCTCCATGAATTATGTATGTGATTCATTGACCATAACAACCATATGATCCTTTCAATAATTGTCAAAGGACAATTTAGTCCACATACCTACTTTGAATCATTCGATATTAGTATCTTCTTCTGCAAAGAACATTATTTTTCATTGAAGGACTTTTTTTGGTTAAATTTATTCAAGGACCTTATTCTCTATTATGCTTATTTTTGTTGTCCTAATCAATAAGGAGGAAAGAAAAGTGGTTTGAGGTCACAAACTTCTCCATTACTCTCCAATCGTAACGTGACTTACAAAATATGAGTGCTTTAAGTTCTTCTACTCATAGAAAAGAGGTTATCCCTCCTTACAATTTTGTTGTCCCAATCAATAAAGTATATTTTTTTAACAATGCAAACACGCACGCACCAATTTTTAACGAGTAATGATATTTTGACATCATTTGATGACAGCTTTGTTGACAACCTTGTTTTTGTCACTTCTTATTGGTCAAAAACAATGGAGAGAGGAAAAGGAAGAGAGAGGATAACAACATTATGTGAGTATGAGAGAGAAAGTTGTCCAAAAGTTGTCAAAAAGTGGTTGTCAAAATATCATTTCTCATTTTTAATAGACAATGTTTGTTTATGTATTGTGTTCATCGTCTAATCTTCTTTGATTTGCGATGTTGATTCCCTATTATGGGTAAAGTCTCATTTGGGGTGACTTTGACCAAATAGGATATTACAATACCTGTCAAGGACTATACGTTGTTTTTTCAAGTTTATCAAGAGCTAAATTTAGACTATATTTGTCTTAAATTCTACTCCTTCCGTTTCAAAATGAGTGTCGATTTAGCCAATTGCACACAGATTAAGGAATGGAATGAAATAATCATGAGACATAACACTTTTACTAAACTGTCCTTACTTTATAAGAAAAAGACAAATTTAAAGTTGCATTGCAAATTGCGTGAGAGAAAAGTTGAAGAGGATAAAGTTGGAAGAAAAAAATTAAAGTTGTATTGGAAATGTAAAGTGACATTCATTTTGAAACAATTTTTTTTAACTAAAGTGACACTCATTTTGAAACGGATGGAGTATTCTGATAATTTTTGTAGTATATTCCGGCAACCAACGGACGTGAGAAAAGTGAAGCTTTAGTTAAGCTTCACTTTTGCTTTTGACGCAAGAAAAGTGAAGCTTTGCGAATGATATGTTTGGAAATTAAAGTTTAGGGTTTAAAGATTCAATTTTTTCTTTAGTTATTATTGAGCCAAAAGAATTTTTTTTTATGAGTATATAAAAAAATATTGAGCCCTTTTTTTTTTATCCTAGGACTAATACACAGTAGACTAGATAGATACCCACTCCTAAATCCCAATCATATTATAAATTAGAGCCTTAAAAAAAGGTTTTATCGCTCTCAAGTCTCTTACCTTTGAAGCTTCGAGTTTTTGCAACCATGATTATTTGATATAAGTTGTTATCTACTGATGAGAAATTGCATTTCAGCATTTGCAAATTCTTTTGTCAGTGTGCTGAAATAATTTAAAATGAAATGGAGTATGCTGATAAGTCTTACGACCAAATATTTATAAAATATTAAAAATCAATCAACAATTGTTTACATGTATTTTAAAAAAGTGTTACGGTAGTTAACTGCGTTTTATTTATTTATTTGGTCATGTAACATGAGGGCAGAAATTCATTTTTTAAATGAATAAGTGGGGTGTTCGGGGTTCAAACACTGACCCCCTACATATAAATATGCATTGTATTTGTCAATTGTGTTATGTTTATGGAAACACGGTAGTTTACTACTGTTTATTGTTAAACAGAAGTTAATTATCCTTCAACACTTTATAAATCAATTAAATCATTTTTTAAATTGGTTAACTAATTTAAAAAGCGTTCGAACTGTAATTAACTACCAATGCAAAAAGAATAATATTCAAACAATTTTTGGAATATCATTTTCTTAATTTTAATAAAATACTCAGAGTATTCAGGACGGTCTTTATACATTTAATCATAATTACTTTTGAAAGGACTGACAAGCCACAACTTTTTAATACTTCCATAATATATACAAAGGCTAAAATTTCCACAAAAATAAAGGATAAAAATTGTCTTATATTTCCAGATGAGGTGTGAAAGGATATAGATGAGAGAAATAAAAAGAGAGGATGAAGAAAAATGATGCTTAAACTAATAGCAATATGAATCACAGTCTTATATATATCAAGTAATTTTGATTATTCCAAACACTTGTTCCCCCACAATATATTAGATCATTGTTTATCAACTAAATATAACATGACTTCTATTTATGTAGACTTATCTTCATTAATATTGACAATAATTTCACCATTGAAAGCCTTGCGTAGTATACACTACATAGGTGACAGTGATCAATCTATATATATTAATGTCGTGGCTGGAGCTACTTTGATGATTCTTCCTCCATTGTGTAAAATTACTCCATCTTGTTGATCTGAATAAATCTCTGATTACCTCCTCGCATCCTCCGAAAGTTAGCCTTAGTGGTGCTATCATTTCTTGATGTTTTTCCGTTCAAATATGGCACTACATGTTTCTTCATATCCGCCTCGGATATCCCTAGATGCTTTCCAGGAACACTAATGAAATGGACACGACCAGCTTTGTCTAAAGTTCTTAAGCCAATCCAGTCTTCAGTGTAGAGTTTTGTCTGCAAAGCAGATTAGGGGGAGTTATGGAAAAATACAATTGGCCTACTACAAGAAATCTTGCACAACTTGAAATTTAATGCTTTGTAGAACTATTGGTTGTTTTTTTCACTTGAGGCCGAATCTGTAGTTTGCTTGATCTATGTCACAGTGCAGTGACGTGAAGCTATCAAATAACAACTAGCCTAATAATGCCAGGAATTTCAAATAAGTGTTTCAGACATCTCTTTCTAAAATGGCCATTTCAAGAAAAAAAAAATGAAACCTACAATTTTTTTTTTATGTTGAAATGCCGATGCCATTTAAATAGGTAATATAAGCTTATGGAAGCAGCTCTACCAATATATCATTTAATAAATGGGATACGAATTCCCAATTATGGCACCAAGTATCACAGAAAATATCAAGACAGGTCGAATAAAAAACGATACCTCTTGTGGTGGTAGAACTGGCTTGAAGAAGCCATCTGGATAATAACCAAACCAGGATGTTTCTTTCGGTATTAAAACTGTGTCCTGCTCAAACTGTTGCAGTATAATATAAGACGACAAATAAACAAATTTTTATCATGAAGTCAGCTTGAAATATACCTTTAGATCGAGGGCTTACCATGATAAGTACCAAATTCTCTAAGCTACTGAATCTTTCCTTGTAAGTGGAATTCCTCTGACCGGGTTTTTCATTATTAAGCTTAGGGAGGAACCTACAGCTCTCCAAATATTTAGGTATGGCCTGAAATCAAAATTAGGTTTAATCAGAAGGTTCCGAACAAATTTTATGCAAACAAACTACTATGATAAAATAAACAGGTATGGACTATTATGTAACTGAATAGTTGAGAAAAAACATGCTCAGCATTGACATTTTATTACTAAATTTATACTTTTGTTAGAGAAACAAGTCATCAGTTATGACTTGCTAATCAATTACTTTTGAATTTGTAAGCAAATATTGATACTCACATTTGGCAATTTAAGATATCCGCTAGGAGCCAAGTGTTCCTACAATTTTTTGAATTGAGGTATGTTAGAGACTGTAAGGTGCGGGCAGAAACTAATGAGCGACGGAGTAATGCGATAATAAATTCTGAACAAAGCAAATATCTTATACAAGAAAAGAAAACAAGAAAATTACAGATCAGACAAAAGAGAAAATAAATAAAAGATAGAGATAAATACTTGAATATAGGTACTGTACACCTCTCCCTTGATGAGATTGTCTGCAAGGACGCAAAAGATACCTGTCTGTAGAAACAAAAAATCATTTAACAATGGAAGAACTCGGCAGAATAAAATTTTGATGCACATTCTTCTTATCTGTCTAAATGCGGACACTGGTTATATGACAAATATTTTTCAGGGACACCACATTACATTGCATGCTGCAATATTTTGCAAATAACCATAACACGTTGCATTACCTAAATAGTGAATCAAAGCACTCTGCATGAGGTAGGAGTGCACCTAAAAGGAGAAAAGGAGAGGAACCTATATGATTTTATTATTTTATCTTATAACACTCTTACAGTAAGATAACAATAAAAATTTACAAAATGATTTCACTCTATTCCACGGTATATATAGAAATTTAAGGAAAGAAAATATGCTTGATTTTCAGTCTCCTCTATTTCAATTTTCAACTGAAAAATAAAACGTCATGTTAGGCTTAAAAAAAATAAAAAAATTCCCTTCGACTACCTCCTACTACTCTCTATACCGTCAAGGCCAAAATTAATTAAGCTACGATGAATATTCCACTGTCGGTGCTATAAGATGAATAAGGATGTCTGAGGTCTACTTCAAAGAAAAGAAGGGGGTATAATAGGGGATTAGGATGTCACGGAAAGGTTGGACGAGTGACCTCGTTTAATGCTTAGTTGCAAACATGGCAACAACAGAGTGCTGGAAGACAGAGGGAAAGAACTAGGCCTCTCTAATTGCCAGGGTCTTATTTTCTTTTATTTCTTGAGAGTTCAAATTCATCCTTATATGAAGTTATCTCTGCTGTTATACTATCCCACTGCAGTAACCCAAGTTTAGCATCAGATTCCAGTGGTATCATTAGCATTAAGTTCTATATATCTGTTCAGACCGTCTTATTAAATAATCAAAGTGGTGACTAATTCAATTAAAGAATGTCATGGTGCCAACACTAAGTAAATTGTTACTATTGAATGCCGTATTTCCAAAATCAATAGCATCATTCAGAAATAATAAAGGCATCATGCTAGAAAGTAACAATGATACTCACACCACACAGGGGAACTGAAGCAGTACCAGCATGAGGGCCTGCTAAAGATATGAAGTTCTTAACCTGTCCAACAATAATAAGAAAGAATATCTCATGAATAAGTTGACAAGGGTAAGGATCTAGAGAGGCAAAAATGCACGGAACATTGAAAAGAGAAAAATGAATACACAGAAGAAAGAAGGATAAGCAGAACAAGAAGGATCTAAATCAACATTTATCCAAAGCACATGAATAGCATTCCCATTTCTCACAGTATACTGAGAAAAAATGAAAGACAACTAGATAGTTAAAAAACAAAATGCTATTCTACACCCCATTGTTGTAAAACATAATAAACTAGAAAGGTGAAACAAAGACAACAATTTAGAATTCGGTTCCTTCGAAGTGAGTTCGTTTTAGAGGGGAAAGTGTGGAATCTCAACAGTTGATGAGAAAGTCAATGACTGATTAATGGAAAATGTGTGCACATGAATATGAAACTATGGATTTATCATAATCAACTCCTCTAATTATCCATTATAGACACAAGAGTTCTCATTAATATTTCATGGAAAACATTAGTCTTCAACATTGTTCACCACGTTACGTAATATGTAGAAAAATAGACAACAGAATAAGTTGAACTATTATAGAAAAAATTGCACTAGTAAAATTATAGATTCTTACGGGAGGTCCTCCTTCACAAAACTCGACCACACCTCGACCAATTAAATTTCCCTGCAGGAGAAAAAATTCAAGAATGAACAACAAAACTATAAAAAGAAGCATTTGTGAGATGAATTATGCAAAAAATTAGTTTAACATTCCTTGCAATGAATGAAAAAGGAAAAGAAAAGAAAGAGTTATGCACAGACATGAACCGCTTCAAAATTGGCGCCAAACCATGCATATATCATGCACGGGCGTTCTTAACAAATGCACGGCCGGGTGCACAGCCATTAAAGTGTTGGTAGGTCAGCTGCCCCAATATTATATCGGTCTCCGTTTTCAGTAAAATAAGTAACTACATGAATGATATGGAATTTACAAAAGTGAAGATGTAATCTTCACCAAATATTTTGTCAAAGGGGCGTGGATTTCACAAATCTTAACAAATGGCAATGAACAATATCTTCTCAAAGAGCTTGAGCCTAAAACAAGTAGAGAACAAGATAGACTTATAACAAGGACAATTTTGTTACATAGCAGTCACAACATCATGGATTTTGTACTAGCCACCATAGCCAATTTATGAAGCGCAACGTGTCATAGAGGGGCGATAGATCACAGTCCCAGTTTATATGGCCAAAGTTTGGCCATCCTCCATTGAGAACATTGATCAAGCATGTAATGTAACAACTACAAGGGATTGAAGGATTGCAGCCTTTAAGAGGCAGAGAAGGAATACTAGTAGTAACTTAGTATTCACCAGAAGGATGAGATCATTGATGAAGCTGAAAGATGAGTCTGAAATTCGAAAAAACTTAAAACCCTTTACCCACATATGGACATAATTTTACTTTCACCTACTCTGTTGTCGCTATCTAAGAATGATTTAAAACCTTTGTAAAAGTCAACTTCTTTCTAATAGAGAAATGATTAGCATGCATCCATTGACACTCAACAGAAAGGAAAAAAATAATCTGAATTCTTATGTTTTACCTGGGAGAGGCCAACAATGTTGTATCCTCCCTTCAACTCTTTCATTTTCTTCACCTGTATATGGTGGAAAAAACGAGTAAAAAGATTAAATTCAAAAGCACATCAAGAAAAGAAATGTTACCACAATAATGCAACAGGAATTTCTTTATCACCTTCTGGCAAACAACATCTGTCTGCAGACATACAAGACAACAAATTACCATTAGTCAATATTATCGTTAGGCAATACCTTAAAAACATCAAATCCTTCTGCCCCATTACCTGTTCTCTCAAAGGCATAAACCATGAATCCCATGATCCATTTCCGACTTCACTGTAGAAAATTGGGAAACTTCATTAGTCACAAAAACTAAGGGTATAACTTATTATTCTTTTCTAAATTAAGGGAGCTATTAAAAGAGATTAATTTTCATACAAGTTCGTGTCAAAAGTTTTGCATTGTTGACTAGTCACAACCACTCATATTTGTGACTTTTAGAACTAGTTACTGTTAAAGTCAAACACTTTCAATGATCTAACGATTATGATCAATTGATAGTGTAAAAAATATTTACATTAACGATGTATATAAATTAAATAATTTTTTTTTAAAAATCTCAAATATATATGAAAACATCAAAACATGCCCTAAATTACAGTGGTCACAATTCAAGTATAAATCGTTAACAAATACCATGAAAAACAATAGAAATGAATCCAGTATTAAACAAAACACAACAAAATTAGTTGATAAATCATAAATGACGATGAAATTTAAGTTAAGTAAGCATACACGCAGAATCCCTTAACACCAGAGTAAGTGATCAATTCTTGTGTGAATGATTTGACTCCACGGTTAGAACACTGATCTCCAATTCCTGCAACCCATATCAAGAATCATTTTGATACATACATGAATAATTATGAATATGATGGTATGCTACTGAATTATCAGTATAAAGAAAAGAATGAAGTAAAAATACCGTGAAGGACAATGAAGGGAATTGAGTGTGAGATGGGGAAGACGAAGAAGATGAAGATGAAGATGAAGAGAAGCATCATCGTCATCTGTAACAACAAACGAAACTGCTACTACTTTGTTTGTTGCTGCCACGGAAGACAACACAACAAACAAAGAAAGAGAGAAAGAAATTAACTGTTTTTCAACTATTTATGGCTAGTTCTCTCAAAAAAAATAAAATAAACTATTTATGGCTAGTATTAAAATACTGGTACTCCATATCATTCCTTTAATTAAAAAACATTTAATGCTAGTAGTTAGCTCTGAGTTTTTCCAGTAAATATCAACTTACTAGAATATACTTTAATAAATTTAATTTATGTTTTACACGAAATTTAAAAAAGAGTTTAATGGTGATAGATCGATAGTCCAAAACAACTTTGTACATACAATCAATCAAAACAACATTCTGAATTATCACGTAAATTAACTGTACTTAAATAATTTTCTTAATCACATTTATATTAATGACCAAGAGTAGGTACTTTTTTCTTTTATTTATTTATTAGAAGAGTAGGTAATTTTATATTCAAATAACACAATCAATTTTATAATTGACTCACAATATACTTACTCCTACCACATTTGTAAATGTATAGTATTTGTCTAAAGAAAGTGTCACTTTTAATTTTCAATGTACTTATTAATATTTTAATTGTATCATATACTAATTAATATGTTATACATCACTTTCAACTTTTTATATTACAATTTACATTTATGATGATAAAATATATTAATAATTCATTTAATAAAATCATTAATTTTTATTATATTTTTTAATCTATATAAAATAGTCATTTTTTTAGGGAATATATAAAATATGTCAACGGATATTGTGACAACGGTTATACATTTCTTTGATCACAAGTTTAAATAAAATTTATTTTTGACGCACATAAATTAAAAAATAATATGAAAGATTTTTTTTTAAAATAACATATTACGTATTTCTTTTTAGGGTAATGCTAACCAGTACCCCAATTAAAAAACCTAAAAGAGGAAATTTGAAGTCAATAGAGGAAACATTTAATGCATTGATTACACAACTTTAAATGCAAATATTACCCCTTTTAGATCATTATTTAAGTATTTAATACAAATATTACTACTCCCTCTGGTCACTATTATAAGCAAATTTCTACTTTTTAGATTCATTCAATAAATGATGTATGTGGTCTACAATATAGATCACGTACATCATTTATTGAATGAACCTAAAAAGTCAAAATTTACTTATAATAATGACCGGAGGGAGTATATTTTTTTGCCTCGGGACACTCGTTAAAATGATCCTTCTTTTTTAGGTGTGTACACTTGACTAATTTTGCTTTGGCTTTGGATAGTACTACTAATAGATAGATAATTAATGATGGTAGATATGGTTCATAAATAAATAGATGAAGACCAAATGATACGTGGACAGCTGGACTGTTTGGAGTAAAGGGACACGAACAAGATGGATGTTAATGTTAATGGTATGGGTGATTCATAAATGAAGAACAAACAAGTTAAGATGGAAAGGGCTCTTCTCCCATAAAAAACACTCACTTCCATACAAACTAACCAAAATACCTCCACATGAGTTAATTTACGTTCGGTAAGTTGAAGTATAACCTCATCTGAGTTAACTCACGTTGGGTTATAATCTATATGAGTTAACTCACGCTAGGGTTATAACCCACATGAGTTAACCCACACTGGATTATAACCTTATAACCTACACGAGTTAACTCACGTGGGATGTACCAATGTAACGTACGTGACTTAAAGTCACGTGTTGGTATTTTGGTTCGTTTGTATGAGAGTGAGCGTTTTTTGTTGGGAGAAGAGCAAAAATCCTTTACCAATTGTCACTATTTGAGAGGGGAAAATCTTTCATGGATACAACCACAAATTAATATTATTTAGGCACCCACACAAGAAATGAAAAAAAATTTAAGAACAATTATTTAATCACATCAATTGACATTATTCAATTTTATTCTCTTTTATTTTTCTTTTGGTTTTGTGTGTACACCCAAATAATATTTATTTGCGTTTGTGACCAAGCAAGTATATCTCATGAATGAGATAAGACTCGAAATGAGAAATGATAACAAATGTTTTTGAGGTATTTTTTAAAGTATTTACAAAATAAATTTTGATGAAATTGAGTATTAAATACCCCTTTTGTTTTTATTTAACCGGTGTTTGATTTTTCGTTCGTCATTTCGATCTTTTAAGGTATAATTTGTCAAAGATACTCTTTCTCAATTATTTATACTCCTTTTTAATAAAACTAATTAATCATATGCATTTGATAAATTCAAGTTTGTTAATTTTTTTAACAAAGTGTTTTTTTTTAAAAAAAAACTTTGTCACCCTAAAAAGAAGAACAATCTTGATGAAAAAAAAATGTTTGTTATGGGAGAGATAAAGTGTATAACAAAAAGTTTGTTGGAGAGTGTATATTAATTGTTTGTCACCCTAAAAAGATACTAAATTATCAAATTTATTGGAAAGATAAAATATGTTTCGAAAAATAGAAATTTATAAGTGGATTAAAATGAGAGTATAATATGGAGAAAAACTTCAAAAATCCGCTTCTTTAATTTCTTGTTACTATTCTAAAACGATAGTTAAAGAAAAACGGAAGGAGGAGTACTACATTAAAAAATGAAGTATTTGACTTTCTTAATAATAATTTATTAACTTTTTTTGAATGGATAATTTACTAGTTTGTAATCCATACTCCATAGAAGTAAATTGTAGTATTGTTTGAAAGATCTATAAAATATTAATGGGTTAAATATTCCCTACTAATTTTATCAACATCTTAAACCTCATCGCCCTCAATTAATTTTTTTTTTTTTATCTTGACCCTCTTCCTTATGTTGATTTTTGAGATACTAACAAATTTTTCATGTTAGTGATCATAGCCATGCCTTTGGGGTAAAAGTTATTAATTTTGATGTCTGATGAGAGGTCTCTAACTCTATATATAACAAGTTTCCAGTGCCTAAGTTAAGTAGTCTAGTACTTGTGTGGGGACCATCTCGTCGGTTTCTTAATCATAACAACTCACAACTCAATCATCTCACAACCTATGGCCGTAACGAAAAATTACAGTGATTACATGCATATTATAACGGCAGTGACACTGAAATTAAATCAGGACAAAAAATTAACAAAAAAACTTAAGTTAAAAATTCAGTACACATAGTAGAGAGCAACTATAGTGTATAGTATTGATAAATGAAATTGGACAAATGTAGCAACATCTCATCGTTGGAAATTTCCATCGTTGGATTCAATCTTTCCATTCATCGTTGATTCCAAATAGTCGTCAGTATTCAACTCATTGCCCGTGATTAGAAGAAGATGAAATGAATAGACAAATGAGTAAACAATGTAATTTATATGCTTGTAAATCAATCTTTTCAAAATGGTCCCTCCAAATTGGGCCACCATCCGAAAACTAAAAACAAAAAATATAAATAAGTTAACAAATAACTTTAGGATTAGTTTTATCCATTCATATAAGTTCATATATGCACACAACCAATTATATAACTTATCTGTATACATGCTCACCAATGTAAAATAATAAAATAAATTTAGGAAAAACAATATTCTTACGTCACGTTGTAAAGAAAAAAACTCGAGGAAAATATATATAAATATCCTTTTATACACCTAGTCAATTGATTTTTTGAAGGAAAAAAAATGAATCAACACCTTAGCTAATTGTTGTTGTTGATTGACTTTGCACAAACCATATTCCTCAATCTTGCTAGAATTTAATAAACTATTTTAATTAATTGATATAGTACTACTGTTATATTGGTGTTAAACTTGGGATAACTTTGGAATTAAGCTTTTGGCTAAAGAAAATGGGTAAATGATCAGTTTGATCTCTGTCATTATATATTGTTGTCACAAAAGTTCCCGATGCATGATTAAATACAAAATAGTCCATGGATGTGTATTTTCGTTATCAATTTAGTCTCCGACGTTAAAAACATCCGTTAATATCAACTGATGAGGTGACAAATATTTTGAACTAACAAAGTAAATGATGTGACACATAGACTAAAGTGGAAGTAAACAACTGAATTAAATGACAAAAACAGTTTTGAAAATACACTTGTAGAAGAGAGAAGAAATTTCTCACTATTCCTATTTCCTAGTTTCTGTTTTGTTGGATTTACTTTTAAGAGAATTTAAAGTGAATATGAAGATTTAAATTTAATTTTGGATTCATTTTTGGAATTGATTTTTTTTCTTCTAAGAGATTGATTCGAACTTCCAACTTTTGGTTGGCCTCAAGACGTGAAATTTAACTTTGAAGTTTATTCAATTCTTTTTTAAGTAAACACACCAAAACATAAATCATTTAACCTTAAAATCAATTTTAACTAAAATAAAAAATTGATATTATTAAGATCAATTTTCAGCACTATATTAGGTTTAAAAAAGGTAACTTATTAAAAAAAAAGTTCAAAAAAGGCAAGGAACCATTATTTCAGTCTTCGAGGGAAATCACAAATGAAATACGCACTAAAATCATCCTCAAATAGTGTTCGTATTTTAAAAGAAACACCTTAGATTGATGTAGTCGTGACTTTCGTTTTGATGTCACACAAAGAAAATATATGGATTATAATTGCATATACTATCACGTATCTGCAAATATATGAAATATCGTAAAAAAAAAACTAGTTCATTTTAAGTACATTCAACTACTTTTTACTAATCATTCTTAGATCCTCTAACATCGCTTGAAGCGTTGAGGGTCGTTACACGTCATATATCCTACAACATATACTATACAAAAATTGTAAAATACCAAATTTGATAATGAAGAACTTTGCATTTGAAAACACTTCTATGTTTTGATGTCCTTTACTATGTCCTTAGAAATCTGCCACGCTATGCAACAATTGTCCTTCTTTCCTCCTTGATAAATGAACCTTTATGCCTACAAGTGTTGCCAGTGCCACCACGAAAATACAGATGCTGAGACCAAGAACTGCACATGTGTTGAATTATTGTTAACAAAATTTGTAACAAACTATAGTTCTTACAATTTTCTTTACCAAGCTTTGTTAATAATTTTCTTTATATTTAACAATATTTTCTTATAAATAAAAGACATGACATTACGTAATGATCAATAAAGAATAGTTTCCGAATCAATCCTACACGAAAGATAATGTACTATTATGAAACTGTTATGTCAAGACTCAAAAATCCAAACTACCCAACCTAGTATATACTTCGTAATGATCTATAAAGAATAGTTTTCAATTCAAAAGATTCCTTCCCAATATATATATGTACTATACACGAAAGACATACTATTATTAATTTAAAGAAATTGTAATGTCAAAAGACTATAAACTACCCAACCTAGTATAAGGAAATTATGCTCATTTAAAGGTAATTAAAGAATTATGCTCCCATGAACTTTATTTTTGTAATTAAAGAAAGAGATGGAGTTAAATTTACCTGTATTGCGTGCTGTGTGAGAATCTCTAGTCTTGTTCCATTCTTTGCTTTCTTCAGATTCACGCAAGTCCCATGTTAATCTAAGACCAAGACTGTTGTCTGAAATATAAGGGCTATATTTGAAAGGAATAGCAATGGTTTTGACTTTTTTACATGAACTAGGCATAGGAACTTCAGGGTCAACTGTGTAAACATGATAACTTGAATCACTTAAACATGGAACTTCAATGAATTTTGTTTGTGAAAGTCTTGTGGAGCAATTGAGGTATGTGAAGTTTTTAAGAACGTAATAGTATTGGAACGGTGTAAAGGTGAGGTTAAGGTTGAGAAAGACTCTGTGGACACAGTTTTTTGGATCAAGAAGATCAATCTTTTTGGTGTCATAGGAAATGGACTTGACTATCAAATCACCATATGATGGAAAATGAATGGTGGTGATGTTGTCTTTGCGAAGAAGCTCAAAACCAGAAAGAGTGGTATCATCATACTCTTGTTGTTGTTGCTGTTGACCCTTTATGTGAAATGGATAGTGAATGTCAGGACCAGCAATACCGTTGCAGTTAACAGAGGTTTGGAAGATGAAAACCAAGAAGAGGGTGAGAAAGAAGAGTGAATTCATCATTGGGAATGGAGAAGATGTTATGAGGTGCTATTTTTTTGAAGATGTTATACCAAGAATGAATAAGAAGTAAAAGAAAATTCAGCCGTCTAGAATATATGTACTTTGCATAAAGAATTAAAAAGGACTTCTTGGTTTCTTGTTGGCTTCAAAAAGCTCAGGGTCAAGTAGACTTTGTGAAGTTTGGTGGCAAAATGACCAATTCTGTAAAGGAGCAAAAATAAAACTATTTATATTTGATCACATGTTATGACAAGTGTCTAAACTTCAATGTTGATGACTATTATATTTCTTGTAAAATCGACTTTTAAGATGAAGAATGTCACTCGTTATAAACTCAGTTAAGGTTTTTTTTTTTTTTTTATATTATTTTTCATGTGGAAATTTAAATTTTTCCATTGACTCCTGTATACCTTTGGAGTAGGGAACTTGCTACCAAGTACCAAGTCGTCTTCCTTCCACTGTCGTAATGTAATTAATATATCTGGCTTATTTGCTTGACTTGGAATAGTCAGTCCTCCTTGGCAACTTCCTCGGATTTTCAGTTGTATATTTTAGAATAACTTGGTTGAAATTTTGTTCCCCCAGTAGATAGGAAATGAAAAGAAAATATTTAATTAGACAAAACATGGCCACCGTACATCCTAATAATAATAACATGAATAAAAATAAATAAAGAAAACGTATAGAAATTAGAATGGAAAGAAAAATATGGTAAGAATTTGAGGAAGTCTCTCACGGACACAGATGTTCCATTTCTTCTATCAAGAGTTTATCTTTACAAAAGTTGTCACTTGCCAGTACAAAAGCAAACTAGAGCATCCACCTTTGCGTGACACTTCAACTTGATGCTAAAGACCAAAGTGCAAATGGAAGAATAATTAATAAGATTGTAGTCACATTGTACGTGACTTAAAAGCATTGTTGGCACTAGGTACTTGGTAGCAATGGTTAATACTCCAAGATTTATTATATAACATTATACCTGAACATTTTAATTTGTACTTTTACATGTACAGGGCAGGGCATATACATATTATACAGCAGATTGTCCTCTTTGTTCTACGAACTACAAAGCATGCATTTTGAGTCTTAAATAATCTAGCTAAGAAACTTGTTACACTCCAATCAAAGACTATAGATGCGGTAGAAGCAAAGAGAACAATGAAAGAACGAGAAACAAATGACAGACCAATAAAATTATAGGTGCTCTCGTGCCAGCCGAACTGGTTTTTCCTTTAAAAAGGCAACATCACCATTTGATGTATTTAGCAGACGGTGATTGGGCTCCTCCTCTTCACTCTCAACAGACAGAGAAAGGCCATCAGAATCTGATCCATCATCATCATCTGCAAAGACAGAAACTTAGATCTTTCCTCTCATGGTTTTGTTAATATCTAAATGAGTATGCTATATATATCACAAAAGAAATTCTCACAAATATCATGAATGGTGTGTTATATTTCTTTTCTTTCTAAAATGTTATCAATAACAAAAAATATTACAAAGTGACCAACTGTATGCCCGGATCTCCACTAATTTCAGTATTGTGCCCTAAGCCAACACTCCCACTCCAAAGCTAGTAAGCAGTAAGCATCCAAAACTCTGAGAGTGGTGATTCTACTATTACCACACAAAAATGGCAGCAAAAATGTAAATGCTAAGTTGATGCAGCCAAATAGCAAGACTACAAAATATGATTTCTAAAACTTTACCATTCGAAAGAAAAATAAATGTGCAACCACTTTGAAATGTCTTCAAAATCACTAAACCGATTATTGTATCTCACTGTAAAAGAGAGGGAGAGTACTCATAAAGCAAGAGAAGAAAAAAAAAGAACAAGAGATGATTGGGGATGGAGAGGAGAGTAACAGGTTTTTTTCTGTCACATATTGGTGAGTTGATAACAAAATTAGCTTTACGACATTAATCATTTCCATATCTAAATAGCTAGAAAGAAAGGCATGATTTAATTTTACAATGAATTACGCAGCTCTTTTTGAGACATTGCAACAGTTCAAAACAGATGGTTCAACAATTAATCAAGGATCTTTGAAATTGGTATCAGATGTGCATGTCTATATTTTAACAAGGGATTAAATTGTTGTAGAAAAATTGCACCTGCCAAGGAATAAATATGGGAAACACACAATAAAACACACAGGAAAGAAAGTGATAGAGCACACAAGAATTTACATATGTGATTCGAAATCTCTTCCCTACATCCATTGAAAAGCTTAGCAAAATCTCTTGCCTATATTTTAACTTGATAACCCATCATGTTGTGTATCACCCTACAAGTCTGATTATAGCACATTACAAGACAGTTTCACTGCAAGTGATTGCCCACACTTGCTCAACTCAATTGGATTTGGGATGCTTCCACTATTCACAAAGTGGTAGAGTGGCTTTTTACAAGTGACTAAGTGAACATTCATTACTTCGCACATTTTTAATACCTTAATGAAAATCTCCATCACCTTCTTTCAATGAATGAGAGCTTCTCAATAATCAAAATAATAATTCCAAGAACATAGCAATTTACTATGCTTGGAAATTTGAATTATCTTTGGAAATTTGAACTGCTTTATCCAATAGAGATAAAGCTGTTTGCAACAGAGTGCATTTTTTTTTAACTTTCTTCGTTAGTAATAGTATATATGGTATTTTTGTATATAAAAAACCTAACAGGTTTATCATATTCTATGAGGCCATTCATATTAGATATTGTTTTTCTTGGATAGCCAATAAAAATAATCCAAAAGGAAACATACAAGATTGTGAACAAATTGGCAAATATTCTAGTGTCTGTATCTTACCAGCAAACGAAAGACGTTCGGGAACATGTCTAACTGCAGCAACCTGGATGCTTTCTGGCAGTAGACAATTGCAAAAAGAACCTAAAAAGTCACACAACACATGATCAGATGATAACAAAACTAGTATGTGCAATCGCCCGGTTCACAAAATGAAGTTCAACTGTAAGCATTTTTGCATCACTAATCCCATCAAACTCTTGTTAAATCTATTTCAATATTTAACGCAGCCCAATAGTTGACGCAAGTAGGGCTGCCTCGTATGAAACCAAAAACTAGAGAAGAATGTGCAATCGCCCGGTTCACAAAATGAAGTTCAACTGTAAGCATTTTTGCATCACTAATCCCATCAAACTTTTGTTAAATCTATTTCAATATTTACTGCAGCCCAATAGTTGACGCAAGTAGGGCTGCCTCTTATGAAACCAAAAACTAGAGAAGAATGGTAGGCGGCATACTAATGTAGATGACACATGTTCATCAAAAATATCAAATTATGATTTATGCAACAAGAACTAGTTATCAGAATGATTCTCACCTACACGAGCAAGTCGGTTTACCCATCCAGGAATAGGATTTCCAGTTAGTTGTTGGCAAACTTCATTCGTAAAATGGTTGCAATTTTTGGCAATTAGATGGTAAGTGTCTCCATGATATTTTGCAGAGATACGCTCCATGAAAGAACGGAATTCTGTGAGAGACATATCAGTGCTGCCTAACAATACCGATCGTCTGAAGATGAAGCCAGGGCAATTTTTAGGTTCCACCTCAAACACACCACTAGTTGGGTATTCGTGTGCTCCAAAGCCATATTCCATACCATGTACTGTCCATGAAAAGAAAAGGCAATAAGTTACTGCAAGATGTTTTTACTTTCAGTAAAATAGCATAAAAGTACATCCGAACTCCCTGTTCAAGGGAAATAATTCTTTCCCGTGCATTCGTCATATTTAAAATAAAACTTCTAAGTTGTAACAAGATTCAGTCACTGCAACCAGATATTTTATATTAACTGCAACTCTATAAGTAGCCTCTAAACTGTGATAACAGAACACGGATAGGGAAAAAAAAGAAGGTGCACAATTAAACTATAACAGCAGCTATATACATACACGTGGTAAGCCTTTACTACCAGGCAAACATGAACGAAGATGGCACATGCATTCATACTCAGAATATGCAAGCTCCATTGTCAAAACATCTATAATTGTATCAGTAACCCCACAAATAATGAATTTGGCATTGAAGGATATTACGAACATAAGTAATCCCCACAATAGACAAGTTAGTGAAACTGCAATGCACACTATAATTTCTTTAACAAAGAGGAATAAAACAAGAAAAAGAAGGGTAAAAACAGCAGCAGAATAGGGAGAGAACATTAGGGCAGAGTCACAACAGTTCATTAAGTTATTGAAAAAATAACTGAACCATTGACTGCATATTCTATGACCAGTTCAGCCGACTGTGTCTACGTCTCTGACAATAGAATGACTGCAATAGTTTTCTATAACTATAATGCAATCAATTAGGGTTATTTATAGAGTACAAAGCTTTGTTTATTCTACAGCTTAGTTTACAAGTTCACTATTAAACAATGTTGCGGAGAGCTTTGCTCCGCTAAGGTTGAATGTATTGGGACCTTAGAGTGTGCTCCTCTCAAGGTCTCAAGTTCGATTCTCCCAAGTGCCAATTTCGGTGGGCTAACTTGGCGTCTTCAAAAAAAAAAAAAAAAAAAAAAGGTTGAATGTCACCCCGCTTATCAGAGAATACGAGTCATACTCAACATTTAGTAATACCAATAATAACAGCTTAGTTTTAAACTACACTTTTTTTGAATTATCAAATATTACTTGCACCATGGTATCCTATACTCTAGGCTCTAGCAAGGTAAACCGACCGTGAGTTAAGTTGTAACTTTCAACCTAGTTAATTTTTTCGATATCATATGATAACAAAGTCGAAGAATAACAATAACCAAAGACAAGAAAACAGAGCAGAAAGAGACAAACCTTCAATGCCTGAATGAAAGATACCGAAGCCAAAGAGATAAAGATAATTATTGATTGGGGTAAGATCATATACATTGAGATACACCATAGCACGAGACGCATTCTGAGTGTTCCGGTCGGAACTTGTTGTACTCAACTGAAACCACCGCATTGTGGTGGTTGACAGTTGACAGTTTCCACAATCCTCCTCCTCGAATTATTATGAATCACAGTTTCATTCTTATGCAGAAAGAAAAGAAGAAAGAAACTTTCCTATCTGCAAAATGATCAACAACAGCACAAAGAGATTTGTTTAATTGATAAAATAAAAATAGAAATTGAAATGGAAAAGTGAGGTGAGGTGGATGGATCTGACTGAGAAGAGAAACTTACGAGACAGACAGACAGACAGAGTGGAGGAACAGAACAGAACAGAACAGAGATTGAGAGAATTTGATGTCAGAAAAGAAAAGAGTTTGTCGATCGATATGAATGAATTGTGTGAAGTTTGTAAGTTGAAATCACACTGACTGACTTTAGAAATTAGATTTAGATTTGGATTTGGGTTCTGTCCTTTCGCCGTCATCATTATCTACCACCCATGTACACATTACACGTCAACACTCACATTTTTTATATCTAATTGCAATGACGCTCACATTACAGCATAACATATATCAAAACATAAAACAAAATAACACATGACAATTTTTTTAAGTATTTGAACATTTTTTTGGTCTTATACGATTTTTGCTTTGTATTTTAAAGAACTTGTAGGATATATGGTTTAATGAAGACAAATATTTTAGTTTTTGATGTGTCTTTTTGCCTTTAATTTGTCTTGTCTCTTAAACAATTTTACAAATTAAAGACCGTACATCTGAGTTGTCGTATTATGTTTTTATTTTTTAAAAGATCAAACACACTCATTGAATCTCTTATATTGAATAAATGTTTAATTTTTTTTGAAAGTAATTGGATCAAAATTACGAAATTATAAATAGAAAGATTAAATTAAGGTTTAACATAAACTATTTGATACATGTGGCAACTATTAATCCTTAAAAAAAATGTGGCAATTATTAAAGAATTAAATTTTTAATTAAATAATGTATTATTTATTATACTAAAGCTATGTTTTTTTTTTACTCCTTTTTAATTTTTTACAAAACACATGTGAATGTTATAATTATTAAAGAATTAGAAAATTTTAATAAAAAATGTATTATTCATTATATTAAAGCTATTTTTTTGTTAACCATCAGTTTTCTAGGAGAAGAGCGCTTTAATAATATGAAGTTTAGTCATGCGATATTTTTTTTTATTTCATCGATAAATATTTTTTATTAAAAAAATAATAATTAGCCATCATTTCTTTTACTCATTCCTTCAAAAAAAAACTTTTACTCATGAAATCGAATAATGCTATTTTAAAATTAATAAATTCATATAACTATAACATGTGATATGATATGTACCATTAAGTAGAGTCAAACATGTATATTTTTCTTGAACGAAAAAAACTCTTATGGTGTCTATTTTGTTTTAAGGATCCATCATCGTCTGGAAGCAATTAATTTTCAGGTTGCAAAATTTGATGCTCATCATTACAACATCACAAAACTAGAGGCTGTTGTATGTTGATCTACAGAGTCATTAGGATTCTAGCTCAGTTTTCATTTTATTTTAGTTGTATACATTTGACCATGATTAGAGAATCCTGAAATAATACTCTAACTTAATTTGAGTGAAAGACCACAAGAAGTTTAACTAATTTGAAACCTTGTTTAATTTGTAAAATTATATCGAGATTGAGTGGACCACCAAAGGCTTGGTTAGAAAATAATTGACCTCAATAATGATCTCTTGGATTTTATGGTGTTCTGGATTCTCACATGACATTGTCTTTCTTTTGCTGGAGGAAGAATCCAATCCCCTCCAAAATATTCGCTATATTGACCCTCTAATTAAATTATTCACTGGAAATTTAATGGTGAATGCAATGCGACATTAGAACATGATGTTATTTGCTTTAGGGAGGCAGAGACATGAGGCATCAGCTCATTTAATTCAGTTCGAAGAAGATAATGTAAAATTGAAGAATCTATCCATTTCCGAAAGACTTATGATTCTCGTTCTGTTATGCATTTACTTACAATCCGTTTCCTTAAGCCAAATCCATTTGTATAACTTTGAAACACTGATCAATGAAAGGCAGAAGAAATTAATCAGTAATATTTTAATCTTTTTTCTCTATTTCTTTTTAACATATATTGGAGTTTGATCCTTACTCAAAAGAGATCGTATCAAAAGTTAAATTAAATACAAACTATCATACTATACGAGTTAAGTACATTTGTCATAAAACCGTGAACAAATTTATGAGAACCTAGCAAATTTCGAAAATAGATTAATGATGTAATAAAAGAGCAATGCTATATCTCTAGAAAAATAACATCAAGAATTTTTCAAGAATAAAGAATAGCCAATCACAATGCACTATTTGCCACAATTCAAGGAGGTGTGGCTGAAAAATAGGAAGTGGACAAATAAATCATCCAATTAAAATTTGCCAACTGTGCCTTGAAAAATTCTTGAAGCTATTTTTCTTGAGAAGTAGCATTTTCCGTAATAAAAATACAAATTCTATATTATAACCTCAAAATAGATCCTAAGATTACGGATGACTTACCATATATAAAAATGGGTCTTGCTAACATGTTTCTTTAATACACTTGTTGAAGAATTTAAAAGTAAAATATTATGATGAAAACAATAATTTTTAAACTTTCCTCAAATTGAAACACAACTTCCAATATGATATTTTTATGATAAATGATATTTGTAAAACCATTTTGTGATAACTTTTGTGACAATTTTCTCTCTCATACTCACATCATATTTTACTGTATCTCTCTGTTGTTTTGATTTTTGTGTCAATATCTATTTTTTCTTTGTAATTTATAATTGTCTCCTAAGTTGTCAACAAAATGGTTGTTAAAATAACACAACTCTATTTTTATATCAGAAATGATTAGTAAACACAAAAAGCCAAACACAATACAGACACCACATACATTGTAGCTTAATACATCTTTTTTCATTTTTTTAATTATTTTTCTTCTCTCTCAGTCTTTTCTCTATGTTCAACACCACCTCTCGCTGGTTCTCTCTTTAGCCACTGTTCTCATTGATCACCGCCATCATCAGCAGCGTCATCACCGTAACCTCCACTTCTCTCTCAATCATGCTCTCTCTCAATTACCGGCGACCATCGCCGTTATCTTCATCGATAAAACTAATCGGGTGTCCGATGTGAGGGTGGTGGTGAGGACGAATCTAGACTCTTCATCTCTATCTCACCGGAGTTCTCTCTTGCATGATCTCTCTCTCAGTAATGACGCGGTGGTGGTGAAAACGGGTCTTCGGCGAGAGGGAGAAGATGACTTCGTCAGCCGCACGTACATATCTGAACAAATTTCGTTGGTGGCGAGGACGATGGTGGTTGTGATGGTAGAGGATGCGGTGGTGATGACTACGGTAGGCGAGGACAGTTGTTGGGAGAGATTGTGGTCTGGGGAGGAATAGAGAGAACGCAGAGAAAATGAGATGAAGATGGGTGTGTGGAGATTTGATAAAAATTTCCCCTATTTTATGGTTGAAATGTCTAAATGGCCCATAATGTTGTATTTGCGTCAAATGTTTTGTGTTTAGTTATCATTACTCTTTTTATATTTACCAGTTCTTTAACAAGTGGTATAACTTCTAAAAGAACTTGTTAACAATCTTTATATAAAAAGTAAAATCTAAATTTGATTGGGCAGCGAAGCGAAAGAACACTCGAATTTAACGTGGTTTAACGCTCTATGTCTTCTTGCTCAATCTAACAACAAAATTATAAAGTGATAATTTGATGAAGACAATATCACATCACAAGTCAGTTTTAAGATGATGAGTTAAACCTAAGTTTAAACATGGTATTAGAGCATAAGATTTGTGGATCACTTGCTATCAAGTTTCTTTATCGGGTCATCTACTATTGTTTAGAGCCCAAATAAAAAAAATAGTATTGTTAGAACCGAAAAGACTTAAAATTCTAGCTCCAAATTAATTGTGATGATAGTTCACATATTTACGTGAGCAAATTATCACTTGTTATTTGATAAATTTTCTTCTTTGAAAAGAATTCAAGAATTTAAGAACTATGGCTTCAATATTGACAAATAGTTATATCGTTGCCAGGTGAAGGCCATGATATAAGAAAAATAAGAATTGTTTGAACAAAAGAGACTTAAAATTCTAGCTCCAAATTGATTGTGAGGATAGTTCACATATTTATGTGAACAAATTATCACTTTTTATTTGATAAGTTTTCTTCATTGAAAATTATTCAAGAATTTAAGAAAAACGATGACTTCAATAGTGACAAAGACAAAAATGAACAATCATTTTGCATTTAGTGATACACATTTTTTTAATCTAAATTTGTACTTTTTTATACTATTAATAATAACTTATGAAGTTAAAAAATTCCGCACTCCCTGACTCGGGATCCTCCTGGATACGCCACTGCTTCCAACCATTGTTTTGATCCGATATAGTGCCATTTGTTATAGTATAAAAAATCAGTAATTATCCAACTAATTAATTTTTTTTTCAATATCTACGTTGGGGATCAAATGCAATCTCATATATCAATTAAATTTTATTTTTATTTTTTCAGCACTTAACTTTTTTGAAAAGAAACAAGATGTAATTAATTACTAAGGTCAAAATAGTAAATAGATTTTCAGTATAATAAAACGCATAATATTTTTTGGTGAATTAATCATATAAAAAATATAATTTTTTCTTATTTAAGGAGAGAAAATAGAAGATTTATTCAAAAAATAAATAGATTGGTTAATAGGAGAGAGATAAAAAAAATCATTTTTCAAGAAAATACAATTAAAAAGACAATTTATGTTGGTTAAAGTGGTGTATTTATTGGACCTTAATCTATGCAATGTTGAATAGGTTAGAAAAACCAGAATAAATAATACTACTACATACTATATCTTACAAGAAAACCCAACTATGGTGGAGTACTTTGAAACAACACTCTTAGTGTGAATCCTTTCAAAAAAAAAAAAACACTCTTAGTGTGAAGCCATGCCTTGATATCACCCACAACAATGTCCTGTTTCCCCTTTTTGATAGAGATGCTCGAAAGATAATTTGATGGTTGATCCAGAAACAAAACACCACACACAGAATATGAATCTCATGGCCGCAAGCAGTCGCAAAATCAAAAGGTCCTATCTCATGATAAAGAGACCATTTTCCTAACTCAAAATCCAAAACGTAGATTTGAAATGTTCTATAAAATGCATCATTATTCACTATGCAAGAAAGGTGATTTCCCATCCTTAAAAATATTGCTTCTGGATTAAGACCCATCAACACAGCTCACAGGGGGGAAGTGGAAGTGAATACTGTCCTACGATATTTTCCTTGTCAACATCCATCACAATTATCGACAATGTTTCCCATTTTTTGAGGTGTTCCCAGATTAGACCTTTCAAATTCAAATTGACCATTCACATCATCTTTAATATCCAAGAAATAAGAATTATTTTGATACTTGCAATTTTCAACGCATAGTCTAAGAATTTCCCACTTGGTTGTGGAGGTGACAATGGTGAAGGTAAGGATTGAATGTGAAACCAGAAGAGTCATATGAGTTTATTAATCTTACAAATATGAATTGGCCTTTATCAGATTATGAACGGATGCAGCCTTATTCTCAACAGGAGTCTCAACAATCTTGTGTCCTGCTGTTGTCTTCAGAGATGAAAAATGTTGGAAGAAAAGATCGCCTCTTGCTAATGGAAGAGAAGATGGTGGTGGTACTTTAGTACTTATCAATACAAGACTTTCTCCTCTTGGTAAAATAGGTACTAGTCCTTCCATGGATTCGAAGAAAGACGACCAAGTTAACCCTATTCTTCAAGGTTTACTCATTGGTTCTGCTGTCTTCAATAGCATACTCTTGGCGGCAGTTGTTTTGGTGACTTTGTTGAAACCGAAAAGGGTTGTCACAGGCGCAACTCTCCTGGAAACAAATTTATGTTGGTTTAATTTAGTTATCACGTGTTAAAAGAAACTACACATGGTTTTTATTGAAGAACTAGGTAGAGGTTCCTTTGGAATTGTTTACAAAGGTAAATTAAAAGCAGCAGCGTCTTGTAGTATTGTAGCAATTAAGAGATTGGATCGGTTAGCGCACGACCGGGAGAAAGAATTTAAGACTGAGTTGAGGGCCATTGGTAAAACCTGCCACAAAAACTTGGTAAGGTTGATTGGATATAGTGATGAGGGAAATCATAGAATGTTGGTGTATGATTTCATGAGCAATGGTTGTCTTGCAGACATCTTGTTTGGACAAACAAAACCAACTTGGAATCAAAGGGTTGGATTTGCTTTGGGGTTTTCCAGAGGGTTGGTGTATTTACATGAAGAGTGTGACACTCCAATCATTCATTGTGATATAAAGCCTCAAAATATACTCATACATGAGTACATCACGGTGAGGATTTCTGAATTCGGATTAGCCAAGTTGTTGTTGGCTGATCAAAGTAGAACGAAAACCATGATCAGAGGATCGCGACGATATGTGGCTCCTGAATGGTTCGAGAATATTCCTGTGACGGCTAATATTTGACTTCCATACCTTCCAGCCAAAACTATCAAGGGGGCAAGAAAGTCGATCTCATATTTGTTCTAAATACCAACATCGACACTTTTATACAATCATACAATGTTTATGATTATTATCTGTTATGATTTCTTTCTTATTTGTATATTTCCTGCATATATGTTTTTTTCTTGATGTCTTCAAGACCATGCAGATTCAACAATCTTTATGGATGCTAATCAAAATTGAGTAATTATCAGTAATAAAAAATTATTCTACAAACAACCATACCGCAATCCTCTCAACCAAATCGCATGAGTAATACAAGATAATCTATGTAATACACCTCTAAAGTTTCAGCAATTTTGTATTTCCTAATGCTATAGTACTATTACGTTCATGGACAACCAATATGCTATAGCAATTAGGAAATGAGCCAAGTTTGTCAATGAGGTGATATATTTCCAGCCTTGTGAACTTATCGCTCAAGCCTAAGTTGCTTCAAAGCAGGCCCACTATCAAGTTTACGTTTCTGTGGGCATTGCCATTTCCCTGTAATCTCCATGACATTGGACAGTCGAAGATTGGTTGCTTCTGTCAATGCCTTTCTCTTTGACATGGAAATGGAACTGTTCCTGTACTTGTTGAACACTGCGATAATGTCTTTTCTGGTTTCTTCCAAGAATTTTCATTATTTGCTCTGATGCAACTGTTCTTCCTCGTTGTAACAAAACCATCATTTTCTTTATTTCTTGTACAAGATGAGCTTCGTTCTGAGAAACTTTTAGTTAAGTTAGTGCTAATGTCAGGCTTGTCAGCTTGGATTTGTGCTTTTGATTTTGCTTCTTCGGTATAATGCTTGTGTACCAGCTTTGGAGGTCTCATTGCACATGTCTCAGTGTCCATTGACGTTAAGCGCGCTTCTCCATTACAAGCAGGACTTCCATGATTGCAGTTCACCGTCTTCTTATCCTTGGTTGAATCAAAAGTATGATGAAGTGCCTTATCTTGCATGCATGGCTGCAAAATCTTTTCTGGATTTAAAGTATTGTCAATAGTTAAAGTTTTCTTCATTCCAGCACTAACCTCAGTCCATCACCCTGTCATTGTCCACCGCAGAAAAACTGTGAGCTCAAATTACTTGGGAACACATTCATGTATTTCGATTCATATATCAATAAAACTTTCTTTCGTTGAACTTCTGCAAAGAAAACAGTAGCCATTCATGTCATCCCTTAACTGAAGGATCTATTTTTAGGTGCAAATGAGAGCATAAATGTTCACCTTTGAAGTTTGGCAAAGAAAACAATATCCATTCATGTCATCAACTAACTAATGACCTACTTCAAGGTGCAATTGAGCATAAATGTTTATTGCCATATTACTAAGATGCATAATCAAAATTCAGGAACATTGATCATTTAACCAATTCACATTACTAATCAATTAATTCCATAACAGAGATTTTACAAGGGAAATCAGGAATTTTCACTTTACCTCCATGTTTTTATCAAAAGTGCTGCTATTGTGTTGAGCACAAAATTTCGGTTGCACATTCTCGGACCAACCATGATCTTTATTTACGACTTCAAAGTCAAGTCTCTCATCCACACACTTATTCCCTTCAGAAACTTCTTCACTACTTACAAGACTACTTGTATCAAATGTTGAAGACTCATACATGTAGCTTGACAACCAGTTTCTGATATCTGGAGGCTCTGAATTTAATGGACTCAAGCTTGAAAAGTAAAAACCATAGAACTGTGGGCATGAGCTGCAAGAATCCAGATTCTTTAAGGAAAATTACAAGCAACAAAAAATCAGAAATAAAAAAATAAAATCTCTATTTTTCAACAATTAAATTCTGATTGCCGAACATTCATGACCCAAAAAGTACTATGACCAATTAACACTCATAACCTTCAATTTAATTCTTCTTTCTTTAGCCTAATTTAGATTAGGTTCTGTAGTTTATGAAATATTTTTAATCAAAATGAGCTTATGAAGCTTATAAAAGCTTGGGTCATTGAAAGACTATAAAAATAAATATAAGAATTCTTCAACTTATAGCTGAAACATTTTTGTGCTTCCCTTAAAATTTACTAGTACTGTTTCATCTCCTACATGCACTGTAATTTGGATATTAAGTTTTTCATTTTTTAATTTCACATTTAAAATCATTTTTGTTTGTTATGAACTTACTCGGGTCCCCCCCAAAATCTCCTTCATGCACCTTGTGTTTCATGAGTTACAGCATTTTGATCTATGAAGCACCGACACATACATGGACACCGGACAAGACACTAACAAGTCATACCGATAATAATTTGAAAAAATTCTATAAATTGAATATAATCACGTCGGACACCGGACACGCATTGATCGAAAATGTCGATTCTACAGAGCTTTTGATTATACCATATATGCAATCTCTGCTAGTAACAAACAATCGAGTTATATTTAATTTAAATTAAAATATTTCTTTAAAATTACTATCAGAAATATATTCCCTGTATATTTTTACAGAATTTATAAAATATTTAAAAGAAAAACCATGAAATTTTCATTGACACTGAGTTTCTGTTGACTGCTACTGAGTTTCTGTTGTCTATCATAGTCATACCAAAGATTACAGAGTATGACTACGTCTTTGACAACAGAGAAGCTGCATTGTAGTTTTTTTGATTATATGCAATTCTTAGTGTTATATGGTATAATGCTGTGGTTAAATACTACAATTCCATTGCAAGATTACCTTCCTGTGCTCGTTGCGCTTTTAGCCCTATTCGCTTTGCTATGCTTGATCGACTATCAACTTATCGGTGAATACAAGTTGTACACCGCAGGTCACTAACCAAATGTAACGAAGAAAACAGAATCATTTGCAAAACAAATTAGGTTTTAGTAGATGATAGAAGTATTTTCATCATTTGCCATTAGGTTCTTACTTCTTATCACAATATCACACTACAAGTACTTATATTGCCTTTATAATCTATATATCAAGTATTGACTTCAAAAAAATTATTTTCTATTGAGCTTTGCTATTTAATACGAAAATTTTCATATGGACTTTTAATGAAGATAATGGCTAACCATGCACAGATCAATGGAAGTGTAAAAGATCGCTAGTGAGGATAGAGAAGTAATTGTATAAAAATTAAATAACCTCTTGCATTTTGTGTGGTGTTTGTTTTGTAGCAGTTAGCATTATGCTATACTATTTTTGAGATTTGAGAAGTTATGCAAGGGTGGGATATGTAGAAGAACCTTGACATGATTGGTTTGTAATTCTTTGTTAATTGTTTGCAGGAATCATCTAGTACATACGAGCTTACAGAGGTAAGCTCAGGAGGCAAACTTGGAAGGCACAATCTTCGTCTTCATATCAAACAACTAGGTCCGGACACAGTGACAGAGTTATCACAGGATCTTCACAGTAGTCTTGTATTGGATCATCCAAACCAAAGGGTTATTCCCGTCAGCTTCATAAGTGCATTATGGCTCATTCACATGGACAAGCAGCTTTTGACGGAAACGTAAGGTTAACAAGTAATTATTTTTTTTGCATGACAATACAAGAGTGGATTTAGCCCAATTTTGGATTAGTTTCTGACAGCTCACAAGAGTTTCTCAATTCAAAATAAGTATCTAATATCTATTTATGAAGAACTGAAGATGTCGTTACAATATATATATGTTCAGAAATCAACGGAAAGAGTTTATGAAACAAACTCCTAAGTGCTGGGTTGCACTTCAGTGCCTTTGCCATTGGTGCCTTTGTTCTCATCTCTCTCTTAACCATTCATTCTCTCTCATCTAAAATGAACCAAAGGCACCCAAAGATACCAAAGCCAAAGGCACCCAAGTATATATTTCCGTCCCTAACCTCCTTATCACTCCACTCTTTATTTAACTTCCCCACCCTAGACAGTAGACACCAAACAAACCTTATATCCTCTTGTTTTTGTAAGTAACGGCCTTTTAGTTGTTTATATAGGAATGTGCTTTTATGTGGCAATAATGAAAAACTCAACTGTAAATTTAAATTCAAACTTAAACTCAAAACTTAACGTTCACAAATAAAACCATCATCACTTAGGTTAGAATCAATATATAAAATGAAACTTACACAAATATAAATTACCATCCATCCATCTTGGTCCAAATTATTATTATTATTAATAATAAAGGAGTTCGAACAAGAACAACTGCTAATTATAATTACCATCATGCCACCGGCACCACACAAGGCTTTATGAGTCTGAATTGTTGTTGATCTTCCTCTCCCCATTTTCAATAGCATTGGAGATGATTAAGTTACCATTCCTAGACCTTACTTGTTTTCCATTCATATCATACATTGTAAAGGTAATTATGTCCACGTAGAACCTATCTTCTTCACCTTCTTCCCAGCTGCACGTGATCTTCACCTCACACTTGACCATCTGTGTATAAAACCCTACAGGCGCAGGTATGAAGGTCTCAAACACCACTTCAGCCCCTATGGTCCCGTCTATTTTCATCTTTTTCACCGAAACAGGTTTACAAGTAGAAGGATGAAACAAGCTCCCCGCACACTCTCTTAATGTTTCGACAACCACAAAACTAAACCTCATATTTTGTTTCAAGTATTCTTCACAACCCTCTATCTTTACATGAAAGAATTTCCTTCCATCCCCGCACGAAGAAAAATCCATTCTAAAATGAGTACTTCTCAAGCTGTTGAACAACTTGGTGCCCAAAAGCGATTCTAAGGTTGAGTCTGTTGTGCTTACTTGTTCAAATGTAAGATCTGAATAACAAGGTTCTCGTTGTCCCCGTAAAAATACATCCATGGTGTACATGAAAAATGTCATGGGACGAGGAGGAGGGGGGGGAGGAGGAAGAGGATGATGTTCATCAATGGGAGGGAACGTCTGGCAGAAGAAAGAACGGTACCTACCGGGGAATCTGGAGATCTTTCGGCAACCAATCCCATCTGAGAGAAGCAAGGAAGGCCAGGTGGAGATGCAAATCGTACGCATTAGATCATCGTTGTTTATGATCAAGTGGCGGAATTCGGGAGAGACCCATGATAACACCATTAAGGTTTCACCGTCCAGACGTGGAAGGATGTGGAATGGAA
The DNA here is from genome assembly GCF_051527215.1 of Medicago sativa. Lineage (NCBI taxonomy): Eukaryota > Viridiplantae > Streptophyta > Magnoliopsida > Fabales > Fabaceae > Medicago > Medicago sativa. The sequence goes on from NC_140753.1 coordinate 5,729,458, forward strand.
CGATGTCTTCATCTAACCTATCAAAATAATTCATGTCTGAACTCAACCACTGCTACTAGGTCTTATGCTGTGTTCAAGCGGCGGCTAGGTTTTGACGCAAACACATATCAACACATTACACATCTGCGAAGTTGTTGTGTACTTTCGTGTTGTTGCAGATCTTGGTTGGTTTTTTTTTTTTTTTGGTACAGATCTTGGTTGGTTTTAACATTCAAGACAATATTTGTAAAGGATAAAGATACTTATCGCGAGACATATTCTCACGAGCGTATCCCGATTGTGATTCCCCTGTATGCCAAAAAAAAAAAAATTGTCCCATGTCCCCATGAATTCCGGCCAACAAGTATTTTTATTGGTTAAGCACTGTTCGCGATTTGCTCGGGACACTTTCTCATGAATTTTATAAAATCAAATGTACAAATGTATCTAAGATGAAATTTTGAATAATTTTTTTCACATACATAGAGACATATTTTTTATAGTGTTGAAAATGAAAAAAATTCTACGATACTTTTTAAATATAATTAAAGACACGTAAAAAACAATTTTAATTTGTAAATGTTGAAGAGTCTCGCACGCCCTACGAATTTCGGATTTTATCATCCGAATAACGTAAACACCCTTCCAAATCCTCCAAAACATGTTAAAACACCTTTAGAAACCCTCAATTTTTTGGATTTTATAATCCGAATAGGGTACGCGGAAAGCGAGTATGGTTTTTTTTTGGTGAAGGAAAAAAGAGAGTATGGTGAAAAAAGAAATAAGCGCTATTTTTTTAAGATTAAATAGTCGTTATTATTTTATCTTGATAAAAATGTTGTATTAATATTTATTATATAAAATCTTGCCCCCTCAAGACGAAATTACTGGATCCGTCACTGGCTAAGCTCTGCATATTTTATCAATTTTTTAGTCGAACCGCATGAAAAATTCAGATTGACTAAGATGACCTGGTCGTGCTTAAACAATGTTCTAAAGACTCTAGTTTTTTAGTGAAAGAAACTTCACTGTCTCTCTAAGTTTTCTTTCTTCTTCATTCATCGAGGAGATGTGGTTTTAGGTCATTTTTTTGACCTAGAATCACCCTTATGCATCTTTTCCCGCTTTCTTTCAACTTAAATAAGTTTTATTTTTCACATGTATCAAGTTTTTTATTTTGTGTTTTTTGTGATTTCGTCGTCTGATTACAGCGTTGTGTTGTTCGTCGTCTTGTGCGGCGTTTGATTTCACGTGTTGCAGTGTTCGTTTGGTTTCTTTTGAAAGATCAATCTCAGTCAATTACAGATTCAATCAATGATTTGGACATCAAAGTTGCAGATTTAGAAACATGATATTTCGCGCGACTTATAATTTATCATATTAATTGTAAGCATTTTGCCGTTGTATGCTATTAACTTGGGTGAAGTGAGTGTGTTCGCAGTTTCACCCTTTACATTTTTAGCGATGTTAAAAATGTTATTGTATGATATACTCTCAATTTAAATGAATGAATATCGTTTTATTATTGTAAAAAAATTCAATTTTTCTTCTGTTAAGAATAGGAATAAAAAGTATTTTTTGAAGGTGAGAAAAACACAAGAAGGGGGGGTTGAATTGTGTTTTTAAAAATTCTTCGTTTCTCCTAAAACCTGAACACACTGATCAGAAGCTAAGTGAGACAGCTTCTGAAGTGATAATCAGAATCTAAATGCAGCGGAATAAAACAGAGAGAGAGAAGAAGAACGACACAAAGCAATTATACTGGTTCCTTCCACAATCCGGAAGTAGTCCAGTCCCCCTTGCACTTCCAAGGAGATTTCACTAAGAGTAATATCTGATTACAATTGCTCAAGCACACAAGCAAGAGACTTCCTTTGCTCAAGCACACAAGCTAGAGACTTCCTTTGCTCAAGAACACAATCAAGAGACTTCCTGCTCAAGCACAACTGCAAGAGACTTCCTAACTAAACAAAATTACACAGAAAATTGTTTAGGTTGAACACTTGATATACAATCAGAGGTGCTCACAATACAAATCAGATACAGACTCAATGGACTTAAGAATTTCTAAGAAATGACTTTGAGACACAGAAATTCTAAGTGAATGCACAACAATTTCAGCAGAGATTTGACACTTGTAAAAATATTGAGAGTATGTTGTTCAGCATTACCAAATCTCTAGGTCTTTACTCCTTTATATAGAGGTGTGAAAGAGACGTTGTGAAATTGCCAGCACACCAAAGAGTCGTTGTTGAAGCTTGATCTTTCACCTTTGATCTTTTGCCTGATTTGGTTGTTGTCCTATGAAGAACTAATTTGAAATCCATTCCTTATCCAAAGGAACATCTATGCAGGCGAAGCCGTATTCTGGAGCTGTTTTCTTGTCTTGTAGCGTGGACACAAAACAGAGTAGTGGAGAACGTGGTTGTACAATTCGTACAAATGTCAACGCTTTCGTCCAAATTGCAAGCACATGCCTTCAAACACCTTTGAAATGACCGTTGCAAAATTCCACTAATCCTTTGTTGCGTTTTCGAATCCAATAGACAACTTTTGCAGTGATAATTCTTCAATTCTTGAATCTTTGCAAATCCAGTTGATATTCAGCTTCTGGTGAAATAGCTTCTGATGAGGCAGCTTCTGCAGCTTCTGATGATGCAGCTTCTGTTGATACAGCTTCTGATGATACGACTTCTGGACCTCTTGTCTTCAGGAGCACTATTCTTCAGGAGCACTATTCTTACTTTAGCAGCGACTAAACTTTAAGAGCGCTTTTTCTCTTTAGTAGCAAGTTGCCTTCAGGAGCGTCCAAGCTTCAATTTTTGTTGTTTCCTTTGCTCTTTATTTGCTCATTCAGAACCAATGATGATGTAACTTTTTAATTATGGTCCTGTACACTTGAACAAATATTAGCTAGTCCAATTTACAATTTTTAATACCTTGTTATCATCAAAACTCTTTAAGGTTCATTGTTAAACACATTTTGTTCCAACAATCTCCCCCTTTTTGATGATGACAAACAGAAGTATTTAAAAATTGATCAATTGTTGTTAATCTAATTAACAAGTTGACTTTGGGGTTCTGAGGTTTGTAAGCTCAAACTCCCCCTGAGTCTGATAGTCTTTAAGGTGAGGTTTGTAAGCTCCCCCTAAGTTCTATCCAGGTTAATTAAATTCATTTTTCGCACAATAAAATTATCAGAGCTTTAAAAATGAATCATTGAAAGAATTAACTTATAGATAAGAAGAATGGTTCAATTAATTTCACTTGAATTTTGATACTCCTTCTTTCGTTCATAACTTATACCAATAAGGTAAAAAATGATAAAAGTTTTTCAAAAATTTCAAATGCCATTAATGGGGCTCAGAGCCTTTAAATACTTGTCACATATACTCCCCCTTTTGTCATTATCAAAAAAAATTGAAAAAAAAATAAGCATAAAAGACAAAAAGATTTGAGAAAAAAACTCAACCATGAAGAGAGTATAATAGGAAAATAACTAAGTCAATCAGAGCAATGTATATGAACAAGAATATCCAGGCATTATACATAAATCAGAAGCAGTTAAGCAGTCAGAACCATTAAGCATTCAGAAGCATAGAGAAATAAAACAAGATGGTTTCAGAAGCAAGGACTAAGAATTTAAAACAAACAACAAACAAAAGATAACACTAAGGTGTGCAACTAAGGGTTGGTTTGTTGTTGTTTCTTCACCTTCTCCATTTCTTCAATTTTCTTCTGCAACTGTTCTTCAAGAAATTGTTGCCTTTGGAGAAGAGCCTGTTCCCTTTCTCTAGCCTCTTGCTGCTGCTGTGCCATCTGTTTCTTCAGAAGCTTACACAACCTTGCTTCTCTGGTCAAGTAGTCCATTTCTAAGAAGAAGGGCTGGTTTGCCAGGAGCAATGTAGGATTTCTAACTCTGAGACTCTGATTCAGATTTTCCATAAGCCTTCTGACTGAAGCTTGCTTGACTCTGATGCACTTAGCCTTTATGTCTTCAATAAGCTCAGCTGCCCGGTTCTGAAGTGATGCCCAAGAATCTTCATATGCACTGGTGAGATCAATTGACCTTCTTTGATCCACCAGATTATGCATTTGACTTAGGATTGTGAGAAGCTCAGCGTTAATATATCCAGATTCCAGGATGTTTGTGGGTGGTTGTTCAAGGGTTTCAAGATCAAAATCATTGTGAGTAAGGTCCTGAACAGGGTTAGGAACTGGAATGATAATGTGTGTTTGTGTGGTTGAAGATGAAGGCTGGTCAGAAGCAATGTGTGCGGTAGAGGTTAGGTCTTGGACATTGACTTGAGAGTTGTCAATATCCATGGGAGTTGGTTGGGGTTCAATGTGCTCTGGTTGGGTTTCAGTTTCAGTTGGTGGTTGTTGTGGTGAAGTTTTTGTTTGATTGTTGAGTTGGGGGTCAATGTATGCTAATGGTGATTGTGGGGGTGTTGTGGGTTTATGTGGTTCAGGTGTTTGTTGATGGGGGTTTTCTGAAACAACATTTTCAGAAGCATCTGCTTCTGGAGTTGTTTCAGAGGCTTTTTCTGAGGTAGATTCAACATTCTCTGGAGGAATCATGTTGAGCGGTTGAATGTTGAGGGGTTGAGGGTTAAGGCGAAAGATAGTATCAATGACTCTTTCTCTCTGCTCAGCCATTTCAGCCAACTTCTCATTAATTATGTGACCAACTGGTTCATAAGTAGTTGACTGAGAGGGCTTTTTGTTGGTTTTGGTTGATGTTGACTGGCTTTTTACTTGTTTTTGAAAAAGTTGAGCTAAGGGTATATCATCATCAGAATCATCAGAATCTGATAATGATGAGGATGCGGAATCTGATGATATATTAATTACCTTTTCTGGTTCAGGATCAGAATCCTCTTTAGCAGACTCACTGGTCATCAGCATCAGTTGCTTGGCTTCTGAAACTACAGACTCTTGTAGCTCAGCAGCAATTTCCAAGACTTTTTCAGCTTCTGCCTTCTTCCCTTGTAAGTCCTTTAACTCCAAATCAGAAGCAGCTTGAGCTGTCATGGTGATATGAGGAAAATCCTTGGTCCTCCTCAAGGCTGGCTTCCTCTTCCTCTTTGGTATAGCTGGTTGTACAGGAGCAATACCAGAACTTAGGACTACACAAGAGTTGTTGTCTTCAGCTACCTCTTCAATTGATGGCATTGCAGAACCACCAATCTTAAGCTTGTCAGAAGCAGGTCTTGCCTTCTTAGCAGATTCTTCAACCTTCAGATACTCTTCTTTGGTCATTTTCCTCTTAGCTCTTCTGCCTTTTGCCAGAGGCACAGTACCACCATACATTTCCTCAGGTACCTCATCCAACCTGATGACCTCTTTGGTTGCCACATAGTGTTCCTTGATGTACCTCATCTGTACTTCAATAGGATCCTGTTTGCAGATGGGTGGAAAATCCCTCATAAGATCAGACAAGACATGAGATTCACTTAGATCAGTTCTAAGTTTGGTGACCTTGCTGATCAGCTTCATATTCTTGAGAGTTTGAGCATTTATGAATGCTCAAGTCTTTGTATCCAGCATCTGATCTATGTAGCCTTGAGCTCTGCTTAAATTGTCCAAGACACCTCCTTGATAGAATATCTCTGATAAGAGTCTTCCATAAGGAACCCAGGGCCTTGGTTTATCCTGCAGCTGACTCTGTTTCAGACACTCTACCAAGTACTTGAACATGTATTTGGGCACGTTCACCTTTTCCTTCTTGATGAGGTGCTAGAGAAAGACCTTCTGAGCCAAATTTGGTTTCTCATTATCACCACATGGAAACAAATCCTCATTCTGAATCTTCAGAAGCATCTTAGTTTCCATGTTTAATTCAACATATTTCTTCTCCTTCTCAGAATTGTATATAACCAAGTTAGCTCTTTCTTTCCAAATGCGTTGTTCAGCAACACTTGAGAGATCAATTCCAGAGTAATATCCAGACGCTTCAACCTTAAGAACAGCTTCTATCTGCCATTGAGTAATTCTTACTGGAATACCGCAGATACTTGATCTGATTTCATCTTCAACAAACGGCGCAAGACCCATTTCTTCTCTTGTCTTCCCTTCTAATTCAGGATACATTAACACCATCTGACTTTCCTCAGCTAGGGATGCCGCTCTGTTGTAAAATTTTGCTCTTACCCAGAAGTGTCTAACCAGAGCTTCATATGTTGGTCCATTCAACATTTTTAAGTAATGCATGAGTCCTTGCTCTTCATAGTAGCTTCTGATCCAACACTTATGAAAAGCCATAGAATCAAAATCCACTGGATTCTCTATCTGAACTTGTAAATCCCATTCTTCCAATTTCATGCTTCTTCCTCTGTAGTCATATTCAGGGACCATCCGTGAAGTAGATACTGAACATTCTCGTTGCGAACTTGATGATGCCATTTGATGATTGAAAAAGATTTGAAGAAGATGAAGATTTTAGGGTTCTAGGGTTGAGAGAATGCGCTTACTTCGCAAGAGGTTTGAAAGCAAATATGTTTGTTGTGAGTGAGTAGTGTGTGAATTGACAAAGTGTTAAAAGTAAAACGATTGCAATTCAAAAGAGACAAACAAACATAACATTAATGACAAAATTGGGGGCGCGTGAAAAGTACTTTCAAAGCTATTAAATCATCATTGCCCTTTTAGTTATACACCAATACATACAAGCCACGTCAGAAGTTCACAAAGTAACTACCAAGTTAGTGGGCCAGAAGTTACTTTTAAAAAGTAACTCCCAACGTTTCCACTAATTCAACTATTCAGAAGCAACAAATCCAGGTTCTGGATTTCAGATGCTGACGTCATTATTATCAGAAGCGAGTTTTCCTCAGAACCTTAATAAAGAGCTTCTGATGGACTACTGCTTCTGAACTGACTTCAGAACCTAAAATCCTATTCAGGAGCAAGCAAGCATTTAATCAGATACAAAGTGCATGTTCAAATTTTTCTTTATAAAATCAAATCTTTCAATAGTTAAAGGCTTAGTAAATATGTCAGCCCATTGATTTTTAGTATCAATGAATTGTATATCTAAAATTCCTTTTTGAACATAATCTCTGATAAAATGGTGTTTGATTTCAATGTGCTTAGCTCTTGAATGCAAAATTGGATTTTTAGACAAACAAATAGCAGCAGTATTATCACAATAAATGGGAATACTGTTAGCAACTATCTGATAATCTTCCAACTGATGTTTCATCCAAAGTAGTTGTGTACAACAACTTGCAGCTGAAATGTCTTCTGCTTCTGCTGTAGACATAGCAATAGTTGTTTGTCTTTTGCTAGCCCAGGATATAAGATTATCACCCAGAAATTGACAATTGCCACTGGTTGACTTTCTTTCAATCCTATCACCAGCATAATCAGCATCACAGAATCTAATTAGCTTATAATCTAAGGATTTCTTATAAAGGAGTCCAAGATTAGTTGTTCCTTTCAAATACCTGAAGATTCTCTTGACAGCAGTCATATGAGATTCTCTAGGATCTGATTGGAATCTTGCACACAAGCATACACTGAATAAAATATCTGGCCTAGATGCAATGAGGTATAACAAAGAACCAATCATACCTCTATACAACTTCTGGTCAACTTTAGCTCCTTCAACTTCTTTGCTTAAGGTGCACGTAGGGTGCATTGGAGTGTTCATCACTTTACAATCTTCAAGCTTGAACTTCTTCAGAAGCTCCTTTGTATACTTAGATTGATGAACATAGACTCCATCTTTGCATTGATTAATTTGAATGCCCAGGAAGAACTTCAGCTCTCCCATCATGCTCATTTCAAATTCATCCTGCATTAACTCAGAAAATTCCTTGCAAAGAGATGCATTAGTAGAACCAAATATTATATCATCAACATATATTTGCACAACAAGAATATCTTTCCCAAGGGTCCTTCTGAAGAGTGTTGTATCAACCTGTCCTCTTTTAAAATCATTCTTGATTAAGAAATTACTTAGTCTATCATACCAAGCTCTGGGAGCTTGTTTCAAGCCATATAGTGATTTCTTCAGTTTAAAAACATGGTCAGGATATTTAATATCCTCAAATCCAGGAGGTTGCTTGACATACACTTCTTCTTCTATGACACCATTTAGAAATGCACTCTTGACATCCATTTGATATAATATTATGCCATGATTAACTGAATAGGAAAGAAGTAACCTGATTGCTTCCAGTCTTGCAACTGGAGCAAACATTTCAGTGTAATCAATGCCTTCTTGTTGACTATACCCTTGTGCAACAAGTCTGGCTTTGTTTCTTGTTACTTCACCTTGCTCATTCAGCTTGTTTCTGAATACCCATTTTGTTCCAATAATGTTCTTGTGCTGAGGTTTGGGTACCAGATCCCACACATCATTTCTTTGAAATTGATTCAACTCTTCTTGCATAGCTAGGATCCATCCATCATCTGAAAGTGCTTCATCAATTGTTGTAGGTTCAATCATTGAGATTAGTCCAATCATTGACTCTACTTGTCTGAAATGTGATCTTGTTCTTCTTGGACTATCTTTGTTTCCAATGATTAGCTCCTCAGGATGTGAAGACTTGTGTTTGAATGTGTTTCTGGGAGGATCTGCTTGATGTGAGCCATCTTGTGCTTCATCAGAAGCAGTTTCATCTTGCGCTTCTGATGTGGGTTCAGCTTCTGGACTATCTTCAGATTCAGCTATCTGATCAGGTTCTGGAGTAACTTCAGGAACCTGTATCTCTGCAAAACTTTCATCTTGCTTTGAAGTTTTATCTTCAAGCTCCTTGTCATCAAATTTAACGTGTATAGATTCTTCAACACAGAATGTTTCTGAATTATACACTCTGTATGCCTTTGACCTTTCAGAGTAACCTAAAAAGATTCCTCTTTGGGCCTTGGCATCAAATTTCTTTAGGTAGAGCTTGTTGTTCAGAATGTAACATGTACATCCAAATTGATGAAAGTAAGAGATATTGGGTTTTCTTCCTTTAAAGAGTTCATATGCAATTTTCTCCAAAATAGGTCTAATATAGATCCTGTTTTGAACATAACATGCTGTATTCACTGCTTCTGCCCAAAAAAGTTTAGCCAAATTGTTTTCATGGATCATGGTTCTGGCCATTTCTTGTAAAGTTCTATTCTTTCTCTCTACAACCCCATTTTGTTGTGGAGTTCTAGGAGAAGAGAATTCATGGATAATTCCATGTTTTTCACAAAAAGCTTCAAATGGCTCATTTTCAAATTCTCCACCATGATCACTTCTGATTTTCAAAATCTTTGACTCTTTTTCAGTTTGAATTTGTGTGCAGAAGTTACTGAATACCTCATATGCATGATCCCTACTTTTCAGGAATTTCACCCAAGTCCATCTGCTGTAATCATCAACAATGACTAATCCATATTTACTTCCATATAAGGATGCAATACTCATTGGTCCAAATAAATTAATATGGAGTAATTCTAAAGGTCTTGAGGTTGAAACAATGTCTTTGGTTTTAAAAGATGATTTCACTATTTTCCCTCTCTGGCATGCACCACAGAGTGCATCTGAATGATAGTCAATGTCTGGTAGCCCTTTCACAAGTTGTAACTTACTAAGCTTAGAGATTAACCTCCAGTTAGCATGTCCCAACCTTCTGTGCCACATCCATTTCTTATCATTCACTGATAGTAGACAAATTACCTTCTGATCAGCCAGTTCAGAAAAATTGATTTTATAGACATTGTCAACTCTCTTTCCCTTGAACACAATGGATTTGTCTTCCTTGTTGATTACTGTACAGTTGGGTTTTTCAAAAAGCACATCATAACCATTATCACAAAATTGACTAATGCTCAAAAGGTTATGTTCAAGACCATCTACCAACCATACATTATTAATTGAGGTAGAGGAATTACCAATAGTTCCTGTACCTATGATCTTGCCTGACTGGTTGCCTCCAAACTTCACATTTCCTCTCTCTTTCATTGTTAGGCTGAGGAACATGGACTTGTCTCCTGTCATGTGTCTTGAGCAACCGCTGTCTAGGTACCATGATCTTTGCTTTGGCACTGCTCTTAGACATACCTGCATCATTGACATTTTTAGATTTAGGTACCCATTGTCCTATGGGTCCTGGAAGGTTAGTACTCGAGGCTTTACTCTTCACTTCCTGTACCTTGTGCTGTGAATTGGATTGCTTTTGATTAACCATCACCTTAGGTTTTGGTACTTCAGAAGCAGTAACTGTCTTCTTCTGAAACTTAGACTTCAGAACCTCAGATTTTGGTTTTACCAGACTCTGAGGAATAGGTTCTGATCTTTTCAGGATCCTAACCTTTGAAATCTTGGAATCAGATTTGATCATAGCCTTTGACTTAGAGTTCTTTGGCTTTGAAGTAATCTTAGCCTTAGAACTAGAAGCTTCAGGTTCTGATTGAACAACAGTTTCCAACTCAGCCCCTTCTGGTACAAAGAAGGTTTTCAGACCTTCCTTGATGCATTCACAACAAGATTTTAGGTTGGTTTTCTCAAGTTTCACTTCTGGAAAACCAATTCCTCTGCCATTGTTCTTGTAAATGCTATAAATCATAGAAGCCACTCTGCTTCTGTCAATGCCAGATATAATAAAATCTTCAAGAGCAATTTCATGGTTACTTAAAGATTTTTCATTACACTTATCTTGTAGCTTCTGACATAAGAACCTGAGCTGATCTTCATACGTTTTACACATGAAGTCAAAGCCCCTAAGTCCTTGTTCAGAAGCTTTCAGATCCAATAGAGTTGATTTTTGCTGTTTTACCAAATCAACATATTTTTCTTTTAAATCCTTCAACTCATTGGTTCTTACTTCAAAATGTGTAAGGAGTTCTTTAAGTGACTCAACAAGTTCATCTCTGGGAATTTTGGAATATACCTCGTTTTCATCTTCTGAGTCTGAATCTGATCCAGCTTCTGAAGTTGCTGTTGCTACCAACCCAACAGCTACCTTTGCATCTTCATCAACTTCCTCTTTATCAGATCCAGATTCACTTCCCAAATCATCCCAGGTTGCCATTAAACTCTGCTTAATCTGCTTCTTGAATTTGCTTGGTTTGAATGTAGACCTCTTTGACTTGTCCTTTGACTTTTCTCTTTGAAGATCAGGGCATTCAGCAATGAAGTGTCCAGGCTTCTTACAGTTGAAGCATCCCTTCTGATCTTCTTTCCTTGAGCTTCTGGAGTTACCCCTTCTGGCAAGAAACTTTCTGTTCTTCTTGGCCAGATACTGAAGTCTGTTTGAGAGCATGGCCATTTCAGCAGCATCTGGTTCAGAATCTGAACTTGACTGTTCTTCCTCTTCAGATTCAACCACTTTGAGAGCTTTTGATGACTTGCCTTTGGATGGAAGAGCTATTGATTTACTCTTCTTAGTAGACTCATGTTCATTAAGACTTAACTCATGAACTTTGAGAGAACTAACAAGATCTTCGACACTTAAAGTGTTTAAATCTTTAGCTTCCTCAATGGCAGTCACCTTTGGTCTCCATCTGGCAGGTAAGCTTCTGAGTATCTTGCTTACATGATCAGAAGCAACATAGCTCTTCTTCAGAATCTGTAGCCCACAGACTAAGGTTTGAAACCTTGAGTACACCTCCTCAATAGTTTCATCATCCTTCATCTTGAATAACTCATACTGATGTACAAGCAGGAGAGCCTTTGCTTCTTTGACCTTTTTGCTCCCTTCGTAGTTTGAACAGAGAGAAGCAAACATAGCTTTGGCAGTGGACTTGTCACTCATCTTCATGTATTCTGCTTTGGGTATGGCAGTGACAAGAGCTCCTCTGATAATATGATGCTTCTTATAGAGTTTCCTCAGTTCTGGAGTATGTTTCTTTCTATCCACAGCAGCTCCTTCTTCATCAAGGACTAAATCACCAACACCATCTTCCAGAATATCCCATAATTCTTCATCTAGGCTCATGATGTAACTGTAAAAGTTGGTCTTCCACCAAGAGAATTCTTCAGCATCTCCATTGAATTTTGGAATCTTCCCAACACTGGATTTCTTACTATCAATATAATCATGTGAGACATTTTTATAGCTAGTATCACCAGAACCAGTAGGAGGAGGAGTAGACATGTTTTTCTCAGATCTTTGACTGTTGCACGGTTAAGTGTTTCACAACAGACCAAGGCTCTAGATACCAATTGAAGGTGAGAAAAACACAAGAAGGGGGGGGGGGGGGGGGTTGAATTGTGTTTTTAAAAATTCTTCGTTTCTCCTAAAACCTGAACACACTGATCAGAAGCTAAGTGAGACAGCTTCTGAAGTGATAATCAGAATCTAAATGCAGCGGAATAAAACAGAGAGAGAGAAGAAGAACGACACAAAGCAATTATACTGGTTCCTTCCACAATCCGGAAGTAGTCCAGTCCCCCTTGCACTTCCAAGGAGATTTCACTAAGAGTAATATCTGATTACAATTGCTCAAGCACACAAGCAAGAGACTTCCTTTGCTCAAGCACACAAGCTAGAGACTTCCTTTGCTCAAGAACACAATCAAGAGACTTCCTGCTCAAGCACAACTGCAAGAGACTTCCTAACTAAACAAAATTACACAAAAAATTGTTTAGGTTGAACACTTGATATACAATCAGAGGTGCTCACAATACAAATCAGATACAGACTCAATGGACTTAAGAATTTCTAAGAAATGACTTTGAGACACAGAAATTCTAAGTGAATGCAGAACAATTTCAGCAGAGATTTGGCACTTGTAAAAATATTGAGAGTCTGTTGTTCAGCATTACCAAATCTCTAGGTCTTTACTCCTTTATATAGAGGTGTGAAAGAGACGTTGTGAAATTGCCAGCACACCAAAGAGTCGTTGTTGAAGCTTGATCTTTCACCTTTGATCTTTTGCCTGATTTGGTTGTTGTCCTATGAAGAACTAATTTGAAATCCATTCCTTATCCAAAGGAACATCTATGCAGGCGAAGCCGTATTCTGGAGCTGTTTTCTTGTCTTGTAGCGTGGACACAAAACAGAGTAGTGGAGAACGTGGTTGTACAATTCGTACAAATGTCAACGCTTTCGTCCAAATTGCAAGCACATGCCTTCAAACACCTTTGAAATGACCGTTGCAAAATTCCACTAATCCTTTGTTGCGTTTTCGAATCCAATAGACAACTTTTGCAGTGATAATTCTTCAATTCTTGAATCTTTGCAAATCCAGTTGATATTCAGCTTCTGGTGAAATAGTTTCTGATGAGGCAGCTTCTGCAGCTTCTGATGATGTAGCTTCTGTTGATACAGCTTCTGATGATACGACTTCTGGACCTCTTGTCTTCAGGAGCACTATTCTTCAGGAGCACTATTCTTACTTCTGAAGCGACTAAACTTCAGGAGCGCTTTTTCTCTTCAGTAGCAAGTTGCCTTCAGGAGCGTCCAAGCTTCAATTTTTGTTGTTTCCTTTGCTCTTTATTTGCTCATTCAGAACCAATGATGATGTAACTTTTTAATTATGGTCCTGTACACTTGAACAAATATTAGCTAGTCCAATTTACAATTTTTAATACCTTGTTATCATCAAAACTCTTTAAGGTTCATTGTTAAACACATTTTGTTCCAACATTTTTCTTTCTTTCCTTAAATCGTAAACAAGTAAAAGAATAAATTCCTTCAAAAAAAAAAGAAAGTAAAAGAATATATATTTTAAAAATTCCGTCAAAAAAGAAATATTTAAAAATTATGTTATTTTAAATAATTAAATGATAAGTACTTTCACCAGTGTATATCTAAATGAATCTTAGTTGAGATTGTGACCACGTAAGTATTTCTCGTAAAGTTGAAACAATCATGACAATGGCATTTTATTCGTATTTTTTTCTTCTTCTTCTTCACACTATTAGGGTTAAAGCAACGTCGAAGAAAATTTGTTTATTGAATTAACCTGATTCTTCGAGGTTTACTTATTGGTTCAATTGTCTTCAATAACATACTCTTGGTTGCGGTTGTTTTGGTGACTTTGTTGAAGTCAAGAAGTGTTGTCCTAGGCGCAACTCTCTTGGAAACAAATTTATGTTCGTTTTAGCTATGACGCGTTAAAAGAAGTTACACGGGGTTTTATTGAAGAACTAATTAGAGGTTAATTTGGAATTGTTTACAAAGGTGAATCGAAAGTAGCAACATCTTGTAATGTCATAGCTGTTAAGAGATTGCCATTGGATCGGTGAAACCGGCCACAAAAACTTGCTAAAGTTGATTTGATATTGTGATGAAGGAATGGATATAATGTTGGTGTATGAGTTAATGAGCAGTGACAATCACTATTAGCTAGTTGAAATTGAAATAATTCAATATTTCACATTTTATAAAGAATTGTAGAGAAGTCTCACAACATACAAGCTAACCAAAGACCAGTTACACTACATCTACATGGATAACAGATGCAATTCAATCCTCTCTATGTGACACCTACTACTAATATGAAGTTTTGATTTGTCTCTAAATTTTGTTTGACGGAAAAGTCGAGGTTAACATGTAATTCTTTCTTTTGCACAACAATACAAGAGTAGATTTAGGACAATTTTGGATTAGTTTCTAACAACTCATAAGAGCTTCTCAATTCAAATAAGTATCTAATAACCATTTATGAAGAACTAAAGAAGTCCTTACAATGTATATATCAATGAAAGGAGTTTATGAAACAATTCATATGCTGAAACTTAAAATACTCAGTTATTGCATTTTTTTTATTTTTATTTTTATTTTTTGAAATAGCCAATGTTAATATTGTTTGTAATTGTTAGCATTATGCTGGGAGTAGGAATCAAACTCCTAACCTCCTTATCACTACACTTAACTTCCCCACCCCAGCCACCAAACAAACCATATATCCTCTTGTTTTTGTTCACCGCCTTTTAACCGTTTATATAGGATTTTATGTGTCAATAATGGAAAACTCAAATGTTAATTCAAATTCAAACTCAAACTCAAAACCACGTTATATATTAAACAGCAAACTCAAAATAAAACCTTCATCCTTAGGGACTAAGGTTAGAATCAATATATAAAATAAAACCTACACAAATATAAATCACGATCCCATACATCCTGGGTCCAAATTATTATTATTAATAATAATAAGGGAGTTCGAACAAGAACAACTGCTAATTACCATCATGCCGCTGTCATCATGCAAGGCTTTACGAGTCTGAATCTGATATGGAACTACTTGTCAAGTTTGTTTGTTGATCTTCCTCTCCCCATTTTCAATAGCATTGGAGATGATTAAGTGACCATCCGTCGACCTTACTTGTTTTCCATTCATATCATACATTGTAAAGTTAATTGTATCCATGTAGAACCTATCTTCTTCTTCTTCTTCCCAGCCGCACATGATCTTCACCTCACACTTGACCATCTCTGTATAAAACCCTACAGGCGCCGGTATGAAGGTCTCAAACACCACTTCAACCCCTCCGGGCACGCATCTTTTTCACCGAAACAGGTTTACAAGTAGAAGGACGAAACAAGCTCCCCGCACACTTTCTATTTATTTCGACAACCACACAACTAAACCTCATGTTTTGTTTCAAGTATTCCTCACAACCCTCTTTCTTTACATGACAGAATTTCCTTCTTCTACGCGAGAGGCAATAAACTCTTATTTTAAAAAAAGTTCTTGTCAAGTCGTTGAACAACTTCGTGCCCAAAAGCGACTCTAAGTTTGTGTCTAGTTGTTCCATTTCTGTTGTGTCTACTTGGTCCATATAAAGACCTGAATAACAAGGTTCTCGTTGTCCCTGTAAAAATGCATCCATGGCGTACATGAAAAATGTCACCGGACGAGGAGAAGGGGGAGGAGGAGGAAGAGGATGATGTTCATCAATGGAAGGGAACGCTTGGCAGAAGAAGGAACGGTAACTACGGGGGAATCTGGAGATCTTTGGGCAAGGGTGCCCATCTGAGAGAAGCAAGGAAGGCAAGTGGAGATGCAAATCTTACGCATTAGATCATCGTTGTTTATGATCAATTGGCAAAATTCGGGAGAGACCCATGATAACCTGATTAAGGTTTCACCGTCCAGACGTGGAAGGATGTGGAATGGAACGATGTCTTCATCTAACCTATCAAAATAATTCATGGCTGAGCTCAACCACTGCTACTAGGTCTTCTGTTGTGTTCAAGCGGCCGCTAGGTTTTGACCAAAGACATAAGATTGGATCTAAGGTAGTACTCAACAACACATGACTTGTTGTGTACTTAGACATTTTGTCATTTTTGCCATTTTCTTTAATTTTTTGCAACTTCTAATTTTTAACATCACTCTAGACATTTCCTAGGCATATGCACCCCCACAAAGCAAAGCAAGGCAAAAATAAATCATGCCACCCGTCGGGCTCAATTGATTGATATACTTAAAACTCGTCTTGACCTAGCTTGTCTAGTAGAAATGTTAGACTTAGATTTTTTTTTTTTTTTTAAAAAAAGACTTAGACTTGTTAAAAAGTTCATTAATTAAAATAGGTAAGACCGCAACTTATGAAAAAGCATACTAAGTCTATCAGGTCGGCCCGTATATATGTTAAAACATATACTTTACTATATTAATAAACTTTTGGTTGCTTTAGATTTTTAATACCATCTTTATTTATTTTTTGTCATTTAGGATTTTGAACGAGTTACAAAACTCTTGATATTACTCTCTTAACTCAATTACAAATGGCACACATACTTTTTTGTATTATCATCTTAATTTCTTACGTTTCTATTTCATTCCAAATTACAAAGTAAGCAAGCCTATTAACAAATAATAATAATAATAATAATAATAATAATAATAATAATAATAATAATAATAATAATAATAATAATAATAATAGTAGGTTGTATGCAATATATTTTTTGGATATACAAGCAATATAAGCTTATAAAGTGAAAAAATGGACCGATGTGCTCTACAAAAAATGGATCTAAGCTTATAAAGCAAAATATGGTTTGATCAAAATATCCCTATAGGATATATGATATTTTAATTTGGTAAATGTTTCATATACAAAAAAAATTAGCACTTTTTAGTTTCTATAACATTTTTCTTTAGTATTTTTACTTAAAATGTTGATGGAAAATTTAACAGGTATTAAAAATGTTGATGGAAAATTTTACGGTGATTAAAGCGTTCATTTTTTTTGTATGAACTAAGAACAAAATTCTAGATATTTATAAAAACTATTTTCTTAATTAACCCCTAATTTATATAGAAAAAACAAAAAATATTAGACTTTCTCAGCTATAATTAGCATAACATATAGTCTTTATAATTTCTTGATCAAGAATTGTAGAATGTTTTAACGGGAATTAAAACAAAACTACAGTATTTATTTCTTATATGAGGTACTCTGACCAATGAATTTCTTATATGAGGTACTCTGACCAATGAAAATGTATAATTTCTTAGATGAAGAAACAAAGATGGAGAGTATTTCACTAGTGAAAGTTTTTATCAATTGGTTGGAAGGTTAAAAAAATAAATAATTGAAGCACAACGAAAGTACCTATAGAGACTTGGACAAAGCAATCAGAATAGAGGAAAAGCTTGCAAGCCACTTGACAGGTTTTTTTTTGGGTTAATTAACTAAATAATTCCTATAAATATTTAGAATTTCACTCTACAAAATAAAATCGTACTTTTTAGTTTTTGAAAAAAATTTCGTCAGTATTTTTAGTCCATATAAAATTTTCCGTCAACATTTTTAGATTCTATAAAATAAAATTTGTCTATATTTTTGGTCCCTAAAAACCTAAAGAAAATGTTTAAGTTACTAATTTTTGTATATGCACACTACGATAAACAACGCTAGATAGAGTGTATGCTTTACATTAGGGAGAAGCAAAATACATATAAAATTGATTTTAATATGTTTGAGTGATGTTGATTGAAATTTATTTGTGTAACGCCTGAGGCTGACGAGGGTAGGGAGTGATCGTCGGTGCACAAGGCATGACAATATACGGCTCCTTACAACTTCTAGGCAACCGAATCACATCGGAATGAGAGGGATTATGAGACTGTGCAGGTATGAGACTGCAAGATTGAAAGAATGTTTATAGGAATTGTTTGGTACTACCTATACCACTTCTTTTCGGTAGTCCAAACCATAAGAACTTCACAGTTAAGCGTGCTTGACTCGGAACAATTTTAGGATGGGTGACCTTCTGGAAAGTTTCCCAGAAAACGTGCGACTTCGAGCACCGACCTCTTCATAAAATGTCTCTAGTAGTTACCAATTGAGCTACACTTACCTGACCTCTCTAAATTCATGACATTGATCCACCAACATTGCATCTCTCTATATGACACCTACTACTAATTTGAAGTTTTGATTTGTCTCTGAATTTTGTTTGAAAATAACGTGATTTTTACACTCATATTTATTGTTCGGTTTACTTTTACATGAATATATTGAGACACAAACTACTCACATTTTACTCGTATTTATTTGAAATCAAATTTTCAAAATTAATTAATTCAAGATCAATTTTTATCACTACATAATCAAACACGCTAAAACACAAACATGATAATGACTCCGGTTTTATAACTTTTATTATACTTTTTTTTCCCTTTACATTATTATGGTTAGAGCAACGTAGAATAATTTTTATTTTCTCTTGAGAGGAAACGTGGAAGAAAATTTGTTTATGATAAATTTGCAAATATTTGGTCTAAGCAATAAGTCAACAATATATAAATAGAGAATAGGGAATTGGTCTAACAATAAAGTCACAAATTGTGATTAAGTGAATTGTTGAATGATTCACATAAATAATTTTCTTTTGTTACAGATTCACAACAATAATGATACATAGACATTCTAATTTTTTCAACACTCATTACAACACTAATATATCATATTTATCACATGAGTATCTTTATTTCTTAATCTCCTTGATATATAAGATATTTAGAGTTCTCGTGAGCTTAACTCAGTTGATATTGACAATGCATGTAATATATGCAAGATCCGGTTCAAACCCCGACCATAAAAAGAAAAAAAAAGGTATTTAGATGTGCACCAAACATTTCCAATTCTATTCCCCTTAAGAAAAACATTTCCAATTCTCAATTTGCTGCTTTCTTAGATTCACCATCAATCAAACTCTTTGAATTTTAGTCATGGGTAGGTTTATCTGGAAAGTTGCACTGACTTTCCTCACCTGCATAAATTAATAAATAATAACAAGACATCACATAATTTTTTTTTGACAAGGAGACATCACATATATAAGTAGTCAATGACTTACCTCATTAGCATACATAAACAAACACATTTCACAAATTTCTAAAACCATCTAACTATCATTTCTCTAAAATGGCTTCTTCCTCTACCTATTACATAATTTCCATTCTTTTTCTTCAACTTGTGTTAGCCTTTGGAAACGTTTCTCCAAGTTCAAGACTCTCCACCACTAACAACAACAACAATCCATGGCTATCACCTTCTGGTGAATTCGCTTTCGGATTCCGTAATACCACAACAAACTTCTTCATGCTTGCAATATGGTTCAACAACATACATGATCAAACCATTGTTTGGAGCGCCAAAGACATGAACAACAGCAACAACCTCGTACTAGCACCAACAGGATCACAGGTTCAGCTAACATCAGGTGGACTCACTTTGACAAATCCACAAAATGAATCCATTTGGACAGCACAACCAAACAATATTGTTTCCTATGGAATCATGCATGACACTGGAAACTTTGTTCTTGTTAACAAGAATTCTACTATTGTTTGGGAAAGTTTCAAGTTTCCTACTGATACCCTTTTGCCTAATCAATCTCTTGAATTAGGTGGAAACTTAACTTCAAGATTCTCAGAGACCAATTTCACAAGTGGAAGGTTCCAACTTTATTTTAATGATGATGATCATAATCTCATGTTAAGTCCACTTGCATGGCCTACTCAATTTCGTTACAATTTTTACTATAGAATTGATGTTAATAACTCTCCATCTTCAAGTTTAGTTTTTGATGAATCCGGAGATATTTATGTGGAAACAAATAATAATGGTACAACTAGAATCAAACCTCAGGGTACAATATGGAAAGACTTACCTCTTGATCCTAAGTTGTATTATTATAGAGCAACACTTGATTATTATGGAGTTTTGACACAATATTCTCATCCAAGGGACACTAAAGCAAAACAAGGATGGACTATTATGAGGTATGTTCCTGATAACATTTGCATTGCAATATTCAATGAAATGGGTAGTGGAACTTGTGGCTATAATAGCTATTGTTCCATGGAAAATCAGAGACCTACTTGTAAATGTCCTTATGGTTATTCGTTGATAGATCCAAGTAATCAATTTGGCGGGTGTCAAGTCAATTTCACACTAGGTTGTGGAGATGATAATGGTGAAGGGTTGAATGTGAAGCCAGAAGATTTATATGAGTTTACTGTTCTTACTAATGTGAATTGGCCATTATCCGATTATGAACGGATGCAGCCTTATTCTCAACAGGACTGTCAACAATCTTGTTTGCATGATTGTATGTGTTCTGTTGTTGTCTTCAGAGACCAAAAATGTTGGAAGAAAAGATCACCTCTAGCTAATGGAAGAGAAGAAAGTGGCGGTAATTTAGTACTTATCAAGACAAGAGTTTCTCCTCTTGGTAAAATAGGTACTAGTCCTTCCACTAATTTGAAGAAAGACAACCGAGTTAACCCGACTCTTCGAGGTCTGCTAATTGGTTCAGCTGTCTTCAATAGCATACTCTTGGCTGCGGTTGTTTTGGTGACATTGTTGAAGCCGAAAAAGGTTGTCGTAGGCGCAACTCTCTTGGAAACAAATTTATGTTCGTTTAGTTATGACGCGTTAAAAGAAGCTACATGGGGTTTTATTGAAGAACTAGGTAGAGGTTCCTTTGGAATTGTTTTCAAAGGTGAATTGAAAGCAGCAACATCTTGTAATGTTGTTGCTGTTAAGAAATTGGATCGGTTAGCGCAAGATCGCGAGAAGGAATTTAAGACTGAGTTGAGAGCCATTGGTAAAACCTGCCACAGAAACTTGGTCAAGTTAATTGGATATTGTGATGAGGGAATGCATAGAATGTTGGTATATGAGTTCATGAGCAATGGTAGTCTTGCAAATATCTTGTTCGGAGAAACCAAACCCATTTGGAATCAAAGGGTTGGATTTGCATTGGGGATTGCAAGAGGGTTGGTGTATTTACATGAAGAGTGTGACACTCCCATCATTCATTGTGACATAAAGCCTCAAAATATACTCATAGATGAGTACTTCACAGCGAAGATTTCTGACTTCGGATTGGCTAAATTGTTGTTGGTCGATCAAAGTAGAACAAAAACAATGATCCGAGGAACGCGAGGATATGTGGCTCCTGAATGGTTCAAGAATGTTCCAGTGACGGCTAAAGTGGATGTTTACAACTTTGGTGCCATGTTGTTGGAAATTGTTTGCTGCAGAAAAAGTGTGGTGCTGATGGAGTCAGGGGAGGAAGAAAAGGCAATTTTGACAGATTGGGCTTGTGATTGTTATATGGAAGGGAGAATAGATGCTTTGGTAGAGAATGATCAAGAGGCCTTGGATGACATTGACAGGTTAGAAAAGTGGATAAAGATTGCAATTTGGTGCATTCAAGAACATCCTGAAATGAGGCCAACAATGAGGATGGTCATGCAAATGCTAGAAGGTGTGGTTCAAGTCCCTAACCCACCATCGCCTTTTTCCTTCAGTTTGACTCCTTGACTTCCAGCCAAAACTATCGAGCGCGCGAGAAGGTCGATCTCATATTTGTTCTAAATACCAACATCGACACTTTTATGCAATCATACAATGTTTATTATTATTATCTGTTATAATTTATTTCTTATTTGTATATTTCCTGCATAATGAAATACAACTTCATATGTTCTTTCTTGATGTCTTCGAGACCATGTAGATTCAACAATCTTTATGGATACTAATCAAAATTGAGTAATTATCAGTAATAAAAAAGTATTCTACAAACAACCATACCACAATCCTCTCAACCAAATTGCATGAGTAATACAAGATAATCTATGTAATACACCTCTAAAGTTTCAACAATTTTGTATTCCTATGCTATAGTACTATTACGTTCATGGACAACCAATATGCTATAGCATTTAGGAAATGAGCCAAGTTTGTCACTGAGAGATCTTTCCAACCTTATGAACCCATCTCTTAAGCCTAGGTTGCTTCAAAGCAGGCCTACGGTCAGGTTTACGTTTCTGTGGGCATTGCCATTTCCCTGTAATCTCCGTGATATTTGACTGTTGAAAATTGGTTGCTTCTGTCAATGCCTTTCTCTTTGCAACACCATTCTTTTCACATGCCAATGGAACTGTTCCTATACTTGTTGAACACTACAATAATGTCTTTCCTGGTTTCTTCCAAGAATTTTCTTCGTCGTTGTAATAAAACCATCATTTTCTTTATTTCTTGTACAAGTTGAACTTCTTTCCAAGAAGCTTTTAGCAAAACTTGTGCTAATATCAGGCTTCTCAGCTTGGATTTCAGCTTTTGATTTTGCTCCTCACGCTATTGTACCAGTTTTGTAGGTCTCATTGCACCAGTTTTGTAGGTCTCATTGCACTTGTATCAGTGTCCAATGATGTTAAGGATGCTTCTCCATTCCAAACAGGACTTCCATGATTGCAGTTCACTGTCTTCTTATACTTGGTCGGATCAAGAGTATGATGAAGTGCCTTATGTTGCATGTATGGCTGCAAAATCTTTTCCGGATTTAAAGTATTCTCAATAGTTAAAATTTTCTTCATTCCAGCACTACCATCGCCCTGCCATTGTCCACCACAGAAAAACAGTGAGCTCAAATTACTTGGGAACAAATTCATGTATTTTGTGTCATCTATTAATCAAACTTTCTTCTGTTGAACGTTGGCAAAGAAAACAGTATCCATTCATGTCATCACTTAACTGAATGATCTATTTTTAGGTGCAAATGAGAGCATAACTGTTCACCTTTGAAGTTTGCCAAACTAAACAATTTCCATTCATGTCATCAACTAACTAATGACCTACTTCAAGGTGCAATTGAGCATAAATGTTTATTGCCATATTACTAAGATGCATAATCAAAATTCAGGAACATTGATCATTAACCAATTCAAATTACTAATCAATTAATTCTATCACAGAGATATTACAAGAGAAATCAGGAATTTTCACTTTACCTCCATGTTTTTATCAAAAGAGCTATTGTGTTGGACACAAACTTTCGGTTGCACATTCTCGAACCGGCCTTCATCTTTATTTACCTCCACTGTTTCCCTCATTATGCAAATTCTTCTCACTACGAGATGCTCTTGACATATTCTCCCCTTTGCTGGACTGGATATCCACTAATAACTTTAGAATTTCAGTCTATTTCACTAAGACTTTATGGAGAATGAATAGAATAGACATTACTCTCAATTAACAAACTTGGAAGAAAAAAAAGTAGGTATTTGTCCCTCCCCTATATACTACAGCAAACAAATTACATCAACTTGCACCTTTCTAGTTTGAAAGGGAGATAAGAGGGATGTTTCCACTGAGAATACTGTATACCACTTTGCATCTTAATAGATAGATTATATGAAGGTATGAAGTTAATCTAGCCAAGCTCACACGTACCCCCCAGCCCCAACACAACCGCAACCACATTGCATCCCAAACTTTTTTCTCTGCCAAAAATCCAGCAACAGAAAAGAACAGCCTTTCCCGCTTTGTTTTCTTCTTCCTGCTATACACTATCATAGACCAAACATTCTCTTCTAAAAGTATGCTTTAAAAGACAAATATCAATGCGTTGCATCTTGCAAATGTTATGTGCTTTTTAGGCCCATAAAAAATGTCATTAAATTGTCTCTAAAACTGTTTCTAATCATACTTACTTCAGGAAATTTACATTGGCATGCTTCCCATTTTGAACGGAGCCTTTTGGTCTACACTTTCGAGATCTTGAACTGTATAGTTTGTTGAATAGCTTAAAGTCAATCATCTTAAAATTATATAAATTGATCAATGACTGCTTTAACTAGATATAGACAACCAACCAGAAGAAGAAAGTCTGTGATTGTGGAATTACTCCATAAACAACATTATTCTGCATAGATATAGATATGTCACACATGTTAGCAAATAAAAAATAGCAAAAACAAATCATACACTTCAAATTAAATCCCAACCAAGTAGTCATTCAAAAAGGAAATTCCATCATTCAATCTCAGTAACATAAGCAACACATTTGAGACAAATATTCTGTTGAAAATTTCAAGGCATGATAGAATAATGCTAGGTCATCTTTAAACCTAAACGTTATGTTCCTCCTTTGCCCAACACCTATAAGAATACATTATGCAAAGGATAAGATAAACATGCTATGCATCTGATCCTGGCATGAGAAATAGATCCCATAGTAAGGTCAGAGTCATGGCCCTATGGCAGTGCAAAAAGATACCATTTAAAAATCATGGGATGATATACATTCTATGAATTCATCAGGAACAAAAAAAGAATACCACTGCTAACATCATACATGGGAAATATAATGTATTATTATTAGGCTAGATCTTAGTTTTTTCAACAATACCAATGCGTTACTCATATCAACATTCAGGACTAACTCCATATGATTTACAATCCCTAAGAAAATTGATTCACCACAAGTCCAGTTTAAGAAGGTTCTGACATCTGATCTCAATATGTCAGTTTTTACAGAGATGTCCACAGCTTAGTAATCATCGGTAACCTAAAAATGGAACTAGTTAAATAGCCAATCAGAAATAATAGAATATTAAAAAGTTGACTTAATAGTTAATAGGTACAGCTGCATACCCAGAACTCAAAGTTGAATAGATCATGTGATGCACAAAGATGAAATCGCAAACCTTGCACAAATAAACTGAGGTTGATAAAACTGCCAAAGAAAACGGAGAACGAAACTAGCTATTGATTAGGAGAAAAGGTGAAACTTCACAGATAAGTTCATATAGCTCTAGTAAAAAAACTGAACAGAACAAATAGCCAAAAGAAAGTGTGTTAAGCAAGTCATAATCAATTTGTTTTGTTCAATTATAGCACAAATGAGGAAAAAAAAATACTACATGCATGTAAGAATTCATTTTTGTGAACGGTAAAAGTGCTTTTAGAAAAATTGATTTTGATCTGTTTGGGTGTTCTCAAGTAGAACTTCTTACCCTCCAAAATAGATTCTAACTTGAAGTTGGAACTTAAAGCTTCCATGAAGAGAAATCAATTTCAGCCTCAAATGTGTTGTTCTACTCACTTTTACGTGAATAAATTCAAAAATAAAACACTTTCAGTTCAACTAACAAGAATATTACAAAACCAGTTTATTCAAATTTAGCTATGGATTTTCTTTGTAATCAGATCTACAATACATGAAGCAATTAAATATAAAAATTCTTCAACCTATAACCGAAGTAATTATTTAGAAAAACAAATTAAGTATAAGAATTCTTCAACTTATAGCTGAAACATTTATGTGCTTCCCTTAAAATTTACTAGTACTGTTTCATCTCCTACTTGTACTGTAATTTGGATATTAAGTTTTTCATTTTCTAATTTCACATTTAAAATCATTTATGTTTTTGTTATGAACTTACTCGGGTTCCCCTCAAAATCTCCTTCACGCACCTTGTGTTTCATGAGTTATAACATTTTTTTAATCTCCTTCAAAAAAATTATTTTCTATTGAGCTTTGCTATTTAATGTGAATTTTTCATATGGACTTTTGATGAAGAAGATAATCGCTAAGCATACACAAGGGGCCATGTAAACGATTACTAGTGAGGATAGAAAAGTAATTGTATAAAAATAACCTCTATTCTTGCATTTTGCGTTGTGTTTGTTTTGTAGCAGCTAACATTATGCTATACTATTTTTGAGAAGTTATGCAAGGGTGGGATATGTAGAAGAACCTTGACATGATTGGTTTGTGATTCTTTGTTAATTGTTTGTAGGAATCATCTAGTACATACGAGCTTACAGAGGTAAACTTGGAAGGCACAATCTTCATATCAAACTTTGGACTTGTCTGTTGGTAATCAAACATAGGATCTTCACATTAGTCTTGTATTGGATCATCCAAGGGGTCAAATTCATAAGTGCATTGTGGCTCAGGGACAACAATACAAGAGTGGATTTAGGCCAATTTTGGATTAGTTTCTAACAACTCATAAGAGCTTCTCAATTCAAATAAGTATCTCATCTAATATCCATTTATGAAGAACTGAACATGTCGTTACCATAGTAGTTAATAGCGGATAGCGGCGCGTAGCGGCCGACCCCAAAAATGCTATAGCGGGATAGCGCCTAGCGCTATGACCGCTATTTCATAACTTTTTGGACAAATTATATAAATAATACTATAAATTATAAACAAACATATATCTAATATAAAATTAAATATAACATTCAAATCTCATGACACATTTATAAATCACACAAAGTAACAAACCACCTAAATCTTATGAAAGGTTTTACTCAATCATTCAAAGTTACAAACCACCAAAATTCAAAACATTACGAAAGCTTTCAAGTCTCCAACATAATATCAAAATTCAAAAGTCTTAACCAAAATTCAAAACATTAAATCCTAAAGAAAAGAACTGATAATTCCAACATAACATAGCATTGGAATCAATGATGATCATCATCATTCATCAACATCATCATAAAGCTCCTCTTCACCATAATAATTCGGATCATCCTCCAACCAATTATCATCATCATCATCATCTTCTTCTTCAATTCCTACAACATCTTCAACAAATACTTCTTGTATAATTGATGCTCTATTTGAACTTGCTGCTGCAGCAAGTTCCTTTGCTCGTTCTGCCCTAATACTAGCCCTTGTGTTCACAATAGGCTCATTAACCCCACTTGCATTGGCAACTTGATCCCAAGTTAGATCATCATTTTCATGAACAAATTCTTCAACAGGTTCACCATCCTCTCCCATCTCTCCCATCTCCCCTGTTAACCATTCAGTATGATAATTAAAATCATACAACATCACGGGGTCAATCTTGTCAAGACAATCATATCGGTCTTTCAAAGCTTGGTTATACTTAATGAAAACCAACTCTTGCAACTTCTGATGCTCAAGTTTACTTCTCTTCTTGGAGTGAATCTATATAGTAAAATTTAAAAATTAGTTTAATATCCAAGATTGTAAGATACTCTAAATCTCTAATAATGTTACTTAAGCTAGTGTAATGCTTACATGCTCGAAAGTAGACCAGTTGCGCTCACATCCTGAAGCACTACAAACCAAACTCAGCACTTTGATGGCCATTAGTGTCAAATCCGGAGTTTCTGCTCCATAATTCATCCACCACTCAGCTGCAAAAATACACAGTTTTGATCTTAAATTCTTAATAAAATTGCTAGTTATGTGATATAATTGTAAGAAATTAACTTCCATTTACCTGGAGACAGTTTTGACCGTAGCCTTACTGCTGCCTTTCCTCCAAATAATCCTCCAGCACGCCTGAATTGTCCCAACTGAGTTGTAACCAAGTCTGCCACTTCATTACATTCACAAAGTGTCTCAATGCATTTATGCAAACCTCTCAGCAATTTGGGATCGTTCTCAATTTCTGGTTTGCTATAAAAGTATTTAGGATTGAGGTAGTAACCAGTAGCATGCAATGGATGATGAAGTTGGCACTCCCATCTTTTATCAATGATTTTGAACACATCTTTATACTGACCTGCATTAAAATTGAAATTTTTTTCAATTTGTTCCTTCGCGTTATCCATGGCTGCATATATTTCACCCATTGCAGGTTTTTTCTCATTATCAACCATTCTTAGCACGTCAACAAGAGGTGCCATGGACTTAAGAGTGTGGAGTACATCATTCCAAAATGATGGCAGAAGTGCACATGTTGCTGCCTGCCTACCTTTAGCTTCCTTATTGCACTTGGAACTCAACCATTCTTCACATAAAAACATCTCTCTAAGCTTGGATTTTATTTTGTGTAACCTTTGCAAAGTAAGAAATGTGGTAGCAAACCTTGTGACTCCATGTTTAACCAACTCAACATTGTTAGTTTTCTTCCTCATTAGGCTCAAAGCAAATGTGTGGTTAGAAATGTAGCCTACAAGAGAACACCCCTTTTGTATAGCCTTTTTAATCCTAGGAATCTTACCAATATCTTCCAACATGAGGTCTATGCAGTGTGCAGCACATGGAGTCCAAAAGATGTGAGGTTTGTTCTGCATTAACTTTTTGCCAGCATAAACATAGTTGCTTCCATTGTCAGTAATCAATTGCACCACATTTTGCTCACCCATCTCATTAACAAAATCACTCATCAATTTATACACCATTTCTCCAGTCTTTGACTCTTCAGAAGCATCAATACTTTTGACAAACATTGTTCCAGCAGTAGAATTCACCAAAAAATTAATCAAGGTTCTACCTTTTCGGTCTGTCCAACCATCGGACATAATCGAGCATCCATATTTAACCCTTGCGGCCAAATGAGGCACCAACATCTTCTTAGTTTCTTCCAACTCTATTTCAAGTAGTGGTCCCCTAATTTCATAATAGCTTGGTGGTTTCAAATGACGACCATAAGCTCCAACAGCTTCCAACATTTCTTTGAAGTGTTTTGACCGTGCAACATTAAAAGCAATTCCATTTGTATAAAAGAATCGAGCAATAAATTGTATGGTTCTTGCCCTTGCTTCTTTTTCAGCATCTTTAATGTTTGTTTGCCTAGTACTGGTACTGGTAGTCTTTTCCCCCATAAACAATACATCCAAAGGACCTTTCTTGGCTTTGGGAGCAGACAAAGAGGAATCAGATGGCCTCTTTCCAGTTCGAATTCTCCTTATTTCTTCAATTTCTTCTTGAACATCATCATCTATTTGCGCTTGGACCTCTGCAATACCTTCTGATTTCTTTTTTTTCTCATCCAAATCAGCTTGCAACAATGCCTTAACCTCTGCTGGTGTTTTACGACATGCTTTTACATCACCCGTAATTCCCAATTGGTGTCTTCTTGCTCTACTAATTCCTCCATTGCTGACCTTATCACAGAAATCACAGTAAATCTTTTTCTTATCATTCAAATCCTTCCAGTGATTAAATTGCCAAGCAATGTCGAGATTATCACCGGTCCGCTTATGTCTTTGAGCACATGAGTCAACAGACACAGAGTTTGATTGAACACCAGAACCTGATGCCGCCATGACTGTGTTGTCCACAAAAACAACAAAAATAAGGAAACAGAGAGCAGAATAGAGGATGAACAAAACAGTAGAGGAAAACAACAGAGAAAGATTGAACTAAATGTGTCCTGCGTCTGAGAGCAGAGTTTATCATAGAGATCTCACAGATAACCGAAGTCATTTGTGTTTTTTTCAATCATTCATGAGAAAACAGAGAGGAAGAACAAAACAGAGGATATGTTTATGAACAAAACAGAGGAAGGGCAAAACAAAGAGGAAGAACAAAACATATTGTGATATGTTTATGAACAAAACAGAAAGGAAGATTTATAGAAGAGAGCAAACCTGAGGAACGGCG
Source organism: Medicago sativa (assembly GCF_051527215.1). NCBI lineage: Eukaryota > Viridiplantae > Streptophyta > Magnoliopsida > Fabales > Fabaceae > Medicago > Medicago sativa. The sequence continues at coordinate 5,759,007 of NC_140753.1, forward strand.
GCTGTAAGGAGAAGAGGAACAGATCTGCCGTTTGATGCGGTTTTGAGAAGATGAACAGTGAGAAGATGAGATGCGTTTTTGAGATGAGAAGATGCGGCGGTAAAGAATGAAAGAATGAAGAGAGAAACTGAAGTTATTAGGGTTTAACGAAAATGACAAAAATACCCTTGTTTTTTTTTTAAAAACCAAGGACAAACTTGTATTTTCACGTAAAATGAAATAGCGGTGCTAGACTGCAAAACCGCTATGCAGTGTTGCGGCCGCTATTGCGCCGCTATCTCATAACGCTACGCTATGGCTTATTGCATAGCGGACCGGGACCGCACCGCACCGCGCGGCCGCTATTCGCCGCTATAGCGCCGCTATTGACTACTATGGTCGTTACAATGTATATATGTTTACAGAGAGATTAACGAAAAGAGTTTATGAAACAATTCATATGCTGAAACTAATTTCAACTGTCTTGCTATGGATTAATATTGTTAGCATTATGCTGGGAGTAGGAATCAGACTCCGAAGTCCTAACCTTAAACATAGACACTAAACAAACAAACAAACCTTGTACCCTCTTGTTTTTGTAAGTAACCGCCTTTTATATAGGAATGTGCTTTTATCATTATGTGTCAATAATGGAAAACTCAATTGTTAATTCAAATTCAAATTCAAACTCAAACTCAAACTCAAAACCACGTTAAATATAAAACAGCAAACTCAAACTCAATGTTCACAATTAAAAACTTCATTCTCAGGGACTTAGGTTAGAATCAATATATAAATTACCATCGATACATCGTGGGTCCAAATATTAATAATAATAATAATAATAATAATAATAATAATAATAATAATAAGGGAGTTCGAACAAGAACAACTGCTAATTTAATTACCATCATGCCACCGGCACCACGCAAGGCTTTATGAGTCTGAATCTGATATGGAACTACTTGTTGATCTTCCTCTTCCCATTTTCAATAGCATTGGAGATGATTAAGTTACCATTCCTCGACCTTACTTGTTTTCCATTCATATCATACATTGTAAAGGTAATTATGTCCACGTAGAACCTATCTTCTTCACCTTCTTCCCAGCTGCACGTGATCTTCACCTCACACTTGACCATCTGTGTATAAAACCCTACAGGCGCAGGTATGAAGGTCTCAAACACCACTTCAGCCCCTATGGTCCCGTCTATTTTCATCTTTTTCACCGAAACAGGTTTACAAGTAGAAGGATGAAACAAGCTCCCCGCACACTCTCTTAATGTTTCGACAACCACAAAACTAAACCTCATATTTTGTTTCAAGTATTCTTCACAACCCTCTATCTTTACATGAAAGAATTTCCTTCCATCCCCGCACGAAGAAAAATCCATTCTAAAATGAGTACTTCTCAAGCTGTTGAACAACTTGGTGCCCAAAAGCGATTCTAAGGTTGAGTCTGTTGTGCTTACTTGTTCAATTGTAAGATCTGAATAAAAAGGTTCTCGTTGTCCCTGTAAAAATACATCTATGGAGAACATGAAAAATGTTACCGGACGAGGAGAAGGGGGAGGAGGAGGAAGAGGATGATGTTCATCAATGGGAGGGAACGCTTGGCAGAAGAAGGAACGGTAACTACCGGGGAATCTGGAGATGAATTGGCAAGGGTACCCATCTTTGTAAAGCAAGGAAGGCCAAGTGGAGATGCAAATCGTACGCATTAGATCATCGTTGTTTATGATCAAGTGGCGAAATTCGGGAGAGACCCATGATAACACCATTAAGGTTTCACCGTCCAGACGTGGAAGTATGTGGAATGGAACGATGTCTTCATCTAACCTATCAAAATAATTCATGGCTGAGCTCAACCTCTTCTGTTGTGTTCAAGCGGCGGCAAACACGCAAGATTGGATCTAAGGCAGTACTCAACAACACATGACTTGTTGTGTACTTTCCTGTTGTTGCAGATCTAGATCTCGGTTGGTTTTATCATTCAATACAAGATATCCTTGGATATGTAATGTACTTTCACCCTTACATATCATTCTAATTTCAATTTTGTCCTTTTTACCATTTTCTTTAATTTTTTGCAACTTCTAATTTTTACCATCACTCTGGATATGTCCTAGGCATATGCACCCCCACAAAGCAGGGTGAAAATATATCATGCCAGATGCCACTCGTCGGGCTCAATTGATTGATATACTTAAAACTTGTCTCGACCTAACTAGTCTAATAAAAATGTTAGACTTAGACTTGTTAAGAAGTTCATTAATTAAAATAGGTAATGCTAAAACTTATAGAAAAGCATATTAAGTCTATCAAATCAACATGTATATATATGTCAAAATATATACTCCATTATATTCTCTAAAAAAAATATATATACTCCATTATATTAATAAACTTCTAGTTGCCTTAGATTTTTAATACCATCTTTATTTATTTTTTGTCATTTAGGATTTCGAACGAGTTACAAAACTCTTGATATTACTCTCTTATCTCAATTACAACTGGCACACATACTTTTTTTTGTATTATCATCTTAATTTCTTACATTCCTATTTCATTCCAAATTACAAAGTAAGCAACCCTATTAACAAAAAATAATAATAATAGGTCACATGTGCAATAATTTTTTTTTTTTTTTGATATACAAGCAATATAAGCTTATAAAGTGAAAAAGTGGATCTATGTGCTCTACAAAATTTTACGGGCCTATTAGCATTTTAATAAATATTTATTGATTTGCCTTTTAATAATTAGGCCAAATGTCTATTTAACATCCTTAGACAAATTAGGTTTTTAGACATACTTATGGATCATATCAGAATTTAAAAAGCCGATAGCAAATTTAAAATAAAATTTTGACCGATCATAAACTTTACCAGTGCACAAAACGATTCTAGATAACAATTTAAAACAATTCTAGTTTGTTTCAAGTTCCAATGAACTCATGTATAAAATACACGAAATTAAATCCAAAAATCTTTTAAATTCATTTTCAATGTTAAAATTTTTTAGAAAGCTATAATGGCGTATTTTCGAAACTGAGTAAAAAATTAACAAACAAACCCCACCCCCCCCCCCCCCCCCCCCCCCCCCCCCCCAAAAAAAAACAAAAACACAAATCATCATGAGGAATGTTATCCACACTCATTTTGATAATCTCTATTTGACACACGTTTTCCTACTAAGCTACACCATCTCTAACACTCACTCTCCTATTATGTGACTCTCCTATTATGTGAAAATTTATAGATCTCATCATTTTATGTGGGCACGTCTATTATGTGGTATCCATATGAATTTCATTCAACAAGAGAGTGAATGTTAAAAAGAGAGTGTCCTTAACATTCTTCATTTTGAAAACCTCTACCTTGTAACTGGTTCAACATGTTTAGACACTTTTATCACTTTTTTTTTAATTACTGAAATTTCAAATGCACGATTTCTAACCAAAATAAAAATTTCACACTCATCATTCCAAAATCTACAATTTTTCCAAACTCATAATCACATAAATTTATAGAACTCCTTGCCAAAAAAAAAAGAACTTTTCCAATAGTTACATAGATCTATGGTGATAGTTAACCCTTTCTTGTTTCTGTCTCAAACTTTTCCTCAAATGAAAGTGTAACATAAAAGGACGAAGAAAGAAAACAATTTATCAACAAAATTGGCACTCCACAATTTATTAACCCTTTCTGGTATGAGACTTGTACTTACTTTCTGTCGTTATGTCTTGTGACAAACTGGAAAGGGCGATTTTTTTGTGGAGAAACAAAGGAATAAATAAAGTGGTTTATGTTTATATGGAGAGTAAAATAGGTAGTTCTTATGCAGGGAAGGTTCCAACTTTATTTTAATGATGATGATCATAATCTCATGTTAAGTCCACTTGCATGGCCTACTCAATTTCGTTACAATTTTTACTATAGAATTGATGTTAATAACTCTCCATCTTCAAGTTTAGTTTTTGATGAATCCGGAGATATCTACTAACTATTTATTAAAATCAATACTAGCTGATTATACCATTATGCCCTCCATAGGGGCATTTTGGTAATTCAATAATATGAGGATTGGTTTCTTGCGACCTCATATTTTTTTTATCCAATTTATAAATATATTCAAAATTTTATATTAATTTTCATAGAATCTTAAAAAAAAAAAATGCGTTCTCTCACCCGCGATCTTGCTCTCACTGTCATCGACCTCGCCGTCTCTGCCGTCGATCTCGCCGTCGAACATACTGATCTCCACCGTTTTCTTCCTCCAATTTTCGGTTTCGTCTTCATCAAAGGTTACTTCCTCTTCCTTTGATTAATTGAGAACTATGACGCCCGGATACGTAGTGCGATACGGGTACGCGAAATTTTTAAAATTTAGGATACGATACGACTAAGATACGTTAACAAAATATTTATATTAAAATTTATATGCGTGTAAAATACTTTAAAAAAAAACATTGATTACTCATACTATATAATCATAAAAGTTACAATTTACAAAAAAACAAAAAAAATACATATGATCAAAATAAAAAATGTTAAGTTTTTGTATAAATCATATTCTATTTTCATTCATATGTTAGGATATCAACAAATGTATCAATAAAAGAACTCAAAACAAAGTTTGTTTAATGTTGATTGATTAAATTTCCACTCTCTCGTTACTTTCATCCACCAAAATCATAATATTTAATTTGTTAATTGAAAAGTAATTATAGTGATTCGTATCTTAAATTTTCACAACACAATCTCATTTTTATACACTTCATTTTTTTTTGGATACGTCTGTGTGAAGTATCTTATAAGTATCTGTGTGTATCCGTCGAGTATCTTTTAAGTATCCGATAAAATATATATTTTAAATTAAAATAATTAATTCCGATACTTCTGGTATACGGTATCCGAAGTATCCGCGGAGTATCGGTATCCGATACGTATCCGACACGGGTACGGCACCATTTTGGAGTATCCGGGCTTCATAGATTGAGAATCATGATTAAATTAACTTTATTTGTTATTTGTATAATCATTGTTATGTGTCTTCGATTGCATGTTGATGTTTTTCCCTTTCCGAAATTTTTTTGGGTTTCGGTTTGAACTTTGGTTGCATTTTGTGCCGTGATTGTGGATTTGTGTTGTGATGATGTTTTCACTTGCATCTTTGCATGTTTTATGTTTTGTGTTGTCATGAATTTTGATAGATGTTAGGATATCAAAAAATGTAAAGTTTTTGTATAAATCATATTCTATTTTCATTCATATGTTAGGATATCAACAAATGTATCAATAAAAGAACTCAAAACAAAGTTTGTTTAATGTTGATTGATTAAATCTCCACTCTCTCGTTACTTTCATCCACCAAAATCATAATATTTAATTTGTTAATTGAAAAGTAATTATAGTGATTCGTATCTTAAATTTTCACAACACAATCTCATTTTTATACACTTCATTTTTTTTGGATACGTCTGTGTGAAGTATCTTATAAGTATCTGTGTGTATCCGTCGAGTATCTTTTAAGTATCCGATAAAATATATATTGTAAATTAAAATAATTAATTCCGATACTTCTGGTATACGGTATCCGAAGTATCCGCGGAGTATCGGTATCCGATACGTATCCGACACGGGTACGGCACCATTTTGGAGTATCCGGGCTTCATAGATTGAGAATCATGATTAAATTAACTTTATTTGTTATTTGTATAATCATTGTTATGTGTCTTCGATTGCATGTTGATGTTTTTCCCTTTCCAAATTTTTTTTGGGTTTCGGTTTGAACTTTGGTTGCATTTTGTGCCGTGATTGTGGATTTGTGTTGTGATGATGTTTTCACTTGCATCTTTGCATGTTTTATGTTTTGTGTTGTCATGAATTTTGATAGATGTTCAGTAGAAATTTTCTGATATTCTGAATTAGGTTGTTGCAGTAGGAAAATGAGATTGAAGAGGGTTGTTAGGTTGTTGCACCGTTGAGTTCAGAGATTGAAGAATTTTTGTGTGTTACTTCTGGTGCTTTTGTATGTCAAGGCTATGGTAAGAAAATCTATTATTACAATACATCATGGTTTTTTATGTCTCTGCGATTTGAAGCTACACCAGCTTCATCATTCTTTATGACATCAACGATTGCAACCTCCACTGTTATCACAACCACTATTTAAAAATCTTGACTTATAAGTTTGATAAAACAATACTCTTATATTGTTTGTGCTTTCCAGACCTAAAAATGCTACATAAGCAGAACACTTGACAGTGGATGTACTCAAATTCAAAGCACGACCGATAATGCAAGTGATTATTTTTCAGATATCTTTACTCATTTATAAATTTTATATGGTCATAAATTTGGAATGAAGACAACTACCTGATTGAATTGTCATCAACCATTGCTACTACATTGAAAAAAAAAATACACTAAATTAGTTACACTACTTAGGAGTACATGTTATTTTTGACATCACCTTTATAGTATCTTTTTTCTTTAATCATTTGAATATCTCGAACAAATTTTTTATTCATATCATTCCAAAATTTATCAATGTTAGCTCCTATTGCAATGACCGTATGGCAATCACAGCCATAGCTATGTTATTCATATCAGGATTTTTTTTTTTACTTCTACCACAAATTTATTCTTGCTAGATACAAATTCTGCTACACACAGTTTATGAATAGCTTCATTACTTATATAATTCTTTTTGGATTGATTCAGTAGAGAATTTGATTGATACATTTCATATTGTTCTTTCACTACAATATAATTGTTTTGCGGCTACTGCTCTAGCGTGCTTTCGTGTGTTGTTGTTGCAAAAATATTGTATTGTTTACTCTTTTTTCACTTTCTGCCATTGTTTCTCATATTGCCATGGTTAATGAATTGAAATCTCATGGCAGAAAAAAGGATAAACAATGTGAACAACCATAAAAATTCAACAAATATTAATATCTTTTTTCTTTCAACTTGATTTTTAGTTCATTTTTATGCCTAAACGTCATGACATTCTACAAGACTTTAGAAAAAGGATAAAAATGTCCACAATCATATAACTGTGTGAGTCTGATCGCAACTTTAATTTGTTGTCTGATGTTGTTCCTGGATGGGATCGGTCTTGGAGATTCATGCTTCGTGTTGTTCGTTTGTGGGAGGTGCCAAATTTTCTTCATCCAGGGCAGATCAATTCGATTGAGATGGTGTTTGTTGATGAGAAGGTTTGTATTGCTATTTATCTGGTTTTGTTTAATATTTTGTTTTAACGCCTTTTTGTCTGTTCATCTAAAAAGGGTGTTAAGATTCACGCGACTGTCAGAAAACAATTGTTGTACCTTTTCCATAAGAAGTTGGTTGAAGGTCAGGTGTATAAGATGTCATATCTTTCAGTTGCTCTTAGCAGTTGTTCTTACAGGACAACTACCCATACTTATAAGTTGTTTTTACAGATGAGGACCAAAGTGAATGTTGTTGAGGGTCCCTTGCTTCCCATGTTTGGATTAACTTTGACTAATATAGTTGAGGTTAACCATCAAACTGTGGACAACAATTATTTGATTGGTTTGTTGTTTTCATAGAGTTATCTACATCTCTTCCTAATTTGCTTATTTTCCTTATGCTTCCCTTTGTTATTGTTCATTTTTTTTATTATGATTACCTCTTTCTTTTCTTAATAGTTTTTGCTGTTTAGATGACATTGGCTTAATGACTGTAATATCAGAGGTAAGGGAGTATATTAAGGATGGGAAGATCACCAAGATGATTTTGCTTCAGCTAACTGATCACAGGTTGATATCTTATTTTACGAGGCATGTCAAGATTTATCTTCATTTTGTTTATAGAAGGGACCATCGTTTAAACTTTTGTTTGGTTTTTTTCACAAGTGGGAAATGTGAGACTGCTCTGTTTGGAGATTATGTGGATCACTTGAAACAACTCATGGCCAAAGTTGATGAAGGTGTGTCTGTGCTGGTTATGCATGTGCTGGTTATGCAATTCGCAAAAGTGAAGATTTTCAAAGGTCTGTTTTTAGTATATTTCTTCTAAACATTTTGAAATTTTAATGTATGAATATTCTTATCAGTTTTGTCATTGGTTGAATTTTTGTAGAGAATGCATCCCTGCAAAATGTAATGAATACTACCCGAATTATGATCAATCCGGATATATCAGAGGCTGCTGAGTTTAGGAAAGGGTTAGTTATTTTATTTGGATTGTTGTGGTTTTTAATATATGTTTAGATTCTGATACACATTAATTAAATATGTATGTGTTGCTTTTGTTTACGCCCCAATATCAGTTTGGATGTTAATTCAATTGGAAGCAGCTCCATTGTGCCGCTTATTGGTCTGAGGGGTAGACCATCAATAGATGAAGATTTCTTGCATCTCCATCCAAAGAAGTCTATTGCAGAATCGAAGGAAGTTGGGGAGAGTGATACCTTTATTGTTTGTGCTACAATTGATGGTATTGCTGAGGGACAGAAATGGCGATATGCTTCTTTGATTGAGAAAAAATTATCATTGTCATGGTGGAAAAAATTACTATTTTAAACTTTAGTCCTTTGGTCGTCTGATACTAATCAATTTCTTTTTCTAAATAAATGTTTTACATGTTCATAGAGCTGCCAGAGAAGTTGAGTTAGGAAGCTTATGCACAGATAAATTGCACTAATAATATTATAAGAAAGTTCAGGTTAATTATATAAAAAACATTAGCAACAATCATATCTAATCAAATCTCAACTTCTATAGGTGATAAGTGAAACTTTTTAAAAATAGAAAGAAACTCAATGAAGTTCAAATTTATCTCTATGCCATTTACCCTGCATTGGTTCCAATTAGTTTCATCTTAATTATTATCATGTTTTCTTGGTTTCATGAACAAAGTATATCCTCTTTTCGTGAATCAAGACTTGATAGAGCTTTCATAAATATTTTGATAAATATTTTTAATGTTTGTGCAATATTCCTTAATTTGATCATTTTTCCTTTGGAACAATTTTTTTACAAGATACGTTATTCAACCCGTGCGAAGCACGGGTTTGTAACTAGTTTATATGGAAACAAATAATAATGGTACTACTAGAATCAAACCTCAGGGTACAATATGGAAAGACTTAGCTCTTGATCCTAAGTTGTATTATTATAGAGCAACACTTGATTATTATGGAGTTTTGACGCAATATTCTCATCCAAGGGACACTAAAGCAAAACAAGGATGGACTATTATGAGGTATGTTCCTGATAACATCTGCACTGCTATATCCAATGAAATATGGGTAGTGGAACTTGTGGCTATAATAGCTATTGTTCCATGGAAAATCAGAGACCTGCTTGTAAATGTCCTTATGGTTATTCATTGTTAAGTGTTCTTCTCCATTACAAACAGGACTTCCATGATTGCAGTTCATTGTCTTCTTATACTTGGTTGAATCAAGAGTATGATGTAGTGCCTTATCTTGTATACATTCATGTCATCAACTAACTAATGACCTACTTCATGGTGCAGTTGAGCATAAATGTTTATTGCCATATTACTAAGATGCATAATCAAAATTCAGGAATATTGATCATTATCCAATTCGCATTACTAATCAATTAATTCCATAACAAAGATTTTACAAGGGAAATCAGGAATTTTCACTTTACCTCCATGTTTTTATCAAAAGAGATATTGTGTTGAACACGAACTTCCGGATGCACATTCTCGGACCGGCCTTCATCTTTATTTACGACTTCAAAATCAAGTCTTTCATCCACACACTTATTCCCTTCAGAAACTTCTTCACTACTTACAAGACTACTTGTATCAAATGTTGAAGACTCATACATGTAGCTTGAGAACCAGTTTCTGATATCTGGAGGCTCTGAATTTAATGGACCAAAAGTACACAATACAATAACTATTAACTAGTTGAAATAATTGATAATTTCACATTATACAAAGAACTAGGAAGAAGCCTTCACTGTAGCCAAATTATAGAGACGGCAACGAAAAGCCTTATCCAACTAAGTGGAGTAATCTAAAAGAAGCATGAAAACTACAAACCAGAGAATTGTGAGCATGAGTTGCAAGAATCCAGATTCTGTAAGGAAAAGTACAAGCAACAAAATATCAGAAATAAAATCTCTATTTTTCAGCTATTAAATTCTGATAGCCGAACTTTGATAACCAAAAAGTACTATGGCTAATTAACACTCATAACCTTAAATTTTATTCTTCTTTCTTGAGCCTAGTTTAGATTAGCATCTGTAGTTTATGAAATATTTTTAATCAAAATAAGCTTATGAACCTTATAAAAGCTTTGGTTCTTTAAAGCCTACAGATCTACAATACATGAAGCAGTTAAATATAAAAAAAATTCAACCTATGACCGAAGTCATTGTTTAGAAAAACAAATTAAATTTACTAGTACTGTTTCACCTCCTATATGCACTAATTTGGATATTAAGTTTTTCATTTTTTAATTTCACATTTAAAATCATTTTTGTTTTTGTTATGAACTTACTCGGGTTCCCCCCAAAATCCCCTTCATGCACCTTGTGTTTCATGAGTTACAACATTTTGATCTATGAAGCACCAACACATACATGGACACCAGACAAGACACTAACAAGTCACACCGATGATAATTTGAAAAAATTATATAAATGGAAAGTAATCACGTGTGTCGGACACCGGACACGCATTGATCGAAAGTGTCGATTCTAGAGAGCTTTTGATTAGACTGTAGTATATGTCAGTCCCTAAATTGATGAGCATAAGTTTACTGCTTCTAATATATTCAATCTCTGCAAGTAACAAACAATCGAGTTATATTTAAATTAAAATATTTCTTTAAAATTACTATCAGAAATATATTCCCTATATATTTTTACAAATTTATAAAATATTTAAAAGAAAAACCATGAGATTTTCATTGGCTATATCTTACAAGTTTCACATCCACTGCTAAAGTCTCAGAATTATTCAGAACTGAACCTTCATTAGTTCCTACTTGTTTCCAAAACTCAACACAATTTGTCACAAACTCATCAAGTTGTGCTGTGCAGGTATCACAAACATCACAGAATGGAAACAAAAAGTTGGTATGATTAGTCCTTTAGACTGCTTGTAATGGTGATTTGAGTTCTGAAACTAGATGTGGCATTCGTACTGATGCTGGTTTTAAAGTCACTACACAGCTTAATACTATTGATCCAAAAAAATTCAACCAAGTGTTTTTACTTCTCAATTTTATATGCTATTGGTGTTGTGAATAAATTTGGTCCTACACATCCTGAGACAGCTGGTTGTATACTTGGTATGCCACTTTCAACAAAAGGGTCATCAAATAATGGAAAAAATTTGAAACTTGTTTTTGGGTTATTAGGTGCTCTTGTTGGTGTTGCTCTTGCTTTTGTGCTCATAATTATGTATAGGAAATGGGATAAGATGAGGAGGGAAAATATTATTTATCACATGTCAATTGAAAACAGTGCTAGAGACAGTGTTTTGCCTAATACAGGAGCTAAATGGTTTCATATATCAGAGCTAGTGATAAGGCTGCAAACAAGTTTTCACAGAAGAATATGATAGGTCAAGGTGGTGATGGTGTTGTGTACAAAGGAACACTTTCAGATGGAACTTTGGTTGCAGTGAAAGTCATTTTTTATTTGGATACTAGAGGGGATGAAGAGTTTTGCTATGAAGTTGAGATTACTAACAAAATAAAGCATAGAAATATTCTTGCTTTAAGAGGTTGTTGTGTTACAACAAGTCATAGTGTAAAACGTAAGAGAAGGTTTTTAGTTTATGATTTGTAACAATTATCAGTTATCCAAATCTTCTTGATAAGGCTAATGGAAGTTTAAGTTATCAATTATCAGTTAATGGTGCTAATAGGCTAACTTGGCCACAAAGGAAGAATATTATACTTGATGTGGCTAAAGGGCTAGCTTATTTGCATTATGAAATCAAACCGCCGATTTTTCATCGCAATATTAAGGCGACAATTATACTTTTGGATTCGAAAATGAAAGTGAAAGTTGCTAATTTTGGTTTGGCAAAACAAGGTAATGAAGGACAATCTCATCTCACAACAAGAGTAGCTGGACATATGGTTGTTTAGCACCTGAGTATGCTTTATATGGACAACTAACTGAGAAAAGTGATGTTTATAGGTTTGGCATTGTGATACTTGAGATAATGAGTGGTAGAAAAGTGCTTGATACAATGAATTCACCAGTTGTTTTGGTCACTGATCGGGCTTGGACACTTCCAAAATCAGGGAAAGTTGATGAAATATTTGATCAAGCAGTTAAAGATGAAGGGCCAGAGAAAATCATGGAAAGGTTTGTACCTGTTGGAATTCTTTGTGCTCATGCAATGGTTGCATTAAGGCCTACTATTGCTGAGGCAATTAAGATGTTAGAAGGTGATATTGATATTCCTAATTTACCAGATAGGCCCGTTCCACTTGGTCATGAATCTTTTCTATCATATTTGATCCACTTTCCCTTTCCCTTCTGCTAAATAAAAACTTGAAATATATCATCATCTCTTTATATTCTACAAGGAATTAATTAATAGATGACATAAAAATGAAGCATGACATGGGAATCAAATTCCTGATCATCCTAAGAACAACTAAAAGAAAAGGAAACATTTATGCCTTTTGGAATCATTTCCTGAAATCTATGTACAACTTATACAACAACATCAATCAAGAACTTTTCAGTTTTACTAAAAACACTTAATTCCAAGTGTTCTCTGTAATAGGAGAGTACATGTCCTGATCATTTGCTGCACTAGTTGTTGTCAATAGGAATAGGAACCTTGCTTGTGAGACCATGCATTTTGGAATTCAATCCAGTCTCAATTTCCATTGGTTTTCTGTTGTCTATCATACCATGGCTTTCAAGATCTAGCACATTGTTGTTTATCTCTGATTTCTGACAAGCTTCTAAGCCTTTAGAGGGAAATGTTTCAGTCCTGAAAGTCTGTCCAAATATATCAACCGCCACATTGTTGTTTATCTCATTAGCTGTGGTATTTAAGGACTCGGTTTGTTTCTCGTGATCATCTTTTTGGCTCAACGAACCTTTTTAGCATCTATCCCTTCTGGTTGAACCCAATTCTATCTTGTATGTCATCTTCATCATCATCATCATCATCATCAATAATAAGTTCCTTCCTGAAAGTAGGCATTCTGTCGACTGCCACTGAGTTTCTGTTGTCTATCATAGTCATAGCAAACATTACGGAGTCTGGATCACCCTATATTTTAATTTTGGTGTCAATTGTGCCTATGACTACATCTCATCTTTGACAGCAGAGAAGCTGCATTGTAGTTTTTTCGATTATGCAATTCTTAGTGTTATAGGGTATAAAGTTGTGGTTAAATACTACAATTCCATTGCAAGATTACCTTCTTGTGCTCGTTGCGCTTTAAGCTCTACTTGCTTTGCTATGCTTGATCGACTATCAGTGAATACAACGCAGGTCACTACCCAGATGTAATGAAGAAAACGGAATTGTTTGCAAAACAATTTATGTTTTAGTAGCTGATAGAAGTATTTCCATCATTTGTCATTAGGTTCTTATCACAATATCACACTAAAAGTATTGACTTCAAAAAAAATATTTTCTCATGAGCTTTGCTATTTAATGCGAAAATTTTCATGTGGACTTTTGATGAAGATAATGGCTAACCATACACAAGATGAATGGAAGTGTAAATGATTACTAGTGAGTATAGAAAAGTAACTGTATAAAAATAGCACTTGTCTGTTGGTAATCAATCATAGGATCTTCACATTAGTCTTGTATTGGATCATCCAAGGGGTCAAATTCATAAGTGCATTGTGGCTCATTTACAGGGACAACAATACAAGAGTGGATTTAGGCCAATTTTGGATTAGTTTCTAACAACTCATAAGAGCTTCTCAATTCAAATAAGTATCTAATATCCATTTATATATGAAGAACTGAACATGTCGTTACAATGTATATATGTTTACAGAGAAATTAACGAAAAGAGTTTATGAAACAATTCATATGCTGAAACTAATTTCAACTGTCTTGCTATGGATTAATATTGTTAGCATTATGCTGGGAGTAGGAATCAGACTCCTAAGTCCTAACCTCAAACATAGACACCAAACAAACAAACAAACAAACAAACAAACCTTGTACCCTCTTGTTTTTGTAAGTAACCGCCTTTTATATAGGAATGTGCTTTTATCATTATGTGTCAATAATGGAAAACTATTGAAAACTCAATTGTTAATTCAAATTCAAATTCAAACTCAAACTCAAAACCACGTTAAATATAAAACGGCAAACTCAAACTCAATGTTCACAATTAAAACCTTCATCCTTAGGGACTTAGGTTAGAATCAATATATAAAATAAAACTTACGCAAATATAAATTACCATCCATACATCCTGGGTCCAAATATATTAATAATAATAAGGGAGTTCGAACAAGAAGAACTGCTAATTTAATTACCATCATGCCACCGGCACCACGCAAGGCTTTATGAGTCTGAATCTGATATGGAACTACTTGTTGATCTTCCTCTTCCCATTTTCAATAGCATTGGAGATGATTAAGTTACCATCCTTCCATGTCAATTGTTCTCCATTCATATCATCCATTGTAAAGTCAATTGCATACATGTAGAACTTCTCTTCATCACCTTCTTTCCAGCCGCACGTGATCTTCACCTCACACTTGACCATCTCTGTATAAAACCCTACAGGCGCCGGTATGAAGGTCTCAAACACCACTTCAACCTCTCTGGACACGCGAATTCTCGTCACTTTCACCGAAACAGGTTTACAAGTAGAAGGATGAAACAAGCTCCCCGCACACTTTCTATTTACATCGACAACTACACAACTAAACCTCATATTTTGTTTCAAGTATTCTTCACAACCCTCTTTCTCTTTCTTTACACTTAAGAATTTCCTTCTTTCCGCCAAGCCGCCTGGCCAATTCATCTGAAAAGTTCTTCTGGTGTCGTAGTTTAACTTCGGGCCCAAAAACCGTTCCATTATTGCTTCTACGTGTTCCATTGTTGTTGTGTCTACTAGGTCCATATAATTCAATGAAGAAAAAGGTTCCCGTTGTCCCTGTAAAAATACATCTATGGAGAACATGAAAAATGTTACCGGACGAGGAGAAGGGGGAGGAGGAGGAAGAGGATGATGTTCATCAATGGGAGGGAACGCTTGGCAGAAGAAGGAACGGTAACTACCGGGGAATCTGGAGATGAATTGGCAAGGGTACCCTTTGTAAAGCAAGGAAGGCCAAGTGGAAATGCAAATCTTACGCATTAGATCATCGTTGTTTATGATCAAGTGGCGAAATTCGGGAGAGACCCATGATAACCTGATTAAGGTTTCACCGTCCAGACGTGGAAGTATGTGGAATGGAACGATGTCTTCATCTAACCTATCAAAATAATTCATGGCTGAGCTCAACCACTGCTACTAGGTCTTCTGTTGTGTTCAAGCAGCGGATAGGTTTTGACGCAAACACATATCAACACATTACACATTACCTGCGAAGTTGTTATGTACTTTCGTGTTGTTACAGGTTGGTTTTAGCATTAAAGACAAAATATCTTTTTTTTGGTTACAAAAGACAAGATATTTTTGGATATGTCGTATGTTCTTTCGCCCGACATATTATTACTATTTTCAATTTTGTTCAATTTAACGTTTTCTTTAATTTTTTGCAACTTCTAATTTTTACCATCACTCTGGATCAATGTTCTTGTACTGTTTTCACTTGCTTTTCAACTGGAACTTGGGATTTTCCTCAAACGAACTTAGGCTAATTTTTGAATTAAGGCTTGTTTGCTTGAAATTGGCCTAGGCTCTTGTTCGTATGATTTTAAAAAGTAGTTGTGATTGGTTCCATCAAGTCTTAACTTGTTTTGCTTGAAAATGAGAGTTTTTGTGAAAAATGATAAAGTGAGACGAACTTTGAGTTTTTATTGAATTTGTCGTATTTGGCCGATGAAATGCTTATGTAATCTCTATTACACGCATATGTGACTTGTGAGAATACATGGCATAGGCAATTGAGCTTGTTTGCTTGGTTTTGACTTATATGCTCAAGTATTCTAATGTTGTGATCTTAAGAGACGGATTTTGTTGGAAATGGTTTAAGAGCCAATTGTCTTGTGAATCCTTTATGGATATTTGATATAACTTATATGAAGATGATTGGCGGTGTATATTTGTGTGACAACTATATGTTGCTTGTGTTGTGGATGTTGTTGGCAATTGTATACATGTTATATAGTGGTGAATTGTTGTTAATTGTATATATACAAGTATTGGTGATGTTGAGGTGAATTGTTTGTGTGAACATATGCATTGTAGTTGAGTCATATGTTCATGCATTCATGACTGATGGTGGTGGATTTTATATCCGATTGAGGTGATTACGATGTTTTTGTTGCATCGGAGGTGACGATCTTGAGGTGTTTTGGTACCACATGCATCTAGATGAGTCTAGAGCCATTGCATAAATTGTTGGTGAATTGAATCGCATTGAAATGTGCTTTGTGGTGGAATTGCTAATTATGATTGTGGATTGAATTGTTAATTGTTAATTGACAAGGTGAAGTTGTGATATGCGAATGATATTCTTGTTGATATGAACTTGGAATGACGGTATTGAATGATCTTGGATTATTTAAGTGTTGTGAATATTTGTGGAACCATATATGAAATGTCATTCTTATCCTTGATTATATCTTTCATTTTCAAAGTTCTTATTAATCTTATATGGATTATGATGATGTAATGCTAACCCTCAGTGGTTTACCACCTACCTTTTCGTATGGACGGGTAGATGGAGTGCAGGATGCTTAGTTTGTTTGCTTGATGATGCCGAGGAGTGGAGTTCCTCTTTATTTGCAAGTGTCTAGATTAGGGCTCTGATGTAGGATAGTTCTTGCATGTTGCTTTATTGACTATGTATTTTGGAGTTGAGATATTGTTGTATTTGAGATATGGAGGATATATTTTTTTTATATTGAGATTGGGAGTTGTTTATGGATTATATGTATATGTTCCGCTGCTATGTGATGTGACACGATCTTTATGCATGTATGTATTGTGGTTTATTCGAAGACGTAGCATCTATTTCTAGAATATGTTTGTATATTCGCGCGTTTTACCGCTTATTAGAAATAGGGTGTTACAGTTTATGCTACAGCCAGAACCTTGAAAATTGCGTCACAATCTCAGCAATCCGATTTAAGTTGGCTCTTCATTGTAAATCCGAACATCAAATTAGGAATACAAATGAAAATCAACACGAAAATAAAAAAATCAAACAAAGTAGATCGAAGAAATTTGCGTAGAGTACCTAATCTTGAAGGTCATGTGAAAATTTTTGGATCACTGAGATGGAGGGAGGATGCCGAAATCGATCGGAAATGAAGGTAAGAAAAAAAGAAGTGAATGAGAAAGGAGAAAGATAGATCGCGGATGAGAAGAGAGGGTGAGGAGGGAAAAATGGGGGGAAAATATTAGGGTTAGGGTTAGCTTGGGGGATAAGCTGAAGTAGAGATAAATATGAAATAGTTGTTTCGGAAAACAGAAGAGATAAATATGAAATAGTTGTTTCGGAAAAATAGGGCTATAAATAAATATGAAATAGTTGTTTCGGAAAACAGAAGAGATAAATATGAAATATTTGTTTCGGAAAATAGAAGAGATAAATATGAAATAGTTGTTTCGGAAAAAAGAAGAGATAAATATGAAATAGTTGTTTCGAAAATAGGGCTATAGATAAATATGAAATAGTTGTTTCGGAAAACAGAAGAGATAAATATGAAATAGTTGTTTCGGAAAACAGAAGGGATAAATATGAAATAGTTGTTTCGGAAAATAGAAGAGATAAATATGAAATAGTTGTTTCGGAAAATAGAAGAGATAAATATGAAATATGATCAATGGCTAAAATTGAATGGCACCTAAATGTGCAAGATCCAATGGCTCAGAAAAGTGGAGGGAAAAATGGGGGGAAAATATTAAGGTTAGGGTTAGCTTCGGGGGTTAAGCTTTAGTAAGTAAGATTAGGGTAGAAAATATTTGCTTCATAAAAAAAAGGCAAGAGGATAGGAATAAAATTGGTGCGATGCATTTTTTTAGATGGAATATGTTATGTTAAATAATTGCAAACCTAAAAGTGTAGAAAATATTTGCTTAAAAAAAAGGGAGGATAGGAATAAAAAAAAAGGAGGATAGGAATTCAAAAAAAAATAATAAGGATTCGGCTGGCCAAAAGGAGGATCGGAATAAAAAAAAGGAGGATAGGAATTCAAAAAAAAAAATAAGGATTCGAAAAAAAAAGGAGGATAGGAATAAAAAAAAAGGAGGATAGGAATTCAAAAAAAAAAATAATAAGGCTGGCCAAAATTATAGCAAACTTGATAACAAAATTCGGCTGGCATTAATTAAGTAATTTGATCAATGGTTAAAATTGAATGGCGCCTAAATGTGCAAGATCCAATGGCTCAGAAAAGTGGAGGGAGAAATGGGGGGAAAATATTAGGGTTAGAAATAGCTTTAGGGGTTAAGCTTTATTATATAAGATAAGATGTCTATTTAACATCCTTAGACAAATTAGGTTTTTAGACATACTTATGGATCATATCAGAATTTAAAAAGCCGATAGCAAATTTAAAATAAAATTTTGACCGATCATAAACTTTACCAGTGCACAAAATGATTCTAGAGAACAATTTAAAACAATTCTAGTTTGTTTCAAGTTCCAATGAACTCATGTATAAAATACACGAAATTAAATCCAAAAATCTTTTAAATTCATTTTCAATGTTAAAAAATTTTAGAAAGCTATAATGGCATATTTTCGAAACTGAGTAAAAAATTAACAAACAAACCCCCCCACAAAACAAAAACACAAATCATCATGAGGAATGTTATCC
The DNA here is from genome assembly GCF_051527215.1 of Medicago sativa. Lineage (NCBI taxonomy): Eukaryota > Viridiplantae > Streptophyta > Magnoliopsida > Fabales > Fabaceae > Medicago > Medicago sativa. Next base: position 5,777,950 of record NC_140753.1, read on the forward strand.
ACACTCATTTTGATAATCTCTATTTGACACACGTTTTCCTACTAAGCTACACCATCTCTAACACTCACTCTCCTATTATGTGACTCTCCTATTATGTGAAACTTTATAGATCTCGTCATTTTATGTGGGATCTATTTTTAATGTGTACTATCCACATCTAATACGTGGTATCCATATGAATTTCATTCAACAAGAGAGTGAATGTTAAAAAGAGAGTGTCTTTAACATTCTTCATTTTGAAAACCTCTACCTTGTAACTGGTTCAACATGTTTAGACACTTTTATCACTTTTTTTTTAATTACTGAAATTTCAAATGCACGCTCTCTAACCAAAATGAAAATTTCACACTCATCATTCCAAAATCTACAATTTTTCCAAACTCGTAATCACATAAATTTATAGAATTCCTTGCCAAAAAAAAATGAACTTTTCCAATAGTTACATAGATCTATGGTGATAGTTAACCCTTTCTTGTTTATGTCTCAAACTTTTCCTCAAATGAAAGTGTAACATAAAAAGGCAAAGAAAGAAAACAATTTATCAACAAAATTGGCACTCCACAATTTATTAACCCTTTCTGGTATGAGACTTGTACTTACTTTATGTCGTTATGTCTTGTGACAAACTGGAAAGGGTGATTTTTTTGTGGATAAACAACGGAATAAAATAAAGTGGTTTATGTTTATATGGAGAGTAAAATAGGTAGTTTGGATATAATAAAGGAGTGAGTGTATAAATGTAGGAGTATATGATAAAATTTCTGATAAGGTATAACTATTAGGGCTGGACAGGTGGTCAGTATGGGTCAAAGTCGAGCCCAAATACTCAAACATCACAGAAAATTGTTGTTCACACATTTGAGAAGGCTGAAAAACACATTTAAATGACGAAATGCCCCGGTGGCAGTTAACTGCCGAATTATAAAAGAACCGGCGGCAGGCAGTTAACTGCCGAGGAATCCATCTGCATTGTTACTCTCATTTTGCCAAATTTTTTCAAATCTCTCTCAAAATCTCTCTAAAAAAACCCAACCAAATCCAACCAAATTTATTCAACAAAATCACAAGTAAGTAATCATAATGCTATTAACTTACATTTTAGTTGTTATAAATGATTTTTTTTGTTTTTGAGTAGATTTAATTTATTTTAGTTTTTGAGTAGATTAACATGTAATAATTCATTTGAGTAGATCTTTTTGAACAAGCACATTTGAGTAGATCTTAGTTGATTAATTTAGTTAAAATGTTTGCATGATGTTTATGTTGAAGGTGAGAAAAACACAAAAAGGGGAGGTTGAATTGTGTTTTCTTTTTCTTCTCCTAAAACTGAAATCACTGTTCAGAACCTGATAGAGTTCAGCTTCTGAAGTGATGTTCAGAGTGTAAATGCAGCGGAAAGTAAAGAGAGAGAGAGAGAGAGAGAGAGAGAGAGAGAGAGAGAGAGAGAAGAAAGACACATAGCAATTATACAGGTTCCTTCCACAAACCGAAAGTAGTCCTGTCCCCCTTGCACTTCCAAGGAGAGTTCACTAAAATCAATATCTGATTACAACTGCTCGCTGCTCAAAATAGCAAGAGACTTCAAACTACTCAAGCACAACTGCAAGAGATTTCCAATGCTCAGGAACAAAATCAAGAGACTTCTATTCAAACAGAATTACAAAGAAAATTGTTTGAGATTGAACACTTGATACACAATCAGTGGTGTTCACAATACAAATCAGATATAGACTCTTAAGACTCTAGAATTTCTAAGATATGAAAGTTGAAAAGAAATTCTAAGTGAACTTTGATGTGGAACAATTTCAGCACAATTTTGGCACTTGTAAAATTGTTGTGAGAGTCTTGGAAATCTTCAAGCCTTCACTCCTTTATATAGAGGTGTGATAGAGACGTTGATTGTTAGCACATCAAAAAGAGTCGTTTGAAGCTTAATCAAATCACCAATGATCTGTTGCTTGATTTGGTTATTGTCCTATGAAGGAACAATTTCAAATTCATTCCATGTATAGAGGAATACCAGTGTAGTCACGGATGTTGTTCTTGTACTATTGTAGACACAAAACAAAGTAGTGGAAATAGTGGTGTACAATTGTACTATTGTCCTTTTTCAACATTCTCCAAAGGATAAGCATCCAATGCCTTCAAATTTCTCTAAATTAGCTGTTGCTCCAGGCTTCGATTCCTTATGCGTAGGCATGACAATAACAATTTTTGACAAAATTCTGAAGCTTCCAGTCTTCCAGCTTCTGATGATCTTCAGAACCTCTGATGACGTCAGTTTCTGGTAGACAGCTTCTGATGAGAGTGCTTCTGATGACGTCAGCTTCTGGTGATCTTCGGAACCTCTTGTCTTCAGAACCTCTTGTCTTCAGATGCTTCCTTGCAACTTTAAGCTTCCTTTTTGTAGATTCCATTGCTCTCATTTGTTCTTCCAGAACCTATGCTTGAATTAAAGACACTCAAATTTTTTTTGTCTATGGTTCTGCACACTTGAACAAATATTAGCATATCCAATTGACAATTTTGAATACCTTGTTATCATCAAAACTCAAAGGGTAATGTTAAACACATTTTGTTCCAACAATCTCCCCCTTTTTGATGATGACAAACACTAGTATTAAAATGTTCAATTGTTGTTAATTTGATTAACAAGTTGGCTATTAGGGTCTGAGGTTTGTAAGCTCCCCCTAAGTCCAATAGTCCTTTAAGGTGAGATTTGTAAGCTCCCCCTAAGTTCTATACAAGTTAATTAAATTCAATTTTATAAACTTAATAGCACTCAGAATAATCTCACATAAAATCAATAGACTAAGAGATAAGAAGCAGGTTCTTCCTAATTCAATTAATTTAAGAATTAAATTAGTGAGGCTCAGAGCCTTTAATACTATATTTACTCCTCCTTTTGTCATCAACAAAAAGTATAAAAATAAAGACAAAACAAGGGAGGTGATAAAAACATCATGTGATAAATTTAACATAGTCAAAATAATCAGAGCAATTAAATAAGTTAGAAGCATCAAAGTAAACAGAAACACAAACATTGAAAAGTTGAGAAGGATACATATATATTTATTTTATTATAACTAAAATAAAATACTAACATTATTTATAAAATATATAAATTAAAAGTGAAAATATATAGATAGAATCTAAGTTGTACAATTTTTGTTACAGAATAATACTTATATTTGGGTCAAATACCATTTGTGCTTCTTTAAGTTAGATGATTATAATTGGATAATTCAATTAAGTTGTTTTTGATATAAATTTTTCTTTTAAATGATAAAACGTCTATCGCATTATCCTATTTTCATCAAACTCACTTAAAAATGTTTATGTGGACGTTTATTATAATTAAGTTGGCATATCCAAATTCACCGTTGTCAAAACTATTAATAAAAATGAGATTTATTTATATAAAAAAACGAAACTTTTCAAAATTATTATATCTTATAATGAAATAAGTACAAAAACTTATTTGGGCAGAGAAATATGTCAATGTTGGCTATCATTGCATCCTATGAAGCACTAACTCTTCACTCTAACGTTAATATTGGACACGAAACAAATATTGACATGTCGAGTATGATATATATATATATATAGGGTTATGTTACAAGCCACCCTTTGGTGGTGTCTTTTATCAAGTCACACCTCAAGGTGTGATTTTCACTTTTTAGTTATAACTTTGATAAAAGACACCTTCATAAAAAGTAGTTGGTGTCTTTTAACAAATGCTCATAGAGTAACTTGATAAAAGACACCTTCATAAAAGGTGTCTTCTATCATAACCCATATATATATATATATATATATATATATATATATATATATATATATATATATATATATATATATATATATATATATATATATATTTTATTATGATTAAAATAAAATACGAAAAATCATTTAAGAAATTTAAATTAAGAGTGAAAAATTATCTATCTCATTATCCTATTTTCATCAAACTAACTTAAAAAAGTGTTAATGTGGACAATTAATGTAATTAAGCTCATATGTCCAAATTCACCGCTCTTAAAACTATCAGTAGTTGAGAGACCTTTAAACTAATCCTAATTGTTGGAAGACCATTAAACTATTAAACCATTTTCTCATTAGTTGTTTGGTTTACAAGAATAGTAGAAATAATTTTTTTTGTTGTTGTAAGGAGATGAAGTGTTAAACAATCTAAAAATCGCACATACAATTGTGAGGTTCTAAGTTTGAATGAGGGTGAAAACATTAAACATGCCAATATCATCACTGTCAATTGAATTAGATTTTTAGGATTGGAGAAATCAATTATATTTCTATCATAACTTATGTTAAAATGCGGTGAGAGTTGAGTAAGAATAAGTTAACGCTATAAAAACCAATTATATTTAAGAAAAATAAAAAATAAAATTAAAAGTTTAAGGTTGATTGCTCTTTTTATAATTATAATCTTTTTGTTCTGTTTTATAACTCAGACATAACTCAGCACTACGAAACATAACTTAAAAGACAACCCCCCTCCCTCAATATTTTAATAGGTGGACATATATTGTTCAATTGTGTACAATTTGTTACAAATATAAGACAAGGAAGATTATATATATATATATATATATATATATATATATATATATATATATATATTGTTGTGGCTATCCAATATTACATTGCAGTTGTTCATTGTCAAGGCAACTTGGACCGAACAAATGGATCTTATGCACACTTGAGAAATGATGGCCTAAAAATCTTCCCACGGCATATGTTGCAAAGATTTGGCCAATTAATTTAAACAAATTAACTATATGCAACAATAGAATAATGTGAACAAATTTACATGGTACTAGAAAAAATTTTAATTGAATACAGTTTGTTAAACAAGATACAAACAAACTTCAATAATTTACTTTACTTTTCCTAAATAATGTTAATAAATTGTCTAATCAATTTAAGTTATTTCCATCGTCATCCAATATTCATATTCGTAAAAGGAAATCAAATCTCAACTGTCATATGGCTTGATTTCAATAAGTTAAGCATGTGGATGCATTTAGTTAAACAAATTTTAACAAGTTGCAAGTAATAAAAGTCTAAAAGCTACCACAGTGAGAGTGATATTGAACTAGAATCTGAGACTTAAAAACAAGCTAAGATCAAACTACACATATTCCATTTACAACACACTGACATTTAATAGTCTATGTCGTTGCAAATAATGATATCCATTACTCCTTTTCAAAAGTACACAATAAAAATGTTCAATGTTTGTGTGCACATACACATATGTCAACAACAACAAAACCTTACTTTCATAGCATTAGCATAACCATAGAACTACATTACATGTTTAATATCCTTAGTCATGCGTGTACAACCTATGTACTTGTGTGAGAGAGAAAAAGGACAAAATTGACAAACTTAAGAAACACAAATTCAAAACAGAAACATTTATCAATAGGAAATGAAAGTTCACAAAAGTTGGGAGAACTATTTGATAATATGAAGCAAGCTTTCATTCATAATTAACCAACCATTACACACACTAATATCTTGATAGAAAATAAAAAAAACTTAATTATAGAAATAAAAACATAAAATACTAAACTTAATCTAAATGCTTGCTCCTAATTCATCATTCCTTCTTAATTACCACCAAGTTCATGCATGTGAGCCACCTTGGAGAGAGCAAGAGCCTCAATGCTAGAGGTGATATCAACAATTTCATCACCTGATGTGATAATTTTCGTGATTTTTTCATCATCTGGTAGTGGATTTTGAATCTCTTGCTGCAAGAAACTTCTGAGTTCTTACTTTCCTGTTCTCTTAGCATCCAAAATCTGAATTTGTGCTTCCAACTCCTTCACAACTGGATCATTGTTTGCTGCCATGATTGAATTTTTTTCTACTTCAGTTTTGAAAGTATGTGTATATTACATTACATGTTAACAATGTAGTATTTATAGAACAAGAATTGAATCTATTGCCATCATGAATTTCCATTGATGGCAAAGATTTCACGAAGAAGATAAAAAAAACAAATAAGGAAATTTGATAAACAAGTTTAACAGGGAAGAAAAGAGGAGAAAACGAAAGGCAAAAATGAAACTGATTTGAATTTCGCGTGACTATGCTTCATATCGTGTATACTCCTCATATGCCATCTGATCTGAATATTTTTGGTTCCAACTCATCACAGACGCACGATATACTCATGATCTGTGCCTCTCATTGTTTATGGTACACTTTACAACATTGAATCCTAAGTCTACTAAATATGACCTTGCAATACAGTTGTTGAGCTCTGTGTGTCTATCAACTACGTCACTAATTGTTTACTAGCATGTGTTTATGTTATGTCCGTTTATTATGTTCAACTTTTGTATGTTCGTGTTATATTTATCAAACTCATAAACAAACTCAAATTTTCATCATACAAACCTAGAATATCATATTTCTTTGAAAAAATCTCATAAAAGATGATATTGTCATTTTATAACATAAATGACTAAAATTGGACTAAAAAAATAAAAGACGAAAGTGTTGCATCAAATTAAATTAAAAAGATAAATTTTGTAACTTTACAAAAAACAATTGAATTTAATATGCACACCTACTTTACGGAAGGTTAGGTTGAGTGTATGTTTTACCTTTTTTTTGACAATGGAGTGTATGTTTTACCTTAGGGAGAAACAAGGTACACATGAAATTAATTTTAAAATTGAAGTTATGATTTGTCTTAAAATTTAATTTGATTGAAAATTACTGATTTTTACACTCGCATTTATGGTTCAGTTTACTTTTTAGTCAAGTATTGAAAGGTTGTAGTCAAATATTTAAAGGTTAAAATTATTACATCTTATAATGAAAGAAGTTAAAAAAATATTTGGGCAGGGGAAACATGACAATGTTAGCTATCATTGTTACATCCTATTAAGCATCGACTCTTCACTCTGACACACATATGGGCCACAAACAAACATTGAAAAGTCGAGAAGGATACATATATATTTATTTTACTATAACTAAAATAAAATACTAACATTATTTATAAAATATATAAATTAAAAATGAAAATATATAGATAGAATCTAAGTTGAACAATTTTTGTTACAGAATAATACTTATATTTAGGTCAAATATCATTTGTGCTTCTTTAAGTTAGATGATTATAATTGGATAATTCAATTAAGTTGTTTTTGTTATAAATTTGTCTTTTAAGTGATAAAATGTCTATCGCATTATCCTATTTTCATCAAACTCACTTAAAAAGTGTTTATGTGAATGTTTAATGTAATTAAGTTGGTATATCCAAACTCACCGTTGTCAAAACTATTAATAAAAATGAGATTTATTTATATATAAAAAATAACGAAACTTTTCTTTCTCTTGTTGAAATAATTGTTGAATTGAATGTGGTCACTCATGTACTTGGTTCCATCATTGAGCCTATTAGGAATCATTCTTTAGAAGCAATTTCTTCCTTTAAAAAAGATTTGAACAATGCGGCAAATATGAGAAATTTATTAGTCAAATATTGAAAGGTTAATATTATTATATCTTATAATGAAATAAGTACAAAAACTTATTTGGGCAGAGAAATATGTCAACGTTGGCTATCATTGCATCCTATGAAGCACTAACTCTTCACTCTGACGTTAATATTGGACACGAAACAAATATTGACATGTCGAGAATGATAAATATATATTTATTTTACTATGATTAAAATAAAATACGAAAAATCATTTAAGAAATATAAATTAAGAGTGAAAAATTATCTATCCCATTATCCTATTTTCATCAAACTCACTTAAAAAGTGTTAATGTGGACAATTAATGTAATTAAGTTGGTATGTCCAAACTCACCGCTCTCAAAACTATCAGTAGTTGAGAGACCTTTAAACTAATCCTAATTGTTGGAAGACCTTTAAACTATTAAACCATTTTCTCATTAGTTATTTGGTTTACAAGAATAGTATAAATAATTTTTTTTTTGTTGTAAGGAGATGAAGTGTTAAACAATCTAAAAAATCACACATATAATTGTGAGGTTCTAAATTTGAATGAGGGTGAAAACATTAAACATGTCAATATCATCATTGTTAATTGAATTAGATTTTTAGGATTTGAGAAATCAATTATATTTCTGTCATAACTTATGTTAAAATGCGGTGAGAATTGAGTAAGAATAAGTTAACTCTATAAAAACCAATTATATTTAAGAAAAATAAAAAACTAAAATTAAAAGCTTAAGGTTGATTGCTCTTTTTATAATTATAATCTTTTTGTTCTGTTTTATAACTCAGACATAACTCAGCACTACGAAACAAAACTTAAAAGACAGCCCCCTCCTTCAATATTTTAATAGGTGGACCTACATTGTTTAATAGTGTACAATTTGTTGCAAATATAAGACAAGGAAGATTATATATATATGTGTGTGTGTGTGTGTGTGTGTGTGTGTGTGTGTTTGTGGCTATCCAATATTACACTGCAGTTGTTCATTGTCAAGGTAACTTAGACCGAACAAATGGATCTTATGCACACTTGAGAAATGATGACCTAAAAATCTTCCCACGACATAAGTTGCAAAGATTTGACCAATTAATTTAAACAAATTAACTATATGCAACAATAGAATAATGTGAACAAATTTGCATGGTAATAGAAAAAAGTTTAATTGAATACTGTTTGTTAAACAAGATACAAACAAGCTTCAATAATTTACTTTACTTTTCCTAAATAATGTTAATAAATGGTCTAATCAATTTAAGTTATTTCCATCGTCATCCAATATTCATGTTAGTAAAAGGAAATCAAATCTCAACTGCCACATGACTTGATTTCAATAAGTTAAGCATGTGGATGCATTTAGTTAAACAAATTTTAACAAGTTGCAAGTGATAAAAGCCTAAAAGCTACCACTGTGAGAGTGATATTAAACTAGAATTTGAGACTTAAAAACAAACTAAGATCAAACTACACATATTCCATTTACAACACACTGGCATTTAATAGTTTATGTCGTTGCAAATAATGATATCCATTACTCCTTTCCAAAAGTACAAAATAAAAATGTTCAATGTTTGTGTGCACATACACATATGTCAACAACAACAAAACCTTACTTTCATAGCATTAGCATAACCATAGAACTACATTACATGTTTAATATCCTTAGTCATGCGTGTACAACATATGTACTTGTGTGAGAGAGAAAAAGGACAAAATTGCCAAACTTAAGAATCACAAATTCAAAACAGAAACATTTATAACTAGGAAAGAAAAGTTCACAAAAGTTGGGAGAACTATTTGAAAATATGAAGCAAGCTTTCATTCATAATTGACCAACTGTTACACACACTAATATCTTGATAGAAAATAGAAAAACTTAATTATAGAAATAAAAACAGAAAATACTAAACTTGGAGAGAGCAAGAGCCTCAATGCTAGAGGTGATATCAGCAATCTCATCACCTAATGTGATAATTTTCGTATTTTTTCATCATCTGGTAGTGGATTTTGAATCTCTTGCTGCAAGAAACTTTTGAGCTCTTGCTTTCATGTTCTCTTAGCATCCAAAATCTGAATTTGTGCTTCCAACTCCTTCACAACTGGATCATTGTTTGCTGCCATGATTGAATTTTTTTTCTGCTTAAGTTTTGAAAGTATGTGTATATTACATTACATGTTAACAATGTAGTATTTATAGAACAATAATTGAATCAATTGCCATCATGAATTTCCATTGATGTCAAAGATTTCAAGAAGAAGATCAAAAACAAATAAGGAAATTTGATAAACAAGTTTAACTGGGAAGAAAAGAGGAAAAAACGAAAGGCAAAAATGAAACTGATCTGAATTTCGCGTGACTATGCTTCATATCGTGTATACTCCTCATATAGTGGCAACAACAACAATAATAATAATAATAATAATAATAATAATAATAATAATAATAATAATAATAATAATAATAATAATAATAATAATAATAATAATAATAATAATAATAATAATAATAATAATAAGTCTCCGTGAGCTTAGCTCAGTTGGTAGGGACGTTGCATAATTTATGCAGGGGCAGGGGTTCGAACCCCTGACACCCCACTTCTCCACATTTATAATGTGTGAGCTCTAGCCACTAGGCTACTAATGTGTGAGCTCTAGCCACTAGGCTACTCGACCAATAATAATAATAATAATAATAACAACAACAACAACAGTAATGATAGTAATAGCACTGGTTCAATTTCTTTAAAGGTGAAATCATGCACCAAAAAATAATAACAACAACAACAACAACAGTAATGATAGTAATAGCACTGGTTCAATTTCTTTAAAGGTGAAATCATGCACCAAAACATATTTAACCTTTCATTTAAATACATGGTCAATTTTAAAATTTCCTATTAATTAAAATATTATTATCACATTTAAAAGTCATTTTAGTTACCAAAAAAAAAAAAAAAACTGGTCTTCTTTATGGTCTCCTACGGGTGAGAGACCCATTTAGGGTCATGCACCCTAGACGGAGCCACTGTGTTTGTTGTGGCTTTCTTGTTTGATAGTTCGTACTTTGATTTGGAAGCAGCTACACACAATAACTGCAACTGACTTCTAACCATTACTTCTAACCATTTGAATAGACACATCAGATCAAATTATGGTTGCTAGTTACAAATGATTTAATTTTTTTTTCTCTTTCTATCTTTTTAAATTTTTGTGAAAGTATCCAAAATTTATGTCGAAAATCTTGTGACCACACAAGAGTTTTTTTAGGATCATTCTCATTTTAGAACAAGTGGCAAGAAGTGGCGGTCTATGTAAATAAAAGAGTCATTATAATATTACTTAAGGTTTATTCTAGTAACGACATTATTTAATATAACAAAACTAGTTAGATTTGTTTATATTTGAGATTTGAGATCACAATATAAGTATTTTTTTTTCTTCTTCTTATATTTAAGATCAAATGGAGTAGTATTTAGGGCAAAAAAAAGGCTCTAATAAAAAGAAATACCATTTTGATCTTCACAATTCACAATTATAGGAGTTAGATAATTTAGTCCTCGTATATTTAAGATCAAATGGAGTCGTATTTAGGGTAAAAAAAAAAAAGCTCTAATGAAAAGAAATACCGTTTTGATCTTCACAATTCACAATTATAGGAGTTAGATAATTTAGTCCTCATATATTTAAGATCAAATGGAGTAGTATTTAGGGTAAAAAAAAAAAGGCTCTAATAAAAAGAAATACCATTTTGATCTTCACAATTCACAATTATAGGAGTTAGATAATTTAGTCCTCATATATTTAAGATCAAATGGAGTAGTATTTAGGGTAAAAAAAAGAGGCTCTAATAAAAAGAAATACCATTTTGATCTTCACAATTCACAATTATAGGAGTTAGATAATTTAGTCCTCATATATTTAAGATCAAATGGAGTAGTATTTAGGGTAAAAAAAAAAAGGCTCTAATAAAAAGAAATACCATTTTGATCTTCACAATTCACAATTATAGGAGTTAGATAATTTAGTCCTCATATATTTAAGATCAAATGGAGTAGTATTTAGGGTAAAAAAAAGAGGCTCTAATAAAAAGAAATACCATTTTGATCTTCACAATTCACAATTATAGGAGTTAGATAATTTAGTCCTCATATATTTAAGATCAAATGGAGTAGTATTTAGGGTAAAAAAAAAAAGGCTCTAATAAAAAGAAATACCATTTTGATCTTCACAATTCACAATTATAGGAGTTAGATAATTTAGTCCTCATATATTTAAGATCAAATGGAGTAGTATTTAGGGTAAAAAAAAGAGGCTCTAATAAAAAGAAATACCATTTTGATCTTCACAATTCACAATTATAGGAGTTAGATAATTTAGTCCTCATATATTTAAGATCAAATGGAGTAGTATTTAGGGTAAAAAAAAAAAAGGCTCTAATAAAAAGAAATACCATTTTGATCTTCACAATTCACAATTATAGGAGTTAGATAATTTAGTCCTCATATATTTAAGATCAAATGGAGTAGTATTTAGGGTAAAAAAAAGAGGCTCTAATAAAAAGAAATACCATTTTGATCTTCACAATTCACAATTATAGGAGTTAGATAATTTAGTCCTCATATATTTAAGATCAAATGGAGTAGTATTTAGGGTAAAAAAAAAAAGGCTCTAATAAAAAGAAGAGCAATGCTACCATCAGTCACTTTGACACTCACGGTTGGGCACTCTCTTGCTGATACGGCCACGTCACCCTGTTTTTAATGACAGTTACTTGTTAACCGAGACCTCAAGTTTAGTTTTTTTGTTTTTTATTTTATTTTATTTTTTATATGCAAAAAATCAAAGGCTTTTTGTAAAGCTATTCGTCTGCAACCCAGAAGGATGGATCCGAACCAACGTCACATTCACAACAACCTTCAGTCTCCCAAATTTCCCAACCTTATACCTTCAACCTTTAGCACCTTAATCACATATCAACAAAAAAACAAACCTTTCCCAAATTTCCCACAAAGGGCCAAGGCGTTATTCCAGTAAACTATCAATCCCGAAAATTCATATGCTCATGCCAATAACTATGCTATGCATCTAGTAAATTCAAAGCAAAATAAAAAATTGTCAACTCAAATAAAAAGAAACTCAAGTATTCCCTTTCCTTTTATTTTTTTTAATCGATGAATTCTCTTTCCTTGTGTTACCCAGAATTGCAAAACAAACCCACAACCTTACGAACAGTCACAAAACAACCTTACAAATATGTAACGACACAATCGACTTCCCCTAATTCTTCAATCTGTAGCAACAATAGAGAGCTTGCAATAAGAGAAGTTGATATGAGAAATTCAATGGGTTCAGTTCAGCACACAAAGAAAATTTGTTATTTGAAAAGAAAAGAAAGAAAAAAAAACGCATGAGCTTCTTCTCATGTTGTTATGGATCTTCTTCAGTTCCTCCTTCTGCTGATATTGAAGATTGAAGATGTTGGATTAAGGTGTTTTTGGATCTGGGTAGTCGGTACAACGCAATTTTGTTGAGAATAATAATAAAAAATAAATAAAAGGCTGATAAATTAGACTTGTTCAACCGGTTGCCGGTTTAAGAGATTAAAAAAGAAATGACGTGTCCCTAATAAAAGAGAGAGTGACAGTCCGCAAGTGTATGAGCGGCTGCCCCTAGCATTGCTCTAAAAAGAAATACCATTTTGATCTTCACAATTCACAATTATATGAGTTAGATAATTTAGTCCTCATATAAACTAAATCAGCATTGCTAGTTATCCCGATGGAAATCGTCTCGAAGGGATCGCGAAAAGCAATTAACCAGTAACCTTTCTATATGACCAGAAACAAGGGAGTTAGTTGCTATAGTTTAGGAAAAAATATTGAGTAAACACACGCCCTTGAAACTTTCGCTAGATGATGTTTAGCTGTAAGCAACATTTTCCATTTTTTTAGTCGTGTATCCAAAAGTGTGTCCAACTCCAAATTTAATAATTTGTATTTTTGAAATAGTAATATATATATATATATATATATATATATATATATATATATATAATTTTAACTGAATATCCAAATGTTTGCGACTAACAAAGTCTTTTTTTTTCTTTGTTATATGCACACCTATTACAACGTGGGCAATATTTTCTTGGTCACAAACTTCAAATAATTTTTATTTTAGCACAAACATAATTGATAAAAAAGATAAAAGAAGAAAGACATAAATAATATGTTATTTTAAATAAATATGAGTGTATCTTCAAATGAATTTTAGCTATAGTTGTAAAAACAAAACAAAACAAAAAATTAGATGTAGTTGTGATTTCTCATTACATTGAAATAGGCATGACAATGACACTACAGTTTTATTTATACTTTTTTCTTCTTCACACTTTTACGGTCAAAGCAACATCGAAAAGAATCTGTTTATGATAAAATTTGCAAATAATACTAAGTTGAAGCAATATATTTGAATGATTCTCAATTGACTAAGTTAATATAATCACTAAATTAGTGCTGCAAGTTGAATTTTCATCACATCATCAAAAGGATCCAACGGCACCAAGCACGACAATTGCAAACATTTCATACATACACCAAAATTCAAACTACTTGAATTTTCTTCTAGGTGCGGTCAAATTAAGGTTCTTTACATTAAGCTCATTTTCTTCATCCACTCAAATTACACAAATAATAACTAGACATCACATATATAATAGTCAATTACTTGCGCTATTAATACTCTCTTTTATAAAAGATATTATATTTGTTATATTGTTGGTATAGATGTTATATTTGTTATATTGTTGGTATAATTGAAAAAGATAAATGTGGTTTGTTAATAAAATATTTATTATATATATACCTATAATTTTAATTAAAATTCAAATTAATTTTAATCAAAATTTTATAAAAACTAATGTTCGTAATTTATACACATTTAGCTCTAAGAAGTGTGGAGTCTAAACAATAGTGATTTATTATTTTATTTTTTTGAACGAAGATGGTTAATTAATTTGTGGCAATTTAATTGAAATCCATATATCCTTAAACATTTATACACATATGTGCATTTGTATAGATTTTAAATTTGAAGCGTACAATAAATTTGTTTTCTTGTTAATCGTTATACATTAAGATGTGCCTAAGTGTTTATTGTATTATGGGTTTTTTTTTTTGACAAATATTATGGGTTATTGTTATTATCATTATTTACATTAAAAAGATCCATCCTGATTTTGCTTGCTTTTAGGAATACATCGCAAAAGTGTTTCTTTGACAGTTATATATGTGTGTGTGTGTGTTTCTCATTCATATGTTTTGGTAATTGCGAATGTTTTGGTGTTCCTGTGATTTGGAGAAAAAGGCAAAAATAATTAAAATCTACTGTATAAATATAAAATGTTTCCCTAAAAAATATATATAAAATGTTGGACGATTAAAAAATTGTCGTAAAAGTTAATGATCGGGCCTATCAGATGTAATACTATCATTTAAATATAATCAGATGTAATACTATCAGATGTAATACTTTTTTCGTATTACATCTGATACTATCAGATGTAATACTATCATTTTAGTAAATGATCATTTTCGTAAAAGTAAATGATCGGACCTATCAGATGTAATACTTTTTTTGTGTACAAATAACATCATTTTCGATCTGGTGTGTGAAATTTTCGCTTTTAATTCAGATGTAATAACTAAAGTTGGAAAGAATTGGTGCTAAATTAACACAATGATATGAGTTCGGAACAAACAACAAATAATTTAAAATGACCATTCAGCTAGAGACCGAATTCAGTTAGAGAAGAATTAATATTTATATCGAAAGATATTAAGGTTACGACTCTAATTCGATCAGCGGAATGTAGGTGGTGGAAGTTGTTTTTGTGGTAGCTTGTGACGTTGGTTGATGGTTTTTTTTATGTATGTTTTGGGGAGGGTTTTGGTACAATTTTTGTTTTCCTTTGTATGTTGTTATTTACGACTAGGGGTGGAATAGGCTAGACCGCTCGTCAGGGGCCTATGACCCGACCTACTAAAAGCTCGGTCTGGCCTAACTCATTTAATAAATAGGTTCGGCATGAGCTTTTTAAAAAACCTATTAATTTAAATGAGCTAGGCTTAGGCTTATAAAAAAGCCTATCAGGCCTATCAAATCGGCCTGTATATGAGTATATTACATTTTCCCATATTTATTATTCATATCGTAATACAAAAAAAAATAACAATTTCCTTCAAAAAAATAATAATAACAGTTCCTTCAAATTCTCATATTAAGTCATTGGTTTTTTTTTATCACATTGAAGATTTTATGCATTTTTTTCCTGCTTAAGTGATGATTTTGTTTTTCAGTTTCTTACTGTTTGAAAGCTTGTTTAGTTATCATTAAATACCCATATTGTCATTTGATTTGTGTGAATTTTTTAGGCTTGGTACTAATATGCCTAAGTTTAAGTATGATTATCAGATTAAGTTTGAAATCCTTCATGTTATAAGACATGATTATTCTTGAGTTTCTATCCATCTATAAATTTAACGATTGTGTTTTATTAGCTTAATGTGTATCTAACTAATGTTTATCTCTACATTAAGTATGTTGCACAAATTGAAAAGAAAGAAAAATGGATGAATCGACTCTATTTGAAATTTGTAACATAAACTAGGCTTTTAGACAGGCTAATAGGTCAGACCAGACTTTTAAAAAGGTCAGGCCAGGCTTAAAATAAAGTCTTTGACAGATAAAAGGTCAAGGCTTAGGCCTTAGTTTTTTCAAATAAGCTAGACCTATTTAAACAAAGCTCGACTCGGCCTGACTCATTTCCACCCTTATTTACGACTCCTAATCTAACATACCTTGTGATTCACTGTGATTTTAATAAATTCTATTTTGGCTTCATAAAAAAAAAAGTTTACATTTTCTTTATGAAAGTTAAGGTTACATTTTGTGATTATAAGTTTGACATGTAATCACGCATAAAACCTTCTAATTCGATCATCATATCAGAAGCTAAGAATTCATTAAAAGAAACAACAAAAGCAAAAATATTTATTGAGTACGTGGAGATCATGCAGTATTTCAATCAATGCGATGTCACAGTCACAGTTACGTACTACACAGTTATCTTCGGAGAGCATTCACAATGGAGACATCCATTTTTGGGTTCTTAAATGGGTCTCACGTGTATACATCATTCATTTATAATTTTTTAATAGTAGTATTAATAAGCACTCAATCACTCCAACCCAGATGTCACACAAAATTCTCAAATGGGACCCACTAACTTATTTAAGGTTAAAAACTAACGGAGAGGACCAAAATATTAAACGGCAGAAGAGTTATGGGACTAAATTAAGACACTTTATAATTAAGGGACCAAAATGAAAACAAAAAATAAGTTAAGGGATGAAATGATGTATTAAACCTAAGAGGAATAAAGTATTTATGTCTAAGTGGATATTGCCTCAAAAAGAGTACTCTAAGTCTATTGCGAACAAACCATATTCAACGAACATTGGCCTCAAAGAAATGAAAGTAAAAAAACCCACCACAACATTTTAGCTTCTCATGTGTGACACGTGATTGACATTGCTAAACTGGTGTGGTGACCATATCCTTGGCAATTTTAGTGGAACAACAATTGGCACACTTGTGATTATTAATGTTGCACAAAAACATACAAGTTAGGAACATACATGTTTCTTTTAATTTGGACCAGTAAACGTTGGGGTTCAACTTGGACCAGTTGAAGGTTGACTATTGATATATTAATATTAAATATATACATGTTGTACAAGTTGAGTGACAAGCAAGGCTTATGTAAGATTGACTGCATTGTAACATTTTTGTCATTTTTTGAAAATTGATTTATGGGTTGGGTCTAAACATGGACCTTTGTCATTTTGTGAAAAACTATTTACGGAAAATAGAATAAGATTTGTGAAAAAGATTAATGTGAAAAAAAAATCTGCTACAATAAAATACGGACAACGTAATTTATATAACACAAGGTGAGAGTAACGTAAAGTAATATACTATTATCAGCCAATTTATTTTCTTTAGAAAAAACTATTTACGGAAAATAAAATAAGATTTGTGAAAAAAAAACTATATGCGTGAAAAGAGTTTGAAAGGAAAAATCAAGTTTGGATGCCAATCACTTAGTTGCGTTTTTTTTTAAGGAAGTTACGTTTTTATTTTTATCACGAATTTCATTCTTACAAATTTTTATAGTGGCTTGTATTTATTTTCAATAAGATACATAAATTGACTATGTATTCTGGAATTTGTAACACTCATACTCATGTGCATATAGACTCTAGAGAAAAGGGGAAAAGGAGTTGCTAGCATGTTTTTCTATAAGGGGTGTATGGTATGGGTCAGCTGGAACACAACCTGTGATACCAAGTAATTTCACCGGTTCAAGTTGGACCAAAACATACACTGGTCCAAGCTAAAGGAACCCGGAACATACATCAATGAAATTAAATAAATCTTCCTACATCATATTTTTGAGACATATATAAAGTTTTTTTTTTAAGAAAATATAAAGTTTATTTTTTATTACTCCCTCCGGTCCTTTATACAAGAAACAAAAGACATAAAACATCAATACCAAAGAAATAGATTGAAAATAGTCATTTTCATTTAATACACTTCTACATTTAAAAAAATTCCATGAATACCCCTAAATTAATTACTCTTTATTCCACCAACTTACTTACTTTTAATATTCTCTCTCATAATAAATAAGGGCACAAATGAAATTTAGCTTCAAACATACTTGAAACTTTCTCACTTTTGTTTCTAATAAAAAGGACCGGAGGGAGTATTTTTTTAATGTACAAAGAGTCTGTTTGTTATAGTTTTTTTTAAGAAAAAAAATCATTTTTTTAAACAAAATAATCACTTTTAAGAATATTGCACGCGTTTGTTACAACTTTTAATAAAAATCAGAATCTAAAAAAAAAAAAATCTAAAAACAACTTCAAATTAGAAGTTTTTTTGTTGTTGAAGGAAACTTCAAATTAGAAGTTGTTAAGAGCAGCTTCTCAAAGAATATATTTTTTTAGAGGAGAGAGAAAATTAAATGTCAAAAGATTGAACTAATTTTGTAACAAAAAATCCATTTTATATAGATGTATCCAAACAAACTAAATTATTTATTTTAAAAAAGTGATTTTTACTGTGATAAACAAACGCAAAATAGATTATGATTTTGCATAAAATCTCTAAAAAATAATCTCTATATGATTCAATGTCAAAATCACTTTTATATTAATCTATAATAAACGGGCCCTAATTTTGTAACAAAAATTCCTTTTATATAGTTGAATCCAAACAAACTAAATTATTTGTTTAAAAAAAGTGATTTTTTATTATTTGTTTAAAAAAAGTGATTTTTTATCACGGTAAACAAACGCAAAATAGATTCTGATTTTTCATAAAATCTCTAAATTATTTTGTCAAAATCACTTTTATTTTAACCCGTAACAAACGGGCCTTAATTTTAGAGATATATGAATTTGGGACATACAGATGTATTGATCATAGTCCACAAAGATACAAATATTAACAAATTTTTACACAAAAAAAATTAACAAAAATAATCAAGAAAACTAAGAACATAATATAGATCAACAAATTTTCACACAAAAATCAAAATCATCAAGTTAAATTAAACTTCATACACTTTGTTAATCATATTCCAAAAACTTGATACACAAAATATACAAAGCATGTGCGCGGGCGAGCACACACGTAAAGTAACGCAGAGAAAGAAGAAGAAAAGCATACCATCGCACATATTTGGATAAAGGCTGAGCTAGGTATGATGTTTTTGAGTAATCTATGTGTCTTGTGGCAATGGAGCGGGGCGAGGTGGTGATGGTTCAAGAGAAGACGTTTGTGGTGACATTCTAGTAGAAGCCTCTGGTGATGAACTCTGTGGTGACGTTTCAGGAGATATGATGAATTGGGAACATACCGATCATCATAGTCCAGAGAGATACAGATATTAAAAAAAATACACAAAACAGATCAAACGAAATTTCCACATTTGCTATTGAAATTGATTCTCACCATATATTCATAGCTTATGTTAACTTTTTTCTAACCGATTAAAACACAATGAATTGTACCAGAAAATTAAAATCATCAAGTTGAATGAAACTTCCTGCACAAAAAATAAAATCAACAAGTTAAATAAAACTTCATACATTTTTTATTGAATTAATTTATCAAGAGATATAGGAAACATCATAGGAGAACAGAAGAAGATGTTTGACGATTCATGAGAACTCTATCGCAAAATTTTAGAAAATTCAGATATGGTGGCCAGGGAATTCAATTTCCTTGGAGTCTGAGGTATGTCAATTGGGTTTGAAGGCTTGTAAGTGAACTTTGATCGGTGATTGTTGCTCCGGAGCAGCAAACAATGGTGGTTGTGTTGTTGAGGCATTGGGTTGATGGTGATGCTTCAAAGAGCTTCCTTTCACTTCTTGATCGGAAAACTGATTGCATGGAGGAGCAGATGGTGGTTGTTGTTCTGGAACAGCAGAGGATTGTGGTGGTTGCGAATGGGATTGAGAGTGACTTTCCAGTTTGGTGGAGCTTGTGGATTTTGAGAAGATTGAGTCGTGTAGTTAGAGTAATTTATCAGCAACTTAACTAACTAAACCCAGAATTATGCAGACTTTGGTTTTCAGACAAGGATTACCGACAAATAGACTTGTTTGTAATGTTCACTTGTTGAATGTGTTGATTTTCCTACATACATGTTCGACGATCTTATGGAATTTGACCGTTATTTTTTGTTGGGTTTTATTTTGAGTAATTTGACAATTATTCTTGTTTAAATGACAATTACTTTTATTTTTCTACATATATGTTTCAGGATAATAACCATTTTAATTCCTTCACACAAAAAAAAAAAATTAACCATTTTAATGTACTGATTAGTTACACTACTACTAATTTCCAGGTCTCTTTTTAAAGAGTTTGAAATGTCGTACTATACATAAACATGATATCCTTTGCTCAAGCTGTGAACTTTAGTTAGTTTTTTTTTTTTTTTTTTTTTTTTGGCTTTTGAGATGTAACCGACTTCTAACCATGGTTATTTAGTTTGTTAGTATTAATTACGTTAGTTTCGGCCATTAACTATCAATTTGAACTTTTTTTTTGGTACAAAAGAGGGTCAAAGGCCCAAAGGGAAAAAAAAAAAAAAAAAACTAAGAAGCTAGATGTATATTCCTAGGTATACAAGCCCCAGAAATATCATCAAAAAGGAGTCTTCGAAGCTCACTAGGTGGAGTCTCCAAAACAAGCAAATTCCAAGAATTCAAAGAAAAACTGAAGTTTGCTAGCCAGTCAGCACATATGTTGCCTTCACGCCACATGTGAATAACTTGAGTATGCCAATCCCGCCGAAGAAGCTCTTGAATACGTCTTATCAAGGAAGGAATGGTTCCATTGAACTTGCAATTGTTAGAAACCATATCGACAAGCACCTTCGAGTCACTTTCTACTATTAAATGAGATAGACCTTCTCTCCATGCCATGTCAAGCCCTATATAGAGGCCCCACATCTCAACATGTAACGCGTCACATGCTCCAATTTTGCGACTAAATCCTTTAATTCATTTCCCATCAGGTTGACGAAGAAGTCCACCGCAACCTGCAAGCTCCTCATTACCTTTACATGCTCCATCACAATTGAGTTTCACCCAACCATCAACTGGCATCTTCCATCCAATATACACGGTATCCTTAGGTTGAGGGTTGATTTGCAAATGATTTTGAGAACTTTCTTCAATGGACCTGATGTAATTTTGGATAACATAAGATGGATTAGCCGGTCTTTGGAATCCTTCTTCAAAAATTGATTTGTTTCGCCAAGTCCATAAATGCCAACAGGTTGTCATGAAAGTTGTTTGCCATGTAGACTTAGAAACTCCATTGCATTTTTTACTAAGGTTTTTGAAAACCCAATCTCTGCAATCAACAAAAGAAAAAAAATTAGTTTTCCAATCCGAAGGAACAAGTCTAGACCATACCTGAAAAGATGTCAAGCAGTCACGAAGCACATGAAGGACAGTCTCATCTGCATTCCCACAACAGGGCAAGTAGGTGATATACCAACCCCCCACCTACTACGACGATAGTTAGTGAGAATACGATTGTGTGCCACTAACCACATGAAAGTTTGAATACGATGTGGACCCTTCCAACTCCAAAGGATTTTTCAATCCCCTTCCACACTAGACTGGTTCTGAGTAAGTAGATTATAAGCTCTCTTAATCGAGAATTGACAAGTACTAGTGCCTCCCCATCCAATAGTGTCAGGCCCATCAGCTTCAGTCGGTGCAGGGAGTGCTATCAATTTGAACTTTAACACGGTAGTTACAGACAGTCAACTAAATGATGGATTTTGAATTTTGAAAAATATTTGAATGGACATGAGAATTTGACATAAAATTTCGACAAGTATAAAATTACTTATCATTTAATTATTTAACATATACAAATGATTTAATTCTTTTCTCTTTCTACCTTTTTAATTTTTGTGAATGTACCTAAAAACCAGTTTAAGTAAATAAAGAGTTATTATGAAATAAAACTTATATTACTTAAGGTGTATTCTAGGAATGGCATTTTTTTTGAGCAAATTCTAGGAATGGCATTATTAAATATAACAAAATTGGTTAGATTTGTTTATATACCTATGCGATGTACGGGTGAGTTTTATTGACTTATTATTGATAATTATTGTAGTTTATAAAAAATTATAGAATATATTGATATGAATGTTTGTTATATTGATTTTGCTTTCAATTTATAATATAAGTTTTTTTATGCAAGAATATAAGTTAATTGTTTTAATATATTTTTTAGCATTATTTTAATATTGAAAATAAAAATGGTATAAAGTTAACAAATTAGTGAAATAAACCACTTACATTTAATGTTTTTTGCACTCTTAAATGAAAAATAAATGAAGTATAAGAGAGGTAGAACAGTGAAATAAAAATAGGATAAAAAGAAAACTTTCTAAATGGTAGAAGGTAAATCATGAAATTTATACTGTCCGGTTGAATCGTTATTGTCGTGTATAAGAAAATTATGTAATTAAAAATATGCAACATTTTAATATTTTCTATCTTATGAGGAAATAAGAATATACTATATGTATCACACAATAGATTACAAATTATAATAATCTTTTAGTATATCAAAATTATTGGACATATGACTTGAATGAAAAAATTATACACACAACTAAATAGTACATTAAGACAAATGATTTTCTATTTATGGGATAATTTATAGGATTATAAAACTCAAAAAATTAAAATAATAAAATGACAACTTTAAAGATAAAAGTTATGGTAGAACTTGTGAGATTATAATAATTGAGTTGTCGAGGCTGGGTAGCTTTATTATTATAACTTAAAATGATTTTTTTTATAATTTAAATAATAGAATGAGAGAAACGGAGGGAAAAGTTATTGTAGAACTTGTAGGGTATCAATATAGCAGGGATGGTTTGCCTTCTCCGGCACCTCTAACTTTTTTTTGTTTAAAAAAATGACACATTTGTAAAATCTCATCTTAATTAACGTATTGATAGAAGAAAAAAAATAGAACAATAGAAAAAAGAGTTTCATAGTTATGCAAAAGAGTATGATTAAGATTTTATCAAACAGATTATAATCAAATCAAAAGGAACATGGAAAAATGAAAATGAAATTCTCAAGATGAAAAAGATTGACTAAGATTGTACCAAACGTTGCAAAATAAAAACCAAATATTGCTTCTCTTTATTTTTTTTGGGCAGATTATATAGAAAGTGATAACATGAGATAAGAATGAGTAAAGAAGTTGTTGAACTTTTCCTTCAAATATTGTGTGCATGCATCAAAAGTATTGCCTCTAGAAAATAAATAAAAAAATAAGAATAAACAAACAACAACTAGAATATAAGGAAGAGAGGATGATGAGATGATACATGAAGAGGGAAGAAAATAACAACAAAAAAAAAAAGAGAGAGATAAATGTATTGAGAAATGGGGAGAGTAAAAGTGCAATTGTTGTAACAATTACATGTACGTAGTATGTGTTGTTTGTGGTTCAAAGAGTTTGTTGGTTATGAATTTACTCATATATACTGTGTATTTATTAGTGATGTTGTTTGTGGATAATTTGATCATGAGAATGGTGAGTTAGTGAGATAATATGAGTTTTTTTTTTTTTTGTGTGTTGTATGTGTAAGTGATGAGAGGCAGTGGGGATACATAGGTTATTTTTTTCTATTTTCTTAATTTAATGATTAATTAATATAATTAGAGTTTTGGAGGGAAATTTTTAGGCTAAATTACTTGTACAATTATAATTATAAATAAATGATTTGAGATCAAAATATAAGTACTTTTTTTTTTCTTATATCTGACCTCAAATGGAGTACTAGTATTTAGGGATGAAAAAGGCTCTAAAAATAAAGAAATTCTATTTTGATCTTCACAATTCAGAATTATAGAAGCTATATAATTTAGTCCTCGTATGAAGTAAATATGAATAAACAATCAATTTAGTCCTTAAATTATCACTCTTAATTCGATTTAGTTTTTAAACTATAAAAAATACTAAATAGTTTCTAAACTATACAAAACTTGTCAATTTATTCCCTAAAGTATATAAAAATACATCAATCCGGCCCCCAAAATCTCAACATCATGGACTAAATTGATTGATTTTATATACTTTAGGGACTATTTAGTATATATTTTTATAGTTTAGGTACTGAATTGGTGAGAGATTGTTAGTTTAGGGATTAAATTGATGGTTTATTCAACTTAATATCAAATTAGTATTTTTTTTTAGTGGAACTAAATATCAAATCAGTCTTTGCAATTGTTGGTGTTCAATCAATTTAGTCATTTTGTCATATAATAACTTCACAAATGTTGAGTCGACATCTCCTAAAAAGAATGTTGAGTCGACTCATTTTTTAAGGCACGAATATATAACTAGATGTTTACGAAGGACGTATAGGGTAAATATGTTTTTAGAGTAATAATTCAAAAAGTATAATGCTATTTAAATATATTTGAAATAGATTGAGGTACAAAAGATGTTGTATAAATGTATCTCTTTATATTAATTGTTTCTTATAATAATACAAACAAATAAATTAAGTGTTATTATCTATTGTTATGAATCAGAGAATCCCAAAAGGATAATAGTCATAATGATCGGCAAGGAAGAGTGCATAGTTGTATTCATGAGGAAGATAACCATAGAGACTCATAGGAGAATCAATAGATTGATAAAAGATATGTGAATGAGTACAAGAGTGAGGTATTTATAGGAGTGAGTTGGAGTAACTAACTCTAACTAACTTGCTTGCTCTCCAAGCTATCTAGATAGCTTGCTCTCCAAGCTATCTTCTCACTATATTCTAATAGTCCCCCTCAAACTCAAAGTGGGAAAACTCACCAATTTGAGTTTGAAATACAATGAAAAATTACAATTTATGCATACTAGATTAACTAAGCAAACTAGGGGGTAAACGAAGTAAAACTAAAACTGATAGGAAAAACAAGAGAAGCCCAAGATGGAGGCCCAGTAAGGTTCTGATGGAGCTCTTGTTCAAGTGAGAGAGGATATTGCCAACGATTCTCTTCACAATTACAGCAAACATGATTCTGAACTGATACAGCTTATACCAAACTTTTCCTTCCTGTAAACTCTGAACAAAAAAAAGTGATTGTCTACGAACGCGCTTCTTTAATCAAAACAACTTTCTGCTTCATTCTTCCTAGTCTGCAATCAGCTTTTGCAGAACGCATTTGTTTGAAACAACTTAATTGAAACGTGCAAAACAGCTTATTGAAGACGTAATTCCGAAATACACTTCGCTGATGCAGTGATGCTCAAAACCGCTTAAGGTGTAAAGTAAAGTCAAACGCGATTCTGAACAGAACAAAACACAAACAAGAATTGAACCAGAAACCATGACAAAACGCGCTGCTCGAATTCTCCTTTTGTCCATACATTCTTGATCTTGATTGATGTTGAATCTGAAAAGAAAGGAGAAAGAATAACTGGAACTGTAAACGTCGCACAGAAAGATTGACGATGAGATCGACGAAGAGTTCCATCAGAGAACCGTTTCTTCCCTCTATCCCATGGTATCCACCATAAACGGAATTGGATTGGTTGGAGAATTGTGAAAACAGAGAACAGCAAGAACGAAGAACTTCCACCAGGATCGAAATCAACAATGAACTCATCATGGAACTGGAAAAACTGAACCTGATTGTGGACATCAGAAGCGAATTGTTCAGCCTGTTTTCCGACGAAAAACCACAAGACACAAGGTCTCGCTGCGGCGACGCCGTAAACAGCGCTCCTCAATCTCACCGGAGCTGTGTGAATGACGAATTCTTCCGACACTTCAGGAACAACGAAATCAAAACAACGATTCTTCAATTTAGGTTCAACCTTCATTTTCTTGTCCTCTTGTGAAACGGCAAACTCACAATCGCCGCCATCGACGATGTTGCTGCAAGGTTCAGAGAGAGCGCAAGAAATGTCACCAATCTTGACGGAAAATCCATCGAATTTGGGTTCGATTGAAGGAGTAGAAACCAGAATGATTGGAGAATCGAAACTGCCGAATCGGATGCAATCGTGAGAAGCTGAAGTAGCCTGAAACGCAGAAGCAGAATCTGCATCAACAGAATCTTCATCTTCATCAATGTCGGAAGCGGAAGCATCATCATCTTCATCCCTAGGGTATCGCTCTGATACCATGTTACGAATCAGAGAATCCCACGGATAATAGTCATAATGATCGGCAAGGAAGAGTGCATAGTTGTATTCATGAGGAAGATAACCATAGAGACTCATAGGAGAATCAATAGATTGATAAAAGATATGTGAATGAGTACAAGAGTGAGGTATTTATAGGAGTGAGTTGGAGTAACTAACTCTAACTAACTTGCTTGCTCTCCAAGCTATCTAGATAGCTTGCTCTCCAAGCTATCTTCTCACTATATTCTAATATCTATCATAACTTATATTGAAATATAAACAATAACATGCAAATATTTGAATTGATGATATCTTTTACATTATAGTCTAAAATAAATCATTTTTACGATAGAAGTCTTTTAAGGCATGATTATATAATTTGTTTGTTCAGGGATTTCATTTATGTCTATTTTTACAAGCTTATACTCCGTAGTTGATTGCACGTCCACCCAATTTTTACGCAAAAGCAAACATCCTTAATCTATTAGCTAAAAGCACATGATTGGTTTTATATCCTTTTTCTTAAGAAGTGATCGTTTTATATCCTATATTTTCTTACTATACAAAATGAAATCCAAGTTTAATTATTTAATTTTTAGTTCTATGTTTGCATGGTGAGTGTCATCAACATTTAGCAAGTCCAAGTTTAATTACTTATTTGTAGTTCTATGTTTGCATGGTACCAACACTTAACCTCCTGGAGCACGTGCACAAATCACTCTATCTCCTAAAAAATCATTCCTTAGAGCATCTCCAGCGGTAGAACAATATTGATGTTCTCAAGGTAATTTTGTGGGCCAATTAATTGCCACATAGAATGCAAGAACTTTCATCATTTTCACTCCAATGGAAAAAAACAACCTTATGTTCTTGTTTTATTTTAAGTGGGCCTTATGTTTACTTTTTAAATTGTATGTTGTGCTCTATTGTTTATGTGTGTCAGAAAAAGCAAAGCTGGAACTTGTTCTTGCTGTAGAACAGTTCTCCACCCTGGCTGCCACGTAAAACTGCTCCAATGCTAAAAACAAAACAAATTATGTTCTTGCCTTTGAAGAACTTTGAAGAACAGAGCGTTGGAGTTGCTCTTAGTTACTACCGTCGAATAATATATAAAAGTATACCAACTAAATTTGGATAATATTATCTAAATTATTGAATGCACTAGATTTTTTTTTTAATGTGGCAAATAAGTCATTATATAAAGGGGAGGAAACATACAAAAGATAATCTCCAAAGCAGAACAAAGAACTATAGGGGAAAAACAACAAGCCAAAAATGACCCTCCAAGAAAGCATCCAACTCCTCAACTCTAGCAAATACCAAACCCCTCCAAGTCAAATAATAAAGATCCAAACGAGTAAAAAAGGTCAAAAAAATAAAAGAATTTTATAATTTGTATTTTTGAAATAGTAAAATATAAGCAATTTTAATTGTATATCCAACTGTTTTCGATCATCAAAGTATTTTTTTTTCTTTGTTATATACACATCTACTACAACGGATAATATTTGTTTGGTCACAACCTTCAATAATTCTTATTTTAAATAAATAATTAATGAGAAATATTTTATGAGTGTGTCTTCAAATGAATTTTAGTTGTGATTGTGATTTCTCACGACGGTGAAATAGGCATGACAATGACACTCAGTTTTTTTTATACTTTTTTCTTCTTCACACTATTAGGGTCAAACCAACGTGGAAGAAAATTTGTTTATGACAAGTTTGTAAATACTTTTTTTTTTATTACAAGTTTGTAAATACTTAGTTGAAGCAATATATTTGAATGATTCTAAATCCACTGCTTTAATATAATCACTAAATTAACATGCCTTAATGCTGCAAGTTGAATTTTTATCAGCATTAACGTTAAATATTTACCGTCTCAACCATCAAAAGGATCCAACGGCATCAAGCACGCCAATTGCAAACATTTGATACATACAGCAAAATTCAAACTTACTTGAATTTTCTTCTAGGTGCGGTCAAATTAAGGTTCTTTACATTAAGCTCATTTTCTTCACCCACTCAAACTACACAAATAATAACTAGACATCACATATATAATAGTCAATTCCTTGCACCATTAATACACATACTCATTTTTATTTTGTCTTGTAACTTGTGCTAGTAAAATTTACATGCATAAATAAACACATTTCACAAATTTCTAGCACCATCAATCATATTCATAATTCAGAAATGGCTTCTTCTTCTTCTTCTACCTTATTCATAATTTTCATTCTATTTCTTCAACTTGTGTTAGTCTTTGGAAACGTTACTCGAAGTTCTACACTATCCACCACAAACAACAATTCATGGCTGTCACCTTCTGGTGAATTTGCTTTCGGATTTCGACAACTTAGTATAACAACAAACCTCTTCATGCTTGCAATATGGTACAACAAAATACCTGAAAAAACCATTGTTTGGAGTGCTAAAAACACAAACAACAACAACCTCGTACAAGCACCGACAGGATCACAAGTTCAGCTAACATCAGGAGGACTCACGTTGACAACTCTACAAGGTGAATCCATTTGGACAGCACAACCAAACACTGCTGTTTCCTATGGAATCATGCATGACACTGGAAACTTTGTTCTTGTGAACAAAAATTCTACAATTGTTTGGGAAAGTTTCAAGTTTCCTACTGATACCCTTTTGCCTAATCAATCTCTTGAATTAGGTGGAAACATAACTTCTAGATTCTCTGAGACCAATTACACAAGTGGGAGGTTCCAACTTCATTTTCGTGATGATGATCACAATCTCATGTTAAGTCCACTTGCATGGCCTACTCAATTACGTTACAAATTTTACTATAGAATTGATGTTAATAACTCTGCATCTTCAAGTTTAGTTTTTGATGAATCAGGAGATATTTATGTTGAAACAAATAATAATGGTACTACTAGAATCAAACCTCCGGGTACACAATGGAAAAATTTAGATTTTGATCCTAAGTTGTATTATTATAGAGCAACACTTGATTATTATGGAGTTTTGACACAATATTCTCATCCAAGGGACACTAAAGCAAAACAAGGATGGACTATTATGAGGTATATTCCTGAAAACATTTGCATTGCAATATTCAATGAAATGGGTAGTGGAACTTGTGGCTATAATAGCTATTGTTCCATGGAAAATCAGAGACCTACTTGTAAATGTCCTTATGGTTATTCATTGATAGATCCAAGTAATCAATTTGGCGGGTGTCAACTCAATTTCACACTTGGTTGTGGAGCTGATAATGGTGACGGATTGAATGTGAAGCCAGAAGATTTATATGAGTTTACTGTTCTTAGAGATGTGGATTGGCCTTTATCAGATTATGAAAAGATGCAACCTTATTCTCAACAGGATTGTCAACAGACTTGTTTGCATGATTGCATGTGTGCGGTAGCAATTTTCAATAACAATACTTGTTGGAAGAAAAGACTGCCTATTGCGAATGGAAGAGCACAAAGTGGTGGACAATTGGTACTTGTGAAAACAAGAGTTTCTCCTCTTGGCCTTTCTTCAACTACACATGATTCGAAGAAAGACAACCGGGTTAAGCCGATTCTTCAAGGTTTACTTATTAGTTCCACTGTCTTCAATAGCATACTCTTAGCTGCGGTTGTTTTTATGACTTTGTTGAAGCCGAAAAGGGTTGTCCAAGCTGCACCTCTGGTGGAAACAAATTTATGTTCGTTTAGTTATGACGCATTAAAAGAAGCTACGTGGGGTTTTAGTGAAGAACTAGGTAGAGGGTCCTTTGGAATTGTTTACAAAGGTGAGTTAAAAGTAGGATCATCTTGCAATGTTGTTGCTGTTAAGAGATTGGATAGGTTAGCGGAGGATCGCGAGAAGGAATTTAAGACTGAGTTGAGAGCAATTGGAAAAACCTGCCACAAAAACTTGGTAAGGTTGGTTGGATTTTGTGATGAAGGAATGCATAGAATGTTGGTATATGAGTTCATGAGCAATGGTAGTCTTGCAAATATCTTGTTTGGAGAAACCAAACCCATTTGGAATCAAAGGGTTGGATTTTCTTTGGGGATTGCAAGAGGGTTGGTGTATTTACATGAAGAGTGTGACACTCCTATTATTCATTGTGACATAAAGCCTCAAAATATACTCATAGATGAGTACTTTACGGCAAAGATCTCTGACTTTGGTTTGGCCAAGTTGTTATTGGCTGATCAAAGTAGAACAAATACAATGATCCGAGGAACACGAGGATATGTGGCTCCTGAATGGTTCAAGAATGTTCCTGTGACAGCTAAAGTTGATGTTTACAGCTTTGGTTCCATGTTGTTGGAAATTGTTTGCTGCAGAAAAAGTGTGTTGCTGATGGAGTCAGGGGAGGAAGAAAAGGCAATTTTGACAGATTGGGCTTGTGATTGTTATATGGAAGGGAGAATAGATGCTTTGGTGGAAAATGATCAAGAGGCCTTGGATGACATTGACAGGTTAGAAAAGTGGATAAAGATAGCAATTTGGTGCATTCAAGAACATCCTGAAATGAGACCAACAATGAGGATGGTCATGCAAATGCTAGAAGGTGTGGTTCAAGTCCCTGACCCACCATCACCATTTTCCTTCAGTTCGATTCCTTGACTTCCATACCTTCCAGCCAAAAATATCGAGGGTGCGAGAAAGTGGACCTCACATTTATTCTAAATACCAACATCAACACTTTTATACAATCATACAATGTTTGTGATTATTATCTGTTATGATTTCTTTCTTATTTGTATATTTCCTGCATAATGAAATGTAGCTTTATATGTTTTTTTTTTATGTCTTCGAAACCATGCAGATTCAACAATTCTATGGATGCTAATCAAAATTGAGTAATGGTCAGTAATAAAAAAAATATTCTGCAAATGACCAACCACACACTCTGAACCAGATTGCATGAGTAGTACAAGATAGTCTATGTAATACACCTCTAATGTTTCAGCAATTATGTATTTCCTAATGTTATAGTACTATTACGTTCATGGACAAATAATATGCTATAGAATTTAGGACATGAGCCAACTATGTCAATGAGGAGAGATATTTCCAACCTTGTGAACCCATCGCTCAAGCCTAAGTTGCTTCAAAGCAGGCCCACGATCAGGTTTACGTTTTTGTGGGCATTGCCATTTCCCTGTAATCTCCATGACATTGGACTGTTGAAGATTGGTTGCTTCTGTCAATGCCTTTCTCTTTGCAACACCCTTCTTTTCACATGACAATGGAACTGTTCCTGTACTTGTTGAACACTGCAATAATGTCTTTTCTGGTTTCTTCCAAGATTTTTCTTTATTTTCTCTAGTGCAACTGTTCTTCCTCGTTGTAACAAAACCATCATTTTCGTTATTTCTTGTACAAGTTGAGTTTCTTTCCGAGAATCTTTTAGCTAAACATGTGTTGATGTCAGGCTCCTCAGCTTTGATTTCAGTTTTTGATTTCGCTTCTTCGGCAGTGGCATGCTTTTGTACTAGCTTTGGAGGCCTCATTGCACTTGTATCGGTGTCCAATGACATTAAATGCGCTTCTCTATTACAACCAGGAGTTCCATGATTCCGGTTCACCGGCTCATTATGCGTGGTTGAATTAAGACTCTGTTGCAGTGCCTTATCTTGCATGCATGGCTGCAAAATCTTTTCCAAATGGGAAGTGCTGGCAATAGTTAAATTTTTCTTCATTCCAGTACTACCATCATCCTGTCATTGTTCAATCCCAAAGAACATTTATTGAGTCATATATTAATCAAACTGTCTTCCTATGAACTTTCACAAAGTAAACAGTATCCATTCATGTCATCATCAACTAACTGAATGATCTACTTCTAGGTGCAAGTGAACATAAATGTTTACCTTTGAGCCTTGGCAAAGTAAACAATATCCTATCAGATCATCAACTAACTATCTAATCTACTTCTAGGTGCAATTGAGCAAAATGTTTATCACCATATTACAAATATGCATGATCAGAATTTAGGACCATTGATCATTAACCAAAGGTGTATTATTTACAATTAATTCTATAACAGAGATTTACTAGAGAAATCAGAATATTTTATTTTACCTCCATGTTTTTATCAAAAGAGCCATTGTGTTCAACACAAACTTTCGGGGGAACATTCTCAGACCTGACTTCATCTTTATTAACAACTTCAAAATCAAACCTCTCCTCTTCACACTTATTCCCTTCAGAAACTTCTTCATTACTCAATAGACTACTTGTATCAAACGTTGAAGACTCATAAATGTAGCTAGAGAACCAGTTTCTGATATCCGGAGGCTCTGAATTACAAAAAACACAAGCAAGGTAATCAGTTAGATAGTTGAAATAACTGAATATTTCACATTTTATAAAGAATTGCATAGAAGTATTCTTGTCAGCCAAATTATAGATACTTTTAGCAAAAGAAATTTGAAAAGAAGCATGGAAAGTACAAACCAGAGAAATGTGTGCCTGAGCTGCAAGAATCCAGATTCTGCAAGACAAATAAAAGCGCAACAACACAATTAGACATTAAACTATAAAATCTTAATGTCCCTATCAGCAAAACTTTGATGGCTCTGAAAGAAAGTTGACCAACCATAACCTGATTTCTTTTTTCCTTCTTTCTTTAGCCTAGTGTAGATTAGCTTCTATAGTTTATGAAATATGTTTAATCAAAATAAACTATGAACCCTTATAACTTATGACAAACTTATATCTTAGTAAGCGTATATGAAGAAATTAAATAATCTCAACATATAGCTAAAGCCTACATGAAGAAATTTTCAATTTAAAACTTGATTACATAATTTTAAATATTGAGCTTGAATCTAGACAGTCCAATCAAATGGAATATTAACCCTGAAATTTGATGACCCTGAAAGTAACTATGATCCATTAACACTATAACTTGAAAAAAAAAAATTCTACTACCTTCAGCCTAATTTAGATTTGCTTCTGTGATTTATGGAATATTTTTAATCAAAATAAGCTTATGAACCCTTATAAAAGCTTGTGTCTTTATAAGGCTACAGTTCAACATGAAGAAATTAAACAAAAGAGTTTTTGAAAATTTTAGATGATGTAACTAATCTCAACATATAGCTAAAGCTTAAAGCAAAGCTTAAAAAAAAAAAATCTAAATTATCATAAGATTCTTTCAATAATTTTATTAAGATTAACGTTTCAGATTCAAAAAACAAAAAATTGAGTAAAATATTCACCTTGGTCAAACATGGGTCCTCTTTCTGATTATCATCTTTAACACAAGTTCCACCACATTGCACTAGCTTCTCTCTAACAACCCATTCATCTTGAACCCTAACCTTATCAAAATCTGCTTCCTTCTTTTCATCTTGCTGAGATTCTTTTCTTTTGAAAGCCGATTCTTCGAGAGTGAAATTTGAATCCAGATTGGGAGATTGATATTCATAGCTTGAGAACCAATTCCCAACATCAGGAGGCTCTGAAAAAACAAATCACTAACAGAAATCAAAAGGAAATTCCTTTTTTAGGTTTTTGTGTTAAAAAAATAGAACACTCAAAATTATTCATTCCTAATTTCAATTCCAATGGTTTTGTTCTATAAGGATATGGACACATACCAGAAGGGCACGATGACGACGACATTGAAATCCGAACCTAAAAGAAAGAAAGAAAGAAAGAAAAATCAGAAGGTACAAGAAGGTAAATAATGAAAAGAGGTTAGAGGAATATGAAAATGGGTACCTGAGAAGTGATGCTTTGAAGGTTTGGAATTGAATGTTAAAGATATATGAAATTTTGAAATTTCGCGGTTTGGAATTGGCGCTTGTTTTTTTTAGGCGCGTTTGTTTTGGTTTAAAAGTAATGGTCTTTTTTTTTCTTTTTTTCTTTTTTGAAGGATGTGTGTCACAAACTTATTGGTATTGGTAAAAAATACTTCAATCACGATAAAATAGATACAGTAAGATTTAAACTATTAAACCATTTTCTCATTAGTTATTTGGTTTACAAGGACACTGGAAATCAATTTTTTTGTTGCAAGTAGATGAAGTGGTAAATGATCTTAAACTCACAAATACAATTGTGAGGTTCTAAGTTCGAATCAGGGTGAAAACATTAAACATATCAATATCGTCATTGTCAACTGAGTTAGGTTTTACGGATACAAGAAATCAATTTTATTTCTATCATAACTTATCTTATAATGGGGGTGAGAGTTGAGTTAGAATAGTTTACTGTTATAAAAACCAATTATATTTAAGGAAATAAAAAATTAAAATTAAAAGTTTAAGGTTGGTTACTCTTTTTTTTTTTTTTTAGCAATATGTTATTTTCGGTTCTTAAAGTTAGAGTATCTCAATTTTAAAAATTATGCAAATATATGTTTTTTTTTTTGAGAGCACAAATATATGGTTCTACCGTCAGTTTTATTTTACTTAATCGCGTACAACATTTTTTTTTAATTAAATTTTGCTAAAATTTAAAAACATCATAGGATATACGGTATTTTTATCAGTGAGTGTAAAGTAAATTTGCAGTCATGTTATTAGACTACTAGAATGTATCAAATTCAGAAAAGTATAAAGGTTTATCATATGATCATATCTATATCACAATTTATTTATCTTTCTCTAAACCCAAAATAAACCTGGAATAAACCCAAAATAATAATATAATTAATTTCTAGATTTCCATTTGTAAATAATATAATGGATTACCCGCGTATCTAATGCAAAAGTAAATCACCCCATGGTGTGAAGATGACATTATAAAAATTTCACCGTCATATTAAAATTAAGAGAAAAATTGTCACAACTTTTTCCCAAGCAGATGTTGTAAACCTTTTGTACTGTATACATTATAATTTTTTTTGTTCTGTTTTATAACTTAGACATAACTCAGCAGTACGAAACATAACTTAAAAGAAGTCCCCCACCCCCAATATTTTAATAGCATACATTGTTCAATATTGTACAATTTGTTACAAATACAAGACAAGGAAGATTATATCTATTGTTGTGGATGAGACAGATGGTCTTCAATTTGTGCCACTGTCCGATCCCCCGTTTTGGTAGTTTTCCAATATTATACTGCAGTTGTTCATTGTAAATGCATCAAGAAGCCCATGATTCCAAAGTTTGACCATGAATAATCTCCAACACCTGAGTATGAGGGAGGATATGCAAAAAATTTAATAAGATGAGATATGCAGCAAACAAAAACAAAAGGAAAAAAATATAAATAAGATCCTTCAAAAAATAAATGCAAATAATATGTAAACTTTCAAGTGGTTGGCAATTGACATATTGTTATAATTCATATAACGACACAAGAGTTATCTAAGCATATGAGATTGGATTTTTGTTCTCTTAAATGATAAAAATGCCATTTTTAAGGATCAATATCTATGCTTGTTTTTTATTATCTTCAGAACAAATCCTTTTAGCAGGGAAACTACAGAAATTAGAGAACTATTAGTGGGCGAAAGGAGCAGAATGAGTACCAAAATAAAGTTCGGGATGAATTCAGCTCTTTTGCATAATGCTTGGAAAATGCCTCACAAGCCCACGGAACATGACCATCAGCCAGTACCCTACCACAGTTAAAAAAAAAACAAGATATCAACAATAATCAAACACATGGTACAGAACTCTGTTTAACTCATTCTGCAGAAACCGTGGGGAAAAGAAACAAAAATAAAATATTAATATGGTCGCCATCAGTGGACACCTTTGTTTCCTCATAAAAGAGTTCCAGAGATGCATGAGCTGCTTTTCATCTTTGGAAACATCCACAAAATCATCAAGCATCTGCAACATTAAACAACAGTGATTAATGTTAGATCAGTTGCACTTTAAATATCCGATAGTAAACTGCACAAGATCTTAAGGAATTACTAGAACAGAAAAGGATCAAAATGAACGGGGAATTTTAAGAAGTTAAAAGAAACATCATATTTTCAACAAATTGTAATCAGAGCCGGAGAGCTATACTATATGTGATCATGTTATGTTAGTTAGATCACCAGCCCTGATGCAAAAGTAAAAAAGGTATTGAAAACGCAAACAGAGAACACGCGTTATTTGATTACAAAATTCGACCAATTTGTGCCTACCACTCAAACTAAACAGCAGCAACAATACCTATCTATTATTCAAGGTTGTTTACAAAGTATAACATGTTTTTAAACACTATGGTCCAGCTTGAGCAACCTGCCCACTTATCGGTAAACTGTGAGTCATACCCACATGTTCATGTTCATTCTACAAAACATGCCCAGAAGTAACAATCTAAAATCTAAATGCATCATTTTGAAATATGCAAAAGAAGAAAAACAGAATTTGAAATATATTTTAAGATTACCCTTCTATCTTCCAGGTTAGCAACTCCATCATCAACTTCATCTTCACTATCACGGTCTGATAACACTTGTTCCAGTGCCATGGGCTTCATTAACACAGAACAAAATGAGTAATCCATATAAAGTGCTAAAGCTAGACAATATGCAAATTGTATGGATTTAATCCATATATTATCTAATTAATCCTAAAAACATGAAAACCAGTAGCACTTCAGTTAATATTGACCCCATGCACTCTTGTTTGTTAGAGATAAAATAAAATAAAATTTCTAAAGCTAATGGTAATTACAAAATGAGGATTAACAGTCTAGTATTAAAAACATAATGGTAATTACAAAATGAGGATTAACAGCCTAGTATTAAATCCATAATGGTAATTAGAAAACGAGGATTAACAGTTTAGTATTAAATCCATTTATGGAGATGCCAGATAACTGTTGAACAAAAAAGGCAAGGGGTCTCTACAGTTATCAAATCAAAAGAACCTGTAATTCACTTATAGAAATTAACTTGTACGTAAAATAGTCCATACACCAAGCATGTTAGGGAGCGAATTAGGTGAATAAAAAATCAGAAGGATCTAAGACAATTAATTACCTGAACTCTGTGTGAGTGAAAGAACTGCCTCTTCTGCAGGAGCATACGACTGGAGAAACAATTGACATAAATGAGCATATCAGGACTTCATAAGATTGAAAAGAAAGAAGAAGAAAAAAAAAGGATGGATGTGACTCTACTGTCTCAATCTAATAATATTTCACTGTGATTACAGAATTTAAAAGGTATTCTTTAAAAAAAATGTGCATCAGATGATGCAACAGTAAGAAACTTCAATCACAACATGGCTGACAGAAATACAATACAAGAATTGTGCAAGTCAAACAGATATTCAACTTTGTATTATTTTATAGGGTTAATAGGTCTTTACCCCCTGTAAAAAAAAAATTGATTTACCCCCCTGTAAAAAAAAATTGTTTTGATTTACCCCCCCTAATAGGCCAAACAAAAACGAAAATTTCTTGAAAAATAAAATAAAATAAAATTGGTTTTTGTTTGGCCTATTAGGGGGGTAAATCAAAACAAAAAAATTTATAGGGGGTAAATAAAAAATAAATAAAATAATTTACAGGGGGAAAACCGGAAATGACCTATATTACAGGGGGTAAAGACCTATTAACCCTATTTTATATGATATACACATGTCAAGCATGTGTTTAGTATTTAAATCAATACTACACATGCATGTGACATAGAAAGAAAGCAAGGTTTTAAAAGTAATACAGAACCGTCAGATTCGACTGGTTGAACAGGGAACCAGCCAATTTGGCGGTTGGTTCAATTCCATTCAAACATAATATAAATGAAACGGATGGAACCACTGCTAGTTCAACCTTTTTTTTCCTTTCTTTTGTTACTTTCTTATTTACTTGTTAGTCATCCAGGGTTAAACGAACCATGACCTAGAGGTATTGTCGGCTCGAATTCTGGTCTGGTTATTAAAACACTGATAGAGACTACTTACTTAATACTCCCTCTGTCTCTATATATAAGCACCCTTTGCCTCTAATAAAAGGGTGCTTATATATAAGGACGGAGGGAGTATTTCAAATTCAACAAGCGAACAGCTAAGCGGCAACAGAAATAAAATAAATAAAAGAGAATCTAAAATAAATAAAATCTGACGGAACACATCCAAGAGTTAGCACCGAGATGTATGCTTTTTGCAGATGATGTAGTCTTGCTTGGTGAGTCGAGGGAGGAGTTAAACGGGAGGCTAGAGACTTGGAGGCAAGCCTTAGAAGCGTATGGCTTCCGCCTGAGTAGAAGCAAGACGGAGTATATGGAATGTAACTTCAGCAAAAGGAGAAGTGGGTCTACCTTGGAGGTGAAAGTTAGAGATCATATCATACACCAAGTTACGCGGTTTAGATATCTTGGGTCCATAGTACAAAATGACGGAGAAATAGAAGTTGATGTACATCATCGTATTTAAGCTGGGTGGTTGAAATGGAGAAGAGCCTCAGGTGTTTTGTGCGATAAGAAAGTACCACTTAAGCTGAAAGGAAAGTTCTATCAGACAGCAGTCAGACCGGCAATGTTGTATGGTACGGAGTGTTGGGCGGTTAAGAGCCAACACGAGAGTAAAGTAAGCGTAGCGGAGATGCGGATGTTGCGTTGGATGAGTGGTAAGACTAGACAGGATAGGATTAGGAATGACACCATTAGAGAGAGAGTGGGGGTAGCACCTATAGTAGAAAAGTTGGTAGAAAATAGGCTTAGATGGTTTGGACATGTAGAGAGAAGACTCGTAGATGCCGTTGTAAGAAGAGTAGATCAAATGGAGGAGAGTCAGGTTAAAAGAGGCAGGAAGACCTAAGAAAACCATTAGAGAAACCATTAGAAAAGATTTAGAGGTCAATGAGTTGGATCCAAATATGGTTTTTGATAGAACATTATGGCGTCATTTGATCCATGTAGCCGACCCCACTTAGTGGGATAAGGCTTGGTTGTTGTTGTTGTTGTTAAAATATAGTCAAGTATGATAAACTCATTTAGAAGTTATAACTGAAGTTTATAGATTCAAAATATAAGATAAGAAAAAACAAGGCTTTGTGAACATAGTCAACATACCTTTTTGAGTCTGAACGGTCTGCATTTAACTTCTTTGCTTTAGTAGGCAGAGCAGGATCACTTTTATATATTGATTTGCTACATTCAGGGTCCTCAGAAGATTGGGGCATGGCAATTGAAGCACCTGGAATGTTAAAACTAGATTCAACATGTTCCGCGTAATCCATGGCACTAGGATGATCAGGACCAAATTTTACCCCACCATTTCCCTCATTCTGCAAATTCTTCTCACTACGAGATGCTCTTGACATATTCTCCCCTTTGCTGGACAGGATATCTACAAATAACTTTAGAATTTCAGTCTATTTCACAAAGACTTTATGGGGAATGAATTGTATAGACATTACTCTCAATTAACAAACTTGGGAAGAAAAAAAGAGTAAGTATTTGTCCCTCTCCTATATACAACAGCAAATGAATTACATCAACTTCCACCTTTTCAGTTTGAAAGGGAGATAAGAGGGATGTTTCCACTTTGAATACTGTATAACACTTTGCATCTTAATAGATAGATTATATGAAGGTATTAAATTAATCTAGCCAAGCTCACACGTACCCCCCATCCCCAAAACAACCACAACCACATCGCATCCCAACTTTTTTCTCTGCCAATAATCCAGCAACATAAAAGAACAGCCTTTCCCGCTTTGTTTTCTTACTGGTTAGAACCAAAAAAAATTGCAACCAGTACTCTTCTTCCTTCTATAAACTATCATAGACCAAACAGTTTTTTCTAAAAGTATGCTTTAAAAGACAAATATCAATGTGTTGCATCTTGGCAAATGTTATGTGCTTTAGGCCACCTAAAAATGTCATTAAATTGTCTCTAAAACTGTTTCTAATCATACTTATGGAAGGCATCAAAATACAATGTATACCGTTGTCTTTCTGTAGAACTCCATTCTGTATGCCTTCTGGTGAATCCAACTTCAAGAAATTTACATTGGCATGCTTCCCATTTTGAACGGAGCCTCTCGGTCTACGCTTTCGAGATCTTGAACTGTATAGTTCGTTAAATAGCTTAAAGTCAATCATCTTAAAATTATATAAATTGATCAATGACTGCTTTAACTAGATATAGACAACCAACCAGAAGAAGAAGGTTTGTGATTGTGGAATTACTCCCTCAGCAACATTCTGCATAGATATAGATATGCCACACGTGTTAACAAAAAAAAAAATAGCAAAAACAAATCATACACCTCAAATGAAATCCCAATCAAGTAGTCATTCAAAAAGGAAATTCCATCATTCAATCTCAGTAACATAAGCAACACATTTCAGACAAATATTCTGTTGAAAATTTCAAGGCATGACAGACTAATGCTAGGTCATATTTAAACCTGAACGTTCTGTTCAACCTTTGCCCAACACCTATAAGAATACATTGGGCAAAGGATAAGATAAACATGATATGCATCTGATCCTGGCATGAGAAATAGATCCCATAGTAAGGTCAGAGTCACAGCCCTGTGGCAGTGCAAAAGATGCCATATAAAAATCATATTCTATGGGATATACATTCTATGAATTCATCAGGAACAGGAAGAGAATGCCGCTGCTAACATCAAACATGGGAAATATAATGTATTATTAGGCTAGATCCTAGTTTTTTCAATAATACCAATGAGTTACTCCTATCAACATTCAGGACTAACTTCATATGATATACAATCCCTAAGCAAGTCAATTCACCACAAGTCCAGTCTGAGAAGGTTCTGACCTCTGATCTCAATACGTCAGTTTTTACAGAGACGTTCACTGCTTGGTAATCATCGGTAACCTAAAAATGGAACTAGTTAAATAACCATTCATTCAGAAATAATAGAATATTAAAAAGTTGACTTGATAGGTACAGCTGCATACCCAGAACTCAAAGTTGAATAGATCATGCGATGCACAAAGATGAAAACGCAGACCCTGCACAAACAAACTGAGGTTAATTAAACTGCCAAAGAAAACGGAGAACGAAACTATCTATTGATTAGGAGAAAAGGTGAAACTTCACATATAAGTTCATATAGCTCTAGTAAAAAAATTGAACAGAACAAATAGCCAAAACAAAGTGTGTTAAGCAAGTCATAATCAATTTGTTTTGTTCAATTATAAAACAAATGAGGAAAATATTTTTGTAACATAAGATGAGCAGGTTGAGATGTACAAAATGTATTGAAGTTATGTATCCAATCAACATTACCACAACAAAATAATACTACATGCATGTAAGAATTCATTTTTGTGAACGGTAAAAGTGGTTTTAGAAAAATAAATTTGATTTCGATCATTACTTAGCATTTTTGGGTGTTCTCAAGTAGAACTTCTTAGCCTCCAAAATAGATTCTAACACTTGAAGTTGGAATTCAGAGCTTCCATGAAGAGCAATCAATTTTAGCCACAAATGTGTTGTTCTACTCACTCTTACGTTAATAAATCCAAACATAAAACACTTTTAGTTCAACGAACGAGAATATTACAAAACCAGTTTATTCAAAATTAATTATCTTTGCAGTAGAACCCAACACAAACTACATAGACTCTTTTTTTCTTTTTTTGATAAAAAAAAAAAAACTACAAAGACTCTGCCATTCAAACAAGATAATGAGTACATAAAATACTGAAATCCAATAGATTTCCATGAAAAACAGTTTTTGAAGTTTTCTCCTAACTTCTAACAAAGAAAAAAGAGAAAAGGCAACAACCTCCCAAATTATCAAATTATGAATGAAAAAAGCAATTACTGTAGTACAAATCACAGCATATACCTTAAAGCTCGCACATTGCATCAAGCAAAATGGACAAGAAAAGTCTTCAGTCACTACATTTGGAAAGAGGCAGAAATGTATCAGTACGGTCAAAATTGTTTTTTTTTTTTAATAAGAAACCATAACAAAAAAAGAGAATAACATGACGAAAATTGCTTTTTTGACAAAGAATACTTCTAATTGACACAAGTAAATGACCTAAATGCCCCCAACGGTAGTTAACTACCACTGGAAGATCCGCCGGCAGTTAACTGCCGCTAGGACCCAGCGGTTGTTAACTACCGCTGAAATTTCACACTACACATCACTTCTTCTTCTCCATCCCAGTATTGTTGCACAATCACTTTTTCTTCTTCTCCCGCTATGGTACTAGTACATAATCATAATCTGGTACAAATCATCATATCCATTGTCACTTAGTTTACCCCCATCCTCAGATAACAAATCATCCTCCATCTATCAACTTCAAGATCAATGTCATTGTCTCTTTCCATTGTTCTGCTTCTTACTATTATTCTTTGAGGTTGATCCTAGTATTTTCTTGTTGTTGTTGAGGTGGATTTATTTGAACGATGAAAGAAAAGAAAAAAAATCAGATCTAGTTTTTTTCTTCTCAAACCCAGATCTGGTTTATTATCAATAAATTAACAAAAATAAAACTATATGCTAAACAAATTGAAAAAATAAACTCAACTGCCTCATTTACAAATAGCTCAAAAATGGTGAAAAAAAATATATCCAAGTCAATCCTGAGAATATTCAGCTATGGTGGTTCTTTGAAATTTTGCAATGATGTTTTTGGATGTTTTCCAGTTTATGTTTTAATAAATAATTTACTCATTTAATTAAATAATCTGATTGTGTACAATAATAATGTTTTAATTTGTTTAAAGATGTAAATTGTTAGAAATTTTGCAACGAAATCAATGGCAGAGAACCAATGAATTTCGTTGGAAATTCTTAGAGAAGATGGGGAAGAATTCATAGAGAACCAATGTAAATTGTTAAAAATGAAATCAATGGCAGCAACAAAGATGGAGAAGAAGAAAAGAAGACAGAGAAAGTGAATTGAAGAAATGAATTGAGCGGTAGTTAACTACCGCTGGGTCCTCAACGGTAGTTAACTACCGCCGGGTTCTCAACGGTAGTTAACTACCGCTGGGGACATTTTAGTATTTTACATGTGTCAATGTGAACTTATCAATGTCAGAAAAGCAATTTTCTAACATGACTAGGGGTGTGCATAACAACCAGTTTTAGGCCCAAATCCATAACCATATCCAGTCCACTTTAAAATATCTGGATTTTTTTAAATGGGTTACCAACCAACCCATATTAAACGGGTTGGATATCCAAACCAGTTAAAATTCGGATCCGGATCAACTTCCGTTCAACCAACCTCTACCCTGAATCCCTCGCGTGGGACCCACGCGCTCATCATTTCCTCATCGGATCCCTCCGCTGTCGCATCATCACCGCCGTCTCCGACGCCGGCGTAGTCGAAACCTTCATCTCCGACATCACTCTCCCTTCCAACACCTCCATCCTTGGCCACTCCCCTCCGCAACAGCAAAATCATGAAAGAAATTGAACAAATTTGGGATATTCAGAAACAAGAAAGAAGAAGAATACCCAAAATTTGAAACGGTTGTTATTCGGAGAAGCATCATTAACACTGTTCCTTTCAACGCACTCGCCGCATACGACCTCCGCTCCCGACGCCGAATCTTTATCTCTCTCCTCCCTGACTCCGACGACGAATTCACTATCTCCACCCTCTCCACTGCCACCGATGTCGCCGTCGATCACACTGGCAACGCATATGTAAACAAATTCCGCCGGAAACTTCATCTGGAAAGTAACAACCGACGGAACCGCCTCAATCTTCTCAAAATCAATTTTCAAACCAGTTTCAAACCAGTTACGACGCAGTGGACGGAACAGCAAGAATTGTATGTTACGACAAACCAGTTTCAAACCGGTTCCGAACCGGTTCTGAACCATATCCGAACTAGTTGTACTTAAAAACCGGTTTTTAGAGAAGTGGTTTCAGGAACCAAACCAAACCCAAATATTGGTTTTGGTTTTGGTTTGGTTTTAACTTTGCACACCCCTAAACATGACAGACCACCCAAAAAAAAAGCATTAAAAAATGCCAGCTCAAAAGAGTAATGTTTACAAAATCTTATCTGTCCAAATTAAAGGCAGATGAAGTTCAGCACTTGAAAACTA
Source organism: Medicago sativa (assembly GCF_051527215.1). Lineage (NCBI taxonomy): Eukaryota > Viridiplantae > Streptophyta > Magnoliopsida > Fabales > Fabaceae > Medicago > Medicago sativa. Next base: position 5,822,233 of record NC_140753.1, read on the forward strand.
TCAGCCATAAGCATCTATGGAAGGAAGTCGGAATCGAAAATAAAAATATTACCAAATTGTTTATTAGTTTGATTGCTCTTAAAAATTGTACTTATTATAGGAAGGTAGTGGTAAGATGTAATGCTGAACATAGTTGGTGACAATTTGATAATATGCTGTACCTTCAGTCTTTCGAAGCACATTGTAACAGTCCCTATAGTTGAAAACCACAATTCCTGCTCGCAACCTTCAAAACAGAAAGCCATCAAACAATTGCCACCCAATAAGGCAAACAATAAATACAATCAACAAGAAACGCAAGGATAAAGCATAGCAGAACAATTTCTTTCTTAATTGTTATTCAGGCAAGCATGCAAAAATCATCAGCTGATGAAGAATAGACATCATGGTATGCTAAAGAATTACTTGGACAGTATTTGAGACTAGGGACAAAATGCAACTTTCAGTCTAGAGTTTTGTAATTAAAATAAAATAGCCAAATAATTTACTGTTTACTTCTTGTCCTACTGTTAACATCTTTCTTCAGTGAGACATTTACTTCTTTTCGGCATCTAGACTCAAAACTTCACCTTACCAGTTACCACCCCTAATGAAGCATTGCATATTACATAAGATAGATATCTGAAAATGGTGAATCTTTATTCGATATGCAAAGAGTCTAGTTTCTCTTTTCAACTAATAAATTGTGAATTATTTAATGAACAAATCTTAAGTACGGCGCCTTAGGTCCTATTATTGTTGTTCGCCAATAAATTACGGACACGTGCGCTGTGATTTCCCTCTAACAAGGGAAACCTACGCCGCCCGTGAATGGTGAATCGAAATTTCACATTTCGTGCCGGAATCGAAAAACAAAAACGGTGTCATTTTCTTGCAGGGTCCCAAATTACCAACCCCCCCCCCCCCCCCCCCCCCCCAAATCAACTTCCCAGACTGCCACCCAGATCGAAGTCTTCACTTCTGCAAGTCATCCTCTATCATATGTTTGCTGGTTTAATAGTCAAAGAAATGGTGGGGAACAGAGTGAGTTTTCACACACTTCCTAGTTCTTCAGCATCACGTTTACTTTTTCTTTTCCATCAAGGGTTGGTATTCATTGCAGGTCAGGCAAGTCTAAATTAAAATTTTCATACAATGGTACAAGGAAACGAAGCAGTGATGATTCTGCAAATACAACTTGCGGGGGTTTTCTTTTTTTTAAAAGATAATACATGACAAGTGTCCTTAGTTTATTGGCGAACAGTAATATCAAAACATAAGGAACTGTAATTAAGTTTTGTCGGTATTTAAATAGTTTTCGTTTGTAGCATTTATTTCTCTTATTGTCGGATTCTCAATCCTCGCTTATCAAATTCCTTTTTTTCTGTATCGATTCTCCTATTACCAAAAAAAGTAGATAGATGGTTACTATTCATGTATCCCCAATAATTAATTTCTATCAGTATAACTCTTAAAAATCATGTTGAATCAACAATTTAAGAGCAAGGAAATGGTATAAAGAGTAGTGTACTTCAACAAATTGAATGATGAAACTAAAAAATAAATGAAATAACTATAATTCATGTATATAACAATTCGAAGGAATATTTACCTCCTTTTTTGCTTTGCTTTTATTTTATAGCGCAAACATCTCTTAAGAAAAGTAGGCTGCAAGAGAAATGAATTCCAAATAGTATCAATCAACATATCTTTTATATTACAAAAAGCATAAAATTTTGACATGTATGCTAATTTCAATTTTTAAGAGCAACTTTCAAATGTAGAATCGCATAAAAACCGCTTCACATGTTTAATATCAACCAACACTGCTCAGCTCAGTGGAGTAACCTGCCCTAGGACTCGGGGAAAAGACCTAGTACTCCCAGGTTCGATTCCCGTAGAGTTCAAAAATGTGTTGGCCAGACTTTACTTGGCCCCCGGGCAAGCTAGTCTTACGTTGTCTACAAGGGGACACACCCCAACGATGATCCCGAATCAAAAAAATAAGTTTAAATATAAGAAAAAAAATCAGTGAACCATATCTCATCTCGGCATTAAGTTCAAATCATAGCAAGCTCAGCTCACAACAATTTCTAATACCTTAATCATAAAATTATCAATCATCAATATTTAAACTACCAAAACACAAAGAAAAAAATAACACAAAAACAATAAATGAATATTATGGAGCATAATTTAAAAGTTAAAACAATCATATACTGATTAGGAAGTAATAATCAAGCTATAATAATACTATACATTGTGAAGAGAACGACGATAGAGAATATTGTAGAATTCAACAGGTTTGCAATAAATCAAAAGACTTTCATCAGCTGTGATTTCTTCTTCACCGGAATTATGCACCGGTGAATTTTGCCGGCACATGTTGAATTCTTCAACCTACAAAAAAAAACACAAAATCAAACTTCAATTAAACACACATTGTTACACGCAATTGAAGTAATGAGCTTAAACACACTTAGGTTAAACGAATATTTCAGCTGAAAACAAAGAAATTCATGAGAGAGAGAGAGAGAGAGAGACTCACAGAGGAGAGAGAAAATGCGAAGAAGAAGCTGATGTTCTTGGTCGATCTGGCGGAGAAGGGAAGAGCATGGCACCGTCAACGTAGTTCATTACAAATTGTATTGGGCCAGATTATAATGGGCCCATCTTAGTTTTTAACTCTTAGAGGAAAAGATGATGATTGTTATATACACCCCTCTTGTTTGCTTCTCTATATAAGTGGGGGGCTCATGGGCTTTGAGCCCGCCAGCAAAAAACATACCTATAAATAGATAAAGAAAACCAATTAACCAATCAATCAAAAACCTGAGCTTTAACCTTCTCTGCACAGAAAAAGCGATTATTTATAGGGACTGGACTTGCATAACATTATGGCGGGCGGACTGGACTTGCATAACATTATGGCGGGCTATGTCACATGACATAGTCAATCGGTGTGTGCCACGTGGATTTTGTCCATATAACCTTTTAAATCGGTTATTTGGAAAAGCGATTTTAAAAAGCTTTTGTTTTTGGAAAAAAGATATTTTTATTTTCTTTTTTATTTTTGTTTTCACCATTTATCCCTTAGGATTGTATTACTGGCTCTGATACCAGGTTGGGGCAGAGTCGCCAGCGGAATTTTCTCGAACTTGATTTAACATTTGTTCGATTTTAATTAAACCTTGAAATGGTTTTAAGAGTGTTTTAGCTCTTTCTTTTTGTGTGTTTGTAAGATCTTCTAAATCTTCTATTTCTCTTAGAAAGTCTTCAATATATTCTATATGGTATTGTACAAATTCTTTGGAATGAAAAAGAATTTGCCTTAAAACAATTCTTCTATGATAGAACTCTATATCAGAGACTATGTTCTCTAATCTTTCTTTAAAGAGTTTTACTTCTGTTATAAGACCTAACCCAGGCATTATATAATTTTTTCTAAAGATTGTTCAAATTCAGTTAGTTTTTGAGATGGCCATAACAGGGTTGTGACTCTTTCTTTTTGTGTAACAGAAATATTTTCTGTTTCTTCTAATTCTTTTATCATTTCATCTATATATGAAATTTGTAAAATCATTAAATCATGGATTCCCCAAATTGCGTTCTTCATTTCTATTCTAAAGAAATTTTCTTCTATTTTGTTAACTAGTGCATCTAGTTTTATTCTGAATAATTTTAGTTCATTTTTTATTGTTATTCCTGGCATTATAATTTTCTATTAATACCTGAAAGTTCAGTTTTTATTTCTGATAAAGCTTTATTAAGCTTTCTTTTTTCATAACTATCTAATGAAGTTCTAGCTGGTAGAAACTTTGGTTCACTAGTATTTTCTTCTTGTTTTAGAAGAGGTGTTCTTTCTATAGTCATAATTGATTTTGACCTTTTTAATGATTTTAAAATTGGTGATTCTAATTTTATTAGTGGGGCAAATAGTTCATCTATTTGTATTTTTTCTTTTCCACTGAATTCTATACTATAATGAGAATTACTTAATGCATAATTCATTTTATAACTTATACTAAAAGGATGATTTCCTGGTCTCATGAGGGTTTGGTCTTTAAGTTTATAATGAATTACTAGAGATCTGTCTAGATCTATATCATTTAGACTTAAACCTATCTGTAGATTTATGTCAAATTTTAATTTTCCACACTTTAGATTTCCCTCACCTTGGGTTATTAGTGAATGTTTTTCATTCATCCTAGCATCTTCAATAAGAAGTTCTAGTTCTGCATCTATTCCTTTCATAAAAGTACTTTTTATGATTATTTGGATAGTTGATATATGAATATACCCTATCTTCTGTCTCTTTTCTAACGGTAGATGTTTTAATCCATTATTAATTTGTTCATTATCAATCAATGATATTACAACAGATCCATCTGTTGATTCCATTGGTATGGCAACTTCTCCTACCATCATTCCATATTTTAGAATATTTTCTCTAGATAGTTTTTCTTTTATTAAAGAAAAAATATTTTTCTGTTTAAAATTTTCTTCTGGTTTTAAAGTAAAATCTACCTTTTCTATATGATCTGTTAATACATCTGCCATAAAACCAGATGAATTTTCTTTTATCATGCTATATTCCATTATAAAATGTAAAAATTATAAAATATTTAAAATCATACCTGACTCTGTCTTGGATCTTTGATGATTCTGATCTTTCGATCCTTTGAAATTTGAAATAATCTTTCGATTATTGATATTGAAAATTATAAATCTTTCGATTTGGTAATGACAACCTCAAATCCTGCGAAGTCCTTTCCCAACAACGTTTTTCACAAACTAAGGTACTTACTTCATTGATTTTTGTTGTAATTTACAAGTGAGCATCGAGGCTCTTATTTATAGGCAGATGAGACTCACAAGTTGGTCACATGTCTCTGTCTTGCCAGCTAAAAAGAAAAACAAACAAAACACGCAAAGGAAAAAGTAAAAGCATTATCACATAAGGTGATAAGATTTTCAACTAAATGGACCCCATCTGACTCAGATGATAAGGTTCCATTATTACAACTTTTTTCCTACGGCCACCTACATGACGCGTGGTTAAGCTTTTTCTTTTGCCTTGTCCATGATTGTCGGTACTTTGTCTTCTTCTACCGACACTTTCTTTTTTGCACACCATTTACAGATATGCCCTTTGTATTTCGAGAAGTGTTGACAACACTCCTGTTGAACTTCATCTGGGACTTTGTCAAGAGCATTCTCGAATCTTGAGAATAGTTCTTCATAAAAAAGTGTTTGCTTGAGGTGTTCCTCTGAAACCTTCTTTTTTGAATCACAGACCATGAGACAGGTTTCTGTAGTGTAGAAGACCTTATAATTAATAATGGTAGAACCATATCTAATAAGGTTATCATAAAAACGTTTCATTTGATAAATGAACGAATCTACTGTCCATCCAACACTTTCTGAATTTGGAGGTAGATAAGTTTTATTTGAGATTCCTATTTTGATGACTGTTCTTGGTTTTACAGCCATAAAATTATTTTCTTCAAAAAACCATGGGTAGGTTTGTTCGAACTGGAGATAAATTTCCCTTCCTTTAGCAAGGAAATCATTAAATCTCTTTGCTGTATCACCAATCTCTTTTGGAAGATCAGCGAGTTCTTGGAATCTTCGACCTTCTCCTTCTTCAAGATACACGGTCTTAAGCATTCCGTAGTCATAAAATTCTTTAATCAATTCCTTGGATATTCCTGGAACTGTATTAGCTTTTACCCCATGTGTAGTATTGACTGGATAAAAACATTCAAGAGCTAGCTCTTCTTTGAAGTTGGCTAGCCATCTCCACTTTCCCATGAAATCATCAAGGGTTTTTGGCTTATTTTTTTCCTTCTGGAGGTTTATTATGGATCCCACTGAGATCTTTTTCTTTGACTCCATTTTTGATGGTTGGCCAATTTCTTTAGCAATGGTCATTTCTTTATAGGAGGCTTTGTAAGCTTCTTTCGCCTTTTCCATTGTTGGATAAGCTTTGTGTCTGACATTTTTGCCATTAATGTGAAGACTTGCAATTGCCCAATTGTTGTAAATTCCTTTCATTGGACCATCAAAGATGACATACACCTTCTTTTCTGGTTGTAGATCGACAGCGTCGCTTGGTTGGTCTAAGCCATTTTTTGACTCTTCATCTTCTTGTTCAACTTTTTCAGCCCATGACTTTTTCATATCTTCTTCTGGCATAGAACCTGCTGAAGATGTTGATGAAAAACTTTGTTGTTCATTCAAAGTCTTTTTTGTTGGTTCTTCTGTTGTTGTTGGAGTTTCAACATTTATGATCTTGGTTAGACTTTCGATCATTTTAATCATCTCCCCCCTCTCCGAAGAGAGTTGTTTTAGCTTTTGGCTATGAATTTCAATCTGTTCATCTTTTTGCTTCAAGCTATTGTAGAGAACTTTTAGAGCTTGCTCCATTCTCTTGTCAGAGTATCTGCAAAACAATTGTTTTCTGATTTTATTAGTTGAATATAAGGATAGAATTGTTGGATGCGCATTTGCCATCTAACAAGTCTTCCTTGTTTATGATCAACTTTTAAATTGTAGCGCCAAAATCCGCTAGCATAAGTTGAATCAGTTCGTAATAAAAATCTTGATGGAATCAAATCCATTCTCCATTTTTCTAAAACATTTAAACAAGAAAGAGTTTCTTTCTCATTGATATGATATCTTGTTTCAGCATCTTTAAAAGAGCCTGAAACATACTTGCATAAAACAAGATCTTTATCCTTAATTCGGATGTTATTACTTGAATAATCAAGTTTTAAATCAGTTGAAACTGATGTTTTATCTGATCGCCCATTAGGGATATCTGATTTTAACTGTGGGGTTGCGCCCATAGTGGTATAGGATTGTTGTGGGGTTTCATCCTCAACATATCCATTGAGATTTAATCCCAATTTTTGTTTACCATTAGGAAGAGCTCTCATAACTCCAGCCCAAGTAAACTGATTTGCATCAACATTTACAACCAAGAAATCATTTTCTGTTGGGTTGTATAGTTGTGGTAAAACTTTTAGTTTTTCTTTTAAAGATTTTACAGCCTCAGTATCTTTCTGTGTCCATGACCATGGCACTTTTTCGGATATCTTCTTCTGTAAAACTTTTCTATCATTTGCTAAATCTTGAAGAAATCCTTCATTAGCAATATAATTTAAACATCCCAAAAATCTTTGGATCTGTTTTCTATCTGCTAATTGATCAGGAAAAAGTAAAATTTTTTCTTGAACATGCGGTGATAAATCGAGTTTTCCTCCTTCTCTTATGATAAGACCAAGGAATTCGATTTCTTGTTTCAAAAGTACTGATTTTTTTCTAGATAGAACAATTCCTCTATCTTTTATTCTATTTAAAACAGTAGTGACATCTTTGATATGTTGTTCTTTACTTCCCTTAGTAAAAATTAATATGTCATCGATATATACAAAACAAATATGATCAAGACCTTTAAGAGTATTGTCCATAAATCTTTGATATATTGATGGTGCTTGTTTTAAACCAAATGGTAAAACATTCCATTCAAAATGTCCTTCTGGACAACTGAAAGCTGTTAAAGGTTTAGTTTCTTCTGATAACCTTAAATGCCAGTATCCAGATTTTGCATCTAAAGATGAAAACCAATTACATCCTCTTATTTTTTCAAAAATGTAATCTTTTCTTGGTAACTTATATGAGTCACTTACAGTTGCCTCATTAAGTTTTTTATAATTAATCACCATTCGTGCTTTCCCTCTTTTTATCTCATTATGTTTCCTGACATAAAAAGCTGGCGCTGAATGTGGACTAATTGAAGGGCTTATTAATCCTTTCTCTAATAGTTCTGCTATTTCTTTTTTAAATTCTTCCTTATCTTCTCCTGAATAAGGGATTTTGTATAGGGCTTTGACTTCCTTTTTAGGATCTTTAAGTTTTACAACAATTAAATCTTGTATCTTATTTATTATAGTATCTAATGGATTTTCAGAACAAACTTGATCTAGATGATATCCTAGATTTTGTTCAGTCGTTAAATAAAACTTTCTCTTATCCCACATGCATCTAAGTATATTAAGATTTTCTGAAATTGCTTTTAAAATTTCATTTTTTGTTATAATGTTTGTAGTAACAAATTCACTTTCTTCTGGGTTATTGACATCAAACCAATTTAATGTTATGGTGTCAGCTTTTTGAATAAAAGGATTATATAACTTTAAAAAGTTATTTCCTATTATCAGATCTATTCCAGAGTCATGTTCATAGATTGATTTTACATAGAAGTATCTATGTTCAATTTTTATAAAAACATGTTTTAGAACAAACCATATTTGGTGTTTTTTCTTATCAGCAAAGATAATTTCTTTTGGTTTTTGTAGTCTAATCCATCCTTCCTTAATTATGGATTTTCTACCAAAACATAAAGTAGCACCGGTATCTATGTAACCCATGATTTTCTTTTTATTCAGTGTTACCTGGATAAATGTTGCATTAGGATTTCCATTTTTTAGAATTTTCCTACTCATTCTTCAATTTCTTCTTCAGTAGTATATTCAAAAATACTACTTTCGTCAGAATCTATATCTGATTCTATTGGTTCGAAACCTACTTCCCAAATTAATTTCAAGGTTTCTTTTTTAGAATCTTTCTTTTTAGGACATTCATTTGCATAATGTCCTTCTTCATTACACAACCAACATGTGCAAGTTTTCTTTCCTTTAGGACATGAATTCTTTTTAGGATATTTTTTATTCCTCCTAAAGTATTTTTGTTTATTGAATTTTTTAGGAAATTTCTTTTTTCTCTTATATTCAGAACGATCTATTTTCCTAAAAACTTTTTTCTTTTTCCTTCTTCTAGGTTTACTACAACCGTAGTTTCCTATTTTGTCTCGAATTTTATCACAACATACATTTATTTTTGCTTCTCTTTTAGCAGTTTTTTCCATGCATTTTTCGGATATCCATTTCCTTAATGCAGTTATCCTTGTTCCTAGAGTATCCTCTAATCCTACGATCACTTCTAGATGTTCTTGGATTACTTTTTCCATTATTGTTCCTACAGATGATGGAAGTTTATTGTAGAATAATCCTAAAAGATTATATTGTAATCTCTTCTGTGGAGATATTGCATAATAATATTTGCTAAACTCACATATAAATGGTTCAACATAACACATATCACATATTCTTAGATTAAAGATTCTATGAATGTTTGTGCTTTCTAGGTCTGACTCTGCTTCTGGCGCATCAAAACCTACAAATTCTTTTTTCAAAATTGAATAAACATGATTTATTACTTCCTCAGTTGTTGATGGAAGTTCTGAGTCTGATTTTTCAGACATAAAACTCCAAGCATTTCCTATAGTTTTTGTTTTTAAGTAGTTAAAAATACTCTTTGGACTTAATTTCCCAAGCGTAGGGTCTAATTGGATTGTTACCATGTGATCATGATACCAACTTCTTAACTCTCTTTTAACATCCTCACTACAGTCAATGTTTAAAACATCATCTTCTTTGTGGCGATTTATTGTTGGTATATATCTAGGTGGTATTTGTTTAAATTTTCTTTCATCCATTTTATTTTGAATGATTTGTTGATCAATAAATTTTTCACTATCTTCTTGGCGTCCTCTTTTACGTCCCATTTCTGATGATTCTGGATACTCATTAGTTTTTACAAGTCCTACTTGTGGTTCTTCTTCCATACTAAAAGAACTTTCTGAACCTAAGTCGTAAACAAACTTGTTTTCGTCATCAGATTCTTCAGTTATTTGGTTTTTCCTATTAATGTCTAGAGAAGCCATTAATGTTTGTAATTCATTTAGCTGGTTTGCTATTTCTTCTTCTGTTTCGTCCATATTAAGGTAACGGCGCGAAAAAGTTAATTTCTTTTTCTGATTTTTCAATATTCTCTGAAATTTCTATCATGTCTCCCCCTTCTTTTTTGACAAAAGTTTGTAATTCTTCTAGGGTTAGACATTTATCTCTTATAGGTAAGAGTTTTAATAGATCGATCAAATCATCTATTTTAACACAAAGTTTTTCATCTAACAATTTTTGGTTTTCTTCTAAGTTAGATAATTTTTCATTGAGTTTTTCTTCAAACTCTTTTTCTAGTAGAACTTCTACTATTTTATCTAACTGTTTCTGAAGTACTGTTAGGTTTTCAAAAATATCTTGTATATTTTCACTTACACCTTTACTAGCCATGTATAAACTTTTGTATTTTAAGGCTTAAAAGATTTGCAAAATTTTCATATTCCCAGTATGTAGTGTAATTATCTTCAAAGATTAGAAACCAATATGCTGTTTCCCTTAACCAATTAATTTGGTTTCTTATTCTAATTATATTATTATAATTAGGTTCTAATATAAATGGTTGAGGTATTATTTTTCCAAATGGATTTATAAGACCTTCCATTATCTTGCTAATTTTTTAAGATTATTTCTGAGTTTTTCAGCTTTAACTACATATCTTGAAAAGAGATGATAATCAAAATTTTCTCTTAGATAATAGGTGGCTGTTTCATCACACCATTTAATTTGTGCTTTTACCAAATAAATTTCTTGGTAATTAGGATTTAAAATGAAAGGAACACGAACGATTTTTCCTTTAGGATTTTTAATCCATGTTACTATTTTTCTTTTATTTTTAACCATTTAAAGTCGGTTTTTGTAAGAACTGGTTTTAAAAGATTTTGATATGTGTCAAAATTTTATTGGTCTTATGTCACAATGTCACACAACTAGTATGTCACAGAAGTTTTTTCCTATTTATAGGTATGTTAACCTTTCCTTTAACTCTCGGTTTTTTAACTTAAACGTTTTCTTATTTTATCGATGCTGGCTTCTTCTTTTGTTGTATGTGAACTGCAAATTTATACTCTGTGTTAAATCACAAATTTTGAAATACTTTAGGGGTTAAGTAAGTGATTTTTTTTTTTTTTTTGAAGTAGGGTTAAATAAGTTTTTTATTTAAAAAATATAAAGAATTTTGATTTTAGTTGCAAAAAATAATAACTTTCTATTTTGTTGTCCTTAATAGTTGGTTTATGTTCATGTTATGTTAATGTCAGTTTTTGTCCAAGTTATATCCATGTATTATGTTTAATCTCTTCTCATTGTTTAACTATACACTGCTAAATAGTAACATATGTAAAAGATTAATTTACAATATATAAGACTCTGCTATAATTAATTAAAAAAATATGGCATGGTTCATATGAATTCATCCTTTGGTTGAGCAAGATTATAAAACTCTTGCAGCATATAGAAAATCCAAACTATGAAAGTGTAAGTGATTATCGTTAGAGTCATTGTAGTTTCAGATTCTATACGAAGTATACATTTCATATTATTGATGGTTTAACTAATGTGATGTTTGTTTGGGCCGATATGATATGCAGTGATTGAAGCAAGACAACGTTAATTTGATTAATTGATAATGGGTAGAAGATATAAATCCATAAAGAACTGCAGTTGCTCTGATTCAAACTCTAAGTCACATGATGATCATTCCATGAAGAATATGGAGCAAAATTCCTATAGTAGCAAGAGTTGTAAAGTGATTTCTAAGTTGTTAATCCCTGAAGACTTGATGTTTGATATCCTTAGTTTTCTCCCTGTTAAATGTCTGCATAACTCTGCAAGGTATGTTTGCAAACCTTGGGCTACTACTATTCGCAGCTCCCTTTTTGCCGAAGCGTGCCTACATCGTGCACGTTCAAAACCTGGTCTATATGTTGAAAATTGCAAGCATCAAAATAATTCTTATTTCTTGGATATTAAAGATGATGCGAATGGTCTATTTAAATTTGAAAGGTCTTATCTAGGAACACCTAAAAAAATGGGAAACATTGTCGATAATTGTGATGGAATATTGCTACTTTGTCATGGTCCTAGACAAATTTTCATCGTGAACCCCATCCTCAAGTGTTGGCTCAAAATTCCTCCTTTACCGATTTCACTAAAACAATCCGAACATAAGTGTCAAGTGACTATAGCATGTGTTCCTCACACTACTGAATTCAAGCTGTTTTTTGTAGATATCCTAGTGGTTTCGGGTGCTTATTGGTATGTTTTCTATGTGCTTAGAATTGGAGTAGATAGCTCATGGAAAGAGATAGCTAGAAAAGAAGCTCCTCGTGAATGGTTTTTTTGCTGGAAACTACTTTATAATGGAGACAATTATCTTTACTGGATAACTATAGAGGGAATAACAGTGATGGATGTTGACAAGGAAAATATCGTAGGACAGTATTCACTTCCACCTTCCCCTGTGTTGATGGATCTTGATCCAGATGCAATATTTTTAAGGATGGGAAATCACCTTTCTTGCATAGTGAATAATGATGCATTTTATGGACCATTTCAAATCTACGTTTTGGATTTTGAGTTAGGAAAATGGTCTCTTTATCATGAGATGGGACCTTTTGATTTTGCGACTGCTTGCGGCCATGAAATTCATATTCTGTGTGTGGTGTTTTGTTTTTGGATCAACCATCAAATTATCCTTCGAGCATCTCTATTGAAAAGAAGAAATACATCTGTAACAAGTAGGGAAACCATGCATTTTAGTTACAATGTCAAGACCAGACAACTAACAAAGATTGACGACATTTTTGTGGGTGATTTTAAGGTATGGCTTCACACTAACAGTCTCGTTTCATTGCCAAGTACTCCACTATAGTTGTGGTTGGTTATAGCGAGCCAAACATAAGTATCAAACTTGAAGTTGGAAACACATGATGTGTTTTTCCTTAGTTAGTCTAATTATTATTATTGTTTAGCTTTGCTTATTTTGTTGAATGATGACTTACTTAGTCTTCGACAAATCTTGTACTCTCTTTTGCTTTTCTTATCCACGAAAGAGAAACATATAATTTATAAGGTGCCAGATTGTTATTTGCATCAGGTTATTTTGGTAGTCTTGATCTGAGTTTGGAATTTCTTTTTGATATTTTATTTATTTATCTGAAGTACACAAGTGTTATATTCACCATCACTCTTGCTTGTAAGTTGCAATGGTAGACATCTTTAAAATTTAGAATAAGGAACTATCTATAAACTTGATTTTACTAACAGTTTTCCAACTTATCACCATCATTTTGAATTATTTTTTCAACAAAAATAAAGGAAAATGAAATAGAGATTCGAGCACATTTGGTTTCAGCCAGAATCATTAATTTGATGAGTAGTAATAAATACATTATTGGAAGTCATATTTGAACCCATTTAGAATATCACAAAAGTTGCTCATGCAATTTGACACTACAATTCCGAACTAAATATAGAATGTCTCCAATGGACTTCTTCTATCCCAAACTAAATATAGTCAAGCCGGACATTGGGGTGTGCAATTTTTTATTTTTTTTTTGTCAAGTAACCTAGTGCTAGAATTCACCTTTTTCAAGGTGAATAAGTGAAGTGTCCGGGTTCAACCCCGACCCTTGCATATAATAATGCATGTCCCTACCAACTGAGCTATGCTCACGAGAATAGACCTTTGATGTGAGTGATTATATACATTTTTGGTAACAATGGAAATATAAAAAAATTGTTTTTATTATTTTAAAAATACATCATTTTTAACTAGCATTTCATATTCTCTCCATCACAATAATTAATTCACTTCAAAAATTCTCATCAAGGTAAAATGGACACACATTTTTTAAAATAAAAAAACAGTATTTTCATAAAGTAAATGTACCCATGAACTAATAGATCATATCGATTGGAAAAATGAAAGATTTGCATATATTATAGGCTAAAATATGGTATTGGTCCCTGCAAAATAGGTCAGTTTTGGTTTTAGTCCCTGCAAATTTTTTTTTATAGTTTTTGGTCCCTGCAAAAATAGGCCAGTTTTGGTTTTAGTCCCTGCAAAAAAAAATTATAGTTTTTGGTCCCTGCAAAATTTTTGTTTTTGTTTTTGGAAATAGTCCCTGACCCCAATTATGTGATGATTTGTCACTTTTGTGCATATGTTGCATATATGCTTACTTAATAAAAAGAATATTATTTTTTATAATTTATATAGCAATAATTATTTTTTAATTAAAAAATAATAATAAAACAGATACAATAATTATTTTTAAATTTATAAAAGTGACAAATCATCACATAACTGGGTCAGGGGCTATTTCCAAAAACAAAAATTTTTGCAGGGGCCAAAAACTATAAAAAAAAATTGCAGGGACTAAAACCAAAACTGACCTATTTTTGCAGGGACCAACAACTATAAAAAAAATTTGCAGGGACTAAAACCAAAACTGGCCTATTTTGCAGGGACCAATACCATATTTTAGCCTATATTATATCTCCCACCACTCACCATCACTTTGTGGAAAATCCTTAGAAATCAATATGTTAGACAGTACATACATGTGACTCAATTGGTGAAATGGTCTCTTTGTCCAAAAAAGCATATTTTTCCCGCCGTACAAAAAAATAGTTTGTTTCAAATTAACAATAAATTGAGGAATTGTTCATACATAAAATCATAATTATTGAACTATTCCACAAAAAAAAAAATCTTTATTATAACATTTGAAACAAAAGTTATATTGAATATTAAATAATCGAAGTCGATTTACTTTATGAAAAGAGAAAAATAGTTGTTTTCATTAATTTTTTTCAAATACATCATATATATGATTTACTTTAAGAGTTTCATGTCTTATTAAGAAGTTAAAACTAATACATATTTTAAAAAATCTAAAGGGAAAAATGTTTTCACAAAGTAACCACCACGACATCTACGATCTTGAACAAACTCATTTAAAACCGCAAAAGATGATTATTAGCATGTTTTTTTTAATTTGATTTGATTTTATCATGTTTAAATAATTTAAAAAATGATTGATTTTGTTTAGAGAATTGATTCTACCTAAACTCCTTACACTCAAAATTCACACTTAATGATGCTAAAAGGGTTCATGTTCCCCGTTTAATTTCTCTTTCTTAATTTGTTTATGTTTTGTTCTTTCTTTGAGGCTTTAGGTTCTCTAGTTCTCTAATGTACCCAAAAAAATAAACGACTCGTGATCCGTATGCTTAACTATTTTTCTCAGTGGTTGGTCCCATCCCAATCAAACTTGCTCGTGTACATGACATGTGTGGGTAGAACATAAAGTTAAAAAAAAACCATAAAAGTGTGACTGTGAAGCATCTTTTTCTTATTAGGAGAGAGAGTGTGTGTGTGTGAACTGTGAAGGCATATTTAGGTGTTCACTAATTGGCAAACATCATAAAAGGAGCCCACCTTTAACAATAATACTCGTTTAAAATGGTTATATTTTAAATTACAACTGTATTATTTGAACAACCATTTTATTGATAATTTATGAGATAATTATAGATATATATAAAAAAATAGATATTGACATAAAAACCAAAACAATAGAGAGATAAAATAAATTATAATGTGACTATGAGATAGAAAATTGTCACAAGAATTATTATAAAATAGTTGTACAAATATCATTTCTCTTTAAATTAGGTTAACACATTTTTTATAAGTAAACACGAGTCACATCAAAGGAACCAAAATAGGGACGAGGGAGTAATTTATGAGAAATGTGTTATTTTAATCTTTCATATTTCTTTTGACAAATTATTTTAATCTTTCATGAAAAACGTGTTCTTTAAAAATTAAGAAAAAAACAAATTAGTCATAGCATAGAGGTGTGTTTAGGTTGAAAAGAATGTTGCTAACTTTTTTTCAAGGGGGTCATCGATTGTATTCTCTATAGTAATTTTAAAATTAGAAAAGATTGTTGAGAAAATGTGCAAAAAATTTGGGAGTGAAATATTTAAAATTGAAAATAAAATTCTAAAATTAATTTTGTTTTAGTACACACCGTTTCTTTAGACTACTAACTTGATATAAAGTGACTTAATACTTGTATTTTATAACATTCACACAAGTTTACAAGGTGTTAGTTCAATAGTAAAAACTCATATTCGTATTCACAAGGAACAAAATTTAAATCGCCTCGAGACAAGTTGTAAAATAGTCATTGATATCACTTTAATTAACTAATAGTTCTCGGTTTTCATTTTTTTTAAATAATACCCACGTCACATGTGATAAAGAGAAAATGACATGTATTTGTCGTACTCTAGTATCGGTGACTACTTGTATTAGTGTTATTCTTCAAAATAATAAGAGTAGTGATATATGTACAACCATTTAGGACAACTTTTATGACAACTTTCATTTTCTCTCTTTTCATTGGTCCAAAACAATAGAGACAGAAAAAGGAAGAGAGAGAATAAGAATATAATGTGAGTATGAGAGAAAAAATTGTCAAAAAGTTGTAATAAAGTGGTTGTACAAATATCATTTCTCAAATTATAATGATGTTTCGACATGTATTACAAAATTTATCATGAAAGAATTTTCTTAGTTTTGCTTTTGTCGTAAAACAACACATTTTTTCTTGTTTGTTTTGTACTTTATCCACATATTTTGTGGTTGAAAGCGGTTCCTTTAAAGATAAATTTTTTTGTTTGACGTTTGATTCTTAATTGAATTCTAACGATAAAATTTATTTCGGAGAAGGGTGCTCTCTCTCAATGACCAAATTTATACGGAAGGTTGTGGATTCAACGAGGACAAAGATCATCTTTTCGTTACATGTGATTTTTACCCTAAAATTTGGATGGCAATTTCTTGTTGGTTGGGCTTTTTAACGACGGTGCAAGGGAATCTATCAGGATCATCTTCTTTAGTTTGCGGGTCTATGTGGATTTTCAAAAAAGAAAATCGGAAGGTATTTAACATGATATGGCTCTCAGGACTGTGGGTAATTTGGAAAGAAAGAAATATGAGCATATTTCAGCAAAAGGAGGAACTTATTCAATCTCTAGACAAAAAAAGTTAAGCTTCATGTTTTCTAGTGGTTTAAATCAACATATGTTATCCTTCAAAAAAAACATATGTTATGTTTGATTTTGACTACAATTATTAGAGGTTTAATCCGCTTTATTGTCTAATGGTTGTTACTTAGGGTCCATTTGTTTCAGATTTTTTTTAAAAAAAATCTATTTTTTCCCTTTAAAAAATCACTTTTTTCATTTTTAAGTGTTTGTTTAGGATTTTAAGAAAAATTATTTTATCAAAAAAATGTATTTTGACCCTAAAATGAAAAGCTATTAAGATTTGCTTTTCTCAAAATCTATTTTTTTCAACAACAAGGAGATAACACATGTGCATGTTAGAACTCATTTTTTTTTAAAAATGGATTTTTATGGATAGTAGGCAAACACAAATAACTTCTGATTTTTTTAAAAATCTCTAAAAAAAAAATCTCTAGATTCTTTTGACACAAAATCTATTTTTTTTTTAAAGCTGAAACAAACGCACCCTTAGTTTTTCCTTTTGTTTGGTTTGTTCATTCTTGTATTGGATAACGTTGTATTTTTATAACTTTTCGATGTCTTCTAAGCAGATCTTGTATCGAAGGCCTTTTAGTTTTATAATATAATTCATTTTAACCTATTCAAAAAATAATTGTTCACTGAATGAACATTTCATTATCCTTTTAGCAATTAAAAAACAAAAATTTTAAAAAATGGAAAATATATTCAAAAACTATATGATTGGTTTTTTATATTATAAAAAATACTATCTCCGTCCATTTTTTTAGTCGTTCTAAGATTGTTTGCACATATCAAGGTAATAAAAAAAGTTGTTGTTTTAATTTTACTCGTTTTTCAATAATATTTTTAACTATTTATTATTTCATTCTAGTTTATTTTTATTTACAATAAATAGTTAAATATATTATTGACAATAATAATTACTCTTACATTAAATCTAAAAGGGAAATGTTAACTAGTGCTCCCGAGCCACTAGTTAAAGAACTTTATTAGTAAACTTTTATGAAAGTTAGTGTAATCAGTGCGTTGCAAATTGAAACGTTTGACATTTTTGAAAAAATAATTACTTAATTTAGAATGTTTAAAGAGTGTCTCGAGGGCACTCGTTAACAAGACCCTAACTATTAATATGTGCCTAAGAAAAAAATCGTGATTAATCACAATTCTTAGTACACCATTTAAAACACAAGAAAGTAAAAAGGTTGCAGAAAAAACTTAAATCGTATTTATTTTTAAAATAATTATATGTTATATAGATTTTTTTTCGTGCGTTCAAATCATTTTTATTTTATGTCGTGACAACTCAACAGATATTTCTTAATTATTGTTCAAAAAAAATTCTTAATTATATTTAATGCCCTACCCACCAATCCATCTTCTTTTGAAAGTGGAAGGGTCACTAAGCCAGCCACATCACATGGATGGATCTACGATTGCACTGCATAAAGCACAATAGCACGTAAGTAGTGGAAACCGGAAAGTGGAAACTGGAAAAGTTGTTTTTTCTATTTGTATCTTTTTTTAATAATTTTTTTCCTTTTCATTTTTTAAAAGGATGCAAACTTTTTATATTTATTTTTATTAAAAATTATAAATCAAAATCACATTTTTTTTTCCAAGTAGTTTAATGGCTAAAAGTTCACATTTTTAAAGGTGAATAAATGAAGAATATAGTTTTTGAATCGGCATATACATATATAATGTAATTATCTATCAATTGAGTTAAACTCATGGAGACCAAAATCACATTGATTTATTGTTTGTATTTGATGAGATTGGGACCAAAACCACATTGCTATATTGTATTTGATTACATTGCTTTATTCAATTCATGAAAATATTCCTTGTTATCTACAAATGAACATTTTGGTTCTTTAATTTCGCATTTGTTGCATATTTGATCCCAAGTCACATTTTTACCCCAAAAAAATGATTTTCAGTGTTGGAAAAGGTGAACTTTACTTTCAAAAGTGATAGTTTATCTTGAGATTCAATTTAACATATAAAAAATAAGGGTTTTGTTATCTTGTGCCCTTAGGGCACAAGTTAAAGAATTTAAAATTATAAATTTTTTTATAGAAAGAGAAAAAAGTTTGACTTTGAAAAGTTGAATAAAGTTGAATGCACAACTTTTAAAATAATTATTTTTATTTTAAATTCCCTAACATATGCCCTTGGGGCACATGTTAACATTTGCCGAAAAATAAATCACAATTTTTGGAGATAGAATATCACTCATTTTAGGGCATAAAATCTAGGTTGAGACTAAAATTTGTAACAAACGTGAAAATTGAAAGGTAAAAAAGTTCAATTTTAAGAAGATAAACTAATTTCTGAATCCGATAAAATATACTCCCTCCGTCCCGGAATAACTGACCCATTTTCTAAAAAAAAGTGTCCCAAAATAACTGACACATTTCAATTTTCAATACAACTTTCATCATTCCCAATAAAATATAACACTAAATAATACTACTTTTATTATTCCCAATACAATATATTCCACTTTCCCCTTTATTTATACATTTTTCTTAATCTGTGTGAAAAACCAAAGTATGTCAATTATACCGGGACGGAGGTAGTAATAATTAAAAGTGCAATCAAACGTATAAAACATGTGAAGTATGAAAATCACACTAAAAAATTCTCTTTCAGTTAACCCTATGTTAACACTGTAAAAAAAGTTTGTGAAACTCACAGAAATATTTAGCCACATGCTGTTTTGCAAAAACAAAGAATCAAATAGTAAATCATTAAACATGTATCTAGCTACTTTAAAAAAATACACATTCACATGACCCAGGTTCCCTCTGCCTTGTTTTGTCTCTTGTTGCATAAATTAATTCAACTAATAGTTCTCGAACCCTCTCTTGTCTTCACTCAAATATTATACACATAGAACAAGCCATAATGGCTTATAAAAAATTTTCAAGTTTAATCTGACAAATGCATGTTATTTAGAGTTTTCAAGTTTCAACCCTCGGGTTTTATATGGCTTATAAAAAATTGGTACGCGCCTAACTTGTCTTCTTCTAGCTATGTCTATATAGTGTCCTTTGTCCAGGATTACAGGAATAGATTGAGGGATTGGATTTGTCATTTGTCAAGTGATCAGAAAAATTAAAGCATAAATCTTTAAGTCATTGATACCAGGAGTTTATGTTTATATATAGAACGAATTAAGCTGTAAAACATTATTAAACAGGAACAGTAAATTGTATATGCCAATTATATTGTTTTTTGTTAACAGTCTAGTTTTCTGGGAAAGGCTATGTTAATTCGAAGTTCGATCGAGAGATAAGTAAAGTCTTATGAGAATCATACTTATTTTATAGTTTAAAAATGTATTAGCATATTTAAATTTCAATGTAGATTTTGTAATTATTTATAAAGTTTGATGGTTGAAAATTGGCTTAATTGCAGTTTTGGTCTCCCTATTTTTATCATTTTGTAGAATTGGTCCCCCTATTTTAAAATTTAATATTTTTGACCCCTCAATCCTTTAGTTTGATGTGATATGTTTTAATGTCATGGTAGATGATTTATAGATGGAATAATATCAACATCATTGAAATTGTAAGACTGTTTCATTTAAAACATGTTATATGACCAATTTTAGACAAAACATTTGATTGATGGACCCAAATTATCGAATTTTAAAATAGGAAGACCAATAACCAAAATGGTGAAAAGAAGGTGAAAGAAAATTATGCAAATATAACATTGATAATCTAGCATGAAAGAAAACACTATGTTTCGTCACTATGGTGGAGCACGTGTTCCAATTTGTAATTCTTCGTTGTTCCACGCCTGCGTGAAATTTGTCATTAGCCTCTTTTTGTATGAATCGAACATCTTTTGTAGGTAACAATTAAGATTAACTCTTCAAATCGGATGTTGGATTCAAATACAGAATCTCTGATTAAACTGATAAAAACTCTAATTAAACACATAAACTCCTCATTGAACACATAAACTCTAATTAAACTAAAAGAAACTATAATTAAACACTATCTTATTCAAATATTTTTTAGTTGTCATTAGCCTTATTGAACACATGAACTCTAATTAAACTAAAAGAAACTTTGTAACATCTCATCCAAGTACTATCGAGTTGTGGCACTGCCCAAAATTGTGTTGTGCAAGACAGACTATCAACCACGCCGCCTCCAGGATAAAACAAGTTCAGCTACAACTGTTCATTAACCACTGCACTGTAGAAAACCGTTCGAGAATTACACCTTCAATATGGTACCAAGACCATTCTTTTCAAGAGTTAAACTACTTTAATATGGCACTGTTACCACTCTATTATGGTGCTGAGTCCACTCAAATATGGTGTTACCACCATTCTAATTATTAACTTCTCCAACTATGATACTATGATCACTTAAATATGGTTTTACACCATTCTAACGTCTAACTTCTCCAAGAGTCGAAGAAAAATATATTTTAAGATCATTCATAATTTTGAAGGTACATTATACCAAAAAAGGGACTATGATCTCAAATTATTATTTATTCTGAAGGACATAAAAATATCGAATGGACTATGAACTTAAAACCATTCTTAATTCTAAAGGGACATTAAACCGAAAAGGAAATATGGTCTTAAGAACACTCTTAATTTCGAAGGGACAGAAAAAGGAGATGAAGAGAAGAAAGACTCGTCAACACAAGTCAAGAAAGGGAGAAGAGAGAAAGAGTTCTCAACAACTCAATGAAACTCTTTGATGTGTTTTTTGAAGAGTCCTTTATTTATATAAAGATTTTGTAACTGTTTTAGCAAAAATTACGACTGGAGTTACTCTAATGGATAAGATCAAAATGAAATTTATCCATTAATCAATTCAACAACACTTGTGGATAGGATCAAAAGATTTTGTAACTGTTTTAACAAAAACTGCGACAGCAGTTACTCTAATGGATAAGATTAAAATGGAATTTATCCATTAATCAATTCAACAACACTTGTGGATAGGATCAAAAGAAACAAATCCACAAAAGCAGAGGAAACAAACTATTGTATTTGAATGAAAGAAATATAAGAAATTTAATTAAATCCTTATTCTTATCACAACCACCATAAGCTAAATTTATGGGAAGTGATATTCACGAATAAAAATAATAATTACTATTATTTTTATCACTATCAAGTATTTAAAATTAAATACCGTAATTTAAACACTACTAATGTATGTTTTCTATTTTATATGGGCCCCTACACTTTATTTTTTCAATTTACACAACATTAAATCAAAGTATAATTACCTGGTGTTTAATCTTCCATTTTTTCTTCCAACATCACACTAATGTTCCAACAAGTTGTGATTAAAACAAAAGAAAACATGATATTTTTATATATTTAATTTAATGATCAACACCGTGTATTGGAGTTTTGTTTTGAACGTATGAATTAAAAAATGGTTTAATATATTAAACAACAAATTACACGTTAAACAAAACACACTATAATTTGTGTGCTACCAACCTCTGCTAAAACAAAAAAGAATAATTAAAGTTTATTTGCTTCAATGATCGATGAACGTGAATGGAAATTGAAGAAAAAGACATAGCATAAGTCAAAAGAATGTGATAATTTGGGAGTGTGAATAAGTGGAAGAAGTGATACTATAAGATGTGATCATGTGATATATTCTGGGTTTTGACAACGCGGGGATCGTGTCGCATCATTACACAGGCGCGTAATGGGTTGCTAAGAATTAGAATATTTTTTAGAGTAGTTATACATGTACAACCGTTTGGGACAACTTTGATGACATTTTTCATTTTCTCTCTTTTTATTGGTCTAAAACAATAGAGAAAGAAAAAAGAAAAGAGAGAATAAGAATATAATGTGAGTATGAGGAAAAAATTGTCAAAAATTATTATAAAGTAGTTGTACAAATATCATTTCTCTCATTTTTGTTCATCATCCGCGGATATTCATAGTCTACACTTTACACTATCCGATATAAAAAAATGAAGTTTACACTACGCACCCACCACGTTACTATTTTTTTAAAGAAAAAAAAACTACTGTATGGATATAATAGATGATTGCTATATTAAAATTCTTTGAAATTTGAAAAATATTATTGATATATATTAGTAAAAATCGGAAGGAGAACAAAAATAAAAATCCTTTTTTAGTACCAATGTTGAGTCATGAGGGGGAGCATGGGAATGGCTTATATTGTGTTTAGACTTTAGAACAACCATTTGAGTCATGAGGGGGAGCATGGGCAAAGTGACATTGACACTACATTTTAACACAAAATTTTAAGGCACCGAGTATATGGACGTTCTTACTTATAAAATGTTCAATCTTTATTTAAAAATTCTAACTCACATTCGCCCCGCGATAAACATGACATATCGGTTAGGCCTGCCACAAGCAATGAGCATCGTAAGCTCAACTTCGGGGTGTTTGTGATGTTTTGATCAATTTTGAAGAAAAAAAAATCATCTTATACAAAATGAAAAACAACACGTGATTTATATTGGATGACTATTTGGGAAAAAAAACTATAAGATCTGGTCCAATGGTTTAATTTGAATATTTAAAATGCAACATGTAATTTAATTTATTAATATTGTACATATACAAGATAAAATAATAGGTTTGATGTAAAATATATAACATAAAATATATTAACAAATTAACATTACAAAATAAAAGTTATTGATTGTGTTTGAAACATATGAATAGTAAAAATTAAAATAAAAATAAAATTAAACTAACAAGTATTATTTAAAAAAATAATAACAAACAATAGATTAATGCAATATATAATACTAAAAAAACTATTCAAATTATTTTCATTGTTTAGTTAGGTTTAATTTAGTTTTGAAAAAGTGATCCAAAATTTGATCTATGCTGAGCGATTTTGACAAAACGACATCCAAAAACATAAAAATATCTTTTTTTTTTTGTCTACAGTTTTTGGTTTTTTTAGATCGGTTTGCAGTTTTATTTTAGACCATTTTGATTTGAACGCCCTTAGCTGACATTGTTCGAACTTGGGTAACTTGTGACCAATTCTCACTGTCTATGACCTCGTTCCAAGTACAAACCAAGCTTTGTTTTCTTTTTCATGTGAAGTTTTAGTTCATGCTTACAAAATTCGAAGAAATCTGTGTTCTTTTTTGGTTTTGATTGATTGTTTGCGGTATATCGAATTCGACCAAGGGGGTGGTTTTGCGTGCTTGTGGAAACACTCTTTTGATTGTCGCTTGATTAAACATTCCTCAATTTTCATTAATATGGAAGTCATGAACCAACACTAGTGGGGCTCATTTCTAAAATGATTGCATGCATATGCATTTTGCTAAGTTAAAACTTCAATCGTAAGTGATCTTTAAATACTTCTATCAGTGTTTGTTGGACATTGTCTATTTTAAAATTTGTGAATCCCGAAGTCAAACGTAACTTTTGTATCCTAAAAATAGTGTTGATATAATTTCTAATTAAATTTTGGCCTACTTGCATGATAGCAATTTGTTTTCAAACAGAAATAATAGTAAGGAATTATTAAATAATGAAAATAAAATATTGTAAAAATAATAAGGAAAAATAATGAAAAAATGAAGAAAAAATTATTCAGCATAAATCAGTCAAAGAAAAAAAGTATTCACTGTAAAGACTAGAAGACCAAAATTTAGCCGCGCATCCGGCGGCTGTTTCAGCATTTCAGGAGGTCCAAGCCTATACACAGCAACAACACAAATGCTTAGATAATACAAATATCTAATTCAACAAAAAAAAATTACATGTAAAAAAAAAGTTTAATTGCAATTTTTTTAATAGTTTAATCACAATTTTGATCCTCTTATTTTTACCATTTAACAGATTTAATATATCTATTTTAAAATTAGACAATTTTAGTCATTCCATAAAATTTTGATCCTCTTATTTTTACCATTTAACAGATTTAATATATCTATTTTAAAATTAGACAATTTTAGTCATTCCATAAAATATTTGGTCTAAAATATGATAATATAAAATGTTTGAATTAAGTTTTTAATAGAATTTTCTTAAATTTTCAGTGATTATGATCTTCTCCCTTCATTATATCATTTTTTTTTGTGTTAATCAGATATTCTCCGCGCGTAACTGCAGAGACTAATCTCTCAAGTATTGTAGGACCTAAATGAACGGAAAACTCTCCATAAGAATTTTAACTTTGCTGCATGCCCAATGCTGGATTCGAATCTAGAACCTTGATTAAGCTAGAAGAGACTCGTTCCATCTCATCTAAGCGCTCTTGGGTTCATCATTATATCATATATCAAATCATTTTTTTGACAATATATGCTATATCATTTAAAATATAACACACAACCAACATTCTTTAGTTCAAAAATAAGATAGAGGGACTAAAATTGTCAAATTTTAAAATAAGAAAATCAAATTCACAAAACGGGGAGAATTAATAGGGGACCAAAATTGAGACTATTCCTAAATTAAATTAATGATTTGTTTTCACATAAATGAAGATAAATATAAATAAGTTAGAATAAAATTGCTATTTTCTCATTTTTCTTAGGGGTGCTATTTTTTAAAATTGTTAGTCATTGTCATAAATGTATGTATAATATAATTAATTTGGTGAGGTTTAGATGTCTTTGAAGAATTACAAGTAATTTATCCATCATCTAATAAAAATTATTTACATGAGTAAATTTGTGAGTGTTCCTCATAAATTAATTTTTACTCCACTTGCAAATCATTCATGTGGTAATTTTAAATATTTGATGGATAAATTACTCCAATTCATCAAACGTACCCTAAAAAAACCTATTAATTTAGAACTAGATTCGAAAAAAAGAATTAAATATCATGGATGAAAAACATATAGTGATATTTATTCAAGCAAATGCAGCTGCTCATGCACTTGCAGGAGAGTCGACATTTCTAGCTAGTCCCATTATTTATTATCATATCCCAACTTGTATTGAAACAATCATTATTAATGAAATGCAATGAGCATATTTTCTTAAAAAAATGATATTTATTTTAAAATACTTTTTATATAAATATCAAATAAAGAAAGTAAAGTATTTTATGGGCTGTTTGATGCATTTGAATTGAGAAGGTCATGCGGAGCAGACAAACGTATAAATGTTCAATTCTCTGATGTTTTCGTTTGTTATCTGTGTTTTGGCCTCTGACGGCAATTGACTTGAACCAATCCATTTATTGTTCTTTCAATGTTCAAACACTTTTTACTCCTATGTTATGGGACCAGACCTAATCAGAAGCAGAAATGTCTAACATGTTGTGTAGTACTCCCTCTGTTTTAAAATGAGTGTCGCTTTAGCCAAAAAAATTTGTTTCAAAATGAATGTCACTTTCGGTTTTCAATGCAATAATAACTTTTTCTTTTCAATTTTACCCTTCAATTAATACTATGTTACACTACTTCTAAAGTATTATTTTTTCTTTAATGAAAAACAAACCAATAGTTGATTATGATAATTTGGTAAAATTGTTATGACATTTGACTACTTTATTCCATTCCTTAATCTGTGTGCAATTGGCTAAAACGACACTCATTTTGAAACAGAGGGAGTAGTTGAATGCTTTTTCTTGAAGAGGGTATGTTGAATGCTTGAGCTCTTTGAACTTGAGTTGAACCGTCAAAGCATATATCAAAGTGCCCTCTTCAAGTTGCACAAATCAGAGAACAAAAACCATTGCGTTACTGTCTTGCTGACATGATCACAATGCTGGATAAAGTAACAGGATTTGACATCAATGTATTTCCAATAATTTACGTTATTAATATTGCATAATAAGTTATTTTTAAGTTGAACACTCTTATACGTATACGGAGTTTTGTTAGGTGTGTATCCACCTTTCAATTATTTTAAAATAAACTAAGTTTAAAATTATTTTGCTTATAATATAGCGTCAGTGTTCGATAAAACTTCTTTAGTATCAATTCTACATTACAAGATTAGTGATTAGTGAACAGCAAGTTAGTCATTTAAAAACTTTGGTAACAAATTGATCATTTTTACATTCGTCTTTGCTAAAAAAGTGCTTATATGATCCTTTTTTTTTATAGAAAAACATTTTATTAACAACATTATAAATCAAGTAATTGACAAATTTTATTTTAAACTAAGATAAAATAATACACTTATAAACCTTAATTTAAAAAACGAGAAATTTGAATCTACCAACTTAACGGTATACATCCACATAAGTATTTTTAACTGACAGTGGAAAGATGATAATGATGCATACAATGAAGGATCCAAGATTTTTGAATAGTGGGAGCACTATATATAAAAATTTGTAACATTAATAATTGTTCTCCACGATTGTTCATATTATGGAAACTTTGAATGATATGTCTCTATAAAAATAACTAAACAATCATTTAACCAGTCATCCCTTACTTGATTTCGCATCTAATTCTTAACAATAGTTTGAGATATATGATGATATGTGTGGGTCAAGAGAGAAATGCTTTGTGATAACTGTGATCCATATATGGTGAAAATGTCAACTATTGATACTACCAAAAAAGTTGTTTCTAAAAATTTTATGTGGACACAAACCCACAAATCTTACAATATGTATCCGTCCCTGGATGCATATATTATACGATTTAATGGAATAGATGCATACTTTAATTTATAAACATGAAAAATCAACTTAAAAATTTATCAAAAAATTGAAAGACCAGATCAAATACAAATATTAAACTTAAAATATCGGGGTATATTCGGCCAATTTTTTTTTTACCATTTTTAGTTACGTAACTGCTAATATCTACTAAATACCAAATTTTATCAAATATCGTCTTGTTTTTTATTTGAAAAAAATTAGTTGGTTAAGTTGGCAACATTTACATTGTCAAAAATAAAAAGGTTGACATTTACAATTCAGAACAAGTTTCAGAGTCAAACAATATATAATTCCCACCAAATACGAGCAAACGGATCGAGGACAAATAAGTAATTTCAATTTAAAAGCGAGTGAAAACGTCACAATTAGCTGAAGAATTTTGATGGAACGAGACTTTTTTCCTTCGCACTTCCCAGTTCCCAACAACATAACTTGGCAAAATGGCAAACGCAATATCAATCAACATTTCACACTCAACCTACAGAGACGCGGTCCATAATCCATCCATATTGAACAGTATTTTACTATTTTTAGAAAATAATTATATTCTTATTTATTTTCTTTCATTAATAAATTTCTTTTGACTTCTTATTAAACTTTCATTTAATATTCCTTATTTTGAATATACTACTATTTATTCTTTAACAAGTCGCATTTAATTTAATGAAATCTTAAAACAAGAAAAAATATAAATAAATCTCACCTGCTATGACTAACACCCTCGTGTATTCATACTACGGGAGCCAGATGGAATAATTCAGTTATTCACACTAGCTGTAAAATTAACGCAGTTTTTTTTTTTTTTTTATTGCACTTGGATACTAACCAGCTTTGTTATACTCCCTCCACCCCTAATTATAAGATTATTTTTTGTCTTAAAATATAAAATTATCTACAAAATTTTAGATGAATTTTTTTCCGACTATACAATTATTTGGATTTGATGACATTTTATGTGAAATTGCGGGTTTAAACTGGATCACCACATTTTTTTCTTCTTATTGTTTATTTGAGTATGTGTCGATCAATATGTTACAAACTAAATAAAAAATAGAAATATGTTAATTTCCCTTTAAATAAAATGACTTTTTAACTTATTTTTTTGGTCAAGTACTTTTTAACATTTTTTTATTTAGACAAAAATGACTTTATAACTTAAAATTGACGATCTTAAACGAACCGCGGATTTCTCAGTAAGAGGTAAACTAGGAAATGTGGACCCCACATGATAACCACCTCTTTAAATACCCCTCAAGAGGACTTGATCCATTCAAGAACAGCACAACTTGAAAAAAAAAATTAATACTACAACAACTACTTCAACCTCTCTTACAAGGACGCTGTCTTCACCTCCTAACAAAGTTTCTTCAATTCTCTTCATCAACACAATTCATCATGATGCAATTCAGCTCAAGTACCTTACCTGCTCACAACCTTCACAAATTTCAAGCACTAAGATGTCCTAGTTTCAGATGCCATTCTTCTTCCATTAAACAACCTTCATCTTTTGCTTCTCTTCAAACCAATAACAACTCATCTAGGTTACATCTCTCAAATCTTGACAAGTTTCTTGATAGCCAAAAGCCTTTGGAATCATCATCAACCAACCAGTTTCAACAACCAATACAACCTATCCAAAAAAGTGACAAAAAAGGAAAAAACTTTCTTGAAGGACTTAACCTAGCAAAACTATGGCCAGAGATTAAAGCAGCTGAAGAAATCTCCCCCCGCCACCTGAAACGCTTACAGCGTCTTCTTTCCAAGACGGCGGAGTATTCTCCAAGAAATATCATCGGGAGAAAGTGGAGGGAATATCATGGCAGCAACGACTGGAAGGGGATGTTAGATCCCTTGGATGACAACCTCCGGCGAGAGGTTGTTAGATATGGTGATTTGGTTCAAGCTGCGTATCAAGCTTTTCATGCTGATCCTGCCATGTCAACAACTGAAGCACCCCATCATCAAGAGGTGTCCTTGTCGGAGAGATCTTATAAAGTAACCAAGAGTCTGTATGCCACATCATCAATTGGATTACCTAAATGGGTTGATGAGGTGGCACCAGATCTTGGTTGGATGACCCAGCGTTCTAGCTGGGTTGGATATGTTGCAGTTTGCGACGATAAAAGAGAGATTGCAAGAATGGGACGAAGAGATATTGTGATATCTCTTCGTGGAACTTCCACTTGTCTTGAATGGGCTGAAAATATGAGAGCCCAATTAGTCGATTTACCCGAGGACGCTCAGACTCAGACTCAGGCACAAGGCCAATCAAAGCCCAAAGTTGAGTGTGG
Source organism: Medicago sativa (assembly GCF_051527215.1). Classification (NCBI taxonomy): domain Eukaryota; kingdom Viridiplantae; phylum Streptophyta; class Magnoliopsida; order Fabales; family Fabaceae; genus Medicago; species Medicago sativa. The sequence goes on from NC_140753.1 coordinate 5,852,019, forward strand.
ATTTATGAGCTTGTACAAGACAAAAGGGGCTCATGTGCAAAGCCTATCCGAGTCCGTTGTTGAAGAAGTGCGACGCCTTATTGAACTTTACAAAGGCGAAGAATTAAGCATAACCGTTACCGGCCATAGCCTTGGCGCGACACTAGCCCTATTGGTGGCCGAGGAAATTAGCACGTGCGGGCCAAACGTGCCACCCGTGGCTGTTTTTTCATTTGGCGGACCTCGTGTTGGTAACAGAGCCTTTGGAGAACATCTTGAAAAGAAAAACGTGAAAATTCTTAGAATAGTGAACACACAAGACGTGATTACAAGGGTGCCAGGAATATTTTTAAGCGAGGAGCTTGAAGAAAAAATTAAGAATTCCAAGGTTGTTAGTGGAGTTGTTGATATGTTGGAAGAGAACACTCCTTTGGGATATTCACATGTTGGAACTGAATTACGTGTTAATACTAAGATGTCACCTTACTTGAAGCCCGATGCTGACATAGCTTGTTGTCATGATCTAGAGGCTTATTTACATTTAGTGGATGGATACATGGCTTCTAATTGTCCATTTAGAGCTAATGCTAAGAGAAGTTTAGCTAGATTAATGCAAGATCAAAGTGCTAATGTAAAAAAGTTGTATACTAGTAAGGCTAAAGGCTTGTCTGTTAATCTTAATAGACAAGGATCAAACTTGTCTAATCTTAGTAGACAGGGATCCATGTCTATGGCTGCTTGTTGTCCTAGTCCATCATCTTCATGAATGAAAATCAAATTGAACATAAACAATTTTGCCTATATATTGTGTTTGTCTTTTACAATATTTGATCAATTTATTAGACATGAAATAGAATATCTTGATGCAAAAGGCAAAGTAACCAAAGACGAAAACAATTTGCTAATTAGACCCGGAAGGAAAACTTATTATGATGATACAAATGAATGTACTTATGGACTTGGTTAAATGAATTTAGGAATGGACAATTTTAGATGTAGGAATCAAATTTAAATTTAAGTTGAAAATTTATCCACTTGAAAGGCTTGTGTAGCACATTAAAAGCTCCAGTTTTGATGGAGAAATTACACAAATCTACTATATCCTATTAAGCCAAAAATAAAAAAAAATTATATTAGACAGAGCAAATTGGTGCTATGCGGACATTAGTGTGGTGGAAGGGTAAAGCTTCAAGCCATTACTTGGATGGTATCATTGGGGCAACAAAGAGTATCTTTTGAGATGGATTCTAAACAAGTGGTGGACAATGTGCACAATGACAAATACAATATTTCGAGTATGATTTGATTTTCAATAAATGTAGAACCTTACTCTATACTCATACCACCTACAAGGTTGTTTTGTGTAGGCGACAAGCAAATAACGATGCTCGTTTTATTTCACGAGCATCTCCACCGGATGCTCTTTCCATTGTTTTTTACTATGTTTCGATTTGTATTCCCGACAATTTAAGTAATGAAATGTTTTAAGTTTTTACTTGCTCAAAAAACATTATATAAATATAAAAGTTAAAAAGAAAACATATGCAATTAAATCAAAAGAAATATATTTCTTCAATGTTTTCACCAATTGTATCCTTAAAAATTGGATTTTCAAGTTTTTTGTATTGTTATTTTAGTCTTTGTAAAATTGTTATTTCACTAATTATTAGTATTTTTTTTGGTAGATGTGTAAGTATTAAGTAACTATTTTAATCCATAAAAAGAATTGAATATTGTAGTACATATTATGAAGATGAACAGTATTTTATAGAATAAAAAAATAACAATGATCAAAACGAGAACAGTAATATAACATTATTATTATACAAAAACAAAATGACATAGGCTAAAAAACAAAATCTGTGAAAAAATATTATTAAAAACAAAAATTAGCATTTTTATGAACAGTAAAGTAAAGTAAAGGACAAGGCTCCATGTTTGTTTGTTTTTATTTTGGGGAATAAAATCTTTTTATGATATTGTAACCAAAAAAAATCCCCTGCTTGCATCAACACAACAGATAATGTCGGCGGAACATAGAAAAAGTCCAAAAGAAAAACACGAAATAGTGAAAAAGAAATAGAAAAGCCAGCGAACTAAATTAGTTGGAGTGGTTTGGAGAATAATCATAATTCACATGACAAGTAAATAGAAACAAACAAACAAACATGGAGACAGAACAGCAACACCTACTACCAGCATACGATCCTCTCTCCCATGTTGCAAAGAAGGAACTGTCTAATATCAGATCAGCCCAGAAAGCTGTTCATCTTATCCCTCTTCTTGTTCTTCTTTGTGCTATCATCCTCTGGTTCTTCTCTTCCCCAACTAAGGTTCTCTTCTGTTTTTTCAATTTTCAGTTTTAGATTGGTTTGAAACTGCCATATTTGCTAACTACTTTAATTTTTGCATATGTTATTGCAGATTACATAATTTGATGACGGATGCATAGTTTCAGCATAAGAGGATTAGACAAGCTTAAAGTGTTATTTTTGTGATTCGTTTTTCATTATATTAGATTGTTTGGATTGATCAATTTAGTGATAAACAAATATATAAAGAAACAAAATTATGTTGTGTTGTATTTGTACCAACTATATCACTGGAATCTAGATAGGAATTTGTGTATCAATAGATTGGTTTCTATGTTTCTTGTTTCAGAATCACTCTTCCATTTTTATTGTATGATAACTTCATTGATTTTTGCTATATCATAATGAAAACTCATATTGCTAGTGCATCTTTAGCTATTTTACAACTGTTTCGATGGGATTTGAACTCCGAACTCTTAGAAAACTGACATTTTAAACAATTTTATTATCACTACTTCATAGCACAAGCCAATCATTAGAGGTGAAAGTTGGAGATCATATCATACCCCAAGTTACACGGTTTAGATATCTTGGGTCCGTAGTACAAAATGACGGAGAAATAGAAGCTGATGTACATCATCGTATTCAAGCTGGGTGGTTGAAATGGAGAAGAGCCTCAGGTGTTTTGTGCGATAAGAAAGTACCACTTAAGCTGAAAGGAAAGTTCTATCGGACAGCAGTCAGACCGGCAATGTTGTATGGTACGGAGTGTTGGGCGATTAAGAGCCAACACGAGAGTAAAGTAAGCGTAGCGGAGATGAGGATGTTGCGTTGGATGAGTGGTAAGACTAGACATGATAGGATTAGGAATGACATCATTAGAGAGAGAGTGGGGGTAGCACCTATAGTAGAAAAGTTGGTAGAAAATAGGCTTAGATGGTTTGGACATGTAGAGAGAAGGCCCGTAGACGCCGTGGTAAGAAGAGTAGATCAAATGGCGGAGAGTCAGGTTAAAAGAGGTAGAGGAAGACCTAAGAAAACTATTAGAGAAACCATTAGAAAAGATTTAGAGGTCAATGAGTTGGATCCAAATATGGTCTTTGATAGAACATTATGGCGGCATTTGATCCATGTAGCCGACCCCACTTAGTGGGATAAGGCGTTGTTGTTGTTGTTGTTGTTATAGCACAAGCCAATCATTAGGTTAAATAAAGAGGAAAGATGCCATATAACTTTATAAGTGCTAGCTGTATGTATCCAAATATGGAAAATTTCAATACTAGATTAAGTTTATATCCTATAATGGTCATGGTATTTCTCTTTACATTCATTGAATATTGTGTATATATTCAGGTATACATAGGGTGGGGAGAATAGTGAAGTGAATTGAGAAGAAATGAAATTCCCCAACTCTTGAAATCACAACAATGCCTTTCATTGTGTTGTCAGCCTTGATTTTCATCTTTGTAGACTCTCACTAGTAAAATTAGTGTGCTCCAGCAATGGACCAAGCCTTACTAGCTTAGGTATGACAATATTGTTCCTAACAGAACACACCAGCGGGTTGTCCCATTGCAAAGCCGAACCCACAATGTTTGCCCGTATGGTTAGTGGAAATATGCGCGGCCATCTTTCATTGCCATATTCTCTAAAAGCGTCTTCGATAGAAGCATCATCAGAATCGATTGCTGCAGCAAGCTTTTTAGCAAGAACCACTGCATCCTCAAGAGCACAACATGCTCCTTGCCCAAGATTTGGAGTCATTGGGTGCCAGGCGTCTCCAACGAGTACAACTCTACCTGCAGAAACAGGTGGACTTATTGATGGCCAAAGCCATCGATCCATCAACGGAGTCCTGATTATAGTGTCATCCGGTGTAGAATTCATTATGTTTAGTAGCTCTGGAGGCCAGTTTTCCACTAGATCCTTAGCTTGCTTCTTTAGCACCGATGGCTCGGTTATTTTAGGACCTGCCATTGAACTCAACTATTTTTCATATGAACAATAAACTCAGGTAATTTAACCATATATGGACTTATTAGTAACAACCTGGAGATGAACTGTTGAAGCAGATAAACCAGTAGACTTTGGTTGGAGAAACAGGAACGTATCCTGCGCGTAACCCTTTTCCGTAGATGTAATTCACCCGTGCTTCAAAAGGTTGTCCATCTGAATAGGAGGCAAGTCCACGGAAAGCACAATGACCAACAAACTTTGGCTCAGAAAATCCCATCCACTTAGCTATCGGTGATCGAATTCCATCGCACCCTATTACAATCTGTTTAGACATGGAATCAATTTGTTAACACTTTTTAGGACTAAAGCTTCAGAATTGGCTACTATGTCTGTAAGATCCTTTTGTGCAGTATGTTTTCAGGGTCATAACCAATCATGTGGTTAGATTAATAACATGCTTTTTATTTTATCAGAATTATGTTTAAACACAGTCGGAACAGAAACCAAATGTTTTGTCAACCAAGTTTGTAAATCTAATAAAATCATGGTTGAATAAGTAACTTTCAACACCAAACACACCATAAATTACAATGACTAACCTTTGCAACTAGTTTAGACCCATCCAAGAATTCCAATAAGGTATCCCCATTTGGACTTGGTTCAATCTTGACCAACCGTGAAGAATATTGAATGCTATCAGGAGGCAACTGAGCAGCCAAAGTTTCCAAAAGTACCCTCCTCTCCACTGCACGCACCTCTTGGCTGCACAATATCCGTTATGCATTTCATAAATATTCAACCAACAATAATTTAACAACGAAAAAACCAATAACGTCCCATTAGTACAACTCAAATGATAAAATGATGCATGGACATCGGGGAGTGGGTTCAAACCCACAATTTTTCACTTCTTAATACAATGGGTGCGAGTTTTGCCACTGGCCTATTTGGTAGGAAGAAGAAAATCAACGATAACAAAACCAGTAGTGAAAATATCTAAGATGAGAGACTATTTTATCCACACATCATATATATGGATGGACCTTTTTTTGGTAGGATGGACCTATCAAGCACCAATATCAAATACTGCACTAACATGTTAAATAGTCAGTGTCATGTACTTGTGTTGGTATCAAACATTGGCATGTGTCAAATACCAACACATTTTCAGTCAGAAGTGTTGGTGCTTCATAGTTATTATCAAAGTTATTATGGACTGTATATAATTATATACCTTTCATCCTCTTCTTTGAAATTGAAGGCACGTAGTTCTCTTCCATCCTCAGACTTCACCACCATCCTGTACAGCTGATATTATGAACCAGCTCAAGCTCAGCTAATATATGCATTGTGCAATAAGGCAAGTGATAAAAAAAAAAAAAATTACGAATTAACATACCCTTGAATTTCTAAATATTGAGTTCTAAGATAATTAGCTACTCCAATTGAATCAAGTACACTCCACCCATTCTTGAAAAGGGTGAGTGAAGTTCCACCTGTTCGAAGTGACTCTGACTGCTCCAGCACAAGAGACCGAACACCAAGCCTGAGAATTCAACACAAGCAGGTACAAATAAAATGTTAGAAACATCATGAAAGTGAAGAGATTGAGAGCTAGAGTTGAAACCTGTGAAGGGATAGAGCAGTTGCAAGGCCTGCAATGCCACCACCCACGATTACAACATGTTCCTTTTGGACTGAAGATTGAGCCTTGATTAATTTGGAACTTCTGAGAGCTCCAATTCTGGTATGACAAGTTGGAGATTTAAGAATCATAAAAGACGAGGTTGTTGTAGCCATGGACATGTTCAATTCAGATTGTGTTTGATTGTAGCTACTAGCTACAGGTATTACCGTTGAGTGGTGGCGAGATTGTGTGTTGTGTGTTCAGCTTTGGGCCACATAAACTAGTGGTAGTGGATACGTTTTGTTTTGGAAAATTACGTTGTGTTCAGCTTTGCTAGCTTAGGTTTGACTATTGACAATGATGGGTGTAGTGGAAAAATTAAGGTGCGATAGTGGAATCGATGCACCACCAAATTAAATGCTTTTTGGTGGACGTTTTTGCTTTTGCATAAAGTCCTAAAGATGATTATGTTCCGTAAGAGGGATCCTTTCCTCAAGTTAGCAAGTTTCATGGGGTTTCCCTTATTCATGCTCTCTAACTACGGCTAGTCATCATTCTCATTTGAACTTGGAAAGTTGGGTGTTTTTAAACTTAACGAGTTATTCTCCATGAAAGATGTGCATAACCGCCAAATAATCTTTTCTTATGTAAAATATGGTATTTTATTTGTACGTAATGCAAATTATTATTTTTCTTATAAATACTTCCCCCGCAGATTGAGTAATTTAATGGATCATGTGCATTGCAGCAATGTTGGCTCCCAAAGCCATAGCTCACAAGTTTAACTTATTTGATAAAATAGTTTATATATTCAAGTGTACATACATACGGTAGGGAAAATAGTAAAATTCCTTAACTCTTGACATCACAACAATGTCTTTCACTGTGTCAGCCTTGATTTTCATCTTTGTAGACTCTCGGTAGTAAAATTAGTGTGCTCCACCAATGGACCAAGCCTTGCTAGCTTAGGTATGACAATATAATATTGTCACCCCAAAGTACATAGAATTAGGGGAACTCGCCATCCCAATGGTAAATTTTTTTGAGTATATGATATTGAAACTTATATATCCGCCCCTTGAAGAGCTAGGCACTTAGGTCAATTATCCAAATTTACGATGTTAAAATTTCATAACATGCTACTCATTTTAATGTAACTTTTACTACTCTAAAGCAATTTTAACATAAATTTCAGGGGTTATTACATTTATACACTCCTTCTATGTGATCTATCCAAAACATTTTTACTCACTCTTTCCGATAAGGCATCATCATAGTATTATTATAAAAATATAAATCTCCATAAAATTCACCTTAGAAAATTGATTACCTTTTTTCTTTTCTTTCATTTAGCAAAAATAAGGCATCATTATAACTGTTTCATTTATAATAATATTTCTATGACTCAAACTAATTGTTATTTTAAACTGCTAATGAAACATTAAGTATTTTTCTCACTAATATAGCATTATTTATTATATCTCATACCAACTACACTAATAAACTTTTTAAAAAAAACTACACTAATAAGAATAATATAATAAATGTAACTTATTTTATCATTGAAATCAACATGAGTGGTTATTTTCGCAAGAACCGTAAGCAACTCAAATGAAATATTTATAATGAAATTGAGACTATTAAAAATATTGTTGATGCATTTAATAATTTTTTTTTAACTAAAATGAGTTATTTCAAACAAAAAAACGCTATATATATGTGATAAATTTTTGCCACCCTTAACTATTTTTCCTCGCTCTGTCCCTGACAATATTGTTCCTAACATAACACACCAGCGGGTTGTCCCACTGCGAAATCGAACCCACAAGGTTTGCCAGTATGGTTATTGGAAATATGCGCGACCATCTTTCATTGCCATATGATCTAAAAGCGTCTTCGATAGAAGCATCATCAGAGTTGATTGCTGCAGCAAGCTTTTCAGCAAGAACCACTGCATCCTCAAGAGCACAACAAGCTCCTTGCCCAAGATTTGGAGTCATTGGATGCCAAGCGTCTCCAACGAGTACAACTCTACCTCTAGAAACAGGTGGATTTATCAATGGCCAAAGCCATCGATCCATCAATGGAGTCAAGACTATAGTGTCATCCGGCGTAGAATCCATTATGTTTAGTAGCTCCGGAGGCCAGTTTTCTACTAGATCCTTAGCTTGCTTCTTTAGCACCGATGGCTCGGTTGTTTGAGGACCTGCCATAGAACTCAACTATTTTTCATCTGAACAATAAACTCGGTAATTTAACTATATATGTATGGAGTTAGAAGTAAGAACCTGCAGATGAACTATTGAAGATGACAAACCAATACACTTTGGTTGGAGAAACAGGAACATATCCTGCACGTAACCCTTTTCCATAGATGTAATTCACCTGTGGTTGAAAAGGTTGTCCATCTGAATAGGAGGCAAGTCCACGGAAAGCACAATAACCAACGTACTTTGGCTCAGAAAATCCCATCCACTTAGCTATCGGCGATCGAATGCCGTCGCACCCTATTACAATCTGTTGAGACATGAAATCAATTTGTTAGCAGTTTTTAGGACCAGAGCTTCATGATTATTGGCCATTATGTTTGTAAGATCCTTTTGTGCACTATGTTTTTAGAGTCATAACCAATCATGCATGTGGTTAGCTTAATATGTTTTTTTCATTTATCAGAATCGTGTTTTAACACATTTGACACAGAAGCCAAATATTTTTTCAACTAAGTTCGTAAAAAATTAATCACGGTTGAATGAGAAAATTTCAACATCAAACACCCCATAAATCACAATGAGTCAATGACTAACCTTTGCAAGTATTTTAGACCCATCCAAGAATTCCAAGAAGGTATCCCCATTTGGACTTGGTTCAATCTTGACCAACCGTGAAGAATATTGAATGGTATCCGGAGGTAGTTGTCCATCCAAGGTTTCCAAAAGTACCCTCCTCTCCACTGCACGCACCTCTTGGCTGCACAATAGCCCATATACATTTCATAAATAATTAACCAACTATGTATCAATGACTAAACTATTCCGAACCCAAGCCAAATTTTCGAAGTATTGTGCTTTGTAAAAGGCGTCTTCATAGGTTGAGGGAATCATTTATAAACTATCCCTGGCCTTGATTCTCAAGCAATGAGAGGTTTTTTAGTCTACTGGAACAGTAGCCCCTAGTTAAGGCTAAAGGGTATGTTAGACCTCCAACATGGCATACATTCGACTCCTATGTGGCGTGCTAATGTTTCGAGCTCAAGCCACATTTTCGAGGTCTTGTCCACAGAGTTGTAAAAACCCTCATATATTTGTCTTTTGTAAAAGGTGCCCGGGTAGTTGAAGAGTGTGAGTGTTGTTTATAAATAATTAACTTTAGTTAACCTTCAGATTTTTGTCTTTCTTTTTAACACTCTCTTTACATTCACTTTTTTATTAGGTGAAACCAATGTCATATGGATCTAACCACTTCATGTGAAATTCATTTCTAAATTGTGGGGCTCACACGAGTTCCACCCGACGACTTAGTCTCAGTTTCTAAATAATGTAGAGTTTTATGGTGCACTGACCGGACAAAAACCAATAATGATAAATATCTTTTTTTTTTTGACAGAAATAATGATAAATATCTATGATAAGAGACTATTCTATATTCCACACAGCAGAATTATATACCTTTCGTCCTTTTCTTTGAAATTCAAAGCACGTAGTTCTTTTCCATCCTCAGATTTCAACACAATCCTGTATAGCCAAATTTATGAACCAGCTCAAGCTCAGCTGATATAAGAATTGTGCAACAAGGCAAGTGAGAAAAATTAGAAGTAACGAATTAAGTTACCCTTGAATTTCTAAATATTGAGTTCTGAGACAATTTGCTACTCCAATTGAATCAAGTGCCCTCCACCCATTTTTGGAAAGGGTGAGTGAAGTTCCACCAGTTCTAAGTGACTCTGACTGTTCCAGCACCAAAGACCGAACACCAAGCCTGGAAATTCAACAAGTTCAACGATGAATAAAGTGTTATCAGCTATGAAGCACGGACATTCCTCATATTAGCCGTGATCCGGTGTCGGACACGTATCGTGGCCAACACCAACACACACACACACACACACACACACACACACATATATATATATATATATATATAATTAAACTGATTTTCTCAAACTATTAGCGGTGTCGGCGTGTTAGTGTCCGTGTTATCAAAGTAATGATGGTGATAAAGAATAGATTGAGGAACTAGAGTTGAAACCTGTGAAGGGATAGAGCAGTTGCAAGGCCTGCTATGCCACCACCCACGATTACAACATGTTCCTTTCGGACATCAGAAGATTGAGCCTTGATTGTTAATTTGGAATATCGTAGGGATCCAATTCTGGTACGACAAGGCAATGATGTAGGAATTCGTTTAAGAAACATAAAAGACGAGAATGTTGTAGCCATGATGTTCAATTCAGTTTGTGTTTGATACGAGTCTATCTATAACGTCGAGTGGTGGAGTGATCGTGTGTTGCGTGTTCAGCTTTGGACAATGTACATATTTGCCAAATGGGATCGGACATATTTGAAGAACTCCTTGGTGATTGGTGAAAGAGGGCCATGGCTGCTGCTATAGGAACATATAAAAGTCAGAGTGTGTCGTCAACGGCTGCTATAGGAACACATACAAGTCAGAGGTGAGTCGTCTCGTCAATGTAAAGATTTTTTTTTTTTTTTGAGACGTCTCTTGGTGAAATTTTGCATTAGACACGGAAATGTTTCATGTAGCACGGATTTTTATTCGTTTGATCTATATCAATGATGTATGAAATTGACTGTCTGATCTCAAACCAATGATCTAGATCACTTATAATGTGAAACAATGTGATGTATGTAAAGGCGGCTTATTCTTGTCTATCTTGGAGTCTACAAGACATGCAGACACACTCAACATCAAAATAAAGGTGTTTCATTGTATGTGGATGATCAAATATTATGGTCGGCCTACAGGTTAAGGAGTCCAATCAAAGGATATATGCCTCAATTTTGTGTCAAAGAAACAATAAATTTTTTAATTTAGGGTGCGTTTGTTTCAGTTTTAAAAAAAATAAATTTTGTGTTAATAGAATCTATAGATTTTTTTTTTTAGAGATTTTAAAAAAAAATATGAAGTTATTTTTGTTTGCCTAAAAATTCATTTTTTTGAAAAAAATGAGTTTTGACTTGTGCACGCGCTGCCTCCTTGTTTTTGAAAAAAAAAAAGATTTTGAGAAAAGTTAATCCTAATAGTTTTTTTTTTTTTTTTTTTACGTTTAATCCTAATACCTTTTCATTTTAGGGTCAAAATAGATTTTTTTTGATAAAATGATTTTTCTAAAAATCCTAAACAAACGCTTAAAAATGAAAAAAGTGATTTTTTAAAGGGAAAAATAGATTTTTTTTTTTTGAAAAAAATCTGAAACAAACAGGCCCTTAGTTATAAATTGAAATTCATTTTTAGCCACCTGTTTTTGGTTATTTTTTATAACACAACGTTAAGAGGAGTGTTAGGTACACTTTCTTTGTAATTTAAGATTAAGAAGAGTTCTACGAACACTCTCTTTATATTCCCTTGCATTTCAATCTATAACTAAATTGAAAATTTTAGGGTTTGCTTGACACAAAATTTTGAGACATATATCAATTGATTGGTTAAGAGGAGTGTTATGAACATTCTCTTTGTGACACTGTATTTATAACTTAGCAAAACTTGATTATTTTTTTATACTTCTTGTGTTATTTTTTATTTATTTGATTTTTTTAAAAAATATTTATTTGAAAATGTCCCACTATAAAGTTTATGTGTAAATATGTTTTTGGTCCTTTGAAATATTTAAACTTTTCGTTTTAGTCTCCATAAAAAATTTCATCGAGTTTTACTCATCCAAAAGTTTTTTATCACCTTTTTTGTCCTTAATTTTAAGTTAACTTATGTGTTTCCTCAAAAAAAAAAAGTTAACTTATGTGTATTATTTGGAAATTTTTATTTTTTTGGAATCATTCTTAGTTCATAATAGAATTCTCTCTTGCAAAAGGTTATTTTTTTTTTAACAAAGGATAAATTAAATATGAATTTTTATATTTTTCGTGCTTAAAAATTCATTTTTAATTGATGTTTTGTAAAAAAGATATAATTTTTTTGAAGAGATTCTTATAAATTCTAAATATTACAGCAAAAACTCATTTAAAAATATAAATGATACACATGATCTAACCTAAAAGCAAAGACCAAAAATATGGCCGAAAAACTTTTAAGATTAAAAGTCGAAGAAAGTTTTTAGAAGAAATAAAATGAAAAGTTTGAATATTTTATTGAGGGGAAAAACATATTTAACCATAAACTTTATTTTAATCTAAACATCTTGGTCTAGTCAAGTAAAGGAATCCAACTTTGTGAAAAAAGAAGGATTTGAGTCCAAACACAAATTAATATTACAAGTTTATAATTTGATTATTATTGACAATGATGGGCCTGAGTGTCTGACAGTTTTGCATAAAGGTCTGAAGAAGATCATGTTCCGTAAAGAGAGATCCTATCCTCAATCAAGCAAATTTGTTTTGAAACGGTTCTATTAAGCAAATTTCATCACGTGGTTTACCATATGTTCATGCCCAGGAACGAGTTATTCTCATTTGAACTAGGAAAGTTGGCTGTTGCAAAACTTAAAACAGTTATTCTCCATGAAAATGTGCATAACCGCCAAATACTTTTTTTCTTACGTAAACTGTAGTATTTTATGTGTTTATTTAGGAGTATGTAATATGTAATGTAATTTTTTTTCTTCTTATAAATACTTCCCCTGCAGATTGAGTAACTCAATGGATCATGTGCATTGCAATGTTGGCTCACAAAGCCATAGCTCACAAATTGTAGCTGTGACAAGTGTGTCACCAGTTAAAATAACCGAACCACGACAAATTTGTCAAATTCTATTCAATGATGAAACAAAGAGGACAATTGAGGGATGCTACCAAATAGTATTGTACTACGAGAAGGTTCAAGAGGAGGATCATGATTGGTCTTTAACTGGTTGGATTGTGGAGTCACTTGCTAGGGCCTTGTTGGATCATCCTCTACTAGCTGGTCGAGTTCAAAAAAGGGACAAAACAGAATTGGAAATTGTGTCAAATGATTCTGGAATTCGACTCTTAGAGGCTCATTACTCTACAAGCTTATCTGAGTTCCTTGAGTCGAATAAAAATGAACGTGATGATGATGATCATGAGGCTCAGCTTGTTTTCTGGAATGAAATTGATGGCCAATTTCCTCAATTCTCTCCCCTCTTTTATGTTCAGGCAAATATATTCACATATTTATTTTATTTCATTTTTGCTAAATGAAGTTGAGGTAGCATATATCGAACCTAGATCATCGATAGTCGTTTTAAGTTGATTGTTGATTCAAAATCACATTTGTCATATGTTTATCCATAAATATCATTTTAGAAAATAATTATATATTTGAATGTTTCAAGTTGAAATTTAGAATTTAATTTGTAGATGTGATTTTTTCCTCAGGTGACAAACTTCAAATGTGGAGGATACTCGATCGGCATTAGTTGTAGCCTCCTCTTGGCAGAGGTTTTGGTAAACCAAAAATTCCTTAATAAATGGGCACAAATACACAACATGTTACCTTCAACCTCAAAAGAAGAATTTAACGCATCCATATTTAACTACCCTCGTCTAAAAAATCACAATTTTCTCCCATCAGAGGACTTAATCAACCACACTCAAAACAAAAACAGAGTTCAAAGTATTGTATTCAAAATCACTACTAAGGATGTAAAATTCAGCAAAGAATCGTGGAGGGAATTAGCCATGTTTTGCATTGAAGAAGTGGAACAAAAGCTAGACACAAAAACAGGTTCTAGTTTTACTTTGGTTGTTAAAGAATCCTTGAAGGTCATTGAGGTAGAAAGTGTCACAAAGAGTGGATACACTTTGAATGAATTGGACATTAAGAATCAAATTATTTGCATTACATCATGGAATGATTTTGGAGTGTATGAGGTAGTTTTTCATGAAGAAAATAAGCCTGTTAATGTTTCTTGTTGGATTGGATCGGTTGCTGATGCACATGTCATGATAGTTCCATGCCTAGAGGAGAATGTTTGTTTTGTGATGGTAGCTTCACCACGTTAAAATGTAATCTATATAAACCCTAAACCCTGAACTGTTATGTAAAATCAAAATCAAATGCATGCAGTCACAGACAACATTCATTTGGTACACATGATATTTGTAAGTGTAATATTAATAATGTGGAGGGTTCAATAATATTTTATCAAGGTCATATTTGCAAGAACAATAATGTGGAGGGTCCACTCCTCAAAAAAATGTGGAGGGTCCAATAATTAGAATTGTAATTATAAATTATTTACAAATTCTAGAATTAAATTTCAATTTTTTTAGTTCATAATGATTCGACTCGAATCTTGATATTTCAATTATGTAGTTGATGTGAGGATCTAGTTGGTTGATAATATATAAGTATCTTTGTCAATTATATATAAATTTTTAGAGTCTATTTGAAAGTTATGGAATGAAGGGGAGATGAGTGCTTTGGGAGAAAGGAATGATGATGGAGGGATTTTGTGAATTTATTTATCTTCATAATTCATAATACAAAATTATTTTAATTGAGGGAAACTCAAAAAATATATTGGTAATTTTAGAGGACTTAGATAAATTATACAATTTTTTTTTCATATTGTTATAATACTTTTTTCACAATATGTTGTTGTAATACTTTAAAAATTAAAAATATATTAATCATAAACATTTTCTTATCATTCTATGAGAAATCACTTTCTTAAATAATGTGAATGTGTTTTTTTTATATCTTTTTCCAACCAATGAATCTTAAATATTTTTTCCTACTTACATTTAATTCATCTAAACTTTTTATCATCCAAAAATAAAAGGGCTATTACTTTAGTCACAGTCACTTGGAGAAGGATGTCAGCGACGAAATGTTTAACGTGTTTTGGAGATTTTATAAGGTATTTACGCCGTTTGAATTTTATAGTCCGAATATGATGCATGAGAAATCTTATACGGTAGGAAAAGAAGGTGGCAAAAAAAGAAGAAAAGGTTATGGGCTAAAGTTATATGAATAGGCCCAAAATGAATAAGCCTGATCCAGTAGTTCAGTCTGAGAAATTTGATTCTGGTATCAACCAACAATTGCTTCCATTGATTCAAGCTGTAACCGCCACGTTCTACGAATACGATGCTCCTCAACTCAACTCACTGCAACAATTAGCTTAAAGAAGAAATAAAAGATAAGAGTAGTATTGAGGAATGGAAAACAAAAATGAAGGAAATGAAATTCGATTTTCGAATCCATTTACTTTGAAATTTGGACAAGTATTTACTGGTTTTGGAATCGGTTGTGGAGTTGGTATCGGTGTTGGAAGCCCTTTAAATTTAGGTACTACTCTCCTTTCCCTTCCTTATTCTCTTCCAATTTCACATTACTATGGATTTCGGAAAAATCTTGTTCAAACCCAAATCTCCCCAAAATTCCCCTACTCAAAAACCATGTATCTCTTATTACCTTTTTCACTTTTTTTTTTTTTTTTAATACTAATCTTATTGAAATTATATTATGTTATATTAATCAAATTGTTATCTTATTCTGAATTTGTTGTAGGTGCAATACCGATGTTGAATCAAGTTATGAGTGCTACTAGGGGTGCAACTGATGCATTTTCTGGTGTTAGCAGGCATGTTAATACTTCTGTAAGTAACACATTTTTCAATGTTTCTCTTTTATTTTTCTTCTATGATTTTTTATTTTATTAAATACTTGTTTTTCATATAGTTGAGGAAGATTGGAGCTAAGAATATTGAAGTGGGTGTTGGATGTGGAGTTGGTTTCGGTCATGGTGTTGGAGTTGGTAAATTTTTCAATTCTATGCATTTTGCATCTTTTATATTCTGAACAATTTTTTTTTTTTTTTAATTCTTGTAACTTTAAAAAGTGTATTTAGGGATATTTTGAATTATTGATCATTTAGGAGGCACTATTAACAATGTGTTTAATTCTTGCGAATTTTTTTAGATCATTTAGGAAAATATCTCATAATATTGAAAATTTTCCAGGAGGTAGGTTTTTGTGGAATGATTTTTTAGCTAGCTTTCCTGTGTATTATAGATCATAGATACATATTAGTTATGCACTCCATGAAAATGGTTTTCAAACCACCTCGGCACTGGAGGCTACAATTAAATTATAACAGTTCATAAAGCATAAGGGGCTATGTCTCGCACTGTATATTACAACAACAACCAAGCCTTATCGCTTTAAGTGGGGTCGGCTACAAGGATCAAATTACACCATAGTGTTCTATGCCTCGAACTGTATATTAAAAAACTAAATTGTAAACTTGTATATTTGTATGCTTTGTACACTAAAGAATAAAAATGTTGAAGCAGAAGATGTTGTTAGGGTGCCACAACCGCGGCATGCCTAAATCTCTGGATACTGCAGACTTAATTTCTGATCTTCTATGAAAATTAGTTATCATTTTATATACTCCTATCCCATCCTTTCCATATTTTCTTTACCACTTCATATGGGTGGATTATGTTTGATTATTTCAGTTGACAAAGACTCTCCATGTTTTGTGAACGTTCTTCAGTTCGTAGCTGAGTTTTTTCTTTTATTATTATGACAGGACTTGCTGTGAAACCTGGGGTGTTGAATCAAATTCAATCATGTCTCGTAGTATGTGAAATTTCTCTCATTTGAAAAGTATTGTCTTTTATTCTCTGCCTTTTGTGTATCTCATGTTTAAATACTTTATTTCCTAGATGACAATGACAAAGATGATGATGAAGTTTGGAATTACTCCCAGTTTACCGTTTAATCCGGGTGCATTGCCAGCATCCTTACAAAGTGCCACTGGCGCAGTCAGTTCTGGAAGCGTGACACAGTTAGCAACTAAATCAGCTGATCAGTTATCTCAAGGTCTAGTAGGGTCTCAACCAATGAACATTGGTTTGGCTTTTGATAAAACTGCCATAAAAGACACTTCAGCCGACTCTACATATGGCAGTCGAACTGAGAAGGTTCTTAACAATTTTCTGCAAAATCCACTGTTGAAGGGAGAAGGAGGAGGACCCAGCGAATCAGTAAGCTCTCATTTACTCATTTTCATTCATGACAACTAAATATTGCTGCCTTTTCTTCTGATCATTGAAGCACAGAGTTAACTTTTACATATAGAATTTTGAAAATGATTTTTAACTTGGAACTTTCGCACACTTTATGCTTCACATAAATGGATGAATTCAAAAATTTTGCATTCTGTATTGATAAATATTTTTGAAAGAAGATATAGACTGCTGAGACCATTTTCCATTTGGAATGAGGATTTTTTAGGGCTATAAGGGAGGTCCAAGTTCCAACTCGTAGTGTGGAGATGAGAAGGTAGGCTAAAATTCAGGCAAAGTAGCCTCCAAAGGGCTTTGTGCCATTTGACTTGTATCACGGCTCCTAGGAAAAATTCGATTCTTGCATACTTTTCCAAAAGTGTTTGGTTTTCCAAAATAGTATTTTGTAAAATTCCCAAAAAAAACTCATGAATAGATATGTTGGGGTTTTGGCGATAATGGAATTTGGGAACAGCAATCGCAAGCCGCAATGGCTGCTATTGTGGTGGTGCTACTGGTATGGTGGGTAGAAAGGATGGATGAGTTGGTCATGTAGGCTGGGTAGTATTGTTATTTTTTTCAAAACGGTATCCTGGGTGTTAAAGAAAACCCCATCTCTCCCTATGAGCTTGGTTTTTGGCCAAAACAGGGGAATGTTGCATCATTCACTAGAATATAATTGTAAATAGATTTAAACACTCTGCAATCCTGAAAACAATACGCGAACATTTTGTGTTGATAACACATCTCTATTTGTCTATTTCTCTCGTGTTTCAAATATCACATTTGTTTGGTATTTGTTTTTACACCCCTCTGTCACAAGAAAATTTAAGTACAAGGTTATATTTGAGTTACTGAAGCTGTTTAAATTGTTGAGACTGGAAAAATATGGTTATCTGCTGAGAGGAATAAGTATCACAATCTTTCAATTAGTTTGCACATGTCCTCTTCCTGTAGGCATCGTCTGTTGTTAAACTGTGTGACAATTTTAAACGAGGATTAAATACTTGTTGTTTCTTTATATACTTTTTGGTGATTAACTGTGGTATTTGGGTACACAACTCTCGTGCATTTGTTTTTAGAAGTCTTGTTATTCTTTATGTATTATGAAATGATTTTCATAATTATGAAGTGTACTGCATGACAAAATTACACAGTTTAACCAATATATATACATATTTAGTTTCATTTGTCTATATTATCCCCACCTTCCCTCTTTCGTGAGTTTTTTCTGAATTACTCAAATATTATATTAAATTCTGATATTTAAGATACATTGCAGGCTGGACGTTTGATCACAGAGAATAAAATACTTCAGATGGTAATTTTTCATTTTGTCCTCAACACTGATAGACTTGGAATCTTATAACTAGAGTACATACTTCTTGTTGATTTTTTTTGCGCTGGTTCGTTAGTTTCTATTATTTATTTGTTTATTTATTTTTTCCTATGGTTATAGGTTTTGAAACACCAGCAAATGATTGAAGAACTTGTGGAGGAAAATGAGAAGCTTCGGCAGATACTAGTGAAGGAGCTGAAAGTTCCATCCAGCAAACTTGAAGCTAGTTCTTCAGGTAGAATTAGAAATAAGTTGCCATGTACTGATTGTTTTGAGTGTCGAAGAAAACAAAGAAGAAAGTAGGTTCAGATTAACAATACTAATATACTCATTGAAGTGCTTGCACGTTATCGCTTAAAGGGGCTCCCCTAAACCGTGAGATCTCCCTTAATTTTTTTGGGTCTTGTTCCTACAAGTTGCCCCTGCTAATGGGTTACTTACCAATTACAGGATATAGTATAGGCACATGTTCATCTGATTTGACACATTAAATAGAAATACTAATTAGCATTAGATGACAGGTATTTAGGAATGGCTATTGTAGCATTTTATTATATAGTCCCAAGAAAAATTAAGAAATAATATAGTAAAAGATACATGGGCAAGGGTCTGTTTGGTTGGAGAGGAGTAAAATGGAGGGGAGGGGAGGGGAGGGGAGAAGAGAGGAGTTATTTCAAATTTTAGTTGTCTGGTTCGATGTTTTGGAGGGAAGAGCAGGGGATGGGAGTAAATTCTCAAATTCTCTCGTGAGTAACTTGCTCTCCCCGGAAAGTGGAGGATTTAGAGGGGAGAGAATATTTCTTTTGTTTGGACTTGATAATCCCATTAAAATCTCTTCCCTTGTCGAACCAACCAATATTTTTAAATCTCTCACCTCTCCTCTCCCTTCCCCTATATTAAAATCTCTTCCTTCTCTACGTTAAACCAAACGGGTCTTGAACTTGAGGCTTAAGGTCCAAGGGGATTTAAGTTGCTGAGTCTACTAGCCTAAATTTTGTGGGTGCTCTTCCTCTTTCTTTTTTTTGTTGCAAACATTCTTCTACAATGTTACAAGGATATCGACTGTTTTGGAATTATAATTCTGAAATACAAGAAAACATATTACTGGTATCTCATTTTTGAAATACAATAGTGTTTAATTTTACTGAGTTTTATTTCATCACATTCTGGAGATATAAATACAGAGTACAATAATGTTGAGTTCCTGAATCATGTTAACTGTTTTGGAATTTCAGTTCTGATACATTTTCACGGGTTGGAAAAAAACTATTTCGAAATTTAATTTTTTTTAGAGATGATATTTTGGAAGGAAAAAATAAATAAAACAATTAGAAGGGCATGTTTGGTTCAAAATGGATGTGAAAAGTAATCCTTCTGTTGGTTGGCTCTTCAGGCTTTAGCTGAGAGCAACCTATGTGGGAGCATCACTGGTTAACATTTCCCTAAATAATCTGCTTAGTCAAGGGCAGAAAACTGGAAATCAACTCACTTGCTATCTTTTGACCCCAAAAAATGTCCTCTTCGGTATTAATACATGGAAAATGCTAAGAACCCTAATAGTGTTTAAACAATCAAAAGTACTAGTAACTTTCACATAGAAAATTTTGTGATTATAACTTTTACATGGGTTTGATTGAATTTTTAAGACAATTTCTTTTTTGTATTCCTTACACAATGTCATTAGGATGCTTGTTAGCATGACTTTTATATTCCATTTTGGCTTCTTAAAAAAAAAAAAAAAATTAATCAATCAACGAAAGGGAGAACATGAAGTATTTTTGAAGTTTTCTTTAAACAAATAATTAGAAGTGCAAATGCATCATTGTGAATTACTAACATCCTAACTGTGTTGCCATCCAACAACTCAAGGTATTCTGAAGTTGGAATATGGACTTGCTTAAAGCACAACTTTTTGTGTTTGCAGATCTTTACACCCGGTCTTCAAAAAGAGAGAATAATAATAGTCAGAAAGCAAAAAGCTAATAGAAAACTCTTACAACATGATGTGGAATTTTCATGCCTAATTATTAATTTGACAAGTACGTTTTCTTAATTTCCTCAACAAAAAAAAAAAAGTACGTTTTCTTAATGTGTGAGTATATCGAATATCAATAATTTCAGTTAAATTGATTTGTTTAGTGTTGATCATGAACTCATGATCCCTTTGTAAAGTAGTAACAAATATGGAAATACGTACACACATGGAGAAGTATAATTTATACAAGTCATTGTGAATTGTGATAGAATCTAATGCTTTATTTGGTAGTGGTACTGCTACTGCATTCTCTTTGTATATTATGATCATAAATGAATATATTCTTTTAACTTTTGGCATAATCCAATGTCTATTGTTATAATGTAGAAAAATTTAAATGCTTGTCTGTGACTTGTGCATAAAGATTATATTCTGTAAAAATTGAACAATGTGGCCAAAGATGTGTGTCCACACCTCTTCTATTCTCCACTATCAGTATTATGCCTTTTTAGAGAACTGCAATCAACAAAATACAGTCCACACGTTACATTCCATACTCATTCAATCCACTCACTCTCCTTCTAAATCCTCTCAGGTTTGAGTTGTGTTTGAATGTAACTAGTCACAAGTTTATACCCACCACACCACTCCTCTCTAAAAGTGTGTTTTGTGAGGATTGTATGTACCTTGAAATTTCCACCCACAAGCTTGGAGTGGATTGTCAACTATGTCAAACCTATTAGATAAAATGAATGAATTGTGATTTTGAGAGGAATCGTCCTTTCCTCCGGGTTCTGCTATCTTTTTTTTGTGGTGGTGGAGTTTGAACCCCGGACCTTGCATATATTATACATTGTCTCTAACTAACTAAGTTCACGAGGACCGGGTTTTGCTATCTAATTATATAAAGATATCGATTTTTGTTATTTCAGAAACTAATTTCACAATTCTACCAACAAACAAAAAAAAAGTAACTAATTCCACAAGATACTTGAGATTCATTGTATTTCATAAACACCAGCCAAATGATTATGTGTCATCAGCTTTAGTTAAAAGAGCCATTTACATGTTTTTTAAAAGTGTGTTTTGTGAGGATTGCACCTTGATCTTTCCACCCACAAGCTTGGAGTGGATTGTTAACTATGTCACTCCTATTAGATAAAATGAATGAGTTGTAATTTTCTGAGGAATCGTCCTTTCTTCCAGGTTTTGCTATCTACTACCTCCGTCTCTATATATAAGACCCTTTTGCCAAAATCATGGGAATTAAGAAAGTGAATATTTGTATTAAAGTTGTTTGTAATTACTATTGTTTTTACAATTTTATCCTTTAGAGAGGGGGTTAGTTTATGTTTTCAACATGATATTTATTGTTGATTGAAGAAAAAGATGTATAATAAATAGGGGCATGTATGGAAAAAATAATTAATATAGTTGGAAATAGCAAATGGGTCTTATAAAAAGGGACAAAAATAATTCTCAAAAGGGTCTTATAATTAGGGACGGAGGTAATAATTATACAAGGATATCGATTTTTTTTTTTTAATTTTAGAAACTAATTTCACAATTCTACCAACAAAAAAAAAGAAGAAAAAAAGAAACTAATTCCACAAGATATTTGAGATTCATTGAATTTCATAAACACCAGCCAAATGATTATGTGTCATCAACTTTAGTTAAAAGAACCGTTTACATGTTTTTTCTTGTTTCAAACTATATAATATTTTTTAGGGTCATGTTAACTTGTGCCCTTAGGGCACATGTTAAGCAACCTAAATAGAGCAATTTTGCATTGAAAAACACAATATAACAACTTTTAAGAAGTTGAATGCACGCCTTTTGATATATGTATTTCTATAATGAGTATCTTAACATGTGCCTTGAGGGCACAAATTAACATTAGCCTATTGTTTATTAAATGCTATAATCATATCTAGAACACATAATATATTCTTTTTGTTCTTGCATGATAAATATTTTAGTCCATTTTATTTAGCATTTTTATTTCATCAACATTTTTAGGACATTTGTGAGAAACTTTACATTTTTCACTTCTTCTAAATCAACCATAGTAGTGTGTCCGAAATGGGATATTTCATATTTGCATTCAAATGTGTTCATCAACCTTATAATATCCGAGTTAACATTGTTAGACATATAGAGACCATGTGCATGTCACTTTCTATTTGGTTGATTTGGTGCAATAAAAGACCCACCGATATCATCTTTGTATTCTTCCACCACAATTCGTTCGGTTTCTCCTTTAACCTTTTCTTCTACGCTAATAAAATTCCAAAATGACACCTCTCCGGCTCTCCCTTCTCCAAAAGCAACGTCACCATCACTATATTTTTTTTCACATGTTGCTCTCTAACAGCTAGCACTTTTAAGGATTCATACCACACGCTAAAGTTCATCTTATCTTATGCTTACCAACCCCATTAAGCACTTTCCTATCTTCCAAGTTTGAGAATTCCTTAAAATTAAGAACTCAAATCAATAAAACCGACTTGTAGGCAGAACAACTTTCAGTTAGCAAACATTTTCCTTAAATTAATTTAGTTTAGGTCGAGCTTAATTCAACACTTAAAAATCGACTTGTGTAAGGTGAGAAAAATCTTCCACCTATAAACTCAGTTCAACTCTTAAAAACAGACTTGTGTAAAGTGAGAAAAATCTTCCACCTATAAACTCATTTAAATGTTATATTTTATCCGATGTACGACTCTTAATAAAGTGCGCTGTTTTAGTTTAAATAAGTTGCCTACATAGTGATTAAAATGGATCTCCTCTTATCTCTAAGTATACAACCACATATTAGAGTTGAAATCAATTTCCACTAGCAGCAGATCCATGGCTATTTGTCAATTGTGTATTTCATGTCATTAAGTCAGTTCTTTATTTACAGCCTTTAAAATGACATATAAATAAGCGAGCTCAAAGATGTAGGAAATTGATAAAAAGTTATTCATAATCTTTTGTGTTACACCAATAAAAGTTGATCCAGTTTATTTTTGTTGAGAAACTTAATTACACGTTAGAATAGAAGAAGTAGCATCAATTATGTGAATTCTCAAATTGAACATTAGAATATAAAAGTAGAAGTCACCAAATCTCTCTTATTTAGTAAACTACAAAATGCTACAAAGTATAACAAATGAAACCAACATAATATACACACAAACATATGCAATGTTTGGTCACCACTGTCCCCAACAATTCAATAACAAAATACAGAACAATATATCATCCACTAAAATATTATTTAAACGACATAACAAAGGGAAGAAAAAAAAGAGAAGCTATAAAGGAAAAGAAAATAAGATACACGATTGCATATCTTAGTGACTTGGTCTACGTGAAGTTGAATCAAGAACTCTTAATTCTATTTAAGCAAGAAGCAGTGCAGTACCAGCAAAGAATAATGGTAGCATGAAAACACTGCTTCTGTGAACAACCGCGTTGCTTGGACTTGAAGCAACTGGATTATCAGACATCGATTCTCCGGTGGAAGGTGATGGTGAGGAAGCTGGAGATGGTGAAGCAGCAGTAGGGAAAGGTGGGCTCATACTTGGACTCATGCTCATGCTCGGGCCCATGCTCATGCTTGGGCTCATACTTGGACTCATGCTCATGCTTGGGCTCATGCTCGGGCTCATGCTCATGATTGGGCTTCCTGGTGGCAGTGATACAGGGGAGGGTGCTTGGGCTATGGACAATGTCACCAGAGCAAGAGACATGGCTAGCATGAGTGTGGCACGTGTGAGTGCCATTGTTGCACAAGGAAGAAGAAGGAAGTAGTTCAGAAGAGGAACAGAACAGAGCAAGAAAGCTTTTATTATGTGATGGATATATAGATAGTAGAAAAGATAAGAAAAAGTTATTATTCACTCTTTCTTTTTAATTTGGGTGACACACAAACCTTACAAGAGAATATTTCTTGCAATTAAAAGGTGGAATCGACACGTATGTGTAAAGAAGATAAAGCTCAAGGTTTATAGGCATATATCTTGTGAGGTCCAAGAATTAGAACAAGCCATTTAAAATTACCCAAGGAATCTTGTATGTTCTCTTGTGTTAAGAGTTTTCTATTTTGTTTTGGTTTCATGTGTTTGGAAAGTTATAAAATTAACATTATTTTGGCGATTCTAATATATATGTAGTTATGTCTTTTTTTTCTAGCAGGGAACAAACACTAAGCATAAAGAAATAGAAAATGGTGGGTTCAAATTCTCGTCCCAGAATATCAAATGTATTATAGACTTTTACCATCAGAGTTGTATTTAGGGACCATACTTTGGTCATTTTATTGTGTATTGTGTAAAATAGATATCATATCATTGTAGTAATTTTTTTTCTGAAGTTCATATCATAGATTCATAGTACTATTTTGTTTAGACATGCATTTTCTCGCTTTCTTGGTAATTTATGAGTTACCTAAACCTAACTTCTTCTCTCCTTTGGTGAGAGTTTGATTCTTCTCTTCTCTTGTGATGTGATTGTGAGGGCTTTGTCCTGAGGCACATAACAAAAGGTTTGTAGCTAAAAAAAGAAAAGGATAAGAGATTTTTAATTTAAGTGGACAAAGTTCACAAAGAAAAACATCTTAATTTGGGTTTTGTTGGCATGTTTCTAAAAAAATTCTCTTATAAAAAGTTTGGCTTTTAACATGGAGTGGTATTAAATTTGGTCGTGATATAACATACTACATCGATGATTGAATTTTACAATTCTGTTGGATTTCTAATGTTTCTTTCATACCGGATTGCATCTTATTCCCATTTTCTCTCCTTCCTTACCCCACCTCGCCTCGCCCCCAACCACCAACAACCTCAAATCCCACCATCACAGAGACAACTTATCACCCCCCACATTTTCCACCTCGACCACAATGCACGCCAAAACAAGTAGTTTAAAGCACACAAACAAATTTGCTACATGTCAATATGCACACCAATGTTTGTAGTATTATGAACATAATGTAAGATAGCAACGAGAATTTGAGCAAATATCTAAGCAAAAGGACAGGTTTCAGCATTGGACAAACAACATTACCCTGGAAAGTTTGGCCACTGGGGCTTGACAATGAATTGGAGCATAGTTCTTTGATGGACTCGGAAGTGAAGGTGGAGTTGGTGTCAAAGGATAGAATCTTGAAGCAAGAGAAAATGGCCATTAATTCTCACATTCTAAACCTATCTGGGTAGATTTGGTAGTGTTGGCTTGGAACTTATGTCCCTCTTAAGGTCTCTTCGATTCTCCTTGGTGTCCACTTCGGTGGACTAGTTTGACTTCTTCAGAAAGAAAAAAAAAATCTCACTTTCTAGACCCTAAGTAAGCACAAAAGATCATCTTCTCTTTGGAATAACAACGATAATTGAAAAACCGAATTAAACATTGTCACCAAGATGTAATTTAGACGTAACAACAAATTTTTTCACCTAAACCGTTGAAGTAATAAATATCTACTATAAAATCAATTAACTTGCTATCCATTTTATACTCATCCGCTATCATTAGGTTATTCACTATCCACTACTTATTATCAAAATATCTTATCGTAGAAAGAATAAGTGACTTAAGCGGATCTCCTCTTATTTCTAACTATACAACCACCCTACTGGAGAATTGCTATATGCAAAAAGCTATACCGCTTAGTTTGAGTTGAAATTATTTTCCACCAGCAGATACATGTCTTTCATATATATATATATATATTGAAGATGCAGATGACATGACATTAATATTTGTAGTTCATGTCATATAGTCAGATTTGGACATGAATTCTCTATAATCAAAAAAATCTTTCAGTCATGGTGTCAATGCATTTGTAACCGTTTGATTGAAATCACATGATCTAGATTTAAAGTTCGACAAATAAATTAAAAATATTATGAATCATTGATTAATATTAGATGACTGAGATCTTGCTACAATCACAATTTGATTGCAGGGAGTTGATAAGTGTCATTTTTACTTAAAATGTTATATATGTTAAAGGACTTTATTAACTTAATTTGGTATAAATGTGTTTATCTTCTCCATATTATGTAACTAGTTTAGTTTAATTAATAGTGGTGAATTTGAAGTCTTGTTCTTGTGCATGAAAGCGAAGAAATGGGAAGAAAAACATGGAAAGAAAAAACAGGAGAAATTGACTTAAGGCAGCTGAATTTAAGCTTAAGTGAAGAAAAGTCGAATTCGCTTAAGTCAAAATGGATTCACTTAAGCAGAATTTCACTTACTTACCCTCTCTATTAAAGGCAAATGACTGAAAATAAAATGGAGGATTCCATTTTCTGAAAGAAGTGAATGAGGCAGAGAGAGATAACAGAGAGCTGAAGCTATGAATGCCATTGAAGACCATTCTTTGTGTTTATTTTGATGATGGCTAGTGGCTACCATGATAAATGATAATAAGTATAGCTAAATTTCTCTCTGTTTGAGATAGAGTGTCATCTACCAAACTCTCATATAATCTCTTTTGATTTCAGTTATATTTGAGTAGTTTCTTATTGATATTAGTGATTCAATTATGTTCTTAATGCTTGATAATTGATATGCCTTGATATAAAATATAAAACCTTCATGCATCTTGATTTATGATTTAGATTTTAGTAGAAAATATTCTCTAAGTTTAGATTTGAGTTGAATCACCTAATGAATCTTGTTACTACGAATAGAGCTTGATACATCAGTTGCCTTTGAATCATCATCTTTGAGCAAGATTTTTTATTTAGTTAGCTACAAAATGCTATAAAATATGACACCAACAAACAAATACATACATATCTGCAATGTTTGGTTTGGTACTACTGTCTGTCCCTAAGAAAAGCAAAGCAACACAACAAAAGAAGGGAAAATAAAAAACAAAGAAGCTAAATAGGAAAATGAAAAAAGCTACATTGTTGCATATGTAAGTGACTCGGTCTACTTAAAAGTTTAATCATCATGGACTGTAGTACGAGTTTAAGAAAGAAGCAGTGCAACACTAGTAAAGAATGGTAGCATGAAAAAGCTGCTCCTATGAACAAAGGCGTTGCTTGAATTTAAGGGTACTGGATCAAGATAATATGTTTCTCCGGTGTACGGTGCCGGAGTGGGTGATGGTGAAGCAGGAGTTGTGACAGGAGGAAAAGATAGCGAGGAGCTTGGAGATGGACTCGTGTTTGGGCTTTGGCTTCCTGGTGGCAGTGATACTGGGAAGGAGGCAGGTGAAGAAGTAGTGTGCAGCATGATGGGTGATGGTGCTGCTAGGGATATGGTCATTGTCAAAAGAGCAAGGGACATGGCTAGCACGAGTGTGGCACGTGTGAGTGCCATTGTTGTACGAGGAAGTGGTTCAGAAGATGAATAGAACAGAGCAATGGAGGTTTTGTTGTGGTGAATATATATACATAGATATATAGCTATAAAGACAAGAAAAAGTTACCTCTTTTAAGTTGGGTGACACAGCTACTCAAACGAGAATATTTCATGCAATCAAAAGGTGGAATTTACACGTATGTCTGACGAAGATAAAGTTCGGAGGTTCATTTAGGAGTATATGTACTTGTGAGGTGCAATACCAACTAGAGTGCTAAAAACACTCTATTTTGTTTAGAAATACATTTTTCTTTTTTTAAGTTGATTATTCTCATTTGGTAAAAAAAAAAAGTTGATTATTCTCATCTTGTAGGAGTTTTGTCACTAGGACATGGACCGTTGATTTTATTTTTTGGTCAAGGACCATTTATTTATTTTGTGTAAATCGAGTATTATAATTCTTAACGTACAATTGCAGAGACTAATTCTTCAAATCTGATGGATTACAATGAATGACAAAACTCTCACTCAAAAGATTTAACATTGTTGTATTCGCATGATTGAACCTGACCCAAGACCTATTTGATTTTTTAGTTTGACAAAGTTGACAATGAAATTTTATTACTCAATTCGTGTTTTTGTTGGCATGTTTCTCATAGAAAGAGATTTCTAAAAAAAATATATAAAGATATTTCAAAGACTAACACATTAAAGTGGCACAGTGATTTCTATTAAAAAAATGGCACAATGAGGTTTTATTTTCACAGTGATATAATATGACAGGATTGCGTCATAAGTTCTTGACCCTGCACGTGCTTTGGTATTGAAGGTCGGGTCTCTTTAGCTTGGACTAGTGTATGTTTTGGTCCAACTTGGACCAATGAAATTACCTGGTATAACAGGTAGTGTTCCGATTGTCCCATACCATACACCCCCTTATAGAAAAACATGCTAGCAACTTCTTTTCCCCTTTTCCCTAGAGTGTAGATGCACATGGGTATGAGTGTTACAAATTCCAGAATACTGTCAATTTCTGTATCTTATTAAAAATAAGGGAAATGTTAACTTATGCCTTTGGGGCATAAGTTAAAAAGCTAAATGTAGAAAAAAATTCTTAAAAATTGTGCATTCAATGCATTAAAAGTTTAAAAAGTTGTCTTTTAATTATAAAAGTTATTTTGAATTTCCATTTTAAGCTTCTTAACTTGTGCCCTAAGGGCACAAGTTAACATGACCCTAAAAATAAATACAAGCCACTATAAAAATTTGTAAGAATGAAATTCGCAATAAAAATAAAAACGTAACTATTAATAAGAGATTGGCATCCAAACTTGATAAAAATTAATATAAGTTTTGTTTGAGGAATAAAAATTAATAAAAGTTTTTTTTTCCTTTCAAACTCTTTTCACTCATATAGTTTTTTTTCGCAAATCTTATTTTATTTTTCGTAAATAATTTTTTCTAAAAAGAATAAATTGGCTGATATTATATTAGTATATTACTTTACGTTACTGTCATCTTATGTTATATAAATTATTTGTTCGTATTTTATTGTAGCAGATTTTTTTCACATTAATCTTTTTCACAAATCTTATTTTATTTTTCGTATATAGTTTTTTCACAAAATGACAAAAATATTACAATGGAGCCAATCTTACATAAGCCTTGCCTATCTTTCAACTTGGACAACAGGTAGTGAATAATTAATCTCAACCGCATGTATTAAATATTAATATATCAATGGCCAACCTTCAACTGGTCCAAGTTGAACCCCAACGTTTATTGGTCCAAATTAAAAGAAACCCGGAAGGTCACTACTATAATCCTATTGACCATCACTACTACGAACCTACTCAAGATCAGTATTACGAGCATAGGCAGCATCCTGAGGAGCATGATCAGCATAATACACCAAAACCACCACATGAACAGTCTGAGGCTTTTCATGGAGCCCTTTTGATCTTTCTCTGTCGCCGTCCTTTGGTACTGTGTAGAGAACCAAGTTTGGAGAAGTGGAAAGAGACAAGATACCCTGACTGAATCCCAACTAGGCGTAATGTAACACCCCGTTTTCCCAACAACGTAATATTAATTATTATAATCAGAGTAATCACACAACGGAGTGTCACACTACTTTTCGAAAATTCATAAATAGAAAATATCTATTTATTTAAGGTCAACATAAAGAATCTTAATAAACTGCAGCGGAATAATTCTTTAAAAATATAATTTCAACCAAAATTCAACATCAATGAAAATCTTGGCACAAAGGCCCCAACATAATTCAACTTTATTTTCAACAACGATAAACTCTAATAGCAAGTCTTTTCCAAAATATGTGATACATAAAAGAAATGAGAAGACATTCGCAACGATTTCCCCATCCTAGTATGTATCAGAGCCCTAGACACTTGAGCCGACCAAACCTACAAGCCATCATTACCTGCACATTACCCACGGTCGATGCAACATATACGCAGAAGGGGTGAGAAACTTATCCAATAATAATAATATATAATTCATCAAATTAATGAAAATAACAATATATCACAACATGCATCATTAATAATGTATATAAAGAATACATATAACCACAACATAATCCTTTTCAGCAACAAGGGGCAGCAACAACAACAACAACATTATCCACAACGACACCGATAACTCGACAATTCGACAACGACAACAACTCGACAATGCTACAACGACAACAACAACCCAACAATGCTACGACAACAACAACTAATGCATCATGCAGGTGGTACCAATCTACGCGCGTTGAATGCTAAGCATTCCAGGGCATAAGCCCCCAACAAATTGGATGGTTAAAGCATCCCAGGGCATAAGCCCCCAACAAGTTGAATGATAAACATTCCAGGGCATAAGCCCCCAACGGGTTGAATGATGAACATTCCAGGGCATAAGCCCCCAACAGATGTGAGTATGCAAATGGACTCAACTTGTGTATATCAACATACAACTTCAACAACGACTGCAACAACAACAACATATGTGCCTAAACAATTATGACACACTCCCCAACTTAGACATTAGACGATACAACAACGTCAACAACGGAAATCAACACATATCATATATATAAAATCAATTACATTCATTTCAAATTTCAAAACATCCTTCAAAAGCAATTAAGCTTTGATCAATAGAACATAAGCCAATATCCATAAAACACCTCAACTAAATCCCTAACACTTAAGTTTATTGATTTGGGGCCTTACTATACATCTTAGGACCCCTTTAGAGACATAAAAATAGGTCAAAAAATAGTCTAGGTTAACACTCCATCGTGGCACGTTGAGGAACCATCGTGGCACGTTTGGACAGCCTAAAAATGGTTTCGTTCCTGAAAAAATCGTGGCACGTTGAGCTTCCATCGTGGCACGTTCATAGTTCGACAGACAACATCAGATTTTCTACCTCTCACGTTTTCGTGCGTAAAACCTAAACCGTTAATCCGTTTTCGATGCCGTTTTCGCCTACGCGCTCCTGACACAAAGCTCTATCATATTCTACAGAAAAATTCAAGTTTAAACCACTCAAAAAAATTGTTTTCCAAAACCCCACAACCCTAATTCTTAAACTCGCCGACATCTCATCTAATCACATAGTTTTAGCTTCAAAATTACTTCTGACAATCATTATGGGGATTATCTAAGGTCTAATTACAGTCTCTTCATTAATCTAATACTTTTCATCAATTAATCCTCAAACTCCCTCAAACCCTAATTCATCAATTTTCAAATTATATATCAAGATTATTGAAAGGAATCCCACCCTTACCTTAATTCAGCAAATTCTGCATCAAAAACGGTTGGATTCTCTCTTCCTAGCTCTTCTCCTAGCCTTCTCTTGGTTCTTCTCCTCTTTCTCTCAAAACCCACCTTTTCTCAGTTGTACGTGAAATGTTTCTATCTGACTTTCTTTCTTTTACTCCCAAAATATAACCTCTCCTTTTTCTCATTTAACTCCCACTAATTTCACATAATTACTAATTAATTCCCATTAACCAAAATATTAATATTTTACTCCTATTTTTATTTCTCCTATTATTTCCACAAATAATAAAACAATATTCATTAAAATAATACACAACTCCATAAATCATTCAATAATATAGCATCACACCATATATCACATAAAATCACACAAAACACATATTTCACATAAAATCATTTATTTAACAAATAAAGCCATATAAAAATATTCACCCATCTACTAGAATAAAAATGGGGCGTTACACGTAACGTGATGCTGGGTGTGTAAGTGTAGCAACTTTCCTCCCATACCTAATTGTCTTTACATAGACGAGTGTGACTCTAAAATACAAAAAATTTGTTAAAAAGATATTAACCAAAATTAACGTAAAGTAATATAATTTGAACAAGAAAGTAGTATCATTATACTTACATCATTGTTAGTCCAAAATTAACGTAGCAACATGGAAGAGCAACAAGAACATTGACCTCGTATGGCTAGTTGGGTTCCGAGATTTGGACAGGATGAATGAGTTATTATGGGGGGATGGCATTCACATATCTCTACCACTATCTGTCTGAGGCTAACAACTTCATAACGAGCTCCTTCGACGGATACTTGACCCTACTTTAGGTAGTATATCCTATCGATGTTCGTATAAAATGTATAAAATGTTTGTTTGCATTTTACATATTATTTTTATGTATATGTTTATATATTTAAACAATATAAAGTGTTTGTTTTCATTTTCAAGCATTGGCTCTGGAGCACTTTAAATGCTTGTTTACATGGTCGCCTGATCCTTCTATATACCCCATACATGTCACACGTTGGTCGTTTTGTTCCTTGGAAGGGTCACAAACATCTGGCACCCTACAAAGGCATCGTTGATCGCCTTGTCGTAGACTACATCATTTTCAGCCCCTATGATGATCATCCGAAGGTATGGGCATTCAAGGAGATTTTCTGGTACTCTGGGTGGATTATGGACGGCAAAGGGAAGGTGTATATACACTTGCTAGAGCAGGTTAAGAGGCAGTACGACCGTGTCTAGGATATTCTGAGAGGCTTTCATCGACTTCATGCTACACATCACATGTGTGGCTCAGTGGGGTCTGGTGGCAGTCGATCCATGGCAGCATACACTGGGGTACGTGGTTTGGTTCTATACGGTTTCTCACCCTCTGATGCAGCCACCTTTTGAGGGGGCTCATGCACCACCCCCAAGGTCGACTAACCATGAGATCATCATCGAGAAGGATCATGCCAAAGACCGTCACTCCACACTTCATACCATACATGACTATGTCAACATGGTGAATGGTGTGTTTTGTGATGGTTAGACAGCGGTGACTATCGTGATGTCGTCACGAGGATGAGAGATGCAATGATTATGACCACCACGTACCAGATAGCTGGAAGGAGGCGGTAACCCATGGGTGGATGTGTGATTCCAGTCACTAGTGTTATGTTTAATTATTTTTTATATTTCTTTGTAAATAATGATTGAATTTCTTTAATTTTGTAGTTGATTTAATGTAATCGTAACTTAAACAATTGTCGTATGAATGAATATAATTTTCAATAATTTGTGTTCGAATTTATGACTGAATTATTTAATGAATGAATGTATCATAGAATAATGTAGGGAAAACAACATAAAAGTTGTGAATTCTTAAAAACTATGTAGTCTGACTTTTGTAGAAGTAGAAGAGCACAACGACAAGTTCCAATGTCAGTAGGGATGGCAAAGCTGGCCGGCCCGCCCCGCATAAGCCCGCTTAAAACGGGACGAGACGAGACGAGTCAAATTAGGTGACAGAGTCCAAAATCTCACCCTGCCCCGTTTAGTGGCGGACAGATGAGTTGGCGGGCCGGCATGCCAAACAAATTTATATATATATATATATATATATATATAGAAAAAAAAAACAACAATTTTCTTAATGCATCTTTATACGACTTAATTGTAACAAAAAATAATGCTACTTTTATCATAAAAAAAATATAAAAGAATAGACATCAAATAAATTTATACTAAAAACAAGATAATAAACAAATTGTCGAACTTAACATCTACTTAATTGCAAAATAAGGAGAAGTAATCAACATATAACAAATTCGCGACATAAAAAAATCATAAAATAAATCCAACAGCTAAAATAAATACAAAACATAACATAATTATAAAAAAAAAGAGTTAAACAGGCCGGCCCGCCCCCGCCCCATGCTCGCCCCGTTTTTTCAACGAGTTAAGCGGGGGCGAACCAACTATAGGAAGCGAGTTGAAAACTTTGACTCAGCCCGCCAAAAATAGCGGGCTAAACGAGCCGGCCCGGCGGGTTGGACCCGTTTTGCCACCCCAATAGTTAACTAATGTTGGTGTCAGCAATACTAACTCTTTTGTTGGTGCCAGCGGCAATTAACTATCGTTGCAATTGATTTTGTGTTGCACTGACACTTTATGTGGTCAACAATAACTTCTTTTTTTATAAAAAACAACAACTTTTTGATTTTCATATTTAATACACATATAAACAAAAGATAATTTGATAATGAGAGAGACGGAGTGTACTAGTTTAACATCGTATTTTATTCTTGTAAAAAAAAAAAAAAATCTTATTTTATTTTTTGTAAGGCCAGGCCGAACCAAAGTGCAGTCCTTCCTTCGCACGTGTGGAACGGATAGAAGAAACGGATAAGAAAGTTTTTTGTTAAAATGCTGTAGTTAGTTTCCTCTTCTTCCTCTCTACGGTCTTCCTCCTTATGGCTTCCCAAGTATTTCTTCAGGTTTTATTTTTTTTTCTTTCCCTCTCATCTCATTATTATCCAATTCATTGTAACAAATACTTATGATGCATTTTCAATTTCAATTTCACTACTTAACTCAAAAACTTTCATTTTAACAGACACTATTTGCTCCTAATCAATGTCCTCCAACAAAGCTAGGTTTCTCTTCTGCTTGCTCCGCTTCCACCCTCGCTTCTCGTAACTTACCCTTCATTTCCAGGGCTTCTTCGACCTCAATTTCATGGCGCTGTAATCCTCCTCTCATTGCTAAACCTAGTTTTATTGTGAGAGCTGATTCCAATTCCGAGGCTGTTTCAAATGTTGATGAAAATCCTGAAGCTTCGGATAATGCTGATGAAGTTTCGGAAACTGAAGGAGAACAGGTTTTGGATTCTGCATCTGAGGTGGAGGAAGCCAAGCCGCCTAGACAAACTCGTGTTAAGCTTGGTGATGTTATGGGGGTAAGTTATTTCTTCCATGACTCTATACTGTTATTAATGATTAAGTTGAAATTTGAGTAATAAGTTTCTGAATGATATTAGCACTGACACTTCAGATCAAAGGCGTGTCCAACACACATGAGATTTCATTTTCTCAAATTACTACGATAGTTGTCGTGTCCGTCTGGTGTTCGTGTTTGTGTTAGTGCTTCTTAGATGATATTCAGTTCAATGATACAAAGTATAAGCTCCAATGTTAATATATAGACTACTACTAGTAAATGTTCATTAGGTAATTTAGAAATACAATTATGCTTATAATAGAAAATTTGGAGATTATATATATTTACTATCAATATTACTTACACATGAATAGGAGGCAAGCGGGCAACAAGCTGCGCCGCTAAACCTTTTTGGATGGCAAAACCAATCCTCGTAAACACAACATTCATGGACCTAGGAGACATAACATTGCTATGCATAACCCTTTGGATTCTATGTAGAAGGTCAACAGCCTCTGATGCTAGGAAGCCAAAAGTGTCAAAAGCAAATGGTATATTTAACAGTCCTCCTTACAGAGATGAATTGGTACCTATTATTCGAAGTTGTTTAAATCGCTTTCGAGAAGTCCTTTGTTAAATGAGAGCTCATACCATATTAGAATTTGGATTTTTGGCCAAATGCATCCAGACCTTATAAGCACTAAAAAGGCCATATTGATGAATAAACCCAACACATTAAATGTGTTGTAGCGCCGAAATGATGGCAAATGAAATGGCCTAAAGGTGGCTGCAATTAAGGCAGATCTTCCAACATATTTACCTTGGATCAAATTTCTATTTGAAGGTTACATGGCAAGTGTGAATGTGTTGATTATCGAGTTAAATTTTCATGTTCTGTATCTTCAACTAGACTAAGAAAATAAGTAGAAACCCAAAAGAAGAAAAAAAATGAGGGAGAAAGTAAAGATCAATGAACTCTGAAATGCATGGTATTGTTTGTGCAGATATTGCATAAGAGGGCAATTGCAGCTTCAGATGAAGTGAGGACCACTCCTGACCTAAGGACTGGAGATATTGTGGAAATCAGATTGGTATTGACATTGTTCTTTTTTTTTTTTTTTTTCTTTCTTTCAAATTAATATGTTGAAGAAGGGTCATAAGATGATATGATTTCTGTGGTCATTTATTTTTGTCCTACTTGCAGGAAGTTCCGGAGAACAAACGTAGGTTATCCATTTATAAAGGTATTGTCATATCAAGACAAAATGCTGGTATTCACACGACTATTCGCGTCCGAAGAATTATTGCCGGTACAGGGGTTGAGATAGTCTTCCCAATGTAAGTACCCTCACTCTTGCCTTTCTCCGCGATAATTTAATAGGGATTAGTGCTGTCATTTGCACCGGTGAATGTTTCTTTTGGATGCCTTGCTGTGCATCACCATGTATCTAATTGCTGTTGTGATTAGGATAGAAGAGGTTCAAACTGGAAGATGGGAATTTGGGACGAGTTCTTCATTTAACAGTTTTACTTGTGTTTAAGTGAATTGAAGTCCCTTTAGAGACATTGGATGACCAAATATATGAAAATGAAATAGAATAGTCGAATTATCATTTTCTATAATTGTAGATTACTTCCAAGCTGCTGCATTTTGTGTTATTGTCATGCCTATGCTAGTACTGGTACCATGGTTGCCTGTTAAAATCTGCAACTTTGCACCTTTCATTGTTAAGAAATTGGTTTAGGAGCACCGATCATATACCAATACAGCTGAAAATATCCTTGATCTTACAAATTGGACTCACTCACTCCATTGGAGAGTTGTAATCGTGCAACCCTTTCTGTTTGACTTTCCAACACTTTGGAAATGCCTTTTCAGTCCTAGTTGTTGTTTAATGATATCTCTTTCCTCTAAAAGAATGAGGTTGAGATTAATCTTGTTTCAATGTGTTGTAACATGTCTGTTAATGGCCAATAAACGTATGCAGTTCTTTGCATTATTTTTCTCTAAGGTCTCTTACGTTGCTTATATAGTAATAGTTTATGAAATATGATATTAAGGATCTGAATTTTTTTTATTCAAGCAAATTAGCCAAATGGATCACATTATTACGTTACCTATTGACACTAACATGATTCCCATTACCTTGCCTTATAAAATGAAGCGTTTATTGGATTTTTCTTCTGAAATAACGTATGTTATGATGCTTATGTTTCATGTCACAGTTACTCACCAAACATCAAAGAAATCAAAGTGGTAAAGCACCGAAAGGTCAGGCAGGCAAGACTGTACTATCTAAAAGACAAGCTTCCCAGATTCTCCACTTTCAAATGATAAGGTCACACGCTGTTCATCATGTTCTTATTCTCAAAGTAATCTGCTGATCTCGGAAATGTGATTTCACGCCCACAATTTGTTTATTTTGATTTCTTGTATTGTAGAATGTATCATTTTCTTCCCTTTAATATATTCTCTAAGAAATGGAAACAAGTCTACATTGCCCTTGATAATATTGAGAAATTTGAAGTGTTTATTCCGCATGCTTATTTCTGGTAGAAAGCCAAGCACTAATGAATACATTACTAGTACTAAATATCCTTGTCAGTTGTCACATTATGCAGTAGTAAAAAACAAGAAATCGCCATCCTTGTCAGTTGTCACATTATGCAGTAGTAAAAAACAAGAAATCGCCGTCTGTGGGGATCGAACCCACGACCACGTGGTTAAAAGCCACGCGCTCTACCACTGAGCTAAGACGGCTTGATGTTTAATTTTTTCCTATTATTTTAATTTTTCAAGTGTTGTGCCTGATCAAAATACGTATGTATGGACCTGAATGTTCCAAATAAAATACTGGGCAGCCACCGTCTTCAATCTTTTGGAGGACCTGATCTGTAGTAGTATTATTTAGAAGTCAGTGATGAATCTGCCCCTGTTACCATCATTCTACCTTTTTTAATACTTTGTTTGGCTTTCATGCTGTCTTTATTAAAAGCATCAGAGAATTACTTCTTTTTTCTTTCAATCAAAGAATTACTTTTATTTTGATCATTATGACAAAAGTCTGGACTCTTCCCTTGCTTTTAGGATCTTGATTTTAGGAACACACTTTTGTTGATGATTGCATATTTTCGTATTTGGACACAATCTTCAAAAGCTGTACTTTTGTTTTAATGAAAAATATTAATAGAAGTTAGTTTGTTAGATTAATTTTTACTCTTTCGTATGGGTTTGAACTTAGACCATCCACAATGCAGCACCCCATTTGGGTGCTTAAATGGGTCCCGACTGTACACGTCATTCGTTTTATAATTAATACGTAATAAGCATCCAATCTCTCCAACCCAGCACCTCAAAATAATTATTAATTGGGTCCCAGCAATAACTCTATATCATTACATTTTAACAATAATTTTTATACTCATTCATAATTATATAATTTTAAAATATTGAAATAATTTAATTATAAATTATTAAAAAAAAAACAAATTTAAAGAAGGAAAAAAATAAAGTAATTAAGTACAGATTTTTTTTAAGGAGTAATTGAATACAAGAAATGTCAACTAAAATAAAGTAATTGAATACAAGCAAATTCAAATTCAACTATTTTTTTTTTAGGAATCAAATTCAACTATTATTTACAACTATTATATAATTATTTTTTAATATCAAAATAATACAATAATTAAATATATAAAAAAATAGAATTAATTGTACATGTGGGGGCCCATGAGTAATAGGAGGAGAGGGTGCCTATACAAGCACCCACCTTCATAAGCACCATATTCATTGGTGTCACAAAGGGGGTGCTTATTTACAATGATGCTTAACAGGGGAAGGACTCCCCATTGTAGATGGTCTTAGAACCTCTAACTCATTTTCCTTTAACTCAAATCAGATTAGCTATTCAACCCTCCCAACATTGTGCTTGCTTTGATTGAAAACGGATCTTCTTATGTGTGTGATTTCTAATGATTCATCAAGAGAACGAATGATCTAGATAAATTGAATTCAATTTCCAGATGTGAGAAACCATGCTCTTTTATGTTTTGTATTTGTTTTAATTAATAAATAATATTTTTATAAACATGTTGTCAGAAAATATTATGAATGTGGTAACATCTCGTAACTCTTAACTTTTTAAAACAAAATAAGATGGGTCCGAGCAAATATCTCTTTCTGGCATAAAAATGGATGTCTTTCCTTTTATGATATCTTTCTTTTTATCCACGTTCCTCCTTCTCTTCTCTCTATACACTCAACTCCAGGTACCATGTCTTCCCCTCATCTATGGTGTATCGAAAATTTACATCAACATTCAATCATATTTCAACATATAAATAATGAACACGTATTAACAATGTTGAGAATTTTTATATTTTCAATCTATCACAATTTTTTTATATCACTAAAATATTTAACTTTAATCACATTTTAAATATTAGATAAAAAGTAATTTATTAACAGTTAAAAAATTTAACACCAACACTAGATTAAAATTAATCTTATAAATGATGTAAAATTTTAGAAAATGATATCAAAATAGAATATAATTAACCATTTGTATGATAAAAATTTATATCATAATTACAATTCGCTTGTAACATAAAAATATTAGAGCATGTAAGGTAAATTATTATGGTAAATAAAAGCTGATATCATCTTTATGTATTGATGATGATAAAATAAAATCGTTGTCAATGACATACATATTTGTAGTTTATGGACAGGATAGAATTTAAAATGAATCTTGTTTGTAACTTTAATTAATAAAGAGGTGTAGAAAGCAATATCTATGTTTGTTTTTTATGACGAAGAAAAGAAGGCAAATATGTGAAATCAAAATTCTAAATATAGGTTAAAGGACAGGTGTGGAAAGCAATAGTGGGATGTGACAAGTGAGAGGTTTTGTTTGGCATATAACTGAGAGAGTGTGGGCCCCAAGCCAAGCCAACACAACACAACACAAACACACACGTACTGGTACAGAAGAGCAGAGTAAGAACAGTCGTGTCTTTGAAGGACACAGACCCACCCAGACATTCATTCAGTGATGACTCCGTTTGATTCAGAGTTAAGACCGGAAGCGATCTAAGTGCCTAAAAAATCGCGTTATTTTTGTTAAGGAACAACAACAACAACAACAACCAAGTCTATTGGTACTTCCATGTTCCTCGTTCAACCACACATTCACATTCCCCTTCTCTTCTTCATTTCTCACTCGCCCCCACCCTACATCACCCTTCTTTTAATTAATTAATTAATTAATTAATTAATAACCCTTCTTTTTCGCCGCTATGTTATGTTGATTCTTCTCTCTCATTAATTCTAATTCTAATTCATTTGTCATTCAACAACATCAAACAACACCTAATTAATTATCATTCTCTTCTTCTTCTTCGTCATGACTGCAACTCCCTTAATCACTATTAGTCCCGACGAGCTCAGGTTTCATTGTATGTTATATTCATTCTTTTTCTTTATTACCTCGTTTTGTTATGATCTCTTCATGTAATTAAGATTTACTTTTTTTTATTGGATCAGTTAATTATTCTATTTGCCTGTAAATGATTACAAATTGTGTAGCTAGAAATTGTCATCTTAGTGCATGGCATGGTTGGATTCGCGGGAATTACAATGAGATACCGTGGTTTTACTAAAGCTACATAGAATGTTATGTTACCATTGTTTTTTTATTTAAATAAAAGGTGCCTTCATAACTGGTTTGTTCTATAGATATTGATGATGATTCCATTATAAGAAGGATCTATCATTAGAATATTTCGTTTATAAATAAATGTGAAATCCTTCATTTTCTTTGTTTTTCATAATAATTTTGCATTCTTAGTTTGTAAATATTCTCAATTTCATGTTACCAGTTGAGCTGGAAAAGCAAACATTTTGTGATCTTAAAGTCCTCAATAACACAGAGAACTATGTTGCTTTCAAGGTAATCAATTACCTGCTTTACATTCCACCACTTACTTCTTGTTGCTACAATGTGTTTTTCTCTAGATTGTTCTTTGCTGATTCTTTTGTTACATTATTATACTTGCTGTTGCTAGGTCAAAACCACTTCACCAAAGAAGTACTTTGTACGACCAAACACTGGGGTTATTCATCCTTGGGACTCATGTATCATCAGAGGTGATGCTTTTTCCCATTGCATAGTCATTTATAAGTTTAGTTCTTTAATTAAGTTTTTTTTTTTTCTTGCTTTTTTGGATTTAGAGGCACATACACGGACACATCAGTGACATCACTACACTCACTACACTGACACGTCGAAAATAAAATATTTGAATGTAACCAGACACTTTATACATCTACTTGGCCCTGAGCAAGAGGGACCCATGGGTCTATCACCGAGTATCCTAACCCATAATCTGAATAAGGCCATTATCCTGACCCAGGGTCCGAATTAACCAAGTCTTAGAAGTATCATCAATCACGTGCATTTACTCGGTTAAGACCTAAAGGAACACGGTGAGGATTGAGGAGGAGCATGGCAACGGTCCTCTGAATTAAATGGGCGTGTTGAGACCACGATGGAGCTATCAACCCGATCCCCAATCTCTATATATACCTAACCCGAGGCAATCCCTAAACCAACCACATTTCACCTAAATACTAAACAACCAGGGTCTTGGTCACTGTGCATTGCCAGCAAGACCTACCGACACGTGTCGAACATTAGACATGCCTTCAATGTGAAGTGTCGGTGTTGCATAGTTTAGACTTTGGACAACACATTGGAGACTCAAAATGTAGAAACTATTCAATGAAAAGAAGAAGCACTTCACATCTTGAAACTCCAGAGACATACTTTATTCTTCAAATAAATAAGGTGATTTGATGACGAGTAATATTATTTTGTATTCCTTAACCTCTTCCCAAGAAGCTCTTGTTAATAAAACTTTTTTCCTTTAGGCTTGAAATTGAAACACTTTTACTAGGTCTTTAAAGTTTTGTGAAAGATTGAACTGCTTAAAGGAGATATGCATGTGATCACATTACTAAATGCCCATACAGTGGACTAAGCCTGTAAATACTGACACTATAGTTTCAACCAATCATAGGTTATAGAATATAATTATTTTCTTCCCCATATCACTAAGAACTAGCAAAAAAAGTGATCATATATCTGATCATGTGATATAGTATTTTCCAAAGTATTTTTCCATGTGATCTTATTTTTGGTTAAACAATATTAGACTTGCTGAAACCAATAATATGTATGCTATTATTTTATGAACTGGGAGTTCTTTCGCATTTTGCAGTATTAGCATCTGTCTTATTGTCCAATTTTTGTATTTGTACAGTCACCCTTCAAGCCCAACGCGAATACCCTCCGGATATGCAATGTAAAGACAAGTTTCTCTTGCAGAGTACGATAGTGGGTCCAAATACTGATGTTGATGATCTTCCGGCAAATACTGTAAGATATTCAACACTGTCCTTTACACTTTATCAGTTATATAAGCTGAAAAGAAAAGGTTGATCATGAATACTGCTATTTGGCTTGCAGTTTAATAAGGATAGTGGTAATTCAATAGAAGATTTGAAACTAAGAGTCGCATATATCACTCCCTCTTCACCCGAAGGAAGCTCTGAAGATGATGGCGCAAAGAACTCTGCACAAAAACTCGATACTTCTTCTGTGAGTGTCTTTTCTTCCTCCATCCTTTGTGCGATTCAGTTTGAAGTTTCATTTTCATTATTCATTTCAAATTTGGTTAGTTTGTGTATTTGGAAATAATGCCACATGCATATGTAAATGCTACAAAACATGTTGTGATTGATAATTAAAAATTGAATAAACATTGAAGTTTCTGCTATAGGACCTTTAGGATGGAAGATATAAATCCATGCCTCCATAAAATTTCCCCCTTCCAGAGTAAATTTAGTATCTGGTCATACACAGTTCCTCTGCTTTCTTGTCATTTTTTTTTTCTTTTAATTCTATACATGTGTTTTCCCTAATTTTAAATGGCAAAAATCCTCAAGCAGACTATGC
Source organism: Medicago sativa (assembly GCF_051527215.1). NCBI lineage: Eukaryota > Viridiplantae > Streptophyta > Magnoliopsida > Fabales > Fabaceae > Medicago > Medicago sativa. The sequence goes on from NC_140753.1 coordinate 5,894,932, forward strand.
ACTCTTCATAAGGGTTCAGGTCTTAGCTTTTGTTTAGTCAAATTACTTTGTGAAAGCTTCACATCAGAGTTTACTCCTTTCTGAACTGTTTTTGCATTATGTATTTTGTTCAAGGGCAAAAAAGTTATACTGGCTGATTTTAAGTATATACATATACTCATCTAGGTGCTAGGAAATGAGTAGTGGTTTCTTGAGTTCTATGTTTGAGTGACTATCTCTAAAATATTACTAAATAGCTCAAGGTTTTTGGTTCATTGTCAATCATTTCCTAGATTATATCATAATGCCAGACACATCTTGGTAATCCTGCCCAACTCGGTTTTCTCCTACTTTGGCAGCTGATGCCATATCTTGAGTTAGGCTTACGATTTAGCTCAGTTGTTCTTCCTTTTCTGTTTTATTTTCATCTTTTTCTGATTGATCAAAAAACAATAGCATATATTTCACGATCATGAGACTTAGTTAAACATCCAGCTATGTAGTTTAGCTTAGCCAATCATGCTGAAATTGAATTTCTTTTCCTTGAAGAATCAGGCTGTACAGCTCCTGAAGGAAGAAATAGAGGCTGCTGCCAGACAAACGCGACAGCTTCAACAGGAACTGGTAATTATGCTACATGCTTCCACCATAACTCAGTTATCATAAGATTTTGGTTAAGGTTTTATTTTATTTTTTGATTCATTTCCTTTATGTCAATATACTGTAATACTAGCGAAGATCTTTGTAGAGGGACTTAATTCTCTGATTCTGATTGATGGTGATACTGGTTGAAATAAAATAAAATAAAATAAAATGCATTCATGGTTAATTCAAGTCACCCATATTCCCTGTACTAAAATTGGCCATGAAATGAATTAGAGCTAAAAGTGATTCGCTGGACTGGAAAATCAACAACATCTAAAATTTTAACTGTTTGAATAATTTAATTTCTTTCTTTTTTCTTATTTGATACAGCATTTGAATCTATATTAGCTGCGTGATGCATCGTGCATATATATTTATTGTTGAGACTTTAGAGCTATTACAAACTAATACCACTAATCCATTTGTTCTCTTGATGGTGTAGGACATGCTGAGAAGGCGTAGAAACCAGAGAGGCGATCCTGGCTTTTCCCTCAGCTTCGCCTTTTTTGTTGGTCTCCTTGGATTTTTGCTTGGCTTTCTATTGAAATTTTTATTCTCTTCACCATCTACAGAATAATTGACAGTGTTTAAAACCTTTGCATGCATGCAGACTTTCAGAGTTGTTCACTGTAAAAGTGTAAAGTTCTATATTCTTTTAAATGAGATATTTTTCGGTTTCCCTCTTACCTTGCGGTATACACTGCTTGCTTAATAGTTACCACAAAACAGAGAAAATGGGAAAGCTTAACGATCACTTCTGAAGAGATTGTTGCATTATTATTGTCAGAACTCGAGATAAATTTATTTGCACTTTTTAAATTGCTCAAGTTTCTCCATGTCCATTCTTATGATCAGATTCAACATTTTGTCAGATTTGATAAAACTCTGTTTATCATATTTCCTGTTAATTTTCTGTTCTTAATTTGTGAAGTAGATAAAAATAAAATCAGACCACTTCAATGATTAAGTACTTGTTACCTGTTGGATGTTTTCTGTGGAGTGATATTAATGCACAAAAATCAATCTTTTTATTTATACGAGCTGAAACTTACACACAACTGCTAGGTCTCTATTCAAACCCGGGTGAATATATACAACCTAACAATATCGGTATGTTGGTTGAGTTAGGCCTCACACGGGTTAAGTAGGTCTTTAAGAAAAGGAAATTACTTTTATTTGAATCATCAATTTTATGTTACATGTTATAAACATCACATCAAAAGTTATGTAGAGTAATAAAAATGTGAGTTGAGTCTTGCAGTATCCATCAGGAGCTACACTCTCAACCAAGGTTTGAATCTAAGTTGGAACATGTACTCGTACCTACTCCCTCTTAGTTCAACTGATTGAACATTTTGATTTGGTACGGTTTTTATGAGATCCTAAATAAAAACCAATTATGCACATAACAATACATTTTATTTAATTATATCAAAAATATACATTATTAAATTTGTTTTCTATTGTACCCTTTTCAAGTTTTGTGAGTGTCTCCAAATGAATTATATTTGAGGTTGTGACCACACAAGTGTTCTTTCCTTAAAACGAAAAACTAAAAATCATGCAAGACATATTTGTAGAAACATTTTACGAACTCCTATTAGACTTTGTGATCGAGGTGTGGAGTGTTCCCCTGTTTGCACTTCTTGTTAAGATTTTGGAGAGGATTTTTGCACGTGTTTTTTTAATGCAGCATCAGTCTATTGTTTGGCGAGTGTGGCATTTGGGATCAATTGTAGATTTTTTTGACAACGCCTGCAGTAACAGTGCAACATTTGTGCACCGATTTTATCCGATATGTGTCTGGTGATACGACGGCTATGTTGGCTGTAATGTTGTGGAGCATTTGCAACAACGTAATAAGCGCGTTTGAGAGAGTATTGAGTAGTCTTACAATCAGGTAGCTTCTCGTCGGTAGGCAATTTTAATTATTTGGTAGCTTGCGCAGCAAGCAACCAGCAACGGAAATGCATATTAGATATTTCTGGACAGTTTGTGGGCTCTTACTAGTAGTTGGCAAAAACCTTCCACTACTACTTTCAAATGTAATGTTGTCGCTTTTTTTATTTTGCTCATAATCGAACCGATATTGACATGTGTATTCGAGATGATATCGGTAGTTAGGCATTTGTCAGGACAGAATAATTCTCTCCAACTTGTTAGTGGATGAAGGCGAGGCTTGTGGTCTCTTATCTGCAATTAAACCTTGCAGTTGACAAAATAGTGACAAGAAGACCACACAATAAACAGAATAGCACAAGAATTAGCCTCTTAAAAAAACAGCACAAAAATTGATATGTTTCCCAACATACAAAATATGAGGGACACCAATATAACCATTATATTATTCAGTTCGGGTGTTCACTCTGTCACTTCAACACAATTAGTGATGTGCCATCTGAACACCCGAACTGAATAATGAACATGATTTTGAAGTTTTTACATTTAAAAACTTTGCACTAATTGGTCATAAAAAAAAATGTGGGCACAAAGTAAAATATAATGGACAAAACTTATAAGTTGAATACAATGGTAGCCACGTGATTTGGTTGGGTGCATACTCATCATCCAATCAATCTAATCTCATATCATATTTTTGTCTAAAAATAAAAACTTTTCATTGATAACAATAATTTTTTGAATTTCAAAAAATTGAATATACTACCTCTAATAAATTTTGAATATACTTTTCACCACTTTCCAACACAACATTACTATATTAGTTTCCTTAACCGACGTCTCATGACACTTGTTACATTTTCAAAAAAATTGTACTTATCACTCATTTCCTTCGTCCCAAATTCTAAATTGGAAAAAATTGTCCCAAATTATAAGTTGGTTTACAATTTGAATGAAGCATTAATGTTACTTTTTCTATTATACTCTTAATATTTATTACTTTGTCTATTTTCAATTCTTTAATTTATCTTTCTTATATTAATTATTAAAAATATTTTTGTAAAGCAACTCATAATTCCCTAGTCCATACAAAATTTATTATATTACTTAATACGCGTGAAATGACCAAAATATCATATAACTTGAGAAAAGGGAGTATCATTTTTCCTTGGCTTAAAAAAAACTTATTATAATTTTTAAAGCACATTTTTAACCCAGCATGTCATATTTGTGGGAAGAAGAAAAAAAACGAGTATTTTTATTTTCCTTCAAAAAATGACGAATCTTGATTTGTGAATATTTAATGTCAAAATTCAACTTATAACAAAGTCAAAACTCTACTCCTTATTAAAGAAAGTAACTAAATTGCTTGCCATGTCATATCGATCGTGATTTGTTTTGACTTGTAGGTTCGTAAGTGAGAAAATCTTGTGTGGATCAAGATCAAGAATTTTGGTTTGGTCACACACAAAGAGAGAGGAGAGAGAGAGAACATGTAGAAGAGAGAAGAGAAGAGAGAGAAGGAGAAAAACTTGTGTGTGTGACCAAACCAAAATTCTTGGTCATGGTCCACACAAGTGTTTCTCTTCGTAAGTTTAGTTGCTATTGTATGATTATGATGACGTGGAACTTGATCCATAATTGATACAACATAAACGCTGATCTGGCAAGCTCGGATTGGTTGCATTACGTAGATAAACCCCTCCACTTCCACTTTGACAAATAAAACAGAGAAATTGGTATTCGATCGAAATATCACAAGTTTGTGAGATGAAAACAAGACAAAGGCAAATTTGGATTACTATTAATTTACTTGCTAAGTAAGAAAGGGACATTCCAGTAATTAACAGCAACAACCACCAGAACTTTCTTCGAAATTATCCTCCTATCTACCCGTCTCTTTCAAATTAATATAAATATAAAGTTTGGTATTTCTTTCTGCATTCGGTTCGAAATCTAAACAAACAAACAAAAAAAAAAGCTATGGATTCATTCGCTTCGTTCTTCGATTCAACACCTCGATGGAATTTCAATACTCTCAAAAACTTCAATCAGATTTCTCCCCGCGTTCAGAATCATCTCAAACAGGTTTCTTCTTTTTCTTCTTCTTTTCAATTTTCAATTATTTCAAATTTCTAGGGTTTTATTTCCATTTTCATCAATTAGCAATTCAATTCTCTGAATTCGTCGGTTTTCTAGGGTTTCTTGATTCATCTTATATGTATCATTTCTTGTCTAGAACCAGAGTTAAATTTATGACCGGAATAATTTTTGGTCACGCTTAACACCAACAAAAAAAAAAAAGATATATTCTTTCTTGATTAAGCTAGTTTTGATTATTAGGGAGATTTAGAAGAACTAAGTTAATGAAATCATTGGATTTTTTGGAATAATGGGATATATATTCATTGATTACAATTTACAAGAACTAGTTTTACAATTGTTTTGAATTAATGATTGTAGGTTTATTTGACCTTGTGTTTCGCTGTGGTGGCTGCTGCTGTTGGAGCTTACCTCCATGTCCTTCTCAACATTGGTGGTATTCTTACCGCAATTGCGTGTGTGGGAATTAGTGTTTGGTTACTCTCAACACCTCCTTTTGAAGAGGTATGGATTTCTGTTCCTTTTTGTAGCTTTTGGTTCTTTTCATGGCTTTGTAGTTTCACTTGTTAATAATCACTGACCTGTTTGTTTCATTATTTTTATGGTATGCAGCGAAAGAGGTTGACTTTGTTGATGGCCGCGGCAATGTTTCAGGGTGCTTCTATTGGACCCTTGATTAATTCGGCTATTCAAGTCGATCCAAGGTATACTTTCATTATATTTGTGGTTTGCTGGTGCATTGGGGTCTTTGGTTTTTTTGTCGCAAAGTTTGATTATGTGGTCATTGAATCTCATAAGGGATTCCTATATTCATGTAGCATATATATAATTCATACGTGTATTATGCTAAATTGCTAATTGTTTTGTGGTCTCATACTTTGTGTGAAGCCAACCAAGTGGCGGATGGCTTAGCTAATATCGGCTTGTCTCTTGATAAGTCCGCTAGAATGTTCTATTTTGGTCTGCATTTTATTTCTATGCTGATCTCTCAGCTGTTCAGTTTCCCCTTGGTTTTTAGTTTTCCTTGTTTTGGCGTTTAGCCCTCTCTTTTCACACCCTAAAAATATTGCTAATTCTTTTTTCATTTTTGGTTATCAAAAGGAAAATTTAGAATTATACCTTATCTTCATCAAAGGGGGAAAAGGTGGGGTTTTGGTATAATATAATTTTAGTTTTGGATAGATTTCTGACGTTAGTCTTCCATTGTTCCAGCATCATCTTCAGTTCATTTGTCGCAACTGCCTTGGCTTTCGGGTGTTTCTCGGGAGCAGCTTTGGTTGCTAAGCGCAGGGAGTACCTCTACCTTGGTGGCTTGGTTTCTTCTGGGTTGTCCATTCTTATGTGGTTGCACTTTGCTTCTGCCATCTTTGGAGGTTCAATGGCTCTCGTTAAGTTTGAGGTAAATAACTTCTTGAGTTCTTACTTTTGTGGAATTATCTTTATGCTTTGTTTTTATAATGCTATAAGGTTGTTTACGGTGTTTATATCCTACATTTGCAGTTGTATTTTGGGCTTTTGGTGTTTGTGGGTTACATTGTAGTAGACACGCAAGAAATAGTTGAGAAGGCACACTTTGGTGATCTCGATTATGTGAAGCATGCCCTGACCTTGTTTACTGATTTGGTTGCAATTTTTGTCCGGATTCTACTCATCATTGTAAGTTCGATTCTTGACCATCCTTTTAGATTTCTCTTTCACTTCTGTTTTTTGTGTTTTGTTTTCCTCTTATAACTATTGTATTGACTGGCTTTTTGTTATTTGCAGTTGAATAATTCAGGCAAGAGGGCGGAGGAGGAGAAGAAGAAAAAGAAGAGAAGAGAATAATTTTCTTACCAATCAAACTTGTTTGACTCTTCTCCTGTAATCTTTGGATGATAGTAAGATACAATGACAGTTGTCTGAAAAGTGTTCTCCATGTCTTGAACTTGTTCCCACTGTGCAGTTAGTCATGTTTCTGCTTTATAACACATGTTGACATGTTATTTTAGTTTTCTAATAAAAGAGGTTATTACGTACCATTATTTTTTAAGATTACAGGATACTATTATGGGGTTTTTTCCTTCATGAATTAGAAGGAATTCTTGTAGTTTGGTATATAAACAATTGTTAACAGATGTTGTGTTTTAGAACTTTTTTATTGAATTGGTCCACGCAGTTGTGTTCCTTTCCTCACAATAATTTTGAAATTTTATGGGATGCCTAGATAATGCGGTCTAACCATTTTATCTGAGAGATCGAAAGCCCCAAGAATGTGGGTTTTTTTTTTCCTAGTACAGGATGTGCAGCATTTATAGGATCTGGAAATACTATTGTCACTCACCGATATAGAAGTTACTGACACAGGTCATTAGATCCCAACTAGATTATTAGGTCTTCATGTATTGGTGGTTTGAATATTTGACTCTCATATGGAAAAAAATTATGAGGCTGAGAGTCGAGTATTTCCTGAAGTCGTAATAGTGTGTATATAGTTCAAATTATTATTTGTCACCTGTTTTGTGTACATGCATGCTGTAAGAGAACTAGGATTTTCCTCACACACAAGAACCTGTATGTGAATTGATAACCACCAACCCACTGTGTTGCGACCTTTTCGTGTATAAAAAAAAAAAAATGTATGTCTTGAAATGAATTCTCTAAATTGATAACCCTATTTAGAGTCAGGGGAGTAGCATATGTGAATTGTCACCTGTTAGTCAATTTTTTGGGTTTCTTTGGTCAACACAATCTCCTTTCAATCTCTCTTAACTTATATACATGAGCTTTAAGAGTCTTTAGTCATATGAGTCTGCAGCAATCTTGAAGGTATTTTGAATAAAAAGAAGTCACTTAAATTGTTTGATCGTGTTGAGTTGTAAAATTTGATGAAGTTAAAAGTAGTCAAACTTGTGCCTTGTAGAGTATGAGTCAATTCTTGCTAAGTGAATCTACCTCTTATCTTGAATTGAAATGTGATTTTATTTGATCTTGATTACACTAAGTTTCTACATCGACCTAATGACATATTTGATCTACATTTGCTTTCACTTTAAGAAAACTGAATACTCCATCATCAAAAAAAACACTGAATGTTCGAGTCTTGTCCATTGTTTGAGAAAGGCTAGTATATTGGATTTCTCTCTCATCCTTATTGAGATGGACTTCTGTCTGCCCCAATGTGGTTGATAATCTCCATGTGCTCCCCTGCTTCAAGAAGCTTTACTTATGTATGCTTACCTGTCTTATCCTATTGCAATTTGTCCTGGAGCACTCAGATTGAGGAACTCATTGCTCCAGTTGTTGTGCATGTTATTTGGATAATTTGGTTGGCTAGGAATAAAGTCAGATTTGATAACTATTCTCTGCATTTTCGAAAAGCTACTTCTCTGATCTTAGCCATTGTTCAGTTTAGTGGCAGATTGTCGTCTGACAGTAGTTACTCCTCTCTTTATGAAACTCAATTTTGAATAAATTTGAGGTTCCTGCTAAACTCAGCAAGGATCCTCAAATTGTTGAGGTCATGTGGTACTACTTGGTGAGAGTTTAGAGCCGATAACTTGGGTTGTTTTGCTTTCGTTATTGGCATTGATTCATCTTTAATTGCATAACTCGCAACTATCATGATGGTCATTTGAGTTAGCAGCTAAACAGGGATGGCTTGGACTTTTGCTTGGAAGAGATTCTTTGTTAGCAATCCCTGACATTAATAGAAGTTATATTGTTCCTTTGAATATTAAAAGTGGATAGAAGAATTTACATTAATAGACATTGATCACAGTATTCTGGATTTGACCTGGTAGGATTCATTTTACTAATATCATGAGGGAGGATTTTATTTGGAATGATAAGTTAGGCCTTCATAATTTTCATTTTTCTTGATTCTGAAGGGTTAGGTTTGGCCCTTCATTTCATTTGTATTTTTTTTTTTCATTTTCATTAATATTACTGAGTGTGGTACAAAAGATTGGTTAAGATGTTACAGCTTATGCTTTTGCATCCTCTTCGCTTGATCCAGAAAAACAAAAATATGAGTATTTTATATCATCTTAACCCAGTCGTACTAATATTAAAGAGATAACACCATGCTGACCAAAAAAGAAGAAAAGAAAGATAACTTGTTTGTTTCAAGGTTTGTAATATGATTCTCGTGAATGTGAGATTGGAAATGCAACATTATCATGTTTGTTTCAAGTTTTAAAAATTTGTTCCTAGAATGTTATATTTCCGGGAATGTTATTTACACATGATTTCTTCTATTGTTATTCTCAGACTTAAAGAATGAGAATTTAACATTCCCGAGGATAAAACTAAACTTGCTGTAAATTCTCACTACCATAACATTTATTTTCATTTTTATTTTTTTAAATAATTAATTTTTAAAACATTCCAATGAAATCTAAATTTAAGAACGTTATATCATTCCAAGAATGTAATTTTTTTACCTTGAAACAAACACACCCTTATATACTACTCCTTCCGTTTCAAAATACATGTCCAAGTCAACCACTTCACATATGCCAATACATAATTTTGACTGTTAATATCTTTAATTATCTAAAGTAAAAAATTATAAAAATTTAATATTTTGAAAATATTTGTCGAGACAAATCAAACAACATCTTACATGCTAATATTTGTATTTATACATTAGTTAAAAAGTATGGTTAAAGTAAGTCAAGTGAATAGTGCATATTGCAAAAATTGGATATGCATTTTGAAACGGAGGGAGTATATAATAATCAAATCATGGGGATAGCCTTTCCTTTCGCTAAAACAAAAAAAATGCTTCACGAATAATGGCGGTGACAGATAAGGCTACGTGACACATTACGTCTAAAATGCACCCAATTTCAATACCTTTATTGCTATCTATTCTAAGTTGTTAACTTTTAGATTCAAACTCTGAAGAAAAAAAGAAGTTGAACCGTTGGTTCTTTAAACAATATTTTTAGTAAGTTATAATGGCTGTTGACAAAATAGTTGGTTGATAAACAAATTAAAAGTTCATTTTTCAGTTGAAAGTAAATAATGGTTACAATAGTGTAAAAGTCTTTGACTAAATTAACTATTGAATTAGTACATTTTTCATACAAATTCATATTTTTATATGCAAAAATAATTTTTTACATAATTATTATGAATTAATTATAAACTAATATCCGCTGAACAAAAAAAATTGGAAATTACGTTCTCTAATTAATTTTGATATAACTTACCTATTGAAGAGAATAATTTATCGTTTATGCAAGTGCGCTCCTTCAAACAAAAAATTATTCAGGTGAGCAGATTGAAAATATAGGTGTGAATTTTTCAACGACATAGCCAGATTCAAACTTCTTTTATATCAACAAAAACAAGCGAAGAGTTCCCTAAAAAAAAAAACGAAGAGTAAATTATCTGCCTCTAATAGTGTTATTGATCATATGATAAAGAAATGTAAGTTCTTTATTAAAAAAAATTCTTCAGTTTAGTTAAAAAATTGATTAAAAATATCTTAAGAAAAGACAAAGAAAATTTTAAGTAAAGAGAAAAGAGATATACAAAATCACACAATCATTTTTATACTAGTTTACAATCAACTTGTTTCATCCGGTCCTTTCTTTAAAAGATAATTTCTCTTCTTCAACTGGACGATTTATTCCACTATTAATGAATGGATTTAAATATTCGTAACTTTGTCTTTTTATGCTTTGTGTATTTTTAAGGATTCTTCACTCAAACCCCCAACTTTTAGGAATTTTAATTTCGTTCTTCACAACTTTGAGGATTCTTACACAAAGAGGGTATGTCAAGGCACATTTTAGGTATAACTCTAAGAGATGGTATACAATATCCAAATTACAATTGTATGAAGGGATATCCTCTGTTATTGACGAAGTTGCTATTTGACTCGTTTAACGCAGTTGGTCTCACCGAAACTTTGGGTTGAGAGAAAAAAAGGTCAAACTTGATTCAAAATCAATACGTTTTGCAAACAATTGTAGATCTAAAGAAAAATAGAGGTGTGAAATTTGAATTACCTTCGTAGTGTTCCTTTCCGTTAGAATCATAAGGTTGAGATAAAAAATAATAGTAATAGGTTTCCAACCTCAAGTTTGTCACACTACCTTTCAAAATATTGTTCACGTTTTTACCAATTATCATATATGGCTTAGACTTGTTCTCAAAGGCAATGTCAATGTTCTGATCCACCTTCTAGGACGGAGATCCTCTCCTGTTAAAGTTATGTCCTGTGAAATCCAGGTCATTCAATCTTTTTATTGCAAGCACTTCATTTTGTTAAAAAGAGTATTAAAGGCGCAGATCACCACTGGACACTCTCTAGTGAAATTCCCATAGGAGGGGATCCAAACCCCACCTTCTAAAGTATTGTATGTTTTGAATGTAAGTCTTTCACGATTTTATCATTTATAAAAGATGTCATGTTAGATTGAAAAATGTGAATATTATTTACTCCCTCCGTTTCAAAATGAGTGTCGTTTTAGGTGTTTACACACATATTAAGAAATGCAATGATTAAGAGAAAAAGAATGGTTATTTTACCAAATTATCCTTATTAACTATTGGTTAGTTTTAAAAGTACTCCCTCCGGTCACTATTATAAGCAAAAAACTACTTTTTAGGTTCATTGAATAAATGATGTATGTTGTCTATATTAATGGCCACATACATCACTAATTCAATGAACCTAAAAAGTGGTTTTTTGCTTATAATAGTGACCGAAGGGAGTAATACTTTGGAAGTCGTGTGCAGAGTATTAATTGGAGGGTACAATTGAAAAGAAAAAGTTATTATTGCATTGGAAACTGAAAGCGACACTCATTTTGAAACAAATTTTTTTGGCTAAAGCGACACTCATTTTGAAACGGATGGAGTATAAACTACCATTGACTTCAATTTCTAACCAATGTAAAACTTTTAAATGTAGTACTCCCTCCGTTTCAAAATGAGTGTTGCTTTAGACTTTGGCACACAGATTAAGAAATAGAATGAAATGATCATTGGATACAACGCTTTTACTAAACTGTCCTTACTTTATTAGAAAAAGACAAACTTAAAGTTGCATTGAAAATTGTGTGAGAGAAAAGTTTGAGAGGGTAAAGTTGAAAGAAAAAAATTAAAGTTGCATTGAAAATGTAAAGCGACATTCATTTTGAAACAAATTTTTTTGGCTAAAGTGACACTCATTTTGAAACGGAGGGAGTATAAAACAATAGGGATATCATACCTTTAGTTTAGTTAGTGATTGGAAGTTGGAACTAGCCTGCGATTGAAAATGGGTCCCTTTATCTTTTGACGATAAATATTTTTTTTTTTTTGCAAGAAAAGGAAAACCGGCCATTGGGTGGTTTTACCGTAGATTAATTAGGTTAGCCTTGTTTTTGTTTCTTCCTTTCTCCCCCACCTATTTCCACTAATGAAGCTCTCTCAACTTTTATTCCACCAAGAATAAGAATAAGGGGCAGGGCACATTAGAAAAAGTATATGGGACGTATATAAAGCTTAAACGATTCACCACATAAAACCACTCTGCAACCTTGACACTTTTTTCTTTGGTACACGTGGCCGACTTAAATTAAAGCCGCCTGATCCCACAACCATTCTCAAAGGATAATAATCGCATAGAGCCTCCACAATGGTATAAATTAATAATTTATTACTTCTTTTGTAAGTAAGATCAACTTGTACATAATATGTGGGAATTGTTAGTTGTTCAAGAGATCGAGAATCTTTATATAGTTGTCTGTTAACTACACTCTCTATCTCTATATGTAAGCATCTTTTGTCTCTAATAAAAGGGTGTTTCGATATAAGGACGGAGGGAGTAATATATATCCAGTTTATCTTCCTGTAATTGAGGTTCTTAACGGGGAGTGATCCTTGTTAAGTACAGGAATCTCCATTGAAGATGGTTTTAGATTTTGTTCTCATGAACATAACTCGGTTGACAAAAAGAATATATACATGGACCATGGTTTGAATTATGCACACCCCAATTATTCACGTTAAAAACTGAATTCTAATCACCACACCATTTAACAAAAAAAAAATTTGTACAACCTTTTTTTAATAAAAAAAATTGCACTACCTTTTATTTATGACATTTTTTGTCGTATCCTAAAAAATTTAAATGTATTGATACATTCGGTTTTTAGATCAATAGTTTTAGTTGCTATTTGAAAAAATATATTATTTATTATTATAATAACTAAATCTTATTTACAAATATATTGATACACTTCAATTTACGAGTGTAATGTATAAACTCTATCTTTTATGACACAACTTTGAATACAGATTGATAAAAAAAAAAAACTTTGAACACAAAATGAAATTGAACTGACTAATAAGACTTACACATACAATGTATTTTTTAGAAAATGTCAGAATATTTTTATAGCACTTGTTAAAAAAATTAAAATATAAATATTTTCTTAAAAAATAATGGGATTTCTTAAAAAATAATGGGAAAGAATATATTTAACATTTTAAATGTTTAAAAAGTTTTGTTTTACATATAAAATCTCTGCTTTTTGTTTTCTTCTCAAAATGTTTTTATGACATTTGTTAGTAATTTTTTTTTTTAAAAAAACTTATTGCTCTAAAAAAATACTTCCTCCATTTTAAAATGAGTGTCGTTTTAGCCAAAAAAAAATTATTTTAAAATGAATGTCACTTTCAGTTTCCAATGCAAAAAAAAAAAAAGTTCTTTTCAATTGTATCCTTCAATTAAAATTATATACACTACTTCCAAAGTATTATTTTTTCTATAATGAAAAAATAAACCAATAATTGATTAGGATAATTTAATAAAAATAACATATCTCTTTTAATCACTGTATTTCATAATATGTGTGTAAAAACTTTAAACGACATTCATTTTGAAATGGAGGAGTAGTGAAAATTGGCCTAAAACACTTGAGTTTTAACCGGACCCACCTAGGATGTGTGTTACCTCACCACGATGTTTTTCCAATTTTTTTTTTAAGGGACGGTGTTTCTAATTTTTTTTTTTTGAAGGAATGTTTCTAATTTTTTTAATAATACATTTTATGGTATATATTGTTGTTTTTGGATTTCCAAACTGTTGTATTTGGATTTCCAAATTCTATTATCTACCGAAGTTGTTACTAGGTTGAGTCACGACCAGGTCGCTCTCTTTAAGACGTTTCATGCCACTACCCAAAATTGTGCAAGGTAGACTATCAACCACGCCGCCTCTAGGATAAAACTAGTCCAGCTACAACTGCTCGATTAACTACTGCACTGTAGAAAATCGTTCAAGATTTACACCTTCGAATATGGTACTAATACCACTCTTTAATACTTAAACCACTTTAATATGATATTATTACCATTCTATATGGTGCTAAGACCACTCAAATATGGTGTTTCCATCATTCTAGCCTTTAAGTTCTCCAAACTTTCAATATGGTACTACGACCACTCAAATATGGTGATACCACCATTTCTCCTCAAATAGAAAAATATTTAAATAATTTATATACTGTTAAGATCATTCATAATTCCGATGGGACATTATTATTACGAAAGGGACTATGATCTTAATAGTACTCTTTATTCCGAAGGGACTATGAACTTAAGACCACTCTTAATTCCGAAGGGACATTAAACCGAAAAGGGACTATGGTCTTAAGAACACTCTTAATTCCGAAGGGACAGAAAGGAGTAGAAGCAGAAGAAACTCGTTAGCACAAGTCAGAGGGAGAAGAGAGAAACCGCACAGGAAGCATCAACTGTGCGATTTTGTGTATTTTTTGAACTGAGTGGTGTCCTCTATTTATATAGAGATTCTGCAACTGTTTTAGCACAAATTACAACAACAGTTACTCTTAATGGATAAAGTTAAAATGAAGTTTATCCATTAATCAGTTCAACAACACTTGTGGATAGGATCAAAAGAAACAAATCACAAAAGTGGAGGAAACAAATTATTGGATTTGAATGAAGGAAATATAAGAGATTTAATTAAATTCTTATTCTTATCACAACCACCATAAGCTAAATTTATGGGAAGTGATATTCTCGAATAAAAATAATAATTACTATTATTTTTATCATTATCAAGTATTTAAAATTAAATACCGCAATTTAAACACTACTAATGTGTGTATTCTATTTTATGTAGGATCCCCACACTTTATTTTTTCAATTCAGACAACATTAGATCAAAGTATGATTACTTGGTGTTTAATCTTCCAATTTATTTTCCAACATCACACTAATGTTCCAACATATATTATATATAGTATAAAGCTCTATAAATCTAACGGATTTTTTTTTTTTGAGAAGCTATAAATCTAACTGATTATATTATAATATAAATCTAACGGATTATATTATTTTATATTATATTATACACCTTTTGGAAACGGTCGGAATGAATATATTAATCAAAAAACAAAGTTCGATCCAACACAAGTAATGTCAAAAAACTTAGAAAGTTCACTACATTACAGTGTAATTAGTCGAAAAAAACTAAATCAAAACAAATTAAGTGACTACTCCCAAAACATGATGGGATTAAGCTAAAAAAAAATGAAAATAAAAAATAAAATTTACATTTTCCGGTTTCAACCACCAAAAAGACATCAACTTAACCTTGTCGAGCAGACGATACAAAGATTCCTCCTTATACTAAAAACTACGGCAATTCTGATCTTTTCCAATAACTCAAACACACAATAACCATATCAAATGTAACGACAACCGGATACTTTTTGAAAAATCCCATAGTCGACCAATTTGGAGAAGATGATCAGAGAGACATGGATTCGCATGTTGTATACCTAACCAATGCGTTGCTAACAACCAAATATTTTCAAAAAAAATTATGACCCAGAAATAGATGACCACATTTTCAATATTATCGCAACCACTCACACACAACTTATCATTAACGTTAATAATACCTCTTCTAAACAAATTGTTTCTAGTAGAGATCCCATTACCCAAAAGCCGCTAAGCAAAAATAGTGACTTTCAAAGGGACCACCTTGTTCCAAGTAATGTTGGTGAAATGAGATCCTCCACTAGGATCCCCTGATAACAATAATTGATAATCTCCACTGACTGTGTACCATTTCGTTGGATCTAAGTGCCATAACCACCCATCATCTACCCCATCCTGCAAAACAATAGAAGTACTCCCCGATTTGATCTTACTACAGGAATCATGCTTTCTTACTTTTAACATAGCATGTTCTATCACTTGTGGCTTGTTATTACCCATTGAACCTATTTCTTGGGATCTCCAGTCATGTAGGTTGGGTTACCATCACTTGTGACCTTTGGGCATTAGTCCCATCCTATTGGATGAGTTTAGGACTTTCTTTTTAGTAATTCCTTTCGTCAAAGGATTGACTAATTCTTTATCAGTACGTACATGATCTAGTTTAACCGTTCCTTTTGAGAGTAGCTAGCTCTCCAATACTTTATGTGTTCATGACTTAATAATCATCTCTTACCATTGTGGTAACGATTCTTAGTTTTGTAATAGCTGCAGACTATCACAACAAATTAACACTTCTAAAAACAGTTTTATCCACTAAGGGATCTCAACTAGCAAGCATCTTGTCAACTTGCTTCTCCACTAGTTTTCTCTAGTGTTCTCATCTCAGATTCATTCCATAGTGGACTGAGTCAATATCATTTGTTTTAACAAACAACTCCTCTAGTGATGCTCAATGTGCAAACACTAGTCGCTAAATATTCATCTGAAAGATGTTCTATTTTATATCTTGTACCATTTAAGTACAATAGGTTACTCCTAGTGAAGTAATCCTAGAGTCATAGTCTTCTTAAGGCACCTCATGACTCTTTCTATAGCATGGCAATGCTTTTCTTTTGTCTACTAGTAAACTTGCACAAGAGTTTTACGACATCGACAATGTCGGGTCTAATACATTCATTGGCTTACCTAAGGACTGCCAATGATGCTCGCATATTCTATTTGTTTAACTTCATCTCAAGTGTTCTTACACTTGGATCATAATATATGCTTGCAAGTTTACACTCAAATAATAACATTTTCTTAAGATCTTCTCAACTTTGTGAGATTTATCAAAAAAGTTCTCTTTTCTGATCTAGTAATCTTGAAACCAAGAATTACTTCAACTTTGTCTAGGTCTTTCTTATCAATGTTATTGATAAACAATGATTTCACATAATTCATAACATGAATCTTTAAACCAAATATGAGCAAGTTGTCTTCATAGAGACATATGATCGTGCAAATATTATTTGTCACTTTCATTCACTTTATACTCATTCGATAACATTAGAATGTCAAATTTTTCATGTCATTCCTTAAGAATTTATTTTAGACCTCACAAAGAATTATCTAACTTACATATCTTGTTTTCTTGTCCAAAAATCACAAAACTTTCAAGTTGTTCCATATAGATTTTTTCTTCTAGTTCACCATAAAAAAAGGCAACTTTCACATCCATTTGAAGTACTATCGAGTTATGAACGACGGCTAAAGGGACTATTACTCTTATGGATATGATTTTCGTGACTGGTGAATGAATGTCGAAGAAGTCTATATTTTTCTCTGTCTAAAACCTTTGACTACAAGGAGAGCCTTGTATTCATCAACCGTACCATCAGGTTTTAGTTCCTTTTTTCCAAAATCCAAATATAACTGATTAGTTTTGCAACTATGAGACAAGTCAACCAAATGTCATGTTTTGTTAGACTCTAGAAAATTCATTTCATTGTTTATAGCTTTTTGCCATAATTCAGCATCCAATGAGGATATAACTTCTTTCAGGCTTAATGAATCTTCTTCCAATGTATAAACCAAGTTCATACTCTTTAGCAATTTTAGCTTTCTTACCTCCTTGAGGTTCTCTAACATCTCGTATGATGTTTCCATAACTATTTCTAATTACATGAATGTGATTAGATATAGTGCCCCCACTAGTTCTTAATTTTTAAAAGGGAATTTATTTTGCCCCCCACTAATGTCGTGCTCCCATTAGAGCCTCCACTAGTGCCCCCACTATTCTTTAGTTAAAGGGGTAAACATTTACATAGAAATCGACATCTTTTAAATTCTATGATCACTTTAACATTTAGGTCATAAAACCTATATGTTTCGTTATTTATCGCATACCCGATGAATACACATTCATAGGCTCTACTAGTGAGTTCAACTCTCTTGGGTGCGAAATCCGAACTTATGTCAGATAATCCCAAGTTCAAAGATAAGACAAGTTGGATTGTCTTTTCTTCGAAAATTTCTTAATTAGAATTTTTGTTCATTGACTTGGGTACTCTATTCAATATAAATTTCAAATTTTTTTTGTTATAAAAATTGAACATATCAAGCGTATCAATTTTATTTTTTCAAACATTGACAGTCATCAATAAATATGATAAAAATATCATTTTATCATTTCTAATTTATGTGTCATCAAATTCACACATATCATAATTTATTATGTTTAGAGATTCATATTCTCTAAATTCTGATTTATATGAACTTTTGGTTCATATATCTTGACTGCAACAAATAAAATTGTCTAATCATATAACGTTGGAATTAAGTCCAAGTTACTCAAGTTTAAAATTAAACACTTGTTCATGATCAATTTTGATATGTCAAATATTAAAATCACACAACTAATGAAATAGAAGGAGAATTTAATTTTTAACATACCATCAAAGTGCAGTCTTTTCCCACAAGAATGCATGGTACACAAGTCTTTCTTTAAGTCTGAGTTAACTCAGTCTTATTCAATAGAAATCTGAAATTCAGATTCTTTATTATTTTTATATGAAATATTTGAAGCAAATTTCTCATATAAATTCTTGCCGTTTTAATATGCTGACCAGCGACTATGTATACCCAATTTTTCAATGGTGTAATTTGATGCATAAGCTTATGGAACTTCACGTAAATTGTTTGAAAAATACATCACGTAAGAGTATTAAGTTTTATATAAAAAAATTTTTATCATTGTAATTCTTGTTACTGTTCAGTAACAAATGAAACAAATTATTTTTCTTGTTAGTAACAAGAGTACGTGACGAAACCAAATTAGTAACAAATTATTTTCTTTTGCGGTCCAAACATTTTTCATATGTTTTGTAACAAACTAAACTTGTTTGGTTCTGTAACAAATAATTTGTTTTGAAACAAATTATTGTTTCATTATATGGCTCTGATTTCGAAACCATATTTCAAACAAATTCAACGTATTTGAATTTTTAGTGTTGTTATTTAAAAACAACAATCACTTCATCGTTTCAGTCAAAAGATGTATTTCTATAGCTTGATTTACCCTTAATATATTTAGAGACAACTTAACCTTAATAAGTAACTTCTTCGGTAAACATAGTAGATCGAAACATCTTAAAATTGTTGTTTTTGGATTTCCAAACTGTTGTATTTGGATTTCCAAATTCTATTATCTACCGAAGTTGTTACTAGGTTGAGTCACGACCAGGTCGCTCTCTTTAAGACGTTTCGTGGCACTACCCAAAATTGTGCAAGGTAGACTATCAACCACGCCGCCTCCAAGATAAAACAAGTCCAGCTACAACTGTTCGATTAACTACTGCACTGTAGAAAATCGTTCGAGATTTACACCTTCGAATATGGTACTAAGACCACTCTTTAATACTGAAACCACTTTAATATGATATTATTACCATTCTATATGGTGCTAAGACCACTCAAATATGGTGTTTCCACCATTCTAACCTTTAAGTTCTCCAAACATTCAATATGGTACTACGACCACTCAAATATGGTGATACCACCATTTCTCCTCAAATAGAAAAATATTTAAATAATTTATATACTGTTAAGATCATTCATAATTCCAACGAGACATTATTATTACGAAAGGGACTATGATCTTAATGGTACTCTTTATTCCGAAGGGACTATGAACTTAAGACCACTCTTAATTCCGAAGGGACATTAAACCGAAAAGGGATTATGGTCTTAAGAACACTCTTAATTCCGAAGGGACAGAAAGGAGTAGAAGCAGAAGAAACTCGCTAGCACAAGTCAGAGGGAGAAGAGAGAAACCGCACTGGAAGCATCAACTGTGCGATTTTGTGTATTTTTTGAACTGAGTGGTGTCCACTATTTATATAGAGATTCTGTAACTGTTTTAGCACAAATTGCGACAACAGTTACTCTTAATGGATAAAGTTAAAATGAAGTTTATCCATTAATCAGTTCAACAACACTTGTGGATAGGATCAAAAGAAACAAATCACAAAAGTGGAGGAAACAAATTATTGGATTTGAATGAAGGAAATATAAGAGATTTAATTAAATTCTTATTCTTATCACAACCACCATAAGCTAAATTTATGGGAAGTGATATTCTCGAATAAAAATAATAATTGCTATTATTTTTATCATTATCAAGTATTTAAAATTAAATACCGCAATTTAAACACTATTAATGTGTGTGTTCTATTTTATGTGGGACCCCCACACTCTATTTTTTCAATTCACACAACATTAGATCAAAGTATGATTACTTGGTGTTTAATCTTCCAATTTATTTTCCAACATCACATGTTCCAACATATATTATATATAGTATAAAGCTCTATAAATCTAACGGATTTGTTTTTTTGGAGAAGCTATAAATCTAACTGCTTATATTATAATATAAATCTAACGGATTATATTATTTTATATTATATTATATTATACACCTTTTGGAAAAGGTCGGAATGAATATATTAATCAAAAAACAAAGTTCGATCCAACACAAGTAATGTCAAAAAACTTAGAAAGTTCACTACATTATAGTGTAATTAGTCGAAAAAAACTAAATCAAAACAAATTAAGTGACTACTCCCAAAACATGAGGGGATTAAGCTAAAAAAAATTGAAAATCAAAAATAAAATTTACATTTTCCGGTTTCAACCACCAAAAAGACATCAACTTAACCTTGTCGAGCAGACGATACAAAGATTCCTCCTTATACTAAAAACTACGGCAATTCTGATCTTTTCCAATAACTCAAACACACAATAACCATATCAAATGTAACGACAACCGGATACTTTTTGAAAAATCCCATAGTCGACCAATTTGGAGAAGATGATCAGAGAGACATGGATTCACATGTTGTATACCTAACCAATGCGTTGCTAACAACCAAATATTTTCAAAAAAAATTATGACCCAGAAATAGATGACCACATTTTCAATATTATCGCAACCACTCACACACAACTTATCATTAACATTAATAATACCTCTTCTAAACAAATTGTTTCTAGTAGAGATCCCATTACCCAAAAGCCGCTAAGCAAAAATAGTGACTTTCAAAGGGACCACCTTGTTCCAAGTAATGTTGGTGAAATGAGATCCTCCACTAGGATCCCCTGATAACAATAATTGATAAACTCCACTGACTGTGTACCATTTCGTTGGATCTAAGTGCCATAACCACCCATCATCTACCCCATCCTGCAAAACAATAGAAGTACTCCCCGATTTGATCTTCCTCCCAGGCCAACAACTGCAGTCTCCATTTTCATGCCTCCCCTTCCGCACCCTAACTTAGGGTACTCATCTTAGCAACAAATGATAGCTTATTCTCAACTAGATAAAAAATATGCCCAAATCTTAAACATAAGGGTACCTCCTTTAGCCATGCATTCCATAAAAATAATGTAGAAGACCCATTGCTTACCACTCTTCTCAAATTATCATCGAACCAACTACCCACTTCGATCCCCACATTTATACACAATATCATCAAATATTTCCATCAAACTGAATCTATTCTTCCACCATCACAAACACTCCTTCCTCACCATAACACGTGACTAAAACATTATATGATAAACTACCATTGTCGACCTTCAACCTCGAGTATCATTTCTCCAATAATGTCAAATTAAATCCTCCTAACCCACCCACCACCCACCCACCCCCCCCCCCCCCCCCAAACAATAGTTCTTCTTCTTTATTCAAGCAAATAGTATTATATCTAATCCACTAAATGTTCCTAAGATTATACTCGAGGGAGCCTTGAAGAAGGAAATAAAATAAACTGATAGAAAGGAGAAAATAGATTTTTTTTTTAAAAAGGCGACCACCAAGTGAGAGGTTCCAACTATTCCAACCCAACAGGCAACCCAAGTAAATCCAACCCGGTGTGTATATGTAAATCCAACCCAAGTAAATAATAATTTATTGTAGAACTATCAAAATTGTAAAGGTAAAAATGCATGTTGGGAGGGTTTCATCTTCAATCCATTAAAATAAAAAAATATTTCATTTCTTAGAATAAGATGTTGTCTGACTTCACTACATGTTAATTAATTATTAGGATATTAACAGCATGAAAAAACATCCCACAAAAAAATGGTAGGATTTGTTTCTATTTCATCCAATAAAAAAGCGAAGATTGAAAAGAGTATATTAAAATGAGTGTTTACTAACATTACTTTTAAAAAATATTAAAACTAAACATAATTAAATTTTCAATAGGAATTAATTTTTTGAGCAGTTCAATGGGAATTAAATTAAGAACACGTTATATTGTCGGAAATATAAATTATATTTAGCCCAACCCCAACTGCTTCTAGCTGTATAACGATCTGAAATAGCTTAGGGTGAAAACACTTTTTTGTTTTCTTTTCAAGAGGGTCAGATGTATATCGCCCAAAAAAAAGTTAGATTCGAGAGGAGGTGGTGGGTTAGCTATGGTCCTATGGTTGAATTTAGCTTTTAATCATCAATATATCTTACTTGGTTGGTGGTTCATATGTTCCTAACGGGCACTATAGGTGAAGAGAATGTGTTCTAACTTTTAGTATTGGTGGAACAAAAGTTTTTAATAATGTAAGAGTAAGGAAGTCGTGTTATTTGCAATCTCTTTGAGCCATTCAATTTGTCTTTCAATGAGGTCTTCTAGGCTGTTTCATACGATAGTGTTTCATAGAGTGTGTACTCACTTGTGCAACAATTTAGTTTTTTTAATCATATATCATCTACACGCAACTATAAAATTAATCTCTCAAATCGAATAAGACCAAAATAAAAGACAAACTCCTTCTCAAAAGTATGTAGTTGAATTTAAATTCAAAGAATTTGATCAAACTAAAAAAGATTAAAAGTATTTCATTCGATCGCTCTTGAGCGAATCATTAGTTTTTTAATACGAAGATAAAAGTCAAGACTAAGACCCGACTTCAATGTAACAAGTACCTCCTAAGGAATCTCATCTATCTTCACAAGGGAAATATCCTCATCATGACCTTGTAGAACTAGTGCATCACCCAAGAATTAGCTTCTTGATAGGCGTAGTGTATTTCACCCTTATTTGAATAGTCCAACCTAAGAGGTTGATAAGAGAAAATACATCACCAGGGAGAGGTTGAAGATGGTATTGTGAGTATAGTCAGATTCTATGTGGGGGCAGCGGGTCAACGGACTCTACTTGCCAATTGTATTTTTAACCAAATATTTATATATTTATGTAATGTGACCTCACTTATATAGTATTATTGTTTCTGGATAATCCATTTATAACACTACAAAAAATTATAAATGTAAAGATGTTAATGAGTGTTCTAAGCGTATTGAATAAGAAACAAAATTAAGTAATTTTTTATTAAAAGGTGTTGTAATTATTACATTGATAAAAATAACATGTATTTTCACGATAAAATTTTCTTATATGAAATCTTTTATCAATGTTCTTAGAACACTCGTTAGCATATTTATTAGTTTTATAATTTCTTGTAGAGTTATGGATGGATTATGCGGAGACAATAATACCATATAAGTGAGGTCACATTACATAATATTGGTTATACTCTAAACTACTCTTATATTTGTTGGAAAATGATTTGTGATTGACTTTGGTGGTTGAAAAACAATTAATTAGGGTTATATTTTTTTAACTATGCTAGAAATAGAAAAATATTTTAAAAAATCAACATTTGAGAGCAATTATAAACATAACTTATACAATTTTTTTTTATGTTTACCTGTTTATATATTTTCATATAAATTTTTATAATATAATCTTGACTCCCCTTATTAAAATTTCTAGATCCGTCTATAGTGCATCGCTCTCTCGTGATTTGAATATATGGAATGATGCCACATATCTTAACCAGTAAGACATTCCTTGTACTAAATTTTCGCAAAAAGTCTTTCACAAAATAACCTGCAAAAATAAGAGCCCTCAACTCAATATTAACGTTAACGATATAAAAATGTTTATGATAAAAATAGGGTTTTCGAGTCAAAGGTGTCAATGGATTATGGAATGTGTGCGATCAACAACAACCTTTGTTTTAGTTCATGGGAGACTAACTGGTGAATTTACCTTAGGAAGGGGTTTGCGCCAAAGTGACCATCACCTTTCTTGTTCCTAATTGAAGCTGGAGGTTTGAATGTGATGTTGAATGTTATCATTTCTTTAATCAAATCTCTTTTTAATTCTTTCTTTTGGAGGAGGAGTGAGGAATAGGATACTTCCAAAATTAATTGGATCCAATGTATCCGTGCAGATGCACGGGTATGTTACTAGTATGCTCAGAAAATGAGTTAGGAGGTTTGGGGGTTAGGAAAATTAGGGAATTTAATACAGTGTTGTTAAGACATCAGTGTTTGAGGCTTTCATGTAGATCAGGGTGGATCCATGGTTCAAAGTGTTGGCAGCAAAATACAGGATAGATGGTTGCCAAATTAGAGTTGACAGGTTAAAAGCGTTGATTTGATGGAAAGACTTTATATGGAGTTAGAGAAGGTGTTGGTGTACATGAGGGCGGTTGCTTTAAGGCTTGTTTGAGGCGTAGACCGGGTAATGAGAAAAGTTCCTCTTTTTAAAATGACCCTTGTATGATAAGACTCAAAGATCGTTAGAGTCGGCTCTAAATAGACCGAAAAACCTTCTTTAATAGCTCTACAAAGAATTAATAATTTTTCAAGAAGATTGTAATGAAAGCCTCTATTTTAACTTTCTAATGTATTATTAATAAATAAATTATTAATAGATACATCACATCAATGTGTCACTTAGCATTCTCTTAACCACAACAGTGTTTTTGCAACCAAAGTTGAGGTCAAAAACAATTTTTATTTTTTTTACTTTGTAGAGATAAAAGAAAGAAAACAAAACTTTCTAAGAACAAAATCATAATGCACTATATCTATATGAATAAAAATATATTTAAACATTTCACAAATTATAACTCAACTAAAAATTGTTAGACCAAAAGTTGTTATTGGAGTTGGAACTGTGTCAGTTTTTAATAATTCCGTTCATCTACAAAAAAAATCCTAAAAAAGTACTCCATTATGTCCCTCATCTTATGGCACAATCTTATAGATGTTGCACCAAATTTCTTTTACACAAATTGCAAACAAGGACAATTACGAGGCACCAGATTAGTCAAATCCACGAGATACCCACTATGTTATCATGGACACACCGTTTGTCATGTTGTCTTCCCTATATCCTCCATCCGTCTTAAAATGAGTGTCGCTTTAGCAAAAAAAATTTATTTCAAAATGAGTGTCGCTTTCAGTTTCCAATGCAATAATAACTTTTTCTTTTCAATCGTACCCTCCAATTAATACTCTGCACACTACTTTCAAAGTATTACTTTTAAAACTAACTAATAGTTAATGAGGATAATTTGGTAAAATAGTCATTCTCTTTCTCTTAATCATTGTATTTCTTAATATGTGTGTAAACACTTAAAACGACACTCATTTTGAAACGGAGGGAGTATAATTTAGTTTTAATAGAAGAAATCATTTTTAAATTTGGAGAATAAAGTTAAAAACAGCAAGAATTTCAATCTCTTAGCATAAATATATCTTATAATTAATTTTAATTTTAATTTTACACTTATGCTTACTAAGATGAAACATAATAGGGCCTTTATCTCTGAACAATAACGTGCGAGAATCATGTGGCTAGCTCACAAACTTCCTTAATCACCGTTTGATTAAGATAAAGTTACTTATAATAAATCCTAAAAATTAGTAATGCTTGAATTAGGCAAT
Organism: Medicago sativa; assembly: GCF_051527215.1. Taxonomy (NCBI): domain Eukaryota; kingdom Viridiplantae; phylum Streptophyta; class Magnoliopsida; order Fabales; family Fabaceae; genus Medicago; species Medicago sativa. The sequence goes on from NC_140753.1 coordinate 5,920,577, forward strand.
TTGATTTGAAATATCAACCTTATCATCAATCTCACTTGCCTAATCCAACGGTGATAATTGGGTCTATGACACTAATAGTCGTCACACACTCATGTTTTTAATCCCATTTTCTCTCAACATAAAAAAATCACATTAAATGCTCATCAAAACATTATGTCATCACACACACACGAGAATATAAAATTAGTAATCTCATCTCTTCTAAATAAAAAAAGGAATAAAAGGTGGGAAAGGCCAAAGACATCTCCTTGTTGTTTTCTCTCTTTTTTTGTGGGTTACATTTTTTCCTTCCCCTTTATAATATTCATTGCTAATAGGTTCTTACTTATATTATAAGAAAACAATAAAACTAGAACTATTTGACGCCTAAGAAATGGACGGTGAAGATGAGTTACTTTAAGATTTTGTTTGATGAAGATTTGGAAATTGTTGATAAGCAAATAAGAAAAGTCCATAGTCAGCAGGATATGTGCAATAATATTCCCCCTACCCTTCTTTTTCCTTGGAAGTTAAGCTCATATTTTATAATTTTAATTTTTTTTATCAAGTAATTTAGTTGCTAGAAATTAATCTTTAAAAAAGAATAAGTGAAGAATTTAAGATTTGAACCACAATCATCGCATACCACAATGTCTCTGCAAACTAAAATATGTTTATGAGGACATTTTTATTTATTTTTTTAAAAATTAATTCAATAAAAAAGAAAAAATTGAAATCTCTCAAATAACATCAACAACAAACCCAAAATAATTCTAAAATAAACATTTAGAAATAAAATTAATTAAAAAAAATCAACAACAAACAAATTAATTTTTTTTATTCCAAAAACACTTAAATGAGATGGTAAAAAAAAAATTCCAACTTAATCAGAGTTCCACCACTCATTACGATCCTACAACTCGAGGGATTAATATTTGCGTTTATGCGCAAATGATACTAGATTCAAAAATTAGACAAGGCAGAGATAACACCACATAAGAAGATATTAACATTTAATGTCTGACACGATGCGCGGATAAAATTATTGAAAATTTTGATAAAAAAATAAAAAAGAGGAAAGAAAAGATTTGAAAAAAAAGGAAAAAAGAAAAGCTGAAACAATTACTTCATATACAAAACAAAGGGTCACAAACACTGACTTTCTCTCTTTCTCTTCTCTCTCACCATTTCCACTTTTCACAACCATTTCTCAGATTTTTCTCCAATGCTCTTTTCTCTTCCATTGGATTGTACAAATTCCCATCTACTATAACATATACATCAATCCCTTCAATTCTAGTTACTGTTTTTGTTTTTTTGGTGTTCTTTTTAAGGACTAAAAAGAAAGGAAGAAAAAAAAAACATTTCTGGGTATATTGGTTTTATGCTTTTTTTTTTTTGCAACCTATCATATTTTAGGTTTGCTATAGAAAAAAAAAAACCATTTTAATTAATTATTGTAATAAATTTTTATAAAACTTCCATTTTTATTCTCCTTTTTTTTGGTCAAAAAATATATATATATACCCTTTATTCTTCTGCAAAATTTTGTTCATTTTTCTGAGACATGGGTAAACAAGGACCTTGCCATCACTGTGGAGTTACAAGTGAGTTCTTGTTTCTCCAATATATATTTATAATTTTTTTTCAAGTTCTTTATTTTTTTTATGTTTTTTTTTTAATGTGTGATGTGTTAAGAATATAAACTAAGAAAAATTAGGCTTGTTCTGTGTAATACTATGGATTTATACAGATTCAAAAGTAGGATTAATGATGTTGTATTAAGCATTTGGAATTGAAAGTTGTGGAAATTGTGTTGATTTTTCAGTTTTATTTGACTTTTTGTTTCACTGTGTTTCTGGTCTTTGTTTTCTTTGACTGTGTTTGAAATCTGAGACAATGTAACTAACTGGAAAAAGATTAAGGGGAGTTGATTGAATTGGTGATTTGTTGCATTGATAGGAAATGGTTTAAATTTTTTGTCGCGGTTGTGTTTACGCTGCAAACCTTTATATTACGTTGAAATGCGGATAACTGCAGCCGATGCTGTCATAATTGCGGTTGTGATGATGCTATGGAGATCTCGAATACCGTTATATTGCGTTCGCAGTTGCGGTTGTGGACCGGATTTTAAACTATGCGAAGAACACCTGATACTGTTAAATGTTAATGTCTTTATCAAAAAGAGTCAAAAAACAGTTCATGTATTCTTATTTCAATGGAAATGAGATAAGGGGATTATGGATTTGTAAAATGCCACAATTTGATTCATTTTTGTCTTCTAAAAGGAATTTACAAAGTTGTTTTTGTTTTTTCTTTATATAACAATTTCTCAATGTGTCAGAGGATCTTGGAGAAGCAATGCATTCATCCCTCAATCATGTCTTGCTCCATTGCTTTCTGGCTAATGAAAAATCAATCCAAAAAGTTTTATAAATCTGTGATTATTTTGTTTCTGTTTTACAATACTGATCACCTTAATGGAACTACTTCTACTACTTGAGCATTGAAGAATTTCATTGCTTTTTCTCAATGTTTTGAAGCTGTTTGCTAATTCTTAAGCGTTAAAGTCATCGCTACTAGTGTGATGTTCAATACTCTTAGACTTGGCTGTTGCTGTTAATCTTTTCAGCTCAAATGCAATCAATCTTTTCACCACAGGATACATATGTTCTTAGTTTGAGTCTTATCACTAACTGCTCTGAGTCCCTTTTGTATCAATATCTTCTTGTCCTCACAATCAAGTATTGAACTATGGATATGTATTAATCATACGTAACTGTTTAAGTGGTTTGTTGTGCGGTATCAAGTTTAATATGTACTTTTATATGCTTTGCGATTTGGATTATCGGAAAAATATGAATATTGTTTGTTAGAACTTGGCGGTTTATCCAATCTGAGATACATCTTTGTTCTGAGTTCTGACAATTGAGCATTGCAACAGGCACACCACTTTGGCGCAATGGGCCACCAGAGAAGCCAATACTATGCAATGCATGTGGTTCGCGGTGGAGGACAAAGGGAACACTTGCAAATTACACACCTTTACATGCTCGGGCTGAAACTGATGATTTTGATGATCAAAGGGCTTCAAGGACGAAGAGCATATCGTTAAATAAGAACAAAGAAGTGAACTTGCTCAAACGGAAGCAGAACCACTATAATGTAGTATCTGGAGGACTTGCATCTGATTACAACCAGGGATTCCAAAAGGCTTTTGATGAAGATATGAGTAATCGATCAAGTTCAGGATCAGCATTGTCTAACTCCGAAAGCTGCGCACAATTTGGTGGCACAGATGCTAGTGATCTAACAGGTTTGTTCTGATTTCATTGGTAGCTCTTTCTTCATAACTGATTAAAGCATTGGGCATTCCTTCAAAATAGTATGTATTTTATGTTAGCACAGTCAAAAAATGGATAGTGAAATAAGGATAAATAAGAAAATTCCTGAATAGCAGCACAATTTCTTAGTTGTTGCTTTTCTTAAAATAAGATATCTGAGTTTTGCTTCTAGGGCTTGTTTATGTAAGATGTTTAATTAAGTGCTCATTCGCTATTCTAAGGAACTTAATCAAGCACATACTCGTAAGATACTTCTTAAGTTTTAAGTATGCCGAAAACAACTTATGAACATGTCATAACTTATCTTTTGTAAATCCAAAGTCCAAACACTGATATAAGTGCTTGCTCCATGAGATAAACCTAATTAACATTTGAATACGCTACTCCAAACGCCCATGTAATCACGCATAGGATCTGCTTTCCATCGACAATGAAAAAAAGAATTGAAGAGGTGATTTAAATATTCTTCTGCCATGAAGCTCTTGTTATATCAACCACATTTATTGCGGAAAGTTCTTATTTTTTTTATTTATGATATCTAATATGTACAATACATATTCCTTAGATAACATGTTTTCATGAAAGTCCAATTCCGTGTTTACATATATGATTTGTTTGTATAGTTCATCATTATATGCCTCTGATCAAGAAATTCTTTACATGCATCATTATGCAAAATATGTAATCTGTACATCAAAACTGGTAACCTATCTTTTGTTTTTTCACAAAAATATTTAATTTTAATTTATTGTTTGGTTGATTTAGGACCTGCTCAGTCAGTGGTCTGGGATACCACTCCCACAGTGCCTTCAAAAAAGAGGACATGTGTTGGTCGTGCAAAGCAGCCATCTTCTGTTGAGAAGCTCACAAAAGATTTATGCACTATTCTTCATGAACAACAATCTTGTTTTTCTGAATCTTCTGATGGGGATCTTCTTTATGAAAGTGAAGCACCAATGGTCTCTGTCGAGATAGGACATGGAAGTGTTCTCATTAGGCATCCTAGTTATGTAGCTCGCGACGAAGAGTCTGAGGCTAGCTCTCTTTCATTTGATAATGGACTATACCCAATGAGTGACGCATATTCTTATTCTGGCGCCGTTCTTAAAAGGCAAGCTTTCTTTCACTAGAATAAACATGGTTGTTACGCAAAGAAAGAAAATCTATTTTGTTTGTCTGCCAAAAAAGTTGATTCTTATATGTTAGTTGTGCATTATTTTTTTGCGTGTAACTTGGTAAAGAAATATACTTGTGATAAATTTGCTGATATTATTTTGGAGAAGAGACAAAGTGCGATGCGGCAATTAATATATCTGCTTTTTAAATTTCAGTGACAAGTCTCAGCTGGAAAGAGTACAAATCCTTGGAAATCATGATTCACCCTTGTGTTTTGTAGATTTAAATGTAAGTTATATTCTCCTAGTTGAATTCTTGGCAGTTGGCATAGCTTGTATAAATATTTACAATAAAATGTTAGTAGGCTAGCGCTCAATTCTATCTAATCGCTGAATGCTTAACATAATTGTTATTATGTTTGGTTAGGATGTAGTAAACTATGAAGAATTTACGAGGAACTTGTCATATGAAGAGCAGCAACAATTATTGAAGTTTCTTCCTGTGGTTGATACTGCTAAACTTCCTGATGGGTTAGAATTCTACTCAGTTATTTCCTTTAAAAAAAATTATACAACACAGTTGTGTATCATACATGAGACTTTTTAAGGGGATGATTTGAGACGAGTCCATCAAGATTTACGATTTGTTATTGTTGTTTGTGCAGCCTTAAGGTCATGTTCGGTAGCTCTCAATTCAAGGAGAACTTAACTAATTTTCAGCAGCTTCTTGCAAAAGGCGCCTTTGATATCTCTTTGCCGGATGTAAAACCTGAAGACTGCGAGACTTTGAAAAGATATGCACTAAATGAGTTGTCAAAGTCGAAATGGGTGGAACACTATCATAACAAGGTTTATGACTGTTTCTTATCTTGATATTATAGACTGCTGATAAATAAGAATTATATTGATACTTATCAAATATCACACCCTTCTACCGATGCAGAGATGTAAAAGTAGGGCTGAAAAATCGGATGTTCCAGGATCTGCTGGTATAGCATCAACCAATGTTGCAAATGTGAAGAGAATGCGTGATAGCAGAAATCAGAACTTTCCAGGTTAGCGTTAAATCTTAAATCAACTAAGACAACAAACAGATCATATCATAAGACCTTCCAATTAGGATATGACTCCTTCAAAGTTGGACAATTAATACTGATATTTCAACAATGATTCATTATCTATGCGGATGTAACAGCAACCATTGATTTATTCATCAATGATTCACATTACTTGCTTTACACTCTACAGTGCGTTGTTAAACTTTAAAATCATGCTATTAACTAATAACTTCATTCTTTTTAATTACTACTCCTTATGATTTAACTGAGGAATCATTCTTATCACACATCTTGCAAATTTCAGAGATGAAGACAATAATGAGGAGCCCCAAAAGAATTATCACAAAGACTAGTTATAATCCAAAAAGCCTATTTCCTTTGCCTCCTGATGCAAGCTCACACTTGCTAGATTCTTTTAACTTTGTTGAGGAGAGTTCTGATCAAGATCTGCTGCTAGAAGTGCCTTCTAATAATTCTTTTCCGCAGGCAGAACTTCTGCACCCAACTTCATACTTTGGTGCTCAAGCCAGCACTAGTAGTAGCTCAGCATACTCACATTTTGTGAACCATTAAGCAACACATTACAAGGTTATACTCTGGTAGACACATAATTTACATCTTAAATATATGACGGTTGTGCTTTTCCTTATTTGCAACCTTCTTTTTGGAGCTTGGATTGTCAAGGATTTGAAATTGGATGGAATATTTTTGTATAGGTTGGCAACAGATTGTAAGATAGCATGAAATGAGAAGCGGTTTTCTCCAAATTTTTTAGACATCTTTTTTATTTCCATTGAAACCTCCCTCCCCAGCTTATGTTTTCAACACCCAATAATTTTACTTACATTTTATTGCAAAAATATGAGGTAAATTTTATTTATAATTCATTCGGGAGTAACAATTTTTATAAAAAATAAACGTATATAAATGTATTTATTATAATTACACCTGGTCAAATATAACCGTTATAATGAGACAGAGAACTTTAGCCAAACAATATCTTAAATTATATAATTACTCCTTCAATAGGAAATTCCAAAAAATTTAGTTGGACACGTTCGTCATGGGTTCATATTCAGGACCTCACAGTTGTGTGTGTGAGTTTTAGTGATGCTTATCACCTCATCTATATATGTAACGTCTCCTTTAACATAAATTAAATGAATAAAATGATAATTTTTGAGAAAAATTTGACATAGCCTCTTTTGAAAATTCATGATTTGTATGTTCAACAAGTTGTACCTAATGACAATTTAAAATGTTATGAACAAGAGCTAAATAGAACACTCTACTGGTCTTAGAGGATATTGACAATCATGGAAAAAAGATAAGGTACAACTTTCATGAACTTTTAATATGTAAAACTTTCAAAAAAAAAAGAGATATTACATATCAGTACATCACAATTTTCAAATCCAATGGAAAATGAAAGTGCCCATAAAAATACAAATAACCAAATACAAAATCAACAATCTAATATACAAGAAAATATCAGATCTTCATTTTCATCAACAAGGGATTGAGTAGGATTAAGAGTCATCATGCATTAAGTAAACTATTTTATCAAATTTTATTACTTATTTTCGACTATTATGTGGGCTGTGTATATACATGTAAATAAATATTTTTGTGCGAATTCTCATATCTACTGATATTACTTGATGCGTAATTTGACCCCTGTATTCTTTTTCTTCTTATGTCGGTCTTCCTGATTTTGTTAGTAGCTACATTTGAGGATTGCACAAGGGACCGAGTTGAGATTAGGTTGATTGTTGATGAAAAATGAAGATCTGATATTTTCTTGTATTAGATTATTGATTTTGTATTTGGTTATTTATATTTTTATGGGCCACTTTCATTTTCCATTGGATTTGAAAATTGTGATGTACTAATATGTAATATCTCATTTTCTTTTGAAAGTTTTTACATACTTATTAAAATTTGATGAAAGTTGTGATAAGCCATAACTTGTGATGTTTTTTGGTGCTGATTTCAATAAGATTTTGTGTGTTTTAGTCTCGTTTTAGAACTAGTTTACTTCAAAGTTTATGTTTTATTTTCAGGATAAAAAATAATGTTGAACGAGTCTTTGGAACAAAAGCATGGATGAAAGGACCGGGAAAAAGCAGAAAAATAAAGTTTCCAGGCCATTTTCACTTGGCGCGGTCGTGCTCCCTTTTGCACTGATCGTGCGGCCCTGTTTGTTGGACTGTGCACATGAGGTGTGAATGACAAGCACGGACCGTGCGCTTCAGCCGCACGACCGTGCAGCCTTCTAGTGTCATGTTTTCTTCCATTTTGAAACCAGCACGGTTGTGTGTCTCACCAACACGACCGTGCATGTTATGCAGCCAGACATTAATGCTGAACACTCTTGGTTTTTGATGGTTAATGCCTTGTAATGTGAGTTTAATGCCTTGTATAAGGTTATAGGCCGTATATAGGGCTCATATCATACTTGTAAACCACCTTAAAATATCTTGTGAACTTGTTTACATTGCAATCAAAGTTTATCATCCTGTTCTAAGTTCTTGCTCTATTTTTCTGCACTTTTACCTTCCTGCATTTTATCTCCTTGTTCTATACAATTCTGCAGTTTATTATTCAGTCATTTACGTTTAAGCATTATAATTCTATGTCTTTTAAATTCTACTTTTTTTTCTACAATGAACAAGTGTGAGAAAACCCTTTTAGTCTTGAGATTGTTGGACGAGTCTAATGACTAAATCCTATTCGAATCAAGTCTAGAACTTTGTTTTATTTAAATTCGTTTTCTAATCTAATCTCATCATTTTTAAGTTATATTTCAAATATCAATCGAAGGATCGAAAGATGAAGATTGATATTAGAACAATTGAGATTAAACAAGGTGAGTAAAACATGAGAATAATTTTATAAACCTTGAGACCATAAGTTTCGCACTTAAAGGATATCAATGACAGTCAACCATGAGAATATGTTTGGTTGTTATTGAAATACATTCGTGGATTCTGAAAGGAAACATGAAATTATAATATACAAACTTTTCTTTAGAAAATGAATTTAACATAAGATAAAAATATAGGCTTGAATTGTTTGTGATTTGTTATTATGACGAACCAATAATCCCTAGACACTTTTATAATCTGAATTTTAACCAAGAAAATTGTTGAACTTCGAATACTTAATCTTTTCCGATAATCAAAATTGAAAACAAAATCAGTAGTTACAATAACTCACTGTGAAATGATATTTTTAGTACTTGATAGAACCGTACGCTTGCAGATTCGTATCAAATTGTACCTATTTATCTTATTTCCTAGACTGGCAATATCTTCAAAGACAAGTAGAGTGATCTATTTAGCTCTTGTTCATAAAATTTTAAATTGTCATTGGTTCTTCAAAAAAAAAAAAAAATTTAAATTGTCATTAGTTACAACTTGTCCAACATACAAATCATGAATTTTCAAAAGATGCCATGTCAAATTTTTCTGAAAAATTATCATTTTATTTATTTAATTTATGTTAAAATAAAGGAGACATTACAATATACCAAAAAAGATATGTAAGAAAATATTTACTAAATTATACGCAATAAATAATATACTTTTTGAGGAATATTAAAAAAATAGCTATTCATATTTTTTTTGGTTACCATGATATTTATACGAGGTTTCCACCGCCGTTTAATGGTGACTAACCTCCAGGAAAACCTGTGGGGTAGACAAGTTCGGTTCTCCCATTAAAACCGGATTTTTTTCCACACATAAGAATAAAAAATCGAACCATTAACCATGTGCTTAAAAGGTTCAAGTCCCTTACCAGTTGAACCAACCCATTGTTGGTTATTCACATTTATTATATGCAACATTAATAACAATTAAATCTAGTAGACTCTAACCCGTAAGATGTACGGGTTTTTGTAGACTTTCATATCTAAGTATCAAACTGATTATATTATTAATTTTAGAGTTACATTAAAAGTTATAGAAACAATCAAACTAAGTATGATTGAGAGTGTCAACATACAAAATCTCCAAAAAGAAAATTACAAACATTCTGTTTGCATCAACAAAAATGAATATGGAATCAAACTCATAAACTAAATTATGTGAAAGTAATCAAACGTGGAAATAAACACAATAAAAATGAGTGTTGGTGGCTTAAAAAAAGACCTTTAGGATTGCATATCTATTTTAGAAGCAACAATATTTTAATAAAAATGTAGTGGTCTAGTGATAAAAGCTCTAAGGTGCTATCATGGGTATCCGGTTCAATTCCTTGGAAAACTTTTTTTCAAAATAATTACTTAGACCCGCCAAAAAAGGCGGAATTAGGGTTAATTAGGGTTGATTGGAGACCGTCTGACATTTATATATATATATATATATATATATATATATATATTAAGATTTCCTAATTAATTACTCTTATTACTAATAATATTACTAATAATTTGATTATTGAATATAAAATAATTAAATACACGGTGTTTTATGAATAAATACATCTTATATTGGATGAGCGATTAAAATTTACTTATATAAACCAAACAGTTGAGCTCAAGTAGTTAATGAGTTTCACTAAATGACGAATTGTATTGTTCATGAAAACCTTAGTTTGATTCTTGAGTGAGATAGACCAGACTTTCCTTAACTCATGAACGAACTTTGAATTATTAGATCCTCTTTCCTTAGGAATTGAAGGGATAACACCCAATAATTTTACCTATATTTTATTGCAAAAATATGAGGAAAATTTTATTTATGATTAATTCAGGAGTAACAATATTTATAACAAAAAAAGTATACAAATGTATTTATTATAATTACACTTGGTCAAATATAACCGTTATAATGAGACAAAGACTTTAGTCAAACGATATCTTAAATTATATAATTACTCCTTCAACAGAAAATGCCAAAATTTTTAGTTGGACACGTTCGTCATGATTCATAGTGAGGACCTCACAGTTGTGTGTGTGAGTTTTAGTGATGCTTGACACTTCATCTATATACCCTAAAAAAATATGTAAATTTTTTTTGATTAAATTATACGCAATCAATAATATACTTTTTGAGGGATATTAAAAAAATAGCTATTCATATTTTTGTTGGTTACCATGATATTTATGCGATGTTTCCACCACCGTTTAACGGTGACTGATCTCCGGGAAAACCGGTGGGACAGACAAGTTGGGTTTACCCCTTCAAACCGGATTTTTCCACTCACAAGAATAAGAAATCTAACTTTTAACGACGTGCTTAAGGGATCAAGTCTCTTACTACTTTAACCATTTCATTGTTGCTTATTCATATTTATTATATGCAACATGAATAACAATTAGGTCTATTTCCTAATTAATTACTCTTACTAATAACAATTTGATTATTAAATATAAAATAATTAAATATACGGTGTTTTACGGATTAATACATCTTTTATGGGATGAGTGATTGAAATTTACTTATATAAACTAAACAATTGAGCTCAAGTGGTTAATGAATTCAACTAAATGACGAATTGTTCATGAAAACCTTTGTTTAATTTTTGGGTGATATAATTCTTGACCAAACTTCACTTATCTCATGATTGATCATTTGAATTACCAAGCTTCTTTTCTTAGCAATCGAAAGGATAACACCCAATTATTTTACTTATATTTTTTTATTGCAAAAATATGAGGTAAATTTTATTTATAATTCATTCGGGACTAACAATTTTTATAATAGAAAGAACGTATAGAAATGTATTTATTATAATTACAATAGGTCAAATATAACCGTTATAATGAGACAAAGAGAGCTTTAGTCAAACAATATCTTAAATTATATAATTACTCCTTCAACAGAAAATGCCAAAAAATTTAGTTAGACACGTTCATATTTGAACTTCACAGTTGTGTGAGTTTTAATGATGCTTACAACTTCATCTATATAAAAAAAATGTAAGAAAATTTTGACTAAATTATACGCAATAAATAATATACGTTTTGAGGGATATTAAAAAAAGGGTCTTGCTAACCATTGCCCTCAGGGCAATGATTAAGGTAACCAAAATTAGTAGCTTTACATTGGAAACAACAATTTATAAACTTTTTACAAGTTGACTTGACCACTTTTTATCATTTTCCAACACAAAATTTCTATTTTTGTTCCTTTATCCAATGGCCCAAGGGCAATGGTTAGCATTTCCCTTAAAAAAATAGTTATTCATATTTTATTTTTGGTCACCATGATATTTATACAAAATTTCAACACACAAGAATAAAAAAACTGAACCTTTAACCACATGTTTAAAAGGTTCAAGTCTCTTACCATTTGAACTAACCCATTGTTGGTTATTCACATTTATTATATGCAACATTAATAACAATTAAGTCTATTTCCTTCTTTTTAAAAAAAGTCCATTTCCTAATTAATTACTCTTATTAGTAATAATTAAATACATGGTGTTTTACGGATAAATACATCTTATATTGGATAAGTGATTAAAATTTACTCGAATAAACCAAACAATTGAGCTCAAGTGGTTAATGAGTTACACTAAATGACGAATTGTTCATGAAAACCTTAGTTTTAGGGATGGCAATGGGTACCCAATGGGTAGGGTACTATAGTACCTACTCGAGCCCATACCCTCGTGGGCAACATATTTAGTGCCCTTCCCCATACCCTATGGGCACCTAAGTACCCATACCCGCACCCATTGTAACACCCACGTCGTGGCTTTCGATATCCCGCTAGGTGGATACGAAAGGTTCCCGCCAGGTGGAACGGGCACTATCCGTAAGGATGACCCCACGATAATAGAAGGAACCGAAACACATCGGAATGAGAGGGATCCGGAGGCCGTGTAGGTATGGGACTACATGGTTGAAGGAAGGCTTATAAGAATTGTTAGGTACTACCCATATCAACAAGATGCATCTTCTTTTCGGGAGCTCAATCCATAGGAACTCCACAGTTAAGCGTGCTTGGCTTGGAGTAGTACTAGGATGGGTGACCTACCGGGAAGTTTCCCGGTAAGCATGTGAGTGAGGACAAAGCATGCTGAAAAGACTCGTGTTGGTTTGTGGGGTTAGTCGGCAATCCTGTAAGCAGTCTGGGATGTTACAGTTGGTATCAGAGCAGACCTCTCCCAGTACGGTGTGGTTCGGGGACGAACCAAGCGGAAGCTGGTGGGCATGTAACACCCACGTCGTGGCTTTCGATATCCCGCTAGGTGGATACGAAAGGTTCCCGCCAGGTGGAACGGGCACTATCCGTAAGGATGACCCCACGATAATAGAAGGAACCGAAACACATCGGAATGAGAGGGATCCGGAGGCCGTGTAGGTATGGGACTATATGGTTGAAGGAAGGCTTATAAGAATTGTTAGGTACTACCCATATCAACAAGATGCATCTTCTTTTCGGGAGCTCAATCCATAGGAACTCCACAGTTAAGCGTGCTTGGCTTGGAGTAGTACTAGGATGGGTGACCTACCGGGAAGTTTCCCGGTAAGCATGTGAGTGAGGACAAAGTTTTTCGTGTTGTTTTGTGGGGTTAGTCGGCAATCCTGTAAGCAGTCTGGGATGTTACACCCATTACCCGCACTTTAACTATGAAAAGACAACAAAATATATCACAATTGAAAATAAAACTATGGTCCCAAAATTTTCAAATCAACTCAGAAAATAGTACGAATCATAATATTTAGCTAAATAAAAAAACGTTCAAAATATCCCTCGAAAATACAAGTAAAAACATTCAAAATACATATAAAAATACATATAAAAAGTGCATACTAAAATAAACATCAAATATATTTAAGGTATGAAGGGAAGGATGAAACAATTACTGTATTAGTTTTTAGGTTTAGGTATAGGCGTAAATAGCTAAATAAATTAAATAATTATGCACCAAAAATAAATAAAGTATTTATTATATTATATAAATATGTATATGCGGGTTGCGGGGCTGGGTAGTATAGTACCCTTACCCGCACCCATACCCACTTAAATTTGCTGGTAATTACCCAGACCCAAGCCCGTACCCATGAAAGCGGGGTTTTACCCTACCCATTGTGGATATTTTTTGCGGGTGTCCATCGGGTCTGGGTCCAATTGCCATCCCTACTTAGTTTGATTCTTGGGTGAGATAATTCTTGACCAAACTTTACTTAACTCAGGACCGAACTTTGAATTATTAGAGCCTTTTTTCTTAGGAATCGAAGGGATAACACCCAATAATATGAGGTAAATTTTGTTTATAATTCATTTGGGAGTAACAATATTTATAAGAAAAAAACTTATACAAATGTATTTATTATAATTATACTTGGTCAAATATAACCGTTATAATGAGACAAAGACTTTAGTCAAACGATATCTTAAATTATATTACTCCTACAACAGAAAATGCCAAAAAATTTAGTTGGACACGTTCGTCATGGTTCATAGTGAAGACCTCACAGTTGTGTGTCTGAGTTTTAGTGATGCTTAACACTTAATCTATATACCCAAAAAAAAAATATGTAAGAAAATTTTGACTAATTTAGACGCCAAAAATAATATACTTTTTGATGGATATCAAAAAAATAGCTATTCCTATTGTTGATGGTTACCATGAAATTTATACGAAGATTCCACCACTGTTTAACAGTGACTGATCTCCGGAAAAACCTATGGGGCAGACAAGTTGGGTTTACCCCTTTAAACTGGATTTTTTCCACTCACAAGAATGAGAAATCTAACTTTTAACCACATGCTTAAGAGGTTAGAGTCTCTTACCACTTGAACCATTAATGTATTAAGTCTATTTCCTAATAATTAAGTCTATTCATCATTTAGTAATTACTCTCACATTTATTATATGCAACATTAATAACAACAATTAAGTCTATTTCCTAATAATTACTCTTATTAGTAATAATTTGATTATTGAATATAAAATAATGAAATAAACATTGTTTTACGAATAAATACATATTAGGGATGAGTGATTGAAATTTACTTATATAAACAAAACAATTGAGCTCAAGTGGTTAATGAGTTCCACTAAATGACGAATTGTTCATGAAAAATTATAGTTTGATTTTAGGGTGAGATAATTTTTGATCAAACTTTACTTACCTCACAGTCGAACTTTGAATTATGAGAGCCTCTTCGCCTAGGAACCAAAGGGATAACATCAAAAACAATTATTTATATTTTATTTCAAATATATATATTTTTTTTTGACAAAAAATAAATGATATTCATTCATTCAAATTGATAAAGTACATCGATACAATGCAAATTTGCTAAAAACAAAAAGGATGAATCTGCAAACAAACTCACAACATCCATGTTAATAGCATAAAACGACAAAGTACAAAAGCCTACACATATGACTATATCCATGTCTCCGGAATACCCATATCTCCGGATCTGCAACGTTGAAAACGTCAAAGTCATTGATTGGATCTGCACTGGATCTAAGCTGATCTGACAATCTGAACCAAACAAATACCTGAACAAAACAAGAAAGACAAACAACGCCGCACAAAGACGACAAACAACACAACGTCGCACTAAGACGACAAAATCACGGAAGAAAAACGAAATAGATGTGAAAATCACTTATTTCAATAAAAGGGAAAGAGAAAAACAATTTAGAGGGATGATTTTGGGTCAAAAATTGACCCTAAATCACCCCTCTTTGATGGATGAAGGAAAAGAAACTAGGGTTTCGGTGACGGCTCACACAAGAGAGAAGGAGAAGAGAGAGGGAAGTGATTTTATTTCAAATATATGAAGTAAATTTTATTTATAATTAATTCCAGAGTAACAATTCTTATAAAAAAAGGTATATAAATGTATTTATTATACTTTTAAAAAAGTGTATTTATTATAATTATACTTAGTCAAATGTAACCGTTATAATGAGATAAAGAGAAATTTAGTCAAACAATATTTATTTTTTTGGTCAAGGTCAAACGATATTTTAAATTATACAAGTTATATTTTATTTCAAAGTCAAAATAAAATACAAATGATGAAAATTCAAATATATTATAAATATAAATGGACATAGCTAATTAATTAAAAACAAAATCGTCTTAGTTGGCAGAGACAATGCATAATATATACAAAGTCGAGGTTCAAATCCGAACAAATAAAAATCAAATCTTTCACTTTCTTCAAAAAAAAAAAAAACCAAATCTTTCCCTAAAAACAAATAAAAAAACCAAATCTAAAATCAATTGAATGCCCTAACTAAAATTAAATAAAAAAATTTGTCACATACATCTTAGAGTCCTTTAAGTTTATTATTTGTATTGAATTAATTCTTTTAGTTTTTTTTTCGTTTTAAATTAGTCCTTTATGTCGGTAAAAGTGAGCAAGTTAGTCCTTTAATTATTTTTTGTAGCAAATTGATCCATTTTTTCATACAACTTTGTTAAAAAGTTTTTACATGAGCATTTAACATCGAGGTAGAATGTCCAAAAAGTGTTTATGTCACCAAACAAAACTACTTATATACATTTTTTTTCTAATTGTTTGTCAATTAAATCTTAATTTTAGAAATAAATATCTAATCAAGAACATTATTAATCAATCAAATGATTTTTTCCCTTAAAAAAAAGTAATAGAATGATTTTTGTTTTAAACTAAGACCGAATAATACACCTATAAACTCTAGTTTTGAGAAAGGTGAATTTAGACCTTCCAACTTAGCTATAAACGTCTGCATACAAACTTTTTAACCGAGTTTGATGAAAAGAAGGTAATGTGGATATATTTTCTGATTTAAAGGATTATGTACACACTTTTACTAAAATAAAGGACCAATTTGAAACTAAAAAAAGAAAAATTAAAAAGTAATATGATACAAACATTAAACTTAAATGGCTTCAGAATGCGTTTGACCTAATATTCTGAAACCCTCCTTTCCTTTTTCTTCCTAGGTAATTGATTTTTTGGTTCACACTTTTCTTCTTTTGTTATCATTCATCATCACACCATTCACAACTTTATGTTACTTTCATCTCTATATATACACATTCATTCATAGTCTTTTTTCAATCACTATTTTCTTCACTGCATTGTCATGGATTCACATGAACCAGAACCACCACACCCTCACCCACACCACCTTCAACCTGAAAAGGTTGCCCCCAATCCACTCGCAAAGTATGTACCAACCACCATGATGGAACTTGCCACAACTCAATTCCCTATTCTCAACATGGACAGTAACCCTTCCCCTCTTTTTGATCCTTTCAACAATGGCATTGGTCCTTCCACCTTGAAGCCATGTGTTGGTGCTTCATCTGGATCTGGTTCAATCAAGAAAAAGAGGGGTCGACCGAGGAAATACTTCCTTGATGACAACATTACTTTGAGCTTGGGATCAGGCCCGATCCATGATGCTACAATTACTCATCCTTCTAATTCTATTGTGAAGAAGAGTACAAGGGGAAGAGGAAGGCCTCGTGGCTCTTTTAAGAAGAAGCAGGAGGTTGAAGTGCTTGGTATGTTTTTTTTTTTTGAAAGAAAAGTGCTTGATATGTTAAATTTGTTTCTTTTTTATTATTTGAATTTAAATTTGATCGATTATCTGATTCTCATTTTCATTCTTGTTGTTAATTTCTCAGGAGTTACCGGCACTTCTTTCTCTCCACATTTGATCACTGTGAATCATGGAGAGGTATGCTATCAAACCTATAATTAATTCCAATACTAACATGCAATCTATATATATAAAATTAATTGCCTTTCACAATTTTAAAAATTTGGTTACTTTATGTTTAAATACTAATGTAGACTTTGACGAAGTTAAAAAGGTGGCGACTTTATATGTTGAAATGCTAATGCAAATTTTGGTTACTCTATGAGTTTAAATGTTATCGTAGATTTTGGCAATGTAAAAATGGAGGTTATTTTATAGTCTCTTTTGTTACGAGTAGTTCTAATCAAAATGTTTATCTTGTTTTGTTTGTAGGACATTGTTGAAAAACTTATGACATGTTGTCAGGGAGGACCTAATACTGAGATGTCCATTCTTTCTGCTCATGGTTTGGTAGGCATTGTCTCCCTTTATCGGGAAGGAAGGATT
Source organism: Medicago sativa (assembly GCF_051527215.1). Taxonomy (NCBI): domain Eukaryota; kingdom Viridiplantae; phylum Streptophyta; class Magnoliopsida; order Fabales; family Fabaceae; genus Medicago; species Medicago sativa. The sequence continues at coordinate 5,938,136 of NC_140753.1, forward strand.
GTTACTTATGAGGTAGTACATTTTACATCTTTTTATTAGAATCCATTCAATAACTATGTATCTAAGTGTGAAAAGGTTTTTCTTAAACTATTATAATTAGAAGAGATATGAAATCTGATATAAGATGCATTTATTTGTTGTTCATGTATTATAAAGCTAGCATTCAACATATCATAGTGTTGTCTTTGTCAAATTATGACGACTAACCATTAAAAAAACCCATGGAAGAGGCATGTTGGATATAACTCACACATAATCCACCATGTCTCAAGAGCAATTTGACAACACTGACACATGGAAAACATGAAATGAAGTTTCCCCGTTCCATTGTATTCTCTTTTGTTCTGATATCTATGTATTTTTGTTGTTTAATTTTTAATATTCACTATACTCCTCTTGTAACAAAATAAAGGTCAACAGGATATTTAAATGTTTTTAGACCAAAGACATTTGACTTTTTAGATTTATTATGCGTATATTTTGTTAGAGAGTGGGTACATAAACCAATCCATAATCAGTCTTGCATATATTTATTATCTTCTAGCACATAATTAGTCTTTTTCATATTTTTCTACTAAGATATTTAGCTTTTAAAAGGAAATCTATCGCAATCAATTTATCAAAGTGTTTTTTTTTTTATACTGAAATAAAAAACAAAGTGTACTTTGTGGATGCTAGCTCGAAATAAATAATTTTGATTATTTTTTATTTTGCGAGTTATACATCTTTGATTAATTTCATTTTTTGAATATATATTTCATGGATTAAAATTTGTGCACACTGTTTTCGTTGGCGTGGGAGAGATGTGGGATCAAATGTTGTTAAAACCACGGGTATACTTATTTTTTTTTTTGTGTGTGCTTGTGTGTGAGTGCAACTATAATTTTATATTATTGGTAGGATTTTACGATTCTTTGAACTGCAATCTATCAAACCCTAACGATCTTAATTAGGATCTCATGTTGAGTCTACTTTGAGAATTACAACTATATTTATATGTTGAGTCTGTCACTTGTATTTTTGTGTGCTAATCTTTGTTTTTACTAATGTCTCTTCCTATGATTATTTTGAAAGTAAAAAAAATTGATGATTTTTTTTTTGGAGATGTTTTGTTTGTGTGTACTCCGATGGTTGGTTTATATAACTAAATGTGTTTTAGTTTAATTTTCTCTCTTTCATGTCTTTTTTCATCACAGGACAAGTTTGAACTTGTATCCCTCTCAGGCACATTAGAACCATTTGATAATATCGGTGGTTGTAAGAGAATGAGTAACTTTAAGGTGTCTCTAGTTACTCCTGATTCACACCTTTTGGCAGGCGTAGTTGCTGATAAGCTTATTGCTGCATCGTTGGTAAAGGTATTGTTCTCAAATGATAAACAATTTATGTTGATTTTTAAAACCACACCGTGAATGTAACTTAATGGATGTTGATAGTTTTTTCTGCATGAAGGATTGATCAAACTTTGTTTCATCAATTTTATGAATCAATTTCAGATCACAGTGGGTAGTTTTACTTTGAGTGGAAAAAAGGCTAGCTCGAATAACTTGAAACTCGGGTCTTCTTCGACGCCATCGTCCCAATTTGCCACTCCATCTAGTGTTATCTCCCAAGGGCCTTCATTTAATAACTTGAAACTCAGGTCTTCTTCGACGCTATCGTCCCAATTTGCTGCTCCATCTGGTGTTATCTCCCAAGGGACTTCATTTGGTTCCTCTGGTGGCAATGAGATTAGTCCTTTTAGTCAGGGGTCTGGAATCTACAACAATGCTAATCAGCTCATTCCTACTATATCGATGTACCAGCAACTGTTGGCTCGCCAAGCTCAACTGTAAGGATGAGCTTTTAGGATTACCAGTGCAGTAGCAGGTTGTTTGCATTCTGGAAGGGTGACATAAATAATTAAAACAAATTTTAGGGGAGTTTATGAATAAGTTCTATATATGCTTTTCTTCGTTTTTTTCTTCTGCTAGTGAGGGTCGCTTTTGGTTTATGAACTTATGGTGGTTTTAGATATGCTTGTGAGTTGTGACTATATTAAAAATATGCACCGTCTCAATTGAACTCGATATTTTCAAATTTTATTCATCGCATTGACAACTTTCACCCTATTTTCTTTATCATTGTTGTTCTTAAAGAGATTATATGGCTGCTGAAATGGAAAATAATACATTATTTCATCTCATTTAATTCGTCCAGTTTTTTTTACAAGTATATAGATATTCAGTAATATATAAATTCAAGAAATTCGTCACATTACCGTGAGTGAGAGTATAAGTGTATTACACTTCCTTAAAAAAAAAAAAGTGTATAGCACAAAATCTTTAATCTTCCATGCATGCTTAAATTACAAAAAAGTTATAGTTTGTGAGACATCTAAGTTAGATGGAGAAAAATGTTTTAAGAGATTAAAACCTTACAATTTTCTTAATACAAAATATAAACACTACTTTTACATATACTTAGACAATTCTATATTTAAAAATCACTTCAAGTTATTTTTAGATACATAATATTTAATTAAAAAAATTTACGTAATATTTCAAGAAATTTTATTTGATTTTGAATACAACATTAATCAATTAATGAGAAATTTTATTGTTCATGCAAAGTCTTGCACCAATCAATTAAAATATTTACTCTAATGGTAGTTAAGTGTCTACATCTTCTTCCAAATCAATGTGGTAGATTTTTTTACTTCATTCCAAATCTAGCATATAGTACTCTAATTTATCAATATGGTTTGCTTTGTATTTTTTTCACCTCTCTATTAGCATATTTTTTCACCTTGTACTCTAATTTGAGTCTGATGAATTCATGATCTTTGGGTGGAGTTAATAATATTTCATGATTTATTTGATATATGGCATATATTCATCTTTTGTCTTTCATAGATTTGTCAAGATCTAGTTGCCCAATGTCTATTATTTACATTCTCTTTATTGAGCTTTCTTCTAGGTAAGTAGATGATATATAAGAGCTGAATGACGTGGAGATACTTTTGGCAATAAGTCTTGCTTTGTATTTTTCCACCTCTCTATTAGAATGATTCTTATCTTGTACTCTCATGAATTTGAGACCCTTGGGTAGAGTCTCTAATTCCCAAATAATGTTATTCACAATTGATTTAATCTCCTCATATATGACAAATCTCCATCTTTTGTATTTGATAGCTTCATCAAAATCTATTTGCTCGATATCTATTAAAAAACAATATAACTCCTCAAGGTTGAGAGTAATTCCATTAGTCATTTGGTAAATGTAAAGCACGTTGTTTATCTTCCTTTTGGACTTTTACTTGATCTTTCTTCTTGATAAGTGGATGGCATAAGAGGTGAATGAGGAGGATTTTATTTTGGAAATAAGTATTGTTTTGTATTTTTCCACCTCTATTAGCATTCTTCTTACCTTATACTCATTTGATTTGATGGATTCATGACCCTTGGATAGAGTTACTAATTTCCAAGTCTTATTCTTCACAGTTAATTTAATCTTTTATCTTCTACATAAATGTAAGAGTTAGAGTTGCATCTTGAATGAGTGTCATAATTTCTTAGTCATTTTCTTCTTTAAGATATGGAAGAAAAATATGTCGTTTTGTTTTGGGCTGCCTAAATCCATATGTAGCTACTTTATCAAATTTAACATTAGTTACAATGAAAAACTACATCGTCATTTCATTATAGCGTTTAGAATGTGAATCATAGTCAATAGTGATCTATTTGTGTTGATGGAAGCTGAAATTAGCCGAGGATTTTCTCAATTGTGATTCCAATTGCTTCAAAAAATTGATGCTAATGGAGAACTATGTCCCTTAGTTGTGGGTTTCCTAACTTCTCCAATACAGTGTGTATAATGTAAAGGCTTAACAACTTTGTTTAGTCAACAGAAGGCTATATATATATATATATATATATATATATATATATATATATATATATATATATATATATATATATATATATATATATATATATATATATATTGAAGAAACAGAAGGCTATATATTTATTGATTTGTCCATTGTTTAAGATAGTAATATGTCTGCACCACTTTTAAACCCCAATTTACATTGTTTATTCAAACTTGAGAAGCGGTTATACCCTAGTCGTCTCTTCTCTTTTCATTGAGTATTTTTACAAATGTTGTTGTCTTATTCATTTAATAGATAATGTATTTGGACTATATTATTGACCAAATACATCTTTTATTGAATGAACCTAAAAGTTGATTTTTTAAAGATGACATAAGCATTTTTAAAGGGGCTGAATGGAAAATGGTAACAACTAACAACAAAAACATCTTATGACTTTAAGGGTCAAATTGTTACTAAAAAGAAAAATGTAAAAAAATATTTTGCTACAAATCTCTAACATAAAAAAGTGTAAAAATATATTTGACATACTTTTATAAATTAAAAGGTTAATTGTTCAAATTGAATATGTCAAATATACAAAGTTTGAAAAATGACCATGTAAAATAAAAACCACATATTATAACCCTTGATATTCTTCATATTTTTGGCCTTCTATATTTCTATATGGACAAAAAATTCAAAAAAGTGACCTGGAAGTTAAGTAATTAATGTACCTAGTTAATGAATCTAAAAATGGATTTTTGTTTTATACTAATAGTGATGGAAATACTAATATCAATTGAAATGATCATTCATTGTAAATTTATATTCTTACAAATAATTTATTAATAATTAATAGTACTATTTGTGGGGCAAAGTACAATTCACGTCTAATAAATTGATCGATTAATATGTACCCAAAAAAAACTGATCTATTAATAATACAAAAGTTAAATTAAATGAATGATATTTATATTCTATCATTATAGATGGATGTTGCGGGGTATATACAATTAATGCAAGAAATTCATTAACTAAGCATTAATACATTTTCCTTAAAAAAAAGCATCAATACATTTAATATAATTAATAACAACATCCCATCAAAAAATATTAATAACAACATAAAAGTTCCATAAAAATATTAGTATTTTAAATACTTTAAGGGTAATGCTATCCAGTGCCCCGGCATTGGTTAAGGAGCAATAGATGAATAGATTTCCTTTGTTTTACCTTAATTAAAGTGAGCAATAAGTCAACTAATTAAAATAAGAAAAATGTGCATTCAATATTCTATCAAATATCCTATTTTGTGATACAAGCATGAAATTTCTACACATTTGATGATTTTGTATTTGATATTTTTTTTTGAGAGGTTGTATTTGATATTTTAATTGGTTATGTTTTATCTTTGGAATTGTTAATTTATTTTAGACTTTATTTTAATTGAATATGTTGCTAATTATGCATAGGCTTCCGTGAATTGATTTAAAAGAAAAAATGATTCACAAAAAATTTAAGAAATGAAAAGGAAGAAAAAAAATTGTTAAGAAATGAAAAGGATGTAATGGAAAAGGAAATTTGACGGAGTATTAAATACAATTTTTTTTATTTTAATTAGTTACCTTATTTATCACTTTAATTAAAGTTAAACAAGTGAGATCCGTTTATTTATTGCTCCTCAACCGGTGCCCGGGAGACCGGTTAGCAACACCCATAATTTAATACTCTTTTATACAAAATATAAGTAATGCCAAAATAATTTAATAATCCTTAATAATTTAAGAGTAATGATATTTGTACAAGCATTGGTGACAATTTTTGTGACAGTTATTTTTTCTCTTTTGATTGGTCAAAAACAATAGAAAAAACATGAAGAGGGATAATAAGAACATAATATCAATGAGAGTTGTCTAAAAATTGTCACAAAATAGTTGTTCAAATATCATTTCTTGTAATTTAATACTCCTTCAACTGGAAATTCCAAAAAATTTAGTTGGACACGTTCGTCATGGTTCATGATCAAGACCTCATAATAAGAAAATTTTGACTAACTTATACATAATAAATAATATACTTTTTGAGGGATATTAAAAAAATAGCTATTCATATTATTTTTTTGTTACGATGATATTTATACGAAGTTTTCACCACCATTTAACGATGACGAATCTCCGAAAAAACCTATGGAAAAGACAAGTTAAGTTCTCCCCTTCGAACCAGATTGTTTCCAGTACAAGAATCAGAAATCGAACATTTGACCACATTCTTAAGGGGTCCAAGGTTCCTTACCACTTGGACCAGTTCATTGTTGGTTATTCACATTTATTATATGTAACGTTAATAACAATTAAGTCTATTTCCTAATAAATTACTCTTATTACTAATAATTTGAATATTGAATATCAAATAATTATTTTGTTGTGTTTTACGGATAAAAACATCTTAACAAAACAATTAATCTCAAGTGGTTAATGAGCTCCAATAAAAAAATGAATTGTTCACGAAAACCTTAGTTTGATTCTTGGATGAGATAATTCTTGACCAAGTTTTACTTATCTCAAGATCTAACTTTGAATTATCGAAGCTTCTTTCCTTATGAATCGAAGGAATAATAACCATTAATTTTACTTATATTTTATTGCAAAAATATTAAGTAAATTTTATTTATAATTCATTTAGGAGTAACAATTTTTATAAAACAACGTATACAATGTATTTATTATAATTACACTTGGTCAAATATAACCGTTATAATGACACAGAGAGCTTTAGTCAAACGATATCTTAAATTATTTAATTACTCCTTCAACTAAAAATGTCAAAAATATAACCGTTATTAATTACTCTTATTACTAATTATTTGATTATTGAATATAAAATAATTAAATAAGTGGTATTTTACGGATAAATACATCTTATATGAGATGAGTGATTGAAATTTATTTATATTAACGAAACAATTGATCTCAAGTGGTTAATGAGATCCACTAAAAGACGATTTGTTTATGAAAACTATAGTTTAATTCTTGGGCGAGATAATTCTTGACCAAACTTTACTTACCTCAGGGTCAAACTTTGAATTATTAGAGCCTCTTCCCTTCGGAATCGAAGGGATAGCACCCAAAAACTTTACTTATATTTCATTGCAAAAATATGAAGTTCATTAGGGAATAACAATTTTTATAAAAGAAAAACGTATATAAATGTATTTATTATAATTACACTTCCCTAAAAAAAATTACACTTGGTCAAATATAACTGTTATGATGAGACAAAGAGAGCTTTAGTCAAACGATATCTTAAATTATATAATTACTCCTACAACTGAAAATGCCAAACTTTTTAGTTGTACACGTTCGTCATGGTTCATAGCAAGGACCTCACAATCGTGTGTGTGAGTTTTAGTGATGCTAACCACTTTATCTATATACCAAAAAAAATATATGTATTTTTTTTGACTAAATACTAAATTACACGCAATAAATAATACTCCCTCCGGTCCTATTTACAAGAGAAAGTTGAATTTTTAGATACATTGAATAATGTATGTATCTAGTCAAGAACCTAAACTAAATACATAAATTATTTAATGTATCTAAAAACTAAATTGTTTCTTGTAAATAGGACCGGAGGAAGTATACTTTTTGAGTGATGTTAAAAAAATAGCTATTCATATATATTTTTGGTATGATAGCTATTCATATTTATTTTTGGTTACCATTATATTTATACGAAAATTCCACCAACGTTTAACGGTGACTAATCTCTGGGAAAACCTATGGGGCACACAAGTTCAGTTCTCCCCTGCAAACCAGATTTTTTTTTCACTTACAATAATAAAAAATCGAATCTTTTACTACATACTTAATTAAGGGGTCTAAGTCTCTTACCAATTGAACTAATCCATCGTTGGTTATTCACATTTATTATATGCAACATTAATAACAATTAAGTCTATTTCCTATTTAATTACTCTTATTACTAATAATTTGATTATTGAATATAAAATAATTAAATAGGTGGTATTTTACGGATAAATACATCTTATATGAGACGAGCGATTAAAAGTTGTTTATATTAATGAAATAATCGATCTCAAGTGGTTAGTGAGCCCCACTAAAAGATGAATTGTTCATGAAAACCTTAGTTTGATTCTTGGGTGCGAATATTCTTGATCAAACATTACTTACCTCATGATTGAACTTTGAATTATCAGAGCCTCTTCCCCTAGAAATCAAGGGATAACACCCAAAAATTTTAATTATATATTTTATTGTAAAAATATGAAGTTAATTTTATTTATAATTCATTCGGAGTAACAATTTTATATAAAAAAAACATATATAAATGTTTCTTTTTAAAAGAAAATGTATATAGATGTATTTATTATAATTACACTTGATCAAATATAACGTTATAATGAGATAAAGAGAGATTTAGTCAAAAGAGATCTTAAATTATGTAAGTTATGTTTTATTTCATAGTCAAAATAAAGTTATATTTTATTTTTCTGACGTCAAAAAATATATTTTATTTTCAAAAGAAATGATTTAAAAAATGTAAAGTAATAACAAATGATGAAAATTCAAATATATAATAAATATAAATGGCCAAATACATCGTAGAATCCTTTAAGTTTAACGTTTGTATCAAATTAATTTTTTTTAATTTTAAATTGATCATTTATGTCGGTAAAAGTGAGCAAGATAGTTCTTTAATTAATTTTTGTAACAAATTGATCCATTTTTTCGTACAACTCTGTTAAAAAGTGCTTACAAGACCATTTAACACTGAGGTGGAATGTCCAAAAAGTGTTTATAACACCAATCTTAATTTTAGAAATAAATATTTTATCAAAAACATGATGAATCAAGTAATCGAATAATTTTTCCCCTAAAAAAAGTAATTGAATTATTTTTGTTTTAAAATAAGACCGAATAATACATCTATGAACCTTAGCTTTGAGATAGGTGAATTTAAACCTTCCAACTTAGCAATAAACGTCCATCTACACATTTTTTAACCGAGTTTGATGGAAAAAAGGTAATGTGAATGTACTTTATGACTTAAAGGATTATGTACTCACTTTTACTAACATAAAAGACCAATTTGAAACTAAAAAACTAACAGGACTAATCTGGTAGAAACCTTAAACTTAAATGACTCCAAAATGTGTTTGACCTAATTAAAATCCAAAACTTTCCTTGTTCCCTCTTTCTTCCTCGGTAATTAATTTTTCGGTTCACACTTTTCTTCATTCGTCATCATTCATCATCACACCATTCACATCTTTATGTTACTTTCATCTCTATATATACACATTCATTCATAATCATTTTTCAATCACTATTTTCTTCACTGCATTGTCATGGATTCAAATGAACCAGAATCATCACACCCTCACCCACGCCACCTTCAACCGGAAAAGGTTGTTTTGGTGGTCCCCAATCCACTCACAAAGACTATCTCGACCACCATGATGGAACTCACCACAACTTAATTCCCTATTCTCAACATGGACAGTAACCCATCCCCTCTTTTTGAGCCTTTCAACAACGGCACTAGTCCTTCCACCTTGAAGCCATGTGTTGGTGCTTCTTCTGGATCTGGTTCAATCAAGAAAAAGAGGGGTCGACCGAGGAAATACTTCCTTGATGACAACATTGCTTTGAGCTTGGGATCAGGCCCGATCCATGATGCTACCATTACTTATCCTTCTCATTCTATTGTGAAGAAAAGTACAATGGGAAGAGGAAGGTCTCATGGCTCTTTTAAGGCTCTGTTTGGTAAAAATAGCGGATAGCTGATAAGCTAGCTGATAGCTTTTAGCTGATAAGCTAGCTGATGACTGATAAGCTAGTTGAAGTGTTTGGTAAAATAGCGGTTGAACTAGGTGATAAATGTAAAATTACATAAAAGGGCATTATTAATTCATATAAAATTTATACTAAGATATTTGATAATTTAAATATTTTAAATTTAATAAATGTTTGTATTTTATTAAATTATTGTTTTCGGTAAAAATTTATTTTCAATTTCTTTCGATTCAGTTTCCAGTTATTATACATTAATAAAAAAACTAAAGTTTACGAATTTATTTTAAGAATAAAATAAAAAATAATCAATTCATAAGATTAAAAAAATTGTTAAAAAAACGAAGGATAAAACAAAGAAAAAACATACGTTACCAAATCGTTAAATAGTATTAATTTATAGGAGTATAAATTTTATATGAATTTACACGTTACCAAAAAAAATATTAAAAAAATTATAATGTTATAATGTTTAAACGTAACAATAAAAAATTTGCATCTTTGTAAACAAAACAAAAAAAAGACGAAACAATAAAACTAAATGTGAGTCTTTAAAAAAAATTAAAACTAGACGTGAGACAAGTTTAATATAAAAGGCAAAGAATTTAACGGAACCAAAAAAAAATTAACGAACCATATACAATTAAATGCCTTCAAAGGAATATAAAATGAAAAAAAAAAGTAGCTCTTAAATTTGCCTGCATTAAAAACATATATATTTTACTTGAAATTATAAAGGGTAAAACAAGATTTTAGATTAAATAATAAGGGTAAAATTGGAAAAAATAATGAGAAGCTAAAAGCTATAAGCTCAAACGCTACTTGAAGTAGCTTCTGAAAAATAGCTTATAAGCTTCTGAAATAAGCTACAAGCTCGTTGTAAAAAAGTGTTACCAAACAGAGCTTTTTTTGTCAAATGAGCTTATAAGCTAAAAGCTAAAAGCTATAAGCTCATTTTAATGGCTTACCAAACAGACCCTAAGAAGAAGCATGAGGTTGAAGTGCTGGGTATGTTAAGTTTGTTTCTTTTTTATTATTTGAATTTTGATTTTGTCGATTATTTGATTCTCATTTTCATTCTTGTTGTTAATTTCTCAGGAGTTATTGACACTTCTTTCTCTCCACATTTGATCACTGTGAACCATGGAGAGGGGTATGCTATTAAACCTATAATTAATTCCAACGTTAATATGTGATGTATATAATTAATTGCGTTACACATTTTTAAAAATTTGGTTACTTTATAAGTTGAAATGTTAATGAAGACTTTGATGATGTTAAAAAGGTAATGACTTTATATGTTGAAATGCTAATGTAGATTTTGGTTACTCTATAAGTTGAAATATTCATGTAGATTTTGACGATGTAAGAAGGAAAGTTATTTTATAGTCTCTTTTGTTATGAATAGTTCTAATCAAAATGTTTATTTTGTTTTGTTTGTAGGACATTGTTGAAAAACTTATGACATATTGTTAGGGAGGACCTAATACAGAGATGTCCATTCTTTCTGCTCATGGTTTGGTAGGCATTGTCCCCCTTCATCATGAAGGAAGCATTGTTACTTATAAGGTATTACTTTTTACATCTTTTTTATTAGAATACATTCAATAACCATGTATCTAAGTATGAAAAGGTTTTTCTTGAACTATTTTAATTAAAAGAGATATGAAATATGATGTAAGATGCATTTATTCATATATTATAAGCTAGCATTCAACATGTATAGTGTTGACTTTGTCGAATTATGACGACTAACCATTAAGACAACCCGTGGAAGAAGCATGGTGGATATAACTGATGTGGCTCTCAATAAATTTGGCATTGTGGCTTATGGAAACTCACACATAATCCACCGTGTCTTAATGGAAATTTGACAACACAGACACATTGTATTCTCTTTTGTTCTACTGTCTTTGTAGTTTTTTTTTCCTTCAATTTTTAATCTTCACTGTACTCTTATAACAAAATAAAAGTCAAAAGGATCCAAAAATTTAAATGTTTTTTTTACTAAACACATTTGACTTTTTAGATTCATTTTATATATATTTTGTTAGAGAGAGAGTACATAAACCAATCCATAAGTTTTGCACAATCCAATTTTAATCTGATACCTAAAAAGTACATTGCTTTTATTGCATAATCCATAAGTGCTTGTATCATCTTCTAGCACATAATCAGTTTTTTTTTCATATTTTTCTACTGGTATATTTAGCTTTTAAAAAGGAAAAAATCCATCACAATCAATTAATCAAAGTGTATTTTTTATACTGAAATAAAAGAGCAAATGTACTTTGTGGAATTACACCATTGTTGAGTCTTAAAGTGTATGATTCCGACTTCATGGGTGTTGATAGTTTTTTCTGCATGAAGGATTGATGAAACTTTGTTGCATCAATTTATAACTTTTTAAGAATCATTATAGATCACAGTGGGTAGTTTCACTTTGAATGGAAAAAAGGCAAGCTCGAATAACTTAAAAGTCGGGCCTTCTTCGACGCCATCGTCCCAATTTGCTGCTCCAGGTGTTATCTCTCAAGGGCCTTCATTTGGTTCTTCAAGTGGCATTGAGAATGGTCCTTTTAGTCAGGGGTCCGGAATCTACAATAATACTAGTCAGCTCATTCCTACTATATCGATGTACCAGAAACTGTTAGCTCACGATGCTCAACCCTAAAACCGTAAGGATGCGCTTTTAAGTGCAGTAGCACGTTGTTTGCATGACATTTGTTCAAACTTGTGGTTACAGGTTGAATTCCGGAAGGGTAACATAAATAATTGAAACAAATTTTAGAGGAGTTTATCAATAAGTTCTATGTATGCTTTTCTTCGTTTTTTTCTTCTTCTGCTGATTAGGATTTTCAAATTATTTATGAAACATTGCTAGTGATGGTTACTTTTGGTTAATGAACTTATGGTGGGTTTTTTTTTTGACAAACTTATGGTGGTTTTAGATATGCTTGTGACTATATTAGTAAAATGAGTTATGCTTATGCACCGTCTCAATTGAACTCGGTATTTTCAAATTTTGTTCATCGCATTGACGACTTTCTCCCTATTTTCTTTATTATTGTCCTTCTTAAATAGATTATATGGCTGCTGAAATGGAAAATATTACATTATTTCATCTCATTTATTTCGTCCAGTTTTTTTACAAGTATAGATATTTAGTAATCTATAAATTCAAGAAATTCGTCACATTAGCATGAGAGTATAAGTGTATTACACATTTACACTGACCACAAAAACTTCCGTACATGCTTAAAGGACAAAGTGATTACGAAAAAGTTATAGCTTGTGAGACATCTATGTTAGATGGAGAAAAATGTTTTTAGGAGAATGAAACCTTACAATTTTCTTAATACAAAATATAAATACTACTTTTACATATACTTAGACAATTCTATATTTAAAAATTACTTCAAGTTATTTTCTAGATACATAATATTTAGTTCAAAAATTTTACGTAATGTTTCAAGAAGTTCAAGATTTATTTGATTTTGAAGTATATACAACATTAATCTATTAATGAGAAATTTTATTGTTCATGCAAAGTCTTGCACCAATCAATTAAAATATTTAGTGTTACAGTAGTTCAGTGTCTACATCTTTTTCCAAATCAATGTGGTAGATTTTTTTTTACTTCATTCCAAATCAAGCATATAGTCTACTCTATACTTTTACTTCTAGCCATTTATCAATATGGCTTGCTTTGTATATTTTCACCTCTCCATTAGCATTTTTTTTACCTTGTACTCTAATTTGACTCTGGTGAATTCATGATCTTTGGGTAGAGCTAATAATATTTCACAATTTATTTGATATCCTTCTATATGGCATATATCCATCTTTTGTCTTTCATAGATTTGTCAAGATCTAGTTGCTCACTATCCACCTTTTGTCTTCAAAGCACCATCAAGATATAATTGCTCACTACCTGTCAAAAGGCAATATAACTCCTTAAGGTCAAGAGTAACCTCATTAGTCATTCCATAAATGTCAAACATTTAGTTTATCATCCTTCTTTTGTTCGAGATTTCTTTTACATAAATAGATGATGCAAGAGTTGGAGTTGAATCTTGAACGAGGGTCACAATTTCTTAGTCATTTTCTTCTTTAAGATATGGAAGAAAAATATGTCGTTTTGTTTTGGGCTGTCTAAATCCATGTAGTTACTCTATCAAATTTAACAATAGTTACAATGAAAAACTCCATTGTTATTTAATTATCTGTGTAAATTATAGCCTTTAGAATGTGCATCATAGTTAATAGTGATATGTTTGTGTTGATGTCGGCTGGATTTCCTCAACTGTCATTCTAATTGCTTCAAGAGATTGATGTTGAGGGAGGAACTATGTCCCTTCGTTGTGGGTTTCCTGACTTCTCCAGTAGAGTGTTGGCTATAATTGTTTTTGGGTTTAAACTACACTAATAAATACATAAAAATAACAGCATATTAAAGGGTAAATTGCAAAAAAAGCTTGTTTGATTGTTGGATGTTTTAATTACATTGTATGAATAAAGTATTTATAGTTTAACTATTACTTACTAGTCAAATAATGTGTCCTACAATGTTTAATTCTCCATTCAGTTAGTTTTTCTGAGTAGTGCACGATAACTCATATCCTAGTGGGATCATGGTGCCCTACATCTGGCTACAATGTTCTTTTCTTAAAATGACTTGTTGACAAAATCCTTGGTGCGAAGCTCCGCTAGAGATCATGTCTTCTCCCTCACTCCTCAAAGCGGTTGGTGATGCTAAGAACAAAGAATGTGAGCTTATTGCGTCATTGTCCAGTCCCACTACATTTTGACTCAATTCTAAACACCTGAAGATCCGCGATCTAAGTTATTGGCCTTGAGAAATAACTGGATCCCTCGTTTGGCTATTCTAGCATCGCCTAATAATCGACCGACTAGGGGCTTCATCACCTAATTGTCATATTGCCTATCTACTAAGTTCGGCTAACAAAATAGTTATTTTTAGGAGTAATAGAATTCCCCTTATGTTTTATCATCGGTTGACCCCTGAGAAATGAGACGATGCGATACAATTAATAGATATGCGCGTGTTATACCCTAATTTTGGACCTAAAAATACTTGTTCAATTCTTCTTTTCTTGCATTTTAAGTCATTTGAACTGTCTCTGATCAATTGCATCTTTCTCTGCATTTTATTTCAATGTTATTTGCAAAATTCACATAGAAGGGTATTTTAGTCATTTCCTGCATTCAACTCATTTTAATCCTTGAAAATTGTTTGAGTCTTTTAAGTTGGCTTGTATAAGTCCTTGTTTCAATCTCATGTCAAAATCCATTTCAAAAATATCAGTTGAGTCATTTTTTTTAGTCAGTTTAGCCCCTAGGGGCATTTTAGTCATTTCCTATGTTGAAATTTCTTTCAGTCTTTTAAAAATTTGGTTGAGTCCTTTCAAATAGTTTGAATAAGTCTTCATTTCAATTCTATGTCAAAATCCATTTTTTAAATTGCATTTGAAGTCATTTCGAGTCAGTTTAGCCCCTAGGGGGCATTTTAGTCTTTTCACGTGTTAGAGCTCCGTTTAATCTCTTAAATTGTCTCTGAGTCTTTTAATTTGTTTGCATACACTCTTGCTTTAATTCCCTGTTAAAAATCCATTTTTTAAGTTGCATCTGAGTCATTTTCAGTCGTTTTAGCCCCAGGGGCATTTTGGTCATTTCACACGAAATTTCGGCAGAGAGAGGTTACTTTAAAGTACCTCATTTAGGCCATTGGTTCGTTTTAGTCCGTTTTGTCAATTTTAATCGTTTCACTTTACGTTATTTTCCATTTACCAATTTTAATTCATTTTTATTTTTACTTTTTATTTTTTAGTCCTAAATTCCTAAAATTTGCATTTTAGTCCTTAATTGTCCAAGTCATTAGTCCAAGTGCCACGTGTCAGCTTTTCATTTGTCCATAGGAAGTTTGTTAAGTCCAGTGCCATGTGTCAACAGTCCATTGGTCCAGTCCATACATGTGTCAGCCTATAAAAGGCCAACTCATCACAGATCCATTCACTTCTTTACACATCATCAACAACACAATCACGTTTCTCTCTCCTCCCAAAACAGATCAAACCCAGAAAAAAGTGATGAACACGTTGAAGTTCATCAAGAACTTCATCGTCCAAGAACCCTAACAAACTTTCTCAGATTCCAATCCATCATCAATACAGAGTCATCATTAACAATTAACGTCACAAAATCCAGAAAAACACCAGAAATCACATCAATTGCGAATCAATTCGCGAATTGTTCATCAACAACAACAATTCGCGAACTCAAACTCAATTCCAGCATCAAAATCACGCAAATTCGAGTCTGATTCCAATACTGAATCAAACACAAGCTCAGAAACAAACAGATCCAGAGCAAGCAGATAGAACACCAACGCACAACATAATTCGCAGCAAGGTTCAGCATCAACAGAGAAGGGAAAGGACGAATCCAGCAAGGATCTCACTTCGAAGCTTTTCGTTTGTTCTCGTTCTTGCCTCTCCGATTAGCCTCAGGTAACGACCTAATCTTTTTACTCCTCTATGTTGTGATTTGGTACGAAATCTCATGTTTAGATCTAGGTTGTTAAAGCCTTGCTTCCAAAAAACTGAAGACGGATTCGTCTTCTCCATGGAAAAAGGGAGTCATAGATGTAAAAGGTTTTTAAATCGGAAGAGTTTTGACTTTCCGGCGACGGAAACGGCCGCCGGAGCTCCCTTTCCACCGGAGAAGACGACCGGAAGCAGGTCGGAGAAGAAGAGGATATTGCAGACTCTCTCTCTCTAGAATTGTAGAGAGAGAGGCGCGTGTGTGTATTGTGAGGGTTCCCCTTCGTTTTTCCTTTATATAGTTGTTATGGAATCCTACGCGCGCGCGTGCACTGCGTTACCATGCTCTCCTGCGCCCTTAACCCTTGGATCTAGGGTTTGTGAGGGACTGGATCAATCTGACGGCTGCAAAGCAGTTGGATCGTCCAGATCCAACTCAGACTTTGGATTTGGGCCCTTTCTTGCAGATTCTGTGGCTTTCCTTTTTTTCTTTGCTATTTCTAACACTGCCTTTTGATAACTGCACCCCCTGTGACACCAAAAATGTTTTAAAAAAATTCCTAAAAAATTTCCTGATGCTTTTCTTGATATTTTTGTTGATCCTTGGTGATTTTTACCTGTTAATATTGGCTGGAAAATATTGGTGAAAATGTTGATCTCTTGATTAGTTTAGCACTTTTAATTTTGTTAAAATCTTGTTAAAACTTCCAAAAATGGTGTGAAAGTTCTTGTGATTGTTGTTGATGCTTGAGACTTGTTTCTTGGGTTATTTCTGCATGTTAGAGGCTGTTAAAAATATATGTGATGTTTCTCATTGGTATTTTCACTTGTTTGGTTAGATTTTTGTGAATTTTTACTATGTCCTTGATTCTAATACTTTGATATATGATGGTGCTACTTGATGTGTAATTCCATGATACATATGCTCTTGAAATTGTGGTTATTTTACTGTTTGATGTGCTGATTTGTGACTTACTTGTGTTACAAGTTATGTAAATAGCTTTATGTGGAATTAAAGTGTAAAATTGGCCTAAAAATGCTTCATAATTGCTTAGTTTAATGCTTCTCTCTAATCCTCATGGTTAAAATTGAAATGGAACCTCTAAAATTGATTGAAATATGAGGGTTAGGAGTTATGTGTTGGCTTTGCTTTTGTGGTCAAGTTTTAGCAATGTTCTGCCTTTGTTTTGGTGTATCTTGAAATTTTGTGATGTTTACTTGCTTACATCCTTCTTACCATATTACATACTATGCTACTAACCATTTTGTTCATCATTTCATAAAGCATTCCCATCTCGTTCCATATCCATTTTATTTCTTGCACTTTAAGTTTCACCAAGACTTAGAATGTAAAACTTAGGATATTTTGTATTTTACTTTTACGCCATTTTTAATTCTTACAAGACCATAGAATGTATCTAGGCCAATGATGTAAAGGACAATGGACTCTAATGATGTACACCGACACAAGCACCGACACATGCACACACACCACTTTAGGTATATAGCTAGAATATGCATGTTTAGATGTATGTTTAGGATTGTATGTTTAGATGAATGCTTAGGATCTATACTTAGAAAAATCAATTTTCCAAAAAATGTGAACAACATCACTCAAACTTTTTTTTTTCTCCATAATAAACCTTGGGATCAAAATCCCATTGTAGTTTTCCCTTTATTTTCTTAATCAAAATCTTAATGAATCTTAACCATACTTAGACCTTTTTGCAAATAACTAATCCCACCTCACAATTTCATAATCTCAATGCTCATGAAGCCTCTCAATCTCCATTCTTCAAATCCCATTTTTCAAACTTAAAATCAACCAACAAAAACAAAAACCTTTTTTGGAAGAGAACTACGGTGGATTTGATCCCTTAAACGGGTACGTAGGCAAGGAACAAAATTCCTTCAATTCAACTAAAATAAAAATTCAAAAACATTCATCTCCCTCCAATTCTTCACTTAGAAACTCTTAGGTTTAAATAAACACTTTCAAAATAGCATTTAAAAATAGAGTGCGCGCGTAGAAATTAAAGACGGTTCCTATAGGATACTATAGTCGTTATGGGTGCCTAACACCTTCCCGTAGCGAAAACAACTCCCGGACCTCGATTCTCAAGGGTTTTGCTTACTTTTTTCCCTTCCCAAGAAAAATAAGATATCACCGGTTAAAAGGTTCAAACGTAATCAATGTTTGACACCCGAAAACCAAGATAAAACAGCTGGCGACTCCGCTGGGGGAATTCGAGAGTTACGCCTAGTCTTTATTTCCACGCTCGCGCTTTCGTTTTTACTTGCTTCTTTTTGTTTTCTTATGTGAATAAATGTTTAAATTCTTGCAAACGTGTGGGGTGAGAATATCAAAAGTCCTACACCCGGGCTGAGTGAACTTAGGATTTAGGAGGGATATAATCGACAATTCATTCCGGGGGTTGCCTTGTGTTTTGGATTATGCGATCAATCCCACATAGCTGAGGCATTTTGGAGGTGATGTTGTCGGCGCGTGTTGTCGCGTTTAGGCACTTTACTTCTAATTGTTCTATGACGCTATGAACCGTAGATAACCAAACCCATCCATGGCCATTTTCTAGGACGTAGTGCGGAGGCTAAACCGAGTGTTGTCTCGAGTTTTAGTCGTCACGCGATACTACACTCAAGTTAGACCTTCCACGTATAATCATGGAGCGAGTGTTGTCTCGTGACACCGTGATATACGTTGGAGAGGTTGCAACTTGGGAACCTTTTAGAACCCGGTTACTATTATCCTAAAGCCTTAGTTTCACCGGACGCCGTGTCCACCCATGACTCCTCGACTTTGAATTTCAACCCACCATGTTTTCTCCGAACTTGAACATAATCATGCATTCATGCATACATGCATACATGCATAAACTTTTTCCATGCATTGTTATCGAAGGGCTTAGACAAGTTGAATTTGTAAACATTGTAGGAATGAAGAAGACTAATTCCTACAAGTTCAAGGAAGTGGATTTGGCTAGTTTGAGAGATTTGGCACTCAAGGTTGAGGATCCGACTGGTTTCCGACATCGTTACGGGGCTTTACTTACTATTCTCCATACTAATGTGGATGAGAAGCTTGTGCACACCCTAGTGCAATTCTATGATCCAGAGTATCGGTGCTTTACTTTTCCCGATTTTCAGTTGGTGCCTACTCTAGAGGCTTATTCTCATTTGATGGGTCTATCTATTGCTAAGGGGGTACCTTTCTCAGGACCTGAAAATCCTCCTACTCCATTGGTTATTGCTAAAGATCTCTATCTCAAGACCACCGATGTCTCCAAGAATCTTGTCACTAAGGCACGCATCCGAGGGTTCACTTCAGAATATCTTCTTGGGAAAGCCAATCTCAATACCACCTGTCAGGACACTCTCGAGGCTATTCTTGCACTTCTCATCTATGGGCTTATTCTCTTTCCGAATCTTGATGGCTTCGTGGACATGAATGCTATTATGATCTTCCACTCCAAGAATCCGGTTCCTACTTTGCTAGCTGACACATACCATGCTATTCATGATCGATCCGGCAAGGGTCGTGGATACATTCTTTGTTGTGTGCCTCTCCTCTATAGGTGGTTTATTTCGCACCTTCCGGAGTCTTTCCACGCCAATCCGGAGAATTGGTCTATTTCACAGAGGATTATGGCTCTCACTCCTAATGAAGTGGTTTGGCTCACTCCCGCTTCTAGGGTTAAGGAAATCATCTTTGGTGGTGGGAAGTTTCTTAATGTACCTCTTCTTGGTACCCGGGGTGGAATCAACTATAACCCAGAGCTCGCCTTGCGACAATTTGGTTTCCCGATGAAAGAAAAACCCATCAATCTTGCTACAGCTCCTTACTTCTTTCACTACTCCAATGCTCCCACAGGAATAAGAGAGGATTTCATAGGAGCTTGGTCTAAACTTCGGAAGAAAGAGATGAAGCACATGGGTGTAAGGTCCGGTGTTGCTCATGAAGCCTATACACAGTGGGTGATAAACCAAGCTGTGGAGATTGGTATGCCTTACCCCCCCTATGAGATATGTGTCTGCATCTGTTCCTACCATGCCTTTGCCTCTACTCCCACCTACCCAGGAGATGTATCAGGAGCATCTAGCTATGGAGAGTCGGGAGAAGCATCAGTGGAGAACTAGATACTATGAGGCTGAGAACTTGATCATGACTTTGGATAGAAAGGATGAGCAGAAGACTCATGAGGTCTTGACACTGAAGAAAGAGTTAGCTAAGGCTAAGAGAGAGATTGAAGAGAAAGATAGGTTACTTATGAGAGACTCTAAGAGGGCTAGGGGTGCCCGTGACTTCTATGCACGATACTGCAGCTATGAGTCTGAGTCTGAGGATGATGCTTCCACTTCCTATGCTTGAGGATTTCTTTTTCCTGTTGTTATTTCCAGTTGCTTATATTGTTTTACATTTCAAAGTCTATCCCTTGGCTTAGCATTTCAAAGGGAATCGTCTTGTTAAACTATATGTTGGTTGTTTGTTTCTCGTTTATGTTAATTGTTGTTTAGTAATGTTTACAAGTTTCTAGTTTGTCTAAAACCCTTCGATAACACATAAAAAGAATCTTTTTGCATATGCATTTACACATTTCATGCATCATATGCATTCATTTGTCACAAAAAACTTCTCTCGTGCTCATTGCCTCCTGGTTTTGTCCGCCGTAGTCTGAAAAGTGGCTCGTGGTCGCAAGATTTACCAACCAGATAGAGTGCATCAAACAAGATTTCACAAGAGAAGGATCATGGATAACTTTGAAGAAGAAAATGCTCAGCTTCGTGCCGAATTGGCTGCTATGAAAGAAGACTTGGCTAAGGCTCATGACGTTATGTCCTCTATGATGGCTGCACAAGAACAACCAGCCACATCTGTTCCAGCTGCTACTGAAGCAATTCCATCTATCCCACTATCTACTGTGGCTACTGATGCTCGTTTTGTTATGCCCAATGGGCGTCCTTATGGTCTCTCAGCTTACTATTCTCCTAATACTGCTGCTGGTGTCTCTGGTTTTGCTGGTCAAGGACAGATTCCCGTATCTACTGCCATACCTCAAGTGACTACTGTTACCGATCCTATTGTCCACACTGTGCAACAGGTGATTGACGTCGATACTCCGCGGGGACCAGACCCTGTAATGGAAGCTATGAAACGACAGTTAAAAGAGTTGGCTGGAGAACTTCGTGAGGTCAAGGCTAGCCGTGGAAACAATGTCTCTGCTAAAGCTCGTGATCTATGCTTTGTATCCCGATTTGAGATTCCTAAGAAGTTTAAAGAACCAGAATTTGACAAATACAATGGAACTTCTTGTCCACACAACCATGTTATCCGGTATGTCCGAAAGATGGCTAACTACGCAGATAATGACGCACTGATGATCCATTGCTTCCAGAGTAGCTTGACAGATGATGCAGCAGATTGGTACACTAGTTTGAGCAAAGACAACATCCATACTTTTGAGGAACTCGCTGCTGCTTTTGAAAGCCATTATGAATTTAATACTCGTCTGAAGCCGAATAGGGACTCTCTTAAGGCTCTGTCTCAGAAATCAGATGAAACCTTCCGTGAATATGCTCAGAGGTGGAGAGGGGCAGCTGCCCGTGTTTCTCCTCGACTTGATGAGGAAGAATTAACACAGACATTCCTGAAGACTCTGAAGAAGGAATATAAAGAAAGGATGATAGTCTCTGCTCCAAACAACTTCTCCGATATGGTCACTATGGGAACCCGTCTAGAGGAGGCTGTCAGAGAAGGCATCATTGTTCTTGAGAAAGGTGAATCCTCAGCCAGTGCACCAAAGAAGTACGGTAATGGCCACCATAAGAGGAAAGAATCTGAAGTAGGGATGGTATCTGGTAACCCATCTGCAGCTGCTACTCAAATGCCTTTGCCCTACCAATACATGCAATACTCTCAACATCCTTTCTTCCCGCCATTCTACCAGCAATATCCTCTGCCACCGGGTCAACCACCAGTACCCGTCAATGCCATTGCTCAACAAGTACAATAACAGCCTCCTGCTCAACAGCAACAGCAGCAACAACAGGGTCCCCGACCCAGACCTTCTTTCCCACCAATACCTATGCGGTATGCTGAGCTGCTCCCAACTTTGCTTGCTAAGGGACACTGTGTCACTAGACCAGGCAAACCTCCGCCTAATCCGTTGCCTCCCAGGTTCCGGCATGATCTTACATGTGAATTCCATCAGGGCGCTCAAGGACATGATACTGAAGGTTGCTATGCTTTGAAATATATTGTGAAAGATCTAATAGAAAAGGGACGGTTGACTTTTGAAATATATTGTGAAATATGATCGAGGCTTTTGAAAGAGTCCCCGCTCTTCAAGAGGATCCCATGTTGGATGTCCGCAATGTTGTTACTCCCTTGGTACCGTTACATGTCAAGCTATGTCAGGCTTCTTTGTTCAAACATGATCATGCTTCTTGTTCAGAATGTCTCCAGAATCCTATGGGCTGTCGTGTGGTGCAAGATGATATCCAGAGTCTGATGGATGACAAGCACTTGATTACCAGTGATGTATGTGTGATTGTGCCAGTGTTCCATGATTCTCCTGTTGAAACTGCATCTCATACGAGGAATGTTGAACCTTTGGTGATCAGGTTACCTGGTCCGGTATCATATACCTCTACAAAAGCAATTCCTTACAAATACAATGCAACCATGATTGAGAATGGAGTGGAGGTGCCTCTGATATCCCCAGCTACAGTTGACAATGTTGCCGGTGAAATTACAACTCTGAGAAGCGGAAAAGTCCGCCCACCCTTGTTTCAAAAGAAGGTGGTCACACCTATTGCCACCATAACTCCACCAGTTGATCCTCCTATTGACAAGAACCCCGACCCAACAGGCCAATCTATTGAAGAGTCTAATCTGGATGAGATTCTGAGGCTTATTAAGAAGAGTGATTATAAGATCGTTGACCAGCTGCTGCAAACTCCGTCAAAGATATCCATCCTGTCTCTGCTCATGAGCTCAGAGGCTCATAGGAAAGTGTTAATGAAGATACTGGAGCAAGCTTATGTTGACCACGAAGTCTCTGTGGATCAGTTTGATGGGATAGTGAGTAATATTACTGCCTGCAACAACTTGGGATTTGGTGACGATGAACTCCCCGAAGCAGGGAAATACCACAACTTGGCTCTACATATCTCGGTACACTGCAAGTCTGACATGATATCCAATGTGCTGGTGGACACTAGATCATCTCTGAATGTAATGCCTGAATCCACACTAAGGCAATTGAGCCATCATGGAATCTCTTTGAGGGGAAGTAGCTATCTGGTTAAGGCTTTCGATGGATCTCGCAAGGATGTTCTCGGGGAAGTAGACTTGCCAATTACCATTGGTCCGGAGACATTTCAGATTACCTTCCAAGTCATGGATATCAATGCTTCTTACAGCTGTCTCCTCGGAAGGCCGTGGATTCACGACGCTGGGGCAGTTACTTCTACTTTGCATCAGAAACTCAAGTTCATGAGGAATGGTAAGATTGTCACTGTGCATGGTGAGGAAGCATATCTGGTTAACCAAGTATCATCTTTCTCTTGTGTTAAAGCAGGGTCTGCGGAAGGGACATCATTTCAAGGATTGACTGTTGAAGGTGCGGAGTCTCGAAGAGCTGGTACTGCTATGGCTTCGCTGAAAGATGCCCAGAAGGCTGTTCAAGAAGGGCAGGCCGCCGGCTGGGGCAGAGTAATTCAGATTTTGGAAAACAAGCGTAAAGAGGGCCTTGGATTCTCCTCAACCTCTGGTGTTTCGACAGGAACTTTCTACAGTGCTGGGTTTATTAATGCTATTGCTGAAGATGCTGCTGAAAGTAGTTATGTGCCTACATTTGTTATACCAGGAGGCACTGTGAGAAATTGGGAGGCCATTGATGTTCCTTTGGTCATGCATGCTTCCATGTAATGTGTCTTGTTGCTCATGTTTTTCTTTGTTTTCAAAATAACAATCCTTTCGCTCTGCCCAAGGCGAAAGTGATATCATTGTAAGGGCGTGTTTGTTTCGGCATTGCCGTTATCAATAAAAGTTGTCGTCTTTCTCACGACTCTTTGTTTTCTCTACTTTTTAGTGCCTTTTCTTGGAAATAATGGTAATGCCAGAAAAAACCAAAATATCTATATTTTCTTATTAATTTCAAAAATCTGCATGAAAAACATTTTTCTAAAAATCATCCCAATCATATTACGCAAATTGAACCATAATAAACCCGTTGAACACAGTGACCCTATGGTTCCTCCAAATTTTGAATTCCCTGTATATGAAGCTGAAGATGAGGAGGA
Source organism: Medicago sativa (assembly GCF_051527215.1). Lineage (NCBI taxonomy): Eukaryota > Viridiplantae > Streptophyta > Magnoliopsida > Fabales > Fabaceae > Medicago > Medicago sativa. The sequence goes on from NC_140753.1 coordinate 5,962,693, forward strand.
TGATGAAGAGATACCGTATGAGATCACTCGACTGCTCGAACAAGAAAGAAGAGTCATTCAGCCTCACTAAGAAGAGATTGAGCTTATCAACCTGGGTACTGAAGAGAACAAGCGAGAGATCAAGATTGGTGCTGCACTTGACCCAGAGGTGAAAAGGAAGATCATTCAGCTTCTCCATGATTATCCAGATGTCTTTGCATGGTCTTATGAAGATATGCCGGGTCTAGATCCCAAGATTGTGGAACATCGGATACCGACAAGACCTGAATGTCCTCCTGTCAAGCAGAAATTGAGAAGGTCTCGTCCAGACATGGCTCTTAAGATCAAGGCTGAAGTACAAAAGCAGATTGATGCAGGTTTCCTCATGACAGCTGAATACCCCGAGTGGATTGCCAACATCGTACCAGTACCAAAGAAAGATGGGAAAGTTCGAATGTGTGTTGATTACAGAGATCTGAACAAAGCCAGTCCGAAAGATAACTTCCCATTGCCTCATATTGATGTGCTTGTTGACAGTACTGCTCAATCCAAAGTGTTCTCCTTTATGGATGGTTTCTCTGGTTATAATCAGATACGAATGTCACCTGAAGATAGAGAAAAGACGTCCTTCATCACTCCGTGGGGAACGTTCTGTTATAAAGTGATGCCGTTTGGCTTGATAAATACCGGTGCTACCTATCAAAGGGGTATGACCACTCTATTTCATGATATGATTCACAAAGAGATTGAAGTATATGTTGATGACATGATTGTGAAGTCAAGCGATGAAGAGCAGCATGTTGTGTATATGAAAAAGATGTTTGAAAGGTTGAGAAAGTACAAGCTGCGATTGAATCCTAACAAGTGTACATTTGGTGTAAGATCTGGGAAATTGCTAGGCTTCATTGTCAGCCAGAGAGGCATTGAAGTTGATCCTGACAAAGTCCGAGCCATCAGAGAGATGCCGGCCCCTCAAACTGAAAAGCAAGTCAGAGGTTTCCTCGGACGTCTGAACTATATTTCAAGATTCATATCTCACATGACTACTACCTATGGACCAATTTTTAAATTGCTCAGAAAGAATCAGCCTGTTGTATGGAATGATGAATGTCAGGAAGCTTTTGATAGCATTAAAGAATACCTGTTGGAACCACCTATCCTTGTTCCACCAGTGGAAGGAAGGCCTTTGATTATGTATTTGTCAGTGTTGTATGATTCAGTGGGTTGTGTTCTCGGTCAACAAGATGAGACCGGTAAGAAAGAGCATGCTATCTACTATCTGAGCAAGAAGTTCACAGACTGTGAAACTCGGTATACAATGCTTGAAAAGACTTGTTGTGCTTTAGCTTGGGCTGCCAAACGCCTGCGTCATTATATGGTGAATCACACAACTTGGTTGATATCCCGAATGGATCCAATCAAATACATCTTTGAAAAACCTGCCGTTACTGGAAAGATTGCACGTTGGCAAATGTTGTTGTCTGAATATGATATTGTGTACAAAGCTCAAAAAGCAATCAAAGGAAGTGTCCTTGCTGAGCATCTTGCTTGTCAGCCTCTTGATGATTACCAGCCAATTAAGTTTGATTTCCCTGATGAAGAGATCATGTATCTGAAAGCAAAAGACTGTGAAGAACCACTGATCAATGAAGGGCCGGATCCCAATAGCAAATGGGGATTGGTGTTTGATGGTGTTGTTAATGCTTATGGTAAAGGAATTGGAGCCATCATTGTAACACCGCAGGGGCACCACATTCCTTTCACTGCTCGAATAACTTTTGAATGCACAAACAATATAGCTGAATATGAAGCATGCATCTTGGGCATTGAAGAAGCCCTTGATCTGAGAATTAAGCACCTTGACATCTATGGAGATTCGGCACTTGTTATTAATTTGATAAAGGGTGAATGGGAGACTCATCATGAGAAACTGATCCCTTACCGTGACTATGCAAGACGTCTGTTGACATACTTTACAAAGGTCGAGCTGCACCACATCCCTCGGGATGAAAATCAGATGGCTGATGCTCTTGCTACTTTGTCTTCTATGTTTCGTGTCAATCATTGGAATGATGTGCCCGTGATCATGTAAGTTCAGATTGTAACCTAAGAGGGGGGGTGAATTAGGTTTCTAGGAATATTGGTTAATTTTTTTTTAAGATTAGTGTTCTTGATAATTTTTCCGGAAACTTAATATGAAGGTATGAATGCAGAAAAATAAAAGAGCAAGGGAAGAAGAAAAGACACAAGAGAATTTATAGTGGTTCCCCTCTAAACCTTAGGGTCAGTCCACTCCCTTCACACCCCGCGAAGGAATTCACTATGTAAAGAATCTTTGTTACAAAGCAACCTTAATCCCAAGGCCCCCTAACAATATTTCTCTACACACCAAGATAGCACCCCAGTATCTTTTACAATGATTTCACCAACAATGGTGAGAAGCTTTTTACAAAGGCAATTGAAGAATAATGAATGTATGGCTGTTATACTTTGATCAATATCACAGTAAGAACTTAGTGCTCAGAAAACTTCTTTATGAATGTTAAAAATGTGGACAAAGTTTTCAAAGCAAGATGGTGAAAGTTTGATAAATCAAGAGATATTGAATATGACAATTGAGATTGAAAGTTGTAGTAATAATGTTAAGTGATTTGTTTTGATTCTCAATTAAATTTATAGAGGCCAAAAAGATGTTTATGAAGCAATGCTACTTTTCAAAAAATAGTTGTTGCCAATTCTTTTTACAGAGAAGGTCGTTGTCAATTTTTTAGAAAAATACCCGTTGAGTATATGAATTAAAAAAAAGATGTTAGTTTCAACGGAAAAAGAAAACTCATGAAAAGGTACGAGTACATGGCTTCAAAGCATTCCTACTGATTGAAAATTCTGTTTTAAGAAAAAGCCGTTGCCATGCACACATTAAATTGAAAAGGCATGTTTATGAGAACATATGCCGTTTGTGACATGTTTGATCAATTAGGCAATGATATTAAAACATGATTTCATTCCAACGTTACAAATTTAATTGCCAATTAACCAAGTAAATATAATATAATATGTCTTGAGAAATGAAACCATTATGAATGAAAATTTGATTTTTCACTATATAATCAAGTCCAAGAACAAATCATGCCAAATATAAAATACTATTTATACAATTTTCCAAAAATGAATTATAGTTTTTCATGCAAAAATATTTTAATGCAAAATCACATCTATATGAAAATCATTGTGAGTGTGTGATTTATTTTCATGAGAGTTTTAGCATTGCTTCATATGAGGACTTAGAAAAATGTTTGTATTTATTTTCTGAGCATTCTAAGTCTTGTTAAATGTTAAGAATGATAGTGTCAAAGATAAGAACCATACTTACAAAAATATAACAATGAAGCCTAAGTCCCATTATCTTCATTCTTCAACTTGAGCCTCCATATAGTTTTTCTTCTTTTGTTATGTGAGTTTGTTATCATCAAAACCCAGCCAAGTCTAAGAAGGAAATCTTCTTCACAATCTCCCCCTTTTTGATGATGACAAACCATACCCTTTTGACAATGTTTGCTTAACGAAACTCCCCCTATCTTGTATATCTCCCCCTTTGGTTTGCAATTGGATAACCTGAAACAATTTAAGCACAAAACACAAACATACACTTTCTCCCCCTTTTGACATCATCAAAAAGAAGAAAAAGGGTAAAATCCAAAGGGTCGAAATATAGGGAAATAATAAATTTTATATAAAAATAATTGATCTTCTTCACAATGAGTTTTCCATCCTTCACATTATTTTAAATATAATATGTTCTTACAGAAAGGAAAAAATTGAATATAATGTGTACACGTGATAAGAATTGGAAAATAGCCAATTATGCATAAACTTTTTTTTTTAAAAAAAATAAGTAGTTTATTTGAATATGCACTAAATATCTTTTTCATCCAAAATTCCCAATTCTCTTCTAATTTTATAAAATTGTTCTTTTGCCAAAGGCTTAGTAAAAATATCCGCTAATTGTGAATGAGTATCCACAAAAGTAACTTGAACATCTCCTTTGAGAACATGATCTCTTAGGAAATGATGTCTAATGTCTATGTGTTTGGTTCTGGAATGCATGACTGGATTTTTAGTTAAATTAATAGCACTAGTTTTGTCACATCTTAGGGGAATGCATCCTAAATTTAAACCAAAGTCATGTAATTGTTGTTTTAACCAAAGCACTTGTGCACAACAATTTCCTGCAGCAATATATTCTGCTTCTGCAGTACTTAATGCAACACAAGCCTGTTTTTTACATGACCAAGAGACTAATGCATTACCCAGAATATGACATGTCCCACTAGTACTTTTTCGATCAGTTTTGCATCCCGCATAATCTGAATCAGAATACCCAACCAATTCACATAGACTTCCTTTGGGATACCACAAACCAACATTAGAGGTTCCTTTTAGATATTTCATGATTCTTTTAATAGAAGAGAGATGAGATTCTTTTGGACAAGATTGAAATCGTGCACATAAACAAACACTAAACATAATATCTGGTCTACTTGCAGTAAGATAAAGGAGAGAACCAATCATACCTCTATATTTTGTAATGTCTATTGGCTTCCCGGATTCATCTTGATCTACATAAGTGCTTGAACTCATTGGTGTTGCAATCTCCTTGCAATTTTCCATATCAAATCTTTTAAGGAGTTCTTTGCAATATTTTGATTGGTTGATAAAGATACCATCCTTTGATTGCTTTATTTGTAGACCAAGGAAGTAATTAAGTTTTCCCATCATAGACATTTCAAACTCTCCTTGCATCATGTCAGAAAAATCTTTACACAAAGATTCATTAGTGGCACCAAATATAATATCATCAACATAAATTTGCACAAGCAAAGTATGACAATTAATTCTTTTGATAAAAAGAGTAGTATCAACTTTTCCTTTTTCAAAACCTTTTTCACAAAGAAAATTGCTTAATCTATCATACCATGCTCTTGGTGCTTGTTTTAAGCCATAAAGTGCTTTCTTTAATTTATATACATGAGAAGGATTTTTAAAATCTTCAAAACCCGGAGGTTGTTTAACATAGACTTCTTCATGTATATATCCATTCAAAAATGCACTTTTGACATCCATTTGATATAATTGAAAGTTTAAAGAACATGCATATGCTAAAAGTAATCTTATGGCTTCTAATCTTGCCACTGGTGCAAAAGTTTCATCAAAATCAATACCTTCTTCTTGATTATAGCCTTGTGCAACAAGCCTAGCCTTATTTCTTACAATAATACCATTTTCATCTAATTTATTTTTAAAAACCCATTTTGTTCCAATGATATGTTTATCATTAGGCCTAGGTACTAATTCCCAAACTTGATTTCTTTCAAATTGGTTTAGTTCTTCTTGCATGGCTATAATCCATTGATCATCACTTAAAGCATCATCAATTTTAGAAGGTTCAATTTGTGAAACAAATGCCATATTTAAACATGCATCACGAAGATTAAGTCTAGTAGATACTCCCTTATTGATGTCACCAATGATATTATCAATAGGATGATCTCTATGAGTTTTCCATTCTTGCGGTAGATCATCATGTGATAATTCTTGTTGTACCACTTCATCTTCCTGATGTGTATTGTTTTGTTTGTCTTGTTCATTATTATTGTTGGTTTCTTTTGGTAGACATTCTGCATCATCATCATCAGAAATAACAACATTTTCCTCCTTGGAGGGATTAGATTCATCAAAAGAAACATGAACTGATTCTTCAATAGTAAGGGTTCTTTTGTTAAAAATTCTATAAGCCTTACTAGTGAGAGAATAACCAAGAAAGATACCCTCATCTGATTTTGCATCAAATTTTCCAAGGTTATCTTTCCCATTGTTTAAAACAAAACACTTACAACCAAAAATATGAAAATAAGAAATATTTGGTTTTCTACCCTTGTAAAGTTCATAAGGAGTTTTCTTTAGAATAGGTCTTACCAAAACACGGTTGCTTACATAACATGCCGTGCTTACCGCATCAGCCCAAAAATATTTAGGCAAGTTTGTCTCGTTTAGCATGGTTCTTGCAAGTTCCTCCAATGATCTGTTCTTTCTTTCAACCACGCCATTCTGTTGTGGTGTTCTTGGTGCCGAAAAATTATGGGAAATTCCTTGATCGTCACAAAATTCATCAAAAGAAGCATTTTGAAATTCTCCACCATGATCACTTCGAATTGATGCAATCTTCAATGATTTCTCATTTTGTACCAACTTTGCAAATTTCTTAAAGGCTTTAAAAGCATCATATTTATTCGCAAGAAATAAAGTCCAAGTATATCTAGAATAATCATCAACAATAACCAAGGCATAATAGTTTCCTCCAAAACTTCTAGTTCTTGAAGGACCAAAAAGATCCATATGAATTAATTCAAGAGGTCTAGATGTTGAGACTATATGCTTTGGTTTGAAAGAAACTTTTGTTTGCTTACCTTTCTGACAAGCATCGCATAATTTATCTTTAATAAACTTAATCTTAGGCAATCCAACAACAAGATCATGTTTTACTAATTTATTTAAATGATCCATGTGAATGTGTGCAATTCTTTTATGCCACAACCATGCATCATTGTTGTTGTTTACCACAAGACATTTAAGTTTTAAAGATGAATCATCCAATGAAATCATAAAAATATTATTATATCTTTTTCCAACCATTTTGATTTCATGTGATGCTTCGTCTTCAACAATACAAGAGTCTTTATTGAAAATAATTTGAAGACCTTTGTCACATAATTGACTAATACTTAGTAAATTATGCTTAAGGCCTTCAACATAAAGAACATTATCAATAGTTATGGAAGGAGGCATACCAATTTTACCTACTCCAAGAATTTTACCTTTGTTGTTGTCTCCATAAGTGACATGACCTTTTGATTTTAGGGTTAAACTTGAAAATCTTGTTATGTCACCCGTCATATGCTTTGAACAACCACTATCAAGATACCACATGTTGTTTGTTGTGGTTTTCAAGCATCCCTACAAAATAAAAAATTTAAGTCTTGTTAGGTACCCATTGTGATTTGGGTCCTTGTTTGTTAATACCTTTCTTTACCCAAATAAACTCACCATAAGGAACACCAAAGTTTCTTATGTAGCAAGTATTTGGAGTATGCCCTTTTATGTTGCAATATAAACATGTTAAATTAAGAACATGATGTGAACCAAAATTATTTCCTTGGGAGAAATTATTCTTAGCATTTGAATTATTTTTCTTAAAAAAACTGTTAGAATAATTTGTTCTTTTAGAATTAAATTTTTGATTCACATTCTTGGAAGAATTAACAATATGCATTTTCTTGGTTTCTATGTTGTTGGAATTTGCACTTGCTTTAACAAAGACCGTTCTATTGGTGTTTGGTTTATCAAATTTAGAAAAACCAAGCCCGGTTTTGTTGTTTGAATATCTTTGTCGGCTAAGCACATCATCCAAACTATTGTGACCTTTTTCAAAATTTTTGATTACTTGATTTAATTCAGCAATTGTTGTTTCATGTTCTTTACATTTATTACATGAAGAACCTTTAACCTTTTCTAATTCTTCTTGTGCATCAAAAGCCTTTCTTTCTAGAGATACATTTTGTTTCTTTTGCTTTGCACAAGTTTTAGAAAGATTAATGAATTCTTCAAACAATTCATCAAATGCATTTTGTAATTCTTCATAAGAAGGTTTAAAATTTAATTCAGAATCACTTACCTCTTGTTCACCATCGGAGTGGTGTGACGCCATTAATGTTAAATTTGCATATTCGTCATCCTCTTATTCTGACGATGAACTTATATCATTGTCATCCCATGCAATATAGGCCCTTCTTGGCTTGAATTCTTTCTTTCCTTTATGGCTACTTTTCCTTGCAAGGGTTGGACAGTCTGCCTTCATATGTCCCTCTTTTCCACATTCGAAGCATGTGAAACTCTGACTTGATGTAGAAACATCATTCTTCTTGTGAAATTTTCTTTTATTTCCAAATTTAATTTTTTTATCCTTTTGAAGGAATTTTCCTAATTTTTTCACAAGAAGAGTAATATTCTCATCTTCATCAGAACTTTCATCTTGTTGAAGAACATTGGACTCTGCCTTCAAGGAGATATTCTTGTGTTTCTTTACACCTTCTTCATGTTGTTCTAGTCTTGCAAGTTCAATTTCATGTTCTTGTAATTTTCCAAAAAGTGCTGCCAACGACATATTTGAAAGACTTTTCTTTTCAGATATGGCTGTTACTTTTGGTTGCCATTCCCTTGTTAGTGACCTGAGAATCTTCAAGTTTATTTCATTGTTGGACAAGGTTTTTCCAAGGGCTGCAAGATGATTGATAAGATGTGAAAATCTCTTCTGCATGTCTAGAATCTTTTCTCCTGGTTGCATTCTAAACATCTCGTACTCTTGAGAGAGGGTACTCAATCTGGAACGTTTTACTTCTTCTGTTCCTTCATGTGTTGTTTCCAAAGTGTCCCAGATTTCTTTGGCCGTTTTGCAGTTAGAAATTCTGAAAAACTCATCCATCCCAAGAGAGGAATGAAGAATGTTCTTTGCCTTTTTGTCAAATAACACTTTTTTTCGGTCATCATCATCCCATGATGTTTGTGGTTTGATACCAGTCACACCGTTCATAGTTGTAGTGGGAACATAAGGACCATTCTGGACAGCATCCCAAATTTCTTCACCTTGGGCTTCTAGATACGTTGTCATCCTAATTTTCCAGAAATCATAATGATCTCCGGTGAAACATGGTGGTCGGTTTGAATTAGGACCTTCTGCTAGAAACGGTTTAGCGGAAGCCATTTTCTGGATCAAAGAAGCAAGTTATCTTTACTCTTGCTCTGATACCAATTGTAAGTTCAGATTGTAACCTAAGAGGGGGGGTGAATTAGGTTTCTAGGAATATTGGTTAATTTTTTTTAAGATTAGTGTTCTTGATAATTTTTCCGGAAACTTAATATGAAGGTATGAATGCGGAAAAATAAAAGAGCAAGGGAAGAAGAAAAGACACAAGAGAATTTATAGTGGTTCCCCTCTAAACCTTAGGGTCAGTCCACTCCCTTCTCACCCCGCGAAGGAATTCACTATGTAAAGAATCTTTGTTACAAAGCAACCTTAATCCCAAGGCCCCCTAACAATATTTCTCTACACACCAAGATAGCACCCCACTATCTTTTACAATGATTTCACCAACAATGGTGAGAAGCTTTTTACAAAGGCAATTGAAGAATAATGAATGTATGGCTGTTATACTTTGATCAATATCACAGTAAGAACTTAGTGCTCAGAAAACTTCTTTATGAATGTTAAAAATGTGGACAAAGTTTTCAAAGCAAGATGGTGAAAGTTTGATAAATCAAGAGATATTGAATATGACAATTGAGATTGAAAGTTGTAGTAATAATGTTAAGTGATTTGTTTTGATTCTCAATTGAATTTATAGAGGCCAAAAAGATGTTTATGAAGCAATGCTACTTTTCAAAAAATAGTTGTTGCCAATTCTTTTTACAGAGAAGGTCGTTGTCAATTTTTTAGAAAAATACCCGTTGAGTATATGAATTAAAAAAAAGATGTTAGTTTCAACGGAAAAAGAAAACTCATGAAAAGGTACGAGTACATGGCTTCAAAGCATTCCTACTGATTGAAAATTCTGTTTTAAGAAAAAGCCGTTGCCATGCACACATTAAATTGAAAAGGCATGTTTATGAGAACATATGCCGTTTGTGACATGTTTGATCAATTAGGCAATGATATTAAAACATGATTTCATTCCAACGTTACAAATTTAATTGCCAATTAACCAAGTAAATATAATATAATATGTCTTGAGAAATGAAACCATTATGAATGAAAATTTGATTTTTCACTATATAATCAAGTCCAAGAACAAATCATGCCAAATATAAAATACTATTTATACAATTTTCCAAAAATGAATTATAGTTTTTCATGCAAAAATATTTTAATGCAAAATCACATCTATATGAAAATCATTGTGAGTGTGTGATTTATTTTCATGAGAGTTTTAGCATTGCTTCATATGAGGACTTAGAAAAATGTTTGTATTTATTTTCTGAGCATTCTAAGTCTTGTTAAATGTTAAGAATGATAGTGTCAAAGATAAGAACCATACTTACAAAAATATAACAATGAAGCCTAAGTCCCATTATCTTCATTCTTCAACTTGAGCCTCCATATAGTTTTTCTTCTTTTGTTATGTGAGTTTGTTATCATCAAAACCCAGCCAAGTCTAAGAAGGAAATCTTCTTCACAGATCAAAGTGCAGCGTCTTGATAGACCCGCTCATGTGTTTACCATTGAAAATATGCCAGATCAGGCTGATAAAGATGTGAATGATAAAAGGCCTTGGTACCACAACATCAAACAATTCTTGCAAAATCATGAATATCCACCTGGTGCTTCCAACAGGGATAAAAAGACTTTAAGACGATGGGCTAGTAAGTTCCTTCTGGACGGAGAAATCCTATACAAGAGGAACTATGACATGGTCTTGTTGAGATGTGTTGACAAACAAGAAGCTGAGAAATTGATGCATGATGTACATGATGGTACCTTTGGGACCCATGCTTCGGGCCACACTATGTCAAGGAAACTGTTAAGAGCGGGCTATTACTGGATAACTATGGAACGTGACTGCCACAAACATGCCAAGAGATGTCACAAGTGTCAAATTTATGCTGATAAGATTCATGTGCCTCCACACGCTCTCAATGTTATATCTTCCCCATGGCCTTTCTCTATGTGGGGCATTGATATGATCGGAAGAATCGAACCTAAAGCTTCCAATGTACATCGTTTCATTCTAGTGGCAATTGACTATTTCACCAAATGGGTTGAGGCTGCCTCCTATGCAAATGTGACCAAACAAGTGGTTGTCAAATTTATCAAGAATAACATCATCTGTCGATATGGTGTTCCCAACAAGATCATTACTGACAATGGTTCCAATCTGAACAATAACATGATGCAAGCTTTATGTGAAGAATTCAAAATTGAACATCATAACTCTTCTCCTTACAGACCTCAGATGAATGGGGCAGTTGAGGCCGCTAACAAGAACATCAAGAAGATTGTTCAGAAGATGGTCACTACTTATAAAGACTGGCATGAAATGTTACCTTTTGCCTTGCATGGTTACCGTACTACAGTGCGCAGTTCAACCGGGGCAACTCTTTTCTCTTTGGTGTATGGTATGGAAGCAGTTCTCCCCCTGGAAGTGGAGATTCCATCTCTTCGAGTAATCATGGAAGCAAAATTAACTGAGGCTGAATGGTGTCAAAGTCGGTATGACCAATTGAATCTGATTGAAGAGAAACGTATGGATGCTATGACTCATGGACAGTTGTATCAAGTGCGAATGAAGAATGCTTTTGACAAGAAAGTCCGACCTCGAGAATTCAAGGAAGGCGAATTTGTATTGAAAAGAAGGATAAGTCAGCAACCCGACCCAAGGGGCAAGTGGACACCTAACTATGAAAGTCCTTATGTTGTCAAGAAGGCTTTCTCTGGTGGTGCTTTGATTCTTACACACATGGATGGTGTTGAACTCCCAAATCCTGTTAATGCCGATATAGTCAAGAAATACTTTGTCTAAAAAGAAAAGAACAGCGTGGTAGGTCGAAAACCCGAAAGGGCGGCCTAGGCAAAAATGCGCTTCCCGGTGGATCGAAAACCCGAAAGGGCGATCCAGGCAAAAGTTAGGGACAAAAAAAAAATGAATATTGAAAAGCTCGCTGAGATTGCACGCAACTCAGGCAAGAATGAGCGCCTCGATGAGCCGAAAACCCGAAAGGGCGGTTCATGCAAAAATGAGGTTGACAATAAAAGACAAGTAACTATATCCGGCAAATCACCATCACCTCTTGGGGCATCTGCAACTGTCAATGATCGTCTTCATCAGAAGCTTCTGTACTTGTGAATTCAAAATTTCTATGAAATGTAGCGGTCATCGTGTTCAATGTATCACCAACCAATAAAATTACCATTTTCCAAGCTTTGTAAATCCGTGAAGTCATGCCTTTGGCTAACTTTCACTCTTCCACATCAATTTGAGCCTGTGCTATTTGTTTGAAATTCTATTTTTCTTTCTACAAAATATTTTCTTTCCATTTTGGTAATGTCAATGTCTGAAACAAACATTTTTGAAAATTGAAAAATCTTTTTCTGTCTATTTTGAAAGCAAACCTGAGCAATAGGGTACATTTCAATGAAACATGCATGAATGAATGAATGTCAATGTCTATTTCAATCCACGTTACAAGCAGGTTACTCCCCGGGATGATCTGTGGTCAATGGCAAGAATGAAAAACAGAATGAAAAATTGAGAAAAATGAAAATAAAAGCTCGCTAAGTTGAAAACCCGAAAGGGCGGCTTAGGCAAAAATGAGCACCCAGCTGATTGACAACCTATGAAGGCAATTCAGGCAAAAATGGGGCAATGAAAAGAATTTTACTCCCCGGTGAATCGAAAACCCGAAAGGGCGGTTCAGGCAAAAATGGGATTGAAAAATGAAAAATGAAAGAATGAAAATGAAATAAAAGCATTGACCACAGATGCGAACATCCAATGTTTACCCAGCACTGACACGCCTAGCAACGGCGACCTGTATCCAAGAATCTTCCGAAGATCCCTCCTTTACAGTTTATATTGCCCTCAGCCATGGTTTTGATACGTCTCTCAACGACGGTCTCTCCAAAGAGGTTTTCCCCTGTGAATATGTTGCAGCACGAGCCACTACGTGCCCAACCTTCCAATGTTTTGTCTGCCTTTGTGAAACTTCTCTGTCAAACTGCCAACCAATCATGCATTTCAAGCATTCATACACGCATAATCATGCATTTTATGTGCTCATACATCCAATAATCTTGCTATACCATACATACATGTTGCATATCCAACTCTCAACTATCAAATTCAATCCAAATTTCAACTGTCAATCTCAATTTCAATTCAATGTCAAATTCGAAGCAATCTCAATTTCAATTCAATGTCAATTCGAAGCAATTTCCAATCTCAATTTCAATCCAATCTCAATGTCAATGTCAATGTCAATGTCAATTCCAATGTCAATTTCAATCCAATTCAATCTCAAATTCGAAGCAATGTCAATTTTTCAATTCAATTCCAATCCAATCTCAATGTCAATTGCAACTCTCCAATTCAATGTCAATGTCTATGTCTCAATCCAATTTCAATTTCCAATATCTCTTTCAATTTCAACTCTCCAATCCAATGTCTATGTCTATGTCTCTGCTCAATCTCAATTCTCAATCTCTCTTTCAATGTCAACTTCCAATTCAATCCAAATCAATGTCAATTTACTCTCAATTTGCTTTTGGGCCAACAAAAATGGTCATGTCTACCTTCAAATCGAGTCAATGACAATTTACCCTCAATTGGTATCTTGTTAAACCAGACTTTCAATTTGTATCTTGTTACTGGTCAAGTGGCTAGTTCGATCAAAAAGAACAGCTTGTACCTGCTTATATACCTATACTTCCGGACAAACGACAAGTTCGATCCCAAAGAACAGTTTGTACCCGGCTTATGCTTTGTTATCGGTCAAACGGCAAGTTCTATCTGAAAGAACAGTTTGCACCTACCCCCATGATGTGGTGATAATCCAACGGCAAGTTCGATCCAAAGAACAGTTTGTATCTACCCTTTTGTCTATATCTCCAGCCAAACAGCCAGTTCGATCCAAAGAACAGTTTGTGTCTTCCTATCTGTCTGTATTTTCAATCAAGTGTCAAGTTCGATCCAAAGAACAGCTTGTATCTGCCTATGTGTCTGTGTTTCCGGTCAAGTGCCAAGTTCGATCCCAAGAACAGCTTGCACCTATCTCTTGTGTTGTATTCCTTGGTCAAGTGACTAGTTCGATCCAAAGAACAGCTTGTACCTTTTTTTTTTTTTATCCCCTGGTTTGTCTACCCAGTCAATGTTCACCTGAATCCCCAGTGACATGACAGGCTCCATAGACTCCAGTTGTTTGTCTTGCATTCATAATCAAAGTATTGCATGGCATTCATGTTTTTGAAAATCTGAAAGCGTATTTTTATGTCCAAAAGCAGTGCAAATGTTAATATTTAAGTATCTTCGTCCCGTCAACTCACAGACTTCGTCTCTTGACTCTCCGGACAAAGAAACTTAAATAGGGGCAGCTGTTATACCCTAATTTTGGACCTAAAAATACTTGTTCAATTCTTCTTTTCTTGCATTTTAAGTCATTTGAACTGTCTCTGATCAATTGCATCTTTCTCTGCATTTTATTTCAATGTTATTTGCAAAATTCACATAGAAGGGTATTTTAGTCATTTCCTGCATTCAACTCATTTTAATCCTTGAAAATTGTTTGAGTCGTTTAAGTTGGCTTGTATAAGTCCTTGTTTCAATCTCATGTCAAAATCCATTTCAAAAATATCAGTTGAGTCATTTTAGCCCCTAGGGGCATTTTAGTCATTTCCTATGTTGAAATTTCTTTCAGTCTTTTAAAAATTTGGTTGAGTCCTTTCAAATAGTTTGAATAAGTCTTCATTTCAATTCTATGTCAAAATCCATTTTTTAAATTGCATTTGAAGTCATTTCGAGTCAGTTTAGCCCCTAGGGGCATTTTAGTCTTTTCACGTGTTAGAGCTCCGTTTAATCTCTTAAATTGTCTTTGAGTCTTTTAATTTGTTTGCATACACTCTTGCTTTAATTCCCTGTTAAAAATCCATTTTTTAAGTTGCATCTGAGTCATTTTCGGTCGTTTTAGCCCCAGGGGCATTTTGGTCATTTCACACGAAATTTCGGCAGAGAGAGGTTACTTTAAAGTACCTCATTTAGGCCATTGGTTCGTTTTAGTCCGTTTTGTCAATTTTAATCGTTTCACTTTACGTTATTTTCCATTTACCAATTTTAATTCATTTTTATTTTTACTTTTTATTTTTTAGTCCTAAATTCCTAAAATTTGCATTTTAGTCCTTAATTGTCCAAGTCATTAGTCCAAGTGCCACGTGTCAGCTTTTCATTTGTCCATAGGAAGTTTGTTAAGTCCAGTGCCATGTGTCAACAGTCCATTGGTCCAGTCCATACATGTGTCAGCCTATAAAAGGCCAACTCATCACAGATCCATTCACTTCTTTACACATCATCAACAACACAATCACGTTTCTCTCTCCTCCCAAAACAGATCAAACCCAGAAAAAAGTGATGAACACGTTGAAGTTCATCAAGAACTTCATCGTCCAAGAACCCTAACAAACTTTCTCAGATTCCAATCCATCATCAATACAGAGTCATCATTAACAATTAACGTCACAAAATCCAGAAAAACACCAGAAATCACATCAATTGCGAATCAATTCGCGAATTGTTCATCAACAACAACAATTCGCGAACTCAAACTCAATTCCAGCATCAAAATCACGCAAATTCGAGTCTGATTCCAATACTGAATCAAACACAAGCTCAGAAACAAACAGATCCAGAGCAAGCAGATAGAACACCAACGCACAACATAATTCGCAGCAAGGTTCAGCATCAACAGAGAAGGGAAAGGACGAATCCAGCAAGGATCTCACTTCGAAGCTTTTCGTTTGTTCTCGTTCTTGCCTCTCCAATTAGCCTCAGGTAACGACCTAATCTTTTTACTCCTCTATGTTGTGATTTGGTACGAAATCTCATGTTTAGATCTAGGTTGTTAAAGCCTTGCCTCCAAAAAACTGAAGACGGATTCGTCTTCTCCATGGAAAAAGGGAGTCATAGATGTAAAAGGTTTTTAAATCGGAAGAGTTTTGACTTTCCGGCAACGGAAACGGCCGCCGGAGCTCCCTTTCCACCGGAGAAGACGACCGGAAGCAGGTCGGAGAAGAAGAGGATATTGCAGACTCTCTCTCTCTAGAATTGTAGAGAGAGAGGCGCGTGTGTGTATTGTGAGGGTTCCCCTTCGTTTTTCCTTTATATAGTTGCTATGGAATCCTACGCGCGCGCGTGCACTGCGTTACCATGCTCTCCTGCGCCCTTAGCCCTTGGATCTAGGGTTTGTGAGGGACTGGATCAATCTGACGGCTGCAAAGCAGTTGGATCGTCCAGATCCAACTCAGACTTTGGATTTGGGCCCTTTCTTGCAGATTCTGTGGCTTTCCTTTTTTTCTTTGCTATTTCTAACACTGCCTTTTGATAACTGCACCCCCTGTGACACCAAAAATGTTTTAAAAAAATTCCTAAAAAATTTCCTAATGCTTTTCTTGATATTTTTGTTGATCCTTGGTGATTTTTACCTGTTAATATTGGCTGGAAAATATTGGTGAAAATGTTGATTTCTTGATTAGTTTAGCACTTTTAATTTTGTTAAAATCTTGTTAAAACTTCCAAAAATGGTGTGAAAGTTCTTGTGATTGTTGTTGATGCTTGAGACTTGTTTCTTGGGTTATTTCTGCATGTTAGAGGCTGTTAAAAATATATGTGATGTTTCTCATTGGTATTTTCACTTGTTTGGTTAGATTTTTGTGAATTTTTACTATGTCCTTGATTCTAATACTTTGATATATGATGGTGCTACTTGATGTGTAATTCCATGATACATATGCTCTTGAAATTGTGGTTATTTTACTGTTTGATGTGCTGATTTGTGACTTACTTGTGTTACAAGTTATGTAAATAGCTTTATGTGGAATTAAAGTGTAAAATAGGCCTAAAAATGCTTCATAATTGCTTAGTTTAATGCTTCTCTCTAATCCTCATGGTTAAAATTGAAATGGAACCTCTAAAATTGATTGAAATATGAGGGTTAGGAGTTATGTGTTGGCTTTGCTTTTGTGGTCAAGTTTTAGGAATGTTCTGCCTTTGTTTTGGTGTATCTTGAAATTTTGTGATGTTTACTTGCTTACATCCTTCTTACCATATTACATACTATGCTACTAACCATTTTGTTCATCATTTCATAAAGCATTCCCATCTCGTTCTATATCCATTTTATTTCTTGCACTTTAAGTTTCACCAAGACTTAGAATGTAAAACTTAGGATATTTTGTATTTTACTTTTACGCCATTTTTAATTCTTACAAGACCATAGAATGTATCTAGGCCAATGATGTAAAGGACAATGGACTCTAATGATGTACACCGACACAAGCACCGACACATACACACACACCACTTTAGGTATATAGCTAGAATATGCATGTTTAGATGTATGTTTAGGATTGTATGTTTAGATGAATGCTTAGGATCTATACTTAGAAAAATCAATTTTCCAAAAAATGTGAACAACATCACTCAAACTTTTTTTTTTCTCCATAATAAACCTTGGGATCAAAATCCCATTGTAGTTTTCCCTTTATTTTCTTAATCAAAATCTTAATGAATCTTAACCATACTTAGACCTTTTTGCAAATAACTAATCCCACCTAACAATTTCATAATCTCAATGCTCATGAAGCCTCTCAATCTCCATTCTTCAAATCCCATTTTTCAAACTTAAAATCAACCAACAAAAACAAAAACCTTTTTTGGAAGAGAACTACGGTGGATTTGATCCCTTAAACGGGTACGTAGGCAAGGAACAAAATTCCTTCAATTCAACTAAAATAAAAATTCAAAAACATTCTTCTCCCTCCAATTCTTCACTTAGAGACTCTTAGGTTTAAATAAACACTTTCAAAATAGCATTTAAAAATAGAGTGCGCGCGTAGAAATTAAAGACGGTTCCTATAGGATACTATAGTCGTTATGGGTGCCTAACACCTTCCCGTAGCGAAAACAACTCCCGGACCTCGATTCTCAAGGGTTTTGCTTACTTTTTTCCCTTCCCAAGAAAAATAAGATATCACCGGTTAAAAGGTTCAAACGTAATCAATGTTTGACACCCGAAAACCAAGATAAAACAGCGCGTGACCAATGTGACCATTATGTCTCGAAGTAGAAAAATCAAACCGACTTGTGCATTATTACCCCGACCATCGTAACAGGCGTTATCATTCTTCGTCGATTTAACTCATCCAATGATAATTCTACCTTCCTCATTGCTAATTAAAGAGTCCCATCTTTAATTTGGATACATCCTATAAATCAACCGAGCTAGCCATATGGATCACATTATTCTCGTATCTTGTTGTTTCATTATGAACCTTCATTGAACTTTCAATCTCTAAGACAAGTACTTGAAACCTCCTGTCGTCGAAGATTATTCTTTGGTAGGTCCCCAATAATCAAATACAAGAAAGGAAAACGAGCAAAATTCTCTTTTTCGTTAAAGGTATAATCGTCTGCCCTGACGTATTTCAAGTTTGCTCGGTTTTCCTAACAACCCATTTACTATTTGATTTTCATATTTTCAAGAAGGATCATATTCTACGTCTTTGCTGAAGCTGGAACAAGAAAGATTCGTGCTTTGAGGGACCTCGACAAGAAACCATTCTTCACTAGAGTATTGGTTCACGAGCCTCCACCTTGAATCCTTAACCTTCCTTTCACACCTCTCTCATCCCCTTGATCAAATGTTGGTGAAGATGATGTAGTACAAGAAGCAATTCTTGTAAGATTTATTTCTTTGAAGAAGTTTGTTTAGGCGATTTCCCTCTTATTTGTTTATTGTTGAAACGACCAGATAACTAGTCTTGTAGACCACAATCATCAAAGTCATGTTTGAGCGAATATTTGTATAGGTTTCTTACACGTGCCAGAAAGGTGTCTCTTTCCTAATTTCCAAGTATACCTTCTTCACATTTGTTCATTTATACTAACCAGAGAGTTGAAATTTATCCCATCGAATGAATATTCTTTATCCCTTTCTCACTCATATGTCCTTGCCATTGGGTCTATAAGTTTAAATTTTCACTAACTGCAATTGCAATCAAAAGACTTGGTTCTTATATCGTTGTAAATAATACCACTCTTTTTGCCTCGAACAGTCATCATTGCCTTTTTGAAATCGTATAATCATAATTGAGCCTGAATATCTTCCGCGCTTCAGATTGTAACACATTCCTCACACACTAAATTTTCTGTGTAAAAAATAAAATAAAAAAGGTTGTAATTTTCATGTGAATATTGGAACAATTCTCCCTTCATCTAATCTTCTTCAATTTACAATGGAAATAGAAGTGTGAACACACAAAGAGGAATTCAACTTTACGTTTTCTACAAAGAAATTTTTATCTTTACTAATTATTTCATGGTAGGTGAACTTCCTTCCTCACTAAGAACTTGATATATCTTCTTACCTAAGAAAATAACATTTCTTCTTGATTAAGACTCACTATATTTGTGTGAGTAGCCACGATTTTTAATCACACTTGATCAATACTTAATTAATCATAACTCTTATATCATTAAAAATATTTGACTTCAATAAACATATTATAAAGTCAAAAAAAAAATTGTAATTGGTTGATCATGATCTTCTATCAAATTAATATATCTTTAATAATTTTTGGTAAACTTTTTTTAATAATTTGATATAATTGTTTTTGACCAAAATTATGGTGAAATAATAAAAGTTAAATTGTTCGAGTCAAACGAAATAATTGTTGGAGATATTTTTGCCCAGAAAGGCGCGTTGGATTGTAGGGAAAAAAAAAAAACAAAGAAACGAGAGAGATTAACAAACAAGAAATGAACGAACACATTTCATTTCTTCAATTAAAACCCTAACCTCCGTCATCATCGTCCCTCATTCTCGAGTCGCCGGAAAACGCTGCCGGAGTTCGTCGTCGACCTCCGCAAACACCGCAAAACTCGTTCAGGTTTTCATCCTTCTTATTTTCTCTAATTTTTTTCGATTTTTTTTTTTTAATTTGAGAAAATGCTATTCCATCGCGATTCTGAGAATGCATTCCGCACCGCGTTTCTATGATTAAGTGCTTAACCGGTGTGATTTACGATATAGTTTCAATTCCATTACGTATTGTTCTTGATGTTGTGTTATGATTTTTTTTCTTCTTGTGGTTTTTTAGTTAGTAATTTCATGTTTATACTCCTGTTCTTCAAATTTTGTAGTTTCTTATTTGTTGTTGTTGTTGTTGTTTATTTGGATGTTTTCTTGTTTTTTGCGCAGCGAAAAGAAGAGTGTGGGGTCTTTAATTTTCGAAGTTTTAGTACCTTGTTGATACATATGATTTTTTGATTGAAAAGATGAATTCGGAGCCATCAATGTCGGTTTGTGATGAACATTCTGAAGAAGAATTAGGGAAGCCAGTGATGGTAAATGGAGACTCAACTATTGTTGATCCGCCTAGGTTTAAGCGTCGGAAAGTTTCTGCTGTTCGTGATTTTCCGGAAGAATGTGGACCGTTTGGCTCTGCTGACGGTACGAGTGTTGAGGTTAAGAGTGGTGAAGATTTAGGTGGTGGTGATTCGGGTGAAGCTGATAGTCCCAACGACGAAAAGGATCCTCAAAATTTTGAGTTCAATGAAGATTTGTTTGTTGCAGACACTGTTGAACAAACAAGTGGCTGTAGTTTGAAGAAGGAGGATCCTGTGGTCTTATCTGATCAAGTGGATGTGGGTAGTTTTGCCAACGATGAACCTGCAAAAGTGGTATTGGTGGGCGTAGAAGCTATGGATATTAGTTTTGAAACTGAAGACTGTAGCTTGAAAAAGGAAGATCCTGTGGTCTCATCTCATCAAGTGGATGGGGATATTTTGGTTAACGATGAAGCTTCAAAAGTGGAATTGGTGGGCATGGAAGCTGTGGATATGGAATTGGAAACTGAAGACTGTAGCTTGAGAAAGGAAGATCCCATGGTCTCATCTCATCAATTGGATGTGCCTATTTTGGATAATAACGAAGATACAAAACTGACATTGGTGGGCATGGAGACTTTGGATGCGGAATTGGCAACTGAAAGCTGTAGTTTGAAGAACGAAAATGCAGCGATCTTATCTTATCAAATTGATGAGTCTACTTTGGCAAATGACGGACCTGCAGAACTGGCATTGGTCGGTATGGAAACTTCAGATATGGAATTTACAACAGAAGGCTCCGTAAAACAAGATTTATCTTCTATATCAGAGGCACCGGCTCCAGTTGGCGAGGTAGCTATGTCTGATAACTCAAAATCCTCATTGTCCAATATCAATATAGGTGGTTCTGGTGCTTGTATGAAGGAGGCTTTAACTAAAAGGTATCCTCCTCGTAAAAAAGTTGCAGCGTTAAGAGATTTTCCACGTTTATGTGGACGCAATGCTCCCCGTCTCAGCCAGGATGAGTGTCTAAAGGAGCTCGCTTCTTTGAAAGAAGTTGCAGCTACTGACCTACAAGAAGCAGAAAATAACAAAAGAAAGTTTGCCAACTTTGTTGAAGCTGATTTTGAAGGGAATGCGGTCAAGAAGCTGGATGTAGCTGAACCATCTACTGAGATGAGATTGGCACTGGATAATCATCATCAGGTTAAAGTGGAAAACATGAACATCGTTAAGGTCGAGGGAACATCAGAGCTAGATATTGATTACCCAGAACTCGAAAGTAGTTTGAAGGTCTCACCAGGCAGGAAAGTAGTGCTAGGTTTGATGGCCAAGTCAGAATGTCCTTGGGGATCTGATATTTGTTCCCCCAAATTTAAACCAACATCCATTGGTGGTACAGATGACAGGAAGGGAAAGAAAGTTGATTTTTATGCCCACCTGGACAGGTCTAAAACTGCGACCAAGTCCAAAGGTGTACTAAATCATTCTGGGCACCAGCCGTTGAAAAAGAAAAGAGAAAATTCTAGTTCTGATGACATGGGTCAATTAGTAACACGGGAGAAGAATTCTCTAGATCCTAATGAAAATAACAAACACTTTAAAAGTGTCCCAAAACCACGTGGTTATGTAAATGTTTTTCCTCTTGGTCGTAGTAATTTAAGTGGTCATGAGAGTGACTCAGTGGCCCGGAATAAAGTGAGGAAAACATTGCGCCTGTTCCAAGCTGTTTGTAGAAAGCTTTTGCAGGAAGCGGAAGCAAAACCAAAGTCAAATGTGAAAGAATCAAAGAGGGTTGATTTACAAGCTTCAAAAATACTTAAGGAGAAAGGGAGCTATGTTAATGAAGGGGAGAAGATCATGGGATCTGTTCCTGGGGTTGAAGTTGGTGATGAATTTCAATACAGAATAGAGCTTAATATAATTGGCCTTCATCGCCAGATTCAGGGTGGTATAGATTATATGAAGCAAAAAAACAAGGTCCTTGCAACTAGTATTGTTGCTTCCGGGGGCTATGCTGATGACTTAGATAATGCAGATGTTTTGATATATACAGGGCAGGGTGGAAATGTGATGAGCAGTGATAAAGAGCCAGAAGATCAGAAGCTTGAACGGGGCAATCTTGCTTTGAAGAATAGTAGCGAGGTCAAGAATTCTGTTAGGGTGATACGGGGATCTGAATCAGCGGATGGAAAAAGCAAGATATATGTTTACGATGGACTCTATGAAGTTGAGTCATATTGGCAGGATATGGGGCCACATGGGAAGCTGGTTTATAAGTTTCGCTTGCGAAGAAAGCCGGGTCAACCAGAGCTTGCTTGGAAGGTACTGAAGAAATCTAAAAAGTTCAAAAAAAGAGAAGGTGTACGCGTTGAAGATATTTCCTACGGGAAAGAGAAAATTCCCATATGTGCTGTGAACACCATAGATGAAGAGAACCCCCCTCCATTTAAATACATAACTAAGATGATGTATCCTGATTGTTGCAATATTGTCCCTCCAAAAGGCTGTAATTGTACTAATGGATGCTCTGACCACGAGAAATGTTCTTGTGTACTCAAAAATGGGGGGGAGATTCCATTTAATCATAATGGAGCTATTGTAGAAGCAAAGCCTCTAGTCTATGAGTGTGGGCCTAAATGCAAGTGCCCTCCAACTTGTTATAATAGAGTCAGCCAACTTGGCATAAATATTCAACTCGAAATTTTTAAAACCAAGTCAATGGGATGGGGTGTAAGATCCTTGAATTCCATCCCTTCTGGAAGTTTTATCTGTGAATATATTGGAGAGGTTCTTGAGGACAAGGAAGCTGAACAAAGAACTGGTAATGATGAGTATCTTTTTGATATTGGAAATAACAAAAACAACAGTAATCTTTGGGATGGACTTTCGAACCTTTTGCCAGATTCGCACTCAAGTTCAAGTGAAGTAGTGAATGATGTTGGCTTCACTATCGATGCCGCTCAGTTCGGTAATGTTGGGAGATTCATTAACCATAGTTGCTCCCCCAATCTCTATGCCCAGAATGTCCTTTATGATCACCATGACAACAGGGTTCCTCATGTCATGTTATTTGCTGCTGAGAACATTCCTCCCTTGCAAGAGCTGACTTACGATTACAATTACACGATAGATCAAGTTCGTGATTCCGATGGCAATATCAAAAAGAAATACTGCTTTTGTGGTTCTGTGGAATGTACTGGTAGGTTGTATTGAGGTTTTGCCTTGTTAATTGTTGGAACAATTTTTCTTATAGGTCTTTCAAACTAAAATCTCAAAAACTGGAGCTTCATTTTGAGCCATGTTAATGTCGGTAGTTGCTTCAGGATTATTCTGAGTTGGTCAGGATGCTATAGAAAAAGTTGGAACGAAAAGTATTCTTGCGTGACCTACTATTTTCATTTTATATGAAGCAAAATTTTGTCAAAAGGGCAAATATGTTGCCATTTGAATGTGTGAAAGCTCATGTTTGGGGTAGATTTTACCATAAACTGTTTTATTTTATAACAAAGTTTCACAAATTCTTTTTTTCAATTTCTATTTCTTGTCTCACCACCAAAGTCAAACCCTTGTGCCAATTTGGACCTTTGCTCCTTTTGCCGCTTCTGCATTGAATTGTTATTTGTTTGCTTCACTTCCTGTTTTTGTTAGTAACTGATTAAACAGATTAAATTTATTTGACTTTTTGTTCTTGTTTGCCATAGGTTTCCTCTATCGGAGGTAATCATATTTGAGGCTCTATGGGGGGCACTATATGTGGACACCTCTCCTAGCTGGGATTCGAACATTAGTTCACCATGCTGTGGAATTTTGTTAGACCCAACTCCAATAGATTATTTTTGACTTTTTGTTAAGCAACTCTATACAAATGTAAAAATATACTATAAAAATTTACAATCATATCTTCGCAAATACTATATTAAGTTATGATTTGATTCATCAAGAATGATATTTTGAAACTAAATATTTTCAACATCCATTCACGTATATTACTCTTCCTATCACACTATTAACCCATGTTATCTATTGTATTACTCTCCACGTTTTTCTCTTTCGAGATGTATACATCTATATGGGTGTCCACCTAATATTTTCATTAATATATTCATGATCTAAGAGGGAGTAGAACGAGATATGGGGTTGGATGTACTTTGCAAAATCTTATGACTATTAATCTCTTTTCCTCACATCTAGTTAGCGTTGACCAAGCCTAAAGTAGAACCTTAAACAAGATTTGTATACTAGACTAGATGCAAATAACTGAGTGTTCATCTTGTTAATCTTATTGTCATTTTTCTCTTTTGTGTTCCTATCATTTGAGCTGAATTCACTTGAACATGCAAGTGAATTCAATTCACGTGCATACTGTTAGTACCAAATTCAAACATTGAATTCCAAATTCACTAACGGAAAACTTATAAAATCTTTTATACACAAATTTTAAAAGAATAAAAAATTGTTCACGGATGTTATGCTAAAAAAAAAATGTTAATTAGCTTTGTTGATTGTAAAATTGTAATAGCTTATGATTTGGATATAGCTGTATAAAGTTGATTCGATGCATATGCCAGTAGGTTTTTTGTTTGTCCTACGAGTGGTTTTCTAAATGCAGCTCAAGTTCATGGCAAATAATCAGATCATCATTTAGATCATCATTTAAGTACACGTGAATTGGATTCACGGACATCATGTAAATTTTGGATTAGCAGATTGTACGTGAACACAAGTTAATTTAATCTACTTAAAATCTGAAATTTTAAATTGCTTAAAACATCAAGTTTGTACTATTAATATTCTATGATTTGAGACTTGTAGAAGATATTAAGTGATATACTTTTGTGCGTGTCCTAAGAGATTGCTAATATACTTTCCCTTGTTTTTATTTTTTAACAAAAATTGTGTTTGAAGCTGTAAGATTAAATCACTAAAACTCTCACAAGAATATTAGCAAATTCATTGGATTTCTTATTACATCAGAAGCCAAACACAAGCAGAGGAGAAAAGACACATTTTATTCATTCATTTATTGATTTATAGAATGACACAGACCAGGAACAGTAAAACACTAGTCATCTAGTTCCAAATCTATCTATAAGTACTTTTTATTTTTAATCAAACTGAATTTGTGAGTCATAAACAGCCCCAGCTTCCCAATCACTAGAGATAACAGTCTTGGACTCCACCCAATACAGCCCAGCACTACCACTCACTTGGAGCCTCAACTTGATCTCACCTCTTGGAGGGTTCTCTGCATCAAACACTGTTCCAAATGCCCTACGCATTGGCCTCCATTCTTGGCAATCTTCCTGTTCCATTACCATTTCAAGTAAACCCAATTCAATTTCAAGAAATGTAACTAAAAAAATATTAACAATCTCAAAATAAAGGTATACCTGCCACAACTGAACAGCAGTTACATCATTTGTTCCACCAACATAGAGAATAAGAATGGCTAAGTAGTGAGGATTTTTGCTGCGTTCATGGACCTTAAACAAGATATTATAGCCATTGTATTTGCAAGGGATTCTTTTATATTCTATATCCACCACACCATATTTAAAAAGTTCTGCAGATGCATCACCATTTTTGCCCAAATTTGAATAGCCACGGGGACTCATGATGAAGTCTGTCCTATCTCCCACACCGAAATCGGTCACCACCACATATGCTCCATTCTCGTCACACAATTCTGGTATTTTGCACCTCACCTATTTCATCATTATTTATTATATTTCATAAGTAACTAATTGTTAGTTGATGTTGGTACAATTTTTCCTTTATAATATATATTACTTCAAAATATGTCACATCAGTTAATGAATATATGATAAATCATATTTTTTCATATTCATTAATTAACACGCGTAAAATAATAGTAAAGTTAAGTAAAGTTATTACTTGATAGCATGCACCACAACCAGATCCATTCTTCCATAGCGAAGAAACGCCTGCGACATTGCCATCATTTACTGTCTGTCCATAATCACCATAGCCACAAGCTCCCTCTAAAACAGGTTAATAGCTACTCAGATTATGTATTTTATGCAAAGAGCCAAAGTAATGCAATGTCTAGGTTCACCGGAAAAAAATGTTGTATACTGTCTCATTGAATCGGTTTATAAATCGGTCGCAAAAACATGTCAAACCTAAAAAATGTGCACAACACTCTATACACATTTATAAAAATTGACAGGGTTGAGTAGGTTAACCAATTTGAGATAAAAATTGAATGAGATAAATGATCGAGATTAAAATACAAAGAAAATAGTAACATAATAATTAATATATTAAAATTTTATGTATAATTTTTTTAAATAATGTGCTATGTCACATGCACTATATATAATAAATTTTGCACGAGTATATATTAGTAGAAGACACTTACTTGGATTTGCATAACAATCTGGGCTACCATAATAGGTTGCTCTAGAGCAAACAAAAGAGTCTTGAGAGGAACACAAGACAGGTAAGAGCAATATGACACAAACAAAACCAATTTGGTGCTTAAAATTAGGTTCCATCATGTTCAATGACAAATTGTCAAAGCACAAAAGAGGAGAGAAATGCAAAGAATTATTTAGGATGCTAAATGCAAGAAACTAAAAATAACTATGAATAAGAGAAGAGTTTATGGGATGGAAAGCAAATAAAGATAGAGTCATATTTATAGGACAAGCTTGAGGTCCATTTACTGAAGTAAGTAAGGCTTTGTTTGGGAGTTTGGAGGGGAAGAAAAGGAAAGACTTTGACGGGTGCAAAATATGTGGAAAAATAGAGAAATCTTTCAATTTTTTTAAAAGAGTAGTTTTTTAGAGAATGATAAATTAATGCATATGCTTACTTGATTTTTAATTTTAAAAATGTTATAACAACATATATTAAATTTGAATAATTCTTATTAACCCTCCAAAACCCCCAAAACCCTTCCGCAATACAATTTTTTAGTTCCTCCAAATGAGGAGGGTTTTGTATTATGAAGAAAAGTTAACCCCACAAAGCCCTCCTCTATCATTTTCCTCTATTTCTTTCACTTGCTCATTCCTTTTTTCCTAAGCCTTCCCCTCCCTTCCCCTCCAAACTCGCAAACAAAGTCTAAGTAGTAACCAATAAATTATTTGTTCCCTTCCACTTGGAACTATGAAATAGATGAAAATTGGAATAATGATGTGTACATCTATTCCCTATGATTTGGACCACAAGGGCCACGGTCATTATATAATATTTGAACTAGGTTTTTGTTTTTGTGTGCACATAACCAGTTTATTATTACAGTGGGAAATGCCTAATTTTGTTTTACATTGAAACGATTTTCTTGGAAGATACATGCATTTTGAGCTCAACTCAAGGATATGAATTCTGATAAAAATAAAATCCGAATTAAAAAATGGCATCATAGCCTCTGTTAGATGTGTTACTAAGACTTCGTCTCTGTTGTTCTAAACGTGTGACTACTCATTCTCAAAGTCGGTCCAAAAAATTTGGAGGCTTAAAGTAAATTTTGAAACATAGTTTTTTTTTATCCTTAGACTAAATCAACGCATAGAAAACAAAAGTTTTGTCATTCTCAAATCTATTTTATTTTAAAAAATTTGGTTAGAAAGGAGAACTCACTTTATATACTCGCATATTCATCGATAGAGATAATTCAATGCTCGTCAAAGATCGCTCAAAATATCAACTTTATCGTAAAGAAAAACAAAATTGCTCATTTAAATTTTTTGTATCTAGGACTAGGTGTCAAAATCATTTTTAACATTCAAGTCACACTTAAATATCTAGCAGCCACGTTTGGCTGTAACGCACCAAGTGCAGCACTCCACTAAGTGATTCGTTAAATATATGAGCACTACTTGTAATTTGTAACTAAATTCAATTGGATGAGGTAATTAAAAAAAATTCAATTGGATCCAACTATATTTGACGCTTTAAGCACATCTCAAATCATCTTAAAGACACTACAAAGATAGACGTAAACTTCCCTCCCTATGATAGTTCATCGAGTGTCATCGTCATAATTACGTGTTCTTTTCTTCTTTTTTTTATAAGTGTTTTTTCATCATCGTGATCTCACTTCATTTCATAGAGATTTAAAATAACAAAAATGCCGACAAGTATTTTAGGATATTATTTAAGAAATAAAAAAGGTAACTTTTAGGGATAATATAACAATATAGTGTTGGAAAACTTGGTAACACTATACTCCGTCCCATATTATAAGAAGAAAAAAAAATCACACTTGTTAAGAAAACTAAAATATAGTAGTTTGTAACATAGTTTTATGTGTTAGCTTTGAAATAAGTTTTTTAGGAAGATGTAAAAACAATTTTCATTGGTAGTTGATTATAGAGAAAATGAAAAAGAGAGCAAATTGAATGCACTTTGCATTTAACTTTCCTTTGGAAAAGATAATTTTTTGATAAAACATAATTAAATATGATAAAAGTTGGTCTTTTTTACTTATAATTTGGGACAAAGAAAATGAAATTTTTTTGCTTATAATTTAGGACGGAGGGAGTATGTCTCTCCTTCATAAATAAACTTGAATTCGATTTTTAGACTTGTTCATTTAGGAGGAAGTCCAACCAGTTATGTGAAAAAAATTGATGTCTTGCTCTTTATTTGAAGATTAGTCTCATATCAGACTCAAAAGTGACATAAACTGTGCAATACTTTGAAGCGTCTAGTAGACTCAAAAAATATAATTACAACGAGTAATTGGGAGTCAAATACCTGATGATCAATATGACCAACAAGAGACATTGACTCTTTGCCTCCACCAATAACTTTAAATATTTGATATGTATAAGCTATCAAGAAATGCTAGTAACACACATTTTAACACACTCTCTTTGATTGATTAAAACTCACACGAATCTCACCAAATTTACATGGGTGTCACATGATTTAGTGGAACTCATGTAAATTTTAACTAATCAAAGAAAGTATGTTAAAATGTGTGTTGCTAACATTTCTCAATAAATTATCACTTATATTATATGTTTTTTTTTTGGGTACAAACTTATATTATATGTTATTATTCCTCGAAGACAAAGGGAATGAGTTCATCTTTGCTCCATTTAGCTTTCCTCAATTTACCCCATTTCAAGTTATAGATGTACGACACGTGGAAAAAATACAATCAAAGGCAAGGATTAAATGTTTTAAAAAAAGCTGAAAAGCAGAACACACTTTCTTCTTCTTTCCTCTTATCATCATCATTCTTTTTTGGTTACAACAAATTGATTTACTCAAACTTAATTTAAACAATTTCTCATTCAATATGAATCGCTAACATCATTATATTTACACCGTTGTTGTCAACTAGCGCATATTTTGATGTTATTAAGAAGAAGGATATCACTAAGGGCCGTTTGGTTCAGATTTTTTAAAAAAAAAAAATCTATTTTTTTCCTTTAAAAAAATCATTTTTTTCATTTTTAAGTGTTTGTTTAGAATTTTTAGAAAAATCATTTTATAAAAAAAATCTATTTTGACCCTAAAATGAAAAGCTATTAGGATTAAATTTTTTCAAAATCTATTTTTCTCAACAACAAGGAGATAACACATGTGCATGTTAGAAAGTCTATTTCTTTCTCCAACTTCAGCTGTCATTCTTGATCAACCTCGGATCGAACTCCAAAACTATTGACAATGTGACTATAAAGAGAACTTCACCATAACATGTTGCACACCACCATATAAACCATCTTTCATTGAGGGTTGGGTAAAAACAAAAAATCGACGCATTATGCTAGTGTGGCTTTATTAATTTTTTTTTTTGACAAAAGTAAACGATATTCATTCATTCAAATTGATAAAGTACATCGATACAATACAAATCCAAATTCGCTAAAAACAAAAAGGATGAATCTGCGAACAAACTCACAACATCCATGTTAATAGCATAAAACGGCAAAGTATCTATGCCTACAAATATGACTAATATGACTATATTCAAGTCTTCGGAATACTCATGTCTCTGGATCTGCAACGTTGACGACGCCAAAGTCATTGTCATTGATCGGATCTCCACTTGCTCAAAGTTAATCTTTCAACTTGAATCAAATAAACACCGCACTAAGACGGGAAATCAAAACACACCGCACAAAGACGGGAAATCAAAGCAAACAGAGTCGTTCAGACGACGAAATAAAAAAAAAATCGAAAAAAACAGAAAATATGTGAAATCTTTTATTCAAATAGGATAGAAGGAAAAGCAACTCGGAGGGGTGATTTTTTGGTCTAAATTGACCCTAAACCACCCCTCCGACAAGAAGAAGAAAAGGGTGACGGCTAGGGTTTGAGAAGGAGAGGAGGTGTGGCTTTATTACTTATTATTACACTATTACTACTCCAATCTAAAAATTCATTTCCATCTTGCACCACAAGATAGCAACATGTCACACCTTTACCTGCATAATTCATATATGGCATCCCATCAACCAACTCAGAAAATATAAACCAGCGTGAGCCGCTCCTTTGTTCTCCCATAGTACTCATCAAATTCAAAACCGCATTATGAAGTTTATCAACAATAAGGGACAAATCAAATACCAAAGTCTCTCACCAATAAAACAAAAAACGAACGCCAAAATAACGGTATTAATTTGACACAATTCAGTATAATTGTGCAATTCAGTATTTGAGATTCAATAATTTTTAAAGTTTAATAAAATATCAATTATTATTTTATTGATAATATTCTCAAGTACTTATCGTAGAGAAATAAATATGTTGAATGAGATAGTAAATACTATCTCCAGTATTCCCCTAAAAAAACAAAACTTTCTCTTATTACTATAAGACAATCCACTAAAATTCACGAGCATTGAGAGAAGTAGTTACAGTAATAAATTTGTCAAAAAATTGTATTACTTTTACATATGTATCCCAACAAATATCAATATAATAAGAGAGAAATATCCTGACCGAAAAAAAAATAAGAAAGAAATATGAGTATTTTTGTAAAGAAATAATTAATGCATTTGTTGAATTTTGAAAATAATCTTATATTAAGGGACAAAGAAAAAGTGAAAACGAGTCTTGAAATTAGGGATGGAGGGAAGAG
This sequence comes from Medicago sativa, assembly GCF_051527215.1. Lineage (NCBI taxonomy): Eukaryota > Viridiplantae > Streptophyta > Magnoliopsida > Fabales > Fabaceae > Medicago > Medicago sativa. The sequence continues at coordinate 5,993,941 of NC_140753.1, forward strand.
TTTGGGTTTGTTCCATTTATCTACCCTTTATTTATTGTCCATTTATAAGAGAGATAGACAAAAGTGATACTATATTAGTATGACTTAGAGCATCCACAATGGTAGTTCCCTAACAAGGACTCTTTAAATAGACCCCACGTGACACATCACTTATTTATAATTTTTTAATAAAAGTACCTATTAAGGACTCAATGACTCCAATGACAATACACTAATAAGGACTCCAATGAAAAATACTTAAATATGTCCCACAATCTTTACATATTAAACAAAAATAATTTATCTATTACTCATTTTTACAAGAGGGACCAAGTAGTACACATTTTATTACTTCTTTATGCAAGTGGGACCAAGTAGTACACATTTTATTAATTCTTTATGCAAGTGGGACCAAGTAGTACACATTTTATTACTTTTTTAAACGTGGGATCCGTTAGTTACCTAGGAGAGAGAGGGTCCTTATATAGTTGTCCGTTCCTTAACGGGGACTCAATTTTTCTTCCTCCAATGGATGGTCCTTAACGGGGAGTGGTCCTTGTTAAGTAAGAACCCCTCATTGGAGATGCTCTTACTAATCTTCTACATGTGTCAATCTCTCTCATAAATGAAAAGTAAATGAATGGTAAGTAAATGAAGCAAACCTGAATTGTGTATCAATACGGTAGAATCTTCTCATTTCCTATAAGAAATGGTGGGCACAGTTTAAACACTAATTAATGATCTCGCTTGGTGAAGACACCTAATATCTATTTTTTTTGCGTTTATCTCTCTCCAAATAGAGAAGATACCAACTCATGTATAAATAACCTTAAAATGACGACCGAAAAGAAACGGATAGAGTAATCGTGGAGATTAAATTTTTGAATTTTTCACTCAATAATAGTAAAATTTTGGTGTTATTCTTTCACAAGGTACACATTTTTTATTTTTATTTTTTGTGTAAATGAACTTTTTGTCATCTACTTCACCTGAAACAAGATTTTAGTATCCCATTTTAAAATCGAGGTTTTATGTTTCGAAATTTTATGCATCATTGCAATTTTGGTTCTAACCAAATCTTTTTTCACCTAAAAAGTGGTAATTTTTGGGTCCAAAAGTTATATTTTGTGGTATATTCCTTATAAATTCAAAATTGGGATAAACAAAGTGGGATATTTTGTTAAGAGAATCTTGCAAATACTTAAATAAGAAGAAGACGAAAAACATTTGATATATTAGAATACAGAATTGAACTTATAATATTTCTCTTATTCGTATTTAACATGTGTGAATTTCTCTTCTTTTTTTATGAATGGGAAAGCAAAAAAAAAAACACACAAGTTAAACTCGGAGGAAAGTAGTCCCTATAGAGTCAACAATAAAAGTAGTCGAAAAAGGAGTTGGACATTGCCTCCAAACAATCGAGTCACCCTCCAATCTTACTCCGTATTTCGCTAACCAATGCACACAACTATTACCTTCCCTCAATGAATGATGGAAAGACGAGCCAAGGATAATCAATAAATCTCTTAATGAGGTCAATAACCGGTGCATAGGGGTGAGTTGTCGGAACTCCTTCCTTAATTAAAGTCAAAGTTGATTTGCAATTTGATTCACATTTAATATGTCGAAAGTCATTATTCCATGTCATCTGAAGGCTGGGAAAAATAACTTGCAGTTCTGCCAGAGAAACTAAATAACCAATATTATTTGACCTTTTGATTTTTATTAACAAAAATATAATTCAATATTATTATATTTTTTAAAAAATGGGGACCTATGAGGTATGAAACTTGTTTGACAGCTGGAAAGTGTCTAGCTCTGCTATTTGTGTCGACACACTTTTAAATTTTTGAGTGCAAAATAATTGATATTATCATACTATAGCATAGCATGAACCACCTTCTACCAATGGTGACAAACCACCTAAGTTAATTAGTTAATAGTGGAGATGAAGATATGATTGATGATTATTGCTCTATAAGGTACCATCGTATTCATCTATGCGTAAGTGTGATGATATATAATTCCAATTCCAATGTCTCCCACCCTAATTAAACCGCTCTCCCCACGTGTTCAGAAACAATGAAATAAGTAATGACAGGTGGAATTAAAACTAAACCAAGTTCAAAAGGGGTGTAGACTATACATAATGCAATTGAAACTATCGTAATGCAAAATGCAACTTATATATGCAATGTGTAAATTAAGTTCACCTAAACAACTCAACTATCGACTTTAGGTGGAGTCTTGTTATACGTGTCCCTTATTCCTTTTCTATTTCATTTTTCAAGGAGCAATTGCATGGGTAATACACAAATATACATACATAATTACATACACACGTATGATATGGTCATGAAAACAACAAGCAATTGCTCTCCTCTTCAAGAGCCAACTAATACTTGCACTTAGTGGCAGTGGAATAGAAAATACAAGAAACTAAAGAGAATATGGATGTCAATGTGATCAATAGAAGGTTACTAGCTACTATACATGGCAATGAGTACATAATACAAAAAAGATGAGAAAAGGAGAAAAAAGTGATTGCTAGTTAATAACTAGTTAATAAAGTGAGAAATTTTTTTCACTTTTAAGTACTCCCTTAAATGGCAATGTAACATTAAGTACTCCTTAAATGACTCCTTAAATATTAAATACTTTTTAATAACCCATACATTAAAGTGATTCCACTTTAAAATACTCCTTTTAGTATCCCATTACATTAAAGTGATTCCAACCCATACATTACATTAAAGTGATTCCAACCCATTACATTAAAGGGATACTAATATTAATTTGCCATATTAACATACTCCTTAAATGGGTTATTTCTCACTTTTTAATAACCCATATATTAAAGTGATTCCAACCCATAATTTCTCACTTCCATAATACATGGCAATGTGTCATCCTAATATAATTCTCTGTCATCCTAGCTTCATCTCATGAAAATGGTGGTATCAAGTCAACATACAAGGCAAGTAAAATAAACAAAACTGATTCAAAAAAGGTGTATTGAAAATGAATGATAATGTAACATATAACTGTCATTCTCAGGCAAAAACGAATGATAATTTAATCATATAACTATGTCTATACTTAAACAATGAACTAAAACTGAACTAAGACAATAAATAAATGACAAGAAAAAAAGAGACTATTTGAGAACAGATAGGTAAAATGGGAAAAAACTAGAAAACTGCAGCTACAAGCTTATATAGCAAGTAGTGGTGGTGGTGTTTCTCTAAGCTTCCCAACCTCTCAAAAGTGTAGCGCGAGCGACACGGTTGAGTCCAAGAGTGAAAGCTCCCATTCGCAAGTCACAGTTGTGAGTTTTACAGTTTGATTTTATGTCATTGAAAGCTTTGGTCATGTACCTTTTTAGCTCCTGGTTCACTTTCTCTTCATCCCACATAAATCCTTGAATATTCTGCACAAACCATATAGAGAAGTTTAAAATCTACTTCAATAGGAACATGTTTCAAAGAGCTGTTACACTGATCTTATTAACTATTACCTGAACCCATTCAAAGTAGCTTACTGTCACTCCACCAGCATTGGCATAAACGTCTGGTAATATAATTACTCCTTTCTTAGACAGTATCTGCAACAAATTTTAAGAATGAAAAATCACTTTGAAGTGAAAAATATGTGAGACTCATTTTAAGTTCTTCAATATCCTTTCCTTACCTCATCAGCATCAGGGTCAGTTGGATGATTTGCAGCCTCTATAATAAATTTTGCTTTCACATCATTAGCATTTTCCCTTCAAGAAACAATAGATGAAGTTGAAATTACACCAACAATTTATTTTAACAATGATGATTTATAAACTAAGGTGACTTAGATAAAACATACTTGTTGAGAACACCTCCCAAAGCACATGGAATGAGAACATCACAGTCATGAACAAGCAAATCATTTGGATTCATAGCATCTCCTCCTGAGAAATCCTTCAAACTTCCATTGCCTGCCTTGTGTTTCAGAAGAGCAGCAATATCAATCCCATTTGGATTACTAATAGCACCATTGATGTCACTCACTGCAACCACCTTACCACCTCTCTCAAAAATTGCCTTTGCAGCCCAGGTGCCCACATTGCCAAACCCCTAAAAAGTGTATCATATTAATAATCAACGTCATATAGATGCAGTGTTGTTAAATATCAGTGCTGTAACACTATTGCATGGCAGAACTTGAACAAATCGCCATAGTTCATCCATAGGCTATTTAAAACAAAATACTGTGAAATAGCGGACCATAGAGGCGCTATATCGCTGTTGCGTAGCAGAATTTGAACAAACTGTTATTTTCCGCAGTCCGCAATTGACAACACTTTATTGATGAAAGTCATATATTGGATATCATAGTGATGGCGTAGTGAAGAAATACCTGGATGGCAAATGTCATATCAGAAATCGACTTCCCATATTCAGCAAATAAAGCCTCTGTTGCAAAAACCACTCCCAGTCCTGTTGCGGCCTCTCTTCCCAATGAACCTCCAAGATCCTACAGGCCAAATGTTTCAAACCAATTTCTTGAATCTTGGATGCTAAATTATCATTTTGTATACAAGAAAACTATGATTGTGCATAAAAAAAAAATAGGTGAACCAGCATGTATCCTCCTATTCGTTGGTCACAAAATTTAGACAACAAGCCTTAGCCTTGGTTCGCCATGTTTTCGAGACTAATCTGATTAAGAGGATATTTAAATTGATTATTTTAGCTTGTCTACTGTACTGGGTCTGGCATAAACATTTGTGAGATTGTTTGAGAGCTTATGGAAACAGCTTATGATATGTCTATAAGCAGTTTTCAACTTATTGCCATAAGCTCTCAAAGATACCATGTAAAAACAGCTTATAGCTTATTTTAAAACAATTTGACTTTATTTTTATCTTTTGTTAATAGCTTATACAAAACTATTTATATGATAAGAATTATACTATAAGCACTTAACTAAGTTGTTTATCCAACTTAGGGCCTAAAACTACAGTTGGCAGTGATTATGAAATATTATTTTACACTTACAATAGGCTTGCCAGTCACAACTGCTGGTGAATGACCATGAAACTTTGAATATTCATCGAGAATCCAAGCCATTGTCTGTGAATTAGTTCCCATATCAGGGGCAGGAACATCCCTATGAATGCCAATGAGATCATGAATCTTTTGGGTGAAAACACGAGTGAGACGTTCTAACTCGCTGATGCTCAGATCCTTCGGGTTGCAGCCGATTCCGCCCTTTGCTCCTCCGTATGGAATGTCTACCACAGCTGTCTTCCATGTCATTAGCTGAGCTAGAGCATTCACTTCATCAGGGTCAACCTAGCACCAAAAAATGTGACACTTTGGTACATTGATACTCGAAAGCAAGGTAAATAGTTTATAACTTACATTCATACATAATGTTAGAAAATTAAATCAAGCATAATCTAGAAGATTTTAGAAGTATGATGTGGCTTATGAGATAAGATTGCCACTTAAGTTGCAAAGTTTGAATTGAACACTAATACTTAGCTATTAGTAACTTACTTGTCCATTAAGTTTACTTAACAATTAAGAGTTGCATAAAAGAGCAACACATGGATACTAGGTGTCTTATGTTTGTATAATTACTTGGAAGCTAAGTATGCTTAGTCATTAAGAATAGTCTTAGTATTTTGCCTATAAAAGGCCATGCTTGTACCATTGTGACATATCAAGTTTGAGTAAATAAGATTAGTGTGTTAAAAGAAATTCTCCATTGTTCTCTTTGTTAGTTTACTTGTGAGTTTGTGTGTTATATGTCCCACTGATATCAAATTGGTATCAGAGCAGGTTAGGTCCTGCAAAGTGTCAGCGTCAAAAATAGTTTGATTGTGTGAGGAACAAAATAGTTCTCACTCTGTCAAAGTCAGTGTCAAAAATAGTCCGAGTGTGTGAGGAACAAAAGAGTTCTCACTGTGTCAAAGTTATTGTGAGCATATTTTGAAAAAGATATGGCAAACAATTTCAATATCGTTTGGTCCGGTCCCAAATTGAATTCTGAATTAGATTTCAATTATTGGGAATTTATGATGACAACACATCTTAAAGCTCACAACATCTGGAGCTATGTGGAGTCTGGTTTGCAACAAGGAGCTGATGAACTTGCTCGTAGAAGGGACCAGCTGGCACTATCTCAAATTCTTCAAGGAATAGATTACTCAATTTTCGGCAAAATAGCAAATGCGAAGACTTCAAAAGAGGCGTGGGACATATTGAAGCTGTCACACAAAGGAGTTGAGAAAGCTCAGAAATCGAAGCTGCAGTCTCTGCGTAGAGAATATGAAAGGTACGAAATGTCCAGTTCTGAAACAGTGGAACAATATTTTACTCGTGTTATTAATCTTGTCAACAAGATGAGAGTGTATGGAGAAGATATTCCGGATAGCAAGGTGGTGGAGAAAATTCTACGCACCATGCCGATGAAGTTTGATCATGTGGTGACTACGATATTAGAATCCCACGATACCGATACCTTGTCGGTAGCAGAGTTGCAGGGAAGTATTGAAAGCCACGTCAATCGAATATTAGAGAAGACTGAAAAAGTGAAGGAGGAAGCCTTGAAAAGCCAGGTGAACCTCAACAACGCTGCTGAATCCAGTCAGATGGGTGAAGCCAGAGCACGTGATAATTTCAACAATGGAGGAAGAGGAAATTTCAGAGGTAGAGGTCGAGGAACCTTTAGAGGAAGAGGACGTGGCAACTTCAACCAATGGAGAGACAACAATTACAACAATTTCAATCAATCACATCAAGGAAGAGGTGGAAACAACTTTGGTTCCAACAACCGTGGCAGAGGAAGAGGTTATTCCAACCAAGAGAGAACAAATAATGGTTGCTTTAATTGTGGAAAGTACGGGCACAAAGCAGTTGATTGCAGATATAAACATCAGGCAAACATGGTAGAGAACTCATATCAATCCTCTGGTGAGTCTTCCCAAAATCAACACAGTTTATTTTTAGCAAGCAATACACTTTCGGAAGAACAAAATATCTGGTATTTGGACACCGGATGTAGTAATCATATGTGTGGGAAAAAGGAATTATTTTCTTCTCTGAACGAAACGGTAAAATCTACCGTGAAGTTTGGAAATAATTCAAATATTCCAATTGAGGGGAAAGGCCAAATTGCTATCAAATTGAAAGATGGATCGCAAAATTTTATTGGCGACGTTTTCTATGCTCCTGGTCTTCATCACAACCTCTTGAGCATGGGACAACTGTCAGAGAAAGGTTACAACATGCAGATTCACAAAGGCTATTGCACTTTGATCGATAGAAATGGAAGATTCATCACAAAGGTAAAAATGTCATCTAACCGCCTATTCCCTCTGAAAATTCAACATGATCAATTTCCTTGCTTGAGTTCAATAATTCCAAATGATGATTGGTTGTGGCACATGAGATTTGGTCACTTTCATTTTTCTGGCTTGAATTATCTGTCACGAAAAGAATATGTTTCTGGTTTGCCTGTTGTGAACATTCCAAGTGGTGTATGCGAGACATGTCAAATTGGAAAGAAGCATAGAGAATCATTTCCAACCGGAAAGTCTTGGAGAGCAAAGAAACTCCTGGAGATCGTTCACTCAGATTTGTGCTCGGTTGAAATACCAACACCTGGTGGATGCAAATATTTTATTACTTTCATTGATGATTTTAGCAGAAAGGCTTGGGTGTATTTTCTAAAGCAGAAATCAGAAGCTATTGATGCCTTCAAGACATTCAAAGCGTTCGTAGAAAAACAAAGTGGTTGTTCAATCAAAGCACTCAGAACAGACAGAGGCCAAGAATACCTCGTCGGCACAAATTTCTTTGAGCAACATGGAATCCAACATCAGTTAACCACCAGATACACTCCTCAACAAAATGGAGTAGCTGAAAGAAAGAACAGAACAATCATGGATATGGTGAGATGCATGTTGAAAGCCAAACAAATGCCAAAGGAATTTTGGGCAGAAGCATTTGCTACTGCAATTTATATTTTGAACAGGTGTCCAACAAAAAGTGTTCAAGAAAAGACTCCCGAAGAAGCATGGAGTGGAAGGAGGCCCTCAATCAGACACCTTCGAGTTTTTGGATGTATTGCATATGTTCATGTACCAGATCAAATCAGAAAGAAGTTAGATGATAAAGGCGAGAAATGTATCTTTATTGGATACAGTTCAAATTCAAAGGCCTACAAGCTTTACAATCCGGAAACAAAGAAGGTGATCATCAGCAGAGATGTGATGTTTGATGAAGGAGGAATGTGGAATTGGTCATCAAAGTCACAAAAGGAGCCGATAGTAACTCCAAATGATTATGAAGAGGAGGCTGAGAATATAGATTCAACACCTGATGAACCAGACGAACCTGATGAGCCAGAAACATCAAACAGAGCACAAAGAAATCGAAGATTACCAGCTCGATTGCAAGATTGTGTTTTGGGTACAGATAATGACCCATCTGATGAAGAGATTATCAACTTTGCTTTATTTGCAGATTGTGAGCCAGTTACTTTTAAAGAAGCCTCCGATGATGAAAATTGGATAAAAGCTATGGATGAAGAAATCAATGCAATTGAGAAGAATAAAACATGGGAGCTGACTGAATTACCAGCAGACAAGAAGCCGATAGGGGTGAAGTGGGTGTACAAGACAAAGTACAAACCCAATGGTGAGATTGATCGCTATAAAGCGAGGTTGGTGGCTAAAGGTTACAAACAAAAACCAGGTATTAATATCGGGTTTCACAAGATACGAGAACTGATAGCTGAAAAAGAAGTGGTGATCGAGTTCTGTCCCACTGAAGAGCAAATTGCATATATTATTACAAAATCGTTGAAGATTGAGTTATTTTACAAATTGAAGAAAATGCTTGGAATGACAAATTTGGAAGCTTGATTTAAGGGAGGCAATGTTAGAAAATTAAATCAAGCATAATCTAGAAGATTTTAGAAGTATGATGTGGCTTATGAGATAAGATTGCCACTTAAGTTGCAAAGTTTGAATTGAACACTAATACTTAGCTATTAGTAACTTACTTGTCCATTAAGTTTACTTAACAATTAAGAGTTGCATAAAAGAGCAACACATGGATACTAGGTGTCTTATGTTTGTATAATTACTTGGAAGCTAAGTATGCTTAGTCATTAAGAATAGTCTTAGTATTTTGCCTATAAAAGGCCATGCTTGTACCATTGTGACATATCAAGTTTGAGTAAATAAGATTAGTGTGTTAAAAGAAATTCTCCATTGTTCTCTTTGTTAGTTTACTTGTGAGTTTGTGTGTTATATGTCCCACTGATATCACATAATCAAAACTACAAACATAAAGCATGAGAATAGCAGTCTTGATGACAATCAAAAGATCTATGCTGAATAAATTGATGATGAAACATTCATGATGCAGTTAAACTTACAAACTGCTTTTACAAGTTTATGACTCAGAAAATATTTAAAATCTGCTCCAATGATAGAAAACCATTCTCAAGTTCAGCTCATGTCCACCAGTACACTCTTTGCTGCTCAGAAAATTTGGACAAACTACATTTTATTCATATATTCTGAGAAACAGTTAATGAATAGGATAAAATGCAGCATGTGTCTCATGTTTGGAATTAAAAGATTGGAACACGTAAGAATTTTTTTAAAGAATGTTTATTATAAGAAAAACAAATTTGGATTAACATTTAGGAAACAAAAATATTGGACTTATTATAGTTCATTACTAATAGTTGAAGTTTTAAATTAAGCTTATATTTGATCTAAAATTACATTCTTTTTCTTTGTTGTTTAGACTTATATTTGTCGTTTAGACGCTAGATAAGAATAAAAGAATAACATGGACTTTTTCATATAAAAGATTCAACCTCATATCATAATTAAGGAGCACCAAACTTCTTGCCACTTGATCCAACATTTATCGGTAAATTTTAAGATCTTTAAAATGACGACCATAACACTAAGGATAGTAATGGATCGCCACAATATTAAAACTTAGAGATCATTGCAGTCATGATTACAATTGAAAATGCATTAGCAATAATCACATTAATCTGTGATTTCATACAATACTTAGGATTGCATGAACCACCACAATAATAACGGTAAGACATAATCGCAATCGCAATAACAACCGCGACTATAACACATCAATTGTTCAAAATAGTGATAGTTTATTTTCAAGTTTTCAATTTTAATAATAATGAATATCTATCAAAAACATTGACAAAACTCATGAATATTAAATCATTACAAGAAAGAAAGAAAACCTCAGGGTGATAACGTATTCCTCCTTTCATAGGACCACGTGCATTGTCATGTTGGATCCGAAAACCGACGTATGAAACCAAACTTCCGTCATCTTTTGGGATCGTACATTCAACCTATCAAATGACATAAAAATGATGAATATAGATACGAAATGAAAAGAATAGAAAAACAAAACAAAAATGGAATTGAAATAACAAAAAACCTTGATTTCTCTGTAAGGAATGAGAAGGCTTTTCTCAAGTTTGGAATCCAAACCAAGAATTCTAGATGCACGTTGGAAATTACGGTTGGTGGCAACAAGAGCGTTCATGGCTGATGCTGAATGAATGTTTGACTCAGTTTAGTGTATGTAACAGTGATGATACTCAAACAAAAATGAAACTGAATTCCTACTTTTATTAATTGAAAAGGTTTTACACACGTGAATTCACAAACACGATATTGATTACGTAACCGAGGATACACTTGTAATAATTATACTAAAGAAATTGTCAAAGAAAATGACACCTCATAAAGTAAATACATCTTGAAAAAGATAGAGATTAGAGATAGCGATTTGATATGCGATATGTGATAAATTGACGAAGTGTTTATATAGAAAGAAAATGAAATGTTAAATGAGTAAGAAAAATTGAGGTGTCTATATATTATTGTTGAATTGTTAAGTAATTCATATGTATTAAATTAACTCACATACTTGATTATTTCATATATATTAAGATAAGTGTATAGATGGAAGAGAGAATAATATTGTGTTGAAAATTGAAAAGGTCGAGTCCTTGTAAACATAGTTAAGTTGGTAGAGACACAATGTAGAGGCTGACGTTCAAATCACAAACACTCCATTTATTTTTATTGCAAAAATACTAGGTATTTTAGAACGAAATGAGTATATCTTTGAATATTGTTTAAGTGATAAAAAGAAATTTGTAGTTATAAAAAAAAAAAAAGGGAAATGTGTACTCTTGACTCTTGAGTACCTAATTATAAAATATATTTTTTCTCTAAATACAAGTCTTTTTGTTTTCAAAATTCAACGTGCATTAATGATTTTTTTTTACAAAAATATCTCATGTAAGGTACGTTGGAAGACGTATATTATGTTTCTATCTTATGATATCAATAAATGTAGAGATTAACATGATAAAATAACACAAGTTTTTGATAAATTTATTACTACAATTTTTTTTTTAGTATGATATGATTTTTGTTGGATATGTTTATAGTAAATAATAGATGGAGTATTTATTATTTTTACATGTATTTTCAAGACAATCTTTCTCTTTATGAATTCCTTAAATAATATCTTTATAAGATTTGTTAGCATGAACTTTAAACTAACTATTTATCTACAATGTTTTTAAACTTACACATAAGTGGGAAACTCAGGGTCAAACTCCGATAGAGTCGTACAACTTAGTGATTTTAACATTTATTACTTGTGGACCTATTATTAAAAAAAAATTATGAAAAAAATAGTATAAATTTTAAAAAAAAAATATCATGCAATAAACTTCAAGATGTATCTTTAATGGAAAAAAATAAATACTATGAAAAAAGATTAAAACGTTTTTCTAAATAAATAAATAAATAAATACTTGTGCAAACGGATAAAAATCTTCTTTATTTCTCAAAAGAAATGAAAGCGTCAGTCTATTACAAAAGTTTTAGAAATGAAAGCATCTATTGCTGAAGTTTTAGAGTACAAAAATGAAATTGTTCAACATATAAAAAATTTCTTTTCAAATTATATACTCCCTCCGTCTCACAATAATTGTCTCTTTACCATTTTTTTCTTTTTCTCAAAATAATTGTCACTTTAGAATACCAATGCAGCATTTATTATTATTTTTTATTATTATACCCTTATTTAGGGCTGGGCATAGGGTCGGGTCGGTTCGGGTTCGGGCCCAAACCCCAAATCCGAAGCAACCCTCGGGTTAGAGAGCAAGACCCAAACATACCCTTATTAACTTTCGGTTTTTTCGGGTTCGGTTTTTTTGGGTTACCGGGTTCGTCGGTTCGGTTTAACGGGTTGACCTCACAATCCAATATGATTTTTTTGGATCAAATCGATTTTTTTTTAAAATATTTTGCTCATTATTTTCCTTTTTTGGTGCAGATCTATTTTTTTTCATCGATTCATTGGCATATCTTTTGTCCTCGTCCAATTAATTTTCTTTATAAATCTGGACAGTAATTGTTGGATTTAAATTTGCTGGGCCACATATTTTCCAATCTATGGTTGCAATCAAATCAAATATATATATATATATATATATATATATATATATATAATTTTCCAGTTAATTATTTGATATGTCAAATAAATATCACATTGAATGGAGAAAAGGGGAAAAAAGAGCTTCTAGAAAATAGAAATAATAAATTGTAGATCCAGGAATGATACAGAGAAGAAGATTAGGAAAATAGCAAACATATCATTCAAGGAATCTTTAAAAATGAAAACTTTAAGCGTTAGATAATTCAGAGAAGAAGATCTGGAGAGAAATTGAAGATTGAGAAAGAAATTATGTGATTTGAGGGAAGATCAGAAAAGTATAAGAAGAAATTGGAAGAAGTTGTATGTGCGGCTGATGCTAGGGTTTTCTAATAAAATTTGTGTTGAAGTATGGAATTTATAGAGGAAAGGGAAACAATATTGGGCTTAGGAGAAAAAACTTGGGCTATAGAGTATTGGGCTATGAGAATAAAATGAAAAATTAGGGTTGAACGGGTTAGAACGGGTTCCGACGGGTTCAAAATCATAAACCGAACCGAACCGAATAGACCCACTGTAACCCACAATGTCTACCCGATCAACCCGTAACCCGAATTAACCCGAACCGAATGCTTAAAATTGTATCGGGTTACTCGGGTTAATTCGGGTCGACCCATTTTTGCCCAGCCCTACCCTTATTTATTGAATTTCATCCAACTTAACTACTCCACTAACTACAATTAATAAGGGTGTTTTAGTAAATGATACTAATTTTACCATCAAAATCAACACAATTAATCATTTCCTTAATACTCGTGCATAAACCTTAAACGACTATTATTTAGAGACGGAGGGAGTATTAATAAGTTAATAATACATTGTACCCCAAAAAAAAAAAAGTTAATATTACAATTGGTGGTAGGAGCCGGCCAACAACCATGACTTTGTCCGAGCTCTACGACCAACCATTGTGAGATTGTCGAAGCTTCACTACAAACCACCTTAAATTGCAAGAGATTTCCGTCGGCCGACCACCATCAATCACCATCAATGGTGGGGTATCAAAAGGATGTACACCTATAATTACTAATTTCAAAATTGGTGACATTAGTCGGGTGTTATTATGTATTAAAAGTATAATAATAATCAATATGTCAGGTCCATTTCAACAAATTGAATTCTTACTTAACTCTCAACGTCTTTTTTTTTTTAGATTACCATGTAATTATAAGTACAAAATTTCTACTATGTTTAACATTGACTAATCTCCATAGCAACTTCTCGGATACGTAAGGTGGATTCTCCACTTTCAACCAGATTTTTTCCATAGAAAAAAAAATACCCTTTTCTATTGTTTTATTTTATTGTTATGGTTCAAATTTGAAGTTGGAAATTTTAATGGAAGTAATTAATTACATGATAAGAAGGGAGGAAAAGTTGCAATTGGCACGGCAGTCGGCTCTCTCAAACTAGAATAACACGGCAGTCAGCTCTCTCAATAAAATTAGCAATATGTGAAACCCTCTAAAAAAAGAGAAGCTAAATATGTGAAGAGAATAATATGCGAAACCCTAAAAAAAAAGCTAAATATGTGAAGAGATTAATTTATATCCATTAATGTATTTTTTTTTACATATACATCCAATCAAATCACACCACATAGATATTTATTGAGATATTTAAGGAACTAATCTAAGAAAGTGGCCTTGTCGTGTAATTTGAATGGATGCATTTGTAAAATTCTAATGAGACAATGAGAATACACATATAAACAAATGTAATGAAATATTAATAATACAGTAACACATAATTTAAAAATTACACTGGAGTAATGAAACATGAACATGAGAAATAATAGACCCAATGATGATATATTGATGCAGAATAGATAAATAATAGAAAACTTGAATAAATTGTCAGCACCATTTCGACAAATGAATTGTCTTGCTTGCCTCACAACAAAGTGGGATATTTAGCATCTAGAAAGTCTCTAAGGGTACGAGCAGCTTTATGACCACCCATTATTTCAGCTAGCTTTTCTACTGGAAGAAGTGCAAGTTCTGCCAAACTTTTACACCCATCCATTATGGCCCTATAATTAGAATCTGTAACACCAGGAAGTCGTCTTAGAAACTCCACAGCCGATGTGTTGTAATTTTCAGCCCTGTGATCACAGCATTAACCCCAAAATTTACATTAGGAACAGAAAATGAATCAGTGCTTAGAAACTCAAGTGACACATTTTGATAGAAAGACTCCAACATCCTGAGCTCTACAGTTTAAATGTTTGTGCAGTCATGCATGAAACCTGTGCATATTGATAGGCAAGGAAATATTCTTGTTGAGACATGGCAATTCTAATTAGTGAAAAAATTGCCTAAAATTATATAAAGCCTGCACAAATCAATATTTGTTGCTAGCATTGCAATAAGCCTATATCACATGAGCATGGAAACAGGAGATGCACCAACATGGCTTTAAAACTATGGAGAAAACAATCCACCAATGTTTCTTGCAATTACAATAAATTTATATGCAAGATGAGATTCACTTTTCATTTCACCCTTGGCAGCATGAAGCTACCTTAGAAATATAAAACTAAGAAATAGCAACTTACCTCACGTCACTTTCCACAATTCCTTCTTCTGACGGGACACCCACTCTCATTGCTTTTGTTTCATCTGGTTCATCTTGATTTGCCTTTAGTGAAGCAAATATTTCAGAAGTTGCATGCAAACTTCGAGACCAGATTATACGTAGCCGGGGAAAATGTAGAGCAAGTAATGACAACTTTGATATAATGCTATTGGGCGTCACATCATCACCAATATCACTGGCAGACTGGTAAAGATATCCATGACAGATCAAATGTCATTCGCTATTCCACAAAACAAATGCTAATCAAGTAGTACATTATAAATATATCCATGTATGATATAGCTTGTTTGAGTAATCATTTATATTTATTTATTTATTTTCATTTTCTCTTTTTTTCTAGCAATGAAAAAAAAACAATAACTTTCTAGCAGCAGACAAGTCATACTAAAATTCAAACATTATGCCCAGTGCCCAGATATTTAGTACTAATTTGGACCAAAACAGTAACGGCAAGCATTCTTATAAATGGGTTGCCTACCTGTCAAAACAACATCCCACCCCCAGAATATGAACAAGCCATTGATAGTAACAAGACAGTAAAAGCAGAAGATAGAGTTGTATACTAGTCAGCAAACCTGAAATGAGAAGCTCTTATCCTGTGAAAACTCAATCAAGAGCACCGGTATTTTATAATACCGGGCCATTGTTTCCACCTGGTTGTATAGACGACCTGATGTGAAACTCTGGAAGAGATCCTGAATACTTTTCCTTTCCACGCAAATTAATGGTGATAGGATATAGTCACCAACTTCAAGGGTCACTGGAATTATGCGCATTCCCTTTTGATGAAGAATATTTGGAAGGCTGCTCATGAACTCCCGCATGTCCACAATGACCTGAAATGTTGCAATTCGCAAACTATAAAATCCATGGCAAGTATATGAGGCATAGAATAGATAGACATCAAAGATAAGAAAATATCACAAACCTGCATTTCTTTATCAACCTCTTTTCTCCCACCTGCTTTTCTGGTTATTGAGTTCTGGGTAGTATTTAAATCTGAATCTAGGGTAGAATTAAATCCTAAACCATGCCCACTCTGATAAACAGCAGGACAAAAGCACCAATCAGAAAAGAGGAAAACAATGTAAGATGAAAGTTAGTATAGGCTGATCACTTTCCATGCCCATTATCCACATTCCTATACGGAAGGCAGCCATTTCCAGAACAATGGACCGAAGCAGCAACCAGAATCAAAAAGAAAAACATGAGGGAAACAACTATAGTAAAACAAACCTGGTCAATTGGAATCATCATCATAGATTTTTGTCTGATCAAAGATTCAAATGCTCCATTCTCTCTACGTATACTTGCCTCAAACTTCTGAACCTCGGTAGAATCTTCATAGAAAATAAAGTATACCTTTAACCTTTTAGAGGGATTCTCAGCTTTGTAGACTTCGATTTCTCTTACAAAGGTCATGTCTGGATGGTAAACGACAATTATAGAGGGCTTTAATATGTCCAGTATAGGCTGATCACTTTCAAGGGCATAAAAATGTACTGGTGGTAGTGGCTTCCCATCTCTTGCCATGGCATCAGGAAAGGTATGCCTCCGAAGAACTGCATCGTCTACAGATATCCCCCCGTGTTTGGTTTCACAAACTCTATCATTACTGACAGCACTAGTTTCACCCATGTGGGCTTTATTTTTTGAATCGGATATCCCAGTTTTACCACTTGCCACTTCCTCCTTATTGTTACTCTGAACACTAGAGCCATCAATAATGATTGGGCCATTTCTATTCCCCAATTTTCTCTTGCCTTTTCCACGAACATGTCCACCCAAATCAGACTGAGGGGTATCTTCAACAACATGATTTTTTTCAGAAAGATTTCGCAGTTTCGAAGCTGCTGCCAGAAGTGCATCATGCTCCTGCTTATTGATGCCGCCAGTTTCTGTATTCTGTCCAAGGGATATGGGAGTGACTCCATTAAGAATCCCAAAACCCTTAGGATCCTTTGGCTTCTTTTTCTTATGCACTACATCACGCAGTTGTACTTTGTTCAGTAAGTACTTCTTCCATTCATCTTGAATGACCTTCACAATAAAAAAACAATAGACAAAATATGAAAGTCAGTTTCTTCATGTCTTACTCTTATATACTATCAACCAGCAAAAACTCAAGGAACCAAGAATAGCACACTTCCATCATAATCACAAAAAAAGTAAAGGAGAATGTTAACCAGTGCCCCCGGGGCATTGGTTAACAAGACAGAAAATTCTATTTTTGCATTCCTTAACCAGTGCCCCGGGGGCACTGGTTAACAAGACCCAAAAGTAAAGCATTAAGCTATACCAGTGCCCCCGGGGCACTGGTTAAGGAATGCAAAAATAGAATTTTCTGTCTTGGAACTATAAACTGTCACTTTTGATCAAGTAATAAGTACATTACTTTTTAACAAAAACTTCCTTCTTTTGGTGCTTAACCAATGCCCCGGGGGCACTGGTTAACATTCTCCATAAAACAATAAGTAACTTTCATACAATTATAGAAGAAGCATTTAAACATTAAAAACAAGAACTAATGAGAATCACATCGAAGATGATAAAAAAACTGCTTCAATAGCATCACAGCCTTTTGCTATAGACTACAGTCAGTACAAGTGCACATCCAATCACTGCCAATAAAATTGAACGAATGAGTTGCCAATATTCAGTCAATCACTGCTACAGATGGAAGCTATGAAAACTCATCTAGTATTCTAGTAAAGCCAGATTATATGTATCCACAAATTTCATAAAATTAGAGAGCAATTACTTGTCCCATTATGTTATTTCCACTTTGAATAAAATCCATGGTAATCATCACATATCAGAATCATGAACTGCAATGAAAAGAAACGATACCAAAAGCTCACAGGAAAAATACTGATTTGCAGATTTTGCGCATTAAAATCTCTCTAAAATATTCTTTTAACCTTATTATCCAAAATTGCCATCAACGATGCATATTCCATAATATCTTGCCCCAGATTTATAATATTTCAAAGAAACAAAACTATCAGAACAAACTCTTTGAGTTTTTCAGCATAGAATTCGTTAGGATTAGTTTGGCTATGTGCAACGAAGCTGATGAGCTACTAGACCATACAAAATTGACTACTGCACTGATTAAATAATCCGGAATTACACTCATATCACACCTTATTTTATAAGAAGACATAAAAAAAGACAACCTTTTTTGGACTGTTGGTGATGCATTCTTCAAGCTGCAAGCACGACCTTTCATCTTTACATGCCACCAATACAATGCCATTGTCGGTGTCTTCACCTTCAGCCAACACTTCTTCTCTCAACATGCCTTCCTTTCGTCTTTCCTCCTCTACCTCTTCAAGAATATCCTATAGTGATATGATCAAATCAAGACTCAGCCCAAAATATCCAACATTTATCAAATTAAACTATTTTTCCATAACCCGCTTCAGGTCATCCTATTTTGAAAATCCAAACGAACTAGAAAAGCATTAGTCAAATCAAAACAATGCCAAATTAGTGTCTGTCTTGCATTCCAAATCAAATAAAACGATGATAAGCCATAGACTTTCTAGAATAGGAACTCACTGACTCACACGTAAGACCTTCCACTTTGGTGCTTCTTCCAAGACTTCTTCCAATACTATGCCATGATTTGAACTGGTTGAGGCAGTGACATCAGCTGCCACACAAGCATGCAAAACAAAATTAAGGAAAAAAAAAAACAAATGCAGTCCACAGCTTGGCATGGCATATCTCCTTTCCTTTATGCCTCTTTTATTTTTTTAAATGCTAGTTTTTCATTTAAATAAGCAAAGCCAAAAATCACAACCTATGCGAGATTAAAGAACCAAAGAAAACATAACGATAAGTTATTACCTTCTTCAGTGTCTTCATTATCCCCTTTGCCTTTTTTCTTTTTGTTTTTGACATTCTTACTAGACTCGTTCAATTTCACACCATCTGACCTCACAAGATGATAAACACGTTTCTTTGCATAGTCAAATATCTTATAGCTTGCCTCTGCAAATATCCAAACAGAACGAAAACTCTCCGACACTCTGAGTGTATCCAAATATTTCAAGTAAGTCACCGCATCATACCTATCAGTAAAAAACCACACAACAATCAGTGCTCATGATAAAAAAGGGTCTGCAGCCGCAATCAATAGCTGATATCTTCTAAGCTCATCTAACTAAAAAATACATGTTTGGTAACCGTCATTTTCTCACGAGCTTATACCATTTTTCAATAAGCTAATTCAAATAACTTATAGCTTAAACCTTATAGCTTATGATTTTTCTCTCTCAATTTTACCCTTGTTCTCTTAATTGAAGAAAATTAAATATCAATTAAACATATCTTTTTTATGTTATTTCATATTCGTAAGCTAGTTCAACCGCTAATTTTACCAAACACTACAAATTCAATCAGCTAGCTTATCCGCTATAAGCTATCTGCCATAAGTTCGTCTGCTATAAGCTAACTTATCCGCTATCTGTTATTTTTCACCAAACAGAGCCCTAGTCTACGAAATTTTCTATAACTGCAATTGAAACCACATTTCACCGTGATTCTCCACAATACAAAGAACTACAAAGCAACTATTACTACAACCGCAAGTTAAAACATCGATGAGCAGATAAAATGCACATGCAATGAGAGAATAAACAACAAAAATAACCTGACTAGATAATCCAACAACTTCCTCAACGTCTTAAGATCAGAAACAAGCTGCTTAGTCTTCTTCCCTAAAGTATGCCAAATTGGATCCAACTGTCTCCTCACAATCTCATCAAACGACTTAAACAACCCATTCTCCACCGTCAAATCCTCCACATCAACCGTATTCGTCTTCCTCATCTCTTTCAAACACGCATCCATAACCTCAACAATCGCTTTCTGAATCCCCACCATATACTTCGTCATCGGAACCCTAATATCCACCACATCCGGTGGATCCCTTTCAAGTTCTTGACTCACGTAAACCTGAAACCTCGGCCATAAATGTAACTTCCGTAACCCTAAACACTTCATCGTCCTCTCCGCCTTCGCAAAACCAGAAACCATGGCCTGAGGACGATCAGAAAATGCTCTAACATACGCATCGCGATTAAACGAACGGAAAATTCTTACAATAAAAGCTTCGGTGGAAGTTTCGGAAATTGAATGTGCATTGAGGATTAATATACCGGAGATTGTTGAGGTAGGGAGTTTGTTTGTTAAAAGATCAACGATGAGGATTCGAGGAGTGATGAAACAAACGTGGCCGGAGGAATAGAGAGAGTGACGGTGGTTAACGGCGAGGTCGGCGGTGATTTCAGTCGGGATTTGGTGAATTTGGGGGTTTAGGGTTTTGAGATGGAAATTGATTTTGGATTTGAGAGTGGGAGAAGGAGAGAGAATGAGAAGTGTGCCTTGTGAAGAAGAGTGGAGAAGAAGAAGAGAGGAGATGAGTTTTGATAAGGAGAGACCTGATGAGAGAATTGTGAGTCCGCCATTGTTGTCTTCTAGAAGTTCTGTGATTATGTGTTCGTGGAATTGAAGAACCATTGATGAATAATAATGGATGCGAATTGAAGAAGTTTGAATTTGAAAAATTTAGGTTTGGAATTGAAAATTCTTGAAGGAATGAAGCATTCCAAGTTTCAACTGCAAAACGAATGAACCGCGAAATTGTGAACTGCGAAATTGTGCCCGCGAAATTGTTAAGAAACTTGTTATTGGGAGTAATGCTATCAGTACACTTCTTTTTTGCTAATACACCTTCTTATTATCGAAACTTGAAAATATGTGTTTAATTCGTGTTCAACATTTAAAATTGTCACCAATTATGGATAAATGTTGAAAATAGAGTTAGTTAATCACCAACTGATTTTTATTTCAGTTATGATGTACTAATGTGTGAAAGTGTAAATGTGTAATAGTACATATAGTGAAGTGATTAACAATAATAATAAACAACTTATCCAAAAATAATAATAATAATAACAATTCAATCCATGTGAATACGATCTTCTCAAAACTCTTTCTTTGTTTTTTTTAAATGTATGTGTGTTAACAAAAGTGAATTTGTTTCAACATCTGATTTCAAGAACATTGTTCAAGTCATGTTAAGTGTTCAAATTACTACGCAATCAAGTGGGCAATTTTCGGTGAATCTTACCATATTGGATGGAAAGAACTGTGACAAATGGTGTAAGCAAATGAAGGTTGTGTTTGGTTATCAAGATGTATGAGTTTAGTGAAGAATGGTGTCGATCCCATCACTAAAACCTTTCTATTTCTTATTTCTTTACGCATGACATGTGTTGTCATATGACAGACATAAGATATTGATTGATTCACAAAATTCAGTTGGACAGAGAAGAACAAAGTGAAGTTTGCCAATGATAGCACATGCCAGGAGTAAACAAAAAATCCACATTACCTCAATTTTGGTCAAAATATAAGCGGGGGGTGATAAATCAAAAAGGGGTCAAAGTCGCTCATCTAAATTTTGGAGTCCAAAATGGCTCAATTGTAAAATTTGGAAGGTTAAAATCACCTCAATTGGTTTCTCCATTTTTAGAAGCTACCTACACAGATTTATTTCATTTGGCTGTTCAAATTTCACCGGACATAACTGCCCCATGTTCTACTAATTCGATAGAGGTCTCATGTGCAAGCAAATTAAATACATAAGTTACAATAATCACTCACCAAGTTATTATATTGAAGATTGAAGCAAAGACATAAGACTGATATTATCTAAGAAATCTACTTGCCTACTTGTGTAACAAGAACAATGTTCATGGATTCCGCATGAAGTGTATATATAATATATTATAAGAAGCTTCAGTTACAAACATTAAAGCAAACGTTACATATCCAATCAACACTAACTAATATTCAAAGTTCAAACCAATTTATGTCATCCTGATCAGAGTTATAGATTTGATCATTAGAGCACCAAGATGACATATTTCAAATCAACACTAAGTAATAGATACCAGAGCAAGAGTAAAATCAATATCAGAGCAAAAATAAAATAAAATTAACAAAAAAAAGCAAATCATTAACATGTTATCACAAAAAGGAGAATAAAATGCATAACAGAAAATGTTTACTGTCTTAGAAACTAATTTTGAATCATCCCTTAATATGAATTGCAATTTTGCAATCAGTTTGATCTATCATTTTATACACTTTTAATCTATCTTGCAGTTGCTAAAATGTGTTCCTATTTAAAGGTTCTGTGTTATGAAGCAAGATATATATATATATATATATATATATATATATATATATATATATATATATATATATATATATATATATATATATATATATATATATATATATATATATATATACATACTTGATCATTTGTTTTGTAATGAACTAGCTCACTCACTCCATCTTAGTGAGGTCTCTAAGAAAATGAAATCTCAAATCTATATGTTAACTTCTACGAAGTATGATTTAATTTTATGATTGAATTGTTTTTCGGAAATATTTGGAGAAGAATAGTTTCTACCTTGTTAGAAATAATAGAAAAAGAGAGTTACAATATTTTTTTTACTCAACTCCTACTCACCCTGCTCTTAACATTTTCTTGCTCCCTAAAACTAAATTCTTCTGTTTTGTCATCTCTTTGTCATACCAGAAATCCCCCATTCCATCCACCTTAACCATATGTGCTGACTATCGATTTCTCATACCTTAGTAGCATAGGCCTTGGTCTAACTCTAATTAGATTTATAAGAAAGACGATATAATTTTGTCAAATGCTAAAACAAATAGCATATGAGAAAGGAAAAATAAAAAACAAGAACAAAGTCAAACATCTCTCTAGTAAATCAAAAGTATATGCAACAACATGATACTGCAAGAGTGCAAGCACATTTCCATGGTACTAATAAAAAACTCAATCACATATAAATAAAAAGTAGACATATAAGAACTATTGCAACTATATGCCCTAACTGTCATCAATCAAATACGAATTTACATGTCGCTGAGGCCCTTGGCAACGAAGCTAACTTCAATAACATTTGATACTTTGCTTTTCTATTTATTGAAGAGGCACTCTTAATTGTCATGGTGTTTAACACTTTCGAATTCTGCATAATATATTTTGCAAATTGAAGTCCAGATTCTGTGCTTTTATGGTCATTAAGCAAGCATGTCCTGAGCTGTGTTGAAAGGCATTTCGTAACAATTACCGGATCTATCCAATTATACACAACTTCTTCTACAATCCTATAATCCTGTCAACAATTCAAATATCTTTTATAAAATAAAATAGGTGACAAAGTGTTGAGGTAAAAAGAAAAAAGAAAAGGCTAGGCATCAACAAAACCTCATGAATGGTAAGATTTTGAAGTTTTGGACAACATTCTAGTATTTCTAGTAGCCACTTTCACTTCTCACAATGATTATGTTTGAGGATAAGCTCCATGTTGGTTAGATTGTGAATCCCGGGTCTGTGATAATAGCCGCGAAGTATGGCGTCCTGTTGTGATTTATACAAGAAGTCAAAAATATACTATACATATATACACAATTACACATGCATACGTTTTAAAAAAAATATATATATACACATGCATAAAAAATATCATGAAGAAAATAATTTATAAATCATAAAATTAAACAACTTAATTGAAATTGATAACCATACTATTCTTACCAGTTCTACACGCAAAACTTGAGCCTCTTCCATGCAAAACCAAGTGATTAAGAACATCAAATAACGCGGCATTATGTTGGTAATGTTTGCTCTGATAAACTTTGGCAAGCTTTGCATCTTCTCCCTCAAAACAAAATTACCCTGTGAAACAATCCACTGACGGTTGTTTATGTGTAACTGTAGAAAAGTCAAATGATATTATTGGTCATTATTAGAATATATTATGCCATTATTAGTCATGATAAGACATTATTTGTCATTATGTTTATTGTAATTCCTTTTCCTATATAAACAGTCTTGGACTGCATAAATAAAATAAGAAAGAATTATTCCTCTAATCTCTCATATGATTCCTTATATGTTTTTCAATATGGTATCAGAGCCTTATGGTTCGATTAGGGTTAGCAGTTAACTGCAAGTCTTAATCTTTTGCGATCCATCAAAATCGCGATTTTTTTTCCGTCTCTCTAATGGCTCATCACAATCCATGGAAGACGACAACAACCATTCTCGACTTGATGCAGAAAACAGCTTTTATGACCACCACAGGTAGCGGCGGTCCAACTCAAGAACCAGAAACGGTAAACAATGGTGGCAGCACCATACCGATTGTCACCAACAACAACGACATCACCACTACTAGCAGCAATGGTTCTGGTGGAGGTGGCCCTGGCGGTGGCAGTTCTGGCAGCGGCGGCCCTTATGGCAGCAAGGATGGTTATTCTAATACCCTCAAGTTTGAAGTTCAGCTCCTTGATGGAAAAAATTACATGGAGTGGTCCCAAACCGTAAGACTAATACTAGACGGTAAGGGAAAACTTGGCTTCATCTTAGGGGAAATCTAAATGCCTTCAACAACAGATCCGAATTACAGATTTTGGAAGTCTGAGAATTCAACAATTATTGCCTGGCTGCTGAGCACTATGGAGTCAACAATTAAGAAGCCTTATATGTTCTTGCCAACTGCAAAGAATGTTTGGGATGCTGTCAAAGCCACATATTCTGATATTCAGAATTCTTCTCGAATTTTTGATCTCAAATCACGATTGTGGCAGGCCAAACAGAGTGACAAGGATGTGACCACTTATTATAATGAGTTAATGGCGTTATGGCAGGAATTAGATTTATGCTATGATGATAATTGGAGGTGCACTGAAGACGGTGTTTTGTTTCTCAAGAGACAAGAGAATGACCGAGTATTTGTGTTATTGGCTGGTCTTAATAATTGTCTTGATGAAGTCCGAGGCAGAATACTTGGAAGAATCCCATTACCAACACTTCAGGAAACTTTCTCAGAAGTTAGAAGAGAAGAAGCTCGACAAAGTGTTATGATGGGTAAGTCAGCTTCTATTACCGAAAGCTCTGCTTTGGTTACCAAGGGTAATGAAGAAGGAAAAATAGATGGAAAGAAACCATTTTGCGACCATTGTAACCGTCAATGGCACACCCGTGATACATGCTGGAAGCTTCATGGTAAACCTCCAAACTGGAAGAAAAAGGGAGGAAAGGAAGGTCGTGCTCTCCAGGCTACTACTTCTGATCAGGAGCATCAATCTTCTTCAAGTTCATTTCCTTTCACCAAGCAACAATTAGACCAACTGTACAAGATGTTTGGGTCTCAAACTCCTTCTTGCTCTATAGCTCAGAGAGGTAATTTCCCCAATACTGCTCTTGTTAGTGTCAAACTCAGTCCTACTTGGATTATTGATTCGGGTGCTACGGATCATATGACTGGGGAGTCGAGTTTGTTTTCGTCTTATAGTCCATGTGCAGGTAACCACAAAATTAAAATTGCAGATGGCTCTCTTTCAGCCATTGCAGGGAAAGGTTCTGTCATTCTGTCACCTTTGTTAACCTTGAAAAATGTCTTACATGTTCCTAAATTGTCATATAATCTAATATCAATTACCAAGTTAACAGAGGATACAAACTGTCAAGCTAACTTTTTTCATTCTCATTGTATATTTAAGGATTTAACTCGGGGAAGATGATTGGCAGTGCTAAAAAGAGTGGAGGACTTTATTACCTTGACAATGGACCCGACTTCAAGGATCAACCTCAACAAATAAGTACCTACTTTGAATCTAGCTTTGTTTTTTCTAATAATGATGACATTATGTTATGGCATTTAAGGCTAGGACATCCTAGTTTTTCGTATTTGAAACACTTGTTCCCTAAATTATTTTCTAAGAAGGATCCTACTTTATTTCACTGTGAAACTTGTGAATTTGCTAAACATCATCGTTCATCTTTTTCTACACAACCATATAAGCATTCAAAGCCTTTTGCAGTTATTCACAATGATGTTTGGGGTCCTAATAAAATAAGCACTTTTTCAAATAAAAAATGGTTTATAACTTTTATCGATGATCATACCAGAATTTATTGGGTTTATTTGTTAAAAGAAAAATCAGAAGTTGGACAAACTGTTAAAAACTTCTATAAAATGGTGCATACCCAATATCAAACAAATGTTCAAGTCTTCAGAAGTGACAATGGTACAGAATATTTTAATATGGTTTTGTCCGATTTTTTCCATGAAAATGGGGTTATTCATCAAAGTTCTTGTGTTAATACACCCCAACAAAATGGAATTGCAGAGAGAAAAAATAGGCACCTTCTAGAGGTTGCAAGAGCTTTACTCTTTGCTAACAAGGTTCCAAAATATTTGTGGAGTGATGCTGTTTTGACTGCTTCATATTTAATTAATCGTATGCCGTCTAAAGTTTTTGATTTCAAAACCCCTCTTGATATTTTCAAAAAATATTTTCCTCTGACTCGTGTGTCTGCCGAATTACCACTAAAAGTTTTCGGTTGCACTGCTTTTGTTCATGAACATAAACATATCGGCAAACTCGAGCCACGAGCCATCAAATGTGTTTTTATTGGTTACTCTCCAACTCAAAAGGGGTATAAGTGTTTTGACCCAAAAACAAAAAAGGTTTTTGTAACCATGGATGTTACTTTTGTTGAGAATCAATCTTTTTTTGATAACATTCATCTTCAGAGAGAGGGTACTTGAAAGAAGATTCTTTTTTTGAAAATATTATTACTTTAAGCGATGTAGTGTTGTACAAAATTCTGAGACTAACATTGGTGCACCAAAAGAAAATGCCCAAGAATCGATAATGGAACTCAATCCGCCTGTGAATGAGGTACCTACGAATTCTGGGGCAACATTTTCAAATCAAAACCATAATGAACAAATTCTTGATATCGATAGTAATGAGGAAGAGCCTGAAATGCCACAACAAAATGACTCAAATAAAGAAACACAAAACAGGTTCAATAGCAGTGATCCTATTTGGAAGGAAAATGTCTATGAAAGAAGGGACCATAAAAGGGGAGATGAAGGACCCATTCTCCAGCCCTGCCAAGAATCTAAACCAAGAAATGATCCTAATCCAAATCCTGGTAAGTCTTCTATTCCTAAGTGTCATGGTAAGTCTTCTTCTATTACTACAAGTGATGATCCTGATTTACATATACCTATAGCAATTAGGAAACCTGTTAGATCGTGTACCAAACATCTGATGTCTCAATTTGTGTCATACTCAAATTTGTCTTCTTCATTTGTTGCGTTTACCTCTCAGTTGTCTGCTATAGAAATTCCCAAAAATGTACAGGAGGCTCTAAAAATTCCAAAGTGGAAGGAAGTTGTACACAATTGAAAGATACAAGGCACGCTTGGTTGCTAAAGGATTTACTCAAGCATATGGCATAGACTACTCAGAGACTTTTGCTCCTGTTGCCAAATTAAACACTGTTAGAGTTCTCTTGTCCTTGGCAGTGAATTTAGATTGGCCTCTTAACCAACTTGATGTAAAAAATGCATTTCTCAATGGTGATTTGCAGGAAGAAGTTTACATGGATAGTCCTCCAGGCTTTGAGGACAAGTTTGGTTTAAATGTGTGTAAATTGCAAAAGTCTTTATACGGTCTCAAGCAATCTCCAACGGCTTGGTTCGAAAAATTCACTTGGTCTGTCAAAAAACAAGGATATATGCAGGTTCAATCAGATCATACCTTATTCATGCGATTTTCCAATGATGGTAAGATTGCCATTCTAATTGTTTATGTGGATGATATCATTCTCACAGGAGATGACATAGTTGAGATGGATAGATTGAAGAAAAAATTGGCAAAAGAGTTTGAGATAAAGGATTTAGGTGCACTTAAATACTTTCTCGGTATGGAGGTTGCACGTTCAAGAAAGGGAATTGTAGTTTCTCAGAGAAAATACATCCTAGACCTCTTGGAGGAAACTGGGATGAGTGGGTGTAGACCAGCAGATACCCCTATGGAACTAAATGCAAAACTCTGGGAGAAAGGTAATGTTGCTGTTGACATTGGACGATACTAGAGGTTAGTTGGTAAACTTATTTATTTAGCTCACACGAGACCTGATATCTCTTTCTCCGTGAGTGTTGTAAGTCAATTCATGCATTCTCCCTATAAATCTTTGTTTCATTTCTATGTTAAAATCCATTCCAAAATTGCATTTGAGACATTTTGAGTCAGTTTAGCCCCTAGGGGCATTTTAGTCATTTCATGTGTTAAAAATTTTCTTTTAATCTTTGAAAATGGTCTCTGAGTCTTTTCATTTAGTTTGTATAAACTCTTGCTTCAATTCCATGTCAAAATCCATTTCAAAAATTGCATCTGAGACATTTTGAGTCAGTTTAGTCCCTAGGGGCATTTTAGTCATTTCACATGAAATTTTGACAGAGAGAGGTTACTTTAAAGTACCTCATTTAGTAGTTGGTTCATTTTAGTCCTTCTTGTGTTTTTTATTGGTTTCACTTTACGTTATTACATTTTTTACCCAATTTTATTTTTAATTTGCATTTTAGTCCTCCAAACTTTTAAAAATTGCATTTAAGTCCTTATTTTTTTTACATTTAGGTCCTTTTGGTTAAATTTGTTTTTTAGTCCTTTTTCTAAATTGCAGAATAGTCCTCTAAGTTTCAAGTCCTTGTTTCTAGTCCTTTTTTTAAATTGCAGATCAGTCCCTTAAGTTCCAAAAATTGCAGAAAGGTCCTCAAGTCAATTTTAAGCCAAGGCCGAGTTTGTTAAGGTTCAATCCAGGTGTCAACATTCCATTGGAGCATCAGAACACATGGCAGCCTATATAAGGCCATCTCAGCCACCGCAACAAGCAACAATTCCATTCACAAAGTGCCAACTCAACAAACACTTTTCTCATTTCTCTCTCTTCTCCCAAGGATCAAAATCCTAACCGTTTCCAGAAATTGCCAAGAACACGAAGAACATTCACGAAACCCTAACTTTTCCAGAATCAAAATTAAGCCAAATTGAAGTAATTTCTTCGCAGTTCTCAGAGATTCAAAAGTGAATCTTCATCATTGAACTACGTCCTCTTCAATTCCAGCACCAATCCATCTCAAAGACGAACTGGTGCGATCACAGAGGCAAAAAAGAGAGAAGAAGAAGAATCGAAGCAAGTTTTGAACCAGTGATGAAGAAGAAGAGAAGAACATCGATTTATTTTCGGTTCAAACTTACCAGAAGCTTTCAAGGATCTTTTTGTTCGAATCTCCAAATCAAACTCAGGTAATCACCAAAAAAACTTCTTCGTTTTCATCACTAGGAGAGAGCTTAGAGAGAGAAAGAGAAGTGAGAAGTGAGCTGAACCGGTCCCTTAGCCATTATATAGACCTCTGAACCAGACCGGTTCAACCTTGGTTCACCCCTGCTTCGTTTTTAACCACCAGATCTAGGGTTTGATGGAACTGGATCAATCCAACGCCCCTGATGCGTTTGGATAGTCCAGATCCATCCAGGATCTTGGGCCTGGGCCTGTTTCTTGCAGATTATCGTTCTTCACTTGTTTTCTTGCTATTTTGTATACTGCTTTTGCTAATTACACCTCTTTTGACTTTAAAATCTTTTATAAAAATTCCTAAAAAATTCTTATGTGTTTTTAATGTGTTTCTTGATATTTTTGTGAATGTTTTACATGTTAAAAAAATTGATAAAAGGTATATGATATCTCTTGTGATTTGTTTGTTTTCTTGTTAAATTCTTGTGAATTCTTGCTAAGTTTTGATATGATATTTTGTCAAATTGATATTGATACTTGGTGTACAATTTTGTGATATGTTTGCCTCTGATTTGTGTCCTTTTTTTACTGGTTGTGAAGGCAATTTGTTAATTTCTTGTGTTGCAAGTGATGTGGATATTGTTTGTGAAAGTAAAGTGTCAAATATGTCTAAAATATATCATGATTCTTGACTTGAATGTGTTCTTATAATTCTCATCTTATTGATTGTGATAAAACCTTTGAAAATTGTCATGATATGGGAATTATAGGTCATATACTTGTCTTGATATTATGATAAATTTTAGGTATATTTTGCTAAGTGTTTTGTCACTTTTTGTGTTAAGTTTTTGCTACTTTGTTTAATGTTCCTGTTGTTTATAATTTCTATTCTATTATGCCATGTTATGTTACTAACCCTCTCATCCATAGTTCATTCATAGCATTCTCATCCCATCCCTCTAGATTTAATTTTCTCGCAATTTACATTTCTTGCAAAGAATTAGGATGTAAAGACCTAGGAATTTTGTAATTTTCTTTATGTTTTTTTTTTAAATTTCGTGCAAGACCATAGCATGTAAACTAGGG
This sequence comes from Medicago sativa, assembly GCF_051527215.1. Lineage (NCBI taxonomy): Eukaryota > Viridiplantae > Streptophyta > Magnoliopsida > Fabales > Fabaceae > Medicago > Medicago sativa. The sequence goes on from NC_140753.1 coordinate 6,024,382, forward strand.
CATATGTAAAGGACAATGGACTCTAATGATGTACACCGACACAAGCACCGACACATGCACACACATCACACGGATACTTTAGATGTATGCTTAGGGAATGTATGCTTTAGATGTATGCTTAGGAATTACGGTACTTAGAAAAATTCTCTTTTCCAAAAAAATATGAATAACATCACTCAAATAATTTTCCAAATAAACCTTGGGACCAAAATCCCATTGATTTTCCCTTTATTTTCTTAAACAAAAACTTTAATGAATTTTAATCATACTTAGACTTTCTTTTGCAAAGTAACTAATCACACCTCACATTTTCCAAATCTTATGCCCTTGAGGCCTCTCTCTCTTATTCTTCAAAATTCCATTTTCAAAATTAAAATCAACCAACAAAAACAAAAACATTTTTTGGAAGAGAACTACATGGAGTTTGATCCCTTAAAAGGGTATGTAGGCAAGAAGTCAAAACTTCTCCAAGTCCAATAAAACAAAAATTCAAACACCTTCTTCTCCCTCCAATTCTTAACCTAGCAAACTCTTAGGTGTAAATATCATTTTTCAAATAGCATTTAAAAATAAAGCGCGCGCGTAGAAAGTAAAGACGGTTCCTATAGGATACTATAGTCGTTATGGGTGCCTAATACCTTCCCGTAGCGAAAACAACTCCCGGACCTCGATTCTCAAGGGTTTTTCTTATTTTTCCCTTCCCAAGAAAAAAATGAGATATCAAAGGTTAAAAAGGTTCAAACTTAATCAATGTTTGACACCCGAAAACCAAGATAAAACAAGAAGCAATAAGTATAGCTCACAACCCGGTGCAACATAACAGAACCAAGCACATTGAGATTGACTGCCACTTCATAAAAGAGAAAATTGTTTCTGGAACTATTTGCCTACCGTATGTGACTTCAAATGAGCAAACTGCTGATATCTTGACAAAGAGCTTGGCAAGGCCTAATTTTGAGCGACTTATGGTCAAGTTAGGCATGACAAATATCTATGCACCAACTTGAGGGGGGTGTAGAAAAGTCAAATGATATTATTGGTCATTATTAGAATATATTATGCCATTATTAGTCATGATAAGACATTATTTGTCATTATGTTTATTATAATTCCTTTTCCTATATAAACAGTCTTGGACTGCAGAAATAAAATAAGAAAGAATCATTCCTCTAATCTCTCATATGATTCCTTATATGTTTTTCAATAGTAACGATTCTGCTTTCAAAGTTTCAATTCCTCTGAAATGGGACATCCTAGTAGAAGGTTTAGGAGGTCTTCAACACGTTCGAAACGTACACAAGATAAATGAAGAGTTTTGAGGAGAGGAAAATTCACAACCACTTGAGAAAGATCATTCACTTTTAGCCCTTTCAAATAACGAACTACGAGGGTTTTACAACTGAAAATGCAAGGAGGTAAATTGAAGTTAACCCTAATGGAAATTTCCAGATTGATATTCTCGATTCCTCCATGTTGTGCAGCAGCATAGACAAGTTGATCGATATCGTATGAGTGAAGGCTAGAGGCTTTTGAACAATTGAGGTGGAACGATTGGAGAGGTAAAGTGATGTCTCGTGAGATAAAAACAAAGGGCACAAAATCGTAAAAGGTGGTGAAGTTTTGGAAAGTTTCGTCATGGAAGTCGAGAGTGAGAACTGAGAGCTATAGTTTGTTCCATCTCTTTGAGAGTATGCTTGTGGTACAACAAATTTAGTTGAGAGAAAATAAAGGATGTGACAAATAATTTGTTCTGGTAAGACGCTAAACCTATCTTCGATTGGAATTGGTCGTGACATCTCAAACTCAAACCTTATTCCAAAACCAAAGTTCTAATCAAAATCTGTGTGATATAGAAATTCATAAAGGTCGACACTCGACAAGGCTGCCTCCATCATTCATGTTGAGGTCGATCAAAAAGAAGCTCAATTACTTATAATTAGGGTTATATATTAGCAACTGCTAGTTTGAACCCACCTAAAAACACTAAGGTGTAATCAGGAGATATTTATCTTATAGCCCGCCCTAGTATTCTAGTGAGAGAAACTTCAACTTCTATCTAAACTTTTTTCTCCTTCATTTGTCGAGAAGTGGTTTTAGTTCATTTGTTGACCTAAAATCACACCTATGCATCTTTTTTCCCTTTTTTTCAATAAATAAGTGGTTTTCACATATATCAAGTTTTTTCTTGTGTGTTTTTTGTGATTTCTTCGTCTAAGTGCGGCATTGTGTTGTTTGTCGTCTTGTCGCGGTGTTCGTTTAGTTTCTGTTGAAAGTTAAAAGATGTCAATTACAAATTCAATCAATGATTTAGACGTCAGCGTTGCATTTGAAAAACATGGGTACTTCGGTGGCTTAGATTTTATCATATTATTTGTAGGCATTTTACCGTTATATGCTATTAACTTGGGTGTTATGAGTTTATTCGCAGAATCACCCTTTACGTTTTTAGCTCCTAAGCACTAACTTTTTTTTAGCAAGCTTCAGAGAATTAACTAATAAAAAAAATCAGTTTATAATTAATGTCTAAAACAAAAACTTCATTTTATAATTATTAATTATCATTTTTTCTTTTTTGGAATTAATTAGCATGTTGTTCGTTAAAGAGAAAAAGAAGTAACATTTATTTTTTAGGATTCAACTAAAAAAAGTAATGTTTTGAACTAAAAATACACAAGTGAAAATTGATTTTTCATTAAATACAAGTTAGTGTAATTACATGTTTTTTTAGTACAAGGTGGGACAAGCTTTTAAGAAAATAATATTTTGAATGATGAAAGTGGGTGTAAATTAGTGAGGTGGGTGTAAACAATTTGATAAAACTTATAAAAATGCTTGCAAATAATTAAGTGGACGTAGGTTGTTAACTTACACACACACACACACACACACACACACACACACATATATATATATATATATATGGGGTTGTTAACTTGCACCCACCTAAAAACACTAAGGTGCAAGTTAACAAGCTGCATCAACTTGTACTTTACTAAAACACCCTTTTGTCTCTATTAAACTTTATTTTAATTAAAAGGACATTTTTGTAAATAATATAAATAATATTTGTTTATAATAGAAAAACATGGGTGTTTTGGTAAATAACTAGTAGGTGCAGCTTGTTACGTTGACACCATGTTTTTTTCCCTTACCCCCAAAATACACTCATATGAAATGGCATTTTAGTAATTTCATCTCATATAAAAGAGAGTGTTAGATGGAGTGATGTTGATAACATGGCCGCGTGTTGTGGTGGACTGGTGGTAGAAGAGGTGTGTCACCTATGATGGTCAACCTATGGCTATCACCACTCCAATATATAGTATATACTACCTACACATCTTTTTTTTTTTGGCAACATATTTTTGTTCAACGCACAGAAAAATATTTTGTTCAAATAAAACATTTATTGTATAAATTTATTCTTATTAAATATTTTTCTTAAATTTTATCTCTTATTACTTTGTAGTTTAATGACAACTCTATTACAATAATTACAGAAATCATGCAGGTTTTATATTCTAAATCCACAAAGAAAGCAAAGCCTTTCTTCATCAATATTATATGTCTTAAGTTACTTGCGGCATCGATATCAATCAGAACCCTTAGAAAGTGACCAAAGGTACACTCAAACATTGATTTGCTTGTGACAGAGTCAATACGTAAGGGACTACCAAAACTGTTAGCTATTGCAAACAAGATCTTGGCCCTCTAATACTCGTGTAAAAGACCATGTATTTTCAACCAAACTTGAGCTGAGGTGTTCTTTTGAATGCTAGGGTTGAAATCAGTGGTACATGCAAAAAGCTTCAACAATCATGTATTCAAATTCCAAGATCCACATGGGTTTTAGCTTGTCTCGCAAGGCAACCGCAAGAGAAGGGGTAACTCAATTGATTTGAGTTAAGGGTTAAGGAGTTCAAGGTTCAAGTCATGCCAAAGAAAAAAACATAACATAACAATTAATATACTAACACTTGTCATTAAAAAAAACCAGTGAGAGGGGATGAACCTTTAATTTGGCCAAATGATGCGTATGTGTAGGTTGTGTTTACAAGTTTCTAAACCTAGTAAGTATTCTTCTTCTGGAATGGTTATTGTGATACGATCTCCTTAACATTTTGGGAGATGGCGCCGGTAAGAAAAAAAATTGGGTTGCAACTTGAATCCGTCATATCCTTATTTATTAATTTTGTTACGTCTGCAGCAACTTAACCTAATTTTTTCCCGCACATTTGCTTTATTGGGTTTGCAATTATTTAACCTAACAAATTTCATCTAAAAAAATGCATTGCACACCAATTTCATTCCTATCCTCTTGCCTTTTTTTTTTGAAGAAAATATTTTCTACCAAATCAATGATCACGTATGATCCTTCTATTTTATACTTTTTTTTTGTCAAGAATTTTACACTTTTTTTTTTGGATTTTTTTTTTTAATTTCATGCCTTTTTTTTTGACATCCTTATTATTAATTTTGTTACGTCTGCAGCAACTTAACCTAATTTTTTCCCGCTCATTTGCTTTATTAGGTTTGCAATTATTTAACCTAACAAATTTCATCTAAAAAAATGCATTGCACACCAATTTCATTTCTATCCGCTTGCCTTTTATTTTTGGAGAAAATATTTTCTACCATATCAATGATCTTACGGGTTAAAGATTATTTATTGGTTTCTATTATAGTCGAGAAAACCCGTGCGACGCACGGGTCAAAAGTCTAGTGATACATAGCTCTCGTTCCTAATTCTTTTCATTTTCCCCCGTGTCCTGTGTGAAAAGAAAAGACAGTGTTTGACAAACTTAACAAAATCAAATCACAAATTTACAACCTTTTATCTTTTTTTGGTAGTTAATCATCGTATTTAGCTAACAACTCCCAGACAATCATATTTAAAACACAAACAATCATATGTGAGCAATGACGGATCCAGAAATCTCAACATGTGGGGTCAAGGTTATTTATGATAAATATATTTTTGTTGAAAATTTTATTATAAATTATATTTAGACAAAACATGTATGAATACATATATAATCGTTTTAATGATGACACAGCTATAACTAAGCCCAAAAAATTTACAACATTATTTCTTCAAAATTGAAAACAACTTAACATTTAAAAAATATAGCTTCTGTCCATGTGTCTTTATACACTTTCAAATATATCATTCTCTGTACTAAACAATTAATAAAAATTTATTTTTAATATTTTAGGACATTGTTTAAGCATCCTAAAATAGTAACTTTTATATTGAAAAATTTATAATTATGACTTTTACATGTGTTTGACTTGTATTTTCAAGACAATTTTCTTTTGAGGGTTCATTAAACAAGGCCCTTAAGGAATTTGTTAGCAGTACTCATGCTTTAAATTAATCAATCTAATAAAATTTCAATTAATGGTCTTTGTGGGGTCAAAGCAAAATTTGAAGAGGGGGCAATACATTATAATCACTAGTTTGTAGTTACAATTTTTTTGAAGAAGCGGGGTCAAGTGACCCCATTTAGTATAGCCTGGATCCGTGCCTGTATGTGAGAAAGGAAAGGAAACAAAAGTTGGCAGGAGATAAAATCAACTAATTACATGAAAACCTATATATAATGTATTTTTAAGACAATATTTTTGTTTGTAGGTTTCTTAAACAATATTCTTAAGTCATTCGTTAACAAAACCCTATCTTTAGCTTCTTAAAAAAACAAAACCCTATCTTTAAACCTAGTTCGTGCATTGTACCTTTCCACGGAGATTTTAAAAAACTGGAAACGACTAATCGACTATGGCCGCGTTGAGCCACCCCTATATCTCCCCCTATGAGTGCAAATTAGAAGAAGGCTAGATAACAAGAGTACACAGTCAACGTTTATGATCACACGGCTTAATTAAGATTACATATTTTAAGTGTCGGGCACGTAGATATCGTTTAAATTTCTTCTGATAGTGGTAAAAATTATCCAAGTTTACACTTTTTTTCTTGCAGAACATTAATTCAATCAATAAGTAACTTTTAAAGCGCCTACAAGAATTATGTGCATAGGCATGCAGAAACTCTCCTAAAATTTATGAATGTAGCGTGAGCTGTATGAGTTGGGTGAATAATTGCAACATAAACATGAATGATATACGGGTATTTTTGGTGAAATAAAATTATTTTATTAGTCAGCTTAGTTTAATTGGTAGAAACATTGGTGAAATAATAGTGAACTTAGTTCGATTGTTAGGGATATTGTATAATATATGCAGGGGTCGAAGTTCTAACTTTGGATACTCCACTTATTCATCTTAAAAATGTGAATTTATAGTCACTAGGTTACTTGACAAAAAAATATTTTATTATAAAATTTGTATTGTCAATGCTAAGTCTTACTATAGATAGCTTGTTCATTGGTTATATATTCATCCTACTTTTTACATATACACTAGTCTAATTAAATATAGTAAGACTTAACTTACAAACCAAGCTATCTACGGTTGTGGTCAACAAGGTGTGACATTTCGTCTTCCAGGATGATAACTCGATTTAAACATTATTTTAGTCAAGTTACTTGTTCATTGATTATATATTCATCCTACTTTGACTTATACACTAGTTTAATTATCTATAGTAAGACTTAGCTTACAAACCAAGCTATCTACAGTTTTGTCTACAAGGTGTGACCTTTCGTCTTCCAGGATGAAAACTATATTTAAACATTATTTTAGTCAAGTTACTTATTCATTGGTTATATATTCATCCTACTTTGACTTATACACTAGTCAAATTATCTATAGTAAGTCTTAGCTTACAAACCAAGCTATCTAAAACAATTGGATACTTTTCTAATTTTGGATGTTTTTAATTATTTAAATTTCAAATTAAATTTTATGTTGATCATTGATTATCTAAGACAATCCTCTTATTTTATCTGGACAAGAAACATGCTATGTATCTACAACAGAGTAAACCATAGATATGATTAAAAACTTATTTTATATTTTAAATAATAATTTAACCTTGTGATTAATTTATGATGTAATTTTTTTTTTACACATTTTTCAATTAATCATATCAGATAAATATTTGAAGAGATATTTTAGAAATTAACCTAAAAGTGGCATCAGATAATGATTTGATTGAATGCATGTTTAAAAAATAACATTGTTCTTAAAAAAAAAAATAACATTGTTGATGTAAAAAAGTTAAATTCCTTAATGTATATATACACCCTTATTGTAAAAGGAAAGAAGTGATAACTTTAATCTTTGCCTAAAGGTTCATGGCAAATAAAATAGAAAAATGTTTATGGACACTTATAGAAGTGTATACGCATGAGGAGAAAGACAAAATAAAGAGAATGATAAGTTGATGATGTGATAAAAAGAAATATAAAAGAAAACTGAAGTAATGATTGAGTGTTTAGAAATAATTGATGCATAAGTATGTTTCCTTATTTAAAAAAAAATGTATAATAAAATATAACATGTGGATTATGGGGTTACTAAAAGTAAAAGGAGTAGAGTTATGTTAACCGGTGCTTTTAAGACATTACTTAAGGAAATTTTAAATACTCCATCCGTTTCAAAATGAGTGTCGCTTTAGCCAATTGCATACAGATTAAGGAATGGAATGAAATAATCATTAGACATAACACTTTTACTAAATTGCCCTTACTTTATAAGAAAAAGACAAACTTAAAGTTCCATTGAAAATTGTGTGAGAGAAAAGTTGAAGAGGGTAAAGTTGGAAGAAAAAAAATAAAGTTGTATTGGAAATGTAAAGTGACATTCATTTTGAAACAAAAATCTATCACTTTTTACCATTTCTCAATACAACATTTCTAAGTTTGTCCTCTTAATCAATGCTTTAAGGGCACTCTTTAATATTTTCCAAGGAGTAATTATCCAATTCAATGAAGAGAAAATTGATGTTGAGAACTTTTTGGATGTTCAACTTCAACACCCTTTGTATATAATTTTACATTTAGTTGTTTTTATCTTTTATATAGTCACATCAATAATAAGAGTTTGGATAGTATGCATGAGATTTTAAGTTCAAACCTCATGGATTTCATTCTTCACCAATAAATACCAAAAAGATAATAATAAATTATGTATTTTTATCGCGACAAAAAAAAATTGTGTATTTTTATAGGGAACTTCTATGGTACACCTCACAAATTGAGTCGTACCGGTACTCTTGCTTCATAAATTTATAAATTAATGATCATTTTTTTTTTGAATAAATAAATTAATGATCATTTTATTAAGTAAAGAGCTATTTGTCAATATTTATATTTTAGAAAACATCATTTCATTGTTTATAAGAATCATATTAAATTTTTAACATTTTCTCATAAAAAAATAATCAATATTGTTTGTCATGTGAAATAAAAATTCAAAAAAAAGTATCATTTCTCTTTAAAAAAAACAAAACACACAAAAATCGTGCGTGCTTTTAACTCGTCACGTTGCATAAGTACAATGAAGCTATAAACTAAGGCTTCCACTCTCACCCTCCTCAAACAACTATTCTTCAATCAACTATTCTTCAACTAACTAATAGTAATTCCGTACCGAAAAAAGCACAAAACATCATGAATCATTACAACCGTACACCTATGTTGAATTTTCAACATGTATATCCTCATCTCTCTCTACAAGAGGTTTCAAATTTAGGAAATTCCAGGTACATGTTCTTTTGCTACTTTTAACTTGTCAAGTCCTTCAACATTTTTTTTAGTAGGACTATTGCTAAATCATTATTTTTACAGTGTAATGAAGGCTAATATTAAGAAGGAAGAGCCTAGATGTGCACAAATGACAATTTTTTATGATGGGAAAGTAATAGTGTTTGATGATATTCCAGCTGAAAAAGTCAAGGACATTATGGTCTTTTCCTCCAAAGGAACTACTAACTCTCAAAACCACAACAATAACTATGCTTTCAGATTTGCTCAGAGCCACCCATCATTTCTTGCTAGAAATTCTGCCAACAATTCTCTTCAAGTATCATCCTCACCTGTTATTTATGGTAAAAAAATAATAATAATTGGATATCTATTTGAGTGGATGTGCTTGATTTTGATTTGTGTAATGGTTTTATGTGTGTTTTTCATATTCATGACTTTCTTGTTTGTATACAGATTTACCAATGACTAGGAAAGCTTCACTTCATCGGTTCTTGGAGAAAAGGAAGGATAGGTAAGCCAGCCAGATCTTTCAAACAAATAAGAAAAATCTTAACCACTAATTACTGTTTGATTGTAAAAAAAATAAAAGAATTAAATCTGTTTTAAGTCTTTATAAATATGTACTGTCCTTCTAAAATTTTTGTCAAATTTTAGTTTTTAAAAGTTTTTCATCATTTATTTTGGTCCTTAATTACTTTTATTCAACTCATATCTAACTTTGATATTTTTTATGAAAGTTTTTAGAAATGTGTAGAATATTTTGACAATCTCATTTAAAAAATGTTATAATTTTTTAACAAAAATATAAATTGAATATGAATTTTAAAGCACCAAAAACATAAAAATTCATATTTCATTCATGTTTTGTTAAAAAAATCTAATTTTTTTCGGGAGAGAATGTCGAAATATTTTACCTATTTCTGAAAAAATGTCATTAAAAAGTATGAATGCTAGATATGAGTTGACTAAAAAGTAAGGACAAAAAATAATGATGAAAAACTTTTGAAAGAAAACTATGACAAAAATTTTAGAAGACCAAAAATATATTAAACCCAAAAATGAAATAGGAATTAATTGATAAACTAGTTTATAATAACCGATGAACTTTTATTTGATAATTGATAGATTAGGTTATGTTAATTCTGAAAACTTAAGAGGAGTGATAGTATATAACTATCTCAATCTTTTTTTTTTTTTTTTGCTGGATTTTTGTTTCTTCCTCCTTTTGCAAAAGTATTGAATCTCAGCCATCAATTTGTGATCAGTCGGCTCACATTACAGTGTTATTGAAAAAATTCTTTTTGAAAGAACTACAGTTTTATACAATTATTATTACTAAATAATGTTCACCATTGATTGAAAGTCAGATAATTGAAATCAACAATTCCTTTGGACATAGGAAATGCATGTAATCATAATCTAAAATAATTATCCCTTTACTTCTTGTTCCGAAATAGTTTGAGTCCTGTCAAATTGATAACCTTTTTTCTATTACGATTTTTGTGATCCATATTTTTACTGATATTTTTGTTTATGTTTCTACAGAATTGCTGCAAGAGCACCATATCAAACAAGTAACCCAACTAACCTTAATAAGCCAATTAATGAATTCATGTCATGGCTCTCCTTGGCACCACAATCACCACAAGACCACAAATCAGAATGTAGCTCCAGTTCTGTGTTTCTTTAACTTTTTTATGTTTAACTATATATATATATATATGAACTGGATTGATCATTAGGGTGTTTCTCTATTTTGTAGGACTTGGTCTTAGTCATATGCTCACAAAAATATGTCTAAATGTTCGTGAATGTTGTGGCTCATGCTTATTAGTACCCATAATTAATTAAGAAGTGTAATTCTGGTTACCTCTACATTCACTGTATATGCATCTATTTAGCAGTGTTGTTATAGAAAATGTCCTCAATATGTTCATTCTTTTGTCCATGTCAATTCTTCCATCAACACATAGCTTTATATCGCTGATAGGATTGTTCAAAAAATCATAAATTGAGTCGTACGTTCAAAAAATCTAATTGTGTCTTTAAAATAAAACCTAATTGTGAACGACGTCAAAACAAAAAAAACAAAAAAAAAAGGTAAGATGGTGTTAACTGAGATTGAACCATCATGAAGGAAGTAGTATAAATTAATCTGTCGAAAAAATGAAAAACGAAAAAGAGGGAGGGTGGTAGGATGACGTCAAGTGAGAGGGAGTCATCTTGAAAGATGATGGTGCCATCTCAAATGGCGTCATGTAAAGGAAATCAGAAAATAGGGCATTTTGAATATTTATTTTCCATGTAGGATAGATTGAATAATTTTTTTTCAAAAATAGGTCAGCCAAAAAATAATTCTTGCTTCATCTCTCACAATTGCTCCACTTTTGAATATTATAAAACATAATTTTTTGCCATGTTATTTGCGTCTGGTAAACCTTTGTTGTAGCAACTAGCAACTTTAGCAACCTTACACACGAAAAAAAAAACAGCATTTTTGGAGGGGTTCCTTGGACCTTGTTCCTTGCAAAAGCAATTAATTTCCGTGGGGTTTGTGCCCCTGAAAAACATCTTTGTGAAATCAGCTTATTTTTTGTAGTGATATATTAAATCAATTTTTTGCGAGTATTTTTTTTTTTTTTTTGCGAGTACTATTAAATCAAATTTAACAATTTAGATGTATTTATATAAATATTCAAAAAATAATATATTAACACATATACATAATGATACATAATTATGTGTCGGTTTAAAAAAAATTATAACTTATATACAAATTAAACTCTTTTAAATATTTAAATATTTAAATTTAAAATAATAAGTATATATGTTTAGTTTAAGGAAATGAATTCTCTCACGAGTAATTTTTATGGGAGAGTAAAGTGTATTGTAATCTTTGTATCAGAAAAAAGTGTACTGTGATCTTTAACCATTCAAAATTATCTCATTTAAAAAAAAGTGTACTGTGATCTTTAACCATTCAAAATTATCTCATTTAAAAGTGTGTACTCTCTCATGCATGCTGTTGTAAAAATGTACGAGTTATGGAGTACAAAACAAGGCTTCGGTGGGAGACCTTCTTAGGTCTCCTACCATAGGAGACTTGACTATTTTTTTTTGGTTGCTAAATAAATACGAGTCATTGGATTAATCCAACGATTTATTGATAAAAAGAGAAAAGCATTGCAATTGGATGAGAGAGAAAGAGTTCTTATTACACACTGTAGGTTCATTTTAATTTTGGAAATATCCACACCTTTGTCAACAAAAATTGTATTTTTACAGTATAAGAAAATAAATTGGTGTAAATTCTGGAATCAATCACAGGAGAAGCAAAAATCGTAAGAAAAATGGAATCAATCAATAATCACCATTGTTATACAAATTCAAATTCTTGAAACAACATCCGATCCATTTTCCCTATCAGCAAAAGTTGTAAAAACTGTCTACGGCGGTGTCTACACCACCGACGCTTCTACTGTCTACGACATTGCTGCTTTCTCTCTCCTGCTTCTCAGTCAAACTGTTCTTAACGCCGTCACTAGATGTCTTTGCTGTGGTTGCAAGGAAGGCCAATCAATGAATGGAAAAGGTATGAGAAGGAAATGAAGAAAAATTTGCAGAAGAGAAAGAAAGCCAACAGTACAAGAACGATAGCATGTGGCAAGGAACATGTGTTGTCTAAAGAGTAAATAGGCAATTACCCCCCTGAAATTATAAGTTTCGTCAATTACCCCCATGAAATTAACAAAACGTCAATTACCCCCCTAAAATTGCACAACGTTAATCAACTTACCCCCTTCGTCAACTTTTTCTGTTAGTCAACATGACGTTTTGCAAATACCCCCCCCCCTGAAGTTTTGCACTTATGTGCAAAATGCCCCCTAAACTTAAAAATTTATATGTTTTTTTTCTTATCCTTGATTCAAATGATATTAAAGACAAAAAACTAACGGTTATCTTTAATTTTTAAGGTTACAATAATAATATATCCTCTAAAAATAATGCAGAATTAATAACTTCATATTACTTTAGCAAAATGCATGTTTAGTTCAATTTTTAAGATAGAATAATTTTATTCAAACTTATCTTAAGAAACTGCTAGAATTAATTATTCATGAGGAATGCGTGTCTCTAGCTTACTTTGTTGTGAATTGGCGTGTCTCTATTTAAATAAGTCATAAGTTATGGAGAATTGAACAATCAAATGGCATAACGGAAACAAAATAAAATAACAGACCCCTTTAAGAATGAAAGAGCAATGTAAAGTATTAAAGTTAACTATTAATTGTCTGTCTTTAATATCTTTTGAGTTAAGGATAAGAAAAAAAATATAAATTTTCAAGTTCGGGGGGCATTTTGCACATAAGTGCAAAACTTCAGGGTGGTATTTGCAAAACATCATGTTGACTAACAGAAAAATTTGACGGAGGGGGTAAATTGATTAACGTTGTGCAATTTCGGGGGGTAATTGACGTTTTGTTAATTTCAGGGGGGGTAATTGACGAAACTTACAATTTTAGGGGGTAATTGCCTATTTACTCGTTGTTTAAAAGAGACTTTTAATCTCGATCATTTAATTCTGATCTAGGGGTCAATCAGCATTCCTATTATTCTCACATAAAAAAAATCATATTAGTTGTAAAAAAAAAAAAAAAAAGAGGTCTCCTACGGTAGGAGACCTAAGAAGGTCTCCCACCCGAAACGGCGCCCGCATAACTCATGCGTATGTTTTGAACTCAGGTTCCTTTCATAAAAAAGTGTACTATGATTTTTAACCATTCAAATTCATCTCATTTAAAAGTGTGTACTCTCTCATGCATGATGCTGTAAAAATGCATATCATTCGGTCACTATTAAAAACAAAAATTAAAATTTCATATTCATTTAATTAATTATGTATATGTTCTTAATTATAGACGGCATACCTCATTTAATGAATGAATCTAAAATATTATCTTTATGGTCAAATGTACAAGTTATGAAGTACAAAACAAAACACGCATAGGTCGTGCGTATGTTTTGAACTCAATTTCCTTTCATAAAAACAAGTTTTTGTTTTTTACGCAATCATAAATACAAGTTAAAACTTTCACCGCTCTCTCTTCACTCTCACCACCCTCCTCACCAACTCTTTCATAATAATTCAAGCTTGATTTGACTTATTTATGTCGAACCAAAAATAGCACAAAGCAACATGAATCACTACAAAACTTACGTACACCTATGAATTTTCAACAAGCTCCCCATCTCTTTCTACAAGAGGTTTCAAATTTGGGACATTCCAGGTACATGTTCTTTTGCTACTTTTAACTTGTCAAGTCCATTAACATTTTTTTAGCTACTAAATCACGAATTCATGATTCATGTTTATAACATGGTCAATTTGCATTAAATTAATTGTTGATGTTGTTTTATTACAGTGTAATGAAGACTAATATTATCAAGGAAGAGCCTAGAAGTGCCCAAATGACAATTTTTTATGATGGGAAAGTAATTGTGTTTGATGATATTCCAGCTGAAAAAGTCAACGATATCATGGTCTTTTGCACCAAAGGAACTACTACCTCTCGAAACCACAGCAATAACTACGCTTCCAGATTTGCTCAGAGTCACCCCTCATTTCTTGCTAGAAATTTTGCCAACAATTCAGCTCAAATACCATCTACACCTGTTATTTATGGTAAAAAAAAAAAAATCGGATATCTAATGGGTGCGTTTGTTTCAGCTTTAAAAAAAAATAGATTTTGTGTTAAAAAAATTTAGAGATTTTTTTTAAAGATTTTTTAAAAAAATCTAAAGCTGTTGGTGTTTGTTTATTATCATAAAAAATAATTTTTTTTAAGATTTGAAACTCTTACGCTTGAGTTCCTTGTATTTAGAAAAAAAAATAGATTTTGGAAAAACTACTTGAAATAGATTTTCATTTTGAGGTTAAAAATGATTTTTTTTAGCGAAATAGATTTTTTTAAAATCTAAAACAAACACAACGAAAATAAAAAAATTGATTCTTTGGTTAAAAAATTAGATTTTTTTAAAAAAAATAAAAATAAACTGCCCAATATTTGAGAGGGTGCTTGGTTTGTGTAACGGTTTTATGTATGGTTTTAAATTTTGGATGCAGTTGCGGATGCGGTCATTGCAATTGCGCACGGTTGCGTCTGTTGCAATGCGTATTGCTACTGTTGCAGTGTGAAATAATTTTAAATTTTTACAAACTATAGAAAGCGACACCACCATGCATACACTATTGACCCACCACGGCTACTATTTAACTTTAAATTTTAAATATTGATTGAGAGTTGCTTGAGTTACAGTAACATTTTTTTCATTAGATTTGAAGATTTGAATTTGGGGTTCTAAAATTTTATTTTTTAGTGAAAAGATTTAAAGTTTTAAACGAACATAATTGAAATCGTCTTATGCAGTGGCGGAGCTCTTAAAGAGCCCAGGGGAGCAGTGGCTCCCCCCACTAAAAAAAAATAAAATAAAATTACATAGCTAGATACCATAATACATCTCATATTTAAAGAAAATTAATAGACCCTCTCTCATTTGGCTCCCTTGATTAAGTAAAATTGTATATAACTTTTATGTCAGTACTTTTCGCTCCCCCTAATATTTTAGGTAAGATCCGCCACTGGTCTTATGCTATTTATTATGATATTACAATTCGTTTATACACGTGATTGAAAGTTGCACTGCAATTACAATGCCATCACGGAAACTACCACAATTTAAAACTACGGTTTTATGTGTGTTTTTCATATTCATGACATTCCTTTTAATATTTATTCAGATTTATCAATTACTAGGAAGGCTTCACTTCATCGGTTCTTGGAAAGAAGGATGGATAGGTAAGCAAGATCTCTTTTAAACAAATGAAAAACAATCTTAATTAACTTCAAAGTATTTACTGTATGTTCATTGTCAACATAATTTTTTATTTTTATTTTTTATACTAAGTGTGTAGTTAAACATCAAGGTAAAACTTAGATCTTCCAACTCTGTCGGGACTTCTAAGAAACCACTATCTTTTGCTACCCACTCATAAATATATTATTAAAAAAAGAAAAACATGTACAAGAGGGGGCTAAACCAAAACCCTCAAAAAGGCCAAAAGAAATTTAAAAAAAAAAAAAAAGCAAAAGAAAAGAAACAGTTCGAGTGGGGTTAGGGATGGGAATAGGCTAGGCCGAGCTAGGCTTTGTAAGGCCTGAGCCTGGCCTGCCAATTTTTTTGAAGGTCTAAGCCTGGCCTGCGGCCTGTCATAGGCTTACTTTTTAGGCCTGAGTCTGGCCTTCTGAAAGCCTGATGCGGCCTGCTAGCCTGTTAAAAAGTCTATTTCATATGAACATATTTAAATCAGCAATGTGATCTAAGAGTAAATAGACTAGCAAACTAATATATCAATTAGATTAAACTCTCTTTTGATAATCAACATGCGTTTTTAGGGAATTTGACTATATATTGTATCATATTTCAGTTCTAGTTTATAATAATATATTTAAATATGCAAAAAATTAATTTATAACTAATAAGCTTAAATAACTAAAAAAGTTAACACGTTTTTATTTTAATTCAAAGTACAAAATATAATATAATAATAAATAATATTATTCATATTTACTTAAATAGGCCGGCCTAATAGGCGTAAGAGGCTTTTTGAATGTCCTGTGGCCTGGCCTATTAAGCTAAATAGGCTTTTAAAAAAGCCTAGGCCTTCTCTATTTAAGAAAAAAGCCTGGATTGGCCTGGCCTGTCGTAGGCTAGGCCGTAGGCCCCTGTAGGCCGGCCTGGCCTATTCCCATCCCTAAGTGGGGTAAATGGAACCTCTCTCTCAATCAGCCCAAGCCTTCTCAATCAAAGCAATATCTCTTTGTAGTACGCTTGATGGATGGAGAGGATCGGCAACTAATTTCTCAATAAGTTGCGTTTCAGGAATGGTTTCATCCAGTTCAAGAGGGAGGCTACACGAGCCTCACCCGCTAGGTTGTTATGGGTGTCTTCATCTTGGACGAGCTCCTGCCTTGCCGCACTAACATGGCCACGCACAATTTCATTAGTCACATTTCACAGAGCAAAATGGAAAGAAGTAGCAAACTTCTATAGTGTTATTGTCTGTTTGTAACCTTCTCTACAACCGCATCTTGCTATATGTTTTGGACAACCAAGATGGTATCTGCAACTTGTGTAGGTGCTGGAGACATCTCCACTATAGGTTTTGTAGGCACAACTAGACTCGCGTCACTCTTGTCATGCATGTGCTTGAAATGATTTAGAGGAGCCAATACCTGAATTGTTCAATTTTCCAACATAATTCTTAATTGTTGGCTTGTGAACATGCTCCGGCTTTTTACCGCGATCAACCTTGTCAAGAAATTTCTTAGGATGCAACCAAAGACAATCAACGACGTCATGACCAAAGACTTTACAATGTGAACAAAAATCTGGTAACCATTCAAAAAACACCTCCAAGTTGAAGGCAAAACCCTCTCTTTCTACCATAATTTCATCAAAAATGTGTCGCGATAAGTCCATATCCACCAAAATGTGATCATAGAGGCCGAAAACCCTATTTTATGTGGCAGCGTCTAGTATTAGAGGTGTATCAATTGTGCTTGCAATTTCAAATAAAGTTTGTTCCCTCTCATACTCTTGAGGAAGCTCGACAAGTCGTATCAATACCTAAGCTCGTTGTGTATAGGTATTGAAGTCTTCCGTCCATTGAGAGAGTTGAAAGACTCCCAGCTTGAGGTCAATGGTGCTCACTGCCCAAACTAAGCGCAAATCTTCAAGTGAAGCAAAAGTGAATTAAAAAAACCTCTGCCAATTGAGATCATTTTCCACCGACCGGTGAATATGGAAAACTCACAATTGAAGAAAAACAACGCCTATTCTAGGAGAGTGAAACCCTAACAGAGCGTCTTCTTTGTCAACTGACATCCCTTATTTGAAAAACCTGAAATCTTAGTCCCTTAAAAATGAAGTATAGCTTTGTATTAGGTAGAGCTAATAATGTTGGACGAATTTTATCTAATAATAATTTGATTTTGTAGGATTGAATTAGATACATGTGATATGAGTTATAATTGTCTTAAATGTTTTTTTTTACTCTTAGTTTCTCACTCTTTCTTTTTCAAAACAAAAAAAATCCCAACCATTGATTTGTGATTAGTCAACTCACAACAACCCAGTTTTATCCAACTACGTGGGGTCAGCTACATAGATCAAATTACGTCATAATGTTCTATCATAAACCATATTCGGGTCCAACTCATTAATTTTGACATCTTTTATAATATTGTTTCTAAGTCTTTCTCTATCTCTTTTGATCTCACTCTTTTCCATCCAATCCAGTCTCCTTACTACGAAATCTACTTGTCTTCTCTCTACATGCCCAAACCACCTAAGCACATTTTTCATCATCTTTTCTATTATAGGTGCTATACCCCAACTCTCTCTCTCTCTCTCTCTCTCTCTCTCTCTCTCTCTCTCATGATGTCATTTCTAATTATATCTCGTCTACTCTATTACACAACATCGTCGTCTCTGTTACGCTTATTTTATTCTTGTGTTGGTTCTCAACCACCCAACACTCTATTTCATACAACATTCTCGATCTAACAGTTGTCCGATAAAAAATTTCATCAACTTGATCAATCAACTCACATTACATTAAAATAAATTGTTACTAGATAATCTTTACCATTAATTTAAAATTGACGGAGTTAATAACTTTAGCGCGAAGTAATTACGTGTAATCCAAATCCAAGAAATTATCCCTTTAATCTTGATCCTCCTTTATTCTTGATCTAAAATAGTTTGAGTCATCTCAAATTGGGCTATGGATCCTCTTAAGTATACCAATTACAATTACTCCCACCGTTCTAAAATAAGTTATTTTTTTAACTATTGTGCATATGTCAATGTATATTTTTTACGATATCTTTAATTATGTATTAACAAAAATTATAAAAATCTAATATTTTAAAAATGTTTATCGAGACAAATCCAACAACATCTTTTACGTAATCATTTATCTTTTTATATAAGGAGAATGTTAAACAGTGCCCCTAGGGGCATTGGTTAAGATTTTATATAAGATTTTATTATACCTTTTTTAAGAAAGTAATCACTATTAAATTTATTGCATGCATTTGTTATAGTTTTTTAAAAGAATCAGAATCTAAAAAAAATCTTTAAAAAATTGATTTTTTAGAGGAGAGAGAAAATAGGTTTCAAAATATTTAACTAATTTTGTAACAAAAAATCTCTTTTATATAATTGTATACAAACAAATTAAATTAGTGATTTTTATAACGGTAAACAAACAAACGCAAAATAGATTTTAGTTTTTTTTATAAAATCTCTAAAAAAATAATCTCTAAATTATTAAAGGTCAAAATCATTTTTATTTTAATCCGTAACAAACAGACCCATAATTACATGATCTAAAATAACATCTTATATTTTCAAGACAAAATTTCTATTTTTGGATTCATTAATTAACCAGTGTCCCAGAGACACCGGTTAATAAGACCTATAATATTAGAAAAATATGGTCAAAATATGTTATGTGAATAATGCACATAGTCAAAGCTAGGTCACTTTTTTGATACGGAAGATGTATGAATTTATTTTATGTTTGTCTTTCTCTCTTCTAATAGTCATACAGTAGCTCGAAAAGAGACCCAACAGTACTCACCCGTCAATTGACAACAAAACAAAAGTAAAAGAGCAAAGTGCAGGAAATTGATTTTCCTCTTAAAACTCTACTCTTTTTGGTCACTATTATAAACAAAGAAAATCATTTTTTAGGTTTATTGAATAATTTGTTTATCTGATCAATATATAGACTAGATATATCAGTTATTCAATGAATCTAAAAAATGTTTTTTTTCTTCTTATAACAATGACAGGAAGTACATGAATGAGAATGACCTTTTCTATTATAATGTTTGGAATCTATATTGACGGGTATCATTGTTTATGTTTCTGCAGATTTACTGCAAGGGCGCCATATCAAACAAGTAACCCTAAAAACCTTAATAAGCTAATTGATGAATCTATGTCATGGCTCTCCTTGGCACCAAAATCACCACAAGACTACAAATCAGAATGTAGCTCCAGCTCTGTGTTTCTTTAACTTATCAATTTGATTGACACCAACATTTTATGGGCTTCTCAGCTAGCTCAGTGTAGTTTCTCTATGAACAGGATCAATTATTAGTGTGTTTCTCTACTTTTGTAGGATTGAGTCCTATGCTCACAAAATATGCATACATATTTGTGATGTTGTGCCTCATGCTTATTATTAGTACCCTAACTAACGGTGTTGTTCTGATTGACCTCAAAAAAATGTACTTCTTGTTACTTACATTCATTTTGCAGGGTCGGTTAAGTTTTATATAGTTCAATTGGTTTTCTAGTAGTATAAGCCAAGATGCGGTGTCTATATATTATTGTTGTTATAAAAAAAATGTCCTCAATATGATCATTCTTCAAGAGTAAATGAGCATTTACTTTCTCAAAATTGTAAGGGGGCGTTTGTTTCAGGGATTCATAAATTAATCCCAGGAATAAAGTGGTGGGAAGTTTATTCCTGGGTATTTTAAAAAAAAATGTTTGGTTAGTATTCTAATTTCTCATGAGTATTTTCAAACAATGTTCACATAAATAGCTAATTGGTGTTTAGTTTGGAATATATATTCCTAGAAAAACATGATACAGTTACAAAAATACCCCTACCTTGTTTCTAAATCAATTTGAATTTATTTTACTATATTTTATTCTCATTATAACTTGAAGCATTTCAAAATACACCATAAAATAAAATTATGTTTTCATATAGTTGATTGATAGAATAGAAAAATATTGTTTTTTTTTAAGCAATAGAACAATATTGTTGAAAAGTTAAATAGACATAAATATTTTTTTGTACAAACCAAAAAGAACATAAAGAAATATTAGATGGATGTAAAAAAAAATAAAAAAATCGACACGTTCAGTGTATTGAGAAATTAATTGGCAGTTGAAAAAACATGGTGGTAGGGGACATATAGTGGGGTTTTCATGTAGCAAGGCAAATGTCATTCCTATGAATAAAACATTCCAACTCCTCTTTCATGGGAATAAAAATGGGGAGATCATGGGTTAAAAATTTTCCTGGGTATAATTTGTTCCCAGGTATATTTTTCTTTTACCTTCTACCAAACATGGGAAAGTGCATTCCCATCCTCATATTCCCATGAATAAATTTTTTAACCTGAAAACAAACACCCCCTAAAGATTAAGCGATTTAGTCCTCAAATTTGAAAAATAGCAAATTAATCTGTTAAATTAAAGATACTCAATCAATTTAGTCTTTTATTATTTTTTCCGTCAAAAAAAAATAAATCAAGTTAGTCTTTTTACTAATTTTTTTTTTTATAATCATTCATCAAAACCAATAAAAGACCTAAAATATTGATTTGGATACTCTCTTGTTGCATCAACACAAACATATGACCTTAAATATTGCTGTGCTAAATTTAGAGTGAAAAAAAATACTAAGGCACTGTTTGGAAACAGCAAAGAATGAGCTTATAGCTTATAAGCTCATTTGACAAAAAAAGCCCCGTTTGGTAACACTTATTTCACCATGAGCTTATAGCTTATTTCACGAGCTTATAAGCTATTTTTCAGAAGTTATTCCAAGTAGCGTTTGAGCTTATAGCTTATTGTTTTTCTTCCACTTTTACCCTTACTATTTTTTCTAAAATCCCTTTTTACCCTTTATAATTTATTCCAACCTGAAACATGTTAGATTTTCAATGCTGAAATAATCATCAATCCCATATTTTTGTCACATGATTATTTTTTTTTATTCAGCACTACAAGTTTTTTTTTTCCTTACGGTACTTTCTAATGTTTGAGTTTTATGTAATATGAATTAAATTTCTTAAACTAAAATATTACGAATAAAATAAGTATCCATTTGGTTTATTTTTTTTACGAAATTTTTCATGTAGTTGCTGTAGCTTTTGTTATTAGATAACTTATTTTTTTATTTTTCGTTGCTGTTGTTCTTCTTTTAATATTTATGTATTTGAACTTATGCTTTCGTTATTTTTTTGTTTTGTTTTTAAAATAAAAAGTAATTAAGTATTTCGACCAAAAAATAAAATATTAATTTATTAATATGTAAAATATATATTAAATTGATTAATTTAAATTATTAAATATCTTATATATTAATTAATACACATTTTATTATGAATTAAAATTGTCCTTTTATGTCATTTTACATTTATCAGCTAGTTTAACCGCTGATTTTACCAAACACTTTAATTAGCTTATAAGCTATAAGTTATCAGTCATCAGCTAGAAGCTATCAGCTATAAGCTATCAGCTGCTATCAGCTATCCGCTATTTTTACTAAACAGAGCCTAAATCGACTAATGTTGTTCAACATAAAGGACTGAATTTTCTATTTGACAAATTTGAGAAATGTTGAGAAAGTGCCTAAAAGAATGGTTTTTGCTGATTTCTGCTTGATGTAATTCGAATTAAGGTTCTTGGTAATTCGGATTATCTATTAATTTTCGTGATCTCCCGTTGTTTCTGCATAGCATAATTTGAATCATGTTAATGGCCTGTAAATACAACTTTTGACCTTATTGTTTTATATCATCCAAGAAGAGAACTTTTAGAGAAATGTAAATACTAAAGATTGAGAGCTAATTTTGGTTCAGAAACTAAGGTTGAGAAACACATTTTAAAAAACTTCGATTGAGAGATTTCATTAGAGGAAGGATTCAAGATTTCTCTCTTGATTTTTTTAGAAATCTTCGTGTGTTGAAAGAACGAATACAAAGGGGTAGAAATTAGGGTTTATTGTTGAAGTTAATTTCTTGTAACTTCTATGGGTGTGTTTGGTAAAATTAAGCTATAAGCTAGCTGATAGCTGAAAAACTAGCTTATAGTTGATGGCTGATAGCTGAAAGCTTATAGCTAAAAAGTTAGCTGGTTGAAATTAAAGTGTTTGATAAAACTAGCTTTTTAAGTAATTAATAAATATGAAATGACATAAAAGTACATGTATGTTTAATTTATATAAGTCATATGTATAAATATCTTTTTACCTAAAAAAATGTATAAACATTTTTAACTAATATATTTATGTATTTTTCCTCTTGAATATTATAAATATGATATATGAACTTCATTGAGATATTTTTTAAACTAAATTTGCTCAACTTCATAATGATATCTTTCAATTTTTTTATGAAAAATTGTATGTTTTATTTTCTACCTTTGAAAAATTTGTATGTTTTATTTAATATAATAAATATGCGAAAAGAAAAAGAAAAAAGAGCTAAATAAGTAATAGGAATTTAACAGAAACTGTTTCAAACATAAAATCAATAAAAAAGAGCAATGAGGTAGTGCAGCGGTTACTATCCCTAAAAGAATAATAACGTGGGTAGCTTGTTTTTTAACGTGGCCAGTTTTTTTGTTTATAAAATAATAAAATAATGTTAAAGGTTAAAAATGGAAGAAAATGTAAAAAGCTAAAAGCTACAAGCTCAAAATCTACTTGAATTAGCTTCTTAAAAAACGCTATAAGATAGTGAGAAAAGCTTTTTACCAAACACATCACATTCTATTAAAACAAGCTAGTGGATAGGACGATTGCTCTCTCTCTCTTTCTCCCATGCAGACGTAAGTCAATTTGGGTCGAACCGGACAAACAAATTTTGGTGTGTTTCTTCATCTACTTTATTTATCTTTCTTCTTTGATGTAATCGTGGATTTACTATATACATAGGTTGCTTGATTTGTTCTTGTTTGTATAGTTTTGCTTGGACTTTTTAATTGTTGGTTTATCATTGGTATTTGTTCCACATATCATCTTGTTCATTTTGCACAAGTGATTGAATTCACAACAAGAAATTAAATTGATTTACTCTTACAATTTCAAGGATTGGTTGATTTAATCTTTTATCATATTAGTTCATTCATAAACATAAACCTTTGGAGAACCAAATTAATTGAATCCTACATGCACCAAACAACACATGTTTGAAATCTCCAATCTTCCTGGCTTTTATTGATTCTTCTGTTCTGTGCAAGAAAGGAACATGTTTTTCCAAAACTGACGCATTGACATTGTTACAAACATCAGAGAACATGGAGAGTGTAGCAACTTTCTTATATTATTAAACTTGAAGGACTAAATTGTTATTTCATAACATTAAGGTCTAAATTGATTGACCTTGATCTACATTTTTGTCGGTATTTATTCATCCATAACATAAAACTTTAAAGGGTTAAAGAAGTTTTTTATACCTATAAATATTTCAAATTTCATTTTTAATTCGTCTAAAAAATTTCAGTAAGTTTTGATCCTCTAAATGGTTTCTGTCACGATTTTTTGTCCATCCTTTTCAATAAACTCATATGTATCTTTCCAAATTTTGAATTATTTTTCAGTCATGTTTATTACATTATAGAAACATCTCTCAAAAATGTGAAGGATACACATGACTTAATTTAAAAATATGGACCAAAAATTATGATGGAAATTAATCATTTGAATGACCAAAACTTTCTAAAAAAAATTAGAGAGACTACAAACAAAATTTGATATATTTATAACTCAAAAAATTATTTAACCCAACTTAATATTTCCTTTCTCATAGGCTATTCTCAAGTTCAACCTCTTTACCTGCCAAATGGTTAAAATGGATGAATACTAGAGTGGTAGGATAAAAAATAACGATGAGGTAGAGATGTATGTTGAAAGTTTTTTTTTTTTTTTTGAGGGAATGTATGTTGAAAGCTACAAAGACATATTCTAGGGCAAAAACATAAACTTATTTTGGGGTATCCAATTTTAAATGACATCATAATAATTAAACTATGAAATTTCAAAATTTTAAATACTATTAGTATGAGCGGTGCTATTCTTCCCGACAAAATAGACCACAAATTTCTCACGACTCTTGTTTTTAGTTATAATTTGGTCAAATAGAAAAAAGCGGAAATAGCGGCAATAAAGGCGGAAGGGTGATATGTAGTTATATACATATATCGAGATGATTTCGGGATAATATATTTCGGGATACACAGCAATTTCCCTATTAGTATATCCCTCAAAAAAAAAAAACTGTCAATATAAAGTATATTTAATCACTAATCTTACACACCATAAACGTGACGAAATAGAGGATCATATCTTTAAACATAGTGCATGCATGCATTGCACCTTAATTTCAATTGAGATTTTAAACAAATTAAAAAAAAAAATAATGGAGACGACTATGAACGCAGAGAAATTCTAATATGGTCACATGACCAAATAAAAAGTGTTTGGTCACACACACATAAATAAATATTTTTTTAATAGTAAAGAGAAAATTGATTAAAAAAATGATTGAATATTTTAAGAACCATCTTTTTATGTATGTGTGTCCAAACACTATTGATTTGGTCTTGTGACCATGGAAGAATACCTCATGAACGCATTGAGCCACCCCTATATTTCCCCCTATCCTTATATTTATATTGAGTGCAAATTACAAGAAGGCTAGATAAAGACAAGAGTACACAGACAAAGTTTATGATCACACGGCCTGATTAAGATCACATATTTTAAGTGTCGGCTTGTAGGTATGGTTTAAATTTCCTCTAATAATGGTAAATAAAAATTATCCAAGTTTACACTCTTTTTCTTCCACAACATTAATTCAATCAATAAGTAACATTTAAAGCGCCTATGCATAGATAGGCATGGAGAAACTCTCCTAAAATTTATGAATTTAGCGTGAGCTGTACGAGAATATTAATTGTAAATCTTTTTATATTCATTTAATAAATAATGTATCCGGTCTATATATAGATCAGATTTATTAGTTATTTAATAAATCTAAAAAATTGATTTTTGCTTATAAATGTGATCGGAATGAGTATAGAATTATTCGATTGAATACATTTGTACAAAATACAAAATCATTGTTAATATATCCATATCTATTCTATACTATATATAAAGAAGGGTCTTGTTAACTAAAAGTAGAAAAATTGTCTTGTAAATATAAACTGTTACACTAATTAATTATTATATCACTTTTTAATAAAATTTTACCTCTTTTAGCTGCTTAATCAATGCCTCAAGGGCACTGGTTAACATTCTCCTATAAAGAAAACAATCTCTTTTAGCTTTTTTGGGCTGACTTTTTCTTTCCAAAAATGCCCTCAATTTTAAATACAAATAACACATAACAAATTGATAAGAATAAATTTAAATATTAAAAAAAATGTAACAAACAAGATATGTCTGGTTTTTTTTTTTTATCATTTAAAAACTGTAACAAACTAGATGAGTATATTTATATTTACTTTTTCATTATCTCAATTATACCCTTAAACAACTTTTTATATAATAAAGATCGTTATTGGTGTCACTAAAAAAAGAATTTAGATTATATTTATTTTGTTATATTGTTGATGTCATTGAAATAAAATAATCATGATTAGTTTGGTTTGTTATAACTTGAAAGCAGCAAACATTTATATTTTTAGTTTTAATCTAAATCAAAATTTCATAAAAAAACACCGTTAATAATTTATAAACGTTAGCGTAATAAAAAGAGCAGAAAGATGGACACGTGAGTGCCCGTTTTTTTCCTAGTAAAAATAAAAATTTTCATTTATATACACCAATAATGTAAAAGGAAAGAAGTGATAGCTTTTATCTTTGCCTAAAGGTTCATGGCAAATAAAATAGGGAAAATGTGTGCGGACATTCATAAAAGTGTATACTCCTTGAGAAAGAAATAGATAAAGAGAATGATTTATAATAAGTTGGTGATGTGATAAAAAAGAGATATTAAAGAAAGACGATGTATACTAATGGAGTGTTAAGAAACAACTGATGCATAAGTATAATTCTTTTTTTTTTCAAATAATTTAATGACTAGATTCACGCGTATAATGTAGAGATAATTGAAGAATCTGAGGTTCGAACTCCGACAACTTATCTTTGGTAATTACCAATTAAACTACATTTACGAGATAATACGTATAATTCTTTCCCTCAAAATATGATTGTTGATTTTTAGATGTTTGAATAACATTTCATCTACATAAATGATATACGTGGACCTCCCAACACCACTAGCATTTTTTCTGTCACAACTATGCTTTCTGTCACCACTAGCATTTTTAGATGTTTGAATAACATTTCATCTACATAAATGATATACGTGGACCTCCCAACTATGCTTTCAGATTTGCTCAGAGCCACCCATCATTTCTTGCTAGAAATTCTGCCTACAATTCTCTTCAAGTACCATCCACACCTGTTATTTATGGTAAAAAAAATAATTGGATATCTATTTGAGTGGTGTGCTTGATTTGTGTAATGATTTTATGTGTGTTTTTCATATTCATGACTTTCCGGAGTAATATGTGTTTACCCCCCTGTAATTTGGACGAGTTCCGGTTTTCCCCCTGTATTAAATTTTATTAAAATTCAGCCCCTGTAATTTGAAGATTCCGTCGAAAACCCCCCTGGTCAAACCTGGCACACGCCAGGTGCTGATGTGGCGTGCCACGTCACCTTTTTCTGATGACGTGGCACGTTGACTGTATAATTATTTTATTTTTAATTTTTTTATATTGTACACGTGGCATTTTTTATTTTTTTATTAAAAAATAATTTTTTTAATTAAAAAAATATTATTTTTTTAAAAAAATTTTAAATTTTTTTTTTAAAAAAAAGGAAAAAAATTCTTAAAAAATAAAAAAAATGAAAAAAATTCTGAAAAAAAAATAAAAAAATACCGAAAAAATTAATAAAAATGAATATAAAAATCTGGTAAATTTTAAAAATAAAAAATAAAATCTGGAAAAATTAAAAAAAAATGAAAACATTAGGGAAAAAATTAATAAATTTCGAAAAATTCATATTTCCATATTTTTTTCAATACCGGAAAAATGAAAAAAATTCTTTTTTTTTAGAAAGTACTTTTCAAAAATGTCCTCAATTTTCAATACAAATAATTTCCAGATTGTTTTTATCCTCAATTTTTAAATATTAGAAAATATTCTCAAATTTGTAACACATCGTAAAAAAAAATTGAAAAAAAAATCTGAATTTTCCCAAATTTTTAAATAAATTTGTACACATATTTTTAAAAATAAAAATATTTTCAAGATTTTTTTTTGTTGAGAAAATTTGAAAAACTTCTTTTTCGAAAAATAAAAACAATCTGGAATTTTTTTTAATATTTACGATGTGTTACATGTTTTATTTGTATTGAAAATTGATGACATTTTTGAAAAGAAACAACCAGTCCCAAAGAGCTAATTAATCTTTTTTCAAAAATTTCAAGATTGATCATTTTCAAAATTTTCAAGATTAATCATATTTATAAAAATCATGTCCTAATAACAGGATACAATGTATATTGATTGACTCCGGTATATAAATCATGTTATACGGTTGAAAGACAAGTACTTTCCGTAAAAAAAAAGAATTTTTTTCATTTTTCCGGTATTGAAAAAAATCTGGAAATATGAATTTTTCGAAATTTATTATTTTTTTCCCGAATTTTTTCATTTTTTTTTAATTTTTCCAGATTTTATTTTTTATTTTTAAAATTTACCAGATTTTTGTATTCATTTTTATTAATTTTTTCGGTATTTTTTTTCATTTTTTTATTTTTTAAGAATTTTTTTCGTTTTTTTAAAAAAAAAATTAAAATTTTTTTAAAAAAAATAATATTTTTTTAATTAAAAAAATAAAAAATGCCACGTGTACAATATAAAAAAATAAAAAATAAAATAATTATACAGTCAGCGTGCCACATCATCAGAAAAAGGTGACGTGGCACGCCACATCAGCACCTGGCGTGTGCCAGGTTTGACCAGGGGGGTTTTCGACGGAATCTTCAAATTACAGGGGCTGAATTTTAACAAAATTTATTACAGGGGGGAAAACCGGAACTCGCCCAAATTACAGGGGGGTAAACACATATTAACCCCTTTCCTATTTATATATATTCAGATTTACCAATGATTAGGAAAGCTTCACTTCATCGGTTCTTGGAGAAAAGGAAGGATAGGTATGTTGTAATAATTAGGCATTAGATTATCTCTATAAATAACAATCAATTTATTAATAAAAGAATTAATTAAATATAAACAAAATAGAGATCAATAAACTTATCACTTTGATATTGTTGTGTAATTAGATCACCGACCACAACTATATCAACATTTTTGACAACAAAATCAAACCTGCTACTGAATCGATTATCAAAACCTGTAAAACAAACAAGCAGTGAGATAGTCTGATGAGACGTGTTGATCGCACTGTCCTTAAGGATTTTCCGCGTAATTATACACTAATCCCCCAAGATTTAACAGACCATTCTTGGTTTAAAACCAAAGATGGAAGATGAGAACCCAGAGTTATGCATAGACTCATGAAAAATCGATTAATATATAACTTGAAGCATAAAAGAGAGGATTTCATTTTTTATGTGCTACAGTTCAAAGGCTAGGAAAAAGAAAAAAGCTTAACTCCCCCTTTTGTTTGTTCATGTCAACAAAATTTATATAGCAATAAAAATTAGGCTAAAGTGCAACTTTGGCCCCCTATCTTTCAAAAAGTTGCGATTTTAGCCCCCTAAGTATGAAAACTACAATTTTGGTCCCCCATGTTTAGGGAAATATGCTCTTTTAACCCCCTAACTTAAGGGAAATATGTCTATTGACCCCTTATCTTTTCAAAATGTTGCGATTATGACCCCTTATCTTTTCAAAATGGCCCCTTTTTTTGGACACGTGTCGCCTTCTCAGCAGTTTTCAAAGTTAGGGGGCCAAAATTGTAGTTTTCAAAGTTAGGGGGCCAAAATCGCAACTTTTTGAAAGATAAGGGGCCAAAGTTACACTTTAGCCTAAAATTTACTCAGTCATGCAAGAATAAGACACAATAGTAGCTAACAAATTGTGAACATTGTGAAGAAAAATAACTGTCTTGAATCAGTAAACAAGTGCTCAAAAAATTAGTTTAGAAAAAAGCAATATTATTGCCGCATTCAAGAATAAACAAAAAGCAGTTACAAAAATTTGGAATTAAAAACATGTCTACAAAACTAAGTGAAACATTATTATACTATGATAATAATTTTTTATATTTTTTAATTAAAATTCCGGGACACAAAATATTTGAAACTTTTGAAATATATTCAAAATGTACAACAAGGTAAACCAGATCTCTCAAACAAATAAGGAAAAATCTTAACCACTAATTACTGTTTTTTGGTGGTGGCCGGGGTTCGAACCCCGGAGCTTGCATATTTTATGCATTGTCCATACCAACTGAGTTAAGCTCACGAGGACAACCACTAATTACAGTTTGATTGTAAACAAAAATAAAGGGTTAAATATGTTTTTAATCCTTATAAATATATCAACTTTTCCTTTTAATTTTTGTAAAAAAAAAATTTTGATGGAATTTTTGTAAAAATTTTGTCAAACTTTTAATCCCCAAAAGTTTTTTATCACTTTTTTTGTTCCTATTTTTTATAAACTCATATCTAACCTTCATATTTTTTTTAATAAAATTTGTCAGAAATGTGTAGAATATTTTGATAATTTATTTCAAAAAAACATAAAAATTCATATTCAATTCATGTTTTGTTAAAAATATCTTTTTTTTTGGGAGAGATTGTCATAATATTCTACCCATTTCTGACAAATTTCATTAAAAAATAGGCTTAATTGCAGTTTCAGTCCCCTTATTATATCAATTTCTAGATTTTGGTCCCCATGTTTCTAATTCCACAATTTTAATCACCTTAATTTTAAAAATTCTGAAATTGAATCCAATACTTAAATTAAGAGTGATGTGATTTGAATGCCATATCAATGGAGCATGAGATGTTCCTTTGTTAAGTAAAACGAAATGACTTGCTAGAAAAGGTCGATGGAATGATGGTGATGGTAGAAATAGCGATGAAACCTCCGGTGATAATTTTTTTTTCAATAACCACTAGTGGTGATGAATGAAAATTGAGGATGATAATTTAGGGTTCACCACTTTTTTTTTTAAGGGGCGATTAGATTTTGTGTTATTAATTTATTTAATCAAAACTTTTATTTTAATGTTGAAGTGGAATCTACATATGCAATTCTCTTACTGCCATGTCATATCCAAACATGCCACATCACTCCAATTTTAAATATTGAGCCCAATTCAGAATTTTTAATAATATAGGAATTAAAATTGCTGATTTAAAAACATGGGGACCAAAATCCAGAAATTAACATTATGAGAGGACTGAAATTGCAATTAAGCCTAAAAAATATGAAGGTTAAACATAGGTTGACTAAAAAGTAGAGACAAAAAATGATGATGAAAAACTTTTAAAAGACTAAAAGTATGATACAAATTTTAGGAAACTAAAACGAAAAAGTTGTATATTTATAAAACATATTAAACCCAAAAATGAAATAGTAAATAATTGATAAACTAATTTATAACCGATAAACTTGGTGGATTCTAAGGTGAGGGTTCAATTAAGTCCCTCACCGGTGGACCACCATGAATAACAATAAGAGCCATTAGATTAATTGAGTTCGTATATCTTATTATACACCATATACGCCGAATCACATTTATCTTTTTCCTCTCTCCCCCTCTTTCTCCCCTTTATCCCCTCTATTCCTTCAATCTTTAAATTAATCTCAACGGCCTGAATGGTGGTAATGGTAACAATCACAGATCAATCATTTTTATTAAAAAAACTCATGACATATTTCAGAGCAGTATCAATCACACACTGTAATCCAACAAAAGTAATTTTGTGAAAATTAGGAATATAATAAAAAGAAAAAGAGAATAGAAATTCAATTGTCCTACATATGATTATTTATACAATCTTGTGCTTTTGTTGATGTATTTTTCCTTGAATACACCAACTTTCGTTAGAACTTGTAGGCATTTCTTTTGGTTTAATTTTTGGGTATTGTGTTATTGTTTGATATAATTTACCAGTACACTACTAGAACATGGTAACCAAACCGCCAACAAAACACTTTATTAAACTACTTGATGAAGGATAGTATAATAAGACGCCACATTTGCACCCTGAATGTTGAAAAAGGGTAAGCAAATTGAAATGGGATTTGAAATCTCAAACAACGCCTTCTGAATTTGCTAAGCGTTTTTTGAAACAAATGGAGACCAAGCTCTGCCATGGTCCTTGTGCAACACAAAGTGAGATTTTGCTAGGGCTAAGAGAGAGAGAGGAGACATGATCGAGTGTGGTTGTGACTATTGAGATCATATAGACTTATTTAATCTAATGGTCAATTAAAGTGGTACACCGGTGAGGGACTTAATTGATATTTTCTTGTCAAAAATAACCGATGAACTTATATTTGATAATTGATAAACTAGGTTATATTAATTATTGTTTGTGGTGTTGAGTTAGTCTGAAAACTTAAGAGGAGTGATAGTATATAACTGTCTCAAACTTTTTTTTTGTGCTGGATTTTTGTTTGTTTCTCCTTCTTTTGCAAAAATATTGAATCTCGGCCATCAATTTGTGATTGGTCGGCTCACATTACAGTGTTATTAAATTAGTATTACTAAATAATCTTTACCATTGATTTGAAGTTAGATAATTGAAATCAATAATTTCTGCACATAGGAAATAATGCATGTAATCAGAATCCAAGAAAATTATCCCTTCACTTCTTGTTTCGAAATAGTTTGAGTCGTGGCAAATTGATAACCTTTTTTTCTAATTATGATTTTTGTGATCCAGATTTACTGATATCTTTGTTTACGTTTCTACAGAATTGCTGCAAGGGCACCATATCAAACAAGTAACCCAACAGACCTTAAGAAGGCAATTAATGAATCCATGTCATGGCTCTCCTTGGCACCACAAGACCACAAATCAGAATGTAGCTCCAGCTCTCCTTGAGCTCTCACTACAAGAAAGTGATTTGCTACGGTATTTAGCTACGAATCAGCTATCACACTGGTCGTAGCATGGATTGGGCGGCAAATTATCTACCAAAATATTTCCTACCTAATTGGAAACTAATTTAAATAAAATCCTAGCTAGTTTCCTATTAATACGTAGCAATGTAGTGTTCAAAAGTTTATGTTTCCTAACTATTTCGCTAGGACATTGGCATAATAAATCCGCAGCATATATTAATAGTGGAGTAATACCTCAAATTCATCCTTGAATTTTCAAAAATCAGCCAAATTCATCCCTGAATTTTACGAAATATCTATTTAGTCCCCAAATTTACAAAATATCAATCAAATCAGTCCATCCGTTAAGTTGGTCTGTTAACGGAGGTGACGTGTACCGTTAACCTCTTTCAAGGCTTACCACGTCAGATGTCATGCAAGCAGGGACCAAATTGATTGATTTACAGAAAATTGTCAAGGACCAAATTGATTGATTTTCAGAAAATTGCCAAGGACCAAATTGATTGATTTTCAGAAAATTGCAAAATTCCCAACGACTCATTCTCTTCTTTCTCATGAACGACTCTTTCTACCACAAATATATAAATTTGGAACCCTAATGTTATAATTTGTCACCTAGAGTTCAAAATCCCCAAAATTTCTTCCATGAATTGATGCCAAAGTTCTTCCCCAATTCAAAAAACTTAAAACCCTAATTTTTTTTGATTCAATTCGAAATTCAAAAATCAGTGGTCATTGTTGAAGATTTAGTGTTCAGAAATGATGGGTGGTGGGCGTATGGGCAAAAACAGCTACAACAGTCGGTCTTCATCTTCAAGCTCTATGTCCAATGATGATGTGAGAGAGCTTCAATGTTGGTGTCCTAGAATTTGTGTTGTAAGAAAAGCCATCACTGTCAATAACCCAAGAAGGTCTTTCTATGTCTGCCCTCTGCCAAATGTTTGTTTAACAATGGTTATGTGATGTGTGAATGGTTTGTTAAAATAGTACTGATTTTGTCTTTTGATTGTATAGGATGATGGTGAAAATTGTAAATTTTTTGTGTGGGTTGATGAGGTTGAACTAGATTATTTTAAAAACAATGGTGCTGGTCATGGAAGAAATGCAAGGTTGATGGAGAAGCCAAAGGATAGTGTCAGAGAAGAGGTTTGGAGGGCAAGGCTGGTGGATAAAGTTGATTGTGTAGGAAGTGAGCTTAGGTTGATCAATATATTGATAGGAGTAATTTGTTTGATTGAGTTATTTAAAATGTTATTGTATTGTGCCAAGTCTGTGTAATGTTGTCAATGAATGAATTCAACCCTTCTGTCAAAAAATTTCAATCAAATTGGTCCTTCTATTGTATGTATATCCATCATATCGATCCCCAAATAAGTGAAAATACCATCAAATAAGTCCTTGAATTTTCACAACATATATCACTGTGATCCTTGGTGCATACATTTGCTGAACAAAGTAAAAAGTAAAAGACAGACACTTTGATTGTAAAAAGACAGACTTTTGCATACCATCATAAGTCATACATTTGATGTTCATAAGTCATTACATAGCCAAAAAAAAGAACATTACATAGTCATCAAGTCATTTGATGTTCTTAAGTCATTACATATCCAAAAAGCATAAATTAAACAAGTCCAAAAAACATTAATTAAACTAGTCTAAAAGCATAATTTAAACAAGCATCACTACTTTAGAAATCTTGTGGTTGGGATAAACTTCAAGTATTGGGGTTAAGTAGAAGCGGATGACCCGTAATTTGGATTTGGAACTCTAATAACTCCAGGAGCAGTTGGATTTTATGGAGCAGGACTCCTCGGTGGTGTTTGTTTATGCCTGTCATTTGAAATCACTGGTCCTCTCATGTCATATCTCCTTGTACCCACTATCTGAAATAAAATCAATCACATCAGCCCTTAAATTATAACAATATCCATCAAATTAGTCCTTATATTATGACAATAAGTCTCAAATCGATCCTTAATAGAGGGGTATAATTGGAAACATATGAAAAATTACACTGAAAAATTAAATTTCGAATTTTTACCATTTCCATCAAATTAGTCCTTGTACACGTGGCTGCTTTGTTGACACATGTACATGACAACACAACATGCAAGAGGACACATCATCACCGCTAACAGAGCTTTTGGACGGAGGGACCATTTTGATGGACGTCTGTAAAATTCAGGGACTAAATAGATATTTCACAAATTTCAAGGACAAAATTGACTGATTTTTGAAAATTCAAAGACGAATCTGAGGTATTACTCATTAATAATGCTTTCTCACCTAATTATGTAGTTGTTGAATATATTGATAACACAACTAGAAAGCAATTTTAAAACCATATATCTCGAATATTCATTAAGAGAACCACTAAGCAATTTTATACTACCGTTAACAAAACAAACAAACATAAACATTAAACTCACATTCAACAGAAGTAGAGACACATTTTTGCAACTTTAAAGTATTAACCAAATATGTAATATAATAGCTTCTTTGCATCATCGAATAAAAGTGTATCAAATATATATCTGACTGTTTTTGGAGGTTCCGATAAAAAGTGAAGATAGACTTCAATCTTCATATTTTTCAAGGGATCTGGAATCTATATACTAATATAAAAAGAGATGTCCGTTGAATTTACCATTTAAGCATAAAAATTAAAGTGAGAACCAGAAACAAAACAAACTTCACCGAAACAAATTAAGAGATCCAAAGATACAACTTCACATAACAATTTTTTGAAAACAGAGTGGCATGACTAGAAACATAGAGCTGAGAAATAGGGAGACAAAGCGTGACAGATCAGTGATAAATTATATCATGAATGAAGCGTGAGGATGTGGAAACTCTAAAAGAGTCGATTGACAAAATTGAATTTTAAGTTCCAGAAGAACTGATCAGATACCTGAAATTTATGAAAAAGATAGAGACCTTGATATATTATATCATGAATGAAATGTGATGGAACCAAAATGAAAGTAAACATTGATTATATTTTTGCATATAACATAGCGCTATATGTGATGAGTGATAATGAGAATCATGAGTTAATGTCTATTAAAGATTATAGATAAAGAAAATACTTTCAGATGGAAAAAGACAATTCTAGAAAAATCAAACTCGCTTTGTGAAACAAGACTTTTTGGACTTGTTGTCCCCACACTGGAAGATGTGAAGTTAATTAGATATGTACGATTCTTCGCGCGAAAAGGAAAATTGGAATGATATAATACATGTATATATATAGAGTGTGATATGTTCACCGAAAGTGAATTGATAAATGCTTGGCATTTATTTTTAAGAGACATTTTTATTTGAAGTGAGTTCAAAAGCATTTTCTTGCTTGATAAAGTTTAATGAAAGACTCAATTTATATGAAAGATATGTTACAATGTATTTGTATGGCTCACTTGAAATTGATGATTATATGAAACTCATGAAGGAGCTAATTTTCATGAGACATTGAAGAAATGACATCTTATTTTCTTCCTAAATATTTGAAAATTAATTTGTTATAATCATTTTGACGATGATGGTATAAATATTATTGAACTCCTGAAGAGATTCTTGCATGCGCAAAGTTTGTTTGGATTTGCGGATTTATTATTTAGAAGAGATTTTGTGCATCAAGAAACTTATATAGCACTTGTATTTGATAAGGACAAATCTAGTTGATTGTGATGTCACTTGATGTTAGTATAGATAACGTCCTCAAGAAAATGATAAACAGCTTGAATTGGTCCTGAAGTACCATAACTTAGTTCAAACGAGGACATTAATGTATTTTGTTAATTATATGTAGAGTAAATTACACTCCCCTCCCCTCAAAGATGCTTGAATTACACTACCCTCCCCTCTTATGTTAAAATATACACTTTCCTCCCCTCTTATTCAAAACATATTAGAAAATATTTCACTCCCCTCCCTAGAGAGAAGCTTGAATTACATTTCCCTCCCCTCTTATGTTAAAATCTATGCTTTACTCCCTCAATAATTTTTTTTATTTCTAATAATCTAGCAAAAAAATAATCTAACACATTTTGAAGAAAAATTGTATTACAGGTTCATTTTAATATTAATCAAAATTTGAATACATATTTTTCGCTATTTTTTATTGACAATTTCACTAACATGTAGTTTTAAACTCTTATTTGTCAAAAAAAAACTTATTATAAAATATGAAACAACCCAAAATAAAATTAAAATATGTGAAAAATTACTAAAGTAAATTAAGTAATGCTTATTTAAATGTGAAATTTATACTCCAAATTATAAAAATTATAACAAAATATTTAAATTTACTAATAATTGACATTTAAATTATATAAATGAATTTATGTTTTTTAAATTGTGATTCAAAATTAGTATATATTATAAAATTATTTATATATTTTGTTGACAGAATAAAAAAAAATTAAAGTGTAGTGTATATTTAATTATCAAGGGAGAGGGTTGAAATTCAAGCATCTAATAAGGGAGGGGAGTCTCAATTTCACTTTTCAACGGAGGGGAGTGTATATTTTAACATAAGAGGGGAGGGGAGTGTAATTCAAGCATCTTTGAGGGGAGGGGAGTGTAATTTACTTTTATATGTATTGTGGTATTTTGTTTTTGTCAATATTAGTAAATATAGATATCGGAACAAAGTCAAGCATATGTTTTGAAACAACATAATCAAGGAAGTGAAGAATGCACTTTTTATTAAGGATGATGATTTTACAAATACAAGAAACTTGTGGATTTCTTAAAGGGGCTCTTGCAACAAATCAATATGAAGGAACTTCTCAAGCACTGCTAATTTGGAGAAGAGCATAAAGATATCATTTTACGGAATCATTTCCAAGTGAAGATTTTGAGTAACTAGTATAAAAGATTATTTGACTTTCTTCGTCTCATATATGATTGTCTTTATGAGGGGGAGACATAAATGTGTCTTGCACTCTTTTTTCCTTAACCATGGTTTTACCACGTTGGGTTTTCCTGGTAAGGTTTTTAACGAGACATATTATCATACACAAAAGGGATATTGTATTCTTTTTCCTTCTCTAGATATTTTTTTCCAATGAGTTTTTCTTTAGCAAGGTTTTAATGAGGCATATCCTCGATGGACATCCAATGATGAGTGTTATAAATATTATAAGTGGATGTCCATATAACAAATGGGTTAATGGACCATACTACTATACTATTGAGCTTAGTCAATAAACTACTCTATTTCCATATAAATAGAGCTCATTTGTAATATTCAAAAGTACACAAAAATAATAATATTCTCTCTTCTTCTCCTTCTTTCTATTATTGTTAATATTTGAATTTTTTTCCTTCAACACTCCTAATTATTACTCCCTTAAGTCACTAATATAAGCAAATTTTGACTTTTTGGGTTCATTCAATAAATGATGTATGTGGTCTATATTGCAGACCACATACATCATTTATTGAATGAATCTAAAAAGTAGAAAGTTACTTATAATAGTGATCGGAGGAAGTAGTCAATAATATACTCCTTCCGTCCCTTAATGTAACCTCCCTTTGCTTTTTTCACATTTCTTAAGAAAAGTTGTCAGTGTAATTATTATGTTTGTTTTGTGTGTTAATATTACCACATTGTCCTTTGTCTGTATATGTATTAAATTTGACTTTTTAAATTTCAAGATAAGTTAGTAGTATTAATTAGGGATATGTTTAGGAAAATAATAATAAATGCATCTAATAATTTGAAAAGGGGTTTAAATTTAGGGACAAAAATAAAGTCAAATGGGTGGTTAGATATATGGACGGATGGAGTATAAATTTGGTACAATTCGGTTCCCAACAAATCAATTTGGTTCGGAAAAGTATGTTTCAGTTTTTTTGTAAAGGTAGTTCTGATTCAAAATCACTTAACCGGTGCAACAAACATCTATACTAGTTTGGTTCTGGATAAACCATAATATGATCATTTTATATGAGCATTTTTTTTTGGTAGTGGCCAGGGTTTGAACCCCGAAGACCTTGCATATATTATGCATTGTCCAAACCAACTGAGCTAAGCTCACGGGACCTATGAGCATTTAGTTTCTCAAAATTTAAAAGGTTGAGTAATTTAGTCCTCAATTTTTATTTTTTTAAAGAGTAGTTTTTTTTACAAAAATAAACGATATCCAATCATTCAAATTGATAGAGCATATCGATATAGTATAAATTCGCTAAAAATAAAAAGGATGAATATGCAAACAAACTCACAACATCCATGTTAATAGCATAAAACGACAAAGTACGTAAGCCTAAAAATATAACTATATTTAAATCTCAATAATACTCATGCATCCGGATCTGCAACGTTGATGACACAAAAGTCATTGATTGGATTTGCACTGGATCAAAGCTGATATGATAATTTGAATCGAACAAACATTTGAACAAGATGAAAAAGACAAATAATGTCGCACTAAGACGACGAAATCACAAAAGAAAAACTAAATAAATTTTGTTTTTTGACAAGAAAAGAAAAACTAAATAGATGTGAAGATCACTTATTTAAACAAAAGGGACAAATTAAATTAAAGATAATCCATCAGTTTAATCTTTCATGTTATATTTTTATTTTATAAGCATTACTATGTTTATGGGTATAAATCATCAAAATAGTTTTTATGAAATTTTAATTAAAATTTATTTGATTTTGATTAAAATTATAGGTATAGATAATAGATATTCTGCACTTTTAACTGTAATAAACTATACTTATTTTTTTCAACGATATCAACAATATCACGAATATAATATCTTAACATTATTTTTTAAATTTACTAAAGGTATAATTAGATGGAGAAAATGTCAGCCAAAAACAGTCTATTTTCTTTATATATAGTATAGATTTTGATTTTTTTTTCTTGTGAGAGAGCATCACTTTATCTCTCATTCTACTTATATCTTGTTTCATAATAATTATCACATTTGAAAAAAGGTGTCTCAAAAATATTGTCACTTTTAGTTTTCAATGTAATTTTAATTGTTTATTTTTCAATTATATCCTCTAATTAATTGTTTGTGTGCGTCAATCCCAATATACTGTCACCAGTTTGTAAGCACCGATAGGATTTACAACAACCACTTTTCTGTTTTACAACCCAATGATATAGGGTAACAATGAGTATTCAACGGTATAGGTAGTATGATATTCATCTCCACCCCTTTGAATAAATGTGGCACGCGTGTCCACCCCGTATCCACGTGGGTACTTGCAATACATGTATATCCATGGGTATTCGCAAATATCCATGAATTTTTGAAGTGTTTTGTTTAATTACCTAAAAACTACGACTTTTAAACATACATGCAAATTCCATAATCCATACACAATTCATTCAAATTTCATAAACCATACAAATTTCTAATCCTTACATAATGCATACAAATTCTTGAAGTCTATACATATTTTCACCTAATCGTCCAAAAAAAGTATAAAAAGACTTGTGCGTGAAATTCTTTGAGAGAAGAGCGGTTGAGAAATTAGAAACTAAGGTTATTTTAGAAATTAAAATCTTATATATAGGGATATTTTAGTAATTTATCTAATTTATTTACGAGTACGAATACCATTAAATTTGTGTTTGTATCCATTAAGTAACAAATATTCAAATAATCATGGATACTTGTTAAGCCACTCATCATGTGCTTGCTGTGGATTTTATCCACAGGTACCAGCATGTAATTAGGTTTTTTTTTGTCATCCCTAATGATGACACTCTTCAAGTGCGGTTATTATTGTTTACGTTGCATTATCTCTCAGCTCAAGCTAATGGATAATGCAATCAATAGACAATTTTTTACACCTAAAGTTGTTAGCCGATAACGACAAGCATCTGAATTTTGGGTCAGACAAATTCCTATCTGATGGTTGAAGGTTAAACGGATAGAACACACACAAATACAAGACAGTCGAGTCATTCTCAAGTCCATTATTGGTTCACGAAGGTCGTAGGCGTGTAAGAAAAGGTTAAAGTTAAGTGAGACTTGACAATTTAGTGCCTTACTTGAGTTTCATGTTTATAGTGTCACTAACGGAAGGGACAATTTGCATGGAGGCACCCTTGAAAATAATCGAGTAAGGCTAAATTATGTAGGTCACAATATTTTGGCTTGTAGGACTAGTGTTGGCTGTGAATACCATATTTGCACAATTTATTTAACACATACAATCAATCAAACAAATTATGTTCACAATTTATCTCTTCAACTTTCAGTTTTACTTTTTAATTATGTGTTTTTTTTGGTATAGTAGCTCACAAAACACTCAGC
Source organism: Medicago sativa (assembly GCF_051527215.1). NCBI lineage: Eukaryota > Viridiplantae > Streptophyta > Magnoliopsida > Fabales > Fabaceae > Medicago > Medicago sativa. Next base: position 6,065,353 of record NC_140753.1, read on the forward strand.
TTTGTACTTAACATTCTTAGGATGAGTTAGGAAATTCTCAGTTTTGAAACATAATATCTTCCTCAACATAATCATTTAAAAATCACAATTGAGAATTATTAGACGATACCTCGACCAAACAATTAACATCAATTTTATTTTGAAACTATTTTATAAGTTCCCCAAGAGATATATTATGAGATGAAAAGGAAAGAAGGGATAACCTTTATCTTTGTCCAAAGTAATCTAGGCAAATAAAATAAATAAAACGTGCTGATATGGGACTACCAAAAACCAAAACAAGTCATTATTCAATTCATTCAATGAATGAATGATGCAACCACTGGCACTGACAATGGATGTGGACCTCCCAACACCGCTCTAGCAGTTTCTGTCACAACAAAAACTGTTCTAAAGAACAAACAAAACACACACAAAACTCGTGCGTGTTTTTAGCTCCTCACATTCATTAATAGTACTACAATATATAAAGCTTACATTACACCGCTCTCTCTTCACTCTCACTTTCTTCAACTTATTTATTCCATACCAAAAAAAGCACAAAACAAAACAGCATGAATCATCACAACATGACACCTATGAATTTTCAACAACTTCCTCATCTCTTCCTACAAGAGATTCCTATTTTGGGAAACTCCAGGTACATACATGTTCTTTTTTCTACTTTAACTTGTTTAAGTACATCAACATTTTTTTAGCAAAATTCAAATTCATTAATTCATACTAGTAGTATATAACATGGTCAATTTGCATTAAATTAATTTTTAATGTTGTTTTATTACAGTGTAATGAAGGCTAATGTTAAGAAGGAAGAGGCTAGATGTGCACAAATGACAATCTTCTATGATGGGAAAGTAATTGTGTTTGATGATGTTCCAGCTGATAAAGCCAAAGACATCATGGACTTTTCCACCAAAGGAATTACTAGTACTTCACAAAACCACAACAACAACTATGCTTACTCTTCATTTCTTGCTAGAAATTCTCTTCAAGACTACTATCAAGTACCATCTATACCTGTTATTTATGGTAATTTTTTTTTGGATATTTTATGTTTGAGAGGGTGCTTGATTTGTGTCATATTTTAGTTTTGTGTGTGCTTTTAATTAATGAACTTTCTTTTTTATGTATTCAGATTTACCAATGACGAGGAAAGCTTCACTTCATCGGTTCTTGGAGAAAAGGAAGGATAGGTAAGCCAGCAAGATCTCTCTCAATCAAATGTTGTTTGATCTTTGTTAATAAACTTCACTTTTTGGGGAAAAATCAAATATCAAGTCAATTGAAAATAAAATTAAATGTAAGTTTGGTTCCACTTTTGGATAATCCAAGATTGATTTTGACATGTTTTGTTCCGCATCAGTTGAATTGATTTTGCCTCCAGAATGGATTCTACTTGAAACTCAAAATTGTTGCTTCTGATTTTACATTCAAATTTATTATTCAATTCACTTTTACGTGAATGTATCCAAACATAAATCACTGTACATTCAACTCAATCACTAAAGGTAGAATCAATTTTACATAATCAATTTATTCAAAATCAATTTTTCTCGTAGCAGAACAAAAGATACACTATTACCAATTTATTCAAAATCAATTTTTCTCGTAGCCAGAATTGCAGCCAGGGCACCATATCAAACAAGCAATCCAAGAAGCATTAATAAACCAATTGATGAATCCATGACATGGCTCTCTTTGGCACCACAATCACCACAACACAAATCTGAGTGTAGCAGCTCCTCCACCCATGTGTTACTTTAACTGTTTTTGTTAGCACGGTGTTGTTTCTGTATGAACTGGATCAATCAGCTGTATGGCCCTCTATTTTTGTAGGACTGAGTCCTATTCTCACAAAAGTATGTATACATATTTGTGATTGTTGTGGCTCATGCTTATTTGTAACCATTGTTAAGAGTGTAGTTCGGACTGATCCTAAAAAAAGTGTACTACTTGTTTATTTACATGACTATTTATTTGGGTCCATTTGGTTATAGAAAATGTCCTCAATGTCTTTCTTTTTTCGATATTAATTCCTCCACAACATAAAACTTTATATTTCCACTCTCATAACTAGGATGGTTCATGGTTCGATTCAATAAGGAAAATCGAATGGAAAGAAAAAACAAAGGGAATTGAAACTTTGGTAAAATTGAATTGAACTGGTATAAAGGTTCGGTGCATTGATTATATGTTTCTAAACCATAACCACCTTTGCAAAAAAAAAAACTAACTTAGATGATAATCGAATTTGAGACGGTTAAAAAAAAATTCATACATTGAATTGAATCATTAAATTAAATAAACTTTAATCAAAAGAACCGAATTGTGACATATAGTGTACAAATTGAACTGAGCAAACAGTTCGTGTGCTACCACTTATCATAATTTTTTCGATGCATTTTAGTTTAACCGTCTAGTTTTTTATTTCTTTAAACACCTCTGCTTGTACAAATCCGTTGTAGTATAGTTGGTCAGGATATTCGGATCTCACCCGAAAGACCTGGGTTCAAGTCCCGGCAACGGAAATAATTTTATAATTTTATCTTTTAATGAAATTATCTTTTAATGAAATTATAAAAAATCCCACCCCCACCCCCCACCCCCCCCCCCCCCCCCCCCCCCCCCAAAGACCCGTGTTCAAGTTCCGGCAATGGAAATAATTTTTCTTTAATGAAATTATGAAGAAATTATAAACTTACATGTTGTTTGGTTGAAGTGATTGCACTAACCCCCCGAAAGACCCGGGTTCAAGTCCCAGCAACGGAAATAATTTTTCTTTCATTACATGTTGTTTGGTTGAAGTGATTGCACTAACCCCCGAAAGACCCGGGTTCAAGTCCCGGCAACGGAAATAATTTTTCTTTAATGAAATTATAAACTTACATGTTGTTTGGTTGAAGTGATTGCACTAACTTTCTGTTGTTGAAATGAAAAGAAAGTTGAGAGGAAATGAAAACGGAAAACCCACAAAGATGCTCGAGGATTTTTTTTTTATTTATTTTTTGAGGATAGTTTCAGGAATTATTTGTTACGTTGTGTTATTTTCTTTTTTTTTTTAAATAAAGGGAAATGCTAAAGAGCGGTCTTAGCATTGATTAAGATGACAAGTTTTAAAACATTGTATTGAGAAATAGTGAAAAGTAATAGATTTGACTTTTGAAAAGTTAAAAAATTGTTGAATTCAATGCAAAATTATCATTTTTGGTTTCTTTAACCAGTGTCTTTAGCATAACCCTTAAATAAAAAAAGTTAAGGGAAATGTTAACTTGTGCCCTCAAGGCACAAGTTAATGAGTCAAATGTAGAAACTTTTTATTGGAATTCGTGTATTGCATTTAATTTGTTGACTTTTAATTAGTTGAATGCACAAATATTAATGGAATATTTCTATTTTTGGATTGCTTAACATGTACCCTTAGGGCACAAGTTAACATGACCCGAAAGTTAAATATGATTATGGTTCCTATAAGTATTTTAACTTTTTATTTTATTCTCTTTAAAATTTTGCTTTGACATTTACCTATTTTTTGCTCTTCTTTTCAGTCAACACGTGTGACATTTGAGTTTTTAATAAGTTTTTTCATGAATGTTTATAATATTATAAGAATTTCTTCTAAAATAAAATTAACAAAACATGAATTAAATATATTTTTGTCGTTTAAAAATTCATATTTAATTTATGGTTGATTAAAAAATTATAATTTTTTTTAAAGATTCTTATAATATTATAAACATTTATGCAAAAACTCATTCAAAGTCCATTATCTATTTGACACATCATCGGGCTCCTTCGATAGATACTTGACCCTCCTTGAGGTAGTAATTTATTTTGTTTTTATGTTTGTCGTATATCATATTATAATAAATTAATATAAATGTGTATGTTTACATTTTTAGACATGGGCTCTGGGACACTTCAAATATTTACTTTACATGGGAGCTTAATCCACGGTATACCGCAAACTTGCCACATGTTGCACGTTTTTTTCCTAAGAAGGGCCACATTTCACCGACTCCCCACCGAGGTATCGTCTGGCGATGGAGGACGTTATATTCAACCCTTAAGTTAAACCAAACCCAATTTTATTCTTTCTAGGATTTTGCCGATGATCAACCTTAATAAAATATTAACATAGTCGCCAACGGTGATACTCTGTATTATTTACTGATTTTGCTGTAAGTTAAATCGCTCAAACTAGGTGCATGCTTCGATTTCACAAAAAATGAATTTACCAAGTTAACACTAAATTTTCACATAAAAACTCCCGGGTTTACGACTTAAAACTAGATTTTAAGTACACTATTAAAGTGTCTATTGCTAAGGCATCAACTCTTCCTGGGATGCAAAAGTGCAAACATGGCTCATTCTTGATTAATGAAAATCCAGAGACTTTGATTTGATTTGCTTCAAATAATGTCTGTGCCTAATCTCTCATTGATGATACAAAGGAACTGCAACAATTCATAAGAATAATGCATATAACAGTTTTATGAATTCTAAAATGGCTGGGATCCTATGAGAAAAGCAAGAAAAATATGCTACCAAAAATAGCACGTATAGATCTCAACAATAGAAAGAATGAGCTTAAAACAGGATATTTATCAGGGCCGGCCTAAGGACCAAGCAACCCAAGCAAGGGCTTTAGGCCTCAAAATTATGGGTGAAAAAAAGGCCTCTAAAAATTAATATGGTTATAAGTATATTATATGATAGATAAATTACAGACATTTGTATAACATAACTTATTACTAAAAAGGCATCAATTACTCTTGGTCATGAATTCAAATTTTGATCTCCACAAAATTGATTTTATATAAATATTATGTTAGAAAAATGTATTTTTAAAGGCCACATTAAAATTTTTGCTTTAGGCCTCTTAATCTCTAGGGCCGGCCCTGATATTTATAAAAGTATAGTGTAAATTGATATTTCATAACCAACAAATCTATACTATTTACCATGTTGTGTTGTCCTTACAAAATCATATCCATTGAATCTTAAAACTTATAAATATGAGAAATGATATTTGTACAACCATTTTGGTACAACTTTTGTACAACTTTCTTTCTCATACTCACATTATGTTTTTATTCTCTCTCTTCCTTTTTCTCTCTCTATTGTTTTTGACCAATGAGAAGAGAGAACAACAAAGTTGTCTCAAAGGTTGTACCAAAATGATTGTCAAAATATCACTACTCTATAAATATAGTATATGGTTTGCTAATGTACTTGTGTATAAAATATCACATTTTCTTGCAAATCTTATCCACTAAATTTTAAATTCACAAATCAATGGTTGCAAATAATATGGACTTGTGCATGGGTAGACATATGAAACAATGTTTGTACCCTAAAAACTACCTTCCTTCTTAATCCCATGATTGACCTCGACAATCTGCACTGTAAAATTTGCAGCTTGCACAATGTATAAGCAACAATTCTAGAATATGGGCAACCAAGTTATTAGGTGTACCTCGACTAAACATTAAAAAATAATTAATCTAGTATAGTGACTAAAATTTCACCTTTAAAAATAAATAAATGAGAAATCCAAAGTTATTATTCGGAACAATAAACATCAATTTTATGTTGAGACTATTTTATGAGTTCCCCAAGAGATATTTTGAGATGAAAAGGAAAGAAGGGATAACCCTAATCCTTGTCCAAGTGATCTAGGCAAATAAAATAAATAACACATGCTGATATGGGACTACCAAAAACCAAAACAAGTCATTTATTCAATTAATGCATGATGCAAGTTGCAACCACTAAAATGGATATGGGACCTCCCATCCCAACACTTCTGTCTCAAACAAACAACAAAAGCTGTTTTAATAAACACAACACAACACAACACAACACAACACACATAAAACTCGTGCGTGCTTTTAACTCCACACGTTCTTAATAACTAGTACACCTACAAGATATAAAAAACTTCTACTGCTTACTCTTCACTCTCACCTTCTTCAACTATTTATTCCATACCAAAAAAAGCATGAATCATCACAACATAACACCTATGAATTTTCAACAGCTTCCTCATCTCTTCCTACAAGAGATTCCTATTTTGGGAAACTCCAGGTACATACATGTTCTTTTTTCTACTTTAACTTGTTTAAGTACATCAACATTTTTTTAGCAAAATTCAAATTCATTAATTCATACTAGTAGTATATAACATGGTCAATTTGCATTAAATTAATTTTTAATGTTGTTTTATTACAGTGTAATGAAGGCTAATGTTAAGAAGGAAGAGGCTAGATGTGCACAAATGACAATCTTCTATGATGGGAAAGTAATTGTGTTTGATGATGTTCCAGCTGATAAAGCCAAAGACATCATGGACTTTTCCACCAAAGGAATTACTAGTACTTCACAAGCACAAAACCACAATAACAACTATGCTTGCTCTTCATTTCTTGCTAGAAATTCTGCCAACAATTCTCTTCAAGACTACTATCAAGTACCATCTATGCCTGTTATTTATGGTATTTTTTTTTGGATATATTATGTTTGAGAGGGTGTTTGATTTGTGTCATGGTTTTGTTTTTTGTGTGTTTTTAACTCATGAAATTCTTTTTATGTATACAGATTTACCAATGACTAGGAAAGCTTCACTTCATCGGTTCTTGGAGAAAAGGAAGGATAGGTAAGCCTGCCAGATCTCTCTCAATCAAATATTGTTTGATCTTTGTCAATAGACTTCACTTTTTAGGAAAACCTCAATTGTTAAGTAGTGTGTTTGATTCTACGGTTACAAAAATTGATTGAACTGGTTATTTAAAAGTGATTTTGCTAAAAGTGAATGGATTGAGATATAGTGACTTTGGTGATGGGAAAGTAATTATTACTATAGTGTAATTTTGTGTATTTTAGGAAAGAAAATGATAGATAAATCAATTTTAAGGAACCAATTTTAGGACTCCCTCCCGTCACTATTATATAAACGCAAAAAATCACTTTTAAATTTATTCAATAACTAATGTATTGAATGAATCTTAAAAGTTGTTTTTTTGCTTATAATAGTGATTGGATGAAGTATATATATATATATATATAAAAGAGAGAGATAAACACAAAGCCATGATGACTTTCTCACTTTAAAGGCAGGGAATTTGGATCTGAAAATCCAATGTAGAGACAAAAACTCCAAATTATAGCTTCAATCCGTTTCTGGAAGCAAAATCAATTTTACTTCAAAAACATTCAAACATTTGTTTTTGAAAGAAAGAAAACATGTCAAAATCAATTCTACACTATTATAATCAATTTTGGCTCATCCTAAAGTCGAGCCGAGGATACACTGAGTCATGTCAAATTGATACCATGAACAAAAGTGAAGGAGCCAATTTTAGTAAATTGGTTATCCGTTATCCTCTCAAAACTATATATATGGCTGACCCTTTTCTACTAGTATGATGTTTGGAATTATCCATATTGACTGATAAGTTTGTCCATGTTTCTGCAGAATTGCTGCAAGGGCACCTTATCAAACAAGTAATCCAGCAGCATTCCTAAATAAGTCAATTGATGAATCCATGTCATGGCTATCCTTGGCACCACATTCACCGCAACACAAATCTGAATGTAGCTCCACCTCTGTGTTATTTTTGTAGGACTGAGTCCTATACTCACAAAAATATGTGTACATATTAGTTAATGTTGAGGCTCATGCTTATTTGTACCATTAAGTGTTGTTCTGGTTGATCCCAAAAACGAGTAGAACTTGTTACTTGCATTCACTATTTATGTGTCAATTTAGCATTATTGTTATAGAAGATGTCCTCGGTATCATTCTTATGTCGATATTAATTCCCCCATGAACATAAAGCTTTATATTTCCGCTCCCATAACTGGGACGGTTCATGGTTCGATACAGAAAGAAAAACCTAATCGAAGAGAAAACCAATCTGAATTGAACTAGTATAAAAGTTCAGTGCACGGGAACTACCTTCACAGAAAACTAAATTGTACATTTTTTTAATCAAAGTGTACCAAACTGCATTGTAATGAAAAAATAAAAATGTCGACGAAAATAAAACTGAATTTTATGGCTACTAAAAAAATCCAAAAATTGAATTGAATTGTTAAACCAAACTGTAATGAAAAGAACCACATTTTGACTTCCCTCAAAAAAAAAAAAAAAAAAGAACCACATTTTGACATATAGTTTACGAAGTGATATGAACTAACACGGTTTGTGTACAAACTATGGCAATTGTTTTTGGCGCAGTTCAGTTTAACAGTTTATCTTCTTAATTGTTTAAACAACCTCACAAATACAAATCCGTTGTAGTCTAGTTGGTTAGGATATTCGGCTCTCACTCGAAAGACCCGGGTTTTCAAGTCCCGGCAACGGAATATTTTGTTTATGAAATAATGAAATGAAATAAACTTGATAGGTTTATTTTTTATTTTTTTTGACGAAGAATAAACTTTTTTTTTTTAATGAAAAGAATAAAGTTATAGTTATATATATCCGTTCTCAAATGGAAGCTCTTTATCTGAAATTACAGCAAATGTTCATACCAAAAATAAAATTAAGTGAAGAAAATGTTTACATAAAAAGAAAACATCAAGAAATTACACAATAAACATTTTATCAACAGATTGAAAATACGTATAAGCTTTGGAACCAAAAGAATTGAAACCTACAAATTGTTTCAAAATTTCAATCTTGGCTGTTCTTCTTGATTCTTCTGAGCAAGAAAGGAACGGGTTTCTTCAAAACGGTCACATTAACATTGTTCCAAACATCAGGTAAGGTGGGGAGTGTAGCAATTTTCTCTGCAACATTCATGTCTTCAGGAAGAACAGAACCAAAAACTGTGTATTCTTGTTTCCATTCTGAATGATCAGCTAAGCTAATAAAGAATTCTGGACCGGGACCGATTAAAGCTACTGAACCTCTTCTTAAGATTGGACAATCTTCCACAGGAAGTTTATTGAATGGTGTGCCTTGTGCTTCTAATGTACCTTGAATTAATGCAAATGGGGGACCAAAACCAGCCTGCAAAATAAGAACTCATTTACTATCATCAACCACTACAAAGTACTATTATACAAACATTATTGTTCACTATGGCTCATATTCACTGTTAAGTGGGAAGAGTCTTCAGTGGACTAGAACGCAATCATCGTTGTGTTCTTGTGTACGTTTATTTATCAGTTCTCTATTGAGTTTGTTTGTTGCTCTAACAATTATGACATACTGTACCGAGATTGCGAATATGGAAATAAAATATTTTTGTTCCTTTGCGAATACATTTTTTTGAACAATGTTCCTTTGGGAATACTACCATGCAAATGGCATCAACAGAAGTACACTACTTTTTTGTAATCTCAATTTTTATTGGATTAAAAAAGGGTAGACTTTGAATACAATGAATGTACCTGGCTTTGTATCGTTAACATGAAATCTTTAATTCTCATATACTCTATATGAGGACAAAGAAAGGAAAATAAATTTACCGTGAAGAAAAAATAGTCCTAAAAGGGACATTGAAATCCATTTTAGCTTAGAAAACACGGGTATTTTTGGTAGCCATGTTCTCGATCATAAAATGTCTATTGCTGAGGCATCAAATCTCCTGGGTTACAAAAGTGCAAACATGGCTCATCCTTGATTAATGAAAATCCAGAGACTTTGATTCTATTTGCTTATTGTAAATCAGTTCACCTTGATTTGGTGTGATGGTTTCCATTATTTTTTTTGTATTTACATTTGGTATCTGTAAACAACATGCATGTTGTTCACACTAAACATAATTCTTAGAACAGCAACCCGATTCAAACGAGTAAAGAAAAAAAAAACGCAAACAATGAACACACGATTTTTGGTAATGAAGTTTGGCCAATTTCACAACATCTCTGACTGCAGAGCAACTGCAGTTCCTTTGTATTATCAGTGAAAGATTTGGGTTTACAATGTAGAACTTGTATTTAAATACTACAGTCCATATTACAATATTACCCCGTAAACAGTTCCCCCTTGTCATTACCTAATCTTTCACTGATAATACAAAGGAACTGCAGAAATTCCTAACAATAATTCATACAGTTAAATGAATCTAAAATGGCTGGAATCCTATGAAAGCAAGAAAAATATGCAACCAAAAAAATAGCACATATAGATCTCAACAAAACAATTCATAATGGATAACAATAGAAAGACTGAGCTTAAAACAGGATACTGCAATAACCTAACTAATGGCAATGAGAGTGAAACTTTTAAAGCAGATATTCCTACCATAATTGCATTAATAGTTGTAGAGTGACATAGATGTGAATGCGTATCTTACATTTTTTATATGGTTTCCTTCTGAATCCCATGATTGACCTCGACTCTCTGCACGGTAAAATTGGCAGCCTGCACAATGGCGCATAGGCAACAGTTCTAGAATATAGGCAACCGTGTGTGGAGCACAGTGAGGGAAAAGCTGTATCAAAACATGCAAAGTATGAGGAAATAATTATCCAGTGAAGGTTCAAATATGAAATCAAACCATAATTATCATGTGACGGATCAAATTTGAAATCATCATTACTAAAGAAACATGGAAAGTATAAGGAAAATAATATGTCATTGCTACAACATCAAAGCATTTGAATTTTAAACATCTCAAAATCATGAGCACTTACTTTTATATGAAGAGTTCCGTGTTCAGTTTCCAATCCAATAATACCCTGGAAAAAAAACAGATGAATTAGAGATAATATCGACAAATAAAGTAACCTTTCATAAGTTGATAAAATTCCAACTGTGCAATACATCATAAATAAACTGAAAATATGTAAACCAAATTGTTGAATTAAATTAAATAAAAAGCTTTCAACTAACAACAGAAGAAACATGTAATTTGGAGATAATTAGGATCAGAGAACATTGAAGATAGAACTTAATAACTTTCTTTCAGGTTCAGCATGCATTTTCAAGCTAGCATCTGAACAATTACCAAGTCAATTTTAAAATAGAATATGATTAATTAAAATAACCAAACTTCAGTTACCTCTCCTTTTCCAAAGATGAGACCAGAAGTCCAACTAATTATCTCCCCATTAGGCCCTTCTTCTTGCCGTTCAGGGGCTAAGCTGTCCTTTTGTTTCTTTAACCAACACTGCAACAAAAGTTTGAATGCTCAAGATCAACTTTTTGTTAAAGGATTAAAATTTAAATCCCAAAAAATAGAATAAAATGATAATCCTGAACTCAGATGAACTCTATACAACATAAATTCACTCCAAAAGAATGTACAAGAAAACATAACAGAAACCAATACAGTGAAATCATTCCCATTAGTTTAATTTACTAACATCTCCAACCTGAGATACTACTTCGGTCTGAAACATAAGCAAAAAATAAGTCTGATTTAGTGGTCCTAAGTATAAGCAAAACCGAACTAATTTTATCATATTTAATACTATTGTTTTGATTTTGTGTTTGTGAACCAGGTATCTCTGCATGCAACTGCAGAGATTGATCCCTCGAGCCAGGTAGGACCAGAATGGGGAGCAAAGCTCTTTGCGGTCATACCTGGCTCGAGAGATTAGTCTCGGCAGAGGATACCCGATTCACACAACAAACAATAAACATCTCACAAATGTACTGCACGCACTTTGCTAATCCAAGCCTAAACAGGCACGTTCCTAAAATGTACTACAACATGCACATTAAATGAACTTATTTTTTAAACCGGAAGCAAATTTTTTATTGTAATTTGTAACATTTTAAATGATAAATCTATACATATATCTCTGAAGTAATTTGAAATTATAATGTGATCTTGATCTAGTCTAGGACTAAGCTCATAAACTCTATACAAAGAAACAAGAAAGAAAGAAAAAAAAACTACACCAATTCCAAAAGGATAGACCCAAATGGAAGGGGGAATTTAAATTATGAAATAATCACAATTGACACGGACACTGGACACGACACTGATATTGACAAGTAAACACTAAAATTAGAAACGATTGAATGTAACTACATGTGTTTGTGTCTGTGTGGACAAAAACAGGTAACGTACCTCGCCGAATTTGGATCCACAAGCCTCCCGATTCCCACAAAACACCCAAGTATCACAAAGACAAGGTCCATCTTTCCCAGTACACATAGATTTACAAGAATTACAACATTCTTCAGAAGTATTGAATTTAAACTCAGAACCCCATTTCACAGCTGAACCCCAAAGCTCCAAATGTTCAATCCCTCTACAACACCCTTCAACATTCTTCTCACCAACCAAATCCAACGTTGACCCAATATTCCTAAACTCCGAAACAGAACCACTTCTTGTTACTGCAGAGAGAAAAACATAAACCAAACCGCAAGAAACAAAACACACAAAAAGAAGAATCAAACGGTTTAACAAAATGGTGCTTGGTTCAATGTTTTTACGAGCCATATTTAACGAGATGATGAGAATGGTTTCAGAGATGAGATCGAATAAAGGACGGTACAGAGAGACAGAGTCATACAATTTTGTCGTTTTGTATGTTATGTTAAGTACCAAGTTTGACTATGTTATAACAACTTGTTGTGTTTGTTTGATTGTTTGGTTTGATTTGGAAATTGGAATCAATCCTGTTGGTAACAGTATTTTTTTAACAATAAAAATGAAGACTAGAAGGTTGGGAATAATTGAGCTCAGTTATTTATTAGCCAAAGAAATTGATTAAACAGTTGAGAGTTTAATCATGGAAAAGGTTAACAAACGTTTGTTTTTTTAAAAAGGGTTAATTAAGTAAATAGTCCCTATAAATATTCAGAATTTTGTTTTTAGTCCCTATAAAATAAAATCACACTTTTTAGTCCCTATAAAATTTTCCATCAACATTTTTAGTCCCTATAAAATTTTCCAACAGAATTTTTAGTCCCTATAAAATTTTTCCATCAGCATTTTTAGTCCCTAAAAGGCTTAAGAAAAATGTCACAGGGACTAAAAAGTGTGATTTTATTTTGTAGGGACTAAAAACAAAACTGTGAATATTTATAGGGACTAAAAACTTAATTAACCCTTTTAAAAATGTTAACCTCTTAAGGAACTTAAAATGGAAATTTTGTTTGGAAAATTGTGTCAATTTATTCTTTTAGAGATTGAAAATCAATGTTTTGTAATAAATATTTACCATTTATGGAATCTTAAACATGTATCTAAGAGCATAAGTTAGCGGTCTCCGTGATATGTAAAGACAATGCATAATATATACAAGTTCGGGGTTCAAACCCCGGCCACCAAAAAAAAAAGAGCATAAGTTAGTATAACCCTTGTTTTTTTGTCAAGTAGATTAAAATTCGCCTTTTAAAAAAAGGTGAGAAATTGATTAAACAATCGAAAATTTAATTATGGAAAAGGTTAACAAATGTTTTTTTTTTTGTCAAGTAGGCTAGGATTCACCTTTTAAGGTGAGAAATTGATTAAACAATCGAAAATTTAATTATGAAAAAAGATAACAATTTTTTTATCAAGTAGTCTAGTGGTTAGAATTCATCTTATAAGGTGAATAAGTGTGGAGTTCGAACCTCAGCCCATACATATAACAATGCATTATCCTTGTCAACTGAGATATGTTCATGGGAACAGCTTAACAAATGTTTTAGTATATTGTTTTAAATAACTTTTGAATAAAAAATTGTGTATATGTTACGTATTTGTATGTTTGACTTGTATTTTTAAAGCAATATTCATTTTGTCTTCCTGAGCTAAGCTCAGTTGATATAGATATTGAGATCAGGGTTCAAACCCTAGACACTTCATTTATTCATCTTAAAAAGTTGAATTTTTAGCTATCATATTACTTGTAAAAAAAAAAACAATATTTGAATCTTTAAATAATGTCTTTAGAATATTTGTTAACTTGATCATTTAATTAATAGTTCAATTGAACAAATGTTTAATGGACACCTCATATGAGTATATGCACCTTAAGAGGAATGAAATGGAGAAAATAGTGTATGATAGGTTGGTGGTATAATGTGATATGAAGAGATAGATATAGATAAAGTGATATATAGATTAATCCATCCATTGATTAATCCATCTAAGAGATTTTCACTAGTGAGGGCATGTTCTATGGGAGATAATTTTATCCATCAAATCCATATTCGTCCAAACCATCTATTGATTAATCCATGTAATCCATCCAAGAAGAAAAAAAATTGTTAATGGATTGATTTGATGCATCCATTCAAAACTACGGATAAATTGGATTCATCAACCTTATTTTAAAAGTTCAATGGATCACCTCAAATAATAATAATAATAATAATAATAATAATAATAATAATAATAATAATAATAATAATAATAATAATAATAATAATAATAATAATAATAATAATAATAATAATAAACATTTATCTAATCTACTTGAGCTGGTTTGGTGTTGTTGGTTGTTAATGGATTGGATTTATGCATCCATTTAAAACTATGGATAAATTGGATTCATCAACCTTATTTTAAAAGTTCAATGGATCACCTCAAACAACAACAACAACAACAATAAACATTTATCTAATCTACTTGAGCTGGTTTGGTGTTGTTGGTTTTGGACATTGGAGTGTGCTCTCAGGTTCGATTCTCTCTCGTGTCAATTTCGATGGACTAGTTTTGAAAGAATAATAAACATTTATTTTATAAGATAAAAATTATTTATTATAAAAAATCGAAAAAAAATTTAATAAAAAAATTTGGTGGTAAAGAAAAAAATAATTTGATAAATGAAAAGCTGAAAGAAAGAAAAAACTGAAAAAAAAATATAAAATTTATATTTTAATATCAAAATGTTATTAATTTAATATATTATTTAAATAACTAATATTTAATTATTAAATGCAATGAGAAGGATTGAACTCGTGCACGTTATCACTACTCTAAGATGTGAATTTGTTCTTTACATTAAATGTTAATAATTTTATGTATTATAAATAGAGAGTTGCTATACGGTATGACAAGTCGACACACGAATTTGCACGAAACCTTCAATTACATGTGGTAAACGGGTGCTATCTTGCAATATTTTATAATAAAACATAAATTTGGTTATTATATAACGTCTAAAGAAGGCAAACGATGATATACATTCTTGTTTGCTGCAACACATGGTAATCAATGGACATCAGCAACTCAAAAAGGTACAGTGACGAGGAGAAAAGTCTTTATGTTTTCTCATAGACAAACACATATGTTAGGCTACACTGATCATTTGAAGTAAAAACATAATTAAAAAAAGTCCTCTAACTACAACATACAACTCATTCGTGCAATGGTGACGAAATTTTATGTCGTGCTTTTTAGCTTTTTCCTTTCCTTATAGAGAGTTGTTATACGGTACGACAAGTCAAGACACGAATTTGCACGAAACCTTCAATTACATGTGGTAAATGAGTGCTACCTTACGATATTTTATAATAAAACATAAATCTGGTTATTATATAAACATCTAAAGAAGGCGAACGGTGATATACATTCTTGTTTGCTGCAACACATGGCAATCGATGGACATCAGCAACTCAAAAAGGTACAGTGACGAGGAGAAAAGTCTTTATGTTTTCTCATAGACAAACACATATGCTAGACTACACTGATCATTTGAAGTAAAAATATAATTAAAAAAGTACTCTAACTACAACATACAACTCATTCGTGCAACTTTTTCCTTATAAATATGCCACCCTCTAAAATTTAAGGCAAGATTTGCCATTGTGTATAGCTTACAATGTTGGTCATAGGAATGTTGTTCTTGAATCTAACTCTACGGTGACACTTGATAGAATCATGTTCGATGCTCTGTCCCTTCATCAATCTTATATGCTCCATTGATTAGATAGATTTCTCAATTTTGTCGTCAAAATTGAATTGTTTCTTTCCGTCGTACTCTCTTCAAGGTAATTAGTACTCCCTCCGTCCCGGAATAACTGACCCATTTTCTAAAAAAAAGTGTCCCAAAATAACTGACACATTTCAATTTTCAATACAACTTTCATCATTCTCAATACAATATAACACTAAATAATACTACTTTTATCATTCCCAATACAATATATTCCACTTTCCCCTTTATTTATACACTTTTCTTAATCTGTGTGAAAAACCAAAGTAGGTCAATTATACCGGAACGGAGGTAGTATGATTTAGTGTGTGGACCGAAAGTATGTGCCTCGTGAGAATGTTCTTAAGTCATGGATGGACTGTCCCCCTCAACTACTTCATATTCTTCTTAGTTCACCTAATAGTTACTCTTTGTTTATTTTAATTTGTTTATCGTTTTTCTTATGTAGTTGTAATAAAACAAATGTTTGTGATCACACAATGTATGTAGTAAACCGAACTAAGATGAGATTGTTCGCAGACCTGGTCAATGATTTTGATTCATAAGAATGTAACTTAGTTAAAACTTTGAATTCATAATGATATTTTAATTAGGAATTTTTTTATTCAAATCCTTGAATTTTTGTTCCAATGTGAAATTAACGTTGAGCAAATCCACCATCAGTAACAACACAACCACCTGAATTCTCAATTAGATCTTGTAACAATGATTTCTTCTCGCCAGATCTACGATCAATTGGGAAAATGTAACAACCGGCGTTCTCTATTCTCTCTCCTCAACGATTATCTCCGATGACATAAGCCTTGCTCCGATGAAGATCTAGCTTGTGTTTTCTCATCGATTCTGTTTGCTCTCTCTCGTTCTCTGCTTGATTCTAACTCATTCCACCTAGACTCGTTGTTATTCACTGGGTTTTAGCTATTTCAAGGGTTGTCCGTTTCGGCTCCGGTGAGGCTCCAGTTTGGTTTTCTCTTTGTTCAAGAGCAGATTTGGCGTGGCTTGTTCTCTCAAACCAAAACTTGGTTCTGGCCTCTAAACCCTCTCTCCATTCTGCTGCAGCCCTTAAGATTGTGCCGATTCTCTCCAAATTCTGGGGGGATGAAATTGAGGAAGAGGGCAATGATGAAGTCATATCCCATCAATCTTTGAGCAGCACTATCCAAGTCTGTCAAAGAGCACTAAGGCAGAGAGAAAGCCGAAGAAGCTGATGAACAAAGTGAAGCCTACTAGCTTCAACTCAGCCGGAATGAGGACCCGTGTCCAAAAGGGTACCTCCAAAGCCGACTTGGCATATAATGAATAGTTAGTTCCATTACAAAAGAATATTTGGGAAGTGTTCTTTGCAACATCTTATTCTAAGATACTGTTGATTCTATCTCATTTGGTGTTCATAGAATTTTTGTGTTTAGCTAGTAGCTTCTGCCATTTCCCTGTTGTTGTTCTTTTAGCAGTTGCTTTGTTAGTTTAATTCATGGAGGATTTGCACCCTCTTTTTGTTTTGATGTAAGCACTTTTGTTGTTAAGGGTTCTGACCCTCTCCAGGTCATTTATAGTATTTCTTTGCTTGATAAAAAAAAAATTAAAACTTTGACAAAAAATTTGTGGTAAATGTAATTCTTTCTAAAATATAAGTATATATAACATCATACTTTGAACTTGTCTAATTGCATGGATGGAATTTTTGTAATTCACAACGATTAACCTTGTCTTCAGTTTCTCTATATCTTCTTCCTCTATGTTATTTATCAAAAATCAAACCAACCCACTATATTGGACCTCTTATTCATCGTCCATGTTATTGAGGAAAAGAAAAACTTTCTCACTCCTTAAAAAAATGCATTTTTATACTCACCTGAATGGTGCACACTTTCAGATAAATTATCTCAATTAAAAAGTACACTTATAAAAACACATGTATGATTTTTAAAAATGTGAGGTAAAATCTAATTACTACATGAAGTATTTCCCATACCGGATCAACTTTAAAAAATTGCACCAACTTTAAGTTTAGATAAAATAACAAGTTTAATTTATTAGCGAGATTTTATGTTTTGTTTAAGATAACTTATTTGTGCCCAAAATGTGAAGAATACTAGTACATAAAATTGCAAAACAAATCTTGTGACCCCAAAAATTAATTAAGTTGGACTTGGACAAAGTCATCACTACCATCAACTTCCTCTTCAATCCATTTAACAACGTTAACACCCAATGAGCTTGTTCCACCATTGTTTTCCAGCCCTGATATCCTTGCTTCTCCTACGACCCGCATGATTTCTTCCACACTTTGTTGGCTTGGTAATTGGTCTATCTGTATTTCATTGTAACCTTTTCTTTGAGCCTCAACTATCTCTCTGGGCATGTTCTTCCAAAACCAAGGGTGTTGTCTTATCTCTGAGATTGTGATCCTCTTTATAAAAGAAGGCAAAAAAACAAATAATAGTTAGTTTCATTACACATGAAATACATGCACTTAGATACAGTCTTTTAACATTTCATTTCATATTCATAAGCTTAGATAAAAAATCTAGCTAGGGTCGTCTGCATGAAAACATGCATGTTTTAATTAACTAGAAATCTTGAATGCTATTAGATTGTGTATATATCGACCTGGATTGCATGCAATAATTATTTCACACAATTTAAAAACGCAGTCACTAATTTACGTCTGGACATTACGTATTACACATGCGTTAAATTAATTTTGACCAATCTCGACCATTGATTTAAAATCAGATGGTCGATCATAGTTATTGTGTCATGCAGTTATTGCCGCCAATTCCATATATGGAAAATGCTTGTTGGTACGAAGACCAACAAGCACGACTGCGCCCGAATAGTTTCAATGCGTAAGATGAGCCATTTTTCCTTTTATTAAATATTTTCAAACTTCCACCTTTTTGCATCATCTAAATTCATATATATATATATATATATATATATATATATATATATATAGAGAGAGAGAGAGAGAGAGAATTAAGACTAATATTTACCTTAGCTGGATTGGCAACAAAAATACGAGAGATAAGTTCCCTACAATCTGCAGATATGTGTACATAGTCAGGTATCGAGTATTGAACATTCATTATTTTCTGCAAACAAAACAAATCAAAGCATTAATTTCATGTTATAGATCAAATATATTAATTAATTGATCATAATAGATTTTTTTTTATTGTAGTAAATAGCTCACCGTAATATTCGCTCTGAAATTTCTAGGATCTTCTGGATCTTCAAAAGGGTATGATCCAACTAACATGACATAAAGAGTCACACCACATGACCAAACATCTGCAATCTGCATAATTGATAATTTGCGAAGGACTTTAGCATTGATGAATTGTACTATACTTCATGTACGTTTGAATTAACAGTGAGATTGGCAGAATTATGGCGAGTGGCCATGATTTTCGTAAAATCTACACAAAACCACGTCGTCACTGTGATTTTGTCGAACTCATTATCAATCAAAGCATACACTTGATGCGAGTGATAACACCTGTAACATCCCAGACTGCTTTCAGGATAGCCGACTGACCCCACAAACCAACACGAGTCTTTTCAGCGTGTTTTGTCCTCACTCGCACGCTTACCGGGAAACTTCTCGGTAGGTCACCCATCTCAAAATTATATTGCTCCAAGTCAAGCACGCTTAACTGTGGAGTTCTTATGGAATGAGCTACCGAAAAGAAAATGCATCTTGTTAATATAGGTAGTACCAAACAATTCTTATAAGCCTTCCTTCAACCATATAGTCCCATACCTACACGGCCTCAGGATCCCTCTCATTCCGATGTGATTCGGTTCCTCTAGAAGCTGTCGGGAGCCGCTCATTGTCGTGCCTTGCGCACCGGCGACCACTCCCCGCCCTCGTCAGCCTTGGGTGTTACAACACCATAGCCACTGTCGGGTATTTGGATTGTCAGCATACTATGGTCAAAATACCTTGTAATCACTACAATTGGTCCATTTCAAAACAAACAAAAAAATCAGTACAATTGGAGATCTCTATCCTTGATAATGATCTGACGAACATTTTCATACATCATCGAATCATATTTCAAAGATATACTCAAAATATAGATCGTCTGATCTTAATCCAACTACTGAAATTTGTTGATTGTAGTAACTAAAAGGTATTTTGATCGTTCTGAATCCGAGTAGCATTTAAACATGCTCCAAATACATTGATATGTAGCTTGATATAAATAATATGCAAATTTTACTATACCTTCCCATCATACTCTCTTCTAGACAAAACCTCTGGTGCAATATATGCAGGAGTTCCAACTGTTGATTTGGGCTGAGAGTGGAGTAAAGACGACTGCAAATGGATATATTAAATTAATTAGGGATGAAAATAAACAAATATATGAAAGCACTACTACTTTCTAAAAAAAAGTTCATTTTAATGCTATTAACCTTGGAGAAACCAAAGTCACAAATTTTAACTCGAGGAGCTGGACTTCCATCCAATAAAGTGTTCTCCAATTTCAGATCTCTATGACAAATTTCCTGCAGCAGGATATGCAAAATTAAGATGATATATAACATATTTTTTATGAGTAACATAAAAAAAAAAATTAAAAAAAAAATCCGAGTGCACATATATATACCATGGAATGACAGTAGCTAACTCCAGATATCAGTTGCTGGAAGAAAAATCTTGCCTGTAGTATATGGAATTCATCAAAAAAACATCACTAGCTAATATGTATGTCAATATTGTCAAATAAGCAGCTATAGTTTAGTGGAATTTGAGAAAAACCCTAATGTTCCGCGATACGTTATTTATTAATAAAAAAGTGTTGTCGAATAATGGCTATAACACTGTAACATAACAAATTTTGAAGAAAAAAATTATTTTCTGTGATATGCGATCGACAACAATGATATATGATATATAGTATATGCAGATGGACAATTATTTATATACAATTTACAACCTCATCTTCACTGAGTCGACCAGCAGAGGCTATCCTGTCAAAAAGTTCACCACCAGCAGCATACTCCAGGACAATAGCCAAATGAGTAGGTGTCACAAATACCTGCATAAAAAAAATTTGTCATTCAAAATTTGTTGTATTGTAATAATTTTAATACAACAGAGTCTTAACTCTTAATTACCTCTTTGAACCTGATAATATTTGGATGCCTTAAAGATCGATGGTTAACTATCTCCCTTTGAACATTCTCATCAATCTGTACATACCACAAATATAATTAAGATAGTTACAAATAATCTATAGTACTTCGTTGTGGAAAATGCTTGAAATCAAATGATGTAATCTAATTATTATTAAGCTTCATAAATAATTAAAATTGACAATGACCACAACCAAAAAAAAAAATCAATGATGAATTTATGTACATAAAAAAAAATCCACAACAAATCAGCTTTTGCTAGAACTATATGTTGGATTTACGATATAGTTGAAATTACAACATCATAGAAAGAAAAAAATAATAATAATGTTTTAGTTTGTGGCAGATTTTTTTTTTTGGATGGCAAACTAAATAAATATTAAAAAGAAAAATTACTAACATAATACATCAGTAAGAGTAACACACAACACAAGGCCGCACCCCAAAAGGAACACACGTCAAGGCCAACACCATCCCCTACAAAGAAGAGAAAAACAAACCGAACCACCACAGGAAAACAACCCACCAAAACAAAAACCGAAAAAAAGGAATCACCACAAGGAAATGACAGCTAGGAGGGGGGTTAAAACCACCCCCCACCCCCCCACCCCCCCCCCCCCCCCCCCCCCCCCCCCCCGAACAACCGCAGGGCGTCTACCACCACAAAACCCTACTAGGTCAAACACAAGATGAGTTGCACCTCTCACTCATAAAAAGAGCAAGGACTCGCCGGACACTTGCCTAGAAACCACTTTCAAGCTAAAAATTTCACTCTATCAATCAGATCATTACGGGTGTTCCAGATGGTCCACAGAACAACATGCCAAACTAAAAGAAGCCCTAGTCTCACTCTCTTCCCCACGCCTAATCCTAAGAAGTACTCAAAGTGTTGAATAAGATATCCGGAGACACAAACACCCAACCCACCACCTAGCTAACTGATACCAAACCGAAAGGAGTGGCAAAAAATATATAGATGCAAACTACATAGTAATAACATGAGATCATATAAAATAAAAAATAAAAAAATAAAAAATAAAAACAAGGCCAAATGTGAGATCAGATAACTTGGTCGATCAATGGCAATTGAGTTGGGGAAAAATCCAAAATATCAAATTAATCCTTTTATTTAGCAGAAAATATTTGATTACACTTCTTATCAAACAAGTAAAATGTACATGCAACGCAGAAGCTTTATTTAATTAAGATATATGAAGAAAAGATATGTGACCTTATATCCTCTTTCAATGTATTTGATAGCAACAAGTTCTCCTGTCTTCTTGTCTTTAGCCAACCTAGCCACTCCAAAGTTTCCAGAACCAAGGTCCTTCAATATCTCGTATCTTTCCTCCTCCATTTCACAGTCCAAATAATACTGTTCAAGGGACGATCCAATGAGAAATAAGTGATTTAGTCAAAACTGAAATAACACATTGTAATGAAAATGAGAAGGAGAAAAATGTGAATTAGAAATTAGACAAAGAAAAGGTAAGAAGAATGGTTTACTTAGACTGATGTTTTTGCTTTTATGTGAGGAAAAGAGGTAACTTGTAAGTTTTGGGAGTTGAGTTGAGTGATACTTGTCTTGTCGCCTAACAAAACAAAACAAATGTGGAGGAGAAATAGGTTTAAGTTAAAAAAAAAAATTACAAAAGCATATTTTAGAAAATATAATTTTTTATTATTATTCAGTCAAGAAGATTAAATGATATATCCAACATTCTTTTTCTTTTGACCAGATTTATTCAACATTCTTAATTTGTGTAGTTTTTTTTTCCTTACATTTAAAATATTAAATAATACCTTTTTGGGATCATATTTTTTTAATGCTTTTCTAGAAGTGTTTTTTTAATTAATAAATTTAATATTTATAGAAATTTAATATTTAAAGAAATTTAATTTTATGGTCAAAATTTACATACATTTTTAAATAAAAAATGATACGTTCATATGAAGTAAATAATTTGTATTGTTTATTTATGAAAGAGGAATTACATTTTTGAACAAGGTTTTCTAATTATATTTTTGTATTGTTTATTATGAGTTTTTATTATTATTTTCGGAAGGATTCCGAGTGTATTTGAATCACTAAAAAACGAGGAATTGAATTGAACAAAAATATTGGCGTAAAAAAACTGAACAAAAATATTTGTCATGAGTTTGATTTAAAAATGGAAAAAGAATGACAGGGATTGGACAAGAAAAAAAAACATTTGTCATGTGTTTGATTTAAAAAATTAATAATGGATAGCACAAAATAAAAAATGAGTTATTGCACATGACAAAAATATATTTTTTTTAAAGGAGGACGAAAAGATTTGTCTTCCATTTATTTGAATGGTATGTAAACTAATGCACAATCTATAAATCTTTTTGCTATATTACTTTTTTTTTTCTTTCTATATTACTATATCGTGTCACTTTTATAATTGTGTTTTTAGATTGGCAATAAAATATGGAGAAAGAAATTACTGTAATGGGGTGGCAGTTTATGTAAAAGCTAATTTATACCGATCATATATGCTCATTAAACTCTTTTTTCATATCATATTGTAACCATAATATGAAGGCAACAAACATATATTGAAAGGACCAACATAAAATATTAGACTTTAATAGATGTTTATTTCGGTAGTATTTAAAAAGCTTCGTAGAACATATTAAATATTTTTTTTAGACTCGATATTCGGTTCAAAGATAACTAATCTGAAGCATCAAATCTCATCATTCACTTACAGGGGGTCTTGTTTAAACATTCCGTCAAGATGTAACCTGGCTCTCGTCGTGGTGCAATCGGCTCCTCTTTAGCCGCGACGCCACCATCGTCACAAGCAGTCATCGGCATCCTATCACGACATGCTTGCTGTTTCTGAATGGAGGTGTCACGATATGGCTCCGATGCGGAAGCTTTTGGTTAGATTTAGGTTTTCAAATGTGTTTGTTGGTAGTTTGGACCACCAAATGTCGGCTCTTGGGTGGTTTCATTCTGATTTGGATCCGTGCGACTCGAGTTACAAAGAAGTCTGATGCCACCTCTCCGATTTGAATGGCAGTTTACCGGTATGTCGTCGCAATCATGTCGGAAGTTGACACCGCGTTTTGTTGGACCGTTTGAGATTAGATAGAAGGTTGGAGCTGTAGCGTATCAGATTGTGTTAACCGCCGTCGTTGTTGAATCTTCATGATGTGTTTCACGTATCTCAGTTGAGGAAGTATGTGTATGATCCGTCTCACGTGATTAAAGTGGATGATTTGGAAGTAAGGGATAATTTGACTGTTAAGACTTGGCCAGTTAGGATTGAGGATCGGGAAGTCAAGCGCTTAAGAGGAAAAGAGATCTTTTTGGTGAAGGTGATTTGGGTTGGACCAACTGGTGATAGTGCTACCTGGAATCGGATAGTAGGATGAGGGTTTCATATCCGGAGTTTTCTTCAGGTAATTTTCGAGGATGAAAATTCTTCTTAGTGGGGGAGAGTTTTTTTTTTTAGGGAAGTGGGGGAGAGTTGTAACAACCTATTTTTCGCTAGAATTATAGTTTGTTACACTTTTTAAATGATAAAAGAAAAAAACCAGACATATATATTCAGGATTTTGTTTTTAGTCCCTACAAAATAAAATCACACTTTTTAGTCCCTATAAAATTTTCCATCAACATTTTTGGTCCCTAAAATGCTTAAGGAAAATGTCACAGGGACTAAAAAGTGTGATTTTATTTTGTAGGGACTAAAAACAAAACTGTGAATATTTATAGGGACTAAAAACTTAATTAACCCTAGAATATATATATATATATATATATATATATATATATATATATATATATATATGGGTTTTGTTACAAGTCACCCTTTGGTGGTGTCTTTTAACAAGTCACACCTTAAGGTGTGATTTTCACTTTTTAGTTATAACTTTACTAAAAGACACTTTCATAAAAGTAAGTTGGTGTCTTTTCGCAAATGCTCATAGAGTAACTTAATTCTATCATAACCCTATATATATATATATATATATATATATATATATATATATATATATATATATATATATATATATATATATATATATATATATATATATGAGTTACATGTTATTGCGCATTTTCTAACTTTTGTCTCTCTCTCTCTCTCTCTCTCTCTCTCCAAGAGAGTTACCCGCCTTGT
Organism: Medicago sativa; assembly: GCF_051527215.1. Lineage (NCBI taxonomy): Eukaryota > Viridiplantae > Streptophyta > Magnoliopsida > Fabales > Fabaceae > Medicago > Medicago sativa. The sequence goes on from NC_140753.1 coordinate 6,090,498, forward strand.
TTGTAATTTTATGGCGACATTGTTGTTAAAATGAAAAGTCTCAATTTTGTAGGCCAAATTCTTTCGTCTGTAAGTCATTTTTTTCCTATTGTCGTCATTGCCTGTTCAAAACATGAAATATTTATTGAGTTTTCTTTATATGTTATATATGTTGAGGTTCGTTGTTCATGTTGATATTCACAATTTTGCATTTTGATTATTCCTCCTTTAACTCTTTATTTTATTTTCCTTACTACATATGGTTTATGCGTTAACAAAAAGATGTTGATTATGATGCTATCAGTTTGTAATAATTTCGTAATGATTCCTTCAATTTATGATTTTGTTAGGTCTTTGCTTATTTTCTTTATAAAATTATTTCATCTTATCAATTTTTATGGAGGTCGTTCTTCAAATATTCTCGTAGTTACAATTTTTTCTGTAGACAATTCCATTTATAATGTTTTATTCGTTTATTTGCCCTTGTTCATATTATATTTAAACTTTTCAACATGTGTTGATGTATAATGACAACTGTGCGAATGATTTGTTACTTGTGTTGTGGTTTTTGTATTTGTTTTAGATTTTGTTTTCTTGATTTCCTTTCCTCCATAAATGGGTTGCTACCACTCTAAAGGAAAAATATTTCCAGAGCAGGAAGACCCAATAATTCTTGCATCAGAAACAGCCTGTAAGTTTATTATAAAACATTGATATTTGCTTTTAAAGTTAGCTATTTTAATGATCAATTTTCTTGATACACATTTTCTAGCTACTAATTTTGCATTTTTACATTTTGTATTATTTTTGTATGAGTGAATTTGTAAAGAAGGATCTCACATGAGCCCTACCACTTTTATTGCTAGATTTTTCTTCTCTTTGTGTCACATTTGTAAATACTAGTGGCTATCTTTCTCATATATTAATATCAATTTATAGTTTGAACTTGTTGTCTTTTCTAGTCAGTGTTAATGATGTTGAAGCATTATTTGAGCTTTTTAAGAGCGTCAGTGGGTCGGTCATTGATGATGGACTAATAAGCAAGGTAATATAGATATATAGATAAATAGATAGATAGATATAGAGATATAGAAAATGTCTCATTTTCTGTAACAACAATTATATTATTAATAGTTTCATATGCATCACCAACACTATACATTGAATGTGTTTCAAATGTCTGGTGTGTGTCGTGTCAAACACCAAACACGGATATGGCATCGACACATATTTATATCATTAAGCATATTTTATGAAATTATTATATCGATGCTGACGTGTTAGTGTTGATTTGTTATAGCTAGTTTTTGTTGCTTCTATTTCCCCTTCGTACTTTATAGAAACTTATTCAAAATTCTAAAAACTATCATTCAATACTAAGAATTTTGGTTATTACTTTTACGTACAATGTAAACTATTTTAAATTTTATTCTCTTTCAGGAAGAATTTCAATTGGCGATTTTCAGTAATAAAACAAAGGAGAATCTCTTCACAAGTCGGGTACAATACCAAATCATTTTACTTTTTCAATAACTTTTTTATTATGGTGGATTTTTCTTGCGGGTACTCACATAATGCATACATTTACTCTCTAGAACTTAGATAAATGATTTGCAATGCAAGAATGACAAAAAAATTCACAATTTTAGTATAGAATTTTTGAATAAGATTATAATTTATTCATGCTTATATTTTTTTTGAAGAGACTAAAATGAAATTATATTACCACCTCAAAATGGTCTTCCGAGCACAAGATGTGCTTAGGAAGAAACACCAGTATTCAAAACGGTATCACATATGTAATTACAAGACAAAATCAAACCGCAAAGGCAGAAGAAAACAACAAACCATTAACCTATACCGAGAATAGTGAACGGACTAAGCCACCAACCATGATAATTGAGGGAAAGATTGATGTAATTTCCTTTCAACCACATGAAAGTTGTCGACTTAATCTTGTCAACCACCTGTTGTATGTTGCAATTTTTCACATTGAATATCCTCTTGTTTCTCTCTTTCCAAATTTCCCAGACAGTTGCAAACCATATAGCTTGTAATATGAATTGTTTGGATTTTGCAACGCCACCAAGATAACTGAACTGTTTATTCATGCTTATATGACTCAACATTGAAACAATGTTTTAAAAATTGGATAGATCAAACTAGTGGGATCTTTGAATTGTATTTTAATCGTTTCAACCGTTGTTAAATCGAATTGCTAATAAATAGATAACATTAATTTTGTCGGGAGACGATAAAAAGAACAAGTTGACCTGGCTTGATCCGACTTTGACGTACTAAAAACTGAATATGGTTGAACACTTATACTTGTGAAGTAATTACCATTTGTTGTACATTTACAGGCAAGTGTTTTCTAGAATCTAAACATCTAGTAACATTTTCTATTGATTAAAAGTTTGTACATGCAAATTTTTGATCTACTTTTTCATTTTATTTGTTTATAAGCAGGTCTTTGTTCTATTTGATGTGAAGAGGAAGGGAGTAATTGACTTTGGTGACTTTGTGAGAGCACTCAATGTATTCCACCCTAATGCACCACAAGAAGTCAAGATAGATTGTAAGTTAAAGATTCAATACTCGATATATTATATTTACATCTAAATTGCACAATTCACTTTATACGATAAAATACACTCTCAAATATTTTATTAAAAATTTGGTTAAATATTTTTTTAGTCTATATCTAATAAGGTGCTTGCTAATATTATTGTGTTTTTTTTAAAAAGGAATATTATTGTATTTTTAAATATGAGAACTACAAATAGACCATAATTTTATATAGATTGAACAAATTAAATGTTTGATGTTGCATTCACACACACAAAAAATCATGGATTTGCTACAATATCAACCAGTAATTTCCGTACTAATGCTGAGATTAATCACTTTATTTGTTAACGTGAACTTTCTTGCGGGTTATCCTTGATTATATATGGTAACTTGGTTGAGTTTTGTACTTTCTTGCAGTTTCTTTTAGGCTCTATGATCTGGACAATACAGGTTTTATAGAGCGCGATGATGTAAGATGCTAATCAAAGTTTTTGTTTTAATGTCAACAAATGAAGGTTAATTAAGTAAATGATCCCTATAAATATCTATAATTTTATTTTTAGTCCCTGAAAAAAATATCGCACTTTTTAGTCCTTGTAACACTCTCCTTTAGTATTTTTAAGGACCAAAAGTGTTGACAAAAGATTTCACAGGGAATAAAAATAGTGATCGAAAATTTACAAGGACTAAAAATGTTGACGGAAAAATTTACATGGACTAAAAAGTGTGATTTGTTTTATAGGGACTAAAAATAAAACTCTGAATATTTTTAGGGACATTTACTCAATTAACCCACTAATTAAATACCACTTTATGTGGATATACATTTTTTATGATCTGAAAAGCGTACTATATATTTTACAATTGGTTTAGTTAATGTTAAAATATGTTTTGTTGTGACACTCGTTGTTAAATTTATAAATTGTTATCTATAATCATGGGTTCATATCGTTCAAACTTGTAAGTGCATTTGGTTATTTTAGGTCAAACAAATGATAGATGCGCTTCTATGTGAATTTGAAATTAAGTTGAGTGATGACATGATCGAAACAATTATTCAGAAGGTGAGTTATATTTTTACAAAAACAAGATAATATAAATTATAATGTAATATATGAAAAAGGTAACTATAAAATCAAATGTTGACGTTTTATTTTTGCGAGTAGACTTTCTTGGATGCTGATCCAAACCAAGACGGGAAGATAGACAAATTCGAGTGGAAAAATTTTGTTTCTCAAAATCCGTCAATGTTAAAAATCATGACACTACCTTATCTAAGGTATTTGTATAATTATTTTTTGAAATTTATCCATACAAATATTTTAAACTGTCTATAACTAATTGGTTGATTTGAAATTAATGCAGGGATATAACAACAATTTTTCCCAGTTTTGTATTTAACTCAAAGGTGGATGATGACATTGCTAGTTGAAAATATGCATTTTTAGCTACACAAATGTTAATATCAATTGAGATTTTATTTATTTTTCAATGTGAGTGGAGAATATAGCAATAGATACAATTAAATAGTTAGTTCATTTATATCGGTAGATCTTAAATCATATTGATCTCATATAAATGTTTTGTCACCTTTCATGTCAATGGATGCCCAAATACTATAAAATATCACTTGCTAGAATTAGATTTCTTGAAGAGGGATTCGAGATGAAGAAGATTAAAAATGAAAAGTAAAGGGTAACTACTATATTTGCTGCAAATGGTTGTTCTTGGCACATTCATGACATTTCTACACCAGATGCAAAATCATATAATATAAAGACATACAAGCCTATCCACTCTTGCACACGGGCATCAAAGAACTCAAATGCTACATTCATTTGGATTGCAAATAAGTTAGAGAGGAACATAAAAGTTGGTATGATTATGAGTTATGCAATTATGAAATAAGAATTGATAGATAACTATGGAATACAGCCAATTAATGCAGCTCAATTTTATCGTGCAAGAAAAAGGTTAGACAAGAAACTAAAGGAGTTCAAACACTTTCATATATTGACTTGCTAGTTTAGGCCAATCATGCTTTTGCGACAAATCCTGGATCTATGATAACATTAGAATTTGAACCAAAAATCAACAATAATCCCGAGTTTAAAGAATTTTTTGCTTTCCTAAATGCAATGAAAACTTGATTTGTAACAGGTTGCAAGCCTTGATTTCACGTTGGTGATCGACATCTAAAAGGACTATATGAGGGAGTCTTATTATCATTTGCGTCAGTTGATGGGAACAAGGCACGTTTTCAACTGTTGATGTTGAGGAAGGTGAGTGGAAAGACTCGTGAAAGTCTTTTTTGGTCCTTATGGGTGATGCTTTGAAAATTATCCATGAATGGAAAGTTTGATTTATTAAATATACAATTGTTTTGATTTTATAAGGAAATTTTGTATTGCAAAAGGCGTATGAAAAATTATAACAAATGGTTATTGTTAAATTAAACTTGTATCATACAAAACCAAACTCTTGTCCCAAAATGATGACTAAATTAAAATGTAACGGGATGCTTCACAAAATATAAGCACAATTCGGACCTAAATTTATCAAAATTGCCAACATAATTTCGCCTCTAAGCCAAATGATAGGCCAAACCGCAAGTGCACGGTCTATCGAAGTAATAGTAGTAAAAGAGTATCGTTCCGCTAGGGAGTTATGAATTCGATTAACTTTTAGAGAATGATTAGAAAAGAAGAAAGCTTATAAAAAGGGAGGTTTAATTGCTGAATTAAATAACAATAATAATAATAAAAGAGCCTTGGGATTATTGGTTCATCATAACAACGAATCTTTTCACAAGCAAGCCTTAAACTTATAATTATGCGTTAATCCTAATTTCTAAGGACAAGTTTCTCTTTAGCATATCACAGCTTCTCTCGAAGTCAGTGAGTGTATCCCTCCAACAACCACACCTATTCTCATGGGTGATTGCCTTTGGGACCCTTGAAGATCGAAACTTTATGTGTCCCAAGGTTTGCTAGACTATTCTCATGTTTCGCAAACCTTGTCTAAATTCACTTGTTCGGATATCAAAGCTCCGCGTTCGCTTTATGAATTGATATCTGTGATGATGAATTAACCATTATCAAACCCTCCGCGTTCGCTTCCACAATTTGATAATAATTAATTCATGTTAAAACGGTGAATTCAGATAAGAAATTAAGGTAACATATAATTAGGGTTTAAGGCTTGGCTTGATCCGGATTACGTCATTAGACTTTTCCAACAATCCCAAGACAAAGAAGTCTACTCACTAACGTTCATTGTAGACATGGGGGAAGAAGAGAGAAAGCAATAAAGTAAAAGAACAATAATATAAAAGTGAACTTTTATTCCAAGAACAAAAGATGAATGTTTATGATGGAGTGCTACTCTATTTATAGCTTTACAATTGACTTAGAAACTAAGCTACTATAAGGGCAAAACAGTAAAGCTGCAACGGAGTAACTTGGGCTTGAAGAAAAGCAGCAAAAGTGGTCCTGGAGGGTGGCACGGCCGTGCCACATGTTGGCACGGGCCGTGCCAAGCTTCTGACTTGGTAGAGACATATTTTTGTCTCGTATCTTCGTATTCTTGTATTGTATTTGCTCCAGTCCTCTTTCTTTTGCTCCAAGACACCTTCCACCATATATTTGTTCCTAAAATATAATAAAATGCAATTTGAAGTAAAAGATTCAAAAAGGAAATAATATTAAAATAAAATAAAACCAAATCTAAATAAAACGATACTAAATAATGCAATAAAATAGACTATTCTATGACTCATCAAACTCCCCCACACTTGAATCTTTGCTTGTCCTCAAGCAAAAGGCAGCAAACATAGCAGCAACAAAAGATTTGATTATGGAAATATTAAGAACAAATGTCTCAAAAGAAAGGCTTTGCTTCAAGTACACTAATTACAATTCCAAATACTTCTCATGAACCTATTCTACCCAACATCAAGTTTCAAGTGAGTGTATGTGTGCAGTCCAACCCTTTTCTTGCTCCTGTATAAGACAGATATTATGAGGAATAGGTTCTATCCTTAGTGCTAAAGTAACCGAGAAAAGTCCTTTCTTCATTTCATATAAGAGTGATGGGAATTTAAGTTAAGATTAATTTAACAATTAAGCACAAGGGGCTGCAGATGCTTAGGGGCTATCTATCCTCGTAGGAAGTCTTCTCGGATGTAATTGTCCTTTCCCCCTAGATTCAAAATCACCCTAAGCAGTGCTGCAAAATTATTATTTGTTTCATCTCCGCGTAGGAAGTCTTTTTGGATGTAATTGTCCTTTCCCCCTAGCATTGATGAATTTGTTTCATTTAAGTTCAAATTAAGGAGTCACCACCACAATTAGGAAGTTAGGATGTAATTGTCCTTTTTCCCCCACATGTTGGTGCCATTCTCCCACCCCATTTAACATTAACAAATTAAAAAGAATATAACAATTAAGAACAATTTGATTAATTTTCCCACACAAACTTATACTACTTTTACTCTTAAGACTTTAAAGGGTCTAAGTTAACACTAAAGATAGAACGTGTTCCTTAAAATACCTATTCATACATTTGCTCAAGGATTGCAACCGGGTGCTTTTCTCATTGGAGAATTTTTCACAATAAAACAAGACATGGGTATAGCAAGAACATAAGAAACACAAGAAACTACTTTTATGTACAAGAAGCAACCTTTAAATAAGAGACAAAACAAAAATTTTCATGCCATTTTTTACATTAAAAACAAGCTACTAGTCATGCCTTTCACTATAAAAACAAAACAAAAGAATAAAGTTCAAGGGAGTTTGGGAACACTACGACTCTAGACACTTTATTAGCCCCCCCCCCCCCCCCCCCCCCCCCCCCCCCACACTTAGGGGAAGCATTGTCCTCAATGATTCAAAGAAAAAGAAATTTAAAGAAGAAGAAGTAGAGGAAAAAGAAGAAGGAGTAGAAGAAGAGTAGGAGAAGGATAGGAGAGATAAGAGAAGATAGGAAGAGGAAAGCTCACAATTTGTTCATTGAGTTCCATAAGGTGGACTTTGGAGGGTGAAGGTGTTGCGTGCTCATTTGGACATTGTTCCTTTCAACACCTTGTCCTTGTTTCTCGGTGCTTATTCTTTGAACTTTGGTTTGCATCTATGCCCGCCGTTCATCATTATAGCTTCCACCGGCTTCTTGTTCATGGTGCAAGTTTGCACCTACCTCCTCTTCATTACCATCATCATCACCATCATTATGTACCTGTGGGTTAGTACCAACATAAAGCAAATTTTCCACCACCTCCGGATTAGTTATGTCCGAATTAGATAGAATAGTCAAACAAATTCTCCATTCATATTGGTAATTGTGAGTAGGGTCATGGGTTCTAAGGAAAGACAAAATAGTATATAAGTCTAAATAATAGTTCCCCTCTATCCTCTTGATCCCTTGATTCACACTCACCCCAAACTTCCTAGCAAGAAAAGTGATGATTCCACCTACCATTATATCACCCTTATCATTCGGTTTCTTTTTAACAATTGAAACAAGATAATCAAGCAAATAATAGCAAATGTTAATATGATGGTTATAAAGCATAGTCCACAACATAAACAACTCATTAATCCTCATCATTCCTACCTCTTTTCTACTCTATTATGCATTCATGCCCATCTTTGGTTTTCATTAAACTCATCTGCTTCATGGCCATGATATTCTTCCTCTTGGTGCAAGTTAGCACCTTCTCCCACATCATAGTGCAAGTTAGCATCGCCTCCCTCATCATCATCTTGCTCACTAAGAACCTGCACATCATCAACATACAACAAATTTGCTTCCACCTTGGTGGTAGTCCGAGATGGGTTAGGAAATAAAAACATAATAGGCACATTAAGCTTTGAGTTGGTGATGGAGTGGTGGACGAGGTTTGATGAAATTTATAGCAATGAGGGTGTCCATGTTAAGTCTATTGTTTCCCTCAATTTGTTTGATCCCCTCATCCTCACCAAAGCCAAAATGCCTAGCTATGTATGTAATGATGCCACCACTACTATATCTCCTTTACCGGCCGGTCTAGTACCGACAAAGTCTAGGTAGTTAATCAAATAAAAGCAAGTGTTGACCGGGTGGTTGTAGAGCATTGCCCATAACATGAACAGCTCATCGGTTCTAGTGTTTCCTAGCTCGGTTCTACCCCAAATAGTGCAAGTCATTACCCTTTGAAGGTACCTAAGTACAGGGTTGTGAATGTTGCTAGCTTTATTGGCTCTAGTGACAAAGGAGCTAAGGCCGGTGATACGTTCCCAAAAGATAGCGGGTTGATAGTCAACTGGCCTAAGGCTAGGATCCCAAGAATCAAGGATATACCCCTCGTTTGCAAAACCTAAGGCATCACAAAAGTGCTGAAGAGCCATATCAAAATATTCATTAGCCTAAAGGAAACTCTATGGTTAGGGTTATCATAATTCAACCTATCTTCAGTAAAAACTATGGAACTCAAAAATTTATAGGTGAAATTCTCATAATCCCTCATAGGTTCTAACATATCAGTCCAACCTAGCCTTCCTATCAATCTATAGACATCATCTCTAAGCTCTAGCATATTCAAAGTAGGAGAATCAGGATATCGATAAGAATGCAAGGGTTTAGAGATTAGAATTTTATACCTATCCCTTTGCTTGTCGTCTTTGAACTTGATCCCATGATTCTTCACTTGTGCTTGCTTCTTTGAGGGAGGTCCTCCTTGAGACCTTGTTGGTTCCTTACCACTTCTTCTTGAAGCCATTAGACCTTGACCTTAGGTTGTCTTTGTGTGGTTTGGTTGAAGGTTAGGGTTTTGGAAGATTTGTGGTGGAAAGGATTGGTTTAGGGATGGGGTTGATGTTTGAGTAAGGTTTATGAGTTTGATGATGAAGATTGGTGAAGAAAATGGGTTAGGGTTTAATGGTGTATGAATTTGGTGTTTGGTTGGATGAAGGTTGGTTTTGATTGGTGGTTAAGTTTGGAATGATGAATTGGGATAATTTGGTTAAGAATTTGTTGGATTTGGTGGAGTTATGGAGGTTTGGAGGTTGGGGGTTAATGGAGTTTTTAGAGAGAAGTGAGTGAATGGGGAAGGAGAAGAATTTTTTTGAAGGTATGTGGTGCAGAAGCTTGGCACGGGCAGTGCCAACATTGGCACGGGCAGTGCCAACATTCTGCCAGTTTTTTGGTTTTAGGTGGTTTTGGGTTGGCACGGCCGTGCCAACCTTAGCACGGGCCGTGCCAACATTCTGGTCACGGGGGCTTCAAAATTTCCAGTTTTTCTTGAATCATACTTGGACAATTACCTACAAAACAACTTAAAACAAAGAAAAACAAACAAAACAAAAGCAATTAAATGCATGGGTTGCCTCCCACGAAGCGCTCGTTTAATGTCATTAGCTTGACGATCAAAAGGTTTCTCTATCCGATACCTAATCTCTCACTAAGGGACAATGGCTTCAAACTAATATTCTCCCCCAAATCACATGTTGTTCTTTCTATAGTCTTGGATCCTATGTCACATGGTATGGGAAAACTCTCGGGATCCTTAAGTTTAGATGACAATTTGCTTTGAATGATTGCAATAGATTTCCTAAACTGCTCATCTAACTTGGACTCATCAAACCCTTGTGGGAAATGAATTTTTGGCTCATATGGTGGTGATATGTGAGGCTTTCCACTTTCTACTACAACTTTCTCACTTTGTGGCTTTTCACTCTCTACCTCAACCTCAATTTTCTTGGTTTCCACAACGGGGTCTTCTAATTGCTTACCATCCCTAGGTGTAATAGCATTTATTGGGCTTTCGGGGTTGGTTTCAGTTTGACTCGGGAAGACTCCGGAGGGTTGTGGGTAAGAGGTTACTTGTTGGGCTACTTGAGGGATTTGAGTCTCAAGCATTTTGTTGTGAGTAGAAAGAGAATCCACTTTTGCGGAAAGCCTATTGAGAGAGTCATTCAAAACTCCAGCTTTGACTTTAAACTCTTGGTTATGCCTAATGTTATCTAATTCAAAATTTTCTATCAAAAGTTCCAAGTTGGATTTTTGAGAGACTCTTTGGTTGTTTGCAAAACCGGGTGGTGATGTTTGTTGTCCAAAAAGATTTTGAGGGTTTTGAAAAAAAAATTGACTATTCCTAAACCCATAGTTTACCTGCTCGGGACTTCTAACAACACTACCTAGTTGACATTCAACACCAGTGTGACCAAAAATTTCATAAGCTTTACAAGGTGGTGAAAGGGGAGAAAAGGTCCATTGATAAAGGTTTTGAGCCATGCCTGAAATCAAAACAGTTAGAGATAGAATAGAAAAAGAGAAAGAGAGAGAGAGAGAGATAGAGAGAGAGAGAGAGAGAGAGAAAGATATTTTTTTTTTATAAATATATATATATTTGAAACAAATATAAAACGAAAATAGAATAAAATAGAATAAAGTAAAGATTTTTTTTTTGTTTTTGAAAAACAATAAAATAAAATAAAATAAAACAACGAAAAAGATTTTTTTTTTTTTTTAGTCTAATCACTATTAAAAAGTTAATCAAATTACAACAACCCCCCGGCAACGGCAGCCAAAAACTTGATAGGCCAAACCGCAAGTGCACGGTCTATCGAAGTAATAGTAGTAAAAGAGTATCGTTCCGCTAGGGAGTTATGAATTCGATTAACTTTTAGAGAATGATTAGAAAAGAAGAAAGCTTATAAAAAGGGAGGTTTAATTGCTGAATTAAATAACAATAATAATAATAAAAGAGCCTTGGGATTATTGGTTCATCATAACAACGAATCTTTTCACAAGCAAGCCTTAAACTTATAATTATGCGTTAATCCTAATTTCTAAGGACAAGTTTCTCTTTAGCATATCACAGCTTCTCTCGAAGTCAGTGAGTGTATCCCTCCAACAACCACACCTATTCTCATGGGTGATTGCCTTTGGGACCCTTGAAGATCGAAACTTTATGTGTCCCAAGGTTTGCTAGACTATTCTCATGTTTCGCAAACCTTGTCTAAATTCACTTGTTCGGATATCAAAGCTCCGCGTTCGCTTTATGAATTGATATCTGTGATGATGAATTAACCATTATCAAACCCTCCGCGTTCGCTTCCACAATTTGATAATAATTAATTCATGTTAAAACGGTGAATTCAGATAAGAAATTAAGGTAACATATAATTAGGGTTTAAGGCTTGGCTTGATCCGGATTACGTCATTAGACTTTTCCAACAATCCCAAGACAAAGAAGTCTACTCACTAACGTTCATTGTAGACATGGGGGAAGAAGAGAGAAAGCAATAAAGTAAAAGAACAATAATATAAAAGTGAACTTTTATTCCAAGAACAAAAGATGAATGTTTATGATGGAGTGCTACTCTATTTATAGCTTTACAATTGACTTAGAAACTAAGCTACTATAAGGGCAAAACAGTAAAGCTGCAACGGAGTAACTTGGGCTTGAAGAAAAGCAGCAAAAGTGGTCCTGGAGGGTGGCACGGCCGTGCCACATGTTGGCACGGGCCGTGCCAAGCTTCTGACTTGGTAGAGACATATTTTTGTCTCGTATCTTCGTATTCTTGTATTGTATTTGCTCCAGTCCTCTTTGTTTTGCTCCAAGACACCTTCCACCATATATTTGTTCCTAAAATATAATAAAATGCAATTTGAAGTAAAAGATTCAAAAAGGAAATAATATTAAAATAAAATAAAACCAAATCTAAATAAAACGATACTAAATAATGCAATAAAATAGACTATTCTATGACTCATCACCAAACAGACTTGGTACCAAATGCTACTGAAATCACGTCAAAATATCAATAACAACGAGAATTACGAAAAAATTGGTGAGCGTTGTCAAACTAGAGATTTACCCGAGGTACAGGCAGATAGCCCTTAGTTTCAATTCCCTTTTATCAATCAATTATGCCGAGAAAATAAAATTGTCTCTTAACCATATATTCCTTAAATGCTCTAGTATAGTGTTAAGTACGGTGTTTTAGGGTTTTTTTTACTACTAGTCTAGGAAATACATGTAAATAAAGATAAACGAAAGAAGGCAAGGGGAAACAATAGCATAAATATCTTGTATGTTGATTCATTATGTGTCTATAAAATTATACAAGATGATTATTTATAGGTAAAACTATTATCATTGGCCAAATCAACATGGTCTACGGTGTTTAGCCTTGCTCCGATATTTGCATAGATAGTGCGTTAATTTTTTCCCTCATTAAGGGGGTGTGTGGCCCCCAAGTTGGGCTGACAATTTTCCTTCTATCGCCATGATATGTAAACAAGCTCGAATATACGCAACCTCCCATGAAATATGTTTTGTTTCTCGCCGCTCCTCCCATAAATATGGTGTGTGAGATTTGACTAGGTCCAATATCTTCAAGATCCACGTATTCTTCAGTAGACTCGAGGAAGAACCGGTTGGCCCTTGTTTAGTTGTAATAATGCTTGACTAGCATTCTATCAGCTGAGGAAAAACCCACTTATCTTTAAATTGCCTATATGAAAACTTCGGCTAACATGATAATTGTTTTTAGGTGTAAATGCATAGCAATCATCATCTATAGAAAATATTGGTTTTTAGTTTTGACAAATTTATAAATGGTGTTAAGTTGACAAGATAGGTTTGTATCAATTTTTTGAGAACCTAAGGAGGTTGTTGCCAACTTCAAAATTAGAGGGGATGTTTAACATATTAATGAATGCATTAAACAAAGTTAAGTTGATAAAGGGGACTTCATCTATTTTAATAGACTTTAAAAGATGTTAGTGTAATTTAGCCTTAAAATTAAGCTTTAAAGTTTGAAGGCAGAAGACGCAAAGAGTAGGAAGTAAAATTATAAAAGTTTAATATATTTGATTTTTTATTACAAGAGGGTCGAAGCCAAAAAGCTTAGTATTTTCTTTGATATTGTGGGTGTGTAGTGGAGATTTGAAATGAACATTTTCTTTGGTTTATAAATATCTATTTAATGTTGCTAATTTCATAAATGCATGCACTTGTATTTATTTACTCCAAAGTTATAGTATTGAAAACTTCTGTTGGAATGAAAATAAGCTTGAGTTCCATTATTTGGATACTCATTAAAAGGATGAAATGAAATGGAGCTCAAAGGCGTGTATTCCATCCCACACCACTCTTTCTCTTCTTTAAATTTTCATTCCTCTTGATTTTAAGGGTATTCAATTGAATCGACCATTATAATAAGAAAATTACCCTTTTAACCTTTATTCTATTTTATCATGTATAATAATTTTTCGTCTTTCTCTCTTCAAATACACCTTTCTTCTACGTGTTTCTATTTTGTTGCTCTAAGGTCTGTAGTATTCTTTGGGTTGTTGTCTTGTATGTTTTGTTTATGTTCTGTTTTTTATGAATTATATTTGCAATCTTCATTTTTTAACCACCAAACCAAATAGTTACAATAGAGCAACCACTGCAAAAGGCAAAATGAACAAAAAGAGATTATCGAGGCGTTTGTTTTAGATTTTTTTCCATAAAATATATATATTTTTATAAAAAAACCACTTTTGCCATTTTTAAGTGTTTGTTTAAAAAATAACTTTATCAAAATAATCATTTTTTACTCTAAAGTGAAATGCTATTAAGATTAGATTTTCCATTTTTTTTTTTCAGAAACAAGAAGATAACACATGAACTAGTTTAAAAGGCTTGGATGAGACTGTCTTAGATCTGGTAGTGTAACCACCTATTCTTGCTGATTTTTTTTTGCTTTCTGAATCTTCTTCTGTGTTGATATATGGGTGACAAGTTGAAACCCTGAAGCTTCAATGTTGTTATGATCCATTATAGCAAGTTGAAAATCAATTGTTCTTCATTGTACATTCTTCTAACTAGTTCAACTTCTTGTTGCTTCATTAATTCTTCATCGATTTCTACAAGATTATCCCCTGATTCTTTAATAAAATGTATGTCATTCTGAATTCACTGTGATGTAATATGTTTTTGGCTTGAGTCTTGTCCTTCCACTTATGTGTTAAATTGGGTTGCCTCAACATATTCAATAGTATGTGAACTAATGTTGATGTCCTCATCAACATTTTGAAATTATATGTGCTCTATTACGAGTTAGATACCTGGTTACAACATGAATGATCTTGTTTTGTTTTGCATCCTTCTTAAACTGATTTTTTAGAAGCACATTCTTCTCCCCATTATTCACAATAATGTCAATTTGAATAGGTTCCTTTGATGTACAAGCATCTAAATCAACAATGACATGCTCCTTAGACGATTTCATTTTATTGCCTTTTGTTTGAATAAATCATTTTAAAGGCTTTTTGCCTTGTTTCCTTCTAGTATTTCCATTACGATCAGATTTCACACCTTCATCAGGTTTCACATTTATACATTTATCAACATTATGACCAATGTTCTTGCAGAAAGAGCCAAAATCAGGTGTAGCTTCATATTCTAAATCCACACAAAAGGCAAAACATTTCCTCTCTACAAGGATTTTATACTTAAGATCATTAGTGAGGTCAATGTCAACTAGTACCCTAACAAAATGACCAAAATTATGTTCATGAATATACTTACTAGCAACATCATCAACATAAATAGGACTTCCCACACTACTCACAATAAAAAATAATTTTTTTATGCCAATATTCTTGAGCTAAACCATAAATATGTACCCAAACTTGTGCAGATGTATTCTTCTGAAGACTAGGATTGAAATATTTCATCCAAGCAAAGATCTTTAATAAGTCGGTTTTAGAGTCCAGGAACCACTGATGTAACGCCCCACATACCAATGTTTTTCCATATAGGCTTCATCTTTTCTTTCAGTCTAACCACAATTAAGGGATTGAAAACCTTTGGCCAAACAATTCGAGCGTGTAAATTATTCTTACAAGCTTCCAACCCTAACAAAGATTCTTCCTCTGGAACTGTGATTGAAATTCTACCACCCTTCACCGTGGGTGTAGGTAAATGATTTAATGATATATCACATACATTGATTAAGGCATTGACAAATGATTTATGAGCTTTGAGTATGGGTTTTGGTTTGCTTTTTGGCGCGGTTGTTTATGGATTTGAGTTCTCCAAAAACTTCCAAGGGATAAATAAGAGTTTGTTGGTCATAATTGAAAGGATTAATGGGTCGAATAAGGTTTGGGAAAATGGTTTAGTTAAAAGCTAAGTGTGCTGGGCCGGTGATGCTTTTATGTCGTTATAGTGGGAGGCTCGGTTGTGGATCAATGATGGTTTGAGTTGGAGGTCAGTGCTTGTTTAAGTTAAAGGTCTAAACCGATGATACGAGTGAGTCGATTGTTGCTTGGTTATCGTTTGGGTTGGTGGTTTGTAAGGGTTCTAGGGGTGGTCTGGGTCGGTGATGGTTCAGAAGGATGGTTCAATTATGGTTTGGGTAAGGTATGAGTTGGTGACATGCAAAGGTCAGAAGTGTGGTGATGGGTGTTTCAGCTCATCGAAGATGGTGACATACAACGTGATAGTCGCCGGAGCACATCTTTGATTTCTTTTTCTCTTGCTTCATTTTAGTAGTAAACAAACACAAATAACTTCAGATTTTTTTAACACAAAACCTATTTTTTAAAAGCTAAAAGGCTTAATTGCATGTTTGGTCCCTTATGTTTATTTTAGTTTTCAAGTTGGTCCCTTACGTTTTGAAAGTTTCAAGTTGGTCCTTTACGTTTTAAAAGTTTTCAAGTTGGTCCCTTACGTTTTGAAAGTTTCAAGTTAGTCCCTTATGTTTATTTTAGTTTTCAAGTCAGTCCAAAACATAAGGGACCAACTTGAAAACTAAAATAAACATAAGGGACCAACTTGAAAACTAAAATAAACATAATGGACTAACTTATTCCAACATGAGCAACGTTTTGGACCAACTTGAAACTTTTAAAACGTAAGGGACCAACTTGAAACTTTCAAAACGTAAGGGACCAACTTGAAAACTAAAATAAACATAAGGGACCAAACATGCAATTAAGCCAAGCTAAAACAAACACGTCCTATGCAAGATACAAAATTTTGACCATTTTAATAAAAAACAATTTTTTTTTTTCAAAAGAAAACATAATTTAATTATTTATAACAATGAATTGTAAATAAGGGTAAAAATGAAATAAAAAATTATAATGTATCTGTTGCGAATTCGATGAAAAACTCACACCAATAACAACTTGATGTGTGGAGCAAGGGATAATTAAGCAACCAAAATCAAAGTGTATGGAACAATTATAATCACAAGCCAAAAGTAGAAAACAACAGCGAGAGAAAAGGAAGAGAGAACACAAAGAATTTGTTGACCCAGTTCGGTCCAAATTGACATAGTCTGGGGGAGAGAGCAGCCCTCCGTTCCACTATATGATGAGTAACGTTACAAAGAGACATCAATGGGTTACAAGAATAAGTCTCCCGCCTAATTCTACCCAAATCCCAGCCTCTTCCCGTAACCAAGAGACTCAATCCTAATAGTGTTTCCCAAGGTGAATCAACCCTCAAAACCTAGTGTTTGTTCCAAAGAGACAAACTCTACACAAACCCTAGTTTTGTTGTTGCCTTTCTAAACCCTTGTTTCAGCCCCCTCTATCTCAAGGTTTACACTGATACAATGCCTATATTTATAGTAAAAGTAACTCCCATAAAATTGTACCAAATCTGGCCCAAAAAATAAGTTTCTGAAAAATAACAGCACGCAAAATCGAGCCCCGTTTTTCCAAAATCGGCCTCCGATTTTTACAGCAGCAACAGCTTCCAACATGCGTCCAAAATCGGGCCCCGATTTCCAAAATCGGCCACCGATTTTCCCAGTTCCAGCAAACATGATTTTGGCCTCCAAACTCCAATTTTGAGTCACTTTCACAACAATCTCCACCTTGATTTCAAATTAGTGATGATGCCCATTTAACACCAACACCTTGCTGCTCTTTCCCTTGCTTCCCACTACACCAAGTAGCTCCACAAGTTTACACCCTAATCCCTTCAGCCATCGGAATGTCTTCCGCCTTCTCGAAGGTACTTGCAGTCCAACTACGCTAGGAATTTTAGGTAATTCCACAAGCCTTTACCTCAACCTCTTCAGCCATCGAAACGTCTTCCGTCTTCTCGAAGAGTCCTTGCAGTCTAACTACACTAGGAGTTTTAGGTAGTTCCACAAGCATTCACCATGACATCTTCAACACAGGACATCTCCCGCTTCCTTGAAGGTCTCCTTGCATCCAATCACCCTTGGCCTTTTTTTAGAGTAATCCTGCAAGTCGTGCTATACATTCTTCAACCTTATGAAGAAATCCCTTGCTCACCATAGAGCATAGCACCCAAGGTCCTCCATAGTCGTACCATTACCGGTGTGTTCAACCCCACCTCACGCTGAGCGTACTCTACCTCAACTAGCAAATGCGTACATCCCACTATGTCTTCAACCTTGAAACTCCACCTCAACAGGTAGATCATGAGTATTGTTGCCTTTGCCTCTCCAGACTGATCATGAGTACTCTTACCACCGCCTCTCCAGGCTGATGTTGAGTGTTTAACGTCTCTCTAGACGATCACCGCTCCACTAGGCATCAATCTCAAGGTGACCAACATCACCTTCTTCATCCTCCAAACAACACCACACCATCAGAGCACCTGCTTCCTCATAACCCTCAGAGACAATTTGTGCGGAGTTACCATTAATCTCCGGACAATCTTTCATGAAGTGACCCTCCTTGTGACAGTTAAAGCATTCAGACTTTGACTTCTTACCACTCTTTCTCCGGTTACATCTACCTCCACCATTCCCTCTTGAGACACTTAGGCCTTCACCGTTTTCATGAATTCTCAAGTCCTTGGACTTGGTTAACTCCTTGGTTCTCAAAGCCGCTTGAACTTCTTCCAAGGTAACAGTGCCTTCTTTGCCATAGAGCATGGTATCTTCGAACGATTCAAAAGATTTCGGTAGAGCACACAACAAGAGTATAGCTTTATCTTCATCCTCAAGTTGCACCTCAATATTCTCCAAGTCATCAAGGATTTTGTTGAACTCCGCAAGTTGCTCCATGATGGCCTTTGACTCCACCATCTTGAATGAGTAGAGTTGTTGCTTTAGGAATTGCCGATGAGCCAAAGACTTTGTCATATACAAAGATTCCAACTTTGCCCACATTGATGCCGCGGTTGGTTCCTTTGCTACTTCTCTCAAAACTTTATTCCCGAGGCACAAGACAATGGCACTCCTGGCCTTGTCCACCATCTCGGTCTTCTCCGCTCGTGACATGGTGACCGGTAACGAACCTTCACCCTTCAAAGCTTTCTCACACTTTTGTTGTATTAACACCGCTTCCATCTTTACCTTCCATAACCCAAAATCGTTATCTCCGGTAAACTTCTCAATATCCCACTTCGAACCCATGGTACTTGATTATCCTTTGACCCTTGCCCCACGGTGGGCGCCAATTGTTGCGAATTCGATGAAAAACTCACAACAATAACAACTTGATGTGTGGAGCAAGGGATAATTAAGCAACCAAAATCAAAGTGTATGGAACAATTATAATCACAAGCCAAAAGTAGAAAACAACAGCGAGAGAAAAGGAAGAGAGAACACAAAGAATTTGTTGACCCAGTTCGGTCCAAATTGACCTAGTCTGGGGAAGAGAGCAGACCTCCGTTCCACTATATGATGAGTAACGTTACAAAGAGATATCAATGGGTTACAAGAATAAGTCTCCCGCCTAATTCTACCCAAATCCCAGCCTCTTCTCGTAACCAAGAGACTCAATCCTAATAGTGTTTCCCAAGGTGAATCAACCCTCAAAACCTAGTGTTTGTTCCAAAGAGACAAACTCTACACAAACCCTAGTTTTGTTGTTGCCTTTCTAAACCCTTGTTTCAGCCCCCTCTATCTCAAGATTTACACTGATACAATGCCTATATTTATAGTAAAAGTAACTCCCATAAAATTGTACCAAATCTGGCCCAAAAAATAAGTTTCTGAAAAATAACAGCACGCAAAATCGGGCCCCGATTTTCCAAAATCGGCCGCCGATTTTTACAGCAGCAACAGCTTCCAACATGCGTCCAAAATCGGGCCCCGATTTCCAAAATCGGCCACCGATTTTCCCAGTTCCAGCAAACATGATTTTGGCCTCCAAACTCCAATTTTGAGTCACTTTCACAACAATCTCCACCTTGACTCCAAATTAGTGATGATGCCCATTTAACACCAACACCTTGCTGCTCTTTCCCTTGCTTCCCACTACACCAAGTAGCTCCACAAGTTTACACCCTAATCCCTTCAGCCATCGGAATGTCTTCCGCCTTCTCGAAGGTACTTGCAGTCCAACTACGCTAGGAATTTTAGGTAGTTCCACAAGCCTTTACCTCAACCTCTTCAGCCATCGAAACGTCTTCCGTCTTCTCGAAGAGTCCTTGCAGTCCAACTACACTAGGAGTTTTAGGTAGTTCCACAAGCATTCACCATGACACCTTCAACACAGGACATCTCCCGCTTCCTTGAAGGTCTCCTTGCATCCAATCACCCTTGGCCTTTTTTTAGAGTAATCTCGCAAGTCGTGCTATACATTCTTCAACCTTATGAAGAAATCCCTTGCTCACCATAGAGCATAGCACCCAAGGTCCTCCATAGTCGTACCATTACCGGTGTGTTCAACTCTACCTCACGCTGAGCGTACTCTACCTAAACTAGCAAATGCGTACATCCCACTATGTCTTCAACCTTGAAACTCCACCTCAACAGGTAGATCATGAGTATTGTTGCCTCCGCCTCTGAAGACTGATCATGAGTATTCTTACCACCGCCTCTCCAGGCTGATGTTGAGTGTTTAACGTCTCTCTAGACGATCACCGCTCCACTAGGCATCAATCTCAAGGTGACCAACATCACCTTCTTCATCCTCCAAACAACACCACACCATCAGAGCACCTGCTTCCTCATAACCCTCAGAGACAATTTGTGCGGAGTTACCATTAATCTCCGGACAATCTTTCATGAAGTGACCCTCCTTGTGACAGTTAAAGCATTCAGACTTTGACTTCTTACCACTCTTTCTCCGGTTACATCTACCTCCACCATTCCCTCTTGAGACACTTAGGCCTTCACCGTTTTCATGAATTCTCAAGTCCTTGGACTTGGTTAACTCCTTGGTTCTCAAAGCCGCTTGAACTTCTTCCAAGGTAACAGTGCCTTTTTTGCCATAGAGCATGGTATCTTCGAACGATTCAAAAGATTTCGGTAGAGCACACAACAAGAGTATAGCTTTATCTTCATCCTCAAGTTGCACCTCAATATTCTCCAAGTCATCAAGGATTTTGTTGAACTCCGTAAGTTGCTCCATGATGGCCTTTGACTCCACCATCTTGAATGAGTAGAGTTGTTGCTTTAGGAATTGCCGATGAGCCAAAGACTTTGTCATATACAAAGATTCCAACTTTGCCCACATTGATGCCGCGGTTGGTTCCTTTGCTACTTCTCTCAAAACATTATCCCCGAGGCACAAGACAATGGCACTCCTGGCCTTGTCCACCATCTCGGTCTTCTCCGCTCGTGACATGGTGACCGGTAACGAACCTTCACCCTTCAAAGCTTTCTCACACTTTTGTTGTATTAACACCGCTTCCATCTTTACCTTCCATAACCCAAAATCGTTATCTCCGGTAAACTTCTCAATATCCCACTTCGAACCCATGGTACTTGATTATCCTTTGACCCTTGCCCCACGGTGGGCGCCAATTGTTGCGAATTCGATGAAAAACTCACAACAATAACAACTTGATGTGTGGAGCAAGGGATAATTAAGCAACCAAAATCAAAGTGTATGGAACAATTATAATCACAAGCCAAAAGTAGAAAACAACAGCGAGAGAAAAGGAAGAGAGAACACAAAGAATTTGTTGACCCAGTTCGGTCCAAATTGACCTAGTCTGGGGAAGAGAGCAGACCTCCGTTCCACTATATGATGAGTAACGTTACAAAGAGATATCAATGGGTTACAAGAATAAGTCTCCCGCCTAATTCTACCCAAATCCCAGCCTCTTCTCGTAACCAAGAGACTCAATCCTAATAGTGTTTCCCAAGGTGAATCAACCCTCAAAACCTAGTGTTTGTTCCAAAGAGACAAACTCTACACAAACCCTAGTTTTGTTGTTGCCTTTCTAAACCCTTGTTTCAGCCCCCTCTATCTCAAGATTTACACTGATACAATGCCTATATTTATAGTAAAAGTAACTCCCATAAAATTGTACCAAATCTGGCCCAAAAAATAAGTTTCTGAAAAATAACAGCACGCAAAATCGGGCCCCGATTTTCCAAAATCGGCCGCCGATTTTTACAGCAGCAACAGCTTCCAACATGCGTCCAAAATCGGGCCCCGATTTCCAAAATCGGCCACCGATTTTCCCAGTTCCAGCAAACATGATTTTGGCCTCCAAACTCCAATTTTGAGTCACTTTCACAACAATCTCCACCTTGACTCCAAATTAGTGATGATGCCCATTTAACACCAACACCTTGCTGCTCTTTCCCTTGCTTCCCACTACACCAAGTAGCTCCACAAGTTTACACCCTAATCCCTTCAGCCATCGGAATGTCTTCCGCCTTCTCGAAGGTACTTGCAGTCCAACTACGCTAGGAATTTTAGGTAGTTCCACAAGCCTTTACCTCAACCTCTTCAGCCATCGAAACGTCTTCCGTCTTCTCGAAGAGTCCTTGCAGTCCAACTACACTAGGAGTTTTAGGTAGTTCCACAAGCATTCACCATGACACCTTCAACACAGGACATCTCCCGCTTCCTTGAAGGTCTCCTTGCATCCAATCACCCTTGGCCTTTTTTTAGAGTAATCCCGCAAGTCGTGCTATACATTCTTCAACCTTATGAAGAAATCCCTTGCTCACCATAGAGCATAGCACCCAAGGTCCTCCATAGTCGTACCATTACCGGTGTGTTCAACTCCACCTCACGCTGAGCGTACTCTACCTAAACTAGCAAATGCGTACATCCCACTATGTCTTCAACCTTGAAACTCCACCTCAACAGGTAGATCATGAGTATTGTTGCCTCCGCCTCTCCAGACTGATCATGAGTATTCTTACCACCGCCTCTCCAGGCTGATGTTGAGTGTTTAACGTCTCTCTAGACGATCACCGCTCCACTAGGCATCAATCTCAAGGTGACCAACATCACCTTCTTCATCCTCCAAACAACACCACACCATCAGAGCACCTGCTTCCTCATAACCCTCAGAGACAATTTGTGCGGAGTTACCACTAATCTCCGGACAATCTTTCATGAAGTGACCCTCCTTGTGACAGTCAAAGCATTCAGACTTTGACTTCTTACCACTCTTTCTCCGGTTACATCTACCTCCACCATTCCCTCTTGAGACACTTAGGCCTTCACCGTTTTCATGAATTCTCAAGTCCTTGGACTTGGTTAACTCCTTGGTTCTCAAAGCCGCTTGAACTTCTTCCAAGGTAACAGTGCCTTCTTTGCCATAGAGCATGGTATCTTCGAACGATTCAAAAGATTTCGGTAGAGCACACAACAAGAGTATAGCTTTATCTTCATCCTCAAGTTGCACCTCAATATTCTCCAAGTCATCAAGGATTTTGTTGAACTCCGTAAGTTGCTCCATGATGGCCTTTGACTCCACCATCTTGAATGAGTAGAGTTGTTGCTTTAGGAATTGCCGATGAGCCAAAGACTTTGTCATATACAAAGATTCCAACTTTGCCCACATTGATGCCGTGGTTGGTTCCTTTGCTACTTCTCTCAAAACTTTATCCCCGAGGCACAAGACAATGGCACTCCTGGCCTTGTCCACCATCTCGGTCTTCTCCGCTCGTGACATGGTGACCGGTAACGAACCTTCACCCTTCAAAGCTTTCTCACACTTTTGTTGTATTAACACCGCTTCCATCTTTACCTTCCATAACCCAAAATCGTTATCTCCGGTAAACTTCTCAATATCCCACTTCGAACCCATGGTACTTGATTATCCTTTGACCCTTGCCCCACGGTGGGCGCCAATTGTTGCGAATTCGATGAAAAACTCACACCAATAACAACTTGATGTGTGGAGCAAGGGATAATTAAGCAACCAAAATCAAAGTGTATGAACAATTATAATCACAAGCCAAAAGTAGAAAACAACAGCGAGAGAAAAGGAAGAGAGAACACAAAGAATTTGTTGACCCAGTTCGGTCCAAATTGACCTAGTCTGGGGGAGAGAGCAGCCCTCCGTTCCACTATATGATGAGTAACGTTACAAAGAGATATCAATGGGTTACAAGAATAAGTCTCCCGCATAATTCTACCCAAATCCCAGCCTCTTCCCGTAACCAAGAGACTCAATCCTAATAGTGTTTCCCAAGGTGAATCAACCCTCAAAACCTAGTGTTTGTTCCAAAAAGACAAACTCTACACAAACCCTAGTTTTGTTGTTGCCTTTCTAAACCCTTGTTTCAGCCCCCTCTATCTCAAGGTTTACACTAATACAATGCCTATATTTATAGTAAAAGTAACTCCCATAAAATTGTACCAAATCTGGCCCAAAAAATAAGTTTCTGAAAAATAACAGCACGCAAAATCGGGCCCCGATTTTCCAAAATCGGCCGCCGATTTTTACAGCAGCAACAGCTTCCAACATGCGTCCAAAATCGGGCCCCGATTTCCAAAATCGGCCACCGATTTTCCCAGTTCCAGCAAACATGATTTTGGCCTCCAAACTCCAATTTTGAGTCACTTTCACAACAATCTCCACCTTGACTCCAAATTAGTGATGATGCCCATTTAACACCAACACCTTGCTGCTCTTTCCCTTGCTTCCCACTACACCAAGTAGCTCCACAAGTTTACACCCTAATCCCTTCAGCCATCGGAATGTCTTCCGCCTTCTCGAAGATACTTGCAGTCCAACTACGCTAGGAATTTTAGGTAGTTCCACAAGCCTTTACCTCAACCTCTTCAGCCATCGAAACGTCTTCCGTCTTCTCGAAGAGTCCTTGCAGTCTAACTACACTAGGAGTTTTAGGTAGTTCCACAAGCATTCACCATGACATCTTCAACACAGGACATCTCCCGCTTCCTTGAAGGTCTCCTTGCATCCAATCACCCTTGGCCTTTTTTTAGAGTAATCCCGCAAGTCGTGCTATACATTCTTCAACCTTATGAAGAAATCCCTTGCTCACCATAGAGCATAGCACCCAAGGTCCTCCATAGTCGTACCATTACCGGTGTGTTCAACTCTACCTCACGCTGAGCGTACTCTACCTCAACTAGCAAATGCGTACATCCCACTATGTCTTCAACCTTGAAACTCCACCTCAACAGGTAGATCATGAGTATTGTTGCCTCCGCCTCTCCAGACT
Source organism: Medicago sativa (assembly GCF_051527215.1). Classification (NCBI taxonomy): domain Eukaryota; kingdom Viridiplantae; phylum Streptophyta; class Magnoliopsida; order Fabales; family Fabaceae; genus Medicago; species Medicago sativa. Next base: position 6,115,406 of record NC_140753.1, read on the forward strand.
GATCATGAGTATTCTTACCACCGCCTCTCCAGGCTGATGTTGAGTGTTTAACGTCTCTCTAGACGATCATCGCTCCACTAGGCATCAATCTCAAGGTGACCAACATCACCTTCTTCATCCTCCAAACAACACCACACCATCAGAGCACCTGCATCCTCATAACCCTCATAGACAATTTGTGCGGAGTTACCATTAATCTCCGGACAATCTTTCATGAAGTGACCCTCCTTGTGACAGTTAAAGCATTCAGACTTTGACTTCTTACCACTCTTTCTCCGGTTACATCTACCTCCACCATTCCCTCTTGAGACACTTAGGCCTTCACCGTTTTCATGAATTCTCAAGTCCTTGGACTTGGTTAACTCCTTGGTTCTCAAAGCCGCTTGAACTTCTTCCAAGGTAACAGTGCCTTCTTTGCCATAGAGCATGGTATCTTCGAACGATTCAAAAGATTTCGGTAGAGCACACAACAAGAGTATAGCTTTATCTTCATCCTCAAGTTGCACCTCAATATTCTCCAAGTCATCAAGGATTTTGTTGAACTCCGTAAGTTGCTCCATGATGGCCTTTGACTCCACCATCTTGAATGAGTAGAGTTGTTGCTTTAGGAATTGCCGATGAGCCAAAGACTTTGTCATATACAAAGATTCCAACTTTGCCCACATTGATGCCGCGGTTGGTTCCTTTGCTACTTCTCTCAAAACTTTATCCCCGAGGCACAAGACAATGGCACTCCTGGCCTTGTCCACCATCTCGGTCTTCTCCGCTCGTGACATGGTGACCGGTAACGAACCTTCACCCTTCAAAGCTTTCTCACACTTTTGTTGTATTAACACCGCTTCCATCTTTACCTTCCATAACCCAAAATCGTTATCTCCGGTAAACTTCTCAATATCCCACTTCGAACCCATGGTACTTGATTATCCTTTGACCCTTGCCCCACGGTGGGCGCCAATTGTTGCGAATTCGATGAAAAACTCACACCAATAACAACTTGATGTGTGGAGCAAGGGATAATTAAGCAACCAAAATCAAAGTGTATGAACAATTATAATCACAAGCCAAAAGTAGAAAACAACAGCGAGAGAAAAGGAAGAGAGAACACAAAGAATTTGTTGACCCAGTTCGGTCCAAATTGACCTAGTCTGGGGGAGAGAGCAGCCCTCCGTTCCACTATATGATGAGTAACGTTACAAAGAGATATCAATGGGTTACAAGAATAAGTCTCCCGCCTAATTCTACCCAAATCCCAGCCTCTTCCCGTAACCAAGAGACTCAATCCTAATAGTGTTTCCCAAGGTGAATCAACCTTCAAAACCTAGTGTTTGTTCCAAAAAGACAAACTCTACACAAACCCTAGTTTTGTTGTTGCCTTTCTAAACCCTTGTTTCAGCCCCCTCTATCTCAAGGTTTACACTGATACAATGCCTATATTTATAGTAAAAGTAACTCCCATAAAATTGTACCAAATCTGGCCCAAAAAATAAGTTTCTGAAAAATAACAGCACGCAAAATCGGGCCCCGTTTTTCTAAAATCGGCCGCCGATTTTTACAGCAGCAACAGCTTCCAACATGCGTCCAAAATCGGGCCCCGATTTCCAAAATCGGCCACCGATTTTCCCAGTTCCAGCAAACATGATTTTGGCCTCCAAACTCCAATTTTGAGTCACTTTCACAACAGTATCTCATTCCGTTCACTAACCAAACAACAGAAGGGGAAATTTGTTTTGATCTATTAGAAAATATCCAAACAATAGAATGAGATTTATGTTCCATTTCATTATGTTCCATCAATCCAAACAGAGTCTTAGAAAACGAAGAAAATCCTAGTGGCTAGTTTGTGGGTATGGTGTATGAAATAGGGGAAAAAAATTCTCTTTCCTGGAGTCTCTTCGATTTTTTCTATCATTTTAATCTACATCTTTAATAGCTCATCTCTCTTTTCTTTTTAAATTTTATACACTCTCTCTATGACTCCATTCATTTTTAATCGTCAAGACTCCACCACATGATAATTTCACCGGAGGGGATCTAAACCCATGAAACAGAGAACTTGGCCCTCTTTCCTTTCTTTCATTTGCTTGCACTAACCAACCTGTTCGCCCCTTCTTTTTTTTCTTTCTTTTCCAGAAATAAAAATCAATCAGCAATAAGTTAATGAATCTTCGATGGTTATGTGCAACCCAAAAAATGCTTCTTGTAATCTGACTTGGGTCTTTCAAAATATTCACTTTAATTAATTTACTAAACTCAAAGCATCTTCACGATTCAAATTAATCATCTTAACTATCTCTTTAAGATTGAGCCTGAGTTCTCTTTAAGTTGTAAGGACACGAGGGGTGTATTAGTAAAATGGGCCTAAATGGGCTTAAAGCAAAGCCCAAGGAAGAGAAGTAAATAGAGTACTTTAAGGTACACGAACACAACAGTGTAACAGCGTAAAAGAAAAAACAAACAAAGGTTTTGTTGTTGAAGAAACAACACTGACATCACAAAACAACAACATAAGAGACCGTAAAAAAATGGATTTCACGGGGAAGGACCTTTTCGGCGAAGATTCCGACAACGATAAAGATGGGACCCACTCTTCTTCTTCGTCTTCTTCTTCCTCCGCCGCTTCATCTTCCTCTTCTTCTTCATCTTCCGCAGCTTCTTCCTCCAAAGGTTCCGCAGATTCCTCTTCCGATACCGGAAGCGGAGCTAGTAGCGGCGGTGGCGGTGATGATGAAGAAAATGGTGATGTTGTTGATAGTAGTAATAGGGTTGATTCTCATCATGATGATGATGATCATGATGATAGAGATCTGTTTGGTGATGATAATGAAGATTATTGTAAAACCCTTGCTAAAAGTCCTTACCCTATTCCTGGTAATTATTCTCCTAATCTTTGTTCATTATTATTGTTTAGTGCTAACCATTGATATAATGTTAGTATCTTATTTTTGTAGTTTTAGTAAATAAAATCTTGTTTTTGTAGTTTTAGTAAATAAATAGGCTATGTTAGGGTTGATGAATGTTGATTGAATTTGAAAGTATGAAATAACCCATGAGCTTGTTAGGTCCTAAGTTTTAGTATAGGAAGATGAAAGACTATGCTTGCTTGATAGTAATCAAACAACATGTATTGCTTGATAGTAATCAAACAACATGTATTTTAGAGTCAAGGAAATTGAAGACCTAACAGAAAAGGATTACTAGTGTTTCCTTTATGGTTAACTGGTTAGCTGTTGGATGGGTTATAATAAAAAAATCGCGCTGGCGGTTGTAATGAAAAATTAGCGTGGTTAATATTATCTATTGTTAATTTTTAAATGATAAACCAACGGCTGAAGGATGACAAGTGTGCTCATTTTAATCGGGTTACACTTTCGACCGGGTCCTAGGCTCGTGCTTTGGTGTTTTTCTATTGTTGTAGCAGTATAAAAAATCTATAAGCTTGTTAGGTTATAAGCTTTGAGTATACGAAGATGGAAGACTATGTCTGGTAACAACCAAACAAAATGTATTACAGTGGTTGAATATCTTGTGCCATAATGGTACTTCATTTTATCTACAAGGTAATTTAGGACCTTATAGGAAACAATTACCAGTGTTTCCTTTACGGTTAATTGGTTAACCGTGGGATTATAAAACAAAATTGCGGGAGGGTGGATATAATAAAAAACTTAGCATGGTTAAATAGTTAATCTCTACCATTAATTTTTTAAATGATGATAAATCAACGGTCGAGAGATTCCTAGGGTGCTCTTTTTGATCGGTTATTACAACTTTGGAATAGGCGCTTGTGTCCTGCCTTGGTGTTTGTCGATTAGTGAAGCAGTTGAGAATTTTAATTAGTTAAAGAAAATTTTATTATTGATTTTGTTTTCTTGATTCGTTTTTTTATGGCAAGATGTGATTTTCTCTGGCAGTATTGCCTCCCATCCGTAATAATACGAACAACCCGGGAAGAGGGGGTGGTGGACGTGGTCGTTGGCAACAAGGGCAGCATAATGATAGAGGAGCTGGCATTCTTCCGCGTCCTGGACCTTATCCTCAGAGGCAGAATTTTGGGTATGGTAATAGGTTTCAGAATGGCCACCGCGATGAACGTTTTGTCTCTGAAATGAAGCTCTCGAAAAGTGAAGAAACTCTGTCAAGAAAGGTTATTGCTTTTCAAGAGGTATGGGAATGCAATTTTTTGTATATTTTGTTGCTGTTGCGTCATGCAATTTAAGTAGGGGGAATGCAAGTTTTTGTATATTTTATTGCTCTTGCGTCGTGCAATTTAATAGTCAATTTGCTTGAAGAATTCGACAAATTGTTATGGAGATAAGAGCTTTTGTATCTCAATTTTTAGCTTTCTTCATTATGTTGAAACTGGCGAGGAAATCAAAAGGAATAATGAGTTTTGTATTGCAAAAAATCATATCATTATGTTTGACTCGAGTATTAATTACGGCTTTGTAGTCAATAGCAGCCATAGGCATTGCTATAGCTGCTTTGCGCTGTGGCCTCTAGGCGCTACACGATACTCCACTTTTTGTGTTTTTAAGTAGCTTCTGCTGCAGTCAAACAGTATACAATAGTGGCAGCTACAGCTGCTACAATGAAGCACTTGTAAAATCTCGAATATGCCCTAATAATTTTAGTCTATCCCTCTGTTGTTTGGACTTTTGACATTTCACACTAAAACTCAATTGTATTATAAAAAATCATATGATTTTGTTTGACTTGGATATTAATTAGGGTTTTGTAGTCAATAGCAGCCATAGGTGTCGCTATAGTGGCTTTGCGCTGTAGCCTCCAGGCGCTACATGAAACACCGCTTCTTTGCGTGTTTGAGTAGCTGCTGTTGCAGCCAAACAGTAGACAAATAGCATCTGCTAGCCGCAATAAACGAAGCCATCCTAAAATCTCGATAGTGTCCTAATATTTTAGCCTTTCCATCTGTTGTTTGAACTTTTTGACATTTCACACTAAAACTTATTTTCTTCATATTGAGTTTGAATGTTGGTAATTATTAGTTATAAATATGTCTTTAGTCGTGTATTCTTCTATTTCTGAGCTTTTATTATATGTGTATGGTTCTATAGTTTTAATATTTCGTGGTTTTGGCCTTCCCATACTTTGATGGAGTGGCCATACGACTATTCGCTATACTGCTTTAGCGTTTTAGGGTCTGCCACTTTGCTCTGCTATCCACCATTGACTGCATAGGATGACGGTCTTTTTTCATCTGTCATGATTATTTTATGACATTTAGTGTTATTATGGTCCTTTTTCATCCTTCATGATTATTTTAAGACATTCAATATTATTAAATTTCCCTTCCAGATGTATATGTTCTGATTATGTTTTCTTGATTATTCTGATAGCCTTGTGAACTTGCCTGCTATAGTCGTGCAGAAGGCGGGGAAGTGTATTTTGATGATCGTAGCTTGGTAAGCGCTAGTTGGGCTCTTGTGTTTTTTTATTCTTCAAATTTGAGTCTGTTTGCAATAGATTGTGATGAAATTATGTTCATTTATTAAGTTATTTTTCTTTCCTGTTTATTTAGAGACTTTTTAAACGCCATATCACTGAAGATATTGGAGCTGATTTGAACGAAGGATATGATACATACATTCCCAAAAAAGGTATCTTATTTATCTATAAATAAACTGCTGGGTAATGATTTAATTTTTTTTCATAATGCTATGCTAAATAGTTTATGAGAAGTGATGTGTGCTGCTAATCATGTTAGTTATCCTTTTCCTTTTGCTGCTAATACCTAAAACAGACTTAGGCTCAGAAGGTTATGGCGATCTTCTTGCTTGCATAAGAGATAAAAAAATCCATCTTCAAAACATCCATTTTGTGGTAGGTAATCAACCAGATAAAACCATTCATTTTTTTTTTCTCTCTTAATATTATAAGCCATTGGTAATTTAATTTATGATGGTCATACATTAATATTCTTCTTTATCATTGCAGACGTACCGCAACAATCTGAACAAGGTAATATTAATCATTTTGAAATGTGTTTGCTCTTAGGTCGAGTCTTATCATATAACTGTTTTTCAGAAGTTTCTGAGTTTAGTAGTGTAGTGATGGCCATTTCAGTTTAATTCAGCTGTAAGTAACTCACGCCCATGTGCTAAAATTTCTTTTACGCAGATACTTGCTACGGCTTATATTCGCCATGAGCCTTGGGAAATGGGAGTACACAAAAGGAATGGTGTTGTCTATCTCGATGTGCACAAGTTACCAGAAAGACCACAAAGTGATTTAGATCGCAGGAGGTACACTGCTTGCACATCTTTCTTTTTTATTAGACTTAGCCATGTAAATCATGTAAATGGCAATGGATCATGAATCAGGATACAATATGGGTATGTTTGTGTATGTGAGAGAGAATGTAACCAATACAACAACAGGTAGCTGTTAGGGGAAAAGCCTATTGCTCAAAGAAAGTATTTGGTATCAAGCTGATTGTAGGGTTGTGCGTCTGTTGTTCATAGTCTCTTTACCTAGTCATGGTTGGATAGTGTCTTATATTTAAACCGAGCCATAATTTTTTTCAAGTAAATTGGTTGGAGAAGATATTGACAATATAGGATACTAATGCAATAAAAAGGATGTGTGATTTTGTAAATGGAGGAGTAAAAAGAGTTAAGACAACATTCAATTTGTAAAAAATATCATGTTTTACTTCTTCCACTTAACTGTTGGACAAATTAATGGAATTTTTCCCACTTTATGGTTTCACTTTTTATGATTGGTTGGATAAGTCTTAAAGTATATGTCTTTGGCAATTAGATGTTATCTGGGTTACTCTTTTGAGAGCCTTGCCACTGAAGATCCCAGAAGAGCAGACGGAGAGCCGATACATGATGTTGATGCCAATGTTGAATTTTGTTCTGTGATTAAGACAAAATTGGGGGCTCACCGTATCTTGATGGGTGCTGAGATGGATTGCTGTGATACGACTACTGATGGAAAGAGATTTTATGTGGAGTTAAAAACAAGTTACGAGGTTGACATAGTCACAGTTGTCTTCTGTTATACTTTTGTAGTTCCAGATTTAGTTTTCCTTTTGAATAGTTTTATGTTGGCTTAATAATACGAGTTTATCATTTCTTATGATGCAGTTGAATTATCATAACGAGGAAAAATTTGAGAGAGAGAAACTGCTAAAGTTTTGGGTACATTTCCTATATTTTTATTTAACAATTTTTATCCTTTTCATTACCATAAGCTCCTTTTTCACTTGCATGTCATGATTTCAACAAGGCCTCTATTCTTGCTTGCAGATTCAGTCATTCCTGGCAGGCGTTCCATATATTTGTATAGGATTTAGGTAATGTTTACATCATTCCGCAATCTGTGATCTTGTGCTGATAAATAATATGCTTTAACTAGTTTTGGCAAAATCTGTTTCAGCTTAGTCTCTGGTATACCTTACAATGAAAATTCGTACTTCTGGTTTTTTTATGCGTTTATAACAACACTTCTTGGCTGTCATACAGGGATGATGCAGGCCGTCTTGTTCGGACTGAAATGCTTAGAACCAAAGATATTACACAGAGAATAAAAATGAAGGGCTACTGGCAGGTACATTTTAACTTCTGTGAAGTGTATGGTGGCAAACCTGTATTGGTTTCCTATTTCCACTGTTAATTTGAAATTGCAGTAATCACCCAGCGGATCTGCATTAACACGTGCTTATGCATGCAATTAATCATCATATAGCTAATTAAGGATAATTGAATATCATCTTTAGAGGACAAAATATCTGAAAAGTGAAAACTATATAATCTGAAATGGCTTTCTTTTCTCATTATCAACATAATTTGTTGGCAGGGTGGAGTGTGCCTGGCGTTTGCGGACGAGGTATTATGCTGGCTTTATGGAACAGTCAAAGAAAGTGAGTATTACTAGGCACCATCTGTTTTTTTGGCTTTCCAATCAAAATAGAGTTTGTTATCCGAGACCGAACAATTTCACTTTTGCCTCTGTTAATGTTTGTTTATTGGTTTCAGATGAAGATTACATATTGCAGTTCGCGCCACCTTTCAACCGTTTGGAACTTCTGCAAGCTCACTCTTGTCCAGATGTAATAACAAGTCACCTGGAGCTGTTGTGAAAAATTGCGAACCTTAACAGTTGCCCTTAATTTTTAAACAATTCAATATAGGAAGCAAGGGATCAACTCGTAATTTTTCCCAGCACCTTCGATCAGATGATGAACTTTTGGGATAAGTGTACTCTATGTGAGTACTGAGAATTGTATCAACGTGTTATTAGAAATATGCAGTAATTTTATGGCATTGTTTAGTTCTAATATAGTTTTTCATTTTTTGTTTCCATTTTCTAAACTTTTTTTTTCTTTACTAAACTGCATAAACGTGTTCATTAAGCCTTTGTTTACGTGTTTGGAGGTAAGGAAGGAGAGGACTTAAGGAAAAAAAGGAATGAGCAATTGAAAGAAATAGAGGAGTTTTGGGGGGGGGGGGGGGGGGGGGGGGGTACAAACTCCCTTAATTTGTGGAAACTCCAAAATTTTATTGGAGGAGGGTTTTGAAGGGATTATATGAATTCCTCAAATTCAATCTGTGTTGTAATATTTTTAACATGAAAGATTTCTCAAATTTTTAACATACTCTTTCAAAAAATCATGAAAAACTTCTCAAATTTCTTCTATATTTCTCACCTTGCATAGCCCTCTCCTCTTCAAAGCTCTCATTCATGAAGTAGATATTGGACAACACTTAACAGAGCATACATTTAAAATAAAATTACCTGATTTGCCAGATAAAGATTTCGGTAGTTTTAACAGAGCATACATTTAAAATAAAATTACGTGATTTGCCAGATAAAGATTTCGGTAGTTACAAGTTGTTGTAACAAATCTTGACCGTTTGATCTCCAAATGATGTCTGAGATTATTTCACTGTGTAAAATTGAGTTCAATAAATCTCCTATTTCATAGTACAAATACAACACAGCTGTGAAAAGTGATTTTCTCCATAAGCATAAGCAAAATTTATTGATATCAAACTCCTGCGAGTAAGAAAGATACAATAATGTCGTATATAGGTGGAACATCCAAACCAACTAAACGAAACACTTGAAACATCACCACTACGGACAAAACTCCAAGACCACGAGATAAAAACCACCCAAAAAATTGAAAACCTAAATCACAATTATATTTTTCAATTTTGGAAATAATTATCTCAACTAAAGATCTTATTACACTCTCTAAAAAAAGCCTGAAATCCTTTATTGTTTTATCCAAAACTTGAAATCCTTTATCATCGCATGGTATCATAATTCATCATGATGTGTATGTTCTAGAATGAACTAAATTTAAAACTTTTCATTGCAATTTTATTTGATTAGACACATTTTTTAGTGAAAAATTAGTACAAATTCAAATAAGTTTGAAATCACACATCGATTTTGAGATAATCCGATATTTTGAGTTAAATTAAATTAACAAGATAATTAATTAATTTCTTATTAAACCGACAATATCTACGGTCCTAATCTTGAATATTAAAAACTTACTAAAATTATATATTCGACCAAACATACATTAGTTAAAAGACTTTCTCTCACAACTTTTGATCTAAATTTTAAAGATATTCTAAAATAAATGCGACTTGACTTTGATTGAAGTTGCAAATCACAAAATTTAGTAAGATTTTGTAATTAAATATCTCAATTAAAGATTTTTATTATACTTTCTAAACAAAGCTTGAAATCCTCTATCATCACATCATAATCCATTTGAAAACATGAACTAAGCTTCGGATGCAGGAAAATGAAGCGATAAAACCGAAATTTCTTAAAATAAAAATATCTTACCCGAAACAAAAGCACTAAATGTAGAAAAATAATAAAAAAATAATATTTTATTTTTGTCAGGAATAGAATAGAGGTGGAATCATTGTGTTTATGTCTTCTTTCTCTGTAAATCGAAATTGTAATTTCCATCAAAAAAATAAAAAAAACTCAAAACCCTAACTTCTTCAACCAAAATCATCTTCATCATCGTTATTATGATTGAATAAGAATCAAAGAAGAAGAAGAGAATAAGGTGTTGTTATTGTTGTGATTATGTACAGAGAAAGAGGAGGCGTTGGATCCAAAGCGGAGGTTGCATCCGTTGATCGGAAACGAATCAACGACGTTCTTGACAAGCAACTCGAACGATCCTCACCGTCCACTTCCAGAACAATCAACGGTGGTAAAGATAGGTCCTCTTCTTCATCTCTTTTAACCGTTAAAGATCATAGGGACCCTCGCTCCAACACTCTCTCCAAAAATGCTTCCGATGGTGAGTTTTCGATCTGATCTCATTTCAATGTTATTAATCCTTTCATTTTTATTCAATTACTATGCTTATGTATTTTATTTGTATTTTTTTTTTAATTATATACTTGAATAATTGTATTATTTTGTTTAATGTGATACATTATTTGTTCATGCTAATAACTACCAGTAGGTAGTTGTAGGCCTTAGCTCAACCAATAATGCCGATATTGTTAGGCGGTATACCAATTAAGTATTCACATGGACACTAACACGTCGACATATGAAGCATGAACACTAACACGCTGACACTGATAATAATTTGAGAAAATGACGTAATCCAGTCTGGATACAATTGTCAGTGTCGGATACCGACGCGTGTCTGACATTGGGACACCTAATCCGATGAATGTCCGTGCTTCATAGGTCTACATTAATAGTAATTTGAAAACAGGACACATTTCCTGGAAAAACCAGTTACAGACTGCACTGGTTCTGTATGTAACTGGTGTGAGCGGTTGTTAACAACCGCTGCCGGCGTGTTTCCCAGCGGTAGTTAACTACCGCCAGGGGCAATATGGTCATTTCCATGTGTCAATTGGAAGTATTCTATGTCAGATAAGCAATTTTCACACGAACACAACAGTGTAACAGCTTAAAAGAAAAAACAAACAAAGGTTTTGTTGTTGAAGAAACAACACTGACATCACAAAACAACAACATAAGAGACCGTAAACAAATGGATTTCACGGGGAAGGACCTTTTCGGCGAAGATTCCTACAACGATAAAGATGGGACCCACTCTTCTTCTTCGTCTTCTTCTTCCTCCGCCGCTTCATCTTCTTCTTCTTCATCTTCCGCAGCTTCTTCCTCCAAAGGTTCCGCAGATTCCTCTTCCGATACTGGAAGCGGAGCTAGTAGCGGCGGTGGCGGTGATGATGAAGAAAATGGTGATGTTGTTGGTTGATTCTCATGATGATGATGATGATGATCATGATGATAGAGATCTGTTTGGTGATGATAATGAAGATTATTGTAAAACCCTTGCTAAAAGTCCTTACCCTATTCCTGGTAATTATTCTCCTAATCTTTGTTCATTATTATTGTTTAGTGCTAACCATTGATATAATGTTAGTATCTTGTTTTTGTAGTTTTAGTAAATAAAATCTTGTTTTTGTAGTTTTAGTAAATAAATAGGTTGTGTTAGGGTTGATGAATGTTGATTGAATTTGAAAGTATGAAATAACCCATGAGCTTGTTAGGTCCTAAGTTTTACTATAGGAAGATGAAAGACTATGCTTGCTTGATAGTAATCAAACAACATGTATTTTAGAGTCAAGGAAATTGAAGACCTAACAGTAAAGGATTACTAGTGTTTCCTTTATGGTTAACTGGTTAGCTGTTGGATGGGTTATAATAAAAAAATCGTGCTGGCGGTTGTAATGAAAAATTAGCGTGGTTAATATTATCTATTGTTAATTTTTAAATGATAAACTAACGGCTGAAGGATGACAAGTGTGCTCATTTTAATCGGGTTACACTTTCGACCGGGTCCTAGGCTCGTGCTTTGGTGTTTTTCTATTGTTGTAGCAGTATAAAAAATCTATAAGCTTGTTAGGTTATAAGCTTTGAGTATACGAAGATGGAAGACTATGTCTGGTAACAACCAAACAAAATGTATTACAGTGGTTGAATATCTTGTGCCATAATGGTACTTCATTTTATCTACAAGGTAATTTAGGACCTTATAGGAAACAATTACCAGTGTTTCCTTTACGGTTAATTGGTTAACCGTGGGATTATAAAACAAAATTGCGGGAGGGTGGATATAATAAAAAACTTAGCATGGTTAAATAGTTAATCTCTACCATTAATTTTTTAAATGATGATAAATCAACGGTCGAGAGATTCCTAGGGTGCTCTTTTTGATCGGTTATTACAACTTTGGAATAGGCGCTTGTGTCCTGCCTTGGTGTTTGTCGATTAGTGAAGCAGTTGAGAATTTTAATTAGTTAAAGAAAATTTTATTATTGATTTTGTTTTCTTGATTCGTTTTTTTATGGCAAGATGTGATTTTCTCTGGCAGTATTGCCTCCCATCCGTAATAATACGAACAACCCGGGAAGAGGGGGTGGTGGACGTGGTCGTTGGCAACAAGGGCAGCATAATGATAGAGGAGCTGGCATTCTTCCGCGTCCTGGACCTTATCCTCAGAGGCAGAATTTTGGGTATGGTAATAGGTTTCAGAATGGCCACCGCGATGAACGTTTTGTCTCTGAAATGAAGCTCTCGAAAAGTGAAGAAACTCTGTCAAGAAAGGTTATTGCTTTTCAAGAGGTATGGGAATGCAATTTTTTGTATATTTTGTTGCTGTTGCGTCATGCAATTTAAGTAGGGGGAATGCAAGTTTTTGTATATTTTATTGCTCTTGCGTCGTGCAATTTAATAGTCAATTTGCTTGAAGAATTCGACAAATTGTTATGGAGATAAGAGCTTTTGTATCTCAATTTTTAGCTTTCTTCATTATGTTGAAACTGGCGAGGAAATCAAAAGGAATAATGAGTTTTGTATTGCAAAAAATCATATCATTATGTTTGACTAGAGTATTAATTACGGCTTTGTAGTCAATAGCAGCCATAGGCATTGCTATAGCTGCTTTGCGCTGTGGCCTCTAGGCGCTACACGATAATCCACTTCTTTGTGTTTTTAAGTAGCTGCTGCTGCTGCAGCCAAACAGTATACAATAGTGGCAGCTACAGCTGCTACAATGAAGCACTTGTAAAATCTCGAATATGCCCTAATAATTTTAGTCTTTCCCTCTGTTGTTTGGACTTTTGACATTTCACACTAAAACTCAATTGTATTATAAAAAATCATATGATTTTGTTTGACTTGGATATTAATTAGGGTTTTGTAGTCAATAGCAGCCATATGTGTCGCTATAGTGGCTTTGCGCTGTAGCCTCCAGGCGCCACATGAAACACCGTTTCTTTGCGTGTTTGAGTAGCTGCTGTTGCAGCCAAACAGTAGACAAATAGCATCTGCTAGCCGCAATAAACGAAGCCATCCTAAAATCTCGATAGTGTCCTAATATTTTAGCCTTTCCATCTGTCGTTTGAACTTTTTGACATTTCACACTAAAACTTATTTTCTTCATATTGAGTTTGAATGTTGGTAATTATTAGTTATAAATATGTCTTTAGTCGTGTATTCTTCTATTTCTGAGCTTTTATTATATGTGCATGGTTCTATAGTTTTAATATTTCGTGGTTTTGGCCTTCCCATACTTCCATGGAGTGGCCATACGACTATTCGCTATACTGCTTTAGCGTTTTAGGGTCTGCCACTTTGCTCTGCTATCCACCATTGACTGCGTAGGATGACGGTCTTTTTTCATCTGTCATGATTATTTTATGACATTTGGTGTTATTATGGTCCTTTTTCATCCTTCATGATTATTTTAAGACATTCAATATTATTAAATTTCCCTTCCAGATGTATATGTTCTGATTATGTTTTCTTGATTATTCTGATAGCCTTGTGAACTTGCCTGCTATAGTCGTGCAGAAGGCGGGGAAGTGTATTTTGATGATCGTAGCTTGGTAAGCGCTATTTGGGCTCTTGTGTTTTTTTATTCTTCAAATTTGAGTCTGTTTGCAATAGATTGTGATGAAATTATGTTCATTTATTAAGTTATTTTTCTTTCCTGTTTATTTAGAGACTTTTTAAACGCCATATCACTGAAGATATTGGAGCTGATTTGAACGAAGGATATGATACATACATTCCCAAAAAAGGTATTTTATTTATCTATAAATAAACTGCTGGGTAATGATTTAATTTTTTTTCATAATGCTATGCTAAATAGTTTATGAGAAGTGATATGTGCTGCTAATCATGTTAGTTATCCTTTTCCTTTTGCTGCTAATACCTAAAACAGACTTAGGCTCAGAAGGTTATGGCGATCTTCTTGCTTGCATAAGAGATAAAAAAATCCATCTTCAAAACATCCATTTTGTGGTAGGTAATCAACCAGATAAAAGCATTCATTTTTTTTTCTCTCTTAATATTATAAGCCATTGGTAATTTAATTTCTGATGGTCATACATTAATATTCTTCTTTATCATTGCAGACGTACCGCAACAATCTGAACAAGGTAATATTAATCATTTTGAAATGTGTTTGCTCTTAGGTCGAGTCTTATCATATAACTGTTTTTCAGAAGTTTCTGAGTTTAGTAGTGTAGTGATGGCCATTTCAGTTTAATTCAGCTGTAAGTAACTCACGCCCATGTGCTAAAATTTCTTTTACGCAGATACTTGCTACGGCTTATATTCGCCATGAGCCTTGGGAAATGGGAGTACACAAAAGGAATGGTGTTGTCTATCTCGATGTGCACAAGTTACCAGAAAGACCACAAAGTGATTTAGATCGCAGGAGGTACACTGCTTGCACATCTTTCTTTTTTATTAGACTTGGCCATGTAAATCATGTAAATGGCAATGGATCATGAATCAGGATACAATATGGGTATGTTTGTGTATGTGAGAGAGAATGTAACCAATACAACAACAGGTAGCTGTTAGGGGAAAAGCCTATTGCTCAAAGAAAGTATTTGGTATCAAGCTGATTGTAGGGTTGTGCGTCTGTTGTTCATAGTCTCTTTACCTAGTCATGGTTGGATAGTGTCTTATATTTAAACCGAGCCATAATTTTTTTCAAGTAAATTGGTTGGAGAAGATATTGGCAATATAGGATACTAATGCAATAAAAAGGATGTGTGATTTTGTAAATGGAGGAGTAAAAAGAGTTAGAGACAACATTCAATTTGTAAAAAATATCATGTTTTACTTCTTCCACTTAACTGTTGGACAAATTAATGGAATTTTTCCCACTTTATGGTTTCACTTTTTATGATTGGTTGGATAAGTCTTAAAGTATTTGTCTTTGGCAATTAGATGTTATCTGGGTTACTCTTTTGAGAGCCTTGCCACTGAAGATCCCAGAAGAGCAGACGGAGAGCCGATACATGATGTTGATGCCAATGTTGAATTTTGTTCTGTGATTAAGACAAAATTGGGGGCTCACCGTATCTTGATGGGTGCTGAGATGGATTGCTGTGATACGACTACTGATGGAAAGAGATTTTATGTGGAGTTAAAGACAAGTTACGAGGTTGAGATAGTCACAGTTGTCTTCTGTAATACTTTTGTAGTTCCAGATTTAGTTTTCCTTTTGAATAGTTTTATGTTGGCTTAATGATACGAGTTTATCATTTCTTATGATGCAGTTGAATTATCGTAACGAGGAAAAATTTGAGAGACAGAAACTGCTAAAGTTTTGGGTACATCTCCTATATTTTTATTTAACAATTTTTATCCTTTTCATTACCATAAGCTCCTTTTTCACTTGCATGTCATGATTTCAACAAGGCCTCTATTCTTGCTTGCAGATTCAGTCATTCCTGGCAGGCGTTCCATATATTTGTATTGGATTTAGGTAATGTTTACATCATTCCGCAATCTGTGATCTTGTGCTGATAAATAATATGCTTTAACTAGTTTTGGCAAAATCTGTTTCAGCTTACTCTCTGGTATACCTTACAATGAAAATTCGTACTTCTGGTTTTTTTATGCGTTTATAACAACACGTCTTGGCTGTCATACAGGGATGATGCAGGCCATCTTGTTCGGACTGAAATGCTTAGAACCAAAGATATTACACAGAGAATAAAAATGAAGGGCTACTGGCAGGTACATTTTAACTTCTGTGAAGTGTATGGTGGCAAACCTGTATTGGTTTCCTATTTCCACTGTTAATTTGAAATTGCAGTAATCACCCAGCGGATCTGCATTAACACGTGCTTATGCATGCAATTAATCATCAATTAGCTAATTAAGGATAATTGAATATCATCTTTAGAGGACAAAATATCTGAAAAGTGAAAACTATATAATCTGAAATGGCTTTCTTTTCTCATTATCAACATAATTTGTTGGCAGGGTGGAGTGTGCCTGGCGTTTGCGAATGAGGTATTATGCTGGCTTTATGGAACAGTCAAAGAAAGTGAGTATTACTAGACACCATCTGTTTTTTTTTTTGGCTTTCCAATCAAAATAGAGTTTGTTATCCGAGACCGAACAATTTCACTTTTGCCTCTGTTAATGTTTGTTTATTGGTTTCAGATGAAGATTACATATTGCAGTTCGCGCCACCTTTCAACCGTTTGGAACTTCTGCAAGCTCACTCTTGTCCAGATGTAATAACAAGTCACCTGGAGCTGTTGTGAAAAATTGCGAACCTTAACAGTTGCCCTTAATTTTTAAACAATTCAATATAGGAAGCAAGGGATCAACTCGTAATTTTTCCCAGCACCTTCGATCAGATGATGAACTTTTGGGATAAGTGTACTCTGTGAGTGCTGAGAATTGTATCAACGTGTTATTAGAAATATGCAGTAATTTTATGGCATTGTTTAGTTCTAATATAGTTTTTCATTTTTTGTTTCCATTTTCTAAACTTTTTTTTTCTTTACTAAACTGCATAAACGTGTTTATTAAGGCTTTGTTTGCGTGTTTGGAGGTAAGGAAGGAGAGGACTTAAGGAAAAAAGGAATGAGCAATTGAAAGAAATAGAGGAGTTTTGAGAGGGGGGGGAGGGCTTTGGATAGTTAATTTTTCTTCGGAGTACAAACTCCCTTAATTTGTGGAAACTCCAAAATTTTATTGGAGGAGGGTTTTGAAGGGATTATATGAATTCCTCAAATTCAATTTGTGTTGTAATATTTTTAACATGAAAGATTTCTCAAATTTTTAACATACTCTTTCAAAAAATCATGAAAAACTTCTCAAATTTCTTCTATATTTCTCACCTTGCATAGCCCTCTCCTCTTCAAAGCTCTCATTCATGAAGTAGATATTGGACAACACTTAACAGAGCATACATTTAAAATAAAATTACGTGATTTGCCAGATAAAGATTTCGGTAGTCTTAACAGAGCATACATTTAAAATAAAATTACGTGATTTGCCAGATGAAGATTTCGGTAGTTACAAGTTGTTGTAACAAATCTTGACCGTTCGATCTCCAAATGATGTTTGAGATTATTTTACTGTGTAAAATTGAGTTCAATAAATCTCCTTCAATAAATCTCCTATTTCATAGTACAAATACAACACAGCTGTGAAAAATGATTTTCTCCATAAGCATAAGCAAAATTTATTGATATCAAACTCCTGCGAGTAAGAAAGATACAATAATGTCGTATATAGGTGGAACATCCAAACCAACTAAACGAAACACCTGAAACATCACCACTACGGACAAAACTCCAAGACCACGTGATAAAAACCACCCAAAAAATTGAAAACCTAAGTCACAATTATATTTTTCAATTTTGGAAATAATTATCTCAACTAAAGATCTTATTACACTCTTTAAAAAAGCCTGAAATCCTTTATTGTTTTATCCAAAACTTGAAATCCTTTATCATCGCATGGTATCATAATTCATCATGATGTGTATGTTTTAGAATGAACTAAATTTAAAACTTTTCATTGCAATTTTATTTGATTAGACACATTTTTTAGTGAAAAATTAGTACAAATTCAAATAAGTTTGAAATCACACATCGATTTTGAGATAATCCGATATTTTGAGTTAAATTAAATTAACAAGATAATTAATTAATTTCTTATTAAACCGACAATATCTACGGTCCTAATCTTGAATATTAAAAACTTACTAAAATTATATATTCGACCAAACATACATTAGTTAAAAGACTTTCTCTCACAACTTTTGATCTAAATTTTAAAGATATTCTAAAATAAATGCGACTTGACTTTGATTGAAGTTGCAAATCACAAAATTTAGTAAGATTTTGTAATTAAATATCTCAATTAAAGATTTTTATTATACTTTGTAAACAAAGCTTGAAATCCTCTATCATCACATCACAATCCATTTGAAAACATGAACTAAGCTTCGGATACAGGAAAATGAAGCGATAAAACCGAAATTTCTTAAAATAAAAATATCTTACCCGAAACAAAAGCACTAAATGTAGAAAAATAATAAAAAAATAATATTTTATTTTTGTCAGGAATAGAATAGAGGTGGAATCATTGTGTTTATGTCTTCTTTCTCTGTAAATCGAAATTGTAATTTCCATCAAAAAAATAAAAAAAACTCAAAACCCTAACTTCTTCAACCAAAATCATCTTCATCATCGTTATTATGATTGAATAAGAATCAAAGAAGAAGAAGAGAATAAGGTGTTGTTATTGTTGTGATTATGTACAGAGAAATAGGAGGCGTTGGATCCAAAGCGGAGGTTGCATCCGTTGATCGGAAACGAATCAACGACGTTCTTGATAAGCAACTCGAACGATCCTCACCGTCCACTTCCAGGACAATCAACGGTGGTAAAGATAGGTCCTCTTCTTCCTCTCTTTTAACCGTTAAAGATCATAGGGACCCTCGCTCCAACACTATCTCCAAAAATGCTTCCGATGGTGAGTTTTCGATCTGATCTCATTTCAATGTTATTAATCCTTTCATTTTTATTCAATTACTATGCTTATGTATTTTATTTTTATTTATTTTTTTAATTATATACTTGAATAATTGTATTATTTTGTTTAATGCGATACATTATTTGTTCATGCTAATAACTACCAGTAGGTAGTTGTAAGCCTTAGCTCAACCAATAATGCCGATATTGTTAGGCGGTATACCAATGAAGTATTCACATGGACACTGACACGTCGACATATGAAGCATGAACACTAACACGCTGACACTGATAATAATTTGAGAAAATGACATAATCCAGTGTAATCACTGGATACAATTGTCAGTGTCGGATACCGACGCGTGTCTGACATTGGGACACCTAATCTGATGAATGTCCGTGCTTCATAGGTCGACATTAATAATAATTTGAAAAAAATGATATAATTAACTAATCACACGTGTTAGTGTCGGACACTGACACATGCAGGACATCGTACAATGTAACGCCTTCAATCAGAAGTGTTAGTGTTACAATGTTGGACACCTTCATTCAGGTTTGAACCCGGGACCTCACAGTTATGTGTGTGAGTTACAGGTGGCGTTTGTCACTTCGTCTACCGACGGAAAAAAAATTATTAGTAGCTCCAGCTTTTACAACAGTATTCAAAGACTAGATTAGGGATTCATATTCATGTTTTTTTAATTAAAGGTAAAATTATAGTTTTTAATTAATTGATTTGGATAAAATGTTTAGAGAGGTGAAGCGGTGTTGTTAAATAGTGGTTATACGTTATAGTGGTACTATAGTGCTATATTGTCGTGGAATTTGAACAAATTGTTATTGTTCTGTACAAAATTTTGTCAAATAGAGGCTCTAGTGGTGATATAGCATTGTTGCGAAGCGGAATTGAACAATCTGTTATTTTTGCGATCTGCGATTGACAATTTTGAGGTATAATATATTTTGTTTTAATTGCTTTAATGAGCTAATCACTTATTAGATGCATTGGCTGCAGAGGAATCTGAAACGGACAGTGAAGAGTCTGATGTTAGTGGTTCTGACGGTGATGATACATCTTGGATCTCGTGGTTTTGCAATTTGAGAGGAAATGAATTCTTTTGTGAGGTCGACGATGATTACATCCAAGATGACTTCAATCTGTGTGGTTTGAGCAGTCAAGTGCCTTATTATGATTATGCTCTTGATTTAATTTTGGATGTTGAGTCCTCCCATGGTAAGCTTTTGCTAATTTTTTGAATTCCTTAATAATAATGTTGATAGGATTTCTTGCGTGGTTCTAATTGTACTCTGCCGATTACCTGTTTAGTGATCGTTCTGTATCTCGTTGTGTAAATTGGATTGATTGGAATATGTAGGTGACATGTTTACCGAGGAACAAAATGAGTTAATCGAATCAGCAGCGGAGATGCTTTATGGTATGATTCATGCCCGTTATATATTGACCAGCAAAGGACTGGCTGCCATGGTAGGAATTTTCTGTCACTATTTACTTCCGTGTTATTGCTTCACTGTCAACAAGGCTGGTCCTGTTCATGATATTGCAAATTTTGTAGCTGGACAAGTACAAGAACTATGACTTCGGTAGATGCCCAAGAGTTTACTGCTCCGGACAACCTTGCCTTCCAGTTGGCCAGTCCGACATTCCTAGGTCTAGCACTGTGAAGATATATTGCCCGAGGTGTGAAGACATTTACTATCCTCGGTCCAAGTATCAAGGCAGTATCCTTATTCAATATTATTTAATGATGTCTACGTTTAGGTTGATTTTGCATGGACATGTCTCAAATTTACTTTGGTTCCTTTGTGCGCAAACCTCTTCCTTTGTCAATTTTTATTTTCATTTTTTATCTCCCAGATGTGAACGGTCAATTAAGTAGTTTGTAGGTGGAGTGGCGGATCTTTTAAGCAACAAGGGACACCATGGCTCCCCCATTTTCTTATTTTTTATAGGTCTATACACATTTGGTATTATCACTGTTATAGCATATACATTAATATGTATTAAATTTTCTACTAAAAATCTTAATGGTTGGAACGATCCAGTAATAAAGCTCGCTTTTGCGAGTAGAAGGACGCCAGATCGATTCCTGCATTAGTTTTTTTTTTTTTTTTCATTTCGTTGTGTATATTTTGTGGGGAAAATGCTTTGGTCAGAGTCGAACCCTGTACAACAGGGCAAAATTATTTGAACTAATCCTTATTATGACTAATAAAATAGTGGTGAAATGTTTACATGTATAAACATAAACCCTAACAATTTAGTCCCCTCAAATAACTCATCTAAGCTCCGCCGCTGTGTAGGTGTATTACTTCAACAATTTTGGTGTTTGAACCATCCATATTGTCGAGAGTCCCAAAATTCGTAGACACCTTACCATACGTGTAATAATCTTGTTTCTTATTTCCAACATTGACAAAATAATGTTGTGTGGATCATAACTGCTCTATAAACATTAATAAATGTCTATAAGAGCAGAGCTGGGAACTCCTATCGTTAGTGCTGAAATGTGTTTTATGACTGTTTGGAATCACCACAACATTTTCTTGTTTGTGAAAAACTATATTCTGCCATATAACTTCCAGCTGCCTGCTGGTTGTGTATCTCAACTCAAGCTTAAGAATGTTGTAGGGACCTTTGGGCCTGTTCAATTTTAGGAACATATATTTGATTATCAAAATCATTGAAATCCTAAAATCTACTTGAAACAAAATTAAGAAAAACTTCTTACAGTAAAACGTTAGTGTTCATTTTTTAATTTTGCTTCAATTATATATCACTTTCTTATTATTAAATTCTGATTTGCAAATGAAATATGGGATGATTGATTGCATATATATATCTGTTATTTTGCAATATATATTTATGGCTTAAATTTATGATAGCACTTCATATCCTGTACTTCTGAAATTCCTTAAGTCTGTTCTAGACATCGACGGAGCTTATTTTGGTACTACATTTCCTCACCTGTTGCTGATGACTTATGGACAACTGAAGCCACAGAAACCATCACAGAACTATGTTCCGAGAGTTTTTGGATTCAAACTTCATAAGCCATAAAGCTGAAGTTGAAAGTAAGAGTTTGCCTACATCTCATTAACTTTTTCTCAATACTGTTTGCTACATCATAAGCTTTCCAAATCAGTACAATCTACAACCTCTGTATTATGTTTTAGGAATGTGTTGTTGTAAAGAAACATTGAAGACGTGTGATGCAAATTCTATGTTTCAATTTTGGCTTCAAACTTCACCAAGCTTCATGTTTAAAGAGCAAGTGCTTAGGTACTTCAGTGCACTCTTAATTGGTTATAGCAAATTGTATTCTTGCTGTTAGTTGCACTTAATGTTGTTTATGATTATCTCAGATAACAGATGCCCTGCTATATTATATTGTTTTATTCCATTTCCTCCTCTCCCGCATTAACCGTAGCGTTTGGATTTGAATTTGTGGATTGCACATCGTTTGGTTCACACATTTGATTTATAATTCAAGTGCTATACTGTTAAGTCAAACCTTGATAATGATATAGAATACGAATACAGTATGCCTTATGATATGTGAATCCTCTCACTATGTGTTTGCTTGTATGCTTCATTAGCACTCCCTCCATTCCAAAATATCAGTTTTTTAGCATTTTAAATTTGTTCTAAAACTTTGGGTGTTTTAGATACCCAAGAAACATTTGGTACTTCCACTTTTCTTTCAAATACACATAAATACCCCATTTGGAGCAAGTATTTCATTAGACCATTTATAATGGGGCATTTATTGATATTGCATTGAAACCTAACACATAGTATTAAGGGTACTTTGATGCTTATACACATCAATTAATTGTTTTCAAAAAAAAATAAAAATATATGTTTTCATAATCCGCGTACATTTTCAGGAAACAACAATAATGTTTTGGAATGGAGGGTGTATAAATGGACCCACTATCTTACAGTGTTATGGAGTATAACCTCTACGCCAGGTTTTTACATTGCCCTCCTCAATTTTCATAGAATTCTTACTCACCCACCATTCCCCACAGCCGCCCTATGTGTTGGTCGCTTTGTCGCCCACCCTCTTCCGCCACCACGTTTGCTGCCATCATCCACTCTATGCTGCTTGCCAACTGAGCTTCCAAATCAGAAAACAAAGACATTATATGTAACCACCACCCCATTTATTATTTTTCATCTTCTACCTCAGGTCTCATATCCCCAACCCTGACTGAGTGACCGTCTCTGTCTCTCCACCTCACACATCCTCATATGAACTTCTCACTAAATCACTCTCCTCCATCTCTTTAACATTGATGTTGCTGGCAGGATCACTAAAGTATCCCTATCCCTTTGTCTAAGTTAGCGCACGGGGCTGAGTTCAGCTCCATAACAAACACTCATCATTCTTCTCTCTCATACTCATCCTCACGTTAAACGACAGTGGGGTGGGGGCAGTGAGGCATAGGAGCTTCGAGATCTTTGAACGGGGAAAAGATCCAGTGAGCTTCAACCCAATATGATCATACATTTTCGCAGTGCATGGTACCGTCTCTGAACTATGATCTTTATGGACCACGTATATGGTGTTCAGCATACATCCAATCTAAGCAGCATATGCATGGTCTTTTATTCGATCTAAATAATCCAGACATTTTCTTATATTTTATACTCTTTTTAGTCACTATTATAAGCAAAAATTAACTTTTTAGGTTCATTCAAAAAATGATGTATTTGGTCAATAATATAGACCAAATACATGAACTTAATAAGTTGATTTTTGTTTATAATAGTAACCGGAGGGAGAGAGTACGCGTGTTTTTGGTGGTGTACAACATTTTTTTCTTTTCTGTATAATTTTACCGTGTGCCTCCTCTATTTCGGGGTTTCTACTTATTCATTTAACCGTACCACACGGTTCTCATGCCGCACACAATCTATAACTATAAGTCAAACACGCACAATCTTTGTTTTAGTTGCTGTGATTTTTCTTTTCTTCAATAATGTTTTAGTTGCTATAACTATAAGTCAAACACAAATAATGAGTTTGTTTGTTGTAGCTTTTTTAAGAAAAAAAATAACTTATTTTAAAAAATAATCACTTCTAAAAGTATTGTATCCATTTGTTACAAATTTAAACAAAAAAATCAGAATCTAAAAATAATCTAAAAACAGTTTCAAATGAGAAGTTGTTAGGAGCAGCTTAAAATAAAATAGATTTAGAGAAAATATAATTTAAAAGATTGAACTAATTTTGTAACAAAAATCCTAACAAACTAGATTATTTGTTTAAAAAAAGTGATTTTTATTACGGTAAACAAACGCAAAATAGATTCTGATTTTTCATATAATCTCTAAAATATAATCTCTAAATTATTTTATATCAAAATCACTTTTATTTTAATCCGTAACAAACGGGCCCAATATTTGTTTTACACGGACGAATCCAGATATTCAATAAAAAGGGGCTAAAACTTTTAAAATGAAATATTACATAAAATCAAACCATGATAAAAAGAGCAATGCTATGGTCATTCGGTTCAACACTCTCCAACAAACAGTCTCCTAATGAATGGAGCCATGTGTGTATCTTTCCACGCCATAGCCTTGCAAGTTCTCTCAATTTTTTTATGTCAATGGAAAAAAATACTACATAACCACAAATATAGTTACAATCTTAGCCTATCTTTTCCCAAATTTTACTCAGATTTTATAACCACAGCTTTTTTTTTACTCGCCGATTTTATAACCACAACTATTTTTTCTCTCAGATTTTATTTTGCCACTAAAGAAAACTCTACACCATAGGAGACATTTAAGAGAATTGGACTTGCATCTTCGATTATTTGTAAACAAAAAAGACTACCACAAGCATTAATCATTAATGACACTGGTTTCCATTAATTTTCTTTTGAAAACATTAGCTAACACTCAAACTTTGCATCGGTTCTAATTTTCTGGCTTCCTTTGTTGAGGTGGATGGAGGATAGCAAGGAAAACTATAAATTCAAAATGTACGAGTTGACTGTGGCTTCATTAGCTAACACTCAAACTTTGCATCGGTTCTAATTTTCTGGCTTCCTTTGTTGAGGTGGATGGAGGATATCAAGGAAAACTATAAATTCAAAATGTACGAGTTGACTGTGGCTTTTTTTTTGTAGTGACCGGGGTTTAAATCCCGGACCTTGCATTATGAATTGCTCATACCAACTGAGCTAAGTTCACGAGGACAGTTGACTGTGTTGTTTGTTTTCATTATAATGATGATAGAAATAATAAAAATAAAAAGAATAAAGGAAAGTGTTGGAAGTCTCTTAACTTGCTCATTCCATGAGCTTACCTCAGTTGATAGAAATATTGCATATTATATGCAGGGTTAGAGGTTCGAACCTCAGACACCTATTTATTTACCTTAAAAATGTGAATTTTTAGTCACTAGACTGCTTGATGGAAAAAGAAAAAAAAACTCAAGTGGCCGCATACATTGAGAGAGCTTCTAAGATTGTGTGTGAACACCCGGCCTTAGCATTCCTCTAATAAAAAATATGGGTTTGTCTAACACGTGCAATATTGCACATGTTAATGCAACTAAAAGTAGTAACTTTTCATTGAAAACCAACAATTATTTATTAAAAGTTACATATTTAATATAAAAAACACAAATACCAAGTCAAAGTTACTACTTTAAACGTCTTATCATGTGCAAATTTGCACATAATAGAAAAACCCAAAAAATATTAACAAAATTTCTCTCTCCCTTTCCCTTCCTAGAGTAGCACTTGTGTACTTATGTATGATTTGTTAACGAAATTTTCATATCAACAACATAATTTGAACTCACATATGCAATAGAATATGAATAGAACTTTGAAGAATGTTAAAGAGTATCTTAGGAGTATTATTTAAACAATCAAAACAAGCAAGTTTTTATAAAAAAAAAGTAGTGTAATCATTATATATATAAAAAATAACAACTTATATTTACAAGACAAAATTTTTATTTATAGATTTCTTAACTATTGATCTGAGACATAAAAAATAGATATTTTAATGAAAAAAGTAAGTGTAATCATTACATATAAAAAATAACAACTTATAGATGAGCGAATATAATAGACATTTTTATATTATATTTGCTATATTATGGGTTAGGTCGGGCCGGGCTTTGTAAGGCCTAAGTCTGTCTACTTCAAAAATTAAAGGCCTGAGCCTTGCCTATTACCCGTTATAGGCTCATTTTCGAGGTCTGGCTTGGCCTTTTTAAAGGCCTGATGAAGCTTGAAAGCCTATTTAAAAGCCTATTTTATGCTTAGGCCTGACAACACATGTAAGCCTACTCCTAAATAGGCCAAAACTTATTAAGGCCTAAAGTACACAAATATGTTTGCTACTAAATAATGAATTCATATGAAGGTCTAATCACACCAATATACCAGATACTAAATAACCAATCATATGAAAGCTTGTGTTTATGAAGGAAAAAAACTTCAAAAATATCAATAATGGAAGATATATTATATATGAAAAACTTAATAGGCCGACCTGATGGACTTAATAGGTTTTTTTGCAAGCCTTAGCCTAGCTTGTTTAATTAAATAGGCCTTATAAAAAACTTGAGCCTGACCTTGTTAATAAACGAGCTGGGCCGAGTTAGACTTTAAATAGGCTAGGCCGTAGGCCCCTGTCGGACGGTCTGGCCTATTCCCACCCCTATTTGGAGGTGGTTTTGATAGGAAATCGGAGATCTTGGTAAGATAGTTTGGGGCTTTGAGTTTTATTTTTTTTTTGAATTTGAGGAAAAAAAACATAAATGAGAATTAAGAAAGGTTTTTAGCGTAAGGATATTGTTTAATAATTATTATATTTGACAAACGATCATATTGCGCTAACATGTATGGGGATCGTTTGTCCGTTCTTTTATGAGATTTTGAGTTTGATTAAAATTTAGATTTAGATTAAAATCATATGTTGTGACGTCAACTTTTAACAAATTATGTTTATTTTCTAATTACACCAATAATATAGCAAATATAATATAATCTTTATCATTTTCAACAACACCAACAACAATATGACAATATTATAGAAAGTTTTGTTTAAGAGTATAATTAAAATAATGAAAATTCAACGTAAAATCTCTTATTTTCTTTTATATATTGTTATAAAATAGATATCTATCGGATATGTCAATTCAAACAAATCCAAGGGTCAATAAATTCCAGAGGGTTTCAAGTATGAATGGGTGGAATGAGAAATTCTCAAATATTAGCTTATTGAGTGGGCCAAAATTTACAACCCTAGCATTCCTCAAAAAGGGAAAAAAAACTCTAGCGGTCAAACAGATATGAAGGAACTTAAATGTACAGTGTATACTTAATTAGGTACCATTTTGATTTTTCTTGTATTCAAACTTGGTTCTTCACCTATTTTCATTTGAATTCCCTATCAATTTTCTACTAGTATCATAACTCGATCAATAGAAAACTTAGGGTCTGTTTGGAATAGATGAAAGCATAAGGAAAGATACCACTAAGGATGGAAAGATTTTGGGGAATTGAGCTTCCTTTGTTTGGAACCACAGATTAGTAGGGAGGAAAGATTGTTTTTTGGTGGGTCCTACCACAGATTTGTTTCCGCGCTGAAACCAGGAGAAAGTAGTGAGAACATGCATCTCTTTATAAAATGCCAATCCTGCCCTTGCTTTGATCCACGTGCATGCACTAATGTACATTTCTCTTATTTGCAACCTGCATGCTTTTAGACTAACTTAAATCATATGTTCTTAAAGAAATACTTGAATACAATGTTACTTAATGAATTAGTTAATATCGTGCTTAAATTTTGTGTATTAAATATGTTAATTATTATTACAAATATATTTACAATGAAAATTAATTAAATAACACAATAACATAGGGTTATTTATGTCATTTATTAAACTCATCTCTTTCTTTCCTCTTTCACTTTCACTCATACCAAACACTCAAACAATCATCTCACTTTCCACTCACTTTCCTCATACTTTCTTTCCTTCAACAATCTTTCCTCTTACAATCTTTCCTCTCACTTTCTTTGGTGATCCAAACACACCCTTAGGATACATCAAAAACGTAGAAAATTTCGAGTCAATGTCATGTCTTGAAGGGTAAATGTGGGACCCATCCAACAGCTTATGTGGTGTGGACGCAACTAATAATAATTCTTAAAATATGTAATTCAACTCACTTTATCTAAGTTCTCACTTTTTTCACTTTCAGTTTCTATCATATTCCAATTTTTTATACACCCTTTCTCCGTACTTTCACGCGGGTTTCCACACATATTTCTTTGACTTCACGTAACACTTCCTCTTTAAATTTCCATCTTTCATTTATTCATTTTCTAAGCTTCAAATTTCATTTACTTGTAACATATTTTCCTTAGTGTGATTAGAATATGAAGTGTTTCTTCTTCAAACAAAAATCAAAATCAGACCCAGATTTTAACCGTAAAAAGAAGAAAAATCAAGCAAAAAAAGCAACAAGTGCACATTCATCACCAAGGAGCATAAAAGAATTGTACAAAGAGAAAGAACACAATTTCAGAGTTTTTACTCTTCAAGAGCTAGTAGATGCAACAAATGGTTTTAATAAGGTGTTGAAGATTGGAGAAGGAGGTTTTGGGAAAGTATATAGAGGAACAATTACTCCTGAAAATGGAATTGGTAAGCCAATTGTGGTTGCCATAAAAAAACTCAACACTCGTGGATTTCAGGTATACATATATATATATATACATGCTTGTTTGTTCGAGATAGTTCGAGATTTGTTAGAATGTTTAATTTAATGTTGTTTAAGGTTGTTACAAGTTAGTCATCGTTTAAGGTAGTTACATGTTAGTTGTGATTCGTTACAAATTAGTCGTAATTAGTTGCTAGTTGGTTATATTTGTTACCTTACCGTCATTATATTGCGATGTTAATTGTATCATACAATTTTCTCATTTTTTTTTTTGTTTTGTTATTAAAGGGTCATAAAGAATGGCTTGCAGAAGTTCAATTTCTAGGAATTGTGAATCACCCGAATTTGGTTAAGCTTTTGGGATATTGTTCTGTGGATGGTGAAAGTATCCAACGGTTGTTAGTGTATGAGTTTATGCCAAATAGGAGTTTAGAAGATCATCTTTTCAGTCGTTCTTTACCTACTTTACCTTGGAAAATAAGATTGCAAATCATGCTTGGTGCTGCTCAAGGATTACAATATCTACATGAGGGATTGGAGATTCAGGTACCTCCTTGTTGATGTAAATTGAGTCTAAGTTCTAACCATACAAATTAAATTCTCTCAGATGAAAACTAAATTGTAGACCACCGTTTGACATTTGTTGACCATATGGATTTGTTTGACCATATCTGTTAGCTTGTGTGCACTTCATTTTTTCTTTGTTTTTGTTGTAGACTAATAAATAAATAAATAAACAACATTCACAGGCTTATCCTTAGTGTTGTTCTTTGACTAGGACCATTCTTACCCATAGTGCTTAAAACTAAGATTGACTATGATTCCACTTCACTTTTTTTTTTTTTGGATCACTTTCTAGCTACTAGATGTTTATTAACCATTTTGTTTCTGTCATAGTAGAACTAAAGTAACATACATGCCAGGCATAATGTTGAATATATAATATAGGTCTATTAATCCAACTAGCCTAATGGGAAGAATAAAATGGATACAAGGACATATAACAAGTTAACAATGTATCAGCCAATGTTGAATATTTAGTGTCTATAAACAACTAAATTAAGTGTTTATAACATACACACTTATCATATTAGTGTTTTGTATAAATTATTTATAAAAATAAAATAATGTCTAATTGTTTTCTTTAACATAAAAAAATGATTAGAAAATGATAAAAGTATAAATAGTACTTAATCCATAATTCGGGACAAGTATGAAGGTACTCGCCCCGTAAGAAAATAATCGATAAATTTAAATAAGTCAATTCAAACAAACTCATATTGCACATTAGATGCTTTATATATTTTTTTTTAAGGATAGATACTTTATATCTATTTTGGCTTCTAATTGTTCCATTTTATTTTTTATTTTTGGGAAGGTGATCTATAGAGATTTCAAATCTTCAAATGTGCTGTTGGACAAGAAATTCCACCCCAAGCTCTCAGATTTTGGTCTTGCAAGGGAGGGCCCAACAGGTGACCAAACTCATGTCTCTACTGCGGTAAGTTGACTTCATGGTGGACTATCTATTCAAGTTTAGACACTAATTTGACTACTAAACTTATATAATAATCACCATTAAATTTAATTATATACCACTTTCCAAATCACACAATTATTATACAAGTATAACTTTCACTAATATGCAAGTATAATTGCTTTGACTAATTATTCATGAGCAATATCAATCAACTATGAAACACACATAGACAGACATTGGCACATCAACAAAATAATAATTTTAGAAAATGGATAATCAAATGTAATGTATTCACATAATTCGGCATTGGACACTGACACGTGTGGCATCGAGCACGTCTCCAATCATAAGTGTTACTGGTGCAAAAGTTTTCAACGATGTGAACATTCTAACAATGGGTACGCCAAAATCATTTTTTTTTTATCAGGTAGTTGGAACAAGGGGTTATGCAGCACCAGAGTATATTGAAACAGGTCATCTAAAATCAAAGAGTGATATTTGGAGTTTTGGTGTGGTACTTTATGAGATTCTAACAGGAAGAAGAACAATTGACAGAACCCTTCCAAAAGTGGAACAAAAGCTTATAGAATGGGTTAAAAACTACCCTGCAGACAGTAGCAGATTCAGCATGATAATTGATCCTCGACTCACGAAACAATATTCTCTTGATGCAGCTAGGAAAATTGCTAAGTTGGCAGATAGTTGCTTGAAGAAGAATGCTGAAGATAGACCATCAATGAGTCAGATTGTGGAAAGTTTGAAACAAGCATTGCAATGTTCATAAACTTAAACACTGCTTTGAATTCTCAATTACCTCGACTTAACATGGTTAAGAATGTTGGATTAATTAATTTAATTAATCATTGATTGGTTCAAAGATAAATTGATGAGGCTTTAAATATAGTTAACAAGAGGAGCATATGGATGAGTCACTAAATCCACATGCCCAACCATGTGCATATCTGTTTGAGCATTCTATTCACAAATAACATCCTTAAATGGTACGAGCAATAACAAAAAACTTAGCCATGAGGTTTATGGTAAGTTACAATCGAATTTTTTTATTTTTTCTTTTGTACATCGAAAGTTACTTGAGTTGGACTTCGATGTTCATTAGGGTTAGGACAGACCTCAAAGTTCAAAGAACGCTTAAAGAGATACCTACATATTAGAATAAATGGTCAATTTAATCTCTAAACTATCACAACCTCATCAATTTGGTCATTGAATTATTAAAATCAACTAAAAGATGCATAAACAATACTTTCACCATCAATTTAGTCCATCTGTAAAGACCAAATTGATGGACGAAAATATAATTTAGGGACCTTTTAGTTGATTTTAATAATTTAGAAACCAAATTAACAAGAACGTGATAGTTTAAGTACTAAATTGACTGTATATTTTTAAAATCACTTATGAGAAAAAATACTTCGGCCACTTAAAAAGGTGTTTTTTTTAATGTGTACATTTGAAATGATTTGGAGCGAGGAGAAAAGTTTGTTGTTACTTGAGACTAAGAATAATGTAAAGAAGAAAGTTTGTATACAAAAATAAATATAAACTATTTATGACGTAGACGAATACTCTTAGAACACTCGTTAGTAATTGATCATAAAAAACACTCATTAGCAACCTTTTTCTTATATTATAAATTTGGGAAACGTTAACGAGTGCTCCCGGGGTACTCTTTAAGCCCTTTAAATGATAAGTTTTTAATGAAAAATGTGTATTGAATGCATTGAAAATTGTAACAGTTGACTTTTTAAAAGAATAATTACTAAATTTGGAATACTTAAAGAGTGCCCCGAAGACACTCGTTACCCTATAAATTTTCTTTGTTGGTTCTCGAAGAATGTTTGCTAGAGCTAAATACGACAAGTACATAAATAATAATGAAATTATTGGAGGGAATTTTTATTTTCGCAATGAAAAGTTTGAAATGCTCTGGTTTATTGCATACGTAACTTTAGTGATTGAAAAAACAAATGATTTATGGAGAAAATTACTTTCTGGAATTAAATGACCCGCACATATTGAAATTTTATTAGCATGAAATAAAGTAGGGTTAATTATGTTTCTAGTCCCTATAAAATAGCGACCTTGTAAGTTTAGTCCCTACTTAATTTTAATAGCATTTTTAGTCCCTATAAAAAAAATTTACTTATAATTTTAGTCCCTGCTAAAACAAAGTTTGATAATTATCCTTAAACTCTTAAATTTTTGAACGATTTTTTTGAGACAAGATTAGAACACTATGAAAGGTTCGTTTACTAAAATTTAGAATTTTCTGACATGAAATGAATTAAATATGAATTTTTTAAAACGACAAAAGTTAAAGATAAAAAGTAATAAAATCTGGATGTAGAAATCAAATTTTGCGATAATTTTTTGCGGACGAACTTTTAGTAATGTTCTAAACATGTCTGCAAAAAATTGTTCAAAAATTTAAGAGTTTAAGCATAAATTAAACAAATTTGAATTGAGTAAAGACTAATACTCAGTGCAGAAAAACAAAATTAGGGACTAAAAATGCTATTAAAATTAAGTAGGGACTAAACTTACAAGGTCGCTATTTTATAGGGACTAGAAACATAATTAACCCAATAAAGTAATTGGTGATCTCAGGCTTTCCAATCATAACATTTTTGTACATAGATAAACTTATCTCATTTCATTAACAATAACATGATTATTACAATATGATGTATTAATATAAATGTGAACACCGATTAAACCATGAACTATCCCATTGAGAAATCTCTTAATAAACTCGACACCTTATTGAAATATCAATCATAATTCTATTTTCTATTTTCATTTTCCTCTTTTTTACTCTCTCACTAAAATTCATGTTGGAAAAATAAACTCAAACCCCCACATCAAAAGAAATAATATTTCAGAAAAGTTTATATAAAATTTCATCATTCAAATCAATACAAAATAAGAGCCAATACATTCGAGACACCACCAAATTATCTACGTATCGAACCCATCAGTGTTGGCCGTGAAGGGGTGCATTGAAAAAATCAAACAAATATAAAAATAAAACCTAATAATTCAACATGCTTTTAATAACTATATACATGACCCATCAACATGATATATGTGTTCAATGTTCACACAAGAGCAACCTCTATTATAACATCATTCTCCTTAATTATGTGTCCAACATAAAGATCAGTCCCATATGAATCAGCTTCAGCAAGCCTTAGTTTACCACCATCAGACATACTCACAACAAAATCCACAAATTTCCTCCAATTATCACCCTCAAGCAACCTCTTATTTATTCTTAAATAAGTAAAAGCACTTAATCCACTTGTAGACAAAACTTGACCATAAGCACTTGAATCATATCTCTCTAATGCATTCTCACCAGCAAGTTCACCACCTGCCATCTTTGTTGCCATTCTCACTTGATTAACCAATCCTTCTGGTGAACAATTAGCATCACAAGGTTGTTCATTATCCTTCATTTCCATACATGTGAAATTCAATATAACTCCATGCTTTGCTAGCATTTGTGCTATTGGTATATAACCATCATGAAACCTTGTGTTATAGTAACCTGCAGTTAGTTCAGTTGCATGTGATCTTGCATTGTAATGCCAATGAATTCCAGCTATTTTTGCTGAAAGTTTCACTCCACTAGTTTGGAATATGCTTTTGGCTGATACTAAGATTTTCTCACCATGTTCAACAAGTTTGCTTGAGTACCAATCAAGGAAGAAATCTCCATATTCTGTGTTCCATGTTCCTTCTCTTTTGAAAAATCCAGTATCCTCAGGAAATTGATTGTATTGACCTGAGTCATGTGGTCCACTTGTTCCCCATTCTTTCTTCCCAATTGCCCCTGCTGATGCTTCCAAGGATGATCTCATATACTGTATGACAAATAAGTCATTTTAGTTTAGTTGTTTTCAAAAGAAATTGATTAAGTTACATATTCAAACTTTTATTAATATATAGTTTATGTCATATTTGAAATTATTAATATTAGTATCTAAAAAAAGACATCTCAAATGTGACATAACAACAAAATATCTAGATACTAATAAGAAATATTCTCTTTTGTACCAAAAAAAAAAAATCTCTGAACTCTGTTTCAATTAAGATATTTTGCAATCAAAGGTTTAATTATAGAGAAAATCTTTGTGTGGTCCATTTGAGCACAACAATTAGGCACACACAAAAAAGTTTATGAGTGTCCAAATAATTTATATTTAGGATTGTAATCAACTAAGTATTTCTCCTTAGTTGTAACAAAATATGTCTAACACTAATATTATTTTGAACTATTTATTCTAAAAATTGATGTCTTTTTAAGTTTGTACCTTGTCATAGCATTGGAATTCTCCAATTCCTGGAAACTTCCAAGTTCCATCAGTTTCAGGGTAAGATGGATATCTCAACTCCCCACATGGACCTAGTCCCACTTGAATTTCCTGCAAATGTATTTGGTCTTAATTAGAATTTTATACATTGCAATATATGCATCAAGTCATAGTTTATCATCAATCACAAAAAAATAGTGTCTCTGTCAAAAAGATAATAATCACAAATGTCTTCAAAAAGTATTCCTCTTATAACTAACTATCTTGCTTAATATGGAAAAATAGAATTATGAGTTATACATGTCTGTTTTCTCTTATTCTATTTTTATTAAATTAACATCGATTAGGTCGTTATCTAAGACATTACGTTAAGGACGATCATGAATTTCTACTTCTGAGACCGACGATATATAGCCCCCGTTAAAATTTTGAACAAATGTGTGGCTGAAAATAACACTAACTACTATACAAAAATCTTAGCCAAGTATCATTATAACTTTGGTAACCACAAAATTGATGAAGTACTTACTATGATAACATTGCCCAAATAATCTGTAAATCTGTCACGAAAGCTTCTCATGTAATCGGAGTAGACCTGAAGTGGAGTTCTTCCTGCTAGAACAGGCACTGAATCACATCCCAATGAGATGTATTCAGGATTTCTTCTCCCTAATTTGTCTGTGTAAACTAGCTCAGGGTTCTTCCTGATTTCTTCTAGCACCCATGGAGGTAGAGGAATGCTATAAAATGCAATTCAAACCAAATTAGTCTTAGATTTTTTATTTTTGGTCTCAGCGACGGATCCAGAAATTTTGAAAAGTGGAGGCACCTCATATAAATTCACCACATATATATAAGTAACTAAACAATTGTTTAACCATTCATCTCCCATGCGATCTCGCATCTGATTCTTGACAAAGTTGTGTTGTTGTGTCAAGGTGTGTGTATATGTGTGGGCCAAGAGAAAAGTGTATTGTGGTTTGTGTGGGCCATTTGATCAAAATTTCAACTATTATTATCTATTACTATATTAGGCTTAAATATGAAAATGGTCCCTCCAAATATCTGGCGTTTTGGTTTTAGTCCCTATAAAAATATTTTTTTGGTTTTAGTCCCTGCAAATATAGAATATTTGGTTTTGCTCCTTGGTATTTTGTTTTAATCCTTGTAAAATCATTTCATATTGAAATTGGTCCCTATAAAATTCATTTTAGTCCTCATTTTGAGGGATTAAAATCAAATATTCTACATATTACAAGGACTAAATCCAATATGAATCAATTTTACAAGGACTAAAACAAAATACCAAGGACCAAAACCAAATTTTTTATATTTGCAGGGACTAAAACCAAAAAAATATTTTTACAGGGACTAAAACCAAAATGTCAGATATTTACAGGGACTATTTTCATATTTAAGCCACTATATTATTACTACCTAAAAATAAAATTCTAGTGTAGGCACAAGCCTACATACCTTTGTAGGTAGATCCGTCCCTGTTTGGTCTTGCAAGACTATGAGTGTAAAATAAGCAATTAATTGTATCATAACATAAGAATGTAACAACTATAAACTTGGCAAATAGAGCCTAAATTGGTGGTTGAATATTTTGTTTAACAAAAGTGTTATTTGCATACCTGCAGGAGTCACCAACATTTCCACCACATTGATGAAAAGACATGACAATCTGAAGCTTCAAACCATGTTTTTGTACCATCTGAACAAGCTCAGCATAAGCTTCCCAATTATACTTCATAGGACCATCTTTTTCAACCAAACCCCACCAAGCATCAACCATTACTCCTTCAACTCCAGCACTCTTCAAAGCCATCAAACTAGCATTCATTGCTCTTGCTTTATTCAATTTTCCTCCCATTGTTACCGTGTCTAATGGCAACATCACAAACACCGGTACTCTATTCGAATCACCATCGTGGTTATGAGTGACAGATGACGTATGAATCTTCTCCCATTTCTTGTCTTTCTTTACAGCAGAGTTGTTGTTGTCTGTTGTGAAATGTGTTTCTTGCATTGAACTCTTTGCTTTCAGTTTGTGACCAAAAGATGGTTTAATTTTTGGACAAGAAACTTTGTTGGAAAAAAAATCATCAAGAGATTTTAAGACTCTTGTTTCTTTCTGATTAATCAAGGAAATTGAGAAACCAAGTGCTTGAGCCATTTTTAGTGTAATAATATCTGTTTTTGTTTTTTTCCTTGTGTGTTATTTCTATTTGCAATTGAAGAAGATTGGAGGGAGAGAATATATATAGAACAAAAAAAGTTTGTTTAATTTTTGTATTAAGTATTTTATTTATTTATAAAAAAAAACACATAGCAGATATTTTTGGGAAAGTTGAAGTTGAGAACCTTGGTGGGTCCAAGTTGGAAAGTGAAAATTGTGCAAAAGAATCAAAATCTCGTCGGCACCATGCTTACGTGTTACCATCTCTTCCATTTGAATCTAATGACTTCAACAAAAAACATGTCGACCATGTTACCACAACAAAAAAAAACATGTCGACTATGGCTTCAGTTTTTAATTTGTTACCTTAACTGTCTTGATATTTTTGTAAGGAGAGCCGAGAGGAAATCAACTATGTCCTTTTCAAACAAAATTATTATGGGGCTGAGCTTAAAGAAAATGACTTTTCTTTGATGGTGTACCCAATTAAAAAGGAATCTTTAGGGATCCCTTGTTCCTCACGGTTGGTTTATTATTTCAAAATAAATAAATAAATATTGAGGTTTTATGAAAAGTAAGACCCAATGAAACTTAACATGTATTATGGTCTATTGTTCCTGCTCACCCATTGTTTATATCCACCCATTAAGTTTAATTGTTTGGGCGTGAGAGGTGCGTTGAGAAAAACTCTAAATCTCACGTATGGTAAAGTCTGAAACAAGTTATAAAGCTTGATGAATACTAGTTTAATTAAATTCATCATATTTTTTCTGTTTTAATTGTATTTTTTTTATCTTCAAGTATTCCGATTGTATGATTTTTACCTTCATTGTTTTAAGCGATTTATGTCCCTTATTTTATTTCGTTTATGATTTGGTAATTACCCTCTCAATTTTTCTTCAAATATACGTTGAGAAATAATCATTGATTGGTGTGATATCCAACTCTTATAAAATCCAACTCTTATAATTTGTGTGACTTTTCTTTAAAATTCTAAAAATTAATCCGTATACCGAGAGTAAATGAAACCCTTAATAAAAATTTCAAAGTTTTTGGTATTTTGAAGAAAAGTCAAATTAACTCTAAGAGTTGTAACCAAAAAAAAAAAAATTAACTCTAAGAGTTGAGTGTCACGTTAATAAACAATATCACTTCAGCTAAATTTAATAAAAAATTGTGAGAGGGAGTACCAAATTACAAAGTAGAAAAACATAAAGGGTCAAAATTGCTCAAATAAAAGTGTGTGTGGTTGGGTATGCGGGTTCAAAATCGTACGATTGTCATACTTGGATGTCTAAAAGTGCAATTGAGTCTACTATTTTCATGTTTCAAACATAATTTAATTATTGTAATTCAATAATGTCAATATCTAGTATTTTAACCTAGGACCTCATGCATGCTACCCAAACAAACTCTTCATCACTAGACCAATTGTAGTGGCTTATACTTTGGTATATTAATATATTTTTTTACAATTGTAATTTATATAAATAGATTTTTTTTATTGGATCAGATAAGTTTTTTTTAAAGGAGATCCTAGACCAATTGTTGTTTATCTTACATAAATCATATAAATCACATAAAGCTCATATAAATCACGCCAATCATATAAATATATTCTAAAACTCATTAAAATAATTAAATAATTGAAACGGGCATTACAACCATAATATTACGAACATCCAACACAATCTCTGTTACTAAAGAGAGAATTGGGTGCTGCGTGTCATTACTGACATGGTCGGATCGTCACCTGTAACCTGTGCATAGTCATTCTCCGCCTCAACATGTGTTTCAAGTGGTGTGTTGCTATGCTCCTCAACTGGTACCAATGTCGCATTAGTGATAGGCTGAGCCTCAAACACTCGAGACGAACTAATAAGCGGACTATCCTTGGGCTGCCACTATTGCATATGTTGCTTTTGAGGCACATCTTTTCTCTTACCTTTGTTAACAACCTGAATAGGTTGTTCCACCATTTTGTCCTTGTACGAATGAATCCATCGACAATTGGCAATAAGTGCAAGTGATGTGGAACTAATTTTGTAGACTTGTAGGAATAAATACATGATGTGCTATCAATAAAACAAAAGTTCATCCATCCATTTTCGTTACTTTGATATGTGTTGTGACAATCCTCAAACAATAGTGGTATATTTGGTAAACATGTGTGACATGTGGCACTGTGAGCATCGACAAGAGGGGCAGCCACCCACGAGGCATCAAAATGATTATTTTTACTTAATAGATTTAGTATTTATATAAAAAAAAAGTAACTCGTTTTAATTAATTTTATTGAAAATATATTTTTAGAAAACCTTAATTATGAATGAATCTTTTACAATAAATAATGCAATAAAAAACACTCGAATAATTAAAAGGACACAACTTTATTGATACATCCAAGACAAAAAAAAAAAAAATCTTAAGACTAACCATGCACTCAAATGAAAACCTTATAAATAGTTCATCTTTCACTTAAATATCATATTAAAATCTATCTATTTTAGACACCCACCAAATTATCTACGCACACCAAGCTCAATAATGTTGGTGGTGAGAGAGTGTACTAAAATATCCAACAAATATAAAAAAAAAAAAAAAAAAACCCCCTAATAAATCAATATACTTCTTAACCATACACATGATCCATCAACATGATGAAATATGTGTTCAATGTTCACACAAGAGCAATCTCTATTATAACTTCACTCTCCTTAATTCCTTTAATGTGTCCAACATAAAGATCAGTTCCATATGAATCAGATTTTGAAAGCCTTGGTTTACCACCATCAGACATACTCACAACAAAGTCCACAAATTGCCTCCAATTTTCACCTTCAAGCAACCTCTTATTTATTCTTAGATATGTAAAAGCACTTAATCCACTTGTTGACAAAACTTGACCATAAGCACTTGAATCATATCTCTCCAAAGCATTCTCACCAGCAAGTTCACCACCTGCAATCTTTGTTGCCATCTTCACTTGATTAACCAATCCTTCTGGCGAACAATTAGCATGATTAGGTTGTTCATTATCCTTCATTTCCATGCATGTGAAATTTAGTATAACTCCATGTTTTGCTAGCATTTGTGCTATTGGTATATAACCATCATGAAACCTTGTGTTATAGTAACCAGCAGTTAATTCAGTTGCATGAGATCTTGCATTGTAATGCCAATGAATTCCAGCTATTTTGGCAGATAGTTTCACTCCACTTGTTTGAAATATGCTTTTGGCTGATACAAGGATTCTCTCACCAT
This sequence comes from Medicago sativa, assembly GCF_051527215.1. NCBI lineage: Eukaryota > Viridiplantae > Streptophyta > Magnoliopsida > Fabales > Fabaceae > Medicago > Medicago sativa. The sequence continues at coordinate 6,155,192 of NC_140753.1, forward strand.
GTTCAACAAGTTTGCTTGAGTACCAATCAAGGAAGAAATCTCCATATTCTGTGTTCCATGTTCCTTCTCTTTTGAAAAATCCAGTATCCTCAGGAAATTGATTGTATTGACCTGAGTCATGTGGTCCACTTGTTCCCCACTCTTTCTTCCCAATTGCGGCAGCTGATGCTTCCAAAGAAGATCTCATATACTGTTTGAAAATAAGTCATTTTGGTTAGTAGCTAGATATTTTGTAAGAGATATTTTGTGAGAGATATTTTGTATGTAACATGTCTAACATTAATATGATTTTGGACTATTTTGAAAAAAATTGTTCAAAAATAATATTATTTTGTACCTTGTCATAGCATTGGAATTCTCCAATTCCTGGAAACTTCCAAGTTCCATCAGTTTCAGGGTAAGATGGATATCTCAACTCCCCACATGGACCTAGTCCCACTTGAATTTCCTGCAAACAATTTGGTCTTAATTTAGAACTTTAAATATGCACCAAGTCTTAGTTTTATCATCATTCACAAATGTTCCCAAAAAGTATTCATCTTATAAATATGACAAAATTGAATTATGAGCTAGGCATATTTGTTTTTTTAATTTTTATCTAACTGACATCGATCAAATGAGTATCTAAGACGTTACAATAAGGATGAACATAGACAGTCATCGTTAGACGAATGTGTGATTGAAAATGTACTTTATAAGATAAGATAACACTGAGTGCAATCTAAAAGTCTTAGCCAAGTATCTTAATCACCCATCTAACCTCAAAACTGAAGCACAAGTTGATATGAAATACTTACTATGATAACATTGCCCAAATAATCTGTAAATCTGTCACGGAAGCTTCTCATGTAATCGGAGTAGACTTGAAGTGGAGTTCTTCCTGCTAGAACAGGCACTGAATCACATCCCAATGAGATGTATTCAGGATTCCTCCTCCCTAATTTGTCTGTGTAAACTAGCTCAGGGTTCTTCCTTATTTCTTCAAGCACCCATGGTGGTAGAGGAATGCTATAAAATGCAATACAAACCAAATTAGTCTTAGATTTTTTATTTTTGGTCTAGCAAGACTATGATTATAAAATAAGCAATTAATTGTATCATAACATAAGAATGTAACAACTATTAACTTGGCAAATAGAGCCAAAATTGGTGGTTGAATATTATGTTTAACAAAGAGTGTTATTTGCATACCTGCAAGAGTCACCAACATTTCCACCACATTGATGAAAAGACATAACAATTTGAAGCTTCAAACCATGTTTTTGTACCATCTGAACAAGCTCAGCATAAGCTTCCCAATTATACTTCATAGGACCATCTTTTTCAACCAAACCCCACCAAGCATCAACCATTACTCCTTCAACTCCAGCACTCTTCAAAGCCATCAAACTAGCATTCATTGCTCTTGCTTTATTCAATTTTCCTCCCATTGTTACCGTGTCTAATGGCAACATCACAAACACCGGTACTCTATTCGAATCAGCATCGTGGTTATGAGCAATCGATGGCACGTGAATCTTCTCCCATCTCTTGTTTTCCTTAACTGTAGAGTTGGTGTTTTCCTTTGTGAAATGTGTTTCTTGCATTGAACTCTTTGCTTTGAGATGAAACAAAGGTTTAATTTTTGGACAAGAAACTTTGTTGGAAGAAAAATCATCAAGAGATTTTAAGACTCTTGTTTCTATTTTGTGAATGAAGGAAATTGAAGAATGAAGTGTTAAAGCCATATTTTAGTGTTTGCTCTACTTGAGTGATTGCAGTTCAAGATTGGAGGGTGAGAATATATATAGACCAAGAATGTTTGTTTATTTTTCTTAATTATGTAATTTTATTTATCAAAATAACAACTAGATATTTTTGGGAAAATTGAAGTTGAGAACCTTGGTAGATAAATCAATAATCATGTCGGCCTTTTACCACAAAAAAAGAATATGAGTGAAAATATCAAAATATGAGTGCATCTTGTGTAGATAAATTGAATGTTTGTTTCTTTTTTCTTTTTGAATTAAAATGATCTAAGTTCAAAGTAAGTATATGAGTGAATAAACATGTCGGCCTTTTACCACAAAAAAAGAATAGAAAAGAATAAACACGTCGGCTATATATGGCTTCAGGTTTTAAATGTTGCCTTATACAGTAAGTTAATTTCCTCTCTTAGATCATTTTGTGGCTAAGCTTAAAGCAAATGACTTTTCTTTGATGGTGTGTGTCCAATTGAAAGAATCAATAGTGATCTCTTTTTCCCCACGGTTGATCTATTATTTGAAAATAAATCAATAATCAAATTTTTAAGAATGAGCCGGACCTAATAAAATTTAAATGTAATAAAGTTTATCGATGAGGTTCATCCATCATTTATATTCATATGTGAGATTACCGATTAATTTGTCCAGACTTCCGCGGACGCACGCATTAAATACTTATTTGTGCTTAGTTGGATTTAATTGATTTTATTTACACAAAAAATCATAGTAACCTATTCAATGGTAGTCTCTTTCTAGTGGTCTCTTTCTTTCAAAAAAAAAAACACTTCATTGTCACGATGACAACAGAGAGGAGCATATATCATACTTTCACATGGCTTAATTCCACACTCGAACAGCAGTAGCTTCTTAACCACAAGTCCACTAATAATTTTGCAAAATGTAAAATTTCTTCTTAGCTTGTGGTTCTCCTATAGGCTATAGCTAAGTATCCACGTACACCAACTTCCAAACCTTGTATGCTTCCCTTCACGCGTCTCTAGTACATCACCATGCATTTTACTCAAAATCAATTATTTGTTAATCAATAATAATATATTATTTGGTCGACATTTTCTGAAGCCAATAGAGGTCTATTGCAACATTATGGCTATCATTAACTCAAGCCATGCAATAAATTTACTAGTAGTGAACAGATATAATGAGTGAGAGTGATAATATATGGACAACATATAATATTTATATAAAATGTATAAACTCTATATAATTATTTTATAGATTTGATTTCTCTAAAATAACTAGAGAGAAAAGTAAATGATTTAAATTATTAGTAAAAAGAATTAAAGCTAAGGTTGATATTGTTAGGAATTTAGGTTAATTTAAATAAAAACGGATTTCATAAAACATGTTCAATCATTATGATCGGATCTACGACATGTTTGATTTATCAATGATATTAAGGATTAGTCATTAGGAATACTTTGATGAAGTTTGATGACATCCGTCTCAACAACAACAATTTGAATCAGAAAGGAGAAACTCTGATCTAAAATACACAACATAGAGTTAGTGGCGGCTGATTTGGTTCTTCCTTAACCGGTACCTTTATGCATCTAGTTCTCTTCAGACGGGGAGAAGAGAGAGTTTGTCATGTACGGTGAATTGGGATCATAGCCTCTTTTATATTGGATGGCGTTTCCCATTATTCCAGGCCATCTAAACATCCACACAGTGAGTCCATATCAATTAATTAAATATTTAATTAAATTAATTATATAATTAGAGATCTAATAATCTTATTATTTAATTTAATCACTGATTTATTAAGACTCACAATTGATAAATATCTAATATAATTATTATGATATTTGCCCACATAACGATATCGGAATATAATTAAATAATGAAATATTCCAAGAGATATTTCATTGGGGATGTAGATGATAAATTCTTTAATATATGATTTGAGGCAAAAAGTGAAACGTGAATAGAGTAATTTCAAAGATTATGGTATATTAGTCGACAAATATATTTAGATTTTGAGAATTTAGGAATCAAATATTAATCAGACAAAATATTTTGAGAATATAGAAAGAAAGCATCCAATAATTTCTCAAAGTCAAGCATGTTTGACTATGAAGTTCTTATTTTCTGGATTGTCGAAAAGAAGATGCATAATCTTGTTGGTATAGATAGTAGCAATAAATCATTATAAGTCATCTTTTAACTGTAAATTCTCATACATACACAGTTTCAGGATACCTCTCATACTGATGTGATTTGGTTCATCCATGTGGTCTTGTACGTATCACGTTCATCGACGATAAGGGTTGAATATTATGTTTAACAAAGAGTGTTATTTCCATAACTGCAAGAGTCACCAACATGTGGCATGTGGCACTGTGAGCATCGACAAGAGGAGCAGCCACCCACGAGGCATCAAAATTATTATTTTTACTTAATAGATTTAGTATTTATATAAAAATTAGTATTTCCATATTAGTATTTCCATACTAGTAGTGAACAGATATAAAGAGTGAGAGTGATAATATATGGACAACATATAATATTTATATAAAATGCATAAACTCTATATAATTATTTTATAGATTTGATTTCTCTAAAATAACTAGAGAGAAAAGTAAATGATTTAAATTATTAGTAAAAAGAATTAAAGCTAGGTTGATATTGTTAGGAATTTAGGTTTAAATAAAAACGGATTTCATAAAACATGTTCAATCATTATGATCGGATCTACGACATGTTTGATTTATCAAGGATATTAAGGATTAGTCATTAGGAATACTTTGATGAAGTTTGATTACATCCGTCTCAACAACAACAATTTGAATCAGAAAGGAGAAACTCGGTTTTTTCTACATTACCCTCTCTTGTTTATGGGGTATTTACCCCTTCAAGATATCAACCAATCAAAATGTAATATACAAATGTAACATTAAATGTCAAATAAATGGGTCAATTTTTTCTATAAAAAAATGAATTTTAATAAGGTAACTTTTAATTTTTATTTAATTATATTTAGGTATACAATCTTAATTAATTTACACTATAAGGCTTGTAACAATTAAAATTTCACATCAAATTCAACCCGTCATGGTTGTGTTTGGTAACACGAATAAGCTAGCTTAACTTGTTGGACTAGCTTATAAGTTTGTTTTGATATAATAAGATGTATTGGGTAAAAGGTTTTTTCCACTAGCTTATAGCGTTTTTTTAGAAGCTATTTCAAGTAGCTTTTGAGCTTATAGCTGGTAGTTTTTTTTATATTTTCTTCCAATTTTAACCCTATTAATTTAATTATTTTTTAATAAAACAATTGTCACGTTTTCTCCTTTGAAAAAAAATACTTCGCTTTATTTTTTTAACTAGTAATAGACCCGTGCGGTTACGCACGGGTCACGTAACATTGTGGTAATCATGTAAAAAATAATTACTTTGTTAGTACTATCAAATGTTTTTTTTTTCATATATTATATATAAAAAAAATGTTAAATATTTGAATCGCGTATGTTGTGGATTTTATTTTCTTATATAGACGAAAACAAATTTTTATATACACATATAAGAAAGTCAATAAAATAAATTTTTTAAAACTCATGATTATTTTCAAAATATCAACATCAATGTAGTGTTTCTATTAAATAAATTTTTATTTTATATGCAAAACACCGTTCAATGTTTTCACCATACCCGTTGTAGATTTTATGTGATTTATCTGCAGAAATAATTTTTTATGTTAATATATGAGAAAGTTGATATGATAAAATCGTAGAAACTCATTAATATTGTCAAAATATAAACATTAATATAGTGTTTCTATTGAATAACTTTTTATTTTATATGCAAAACACCGTTCAATATTTGCACCGCTCCCGTTGCAGATTTTATGTGTTTATATATGCATAAATAAATTTTTATGTACATATATAAGAAAATCGATATGATAAAATTTTGAAAACTCGTGACTATTTTCAAAATATCAACATCGATGTAATGTTTCTATTAAAAAACTTTTTATTTTATACTTAAAACACCGATAAATATTTGCACCGCACTCGTTGAAGATTTTGTATACTTATATATGTAGAAGATTTTTTTTTTTAACAATATGTAATAGTCAATATGATAAAATTTAGAAAACTCGTGACTATTTTTAAAATATCAACATCACTGTATTGTTTCTCCAAAACACCGTTAAATATTTACATCGTACTCATTGTAGATTTTTTGTGCTTATATCTCCAAACCAAATTTTATGTATACCGATATGAGAAAGTTGATATGCTTAAATTTTGAAAACTAATGATTATTTTAAAAAATTTAACATTATTGTATCTTTTCTATTAATTTTTTAAATATGCAAATTATTAAGATTAAGAGATTAAAATAGATGAGAATAAAATGATGATATAGAGAATTGGTTAGGCTTGGAAGTGATAAATCTGAAAAACGAAGATACATAAAGAATTAGTTAGGCTAAAATGATAAACAAAAATATATATAATAATTTTTTCTTTTTTGACAAGATATATAATCATTTTTTCAAAATGAACAAATTTGTATTTTATTTTGGAAAATGACGATTAAGCCCATAAAATTAAGAAGATTGTGAGGATAACTATGAAATTTTACTCGAGTAAGATTTTCTAATTTAGTAGTAGTAGATTAGTAGTAAAAGTAGATATTTAAATTTGTTGCGTGGAATTGAAAACATAATTGTCTGTAATTATCATGATAATATATAGGCTTTTAAGAAGGACAATTATGAAATTTTCTTGGATTTTGATTTTGATATATTTTTTTAATAAATATATTGTTTTTTTAATAATTTTTTTATATATTGTTAGTGGATTAAAAAACAAATAATATTTAAAATTTTAAAGTATTCCAAAGACTTATTAATTTTGCAACAAAAATACAAATATTGGTGGCAATTTGTTATATCAACTTATCCGTGGAAGTACAAATTAGGAACAATTTTTTTTGTAGAGAATTTGGGAAGACTTTGAAAATTGGCTACACCTTTTTGTTTTTAATTAAAAAACAAATAATGTTTTAAAAGTATTCCAAAAACTTATTAATTTTGCATCCTAAAAAATAAATATTTATGGGTTGAATTTGATGTGAAATTTTAATTGTTACAAGCCCTATAGTGTAAATTAATTAAGATTGTATACCTAAATATAATTAAATAAAAATTAAAAGTTACCTTATTAAAATTGATTTTTTTATAGAAAAATTGACTCATTTATTTGACATTTAATATTACATTTGTATATTACATTTTTATTGGTTGATATCTTGAAAGGGTAAATGCCCCCTAAACAAGAGAGGGTAATCTAGGCCTCACCGAGAAACTCTAATCTGAAATACACAACATAGAATTGGTGGCAGCTGATTTGGTTCTTCTTTAACCGGTACATTTATGCATCTAGTTCTCTTCAGACGGGAGAAGAAAGAGTTTGTCATGTACGGTGTATTGGGATCATAGCCTCTTTTATATTGGATGGTGTTTCCCATTATTCCAGACCATCTAAACATCCATGCAGTGAGTCCATATCAATTAATTAAATATTTAATTAAATTAATTATCTAATTAGAAATCTAATAATCTTATTATTTAATTTAATCACTGATTTATTAAGACTCACAATTGATAAATATCTAATATAATTATTATGATATTTGCCCACATAATAATATCGGAATATAATTAAATAATAAAATATTCCAACAGATATTTCATTGGGGATGTAGATGATAAATTCTTTAATATATGATTTGAGGCAAAAAGTGAAACGTGAATAGAGTAATTTCAAAGATTATGGTATATTAGTCGACAAATATATTTAGATTTTGAGAATTTAGGAATCAAATATTAATCAGACAAAATATTTTGAGAATATAGAAAGAAAGCATCCAATAATTTCTCAAAGTCAAGCATGTTTGACTATGAAGTTCTTATTTTCTGGATTGTCGAAAAGAATATGCATCTTGTTGGTATAGATAGTAACAATCGATCATTATAAGTCATCTTTTAACTGTAAATTCTCATACATAGACAGTTTCAGGATACCTCTCATACTTTTTTTTTTTTTTGAAACAGCAAATTTTATTAAACTATCAAATTCCTGCTCAAGACGAACAAAGACCGGTGAAACTGAGAATACAAACAAACGGCGCCGTATATAGGTGGAACGCCTGAAAATAAATAGCTTAAAAACACCCTTGAGTACAACACCCACCAAAAAACAAGTCACCACCTAAAACAGACTCCTTCACAAAAACCGACCACTGTAAAAACGAATTCCAACCACCCATCGTCACTGCTCACCCCCTTAGAAAAACACCCATCAAAATAAACCTCCAAGTCCTGAACATCAAAGTTGTGTCACATCCGCAACGCTCCTATCCGAAAGATCATTTAGCTTCCACCACCTCTTGACCTCCGATCCACCGAAAGAAACCATAAAAAACCCAAAATCTAACTTGAGCCAAAGAACTGACTCACGGTCTCGAATCAGATACCTCTCATACTGATGTGATTTGCTTCATCCATGTGGTCTTGTACGTATCACGTTCATCGACGATCACTTCTCCACACTCGTCAGCCTCAGACGTCACAAGTTTCATAAAAAAAGACCAAAGGTATGAGATTTTAAAATGAGAGAATCAATTTCACAAATAGATGAAAATAGGAAGAACAAAGCTACAATTAAGCTAAAATATTATTAATATCATGATGTAAATGAAACTCAAAAAGTATTTATTAGTTTTCGTTTTTTTGTTCGAATTTTCTCTTAAAACCCAATTCTCATTCAACATATGTGGTGAAATTAAGGGACAAAGTTTTTTCTTAGCGTAATCACTTAAAGCGAAATGGGAATCATAATTGATAGTTATCATCAAAATCCTCAACTAACTTTCAAGTTCAACAACGTCATCTAAGCTCGATCAATATGCCTTAGAATTTATATGATTTTGTTGTGTATGATCGATCCTTGAATCACAACATTCTTTCTATTGCTTGGATTATGTAAGCAAATCCATTTTCGGTCTCAGTTTTTCTCAATGCTATAATACCAATTGAAAGATTTTAACATGATAATCGTAAATACTAAATACATTACATAACAAAGCATATATCATAGAAATGTGCACAAGATCGAGATTGGATTGACGGAAAGAGTATGAGAGTAGTAGTATAGTGAGAGACAAAGGATTGAGAGACAAACCATCACGGCTTTTTATTAAGGTTTTTTTTAGGCAAAGAAACAAAATATGCATAGGTTTTTTCTTTTTGAATTAAAATGATCTAACTTCAAAGTAAGTATATGAGTGAATAAACATGTCGGTCTTTTACCAAAAAAAAAAAGAATAGAAAAGAATAAACCACTTGTTGTCATCAACAAATAACAACTTTGCAGCTGAACACATAACTGAAATTTGGAACAAGGAAGTGCCTTTAAAAGTCAGCCTCTTTGCTTGGCGTTTGCTTCGTAATAGATTACCAACAACAGACAATTTAGTTAAAAGACAAATTATTCAACCAAATGCTCAGGTTTGTGTGGGTGGTTGTGGAATGTTGGAAGACGCCAAACATTTGTTCTTCTCCTGTGATTTTTTTGGTAAACTGTGGTATGGCATTTCTCTCTGGCTTAGGTTTCAGATAGTGTTTCCTGAACATGTGTCAGATCATTTATATCAATTTGGTACCTTAGGCGGGTTTTCCAAAAGCAACCGCTCAGCTTTTAATCTCATATGGCTTTCTTGCGTGTGGGTGATTTGGTTAGAAAGAAACACTCGGGTCTTTCATCAAAAAGAGGCCTCGTTCCATCAATTATTAGATAAAATTAAACTTCAATCATACTGGTGGCTGAAAGCGAACCGTCCTAGTTTTTCCTTTTCCTACCATTTGTGGTGGTTGAACCCTTTACCTTGTCTAGGTATTTATCTGTAATGGGGTGGTTTTGACTTTTGATCTTTTTGTTATCATTTGTTTTGAGTTTGTAATCTGTTACTCTTTCAGCTGGGGTTTTTGCACTTCTTGTGCTGAAATTTCCAGCCTTCAGTAATATATTCCATTTTAGCTTCTTCAAAAAAAAGAATAAACACGTCGACTATATATGGCTTCAGGTTTTAAATGTTGCCTTGTACTGTAAGTTAATTTCCTCTCTTAGATCATTTTGTGGCTAAGCTTAAAGAAAATGACTTTTCTTGGATGGTGTGTCCAATTAAAAGGGTCACTATGATCTCTTTTTCCCACGTTTGATCTATTATTTGAAAATAAATAAATAATTGAAATTTAAAGAATGAGTCTGATCTAATAAAATTTAAATATATCAAAGTTTATTGATCAGGTTCATCCATCATTTATATTTATGCAACAATTTTGATAGTATTTGGCGTGAAAGGATGTGTGCAAAAACTTTAAATCTCACATGTAAGTTGGGAAATTGGTGTAAATTTTAAAGGGAAAAAGGATGAAGTTATTAATAAAATAATTCATATGGAGAAAATAGATACAAAAAACATGGAGAAGGGAACGTCGGGGAGGTTTTTTGTAAGTGTACACTTGTCTTGACCATCAACATTTTCAACCAATTTCCCTTCAAAATCCAAACACATTTTAGGAATATTTTCATAACTATCCAACACTCATGTGAGATTGCGGGCAAATATGATTGTTTTGGAAGGGGAGGTAGTAGGTTTACTCGATGCCATTTACTTTGCTGATATGAACAGATGGGATCAGATTGTTTCTAGTATTATTTATCAGTTATCTTTACATTCCAACTTCAAGGTAAAACTTGTTAGGAGACAAGTGAACATGGTTGTTCATACTTTAGCTAAGGCGGCCTGTTCTTGGGCTAGGCACTGTATCCTTCTTGTATTGAACATTGATTGATTAATGATAATAGTTAACTTTGATTTGATAAAAAAAACACTCAATAGAGATTACCTATTAACTTATTCGGACTTCCGCGCATTAAATATATATTTGTGCTTAGTCAGATTTAATTGATTTTATTTACACTAAAAATCATAGTAATCTATTTAAATTTAAATTTAAATTGATTTTTAAAGAGAATCTAACTTCATTGTCACAATGAGGACAAACATAAAGGAGCAAATATCATACTTTCACATTGCTTAATTCCACACTCTATAGTAGTAGTAGTAGCTTCTTAACCACAAGTCCACTAATAACTTTGCAAAATGTCAAATTTCTTCTTAGCTTGTGGTTCTCGCATAGATAAGTATCCACGTACACCTTCAAAACCTTGTTTGCTTCCCTTCACGCGTCTACTCTTTAGTACATCACCATGCATTTTACTCAAATCACTTATTTGCCAAATCACTTGCTACTATTTGTTAATCAATAATAATATATTTGGTCGACATTCACTCAAGTCATGCAAGAAATTTACTAGTAGTGAACAGATATAAAGTGTGAGAGTGATGATATTTGGACAACATATAATATTTATATAAAATGTATAAACTCTGTATCCTTATTTTATAGATTTGATTTCTCTAAAATAACTAGAGAGCAAAGTAAATGATTTCAATTATTAGTAAAAATAATTAAAGGTTGATATTTCATTGGGATGATGAATTCTTTAGGTTAAACGGAAAGTTTGAGGTTTCTAACATATTGATTTTTAAGTTATTTTGGTCACACATAAGTCTTTTAAGTTTGAGGTTTGTAATAAATTGGTCTTTAAGTTATTTTGGTCACACATAAGTCATTTAAGTTTGTAAACATTTTCGATTAGTCCTTCTGTCACATCATCGTTTTTGTAATGTTTGTTAACATAAGGACTAAATTGAAAATTTTTACAAACATGAAGGACTTATGTGTAACCAAAATAACTTAAAGGACAAATTTGTTGCAAATCTTAAACTTAAAGACTTATACGTGACCAAAATAACGTAAAGACCAATTTGTTACAAACCTCAAACGTAAAGAACCCTGGTATAATTTAGCCAATTCTTTAATGTATGAATTGAGCCAAAAAGTGAAACGTGAATAGGGGTAATTTCAAAGATTATAGTATATTAGTTGACAAATATATTTGGATTTCGAGAATTTAGGAATCAAATATTAATCTGACAAAATATTTTGAGAACATAGAAAGAAAGAAAAATCATGAGTGAGAATTTATAATCTAAACTCAAATTTGAATAAAAAATATATAAACTAAAATTGTTGAATTACAAAAATATCTTGAGATTGCATAGATGCTTCTATGAGACATGCTACACGGTTTCCCTTGGAACACTACCTCGAAGACAAGAAACTCTCGTTGTCACATACTCCCTCCGTCCCAAATTGTATGACGTTTTGGAAAAATAAATTGTCCCAAATTATATGTCGTTTTGCAATATCAATGTAAAATTATTCATGTTCTCCCTAATTTTCCCTTGTCTATTCTCTTTTTCCAACACTTTTTATTCACATAATCCATAAATTCATTGTTATTCACGGTTCCGATACTAATCCACATTAAATTCAATTTAGAGACTGAATTTAACTATTGACTCTCTCCACAAATTGACTCTCTCCAGGAACGAGTCCTATTTCGATTGCGCCTTATCAGATGTCTGCATCAGAGTTGGGTGAATTGAAGCAGCAGTTGGAAGAGTTGCTCGAGAAGCAATTTATCAGGCCGAGTGTTTCTTCGTGGGGTGCTCCAGTGTTGTTGGTTAAGAAGAAGGATGGAAGCATGATGTTGTGTGTGGATTATCGGCAGTTGAACAAGGTGACGATTAAGAATCGGTATCCGCTTTCGAGGATTGATGATTTGATGGATCAGCTAGTTGGTGCGAAAGTGTTCAGCAAGATTGATTTGCGGTCAGGATATCATCAGATTAGAGTAAAGGCGGAAGATATATCCAAAACCACGTTCCGAACAAGGAATGGACACTATGAGTATTCTGTGATGCCATTTGGAGTATCTAATGCGCCATGTGTCTTCATGGAATATATGAATAGAATGTTTCATCCTTTTCTGGACCGTTTTGTGGTGGTGTTTATGGTGTTTCGAAGTCAGAAGAAGAGCATACCGAGCATTTGAGGATTGTGTTGGGTGTCTTGAAGGAGAATAAGTTGTTTGCTAAATTGTCGAAGTGTGAGTTTTGGTTGCGGGAAGTGAGTTTCCTTGGTCATGTGATTTCTAAAGGTGGTATTGTCGTGGATCCGTCAAAAGTTGATGCAGTGTTGCGGTGGGAATCACCTAAGTTTGTTTTCGAAGTTAGAAGCTTTCTTGGATTGACAGGTTATTATCAGAGGTTCATTTAGGGATTCTCTAAGTTGGCGTTGCCATTGACGCAGTTGACTCGGAAAGGAGAAGCTTATGTGTGGGATGCTAAGTGTGAGAAGAGTTTCCAAGAGTTGAAGAAGAGGTTGACTTCAGCCCCAGTGTTGATTTTGCCGAATCCGAAGGAATCGTTTGTGGTGTATTGTGATGCTTCTAAGACGGGTCTTGGTGGTGTGCTTATGCAGAATCGTCAGGTTGTGGCTTATGTGTCGAAGCAGTTGAAATTGCATGAGAAGAATTATCCGACTCATGATTTGGAATTAGCTACCGTTGTGTATGTGTTGAAGATTTGGAGGCATTATCTGTATGGTTCTAAGTTTGAAGTGTTCAGTGACCACAAGAGTTTGAAGTACTTGTTTGATTAGAAGGAGTTGAATATGAGGCAGAGAAGATGGTTGGAGTATCTTAAGGATTTTGATTTTCAGCTGAATTATCATCCTAGAAAGGAGGATGTGGTGGCAGATGCTTTGATTAGGAAGTTGTTGCATATGTCTGCTTTGATGGTTAAAGAGTTGGAATTGATTGAGCAGTTTCGAGATTTGAGTTTGGTTAGTGAATTGACACCGGAGGGTGTGAGGTTAGGAATGTTGAAGCTGACGAGCAATATTTTGGAAGAGATTAAGAATGGTCAGAAGGAAGATTTGGAACTTGTGGATCGTGTGGTGTTGGTTAATCAAGGCAAGGGTGGAGACTTCAGATTGGGTGAGAACAGTGTTTTGATGTTTCATGATCGTGTTTGTGTATTAGATGTTCTTGAGCTTAAGAGACGGATTCTGGAAGAAGGTCACAAAAGTAGTTTGAGTATTCATCCAGGAGCGACTAAGATGTATCAGGATTTGCAGAGGTTGTTTTGGTGGCCTGGAATGAAGAAGGAGATTGCGGAGTTTGTGTATGCTTGTTTAGTTTGTCAGAAGTCTAAGATTGAACATCAGAAACCGTCGGGTTTGATGCAACCGTTGTTTGTGCTAGAGTGGAAGTGAGATAGTATCTCTATGGATTTTGTCGGGGCGTTGCCGAAGACTGTTAAGGGTTTCGATTCGATTTGGGTGATTGTTGATCGGTTGACGAAGTCAGCACATTTTGTTCCTATCAAGACCGGTATGTCTGTGGCGATGTTGGCTGAGATCTACATTGAGCAAATTGTTATATTGCATGGTATTCCTTCTAGTATTGTGTCGGATCGGGATCCAAAATTTACTTCAAAGTTTTGGGAGAGCTTGCAAGCAGCTTTGGGAACTATGTTGAGGTTGAGTTCTGCTTATCATCCTCAGACTGATGGTCAGACGAAGATGACTATTCAGAGTTTGGAAGATTTGTTAAGAGCTTGTGTGTTGGAGCAAGGTGTCAGTTAGGTTGAATGTCTACCGTTGATTGAGTTTACCTACAACAACAATTTTCATTCTAGTATCGGTATGGCACTATTCGAGGCTTTGTATGGTCAGAGGTGTAGGACACCGTTATGTTGGTATGAGTCAGGTGAAAGTGCTTTGTTAGGACTGGAAGTTGTGCAAGAGACTACGGAAAAGGTTAAGATGATTCAAGAGAAGATGAGAGCGTCTCAGAGTAGGCAGAAGAGTTATCATGATAAGAGGAGGAAGGGAGTTGAGTTTCAGGTAGGTGATCATGTGTTTTTGAGAGTGAATCCTGTAATCGGTGTTGGTCGTGCTTTGAAGTGTCAGAAGTTGACTCCTCGTTTTGCTGGACTGTTTGAGATTATTGAGAAGGTTGGGGTTGTAGCGTAACGGATTGCGTTACCACCGTTTTTGTCGAATCTTCATGATGTGTTTCATGTGTCTCAGTTGTGGAAGTATGTGTATGATGCGTCTCATGTGGTTCAAGTGGATTATTTGGAAGTAAGAGATAATTTGACCGTTGAGACTTGGCCAGTTAGGATTGAGGATCGGGAGGTGAAGCGTTTGCGTGGCAAGGAGATCGTTTTGGTTAAAGTGATTTGGGTTGGACCAACTGGTGAGAGTGTCACTTGGTAATCGGAGAGTAGGATGAAGGTTTCGTATCCGGAGTTGTTTCCTTCAGGTAATTTTCGAGGGCGAAAATTCTTTTTAGTGGGGGAGAGTTGTAAGAGCCCGATTTTTCGCTAGATTTATTTTATTATTTATTTATGTGTGTTTATATGTGCTCTTATGTGATTAATTGCCTCTGTGTGTATTTTTGGTTGGGAGTTGTAGAATTCGCTGTTAGAAGGGTATTTTAGTCATTTTGGACTCAGGGGTATTTTGGTCATTTTGTGAGTGGGGGTAATTTAGTAATTTTGATGATGATTACTTTTAGTGCTTAGTGAGAGCTAGTGTTATTTTACTAAGTGCTAGGGAGTTGTAGTGAATTGTTGTATTACCGGTAGGTGACCGTTATTATTACATTTTACCGTTAAGTGATTAATAACATTTTGAATTAGATTAGTAATGGGTTAGGCCCATTAAGGCATTATGAGTTGAGTCCAATTAGGTAGAGCCTATATAAACTCTATTCTTTGGAGAAGTAGGGTTTACACCATCATTTTACACATTTTTTAGAAGAGGTAGAGAGAGAAAGGGTAAGAGAAGTAAGGGTTTGAAGAGGAAGATCTAGATAGTGCTAGAGGAAGCTAGAGATTCAAGAATTGGAGCTAAAGTGAAGCCTTAGCTTGAGTTTGTGAAGAATTAAGGTAAGGGTGTTAGAATTCAATCATAATTAATAGTTGTAGTTCTTCCCTAATTCTTTGCTTAAGTGGTTAATTTGAATTTTGTTGTAGAAATTCGTGCTTAATTTTGATGACATGATTATGTACATGAATTGAATGATAATTGTGTTGTTGTTGTTGTTGAATTTGTATGTCAAAATGGGTTTATATGAATATGACATGCTCTTGTGTGATATTGATGAAGAATGAAGTTGTGGTTGTTAAATTGTGGATGATTTCATGATTAGATGTTGTTGTTGTTGTTGTTGTTGTTAGATGTGTTGTTGATGAATTGATGCATTGGGTATCATGAATTGATGAATTGGTGATGAGAATTGTTATTGTTGTTGAAAGTTGTGGAAGTTTGGTGAAGTGGTGAATTTTGTTGTGTTGATGTTTTAATCTCAAAACTTATGCATGCTTAAGTGTTTTGAAGTGTATATGACCTGTAAACATCTTTGGGATTAAGTTTTGGGGTTTGAAATGATCAAAATTGATATTTTTGGGTGAAAAAGGGTTGAAACCTGAAATATTTTTCTGCAGAATTATGACTGTTCGCTTAAGCGAACGCGTAAGCGAACAACATAACAAGTTCTCTAACTTGTTCGCTTAAGCAAACCAGGCCTTCGTTTAAGCGAACCTGCCCAGTTTCAGCAACCTTTGACTTTTGTTTCGGGCACTTGGGGACCAATCTGAGCTTTCTAAGATGTTTCTTTTGGATAAAATACACCCTCATTTGCAAAGGTTAAGTGTAATTGGATAAAAGGTTGATGCAAATTTTTCCGTAACGGAAGAATGGATTGCCATTCAAGAATGTCTCAAGAGGGCCCCATACAAGATGAAACTCCACATCAAAGAAAAGTTGTGTGAACTAGGATTTTCGGAGGACACAATGTTGAAGCCACCTCCGAGAAAAGTGGCCACCAAGGGAGCACCTAAAAGGGTGAAGTCTACACCGAAAATCAGGTCCACGGGTCGAATCCCCTCTAGGTGGGAGACTATTGATTCTCAAAATCCCAATAGTCAATGTGATAGAGCCAAACCGCAAGCGCACGGCCTATCGAAGTAATAGTAGTAAGTAGAGTATCGTTCCGCTAGGGAGTTGGTCAATTTAATTAACTTTTAATGAATGATTAGAGGAGAGAAAGTTGATTAGAAAGGGTTTGATTGCTGAAGGTAAAAACAATAATAATAATGGGGCCTTAGGATCATTGGTTCATCTTAATAACTAATCCTTCACTAGACAAAACCTAAACTTCTAATTTCATGGTTTACACACTAATTTCTAAAGACCGGTTTCCCTTAGCCCCTCACCTTTCCGATGAAAGTCCGGTGAGAGTTTACTTCTAGCAACCAAGCCTATTTCACTGACATGATTACTAGAAGATGCATAGAGGATTGAAACTACTCTTTGTCTCAATAGTTGCAAAGACTATTTCACTGTTTTGCAACTATTGTCTAGATTCACTTGTTCCAACATCAAGACTCCGCTCTCGCTTTATGAATTGATGTTTGGGATGATGGATTAACGATTATCAAACCCTCCGCTTTCGCTTCCACAGTTTGATAATTGTTAATCCACGTTAAGACGGTGAATCTAGATTAGAAATTAGGGTTACATAGAAATTAGGGTTTAGACATGTTTTGTTTAGGATTGAGTCATTAGACTCCCCAATAATCCTAAGACTAAGAAGTCTACTCACTCATGTTCATCGTAGACATGGAGGAAGAAGAGAGAAATACGGTAAAATAAATTGCAAGGAAAGTAAAAGGAAAATAAAGACTTTTATTAAAATAATACTTGAAATAAACAAAGTAAAGGATGATTGTTCATGGTGGAGAGCTACTCTATTTATAGCTTTACAATCGACTTAGAAACTAAGCAACTAAAAGGGTAAAACAGTAAAGCTGCAACAGGGTAACTTGGCCTTGAAGAAAAAGCAGCAAAAGTGGCTCTGGAGGGTGGCACGGCCGTGCCACATGTTGGCACTGGCCGTGCCAAGCTTCTGACTTGGTGGGAACATATTTTTGTCCCGTATCTTCGTATTCTTGCGCTGTATTTGCTCCAGTCCTCTTTCTTTTGCTCCAAGACACCTTCCACCATATATTTATTCCTAAAATAAAATAAAACACAATTTGAAGTAAAATATTCTAAACTAAAATAAAATGCAATAAAATAAAATCAAATCTAAAATAAAACTAAACTAAATAAGGCAATAATTAATACTATCTATGACTCATCAAACTCCCCCACACTTGAATCTTTGCTTGTCCTCAAGCAAAAGGCAGCAAACATAGCAGCAACGAAGATTGATTTATGGCAATATTAAGAACATAAGTCTCAAAGAAAGGTTTTGCCTCAAGTACACTAATTTCAATTTCAAACACTTCTCATGAACCTATTCTACCCAACATCAAGTCTCAAGTGAGTGTGTGTGTGCAGTCCAACCCTTTTCTTGCTCCTGTATAAGACAGATATTATGAGGAATAGGTTCTATCCTTAGTGCTAAAGTAACCGAGAAAAGTCCTTTCTTCATTTCATATAAGAGTGATGGGAATTTGAGTTAAAATTAAATTAGATATAACAATTAAGCACAAAGGGGCTGCAGATGCTTAGGGGCTATCTATCCTCGTAGGAAGTCTTCTCGGATGTAATTGTCCTTTCCCCCTAGATTCAAAATCACCCTAAGCAGTGCTGCAAAATTATTTATTTGTTTCATCTCCGCGTAGGAAGTCTTTTTGGATGTAATTGTCCTTTCCCCCTAGCATTGATGAATTTGTTTCACTTTAAGTTCAAATTAAGGAGTCACCACCACAATTAGGAAGTTAGGATGTAATTGTCCTTTCCCCCATATGTTGGTGCCATTCTCCCGCCCCATTTAACATTAACAAATTAATAAGAATATAACAATTAAGAACAATTTGATTAATTTTCCCACACAAACTTATACTACTTTTACTCTTAAGACTTTAAAGGGTCTAAGTTAACACTAAAGATAGAACGTGTTCCTTAAAATACCTATTCATACATTTACTCAAGGATTGCAACCGGGTGCTTTTCTCATTGGAGATTTTCACAATAAAACATGATATGGGTATAGCAAGAACATAAGAAACACAAGAAACTATTTTCATGTACCAGAGACAACCTTTAGAGAAGAGACAAAACAAAAATTTTATGCCATATTTACATTAAAAACAAGCTACTTAGTCATGCCTCTTGCTATAAAAACAAAACAAAAGAATAAAGTTCAAGGGAGTTTGGGAACACTACGACTCTAGACACTTTATTAGGCCCCCCCCCCACACTTAGGGGAAGCATTGTCCTCAATGATTCAAAAGAAAAAGAAATTAAAATAAGAAGAAGAAGGAGGAGTAGAAGAAGATGAAAGAAGGAGATGAGTAGAAGAATGAGAGAGATAGGGAGAAGAAGAAGGGAAGAGAGGAAGAGGAAAGCTCACATTTGTTTATTGAGGTCCGTAAGGAGGACCTTGAAGTTGGAGGTGTTGCATCATCCGACGGAGCATCTCATTATTTTCATCATTGACACGGTTGCCCCTTTGAACTTCATTGCGAAGGCCGGAGATCTCAACACCTTGCCTTTGTTGCTCGGTGCTCATCCTCTCGATTTCATTGTGAATCCATGTCCATCTTTGATTTTCATTAAGCTCATCGGCTTCATGGCCATGGTGCCCCTCTTGGTGCAAGTTAGCACCTTCTCCTTCATCATGGTGCAAGGTAGCACCCTCTCCTTCATCATCTTGTTGTTCTAGAACCTGCACATCATCAACATACAACCAATTTTCTTCCACCTCGGTAGTAGTCCGAGGTGGGTTAGGCAATAAAAACATGATTGGCACATTTAGCTTAAGTTGGTAATGGAGTGGTGGACGATGTTTAATGAAATTCATAGCAATGAGGGTTTCCCGGTTAAGCTTATTGTTTCCCTCAATTGGTTTGATCCCCTCATCCTCACTCACACCAAAACATCGAGCTATGTATGTAATGATGCCACCCACCACTATGTCTCCCCTACCGGCTGGTCTAGTAGCTACAAAGTCTAGGTAATCAATCAAATAAAAGCCAGTGTTGACGGGGTGGTTATAGAGCATTGCCCATAACATGAACAACTCATCGGTTCTAGTGTTTCCTAGCTCGGTTCTACCCCAAATAGTGCAAGCCATGACCCTCTGAAGGTACCTAAGTACGGGGTTGTGAATGTTGCTAGCTTTGTTGGCTCTAGGGACATAGTTATCAAGGCCGGTGATACGGTTCCAAAAGGCAGCTGGGTCATAGTTATCCGGTTTCAGACTATCATCCCAATGATCATGAATATACCCCTCATTGACAAAACCTAAGGCTTCACAAAAGTGCTGAAGAGACATATTATAATCAATGTTCATTAACCGGAAAACAACTCTATGGTTAGGGTTATCAAAATTCAACTTATCTTTAGTGAAAACAAGTGAGCTTAAAAATTCATAAGTAAAATTCTCATAACCCCTCAAAGGTGTTAGCATATCAGTCCAACCTAGCCTACCTATCAACCTAAAAACATCATCTCTAAGCCCTAGCACTTGCAAATCATAGGAATCAGGATATCTAGAGGGATGTAAGGTTTTAGAAGTAAGAATTTTGTACCTGTCCCTTTGTTTGTTGTCTTTGAACTGAATTCCATGATTCTTGACTTGTGTTTGCTTCTTTGGGGGAGGACCGGAAGAACTTGCTGGTTCCTTTCCACTTCTTCTTCTTGAAGCCATTTGACCTTGGTTATGGTTGGTATGAAAGTTTGGGGTTTGGGAAGATTTTTGGTGGAAAGGATTGGTTTAGGGTTGGGGTGGATGTTTAAGTAAGGTTTATGGGTTTAGTTATGGAGATTGGTTGAGGTTTTGTGGTGATTGGGTTAGGTTTTGAAGGATTAGGGTTTTGGTGAATTATGGGTTTGGGTGGATGAAAGTTGTTTTTGATTGGTGATTTTTGTTTTGGATGAAGTTTGTGATTGATTGGTGAAAGAATGGAGTAGATTGATGAAGATTTGAGTGAGATATGGAGGTTTGAAGGTTTGAAGGTTATGGAGGTTTAGAGAGAAGTTTGAAGGTAGAGAGAGGTTTGTGGTTTGAGAATGAATGGAGAAGAAGAAGAAAAATTAGGTTTAAAAAGGCTAGAACACGGGCACGGCCGTGCCAACCTTGGCACGGGCCGTGCCAACTTTCTGTGGCTCCCAACCTTCTTTTCTTCAAAAACACTGGCACGGCCGTGCCAGATCCAGCACGGGCCGTGCTAACACTCTGGTCAGAGGGACTTCAAAATTTTTCATTTTCTTGATTTTTCTCGAATCATACTTGGACAATTACCTACAAAACAAATTAAAACAAAGAAAAACAAAACAAAAGCAATTAAATGCGTGGGTTGCCTCCCACGAAGCGCTCTTTTAATGTCATTAGCTTGACGGTTAGAAAGAGTCCTTAGAATGGATCAAAGATATCATGTTGTGTAGATGGCGCTATAAAACGTTCTTTCACAACATGATCGTTAAGCATGCAACAAGAGTAAAGAGCGGGACCTTTCATAACGTTTTCCAACTCAAATCCTACCATCTTATCACTCACTTGAAAGACGATCCTACCAAGTTTAACATCAATGAGGGCTCCTGCAGTTGCGAGGAACGGTCTACCTAGGATTATAGGGACGTCATCGTCCTCTTCAATGTCAACGACTACAAAATCAGTGGGGATGTATATCCCCTCTATCTTAACAGGTATGTCCTCGACAAATCCTACAAGTTTCATGGTAGAACGATCAGCTATTTTTAATTCCATCTCGGTAGGTTTCAACTCTCCTATCCCTATCCTTTTAAGAAGAGACAAAGGCAGCAAACTAACACTAGCTCCTAAGTCACATAAGGCTTTGTTTATGGATTCATTCCCAATTTCACATGGTATGGCAAAGCTACCTGGATCTCTAAGCTTAGGGGTTGCTTCTTGGATGATTGCACTAGTTTCCTTAGCCAAGGCTATTGTCTCATTATGCTCTATAGCCCTTTTCTTTGAAAAGATTTCCTTTAAAAACTTTGCATATAGAGGCATCCTAGACAAAGCTTCAGCAAAGGGAAGTTTAACGCAAATCTTCCTAAGTATGTTAACAAATTTTTCAAATTTACCCTCTAGTTTAAGCTTATCAGGATTTAAGGGGGATGGAGTTTTGTTTTCTCCAAGTGATTTAGCTTCTCTTATCACAACTTTATCACCTAAGGGCTTGACATTTTCTTTCCCAATGTTTTTAACCTTAGCAAAAGTTTCGCCTAACTTACTACCCCTAAAAGATATGACATTAACTTGGGCTTTGGGGTTGGCTTCGGTTTGACCAGGAAAGACTCCCGGTGTTTGGGAAGATGTGGCCACTTGTTGGGCTATTTGAGCGATTTGAGTTTCAAGCATTTTAGAGTGAGTAGCAATAGAATCAACCTTGGTATTGAGCTTGGAAAGAGAATCATTCAGAAATCCAGTTTGGTTTTTAAGTTCTTGAAGTTGTTTGTTTTGGTTGGCAATAGAATTTTCCAACAAAATTTCCAAATTGGATTTTTGAGTGAATCTTTGGTTGTTTGCATAACCGGGTGGTGCTACTTGTCCATAGAGATTTTGGTTTTTATAAAAATTTTGATTTTGTCGCATCCCTTGGTTGTATTGAGCATAATTCATTTGCTCAACACCATTAGTAGCACTACCTAGTTGGCAATCAACACCAGCATGACCAGCTATACCACATATTTCACAAGAAGGAGTAGATGCAGAATTGATAGCACTAACATTGAATTTTTCAAGTTTTTCAGTTAGTGTATCAATTTTAGAAGCAAGGTGATCATAGTTAGAGACTTCGTGTATACCTGCCTCCTTTTTGGAGGATGAAGAACTAGAGATGGCTCTCTCGTCGGTCCATTTGTAATGATTTTGAGCCATGTCTTCAATTAGGGCATACGCCTCCGTGTAGTTTTTGTTCATAAGTGCTCCACCTGCAGCTGCATCAACAGACATCTTAGTGGTATAAGACAAGCCATTATAAAAAGTGTGGACTATAAGCCACTTCTCTAGGCCATGGTGGGGACAAAGTCTTAGCATTTCTTTGAAACGCTCCCACGCCTCATAGAGAGATTCCCCATCTTTTTGATTGAACCGTGTGATTTGGTCTCTAAGTTTAGCGGTTTTAGATGGTGGAAAGAAACGGGCAAGGAATGCTTGCCTCATCTGATCCCATGAAGTAATGGAACCGACTTCGAGGGAATGGAACCAAGCGCTAGCTCTATCCCTTAAGGAAAAGGGAAAGAGATGAAGTCTTACGGCCTCTTGGTTCTCCTTCATGGTTCCACTAATTCGTAGGAAAACAGAGATGTGAAGATTGGGATCCTCTGTGGGGGATCCCGAGAATTGGTTTTGCTGCACCAAGTTAAGTAGGGCAGGCTTGATTTCAAAGTTGTCATCCTCAACCGTTGGGTACACAATAACAGCTTGTGGCTCAGCCGTAGACGGCGTTGCATACTCTTTGAGAGTGCGATTGGCCATGGCGGTGTTATTTTGTGCTGCTCTCCTCCTTCTATGTAAGAACCTTTCGATCTCGGGTATGAATACCGCTTGATTTCTAGTTCTTCGCATACAAGGTTGAGAACCCAAGAAGTTAACGATAACAGAAAAATAAAAAGGTAAAAATAAAAATAAAAAGAAAAGAGAAAGAAGAAGAGAGAATTCTAATCACTAAGAAAAAGCTAATCAAATTAGTTAACTCCCCGGCAGCGGCGCCAAAAACTTGATAGAGCCAAACCGCAAGCGCACGGCCTATCGAAGTAATAGTAGTAAGTAGAGTATCGTTCCGCTAGGGAGTTGGTCAATTTAATTAACTTTTAATGAATGATTAGAGGAGAGAAAGTTGATTAGAAAGGGTTTGATTGCTGAAGGTAAAAACAATAATAATAATGGGGCCTTAGGATCATTGGTTCATCTTAATAACTAATCCTTCACTAGACAAAACCTAAACTTCTAATTTCATGGTTTACACACTAATTTCTAAAGACCGGTTTCCCTTAGCCCCTCACCTTTCCGATGAAAGTCCGGTGAGAGTTTACTTCTAGCAACCAAGCCTATTTCACTGACATGATTACTAGAAGATGCATAGAGGATTGAAACTACTCTTTGTCTCAATAGTTGCAAAGACTATTTCACTGTTTTGCAACTATTGTCTAGATTCACTTGTTCCAACATCAAGACTCCGCTCTCGCTTTATGAATTGATGTTTGGGATGATGGATTAACGATTATCAAACCCTCCGCTTTCGCTTCCACAGTTTGATAATTGTTAATCCACGTTAAGACGGTGAATCTAGATTAGAAATTAGGGTTACATAAAAATTAGGGTTTAGACATGTTTTGTTTAGGATTGAGTCATTAGACTCCCCAATAATCCTAAGACTAAGAAGTCTACTCACTCATGTTCATCGTAGACATGGAGGAAGAAGAGAGAAATACGGTAAAATAAATTGCAAGGAAAGTAAAAGGAAAATAAAGACTTTTATTAAAATAATACTTGAAATAAACAAAGTAAAGGATGATTGTTCATGGTGGAGAGCTACTCTATTTATAGCTTTACAATCGACTTAGAAACTAAGCAACTAAAAGGGTAAAACAGTAAAGCTGCAACAGGGTAACTTGGCCTTGAAGAAAAAGCAGCAAAAGTGGCTCTGGAGGGTGGCACGGCCGTGCCACATGTTGGCACTGGCCGTGCCAAGCTTCTGACTTGGTGGGAACATATTTTTGTCCCGTATCTTCGTATTCTTGCGCTGTATTTGCTCCAGTCCTCTTTCTTTTGCTCCAAGACACCTTCCACCATATATTTATTCCTAAAATAAAATAAAACACAATTTGAAGTAAAATATTCTAAACTAAAATAAAATGCAATAAAATAAAATCAAATCTAAAATAAAACTAAACTAAATAAGGCAATAATTAATACTATCTATGACTCATCACAATGCTCACATGTCAAGAGTGTTATACCCTAATTTTGGACCTAAAAATACTTGTTCAAAATTCTCGTTCATCTTTGACACATGTCTATTACTCTTGAAGAATTGCCAATTTGCTATTGTTTACACTGACATTTCACTCTGCTTTATCTCTCAACTTAGCTTTACAAACCTTTTCAACTGTGTATTTGTCCATGTTTTCTTGCATTCCAAGTCATCCAAAAACATCTTTCTTGCATTTCAAGTCATGTGATTTGTCCTTGATCAATTGCACCTTCCTCTGCATCTTATTTCAATGATATTTGCAAAATTCATGAAAAAGGGTATTTTAGTCATTTCCTGCATTCAAATTCATTTTAGTCCTTGAAAATTGTTTGTGTCTTTTCATTTGATTTGTATAAGTCCTTGTTTCACTCTCATGTTAAAACCCATTTCAAAAATCACAGTTGAAGTCATTTTGAGTCAGTTTAGCCCCTAGGGGCATTTTAGTCATTTCCTATGTTAAAATTTCTTTCAATCTTTGAAAAATTGTTTGAGTCTTTTCAATTGGTTTGAATAAGTCCTTATCTCAATTCCATGTCAAAATCCATTTCAAAAAATTGCATTTGAAGTCATTTTGAGTCAGTTTAGCCCCTAGGGGCATTTTAGTCTTTTCATGTGTAAAACACTCTGTTCAATCCTTAAAATTGTCTCTGAGTTTTTTAATTTGGTTGTTTGAACTCTTGCTTAATTTCATGATAAAATCCATTTTAAAATTGCATCTGAGACGTTTTGAGTCGTTTTGGTCCCCAGGGGCATTTTGGTCATTTCACACGAAATTTTGGCAGAGAGAGGTTACTTTAAAGTACCTCATTTAAGTAATTGGTTCGTTTTAGTCCGTTTTGTCATTTTTAATTGTTTCACTTTACGTTATTTTCCATATTACCAATTTTAATTCAATTTTATTTTTTATTTTCATTTTAGTCCAAAAAAATTGTTACTAATTGCATTTTAGTCCTTTTAGTCTTGTCATTTGCATTTGGGTCCTTTTGTTTGTTCATTTTGCAGATTTTTTGTCCAAGAGTTAGTTATGCCACGTGGCGGTGTCTTATTGGTCCAGATTGCACAAGTGGCAGCCTATAAAAGGCCACTTCATCAGTCAAAGTCAGAACCACCATTCATTATGTTACACATCATCACAAACACATTTCACTTTCTCTCTTCCAAATTTTCAGATCAAAACCCAAAAACCCTTGATGAACTTGATGAATGTTCATCAAGAACGTTCATAACAAATTCTCCAGAATTCGAATCCAACCAATCCGAAAACCCTCAAGACTCACACCAGAATCATCATCATCAACATCAACAAGATCGAATTCAAGCATTCAGGCTCGAATTTCACACAATCCGAATCGAACTCACCAATCCAGGGACTGATTGGAACCGAACGAACAACAACTCAGCATCATCATCAATTCGGCTCATTCAATAACAAGCTCGTAGATCAACGAATCTAGAACGCAAGAAGAGGGAGCTAAGGATCTGGAATAGGAGCAGCAGCGCGTGTTCTCTGCTCTCTTGCTCCAAACCAATACCAAAGGTAACCTCTCCTCCTTCCTGCGTTCGTTTTTGCTGTTGGTTACTCAAGAAATTCCGAAACTATTCTTGTAGATCTAGGCTTATTCATAATAGTTTTTGAAAATCAAATTCGAAATTCGAAATGAGAAGGAGAAGATGAATCGATTGGTGAAAGAAATCTGAAAAAAATCAAAAAAAATATAGTTCCGGCGGCGGCGCCGCCACCCTAGGGTGGCCGGCCACCACGCCGGAACTCCACCGGTCATCTTCTCCGTTCAACTGGAATATAGAGAGAGGGGAGAGCTTTGAGGCTTAGAGAGAGAAAGAAGGTGCGGAAATGAGCAAAAAACCGGTTCAAGGCCTTATATAGGCCTGTGAACCGGTTCAACCCATTTTTCAAACCCTAACCCGGTCCAGTCCCCCCTAAGGCCCATTATGCATGCCTGAACACTCTGTTGCTAGGCACACCCCCCTGTTTCCTGCGTTTCTTGCTAAAAACTGCTATATACACCCCTGTCTGTCCAAAAATTTTCATAAAAATCCTAAAAAAAATTCTATGTGTTCTTGATCATTTTCTTGACATTTTTGTGATGTTGTTATGTGTTAAATCTTGATTAAAAAAATATGTGGTATTTTCTAGTTAATTGTTTACTATGTTTGTTAAAATTTGTGAAGTTTTATATGTTCTTGTGTCTAAAAATTCTTTAAAAATTCTAAAAGTTTTCATACACATTTCTTGATAGTTTTGTGGTATTTTTGTGATGATTTTTGCATATTAAAACTTGGAAATAATAATGTGATGATTTTCTTGCTATTTTGTGATGTTTTGTATTAAAAAATTTGTGAAAATTGGCTTGATTCTAGTTCCAATTTCTTGATAAATGTTTGTGACCTATACCATATGATTTTGTGAAGTTTTAACTAATGTTTGTATGTGTTTCTTGCTGCATGTGAATATGTGTAATTAGTTTCTTGTTTTACAAGTCATGTAAATGTGTGTATGTGAAAATAAAGTGCTAAGTGTACCTAAAAATATGTCATGATCCTTGACTTGAATATGCCCTATAATTCTCACACTCATAATACAATGAAGTCTTTGAAAATTGCTTATGATAGGAGAATTATAGGTCATGTACTTATTGAGAGGTTATGGTGAATTTTTACTACATTTTGACACTTTATTCTTGTCATTTTTACTATTCTTGGTTTAATATTTCCTTGCCTATCTTTCTATCATTTTATGCCTTATTTTCACTAACCACTCTACTTCATGTTTCATACATCATGAGCATTTCATCCTCCATCTCACATTCTCATCCTTTTATTTCTTGCATTTTACAATTCATGCAATACTTAGAATGTAAAACTTAGGAATTCTTGTACTTTACTTTTATGCAATTCTTGCAAGACCATAGCATGTATCTAGGCCAATGATGTAAAGGACAATGGACTCTAATGATGTACACCGACACAAGCACCGACACATGCACACACATCACATAGATATTTTTTAGATGTATGCTTAGGATTGTATGTTTAGATGAATGCATAGGGTTTACACTTAGAGAAAAATCATTTTCCAAAAAATATGAACAATATCACTCAAATCATTTTCTAAATAAACCTTGGGATCAAAATCCCATTGTATTTCCCTTTTATTTTCTTAATCAAATTTCAATGAAAATTAATCATACTTGACCTTTTTTTCAAAATAACTAATCAAACCTCACTTTTTCTTAAGATCTCATGCCTTCAAGGCCTCTCTCTCTCATTCTTCAAAATTCCAATTTTCAACCTTAAAATCAACCAACAAAAACAAAAAACATTTTTGGAAGAGAACTACGGTGGATTTGATCCCTTAATCGGGTACGTAGGCAAGGAATCAAAATTCCTTCAATTCAAATAAAATAAAAATTCAAACACTTTCTTCTCCCTCCAATTCTTCACTTAGTAAACTCTTAGGTGTAAATGTCATTTTCAAATAGCATTTAAAAATAAAGCGCGCGCGTAGAAAGTAAAGACGGTTCCTATAGGATACTATAGTCGTTATGGGTGTCTAACACCTTCCCGTAGCGAAAACAACTCCCGGACCTCGATTCTCAAGGGTTTTGCTTACTTTTTCCCTTCCCAAGAAAAAATGAGATATCACCGGTTTAAAAGGTTCAAACGTAATCAATGTTTGACACCCGAAAACCAAGATAAAACAAAGAGTAATGTTCCAAAGAGTAAAGGTTCACGTCTTTGCACTTGCTCCCGCTCACAAGCTTCGACTCCTACTTCAAAACCAAAACCTTATTTGCAAATACCATACATTTCACAAATTTCAAATCTCATGAGACCTTACATTGAAGACATTGTGAATGTTAGAGGGGATGGTAATTGTGGTTTCCGGGTCATAGCTAGCACATGGGATTGAATGAGGAAGATCATGTTTTGGTTCGTCATGCACTTATTAATGACTTGAAAAATCACAAGAGTGACTACTTGCCGATATATGGTACCGAGAGGCGTTATAAAATTATCTTGGATGGTTTACACCCAAGTGGTATTGCGCCGGTAGAGAAGTGGTTGACCACTCCGGATATGGGTCACATTATTGCTACTTGCTGCAATAGAGCCGTTGTTCTATTGACTTTGCCCGAAATGGGTGGTGTATGTGAGACATATTTCCCAATCTGGCGTGCTCCATCACTTAAGCCACATTCCAACATAATGTGTCTTTGCTTAATTCTTGACCACTTTCTTCATGTTTTGTTGAAAGAAGATTGTCTGTTACCACCTCCTTGTAAGGAGTGCATGAACAACAAGATTGGTGAGGCGGAGAAATGGCATTTTGAGTTTATGGATAGACAAGCCGCCTTCAATGACCTCATGTCTAAGGAGTCGAAGCCGCCAAAGAAACCAACAAATGACCACAATCCTATAACTTGTGACACTCCAACTCCGGAAAAACCAAAGCAAGATTTTGAAGTCATGGATGAAGACGAAGATTATGCACTATCACTAGTCTAGTTAGATAGGTTTTGACACTTTTTGATCGGTCGGTGTTCGTCCTATTTTTTGGTGGTATTACACCCCAAAATATTTTTTTGTGGCCGTTTGTGTAATTTGGATATTTATGGCCAATATGTAACTAATATTATATATATTATATGAATATGAAATGAATCTTTTTTTGGTGGCCGGTTATGTCACGTCAATTATTGCTTGCATTTTTTGGTCTCTAATTATTCATCTATTTATTTTATGTCATTTCTCTCATATTTGTTTTTCATCATATTTTGTGAAGTGAAACATGTCTGAAGATGCATAAGACCGAGTTAAACTTGATTTTGTAGATGTGAAAAAGAGGGATAGGTTCTTTGTGAACCTCACCGACAAGTTGGACGAGTTGAAGACAATACTTGATGACTTCTTTATCCATATTGGTTTAAGTCATAGAACATGTGATGTGATAGTAAATGTGCCAGACATGGACTTGGGGAGGATAAGAAAGAAGACTTCTGTAAGACCATATATTATCCACAACTTCTCAAAGATGATAGTGACGTTGATTACATGTTTATGTTAATGGTAGAGGATAACACTTTGTATCTTTTTGTCCGATCTTTTGAAGTGTAATATTTATTTAAGTGTAATAGTGTAATGTTTTCTAAATTTGTGTCCGTATGGGTTGAATTTTAATTAATTTGTGTTTATGTAATTTCAAAGCAAAGGGTAACAAAATAAAAAGATCAAATGACAAAACCACCCCATCACAGATAAATACCCAGACAAGGTAAAGGGTTCAACCACCACAAATGGTAGGAAAAAACAAAGTTAGGACGGTTCGTTTTCAGCCACCGCTATGATTGAAGTTTAATTTTATCTAGTAATTGATAGAACGAGGCCTCTTTTTTATGAAAGACCCGAGCGTTTCTTTCTATCCAAATCAACCACACAAAAGAAAGCCATATGAGATTAAAAGCTGACCCAGAAGTTTATTAATATAATGGAGTATATGATTTTACATATATACGGACAGACTTGATACACTTAGCATATTTTTCTATAAGTTTTAGACCTTTTAATTAATAAACTTTTTAACAAGTCTAAGTCTCTAAAAAATAAAAAAGTCGGCTTATTAGATCGTTTGGTCCCTTACTAAATTTCATGTTTTCATTTTGGTCCCACAATTAATAAAACGTACATTTTGGTCCCTCATCTTTTCCTCCGTTTGCCAAATAAATCCCGACTGTTAACTTTAACTCCAAATATCTATGGTGGAACAACATTAAAAGTGGTCCATCGTAGACCTTATTAATTTTGTTAATTTTAACCATTCGATCTATTTATCATAAAAGGAACCGTTAGATTTTCACATGTGAATGAACCGTTTTGCCCTTAATGAGACTGAACACATGGTTCGATTCTCTCCAGTGCCAATTTAGGTGGGATAGTTTAGCTTCTTCAAAAAAAAATTACTGATTTACCCCTTTCTTCTTCAGATCCAAAACTGAACTTCCATCTTTCATCTTCTTCTTCAGACCTGCAAACCCATTTCTTTTTTACTTTTGTCAAACCCATTTTTGCTTCTTCTTGTTTCTTTTTTACTTCTGCCATGATGGAATTAACAGCATTCAATTAAAAGCAACATCAAATCCTTATCTCCCAACCCACATAAATCATTTAAAATCCAACAAACCCTTGATTTTCCCCTTTCTCTGCGTTTTTGCGTTTCAAATCCAACAAATCCTTATCACCCAACCCATCCGAATCATTTTAAAGCCATGGTGGAATTTCTGTGTTTCTGATAGGATATTAGAATAAGGAGCCACTAATATGGTGACTCAGCTAGTTCTAGAAGTTGTTATGACTCACCTTAGTCTAGAAGGATCTAGAAGGTATATTGTTAGGGGATAATATTGAGTATGTTAGGGTGCACTTATCTTATTATGAGTATGCACATGTCTATATAAGCATTGTATGCCTTATTATGAGAATCAATGAAAAATATAATGAATTTCTTTTCTTTTATCTAGTTTTCTCTCTTAATTTCTGGAGTGTGATCCCTACTCGAATTGGGTCATATCAGTTTCTCTCTCTAGGACCTTGAATCTGCGTTATTGTTCATCAGCAGTGGTGGAGATTTTGATTCGGATCTGGTTCTGATTCACGGTTTAGATTGTGATTCGGATATGGTTCTTTTTTTATGTGTGCTGTTTAATTTTTCTGCAAAACGTACGTTTTATGTCCTGTTTCATTTCACTTGTAGTTTTCATTTCACTTATTTCATTTCATCTCTAATTAAAGATTCCGAAAGTCAACAGTTAAAAATAAAAGAGGTTGATTGAGGGAATAGAGATGAAGATTGATTGAGTGAGTAGAGATGAAGAAAGGGACGTTCGTTCACGGCGGCAAGGCTAAAGGGGGTGGTGGAAAAAATTTGGGGAAAAATTATGTATTGTTAATTATATTAATTATTAATTTTTAAAATTAAATTGAGGGAGAGGGGGATACTATAAAACTGAGTTTATGATAAACTCACTGGATTTTTTGGGTTGAGTTTGAAGATTGATGAGGTTGTATGAAGAAAATGATGAAGATGAGAGGGATGAAGATGAAGAAATGGAAAAAATAGTTAAGTGTTGTTGACTCACCGGAAGATACAGTAGACATGCATGATCTAACGGTCATCTTTTAATAAAAAAGATCAAACGGTTTAAATTAAAAATATTAATAAGATCTATGGTGGACTACTCTTAAGGTTGGTCCACCATAAACATCATTTGAGTTAAAGTTAACCGTCGAGATTTATTTGGCAAACGGAGGAAAATCTAAAGGACCACAAGGTACTTTTTATTAACAGCAGTGCTATTCCTCCCGAAAAAAAACAACCCGAGACCATCCCGAAAACTGCTTAGCCAATAGAATTTAGTTATTGCCGGAAAACATGGGAGGCATGGCATACACACAACAAAAGGATAAAAGTCGGGATAACGGTCGGGAAAGCTTTTTCGGGATAAACATCATTATCCTTTTATTAATTGTGGGACCAAAATGAATGAAAAATGGAAATTAATTGAGGGACCAATGGATCTAATAAGCCAAAAAAAGTCTAACATTTCTACCGGACTTAGATATATTTTTCACCTTTGCTTTGTGGGGGTGCACGTGTCTAGGAAATATGGAGAGTGATGATAAAAATTAGAAGTTGCAAAAAATTAAAGAAAATGGTAAAAAGGACAAAATTGAAATTAGAATGATATGTGAGGGTGAAAGTACATTACATATCCAAGGATGGGTGAAAGTACATTACATATCCAAGGAAATCCTGTATTGAATGGTAAAACCAACCAAGATCTAGATCTGCAACCACAGGAAAGTACACAAACAAGTCATGTGTTGTTGAGTACTACCTTAGATCCAATCTTGCGTGTTTGCCGCCGCTTGAACACAACAGAAGAGGTTGAGCTCAGACATGAATCATTTTGATAGGTTAGATGAAGACATCGTTCCATTCCACATACTTCCACGTCTGGACGGTGAAACCTTAATCAGGTTATCATGGGTCTCTCCCGAATTTCGCCACTTGATCATAAACAACGATGATCTAATGCGTAAGATTTGCATCTCCACTTGGCCTTCCTTGCTTTACAAAGAGTACCCTTGCCAATTCATCTCCAGATTCCCCCGTAGTTACCGTTCCTTCTTCTGCCAAGCGTTCCTTCCCATTGATGAACATCATCCTCTTCCTCCTCCTCCCCCTTCTCCTCGTCCGGTAACATATTTCATGTTCTCCATAGATGTATTTTTACAGGGACAACGGGAACCTTTTTCTTCATTGAATTATATGGACCTAGTAGACACAACAACAATGGAACACGTAGAAGCAATAATGGAACGGTTTTTGGACCCGAAGTTAAACTACGACACCAGAAGAACTTTTCAGATGAATTGGCCAGGCGGCTTGGCGGAAAGAAGGAAATTCTTAAGTGTAAAGAAAGAGAAAGAGGGTTGTGAAGAATACTTGAAACAAAATATGAGGTTTAGTTGTGTGGTTGTCGATGTAAATAGAAAGTGTGCGGGGAGCTTGTTTCATCCTTCTACTTGTAAACCTGTTTCGGTGAAAGTGACGACAATTCGCGTGTCCAGAGAGGTTGAAGTGGTGTTTGAGACCTTCATACCTGCGCCTGTAGGGTTTTATACAGAGATGGTCAAGTGTGAGGTGAAGATCACGTGCGGCTGGAAAGAAGGTGATGAAGAGAAGTTCTACATGTATTCAATTGACTTTACAATGGATGATATGAATGGAGAACAATTGACATGGAAGGATGGTAGCTTAATCATCTCCAATGCTATTGAAAATGGGAAGAGGAAGATCAACAAGTAGTTCCATATCAGATTCATTCAGACTCATAAAGCCTTGCGTGGTGCCGGTGGCATGATGGTAATTAAATTAGCAGTTGTTCTTGTTCGAACTCCCTTATTATTATTATTATTATTATTATTATTAATATTTGGACCCACGATGTATCGATGGTAATTTATATTTGCGTAGGTTTTATTTTATATATTGATTCTAACCTAAGTCCCTGAGGATGAAGGTTTTAATTGTGAACATTGAGTTTGAGTTTGCTACGTGGTTTTGCGTTTGAGTTTGAATTTGAATTTGAATTAACAATTGAGTTTTCCATTATTGACACATAATGATAAAAGCACATTCCTATATAAAAGGCGGTTACTTGCAAAAACAAGAGGGTACAAGGTTTGTTTGTTTGTTTAGTGTCTATGTTTAAGGTTAGGACTTCGGAGTCTGATTCCTACTCCCAGCATAATGCTAACAATATTAATCCATAGCAAGACAGTTGAAATTAGTTTCAGCATATGAATTGTTTCATAAACTCTTTTCGTTAATCTCTCTGTAAACATATATACATTGTAACGACATGTTCAGTTCTTCATATATAAATGGATATTAGATACTTATTTGAATTGAGAAGCTCTTATGAGTTGTTAGAAACTAATCCAAAATTGGCCTAAATCCACTCTTGTATTGTTGTCCCTGTAAATGAGCCACAATGCACTTATGAATTTGACCCCTTGGATGATCCAATACAAGACTAATGTGAAGATAGGCAGACAAGTGCAAAGTCTGTTACGAAGATTGTGCCTTCCAAGTTTGCCTCCTGAGCTTACCTCTGTAAGCTCGTATGTACTAGATGATTCCTGCAAACAATTAACAAAGAATTACAAACCAATCATGTCAAGGTTCTTCTACATATCCCACCCTTGCATAACTTATCAAAAATAGTATAGCAAAATGTTAACTGCTACAAAACAAACAGCACACAAAATGCAAGAATGGAGGTTATTTTTATACAATTACTTTTCTCTCCTCACTACTAATCTTTTACATGGACCCTTGTGTATGGTTAGCCAGTATCTTCTTCATCAAAAGTCCATATGAAAAATTCGCATTAAATTAGCAAAGCTCAATAGAAAATATTTTTTTTGAAGTCAATACTTTATATAGATTATAAAGGCAATATAAGTACTTGTAGTGTGATATTGTGATAAGAACCTAGGGTCTGTTTGGTTCAGCTTATTACCACCCAAAAGCAATTCTCTATAGTGCCAAAAGCAATTCTAGCCAAAAACAACGTGTTTGGTTCAGCTTTTAAGAATTGCTTTTGTCCTCCAAAAGCAATTCTCCATGAAGCTACAAATCCTAGCTTCTAGCTTTTCTAGAATCAATTCTCCTTGAACAACGTGTATATGTTTGTATATTTTATTATTACAACACGTTATTTTACTTTATTGCCCTTTATCAATTCTCATTCTTTATCAATTCTCCTTTAGCTATGTCTATTTTAGTAATTATACATTCAAAAGCAATTCTACATAATTGCATCCAAACATAAATCATTTTGTTTAATCAATTCTACATAATTGTATCCAAACATAAATCAATTCTCTCAGAATCAATTCTGTCAGAATCAATTCTATCAGAATCAATTCTCTCAGAATCAATTATATTCAAAGCTGAACCAAACGGGCACCTAATGACAAATAATGGAAATACTTCTATCAGCTACTAAGAGCATGATTATCGGTGGTTTTTCTACCACTCCTACACCAAAACCAAGGAACAATGTCAGAGTATCATTGATAATTTGCTTTGAAGCCAGTTCCAATTTTTGCTACCGTTCCTCTGCATTACCACGGTTGCTTAAGCTTTTTGTTCATTAAAAAATAAATTAAAAGGAGTATTTACAAAGCAACCAAAGACTATTTTGATATATTGTGGGGTTTAGTGGGACCCATTTTAGAGTTTTAGAGGAGTGGTATGTATATTTAGAAAATGTAGTTGAGTGGTTTAAATAATTGGAAAGTGTGAAGTAATATACTCCCTCCGTCCCATAATACATGACGCAGTTGACCCTATTACGCACACCAATGCATAATTTTGAGCTTAAATATCTTGAATCATATATTAGAAAAAAGAGGAATGCTATTGTCAATCTCTCTTACACTCTCTCTTAACCACTCTCTCAACTATTGGTCCACATCATTAATTTTTTTAAACCAATTACCTGCTAACCGGTTCTGCTGGTTTACACACACTCACAAATTTATTTTTATTTTATCTAATCTGGGAAGAAAAAAAACACGCCCATCCTTCTTCCTCATGACTGCTATGAACCCACAAACTTCCAAGGCCAAAACAACCTCCTGCTCAAATACAACTACCAATTTCCAGATCTTAACAAACCAAACCAAACACATCAACTTAAAAATGGGTTTTTTTATATATTAAAAAATGGCTTAATTAAGTTTTTGAAAAATTGTTCTCTCTTTCCATCTTTATCGCTTCTGCAAAATAAACTACACACCCAACAAGATAAAATTTGCTTGAATCTTACATATGTCAATCAATTGTATCCTTCAGTAGCTCTAATGAATGAAAGGAGAATATTATGATGTTTTGGTGCAGTGGGTTGTGGTATTTGGCGGTGTTGGTTCTGAATGCATGTGGGTAGGAGAAGGTTTATGGAGGATTAAAGGCTGAGATTTTGTGTTTCGTTAATGGTGGTTTAATTAGGAAAATGGTTGACGGTGGCGGTTAGATGGGGAAGAACACCCTTAAATAGCTGCTGACTTCTCTATATGCTTGATGGTAGATGGATGACAAAGTGAAATAAAATAAAATAAAAATAAAAATATTAAAGTGCAGGTAAAGAACCGGTAGCCAAGAAAACAGTTTAAAATATGGATGACTTGGCCCAATCAAAGATAGAGTGGTTATGAGAGAGTGCTTGAGCAGCTGACCGTAGCACTCCTCTAGAAAAAATTATGAAAATTTGATATTTTGAAAATACTCATTGAGACGAATTTAACGACATCTTATATGATATTATTTATCTTTGTATATTAGTAGAAAAATATGGTCAAAGTAAGCTAGGTCAAAATTGCATATTTTCAAATGGGTCATCTATTGTGGGACGGAGGGAGTAATATATTGTGTGGGTCCCATTTATACCACCCATTTGGGTGGCATGGATGTGGTTGCTCTAAAAGATAAATTGTTTTGCAAATGATTCTGTTTTCTTCATTACATCTGGGCAGTGACCTGCGGTGCACGACTTGGATTCACTGATAGTCGATCTAGCATAACAAAGCGAGTAGAGCTAAAAGTGCAACGAGCACAGGAAGGTAATCTTGCAATGGAGTTGTAGTATTTAACCACAGCATTATACCCAAGAACACTAAGAATTGCATAATCGAAAAATTACAGTGCAGCTTCTCTGCTGTCAAAGACGTAGTCATTGGCACAATTGACACCAAACATCAAATACAAGGTGAGCCAGACTCCGTAGTCTTTGGTATGATTATGATAGACAACAGAAACTCAGTGGCAATCGACATAATGCCTACTCTCAGGAAGGAACTTATTATCATTGATGATGAAGACAACATACAAGATATAAATGCTAAAAAGGAGTTCGTTGAGCCAAAAGATGGTCAAGAGAAGCAGACCGAGTCCTCAAATACCACAACTAATAAGATAAACAACAATGTGGTGGTTGGTATATTTGGACAGAATTTCAGGACTGAAACATTTCCCTCTAAAGGCTTAGAAGCTTGTCAGATATCAGAGATAAACAACAATGTGCTAGAGCT
This sequence comes from Medicago sativa, assembly GCF_051527215.1. Taxonomy (NCBI): domain Eukaryota; kingdom Viridiplantae; phylum Streptophyta; class Magnoliopsida; order Fabales; family Fabaceae; genus Medicago; species Medicago sativa. Next base: position 6,192,649 of record NC_140753.1, read on the forward strand.
TGAAAACCATGGTATGATTGACAAAAAAAAAACCAATGAAAATTGAGACTGGATTGAATTCCAAAATGCATGGTCTCATAAGCAAGGTTCCTATTGCTATTGACAACATCTAGTGCAGCAAATGATCAGGACATGTACTCTCCTATTACAGAGAACACTTGGAATTAAGTGTTTTTAATAAAACTGAAAAGTTCTTGATTAATGTTGTTGTATAAGTTGTACACAGATTTCAGGAAATGATTCCAAAAGGCATAAATCTTTCCTTTTCTTTAGTTGTTTTAGGCTGATCAGGAATTTGATTCCCATGCCATGCTTCATTTTTATGTCATCTATTAATTAATTCCTTGTAGAATATAAAGAGATGGTGATATATTTCAAGTTTTTCTTTAGCAGATGGGAAAGTGGATCAAATATGATAGAAAAGATTCATGACCAAGTGGAACAGGCCTATCTGGTAAATTAGGAATATCAATATCACCTAACATCTTAATTGCCCCTGCAATAGTAGGCCTTAATGCAACCATTGCATGAGCACAAAGAATTCCAACAAGTACAAACCTTTCCATGATTTTCCCCGGCCCGTCATCTTTAACTGCTTGATCAAATATTTCATCAACTTTCCCTGATTTTGCAAGTGTCCAAGCCCGATCAGTGATCAAAACAACTAGTGAAATCATTGTATCAAGCACTTTTCTACCACTCATTATCTCAAGTATCACAATGCCAAAACTATAAACATCACTTTTCTCAGTTAGTTGTCCATATAAAGCATACTCAGGTGCTAAATAACCATATGTCCAGCTACTCTTGTTGTGAGATGAGATTGTCCTTCATTACCTTGTTTTGCCAAACCAAAATTAGCAACTTTCACTTTCATTTTTGAATCCAAAAGTATATTTGTCGCCTTAATATTGCGATGAAAAATCGGGGCGGTTTGATTTCATAATGCAAATAAGCTAGCCCTTTAGCCACATCAAGTATAATATTCTTCCTTTGTGGCCTAGTTAGCCTATTAGCACCATTAACTGATAATTGATAACTTAAACTTCCATTGGGCATATTATAATTATAAACTAAAAACCTTCTCTTACCTTTTACACTATGACTTGTAACACAACAACATCTTAAAGCAAGAAGATTCCTATGCTTTATTTTGCTAATAATCTCAACTTCATAGCAAAGCTCTTCATCCCCTCTAGTATCCAAATCAAAAATGTCAATCTGGAAGTGTTCCTTTGTACACAACACCATCACCACCTTGACCAATCATATTCTTCTGTGAAAACTTGTTTGTAGCCTTATCAAGCTCCGATATATGAAACCATTTAGCTCCTGTATTAGGCAAAACACTGTCTCTAACACTGTTTTCAATTGACCTGTGATAAATATTTTCCCTTCTCATCTCATCCCATTTCCTATACATAATTATGAGCACAAAAGCAAGAGCAACACCAACAAGAGCACCCAATAACCCAAAAACAAGTTTCAAAATTTTTCCATTATTTGATGACCCTTTTGTTGAAAGTGGCATACCAAGTATACAACCAGCTGTCTCAGGATGTGTAGGACCAAATTTATTCACAACACCAATAGCATATCAAATTGAGAAGTAAAAACACTTGGTTGAATTTTTTTGGATCAATAGTACTGTGCAGTGACTTTGAAACCAGCATCAGTACGAATGCCACATCTAGTTTCAGAACTCAAATCACCATTACCACTTACCACATGTATCTAGAAACTTCAAAAAAAATTAATCAATTGTTTTTGTCACTCCTTTCTCAATAACTCAGTATACAATCTTCAAACATGAACATGATATTATTTTTTTCTCTTTCACACAACCATATATTAAATGATATTTTCTTGTAGTAGGTCAATTGTATTATTCCATATATTAAAAATAAAAATAATTAGGAAGCAAAGCTTTAATTTCATTCATAAATATAAATAATACAAACATCACAATTAAGTACGAACACACACATGACTTTTTTTTTGGGGACACATAACTTAATTAAAAAAAAAAAAACTTAATTAAAAATAAAAATGAAAAACACACAGCTGCTTGCTTCCTTCCTTCCTTGTCGCCAACCTTCACTCACCACCACGACCACGACCACGACCACGACGAGCATCCTCATTAGCTTTAGCAGCAACATACTCGTTCTTTGATACGATCAGAGCATTCTTGTGTACACCCAACTCTTCCACATCTCTCTTGGCTTCAGCAAGCATTTCATCTTTCTGCTGCCGGCTGTAATTGTGTACCTGGTCTTGCTCCAAGAAACTAATCAGCGAACCCTTCATTCTGATTTTGTCATCCAACTGCCTGATTTGTGCATCAAAGTGGATCAAAACAATGTCTTCAGTGTTTGCTGCCATTTGTTAATAAATTCTTAGATAGTTTTTGGTTTTGAAAGAAATAATAGTAAGGGAGTGATATTTATATACAAAAGAATTGATTTTGTTGTAATCAATTCTTGCCATTGGAGGCAAGATTCTAAAAAATTTGCAGAGGAAAAGAAAATGATGAAGAATGGAAATGTGAAGAAGAAGAGCAGAGAAAAGAATCTCTGTACGCATGCTGTATCTCGTGACTCGTCCAATGTGACTTTAATTCTTTATCTTTAAGTCTCAACAGTAAAAAATATCACACATTTATCTTTAAGTCTCTACAGTAAAAAAATATATCACAAAAATAACTAAATTTCTCACCATAGGTGACTTTAATTCCAATGGACCCCTTCCCCCTTGAAAGCTTTGGTCTTATTACTACTATTTAATTATAAATTTTGGTGACTTTTGAGTTACACAAGTGCTTAAATTTGTGTACCCATACACAAATGTTCATTTTACCATTGATTCAAGAGTTTAAAAATTCAATGGCTTAGATTTAAGAATGTCAACTTAGTAGTGAACTAGTGAATCTTCAAGGAAATAAAAGTTGCACTTATATATACATAAAAAAAAATCATGAATTAAAAAAAAAGTTAAATTAAAATAATTAGCTTATATTTGATTGGTGTTAGTGTCAAACTCTATTTTTTCACAGATTAATGATTAAATAATTTTCTTTTCAAAAAAACAATTCAATGCTTAAAAACATTATTTTAAATCAACTAATAGAAATAAAAAATTAATTATTTTTTTTTTTTTACGAATTCATTTCTTTTACAAAACTATTGTTAATTTTCTTCTTCTTTTCTTTACAGAAATTTTCTTCTTCTTAATAAGTGGTACATCTTCCTTATAAATTGTTCTCTAAGAAATAAAAAAAGCAAATTTATATGTAACAAAGGTCACCCCAAAATTAATGAATTCATATCAAAGTTCGCCCGTGAGGTTTATTATGAATATGCACATTTATAAAAAAGAAAAAGAAAAAAGAATACATAACAAAAAATGTATCATTGATTAAGAAGGAAAAATATTATAATTTTTCTATCCAAAAAATTAATAATTGAAACAATAGTTTAATGTGTAGCATTGGAAGGAAAAAAAGAGAGGAAAGAGTACTGCTATTTACAACTTTAACGGTTCAGATTTAAAATAATGACATTTAATTTTGAATAAATTTTATAATGGTTTAATGTTTTAATGTTATGTGTGTCACTAGAAGAAATAAAAAAAGGAAAGAAAAGGAGTAAGAAGTACATTGAATTGCTCTAACAAAATCTGGTTCATTGAATTTTAATACTATAGACCTATGGCTAATAATGCATTTGTGTATAAATTTGTGTACCCTAAAAGCCACCATAAATTTTCTATTAATATATCTCTTCTCAGCTTCCAATACCACCTTCTCGATAATAAACCAATAGTCACATTCATCAAGTCAGATGAAGAATCTTGAAGACTTAGTTTGAAGACCAGAATTCCCAAATTCCAATCCTAAAGCAATTAAGCCAAAATATAAATTTGACTTTTAGGTTCATAAACAAAATCTCTTTACTTAGAACAAAATCTTAAACAAAATCTGCTAACATATGAAACTATACTTATATTAATTAGATCACTTTACATAAGTCTCTGATTAATCATGAGAAGTAGAAAGAAATAAGTATTATAAAAATAAAAAACTAAAATATCTTTTTTTTTTAAGAGAAAAAAACTAAAATATCTAACTAAACTAGAATTAGGACTAAGAATAGGCCATGCCCCAAACCAAAAGAAGACAATGGGGTCAAATAAACTAAAACAAAAAACATTAGAGACCCACAACCCACAAAATAATTTCTTCTAACAACCATATCTTAAACAGTGCTTTGAACACATAATTCATGGAACGCTGTTACAACTTACAACCATTTTGTTGCATTAAAATTGTGTTTTTGTTCATCCGTACACGTTAAGATCTAGGACGGAGTGTCTCAAAGGTCTTATGTTAAATAGGAGCAGCTGTGGCCCATGGTCCCACAGGAAACGTACGAATTAAAGTCCTATGAATAAGAAGAAGAAGAGCAGAATCTCTGTACGACAATTATGGGAAGCAAAGCAAATTAACAAAAGTTAATATTTATTATTCACTTTCTGAGAAACGAATTGACCATACTGATCTAAGGCTGACACATTATACTTCCTCCGTTACTTAATAGATGATCTAGTTGACTTCGATACATGTATCAATGCATATATTTTATCTTTGATATCTTCAATTCTCAACTAAAAAATTATGAAAATTTAATATTTTAAAAATATTCATCTAGACGAATCCAACATCTTACATGATATTATTTATCTTTGTGAATTAGTAGAAAAATAAGGTCAAAGTATGTCAAATCAACAATGTACTATATTGTTAACTAGGTCATCTATTGAGGGACGGATAGAGTATTCCCAATTGTGACTTTATTCAAAAATATAGGCTTTGGTTAATATTTATTATTCACTTTCTGAGGAAACGAATTGACCATACTTGAAAATGAAATAACAGCTTTAGCTTGCTGGCTATTTCAATGCAAGAAGGAGGCGTGCTAGGGCTATATAGCCACCAATCAGAAGCATCATTTCGTAGCTAAGCTACTAGCATGAAATAACAGTTTTAACTTGTTGAAGTTAATTCTCTTTTAGTTTAATGAATTTCGTTGAATTAAGAAGAAGAATAATTGTACGTTAATGACATTTAGATTATGTAACTTATGTCCATTTAGTTTGGCGTCTAATTAATTATTTATTAAGTGACTATTACAAATCGTAGATATTTTCTAAAGCTTGGTAAGCTTGGTAGATATTAAGGGACTATGTTGACATCACTCTAATAGCTTCTTTTTTTTACCAAACACACCCTCCATTTGCGTTTTTCCTAGCCCTCTTTTGAGCAATAGTTGAAAGCTTTCATTGGAACTGTTTTAACCAAATACCAATGGCATGAATCACAGCCATAATATAAGGCCCCAAGTCACAATTATAGAGAAACGTACCATGATACACATGTCCCCATGATTCTTGGCTGCACATACATGTGAGTTTCCTAATAAAAAGACGAACATATAAGCCAAACCATACCCCAAAAAAATTATGCTCTCTACATAATCACAACCATACACCCTCCGGTCACAAATATAAGCAAAAATTTATTTTTTAGGTTGTTTTATCTTGGTATTTCGGGTGTCAAACATTGATTAAGTTTGAACCTTTTAACCTTTGATATCTTATTTTTTCTTGGGAAGGAAAAAATAAGAAAAAACCCTTGAGAATCGAAGTCCGGGAGTTGTTTTCGTTATGGGAAGGTGTTAGGCACCCACAACGACTATAGTATCCTATATGAACCGTCTTTACTTTCTACGCGCGCGCTTTATTTTTAAATGCTATTTGAAAGATGATATTTACACTTAGGGCCCGTTTGGCGCATATGATAGGATAGACACATGATTGGATAAAGAAATGGATAAGGATAGGATATGATAGTGACATGATAACATTTATCCTATCACGTGTTTGGTGCACACATGATAACAAACATTATAACTTATATATAGATACATATTAATTAAATGTGAAACAAATACATTTATTTTTCTTTCAAAAAATACATATTATTTTTTTAAATATGGCAAAATCAATACCTAGCAAAATTCATTGACAGGCACGTAAACACCACCAACAGAATCATCCATGGCAAAATCAATAAATAAAATGAGAAAACCTCCAACTTTTTTTTTAGGAAGCAAATGCAAATTTATTAATAAAAAACACACAGAAAGTACACGATATGAATATTATGCAGAGAGCAACACCACCGCAACACAGCCTCTAAGATACAAACAGCAACCATGAGGGGAAAACAAGCAAAAACTACATGCAAAACTACAAATAAGAGGAATCAGTTGAAATTGAAACCCAATGGCAATCGCAAATTGAATCAATTGAAAATATCTTAAATTTCAGCAATTTTCATTCACCATAGGTTTGGCTCCGTAAAAAAAGAATCACCAGAAAAAGATGCGGGAGTGGAGTCGGTGAAAGGAATAATGCTCTGGAGAGGGGTGGCAATCACAGAGAATATGGAGACAATTGGGATTAAATTACAAAGAGTGGGAGTCAAGGGAATCGAAGAGGGTACGCGCGTTTTTGTGCTATCCTGTTTGTAACCCAACTAAAACAAAGGATTAGAATAATGAAGGATGGACAGGATAGGATAAGTAGGAGGATTAAATTATCCTATTCTATTGGTGCACCAAACATGAGATTTAAGTAGGATATGATACTTCTATCATATCCTGTCTCTGTATCCTGCGCACCAAATGGACCGTTAAGGGTTTACTAAGTGAAGATTTGGAGGGAGAAGAATGTGTTTAGATTTTTGTTTTATTGGACTTGGAGAAGTTTTGACTTCTTGCCTACGTACCCTTTTAAGGATCAAACTCCATGTAGTTCTCTTCCAAAAAATGTTTTTGTTTTTGTTGGTTGATTTTAATTTTGAAAATGGAATTTTGAAGAATAAGAGAGAGAGGTCTCAAGGACATCAGGTTTTGAAAATGTGAGGTGGAATTAGTTATTTTGTAAAAAGAAGTCTAAGTATGATTAAAGTTCATTAAGATTTTGTTTAAGAAAGCAAAGAGAAAATTCAATGGGATTTTGATCCCAAGGTTTATTTGGAAAATCATTTGAGTGAAGTTGTTCATGTTTTTTGGAAAAGAGAATTTTTCTAGGTATCGTGATTCCTAAACATACATCTAAAGCATCCATGTAAGGTGTGTGCATGTGTCGGTGCTTGTGTCGGTGTACATCATTAGAGTCCATTGTCCTTTACATCATTTGCCTAAATACAAACTACTTCCCTTTGTGAGAACTTAATCTCACATAAAATGAATTAAAGCCAAAGTAAAGTGCAATAGAAAAGAAATGGGAAGGGAGATGAAGATGATGAGGGATGCTTATGAAACAATGAACAAAGTGGTTAGTAATAATAGGCATAGAATGATAGAAAAATAGGCAAGGAAAAAGGCATAACAACATGGTAAAATGGCAAGAAAAAGTGGTAAAATACCCTTAACAAAATACCAAAAATCTCAAGCAAACAAAAGACTCATAACCCTCACATCATGACACTTTTCAAAGAATTTTAAAGTTCAGCCCTAATATGAGAGTTACAAGAAAATCACAAGCCAAAGAGTTATGGTATATTCTTAAGTCTATTTTGCACTAATTCACATACTAAAATTCAAGTAACTTGCCATATAAGAAACCAATTATCATATATCACAAACAGCACCAAATATTCCAAATTGAACAACAAACAAAACCTCAAAATTACTCAACAAGCAACAATTATTATGAGCAAAAGAATTGGAATCAAAACATGCAAGAAGCTCCACAAAATTTGACAAAGACAAAAAAAAAAAACAACACAAAATCACAAGGAAATTCCACATACATTTTTTTATCAATTTTCAACATACCAAAATATCATGAGAAACAAGTTTCAAGTGTCAAAATAGTTGCAAGAAAGTTCCCAAAATTTTTAGAAGTTTTTAACAAGATTTTTAACAAAGAATGAAAAAAAAGAATTGAATTAACAAAGAACAAATTATTTTCATGTATTTTCATCAAGGTTAATATGTAAAACACATCAATATTTATTGGAAATAACAAGAAAATATTGAAAAAAATTGTTTAGGAATTTTATAGTACGAAAACAAGCATGCAGGGGTTCAAACAGCAAGAAACATTGTTGAAATAGCAAAATCAAGGCAAGAAAACGAAATCCAGTACAAAGAAGCCTAGGCCCAAGGTCTTTGATGGATCTGGACTATCCAAACGCATCAGGAGCGTTGGATTGATCCAGCTCCATCAAACCCTAGATCTGATGGTTAAAGGCGAAGCAGAGGTGAACCAGGGTTGAACCGGTTTGGTTCAGTGGTCTATATAAGGGTTAAGAGGCCGGTTCAACTCACTTTTCACTTCTCTTTCTCTCTCTAAGCTCTCTCCTAGTGAGAGAAGCTCTGCAACTCTCTTCTTCTCTGATCATCTTCTCCGACGAACACGACGGCGGAGGTACGGTGGTTCGCCGGTGGCGCCACCGTACCTGAACGTTTTCTAAAATATTTTCACATCGTTGTGTTCGTCTGAGTCTCCTCTTTGTGATTCTGGAACTGGTTTTTTAAAACGAGGCTTAGATATGAGCAGATCTACACTTGAATCTTTTGGTTTCAAACTTTTTCGAATCTTTTCAAAGTTCTTTGAAAGAACAAGTCTGAGAACTTGTTAATCTACTTCGATTCACCGTTTATAAAAAAACCTTCGATGAGCTTTTGCAATGAAAACGAAGAAGTTTTGGTGATTACTTGAACTTCGAATTGGAGATTCGAACAAAAAGATCCGTGAAAGCTTCTGGTAAGTTTGGACAGAAAATAAATCGGTGTTCTTCCCTCTTTCTTCTTCACTGGTTCAAAACTTGCTTCGATTCTCTCTTCTTCTCACTTCTCTCAAACCCTCTGTGATCGTACCAGTTCGTCTTTGAGATGAATTGGTGCTGGAATTGCAGAGGACGTAGTTCAATGATGAAGATTCACTCTTGAATCTCTGAGAACTGCGAAGAAATTGCTTCAATTTGACTCAATTTTGATTCTGGAAAAACTAGGGTTTCATTGAGTTCTTCATTGTTCTTGATGATTTCTGAATTTTGATCTAACTGCCAAGAGAGAGAAAGTTTTGATTCTGTTTCTGTGATTTGATGAGTTGGCGTAATCTCAATGGGACAGTGATGATTGGGCCTTTATATAGGTGACATGTGTGCTTGATAGCCAATGAGTGCTTGCCACGTTGAATTGGACACTGGACTTGACTTTGGACCAATCTGCAAATTATGGAAACCTAAAGGACTAATCTGTAAATAACAAAATTAAAAGGACTATTCTGCAATTAAGTGAAAGGACTAAAAAAATGAAAACTTGCAAAATTTGAGGACTGAAATGAAAAGGGACTAATCTGCAAGAAAAAGGCTTAAAAAAACAAATTTAAAACCAAAAGGACTTATATGCAATTTTCGAAACTTTGAAGGACTAAAATGAAAATAATAAAATTGGAATAAAATTGGTAAAACGAAAAAAAACGAAACAAAAAGGACTAAAATGAACCAACTACACAAATGAGGTACTTTAAAGTAACCTCTCTCTGTCAAAATTTTGTGTGAAATGACCAAAATGCCCCTAGGACTACACTGACTCAAAATGTCTCAGATGCAATTTTTGAAATGGATTTTGACATGGAATTAAAACAGGGACTTGTTCAAACTAATTGAAAGGACCTAGAAACAATTTCCAAAGATTAAAAGGAATTTTAGCACAGGAAATGACTAAAATGCCCCTATGGGCTAAACTGACTCAAAATGACTCAAATGCAATCTTGAAATGGATCTTAACATGGAATTAAGCAAGAATTTATACAAGCAAATTGAAAAGACTCAGAAGCAATTTTCAGGGATTTAAAATGAGTTTGAACATAGGAAATGACTAAAATGCCCTTGTTATGAATTTTTGCAAATAAGATTGAAATGAAATGCAGAGAAACATGCAATTGATCAGAGACTATTTCAAATGACTTGATATGCAAGAAGAACATTTTGGATGGCTTGAAATGTAGGAAAATATAGACAAAGGCACAGCTGAACATAGTAAAATATCAGGGCAAACAATATCAGATTGGCAATCACTCAATAGTAATAGGCACATATCAGAGATGAAAAAACATTTTGAGCAAGTATTTTTAGGTCCAAAATTAGGGTATAACATAGGTTCATTCAATAAATGATGTATGTGGACTATTAAATAGACTACATACATCATTTATTGAATGAACCTAAAAAGTAAATTTTTGCTTATATTTATGACCGGATGGTGTATGTCTTAGCAAAGTTTTTTTTTTGACAATATATGTCTTAGCAAAGTTATTTATATATTGGTTATATCTTTGTTTTAAATTTGATCCACTTGGCAAATCACCATTTCCATGTGATATATTCTTAGCTTTTTTTTATCACTATTTAATTATAAATTTTCTATTAATATATCTCTTCTCAGCTTCCAATACCACCTTCTCGATAATAAACCAATAGTCACATTCATCAAGTCAGATGTAGAATCTTGAAGACTTAGTTTGAAGACCAGAATTCCCAAATTCCAATCCTAAAGCAATTAAACCAAAATATAAATTTGACTTTTAGGTTCATAAACAAAATCAAAATTTGCTAACATATGAAACTATACTTAAATTAATTAGATCACTTTACATAAGTCTCTGATTAATCATGAGAACTAGAAAGAAAGAAATAAGTATTAAAAATACTAAAATTCTTAACTAAACCAAAAGAAGACAATGGGGTCAAATAAACTAAAACAAAAAACATTAGAGACCCACAAAATCATTGGGGAATTAGTCACTTTAGTCCCTGAATGGGGAACGATTTGTCAATTTAGTCCCTGAATGCAGATAATATGCAAAACAGTCCCTGCATGGTCAATTTCAGGGACTAAAGTGACTAACGAAGTCTACATTCAGGGACTAAATTGACTAACGGAGTCTGCATTCAGCGATTAAATTGACTAACAAAGTCTACATTCAGGGACTATTTTGCAATTTATCTGCATTCAGGGACTAAATTGACAAATCGTTCCCCATTCAGGGACTAAAGTGACTAATTTCCCCAAAATCATTTCTTCTAACAACCATATTTTTTTTTTTGAAAGATTCTAACAACCATATCTTAAACAGTGCTTTGAACACATAATTCATGGAACGCTGTTACAAACATTTTTTTTCATTAAAATTGTGTTTTTGTTCACCCGTACACGTTAATATCTAGGACGAAGTGTATCAAAAGTCCTATGTTGAATATTTGTCAAAAAAAAAAAAAGTCCTATGTTGAATAGGAGCATTCAAAGCATAGGAGTGATGTGAATATTTCATTTACCTTTTTTTTTCAGATTTATGTCCTTCTCACTTTAGTTCCAATGACATATTCACATCACATTCATTTCATTTACTTTTTTTTTTTTTTTTTTTCGATTTATGTCCTTCTCACTCTAGTAGTAGTTCCAATGAATGACAAATGACATATTCACATCACTCTTATATTCATTTCATTTACTTTTACTTTTTTTTTTTCAGATTTATGTCCTTCTCACTCTAGTTCCAGTGACATATTCACATCACTCTTATATTCATTTCATTTACTTTTTTTTTTTTTTTTTTTCAGATTTATGTCCTTCTCACTCTTTATTAGTTTTCTCATTCATATATTATTCGACACTTCATTATCAAATATGAGGCACACTTCTTTCCTGCACACATAATCATATATATGGTTTTATAAGTACGTTTTCCCCCCTATAAGATTCAATTTACTACTCAAACTACTTGGGGTTTACAAATAAGGCATTGAAGCGCTAATCTTTGATTTTTTTTTGTAGGGAGAGTTCATAACTTCATGCTCCTATTTTTTGTAGGGAGAGTTCATAACTTCATACTCTGATATGTAGGCAAAATTTGACTTTGATTAAAATGAATTCAATTAAAAGTGGGTTTAAATGAAAATGATTTGTGTTTAAATACCTTCATATCAAAGTGAATGAAAAGATATGCTATTTGAATATAAAGATCACATTTGATGATACACAATTGTAAGTGTTCATAATCACTTTTGAAGATATTGAGAGGGAAATACATGTATATAATGTATAGCATTAGTCCTCCCCTCTCCCTCTCCAACAAGCCGACCCTAGTTTTATCTCTCTAGGTTTTCTCTTACAATTTCTTTATTAAGGGGTGGTTTTGGGTCAATTCTTGACCTGAAATCATCTCTCTTCATCTTTTTCTCTATATTTCAATCTAAATAAGTGATTTTCACATAGATCTAGATTTTTTTTTCTTTGTGATTTCATCGTCTAAGTGTGGTGGTTTGTTGTTCGTCGTTTTGTGCGGCGTTGTTTGATTTCCCGTCTTCGTGCGGTGATCATTTGATTCATATTGAAAGATCGATTATTCAATCAAAGATTTGGGCGTCAACGTTGCATATCCGGAGGCCATGGATATTCCGGTCACTTTAATTTTATCATATATTTTTGTTGGCATTGTGACATTATATGCCATTAACTTGGATGTTGTGAGTTTGGTCGCAGATTCATCCTTTACGTTTTTAGTGGTGTTGAATAATGTAATCTTTCAATTTGAATGAATGAATATCATTTTGTTTTTGTCAAAAAAAAATGTATAGCATTAAAAAGGTGTCATATCATAGTATTTTGAAGATATCACTCAGCACATAGTTAACGAGCTTCTTTAACATAGTTAACGTGCTTAGGTCAAAGACAAATCATACAAAATTTATAAAGTAAATCACAAAAGTCATTGTAATATCATAAATAATCTTTGATTATATTTCATTCACCTCTCAATTAAGTACGGATCTACATGAGATTTGGTGTAGCTATAACTACATCAAAATTATAATAAAAAATAGAAATACTAGTATAGATTTCTTTCATAGCGACTGTAACTTTGGTCGTTATATAAATGAAACGTCGTAACCTCCTCACAGGGGCGGACCTGTTAAGGTCCTGGTGTGGCAAGTGTCACGCCAAACTCATCCAATTTTTTTTGTTTGTTTAGTCCAAAACACAAGCATAGCCAAAAATTTTAAACTAGTGTAGTGTATTTGATGCAGCACAAAGAGAATTGTTCTACATTTGCCTCATGTTATTTACCTATTTATATAATAGTTTGGCTTTGTAAGCTTGCAAGGTTGCTTCTTCAAAAAAAAAAAAGCTTGCAATGTTGCCGACGTGGGACTTATTATCTATCTATGTTTTACAAAGCACGTATAATAACATGAAGTATTTTTTTTTACATATAGAGAATGAAATTACTTCTATAAAAAAATAGAGAATGAAATTAATTATTTATTTTAATATTAATATTAAGTAATATAAGTTTTTGTGATTATCAAGCTATATTTTTTTTGCTACTTGTTGGAAAGTGGTTTTACAAAATACCTAAAAATTGAGTTTTTATTGTTAGTGACATATATATGTTTGTCAAGCTATTATTAGGTTTTGACTACTAAAATTGATTTTATATTGTTTGAAATTGAAATTGAATTAGGATGAAGAATATGTATAGAGTTAACTAAGTAACAAGATGAGTGATCAACGGTTAAATGATCGTCTTATAACATATATAGAAAGAGATGTTCTTAGAACAATTAGTAATGATGTAATTTTAACTCATTTTCAACAAATGAAAAATAGAGTATTGTTTTTTTGTAATTTTGGTTGCTACAACTATTTTTAATATAAATTTTTATTAAATTTAGTTTTATTTAATTATTTGACAAAAAAATTGTGCCTCACCAACATTGTGAGTTCAGGTCCGCCCCTGCCTCCTCATGAGATAAATTTCAACATTAACCGACGAGGTTTGATTGAAGTGAGAGCAAAACATTGTATAAACCGGTCCCACACAAAATCTGTTAGCAAATGCAGAAACCTTAAACGACAGTTATTGTGAAACGGAGGGCGTATAAAATACTTTTGGATCATTGATCGGTTCATATATAAGCAATTGAAATTTGATAGGCGATTCTAGACGTTTGGAAATTTGAAATCTAGAATGATTATTATTTTGATTACACGCCTAACTATAATGGATTAATCCACAAGTAAATGAGAACATTCTTTTTATGAGAAGTTAATGAGAACTTTAGCTTCAAATCATATATTGTTAGTTTAGAAGAAAATAATAATCAAACTATCTGATAAGACGGTACTATCACGTCTTCCATCTTCATCTAGCACCAACTATTAGTTTCATTAATATGGTGTTTTTTTCTCACAATTATCAATTAATTGGCACAGATGAAAAAGATTTTACCAAAAAGAGTAAGTGTACATATCATGTGATATTTCATTTGTTTGAGTAATGATATTTGTACACCATTTTGTCAAAATGATATATATTTGTATAAGTACCACCATTTTATAACAATTTTTAAGATAATATTCTTTTTCTCTCTTCTTATTAGTCAAAGATAATATTGAGATAAAAAGAAAGAGAAAATGTATAAACACAATAAGACTGAAAGTTGTCCAAAAATTCTCTCAAAATAATTGTACAACTATCATTTCTCATTTGTTTTTCATCCAAATAAGTCATACATATCAAATATGATTTCTTTTAAAGTCATCAATCCCATTTTCAACTCATACATACATACATACATACAAAAATATAGACCAAACCAACATACTTTTAGACCTATGGACTAATTTTTAAGCGTTAACGCAATAAAAAGAGCAAAAAGACGAAAACATACGCAAGTGTTGGAAATGGTGCATAAGGGTCGATTAACCATTTGGAGAAAAAGTCTTACAATGCACTTGTGACACCCAAATCCTTTCTTTCATTCTAGACTCTTCAACCCCAAATTTTCACGGCTTGAAAAAAAACTCCCAAATTCAAGATTATTTACAATTATACGATTTCGGCTTCAAATTTTCATCATTCGATCTAATGTTGATGGCTAAAAACATTAAGAATTTCAACCCCAAAATTTCACCATTCCACCTTGCCATATTGATTAAAAATAATGATTAGTTAAAACTAGACCGTTTACCCGTGCTACCGCACGGGTCATTTACATTGAAAAATAATATATGAAAATAAATGTGATGGACTTCATGAAGTTACTTATTAACATCAATAGAGAAAAAATGAAGCTTGCAAGAAAAAAAAATTAGTTTGAGTTTTGCGATAATAGTTGTTTCAGAAATATTTTACCAATACATACATGACCAAACATAAAAGATAGTCACATATATTAGGACCAGTCTCCCTTGAAGAAAAAAATATTAGGACCGGTCTTGTGAAATAAGTTTAGATTCACTTGTGACAAATTAAAACATTAGTTTCACAAATTTGTTACACCATAACATCAATATAGAAAAAACGAAGCTTGGAAGAAGTTGCATATAATGAATGCATTGTTCAATGACCAATAATAGCATGACTAATGTATTCTCGGACAGTCAATCCACCGTGAGGCAACTTTGTCAATTTTTCTTTGTCTTTCTCTCGGATCATATGAACTATGCTTATGACTGGCTTTGTTATTCAAAAACTTAACTTATAATCAAATGTGGTTTGACATCTTTCTTTTTTATAATAGAATATGTGATTCACACCTGAAAATTCCCAAAAAAAAAGGAAAAAAACTACAATTGTTCAATTACCTATGTCATATAATTAAAATTAGGAATGTAAAAAAAGTCAATATATTCTCAGTCATTTTATTCCGCTGTTTTTTTTTTGTCGTCACACCATCTCCCTATTTTATATATATATATAGATAGATAGAGAGAGAGAGAGAGAGAGAGAGAGAGAGAGAGAGAGAGAGAGAGAGAGAGAGAGAGAGAGATAGAGAGAGAGAGAAATCCACATGCAAAAATTTATGTTAGATTAATATAAGTTGTCGTCACTATTATTTGCGAACATCTTGTGCTTGGATCGGAGTTCTTTAAATACATCTTTGCCAATTTTTAAAAAAATACAAAATGTGATTCCTCTTGTAGAAGGCGCAATATATATATAAATAAAGAAATCTGCATGTAACGATTTATGTTAGACTAATATAAGTTGTCATCACTCAATTAACTTCATAATAAGTAGAAAATTATGTTACATGATAAATCCACTTGCAACGAATTATGTTAATTCATAAGAAGTAGGAAATTACATTACTTGACTATGAGATTATTTTGGTACAAATCTAAATGCATTCTACTTTGATTTCCTATTTATTTCCTTTGTGGCCTTCATGTGTATTGAGTTGGAGTTCTTAGAATCATAGAGAAAAATATTAGAAATAAACACTTGAAACAACTAAGAAATTTCTTAATTTCTTAAACAACATCATATTCATATAAGAGAATAAACTGAGCAATACAAATGAAAGAGGATAAGTATAGATAATTACATAACCTAACCATATAGTCAATTTAAGAGGAACAACCAATACCTTCTCATCAATTAGCATATTAGAGAAATCGTCCACAAAGGTATGCGCACCTTTGTTTTTAACTACTCCCAGCCTGTGAAGTAAAGATTATACAATAAGATTAGAACACTTGAATAACATGGTTAAAAAAAATGTAGAAAATAGTTTACTTTGTGTCATTGACATCAACAACAAACCTAGTGGTAAAGCCAAAAGATCAGGAGAAAAATGATCAAATGCAACATATAATGAGTAAAAAAGGAATATGAGAGATTAGTGTTGGTTATATACGTGAAAAGAAAATAAGGGAAAAATTACAATACAAAATTAAAGAGCACCACCTGAAAGTTACTTGAATAAAGTGATGATGTCCAAAAGCCAAAATTTATATGACACAATGCTGAAAGCAAAAGATTGCATCAAAAAAGAATAAAACTATCAATCTCAGAAGAAAAAAATAAGCTATCTGGGTTAGATATTTCACATCTTATATTTTGCACATATATTAACCATTTATGGATTCAAAAAACTAAATTCATGAACAAAAATAAAAGAAAGGAAGAAGGGAACCAAGTATGGCGAGATTTTAGAAGTAGATAACATTTCATTTTCACATTCCCAACCTTATGAATTGAATTAGATGTAGAATTGAAGATCAAAAGATCTTAACAGTTAGTTAAACCTGACCATTATGTCCACATGAACCATAAAAACGCATGTGCAAGGGAAGCTAAAAATTTGGTTAACATTTGACTCTAACTTTTCATATGAAAGATGGAGTTACATATTTAATTTCATGCATTAGTTTTTTGTTTGGTATAATCACAATTCAATGAAAGTTATTAGTAAAAGAGATAGATTAAGAGGAGATAGCAAAGGTTTTTTTAGAGGTGTTATGAGAAGCTTTTTTAGGTGTGCCACATAGGCACAATCCAAGCTTTAGAATGAGGCAAGTTTCAATGTAGTTGAAATATGTAAAAATAGATAGTGGAAAGTTACAAAGCTCAAATGGTGAGTTACATAATAAATATAAGAATTAATATATATAAATGGAAATATTTAGTAAATAGATGAGTTACAAAATCATGTGGACCAATAACAACAAAGCATCTTTGACGCCAAAGAGTAGTAGAATTAGGGTTGACAATTTTTCTTAACATTGTTATTAGTATTAGAAATAAGTTAGATAAGGAGTGAGAAAAAGTTGGGTTGAGTTGCAAAATAACTCTAAAAGACATTCATTAATTACTTTTGAAGAAAGAAAAAAATGGTTTTTTCTTCAAAACAAAAGGTGTATCATGCTAATACACCCCTTTTAATTTTTGAGTGGACGTGTATCAACATTTCTCATATAGAAGTCGTCCTTATGCGATGAGGCTGCTGGGGCAGCTATAATTTGATATTTTGATTGGGAAATTTACAAGTTTCGGGATTTGAAACCTGCATATATTCTCGGAATGATGTGTCATAGTAAACTTTTTTTCCTTTCCCTTGCATATACGCCACTTTGTTGTTTTTGAACCCCACCCTTTCATGGCTTGGCTTCATCCCATGAGAAGTAGCACATTATTTAATACTCTATCCCTGATCATTTTTATAAAATAAAGATTAATGAATAAAAATTGATGTATTTGATTATTATTTTAAGCTAGATGCATTATCGTAGACTAGATCGTAGGTCCCTGTAGATCGGTCTGACCTGATTTGTGGGTGTGGTTGTTGCAATGGCATGTCCATTGAGTTCTCAACCCTGCCTAGGATCCATCTTTTGTGGCATGAGATCAACTAAGTACTATCACTTGGAATTTTATTATTGTTCCTAATACATAATATTTATCAGAAATTTCGTTGTCCTGTTTGTTTATAAGCTTATTATTAAATTTTTAATCAAATTATTTTCTTATTAAAAAATAATACTAAGTTATACCTAAAGAGAATAAGTAGTTTTAACTTTTAATGTAGTTTTTATTCTATCCAATTTCACTCTTAAATGTTCGAGCTCTTTTATTTTTGGTTTTATTCTTCATTTGAACTTTCACTTCATAGACATTTGCATTGAAGAAATACCATAGAGCACTAAAGTGAAATATTCAATTGATTCTCTATCTCGAGATGTCATAAACGATTAATGTTAGGAATATCATTTTTTTATAAGTCAAGAGTAAAATAACATTAAAAAGAATAATGTCCAACTAAGTTGGTATCCTACTTTAATATGTTGCCAGCTCATATATATTATTAAAAAAAAGAAAAAATTACATAAAAACAAGATGGACATAAAATCTGACCCAGTCAACTATCCTAACCGGCAAAACATAAAAAAAGATTCACAAAGTGGATCAAACCCTAAATAATTCTAACAAATAAATTTGGCAGATGAATCGATCGTCAACACGAAATCGAATGACGTACCATCAACTCCCTGCAACAATGACAACAAGCACTAACGACTCTTTCGAGTCTAAACAGTTCCATGTCAATTGACATGATGACCGGTGTTTGAACCCCAAACCTTACATATATTATGCATTGTCTCTACCAACTGAGTTAAGCTCACGAGAACATTTTACATTAACAAATGATAGTTCGAAATTTCATAAAATTGCGGTAATTTTTTTTTAAATGCTAAGGAGTGCCCTAAGCACATTGGTTAAGAGGACAAAAATAAAAATATTGTATTGAAAAATGATAAATTTAACTTTTTAAAAGTTAAAAAATTGTTGAATTCAATACAAATTTGCTACTTTTAATTTTCCTAACAAATAACATGTTTCCTAAAAGCATTTTTTTAGTGTTCACAATAGTTATAACAAAATAAATTAATTTCAGGCCCGACTCATTTCAAGATGCTATTGTTTGCGAGGATTGCTTTTTAGGCCCCTCAATATCTCTTTAGACCCCTTAAAGATACAAAAATGTCCTTAATAACATATCCGGTACATATAATCCGGTAGTTCATTTTAATTTTCCAGATTTTGTACCTCCGGAATGTATCTACCGGAAGCACATTTAGGTTGACTTAAGTACTCTGTTTTAATTCAGACCCACTTTGTACCTTATTAAACACCTCTTTCCATTATTTTGTGACGGCTAAGAAAAGCTTGTTGGCATGTTCTATTTAAACTAATTGTCATGCACTTTCAACTTACTCCTGTCAATCCAAATTGTTATCAACCCAGTTTGCCTACAATAAAAGTAAGGAAAAGGAGGTTGAAGAGCATCACCATAATCTTTCAAACTAACATCAGCATCAGCCTCAATAAATAAAACACCTTCTCCGGTGCAATCCACCATAAATTTCCTACTAGGACCTTCCCTTAATCTACCTGCAAATGGATAATAAAAAACAAGTGTTTTTGCTAATGCTTTTTTAATAATATCAACATGGTCTTTCCTGCCATATTTGGATCATATTTATAAAATTGTATCACTGGAATTTGAAAACGTAACCCTTCTTGGTCATTTATGTCCGAAATTAATTTTATTTCATGAGGTGTTGGTTTTGATGGTCAGGGGCACACCTCTTCACCGTGAATAACAGAGGTTGGGCCATATGAGAATATGTTTACGTTTTAATTACTATGCTGTTTCATTGACTTAGCTTAATTAATTAATGAATGAATTGAAGTGGAAAAATTAAAAAAAAAAATATATCACCCACCGTGGGGCTCGAACCCTCTACCAACTGAGCTAGACGGGCCACTTGTTATATTTTTATGCTAGAAGTAATTAACTCATTATTTACTAGTTTACTTGTTGTGTTTTAGCCAGTCACAGTTTGAGAGAGTAGACACTTCTGCTAGCTAGACCCAGCTTTGCTTGTTAAAATGCATGAATTTTACTTACAAATATAGAATCAAGAATGAAGCATAAAAACCAACACCTGTTATGCTTCATCCTATCTCGTGACTCGTATGGTATTTCATACATCTAGCTTAGCACTCACTCATGCAATGACATTTTACTGCCCCAACACTATCACATAAAAAACCTCATACACTTCTTCATTTTATCCACTTCATTTGAATATAATGGTTTACACAAAATATTTAACTTGTACTACTTGTGGTGGCATGATATATCTCTAATTTTCACCTCTAAAATAAATGTGTATTACCTTTTGCTAAATTTGCAGTTCATATATTCCATTCCACTTCTGCTCAAACCAAAAATCACATTACGAGGCTTTAAAAACTTGCATTTGCATGACATCCTTGGAAATTGTTGAAGAGTATTGCACTTTAGTTAGTTAGAGTGATTGATAAAGTTGGCTATAGAGATAGTTGGCCCTTGAATTGCTTAAAACTCAATGAAAGTACCTATCAAAACTCAGAAACGATGTTCTGATAGGGTTTGTATGAAGAAAGAAAAAACCTAACAATTACAAAAGTTCAATTCCGATATGTTGAGCAATTTGGAGGACCTATACACCCTACATACTTATGCCTCCTTAATTCAAACCCTTCCTACCAAAACAACAATGCTCAACTCCGATACACACGAAACATATCACGTTAGAGAAATGATATTTGTACATCTATTTTTTGACAACTTTGAAACAACTCTCTCTCTCATACTCACATGTGTTTTTATTCTCTCTCTCTCTTTTTCTTTCTCTCTCAATTGTTTTTGTCCAATAAAAAGAGGAGAAAAGTAGTTGTCACAAGAGTTCTACAAAATTGGTTGTACAAATATCACTCCTCATCACATTATTCTTTGTACAATTTTTAAGACACTTTCATTCTTTGCACGTTCAATTATATTGGGTTTGTATTTCAGAAGAAAAATTCTTAAATTTATATTACATCACATAACAAGTCCGTTTACCGACATACGGACCTAGAAACAAAACAATTCGAGGACGTTATGTTTCTCCCTAGTTCCTAAGATGATAACATAAGCACATTACAAAATTCATGCATGCAGGTCCCATGAATCTACATTTTTTTGGCGAATTGATGCTTTATCAAATGCAGGTGTTATACGATTACCCCATGCAGCTGCAAATGTAAACAATAGGAGTATATCCTACATTCTCTTTCTCACCAAAACTGTTCTACGCATACAATGATTTTATTTTATTTTTATAAACTCTAGACATACAATGTTAAACTGTTTTAAATCTTGTTTGTTGGGAAGAGGCTGCTGCACTTGAAACCTGAAATGTTTAATGATTATGCATGTAAAACTCAAAGCGTATGGGGTTGACACACTAACCTTTAAGTTCGATTCGCCCCCACCAATAACTGTAATTGGATGCAATAAGGAATGACCGGCGAATCCCCTTCAGGATACTATGAGTTCCTTGACGTGTATTGCACAACCACACCAAGCGTATCTCCTAACAGTATTTTACAGATTTATGGTTCCAGCAATTCACTCATGCATTAGAGAATTGATGGATGATTTAGAGTAAGAGAATGATGAAGAATTATGTTGTTAGTGCAACAAAATTCTGTCCAAAATTGTGTGTCAAATTAATGCCCAAATGCCAAGTATTTATAGTGCATTATATGACCCTTCACATGAGAGAAAGCACCTCTTTGACTTGAATCAATGTTATGGTTCATTAAGCACCATTTTGCCAAAGGTTATGATCATTCACACTTGAACCAATGCTATGGTTCATTAAGTTCATTAAGCACCATTTTACCAAAGGTTATGATCATTCACACTTGAACCAATGCTAAGGTTCATTAAGCACCCCTTTGCCAAAGGTTCTAATGTATATGAAAGCTTCTCATGAAGATTTACAACTCTTGATCTAAAGTGATTACATTATTTTGGAAATCACCAACAATCCCCCACCATTTTCAAAATACTAAATCTCATAAATCCGGAAATTTCATGCCTTCAGATAATGGTATCTCACGATTTGAACCATTACTTAGTAAGTTAAGTTTTCGCTTATTCCCAAATAGTATGGTAGGCAAGCTTTGAACCAACTATTCATTAGAACAAGTGTGCATAACTTACACATAGAATCTCGGTACCATTGATAAAGAGACTTGTAAAATGACACATTAAGAAGGTCTTGTGTCATATATCCCTTTTCATGAGAATTTAAGAGTCAAGCCCTTGAACTCCGTGAAGCGGCCAAACTTCATTCTCACATAGGTAGACTATATCGGGAATGCCCCATAAGTATGCATTCCAGCAAATATATGCTATATGTCCATTAAGAGGAAAACCTCATCCTACCTTTTTTCTTCTTATGGTCCAAGTACTTTTACCCTTGGGATGTATCTATTGTCAAGTACTACAATTACTCTAATAGTGTACTTTCACCATTGAACCCAAGACTTGATGCTACTCAAGTGTGGGTTGAGTTTCCACTATTGGTAATCAATTAGATATGGGCTTAAGTCCCATCCCCAATGATGTCTTCAACACCATATCCTTTGTCAGACCTTTCGTCAAAGGATCTGCAAGATTCTTCTCTGTTCTTACGAACATGATGGAATTTACTCCATTAGAAATCAAGTCTCTTATATAGCTATGTCTTAAACCAATATGCCTTGATTTCCCATTATAAACTTGGCTATAATCTTTTGATAGTGTGGATTGACTATCACAATGTATGGATACTGGCGCCATTGGCTTTTGCCAAATTGGTATGTCATACAGTAAATTTCTTAGCCATTCTGCCTCTTTACTCCCTGCAGCCAATGCAATAAATTCTGCAGCCATGGTGGAATCGGCAATGCATGTTTGTTTCTTTGAACCCCAAGAAACTGCACCTCCACCAAGGTTGAAGATCCATCCACTTGTGGAAGCATGATCTTCAACATATGTTACCCAACTAGCATCTGTGTATCCTTCTAAAACAGAAGGCTCTCCACTATATGTTAAACAATAATTCATTGTTCCCTTTAAGTATTTTAATACTCTTTTCACAGCGTGCCAGTGTTCTTTACTTGGATTGATAGTATACCGACTTAACCTTCCAACAGCATATGCTATGTCAGGTCTAGTACAAGTCATAGCATACATCAAGCATCCGATTACTTTAGAATATTCAAGTTGTGCCACCGGACAACCTTTGTTTGGTTGCAAACTGACAGTTTGGTCAAATGGGGTAGATATCTGTCATACCCCAATTTTTGACCTAAGGATCCTACATTCCTACACTGACACGTGTCATTTAGACCTTGATCAGTATTTGACTTTTCAACGAAATTTTCGGCAGAGAGGCATAAGATGAAATCAAGAATGGTCTACTAGAACATTCTCCAGAACATTCTGGTCGTATTACAAGTGAAACAAAGTGACCTCATTATGTCCCATCAAGTGTGTCACTAGATTACAGCTGCACAACACCACACGTTTTGCTTCAAAAGTGCATGGAACTAAAAGAATGTTCTTGAGAACATTCTGATGGAACTTCAAAGAGATAAGAATGACATCATCATGTCCTCTCATGTTGCCACAAGATCACAGCTGTTTTCATCACGTGTGTTTGTCTCAAAAAGGAAAGGAACAACAAGAACGTTCTTAAGAACATTCTTCATGTGAAAATTTTACAACTTGCACATTCTTGCTCTCCAAGCAACAAAGGACAGCACTTGTAGCTTTCAAAGAAGTACCAAACAGCTGTAAACAAGTGGCCTCCAAACTTCTACAGCTTGCATTCACGTGTTAACCTTTTCTCTTTGCAAATTGGAAATTCCAGAACGTTCTGGAGAACGTTCTGCATGAACAAAAGTCACATTTTTCTCATTCTTGCACACCAAGTAACAAAAACATAAGCACATGGGTTGTTTTTTAGCAAAGGAAAACACAGCTGTACTACAACCTCACGTGGGTTGTCTCAAATGGCTAGAAAGAAGAGAATGTTCTTCAGAACATTCTTCACTTGGAATAACACATTTTTTGCAACACTTGTGCATCAAACAACAAAGACATAAGCACATGGGCTGTTTATAGCAAGGATAACACAGCTGTTTTTGTCTGTGAAGCTTCAAGACATAAGGTTCTATAAATACAAGCATATAGCAAGGCAAAAGGAAGGGGCTTACACACAAGAATTCCACTCTTTCTCTCACGTGAATATTCAAATAAATATTCATCAAGCTCTTCAACAATCTCAACAAGCTTTTTTCTTCCTCATCACCATCAACAAACAAACAAAAAAATCAAACAAAAAAAAACAACACACCATCATTACCAAAACAAACTAAAAAAATCAAACAAAACAACCTTTTTTTTTTCTTCTTTTTTTTTTTCCTTCTACTCTCCCCACAAAGGTATATAATCTTTTTTTTTCCTTTTCTCTTCTTCCTTTCGTGCTCTCTCTCTCTCTCTCTCTCTCTCTCTCTCTCTCTCTCTCTCTCTCGCTATATATATATATATATATATATATATATATATATATATATATATATATATATACCTTTTTATTTATTTTACACTAAAATACACACCTCGATCCAGAGTGCTCTGGTCCTAATTAACTGTTAATATTATATTTTTGTTTAATTTAATTATTCTCCAGAACAATCTGGTACTTGTTAATTAAATTAATCCAGAGTGCTCTGGTCCTAATTAACTGTTAATATTATATTTTTGTTTAATTTAATTATTCTCCAGAACAATCTGATCCTTGTTAATTAAATTAATCCAGAGTGCTCTGGTCCTAATTAACTGTTAATATTATATTTTGTTTAATTTAATTATTCTCCAGAACGATCTGGTCCTTGTTTAACTAAATTAATCCAGAGTGCTCTGGTCCTAAATCAACTATTAATATTATACTTCTGCTTATAAAATCATTCTCCAGAGTATTCTGGTCCGTGTTAAAATAACCTTATATTTCAGCTTAACATTATTTTTCTCATTTTGCTTATATAATTTTCATATCATTATTCAAAACAACAAAAACATACAAACATACAAAAACCATAAAATATTTTCATAGCAAACCTTGATTTTTCAATCAAGTGATCGTTCATTTTTTTCTTAGTCAAATTTCAAATCAATTCTAATTCAACTTTGAGTCTATTTCCTTTCAATATAAAAAATACAAACCAATTCCAATTTGCCACTTGGCTCTTTATTTCAAACCTTTTTTCCAAACTCATAAAAAAACACTCAACCAATCAAACGTCAATTTTTACCCCGAACTACGAGGTTTTGATCCCTCACGGGTACGTAGGCAAAGGACATGCGTCCTTCCAAATCAATAAAAAATATAGATAAATTAGGCCTCTCTTTTCTTTTATCATTTCAAATTCCATTTTTTAAAGCAAGCAAGTTTATGACACAAAAGTTAAATAAAATCAAGAGGTTCTCGTAGAGTACTACGAATATTTAGGGTGCTTAAAACCTTCCCTAAATATAACCAACCCCCGAACCCTTAATCCCTAAAAATGTGGTATTTGAACCTTTTTCCATTTTCTTTTGAAAATAATTAAATGTTCAGTCGTGAAATCGAAAGCGGGTCGAACGTCAATAAAAAGGCATTCGACCGACCGAAAAATGACGCGACAGAAATGGCGACTTCACTGGGGACTAAAAGTAAGAGGGTTAAGCCTAACTTGGCATTATTTAAATTTTGTGCTAAGCTTGCAAAAAAAAAAAAAAATTAATAAAAGATGGAAATTACGTGTATATTTGTTCTCCTTCTTCTATCTCCTTTCTAAACGTGAGTGGTAAGATAAGTCCTACACCCGGACTTGAGGGAAATTAAGATAGGACCGGGTATAATCATAGTATCCTTGCCAAGAGTACTCTTCGGTATTGGTACATGTGATAACCCACTCAATGGAGGGATCTTGGAGGTATACTTTTGTCGACGTGAGTACTCGCGTATGACATGTTACTTTCAAGTGACCGTCGAAGTTGAGAACCTTTAATCACCTTTAACCCATCTTGGCTTTTAGGACGTAGTGCGGTGGCTAGTCGAGAGTACTCTCGTATTGGTCGTCACGCGATACTACACCCAAACGAGACTAACCGATGAATATTGTTGGAACGAGAGTACTCTCGTCACCTAACAAATGTTCGGACGTGGTTGAAAACTTTGGGGACCTTGGTAGAACCTTTGTTACATGTGCAAATAAAAACCTTAGCCCTTACCAAGTGGCGTTGTTATCCCTAAAGCTCCAACATTGTACATCTTAAACCTCCTCATATTTCCTTGCATGATCATACATCCATGCATTCATTCATGAAAACTTTTACCATTCATTAAAATATTGAAGGATTTATATTGGTTTTATTGTAAACATCGTAGATATGGCTTTTAAGACAAGGAAGCTTAAGCAGTATAGCTTCAGGAATCTGGATCTTGTAAGGTTAAGGGATCTAAGGAATAAGGTGAAATGCTCAAACCGCTTCCATCAGGACCATGGGAATCTGCTCGGTATTGTCCGGATGAAGGTCGATGAAGGACTCCTTGGGACTTTTGTTCAGTTCTATGACCCAGTGTATCATTGCTTCGGTTTCCCAGAATTTCAATTGGTTCCCACTTTGGAAGAATATGCTTTTTGGATTGATCGACCAGTGCTTAATCAAGTACCTTTCAGCGGTCTTGAAAATCCTCCTAAGTTCTCAACCATCGCCGAAGCTCTCCATTTACCAACTACCGAAGTAAGAGACCATATTACCACTAATAGCAAACTCTTAGGTTTCCCTACCAAGTTCCTGTACGAAAAAGCCGACTATTTCTACAGAATGTCCAGTGCTGACGCCTTTGATGCCATCCTTGCCTTACTCATTTATGGCCTAGTGCTCTTTCCCAACCTTGACAACTTTGTCGACATCCATGCCATCCGAATATTCCTTTCAAAAAACCCTGCTCCCACGTTGTTAGCCGATACCTATCACTCCATCCATGAGCGTACCCTGGCGGGTCGTGGACTTATCAAGTGTTGCGCACCGTTGCTCTATAAATGGATTACCTCTCACTTACCCAAAACTCCTCGTTTCACCACCAATCCAGATGGTCTCCGTTGGTCAGATAGACTCATGGCCCTTACTCCGAATGAGGTGGTGTGGTATGAACCAGCTTACGACAAGGGAACCATCATTGATAGTTGCGGGATATTCAACAATGTACCGCTCATCGGCATGTATGGAGGAATCAGTTATAATCTGGTTCTTGCTAGACGCCAGTTTAGGCTCCCCATGGAAGGAAAGCCTCTCAGCGTTCATCTA
Organism: Medicago sativa; assembly: GCF_051527215.1. Lineage (NCBI taxonomy): Eukaryota > Viridiplantae > Streptophyta > Magnoliopsida > Fabales > Fabaceae > Medicago > Medicago sativa. The sequence continues at coordinate 6,220,298 of NC_140753.1, forward strand.
GATAACATATACTACCACAATGAGAGTGACACTGCGGGAATGAGGCGTCAAATTGCACGAGCTTGGCACGCCATCCGGAGGAGAGATAGAGGCCAGTTAGGAAAGCGGACGGGGGCCATCCATGCAGACTATACGCAGTGGGTTATTGATCGATCCATTGACTTTGGAATGCCTTATAAGCTCACCAGGTTCTTGTCTACAATTACTCCAGCACCACCCATGCCTATGACCTTTGAGACTGAGAAGGAATATCAGAAAAAGATAGCTGAGTTGATGGAAGATAATACAAGAGTGACAGAAGAGTATAAAGAAGCAGTATGCGAGAACGAATGTGTAATGGGCCTACTTGAATGGAAGGATCAGGAATTGTTAGATTGAACGAAGAGAAGGAGGCCATAATTGGCCAGATTCCAGGACAGAAGAAGAAGCGGAGTGCTTTCTTTGCCAACACATGTTCGTATCCGTCTCCATAGAGGATCGAAACTTCCTCCCGAGTTGGTTGCTACCTTATGTCTTACATTTCATTTTTATAAGTCCATCCCTTGGCTTAGTTGTTAGCCAGGGAATTATCTTGTAATGTGTTATGTCTGTAAGTCTATCCCTTGGCTTAGTTGTTAGAAAGGGAATTATCTTGTAAACACTTTATTTATTATCAATGTTTGGTTTGTTTTGTTTACAATTTTGCTTTTATAAGTCCTTTGATAAGTAAAAAAAAATCATATCCATTTTTGCATAAACATATCATGCATCATCCTGCATTTCATAATTTCCAAACTCAAGTCTCACTAAATTTTCTTCTTCATCAGAATTTAAGTCGTCTCAACTGTGCCCGACGCACTCGCTACCGGTCAACTATTGTATACGGCACTCGGGCAAACTTTAAGAGAAAAATGGAACGCATCGAGCTGGATAATACGACACTTCGTGATGAGGTAGCAGCTCTAAACACCAAATTGGATGAGTTGGCAGACATGAAAACGAAGATGGAAGAGTTAACCGTTCTGGTAAAGGTTTTGGCAGTGGCACAAGCTCCACCCCCACCTCCCTCTCCTATCAGAGTGCACGCCGAAGCTACTACCTCTGCTGGCCCTGAATGGACTTTTTGTGCCGACTCTCCGACATACTCAGCTCCACAACGGTCCACGCCATGGTTTCAACCTTTGACTGCCGGCGAGATACTCCGCCCCATTGCCTGTGAAGCACAAATGCCTACTTTTCAACATGCAATTCCTGTTCCTCGGCAAGTCCCGATGTTTCCTCCAGCTGCTGTGACCTACTCAGCGCCTGCTGTTCATACTACACCACAAGAAGAAGAACCCATCTTCCATTCCGGAAGTGTAGTGGGGCAGGATAGAGTTGACGACTTACAAGACAAGTATGAAGAGATGCATCGGGAATTGAGAGCTCTAAAGGGAAAAGAAGCTTACAGGAAATCTGCTTATGACCTCTGTTTGGTACCGGATGTCCGGATACCCCACAAATTCAAAGTACCTGACTTTGAAAAGTATAAAGGAGACTCCTGCCCTAATGATCACCTGACGATGTACGTAAGGAAGATGTCTGAGTTTGCTAAAGACGATAAGGTCCTCATTTACGTTTTCCAAGAAAGTTTGGCTTACCCGGCTTCAAAATGGTACACGAATCTGGATAAGGCAAGCATCCAAAAATTCCAGGACTTGTGTGATGCCTTTGTGCAACAATATGACTATAATGTAGACATGGCGCCCGATCGAGGCGACCTCCAGGCTGAAACTCAAGGGGATAGAGAGACATTTAAGGGGTATGCTCATCGATGGAGGAACATTGCAGCCCAAGTTAGCCCACGGGTGGAAGAAAGTGAGATGACCAAGTTGTTCTTGAGAACCCTTAATCCTTTCTACTACGATAAGTTGGTAGAGTGTGCATCCAGGAGCTTCGCGGATGTGGTCCGCGTAGGTATAACTGTCGAAGAAGGTGTTCGAGAAGGACGAATAGTGAAAGACAGTGCGTCTACTAGCGGTACAAAGAAATATGGGAGCAACTTTCCAAGGAAGAAAGAACAGGAAGTCGGTATGTTGACTAACGAAAGAGCCCGACCGTTTTCCACAAATACAAATCACCAACCACATCACCAACCACAAAGGCCTCAAGGACCTCAACCATATTATCCTCCATTATACCAGCCCAATTACCCTCCACCACATAATCTTCAACAACACTACCAACACCCATATCACCCTCAACCATATAATCCTCAACAACATCACTTCCAGCCTCCACAACAACCTCGCCCTCCCAGAAACAGTTTTCCTCCCATACCAATGTTGTACAAGACCTTGCTACCCTCTCTGCTTGCGAGAAATCTTGTACAGACTAAACCTCCCCCCCAAGTACAAAATCCCTTACCTCGTTGGTACCGCCCTGAGCTTACATGTGAGTTCCATCAAGGAGCACGAGGCCACGATGTGGAACAGTGTTATGCTCTCAAGGATGCAGTTCAAAAACTGATCAAAGACAAAGAGTTATCTTTCACGGACCCTGACCTTATTGCCCAAAACAATCCCTTACCACCTCATGGGCCTGCTATTAACATGATCCAACTTTATCAAGAAGATAGCCCAATCCTCAATTCTCATGATATCAAGACTCCATTGGTCCCGATACACGTAAAAATGTGTGAAATGTTACTTTTCAACCATGATCATGAAGCATGTAGCGTGTGTTCTGTAAATCCTCGTGGCTGCGTACAAGTCCTGAATGACGTACAAGGTTTGTTGGACACCAAAGAGCTGACTGTCACCAGAAAAAACAAGGATAAAGATGTGTGTGTCATCACACCTATATTCAGAGCCCGGGAACCACTAGTGATAACACTCAGCCCGACGAATCCAACCATCACTCCTCTGGTAATTTGCTCTCCTGAACAGATCCCGTACACTTCTCAAAGTGCCATCCCATACAACTATGAGTATGCGATCGTAGAAGATGGAAAGAAGATACCGCTGGACTCGCCAGTCCCTGTGGACAATATCGCCGAAAGTAGTCAAATTCTGAGAAGTGGACGTATTATCCCTCCTGTTGTTCAAAGAAAATCTGGTACTCCGGTGGAAGAACTGATGAAGGAGCGAAATCTGGGCAAAGGCAAAGCCATAGAGCAGTCTAGTGGAACCACTTATGAGGATACTGATGAAATCTTGAAGTTGATCAAAAGGAGCGAGTACAAGATCGTGGATCAGCTGTTACAAACTCCGGCAAAAATCTCTATCATGTCTCTGTTATCCAGCTCCGACGCCCACAGAGAGACTCTAATGAAGGTCTTGGATCAAGCCTATGTGGACGACGACGTGACGTTGAGTCAGTTTGAAAGCATTGTAGGAAATGTGACAGCCTGCAACAACTTGAGTTTCAGTGATGAGGACCTCCCACCGGAGGGAAGAAACCACAACTTGGCGTTACTTATCTCTGTCCTGTTCAAAACGGACTCTCTGTCTAACGTCCTAATAGACACGGGGTCTGCCCTCAATGTTATGCCAAAATCTACCCTGGATCAGCTGTCATATTCGAAGGATCTTTTAAAACCCAGCTCAGTAACGGTGAGGGCATTCGACGGGACTAGAAGGTCTGTGTATGGGGAAATAGAATTGCCTATCTCGGTGGGCCCACATGAATTCAAGATTAATTTCCAAATTATGGAAATACAGGCCTCTTTCAGTTGCCTACTCGGCAGACCTTGGATCCATAACGCTGGGGCAGTAACGTCCACACTTCATCAGAAGCTGAAGTTTGTCAGTCAAGGGAAACTCATAACCGTGAACGGTGAGGTAGCATTGTTGGTTAGCCATTTGTCATCCTTCTCCTTTATTGGTGGTAACAGTACAGATGGATCATCATTTCAAGGACTCTCTTCCGAAGAGAATGTGGAGAAGGTGGAGACTTGTATGGCTTCTCTGAAGGATGCCAAGAGAGTAATACAAGAAGGTAAGACTGAAGGCTGGGGTCAGTTAGTGGAGCTGACTGAGAACAAACGCAAAGAAGGAATAGGTTTTCCCAACAGTAAGCCTGGGGTATTCAACCCTATTGGAGGTACTTTTCATAGTGCAGGATTCATTCATGCTCCATCAGAGATTAATGCACTGCTCGAGGATCAGTCCAAAGAAGCAACACTTGTCTTTGTGACGCCCGTAGGAACTTGCTGCAACTGGATCGCGGTGGACGTCCCTTCTGTGATGCCTTATTCTAAGTAATGTGTTTATCTTGTTTTTGTTTTTCTTAAAATTCCTTTCGTCCTGCCCCAGACGAAAGTGAAATCATGTAGGGCTTTGCTTCAAATACTTTTGTTATAAATAAAAATCGTCGTTTCTATCACGACCGTTACTTTATTTTATTTCACATTTTCTGGAAAAATGGTAACACATAAAACCAAAAAAAAATCTTGTTTTTTATTTTGTTTTCTTCCTTTTAAAAATCAAATTCAAAAGTCTGCATTTACCCATTAAAATTAATCATAAATCATGTGCAGACTGAACATAAATGAGCCCGTTGAACACGGTAACCCTATGCTTCCTCCCAACTTCGAAGTCCCTGTTTACGAGGCTATGGTAGAAGAGGATGAAGAGATTCCTGATGAGATCAGATGGATGTTAGAACAAGAAAGAAAGGCTATTCAGCCTCATCAGGAAGAAATCGAGATTGTCAACCTGGGTACTGAGGAAGACATGAAAGAGATCAAGATCGGGGCATTGTTGGATGCGACAGTTAAAGAAAGAGTAATTGAGCTTCTCAGGGAGTATGCCGACATATTTGCATGGTCATACAAGGATATGCCAGGGTTAGATACTGAAGTAGTAGAACATCGACTGCCTCTGAAGCCCGAATGGCCTTCGGTTAAACAGAAATTAAGAAGATCTCACCCTGATATGGCCCTCAAGATCAAAGAAGAAGTACGAAAGCAGATTGACGCTGGTTTTCTAATCACCTCTGAATATCCTCAATGGTTAGCCAACATAGTACCTGTTCCGAAGAAAGATGGCAAGGTCAGAATGTGTGTCGACTACCGAGATTTGAACAAAGCCAGTCCGAAGGATAATTTCCCTTTACCTCACATTGATGTATGAAGGTGAGAAAAACACAAGAAGGGGGGTTGAATTGTGTTTTAGAAAAATTCTTCGTTTCTCCTAAAAACTGAACACACTGATCAGAAGCTAAGTGAGACAGCTTCTGAAGTGATAATCAGAATCTAAATGCAGCGGAATAAAACAGAGAGAGAGAGAAGAAGAACGACACAAAGCAATTATACTGGTTCCTTCCACAATCCGGAAGTAGTCCAGTCCCCCTTGCACTTCCAAGGAGATTTCACTATGAGTAATATCTGATTACAAATGCTCAAGCACACAAGCAAGAGACTTCCAATGCTCAAGCACACAAGCAAGAGACTTCCTTTGCTCAAGAACACAATCAAGAGACTTCCTGCTCAAGCACAACTGCAAGAGACTTCTTAACTAAACAAAATTACACAGAAAATTGTTTAAGGTTGAACACTTGATATACAATCAGAGGTGCTCACAATACAAATCAGATACAGACTCAATGGACTTAAGAATTTCTAAGATATGACTTGAGACACAGAAATTCTAAGTGAATGCAGAACAATTTCAGCAGAGGTTTGGTACTTGTGAAAATCTTGTGAGTCTTTCGTTCAGCGTTCTTGCATTACCAAATCTCTAGGTCTTCACTCCTTTATATAGAGGTGTGAAAGAGACGTTGTGAAATTGCCAGCGCACCAAAGAGTCGTTGTTGAAGCTTGATCTTTCACCAATGATATATTGCCTGATTTGGTTGTTGTCCTATGAAGAACAAATTTGAAATCCATTCCTTATCCAAAGGAACATCTATGCAGGCGAAACCGTATTCTGGAGCTGTTTTCTTGTCCTGTAGCGTGGACACAAAACAGAGTAGTGGAGAACGTGGTTGTACAATTCGTACAAAGTACAATGTCAACGCTTTCGTCCAAATTGCAAACACACGCCTTCAAACACCTTTGAAATGACCGTTGCAAACTCCACTAATCCTTTGTTTGTGTTTTCGAATCCAATAGACAGCTTTTGCATTGATAATTCTTCAATTCTTGATTCTTTGCAAATCCAGTTGATATTCAGCTTCTGGTGAAATGGCTTCTGATGAGGCAGCTTCTGATGATGCAGCTTCTGATGATATGACTTCTGCAGCTTCTGATGACGCAGCTTCTGATGATGTGGCTTCTGGACCTCTTGTCTTCAGAAGCACTATTCTTCAGGAGCAGCTTACTTCAGGAGCGCTATTTCTTCAGGAGCAGCTTGACTTCAGGAGCGCTTTTTCTCTTCAGTAGCAAGTTGCCTTCAGGAGCGTCCAAGCTTCAAATTTTTGTTGTTTCCATAGCTCTTTATTTGCTCATTCAGAACCAATGATGATGTAACTTTATAATTATGGTCCTGTACACTTGAACAAATATTAGCTAGTCCAATTTACAATTTTTAATACCTTGTTATCATCAAAACCCTTTAAGGTTCATTGTTAAACACATTTTGTTCCAACAATCTCCCCCTTTTTGATGATGACAAACAAAAGTATTTAAAATTGATCAATTGTTGTTAATCTAATTAACAAGTTGACTTTGGGGTTCTGAGGTTTGTAAGCTCAGAATCTGAGGTTTGTAAGCTCAAACTCCCCCTGAGTCTGATAGTCTTTAAGGTGAGGTTTGTAAGCTCCCCCTAAGTTCTATCCAGGTTAATTAAATTCATTTTTCGCGCAATAAAATTATCAGAGCTTAAAAACAAAATTGAATCATTGAAAGAATTAACTTATAGATAAGAAGAATGGTTCAATTAATTTTACTTGAATTTTGATACTCCTTCGTTCGTTCATAGCTTATACCAATAAGGTAAGAAAAAAATGATAGAAGTTTTTCAAAAATTTCAAATGCCATTAATGGGGCTCAGAGCCTTTAAATACTTGTCACATATACTCCCCCTTTTGTCATTATCAAAAAAAAATAAAAAAATTTAAGCATAAAAGACAAAAAGATATGAGAAAAACTCAAACAGGAGAGAGTATAAAAGAAAGTGAACTAAATAAGTCAGAGCAAAATATATGAACATGTATATCAATTGTCAGAAGCAGCTAAACAGTCAGAATCAGTAAGCATTCAGAAGCAAAGAGAATTAAATCAGAATGGTTTCAGAAGCAAGGACTAGGAATTTAAAACAAACAACAAACAAAAAGAAAAACACAAGGGTGTGCAACTAAGGGTTGGTTTGATGTTGTTTCTTCATCTCCTCCATTTCTTCAATCTTCTTCTGCAACAGTTCTTCAAGCTGTTGTTGCCTCTGGAGAAGAGCCTGTTCCCTTTCCTTAGCTTCTTGCTGCTGCTGTGCCATCTGTTTCTTCAGAAGCTTACACAACCTGGCTTCTCTGGTCAAGTAGTCCGTTTCTGAGAAGAAAGGCTGGTTTGCCAGGAGCAGTGTAGAACTTCTTACTCTGAGACTCTGATTCAGATGCTCCATTAACTTTGCTCCATTAACTTCCTGACAGAAGCTTCCTTGCTTCTGATGCACTTAGCCCTTATGCTTTCAATTAGCTCAGTTGCCCGGTTCTGAAGAGATGCCCAGGAGTCATCATATGCACTTGTGAGATCAATTGTCCTTCGTTGATCCACAAGATTATGCAACTGACTCAGGATTGAGAGAAGCTCAGAATTAATATATCTAGATTCCAGGATGTTTGAGGGTGGTTGTTCAAGGATTTCAAGATCAGAATCACTGATTTCCAAATCTTGAACAGGGTTAGGAACTGGAATGGTAAAGTGTGTTTGTGTGTTTGAAGATGAAGACTGGTCAGAGGCAATGTGAGTGGTAGAGGTTGAGGCTTGAACATTGACTAGAGAGATGTCAACATCCATGGGAGTTGGTTCTGGGGAGTGTTCAGGTAAAGGTTGAAATTCAGTTTCAGTTGGTGGTTGTTGTGGTGAAGATGATGTTTGAGTGTTGAGTTGGGGGTCAATGGTAGCTGTTGGTGATTGTGGGGGTGTTGTGGGTTTATGTGGTTCAGGTGTTTGTTGATGGGGGTTTTCTGAAACAACATTTTCAGAAGCAGCTGCTTCTGGAGTTGCTTCAGAGGCCTTTTCTGAAGTAAATCTGTCTATGGGTAACTCACCTGAGTAGTGGAGAGCAAGATTGTCTAAGACAGAAGTGTCTTCTATTGGTTCAGGTGCTGATGGTGAAGAGGGTGAAATGGGGAGAGAGGTGACTGGAATCTGAATTACCTGATCTGCAGGGCCAGCTTCAGAAGTGATCTTTTGTGGATCAGCAGCTTGAGGAACTACTTCTGAAGTTCCCTCTTCTGGAGCATTTTCAAAAATGAGCATCATATCGTCTTCCTCATTGTCTTCAGTAGGCTTACCAGCAATGGCTCTTACTTCAGCCAATTTATCTTTGTAGAACCTATCACAATCTTCCAATCCCAAGGCCTTGAGCTTTTCATCTCTTTGATGAATGTATTGTGCTTTTTGTTCCTTTCTGTCTGATATAAGATCAGAAGCACGTTCATCTGCCATCCTTTTCCTTATTGGAGTCATCTCAACCATAGGACTCACAAGTTGAAGGGGAGCCTTCTTCTTCTTCAGCTTGGGATCAGCCTCTTCTTTCTCCATTTCTTCAAGAGCTTCCTCCAGCTGCTCTTGGGTGATTACCAAATCTGCCTTACCTTTTCTTCTTTTCTGAGGAATAGAGGCAGCACCAACCTTCTGCATCTTTCCTTTTTCCTTGATAGAAACAGGTTTAGCAGCTTCTGACTCAGTACTAGTTCTGGCATTCTTTCCTTTAGTAGGAGCAGCATCAGATTCAGAACTAGTTCTGGCCCTTTTTCCTTTAGGTGCATCAGAAACAGCAGCTTCTGACACAGCAACTGCTTTGGCCTTCTTGCCTTTCCCTTTAGCAAGAGCAGCTTCCTCCTGAGACCTCGCATCTTCCTCCAAGACGTACTCAGCTACTAATCTAGCTAAGTGTTCAGGATTACTTTCCTTAACTATGGAAGGAAAGTCCCTGATAATCTCAGATTCTTCTGTGGTCAACTCCAACCATTTCTCATCTTTAGGAGCTGTCTTGAAAAAGTGCATTGAATGCAAAGTCTTGCTACTGATAGTCTTCTCTGCAGTAGAAACTTCGAAGCATTTATCAGAAGCATCCCTTGTTCTTCTCAACAAATCCAGCACCTTCCCTTGATAAAAGATCTCAGAGAGCAATCTTCCATAGGGCACTTGTTTCCTTCCTTTGACTGTGCTTTCATTAATAGCCCAGCAGAGATGATCCAATACATATCTTGGAAAGTTTATCTTTTCCAGATTGGTCATGAAGTAGATTGCTAGCTTCTGTTGGTTGTTGGGTTGATCAGACCCACCTGCTCTTTGAAAGAAGCAATCGTTGCTGAATTTCACCAACATTCTATTGTGAATCTCCATTTCAGAAGGCTTAGCATCTTTGTTACCACCCAGAAGAGTGTTGTAGTAGTTTTGCAGCAGGACATCATCCTTCTTAACAATTTCTTGAAACCTCCCTTCTGCATCCATTCTACAAGCTTTAGCAACAATCTCCTCTGTGATGATTACAGGAATACCCATCACTTCAGACCTTATCTCAAGGCTACTGAAGGAAGTGGGATTCAACTCAATCTCCTTCTTTCCTTTCTTCGACCCAGCTGGTTTATCTGCTGCCTTCACAGACTTTCTATTGACAATTTCAGCCCTTAACCAAAAATCTTTGACCAAGTTCACATATGTTGGCCCATTTAGCATGTTGAAGTAGCCAGACAGTTTCTGAGTTTCTACGTAGCCTTCCATGTCCACTTCGTACTTCTTGAGTGAAGTGAAGTCCACTGGTGATTCTACTTGGACGATTAAGGATTTCCATGGAATATCCATAGTCTTCTCTTTGTAGATGGACCCAGATTCTGATACGCTTTGCTTGTTTGATGTAGATTCTGAAACTTTTGAGCTTGATGATGCCATTTGATGATTGACGAAGATTTGAAGAAGATGAAGATTTTAGGGTTCTAAGGTTGAGAGAATGCGCTTACTTCGCAAGAGGTTTGAGAGCAAATGTGTTTGTTGTGAGTGAGTAGTGTGTGAATTGACAAAGTGTTAAAAGTAAAACGATTGCAATTCAAAAGAGACAAACAAACATAACATTAATGACAAAATTGGGGGCGCGTGAAAAGTACTTTCAAAGCTTTTAAATCATCATTGCCCTTTTAGTTATACACCAACACATACAGGCCACGTAAGAAGTTCACAGAGTAACTACCAAGTTAGTGGGCCAGAAGTTACTTTTTAAAAGGTAACTTCCAACGTTTCCACTAATTCAACTATTCAGAAGCAACAAATCCAGCTTCTGGACTTCAGATGCTGACGTCATCATCAGAAGCGAGTTTTCCTCAGAACCTCAATAAAGAGCTTCTGATGGACTACCGCTTCTGAACTAACTTCAGAACCTAAAATCCTATTCAGGAGCAAGCAAGCATTTAATCAGATACAAAGTGCATGTTCAAATTTTTCTTTATAAAATCAAATCTTTCAACAGTTAAAGGCTTAGTAAATATATCAGCCCATTGATTTTCAGTATCAATGAATTGTATATCTAAAATTCCTTTTTGAACATAATCTCTGATAAAATGGTGTTTGATTTCAATGTGCTTCGCTCTTGAATGCAAAATTGGATTTTTAGACAAACAAATAGCAGCAGTATTATCACAATAAATGGGAATACTGTTAGCAGTTATCTGATAATCTTCCAACTGATGTTTCATCCAAAGTAGTTGTGTACAACAACTTGCAGCTGAAATGTATTCTGCTTCTGCTGTAGACATAGCAATAGTTGTTTGTCTTTTGCTAGCCCAGGATATAAGATTATCACCCAGAAATTGACAATTGCCACTGGTTGACTTTCTTTCAATCCTATCACCAGCATAATCAGCATCACAGAATCCAATTAGCTTATAATCTAAGGATTTCCTATAAAGGAGTCCAAGATTGGTCGTTCCTTTCAAATACCTGAAGATTCTCTTGACAGCAGTCATATGAGATTCTCTAGGATCTGATTGGAATCTTGCACACAAGCATACACTGAATAAAATATCTGGCCTAGATGCAGTGAGGTATAACAAAGAACCAATCATACCTCTATACAGCTTCTGATCTACTTTAGCTCCTTCATCTTCTTTGCTTAAGGTGCACGTAGGGTGCATTGGAGTGTTCATCACTTTACAATCTTCAAGTTTGAACTTCTTCAGAAGCTCCTTTGTGTACTTTGATTGATGAACATAGACTCCATCTTTGCATTGATTGATTTGAATGCCCAGGAAGAACTTCAGCTCTCCCATCATGCTCATTTCAAATTCATCCTGCATTAACTCAGAAAATTCCTTGCAAAGAGATGCATTAGTAGAACCAAATATTATATCATCAACATATATTTGCACAACAAGAATATCTTTCTCAAGGGTCCTTCTGAAGAGTGTAGTATCAACCTGTCCTCTTTTAAAATCATTTTTGATTAAGAAATTACTTAGTCTATCATACCAAGCTCTGGGAGCTTGTTTCAAGCCATATAGTGATTTCTTCAGTTTAAAAACATGGTCAGGATATTTAATATCCTCAAATCCAGGAGGTTGCTTGACATACACTTCTTCTTCTATGACACCATTTAGAAATGCACTCTTGACATCCATTTGATATAATATTATGCCATGATTAACTGCATAGGAAAGAAGTAACCTGATTGCTTCCAATCTTGCAACTGGAGCAAACGTTTCAGTGTAATCAATGCCTTCTTGTTGACTATACCCTTGTGCAACAAGTCTGGCTTTGTTTCTTGTTACTTCACCTTGCTCATTCAGCTTGTTTCTGAATACCCATTTTGTTCCAATAATGTTCTTGTGCTGAGGTTTGGGTACCAGATCCCACACATCATTTCTTTGAAATTGATTCAACTCTTCTTGCATAGCTAGGATCCATCCATCATCTGAAAGTGCTTCATCAACTGTTGTAGGTTCAATCATTGAGATTAGTCCAATCATTGACTCTTCTTGTCTGAAATGTGATCTTGTTCTTCTTGGACTATCTTTGTTTCCAATGATTAGCTCTTCAGGATGTGAAGACTTGTGTTTGAATGTGTTTCTGGGAGGATCTGCTTGATGTGAGCCATCTTGTGCTTCATCAGAAGCAGCTTCATCTTGTGCTTCTGATGTGGGTTCAGCTTCTGAACTATCTTCAGATTCAGCTATCTGATCAGGTTCTGGAGTAGCTTCAGGAACCTGTATCTCTGCAGAACTTTCACCTTGCTTTGAAGTTTTATCTTCAAGCTCCTTGTCATCAAATTTAACGTGCATAGATTCTTCAACACAAAGTGTTTCTGAATTATACACTCTGTATGCCTTTGACCTTTCAGAGTAACCTAAAAAGATTCCTCTTTGGGCCTTGGCATCAAATTTCTTTAGGTAGAGCTTGTTGTTCAGAATGTAACATGTACATCCAAATTGATGAAAGTAAGAGATATTGAGTTTTCTTCCTTTAAAGAGTTCATATGCTGTTTTCTCCAAAATAGGTCTAATATAGATCCTGTTTTGAACATAGCATGCTGTATTCACTGCTTCTGCCCAAAAATGTTTTGGTAAATTGTTTTCATGAATCATGGTTCTGGCCATTTCTTGTAAGGTTCTATTCTTTCTCTCTACAACCCCATTTTGTTGTGGTGTTCTAGAAGAAGAGAACTCATGGAAAATTCCATGTTTTTCACAAAAAGCTTCAAATGGCTCATTTTCAAATTCTCCACCATGATCACTTCTGACTTTCAAAATTTTTGATTCTTTTTCAGATTGAATTTGAGTGCAGAAGCTACTGAATACATCACACGCAACATCTTTACTCTTTATGAATTTCACCCAAGTCCATCTGCTGTAATCATCAACAATGACTAATCCATATCTACTTCCATATAGGGATGCAGTACTCACTGGTCCAAATAAATCAATATGGAGTAATTCTAAAGGTCTTGAGGTTGAAACAATGTCTTTGGTTTTAAAAGATGATTTCACAATTTTCCCTCTCTGACATGCACCACAGAGTGCATCTGAATGATAGTCAATGTCTGGTTGCCCTTTCACAAGTTGTAACTTACTAAGCTTAGAGATTAACCTCCAGTTAGCATGTCCCAACCTTCTGTGCCACATCCATTTCTTATCATTCACTGATAGTAGGCACATCACCTTCTGATCAGCCAGTTCAGAAAAATTGATTTTATAGACATTGTCAACTCTCTTTCCTTTGAACACAATGGATTTGTCTTCCTTGTTGATTACTGTACAGTTGGGTTTTTCAAAAAGCACATCATAACCATTATCACAAAATTGACTAATGCTCAAAAGGTTATGTTCAAGACCATCTACCAACCATACATTATTAATTGAGGTAGAGGAGTTACCAATAGTTCCTGTACCTATGATCTTGCCTGACTGGTTGCCTCCAAATTTCACATTTCCTCCCTCTTTCATTGTTAGGCTGAGGAACATGGACTTGTCTCCTGTCATGTGTCTTGAGCAACCACTGTCTAGGTACCATGATCTTTGCTTTGGCACTGCTCTTAGACATACCTGCATCATTGACATTTTTAGATTTAGGTACCCATTGTTCTATGGGTCCTGGAAGGTTAGTACTTAAGGCTTTACTCTTCACTTCTTGTACCTTGTGCTGTGAGTTGGGTTGCTTCTGATTAACCATCACCTTAGGTTTTGGTACTTCAGAAGCAGTAACTGTCTTCTTCTGAAACTTAGACTTCAGAACCCCAGATTTTGGTTTCACCAGACTCTGAGGAATAGGTTCTGATCTTTTCAGGATCCTAACCTTTGAAGTTTTGGAATCAGATTTGATCATAGCCTTTGACTTAGAGTTCTTTGGCTTTGAAGTAATCTTAGCCTTAGAACTAGAAGCTTCAGGTTCTGATTGAACAACAGTTTCCAACTCAGCCCCTTCTGGTACAAAGAATGTTTTCAGACCTTCCTTGATGCATTCACAACAAGACTTTAGATTGGTTTTCTCCAGTTTCACTTCTGGAAAGCCAATTCCTCTGCCATTGTTCTTGTAAATGCTATAAATCATAGAAGCCACTCTGCTTCTGTCAATGCCAGATATAATAAAATCTTCAAGAGCAATTTCATGGTTACTTAAAGGTTTTTCATTACACTTTTCTTGTAGCTTCTGACATAAGAACCTGAGCTAATCTTCATATGTTTTACACATGAAGTCAAAGCCCCTAAGTCCTTGTTCAGAAGCTTTCAGATCCAATAAAGTTGATTTTTGCTGTTGTACCAAATCAGCATATTTTTCTTTTAAATCCTTCAACTCATTGGTTCTTACTTCAAAATGTGTAAGAAGTTCTTTAAGTGACTCAACAAGTTCATCTCTGGGAATTTTGGAATATACCTCGTTTTCATCTTCTGAGTCTGAATCTGACCCAGCTTCTGAAGTTGCTGTTGCTACCAACCCAACAGCTACCTTTGCATCTTCATCAGCTTCCTCTTTATCAGATCCAGATTCACTACCCAAATCATCCCAGGTTGCCATTAAACTCTGCTTAATCTGCTTCTTGAATTTGCTTGGTTTGAATGTAGACCTCTTTGACTTGTCCTTTGACTTTTCTCTTTGAAGATCAGGGCATTCAGCAATGAAGTGACCTGGCTTCTTACAGTTGAAGCATCCCTTCTGATCTTCTTTCCTTGAGCTTCTGGAGTTACCCCTTCTGGAGAGAAACTTTCTGTTCTTCTTGGCCAGATATTGAAGTCTGTTTGAGAGCATGGCCATTTCTGCAGCATCTGGTTCAGAATCTGAACTTGACTGTTCTTCCTCTTCAGATTCAACCACTTTGAGAGCTTTTGATGACTTGCCTTTGGATGGAAGAGCTATTGATTTACTCTTCTTAGTAGACTCATGTTCATTAAGACTTAACTCATGAACTTTGAGAGAACTAACAAGATCTTCGACACTTAAAGTGTTTAAATCTTTAGCTTCCTCAATGGCAGTCACGTTCGGTCTCCATCTGGCAGGTAAGCTTCTGAGAATCTTGCTTACATGATCAGAAGCAACATAGCTCTTCTTTAGAATCTGTAGACCAGAAACTAAGGTTTGAAACCTTGAGTACATCTCCTCAATAGTTTCATCATCCTTCATTTTGAATAACTCATACTGATGTACAAGCAGGAGAGCCTTTGCTTCTTTGACCTTCTTGCTCCCTTCATAATTTGAACAGAGAGAAGCAAACATAGCTTTAGCAGTGGATTTGTCACTCATCTTCATGTATTCTGCTTTGGGTATGGCAGTGACAAGAGCTCCTCTGATAATATGATGCTTCTTGTAAAGTTTCCTCAGTTCTGGAGTATGTTTCTTTCTATCCACAGCAGCTCCTTCTTCATCAAGGACTAAATCACCAACACCATCTTCCAGAATATCCCATAATTCTTCATCTAGGCTCATGATGTAACTGTAAAAGTTGGTCTTCCACCAAGAGAACTCTTCAGCATCTCCATTGAACTTTGGAACTTTTCCAATACTGGTTTTCTTACTATCACTATAATCATGTGAAACATTTTTATAGCTAGTATCACTAGAACCAGAACCATTAGGAGGATGAGTAGTCATGTTTTTCTCAGATCTTTGACTGTTGCACGGTTAAGTGTTACACAACAGACCAAGGCTCTAGATACCAATTGAAGGTGAGAAAAACACAAGAAGGGGGGTTGAATTGTGTTTTAGAAAAATTCTTCGTTTCTCCTAAAAACTGAACACACTGATCAGAAGCTAAGTGAGACAGCTTCTGAAGTGATAATCAGAATCTAAATGCAGCGGAATAAAACAGAGAGAGAGAGAAGAAGAACGACACAAAGCAATTATACTGGTTCCTTCCACAATCCGGAAGTAGTCCAGTCCCCCTTGCACTTCCAAGGAGATTTCACTATGAGTAATATCTGATTACAAATGCTCAAGCACACAAGCAAGAGACTTCCAATGCTCAAGCACACAAGCAAGAGACTTCCTTTGCTCAAGAACACAATCAAGAGACTTCCTGCTCAAGCACAACTGCAAGAGACTTCTTAACTAAACAAAATTACACAGAAAATTGTTTAAGGTTGAACACTTGATATACAATCAGAGGTGCTCACAATACAAATCAGATACAGACTCAATGGACTTAAGAATTTCTAAGATATGACTTGAGACACAGAAATTCTAAGTGAATGCAGAACAATTTCAGCAGAGGTTTGGTACTTGTGAAAATCTTGTGAGTCTTTCGTTCAGCGTTCTTGCATTACCAAATCTCTAGGTCTTCACTCCTTTATATAGAGGTGTGAAAGAGACGTTGTGAAATTGCCAGCGCACCAAAGAGTCGTTGTTGAAGCTTGATCTTTCACCAATGATATATTGCCTGATTTGGTTGTTGTCCTATGAAGAACAAATTTGAAATCCATTCCTTATCCAAAGGAACATCTATGCAGGCGAAACCGTATTCTGGAGCTGTTTTCTTGTCCTGTAGCGTGGACACAAAACAGAGTAGTGGAGAACGTGGTTGTACAATTCGTACAAAGTACAATGTCAACGCTTTCGTCCAAATTGCAAACACACGCCTTCAAACACCTTTGAAATGACCGTTGCAAACTCCACTAATCCTTTGTTTGTGTTTTCGAATCCAATAGACAGCTTTTGCATTGATAATTCTTCAATTCTTGATTCTTTGCAAATCCAGTTGATATTCAGCTTCTGGTGAAATGGCTTCTGATGAGGCAGCTTCTGATGATGCAGCTTCTGATGATATGACTTCTGCAGCTTCTGATGACGCAGCTTCTGATGATGTGGCTTCTGGACCTCTTGTCTTCAGAAGCACTATTCTTCAGGAGCAGCTTACTTCAGGAGCGCTATTTCTTCAGGAGCAGCTTGACTTCAGGAGCGCTTTTTCTCTTCAGTAGCAAGTTGCCTTCAGGAGCGTCCAAGCTTCAAATTTTTGTTGTTTCCATAGCTCTTTATTTGCTCATTCAGAACCAATGATGATGTAACTTTATAATTATGGTCCTGTACACTTGAACAAATATTAGCTAGTCCAATTTACAATTTTTAATACCTTGTTATCATCAAAACCCTTTAAGGTTCATTGTTAAACACATTTTGTTCCAACAATGTATTGGTTGATAATACCGCTAAATGCAAAGTGTTCTCCTTCATGGATGGTTTCTCCGGGTATAACCAGATCAAGATGGCTCCCGAGGATAGAGAAAAGACGTCTTTCATCACGCCTTGGGGCGCCTTTTGCTACGTAGTGATGCCGTTTGGTTTGATCAATGCTGGTGCCACCTACCAGAGAGGTATGACCAAAATCTTCCACGATATGATACACAAAGAGATTAAAGTCTATGTAGATGATATGATTGTCAAGTCGGGGACTGAAGAAGAGCATGTTGAGTATTTGTTGAAGATGTTTCAGCGTTTGAGAAAGTACAAACTCCGACTGAATCCTAATAAATGTACCTTCGGTGTCAGATCCGGGAAGCTTCTGGGTTTTATTGTCAGTCAGAAAGGTATCGAAGTAGATCCCGACAAAGTCAAAGCCATCAGAGAAATGCCTGCTCCAAAGACTGAGAAACAAGTCAGAGGATTCCTTGGTCGACTGAACTACATATCCAGATTCATCTCTCACATGACTGCTACATGTGGGCCAATATTCAAATTGCTTCGCAAGGATCAAGGAATCGAGTTGACTGAAGATTGTCAAAAAGCCTTCGATAGTATCAAGGAGTATTTGTTAGAACCTCCAATTCTCATCCCTCCAGTTGAAGGAAGACCCTTGATCATGTATTTGACGGTGTTAGAAGACTCTATGGGCTGTGTACTTGGTCAACAAGATGAGACTGGAAAGAAAGAACACGCCATTTACTACCTGAGCAAGAAGTTTACTGATTGCGAATCTCGATACTCCGCACTCGAGAAAACTTGTTGTGCTTTAGCCTGGGCTGCCAAGCGTCTCCGCCACTATATGATTAATCACACTACTTGGTTGATATCTAGAATGGATCCAATCAAGTATCTATTTGAGAAGCCTGTTTTAACAGGAAGAATTTCTCGTTGGCAGATGTTGTTGTCCGAGTACGATATCGTGTACCGCACTCAGAAAGCTATCAAAGGCAGTATCCTGGCAGATCATTTGGCTCATCAACCAATCGAAGATTATCAGCCTATCAAATTTGACTTCCCGGATGAAGAGATCATGTATTTAAAGATGAAAGATTGTGAGGAACCATTGATTGATGAAGGCCCTGATCCTGAATCAGAATGGGGTTTGATATTCGATGGAGCTGTTAATGTCTATGGTAGCGGAATTGGGGCAGTCCTCGTTACTCCTGAGGGCAACCACATCCCTTTTACTGCAAGACTACGTTTTGACTGCACAAACAACATTGCAGAATATGAAGCTTGCATCATGGGTATTGAGGAAGCTATTGATTTAAGGATTAAAAGAATCAAGATACATGGTGATTCAGCCCTTGTGGTCAACCAGATTAAAGGAAAGTGGGAAACTCATCATGCTGGGTTGATACCGTATAGAGATTATGCCAAACGTCTGTTAACTTTCTTCAACAAAGTAGAATTGAATCATATTCCTCGTGAGGAGAATCAAATGGCAGATGCTCTAGCTACTTTGTCTTCGATGATCCAAGTGAATTGCCCCAAAATTGTACCTCTAATCAGCGTCAAGTTCCTTGACCGACCTGCTTATGTGTTTGCTGCTGAAGCAGTCTTTGACGACAAGTCGTGGTTCCATGATATTAAAGTTTTCCTTCAAACACAAGAGTATCCGACCGGGGCATCTCGCAAAGATAAGAGGACTCTAAGAAGTTTGTCTAGTAGTTTCTTCTTGAATGGCGATATTTTGTACAAAAGGAACTTCGACGCCGTTTTGCTCAGATGTATAGATCGGCGTGAAGCAGATTTGTTAATGCAAGAAATACATGAAGGCTCGTTCGGGACTCATTCTAGTGGTTATGCAATGGCTAAGAAGGCGTTGAGAGCAGGTTATTATTGGATAACGATGCATGCTGACTGTTACCATCATGCCAAGAAGTGCCACAAATGTCAGATTTATGCGGATAAGATCCATATACCGCCGTCCATGCTCAATGTTATTTCTTCCCCGTGGCCTTTCTCTATGTGGGGCATCGATATGATTGGTCGGATTGAACCGAAAGCTTCCAATGGACATCGTTTCATACTAGTGGCCATTGATTATTTCACCAAATGGGTCGAGGCGGCATCTTATGCTAATGTGACCAAGCAAGTGGTGGTCCGGTTTATCAAGAACAATATCATCTGCCGCTATGGTGTTCCTAACAAAATCATCACGGATAATGGTACCAATTTGAATAACAAGATGATGAAAGAACTGTGCGATGATTTCAAGATCGAACATCACAACTCTTCTCCTTATAGACCACAGATGAATGGTGCCGTCGAAGCTGCAAACAAGAATATCAAGAAAATTGTGCAGAAGATGGTGGTCACATATAAAGACTGGCATGAAATGTTACCCTATGCTTTGCATGGCTATCGTACCTCAGTACGTACTTCAACGGGGGCAACCCCTTTCTCTTTGGTGTATGGTATGAAGGCTGTACTCCCGATAGAGGTTGAGATCCCGTCGTTAAGAATCTTGAAGGAAGCTGAGTTGACTGAAGCCGAATGGTGTCAGGATAGGTATGATCAGTTGAACTTGATTGAAGAAAAACGCATGACAGCTTTGTGTCACGGACAGCTATATCAGTCAAGAATGAAGCAAGCATTCGATAAGAGAGTGCGTCCCCGTGAGCTTAAAGAAGGAGACCTTGTGGTCAAAAGTATCAAGTCATTTCAACCAGACCCCAGGGGCAAATGGACACCTAATTATGAAGGTCCCTATGTTGTTAAGAAAGCTTTCTCTGGTGGTGCTTTGATACTTACAAATATGGATGGAGAGGAGTTACCTCGTCCTGTGAATTCTGATGCAGTCAAGAAATACTTTGTCTAAAAAATGTATAAAAGAACAGCTCGGTAGGTCGAAAACCCGAAAGGGCGGTCTAAACCAAAAATGAGCGTCTCGATGGATTGAAAACCCGAAAGGGCGGTCCATGCAAAAATTAGAGGCATAAAAAAAAATGTTTACCCTGATGGATCGAAAACCCGAAAGGGCGATCTATGCAAAAAAAATTAAGGGATTATGACAAGTAACTGCATCAGAATAAGCATCGCTCACTTGGGGCACCTTAGCTGTCAGAAGTTCTCCGATATCGAAGCATCAAAGCAGTGGAATTCAAAGTTGTTTAGGGAACATAGCGGTTATTATGTTCAATGCACCTTCCCCATATTAATTACCATTTTCCAAATTCTGTAATCTGTGGTGACATGTCTTTGGCCGGTTACCATTTCTATTAAATCAATTTGAGCATGTGCCTCTTTATTTGGAATTCTTATTTATTGTATGTGCAAAATTTCTTCCGTTTTTACATTAGTACTTGAAGCAAAAACTTTGAAAATTCTTTTGAAACTTTTGTGTTTTCTTCAAGAAGAACAAAAAGGACAAACATATCATCTTTACAACTATGTATCATAGGAGCATGTGTCGGCATTCGGTCCGAAAGCAGGTAGATGAAACAAGTAGACATAGTCATTGCTAAAAAAGAAAAAAAAGATAGCTCGCTAAGTTAAAAAAAAAAAAAAAACCAAAAGGGCGACTTAGGCAAAAATGAGCTTCCCGTTGGATCGAAAACCCGAAAGGGCGATCTAGGCAAAAGTTAGGGATTCAAAAAAAAAACCAAAAAAAAAAGAAGTGAAATATACAAAAAAAAAAGCAACGACTATTTGAAGCATGAATTAGAGAAAGTGCCTCGGGTTTAGAAACGGCGACTTCTATCAGTGTTTATTCAAAAGGGCCTTACCCCGACGATGTTTGATTCATCCCCAAGTAATGTTATCCCCAATGAAGAGTGTTGAACGATTGTAGCGTGATGTCGGGCCATTTTCCTTTGGACCTGCCCAGCTGTGTCTCATCAATCTTACCATCATATTGTCATATGAGTCTCATACATATTCATACATTCATTCATTCATGCATACATAGCATGCATACAAATATCACTTATACATGGTTGCATTGTCACCCAGCTGTCTTATTTCAGTGGTATCTCATAAAAAATGTCATCCCCAATAGGACTGATTCAAAGAGCGTCACCAATCAAATTTGTTTCAAGTGGCAGGTCCCACCAAATATTCATCTTTACCAATGTCTATCCAAATTTCCCTAGTAATTATTCAAACCTTATCTCGAGTGTCCTTTGTTAACACACATGTCTTTACTACTTCAAAAGTAATAGACCCTGTATTGTTTGTCTTTACTACTTCAAAAGTAATAGACGGTTTTATTTCTTAATGTTCGTCTTTACCACTTCAAAGGTAACAGACATGTCTTTACTATTTCAAAAGTAATAGACAGTTTCATTTCTTGTCATATTCGTCTTTACCATTTCAAAGGTAACAGACACGTCTTTACTATTTCAAAAGTAATAGACAGTTTCATTTCTTGTCATATTCGTCTTTACCATTTCAAAGGTAACAGACACGTCTTTACTATTTCAAAGGTAATAGACAATTTTATTTCTTAATGTTCGTCTTTACCACTTCAAAGGTAACAGACACGTCTTTACTATTTCAAAAGTAATAGACAGTTTCATTTCTTGTCATATTCGTCTTTACCATTTCAAAGGTAACAGACACGTCTTTACTATTTCAAAAGTAACAGACAGTTTCATTTCTTGTCATCTTTACCATTTCAAAGGTAACGTCTTTACTATTTCAAAGGTAATAGACAATTTTTTTTCTTTATCACGTTCGCTATTATCACTTCAAAGGTAATTAGCATTCTTTCCTCCCCAGCAATCATTATCTGTTTGTCCGCCAGTCGGCATATGTTTGTCGTTGTTGCATTCATAATTGCATTTGCATGCATTCATATCATTATATTCATAAGTATTGCATTCTCAACATTTCAACTGGTCAAAATTGGTGTACTTGATATTTAAGTCTCTTCGACCCGTCGAAACAAAGATTCTATCTTCAAGTCTCCGGACGAAGAAACTTAAATAGGGGCATCTGTCATACCCCAATTTTTGACCTAAGGATCCTACATTCCTACACTGACACGTGTCATTTAGACCTTGATCAGTATTTGACTTTTCAACGAAATTTTCGGCAGAGAGGCATAAGATGAAATCAATAATGGTCTACTAGAACATTCTCCAGAACATTCTGGTCGTATTACAAGTGAAACAAAGTGACCTCATTATGTCCCATCAAGTGTGTCACTAGATTACAGCTGCACAACACCACACGTTTTGCTTCAAAAGTGCATGGAACTAAAAGAATGTTCTTGAGAACATTCTGAAGGAACTTCAAAGGGATAAGAATGACATCATCATGTCCTCTCATGTTGCCACAAGATCACAGCTGTTTTCATCACGTGTGTTTGTCTCAAAAAGGAAAGGAACAACAAGAACGTTCTTAAGAACATTCTTCATGTGAAAATTTTACAACTTGCACATTCTTGCTCTCCAAGCAACAAAGGACAGCACTTGTAGCTTTCAAAGAAGTACCAAACAGCTGTAAACAAGTGGCCTCCAAACTTCTACAGCTTGCATTCACGTGTTAACCTTTTCTCTTTGCAAATTGGAAATTCCAGAACGTTCTGGAGAACGTTCTGCATGAACAAAAGTCACATTTTTCTCATTCTTGCACACCAAGTAACAAAAACATAAGCACATGGGTTGTTTTTTAGCAAAGGAAAACACAGCTGTACTACAACCTCACGTGGGTTGTCTCAAATGGCTAGAAAGAAGAGAATGTTCTTTAGAACATTCTTCACTTGGAATAACACATTTTTTGCAACACTTGTGCTTCAAACAACAAAGACATAAGCACATGGGTTGTTTATAGCAAGGATAACACAGCTGTTTTTGTCTGTGAAGCTTCAAGACATAAGGTTCTATAAATACAAGCATATAGCAAGGCAAAAGGAAGGGGCTTACACACAAGAATTCCACTCTTTCTCTCACGTGAATATTCAAATAAATATTCATCAAGCTCTTCAACAATCTCAACAAGCTTTTTTCTTCCTCATCACCATCAACAAACAAACAAAAAAATCAAACAAAAAAAAAACAACACACCATCATTACCAAAACAAACTAAAAAAATCAAACAAAACAACCTTTTTTTTTCTTCTTTTTTTTTTCCTTCTACTCTCCCCACAAAGGTATATAATCTTTTTTTTTTCCTTTTCTCTTCTTCCTTTCGTGCTTCCTCTCTCTCTCTCTCTCTCTCTCTCTCTCTCTCTCTCTCCATCTCTCTCTCTCTCTCGCTATATATATATATATATATATACCTTTTTATTTATTTTACACTAAAATACACACCTCGATCCAGAGTGCTCTGGTCCTAAATCAACTATTAATATTATACTTCTGCTTATATAATCATTCTCCAGAGTATTCTGGTCCGTGTTAAAATAACCTTATATTTCAGCTTAACATTATTTTTCTCATTTTGCTTATATAATTTTCATATCATTATTCAAAACAACAAAAACATACAAACATACAAAAACCACAAAATATTTTCATAGCAAACCTTGATTTTTCAATCAAGTGATCGTTCATTTTTTTCTTAGTCAAATTTCAAATCAATTCTAATTCAACTTTGAGTCTATTTCCTTTCAATATAAAAAATACAAACCAATTCCAATTTGCCACTTGGCTCTTTATTTCAAACCTTTTTTCAAAACTCATAAAAAAAAACACTCAACCAATCAAACGTCAATTTTTACCCCGAACTACGAGGTTTTGATCCCTCACGGGTACGTAGGCAAAGGACACGCGTCCTTCCAAATCAATAAAAAATATAGATAAATTAGGTCTCTCTTTTCTTTTATCATTTCAAATTCCATTTTTTAAAGCAAGCAAGTTTATGACACAAAAGTTAAATAAAATCAAGAGGTTCTCGTAGAGTACTACGAATATTTAGGGTGCTTAAAACCTTCCCTAAATATAACCAACCCCCGAACCCTTAATCCCTAAAAATGTGGTATTTGAACCTTTTTCCACTTTCTTTTGAAAATAATTAAATGTTCAGTCGTGAAATCGAAAGCGGGTCGAACGTCAATAAAAAGGCATTCGACCGACCGAAAAATGACGCGACAATATCGGTTTACAATCTAAATGATTGAATTTCTGAAGCACCTTTTCTATGTAATGAGATTGGGATAAACCAATATGGTTACCATCTCTTATGATTTTAATTCCTAAAATCACATTAGCTTCTCCTAAATCTTTTATATCAAAATTTTTGGATAAGAAAGCTTTAGTTTCTTCTACCTCATTTATACTTGTACCAAAGATCAACATGTCATCTACATATAAGCAAATCATGACCCCTTTTCCATTTTGGAATTTACTGTAAATACACTTGTCAGATTCATTTATGATGTATCCGTTGGCTAACACAACTTGGTCAAACTTTTGGTGCCATTGTTTGGGTGCTTGTTTCAACCCATATAAAGACTTAGTTAATTTACACACTTTATCTTCTTGGCCTTTGATCACAAACCCTTCCGGTTGTTTCATATATACCTCTTCATCCAACTCTCCATTTAGGAAAGCAGTTTTAACATCCATTTGATGGATTACAAACTTATGGATGGATGCCAGTGCAATTAGCATTCTGATTGATGCTATTCTTGCAACAGGTGCATATGTATCAAAATAATCAATGCCTTCTTTTTGTGTAAACCCTTTAGCAACTAGTCTAGCCTTGAATTTATCAATGGTACCATCCACTTTCATTTTCCTTTTAAAGATCCATTTACAACCTATCGGTTTGGATCCGGGTGGGAGATCTACCACTTTCCAAGTTTTATTACCCATAATTGAATCCATTTCTTCTTGAATAGCTTCTTTCCAAAAGGCTGAATCTTGAGATTTTATAGCCTCTTCATATGTTACCGGATCATTCTCAAGGTTAAAGCAAATTGGTCCATAACTATTTATGGATTTACCTGTTCCTTCTACAAGAAACATGAAGAAATCAGATCCAAAATCTTTCTCTTTCCGGATCCTTTTACTTCTTCTAAGTTCTGAACCATCCAATGTATCTACATTAGATTCATTGTTTTCTAAATTTTGTACATTAGAATGAACAATATCCTTGGGGATAAGAAATTGAGTTAAATCTATCTTCTTGAAAAATTGCATCTCTTGACTCAATTACTGTATTAACAGAATATGAGTCATTTGATTCAATAGTCAAGAATCTGTATGCTTTGCTATTTTCTGCATAGCCTAAAAATACACATTCAATTCCTCTTTCCCCAATTTCTTTCTTTTTGGTTCATGCACTTTCACAATTGCTCTACAACCCCAAACTTTTAAATAATTAAGAGTCGGCTTCCTTTGTTTCCAAAGTTCATATGGGGTTATTTTGTTCCTTTTGTTTGGAACCCTATTGAGGATGTAACATGCTGTTAGCATTGCTTCACCCCAATATCCTTTAGATAATCCAGAATAGGACAACATGGCATTAACCATTTCTACCAAAGTCCTATTCTTCCTTTCCGCTATTCCATTTTGTTGTGGGGTGTATGGTGCAGTTACTTGATGCACAATACCAGTGGATTTAAAATAACTCGGATGATAGAACTCTCCTCCCCTATCACTTCTAAAGCATTTAATGAAAGTTTCATGTTGAAGTTCTACTTGTGCTTTAAATATTTTGAATTTATCTAAGACTTCATCTTTTGAATGCATTAAATAAACATAACAAAATCGAGTGCAATCATCAATGAAAGTAACAAAATACTTTTTACCACCAATGGTGGGCCAACCATGTAAATCACATACATCTGAATGAATTAAATCTAGCACCCTAGAACTTCTTTTAACACTTTTAAAAGGTTGTCTTGTAATTTTAGTCAACATGCAAGTAGTACATGAATCAATGTTTTTATCAAAATTAGGAATTAGATTTGATTTCATCATATCCTCCAATTTTCTATAATTAACATGTCCTAATCGCATATGCCATAAATCACAAGACTCAACAATATAAGCAGAAATCATATTATTATTATTATTATTATTATTATTATTATTATTATTATTAATATTTGCAACATTACATTTGAACATATTCTCACACAAGTATCCCTTTCCTACAAACACACCCCCCTTTGAGAGGATAAATTTATCTCCCTCAAATACAGATTTGAACCCATTCTTTTTAAGTAATGGTACAGAAATCAAGTTCTTCCTAACTTCAGGAACATAAAATACATCTTTAAGAGTAAGTTACTTTCCAGAAGTGAATTCAATCTCTATGGTCCCTTTTCCTTGGACTTGTGATGAAAGTCGTTCTTAGCATCAAACAAGATAAGTATTTGTATATCGTCTCCACAGGGAATAGTGCGTTATCAAGGACAGTTTAACATCAATTATCATTCAAAGTATTAAGAGTACTTGTTTGTTTGAATTGAAATGTATCTAGCTAAACTAATTGCAAAAAGTAAAAGTTGAGATAAATAAGGATTGAAACTTGTTAAGAGTAGCGTTCCTTAACCAAGCGTCACACGTAACCTAATGATCCATACAAATTCTAGCTTTATAAACAACATTATCACAATCAATTCTAAACTACCCTTCGTGTCCAAAGTGATATAATTATTTCTAAGTTATCGTTTAAACATTCGTGTCCAAATCCCTTAAACGATAACAAAGTCGATCGGATAACTTAATCGACCGTGTCCAGCCTGATTAAGCATCCGAAAGCATTAAAATCTTGATTATGGTGATTATCACAAGATTAACAAAGTTGTCAAAGAAGTTAACCTAAGATATATTGCTACTCTAGCTCTAGATTCAAGAGTTTGTGTCCAAATCATCTTGAATCTTATTGAAAGCATTAACACAAGAATAACAACAATATTGAATATAAATTGCTAGAATCATATATTGCAAGATCAAAAGGATTACATGTTTAGCAAGATCAAGTACCTCTCATCCTAACAAAGAGTGTTTAGCTACACATCATCATGGAAGCCTTGCAAGGATAGCTTGAAAAGGAAGGATTCATTACACTTGTGATGTCTCAACTAAGGAGTAAGCATCCAACTTCCAAAACCACTCTCACTCTATATGATCTACCTTACTTCTCTCTTTAAAGAAATCTAAAGCTAAAACCTAAGAGAGAAACTAAGAAAATATCAAGCTAAGAAAATCCCAACATAATAATATCTTCAAGGAATAGCAAGTGGGTGTTTTATAGCCTCTGCCCTGCCTGAACTCGCAGATGCGAGCTACATCACTCGCAGATGCGAGTTGCTTCTCTGGACCAATGCAAAGCTGCCACGTCATAAATGAGGAGGTCAAACCGCCCTAACTCGCAGTTGCGAGTAAGGGAGCTCGCAGTTGCGAGTTGCTCGCATCTGCTACTTGCAGTTGCGAGTTTGAGTGCGAGCTGCTTCTCTCCTGGATCAGCTTCTGCCCAAATAGTGTTTTTCCATGGTTTTGGTCTTTAATCAGTGTCTTGAGGCTAATTTCTGCACAAAAGGATAGAGTAAGATATATAAAGCGTAATAAGGCATTTAACACTTATTTCTCGGCTTTTCCTTCGATAACTTGTAAAACAAGTAACAAAAAGTGTATGAAATATAACATAAAAATAACACTTCTTGGCACTTATCAAACTCTCCCCAACTTAACTCTTTGTTTGTCCTCAAACAAAAGATTGAAAATCAAACAAGTAAATTACAAGACACAAGTACACAAGGCTTTGAAAACATCTTCAGATGAATGATTTAAAAGTGAATGCGCGGGCAAGTTTAAATTTCCAACTAATCTAAAATTCTACTACTAACATGAGATGAGTCCTAAGTACAAAGTTCATGTCAAACATTTCAAAACAATAATATATTTATTTACGAACCACACCTAACACACTTCTATGAAAGTAGATAAACAATTAAAATCAAATGAATGAGGGTTATGAACACACATCCGGCAATCAAGTTAACATTCCAATCAAGTTATGTGTCCATCCAAATATCGTTTCAAAAGGCATAAAAACATGGATCAAAAGGTCTTTGAGGGTTATAACTTGGCTTGGCTATAAAAGAAATGTCATATGTGGGGCAATTGAAATCAAAAAGCCTATCAAAGAGGAACATTCCTTGTATCAACCATTAAAATTCACAATCTTTCCTACCAATCATTACAAACCCTTGGATTTTTCTTTCTTTTTCTCTTTTTCTTTTCATGTACACATTGTTTTTCTTTTCTTTTGTATTTACAACAACATGTTGTCTTGATCAAAGATAAATTTACACCATAGTACTTGACATAAAATTTACATCTACCTTCTCTCCCCAACTTGAATCAAAATACCCTATTTGAATGTTCCTTTACTCTAAGGCAAAAGGGACAAATAAACAATGAAATTTTAGGGTTCAACAATTAAAAACATATCAGAGTCCTAAAGTGCGTCAAAAATGAACTGAATTTTGAAAAATTTAAAGGCAACTTCATCAAGCATTGTGCTTATGAATTGACAGTTCATAATTGATGACTCCGATTCATTTGGCTCAAGTGGGTTAGCAAATACTCGCTCTTCTCACAAGTTAGGCTATTTGTGGTCAAGTAAGTTTCCTCAATAACAAAAAATGTGCCTTGATCACTTCCATGCCTTCACACAATTTAAAACAATTATTGGATTTAACATAACACAAACGAGTTAAACAATGAAAGCCGGTCTCCTTGCATATGTACAAACATTTGAGGTTTCCTCACTTTAGGCTATTACTACGTGGTTCACAAACAAATAAATTATTGTAAAGAACTAAATGAAATGAAATTTGTACAAAGTGCTCGTTCCATATTCGAGTAAAAACCTAGAAAAACTGGAAACTTGTACCTTGGCTTTGCACTTTAATCACAACTATGAATTGTTATCAATCATCTGAGATTTGAAATTAAGCAAGAGTGATACGCAAGAAACTTCCACAATTTTTAAATTAAAACCAAATAAAGTACTTGAAAAATGCTTAACACATTATTATACTACAAAATAAAATTAAACCATACTAATATAAATACGAACATAATAATACTAATTAAAACGAAATAAAAGTTACCATACATCAATATCCAAAATACTTAACAAAGTGCTGATAACATAAAATAAAATATGAGTTCATGTGCTAAAATAAAAACCCACAGAATATTGTTCACAAAGAAACAAAAGAGAAAAGAAATAACAGCTAAGGAAGACAGCAAGAAATGACTGAAAGCTTTGATAAAATCACTCTTTGAAGAACTAGCTTTCAATTCTTTTCCTCTTCCTCAAGATTGCATGTCATCATCATCTGACCCATGAGGGGTTGAAGTGGCACTTGGAACATTTGCCGGATCATCATCACCTAAACCACCAATATCCTCCATGTTTGCATCATCCTGTCCTCTAAAGTCTCCACCCCATCCAAAAGGTTTTGGCGTGTCCTCGGGCCAATTTGCATACTCTTGAAAAGCTGGAGGTGCCATGAATTGTGCCATAATCTTCGGAGGGTATCCAGATTGCTGCTGCATAATGTATTGAGATTGCTGAAAGTACAAGTTCTCCCGATGAATGGCTGACATCATATTATAATTAAGCACATTATTCTCATGTTTCCATTGAACATAGCTAGCAAAATCAAAACCAGCTGCTGGTGGGAATGGAAAAGGTGCATCATGAGGCTCGGATTGTAAGGGAGGTGCCCTAGAAGATGAAGCTTGCTTACCCTTACCCTTTTTAGATTGACCCATGATGTATCGGGTAATGAAGGCATCATCAATGAGGTTTTTGATTATTTCATGATAATCAGCGGGCATCCTCATGTGGGTGTCTTTGATCAAACCCATGATCAAACCAGGAAAAGATAGGCGAGTTTTTGGCTCACCATGGCCTTGAAGCACAACCTTTCTTAGTTGCCAAGCAATGGTTCGGGCTATATCTACCTTGATGCCTTTGAGAATGTAAAAAATTAATGGGCAGACATCAATGGTACAATCGAGCATATGACTATTAGGCTTGACATTATGGAGGATGAATCAAAACATCAGTTTGGCTGGTGGTTTCATCAGTTTATATTGGGCAATGTTTTCTCTACCCGCATCACTTTTGTCATAGGTTTCCCCCTCTAGCATTATGAATTTTTTTATCTCATCATGGATATTATCAAGGAGGAAGTGACCTAGGTTTTGTTTCTTATGGAAATCATCAATCCCATCCTCAGCCTCAACATCTAAGTCGAAAGGATCTCCTAGGAATTTGTTAATGGCATTACGATCAAACTTGATTGTCCTACCCCTCACAAAAGTTTCAAAGGTGAATGGATCGGTTTGGGGGTTTTGAGGAAGGGCATTGGCATAGAACTCTCGCACCAACTCTTCGTTGATTTTGGTTATGGGGTTAAGGAGTCTAGCCCACCATTGGTCAAGGAAAAGTTTATGATAATTGCCATATGGTCCATCGGGTTTGATTTGAACAACTCTCTCAGTCCACAAGGTCTGTTTTAGCAGTGCATTGTACCTATTTTGGTGGTACCTAGACAGGAATTTCTCTTGATCATAGGACTGGTTTTGGGTTGGAGGTTGAGGTACGGATGACTCGCCTTGCTTTCTCTTACCCGTATTAACTCTTTTAGGTGCCATGCTTGCAAAACAACCAGAAAAATACCACACCACAATGGAATATACAATTAAAATCAGTATGGAACAAAATAACACAACTGCAGGTTGAATTACAGAAACATGCAGCAAGTTCTGCTGCAACTCGCAGTTGCGAGCAGAAGCACTCGCAGTTGCGAGCTATTGATGAAACTCGCAGATGCGAGCAGATTCACTCGCAGTTGCGAGTTGCCCAGAAATTGGCACAACGCAACTTTTTCAAAACTTATCTCAGTGCCATTGTTTTCTAACCCTAAGTAAAGCATTTTTCAACCCTAAACAGATACAAAGATGAGTCTAAATCAATACTTGCTCAATTTTTTTCAACCCTAAGCATTTAATTGAATATTTACAAAAGGGTTATTTTCAACAAAATTGTTTTCTGCAAATCTGTAACAAGTTTGAACGATTCAATCTCATCTCTGTTCTTAGGTGTGAAATTCAAACCAAAAACTCACATAGAAATCAATCCTCTAACCTAGGGTTTTCATGCAAAAAATCATATCATAAAGCTTTAAAAACAATGAATAACATGGATTACAAACCTGAATCAATTGAAATGCAAGTGCAGAGAAATAAACCGAATAATTTGACTTGCTTTGGACTTGAATTGGATTTTGAATGATTTAGGCTTTGTGTTAGTGTTTGAGAGAAAACTTTTGGAATTTTTGAATGAAAGAGAAACAAAACCGAAAATGAAGGAGATAATGAGTGGGTGAGGGGAGTTAATGCAAGTTAGTGGCATTGGTTTTCGTAACTGCCCAAAAACTGCTGCTACTCGCAGATGCGAGCAGCTTTACTCGCAGATGCGAGTGAATTGGCAGTCAACATGGTCAAAGGCCATTAGCTCGCAGTTGCGAGCTATTTTACTCGCAGTTGCGAGTACTTATGGTTCAAACTTTTGCTCTCTGTTTGGATTCTGTTTTTGGATGGTGTAATGCATGCACATGACTCTAATATCTAATTATGCATTAAAACACTAAATGGACTTACAAAATTGGGTTGCCTCCCAACAAGCGCTTGTTTAACGTCGTTAGCTCGACGCCTTTTCCGTTAGGGTGGCCAAAATGAAACGGATAGCACATCATCTTTCGAAACCCTACGTTTTGGTAGGAATTCCATGAACTTTAGGAACAAAAGATTTGGAGTCCATGACCTCCCTAGCTCTGGTTCGAACAAGGCGTTAATTTCATCAATGACTCGATCGATTTCTACCTTGTTCATCTTCTTCCCTCTTATTACCATTAAATCTTCCTTGATTAGTAACCGTTCCTTTTTCTCAACCACCGTTGCTTCTTCAATATCAACAGTTGTAACTACCTCATTTTGAACAACAACTTCTTCAACAATCTCTCCGACTCTCTCAAACATGTTTGGATTATTTTCTTGTTCTCCAAGAGTGGATTGATTGTTGGCTTGGTTATCCATGATTTGTGCTTGAATCAACTCAATTTGAAGTGATAAAGTCTTCAATCTTTGGTTGGTATCTTGCATGTTTATCATGGATTGTTGCATGAAGATATTCAAAGTATTTTCTATCACCGAATATCTTTCATCTTCATAAGAATGTTGAGGATATTGTTGATAGGATTCATACTCGGGTGGAGTATAGAAGTTGAAGTAACCATGATCAGCCATGATTTTGGCTAGGTGGTGATCCTAAAACGGAAACAACTAACAAGAAGCTTTTCTTTGTTTATCAACAAGGGGTTAGTACAAATAACTATCAAATAAAGAAAACTATTTACGGATTATATACAAATACTTAAAACGATAAATCAATAGTACTATCTATGATAACTAAACACCATTCCCCGGCAGCGGCGCCATTTTGATGAAAGTCGTTCTTAGCATCAAACAAGATAAGTATTTGTATATCGTCTCCACAGGGAATAGTGCGTTATCAAGGACAGTTTAACATCAATTATCATTCAAAGTATTAAGAGTACTTGTTTGTTTGAATTGAAATGTATCTAGCTAAACTAATTGCAAAAAGTAAAAGTTGAGATAAATAAGGATTGAAACTTGTTAAGAGTAGCGTTCCTTAACCAAGCGTCACACGTAACCTAATGATCCATACAAATTCTAGCTTTATAAACAACATTATCACAATCAATTCTAAACTACCCTTCGTGTCCAAAGTGATATAATTATTTCTAAGTTATCGTTTAAACATTCGTGTCCAAATCCCTTAAACGATAACAAAGTCGATCGGATAACTTAATCGACCGTGTCCAGCCTGATTAAGCATCCGAAAGCATTAAAATCTTGATTATGGTGATTATCACAAGATTAACAAAGTTGTCAAAGAAGTTAACCTAAGATATATTGCTACTCTAGCTCTAGATTCAAGAGTTTGTGTCCAAATCATCTTGAATCTTATTGAAAGCATTAACACAAGAATAACAACAATATTGAATATAAATTGCTAGAATCATATATTGCAAGATAAAAAGGATTACATGTTTAGCAAGATCAAGTACCTCTCATCCTAACAAAGAGTGTTTAGCTACACATCATCATGGAAGCCTTGCAAGGATAGCTTGAAAAGGAAGGATTCATTACACTTGTGATGTCTCAACTAAGGAGTAAGCATCCAACTTCCAAAACCACTCTCACTCTATATGATCTACCTTACTTCTCTCTTTAAAGAAATCTAAAGCTAAAACCTAAGAGAGAAACTAAGAAAATATCAAGCTAAGAAAATCCCAACATAATAATATCTTCAAGGAATAGCAAGTGGGTGTTTTATAGCCTCTGCCCTGCCTGAACTCGCAGATGCGAGCTACATCACTCGCAGATGCGAGTTGCTTCTCTGGACCAATGCAAAGCTGCCACGTCATAAATGAGGAGGTCAAACCGCCCTAACTCGCAGTTGCGAGTAAGGGAGCTCGCAGTTGCGAGTTGCTCGCATCTGCTACTCGCAGTTGCGAGTTTGAGTGCGAGCTGCTTCTCTCCTGGATCAGCTTCTGCCCAAATAGTGTTTTTCCATGGTTTTGGTCTTTAATCAGTGTCTTGAGGCTAATTTCTGCACAAAAGGATAGAGTAAGATATATAAAGCGTAATAAGGCATTTAACACTTATTTCTCGGCTTTTCCTTCGATAACTTGTAAAACAAGTAACAAAAAGTGTATGAAATATAACATAAAAATAACACTTCTTGGCACTTATCAACTTGCACAGTTGAAGCATTTCCCATGTACAAAACACTCCCATCTTCATTGATGGTCTTGAACATTTTCTTGTTTTTGCACACATGGCGAGTAGCACCAGAGTCTATCCACCAAGAATCAACATCTTCAATCATGTTGATTTCAGAAATGACCGCAACAAAATCATCATTTGTTGCCCTTGAATTCTTTTCTTTGTTCTTCTTTTTAAAGAACCTGCACTCATTCTTGAAGTGTCCTTCTTTCCCACAAAAGTAACATTCACCTTTCCTTTTCTTTTTGTTGTTATTACCATTGTGGTTTTGATGAGACTTATCATTTTCATGATTTCTATTTTTGGAAGATTTGCTTGAATTTCCTTCTTCCATAACATGAACCTTCTCTTGAGTAACATGATTCTTAATACTTTCTTGTTTTCGGTATTCTTCTTCTAAACGAAGGTGATTGCCAAGTTGCTCAAGAGAAATGTCTTCCTTCTTATGCTTCATGGTTCGTTTGAAATCTTTCCATGAAGGAGGAAGTTTGTCAATTATGGATGATACAATAATTGTTTCATCCATATTCATGTTATGTTGTTTGTAGTTGTTAAGAATACGTTCAATCTCATATAATTGTTCCATAACAGACTTATTATCTACCATTTTGTAATTATTAAAATGAGAGACAAGGAATTTCTTACTTGTTGCGTCTTCACGCATGTATCTGGTTTCCAATTTGTCCCACAAGTCTTTTGCAGAAGGGCTGCTCTGGTAGATATCGAATAGAGAGTCAGACATACCATTCAGGATATGTCCCAAGCAGATGTAATCATCGTTGTCCCATTTATGTCTGTCTCTTGTCTCAGCAACGGTTTCATCATCCTTCTCTTCAGGCCTTGCCATGTTCAGAACGTATGCCACTTTCAATGTTGTAAGAAGAAACTTCATCTTCTTCTGCCAGCGGATGAAATTTCCCCCATCAAACTTTTCCAACTTAACAAAGTCAGAAGTCATTTCTTTCAATGAAGCAGCCATAGAAATCGAACCTAAAGATTGTTTTAAATCTTGTTTGTTGGGAAGAGGCTGCTGCACTTGAAACTTGAAATGTTTAATGATTATGCATGTAAAACTCAAAGCGTATGGGGTTGCCACACCAACCTTTAGGTTCGATTCGCCCCCACCAATAACTGTAATTGGATGCAATAAGGAATGACCGGCGAATCCCCTTCAGGATACTATGAGTTCCTTGACGTGTATTGCACAACCACACCAAACGTATCTCCTAACAGTATTTTACAGATTTATGGTTCCAGCAATTCACTCATGCATTAGAGAATTGATGGATGATTTAGAGTAAGAGAATGATGAAGAATTATGTTGTTAGTGCAACAAAATTCTGTCCAAAATTGTGTGTCAAATTAATGCCCAAATGCCAAGTATTTATAGTGCATTATATGACCCTTCACATGAGAGAAAACACCCCTTTGACTTGAATCAATGTTATGGTTCATTAAGCACCATTTTGCCAAAGGTTATGATCATTCACACTTGAACCAATGCTATGGTTCATTAAGCACCATTTTACCAAAGGTTATGATCATTCACACTTGAACCAATGCTAAGGTTCATTAAGCACCCCTTTGCCAAAGGTTCTAATGTATATGAAAGCTTCTCATGAAGATTTACAACTCTTGATCTAAAGTGATTACATTATTTTGGAAATCACCAACATAAACTACGTTTCAGCCATCATAATTTACACGGAACACGGGTTACTATTCAAAGAAGTTTCAGTATCAAAAATGTGGCTCCATGGGCTCTGCAACAAATTGACAGAACAACAAATCAAATTGTTTTCTTTATTACATCAACAAATCAATTTTAATGCATCAGAAAACAGCATAATAGCATATGCCAGTAACATAACATTACTGACCTGCTTTCATGGTAGGGCGGTGTTGACTCTTTAGTTCTGTGTTTCTATTGACCGTCGTTTTGCTTGCATCTCTTTTAGTCAACATCTTTGTGGCGCTCAGAGAGCCTTCAACTGAAAGGGCAAGAAAAATAAAAATAATTAGCAATACTTAAAGACGAATAATCATAATATATTAGCTCAAAAGATTACATGGCAGCAATGCATTCCATTAGAATTTAATCAATTCCTTCAATTCGAAGGAATTGAATAATGCAAGCAATTTTGCTCAAATTTCAATTTCCCAATTTCGATGTGATTTTATTCCGAACAACTTGTTTGCATTGACAAATCAAACATGTTACTACACCCGCGTACCTTGCCATTCCCATACCACTTTTGATTCACCCTTTACCAACTTTGGATAGCGATCTACACGAGAATCTTCTTGAACCAATTCTTCTACCTGTATTCCCGATCAAAGTTATTGTTACACAGCCATTTATTTAGTTTATTATTAAAAAAATCGTAATATTCAACTTTAGTTACAGCACATAGTGAGTTCATCGACAGCAATTAACACGTGCAACGAGGAAAGAAAGATACTGAACTTCGTTAATTTACAGTGATATGCAACTACGAGATACAACTTAATCCTCACTGTCACTGATACACTAAAAAATGGAAGAGTGACTATTTTTAAGTGGAAGATTAAACAAAAGGTGAACCAGCGTAATGAGAGAGAATGCATGATCTCGGCACAGAATCACAGATAGAAATACTATGCTCAAAC
Source organism: Medicago sativa (assembly GCF_051527215.1). Taxonomy (NCBI): domain Eukaryota; kingdom Viridiplantae; phylum Streptophyta; class Magnoliopsida; order Fabales; family Fabaceae; genus Medicago; species Medicago sativa. Next base: position 6,257,024 of record NC_140753.1, read on the forward strand.
TTAGTACCAAAATCAGTCAAAGGCAACTTTAGCAGTAGAAGAGCAACCGAAGCACTGAGTTAACTAACTAATGGGATAACCTGAATCAGATTGATATCTTTTGCTATTTGATTAATTATTGTTGCAAACAATTAAGGATAATCAAGCCACAAGTTCCAAAATAACTTCAAAATTACCTTTTTCCATAATAAAGGGTCCTTCCTCTCTCTTGGTAAAAGCAGGTGATCCCGTAATCTAGAAGCAACAACCCAGGGTTCACATTCACCATTTACACTTTTTGATGTCAATGCATTCTCTTCAAGTATTTCACAGACCTATAACATCATCAACAAAGAAATTTAAACATGGATTGAATCAGAATAAAGCAGCAATAGTCATCCATACAAAAGAACCAGTGGACAGTAGCTGCAATGGTAGTTAACAGGAGATGAAAGCCACACAAATTTGCCGTGTATTTGATAAAAAAACTACATGTCAGACTTATTTTCCCACCTGGGCTATTGGCTCATAGCATTATTCAAAAACGTAGTTTATATAAACTCTACCAACAGAACTGTAATAATAACACATATCAAATGGAACAAAGTCGGGCATATGAACCCTCTGCTCACCATGCACAGATTGAAACCAAATTACTTTGTGAACTCTAACTAACATGAGTGTACTCTATTATACCTTCCATCTCGCTTTATTTGTCGTTTAAGGTAATAGACACGTCTTAAAAAAATCATTAATTATACTTCTTTCTGGGGTGAACCAATGTTTTTTTTACTAAAATAAAATGTTATTGTTTGACCAAAAAAACAAAGTTATTGTAGACGGAGTAATGTAGCACAAAATATATAGCAATAAATACGGATATTATGGATAAAGAAAAGTATTTAGTGCTATCTAGATCTTTTCAAGTGACAAATAATGTGATATACAAACCAACTATAAAATAGGACCGATAATATAAGACAGCAGGAGAAAAGTGTTTTATATATATCATATACCATGTGCAATTAAACACACACACACAAATACACGTCCCACTGTACCTTATTGTAAAGCTCCTCAACTCGTCTTGACACGCGTAGCTTTCGACGGACATTCCAGAACAAAATCACGCATCCTACAAGCTGTTTAATCTTGCCAATGTTAATATGTTTACTCATTGATATCATACATACGTACACACTTATGTAATCTGTGGGTGTGTGCAATGTGCATTTGAGTGTGCCTTTAGGCATGATGGTAATTAAAGCCTTGTGTGGTGCCGGTGGCATGATGGTAATTAAATTAGCAGTTGTTCTTGTTCGAACTCCCTTATTATTATTAATATATTTGGACCCAGGATGTATGGATGGTAATTTATATTTGTGTAGGTTTTATTTTATATATTGATTCTAATTAATCTAAGTCCCTAAGGATGAAGGTTTTATTTGTGAACTTTGACTTTGAGTTTGAGTTTGCTGTTTTATATTTAACGTGGTTTTGAGTTTGAGTTTGAATTTGAATTTGAATTAACAATTGAGTTTTCCATTATTGACACATAAAAGCACAGTTACTTACAAAAACAAGAGGGTACAAAGGTTTGTTTGTTTGGTGTCTATGTTTGAGGTTAGGACTTAGGAGTCTGATTCCTACTCCCAGCATAATGCTAACAATATTAATCCATAGCAAGACAGTTGAAATTAGTTTCAGCATATGAATTGTTTCATAAACTCTTTTCGTTAATTTCTCTGTAAACATATATACATTGTAACGACATGTTCAGTTCTTCATATATAAATGGATATTAGATACTTATTTGAATTGAGAAGCTCTTATGAGTTGTTAGAAACTAATCCAAAATTGGCCTAAATCCACTCTTGTATTGTTGTCCCTGTAAATGAGCCACAATGCACTTATGAATTTGACCCCTTGGATGATCCAATACAAGACTAATGTGAAGATCCTATGTTTGATTACCAACAGACAAGTCCAAAGTTTGATATGAAGATTGTGCCTTCCAAGTTTACCTCTGTAAGCTCGTATGTACTAGATGATTCCTGCAAACAATTAACAAAGAATCACAAACCAATCATGTCAAGGTTCTTCTACATATCCCACCCTTGCATAACTTCTCAAAAATAGTATAGCAAAATGTTAACTGCTACAAAACAAACACCACACAGAATGCAAGAATGGAGGTTATTTTTATACAATTACTTTTCTCTCCTCACTACTAATCGTTTACATGGACCCTTGTGTATGGTTAGCCAGTATCTTCTTCATCAAAAGTCCATAAGAAAATTTTCACATTAAATAGCAAAGCTCAATAGAAAATATTTTTTTTGAAGTCAATACTTGATATAGATTATAAAGGCAATATAAGTACTTGTAGTGTGATATTGTGATAAGAACCTAATGACAAATGACGGAAATACTTCTATCAGCTACTAAAACCTAAATTGTTTTGCAAACGATTCTATTTTCTTCATTACATCTGGGCAGTGATCTGCGGTGTACGACTTGTATTCACTGATAGTCGATCAAGCATAGCAAAGCGAGTAGAGCTAAAAGTGCAACGAGCACAGGAAGGTAATCTTGCAATGGAATTGTAGTATTTAACCATAGCATTATACCATATAACACTAAGAATTGCATATAATCGAAAAACTACAATGCAGCTTCTCTGCTGTCAAAGATGTAGTCATACTCTGTAATCTTTGGTATGACTATGATAGACTACAGAAACTCAGTGGCAATCAACAGAATGAATGCCTACTCTCAGGAAGGAACTTATTAGTATTGATGATGATGAGGAATTTGATTACCATGGCATGCTTCATTTTTATGTCATCTATTAATTAATTCTTTGTAGAATAGAAAGAGATGATGATATATTTCAGGTTTTTCTTTAGCACAAGGGAAAGTGGATCAAATATGATAGTTCAGTTCTGAAAATTCTGAGACTTTAGCAGTGGATGTGAAACTTGTAAGATATTGCCTATGAAAATCTCATGGTTTTTCTTTAAATATTTTATAAATTTTGTAAAAATATATAGGGAATATATTTCTGATAGTAATTTTTATGAAATATTTTAATTTAAATATGACTAGATTGTTTGTTACTTACTGAGATTGTATATAATAGAAGTATTTAACTTATCCTAATCAAGTTAGCATCGACACTTTTGATTGATGCGTGTCCGGTGTCCGACACATGTGATTACAATCGATTTATATCATTTTTTTTCAAATTATTATCGGTGTGACTTGTTAGTGTCTTGTCCGATGTTCGTGTATGTGTCGGTGCTTCATAGATCAAAATGTTGTAACTCATGAAACACAAGGTGCATGAAGAAGATTTTGAGGGGAATTGAACCCGAGTAAGTTCATAACAAAACCAAAAATGATTTTAAATGTGAAATTGAAAAATGAAAAACTTAATATCCAAATTACAGTACATGTAGGAGATGAAACTGTACTAGTAAATTTTAAGGGAAGCACAAAAATGTTTCAGCTATAAGTGGAAGAATTCTTATATTTAATTTGTTTTTCTAAATAATTACTTCGGTTATAGGTTGAAGAATTTTTAAATTTAATTGCTTCATGCATTGTAGATCTGTAGTCTTTCAAGGACCCAATGCTTTTATAAGGTTCATAAGCTCATTTTGATTAAAAATATTTCATAAACTATATAAGCTAATCTAAACTAGGCTAAAGAAACAAGAATAAAATTGAAGGTTATGAGTTGTTAATTGGTCATAGTATTTTTGGGTCATCAAAGTTCGGAAATAGAGATTAATTAATAGCTGAAAAATAGAGATTTTTTTTTTTTGGTACATGAAAAATAGAGATTTTATATTTTTATTTCTGATCTTTTGTTGCTTGTAATTTTCCTTACAGAATATGGATTCTTGCAGCTCATGCTCACAATTCTCTGGTTTGTACTTTCCAGGCTTCTTTCATAATTTGTTTTGCTGACAGTATCTATAACTTGGCTGCCAAGAAGACTTCTCTACAATTCTTTATAAAATGTAAAATATTGAATTATTTCAATTTCAACTAGCTAATACTAATAGTGATTGTCACTGCTCATTAACTGATACACCAACATTCTATCCATTCCTTCATCACAATATCCTATCAACTTTACCAAATTTTTTTGGCCGGTTTTACCGATCCATTCTCTTAACAACAATGACATTACAAGATTGTAACGACCCAAAAATTTAAGACATTAACTTATACATTTCTTAGTGAAAAGGATGAATAATTATTTTTTTCTTATGAATAATAGGAGCAACTGAAAACTCATAGGCTTCAAAATACACGAAAAAATAAGTTTCTTTTAAATTTTTAAAATTAATAAATCAAAGTTATTTTACATCAAAATACAAAATCCCTAAGAACAAGGCCCTCGACCTTTTACAACCTAAAGACACATCCTAGCTGGTCTTAACTTTGAACGCATGTGAGAACTCTCACCGTGGCGTACCAAAGGTCCACATATCTTGGAGCCTCCAAGTGTAAGCCGTTATCATTATCTGATTTTCAAATACGGAAAAGGGTCAACTCCCAAACAACAGCAAACATACAAGTTATACATAGATATTTAACATTTATTTCAAGGCATGCAAATAGTACAAATATTAATATAAGGTACACAAAATATCAACACCCAAAACACCAGACAAATGCACGACACCCTAAAGGTTGACCTATATGCGACACAAATGATCCGGATATCACCTCCCTTATAGGGCAACAAAAAGGTTCTTCGTAGATATTTGTGGGATTCAACCAATTATGAACACTCCATTGTGGCTCCAACCAATTATGGACACCACATACCCCACGGGTCCCAACCAATTATGGGCACCAAAAGAAAACAGTGAGCCACAACCAATTATGAACACTCAAAAGGAAACGACAAGCCCCAACCAATTATGGGCACTCAAGACTTCAGCTCCCAACCAATTATGGGCACCACACGACTATGAATGTATGCATGCGACACCTGATTATTGACTCCACAAAGTAGATCACTCACAATGAGTATCCAACTAACTTAATCACTGTCTTAACCACCTGCTAGAAACACTGATTACACCAAGAGTAACTCTGACTTAAGGTTGATTCCTTGGTCCTCTTTTAATTTCTAAGTCCTCCAAGACTCTCTCTAATTGTTTTATGGTGAAATCCGTAAAAAGAAAATAATACGAGGGAAAGAGAACTGATGCTAACCGATAGGAAGTAATCATACATTAACTTCCTTCCTAAAAGAGTGGCACTATGCTTAAGAAGTGGGAAGTGAAACTAGCCATGTGCTAGGCAAAGAGGTTCCATTGTTTTTAAATACTCGTTTCTTTTTCTTTCGTTTTTTCTTGCTTTGTACACTGGCTATCTATTGTGTGTACGTACGTGCCTATAATAATTTAATTAATTTATTAGTGACATGAGATAAAAATAAAGAGGACTTGCTACACGTGCACACATTGAAAAATAATAATGAAAGCCAACCCTACTGAAGTGATGCTTTAATATATGGTAACTACTAGTACGTGAAGCAAAACAATTGAATGAAGACCAAGTCATTTTTCTTTATCATAATGATAGGGTACACTATTAATGATTAGTATGATGGATTTTGGCTATTTAATTCGAAAGAAAATAGAAAATAATATTATTATACTCAATAAATCATAAAGTAAACTATTTTAATGTCAAATTAAGATAAAATAATTTAGAATAAAATAAGACAAAATATCCGATTCACCTAGTTCTTTCGATTCACCTTAGTAAACAATTCCAAATAAACCTCTACCTAGTTCTTCAATAAAACCATGTGCAACTTTTTTTCAATCAGTCTACCACTAGTTCTAACTTGTAATTCAAGTTTTTATATCATTAATTAAACTTGTAATCCACCTATTTTTCCCTAATAAACTTTTAATCTATTATATGATGTGATAAAGGCTTAGTTTTAGTTTGTTATTTTCAGTTACTTTGTGTATTAGGTGTTACTTATTTGTGTTTTATGCCATAAACTATGCAGATTAGTGCTGATTATTTATTTAGGCTGCGTGAATGCTTGATCATTTTGTTCTGTGTGAAGAACGGAACAAGTAAACTATGTGACAATGGGTGCGTTTGTTTCGGCTTTAAAAAAAATAGATTTTGAGATAAAAGAATCTAGAGATTTTTTTTTTTAGAGATTTTTAAAAAAATCTAAAGCTATTTCTGTTTGTCTACTATCATAAAAATCATTTTTTTGAGATTTGAAACACTTACACTTCAGTTCCTTGCATTAAGAAAAAAATAGATTTTGAAAAAGCTACTTGAAATAGATTTTCATTTTGAGGCTAAAAATGATTTTTTTAGCAAAATGGATTTTTTTTAAATCTCAAACAAACACAACAAAAACTGGATTTTTTTTAAATCTCAAACAAACACAACAAAAACTAAAAAAGTGATTTTTTACTCAAAAAAAATAGATTTTTTTCAAAAAAAATCCAAAACAAACAGGCCCAATATACTACTACCTTGTCAAATCTGACACTAGTGTGTCTTGAGAGCATTGAATCCTATTCATTTGAAGACAATGGATTGCTAGCCATTGAGATGTTCTGTTCTGTGTTTAAGTTCTTGTCGTGTCAATGTTCAATGAATTGCTACCGATTGTCTTTTTCATATAAATTAAAAATCTGCACCATGATGTAATATGTTATGCAAACATGGTATTTAAAATTTTGAAGGTGGACATTTAAGGGATATAGATGAGTCAAAGGAACTTAAAATGAAATGATCAAATCTGAATTTTCCTTACAGAAACTGGATTCTTTTCCTGCAGCTCATGCCCACAATTCTATGGTTTTTACTTTTCATGCTTCTATTAGATTTGTTTTTTTTGCTAAAAATATCTAATATTTGGCTGCCGTGAAGGCTTCTCTCCAGTTCTTTGCAAAATGTGAAATTATCAATTATTTCAAAGGTGAAAATTTATGCTCTCATTTGCACCTAAAAATAGATCATTCAGTTAAGTGATGACATGAATGGATACTGTTTTCTTCGCCAAAGTTCAACGGAAGAAAGTTTGATTAATATATGACTCAAAATACATGAATGTCCCAAGTAATTTGAGCTCACTGTTTTTCTGTGGTGGACAATGGCAGGGCAATGGTAGTGCTGGAATGAAGAAAATTTTAACTATTGACAATACTTTAAATCCAGAAAAGATTTTGCAGCCATACAGGCAAGATAAGGCACTTCATCATACTCTTGATTCAACCAATTGTATAAGAAGACAGTGAACTGCAATCATGGAAGTCCTGTTTGTAATGGAGAAGCATCTTAACATCATTGGACACTGATACAAGTGCAATGAGACCTACAAAGCTGGTACAATAGCGTGATACCGGAGGAGCAAAATCAAAAGCTGAAATCCAAGCTGAGAAGCCTGATATTGCTAAAAGCTTCTTGGAAAGAAGTTCAACTTGTACAAGAAATAAAGAAAATGATGGTTTTGTTACAACGAAGAAGAAAGTTCTTGGAAGAAGCCAGAAAAGACATTGTTGTAGTGTTCAACAAGTATAGGAACAGTTCCATTGGCATGTGAAAAGAATGGTGTTGCAAAGAGAAAGGCATTGACAGAAGCAACCAATTTTCAAGTTTCAACAGTCAAATGTCACGGAGATTACAGGGAAATGGCAATGCCCACAGAAACGTAAACCTGACCGTGGGCCTGCTTTGAAGTAACTTAGACTTGAGAGATGGTTCATAAGGTTGGAAAGATCTCTCCTCAGTGACAAACTTGGCTCATATCCTAAATGCTATAGCATATTGGTTGTCCATGAACGTAATAGTACTATAGCATAGGAAATACAAAATTGCTGAAACTTTAGAGATGCATAATTACACAGATTATCTTGTATTTCTCATGCAATTTGGTTGAGAGGATTGTGGTATGGTTGTTTGTAGAATAAGTTTTTATTACTGATAATTACTCAATTTTGATTAGTATCCATCAAGATTGTTGAATCTGCATGGTCTCAACGACATCAAGAAAGAACATATAATATTGTATTTCATTATGCAGAAAATATACAAATGAGAAATAAATTATAAGAGATAATAATCATAAACATTGTATGATTACATAAAAGTGTCGATTTTGGTATTTAGAACAAATATGAGATTGACCTTCTCGCGCACTCTCGATAGTTTTGGCTGGAAGACGTGGAAGTCAAGGAATCAAACTAAAGGAAAAAGGCGATGGTGGGTTAGGTACTTGAACCACACCTTCTAGCATTTGCAAGACCATCCTCATTGTTGGCCTCTTGATCATTCTCCACCAAAGCATCTATTCTCCCTTCCATATAACAATCACAAGCCCAATCTGTCAAAATTGCCTTCTCTTCCTCCCCTGACTCCACCAACACCATTTCTGCAGCAAACAATTTCCAACAACATGGCACCAAAGCTGTAAACATCCACTTTAGCCATCACTGGAACATTCTTGAACCATTCAGGAGCCACATATCCTCGCATTCCTCGGATCATGGTTTTTGTTCTACTTTGATCGGCCAACAACAACTTAGCCAATCCGAAGTCAGAAATCTTCGCCGTGAAGTAATCATCTATGAGTATATTTTGAGGCTTTATATCACAATGAATGATGGGAGTGTCACACTCTTCATGTAAATACACCAACCCTCTTGCAATCCCCAAAGCAAATCCAACCCTTTGATTCCAAGTGGGTTTTGTTTGTCCAAACAAGATGTTTGCAAGCCTGCCATTGTTCATGAACTCGTACACCAACATTCTATGCATTCCCTCATCACAATATCCAATCAACTTGACCAAGTTTTTGTGGCAGGTTTTACCAATGGCTCTCAACTCAGTCTTATATTCCTTCTCGCGATCTTGTGCTAACCGATCCAATCTCTTAACAGCAACAACATTACAAGACGTTGCTGCTTTCAATTCAACTTTGAAAACAATTCCAAAGGAACCTCTACCTAGTTCTTCAATAAAACCCCATGTAGCTTCTTTTAACGCGTCATAACTAAATGAACATAAATTTGTTTCCAAGAGAGTTGCACCTACGACAACCCTTTTCGGCTTCAACAAAGTCACCAAAACAACCGCAGCCAAGAGTATGCTATTGAAGACAGCTGAACCAATTAGTAGACCTCAAAGGATCGGGTTAACTCGGTTGTCTTTCTTCAAATTAGTGGAAGGACTAGTACCTATTTTACCAAGAGGAGAAACTCTTGTCTTGATAAGCACTAAATTAGCTAGAGGTGATCTTTTCTTCCAACAATTTTGGTTACTGAAGACAACAACAGAACACATACAATCATGCAAACAAGATTGTTGACAGTCCTGTTGAGAATAAGGCTGCATTCATTCATAATCTGATAATGGCCAATTCACATTTGTAAGAACAGTAAACTCAAATAAATCTTCTGGCTTCACATTCAATCCTTCAACATTATCATCTCCACAACCTAGTGTGAAATTGACTTGACACCCACCAAATTGATTACTTGGATCGATCAATGAATAACCATAAGGACATTTCCATGGAACAATAGCTATTATAGCCACATGTTCCACTTCCCATTTCATTGGATATAGCAGTGCAGATGTTATCAGGAACATACCTAATAATAGTCCATCCTTGTTTTGCTTTAGTGTCCCTTGGATGAGAATATTGTGTCAAAACTCCATAATAATCAAAGGTTGCTCTATAATAATACAACTTAGGATCAAGATCTAAATTTTTCCATATTGCACCCTGAGGTTTGATTCTAGTAGTACCATTATTATTTGTTTCCACATAAATATCTCCCGATTCATCAAAAACTAAACTTAAAGATGCAGAGTTATTAACATCAATTCTATAGTAAAAATTGTAACGTAATTGAGTAGGCCATGCAAGTGGACTTAACATGAGATTATGATCATCATCATTAAAATAAAGTTGGAACCTTCCACTTGTGAAATTAGTCTGAGAATCTTGAAGTTAAGGTGGCACCTAACTCAAGCGATTGATTAGGCAAAAGGGTATCAGTAGGAAACTTAAAACTTTCCCAAACAATAGCAGATTTGTTGTTTACAAGAACAAAATTTCCATTATCAAGCATGGTTCCATAGGAAACAATATCGTTTGGCTGTGCTGTCCAAATGGATTCATTTTGTGGATTTGTCAAAGTGAGTCCACCTGATGTTAGCTGAACCTGTGATCCTCTTGGTGCTAGTACGAGATCGTTGCTGTTGTTCATGTCTTTGGCGCTCCAAACAATGGTTTGAATTTGATCATGTATGTTGTTGTACCATATTGCAAGCATGAAGAAGTTTGTTGTGGTATTACGAAATCTGAAAGCGAATTCACCAGAAGTTGAGAGCCATGGATTGTTATTAGTGGAGAGTCTTGAACTTGGAGAAACGTTTCCAAAGGCTAACACAAGTTGAAGAAAAAGAATGGAAATTATGTAAAGGGTAGAGAAAGAAGCCATTTTTGAGAAATGATAGTTAGATGGTTTTAAAAAAGTCAGTGCAACTTTCCAGAAAATTATATTTTTATTGAAAAAACATTTCTGCTAAAGAATCACTGTTTACCTGAATACCCATAAGGTCATGAGCTAATTCAGCTGACAAGGATTCTCCATTCAGCAAAGAAATTGTTGAAGAGCCATCGGGTCTCGTCATCTCAGCTAAAACAGAAGCACTAAATACAGGCTACAAGTAAAAAAAAAAAAAAAAAAAACAATGTATAAATAAATACACAAATAATGAAAAAATAAAAATTTATTTGAGCAAAGAAGTTTATTTATTATAGTGAGACCTGTGTATCAAGAAGTATGATACGTTCAGCCGATATCCTAGGTTCAATGCCAATAGAACAATGTCTCGCCATAGCTCTATTCTCTTCAGATTGCATGGTAAAAGGTGGTAGCATCCCTGTAGGTTCATATATCAATTGAACTCAAAGTTAAATACTATGGAGAAAAATAAAAGAAACTAAGGCTTTGTTTGGCAAGACAAACTGTTGAACTGTTATCGCAGATAGCTTATAGCCAATAAGCTCATATAAACAAAATAGACCTGTTTAGAAACAATTTTGGCCCCATTTGGATAAACAGCTTATTTGCAGCTTATAACACAAGTGCTTATCAAGATAAGCACTTATGTGTAATCTATTTCTATAGCAAAGGATAAAATAAAGTTAAATCGTTTTTGTGTAAGCTATAAGTTGTTTTTATAAGCTATCTTGAAGGACTTATGAAAATAAGCTGAAAACAACTTATGCACAATGCCATAAGCTGTTTTCATAAGTTCTCCCAAACAGTCTCGCAGAACTTATGCTAGAAGTTAAGCTCAAATAAGTCAATTCAAACCGTTTCTCCCGAGCTTTTAGTTTTTTTTTTTACTAGCTTAATGTGTTTTTTGATAAGCTACTTTAAGCAGCATGTAGCTTAAAATTTATAGTTATCATTTTTTCATGTCATTTCAACGATTAATTTTATCAAAACACGGCAAATTCAATCAGATAATTTATCTGTTATAGAAACTAACCAGGAGAAGTTGAATCAAAACCATAAAGTTCATTCATGATAGTAGATTTGCCAACTCCAGGTGATCCAATAACTCCAATCACAGTGAAATCAGTATTCTCAGTCAAAAACTGCGCAGTTTGGAAATCTCAGTTACAGTGATAAACATCAAATTGTAAGCACTTCAAGCAAGAAAATAATCGAGGATTGTTATTACTTACGGGGAGAAAGCGGTCGAAGTGGAAATCCCATGAATCGGAGAGAAGGTTGAGGGATGCGACGGAAGGAAGACGAGAACGGTGCTGAGTAGAATCATCTTCGCCGGCGCCGGCGCGGTTGAATTTACCGGAGATAGGAGCTCCGGTAACGAGTCCTGGCATTGCTAGAAGGATCTTTGGAGATGGAGAGGGTTCAGGTCCCGCCATTGTTTCGATGATTTGGAATTGCAATGAATGTGAACAATGGAATGGACCAAAGCATAAAGAATTAGAAAATTGCTTTTATGATATTTAAAACATCACATTGACACATGAAAATGACGTTTTTATCTCCTGTGGTAGTTAACTACCGTTGAATTGATCCGGCAATAGTTAACTACTGATGTACACCAACACAACTTAAAAAAAAACAATAAAAAAAAGCTCCAACAATAGTTAACTACCTTGGAGTATAATCAAAGTTTTATGATAACCGATGCTCTGTTTCATCTACTCTACTTTTCTAACCTCCAAAGAAAACATTAACAAACACAACTTTCCAACCTCCAAAGAAAACATTAACAAACAAAGAGTTTGATTGTTGGTGAATCTAAGAAAGCAGCAAATTGAGAATTGGAAATGTTTTTTTTAGGGGAATAGAATTTGAAATGTTTGGTGCACATCTAAATACCTTATATATCATGAGAGAGTAAGAAAACAAAGATATTCATGTGATAATGTGTTGAAAAATTATAATGGAGACAGGGAGAAAAAATAAAGTGTTAAATGAGTGTTGAAAAAATTATAATGCCTGTATCATTTTTTTTTTTTTGAATAATCTATGTATCATTATTGTTATGATCGTTGTGAATCTGTAACAAAAGAAAATTATTGTTGTGCATCATTCAACAATTCACTTAATCACAATTCCCTTTTCTCTATATATATTGTGACTTATTGTTAGACCAATTCCCTATTCTCTATTTATATATTGTTGACTTATTGCTTAGACCAAATATTTGCAAATTTATCATAAACAAATTTTCTTCTACGTTTCCTCTCGAGAAAATAAAATTATTCTACGTTGCTCTAACCATAATAATGTAAAGGGAGTTTTTTTTTTTTTTGAATAACAGTTATAAAACTGGTGTCAATCTCATGTTTGTGTGTGTTTGATTATGCAGTAATAAAAAACTGATCTTGAATTAATTAATTTTGACAATTTGATTTCAAATAAATATGAGTTAAATGTAAGTGTTTTATGTATGAATATATTCATGTAAAAGTAAATCAAATTTAATTCACGTAACTTTTAAACAAATTTAGAGACAAATCAAAACTTCAAATTAAAATCAACTTCAATCAACATCACTCAAACATATTAAAATCTAATTTATATGTACTTTTGCTTCTCCCTAACTTAGGAAGAATGAGTTGTATTAATATGGAAATGTTAACCAGTGCTTTTATGACAATTTTGAATGACTTTTAATATTAAGTTTTTATGAAAAAATCTATATATTTAATGCATTGAAATTTGTAATATTTAACTTTTTAAAAAACAAATTTTAAATTTTGAATCCTTAACTATAAAAAGTGTTCTAGAGACACTTGTTAGCAACATTCGCACTTTCTAACACATTTTGGGATTTTGTCCCGCGACTTTTCCACTTAACTCGGTCCAATGACAATCTCAACAATTCATTGTTTTTTAATAATTTTGACTGACAACAGTAAAGTCAAACAAAGTTTACCCCACTCCTCCAATTAATTTTCAACTAATAAAGCAACATTTTTATATGTTGCCCCCACTTCAAATGTTATCTTGTCCCAGCACATCCTGATAGTTGAGACTTTTACAAACTAATAGTTACCGTCTATAGTTACATTTATAAGGAACTTTAATTTTTTATATTTATTAAATAACTAATGTATCTAAACTATAATATAGTCTATGTGTTGGTCACTCGTTGTAACTTTGTGTATATAACCACTTAACTTCATTCTAAAGATGTTTTTTTTAAGATACTCTACTGTCAAGTTGAGTAGTGTGTAATTTTTTGTTTGCAATCGTCATGCAACTGTGTAATGTATTATATGTCACTTAAAAACTTGGATTTCAACTTAGTAAACAATTGAAGTTCTACATTCCAATAAAAGATTTTGAAAGGGTTTGGGAAGACAAATGATGTTACAAATATGTCAATGAAGATTTATAAGTTCGTAGGTTCAAAAAAATAATGATAACAAAAAAGGGTCAAAACTAATCTGAGGAACTTTTTGTAGCGAGAAGGAGAAGAGAGTAGAAAACCTTTGTAGTGAGTTGGTATAAGTTTTTTGCTTAGTGACTTGGTGGTATAAGGTTTTTGTGGGAATTTGGAGTAGGTGTTTCAGTTGGTGTTGTTGTGTGCTATTCCATCTTAAATTGGTGTGTTTGAGACAATTACTTGTGGTTTGAGACAATTTTGTGGGAATTTGGAGTAGGTGTTTCATTTTGTAATGATTGGTTTTAATGACTACGGAGAAAGACAATTGACGTAGAATTTTTATTAAAGGTGTGAACAAAGAGCAATGGTATTTTGGTCATTTGAGGAGTAAAGACATTTTGGTAATTTTAGAGTGGTCAACATCTTAATTATTTGGGCACGTAAGATTATTTAGCGAAGTTAGTGTTGACTTTAACAAAATGCGGTTTTTCTATTGAATTGGATTGATTTTGAACACCCTTAATACATATAAACTTTGAATGAGAAAAAGCAGGTGTTAAAAGTTGATTATTTTCTAAAAATTATATTATGGTAGTTTTAAACATCCCTCAGAAAAAGAAATTTGTGGTACAAACCATTCAAGAAAAATTTATAATAAAATACAATCAATCGAAACACAAACATTTATTTTGACATATATAGCAAAATTCAGCTTCAAAATCTTTTTAACACATAGCATACAACTTTACATAAGTCAAAATCTCTGCTTATACTAATACAAATACTTAAGCTGGTGAATTCTTGCAATCATTGTCATCAAAGTCAAAGAGCACAAGCTATAAACAACACAATGTACGCAATTCTCAGTTTCATAACACTATACAATTGTATTGTTGTAGGTTTTTTTTTATGTTATAACCATAATTTTAGCGGCTTTCACTTTTCTTTCTTGTTTAAAATTTAAGCAGCCTTCTAAAACTCTATAAACAAGGAAAATTTGGAATGCATTGTTGTCGTATATATTTAGATATCATTCTAGATCATATGACAATCATGAAGTTATAAACAATGTTATATATATATTAGGGGAATGTTATATATTATTATTGTTAGAGTGTAAATGTCGATTATAACATGTGTTTATATTTTATTTATTTACATATAATAAAAAGTGTTTTGTAATAAAATATAAAAAATGTTTTTCTACAATGGAAATATGATTTAACATTGTGAATTTTTATTGTATGCATTTATTTAATGTAGGATTTATTGTAACCAACTAAGTTTTAATGTAGGAATTATTTACTTATAAATGAAATGTTTTTTAATAATTATTATTTTCACGTAAATAATAAATATTTTCAACATTTCATGAAAATTTTGTCACATAGCATATGTCAATTAATATTTACGTAGAAAAATGTATTAAGAAAAAATTATTAAGAACCAACTTGTGTTTATTTGGTGGTGTTGATTTGTTATCTTGAAGTGTACTCCTCTCAAGGGTTTATGTTGATTATCCCCGAAACAATTGCGATAAACTAGTTTAACTTTAAAAAAAAAATTAGGTGTACAAAATTTACTTAATTGAAATTTGAGTTTGTTTCTACATATTAACTTTTGTAACGCACTATAGTTAAACTTACATTTTATTTATAATTATTTCATATTTTGAAGTTATCTTGTTTTCTGGAAATCATGTAATAAGTTTCTAGTTTTTTCATGATTTGTTAGTGGATGTTTAATATCTTGCACTAATAAATCTACAAGCCCTTGCTTTTCAGTCCTCTTAGCATCTAAAACTTTAATCTTTGCTTCCAACTCCTTCACCATTTGACCATTACTTTCTGCCATAATTGAATTTCTTCTGTTAAAGTTTTTCATATAGAGTTATAGATATTTGTATATTGCATGTTAGTAGTGTATTTATAGAAGAAGAATTTAATCCAATGTCATCATGGATTTTATTGAAGACAAATATTCTAAGAAGAAGATCAAAAACAAGAGGGAAATTTGAAAAACTAATTTAACTGGTTTGCAATGATGTAATACGGGGAAGATCAAATATTCTTAATTTTGTCTTATTGTCTCTAAATGCATTTAAAACGCCCCTATTTAAGTTTCGCTTTATGTTTAAAAATACATTGGGCCGACCCTGTTTGATAACTACAATAAGACATTTGTACATGCTTATCCATTCTTCCGCGCCGTATAAGAGCAGGATCAATTTTATCCACAAAATTAGTTGTGAAAATTATGATCCTCTCTCCTCCGCATGCTAACCAAATTTCATCAATAAAATTCAACAAGCCAGAAAGAGTTACCTTACTTTCGTTTTTATCTTTTTTTTTTCCAGCTTTCTTAATAGGATCAT
Organism: Medicago sativa; assembly: GCF_051527215.1. NCBI lineage: Eukaryota > Viridiplantae > Streptophyta > Magnoliopsida > Fabales > Fabaceae > Medicago > Medicago sativa. The sequence continues at coordinate 6,273,333 of NC_140753.1, forward strand.
TCTTTTCATCATAAACAGCAACGTACATGAAATTAGCAATAGTTGATATCATGGTAGATTTTTCTGTTCCTGGAGGACAATAAAGTAGATAACGACGTCCAGGGCCGGTCGAAGGTGACTTCCATTAAAGTAAGGGCTTTAATCCCCCAAGTTTTTTAGGCTCTGTATTAAGCCTCATATTTTGTGTTTGAAAATATTTTCGTACGTCAAATTTTGTAAACATGTTTTTTCAAAGTTCAACTGGTATGTAAACGAGGAGTCATAATTCATGTTGCAAGTTCGATTTCAATGCTATCTATTTCATTGGTTATTTGAACCTTAAGTTCCTTTTTCCTTCAGATTCCTATCAATCTAATTCGAGGTCGGTTATTCTAAGTATATTAAGACAATTAGTGTGTAATCAAAGTTTGTAAAAGTAAAAAACTAATTTATATTTGTTTCATTTCAATATTATTTTGTTATTTTTAGATTTCTAACAATTGGTAAATAATATTTGTATTAAATATTATTTTCAACACGCACGCACACACGCGCGCGCCCACACACACAAACACACAAATGTCACGAACTAACGAAGTTGATTATAGTGAATAAGGATATACTATCACAATGTGACAAACCAAAATTTGATTTCTGATTGACAAAATAATCATATTTAATTAGTGTCTGACACACATCATATAAAATTGCTTCGTATCTATCTTCTTTTCTTTAATTACTTAATTTTGTTTTAAAAAAAAAACTATCAAAAACACTTATCTTTACTTGAAAAAAGTAGCAATTGTTCATCTTACCATACCAAACCGCGGATGGAGAAACGCTTAAGGACGAATCAACGTTCTCTGAAATTTTAAAAATAACACATACTTCCTGTATATTCTACATCTTGATCGGTCTAAAATATTGTTTTTGCACCTGATATAAGAGATACGAGAGAAGAACAAACATTGGAAAAAACAAATTGGTGATAAATATGCACTGATCTGAAGTAGAAATAAATAGTAGTTATGTTGAAGAAGAAAGAGAGCGGCGACCACACTTGTTCAGTTTGATAATACTATACAATTATATTAATGTAGAGTTTCTTATGTTATAACCATAATTTGAGCTTTAACTCTAAATCTATCGGATGTTGCCCACCTTTTATGTAGATTTAGGCGGCTTTCACTTTTTTTTTTATTAAAATTTAGTTAGCCGTCTAAATAAAACTTAATAAAAAGTAAAAGTTGGAGTTACATTATTGTCATATATATTTAGGTATCATTCTAGATTATATTACATTCATGAAGTTATAAACAATGATATAATATTTTTTTTAGGGAAATGTTATATATTATTATTGTTAGAGTGTAAATTGTGTAAATATCAATTATAACACGTGTTTATAATTTATTTATTTATTTACATATAATAAAAAAGTATTTTATAATAAAATATTAATAATGTTTTTTTATAATGGAAATATGATTTAACATTATCGTTTTTATTGTATGCATAATAATAGGTATTAGATTTAATGTACCCATTTCATTTAACTCTTTTTTGCGTAAAAAACACGCTATCACTAACCCATTTAATTTCTAAACTATATGTTAGTAGTCGTTACTGTATGTGCCACCATATGCTTACTTCATATGTTACACATGGGGGTAGCACTTTGGTGCATGTTAATAAATTTGTGGGGATCAAACCTACAAGATACAACCATGTATAAATTGCAGGTTTTATCTCTCTCCTCACTCAATCCATTTGTCTATTTAAGATACAATTTGTGCTCATTCATCATATGTTTATTAATTATTTCTGATATTGATGAATATGAGGTGTTGAAATTTTCATATAGAACTTGAAGATAAGATGATCGGAAGGTTGTTCTTAGTAGATGATGAGTTAGTTACGCAAGCAAATGCTTCTTTAAAACTTCACTTTTTACTTCTAACTAGATGATAATCATATTATAATGACCAAATGACAGTTCTTAGAAAGTATTTAGATTCATCTCCATGTTTTCTTCCGGAGACAAGTTTTTGTTTTTTGCACTAGAGGTAAGCTAGCCTTATCTTCCTTAGATTAAAAAAATGTGTATCACTAATGGCAAAATGATTGTTCATTTTTGTCTTTGTCAATATTGAAGTCATCGTTCTTCTTAAATTCTTGAATAATTTTCAATGAAGAAAACTTATCAAATAACAAGTGATAATTTGTTCACATAAATATGTGAACTATCATCACAATTAATTTGGAGATAGAATTTTAAGTCTCTTTTGTTCACACAATATTTATTTTTCTTATATCATGGCCTTCACTTGGCAATGATATAACTATTTGTCAATATTGAAGTCATAGTTCTTAAATTCTTTTCAAAGAAGGAAATTTATCAAATAGTAAGTGATAATTTTCTCACGTAAATATGTGAACTATCACCACAATTAATTTGGAGCTAGAATTTTAAGTCTCGTCGGTTCTAACAATACTAATTTTTTTTATTTGGGCTCAAAACAATAGTAGATGACCCGATAGAGAAACTTGATGGCAAGTGATCCACAAATCTTATGCTCTGACACATGTTTAAATTTAGGTTTAACTCGTCATCTTAAAACTGACTTGTGATGTGAGTATTGTTCTCATCAAATTATCACTTGATAATTTTGTTGTTAGATTGACCAAGAAGACATAGAGCGTTGAACCACGTTAAATTCGAGTGTTCTTTTGCTTCGCTGCCCAATCAAATTTAGATTTTACTTTTTATATAAAGATTGTTAACAAGTTCTTTTAGAAGTTACACCACTTGGTAAATATAAAAAGAGTAATGATAACTAACCACAAAACATTTAATTCAAATACAACACTGTAACACCCCGTTTTCCCAACGTAAAAATTTCATAACAATTATCAGAGTTTTTCATCACAAAACGGAATGTCACATTTCATAAAAATCATAAATGAATAAATAATAATTTATCCTTCAAAAATTCATCAACATAACATTTAAAAACTTCGCAGCGGATTTAGTTTAACAATAGAAATAGTCTTGGCACGCAGGCCTCATCATAAAAGTCTCATAAATCTTAGTTCAATAATAATTCTTAAACTTCAAAAGCAATACATAAAGGAACAGAAAATAGTATCAAAATCCCCATCCCGTTACATATCAGAGCATCATAGACGACACGGAGGAGATTACTCACAACAACAGCTAATCCTGGTTATCTGCACGTTACCAACGTAAGGGCAACATTCAAACAGAAGGGATGAGATTTCTTAAACAATAATATTAAGCTCATAAATTATAAATTACATTTAACAATATAAACATCTTATAATTTAACAATTACAATCAAATACATAGACATCATCATTTCATCTTAGCAATATATCATCATATAGCAGTCACAAAGTAATTCGTTAAAACATCACAACTTAACAACTTGGCTTGACAATGCATCTAGACTCGACTATGCAACTCTTAACGTCTTAAACCATCTTGAATCATCATAAAAATGCAATGCATGTGGTACCAATCTAGGGCATAAGCCCTCGTCGCTATTGAGCAAAAGATCCTAAGGCATGAGCCCTCGTCTCTGGTTGAGCAAAAGCTCCATCGTCGTGGTTGAGCAAAAGCTCCAGGGCATGAGCCCTCATCTATAAATGAGTATGCATGGACTCAACATCTTGCGTCTTAGAAACTTCATGAATATCTTACAACTCTTGACTTAGACCGACACTTACATCTTAAATGAGACTCAGAAGTATATGCAGCATATAAATAATTCATCTCATATCAGCAATAATACAACATCATCAAATGATAATCAACAACATCTTAAACATCGCATCAACATAAACATCATAAATAACACATCAGTTTCACATTATCAAATCAATCACAAATTACACTTAATCAAATAATTCATCAATTACTCTTCGTTAAATAACTCATCAATTACACAATGTCAAATATTTTATTATTTACACATCGTTAAATGACACATCAATACTCATCATTAAATAGCTAATATTTATACATCATTAAATAATTTATCATTTATACATCAGAAAATTATTTAATAATAATTAACAATAATAGCCCTTTATTGTTTTATCATTAAATGATTATAAATGTCAAAAGGTTCCCCAAGCAAGACATAACATTAAGCTTTGTAATCATATGAACTTACCATGTAATAAATATAAGGATAAAAGACATGGAGAATAATTTCCGAGGTAGCTATTTGGCCTAATTTTGTATATGAATTGATCTTCCTACCAAAAACATTGCCACACGCTAATAAATGATATAAGTGTTATACTTGTTAATTCCCATGAGGTCCTATAGTGGAATATACAAGAGTATAAGGGATTGAATGCCACTAAATCCAAGACTTAATAATAATAAAAATCGTAGTAACACGTTTTCCCTTCTAGGATTGATTTTCTAATTCTACATTACTTGATCACCTAAGATAACAGGACTTCTAATCTAACAGTGGTGCTCCACATATGATCAACATACTCTTAATCTCAAATTTTGATGTCCATTCAGATACAAAACCAAACAAGCTAATTATAAGACTATTATAATTCAAAGTAGGCATAGTTCTCAAATTTTGATGTCCATTCAGATACAAAACCAAACAAGCTAATTATAAGACTATTATAATTCAAAGTAGGCATAGTTTATCATTGCAAAGTCATGGATATGCTATTTCTCTCTCCTTTCAATTTACACAAATCTATCTAATCTATTTGTTTAAGGCTTGATTTTTCACCATCCTACAATCCAGCCTCTATTTCGCTTCAGTCAGTGCTATATTCCCGAACCTGTTCTTTTATCGGAACTTGCAGAATAGGTAAACCACAAAAGCTAAGCACATATCTCACATCGGAAAATCCTTATATTCACTTCATGCCTAATTAAATTTTTCCTACTAATCCCACTATCATACACTCGTAATAGTTAATACAATCATCACAAATCCAAATAGTTTTCAGTCAACAATAGCCATAAACAATAAACATACTAAGATCACGAATTTAACAAGGAATGATCAAAAGATGAGGAAAACAGAAAGAAAAACACAAATCCTTCACTACTCATATGTTCATGGAACCCTTATGTGGATATAGATTCTCCCCTTACATCAATTCAACGGTTTTTCATCACCTAATCATCAATTCTCACTCAAACCCTAATTCTCATAGTCTTACAAAACTCATCCTAAAACATGTTAGATGCAATCTAATGATCTACAGACTTAATATTAGTGAAAGATAGTCTCACCCTTACCTTAGATTAATTCCTGAATCAGCAGCAGCGTTCTTCTTTCCTAAGGTATTCTCCTCTTCTCCCGACTTTTCTCTTCTCTTCTCTTCTTTCTAACCTAAGCTTCTGTATTTATAATACTAATCACTCTTCCTAAATCTATTTAGGCCCAATAACTTATTCTTCTTTCTATTCTAACCTCCAATTCTACTTACACTAATAATTCTCATATTCTAATAAATAATATAATATTGCCACTTAATAAAATACTAACACCCCACATATTTAAATAAATCACATAAATAACTCTAACTTAATAAAAATAATTAAATAAAAAGGAGGGCGTTACAACTCTCCCCAACTTAAAAGAATTTCGTCCTCGAAATTCAAAGCACAAGAGAAAATAAATTTAGTTATTGCTTCTTCAAACAAAACATAAATCCATATCAAAGTTAGTCAGTTAAACATGATCACATAATAAAACATAACTACTAACTGGAAAACATGACGACAAGACACAACGACTCATCTACTTGGTCGGACAGACCGACCTGCTCTGATACCAATTGTAACACCCCGTTTTCCCAACGTAAAAATTTCATAACAATTATCAGAGTTTTTCATCACAAAACGGAATGTCACATTTAAATAATAATTTATCCTTCAAAAATTCATCAACATAACATTTAAAAACTTCGCAGCGGATTTAGTTTAACAATAGAAATAGTCTTGGCACGCATGCCTCATCATAAAAGTCTCATAAATCTTAGTTCAATAATAATTCTTAAACTTCAAAAGCAATATGTAAAGGAACAGAAAATAGTATCAAAATCCCCATCCCGTTACGTATCAGAGCATCCTAGACGACATGGAGGAGATTACTCACAACAACAGCTAGTCCTGGTTATCTGCACGTTACCAACGTAAGGGCAACATTCAAACAGAAGGGATGAGATTTCTCAAACAATAATATTAAGCTCATAAATTATAAATTACATTTAACAATATAAACATCTTATAATTTAACAATTACAATCAAATACATAGACATCATCATTTCATCTTAGCAATATATCATCATATAGCAGTCACAAAGTAATTCGTTAAAACATCACAACTTAACAACTTGACTTGACAATGCATCTAGACTCGACTATGCAACTCTTAACGTCTTAAACCATCTTGAATCATCATGAAAATGCAATGCATGTGGTACCAATCTAGGGCATAAGCCCTCGTCACTTATGAGCATAAATATACTCCTAGGGCATAAGCCCTCGTAGCTATTGAGCAAAAGCTCTTAGGGCATGAGCCCTCGTCTCTGGTTGAGCAAAAGCTCCATCGTCGTGGTTGAGCAAAAGCTCCAGGGCATGAGCCCTCATCTATAAATGAGTATGCATGGACTCAACATCTTGCGTCTTAGAAACTTCATGAATATCTTACAACTCTTGACTTAGACCGACACTTACATCTTAAATAAGACTCAGAAGTATATGCAACATATAAATAATTCATCTCATATCAGCAATAATACAACATCATCAAATGATAATCAACAACATCTTAAACATCGCATCAACATAAACATCATAAATAACACATCAGTTTCACATTATCAAATCAATCACAAATTACACTTAATCAAATAATTCATCAATTACTCTTCGTTAAATAACTCATCAATTACACAATGTCAAATATTTTATTATTTACACATCGTTAAATGACACATCAATACTCATCATTAAATAGCTAATATTTATACATCATTAAATAATTTATCATTTATACATCAGAAAATTATTTAATAATAATTAACAATAATAGCCCTTTATTGTTTTATCATTAAATGATTATAAAATGTCAAAAGGTTCCCCAAGCAAGACATAACATTAAGCTTTGTAATCATATGAACTTACCATGTAATAAATACAAGGATAAAAGAAATGGAGAAGAATTTCCGAGGTAGCTATTTGGCCTAATTTTGTATATGAATTGATCTTCCTGCCAAAAACATTGCCACACGCTAATAAATGATATAAGTGTTATACTTGTTAATTCCCATGAGGTCCTATAGTGGAATATACAAGAGTATAAGGGATTGAATGCCACTAAATCCAAGACTTAATAATAATAAAAATCGTAGTAACACGTTTTCCCTTCTAGGATTGATTTTCTAATTCTACATTACTTGATCACCTAAGATAACAGGACTTCTAATCTAACAGTGGTGCTCCACATATGATCAACATACTCTTAATCTCAAATTTTGATGTCCATTCAGATACAAAACCAAACAAGCTAATTATAAGACTATTATAATTCAAAGTAGGCATAGTTCTCAAATTTTGATGTCCATTCAGATACAAAACCAAACAAGCTAATTATAAGACTATTATAATTCAAAGTAGGCATAGTTTATCATTGCAAAGTCATGGATATGCTATTTCTCTCTCCTTTCAATTTACACAAATCTATCTAATCTATTTGTTTAAGGCTTGATTTTTCACCATCCTACAATCCAGCCTCTATTTCGCTTCAGTCAGTGCTATATTCCCGAACCTGTTCTTTTATCGGAACTTGCAGAATAGGTAAACCACAAAAGCTAAGCACATATCTCACATCGGAAAATCCTTATATTCACTTCATGCCTAATTAAATTTTTCCTACTAATCCCACTATCATACACTCGTAATAGTTAATACAATCATCACAAATCCAAATAGTTTTCAGTCAACAATAGCCATAAACAATAAACATACTAAGATCACGAATTTAACAAGGAATGATCAAAAGATGAGGAAAACAGAAAGAAAAACACAAATCCTTCACTACTCATATGTTCATGGAACCCTTATGTGGATATAGATTCTCCCCTTACATCAATTCAACGGTTTTTCATCACCTAATCATCAATTCTCACTCAAACCCTAATTCTCATAGTCTTACAAAACTCATCCTAAAACATGTTAGATGCAATCTAATGATCTACAGACTTAATATTAGTGAAAGATAGTCTCACCCTTACCTTAGATTAATTCCTGAATCAGCAGCAGCGTTCTTCTTTCCTAAGGTATTCTCCTCTTCTCCCGACTTTTCTCTTCTCTTCTCTTCTTTCTAACCTAAGCTTCTGTATTTATAATACTAATCACTCTTCCTAAATCTATTTAGGCCCAATAACTTATTCTTCTTTCTATTCTAACCTCCAATTCTACTTACACTAATAATTCTCATATTCTAATAAATAATATAATATTGCCACTTAATAAAATACTAACACCCCACATATTTAAATAAATCACATAAATAACTCTAACTTAATAAAAATAATTAAATAAAAAGGAGGGCGTTACAACTCTCCCCAACTTAAAAGAATTTCGTCCTCGAAATTCAAAGCACAAGAGAAAATAAATTTAGTTATTGCTTCTTCAAACAAAACATAAATCCATATCAAAGTTAGTCAGTTAAACATGATCACATAATAAAACATAACTACTAACTGGAAAACATGACGACAAGACACAACGACTCATCTACTTGGTCGGACAGACCGACCTGCTCTGATACCAATTGTAACACCCCGTTTTCCCAACGTAAAAATTTCATAACAATTATCAGAGTTTTTCATCACAAAACGGAATGTCACATTTAAATAATAATTTATCCTTCAAAAATTCATCAACATAACATTTAAAAACTTCGCAGCGGATTTAGTTTAACAATAGAAATAGTCTTGGCACGCATGCCTCATCATAAAAGTCTCATAAATCTTAGTTCAATAATAATTCTTAAACTTCAAAAGCAATATGTAAAGGAACAGAAAATAGTATCAAAATCCCCATCCCGTTACGTATCAGAGCATCCTAGACGACATGGAGGAGATTACTCACAACAACAGCTAGTCCTGGTTATCTGCACGTTACCAACGTAAGGGCAACATTCAAACAGAAGGGATGAGATTTCTCAAACAATAATATTAAGCTCATAAATTATAAATTACATTTAACAATATAAACATCTTATAATTTAACAATTACAATCAAATACATAGACATCATCATTTCATCTTAGCAATATATCATCATATAGCAGTCACAAAGTAATTCGTTAAAACATCACAACTTAACAACTTGACTTGACAATGCATCTAGACTCGACTATGCAACTCTTAACGTCTTAAACCATCTTGAATCATCATGAAAATGCAATGCATGTGGTACCAATCTAGGGCATAAGCCCTCGTCACTTATGAGCATAAATATACTCCTAGGGCATAAGCCCTCGTAGCTATTGAGCAAAAGCTCTTAGGGCATGAGCCCTCGTCTCTGGTTGAGCAAAAGCTCCATCGTCGTGGTTGAGCAAAAGCTCCAGGGCATGAGCCCTCATCTATAAATGAGTATGCATGGACTCAACATCTTGCGTCTTAGAAACTTCATGAATATCTTACAACTCTTGACTTAGACCGACACTTACATCTTAAATAAGACTCAGAAGTATATGCAACATATAAATAATTCATCTCATATCAGCAATAATACAACATCATCAAATGATAATCAACAACATCTTAAACATCGCATCAACATAAACATCATAAATAACACATCAGTTTCACATTATCAAATCAATCACAAATTACACTTAATCAAATAATTCATCAATTACTCTTCGTTAAATAACTCATCAATTACACAATGTCAAATATTTTATTATTTACACATCGTTAAATGACACGTCAATACTCATCATTAAATAGCTAATATTTATACATCATTAAATAATTTATCATTTATACATCAGAAAATTATTTAATAATAATTAACAATAATAGCCCTTTATTGTTTTATCATTAAATGATTATAAAATGTCAAAAGGTTCCCCAAGCAAGACATAACATTAAGCTTTGTAATCATATGAACTTACCATGTAATAAATACAAGGATAAAAGAAATGGAGAAGAATTTCCGAGGTAGCTATTTGGCCTAATTTTGTATATGAATTGATCTTCCTACCAAAAACATTGCCACACGCTAATAAATGATATAAGTGTTATACTTGTTAGTTCCCATGAGGTCCTATAGTGGAATATACAAGAGTATAAGGGATTGAATGCCACTAAATCCAAGACTTAATAATAATAAAAATCGTAGCAACACGTTTTCCCTTCTAGGATTGATTTTCTAATTCTACATTACTTGATCACCTAAGATAACAGGACTTCTAATCTAACAGTGGTGCTCCACATATGATCAACATACTCTTAATCTCAAATTTTGATGTCCATTCATATACAAAACCAAACAAGCTAATTATAAGACTATTATAATTCAAAGTAGGCATAGTTTATCATTGCAAAGTCATGGATATGCTATTTCTCTCTCCTTTCAATTTACACAAATCTATCTAATCTATTTGTTTAAGGCTTGATTTTTCACCATCCTACAATTCAGCCTCTATTTCGCTTCAGTCAGTGATATATTCCTGAAACTGTTCTTTTATCGGAACTTGCAGAATAGATAAACCACAAAAGCTAAGCACATATCTCACATCGGAAAATCCTTATATTCACTTCATGCCTAATTAAAATTTTCCTACTAATCCCACTATCATACACTCGTAACAGTTAATACAATCATCACAAATCCAAATTGTTTTCAGTCAACAATAGCCATAAACAATAAACATACTAAGATCACGAATTTAACAAGGAATGATCAAAAGATGAGGAAAACAGAAAGAAAAACATAAATCCTTCACTACTCATATGTTCATCGATTCAACGGTTTTTCATCAACTAATCATCAATTCTCACTCAAACCCTAATTCTCATAATCTTACAAAACTCATCCTAAAACACGTTAGATGCAATCTAATGATCTACAGACTTAATATTAGTGAAAGATAGTCTCACCCTTACCTTAGATTAATTCTTGAATCAGCAACAGCGTTCTTCTTTCCTAAGGTATTCTCCTCTTCTCTCGACTTTTCTCTTCTCTTCTCTTCTTTCTTGTTCTCCTCTTTTCCAAAAAGCGGTTTAATGTAAAACTCTTTCTAACCTAAGCTTCTGTATTTATAATACTAATCACTCTTCCTAAATCTATTTAGACCCAATAACTTATTCTTCTTTCTATTCTAACCTCCAATTCTACTTACACTAATAATTCTCATATTCTAATAAATAATATAATATTGCCACTTAATAAAATACTAACACCTCACATATTTAAATAAATCACATAAATAAACTCTAACTTAATAAAAATAATTAAATAAAAAGGAGGGCGTTACAAACACCATATTTGTATTTTTTTTACATCATTAATCTATTTTCGAAATTTGCTAGGTTCTCATAAATTTGTTCAATGTTTTACGAAGAATCTACTTAACTCGTATAGTATGATAGTTTGTATTTAACTGTTGATACGATCTTTTTTGAGTAAGGATCAAACTCCAATATATCTTAAAAAGAAATAGAGAAAAAAGATTAAAAAATTACTGATTAATTTCTTTTGTCTTTCATTGATCAGTGTTTCAAATTTATACAAATGGATTTGGCTTAAGGAAACGGATTGTAAGTAAATGCATAACAGAATGAGAATCACAAGAATGTAAGAGAGCAATAGTTTTCATGACTAAGCATATGGTTGATACCAGTTTTTCATTCCACCAGGTTTGGAGTGGATTGGATTCTTCCTCCTACAAAAGAAAGACAATGACATGTGAGAATCCAGAGCTCCATAAGACCCAAGAGATCATTATTAAGGTCAATTATTTTCTAACCATGCCCTTAGTGGTCCACTCAATCTCGATATATTTTTACATAAAGTTGTTGCGATTTGGTCCTCTATTCTATCAATTTGTTAATTTTAGTCTTTCTATTTTGTAATTTTGATTCAATTGTTTTTATAAAAACATAAATTTTTGTCCTTTTCAAAACAAGTCGCAACTTTATGTACCTTGTAATCGTTTGTTAAGTACTTACTTTTTAATTAATGAAAGTAAGTCTTAGTTAACGATTTAAGTTTTACCAATATGGCAACAACGAAGGTTTCTACTTATTTCACTCAAGTGCAACATACTTTGTTGATAGATGTTAAAACAGCAAGAATCAACAAAGCAGACAAACCAGATAAAGAAGCACATATGGCACATGATAATGGTAAATATAAGTTATAGCATATTAACGTAACAAAAAATATATCATAGAAATGTGCATCTGAGATTGGATTAACAGAAGGAGAGTATGAAAGTGTGGTAGTATAGTGAAGATTTTTTAAGGCTTCTTTTAGGCAAAGAAATAAAATGTGAACGCGTTAATGATCGGAAGTAGGGGTGACAAAATGGATGGATTGGATGGATATGGATTTGGATCCTAATGGATGGATCAAAAAAATCCATTAATCCATTAAAATCAACCAATTTTTTTTTGAAAAAAAAACCATCCAATCCATCCATTAGGTTTTATGTCCATCCAATCCATCCATTATTAAATTTAAATGGATGGATTATCCATCCGATCCATTTAATAAAATGTATTATTTATTTTTAAAATTTGTTTTACATAATTTTTTAGTTAATTAATTGGTTTTACATAATTATTTTGTTAATTAATTGGTGCAGAAAGTAATGGCATTCAGAATTCCTTTTTTAATTAAACCCAATGCTTATTTTTAACTAAGCCGATTCGGAAGTTTGAAAGTTTAAACAAGCAAATGACTTTAGGTGGAAAACATTATTAACTGGAAGAAAAATGCTATATACAGCAAATCCCAACTTCACGACGGCATCGCGACCTTTATTCCACTCATATACTTTTTTGTTGACTGCCACTTATTACTAAGACTTTCCGTGAATTCCGCCAAATACACTTTTTAATTGGTTAGTTTCTTTATCCCGATACTTTCGTTATAATTTTCTTCGCTGTGTTTTGCAATGCTCTTTCTGGAATTAAATGAGCAGTACTTATTGAACTTTTATTTAAAAGAAATAATGATTGATGATTTCACGTTTTTGTGTGTCAATTATGCCATTTTGATTTCCTATATACTAATCATAATTCTATTCTTTTTCACTAAAATTCATATTGGAAAAAACATTTCACTAAAATTCATATTGGAAAAAACACAAATTCAACATCGAAAATAGATAATGTCAAAAAATATTAATAGAGTTACATCTTTCACTTAAATATATATTAAAATATATCTATTCTAGACACTCGGCAAATCATCTACGTACACCAAGCTCAATAATGTTGGTGGAGAAAGAGTGACTAAAAAACCCAACAAATATAGAAAACCTAATAAATCAATATACTTCTTAACCATACACATGATCCATCAACATGATGAAATATGTGCTCAATGTTCACACAAGAGCAATCTCTATTATAACTTCACTCTCCTTAATTCCTTTAATGTGTCCAACATAAAGATCAGTTCCATATGAATCAGATTTTGAAAGCCTTGGTTTACCGCCATCAGACATACTCACAACAAATTCCACAAATTGCCTCCAATTTTCACCCTCAAGTTACCTCTTGTTTATTCTTAAATAAGTAAAAGCACTTAATCCACTTGTTGACAAAACTTGACCATAAGCACTTGAATCATATCTCTCCAATGCATTCTCACCAGCAAGTTCACCACCTGCCATCTTTGTTGCCATTTTCACTTGATTAACCAATCCTTCTGGTGAACAATTAGTATGGCAAGGTTGTTCATTATCCTTCATTTCCATGCATGTGAAATTCAATATAACTCCATGTTTTGCTAGCATTTGTGCTATTGGTATATAACCATCATGAAACCTTGTGTTATAGTAACCTGCAGTTAATTCAGTTGCATCTTGCATGTGATCTTGCATTGTAATGCCAATGAATTCCAGCTATTTTGGCAGATAGTTTTACACCACTAGTTTGGAATATGCTTTTGGCTGATACTAAGATTTTTTCACCATGTTCAACAAGTTTGCTTGAGTACCAATCAAGGAAGAAATCTCCATATTCTGTGTTCCATGTTCCTTCTCTTTTGAAAAATCCAGTATCCTCAGGAAATTGATTATATTGACCAGAGTCATGGGGTCCACTTGTTCCCCACTCTTTCTTCCCAATTGCCCCTGCCGATGCTTCCAAAGAAGATCTCATATACTGTTTGAAAATGAGTCATTTTGGTTAGTAGCTAGATATTTAGTGGGAGATATTTTGTATGTAACATTTCTAACACTAATATGATATGATTTTGGACCATTTTGAAAAAATTGTTTAAAATTAATTTTATTTTGTACCTTATCATATAGCATTGGAATTCTCCAAATTCCTGGAAACTTCCAAGTTCCATCAGTTTCAGGGTAAGATGGATATCTCAACTCCCCACAAGGACCTAGTCCCACTTGAATTTCCTGCAAATGAATTTGGTTTTAATTAGAACTTTACACATGACCAAATATGCATCAAGTCTTAGTCTATCATCAATCACAAGTGTCCCCAAAAAGTATTCCTCTTCCAACTATCCTTAATATGACAATTTGAATGTATTTTTTTTCTTAATTTTGTCAAACTAACATCGATCATATTAATATCTTTGAAACTGACGATAGTCTTCAATAAAATTTTCAACGAATCAATGTGTGGCAGAAAATGTAATCTATAAGATAAGATTACACTGACTGCTATTTAAAAATCTTAGCCAAGTATATTAAATTCTTAATTACCAAGTAACCCCAAAATAATCTGTGAAACTTACTATGATGACATTGCCCAAATAATCTGTGAATCTATCACGGAAGCTTCTCATGTAATCGGAGTAGACCTGAAGTGGAGTTCTTCCTGCTAGAACAGGCACTGAATCACATCCCAATGAGATGTATTCAGGATTTCTTCTCCCTAATTTGTCTGTGTAAACTAGCTCAGGGTTCTTCCTTATTTCTTCAAGCACCCATGGAGGTAAAGGTATGCTAGAAAGATGCAATAAAACAAAATTAGTATCATATTTTTTATTTTTGGACTTGCAAGACTATGATTATAAAGTAAGCATTAAGCAATTAATTGTATATCACATTTATGAATGTAACATCTATAATGATTTATTTTTTCAACACTAAATAGAGCCTAAATTGGTGATTGAATATTATGTTTAACAAAGAGTGTTATTTCCATACCTGCAGGAGTCACCAACATTTCCACCACATTGATGAAAAGACATAACAATTTGAAGCTTCAAACCATGTTTTTGTACCATCTGAACAAGCTCAGCATAAGCTTCCCAATTATACTTCATAGGACCATCTTTTTCAACCAAACCCCACCAAGCATCAACCATTACTCCTTCAACTCCAGCACTCTTCAAAGCCATCAAACTAGCATTCATTGCTCTTGCTTTATTCAATTTTCCTCCCATTGTTACCGTGTCTAATGGCAACATCACAAACACCGGTACCCTATTCGAATCAGCATCATGGTTATGAGCAATCGATGGCACGTGAATCTTCTCCCATTTCTTGTTTTCCTTAACTGTAGAGTTGGTGTTTTCCTTTGTGAAATGTGTTTCTTGCATTGAACTCTTTGCTTTGAGATGAAACAAAGGTTTGAATTTCGGACAAGAAACTTTGTTGGAAGAAAAATCATGAAGAGATTTTAAGACTCTTTGTTTCTTTTTTATTAATGAAGGAAATTGAAGAACCAAGTGTTAGAGCCATTTTTAGTGTTTGCTCTACTTGAGTGATTGCAATTAAAGACTAAGAATGTTTGTTTATTTTTCTTAATTATGTAATTTTATTTATCAAAATAACAACTAGATATTTTTGGGAAAATTGAAGTTGGCAACCTTGGTAGGTCCATGCTTACGTATACCACTTCTTCCATTCCACCTCCTCCATTTTTTTTTTTTTTGGTTACAATTCCACCTCGTCCATTATGATGCACTTTTTATTTTCTTTTTTCTTTTTGAATTAAAATGATCTAACTTCAAAATAAGTACATGAGTAAATAAACATGTCGGCCTTCAAAATATTCACGCAACAAGATTTGGCATGAAGGGATGTGTGCAAAAACTCTAAATCTCACATGTAAGTTAGGAAATTGGTGTAAATTTTAAGGAGAAAAGGGATGAAGTTATTAATGAAATAATTCATATGTAGAAAATAGATAGGGAAAACATAGAGAAGGGAATCTTATTAAGAAAGTTGACTCTAGTTCCATCTCCAATGCTCCATAAAAAGTTATCTTATTAAGAAATTCATTTTTCATGCTGCTCCATAAGGAAGAAAATATATGATAATACATGCATTTTTCATTTCTAAGCACCCTGGATCTGATCAAGCTAGCCCCATCATTATCAGAAGAAATCTTTTTCCAGCAAATTTTCAAGTCTGTATATAAATTAAAACTCTTTATACTAAACATAATGTTTGACTATCAAGCTTAAAGGATGAAGGCGCCCTAAATGACCAAGCGACCAAACTACTTGGTAATGAGCACAACCCCAGAGCGTCGAGCCCAAAGGCCAGAGGGTGAAGGCACTCTGAACGACCGAGCGACCAAAATATTTCATATATGCTAAAAAAAAGGTCAATGGCTTGGGTTGTCGTGGTTAATGAAATAGTTAAAGTAGTTAATGACATATCATATCCTTTATTATAAAAGCTAGACTTGCTTGGCTATCATGTTTGCCCTAATCCTCCCTACTTTGCCCTAATTCCCTAGCTTTTTTCCCTCCTAAACATGTACTACTTGCTCGAGTAATCTCATCCGTTCAAGCACTTGATCACATCCGTTTATTCAAACTTGAAAAAAGTTCTCTCACTTCGTTAATGCAATTGAATACGTATTAAAGCCTAATCAAGTCGGTCAACATTCTCATACACTAATTGCTAATCATAAATAACTAATTCCCCTACACTAATTGCTAATCAAAAATAATATAAACATCCCTTAGAAAGCGGCAATTGAAAATGTTTCACGCATACATTTTTTACTGTTTTACGCATACACTAATTCCTATCACATTATTCTACTGACATTTCAATGTTTCACGCATGCATTTTTTACACTATAATGTGCTATCCGAAATAGAGTGATAGGAAGATATGTGTTTCAAGGTGAAATTTCCCTCGAATTTTACCACTAAAGTATGCACTAATCACTCTACCAATTACTATCTATTAAAAGCAATTATGACCTACTTATTTCAAATATTAACACGTATCAAGGTTGATTCGATTTTGAATATGAATTATTACGTATTGTTAATGGCAATTAAGAACGTAGTTAATGGCTTGAAAACGTCGTTAATGATAATTAAAAACTTGAAAGTCGAATATTTTTGTATAGGAATTACTTTTAATTGCTTTTATGCATTATGCACCAATCACTCTACCAATTACTACTTATTAAAAGCAATTAACTACGTACTTATTTCAAAAATTAACACGTATTAAGGTTGATTCGATTTTAAATAGTAATTATTACGTAGTGTTAAAGGCAATTAAGAATGTAGTTAATGGCTTGAAAACGTCGTTAATGACAATTAAAAACTTGAAAGTCGAATATTTTCGTATAGGAATTACTTTTAATTGCTTTTATGCATTATGCACTAACCACTCTACCAATTACTACCTATTAAAAGCAATTATGACGTACTTATTTCAAAAAATAACACGTATCAAGGTTGATTCGATTTTGAATAGTAATTATGACGTAGTGTTAATGGCAATCAAGAACGTAGTTAATGACAATTAAAAACTTTTAAATAGTAATTATTACCAATAGAAAACTATGATTAATAATCACATTTGAAACTAACGAAGAGAATTGCCAATTACCTATTTAAATACCACTTAGTTGTGCTAATACAGCCATTCTCGACTTTAAGCAAAATTAAGCAAATATAATTCTTTCTTGCACTTGCTAATATGGCAAACATTTTCACCCCCATTTCAGCTGTGACAGGTGGAAAGAAGGATTTGAAGTTGATTGTTTGTGTGGCCCATATATGGCTGATCCGTGATAAGGAAAATCCAGACGATATCATCTTCATGAACATGATATTGGTTGATGAGAAGGTATATTATATAAATCGATTGTATAAATAAATGATCCTTTTTTCAAGTTGCCACTACGATAACATATACTATGGTTTATGTTAATGACATGTTATTTTTTGTTTAGCGAGGACGGATCCATGCCACTGTTCATAAGTTCCTGGTGCCAACGATTCAAGGAATGGTTGAAGAAGGAGGAACATATAAGCTAGAGAATGTCATGATAGGATTTAATGAGGGGAATTACAAACTCTTGCCACACAAGCACAAACTTAATATGGAATTGGTGTAAGGCTTGGATCAAGTTTCAAAGGAGTCAATTTTTGTTTGTTTTATTTGTAATGACTATTAACAAGAGTTACTTTAAGAGATGGGTTGAATACGTAAAAAAAAAAAAAAAAAAGTTGATGATAACCAATGATGAATGTGAAAATACTAATCTCACTTCAAATGTCGTTTTTATAGTATTTCGTAATGTATGATATCTAATGTAAAATGTATGGTTTTCAAACTATATATTAATGTCAAGATGATATGATTAATGTAATACATTTTTATCATGTGAATATTTCATATTTTTTTTTATTATTATGATATAACTTATTCGTACATATTTTAGTCGGTGGGACCCGTGCGGAGCACGGGTCGATGGTCTAGTCATATCATACTTATTCTAAAAGCTAATTAGGTCATGCAAATGTTAAACCCTAATTGCTTATGAGTTTTCCCTCCTTAGCTATCTAACCAAGCTTACACAAGAAGCTAATCTCTTGCCAAAATTTGAATTGTCATTTCCCAAATTGCCATAATTAATGCGGTTTAACTACTTAACCCTATCACTACTCCACTAATTTCTCCAAACTCCTCAATTAACTCCACACAGGACCCCACAATCACACTAACTCACGCCTATTTATGGTAGACAAATTCTGCAGACTTTATGACTTTGTCTCACATGCTCAAATTTTCTTCATTTTCCAAAGAAACAAATTTAGTGAGTACCTTCTCTTTCATTTCCTCACTTAAATCTCTTTAGTCTACACCCTTTCATCTGTTGATTCAAATTAAATATATCACGATCATTAAAGTTATAAATGTTGCCGATGTCTCCAACCGAGCCTCCCACTCACTTTCCCTTCACAACCTCTTCCACTTTGGTTCTTCTACATGTAACTTATAATATCATTAATTGGTTTCTTCATCTCAAATATATATTTCCTTATTTCTGATTTAGGTTATCAAATTGAAAGAAGAATTGTCTTATTTTTCTGCTGTTTCTTTTTAATTTTCTTCAATTTTTTCCATTAATTTGTTCAATTTTGGTATGTATTCAGATGACAAGAGATGGTTATAATCTGGAACCTTCATATGCGGACCTTCCGATTCTAATAGTTTGACATAGAGTTTTGATATTTTTTATATTTCACAATTTTTTTCCTAATTGAAATTCTATGATGCTTTTCCATTTTCGCTTAGTGTTTATGGATTTTCAATTTTTTTTTTGTTACATTCTATATCAGCTAACCTAATTGTTTCTTTAACACCTTCTTTTAGATTTTCATCTGTTTTTGAAATTCCCTTTGAGTTCTAATGTTTATAAGGAATGATAAAAATATATCATTGTGTTTTTAGGGTTTATAAAATTATCTGTAAAATCTCAGTGATTATGTTGCTGCTATTATTTTTGTTGTCCATTAAGAAAAGATTTTTGAAAGAATGTTATATGTTCACATTTACGACGTTATGTCATGAGCTTTTGATTTCTGAATTTTGTTCACACTTTCAATTTCACAATGATATGCATTCTTGAATTGTTGTTTTTAGATTTCTATAACAAATTAAGGTTTGGTTTGGTTTGTTTTTTTGTCAACGAGCAATTTTAGTGTTGCTTATCTCAGTTTTTTTATAACACCATTTTCAGTTTAGTGTTGCTATAGTGTTTCTTGGAACTTTTCATAGGTTAAAGAAAAGGTCAAATTTCGTTCATAGATAATGTCTACACATAACCATTCAAGTTTGAATAGGTCTTGAAATTGTTTCTTTTTCAATTTCTGATTTTTGGATTTTTCAAATTGGATTGGCCCTTTAGGATTGTTGGGTTTGGTTTGTTTTCTTTTGGGTGGCTTCTTTTGTTCTCCGTCTTATTTCCTTTTGTTTCTTTTACTGCTACTACAAAACTATTGTAGTTTCTTCACCTATTTTATGTATTGTGTATCCGTTAGATGATATCTTATTTACGGTTTATGGTCGTAACTGTATTTATTGGTCCTTCAATTTAATTTAAAATATAACACAAGCAACATATGTATGCACTCTAGACCACACATTCAGATTTTTAGGTTGATATGGATCAATATCTTGATAACTGCGTGTTAAGAGTTGTCTCTTGGTTTATATTTGAGCATTTGGTACTTCCATTATGCTGGCACGCATGCCTAATGACTAAGCTAGCAGATAATGCTATTTCGCACCCCCTAATCTTATGCTTGATACTCGAATCAGCCATAAATGAATTGGCTCCCCTGTAGTTACTAAATAACAACAGATAGGTGCATTTACATTGGTATTAAATACAAATCAATGTGTAACTTGCCAAAAAAGAAATGCTAATTAGTCAACATAAAAAATTAAGTGTGGCATACAACCTAATTAATTAGAATTAAGCCCTATCAATTCTCTTTAACCATACATGTAAATGAATAAAAATGAAGTGTGAATCTCAAAAAATCGGTTTGGCAATTCTCTTTAACCATACAAAATTTAAACTAAGTTAAATGTTTACTTTGCACGCTTGATCCTGTGGTTGACTTCCTATTATTACCCTATTTGCTGTCATGTTAATACTGTAATTGTTGTTTGCTTGATAATCAAATCAGCCATAAATGCAATAAGAAATATATGTGATAACTGCATTTTCAGAAGTGCTATGCTTGCAATACTAGATTGAAACAAACAACACTACTATTTTAACCATTTATATTGTTGACATATATTACAGCAAAAAAATTACCCAAGATCGATCCTCAAGTATATATAGTATAGAATTGGTATCTCTTAAAAATTTCCTTTCAAGCATTTTTTTTTAAAGATTCATATGTTAATAGAGTGATATGGAAAATTTTATGCGATTTATTTTCACACTAAACAATGTACACTAATTGTACCAAAGCAATCAATCACTTGAAAAGTCAAAATCGTGCAAACAATTTTTTGAAAGGTTGCAAATACTCCATCCGTTTCAAAATGAGTGTCGCTTTAGCCAAAAAAAATTGTTTCAAAATGAATGTCACTTTCAGTTTCCAATGCAATAATAACTTTTTCTTTTCAATTGTACCCTCCAATTAATACTCAGCACACTACTTCCAAAGTATTACTTTTAAAACTAACCAATAGTTAATAAGGATAATTTGGTAAAATAACCATTCTCTTTCATTTAATCATTGCATTTCTTAATATGTGTGTAAACACCTAAAACGACACTCATTTTGAAACGGAGGGGGTATTTAACATAGACAGTAAAATAACTTAAGCCCTATATGTAGGTATCAATCAAAATTTGAAAGAATTGTTACTAACATTAAGGTTCATACTATTTTTTTCAAAAAAAAAAAAGGCATAATCATAGTTCTCGATATTTTTCTCTTTTTTTTTTGACAAGAATTTTCTGTTTCTATATCATGGTTGGTTTTTTTATTTTAATTTTTTTCTCTTTCTATATGATTGTTGGATTTTTATTTGAATATATATTAGTAAACTGAATCAATAGGTGTGCAATTAGCCTTTACAAATTAGGATGAGTTTTTAGAAAGAACTTTTAATAGGTTAAGACAATTCCACTCATCATTCACTCACGCATTGCTTTGAAATGTATAAGGCGGTGTAGATTTTTTTTTAGATTCCCATTATGCTTTATTTATGGAGAATTAGAGCATAGAGATTCTTATCATGGTTCTGTTGACTAATTTTTTTTTTCTTTCATGAATACATTTTTGGGTGATCATGAAGATATTTTTCGAGTGTTGTTGAGGATGCTATTAAGCTAGGGGTTGTCTCTGATATACTCAAAGATGTCTAAATAAATGAAGTGGAGAAGAATTCAAAACAAGATATAAGAGTTGTATAAATAGTAAAGATAAGGTTTAAAAAAAACAATACCTTTTTTTTTTATTGCTAAGATGAATTTAATTTTTCTTTTTATTTCCGTGATAGTTTTTTAATGTCTAAGTAACACAAAGATATTTGGTCTTCCATTCTTGCTCACCATGTCAGCTTCTATCTTGCAAATTTCATAGCAATTGATTTATATTGTTAACTATTATCTTATCTTATTATTGTGATGCAAGTTAAGTTGTACAACTTTCTCTTATCATGGTGTCAAACTTTTTTGAAGAGAATTTTTAATATTGTTATTATGTTTTGCTATTGGAATACAACACAAAGATGTCATAAATGGAAATTTATTATTTGTAATTTAAAACGGGAAATTTTAACCGGCTATATTAACTAAGTTATGTTAACGAAGGTTGGCTCATTTAATATGGAATCGGTGTAAGGCTTGGATCAAGTTTCAAAGGAGTCAATATTTGTTTGTTTTATTTGCAATGAATATTAACAAGAGTTACTTTAAGAGATGGGTTGAATACGTAAAAAAAAAAAAAGATGGGTTGATGATAACTTATGATGAAT
This sequence comes from Medicago sativa, assembly GCF_051527215.1. Classification (NCBI taxonomy): domain Eukaryota; kingdom Viridiplantae; phylum Streptophyta; class Magnoliopsida; order Fabales; family Fabaceae; genus Medicago; species Medicago sativa. The sequence continues at coordinate 6,296,320 of NC_140753.1, forward strand.
GTGAAAATACTAATGTCACTTCAAAAGTCATTTTTATAGTATTTCGTAATGTATGATAACTAATGTAAAATGTACGGTTTTCAAACTATATTAATGTCAAGATGATATGATTAATGTAATACATTTTTATCATGTGAATATTTCATATTTCTTTTTTTATTATGATATAACTTATTCGTACATATTTTAGGCGGTAGGACCCGTGCGGAGCACGGGTCGATGGTCTAGTAAGCTAAAAAAATATTTTGATAGCATACATTTTTGTGGGTTAATGAAGCAGGAAAAAACATTAAATATGTTTAAACCAAGTGGTAAGCGTCACTCACTCATGCACGTACAGGGGCGGTTTCACCGCCTGGCGACCCCGGGCAGTCGCCCGGGCTCGATCGATAATTTTTACACATTAGATCCAACCCAAAAGTCCATTAACACACTTACAAAAAGAAAAATTTGGGCAAAATCTGAACATTCTTACACACAAATACGCTCATAAAAGACATTTATCTCCTAATTTTATTTAGCACACTATTGACGGATTCATCTATCTTATTTTAACGGATTAATTGTTCAACTTGACCATGTAATATACATTATGTTTGAAAAACGACCTTGTAAAATACAAAACATATATTCTGGCATTGTAACTTGAATTTCTTCTTATTTTTGACCACCCTATAATATACGCGTAGTCTAAAAATGTGACCTACAGGTTGAATTTTTTCACTATTTTTTTCATACATGTTTAGCACATTAAAATATAGCTTTACACAAAAAATTAAATTTCTTCGACCAGGGATAAATTAATTATGAATTTTTATTTCCTCATAATTATGAATTTCTTAAACAATTTATAATTAATTTTCGTTGTTTTGTTTTTTGAGTTTTTGACACTTTAAAAATTCATAATTAATTTGTCGTTTGTCGAAAATTTATAATTTTTTATGTGTAAAGCCATATTTTAACGTTCTTAACTCGCCTCTAAGAAATCATGAAAAAATTCAATCTCTTGGTTGCTTTTTTGGACTTCACGTATATTACAGGGTTATAAATAATAAAAATTTCGAATTACATGCTCAGAATGCATGTTATTTAATCATAGGGTCAATTTTTCAGACTTTACGCATGTTACATTGTCAATTTCAATTGATAACCCTATTTTAAATTGTACTTTTGTTGACAAAATGAGGAACCTCTTTTATTTCGATTTACGAATGTTTATATATTATGTCACATGTGAATTTGTGATAAAATTTTTGCCCGGACTCCATAAATTTTTTGGCTCCACCACTGTGCACGTATAAGTATGTTTAGGAGAGGAGGGATAATCTTTAAAGCACTTCAAATCTTACACGGGTCTTAAAATTAAACACGAGCCTAAGGCTTTACTTCGGAGTTTGGAGGGGAGGGGAAGGAAGGCTTTGAAGGTGGAAAATATGAGGGAAAATTGGAATTCTTTCAAAAAAAATTAAATGAGTAGTTTTTTAGAGAATGATAAATTAATGCATATGATTACTATATTTTGAATTTTAAAAATATTATAACAATATATATTAAATTTGAAGAATTCATACAAACCCTCCAAAACCCTCCTTTAAGACAATTTATAAGTTCCCCAAATGAGGAGAGTTTTGTATTATGAAGAAAAGTTAACCCCCAAAACCCTCCCCTTCCATTTTCCTCTATTTCTTCCACTTGCTCATTCCTTTTTTCTCAAGCCTTCTCCTCTCTTCCCATCCAAACACACAAACAAAGCCTAATTGATGAAAAATGAGAGAGGACTCTTAAGATTTTGAGGAAGAATATTTCTGGAGAAAAAAAACGATATGGAGGTGTGGATAGAGATATCCTCAATTGTCAATACACAATAGAACCCGTGAAGGCATGCAAAATTACGGGCTGAACAATAGCATCTTGAAATGGGTCGGGCCTGAAATTATGCATAAAAAATTAATTTATTTTATTATATAAACCCTCACACCTAACAGATTTACCACATTTTTATGCTTGTTAAAAACAAAAAATGTAGCACATTTTTACATAATTTCAAACTAGCCTTCGTTAATGTAAACACAAATATATGTCCTTGTGAGCTTAACTTAGTAGGTATGGACGACGCATAATATATGCAAGGTTTAGGGTACAAACCCTGGCCACCACAAAAAAAAAAAAAAACACATATATACAGTATACATCTCGGGAAAGAAATAAGACCGTAAATAAACTTCTTCGAAAAATAGAAGACCGTAAATAAATTTTTTTTTGGACAAAAAGACTTAAATAATTGTATCCATGGTGAATATGAAAAAAAATAAATATATTAATGACAATTTACGATGATTTTTTTAAACTTTTTACACCCTAACTAGTCATCAAAATTTAAATACGTACCTTTCCTTCAAAAAAAAAATTAAATACGTACCTATGGTGTATGTATGTGTGTGTATATATATTTGCAGAATAAATGAGGTGTCTGAGGTTCAAACTCCTACCGCTGCATATATTATTATGTCTGATTGAGTTAAGCTTACGGGGACACCTACGTTATATATTTTTAAAAATCACATCACAAATGTAAATTTACAATTAATATTTTTTGAAATAATAATTATAGACCGTAAGGTAATAAATTAAAACTTGTGTTCGATTAAACTGTAAATATGTATTAAAAATATATCTATTTTTCCTTATATCCATGGTACTTATGCTTAACATGAGTCATACAATTTAAAATTCATCCTTCTGTTTACCGGTGTTTTTGGTAAACAAGATGACTAGTTTTGATTATTACAAGCAGGATTAAACCAGAAATCCTAAGACATGTTGTGCAGTCTTTTTTCAGAAAATACATGAGTGTTCATCATATTCATAGGTTGCTTTATGAAAAAGATGAAGAGAGCCGTTTTTTTTAGGAAAATAACGGTATTTCGACAGAGATCAGTAAAGAAAATGCAAGTAAAAGACTTAAAAATTTAAACGCAAAAACTTAAAGAAAAGGTAAATTGCATTGCATTAATGTAAAAGTGATTCAAAAAAATCAGATTACATACATTCTGTGACTCTTTTCTCTAGACACTGGTACTTCGAGTGCTAGAATTCTATAAGTAATTTGCGACCCTTTTTCCTTACGAAAAACTACTATATATACATATAGAAAATAACTGCAGAACCTAAACTACTAAAAACTGCATTTCTTTGACAAGAAACTGCAATAACTGCAAAGACCTAAACTGCTATAAACTGCATGTTTTCGACGAGAATTGCATGCTCTCCACGTGTCTGGACACTAGAAACCAACTTCTTCACTAAATTAACTGTCTGTCAAACTGTGGCATCTGTTGAATCCAACAAGCCCATGTCGAAGAAGATCAACTCTTTGTCAAACTCAGCAACTTCCAATCATGGACCTAGAGAATTTTGCAGCTTTAAACCTTCTTTTGCCCGTCAAATATACACAAGATAAAATATAGGCTAACACCTTCATAAAATATGATTAATTTATCATGAAAAAATCTGTAAAATAATTAGAATATTTTAGTAAGGAAATAATTTGGTTAAAAATTTAATAATAAGTTTATAAACAAAACAGGACAATGAAATTTCTGAAAAATATTATGTATGTAGGAACAATAATAAAATTCCAAGTGATAGTTCTTAGTTGATTTCTTGCCACAAAAGAAGGATCCTAGGCAGGGTTGGGAACTCAATGGACACGCCATTGCAACAATAACACCCACCAATTAGAGATAGGAAGAGATTTGGTCAGTCTACAATGGCATACGACCTAGCCTACGACAGATCAAATTAGGCTTTTTTAAATAAAGAAAGCTTAGGCTTTTTTTAAAAGCTTATTTAACTAAAAAGATCAGGTCACAAATCAGAAAAGAAAAAAAAATCTTAGGACTATCAGGCCGACATACGAGTAATATGACTAATATTGTTTATTATTAATATTATAATATTATAATATATGATCAACTTAAAATATGATATATAATGTATAATTAAATTCTCTAAATATTCATATTAAATATCAAGAATGAGTTTAATATCATTGATCTATTAATTCATTAGTCTATTTAAACTTATATCACATTATTTAATTAAAGTTGTTAATAGAAAATAAGTTTTTAAACACGCTCTTCCCCTCCCTCTCCAATAAGTCGGCCTTAGTTTTCTCTCTCTAGGTTTTTTTGTTCCATATTTTCCATTGAGGGGTGGTTTTGGGTCAATTCTTGACCAGAAATCACCTTCTTCATCTTTTTCTCTATATTTCAATCTAAATAAGTGATTTTCACATAGATCTAGGTTTTTTCCATATTTGTTTGATTTCCCGTCTTCTTGTAGTGTTCATTTGATTCATATTGAAGATCGATTATTCAATCAAAGAGTTGGGCGTCAACGTTGCAGATCCGGAGGCCATGAATATTCCAGTAACTTTAATTTTATCAGATATTTTTGTAGCCATTATGCCGTTGTATGCTACTAACTTGGATGTTGTGAGTTTGTTCGCAGATTCATCCTTTACGTTTTTTGCGGTGTTGAATGATGTAATCTCTCAATTTGAATGAATGAATATTATTTTGTTTTTGTCAAAAAAAAGTTTTTAAACACGCTAACCGGCGAGATCAGACTCAGACTCAAAAAATAAGTATATAACAGGCCGTAGGCCAGACTTAAACCTTAAAAATTTTGGACAGGTCAGACTTAGTTTTACAAACTGCAAAACCTAGTTCGGTCTAGCATATTTCCACCCATAGCACCAATTCCATCACTCTGTTCTCACTCATTGACATAAGTAAAAGCTACCAGTTCCTTACTCAAAGAACTTTCACGAGGCATTAAATATCCTCTATTCTATTGGGGGGCCGGGGGTTGGTGGATAAAGATGGACAGTAAGGATTGCGTTATTCCTATTTTCTCCCTGAAGTTTTTATATAGCCTTGTCGGTTTCTTAATTGAGAAGTGGATTTGTTTTTTACTTTATTCTCTTCAATACTTCTGATAGTGTGCTACTTTTCTTGGTGGTGAGCATGTAATATTCAAGGACATTTTCCTCCCCCCTTAAAACAAGGCTGTCACTATTAATTTCAATGGCATTAATCCTCATCGCAACATCATCTTTTGCTAATTTATTTATATAACTAATCCAATTTTCATGCTTAATGATCGATCTCTTCCCTTTTGTCGTAACAATGATTCTATCATAAGATTTTTATTCATTAAAGAGTACAGTATTATTATCCCACCAGGAAAAAGGAAACAAACAATAAAAAAAAGCTTGACCAAAGTGGGAAATGCTCATCACATTATCATCGTAATGTGACTTTATTTTACTTTTGAACACAGGTCAGGTGATATGTGGTGCAAATAATATAACATGCTAATAACATAGGTCAGGTAATGTGACTTTATATCAAACCTCAACAACACTTCACTTTCTACCACTCTCTAGTTAGGACTTTACATCTTATAACATGCTTTACACTTGGTAGTAATCTAAACTTGACCAATTTAAGTTTGGTTCAGGCCACATAAGCATGATTATGTTTGGTGATAAGGATCAAGAAAAGCTAAGAATATATCACATGGAAATGGTGATTTGCCAAGTGGATCAAATTTAAAACAAAGATATAAAAATAAAAATAATTCACCAATATATAATTAACTTTGCTAAGACATATAGCTGTGATTCAGTAGAGAGCATCATTTTTTTGGGGTATGGTTTGGCTTATATATTCGTCTTTTTAAAAGGAAACTCACATGTGTGTGCAGCCAAGAATCATGGGGACATGGTTATGTGTATCACGGTACGTTTCTCTATAATTGTGACTTGGTACCTTATATTATGGCTCTGATTCATGCCATTCCGATATATATGCCATTGGTATTTGGTTAAAAACAGTTCCAATGAAAGGTTTCAACTATTGCCATAAAAAGGGCTAGGAAAAACGCAAATATAATCACCTTTTCATGCCATGTGCGTGCCAAATGGCAAAATTTGATTTTGATTAAATTAAATTCAATTAAAAGTGGGTTTATAGTAAGATGATTTGTGTTTGAATACCTTCATATAAAAGTGAAGTGAAAATATACATTTAATCTTTTAAAAGTCGAGTAAGATCACATTTATAAAGGAATAAACATTAGAACAAAAATGATACCTTTTGTCAAATGATTTAAACAAAAATGATAATGCAAAAGAATAGGATATCTGAGCAATCAGATTTTGACTGATCATACCTACATAGTAAGTGGTTATTATTTGTATTGGTTACTTTCACATAATTCTTGTTTCTTTTCAAAAAATTCTCCCAACAATAGGCATTTTACAGACATAAAGCACGTAACACATTGAAAGGGCAAGGTACCAATAACGAATTCATAAATTTTCTATTTTATATTGTGAGGGAAATACATGTATATAATGTATAGCATTAAAAAGATGACATTTAATATATTTTGAAGATATCACTAGTTCACTACATATAGTTAATGTGTTTTTTTTTTTTTAATATAGTTAACGTGCTTTGGTTAAAGACGAATTATCTAAAATTTAAAAAGAAAATGACAAACATTAATATAATATCATAAATAATCTTTGATTGTATTTTATTCACCTCTCAATCAAGGATAGACTTACATAAAACTTGGTGTGGCCATAGCCACATCAAAATTATAAGAAATAAAATAAAAAATACAGATATTTATATAGATTTCTTTCTTAGCGATAGAAATTTTGGTCGTTATATCTTAACAATCGGTCACGAACTTGATTAGCCACGGAAATAGTTAACGAAATTTCGATCATTAATGTATAAAATATTCAAAATCAGTCACTAATAACTTGATTAGAGACGGACATAATGACCAAAATTTTGATTGCTAAAGTATACAATATTTAAAACATCCAAAAATTATTTATTTTAACCACTCTTTTATAATATGATTTTTGGGACTCAAGCTAACTCTAAATATTGTTATAAAGTTCTATTTTAGATATGAAAATTTTGAATACAAGAAAAGTGCGGTTCAGTGCAAAATATCAAACAATGAGAACAAATGATAGGTTAACCGACCTCTTGTGTGCGTTGATTTATTTTTTGCAGGGAGAGTTCATAACTTCATATAACTTCATATGTGTAGTACAATTTGTTTTTACTGCACACCATAATTTTAAGTAATTTATATGTTAGGACATGATATGGTTGATATCATTTGTCACCTATTCCATTCAAAACAAAACAAAACAAAAAATCATTTGCCACCTATTGTGTAAGTAGTACCTAAAAAGATAAAAATACACATGTGTAAAAACGGGAAAAGATTGTGACCTAACAAATATGATCGAAAGGACAACTTTAATTGAATTAATTAGGAGCTATCAGTGGGTCGGGTGTGGTATACCTATTGCTAATCAAATTTAATAAGTTATGGAGTACAAAATAAAAACTCATTGGTTAAGGACATTTCCGAGTAGTTGAAGAGGGACAATTTAAATGGATTAAAGATACATTTTCTAGCACACTTTTTTTCATAAAAACTCTTGTTGGTTAAAATATACAGTACATAGTAAGACTCTCGCTAGATTTATATGATGTATATGATTTAATACAACTCATTTGAATTTCAGTCAATAAGAGTGTTTTATAAGAAAAATATAATCCCCTCTAATTCTTTTTATAAGAGACAAATAAATCATCAAAAATTGATGTATCTAGCTTAAAATAATAATCAAATACATTCAATGTTATTTTATAAAAATTATCAAAGAGAGTATTAAATAGTGTGCTACTTCTCATGGGGTGAAGCCAAGCCATGAAAGGGTGGGGTTCAAAAACAACAAAGTGGCGTATATGCAAGGGAAAGGGAAAAAAGTTACTACGACACATCATTCCGAAAATATATGCAAGTTTCAAATCCTGAAACTTGTAAATTTCTCAATCAAAATCTCAAATTATAGCTGCCCCAGCAGCCTCATCGCTGGAGGATGACTTCTATATGAGAAATGTCGATACACACCAATCAAAAATTAAAAGAGGTGTATTATGTATTAGTATGATACACCTTTTGTTTTGAAATAAAAAACCACTTTTTTCCTTTCTTCAAAAGTAATTAACTTATGTCTTTCAAAGTCATTTTGCAACTCAACCCAATTTTTTCTCACTCCTTATTTTAACTAATCATTATTTTTAATCAATATGGCAAGGTGGGATGATGAAATTTTTGGGTTGAAATTCTTATTGTTTTTAGCCATCAACATTAGATCGAATGATGAAAATTTGAATCCGAAATTGTATAATTATAAATAAATCTTGAATTTGGGAGTTTTTTTTTTGAAGTCGAGAAAATTTGGGGTTGAAGAGTCTAGAATGAAAGAAAGGATTTGGGTGTTACAAGTGCATTGAAAGACTTTTTATCCAAAGGGTTAATCAACCCATATGCACCATATCCGACACTTGTGTATGTACTCGTCTTTATGATCTTTTTATTGCGTTAACACTTGGTTTGGTCTATATTTTTGTATGTATGTATGAGTTGAAAATGGGGTTGATGACTTTAAAAGAAGTCGTACTTGAAATGTATGATTTCTTTGGATGAAAAACAAATGAGAAATAGTATTTGTACAATTATTTTGAGATAACTTTTGGACAACTTTCATTTTCATACTCTCGTTGTGTTTATACTTTTTCTCTTTCTTTTTATCTCTATATTGTCGTTGATCAATAAGAAGAGAGAAAAAGAATGTTATCTTTAAAAAAAAACCATATTAATGTAATTGATAGTCAAGGGCGGATCCATGTTGGGGCAATGTGGAGCTATAGCTCCACATGCTTTCTCTTTTTTTTTTTTTATAATAGATAAAACGCAGCACCAGAATACTGAACTTTTACAGTGTGTTTCATGCTTGAGTCCCGCAAAGTCATTTGCAGCTTTTGATGTGAATAAGTTATTGAGGATGACTGAGTTTTATCCAAATAATTTTATAGATGTGCCGAAAGTGACGTTACGCACACAACTTAAGAATTATGTTACAATGTTCGATCTGACCCAAAATTTGCTAAGTTGATAGGGCTTTTAGATATTTGTGCAAATCTTGTGGAAACAAATAAGTGCAACACATTTGCTATGGTTTATAAACTTTTAAAGTTGGTTTTGCTCTTGCCGGTAGCAACTGCAAGTGTTGAACGTGTTTTTTTTAAGATATGAAAGTTGTGAAGAGTAACCTATGTAACAAAATGGGTGATCAGTGGCTAAATGATCGTCTTGTAACTTATATATAGAAATAGATGTTCTTTTAACAATTAGCAATGATGTCATTTTAACTCATTTTCAACAGATGGATAGAAGACGATAATGTCATTTTAGCTCATTTTCGACAAATGGATATAAGACGATTTTCATTGTAATGAATAATATCAAACAATATTATTTCTTATTTTTAAATGTAGTTTGCATTACTGTTTCTTTGAAATTTTAGCTCCACATGTACCTAAAGTCTGGATCCGCCCCTGCTGATAGTTGGTGCTAGATGAAGATGGAAGACGTGATAGTACCGTCTATTTCATGATATCGGATAGTTTGATTTCAATTTTCTTCTAAACTAACAATACATGATTTGAAGCTAAAGTTCCCTCAAAAAAAAAAAAGATTTGAAGCTAAAGTTCTCATTTACTTCTCATAAAAAGAATGTTCTCATTTACTTGTGTTATAGTTAGGCGTGTGATCAAAATAATCATCATTCTAAATTTCCAAGCGTCTAGAATCGCCTATAAAATTTCAATTGCTTATATTATTTTTCAACAAAGGAAACTAAAAGTAGGGATATATATTGTTGAAACTATATACTATACATATATTCATTTGGCACCTCAGCTTTGAAAGGCAATAGCAACTTCCTTTGTTTGCATCTAAAGTCAATATAATGCCAATAATCATAATTAACATTCGTTTCAAAGAAGAATATCAACCCGTGGCATAGCCTTCTTTATTGATTCCCTCCTTGTCAATGCCACCACCTCACCGCACCTATCTACTGGTCCCCAAATAATATGATCACGATTGAAAAATCTTAATGAGAATGAGACAAAAGGAGAAGAATATATATAAACCCTTAATTGGTCACTAATTAGGATCAATTTATTTGCTTCTAAGTGAGGACACAAAACTATTTCAAAAGGGTTATGGGTCATGCCTCGTGCTCTACTAGTGGTTACAATGAAAAGGTAGCTTAGTTTTCTGATTGCTATCTAGCTACAAAAGATAGAGTTCTTTGTTTTGTTGTCTTGTATTGATAAATCGAATGGTTGGTTTTGCATCATAATCGTGGTTGCTAAATGCTACTCCCTCCGTCCCGGAATAACTGACCCATTTTCTAAAAAAAAGTGTCCCAAAATAACTGACTCATTTCAATTTTCAATACAACTTTTATCATTCCCAATACAATATAACACTAAATAATACTACTTTTATCATTCCCAATACAATATATTCCACTTTCCCCTTTATTTATACATTTTTCTTAATCTGTGTGAAATGAGCCAAGGGGTCAAATAAATTGGGACGGAGGGAGTAATTCTTAATCCTTTCTTTGTAGGTTGTAGCTGTGCAAAGTCGCTTTCTCCTCTACGTGCTTCCTCTTGAATTGTATTAATTATTGCTTTCTATATATGCGTGACATAATTTGTTTTCTTCACCAAGAAACATTTGAGAGTTGAGAAATTTAATTTGTGAATCTAGCTAGCTCATATCGATCACGATATATGATTAATTATCTTTTTTTACTAAACGATATATGATCATCATGTTGAACCAAAAAGCCTTAATTAGTGGCTTGGGTTTACGGACTATGACTATAAAATATGTTTGAAAATGCCAATACATCTATCTATATTAACAAAAATCTTAGTCAATGTAATGCAACTCAAATAAATTTATTGATTTGTGCTTGATTAGCAAAGTCGTTTCTATTATTATAGCAATGTTTGACTACCCACAAGAAATTGAAAATAATAACCACCGTGTATAAAATCAGACTTTATGTTATATAAGAATTACTTTTTTATGGGTAAACTATAATGACTTAATAGTGGGTGTTGTGTACAAATTATATACAAATATCTGCCTATGGTTTCATTATTGATGGATACATTAAATTAGTCTATGAGCATGCCCTGATTTAGTTGTTGTATAAATGAATTTCAATTTGTTCAAAAATGTCAACTTAATTAGTCATAGACAACATTTTTTTTTATCTATACACACCATTTATCTTTTTTTTTTGTTGTCAAATACCTTAATAGCTAGAAATTCACCTTTATAAGTTGAATAAGTGGGGTGTTCGAGGTTCAAACTCCGACCCCGACATATATATTGTCTCTACCAACTGAACTACGCTCAAGCTCAAGGGGACCACCATTTACCTTTATATGAATGGATAGATTAGCCCGGCTATTCGGCATAAGTGCAGATTATGACCATGCATATACTCTATTATGGAACGGTGAGATTCCATATTAGTTTCAAACCATACTAAAATATGCTATTGTTTGGTAAAATTAGCTGATAGCTGATAAGCTAGCTGATAGCTTTTAACTGATAAGCTAGTTGAAGTGTTTGGTAAAATTAGCTTATAGCTTTTGCTTTGAATAATAAGGGTAAATATGGAAGAAAAAATGAGAAGCTAAAAGCTATAAGCTCAAAAGCTACTTGAAGTAGCTTCTGAAAAATAGCTTATAAGCTCCTGAAATAAGCTATAAGCTCGTTGTACCAAACAGAGCTAAAGTGTTACCAAACAGAGCTTTTTTTGTCAAATGAGCTTATAAGCTAAAAGCTCTTTTTTTGGTTTTACCAAACAGAGCCAATTGTGTTGTGGGGTTAATGCACGACAACTTGAACAGTGAAGAACATGATGAAGAATACACGCTAGAGAACTTTAACGTGTATTTGTCTACACTATTCTTTTGGTTTCGATTTGCTATATTGGATACAAAATGGTATACTACTCATCAGAATATATACTTTGAAAATCTTGATGAGATTTGTATGAACACGCCAAATCTATCCTTTAATAATAGTTTACATTTATCATGTGATTGCAGGAAAAATACTCATTTGTGACCAACTTCAATAAGATTCTTGGCTGCAAAAGGCCCTTGCAATTACGGACAACAAAGCACTTAGAAATTGTAAAATTTAAATATGATGTAAATTTATGCTGAAAAAACACCCAGAAACAAAGCCCTCAGAGACTTTTTCCACCACAAAATTTGCTTTTTGATTTTTTGAAGGTTTACATTGTCACAAGTTTCGTCGCAGAGGAAATTTGTGAGGGTTTTTCCTTGCCACAAATTTCGTCTTTCTTCATTTTTCACTTCTATCTTCTCTTTGAACTATTTGTCTACTTTCCCTAAAACAAAATATTTATCACTATATTTTAATTTCTAACTTTTATCTTCTCTCTAAACTTTTTCTCCGCTTTCTCTCTACTATTATTCTCTTTTAGTTGTCTCTACTATTATTTTCTCTACTATTTTTATTTCTAAATAATTCTTTCTATTATAAAATTGTTTTATTAGTTTTTTAAAATACACTTTTTTTATCAAATGAATTTAAATTGTTTTTTTTCTATTTTTAAATATTTTTCTAAAATATTTAAAAAAATTATGTTCTATTTTTTTTTATTTGTGATTTGTGGTTAATTTAACTTGTCACAAATGTTTATATTTTTAAGTTTGAGTTCTTTGTGGCGGTTTGAACTACCACAAAATGAGTATATTTTTATGAAAAGAAAAAAGTGATTTGTGACGATATAAACCACATAAAGTTGTGACGGACAAAACCGTTACACTTTTATGTTGGTTAAACCCTCAAAAATCACTTTTCACAATTAAAAAATATAGATATATTTGTGGTCATTTCAGTCTTTCCCAAATCTCCTATTTTTTGGCAATAAATCATCTATTTATAACACAAACAAGCGTCTTTAAAAAGAAATCCGAGAGACATCATTTCACATATGAAAAGTAACATTTACCAAGGGTTACAATCATATATGATTTGCTTTTTTAATCAAGAGTTGTGTTTGTTTTTCATGTAATAATCGTGAAACAACACATTTTGATTAAGTTTACAAAGTGATACAACCAATAGAATTCCCAATAGGCAGAATGGGGATTCTCTTCAATGAACTTTTCACTAGATGCAGTCCAGTGTAAATCTTCACAATCCAATAATTATTTAATAATTTTGACCAAGTCAAGTAAAGAAATACGAGAAGAAAGACGAAATATTCACCTTGTTCAACAACCAAAATGAAGAAATTCCAAATTTAGAGAGGGATGGCGAACAAACAAATTATAGCCAACATTAAACGTGTTGTCTATACATAATTGAGCATTGCTACAGATCTCGGGATAATGTGTCCCGAGCGGATCGCGAAATAGCATCTACCCAATAAACTTGCTTGTTGGAAAACATGGAATTGCATTGGTATAATTTGAAAAGACTTTTAGTTAAATATGGGCTCGTGAATTATTCGTGATACTATTTTTCGCTACAAGGAGCAATACCCTACATAATTTAGGTAACACTTAATTATTTAATACTTGTGAAAATGGCGAATATCATTATCTATAGAGCAGCGCTATATCAAGCGAAAAAAACATAGCGAGAGTTTCAGGAATAAGCAAGTGGCCAATCACAAAACTCAATTTTGCGGAATACATGGGAAGTGGTGGGGTACATGGGAAGTGGTTTTAGAAAGCACAACACTCGTGAATAATTCGTGAGCCATTTTGTCGGGATATATATCTTTTTCCTTATCTATAACTTAATTAAAATTCACTTGTTTCCAAAGAAAAATTAAAGTTTACTTAAAAATAACATGATATTATATGATTAAATGTTAAATAAATTATAATTATATCATTAAATTTCAACAATAATTTACTTTTTAAATTATAATTATCTATTTTTGAAATATTAAATTAATATAGTCATAAATTATAAAAAAAAATTGAATTTCAATTTTTTAATAATCCAATCTTTTTACAAATTATCATTGGCTATCAGCTTTAATTATGCAACAATGAATTATACATTGGGTAGAGAAAAGTGACCCTATTTGCATATGTAAAAAAAAATAAAAAAATTAAGCATACTCTAATTAATACTACTTTCATCATTCTCAATACAATATAACTCTAATTAATACTACTTTCATCATTCTCAATACAATATATTCCACTTTCCACTTTATTTATACAATTTTCTTAATTTGTGTGAAAAACCAAATTGGACCAGATATTCTGGGACGACGGATGGAGTAAAAAATAATCAATCTCCCCATAACAAATTAAGAATTGAAGAAAAATAATTATGTTTACATAATTAGGGCATGTCTATAAAAATCACTCATCTAAATCTCAAACATTGGTTAAAAATGAGATTGTTCACTGTAGGATGTTAATATGTTAGTACTGTATAATGAAGAAGTGGTGGTGATGGTGAGTAAATTTGGATGGGTGAAATGAGGAGATTCTTTTGCAGCAAATGCAAATGTGTGTGACAGACAGAGTATGTGATACACCCTCCGATCACTAATATAAGCAAAAAACTACATTTTAGGTTCATTCATTTAATGATGTATGTGGTCTATAATAAAGACCATGTGCAACATTAAATGAATGAATCTAAAATGTAGATTTTTGCTTATAATAGTGACCGGAGGGTGTAGAAATTAAGAGAGATAGACCCACCCACCACACCACAGAACCACTTCCCCACATATTTTGATTGATGTTGTTTGTAACTTTCCTTATTTACAACTGACTAGTCTAGTCCTTTTTTATTTCCCTTCTTTGTTTATCTTTCTCAGTTCTCACTACTGCACGCTGCATGTCAGCTCCTCTCACCTCATACTCCTTGTGACTGCCATTATCAATTACATACACACACGCTGCCTCTTAAATTATAGCATCACCAACTTTCCTCATTCTACACTGACATTTCCATTAATATTTCATACCTATTTTTTCATGGACCGTTTTATATTATCAATATTTATAGTATCAATATTAATTTGTCTTTCAGATGGACCAGTACTCATGAATCATGATCAGTCCTCCTTGTTGCTTTGATTTGATTCCATTCAAACTCTATCGAATTGTCGCTGAGTATTAAAATCTCACTGCCAATTTAGCTTACGTTTTTTTAACAGACTGGTAAATCTTTTTTATGTATTATTAATAAAATAAAAATATTCTTATTAAATATATTTTATTTTAATACGAGACAATGATGTAGCAGTAGAAGATACGAAATATTAGGCTCAGATGAGGCAGATAAAAAAATTGTAAAGTAGGTGATATCGATGAATTGCTTTTCCAATATGGGAATCTGAAAAATCCAGCAAAGTGATCACCGATGAGATGAGCTAGTATATAATACATCTCAAAGCAGATTGCAGACCCCAAGAACAAGTTTACTAGCGTCAAGACCAAAACAAAATACTAGTACTGAGTTTTCCATGGACATGCATGATGCATATTGCGTATACTACTAGTATAAATCACTCATATATATGGCTCACCATAACTTCAATTAAGAAACAAACCCGTTTGACCCGGATCTCCTCCCATTGACTCCATAATTAGCAAATAAAAGGTCTTTGTGGTGTACTTTCAATACATATAGTTTTTTTTAGGTAATGGAACGAATAATTCCGAAAATCTCAAATTCAAACTCAAAAACGATATGTTGCAATGCGTTGCCTCCGCTAAGTGACATATACATGGTTACAGCGACATAATTATGGTCACTTTAAACTAATATGTTTAATGCAAAATATAACAGTTTTTATTCTTTTTTATTGGTTACAAATAAATAACAGTTTTTATTCAAATTAACAATGTCACGTTAGAATGTTATAAAAATATTAAATATTTTTTAAAATATTTATAAATTGTAATAAAATAAAAATCAATTGAAATAGAACTAAAGTAGTGTAATTATAAATAATTGAAATTTATAAAATTTTAATTTTAATTTTTTTTCCGTATATCTTAACACATTAAGAATTTTGTCATTTAACGTATCCAATTATATTGGTTCGTCTTTTTTTTCTTCACAAATAGTTATATTGGTTCACACAAATAGTTATGTGTGTGTGTGTGATGTTTGAATTACATGATTCCAACAAAATAATTGAACCCTAACGAATTGAATCGAGCTATTGATAAACTATAAGCAAACTAAACTCGAGTTAAAAAAATGTCCATTTCAAATTCGAGTCGTGTTTCAAACTTAATCGATTATTATTGAGTCAAGTTTAGATCAATTTAATTTGACTCGACTTATTTTTAATTATGCTTGTACTTTAAAGTTACATTGTTAGCACGACTTTTTTTTTTTTAAGAAATGTTACCTATATATATATATATATATATATATATATATATATATATATATATATAATGATAATGATCAAATAACTCGTGAACCAAACTATTCGAATTATATATAGCACAAATTGAATTAATTACTAACGAACTTAATTTTTAATAAAGTTAGATCATTTGATCCATAAACCGAGTACTTCGAATTAATTATCAAGTCAAATTCTAAACTGTTTAAGTTGACTCGGTTCAATATGGTTTAATTTCAAATGGCCGAGTGGTGGTGGGAAGAAGGGAGAGTAAGGACAGCTGACCGACCTCTCCGTGGGACATGAGAGAAGACAAATTGCATGATGCTATTGCAAACACAAACACTCTTTCACATTTTCTCTCCTTCCTTTTTTTCTTTCCCTGCCTTTTTTTTCTTCTTTCTGGTGGCTTCTCTTTCTTTGTCACTCTCCTACGTTAATAAAAGTTAGATTAGATTTAATTTCCTTCTTGATTTTTGGGGAAAATCATAGAAAATACTTGTGTGATTTTGAGATTTGATGACTTTAAAAGAATATGGAAGCTCGACTCTGCAAGTGAAAAGAGGTCCGTAATAAAATAAAAATGTATTTTTTTAAAAGAATAGTGTTCAATTTAAATTTTTTAAAAGATAAATATAAGATGTCGTATATATGCGGAACAACTAAAGGTGAAAATCATTACCGTTCCAAAAGCAAGAGTACCCAATTCTATAAACCTAAACTATTTTTTAGGCTGATACCTTAGGGAGGCCCAGTTCCATAAAGCTCGTTGCACACCCCAAAGTCCGGCCCTGAAGATAGTGTAGATGAATAATTAAAATAAATTATTTTGATAAAATATAATTATTGGTTATGAGAGAGATAAAGACAAAATTACTAAAATCACCAAACACAAAGTCATCTAACTGATACCCGAAAATCACCCAATACAGCCCTCAATGGCTCGATTATTTTCTTTGTAGATTTACTTGATAACCTTCGAACTAATTTATGTCTACCTATATAGGTAGCACCTAATACCAATAATACCAATTGAAACGGTCCATAACCGGATAACCCAATTTCATTCTAAAGTCTAAACATAAAAATGAAGAAGTAAAAAGTAAAAACCAACGTTCCGGTTGCTGATTTTAAACTACCAATCATGGAGTCCATTTATCATCAATTATAAGGGGAATTTCGCTCTCCACCCTGCACATTTTGCTCGCGCCCTGCAGCCGTTTCAAATTTACCCTTGCGCAAGTTAACTAACGCAAGTGTAAAACTATGCGTTAGTTAAGTAACGCTGCGTCAATTAAGATGCGCAAGTATAAAACACCGCGTGAGTTAACTAACGCATAGTCACGTATAGTATAAAACACTACGTGAGTTAACTCACACAATATTTTACACTTGCGCGAGTTAACTCACGCACTACTGTTATATCAGTGTTAACACCAAAAATGAAATATTTGGTCGAACTCATGATTATGTTTTCGATAAGGCAAATGGGTTATTTCGACATGCTGCAAAGTGCAAAGGGATTTCGACCAATAACAGACAGACTTCGACACACCGCAATTTCGACCAAAGACAATGAGAAATAATTCGAAGTTTCAATTGGAGCGCATGGCGGGAAACAAGGCTGAAGTGCATTGAAGATTATTTCCTAGTGTCTTAGTGCATGAAAGTTATTTTCTAGTGTCTTGTAATTATGCCAAGTGTAGGGCTCTAAGTATAGGAAGTTATTGGTAGTTTTTCATGCAAGGTCTATATATATCAGTTTGTAATAATAACAAAGGGTTGGTTTCTTGATTTCTAAAAACTCTGCAACACCCACGCCATGGGAGCAAACGGGTTCAGGAGTGTATGGATTGATAGATTCCAACCACCCTCTACATTCCTGCAATTTAATGTAATTGTTCTTGTTTTACTTTCCTTTTTCTTTTGCATTTCTTTTCATCTTTATTCTATTTCCTTTTCTTTTTAACATGCTCACTTGAGCAATTTTCTATAATGTTGTCATGAGACAACTTGTTATTACAATATGTTGGAAGCAATTCTGACATTAATGTTCTTAAAAGAATGTATGAAGTGTTGATTATCTTAAACTGCGAGGCTTGAACGATCCCCCTTTAAAAACACATTTGTTGCCATCGATGGCAAATGAAGTTTACGTTACCAAAAATCGGTGTAAACAATCAGTAAGCATTAAATGCTGTCTGATATGCATTAAATGCAATATTGTGTCATCAAAGACCCGTGACCTTAAGATGCTCGTAATTGAACCTACTTACGCCAGTTTAACAATATTATTGGATAATACGACACAATCGATCAAAATTACACTAAAACATCATTTTTTTCACAATCACATAATCACACATAACGATCCAAACGGTCCTAATTACACAAATTCGCCGGTGATGACCCGTAATCATTTAAACACATTTAATGACACGTAAACGATCCAAATTACACAAATTTGTCCATAAATTTATAAAATTACATAATCTCACATAAACGGTCAAACATTAGACTATTACACTTAAATAATGATTACACTTCAACGGATCGGACAAAAAGATACAAAGTATTATTCTCAACCATTACCCTAAACATGAAATCAACGTTGCTATCATCTTTGAGAAGTTGTGGATAATACACGGTCTTCCAGAAGTCCTCTTCCTTATCCTCCCCCAAGTCCAGGCCTGACACATTTACTATCACATCACGTGTTCTATGATTTGAACCAATATGGATAAAGAAGTCTTCAAGCTTTGCCTTCAACTCATCCAACTTGTCGGTGTGGTTTACAGTGAACCAAGCCTTCAAGGTTCGGTTTCTTCATTGTTTTATGTGGCTTGTATATCCCACTCCTTTCACATTGCATCGTCAAGTACGGCCTTTTTATAACGGATTTATCTATACAAACACCAAATCCGACCTTTACCCCTTGTCCGCGAACCCAAGTAAGTAACTCTTCTCGCTCTCTCCATCTTGCTTTGTTGTAAAAAATGAGGCAGTGTCACGAGCTTCACAAATAACACTGGTAAGTATGAAGGATGATAAGTATGAAGGATGATACGACTCAAGGTGATACGACTCAAGGTGCCTGTGACTCGATTCAAATGAACCCATATGAAGATTGAATCGATTCAACCATCATGTGAATCGATTTAGAGCAAGTCAGAGAGTTTTGTGAGACGATTCAAGTAAGAAAAGAAACGATACATGCATGAATCGATTCAAATAGATGTGAATCGATTCACACGAAGTCAGGGACTTCATTGAATCGATTCAGACTATAATGAGTCGATTCAAACTGATTCAAAATGAATTTTGACACATGTTCTTAAGCGACACAAAAACACAAGACCAAAATAGACTCTAGGGTGCTTTAACATGCTACTTAATCAAAAACATAAAACTATCTAAGCCATGCTAAGGAACATCATCAAAAATATAAAACTAAACAGTAAGATCTTCAACGGTGAAATAGTTTATCAACTAAAAGGACCTATTCGAAACTTTTGAAACTTAAAGGACTAACTTGGGAATTCTATCAAATTAAAAGGACCTAATTGAAATTTTCGAAAGTTAAAGGACTAACTTGTAAATTATGTCAAACTAAAAGGACCAAAAGTGGTATTTGACCGAATATATATATATATATATATATATATATATATATATATATATATATATATATATTGGTTTTGCTAGAAGACACCTTCTATGAAGGTGTCTTCTAGCAAATTATTCTATGAACATTTGTTAAAAGACACCAATTAATTTTTATGAAGGTGTCTTTTAGCAAAGTTGTAACTAAAAAGTGAAAATCACACCTTGAGGTGTGGATTGCTAAAAGACACCTTCATGGATGGCTTATAGCAAAACTCTCTCTCTCTCTCTCTCTCTATCTATATATATATATATATATATATATATATATATATATATATATATATATATATATATATATATATATATATATATATATATATACACACACACACACACTCCACTAAAAAAACCAAGCATTAGCGCTTCAACACCTTATTTGTAAACGCTAAGCGGTTTGAGTAGTAAAACCACTAAAATGTCTTTTTTTCTATAAAATCTTATAGAAAAAAAAAGACATTTTATAAAACCATATATATGATTATGTGTGTACGATGTGTCATATAAGCCTCATATTTGATAGTAAAATGAGTGTTGAATAATATATAAGTGAGAAAACTCATAATTCTAATGTCTTGAGTTTTTGGTTAAAAAAATCATGTTCAACTGACTTATGTTAGTGTAGTTGTTCAAAGTACAATATGGTTGATCTTTCGAACTTTTCTCGTGAATCAACAATGATATCAGCGATTGTTTCCTTGTGTTAAAAGTCTTTACAACAACGGTGGTCAAAAACAATGTATAGGTTAAAGTCTTTCATCTAAATTTGAACATAATAAAATTGTAACATTTTATCTTTTAACTAAAAACAGTTGAATTACCTAATTCCACTACATTTTAAATTTATCTAAATAAGTTGCTTGAAAATCGACCTAACCCATGTCCCTTTTTCTTTTTTGGGGCTAACTTTTATTTGTGGTTTTTTTTTTAGGCGAACCTACCCATGTCATAAAAGCTTTCAAAGTCACGAAGTATTAATATTACCCCATGAAAATCTACAATTACTCCTTAACAACCGTTGATGTTCATAGGATTTATACATTTCACAAAATGCATGCTTGGAGCAATAGTGTTAGCGTAATGTCTAGTGAAATATGTTCTCATGAATAGTTACTTCTTCAAAATAAAATAAAATAAAAAATTGTTCTCGTAATTACTAACAAATTAATATTTTCTTTAGTGAGATTTGAATTCACGAACGTTACTATGATTTGTTTAAACATAAAAAATTAAATATGATGACATTACCAAGCATAAATAAATATTAAATAAAATCCGCCACTCCCTTTTCAACCAAAAGAAAAGTAAATTATAGATAGGAACATAAAATTATTGTTTCAAAACGTAGTTATAAAAAAAAAACGTAGTTATAAAAGAATTATTTATTCTTCTTTATCATATCATCAATTTCAAAACGTAGTTACAAAATAATTCTTTAAATTATTTTGATTCTTTTGCATAAAAACAAGAGTTTTTTTAGCTAAAATAGTGTAAATAAACAAAATCTTAACATTATTTCTCATTGAATAACACTGTAGCATTATTTTACATTAAAAATGCATGTATTTTTCTTCCTTATTTGATTAGTAACCTTTTTTAGGAGTATCTGATTAAGAAATGAGAATCTTAACCATTTTCCTCCCAATACCTTATTGTAACTTTAAAAAATGAGAATAATTAAAAATATATTTTCTTTTTTGGGCGAAAGTAATTTATTTATATTTGAATTTGAATGAATAAAAAAAAAGTTACTGATGTACCAAAAAAAAAAAAGTTGCTGATTTGTAAACGGATACAAAATGTTAAAGCCATATAATAGCCTTGATTGGTTTTTGGCTTAATAGCACCTTTGGCCCCCTATGTTTGCAAAAATTGCGATTTTGGCCCCCTATATTTAAAAACTACAAAACCGCCCCTTATGTTTCGGTTTCGTTGCACTTTTGGCCCCCAGGTTCAATTTTGACCAGGTCCACGCTGACATGGCACCCACATCACTTATGTGTGGGGCCAAAATCGCAACTTTTGCAAATATAGGGGGCCAAGAGTGCTATTAAGCCTATTTTTTATTTTTATTTTAATTCATTTTCTTTTTTTTTCCATTTTTTTTCTTTTAAAAAAATTAAAAAAAGAGGGAAAATTAATAAAAATTGAAAATAATGAAAAAATTTAAAAAAATTGGAAAAATTAATAAGAATGAAATCAAAAATCTGGAAAAAAAATTTTCGCATGACATGTGTGTATATACATACCACATCATTAAATCATTTTAATAATAAAAAATTTCGCATGACATGTGTGTATATACATACCACATCATTAAAAACTGAAAATCTTTTAAAAATAACAAAAAATCAGATTATTTTTAAAAAAAAATAAAAGATTGATTTTTTTTTTTTAAATTTTAAAAATAACAAAAAATCAGATTATTTTTTCGAAAAATAAAAGAAAAAGGCAGAAAAGACATTTTGATTTTTTTTCGAAATTTAAAAAATTAGAAAAAAGTTCGGATTTTTTTCGAAATTTAGAAGATATTTAAAAATACTAGAATTTAATTTTCAAAATAAAAAAAGTTTAGAGTTTTTTGCGAAATAAGAAAAACTAGAAAATATTTAAAATTTTAAAAATCTGGATATATATTTTTTTAAAATCCAATTACAATAGAAAAATTAAATTTTAAAAATCATATAATCTGAAGAAAAAAAATTGATTTTAGTTTAATTAAAAATTTAGGAAAAAAATCTGAGAAGCTTGAATTACATAGGAATATTTTTGTAAAAAGAAATATTAATGCGTGTAAAATTTTAAAATTTGTCTTATTTAAGAGACATTAAAGTTTAAAAAGTGAGTACCTCAAGTTGCTCTTCCAATCTCTTTTGAACTAATATTGATTTTTTTTTCTTCGGATTATATGATTTTCAAAATTTAATTTTCATATTGTAATTGGATTTTAAAAAAATATATATCCAGATTTTTAAAATTTTAAATATTTTCCAGTTTTTTTATTTCGCAAAAAAATCTAAACTTTTTTTATTTTGAAAATTAAATTCCAGTATTTTTAAATATCTTCTAAATTTCGAAAAAAAATCCGAACTTTTTTCTAATTTTTTAAATTTCGAAAAAAAATCTAAATGTCTTTTCTGCTTTTTTCTTTTATTTTTCGAAAAAAATAATCTGATTTTTTGTTATTTTTAAAATTTAAAAAAATAATCTGATTTTTTGTTATTTTTAAAAGATTTTCAGTTTTTAATGTTTTTTTTATTATTAAAATATACACACATGTCATGGGAAATTTTTTTTTCCAAATTTTTGTTTTCATTCTTATTAATTTTTTCAGTATTTTTTTCATTATTTTCAAATTTTATTAATTTTCCCTTTTTTTTAATTTTTTCAAAACAAAAAAATGGAAAAAAAAAAGAAAAATAATTAAAGAAAATAAAAAGTAGGCTTAATAGCACTTTTGGCCCCCTATGTTTGCAAAAGTTGCAATTTTGGCCCCTCACATAAGTGATGTGGGTGCCATGTCAGTGTGTACCAGGTCAAAATTGAACCTGGGGGCCAAAAGTGCAACGAAACCGAAACATAAGGGGCGGTTTTGTAGTTTTTAAATATAGGGGGCCAAAATCGCAATTTTTGCAAATATAGGGGGCCAAAAGTGCTATTAAGCCTTTGGTTTTTAAGAAAAAGTTAAAATAGTCAATTTTGTTACAGCTAAATTATGTCGGGTTTGAATGTTTCTTCTTATCACTGATGTGTGTTACCCATAGGATTATAGTTTGCTACGTTAGATTTTTGGCTAATTGAAATAGTCATGCGTGAAATCCAATCCAAGAAGGAAAAAAATTAGATTAGAAAAGAAAGCGTGATTAATCAATCAATGTAGCTCACACAAAAGTGCAATTAGATCGGGGATGATTTGATTTGTTCATCAATTTCTATTACAAGAATTCATGCAGCTGTTAATTATAGGCTTGAACACTCAACCTAGTATAAATTTAAAAAAGATAAAAAAAAAAAAAAAGAAGACTAAATTAGAGAAAGGACGTTTTTATCAAATTTCTTGGTTTACCAAACATGTATTAAGAATGCTGTTAAAGTTAGTCAAAACTTTCCGCTTGCCTTAACTATTATTTGATTAAAAAATTACATAATTTGAAAATAGAACAACATCAAATTAAGAAAAGAAATTTTGTTCATTTTTACCTTTAAAACCCCTAGGAGATATCGTGATAGAAATATTTCTAAAGAAAAACCTTAATGCAAACGATATAAACAAAAAACAATCGTAACTTTGGTGAATGGTT
The DNA here is from genome assembly GCF_051527215.1 of Medicago sativa. Classification (NCBI taxonomy): domain Eukaryota; kingdom Viridiplantae; phylum Streptophyta; class Magnoliopsida; order Fabales; family Fabaceae; genus Medicago; species Medicago sativa. The sequence goes on from NC_140753.1 coordinate 6,320,707, forward strand.
GATGTAAAAAAAACTTAGGAAAGAAAAAAAAAATACTTATCTAGGTGGCATGTCAATGACAATTTTTTACAAAAAGCTGTAAAAGATTAGTATATTAGATTTGGTGAATAGAGAAATATTATTTTCCACGTGGGAATGCATCTTTTTTTCTGATAAGTTCAGGAACCTCTCAATTATCCAAGAGGTAATTAAAAAATGAAATACGGTTATCGAGTGATTATCAATTTATTTTAATATAGATTAGTATAGTATTATGTGTGTGCCTAAAAACAAAGAATAATAGAAAAATTGAAAGCAAAACAAGGAAGGAAAAAAGATTGTGAAAAAAGCAAAGCTGGCACAAGACGCATGGGGCATAGCATATATATACAAACAATTCCAGCAAGCGGCAGAAACCTGCACAACCCAACAACAACAACAATACATCACCCATTTACCAACGCCTCCTTCATTCACACACACTAATCCAAGCAACCTTTTATTTATAATAACTCGTATTCGACCTAAAATCCGACTAATATTTATTTAACTTGTACTCGACTCAATGACAGACTAATTTAAAGACGATTTGCACCGTTCATTAACCATAGTAAAGTTCTGCATGGATTGACCTAACATAATAAAATTATTATTTATGGAAAATAAGTGATTAAAAATAATAAAACTAAATTAGGAATATATTTATTTTATTTATTTATTTATTAGGATGGGATATTATTGACATAAATAAATAAATAAATAAAAATAGGTGTAATGATGTATGTAATATTAGGAAAAGTATAATTTGAGAAGGGGACAGTAGTTGTTGTTCGTGAAGAGAAGAGAAGAGAAGAAAAGAAAAGAAAAGGTAGATGGGTGTTCCACGCGAAGAAGAGAAATAATAAGGTGTCTCTCTCTTGGACTCATTCGTATCTCTCCAACCTCTATTTCCAAAACAACGTAAAGTAGGTGAAAACAATGAACTATAAGAAACAAACATAGATAGGAGTACTACAACCAATACTAGTGGTGGTGCCACCATTGCGTTGGTTTTGTGAATTCCCTTCCCTATTTTCTTTTCTTTTCTTTTCTTTTCTTTTTATTTAATTTGGTCTTCTCTGATATTGAAGAGTCCGTCTTAATTTACTTATATCTCTCTCTCTCTCTCTCATTTCATTTATTCATTTCATTCTTATTATGCGTTTGTGATTACTATTTACTACTAGTACACCTCCTTTAATTCCTTCATCTATTCCCCACCTTGTTTCTTGTTTACCCATTACAATTTCCCATATTATATTATATTCAATGGCTGTTCAAGCTCAATACCCTTCCAATGTACTCTTTCTCAACAATAAAAACGGTCAAGAACAAGGACAACATGATCAATATTCATTGCAACCACAACCTGCTCCTCCTGATCAATCCAATATAATGTTATTCAACACTACAGGTATGCATCTTTCATAACCTCTCTTTTTTCTAAGAGAAAAATGCATGATGTATATTTATTTAAACCAATCAAACAAACCAAATTCCTGAAGAAAAAAAAAATATCATTTTTGATTGAATATAGGTGCTAATTCTCGAAAGAGAGGAAGAGAAACTGGTGGAGTTATGCAACAATCTCAAAATATGATGAATCAATTCTCTTTACAATCTCACACTCCTCATCTTATTGATCTCACTCAACTCCAAAATCATCATCAACAACAACAACAACAGAATCAAAACATTGTTTCTACAGGTTTAGGTTTATCCTTTGGTGATCAACAACATCAAAGACTACAATTGCTACAACAACAACAACAACAACATGGGTGTCATTCCTCTCATTTCTTGTCTCTATTGTCAAATGGTTTAGCTTCACAAATCAAACAACAAAAAGATGAAATTGACCAATTCCTTCAAGCCCAGGTACAATTCTTCCATATGTTAACAATTTCTGTGTTACAGTAGAATTGGATTAGTGGGTCATTGAAATGAATATCAAATTTCCAAAGAATGAAATTTTTTTATTAAAGTTTTAATTATTTTTTTTTTTAGGGAGAAGAGTTGCAACGGACAATAGAAGAAAAGAGACAGAGAAACTATCGGGCGATAATAAAGACAGCTGAGGAAACGGTGGCGCGTCGATTAAGAGAAAAGGAAATTGATTTACAAAAAGCCACGCGCAGAAACGCCGAGTTAGAAGCACGCGCGGCGCATCTTAGAAACGAAGCACAACTTTGGCAAGCAAAAGCGAAAGAACAAGAAGCAACAGCTATTTCTCTTCAAACACAGCTGCATCATGCTATGATGAGCGGTGGCGCAGAAAACAGAGGTGAAAATGAATGTGGGCTATCATGCGCCTTAGGTGTTGAGGGTCATGCCGAAGATGCGGAGTCGGGTTATATTGACCCGGAAAGGGCTGTTGTTGGGTCGGGTCCTAAATGTAGAGGGTGTGGAGAACGGGTTGCTTCGGTTGTTGTGTTGCCGTGTCGACATTTATGTGTTTGTACTGAATGTGACACACGTTTCGGTGTTTGCCCCGTTTGTTTCACTGTTAAAAATTCAACCGTTGAGGTTTATTTATCTTAGGTTGTTGATTTTCACAATCACATGATGCATGTGTTTGTTCATCAGAATTGTCACAGCCAAAAATTAAATAAAAAAGGGATAGATAGTGTTAAAAAAACAATGACCTAGGGGTGGATGAATGTACATGTCATGGCCACATGGATAGTGGCATTTTTTTGTTGTTGGTTCTTCACTCTTTTGGAAATTTTATTCTATTGAATTTTTATATTTAATATTATTATTATTCTTTTATTTTATAAATTCTTGACCTTGATGTCTTTTTTAAATTCATGATGTTATTGTATGGTTGTCTCTATGTAGATGTAAGAATCTTGCATTATTTTGAAAAGCCTTGTTGATATGGGTTTTTTTGCAAGTAGGATGGATGCTTGTTGCACAAGGCTTTGTTTGTAATTTTTTTGTAGATGAATTTGGGAAGTGATTTAGGATATGTGGAACATTGCTTCAATAAGATTTTCTACTGGAATCTTCTTTGTTAATAGGGTGGTCCAGACGGTGGAAATTGGAATGCGTCTGAGTCAGGTAAGTGGCAAAAGAATACATATCTTTTGAAATTTGAGATGCTTTTATCTTTATAAAGTTTAGTATGGTAAAGTCACATATGGTGAGACAATTTAGTTATGGGCACAATTTGTGTGATATTTTTTTACTGTAGAGACTTAAAGATAAAGAAGAAAGTTAGATGGTGTGTATGGAAATATGTTTGCCGTGACGAATCTTAATGTTGGTATTTGGGGACCAGGTCACCGTCCATTGAGTTATGCTGATTTGAAATTTGATTTTGATTTCAATATCGTAAGTGGGGGGAAGGGCATTTTTTCTTGGGTGAATGATTTTTAATGGTATAAAGTATAATAAACATGTGTTAAAATGATCTGAAAAAGTTTTATATTCAATGGCCTCACTGTTTGTATGGTTTTATTTGAAATGAAGATGAGAGATTTATTGTTGCTTATTGTACTATTACTTACTATTAGTATGTGGTATTGTTTTTGTTGAGAAAAGTATATGGTTTAGTTAGTTAAGTCTTGGTTGGTGGTTTCAAATTTTGTAATTAGCTTGTTGGGGGTCAAGTTCTTATGTATACTCTATTACTGATGAATTGAATAAAATTACAAACTCATTTTATTATTCACTCATAAGTTGTATGGTATCAGAGCAGAGAAATATGTCATCATTGAATCAACAATCATCTACTAGAGAACACATTGCATCCGCAAGATCCCGTTCTCCACTCACAAATGCCTACTATTTACATCTTGGAGGAAACCCAATCTTGATAGTTGTTTCCCCACCAAGGAATGAAAACAATTATGATATTTGGAGTCGTCACATGAAATGTGCCCTAGTTTCTGAAAATTAAATCAAATTCATCAATGGCAAGATCAAACAACTTGCTGAAGATGATCTCTTCTTTGAAGTGTGGAAAGTTTCAACGGAATTATGATTTATTGGATTGGATTGCAGGTACTGTTGCCCTTAAAATTGGTAAAATGCGTTGGAATCGACATAACTTGAAATATGACAGAACATAACAAGATTCGAGTTTTGGGGGTTTTTGGAAGGTCAAAAACGAAGCTGCAGAAATGAGGAAAAGAGACAGAGTCTGCCTTTTATATTAGAATGGTTTCAGATTCTATAATTAGAAGCAATTAGAAGCATGCTTTTACGTTTCAATTTATAGAATCTCAACGGAGGTATTCATTGGACACACAAGAAGGATGAAAGCAAAAAGAATTTCACTAAAGTTTAACTTGGATACCAAGAATGTTAATTCCTCCATCAGAAAAGCCCAAAGAATATCATCATAAAGGACCTTGTGGTTTGGAGAACACGTACAGAAAACATTGGCCATATACCTCTTGTTCTTCCATCCATTTTTTTCTTTTAAAATGGAAAATCTGTCGGAATATTTTTAAGGGGAAAAGATATATGCAGCGACAAATAGATAGCCAAATCATTACGAAGGCGTGTTTGGAGTAAGTGGCAATGTATTGTTGTACATAGCATGTTTTTCAGCCATAACACTTTTTAATTGACGGCGATGAAGCTAGCAATATTTTCATAAGGTGGCCATATATAAATTTTTTTATTTAAAATTAATAATAAATTTAACCAATAAAAAAATTACAATAACTATTACTAATACAAAATGAACTTCATAAAATACACCTAAAGAAACAAGAATGAATTATACCAAAAAAGCAACAACAGATTGTATAAAAAAAACAATAATATAGAGGATTGTATCAAAAAATAATACTATTTTTTTTAGGTGTTAATCCTTTAGTGTTTTTGGGTGACAGGATCAAGTAATCTGAAGTGAAAGTAACCTAAGTTAGACAAAAAGTTATTCTACATAAAATCGAATTTGGAATAAATAAATTTAAAAAGATGAAATGCCATTAAGTAGCTAGATGATTGAACGTACTCAACTAAATTCCATGGTATCGAAATGTTAGAAATAGATTTTGTAAACTTTAACCTAATGTTTTTTTTAGTACATATGGTCATATCCAATTAATCCAAATGGAAGCAAATGAATTCTTTGATAAAAATCTCCTGTGATTTTTTAAAACTTATAAATAACTCAACTCAAGCTAGTTAGATTTAACTCAAATTATAAAATGCTTTCCATCATTATTGCTTATAGTACTATTCTTCTGAAAACCAATCTAAAACCGAATTATAGCTGCCCCATAATTCAGAATTATTGACCTTCGAAATGCAACGGCTGAATAATTTGGTTCACATGTTCCGCTTGATTCGTAGGACAATTCTATAACAGAGGCGGTTGAAGTGATTTCCAAGAAAATTTTGTCCATCATCCTCATGTCACAACGCTCTTTAACATAAATGAGTACTACAATTTTTACTTTTTTTACAAGAATAAAGGACTACATTTATATTTTTTTTTATCAAATTTCTGTTATTTAAACAAAACAAAAATCATGTTTGTGTTAGTGTATATCAGCAGTATGTGTACTTCCTCCGGTTATTATCATAAACAAAAAACTACATTTTAGATTCATTAAATTATTGATGTATTTAGTCCATATTATAGATTAGATACGTCGATTATTCAATAATTTTTTTTTGTTTATAATAGTGATCAAAAGAAGTATGTGTGTGTGTGTCTCTTTCTTACTTTTTGATCTTTTATAGCGCAAACAAGTGTTACATATCTCATGTACCTTCAAGCAAGGGTGAATTTTGCATGTCTCTCACCGCAGACTGAGCTTACGGTTAGACTTGATTGCACTTTATCCTTCCCTCAACTCTCCTCGCTTGTTTTGCATCAATCTTTTGGTCAACCGTTACGTGCAGCCATTATCAATCGGCGACCAATGATCAAAACGATGATTTCTTTTTCTTCTTTTTAGCCAATGTATAATTAGCTTGATTCAATTAATTAAGAAATCATTTGTTTTGAATGAGTTTGAGAGAGATTTATGTCTTGGTTGAAATCAGAGTTGAGTTCGTCGGTGATTTCGACTTCTTATTAGTTATTGTCTTCTTCTTCCTCTTCGCGAGCTTCTTAACTCCAGAACAATTTGTTTTGTAGAATTTTGTTGTCGAGTAGCATCGAAAGACGTTTCATTTTTGTCCCTCGAGATGCACGATCCAAGAGTAGAATAACCGATCTCTCATCTTTGTTTGAATTCTTCTCCATTTTTTGAACTCGTGCACTGCTTATGTTTAGTGTTTATTGTGTATGTGTTTGGTGTTGGTGAGGAAAAATTCAAGAGACATTGTATTTGTCCCACATACATAGTTTGGTAGCTGATCTAAGGAACAATGGAGTAATAAGGAAGAGGTCTTGGATTTAATCTAGAAAACTAACATTAACTCTAATTTTACTAACATTTGCCTATTATACAAAACATTGTATTTGACATGAAAGTTACTATGTATGTATTTGGTGAATCCATGCAGTCCAAGGTCTGCAGAACGAATTCTAATAGTTCATCTGTTTCAACTTCTAACATTTTTTCCTATAAAAACATTATATTTTTCTTACAAAGAATAAACTCAATCAATTACATTGGACTATCTATGTGGATTTACTCTTTCGGTTTGTTTTTAGAGATCCTTCATTTATCTTTTTTTTACAAGACAAGCTATATATACTAGTAATTTTCTTTTACCTTCAAATTTTAAAGTATTATTCACAATACAAATATTTAAGATTTTAAGAGGATTTTAAATGTCCCTCAAAAAAAGAGGATTTTAAATGTGTTTAAAAAAGGTAAATTTAATATTTGAATCGCTATACTTTAAGCATAATACAAATTTAAATGCTTTAACCGACTAATTTGTGGGGATTTTGAAGTTTTTTGAACGAAACAGAAGTGTGATAAACTAGCTTATTAAGATCATCCACAATGTAGCACCCTATTTGGGTGCTTAAACGGGTCTCAACTGTACACGTTATTCATTTTATAATTAATACTAAATAAGCACCTAATATCTCCAACCCAACACCTCAAAATTATTATGAATTGGGTCCCATCAATAACTCTATATCATTAAATTTTAACAATAATTTATATACTCATTCATAATTATATAATTTTAAAATATTGAAGTAATTTAATTATAAATTATAAAAAAAAAACAAGCAAACATTTTCTTATTTTCATTAATAATTCAAGAAACTATTATTTGCAACTATTATATAATTTAACTATTATTTGCAACTATTATATATTTTATTTTTTAATATTAAAATAACACAATATTTGAATATAGAGAAAATATAGAATTAATTGTACATGTGGAACCCATGAGTAATAAGAGATAGATGGTGACTATTTAACATGGTGCTAAATAGGGGAAGGACCCCCATTGTAGATGGTCTAACAACATTAAAAAATTTGGGAGATCAAATCACATTTACTATCAAATCACATTTACTATAATAAAGACCAAAAAATGCAATTAAACGTTTAAAGTTTGGAAATCAAATAAAAACCGTTTTTGCGTTATATGTCGTGTGAAAGGAAAAGGAAATTAGAATCAAGTAGGAAAATATATATAAAATAATTAAGTAGGAAAATAATGACCAAACAAAAATGGGAATTGGACAAGTCTTTGGATTCATCATCTGATGTGAAGTATTTTCTCTCTAAATTTATTCAAGACGTGTGGAACCTCAAATTGAATACAAATACAAACAGATAATACTTCTTTAGCCAAATTCAAGACTGGGACATGTGAGACAAACGTTTTAATCTACTCCTTGTCTAGAGGTTTCTCTTTAAGATCCTTGAAGGGTTCATATTTGCTATATTTATTGGAAGACTTTTAAATAAGTTGAGGGGAATGAGCATATTTTAAAGTAGAGGTGGGTAAAAAAAACAAAAAAACTCAATCGAAATGCTGAATCAAACCAACCGAACAAAAAAAGCTAATTCATTATTAACAATTTTGAAACTAAACCGAAACTGTTCGGTTCAGTTTAGTTCAGTTCATGATTTATCAGTTTGGTTCAGTTCGAAACAGTTCGGTTCAGTTTTAAAAAGTTCTTAAATTCGATTTTGTTTGAATTTTTTATATATTTTTCAACAGTACTAATAATGACAATATGGTTAAAATAAATTATTCGGTTCAAAATAATAAATTTTATTTTTTTTTATAATTATTTATGGTTCGGTTTTGAACCATAGAACCAAAACATTATAAAAGTTTGGTTTGATTCAAAATACAAACAGTTCATTTCGATTAAGTTATTTTAAATTTGATAAACAGTTCAATTTTCATCCTAAACCTAACTATACCCATCATAGATTCATAATAGACTTTCTTCTGTCCAACAACTCATACTAAATTACTTAATATATATCGATAACAAAACACAAGGGATTCTATTATTAGAAGTCTCTAACTGGAGTGGTTATGGCTTGTTTAGATATCATATCATGTACACATGCACTATTATCAGATTGTTAGTTTGTCACCACGTGACCGTGCTCAATATCGTCCACGCTGCTTCTTGCGGATTAAATATTAATACTATAGTACTATTTATGTATGTATATATCAATATCAATGTATATGCGTTGTTCCTTTTCAATTTTACGAAAAGAAACAAAACCAATTTATTTCGTATCAGGAAAATGAAATCACGGAAGATAGGAAAAAGTACATCATAAATCTTGTAATTATTTTGCTGAGAGTAACATAAAAATAAAGGCCAAATGGTTTGTTTGTTTGTGAGTAAAAGGTTAATGGATCAAACAAAGTACTTTGCCCTGTAATGAGATGATCGTGATTTACTTTTTTAAAGTTTATTCCTAATCAATATTAATGATGAAATGCTCTATTAAAGACCAAGCCTTATATTAAAAGCATGGTTAAGAAAGTTTCTTTATTTGACTAGCTAACCAAGTCTTCAAGATTCTTCATCTGAGTTGATGAATGTGCTAAATCACACATTATCGAGAAGGTGGTATTAGAAGCAGAGAAGAATATTAATAGAAAATTATAATTAATTGGTAATAAGATCAAAGCTTTCAAGGGGGAAGGGGGTCCATTAGAATTAAAGGAAATAAACCATTATTGATCGATATTCGCATATGCAACATTTTTCTTCTTCTTCTAGGAAACATATGCAACACTTCTAGCCAGGTTATATCACATATTTCTCAATAATAGCCTAATAGTATAAGCAATGCACCACCCTAGGTACTTTCATTTTGGCCATTTTTTTTGTTTGACAAAATTATGGCGATTGGTAAAGTATTTTGAAATTTTTGTATATATAGTATTCAATTTTATTCATATATGCCGATTGTGTAAAAAAAGATTACAAGATCAATCTTATGCATAAAAATGTTTGACTTTCAATCGTAACAACATATGATTAGTTGTAATTTGTTAAGTGTATCAAAAATAAATTTTATAGTATTTGTAAAATTTGTATTTTTTCCAAGTAAATTTTTTAATAATTTTAGTTTCTCATAATGAAGACATGCGTCCAAACTTTGCATTTGGTAGTAGATTGAAATTTATGTATGGATTTGACAAAGCCAAAGTGGCAACATTATCGGTTCATGTATTCTAAAAATGAGAGGATAAAATATTAAACATTTTCTCAAAATAAAAGAATTCAACAATAAAGTCAAAAATAACATAAACATATATATCATTTTTAAAATGAAAAAAAATATCAATTTACAAAACCCAATTCCCATCTTAAAAAGAGATAATACTTTTTTTTATAAAAGAGTAAACTTTTCACTCTATATGGTTGTTGGTTATGAGTTAGTTCAATAAAAACTTAATATATCTGACTATTTAAAAAAACTCAAGTTATAGATTGGCCTAAGAAAAGATATGGCTTAAAAAGAGTTTGCAAAGACTCTTTCATATGAATATTAATTTAACTTTTTTAAAAAAAAAAATTGAATATCTTGCAATGGTATTTTTATTTAGCTTATCTAACATGTATAATAGAATTGTCTATTTTCTCTTATTCTATTTAAAAGACCAAAAAAAATTAATTAATTTAGTTTAAATTTTCTATTAACTTAAAAAATTTAATTATAAAACCATAATTTTTTTTTAAAAAATGCTATTGTTTTGAAAGGGGGGAATATTTTTTTTTTTGGTACAAAAAGGGGGGGAATATTCTCCTATATTATATCATGTCCGTGTAAGATTTGTACAAAAACATGATATATAATTATCTTATTATGTACACATCAAACACATGCAAGAATATCTATTTATCTTGCTTATTTCTATCTTCTTATTTTTTTTTTTAGGGAATATCGTGTTATTATTTATCTTTACATCTAATGATGTCTTGTTATCTTAGCCACCAAACTTAGACCCGTAAGAAAGCAAAAAATTGGTTTGCTATGCGTTTTGATGGAAATTATTAGTAATGACCAATGAAATCCTTGGAAATTGTGTCGTGTAAATATTTTTTGTGGTGTTAATCATTTTTTATACAAAAGTAGTGTTTGTTATTTATTGGTTATATACTCCTTAATACACTAATTGTCATATTAAACGTATTTGACATGTATTAAGAAAAGATAATCGATAAAAGAAAAAGGGAAATGTTAATTTGTGCCCTTGGGGCATAAGTTAAGAAGGCAAATGTAGAAAGTTTTTCTTAAAACTTGTGCATTCAATATCTTAAAAGTTGCAAAAGTTATACTTTCATTATAAAATTTATTTTTAATTTCTTTTTTAAGCTCCTTAACTTGTGTCTTAAGGGCACAAGTTAACATACCACTTCCCACCTTCCCATCATCGTTTTTCACTCATAATTCCACCGTCCGGTTTGAAATTTCCCGTGTCTGCTATCTAAAACCTCCCTTATTCTCTCCTTGTGAGATGTTTATTGTTTAAGTCTCTCCTTGTGGGAAGTTATATTTTGTCTCTCCTTTATGAGAAGTTTTCCGTCCCTTTTCTTCCTTTTTCATGGCAAAGCTCCTCTTTAACTTTTCACAGAAAAGCACCACGACCCTTTACCCTTCTGTCATTGTATTTCATCACTTCTGCTGGAACAAGTCCCATAAAGTCCTTCCAACAAGCATATATCAAGCTACAGGATGGGTATCAATTTCATCGCTAGTTGTCCGACCACTTCCTAAACTGCCCCCAAGTCACAAATTAACCAGTGATCTGATCCCGAGACGGCCCCCTCGAAAGCCACCATGGAAAAGTTTTATTTGGGTTTCTCTGCTATCTTCCCGTTTGAGAGTGTGGTTTGGCTCCATGTATTTGATTCTCTGTTAGTTTATTTACTGTTTTGTTTGCTTTTTGTTATTGTTGGTTTATTTCAAGTTTGCATGCCATGTGTTTGTTGAAATGCTAGTGAAGGATTCATCTTATCGGTACTTTGTTATGAGTAAGGAATTCATGGCGACAATCAGCAAACTCAACATCCTCTCCGCCTCACATAGGACTTTTCAACGTATGGTTGTATTGGTTATCACAGACCAATTATAGTCAATATGCGCGAACAACAGCACAATCTTTTTTCCGGAGTTGGATGACATCAAAGACTATGGATCTCAAAAGTTTGGTGATCTTGGACCATCAGTGGAAGGAATTAGTCTGGTTGTTAGGGTATTGTTTTTGGAGTATTGTTGCCCTTTTGTTTTTTGAACTTTATAGATGTATTGTTAGGATGTATCCTACTATCTTGATTGTTAGGTCTAATATCAATTTATGGGTGTGGGAATGTCTCAACTCTTAATCGATTGTATTATTTTTTGCCTTTGAATGAATGAAGTTTTTTTACTGTAAAAAAAAAGGCACAAGTTAACATCACCCAAAGAAAAATTATTAATTTTTTTTGGTCAATAATTATTAAATGTTTTTCCTTCAAAAAAAATTATTAAATGTTTTATTTATTTATTGCTATAATCATTGATGCACTCTCATTATCTCAGATGAAAAATGTAATGTAGTAGTGATCAACATAATATCGGTTTTTTGCAACAATCAATGTAATTATTTTTACTATCTTTTTAAGTGAAGATCAAATTATCAATGTTATTATTTTTACTATCGTTCTAAGTGAAGATCAAATTATCGATCTACTTATCACTCTGTTTAACTTATCGATCTACTTATCTCGTAACACATATAGTGTTGGTTGGATGATACAATTAGAAGGGGAAAAAGTTGATTAAATCTACATTTAAAATCAGAAGTGACATTTTTGAGATTTCTTTTTTTACAATTGTCACAATTGATAGAGGGGGTAGTTAAGTTGAAAAACTTGCTTTAGTGTTCAAGTAATGTAACCGAAACCTAGAAATTTCTTGAAAAGCAGTGTTGCATCACTTCACACCTTCACTTCCTTAAATTTCCATCAATTCACTCAACTGGCTGAAGAATTGAACCGTCGACAGCTTTGCAACGTATTTTTTGGTTTTACACCGACTAGTTATTAAGGCTAACTTCATCTTTTGTGTACTCTTCCTTGGTCCCCTATGGCCCTATTGGAATGGTTACTACTATGTGACGTGTGAACCTAACTAGTAAAGAACACAAGTCTTACTATTATTAGTCACCGCAGACCTGTGCAAGTGAGAAATATCAAATGTTGACAAATGCAAAATTTAAATTGACAGAAACTTCACACCAGCAACCACCAGACCCTTCACCCAAGAAAACTAGTAACATTATTTGAGATGCAGTAAATTAAAAGTCAATTAACAATTATTGCATTCACGTAAGTAGATTTGAGGGTGGATCAACATACTCCGCTAATAAATTTAAATCAGACAACACAGACAGAAGTCACATTCTTGTTATGATTAATTAATTAATGTTTTTTCTCTCAATAATGTTGCAATTGCTAATATACTCTCTCTGTCTCTATACGTAAACACTCATTTGACTAAAAAATTGTACCTAAATGTAACCCCCTTTCCAAATTCCTAGATGCATTTATTATTTTTGGGTCATGTTAACTTGTGCCCTTAGGGCACATGTTAAGCAACCTAAATAGAGCAATTTTGCATTGGAAAACACAATATAACAACTTTTAAGAAGTTGAATGCACGCCTTTTGATATGTGTATTTCTATAATGAGTATCTTAACATGTGCCTTGAGGGCACAAGTTAACATTAGCCATTATTTTTTTCCTAAACATACCCCTAATTAATACTACTAACTTATCTTGAAATGTGAAAATTCAAATTTAATACACATAGAAACAAGGGACAATTTGATAATATTAACACATAAATTAGACACATTAATTACACTAACAACTTTTCTTAAGAAATGTGAAAAAAGCAAAAGGAGTTTACATATAGGGACGGAGGGAGTACATATGTATTTTCTTGCTTTGTTAGTGTTAGAATTCGGTTTATGTCTAACTTAACCCTTACTTTGTTTAGGTCATCTCATTCAATCCAATGTGAGCATGATTTGAGTGGTCTGATAGTAGGTGTCCAACGGATCAACTAATAGCCATGGTCGGACCATAGCAGGTGAAGGGTGCGTTACGGTGCTGGACATCACAATTTTAGGGGGCTCGAAATACTTTTTTTTACAAGACCCAAACTTATTAGTTATACATTGTAAAAAGATAACAATTTGACAAGCACGACTAACCAACTCCCGTAGTAGAGGATGCCTTCTTTTAATTATTTTTATTAGGGGACTATTTTTAAAATTTGAACAGAGTGTCTAATTTAATTGGGACGGCCCTGCTAATAACATCTTAGAATTTGAGTCGGATCTAATTCAATATTTATAAAAAAAATTTGCTCCTAATGTGATGATTATTTTAAACATATTTGTATGTCTTATCTCATCCACTTTGGACTCTTGACGATTAGGCTATGTCAAAGGGTTAGACCACTTAAGTATTTTCTTTAAGATGTACATTCTGCAACGGAAGTACAGTACAGCCCAGTTCAGAGCAATTAGATTATGAGATAAAAAATAATTTAAATTTTAATCCATTTTATTATCAATTTGGAGTTGAATTTCAGCCTCCAAAAGCGTTGGGTAGGTGGTGTTTGTGATTCCTAAGAAAAACTTATACATTAAGCATTCAAAATCATGCAAGTCAAATATGAGGGTCAAAATGTGATTGCGCCCTTATTTCAGACGGTAGTTAAGCTGATAGGCTAATAAAGGACACACAATCTTGAATACCAAGATGGCATTTATGGCATTTTCTGGTCCATCCGTAACACATATTTTGGTGCTTTTTTTAGTGGGTCAAATGCTCCAAATATAGACAGTACCACACTACCATGCAATGTAAAGAAAGAGTTCCCCTGGCATCACATGGTATTGGGGCCATATCTAAGGTTTAATAATGCAGCATGGTAGTAAAGATCATAGACTATTATTGATCAAGAAATTATTTTTGGACACAAGTTTTGACATCAAGACATTGTATAAAGTATAAACATAGGGTTTCGATTTTTTATAAATATTTTATCTCGCCTCAGACGATGTTATGAGAAAAAAGGCCCTTGCTCGGAGTGTATTTTATACGGTGTTCGTCATAGGATGTCTAATTTTTTTGTCTAAATAACAGCTCTAATTATTGATGGACAAATTCAATAAGAAAATCACTTGTTACAAAACATGAAGTATGCAGTTGAGAATCTGAGTAAAAAAAAGGAGGGGCCCTTGATGACACATGAATGTGTTAAAGTCAGTGAAGCATTGGGCATGAAAGATTTCTAAAATCACAACGACATGGATATGCTTTGATTAATAGGGTACTCATATCACACCAAGGGGGTGTAAATAGCAAGATCTATAGTACAACTTTGTTTTCAATCCATCCGTTCTTTCCTGTTAGGTGGGTAGCTAGCTGTATCTCATTTTGGTATCCTTTTCTATGAACATTTACGGACTAATTGCAGAGAAAATAATATTTGTATTGAAGTTTTTTCTTGTAGAAGAAATTTCATTATCCGTAACTTGTAAAATGTAGTAACACCTTTGCAGAGACTGAGAAAATTATTAGGTATAGTGGTATACAGCAAGGAACTGGTGACCAAAGACCAGTACCAGTGTACGAAAAGGAAAGTTTGATTAGTATTTAGTATTTGATGAAGAGATTTTGGGTTGTTGTTGAAAGTTGAGGAAGTGATGATATTTTGGTGAATTTGGTTATGTTGATGAATTTGATGTGTTGATGTGTTAATCTCAAAACTTATGCAAGTTTAAGTGTTTTGAAGTGTATGTGACCTATGAACATCTTTGGGATTGAGTTTTGGGGTTGGGATGATCAAAATTGGGATTTTGGGGTAAAAAGGGGTTGGAACCGTCACATTTTGAACTGCTGTGAAGCCCATAATCGGCCACCGATTTGCCAAAATCGGCCACCGATTTCTGGGTTGATTTTCCAGTTTTGACTCGGGAAAAATCGGCCACCGATTTCCCAAAATCGGCCACCGATTTTGTCAGGCAAATCTGGGAAATATTCACATTTTTCACCCTTTTTCGTTTTGAATTGGCTTTTGGTGTAAACATGAAAGTTGTAGATAATTTTGTTAGCTTTCCAATGACTTTGGTTTGACTTGAAAATGATTTTTGGTTTTTGAGTTATGATGAAAATACTCCAAGGAGGTCTTAGAGACATTTTACGAAAAATCCGCATAACTATTTCTAAGTCGACCCAAACCTTATGGATTGCTTCTAAACTTCGAAACTTGAGTTTTATGAGTTCAATAAAGGTGTTTAATGGTATTTAAACTATGATGTGGTGAATCTAACTTGTTTTGATTTGAAAATGGAAATTTTTGTGAAAAGTGATAAAGGGAGACGAACCTTGTGATTTTCATGAATTAATCGTATTTGGCCAATGAAATGCTTATGTAACCTCTACTGCACACATATGTGAATTGTGAGAATACAAGGCATAGGCAATTGAGCTTGTTTACTTGGTTTTGCCTCAAATGTTCAATTAATTCATTGTTGCGATTTTGAGAGACGAACTTGACTAAAGATGACTTTTGTGAATCAATTGATCGTGAATCCTTTATGGAGAGTTATTATATGTTGATTTATGTGGAGATGATTGATGATGTATATATGTGACAATTATATGTTGATTGAATTGTGGATGTTGTTAGTGATTGTATAAATGTCAAGTGGTGGTGAATTGTTGTCGATGCATATATACTAATTGAATGGTGATGAACATGTTTATGTTATGTTGTTTGTTGAACATGTTAAATGTTGATTGTTGGTGGTATAATTATGTGACAACTTCAGGTTGTGTGATTTTTGATGATTGTTGGTGATTGTATATATATTAAATTGGTGGTGACTTGTTGATGATTGCATATATACAAGTATTGGTGATGGTGAGGTGATTATTGTTTGTGTGAACATATGCATTTGTAGTTGAGTCATATGTTCATGCATTCATGACTGATGGTGGTGGATTTTATATCCAAGACTGATGGTGGCGGATTTTATATCCAATTGTGGTGAGTACGATGTTTTTGTTGCATCGAAGGTGACGAACTTGAGGTGTTTTGGTACCACATGCATCTAGGGAAGAGTCTAGAACATTGCATGCATTTGAATAATTGATGAGTTGTGTCATAATTGAATATATGACTTGGTGAATTTGTGTATTGGTGAAATTTGGCGAATGTTGTGATTATGTGGATTAGTGTATATGTACATTGGTGAATTTTGTGGATGGTTGTGACTAATTGTATTATGCTCTAATTGCATGTCTTAATTGTTTGTGCTTATACACTTGGTGAATCAATTGATGATGGTTATTTTAATAATAATGATGAGGTGAGATTTGTATATGTATATATACATATATGATGTGGTTATGTTCTTTGATAATGATGATGGCTTGCTTATAACTTCGATATGACGAATTGTACTTGTTGAGATAAGCATGCTAGAAGAGTAATGAAGTGAGTAATGTTTTCATTGATTGATGTTGATAAATGATGAGCTTTTGTTGATGACTTGATTAGAGGCTGAATATGCATGCTATGCTATGATAATAATGTGATAGCTTGAAATGTAAGTGATGGGGGATAATAATGATCATGTGATGCTAGTGTTCTAGGAGGGAGGGTTATGTATATGTGATACGTGTATGATACACTTGTTGATATGAATTTGGAATGATGATATGGAATGGTTTGAATGGTATGAGAATCATGAATACTGTGAATACATGTATGATTTGTTATTTTGTATTCTTGAATATATCTTTCATTTCCAATGTTCTTGTTTAAATCTTTTATGGATTATGATAATGTAATGCTAACCCTCAGTGGTCTGAGGTGGACCGCCTACCTCTCTGTATGGATGGGTAGACGGCGTGCAGGATGCTTAGTTGTTGCTTGTTGATGCCGAGGAGTGGAGTTCCTCTTTTTCATGCAAGTGTCTAGATTAGGGCTCTGATCTAGGATAGTCCTTGCATGTTGCTTCATTTTGACTATGTATCTTGGAGTTGTTGATATATTCGGTTATTTGGGATTTGGAGGATACAATTGTAGATTGTTGAGATCTGGAGATGTTTTATGATTTTTTTTAAGTATGTCCGCTGCTATATTGTGTAACATGATCTTTATGCATGTATAATTGTGGTTTATTCGGAGACGTAGCATCTATTTCTAGAATATGTTTGTATATTCGCGCGTTTTAACGCTTATTAGAAATAGGGTGTTACATTTTGGCTTGTTAAAAAAAAGAAAAATGATATTTGTACAACCACTTTTTGACAATTTTTGTGACAACTTTCTCTTTCATACTCACATTATGTTTTTACTCTCTCTCCTATTGCTTTGGTTTTTGTGTCAATATCTCTTTTTATTTGTAAAATTATGGTTGTCCAAAAGTTGTCAATTAAATGGTTGTTCAAATAACACAACTCCAAAAAAAAAATATATAACACATATAATAGATACTTAGATCACTTAATCATTCATTGGTTTACCAAAAAATAAGTGTGTGTGCAACCCTTCCCTCCCATTGATTTAACTTCACTAAAACATAATATATAAAAAAAAAATTAATTTTTTTTTTACATTTATGCATATCATAATGGGCCTTCATTTTTGGGTCAAATAATTAAGATATTAGTCATTGCCAAATTTGCTTCCCACGCCTGTCTTATTTGTTTAATTTTTATCACGCAATATATTTATGTTTA
Organism: Medicago sativa; assembly: GCF_051527215.1. Taxonomy (NCBI): domain Eukaryota; kingdom Viridiplantae; phylum Streptophyta; class Magnoliopsida; order Fabales; family Fabaceae; genus Medicago; species Medicago sativa. The sequence goes on from NC_140753.1 coordinate 6,338,907, forward strand.
GAGTTTGAACTAAGATGATCGGTTCAATTAATTGAATTGAGAACCAACCAATTTATTTGATCTCAAATATAAAACATTCTAATTCAATCAGATTGAGTCAAGGACTGGATTGTGATTGATACAATTGGTTTTTTGTTTAATTTTATTTATTTATTTATTATTCATTTGATTCAATTGTCGCAAAATACTTCATTCTTCTAAACACCACACCACACCACCTGTCCTCGTGAGCTTAGCGAGGTCTGGGGTTCGAACCCCGACCACCACCGCCAAAAAAACACCACACCACCTCCATCAAGTATTAACCACATTTATCCCTCCTCTTCAAACTCCCAGCCTATTTTCTCTCCACTTCCACAGGAAAGGTTTTTTTCTTCTTCTTGGGGTCGGGGGATGTGGTTATGAGTAAACAAAGTAGCGTAGATATTAATTTCCATGCATTAACATGGCTTATGGGCCTAAGCAAAATAATTGCATACTTTATCTTGATCTAAAGCTAGAATCATACATTTGTTGACCCAAAAAAAAAAAAACGAAAACTACACATTTTATAACACCCCCACACCCCAACAAAGCCATAAAATTTATTTATAATGAAATAATTGTAATATTTTTATATAAAAAAAAGGTTTTATGAATGGATTAGTAAATGGAGACAATGTTTTGAAAACCAAATCAAAGATCAGATGAATACGATTTTTGAATCACGATTCAATTGGTTCAACTACAGATGAATTAGATAACAAAGAAATTAATTAATGTATAAAATGAAAAATTGGTTGAAATTAATATAGTCGAATTGCAGTTCAATCCAATTTAATCATGTTTCAACTAGATTGTAATATAACTGAGATTAAATTAACCGACGAATTTGTTAGTTTAGATTAAACCAGTTGGTTCAATCAGATTTTTAAACATCGCATGGAGGATATTCCTAGGTGTCCAAAAGATTTTATTTTTGCACATACTAACAAGTTTGATATATTTTTGCAATTTTATTTTTGTAAATGTTTATACTTTTTTTCCTTCAATACGGTGCAATATAACAAGTTTTCTTCATAACATGAAGATTTCTTTCTAATATGCACAAGTTGGATGAGACTTGCACCATGCAAATTTTCTTTTACTACTTGAATTGATTGATCATCACACTAATATGGTGGGTCTTCAGCGCTATATCTCTCACTCACTCACATTTCTCTCTTCCATTGTTCTGAATCTCACACCTTTATGCTTGAATGTGACTCATCATCTCTACCGTTTCATTTTCTCTCACTTCCACTCCCTTTCTTTCCCGGTTAGAGATATGCCACCAAGACATTATTGGTCCATGAAACTTCGTCAACAAAACACGCCCCTCCATCGATGCATATTCACCAACTTTCTTTTTGCCACTCTCACTCTTCTCATTCAAAAGCTTCTCAAGTCCCTTTACTTATCCCTATGCGGTTGAGCTAAAGCAAGGTCTAGGTTGTGTGACTTTAATTTTGCATCGAAGAATTGTGAGCATGCTTTGTAATTTAGCTTATAGCTTCCAGTTTTCTCTCAGTTTTATCCATGTTATATTAATTGGAAAAAATTAAATAATAATCAAACATAACTTTTTTATGTCATTTCATATTTTTAAGTTAGTTCAACCGCAATACATGTTCAATTAGCTGGTTTGTCTTTTTTTTTTTTTGTAAGGAGCTAGTTTGTCTGTTACCGACCAGTTATCCCGTGTAAATTCACCTGCAATAAAATCCCGACCTTTGTTTTTTTTGAAAGAAGCAAAATTCCGACCTATTAACTTTAGCGTTTAAACTGGAATAAAAAAAACTTTAGCGTTTAAATAAATTTTATAGGAATTAAAAACTATTCTCATTATTTTCTTTTAGACAAAAACCTAATTTGTATGCCTTAATATCGACTCAAAGGGTAGCACTTGGATGACTTAGAATTGGTGACATTGGTCAACCACAATGTGAAAAGTGACTTTTTCTCTCTCTCTCTTTCACAAAGATTATGACATTCTGATTGGTCAATATCACTAATATCACCAATTATATGGCACCTAAATGCCACCCTGCCTCAAATGAATCTCCCTACTTAATTATGTAATAATGGAATAATGTCGGGGGAAATTCCCAATCAGCTATGATATTAGACGAAACACACACCAGAGGAAGTGATAAGAAAACACAAGAAATTAGTATGGTTCATTCATACCTCTTCTTGCCTACATCCTCGGAAATGCCTCAATAGAAGTTTTGCCATCTCAAATAATATTACAATAATAAAAATTAAACTAAAATCTAATTTTAATTTCTTCATATTGTAAGTTTTACGCAATGCGAATTCAACTGTTGATCTAGATCAAAATGTTAAGAGTTGAAATTGCGTGACACAGCTATATGATGGAATGTAATTCCCTCGTCGCATGCACTAGATACTAGCACATGTTATGCAATAATTGGATTGAGAAGAAATCAAGAACAATAATATACACTCTCCAATCTCCATGAATATTCTCAAGCGCTAGTGAATGGACTCGACAAAACATCTTTTTTTATAAAAGTAGCTTCATGATTTTCCTTTTATGATGTGCTCACAGCTCACACGTATAAAATAAAATAAAAAAAGGTTACACTAATTTTTAGATAAAATTCATTCAAAATTTCCATGTTTTAATTAATTATAATTCACTTTGTTTACACTTACATTAAAAAGTTACCAATAAATATTATAAAAAGTTAACTTGCTCAACAACGTCAATGTTGATAGAATGGGTATCTTCACCGAAATTTGAATCGAAACTTTACTGTTGTACTCCATCCGGTCACTATTATAAGCAAAAAACTACTACTTTTTAGGTTCATTGAATGAGTGATGAATGTGGTCACTAATATAGACCACATACATCATTTATTCAATAAACCTAAAAAGTAGTTTTTTGCTTATAATAGTGACCGGAGGGAGTATTTGTGAATTTTAGTTGATTTTGTCATTTTATCAATAAACAAAAACAACTTTCTTGTTTATTATATTTTCTTTGAGGTAATTCTATTAGACATGTAATATATTAAAAAATGAGCTACATTCAAACTCTCTTGATTAGATGGTAGATTTTTTTACTGTTGTGAAAGTTTACAACGTTTCATTTATATGTTGGTCACTCTTGTTATTACTCCATTTGACTGCATATATCTTGTAAATACTTAGACTATGATGAAGTAACTTGTTCTACAATCAAGTATAGATTTTTCGGATTTGATTCATCTTAACCTTGAATTCAATCACTTAATTTTCTCTAAATAGGGTAGGTATAATTTTTTTTTTTTCAATGACATAAAGTTGCTGCAATTGTACTCAAATATTATAATGTAAAAAATTATAGGAAAAGATTAATGAAAATCCATCGTTGATGAATGAGTGAACTAGTCAATGCATGGGCAATAATATTCCGCGGAGCAGAGGATCGTCATCAACGTCTCTGTTACTCCTGATTTGTTACCATTAAAGGAAACATAAATGCTTGACTATCGTGAGGGGATATTGGGGGAAAAAAGATTAAAAAAATTATGTCTTCCGTTACGTTAGAACCAAGTGGCAAATAATCAATAGTAATGTATGTCAGCAAATGCCACGTTGAAAGACACGTGGTAAAACGTTAGCAGTGGGTGGCAAAGGCATAACAGGTCGTGTCGAACTCTCAAAGGTGAACACATAACACCAGTCATGGGGAAAATCTGCTTTGTTTATTTCATCACTTTCATTGAGCATATAATAAAGGTAAACAAATCCCGAGAAAAGCATTGAAACAATTTTAAATTCTTAAAAAGAAGGAATACGCCAATGCCAACGTTGGTTCAGTTGTAGAGAAAACACTTGCTCACAGTTTCAAATAAATTAATTTGGCCATAAGTTAAACAATGGAGTATATTCGTTAAATAATAAAATGATGCTATATTTTAATGTGTGTTTACATATTTTTTTATATGGAAAATGATATCGAGTGCTTTGATGTACTCTTTAAAAATTATACTAAATGATAATTATTTATGAAAAATAATGAATTCAATGTATTGAAAATCTAAAATATTAAACTTTTTAAAATATAATTTGTTTAATTTAACACACTTAAAGAATGTTCCGAAAACATCTGTCGACAAAACTCTTTTTATTTAAGGTTGTGGCTAAACTATGTAGCTCTTAGAGCATCTGTAATAGAGAAATTCATTTTAGGTTTCACGTGAACACATCTGATTTATAATTTTAAAATATTAGTACCAAATAAGCATTTAATTCCTTCAACACAATATCTTACATAAATTTCTTAAATGAAACTCATTATTAATCTATCTTTATATCATAAAATTTTAATTTTAATATTGAAAAAGTGTGGAGCCGACAAATAAGGAGAGTAGTTATTTGAGACTCTTGACTCATTAAGCATCCAACCATTTTCCTCCAATGGCGCATCCAATAGGTACCAGTGCTTATGGTGATAAGTACTACCATAGGATGGTCTAAGTGTAAACGAGTTATTCATTTCACATAATAATGACAATAGTGTTGGTTCAATTTTCGTTGTCAGTGTAAGGTTTTCATTAGTTAATGTATCTTTATCATCAGGCCCGTTCTTGGGCAAGTGCAAAGTGCTATACGGAGTCGGGCCTCCAATTTATGGGGATCTCGATTATTTGTAGGGGTATGAGTATAATTGTTGGGATGTAGGATAATATTTTCTTTTATTATGTAGGTTCAAATATTTGACAAAAATAAAGAGTAGACAAGTTAGGTCAAACTCATACATCTATCAACAAAAAAAATTCAACAAAATAGATTAAAATCAAAATAATGCTTATTTTTAATTTATAATTGTTTAAATTATCATTAATTTTTTATTGTGGGCCATCTTTAAAATTAGAGCCGAGCCTCCAATTTTATTGAAACAGCCTTGTTTATCAGCTCTTTTTGAATTTTACAGTTAGTTATGATCATGTTAAATCTCTAAGATTTAACGTGTGTATGGTTCCACATTTGGAGCAAACAAAATTGATTCTTTAAGTATAAAATTCAATTTGATATGTTTGACCGCTCTCGAGTATAATTGATTGCATCGTCGTAATTGATTCTTATCATAGATTTTGAGTCTAAATTTAATTTTTACATTAATTTTTAAAAAAAATGCAATTTATAGTTTAATTCATTTTACTCGCATACGTATGTTTAAATATAAATCATTTTACATTCAATTAGTTTTTAAATAAAATTAGTTTTATGAGATTAATTCATTCAAAATCAATTTTATCACCACATAACCGACATATTAAATTATCCTTTTTTTTTTAATAAAACAGACATGTATTAAATTTATCTGAACTTTTTTTCTTCATAAATCGTCGATTTAGTTTTTAAACTATCACCGTTCAATCGCTAAATTATAATTAAAACATTTCTTAAACTAATTTTAACCAATCAAAATAGTATATAATATATCATTCTCTCTAAAACTTATAAATTCAAATCTCAATCACAAAATTCAACTTCTCAGCCACGATATTCAATCTAACAATTTTACTTTTTCAAGACAAATACTAGAAACGTACTCCTTCCGTCTCACAATATTAGTCGTTTAAGATTTGTGTACGGTTATTAAGGAAATGATTAATTGTGTTGCTTTCAACGACAAAATTAGTAGCATTTACTAAAACAACCTTATTAATTGTAGTTTGTGGAGTACTCCCTCCGGTCACATTTATAAGCAAAAAAACCACTTTTTAAGTTCATTCAACACCTAATGTATTTGGTCTATATATAGACCAAATACATTAGGTGTTGAATGAATCTAAAAAGTGGTTTTTTGTTTATAAATGTGACCGGAGAGAGTAGTTAAGTTGGATGAAATTCAATAAATAATGGTGTAATAGTGGAAAAAATAATAAATACTGCATTGGTATTGTAATGTGACAATAATTGCGAGACGGGGGTACAATCAAACACACTTTTCCTTAAAAGAAAAATCACATTTTTCAACACACTCTCTTTGGTTAAAATTCACATTAGATTCACCAAATTTATATGGAACCCACATGATTTTGTGGGACCCATTTGAATTTTAATCCATCAAAAAAATGTTTTGTAAAATGATGTGTTAAAATATGTGTTGATACCATTCATCATTTTCTAATCGATCTCGAAGATAATAATTTATTTAATTTTATTTTAATAAAACAAACAAATTTTTATTTTATTTTAATAAAACAAACAAAAGAAAGAACACGCCATCAACATGATTATGTTGTCAGTCTTGGTATGGCCCAACGATAATAGAAAGGGGGCCCACAACTAATAGAGTTGTTTGTGAAGGGAAACGACAAAAGAATCTGAAAAAAGTAAATGAAATGAATGAGAGTGATGTCATTGGAAGTGGAGTGAGAAGCAAGGTTCAGGGAAAAAGCGGAACCGTGGGTTTTGGTTTTGGAGCGGGACTGCGGGCAACTTGCAGTATATTTGGTAGTTCTTGGGTTTATACTTTCTTACTTGCATTCAAAGCGCGTCCCTGCATTTTCCTACCGTCTCCATTGACATTGTCGATTATTTTTCAACTTTATTACTCCTTTGTTGCCTCATTTATTTGGACCGTTGCTTTGATGTGACTTTTAATTCATAGTAGGAGTACTATTTTAGCATGCCATTATGTAAATAATGTTATTAAATTTAAAAACTTGAAAACGATGTAATGATTTTCAAAGTTTAGAAGTTTTAGCTTAACTGACAAATGTTAAAATTATAAGGTCGGACCTCATGATCTGGGTTCGAACTCGGAACCTCACAGTTGTGTGTGAGTTTAATTTTAATGGTTTACCACTAAAAAAAATAAAAATAAAATCCAAAAAATCATTTTGAAAATTTATTAATAATTGTTTAGTTTTAATCAACCTCCATAGCCAAACCAGACTCATTTTCACCAAGGTCAATCCAACATAACAAATTCTTGTATTTTTCCTATAAAAAAAAAACAAATTTTTATATTTGAATGAGTAGTGATATTTGTGCAATAATTTATGATAGTTTTTATAACAACATTTTTTTTTGTCAAAAATAATAGAGAGAAAAAAATACCAAGAGAGGCGGTGAGAACATAATGTGTCTACCGCTCCGACTATAAAATAATTACGGTTTCGTTTGTATTTCTGTGATGATTAGTATTACTCAGTGATCATAATATCACTTAGTTTACAATTCCTTGCTGAGCAAGTTACAGCTGTTAGGGTTCTTATCATATATTGCATGCTTATGATAGGTTACCATGCACTTACAGTTTTGTATATATACCAGTTGTAATGATCAATTCATCAATAACAAATCATTTTACTCTCATTTCTCTTCTTTCCTAATATGGTATCATGCGCCTCTTCTCCATAGGAGAAAGGTTGTTACGATCCAATAACGGTTTTGTAACCGTTTTTTCTCCGCTGCATTTTCTTCTCCGATCATCATTTTGATCGTTGATTTTTGTTCTTTCCGGTGTTGATTCTTGTTTTCCTCCGTGATTTTTTGCTTCTTGTGGTTGTTTCAACCTTGTTACGCCGTTGATTTTCACAGTTGCACCAATTTCTTGCTTCTCTTCATCTTCTTCATTGAAGCTTCTTCATACTCTGTTTTTCTGCAACTTAAATTCTTCTCTGAATTTCCATGGCGCCTCGTAATTCATCTCCTGATACTGAATCTGTTTACTTCGTTCATCCTAGTGAGAATCCTAATTCTCTTTCTATTACTCCTAAGCTCACTGGTTCTAACTACATTGCATGGAGCCGCACTGTTGAGCGCTCTTTAGGAACGAAGAACAAATTAGGTTTCATCAATGGTTCAATTCCAATTCCTGATGAAGATGATTTGAACCGTTCAGCTTGGGAACGTTGTAATCATCTGGTTCAATCTTGGCTCATCAATTCGGTGTCAGAATCTATTGCACCAACTATTGTGTTTTGTGACACTGCTCTTGAGGTATGGCTTGATCTGAAAGAAAGATTTTCCAAAATTGATCGTATTCGTATTGCAAATTTGCGTTCATCAATTAACAACTTGAAGCAAGGTTCTAAGAGTGTTTTAGAGTATTTCACTGAAATGAAATCTCTTTGGGAAGAGTTATCTTCACACAGACCAATCCCTAACTGTGTTTGTGTTCATCCCTGTCGTTGTGTTGCTTCAAGAACTGCTAAGTATCATAGAAATGAAGATCAAATAATGCAGTTTTTAACTGGTTTGAATGATCAGTTTTCTGTGGTGAGAACTCAAGTTCTTCTTCTTGATCCTCTTCCTTCTTTGAACAAGGTTTACTCTTTGGTTGTTCAAGAAGAGAGTAATCATGCTTCTCTCACTTCATTAAGTGTTTCTGAAGATTCCTCTGTTCAAATTAATGCTTCTGAATCAAGGAAACCTCAAGGGCGTGGTAAAGGTTCCTATGGTAATAAACCAACTAGGTTTTGTACTTTCTGCAACCGTACAAATCATACTGTGGATTTTTGTTACATGAAGCATGGTTACCCCAATGTTAACAATAGATCCATGCCTCGTGCCAATGCAAATGCTGCTTGTCAAGAAGATGTGGAAACTGGTACTTCATCTTCTCCTAGTTCAGGTGCTTCTGCAAGTTCTTCATCTGCTGGTTTCTCTCAAGAGCAGCTTGCTCAGCTTGTATCCATGCTACAACAATCAAATTTAGTTGTTTCAGCATCTCCTCCTTCACAAGCTACTTCAAATCATGTCACTTCCACCAGCATTGCAACACCTGATGCTTCTGCAGGTATATCTGCTTCTGTTTCTTCTTCCACAAGTAAACCTTCCTTTTGGCTCATTGACTCAGGTGCAAATGAGCATATTTGTTGTGATCTTTCATATTTCAGTTCATTTTATAGAATCAAACCTATGTATGTCTCTTTACCTAATGGTAATTTGGTATTAGCTTATCATGCTGGTACTGTCTCTTTCAATTCCAAGTTTACCTTGCATCATGTTCTTTATTCCCCTCATTTTAAACTCAATCTCATTTCTGTAGCCAAAGTATGTGAATCATTGTCTTGTTTCTTTCAATTTTATCTTGACAAATGTATCATACAGGACACACAGTCTTTGAAGATGATTGGTTTGGCTAAACAAGTGGATGGCTTGTACAAGTTTTATCCTACATGCAAGGCTTCAAATATTGAGTCACCTTCTGTTTCTAGTGCTTCTTGCAATGTTATTTTACCTTTCAGTTGTAATAAAAATGATCATTTTGTACCCAATGATGCCTTATGGCACTTTAGACTTGGTCATTTGTCTAATCAAAGACTTTCCAAAATGTCTCTTTTGTATCCTGATATTACTTTCAATAATAAAGATACTTGTGATCTTTGTCACTTTGCCAAGCATAAGCATTTACCTTTTATCTCTAGTTCTTCATATGCTTCTACCAATTTTGAGCTTATACATATGGACATTTGGGGTCCTTTATCTGTCACTTCTGTGCATGGACATAGGTACTTTCTTACCATTTTAGATGACCATAGCAGATTCCTTTGGGTTATTCTTCTTAAAACCAAATCTGAAGTATCTAGTCATGTCCAGAACTTCATTCTCATGATCAAAAATCATTTTCATACAACCCCCAAGTTCATAAGATCTGATAATGGTCCTGAATTCAATTTACCTTCATTTTATGCATCTCATGGTATTATTCATCAAAAATCTTGTGTTGAAACCCCACAACAAAATGGTAGGGTTGAAAGAAAACATCAACATATTTTAAATGTTGGAAGAGCCTTATTGTATCAATCCAAACTTCCACCCTCTTTTTGGTCTTATGCTATTCATCATGCAGTTTTCCTTATTAATAGAGTTCCTACACCTATATTACAAAATCACTCACCTTATTTCATGCTTCATCATAAACTTCCTAACATTTCTTTGTTTAAAGTTTTTGGATGCCTTTGTTATGCTTCCACCTTACAATCTCATAGAACAAAGTTACAGCCTAGAGCTAGAAAATCCATATTCTTGGGTTACAAGACAGGTTATAAAGGTTTCACATTATATGATCTCCATTCCAGAGAAATTTTTGTTTCTAGGCATGTGACTTTCCATGAAAATCATATCCCTTATCCTCATTCACCCTCTTCTACTTCACCTGATTGGGAGTATTTCTCTCATCATTCTCCTTCTCCTTCTATTGATACTTCTCCTTCACAACCTCCCATTTTTGATGACATTGTTTCTCCACCTACTACTACTTCTTCTTCACTGCCTTCTCCCATTGTTGAATCTGTCCCTTCCTCTTCAACTGTTGTTCCCTTTGTTCCCAGACATTCTACCAGAAATATTACTACTCCTTCTTATTTGCAAGATTATGTTTGCAATAACATTCATGCATCCACATATCCCATTTCACATTATGTTTCTCATCACATGTTATCTAACACTCATTCTTCTTTTGTTATGTCCCTTCACTCTCAATCTGAGCCCACATCATATGCTGAGGCAAGTAAATTTGATTGTTGGAAGAATGCTATGCAAGCTGAACTTCAAGCTCTTGAGAAAACTGGTACTTGGAAGCTTGTGGATTTACCTCCCAATGTCAAGCCTATTGGTTGCAGATGGATATATAAAATCAAGTTTCATGCTGATGGTTCAATTGAGAGATACAAAGCTAGGCTTGTGGCCAAAGGATACAATCAGATTGAAGGCTTGGATTACTTTGACACATATTCTCCAGTTGCCAAGCTTACAACTGTGAGATTGGTCATTGCTTTATCTTCAATTCATAACTGGCACATTCATCAGCTTGATGTTAATAATGCCTTTCTTCATGGTGAACTTCAAGAAGATGTATACATGATAGTTCCACCTGGCATTAAGACTGATAAACCAAACCAAGTTTGTAAATTGCAGAAGTCCTTGTATGGTTTGAAACAGGCCAGTAGGAAGTGGTATGAAAGATTAACTTCCACTCTCATGCAACATGATTACATTCAGGCAGCCTCTGATCATTCCTTGTTTGTGAAGAAAACATCATCCTCATTTACTATTCTTTTAGTTTATGTGGATGACATCATCCTTGCAGGCAATTCTCTTCAGGAATTCACTCACATCAAATGTGTTTTGGATTCATTGTTTAAAATCAAGGATTTGGGCTAGTTAAAATACTTCTTAGGCATTGAAGTTGCACATTCCAAATCAGGTATTTCTCTATGTCAGAGAAAATATTGCTTGGACTTACTTGATGATTCAGGTACTATAGGTTCCAAACCTGTATCCACTCCTTCAGATTCATCAGTTAAGCTTCATCATGATTCTGGCCCTCTCTATGATGATATTCCTGCATATAGGAGATTAGTAGGTAGACTGCTATATCTTAACACTACCAGGCCAGACATTACTTTCATCACCCAGCAACTGAGTCAATTTCTCTCTAAACCAACTCAAGTTCATCACCATGCAGCTCTCAGAGTCTTAAAGTACCTCAAGGGTTGTCCAGACAATGGTTTGTTCTTTCCCAGAAACACTTCTCTTGCCCTCCAAGGATTTTCAGATGCAGATTGGGCTGGCTGTCTTGACACTAGAAAATCAATTTCTGGTCAGTGTTTCTTTTTAGGAAGCTCTCTCATTTCATGGAGGACAAAGAAGCAGATCACTGTATCCAGATCTTCTTCTGAGGCTGAATATAGAGCTCTTGCATCTGCTACTTGTGAGCTTCAGTGGATTCTGTATCTTCTCAGAGATTTGCATGTCTCTTGTACCAAGCTTCCTGTGCTTTATTGTGACAATCAGAGTGCCATTCACATTGCCTCTAACCCTGTGTTTCATGAGCGCACAAAACATTTAGAAATTGATTGCCATTTGATCAGAGAGAAGCTGCATTCTGGCATACTTAAGCTGCTACCAGTTTCTTCACAAGACCAAGTAGCTGATTTCTTTACAAAAGCTTTACTTCCAAAGACATTTCATGCCTTATTATCCAAGTTGGGCTTGATTAACATCTATCAACCTCCAACTTGTGGGGGGATATTACTCAGTGATCATAATATCACTTAGTTTACAATTCCTTGCTGAGCAAGTTACAGCTGTTAGGGTTCTTATCATATATTGCATGCTTATGATAGGTTACCATGCACTTACAGTTTTGTATATATACCAGTTGTAATGATCAATTCATCAATAACAAATCATTTTACTCTCATTTCTCTTCTTTCCTAATAATTAGAGTTTCAATGTTACTAACAATATATATAGCACTACTACAAAATTACCTTTGAACTGTATCGCAGGAGACAACAGCCTACGCACTTCTCAATCGTCCGCCATCCGCCTCTTGTCTTCTTTAATGTCTTGTATATTTGAGTCATACTTTAACACTTAACATTTGTATGCAACGTCATAAAATTTTAAAAATATGAAACCACATATAATTTGAATGTGCAGTTTTTAATTTATTTGTTTTAATTTTTATGGTTGATGCTGAAGGTCGCGAACCCAAATTCAACGCCGACTGCTGTTTACTTAGTCAAGGGGTTCGATGCTTCAATTATTCAAACTCCATGGCAGGAAATAAATGCTGTTCACTATCAACCGATCACACCCGTGACTAAAATAAATACTGTGGTGGTTTCAATAGGAAAAACTTTTTTTTTTTTGTGAACATAGGAAAAACATTATTATTGATTAAGAGTAGAGTTGCTGCAGTGAGTATAATATCTATAACTATTTAGGTCATGTCTTGAGAAGGCTCTCAAAGAGGTATTTATAGCTTGTTATGGACTTGGATCCTCATGACTTAAGCCCCAAGCAATGAGGGCTTTTCAATCTTTCTGTCGAGCTCTAGAGATTTCTAGAAGCTGGCTGAGGCGGCGTTCCCTGAAGGACACGCCTTAGGTCTTGAAGACCTTTTGGAGGGTGCTCAAGCCTCTAGGAAGGGTTTCGGGTCCTTCTGGAGGGTCTTTAGGCCTTTAGGAATGTGTTGACAGTTCAAGGTCTATTTTTTTAGGAAATTGTGTTATAACTTAATAATATAATGGTGGAGTAATATATATATATATATATATATATATATATATATATATATATATATATATTGTTTTTTTGAAAAACAATGGTGTGATATAATTAAAAGTGTGTGTAAAAAGATACTAATATTGTTGTAATATGTACTAGTAAACTTGCACTATGACAATTTTTTTTAGAGGTGAGAAAAACGTAATCACGAGGTTGAAATTAAATTTATATATCTCTGCCTCTAAACCATTCTTACAAATGTTACTGTATTGGTTATTATTTTACATGCACTTTTTATTCAAGAAAGCGAGGAGTCAATAGCAAGGTTTATGACATTATATTTTTTTTTTTGAAGGAATGACATTATAATTTTTAAATAGTAACTTGAGTCTATAAGTTTTTATAGTGATAAATATGCGACCTTATTGCAAAATATATTTTTGAACTGTTTTTATGTTCAGCCACACTTTTAAAAGGAGTTGGAAAATAAATAAATAAAAAGGCTTACATCACATACATAAGGAACGCAACATTGGTCATATAATTTTGATATTTTTTTACGGTATATAAGTTTGAACTTTTTTTTTTTGAGCAATATAAGTTTTGAACTTAACATAGTATATTTTGATGCTTATTTAGGATTACCACGAACCTTATTTGTCTTATCTTTGTTGGTCAATGAGTTTTTTTTTTTATTTTTACAATAAGACATCTTCACGGTTTAAGCCATTTGAATTCTTTATGGGACTAATCTCTAAAATAGGGGGACATTTATTTAATTTTATAGCATGATTGAATTACGTCTCAAATGGGGAATTTCAAGAATTGAATCCATTTTTTGTTTTATGGAGCAGATTCAAGTTGTTAATTATCCCAACACCATATATATAAAAAATTATCCCAACACCATATTAAGTTTTAACCTAAATTGACATATGTCAAATTTTGGTTTTCTTAAACAGGTTATTAACCCCTAAAAAAAGTTATTAAGTCGCGCTATAGTTCTAAAAAATTAGATAAAATAGGAATGAATTCTCTCATATAACATAAGAGTCTAATAAAATATCTATCATCAATTTGAAGGGAAAAATAAAGATAGTTTAAAAAAAAATATAAACTTTAACACGAGAGATCATTAAACACAAAGAAAACAATTAAAATAATCTATTTTTAAATCAAACCTAAAGAAATGTGACAAATATAAGTCGGACTTAAGATTCTAAGTTGAATTTGTTTAAATTTAAATACAATCCTTATGAAGTTCAACAGTGGCGAGCCCTTCATGGGCTGGGGTGGGTCACAACACATCCGAAAAAAATAAAAAATTAAAGACTATAGATTTATTTTGTGAAATTTTATACAATTTTGTGTCGATTTTAAGTTTCGGTTGATCCATATTCCCGCAAATTGGTGCAGTGGTCCACCCAAAAAATTTAAATAATTAATTCAATTATAGTTGTATTTTGCTAGACTTTGAACAATTTTTCAACGGTTATAGTTTTCCGCGGTTTCAAAAGTGGCATACGCGATTTTTGTGATGCTTATACGCATGTTAGCGGAGGCTTATAGTACAAATTTGCTTAGGTTTCAAATCTCCCGCATATTGTCTTGTCAACTGAAAATTCTCTCAGTTAATAGTTGTAATGTACAATTTTTTTTTTTTATAATTTATAGTAGTTCTTAAATATGTAATTATATAAGTATGCACCATAACTTTTTAGTCAAACTCCGTCATTTCAACTTCATACTTGATGCTTATTACAACTTTAATTTGTATTTATATATTATAATTAATTTTAGTGGAACACCCGAACTTTTTTTTTCAGTGAGTTCAACCCACTTAATTTCAATCCTAGTTGCGTAAATGGGTTTTCCTATAGGAGGAAAAAATAGGTCACGTGGATATTAAATAATGGCGGTGTACAAAATTAAATCCTTCAAATTTTGTGGGGTTGAAAATCAAAATTAAACTTTTTAGCAGGCAAAAATAAGATTTCATTTCCTAAAAATTGATCATAAACAAACAAATATCAACTACTTCTATCATATTTAATGTTATCATTTATAAATTACCATTTAATTAATGTAATTTTTTTTTCTTTTCATGGAACAATCTCTTAAAAAAAAAAGTTTCCATGAAAGAGAAATTGCACTCCCTCCGTCCTAAATTGTAAGAAAAAAAAAAATTTAAATCACACTTATTAAGAAAACTAAAACATAAGAATTTGAAATATAGTTTTTTGTGTTTTCTTTGGAATAAGTTTTATAGAAAGATGTAAAAACAATTTTCATTGACTATTTGTTATGGAGAAAATGGAAGAGAGAGAAAATTGAATGTAATTTGCATTTAATTTTATAATTATAAACAAAAGTTTTTCTTGGAAAAAGATTGTTTAAAAAAAAATTAAATATGATAAATGTTTGTCTTTTTTGCTTACATTTTAGGACAATGAAAATGAATTTTTTTTGCTTACATTTTGGATGGAGGGAATATTTTTTATAACTTTGAGAAAAATACTCCATCTGGTCCTTTTTATAAGAAGAGAAACAAAAAATCATTAAAACCAAGACAATTATTAGTTGTTGCAATTTTTTGAATGTTTTTACAAATATATCCACATAAAACTTTGTGAAGTACTCCCTCCAGTCACATTTATAAGCAAAAATTGACTTTTTAGGTACATTGAATAATTAATGTATCCGGTCACGTTTATGGGTTAGATACATTAATTATTGAATGTATCTAAAAAGTTGTTTTTTGCTTATAAATGTGACCGGATGGAGTATTAAATATATCCACTATTATTAAAAAGGCAAACATTAAATGAGGGTTGGAAAAATCTTTTAAACAATAAACGTACCTCAAAAGTTGTAACTTTTTCTTAATATGACCGGAGGGATTAAATGACATCAACTAATTTTCTTAATTGGTGCGATTAGTTTTTTGTTACTTATATTCAAGAACAGTGAACAAAAGAAGTAATCGTTTTCGTGTAAAAGTATACTCCTGTTGAAGTTTAAAACATTGTATTATAAATTATGTAAATGTTGAAGGAGTATATCCGGAACACTTTTTAAAAACCATAAATGTTTTAAAAAGAGCAAAGAAAATCTTAATGCTATGTTTGGTTTAGAGAAGAAAGTTAAAGGAAAGAAAGTGAATGGATAGATAATAGAAGGAAAGAAAGGTAGAAGAAAGTGAGATGATTTGTTTAGATGTTTGGTATAAAAGACAATGAGTAGATTGTGAGAGGAAAGAAAGATATGTATATTTGCAAAATGACAATTATAACCTTAAAAGATTTTAGTTAAATATATTTATTTTAAATTAATTATATTATCTACACATTTAAATATATTTTATTAATAATTTTTAATTTACATAACATTTGTTAAAAAAAATTTGTTAATGTCATTATGCCAAGAGAAAAAATTGCAGAACATGATTCAAAAGCATAACTTGTCTTACCATTGTTTGCTGGTTCAAAAAGTAATATTAACAATTATAGCAAGGGTAATTTTGACATTTTTCCAAAAAGTTGGTGCTTCCTTGATGTTTCCGTCCAAATCAATGAGGAAAGGTTTTGAGTGTGGGTCCCACCTCAAACTTTCTTTCCTCAACTTTTTGAAGTGCTGCCAAACAGTGGAAAACCAATCTTTCCACAAACTTTCTTTCCTTCTTCAATCTTTCATTAATCTTTCTCTGGATCCAAACACAGCCTAAGAGAATAGGAGTATGTTTTTTGTATTCTAATAATTGTTGAACAATATACTAATATTTATGAAAATCCGTGTATTTAATGCATTGATAATTGAAATAATTAACTTTTTAAGAGAATAACTACTTAAGAAAGAATGCTTAAAAGTACATTGAGCTACTCGTTAATAAGACTCAATAAATTATTAACATTAAACATAATTATTAAATTAAATAATTTACATAACGTATTTAGTCACATTTATAGATCAGATGCATTAATTATTCAATGAACCATATAATTTATTTATTTATTTATTTTCCTTAAAAAAAAAGTTTAAAGTAAAAGGACAAATGGAGTGAAAAGATCGCCTTATAAGACGACACAGCTAACAGTAGTAATTTATTTGTGTTTATGGGAGTGTGGTTAGTTGAGGTTAGATTTGATGAATGTGGGGCAGGTAGCCTTGGTGGCCCCATTTAACTAGCTCCTGAGAAGTGTAGTGTAGGACATGGGCGGTGCTGCCGTTACTCTTACGCGCGCTACGTGAGTTTGGGAGTTGGGACCCAATTTTCCTTCCTTTCTCCCAGCACAATTTGACGTGGAGAGGACAAGGAAGAGAGGGACATGTGCAGTTTGGTCCAAAATGGACCCTACCACTTTGTAAAGTTTAACTACAAGATCTTTCTCTTTTTCTCGTTTATAACCCTTCTATTCTCTTTAAACCACCAAAATGCCACTCATACTTTCCATCACTAACATACATAGGCTAAATCCCATTATATTCAGATTACATGAATATTTAGATGATACTCTCCATTTGTCATAACAATTGTCGCATTATTAAAAACAAATTGTCCGAAAATAATTATCATTTTTCAATTTTAAATTAAGCATTAATTTTTTTAAATCATACTTTATAGTTTAAATAATATTACACACCATTCACAAATTATTATATTTTTATTTACAATAAACAAACACGACACCTTTTATACTAGCATTAGTCAAAAAAAAATTAGTTAACACAAATGGTAAAAACCTTTTTTAGAGGAAGTGGTAAATACTCAAACCTCTTATCAATATGGTACATGGTTGGCTTCTATTTGGTTTAAAAAAAATGAGAATTTTTAGGTTACATATAGAAAAAAAATTATTTAGAACCATAATGACACTCCCATTTAAGGATTAATTAATTGATTAATGCTATTTTCTTAACTAAAGTCTCATAAATGGCATTGATGTAATTTCCTCCATGACGAATGACACAATTTTGAGTGCTCCTTGAATTATGCAATTATAAAATAATCATAATCATAAACCAACAAAAAACTGATTAAAAAAGTGCATTTAAGCCAATGGATTCACTAGGACGGATTCATGTAAGTTGTAACCTGCCGCTGTTTATAATCCCCTCTCAATTCCGCATACAATTCAATTCATCTTCACCTACCAACCACTTTATATAAACTCATTCTTTCTTCTCTCTTTTTCTCTCCCATTCCCATTTCTCTCTTTTTCCTTTCCATCCATAACCCTAATTCTCTTTCATTCATCCATGGCTACTTCTTCTAAAAGACACTGTTTCTTGAACGATGAAGAAGACGATGGTTTGGCTTCAATTACAACAACAACAGACATTGAACCTGGCTATTCTGGTCACAATCATTTCTCTCATCAACACGGTTTCGTTTCAAGAACTTTAGGTTACGGTTACGGTCTCAGAAACAACACTAATTCTCCTAGATCTGGTCGTAGATTTTATGATGCTAGATTTGAAGATCATCAACCTCACTTTCTTCAATCTTGTTTTCTTTGCAAAAAGGCTTTGGGAAACAAAGATATCTTCATGTACAGGTATTAATTAATTTTAAATTAATCAATTTTCCTTAATCCATCTTATTATTCTTCTAATTGTTTTGATTTGGTTTTGATTAGATCTATTTTATTTTTGTTTGGTATTGCAGAGGGGATACACCTTTTTGTAGTGAAGAGTGTAGACAAGAACAAATAGAGATTGATGAAGCGAAAGAGAAGAATATGAACATTGCTTCATCAATGGCTTTGAGAAAAAAAGAGCAAAGAAAATCTTCATCACCAAACAAAGCACAAGATTACTCTTTTCGCACAGGGACGGTTGCTGCTGCTTAATTAGTAGTTAAGAAACTGAATTTTCAAGTTTCAAAATTCAAATTAGGCTTAAAGAAAAAAAGAAAGAAATGGAACTGTAATGTTCTCGATAAAGCAAGGAAAAGGGCAAAAAAGGAAAAAAGATGGAAAAAAGAAGAGTAGAAGTGAAGTTCCAAGTTTAACCTTCCTTTTTTTACTACGGAGAAGGGTTAAGAAGAAAGAGAGAAGAGATCTTCAAGAAAGTGATTTTTGACCAGAAGCTGTGAATATGGTAAAACGGTTTGAAAAATTTACTGCTTGTTGATCCTCTCAATGAAATGACCCAATTTTAGTTTGTTGTGTTTTTTTTTTTTTCTTTCCTTTTTTTAATATTGGTTATTGGTTATAGCTTTACATGGATGTAATGTATCGAGTAGATTCGAAGTTTATAAATGAAGAAACTTGATACGAACATAAATTTGTTGGTCCAATTTTTGGTTTTTCTGTGATATTAAGCGTTGTTCGCGGAGGATTTTTAATTTAGCTGCGATTGTGGCCTGCAGGATGAAGAATACGGTCGAATAGGTTAAAGACTTGGGTGCATATAAAATTTAGAGGTGGGAAACAGAATATGCCATCGTTATTATTAAGAACAATCAATAATAATTTATTATTAAAAATTACATTATTATTTTTGTATTGTTTTTGTTTATTTGTTATTGATTATGTAAAAAATGGAAGAAGAAAAAAAAATTACAAACTGCTTCCAATAAGATTTTTTTTAATGGTTTCTAATATTTTTTGTGATTATAGTTTCTATATCTTCCAAGTAAAAAGATAATTAATCTTTAAATTAATTGCTTACTCCCTCGTCCCATTGTAAGTTAGTTTTTTTTTTCTTCTCGTTTTACACATTTAAGAAAAAAGTTTAGGAGTGAATGAGAGTAAAAAAATGATTTGAAGTATCTTGTCAAGTATCGATGCATTCTTTTTTTTTGGTACAGTATCGATGCATTCTTTATTATCATAAATGTGAATTATAATATATTGAATTGAGACTGATAAAAATAATATTAATAGACTTTTAATTGAAAAAAAGAATTAATATTGTATAAAAAAGTGAAATGAGTCAATTATTTTTGAACAATTTTTTTAACAAATGATTCACTTATTATTATATGGGGCAGAGGGAGTAACAAATTTGAGATTGTTCTAGATTTTGGAGAGACTGTATAAAGTGTTCTAGGCAAAACAATCATGCTGATTTAGATCGGGAAAGGTGTAGGTTGTGTTTGGTTTGGAAGAAAAGATTCTAACATAGAAATATGAATGAGATTTTGAGAGAGATTGTGAATAGAGAAAAATTCCTAAAAATAAAGTATAAGGTAGTAGCGATGATAATATCTCGAAGTAACCACAATAGTTTTTAACGGTATAAGTTATGGTGCATAAGCCATTTCCTTATGCACCATGCATAAGGACTTCACAACCATCAGATTTCTTTAACGATCATGATTTGCTAGTGCATCGTAAAAAGGAAGAGAGGAGCACACATGATTAAATGAAATAAGGGAGGTATATAAACAAAAAAGTTGAAGATAACACTCACAAACTCTTACGTTTCTCTTTCTTTAGAGAACGGCTCCCTCTCTCTTCTCCCTTTCCATTCATCTTCTTCAAAAAAACAACCGCCGGAAACTTCAAAGGACTCGCCGGAAACTTCAAAGGACTCGCCGGTAACTTCATAGCTCCGGCGACACTTCCAAATTCCGGCGAGCTCCGATTCATAATATTTTTACATCATTAAAATCGTATTCTCACCCTCTTCAAGGATCCGGCCTTACTTTTTCAAAATAAAACTCGTACAAGCCTAGATCTACAACTTTGGATTCAGATTTTTTTGAAAATAAGCAAAGAGAAAGCAAAGTCACGAAGTAAATTAATGGTGAAACGGAACCGAACCTACTTCTTCTTCTTCGAACTGGTTTCAGATTCACCTCTTCTTGGCTCTGATTTCGTTCCGGTCTCAGGACTGTATGGTGATTTTCGATTGAGATGCTTGCTGTTTGAGTTCGATTTTGCAATGATTTCGTGTGTTTGAGACTGGAAACAGTTTGGATGTTGTTGCTATATGAATTTGGAAAATTATTTGCGCGATGAGTGTTATTGTGAATGGATTTGTGTTAGGTTTTGAGTTTATCTGAAAAATTATTTGCGTGATGAGTGTTATTTTCAAAGAAAACCATTAAGTACATCTAATGGTTTTGGAGTACAACTCACAGAACTGAATGATGGCAATGATTCTAGATCCTTAGTTTTTTCACTTGCTGGAAACCATTAAGTACATCTAATGGTTTTGGAATACAACTCACAGAAACTATTTCCACAACAAAATGGTTTCATTAAAAACCATTACACAATTATTTTGGTTTCACATACAAGACTATCAAAACCATTAAACCATACTTATGGTTTCAGTAATCCATACCCTGAAGTTAGTGAACAATGGTTTAAATGTTTATTACATTTGGTCTTTTGTTTTATTACAAAACCATTAGACAATTATTTTGGTTTCAGTAATAATTTCAGTGTATAACATCTTTGTTGAAGTTGTTTTACTCTTTTTTTCATAACATCGTCACTGACAAAATTACCGAAGCTTTTTTCTTTCTTGAGAATTGGCAAAAACGGTGAAAAGCTTCCGTTTATTATTGTAAAACACCCATTTCAATGAAAAATTCAAGTGTGCTAATCATGAAGACACTAATCTGACATTATTGTGAAAAAACAATTCTTTAATTCGATGGAAACATTTTTTGGAGTGGAGAAAAATGATCTAAACTAAATCCAATGAAATGGAATTGCATCTAGAGCTAAAACGGCACCGTATCATTTACGAGGGAACATGAAGTGGAAAAAAAAATCTGGAAACTTGTGGAAAAAAAAATCTGAAAACATGAAGTGGAAAAAAAACAAGGGAGGTTTTGACCAAAATAAAATTCCATATTCTTTAAGGGGGTGCAGTGTGTGAACAGTGAGGGTGTAAAAAAACAAATAAAGCAAACGGGCCTAGAGAGGAGAGGTATTGGGCTTGCAGCTGGATTTATGCATGGTGCATAAGGATTTCCTTATGCACCATAACCACTCCCGTTTTTAACATATAGAAATTTTAAAATAGTTTCTCGTTGTGCACTTCGTTAGTTGAAATCGTCTCTAACATTAAAACACTTTCTTAACAATGTTGACATTAACTTCTTTTTTTATATTGAGACTGATATGCAGTAAATGAGTATTTATAAAGACTAATATGACAATAAATAAATATATTAAATGACATATATGACAATATTATTAAATCATTTTATTGTAAAAGATTATTTTGTCTAACATGATGTACAATCATAGATTATTTAAAATTTTGGTACATTAAAAATTATTGTAACTATTCGTTGCATATTCAATGATCGAAATGACCATTGTCCAATAAAGTATATTTGTTATATTCTTTGAAATAAGAGAAAGTAGAGAGAAATAAACTAACATTTTAGTCATCTCACACATAATAAGAAAAAAATTATACGTGAAAGAGAGAAAAAATGATTTTGAGTGTTTTGTTAATTGTTGATGCATTCTCCATTATCACAAATGTAAGGTATAATATATTGAATTGAAAGTAACGAAAATAATATTAATTGGAGTTATAATTAGAAGACAAAAAAATATTACATTGAAAAATAAATTGGTCAGTTATTTAGGGACAATTTTATCGAGGTAGCTTCAAACTATAAATTAATATTATATTGTGAAATATGAAATGGGTCAATTATTTGTTAAAAAAATAGTAGAAAAAACTAAAAATTATACTCCCTCCGGTCACTATTATAAGCAAATTTCTACTTTTTAGATTCATTTAATAAATGATGTATGTGGTCTATATTATAGACCACATACATCATTTATTGAATGAACCTAAAAAGTCAAAATTTGCTTATAATAGTGACCGGAGGGAGTAGAAATTAAAATAAACAGCTATAACAAACAACCCCTTAATATGCTAGTTTGAAGTTCCTTAAAAAAACACTATTAGTTTGAAGTTTGTATTTTGATCTTGTTGATTAGAACATTACTCATGTTAGTCTCAAATTTTTTATTTCGGCATTGCATTTAATGGTGTACTAATACATTCTTAAAAGGTTCAACCTAGTTATTCATTAAGAGAGCTCAATGAAAAGATCAAGTATAAACAAGGCAAATAGGCCAGCGAATGGGACAAGTCAAGGTCCACCAAGGTACCCGCATCGATAAGACATGTGGTATCACGTGTGAGTCAATCTTCTCCACCAAAACGTCAAAAACAACACCTCAAAATGATGTGCAATGCAGATTAACTACCACAATAAGATATTATGAACCACCTCGTCCCACTTTGTACACTACCACGATGTCTATGTGTGCCACCGCCACAAAGCAAAATCAACATTTAGATAGCTAGTGTTTGTTCTAGATTGGATCCAAAGACCTGGTCTATTTACGAGTATAAAGCCTAATCCATCACTTGCTACTTCACTTCATCATAACTCCTCGTAAGATCCCTTCACTATATATAGATCCCAATCATCACCCTAAAAGCGACACGACTTTATGAACCATTTGACTCTCTTACTGCGTTGAACGTCAAAATGTTTGCAGATACTATCCTTTCTTCGCTGCAACAAAGACATTGTTCATCAAATCGACAACCATTTTCAATCTATTGTGTATCAACATCGAATAATTTTTTTTGGGAACACGCATTTTGAAAAGGGGGGAATTTCAAAATTTAATTTGTGAAACATATTTATTCATTTAAGACTTGAATTTTTGAAACACATATATCTGTATTTTAGAAATTAAGTTTCAGTAAGCTAAAAAAACGGTTTATAAGTAAAAAAGGGAGGTGTAAAGAATCTTTTCTTTTTAATAATGAAATGAAACATAGTAACCAAAGTAGTCCGATCCAATAAATAAATAGGGATATAAAAATTCTTTGGCTGGAAAAACAAACGAGTAACAAAAAAAAAACATTTTGACAAGCAATAAAACATAAAATATAAAAAACAACACTAAGTGCTGTCCTTTTGGTGTGGGTTTCTATGTGAGCTACAAATAAAAAATGGATTTTTTTGACAGACATGAAAAATAAAGGAAAAAAAAAAACTACATCTGTCTCAAAATAATTGTTTTTCAACATTTTTTATCGCTCTCAAAATTATTTTCACTTTAGAATACTTGTGCAACATTTATTATTTTTTCCACTATTATGCCCTTATAAATTGAATTTCTTCCAACTTAACCACTCCACTAACTACAATTAATAAATGTATTTTAGTAATAATACTACCTCCGTCCCTAATTATAAGACCCTTTTGAGAATTTTTTTTGTCCCTTTTTATAAGACCCTTTTGCTATTTCCAACTACATTAATTATTTCTTTACATACATGCCCCTATTTATTATACATCTTTTTCTTCAATCAGCAATAAATAACATGTTGAAAACATAAACCAACTCTCTCTCTTAAAGGATAAAATTGTAAAAACAATAGTAATTACAAACATATTTAATACAAATATCCACTATCTTAATTCCCGTTATTTTTTCAAAAGGGTCCTATAATTAGGGACGGAGGTAGTATTAATTTTACCATTAAAATCAGCACAATTAATCATTTTATTAAAAACCGTATACAAATCTTTTTTTTTTTTTTTGAGGGAGGGAGTATAAGAAACTACAAATGGTTTTAGAGAGTTGGATAATGTAGAAACTATTTTTCTTTTATAGAAAAAAAATTAAAAGATAGCAATTTGGATAAATATAACATTATACTGTTATATTTGTTCAAGAGGTGTTAACTTAATAACAAGAGTTTGACTTTGTAACGTCAAAGATTATGATTTGAATTTCGCACGGAACATTAGTAAAATGATTATTAATGTCACTATTAAATGTGCATTTTGTGCAAGTGTTATATGATTATGTGATCATTTGATCGAGATTGTCCTATTTCTTACTATACATTGCATTGCATAACTCGACCATTCACTCCTTTTCATCTACTCGTAAATGGGTGCTTGCAATGGTGCAAACATTCAACATGAAACACATTAATTATTAGAGGATGTATGATCACTTTGATGTTTTTAATAATGATTAATATTAGAGGATGTATGATCACTTTGATGTTTTTCATGCTTTGAGGATTTTCATATTGTGAGACATTTGATTGATTAATTGCCTGAGTATTTACTTTCTTTTAGGAACTTTGACTATCGTTGTGATAATGATACTTGGAGAATTGTTATCATGTTGTTTTCCTACCTTTCTATTTGTTGAATTTTCAAGTGAGTGGTTAAATCCGCACAGCCTATAAACAACTAAAATATTGAATATAAAAGAGTTAATTTACATATCTAATTGAGCACAAGATAAAAAACTGTATAAAAAAATTTAACCCTAAAAATTGTGCATTTACAACCTTAAAAGGTTAAAAACTTATATTTTCTTTTTGGTTACACAGCTAACAAAGAAACAAAAAAAGAACAAAACAAAAAAAGACTAGTGTCTCAGGAACAAAGTCCTGGAAGCATCATTCCGTAGGAAAGGACGGAGATCTTCTGGTGGCGAAGGGTGGAGAAGAAGACTAGCATCTGAACTTGCTCCTAACTTGGCCAAAAAGTCTGCACATTGGTTACCTTCGCGGAGAGTATGGTGGAGCGAATAGTTCGCTTGAGACAGCTTGTCTTTGATGTCTTGAATGAGAACTGCATGGACATGATACTTCGATGAATTACCGGATATGAGGTTGATAGAGAGGAGAGAATCTGAGTAGCAGACCAACTCGGTGATACCCATATTCGTAGCTATAGAGAGACCGTGGAAGATGGCAGTTAACTCAGCTTCTAGGATATCTGAAGAAGAAGGAATGAAGCCTGCAAACCCAGTCAGGTAGAACCCAGCACTGTTACGAATTAAACCTCCAAAGCCTGCACGAATTGGATCACCAATACAACTACCGTCTACGTTTAAAATGGCACAATCAAAATTTTCGTTATTCCATCTAATGTGCCTATCAGAAGAGGCAGCAGGAAATGACTGATAGAAACAGAATTTAATGTCTTCTGCTGTGTTATAAATCTGCGACAGCAACCTGTTTAATTGCATGACTTCATCATTCAAGCACATGGTGTTGCGGTATCTCCACACCCACCACAAACCTGAAGCGAACAAGTTAGCAAGCGATCCGTTTAGCCTATCCTTGATCCAATCCTTGACACTGGAAGCCGCAAAGAAAGAAGGATCAGAAAATCCAATTTGCTGCCAGATTTGCTTCGAAAACCTGCAATCACGGATGCAGTGAAACACCGATTCTTCAGAATCTCCGCAACGAGTGCAAATAGCTGTCGGAGCAATGTTTCTGTGATGGAGTAAAGCTAACGTCGGTAACGAATTGTGAAAAATTAGCCAAATGAAGAACTTATATTTTTCAGGTATTTTTTGTTTCCAAATCCATGTCCAGGAAGTGTTATCAGAGTGAGCTTCTTGAGAGGAGAGCAGCCAATTATAACCGCTTTTTGTAGTATAAGTTCCATTTACGTTGTGATGCCAAATAAAGATGTCACCTATAGCATCGTTGAACCTGAGATTGCTATTGTTGATAAAATCAGCCACGGCAGGAGGGAGAGGAGTATACAACAGCTGAGAACTTTGACCATTTGTTGTTATAACGTCCTTAACAGTAAGGTGGGTATCATGAATGTCAATGACGGGAACAAGGGATCCAAGGGGGCCAAAATCACTCCAAGGGCTGAACCAAAAGGAAGAAGTTCCGGAACCTGCGCGCCACGAGTAACCGCTCTTTAGAACATTCTTTGCTCGGACGATGGATGACCAAGTGGGAGAGCTGCTAGCGGTGGTGGAAGCCTGAAGGAAAGCCGGTCCAGCTGAATACTTCTTCATGAAAATATGAACCCAAAGCTTATTATTAGTTTGAATCAAATCCCATACCAATTTCCCAAGAAGACAAATGTTGGCTAAACTTATATTTTCAATACAATATTTATTGTTTAATTCTATTTTAAGATCCTTATCTTATGCTCTAAAGACACAAATTAACATGACCCCACACACCTCCTCCTCTCTCATCTATTACTCTCTCTTATTTATGCTTTAAGAAAAGTTGATTATTCACATCACACAACGTGGCATGTTTGTTTGGCCAACTAGTCTTGCAGATCTTTGCCACGTCCTGTATTGCCGACCTCAAGGGTGCTTACTTTTGCCTTGTTGAATGCTAAGTGTGCGGTGCTGTGCATACTTCCACCGATCGAATGGATACTGGCAAATATTATGCAAATTAATTAATAATAATACTAAATTAATTAATTTTACAATTAAAGTAGAAAATGACTATACAACTACTATATGCGCCACATCCACGTAACTGTAAACGTGAGCTCACGTGATCAAATATTCTGTCAACTCTTTGTAATAAAATACTACCTACACCCGATTTTACGCCATCTGCACCCCCTTCCAGAAAAAGGAGGTTAGAAATATCATAACGACAACGTGTCCTTCAAGCTCCGAATCACGCAGTTTTCTTTCTTCATCTTTGTCTTCGAAACGGTTACGATCAACGATTTTGTGCTTTGTTCATGATCTTCAGCAACGATGCTGGAGGATCAAGTAGCGTACCTTTTGCAAAGGTACCTTGGCAATTATGTTCGAGGCCTCAACAAAGAAGCTCTCAAAATCAGTGTCTGGAAAGGTTCATATTCGTAATCACTTTCTATAAGCTTTTAAGTTTTGTTAATTTTTCACTTCACTGTTCAATTGAACTATGAATCAGACTATGAGTTTACTCGAATGCATATAGAGGTTTAAATTAACTGTTTAATTCATTATGTTGACTGTATTTACGCGATGTTGTGTATTAGCAAATTGTGCTAAAAAATTGGTGAATGCGAAAATTCTGCATTGTTTTAGTTACTATTGTTTTGATTTGAATTAGAGGGAAAATAAATACTAGATAAATGCCTATGTTATTTGCAAGTGTAATTTGGCTGTGCTGGAGTATTCAATACTTAATTTGCTACTATGAAGCACGTACACAGACACCGGACTTCACACATTGACATTGGTAATAATTTGTGCAAATGACCAAATTTAATGTAATCACAAGTGTCACTGTTGTCGGACACCGGATACGCCTATGCTAAAGAGATTTGTTATCTAGTGGTTTCTTATTCCAAACTAAATTTGCATTTGCAGGCATATGTATGCATACATTATAAGTAGAGAAGTGATACTTTGACATCAAAAGATTGATGTCAAATACGGTGTCCTTTTATTTTTATGTGTATTTTTGAAATGTTTGTAAGTTGTAGAAGATGAAAAGTAGCACAGAGATAGATATGAACATATAAGTATATGTGTATCTTAGCCACATACGGTGTCTGTATTTTGATGTTAAAAAAACACAACTGTTATAAGTTTATATGTATCTTAGTCACAAATTATTGAGAGATTCATTGAGTTTATGGATGTACATTTGTGTGTTTTTGCTTTTTATTTTCTTCACATCAATTTTTTTGAATGTATCTTTGATGCTTTTTTTTCTTCGTCTCTAAAACTGAACTTTGAAACAGGTGATGTAGAGCTGAAGAATATGCAGCTGAAACCGGAGGCTCTAAATGCTTTAAAATTGCCAGTGAAGGTTAAAGCAGGTTTTCTTGGATCAGTGAAACTTAAGGTTGGTGGGGCATTAACTTCTTTCTTAGAAATTTAGGAGTATAATGTATTGAATCTGGTTATATGCAGCGGAATGATCTAGATTCCTTTGTTTCTTATTTTGAGTGGTTATATTTATGGATATAGAATGTTTCTATTGTTCACTCATTGAGCAAACTATTTAAGTAGCATATTCCTTTCTCTATAAGTGGTGTTCATATTTGATGTTTGTATTTTATCAAGGTTCCATGGAGTAAACTTGGCCAAGATCCTGTTTTAGTATATTTGGATCGCATTTTCTTATTAGCTGAACCTGCAACACAAGTTGAGGGATGTAGTGAAGATGCTGTCCAAGAAGCTAAGAAGAGCCTAATACAGGTAATAATATGTAGGAATTAGGCAAAAGGTTTTGTTCGCTTTTTTACATAACAATTTTATTTGATGATGAAAAATTCATTCCTTTCCTTTTGCAAACAGGAGACGGAATTGAAACTGTGGGAGAAGTCACAACAACTACAGTCAGAAATGGTACGAGCTTTAATTCAGTTGTTTATGTCTTTTTTTTTTTGAATTAATAGGATGTTTTCAACTTAGGTGGTTCCATCTATATACCCAAGGTTCTGCAAAACTGCTTGGTTTCTTATTTCTATACATGCTCGAATGACTGCGGCCTAAAATATTTGAATGACTGCATACACGTTTCTATGTGTTCAGGAATAATTTGTATTAACTTGTTGATCTTTTTGTTTATTTTTAAGAATAAGTCGTGGTTGGGATCCCTCATCAGCACCATAATTGGAAATTTGAAGCTTTCAATTTCTAATATTCACATCAGATATGAGGACAGTGAGAGGTAAAGGAAAATTCAAATAAATTAGTTGTCTTACAGATGTTTATATCTTTCACCAGCCTGATATGTTCTGTCTTGTAGCAATCCAGGGCACCCATTCGCAGCTGGTGTTAGTTTGGACAAACTCTCGGCTGTGACAGTTGATGATAGCGGGAAAGAGACTTTTATTACTGGAGGTGCACTAGATCGCATTCAGAAGGTTCTATTTTATCTTAGTATAAAATAATTTGGTTGCAACAATGAAATCCCTTGGTCCTAATTTAGATGCTTTATAATTTGATGAAATTCTGAACATCTTGCATTATGACAAAGAAAGGTTAGCTTAAATTTTTTATATTGATTTTTTCTTGCTCGAGAGTTAGAACCAAGAAGCTTATTTCGTTGTTCATAGTCTTTAATTCTATTCACTTTTTTTATTGGCCTTTTTTAACGATCTTATTACTTACCAGTACTGAATTACTGAGAGTTGTAGTTAAATCCATCATTGCAAAACGAAAAATAATTTTAATTTAGAGTCCAAAATGGTCATTGTCTTTCACTTTCCATAACTATATCATATCTCTAGTTCTTTTGTTCTTAATGTCTTTTGTCCTCGTCACTTTTGCAGTGTGTTGAACTTGATCGGCTTGCAGTTTATTTAGATTCAGACATTATTCCATGGCATGTTGACAAAGCATGGGAAGATTTACTTCCTTCTGAATGGTTTCAGGTGTGTACGGTGGATATTAGAGTGAATAGTGAAGGCTGAGTTTATGACGATCCTTTTATCCGTTATCTTTTGTAGTTCTTTTCTGTCAATTTATACTATCTATTAAAGAAGTTATTGAGTTTACAGTAGCGAAGATACTATCAGATAAAAAAAAAGTAACGAAGATACTATATTTGCGGTGAAGGTTGGAAGTTTTCACCCCTAGGGGTGGGGTGTTCTATATTACTACCTTCCCATCCTTATTATAAGAGAATTTTCCGAGATTTTTTTGGTCTTATTTATAAGAAAATGTCACAATTTTTAAGGGGTGTGTATTTATTTCTTAAAAGACTTTTTTTACCCTCATTTCAATGTTTGTCTTTTTAATCTTAGTGGTTGTATTTAATGTCACAATTTCTCATGAGGGTATATTTGTAAAAATATTCAAAATTTTTACAACCATTCATAACTCCATTAGCTTCGATGTTTTTTGATTTTTCTTCTAAGAACAAGGACTAGGGAGAGTATTATCTTATGGCAAAGTAGTAGAGTACTATAGTGAGTTTTGTACATGGTATGTATTAGGTTTTTACATTGCGCCGTACTCATTCTTACAAATACGACTTGTAAGGGGAGGGTGGCACTAGTGCTCAGAGGCACAAACGAATCCTTTGGTACTTTTACATAGGTAGAGTTGGAAAAATAAAGCGGAGACCCTCTTTCAGTTTTGCCTAGGATTTCTGTGGTTAGAATATAATATAATATAATATAATATAATATAAAGATGTATAACAGAAATCTTTTATGTCTTTGTATTATATTAGACATAAAGTTAAGGGCTCCTGACTAGTGGTTTGAGAGTAAAAGTTTTCAATTTACAATTTTGGATGTAAAATATCAGTTCGAAATATTGTTTACTTTTTGCATAAAATAGTTGCATACTGGGTGATTTGTTCGCAACTCAAAATTCTTAGCTTACCCAGGCCAGGGTTAATTAAGAGTTATTAAAGCTATTCTCAGGTTCCTTGCTTAGCATTGTATTATTATGGCTACATAAGACAAATCACACGAGAGAGTCTTGCTAGGCTTGGGGAATTGTAGGTGTCGGGGGCTTTGGAAAGAAACATTCGTAAATAGACAACTTCCAGGGATGTGTATGATGTAATGTTATTTGGTTTGAATGGGACAACAAATATTTAAAGCAGAGCAGGTGCATTTTGCCCCTCTGAAACGAATGGATTATTTGACTTCTTTATAGGTGGCTCGCGATTTTCTCTTGTCATCACGATTTTATTATTACTCCATCTCTCCCTTATTGTTTCTCATAGAGATTCTCATAAAAAACCAGATATTTAGTTTTGGCACTAAAGATGGGAAACCAGCGGATACTTTGTCGCAAAAGCACTCATATATTCTGCAACCGGTGACTGGGAAAGCGAAGTACTCAAAGCTGCATTCGAGTGAAGTTGCTGATAGCAAACAACCTTTGCAGACGGCTGTGGTGAATTTGGATGATGTTACAATCAGCTTGTCTAAGGTTCATTTGATGCTTCTTTTTTGAACATTTTGTTGCGTGTGATTGTTATTATTTTTGGGGATAATCTTTGTATTTCTGTCTTTGCAGGATGGATACAGTGATATGATGAAATTAGCAGACAACTTTGCTACATTTAATCAGCGTCTAAAGTATGCTCATTTCCGTCCACTGGTACCAGTAAA
Source organism: Medicago sativa (assembly GCF_051527215.1). Taxonomy (NCBI): domain Eukaryota; kingdom Viridiplantae; phylum Streptophyta; class Magnoliopsida; order Fabales; family Fabaceae; genus Medicago; species Medicago sativa. The sequence goes on from NC_140753.1 coordinate 6,370,753, forward strand.
TTCTGATTCCAGGTCTTGGTGGAAGTATGCTTACAGAGCTGTATCTGATCAGATGAAAAAGGCAAGGTATTTAAACACATTCCGACTATGTTCACAGCCTCATGCATTAGTTGTCAATTGCTAAGATTTGTGATTGCTAGTTACTGTAATAGGGTTATAACTTGCATAAGTAGCCTGCAGTTTAATAATATAATTTGTAATCAAACAAGACTAGTGGCCAGTAGTTGACTAATCTATATACTCGTTTCACACTGTTGAGAACTCTTGTGTCAACTAGAGATGATATCAGGCCTTATTCTAGATCTGTTTTGGGCCATGATCTATGTTGCACCACCCGTATTTGTCCACACTCCATATATACCCCCTTATGGGCACGAAGGAGTGTGTTGACTGTTGAGATCCCTGTTATTTCACCCGCATTTCATGCTTAAGATGACAGAACAGTGATTGGGCAGCTAATCCTTTGGAAGGTTCTGACAGCAGTAAAGGCTACTTAGGAAGAAGCAAACGTGGTCATGGGACAGCTTCCCTCTTTCTGTCTTGAGGATAATGGCATTAGAGTTATCGAATAGCTCATCTGTTGTCAAGCGGCGATACCCTTTGTCTGACTTGAAGACAAGACAAAATTTAAATGGGGTGGTATTGATTGGCTTTTGATTTGAATGGAATCATGACAACCTAGTGTGCAGTACTTGCTCCCAAATGTCCAGGCCTCCAGGGCCTATTTAGAGTTACCTTAGTTAGGAAATAGGAAAGGAGGGAAGAGGAAGTTAATGATAGAGATGAGGAGGAAGGTTACATATAGGAAATGGAGGACAGACACTCCCATTTCTGTAATAGTTTCTTTTCAATCTATGTTACTTTTCTGTCAATGTTACAATTTTGTTCATCTATTGAATTGTGCTCTTATCAGAAGCAAAGTAGACAAACACTCACTTGCACTATTTAGTCTCATGTAATGTGTGATAAACTCTTTGTGTTCAGATGACAAATTTCATGTGGTTACTGGTACCTCCTACTAGATTTTGGAAGAAGGGGAAATTTTATGTGGCTTTCAGTTATCATTCTTCTGTCTATTTAGCAACCTAAATTTTATTCAGCTAATGTACTGTCTTATAAGGTGAATAACTTGTTTTAATGTTTTCATCAAACCAAACAGCCACTTGAGTTCTTGTTTCTAGATTCAGAATACTGTGTCGACCTTTGTAGATATCAATATTATAGCTTTGTGGGACCTAATGATGATAGTTGATCTTTACTTATCATAGTTAGATGTTTGTATTTCATTACCTCTTGAACTAAGGTTATTTTATTTCTGTCAGTGGAAAAATGTCGTGGGAGCAAGTTTTAAGATATACAAGGTTACAGAAGAGATATATCTCTCTCTATGCTTCACTGCTTAAGTCTGACCCCAGTCAGGTGACAATTAGCGGAAACAGAGAGATTGAAGACCTAGACCGTGAACTTGATATTGAACTTATACTGCAATGGAGGTATATTGTTTATTCTGGGATATTTGTTTGGCATGCTGATATTAACATTGATAATTCAATCAATAAAATGTTTAATATTTGATAAATATTGTTTATGGCATGTATGATTTAAAAGTGAAAACTATTAAAACAAACTTGTATAAAAAAGCTATTAAAGGATAAATGTGTATATGTCATTCTTTGTCCCCTTGACTTTGTGAGCATTAGATATTTCTTTCTTCCCTAGCAATTGTACTAACTTGGAATCTGCATATTTGGATTGAACTGAAAGATTCACACATATGTGTGGAAGCTATGTTTGACATTGGAACGTTCTTGTCTATTCTTCAACCTTGAAAAATCTATGTTTATTGGTGTTTACAGAATGTTGGCGCACAAGTTTGTGGAGAAATCAGCGGAATCAAATCTTAATGCTAGGAAACAGAAAGTGGGGAATTCTTGGTGGTCATTTGGATGGTGTGGAGTCTCTTTTAGAAATACTTTCATATTTCAGCAATTAAATAATGGATTTTACTTGAGTTTTGGCTGTGCTGCTCACCTATAACCACATACATTCTCAGGACCAGTAATTCTCCTAAAGAGGAAACCGAGGAATTCAAATTCAGTGAAGAGGACTGGAACCAGTTAAATAAAATGATCGGGTATAAGGAGGGTGATGATGGGAAATCAGCTGTAAATAGCAAGGCAGATGTTGTTCATACTTTCCTGGTAGTTCACATGAATCACAATGCTTCAAAACTTATTGGGGAAGCAAACGAGCCTGTAGCAGAATTATCATGTGAAAATCTTAGTTGCTCAATAAAGCTTTATCCGGAAACTAAGGTTTTTGACATTAAGTTGGGTTCATATCAGTTATTATCACCAAAAGGTCTCCTTGCAGAGGTTTGAATTTTTTCTTAATGATTGGTGTGAATTTTTTTGCCTTTTGATTTTTGTAGTTGCAAAATATGTGGTATCATGAACATTTGTTTGACATCCTTTCAGAGTGCAACCTCCAATGACTCATTAGTTGGTGTCTTCAATTATAAACCTTTTGACGACAAGGTGGACTGGAGCATGGTGGCCAAAGCTTCTCCATGTTACATGACTGTATGCTGTTTTTCATTTGGTATCCTTTTTCCCCGAGATTTTATTTATTTGGTTTAATTTTTTACTGATTTTTCTTTGGCATTTGAACAGTATATGAAGGAAAGCATTGATCAAATTGTGAAGTTCTTCAAAAGTGATACTGCTGTAAGTCAGACCATTGTGCTAGAAACTGCAGCTGCCGTGCAGGTACTATTTAACATCTCTGCTTTTTGGAGTTTTGTTAACCGGCAAAGTTATAACTAAGATACCTAGGCTCAGTATATTACATAAAAAGTTTACGAGACAGTTGGACTTTGTCATGGACATAATTGTTTCTCTCCAATCAAATGCTCCAAAGAACTGCAGAAATCCAAAAGTTTCATAATGCGACAAAACTTCTGCCTCCTTTTTACCAAAGCCTTGAATTCTAACCTTACAAAACTAGTTGAAAGTCTGACAAACCTAAACTTCATCAGAAGCCACAAGGTGTTCCATAAACAGGCGTCACCTTGTGATTATAGAACAGGTGCTTACAGGTTCTTAACTTGAAAAGCACATCAAGAAAGAGGATGTAGAGGAGAGTTGTGGCCTACTGACATGCAACAGATCAATTGCGTTGATCCTATTATGTACTTCTGTTCAAACAAGAGACTTCCCTTGAGAAGGACGGATAGGATCTGCCTGATGCCAGTTTTTGGTTAGGAAATTATAAGGGACAATCATTTAATGGCAGTTGTAGGAAGCTTAATAGCAGTTATTACTTATTAGATGGTTATGATTGGAAAATAACATCTGAATTTTTATTAGTATATATATAATAGGGTTAATTATGTTTTTGGTCCCTACAAAATTGCGACCTTGTAAGTTTAGTCCTTACTTAATTTTAATAGCATTTTTAATCCCTACAAAAAAAATTTTACTTATAATTTAGTCCCTGCTAAAATAAATTTTGTTTAATTATCCTTAAACTCTTAAATTTTTTAACGATTTTTTTTATACAAGTTTAGAACACTATGAAAGGTTCATTTACTAAAATCTATAACTTTTTAACATGAAATAAATTAAATATGAATTTTTTAAAACGAAAAAAGTTTAAGATATAAGTAACAAAAATATGGACGTAGAAATCAAATTTTTGCGATATTTTTTTCGGAGGACCTTTAAATAACGTTCTTAACACGCTTGTAAAAAATTGTTGAAAAACTTAAGAGTTTAAGCATAAATTAAACAAATTTGGATTGAGTAAGGACTAATATTGAGTGAAGAAATTTTTTGTAGGGATTAAAAATGCTATTAAAATTAAGTAAGGACTAAACTTACAAGGTCGCAATTTTGTAGGGACCAAAAACATAATTAACCCTATATAATACTATGATATGGTAATATCAGAAGAAGGGGGAAGAAGGTTGTCATTTTGACAGAGAATACGCTCCGTAGGATTCTTAGTCTCTGGTACAACAAGCGTGTTAATGCAACTTGTGTAATAGGAGAATTAGTATCTGGGACAACAATTGTATTCCTATATTTTTTGCAATTTGGTGTTATCAAGGACCTTTGGATTTAGTTAACTGATCAGGATTCAGGAGGAATGTGGTAGCAATTGGAAGAAGGAATTACTAGACACAAAATTAGATCAATTCAAAATACAAACTCTCCTATCTGGATTGATACTGATAGTGGCTTAGATGAGTACAATCAAGTAAAACCAGACTCGATTCCAGCTTACTAGCTTCCCTGTGCTTCAAGTCTACTGAAAGATTTATTGTGTTTTGTTCACATTTTCATTTGTAATTTTTTCCCTCCCAGATCTGTTCTCTCTTTATATTGTTATGTTTCTGTGTCTTTTCTCAATATATTTCGTATGCGAATTTATTTTTGTCTTGCTGGAGGGTTCCACTGTTAAATCTTTTGTGAAAAAAAAAAGTTCTAATTGGTTCGTATCATTTTTCGTAGATGAAAATTGATGAAGTTAAGCGCACTGCCCAACAACAAATGAACAGAGCATTAAAGGATCACGCCAGGTGACTTTACTTTTCATGTGGTCTTCTAACTATAGAAACAGAGCCTATGGTGCTTGGGCAGGAAACAGTTGTATACTATTGTTGAAGAATGACAATAGGAAATTTCGTTGTTACGATGCTTATTAGATGTTGGTAATTGAAAATGAGGTTGATTTAAATCACACTTATAATAAGTAATAGTAACAAATGATACACAAATGAAATGAGCGTTGGACATGATAATATCCAATACAGCTATTTGACTCTTACTCAAAACATATACAAAAAATATAGGATATATGTTTATAGTTAGATTTAAATCACACTTATAATAAGTAATATTAAGAAATCATGCACCGATGAATTGTGTTGGATTGGATATGATAATATACAATATATTTATTCTACTCTTGCTCAAAACATATACAAAAATATAGGATACATGTTAAAAAGATCTGAAGTGCGTGTGGATATGCTTCTTCTGCTGCGGCTGAAACTTTTAGATTGTGTAGAATGGCTCTAGGTGATTCTGATTGTGGTGGTTTAGGCAGGGAAAGTTGCTGGAAAATTTTCTGGAAGAGGTAGTAGTGACTAGAAAAGTATCCAAATCACGTGGGAAATGCACCGCCAAGAATATATTAAAAATAATGCACATGAAGAAAACTTGGTACAGAAAATTGGTTGTAATATGTGGAGTTTTAGACTTTGGGCTGCTTAGCAATGGAATACCGACGGGATAATTCATGGAGGATGTTGCTGCTCTTATTCTGTGTTGAATTTATGGGGTTTTAAATAAAGGAGGGAAGAGAAAGAATTGAAGACTTAGAATTGTGATTATGGTTTGGTTGTTTGATTACAAAAGTAATAGGCCAATTACCCAAGTATATAGGAGAAGAGAAAAGAAAGGCCTTGAAGGGACAAGGGAAGATGCTGATGGGCTTAAGAAACAAGGCCTTCAATGTAATTCAATTTTCACATTCAAAGCAAAAACATCCGTCGGCTCTACACTTTGTTGGTGATTTTTGGGGTTTGTTTGAAGAACCTAAGAATTTTAATTTGAGATTTTTTGGGGGTTTTCTTTGAGGAAGATGATATGGATAAAGAGGATGATTTTCTTGGTTTCTTCTTTGATGAAGATGACGAAAGTTGATGAAGAAGATAAAGAATAGGATGAAGAACCCGGCTAATTTTTATTTGGAATTAACATTAATTAAAAATATGATTCGCTGAATACGAGTTTTACCCCATCAACATTGTTACAAACAACATCTAACAACCCCCGTTTTTTTTTTAAATGGAGTTAAATGGGAATTAAAAAAACGGACCATGATGTGCAGGTTTTTGAGACTTACAGGACCAATATGGGAAAATCAACTTAAAGGACTAATCCAGGAGAAAAATCGAACTTAAAGGACCGCAGGTGTAATTTTCCCACAAAAAATTGAAGATGGAAAAGTGTTTTTAGTCTCGTACCAGATATTTTCCATAAGTCTCTAACTATAATTCTCAGTTCTAGGGAAGCTAAATGTACTGAAGGTTTTATTAAGAGACATTATTGAATGCATAATTAAAATATGGAACGAGATTATTTTTTGGGGAAAGTCCCAGTTTAGGCTTATTTTTCTAGGACTACCATAAGGACAAGTTGATTTATTGGGGTAATTGTGGGGCTAGACTGTTTTCTCTGGGATAGCTTTGGCCAAGGACAGATCCAAAATTTTTAGAATGTAGTTAATATGTTTTTTTTTTTGAGAGGATATACACGGGCGGATCCAGAATTGAATTATTAGCGGGGAAAGATATTATTTTTTGAAGGTAGTAAGACAAAAAATTGGCGAAATAAATTACACAAATTACAACATATATATTAATGGTAACAAATTACAACATATATATTAATCGTAACAAATCGTCAATCACTTTTTTCCTTGTGTAGTGATGTTCATATTTTAGTGAAATTTAACTTTCTACTTATAATTCAAATAACATCATAAAAATGATAAAATATTTTAAATGAATGTTAATTCAGAGTAAAAAATCTCAATCCAAAAATGTGTCTCATTTTAGCTTAGTGGGAGATATTCAACTCAATGGGTTTCACCTCACAAGTTTGATTCCACTGTGTTTGTTTCTACGATTTATGTTGTTTATATTATTCTTTGAAAAAATTAAAGAAAAAAAAGCAAAAGTTGAGAGTTGAACTTGGGACAACCAGGTATGAACACTGAAGCTGCACCACTAGTCCATAGCATCATAGTTGATGATATTTTGTAATTGAACATATATATTATATAATATTGGCTTTGCATAAAAATAAAAAATAAAGGTATGGGCTGGGCTGGTGTGGCAATAGCCACACCCAACCTCACACACGGGCGAAGGGCTTCACAAAGATGGGGTAGCATTGGCTACCCCAAATGATTTTTTTTTTTTTGAATATTTAACTTAGGTATATATGTAGCTACCCCATTAAGATATTATTTGGCTACTCCAAATAATTTTGTTGGTTAAAACAGAGATATTATAAAAATATTGATAATCAATTTAGTTTAGTGTCAATTATGGATAAATTTGACTTCTAAAAACTCCTTAGAGCTCAACTTTTATAAGTAACACTAATGTTAACTTCTATTTTCTTTGTCACAGTTTCATTAAATATGAGTAAAATTAATTAAGTTTCGTATATTAGTATTTCATTTTTTTTTTCTTTATATTTGGCCCCCTCGTAAAAATAGTTCTTGCTTCGCCGCTGCTCACACAGGTCCGCCCCTGGATATACAGTTAATATGTATTGTGGGTGTAAGATTTTTTTTTTTCTGCATATACATTGAATTATTCTTTATCATTATGCTACTTTATTGTATTACTTTTAAAATATCTCGACAGATATTTACATGGTGAGATGTGATTACATGTATGTGTTAATTGTTCTTACTAACAATATCAACCAATTTAACTCTATTAAAAGTATAATATATTATTATTTTTAAATGAAAATATGTAAAAATATGTATTATAACATATAAGATATAATAAAATGTCATAATGTATTGAATTGTATATATATAACATATTAAAGTGGATTCAACGAGAGACCATGAATACTATTGTATTGCCTCAAACAATTTTTGTTGTGTTTTGTCAAATTTGCTTGTGAAGTGGAAAAAATATTTTTAGAGTATTTACTCGTATAACATTTGTATATCTCATGGAACAACACTTCACATATTTTTCTGAAAAGGAGCCCATCTTATAAGTGTCAAGCATACATTTTTATGAACGGTTGAAATATTACTGAGGCACTTGCCCCCACATATTCGTGAATAGCTCCGTCCCTGAGTGGGGCCTAGGAAAGGAGAGTAGATCTTGCCAAAGACTAGATCTAACCCTTAATTATACTAAAACTTGACTACTATTTCTAATTAAATAAGGAAACTAATCATGATAACAACTAGATGCCGAGAGATAATCTAAGATATTTCAACATAAGGTCAAGATATTACAGGATATTTAAAATAAGAGAAGGGATCCATTGACTCCAAGAGTAAGTCTCTAGAGTTACTCTTAATCTTGACCCTCAATTTTAATATTAATTAATGGTCATGATTAATTATTAATAATTCTTATGGTGAGATTTTTCTACATCCTCATCACACCCTAAATATTCGACTGGAAAACACCGAATGAAGACGACCATATCTTCATAGTCCTCCTGATACTAAAACTTGACTACTATTTCTAATTAAATAAGGAAACTAATCATGATAACAACTAGATGCCGAGAGATAATCTAAGATATTTCAACATAAGGTCAAGATATTACAGGATATTTAAAATAAGAGAAGGGATCCATTGACTCCAAGAGTAAGTCTCTAGAGTTACTCTTAATCTTGACCCTCAATTTTAATATTAATTAATGGTCATGATTAATTATTAATAATTCTTAATGTGAGATTTTTCTACATCCTCATCACACCCTAAATATTCGACTGGAAAACACCGAATGAAGACGACCATATCTTCATAGTCCTCCTGATGACAGAACTTTCTCTATTCCATGTTCTGAGAAATCGTGGTTGGGCCTAACACAACCCCACAAAACCGGCTTGTGAGGTGAGGATTGCCCCCACTTATAAACACATAGTCAGGCCATCTCCTAACCGATGTGGGACTCTTAACACATGTATCTCAAAGGATTAGGTTATTATAATTTCACAGATGTAATTAGGTTATTCTTGATATACCTTTTTTGATCAACGTGTAGTGCATACCTATTTTGAAGAATAACCTACATTTTGGTATGAGCACACATCATACAGATATCTGAAAAGAGTAGGGGAATCAGAAAGAAAACATATCAATAGTGATCCGTTCTAAGATCATTGATGCAGTTGGCTGTGATTCATTGTTAATATTAAGGCCATTCATTAACTTGTAATAAGTTTTGACTGAAAAAAAATCTTTTAATAAAGGAGTGATTCATTTGTTACAATTGAGAGGAGAAAGGAGTGATTCGTTTAATAAAAAAATTGATGCAGGCGGCTGTGAGTTTAGAGAGAAAGGAGTAAAACATCCTCACCATAATATTATTAATAATTAATTAAGACCATTCATTAATATTTTAATATTAAGATCAAGGGTTATGATTTGGAGAAACTTTAGAGACTTACTCTTGGAGTCAATGGATCCCTTCTCTTAAAATAATAATAAACATGATCCTAGATTTTATGGATTTTTTTGTTGCCTTCTTGTTCGTGTACATATCCGTAAACAAAAGGTTTGTTGTTGAAAAACTTGTTTTTTGTTTTGTTTTTGCAAATGGTTGAAAAGCTCCTTGCTAATTTTAGCTGTTGCTTATTTATTAGGTTTTCATTGGACTTGGATATTGCAGCTCCCAAGATTACCATTCCTACTGATTTTTGTCCCGACAACACCCATGCTACAAAGCTTTTATTGGACCTAGGGAATTTGATGATTCGAACACAGGTCGGTACTCCTGATAAGTTTTAATGTATTTATTTGGACTTTTTTAATCTTTTAAATTTTTTTGTTAACTGTATGCAGGATGACCATCAAAAGGAGTCAGCCGAGGATAATATGTACTTGCGATTTGATTTGGTTTTAAGTGATGTGTCTGCATTTTTGTTTGATGGCGACTATCACTGGAGCCAAGTTTCTCTGAATACATCCACCCATTCTAGAACTCGTGATTTCTACCCTGTTATTGACAGATGTGGAGTTATTCTGCAACTTCAACTGGTAAAGTTTTTGGCATTTGGAAATGTTCGTTACAGATCTATCTCTTTTATGAAAAGCATTTTAATTTTATTTGTCACTATGACCAGATTCAGTCAGAGACTCCTAATTATCCTTCGATGCGCCTTGCTGTGAGGCTTCCAACACTGGGCTTTCATTTTTCGCCTGCTCGGTATCATCGACTGATGCATGTAATAAAGATCTTTGAGGAGGGTGATGGTGAGAGCTCAGAGTTTCTTCATCCTTGGAATCAAGCTGACCTAGAGGGGTGGTTATCTCTTCTGACATGGAAGGTAGGGGCTTCTTTCATCCCCTTTGGCTAAGCTCTTGGTTATTTTTGTTGTCTATGTTTCACCATCATCTGATGTCCTATATTCTGTGTCCAATAAAAATGTAATAGGGTGTTGGAATTAGGGAAGCTGTGTGGCAGCGGAGATACATCTGCTTAGTTGGGCCTTTTCTTTATGTACTTGAAAGCCCCGACTCAAGATCTTACAAGCAGTACACCAGGTGCAAAAGCTTTCTTTCTCATGTCTTGTTATTAGTCCACGTATGTAAAGTTTGATTTATTAGATGTTGAAGCTGATAAGGGGTCTTTGCACGTTGCACTTCAAAAATAAAAGAAAAAGCTGTTTACATACTTATATACTATTGTGTAAAATCTTAGTCTATATATGCTATTAGTATTTATAAGGGGTAGCTGTCTTTTTGCTTTTTATTTTCAATCAATTATGTGATTCGTTGTTTGAATTTTGTTTAGAATTCCAGTTAGTTACTTCAAATTATTATATCTGTCATGGTAGCATTTAGCAAGTTATCATATGGATTAGGCGTATTCTAGAATGGTTTTTACGTCGAGTTTTATAATACTTTTATAGCGTTCCCTAATTTTTGGTGAAATAACTTTTATAATTTCACCAAAATGTTGTTTCATAACATGAGAATATCTTTGATACTTGGAAGGAGTTCAGCAGTCATTATTTCCCTATGAGAATATAATTATTATGTTTGTTTTCACCTTTGTATGGGTTTAAGCTTGCTCAGCAAGCCTTTTTTGCTAGTTTCCTTGCTGCCAGGCTGGCATCAATTAGTTAGAAGGATCTGCCAGCTTGCACTGGGAGTTACACCGGTCTTTGGTCTTTCTTCACACGGAAAGTGTAGGACAAGTGCTACATGAATACCAACATGAGATCATTTTTTCTGATTACTTATTATAGTCGTTTTTCTTAGTCAATTTTAAAGTATGTGCTTGAAGTGTTTCTTTAATCAGACATCTGAATCTTAGCTTCATATATGTTCTTAACGGCCTTTGCAATCTGATTGTATAGCCTACGAGGGAAACAAGTATATCAGGTTCCACCAGAGTTTGTTGGTAATGTAGAGCATGTTTTGGTTGTTTGTAGTCCTTCACGACCCAATAATAAGGTAATCATCATCATCATTTTCTATCCAGGCATTAGATCTTTCTGTTATTTACATGAAGTTTTGAATGTCTGTTAATAGCAATCGCTAAATGGGTGTAGGTTGTGGAGGATGCAAATGCACTGATTTTACGCTGCGAATCTGAGGAGTCAATGAAAACCTGGCATAGTCGCATACAAGGCGCTATCTATAATGCATCGGTTTGTTGGTCTTGAGTTCTCTTTCTTTGTTTCTGATGAAAATAGTTTTCAACTTGATGTGTTTTCATTTTAAAAGTGATTGGCAAAAAATTATTTGTATGTCTTGCAAGTATGCTGTGTCCGTGTCTAAAGTCTATTTCTGATATCAAAGTGATGATTATGATAGTAGTTCCGTGATTGAGTATTTACAGGCTACACCTACAGTAGTTAAATTACTACTTTTAACTGCTGTCGCAACTGTCTGTTACAGAATTTGTTACTAGTTATATAACAGAAGCATGCAGTTGATTATACGAATTAGACTGCGATCGGTAAGAACCTAAGGTGGGGAAAGGCTGGACCAAGTCTAAATCAACTAAACCTGAGATACACAACAATTAATATAGGAGTACGAAAACATAAATGGACCGGATATTAATACTGTTAATACTTACTAATTTTTAACCAGGAAAGCATTTGAAATTTAGTCTTTGATTTACTTTAATAGTTGAATTTTGGCTTAATAGCAGTTTTGGCCCCCTATGTTTCAAGAAGTTGTGATTTTGGCCCCCTAACTAAAATAATTCGATTTTGGCCCCCTATGTTTTGCCCCCTTTGCACTTTTGGCCCCCTAGGCCAATTTTGACCAAGTCAATGCTGACGTGGCGCCACATGTGTACTTTTTTTATATATTTTTTAATTATTAAAAAAATAAAAAAAATACTTTTTAAATTTTTTTTTGGGTTAATTATGTTTCTAGTCCCTATAAAATAGCGACCTTGTAAGTTTAGTCCCTACTTAATTTTAATAGCATTTTTAGTCCGTAATTTTGTTTTTCTGCACTGAGTATTAGTCCCTACTCAATTCAAATTTGTTTAATTTATGCTTAAACTCTTAAATTTTTGAACAATTTTTTGCAGACATGTTTAGAACATTACTAAAAGTTCGTCCGCAAAAAATTATCGCAAAATTTGATTTCTACATCCAGATTTTATTACTTTTTATCTTTAACTTTTGTCGTTTTAAAAAATTCATATTTAATTCATTTCATGTCAGAAAATTCTAAATTTTAGTAAACGAACCTTTCATAGTGTTCTAATCTTGTCTCAAAAAAATCGTTCAAAAATTTAAGAGTTTAAGGATAATTAATCAAACTTTGTTTTAGCAGGGACTAAAATTATAAGTAAATTTTTTTTTATAGGGACTAAAAATGCTATTAAAATTAAGTAGGGACTAAACTTACAAGGTCGCTATTTTATAGGGACTAAAAACATAATTAACCCTTTTTTTTTTTAATTAAAAAAATAATTTTTTTTAATTAAAAACTATTTTTTTTTTTATAATTTTTAATTAAAAAAATATAAATAAAAAATAAAAAATTTACACACGTGGCGCCACGTCAGCATTGACTTGGTCAAAATTGGCCTAGGGGGCCAAAAGTGCAAAGGGGGCAAAACATAGGGGGCCAAAATCAAATTATTTTAGTTAGGGGGCCAAAATCGCAACTTCTGTAAACATAGGGGGCCAAAACTGCTATTAAGCCTTGATTTTTCGGTGTTTTTCCATTATTAAGCCTTGATTTTTCGGTGTTTTTCCATTTAATTGACTGGTTTTGGTTACAAAGAAAATATTTTTTTCATTATTTCATTTTTGGATAAATAATGCTCATAATTTGTTGTTAACACCCATTGTTTGATTGAGTGTATTTAGTAGAGCACACCGCTAGAGTTTTCTAACAGTAAATGCTCATATTACACTGTACTTCTGCAGAATACTGATCCTATTTCTGGTCTAACGGAACCTTCGTCAGATCATGATGATACTGAATCAGAACATAATAATCAGGATGTCATTGATGTATCAATTGCGGAAAGATTGTTTGTAACAGGTGTTCTTGATGAATTAAAGGTTTGCTTCAGTTATAGTTACCAGGTTAGCCTTTCTGTTGCTTTTTTGTTGTATAAGTTTCAAATCTGAATTTCACCTGTATTAAAAATGTGCATCGTGCTGCAGTCTGATCAGAGCTTAATGAAGGTGCTTTTAAATGAAGAGAAGCGTTTATTTGAATTTCGAGCTATAGGTGGTCAGGTAAAATAGTTCGTTTGTTGTTTGTAACAGGACTCTTTGTCTTCTCTTTTCTGAGGCATTTATATTTGAACAGGTGGAGGTTTCTATCCGAGACAGTGACATTTTCATTGGCACTATCCTAAAGTCTCTGGAAATAGAAGATTTAGTTTGCTGTAATCAACAATCTCAGCCTTGTTTTTTGGCAAGATCTTTTATTGGAAATGCTGACGAGATTTCGTTATTCTATAACACCACAAGAGAAAATGTTGATGGTAGCGGAGTAATTCCTACTGAAACTGATGATAAGTTTTATGAGGCACCCGAGACTTTAGCAGAAAGTGCAGATTATTTTTCTCTGGAACTCCCAAAGTTCAGTCGCATTAGTGGACTTCTACCCAGTGATGCTCCTTCTACGAGTACTAAAGAACTTGGTGACAAATTGGAGAGTTTTGTTAAAGCACAGATTGTTATTTATGACCAGAACTCTACTCGGTATAATAACACAGATAAGCAGGTGAGTGTTTGTTGTGGGTTTTAGCAGATTGCTTTCTGTTTTTTGTGGTTTTTTCACCAAATATTTTATTGTCATTTCAGGTTATAGTGACTCTGGCTACCCTGACATTTTTTTGTCGTAGACCAACAATCCTAGCCATTATGGAATTCATCAATTCTATTAACATTGAGGATAGAAACCTTGCAACTTCTAGTGAGAGCTCTTCAGCCATTGTTGAAAATGATGTATCAAGAGATTTGGATGATTTAAATTCCACTACGGTTGAGGAACTTGCTGTGAAGGGATTGCTTGGAAAAGGGAAATCCAGAGTTATGTTCAATCTGACATTAAAAATGGCCCAGGCCCAAATCCTTTTGATGAAGGAAGATGAAACCAAGCTTGCTTGTCTGTCTCAAGAGAGTTTGCTTGCGGACATCAAGGTGTTCCCTTCTTCCTTCAGTATTAAAGCAGCTTTGGGGAATCTGAAAATAAGTGATGATAGCCTACCTAGCAGTCATTTGTATTACTGGGCATGTGATATGAGAAATCCTGGGGGCAGATCTTTTGTGGAGGTACTTCTCTCTACCGCCTTCTTGTATTTCATTTAAAATGTGACCCATTGATTGAGTTTAAGTTTCATTGTTCACTGTAACTTATTGCTCTTGGATAAAGATGATTTGAAGGAAGGCTATTTTTCTTTGCTATGATATGCATTACCCAGAATATTGTCCACTCTCCCTCTATTTGGTGTTCAGCGCAATATTATTTTGGGTGTCTCTTTGTTAGATTCATAGAAGGACTTTTGGGCAGTTTGTTTTAATTTTTTCATATAGGTTTAGCCTTTTTATTTCCAGTTTGGCAGTTGACTTTCTTATTAGTTTTCTTAAAAGGATTCTTCAACTTGAAAGAGAAAATATGGATATAACTGAATATTATTTATGATAATTTCTGATAGAAGTGTTGGGCGGTGAAAACCAACACAAGAATAAAATAAGTGTAGTAGAGATGAGAATGTTGCGTAAGATGTGTGGTAAGAGTAAGACTAGACGAGATATGATAGGAATGCCAACATTATTGAGTGTTGGGGTAGCACCTACCGTGAAAAGATGGTGAAAACTTGGCAGCTTAGGTGGTTTGGGCATGTGGAGAGAAAAACTGTGGATTCTGTGGTGAGGAGAGTTTATCAAATGGAGGGTAGTGAAATCGCTAGATTTAGAGGAAAACCTAGAAAAACCTAAAGAGAGACTATTAAGAAAGACCTAGAGATTAATGAGTTGGATAAAAATATGATATCTATGCTATATATAAAGACAATACATGGTTTGGGGGTGGCTTTTTCACTTCCAATTATACCCTTAAACAAAATTACCTATAAAAATACTATATTGTTGGTATCATTCAAAAAGATAAGAAATTATATTATATTTGCCATATTGTTTGTGTCATTGAAAAATATAAGTATAGTTTGTTACAATATGAAATATAAGTATAGTTTCTGATTCCTCCTCATTTCTACTAGATTTATTTGAAACTTCCTATGTCGAGTTCTAATGTAGTGATTTTATTGTTCAATGCCCCGATGACATTGTAGTTGGAGTTCACATCATACAGCAACGATGATGAAGACTATGAAGGTTATGATTTTAGTCTTTTTGGGGAGCTTTCAGAAGTGCGCATTGTTTATCTGAATCGATTTGTGCAAGAGGTATTTTACTGAATGGTTTGAGCATTGTGTATTTTGTGCATATTATTATAACATTTAATGTGTACAAACACATACAGGTTGTTGGCTATTTTATGGGTCTTGTTCCAAATACCCCAAAAAGTGTCATCAAAGTGACAGATCAAGTGACAAATTCAGAGAAATGGTTTTCAGCTAGTGAAATTGAAGGATCGCCTGCTGTGAAGTTTGATCTTTCTCTTAGGAAGCCAATAATATTAATGCCTAGGAGAACAGATAGCCCTGAGTAAGCTGAATATTTAAGTTTTTTTATTTTCATTTTGTTGAAATGATAAGGTTTTAGATATAGAATATACTACCATATAGTAGTTTATACTGTATAATTTTAACTATATGTGTGTGTTTAATAATATTTATATTTTTTGAACTTTTTATACCATGTATTATGTAATATTTAAAAATATAATATTTATTCTCATAAACTATTGAGTTTTTCTTTAATGTTTTATTTTTTCATATATACGATATATGTCAATTGTAAGCTTTTTTGTCATTTATAAAGCCAATGTTATTAATTTGTTTTGAAAAGGCAAGCCAATATTGTGAATTTACTGTTATCATACCTAGTATAAAATATTATACCTGTCAAGAATAATGGTAAATTGAATTCTATTCTATTGATTGAATTATGCCCATAATACATCAATCATATATTCTAGGGATGTTCCCATTATACTAACATATGCTAAATAGGGAAACAATATACACGGTTTTGACACTCCCCCTAAATCTGGTGAATAGGTATTTTCCATTTCCCAAATGGAAACAATCCTTTTAAAGTTGTTGCTATTCAGCCCCTTAGTTAGAAGACCTGTAAGGTTGCCATGGGAGGAGATATATGGAGTGTAGCTTAGGCCACTATCTAAACTCAATGCTTGTCAACTTCAATATGTTTGGTTTTACCATGCTTTACTGGATTAAGGGCTACACTAATAGCGGGTTTATTATCAGAATAAAGTCTCATTGGTTCATTTCACCTTATCTACAAGTTTTCCTAGATGATCTTCAGCCATAGTCGTTCACATATCCCTTGTGCATTGCCCTGAACTCTGCTTCAGCACTGGACTGAATATGTATACCACACTTCGTTTTTTACTCTTCCAAGTCAGAAGATTCCCACCAAGGAAAGTGCAATACCCTATAGATTGTGTTCTACAATATCTCAAAGCCACTCCAAGGAGAGGATGACTTCTGTTTAAAAGAGGTGGATGCCTAACTATGGAGACATATAATGATGTTGATTATGTAGGTTCAACGAGTGATAGAAAATCTACTTCTGGCTATTTTACCTTCTTGTGTGGGAACTTTGTTGCTTTGGAGGAGTAAGAAGCAAAGTGTAGTGGCTTGATCAAGTGCTGAGGCCTGAGGCAGAATTTAGAGCTATGGATGAAACTCGTGCTAGAAGATTTGAGGATACAGTGTGAAGGCCATTTGAAGTTGTCTTGTGACAACAAATCGACCATCAGTATTGCTCATAACCCTGTTTAGTATGACAGGACGAAAACATTGAGATAGACCGACATTTCATTAAAGAGAAGCTATATAGTTGATTGATAGCTACAACCTATATTCCTTCTAGGTATCAAGTCAACTGATAGATGTGTTAACAAAGGGTTTACCAACAAAAAGATTCAACCAACTTACTTGCAATCTTGGAATGATAGATATCTATTCACCAGCTTGAGCGGGAGTGTTGCCATTGTAAATATTAATATTTGTAATTATGTGTATTTGTTGAAATATGGGTTAGGAGTGCCTCCTCTTTATAAACTCTTATCAAGAGTCCTATCTAACCGATGTGGGACTAAATCCGCCCCCTCAAAGCCAACACAAGGCAAGCCAACACGAGACAGCTCAAATGTCGCAATTAGGTGACTAGTGGGAGGTTACAATAAATGCGGAATTTCCAACGCACCCCTCACGCTCGGACCCAATGGGCATGAAGCGTGGCAATGCAGAATCCCAACAAGCCAACACAAGGCAAGCCAACACGAGACAGCTCAAATGTCGCAATTAGGTGACTAGGGGGAGGTTACAATAAATGCGGAATTTCCAACGCACCCCTCACGCTCGGACCCAATGGGCATGAAGCGTGGCAATGCAGAATCCCAACGGTAGATCTTGGATAGACTTTGATACCATGTTGAAATTTGGTGCCTAACTCATCCTTACAAAACCGGCTTTGAAGATGAGGAGTGTCTCCTCTTTATAAATTCTTATCAAGAGTCCTATCTAACCGATGTGGGACTAAATCCACCCCCTCAAAGCCAACACAAGGCAAGCCAACACGAGGCAACTCAAATGTCGCAATTAGGCGACTAGGGGGAGATCGCAATAAAGGCAGAATTTCCAATAGTATTAATAGTATTCGGCTCGTTAATCAAGTCCATTAGGTTTAGAGTAGTCTATATAAACAAATTAGTGCTTGTACTGTTTTTACAACTTTGAAATGTATCAAATGCTTAATTTATACAAATTGCAAAAGTTGTTAAGCTATGGCTCAATTGTGACATGAGTTTCTTCAACATTCTGTCTTTGATGTTTCTGTTGCAGCTTTTTGAGGCTTGACATTGTTCATATAACTGTGAAGAACACCTTTCAGTGGATTGGTGGAAGTAAAAGTGAAATCAATGCAGTGCACTTGGAAACTATGATGGTTCAGGTGAGACTGGTTGGTCGTAATATGATTGATCTGTAGGTAATGGAAACATGGTTAGAAAGGATCTCCAAATATCATGTGGATGCGCTTGTGCATTGGAGTTCCCTATCTTCAGTGCTCACTTTGATGTTTTCATTTTCTTCTGGAGTAATAAGTTCCAATTTCAAAATTATATCATTTTAATAAGATTGGTCTCTCAACTCTCAAGTGTAGGTTGAACACATCAACTTAAATGTTGGAACCGGAACAGACTTGGGCGAAAGCATAATTCAGGAAGTCAATGGGCTTTCAGTGATTATTCATAGGTCACTCCGAGACTTATTGTGTCGGTTTCCAAGTGTGGAAGTCATAATCAAGGTAATATATTTCATTTTCATATGAAATGCTTCTAAAAAATTGGTAGTCATCCATTGAAATATCAATGTTATTATTTCCTCTAGTTTCCACTTGGTAAAAGCTTGCTATTCCTATGACATATATTGTATTTGATATTGTGATTCTCCAGATTGAAGAGTTGAAAGCGGCACTGTCAAATAAAGAATATCAGATTATCACCGAATGTTCTGTATCCAACTTCTCAGAAGTTCCACACATTCCTCCACTGCCGAATCAGTATTCCTCTATGGAATTAAATGAAGCAACTGTAGATATTGTGCCTGAGGTTGCAAATGGTGTTGCTTCAGGGACCACAATAGTTGAAGCTTCTGTTGTTCTTAAAATTTGTGTGTCCGTTGATCTGGTTGAGTTGAGTATATATACAGGGGTAACAAGAGATGCATCTCTGGCCACTGTACAGGTAAATTGTCTTTTTTACTGATGTATTTTCATTACACCTTAGATTATCTTTATTTTTTTCATTTGATGAAATCTCATTTGATAAAACTTTAAGAGGATAAACTATGTATATTCATTTCTCTTTGGAAAAATGAATTTTAAATTGAATGGAGTTGGTAATAAACATATGGACTGCATAGAGACTAAATTAAAAATTGTGATTTTATAGGACTAAAAACATATTTAACCCAAACTAAACATATGTATTAATTCATTTATGGTTATTGATAAAATATTATCATATCATTTTAATTTTTAGCAAGGATTTTATTATATCATTATCATATTTTTTTGGTGTACCCTAAATGCACTGTATTATTAAGTTGTCAAGGAATCATGTATCACCATATCAAATGCGCATCAAATCAAATAGCCATATTTTAGCATTGTGAGGTAGCTTGGTAATTTAAGAGTTGGGCTTGTTGGAGATGTTGATTTGCCCTTCTAAGGCAGATTATGTCTGTGTGGGGTTTTTGTTCTGATGTCATAAATGATTAAACTGTCTATGTCATTTCTCAGGAAGGTCAAATAATTACTCCCTCTATTCCTATATACAAGACTTTCATTGTTATTTTACTCAAACCAATGAATAACTTTGATTAATAAGCAAATTTAAGTGTAAAATAATTGGTTATTTTAGTAACCCATTTACTCTCTCTCTCTCTCTCTCTCTCTCTCTCTCTCTCTCTCTCTCTCTCTCTCTTCATTAATGTAAGTGTAAAATAATTGATTATTCAACTAGCAAGGAAAAAAGATAGTAGCATTGATGAGATTAATCAACAAAGGTTTGATAGCTGGTGTTAGTGATAGAGCATGTAAGAAAACATCTTTTTAGTTGAAGATTGAAGGAATAAGTTACTCTAAAGCTTAATACGGTTATAAAAGGTGTGATAGAATGATGATAGTGATATTCACTTTTGTATGGTTCTACTCTTGTTTCTCTCATGTAGGTCAGCAGTGCATGGCTGCTGTACAAGTCCAGTACAGCAGGAAATGGATTCCTTTCTGCAACACTACAAGGTTTCAGTGTTTTTGATGACCGAGAAGGAGTTGAACAAGGATTTCGGTTAGCAATAGGAAAGCCTGACAACATTGGAGCTAGTCCTCCAAATACTTTTTCATATTATGAAAATCAGGACTCGGTTGATAGTAGCTCAAGTAAAGGGAATAGTATTGAACCAGTTCAGACCATGCTCATTGTTGATATGAAATTTGGTCCGGATTCAACATTTGTTTCTTTATGCATCCAGAGACCTCAGTTACTTGTTGCACTAGATTTTCTTCTTGCTGTAGTTGAATTTTTCGTTCCAACAGTCAGCAGTATGCTATCATTTGAAGAACACGATTCCTCCATGCTGGATGCTATCATCATGGATCAGTCCATCTACAAGCAACCTTATGCTGAATTTTCCCTCTCACCTCAAAAACCTTTAATAGCTGATGATGAAAATTTTGATCATTTCATTTATGACGGGGATGGTGGAATTTTATATTTAAAGGATGCACAGGGTTTTAATCTTACATCAGCTAGCTCAGAGGCTATAATCTATATTGGAAATGGGAAGAAATTGCAATTTCGAAATGTTGTTATTAAGGTTTCAGTGCTTAACTATATCTATTTAGTTTTTAGCTACTTTGTGAATTTAAGGTTTCAATGCATGCTCAGAAAACGAATTGCCTTGGTTGTCTTTTTGCAGGGCGGACAGCACTTGGATTCTTGTGTTTATCTTGGGGCAAATAGTAGTTATTCAGCTTTAAATGATGATAATGTCTATTTGGAACAATCAGTTGAAAGTCCTAAGTCAACGTCTCCGAGAGGTAGAGTGCATGAAGTACCATGTCAGAATAATGCAGTTAATAGCTCTACGGAAGTTATCTTTGAGCTTCAGGTTAAGTGTTGCTAAAGTTAAATACTTATGCACTTGCGTATTCTTGAATATGTCATTGATTCTTAATGATGGGAGAGTTGTGTATGTGTACTTTGTCTTGTAATTACCGGAAGTTCTGGATTGTTGTTAGCAACATTCAAATAGGTAAGCCACGTTTAGCAAACCGTTTCTTACGAGGTGTGAGATAGCTAAGACCACATTATGATTTTTATCTTGATTTTCTTCCTATTTAGATTGCATCTCCTATTTAGCTAATGTCAGTGTAAGATTACTGTACCCCTCCTTCCTTCATAACTTAGAAGCACCGAGCAGATTTTGAAAGAAGACATTGCATACCATCAAATTAATAATGCTACTTTTCATCATCATAAAAATTTCAATCGATTTCTTCAAGCCAATCAAAGCCTTGAATCTCAGAAAATTAATTAACCTTACATTAACACGTAATAGTTTTTTAGGTTAACAATCCATTGCAATTGAAGGCAACCCTCTTGGATGTCATTGATAAGATTCAATGTTAACCTTCCAATTATTTGAAGGCATTCACAGGTTTGTATAGATTTTTCAATGGCTAAACTGACATCAGTTTTTAGATGGAATTGATTACTCGAAAATTGTTCACTGTTTCAGGTTTGAGGTCTTTTCTTCCATAATTAGCGTCTCATCTCATGTGTAGCGTGCTTGGTGTTTAGAGAGCAGTATAAAAATCTTATTCTAGGCATTATTAGTGATTAATCACAACCATTAATTAAAATTAAAATCAAAGGTCAAGATGAGGAGTAACTCCAAAGACTTACTCTTGGAGTCACTACTAGTATGAAAACAAACAATATAAATCCTACGGCAACAAAGAAAAGGGAGTGTAAGGAATATAGCTCTTCACAAATCTTCCGTCTCACGTATATTGGTCTGGAGTCATGTCAAAAGCTCCTTCTGTTGATTATTGTTGGATCCTTGTTAAGGTTTTGTCTTCTGACTAGAATGTCAGCAAAAGCTCCATCACGTGTCCCATGTAGCCCCCCTTCAATCCTAATTAAGCAGATTCTGCTCCAGGTTTTGTCTTCTGAACCAAAACGCCCCTGGTAAACATGCATACCAGACATATGGACAGCCTTAGCTAGTGCTTAATGATGTTGGACCATGCATTGATTAGGGAAAACTCAATGTGAAAGCATGCACCTGCCAGCACGAGCACATATGCATTCTTGGGCACAGTGATCATGACTGTGCTTGCTATCTCTTATGAGTTATCAGATCCTTTTCACTAGAATATTCTGAAATTTACTCCTTATTGCTAAAGGTTTTCTAAATGTTTCAAAAATGTAATAGAAGCATCCCCGGATTCCTGACAATAACAAGGCAGGATGACTGTTTATCTACTGTATTTCTTGTCACTCATTTTCTATGACAGCCTCTTAGGTTATGCGTGACAGGAATTGTAAATGAATATTGAAGAGAAAAAGGCAGAAAAATGGTGTTTGTATTAGAAGTATTAAGTACATAAGTCCTTTTACAAGGGGCTTCCCTTTATCCTACTGTGAAAATATCAATTTTATTCATTTACCCAAAAAAGATTTCCTATTATTATTTCAATTATTTAATTACATGTCCATTGTTTTTTGTTGACAGATTTTAATTACCTATGCTTCCTTCTACTTTTAACTGCTTAAAACCGACCGACTAGCCTCTTACTGTTTATCTTCTTCTTGAGTATACTCTTCAAACCTTACTCTCTAAAGTGTGTGATCATGTTGTGACATTCTGCTTCTTTCTTGCTTATTTTATCTTTATGCAGTCCTTTTGATATAAATATTTCCGTAAGTGTTTTGACAAGAAGTAATGGTTTTGAGTTATATTGTTTGTCTTTTTATTTCTAGTTTTTTATTTTATAATGTCTTAGCCGGATTATCTTCTTGTAGGCTGTTGGTCCAGAGTTAACCTTTTATAACACATCAAAAGATGTAGGGGAATCATCAAACCTGTCTAATAAACTTCTACTCGCACAGTTGGATGGATTTTGCAGGTGAGTTTTTCTTTGGTGAATTGCATTTACATTTTCCAATAAAATTCCATGCCTTTTTGACCATTTATGCTTCTGATTACTACTTGTAGTACTTTCTTTTTAATTATATTATTACTGCTACTTTATTTTTTCTTAGTTCTAGAATGACCGATCAGTTAGGAGCTTAATCTTTGCCCAACTAATTCTTAATTATTATTGTTGAGCATAATGTAGGCTTCAGTGAGATAATATTTCATAATGTGTTTGATATTTTGTTAGTGTCTTAGTTTATTTCTTAGGATTAGTGTTTAATCTTAAAATATCTTCGATTGTCTCCTAGGAATAATTTCCATATTTACTTGGTTATTAAGATGATTTGTTTCCTGATTTCCTTATTTATTTATTTAGTTTTAGGATTCTTGTACCCTATAAATATAAGTTAGTGTTGATTCTTTTCTATCAAGTCAATATCAAGTCATTATACCATTTTACAACAGAATCATATTTCTTCTTATTTTATCTAAACTTCATGACTTCAACATGGTATTTAGAGATTAGTTCAATGCTCTGTGACTTGTCTCATCACTATTTCGCTGCTGAGTTCTAAAATTTTGGGAACCAATTGTCTTTAGTTTTGACTTTCTGTCGCCGTGTCATCCTTTTTCCCTGTTTATTTTCGACTTTTCTGCTTTCTTAGCCTCGAACAACCAACTCAACCATCATCCATCATGTGCTCTAGCATGGTGGTTTTGTAGGGTTGAGTTAGTCTCAACCTTAATTCTAAAATAGTATTAGAGTCTGTTCAAGATTGGTTTGACCATTCATGATCAATCCACTCTAGTCATGCTCATGTCCAGTTTAGGCGTAAGAGGGGTATGTTGAGGGTCTTACATTGAATGTAATATGTCATAAAAAAGTGTTTATAAGTAGGCGACATGTTAATAGTTGTTATTAGAAGTTAGTTAGTTGATGTTGTTATAGACAATATGTGTATAAATAAGATAACACAAAGGGGGAAGAGCATCTTTAAATATTTGTAATTGTGAATATAGTATTCTCTTTGAAGAAGAAACTGAGGAGAGATTCTCTACTATTCTATCATTTGTTTTAATAAAATTGTTGTTTCTTTGGAATCCAATTATTTGGTTCCTAACACAAGATGCGAAACAAGGTTCTTCTTGTCAATAATGGAGAATAGCATTCAGTAATATGCTCTGAATGCACCTCCCAAGTGCCTCAACTCTTGCTACAATAGTATTCTGGTGAGGTGCATTCAACATATTGTTGAATGTGCTGTACCCTCTTCAAAATTCACAATTTACACGCATGCCTACTTTCCGTCCCTTCTTGTGCTATAGACCTAGCTTCCTCCTAACAAAATCCTCAACTGCTAACTAACTGCCACATTGGCAAGATGGACTTTCTTCCTCCTAGAATAGACGTTCCACGTAATGGACCTTACAGGCCTAGAACACATAATTAATCACCATCAATTATGTTAGCCTATCATGTTTTACATCTATTTTTCAGCCAATTACAGATCATGTTAGCCTATCATGTTCTATATCTATTTTTCAGTCAATTATAGTGAAACAGATAGCAAAATCAGAAGTGTACTTTGGACCCAATGATGTCATGTCATTGTTCTGTCGAGACAATTGTTGTGAGCTCAGCTAGCAAACCTCTTGCATACAATACCTTTTGCCTTTATGGGTTAATGCCATCTTAGTAATCCGTGTTTATATCTATTAGGTTTTATATTGGGCCTAACTCATCCTTAAAAACTGGCCTGTCAGATGAGTACTGCCCTACTCATAAACACTTTTAGGCCTTATCTCATCCAATGCGAAATCTTAACCCGCTCCCCCCCCCCCCCCCCCCCCCACGCCCAGGATCGGACATCTGAAGTGCGACCCAAGTCACTCGATAGTGGTGATCTGATATGAGCCGATAGCGATGACCTTATAGCACGTGGCTCAACTGATCATAGGTAGGCTTTGATACTATATTAGGTTTATATATTGGGCATAACCCATCCTTACAAAACCGGCCTGTAAGGTGAGGACTGCTCCTTAAAACATTTTGAGGCTGTATATCATCCACTGTGAGACTTTTAACAATATCATAAAACATTTATCTTGCTCCTAATAAAAAATGCTTTTTTTTCCAGTAATTTTCTTGGAAGAAATTAATAATGCGGGATTGACTGACATTTGATGTTATTTTCAATTGCCAGACTTGTTTTGAAGGGTAACAATACTGAGATGAGTGCAGATGTGCTTGGTTTGACTATGGAGAGTAATGGAATCAGGATTTTGGAGCCATTTGATACATCATTGAAGTACTCAAATGCTTCTGGGAAGACCAATATACATATATCTGTTTCTGATATATTCATGAATTTCACCTTCAGTATCTTGAGACTATTTCTAGCTGTGGAGGATGATATTCTATCATTTTTGAGGATGACATCGAAGAAAATGACTATTGTTTGTTCTCACTTTGACAAAGTTGGAATCATAAAAAGTATATTGATATTCTCTATTTTGTTTTTATTTTGGGTAAATATGTTGGCAACTGTATTGACACTAGTCATATTTCTTGCACCATGCAGATCCTCATACTGATCAAACTTTTGCTTTTTGGAGACCTCACGCTCCTCCTGGTTTTGCTGTACTTGGTGACTACCTCACACCACTGTCAGTGAAATTTCTTAATATTACCATTATTTTTTCTTGATTCAGATGGGTGCTTTAACTACCGATTGACTTAAATATTAATATGATGTGTTGCTTCTACAGAGACAAACCACCTACAAAAGGAGTCCTTGCAGTAAATACCAATTCTATAACTGTTAAGAGACCCATTCATTTCAGATTGGTTTGGCCCCCTTTAGGCACTAGCGGTGAAGAAATGGACCATTCTGACTTATCATGGAAAACTGAGTCAGATGATAGCTGTTCTATTTGGTTCCCTGAAGCTCCCAAAGGTTATGTGGCACTAGGCTGTATAGTTACTCAAGGAAGGACACCACCTCCTCTATCTTCTGCTTTGTGCATCCCTTTTTCTTCTGTATCTCCATGTTCATTAAGGGATTGTATCATGATTGGCATGCCTAATACGTAAGTGGAAATTTTGTGTTGTCTCCTGTTTAACACGTATGTCCTGTTTATAATGTATAAATTTGGCAATGGCTTGTATGTTGTCTTCTTCTGCAATGTATAAATTTGAAGTTCAGATCCATTCCATTCTCTACAAGTGGGGATGATGTCAACTCATAGATTTGATAATTTGTATGTGATCATTTTACTCGATTGTTACGTTTACCATGGATTTTAAGTTGGGTAGTGTACATACATAATAATTAATTTTAACTGTTGATCAGACACAAGATCATGTTTTTCTCATTGATTTTTTTTTTTTCTAAATTGTCTTGGTTGCAGATCATCATCTAGTGTGAGATTTTGGCGAGTGGATAATTCTTTTGGCACTTTCTTGCCAGTTGATCCTACTACACATATTTTGATGAGTAAAGCATACGAATTACGTTGCATTAAGTATGGTTCTCTAAAGGCATCCTCAGCAGCATTAAATAGTTTGAATTCTCATGCTCGTCCTGGTGGACAACAATCTTTGGAATATGACCAGTCTGCTGATGCAAATTCTAACCGGCGTTTGGAGCCTGTTGCAAGCTTTCAGTTAATATGGTGGAATCAGGGATTAAATTCAAGAAAGAGGCTGTCCATATGGCGCCCAGTTGTTCCCACGGGAATGGTATATTTTGGAGATGTAGCTGTTAAAGGGTGTGTTTTACACCATTGTACTCTGAATCTTTTATCGTAAAAGTTTAGCTTGAATTTTTTATCTTGTCTTTACAATTAATAGAGAGCTGATTCAATTTTCTGCTGTTTAGGTATGAGCCTCCAAATACCTGCATTGTTCTTCATGACTCTGGAGATGAAAATGTTTTTAAAACTCCCCTAGATTTTCAACTTGTTGGACAAATAAAAAAGCAGAGGGGTATGGAAAGTATATCATTCTGGCTTCCCCAAGCTCCACCTGGTTTTGTTTCTTTGGGTTGTGTTGCATGTAAAGGGAAGCCTAAGCAAAATGAATTTAGCACATTAAGATGCATGAGGAGCGATTTGGTTGCTGGAGATAAATTTCCGGAAGAAAGTGTTTGGGATACGTCAGATGCCAAGCATGTAACAGAGCCATTTAGCATATGGACTATTGGCAATGAGTTGGGGACTTTTATTGTCCGTGGTGGTTTCAAAAGACCCCCAAGAAGATTTGCTTTGAAGCTAGCAGATTTTAGCTTGCCAAGCGGCTCAGATGCGACGATCATTGATGCTGGAATTGGAACCTTCTCAATTGCTCTTTTTGATGACTACAGTGGTTTGGTGAGAATAAAACACTCAGTTTGCAGCTTTCATATAATAATAATAATAGCTGAGTGCCCAGTCACCTAGGCACTTAAGCTTGTAAAATGAACGGTACTTATCTTTGAATTTTCAGTGAATATGGAAAGTGTTAATTGTGGCATGCAGCTAGATTTTATATTTGAACAAAATTTATCCATTGACATACCTTTATCTTCTTATTTGACTGCAAACACTAATTTGATTCATAAGTTGTATGTTAAATATAATGAAAAATTGTGCATGTATAGAGCATAGATTTTCTTGGTTAATATTATGTTTTTGGTTTAAGTATGTAACTATTAAGTATTATTATTGTGCTTTTTTGGACATCAAGTAGGGGATTTATGTTATTTCTTGCTTTTTATTTTGCTATGATTAATGTCATTCTCAAATAGTGTTAGATGTAAAACATTCCATGGATAACAATCTAAGCTTTTGGAAGAGTTAGTTCTTAACATTATCAAAGCCTCCTTTACATTATGACTGAGTGGCACGAAGTGGTCTAGAAATTGATCTTTGATGTCTCCATTCTCCGACATAAAAGAGTTGGCTTTCAGCATTATGTTAGCATGATTTCGTGCATTTGTCCAAGTTTCAAGTCAAAAAGTCTCTTGCATGAGGGTGTTTGCTAAATCTAAAATTATTCAAATTCTGCTTTACAGATTAAATTTTGCGAGGGTTGGTTTTTGGCCTATCTTGAGTTTAGGCTCTTTTGTGTTTCAATTTAAAATTATTTAAGGAGGTGGGCTTGCATTGAACTTTCTAAACTGCTAGATGCTTTACGTGTACAATATTAATCCCATTTGTTTTTGGTTTAGACCTTAAATAAGAAGCTATAGAAATTGCTTGCTTTGAGTTATATGTGTTGGAATGATGTATTTTTCTTCCTCAGTCTAATAGTTATAGTTCACTTTAAGGAAAATCAAAAGAGTGGTCTCTCTTTCTATGCTCGTTCTGCTCTTGCTGTCCTTTTGTATTCTTCTCAGTTGTGGATTATTCAATGGTTCCTTTATGTTATTCTCGTAATGAAATCTAATTGGTATGATCATTTTACTTTTGTACTGACTGCCTTTTTTTGTATATTTACAGATGGTTCCTTTGTTCAATATATCTTTGAGTGGAATAACATTCAGTTTGCATGGAAGAACTGAGTATCTGAATTGCACTGTTGGTTTCTCTGTTGCCGCCAGATCATATAATGATAAGTATGAAGCCTGGGAGCCTCTGGTTGAGCCAGTAGATGGATTCTTAAGGTAATTGTTTTGTGTATACAAATTATAGAATTCTCCTATTACACATTGCCTTCATAAAATCTCAAGTGCATGATTGGGAGTTTTTGTTGTTGCAAACAGGAGTTTTTGTTGTTGCAAATCGCGGTGTCCGATACTCCTATGACACTCGTACAACACGTGTCGAACAACTAAAATCGGTGTCCTAAATAAAATTGTTTTTTCTTTAATTCGACACTTCTAGGACCGGTGTCCAACACCTATATAACACTCATACGACCGTGTCGCACAACTCAAACAAATATCTGATTTTTTTTCTCTCTCTCTTGCTTCCACATACGATCGATACAAGAGTTACATATGTTTTGAGAAATGTTGATCAATTAGGGGGTTATAGACATTACAGTTTATTATAACATTTTTAGCCTTTTTGATAGTAGATGAATAAATAAAAGTCAAATACTATTGTATCTTGTTTTAGAACTTTTTCTAATGAAATAACTTGCTCAAGTTAGATGTTTATATTTATGTATTTTGATTTTCATTTTAGACCGTCTATAAATAAATTAACATATATGCAGCGGTGTTGGTGTCCTATATTTTTTACACTAGCGGTGTCGAAGTGTCAGTGTCGTGTCAGGTGTTCGTGTCGGAGTCCATGCTTCCTAGTGTCTCTCTCTCTCTCTCTCTCTCTCTCTCTCTCTCTCTCACATTTCACGCTCCTCTCCTTTTGTCTTTCTGTTCTTCACACCTTTCTGCTACAACTACGGTTGGTTTTTTCATTTAGATTCAATTTCGAATTCAAATCATTCTCCAAGGATAGTAAGTAAATTATATCTGCATTCACTTATTCTTTCATCCCGTTATTAATGTTTTTGATTAATTAAAGTGGTGGTTGTTTAGTAATTGATAATTGGAAGCGATGTTAGATGGTCAAGACGAAGGGAAAGAGTCGAGCGGAAGAGAGAGAGATGATGATGATCCAATATTGTAGATGTATCATTAAATATGTGCCTTGCTTGATCCAATGGTTCTCAAATAGTCTTGCACGGTGCACCGCTTATGTGACTTTTGCACGCTAGAATTTGCCTGGTATATAAATAATAGTAGGGTGGCTGAGGTACAGTATCTTGTCATCAAGTATGTGTGAGTTAGGTGCAGACCTTTGAAGTTTTGCAGCATCTTTATCTACAATTGCAGGAGTTGATCCTTCTTTTTTGTAGTAAAAGACTAGATTCTTATAAGGGGCTTTACCTCTTCTCCGATTTATTCCCCTACCTATTAGATATAAACAAGAGTATTATTATTTTAATAGTTTGAAAGCAATTTTTAATATTTAAATGTTGTGCTTGCTTGTTTTAAAATTATATTTCATTTGTAGTTTCTAATTACAACTACTCTTAGGTACCAATATGATCTCAATGCCCCAGGTGCCGCCTCTCAATTACGTTTGACATCAACTCGAGATCTGAACTTAAATGTTTCAGTTTCTAATGTTAATATGATCATTCAAGCTTATGCAAGCTGGAACAACCTTAGCCATGCTCATGGAAGTTATCAAAATAGAGTAAATTTTCTTTGCCCTCTCTCATTTAAGCTGTGTTGAATTCTGTAAATATATTTTGATTCATACATTTCTTTTCACCTTGTAACGTAGTTACCTGTTTCCCTTTTTTTGTGGTGGTTGTTGACATCTAACAGGATGCATTTTCTCCAACTTTTGGTGGAAACTCTATCATTGATGCTATCAACAAGAGAAATTATTATATAATCCCACAAAACAAACTTGGTCAGGATATTTTTATACGTGCTACGGAAGCCAGGGGTCTGCAAAGTATAATTAAGATGCCATCTGGGGATATGAAGGCTGTGAAAGTACCTGTATCAAAAGATATGTTAGAATCTCATTTGAGGGGCAAACTTTGTAAAAAATTAAGAACAATGGTGACCATTATCATAGCAGAAGCACAGGTATGGTTTGGTTCTTTTGTGGCTGTTGAGATATTGAAAGTTGTGACTGTTTAGTTTATCTTCACTATTTATTGTATTGATTAATCTTCCTTATTAATTGGGGATTAACTAGGAGACTCCTGCCTGTATAAATGTACATTCTCCCCACATAATATGATGTAATAAACATATTTTCAGTCTCAAGAGTGGCATAGAATTTATATTTGATTTTGTTCGCAGTCTCAGTGTTCAGATTTATTAACCCTAAGGAATGCTGCAATGCTTTTTATGCAATTGGTTATAAATTTTTCATATTTTGAATGCAGTTTCCTCGAGTTGGAGGTTCAGATTCTCAGCAATATGCAGTGGCTGTCCGGCTTTCTCCTAATTCGAGTCTCCCTACTGATGGAATGGTTCATCAACAGAGTGCGCGCACATGTGGAAGAAGGGCACATCCTTCAGATCTTGAGTTAGTCAAGTGGAATGAAATATTTTTCTTCAAAGTTGATTCACTGGTACTTGACAATTTTGCTTGCCGTCATATATTCTTTCTCATGGTCAAATCATGTTGGAGATTACTTTCATTTATGTTTGCATTTACTAATGACCAAAATTGTTTCGAATAGATTATTTGGATGTTTTGTAGTCCTGGATTTCTAATAAATATTTGGCTCTGTTTGCACGAATTATTTTTTAGATATTGGAATTAGAGTAGGGCTAATAAAGCTTAATGACTCTCTGTTGATGTAAAGCAATTTGGTTGGATCCAATGTTGTAGGTGCAACTTGTATGATTTTAAATAAAGGGGAGAAGCAGAGAATAAATACTTTGAATGATGATTATGATTTGATATTATGGATGATATAAAAGACCAAGCACTAGCCCTTATTTATACTGGAACCAGACTCCTAATTCTAATCAATTTTGGAAACAAATTGTTGTGCTATAGGAACATCTTTCTTTTATTTCTTCCTATTTGTATGAGTTTCTGGATGAGGACCATCCTAGACAGCTGCTAGTATTGTTATTCCTCGAGGCTTGGCTAGCTCCTTCGGTTCGGTGTGTGGCATCGCGCCTGGGTCTCTGCTGGTCACATCTCGTTCTTCGGCAGTTGCATTTCGTCCGCCTCTGGCCATTCCTTAGGCCACCTCCTTGCGCGTCATTGCGAGTGATTTGTTTGTGGCATTAGGAAGGAGGAACTTGAATCTCTAGATTGTAAAATCTGGAACTACTGATACCATGTAGAAGTAATGGGGGAAATACTCCGAGTTTTATTACTGCAGTGTAGGACTGTTTATATGGTAGAAATTTTGGCTGTCCCATCAATCAAGACTTTCAATGGACTAAGTTAAAATCAAATGGCTAGCTAATTAAAATAAAAGCAGGGAAAATAATATCAGATTCACCTGATTCTCCTATATTTTCTTTTGCTTAGTTATTTTTTGTTGCTTCTGTTTTTATCTTCATTTTGGTTTTCCAATCAATGTTTTCCATTTGTAAACCTAACTTCATGTTTTCCTTGCAGGATTACTATACTTTGGAATTAATTGTGACAGATATGGGTGAAGGTACTTCCATAAAATTCAACCCAGACCTATGTAACATTGAATGCTTACAGATAAAGTCCAAACAAAATTAATATCAATTCAGAATTCAGATGTCCGCAATAAAATTACTAATTACTTGTGTATGTTTTTTTTGGTATTGCAAAGAACATAGGTTGCACAATCTTCACTAAAAGTTTTTCTGTTTTCTGTAGGAGTTCCCATTGGGTTTTTTTCGGCTTCCTTGAGCGAGATAGCAACAACTATTGACGATTCCTCATATTCCCAAGCCTTTTCCAATAAGCTGAACTGGATAGATTTGTCTGCAGAAGATTCTTTGTCCATGGTGAATGTAGTCTATGATTTACCATTTTTTGTTCATATTGTTTTCTCGGTAGTAATGTTTTGTCGTGCTGAGATCGTAGGATGCTTATCAGAAGAAGGCTCGCAAATTGAGATGTTCCATACTAGTGCATAGTTCTGAAGTCCAGAATAGCAACCAAAATTCTAATAATAATGTGCATAAATCTGGGTTTATTCAAATTAGTCCTAGCAAGGAAGGTCCTTGGACTACTGTAAGGCTAAACTATGCTGCCCCTGCTGCTTGCTGGAGGTTGGGTAATGCTGTTGTTGCCAGTGAAGCTAGTGTAAAGGATGGCAATAGATATGTCAATATTCGATCTCTTGTTTCTGTTCGTAACTGCACAGACTTCGTGCTCGATTTGCGTCTTAGCTCAAAAATTCCATCTGAAAAAGTAAATTTGCTGAATAATTCAAGTGATTCTGAATCTACTGTAACAGAGAGCTCTAGAATTCAGACAGACGAGTTTTATGAGACAGAAAAGCTAACTGCACACAGTGGGTGGGTTCGTTGGTCGGGTTATCCTGGGCAGCATAATACATACAAAGGAAAATCCCATCAGGTTAGTTGATAAAAGCCTTCCCTTGTGCCATAATATAAGAAAGAATCTTAGGATACTTGGGTACTATATTTGAATGTCATGCAAAAAATAGGAAGATTTTTTTTTTTTGAATGTGCTTGAGTGATTTGCACTAAGCTGATCTTCTATTTATACACAATACGATTTACATTTACAAAGAGATTAATAGCATAGCCACTTCCTTGGTGCATGTATGATATTCTCTAGGTTCATGACTATGTACATGAATCAGAATATAATGCTACAACTCTCAACACTATTTACCAAAAGCTACTTGGAAGGTGTAACATTAATGTGGTTCTATTTCCAAAGCTCCTCACCCTCAAGTTGGTGAATAGGTATTCTTACATACGAGTACAAATCAAACCAGAATCAATTTTTCTTTAATAAAATGTCTGTCCACCTCAATGTATTTCATTTGATCATGTTCAACAGGAATATGAGCTTTGCTGATTGCTGATTTATTATCACAGTAGAGCTTCACAGATCCATCCCATTTAATCTTATCTTTTAAAATAATTGAGCCAAAGTACTTCACAAATAGCTTGTGGCATAGCTCGAATCCCAACTTTCAGCACTAGAAGCAGTCACCACATTCCGCTTTTTACTCCTCCAAATTACCAAATTTTCTCCAGCAAAGCTACAATACCCAGTAGTGGACCTCCTGTCAGTAATTGACCCTGCATAATCAGCATCAATATAAACCTCAATAATTGCATTGCCAGTCGTTTGATATAAAATTCCTCGTCTTGGGATTCCCACGAGGTACTGCAAAATTCTATGAGCTGCATGTAAATGAACTACTCTTGGGTTGTGCATAAATTGACAAACCAAACTTACAGCTAGTGCAATGTATGGTCTTGTACGAGACAATATATCAATTTTCCAACCAATCATTGATACATCATTTTATCAACTGTGGTACCTTTATTTACTTTTCCCAATTTGAGGCTTGAATCTTGTGAATCAGCAAAACCAAGCACTGATGAGTGATGAATGGTTATGGTGTTCGTTGCTCGTTGAGTTCATTAGGGACTTCAACATAGGAGTCGGACACTGTCCTGAAATGTTAGGCACTAGATGTTGGGGATTCGTAAGAAAATGAAATATTGTAAAGGAAATCTATACAAATCTGAGAGAAAACCGTGTCTATTTCTATGAATCTGAGAATGAATATGATGCACTTATCTGTCAGAATGACTATATTTATAAGCTACGCATGGCTTCTATGTTGAACACTCTATACTTTTACAATTGACAGAAACTGAAAAAATCTAACTAACTAGTAACAGTTAGCATGACTGTTCATCACTTAGCTTGCTAGGTTTGATTATAGGAAGAAGCAAAGATACAACCGTACACTATACATCTATAATTTACCCCTCTTCCTTGGGGGGTTGAGATGACACCACCTTGAGTTTGTCTTGCGTCTTGTACTTGATCAACCTTTTTTGTAGGACTTGTTATCCTCTTTCTTTCTCTTATTTTGTTTTTTATTATTCTGATCTAATAAATAAGTTTTTGTATAATCCAGGATTCTCCTGAAATTGATCTACCACCAGGCTGGGAATGGATTGATGATTGGCATTTAGATACAAAATCTACCAATACTTCTGATGGCTGGATTTACGCTCCTGATGTGGAGAGTTTGAGATGGCCTGAATCAGTTGATCCAAAGGATTCTTCTAATTCTGCTAGGCAGAGGAAATGGCTAAGAAACATGAAACTTATAGCAGACGATCTTAAGCATGAAATATCTGTTGGGCTACTCCAACCAGGAGAAGCTGCTCCACTTCCTTTATCAGGCTTGACACAGTCTATACAATATTTTTTGCAATTAAGGCCAGGGTCCTCAGAAAACCCATATGAGTACTCTTGGAGTACTGTAACGGACAGACCTAGGCTATCAGAGGATGTTGGCAATGGGGAGCAATGCTCAAATCTGTGTGTTTCAGCTCTTTCAGAAGCAGAGGAACTACTGTACTGCAGTGAGATACATGGAACCTCAGGTGGTTCCCACAAGTTGTGGTTTTGTGTAAGCATACAAGCAACTGAGATTGCTAAAGACATAAATTCTGATGCCATTCAGGATTGGTGTTTGGTAGTCAAATCTCCACTAACGATTAGCAATTTTCTTCCCCTTGCTGCTGAATATTCAGTTCTTGAAATGCAATCAAGTGGCCACTTTCTTACATGCTCAAGAGATGTATTTTTATCTGGAGAAACTGTGCAAATATACAGTGCTGATATTAGGAAACCTTTGTTCTTATCTTTGCTTCCACAAAAGGGTTGGCTTCCCGTACATGTAAGATATTAGCCTGTCAGTACCTTTGTCTTAAATACTTGGTAATCTTTTTGTTGTATTGCGTCATTAATACCTCATGTCCTTTTGTTTGGACAGGAAGCTGTTCTTATATCTCATCCTCATGGGAACCCTTCAAAAACAATTAATTTGAGAAGTTCAATATCTGGAAGGTTGTCAAGTTATGATTGTGGGACAGTTGAAATTTTCCCAATCTAATAAATTATTATTTTATAAGTTTGACTAACTTGTTATTGGCATCTATTGATTCTACTTGGGAGGGATTTGTTAATTCGCAAAACTCATCTTATACGCTTTTTTATATACAGGGTTATCCAAATTATTCTTGAACAGAACTACGACAAGGAGCACACTTTGCTGGCGAAAACAGTTAGAGTATACGCTCCTTACTGGTTAGGAGTATCTAGATGTCCTCCACTTACATTTAGGATTCTTGAAACATCGGCTAAAAGAAAAATGCCAAAGATTGCTTCTCAATTTCAAAGTAACAAAAAAAATGGATCAATCTTTGAAGAAATAACCGATGAGGAATTATACGATGGCGACACAATTGTATCTGCTTTAAACTTCAATATGTTAGCCTTATCAGTAGCCATTGCTCAATCAGGAAATGAGCAGTTTGGACCTGTTAAAGACCTTGCTTCTCTTGGTGATATGGTAATGTCAAGCTTTATTTGTTGACAAACAAGAAGTAAATGCATATGGCTCTTCTAAACTTTTGTTCCTTTTTATTTGTAGGATGGTTCTTTGGATATATATGCACACGATGGTGATGGCAATTGCTTGCGGCTAATTATTTCTACAAAACCATGCCTCTTTCAGTCTGTTCCAACAAAGGTTGTTGCAGAAGATCAAATTTAGCATAAATGTTATGAAAACATGAATTTGTAATACTCTTGTATTTATGATTGTTTTTACAGATAATTTCTGTTCGGCCATTTATGACATTCACAAATAGACTTGGCCAAGATATCTTTATCAAGTTAAGCACTGAAGATGAACCAAAGATTTTGCGTGCTTCGGATTCAAGGACGTCCTTTGTCTGTCGCGGAGCTGGGGAACCTGAAAAACTCCAGGTTGGGTACACTTATTTGATATATCTCTCCGATAATTGACCCCATTTAATTAAGAGTTGTGTTACTTTGACACATAGGCGTGACATCAAATTTTGACAACAATTTACATGGTTAACACAGTTAAAATATGTGGCTAATTAAGTTCAGTGGATGATTAATGAATATAACGTGTTGCAACTCATTAGGCATCCACTGAACACAATTAATCGCAATTTTGAACGTCATTAACAATGATTTTCATGTGCTCAAATATACATATATTCATTAATCATAAGTTGAGTTCATATATAAATGATTTTATGTTGTTCAAATAAACATGATATTCATTATTAATCACAGCTTCTGTTCAAATATACACTCGAAAATTGTAGTTAATGACTTTCAAAATTGCGCTTAAATGTGTTCAATTGATTGTTAATTTTTTTTGAACAGTTCAATTGATTGTTAATGAGTTGCAACATTTTGTTATATTCATCAACGATCCCTCTGAACATAGTTAACCACATATTTGAACTGCATTGACTGTCTAAATTGGTGTCGCAATTTGATGTCAAATTTATGTGTATATTACTCCTCTTTAATTAATCTTTCATTTCTCCTTCTGTGCATAAACTTAAAGATAGAAAAATTGTGGAATCTTGAATTACAAATTGTCTAAGGTATTGTTGAATGAGAGAAAAATAGAAAGGTATATGATTTAATTGTGTTCCAAGTCTCAACAACACAGTGAAGTCTCCTTATAGACTTGAAGACAACAAATACAAACTGACAGAAATAACTTCAAGATATCCTACTCCTAATTATA
The DNA here is from genome assembly GCF_051527215.1 of Medicago sativa. Lineage (NCBI taxonomy): Eukaryota > Viridiplantae > Streptophyta > Magnoliopsida > Fabales > Fabaceae > Medicago > Medicago sativa. The sequence goes on from NC_140753.1 coordinate 6,408,148, forward strand.
CGATATTCTCCTTATTTACACAACCCTATTTTATTTTCAACACTCCCTTTCAGCTGGAGCATTTAAATCATATGCACCAAGCTTGTTACATATTTATTTGATTCGAGGACCTCTTAAGGTTTTAGTGAAGACTTAATAGTTACGTTGGTTTAACTTGGCCCTTACAAAATCAGCTTGCAAGGTGAGGACTACCATACTTAAAAACTTATGTTCAGGCCTTATTTTTCCCAATGAGTCTCTTAACAACCCCACTCACGCCTAACATCTGGAGTGTGACTCGAGTGGTCTGATAGCGCTAACCTTATAGATGGTAGTCCAACGAATCTTGTATAAGCTCTGATACCATCTTAGAAATCCTACAAATCTGGCATATAAGATGAGGACTGTCCCCACTTCTAAACTTATATTTAGGCCTTATCTCATCAATGTGAGTCTCTTAACAAAGATATTTGTCAATTGATCATCTGAGTTGACAAAGTTAGTCGTGACGCCGCCTATTTCGATAGTAGCTGTCTTGTTCAATATGCTTGGATTTCTCATAAAAAACCAGATTCGAGGCAATACGCAATACTGCTTGATTATCACCTACTAGTGTCATTAGTGTTGCCTCTTCAAATTGAAGCTTTTTGAGTAGGTCTGTCTTTGCGAGGCAATTCCGATGATGTGGTGTCAAGTCGCCGGAAAATAGGTCTGTGGCAGTGACTGTTTTGGCCAAAAATGATTGGAACAGAGTGCCAAAGTGATTCACACGGCAGCGAAGGAGGGGGCAAAGCAGAGTCAGAAGACAATTTGCCTAAAAAAATTCTCACCGGAGGACCGTGGGTCCACTGAGTAGGCATGGTTAAGGATTGCGTCTCAATAGGCTCTGGATAAATAGAAAGGCACATGATGAGACGCGTGTCAACTACACAACTGAGTCTCTTCATATAGAAAACTACTCATTATTACACGACATTCTCCTTATTTACATGATCCTAATTTATTTTCAAATGTATTGATAAGCATGTATTCTTAATTTTGTCATCAAGTGAATCCAAAATAACAGGTTTTGTTACTTTTATGTACCTTGTATTAATTAATTCAGTTTCACCATTGTGAAACTACCTTACATTAAATTACCAAATATTTACAGAAATTAGTTAGCTATTATTTTTGTTATGATTATTTATAAACGTTATTTTTTATGTGAAAGAAGGTGGGTTGAAATGTCATCAGATGTTTAATTTGAGTGACTACTCGGTGTATATTATTTAATTGAAAAGTATGACAATGCAAGTGTTAATTTTTTTGTAAAACAAGGTGGGCTGAAATGTCATCAGATGTTTAATCTGTGACTACTCAGTGTATATATTAGTTAATTGAAAAGTATGACAATGCAAATGTTGCCATTATTCGTCTCCATCTTATTAAATTTTAATGATATAAATACTTTCTGTAATTTTAGGTGAGACTAGAAGGTACCAATTGGTCGTATCCCCTTCAAATTTTAAGAGAAGACACAATTTCTCTTGTTTTGAGGATGAACAATGGCACTCTTAGATTTTTAAGGACTGAGATCCGTGGATATGAAGAAGGAACACGTTTTGTGGTGGTATTCCGCCTTGGATCAATGGATGGTCCTATCAGGTACTGATATATGTATATTAACGACTCCAGTCATATATCTTCTACTCAGAGAACTCTAGCAATACACTCTTTTGGACACACTTAAACTCACACTTTGTGATTGGCACATTACTTGAAAAGAGAAGATTTGATATTACAGGCTGATTGCAGTTCAAATATATAGAATAGAAATTCAAATGAATAAAAACTGTACAAATCAAATCCATCAAATCTGTCCTATCAAGTAAAATATCTCTTAATGTTTTTCCATTCATTATATTACACAACATTCCACCTCAAGCTGGTGAATGTAATTTATCATTCACATCAAAGGTCTTGAAAATGACAAGCATAACTATCAATAGGTCTGAGAGAAATAAATAGGAGCTTGTACACCCCTTATAAGGGGTATGATTTGTGATATACCTATTTCATGGAACTTAACCAGTTAAGGATCTGTTTTCTTTACACCAAAAAATTCTCCTCTTTCTCCAAAACATCAGTTTGTTGCATTACTGCACCAATCTATAATTTTTACATTTCAGCTTTAAGTGTATAAAGATGCGAAAGAATGTGAAGATATAAAAAACCTACAATTGCCATCCCTTCCCTCAAAAGAAAATCGCTAACGTAATAGGTTTCTCTTGATAGATTCAGTGTCTTGTCTTATGTGTGTCCAAATCTCTGACTGAGATGCTTGCATGAGTGTTTTCTTTGGGACAGAAGCTAACATTGCTTGTAACAGAATTGAAAATAGAACATCAGACAAGGCACTTAGCATTCGGCAGTCTGGTTTTGGTGAAGAATCCTGGATTCAGTTGCAACCCCTGTCAACTACTAACTTTTCTTGGGAAGATCCATACGGTGATAAGTTTTTAGATGCTAAACTTAGTGATGAAGATAGCAATGCAATTTGGAAACTTGACTTGGAAAGGACTCGATCATGTTCAGCAGAATTTGGAATGCAACTACATGTTATCGATGGAGGAGACATAATAATTGCAAAATTCAGAGATGATAAGATGCTCACTTCAGGTTCATTTGAAGAGATTAGAGACCAAACACCAACTGAAAAACATGGAGTTTCTTCTGTTCACCCTGAGATGCAGAACAGTGTTACACCGTTTGAGCTCATAATTGAGTTAGGTGTGGTTGGAATTTCTATGGTGGACCATAGACCAAAGGAGCTCTCCTATTTATACTTAGAAAGGATGTTCTTAACGTATTCAACTGGCTATGATGGTGGAAGGACAAGCAGGTAACAACCCTATCACATTCATCATTTAAATATAAGGCATGTATTTAATGTACAATTTTTATCCTGATTTATAATTGACTTTGTAAAAATTACTTCACATGCATATTAGGGGCAAAAATATGAGTTGAAAGGATTTGAATTTTATATAGTTGCTTTTTTAGGATAGGGTGAGGGGTAATGTGAATGCGGGTCCTTTTATTTTCGAGTCCATTTGATTTGTAAACAAATCAAATACTGAAACGGACAAAAATATTTGTTCCATGTTTGATTTAAAAAGTGACCATGGGGTTGGACAAAAAGAGGTGAGGCATTGGTTAAAAATCTAAAATATTGTATCTCACCAAACCATGAGAAAAAAGTTGTCTATGGATAAATTATCAAGATGACAAAAATATCCTTACCTTTTTTTGAAATATTCTCTCTCCGTCTCTCTTATCTCACTCCTCCTTCTCTATTAGTATTTACATTCATAAACATTAATACATATCTATCTATATATATAAAGCGTATTTGTACATGTGCAACAACAATTTTTGCTTGTTTCTATCTCATCTTTTGTAAGTTCACTCATTTATACTTCATATATTGATTTTAAACATCATTTTGACAGGTTCAAACTCATATTTGGTTATTTGCAACTGGACAATCAGCTCCCTCTTACCTTAATGCCTGTGCTCTTGGCACCAGAGCAGACTTCTGATGTGCAACACCCAGTATTCAAGATGACAATTACCATGCAGAATGAGAATAAAGATGGAGTTCTAGTTTACCCATATGTTTATATACGGGTATGTTTCATTGAGTTTGATACTAAGACTTGATCTGATATATTCTTATTTTCTTTGGTAATATAAATTTCAAATATTCAGATAATATTGTTTTATAATCCTTTGAAATTGCTGCACACTCTAGGTAACAGAAAAGTGCTGGAGACTTGATATTCATGAACCTATCATCTGGGCTATTGTGGAGTTCTACAACAATTTACACTTGAATCGCATACCTAAGAGTTCAACAGTCACAGAAGTTGATCCAGAAATACGTTTTGAGTAATATTCTTTTCTCAAAAAAAGAAATAATTCAAGATATTGTTGTTGTTTTTGTTCAGAATTTAGTATATTATATAACTGGCTGCATTTTTGCCTAGATTTTGTATTTTCTCCATCAGCAGCAACCTCCCTTTGTGCTTGTCAATTATGTTATGTGTGCATGTCAATTACATTATATGGGCATGTGTTCTCAATTAATGCATTGGCAATTTGAAGCATGCACTACATTTGTCCTACAAAATGTAACCTTTGTATTTGCACTACATTGGCTGTATAATCTCTCCCTTAGCAGTTGCACTACCTTTGTCCAAAATGTTACCTCTATTTATATCAACGATATTATGTGTATCTTTGACATGCATCTACTATTCATTCAGTACCATTTAGCTCTGTGCAATTTATTTGCTAGTATTTGGTGTACTTGTCGGGAATAATCTTCCTATAATATTTTCTCCCTTTACCTTTGCAGCCTAATAGACGTATCAGAAGTAAGATTGAAGTTGTCACTGGAGACTGCTCCAGGACAAAGACCTCATGGGGTCCTAGGCATTTGGAGTCCTATACTTTCTGCTGTTGGAAATGCCTTCAAGATCCAGGTGAGCTATGCAATCTGTGTAACAATGTCCATAGCTCTATTTCTGGATAAATTATTTCATATTTTTTAATAGATATTACTTGCTTTATTTTAATTTATATAAAAAAAAGTTCATATTGTTGCAATCTCACATTTATTAGAAGTGTGGAAAAAATTGGGTAATGTTGTATGTCTTATGCATCAGTCTTAGATTTGTTTAAATAGAGAGAATGCAAGTAATTCTCTACCTTGAATCAAGAAGAGATTTTAGGAAAAAAGGAAAAACATATCATAAAATAAAAACGGCAAAATTACATAAATAGTCCCTTAACTTAATTTTAGGTAACGTTTTCGTCCTTTATCTTTTTTTTTGTCCCATTTTCGTCCTTTATCTTTTTAAAACATTACACAGTTAGCCTTTAAGTGAATTCTGTTATAAGCTCTGTTTAAAAAAAAAAAAAAAACTACAGTTATCTTCTTCCTCCTTCATGTTATATAGCAAGTACCTGTAACAAAACAACTCAACTCGAAAGTTACAATCATTGGCTTCATCACATACAAAACTCACACATCCAATTTTTTTTTCTGATTCCTTCACTGGCCACTTAAAATGTTTATGTGGGTTAAAACCTCTAATTTGAACAGTGAGGAAAATGGGTCTCAAAAGAGGAAGGAAAATTTGGGGTTGTATGAACACAGATTAAGCAAAACAGATTCAAAATCAATCAAACACAAAGTGATTTAGAGATAAGCAAGGAATCAAAATCGAAACAAACATAAATACTATGTTAAGAATCGCTTTCTTTAAAACAAATTCGTCTTCCTCACTTGCTCAATCTCTCACCTTCCTCGTCTTCTTCCAAAGGGACGAAAATGGTTTTGTCAGATTCTTCATCCTCAATCACGTTTTACTCTTCTTTAGATTCACAATTTCCTCTTCTTCAGAGTCGAGTCTTCACGTTTCATTCTGCACTTTTGTTCTGCTGCTTCTGCGTTTTCAAGTTTCTAATTTTCACGTTCCTGGGTTTTCCAGAAAAGTGTTTCTAATTTGTGTAAAGGATTAAAGGGTAAAAGGGTGATTATGAAAGGGAAAATAGAAAAACAAAACAATAATGTAAATTATGTGTTTTTTTAACAGAAGGATAACAGAAGGGTGACGGAAGGGGAAAATTGAAACTGTTTAAAAAGATAAGGATGAAAATGGGACAAAAAAAAGATAAAGGACTAAAACGTTACCTAAAATTAAGTTAAGGGACTATTTACGTAATTTTGCCAATAAAAACAGATCGAAGATATATTACAGTCACCTAGGAAATTACTCGTTTATTACGATAGGCCATATCAATATTGTTTAATATTCAGATGCAGATTGGGCAGGTAGTGAATAATAGAATGTCCACTTGAGGTTATTGTTTTTGAGTGGAGGAAGTTTAACTTCATATAAAATTAAAAAGCAAACCATTGTTGCAAGGTCAAGTACAGAGTATCGTGCTATGACCCACACTACTTGCAAACTTTTATGGTTGAATTACTTGTTACTAGAGTTGACAATATTTGAATTAGGTCCTATTGAACTTATGTGTGGTTATCAGTTGAAATTGTATCTTTCTTCAAATCCGTTTTTCATGAGGACTAAACACATAGAAGTTGATTGTCACTTTATCAGAGAGAAGATCATTTCTAGCATCATTAAAACCTCTCCGGTGAGCTCCAATAATTAATTAGTTGTTTTTTTGAACAAAATAATTAATTAGTTGTTATCTTTGTCAAATCTCTACGGAGGCCTTAGATTGATTTTAAAACAAGCTGGATGCATTTGATATGTATGTTCCAGCTTGATGGAGAGTGTTAATCAGTCTCTAGCATATAAATTTGCACAACCTGATTGCAAATTGCTAGTCATTGATTCTAAATTAATTATTTTGTTTAAATAAACTATTCTTAACCTAATGGCCAGATTAATGGGCTGAATACAATTATTACAAGTAATGACAAAAATGTTATTTACAATAGTTTTCTTTCAAAAAATAGTTTTCTTGTAATCCTAACATGAATTCATCCCGACATTGTTTTGCAACATGACATTGTAAAATGATGTGACTATCTGTAAATTAATTACACTTAACACTATGACCTATTATTTTAGGTGCATTTGAGGAGAGTAATGCACAGAGACAGATTCATGCGGAAAAGTTCTATCGTTACAGCCATTGGAAACCGTGTTTGGAGAGATTTGATTCACAATCCTTTGCATTTAATATTTTCAGTTGATGTACTGGGTATGACTAGTTCAACCCTCTCTTCTCTTAGCAGAGGATTTGCTGAGCTCTCCACGGATGGACAATTTCTGCAATTACGTGCAAAGCAGGTAAAACACTTTTATCATAATGATTTTGTAATCCCACGTACATCAAGATGACTTGAGTGTTGCAACAGGTTAGATCAAGGAGAATTACTGGGGTTGGGGATGGGATCATGCAAGGAACAGAAGCTCTTGCTCAGGGTGTTGCTTTTGGGGTTTCGGGTGTGGTGAGAAAGCCTGTTGAGAGTGCCCGACAGAATGGTCTCTTAGGATTGGCTCATGGGCTTGGGCGTGCATTTTTAGGTTTCATTGTGCAGCCAGTAAGTGGAGCACTAGATTTTTTTTCGTTGACTGTTGATGGAATTGGTGCAAGTTGTTCCAAGTGCCTGGAAGTTTTCAACAGCAGGACTACCTTCAACAGAATTAGAAATCCTCGGGCTATACGTGCTGATGGGATACTCAGAGAGTATTGTGAGAGAGAAGCTATTGGGCAGGTATGTTAATCAATTGCATCTCTGAGTTTATGAACCGTTTGAGTTTTGTTGTTTTTACAGCTATGCTATGGGGTCACTTCAGAAAAAATAAGTATCCCTCATCACTAAAAACGACTTGTTCTGAGACATGTTATGAAGTTTAATCTTATAACCTACAAGTTATTATGAATTCTTTTGCACTTTATGGATCAGTGACCTTGTGATGGATTCATAAATTTTGTGCTGTGGAGGAAACTCTCACACATCTTCATAAGTCTTTGATGTTAAAATATGACCTACTACTATTAAAAGTTAAAAGTAGGAATATGTATTTTGATTTTTATACAATTTTGGAAACATTGAATGCTTTTCTCATTTCATAATCAAGAGCAGTGATGTGACAGGTCTGTTAGTTGAGGGAGTTAGAGTTAGTTAGATTAAGTGGTGATTGAGATAGTTTGAGAGATAGGCTATTTATTAAAAATGAAGAGATTGGGGAGATTATCTTTTCATTTGATAGTGTCAGTGCCTTTCGGAATAGGGATGTGCAGACCCTGAAACTCTACTTTTAATAAAAGACTAAGGTCCTCTTAGTTGGTATTAAAGCTCCAATCCTGGAGCTACAGGAAAATACTAAGATCCTATTGAGTTGGTAATAAAGCTGCAACCAATAGTATTAATGATGGAGGAGGATTAACACCTGAGACATGTCAGTGAGATTCATCCAGTACCGAAAACTAAAGCAGTGGACTATACCCAACTCAACGGATTTTGAGTATGGAAAAATAGGCTTTGAGAAAGTGGACGGAGATAATGATTAGAATGTTCCATTAGGGGTTGTGATTCTAAGATGATGAGTCCTAACGTATTTGATACAAATAATACATATAGTATTAAGAAAAATAAATAGAATCCTTGCAGGGACATCATTTTGGAACTAAATAATATAGATCATTGCTTCTACCCCTATACACAAACTACACGAGGGAAGAATAATTATACCCTTAGTTTTGGTGCACTCATACTCAATTATATAAACATTATTATGAATGAAGCACAAATAAATTGTGTTTTTTTTCTAACAATACATGCTTTGAACAAACACAGTCAACATAATTTCCTGCCTCCAATTAGAACCATTTCAAGTTGGATAGGGGATTTTGATTTGTTCCTAGTTATCATTTGTATAGCTATGAATAAGTATGAGGTTTATTATGTTCTTTTTTGTGATGAAATTATATTTATATTACATGGAAAGATACGCATCTCTAGTCACTAAAAAAGATTTGCTAAGATATCTGGAGGCTTGTGGTTTTGTGTTTTTTAAAATCTTCTGTCTCTCAGTCTGCTGATTGACTGTATGGTATCTTATGCAACACCTTTTTTTTGTTTGCTATTCTAGATGGTGCTTTACCTTGGAGAGGCAAGTCGGCAGTTTGGCTGTACTGAAATTTTCAAGGAACCTTCAAAGTTTGCATTGTCTGATTATTATGAAGAGCATTTTATTGTGCCTCATCAGAGAATTGTTCTAGTTACCAACAAACGAGTCATGTTGCTGCAGGTTAGTCAAAGAACATAATCATGGAGATTTTGTATTATGTTTCTCATCTTGAAAGTAATTCAACTGCTTTTCCTGCTTAGTGTCTTGCTCCTGACAAGTTGGATAAAAAGCCTTGCAAGATTATGTGGGATGTACCTTGGGATGAGTTGATGGCACTGGAGTTGGCAAAAGCCGGCAGTTCCCAACCCTCTCACTTGATCCTCCATTTGAAACATTTCCGGAGATCTGAGAATTTTGTTAGAGTGATAAAATGCAATAGTGTGGAAGAATTTGAGGGAAGAGAACCCCACGCAGTAAAGATATGTTCGGTAGTGCGTAGAACATGGAAGGCGTATCAGTCCGACAAGAGAAGTTTGATTCTGAAAGTAAGTGATATTTATACTGTGATTCATTTCAGTTTGTTGAACTGAATTTTAATAGAATACTCACTTCCAGGTTCCTTCAAGTCAGAGAAATGTATACTTTTCCTGGACTGAAGTGGATAGAGAACCACGCACCCCAAATAAGGCCATTATTATTTCTAGAGAAATTTCATCATATAGCACTGCATCTGATGACAGGCGATTTGTCAGACACAACATTACTTTTTCCAAGATATGGAGCAGTGAACAAGAATACAAAGGCCGGTGCTCATTATGCAGAAAACAGGTGCTTTACTATTCTCCCTTACACATACTGGGCCGTGAGATTCTAAAACTGAGTTGATTTTTCAAGTATAACAAGCCATTTTATCTTTCAGATCTCCCAAGATTGTGGAATTTGTAGCATTTGGAGGCCTGTGTGTCCAGATGGGTAATTATCATTTTTTTTCTCTTCACTTACTCAACATTGCAGATTGCTAAAAATATTTAGATAGGGATGGTGAAAAGGAGAGAAAATACTTTGGATTGTCTTAAAATTTGGGTTTGAGCCTAACTCTAGGAAGGAGAAAAGCTAGATCATGGAGTGAGAGTTTCCCTGCACGTATAACCACATGGATGGTGAAAAGGAGAGAAAATACTTTGGATTGTCTTAAAATTTGGGTTTGAGCCTAACTCTAGGAAGGAGAAAAGCTAGATCATGGAGTGAGAGTTTCCCTGCACGTATAACCACATACTCTAGGACTGAACATCTGGAGTGTAGCTTGCAAGACTGGGCATCTGAATATTTAGATAGTTTGCAAGAAGGGAACAAATCATTCAAAACCAATCCTAAGAGATTGCCAAAAATATTGTTAAATATTTTGAAGAGATATTGATATTAGGAGATAAGATGTTATTATATATACCACATGAGGGTGGAAATCATGCCAACAAGTTAGAGGCTTAAGAAAATTAAATTATTTATATAAAATTGTATAAATTGACCATGTCCTGGAAATAAGCATTCAGGTAGATAAAAAATGCATCAGATTTTTGTTTTTGAAACTTCTCAAACATGATAGTTGGTACAAAGTGTAAAGGTCGCCGTTCTCTTGGTATATTAAATAAAGAAAAGAAAAAGAAACCTTGACCTCCAATTAAATACCATGTGCTAACCTAAATTAACTGTGGTCTGGAGATATAGAACATTGTGCTTGAGGACGAAGTCTTCACCGTCAGTCTAATAATTATTGAACTTTGAGTTCTATTTTCAACTTAAATAACCATTATACATATATCTCCATTATATTTTATTTAGTTGTAATAGATTGGTTGTTTTTGCCTAACAAATTCTGCCTTTATATTCTATCATTATATGGCTCTATTTGTATAATAGAAAAGAAAGTAATTTCTCCAAAATTACAGAAACGGCATGCCTTTGTACTAGAGATATTTACATAATTGTAAATTTTGTAATGCTAAAACACTTACTTTTCAGGTATACATTTATTGGGGATATTTCTCGTGTTGGCGTCCATCCTCCAAATGTTGCTGCTGTATACCGCAAGATCGATGGATTTTTTGCTCTCCCCATGGGATACGATCTGGTAAGTTATACTTGATGTTAAGATTACAAGTTACTTTTGTCACAACATTCATATGATAAAAATCAAGCTTCATTAGTCCTTTCAGAAAAGGAATAATCCTTGCCTATTCTCCACAATAAATAGAGGAAAACCATGGTAAATATGGAGAAAACTTTCATAACCCCGCTAAATTCTTTAGTTTCAGATACAAAAGTTTCAGGTTCGTTTTTGTATCGTAGGGGTAGGGACATGGAAGCAGCTGGTAAAAGATTACCATACTATCGTCTGTCCGACTAAATCATACAAGTTTTACTCCCTATTTGATGCAACCTACTCCTTCATTGATAGACCCACATCAATTTCACTGAATAATCCGTCTTTACTTGCATGCATAGTAATTTCTCCTATGAGTTATGATAAGAGATGATTGTTTGTAGTTCCCAAGCTCTGTTCAGTTAAGCCAAAAGGGAAAGGAAAAGAAACATGCCTAGCGGAAACATATGCTTAGGAAGGATTATAAAATAGTGAAGAACTTTGAGTGAATATTGAAGGTTAACCCTGCCCGCTCCCTACTCCCAGCAATCAAAATTAGAACATTATGGCTAAACTTGTTAGTGGCAAAAAATAGGTAGATGAGCTAAATGGGGTAAAGTGAAAAGGTTTTAATTTGCACTCATCCCAGTAGTTCTTTTTTTCCACTTAAAGGCTATTGGAGTGGTGAACGTATGTTGAGTAGTGTTTAGTGGTTACTTTCAAATAATTCAGGTTTTGTTATACCGGGTTAAAGTGATTTACATTGCAAATATCATATCGCTCCATTTCTATATACTCAGACATCCAAAATTTTGGAGAGAGAGAGAGAGAGAGAGAGAGAGAGAGATCCTTCAGCTTAAAGTAGGTGGGTATAAGAAACATAGGACCTCCAAAGTAGGGTATGTTTGGTTGTAAGAATAAAGTTTAAAGAGAGAAAGAGGTGTGAATGAGTGTAAGAAGAGAGAGAGATGTGAGAAATTGATGAGATTTTTTTTTGGTAGTGAAAATTGATGAGATTTTATGTAATGTTTGATGTAAGAAAATGCGAGAATAAATAGAGAAGAGAGAAGTACTATAATTTTTTGAATGCATTTAAATACCCTTGTCCACATTGTACCCCTTTTGAGCACCAAGGATAAAAGTGGAAAAGGAAACAAAAAGTGTTGTCTCCAACCATTTCTTCTCATGAATGGAGATAAAGGATTTTTGGTGGACCCCACCTTTTGTAATCCCTGTCTCTCATATTTCTCCTCTACCAAGCAAGAAAATTCCTTCTCTCTTTCCAACCTCTCACCAACTTCTCTCATAACAAACACACCTGTAGTGAAACTTGTGCCACAGTGACAGTTCCCGAACTCAGATTTTAACATTTATGTGATTTCATTTTTGTTGGAATTTTTTCTAGATAGTTGGCTAATATTTTATTTTTGTGGAGGGGTTGTGGGGGATACATTTTTTTGTCACTCGAGTGTTATGCTATTTTCGTGCGAGATAAAGAAACTGTTTGGGGATTATAACAATAAATTGTTCTCAAGTGTTGACAAAGAAATATGTTTTCCTCAACCAACAGAGATGTTTCATATCTGTAACCAAGGAGAGATATTTTTGTTGGAATATATGAAATATCTTCGATACTATGTTAGAAAGTTTTAGTTTATTTATTTAAAGGGGGAGCCTTGGCGCAACGGTAAAGTTGTTGTCACGTGGCTGAAAGGTCACAGGTTCAAGTCCATAATGGTGGGACCCCCTCTCGAACCCTGCATATGCGGGAGCTTTAGTGCATCGGGCTGCCCTCTTTATTTTTTTTAAGTTTCTAATCTTTGATTATCTCCTAATTAGTTTTCTGGTGGTTTGTTCTTCGGCACAAAGGTTGATTGTTCTAGCGTTCGTTGTTGGTTTGTCCAATATATTTTTTAGGTTTGATTGTGTTAGGTATTATATTTTCTCTTTTAAAGAGTATATTTGTATTAAGTTTAAAGATTAGTAAGCTTTAACTTGAGCAGGAGTGTTAGAATATGTAAGAAAATATCTTAAAATATTTTGTTTTGTTTTGAAGTCTTCTAGTTTGGGCTTTAGCTTTTGTAAGTGTTGGCTTTAGTATAAGTGTACGGTTTGCCTACTATTCATAAAATTCGGAAGTTGTTTCTTCACTTGGAGTTTGGTGGTTTGTTCTTAGGCATGAACTTTATTGGCTGATCATTCTGGTGTTCACCATAGGTTTATCCAAGATATCTTTTTGGGTCTACTACTTATGTATGGTTTTATATTTTCTCTTACAAAAGGAGGTATATTTGTAATAAACTTGAAACTTTGTCAGCTTTAACTTGAAGGGGGGTGTTTGAATATATGGAATATTTCGGACTATTTTTTATATTATAAAGTGTTTTAGTTTATCTCCTAGGATCAGTTTTAATTTTAGAATATCTTAGTTTATTTTGTAGGATTAGTTTCTGTTACTTGGTTATTATCATAATTTTTTTTTCCTCGAGTATCCTAGTTATTTAGGATTAGGAGTCTTGTATATCATATATAATTATAAAGGAGTTATTATTATTTAGGTCTTTTATCAAATTAGTATCCATTTGTTATGGTCGTAGTTCGTATTGTTTCTCTTCTTCTCTTATTTGAAACCTGTAACTTCAAGGTTTGTTGTGATATTTCTTTGTTAAGTAAAGAATATGATTGGGGGGTTAAAATAAAATGAACCATTCTAAGTGGTTGATAAAGAAATACTTTGCCCTCAACAGTCGAAGAGAGGTTTTCATCATTTAAACACAATTTGTCTTCCAATCAGTCGATGGCTGATAATTGTACACTTGGTTTTTAAATGAAATGAGTCTGGCTACACCATTGGATGTGTTACACAATAATCAATCACGTAGGCACTTTGACAATGGATTATTTAACTGCCCCTACAATCGGTTGTTTTTCTGTTGTGTTGTTCCAAATGTTTGTGCTAGTAAACAATGCTAATCATGATTTGAGTAGACTTTAGGTTTCATGTCACACAACCTAAGAACAGTTTGACACCCTCTGCAGGTATGGAGAAATTGCTTAGAAGACTATGTCAGTCCAGTGTCAATTTGGCACCCACGGGCACCAGATGGATTTGTGTCGCCTGGATGTGTTGCTGTTGCTGGCTATATGGAACCAGAACCTGATCTTGTTCACTGTATTGCTGAGTCCCTGGTTGAGGAAACACAGTTTGAAGATCAAAAGGTTTGGTCTGCACCTGATTCATATCCATGGACCTGTAACATCTATCAAGTACAGAGTGATGCTCTGCATTTTGTGGCTCTACGACAAACCAAGGAAGAATCTGACTGGAAGCCCAAGAGGGTCCGTGATGGCCCTCACGCTCAGTTGCAATCACCGTAGTATGATATTTGTCTTAATCTCCCTGGAGCTTCTGTATCTGTGTATGTGCCTTTCTGAAGATGACAATACTAATGCATACAAACAAAAAGAAGACAGTAATGCAAGGCGGAAGCTTTGTTTTTCTTGTGATTATGACTTCTTTACAGTATGCCACATTGATTGACCATGAATGTGTATAATGCAGTGTACGTATATTCTATCTGATTCACTGATTCGTTCTGTGATATATGTTGTTTGCTTGCTACACCAGAAAAGCACCAAGTGGTAACTTCGAAACGCCCACATGCAAATTATCCATTTATATCCTTGTGTTGCTGATGTGTGGTCTGCAAAGACTCTTTTGGCTTTTTATTTTTGATAAGCCACATGTGGGACAACTGGGGCCCACTCGCTAAAGATTTGGCTGATTTGTGGCACGTGATTTGAACATTATGTTTCCTGGCTGGAGTGGCAGTTTATTTGATTGTGTATAATAAGTTTTGGGTGGGATTTAGCATGGGAAAGCAAAGTTTTTTCCCACCATGGGAAAGTTGAATTTTTACCACTAGATTAAAAGAAGAACATGCTATTATCATGCACTCTCTACATTGGATTTTTTATACTATCTTCCCTAACCATTCTCTCTCATCTCTCACCCACCACAACATCAAGCTCACGGTCCCAACTCTCCTCCACACTCTTCTCATTCTTCTGAAACACCATTGTTGTCATCCCTAGTAACTTTAGCCTTGGACTTTTCAAGCAACACCGGCTTAAAATAAAACCTAAAGAAAAACCAAGCACTCCAAATGCTATCAACACGCCTTAAGCAAACTCTCAGTCTCATAACCACCTTGAGTACCAAGTCCAACATCCATAATATAACAAGGATCAGAATTCCACGGCTGCGGCACCGAAAGGGGTAAATTGATATCGGGCGGATGCGAAAGTATAACCTGTCTATTCATCTCTAAATCAAGTTCATCATGAGAACATCCACTTGAATCCATTGACAAAATTGTTGACGAATCGGGAAAGAAAGTAAAGAAATTCAGAAGAATGAGAAGAGTATGGAGGAGAGCTGGGACCGTGAGCTTGATGTTGTGGTGGGTGAGAGATGAGAGAGAATGGTTAGGGAAGATAGTATAAAAAATCCAGTGTAGAGAGTGCATGATAATAGCATGTTCTTCTTTTAATCTAGTGGTAAAAATTCAACTTTCCCATGGTGGGAAAAAACTTTGCTTTCCCATGCTAAATCCCACCTAAGTTTTTGTGCGGTTTTCTTTTCTTGGTTAACTGTAACACCCCGTTCTCCCAACAACGTAATATTAATTATTATAATCAGAGTAATCACACAACGGAGTGTCACACTACTTTTCAAAAATTCATAAATAGAAAATATCTATTTATTTAAGACCAACATAAAGAATCTTAATAAACCGCAGCGGAATAATTCTTTAAAAATATAGTTTCAACCAAAATTCAACATCAATGAAAATCTTGGCACATAGGCCCCAACATAAATCAACTTTATTTTCAACAACGATAAACTGTAATAGCAAGTCTTTTCCAAAATATGTGATACATAAAAGAAATGAGAAGACATTCGCAACGATTTCCCCATCCTAGTATGTATCAGAGCCCTAGACACTTGAGCCGACCAAATCTACAAGTCATCAGTACCTGCACATTACCCACGGTCGAGGCAACATATACGCAGAAGGGGTGAGAAACTTATCCAATAATAATAATATATAATTCATCAAATTAATGAAAACAACAAAGCATATCACAACAGGCATCATTAATAATGTATTTAAATAAACACATAGGCAACGACATAATTATTTTCGGCAACAAGGTACAGCAACAACAACAACAACAACGTTATCCACAACGACACCGACAACTCGACAATGCGACAACGACAACAACTCGACAATGCTACAACGACAACAACAACCCAACAATGCTACGACAACAACAACTAATGCATCATGCAGGTGGTACCAATCTACGCGCGTTGAATGCTAAGCATTCCAGGGCATAAGCCCCCAACGATTTGGATGGTTAAAGCATCCCAGGGCATAAGCCCCCAACAGGTGAATGATAAACATTCCAGGGCATAAGCCCCCAACAAAACATGAGTATGCATATGGACTCGACTTGTGTATATCAACATACAACTTCAACAACGACTACAACAACAACATATGTGCCTACAACAATTATGACACACTCCCCAACTTCGACATCAGATGATACAACGACATCAACAACGGAAATCAAACAACATAGCATATATATAAATCAATTACATTCATCTCTAAGTCTAAAACATCCTTCAAAAGCAATTAAGTTTTGATCAATAGGACATAAGTCAAATACCCATAAAACACCTCAACTAAGTCCCTAACACTTAAGTTTGAAGTTGGGAAACCAACCATATGTTTTTGGACTATCTTGGGATTAGTTATGCTAAGTTTTCTTAAAGTTTTCTGAAGATCCACTTGGACTATTTTTATCATAACTCAAAATCTACAAATCTTTTCCACTCCAAACCAAGGCCATTTTAAAGCTAACTTAATTATCTACAACTTTCATGTTTACACCTAAGGCCAGTTCAAAACAGAAACGGGTGAAAAAGACGCAAGAACACGAAACAGGGGAATGCTGTCACTATTACATCGTACTACGATGGAATGCATCGTACTACGATGGGATACACTGAAAAAGTCTTGTTTGCTGCTGGAAAAATCGTAGTACGATTTCCCAGCATCGTACTACGATGGAACATGGACAGTTCTACGGAAACAGACCAGTTTTCACTCCAAAAACCCCAATTTCATCAACCCAAACCCTAAATTTGATCCCATAATCACCCAAATTGTTTTAGAAACATGTTTACAGGTTTATTAGACAACATAGGGGATAAAACAACATATAATCATGCAATTCAACAACAAGTTTCATCATAATTCATCATCTAACATAACTTCTCAAACCCTAAAAACCAAGAACAACAAATTCATAAATTTTCAAATTATATACCATGATTATTGAAAGGAATCCCACCCTTACCTTATCTCAGCAAATTCTACAGCAAAAAACGATTGGATTCTCTCTTCCTAGCTCTTCTCCTAGCTTTCTCTTGGTTCTTCTCCTTTTTCTCTCCAAAAACCAGTTTTTCTATTGTTTGTACGTGAAACTGTTTATCTCTGCTTCTCTTTCTTTTTCTCCCAAAAATATAACTTCTTTCTTTTCATTTAACTCCCACTAAACTCTCATAATTACTAATTAACTCCCATTAACCAAAATATTAATATTTTACTCCTATTTTTATTTCTCCTAATATTTCCACAAATAATAAAGCCATATAAAATTATATAAAACACTCAAACATCCACTAAAAATAATATAATAAAAATGGGGCGTTACAACTCTCCCCAACTTATAGAATTTCGTCCTCGAAATATTACCTCAAGCAAACAACTCAGGATATGACTCCTGCATCTTACTTTCCAACTCCCAAGTAAGATTTTCACCAGTTGCTCCTCCCCAAACAACCCTCACTAGAGGTATCTCCTTGCCTCTCAACGTCTTCACCTTGCGATCATCAATCCTCAAAGGTAAAGTCTCCACCGTAAGGTTGTCTCTAACTTGCACATCATCTCTAGGAATAACATGTGAAGGATCCGCTACATGTAACACCCCGTTTTCCCAACGTAAAAATTTCATAACAATTATCAGAGTGTTTCATCACAAAACGGAATGTCACATTTCTAAAAATCATACATAGAATAATTTAATATTTATCCTTCAAAATTCAATCAACAATTAGTTAATACTTTGCAGCGGAATTATTCATCATCTAAAATAGTCTTTGGCACGCAGGCCTTATCATAAAAGTCTCATAAATCTTAGTTCAAAAATAATTCTTAAACTTCAAAAGCAATACGTAAAGGAACAGAAAATAGTATTAAAATCCCCATCCCGTTACGTATCAGAGCACCTAAGGACACAGTGAGAGATAGTCACCCACGACCGCAGCTAATCTTGATTACCTGCAAGTTACCCATACGAAGAGCAACATTTTCAAGCAGAAGGGGTGAGATTTCTCAAACAATAATATTAAGCTTATAAATCATAAATTACATTTAACAACTTAAATATCATTAGCATATCTTAAACTTCATTAACTAGCATCATTAATCTCCTACATTAGTCATATACTTCATCTTATATCATCTTAATCATAGACATAAACATCATCATATAACATCAGTTACTAATCATAAACATCGTCACATATATTAATCACAAACATCATCACATATCGTCAAATATTAATCATAAACATCATAGCATTATCAAACATAGCATTATCATAACAACTTCATAATCAATTCATGGTCAGCTTCATAATCAATCATCAACATCAACTTCGTATTCAAATTATAAATCAATCTTAACAACTTGACATCTTAACCTCTTGACAACTCGAC
Source organism: Medicago sativa (assembly GCF_051527215.1). Taxonomy (NCBI): domain Eukaryota; kingdom Viridiplantae; phylum Streptophyta; class Magnoliopsida; order Fabales; family Fabaceae; genus Medicago; species Medicago sativa. Next base: position 6,426,792 of record NC_140753.1, read on the forward strand.
ATCTTAACCTCTTAACAATTCGACATCTTAACCTCTTAACAATTCGACATCTTAACCTCTTAACAACTCTACTCGACTATGCAACTTCAACTTCTTAAAATCATCTTAAATCATCTTGATATGCACATGCATGTGGTACCAATCAACAACATAAATGAGCGTAATTAGGCTCTTCAACGTATGAGCATAAAGCTGCCGGGCTTAAAGCCCCCAACGTAGTTTGAGCACAAGGCTGCCGGGCCTAAAGCCCCCAACTTTAATGAGCACAAGGCTGCCGGGCCTAAAGCCCCCAACTTTAATGAGCACAAAGGCTGCCGGGCCTAAAGCCCCCAACTTTAATGAGCACAAGGCTGCCGGGCCTAAAGCCCCCAACTTTAATGAGCACAAAGGCTGCCGGGCCTAAAGCCCCCAACTTTAATGAGTATGCAATGGACTCAATCTTCCTACAACTTGAACAACTTGAACATCATGAACATCTTATATGACCCCAATAATTTGGACGACATCTTACAACTTTACAACTTAGACCGACATTTACAACTTATGACATTAATGGTCAACAACAGCAAACAGCAACAAGTGCAGCATATAACAACTCTTATATAACACATCTTTAAATCACACAACTTCAAATAACACGTCTTTATATAACTCATCTTTAAATTACACATCTTTAAATCACACATCTTCAAATAGTACATCTTTAAATCATACATCTTCCGATAGCACATAAATTACACATCGTTAAATAATACATCGATTAAATTTCATTGCCACTGTTTTCTATCTAATTCCAGTGCTGCTACATGTATCTATTTTATTCCACTTAATTCTATTAATTCCATTACTCTATATTGTAAACTTTGAATTGGAATAGACAATAGCCATCACAGCAATGACTTTCATAAACGTTAACCACCAATTAATTATGACCCTAAGACCAAGAGCTAAAATATCACTCATATATATATATATACACTGTGTGCACTTGAATTACAAAGTGGTACCAAGTCACAAAATAAATATCTTCCTAATCAACAAATTATAAATAAATCATTTAATAATTAGCCACTCTTTAAAATATGGATCTTATAATACATAGTTGCATATGTATGCATATAAAGTATACGGCTTCTATAGCTGAAACCGTGCCTACTCATTGGTGATGATATAATTAATAACTCATAAAATAGTTGCTTTTGTACAGTAAACCGAAGGCATATGCAAAGAAACGAAGAAGATATATATTCAATTCATAACTCATTCGAGGAAATTAAAACCAACAGACAATATAAAACCCAAAAATTAATATGCCACAGGAAGGTTAAAAGGTATGAAGATTCACTTTTACTCATATATTTCAAACCACATCGTAATCATATATAAATCACGAAATCAATATGAAACATCACAATTAAAAAAATCGGCAATTGAACTTAGAATCACAACAACACAAATGGACACAAATTTATTCATAGATTGATCAAAAGAATAAGAAAACAATGAAAATTAACAACCTTTCACTACCCTTTATGAGTACACAACCCTTATGATGAATAAGACTCCCCCTTACATCAATTCAGCAGTTTTCCATCATCTAATCATCAATTCTCACTCAAACCCTAATTTCTCATAATCTCACAAACTCATCCTAAAACATGTTAGTTGCAATCTAATGATCTACATACTTAATATTAGTGAAAGATGGTCTCACCCTTACCTTAGATTGTTTTTCTGAAATCAAAAGCAGCGTTCTTCGTTCCTAGGGTTCTCTCTCTCTGAGTTCTCCTCTTTCTCCTCTTTCTCCAAAAAGCGGTTTAACGTAAAAACTCTTTCTAACCTAAGCTTCTTTATTTATAATACTAATCACTCTTCCTAAATCTATTTAGGCCCAATAACTTATTCTTATTTCTATTCTAACCTCCAATTTTACTTACACTAATAATTCTCGTATTCTAATAAATAATAGAATAATGCCACATAAAAAAATACTAACACCTCATATATATAAATAAATCACGTAAATAGATTCTAACTTAATAAAAAAATAATTAAATAAAAGGAGGGCGTTACAACTCTCCCCAACTTAAAAGAATTTCGTCCTCGAAATTCAAAGCACAAGAAAAAATAAATTTAGTTATTGCTTCTTCAAACAAAACACAAAACCACATCAAAATCAGTTAAACATGATCACGTAATAAAACATAACTACTAACTAGAAAACATGACGACACGACACAACGACTCATCTACTTGGCCGGACGGACCGACCTGCTCTGATACCAATTGTAACACCCCGTTTTCCCAACGTAAAAATTTCATAACAATTATCAGAGTGTTTCATCACAAAACGGAATGTCACATTTCTAAAAATCATACATAGAATAATTTAATATTTATCCTTCAAAATTCAATCAACAATTAGTTAATACTTTGCAGCGGAATTATTCATCATCTAAAATAGTCTTTGGCACGCAGGCCTTATCATAAAAGTCTCATAAATCTTAGTTCAAAAATAATTCTTAAACTTCAAAAGCAATACGTAAAGGAACAGAAAATAGTATTAAAATCCCCATCCCGTTACGTATCAGAGCACCTAAGGACACAGTGAGAGATAGTCACCCACGACCGCAGCTAATCTTGATTACCTGCAAGTTACCCATACGAAGAGCAACATTTTCAAGCAGAAGGGGTGAGATTTCTCAAACAATAATATTAAGCTTATAAATCATAAATTACATTTAACAACTTAAATATCATTAGCATATCTTAAACTTCATTAACTAGCATCATTAATCTCCTACATTAGTCATATACTTCATCTTATATCATCTTAATCATAGACATAAACATCATCATATAACATCAGTTACTAATCATAAACATCGTCACATATATTAATCACAAACATCATCACATATCGTCAAATATTAATCATAAACATCATAGCATTATCAAACATAGCATTATCATAACAACTTCATAATCAATTCATGGTCAGCTTCACAATCAATCATCAACATCAACTTCGTATTCAAATTATAAATCAATCTTAACAACTTGACATCTTAACCTCTTGACAACTCGACATCTTAACCTCTTAACAATTCGACATCTTAACCTCTTAACAATTCGACATCTTAACCTCTTAACAACTCTACTCGACTATGCAACTTCAACTTCTTAAAATCATCTTAAATCATCTTGATATGCACATGCATGTGGTACCAATCAACAACATAAATGAGCGTAATTAGGCTCTTCAACGTATGAGCATAAAGCTGCCGGGCTTAAAGCCCCCAACGTAGTTTGAGCACAAGGCTGCCGGGCCTAAAGCCCCCAACTTTAATGAGCACAAGGCTGCCGGGCCTAAAGCCCCCAACTTTAATGAGCACAAAGGCTGCCGGGCCTAAAGCCCCCAACTTTAATGAGCACAAGGCTGCCGGGCCTAAAGCCCCCAACTTTAATGAGCACAAGGCTGCCGGGCCTAAAGCCCCCAACTTTAATGAGCACAAAGGCTGTCGGGCCTAAAGCCCCCAACTTTAATGAGCACAAGGCTGCCGGGCCTAAAGCCCCCAACTTTAATGAGCACAAAGGCTGCCGGGCCTAAAGCCCCCAACTTTAATGAGTATGCAATGGACTCAATCTTCCTACAACTTGAACAACTTGAACATCATGAACATCTTATATGACCCCAATAATTTGGACGACATCTTACAACTTTACAACTTAGACCGACATTTACAACTTATGACATTAATGGTCAACAACAGCAAACAGCAACAAGTGCAGCATATAACAACTCTTATATAACACATCTTTAAATCACACAACTTCAAATAACACGTCTTTATATAACTCATCTTTAAATTACACATCTTTAAATCACACATCTTCAAATAGTACATCTTTAAATCATACATCTTCCGATAGCACATAAATTACACATCGTTAAATAATACATCGATTAAATTTCATTGCCACTGTTTTCTATCTAATTCCAGTGCTGCTACATGTATCTATTTTATTCCACTTAATTCTATTAATTCCATTACTCTATATTGTAAACTTTGAATTGGAATAGACAATAGCCATCACAGCAATGACTTTCATAAACGTTAACCACCAATTAATTATGACCCTAAGACCAAGAGCTAAAATATCACTCATATATATATATATACACTGTGTGCACTTGAATTACAAAGTGGTACCAAGTCACAAAATAAATATCTTCCTAATCAACAAATTATAAATAAATCATTTAATAATTAGCCACTCTTTAAAATATGGATCTTATAATACATAGTTGCATATGTATGCATATAAAGTATACGGCTTCTATAGCTGAAACCGTGCCTACTCATTGGTGATGATATAATTAATAACTCATAAAATAGTTGCTTTTGTACAGTAAACCGAAGGCATATGCAAAGAAACGAAGAAGATATATATTCAATTCATAACTCATTCGAGGAAATTAAAACCAACAGACAATATAAAACCCAAAAATTAATATGCCACAGGAAGGTTAAAAGGTATGAAGATTCACTTTTACTCATATATTTCAAACCACATCGTAATCATATATAAATCACGAAATCAATATGAAACATCACAATTAAAAAAATCGGCAATTGAACTTAGAATCACAACAACACAAATGGACACAAATTTATTCATAGATTGATCAAAAGAATAAGAAAACAATGAAAATTAACAACCTTTCACTACCCTTTATGAGTACACAACCCTTATGATGAATAAGACTCCCCCTTACATCAATTCAGCAGTTTTCCATCATCTAATCATCAATTCTCACTCAAACCCTAATTTCTCATAATCTCACAAACTCATCCTAAAACATGTTAGTTGCAATCTAATGATCTACATACTTAATATTAGTGAAAGATGGTCTCACCCTTACCTTAGATTGTTTTTCTGAAATCAAAAGCAGCGTTCTTCGTTCCTAGGGTTCTCTCTCTCTGAGTTCTCCTCTTTCTCCTCTTTCTCCAAAAAGCGGTTTAACGTAAAAACTCTTTCTAACCTAAGCTTCTTTATTTATAATACTAATCACTCTTCCTAAATCTATTTAGGCCCAATAACTTATTCTTATTTCTATTCTAACCTCCAATTTTACTTACACTAATAATTCTCGTATTCTAATAAATAATAGAATAATGCCACATAAAAAAATACTAACACCTCATATATATAAATAAATCACGTAAATAGATTCTAACTTAATAAAAAAATAATTAAATAAAAGGAGGGCGTTACACTACATACTTCCGAAGTTGCGACACATGAAACACATCATGCAAGTTTGAAAGATGTGGTGGCAAACCAACTCTATAAGCTATCGTGCCAATTCTCTCAGATATTTGATAAGGACCAATAAACTTTGGAGTCAACTTCTTGGACTTCAATGCACGACCCACACCGGTCATAGGAGTGACTCTCAAGAACACATGGTCACCCTCTTGAAACTCAAGGTCCTTCCTACGCTTGTCATGATAACTTTTCTGTCGACTCTGCGACGCTTTCATATGCTCTCTTATCATCTTGACCTTCTCCGTAGTCTGCTGAACTATTGCAGGCCCCAACACAACACTTTCACCCGACTCAAACCAACATAAAGGGGTCCTACACCTTCGACCATATAAAGCTTCGAAAGGTGCCATACCAATACTCGAATGGTAACTATTGTTGTACTTGAACTCTATCAACGGTAGGTGACTATCCCAAGCTCCACCTTGCTCAAGTACACACACCCTCAACAAATCTTCTAATGATTGAATCGTTCTTTCCGACTGACCATCTGTTTGCGGATGATAAGCCGAACTCAACTTCAACTGAGAGCCCAAAGCTTCTTGCAAGCTCTTCCAAAATCTCGAAGTGAACCTCGGATCTCTATCCGACACAATACTCGACGGGACACCATGCAACGTCACAATATTATGAATATAGATCTCCGCCAACTGAGCTACCGAATAAGTGATATTAATTGGAATAAAGTGTGCCGACTTCGTCAATCTATCGACAACAACCCAAATGGCATCATGTAACACCCCGTTTTCCCAACATAAAAATTTCATTTAAAATCAGAGTATTTTGATCACAACGGAATGTCACATACTTCATTTAAATCATAAAATGGATAATAATGATTATCTTTCAAATTCAACATCATGAAATATCTTAAACTATTGCAGCGGAAAATAGTTCAACATTTTAAAGTCTTGGCACGCAGGCCTTATTGGAAAATCTCATAAATTAGTTCATAAAAGAGACACGTAAGGAATAGAAGTAAAAGCAAGCCCCCATCCCGTTACGTATCAGAGCACCTAGACACCGACTGAGGAGTCCACTCACGAACGCCTCTAATCTTTATTACCTGCACATTACCCACGGTCGAGGCAACATATACGCAGAAGGGGTGAGATTTCATAATCAATACGTTAAGCATATAATCCAATAAAATGCATTTAACAACTTAAGCATTAATAACATATCAACAATTAACAATCAGTATATTTTTCATTTCATAACAATACGATCATCAAATATCATTACTAATTTTCCTCACAATCATAATCAACTTAACACTCAGCATGACGACACAACTCATCTTTGACCATGCAACTCTATCAACTCAACATCAACTCGACAACACAACTCATCTTAGACCATGCAACTCTATCAACTCAACAACAACTTGACAACTTAACATCATGAACTTCTTGATATGCAAATGCATGTGGTACCAATCAACAACAAATGAGCATAATAGGCTCTTCAACGTGTGAGCACAAAGGCTGCCGGGCCTAAAGCCCCCAACTTTAATGAGCACAAAGGCTGCCGGGCCTAAAGCCCCCAACTTTAATGAGCACAAAGGCTGCCGGGCCTAAAGCCCCCAACTTTAATGAGCACAAAGGCTGCCGGGCCTAAAGCCCCCAACTTTAATGAGTATGCAATGGACTCAAACTACCAGCAACTTAGACGACACCATGAACGACTCATACGACTCATAATCATGGACAACTTCTTAATTTCTTGCAACATAGACCGACTCATGCAATCTCAAGACATTAAAGGTCAGCAGCAATGAACAGCAACAGATTTACAACATATAACAGTGTTGGAATATCTCAACATCATTAAAGGAATGGATTACATCAACATAAATATCATAAAAACATCATAACATTATTCATGCAACATTACTAATCATTTCAGTCATATAAACAGACTTCTGTAACATCTAGAAACATTCTAAATCACCCTCATTCTTACTTCTAAGGTCAGCTCAAGACTATACGTGCGAAAGGATCGCATCGGGACAATTTTGGGCAACTAACAGCCTAACTCGCAGTTGCGAGTAACTTCACTCGCAATGGCGAGCAAAGTGTGCATTCTGGGTTCCTACGTATTTACTCGCAGTGGCGAGTTATTCTGCTCGCAGTTGCGAGCTTACAGGTCACTCGCAGTTGCGAGTTGCATTGCTCGCAGTTGCGAGTTCTGGGTTCTAGCTCGCAGATGCGAGTGTTCTTGCTCGCAGGTGCGAGCGATGAATGTCAGTACGGCCAGAAACCTAAAAATTCCAACTTTTCACTTAATCTCCTAATTCTAACCTCAATTCAACATCTAATTATCATCTTATGGTATAACTAAGTTCTGTACACTAATTTAGCATCAACCTAACATCTTTTCATGATTCAATCATCCAATTCGGTCTTAAACCTAATTCCCAATTCTCACCAAAACTTAACCTAATCATGCCAAATTCATCCTATAGAATCATACCCTTAATAGTAATGAAAATTAGTCTCACCCTTACCTGATAATAGCAGAATCGCAGCTCTCCCTCTAGTTCTCCTCTTTTCTGACTTTTCTCCCTTTTTCTCCAAAAACGTACGTATTCTGTTTTCTAACTTTTGTTGTCTATTTATCTCTTCTAATTACTCTTATCACTACTAATTGCTCATCTCACATCACAGCCCAATTTTTCATATTTTTATTTTATTTATCAAATCTTATTTTATTTAATAATAAAATAAGTCATAACAACATAGCAACTTCACCACAACAAAATACTCCACATTATGCAGTTATAAATCATATAACCCACTCAACTTCATGAATCATAAAATTCACACATATCAATCATGAAAATCACGTAAATCATATATATAAATATATTTTTAAATAATCGAATAATTAAGACGGGCGTTACAACTCTCCCCAACTTATAGAATTTTCGTCCTCGAAAATTTACCTCAAGCAAACAACTCTGGATAAGACTCCATCATCTTACTCTCTAGCTCCCATGTCAGGCTTTCACCAGTCGTTCCACTCCAAACAACTCTCACTAGAGGTATCTCCTTGCCTCTCAACGTCTTCATCTTGCGATCATCAATCCTCAAGGGTAAGGTCTCCACCGTAAGGTTGTCTCTAACTTGCACATCATCACTCTGAATCACATGGGATGGGTCTGGAACATATTTCCTCAGCTGCGACACATGAAACACATCGTGCAAATTCGATAAATGCGGTGGTAAGCCAACTCTATAAGCCACCGTGCCAATCCTCTCGGATATCTGATAAGGACCAATAAACTTTGGAGTCAATTTCTTTGACTTCAATGCACGACCGACACCGGTCGTTGGAGTAACTCTCAAGAACACATGGTCTCCCTCTTGAAACTCAAGGTCTTTCTTACGCTTATCATGGTAGCTCTTCTGTCGACTCTGCGACGCTTTCATCTTCTCTTGAATCATCTTCACCTTCTCAGTAGTCTGTTGAACAATTTCTGGTCCTAGAACCACACTTTCACCGGTCTCAAACCAACACAACGGAGTCCTACACCTCCGACCATACAAAGCCTCGAAAGGTGCCATCCCAATACTTGAATGATAGCTGTTATTATAAGTGAACTCTATCAATGGAAGATGACTATCCCAAGTTCCACCTTGCTCAAGTACACAAACTCTCAACAAGTCTTCGAGTGACTGAATCGTTCTTTCCGACTGACCATCTGTTTGAGGATGATAAGCCGAACTTAATCTCAACTTAGAGCCTAAAGCCTCTTGCAAACTCTTCCAAAATCTAGAAGTAAATCTTGGATCTCTATCTGACACGATGCTTGAAGGAACACCATGCAATTTCACTATGTCTCGAATATAAATCTCTGCCAACTGAGCCACAGGAAAACTAATATTAATCGGAAGGAAATGTGCCGACTTCGTCAATCTGTCAACAATCACCCAAATAGCGTCATTTCCCTTAGGAGTATTCGGTAAACTTGTCACAAAATCCATGGATATACTATCCCATTTCCATTCTGGTACATCTAACGGTGTCATCAACCCAGCAGGTTTCTGATGCTCCACCTTCGACTTCTGACAAATCAAACAAGAGTACACAAATTGTGCCACATCACGTTTCAATCCTGACCACCAAAACAGCTTCTTTAAATCATGATACATCTTTGTAGCTCCCGGATGAATGCTCAAGCTACTCCTATGACTCTCTTCCAGAATCATCTTTTTTATCTCATCATTGTCTGGAATACAAATCCTACCTCGGAACCTCAACACACCTTGATCATCGACTTTAAAGTCACCATCTTCAGTTTGATTACTAGCAACCAACAAGTCCACAAACTTAACATCAACCTTCTGTGCATCTCTAATACTTTTCAAGAAATCGTTATCAATTTTCAGCATTCCTAACTTAACGCTCCGAGACGACATTTCACAAACTAAGCTCATATCTCTAAATTGTTCAAGTAATTCAAATTCCTTCACCATCATAGCAGACATATGTAAACTCTTCCTACTTAAGGCATCCGCAACAACGTTAGCTTTACCCGGATGGTAATTCAAACTAAAGTCATAATCCTTCAACAATTCGAGCCACCGTCGCTGTCGCATATTCAATTCTTTCTGATCAAACAAATACTTCAAGCTCTTGTGATCACTAAACACCTCAAATCTCGAACCATACAAGTAATGTCTCCAAATCTTAAGGACAAATACGACTGCAGCTAACTCAAGGTCATGAGTAGGATAGTTTCGTTCATGAGTTCTCAACTGTCTTGATGCATAAGCAACAACTTTACCATCTTGCATAAGTACACCGCCTAAGCCCAATTTGGACGCATCACAATACACTGCAAAAGGTTCATCAGGTTTTGGCAAAATCAAAACTGGAGCCGTCGTCAAACGCTTCTTCAATTCATTAAAACTGTTCTCACAATGAACATCCCACACAAAGGTTTTACCTTTACACGTCAACTGTGTTAACGGGAGTGCCAACTTAGAAAATCCTTCTATAAATCTTCGATAGTATCCTGCCAAACCCAAAAAGCTTCTAATCTCTGTAACCGACTTAGGAGTCTCCCATTGTGATACTGCTTCAACTTTAGATGGATCAACTGCAATACCACTACTAGAAATAACATGGCCCAGAAAACTTACCTCGTCCAACCAGAATTCACACTTAGACAATTTAGCATACAACTTCTTCTCTTTCAGCACTTGCAAAACAATTTTCAAATGTTCCGCATGTTCTTCTTCTGTCTTAGAGTAAATCAAAATATCATCGATGAACACAACCACAAAGCGATCCAAAAATGCATGGAAAATGCGATTCATATACTCCATAAACACGCCAGGCGCGTTACTCACACCAAAAGGCATCACCTTATATTCATAATGACCATATCGCGTCCTAAAGGCCGTCTTCTGCATATCTTCATCTTTTACTTTAATCTGATGATAACCCGACCTTAAATCAATCTTGCTGAACACACGTGCACCCACCAGCTGGTCCATCAAATCATCAATTCTAGGAAGTGGATATCTATTCTTTATAGTTACTTTATTCAGTTGTCGATAATCAATGCACAACCTCATACTTCCATCTTTCTTCTTAACCAACAATACCGGCGCTCCCCAAGGTGAAACACTCGGTCTAATGAACTTCTTATCTAGCAAATCCTCCAACTGTTTCTTCAACTCAGCCAACTCAGAAGCTGACATACGGTAAGGTGTCATAGACACAGGCTTCGTTCCCGGAACAAGGTCAATAGAAAATTCAACTTCTCTTTCCGGTGGTACATCAGGGATTTCATCAGGGAAAACTTCAGGAAAATCACACACCACTTGCAACTTATCAATCACTGCTTGATTCTCCAATGATAAGGATGCCATCAAGGAAAACATCAAGATCCCATCACGCTCCAATTGTTTCAGCTGCTTAGTAGACAAAAATTCTGCTCCACTTTCCTCTTCGGCAGAAGAGAAACGCACCGTTTTACTAAAACAGTTAATGAGAACATGGTTGTACTCTAACCAGTTCATACCAAGAATTACATCCATTCCACTCAGAGGCAGACAAACTAAATCAATCTCAAAATCACGATCAAACATAGACAAAGGACATCGCAAGCAAACAAGAGAAGTAGTCACCGAACCCTTAGCTGGAGTTTCGACGACCATTTCTCCACTCATATCAGACACAGCAAGACCCAACTTAGAAGCACAATCAAAAGCAACAAAACAATGTGTAGCACCAGTATCAATAATAGCAACTAAAGGAGTATTGTTAATATAACAAGTACCTCTGATCAAACGATCCTCATTTTCAGTCTGAGTACCAGTCAAAGCAAACACTTTCCCTCTAGTCTGAGTCTTCTTCGGATTTGTACACTGAGACCCAATATGACCCTCTTCTTTGCAGTTAAAACACACAATGTCCGCATGCTTACACTCTGCAAGTGTATGTCCTTTACTGCCACAACGAAAGCACCGTTTAATATCCTTAGTACAAGCAGTACTCTTATGGCCTTTCTCGCCACAAGTGTAACAAACAACCTCAGCACCAGCATCCTTCTTATTAGACCTCCTCTCATCATTAGCTCTTCCTTTTCCTTTGTCAGCAGGAGCACTGTAAGGCTTTGGGCGACTTTGTTGGCCCTTACCCCTCTTCTCACTCATAATCTTATAATGAGCTTTGCTGTCATCTTCATAGATTCTGCATCTGCTCACCAAAGCAGAAAAGTCACGGATCTGTTGGTAACCAATGGCTCGCTTAATATCAGCACGCAAACCATTCTCAAACTTGATACACTTGGAGAACTCAGCATTGTCCCCCGTGTAGTGTGGATAGAACTGAGCCAGCTCCACAAACTTTGCTGCATACTCCGTCACCGACATGTTTCCTTGCTTTAGCTCAAGGAACTCGATCTCTTTTCTCCCGCGAACATCCTCAGGAAAATATCTGTTTAGGAATTCTCTCTTGAACACAACCCAAGTAATAACTGCATCATCCTGCTCTAGGGTAGGTTGGAGGCTCACCCACCAGTCATCAGCTTCCTCAGCCAGCATATGCGTTCCAAAACGCACCTTCTGATCATCAGTACATTGCATAACTCTGAAAATTCTCTCAACCTCCTTGAGCCACGTCTGTGCTCCATCAGGGTCGTACCTTCCTTTGAAGGTAGGAGGATGATTTCTCAGAAAGGTCTCCAACATTCTCACATCAGCATTCGCACCAGCACCAGCATTTGGATGTTGTCCCACAGCTTGGGCTACAGCTTCCAAAGCAGCAGCAATCGCAGCATCATTTCTTCCAGCCATTCTAGTCCTCTTATAGCAAATAAGATTCGCAGCCTCCAGGTCTCTTCTCTGCACAACACACAACGTTTAGAATATCATAATAGTGGTATTCCAACTGCTAAGGACACAACTCGACTCACTACTTGGCCGGACGGACCGACCTGCTCTGATACCAATTGTAACACCCCGTTTTCCCAACATAAAAATTTCATTTAAAATCAGAGTATTTTGATCACAACGGAATGTCACATACTTCATTTAAATCATAAAATGGATAATAATGATTATCTTTCAAATTCAACATCATGAAATATCTTAAACTATTGCAGCGGAAAATAGTTCAACATTTTAAAGTCTTGGCACGCAGGCCTTATTGGAAAATCTCATAAATTAGTTCATAAAAGAGACACGTAAGGAATAGAAGTAAAAGCAAGCCCCCATCCCGTTACGTATCAGAGCACCTAGACACCGACTGAGGAGTCCACTCACGAACGCCTCTAATCTTTATTACCTGCACATTACCCACGGTCGAGGCAACATATACGCAGAAGGGGTGAGATTTCATAATCAATACGTTAAGCATATAATCCAATAAAATGCATTTAACAACTTAAGCATTAATAACATATCAACAATTAACAATCAGTATATTTTTCATTTCATAACAATACGATCATCAAATATCATTACTAATTTTCCTCACAATCATAATCAACTTAACACTCAGCATGACGACACAACTCATCTTTGACCATGCAACTCTATCAACTCAACATCAACTCGACAACACAACTCATCTTAGACCATGCAACTCTATCAACTCAACAACAACTTGACAACTTAACATCATGAACTTCTTGATATGCAAATGCATGTGGTACCAATCAACAACAAATGAGCATAATAGGCTCTTCAACGTGTGAGCACAAAGGCTGCCGGGCCTAAAGCCCCCAACTTTAATGAGCACAAAGGCTGCCGGGCCTAAAGCCCCCAACTTTAATGAGCACAAAGGCTGCCGGGCCTAAAGCCCCCAACTTTAATGAGCACAAAGGCTGCCGGGCCTAAAGCCCCCAACTTTAATGAGTATGCAATGGACTCAAACTACCAGCAACTTAGACGACACCATGAACGACTCATACGACTCATAATCATGGACAACTTCTTAATTTCTTGCAACATAGACCGACTCATGCAATCTCAAGACATTAAAGGTCAGCAGCAATGAACAGCAACAGATTTACAACATATAACAGTGTTGGAATATCTCAACATCATTAAAGGAATGGATTACATCAACATAAATATCATAAAAACATCATAACATTATTCATGCAACATTACTAATCATTTCAGTCATATAAACAGACTTCTGTAACATCTAGAAACATTCTAAATCACCCTCATTCTTACTTCTAAGGTCAGCTCAAGACTATACGTGCGAAAGGATCGCATCGGGACAATTTTGGGCAACTAACAGCCTAACTCGCAGTTGCGAGTAACTTCACTCGCAATGGCGAGCAAAGTGTGCATTCTGGGTTCCTACGTATTTACTCGCAGTGGCGAGTTATTCTGCTCGCAGTTGCGAGCTTACAGGTCACTCGCAGTTGCGAGTTGCATTGCTCGCAGTTGCGAGTTCTGGGTTCTAGCTCGCAGATGCGAGTGTTCTTGCTCGCAGGTGCGAGCGATGAATGTCAGTACGGCCAGAAACCTAAAAATTCCAACTTTTCACTTAATCTCCTAATTCTAACCTCAATTCAACATCTAATTATCATCTTATGGTATAACTAAGTTCTGTACACTAATTTAGCATCAACCTAACATCTTTTCATGATTCAATCATCCAATTCGGTCTTAAACCTAATTCCCAATTCTCACCAAAACTTAACCTAATCATGCCAAATTCATCCTATAGAATCATACCCTTAATAGTAATGAAAATTAGTCTCACCCTTACCTGATAATAGCAGAATCGCAGCTCTCCCTCTAGTTCTCCTCTTTTCTGACTTTTCTCCCTTTTTCTCCAAAAACGTACGTATTCTGTTTTCTAACTTTTGTTGTCTATTTATCTCTTCTAATTACTCTTATCACTACTAATTGCTCATCTCACATCACAGCCCAATTTTTCATATTTTTATTTTATTTATCAAATCTTATTTTATTTAATAATAAAATAAGTCATAACAACATAGCAACTTCACCACAACAAAATACTCCACATTATGCAGTTATAAATCATATAACCCACTCAACTTCATGAATCATAAAATTCACACATATCAATCATGAAAATCACGTAAATCATATATATAAATATATTTTTAAATAATCGAATAATTAAGACGGGCGTTACAACTCTCCCCAACTTATAGAATTTTCGTCCTCGAAAATTTACCTCAAGCAAACAACTCTGGATAAGACTCCATCATCTTACTCTCTAGCTCCCATGTCAGGCTTTCACCAGTCGTTCCACTCCAAACAACTCTCACTAGAGGTATCTCCTTGCCTCTCAACGTCTTCATCTTGCGATCATCAATCCTCAAGGGTAAGGTCTCCACCGTAAGGTTGTCTCTAACTTGCACATTATTATCAGGAATACAAATCCTACCTCGGAATCTCAACACTCCTTGATCATCAACCTGAAAATCACCATCTGCATTCTGATTACTAGCACCCATCAAGTCTACAAATTTCACATCAACTTCCTGTGCTTCCTTGATACTCTTCAAGAAATCATTATTAATCTTCAACATACCCAACTGCACACTCTGAGGTGTCAATTCACAAACAAGACTCAAGTCTCTAAACTGCTCTAGCAATTCAAATTCTTTCACCATCATAGCCGACATGTGCAATGTTTTCCTACTCAAGGCATCTGCAACCACATTAGCTTTACCCGGATGTTAATTTAAGCCAAAATCATAATCTTTCAACAACTCTAGCCACCTTCTCTGCCTCATATTTAACTCCTTTTGATCAAATAAATATTTCAGACTTTTATGATCACTAAACACTTCAAATCTGGAACCGTACAAATAGTGTCTCCAAATTTTCAACACAAAAACCACAGCAGCCAACTCTAAATCATGTGTAGGGTAGTTCTTCTCATGTATTCTCAATTGTCTCGAAGCATAAGCCACTACCTTGCCATCTTGCATAAGCACACCACCTAAGCCCAACTTGGAGGCATCACAATATACCACAAAAGGTTTATCTGGCTCTGGCAAAATCAAAATTGGAGCCGTTGTCAATCTCCGCTTCAACTCATTGAAATTATTCTCACACTGAGCATCCCACACAAAAGCTTTACCTTTACAGGTCAACTGAGTCAATGGAAGTGCCAACTTCGAAAATCCTTCGATAAATCTTCTGTAATAAACAGCCAAACCAAGAAAACTTCTAATCTCTGTAACTGACTTAGGAGCCTCCCACTGTGATACCGCTTCAACCTTCGATGGGTCCACTGCAATACCACTACCAGAAATAATATGGCCAAGGAAACTTACTTCCCTTAACCAGAACTCGCACTTTGACAACTTTGCATACAATTTCTTTTCTTTCAGCACCTGCAACACAATCTTCAAATGTTCTGCATGCTCTTCTTCAGTCTTAGAATAAATCAAGATATCATCAATAAATACAACAACAAACTTATCCAGAAAAGCATGAAAAATTCTGTTCATATACTCCATGAACACACCAGGCGCGTTAGTAACACCGAAAGGCATCACTTTATATTCATAGTGTCCATACCGTGTCCTAAAGGCCGTTTTCTGCATATCTTCATCCTTCACCTTAATCTGATGGTAACCTGACCTCAAATCAATTTTACTAAACACGCGAGCACCCACTAATTGATCCATCAAGTCGTCAATTCTCGGAAGTGGATACCTATTCTTTATCGTCACTTTATTCAGCTGACGGTAATCTATGCACAATCTCATGCTACCATCCTTCTTCTTAACTAGCAACACAGGTGCTCCCCAAGGTGACACACTTGGTCTTATAAACTTCTTATCAAGCAATTCTTCCAACTGCTTCTTCAATTCTGCCAACTCGGAGGCTGACATACGGTAAGGAGCCATCGACACAGGCTTCGTACCCGGCACAAGATCGATCGAAAATTCAACCTCCCTCTCTGGTGGTACATCTGGAATCTCATCAGGAAAAACTTCAGGAAATTCATTCACCACGGGCAATCTATCAATTATCGACTGACTCTCTACAGACAAATACGCCATCAAGGAAAACATTAAGTTTCCATCATGCTCTAACCGCTTCAGCTGCTTGGTAGATAAAAATTCTGCTCCACTCTCTTCTTCAGCAGAAGAAAAGTACACCGTCTTTCTAAAACAATTAATATGCACATGGTTGTATTCCAACCAGTTCATACCAAGGATCACATCCATACCCGTCAATGGCAAACATACAAGATCAACTTCAAAATCTCTACCATACATGGATATAGGGCAACTCTGACAAACAAACGATGTGGTTACTGAACCCTTAGATGGAGTTTCAACAACCATTTCCACAGGCATACTTGACATAACTAAACCCAACTTATTTGCACAATCAACAGCAATGAAACAATGTGTAGCACCAGTATCAATAATAGCAATTAAAGGAGTACCATTAAAGAAACAAGTACCTCTGATAAGTCGATCTTCATTAGCCGTTTGTGTACCGGCCAATGCAAACACCTTCCCACTAGTCTGAGTCTTCTTAGGCTTCTTGCACTGAGAACTAAGATGACCCTCTTCATCACAATTAAAGCAAACCATGTCACCACGCTTGCACTCAGCCATGATATGCCCTTTCTTGCCACAACGATGACACTTCTTCTCATCCCGTTGAGTACATGCATTACTCTTGTGGCCTTTCTCACCACACTTGTAACAAACTATCTCAGCTTGAACATCTCTTCCCTTGGGTCTCCTTTCCTCAGGCATCCTCTGTTTGCCCTTGTCAGCTGGGGCACTGTAAGGCTTCGGACGACTCTGCTGTCCCTTACCCCTACGGTCACTCATCACCTTGTAGTGAGCTTTGGTATCATCTTCATAGATTCTGCATCTGCTCACCAAAGCAGAAAAGTCACGGATCTGCTGGTAACCAATGGCTCGCTTAATATCAGCACGCAAACCATTCTCAAACTTTATGCACTTAGAAAATTCAGCATTGTCTCCAGTATAGTGTGGATAGAACTGAGCCAACTCCACAAACTTGGCTGCATACTCTGTCACTGACATGTTTCCTTGCTTCAACTCAAGGAACTCAATCTCTTTCCTTCCGCGAACATCCTCAGGGAAATATCTGTTTAGGAACTCCCTCCTAAACACAGCCCAAGTCACAACTGCATCACCTTGCTCTAATTCAGGTAAGAGACTCACCCACCAATCATCAGCTTCCTCAGCTAGCATGTGCGTACCAAAACGCACCTTCTGGTCATCGGTACATTGCATAACCCTGAAAACTCTTTCAACTTCTTTGAGCCATGTCTGTGCTCCGTCAGGGTCGTACCTTCCTTTGAAAGTAGGAGGATGATTCCTCAGAAAGGCCTCCAACATTCTTACATCAGCATTAACACCAGCACCAGCATTCTGTTGTTGTCCTATAGCTTGGGCCACAGCTTCCAATGCAGCAGCCACCGCAGCATCGTTTCTTCCAGCCATTCTATTTCTCTTGTAACAGATAATATTCGCAGCCTCCAGGTCTCTACTCTACATAACAACAGAAATCAGCACAACTGAGACAATATAAATTGTCAAACAACTCTACATGGCTCGACACGACTCTACTAATTGGCCGGACAGACCGACCTGCTCTGATATCAATTGTAACACCCCGTTCTCCCAACAACGTAATATTAATTATTATAATCAGAGTAATCACACAACGGAGTGTCACACTACTTTTCAAAAATTCATAAATAGAAAATATCTATTTATTTAAGACCAACATAAAGAATCTTAATAAACCGCAGCGGAATAATTCTTTAAAAATATAGTTTCAACCAAAATTCAACATCAATGAAAATCTTGGCACATAGGCCCCAACATAAATCAACTTTATTTTCAACAACGATAAACTGTAATAGCAAGTCTTTTCCAAAATATGTGATACATAAAAGAAATGAGAAGACATTCGCAACGATTTCCCCATCCTAGTATGTATCAGAGCCCTAGACACTTGAGCCGACCAAACCTACAAGTCATCAGTACCTGCACATTACCCACGGTCGAGGCAACATATACGCAGAAGGGGTGAGAAACTTATCCAATAATAATAATATATAATTCATCAAATTAATGAAAACAACAAAGCATATCACAACAGGCATCATTAATAATGTATTTAAATAAACACATAGGCAACGACATAATTATTTTCGGCAACAAGGTACAGCAACAACAACAACAACAACGTTATCCACAACGACACCGACAACTCGACAATGCGACAACGCGACAACGACAACAACTCGACAATGCTACAACGACAACAACAACCCAACAATGCTACGACAACAACAACTAATGCATCATGCAGGTGGTACCAATCTACGCGCGTTGAATGCTAAGCATTCCAGGGCATAAGCCCCCAACGATTTGGATGGTTAAAGCATCCCAGGGCATAAGCCCCCAACAGGTGAATGATAAACATTCCAGGGCATAAGCCCCCAACAAAACATGAGTATGCATATGGACTCGACTTGTGTATATCAACATACAACTTCAACAACGACTACAACAACAACATATGTGCCTACAACAATTATGACACACTCCCCAACTTCGACATCAGATGATACAACGACATCAACAACGGAAATCAAACAACATAGCATATATATAAATCAATTACATTCATCTCTAAGTCTAAAACATCCTTCAAAAGCAATTAAGTTTTGATCAATAGGACATAAGTCAAATACCCATAAAACACCTCAACTAAGTCCCTAACACTTAAGTTTGAAGTTGGGAAACCAACCATATGTTTTTGGACTATCTTGGGATTAGTTATGCTAAGTTTTCTTAAAGTTTTCTGAAGATCCACTTGGACTATTTTTATCATAACTCAAAATCTACAAATCTTTTCCACTCCAAACCAAGGCCATTTTAAAGCTAACTTAATTATCTACAACTTTCATGTTTACACCTAAGGCCAGTTCAAAACAGAAACGGGTGAAAAAGACGCAAGAACACGAAACAGGGGAATGCTGTCACTATTACATCGTACTACGATGGAATGCATCGTACTAGGATGGGATACACTGAAAAAGTCTTGTTTGCTGCTGGAAAAATCGTAGTACGATTTCCCAGCATCGTACTACGATGGAACATGGACAGTTCTACGGAAACAGACCAGTTTTCACTCCAAAAACCCCAATTTCATCAACCCAAACCCCAAATTTGATCCCATAATCACCCAAATTGTTTTAGAAACATGTTTACAGGTTTATTAGACAACATAGGGGATAAAACAACATATAATCATGCAATTCAACAACAAGTTTCATCATAATTCATCATCTAACATAACTTCTCAAACCCTAAAAACCAAGAACAACAAATTCATAAATTTTCAAATTATATACCATGATTATTGAAAGGAATCCCACCCTTACCTTATCTCAGCAAATTCTACAGCAAAAAACGATTGGATTCTCTCTTCCTAGCTCTTCTCCTAGCTTTCTCTTGGTTCTTCTCCTTTTTCTCTCCAAAAACCAGTTTTTCTATTGTTTGTACGTGAAACTGTTTATCTCTGCTTCTCTTTCTTTTTCTCCCAAAAATATAACTTCTTTCTTTTCATTTAACTCCCACTAAACTCTCATAATTACTAATTAACTCCCATTAACCAAAATATTAATATTTTACTCCTATTTTTATTTCTCCTAATATTTCCACAAATAATAAAGCCATATAAAATTATATAAAACACTCAAACATCCACTAAAAATAATATAATAAAAATGGGGCGTTACATTAACAATTGACACTAATAAAATTGTAATTCAATTAGCATCTTTTGATTATAATTTCAGAGAAAATTTGATCAGGACCAAAATCTAAAGAATAGCATTTTATAAAACGCAAGAACATACTTAACTCTATTTTTAAATTGGGAGGCACAAGTTAATAAATTGTGGGTTTTTCTAATCTATGCAACATTGCATAGGATAAGGTACACTAAATGCACCATTTTTTTTAACAATAACTATTATATTAATTATCATTTTCTTGAAAAATGGTAATTTTCTCTATCCTATTAATCATCCTATTTTTTTATAGGGAAATGTTAACTTGTGCCCTTAAGACACAAGTTAATGATTTAAATATAGAAATAAATTATTGAAATGTGTGCATTTATTTAGTCTTTCACTTTTAAATGTATTGAATGCACAATTTTAGAGAACATTTTTTCTTTTGGAATTCTTAACATGTGCCCTAAGGGCAGGGGCGGATCCAGATTTTAGGTATATATGGAGCTAAAATTTTAAATAAATATTAATACAAACTTTTTTTTTAATCGACAAATATTATTACCTCATTTTTTGATACAATACATTACAATAAAAATCGTTTTCTATCTATTTGTTTTTTTTGGTTACATTCCGGTCTCTTTTTTTTTGGTTACATTCTATCTATTTGTTTAAAATGAGCTAAAATGACATTATTGTTAATTGTTAATAGAACATATTTTTCTATATCACAAGAGAGTCATTTAAGCATATGAAAGTGAGTGAGTGTGTTGTATGTGTTTTATCTATTAAAAAAATAAAAAATAAAAAAATATAGGGAAACCATGTGGAGCTATAGTCCCATATAGCTCCAACATGGATCCGCCCCTGCCTAAGGGCACGAATTCTTAACATGTGCCCTAAGTTAAATGTATTGAATACACAAAATTTTAGAGAATATTTTTTCTTTTGGAATTCTTAATATGTGCCCTAAGGGCACAAGTTAACAATACCCTATTTTTGGAATTCTTAACATGTGCCCTAAGTTAAATGTATTGAATGCACAAAATTTTAGAAAATATTTTTTCTTTTAGAATTCTTAACATGTGCCCTAAGGGCACAAATTAACAATACCCTTTTTTATAACTACTGTATATAATACTCCATGAATTACATCTGGTAATAAGTATAATAGTGCATGGAGAATTATCCGTGAATTAAATGGAACGATATTTCTTTGTAGGAGGGTGCCATGAAAAATTATTTGGATTTGTTTTTAAGAAGAAAAGTCAGAACAAATTTAACTTCAAAAATTTAGATAGTAGCAACAAATTCAAGTAGTGTCCCTAAAAAAACAAATTCAAGTAGTGTTTGTGTGTCTAAGAAAAAAAACGTAAATATGCTTGTGTGACTCGATGAAATCGTAAATAAGGAATTTCTTGAGAACATATGAGAAAAATGTGGTATAGCTGCCACGTTAGAACAAACGGGTGAGTTTTGGGAACTTGCCATATCCTTCAGAAAAAATTCTAACGCAGAAGGAAAAAAGACTGAAAGAAAAAAAGTTCAACTATACATTGAACTGTGTTTAGAAGATGATTATTCAAATTTTCACAAAATATAATAGAGTAGTTAATAGAGGTGAGAGATGGAGGGAAAATACAATTACTTGCCATTTTTCAAGAAAATGATAATTAATATGATAGTTTTTATTGAAAAAAGTGGTACATTTAATGCACCTTATCCTATGCAATGTTGCATAGGCCGGGGCGGTTGGCTTCATATCCATGGGGTAGCATTGACTATCCCAAAAGAAGGAAAAATCTTGACTAATTGGTATAGGTTTATATGTAGCTACCCCATCAATATTTTATTTGGCTACTCTAAATAATTTTGTTGGTTTAAAGGAAGATGATATTGCACAAATATTGATAATATATTTAGTTTAGTGTCAATTATGAATTAATTTACGTTCTTACAACTCCATAAAGCTCAACTTTTATAAATAACTATTGTATAACTTTTATTTTCTTCGTTGTCGTTTCATTAAATATACGTAAAAATTATTGTAAATTTATTTTACTTATTGATTAAGTTTAATATATTAGCTTTTAAAATATATTTTATTTCTTCTTTATATTTGGCCCCCTCGTAAAAATTGTGTGAACTTCGCCGCTGTGCATAGGTTAGAAAAACTCATAAATCAAATATAGAAATAGTTTATTGGAATGTGTGTATTATATTAATCTTTATAATGAATTGAATGCACAAATCAAATCCTTAAAGATACAAGTATGTGTCGTTATTAAGAAGTTGTGAAGCATAGATTCAGTGACATTCATAAGACATTTACAAGATTTTATTTAGTGTTGAATAGTGGAAAAACTCTTCTAAAAGAGAAGGAAAATAAGGGTTCAAATCAACACTTTTAAAACATACAACAAAACTCACCAAATAAAACATAAAAATAAACAAAAAATTAAATATGAGAATCAGCTTTTATGTCATTTCCCACGTTGAATTTCTATTAGACACATCACACATCTTACAAAACATTAAGTCAAAATCAACTAATTCATTCTAACATTCCTAAATTAACAAACCAAGTTAAAAAAAAAAAAATAATTGTGGTGGCCGGGGATTGAACCCCGAACCTTGAATACATTATGTATTGTCCATATCAACTGAGCTAAGCTCACAAGGACAAACCAAATTAAAATATTTAAATCAGGATAAAACCCAAACAAAATTTTAAAACAAAACCTAAATTGACCAAATATAGAATTAAGCCAAAAAAAAAAGCAGAATAACTTCTAGATTAATTTAATGATAAAATAATCATTCCTTAAGGTTGAGAAAAGGATGATTAATATTGGACAAAGTGATAGACTAAGACAGATACTACCCACACCCCAAATAATTCAAGTTACACCCCAAAATTACTAATATACCATTTAATTAAAATAAACTATAACTATTTTATGTAAACTGATTTTACATATACTACGTAAACTGAGTTTACATAGACTGAGTTTACATAAGTTAAGTAAACTAACGTAAACTGATTTTACACAGTTTATGTAAACCGAGTTTACGTAGTTTATGTAAACTCAATTTACGTAGTTTATGTAAACTGAGTTTACGTGTATGTTATTCCTCTTTAGAATATGTACGTAAACTAAATTCACGTGAGACCTATGTAAACTTAAATTACGTCACCCTTCTACGTAAAATTAAATCAAACAAATCGACAGACAAACGTGAAATTAACAATAACGATAAACATCCATGGTAAAATTAACAACATCGAATAAATCATAGAGCAAACGATAAATAGAAACTCGAAGAAATTTATGAAATTCACTTACTTGTATGAATCGAGTAGGTATCAATGGAAGAAATGTTGATTTAATTAGCGATTTTAGCAGGTATTGATTGCATATCCATGGTGGTTTGTGGGTGAAAAAGGGGTGAGGGTTTAGAATGATAATGAAAGAAGGGTTTTTAGAAATTTAGATGAAGAGGACAATTTTGGTATTATTGTAAAATTTTAAATAAATTTGGGTGTAACTAGAATTATATGGGGTGAGACTAGAAAGAGTCGTAGACTAAGTATGAACAATGAATATTAAAATTTAAAAATGTTGGTAAGGTAGTTGGTGCAACAAGACAGGACCACAATAATCCAAAAAATATCCAACTCAAAAATCCAAAATAGTAGCAACACCAATTAAATTACAACCATATGAATAAAAATTAGTTATTATTTTGGATTGAATTGGATAAACATAAACATCATCCATTATTTCATTTCAATACACTACACTCCAATTATACACTGAAATCAAAATAAAAGCCCCAATTTAGAACATGCCACTGCAAAATCGACTTAAAAAGTATTTAACCTAATTTAAGCGATTTCAATTCTCTCGTTTTCTCTTTGATCAGAAAACATGGCGGATTCGGTTGAGCTACCGAGTCGTTTAGCAATACTTCCTTTCAGGAACAAAGTTCTCTTACCTGGTGCTATCATTCGAATTCGTTGCACTTCACCTACCAGGTAGATGCTTCTTCAATTAAATTCAGGACCCGTTTGTTACAGATTATAAAAAAAGTGATTTTGATACTAAATAATTTAAAGATTAATTTTTTGTGACACGGGTTATAAAAAAAAAGTGATTTTGATCCTTTTTTAAAAAGCGGAAGCTATTTTGCGTTCGTTAATCAGAAGAAAGGTAACTTTTTTAAGAAGTTTTTATAATTTTTTTTGTGGAAAATTTGTATCAAGGGAATGAAAAGTTTTTAAAAAGTGATTATTTTGTCTAAAAAAGTGATTTTTTTTTTCACTAAAAATGTTGTAACAGTGGATTCTAAGAATGTTTCCTTATTGAATGTAGTGTGAAGTTGGTTGAACAAGAACTGTGGCAAAGAGAAGAGAAAGGGATGATTGGCATCTTGCCAGTACGTGATACTGCTGCTTCTGCTGAAACTAAGCAACTTGGTTCCACTGTATCAGATTCTATAGATCAAACTTCCAAAGTTCATGGTGGTTCATCAGATTCTAATGCCAAAGTTCAGAATGATGTTGTTCATTGGCATAACAGGTAGTATGACTCAATTAAGAATTTGATTTAGTTCATTTGAGCATCTTAGATGATAATGTTGTATCAGTAATCTTTGTGGATTTTTGAGAAATGAAATTGTGAAATCCAGGGGGGTAGCTGCTCGAGCATTACACTTATCGAGGGGAGTAGAGAAACCAAGTGGGAGGGTCACATATATAGTTGTTCTTGAAGGTTTGTGCAGATTTAATGTCCAGGATCTAAACACAAGAGGGACATACCATACTGCAAGAATCTCTTCCCTTGAGATGACTAAGACCGGTAACTATTCAATTTATTCTGTATAGCAACACAAGTTTGTGTATAGCTCGGCATGTTACTTTCGAACATTGTTCTGCTTTTTTTGGACTGGTGTGGGGAACCGATTTAAAATATAGTAATATTTATACTTAAACAGTAAATATATTTTGTACTGTGTTCTGCGTAAGATTCCAAGTTTTTTTTTTTTTTTTACAGCAAAATTCTAAGTTATGTATTATGAAACATTACACCACTTTGTCGGGACATATGTCTGCACTTACTGGATGTAAATATTCTGAAATTGACTTTTTACTTTCTCATTATTGTGTTATGAATGCATAGATCATCAAAGCATAAGCACCGTTAATAATTAACACATAAGCTAAAAAATGTTATTCTGTGTGAGAAGCTAATAGGTTTTTATTCTAATTTGAGATAAGTTTAAGATTTATATGATGCAAAATTTTCCTATTTAGACCATATGTTAAAGATCAGATTCAATGACTTCTAAGTGTCATCGTCGTGCTGCCTATTTATCTTTGAAGATGCTGAGTTGCTTCCATTTTTCTAATCTAGAGATGGAACAGGTGGAGCATGACCCGGATTTCATAATGTTGTCACGTCAATTTAAAGCAACTGCCATGGAGCTTATTTCTGTTCTGGAGCAGGTAAAAGCTTGTAACAGTATCACATAAATACCTTCGCTACTAACATAAATTCGTGGAAATAGTGTTCGAGCATTGATCAACAAAAGTGTCGGGCATGCTGATGTAGATGGTTGAAGAATATCATTTTAAAATCCATGATTGCATAAAGTATTTCTTTAATATATGAAATATTGTCTATGGACCCACTTTTTGATAGGCTGTTCATAGTCCAATTGGCTGGTTGGCGTAAACTGTGTTATGTCTATAGATGAATTATTTTGTGGTATTTTGAATATTTCACAGTTTCTGTTGTGTGGGAATTAATAGCTACTGTTTTTCTTCTTTATAGAAACAAAGTACTGGTGGAAGGACGAAAGTTCTTTTGGAGACTGTTCCTGTTCACAAGTTGGCTGATATATTTGTTGCTAGCTTTGAGATAAGTTTTGAAGAACAATTATCAATGTTGGATTCTGTTGATGCTAAAGTGAGGCTTTCAAAAGCAACTGAATTGGTTGACAGGCACTTACAGGCAAGTGATAGATTTAACGATGCTTCCTGTGAGGTTTATTTCCCACTACTTGTCTTTTGATTCCACTTTTGTCTACTGCCAACAGTCAATACGTGTAGCTGAGAAAATCACACAAAAAGTTGAAGGACAATTGTCAAAATCTCAAAAAGAATTTCTTCTGCGCCAGCAGGTTAGCTTTCTCAACATTCCGTGATATATATTTCAAATGCGAATCAGAGTATAGGGGAAACATTGATAAAGATTTATGCTGTACTGAACTACATGTTCCAAGCTAAAAAAAACAGTGACAGTGATTTCAGATGGGAAATCCCTCTAAACGATTCCCTTAGCCTAGCTGAAGCACTGATTTATCTAATATTTGAGACTTCGTGTTTATATGTAAGTTTTTTATGTCTGTATTTAGGACAATATAGGCTTATCATCTAGCTATGAAAATCAATGTCTTGTGGAAAACCATAGTGCCTCAACTTGTCTCATTGTTCGAATGCAAGTTTTTTTTATCATGATCGGTGCCATCTTTGTTGCTCAAATGGTTATTGTCGTATCTACTGATTTTTCTGTGAGCAGTAGATTAAGGTTTACAAACATAGCATCAACGTTTTGCTGGCCTTAAGCTACTACTTGTAGTTAAATGGTACTATGATAATATACATTTCGGCACTGAGTAATTACACTAATTTTCTTCGAGAAAAGAAAAATAGAAATTAAAGTGTCTTTAATTTTATGTATGGAAGCACTATGTAAATGGTGATATGTTATACCAAGGATTTTGAAAGTCTTGGATTCTTGGCCAGTTCTGCTGCAGAGGAGCATTTAATTTTGTTTTTATATATTGTCTTGTTTGAGACTTTATCTGATTGGACTGCTCTTATATTATTGTGTGAAAAATATTCAGATGAAGGCTATAAAAGAGGAACTCGGTGATAATGATGATGAGGAGGATGACCTGGCTGCCCTGGAAAGGAAGATGCAAAGTGCAGGAATGCCACAAAATGTCTGGAAGCTTTCACTTCGAGAGTTAAGGTACTTATGAACAAAATCATAGTTACAAATTCTTAGATTTTGGGCCTAATTCAATCTTAGAAAACCGGTCTGTAAGGTGAAGATTGTCCAAAATTTATTAACTTCATTTAGGCCATATCCCTCTATACCTTGATGAAGTGTCGATCTATTTTAATTTTTTAATATATTTTGTCTTGTCATGTTGATAGTCGATTTATTGATATGAAACAACTTCTTAAGGCCTCAATACTATATTTTCAATTCATCGAGTACAATCTTCATTTAAATTGCAAAATGCGCTTCATGTTCCTACATTCTCCATTATCTTAAAAGCCACTCCAGTGAGGGCACTCTCATTCAAAAGAGGTGGAAGCTGGCACCAATGCTAATTATGCAAGTTCAATGAGTGATAGAAGGCCCACTTCATGCTATTGCACATTCTTATGCAGAAAGTAATTCTGAAAATAGTTTAATTGTGTAAAGAGTACAAACACTATTATGCTTATACAGGCTTTACGGCACAATTGTAAGATCGGCGATGTTGTATGGGATGGAACAGAGTGTTGGGCTGTTAAAGAACCAACACGAAAATAAATTAAGCGTTGCAGAGATGAGGATGTTGTGTTGGATGTTGTAGACTATGCTATACCTATCATGCCTGATTAATAGGCCGAATACAATGATTATACATAATTATAAAATATATGCCTAATAACTACAGATATGGCTATATATTTATAACAAAAACTATGACATTATTTGAATTCATGTCATTCATGGTGAAGGCACTCGGTTGATTTTTTTTGTAATTCTCTCAGGAGACTGAAAAAGATGCAGCCTCAGCAACCTGGGTATAGCAGTTCACGGGCTTACCTGGAACTTCTTGCTGATCTGCCATGGCAGAAGGCCAGCAAAGAGCTTGAACTGGACTTAAGAGCTGCACAGGAACGCCTGGACAATGATCACTATGGTTTAGAGAAGGTCAAGCAGCGGATTATTGAATACCTAGCCGTTCGTAAGGTTGTCAATACCCTATTACTATGCCTCCTTGTAAATATCTACTACTCTACAATTTCGTGTATCTGATAATTCTGATTTGAATGTATCCATCACAGCTTAAGCCAGATGCAAGAGGTCCTGTGTTGTGCTTCGTTGGACCTCCTGGTGTTGGGAAAACATCATTGGCATCTTCTATTGCTGCTGCTCTGGACCGAAAATTTGTGCGCATATCCCTTGGTGGAGTCAAGGATGAGGCTGATATTAGAGGACATAGGAGAACATACATTGGAAGCATGCCAGGGAGGCTTATAGATGGACTGAAGGTTAAATTTCAATTTAAATACTGCAAATTAGCTGTAATTATTGTCCAATTTGAGTTATATTTGCAAATGTTTGTAGGAAGGCATTAGTGGCTGTAGGTTTTATGATACATGGAATGCCATCATTTTCTTGTTATATGCTTTTCACCATTTGTTGTTGTCTCGGTTTGATGTACTAGAGTCGAAGAACCTAGTGAATATTAGGTATTTCTGATTAAGGTACAAATGATAGATTCCAGGACCGTAATTCTTGTTCAGTTATTATAGATTATTACTTCTTTTGCAGCACAGTAGTACGGAAGAGACAGACTAGATTCTCTGTGTCATACTTGGTCTCTCTATTTTCTTATTAATTTCATCCATCAATGAATTCTCATTAAGAAAATGAGATGGGGGTGTTTAAACATGGGCCAACACCGGCAATGAATAATTAAGAAACAAAACTATGCTATCTAAGACTGTTTCAAATTTCAATAGAGGATAACATGAGTTCTATGAGCAGGTTGAGAAGGAAAACCTTCTGAAGACGTCGTTTGTTTCTGCTTCTTTTTCTATATTTAGGCATATGATTCTTTGTTTCTAGGAGGATTGTGAGGCCTAATTTTCTTAGTCCTGACAACTATTTCTGCAATGTGACTGATAGATACTTTTATATTTGACTGATAGAAAGTAGCTGTTTGCAATCCCGTCATGTTGCTAGATGAAATCGACAAGACAGGTTCTGATGTTCGCGGCGATCCAGCTTCAGCCTTGCTTGAGGTTCTTGATCCTGAACAAAATAAAACATTCAATGATCAGTATCCTGTACTCTTCAATATGTTTTCCTCTCGTCTTAGTTAATAAATTATAATATTTTATATAAATATCTCTTTGTTATGAAGATGGAGTAATAAGAAATCAGTACCTAAATTTTATTGTGACACCAGTTATATTGCATTTTTACTCGCAAGCTCGGCCTTCATATTTGTTTTTCACAGTATAAATAAGTTTCTAACTTTCATCTTGATATTCCTAGCAGTATATTTTTGTGTAGATTCCACATGCCTATGCTCATTTGCATGGGAAGTTTCAATGATAATGATCTTCCTAGCAATCTTGATCTTACTAGTAAACATTTTTTATGGAAATTTTGTTAATTTTCTGCCTATCTTGATATATCCATTGTTTCACCAGAACTAGTTTATTTTTTACAACTTTTTTTTTCCTTCTATTGCAATAAATAAACAGTCCATAGTTGTTCCTTAAGTTATCCAGCTATTTGAATGTTCCATTCGATCTATCCAAGGTAATTTTTGTTGCTACGGCAAATAGGGCGCAACCTATTCCTCCACCTCTCCTTGACAGGATGGAAGTCATTGAGCTTCCTGGGTATACACCCGAGGAAAAGCTCAAAATAGCCATGAAGCATTTAATTCCAAGAGTTCTGGACCAACATGGATTGAGTTCTGAGTTTCTTCAAATTCCGAAGGTATTTAATTTATTGACATAAAAGGAAATCTATGAAAAGTGAAAAGTTTATTCTCATTCAGTGCAATTGCAAATAATTTTGTTGCTGTCCTTTTTATGATAAAACAAACAAACAATATTCTATTACTGATAGGAAACATGTGATTTATTGTTAAGTTTACCTGGGTTTAAATGTATAGGCTAGAAATTCAATACCATAGCTATCCATTGTAGCATCTCTTTGTCCAGTCCGCATAATATTGGAAAATTATTGTTTTCTATGTGTTACGCCAAACCATTTTGTTATTTGAGCATTAGAAGTCTCTTTTTAGTAGACCCTGCCCTGGTGCTGTGCTCTCTTCTTCTATATTGTCCTTGATGGTAAAATAACACAATAAAACTAAGAAAATTGTGCAAGATATACTGTATAATTGCACATAAACTCTTTTATTCAGGTTGTTGTCTTAGAAAGAAATTCTGTTCTATAGGGCTTTAACTGGAAACTTTGTTGATGCAGGCGATGGTGCAACTTGTTATCCAGAGATATACCAGGGAAGCTGGTGTTCGAAGTTTGGAAAGGAGTCTAGCTGCCCTTGCTCGTGCTGCTGCAGTGAGAGTAGCAGAGCAAGAACAAGTAGTTCCACTTAGCAAAGGAGTAGAGGGACTTACTACACCACTTCTGGAAAACAGACTTGTCGATAGCGCTGAAGTGGAAATGGAAGTGATACCAATGGGTGTCAACAACCGTGACATATCAAACACATTTAGGATCACCTCTCCATTTGTTGTTGATGAAGCTATGGTTGAGAAAGTGCTTGGGGTAATTTCTATGCAATTTTCTGCTTGTTTTCAATTGAAGCTTCAAAAATACCCATCCAACCCCCATCCAAAAAATTGATAAATTAAATTCTATGAAAAATTGTTGGCCGTCCGTCAGCAACTGGGATCTACAGCTCTAAAGTTTGCCTTATAACTTCGCATTTTACCTTGGGCAATTACATTTTCATTTTATGCAAGTCCTGTGAATGCAATGTCATGTTAAAATGTGCTTTTACATTGAATGAGTGCCTTGTGTATGAAGCCATCTTGAAAGAGATCTTACATAAGCAATCTTCAATGGAAATTACATTTTATAATATACAAGGTGAGGAATGCCTAATTGGTTGATTTCATCAAATGCAGCCTCCAAAGTTTGATGGAAGAGAAACAGCAGAACGTGTTGTAACCCCTGGGATATCTGTCGGGCTGGTCTGGACTTCTGTTGGTGGAGAAGTTCAGTTTGTGGAGGCTTCAACAATGGTAGGGAAGGGTGAATTACATCTTACTGGACAGCTTGGTGATGTGATCAAAGAATCAGCTCAAATTGCACTAACATGGGTAACCAACTACATCTAAATAAGTTTCAACCCACTTTTATCATGGTTGTTCTTTTATGTTCACTACAATGATATGTTTCATGTATGCCTGTCCAGAAAATTTGTTTCGTGTTACTTGTATCGGGCTAATAACCATGTGTATGTGCATGGACACACATACACATGTAAGTGTGCAAAGTGTAGGAGCGACACTTTCTTCCATTTTTTGAGACTAAAACTTAGTCATTTCAATTCCATCTGTATGACATTTGTGCCAATGATAATTGGCTAGCTCAAGTTTGTGTGCATTTGAATAGTTGCCATCTCACTGTTAAATGTTCACAGAAGTTGATGTTTGTATTAATTCAAGACTTGTAAATTGTTTCGACTGACTGTGAAAACTTGATTTATAGGTGAGAGCAAGAGCAACTGATCTCAAACTGGCTGCTGCGGTGAGCATTAATCTGTTGGAGGGTCGTGATATACATATACATTTCCCTGCAGGTGCAGTACCTAAAGATGGGCCTTCAGCTGGTGTGACTTTAGTCACAGCTTTGGTTTCACTTTTCAGTCAGAGAAAAGTGAGATCTGATACCGCTATGACTGGAGAGATGACTTTGAGGGGTCTAGTACTACCTGTTGGTGGTATCAAGGATAAGGTATGTTTCTTGCATTTTTATGGCCAATATAAACTTTCTACTGAATGTTAAAGATAATGTCACACATAGTTAGTAGCAAATATGCAATTGGTTTTGCATTTTTTGGTACTGTTATAAAACCATTAGTAAAGTAATTTCATTATTGCACGGCATGCATAATTAAGCACCTCAATGCTTATGAATGGTGGATATTAGGACTTTCTGGATGGTAACTTACTGTCAAGAGTCACGCATTCAATGAGATATGGCCTGAGCACAAGTTTATAAGTGGGGCAATCATCGCCTTACAAGCCAGTTTTGTAGGGATCGAGTTAGGCTCAACCCTAATTCTAAAATAGTATTAGATTCTATGCAAGATTCGTTCAGGCACCTGCTATCAGGTCCCAGCTATTAGGTCATGCTCCGGATGTCCAGTCCTCTGTGTAAGGGGGGGTTTTAAGAGTCCTCTATGGCCTGAACATAAGTTTATAAGTGGGGACAATCATCACCTTACAAGCTGGTTTTGTAGGGGTTGAGTTAGGTCCAACTCAAATTCTAATACTTACTACCAGTCTCCCTACACTAAGCTAACTAGTGCAACCGCCGATGGCAAGAAAACAATAAACCGGATAACTCTCTGATCACTATATACGAATACTTTTTATACCTGGCTTAAATGCATACATCAAATAAAAATTAACAATCTTTGGTGACAGAAAAATTGCTTATGATTAAAAAGTGGCATGATCTGATTTTGTCAATCTTCACAGATACTAGCTGCACATCGATATGGTATTAAGAGAGTCATCCTACCTGAAAGGAACTTAAAGGACTTGGTTGAAGTGCCACCATCGGTGCTAGCCAATTTGGAGGTAAACTCTGTTGCACGTTTGCTCAATTTTGTAGTAGTTGTGAACCGAGCATATTCAGTACTTGATACTAGGTTAGACATATTTGGCAAATTGATATCAAAACATTTATCACTATTTCTTGTCCGGTCTTTACAATAGAATGTTTTGAAAACACAGTGGACTATGTCCCTGCTTATTTTTTTGTTTTACGTTTATCATCCCTAATAACTCACCAATGAAATGAATATACAGATACTGCTTGCGAAACGAATGGAGGATGTGTTAGAACAAGCTTTTGACAGTGGGTGCCCTTGGAGACAACACTCAAAGTTGTAACTGTATCCTTGAAGGCCCCATTATGATTCAATTATTGCGACACTGGGGAGTGAGTATATCTATCTATTCAGCAGACCGTGATCAACCAAAACTCTAGAAACCACCAGATTGGAAGGGAGCTGACATCTGCATGTATTATTAATACATGATTGAGTGTACCACCATGGACACTAGGAAGGGTTTCAGGATTGCGTAAACGTTTCGTAGTGATATACTCTATCAAGCCACCACTCCATAATTTTTTTTGTAAGTATTTTTCTTTTGCTTTTGGCCAGCTGTACCTATTCAACCTGAGCAAATGTTGTCTCTCTACTCTCTCCTTTGTAATACCCTCTTCCCTGGCCTCATTTATGTTAATTTTTTGCCATTTATGTGGCTATTTTACTGTGCATAAACCATTATTTTTCACGAACAAGGGAGCACTTTAGCTCTTAAATGTGTACAAGGGAGCACTTTAGCCAGTTGGCCCGATTGCAATGTTTAATAAAGGTATGTTTGGTTGAGTTGTTTGTTTAAGTAGAGTAGACACAATTGTATTCAGTAATTTCTAGAAATGACAAAGATCTTAGAAAATAGATGAAGAAAAAGGTTAAACATTGAAATTTAACCAAAAAAAAAAAGTACAATACTCTTTGAACAAAAATTGTTCGAAGGAAACAACTTTCAATTTTTAGAAATGACAGAGTACTTAAAATATTTTTAAAAAGATTGCTAAAGGTCGGAATTTAAAGGCTGCTCTATGGACTGAAAATGTAAAAATAAGGAGACAATTTCCAAGTATTTCAGCACCATCACGGAAAAGATCAATAAAGTGGGATAGGATCCTCTTCATTTTCTATTCTCTCTATTTCCTCCATTACTATAGATTTGAAAATACAAATACAAAAAATGTAGATGTGCATGTTGTTTTCAGTAGTATTAAACACAATTTATTTCCGAATTTTAGATATGACGGATTGAAAAAATTGACTAAAACCGTTGTAATTTAGTCAAAAAGGACTTTACTCTTGGCGTAGAAATTGTTAAAGTGGGGGAATTTTTCTTTAGCAAAGTATATTAACACAGTCAATTTTTTGTTTTTGAAAGATCGACAAAATCTCTAAAACTAATGACACGTGTTCCTTTTGTAATTTTTAAAAATATGTTATAAGATTGTAGGCATACAAAAAAAATACTGTATGCACATTTGATACGTTGAAACGCATATTCAAATGTTTTTCTTCAATTCTCTACATTTTCTTTTTAATCTACACATTATCAAAGAACCCAAAAAAAGTTATCAGCAAGGAGTACAAACTTGCAACAAATCAGCATTCATCGATCAAATGCTAGTGGGAGGTTGGTCATACAGCTAAAATGCATCATCCATCTCACCTTAGGAAGAGACCACTTCACCATGATGTTTTTCGGAAACAGACAGAGGTCGATATAAAGAATCA
The DNA here is from genome assembly GCF_051527215.1 of Medicago sativa. Taxonomy (NCBI): domain Eukaryota; kingdom Viridiplantae; phylum Streptophyta; class Magnoliopsida; order Fabales; family Fabaceae; genus Medicago; species Medicago sativa. The sequence goes on from NC_140753.1 coordinate 6,461,796, forward strand.
TCATGAGTTTCTTTGTTTCTCTATATTCACATGAAATAGCAAGTAGAAGACCAAATAGAAAGGCAATAAGCATTATTGACAAGGAGTTGAGACAAGTTTACTTTACTTTGGTCGACATATTAAAGTTCACCCAAATGAATTTTAAAAGTTATGGGTAACCATATAATCATAATGTCTCCAAAATGGAATTAGAGCAAACATATTTTTTTTATTTTTTTTTTGAGGGAGAGCAAACATAATTTTATTATGTAGCTTTTAAAAATGAGATATATCATTAAAAAAATGGAGAAACTTAGCTAAACGTTGGGATTTGGCCATAAAAGGCTATACTCTTGTGATGAAATATGGACAATGGATAAAATATGCAAGGTCCGGGTTTCAAACACCGGCCACTACCAAAAAGAAATATGGAAAATTGAAGGAAATAATTATAAAAAATTACCTTAACACAATCATTAAAACATCAATATTACAAACACATGTTATTTATTTAAAAAAAAATATCAACAGCAAAGTACTTGAAAAATTGGAAAATGGGGTAAACGAAAAAATTTGGTGAATTACTGCGGTTTGAGGGACAAAAATTGCAAAATTGAACCAAATGATTTTTTTTGTAGTTCAAAGTTATAGAAAAACGACATAATTTATTTAAAAGTAAATAGAGCAGGGAAAAATAAATCAACATCTACATGTAAAATTGAGAAATATCTTATAGAATTCATAAAATTGGCTTGTAAAAGTAAATGAAATCATCTTTAAAAATTATATCATCAATGCAAAATAAATCACTAAACATATGTAGGAGCTCCTTAAAAAAAACGTGTAGAGCTGACTCATGACCTTTTCAAAAAAAATACAGTGCTGTACTATTTTTTGACGCAATACAATACTCCTAGAATACCTTTTTTTTTTAAAATAAATACTCATACAGTACTTAAAATACTCTTTTTTTAAAATAAATACTCATACAGTACTTAAAATAGAAAAATGGTGTAAATGACGAAATTTAGAAAAAAAACACTTTTTTACAATTTAGTTTTTAAAACAAACAAAACAATTTAAAATACTATATGATAACCACAAAATCTCTTGAAGTAGAGTAGACAAAACTTTATTCTGTAACTTTTAGAAATGACAAAGCACTACAAAAATTAAAAAAATAATGTCTAAACGTTGAATTTTTGCCAAAAAAAAAAAAAAAACTATACCTGAAATTGTAAAAGTAAAAATTGTTTTCTAAATAGCATTGCATCATCACAAAAAGTTGCAATAAAGCCATTAGAGCACGACATACGTTTTTTTTATTGTATCTTAAAGATTGTGAAGTATTTAAATGGAATACTGATCTAAGTGCTCAAATTTGGTCAAAAAATTACTCCTTTTGGGACAGAATTCTAAGAAACGAATGAAGTTATTTTTAATATTGTCAACTAATTTTTAGAAATGACAATCTTAAAAATGACAAACTTTGCTGAACATTGGACAATTTTTTTGTAAAAACTAACCAAATAAAATTTAAATATAGGTAAACTACAAGCAATCTCTAAAAAGTGGGGAGAGTAGACACAATATTAAAAGAGCATGAGGGTTACTGGGATGCATTCAAACCAAATAGGCCACTTGTGTCGTATTGAAACTCTGATACCTGCCGCTCTTCACGATTTGTTAAGGACAAGGGTGCGCACTGTTAGGAGTGCGGTGTGTGGGATATGTGGATGGACAATTGACTTGCTCGCCTAGCACTCTTAGCAGGGTTGGTTAAGATTGTGTAGTCACTGCATGAGCATAGACTTTTGTTCTTGAAAAAATGATTTACAAAAAATATGAAATTTATGATTAAATACATTAAAGAAGGAAATGGCAACCACCATCAAAAAAACAAAAACTACTACAAAGAAATAACTTTCTTGTATTATTATCCCGACTCTAGGACTTTACTTTTTTACAAGGAAGCAAAAAATGCAGAAACTGTACTTGAATCTCCTGTACATCTCCTGAGTATATTCACACGGCAAGGCAGCCACAAATAAAACCTCCTTATGGATGTTCTCATTCTAATGTTTCAGTTCCTTTTCTGTTATAAACCAGATTCATGAGCCCAAAAGGCATCTGGATCAGGACAAAATAGAGAGAAGTCCTGGATTTCCATATTCGCTATATGCCAATTGACAAAACGGGCTTGTACCGACTTGAATAGAAAAAGGATGATGGGCAAAAGCCAACATTTATCATCTTCCCTGCAAGAGCATTCCATCAAAACTTAAAATAGAGTACCAAGTTTAAAAATACAGTACACCAAGAAGTTCTAAAAGAACGTAAGCGACAAAAATTATAGTAAGCAAAGCAAAATCATCAAAACTAACTAAAACCAATTTAGTGGCAAAAGACTCCATGGATCCATGTAACAATAATGACTAGCCCACATTTGATCGGAGACATTGCTGCCACTTTGTTGATGGCTCAAAAAGAATGGGGAAATATGAGGGATTACCTGTGGCTAAGGAAAAGTGGTGGGAAATCTGGAAAAGAAATTGTTAGGAACTACAAAACTAAGTAAGCATTGGGTGTCAGAAATTAGCCATCAAAAGTATTGGCTCTAGTGGCAAAATGGCTGTGGTCGCTGGATGCCCATTGTAACAAGCTATTTAGTGCATGATTTAGATTGAAACATGTGTAATGTCAGGTGATCACTGCTTGTCATGTCAGGTCCTGGAAGTGTATCTATTAGGGTCATGTTTTTTCAGAGCACTAGATACTCTTGGTCAGGGGGTTTTGGCACTTGTATCAAGCTCTAGGAGGACATCGCTGTAGAAAATACCTTTTTGTTAGTGGCCTATTCCAGAACTCTATAATCTTTCTACCTTCCATATTTTCGCGACTAAAATATTTTCACAGCGAAATACATCCTTTTGCAAAATCAAACTTTTATACTTGTGTTGGAAGATTGTGACAAGATTGAATCTGAGAGGGTGTAAAGGAAGTGAGACCTGATGACCAAACACGGCATAGTACAAAGAAAATAAGCAGGAGAAATTTTGTGATATTTCAACATGACCTCCTTAACACGGATACACAGGCTTGTATCTGTGTGGCCCAATTAAAGCAGTAGTAAAAGCACAGAATAAAAATGAAATAAGAAATAACCATTTCTGTAGCATTGAAAATGCAAAGATAACTAACTACCCACACCAAACAAATCCATATTTCGGCTTTTTTAATATTATACATGACACTTTCCCTCAGACAAGTCTTACCAAAACCTCTATGCAGTAAGGATAAAATGATGCAATAATTTTTCAGATTTGATTTCTTAATGTAACCATCAGACACGGGTAAATTTAAACAGAATTCATGCCGGTTGTAAAATATGTTGCTGTTTGAGAGGAAATGATGCCATTAAGAAGTTGATTACCTCTTAACATTCCGCGTACTTGCCTCATCGGGGTAGTGCATGTGGGATAATGTATAATGAAGGAGGCAACAAATAAAAGCCACTCCCTGCATACGCCGGTGCACACACGTTAGATAATGAGGAAATATATTTCAAATGATTACATGAATTAACATATTTTAAAAAGTTAAAAATTCAATATGCCTAGAACATTTTAACTTTCCCTATTTAATCAGGATTAGGAGTCTTATACTTTCATGATTAATTTCCATATTTAATTAGAATTAAAAGTCTCAACAAGGGTAGTATCTAGTCTTTTCTGTATCAAATCATAAATTCAGAGTCTAATCTTTCTCTTCCCTTCTTCCTTATCTAAAATCCAATTATTTCAACACTACTTTCCTTATAACCCAAAATTTTACCACTAAATATTGCATTTTTCAAGTACAAATTATGTACCACAAACCTCAGTTGCAATTTTGATATTTCCAAGTAAATGTGATATAGCAGTTAGAGCCTTTTCATATGCTTAACAATATCTTTCAGCAGTTTCCTCTGAACATTTTTATGTAGTCCATATTTTTAAAGCAGGTTGCTCACAACAAAGCCTATTTTTACTGTTTCTCATCTACTTTATATGTGTAATGGGACGTTATACCAAATGGCATCACAGTATAAGTAAAACTTACAATGTTAGACAGAGAAGTAGCATTCCACAGTGCATAAACTCGAGAAGGTGAAGCTCTTCTAGGTTCTTTACTGAATAAAGCATTCAAACCAGCAGGAAATGGGAAAAGTAGAGATAGAGGAAGGATTAGTAAAACAGAGAGAAAAGCTGCAAGAGAAATCCAGTAGAACTGAAGCAACATGAGGACAGTGACCGAAAGATCAGCCAAAAGCATCAAAGTAATCAGCAGTTGCACAGTATCCTGAAACAATCATGTCATGTATTAGACAATCATGTCATGTTCAATTTATAGTTGTGGAGGTGAATCACCTAAAACAATTTAACTACCTGACGACCAACAGGTCTAGTGTTGCACAACAGCAGCGAAAGTGGGAATAGAAAGTCTCTTTTGAAGTCCAATGATCTTAAGGTAGCATCATTTATCAGGCCACCATTAATACCTCCAGTTATCCTTTTAAGAGATAACGAATTGCTCATGTATTGCCAATTATGTTGTAGCTGCTGAAGATTCTTTATTCCATGTGCCACATTTTGCCTATCATGAACACAAAACAAAATCCCGTGAAGCTAATATACATAAGGTATTTATAAAACAAACCATGAATTCTTGCCTTCCTAATCTCCATCTAGGAGGAATGAAAACAATGTCAAGGATTCATGCAACTCAAGATGAGATGGTTGATCTCATTCCCTGTCATGTTATGGCTTAATTGGATTAAACCAAGCTACAGTCTTAATGTATGCATGCAGTATTAACTCAGCGTCATAAATTACCTCATAGCTTCATCAGTACCAACCCGAGTATCAGACTGGTGCAAACCATGAAGGGAATATTCCCCAACTGCTACCACAACACCCAGCTGATAGTAACCAGAAGCTGTTGCTTGGAACCATCCAAGTTCAATTTTAACTCCGTGGAACTCAAGCTGGGGGTTTGCATGGCTATTTATCCAATCAATAACAGGACCTAGTGCGGTACGAATTGATCCATGCCTCACTGTCCGTAACTGAGCATTTAGTCCAGATACCAAGCGATTCCAAACAGTTGCTGGGACATGCTGTTGATATAAAGTTTGGCACTTGTATGTGAGTTATGTATAGAGAAAAAAAATAACTGACTAAATCTTAACAACCAGCCTAATCAAGAGACCTGGCCAAGGAGGTTGATCAACAGTGTATCACTGTGAAGATTGTAAGGCGCCATATAGCTCCCATCCCCACCAAAAATTATGCACATGGGGAATCTCTTCTGTATAATTGATACAATGTCTAATCTCTTCTCATCACCACCAAGGAAAAAATCAATGTATGCTACCATTAAATCTGGAGTTGCCCCAACCTGCATCGATTGTTTCTTAAATTAAGGACATTAATATGGAGGAAAGCGTGCACCACTTAATACATTGAAAACCTTAAATTGCAAGGTCTTAAATTCAAATACCAGTTTGTCAGAGAAAATTGGTTTACGTATGCATAAATAACATTGTTGCTTACAATTGTCTAGTGTGTAAATGAAGAGATGCAGTCTAATAAACATGACAACATCATCCGAATTTCGATACAGCCATGTTGTAACTTTCAAGCTAACGTACTGATTGCTTATATGAACTCTAAATGATCACAAAGAGGTAACCAACAAACTTTCTGATAGTATATTACTAATCAAGATATAATTCTTAGAAGTTGAAGCATTTTAATGAATAGAATATGGGTGAATAAATACATCGGTAAAAATCTCTACCATTAAACATGCTTATACCATGCTCAAGAACATATGCAATTTATGGAAATCTTTCCAAGGAAAACCAAAAGTGAAATCTTGATGGTGAGAAGGTCAACATAATTATATTCAGTGAAAGGCCAGTCGCTTATACCATAGGAATATGATGCACTAGTATCAAAAAATCACATAACCTTAAAAATCAATTCATTTTAGAATTTTAGTTTAGCTTTGATTTTTCATGATGACTGTATTATTATTCCATATTTACTAGAAGCTTTTCAGATTTTTTATATCAACTTAAGACTAACTATGTCCTTCTCTTTATTTTGTACTGCTACTGTCAGCAGACCAGGCCTTTGGCCTATTATTGGTCTTGGATTGTTCGTTTGATGTTTGTGTCTTGGCTAGGAAGCCCGAGTTGAGATCCTCTCCATTTGCTTAAAATAAATGGAGAATGCCATTTAGTGAGAGATGGATACAAAAAAGTTGATAGTGGGTCCTATCACTAAGTGGGTCCCACCACTATTAATTATTTATATTTTTTTTCCAAATTTCATTGTGTCTTTATCTCTCCAAATGGAAGAAATGGAGAGGGTACTAGATGGAGAGGATCCTAACTCAGGAAGCCTTACTAACCTACAAATCACCCTTAACCTCACATTTCCAAATTCCCAATGAACCTTTATTCTGCTTATTTATTACAACTTCATCCTTGATACATCAAAGAAATTTCAATATGTTAAATCCTAAAGGCCTCTGCTTACCTACATCATTCTACCTTGTCTCTAACTATTGCAAGAAAAATTATATCAACAAAAGTGAATAACTAGGAATTTTGTGGAAAATACTCCAGGATGTTAAATGTTTAAAAAGTCAAACCTTCATCCCTTTATACAAAGCACGGGATCGACAGGAGCGTAGACAAGAATGGTCATATTCAGACTTGACATATTCCTGAAGGCGGCCAATTTTGACTGTTCGCCGCCAACGCTTCCAAGACCAAGCACAAGGATATGCCACAACTGAAAGTATACTGTGCACCGATCCTTCCCACCAATCATATGCAGCAACAGAATTGATCTCATCAATAAATCTATTAAAAGCATCCTCATACCTGCATCCCATTAGGATCAAATCCTAATCAGAACCATGATTATTGTTTAAGAGTAAAGGTATAATATAAAACAATTAATGTGTCGTTTCAGCTAACAGATAAAACTTTTGGGATAGATGGTTGATAACATTGTTTCAGAAACTGTTAGGAGAAGGCATATTAATAATTTATTATTACATCACAGCAGTTTTACAGTATTGTGATGAGAGATTAGAATGCTAAGGTGTCATTAAGCCTCCCAAACTGGGTTTGTTTATCTTTTCTTTACACATAGATGCTTGATGTAGAATCTTTATTCAGGAGTCTTTCCCGTACCAGACGCCTTTTGCAATACAAACTAAGAAAAACTTGTTTGGCAGCAAATATAGGAATTCAAGAAGTACAGAGTAAATTAAGTTCGACCCGTAGGTGGAATAGCCGTGATTTTTAGCAACACTGAAGATTTATGATTTGGACTAAAACAAATATACTATCCAGTATTTATCAGCACATGGTCCACAAAGTAAAATGACATCAGAATCCATGACATGCACATGTGAATAAGTATTTTCTTACACAATTTCAATTATAGCATGGGGAGGTGAGTAAGGAAGATGCCAGGGTTCTCTGAACGTATTAGGACCCATAAAGTACATTCTGTGTACATGACTTTGAGTTTCATCAGTTCTGGCTCCACGCACCTAGTTTAAAAAAAAAAAAAAAACAAATGTAAAGCATCCAATAGTTTCAGACGTAATGTGTAGAAGGTCAATTATCGCCACAGCAAGACCTAATTAAACAGTGCACACTTTGGTATCAGAATAGTACCTCGGAAAGAGAAAGGAGATGTGGAAAACTATGATGATTATGTTGTTCAATTGGACTCGAACTATGATATGAACCAGAACCAATCAACTTGATTCTCAAAGTACTTAATAGCAGAGCCAGCAGTAATAAAACGAATGACAACACTACTGAAAACAGCCAGGGACCGCCAAATGTATAAATTAGCTCCTCTAGAGGCGTATAGCAATTCGGCATTCCATACTTATCTGATATACATTTATATGGACAAGAGCGCGTTGTAACTCCCCCTGCAATGAAAAGGACCGCATTAAAAATGAGAGATAGAGCAAAGTTAGGGACATAAAGCCAATATAAACAATCAAAGATACCTCGTTTATATATGAAATTTGCACGATTTGGAAGAAGATCGAGAGGACAAGGAATGCAAAGATGTGCATCGGAACCATCGACATCTTTGTAAGTACCAACAGGACATTCCTGAATATTTTACAAGAGAATAGAATTACGTCTTCTAAAAATATCCGTACAATGGGGCAAAACGAAAAAACATTTTTTCAAAGCGGAGCTTGCTAGTTTCTCCATATTTCTTGTTTACCACAGAAAGTGACAGATAGATACACATATCCAATAGTCTAGGCAAAAACAAATGAATAAAAAACCAGTGGAACAAACCTCGCAAAAGATTCCATACAGGCCTTTTGGACATGCTTTCCCAGTTATGGTACCCTCCTGTCCATGAAAGCCATCATTGTCTCCAGCGCCTCCACTGTTTAAAATCATAAAGAGGTGCTATTTTTTAGCAGTTTATTTAAAGAAAATGTCTGTTACCTTTTTAGCAAAATAATGATTACTGATTACATTATTTACAACAATCATGCTTCAGGTTACTTAATATAGTAAAATTTCAGATTGGTACTCAAAAGACTATGGTGTATGTTCATTAGTCCTTTAAAGATGAAAACAGTGTTCTAGACCAAGGAAAAGCAGGAACGTTCTATTATGCTCTGATTCTAAACCCAGTAACAGAAAAGTGATGATGCATACCTATAGTTCATGGTGCCGCTAATACTTGCAACGGGAAAATATTCTTCCCCCATACCAATCTTTGACCAATGGAAATGAACTCGGCCTCCTCCTCCACCACCACCACCAAGGGAGCCACCATTACCCCCAACAATAGATAAGGAGGAACTCTCCAAAAGCCTGAATTCTTGAAGGAAAAGAAGGACTGTTCCACCAGAACCTCCGCCAAGACCACCAACCAAAGAACCATCACTGCTTGTTATTGCTTTGCTAAAGCTTTCACCATCGGCCCTCAAGGATCCATAAAGGTCAAGTCTCAAAAGTGGCCACTGAATGGATCCCATCACTAGCCAAATTTAAACAAGAATAACTTCTATTAGAGAGTATTACAAAAAGTATAGATATTTTCGTCATATAAAGAAGAGGCAGACATATAGAATCTGCATCCATGTTAATATCAGAAGCAAACTAGATAATCCATTTTATTGAAACATATAAACTCAAGGGATATTTAAAACTATTTACCAATCATCCCTCCTCCAACAACATGCCCATATGACTCATTAGGGCCCTTAGTTCCACTTCCCAATTCACATGGAAGAATAGCATTTCCATATTCATTGCCACCAATACTCATTATCCCATTGAAATATCCAGCCCCTCCTCTTCCACCATGTCCAGCACCGCCGCCAGCTCCATTCAAAAAATTCCCCTTACCAATGCCTTCGGTGCAACCTGAAAAAGGTCTTGATCTAATTAAAATATAAAATTATAATATCCTTTTTTGGCAATTAGCATTTTGACTAGCATACAAAAACATAGAAGGGATGAAAGTAACCAAGAGTAACGGATTTTGAAAAAATTTAGTTACCTAATTCAGAGGCCGTAATGATACCATCAGTATCAACAATCACAGTCCTTGCCCTGTGAATATGAATTATGCTTCCCTTCATAATGCCATTTACAATAAGATCCTCAACACGACAAATCTACAAACACTCAAAAGAAGAAAATATTGCTGTTATTGAACCTCAGTCAAAAAGCAATGCCCAACCAAAAAGTTGAATGTGTTGTACTAAGGAGAAATGCACTGTACTTGTCGGTATTTCAGATCACTTTTTTCTATAAATTTAAAACTCTTCAATACTTTCACCTAACAAGTTAAGCTTTTAAGATATTTGGTTCACGACAAATTGCATTAAATGCAACAGAAGTGGGGGGGAAGACGTTCCAACTGAGTGTAATAACTGAATACCAAAAAAATAGTGCAAGAATGTCTTTTTAAAAAAAAAAAAAATACATCTAAAAGTAAAACCTGTGCTAGAAACAAATCTTACTTGAAGTGAGAAGGATAGTGTATAATTGACATGACAGTCGTCAGGTGGAGTTATCAAATCTATTGGGCATCTCTGAATGTCACAGAGATGTTTTGTAACCCTACAAACATCATTAAGAAAAGAGAACAATATAATCAATTAAGTTTAGAGTTTCAGAGGAGTTCAACAGCTGGATGGAAAATATCTAAGTCAAGCAATGCGGCTACAAAAGCAATCATACTTACGTGCCTCTACTAGCATCATCATCCAAAGGCGCTTGAAGTAAAGAACCTGGACCAACCTGTCAGGAGTGGAGGGCTGTTAAAATACTGCATACAAATTCGTGAATTCTGGAAACAGTGACAAAACACAACTTGTCGTAAAGCAAAAAGAAAACAGAAAGCCTTGAAAAGAAAACAGAAATAGAACATGTGCATGCTGAAAATTCCTGCTTTCTGATCCATCTATACTGTGGCTATGTAGATATTTGCTCCTACTAATCGTAGACAGTATGTTCAAAGAGTTAATTGATTTTATCTTTTGGATATTGGCATCCCCGGCATGAGGGAGAGCCCTAAACAATTAAAACTCTAGAAGAATGTAATACAAATCTCTTGTAAGTTGTAACACTTATTCTTTAAAAAACTATAAGCGTATTACTGTATTTGTAATTGCTTACAGTTACATTATAGAAGAGAGACAAGGATAGCCGCTGGCCTTTGATAGCATCACCATCACCAGTCAATTGTAGCAGCCCCTGACCATATAAGCCCAAGTTTGTATTTGAACTAATTACAGAACGTTGCTGCAAAGGTAAGAAATCACAATCAACGTGAACACTGCGACCCGCGAAGAACAAGATATGGTTCTGTAACCAAGAATACTACATAACTTGAATTAATGATAAAGACCATTTACCCTTAGGACAGCCAGATTTCTCACTTCAAGTACTGAAGCAGACACAACAGTACTTTTACCACCGTCAATTTCCATTGTGGAGTTCCACATGAGCAGCATTTTAACAGCAACTCTAAATGCACCAAAAACCTTCATATATGTATATTAAAGGTAAAATTGTTAAGTAATAAGCTGACAGTTGAAACTAAAGCTCACATAAATAGGATTCTAAAACTAGGGACGCCTAAATGGATTGAGAGTAGAACTAAAATTACAGAAAAAACACTTTGAATCGCTATATTGTACCTTTATGATAGAATCACTCAACAAAAGTTCTTCTGCAACAAGCTCAAATTCGGAAATTGGAAAATCAGACAACCCAAAGATTAAGCTTCCTCCATTGTATACACTTATTTGGCCTCTTACCTTCATAATTGGAGAATTCAAATAAACATCATATATTAGGCTTCAAGGGTTAAAAATTGCATGGACTAATAAATAAATTAAATGAAATATATATAATGGTCCAATGAAATTATTTTCAAATGCAGAATGTAATATTAAAAAAAAAGTTTCACACAGGACCTTTTATTCTTGAAAACTCTATAAGGAAACCAAATTGGCTCATTATAGTCGTTATAACAAAATCAAGGTATCCACAACTTAAGGGAAACATGGCAAGAATCTCTACTAGCATTGATATATACTTTTAAGTGTTAATAGTGTTTTACCCCCCCGGTAATATAGGTCATTTTCGGTTTTCCACCCTGTAAAATTTTTTGTTTTGTTTTCGTCCTTGTAATTTGAAATTTTTTTGGTTTTGGACCTTCATGGCAAATTTTGCCCCCTGTAATTTGAGAAAATTTCGGTTTACCCCCTTGTGATTTGAGCAAATTTCGGTTTACCCCTTGTTGATTTGAGCAAATTTTGGTTTAGCCCCCTGCCATTTCGTCGATTTTGTACTGTCAAAATTCATAAAGGTCCAAAACCATAAATCTTCAAATTACAAGGACAAAAACCAAACAAAAAATTTTACAGGGTGGAAAACCGGAAATGACCGATATTACAAGGGGGTAAAACACTATTAACCCTACTTTTAAAAGCCATGGCTGTCATACACAATGTTTTATAAAGTAACTCAAAGATCGACAGAAGCTGTTAAGGATGAGAGAAAAGATACATATATGATTGAATCCATCTGTCTAAATTACACAACAGATATGCTAAGATAATCATGATGTAATTAAAAGAATAAAAAAGTCCTCACTAAAATAGTTGCAAGATATGACCAGCTTATTTACATTTATTTCAACACCCTCTCTCATGCTAAAGCATATAGGCCACATACAAACCAAGCTTGGTACATATATTTACTTATCATTGTCATGGGGCCTTTGAGAGACTAGTTGAATCATCCGCATATCGATCATTTGAATTGACTAAGCCAATTGTGATATCTCTAGATAAGACTTCTTCGCTACTAAAATGGTACTCCCTCCCTAATTACAAGACCATTTACAGAAAAATGGTTGTCCCTAAATATAAGAATTACTACAAATTACTAGATGCATTTATTACTCTTTTTCCAATTATACCCCTTATTAATACCATCAAATTATCTTGGAATATGATAAGTAATATTGAATGCATTTATCTACAAATTAGTAATAGTCACACACATTTCAGACAAATTTATTACTCCAACAACTTTTCTTAATACCAGTGTTTTTTGTAGAGTGTTCTTATTAAAAGGGACAGAGGGAGTAATAAATTACAGTATGCTTCGTGAAAGTGGAATTGGATGTGATAAAACTGTTATGAAAGAAGTAGTCTGTTGCAGCAAAAATTCTCTGAAAAATGTGTAAAATATAGTGATAAAATGACTACATATGATCGTGTGTTTGTCATGGTACATAATGTGTATAACTTTCCTACCTGAACTCTGGACCAAACAAGTGGAACCAAAACTTTTGCATTATTTTCCACATAAACATTTGACCATAAAGGGCTGGTTGAGAAGTCAAGCAAAGGAGTTTCTGTTTCTGTTGAGACATTGTCATTGCTGACTTTTAAACTTAGTAAATTTGCATTGAAATATGTGCCAGCTGCTCCAGAATTCCCAGTGCAGCCAATACTCGAACCACCTGTCACAACAAATGCATGTATTGTGTAGAAGTTTCTTCTATTCAAATTAAAAAAAAAAAATAAGGCATGCTTGCATGCTATATGAATTGAAGAAAATTGAAGATACGGAAACTATCAAATTGTCAGCCAAAAACTTTATATCAAGAGAACGTATATAAAAACATTAAGTGCAACATCAACACCACCAAAAGATTCGGGTTTTGTGCGAGTGTGTAAAGGAATTAAACTCCTTGCTTTTGGACAGAGGTTGGCATCCACCTCTTTTCACAAGGATACAAGGGCAGTCCTTCAAAGAGTCTTAAAGAATTAAGCTTGTAAGAGACGGAAACAGATACTTGCTTGACATGAAGGACATCAATGTGACAATGAAAGCCAATAACATAAAAATGGACTCTAATCTGGAATAATGGACAGATTCCAGAATCTAAAACAAGAGAACAACATTTCAGATAATCATTAAAATTCAATGGAAAGCCTGACAAGTTGAGAGCTTTTGTTAACAATTGATATCTGCACTCTATACTCATACAATTTAAAGGATTGAAAACAGGCCAGGTTTCTCAATTAAAAATGAAATTTTTCCTTTACAACAATTTATGTAGCACCTACTGTAGCCTGTATGTAACTTATAATTCTTTTTTCCTTTATGAAGGAAGTATCATGTCCTCACCTACACTCATTTTCTTTCAGTAAAAATGTGGTATTCTGCTTATTTCGAAAATTGCGAACAAGTTGTATTTGTTTAAAAGAATTGTTTGGCCCTTTGATTTACATAGATTTAGCTTAACACGCTTACGGTAGAATTAAACATCAAGCATGGGTCATCTTTGGTTTAACCACCATGTACAGAAAGTGAATGGAAACAAACCATGGACAGTAATTTTAAAATCTTCTTGTATGCTGTAACAATTAAGTGATATTCTTCCTCCACCACCTCCACCCCATCCCGTCCCACCAGCAGCACTGATAATACCATATCCCTTCCTACACTCATCCAAAAAAAAAAAAGCCAAGTCCATAAGAAAGTTACAAGAACATTACACTACACAACATGTGTTAGTTCCCTAATAAACATATGATAAAGATAGTTGTAAAAACTAGAAACTACTCAAAAACATTCAACAAGTACAATTCCAAGAATATCAGCATTTCTTCAGAAGAAAAAGAATACTGCCATTTGCAAATTGTAAATGAAAAAAGAATACTGCCATGTGCAATTAGCAAGTAATAACTGTTAGTAAAAGTGACTTCAGGTGCCTTAAAAATGCATTTTCCTTGTCAATCAATAGTTACAGACAGCCTTAAAAGTAGTTTAGAAGCCATAACATGAAAAACAGGTATATGATCACAGACTGACAAGTACTTCATACTCACAACTTTATGGCGTGTACTATTATACTTCCGCCGGAACCACCTCCCCCTTCATACCCTCCATCTCCTCCCTCTGCAGTAACAGACCCATTTAAATATATAGTGTCCTTCGCTAGAAGCTTAATACGCCCCCCACCATTCCCTCCATATTTTTGTTCAGCAGACTTTCCACCACCCTTGCTCCCGTAGCTCCATGGTTCAGCCAAGGAAGACCATGCATAAACATCACCACCCCAGTTTGTCTTATTGTTTTTTTTACAAGATGCACCACGCCCACCATGCCCTCCACCAGCACCTTCGTTATCACTAGGCGTGCCACTAGTTTGGGAAGGCGGTGCCCCACCCAAAGATGATGAGTTTATAGCAGAAATGTAGTCCATGGTGACATTGGCAGCTGATATAATAACAGAACTAGCAACAATAGATGAATTTTGACCAAGTTTAATGTTGCCAGACACATTGACTGTTATCATGCACTCTTCTATAGGACATAAGAGTGAAACATGGGAAAGTATCTCCAGGTTCCCAGTACCATATATGAGAATATTGGATTTCAAGTAATGAGTTGAGCTTAGCAAGCATGTTGTATTAAAAGATCCTACACCTTCCAAGTCCTCACAAGAAACAGACTGATTCAACGTTTCAGCAAAAGCAAAGTGATCGAGCTGAGAATCATCACTGATAAGCGAGTCGGTAGAACCCAACAAGAGTTCTAAGCCGGTACTAATGTTCAAATGGTGTCCTGAACTAACAGAAAGGCACGGTATATAAAGATATCCCAATAGAATGCAGCAGCAGAGGAAGTTAAGCATTACGGCAGGTAGGTATGGGTAGAACTGAGAATCAATGTGAGGTTTGAATCAGGTGTGTGAAGATGATTATCTGTAGTTGTTTCGGAAAGCTACCTCCATACGAATTAGTATGGAAGGAATCCAGTTATATAGATATATTCTGCAAAATTAAATAGACAGGAAAATAGCAAAGAATAAGAAAGTGATTATGCAATTGACATCACATCAGCACTTATAAACACGAATCTGTGAAATGAATTAAGTCTGATCGCGTACAAAAATTATGTATATCCTTGGAGGCATGAGTCGAGTAACAAACAGAGTGAGTGAACATGAATCAAATAAATTTGTAATTGATTTGTGAAACAAGAAAACATTGGTATAATATTGAATTCATGGAAAGGTGCAGAAGAGTGAAATTCAAGAAGTGACAAAGCTCGATCGGAAAAGAATTCATGCAATGCGATCGGAGTGATTAATTATGAGCATAACACCGATTAATTAAATAAATAATAATTGTTGAAAGAAAGAAAGAAAGAAAGGTGATAGAAGTTAGTGAGTGAGTGAGTGAACTAACCGTAACAACAGAGTGAGTGAGTGAGTGAATCTTTCTTTGATTCTGTTGTTGTTGTTGTTGAAGAGACAGAGTCAGAGTCAAGTGAGAATCGTTTTTTCTTTCTCTTTTTTGCTTTTTCACTTTTTCATTCTTCTCTTCTTCGAATTGAATTTTTTTAGATGAAAAAAAAAAAAAAAAAAAGCACGCTCTACGCTGGTATTGTATTGGTTTAGTTAGAGAAAGTAACGTAGGAAAGAGAGTACGACGAGTCCAACCTACGTTTTTGCATAGCTGGAATGGAAATGGAACCTGCTCATTTCTCTCTCTGTCAGTACCCTCATTCACGCTGTTATTATATTATTATTTTAACTACTTTTATCCTGCCAACTTTCTTATTTTTCTATCCCCTCCTTCTCACTATTCAATTTTCAAATAACTCTTTTATTTTAGTCTTTGTAATAAGAGAAAGTTGACTTACTTAAAATTTGATGTATTTGCTTCAAATTTAAACTAGGAGCTCTATGAGGAATGTCCACCCTAAAAGCTTTAAGAATGGAGAATTCAGTCATGTTATCACACAGAGAGACATTTCTAAGGATGAGATTGATGGCAACTTTCTATTGGAAGCATTTGTTTTGACATCGAGTCTGGTTCTTAGCATACCAGATTAAGTTCAAGATATTTGTGAGGCAAGCTAAGATGACCACTTTACACTGAGGGGTCCAACCTTTACGGAGAGATCAGATATCTTCCATATAAGTAAATTGAAGATACTTGTTCTTGTTTAAGATTGTAGCAAATTAGACCAACTATAGGTAGGTGAATGAGATTGTTTTGATTAGACCAGTTAGAGAATTCTTCCATTGGTAATCTGGCATGTAAATGAGCACTCATGTGTTCATGGGCTCCTAACACTGAGCTAAAATCCTCAATGAGAGATCAAGGAATGTTGAATTGAATTGTCAACTATGTAAAGCACTACGTAAAAGTCTTCTTTTTATATAACATGTTGATCCATAGACATCAGAAAAAATAAAAGTTTTGTTGTTTTCACGAAGGGTAAAAGAAACTTGTTGATCATCAGAGCTAACAACTTGGGGGTTCAGGTGGTGAGAGCAAATACACCATAAATTCGGGTGTAAAGTGTTTCTATTGTTCATGAAGAACAGTTTCAAACCTAGTATATTATGAAAACTAAGTCGGATTTATGAAGTATAATTAACCTCTTTAGAGCCAATATTGACGAGGAGTTGGCTATTCCCCTGATGTTCCAGAAAAGACTCATCATCTAAACGGTTTGGGATTACCAACCTTAAACCTGGTGGAATATGTACCTTTCCTTGGTGACTTGTTAGGCTTTTTCTTATTTATATGGGTGACAAGCGAGAATCTAAATGCTTCAAGATTCTGTTGTTCTTCTCTGGAGATTGCATCATCATTGTGTTGCTCATTCTCTAATCTAGCAGCCAAAAAAGAACATTCCTCCGATTTTCTTTGTTCTTCGTCTTTCTCTACAAGATTCAGTCAGGATTCACAAAGGAAGATCATATCTTGTTGGATTCTGACTAAAATATTTGAATTGTGTTCTTGACTTGAACCCTGGAAGGAAGTTTCATCATATTGTACCTGTGTTGCATCTACAAATTTTGAGGTATCCTCGTCATGTTGAAATTTTCTCCATTCGTCTCTTCATTATGGTTATGGGCTTCATTGTTGATTCAGTGGTTCATATTTTGAGAGTAAACATTATCTGTTGTTCCTTAAATCTCTTATACATTTTGAATTTATGCTTCTTTTGATTTCTCCTTATCCTTCATTTCAATAATCTCGACTTTAGCGTCCAGATTGACTGGGGATTGCCTTCTGTCTCTTGTGTTGCACAATATCCTTAGTTGGCTCCTTAAAAGACTCCTTACCATGTCTTTTAATGAAATTGTCATCTTTTGCAGCATTCTCCCCTTCACAAGAAGTCACATTGACTTTGGCCTTTCTACATATTCCAACATGGAGCCCAACAGAATTGCAATAATTACAAAAATCTAGCAGGTTTTCATACCCCGAATCCAAAAAGAAGGCAAAGCCTTTCCTTTCAACAAACACTTTATGTCTCAAAATACCAGCGAGATCAATGTCGACCAAAACCCTTACAAAGTGACCAAATGTACGTTCAAACATGAATTTGTCTGTAACATAGTCAATACGCAACGAGCTTCCAACACTGCTTGCAATAGCAAACAAAATACTGAGCGTCCAATACTTTTGCGAAAGATAACAAATTTTTAACCACACTTGCACAAATGTATTCTTTTGAATGTTGGGATTAAAATCAGTTGTCCAAGTAAAGAGTTTAAGCAATCCTAGACTCAAATTATAGGATCCAACATTTGTCACACTTCTATCATCTTCTACTGGAAAAAAAATGTACGTAAAAACCCTTACATATGGAGGTGATGCCCCAGCAACATAGTGGTTTGTGCTTTTTTTGTAATGCTACGACAGTGAGGGGATTTGAACCCTTAGGACAGGTGATGTGAGCATTTAAATTGTATTTACAGGTTTCTAAATCTAAGAGGCATTCTTCCTCGGGAATGATAATGAATAATCTATCACCTTTCACACTAGGTTTGGGTAACTGCTTTGTGGGATGTCACATACATTGCTTAATGCTTGTGCAAAGGTTTTTTGCAGACTGGGTTTTGATTTTGATTGGATTTTAGCATCTGGGAAATTGTTGAGGCAAGGCCATGTAATAATGATAGGGTGGTTGTCATGGTGATTGAATTTGTTGAGGCAGCGGCGGGATTTAGGGGTTGGTGGATAAGGTCCAAATAGGGTTAAAGATGGTGAAGTCGGTGGTTGGATTTGATTTGGTTTAGGTTTTGAATGGCAGTAGTTTGTACAGTAGTGATAGCGAGAGGTTCATTTGTTGTGAACGACGAACATCACCGAAAAATCGCCAGAGCTCACTTTCACGTGGTTCTTTTTTTCTCTTTTTTCGGAAATAAATATTCATTAAAGGAAAGAAAAACATCTATAAATGTGTTAATTATTAATTGACCATATGATTATGATATAAAAATTTAAATAGATAAACTCGTCCTTTACTCTCTTTTTTACTTGAAATAAACTATACAAATATAATCAAGTGATTGCCTTCAAAATTCAAATAGCGATTGGATTCACCGAATGACGAGTTGTTCGAAAAAAATCGAATTTGATTTCTGGTTAGAGCAATTTTAGTCAAGTCTTACTTGCTTTCTGATCAATTCTGAATAATTAGAGTCATGAGAATCACAAGGTTAACTAAAGAAAAAACTAAATAAACAAATAAAAACTATTGTACTACATCCTTAAGAGGTTGTGATTTCTCAATAATATACAAGCACTAATTACATGGCTGACCATGCCTTTTGTCTAGAGGTATACACCCTCCTGTCACTATTATAAGCAAAATTTTGTATCTTAGATTCATTCAATTAATGATGTATATGGTCATTACTATAGACCACATACATCATTCAATGAATGAATTTAAAATATAAAGTTTTGCTTATAATAGTGACCGAAGGGTGTATTTTTTTGTTCTGGTTGTCACACGACGGCTACCATATGGAGTAGATCATTTCATTTTCCTGTTTGTGTCGTCCATGAAGAAGTTAATGGCTCGAGCCCCCATGTTTAATTGTTGTACTTCAATGCTGCTGCTTGTGTTATTTTTCTAGTTTTGTGACATTTACTTCCATAACAAAAATTACGAATAAACAAATAAACAATAATAATATTAATTATCATCTTTGTAAAAAAAAAATATTAATTATCATCTAAAATATTCTTTAAAAAATATTTACTGATAATATGCATCGAAGATTTCTTTTTTAGAGAAAATGATATATTGAAGATATTAAGTACTATACATTGATATTTTTTAAAATGACTAAGCATAATTTTATAAAATAAAATAACACTAATAACAAAATGACCAACAATCGATATATAACTAAAACTAAAATTATCCTCAAAAAAAAAAAAAAAAACTAAAAGTTGAATTTTCGTCAAAAAGAAACTAAAACTAAAATATTGTAAAAAACGAAATAAATAAATTTATTATAAAAAATAGGGGGTGTGACTATATCTTTGATTTACGTACAAGATTTTTTTATGAGAGGATTTTTTTACAAAATTTGTGTAACTATCTTATTACATGATAATTTATCTTAATTAAAAAAAATTGCATGATAATTTATCTAACTAACTAATATGTTCGACGATACATAACCTTGTTTTGTTAGATAGATTAAATAGTTATTGAAAAGTCACCAGATTTGAGTTTCAATGATAGCAATTGGTCTAGCAACTTCTGTATTTTTGTCAGTTAATAAGGACTTGTGGAAGATACATAACTCTTTTATTTAATAAAAAAACATTTTATGGAATTAGATGACAATATAAAGTTAAAATAATAAGTTTTATTTAAATTGTGTGTCGTGATATAAGAAAAACATTTTTTTTTGGGATAAGAAAAGCATGTAATTGTCCATGTGAGCTTAACTTAGTTGATAGGGACATTGCATGATTTATGCAGGGGCCGAGGTTTGAACTCCGGACACCCCACTTCTCCACATTTAATTTGTGAGTTTCAGCCACTAAACTACTAGAAAAAAAAATGCAATCCAACAGGGAGATTTCATATCTCTAAAAGATAAGATTTCAATTTGAATTTGGATTAAGATATCTTACAAACATGAATTATTTTATCTTTTAGAAACAGAGTGTGCAAAAATCAATTACTAGACAAGCAAAATTCTATATAAATTAAATGATATATTATACTGATATTGTAAAAATAATATTTTCTGAGTAAGGTGGTAGAGGATAGGGTAGGCTTCGAGTGCCAACCTATTTAGGATGTCAAACTATTTTCTGATGTCTTCCTTTATTTTTTATTAAAAAAAGAGAAGAAGATATTATAAAAATAGTATTGCGATGCAATACTTAGATGAAAATTATTGACGGTGTAAAATAATTCTATATGGTAATAATAGTTATTGAACTAGGAATTATGTCAAACACATTCTATATCATTATTCACAAATTAAAAAAGATTTATATGATAATGGTAGTCATTGTATGATAATAATGTTAGTACAACTTATGCATTCCTACATACACGTGTAGGATAGAAATGGAGTGCTGAAAATGATAGTACTATATTAGTGTAAATTCACTATCACTACTCCCTCCGTCCCATATTACTTGACCTAGTTGACTCTGTCACGTATGCCAATGCACAATTTTAAACTTAAATTTCTTTAATAATCTAGTAGAAAAAATTACGAAAATTTGATATTTTGAAAATATTAATCGAGACGAATCTAACAACATCTTATATGCTATATTTTGTTTTTATATATTAGTAGAAAAATAGAGTCAAAGCATGTTACATGAATAGTGCAAATATTCTAAATAGGTCAAGTAATATGGGACGGAGGGAGTATTTTCTAAAACAAATCTATGTGTTGCGTGCTGCTTCAACTGAATAAGACTAATACTATATTTAATTACCATTTGAATTTGACATTTCTTTTCTCAAGATGTTCAAGAATGTCCAAATTAGTGAATTACTATATTCCTCTTAATTTTCTTGTGCATCGTTCACATCTGGTTTCCCCATTTGGCATTATACAAGTATAATTTATTGGACTATATATAACAACATAAACCCCAACTGCCAAGCTTATGCTAAAAGTATATATCATCTACAACTACCAAGCTTATGCTAAAAGTATTTATGATCTAAGAAACACTTGGGTTTTCGTTTAATTAATATAATTACTCGATATGATAATACATCTAAGGATTTAGGATCTGTTTCGTTCCCATAGGGTTGGGAGGGATATTGAAGCGGAGAAAGAAGAGAGATTTTAAAAACTTTTTTATGTTTGAATTTTTTTTTTTAAGAAGCTAAATTAGCCCGCTTAAATCGACTCTGGAGAGAATCGAAAATCGACTCTGGAGAGAATCGAAAGCTAAATTTTTTTTTTTTAAGAAGCTAAATTAGCCCGCTTAAATCGACTCTGGAGAGAATCGAACCTGAGACCTCGAGGAGGAGCACACTCCCAGGTCCCAAGCCAATACCACAAGGACAACAAGTGAGTTTTTTTTTTTTTTTTTTATGTTTGAATTGATGTGGTAGGGAGAGAGAATTTGATGGGAGAGAAATGTAAATTACATTTTAATATCAATAATGCTACTAACACACTCTTTAACACTTAAATGGGTTCCGCAAGTGGACAATATGATTGAATCTCTCGTATTGATCGGTTTTTTGGTCGAATTCGAGTTAAAAAAAAAAACTCTTTAACACATATTTTTAACATGTTTTTTATTGATTAAAAATCATAAGGATCAAACTAAATTTTGTATGGAACTCACATGATATGGTAGGATCATTCCTCTTCTATAAAAGAGTGTGTTAAAGACTCTGTTGTTGCCACTCCTTCCTTAATATTTAAAATCTCATTAAACAAAATAGGTCAAATACCTTTCGCAACCATTTAAGTTAAATGTTTATAACAAGTTAGTCATTTATTATTTTATTTTTTGTTACAAATTGGTTCTTTGAGTTGTTTTTGTTACAAATTGTTCATTTAAGTCATATAATAATTTCACTATTATATATTTTATCAATCAATTTCGTTAAAAAAATACTTATTATTCATTTAACATTGAGGCAGTATGTCCAAAAGTGCTTATGGCATCAAAATAATTACTTACACGTGTTTTTTTTTCTTGTTGCTTTTGAATTCAAGCCTGATTTTACGGATAAACATTTCACCAACAAAATTATAAATCAAGTAATTGATCAATTTTGTTTCAAATCAAGGCTGGATAATAAACCTATGAAACCCTAGTTTTGAGAGCAGTATATTTGGATACCAATTTAATATTAAATGTCTACATAATCACTTTTTAACTGAGTTTGATAAAAAATAAGATAACGGTGCATATATTTTTTAACTTAAAGAACCAATTTGTAACAAAAATAAAACTTAAAAAACTAATAAGATAACGGTGCATATATTTTTTAACTTAAAGAACCAATTTGTAACAAAAATAAAACTTAAAAAACTAGTTGTAAATATCTAACTTAAAGAACCACAAATGATACTTAGCCAATAAAATAATATTGAGTCTCGCTAACGAGTGTCATTAGAACACTCTTTAAAGATTCCAAATAAAGAAATTACTCCAATATATTGATTTAAAAAGTTACACATTTCAATTTCCAAAGCATTTAATGCACCTATTTTTATATATCTCACTTTTATAAACTCTTAATGAGTGCACCTATTTAAGCATTAGCATTTCTCAAGAATATTTTATCATATCATAGTATGTTTTTCGGATATTTTTTCCAAATAAATTCCAAAAATTCGCCTATAACATTGAAATAGGAACGCTGCCTCTAAAAAAAAGAAATATTAATCCCCATAGTAATCAATTAACCAGTGATGTAATCACTGAAAGTAGTAGCAAATATATATTCCTGGGAGTACATATGATAAGGTGCACCAATATCTGTACTTAAGTAGGTTACGGTTGATAGTAACACAAGTAAATGACCAAAAAACCAAGCAGTAGTTAACTACCGCTGGGGGTATTTTAGTATTTTACTTGTGTTTTTAGGAACTATTGAATGTCAAAAAAGCAATTGTCATTTGGGTGTGATAACTACCAAGGGGTTCAAACGAACAAAAAAAATAAGGCTTCCTAGACTAAGTTACAGAACAAGGGATAAATAGACTTTCAACTCTTCCTGTACCATTCTGTTAATTTTTGTCTTTACTTTTATGTCCCGAGGAATAGGGGTCTCTAATAACCCAAAAGTTTGGCTAAAAGATAGGTGAGAACCTAAACAAAGATTGTTCTAGTCAAAAATCAAACTTGGGTATTCCCTGATTAAAAAAGCTTCTTTATAGTTTTAAAAACTACAACAAAGTTTAACTTTCAGTTCAATAAACACATTTCATCACAAATATGATATTTACGTATTTTCATCACCGAGTAAAGTACCAAACCAAACTTGAATTTCACCAGGCGATGAAAGTACTTGAATTTAAAACTTCTGGCACCAGTTGGTGGTTAACCGGTACATGAATTAAGTCGGGAACTCGTGTCTTGTTTCACATAACAAGCCTAATTTACATGAAAAACAATCACCACACCTTTATATGCCACAAATTGTGAGTCACAACAGTTGCATAGTATAGCTTTCAGACACATCATGTTTTTAAAATAAGAGTATAATAATTACATGTCAGGAGGAGCTGAAAGGGTTCACCGCATTCCTGGCTTGCCTTCTATACAATTAGTCCATTCGGCGATTTTTGGTGCCGTATAGATTACTATATTCAGTATTTCACCGACAACATTGTCTGCTTCCAAGATCGAAACCCTTTCGACAAAACCTTTCCATGTAATGCTTTCTCCAACAATTTCACCTTAATCCCAAACAATACAAAACTTCAGCAAGGTAACAGGGTTATCCTTTCATGTTTCAGCCCAGAATATGCCTACCTGTATCTTCTCAATGCCCCACAATTCCACCAACGACAATCATATTATACCAAAGCCTTTACTCTGGGTGCCACAAGAAGTTAATCCTTCGGATGTCTCGTGCGAACATATAGCAGCACAAGATAGGCACAAACCCGGTTGCTGATTGCAAAGACTATAACCCATCAAAGCCACATTAAGCTTCTAAAGTTCCTCAACCGTTGTAGTGAATTTTTTGATTCTGGGAGCTCTGACCCTGAGGCTGTTGTTGAGAAGCCTGCATATTCAGTGGCTGTGTGTTGTAATGAGCAAAAGGCTGGGAGTACAGTGAATTCATCTGCCAAAAAACACAGGATTTACCAGAAGAATTGGAACGAAATTCATGCACCAAACAGCAATGACAAGACAGCAAAGCTTGTCAGGAATTGGGTGGTAAAAACACATGCAATCAATTTTTCGTAGTAAAAGCTACTATTATTATTTTTTACGGAAAAAAAAAAAAGAAGCTGGAATTAAGGAAACCTGTGACTGAAGAGGGTTGGAATTAGCCACATTGAAATGGTTCTGTGTTGCATCATCTTGCAAGGGATCGCTGAACCCAACCTGAGTGAAAAGGCCCTGAGATCCATGGCCCATGTAGTCCTACGGATTGAGAGAGGGAAAAGGATATCAGAATAAGCACAAAGCAGCCAAAGCAGAGAAAAACTGGCTCACAATAACAACTTCAGCAACCTGAGACATAAAATCATTTCCAGAACCGAAGCGTGAATATCCAGCTTGAGAATTCTGGTTAAGAAAGTTCCCTGGGAATCCACCTTGTGCTCCTTGTGTTGCATAATCGACAGCATATCCACTTTGAGAAGCCTTAATGTAGCCAAAGTGTTAATAGGCATAAAAATAACAAATGTGAACATCTGAAGAATATTATAATGAAAAGGAAATATAAGAGCCAGATGCCCTGTTTGCTGATCAATGAGATTTAGGTTTCATAAAAACAAATAGACTTGTCGTGTATGAAATTAACCACGATAGTTCACAAACCTGTGTAGAGAAATCAGTTACATTATAAGGAACATGAGATCCTTGGCTCTTGAAGTCATCACCCAAGAAGTCCTGATGTAATCAAAACACAAATGAATCCCTGAGGATAATTGACACAGAAATAAACCCAGTTCGCAAAGGAAAAATCAAGAATTAGTACCTGAGACATTCCAGGAACAGAAAATTGATCTCGGAATGACTGGCCTGCTCCTTGGACCGGCATCTGATTTGCACAAATAGAAAGTCAGAACTTGTCAGGGCATGAAAACATAGCAACATGAAGATAGAACATATGAAGCTCTTAAGGAGAAATTGCATACATTATTAGCAAAGCCAGGTTGAGACAATGGACCACCAACAGATGGCTGGCTGTTGGGGTTCTCTAGAGCAGGGAAATTAAATGCAGATCCAATAGGCGGTTGGGTGCCTTGGTGTGGAAGATGATTGCCAATTGAAGCACCAGAATTACCTCTCCCAGCCCCAAAACCCCGACTTCCTGGAGATGGAACATGAGGAACTGCCCCAACAGGTCCATGAACAGCCCCACGAGAAGGAATGGCATATGGTTGAGACTGGGGACCACCATGGAAAGGAGGCAAGGGAACCCTTTGCACAGGAAACCCAGCAGGATGCAATCCAGGTTTGTGATTTCCATTTGGTGGACCAGAAGGTATATAAGATCCTAAAGTCAACAGCAAACATTGTTATCATAAAATCTAAGCGAAATATTATAAACTAAAAGCATTTCAGTGGGGGACAAAGAAGTAACTTGACCATAAGGATAACCTAGTGTGTTCAGGGAGGAAAAAAATAAACCCTACCCAACAAATTATAAACTACATACCCCTTCCTCTACCAGTCCTCCGATCTGAACTTGTGCCAGCACCAGAAACAAAATTATCATTAGCGGCAACTCCAGGTCCACCTCCATAAAAAAGCCTACGTTCATTGTAAATCTGCATCAATAAGACCAAGTGTGACAATGAAAGAAATGTAAGCTTCCTGATTAAAAAAAAAAAGTGTCACCAGAAAAGCATGCCACTGAATGCATTATATTTAACAGTGCCCTGCAACAAGGCAATATTACAAAAGTCATCGCACTGTGATCCTTTAACACCTACCTTTTTGGGTTTCTGGAACTGAACCATACTCTGCTTCAAGTTATTTAAAGGCCCTTCCACTAAGCATTCATGTTCCTGTTAGAGAATACGGGAAAAGTGTAGCTTGTTCAGAAAAGGAGATTAGCATGAATTCGCTCTTATAAGAGGGAGAACTTCAAAGCAATGAACCATAAAAGACCAGTGCATTTTGTTCTTATAATTTTTCCTGTTGATATGGTCAATCCTCATTTAAAATGGCAGCATTGTTGTATTTTTTCATGCAAATTTCTGTGTAATTTCCTATCACACATTCTTCTTTTTTCATACATTCTTTTAAAAAACTATATAAAAAAAAAAATTAGTGAATATTCATCCCATGCAAACCAGTGCTCGAAGTTTTATGGATTGGCGTATTTTAAGAAAACAGTTTTTTGTTACTTCATTAGATAGCCTTTGGGGGACATTCGACTGACCCCCAAATACGGGTGCATACAAAAAAACATTCAATTTCTGAAGATTGTACAATTATTCCAAATAAACTTCGGGCCCCTGGAGAGAGGACAATATATCTATATTTTAAGAAATCAGTACCGGCAGCAGAAAAATTTTAGAACACAAACTACCTTATAGTGAGTCAACAAACCATTCCACAGAGGCTGCTTGCTCAGAACTTTAGGGTTTCCCAGTATAACAATACCATATCTTGCTCGTGTCAGAGCAACATTGAGTCTCCTAGGGTCATTCAGGAATCCAATTCCCTAAAAAAAGTATAGAAGTCAACAATTGATCGAGATGAAGTTTTAAATAATAATGACATGCAGACATTTAAAGCAAGAAGATTTTGAAAGACGGAGCACAAATGCTAGCAAAAAGCCACCAAGGATGAGTTGACAACCTGATGTTCATTACTTCTAACACATGATAGAATGATATAGTCTTTCTCCCTTCCTTGAAAGGAATCGACACTAGCAACCTGAAAAGAATAAAATTAATGTGGTAAATGTGGCCAGGTCATACATAGCATGTAAATCAAGGGATTGGTATCCAACCTCAATCTCTTTGTAAAGTTGCTGCCTAAGAGCACCATTTCTTGACATATAGTTTACAATATAAGCTCTTTGCCCTTCGTAAGGTGTTATAACACCGATCTGTTCAACATATAAAAACAAAATATTAACATTTAATGCATTAGTTTAGCAGCAAATGATTAATTTGCACTTCAAAAGATACCTGACTCGGAACCACACCGCTTTTTAAAAAAGTAGTGACAATCTTTTCAACATTTGCAGCCTCGGTCCTATTCAAATAAGATGTACCACTAGCACTTATCTCTTCTTGTCCCATCTGTAAAACAAATAATTAAAAGATGAGATAGAAGTACAATGAACAAATGTTAGGATATATGCCCAGTATAAAATTAAACCGAAAACATTTGTGGCACAAGGTAAGAAAACTGCATTCACGTACATGGTGGTCTTTACAATACCTGAACATAAAAAAACATGGGACGGTTTGGTACAGGCCAAGGAAAATCAATTCCTGTAGATTGTCTCTCATTAACAGTAACTCCGTTTTGTAGGGTGCCTTCATAAAAACTGTTTGAGGGAAATTCTGAAAGGCATGGATGCATACGGTACTGAACCTGATATTTGCGAGAGAAAAAACAAAACCTTAAGGTTAGTACAGCTAACAACTTTAGGAAAATTAGCCAAACTAGATTAATGTAGTTTGTCAACTAGACTAACTCGGCATGGGATATTCCAACCCAGATAGAAATTCACAACAATTTTATTAATGTATTTTCACTTGGAAACTAAAGTACATTACCTGCAACCTTATTGGTTTGACACCAAGAAGAACGAGGCGTTCAAAAAGTGACTGTGCTAACCCAGCCCGTGCTGCTTTCTTGCACATAATAACTGGACCAAGCTGACAATGATCACCAACAAGAACAACCTAAACAGAAGCATATTGTTAGAAACACAGCAATCGAAGAGTACACACTGCATGGGCAGATTGACAAGTACCTGCTTTGCTCCAAGAACCAAAGGAATGAGACATTCAGGTTCTGTTGCTTGAGTGGACTCGTCAATAAGTACCTTAAATAATGTATCAATAGTGTCAGATTTGAACAAATATATAGCAATCAAACATCGTGGGTAACATATATATCAACCTGACGAAATCTAAAATTAGCAAGCCTGGGATCTCCAGCCCCAACACATGTACAGCAAATCACATCAGCACTCTGAGAAATCTCCCTCTCTGTAGCTCGCTTAAGTGCTTTATATTTCTTCTCATCACTGCTAGAAAGTTCTCCTGAAAAATTATCAAACGAAATAAATGTAATTTTTAACCAGATGCATACTAGCCTCTCCAAGTTCAGAGAAATCTTAAATTCCATCATTTTTTGAATAAGATGTACAAAATTATAATTAAATTAACTGTATAAATATCAACCACAATGTGACTCAATATGCCAATCAGGCAATGCTTTCTAAGTTAGATTAGAGTTTGAACGTGAAAAATGCCCGTACCTTGTTCATCCTTTAGCTGTTGTAACTTGTGCAGTTCACTCTTATCAGATGTGTCAAGATGTCGAACCTGCAAGACACCATTTACGTGCATCAGGCAAGCAGAAATATATAGTGAATGGTCAAGATGTGAAAAGAAAAAAAAAAACGGTGGAAAGAAATGCAACACTAACCTGATAGTGAAGAGTTAAATGCTCAACAGGTGAACTCACAGCTTCCCTTGACTTTGCACAGAGCCTCACAACCTACAATATGGGCATTATATTACAGAGGAGGTTCACTATTTTCCTTCATACCCAAATTTGAAACAATCAACAGCAGACATACCTTTAATCCAGTAGCACTTATCTTTTCAGCCAACTGGTCCACGGCTACATTACTAGGTGCACAAACCAAAACCTGAAAATTAAGTTGGGAGGGGAGGAAAGAAGTTGATAAAGAGAGGCACAAAGAGGAAGAAAGCGTATAATGTCTAGAAAATGTTCAGGAATATACCTGTCCCTGACCTTGTTTGGCCATGTGATATACAAGTGCTGCGGAAGTTACAGTCTTACCAGTTCCAGGTGGTCCTTGAATCAAACTAATAGGCCTCTGAAGAACACTCTTGACAGCATATACCTATATTGTAGATCATCAGTGTCTTGACACCAAATTCAACATACAAAATTTTTCAGTGACACCTCACACAATGATATGGCAAGGTATTTCTCCAATTTTATTTAGTGCTTTGAATAATTTAGAATATTAAGCTGTGCATAAAAATACTATTCAATTTAATAATTTAGAATATTATGCTGTGCATAAAAATACTATTCAATAATGGAAAGTATCAAACTCCACTAAAAGGCATGTTTGGCTGGAGCCAAATCATTTAATGGAGAGGAAGGGAAGGTTAAAGGTATGCTTTCCCCATAGATTTCATAGACCGCAAATGGAAAATAAAATATTTTCAAATTAACCCTCCAAAATTCTTTCCCATACATTTAATGGAGAGGAAGGGAAGGTCAAAGGTAAGCTTTCCCCATACATTAGAGATTTCATAGACAGCAATGGAAAATGAAGTATTTTCAAATTAACCTTCCAAAATG
Source organism: Medicago sativa (assembly GCF_051527215.1). NCBI lineage: Eukaryota > Viridiplantae > Streptophyta > Magnoliopsida > Fabales > Fabaceae > Medicago > Medicago sativa. Next base: position 6,491,916 of record NC_140753.1, read on the forward strand.
CTCCAGCACCCATGCTTCAAAGCCTCCCTATTTGGGAGGATTTTGGAGGCTAAGTTGCTTTTAATCTCTTGATAATATTTCTATATCCCACCTAGATATCATACCTACTGGCTAACATATATTTTTCATTATAAAAATGTTGGCAATGTAATGTTAATATACGATTTAAAATGACATCTGTTTCCTCATTAGTTTCAAATGCTAAAGAAAGGGAACCGCCATTCTCACAAAAACTCCCCCTTCCCAATTACCTAAACATATACTAAAGCAGCAGATGAATGGAAGCAGATAATCTGTCATGGACAATAATGTGAAATGGTCGGCACAATATCCGAAATATTATGAAGGAAATTACAAGGCATGTGTAAGATAAAATAACAGATGAAATGAAGGCATACTTGAGATGCATTCAGTTCTGGAAGACCCGGTGCACCAAAGCGACGGGGCAATGCATTACGCACCATCTGAACCTCAACTTCATGACCCAGTAAGTGGTGATATATATACCTGCATTTTAATAAGCGGTCATAAAAAATCCAAACAAAATGTGAAGCAAAACTCTACTGGAACAGTATCGCCAAATTACCGCCATGGCATTATGGCTTGGCGGGTATTGAGTGAGCAGCCGTAGGGCGCAACACCTATTTTATCCACCATAAGCCACAACGCCATGTTTATATGGAGAATTTTTAGCTGGCAGTCATAATCTGACATCCACCAAATGATAACACTGCACAAAAGAATCATAAACTCTGGGAAATCTCATAATTTATTCATCAAATATAACCCTTCATACATGCAATTTCATTATAGAAATGTTCCATTGTCATAAATATGCCCCAGTATAACTTAAGCATTAACAACTAATAGAAAATAATACCCAGTGCCACGCCATCAGAAGATACGATATATACTCCATGGTTACCCTTCCATTCCTAATCACACTCCAATTAATAGCGACTTGTAGAACCAGTAGTTAGTAGACAGTAATGAATTTGACTCATGAGAGACTATTAGACTGATTAGAAAATTACACCCCTGCCCCCTAAAACCTTTGGGATGGAATGTGTAACCCGAGGGTCTACAAGGACCTGATCCCTCCTTCAGCATGGCCCATCTTGTCTCCATTCTTTGTCCATTGTTTTTTAGGGTTTGGGTTAGGCCCGGCCCGGCCCGAACCCTAAGAATTATAGCTATGTCCTTGCCAACATAAGCCAACATGTTTGATAAAAAAACAAAATCATGACCACTACAATCTACAATCGATGAGGTATAACAAACAAGGGAAAAACAGAAACGGTATAAAATAAAACTACTACATGCAAGGAAGGCATCAGAACTAATGCCATTAAAGCTGCTACAGTAGGAACTTACCCACTGACACTTGTCTCATCTACAGCAAAGGTTTTCATAGCTCCTTGCATCCTATCAAAGCTGGTACTTTTCCAGACAAAATCAACACTGAAACCATGGTTGACATCAACAGGAACCCCCTGAACACAACAAGAGCAATGACTAATGAGTACTGACTACAGATAGGGAGCTTTCAAGACTCAATATAATATCTAAGTTTACCTGACTAGCCCGAAGTTCCAATGCAACCTCCTCTTGTGCAGTTAGCTTAATCTGAAAACAGCATTTAGATCACTTTACACAGTACATTGTCGTAGTTTGAGGTAAATCGTAACTGTCTAAAAGTTAAAACATTTTGCTAGTTTTCTTCACTCATGCATACCACATGACCCACTGACTGCCACGAAGGATGTGCAGCATCACCGGAATAACGCAAACGTAGCTCATCACCAGGTACAAGTCGTAACTCATTATCTTCCTACAATATGACACACCATTGTTTATCATGCCGTAGAGAGACAAAACAAAAGAAAAAAGAAAACATCAAATACGAACTATGAAGCACGTAGGATGAAAAACATTGAATACAAAACTGTAGCAGTAATTAGTGCCCGGCAAGAAGATATAGTACCTTTGGAAATACAAAATATGCAACACGCTTCTTATTGAGACCAATATCCCATCGAATTGTGAGGTTGTCCTTGCTTTGTGATTCTTTCATCATCTACATCAACATAGCCACATATAAGATGCCAAATAACACCACAGAAGATGGAACTAAAGGACTCATCCGAAAATTTACTAGTTGGAGAAGATAAAAAGTACAAACAGAACAAATAACAAGCTAAACAGCCAAGGGACAAAACTATATAAAAAGAGAAAAGAAAAAAATATTACCTTATCATAATCAGCTTCAAGCTTAATGAGAGGTGCAAATACGTTTTGATACTGAGACAACAAGTAAAAAATGAAACATAGTATGTAAGACCCAAGCAGTAAACCATGAAAATTGTGAAATCCACCTTATATAGTTGTATTACAAAAGTAAACGCCAGGAAGCTATCGTTAACACACCTGATATGCATCTTCATATTTCAAAGCCACTGACTGAGGTTCATCGTCTACACCAGGCTTCTCAAGGTCCTCAAAAGAAGCATCGGGGTTTGTCTTCCACAATTCTTCCACCTTATTTATTTGCTGTGCACTTATTTGGCGTGCCCTTAACTGCTCCTGCTCAGATGGGATCTGCAGAAGTCCACATTGTCAAAAGATACACAGGAAACATAACCTTAATTATTCAAAACAAAGGAAAGCAGGAAAGAAAGTAACCTTGACAAGCCACTGCAAGAAACACCTATCATCAATCAAGGGACACCATTGAGTCAGATCCCAATTCATATCCTTCAAAGCATTGACACTCAAACAAGGTTCACGACAAAGAAGAACAACTACACTTTCAGTCTTTGCAGATATAAACCCAAGAAGAAACACATTACGACACCCACAGTTGTAGCATTCAAGAATTGTTTCTCCCAATGGACTGTCTTTATGCAGACAGACTTCCTTGTGCTTTGCCCGAACCTAAAAGAAAAACAAAATAAGCAGCAAACTAAGTAACATTTACTCATCAAAGACCGTTACAAACTATAATCCTTAAATGCAACATCAAAAAAACAAAAATAATCAGTTGTTATCACTCAAGTAGTGATAGCATTTGGATCTAAAATTCATACATGTATCTGTAGTGATAACATTTGGATCTAAAATTCATAAATGTATCTAATAAAGATAAAGAAGAAATTTTCTTCTTGTTGCTTGGCAACAAACCAACTGAGATATCAGTTAAGGAACCAACAGACTTGTTTGCTTATGAACGTTTGGGTTTAAAAGATTCAGAAAACAAGCTGACTGTTGCAGAGATGAGAATGTCACAGTGGACAATCAGTCATGCAAACAATATTAGGAATAATAGCATGAGAAAGTTGCTTTTGTAGACCATGAACAAAATCAGCACATGCTGTAGAAAATACAGTAGTTTCATCTTATAAGGTGAACTGTGTGGAGAAGACCAATACAAGCACCGGAAAGGAGAATAGCCGGGAGAGAAGATAGTGTGATGGTTAGGCATAGAGACACCAAGGAAAACTATATGGCGAAACCATTAAGAGAGATTTGGTCAAAATAGTCTATCTTTACACGAGTCGTGATAGAATATTACGCTATATGTTTGATCCATGTAACCGGACCCATCTAGTGGAAAAAGGCTATAGGTGGCTGTTGTTTTCTAGATTTTCTATAATGAGGTACCAACCGGCCCCAAGTTAAGGCAAACTAAAATGTGCTAAACCAGTTCAAAGACAAAAAGTAGAGAACAAAGTTTTCAAGTTTATCCAAAAATGTAATTAGAGGAACAAAGGTAGGGTAATTGGTATACATGCAAATTACGGATTATTTTTTTGGATGTCTGAAAAACCTATCTCAGCCATTGATGAGAAATATACAGTACTATATCCCATAAATGCTTAACAAATCATAAATGTGTTGAGATATAAAAGTTTATTTTCTCATCAACGCTTAAGATAACTAATTTTTCCCTTTGAAGTTTAAAGAAGCCATATCCATTTGATTTCTTCTTCACTTGGCTTGTTTTCTTTCATTTTTGAAAATTAACGATTCCACAAGATGCAGCTACAATATAGTCGGTCATACCAATTACCATTATCAATTACTAATTACTAAGTACTAATACAATACATACAACAAAACATGTAAAAACCAGAGCATCGAAAACATAGTTATTGCTTATTAGGATTGCACTCACCAGTACAGCAAACATGGTGCATGGCAATACAAATAACAGAGCTTGCAAATTCACTCTGGATCACAGTTTTAATTGTTAATAAGAAGCATTTGGGTGAGTTGAATATCCCGGACCATAGTCGCCTAGGTCTCATGGTACCATTCCGAGTACGCGGTACGCGACTCTTGAAGCATTGGGTATGTGGGAGGTATAAATTTGTACGTTTGTTGGATTTCTGATACGTTCTAATATTTTATTCAGTACGTTACCAATAACTTCTTATAATGTCCAGTTGTAAGTAATAAAGTACATGCTAAAATTAAAAGGAAATAAGCCCAACAGCTAACAAATAATAAGATACGAGTAGCCCCAATATTTTTCAAAATAAAAATAGTCCCGCATTGAAAGTTGGCAGCATATAACTTGTCCCTCTAGTTTAAGCTTTTACACTAATGTTTAAACGGTCTCACATCATAAGTTTTTAAACAACATAGAGGAGGATTAACTATATAAAAAGGCAGTGTGTATCATCATATAGTTCATTTTAAAAGGGAAATAAATTAGTGCGCTAAAAAGAAAGTGCTGGTTCCCATATCTGGTTAATTGTTGCAAACCAGTTTTGGTTCTGGGAGTTTCCTCGCTTGTCAAAATCGGAAGTGAACTGATTCATTGGTTCATGGTTATCTGCAAATTGGGCACAAATTTGTGCAAACCAACTCACCAAAGTATCGTGAATTAACAAAAGACTTTTTCAGAGGTATTTTAGGTTGATTTATGACATATCCAGTTTAGATAAGTGCCACCATCAAAATGGAAAAATATCCTACTTTCCCCATATTTTTTAATTTTATTAGATATAAACAGCCACAAATTTCAAATCAGATAACTAAGAGCTAGAATAGAAAATCTACTAGGTATGCCAAACAGGACCATTAAGGGAATAAAAACAATAAAAACGCCACAATACCAACTGCCCAGCTACATAACCTATTGAATCTATGGCATGTGCTCAACACACACGGTACTACTAATTTTTAAATCGTTGATAACATATTAAGCATTATAAGAAAAACTAACATTGCTTCATTAAGTACAAGTCAGTCAAATAAAGCTCGGAAAGAAGCGTAGAAGATAAAAAAAATCATGGAATCAGAACATGGATCACCGAATGTATTAAAATAAAATGTAGTCTCATATAAAAGAATGATGATATAATTAATAATATAAGTAATGGATGTATAATACTAAAATTCAAGTCCCAAGGTAGATATTTATATATTATGGTTTTTTTTTTTTTGGTAGATAGACGAAATGGCAAAGCCATTATAAACTCACACACACAAGTGGAGGTACCGGGGTTCGAACCCCGGTCATGGCATCCGGCCTAACAATTTCGGCATTTTTGCCAGTTGAGCTAGGACTTGTGGATTATATTATGGTTATTTATTTAATAGAGATTATGAAAAGAGTAACAATCCCAAAAGGAGTAGCCATTGCACAATTCATATAGAAGCATAAAATTAAAGGGGGCTATGTAATATATTTTACATGAAGCCCGATACAAAGGCCAGTTAATAAGTTTCATAAACAGAATAAAAAGCACACAACAGGCTATGAAACAGAGACACGGACAGCTGTAAAACTATTCTACTGATACATTCAACAAACATCATTAAGTTCAACCAACATCAATAACCAAATTTAATCAAAAAAACAGGAGTTTGATAAAATAAAATGTTATAGACGCCACTCAACTAACCTAAGTCTGATAGATAATTATATGATATCCAGTCACAAAATAAATCCATACATCACTTCTTGAAGACAATTAAAAATGTCATTTATACATGTGGGGAGGACAGTGCATTTGAATACACTAATGTCTTGAAACCCAATATATAAGACCGCCCTCTAAAGCCTCGTGTACAGTACAAGCCATTTCCTAACATAAATCTCTTGTTGACTTCATTAATTTACATTAGAATTCAAATATGAACTAAGATACAGAACCACATTTCTGAATGATAAATATTCAAATATGCCAGTGATCAAACTTCACCTATCATGCACCCTAATTCTCCAATTTCTAAACAACCAAACCATTCACCACTAACCCTAAATCCAAAAATAAAGCTACATGGATCAGACGCCGCTTTCAATCAAATATCTATCAAACTCATTAATAATATTGTGCTAATAATCAAAGATAACGAAAAAAACTGACCAGATGATTGACAATGTGCGATCCAGAAGTATTTCCTCTTGAATTACAAAACCATTTTCGACACGAAGGCACATTACACCTAACAACACAAGCCGGGTTGGAAACTCCACAATAACGACAAGCATGTTCAGTAAAATCCCCTTTCCCAAATTCATAATTATCGTCATCACCAGTATCTTCAAAATTCAACCCACTCATCCCAGCAGCAAGCGAATCCACCATCTGTGACCCGCTTCCACTACCTCCACCGGACCTACCACCTTTCGTCGGAGCAGCAGAAACGGGAGATGCATCTGAGTGATGATCCGACCCGGCGGAGCCAGACGGGTCAGCGAGTGAATCGGAAGGTGTAGGCCATGCAACGGGTGACCTAATCGGGTCACGAAAGTCAGGGTAGTCGAAATCTTCGCCTTGGGTGTTGAATTCGAGGAAAGTGTATGCGTCGGTTCCTGTGTCGGGTTGTGAAGCAGTGTCGAAGAGATTGTTCTGTGTTGAGTCCATCGTCGGAGAAGAGTGTGCGATCGTATCAGTGTTAGGGTTTTGAGAGAGTGCGTGCTGTGTTGTGTTGTGGAAGATGAAATAGGGGTTATGAATGAAATTTTTGTGATGAATTAGAATTAGGGTTAGGGTTATGGAAGATGTGAAGAAGAAAGAACAGAGAGAGAGAGAGAGAGAGAGAGAGAGAGAGAGAGTCTCAAACTCACGCGATGAGAATGAGACACACAGAAGAGAAGAGAAGTACGAAGTGAGAAACCGGATGAATGTTTCCAAGCGCGCGTGAACACGCGTGTGTTAGAGGGGCTTTTTGGGTAATATACAATCTAGATACGCACATCATTTTCACGTGACTTTTCCGCCCTCTTAACTTTTTCCTTTCGGTTATCAAAATATTAGTGGGTAATGTTCACTACGTCCTACAATGACTAATCTCCTTTAGAAAATTTGTGGTGCATGCATCTTACGTTATTCATTTTTAATTGGATTTTTTTCTATAGGTATTAGCTAGAAATCGAACTCTAACCACGTGTTTAAGAACTCAAGTCTCTTATCACTTTGATCAATTCGTTGTTGCAACTCTCACTCTTTCTTCTTCGACCTTTCAGCTCTCTCTTTCACATCCATACTTAGTCTCTCCTCCCTCTTTGGTTGGCTTTATTTTGACTGTCGCACTACAACATCCGCTTTATGATTCTTCTCCGACAGCGTGGTGACAATTGTCATGACATTCGGATTTGGACGACATGTGAAGGTTGATGACGATGAGGGTGGTGACCAATGAAGATGATGGAGGTTGTGAGGACCGGGCGTGGTGTTGAGGAGTGAGGACGGTGGTGAGAGGATGGTGACGATATTGGTGGTGGGGAGGAAGTTGGTGAAGGATTCGGAGGACGGCGGGAGTTCAAAAATATAGGGAGAATGGTTGTGAGGACAGGGTGTGGGGTTGGACGATGGTGGTGGAATGACGGTGGGAATTCAGTTCACCGAGATAGAAACAGAGAGAAACCAGAGACAAAAAAAAAAAGGTAGAGGAGAGAGAAAGAATATGGTGTGTAATGTTTTTACAAAACTGTCCAGGATTTAAGGTTAAATGACAAAACTTCCCTTGGTGTTGGTGTTGTGCATGGATGACAGTCAACTGGATCAACTCAAACATAGTTTGAAACTCAACTCGATAATCAGCTCGTTGAACTTGGTTTGTGGACCAAATGAGCTAGATTTGTGTTGAAAATCAAGTTCATTGACTAAATGAGCTGAACTTAAACTATATATAGTTTGAATTGTTTGGTTCATGGGTTGGCTCTATTATCATCAATAAAAAAGAAACTAAAGTCATTTATTTTATTTTTTAAAACAAAGGACTGAGGCATATAGCTAACAATAACAGTATATTTGTAAACAATGATTATATTATATAATAATAGTATTTTTTTTTTGGTCGATAATGCACCCAGTTTTTTTTGTTGAAAATATATCGCTAACATTGTATGAATATATGTCTTTTATGTTTTGTGTGATGCACAATGCACTGGCAATTCGTTTTTGATTCATAAAAAAAAATGCACTGCCAATTTATGTGGATAACATTACACCATGTTTTATATAAATACATGTCTGAAGTGAATCAACATTTCATTTTATCATTTTTTTTCATTTCATTGTTTTCTTGTATCCACATCTCCCAAGTAAATCGTGTCTTAAGTGGATCAAGTGGAAGTTCATGTTAAATATGAAGCTTTGAAGAAGGAGGACGCGATGCAACCCCCCTTTTCTAGGTAAATTAGTGAGGATAACATACCAAGGTATTTTAAGATCACAGCTATGAAAGTGTATCATCATAATGCAACACTATAAATAGGGTCTCCCCCAAATGTGTGATCACTTCACTTTTTATAATCACTTTGCTACTTGCTAGCATCCATATATACTTAGACAATGAAGCGTCTTTTGCAGCCCCCTTTTCGTCTAAAGAAGGGGCATAAGAGCAGTTATGCAGATCAGGTCGTTGGCGTGAAGACACGTCTTGCTCAGGGGGTAAACGCAACTTGTTTATACAAAAACACTAGGTAACTGGATGGTGTTTGACTTAGAGCTTCATATATAGTGTAGTGGGAAGAAAATACTACAAAAATGACAAAATCTATCTTTTTTTCAATGACAGTGTTAAAATGAGAGATAATCTTATTTGGACACAATCCCAAATGAAATCTATACGAACACGCACTACCAATTGAAAATATTGAATGAGAAATTGGTTACATGATGTGACTAGATTATTTTTCTTTTATTTTTTTTCTCATCTATGTATGTGCGCAAATAATTTTTATTTTGAGTTGTACCAAAGTAAGACTTCTCTTAAAACAATGGTAAACCAATCTAATTAGAAAACTTAGATGGGATGTTTGCCCATATATAATTGTAATTAACATTTTACTTTTTCTTTTAACAATAACGGAACCTGCAAACCCACTAATATATATAATTTAGCGCTCGTAACCCTCGAAAGCTCATAGCTCATATAGTATTAGTAACTACAATGGCGCCCTTGAGGTTGGGCATGGTGGACGATTGTCTAGGGTGACATTTTTGTTGGGGCATATCAAAATAATCTTTTCTAGAGATATATGCATATTATGAATAACAAATCTATATTACTCCTCTCAAAAAAAAAATTATACTACTAAAATTATAACTAAAATCATGCAAAAATTGTAATTGAAACTATGTTGCAAACCTCTTAAAACACTCTTTAAGAGTGACGATTCTTACGATCTTTGTGGTGATTTTTTTTCTTTGAAAAATTAAAAATTATTCAAGAGGTTTTAAGTTTTAAAAGTTGAATCAACATCAATTGAAGATATTAAAGTGTCTTCCCAATGCCTGCACGACTATAGATTAATATTAATTACATTTGTTAAAAGAAGTTTTTCTAAATTAAAATGGTTAAAATCTTATTTGCGATCTACTACAAAATAGTCTTACTTTCATTTCTATTGAAAATAATTTTTTTAAAGATCATTAATTATGAAGGAATCATTAATGATTTTGCAAAAAAAAAAAAATTACAAAGAGAAGCATATTCAAATGATTACAAAGCCATCATTTTATCACTTCACCCATATCACTCAAAGTCTCATGATCAACCCCTAGTAACGAGGTCGATAAAACACTATATAATGAAATAGGTAAAATTACACAATTCGTCTTTTAACTTAATTTCGGGTAACACTTTCATTTTTTTTTCCGATTTAATGATTTATGTTATAATCCGATAACACCTTCATCTTTTATCTTTTTTTTTATTTAATCCTTTATGCTATAAAATGTCAATATTGTTACATTTTTTTTATCAAAACAAAAAAAAATCACAAAAATATAAAAAAATCATAAAACTCATAAACAAACTCAAATATTCATCGTACAAACACATTAACTCATATTTCATTGAAAAATCACATAAAAATGATACAATATTGACATTGTATAACATAAAGGACTATATTAGAAAGAAAAAAAAAAGTCGAAAATGTTACTTAAAATTAAGCTAAGGCAAACCCTCCCTTCTTCTCTCTCTTTATCCCATTTTATAATCTACAAATAACAAAAAACAAAAAAAATTAAAATAAAACGGTCATTTGAATAATTAAAAAAAAAGATAGAATTGATGGATCATTAGATTCGTTTGCCGAAGTGCAATGGAAAGTTGTTTAATTTTATGATATTTTATGCTTTTACCGAAGTGCAATGGAAAAATGTTTAATTTTATGATATTTTACGCAATATTTGTTATATAACTTGATTGTTGGGAAAAAATTGTTGCACTTGAAATCTGAAAAGTTTAATGGTTATGCACGTAAAACTCAAAGCGTGTGAGGTTGTCACACTAACTTTTAGGTTCGATTATCCCCCACCAATAACTGTATATTGGATGCAATAGAAATGATCAGCGAATCTTCTTCAGGATACTATGAGTTTTTTATGTGCATTGCACAATCACATCAAGCGTATCTCTTAATAGAGTGTGTGTATATATATACATATAAGCCGGACTAGTAGGCCTAATAGGCTTTTCTACAAGCTTTAACATGACCTATTTAAATTAATGAGTTTTTAAAAAAGCTTGAGCCTAACCTATTTAATAAATGAGTCAAGTCGAACTGGACTTTAAGTAGGTCGGGTCATAGGCCCCTGACGGACGACCTGACCTATTCCCACCCATGTCAATTTCTTCTTGTATGTTTCAACTTTTGCTAGCTCTTTCGAATTTGTACTATCTTGATCTAGTAGTAGCACTTGGAGTTCAAACTAGTACACATGCATGCTTGTTTTAAAGAGGTGATGGGTGATGCACATACTTGAAGTTGAAAGGGCTATTTCCTTTCAAACTAGTTTAATTTGTCTTTCATGTATGTAAGACGTGTCATAGTCCTAGCAATGCCACCTTGCAGTTACATGACACCTAGCTTTTGGCTCACAAGTAATGAACTGTGAAAAAAAAAATCATTTTAAAATGCAAAGTGAAAATTATCAACAAAAAAAATTATGAAGAAAAGAAAATTATCAATGATTGATTAATAGATTTTTGGTTTTACTTTTTTTTTACCCGGTTAGTGGATTTTCTTTGAATTATATGGTAATGTGTTGGCACTTGTTGAAAAAGGTTTGCATTATCCAAATAATTGCGATTCTTAAGAAGAAAATGGAGCTTGGTTACTGTGAGCTTGGCTGGATGGCCTTAACAAAACGATATTGTTTTTATTGGTTGGAAGCGACCTTCAAAGAGATGGGTCAAAATCAATTGTGAAGGTGACATAAAAGTAAGTTAATATGTTGGGATGTTGTAGTCTCCTTCAGGATAACAACGGTGCTTGTTTGAACATTTATGATCGTAAATTTGGTTTTTGCAATGCGCTCGATGCAGAAAAGTGGGATATATGTATGTATGTATGTATGTATGTATGTATGTATGTATGTATGTATGTATGTATGTATGTATATGGCACGACGACGAATGACCGACTATCATGAAGTTAACTATCATGAAGTTGTAAGTCTCTCAACGATCAGTTTACATGACAACAAAGAATTGTAGTATTAACAAGAATATTCATACTTTGATTTGACACACGTATGATTTTAAAAACATGAATTCGTATCAATCATATTTGGTGCGAAGGAGACCTGTCAATTGATTGTTATCTAATTTTATTTTAGGTTAATTTTTAACTCTTTTGATTTTCATGTATTTAAGTCTCCTCCTTGGGATTTTCAAAGTCTCTTGTCTACAACATCTTTTATGATTGCATGCCTTGGAACATTCTTTTAATTTTGTAGTTTTTTGTTGTACAAGAAAAAAAACCATGTTTATTCAAATTTATTATTTATTAACTCAAATAATATTTATTTAAAATCTAAATGCTTAAATGTATTTTTGATCTCTCAAAAGTTTTCAAATTCTTCGATTTTGATCTCTCAAATTTCTCTCTCACTGATGATCTTCCATATTTTGAGCTACGTAATTTTTATTTCAGTCACGTTAATTTTCTATTACAAACGGATAGTGAAAAAAACAGGGAATACAACCCAAAAATAGGATGAGGAGGAGGGGAATTCGTACACAAATTTAGATATATGAATATTTTCCAAGATACAGAGTACACAAACTTTACATAGAAGTAGAGTGAAGCCTGAGTGGAATTCCACCAAAGTCCAAAACGCTTAACCTCTGTCGGGTATTTTACTAATACCTTAAAAGTGGAGAAGTTACAAATTCCACCAAAAATAGGACAATCATATTGTCAGAAAAGAGATCGACAACCATAACATGATACCACCAATTATTCAGATTCAAACGCAGCGAGGTAACCGCTGCAATTCCAAGGCTGCCAACCGAGCAGTGTTGGCTAAAGCAGGCACACTTGAATTCTTGAGTCCAGAAACTATATCTTCAATTCTTGAAATATCTGGTATAGATATTGATAATATCATTGCAGGCAATAAGTATTGCTTGCAAGCATAACCTAAAGCGTGAAGCATTCTCTGCACTGTTAAGTGAGGGGTGTCTTTACTCCAGGATTCAAGGATCACAATGACCTTGGGGAGATTGGCTAGTAGACCAGTGGTAGCTTCTCTAGGAGCAGCCTTAAGCAGTAAAACCACACACTGAGAAGCTATATCAGCAACACTGGTTTCTCCACTCAACTCTAGGAAGACACCAACATTGCTTCCAAAGTCTGCTATATCTCTTATGCATTGCTGGGGATCAACAGCTCCACTCACCTCAGGACAGTCACCTAAGAGAGTTGGTTCTGTTGTGTAGCTGAAGCCTTTTGTACAGCTGACTGAACGTGCTAGAAAGGCCCTACACAGCCCAAGAGTTGCCTCCAGCAATTCTTCCATACCCTTAGCACATACAAACTCAAGAAAGTTGCCAACCCTCCTAACAACTTTCAATTGGGAGAGTAACTTGGACTCCATTTCAGGAGCAGAAGCCAGAGCGAGACAAAGCTTAACATTATTCACATTTGCATTTGACAGATCGCCAAGCAAGAACTCAAAACATTGTGAAATTGTCTTCAGGTGTAGAATGTCCGGAATTGAAATAAAACTGAACTCTAGTAGCATGACAAGAAGCTTCTGTGCAAATATAGGAATAGGATCTTCATCTTCAATCAAGGTTGGGTAGAGAGGAATAAAATGTGTAATTGATACGAATTTCAGATCGTTCAATCTTTGCTCTTCCTCAACTGGTTCACTCAAGAGAATAATCATTACATCGAAAAATATTTTGAGGCACAAAAATCTGGCATCACCGTCCTTGTTACCCTTGTAGAGAACTGTCAAACTAGGGAGAATTTCACGTAAGAAAATGTCAGGATTGGCAAGGATCACAGAAGATTCCTCCGTGAGAGACTCTAAAATTCGAAGAAGGGTTATCTGGAAGTCATCTCTTCCCTGAAAGTCAATCAATAAACAAAGACAATATCAAATATCAATTGTTGATTAAAAATACTTTGCTTCTGCTGAAAGTGGCAGCTGCCATCCAACTTATTGTATGAGCCAATCAATGATAATGTCGGTAAAATAATTGTCAAAAATTTAAGAGATTAATTGCAAAACAATACGTGCAAATTTAGCAGACAACACTGAATCAGTTGTTTTTCTGTTTCAACTGAGCCATTTTCTTTTGAAATAACATACTGTAAAAAATTCCATGCGCACTCACCTCTTGAGGTATACTTAGGAGAAACATGCTCCTAATTTAAAAATAAATACCACCACCCTTATTCGATCGGAAAATTACAACATATCATTTTTAGAAAATAGAGAGAAAGTGTGTGTAACTGCTGGGGTCAATGTCATTTACAAGATAAAATGGGTGTGTGTCATTTAAGTATCAAGTATATTTCATGAAGCGTAAATATTCTAAAATAGACATCTCATCTCATTAGTAAATGATCTAGCAACTACATCTTAGCACAGTTAATATTTAACAAAAATTTGCAGCTCCACTCTGACAGAACTCATGATTTAAGGAAAACATATGATCAAAGGAAACAAGATGTAACAGCTGAGTCACAAACCTGGAACGGTGCCTCCACAAGTTTAATCAGATTCGCCAGCTGACGTAGTACTGGAAGTGTCACCACTTTGTGATTGAAAGCTGAACTTTCAAGAAGATGAAGGACAACAGGAAACAGATGAATGTTGGATTTTGGAGCAGATCTGCTGGTAAGGGAAGAGATATGTCCATGGCGCCTTCCTCCCATCATTTGCTGAATATCTCCGGTTATTATATCCAGTAAACCTGGAATAGTAGATGCCACAATATGCAGAAATGCATCTAAACACTGTCGCACAAAGGCATCCTTCTCTTTTCCCAGCCTGTCGACCACTGAAAGTAACTTATGGCTACAGAAGAACTGTGGAAGCCACCTCCTACCGTGCTTGCAGAGGAAAGCCACAAAGACAAGTGCCTTTCCTTTTAAAACTTCACTGCCCTGCTCAAAAAGAGCCAGAAGACTTGGGATCAGATTCTTATCCTCTGCAAGTTGTATAAGGTATCTTCCAACATTTGTGATCATATGACTTCCAAGCATTGCCGTGTTAAGAAGATTTAAGCTGATTTGCTGCTCTCGTGGACTGCCTTTGACAAGAGCAGAAGCTAGGTCCTTGAAAGAGAGCTTCTCTATAACAGACTGAATGCTAGGAGGATTAAAACGAACTAAGCGCACCAAACATGATCCTGCAGTAAGCCTCATGCTTTCCAGTTTTCCTGCCGCTCTATAGATATAGCAGAGATTACTAATAACCTCTTGACTGGTCAAACGTCCCACCCAGGCTCCTCCTTGACTGCAAATATTCTCAATTGTTCTCAGTGCATACAATTGAGTTATATCATCTTCACCTTTCCTCAATATTGATGGCACCAAGGAAATCAATGAATTAGGAACCTGCAGCCAGGTGGACATAAGTTAACCCCATAAAAACACGAACTTTCAAAGCTGGCAAACAAAGTTAAGATAGGACACAAATTTGACTGAAGATATATTTACCATTCTGTGAGCAACATGCCTAAATTGTGAATTTTTATATATATACTAGTACTAGAGAACTCAAGCTTCAAGTTACATAATAAGCAGATGGAAAACAAACGTTATATGCAACAAGCTTAGAAGCTAACCTGCCATCCATGCACAGTCCTATTGTCCTTTGATGGAGATTCAAGTGGAGTGTTATCCCTGGAGTCTGCACTTTGAGTGGATATATAAAATAGCAACTCACCCAAAGCAGCCATGGAAAACCTCCTCACTTTTTCTTGCCTATCCCTAAGGCCATCCATCAGTGAACCTAGAATTCCAGAACTAGCCAAACTGTCATCAACAAAGGTAGAGTGTCTAATCAACAAACCAATCAGCGAAGCAAGTTGAACACGTAAAGCTGATGCCTTGGATTGACGGAGCAACTTTACAAGAATGAGCATTATTGGCCCATTGGTCAAGATATTGGCTGCATCAGCATTACTGCTCAACGTCTCGAGGTACCTAACCACATTTTGTTTCTCTCCAATGCTAGTACTCCCATTCAATATGGCTATAATTTGGTTTTGGAGTGCCTCCAGTTGCTCTTTAGGCATCTTGACAAATTCAGGTGCTTGCAACACCTCAAAAGGAAGTGAAGGAATGACTTCCGAGCCTTTGTCAACTTTTCTGCTGGGCATTACAGGTCTGACTGAGAGATCAGATGGATGCCAAATAACATGGGAGATGTCATTAGACGATCTTGAAGAATCAGAGTCAAGACCAGATCCTAAGTCATCTTTAAGCCTCTGTTTTTTCACTAGAGGGCTGACACTTGGAGAAATAGCAGATATGTCAGAACGGTCAGGAGTTGACTCGTGAACAAATGACCTTGAATCATCTGAGGCAGGAGTAGTCACAGATGGAGTGTCCAACCGGCGTATATCATTTTCAGTATCATCTGCTTTTCCCTGATTCTGAAAATTACTCTCCATTTTCTCATTGGGCACAGAAGGTGTGTGTCAGAACCATCAGTTTCATCAAGTGCATCCTCTTCACTATTCTCATTAAAATCAAGTTCCATGTCAGTGTTCTCAATTTTAACATCGGCATCCTTCTCAGAGCCATTGGGCAAGGGACGTCGATAGTTTTCTTTCTCATTTTCTTTTTGTAAATTTGATTTTGCTATTCTTGACATTCTCAAAAGATTCAAACCTTTTTTAATAATGGAAGGATCTTTCTGCTTCGCCTCAAGTGTTCTGCCAGAACCCTTTGTCTGAGTTTTGTGTCCATTTGGTGTTGCCCTTGTTGGTGTCTCAATGCCTCTTGCCCCTTTCACATCTTTTTCACGATATTTGGGAGGGGTCCTGTTATGAGAAGACTTATCTCCATTACGTTCTGATAAACATTGTTTAGCATGTAGTTCTGTCATATCATCAAACGCAGGTTGAGGAGGAAGAGACACTAGAGTGAATTTGGTTTTCCAAAAGGCATGTCCACAAAGCTCATGCCACTGTATTCTTTCAGCTGGATCTTTGACTAACAGAGAATTTATTAAATTGACAAAAGGTGGACTTGGATTGCCAGGGAGGGGTGGAGTCGGGTCTGAAATTATGGATTTTACGAGCTGAGTGAATTCTCTTCCCACAAAAGGAGGCCTCCCAGCATAACATTCATACAGTACACATCCTAGAGCCCAGAAATCAGAGGCATAAGAGTGGACTCCACCATCATCAAAAAGCTCCGGAGCCATGTAAGAGGGTGTCCCACGTTTTGCTTGAGGCAACTAAAGAAATAGAGAAACATAGTACATATTGACATCTTATTTGGTTTCAGGAGAAAAATAACAAAGTTGAGTAGAGGTCCATCAATACATGCATATGGATGTGAAAAATTACAGAAGTTGAGTTAGTAAAGCATACCGAGGAAGAAGGAACTTTTGATATCTCTTTTAACCTTCTAGCCAATCCAAAATCACAGAGCTGCTTCAATAAAGTAATAAGTACACATCCAGCTCATATTTAACAAAAAAGGTTAAAAAAACTAAATTAAATTTCAACCAACAATGAGAGAGCAAATAAATTGATACCTTTGTACGCCCATTTTCATCTAGTAGAATATTTGATGGTTTCAGGTCACAATAGATTATTCCATTTGAATGTAAATACCTGAACATTAGTATCCAATTTTAGTGCATGCATGAGTAATAAAACTAAACTGAGGGAAAACAAAGGGAGATTGAGATTAGCAAACATACTGCAAAGCTCTGACAAGGTCACAAGCAAGTTCATTAACAGAATCTTCAGGAAGTTGACTATCCTGCAATTCATTTTGGTAATTAGCAGTAGCACTAAACAAGAAAGTAATATTGCACAGTAGTGCAAGTAAATTCCCAAATTAAGAGGCTACAATTTATAGCAATTTACAACAATTTTGAGTTAATTGCTTAAGTGTGTGTGATCTCCTACTCGAAAACAATGAAGCTACCGTAGTGAAATGAAAGGGTCACAAAACAAGAGATATGCAGTGAAATGGTAAGTACCTGTCGTAATATGGAAAGTAGATCCCCTCCAACACAATACTCCAACACCAACCATAAGTGAGCAGAGGTTTCATACCTAAAAAGCAACATTTGAGAACTGAGGGTGATAAACTAGTAATTCCAATCCAACATTGTTTCAGTAGGGAGGTAAGTAAAGTCTGATCAAAGATTATTCCAAACAAGATTCAAACTGGAATTCTCTAACGGGTAATGAATCCAATATTTTGAATACAAAGCATAGAAATGATTTCATTAATTAATAAAATTTGGTCATTTAATGAATTTAGTTTAAAAGAAAGAATAATTCTAACCATGAATAAAAATTGAGCACATTTTGGTGATCCAAAGTGTGAAGAATCCTAACCTGCAGAAGAGAATAGAAAATGGGGGTAATTCAACAATTAATTAATTAATTAAGATGACTAATTTGTTCCGTAATTGATTAACTAAACGATGAAAACTTACTTCTTGAAGAACCTTGTTTTTGTAAGATTTATCAACGCTTTTGATAGCGAAATATTATATTCGACTGTATTTTTCTTTCTACCTTTGTAAACAGTCTGAAAATGGAAAGAGAAAGAAATTGAAGATGGAAATCAAAGAAGAAGAAAGATGAAGAATGAATGAGTTAGGTTAGTACCGAGTATCTTCCGCGACCAATGGCTTCATAGATGTGATACTGGTTCATGATGATGTGTGAACCAAGAGAGAGGGACAGAGTTCTAACGGGCGGTTTATTTTTTATTTTTGAATTTCTTTGTTTTAAAAGACTCTCTTATCGCATTCAACCAAAAATAAAATACTCTTGTGCTAGAAAAATATTCATATTTTCTTATGGTTTCTCCACGTATTTCTAAAGTTGAATTCATTAATTTAACATTTATATATATATATATCAAAAATTTAATAATCAAACAAATAAAGAGGGTTAAAATAGAGAGGATCTTAACCATAATATATTCAATGTCTCGTTTATTCAATAACAACCTTAAGCTATTAATTATCTCATTGGAGAAAGAAAAAATGAGTATATATTAGTTACCAACAAATATATAAGACCCTATCTCTTCGGCAACTAACATGTTTCACAGTTAAAATAAAAAATAACAGTTGATGATTTATTTAAGTTCATGGTAGTTTGACTTGTTTGATGACTCTTTTTAGTTTACTGTCACTGAAGTCGTCGAGTCCTTAACAAGTACTTTTATTAAAAAATTATAATAAATGACGTGTACATGAAAGACCCTTTTAAAGACCATTTTTAGTTATAACCATTGTCACCTCATTCTTGATGATGGTTTCACAAAATCCAATAGTTTTTGCCCGGTGTAGCTACGATAGTTGGCATGGTATATGTAACACCCCGTTTTCCCAACGTAAAAATTTCTTAATAAAATCAGAGTTTTTCTTCACAAAACGGAATGTCACATTTCTTAAAAATCATAATGGAATAAATAAATATTTATCCTTCAAATTCAATCAACAAATTATTTACTATCTCACAGCGGAATTAATTCAACATCTAAAATATTCTTGGCAAGCAGGCCTCATCATAAAAGTCTCATAAATCTTAGTTCAATAATAATTCTTAAACTTCAAAAGCAATACGTAAAGGAACAGAAAATAGTATTAAAATCCCCATCCCGTTACGTATCAGAGCACCTAAAGACACACACTTGTGAGGAGTCCACTCACGACCACAACTACTCTTGATTACCCGCAAGTTACTCATACGAAGAGCAACATTTTCAAGCAGAAGGGGTGAGATTTCTCAAACAATAATATTAAGCTTATAAATCATAAATTACATTTAACAACTTAAATATCATCACATATCTTAACAATAATCATGTAACATCATAGGATTATCTAAACATAGTATTATCATACACATAACATTATCATAATCAACTTCATAATCAAATTCATAAACAACTTCATAATCAATCATCATAAACATCATAATCATTCATAAAGCACTTCATTAATAGCTCATCAACTTGAGATCTTAACATCTTAACAACTCGACAACTTGACGACTTAACATCTTAACAACTCGACAACTTGACTTGACAATGCATCTAAACTCGACTATGCAACTCTTAACATCTTAAACCATCTCGAATCATCATGAAATGCAAATGCATGTGGTACCATTTTAGGGTATAAACCCTCATCGTCGTGGTTGAGCATAAATATACTCTTAGGGCATAAGCCCTCATCGTCGTGGTTGAACAAAAGTTCCATCGTCGTGGTTGAGCAAAAGCTCCATCGTCGTGGTTGAGCAAAAGCTCCAGGGCATCAAGCCCCCATCTTTAATGAGTATGCAAATGGACTCAACATCTTACGTATTAGAAAACTTCATGAACATCTTACAACTCTTTGACTTAGACCGACATTTACATCTTAATAAAGATCCACAGCAACATATGCACATATTTATATAACTCGACAACTACACATCTTTAAATAGCATCATCGTCAAACATCACATCTTTTATATAACACATTCTTTAAATCACATATCTTCAAATAGCACATCGTCAAATAGACATCATTATACATCATCAACTAATATATCAATTCAAACCATTTAATACCTTACCAATTCAATTTATAATTTTAAATCCTGTTATATTCAATATCACGATTCTACCATAGTTTAACATGATAACTAGTATCACAATTCTAGTCCAAAAATATATACATATGAGTAGGGCCATTGAATACCACTAATCAAATACAATATCCAGTAAATAACAAAGATCACGTAAATCGAAACGATTCATAAAGGTCACGTAATTCATATATATATTCTCATTGAAGTCTCTAGTTCAAATGAATATGAATAAAACAAATAATAGCTACATAATGTTTTTCGAATTAAAAATTGAATTCTGTTATTGAAAACAACGAAGGTTCACGCAGACAAATTGATGTGCTAAAACCGATCACAAGCTCTTACCGATCCATATTCAAAATTAAAGCAGATAATTATAAAGGATGGACAGGCACACAAAATTCAAGTATAACTATTAAAATATCAAAATATAATTATAGCAGCACAAAGGAACACAATTTAATCAAAGGTTCATCAAAGGGAATAAGAAAACAATAAAATTAAAAACCCTTCACTACCCATATGTTCATACAACGCTTTGGTGAATAGAAATTTCCCCCTTACATCAATTCAGCAGTTTTCCATCATCTAATCATCAATTCTCACTCAAACCCTAATTCCTCATAACCTCACAAATTCATCCTAAAACATGTTAGATGCAATCTAATGATCTACAGACTTAATATTAGTGAAAGATAGTCTCACCCTTACCTTAGATTGTTTTTCTGAAATCAAAAGCAGCGTTCTTCGTTCCTAGGGTTCTCTCTCTGAGTTCTCCTCTTTCTCCTCTTTCTCCAAAAAGCGGTTTAACGTAAAAACTCTTTCTAACCTAAGCTTCCTTATTTATAATACTAATCACTCTTCCTAAATCTATTTAGGCCCAATAACTTATTCTTCTTTCTATTCTAACCTCCAATTCAACTTACACTAATAATTCTCATATTCTAATAAATAATAGAATAATGCCACATAATAAAATACTAACACCTCATATATATAAATAAATCACATAAATAGATTCTAACTTAATAAAAATAATTAAATAAAAAGGAGGGCGTTACAGTATAAGAGTGTCTTCACTCTCCATAGTATCTTTTTTTTTTGTGGTGGTCGGGGTTCGAACTTCAAACCTTGCATATTTTATGTATTGTCTATACCAATTGAGCTAAGTTCATGAGGACCTCTTCATAGTATCTATGCAAGTCAATGATGCTTTTCCTTACCATTGCTTACTTTTGCTGATTTTTATTATTTTTCTTATTGTATTTTTCTTATAACTTAATGTATTTTTCTTAATGTTTTTTTTTGAAAGAGTATTTTTCTTAATGTATTTTTCATCTGATTTTATTTATTGCATATTTTGATTCATTTTGAATATATTGTGAGATGCATTTTATATATTGTATATAGTAATGTAAAATATAAATTTGGAGTATATTATGAATACGAAGATGAGTGTTGTAAATTTGAACTTAATCTCACTCAAACAAAGTTCTAGGCTTTGATATGATGTACGTGATGGTGTGTTAATATTTGACTTTGTTTGTTTAAGTGATGGATATTTTATCTAATCGTGTATTTGCCTAGGTGACAAAATTTAATTTTAGTTCCACCGTCATGACATAACATGTGCATTTTATTGTGATGCCTAAGTGGCAGGTTAAAATCAGATATTCTTTGTGATGTTTCAGTGGCGGACTGATTATATATGAATTATTTATTTTTTAGAAGCATGCATATTATTGCAGAAGAACTTAAAAATAAATTAAATTAGGCGTAACATCTTGGATTAAAATTTTGGACATTACAAGATTCAAATTTCATCCAATCCCTTTTACATATGTTATAGATGAGATGAGATTACCACAATCATTCAATCCCCGAGTAAAATATTGTTTGGATAACTAGACAACACTTGCCTTTTATTCAAACATGTACTTCTTCTATTGACAGATTTATGATCAACGTTATCATTTGGTTAGACGTTGAGTAGTGGAAGACTCCACATGATCCTCCACTCTTCAATGTAACTCTTTAAACAAGGATATCTAGACCATCATAACTCATTTACTTCTTCTTTCCAACATAACCTAAATTTACGAGAGAACCACATAACTCTGATTCCCTAAGCACTTAGGGATACACGCTTCTTAAAACATTATCAAAGCATGACGATTTATATTATTTCAAAGGTAGAATTTTATTTGAAGAATTAAAAATTATTCGAGAGGTTTTAAGTTTTAACAGTTGAATCAACATCAATTAAAGACGAACCGTTTTCCTAATGCATGCACGACTATAGAATAATACTCCATCCGTTTCAAAATGAGTGTAGTTTTAGCAAAAATAATTTGTTTCAAAATGAATGTCATTCTCACTTTTCAATGTACTATTAATTACTTTTTTTCCAATAGTACCCTTAATTATTATTATCCACACAACTTTCAAAGTATCATTTTGTACTTTAATTTATAATGATGACAAATGCACCAATAACTAGCGAGACTATTTTAGTAAAAGTATCATATCTTTGGACAACATTATTCTATTCCTTAATCCGTGTGCAATTGGCTAAAACGACACTCATTTTAAAACGGAGGGAGTATTAACTATATACTCCCTCCGGTCCTAAATATAAGCAAATTTCACTTTTTAGGTTCATTCAATTAATGATGTATGTGGTTCATATTATGGACCACATACATCATTAATTGAATGAATGTAAAAAGTCAAATTTGCTTATATTTAGGACCGGAGGGAGTATACTAAATGAAGTTTTTCGAATTAAAATCGTTAAAAATTGAAGACATTGAATTGTTTTCATAGTGCGTGCACAACTATAGAACAACAATAATTACATCTACAAAATGAAATTTTTCAAAATTAAAATCGTTAAATCTTATTTAACGATTTACTATATCACAAAATAGTCTGTCTTTGATTTCTTTTAAAAATACTTTTAAAGAACATTAATTATGAAAAATCATTAACCAATTTACAACAAAAAATACAAAGAGAAATATATTCAAATAATTACAAGGCTATAATTTTATTACTTCACCCAGGACTCTCAAAGGCTCGGGATCAACCCCGAGTAAAAAGGTTGATGAAATACTATATTATGCAGTATTACTTGAAAAAAAAAGAAGGAAAACATATTCAAGATGAAACATATACAAGTCTTTTCAATAAGTTGTCAATATATTTTTCTTTTCTTTTTCGAACCTATATTTTTCCAGGAAACCTCCCCTCCTCTCTCTCTTTATCCCATTCTGAAATCTGCAAAAAACAATAACATTTAAAATAAGTAAAACGAGGATTCGTCATATGAATAATTTTAAAAGAAAGATGGAATGAATCATTATTCATTTGCTGAAGTGCAATGAAAAATTGCTTAATTTCATAATAATTGATGCAATATCATTAGAATTTTTGATGTGATAAACCAATCATATATCTTACTTACCCATTTAGTTGGACACATGGACATTAAATGTGTGCCAGTTTTCTCACATTCGCTTGCCTTTTCACCCTTTTGTTGAATACACCTGATCTCATACACACACAAATGGGACTAGAGGGAGTTAGATGCTTATGATTCTCGAGCAATACAATGAGAGAAGGATCATGACTCACTTTACCTTTGATATTCCACATATTTTACATAACAATGTCGTGTTTGATAATTATTGGATGGTGATTCCGAACCGTTTTCAGCTGTCCATGCATTTTCCCCCTGTTTCTGGGTTATGAAAGTAAGGCTTATGAACAAAACAAATTATTTTTGTACACTCTTTCAAAATAAAATAAAATTTGTACATGCCATTCTACTAAAAAGTTTAAGATATTATGTTTCAAACCAAAATAAAAAAATTGTTTTCAATTTTACGTTAGAGCATTATTTTGTTAAGTGGTCAAAAATCTTTTTATATAATAATTCAAATATCTTATAGAATTAGGGCAACTATTAAAATACTTTATTGTTTCAAGCCAAAATAAAAAAATTGTTTTTAATTTTACGTTAAACCATTATTTTGTTAAATGGTAAAAAAAATTATATATTAATTCAAATATCTTATAGAATTAGGGCAACCATTAAAATACTTGTATATAGAGAGACAAAGGGGTGATTGCTTTCATGGCAAAGAGGTAGCTATGGCTACTCCAAAGGAAAAAAATAATGAGTGGGTATATTTTTATATTAAGCTATTCCTAATAATATATATTTGACTATCTTAAATTTGATTTTAGAACAAATAATATTTTTTCTTCTGACTTTACTTACTTTGATTTTAGAACAAATTATATTTTTTACTTCTGACTTTACTTACTTTTCAATCGAACTTCAGATTACTTGATCCTAAGAATTAAAACCGTTAGCATAAAAAAATATACATATTCTTTGATTGACAATAAAATTGTGACGACAAAAACCACAACCTATAACTTCCTAAAAAAAGCTATCACTATTACCACAAACAGAATTAACGCACTTTACAACCCTTTGTTGTAACAAATCCGTTGTTAGCACTTTGCTTTTTTTTTTTTTCTTCTTCTTTAATTATAGCTAAAAAAATAAGAAATTAGTAAATTATAACCTTTTATTAACCTTTTATAATCCGTTTTTGTTGCTTTGATGTATTTTATGAAGTATATTTTATATACGTAATAGTTATTGTGAATTTTTTTACTTATTTGTTAAATTTACTATTAGTTTTAAAAAAAGTATTTTATTTTTCTTTATACGTGCCACCTCATAAAAATATTGTCAGCTTCATATATATATATATATATATATATATATATATATATATATATATATATATATATATATATATATATATACATGAGTCGAGGTTCAAACTTCATAACCGCTATTCACAATAAAATAAAGATAAGAAAAAGAGTATATATACTACCTACCTTGTTGTTGTTCTTGGTGTCATGAGTATTATTGGTTGAAGAAGGAGGAGGTGGTGGAGAAACGGTGCCAAATTCATGGGGAGGTCTTGGAGCTTGTTCACCTCTTGCTACTTTGCTCAAATCCTTCGCCCTCATCTTATCATGAGGATCCATTTGCGCCCCCGACATGTTAATTTCTTCTTTGTATTAAACTTTCAGTGCGAGCTCTTTCTAATTTGTACTATATATCTCGATCGAGTACTTGGAGTTGAAACTAGTACACATGCATGCGGGTGATGCACATACTTAAAGTTGAAAAGATTATACTTATTTCCGGTTTCAAACTAGTTTAGTTTGTCTTAGATGTACGACGTGCCATAGTCGTAACAATGCCACGTTGCAGATGCATGACACCTAGCCTTTTTGGTTGCTCCTGGTGTCAAAACTCTAACACACCAACATCAAAAAATTCAAGAAATTTATTGTTGGTTTATGTAAAATGTTAAAAAGTAACCATTAGGGAAAATTACATTAACCTCCCCTAAGGTTTATGAAAATGACACCAACACCCCCTCTAGTTTTAAAACTTACACAAACTTCCCCCGAGTTTTCATGAAATAAACAAAAACATCCCTTACTTGTTAACACCGTTACTTTTCCGTTAATTTTCACACATATTGATCCATCTTCCTCACTCGTCCTTCCTCATCGTTGTTATTATGATGTTATCGCTCATGTCATGGCACTCACCATCGTTCACATTGTTGATCTCATCGTCATTCACTTAAAAATATGCATTGAAGGACAAAGACAAAGTTGTTTTTAATGAACAGTTGGAATTTAGAAACGCATACATGGTATGATAGTGCTAATGATGAAGATGCTATACTATGTAGGTGAAACCTTTGATCCAAATGAGGATTCTTTTGTCAAAAGAAAAGAAAACAAAAAGGGAAGAGTTCATAAACAGGATAAATATCAGCTACATAATTTATAAAATGCTGCAAAGATTGAGGCTTGGCCTGGCCACGTTCAAATAGCTGATACATCTTTTCCCATAACAAGAAACAGACACCACAAAAGAAGGTTACCAAGGATAAATTGGGTACTGTGGCAGGAATTTCCCCAACTGCCGCAACTAGCAGTGGGAAATTTGACAAAAAAAAATGCCAGGTGAAAAGCCTCAACAATATAAAGGAAAATATCAAAAGTAGCTTTCGGTGGAAGAATGAACATGAACAGGATCACCGGAGAGGGGGAAAACTAAAACAATATTGAAGAACATCCGTTAAATATTAATGGAAAATTCTTTAAAGAAATTAACGGAAAGTTAACGGTGTTAACAAACAAGGGATGTGCTTGTCTATTATATAAGAACTTAAGGGAGGTTAGTGTAAATTTTGAAACTAGAGGGCATGTTAGTGTCGTTTTAATAAACCTCAAGGGAGGTGAGTGTAATTTTCCCTAACCATTAAAAAAGAATAGAGATAGTAATGATTACATCATTTTGTAATAAAAACTATTTTTTTAATGTTTAACCTATGTCTCTGTTTAATATTCTCCATTATTTATAAACAAATTAGTTTGTCAAAACAAAAATCAAAAACAAAAAATCATTAGCGATGGATCATATAAAAATAAATCTTAATGTGAATAAGTGGAGAATCCAAAGTTCAAATCTCAATCCTACATATATAATATGATGTCTCTACTAATTGAACTATCTTCAGAATACTCAGACTTTAATTAATAGGTCAAATACATCTTTTTGTCTTTTGAGTTTGACAAAAATATCAAATTAGTTCTTGAAGTTTTTTAAGTTCTAAATATTTTCTTTAAGTTGTTAATTTTATACACAGTTTCTCTTTTAAGGACATATTTGAAACTTAAAAACTTCAAATAAATGGATTAAATTAACAACTTAAAGACCTAATTGAAACTTAAAAAATCTTAAAAGCTTATTTTAAACTTAAAAAACTTAAAGGACTAACACAGTGTTTTTGTCAAATTTAAAGGAATAAAAGAGATATTTGGCCTAATTAATACAATGTGCACTACTATCAAGGTGACATTATATTACTTTACATTTATAATAGTAGAAAACACAAATTATTCTTATTTTTGACAAAAGAAAACACAAATTATTAAATGCAATTTTGTCTGGGTCCGTAGACGAAAATTATCTAAAACTCACAAACACAATTGTCAGATCTTTTTTTTTAAAAAATTTAGTGGAGGTGTACAACTTCAAACTTACACTTCTCACTTGTCGGTGAATGCAAGATTCGCTCCTAAGTTGAGAAGTTTTTATTTTTATTTTTTTATCGTGATATTGATATGAAACTTTTTTTTTTTTAATATTGTGACTAATATCTGTTAGAAAATGTGTGGGACACACGAGATGAACTCTTCTCTCCTAACTAAATACTTTTCATACTCACGAACCACTGACCACATGTTTAAAGACTCAAATCCTTTGTCAGTTATTATTTAAAAAAAAAATTTTGACAAGAAAATAAAATAATAACAATAGTTGTTTTCTTTTCTCCAAATCAAATCTTGGAAGTGTCGATGGAGCTGGTTGCAAGTTAAATATAACGTGTAAACTGAAATGGCTAAATCTCAATTTCTCTCTCTCTCTCTCTCTCCCCTCTCCGTATTGCTCCCGTCAATCACTCAACCCCGATCCAGGAAGAAGGAGTTTTTCTCGCCTTCTTCTTCTTCTTCTTCTTCTTCGGATTCATTCTCTCTCTTTTTCTGTTATAATAATTTGATTTGAAAATGGCGCCAGTATCAGCTTTGGCGAAGTACAAACTGGTGTTCTTGGGTGACCAATCCGTTGGTAAAACCAGCATCATCACTCGCTTCATGTACGATAAATTCGACAACACCTATCAGGTATCTTCAATATTCATTCATTTCTCAATATGATTTGATTTTATTGGATTCACTTGCGTCCCTCTTTTTGAATAACATTTTCCATTTATTATAGTATAGTATTCATAATGTTGGATTTGACTCTACTTGACCAAAAACGCCTGACTGGAACTTAATAACAAAAATGAATAACTGCTCAAACTCTTTTTTATATCTTTCATTCTCTTATAATTTGATCCATATAGGATTTGAAATCGCGGTCGTGTTATGATCCTGAAAAATGCACAATTTTACTGTTAAATACGCCTGATGCGATTTGCAGTGACATCAAATACCTTGATTTAGCATTCAATCTCCAAAGTGAATCACCCTTGGAGATTGTATGCCAAAATCTATTTCACTGAGTTGTTGCTTTCTGCACAAATTCGTTTTGGATTTTTTTTTTTTTACTATTATGTGTACACTATGCAGTGTTTGCATGGTATGCTTGTAATAATCCAGTTTAATAAGTTCAGATTCGAATTACTTTTTAGTATTGATCTAACCTGATCAGATGAATGGCGTCCAATGTGGTGGTTTTGAATCTTTGTGACCTCTGGAACGGCGGGGGTGTGTACCTGCATAGTGCAGACACTCCGACTGCTCATGTCACTAAAATGCGGAGAAAGGGGGTTTATGGTTGAATCGAATCGTACCTTTGGGGATTGTGAAGAGTCCCCTTTATATAGTGAGGAGGCGCAAGAGCCGTTGTTAGTGGCACACTGTGCCTCTCAACGGTTATGGATCCGCAGAGATCGTAATGTTGAGCGAGATTTTAGGAGCAACATGGGTGATGTGGCAATTCAGTTTGAATTGGTCTCCCTGATTGTTGCGACCCTCACAGGGGTGTACAAAGAGTGGATGGCCCAATGTTGCATTGGGCCGATATTTAAAATTGGCCCGACCATTTGCTCAGTCCGGAACAAGTATCCTGTTTCCATAAACAACTTAATTAAGCACTTATCATATAAATACTTAAGTCTAACAAAAGTTAAAATCAAGTCAAACTGTTTTCATGTAAGTTATAAATAAGCTCCTTTTTAACCTATCATGGAGAGCTTATGGAGATAAACTAAAAATAGCTCATGGAAATGTTATAACCTGTTTCATAAGTTATTCTTAGCAAACATACAAATGCTTATATCAGTAGATAAGCTCCTTAACTTATTATGATTTTATTCTTTTCATACAGGCAACAATCGGTATTGATTTTCTGTCAAAAACTATGTATCTTGAAGATCGAACTGTTCGACTACAGTTGTGGTAAGAATTAATATACTAGATCAACATCTCGTACTATAAACATGATAGCAAAATATTCCTCAGTATCCTGTACTGAAGTTAACAAGTGTTTAACTAATCCCACTTGGTTTGGCTTGTTGGTGTTGGCTTGGGACCTTGGAGTGTGCTCCTCCTCAAGGTCTCAGGTTCGATTCGATTCTCCCTGGTGCCAATTTGGGTAGGCTAATTTAGCTTCTTCAAAAAAAGTGTTTATCTAATAAACATTTAGTTTCTACATCAGTACTTATATTTTTGGTGCTGAAGTTTATTTTTTTAATATTTTTATTTTTTTACTTTGTTTTTGGATTCTGGTTTTGAACTGTTCATCCTTTCATTTTGTTCTGATAGGGATACAGCTGGACAGGAAAGATTTAGAAGTCTTATTCCAAGCTACATCAGAGACTCATCCGTAGCCGTTATTGTATATGATGTTGCAAGTAAGTTGTTTGGGGCTTGTTTTCCTTTCACCTAGTATTGTATTGTACTTACACACAATCTTTTTGGTTGGACACATCTTTTGCTTCTTAGCAGTTGTTAATCTGATCGAAGCTGCTAATTTAGCTTCTTATTGGTTTTTAACATTTTGATAGTAAACCTGCAAACTTAACATTATTTCAAATTCTGTGAGCTGTTGCAGTAGGATGCCATTATACCTTAGAATATGTTTGGATGGAGGGTCTTGGTGGGGAGAGGAGGAAGGACTTATTTTTCTATTTTAAATTAAGGAAGCTACAAAATGTTTCTAAGATGTTACTCCTTCATTTTTTTGAATAGAATTAGCTCTGCAAAACCCATCTCCTAAACATATCCTAAGGAAAGGAGCATAATGATAAAGTGCATTAGCTCTTTAACTCTGTTTATAACCAACCCTCTACTCTACAACAAACCATGACACCGAAGCTCCATTCACGATCACTCCTTCTATAGTGTGAATGAATGATGCATTGTCCTAATGTCTGTTAAAATCTTTGTTAATAACACTTTCTGATAAACCTGTTCTTGTTGGACAGGCCGGCAGACTTTCCTAAATACAACAAAGTGGATTGAAGAGGTGCGAACAGAGAGGGGCAGTGATGTCATTATTGTTCTTGTTGGGAACAAAACTGATCTCGTTGAAAAGAGGTAATGTGCCATGAATGAAAATAATGATTTAAGCTAGAATTAAAATTAGGAACTATTGGTAAAGATAATTACAAATAGGAATTATTAACCATACCTGCATAAGAACCTAATTAAACACTTGTTTGGCTAGTTTTTCTGAAACCACAACTGTTTTTGCTGAGAATTATTAAATTGTGATCGGAATCGCTTTGGAAATTTTCAGACTGATTGCACTTGCTGATTTTCCTTGGTTCTTTCCATTGCACTCTTTTCTCCTGTATATTATCCAATTACCCTTGACATCTGACATATGAATAAGTACTTGCCACTGCACACATATAAGTTGTTCAAAATAAATAAATTGTTGGGTTTGGAGTTGGAAAACTACTTTGAATTGATAATTCTTATTTCCTTTTCTACCAAGGCAAGATTCTCTAGCATGGGATGTAGGCATGCTTACTACTTGACTGCCAAAATGCATGTTTTCTCCATCTTTTCACATGTACTCCATTTAGCCGGGTCCTGTTTCCGTTCTTGGTTACAGCTTAAACTAGATATGGCTAGTTGGCCTATCTTGGAGACCATACTAAGAAATTAGGATGTTGCTTGACAGTTAAATTCTAAAATGGTGCATTGCATGCAGGTTGATCCTAATCCTGAATCCTGTCATAGAAGACAGTCTTGATCATCGGTGAAAAGCCTTAATCTAGTTTCATTTCATGTTTGAAAGAGTTCTCAGTTTTTTTCTGTGCTAACTTGACCCTAAAGATGTTTTACATGCATAGTTACTGCTTGCTGTATATTTATGGAGATGTGTGCTATTGTTACTAACAATCTGAAACTAACTGTTCGGTTTTACTTAATTTTCTTTGTGCGAGTCTGCAGACAAGTCTCCATAGAGGACGGGGAAGCAAAAGCACGTGAGCTCAATGTCATGTTTATTGAAACTAGCGCCAAAGCTGGATTTAATATTAAGGTAACCTGGGCTCACTTTTTTCCCTCTTTCCATACATCTGCAGTAATCGCTCTGTTTCCCTTTTCTCCCTCTTTCCATATGTATTCAGTAAATTATCTGTTTCCACCAAAATGAAGTGAATTATACAAAATTATGAGATTGGATTCTGTTTCTACTTATTTGGACCTCTTATTATCGACTCTCTACTTGTTATAGTTTTAGTGATTTTCACTCCAGCAGTGTTCTTCAATCTAGAAAATTCATTTTGCTTGCATTTGCCAATTCAGTCTCAATCCATGATCATTCTTCTGCATCATTTTTTTTCTTTTCTATCAGGGAGATAACTAATGTCAATCTTATTTTGTTCTAATACTTTTTTGGACATCTTTACAGGCCCTTTTTCGGAAAATTGCTGCTGCATTACCTGGAATGGAAACACTATCTTCTGCAAAACAAGAAGACTTGGTTGATGTAAACTTAAAGTCTTCATCTGGGAATGCTCAATCTCAAACTCAATCAAGTGGATGTTCTTGTTGAACACACTTTATCTTGTACTTGTGTTGCCGTGTACCATTATGTGTTGTGCTTTTTTGCTCTATGTAGGTTTCTCTATTAAATGAAAAATTCAAAGATTACTTTAGCTGTGTGAGGGAGGGTTTGATAGAAGTTGTTTGTAGTAAAATTCTGATAGTTGGTTATGGTTATGCCGCGATAATGTACTATTGTATTAAAATTGTCAAATTTGACATTGGATTATGTTCATTGCACTCTCTGAGAAGATATGGTTGATGTGAACCTAAAATCTTCTAGCTGCCATGAGTCTCAATCTCAGTCTGGTGGATGTTCTTGCCGAATGTGCCTTATCTTAGTGCTCTTTGATCTTTATGCTTCATTTTATTTGTTTTGAACTGTACGTGTGTAAAGGTTCTATAGTGTTTTAGATTTTTACAAGCTTTGAATACAAGAATGAGGACTGCTGCACCGATATAAAATGTCTCCGCCATCTATTAAATGAGTCAAACCAATGATATTCTCTCTTGATACTATCGATCACATCATTCAGATTGACCAACTTACCGTTGAATATGATATTGTTTCTCTCCAACCAAATACACCACCAAGTTGAATATGATACCTTGTGATTCTTGTTTCCTTATACAATTGAGTTAAATGACATAAAATTCTCCATCTCCTCATACCCATCTCGACGGATTCTAGCCAAGCCAATTAAAGATAGACATTCTATATATCTTTCACTTCACTACATAATGAGAAAAACGAGTGATTATGAGTTTCAAATTCATCAAAACAGAACACATGTGATTATGAGTCTCATATATGCTACACTTATTTATTTTTTATTGAAAAGAGGGCCAAAAGTCCAAAGGAAACAAATTACAATTTAACCATGTGAGGATGTGTATTTCGGCTAAGAATTATTCCAAATAAAATCTGGTTAAAAATTGTTCAAAAGATAAAAATTCAAACAAGAGTTCCTCACTTTTGGCTTTTTGGCTCTACACTGCTAGTCTATAATTTTGTCCTCCGCAGACAAATTATGAAAAATAAATAAATATTAAAGTAAAAGAATAAGTGGGTGGCGGCATATGCGGCATGTGAATTTGATTCTTTGGCGGATTCCATTCGTCGTGGTAAAGTATAATAACTACCTAACCTCTCTCATTCATTCATTCATTCATTCACCACACACGAAGCTAAACTATGGCTACTTCCGAGAATTCCGTCGAAAGGTAACGCTTCCTTCATATTCTTGATTTCATTTTCGAATTACAACAAGATCATCATCATCATCATTCATTGATTTACTAATCATTCTATCGTTATTATTCCTATTTTTCATGATAATAAGATTATTTCATGCTAGATTCCTCGCACTCTTAAAGATCAAAATTGAAGATGCACCCAATTTAGGGATCTGCAGTGAACCATTCACACTTTCTTCTGCTAACTACCTCAAAATATATTTAGTGTTAATGTTAACTGTGAGATCGATCAATTAAGTTGCTATAGATATATTGCCGTTGGTGTCTTTATAAGATGGCATTCGAGGCATAGAACCTTCATGGCCATATAGTCTAGAGTTCTGTCCTTGTTATCTCCATTCTTTTATACAAAATATGAACTTCAAAGCAAGTAAGGTAGGCCTCGAATCTATCCATACTTTATTCCAAAGGGAACTTTCTTGAAATCATTCACTTGCTTTCACCGATAAACTTAAAATCTTTGTGCTAACCGGTTCATGACATGAGTTGATTCATTATATAGAGCATTTCTCGTTTTATCATTTACTCGACTTGTCACCCATTACTTTCATGTTGTGTCAGCAGCAAGAGTTCTCTTACCAAACTTGCTCCAATTGAAGCAGTGCTGTTTGATATAGACGGAACTCTTTGTGATTCTGACCCAATCCACTATTATGCTTTTCGTGAAATGCTTCAAGAGGTGCTGTTTCTTTTCAAGCCAAATAGATATTATAGTATTTATCACTATACTCTTTTTATTGAATTATAAATTGGCATATGACTAAGGACATGATCAATAGCTATTAGAAATTAACAAATGTTGGTGGTTGTCAGATTGGTTTCAATGGAGGTAATCCTATAACAGAGGAATTTTTTATTGCGACCGTTGCTGGCAAGCACAATGATGACATTGCCTTGGATCTCTTCCCTGGTGATCGGGAACGAGGTTTAAAGTTTGTAGAAGATAAGGAAGCCATGTTTCGGAGGTAAACCCTACTCACCTCCCCCCGAACTATATCCCCATTGTGCTAAATTTCAAGATTCTGAAACATATTTCCTTGATGATGGACTATCTAGATTAGCAGCTGAGCAACTGAAGCCGTTAAATGGCCTTGATAAAGTGAGGAAATGGATTGAAGATCGTGGATTGAAGCGAGCTGCAGTTACCAATGCTCCAAGACCAAATGCAGAACTCATTCTCTCAAAACTTGGTCTCTCAGATTTCTTTCATGCTGTTATTATTGGTGATGAATGTGAACATGCCAAGCCTCATCCAGAACCCTACTTGAAAGGTCTTGAAGCTCTCAAAGCATCTAAGGATCACACATTTATATTTGAGGTCTGTGTTTTCTTCTCTATGCCTTAGATAATTTGTTCTTATTCTGCTTCTGACGGACCTGTTTTGTCGTTGCAGGATTCTGTTTCAGGAATCAAAGCAGGAGTCGCTGCTGGGATGCCTGTTATTGGTATATCTACCCGAAACCCAGAGGATTTACTGATGGGAGCAAAGCCTGCCTTTCTGATAAAGGATTATGATGATCCAAAATTGTGGGCAGCATTGGAAGAACTTGACAAGTCCGGTTCTCATTAAAATTTTGAATTACTAGTGCGACCGGCATAATTTCTTGGTAAAAACAAGTAGCAGCTTTCATATTAAATTCACCAGATTACCTGTATAATTTTGTTGCAGGGGGTGATATTATTATACTAGTCCATAATCAGTGTTGCTTTGAAATTGAGCAAACATTAGTTTTATTTGTATTTTGTAATAATGTGATAGTTGGCAATGAAGGTCAATGCCAAGGAATTGCAATACATGTGAGAGAGAGTGAGGGAGGAAGGGAGGGATTTCATTCAATACTCTTCCATTATTCTTTATACTTTATAGATTATGATTTTTGCCCAACTTTTTGTCCGTATGTTTTCTGATGTTCAATGCTCAATGCCAGGAGTATTTGATATGCGTACACAGCGAACAAAGCAATGCGATGATAAATACAATTTACAATACCCTTTATGCCATGTACTTTTTGTTTTGCGCAAAGAAACACTCAGACACAACTAAAGTTTGACGTTTCAAAAAAGTTTAATATTTGTGATTCAATTAAATTAATTTTAAATAATTTTTATTGATATTTTAATATTTGTTGTTTTGTAAAGATCAACTACAATCTATTTAAATGTTAATTGTTTCCAAATCTAAGATCAAGAGCCACGGAAGGGGTAGATTCACCAATTGCAATGTGTGGAAGCAGGGAACTGTAAGCATCCTTTATGAAATACAAAACATAACTTTTATTTCTTTAGGTTATGGTGTGATTCTAGGCTTGTAGAGGTTGAATATGGTGCTACCATATTGTTCTCTTTTTATTTTGACATTTAATGAAATGTGCGAAATGGTAGAATAGATACATAGAGGGTATGTTTTGGTATGATTAGATTCTTTTGAGAAAATTAACATGGTGACATATTTTCAAATTAGATTCTTTTCAATCGAAGTGCTGAAGGATCCTTAACCGGGTGATGACTATCCACAGAGTTGGCAACTTTAGGTTGAGCAACAATTGATGTTCATCAATATAAACGAAAAGATAAATTAAGTATAATGCATGAATTAGATGAAAACTTGGAGAGGTAAACAAATAAGAGAAGTCCTACAGTGCAACAAGGCAATATGTATGACACTAATTCTTAATCATGCAATTTAGGAAATTAGGTTTCAAAGTTCATGAAGGTGAAGCCAAAATAACTATTAACTATTCCAAAAGTTATAACCACGGGAAAGTTTAAACATAGTTATACGATCATATCATATATTTTAGATTCACAATCCTTTATGAAATACAAAACATAAAATTGCGATGTTGCGTAAAAGGCACCCTTCTCACTGCGAACACAGAAACCAAAAGTGTAGCTTCAATTTGTGAAGAAAGTTGTATCTATGTTAGAGTCAGACACCACAGTTTGTGGCGGCTTCCATTAGGACGCCTTTCATTCAATCACCATAGTTTGTGGCAGCTTTCAACATGTTTTTTGATATGTGCATCACGGTCGTTCTCATCATCAGGTAGGTTTGATACTTCAAATTTATTTTAAAAGCAATTGCATCAGCATGTAAGTTGTGTTCAGTGTTCATAAAAAAAAAAAAGGAACTGTGGCCATTAATGCTGATACTATCAGACCTATCAATTTGACTGTTATAAATATTCCGAAGAAGTATAACTCATTCATTTGAATGGCCTAAAGAATAATAGCTTATCAATAAAATGTCATTTTTGTTAACAAATATACTACTGCATAATGATAATAAGTGTGATGCACATACAAAAATGGTGAAGAGATATCAATAGAAGCAAACAGTTACAGATCATAGCAACAATTACAGACTTTAGAGAAAAGTGAGATGTTAAAAATATCAAACTGACTGGAGAGCACTATCATTGTCCAAGAATTAGAGTAGAATAGCTTAATAAATAATTGAGATGATGAATGTAAATGACTGAAGCTATCTCGGTATTTATAATATTAATGTCGAGTAGCAATGATGATATGTTATTTGGAAATTGTTCCATATCAGAAACAGTGCACCACGTAAAACCAATGGCCACATTGCATGTGCAGAGAAACTGAAACAAATAAAAGGACTTAGACAGGAATATACATGGGAGGGAAATGATACTATGGTTGGCGGTTGCAGAGCTTGCCAATTGTATAAAATATATAGATATAGATAGATACGGCTTTAGAAGGTGGAGAATTTGACATAGGTTTTGTTATTGTTCCAACCTATTTTAGTATTTTACCAATCATAGCAGAAATAAACTACTGTCTTGAATGCTTTACTAGTTTTTAGTTTGTTGACAGGCAAGTGAGAATTCGAGAGTCGTCTAATTTTTACCTAAGCAACAAGTTTTCGTGTTGGTTTAAAGATTTTCAGCCCAGATTTCTGATAATAGCAATAACGAGGAAAATCTTAGTGAAATAACAAAGATGTTGCCTTGTCAGTTATCATCTAACAGTGACATATTTGTGTCAAAAAATCCCCTTTATGTATAAGTGTTGGGCTAAAGATATTGTTTTCTTCCTCAATTTTGTAGCAACATTTCTTCTGCTAGTGGACTGTGGATCTAATCTATCTCCAGATGAGAAAGCATGAACTTGTCTCCTCGATGTGCCTATCATTTTCGTGTGGCTGCACGTTTAGCAACATCTGCATCTGTTTTACTCATACCACACACTCCAAATCTCCAATCAATTCCCCCCAAGCAGTCGTGCGAATTGACAGATTCATTCTCAGTACTGTAAAATGCTATGTTAACTAGATATGTCCCATTAGACGTTGATCCAACACATGTTGTCAACTTATTAGGGGCTAGATTGTTTATGAAGTAATTTATCAATAATTACAAATATGCATGAACTAATTATTGATAAACTAACTAGTCCACAAAACTCAACATATAAATTTCAATATGGACAAACTAGTTTATACTTTATAGTATAGTGACAATGATTTGAGATTCTATGTCATACAGTCTAAGAGTAATAAAGTGACTATTTTGACAAACATTTTACTATTTCACGAATTTATTTGTTAGTTCACAAAAATCAAAGACTGTTTTAAGACATTCTTAGATACTATAAGAAAGAAAAGAAAAAAAATCAAACAAAGCCAAATCTAATTTGTTTTGAATTTTTTTTTCCTTATATCAATCATGGCTTAAATATGTCATTGGTGATGCACTTTGAGCATAGTTTGACATTACTCTCTGCACTTTTTTGTGTTTGACATTGGTCATGCACTTTGTAAAAAATTTGCAATTAGTTTTTGTGTTAAGTCCATGATAAAAACAAAATCTTCCAAATATATTATGTTTATTATTATTTTGTTCATTATTTTTATTAAGAATAATTATAAAAAATTCCCCAAAAAAATTATAAAAAATAAAATAAAAAATCCTTTTTAAAGAAAGGTTCAACTTTAATCGTATCACATCGTCGCTTTTTTCTATAATTAACTATTATGGATTCTTGAGTAATGATGAATCCCCATTAAAATTTAAATCACCATTATTTACACAATATAATAGTGGTCAGTTGTACGACAAGTAGACAAACACAATAATACGTAAAGGGAAAAAAAAAATATGTCGTGAGAATGGTTAAATATTAAACATGTAAATTTAGAATAATGATTGTATTATTATTAAGAATTTATTTATTATTGAAAAATCATTTTCATGTCAAAAAAGAAAAAGAAATCATTTTTAAAGTAAATTACATTTTCCTCCTCTAATGATTAGTAAAAATAATAATGAGATTCACAATTCTCCCATTGTCAATCTTTGAAGGTTAATCCTCTCAGAACTTTCATTCAAGCAAAAAGGAAACAAAGCTTAATCCCTCTCCCTTTTTGGATTCACCGAACCCAGCAACACAACCGTCGCTCTCCTCTCCTCTCCTCTCCTCTCCTCTTTCAGGTCAGTTTTGAAATTATTATTATTATACTGAAATTGAATTGATAGTAATTGAATCAGGATATTCAAATTGAATTAAAATAGTGATAGCAGAGCAGTACTGAAATTGAAATTGAAATTGATTTTAACCTTTAGGGTTGCCTCACTGATATTGGAAGCAAAACACTTTCTGTTTCATAAGAATCATCAATGCATTCAAAAAGTGACAACACATCATTACTATAAGATAATGTGAAACCATATCAACCATAATAAAAGGGGAAAAAAGTAAATATTTGAAGTTGGATTATGTTGGGAAATTGTGTCACATTTTTCTGTTGCAAATTCTTCTTTTTCAAACAAAATGTTTTTATGGGATTTTTTTTTTTTTTTGAGGTATAGGATAATCATGGAAACTGAAAACTGAAAACGTGGCTAGGTGCAGCTCCTCTGATGTGTGATTAACCTTTTATTCTATTCTGCAGTACTCTATATTTGTTTGTGGTCTAGCTTTGGAGAGAGAACAAGAGTTGTTGCGTTGGGGGATTGGGACTGACAAACAGAAAAGGGAAGAAGAATGGAGGGTGAGTTGGTGCAGCAGCCACAACCGCAGCCACAGCAGCAGGAGAGATTGAACCAGGCTGTGCAGCAGCAGCTAAACCTAGAACAAGTAAAGACACGTGCTATCAGCCTGTTCAAAGCCATATCAAGGATTCTCGAAGATTTTGATGCCTATGGTCGCA
Organism: Medicago sativa; assembly: GCF_051527215.1. Classification (NCBI taxonomy): domain Eukaryota; kingdom Viridiplantae; phylum Streptophyta; class Magnoliopsida; order Fabales; family Fabaceae; genus Medicago; species Medicago sativa. Next base: position 6,531,589 of record NC_140753.1, read on the forward strand.
CCAACACCAATCCCAAATGGCAAGATATTCTCGGTCAGTATTCCATGGTCAACCTCGAACTCTTCAACATCGTTGACGATATCAAGAAGGTCTCCAAGGCTTTCATAGTCTATCCCAAGAATGTCAATGCCGAAAATGCTACAAGTATGAACACATAATATCTCATATGTATTGTATACTTTCATCCATTCACATTTCAAATCACCATGACAATGTTTTATCAGTACTGCCTGTTATGCTCTCCACAAAACTACTCCCTGAAATGGAGACGGAGGACACCTTGAAGAGAGATCAATTGCTTCAGGGGATGCAGAACCTCCCAATTGCCACTCAAATTGACAAGTTGAAGGTTATCTCCACTTTCCATTTCACATCGACCTTTCCTCTTCTGTCTTCCCTCTTCATTCTTCATTCCCTTTTGCAGGCTAGAATTGATATGATTGCTGCAGCCTGTGAAGGTGCTGAAAAGGTATTGGCCGATACTCGTAAAGCTTACTGCTTTGGAACTCGTCAGGGTCCTGCCATTGCCCCCACTCTCGACAAGGGTCAGGCTGCCAAAATTCAAGAACAGGAAAATCTACTCCGAGCTGCCGTCAATGTTGGCGAGGGTAATGATTTCACCTGCTGCCACCTTGTACTATAATAAATATATTTATAGATATACCACAACCAATCGTCACTCTTGTTCTAAATACATATTAAGAACTAAAATTTCTTTCATATGGATAATTCTGCTAATGTACATTTGTACACTGTTTGCATTAGACTTGGTTTAGCTCATAAGGACTTCTTGAGTACAAGAAGGTGCTATTGGTTGGCTTGCCTTGAATAAAATTTTTGTTTGTTGAACTTAAACTTTCATACCTATCACTCTCTAAATCTGTATTCTTTTTGGTGATTTTTTTGGATATAATGGAACTTATGCAGGATTGCGGATACCTGGAGACCAGAGGCATATAACTGCTTCACTTCCTATGCATTTGGCAGACGCATTTACGGTCAACGAGAGTGCACAATCTTTTCCTGATGGGTCTAGCAATAGTAAATCACTCTTCTTAACTCTCCATCTCCAAAATATTTGGATTTTATAATTTGACTCCGAGTGGCATTTATATATACTATTACTTTCAGATGTGTATATGAAGAATACCCCATTGTCATCAAACAGTATGGGCGGCCAGAATTCGTTGTTACAGGTCTGGTCATTCACATTTCGATGAAGGTTTTATGAATGGATATTTGACTATCTTCTTCACTCGTTTTTTAATACTGTAAATAAAGGGTATATGTGAATTGTGGTTACTTATGATTTTGGATTTTCTTGCTTCAAATGATTTGCTTTCTACCTTTGCCTATCCGGTTTTGCGATTTTGAAATATTCATACGCCATAGTCTCATATTTTAATTTTATATTTGAAAACCCATCTGATCCTTATTAGGTTGAACTTGAAGGACAATAAAATTTGATAAATTGCACAGCTACTTTAAGCGACGCTGCATGGTTGATTCCTCATCTAATCCTATTATTTTTCTATAGATGAGAGGCCACACATACACATAGGGAGGGGGAAGGGTGGAAAACCTGGGATCAAACCCAGGCACCCACATGAAACCTCCTCACAACCAACCACTAGACTGTAACAATGGGGACAAACTAATTTATTGGGAGAAGGCTCAAACTCTCACCTCATCTAGCCTATTTGATTTTTACCTTTCGTGCACTTCCCTCATTGCCGAACTTTTAAACCTATTGAATGAGAACTAATTACTTCATTTGGTGGATTGAAATTATGAAAAATATTGATTCTTCTAGTCGTCAGTTTTTTAATCTTCTCACATTATTGCTAATGTAGACATCGGGATCACAACTTTTGGGAAGATCAGCTGCATCTCCTTCTGCTGCAACCAGCGCCACTTCTTTTGACAATACAACAGCTTCACCAATTCCATATGCCAATTCACCTAGGTCTACTACAAATATGATGAATACGCCATCCCCTCAGCAGCAAACCCCACAACCGCAGCCGCAACAGCTAACAGCACAACAACAGCAACAACAACGGCAGAAACTGATGCAGCAGTTACCTCCACAGCAGCAGCAACAACTTCTTGCCCAGCAACAATACAGGCAATCTGCGATGCAACAAGGACTGGGGCAGGTAAAATTTTGAAAATAAGTATTCTTCATTGAGTGAATACAGCCCTGAAATGACCTAAAAGACTAGTTAAAGTAGACCTTGTTTACTTTGCGAAAAACATTTTCTATTTTCTTTTTCTAAAATTTGTGTTAATTTTACTTGTTAATAAGAATTGAGACTCTTGAAGTGAACCATTGTGATGGAGAGAAGATTGAATGCTAGTTAGAGATGATACATTACTGGAAATAATGAAAACAATTCTTTTCACTTTTTCATTGTTTCCGAAAAATATAGAAATTTTTTCACTTTTAAGAATCTTTTATCTCCTTGTTAACAAATAAAATTAACACAAATTTGAGAAAATGAAAACAGAAAATCTTTTCACAAAGTAAACGGGACCTTTTATTGTTAAATATTAAGTTTTCTAACTTCCTTATGTTTTTTGTAAAAAACAAAATCCTTACGTTTGATAATCATCTCTGGACAAGTGACGCACTCTAACCATGTATCAGAGGTAGTTTTCAACTTTAACTTGTGTTCTGTTCAAGCACAAAAGTATACTCTTGAAAGCCCGACTGGCCGGTTGGCCTCGGTTAACCAAGAAATAGAGCTTCACTAAATTAATTTTTCTTTCTATAGTTTTCCTCATTTTATTTCTAAACTATTGGGTCTCCTTATGCGCACTTATATGTCCGTGCGTTGTTTCAGAAGGATAGTAGTAAATTCTGAGTGATCTAAAGAAAAGAAAGCAATAACTTTGGGATATACTGTTGGGAAGTTTAGCCACCATAAAAACATGTGTGTTCATATTAGCAGCGAACTAGAAACTAAATTAGTCTTATTCTTAGTATGTTTCTCGTTTCTTTCTTGGCAGTAACAAGCTTTTCTTTCCTCCACAGTTGCACGGGCAACACCAGATGCAGTTTTCTCCACAACTTGGGCATCAGCAATTTCAGGGCAGACAGCTTTCTTCGGCGCATATGCAGCATGGCATTGGTCAAAGCCAACTCAATCAAGGAAATCAGATGACTCGTCTAAACCAGTTTTCTGGTCCTGCTAACAGCGCGTTATTTAGTGCTGCTCAAACAACACCAAATACCCAGATGGTATGATAGGCATGTCATATAATTTCAATCCAACAAGTAAACAATAACATATGTTTTTTCTCACCTAGTAGAGTTGCCACCCTGTTTAAAAATATTATTTTCATGATCTTTGATGATGTGTTGTTCTCGTGTTTCTCTGTGATGCCCATACTCTTAATTTGCTTTCCTTCAACAATTACTTCTATGATGATTTTTGCTTCATAATCTCAGATTCCAAACATTTCAGCCGGAATAACTTCACAGTCTCTTCTGCCACGAATGCAGGTTAGTTCTCATTGTTTTTTTTGGAGTAAATTTTTTGTCAGATTAGAATAGAAGGCAAGTCGAGGTATGGTGAATGATTTATCCATGATGTTCTTGGCATGTTTGCTAACCCCGTGATTTAGTCCTTGTAGAGATTGGTCACTATTTTGTTTGACTAATGCATCCACGTTGTACTTTGTGATTTTTTTTTTTTTTTTTTTAAATGGATTTTTGTGATGGGCACAGTTATAACCAGTATAGAATGAATAGTTGTGTTGTCTTGCTTATTAGCTAACGTTTGATCATATGTGGATAACATTGAAACTTGCTACATGTTTTATTTCCTCAGTTCGGATTATCTGGCAACAATCCTCAGCGAAGTCATCCTTCCCATATGTTGAGTGATCAAAGTAAGAACTTCATTCCTCACTGTCATTTATTCTATTTTCTACTTGTCCTATTGCTGAATCATCACTGGGGGGTTTACATTGCAGTGTTCAACATGGGAGGTGGCAACCCTGGTGGTATGATGTCCATACAGCAGCAGCAGCAGCAACAGCAACAGCAACAACAACACGGTTCACAAGGTGCATTTGGTGGCATGGCATCTAATGCTCAGAATCTACAATCCGGTATGATGACGCTTCAGAACGCGCAACAGAATCATCCCAATTTCACTCAACAGAGACAACAAAATCAACAGTGATAGGACTGAGCAACATAGTTCACAAAAACTGAAGCAAACTGTTTTGTTTTTTCTTTGTTCTTTTGGATTGCCAAACTGTTTAGATTATGTAAAAAAAAAAAAAACTGAACTGGATAAAATAAATAGGATTCTTTTTGGGTTTCTGTAATGAGGTAAGATTTGTGCAGATTAGAGTTTCATCTTTTTTTAGTTTATAATTATTTCATCTGATTTTAATTTGAACCAAAGTACTGAAAACAAAAAGAAGAAAAAATTTGTCCCTATTTACCGCCTCAGAAATCTAACATCAATTTTTTTATTTGTCAAAATTTACTTTAGTTCTTCAAAAAATATTTACTTTAGAAACATCTAACATTAACAATTCAATGTCATCAGAGATTAACAGAACCGTCTCTTTTATCATTTATTGAGTTTTGGGTTGACTGTAAAATGAATGTAACAGATAAGAATCACAACCAGGCCACAACTTCAACCATAGATGTATTTTTGGCGACATGAAACCAAGAAAAATGTAGAAACATAGTGAAACTCATTATGTAAAGAATGAACATGTTTTCATTTGCTTAGCAAAACCTTTTATGAACATTGGACAAATATTGACGCTATTTGCATTTCTACAGTTTTAAATACATCGTATTATTCTATTTTGAGAGTACACTTTCGGAAATTGTGAATTTTCATTCTTGCCACATATATTGTTTTCACTAGAAATTCTAACATGTATCACCTTCATAAGTGGTTTACCGTGAACCAGTACTTAAAAAATGTTTAAAACTTCAACAACAACAAGTTGTCTCTTGATAGTAGATGTTTACGACCCTTATTTTTATGATTGAAATAATGACCTAATTCATTACCAGTTTAATTAAAACAAAATAAATAAATATATAACTCGTATTGAATCGACATCCATTAACTCATTGAAAAGACGAGAACATTGGTTTTTATTTTATAATAGTATCACTAACCTTGTTAAAATTTATGATAGTTTTAAGTATTGTTCCATGATGAACCTCTTATAAAGGTGTTTCACCGCAGACCTTGTTTTCACAAAAACAAAAACATAAAAAGGATAAAAACAAAATTAGTTCATTTGATAAACACCGCACACTAAAACAAATCTGATGGAACAATGAACCTCAGTACAGAACTTTCATAATATAAACCATGATTTTATTAATTTATATATTTAATAAACAACCAATTCTTACTATTAAATAATGTTTTAGGATAAAAGTGGAAAACATGAGATGAATATTCAAACCCACAATCTTCAGACAATTATCCTATCTATGTTTACGAGGCTATCCATCCATCTACATCTACAATATTATGCACACCAATTGAATAAAAATCCTGTGAATAAAAATCATTGAACAATTATATTTATCAAAGAAAAACTATACAAGGTTTCACTTGTTCTTGTGGACTTAGCAATGTCACTAAGCGCAAAAATAAAAATCATCTAATAGCAAACATAAACACAATCAGCTACATAAATATTATTACAGAACTTTATACCAATTCTCCGAAAGTAAGGCACCAGTTCCTGAGTTATGATCAATGGCATATTCTGCTCTGACCAAACCAAGCTTGGCACCAACACCTTAAGATGAACCTTGACCCATTCGCCTATAGACTTCTGTAGGGTTCCCTTTGACATCCTTTGAACTTCCTATAGATCATTCCCATGCTCTGCGAAACCATGCACATGCATGCCTTTAACAGTTATCCGTAGCTCAGCAGCAAGCTGTAGAAAGAAAAAGAAATTAGTAAAAAGATAATAAAAATTAACTACTGTACAATAACATCTTGATAAAGAATCATAAAACGAGGCTAGTAATTCCAACCTCCAGCATGTTTCTGGCAGCACCAAGCTCACTTATGTTGTAACCCCTTACAGAGTAAGGTCCACGAGAGTAAAAGCATCATAACTCGCCTACACAACCACCATAGCGGCCATGGAGGACAAGAACCAGTGGTGGTGGTTTACCAGCTCCTTCCTCCACAGACATCAACTGGATAAACTGTGAGAGTTAGCTGGTGACGATTGAAGAATGGGAACTGAGTGCCAATGCCTAGGCCTTGATCTACCTGCAGTTTGCATATATGAAAACTGTATATTCAGAGCATTGCCAAAGGTCCATAGCATACTTCAAGAGTCTTAAATAGAAAACATAGATGTCTCGTCCTCAAAGGTATTGCAAGTTGGACCCTGAATTAAAGTGTTCACTGAAAATGTGTAAGTTAGAGCTCAATGGCATTGATTTATCCAAGTAGCCGGCATCATATAATGGAAAAGATTTAGTTGATGGCTAAAAAGAATGAATGTTTTCCACATCCAAAAGATGGAATCATGTTATAACTCTAGCCAAGGTATTATTCTGTAACAACGCATTTAGTCAACCTCAAAAGATCAGATACGCTAAAATACCATATCAATCTTGAATTAATTTAACATCAATAGTTATCAATCAAGGATAACCGCACCTAGATGTATTCTGAATTTTATGTGCGTCTTAAATAGTAATCATAGGTCTGAAATATTCTGCTCAATTAATATTAAAGATTATGGTTTCGTGGATTATCTACACCATCCAAATATGGATGTGCGTACTCCATCTTAAATGCAAGATCATCCTAGCAGAAAACATAAAGGAAATTTTCTGATACCAGTACCAATATTGACAAAACAAAAAACTATTTTCAGAATAAAATGAAGAAACTCGGCAGACTGGCTCAAGAGTACCTGAGGGTTGAAGAAGTTGCTGGTCGTAACGGAACCACTAAGAGCTCTATTCAGTCCTTGCAGATTCCGTTGCTCAAAAGAAACAGTTCCACCGGGTTGAAGTGAGGCCTGAACAAAATTGAACAGCAATCAATCAGATTAATTGAGCAGAAAAAAATCCCTAGAAGGTTGAAGAAAATGGATGTTTAATTTAACAGAAGTACAATACCAGAGCCGGATACCCTCCACGTCCAGGGAGAATACTCCATTCAGTACAGAAATCAGCTGTCTTCTGATCCATCTCTTTTACCTTAATTTCAACAATTATGCCTCCCTCACTGGTCTCATCAGGCCGTGGATTATCCTCAATATTTAAAAACAAAGCAAGGGAATTTATGTTTCTTAAAGCTTGCTTCCCTGCTTCAATTAAAGGTTTTACCCGGGCGCAGCTGTTAATCCAATACAAAGATCCATCAAGTGAGTAACAAAAACCAATGATCAGATTTAGGACAAAAAAACAATCAAAAACCATAATAACAAAACAACCCGATATCCTAAATATGCAAACAATCATTGAAATTGGCAGCAACTAACCATACTAGAAACATCAATAACGCAGAAGATAGCAAAAATCAACAACCCTCTAAATTGACACCAAAAAGAAGCCTTTGAATCTCCCATATATATAACAGATAACAACATCACATATTACATAACAATGTAGTGTATAATATTATACCTCTTTGGGAAGCTCTCTATGTATCACAGGGGTTTGAGTATAGCCTTCAACAACATTGCCAAGCTTATCGATGAACTGAACCGATAATTGACTTATATCACCTTCAACAACCTCACAAACAACCTCCCATTTAAAAGGCACCCTTCTCACTGTGAATATAGAAACCAAAACAAGCGTATCTTCAGTTTGTGACGGAAGTTGTATCCATGTTACACTCAAGCACCCCAGTTTGTGGCGGCTTCCATTAGGAGGACACCCTTAGCCCTCATTCAATCACCATAGTTTGTGGCAGCTTTCAACATGTTTTTTGATATATGCATCACTGTCGTTATCATCATCAGGTAGGTCTGATACTCACAGATCAAGGGTTGAATTCACAATGATAGGTTTGATACTTCAGATTTATTTTAAAAGCAATTGCGTCAGCATGTAAGTTGTGTTCAGGCCTCAGGGTTCATAAAAAAAAAAAAAAAACTGTGGCCATGAATGCTGATACTATCAGACCTATCAATTTGATAGTTATAAATAGTCCGAAGAAGTATAACTCATTCATATGAATGGCCTAAAGAAAAGCTTATCAATAAGTTGTCATTTTTATTAACAAATATACTACTGCATAATGATAATAAGTGTGATGCACATACAAAAATGTTGCAAGAGATATCAATAGAAACAAACAGTTACAGATCATAGAAACAATTACAGGCTGTAGAGAAAAATGAGATATTAAAAATATCAAACTGGCTGGATGGGACTATCACCGTCCAAGAATTAGAGTAGAATGGTTTAAGAGATGATTAAGATGATGAATGTAAATGAGTGAAGCTTGCTCGGTATTTATAATAAGAATGTCGAGTAGCAATGATAATATGTTATTTGGAAATTGTTCCATATCAGAAACAGTGCACCACATAAAACCAATGGCCACATTGCATGTGCAGAGAAACTGAAATAAATAAAAGGGAAGAATGCAAATATGATATAAAATATGGAATATGAGTGGGTACTTATAACAGGGCTTAGGCAGGAATATACATAGGAGGGAAATGATATTATGGTTGGCGTTTGCAGAGCTTGGCAATTGTATAAAATATATAGATAATTAGATAGATGGAGAATTTGACATAGGCTCTGTTATTGTTCCAACCTATTTTAGTATTTTACCAATCATAGCAGAACTAAATTACTGTCTGAATGCTTTACTTGTTTTTAGTTTGTTGATAGGCCAGTGAGAATTCGAGAGTCGTCCAGTTTTTACCTAAGCAACAACTTTTCATGTTGGTTTAAAGATTTTCAGCCCAAATTTCTGATAATAGCGGTAACGAGAAAAATCTTAGTGAAATAACAAAGATGTTGCCTCGTCAGTTATCATCTAACAGTGATATATTTGTGTCAAAAAAGCCCCTTTATGCACAAGTGTTGGGCTAAAAATATTGTTTTCTTCCTCAACTTTGTAGCAGCATTTCTTCTGCTTGTGGATCTAATCTATCTCCAGATAAGAAAGCATGGACTCTACCCTTCACTAATATCCAACTACAACCAGGTGCCTTCCTCACACCTTTCATCCTCATTTCTCTTCTTAAACTTGTCTCCTCAAGGTGCCTATCATTTGCGGCGTATATGTTGCAAAGGGTCACATGACCTGGTGCATTCAGAGGATCCAACTCAACCAATCGCGTGACTGCACGTCTAGCAATATCTGCATCTGTTTTACTCAAACCACATACTCCAATCAATGCTCCCCAAATGGTATGATTTGGTTCAACAGGTAGCCTCAACACAAACTCCTCTGCATCCTTCACTCTTCCTGCCCGGCCCAGAAGATTGATAATGCTTACGCAATGTTCCAAACCAGGTTGAAGTGCATAATCATTGAGCATAACACTAAATAACTCGCACCCTTTATCAACAAGACCAGCATGAGCACATGCTGTTAGGACACCAAGGAAAGTAACAGCATCTGGGTAAACTCCAAATTCAAGCATGGTTTCATACATATTCAAAGCTTCATTGGCCCTCCCATGATCCGAAAGGCCCATGATCATGGAGTTCCACGAAATTTTGTCTCGACAAGTCATGTTTGAGAATATCCTATATGCATCCTCTATCTCCCCACATTTTGCATACATTGAAATCAGAGAGTTTTCAAGATACATGTCATATTCATATTCATAAATAGTCTTTAGCTGCATAGCATGTAATTGCCGCCCTAGATCAAGATATGCAACAGATCCCACGGCTCCAAAAAGAACAGCATAAGTAGAATTTATAGGAGAAGCACCTTGAGCCATCATTTCAGCAAATAAGTTGATGGCTTCAGCAATTAGCTCATTTTGGACATACCCATAAATCATTGAAGTCCACGCAATGGAATCCTTATCACTATCAGGCATGTCATCAAAGAGATTGCATGCCTTGAATACTTGTCCAGCACTAAGATATCCAGAAATCATGCAAGTCCATGCAATTTTGTTTCGAATAGGGACCATGTCAAACAACTCTTGAGCCTTATCTAATTGACCAACCTGAACATAACCATTTATCATAGAATTTAAAGACTGATCATCACAATTTTTCAGATCACCTTCAAAGACACTGCGTGCTGAGTCCATAAGACCACACACAGAGTACATCCTAACAAGACTTCTCCCTAACCTACCATCATAATCATCAAGCTTCCATCTATTAACAATCATGTGAGCATGCAATTGCTTGCCAAGACAAGGAAACCCCATACCAGCACATGCATATACAAGAGAAACAAAGGTCTCCCCATTAGGCTTAGCATCAGAAAGTGTCATCATATCAAGAAAAAGTAACAACGCCTCTCGATAGAATCCATTCCAAGCGAACCCACCAATCATTGCAGTCCAAGAAACAACATTTTTCTCCGGCATAATCTGAAACAAACGAAAAGCCTCATTCACATCACCCACACGACAATACCCAGATATCATACTAGTCCAAGTGATCACATTCCTACACTCCATTTGATCAAACAAATCCCTCGCTTCATCCATTCTACCATTTTCCACATAACCCTCAATCATAGCATTCCAAGACACCACATTTTTATCAGGGGTATCATCAAAAACCTTTCTCGCTTCCTCCAAATCACCATTCCTAATCAAACCCACCACCATCGAGTTCCACGAAACAACATTCCTCTCAGGCATTTCATCAAACAGCTTCCTCGCATCATCAATCCACCCCAAACCAGCATACCCACTAAGCATTGCAGTCCAGGATACAACATTTCTCTCCGGCATATCATCGAAAAACCGTTTCGCTTGATGGGTCATACCGGATTGCAGATATGCGGACAACATTGCATTGTAAGTGACAATGTTTCTATGAGGCATTATATCAAACAGGTTTCGTGCTTGTTCAACGTAACCATGTTTAGCGTAGTTGGTGAGCATGGAAGTCCAGTGAACAACACAGGAGTGGATGTTTCCGGATGGGAAAGAGTGAAGAATTGTTCGTGCTTCGTGAAGAAATCCATTTGTTAAGTATTGGAGGAGCTGAGATTCGTCGCATTCGTAGTGAAGAGGAAAATGAGAGCGAGTTTTGAGAGAGAAACGCCTTAGACTGAAACAAGAACAACGCATCAACGGCACAAGAATTGGTGTGTGGTGAACAAGAACTTGCATGGCCTCAAGAATGACTACCACTTTTTTCTCATTTCACATTCGTTATTAGGTTATTGGTACGAAGTTTCCACTGCCGCTTAACAATGACTATTCTCCACCGCATGAGTCCACGGTTGTCTTAGACAATTCTAAACTGCTCGGGTTTGAAACCGACACCAACAAATGTTATAACGTACCACTCGACCACTGCAAATTGTTCGAAATGTTATGACCTCGATGAGCTATAGGTCGCCAGTAGACACATAAGAAATCAAACTCTTTATCACATATTTAAAGAGTTAAGACCTTACCATTTAGACCAATATATTGTTGGTCATTTAAGATCTCACTTTTGTGTCGGTTATTTTTAAAATTAACCAAATTCTAACATACAAATATTACTACTTGAACAAAAATATTTTCATTTAGAATACAAAGTTTTTTTTTCTTTTTCCCCTAATTTTTTTTAAGATCATATGATCCATTGATTTATATCATCACACGACCATGAATTGTATTAATGGTGGATTTAATCGTTTTTTTTTTAAAGTAAACAATTATATATTTTTTACAATTCTTCGTACAAATTAGCAATGCTCTAAATTAATATAAGACAATATATACGATCCTAACTCAAAAACTTATGCAACTTGATTGGCTTCGTGATAGACGTGTTGAAATTTGTGGTATCATAAGCTCAAGTAGCAAGTTAGAAATATGATAATTCAGTTGAGTTGGTCTAGTGATGTTGACTTGATCCTTTAAAATGTGCTCTTAGAGACATCTTAAGCTCCACTCTTTCTCTGGGTTTGGATATTGTTTTACTTTTTTTTTCTCAATTATTTTATTATTTAAAAAAAAAGTTATATGAACAATTATATGTGATATATCTCTATCGTGTTGGTTTTTTATGTTACTAATAACAACATTCTTCTAAAATATCTAAATTAATTTTTTTTTCGGGTGCAAAATACTTTTTCTTTTGTTACAGTACAGAATTAATTTATTAATTTGAGTCTATCAATTTAGCAAATAATATTCTCAAAAAGAATAATATGATCTGGAATTTTTAGAATTTTATTGATTTAAAGAGTCCATAATTTGAACCTATAATTTAAGGGACTAACATAATGATAGAAAAATAAATTACTACGTGAAAAAAGAAAAGTATTCATCCTTTGGTGTATTGATATAGTAATCTTCAGAATGTTTAACGAGTAAATGAATTTGATTAGTGGAATATACATCTTGTTTTTGGACCGGATTGTGGAATATACATTCAAAAACTCCAACAAGTATAACTTTTATCATTTAAAAAATTATAAAATATTTGAAAATGAATAGAATCATCAATAATAAGAAATTATTTAAGAACTAAGTTGATTATGAACCTCCTTTAATCTTTCTTTAGCAGGCACCGCGTCTACTAATCATGCTATATATATAAACTGTTTCATCAGTATATTAACAACATGTTCGAACCTGAATTAACAACACTCACGCACTCTTCGCACAAACTACTTGCGCTAGAGCGATGAGTGATTCAACAGTAAAAAGTAGTTGCAATTTTGCTGTGCAAACAGATATTGGATATCCAGCAAACATCATTATAGTCTTAAGATATAAATATATTGGAAGCACATGTGAAATTGAGTGGATTTAAAAGGCAGATAAAAAAATACAGTTAGATGGAGATGTGGATAAGTCAAACACCAACCATCTTCAAACTATAATGCCAGGAGTTTATTGGAAAATCTTGATGGTTAGAAAGAACTGTTACACAGATATGTCAAGAACTGCTACACCCTAACCTAAGAATTGATCCACAAGTTTAGCCACACTGTTGGCTAGGGTATCTGCAGCTTCCTGCGTGGATGCTTCGGCATATACGCGAACAACATCCTCAGTTCCTGATGGTCGAACAAAGCATCGACCTTGATTGTACTTGGCTGAAAACCAGAAAAGACAAGAGACCAAGCTGCAATATTAGTACAACTGAAATTCTAAAACTAGTTTAATGTTCTAATTAAAAGGCATTAGTAGATGGGTGAAACTGACTAGTATTTTCTCCCTCGTAAAATTTTAAAAAATCAATTGGCTTTCAGAACATCATTAGTATTATTCAATTAACAAACATTGAAGGAAAAGGAAGCAACAACAGTTAGACGGTTTCACGAGAAACGCAACCAATCAATAATGAACTAACATAGCACCAATCTTTTAGAATCAAAGAATGCAACAAATATATAAACAAGCCTCAAACAAATCTTGCATAATTGATGTGGAAAAATGCCACTAGTCTCCCTCCTTCAATTGGTGGGTAGAAATGCAACTGGCCTTGAGGTCAAAATGAGTGGTTCCATATTATATCACGGCAACAAATAAAAAGAGAAGGAGCAAAGAACATACAAGTTTCTGCATTGATGGCTTCCTGCAAACCAGGTGGACTCACAACCACAGTTTCTGCATTTGCTGTAACTACGGATGTTCGGTCAGCAACTTTAACCTAACAGTTTAAAAAACCAGAGGAACCGTTGATTTCAGAACAGTTTAAAGCAATTGCTAAAGAATGACAAAAAAAGTGATCGTAAGTTGCAACATATATAACAATAACAAAAGTAGGCACATGTTTATGCCCTTGACTAGCTGTCAAATTACCTGCAATATAACTTCTTGTGGTTTTACAAAAGTTCTACTTCCAGAAATGATATAGTAAGATAATAATAACTGACCTTGAGCTGCCTGCTAGGTAGATCGAGATAAAGTTCATTCCATCTCTGTATTGACCATCCCATGTGCTTCAATATGACTTCCACCAAAAGCACTCCACTCAAAGCATCTCCTACTGCTTGGTTGATCAACTTACTGACTGCCAATAATCTCAAAGCAGCCTTTTCTGCTTCTGATCCTGAAACAAACAACCAAAAGATTTATGTTTTGCTCTGCAGTTGAATCTTAAAATTGAACTGAGAAGCCATTGAATAAACCTTTGGATCCTGAAGAAAGCTTGTTACTTCTGACCTCTAACCACTCTATGAAAGATTCCGAAAATAGGATAGTTCCATGGCCATTTGCCTCAAAATATATACCGATATCAAATTCAGCAGCTTTTTCATGTAAATATTTCACTCCAGTGGGAGTTAAATTGACTTCGAGATCCAAATTTTTAAGGTAATTAGTAGAAGCTCCATTTGCATATGCAGTTTGTACAATACCAAGACGTGCTTTGCCGCAGTTTTTTATATCTTCTTTCTCATTAAGCAAACTTAGTTGCTCCCTAATAAATACAGCAAACAGGGATAGTATTTTGTCCCCATCAACAAGATCAATTTGAGCATTGCTTTCAGGTGGTACTGAAAAATAAACAAGCCGGTCAGCATCTCCATCCAAACTAGCACACCTGCAAACTAGAACCAACTAGCTCCATTAGTAGTAACACAATAAATAACACCAATATAGTAACATTAAGCAAGACACGTCTACTAAATCAAAGGTAGGGGATAGTTATCCAGTGTGGATTGGTTAAATCATTCATAACATGATATCCATTAAAAAAGATAATCTCAACTGTCATAACATAATGAAAAATTCCTGAGATGTAAATATTCATTTTTAGCATCAGATGATGAACAGACTAACCTTGTGCCAGCATCTTTAGAACCAAAGCCGCGTGGAGCAACCTTCTCTTTCTGCACATAATCAGCACCGACTCCATCATTCAATACACCTTCGTCATCACTGCTATTTCGAACCTCCATATCCAACACATTCAACAATTTATGCAAAATTCGAAGTTTTGCTCCACCAACACCATTAGCTCCATCCACAACCAATTTGTCATTCACCCCATCAAACACTTTTCGCTCAGTCGGGATCAAATCCATTAAGCACCTGATCCATTCACATAATGATCCTTAAGGATGTGTTCAATGATGGTTTCACCATCAATCACAGAAAGAAACAAAGCAGAATTATATCTATGCATCATAACAGAATTAGGAAAGGATTGTACTGACCTGAATGAGCTGGTTAGCTGTTCGAAGTAATCCTGCTCCGCCGCCTTTATGCCCTTATTTCTAGCACGAACCATCCAATGTAGTTGTGGAGTTGTCAAAATGCCCATGTCGGACGCAACAGCTCCAACAATTGAAGTGACTCCCTTCATATTTATCCAATTATTTACGACTTTAATACGACGACAAAATAGAACAAAAAGATTATAGAAGCTGAATATAGTTTATGGCGCCCATACTTGTCTAGCAGCTTCAAGCAAAGCTTCTCCACTTGGCCTTGTGTCTCTCCCCAAAAGTATTTCAGTCGGCCTGAACCCATCAAACGGAATCCTTTCTTTCTCAACAAATTCATTTATCAACTGCAAGCCGCATGTAATAACATTCACTGTGAGTTACTCCTTTCGATCTCGATTATAAGCAGAAGTACTTAACTTCACAATCACACTAATTAAGAAACTTGGTTCAGTACAATAATTTTTCTTAAACTCAAAAAATATGTACATTTTCAAAAGTGTACTTCATGAGAACTTGGTCCATGAGAATAAAAGAGACGTATAATATATATATATATATATATATATATATATATATATATATATATATTAATTAAGGATGATCTTAAAAACGACATTAAATATAGTGAAAGTAGTTAAATTTACTTATATGTGAGACAACCAAATATAAGTACTTTTTTTGCTTATATTTGATGTTGTAAGAAAACCAAATAAAAGACGAAGTATGTCTAATACATACTCCCTCCTTACTTCATTAATGTGCCTTTTAAATAGGCAAAGTACAAACTGAAATACATCAAGCATAAACTCCAGAACTCAGTACTAAATAATAGAACAACTACTCAATAAGTCAATAAGCACGCAGTATGCAACATGTGAGGTGAAATTCCAAAAGGAATCATGCAAATTTATAACAACAACAAAAACCATTTGGAGATTCAAACATACTGAGTGGCACCCCTCGGAGATGGGAATCACCCAATACTTAGCCGCACTAACTCCACTTCACACTCATCATGCCCTCCCCTTTCTGTTACTTCACTTCCCTTTTTATAAGGGATTGGATTAACGTTATTTTGTATCCTCCCCTTTAATAATGGGCCTAACCTCATGGTACAAAATTTTAAATTGGTCAGATATACCTAATACAATGCATAACACGGTGCTGGAAAATTTCAACCAATTTGAAGGACTTGTTGGCTGGGGGCCGATAATGATAGTTAAGTTCAACGTAATTTGATTTGCTAGCATATATGGATTACGTGGAAGGTGAGAAATAAGAAGGTCTTCAAAAAAAAAACGAAGGGGTGGTCGAATCACTAGTAGAGGAAATACAAATCATGAGATGGAAATGGTCAAGGAGCAAAGCGAAAGGTTGGATATTCAAAGTTAACCAATGGTTGATAAATCTAGAGTGTTTGGGATTTTAGCATGACAAATTCAGTGTCACAAAGATAACTTTTTTGGCAAGCAACATTAAATTTATTTATAAACTCATAAAATAAATTAAGTTAAGCTGATACAATGCTAGATGGTAACCATAAACCTAACCTATCACACAATTTCAAATTGAAAACAATTCAAGATCAGAATCCCAAACCTGAAGAAGTTGTTGAGGAGAAGGAGCATTTGCAAGTTCGTCAGCGAACGGTTCCCAATTTTGAGACAACATACCCCCATTCGGATCAGCGATTTTAACACCATTATCAGAAATTTTATTATGTGAAGCAGTGATCATAACTCCGATCACCGATTGCGTTTTCAACGATCTCAGAGCCGCCAGAATTCCAACTCTGTACACCGTCGACGACAGAATCGATGCATCTTCTCTAAAACCCGCCGTACCATACGACACCTTCACTCCTACACAAAAAAAAAAAAAAAAACTCAACCGTATTAACAGTAATAACAAAATACGAAAATGAAAACGAAAACGACATCGTTTTGTTAGTTAGAATATACTGTGAAAAGTAAAAATTGCGAAGAACCTTGAGGGAGCAAGAAGCGAGAAGAAGATTCTAGAAGCAGAGATTTTTGTTCTTCATCCATGGCTTCAACACAGAAACACAGATTCAGATTTACTGAACAATGTGTAATATTATGGTTAATTAATTAATTAAAAGGAAGGGTAAAAACGTCATTTGACGATATAATCGAAGAGTTACACTATTATATAATCGTAAATTGAAATGAAATCTTAAGATAAAGTTATTTTTGAACGAAAAAACCTAGAGAGAGTTAGTTAAGCGTTAAGATGGGTTTACTGTGGTGGCGGAAGGGGAAGAATTCACAACCTGAAGCAAAGTCGTCGACGACGGAGAACGCAGCAAAGAATGGCGGTGCCTCGGCGGTGAAACCAACCACGGAGGCGCCAGGGATGAACGGTGCAGTGGAGGTTAAACGGCCTTTGAACGCGAGTGTTTCAGTTTTCGAGTTTGGTTCGGTTGCTGCGAGCAACGATAAGGTTACTCTTGCCGGTTATTGTCCAGTTTCTGAAGATCTTGAACCTTGTCGTTGGGAAATTCTGCCGGCGGTTGAGTCAAACGCGCCGCAGTTTCGCGTTGTTTTCTGATTATGTGTATTCTTGTTTTGTTTTGCGAACTATTTGAATTTTGAACCGAAATTGATGATGTACTTTTATATATGAACACTGTGTTTTCTCTGTTATGTTTTTTTATTCCAATTCATTACGTGTTCCAGTAATTAGATTGTTCGTTATTATTTAATTTAATTTTCAATTCAGTGCCATTACTTTCATCAGCAACAATGAATCAAAAATCCAGTTTATGTATTACTACTGATGTGTATGAAATTGAAGTTAGAAATGAGATGGATTTTTTGTAAAATTGGGAGCAATGTAAGATGCTCATTCTGATAAATTTGTAATTGGGTTCTTAATCTAAAGATTGCTGGTCAATGGTGGTTGAAGTTGCTGCAAGGCTAAGTTTTTTGTTGTTGTAACGTTTGAATCTAGAGAAATGATATTTCAACATCCATTTAGTTACAACTTTTGCAACAACTTTTTTTTTCATACTCACATTACTTTCTATTTTATCTCTCTGTTGCTATGGTTTCTGTGCCAATACTACTTTTTTCTTTGTAAAATATGGTTGTCAAATAAGTTGTCACCAAATTGGTTGTTCAAATAACACTCCTCTTGATTTTATGAATGGAAAATTCTAGATGGACCCTTGATTTGTACAATTTGTAATTGTGTTCTAAATATTAGACATAACTTTGTCTCAATACAATGAAGCAAATTTCATTGATTCACCCTCATTTCTTGTCTCAAGAAAACAAATGGCATGTAAAAGTAAATTGCTAACACTATAAATAACATTAAAAAAGGAAACTAGCAAAACAATTTAAATACAAACTTCGTATCAGCATCTTCGTAATGTAATTTTCTTTGTCCCAAAATATAAGCAAAAAAGGCATTAATCTTGTTTTTTTAAATGTAAATTACGTTCAATTTTCTCTCTCTTTCATTTTTTCCATAACCAATAGCCAATGAAAATTGGTTTTACATCTTCCTATAAAACTTTTTTCAAAGCAAACACAAAAACTATACTTCAAGTTCTTATGTTTTAGTTTTCTTAATAAATATGATTTTTTTTTTTTTTGCTTATAATTTGGGACGGATGGAGTAATAGAGAAAACACAATGGTGGACGTTTGAATTCTAATATTTGTAGTGGTTTGATTGACTCAGTGGGTGTTGTTGCTGAGGAAGCCATTGCCAATTATTCTCTTTCATGCTTTTCTAAGACATTCTATTTTTTTAGGAATGCTAATGAGTGCTCCTATGGCATTGGTTAATCATCTAAAATAAGAAAGTTTTTATTAAAAAGGTGATGTAATACTCCATTCATTTCAAAATAAGTGTCGTTTTAGCCCAAAAAATGTTTCAAAATGAATGTCACTTTCAATTTTCAATGCAATAATAAATTTTTCTTTTCAATTGTACCCTTCAATTAATACTCCCTCCGTTTCAAAATGAGTGTCGTTTAAGGTTTTGGCACACAGATTAAGAAATGGAATGAAATAACCATTAGACATAATACTTTTACTAAACTGCCCTTACTTTATAAGAAAAAAACAAACTAAAATTGCGTTGAAAATTGTGTGAGAGAAAAGTTGGAGTATTTATTTATTGAGAGTAAAGTTGGAAGAATAAAATTAAAGTTGTATTGGAAATGTAAAGTGACATTCATTTTAAAACAATTTTTTTTTTGCTAAAGTGACACTCATATTGAAAATGATGGAGTAATATATACACTACTTCCAAATGTAATGAAAACCAAACCGACAGTTGATTAGGATAATTTGGTAAAATAGCATCTCTCTTTCTTTTAATTAATGCATTTCTTAATACGTGTGTGAAAGCCTTAAACAATATTCATTTTGAAACGGAGAGTAATTATTTGGTCAAAAGTTACACCTTATGTTTCCAAGATAAAATTTGTATTCATGGATTTCTTAACAAATGCCCAAGGAGCACTGGTTAACAAGACCCATTATTTTATTTTATTTTTTGACGAAAACATCTCTTTCCTTTCTAAGACTTAAAACATAGGATTGTGAGCGGTGCAAGCCCTTGTTGTCATTTTAGTAAAATTATTAAAAAAAGAGTAAATTACATTGACCTCCCTTGAGGTTTTCTTAAACAACACAAACACCCCCTCTAGTTTTCAAAATACATTAACCTCCCCTCATTCTAACACCATCGAATGTCATGAGACTTGCCGTCACGAATTGATTTAACACAAATAATTGTGATTGGTTGTTTATCAAATAATTGACAAATTTAAATTACCTCTCATAAATTTCATCATCCAAACACATTCTAAAGAAATGAAATGAACAGCATACAAAAAACTTCTTGGAAACAAAGCAAAGTTAATAAGTTTTTTCTTTAAAAAAAAATTAAGCATGACTTGAATATCAAGGCAATCTAAAGAAATTAAAAGAACACCATACAAAAGAGTTCTTGGAAAGAAAGCAAAACTAACAAGTTTTTTCTTTAAAAAAAATTAAGCATAACTTGAATGATTAAGAGCATCTTTAAAATATAGTCTTGCATTTATAAAATTGAGCAGCACTCTTGTAATGGCTGCCAATAGCTGTGTTTCTACAGAGATGTTTAGAGTGAAGAACAGAGGTGGAAAGGTGGAGAAGGAGAGGCTATCAATACTTGTTAAACGCAAAAGCAAACAATTTATGGTACATGTTTATCAATATTTGAACTGAGGGGAGGAGGTTGAAGTGTACATTACAAAAGCAAAAGAAATCAATAGCACGCAAAAGGAACAAATACATTTTTACACCAATGATGCAAACCTTATTGAACTCCTGTTTCATAGCATACTGTAACTATCTTCATCACTCATCCACAGGAAACACAATATGGCTAATATAAACACAAAGAAAGAAGAGAGTTCCAATGCAAAGGCTGCCCAACCGATCACACCAGCATGTATTAATATGCTTGGAATCGCAATGCCTCCGAGAGTTGAGGCTCCGGTTAAGAACTTGCCGAAATTCACCCAGCTGCACCACCATTCAGCAAATCACAAAACAAAACGAGAAATGATTAATCACTCATCTCAAGATATGGTTTTATACTATTTTCCTTTCTAAAGCATTCAGATCTTAATTTAATTACGAACAAATTTTTTTTGACAAATTGTATGCCAAAACTGAACGATCTTACTTCTTAATGTAGCCAAAATAAAAGCTTACCTATTATCAGATTCAGAAAACATAGAAGAACCATCAGACCCAGCAAAGAACAGCAACGGCATTGGAAGAAGCACATACGTTATAGCTGCAAAAGAACAAAACACCGAATGTAATAACCACCAACCAAGGGGATTTTCTCCCCGTAACAATGCCATCAAAGAAAACATTTAAACTTGCAGTGTACTGGAATCATATTTCAACGTATTTTATCTTACCACTAAGCATCGGCCACCAATTATTATACAAAGCACATGCCTGACAACACAAAACACAAGTTAGTAAGTAAAGAATGATATTATTACCAAATAGTTGTCAACTTTTTTCTCTTTATGAATAAAATCATGGACAAAAACAATACCGACCAAAATTTGTAAGACGATTCCTCCTGAGACCAAAAGTGCCAAAAAGAGAAGCTTCCCTGTGTTGAAACAGTAACGTACATATCCTGGTATGTCATCCATCTTCCAGTCACCTCATGTTACAGAGAGCAAGCAGTATAATACAACTGAAACAGATCTCGTAAGCACTAAGCTATGAGGGTATTAAATCAGAAGCAAATACTGGTATATGAAGAAGCAACACTGACATAGACATGATAATGAGATGAAGTCAAAACAAAAGTGGAAGTCCATGTTCAAAGTTTTACATTGTATTAATTATTGCCCTATTTGGATAAGCAACTTGTTTTTCAGCTTATAGCATAAAGTTACTTATATAACACAGGATAAAATCAAGTCAACTGTTTCTATATAATCTACAAACTGTCTTCATAAGCTATCATAGAGAACTTATGAAAATAAGGTGAAAACAGCTTATGAACATGTCATTAGTTGTTTTCGTAAGTTCTCCTAGACAGTGTTCCAAATGATTATGTCAGCAAATAAACACAAATAAGCCAATCCAAACAGGCCCTATATCACATTCAAATCATACATTGATCACATGTATAATACACAGAGCCTGTCTATGCACCAAGAAAGCAAACCTAGTAGCTTAAGATCACGAACAAGCAAGTCAACCAATAAATCAATGATATCAAAAATATAACAAAAGCCATGTTGTATCGTCGTGAATCAACACCATTAAAAGCAATATGATCTTAGGCTCTATTTGGATAAACAACTCAATTTACAGCTTATAGCATAAGTGCTTGTCATATAAGCGCTTATAAATCAACTATTTCTATTAAACAAGATAAAATAAAGTGAAATTGAATTTGTATAAGCTATAAGCAGTTTTAATAAGATATGTTGAAGAACATATCGAAATAAGCTGTCATAAGTTCTCACAAGCAGTCTCACGAGTGATTATGTGAGTGGATAAGTTGAATTGATTGAATCGTGATTTGGCATACAAGATAAACGAGATTGAAGGCATTTTTACAATGCATAAATGAGAATTATATGAAATAACCTAAAATGAAAAGCAAAAGAATTAAAAACATACAAAATTGTTTCTGATTGTTGAATCAATACATACAGCAACCTAATAATTGGATAAAACGATGAAAGATCAAATCGATAATAAGGTGGTAAATTTTGAAAATTGGTACCTGAAAACTCAAAACGAATTTTCTGAGCTTTGAAGTGAAACGTTTTTTGTGAGGGTTACTTCTTGGTTTATGATTATAGATACATCAACCAACGTAGCGGTCCAACCTTGGAAGGATACTCTGTCCTCGCCTCACCTTACTTTCTCCATTCATTTTTATTAACATTTTTTTTTCTTTCTTTCAAAGTTATGGATAAAAATATGATTATTTTCGACTTCTAAAAAATCATTTTTAAAAGTCAAAAATATTTTTTTTTGTTACCAATGGATACTTAGAGCATCCACAATGGTAGTTCCTTAATAGGGACTTTTTAAATGGACCCCACGTTACACATCACTTATTTATAATATTTTAATAAAAGTACTTATTAAGGACTCAATGACTCCAATGGGAGTACACTAATAAGAACTCCAATGAAAAATACTTAAATAGGCCCCACTAACTTACATCATTAAACAAAAATAATTTGTTTATTAAATTATAAATTGCCTCATAATATTTAATTATAATCCTTAAAAAAATTAAATTATAAAATATTTATTTATTCGTATGAACTTAAATTTTTGCACATTTGCTAATAATTTGAAAATGGAAAAATTAACATTACAAATTTTACATTCCTTCATTAAAAAAAATAAAAAAAAATAAAATAATAATAATAATAATAATAATAATAATTTGCATGAATTACATTTTATTTAAAATGATGATAAATAGATAAAATAATATTGAAAACAACTATTAATTTTGGTGACTCCTTAAAATATTACTCCTTTTTACAAGTGGGACCAAATAGTACACATTTTATTATTTTTTTAATGTGGGACCCATTAGTTACTCAGGAGAGAGAGGGTCCTTATATAGTTGTCCGTTCCTTAACAGAGACTCATTTTTTCTTCCTCCAATGGAGGGTCCTTAACGGGGAGTGGTCCTTGTTAAGTAAGGACCCCCCATTGAAGATGCTCTTATAGCATGGAAAATGTTAACAAATGTATTATTAAATTTAAATCCACCACTTGGGTGTGTGAGTTTATAATGGCTTTGTCATTTCGTCTATCTACCAAAAAAAAATTTAAATAATAAAAATGTGTATCATTTATGATTTTGACAAGTATTTGATTTGTATTTATAAGACAGATTTTATTTTTAAACTTCTTTAAACAACGTTTATAGGACACTTGTTATTATGATTCGTATAACATTTCTTTCATGTGCAATCTTATGTTGTTTGTTCATATGCAAAATATTGACCTTCAAATTCAAGATATTATTACCAGTGACGGTGATAGGGTGTAACATACAAAATATTTTTGTTAAAAAGAAAAATCTACAAAATGTTTATATCATGCTTCCCCAAAAGATGTATGAAACAGTATTTTGGAAAGCATGGCTTGTATATAGGGTGATGTCGTTGACAACATGGTTCAGAGTAAATATATATATGGTGTCAATTAGGTAAAATTTGCATATAGCTGGTAGAACGATGAAGAGGCGTCACTCTTACCCAAAGTTTCTTGGAATTAGTAATGGAAACTTACCCCAAGCAGCATCCAATAATTCCTTTGCTAAATGATGCATCCTGCAATCCTTGCACGAGCTATCATGAATCATAGAGACACCCTTTTGGACTCCATATGTCCTATCCGTGATAATGAACATGAGACCTTGGCGCATTGTTTATCTAACTGTAACGGGGCAAAAGCTATATGGAACTTGATCATGGGCTCTAATTTAGTTTCTCCGAGGAGGATAGCTGGATATTCATGTGGTCCCATGATCGTGTTGGCAAGCTTAGCAAAGTGATACTTATTACCATGTGAATTATCTGATGTGCTAGAAATGAAAGAAAAAAAATGATAGAAGCACGCCTCTTATGATGTTTGTCAAAGATCAAGGTTGTAACTCGCGATATTATTCAAGCTTTCAAGGATATACATAAGGAGACTTCAGTCTCATTTTACTGCTCGTCAAATAGGTCATTCTTATTCATATATCCGGATGTGGATGGTAGTGCTCAAATCAACTTAGGGACAACATGATTCAGTGGCTTAGTTAGAGACTCTAATGAACATTTCATGTATAATTTCCATTGTAATATTGACTACTCGAATCATCATCGTGTAAAATCTTGGCATTAATGCATGAGATTCAAATTTTCTGAGAGAAAAGTTTTAGAAACATTATTTGTTACCATGATTCATACATACTATACTATTCATCTTGTAAAATTAATTTTGATATGTTTAATTGTAAAATTAACTTTACCTTGAGAATCCACTTCAACTTAAAAAACTAGAAATTGAATTTTTTAATTGTAAATAGGGATGGGAATAGGCTATGCCGAGCTAGGCTTTGTAAGGCCTAAGCCTGGCCTGCCATATTTTTTTAAAGCCTAAGCCTGGCCTGCGGCCTGTCATATGCTTACTTTTTAGGCCTGAGCCTGACCTTCTGAAAGTCTGATACGGCCTACTAGCCTGTTTAAAAGCCTATATCGTACGAACATCTTTAAATAAGCAATGTGATCTAAGTTTAAATGGACTAGCGAACTAATAGTTCAATTATATTAAACTCTCTTTTGATAATCAACACGAGGTTTTAGGGAATTCGATTATATATTGTATCATATTTTCATTCTAGTTTATAATAATACATTTATATATGCAAAAAATTAATGTATATTTTACAAATTATTATTTTAATTCAAAGTACAAAATATAACATAATAATAAATAATATTATTCATATCACTTAAATAGACCGGCCTAATAGATTTAAGAGGCTTTTTGAGAGGCCTGTGGCCTGACCTTTTAAGTTAAATAGGTTTAAAAAAAACTTAGGCCTTCTCTATTTAAGAAAAAAGTCTGGCCTGACCTGGCCTGTCGTAGGCTAGGCCGTAGGCTGGCCTGACATATATCCATCCCTAATTGTAAAATAAATTTATTTTTACTCCTCTTAAATTTATATTTATTGTTGAAGCACTTTTGATAAATATATTCAATCATAAATTGAGTGATCTCCCTCGGCTCCACAAGCACCGCACCCTAAACATTAGAAAGAAGTGTATCTGATTGTGAGGATGAATCGGCGAAGTGAGAAAAGTTCAAGAGGAGTGAAGTTGAAATCATCAATACCAATAATCGATAAAGAACCACCTCCAAATCTGCTTCCATCGAAGCACGAATTTCCCAAACTCCTCTTCGTCCTTTCCGTCGCATCGTTAGTTGCTTGGTCCTCCAATCTTCTCTTCACCTCTCTCCTTCATCCATCCACCAAACCCTTTTGCGACACCAATTCCCTTGATAATCACTTTCCCGGTCAGTCTCTCTCTCCCTCTCCCTCCTTCCAAATTTCATTCATTTTCCTTGCATTGCATTGCATTGCACAAACGTTTATATATGAGTTATCTCTATTGCAAAATACAAAACATTGTTAAATAGATTTCGTATAGTTACAAGCTTATTTTACTAGATTATCTTGAAGAAAGAACTTATGAAAATAAGTTCAAAACAACACATGATTATATGAACAATGCCATAAGCTGTTTTCATAAATTCTGTCTCACAAAACTTATGTTAGTAGATAAGTTCAAATAAGTCAAACCAAACAGTCATTGTGTCTAAGATGTATGTACCTTATATGGTGATCATAAGGTAACTAATATAACAAACTTCTATCTAGCGTAAACAATACTATTAAACTAATTCTAATTGATATTCAACTATATGTCTGTGTTTGGTGACAAAAATTGATTTTGAGTGAGTTGATTATGGCTAAAAGTGAGTTGAAGAAGATAAAGTGATTTATCTTTGGACACATTCATGTAAAATTGAGTTGAACAAAAGGTTTGAGTCT
The DNA here is from genome assembly GCF_051527215.1 of Medicago sativa. Taxonomy (NCBI): domain Eukaryota; kingdom Viridiplantae; phylum Streptophyta; class Magnoliopsida; order Fabales; family Fabaceae; genus Medicago; species Medicago sativa. Next base: position 6,558,053 of record NC_140753.1, read on the forward strand.
AAAAATCAATTCTAGAATCAAAAGCTCCAATTTCTAGCTTCAAGTTAGAATCAATTCTACTCGAGAGCAACCAATAATGTCAAGTTCAATTTTACAATTCTAGAATCGATTTTGGCTCCTCCAAAAGTGGGAGCAAACATACACTATCTCTCACAGAAAAATGTGTTTTTTATCCCTTTTATCCAAAAAGAGAAAGCATTAAGAGAAAATCGATGAAATGCAATACAAGGAAAGATGTGCATCATTTTTGTTGTTTTCCTTCTTCCTTTGAATTACACTATGTGCGGTGTTTTGTATATTTTGAAATGATGTGCATCATTTTTGTTGTTTATTTAATTTGGTAGGACACAGATAGTTGTGAGCCCTGTCCAAGTAATGGAGAGTGCAACGATGGCAAATTGGAATGTCTGAGGGGTTACCAAAAGCATGGCAACTTGTGTGTAGAAGATGGAGATATCAATGAATCAGCTCGAAAAATTGTGTGTTCCTCAAATTTGAATTTGATTTCTTGTCGTTTACTAGTTTTCTCTGTTCTTATTTCCTCATTCTCATTCGAAATATATGCGTCGTATGACATCAGACGGAGACAGTGGAGCGTCACCTCTGTGGAGAATATGCTCAATTTTTATGTTCTGGAACTGGATCAATTTGGGTTAGTTTTTTCACTTTTAATCCTTAGATTGTGTTGTTTACCTGTATTTATCGTACATTTGGCTGTAATTGTTACCACTTGAGTTCTTTTATTGTTACTGGTCTCAAATTCTCATTTGTATTCCCATCTCAGGTTCATGATGATGATTTGTTGAATTATTTTGAGCCAGTGGAAAATGTCAAAGAGGGCAATGCACTTTATAATTATACAAAACAAAAGGCCTTCGATATGATGGATAAATTATTGGAGACGAGGTTAACTACTCGTGGGTATGCCACATTCTATTGGTTTTTGAGCTCTAAATCAACAGTGGCTTTGTTACGTTTAGCTATGTGTTTCCTACCAGGCCAATACTTCTGCTTAAGATGTTACTTATGTCTCTTTTAGGATGAAGGAATTCAAGTGTCCGGATTCGCTAGTGGAGCAGTACAAGCCATATGCCTGCCGCCTTCGTCAGTGGATCACACAGCATATTCTAGTTGTTTTGCCCATATGTGCCATGGTATCCCTTTCTAAAGGCACACTCAAATGCACATTGCACACACCCACAGATTACACAAGTGTGTACGTATGTATGATATCAATGAGTAAACATATTAACATTGGCAAGATTAAACAGCTTGTAGGATGCGTGATTTTGTTCTGGAATGTCCGTCGAAAGCTACGCGTGTCAAGACGAGTTGAGGAGCTTTACAATAAGGTACAGCGGGACGTGTATGTGTGTGTGTGTTTAATTGCACATGGTATATGATATATATAATCACTTTTCTCCTTCTGTCTTATATTATCTGTCCTATTTTATAGTTGGTTTGTATATCACATTATTTGTCACTTGAAAAGATCTAGATAGCACTAAATACTTTTATTTATCCATAATATCCGTATTTATTGCTATATATTTTGTCCTACATTACTCCGTCTACAATAACATTTTATTTTAGTAAAAAAACATTGGTTCACCCCAGAAAGAAGTATAATTAATGATTTTTTTAAGATGTGTCTATTACCTTAAACGACAAATAAAGCTAGATGGAAGGCATAATAGAGTACACTCATGTTAGTTAGAGTTCACAAAGTAATTTGGTTTCTGTCAGATTGAAGTTGTGCGTGGTGAGCAGAGGGTTCATATGCCCCACTTTGTTCCATTTGATATGTGTTATTATTACAGTTCTGTAGAGTGAGATGATTTTAAAAATATCCCTATTCCCTAATTTTGTTGGTAGAGTTTGTATAAACTATGTTTTTGAATAATGCTATGAGCCAATATCCCAGGTGGGAAAATAAGTTTGACATGTAGTTTTTTTATCAAATACACGGCAAATTTGTGTGGCTTTTGTCTCCTGTTAACTACCATTGCAGCTATTGTCCACTGGCTCTTTTGTATGGATGACTATTGCTGCTTTATTCTGATTCAATCCGTGTTTAAACTTCTTTGTTGATGATGTTATAGGTCTGTGAAATACTTGAAGAGAATGCATTGACATCAAAAAGTGTAAATGGTGAATGTGAACCCTGGGTTGTTGCTTCTAGATTACGGGATCACCTGCTTTTACCAAGAGAGAGGAAGGACCCTTTATTATGGAAAAAGGTAATTTTGAAGTTATTTTGGAACTTGCGGTTTGATTGTCCTTTATTGTTTGCAACAATAATTAATCAAATAGCAAAAGATATCAATCTGGTTCAGGTTATCCCATTAGTTAGTTAACTCAGTGCTTCAGTTGCTCTTCAACTGCTAAAGTTGCCTTTGACTGATTTTGGTACCAAGTTTGAGCATAGTATTTCTATCTGTGATTCTGTGCCGAGATCATGCATTCTCTCTCATTACGCTGGTTCACCTTTTGTTTAATCTTCCACTTAAAAATAGTCACTCTTCCATTTTTGAGTGTATCAGTGACAGTGAGGATTAAGTCGTATCTCGTTGTTGCATATCCCTGTAAATCGACGAATTTCAGTGAATCTTTCTTTCCTCATTGCACGTGTTAATTGGTGAAGGGTGTAATGTTTGACCCCTAACTATCTGCAGAGTTGTTGATAAACTCACTGTGCTGTAACTAAAGTTGAATATTACGATTTTTTTAATAATAAACTAAATAAATGGCTGTGTAACAATAACTTTGATCGGGAATACAGGTAGAAGAATTGGTTCAAGAAGATTCTCGTGTAGATCGCTATCCAAAGTTGGTAAAGGGTGAATCAAAAGTGGTATGGGAATGGCAAGGTACGCGGGTGTAGTAACATGTTTGATTTGTCAATGCAAACAAGTTGTTCGGAATAAAATCACATCGAAATTGGGAAATTGAAATTTTAGCAAAATTGCTTGCATTATTCAATTCCTTCGAATTGAAGGAATTGATTAAATTCTAATGGAATGCATTGCTGCCATGTAATCTTTTGAGCTAATATATTATGATTATTCGTCTTAAGTATTGCTAATTATTTTTATTTTTCTTGCCCTTTCAGTTGAAGGCTCTCTGAGCGCCACAAAGATGTTGACTAAAAGAGATGCAAGCAAAACGACGGTCAATAGAAGCACAGAACTAAATAGTCAACAACGCCCTACAATGAAAGCAGGTCAGTAATGTTATGTTACTGGCATATGCGATCATGCTTGTTTTCTGATGCATTAAAATTGATCTGTTGATGTAATAAAATAAAATATAACAATTTGATTTGTTGTTCTGTCAATTTGATGCAGAGCCCATGGAGCCGCATTTTTGATACAGAAACTTCTTTGAATAACCCGTGTTCCGTGTAAATTATGATGGCTGAAACGTAGTTTAACATTGTATGTCTAGAGTTTATCAAAAAGGAAAGAAAAAAAAAATCATTGTATGTGTAGAAAAGTTTGGGTGAGAAGAGAATGTAGGATATAGTCCTATTGTTTACATTTCAGCTGCATGGGGAAATCGTGTAACACCTGCATTTGATGAAGAATCATTTCGCCAAAAAAATGTAGATTCATGGGACCTGCATGCTTAAATTTTGTAATGTGCTTATATTATTATCTTAGGAACTAGTGAGAAACATAACGCCCTTGAATTTTTTTTATGTTTCTAGGTCAGTATGTCTTGATTGTCGGTAAACAGACTTGTTATGTGATGTAATATAAATTTAAGAATTTTTTTTTCTGAAATACAAACCCAATATAATTGAACGTGCAAAGAATAAAGGTGTCTTAAAAATTGTACAAAGAATAACGTGATATGTTTCGTGGTATCGGAGTTGAGCTTTGTTGTTTTGGTAGGAAGGGTTGAATTAAGGATGCATAAGTATGTGGGGTGTATAGGTCGTCCAAATTGCTCAACATATCAGAATGGAACTTTTGATAGGTTTTTTTTTTCTTTTCATACAAACCCTATCAGAACATTGCTTCTGAGTTCTGATGGGTACTTTCATTGAGTTTTACGCAATGCAAGGGCCAGCTATCTCTATAGCCAACTTTATCAATCACTCTAACTAACTAAAGTGCAATACTCTTCAACAATTTCCAAGGATGTCATGCAAATGCAAGTTTTTAAAGCCTCACAATGTGATTTTGGTTTGAGTAGAAGTGGAATGAAATATATGAACTGTAAATTTAGCAAAAGGTAATACACATTTATTTTAGAGGTGAAAGTTAGAGATATATCATGCCACAAGTAGTACAAGTTAAATATTTTAGGTACACTTCAAAACAACGGAGAAATGGAGAGATATGCAAACCATTATATTCAAACGAAGTGGATACAATGGAGAAGTGTATGACTACGAGGCTTTTTATGTGATAGTGTTGGGGCAGTAAAATGTCACTGCAGGAGTGAGTTAAGAATGCTAAGCTAGACGTATGGAAATACCATACGAGATAGGATGACACGTTGAAAACATGAAAATAACACAACAAGTAGTAAAACATAACAAGTAGTCCGTATATCTCAGTGGTGGATTTTATGCTTCATTCTTGATTCTATATTTGTAAGTAAAATTCATGCATTTTAACAAGCAAATCTGGGTCTAGCAAAAGTGTCTACTCTCTCAAAGTGTGACTAGCTAAAACATAACAAGTAAACTAGTAAATAATGAGTTAATGACTGTTAGTAGAAAGACAATAGCAAGTAGCCCGTCTAGCTCAGTTGGTAGAGCGCAAGGCTCTTAACCTTGTGGTCGTGGGTTCGAGCCCCACGGTGGGCGATATATTTTTTCTTTTCCCAGTTATAATTTTTCAATTTTTCATTTTTCCACTTCCATTCATTAATTAAGCAAAGTCAATGAAAAAGCAGTAGTAATTTTTTTGAAGAAGAAACAGCATAGTAATTAAAAAGTAAACATATTCTATTCTCATTGGATACAACCCTGTTCTGCAGACTGCATAAGAGAGAGAGAGTCTCGTTAAAACATGAACAAAGTTCAAAGCTCTTTATGTTAAAGGCAATGCATGTTCGACAAATGCACAAAAATAAAGCTCTGTTTCATGAGGACTAACATTTTTGTTTCACCTTAAGCAACATGGAAGTATGACATGCAACAGACAATTCTTTGTTTCCTATGACGTCTTTGTGCCATTGACCCATTGGAGGACATCATAGTAAACTTAAATTTCTCAGTAGCCAACGCTAACCCCTCTCACCTAGTACTAGTTTATAGTACTAGTGGTTTTTAAATGCTTAAATTAATGAGCATCTGAGCTTGGATAAATTTCTTTAAGATGAATTTATGTACCCTTCACTATTGATGAATTATGGTCATTTACTAGTTTACTAGCTAGTTTATCAAAGTAGGTAATAGAACCCCTAAAAAAAAAAAAGTAGGTAATAGAAAGCTTACGAAATGCTTATTAAAAAAAAAAACTACGAAATAATATTCAATATGGTTCTTTGACTAATGTAGAATGTTCACATCTAAGCTTTTAGACTTATTTTTTAGTAATCCCATAATACTTGACACAGTTGACCTTATTACACATGTCAATGCATAACTTTGAGCTTAAATATCTTGAATAATATATTAGAAAAAATTATGAAAATTTGATATTTTGAAAATACTCATCGAGACGAATCTAACGACATCTTATATGATATTATTTATCTTTGTATATTTATAGAAAAATACGGTCAAAGTAAATTAGGTCAAAATTACACATTTTCAAATAGGTCATCTATTGCAGTACGGAGAGAGTATAACTTTTTGTCACCATTAATTTACACACTGTATAGCTTTTATTTGCGGCGTGTATACTTCCTCTGGTCACATTTATAAGCAACTTTTACTTTTTCAGATTCATTAAATAAGTGATGTATCTAAAACTTAATATAGTCTAGATACATCACTTATTTAATGAATCTAAAAAAACAAAAGTTGTTTATAAATGTGATCAGAGAGAGTACATATTTTCCTTTTCCTGAATCATAATAAAGATACAAAAAAGTAAAACTCTATGATTGCATGCATTATTATTCATGATTGCATGAGAATCTTTATACTAACATTTTAGAGTTTTTAGAAATGCACCATTCCAAGATTCCTCTCCTCCAAGGATGTCCACCTCATCATAATCTTATTTGGCATTTGTTCCAAAAATTTCTTCTAATTTTTAATGGAAGCTTAATAACAATAATTATTATTAAAAACCGTTTTTTAATATAATTATTAAATAATTATTGTTTCGATTAAGATTTATATGTTACATTAAAAAATTGGTACGTTACAAACAAATAATTATTAATATAGTTAGTGTTTCGATTAAGATTCATACGTTACCTTATTACATTAAAAATTTGGTAAGTTACAATCAAATAATTATTAATATAATTAGTATTTTGATTAACATTTATACGTTATATTAAAAAAAAATTAGGTTACAAAATTATAATGAATATAATAACTAATAATTTGTAAGTTACTATTAGATTTCAATTGTTATATAATTAAATTTTTGTCGGTTGCATAAAATAAAATAACTTGAATAAATTATATTTTAAATTTTGGTCCGTTACACACTTACAATAACATACTAATTAAAAATTTAATTTTAGTAATTAGTTTTTGAGGTTGTATAATTAATTTTTATTCGTTACAAAAATATATTACTTAAAAATTTGCAAGATATTATTAGATTTCGAATGTTATGAAGTTAATTTTTTTGTATGGTACATGAAATATAAGGAAAATGTTATTTCTCTAGAAAAATATCATCAAGAATTTTTCAAGACACAGTTGTCAAGTTTTAATTGGATGGTTTATTTGTTCACTTCCTATTTTCAGCCACACCTCCTTGAATTGTGGCAAATAGTGCATTGTGATTGGCTGCTCTTTATTCTTGAAGAATTATTGATGTTATTTTTCTAGAGATATAGCATTGCTCGAAATATAATACAATCATTTAATGCACATTTTATAAAATTAAAGACATTGTTAATATTAATTTTAAAACAGTTAAAGTAATAATTAATTGATATTAACCGTTATGGTACAATTTTTCTATATAAATAGTAGCGCCTTGGGATACGAGTAAATAACAATCACAAATTATATCTATTCTTTATCTATTATCTGGTTCTCTGATATCTATATTCTGGTTGTTTCTGTAATTTTTTCTATCACAAAGGAAGATGTCTATGAAACACGACTTCTTCTCTGATGTTTCGCCAAGAAAACAATCGTGGACATTGGTTATGAGGGTTGTTCGTGTTTGGTTTGTTCAAGACTACAAAAGTAAAAAACTACCATTTTCCTTGGAGTTGGTTCCAATGGATCGAAAAGTTCTTTTTCATATCGTTTTAGTTTTTTTTTTTGTATTTTTTTGTTTAAAGTACAGTGTTTTAATCTTTATTATCTAAGGTGATCGAATTGGTGCGTCTATACGAAAAACATTGATCTACAAGTTCAAGGAGCAACTCCAAGAGGGAATGGTGTTCACGATTTTCTCATTTGACGTTGCTTGCAACAGTGGTTCGTATAGACCATCACGCATCGAATACAAATTGAATTTCACAATCAACACAAAAGTCAAACTCTCTAAAACTGCGATATAACATTTTTATATAACATTAGGAAAAGGTATTTTTTTTTAATATAACATTTTTGCACGATTCATTTATTGAATACATTTTTTTTATTAAATTATAATATTATTGACAAATACTTTTTATTACAGCTTTCTTGGTGCAAATACAAATTTTCTTGCGTCGAGATTGATCCAGTTACCAGATTCATCTCGCATAACTCTAAACGAGGAGTTTCTCAAACTTACTCCTAGGACCAGTATTGAGGAGTTGAAGAATGTTAATAAGTTTTTTTGTTTTATTATCGATCTATCTTGATAAAGTTTATACGTCTTTTAGTATAATGTTATTTTGTATGGTGATGCAGGGCACCTCTTTTATTGTCTTGGGAAAAATTGTTGAGATTATCGATGAGGATGGATGGTGGTACACCGCTTGCTCATGCAACAAAAAGGTATATGCCGATTCTAACATGTACTTTTGTGAAAAGTATGATCGTCATGTTGTGCGTGTCACGCCTAGGTATATGCTAACTTAAATTTGTTGATATTTTAATTAGCGTAAAGCACTATTCTTAAGTTTGTTATTTACACATCAAACCGTTTGATGCAGACTCAAAATCAAGATTCGAGTAGTTGATGATAGCGGAAGTGCACTTTTTGTTTTATTTGATCGAGATGTTTCTGGATTGCTTAATAAATCATGTTCTGACATTATTGAGTCCAACAACATTGTCGTATGTATTTTTTCAACCTTTTTTACACTACAAAGCTCGAATATTATATTTATTTTGGAAATGTATAATTGTTATTGTACACAAACAATAATAACAAATGTATGATACTTTTATTCTTATGATATTATGGTAGGGTGATCCATCTCATGATTTACCTAATGAGATTGCACAATTAGTTCGTAACGAGTCATTGACAATGGAATTACTATTTTCAATTGAATAAATCAATATTGTTATATCTATTGACCCTTAAATGAAAAAATATTTTAATTTTCAGATTATCAATTTACAAGTTACTTGTGTTTTAAACTTACATAAATTCTAAAATATATATAAAAATTAAAGGCCGTTTTTTATTTCAAATAATTTTCTTCTATGAAAATAAATTATATAACCTTAAAAACTAATTAGTACATTTAAAATTATAATTAGTAGGTAATTGTAATTGTGTAACGAATCAAAATTCAAAATATAATTTATTCAAGTTATTTATTATAATTTCGTAACCTACAAAATTTTTAATGTACGGTATAAATGTTAACCGAAACGCCTATTACATTAATAATTATCTGAATGTAGCCGACTTAGTATTTTATGAAAAAATTATTTGAAATTAAAAACGGCTTTTGTATAATAATTATCATTTTGCATGAATTAAGATTTAAGAGAATTTTTTGGAATACATGCCAATCCATCTTATTATTTTAATTATTTGTCAATTAATTTTGAAGAGATATCGATTTGAATGTACTCTTTTTCTATCTTTTGATGAATTTAAAAGGTCGTCCCTGACAATTTCGTTGGCAAAAGTTAAGTTACGTTGCTCCTAGGTAAGTATTTTTTTTTGACAAGTCCTAGGTAAGTATTTATAACTATCAACTTGATTATTTTTTTATAATTGCATTTGAGTATATTTGAAGTTAGATATTTTTTTATAATTGAAATCCGAGAGAGTATTGTGATTAAATAAAAAAAAAATTATTCATAGTGGTAGATTAAAACATATGTAATCATACGTGTTTAATATATTGACTCACTGAGAAATCAAAGTTAATTTGAACTCTTATTAATTAGATAAATTTTTAAGAATATATTAATTATTCATAGTGTGTTTATATTTTAAGCATAGTTTTACTTTTACTCACTATTTTATCGCTCTCACAAAAATAGTTATATCCTTATAAAGTGTAACTTTTTTGGTCTCAATAAACGGTGATTTATTATTTTAATTTTAAATATGAAGATAAAGTACCAAATAATATCAAAATTTTAGAATGAGATCAAACTAAAAAAAATCAAATAATATTTGAAAAACTTATTTATTTGTAAATCCTGTTAAGGAATTTTAAATAAAATGTATCTCGTGCTTGGCACGGGTCGTTATACTAGTTACCACTACATCGTCAAGAGTAGGGATTACGGCAATTAGCTAGTGTAATTAGGTTTGACCCGTATAAGATCATAATAATTTCCTAAAATAATTGAACATGAGGGAAACCAATTACTAGTACTAGGTTACAGTAAATAAATGTGGTTCTCAAGCAAAGTGGAAAACGAAAAGTAATTAGGAGTAATGAAGTGGACCAAACAGATAGGACTTTTTAATTCAAAAGTATAAAGTATAAACTCTTGAAGGACAATGACACCTTAACTAGGCGATCGATATTTTTGAATTTTGGGTATGTGTCTTGGTCCTAGAAGGATCTGATCTCTAGTTTTAATTAGTCTCAATGCTGGTAATGAAAATGATAGAACCTTTGAAAATATTGAACAACAAAAGATAACTATGGTATCATGATATTTTGTACGTGGGGGTTCCACTATCTCAAAGATAAAAACAAAAGCAATCTTATATGGTACTAGTCGAAATTGGTTCCGTTGGTACAGAGTTATCTTATATTCGCAAGTAGAAGCATGAATTAGTTTTTAATTTTTTTAGAGACAAGATAACTAAATGTCCTTTGTTTTTATCTACCGGTTGGTATTGTTAGAAGAAACTATGGGCGATTTAAGGTTTGGTAGGTTGTAGTAACAGTTCCATGTACGATTCAACATTTATTTTTTCTTGATCTTAATTCCTCTACGTCATGCAATTTGATCTACCATCTATATGCCTAAATTGGGATAAGTTGTTTTGACTTGGATGATGATGACGTAACGTAATATTGGTAATTTGGCATCATATTCATGGTGTCTAATAATACAGTCTTTATGTGGGTGGGGTATCCTATCCTTATCGCAAACAAAACTTGTCTCAGTTCTCACTAAAACAGGAATAAACCTGTACTCCAACATCAAGCTTCAATTGTTTGTTTGGTCTAATTATTTACTTACTTTGCATGTATGGAGATTGGAAACTCACGTGTGAAATGTAGTAGGAATCAGGTTTTTGAATCCCGATCAAAGTGTCTCACATAAGAATTTCAATATTTTTTCTTTCTTTAGTTGAGCTAGAGACAATAATAATAATTTCGTATGTTTTTTTTTAAAAGGATAATTTCGTATGTTTTTTTATTATAAATGTGACAATATTAATGAAACATTTCAATATTATAGACTATTTTGACTAACGAAATGCATAATCAGCTACTATTTTAAAATTTTGATTCATTAATGGATTATTGTGACTACTCATTACACATTTATGGACCAAAGTGACTATTTCCCCCCAAACAAAAAGTTGTTATATAAAAAACATATTTAACCCTATTATTAATAGTAGAAGTAAAAAACTGTGAAAAAATATTTACACCAATATATAAAGGGAATATACTTTTTTTTTGCTTGGATTTTTTCTTCCACTTTTACTCTTCATTTAAACTATTTTATCTGTCTTTGTGAGCTTAGCTCAGTTGGTATGGACAATGCATAATATATATGCAAGGTCTGAGGTTCAAACCTCCGTCATCACCAAAAAAAACTATTTTATCATTTTTATAATATTACTTAAATTATAAATTAAAAAATTAGTTAAATTCTATTAAAATAGGAGCAATCTACAACAATAGAAAAACAATCTTAGACACTATAAAAAAACATTATTTTGACCTTACATAAAAAATAGTGTATAATTTGATATAATATTGTTTGTTTCAATTTTACCTTTTGCTTAATTATTTTTTACCCTTTTATCGTCATTGCCAATAAAAATAGAATGACAACTACTAGTAATTAAAATGAAAAGCTTCAAAGGCAAATCAAGGTTCATGTGATATTATATCAGCTAGGTCACGGACCCATCCCTATCACGTGAGTCAAACGTGTATTATAAATTTTGGACGTGACATTTCACTTAAAAGATCCCTTAAAAAAACATTCACATATTTCTTTGCAAAATTTAATTGAAATGTTTATTTGATTTTTCATTAAAAAAAGTTATTTAGGAACAAACTTGTTGTCAAATACTATGTTAAAAAAATAATTAAATATTCAATCCGTTTATTTTTAAGTATCATTTTTAGAAAAAAAAGGAAAATATTTTTTGTTGACCTAAAAACATCTCTCTGACCTCTCTCTAGATCTCCACCGTCATCCTCCTGCCTTCCAATCCAACCTATATCCGCCCCGATGTAGATTCAACCGTTGGTGGTGCGATGATTGGCTTTGGTCGTCCGCATCACTCGGCCACCGGTTTCTCTCAGCGGTTGTTTTCTCCATCGCTGGTGTTCATGGTGGTGTTAGTTTGCTGCGTTTTTTAGGTGGTTTGTGATGGTTTTCGGAGGGGTTTTGTGGTGGTGGTGGTGCTAGTTTTTTGTGGTGGTTCTCAGCGTAATTTGTGACATGGTATCATTCTAGTTGCGATCCAAAGTCTTTGTTTTTCACGTCTTTCTTGTTCTAGGTCTAGCCGTGGTGATCGAAATTTCTTTTTCGATTGATTCCTTCTTGGTTCTGTTGAGTTCTCGGTTCTAGCTGTCACTTCCGTTCTACATATACGATTCTTTTTTCCTATTGATTCTTGGTGCTATTGATTCTTTTTGGCTTTTCTTAATTCTTTTCATTACTTACGTGTTTCCTTGTGTTTGCAATTTTTTTTGCTTGTTCAACCAAAAAGAAAAGTACATACCACCGTTTGTATTATTCACGTGTCACTAGTCACTACCCTTGGTGTACATGTCCTTTGGTGCTAGGTTTCTTTATTTTTTTGGTTTGAAACACGGTTAACATGACTTCGCGTGAGTTTTGTTTTTGGTGATGATATTGAGGAGTTCGTAGGTTGTTTTTTTAGTTGTGTTGGTTTATGGTGCTTCGTGGTGGTTTTCATGGTGATGCTGATACTGCGTCTTTTGTGGTGGTTTTTGGTTCATGCTCATGGTGGTTGGTGTTGGTTTTTGGTGGTGATGCTCGTGGTGCCTGGTGCTGGTTTTTGGTTACGATTAATGGTGGTTTTTGTGGTGGTTAATGGTAGTTTTGGTGGTGGTGCTTGTGGTGGCTAGTGGTGGTTATGTTCTTTGTGGTTTTTCTTCTATGAGTTTTGTTGTTGATGGGGTTTTCATGTTAGACGGTGTGGCTTGTTTAAGGTGCGGTTACATGAGTTTTTAGTAAGTTTGATGGTTATTTTGGAGAGGTTTTTCAACGGTTTGGCACAAGATTGTTTCTGCTATTTCGCAGGCGTTTAGACTTTGGTTTTTGGAGACGACTTCTTTGTTTGGTGTTTAGTTTTTTATTGGTTTCGAGGGCCCTTAGTGGAGGGTATTTTTGGTTTGTTTGTATGGGTGTTTCTTTGGGTGTTCCGCTTATATACGGCACACTTTTCCATTGTATGTTGCTTTTTAAGTCTCCTAGCCTAACATTCCTTGTGCTTGCTAGGATTATTTTGTGTTTTAAATAAATTTCATTTTAGCTTCTTCAAAAAAAAAGTATCATTTTTAGAATTTGTCAAAAAAAAGGTATCATTTTTAGAAAGTTTTTTTAAACTTTATTAATTATATTTAGAGTTCAGAACAATATTAATTATTACTTTTTTGAAATTATCCCTAATTATTTATCGCAAAGATATGTGAAATGAAACAATAAACAATTTGGAGTAGACAATTTCCAGTCACACCGAAAACATTTTCAATTATACCCAATTTTAATTAAAATTTCATAATAGCGAAATTGCTCTTGTACATATAAATAGTTTACGTATTCATTATACATAAAATGTGTGTGTAAGTTACGTAAACTCAATTTACGTCCACATACTTAGTTTATTTATATTGACTCAGTAAACTCATTTCACGATGAATATGTGTTTTGAGACGGAGAAAAACAATTGAAATGACTTTAGGTGCAATTGAAATTATGATTCATTTTAAGGATATTTTAGCCATTTCAATGTCTAACCAGACTTATTTAGAGCATTAGCACTTTCTATTCGAATTCACATTTCATTGAACATATCCACTCATCTTTGATACAAGTTATATTAACAATTTATAAGTAAACAATTGTTAAATACACTTGAAAGTGGATAAAAAATTGGTGGTTGTATTATGAAAGGATGAATGATATTTGTACTTTTTTTTATCAAATAGTCTAATAGTTAGAGTTCATATTTTAAGATGAATAAGTAGGATATCCGAGGTTCAAACATTGCACTAATACAATGATGCAATGTCTTTTTTATACTCTATAGTCAATTTCCCATTAAAACTGGTTAGATTCCTTGCGTGCACCTCTTTTATGGTTGCCACTTGCCATTACAAGCTTTGTAGTGAGCTGAGCGATTGGTACGTGAGGTGGAAACAGGAGCTTGTGATGAGTACATACAATTAAATTAAGGGGAAATTGCACTCACCTCCCTTGAGGTTTCTTTAAAATACACTCCCACCCCTTCTTGTTTTTAAATTGACATTTACCTCCCTTATTTATGTTTGCAATTGACATTGAGACCCCTCCCACTTTAACACCGTTTTGTTTCTGTTAAAACCAAAAATCCAAAATATTATCATTGTTTCTTCTTCTTTTTTGATTGAAACTCCCATTGTTTTATTCAGTGATACACTATATGGGGAGTGAATATTTTCTATAACCATCGATGCAACTTTTCATTTTCCATTTATATTTTTATTTTTTCTAAAGTTTAAATTAACCCATATCTTCAATCCAAACAGAAAGAAATCCCCAACTCACCGTAAGAAAACAAATTGAATTACCCTAGCTTGTATCTGAAATTTAATGAGATTTGGTAGGAATTGTATGCTGGTAGGGAGATACTATCCGAGATTAAAGAAATTTGAACCTGCCTATTAATAAAGTCAAAGCATCTATAGCAAGATTCCTCAAACAATTTTTTCTACTAATTGGTGTATCATGTTTTCACCAATTCATTTATGAATCTACCAATTTAAAATAAAATTTTCTTTCATCTTCTCATGTTACAATTCTTTGACGTGGAAAAATGTAATGGATTAAGTTCAAGTGTAGAGAGAGATGAAGAAGCAAATGAAACAAAGAAAATGGGTTTGAATTTTAGAGGTATTGAAGATGAAAAATTTGTAAACGGTGATTAACAGAGTAAAGCACGAGGGGAGGTGAATGTTTTGTTCAAACTAGAGGGGATGTGAGTGTCTTTTAATAAAACCTTAGGGGAGGTAAATGCAATTTGCTCTTAAATTAATGGTTAAATATGTTTTTGATCCCTATAAATATACAAACTTTTCGTTTTAGTCCCTCTAAAATTTTCCTTCAACTTTTAGTCCTTATAAAATTTTCAATCACTACTTTTGTTCCCTATTTTTAAGTTAATATTTGTATTTTTTAATGAAATTGTGCAGAAATGTGTAGAATATTGTAAAAAATTCCCCAAAAAAATTAGAATTTTTTAACAAAACATAAATTAAATATGAATTTTTAACCGTCAAAAATATAAAAGTTCATATTAAATTCATGTTTTGTTAAAAAAATATAATTTTTTTTGGAGACATTCTTATAATATTATCAATTTTTTTGCAAAATTTTATTAAAAAATATGAATTCTAAATTTGAGTTTACTTTAAAAGAGGGACCAAAAGTGAAGATTGAAAATTTTATAAGGATTAAAAGTTGAAGGAAAATTTTAGATGGACTAAAACGAAAAGATGGTATATTTATAAGGACCAAAAACATATTTAACCCTTAAATTAACTTCCATTTTAATTAACGAACTAACTACCATCTAGACATGTTTAAGCAACTCTCCAATCCATGACTTTTATTCGTTGGTATTTTTTTTTGTTACAATAGGAGGGCAAAAAAACAGAAAAACTATCTAGAAAAAGAAACCCTACCAGTGTCGGTTAGTAGGAGTAGGCTAATTCCTCATTCCTAAGCAAACCCTTGAAACCAGAGACACCAGGATTGCCAAGGCTACTGCCATCAACATTTAAGATCATGCCATTATCACCCTTATCGTTCCACTTTATCACTCGCATGAGTGAAACTGGATCCTGCTTGAGGAAGCCCTTCGCTAGAAGATTAGCATAGGTACACATCCGAATAGAAAAGGGAGAAACAACCTCGTTTGCCATACACAAGCTATTCCTAGAGTGCCATAACCACCAACAAGTGGACATAAACAAAAATCTGGAATGGCCATCGATACCACGACGCATCCAAATATAAAGATCATCCCCTTGAAAGAAAGATAAGTCAGTAAAATATATTTGGCGTGTGCTTATTGCTTAGTACATGCTTAACTTAAAATATATTTTTTCCCTAAAATATTTTTTTTCCTTTTACAATTAATTAAAATACAATATTAATTAAATAATATTTTGTTAGTTAGAAATACTAATTAAAATTCAATCTTATTTTATCGGGTTTGTATATGTCATACGTGACGCATATTTATCCAAACATTGCGTCCATCAACTTCAGGGGTTTTTTTTTTCGTTGAATAAATCAACTTCAGGAGTTTATTGGCATATTATGAAAAATTAATGTGCACCTTGAGGGTCAATTTATATACTGGTAATTGTCTATATGAGACGTAATTAGTTGTAATTTAGAGTCGAAGAAAAGTCTGTTGGTATTTTGTGGAGAAAGGGAAGCTCCCTTAGCAATGGCTCACTATTGAATTTTACATCACGATCACAAACAATTAGCACATGGGACGAAATAGGAAAAGTAAAACACTATTAAAGGAGGGTCAAAAGTCATATCATTTTTTTTAGTAATTATTGGCATTTTGATTTAGCAAAGTGATCATTATCTTTTGAGTTGTTATGAGCAAGAGGATACTTTACCCGGGGCCAAAAAATACTTTTGTGTATCTTTTTGGGTGGTGGGGCTAATTTGATTTAGGACTTAGTAAATTAATTCACTTAGCATCACATTACATAGGCTAAAACAAAATCATGCTGAGAAAATTAGAATCCTTTTTTCACGAGAATAGGCTAATAACATTTCACTAATAACAAAGGAATGTCGAAAAGATGTGAAAAATAACTTTAGATTAAATGATCCTTGTCAACACATATGAACAATCTTATTGATTAGTCTTGTAATAACTTTTGTTATTTTTATTTATAATAATAGCACATGCGTATTTTATGTAAGTTTTCCATATTTGGATGAATATTATTGCTGATCGAAATTGAAACAAGAACTACGTGGGTTGTTATTCATCATTAGAATTGCAGTGGTGATTGCTTATGGAACTTGTGTGTAGATGGAATGGTTAATTGTGATTTTAGTAGACAAACATTTTTTTTTTACTCTAATCTTTGAATGATTTTTGTAGAAAGCACTAATCATTATTTTTTTTGAAGGACTAATCATTCTTTTTAAAAGCAAAAAACAAAGCATATCTACTCTTTTTTTTCATAAAAAAAGTTTATTTACTTTTTTCGTTAATTTTTTTTCGTATACTTGATAAAAAAACATATTTGAAGCTATTCGTAATAAACCCCCATAATATTAAAATTTAAGAATAATGTTAGCAATTGTCTAATACAGGCATTCCAACACATTTAATTTCTTTTGGTAAACTCATATGAGTCTTATCAAATTTATTATTAACTTGTATGATTTGTTTGATTCATATGAGTTTTAATCAACAAAAGAGAATATGTTGAAAAATCCATGTTAAAGAGTTCAAAAATGTTATTCTGATGTAAGAAAATTTGACATTAAAAAAAAAAGGAGAATTGTTAAAGTTCAAATCTACACACTCTTTATGATACACATGTCTGCACTCGGCCTTATTGGTTAAGATTTATTTAGGTCTAGTGTAAATTTGTTGAAATTTCATATGGATTTTTGAGAATTGATGTTTTGATATCCATTGTTTCTTAGAAACACATGAAAATGATAAAAAAAAACTCAGCGGTAGTTAACTACCATCGGTTTTATACTTTGAAGTCAACGGTAGTTAACTACCGTTGGATGTTTTTGGTCATTTTCATGTGTTTCTAAGAAACAATTAAGGTCAAAACAACAACGGTCTGAATTTTAATCAATTAAAAAAAGTAGGATGAAAAGTTAAGATTTGAGACTTAAAATTGTGTTCATATAAGTCTCTAACTGCTTTAGTGGTGAGAGTCCACTCAACGCGCGTTCAAGCTGATGCCATAATTGCAGCTTCTATATTTTCATGGTAAAATGATATCGAAACGCGAGAATTCACACTTTAATATACTACCAAACATACCATAACTTAGGTTCGATTCCTCGATGTCTCCAATATTATGAAAAATGAGGGGTAAATTTGGAAAATGAAGGTTGAAAAATGTTTGTATTATAATTGTGCAATAATTATGCAATTTTCAAGACAAAATCTTTATTCGGACATTTCTTAACCATTGTCACGAGGACACCGGTCAAGACATGTTATAAAAAAATGAGGGGGTAAATTTGGAAAATGAAGGTTGAAAAATGTATTAAGCGCAAGAAAAGTTGATTGATCATTATGAGATGTTACTTTTTTTCTGCATATGTTTGTGGTTCTCTCTCTCTCTCTCTCTCTCTCTCTCTCTACACGAATGTGACTGTTCAGAAGTCACAGACACCCTTCAACGCGCTGCACTTTACCTCTCTCTCTCTCTTCATACTTTCTCTGTTATCAATCAATGAACTAAATTAACAAAGACCAAAACTTCACCAATACAAATTCGTGGGCCATTTTCTTTTCAGCCAAGGTATTATTTCAACATACATACATAGATGAAGAAATGCTTCTTACTTTCTCATATGCATGTTCATTCTCTCTTTCTTTTTGGAGAAATCACTTGTTTTTGTTTTTCTGTTTTATTTTGTTGTTGTTTTGATTATGATACGTGTGCATGTCATGTTAAGTTTACAACTTTGTGCTAGTTTTGTCTTGTTGTGGTGTTATTGGAGTTTTCTCCACAAGATCTTAACTGGGTTTTTCTTACTTTGTTATTCTGTCTCAAAAAGTTCTTTACTTTGCTTCATATTAGATCTTTAGTTTATAGTTTACCAATTAAAGTACAGTTTTTTATTATCTTTTGTTTAAGAAATGCATGATCTGAATTCAAAAAACATGTTAGTATTCTACATTATCTATGTTTATTTTACCATGTGAATAAAGTTAATTTTTTTATTCAATAGAGTTTCTGTTTTTTTTTTTTTTATTTTATTTGTTTTTTTAGTTTTTTGTGTTATGTATTATTAGATTAAAGTATAGTTAGTAGCTTCTTTAATTAATTTGTGATCTCATGGATCTTGCAGAAGAACAAGAACAGATTGGTATTGATCTGCTTACTTGTGTAGAGGACTAGAAAAAGGATGCCAAACCAGCTATGGTTTGCACTGCCAATGATTTACAAGGATGGAAAGATTTCCCAAAAGGACTTAGGGTTCTTCTCCTTGAAGGAGACAACAATTCTGCTTCTGAAATAAGAACAAAGCTTGAATCTATGGACTATAATGGTAAAACAAATTGATCCCATATTTTTCGTTTGGCTTGCCTCACTTCTTTGCCACTTTCCTTAGTAAAGATGGTCCCCTCTTTTCAATAGAATGGCATCTTGTAAAGTGGCACTTCTTTCAATAGTCCTTATGATATATGGTTCTCTGGAAATTTGTGGCCTGTGGTTTTAGTTGCATGTTGTAAAATAGAAAAATTCATACAACACTTTTTTTTTTAAAAGAAATAAAAAAATTCTTTTAGCCTTTTTTTGATGCTTGATCTTAGCACATGTGTGTGGAATTTGACTCTAGAGGGCTTATAAAGGTGTTAAAATTCTGCTTTGAGATTAAATTGTATGTTCTGAGTGTTTAAAAAAAATGAAAAGTGGTCCAAATTCTAAAGGTAATGTGGATAAAAGAATTGTCATGATTCCGACTTTATCGTGGAAAACTGAATTTATTCTATTTATGTGCATTTGGATTTTTGTGACCTTTTAGTTTCCATGCGAATATGTATTAGTTGGTTGCAGAAGATGTGTATTTATCACTAAGTTTAATTAATTTATATCTTAAGAACCAACCTTAGTTTAATTTTATCTTTATTGTGGTATTGTTTTGTGTCTCTTGCTTTTTAAGTTTCTTATACATAGTAGTTGTTTATTTCTTTAATTTGTCAAGTAAGCCTCACTTTTCTATACAGTTTCTACGTTCTACAATGAGAATGAAGCCTTGTCAGCAATCTCAAGTAGTCCCAAATGCTTCCATGTTGCCATAGTGGAGGTAATGAACTTTCATTTTCCGCAGAAATGACAGAAAATCATTATGTATACTGTAGCTGCAAAATTTAAGCAAAAAATAAACTAAAAAGGATTTTGTCTAGTAGGCTAATTAAAATGATGTGAATATGGAGAACTTGACGGTTCTCTTGATTATATTTGTGTCCTGCAGAAGTTTAGGCTCTAAAAGATACTTTCTGCAAAGGATTCATTTGTCTTTCAATTTGTGAAAACCTAGTATTAAGTGAGTGAAGTCAATTTTCATCTTATGCGTTACTCGGATTTATCA
Organism: Medicago sativa; assembly: GCF_051527215.1. Classification (NCBI taxonomy): domain Eukaryota; kingdom Viridiplantae; phylum Streptophyta; class Magnoliopsida; order Fabales; family Fabaceae; genus Medicago; species Medicago sativa. The sequence continues at coordinate 6,578,316 of NC_140753.1, forward strand.
TGGCATTTATTGTTTCACTCTGTCCAAGTTGTAGTATATTGTAATGCTTTTTTCCCGACAATATAAGATATATACTGTAATTGATCTCTTTTAAATAGTTAAAATTGCTCTGCCTTGATCATATGATTTATAACCTCGTGCGTCCATCTGAGTTGCAGGTGAGTATAAGCTGCCCTGATGGAGGTTTCAAATTTCTCGAGAATGCGAAGGACTTGCCAACTATTAGTAAGTACACAACCGAGCCTAATTTGTCTGCTCTCATATAAAGATCCATCCATGTTGAGGGTGTTTACTAGTAACCAAAATGTACTTCCTAGAAGTTGAAAGAAGGCAAATATTCCTTTCAAATCCAATTTTAACTGTCACTTATATTCAGTATTAGAATTAGTGATACTTGTAAATTCATCTTTCTTTTATTTTATACGCTGTTAACTTTCTAACCATGATACTTGCAATTTTTCATGTAGTGACTTCGAATAGTCAGTGCATAAACACAATGATGAAGTGCATTGCGGTAAGATTTTGGTTATGACATCCTAGTGATGTGTAGCTCAATATTCTTAAAATTAGCAGTACAATGAAACTAGTTTTTGCATTGTTTTCTAATTCAATATTTTATGGACATGTTATCTTTTAACTCATTTTAGATAGACATAGATTACATTTTCACACCGTCCTCCTGATTTTCGATGCATACGTGCTGACTCTTCAATGCATTTTTTCTGTTTATAGCTTGGTGCAGTTGAGTTCCTCACTAAACCACTTTCTGAGGACAAGCTGAAAAATATTTGGCAGCATGTTGTTCACAAGGTCTGGTAATATTATGTTTGCATTTACTATGAACATTATATAGGCAAAATAGTTTCTAAAGTTGTTGAATTCAATCAATCAGGCATTCAATGCCGAGGCAAGCGCTCTGTCTGAATCGCTTAAACCGGTCAAAGAATCTGTAGAGTCCATGTTGCAGCTCCAAACAGACAACGCACTACATGAAAGTACAATATCAATAGATTTAGATAAGGTGTCCAAGTTTAGTGATAATGAACATGAGAATTCGACGGCAAGCGATAAATATCCGGCTCCTTCGACTCCTCAATTAAAACAAGGGGCAAGGTTAGTGGATGATGGTGATTGCCATGAGCAGACTAATTGCTCAATAGAAAAAGAAAGTGGGGAACATGACGGTGGTGAATGTAAATTTGTCGAAACTTCATGTGAGAATTTGAACGCTGAAAGTTCTCCTCAACCTACGAAACCTCTGATTAAGGCGGAAGAAGATTTTGCCAACGGTTCCAAGGGTGAGAATGGGGCTTCATTGAATCCACAGAATAAAAAGTTTCTCGGCAACGCTGGTGGTAATACATCTCCAAATAAAACACGTGCTGTTAACGATCCATGTGAGAATAAAGCTAATCGGAAGAAGATGAAAGTAAGGATGCAATGACTATTGTTTCTTCTTATCATATACTATGACTGTATGAATGTAAACTTGTCTCTTAGTTGCAAAATGCTGACATTAATACCTTCGCTACCCTTCTCCTTCCTCTTTCTCTGTACCATTTGCATACACACGCTCATGAAGTTGATATCTATAGCACTAGGATGGTACATAAATACAAATTATTTCCAAAGTTTTGTATAACCGGTCAATATTCCCAACATGATGCATCTGCATGCTTTGAGTTCTTAAAGAAAGCATATGTAATAAATGTTTCTTGAACATAATATATTATTTTTGTGTAGTTCGTTGCATATCCTTATTTTTCCCGGTTAGAACATCATATATTTTTTTGGCTGTATAGAAGATCAATTAGTATGATTATCTGATTACACTTCTGGTTCTTGGTTTTGGTTCAGGTAGACTGGACCGCTGAGCTGCACAAAAAATTTGTGAAGGCAGTGGAACATCTAGGTATTGATCAAGCCATTCCTTCTCGTATATTGGAGTTAATGAAAGTCGACGGTTTGACAAGGCATAATGTGGCAAGCCATCTTCAGGTAATTATTTTGTTTGCTAGTTATATGTATCTATCACTATTCTGGTAATGATAAATAAAAATGACATATATATGGTCTTGCGTAAAGATTTAGTAATAGATTTTTGTTGAACAGAAATATAGAATGCACAAGAGACAGATCATCCACACGGACGAAGATCGAAAATGGCCAAATCGAAGAGATCCTATGCAAAGGAACTATTGTATGCAAAGACCGATTATGGCCTATCCACCATATCATTCTAATCACACCTTTCCTCCAGCTCCTGCATATCCTATGTGGGGCCAACACGGAAGTCAAACAGCTGGTGTACCGATTTGGAGTCCTCCGGGTTATCCTCTATGGCAGCCTACAGAAAGTTGGCATTGGAAGCCATATCCGCCAGGGGTAATCTTTTTATCCGAAATCAAAGCAGGATATACATTTTTTCCGTTCATATGTATGGCTTGTTTGTGATTTTGTGACCTGTGATGTAGAAATCATGGATGCAGTTTGATATGAAATAACTGATTTTTCAGGTGCATGTGGATGCATGGGGTAACCCAATGTTGCCTCCACCTCAAACTCATTGTATCCCTTACACTCAAGTAAGTCAGCAAATTGAATACTTGGTTCTGTGAATGTCACTATGATATTTTTATATGCCAATAGTTAATTCAAGCATGTGTATATAATTTATCTTTGCTAGTTATTTAAGATAGGATTAAAATATGTTTTCATGTTGTCTTTGAACATATAGTGCTTCTATTGTTTTAATATCTATTTAAATTCAATCCATTTTTAATGTCTGTGTTCGACGAAAAACATTTTTAGTCTTCTCAAAAAACTAAAATGACTTGAATTTAAACAGGGACTAATTTCCGAAAAACATCATATGTAAGACTTCAAATTATTTACCAAAGTAATTTTGATTAGATATTTTCATCAAACTGCAGAATATGGCTGGGATGCACAACGCTAAAGCAGTGGATTATAGTTATCCGGTAATGCAGTTCTTCCCTTTATGTTTCCTTCAACTTGATTAATAGTATAGCTCAATGGACAAGTCAATAACCGTTCCTACAATGTGGTCGACCCTTAATTGGTGTGTAATACTGTCTGTCTAGTTGAGTAACAATTGTAACATTAACGGTTTAGGTGTAATATTGTAAAATTGATACAATTGGTTGAACTCCACGATCAAATCTCATGTTCTAACAAATATTTAAAATCCTAAGTTTGAATAATAGAAAGGTTCTGCAGCCGCACTATAGTTGGACACTCTGCGATCAAATCTCGCGTTCTTTCTTTGCGTTTTTTGTATTTGTTATCTTTTGAACCGGATTCTTGTTCTAACGATATTTGGAATGTGTTATATTCATTGATGCAGGCAGAGGAAGTGGTGGACAAGGCTGTAAAGGAGGCAATAAACAAGCCATGGCTACCTTTACCTATAGGCCTCAAACCTCCTTCAATGGATAGTGTGTTGGATGAACTTTCTAAACAAGGCATTCCTTTTAGCAAGAAGAGCAAGGGCTCTAGACCATGCTGACTTGTTGTTCATGACTCAAATGGGTCCCACCAAACAGTGCTAGTTACTGTGGATGGTGGTGGGTGGTGGACAGACAAACTTGCTGGCAGACATGCATGGGCCAATGCCATATGGACTGTTGTAATAATCTTGTATCTCTCAATTTTACCCTCTTAGGCTCCAACCAACCAGAATGGTAGATTAGATTAAGTTGGGACCAGTTATTTTTCCCCTGTGGTCCCTACCATAACACGGACACCTTATGTAGCTTCTGGGAAATGACATACAATGATGCATGCAACAAATGGAGATTACATACATGGATGATGATCTATTGCCACTTGCTAAAACCAAAAAAATAAATAAAAAATTGGTAGCTAAAAACTGGCCACACATTTGTTGAATTGAAGCTTTAGTGCAAAAATGTTGCATGTGGTTGAAAATAAGTTCAGATACAAAAAATTGATGGAGATTGTGACCATCAATTGAAGTTTGTACCTATCTTTTTTGTGTTAGTGTTGTTGGATAGGGGGCCTAGTAGAGTTATCTAATAATGGAAAGTTTAGGTAGGAAGTAGGATAATGTTTTGATTGTGAATGAATTAATGATGATTGATTGATGAGTCCAGTCTTTGGCGGATACTAAGCGTGTGTTTGCCACAGCGGTGGGAGTGGAAAAAAACGCCGTTTGGACAAAAGCTACAAAAGGTAGCTTCTGTATTTTCACGTTCAAAACGCCTCGGGCCGCGATAAATGCTATTCCACCGCTATTTCAAACAGGCACTAACTTGTCCCTCATTACCAATTTCATTATTTTAGCTCTTAGCTAAAATCAGAATTAAAGATAGCATGTAGTAACAATTATGAGGTTAGCCTTTGTTTTCTTCGATTTGTCTTTTAACAGTTTTTCAAAATAACAGAACTCATAATCCATATCAAATCACCAAAGCAGAATGAAAAATAAAATTAGCTTCTTTTGTGATATCATCTCACATTTGTTTGCCATTTGAAGTTTTTTTACACAAAGCTGATTAGTATCCCTTTCTTGCCTATATAAAGATTCTGAACATATTAGTCAAATGTAACAAATTAACACATCACAAATTGGAGGACAAAGAACAAACACAAATCAAATAAAATTGCATCCTATGTTTTTGTTTTACAAAAATAAAATGATATTCATTCATTCAAATCGATAGAATACATCAGATACAAACATCGCTAAAGATACAAACATCGCTAAAAACGTAGAGGGTGAATCTGCCAACAAACTAATAGCACCCAAGTTAATAGCATACAACGGCAAAAAGCCTACAAATAATATGATAAAACGTAAGTCACGGAAATTCCCATGCTTCCGGATCTGCAACGTTGACAGCCAAATCATTGGTTGAATTTGTAATTGACTGATGCCGATCTTTCAATAAAAACTAAACGTACACCGCGATAAAGACGCGAAATCAAACGCCGCATAAGACGACGAACAACACAACGTCGCACTTAGACGATGAAATCACAAAAAACACAAAATGAAAAACTTGATATACGTGAAAACCACTTATTTAGATCGAAGGAAAAGGAGAAAAAAGATGTAGAAGGGTGATTGATTCTAGGTTAAAAAATGAACTAAAACCACCCATTCTCGATGAACAAGGAGAAAAAAGTTTAGAGAAAAGTTGGAGTTCTCTCGCTATAAAACTAGAGTGATAAAATTAGAGGTATTGCATCCTATGTTTTTTTTTTTTTTTTTGAGTAATGGTATTGCATCCTATGTTATAACTTATAAGTCTCTATATGCTTCTTCCGGTGTTACGATTACATGGCTAAAGTTATTTAAAACTGCAAATCCACAAAAAATTATGATTACAATTTACTAGGTTAAAGTTAGGGGTATTCATATCCAAATTAAACAATAAATCAATAATTTTTTTTTGGCTAAAGTGCAACTTTGGCCCCCTATCTTTCAAAAAGTTGCGATTTTGGCCCCCTAAGTTTGAAAACTACAATTTTGGTCCCCTATGTTTTAGCCCCTTTGCATATTTGGTCATTTTGGTCAATTTTGACCAAGTCAACGCATACGTGGCATGCCACGTGTGTAATTAATTAATTAAAAAAATAAAAAATCGAAAAAATCAATTTTTAAATTAAATAAATGAAAAAAATAATAAAAAAATCTGGAAAAATGAAAAATAATAAAAAATATTAAATAATTTTGAAAAAATAAAAAAAAATTTAAAAACGAAAAAATATTACAAAAAAACGAAATAAATTCTTGAAAAATAAAAATATTAATAAAAATGATTAAAAAAACGAAAAAAATTTCACAAAAATTCATGGACAATTCCAAGAATCACTTATTCGAAAAAGTAATGTCATGGAAACATTCATTTTCCTAAAGAAGAAATATGTACCAAATTTGTGGCCAAGTTGTATTCTCGTCGGTGTTTTTGTGTATACTTTTTTCATTTCCTTGCGCCTTTAGAATGTCAAATTTTCAACATTAGAAAATTCTGTAAAAGATTCTGGAAAAAATTTGAAAAAAAATTTTCGAAAAAAATTCTGAAAAAATTTCGAAAAAAATAATGTCAAATTTTCCAGATTTTTTAAAAAAAATTCCTTATTTTTTTCGAATTTTTTAAAAAATCTGGAAAATTTGACATTATTTTTTTCGATTTTTTTCTTTATTTTTTAATTGTTTATTATTATTTTTTTCATTTATTTAATTTAAAATCTGGAAAATTTTTAAATTTTTTCATTATTTTTCATTTTTCCAGAATTTTTTAATATTTTTTTATTATTTTTCATTTTTTCAGAATTTTTTAATATTTTTTTCATTTATTTAATTTAAAAATTGATTTTTTCGATTTTTTATTTTTTTAATTAATTAATTACACACGTGGCATGCCACGTATGCGTTGACTTGGTCAAAATTGACCAAAAGGACCAAATATGCAAAGGGGCTAAAACATAGGGGGCCAAAATTGTAGTTTTCAAACTTAGGGTGCCAAAATCGCAACTTTTTGAAAGATAGGGGGCCAAAGTTTCACTTTAGCCTTTTTTTTTTAGAAATTGCACAAACCAAATACTCCCTCCGTCCCGGAATAACTGACCTATTTTCTAAAAAAAAGTGTCCCAAAATAACTGACTCATTTCAATTTTCAATACAACTTTCATCATTCCCAATACAATATAACACTAAATAATACTACTTTTATCATTCCCAATACAATATATTCCACTTTCCCCTTTATTTATACACTTTTCTTAATCTGTGTGAAAAACCAAAGTAGGTCAATTAAACCGGGACGGAGGGAGTAGTATTATTGAACATCTTAAGATGTCTTTTTTGTGAAAACTGCTTGGAACAAATCAGATTTTGAATTCTTTTTTCGAAATCAATTACAATTCTTCAAAGAACTCGGGAGTGAGAGAAAAATATAAAAACCAATGAACAAGTATTATTGATGATTTGATCAATTTAATAATAATGAATACAATGAAGCATATATTTATACATACAAGTCCATATATGAAAATAAGAAGATAACGACTAACGATGATAACTAACATAACTAAATCTAAACTAACTATTAACAAACTTATCTCTAATATCCCCCCAAACCAGAATGCATCTACATTTCAGCTTAACAAAAAATGTCATAAAATAATCGACGAAAAGGAATATGAAATACAAGAAATACATTGCTTTTTTAACATCCATTTTTTGTTTTTTTTAATAGAATCTAAAATTCCAATAAAGCTAGAGAGAATGGAATTGCTTAACTATCCATTTTCTTTATAGATAGAAAGCCAAAATGTCATGAGGCTAAAAATACGAAAAAGGTAGAGTTTAAATAATAATTTATGTTAGCAAGACCCAAATTATAACCCTTCAAAAAAATGAAGAAAATTATAAGGATGTCACCCTCTGTAAGTGTAATTCCAGGGCTATCCCTAGACAATAAAAATCACAGCATAAACTTGTTTGACAAATGGTTTTGAGCTGTTAAAGCAAAATGGGGTGACAAATTAGAGCAAGTAGATTTGTTTGTGGATAACTAGCCTAAAAAATATTAAAATAAAAAGAGAAGAAAAAGTTTAATTTCAAGTTGTGTATCCTTCTGAAGTAAACCCACCGACAAACATATGGACATGCTTCATCGTTAAAATTGGACACATCAATTATAAAATAGGGAACAAAAGACATTAAATGTTGGGAGCCAAGATCACACGATAAAATATAGGAGAACCAAATTTGTCAAATTGAAAAACTGCAGGACTAAAAGTGCGATTAAGCCTAAAAATATAACATAACATGATTAAAAGTATATTATGTAAAGACAATTTTTTTACATAAACACATAAATATTTCCACGAAGATATTCTATTATTTAAATTACATAGCACCAAATTATATCATAAGAATATTTGACATTTTACATGAAAGAATCTTTTTTTTGAAAGAAAAAGATATTTACATGAAAGAATCTTAAAAATATATTTTTATTATAAACTACATTTAATATACTTTTTTAAGATAGATTTCTTATTATACATAATTAATTTTTTTCTTCTTGTTTTAAATTGAACTTTATTTGATTATTTTTAAAATTAAATTTGCGTTGATTTGATTAGAAATTTTTATTTATCTTCTATATTTTTATAACCTATTTAATTTTTTTTATAGTTTTTTTAGAGCTTATTTATTTTTTATAGTTAACTATCAAGCTAATTTATAATCGTGCATGACACGGTCACTGCATTAATAGTATAATATAACATTCATATTTTTTTTTTTTTAATAAGCATTCATTCGATTCTATATAATATATATAAGGGGATGCATTTTTACTTTAAAATTGAGACACTTTTCTCCAACTCCAAGTAATCCCAAAGTTTCCAAAATATTCTTATGTGTTTTGTTGCTCTTTCTATTTATCTTTCTCATGTAAGGCTTCTTCCTCCAATTTAATCCTTTCTCATCTTCTATATTATTATATGGATACAAATTCTAATCCATCATTTCCTTATTTTTCTCATGATTGGTCGATCACTCATTTAAATTTGAATTCATGGCGCATATCCTTTTTTCTATCTCAAACAAGACCAACCATGTTTCTGGTCATATGATTTGGTCGTCCTTATCTTACATAGTAAAGAATATATATTATATTTATTATTTTGATTTGTATGTGATCCACAAATTGAACTTATAATCTTTTCATCTTTCTGCATAATATAGAGCTAATCAATTCAATAATTTAAATAGTAGCACATAATTGCTCTACAAATGAGTTAACGTAATTCCTTAAAAATATACTTTGGAGCTTATAAATCATGAAAGGATAAATAGAAATAGAAATAATAATAAAATGTCGTTTAAAAAAGATAATGAACTCAAATAACTAACAATATTTTTACGTGAGATTGTCACATATATGAAGTAATTTATTGTGTGAGCTAAAGGGGTAAACACAACATATCAATATACCTAAGAGGCATTTGATATACAAAATAACTTAAGAGACATTTATGTTGTACAAAGTGAATAGAGCATGAGTTTTTGTTTATAATGTACAAAGTGGTTGAATCAATATTTATTCGTTACATGCATAGGAAAACAAGTATGACTAAAATTTTTAAGTTTGTTTATACTATGTTCATTTTAATTTCTCTATTTCTTGTTGTTACCAATGCCAATGGTAAGCCTTTTTCTCATTGTATTCAAGTTTTCAAATTGACCTCATACATAATATTTTGACCATTTTCAATAACATTCTTTTATTCTTATATTCTTATATTTCAGCTAAAAATTGTACCGATACCTCTGATTGCTCAAGTGATCATTGTTCCTATGAGGGGGTGTCATTATGCATGAATGGTCAATGTATATGCATTTACGAGTAAAGTTGGAAACTAATTGTATTACTTAAGTTTACAATTTTACTTATATGTCACGGTGAGTGTCGTTAGTCTTATGGTTTCTCTCACACTTTGAGTTATACCTTCGACCTTTCAATTTCTTTTCCAGAACAAACAGAAGAAAACAATAAAAATGTTTTAGTCACAAATATGTAATAAATATATGCATTGTAAATTCTATTACTTATTACAATACCTTATTACTAACGAAAAGACCAACAATAACGTGTTGTTCTATACAGTTTTTTCTATTGTGCTTATTTTTTTTTTGAAAGAAGGACGAAGAATTGTGATGTATGTATATTGGATAAAAGGAAGGAAAAAGAAAGTAAAAGTATGTTTATATTACGAGGTAAGCTCCAAGTGTTGTCAAATGAGAGGACAAAAACATTGATGTTCGATACAACCCATTGATGTCTTGTTCAATAATATTGTCTATGATTATATTGTATGTGATGTTCGATCCATGCAAGGGACTTTTTGTATATACTAATATATATTGCATAATCTAGAAATAAATTGCATAAAAAAAATAAAAAAATAAAAAAATTGTTTCATACGTACGTAAAAATAAAAGTGCAGGGCTAATATTAAACATGAATAATAAGATGTGATTAAAATAGGTATACAAATAAGCACAATGGAATCTTTCAAAAAAAAAAAAAAAAAGCACAATAGAAAAAACTGTATAGAACAACACATGTTTTTTCTATTGTGCTTATTTTATTTTTTTGAAAGAAGGTACATCTATGTTTGACGCAAAAATTGTTATTTCAACAAATCCTAATCGTTTCTCAAGGTCTAGAGCCCATTTCAAGAGATTATATTAAGTAGGAAATACTTGAAATAAATATTCACCATATATCATGACAATTTTCACATATAGATAACTAAAAACTATAAATTTATAATTTAGATACCAACTTGATAAGCGGGGAAGTATTAAGTGAAATCTAGATATTTCATTTTAGGTTTAAAATTCAATGTATGTCTCTCATATGTGGTCCATTTAGTGATAAAACTTAAATTTATAAAACAATATCTTATTCTTAGGGTCCTTATGTAATTGGAGGTCTTACTCTCATAGGGTTGTCGGAGAAGATGAAGGTTGAGACTAAAGATAGGTCCCTAATAAAAAAAATACAACTTTTTTATAAAAGAGAAAAATAGAGTTTATAATGTACCTTCTTAAAGCTTTGCTATTTAATATGACAAATATGAACAAAAACTGTTCTAAAAAAATAAGAAAAAAAAGAAGTTAAATTGTGTTTTTTATTTAAAAATATATAGTCCAATAGGCCTAATTTATCATGGATTTGAGGTTTATATGTCCTCAATACTCTTTTCTTCCTTGAATTCGGCCCAAATTGAAATCTTATCATGCTAAAAAGAAAACTATATATAGAGCCTGACCGGTGGAAGTTGAACCCAAGATAAATCATTTCGTCTTGGTTGTTTTACACATATCACGGTTCTATTTTAAACATTTCTTTGTAAGTTCAACTTAACTACTCCACTCATAACTTGCATACGTATGTGTTTTGGGTGTTTTTTAAGAAATAAAACTTAAATGTTCTTCTGATTTGAAATATGATTTTAGCCTCTATATTTTTGGTTTTTGGAGGGCGCGCGAGAAGGAGTGCATCGTGGGAAAAGAGATTATCTGAAAATAAATAGACGAGAAGCCTAATTTACTCTGATTTGAAATATGATTTTAGCCTCTATATTTTTGGTTTTTGGAGGGCGCGCGAGAAGGAGTGCATCGTGGGAAAAGAGATTATCTGAAAATAAATAGACGAGAAGCCTAATTTACATTGTTTTTAAGAGGCTCGTCTTCATCATCATCATTTGAATTCTGCTCTTCTCTCATCACGTTTTGCTCACTCCAAACCAAACTTTCCAAAATACTTCTGCGTGAGTTAACTCACGCTGGATATAACACTCGCTTGAGTTAACTCACGCATGTGTTAAACATTAAATCCAAAATACTCTAGAATGAGCACTTGAGTTAACTCACACAGATGTTAAACATTAAAAAACATCTGTTAACTCACGCGTAAGTATTTTGAAAAGTTTGGTTGGGAGTGAGCAAAAACGTGATGAGAGAAGAGCAGAATTCTCATCATTAGAGAAAGTGGAAGTGAGTAAGTGTAATTTAGTACGCGTGTCAATGTCATGGTGGTGTTGGATATCAACAAATACCCGACAGTAGACATGTCTTCATTGTGAAGAATCGGTGCTCCGTTGTTTGCCTACTAAATCTCCCCAAAGCTAGTAGTTTTTATTGAAATTTTAATACTCTGCTCATGTTTATTTGAGAGATGCACCTTTAGGATTAGGATATATTAGTTTGTAGCAATCTTTAAGAACAAGATTATCTATCCAGCCATCTATCTCTAGATAATGTTTTACATCTTTTTATGCTTAAAATTTGAATGAATCAAATGAAAATTAGGATCGTTTATTCACATTTTTATCCTTTATAATTTTGAAATAATCCATTTTTGATTATTTGCTATCTATTCTGTAGTTTTTAGTAAAGTGACTAGGATCTAAATTATAAAGTTATAAACTAAAACTAGTTTTTACTTTAAATATCAAATATCAAATTCATAAACTAATACTAGTGTTTGCTCTCTTTGTTATTCTTATTTATTTTACGGTTAGATTATAGGTTGAAAGGATCGATTTTAAGGTTCTGCAACAAATTTTAGTTTCCCCCTATTTTAGATAAACCCTAATTTTCATATAGTTCACAAGTCCTCAAAGCAAGGAATTAGAAATTTCATGGTATCTCTCGTCAAGTTTGTGGTTTGTTTCCCTTTTGTTGTTTTTCCGTTTTGATCCTTTTTCCTTTCTTTCTTTCTTGTGCTATGTTTTCTACGCAATATGCTCTGTTTTCTTGTGTTTTGTATCAGTTAATATGATTCTTTAATTGGAAGGTTTAAGCTGTAAAAAGTCTAGATATACCAATATTGCTATGTTGAGAAAATTGGTGTGGAATTTGCATCTGAATTTGAACAAACAGTGGGTTACCACCTTACAAAATCAGTTTCTAAATGTAGTGTAGCAGTTTGATGGAGTATAAATGAATTAAAGGATCCCCAATTCTTGGTGTCTCTCTTTGTTACGTGGGTTTCTAGTATAATTGTATTGTATGTCTCTTTTTATCTAGCCGATTAGCAATTTAGCAAGACTTTATATTGAAGATGTTGGCAAGAATCTCAATGGTGTTGAATAGGTGTCAAGTTGTGAGGCAATATGCAATTGAGTTTCTTTGTGCTGAAAAATAGAGCATCATTCTTGGCATCAAGGTTTATGTTGAATTTCTTGCTGCTTTATGTTATTAGTAATTGATTTGTGCATTTTCTAAGAGCAACTGAATAGTTAAACATACGAAAATATCAACGAGTTTTATGAATTTCAGTTATAATTTTGTAATCAGTACTTTCTGCTCTTTCCAATATTTTGAGCAAGATCCACCACTGTTCTCTGGCTTCTAAATTTAAACAAGCACTATATCCCGACCACTCACTCAAATAGCCGGAGTTGCTCATTCATTTCCGCCGGCGATCACATCTCTCACGGCCAAGACCACCGCTCTATATCTCGACCACTCACTCACTCAACCTTCATTTTCGTTTTCTTCTTCCAATCAAGTAAGTTCTTCAATTTCGATTTCTCAAAGGCTATTTTTTCACTTCATGTGTTGCCATTCGATATCTGTAAGTAACTTCTCACTCATTGATTCGTGCTATTGCAAACATGACACAGATAGATAGAAGAAAAGAGGTTGAATTTTAGGGTAAAATGGTGGTTAGAATTCGACTTTCACGTTTAGGGTGCAAAAACAAGCCATTCTACCGTGTTATGGCTGCTGATAGCAGATCTCCAAGAGACGGAAAGCACCTCGAAGTTCTTGGTTACTATAATCCCTTACCTGGTCAAGATGGTGGCAAAAGAATGGGTATCAACTTTGATAGAGTCAAGTAAGTAGTCATTAATTAATACTGATAGAAATGGAAAGCACACTCGTCAGTTCCCGTCATGACACTAACACTTCTGATTGCACTCAGTTAAATAATTTTTCAAATTATCATTGATGTCGACGTGTCTATGTAAGTACATGATGTATGTGTCGGTGCTTCCATATGACCTTTTGATTGAATGTGTGTCTGGTGTCTGACACAATACTGAGCTATGTGATTGCATTCAATTAATTCATTTTTTCAAATTATTACATATGTCAATATGTTAGTGTTGTGTTGTGTCTGGTGTCTATGTAAGTGCTTCATAGCTAACTAACACTTTTTTTATGCCAATTCTCTCATGTGTTATTTACACATGAGATACTAAAGTGTGACATCTCACCATTCAAATTTGTTCCATTTAAATTCCTCATGTTGGATCGAAATATGGTATATGATAGAACATAATTTGATTCATGTATCCGACCCCACTTAGTGAGATAAGACTTGGTTGTTGTTGTTGTTGTAAATTCCTCGTGTGTTTCTGTCTGTCTCTCTCTTTCTCTTTGTGAATGGTTAGAGATCACACTTAACTCTTCCATGTGTAAGATACACACAAGAGGATCCATTCACGTTTGTCTGATAGTGTTGTTTTTCTTCTTTATGTTTTAGGTATTGGCTTTCTGTTGGAGCTCAACCTTCAAATCCCGTTGAGCGTCTTCTGTTTCGAGCAGGGTTACTTCCTCCACCGCTGACTGTTGCCATGGCGCGTAAAGGAGGACCCCGTGACATGCGTCCTGTTGATGCTTTAACCGGGCGAATCATCGGTCAACAGAAGCCTCCTAATTCCAACAACGGTGACACTGCTGTAACCGAAAACCCTTGAAATCTTGTGTTTTTCATTGCTGTCTTTAAGAGAAGAAGAATAAGTTGGAATTTGAAGCCATTGATTTCAATTGGTAGATTATCTTGCTGTTCATTTATATTTTGTTTTCGTGAACCTGTAGCGAATGTAGTTAGTTTGATTTTAAATTTCCTGTACTGTACTCCTGGTTGGTTATTTGGTGATGAAGATGCAGGATTTTGAAATATAATCCGTGTATACTGTTTCTGCTGTGAATGCATTTGTTGAAACTGTTTGTTCAGTTGTTCATGCTAACTTGTGGTGCTCTTTGTTGTTTTGGTTACTTAAGTGGCAATTAATAGTATGTGTTCCTTGTTGTATTTTATTTGTTAAGGCTTCAAATCAACCCTAAGAATTAGCATATATTAAGTCTTGTATGGCTTTTTCTGTTGATGCATATTGGTTTTGTCTGTTGCAATAATTTGTTGGGTAGAGCTATTTATTGGAATTCTCATCTATTCTACTATGAATTGATTAATAAAATGGACAGCCTGGTGCACTAAAGCTCCCGGATATGCAGGGTTCGAAAAAGGGTCTCACCATTTTGGTTATTATGAATTGATTATTACTGTAAATTATTGTTGGCACAATCTTCGTTTGAATTAGTTTAATCTTGTTGTTTAGACCCGTAGGAAATAGGAAGGAATTGCATTCAAACATGTCTATGCGAGAACTGACTTAGTATTGAGCAGGGGCGGAGCTGCTCCTACACGAGGGTGTGCACCCTCAACTTTTCATAATTATATCTGCCATCCTATTTAACTCATGTTCTGTATATCCTGAGAAATTTATTTTGCACCACTCTCGACAATTGTTTGTTTGTGCTTTTCGTTTTTTATACAATAGGAAGGCTGATCACTGTCAAGTGAATATACTTTTGACAGTACTGCATGTTTTGACCAACAATTTTAAGTTGGTTTTCCCTTGTTACTACTAGTTACTTTTTATTTTCCTTTCCAACTTTCTTGTGTTTTTTTTAGGCACTTATTGTACTACTTGAATTTCCCATGAACACATACAAAATTAAGAACCAAACGGATTGAATCTATATTATGAATTTATGAATTTAATCTTTGAAGGATTTGCCATAATCAGTAGAAACTCTTTGAATTAATACTCAGTAAATTAATAAACTCTCTAAAATAATAAATTTGTCCGGTCCCGACTTGGGCCAATGTAAATAATTGAAAAACTCGATAAAATAATAAGATAATAATTTTTTGGGAGATCCCTTTATAATTTTCGGTCCCAAGAAAATCATAAATTAATAATTCATAGAAACTGAAAAAAAATATATTAAGAATACATTGAACACATTTGTTCCTCTTGTTTACATTTACTATACTTCAAAAGTCATTATTGATTTCCAATGCATATGAACACAGTAGTTACTAATTTACGTTGAGTCCCAAGGTTCGCTGCAACGTAATTCTAAGAGGCATAGACTAATTTGCCTTTTTGTTTGGTATGTACAATATAATTACTTAAAAACTCTTTAAATTAATACTTATTAATTTATCGATAAATTAATAAATTTCTCCGGTCCTGACATTATTAATTTATAGAGTTTTAACTGTAGTCCGTCCCTAATTACATGGACTTTTTGAAAAAATAATGGGAATTCAAAAAATTAAAATTGATGATAAATTTGTTTGTAATTACTACTGTATTTTTTTACAATTCTATCCTTTAAAAGAGAGTTAATGTATATTTTCAACATAATATTTAATGTTGATTGATGAAAAAAAAAATATAATAAATAGAGGCATGTTGGTAATAATTAATTCATGCACTTCTTAAAAAAAAAATTAATTAATGCACTTGGAAATATCTAGGGATGGAAGTAGTACAAAATAATCACAGTTTCTTACTTAATTGACTTGTTTAATAAAAAAAAAAACTCCAAAAATAAATGACACTTTCAATTTTCAAGGTCACATATGTTGTCAATAGCGGTCGCACCACCCGCTATAACGGAGCATAGAAGAAAAAATCAGCCTGCCGCTCCTAGCTGCGATGGAGCGTGTCGTATGTGAATAGCGGTCAAAGCGGTCCGCTATTCAGCAGTGCGGGGCGGAGTCAATGCTGCCAAAGCGGCCGCTGCACACACCCCGTAAAAAGACAATTTTGCCCATTACTTTAAATTGTTTTAAGGGTAGTTTGTAATTTTTGAAACGTTAACTTCATGAATTATGAATACTTTATGAATTTTAAGTAAATGTTTAAGGTATATATGGTATTTTAGTATTAAATATATTAGTGTCTGCGCCACAAAATAGCATCCACTACACGCACCGCTCCCGCGCTGCGCCGCTTTTCCACTTTGACAACAGATATACACCAAAAATGGTCTGTAGTTGTTGTAGTTATAGGATTTGACTTGCCTCAGGATAAGGATCATTCATGACGGATTCTTTTTGTTACGAGACAAAATGAAGTGTAGTGCAGGCTGGTTGCTCTGTAACAAATGAGGTTTCAAAGAACAAAAAAATCAGCACCGCCCAAAAATAAGTGGAGCGGAGCCTCCCTGAAATGCCAGGTGTATGTTATTTGCTTTGTACCACTTAGGTCCTTTTACTTGCACAGGTCTTCCTGTTCTCTGGTACCTCTTCAAAGTAGTCGTAGAGTGCAATATCAACAGGGAACTGTTTTTGAGTTCTGAAATCAATGACCAACGTCATACTTTCTTGTCAGTTGAAACTTGAACAGCAAAGTATTCAATAATCTAAAGTTTAGTTATGTTTTACGTACGTAGCATTATAATTGTTGCATGCAGTTCCATGCTCAATTTTATTCTCTCTTTTTCTATGGCTGCAATGTACACAATTTTGTCAGAGATACTTGTGCTCAACTGCTCAAGAAATTGCAATGGTTCTGCAGGTGAAAAAGCTTCCATAAAAAAACAATGGCTGATTTTTTAAGTGTGAGTAGCGTGTTAAAGTTCAAGAGAACGAGGTTAAGTTTTAGACTGAGTTTCTTTTCTACATGATCATTGAACTAACATTGAATGCCATTTACTAGAAAGTTCGTGGAGGAATAGGGTATGTAAGACTTAAAAATGTTACTTATAGTGCAGTGCACCTTTTTATCACTTAGCAACTACTACATCTTTTTTATTTGAACTAAATGGACATTACCAAACCTTAAATAAACCAATTTCTTATTATACATAATTAACTTTTTTCTTCTTCTTTTAAATTGATATTTATTTGATTATTTTTAAAATTAAATTTGTGTCGATTTGATCATAAATTTTTATTTATCTTCTACATATATTTTTATAAATTATTTATTTATTTTTTTATAGTTTTTTTAGAGCTTATTTATTTTTTATAGTTATCTACTAAGCAAATTTACAATCGTGCATGACATGGTCACTACACTAATAAGCATTCATTCAATTCTATATAATATATATAAGGAGATGCATTTTTACTTTAAAATTGAGACACTTTTCTCCAACTCCAAGTAATCCCAAAGTCTCCAAAATATTCTTATGTGTGTTGCTGCTCTTTCTATTTCTCTTTCTCATGTAAGGCTTCTTCCTCCAATTTAATCCTCTCTCATCTTCTATATGATTATATGGATACAAATTCTAATCCATCATTTCCTTATTATTCCCATGATTGGCCGATCACTCATTTAAATTTGAATTCATGGCACATATCCTTTTTTCTATCTCAAACCAGACCAACCATGTTTCTGTTCAAATGATTTGGTCGTCCTTATCTTACCTTACATAGTAAAGAATATATATTACTTATTATTTTGATTTGTATGTGATCCAAAAATTGAACTTGTAATCTTTTTCATCTTTCTGCATAATATAGAGCTAATCAATTCAATAATTTAAATAGTAGCATATAATTGCTCTACAAATGAGTTAACGTGATTCCTTAAAAATACACTTTGGAGCTTATAAATCATGAAAGGATAAATAGAAATACAAATAATAATAAAATGTCGATAAAAAGAGATAATGAACTCAAATGACTAACAATATTTTTACGTGAGATTATCGCATATATCAAGTAATTTATTGTGTGAGCTAAAGGGGTAAACACAACATATCAATATACTTAAGAGGCATTTGATATACAAAATAAGTTAAGAGACATTTATGTTGTACAAAGTGAATAGAGCATGAGTTTTTGTTTATAATGTACAAAGTTGTTGAATCAATATTTATTCGTTACATTCATAGGAAAACAAATATGACTAAAAATACTAAGTTTGTTTATACTATGTTCATTTTAATTTCTCTATTTCTTGTTGTTACCAATGCCAATGGTAAGCCTTTTTCTCATTGTATTCAAGTTTTCAAATTGACCTCATACATAATATTTTGACCATTTTCAATAACATTCTTTTATTCTTATATTCTTATATTTCAGCTAAAAATTGTACCGATACCTCTGATTGCTCAAGTAATCATTGTTCCTATGAGGGGGTGTCATTATGCATGAATGGTCAATGTATATGCATTTACGAGTAAAGTTGAAAACTAATTGTATTACTTAAGTTTACAATTTTACAATTTGATCTTTCAATTTCTTTTCCAGAACAAGCAGAAGAAAACAATAAAACTGTTTTAGTCACAAACATATAATAAATGTATGTATTGCAAATTCTATTACTTATTTCAATACTTTTATTGCTAAAAGAAAGACCAACACTAATGCGTTCTTCTATCCACCTTTTCTATTGCGCTCAATTGTATACCTATTTGGTCACATCTCCTTATTATTTATGTTTAATATTAGTCCTGCACTTTTATTTTTATGTATGTATGAAACACTTTATTTGTAGATTATACAATATATATTATTATATACAAAAAGTCTCTTGCATGGATTGAACATCACATACAATATAATCATAGACAAAATATTATTGAACAAGATATCAATGGCTTGTATTGAACATCAATGTTTTTGACCTCTCATTTGACAACACTTAGAGCTTACCTCGTAATATAAACATACTTCTATGTTCTTTTTCTTTCCTTTTATCCAACATCTATCCCTCACAATTCTTCGTCCTTAACATAGTCTTCCTAGAAGGTGTATCTATGTCTGACGCAAAATTGTTATTTCAACAAATCCTAACCGTTTCTCAAGGTCTAGAGCCAATTTCAAGAAATTACATCGAGTACGAAATATTTGAAATAAATATTTACCACATATATATATATATATATATATATATATATATATATATATATCATGATAATTTTCACATATAGATAACTAAAAACTATAAATTTATAATTTATATACCAGCTTGATAAGTGGGGAAGTATTAAGTAAAATCTAAATATTTCATTTTAGGTTTAAAATCCAATGCGTGTCTCTCATATGTAGTCCACTTAGTGATAGCACTTAAACTGATAAAGCAATATCTAATTCTTTTTTTTTTCTTTGTTGAAGAAAACAATATCTAATTCTAAATTGTAAACATGATCCTATAATAATTCTAACTATAAACATTAGAGTTTAGAATTACCTGAACATGCAGATAACAATGAACCAATGATCACCGGTCTGCAATTATTCTAATGTGTGTGAGAGAGAAGAGAGAAACCATATTCCACTAGTGATGAAAACGTGTGTAGTCTTAATATGACAATTACACTTTAACTAATGAAAAGAGGTTAGTCCTCTTCTTTAATTGAGTTATATGAAGGGACTCATTCATCATAATAATTCCCATAAAATATTCATCCACATACACCCACTATCACCAGGGCTTAATAATAATGTAATAAAAATCTCAAATTCAATCCAATAATGGTGATCAAATAATTGAGACTAACAATAGATATACTAATTCAAAATTAAAATAACCAAACACTTAGATGACATGGTCACTTTCTTATTTGGAAGTGTACATCTTGATGGCATATTATTCCACATTCTGGATGGATAGCTATTAGATAGAGATTTTTAATAAAAGAGAGGTAGTAGTATAAATGAGGGTGCAAATAGTAGGTGTCTAAAAGTTTAGCTTATTCACAAAAAATTTCTATGCTGAAAAAGGCCAAGCATAAGAAGCACTTGAATATTGATTTCTTTCAGGACCCCACCCCCCCCCCCCCCCCCCCCCCCCCAAGAAATGATTTGAAGACAGTGCTGCACTATGAAGCCCAGATACGGATACCGGTACGGGTACGATACGATACGGGTACGCGGATACGCAAATTTTTCAAAATTTAGGATACGATACGGCTAGGATACGTCAACAAAATTTTTATACTAAAACTTATATGTATGTAAAATACTTGAAGAAAATAAACATTGATTAAAAGAACTCAACACAAATTTTATCTAATATTGATTAACTGAATCATCTCTCTCTCGTTACCTTCATTCACAAGAAGTATAATTTTAAGCGGTTCATCGAGAAACAATTCTAGTGATGCATATCTAAAATTGAATCATATATATCTCCACTGAAGGTTTACATCATCGTCTCACTTTTTTACTCTTCATCTTTTTCTAGGATACGTATCTGTGAAGTATCTTATAAGTATCCTTGTGTATCTGCGGAGTATCGTATAAGTATCCGTTAAAATATTTTTTAAAACTTTAAATAATTAATTCGGATACTTCGTGGGTGCGTATCCGCGAGTATCCGTGGAGTATCGGTATCCGATACGTATCCGGTACGGGTACGTCTCCATTTTGGAGTATCCGGGCTTCATAGGTGCTGCATCATGTTAGCATCTGGTCTCTTGATCTCACGTGCATTATGTTATGCCTCGTTAGGAGTATTGGACTACAAGGTGGTTGGTTACTAAGATTGAAAGAGGACATGCTGTTTGAAATTTGGTAAATCTTTGTTGACCAGTGGTTGGTTGGATTGAAACATTTGAACGATTTACTATCCGATGCTTGTTGGTGGTCGTTTTTTTTTTTTTTTTTTTGTCATTATATGTTTAGCCGTCCAAAAAACCTTAAATTGAAAAAACCTTTTTAATAGGTCCTCTCCAAAGTACTCGCCCCGTTCTAAAATATAAGCAAAGGGAATTCACTTTTTTCATCTCAAAATGTAAGCAAAAAAGATAAATTTTTATTCTATTTAGTTTTTTTTTTAAATCATCCTTTGCAATAAAAACTTTTGCTTATTCTCATGAAATTAAATGCAAACTACATTTAATTTTCTTTCTCTTCCATTTTCTCCATAACAAATAGCCAATGAAAATTATTTTTACATCTTTCCATCTCCCCATGAAACTTATTAAAAACAATATAAAAAATTGGGAAATGCTAACAAGTGCCCTTAGGGCACTTGATAAGAAACTTAAAGTAGTAACTTTATTTTGGAAATTGTTCATTCAACTTATTGAAATATTAAAAAGCAACTTTTTCTACATGAAATTTCACAATTATTTCCTTTTTTGATTCCTTAACCATTGCCCTAAGGGCATTGGTTAGCAAAACCCTAAAAAATTATACTCCACATTCTTACGTTTTAGTTTTCTTAATAAGTGTGGTTTGAGTTTTTTGCTTATATTTTGAGACGGAAGTAGTGCATGCTACTCCCTCCGTCCTTTAATGTAACCTCCCTTTGTTTTTTTTCACATTTCTTAAGAAAAGCTGACAATGTAATTATTATGTCTGTTTTATGTGTTAATATTACCATATTGTCCTTTGTTTGTATATGTATTAAATTTGACTTTTTAAATTTCAAAACAAGTTAGTTGTATTAATTAGGGGTACGTTTAGAAAAAAAATAATAAATGCATCTAGTAATTTGAAAAGGGGTTTAGATTTAAGGACAAAAATAAAGTCAAATGACTGGTTAGATATAGGGACGGAGGGAGTAATATTTACTTCCCCTAAAAACAATGTTATTACGACACTTGTTAGCAAGACTCTTTATATGAGAAATGCTAACAAGTGTCCTTAAGACTTTATTTAAGCATTTATAAGTAGTAGTAGTTTTTATATTGAAAATTGTGTAGTTATGATTTTTACATGTGTTTCATTTGTATTTTCAAGACAAAGTTTCTTTTTGCGTGTTCCTTAAACAATACCCTTAAGTACTTTTTTAAAAAAAAGTCTTGTTCCTAAATATAAGCTCATATACAAATTACTATGTACATTTATTTTTTTTCTAAAGATAACCTTAATTAATAATACTAGCAACTTATTTTAGAATATGAAAAGTCAAAATTAAATATCCATAGTATAAAACAAAAAACAATTTAATAACATTCACGCACAAAATATATATATTAATTACACTATCAATTTTTCATAATATTTGTGTTTTTGGTCAAGGGAGTTTATACCAAGGGACATAGGAAGATAATCTATCATTTTTAGCCTTTTACATACATGAACCAATTTTGTTTGGGGTAATAGTAATTTTGGCAACGAGTAGAACAATAGTCTCTAACTATTTTTAAAATAGTCTTTGATTGTACACTTTATTAATTAAAACATTTTCCTACGTTAAAATATTTCATTAATAATGTGGCTTAATAGCGGTTTTAGCCCCCTAAAAAAAACTACAAAACCGCCCCCTAAGTTTTGCACTTGTGGCAGTTTTGTAGTTTTTTTCTTAGGAGGTCAAAATCGCAACTTTGTAGAAGTTAGGGGACTAAAACTGCTATTAAACCTAATACTGTCATATCAGTCTTCAATATACCTACTATCATACTAATTTTCATAAATATTTACTTATTGTCATACTGATCCTTATAAAAAAGATTATTATCAACGTGAAAAAACTATTTTAACGTCAAAACTATCTAACAGATTGCATAATAAAAATTATTTTGGAATTTCAAAAAATGAACAATTGCCCCAAATTTGTTTATGTAAAATATCGAAGAGTATTATCCCTCAAAAGAAATAAAAAAAAAAGGTGAGTGGATGACGTCAAATTTAGAGAGTTGGCCGGTGGCAATAACAAATGACAGAGTGGCACGTAGCACAATCACTTTATTATCGTTTTATTGTTGTTATTTTCTTCTCTTGTTTTTTTATTTGAATTGAATTTTGTACAGTAATAAAGGAAGGAACAAAGGAACGAAGCTTCATAGAAAAGAAAAAAAAAAAGAAAGGAAAAACGGTCATCGATTCGTTCTGTAAGTAACTAACTTCTCACTCATCAACATTTCACTTCATTGTTTTTTAGGTTTAATTTGCATTCTGTTTATTCATTTTTTATATTTCAATCATCAATCATTTTTTTTAATTAAGCACTTCTTGTTGAATTAAGTGCTTATTATGATCAATTTTGAGGACACGTTATGAACCTTGTTTGGATAAATAACTTAATTAAGTGCTTAAAACATAACTGCTTCTGTAGAAGCTATCTCTATAACAAACCATACAATAAACTGTTTTAATATAAGCTATTTTCAGAAATTATCCCTG
This sequence comes from Medicago sativa, assembly GCF_051527215.1. Lineage (NCBI taxonomy): Eukaryota > Viridiplantae > Streptophyta > Magnoliopsida > Fabales > Fabaceae > Medicago > Medicago sativa. Next base: position 6,602,006 of record NC_140753.1, read on the forward strand.
AGAGTTTATGGAAATAAGCCGAAAACAGTTTATGGAATTTTCATAAGCTGTTTTCATACGCTCTCTAAGACAGTCTTAAAGTGCTTTTACTATAATATAAGATTAAATAAGCTAATTCTCACAAATTCTGCCGAAAACTTGCACAAGTGCTTATCTCATAACTCACAAGTCCAAATAAACAGTAAGTTCTTCCAAACGCATCCTAAATTATTATTGCTATTAATTTCCGTCTACAAATTGAGGTTAGCTTAACTATTCAAAGTTCAATTTGTTTGATTAGCAGGTCTTATCCATGTTTTGATAGTTTCGATTTACGACTGATATGCATTGAATAATGGAAATGTTTGTTTATGCAGAAAACATATATAGAGGGCTTTGAACTACCTTTTAAATTTTGGTTGAGGGATTAAACCACAGTTAGAGAAAGATGGTGTGTTGTAGAGGCTTCTGGGAGTGCCTTTTGAAGCTTTTAAACTTCATATTGACCGTGACTGGTTTGGCTATTGTGGGTTATGGGATCTATTTGCTGGTTGCATTCGCCAAGACTTCTGATGACGATAAACCCGACATTTCTCCAACGCCAGATATTTCTCCGGTCAGCGGTGATAGTGCTCTAATTCAATTTGGGCGGCCGATGCTTTTGGCTGTGTCTCTATCTGACAACTTTTTTGACAAATTGCCTAAGGCTTGGTATGCTTGCTTACTGCTCTTTTCCTGCCATTTTTGGGGCATATCATTGTGTTATGTGTATCATTGATTACTTCTTTGACTCGTAAAAGGTTTTGTTTTTTGTTATATTTTGCTGCATTAGTTTGGTATATGTTATCTAGTTTGAATCTGAGTTATGTTGATGTTGACTAAACATTATTGTCCTCTAAGAGATTGGAATACATTTCTTTAATGACTGTATATGATAAAATCCATAGTTATTAAGTTAACAATAATACTAACTTGCTTCAGAAAAATTATGGCTAAAATGTAATTGGGAATTTATACCATAGACACTTAAGAATCAACTTCTCTCATCAATTAGCTTTTGAGGCATGGCCACTATGTGTATTCAGTTTGATGCCATATTTTTATGCTTGGATTTGGTCATGCCCGTAAGGGTTAAACGGTGTAACTTTTGAATGCTACTGTAGATCTGTGCTTAAGTAATAACTAGGGCTTCATTATGTAAAATTAAAGGCTAAGCTTATTTCGTTATTTGGTGCATTAATCATCATTGTTGCCTTTTGTTTAAGAAAAGAAACTTTAAACAAACTTGCTTTATACACTTCCTAGAATGGTACACAAAAAGTGAATTTGAATTGAACCTTATTTTTTCTACACATGTTTCTAAGATTTACAGTCTACTTTGATGTATTTGCTTGAGAGAAAGTAAATTACTGATAAAATACCATATGTAGTATTTTGTCCTTGTATTTGTCATTACTGTAAATTGACGAGGCTTTATGATCCTAAAGCTTTATTTGTTATCATTCATGGCTGACTTTTTACATTTATATTCTAATCTGCCAATGTTCAACTCATAATATCAGTATGAATTGCCTTCCTTTCACTTTGTCGTAATTCTTGATACGTATGCATATTGTTTGTATAGGATGAAGTTAACGAAAACCATCCAGTACTGTCTCACTTTAATTGCATGTTTCATGTTTGGCAGGTTTATTTACTTATTTATTGGTGTCGGAGCTGTTCTCTTCATTGTTTCTTGTTTTGGTTGTATTGGAGCTACGACACGGAATGGTTGCTGCCTGATTTGTGTATCCTTATCAAACGTCTTATGCTAAATCCAAAAATATTTCATGGCCACACAAGTTTCAATTAATATAAAAAATGAGTGAAGTTCCTCTTTCACTCTCCCTTTGTATGTGACGTTTTGTGTGCATATATACATGCATTAATCATTAAACGAATTATTGGAAGTTTCCTTAAGTGAACAAAGTATTCAATTTTAGTGGCACTGTTGATCTTGGTAGAGCTGGGATGTGCAGCCTACCTATTCTTTGACAAAAGCTGGAAAGAAGTAAGTAAAATTCTCCATGGTAATTTATGATCTGAAATTGAAGGTATATGGGTCATCTTACAGTTTTTTTTTTTTTTTTTTTTTTTTTTTCTTTCCAGGAAATTCCAACAGATAAAACTGGAGATTTTGATATGATATATGGGTTTCTCAGAGAGAATTGGGATATTGTGAGATGGGTTGCTCTTGGGATTGTCATCTTTGAGGTAAACAAAAAGTTGTTTGATTGGCATTTAAAAGAAATCAATGTTGCTTTGCATTCATACACGCGTCTTTGTCCCGCTTGCTGCTAAGGGAAAGTATAGAAGTACCAAAATATCATCCCATGAATATTGGTTGATAAGTACTAGTTTTAACAAACCCGTATGCTCTTTAGACAAATAAATAGGTTGTTGAAGATTATGAAAATGACTTAAAAATAAGAATTAAAATTTAATAAGAAAGATAAGAGAGAGAAAACAAGATAACCAAAACATTCAGAAAGAAAGGTCTAATTATGCAAACCTAGGGCATTCATTTTCACACATGCAATCATTAAGGTATTACTCCCTTTCTCTATAATTTGTGTTTTTCTTATCAAATTTCCTTCACCTACTCTAATGCTATTGACACCTAATGTTCATTCAATAAAGGGCAACCCGGCGCACTAGAGCTCCCGCATATGCAGGGTCCGGGAAGGGGTCCCACCATTTGGTGTATTGTACACCTAATGTTCATTCAATGTTAATAATATTTTTCAGTCTGAAATTTCCAATGGTCATGCAAGGTTAACAATCAAGAAAAGCATAAAGCACCGACAAGTTTGTTAATTTGATAATGATTGAAAATGAAGGATTCAGTTTTCCTTACAGTTCCATTAATTCCAGTTGCCAGACAAATAATTAGCTAAGTAAAGAATGACCATTCTTATAGATATAGGATCCAAAGTTCATAATGTAGGACCTACTACAGTGCTATGCTCGCCATAGGTTTCGTTGCACATAGTAAAAGAGACAACCAAACCAAGAACTAAAACCATAAGAAAATCCATAATACAATAAAAAACCAAACTAAGAATTCCTTTTTGAAAGGAATGATATTCAAATGCAGTAAAGAAACTCTATCTCTCACTTGTAAATGCTGTGGAAATCATATTGGAGCGGGAGAGTGAATCCCAAAGAATACAGGGAAGGCTGGAAGGTGGTATGAAACTGTGCATCTCGTGTTTGAACATTGACGGAGGCTTTTATAGTTGAAAGGATGAGTATATTTCCCAAAATAATGTCGCAAAAGTAGTATCGTTATGCTGAAGACTAACATAATTGTGGCAAAAAATACGATAAACTGTGCTTCAGGATACAAGCATGTGCCATAGGTGTTTTTGTGTTGGATCTTGAATTCTCAAAATATCACACCCTCCTCAATCATACCGAAACCGGAAACAAGCCTTTCTTGCTTTGAAACTCCCAAAAGTGAACCCTTTTATCCAAGTATTTTCAACAACCACTAAGTTCATCAATTCTACAGCAATAAGGGTAAATGTAAATGGATCAAAGTTAGGATAAAAAACTTGAACATTAATTAAAATCACCCAAATTTTCTCGTAGAATCGCATATTAACAATGTGAATAACAATTTGTCAATTTGTGTGCATGTACCCATCGAAGCTCCTAGGATTAAAACCGAGCTTTCAATTTCAAATTGGATTGGGCAATTAATATACTTAGAATGCTTGAAATCTTGATGAGGAGAATGCACTGGTTTTTTTATTGATAGAAAACTTTTGAGAGCAGAAAAACAAGGGAAATGAATTGATTATTAACACCATCTTGGTTAATAATTTTATTTGAGTTGTTTGACAGTCATCAATGACAACGGCACAAACAAAGCCTTTTCCCTTTAGGTGAGGTCGTATGGATCTGTCATTGTCATAATGCTCTATCATGTATTAGTATAAGGAAAGGGTATTCTCTTGCGTAGTTTGGAAATATACAGAGAAACCGACAGAAGTACCGGTAAGGAGGCTGGATGTAATGGAAGATAGTCCAATAGCTATAGAGGGACAATGAACTATAAGTCTCACTAGAAAAGATTTAGAGGTACAATGGTGATCAATGAAAACGTTGCTAGAATTTCAGTCCCTGACCTGGATTTAGGCATACTCCGCTCTAGTGGCCAATTTTTCACATTTCTTTATTAAAGAGAAATGAAGTCACGAGGATATACTCGTGGACCTAGTTTTTCTCCCTGCCTACCCTGATTATCCACCATCAAAAAAAGGAGAGAGGTATACTTGGGGGGTCTAATGTAATGAAGGCTTTAAACATTTATGCAATGTAACATGCTCATTTTCATGTTTGTCAAACAAAAAATCTGGTGTGTTCTTATTATATTTTGTCTAAGGAATGTGTATCGAATTGCAGGCTCTTCTTTTCTTGTTAGCCCTTATTGTTAGGGCTGTAAATAGGCCAGCAGATTACGATAGTGATGATGAGCTTATTAATCCAAGGCAGCAAGTTCGGCAGCCATTGCTCAATAATAGACAAGCAGGTCCACCATCAGGGTTACCAGTTGCTGGGACAACGGACCAACGCCCAAATAGAAATGATGCATGGAGTACACGGATGAGGGAGAAGGTGCAATCTTTATTATTTTTCAGTGCACTTTATCTGATATTATGTTCTGCTGGTTTTCATATATTTGTCTTAACAAGTATGCATACAAATTACTTAAGAATTGCATTAAATAGCACTATACTTGTGTGAGTGTGGTGTGTATATGGCTTTGACTTTTGCCTTCCTGTCTTATGCTCCTGTTTCTGTACAATTAAAAGTATGCTCTCACTAGAGGAATATATTTTAATTTGGTATATCTAAGCACTTGGGAAACCCTCCCTTAAAAGCTAGTGATCAAGGAGGGAGAACCAGGCCACTTAAATACTACACCGAGCATCCCATAGTAGTCGTGTGGTACATGGGCACCCAATAATAACCAAGTTCCTAGCATGATCATACAACCAGAAGAAATGTTGATATTAGACTTGAAGTAAAATAATCTTTGATAGATTTCCTGGTTCTGCACAAAAAAAAAAAAAACTATTTAACTTTGATAGATTTTACATAAGATAGAAATTGTTTTTCATTTGGTTATAATATAATTATGAAAGACACATTTTATATTATAAAAAGCAGTTACATACATCTATAGTTTTTTAAAGGAAATACTCAAAGCAGCTTTTGATAATAATATGAAATATATTATTTGTTTTTCAAATTATTAGCTTTTAAAATGTTCTTACAAACATTGTAAAAACTTAAAAAATTTACTCTAATTCCTCTCACCTCTTACACACATAAATGGTCATTTCATTGAGTTTCCTGATTATAGTACAACTGTCATATTTCTGACTACATCGATTAAGCGATATCATTAATATCATATCACACCATGAATCATATTTGATGACAGACAATTTAATCTTTCACACTTGAAACTACTGTACTTGAGCATACATTGTGCTCAGCAAGTAGTTTCCTGACTATAATGTCATTGCATTTTTGAAAGAATATTGCATCATTGAAATAACATTGTCTATACATTTTCATGTGAGATTTTATGAAGATTTCAATTCAGACCATTCTATTGATTTGATGTCTCAATTCTCAAATGGATGGCTAAACACCTTAACCGGAATTTTATGTAATGTTTTTCTGATGCCACAAAAAGCACAAAACAGAATATCCTTTTTACATTAGACATTTTTCAACCAGCTCTGTTATTTAGCAATCTATAGTGTAAATGTATTATTTAGTTAGTCTTTCTGTTTTTCACCACTCTGAATTGTGATCAATATGTTAGGGATGATTCGAGAAATGACACATTACTATAGTTTTTTAGTTACATAGCTGATCATGGCTTTGTATGCGATTTTTAGTTTTTTACTGTCTGACAATACTGCTCCTTGTTCAGTATGGGCTTGATACTTCAGAGTTTACGTACAACCCATCCGAGTCGCAAAGGTTCCAGCAAGCAAACTCACAGCCAACTGAAGAAAAAAGCCGCTGCACCATCATGTAATCTCTTCATGTCTGCGATTCTAAGCCATATCACATGGCATTGATTTGGCTTCCAATTATTATTTCTGTGGTCAATGGTGTTGAGATTGGAAGTTTGAGAGAAATATATCTTTTGTGGAGTTTGTGTACAGCTCTCACTTTAAAGGGTTATTTCTTGACATGACAAAATCTTGTTTATTTTTGTGTTAATATTGTGCTGTGAGAGTGAGACATCATAACTTAATGTGGGCTGTGGCGTTATTTATGTTCATAGTTTAGGATACTAGTAGTAAAGTCATTAGATGCTGATATCATTATCTTTGTCTCCGAAAGATTGAGTTAGTTTTTCTAGTCTCTGCAGCAACAAAAAATCTAGTCCAATTCTAAAAAGCTGGCATTAATTTAGTTTCTTTGATCTCTGTGTTTCCCATTATTACAATAGAGTATAGACAAATTTTAAATATTAAATGAATCCAACCTTATTTCAAATAGATTAGTTCATACATAATGACAATATAAAACTAATTTACACTATCGTCTAATAATATCATTATCCTCTTGACACGCCATTTTCAAATAAAAAACTTAAAAAAAAAAATTCTAATTATGTGTTTTCTTTTTGTCGTTTACTTCTGTGTTGGGGTGAGTTTTTCCTTCTATCTTCGTTTGTTCTTTCTGCATAGCCAAAAAATACTAACTGTAGGGATGACACTACATATGTTCAACAGTGGAAATTGAGGATGCAATATAAGGAAACATAACAAAGCATGTTAACCAACACAATATTGCTAACAAAAATAAAACTGTTTAATAAAGTGCGAGTCAATACAATATTTTAGTTTGCGACACAAGTGTTTTTTGAATGAAAAATAGAAAAAGAAAGACTTTTTTGTCAAAAAAAAAAAGAAAAAGAAAAACTTTGTTCACGTTTGAAAGAAAACGGGGTAAGATAAATGGTAATTTCCATTACTAATTTTTTTGTAATAACTAATGATATAAATGAACATATTTTTAAAATGTGTGACATTAATTACACATTTATACACAAAACCTATAATAATAGAGATGTCCATTTTTTTTAATTGTTAGAAGAAAAAAAAGATTAAAGACAACTAGACGGTTTTTACCCAAAGTTAAAATGCGAATGACACGTATGGATAATTTTTTTTAAACTGCGGGTGTGAAGACGGGTCATACTACCTTACCTAGACCCTGCCATCCCTCTATATATAAGCTGGGGCTATTTGCAAATTGCAACAAATCAACATGGGAATGTACCTATCATAGATTGTGGCTCATAGAGGACTATGTTTAGCAGGTAATTAATTTTTTTTAAGGAAAGTAATTATAATTAGCTACCATGGGTGAAGAGGTAGTTTATGTTAGGACCACTCAATTAAAATATGTTTCCTGGACACCAAGGTATATTTGCATGTTGTGATTAAAAAACATTTTTGGCATTATTAAAAAAATAACGTGAATTGCACAATGGATAATGGTAAAATTATTTTTTTATTTGCTGTAATAAAGTATTTTATTTTTAAAGGACAACTTGCACTTCAGTGGGTTATTAAAACTACAAATTATTTTATTTTTAATATGATGAAGACACCTTTAAAGTTTGGTTGAGTATATATTCATAGTCATGTATTTTTTCATGTTAGTTTATTAAAAATAAAATCAAGTTTTGTATGAATTTTGTCTACGGGATATCAGTATCAAATCAAACTTTAAGATACGTAAGAATTTTCAGTTCTATATACAGACCAAATAAAACTTATTTTACATGTACATCCAACAAAATCATATCAAGTAGTAGATAATTTTTTTTTTTTTTTTTGAAGGAATCAAGTAGTAGATAGTTGTAAATATATTATAGAAATTAACCTAAAAATAAATATTAGGTTATAAAGTCTTGGATGCAAAATTCACTTGCATACAAAATTTAAACCAATCCTATTAACTAACCCAGGTTATTAGATAAACATCAAATAATTCATGTAATGCCTACGACAAATTGAGAATCAAATTCTCAACTGTACGACTTTTATTAGTGGCTAATTCATTGATCAAAATTAGCCGTATAAGATTGTTCTTTCTACTACTTAACAATTTATATCGTTTGAATGTACATGATGAAAAGTAGCACCCAGTTTAAATGTTTAGTTGGAAGTTGGAACATGACATTGCTTTTATCATATGACAAATCAAAAACAAAGAAGCAAGGACTTTACCAAATTATTTTGTTAAAAGAAAAAAACAAGTGTGCCAAAAGTTATCAATATCAATCAATAATAATTTCAAGAAGTTGGGAATGACGGTCCAGTGTAAGAAGCAAATTCCCGTTATAGTTGACGATGTTATGCCGTCAAATAAATCTCTTCATGAATTGATTAAAAAAAATAAATCTCTTTATGAATTGATTAATTAAATATGTTCCATAAGAAGCCTCTGGAACCTCTTTCGGTTATTATTCTAATTCTAAATAAACACAATTTCCCTTTCTGCGTACGTACATTATGCACAAAACTTTACATTCCATAATACTATATTGCATTTGCATGTTATATGTTATCAGTATTATTTTTTATATGGACGCGTTCGTCAACCCATTTAATTAGTTTTTGCATGAAACCTTCACCATATATATGGTGGTGTCCATGTAGAATAAGTGCATGATACATTACAATGCATGATGCAATATTTATTCTGCAACTAAAACTCACTTACGCAACTCAATCTGAAAACCATATGGTTGCAATTTATTTAAACTTCCTTCCACTTAGTCTACTAATTCTTATATTTAGCTATTTAATTTAATTTAATCATATATTATGTGATTCTTTATTGCAAGAGGGGATTAACTAATGTTCACAAACTTATTAGGAATCTATAATGGTGAAGATATAGATCCCCTTTTTTGTGGATTTGCTTAGCAGTGACGAGTTGGCTGTTGTCACACCTTCATTTTCTTGTCTAATCTTTCTTTTCACATTTGATTTTTCATTTTTTTATTATATTTAAAAGTTTAGGTGAATTTGGTGTCAAGTCTCATCAAACACACTTCTAAGTCTTCATACGAGTATTTTTCTAAAACTGTCTAAAATTTAATATGATAACATATTTAAATTAATGGTGAATTTGTTGAACCTTTAAAATGTAGTTTTTGTTAAAATCTCCGTTATACATCGTAATTCCATCAAACACCGTCAATTCAAACATATAATAATTTTGAGAGATTTTAAACCTTTGAAAACCTATCACCATCTTTATTCTTTAAATATGCTTAGTTGCTAGCTTGCATCCAAAATATAAACAAATATAGAAGGCATTTTAAAAATATAAAACCATAAAGAATAGAAGAAATAAAATAAAGTTTAGTAGTTAGTTACTAGTGTTATAGATGGTTGACACACTATACCATGATTGAGTTGTAACACAAATATCTTGAATTTTATTGCTTTAGACTGTGGTGATCCCGTATTGTCTAATTGTTGCTTTCACTGTCTTAATAATTGTGTAATAACTCATTCATTTCCTAAAGAAAAAAACTCCTTGACCAAAAGAATAATAATTATAATTGAATAATTTTTTCCTCCCCCTAATATCTAGTCAGTTCACACTGTGAAATTTCTTAAATTTGCCTAAGGGGTGATTTAATAAATAATATGTACCCATTGCATTTTGTAGAAGAAGTGCATGTCTTTTCTTATGAGAGAAAAATGCTCATATAGGTGGTCCATGAACGATTTTTTCCAATTTGAAACTATGTGCTCTTTTTTAGTTGGAGAAGGACCATTCATTGAGTCTTTTCTTAAGGTACAAACATTGCGTAAGTATGTAGATAATATTATGGAATTGAACTTTGAACTTTTCTTTTTCCAGTTGGATTCAATCAAATCTATTGAAGAAGTTGATCAAAAGGGTTAGGATTTTCATGATAAGATTTTCATTTTGCAAATCGACATGGCAACAACTATACATCTACAAATTAGATTGCTCATTCTAAACTATTATTATATATGCAAATGATTTAATTTGTCATTAAAATCCAGTGGTATGAGTTAGAACGTTCAATTCGATGACTAGCACTTGCCTATAATAAAAACTCATTCCATGATATGATTATTAGGTTTAAGTGTAAGTGATTAGTGTTAGTCCCACATGGATCAATGTAGATATATAAGACGCGATGATGTCTAATATTTTAAAATTTTGATTGAAAATGTGGTGTCAAAATCGATATTTCTTGGATTATTTGACCTAAGCCGGTTTATTAATTTTTAATGCGTCATATTTGAATTTAATTTAAGTTTTTTTCTTTCTTTCCATGGCTCTATTTTGGTTGTGGATCTTAGCTAATTACAACCACGGAAACGACAATTATGGAAGATAGTAAACTTAATTTTCCTCAACAAGGATACTATGGCTTATCAAATAGAAAAAGGGGTACTATGCTAGACAGCTATAATGCTAAATGCCAACATTTTATTGTTTCTATCCAAGTAACATCACATATCACAATTGCAGTTGTTATTATATATATTCCATTTTTGTTTGTTCAAAAAAAAAAACATCACATATCACAATTTCGAATTTTCCTTGTCTAGCCTAAGCCATAATCCCACTAATTTTAACTCGTTGTTGCGTTCAACATCCAGCAGATTTGAAAGGGCACCACTTCTAAAATTGATATTTAAAAAAAAAATTGGGTATTTTGATTGTACCAAAAAAAAAATTGGGTATTTTGAAAATTTGAAAAAAAAATCAAATTAAATATTTTTTTTTGAAGAAAAATTAAATATTGTTTTCAGTGTTATGAACTACCTTTTATAAGATCAGTTTTAGTTTTCTCTCATTCACAATTAAAATAGGAAAATTCATAACTAAATGTCATCTTAGTCGTTCACATGCAAAATGATGAAAAACAAATATTAAAAAAAATAAGAAATGTTGTTGAAAAGTAAATATCCCCTACGGCAACAACTATATATACGTCCACAAATTTGATAAGATACCACATTATTTCATGTATTTTAAATTTTTATACATAAGAATATGCTAATAAATTTGATAAATTCGGTGTAAAATTGCCAAACATTCACAAATAATCATTTATATTTATATGACTTTTAAGTTAGATACGATGAAAGTCGAAATGTTTTAATGATCTAATAGGTACGATTGACTTTTAAAGTTTCACCGTATCTAACTTAAAAGTCATATAAATATACAATTATTGAATATGATGAATAAGATAGGTGTCTCATATACATATTTTAAAGTTTTAGGTAAAGATGCGACGTCTTCCTCTATTATTAATCGTGGAGCATTGATTCCTTATTGTTCCTAGTGTTCATCCAGACTTTCCCAACAAGTAATATTCTGAAGAAGGAGAGTTGATGCTGGTTTTGGATCCTGGTATTGGATTTGTTATTGGGTAAACTATGGATTAGAAAAAGATTGAACAAATAAAAGATGGTGTGACTCATCATACTCCCCAACACATATCCTCATTCAATATTACCTTGTTTATGCCCAACAATATCACATATCAAAAGGTCGAATTTTCCTTGTCTGGAAAAATTAAGTCATATATAAACCACCGATTACTTTTGTTGATAAAAAAATTATATGGATTTCGATTAATGGATCCAATTTTTCCACCTCTAATTACATTATATTTTTGAGATGGGGATGACATTCTAAAGAATCAAAGAAAGAATCATTATCGCTGTCAAGATTAATAAACTGTTTGAAAGATGCTTATTGAGAGGCCATGGCATATATAACACCTGCAGGGATGCATGTGCTCCTTGATGCTTTTAACATTGAAATTCCTCACAATCATAATTAATTTGATTGAATTGAATTGAATTCTTAGCTATGAGTCCAATGGCACAAAGTCACACATATAATTATTCCTTGGTTTCTTTTTAAGTGTTACTAACTTTTTAGAATTTTTCCCCTAAAAGAAAAACTTTTTAGATTTTTTTCGTTTGTGTTGTTTATATTTTATTTTCAAAATCTAAAGTGATTTTTTTTATTTGACAAAATCTAAAGTGATATTGACTATATTATTTTTAAAAGATATTTCATCCATTCCTAAATACATGTCGCATTTTGATAATATTCACATAACTTGCTTTGATCATATTTTTTAACTGATATATAAATATTAAATACAAATGATAGCATACAAGATGTTAGATTTGTCTCACGGAATATTTTCAAAAAATCAAATTTTTATAATTTTTTATTATAAATAATTAAATAAATTAATAGTTAAATTTGTGTCTTTAACATGTGTGAAACGGTTGACATGAAATATCTTTAACTAATTATTACAAAAATTAAAGTAATTAAAATGATGTAATACATAGACAAGAACATAAAAAAACAAATAATTTAATTTTTTCTTATTGATTTTCGTAGTAAATTTAACCAACACATAAAAGAAACAGAAATAGTGTGATTTAGAGATGCAGTTCTAATAAAATAAACAAAGAAGGAAAAGCAATTCTTAACAAATGTGTCAACTTTATGTGTTATATCTATAACAATTTTAATATAATCAAACTCCAAATTATCAAGGTCTATTTTCTCTGGAAATCGGAGAATTAATAAGAAAAAGAAAATAATGGAAAACTACTAACCAAAGTTAGAACAACATTAACTATTGAATCTATTTTATCGAGTAAACTTTTAATTTTGTTGATAAACTATCTGTCTCTTTCTCAGTTATTGAATTAATCTAATGGTTGAGATATCAATCAACCATTTAATTAAGAGTTGAATAAGTTTATAGTTACTATAAATATATCATATTTTATTTTAGTGATGATAATATTTTTAAATTTCTCAAAAAAAAAAACAACGATCGTTTAAATATTTTTCGTCAACAAATTTGTCATCATATATAAAAACATAAAATTTATATTATCCTTCAAAAAAAATTATATTATATGATCTTTTGTTAGTAGTCTCCCTATACAACACACATGTGAAGCCTTTAATAATGATAATCATTTTGTTGACGGAAAATATTTAGAAATCATTGTTTAGAAAATATATTTAAAAGGACTAAAACCGAAAGATGGACATAAACTCATATAACCCTTTAATTAGTCCAACAACTTATATAGAGATGACTCAAGTCCCATTTCTTTAGTAACATACAAGGAAACTAAACTAATCCTGATATTGTACCCCCGTGATTACATTGCAAGTTGCATAAAGCCACTATTCAATAAAAAAATATCTTACTAGCCTATGATATATTGTTTTTGTGATACAACTCATTTTCACATTTTGCTAAACTTTTCTTTTTTCCTAATGAAATTATAATTTTTTTTTTGAAAGACCTAATGAAATTATAATTGATCATGAGTTTCGTTAGAGAAACGCAACTTAGAGACTAAATCAATTGTCAACTTGTCATTCAAACGAGAAGACCATGTAATGCAAAAACAAAAAGTTAATTAATCCACTTATTAGCAAAAACAAAAGTCAATTAATCCACCAATCCGGATAAACCGTTACTATAATTTCACTAGATTGACTTCAAAATTATTTGATTTAATTTAATTAATGAGGTTCCAATATTTCATAGGATGTGGAGGTTGACGGCGCAGGACAAATGCAGCTTCCAAATTGTGTCTTTTTTCGCAAATGTTTGTTTACAAATTTGCTTCCTTTTCTCTCAATCCATTTCACCACTTTTGCTTAGTTGTATATTGGTCCTCTTCATTACTCTTTTCATAGGGAATAGTATAGTGGAGAGAACACGAGAACGCGTACATCAAATATAAAAAAAATGGAGAATCGTAGAACTCGCGTTTCAAAATATCAAATATCTCTGCAACGATCAACTTTTATTTGTTAGTCCTACTAATAATGAATAAAATTTTGATAGAATAGAATTGTTAACCCTAATGAACTATAAATATTTGCTAATTATATAACGTTTGAAACATGCTGCACTGCAATAAGCAATTAATCATAGTCAAATTTCAGGTTTTGTCCATTGTCCATAATATTATTCATCACCGTCTTACTTATTCATTTAAGTCGGCATAAAATGCGTTACAACTTTTGTGATAATAATTGATAAGGATATTTGTACTTGAGAATTCAGAATTTTTATCTTCACATACAGTGCTAGTGCGTTGGACCTACATTTAAAATGTGACATCTTTCTTCTCTATATACCTCATGTTTTAATTAAATTTTTTAGTCAATGTCTTCATATTCTTGTTGTTTTTCCTCTAAACTTCATTATTTTATTCATTTGCATGGCTTGTCAGGTTCTAATATTGTACGTGTTTGCAAAATAGTCAGAGAAGAAGAATAAGATGGACAGACTAACAATACAAAACCAATGGGTCTACAGCTGTCCTCATTGACATGATGAAATCTTAGTTTACTTTATTCTCTACTTGTCAATTTGAGCCAAACACACTTTTATGATTTGTGTAAGGGTCAACTTTTGTTTAGTAGTATAATCATATTTAACTCTTTCTTCAAAGCTTGTCACACACACATTTGTGGGGTCTTGCCTCCTTTGTTTCCACTCTTTTTCTATGAAAATACTTTCTTCCTTCCTCTCATTTGGAATCACTTTAGTATTTTTTTCACAAATAATTAAAAAACAAAAAAATAAATAAATGAAGTAATAATTTTGTAAAATTTTCTCTATTAACTATTCAATATTAATTAGAGTCATAAACGTATATAAAATATAACCGATTTGAGAGTAGTACACATAGTATAAAATATAAACACTAAGTTGAAACAAAATATAAGCAAAAATTATTATGTTTCATCTTATTTAGTGGTAGTATACTAAAATTCATCTTTATTTAGTGTCCAAATTTTTGAATTAAATGTTTCATTTTTTGTACACAATTAAATGAGACGCGGAGTAATTTAGATATTGAAGCTGAACTTTTTATGTTTTTGGTAGACTATGTAGTAAACATCATTGAAACTCACACGTATAACTGTGAAGTTTTGAATTCGAATATGAATGAAGTTATCAAACCTAACAATTTCAAGAATTGAACTAGACTTTACAAACAATGAAGTTGAACTTTCAAATAAGAACAAAGAATAAATATGAATAACTAATATCTTATCAAGTGTATAAGTAACTAATCTTACTTATGTTTTGTAGAAGTGAAGTATTAATTTAAGAGTTTGATTTACAATAAAATAATCAACAATTCAACACTGTATTGAAAAGAAAATAACACTTATTTTAAGATATATATTTATTTTGTTAATGCGACTAATATGGATGCATGAATGCTTATCTTTCTATTAGAATCAATATATAGCGTGTAAGGCTGACAGACCAATGAAAATTAAAATATGACATTTTTTATCAAGAGATTTATTTTAATAATCAGTACCTTTCATATCTATTATATATACACACATTGTATTCAATTGCAATGCTAGCTTGTTCCACTAATCCAATCACGTTAGATTTGTCTCCACACTTTAATTAAACATCTTTGGCTTTTTTTATGCATTTTTGTCATCAATTTTTGTGTCCTCTACTTTATATCTGCTTTTGCAAATATAGCATATATTATTATTTATATTATTTAATCAAATAAAAAATTTGTTACGTAAAAACCATTAGGGTTAGTAGCATATATTATTATTTATATTATTTAATCAAATAAAAAATTTGTTACGTAAAAACCATTAGGGTTAGTTTATGTCATAACCTAATTGATTGATTGTCTATGATAATAATTTTCTGCTACTTGTCTTGCCTACCCTAATAAATAAATGAATAAAAAAACAAACATTTAATAACATCTTCTGTTTGTTGATGCTCTCTCATGATTAATATTTTCAGAAATTGTTACACAAGTGTTCTAGTGAGTGTGACATTTGGTTTTGTTGGATCAAGTTACTATTAATAATGTTCTGTTTTATTAATTAATATTAATATAAAAAAATACCTTAGTGACATTGTGCAAGGACCAGTATTTTTGTTTTCTTTGTGCAAGTTGTAGTTGTGAGTGTCTTGCAGATATAATGTTCACATATTTTGTGTCTTTTTCTATTTGGTACTAAAGAGGATCTTCCATCTCATCATCATCATTCAAATAATCCCATTTTTTTGTACTTTTATAAATAATCATATCATATTTAAATACTATACTATATATTATAAATGTCAGTGATTGATTCCATATTTAAGAACTTGTTCTTTCAAAGTCTAACGCATTAAGCAACTGTTTTTTATAAGGTTCTGTTATTAGTCCTTTGACTTGAAACAATGAAGGGAAGAAGAGGAAAAAGATCAGAGGTAAACTTTATAACATTCTTTGAAGAACCATGATTATTTTGAATGATCATAAGTTGCTGATTTGATTTTATTGTAGGCTTTTTGGCCTTCCATTGTGATGAAAAAATGGCTTAATATTAAGCCTAAGGTGAATGATTTTAGTGAAGATGAAGTTGATACTGAAACTGAGAGTGAAGATGATGGTATATTACTATGCAAATGATTATTCTATTGTATTTGTATACTTCTTCTTTTTTTTCTTTTCTTTTTTCAGTTTTTGATTCTTATAATTATGATACAGTTTGTTCTCCTAAGCAACCAAGAATGCAAATTAGTGATGATAGTCCATTTAGAACACAAGGGACTCAATCTATATTCTCAAGTCAAATATCAGGCAAGGATTCATTCCATTTCAATGAAAAAGAAAGAAAAAAAAAAAAAGTTAATTTTGATAAATTCCATTTTTAGAACTGTGATTTGATGATTTCATATTTGTAATTATTCAGATGAATCTTTTAAAAAGGGATACAAAACAAGACACAGAAGAGGAAAATCAGAAACTCTGCGTGCTCAGTATATAAATACTAAGGAAGTGAGGTATGGTTTGCAACCTAGTTATGTATAGTATAGCATATCATAGTGTTAATTAGTAATTAATTTAATGATAGCAATGAAATAATGATAAATCATAACTTTGGTTTTTCTTCAGGGTAGCAATTGGATCTTGGAATGTTGCTGGAAGACATCCATCTGAGGATCTTGATATTGATGACTGGATTTGTGCCGAAGAACCAAGTGATATTTACATTTTTGGGTGAGTAGTTCATGAAATTGTAAATTCTTTTGTTCGGTATAACTCATAGTTTACTGATAAATGGGCAGTACAGTTCAAGGGTAATTTTTTAAACTGGACCGTAGTATGTACTCAGTGATCCTAAACTTGAATAATAAATAAAATGGTTCTGAAGTCGTTCTGTAGTCGGAGACGACGTAGGCATAATTGATCGAACTCCGTGATCAAATATCATTTTCTCTTTTTTTATGTTTTCGTATCTTTTTATTTTGAGCCGAAGTTGTTTTAAGAATTAGTATTTCTAGTCAGTCTTTATGTTATGTTTACCAAAGTTTTCTGTAAATAACTTTCAATTGTGGTGTCTTGTGCCTCACAGTTTCCAGGAAGTAGTTCCACTGAATGCTGGAAATGTACTAGGAGCAGAGGATAATACACCTATCCAGAAATGGGAAGCAATCATTAGAAGATCTTTAAACAAATCTTCCGAGCCTGATAGCAAACACAAAAGCCACAGCGCGCCACCTTCGCCGGTGTTGAGAACTTCTTCTGCTGCTGATGTTCTAGCTGATAATATAGATGCTGCTAATCCAATTGATATTCTTAATGATGAGCTCATGGAAAATGTTGACAAATATGATCTGCAACAGCTCGAAGAAAGTAACATAATTAGTATAGGGAATGATTTGCATGTGAGGAAAGTTTATGGTATTGATCTTGATTGGCCCGAACGTCCGTTAGACGCAATGTCACAAATTGTTGATTCAAATCCGAAGTTGCGGAGAGTATTAAGTAGTTCAGCTAGAATTGGCTTTGACTTGAATGAGAATGCTTTCATATACGGTGGTGGTGGTGGTGGAGGTGGATTGAAACGTTCGCATCATAGTTCCGGAGATTTGGGCTCGTTATTGAAAGAGCAACAAGTTATACCTAAAGTAGTTGATTCGTTAGATGATGTATCTGAGATGTTATCTGATGAGGGTGATGATGCTTTTATTGAATTACCTGAGAACCAAGATGATGATGGATTAAGCGCGACGAAATCACATGCGAGGTATGTTCGGATTATCAGTAAGCAAATGGTGGGAATCTATGTATCTGTTTGGGTGCAGAGGAGGTTGAGAAGACACATTAATAATTTGAAAGTTTCACCTGTTGGAGTTGGTCTTATGGGCTACATGGGAAACAAAGTATGAGATGTTTCACATTAAATTAGGCTTCATAATTCCACATTAATTGTTAACTAGGCTTCATAAACTTTTCAGCATTCATTTACAGTATAATATGTGCTTCATGCATTTTATGATCATTTACTATTATTAATCATATTGCAAATCATCATGCTGAATAAAGGTCGGTCGTTAGAATCCAGTGTATCAGTTCAATTCAACTACTTACCTTTGTCAGCGAGGCTAAAGAGGATCCAAACTCGTGCACTAGTGATATAAAATTTTCTTTTATTTACATATATGATTGGTTCTGATAGACACATTTCTCAATGATGCAGGGTTCTGTTTCGATAAGCATGTCACTCTTTCAGTCCCGTATGTGCTTTGTTTGTTCTCATCTGACTTCTGGTACAAAGGATGGAGCTGAACAAAGACGAAACTCAGATGTTAATGAAATTCTACGACGCACTTGTTTCTCGTCTGTCTTTGCTACAGATCAAGCGCTAACAATCCCATCGCACGAGTGAGCTTTATTATATCGTCAAAATTTTCCCTTGCAAATTTTATGAAATAAGTATTTCCTAACAACTTGTGTTAACTTATGTTTTGTTTATTGTTAACAGTCAGATTTTCTGGTTCGGAGATTTGAATTATCGAATCAGTATGTTAGATTCGGAGGTTCGGAAATTGGTGGCTCAAAAAAAGTGGAATGAACTAATGAATTATGATCAGGTAAGACTTGTGAATCCACAAACCTTGCAAAATATGCATAACTTTAATCTTTCCCTTAATATTTTAAACTTGGTCTCATAAAAAACTTTATCTTATCTACTAACTCTCCACCCAAACCTTTTATTTTACTTGAATGGGTATGTAAAGTATGTCAAAATAGTACACCACATAAAAAACGGGGAATTAGTCACTTTAGTCCCTGAATGGGGAACGATTCGTCAATTTAGTCCCTGAATGCAGATAAATTGCAAAATAGTCCCTGAATGTAGACTTTGTTAGTTAATTTAGTCCCTGAATGCAGACTCCGTTAGTCAATATAGTCCCTGAATGTAGATTTCGTTAGTCACTTTAGTCCCTGAAATTGACCATGCAGGGACTGTTTTGCATATTATCTGCATTCAGGGACTAAATTGACGAATCGTTCCCCATTCAAGGACTAAAGTGACTAATTTCCCCATAAAAAACCCTACCTATAATAAGATAAAAGGTTGTTGATATTTTATTTTTCATATACTTATCCTTTCTTACTATGTAAATTTGATATTTTATTCCTCATAAGGAATTATTGCTATTATTTTTTTGACAATACAAGTAACAATTTTACCACATCTATAATTTGTTATCTATGTGCATATAGTATCAACTATTATAATTGTAACATACAAGTGTACTTATTTATTTATGTTCTGTGTTGTCCTAGATTATATAATTAATTTCTAATTAGTCATTACTTTATGCAGCTAAGCAATGAATTGCGTGTTGGGCATGTATTTGATGGATGGAAAGAAGGGTTGATAAACTTTGCACCAACTTACAAATATGAAATTAATTCAGATAGATATGTTGGTGAGATTCCAAAAGAAGGGGAGAAAAAAAGAGCTCCTGCATGGTAATTAATTGCAATATTTATTAGACTATGAATATTAATTTGTTGGTTTTATGTATTAGATAATAAAATTATATATGCATGCAGGTGTGATCGAATATTGTGGCTAGGAAAAGGAATAAAACAACTAAAATATGAACGTGCAGAAATTAAGCTCTCAGATCATAGACCAGTTAGTTCAATTTTCTTGGTTGAAGTTGAAGTATTTGATCATCGCAAATTAAGAAGAGCACTAAATTTCACTAATACTGCTGCAGTACATCCTGAGATTTTTCCTGATGAAGATGGTCAATTTTTCTAATGAAGATAAATTAATTGAACATTGGTATCAAAATATTAAGCATTTTGTGAATTATTTGAGTCAGTTACGTTACATAAGGGGGAGCCAATGAGATAGTCATATAATAACAAAAAATTGTATATAGTCAAAGAATATATATGTTATAGGAAGATATTTGACATTTTTTTCTTCTTTTTTTCATAGTGAACAATTATTATTCAATTTTGGTCTCATCATTAGTCGTGTGTCCCAGTTATTTTATCTTTGGACAATAAACGTCAGGGTGGGTTGTTTTGTTGTAACAATAGACAAGTTTTGTGTAATCTAATATATTGATTTGTACAATCAATTTTTATTCTTGAGCCATTCATTCATTGTTCCCTCAACCTTTAAGTAGTTTGCTAACAAAACTAATTAACATGCAATACAAAGATAATGTTATTGTCAAATTTTAAAAATCTATTGACTACGAATTCAAGATTAACAATTCCCGACTCTCTTAGTGTGTCACTTTTTGATCCTTAGGGTGGTTGGGTAGATCAATAAGTTTAAACAGAGATAAAGAATTGGAGGTCCTTAGTTTGAACACAGACGAATGTGTACATATCAATCTAGCAACTAATTACTAACATTTGTCATAAAAAAAATCATTTTGATCCTTAAATATATGAGACATTGTCACTATAATTTTTAAATGTATCGAAATTGTAAACACGTTTCTGATATCTTTTTTTGTTGGTATTTTTATAGACTCAATTGACCCATAAAAAACATATTCGAAAACTAATTGACTATGTAAAAACATATTTGAGGATAAAATTATTAAAAGAAACACATGTGCGGATGTATTTGCATTTTGGATGCTTTCAAAAACTATAGCACAACACCTCATACATTCAGGCCCTATATACATCAACGTCTAAAAGATAGGGATTTTCTGATGGATTTTACATTGGTAGTTTGTCGAATTTGAATACTATTGTTGCTAATATGCCTCCGGTATCATGAGGCATATGTTTTCAAAAGCAAGGTATCTCCAAATATATGAACCAACCATACTATGTCTAACAGTAGTGTTGTTAATAAAGGGTGTTTGAGTATGTGAAGAGGTGGTTTGAAAAATTAGTCCCACATCGGTTAATAATACAAATGTTAGACTCTTTATAAACTAAATTCTCAGCCAAACAGTTGTGTTCGTGAAAAGGAGAGATGGTTGGCATCTCCCCTGACAGGGATGGGATCAGCCTTCGGGCTTTCCTGTTACTACACACCTCGGTTAAGGCTATCCACCTCTTTGTAGAGTTTGGATCTATAACCCAATTTTTTTACCACACACCTCGGTTAAGGCTATCCACCTCTTTGTACACCTCTTTGTAGAGTTTGGATCTATAACCCAATTTTTTTACCACACACCTCGGTTAAGGCTATCCACCTCTTTGTAGAGGTTGGATCTATAACCCAATTTTTTTACCTTTTTTTTTACCTTTTCCTTTTGGGTATTACTTTTCCCACCCTATGCCTTTCCTATCTTTGTAGAGTTTGGATCTATAACCCAATTTTTTTACCACACACCTCGGTTAAGGCTATCCACCTCTTTGTACTCGGTTAAGGCTATCCACCTCTTTGTAGAGGTTGGATCTATAACCCAATTTTTTTACCTTTTTTTTTACCTTTTCCTTTTGGGTATTACTTTTCCCACCCTATGCCTTTCCTATCTTTGTAGAGTTTGGATCTATAACCCAATTTTTTTACCACACACCTCGGTTAAGGCTATCCACCTCTTTGTACTCGGTTAAGGCTATCCACCTCTTTGTAGAGGTTGGATCTATAACCCAATTTTTTTACCTTTTTTTTTACCTTTTCCTTTTGGGTATTACTTTTCCCACCCTATGCCTTTCCTAACGCGCCTTACTCGGTTAAGGCTATCCACCTCTTTGTTGAGGTCGGATCTATAACCCGATTTTTTTACCTTTTTTTTTACCTTTTCCTTTTGGGTATTACTTTTCCCACCCTATGCCTTTCCTAACGCGCCTTATTTTTTCTCGGTCAAGGCTATCCACATCTTTGAGGTCGGATCTATAACCCAATTTTTTTGCCTTTTCCTTTTGGGTATTACTTTTCCCACCCTATGCCTTTCCTAGCGCGCCCTATTTTTTTTCCCAAAATACCCTTAGTCCGGATTATATAATCCGAACTAATTCCGGAACATATATTCTTGTTGAGGTCGGATCTATAACCCAATTTTTTAACCTTTTTTTTACCTTTTCCTTTTGGGTATTACTTTTCCCACCCCATGCCTTTCCTAACGCGCCTTACTCGGTTAAGGCTATCCACCTCTTTGTTGAGGTCGGATCTATAACCCAATTTTTTTACTTTTTCCTTTTGGGTATTACTTTTCCCACCCTATGCCTTTCCTAACGCGCCTTATTTTTTCTCGGTCAAGGCTATCCACATCTTTGAGGTCGGATCTATAACCCAATTTTTTTGCCTTTTCCTTTTGGGTATTACTTTTCCCACCCTATGCCTTTCCTAGCGCGCCCTATTTTTTTTCCCAAAATACCCTTAGTCCGGATTATATAATCCGAACTAATTCCGGAACATATATTCCGGATTCATTCGTGTATTTTGACACTCCATTCACCCTGATGGTTGATGATGCCAGTTATAAAAATAGTGGTCTGGATTATATAATCCGAAACATGTAAATCACCCCGTTGAAAGTCAACAAAAGGGGGTGGTGGACGACAGTTCCGGATTATATAATCCGGAATGCGCTAATTATGTCCGGATTTAATAATCCGGAGTGCATCAGTTCAGAGGCAGAAGCCATCTGTTTTGGCTGAGCCTCTGTTTTAGAGCAAATCCAGTCAATGTTTTTGGCCTTTGACCATACGCAAACTAGAAAATCAAATTATAACATCCAAATTAACAACGTAATATAATTTTTAAACTTTAATAAAACATAATTATCCAAATGGTACATAACATAATTATCCAAAATATTCAAACATTAAAATTACATAAAATAGTATCAGTCCCTAATAACTACACCTCTGCTACCACCCCTGCCACCACCTCTGCCACCACCCCTGCCACCCTCAGTAGCTTTCCGACGACGGTAAACTTTGGCATCATGCACCTCTCTCAAGGCATCCTCCAAATGCTGCCATTCCTCACTCCCTTTCGGCACCAGACCGCTTCTCATCACAGCATAAATGTGGTCTCTGATGCGGCTCATCCTTCCGCTAAGCTGTAAGTACGCAAGGTCTCCATCATCTTGAGCTGCTCGGGCATCAAGGACCTCACGCTCTGGTGGCTGTGGCACCGGTACCGGCATGTCTGGAAGAATCATGCGTGGATGAGACACTTGGTAAAACCACTCGATGTATCCATCTACTACCTCCACACCATGGACTGCAGTCTCTCCCAACTCCTGAGGTGTCAGCGCATAATCAAGTGCACGCTGAAAGCGGTTTGTGATCTCCGCCAAGTTCACATCAACAGGTGCACTCTGAACGGGATGTCTCGGTCTGGTCTGAACAAACCCAAACTGGCGAAGCACCCTCTCCGGCAGATATCTCACCATGCGGTCTCCGCATCTCAGCCATCCAGAGTAAAGGCTGACCCGCTCAAACGGACGTGCCTGACAGTGCTCTCCATATGGGGCCATGACAACCCTCGTCAAATCCAGCGCATCTAGATAGTTCCTGTAGTTGTCCACCGTGCCTAAACCATGCAGTGGCACAAAAAGCATCGCGCGTGGATACAAATTCTCCACATATCCGTCCCAGACATCCTTGCTTCCCATACCTATGAAGTGATGAAACACCCAAGCCTGCATCAAAGACAACCACATATAAATATACAAACCATATACACTTAAATTAAAAAAAATTAAACATAGTTCTTATTTTATACCTGCAACAAACTCAGGTATCCTGCCACCTGACTGGTGTTCCAACGTGCAGCATTGTTGAGCTCCTTATACAACTGAGTTAGTGTCGCAGCTCCCCATGAATAACCGACATAAAGATCAAGGTCTTTGAAGTACTTCAGGTAGACAACATCCACAGCCCACTGACTTTTGTCACTGAAGATCGTGATCCCCACCAAGTATAGCAAATATATGCGGACAGCCTGGTCCCGCAACCTCTCCACCTCCTCAGTCACACCATACTAGTCCACCAAATCCCTCTGCTCCTTCAAACGCTCCTTGAATATCCTCTCCAAGTAGTTAAATCTGCAATGTGCACCTTTGGTCTTCTCGACCTCTTTGAGTGCATCACCAGATCAGACCCCAAGTACTCCACCATCCATTCCACCGCCTCGTCCCGTGATATGGACCCGTGGGACAGGAGCATGTCGTCAATGGGGATATGCAGCAAAGAGGCCACATCATCAAATGTGACTGTCATCTCCCCAAACGGAAGGTGGAAGCTGGAAGTCTCCTCGTGCCACCTCTCCACGAACGCACAGATCAGCCCATGAACAATAATCGTGTAGCTCGTATCCTGGAGCCAACCAAGGCCTGTGCGACGCAATCTGCTTTCCCACCAACGTGCAGCCATGATAGGTCTGGTGTAACGCCCTCCTTTTTATTTAATTATTTTTATTAAGTTAGAGTCTATTTATGTGATTTATTTATTTATATGAGGTGTTAGTATTTTATTATGTGGCAATATTCTATTATTTATTAGAATATGAGAATTATTAGAGTAAGTAGATTTGGAGGTAGTTTTGAGATTAGATGTCTTTTTATGATTTAGTCGATTTATTTTGATGAGTGGTATTTTGTTATGTTATATGTTGGTATTTACTAGAATAATATATATTTGTTATTTGTTAGAGATATATTTGTTATTTGGTGTAGAAATATATTTGTTATTTGTTAGAGATATATTTGTTATTTGGTGTAGAAATATATTTGTTATTTGTGAGAGATATATTTAATTTAGAAATAAATAAGATTATGAGGATTATTAGTGTGAGTGGAATTGAGGGTTAGAATAGAAAGAAGAATAAGTTGTTGGGCCTAAATAGATTTGGGAAGAATATTTTAGTATTATAAATAGAGAAGCTTAGGTTAGAAAGAGTTTACCTTAAACCGCTTTTTGGAAAAGAGGAGAACAAGAAAGAAGAGAAGAGAAGAGAAAAGTCAAGAGAAGAGGAGAAGACCTTAGGAAAGAAGAACGCTGCTGCTGATTCAGGAATTAATCTAAGGTGAGGGTGAGACTATCTTGCATTAATATTAAGTTGTTAAATCATCAGATTACATCTAACAAGTTTGGGGAGAGTTTGTGAGAATTTGAGAATTAGGGTTTTGAGAGAGATTTGATGATTAGATGATGAAAACTTGTTGAGTTGATGTAGAAATTGTATACAGTCCTTAGATAACCCATAGGATGATTATTGGATGTAGTTTTGAGGTTAAAACCATGGAATTGGATGAGATGTTGGTGAGTTTAAGAATTAGGGTTTAATAATTGTAATAGGTTGTTAATAGATTTGAGAACCCTTTGAATTTGCATACAGTAAGTTGATGAATAATTAGTGTTCTAATGATAGAGTAATCATAGGGTAAAGAATAGGGTCAAGTTTGGAGAGTATTGGATTGAATAAGAAGTGGAAAAGATTTCCCCAAAGCGAAATCGCAGCTGAACTGCGATTTTGTTGTCAATGTGCAAAACGCATTTTTATTGTCTCAGTTTGACAAGTTTAAGTTCCGAACTGGGTTTAGGTGTAAACACGAAAATTGTAGGTATGGATGTTAGCTTTCTAATGTCGTTGGTCTCACGTCAATAGGATTTATAGAACTTGAGTTATGGTCAAATTACTGCACGTAGGTCACAGTAAATTTTTATGGACTTTCAGCACAACTTTTCCAAATTTAAAATAAAAACTGGTATTGATCGGTACAGAATTGGTCTTAGGAGTAAACATGAAAGTTTTAGATAATTTTGTTAGCTTTCTAGTGGCTTTAGTTTGACGTGAAAATGATGTTTGGTCTGTGAGTTATGATGAAAATACTACAGGGAGGTCTTAGTAAAATTGTACGGTGACAACATTCTCTGTTTCATGTTTTTGCGTTTTGTTCATATGTTTCTGTTTTGAATTGATCTTTGTTGTAAACATGAAAGTTGTTGATATTTGTGATATCTTTCCAGGTGAAGTTTAGTATGGGAAAGAAAACTTGTTTCCCACCATAGGAAAGTTTTTTTTTGACGATCAGATTAAAGAGGAACACATATTTTATGATAGTCTGCCCACACCATATCATATATCAGCATTCTCTCTCCTCCCTTTCTCCACTCATTCACCCACCCACCACCACCACCAGACTATTTTCTGTTTGATAGTATGCTGTTAATTCAAATCTAATTATTATGTTTGATTCTTTTTTCTTCTTTTTGGTACTGTTTGATTATTTGTTCGAATCAGAAATGGGATAAACTCAACAGATCTAATTAGACTATATCTTTTCACTTTGTCTTCAAACTCTATACCATTTCCATCTCCACCACCGAACAACTCCGATGGTCACCAAAAAACGATTTGCGCTGCAACTTGTTTATCTTTGGTGGGAGAGATGAAAATACAACTTGTTTATCTTTATCATAATCCAGTTTGACTCGGGCTTAATTTTGGCATCTGGAGAAAGATTAAACCCATTTATCTCACCATTAATTTAACATTGATTATTTGTTCAACATTAAAATCGATGAATGGTCAAATTGGGTTGGACTGAAATTATATTGTAAAATTTAGATCTGGAATGCAAAGAGGAAAGTAGAGAGAAAAGAAGCAGATTTGAGACGGGATGGAGAGAGGAAAGTGGGGATGGAGGAGAGAGAAGAGTAGTAGGAGATGAGTGTTAGATTTAATACTGACAGTCCATGATAAATATGTGTTCTTCACTAGATCTAATGGTCAGAAAAAAGCTTTCCCATGATGGGAAAAGATAGCCTTTCCCAGGCTAAACCTCACCATCTTTCCAATAGTTTTGGTTTGACATGAAAATATGTTGTGGATAATTTATTATGTTTTTACAAAGATACATAGTGAATAATTGTTGATGTTTAAATACGATGTTATATGAAGTTGTTTATGATTGATGAATATGATGTTTTAAGATGTTATTTATTATCATTTGATATTGTTATATTATGATATGACATGAATTATTTATGTGATCCATATGTTGTCAAGATGTTAAGATGTTAAGACGTTAAGATGATAAGAGTTGTTAAGTCGTCAAGTCGTTATGAAGTCATCAAGTTATTAAGATGTTATGTTGTCAAGATATCAAGATGTTAGGATGTCATAGATGTTCATGAAGTTGTCTAAGTTGTAGGAAGTTGAGTCCATTGCATACTCATTAAAGTTGGGGGCTTTAGGCCCGGCAGCCTTGTGCTCATTAAAGTTGGGGGCTTTAGGCCCGGCAGCCTTTGTCCTCAAACTACGTTGGGGGCTTTAAGCCCGGCAGCTTTATGCTCACATGTTGAAGAGCCTAATTACGCTCATTTATGTTGTTGAATGGTACCACATGCATTTGCATATCAAGAAGTTTTAAGATGATTTAAGATGTGAAGTTGTCGAGTTGTCAAGTTGTTAAGTTGTCAAGATGCTAAGATGATTTGAGATGTTAAGAGTTACATAGTCGAGTTGAGTCGCATTGTCGAGTTAAGTGAGGTTTGATTATGAAGTTTGATTGTGATTTGATGATTATGATTTAATGATGATGTTTGTTTATGAAGTTGATTATGAACTTGATTATGAAGTTGCTTTCGATAAATGCTATGTTTTGATAATGATACTTATGTGAATTATATGATGATGCTTACGATTATATTTGGTGTTAGATATTGATGCTTATGATCATGATTTAAGATAAGATATTTTATGAATAATAATTGAGATTACTTGATGAAGTATATGACTAATGTAGGAAGGATAATGACACTAGTTAAGGAAGTTTAAGTTATTAGATATGATTAATGAATTATAAGATGTTTAAGTTGTTGAATGTACTTTATATGATTTATATGCTTAATATTATTGTTTGAGAAATCTCACCCCTCTGCTTGGAAATGTTGCTCTTCGTATGGGTAACTTGCAGGTAACCAGGATTAGTTGCGGTCGTGAGTGGACTCCTCACAAGTGTGTCTTAGGTGCTCTGATACGTAACGGGATGGGATTATGTCCTTACTTTCTGTTCCTTACGTATTACTTTATGAATCTTTCAAGAATTGATGTTGAACTAAGTTTTATGAAATTTTATATTGAGGCCCTTGTGCGAAAGATTATTTAAGTTGTCAAACTATTCCGCTGCGAAGTTTTAAAGATTATGTTGTTATATTTTTGAAGGATAAATTATTATTCCATTTACGTTTTTTAAGAAATGTGACATTCCGTTTTATGATGAAAAACTCTGATTTTATTTAAGAAATTTTTACGTTGGGAAAACGGGGTGTTACATCTGGTGTCATCATCATGCATCCCCTCTATCTTCTTTTCGTTGTTGATGCATTTTAATTTTCCACGCCACTGCAAATATTTATAATTAATAAAGTGAGTTTAAATTCATGGCTTCACAAACATATTTAACAATAAATAAACCAGTTAGATATAAACAGTACATAACCAAGCAGTTTTAGATATAAACTGAGCTTCAGATATAAAGTGAGTTAAACAATACATACCACGCCATCAACTGCCTTCCTGGCCACGTGCACATGGTACCTCCACAGCAGGTCAGTCTGGTGTGGGCCACCGGGATAGTCTTGTAATGGCTCAGGGTCCACCACCTTCTCCTTCTTCTTTCGCCTCTGATGTGGCTCGTCATCTTCCATCTCCTCGTCCATACCCTGCAGCTCCTCCTCAAGCTCCTGCTCCTCCATACGCTGCAACTCCACATCAGGCATCTCCTGCTCTATGTCCTCTTGCTGATCCGGCTGCTGCTCGACATCAGGATCGACATCAGCACGGCGTCCTCTAGCACCCCGATGTAACACCCCGAAAATTAGATGTAATGATTTAATGAAGTTAATTAGAATAATTCTTTATTTCTTTTTATAATAATAGTGTTATGATGCTAGAATATTATGTTAGCTATGAAGAAATAGACATATGATGATTAATGACGTGTTATAAGGATTATTATGATAAAAGGGAAAATAAATGAAGTAATGTAGAGGCGGGAGGTGTAGAATAGAAGTTTTAATTAAGTGGGGGAGGGAGAAGTAAAAATAATATAAAATAGAATGACATGAATAATATTATGAGGTTAGCCCATATATAAATAGAGAATTAACAATCAAGGTTGTCACTTTGCTGAAACGTAGAAGCAAGAGAAGAAGAGAGAAGAGGAGGAGAAAACCCTAGTTTCGGAGAAGAGAGCCGGAAAGCTGTGACTTCGAAGATTCGAGGTAAGGGGGAGATTCCTCTCACTTTAGGGTGTTTAATCTATGATGGGGGTAACTTTATTTAGTATGATGTGTTATTTTAATATGATTTATGATGGAATTATGGTGATGAATAAAGGTCGTGATGTTGTTGAACGAATAGAATTGATGGAGATTAATTTAGAGTTTATAAATTGAAAATTTTGATCTTGAAAGAGTAGGTAATCCAATAAGATAATGGAAAAGTTAGTGTTTAGATGATAGGATAATCCCTAGGATGATTATCGGAAGTAGTTTTGAGGTTGGAACCATGGGATTGGATGAGATGTCGGTGAGTTAAGAATTAGGGTTTTGAGGTTGTTATAGATTGTCGATTGAATAGAAGTTTGTTGAAATCAGGTCCAGATGATGTACAGTTCATAGATTAATCATATAACAATGTTCTAATCAGTATTTTGGATTTTGGGTAGATGAATTCGGGTTTTTCGTGTGAAATATTGATGTTTAAGCGTTTTTGCAAATAAGTGACTAAGTGAGGTTCTGGAAAACGATTTTGGGGTGGTTTAAACTTGAATTTTTCAGTAGAATATGATAGAGCTTAGTGTCAGGAGCGTGTAGGCGAAAACGGCATCGAAAACGGATTAACGGTTTGGGTTTTACGAGCGAAAACGTGAAATCTGATGTTGTCTGTCGAACTATGAACGTGCCACGATGGGAGCCCAACGTGCCACGATTTTTCCAGAAACGAAACCATTTTTAGGCTGTCCAAACGTGCCACGATGTTGTGTTGACTTAGACTATTTTTGACCTATTTTTATGCCTCTAAAGGGTTCCTAAGATGTATAGTAAGGTCCCAAATCAATAAAATTAGAGGAGAGGAGTTTAAATAAGGGTTATGAGAGTAGTTTCATAAGACATAACGAATTTAAAACAATATGAGTATCAAAAGTGTTAGAGAAGAACTAAGGTAAGGATATGAGTTATTCGACGACCGTAGTGATAGGAAATGTTTGGTGAGCCTTAACCGTAATTTGGTGAGAGGGAGACATGACTATTATAAGGGAGAATACGGAAGGATAGTTTGTGGTAGTAGTCAATTACAAATTAATTCCCAATGTAATGGTAAGAGTCGTAAACTATTAAATCTAAATGAGGGAGTATGCTTAAGTGTCATTAGGATTGATTATCTCAAAAATCAAAAAGAGATTAGGTAGTGGAACGATGAAGGACTTAGAAGCGAAGTAGACAGAGTTGTGAGAGGGTAACTCAAAAACTAATGAAGATGAAAATAGTAGTAATTTAGGATAAAGGATAGACGCAACGACGAGACTATATGAAGAGTAGAAGCTATGGTAAATTAAAGAGACACGATGGTAAAGGATTAAGGTAATAAATGACGTTAATGGTGTGGCAAAGTATGAAGTAAGGTACAAGATATGAATGGGTTGAAGAAGTGAAAAGACGATGATGAGAGGGAATGATAGAGTAGGTGGCTATGGGTAATTGATGAGGGTAAACATAACCGCCTTAAATAATAATGAGCTTAGGAAGGTTGTTAGGTTGTAGTGAGTAAGAGTTAATATAAGCGGTAATGTTAAAGAGTTGATTAGGTGTATATAAACGAGGAGAAGGATATGTGGGTTAAATGGACATACAAGATGAAAGTTGAAGAGTGTCACGGGGAGTAAAATATGTAGAATGAAAATTAAACTAATGGTGGGTGTAAGATTTAGATATGATGTGAATATGACAAAATCATGAGTTAGACATAGGTAGACGAATATATGGTGTAAAATGATGATGAGTTGATAATGACGTAAGATGATGATGTAAAATGATGTTATGATTATTAACGACGAATGATGTAAAATGATGTATGACGAATGACGTACTTGTTTTCTAATAACAAGCAATATGACGAGTAACTATGATGTAAAGATGATGATATGTTGTTTATGTGTCTTCTAAATGATGTTTTGGTGGGTCTTCATGCATCATATCATACTGCATAATGACGAATGACGAATGTAAGTTCAGTAACACACCTCTGACTTACATTATTATGACGATAGGATCCGGTACCGGCATGCATGTAGGTCTAGGAATGAATTATGTTGCATATAGGTCATGTTAGGTGAACTTTGATATGTGCTAATGATGTGAATGTGATATGTGTGTTAAAGGTGTGCATAAGATGTATGTGTTAATAATGTATATGAAATGAATTGTATGAATATTATGATGAATGATTGGTGATGGTATGATGAATGATTGATGATGATTAGAGGAAGTACCGATGAAGATATGATTATCTACTTTATTGTTCATGTATCCCAATATATGCTATGATGTGAATTCTCACCCCTTTGTTGTTGTTTGTGTATTTTGGTGTCTGTACCCTTGGGGTACAGATATTCAGGACGAGGAGCTTTAGAATTGCGAGATGCTTAGAAGGTGGTGATGGGGACATACTCCTGTAGCTATTATTTGGGATATTAAGTAGTCGAATAAATACGTGCTCTGATATGTAACACTGGGGTTGGGTTAAATGTTGAATGTCCTTAATTTATGAAGTTTAAGCACTATGATGTTTTAAGCTGTATTTCCTAAATAATGTTAAAGACAAGACATTTATAATTATGAAATTTTATGAAGTATCTTCCGATGTTGTATCTGATTCTCTATTATTTTATTATGTGAAAGATGAATTAATGTGTGTGACATCCTTTTTCGTTAAAACCATGACTATTATTATATAAAATGACCGTCGGGAATTAGGGTGTTACATAGTTGGTATCAGAGCAGGTCGGTCCATCCGGCCAGGTTATTTAATTTTGTTATTTCCCTACAGGCGGCATGTGTGCAAACACTATCAATGCTTGAATCCCTTTAATATGGTATCTAACTGCTGATGGGTATAAAAGGAAAGTTGGAAGAAACTTTTCGAGCGAGGTCTACTCACTAAAAGAGTGTCAGATAGAGGAAGGGTAAGAACCAGGAGTACGGTGATGCCTTGTGGAGTTACGGCGGATAAGGAAGAGGATGAGTGTCAACACGAAAACAAGTGGGGGTGATACCTCTGCTCCTCTGGGATGTTTCACTTGTGGTATCGTTAAGAAGAGAAGTTTAGTCATTAAAGTGAGAGATTAAGAGCTACAATGATAACCTTTGGAGTTAGTTTGGTGTTAGTTATAAGTTGAAAGAGTGGGAGGAAAAAGTTGGGTATTTGTGCTTGACAATTTAGGAGGATAATATGGATCGAGAATTATTAGTTTGACCTTTTAAGCTTAGTCGCGAATAAGTGAGTTATAACATAATTTTGAATGTGGTTTAGATTAATATGAGTTGGGAAGATAACCCTTTGGTGGAAACATGTTTCAGATGGGTAGTTATAAGATCTTAATGCGAAGGGTATTTTTGGAGAATGTAGATTGGATATGATTCATTTACGGATGAGTCATAGAAAGTTTTGAGCAGCTTGAATTATCATAGGGAAGGAATGATTAGTGGATATTATTACGTTATATTTAAGTTTTCATGTGGATCATCGACAGTTGAGATGAAGATGTAGTAAGAATAGGCGACTCACCAGGATTGATGATCTTATAGATAAGTTAGTTGGCGGGTGCATGTGTGATTAGTTAGATAGAATTGAGATCGGGATATCATCATATTCAAGTGAAGTTGGAGGATGTACCCTAAAAACTGCATTTATGACTCATTATGGACAATATGAATATTCGGTAATGTTATTTGGAGTGTCTAACATGCCTAGAGTATTTGTGGAGTATATGAACAACATTTTCTATCCGTATTTAGCTCGGGTTGTTGTAGTAGACATGGATGATATTTTTGTGTACTCTGAATCAGATGTGGAGCATGTAAAACATATGATGATTTTGTTGCAGACTTTGAAGAAGAATAGGTAGTGTGTTATGATGTTGAAGTGTGAATTTCGGTTATGAGAAGTAAGTTTCTCACGACATGTGATTTCTAGTAATGATATAACAGTTAATCCTTCTAAAGTGGATGCAGTGTTTGCAATGGGAGGCTCCGAAGACGGTTGCGAAAATAAAACATTCTTAGGTTTAACAGAGTTCCTTAAAAGGTTCATCGAAGGATTTTCATAGATAATGTTACATGTGACACAAATGATGAAAAGGACATACATATGTGTGGGATAGACAATGCGAAGAAAAAATTCAAGGGCTTAAAAGGAAGTTGACGACGACGCCAGTGTTAATTTTGCCAAAGCCAAGTAGGTCGTTTGTAGTGTTTTGTGATCCATCTAAAAGGGGTTAGGATGGTGTGCTTATGCAAGATGATCGGGTTGTGGCTAATGCTTCAAGACAACTAAAAATTCATAAGAGGATTTATCTGGCACAAGATTTAGAATTAGCAGTCGTGGTAAGTGTACTTAAGTGTGGAGGAATTATTTGTATGGTTCGAGGTTTGAAGTATTTAGTGACCATAGTAGCTCACGATATCTGTTTAATCAGAAAGAGTTGAATATGAGGCAAGGGAGATGGTTGGAATTATTGAAGGATTATGATTTTGAGCTGAGTTTTCTTCCAGGAAAGGCCAATGTTGTAACAGATGCCATGAGTAGGAAGTCCTTACACTTGTCAACACATATGGTTAAGGAAATGGAATTAATAAAACAATTCTGAGACAATAGTTTAGTTTGTGAAGTGACGCCTGATATTGTGAAGTTGGGTATGCTAAAGCTGACGAGTCAAGTGTTAGAAGATATAAAAGAAGGGCAGAAAACTGATTTGGAGTTAATTGACTGTTTAACACTAATCAACGATGGAGAGGAAGTGAATTTCAAAATAGATGAGAATGAGATTACGAAGTTTTGAGATAGAGTTTGTGTGTCGAATATTCCTGAACTGAAGCAGAGTATCTTTGAGGAAGGTCACAAAAGCATTTTGAGTATACACCCGAGAGCCACTAAGATGTATCAAGACCTTAAGGAGATATTGTGGTGGGCAAGTGTTAAGAACGATATAGCTAAATTTGTGTGTGCTTGTTTAGTCTTGCAAAGGTTAAGGGTGGAGCATCAAGAGTCTTAGGGGCTAATGCAACCTTTGAGTATTCTGGAGTGGAAGTGGGACAACATTTCTATGGACTTTGTGAGGGTTTGCCAAATAACGAGAAGTGAAGAACTTAAGGGGAAAGGAGATTGCATTGGTGAAAGTGACATGGGGAGGACCAGCCAAAGGAAGCGTAACATGAGAGCTGTAGAGTTAGATGAAGAAGTCTTATCCGGAGTTATTTCCTTCAGTCAATTTTCGAGGACGAAAATTCTTTAAGTGGGGGAGAGTTGTAACACCCCGAAAATTAGATGTAATGATTTAATGAAGTTAATTAGAATAATTCTTTATTTCTTTTTATAATAATAGTGTTATGATGCTAGAATATTATGTTAGCTATGAAGAAATAGACATATGATGATTAATGACGTGTTATAAGGATTATTATGATAAAAGGGAAAATAAATGAAGTAATGTAGAGGCGGGAGGTGTAGAATAGAAGTTTTAATTAAGTGGGGGAGGGAGAAGTAAAAATAATATAAAATAGAATGACATGAATAATATTATGAGGTTAGCCCATATATAAATAGAGAATTAACAATCAAGGTTGTCACTTTGCTGAAACGTAGAAGCAAGAGAAGAAGAGAGAAGAGGAGGAGAAAACCCTAGTTTCGGAGAAGAGAGCCGGAAAGCTGTGACTTCGAAGATTCGAGGTAAGGGGGAGATTCCTCTCACTTTAGGGTGTTTAATCTATGATGGGGGTAACTTTATTTAGTATGATGTGTTATTTTAATATGATTTATGATGGAATTATGGTGATGAATAAAGGTCGTGATGTTGTTGAACGAATAGAATTGATGGAGATTAATTTAGAGTTTATAAATTGAAAATTTTGATCTTGAAAGAGTAGGTAATCCAATAAGATAATGGAAAAGTTAGTGTTTAGATGATAGGATAATCCCTAGGATGATTATCGGAAGTAGTTTTGAGGTTGGAACCATGGGATTGGATGAGATGTCGGTGAGTTAAGAATTAGGGTTTTGAGGTTGTTATAGATTGTCGATTGAATAGAAGTTTGTTGAAATCAGGTCCAGATGATGTACAGTTCATAGATTAATCATATAACAATGTTCTAATCAGTATTTTGGATTTTGGGTAGATGAATTCGGGTTTTTCGTGTGAAATATTGATGTTTAAGCGTTTTTGCAAATAAGTGACTAAGTGAGGTTCTGGAAAACGATTTTGGGGTGGTTTAAACTTGAATTTTACAGTAGAATATGATAGAGCTTAGTGTCAGGAGCGTGTAGGCGAAAACGGCATCGAAAACGGATTAACGGTTTGGGTTTTACGAGCGAAAACGTGAAATCTGATGTTGTCTGTCGAACTATGAACGTGCCACGATGGGAGCCCAACGTGCCACGATTTTTTCAGAAACGAAACCATTTTTAGGCTGTCCAAACGTGCCACGATGTTGTGTTGACTTAGACTATTTTTGACCTATTTTTATGCCTCTAAAGGGTTCCTAAGATGTATAGTAAGGTCCCAAATCAATAAAATTAGAGGAGAGGAGTTTAAATAAGGGTTATGAGAGTAGTTTCATAAGACATAACGAATTTAAAACAATATGAGTATCAAAAGTGTTAGAGAAGAACTAAGGTAAGGATATGAGTTATTCGACGACCGTAGTGATAGGAAATATTTGGTGAGCCTTAACCTTAATTTGGTGAGAGGGAGACATGACTATTATAAGGGAGAATACGGAAGGATAGGATTGATTATCTCCAAGGCGGGCGGCTACTTTCCAGCTTGCTGACTTCACTATGACCTTAATTCCCAATGTAATGGTAAGAGTCGTAAACTATTAAATCTAAATGAGGGAGTATGCTTAAGTGTCATTAGGATTGATTATCTCAAAAATCAAAAAGAGATTAGGTAGTGGAACGATGAAGGACTTAGAAGCGAAGTAGACAGAGTTGTGAGAGGGTAACTCAAAAACTAATGAAGATGAAAATAGTAGTAATTTAGGATAAAGGATAGACGCAACGACGAGACTATATGAAGAGTAGAAGCTATGGTAAATTAAAGAGACACGATGGTAAAGGATTAAGGTAATAAATGACGTTAATGGTGTGGCAAAGTATGAAGTAAGGTACAAGATATGAATGGGTTGAAGAAGTGAAAAGACGATGATGAGAGGGAATGATAGAGTAGGTGGCTATGGGTAATTGATGAGGGTAAACATAACCGCCTTAAATAATAATGAGCTTAGGAAGGTTGTTAGGTTGTAGTGAGTAAGAGTTAATATAAGCGGTAATGTTAAAGAGTTGATTAGGTGTATATAAACGAGGAGAAGGATATGTGGGTTAAATGGACATACAAGATGAAAGTTGAAGAGTGTCACGGGGAGTAAAATATGTAGAATGAAAATTAAACTAATGGTGGGTGTAAGATTTAGATATGATGTGAATATGACAAAATCATGAGTTAGACATAGGTAGACGAATATATGGTGTAAAATGATGATGAGTTGATAATGACGTAAGATGATGATGTAAAATGATGTTATGATTATTAACGACGAATGATGTAAAATGATGTATGACGAATGACGTACTTGTTTTCTAATAACAAGCAATATGACAAGTAACTATGATGTAAAGATGATGATATGTTGTTTATGTGTCTTCTAAATGATGTTTTGGTGGGTCTTCATGCATCATATCATACTGCATAATGACGAATGACGAATGTAAGTTCAGTAACACACCTCTGACTTACATTATTATGACGATAGGATCCGGTACCGGCATGCATGTAGGTCTAGGAATGAATTATGTTGCATATAGGTCATGTTAGGTGAACTTTGATATGTGCTAATGATGTGAATGTGATATGTGTGTTAAAGGTGTGCATAAGATGTATGTGTTAATAATGTATATGAAATGAATTGTATGAATATTATGATGAATGATTGGTGATGGTATGATGAATGATTGATGATGATTAGAGGAAGTACCGATGAAGATATGATTATCTACTTTATTGTTCATGTATCCCAATATATGCTATGATGTGAATTCTCACCCCTTTGTTGTTGTTTGTGTATTTTGGTGTCTGTACCCTTGGGGTACAGATATTCAGGACGAGGAGCTTTAGAATTGCGAGATGCTTAGAAGGTGGTGATGGGGACATACTCCTGTAGCTATTATTTGGGATATTAAGTAGTCGAATAAATACGTGCTCTGATATGTAACACTGGGGTTGGGTTAAATGTTGAATGTCCTTAATTTATGAAGTTTAAGCACTATGATGTTTTAAGCTGTATTTCCTAAATAATGTTAAAGACAAGACATTTATAATTATGAAATTTTATGAAGTATCTTCCGCTGTTGTATCTGATTCTCTATTATTTTATTATGTGAAAGATGAATTAATGTGTGTGACATCCTTTTTCGTTAAAACCATGACTATTATTATATAAAATGACCGTCGGGAATTAGGGTGTTACACCCGACGCCTCGGAGGAACAGCACCTTCAGCCTCTATCTGTTGCCTACGCGCTCTCCTACGGGAAGCATGCCCTGCCTCCCTTACGCGCTGAGTATTAGACGTTGAACCTTCTGTAACATTCAAATTAGGGTAATCAACCATCACAATCAAACAGCACAAAACAGAAGCAAAACAACAATCTGGGTTTGTCCGGATTTCGAATTCCGGAAGGGCAACAACCTAGTCCGGAAAACGAAATCCGGATTGGATTCGACAGAATTAAAAAAAAACGAACTAATTGAACTTGCATGACTACAGAAATCGAACTTACCTTCCATGATGTTTGACAAGGGTTGAAATGCGGTGCTTTTGAGCAAAAAAAACTCCAAATTTGGACAAGATTTGTTGTGTTCGGAATTTGGGATAATGTAGAGAGAGAGAGAATGGGGAAAGTGAAAATGTAAAACTGTAAAAATGGGGGGTGAAGTTCCTTTTATACGTCGCAATTGTCCGGATTATATAATCCGGAATTTTCATAGTTATTCCGGAATATATATTCCGGAGGGTATGTTGGTAATTTGCATAGGGCGCGCGAGGAGGCCATAGGGTGGGAAAAGTAACTCTCTTTCCTTTTTACTCCTATGGTTTGGGCTTGTTAAGGCTATCCACCTCTTTGAGGTCGGATCTATAACCCAATTTTTTTGCCTTTTCCTTTTTACTTCTATGGTTTTTTTTATCACACACCTCGGTTAAGGCTATCCACCTCTTTGAGGTCGGATCTATAACCCAATTTTTTTGCCTTTTCCTTTTTACTCCTATGGTTTGGGCTTTCCTGTTACACACCTCGGTTAAGGCTATCCACCTCTTTGAGGTCGGATCTATAACCCAATTTTTTTGCCTTTTCCTTTTTACTTCTATGGTTTTTTTTATCCTTTTGATTCTAAGAAAGGGAAGAGCAAAAGGCTTCTTAAGCCAAAAATGGATTTGTAATGTCGGGGGTTTTCCCTTCGTGAAACCAGCCAGCGCTGAAGTTCGTCCTGGTTAGTACTGCCATCGATCTTGCGTTCATGCCATATAAGGCATAGTGCTTGCTCATAAATTGGACCCTGCGGCTGACCCATTTTGGATCCTGCTCCACGGATCATTTATATTAATTCAGAGTGCTAGAAACATTTTACAGGAATTCCCCTTTCTTGTTTGAATTTAAAAAAAATATTAAAGCCAGTACCAAATGAAAGAAATTATCACCAAAATGGTATTTAAAAAAAACAACAGGTCAAGTTGGTTGCATCAACTCTAGGTGAAACAAAAAAGCACATGAGAAAATTCTCCACCACAAGGTTGGTTTGAAAATGTAGAAACAAACACCAACAAACAATGCAACAAAACAACATCATTAAACCTATATTATGTCTTTAAACATTCCCCATAAGACTATTGCAGCATCCAAATTCCCTCTCTTCACCATTTCTTTCAATGGAGCCTCTGAGACTATTACTGATCTTAATTACTGTTTTGTCAAATATTCACACTCTAAGGGGTAGTGAACTGTCAAATATTCACACTCTAAGGGGTAGTGAACTTCTTGTTCATGATTACTACAAGGAAAAATGTCCCTTAGCTGAAGGGATAGTGAGACATAACGTAGCGGTAGAAGTTTTAAAAGATCCACGTATAGCAGCGTCGCTACTTCGATTACACTTCCATGATTGTTTTGTTATGGTAATTAACCATGTATAAGTACTTCAAGATTTACAATATCAACACACACTCTGCACCAACCACTTGCGCTAGACCTACACGGTGTTTTCAATTATTGTTTGTATGTTTTAACTTTTTGTCTGTCATACATTGCTGGTTGTTGAAAATGAATATAAGGGGTGCGATGCATCGGTACTTTTGGACAGTGTTGAGGGAATGACAAGTGAGAAAGAAGCTGGACCAAATTTGAACTCTTTACGTGGATTTGAAGTCATTGACAAGATAAAGTATTTACTTGAAGAGGAATGTCCTCTCACTGTTTCATGTGCTGATATTCTTGCAATGGTTGCTCGTGATGCTGTTGAATTGGTACTCATCTCTGCCTTTTCTCTCTACTCTTTTTCTTTGGATCAGCTCTAGTAACCAATTTTTTAATAACCGAACTCGACATCGAACTGCAATAAAACCATGACCGAGTCACCAAATAACCGAACAGCAGTAAATGTCAGTTCGAAGTTAAATTGATTGAACTGTTCAGTTCGGTTAAGTTTTTAAAACACTGCTATTAACTAGTTCAATTGGATATTACTACATTGTTCATAGGGTCACCATGAAATAAACAATGTTTTTTACTACTACTGTTTGTTTTGAAGAGAGGAGGACCAAGATGGGATGTGTGGCTGGGGAGGAAGGACTCCCTTGAGTCAAGTTTCAGTGGAGCCAACCTATTCATCCCTGCTCCAAATTCATCTTTAGAAGCTTTAATTAATAATTTTAAGCAACAGGGTCTGGATATTGAAGACCTGGTGGTTCTATCAGGTATATTTATAATTATTACACTTCAATAATGTGAATCACCAATTTAGTCCAAAAAATTGTAGGGTAAAACAAAGTGATTACATATGTTGAATTTAACAGCATTTTCTTTTATAAAGTCAGTTTTAAAGACCAAATTATCTTGATTCAATACAAAACTGAACTCAACAGATACAAATCTATAGTGTATATTCTGTTTACACCAAATTTTATTTAAAACTGTCATATTTTTATAATAAGATTCGATTCACGACTTGAACAATAAGTTTCTAGATTCAAAATTTAAATCTCGATTTCATAACTTAGAGTTCTTACTAATTAATTAGAAGGGGGAAAAAACAGGTAGCCATACAATAGGAAGGGCAAGATGTTTAAGCTTCAGGCAGAGGATCTATGAAACAAAACATGAATACAACAATGACTATGATCGCTACAAACGATACACAACCTTCAGAAGAGTCCTACGGTCCATATGTCCTATTACCGGAAGGGATGACAAATTTGCACCCCTTGATTTTCAAACACCAAAACGGTTTGATAATCAATACTTCATAAACATTATTGAAGGAAAAGGCTTGTTAGGTTCTGATAATGTTTTGATCAGTCAAGACTTTGATGGAAGGATTAGAAGGCAGGTTTGGGGTTATGCCTCTAATGAAAAACTTTTCTTTGATTCTTTTGCTAAGTCTATGATTAAGATGGGAAATATTAATGTTCTTACTGGAAGTGAAGGTGAAATAAGAAGGAATTGTAGATTTGTCAACCCTTAGGGAGGTATTATGTATTTCTATGATTTGTAATAGAAACTTGTTTGGACTTAATTTTATTGCTTGCCTTTGAAGAATATAGTTATCTATAAATAAATGCAACAATATGGATTTCTGAAATTAAAAATAACCTAAATCACCTAAAGAAGCATGGTCATTTCCGAAATTTTGGCCAACAAAAGTGGCACTTCTCTGATCTCTATGATGAAGATCTAGTCAGGTGTCAACTATAGGTCAATTCATGGTTTGATAGATTTTTGCTTATTTTTCTTTTACACGTGTAAACTTGCATAGTACAAGAGCAAATAAATTATGTTTGCATATTTAATCCCCTTCTATACACTCATACTTCCTCTTTAGGAATGCATTTCTTTTGTACAATACGAATGCATATTATTATTATTATAATAATAATGTGACGAAGAAAAAACTCAATGCATTTCATTATAATCAAATCTCCAATACATGTTGAAATATCACAAATACATAACCGAGGATTATCAAATGATATGGTCACCTTAGCTAAAAAAATGAAACAAGAGATCGAGAATAACTTCTTACATTCATGAATTATGGAATCGAAATCTCGATAGATCCTCAACAACATCATTGATACTATCAACAAATAACTTTGAATCTATCTAGAAAATAACATTATCAATATGGAGACCCTTCAAACATTTGATTGCTCTGAGAAGACCATAAGTTTCACCCAACCTGACTCGAGATGCGGTTTGATCCAAACTCGTTGCAAAGACATATGCCAATACCAACCATATTAAATTGCAACAAGAAAGAAAGCTCTCCTACTCTCACTACTCACTAGCATAAAAGATGCTCGAAAAAACAAAAACAAAAATGTAAATGTTTGAATATTGAATGATAATAACTTCCATTGCTTTCTCTCAAATTGAAGAAACAGGACAGGAAAGCAAATGATATATGACTCCCAAAAGCAGAAATCCAAAACGGGGTGAGGATACATCATAGATGGTATAACCAGCTTGAAATCAGAGAGAACTCAAACAGAAAAAAGAGAACCAATGAACCAATATTATCAAATGAATTCTCTTATTCAACAAAGAATCAGTTTCTACTATTTTATATGAACAACTAGAAAACTGAAAACAGGTAAGGAAGTTACAACAGATTGATAACAGAAACTAACTACTAAGTAACTGTCAGCTCAGCGACTATGTTTGTGAAGTTGTATTAGATAGATCACTCAAAACATTAATCAATATTGTTGGCCTAAACTTACTTGCTATAAGCACGATTAAGAGCTGCATACAAATAATCTGATTATTACACATTTTCACTTAACTAAGCAATGATTATATCCTTCAACTACCATATAGAAGTATCATTAATCAATTCTCTATAATTATTTAACAGTATACCGGATACAGAAGTCAAGTAATGGGATTTTATACATATACATGACTCTGTCATGCACTGTAATACAATGCAATGTATGACTCTGTCATGCACTGTAATACAATGCAATGTTTATGCAGCCCAACATAGAAAGTATATTGAAAAACAGTGAAAAGTGGTATAATAGTAATGACCTTTAAATCGTTGCTAAGAAGAAGAAGAAGCAACTTTTATAGCTTTTTCCAATTCAGATTCAAAATCACTCACTACAATATTCTGAGTCTGAGACTTGATTTCTTGTTTTTTCTCATTCTCTTTTCTTCCATTTCTATTGCTGTCCAAACTTTGAAAGCTCTCGCCTGAATGCTTCTGCTTTGAAACGTTCCCTTTAGAAACTCCCATTTTCATTTCATCCAACACTCTCTTCCTCACCTTATTCTCCTTCTCAACATTATTTTTAAATTCAAAAAAGA
This sequence comes from Medicago sativa, assembly GCF_051527215.1. Lineage (NCBI taxonomy): Eukaryota > Viridiplantae > Streptophyta > Magnoliopsida > Fabales > Fabaceae > Medicago > Medicago sativa. The sequence goes on from NC_140753.1 coordinate 6,645,289, forward strand.
AAAGACATTTCTTGTAAAATGTTTCTAGCACAAAAATTGAACTCTGAATTAATTAATATAATTGATCCTTTACTTTATGATATACAGAAGAAAAAGGGAAAAAAAAACTCAGAAGCATAAGGGAAAAAAATTGGGTTAGATCCAACCTCAAAGAGGTGGATAGCCTTAACCAAGGTGTGTAACAGGAAAGCCCGAAGGCTGTTCCCATCCCTGTCGCGGGAGATGCCAAGCATCTCTCCTTTTCATGAACACAACTACTTGACTAAGAATCAAAAGGATAAAAAAAATCATAAAAGCAAAAAAGGAAAAAAAAAATTCTTAGAATCAAAAGGATAAAAAAAAAAATCAAAGAAGCAAAAAGGGAAAAAAAAAATTGGGTTATAGATCCGACCTCAAAGAGGTGGATAGCCTTAACCGAGGTGTGTAACAACCGAGGTGTGTAACAGGAAAGCCCGAAGGCTGTTCCCATCCCTGTCGCGGGAGATGCCAAGCATCTCTCCTTTTCATGAACACAACTACTTGACTGAGAATCAAAAGGATAAAAAAAAATCATAAAAGCAAAAAAGGAAAAAAAAAATTCTTAGAATCAAAAGGATAAAAAAAAAAATCAAAGAAGCAAAAAGGGAAAAAAAAAAATTGGGTTATAGATCCGACCTCAAAGAGGTGGATAGCCTTAACCGAGGTGTGTAACAACCGAGAAAAAAATTCTTAGAATCAAAAGGATAAAAAAAAAAATCAAAGAAGCAAAAAGGGAAAAAAAAAATTGGGTTATAGATCCGACCTCAAAGAGGTGGATAGCCTTAACCGAGCTTAACCGAGGTGTGTGAAAAAAATTCTTAGAATCAAAAGGATAAAAAAAAAAATCAAAGAAGCAAAAAGGGAAAAAAAAAATTGGGTTATAGATCCGACCTCAAAGAAAATTGGGTTATAGATCCGACCTCAAAGAGGTGGATAGCCTTAACCGAGCTTAACCGAGGTGTGTAACAGGAAAGCCCAAAGGCTGTTCCCATCCCCCATCCCTGTCAGGGGAGATGCCAACCATCTCTCCTTTTCACAAACACATCTATTTGCTAGAGAATTTAGTTTATGAAGACTCTAACGTTTGTGTTATTACCCGATGTGGGACTAATTTTTCAAACCACCTTTTCATGTACTGAAACACTTCGACCTTTATTAATAACACTACTGTTAGACTTCTTGTTCAAAAAAAAAAAAAAAAGCACTACTGTTAGACTATATACCCTGGAGGGTTAGCATGATACCTATGTCATGTCATAGTTTGGTTGGTTCATATATTTGGAGATACCCTGCTTTTGTTTTTGTTTTTGAAAACATATGCCTCATGATAGCGGAGACATATTAGCAACAATAGTATTCAAATTCGACAAACTACCAATGTAAAACCCATCAGAAAATCCCGATCTTTTAGACATTGATGTATATAGGGACTGATCCAGTAATTTGTGGAATGGAGGGCTGGATAAAAAAATGGTTAAGCAACTATTTTGATCAAGGAATGTATGAGGTGTTGTCACTTTAGTTTTTGAATGTATCCCAAATACAAATACATCCATGAGTGTTTCTTTTTTTTAATAGTTATTTGGATCCTCAAATCTGCTTTTACATATTCAATTTAGTTTTCGAATGTGTTTTTTTTGTTGGTCAATTGAGTCCATAAAAATACTAACAAAAAAGATATTAGAAACGTGTTTGCAAAGTTCTAGAGAGGTTGTGGTGTGGGGACATGTAACATCAACCACAGATTTTCAAGAGTTAAAATTACTTATTTTATGCTTTAGAGTGAATTGTTAATCTTAGATAGTACTATAACCAGATCGAAATCAGAGAGAAATCAAGGAGAAAGAAGAGAACCAATGAACCAATATTACCAAATGAATTCTTTTAGTCTTATTCAACAAAGAATCAGTTTTTCCTATTCTATATGAACAAGTAGAAAGCTGAAAATAGGAAATGAAGTTACAACAGATTGATAACAGAAACTAACTACTAACTGTCAGCTCAACAGTAACTCACTGCCACCTTAGCAACTATGTTTGTGAAGTTCTATTAGATAGTTCACACAAAACATTAATCAATATATGTTGGACTAAACTTATTTGCTATAACTAGTGTTAAGAGTTGCATACAAAAGAGTAATATAGTCAACATAACAAAGTACTACACAATTACAAAAATAACAAGTTTCTTCTTGGCATCCTTTTTACTCCACCCAAATAATCTAATTATTACACATTTACACTTAACTAATCAAAGATTATATCTTCAACTACCATATAGAAGTATCATTAATCAATTCTCTAAAATTATTTAACAGTACACCGGATACAGAAGTCGAGTAATGGGAATTTATACATATACATGACACTGTCATGCACTGCAATACAATACAATACAATGCAATGCAGCCAAACATAGAAAGTATAATGAAAAACAATGAAAATTGGTATAATAGTAATGACCTTTAAATCGTTGCTAAGAAGAAGCAGCAGCAGCTTTTATAGCTTTTTCCAATTCAGATTCAAAATCACTCACTACAACATTCTGAGACTTGATTTCTTGTTTTTTCTCATTCTCTTTTCTTCCATTTTTATTGCTTCCTAAACTTTGAAAGCTCTCACCTGAATGCTTCTGCTTCTGCTTCTGCTTTGAAACCTTCCCTTTAGAAACTCCCATTTTCATCTCATTCAACAATCTCTTCATCTCCTTATTCTCCTTCTCAACATTCTCCAAATCCATTTTCATCTCCTTCAGCACCTGCAAATCACCTTCACAATTATCATCGTTGTTCCACTCATCTTTCTTCATTTCTTCAACCCTCTCCAACCCAATTTTATTCACTGCCAAATATGGCATTTTCAACCCCGATTTCCCTGGAAAACTCACACCCCAACGAAAATTCAACAGCAACCCTTGTGTCACCGGCATCACCGTCCTAGCCATAACACCAACACAAGGTGAAAGACCATATTTTTCACTGTTTTTAGCATCTGGGTCAACCCCAACACCAACACCAACGTTGTTGTTGTTGTTGTTGTGACCAAATGGTTCCAAGTTCAAATTTTGCCAACCGGAAGAACACCCTTCAGGAAAAGGAACACAACCCTTTTCAATTTGAGGTGAAACAGAAAGAGGGCTAGAATTAGTAACAGTTTTGGTGTTGGTGTAAGAATCTGAGAGAACGGTTTTGTGAAGAGAGAAATGACCAAATTGGGGTTTAAAGTGTAAAGAGAAAGAAGGAAGAAGAGGGGTAGAAGAGGAAAGAGAAGAAAGAGAGAAATTAGCGGAGAAGACAAGAGGAGAATGATTCGGTGAACCAAAAAGACCTAAACCGGATTTGAGGGAGAGAGAGAAAGGAAGAGAAGAAGAAGTTGTTGTTGTGGTTGGAGAGTAAGAGAGTTTGAAAGTTGGACCAGTTGGGAAATTTGTTGAAAGTGAGAATGAAAAATCAGAAGTTGAGTAGTTATTTGTGGCTGTGATAGTTGAAAGTAAAGGGTTGTTGAATATTGTTATTGGTACTTTTGCTGTCATTATTTGGGTTTGAGGGGTTTGTTGATTTTCATTGTTGTTTTGGAATTTGAGGGAGAGTTTCATTGTGAGTTGTGTTGGATTTGAGGAGGTTTGAAGTTAGAAGTTGAAGGAGAGGTGAAGCAGAAGAACCATGTTCAGCTAGAGAGAGAGGATGATGATTTTTTATTTTTGGTGGAAGAGAAGGGATGTGGAGGAAAGGAAGAGAATGGTTTTTCTGACCCCTCAATGTTTTTTTAGGCTGAAAAATGTCTTCGAGGAATTATCTGACCCCTCTATTTTTTAGGCTGAAAAATGTCTTTGAGGAATTATCTACACAATGTCTTAAAAGTTAAAACTAAAAAAATTGTCCTTCCATAGTTATCAACGTTTTTGGGAGCAATTCACAAACCTTCAATTTGTTATGAATTGATGCACAAAATTTAAAAGAATGTTTTTATTTTTAGGTTTCTTAACATGTTTCTTTATGATAACACAAGTTAATAAATAATCTGTTAATTGAAATCGATAAACAATCAAATTTAGGGTTAGATGAATTCCCCTTAGATGAATGAAGGTTGAGAGAATGTAAATATAGACGCATATGAGTTATTTGAATTTTTCTCAAGTCTAAAGTCTAATGAGGTCTATGAAAGTCATGGGGATGCTAGATTCAATCAAAACTCAGTGGAACTTGAAAATTTTGATATTTTTACTCGTGATCCGTGTTTATAAAGCCGCTAACCAAAATAGCTATTAGCACAAAAGCACGTTATGAGGAGGTGCTAGTTGGAAGAAATGAGAAATGTCACGAAGGAGGGAAGATCAAGTAAAAGGTGAGGCGCCATGTACCCCTAGCATCGGGAGAAATCACGCATTACGTGTATAATTAATTGGGCAAGGTTAAATTTTATAGGCCAGGTCATTTTGCCGAGCAAGACTCGTGTTTGTTTGTAAATATTGTACTTGTAATTTTTTTCTTCTAATACACAAAATAAATCAAGCAAGTTATTTATGCAATGTATCTATTTATTGTTTTGTTTTACCCTATTTTTTTTTATGTATTTCTTAGTTTAGTAGCTTAAAAAACACTCAAAGTTTTTATAATTTCGCTTGCATGTTTTTAACTAGTAGTGTTGTGAATTCAAGACTTAAAGTCGCACCAATAAACTTAGATATGTGAAGTAAAATAAAGTAGTGATCAAAATCAAAGTAGCTTTAAGCAACAACAACAAGAAACTCACTTAGATCTGAGTGTGAAGCTAAAACACAAGCATAACCAAAGCAATAAAGATAAAAAGGTAGAGAAAACCAACAACACATCAATATTTGTTTACCAAGTTTAAACAAATTTATCTTACATCTGAGGGAGAGCAACTCTTCAATCCATTATTAGAGTTTGCACCAAGACATGTGAAATTGCTTTTGATTGAGAATAAAGAAATTAGATTGGAGAAAGTGAATTTTGTTCGATGTGCATGAAGATGACGATCAGACAACACAATTCCAATAAATATCAAGTATTTGAAATGGGAAAAGGGTGTAATGAATAAGCAAATAACACAATACAATATGAAAACGAGATTTCCTGAATAAAACACGTTAGAATTTAAAAGAAGAACCTAAGCACAAATGCTTTTGGTCATTACTCTACGAATTACACACAATGTTCGAAGACAAATAAGAAGAAGAACATGAACATAAACGCATTTGGTCATTTCTCTACAAATTATAGGTAATGATAGAAGATAAAAGAAAGAAGAGACCTAATCACTTTGATGGTTGTATTTAAACACAACGTTGTGCCTCTTTTGAAAATCAAGCAAACATTTTAATAACTATCTTCTTCTTTCTAAAATTCTTATTCAATATTATTCTCATATACACTTAAGATACACTTGTTAAGTGTACCGTCGATATTTTGAGTTATAACAAAGGTAAGGACCGTCCATTGAAACGAGGAGTACTCCTACTACCAAGAAGAGTGAAGAGTCATCGCATAAATTGCATCTAACAATATAATTTTTTTTTTTATCTAAATGTAATTGCTATTAACCTTGTTATATTTTTACGTTTCTGTAAATCGTTTTATAAATCATCTTTTTTTTAATTTGTATGCATATCTATTTTTATTCATATATTAATACCGAAATTTATTTTTTGGTATTTTATATGGGGCTTACAAATCTATAAAATCTTGTGATTCTCCTACACAAAAAACATTAAGCAATTAGAGATTCACAAAGTTGGGAAAAAGAGTAAAAGATGGAGCATGGCCGCACATAAAAAAAAAGTTACCTTTTTTGGTTACTTGGCATTGATTTCTTAGGTTTTATTATAATTTTATTTAGGGTGCGTTTGATGGTCAGGATAGAGAGTCAGGATAGGAAAGATATATCATATCCTGTTTCAATCCTTCGTTTGATGCACCAATAGGATATGATAAATTATTCCTTTAATTTATCGTATCCTATCACTCTTTTGTATTTTTTCTATCCTGAGTTTGAGCTGGGTTAAAATTAACCTATCAGGTTTGATAAGAGAAATCCTAAATTTACTCTCACCCTAATCCTCTCTACCTGATTCATCCACAACATCCACTCATCGTCTTCTTCCTATTGCTCATGCCATCATTTTCGATTTCAATTCATCCATCATTATTATTGATATCAATTTATTTTTGTATGGATTCATATCATTTTTCTTTCAATTCCTCTTCGTCCTAACAACAGAATTGATGTACAAACACCATCAAAATCTGGCAGATGGTGTTCTTCGAAGTTGAAACAAAACGAATAAATTGTTCATAAAATCTGGCAGATGGTGTTCTTCGTCCTTTAATTTTCCTGTTTCAATTGTACAAAACGGATAATTGATGTACAAACACCACATATTCTTTTACTATGTTCATATCATTTTTTTATAGATCCATTTTTTTCTTTTCCGATTTCAATTCCTCTTCGTCATTTTCTTTTTAGCATTCCTCCTTTTTTTTTGTTTTATTATAGATTCATCTCTTTATTTTTTTATCGATTTCAATTTTTCCTCTTTGTTTGATGTTTTTATAATATGTACAATATGGAAAAAGTTAAAAATGTAATTGATTACAAGTGTAATTTTGTCATTTAATATGATATAAATAATGTTATACGGGTTGTTATCATGTGCGCATCAAACACATGATATGATAGTGTTTATCTTGTCTATATCATATCCTATCCCTATCCTGTTTCATATCCTATCCTGTCTTTTTCTTATCCTGACCATCAAACGACCCCTTAGTGTCTAATACTAAGATATTTAGTGTCTAATACTAAGATTCGAAATTCTTGTTTTTTTTTTACAGAGATTCGAAATTCTTGTTACACACCTTGTTATGCAAAATACGTCAACTTATTTATTAATTTTGTTAGGTCTGCAGCAATTTAACTTAATATTTTCCCGCTCATTTGCTGTATTAGGTTAACAGTAATTTAACCTAATAAATTTCATCTAAAAAAATGCATCGCACCAGTTTCATTCCTATCCTCTTGTTTTTTTTTTGTACACTTATTTAATACTAAAAAAATGCATCGCACCAATTTCATTCCTATCATGTTGACTATATCCTTATTCGTATATCAATCCCTTTACAATAAACATGTGCGGAGCACGGGTCAAATATCTAGTTTGTTTTAATAACCTTAAAAAAAGAACAACGAATAACAAATATTAAATGGATTTCACATATTAAAAAAGTAATCTATTTTACAAAAAAAAAATTTGGGGTGGGGGTGAGGTTAACAGGAAAATTCCTTGGGTGGACTAGAATATTATTTGCATGAGTAAGGAGGTTGGTGGTTTGGGGGTAAGGAGGCTAAAGGAGTTTAACATTGCTCTTTTGGCAAAATGGTGTTGGAGGTGTTTAGTGGATAGGGACAGTTTGTGGTTTAAGGTGTTGTCGTCCCGTTATGGAGAGGAGAGAGGGCGGCTTAGAAAGGGTGGTAGGATGGGCTCGGCTTGGTGGAGGGAAATAGTAAAAATTCGTGAAGGGATAGGTGTAGAGGGTGTAACGCCCTATTTTATTACTTATTTATTTTATTGAGATTAGATGTCTTTTTATAATTTAGTTGATATATTTTTTGAGTGATATTTTGTTATGTTATATGTTGGTATTTATTAGTATAATATATTTGTTATTTTGTGTAGAAATATATATGTTATCTGGTGTAGAAATATATTTGTTATTTGATGTAGAGATATATTTGTTATTTGGTGTTAAAATATTATATACATATATATGTTGATGAAATATGCTATTATGTGTTATTTAGTGGAAGAATATATTTAGTGGAAGAATATATTTAGTGGAGAAATATATTTAGTGGAAAAATATAATTATTTAGAATAATGAGGCTTTGGGGCAGAATTGGAAATAAGAGAAAATAAGTAGGTTAAGGATTTATATATATAGAGGAGAGTCAGAGTTAGAAAATAAGGATTACGTGTAAACTGTTTTTGGGAGAAAGAGGAGAAACCTAGAGAAAGAGGAGAAACGAAGAGAAGAGAAGAGTCAGAGAAGGAGAAGTCTGTAGAACCTTGCTGTCAATTAATCTAAGATAAGGGTGGGACTAACCTTCTTTAATCATAAGTATATGGTTCTGAAATAGGGTTTAACATGTTTGTTGTTGTTTTATTTTGATGATTAAAGAAGTTAGGTTTTGAATTGCAATTTAATTGATGAAATTCGTGCTCTAGTTGTAGTGATATGTTTGGGTATGTTAATTTGTTGATAAATGAATTGTTGATGATGAAATTGCATGCTCTTGGTATATGTATTTGGATACTTGATGAATTATGCTCAATTGATGATTTATGTTATGTTGTTGTTGATTGTGATGATTTTGAATGAATGTGAAGTTTGAATAATATAAGTTGCTTTTTCTGATTTTTTTCATCACTGCCCCGAATTTTAAAATGAAAACTGGTATTGATCGGTACAGAATTGGTCTTTGGTGTAAACATGAAAGTTTTAGATAATTTTGTTAGCTTTCTAGTGGCTTTGGTTTGACGTGAATATGATTTTTAGTTTTTGAGTTATGATGAAAATACTCCAAGGAAGTCTTAGCGAAATTGTACGGTGACAACATTCTCTTTTTCATGTTTTTGCGTTTGTTTCACATGTTTCTGTTCTGAATTAGTCTTTGGTATAAACATGAAATTTGTTGATATTTGTGATATCTTTCCAGTAGCTTTGGTTTGACATGAAAATATGTTGTGGATAATTTATTATGTTTTTACAAAGATACATAGTGAATTATTGTTGTTTAAATACGATGTTATATGATGTTGTTTATGATTGATGAATATGATGTTGTTCATGATTGATGATGTATTATATGAAGATATATGTTATTTAATATGATGATATAAGATGTTGTCTATAATTGATGAATTATGATATTATCATGAGAAGATGTTGTTGTCGTTGTCGCTGTTGTCGTCAATGTCATTAAGTTGTAAGTTGTTGTTGATGTCGTTGAAGTTGTTGATTTGTTGTTGAGTCCATGCATACATCATTCAAGTTGAGGGCTTGATGCCCTGGAGCTTTTGCTCAATTAAGTTGGGGGTTTGATGCCCTGGAGCCTTTTTACGCTCAAATATGTTGGGGGCTTGATGCCCTGAATTGGTACCACATGCATTTGCATTATCAAGATGGTTTTAAGAAGTTGAAGTTGCATAGTCGAGTCAAAGTCGTCAAGTTGATTAAGTTGATTGAGAAGTTGTTATTGATGATTGATTATGAAGTTGTCTATGATGATGCTATGATTTTATATGATTATTAATATGATATGATGATGATGTTTATGTTGTTAAATTCTGTTGAAGAATTATATGCTTATTATTAATAAATGTGAAATCTCACCCCTTCTGCTTGAAAATGTTGCTCTTCGTATGGGTAACTTGCAGGTAACCAAGATTAGTCGTGGTCGTGAGTGGACTCCTCACAAGTGTGTCCTAGGTGCTCTGATACGTAACGGGATGAGAATTTTGTTATTGCTTTGCTGTTCCTTACGTATTATTTTCAGAAGCTTTTCAAGAATTATTGTTGAACCAAGATTTTATGAGATTTTATGTTGAGGCCCTTGTGCGAAAGATTATTTAAGATGTTGAAATATTTCTGCTGTGAAGTTTTAAATATTACATTGTTGGATTTTTGAAGGATAAATATTTATTTATTCCGTTTACGATTTTAAGAAAAGAAATGTAACATTCTGTTTACGTTGAGAAACTCTGATTTATTTTTGAAATTTTTATGTTGGGAAAACGGGGTGTTACAGAGGGCGGGAATTGGTTTGAAGAGAGCATTTCAAAACGTATTGGTAACGGTTTTAATACTTACTTTTGATCGGATTGTTGGGTAGGGACGACGACGTTTATGGAGAGATTTAGGAGGCTGTTTGATTTATCGATTAACCAGGACCTAACGGTGGGCGCGATGCATGCCTTAGGGTGGGGTGAAAATGGGGAGGCTTGGGGATGGAGGCGGCGGTTGTTAGCATGGGAGGAGGATCTAGTGGTGGAGATTATGAATTTGCTTTCTATAACACCCTAATTCCCACATTTTATTTTTATAATAAAACACATTTAAAATAAGGAAACACACAAGGGTGTCACACATCTTCTAAAAAAAAAATTCAAAAGTACTCCATTCAAATTAAAATCATTGCAATGGAATAGTTTTCAAAAACTTTAAAATATATGTCGCATTAGAATTTCAACACCAAAACTAAATTCAAAAGAATTCTAAAATAGAGTCTAAAATAAAAAGAATCCCCGGTCCCTAGTGTTACTGATCAGAGCTTCGACTCAATAAAACTCCCAAAAAGCGATAGACAAAAAGGAGAAGGCCCCAACGCCATCCTCCGAGACTCACTGCTACTAAGATCTTCTTCCTGCAAATCTACACCACAAGGGTGCAAGCGCCCAACCCGCCACTAGAGGGTGAGAATATATTCAACATAAGAAATGCATAAACACATGTATAGATCCAGATAAAAGAACACAACAATTACATTTAGATATGTATGTATCATAGTCAGACAATATTCATATTTAAATATAAAGTTTCATTAATAAAAATCAAATAGACATCAACCAACATCTTATAATAACATATAAGCATCGAGAACATTTAAGAATATCGAGTAACCACTTAGCAAAATACAAATCATTCAGACATAATCATATAGAAGCACATCATTAAATATCACATCTTAAAATAGTTACACTTTTCAAATAACACGTCTATTAATTCCACATCTTCAAATAACACATCAATTACACATCGTTAAATGACACATCATCAAATAATTCACAAATTACACTTCTTTAAATATATAATCAAATTCACTACACCTTCAAATATGTTTGACAATGAATGCAATGTCCCTAACTCGACTCTATATGCATGTGATACCGGTTTTGGATATCAGAGTTATGTTACTGATTTATCCCCCATCTTTAAATCACATCTTTAAATCGGACTGATCATGAATGCATGAACATCAAGTAATGACTCAACAATGCACATCTTTAAATAACACCGTCGTCAAATATCACATTTTTATATAGCACATCTTTAAATCACACATCATCAAATAGCACATCTTTATAAGAAACATATTTAAATCACACATCATCAAATAATTCATCTTTGCTAATCAGTTAATATCTAATCAATTCAACCCATCATCTAAAACTTATTATTTCAAACATATTTCAAAATGGTAGCAATAATTTTCATCATAACAATTATCTCTATAAAATCTTTTTAAAAATAAGATTCATTATTTTAACAAATATAGTAGTAATCCCTCACTGCCAATTGTATAAACATGCATGTTAACACCTTTAATACAAGAATAGCTACAATTCACCAATAATTATCAATTTAGCCAACTAGTCACAATAAATACAAAGAATTGCAGCAAGGTCAAAATTTGAATCTCCATTATAAGGCAACATCTTTTATAAGTCATTTATGCTGAATGAAATTATTTCTAATTAATAGAGTACGTTGAAGAGTATATGTATATATGTATATAGGGACAATAAACTCGGCAACCCAAAACAAAAGTAAGGAACTCGTAAGACCAATTAAATGATTCCTTATAAAATTTCTAACCCGATAGATTTAGGAGTAAGACAAAAACATAGATTTCTTAATAAATAAAAACGGCAGGAACAAAAGATATAAGGCAGTACACATCACGAGAAGAGCATCATATTTTAGCACAACAGAGAAGAAGGAATCACGCAAGGGGATTAGCAAGCGCACAGGGAAATATTTGAGGATCAACACGATGACATGGTTAATTTTATTTTCTACGTTAACAACACCAAGTTCACAAAATCATAAATCAATTTCATAGTTATAAAAACACAAAGGGATAAATATAATAATGAATTCACCAAAAACCATGAAAACAAATAAAAATCTTTCACTACCCATATATTCATACAACCCTTATGGTAAATAGAGACTCGCCCCATACCTCTACTTTTGCGAAATTGATGATTTCCTACGGTGAAATCTCTCTCTAGGTTCTTCTCACTATTCATCTCTACCTCTTCTCTCCATAACCCTAGTTTTTCTTTTACCGTTTTGTTTCTCTCTTCCTCTCGGTAACCCTCATTCTCTAATTCTCTTCTCTATTTATAAGCTCTAATTGAGTTTGTTATCAATCTCTTTTAGATTACTATATGTCCTCTATCTTTGTTACTAATCTTTTCAAATTACTATCTGCACCTCTCGAATTTGTTACTATTATTTCTGTAACTACACCGTCTTGCTATTCACACTTCCGTCTACTTAAATCATTAAAGCACTACTCATCTCACTAACTACACCTCTTTTCTACCCAATTTTACTAATCCCCAGTTCGCACTCTAATTTCTTATTCTCTCTAAAAAAAACTCTATTTTCTTTCTATATATTAGTTTCTCTCACTCTTTTTTTTAATTAAACTACTACTATTAATTAAAGCTCTAGTTTATATATGTTACCCTTATTAATTTAATGTCTCTATCCCAATTAACTAAACAACCTCACCCAAACATGTTAAAACGGATTTAATTCAAATAAAATAATAAAAATAATAATAATGTCAAACAATCAACACTACTACTAATAATAATACTAATATTATCTAATAAGTATATTAATAAAATAATATTAAAAATCGGGGTGTTACACTTTCTAACGTTACTTTGTAGGATTCTGTGGAAGATGTCTGGAGGTGGAGACCAAATACAGGTGACGATTACACAGTTCGTGGTGTGTATCAAATGCTCATGAGACAGGAGATGCACGATCATGATATTGTTTCGGAGGCACCTTGGCATAAAAGTGTTCCTTTGAAAGTCTCTATTTGCGCGTGGTGCCTCTTCATCAATAGATGGCCGGCAAAGGATAACTTGGTGCGCCGAGGCGTTATAAATATGGACGACCAATTGTGTGTATCAGGGTGTGGCCAAAATGAAACAATTGATCATTTAATTATTCATTGCCCTGTTTTTGGTAATCTCTAGCAACTTGTTAAATCTTGGATTGGTGTGTACTCGGTGGATCCCTATCAGGTTACGAATCATTATTATCAATTTGTTCACTCCTCAGGTGGTTTTGCTCGACGTCGGTCATTATTACATTTGATTTGGCTTTGTTGTATTTGGGTTCTTTGGAACGAAAGAAACCAGAGACTCTTTGCTAATAAGGCCAATTCGACCGTGCAACTTTTGAAAAAGGTTAAGATGTCCTCTCTTTGATGGTTGAAAGCTAAAAATGTGTGCTTCCCTTTTGGTTACCATATATGGTGGCAGCATCCCTTTGTTTGTTTGGGGATTGACTGATGCCTTTATTTTCATTACTAACTCTGTTCCTAAGACTGGATTTTTGTAACTTTGTTTTGCTTCTTTAGGCACTCCTTGTGCTAGGAAGCAAACGTTTTTGTCGTTAATATATATCTCATTTTGCCTTATTCAAAAAAATAAATAAATAAATAAAGCTTATAAAATAGAAAAAATCATGTTGAATTTATCTAAATTTTGGTGTAAATATTCATTTTCTTTTTTGAGGGATGGTGTAAATATTCATGTTGTATGTTTAAATTACAAATTTGAAAAAAAAAGTTGTTTTGTTAAGGATAAATTTATGATGAAAAATAGCCGACAAAAAAAGTAGTTATTTTTTGTTCTGGATTTTGTTTTAGTACTAGTAATGTGCATATGACTTTGCACAAGTATATTTTATTTTTATGCATCTGTGTCAAAAATAAAAGAAAATAGTAAAATACAAAAGAATAGCAGAACAAAAATAAGTAATAGATTAGACAAAATCAATTTTTAGGATGTTTCTCATCTAAGTTGATAGTGGTAACTGCTGAAATTTATAATTTGTCCTAAAAATAATGAAAGATTACAAAATTTAAGTGATTATTTAAAAAAATTCAGTTATTTGAAGGATTACAAATAAATAAATGGGTGTAAGCGGTTCGGACTAAACCAACGAAACCGAAAGTCGAAACCGAACCAAACCGAAAAAATATCCGACCTTGTTTGGTTCGGTTTGAAACCGATCCGAACCAATCAAAACCGATCTAGTTTAATTTGGTTCATGGTTTTTCATTTCGAGATCCGTGAAACCGATGAACCAATCCGATGATAACCCCACTCCTTGTTTTACTAATATTATCCTACCTCACACAAACTTATGGTTAATCCCAAAATTAAAGTCCAACATAAAATACTTTTTAATCCATTCACTTTCTCTCATCATTATCTTCATCTCATCTCATCAGTCAGACTCTTTCATTTCTAATAAAAAATAAACCTTAGCCATCAACCACACCAAACCAATTGTTCATCACCACCGGCCACCGCTGGGATCGTTTATCTCTTGGTTAGTTTTATCATGTTTATGCCATTGATTTGCTATTTTGACTATGTTTTTAATTTTAGGATGTGCTTTTTGGAATTTTTGTGTTTGTTGATGAATGATGCATGTATGTATCATGGATGATTGAAATATTTAAGTTTGATGAAGTTGTTTTTGAAGAATGATGGATGAATGAATTTTGGATCATATGTCTGAAATATTGAGTAAGGTTAGTTATGAAAAGTTGTTTGAAAAATAGAGAACATGAAAAAACAAAATATGAAATACAATTATACAAAGTTCTATGAAATATTTTTGTGAGAATATGATTTTTTTTTAATTGTATTATTAAACAAACCGATCAACCGAACCAATCCAAACCGAACCAAACCGATTAGTTTGGTTCGGTTTCTTTTTTGAAAAACAGTGAAAACCGAAGCAATCCGAACCGATGAAGATTTCATCGGTTCGGATATTTTTTTGAATGAAAATCAATCCAAACCGAACCGTTACACCCCTATACTTGTAAAAAAACAATGTAATAGAGATTAGAATTTGCAATCTTTTTGCATATCTAGCATATATAATATTTATATCATAATATATATGACTCCGAGAGCCATATTTAATAGATGAAGAATCAGGGAGAATGATTTCTTTCATTCATGTAGTTGGTGGGAGTTTTATTTGTGATCGATATGTATGACTTTAAGAGTCATATATAATACATGAGAATTATGAAAAATCAATTTTATATGGTTTATCTAATATTCATTTTCTTGTAAAAAAAACTAATATTCATTTTTTTTAATTTAAACTTAATTATATATTACTTTTGTATGTTTTCATCATTTCTTTAATTAGAATTTGTAATAGCTGGATTTCCATGTTAAATGAAAATTTTCAGTTTTAAATTAAGTTTAAAATTAAATTCTCGATAAACAGTATCCCAGTTTAATCTTTAATTTGAATATTACTCGATATGTTTTTACTTACCTCCCATTGAATTTAATTAGATTACCATTCTCTTTTTCTTGAAATTTTGATGGATAAGATGAAATCTTAAAAAGATAAAAAAAAAATACAGATCATATCAAAGAATTTAAAGTTAAAGAATGTCAGCGGAAAATACTCGGTGGGATTTAGTCCCACATTAGATATATAGGATTCTTGGGAAGAGTTTATAAAGAGGAGACACTCCTCACCGTACAAACCGGTTTTATAAGATGAGTTAGGTTTAAATTTTCGTGTCAAAGTATTCGAACGGAATTTTATTTGATATTTTGAACAACTGATTTACAAAAAAAAGTAGGTATTTGCACGAAAATCAAATCAATAGAGAGATAAAGTAAAAAAAAAAAAGTTTTCATAAAATCAAATCAATAGAGAGGTAAAGTAAAAACATAATGTGAGTATGTGAAAGAAAGTTTTCATAAAATTCTTTAAAAAAAAAAATTTGTCATAAAATGGTTGTATAAATACCACTTCTCTATATTTAGTATTTTTTAACTTTGTCCAATCCGTGTTAGTATTTTTTAACTTTGTCTAATCCGTGTTAAGTGTATCCGATCATCATTATACAAGTTTCAGCGATCGTTTAGTTTGTTTCATTGCTTTATCTCATTATTTTTATATTACAGCGATCATTTTAATTTGGAGAATTCTAACTAGTGTCTCAAGGGCATTGTTTAAGCATCCAAAACAAGTAAGTTTTCATGCAAAAATTGTGTAATCATTGCTTGATAAAAAGTAACATCTTATATTTTCAAGACAATTTCTATTTCGAGATTTCTTAACCATTGTCCAGAGAGCACTGGTTAGCAAAATCCTTTTTATTTTAATTGATTTTGTATAAAATATTAAGTTTGTTTACGACTGTTTAAGCAAGGTTTACAGAACAGTCTTTAAGCAAGGTTTATAAAACAAAAAGGATTAAGTGTGCCACATAACACTTTACATGCATATCTTTTCCCTTTCCTCTTTAGACCTTCCTATCATAGAAATATATCACCTAAGGATTAAGTACATTTTTTGGGTAATTGGTTAAGAGGATCATGATTACTATTGGAGTAATCAAATCATAAGGAATCAATAAATTTTGCTCATTCACAAGCTGAGGCAAGATTTACAACAACTATTTTTCTGTTTACGACCCAATGATTACACCGTTCACTCGCAAAAATTATTGTTTATGTTGCTTCACTTCACATATCAAAGCTAATTCATATTGCAACACATGGGGCATTTGTTTATACCTAAAAATAAATAACTTGTTAGCCAAAATTGACAAACAATTAAATTTAGCATTATGCAAGTTCCCCTTAGCCAATTTAGAGTTATTCATATTTTTCTCATGTCTATTGAGGTCTTTGAAGGTTGTGGGGATGTTTGAATCAATCAAGACTTAATGGAACTTAAAATTTTGACTTTTTTTTTTTTTTTTTTCCGTGTTCTATGTTTGTAACACCACTAACCAAAGTAGATATGGACACAAAAACACGTTATGAGGAGGCATTACACACATGGATAGAGGAAATGAGAAGTGTCTCGAAAGAGGGAAAATCAAACCAAACGTGGGGCTCCAACAAAGGAAGAATTAAGTCACTATCTTTGCAAGTAACTGAGCTAGGTTGAATTCTACAGGCAACGTCATCTTGACTTGCGTCAAACATACGACTTTATCAGGTTTTCAAGGACAAAATTAATCAATGGTCACAAATTCAGAACGAATTATCCTATAATTACTTACAAGGTTGATTTATACTATCTTCACTTACGTACAAAAACTCTCCATGTTGCATATGGGGGTATACAAAATATTCGTGTGGCGTTAGTCTGATTTTGAACACCCTTACGAGTGGGGCATAGACATAAACAAAACAAACAGAGACTTTATACTACCAATTAAAAATATCTGAACACTGAAAAATCCAATAATACAAAAACTCCTTGATTTTTTTCGTGTCATTCATTGATTGATTGATAATCAATCATCATGACAACTATTCATCTTTCTTCTCCCACGTCTTCTCTCTTCAAATCTAATAATAATCTCAAAAATCTCTTTTCCTCCAATTCCATCTCCCAACAATTTCCATTTCATTCTACTAAGCATAAGCATAGGCATCCATCCAAACGCGTCCCCCAAATAACCTCCTCCAACCAGTCTCCCACTCTCGTAAGTATTATTAACTCATTATTTCTGAGTCGGAGTTCGACTCATCTAAACTTATATATTTTTCAAAAAAATGAATTCACTTCTCCTCTACTATTTGTTTAGGGAAATGATTACTACACAAACTCTTCTTTGCTTTATGGTACGTGGCGAACAGGGGAAGGATCAGATGAACGAACTAAAACGAAGATCGTGTGCACGATTGGTCCATCTACTAGCTCACGTGACATGATTTGGAAGCTCGCTCAAACTGGAATGAATGTGGCTCGTTTGAATATGTCACATGGGGACCACACTTCCCATCAGAAAACTATTGATTTTGTTAAACAATACAATTCTCAATTTCAAGATAGAGTTATTTCCATCATGCTTGACACCAAGGTTAAATTATTCATTGCATTGCATTGCAAAATGAATTAGAGACACCAAACACGACACTGACACCGGATTAACAATTATTCTTCTTGGCAGGGTCCTGAAGTTAGAAGTGGGGATGTGCCACAACCAATTTTACTCAAAGAAGGGGAGACGTTCAATTTTACTATTAAAAGAGGGGTTAGTACTCAAGATACTGTTAGTGTCAATTATGATGATTTTGTCAATGATGTCGAGGTTGGAGACGTTCTTCTCGTCGATGGTGAGTGTGTGTATGCTTCTCTGCTTGTATTCTGAAATTTGAAATTAACCTCCAATTTTGTGTTTATAATAATCTTAGTATTTAAGACGAATTTATTTATTTGTTGCATAATCACCTAACTCGATTATCCGAATCTCTTGATTCTCTCCCCATTGTTATTTTAGGAGGAATGATGTCTCTGGTTGTTAAGTCAAAGACAAAAGACTTGGTTAAATGTCAAGTTATTGATGGCGGAGAATTGAAATCTAGGCGTCATTTGAATGTTCGTGGAAAAAGTGCAACGCTTCCTTCCATAACTGGTATAATTCTGTTGTATTTGTCCTTGATCGATTGCAGATAGGCAATAGGTTTCAGCTACTTGCAGATATGTACTGTTAGTATGCTAATCCAGTTGACAATTTTATGCTACTTTGAAATGTGTTTATCTTCACAGAAAAGGACTGGGAAGATATCAAATTCGGTGTAGACAATGAAGTAGACTTCTATGCTGTATCATTTGTCAAGGATGCTAGAGTGGTTTATGAGTTAAAGGACTACCTCAAAAGTAATTATGTTTTTGCTATCTAATTTCCTTTTTATGCTTGTTTATCCCGTTGTGTGAATCTGGTATGCGTGTTTCTTATTTCTTGGGGTATTGATTCTTTTAAGAACTAATTTTATATCTTTTCTGTAGGACACAATGCTGATATACATGTGATTGTAAAAATTGAAAGTGCAGATTCCATACCAAATCTTCATTCCATACTTTCAGCTTCAGATGGGGTTAGTTCCTCATTGTTTAAATTATGTATTGTAGTATACATATTTTAACACCTTTTATTAAACATATAAAAACTGGAGTTAATTTTAGCTGTTCTATACATCAGTGTGCATCCTATGAACATAGTCCTCGATAAAGAAACTAAAAGTGGAACATTTCAAGTTAAAAATATCGGTGTCCTTGTATAACACACAAATAGAAAAATATCGAGTTTGATGTAAGTTGATCTGGCAGTCAGTTTTATTTTTCAAGTTCTGAGCAAGTCTCAGATTCTTACGGGGTGTTAGAAAAACATAACTGCATCTTGAGTTGATGACTATAAACTACTATATTTTCCCCTTGTCTTAGTGTTGTGCATTCATGATATGTTCTGCTTCACAGCATGGTGCATTATATGGACGATGATCACTATCTTTCTTAACTTAGATAGCCATTTCATGCAATCGAGTTATGGTGAAAATTGTCGGATAATATCATACACACTACTTGCATGGTTCATCCATCAAGTTGAATAATGGAAGATGGTGGGTTTTTGGTGCTTGTTTGTTTCTGCACTATTGCTGGCTGATAGTTTTTTTCCTTCTTACAATATCAAAATGCCAGATTACTAGGTATACTGCAGACGTTATTAAGGTTTGGAAAGTATATTGATTTGATTTCTACGTCAACATTCATAGTTGACCTTACTCATACAGATACCCAAAGATAACCACATTCTCTGTGCAGGCTTTGTAGTTGATTTCAATAGACTTGATAATGTATGAAACTGAATTTGTTAGAAAAATGTTAAATTAGAAAAATCTATTGCACATTTTTTAACTAAGTCTCGCTGAAAACTTCCCGCTATGGCTGATTTAACATTTGGTATACCCTGAATTAGTTTGAACCTGCCGATAGGTTTTCCAATACCCTCAGGCCTCAGAGTCTATATTTTGGAGAAAGCCATTAGTAATCATCTAATTGTACATACCAAAGTATTATATTTATTTGTGCGTAGCATCCAGTTTCATCTTTTGAGTTCTACTTTTGTAGGCAATGGTTGCTCGTGGGGACCTTGGAGCTGAACTTCCGGTTGAAGAAGTTCCTTTATTGCAGGTAATCTGATGCTGATGCTCAGAACATGATATGTATGCCATTTTGGTGACATGTATATAGGTTCTTTCATCAGATAATCTACAAAATATGTTTGATAATCATTATTTTGGCACATTTGATTAGGGATGCAGTAGCTCCAGTCACTGGGAAAATCTAATAAAAATAGCAATTTAAGTAGATGTTCTAAATTTCACTTTGTAGTCTCCTCCATCTCATTATAAGTGTGGTTTAAGGTAATGAGTATTTCTTAAGAAAATGATTATTAATATTGATTTCTATAGTAAAATATATAGGAGTAGATGACGGACAGACTATTTATATAAATGAGGGTATTATTGAAAAAAGATAATAAATATTTGCTTTGATATTCTAAAGTGACTAAAAATTTGAGACGGAAAAATATTTCAAATATGACACTCATAATGAGACTGATGGAGTATCATATTGTTGTCTTTAATTGTGTACATCAATTTTCCGGAATCCCCTTCTCTGCTGCCTGCATAGCTGTTGCACTAAACGTTAACGATGGTCTAGAAAGCAGTGAACTAAACGACGGCCTTTCTCAACTGAGAGGTCTTACCTTTCATAGAGGGCGTAATAGAGCCTATAAAACAAAAGATTCAAATATATGTGTGTTTCTCTAATATTGGAACCATAAAAAATGTTTATGAAGGAATTCATTGGATATCATTGATTGTTTAGAGTTTCAATGTGATATGTGGATTCCATGTAAAGTTTTACACGAACTAGATGGTGGAACTCTTACATATAGGCTTTCAAACTTTTATTTCTGTTTCTCCGTTCTTTTAATAATTTTGCGATTTCAAGTCTGCATATATCTTTTCACTGATATTTAGGACGTAGGACTATGTTTAACTCCATGTTCTATGTAGCTCAATCCCGTTTTTAATAAAACAGGAGGACATCATTAGAAGATGCCACAGAATGCAAAAGCCAGTTATTGTGGCAACAAATATGCTTGAAAGCATGATTATTCATCCCACACCAACTAGGGCGGAAGTCTCAGACATTGCAATTGCAGTAAGACAAGGTGCTGATGCTGTCATGCTTTCAGGAGAAACCGCACATGGAAAGTGTGTTTGCTATCCTCGGTGGCCATGGTTCCTTTTTTATTATATCAGTTCAAACATGTTTTTAAATTTCATTTTTTCTTCTTGTAATGCAAAAGATATACTATTTAGCTCATTTTAGATTAAAAAAATGTCATTAGAGAAGAGAATGAAAGAATAACAAGAATGTGATATAAAATATCCTCCAAGGGAAACAAACAAATATAAGGATAAATAGAATGGAACTTCAACTAAGCAAAGTTTGGGAATTTCTCTGCATGTCCGAAACGGGAATTTGTCTGAATCAACCTAGACATTTTAAAAAGTAAATAAATAACAGTCTTAAATGATTTTTAGTGCTTTATGACTGCAGACTTAACCTTGTTTTGGAGAACAATGCTTTCAGGAAAGAAACTTCATTCATAATAAAAATTAGTTATTTTTCGTCCTGCTATGGCTACAAAACCTAATTTGTCATCTTTTTTTAACAGAATGCGTCTGTGCTGATAAGTATGCATATATTGCATTTCTTTTCAAATATTTTTAATGTAAGAAATTTATTTTAAAAGGTTTACAACTGCTTCAGATATCCATTGAAATCTGTTAAAGTTATGCATGCGGTGGCTCTAAGGAATGAATCCAGTGTTTTAAGAAGTGATTCTTATCCAAATCATTTGAGCTTCCATAAGGTACTTAGTTCAGAAATAAGCCTCCTTGTGACATACATATGTAGTTTTGAAATTCTATTTCACATGCTGCAGACTAGAGCGTAGAGGATTTACCACCGTAGATTTGATTGATAATATCCTAAAACCTAATTAATTTGTGTTTACATTTTTGACAGAGCCATATGGGAGCAATGTTTGCCTTACATGCAACAATTATGTCTAATACTCTGAATACTCCTATTATTGTGTTCACCAGAACTGGATCCATGGCTATTCTTTTGAGCCATTATAGGCCCTACTCAACAATATTTGCTTTCACAAATGAGTGAGTATTAGCAGCATGTATGTTTTATGTTTTGTTTTTTAATATCGATCTTATATGCATAATGCATCTAACCAGAAAAATATACGTCAGCTGATGAAATTATGCATGCTGTACCTTTTGTCCTCACCGTTGTTTAGGAGAAACAAACAGTACTTGTTATGGCTTGATCATATTATATTATCTTGAGGTAATAGGTGCTTAAGTCAACAATCTTTTCCATCTATAACTTCTTATTTCACTATTACAGAGGAAGGATTAAGCAGAGGTTGGGACTTTATCATAGTGTTATGCCTATATACATGCAATTTTCAAATGATGCTGAGGAGACCTTTGCTAGAGCTCTCAAACTACTGTTGGTGAGTGATATCTTCACCAATTGCATGCATCTTCCTTTTTTTGATGGATATTCTCTTAAATGTTGCTGAAAGTCTTCTTATGCTGCAGAGTAAAGGTCATTTAGACGAGGGGCAATATGTTACTCTTGTTCAAAGCGGAGCACAACCAATCTGGCGTGCGGAATCCATTCACCACATTCAAGTTCGCGAGGTTCATGGATAATATTCTTGGTTAAAGGGTCTTTCTTTCTCAAAAGTGTGCAATAGCCTTTTCTTTTCCTCTCTCACTTGTAACCAAGTCTTTCTATGAATCATAGTTTTGATTGTTATTATGGATGTGAAACAACAAGTTGAATAATTTAGGAGCTTTTGTAATGCAAATAATGATTTGTTTATGAGCATTGACTATGGTTTTGATGAATTGTTTTTATTTTCCTACCTATTTTCTCACATACTTGTCATAATGATATTATTTTCTTGGCTGAAAGAAATTTCCTGATCTATTGCTGTTTTTGAAACCATTTGGCATAGATTTGATTTGATACAATATTCCACTGTGACATAAAGTTCAACCTATTTGCGTTTTGATTATGCATAATTTCATTTTGTGGACCAAACATTCTCCAAGTTTTCGTTGTTAATTCCGCTTTTACTACTACAAATTCCTAGGTTGTATTACTGCTGGGGTAGTTGTTGTTACCTATGAGTGCATTCAGTAAATATCTTAAATCATATGTTTATGTTGTCCTTTTTGTAAGTGATCTTGCACAGAACTTTTTCTGTCATATAGTGTAACCAGTATAATTTAGTGCCTTATTTTGTTCTTCCTAAGCGATCTTATGCAGAATTATTTGCTGGTCCACACTATTGTAGGAATGGCGTTAGGTATACTGCTGCCAATTCGGATTTCTTTGGTTTGATTGTACCAAACATTAAGGAGACATCACATGTTGGAAATCCAAACAACATATTTAACTCAATATTTATCAATGGAACTTACAAATAGGATAGAAGTGAAGTTTCTTGGGACCCTAAAACAGTCACTGTCTCATTGAGGTTTAGTTAACACAACTGGGCTTGAAGAACATAAACTGAAAATCAGAAGGTGTCCTAATTACAAATTAAAGTTGCAAGAGAATCGGAGACTCGTGTAAGAAGGGCTTCACTTTCTGCAAACCTGCAATGCATTTCTTCCAATGGAAGATAAAAGCAAGATTATTTCTACCGGTTTCTACCGGTTGCTCCTTCTTTCTCTTATTAGCATTGCCTTTGAATCATGTCCCTTGCAAATTAGACTTTGAAGCTACCTGGCTCATCATTCTCTTTGCGTTTCTCGCCCAGCTGTATACTCTTGTACCACTTTGCACATGCAATATAGGCAATTAAGTCCATCGATGTCAAGGCGGCTAAGAGGAAGTAAAACCTATCTAGGTGACCTTTATTGAGGTTTACTGGGATCCACCCCGGCATGTGATCCTCCGTAGAGATCTTCATAACTACACTGACCAGTAAGCTACTTACATAGTTGCCAAGGGAAATGGATGTCATGCAAAGTGCACTTCCGAAACTCTTTAAGCCATCTGGTGTTTGAGCATTGAAGAACTCTAACTGCCCTACATACATAAACACCTCAGAAGCTCCTATAAGTGCATACTGAGGGATTTGCCAGAAGATGCTCAAAGTACTCAAGCCTTTGCAGTGGCGGCAGTCTTGGTCTGCATGCTTAAGCCTATAACATTCAACTAGTCCAGCTGAAACCATTGCTATTACAGCTATAACAAGTCCAACTCCCATTCTCTGAAGCTCCGTAAGTCCCTTAGAGTCGGACTTTTTAAGTTTTCCCACAAATGGATCGAGAATTCGACGATAGAAGAAAATGAAGACAGCTACGCTGATGATATCAAAGCAAGACATGCTAGCTGGTGGTACTCTGAAATTGTAAACAGTGGTTTTCATGGCATCGCCTTGCTCCACAAAAAGAGAAGCCATTTGTGTGAAAACCACCGAGTATATTATGGTGCAGAGCCAAATTGGAAGGAGTCTCAGTATGCACTTCACTTCTTCAACTTGACTTACAGGACAGAGACGCCATGGGTTGGAACAGGCGCCTTTCTGGTTATCTTGATCTCTTGAAGATATAATCGCTGCTCTATCCAAGAACCTTCATCACAACAAAAAATGGAAAATTTATCAAATCATTTTAGTTCAGTAGGATCTAGAATGGGCAATAATGCTGAAAAAAGTTATTTTGTTCACAATGTACCAAAATTAGCTAAATAATATTGGAGAACTGTTTCATGCTTGCAGTCTCGGCTATACACACATAAGAAAGTATTATGGTTTCAGCTGAAGGTAGCTTCTATCACTTACTTGAACCCGTCTGTGTGGAGGATTTTTCTGTTCGCATCGGTGGAAGACTCCTTTGTATCCATGTTATACAAGTCATCTCCATTTGATGGCATTTCAACTTTCACTTTCCTTGATGCAGCAACAAGGACTTGGCAGAACCTGGCAAGAGGGTTGCCACTGGGCTTGAAATGTCGGTACTTTGGTGTGCCAACAAGAAACAATATCAGTGCGATAAAGGCACAGCCTGCAGACAGCCAGAAGCCAAGAGCCCACATTCCTTCATCCTCGAAATAGACGAGAATGGTGTTTGAAAAGAGTTGCCCAAAGTTCAAAGCTAGGTAGAAGTAGCTAAAGAAGGCCACTTTATTGTGACCCTCCTTCGAGTGCTCCTCGTCAAACTGATCAGCCCCGAATGTGGCAATATTCGGTTGGTAACCTCCATTCCCCAAGGCAATGAGATAGATCGAGAGATAGAACATCCCCATCTCCCAACTTGAATGTTTTCCACATTGAATTGATTCATTCCCACAACCTTTAGGTTTAATCAAGAAGAGGTACGATGACAAGGATAAGGACATTAGACCCTGTCATATATATCAAAGCCAGAAGATTTATTGATTAGTCAATGAAATAATGTAGCAGCTAAAAATAAAAGAGTGTTTGGAGATGAAACTGCTGAGAGTCATTACTTACAATTACAAAAATGACCTGAAAGACAGCACATGTTTTATATCTTCCCCAATAAGAGTCACTTAGGAAAGCTCCCACTAGAGAGAAGATGTAAACAGTTCCAGTCCATTTGCTCACATTGTTAGCGGCTTCTGCGTTATTTTGTCCTACCACCCTTGTCAGGAATACCACTAGGTTCACTCCAATCCCGAAAAATGCCAGAGTTGCCAGACATTGGTTCACTGATCAATACAATCAGAACAACAAAATAAACAGCATTAGCAACCATGTTCTTAATATTATAGTGAATTAAATATACCATCATGCTTATCTACACCTTCATGCTTTATGCCAAGTGCAGAGCAGATGTATACTGCTGAATTGATGTTCTGTTTTGTTATGTGTTTTTGTTCTTTTTTTTCTGTCTTATGTTGTTTTGGATTCTGTTTTTTCAGCATCTGTATTAGACTCTTCTTGAAGACTGAAATAATTTTGTACAAGGCAGCACAATTCACTTAAGATAATTTACTAAATTTGAAAAGAAAAAACAATATTGATAATATTCATATTATGTTATCTATATGCATGGCTTAGCTAAGTCAAATTTGTCGAGATCCTAATCAGCCATCACAACCATTCTGTAAAGGGTTGTCTATTTTGTCACCACCATACATATGCACACACAAGATATTGCAACAAGTTTATTTTATAATATATTGTTAGGTTACTTAGGTATGCTTAGGTTTCCTTTATAAAAGCACTATAAACACCATCTTATTAATGGTTTCAGAGGCGTGATAACACTTCAAAAAGCAGGTTTTGTGGAAAGAAATCATTCTTTAAATTTAATTCATTATTTTAACTACTTTTTTCCAAAAGGATTGTTGATTTTCATGCCATGAATTTTATATATTACTTTCATATCATGTAGCTTGAAGACACTTTTGTATATGGTCCATTCTTTTTGAGTACCAGTATATAAGAGAAAATTTATAAATGAAAATTTATTCTATATAACTCAAAGCATACATTATATCATTTGATTTTTTTTTGAAGAAGTTAAATTAACCCACTTAAATTGGCACCGGGGAGAATCGATCCTAAGACCTCAAGAGGAGCACACTCCCAGGTCCCAAACCAATACCACCAGGCCAACGCAAGTGGGTTATATCATTTGAATATTATTTTATGTAAATAAAAGATATTTTATTTTATTATTTTGCACACACAAAAAATAGATATTTATTTTGCAAAAACATTTTCTAGATATCAATCACGTAATATACATTTGCATGGAAGTATATTACTTGTTCACATTCTTTCTCTCAGCACCAAACTAACTTACACGAAACAACCTAAAGAAGATTATAGATGTGATCTATACCAATTTTCCATACTCAGAATAAACCATAGCATGCATATTAATCAACTAACCCTCAATAACTAGGTAGTTAGTAAATATATATACCAACCTCTTGTCAAAAAAAGTATACCTAGCTATCGTGATCCTTTTGTAGGGTCAATACCAATTTACTCTTCCATTTTGGGCTAATTATTACTCATTCTAGTCATTTTATAGGAGATAAATGAGTCAATTTATTGTATTTGGCTGTATTTTAAACCAAATACATCAACTTTAATTGACCCACATGATCATTTGGTTACATGTCTAGTCCATGACACATGTCATCCACCCAAGTAGTGCAAAATCTTATCGCTGGTTGCGTGTCTGTCATAAACGTATTTCTATGAATTGCATGCTTCTTTTCTGCATTTTGTCTTTTTTTTAGTTACCATAGTTCCCGGTCTCTTGTCTTTTGTTGAGGACAGCCAAAAGCCTCTATGACTATGAATATTCACAAACTCTTTCCCCTTTCTTTTTATTAAAATTTTCCTTTTTTACACCATAAAAAAGTAAATCGATCATAATCCTCATAAATATATACATCTAAAGTCACATACAACTACTTATAAAATTAAGTATATATAATTAGTTGTAATTTGTTTCCTTCAAAAAAATGAAGTTGTAATTTGTTTCCTCAAAAAAATAGTTGTAATTTATTAAGAATGTAAAGCTTTTTATATATATACAATATATCAAAAATTATTTGTATACAATTAAACTCAAGAGGTTAATGAGATTCACCAAAAAACGAATTGTTTAGGTAAAACAATTTTGATTAGATATTATTTACCTTCAGTCAAACTTTAGATCATAATGTCCTTCCCTTAAAAGGGGATGGTTAACATCATTTTTTTTTTACTTATTTTATTATATATTCAAAAATTTATTTACTCCCACAATAATTCTTTAACATTATTTTTTCTTATATTCCCCAAAGGGTTAATTAAGTTTTTAGTCCCTATAAATATTCACAGTTTTGTTTTTAGTCCCTACTAAATAAAATCACACTTTTTAGTCCCTGTGAAATTTTCCTTAAGCATTTTAGGGACCAAAAATGTTGATGGAAATTTTTTACAGGGACCAAAATGCTGATGGAAAAATTTTATAGGGACTAAAAATGCTGATGAAAAATTTTATAGGGACTAAAAAGTGTGATTTTATTTTATAGGGACTAAAAACAAAACTGTGAATATTTATAGGGACTAAAAACTTAATTAACCCTTCCCCAAATAAGTAAGTGTGAAGCAACAAGTTTAAGCATGTGAATTCGGTGGATAATGTAGAGTTAGCTGGCACTGGCATACTCTTCCTTCCAAGTTTGCATGCAACAAAGCTGACAAAAATGTTACTTTGAATTTTGTATGCCAAATGGAAAACGTTCCAAAACTTTCGTTTTTCCTTTTATACATAAAACTGATAAGCTTGAAAATGTTGCAACAACACAACACAAAAAGTAACTTCACCTTTCATTTACTATTCCTTATGATAAGCTATCTAAAATTACATGCAAACAATATGAACACAACACATGAATTTATAATTAACCTTTTTTGTTTTTTTTTCAACTAACAAGGTTTTTCAAACCTCTACGCCATCAACACCAACACCTTTCTCCAGCTATCATAAACTATACGTATACGCAATCATATACATATATGTATTTGCATGTGTATTTTTTTTCCTCAAATTCCCGGGATTCAATAAGCTTTAAGAACAAGATCATTGACAACTTATAGTACTAATGTATATCTCTTATTGATGAAATTTTAATTGTTTTTGTAAGAAAAAGTATGGAATATGTACTGTTATATATATGCATGATTTGCATTATGTGAAAACAAGTATTATTTTTTTTAAATAGTCCGAGTAAGTGCAGTTCAAATGATAAAAGTTGCAAGACATTTGATATTCTGGAGTACATTTGATATGTAGAAGCGCAAATTCTAATCAACAACGTTCAGCTTCTCTGCGTTTAGTGTGTGTGAGTTTTGTTACGAGGTTATGTGATAACAAAAGAATCCAAAGTATATAATAAAATAAAATTAATACGGTAAAATAAAAATTTTGCAATTTATGTTTGTAGAGCTTACAGAGTATAATGGTTCCAGCTGACCATCTTCCAGATTTGGCTCTTATTGCAGGACGGCCATTGAAATCAACACTTCCATCTAGAGTCAATTCTTCTGATTCTGTTTCAGAATCTGTTTCTTCTTTGAACATGTTCTGCAGAGAGTTTTGAAAACAAAAAATAAAATAAAATATACATTTTTAGTGTTTATATATTTATTACATAATTTACATTCATTGTTGATGAGACTAATATGCATGCTCAAAATATGTATTTAGTGATCAAACAAAGTATGTCAAAAACAATTTTAAGGGTGCTTCATGGTTTTAAGAATTAAAGAGGAATAATGTACATATTTGGAAATGTAATTTTTATTTTATTTCTACTAACCTCTTTAGAGACTTCTAACTCTAAGCAAGACATTGTTGAAATCAAAGAAGTTGAGGGTAGTGTACTCTAGCAGAGGAAAGTGAAGGGTGAAGAGAAGAACAAAAGTTGTTACACAAAGACAATTTTAAGGTGGAGAGTGTGGGAGTGATATTGAATAAATAGAGGAAGGGTGTGTGAGATGAACGGTGTAGATTTAAGTGTCCACATGGCATAATCATCCAAAAGGACCTAAACTGCGTGACAAAGCAAGATTTGATAAATATCATCAATCGAGGTTGAATGAAATAGAGGTTGTGTGTAAAATTAGTAAGGATTTCTTATAATTTTATTTTATGAATTTTAGTGTATTAATAGATGTATTTATCAACAAGGTGGGAGTTTAGGGATTAAAGTTTGATATTTTTAGTCTCAAGAAAGAAAGTTTAATTTCTCACGGGAGTTGTAAAATTGATACTAATGAATTGTTAACTCTTCCAACAAAACAAAAATCAAAACTTAGTATTAGTCACGTCTAAGCGGTGGACACTTCATCTATATTAATTATAGAAGAAACCCTTAATTTTAGATTTAGTCCAAGACGAAATTACATAAAAGTTTCACCAAGTCGGTAAGAGAACATTGAAGAATAATGTCTTTATTACCAAAACCAACATGATTACATCGCTTCTATATAATTCACCAACTAGTCATCTATATCGAATGAAAACACTTCACATTTTCTTTTTCCATGAGAAACCAAATCAATAAATTGAGCAACATAACTAGAATTGTTGATTTACAAAACAAAACTAATGACAAAACTAATGCTTAGTTAAGACAAAACATCCAACCATAACTTACAACATACATAACAATAAAAAAAAAAAATGTTTGTACGTTTCATATACTACACACTTCTAATGTCGAGTCAAGCATGGATTGATTAAAATTGTTTGTGCATGCATTTTTCAATAAGATGTATAATTTGGCGGTAAAATAAATAACATTAGTGAAAGAATATTTAATTTTTAAAAGAGAAACTTTAGGTTTTTTCTTGATATATATTACATATAATCAAGAAAACATAGTAATTACTCTTACTGTTGGATATTAGTTCGATCATGACAGTTTTCAAGCACTTATTTTAATGCATTCCAAATTGGCACACCCACTTTAACAAATTAACAAATTAAAGCGAAAAATTGAACCATTTAAATATAAAAAATTTGTTTACGTGTGCCTTATCATATACGATAAAGAACTGACGTCAAAAAAATATACGATAAAGAACTAAAAAGAAAATTCTTAGATAGAGCATAATACAATAATGTAATAGTAGTAAATTAAAATAATAAATAAAAGTATTTGGATTGTTTAAATAATGAATAAAAGTATTTAATAGCTCTACATTTATATTTGTTAAACAAACTCTGCACATTTACGGTTTAAAAATACTTTACACATGAGTCTAATTATATTCCGTCATTGTGTGCACTACTAGAAAAACTAAATTCAGAGAGGGTACAAATCTGTGATTAAAGCAGAGCCATGTTTATGCAATAATAATAATAGTATTAACATAACATAAAGAAAAATGTTAGAACACTCTCTTTTTTTGGAAAGAAAGAACGCTCTTTTTTTAACACTCTCTAATACTTACTTTTTTTATTGGATGAAAACTATGTAGATCTCACCACTTTATATGAGATTCATTTATAAAAGGAAAATGCTAGATGTCACGAAAATTAATTTCATGATATTGTCCGGACGTGAGGTGGCTGTTGGCAAATGGTACAGCGGTGCGGTTGAAACACTATCAAACTCTTCTCTCTCTCCCTTATCACCCTTTTCTGTTCCAACCTTTTTCAATTTTATCTCTTCAACCTTACTCTTTTCTCTTCTTCACTAAAAAAACTCATAAACATGATGATCACAAAATTAATATCGGCTCCAGAATTGCAAAATTAAAGAAAGGAAGAAGAAGAAGAATTCAGCTTCAGAGAGAAATACTCCCTCTGGTCCTTATTATAAGAAACAATTAACTTTTTTGATTCATTGTGTAAGTGATGTATCTAGTCTATATTTCCAATAAGATACATTAATTATTCTATGAACCTAAAAAGTCAATTTTTTCTTATAATAAGGACCGGAGGGAGTAGCATAACTTCAAATGGTACCAATGGTTTTAATAGGATGCTTAAGAGAGAAAGAGCATAGGTTGAAGGATTTGTACAGAGAGAAAGTGCTTGCTTTAGATTTTCAGTGTTCAAGAACTTAGAGACGGTACCAATGGTTTCAATAGAATGCTTAAGATTCTTCTTCAAAAAAAAAAAAAATAGAATGCTCAAGATTGGAGAATGGGTCTTCTCATTTATATCTTGTATTCTACGTAGGGGAAGTAGATCATTGCATGAAGGAATATGAAGAAAAATAAATTGGTTAAGTTTTATGAGGATCAAGGTGATTAAATTTGCCTTACAATTGGTTAAGTTTTACGTGTAGGTTTTGTCAACAATTCGTGAATTTCCGCGAACCACACTGTCGTGTAACCCTAATTTCTTCTCCTTCCCTCTAAATCGTTTAGGGTCAATTTTTTCTCCTTCATCCACCAAAGAGGGGGTGGTTTAGGGTCAATTTTTGACCCCAAATCACCCCTCTAAATCGTTTTTCTCCTTCCCTTCTATTTAAATAAGTGATTTTCACATTGAATTAGGTTTTCCTTTTGTGATTTCGTCGTCTTAGTGCGACACTGTTTTGTTTGTCGTCTTTATGCGACGTTGTTTGTCTTTTCCTCTTGTTCAGCTGTTTGTTCGATTCAGATTGTTAGATCAGCTTCAATCCAGTGCAGATCCAACCAATAACTTTGGCGTCATCAACGTTGCAGATCCGGAGACATGGCTATTCGGGTGATTTTAATATAGTCATATTTGTAGGCTTACGTACTTTGCCGTTTTATGCTATTAACATGGATGCTGTGAGTTTGTTCACAGATTCATCCTTTTTGTTTTTAACGAATTTGTATTGCATCGATGTACTCTATCAATTTTAATGAATGAATGTCGTTTGTTTTGTGTCAAAAAAAAAGCATCGCTGTTTATAAAATATGATACTCATGTAGATTTCACAAATAAGAGAGTGCGTGTTAGAGAGAATATCCATAACACCCCTCTTTGCACAAATATTTACATAGTTGTTTATTTAAACTTTTATAAATAAATAATAACATTGATCAAGTATTAATTAATGATAAGTAATATTTATTGAATTTTTATACCTGAGATAATTGGACTGGAACCATGTCGTCTAAAATGCTTGAGTACTATATACTATATGGTAAGATAAGTAAGGTTAACCCAGTAAACTTTTCAATTGTAAGTATTCTATTACTAAACAATTAGTCTGAAGTGATTAACAAATTCTATTAAATAACAAATTGTTTAAAAGAATTTGAGTTTAATTTTTTTATTGAATAATTCATAACTAGACTTTATTTACTTTTGACCGAACTTCTGAGTAATTACAAGTCACCTCCTAAAACTCAAAGTATTAACAACAAAAACTCTAATCCATATACGACTTTTTTTTTCCTACTTAATTTTGAGTAATGCATATTCCTACTTAGTTTTGAGTAATGAATACTTAGATATGAATTCCAACCTACCCTTAAGAAGAAAAGAAAAGAAGAAGAATTCCAACCTAATTAACGTACGTTTAAAAGTAAATAATTTCTTATCACGTGTTCAAATTTTTA
Source organism: Medicago sativa (assembly GCF_051527215.1). Taxonomy (NCBI): domain Eukaryota; kingdom Viridiplantae; phylum Streptophyta; class Magnoliopsida; order Fabales; family Fabaceae; genus Medicago; species Medicago sativa. Next base: position 6,678,405 of record NC_140753.1, read on the forward strand.
TATACATATATTGAACACTAAATCCAATATTTAGCACTAAATATTCGATTGGATCAAAAGTATGTCAATTGAACACTAAGTCTCTAGATATAATTAACCTTTTCAATTCAACGTCTCTAAGCTCACAATCGAGTTGTCTTTTGAATTGAGCATTTATATTACCAACTTGCATGATTAGTATTTGTGAGGCTCTTGCTAGCTACTTTAACAAAACTGATCCAACATATTAATAAGATTAAATTTGTTTTATATGCTGATTCTGATTTTCTATTCTCTCACGTTATCTTTAAACTGCAATTAATGATTAGGCATTGCTTTGGGCCTGGAAGTAATTAACAAGCCGGAATATATAGCATCATGAGGTGTTTAAAATTTGATCGTAAAAAAACAAGATGGATTCCATAAAAATAAAAATAAAAACAAGATGGACAATATATTTTATCAGATACAATATGAGAGGCCTTTTTTTTAGGAATCTGATAGATAATTTATAGGGAATTGCATCATCTCACGAGAGAATATCAAGCGAAAAATTCCCGACCGTGTTGTTGGCTATTACTTTGAAATGCAGTGGTTTTCTTGTTTTTATCCAAGAGCCCATGTTCTCCACCAAAAGGAAACTAAGAATGGAAAACAATTCGCAATCCATTCGCTATGTTAGTTGCAAATAGCACTACTCTAATTTATATTAGGCTAAAATATGGCAAAGATCCCGCAAATATGTCTCGTTTGGCTTTTGATCTTGTAAAAAAAAAAAATTCAGGTTTTCGTCTTTGCAAATTTTTGTTTTTTTAAAAAGTCCCTGGACCCATTAACCTTAATTTCCATATTTTTTTAAATTGATTTTTTATTTTTTATTAATAGGAATGCCACATCAGATGCTACATGACCACTTATGCACAATCAGTGTGCACCACGTCAGCATCAGAGTGCCACGTTGCAGCTTCAATGGGCCCAAGGATTTTTTTAAAAAACAAAAAATTTTGTAAGGATGAAAAACAACATTTTTTTACAAAGGACCAAAATCCAACCAAAGCATATTTGCAGGGACCTTTGACATATTTTAGCTTTTATATTATGTATTAATAAATGTATTAAATATATTTTATGAAATAGATGATAAATTAGATATGATGATAGATTGTTGGGTAAGTGGTTTGAGCTAAGTGATTAAAGGAGTTGAGGAGTTAAAAGTTCAAGGTTCAAATCAGAAAAAAAAATACTAACATAACAATTAACATACTAAGACGTGAGTTTCTTAATAATCGTTTTAAAAATATGAAATATAGATTTTTTTAGAGGAAATATAAATAGTATGTGCGTAATTTTGTCACACATGCAATCTAACCAAGTGATAAGGTTACACCATATTTTGTTATCTTTCCCAGGTTCGACTCTCTCTTGTCAAAGTTTGGTAAGTTTGGTAATTTTTATAAAACCCATTTTTTTTATAAGAGTGAAAACCCATTTTGATCCATGATAAAATATACATGGGTCAAATTAGTTCTAAGTCCCTTACAAAATTCATATTTTCTCCAACTAATTTTTTTTTTCTTCCCATTTTTAAACCGTAATTGGACATATGTGATCGTTAGGGGTGGAAATGAGCTAGGCCGAGCCGGGCTTTGTAAGGCCTAAGCCTGGCCTACTTCAAAAATTATAGGCCTGAGCCTGGCCTATTACCCGTCATAGGCTTATTTTCGAGGCCTGGCCTGGCCTTTTTAAAGGCCTGATGAAGCCTGAAAGCCTATTTAAAAGCCTATTTTACACTAAGGCCTAGGAACATCTATAAGCCTACCACTAAATAGGCCAAAACTTATGAAGGCCTAAAACACACAAATATGACTTCTACTAAATAACGAATACTTACGAAGGGCTAATCACACCAATATATCTGCTACTAAATAGCCAAATCATATGAAAGCTTGAGTTTATAAAAATAAAGCATCAACATTATCAATAATGAAATGCATATTATATATTAAAAGCTTAATAGGCCGGCCCGACGAGCTTAATAGGCTTTTTTTGTAAGCCTTAGCCTAGCCTATTTAAGTAAATAGGCTTTATAAAAAGCTTGAGCCTGGCCCTTTTATTAAACGAGCTGGGCCGAGCTAGGCTTTAAATAGGCTAGGCCATAGGCCCCTGTCGGACGGCCTGGCCTGTTCCCACCCCTAGTGATCGTTCAGTTATCTTATTGATTTTCACATGTATTGTTTACAAAAATAAGGAACATTTTAAGTCCCTACGGAAAAAAATTGGGACAATTTGGTCCATAAAAAAGGTAAAAAAATTGTGGAGTAAATTACACTCCTCTCTCCTCAAAGATGTTTCTATTACACTTCACTCATCTCTTATTGTAAAATATACACTTCCCTCCTCTCTAATTCAAATCATATTAGAAAACATTTCACTCTTCTCCCCTGAGAGAAATTTAAATTACATTATCCTCTCCTCTTTTGTTAAAATATACACTTTACTCCCCCAATAATTTTTTTTTGTTTCTAATAATCTATCAAAAAAATAATCTAAAACAATTCGAAGAAAAATAGTATCGTGGTTCCATTTTAATATAATCAAAATTTGAATACATACTTATCGCTATTTCTTATTCACAATTTCATTAACATATAGTTTTAATCCATACTATAAAATATAAAACCACCCAAATAAAACTAAAATATGTGAAAAATTACTAAAGCCGGTAAAGTATGGTTATTTCAAAGTGAATCATATACTCTAAATTTTAAAATTAATAACAAAATATTTAAATTTAATTATCATTGAAATTTAAATTATAAAGAAATAAATTTATTTTTCTTAAACGGTGGTTCAAAATTAGTATATATCATCAAAATTAAAGTGTAGTGCATATTTAATTATTGGGAAATGTTAACGAGTGCCCCCGGGCACTCTTTAAACACTTTAAATAGTAAGTTTTTTATAAAAAGTTGGGTAATCAATGCATTGAAAATTGTAATGATTGACTTTTTAAAGGAATAATTGCTAAATTGGGGATGCTTAAAGAGTGCCCCGGGGGCACTCGTTAACAAGACCCTTAATTATTTAGGAAGGGGTTGTAATTCAAACATCTCATGGGGAAGGAAGTATAAATTTTACTTTTCAAGGGGGGAGGGGAGTGTAATTTAAGCTTCTCTTAAGGGAGGGACGTGTAATTTACTAAAAAATGTAAGGGTGTGAGAGAAAATAGAAAAATGTAGTTTGTTAAATTTTAAGAGACTAAATTGATACTTTTTTTTGTCTGTCGTCATCACTGATACTCGCTGGAAATGGAAGGGTGTGGGAGAAAATGGAAGCATGAAACGACATGCAGGAAACCAAAACAGAAGGACGTGTGTTTAGGGTTTTCAATTTCACAAACCATTCATTGTTTCTGCATTAAACGGTAAATTATCCATTCTCTTTTAGTGTTAAACACGACCATTCATTCTCTTATTGTGAAACAGTTCAATTTTTTTTTTTGTTATATATTGATTTTATTTTAATTTCACGTTGGCACTTAACTGACATTGTTAATGCCACATAGTCAAATTAACAATAAACATCATAGTTCAATGATATAAACTGATTCAGGGACTAAATTGTCTCAGTTTAATTTTGTTAAAGACTAAATAGTCTTTTTATTTGTTGAGAACTAATTTGACCCCTATACATTTTGTCATAGATCAAAATGGGTCTTCAATCTTTTTATAAGATATTTATTAAAAGATCTGAACCAACTTGATTCACTGCGGGTTTCACCAGCTCGACCATTGAACCGCTTAAGTTTCTCCAATTTACTTGCATACCCAGTCCGATGAGCTGGCTAACCAGTGAACCCCTTTGTTTTCCATTTCAACCGGCAATACCTGTTGGTCCGAGTTTTAAAACATCGGCTTTATGAATTTGTCTTCTTTATGAATTTTAATGAGCTTATATAATTGATTTGGAGATCAAATGTATCACCACAACGCTCATAAAAAAAAACACAATTCATGAAATACAATTTAGTCTCTTAAATGTGCGATTCTTCCCTACAAATATAGAGAATTTGACATTTGATCCATGTAATTGTTTTCAAATACCCTGCAATATAATTACTACTCCCTCCGTCCCGGAATAACTGACCCATTTTCTAAAAAAAAGCGTCCCAAAATAACCGACTCATTTCAATTTTCAATACAACTTTCATCATTCCCAATACAATATAACACTAAATAATACTACTTTTATCATTCCCAATACAATATATTCCACTTTTCCTTTCATTTATACACTTTTCTTAATCTGTGTGAAAAACCAAAGTAGGTCAATTATACCGGGACGGAGGGAGTAATCATTATTAATTTGGTCTCTAAGATCGTTTTCTTGAAACGATTTACATATTTAACCCTAATCACATATAGGCTTGATTTTTCATTTGCAAAGTATTTCACCCACCACATTAATGCATTATAGTGGTCAAAAGATATAAAATTGTTCCATTGGTAAAAACTCAATTCGAATCCAAAATATCTAGTTAAACTTGAAAAAGAAAAACTGGAAAATCCTATCCAAGGCAAGTTTTAATTTGGATTCTCTAGATCCTCTTTTTGTCTTGTTATTGATGTACGATTTCGTTATACATTCAACCTTAATCACGTTATATCAGCCATTTATATGATGGTTAATTTTGTTATATAAATCAATATGTATAGGTCATTGAATCTACATCTAGCATTCATTGGGTTCCAGGGAACTATACTGGCTATGTCCTAATCAGAAAGCATAATTGTGCAAGTAGTCAAATTTAAAATTAAGAAGCTCGTTTCATGGAATGCAACTGTTAATTAGCACGACCTAATGAGTTTCAATATCCCCCTTTTGTCGCAGATGAAAAAAGTGTGATAGAGAGAGTTGAGAAGAGTACGACGACCCTTCATATAATGTTTGGGGTGCAACGCAAATTGGTGGGTGGGTGACACAAAGGTTAAACACTTTCTTACCTTACCGTTTTAATGGTATTGTTTTTTTTTTAGGGTTAAATATGTTTTTAGTCCTGTAAATATTTCAACTTTTAGTTTTAGTTTCTTTAAAAAAATTCTTCAACTTTTAGTTTTCAAAAGTTTTTCATCTTCACTTTTAGTATCTCTTTTAAAGTAAACTCATATGTAAAATTCATATTTTTGAATAAGATTTTGCATAAAAATTTAAAATATTATAAGGATCTCTCATTTTTTTTATTTTTTTTAGCAAAACAAGAATTAAATATTAATTTTTATATTTTTGGCGGTTAAAAATTCATATTTAATTTATGTTTTGTTAAAAATTTCTAATTTTTTTAGAGAGATTTTATAATATTCTACATATTTATGCACAATTTCATTTAAAAATACAATTATTTATGCACAATTTCATTTAAAAATACAATAATTAACTTAAAAATAGGGACCAAAAGTAATGATTGAAAATTTTATAGGGACTAAAACGAAAAATTAGTATATTTATAGGGACCAAAAACATATTTAACCCTTTTTTTTACCCTTATAATTTCGGTAGGCTAAGTTCACAAAGTTCACCTTTAGCTTTAAATGAGGTCCTGCAAGTGGGCAATGAGATTCAACCCTTAGATTAGTCAGTTCTTAGATCGGATATCGAGTTTTCAAAAAAAGATGAAGAAAATAATTTTACTAATGAAAGTCTGACAATAACTCAAAAGTCAAGATTGCAGAAATATAAGGTGCAATCTTTAGTCATTATGTAATTCGAATTATGAAGAACATGTTTAGCTAAATAATGAGCAGTTTGGTTGGTCTCGGTCTAAATTGTACTAAATTTAAACTATGAAAACAAAGACTAAAATCAATACACTACTCAATAGACGTGACATAGGTGGAAGATTGCTGATGAACATTCAATCCCAATACTACATTAGAAGCATCTGATTCTACTATGAGATTCAGAAAAGAGACGTCTTTTGCTAATTTCAAACCATTCTGCATGACTAAAGCTTCTGCTATATCTGAACCTGGTAAAGAAAAAACTTGTCGGCAACTAGCATGAATGACAACATCTTCATTATCTCTAACCACAACAACAATACCCTATTTACCCCCCTCTATCAGATATATGTTGTGTCAACATTAAGCTTATAACAGACACTAAAAGAGGGGTACTGGACATCGGATATGGGCAAATTTAGACCTCCACTTAGTGTATCTAACAATATCGTATGAACACTCTTAAAATTAACTATTATCTTATTGTCTTTTGAACCGTGGCAACCACACCAACATCAATTCCCTCAAAACATTTTTTTTTTGTTTCTAGCGCAACATATTTCATAACTCAATACCTAAATAAGATTTAAACCGTCTAATCCAAATACTCTCAACTTGAAATCCAATTCGAGCTATCTCATATACTTAATAGATATCTCCCTCAGCTGAAATTTAAACTTTGGTTTGTTACGTTATGCCAGGATAACCTCTTCTGATAATTCCAATCCTTATTGGTTATAAACCTCCTTTCGTTTTTTTTTTGTTCGTGATAATATAGACCTCTATTTTAAATTACTACTAGATATAGCAATTATCGTGAATCAATTGAAGTGATGATTTCCTACGATGAAAATTTACTTCTTTTCCTGACCAATGATAGTTTACTTATAATATCCAATTCCTTCTTTTTAAGGTTATTGAATTGAAGTTCGAACGTGGAGGAGGTTAGCAGGAGTTAGTAATATTACTCCAGTTTGTAGTGAAATGGAATTGCTCTTATTGCGTCCATGAAATGACTTATCAACAGCAATACCATAAACAATACTACTAATAAATTCCCTAGCTCTTTATTTTGTTTTTCTAGCATCAATTTCAGCTATATATATATTATCATATGTTACTGCCACGTTTGACCTAATATTGTCTCCCTTCTAAAACCCATGTTATAATTATTAGTCAGATCCCACCCATCAATAATTTCTAAACATCAATGTCGTGACCAAATTTCAATCAGAGTACATGCATTTCATGGAACCAATGTTGATGACGTAAAATAAGAAAGGGAGAAAGAGACAATGAGCCATTCTTTTACTCCATGCTGATTGTCACGCACGTTTCTTCACATTCATTGGTTGTCCATGCTCTGGTGTTTATTATCTGTACAATAAGTTAAGTATTTTGTTTTTACGCTTGCTGTTTCAATATTTCATTTCACTTTATTTTTTTTTTGAGGAAAATATTTCATTTCACTTATCACTTTTCTTATAATAAAAAGTTTATGTTAATTGCCATGTAAGTAAAACTCAATTGTAAAATGAGATGGCTACATTTGATATGATGATAAGACACGGATTTGAATCCACAATTTTTTATTTTTTATGATTTTGTATGTGAGTTTTAACGTTAGATGACTGTTATTAACCTCATGGTATATTTAGAGGTAAAAGTTGTAATCTAAAACGTAGTATTATGTGTGTATGTGTTTTGTAACATAACAAATCTCAATTAATTTAAGTAATATATGAAGCTACAACTGCACTGTAATCGCAAAGATAGACACACTTAACTGAGTCGCATAAACAAAGATTGTGTTCATTGTCTTTCCATTTATGTTTCAATTATTCTTCTATTACACTAGTTGTTCTTCTAACATTAGCCATTTTAAGTCGGTTAATTCTATACATAAAAATATTAACTTGAAAAACTAAGGTCTTGAGAATTTTAATTTTAAGACCATATTATCTAACTTCTAAACTTTTTTGATGATAAAAAATTTAGGGTGAAGGAAGGGTGTTTTAGTCTAAGCATGGAAGACATTTGAATCCCACTTCTATACCTTTGGTAAAAGTGTATGGCAAACTTTTAATTTGCTAATATATGGACCACAAATATTAGATTTGAGGTCACCTAGTTTGTGATTCGTAGGGTCCATTATTAGAGAAGCTTTGATCAATCCTATATTCTTCCATGTGTACAATTTCTATAGTTAATTAGTAAGTGCACTAAACCCACCTGCGCATGCTTGCTCTTGCCTCTTGATGTATACGTCTATTGCAGGTTGAACAGCAAACATGAAGATTTGGCAATCATATCCTTTTTAATAAAAACAATAGTTGGATATTAATGGTGAACACATACTTTCCTACCCATTGCAGAGACAGAGGCAGGAATTTTCTGATTTCATTTGAGTTAGGTCGTCCACAAACAAATCCTTTAATATTTTTCTATGAAAAAAAAAACAATTAGGTGACTTTTTCTTTTTCTTTAGGGCTAGAGAGTACGGACAAAGATATTTGTATATTATTTGCCAATAAGATCCTTACTTCGAGTCTCCGACAATTGGATTTGGGCTGCATCCTTAAGATGCTATGTATGAGTTAAATCTTTACCAACTTGACAAACCTCAGAAAAAACTCATATAATTTAATTATCATTTATAGAGACAAGATATGACAAATGTATGATATCCTGATTCAACATGTTTGGTGCGCCACATAAATTTAACATATTTCTTATCTTGTTTCACTCTCTTCTGTTATTTTAATCCTTAGTTTTTCATGGGTTAAAAACTAAGGATTACAAAACCCTCCCGTCCCCTCTCTCTCAGATCCGCCTCTCTCTACTCTTTCTCTCAATGGCGACACTTTCATCTACGATATTTTGTTGTGCTCATTTCATTCCACGTCGTTCTTTTAGCTTACAACATCAAATATCACTTATAAAGTCCTAACTTAGTTGTATCTATCTCTCTTAGTTATATGACATACAACTAAATCGTAGTTATATAAAGTCTTGACTTGTGCCACTTTGCCAGACCATAAAATAAACTTAAATGAGACAAAAATACATTCAATCATTTATGACTTATCCTTTTTTTTGTCGTCATATATCGAGATTGTGCAAATTTATTCATTGGTCTTTTAGGGTTTTTTAAATCTCGAATTATCTTACTGATTATTTGTCTTCTTATTATTGGTGCGGAGAGTACATGGCCTCTAGAGGTCACCCCCCACCCTCACACACACATTTTTAATAATTTTTTATATATACTACAATTAAACTATATTTCTACCATTTAGCATGTTACTATATTAATTAGCAACTAATATCATTAATTTTGTACTTTATATTCTTTTAAATTGTCTCACATTTCATAAAGTTCATCAATATGATCTCTCTAGAACACATTTTAAATCTAAAAGAAAAATAAGGGAGTTGGTGGAGTGTGTTGTGTGATCAATTAATCTTAACGTACTTTTATAGTGTTGCACTTTACATTTTTAATTGTGTATTATGTTTATTATTATTTTTTAACCATATGTTTAGTTATCTTTTATTTTAATTTGGCTTAACTGAAATTCTGAGTTAATCTTCAGATTTTAAGTGCATTTTGATCAATAACTTAGATTGTAGTACTTATATGATTGAAGCTTAAAATATTAACAAACAAATAAATGTATCCTTAGACAAAAGCTACGAGGTCAATTCTATAGTGCACAAACCAGATAAATCCTCATATTATGCACAATTTAATTTCCATAATTGGATCAATAAATATCAATAGTAATTTAAATAAAAAAATACTACATTTGTGTATGATGTAAGATCATTTTACTTCTGCATAACATATTAGACAAAGTCAAACTGCATTCCCTATTTATATTGAAAGATAAATTTTCCCTTGGCCCAAACCTTTGCTCACTTATCTAAGTTATGCTCATAATTTTTTTTTTTTTGACAAACAAGTTATGCTCATAACTTGAAATACGTATATTGTTTTTTTTAACAAATATACATACATTGCTGCTGATTAAGAAAAACCACGATGCTTTAGTAAAAAAAATAAAATACCACTATGGATATAGAATGTAAAAATTAAAAAACACATGTGATCTAAATTTGGGGTTTCTCTTCCCAACCCTACAAAATATGAACAACTTGTGGACAAATGAATGAATAAGAAAGCACTACATGAATTTGCTTTTTCACGATCTCGTTTTTCTTTTTTCTTTTCTTCAGTATTTGCTATCGTAAGTTAGGATGTTCCACTAAAAATATTAGGTTGGCCAATAAAATTGGTTTTAAATAGATACCCAAAATACAAAGTGATCTATCCTTACACTGACCCACTGGTTCTTCTCATATCTTTAATTATTTGTTAAATTCTGTTGGCATTCAAACCTAAATATAGAAGTTTCTTTTTAGTTTCCTTCTAATAATAGCACATCAACCCAAACACGTGCAAAAAGAAAAGATAATGGATTAAACACTGTTTTGGTATTTTATCTCACATTTCGAAATTTATGTAAATCCCCTAAAAAAAAGTATATATTAGTCTTTTGATTTGATTAAAATTGTGTTAGTTTACTTCTTTTCGTCTACTATGACATGCAACTACTTTTTTAAAAAATTACACATTTCCAAACTTGCTTCTTTTGTAAAAAAAAATTGCCTCCGATTTTTTGTTTATCTTAATGTAATATTTTAAAACCATTTTCATCATTATAAATTATTAATTATTATATCATTTGGAAGTTTTAATATAAGAAACACCGGATAAATATTTGTCAATAAACAATATTGTTGTACAATTCATACATGGGAGAACAGTTAGTCACTAATTAATCAATCAAATTGAGTTTATATATATATATATATTCTAAATAACAATAAGAGTAAGGAGATTATGATCCCTAAAAAAAGTAAGGTTATGAATCTTGTTAGGGAGAAAAGGTTGTGGATGGTATGTATTCAGGAAACGAAATTGTAGGTGATCGATGAGTTCATGCGTGCATCTATTTGGGGTTCAAATTACGTTGGTTATTCTTATAGCCCGTCTATTGAAGCCTCATGGGGTAGTTTGACGTTGCGGGATTGTTCTGAGATGGAAGAGATATTCTCCATGTCTACAGATCACGCTCTCATTGTGCATGGTCGATTTATTAAAAATGGTAAAGATTTTTCGTTGATCAATGTGTATGCACCTTATGATTCTGGGTGTAAGCATGTCTTATGGAATAACTTAAGTGGGTTGTAAGATATGCAAATGAATGCTAATTTGTGTCTTTGTGGTGATTTTAATGCCATTTGGTCCAAAGAGGAAAGGAAAACTAGGAGTGGTGGATCTCAACAAGATGATATTGATCACTTCAATTTGTTTATAGAGGATAATTCTTTGTATAATATTCCTCTAAGATGTCAAAGTTTTACCTGGTATCGTGGTGATGGACTATCTATAAGTCGGCTCGATAGATTCTTGGTGACAAATAAGTGGTGCACTCAATGGAGAAATTGAATCCAAGTCGCTCTTGTTCGAGGTTTGTCTGTCCATTGTTATGTGATATGATGTTAGCAGTTGATGACGATAATTGGGGTCTGAAGCCTTAACGTAAGCTGAAACGATGGGCTGATTTCCCGTTTATAAACAATTTGTTGTTGATAAATGACAATATTTTGATGTGAATGGTTGGGGTGGGTATGTTCTCAAAGAAATGCTTAAATTAATTAAAGGAATTTTGAAAATTTGGCATCAAACTCATGCTGAGAATATGGATCGCAGGTTGAAAGAAGTGAAAGATCGAATTTTGGAGTTGGACACTAAAGGGGGTGAGCATGCGCAAAATTTGTTTTCTAAAATCAAACATTTATAGTAACGTGCAGAGGAAAAAGTTTAGAATCAAGTGCCTTAAGAAAAGGGATTCTAACATAAATTTCTTTCATGGGATGATGTCTAGTAAAAAGAAGAGCAACATTATTATTACTTTAAATGTTAGAGTGGTGTTCTATGATCACTTTTCAATTCATTTTAAAGCAGATATTATTGATTAAACTAGTTTGGATGATTTGACATTCAAGTGTCTCAAATGGCCAGAAAGTGGCGACCTTATTAGATCGTTCAATGAAGAGGATGTTAAACATGCACTATGGGATGATGTCTAGTAAAAAGAAGAGCAACATTATTATTACTTTAAAAGTCTTGGTCCCAATGCAATTAATTTCAGCTTCATCAAAGATTTTTTGCGAGAAATCAGGTCCAATTTTATGAGGTTCATTTCTAAATTTCACAAAAATGGAATATTAGCAAAAATATTAAATTACACTTTTATAGTTCCAATTCCTAAAGTAGAGAGCCCACAAGGCTTATTAGACTTCCGACCAATCTCGTGATTGGGTGCATGTACAAAGTGTTGGCTAAGGTGTTAGCCAATAGACTTCAAAGGGTAATAGGCAACGTCATTACTGAATCACACTTGACTTTTGTTAAACGGAGGCAAAATCTTGATGGAATCATTAGTGCTAATGAGGTGGTAGACGAGGCTCGTATGTTAAAGATGAAATTATTGTTGTTCAAAGTTGATTGTGAAAAAGTTTATGATTTGGTGGATTGGAATTATTTTGAAGTGGTTATGAGAAAAATGAATTTTACTATTTTGTGGGGTAAATGGATCACGGAATACGTGAGCACGACAATAACATTGGTTTTTGTTTCTTTCAAAAAAAAAAACATTGGTTTTTGTTAATAGGAGTCCAATGGATGAATTGAATCTAATAACTTCGTCCAATTTGTTAGCTTAGGGTTGCTACTATGAAAATTCGGTCTTTTCTTCATTTGATTCGGCTGACTTGTGTCTATCTTTCAGCAAGAGAAAATGTCATTAAAACAACTCCTTTGACAAAGTAAAACTCTTCTCTTTCTAATGGTTTGAAAGCAAAGAACAAAAACAGCTTCTGAAGGCAACCATCAACTTCTCTTTCTCAATTATTTACTTTTTTTTATTTATTTTCTACCTAACTTCCCTAATTTTATGCCCACTATAACTAACCATTCACTCATCTTCCTCAATTATTTAATTTTTTTCCATTTATTTGAGTCAACTTAACCAAATTTTATCTTTTATACACACACACAAAGTTGTCAAGTTTCTTAGGTAATTTTTGGATCTAAAAATAGGGTTACTATTTTCACCCTATTGCCCCTAATTTTCTGCCAACTATAAGCAACCATGGACTTCTCATTCTCAATTATTTCCTGTTTTTAATTTTTTTGCCCAACTTCCCTAATTTTCTTCCAAGCAACCATCCACTTCTCTTTCTAAATTATTTAATTTTTTAATTTACTTTTTCCATTTATTTGAGTCAACTTAACCAATTCTTATCTTATAGTATATGTTAGATCATCATATCATATAAAAGTTCTTAATTCTTTTTTTAATAATAAAAGTTTTTAAGCCTTAGACAATCTTTTGGAGTAAAAAAATTGTTGTAGATTTTACAATTTTTTTTATCTTTTTTTTAAAAAAAAGGCAAAAGTTATGGTGCATAAGGAAATCCTTGTGCACCTTGCATAAATCATTCACAACCATCAGATCTAGTGTACATGTGTAATAATCCTAGGCTTCTCCTCTCAAACTACACCAAATCAAGGAATAAAGAAAGAGGTATAAGTGAAACATAAGTTAAAATGTTTCTCTCTCTAAATTATTTTAGAGAGAGAAGCTCTGCAACAAAGGTTATCTTCTTCGATCAACATTAAAACGCCGGCGCGGTGGTGGCCGGCCCAACAGGGCGGCGCCACCGCGTCGGAAAATTCAACTTCCTTTTTTTGAAAACTGAAGACACTTTCCGACATCCTTTTTCGCGCTGGTTAAGAATATGGCCTTAGATTTTTCGAAAACTCAACGGTTTGTTCTAGATCTAGAAAAATGGATCACGGTTTTACCTTTCCTTTCTTCTTCTTCTAGATCTAGAACCAGCTTTGTTTTGTACAGATCCGGTTCGGATTGTGTTGTGATTGCTTGAGTTCGGATTTGCTTTGTTATTCTAGATGATGATGATGATGATTTGAAAAGGTTGTTGTTATTTGTGAGATAAGGAAAACATATTGATGGAGATAGTGTTGTTCTTGGAATCAAAAGAAAAGGATTGTTGCTGGAAATTTTTATCTGATGATTGTTTGCTGGAAAAGAGTTTGATGGATTTGTAGTGAAAGCTCAAAAAATGAATTGCTGGAAAATATTGTTCATGTTGTTCTTGCTGGAAACCATTCCCACAGCAAAATGGTTTTGGAGTACAACTCACAGAAACCATTTCCACAGTAAAATGGTTTTGGAGTACAACTCACATAAACCATTTCTTCCCCCCTCCTCCAATTGTGTTAGTCCAAAACTGAATGATGGCAATGACTCTAGGTCCTTAGTTTTTTTTCACCTGCTGGAAATCATTAAGTACATCCAATGGTTTTGGAGTACAATTCACAGAAACCATTTCCACAGTAAAATGGTTTTGACATAATTTCATGTTTTCATTTTTTATTACATGTTTTCATTTTATCTAAGACATGTTGAGTTTTTTACATGTTAGTGTAAAAAAATTCTGAACTGGAGCATTTTTCTTTGTTTTATTAAAATGATTTTAAGCATTTACGCGAACAATTAAACTGAAATTTCGATTGTCAAAAAAAATAAAAATTAATTAAACTGTGATTCACGTAAATGCTTCAGGCTACTAATCAGACCAATGATCACTACTAATGTGAGAAAATAGACAAATATTAATTAGGACATTATGAAAACAAATTAAATTCCGTAAAAACAAAATAAATGGTAAGGAGATATTAATTGTTATTAGAATTTAGCTTTCACTTGGGGTGTAGAAAGCAATTATGTTGGGCTACCGGTTAATGGGCTGGGATTTATGCACGGTGCATAAGGATTTCCTTATGCACCATAACCACACCAAAAAAAAAAAAACTCATATTTCTAAGTTCTCTTAGGAAACTCACATTCCGGTCATTATTATAAGCAAAAATCAACATTTTAGATTAATTCATTATATGATGCATATTGTCTTTATTATAGACCACATACATCATTTAATGAATATAAAATATTGTTTTTTGCTTATAATAGTGACCGGAGAGTGTATTTGAGGCAAAAAGGTTGTTGCAAATTTTCTTTCTAATTTTTTACCTTTGTCAAGCCTCCTCGTTCGGTTCGCTCAGGTGGTCTTCCCTTATCTTCTCTTCGCTAACGTCTAGAGTTGTTCTGGTTTAAAAAAGGAGCACCGGCCGAGCGCCCTGAATGAATAATAAATGGACAGCAAAGGGAATCGATGATTCTTATTCAACCGAGTTGAAGTTAGTCAAACATATAATAAATCTAAATTAAAAGCTCCTAAGTATTAAATATATTTCGACAAGTATTAAATGCACTAAATAATATTATAAATAACTTAAACGATGAATTAAATACATTTTTCAATCACTTTATTTTCTTCACCGCTTTGCATTGAGCGCAATTTCATGGATTCGCGTGAACCACCACAGTCTCCTCACCCTCAGCAACTTCAATCGAAAAATATTGTACTAGTAGGCCTTAACCCATTCACAAAGTAACTTATTTTGAAATATGAAAAGTCAAATTTAATACACATTATAAACAAAAGACAATTTGGTAATATTAACACAAAATTGACACATTAATTGCATTAACAATTTTTTTTAAGAAATGTGAAAAATATAAAGGGACTTATATATAGAGACGGAAAGAGTATATAGTAATACAATTTTACAAATATAAGCCTCTTAAACAAATTTTAGAGGCAAAAAAGTTGTACAAATTCTTGAAAGAAAAAAAAAAGTTGTTACAATTTATTTATTTTTTATGAAATAAATTCAAAGTAGAATTCATTTTTCCTTAAAAGTTAAGTCACTCGTTAACATTTTCCATTAATTAGAAATCACAATGCACAAGATCATATATCATCAAAAGTGCATTAATGTTTCAACATGCACTTGTTATATAATTAGCCTCTAAATGAATCTTTTTCAGACCAGGAGTCCCAAAATATCTCCAACCAAAGAAGTTTATTGGAAACATTACACCAACAAAAAATCACAAAAATGGTGTTCCTAGATTCACAATGGTTTATCCTAGTAGCAGCTCTGTTGGGTGGATATGCATTTGTGTTTGGGTTCCTTAGGAGATTGAATGAGTGGTACTATGTTAGCAGGTTGGGAAAATTACAACATTACCCTCTCCCACCAGGTGATATGGGTTGGCCTTTCCTTGGTAACATGCCTATCTTCCTTAAAGCTTTCGAATCTGCTGATCCTGATTCCTTCATTAATAACCTTGTTTCCAGGTATTTCTCCATCTATTGTTCATCTAGAAAACGTTGAAAGATGGAGTAAAAAAAAATATTGAGTTACTATTTGGGTCTTGGTAACAAGTTGTGCATAGACATTTTGCAATGGAAACAACAATATTTAATTTTTAAAATGAATACATCATTTTTCAACATAAATTTTTGGGTTAAATATGTTTTTGGTCCCTATAAATATACCCACTTTTCGTTTTAGTCCCTATAAAATTTTCCTTCAACTTTTAGTCCCTATAAAATTTTCAATCACTACTTTTGGTCCCTATTTTTAAGTTAATTTTTGTATTTTTTTAATGAAATTGTGCATAAATGTGTAGAATATTGTAAAAAAAATTCCAAAAAAAAAATTAGAATTTTTTAACAAAACACAAATTAAATAGAAATTTTTAATCGTAGAAAATATAAAAATTCATATTAAATTTATGTTTCGTTAAAAAATTCTAATTTTTTTAGTAGAGATTCTCATAATATTATGAATTTTTCTGCAAAATTTTATTCAAAAAATAAGAATTCTACATATGAGTTTACTTTAAAGGAGGGACAAAAAATGAAGATGAAAATTTTTGTAGAGACCAAAAGTTGAAGAAATTGTTTAGAGGGACTAAAACGAAAAATTGACATATTTACGGGGACCAAAAACATATTTAACCCTAAATTTTTTATACTCTCCGGAATGAAAAATAAGCAAAAGTGATAGTTGAAAGGTCAATGTGTATGGTTAAAAATTTACATCAACTTTTTAACGATGCTATTTGCTTATATTTCATTTTGGAGGAATATTTGTGTCTTTGAATAGTGTTTAAGCAGGACCGACCCAAGGGTTAAGCCACCCAAGCAAAGGTTTTAGGCCGCAAGATTTTGTGTTAAAAAAAAAGCCTCAAAATAAGTCAATTTAACTATAAATATATAATATGACAGATTAATAATCAATATTTATTTAGCTTAGTTGGCCAATCTTAAGGCCTCAACCTTTTGGTCCTAATAAGTTCAAATTTTGGATTCAACATAACTTGATTTATTATGCTTTTAATAAGCATTGTGTTATTTTTTTTTATTTATTTCAAAAGGCCTCATTATAAAATTTGTTTTAAGTCTCTTGATATGTTGGGCCGGCCCTGTGTTTAAGGGAACTCTTTACTACATCCGTTCTAAAATAATTGAGTCATTCGAACATTTCACACATCTCTGTCTTTATATATATAAATGTTAAACACCTGATTAACCCTAATTTATAGTTCTGAAAAAAATTAATGAAAAAAAAATTAATGAAATTGTGTTATTTTTTTTATTTATTTCAAAAGGCCTCATTATAAAATTTGTTTTAAGTCTCTTGATATGTTGGGCCGGCCCTGTGTTTAAGGGAACTCTTTACTACATCCGTTCTAAAATAATTGAGTCATTCGAACATTTCACACATCTTTATCTTTATATATATAAATGTTAAACAGTTCTGATTAACCCTAATCCCGCCTCCTGATTAACCCTAATTTATAGTTCTGAAAAAAATTAATGAAAAAAAAATTAATGAAATGAAAAACGAAAAAAATTAATGAAATAAAATAAATTAATGAAATGAAAAACAATCCTTTGCAAGTATCGAACCCAATCCCAATTGCATGCACTTGAGATTATGTTTGCCACCAAGCCACTAATAATTTTGTTGATATAATGTTGCTTCAATCAATACTAATACATTTGTATAAGCCACTAATCCGCCTAAATTTATGCATTAACTACTCACAAGTCCACTAACCCCACTATTAGCAACTCGATTGCATGGTTTCGGTTCCTTTTTGTTTTCCTTTCATGTTTCAGGTGAGTTACAGAATAATTGGTTGTTGACTAACCCACGATGCAGGGAGAATTGCAAGGAGATGTTGAAGGCTATAATAAATTAATTGGAACGGTTACACCTATTGCTAAGGCTTTTTTTTTTTATTTTTAAAAAGGAATATTTTGGTAGGTTTAATAATTATATTCCCCACTTTGAATAGTATTCATGTCCATAAACTACTTTCAGAAGGAGCAGCAAGACCATGTACATGTAAACTCTGATCAGAACAGGTTTGATTTTTTTTTTTTTTATTTCTTATTCCTTGATTTCCATTTCTTATTCATGTAACTGGGTTTTAAACTGAAAATTTCTTATTTGATTTAAAACTGCATTTTTTTGTTTTACACTACTAAAAAAAATAATCACACTACCAAAAAAACTGGATTTTTTTTAAACTGTGAACCTCAATTTTGTGGCTACAATTTCATTTTTTTTTTCCCATGGTTTACTTGACTTTTATAGTTTACATCTTTTTATTAGCCGACAATCCCATTATTGCCTACCATGTTTGCGCTCAAGAAGATAAAATACTCAAGGTATGTGACCTGTAGTTACTGAAGTACATTATGTTCTTATGGTTTAATTTTGTAGTTTTTTAATTATGTTTCAACAAACAATTGCATTGGGTGTTGTTTGTAGTCTATTGTATAATTCTTTGCATTCTTTTGTGCTGAATATTTGATCATATGTTGAAATTTGATGCAGCCTCACCAAAGACACAATTTGATGCAGCCTCATCATATGTACGAAGTTGAAGAATAGTTGTTCTGCGATGTGTTTTGTCTGCTACATGCTTGGTCATGGGTTTTTTCAATTACCTATTAAAAGGTGTGGTTCTTTTCTTACTTATATTTATTTTCTTTTAATTCCCTTAATTTTTTTAATTATATTTACTATTAATTATGCATGTTATACTGTATAACATTTGGTGATTGTGTCTTTGAAATTTTCTCCTGTTTCTTTCAGTGAATCCTTTGGTAATTACAACCTAACTTTTTTTTTCTTCATGAAAACATCTAATTCATTCATGACATCATTCGATGGTTATATCCTAACCTTAAATGTGATAAAGTGTATAATTTATACTATTAGTTTTATGGTTGTGTGTTTAAAGTCTTATCTACATGATTTTTTTTTTTGTTAAGAAATCTTACTTGCATGATAATAGGTATTTTTAACTAATATGACAAATGAATGTGTATTGGATAGGATTTAGATGATCCTGTTACAACGTATTTAGATGAAAGATTTTGAGGGCACACATTGTGGTCCTACTCAAGCTATGCTCTTACTGAAGTACATTTTGTTCTTACGGTTTAATTTTGTTCTTATGGTTTAAACACATTGGTAAAAGATAAAAACCACAGTTTCAGTTAGGATACAAGGAGTTCTTTGCGGGACACTTCTAAACATGGATCGTCTCCAAAAGAATTATAACATTGCAAGCCACCAGTCTCAAATTCATGATTATGCTTAAGAGTGATGACCCACTCTAAATAAGCAAAAACTTTGTGAATGATAGCAAGCCCAATAATAGCATATCAATTTTCTATTGTGGAAATAAATATTTATGATGACTATTATTTATCTTAATTATATTATATGTTGCAATGTCAAGAGTTACTTCAAGGAAATGCTTAAAGATATTGATAATAGACGATGAAGGTAAAGATACAAATGAAACATGAAATGTAGTTTACAAAGAAGAATTTCAAAATGTTCAATAATTAATTATTTACTCATTGTTTAAAATGAATGTAACTTCATTCATGATATTGAAAATGATTTGATTTGATTTCTTCAATAGTATCATTGTAGTCTTTATCTAAATGGTATGTATTATGCATTCAAGGATAGCCACAAGTAATGATATAACCAATTTCATATGAAACTCAAAAGACCCGTGCATCGCACGGGTTGGAGTCTAGTATGAAAAAAAAATGTATAAGCGAGAGAAAAAAATACTTTTAAGTATCAATATCAAGTATTAGTGTATTCATTATCTTCGTTGGTATATTCGAAGATAAAATTTGTCACAAACACGAAATAAATAGCTTAATATATTTTACTTTTTTTAATAAGAAAAATAGCATTAAGGAAAATACAAGGGTACAAACCCTAACAAAGAATGTCACATGTTAAACATTACAATCGATCCAAGCTAAAGAATTACGTACAACACTAATCAACAAAATTATATAGTTCAATCTCCTTACATTATGGGCTGCCACATTCCAACTCCTGAGATCATCTTAATATGCCATCAACGCCAAGAACCATCAGACCAACAACCTACATTTGCAACAACACAATTTTTCACGCCATCATTGAACCATTCCGGTTGGCCATTGTTCAAAACATCCATGGGCAATATCTCTCTCTCCCATTACCTTCTCTGGCACCACCTATACCTGTCACAATATCACTCAACTTGCCATATCTGCACAATAGCTCGTAAATATGGATACAAACGGAAAAAATAAACTTTTTTCAACTTCTTGTTAGTTACTGGATATTGATGCGATGATAATGATATTGGTTCCTGTAGAAATCCACACTCCGTTAATAAATTAGTAAAATTATCAAAATGTTATACTTTATCGTTCATTTTTATAAGAAGATATTCTCTTTTCATGTTTATTGAATATTTGTTTATGATAGTGACTCGGGGTAGTATACTTAAAAATCGTGTATGGACCTAACACAACCTCACAAAATCGGTTTTTGAGGTGAAAATTGCCCCCATTTATAAACACGTTGTCAGACCATCTCCTATCAAATGTGAGACTCTTAATAAATATTACTTAAACGTTCATATGACCGTAGCTTAATTTTCTAATTTATGCTAATTGTTTCATTAATAATTTTGTTGTCATAATGAGAGGGAAATGTATTGATATTTTAATGTGTTTATACTTTTTTTTTTAAAGATGAGGAAGAAATTATACATAATCATATATTTTTACACGTGCATTTTACTTATATATATACTCCCTTCGTTCCAAATTGTAAGAAAAAAAATCAAATCACACTTATTAAGAAAATTAAAACATAAGAATTTGGAGTATAGTTTTTTGTGTTTTCTTTGGAATAAGTTTCATGGGAAGATGCAAACAAAATTTTCATTGGCTATTGATTATGGAGAAGATGGGAGAGAGGGAAAATTGAATGTAATTTGCATTTAATTTCATAAGAATAAACAAAAGTTTTTCTTGGAAAAAATGATTTTTTTAAAAAACAAGATTAAATAAGATAAAAGTTTGTCTTTTTTACTTACATTTTGGGACAAAGAAAGTGAGTTTTTTTTTGCTTACATTTTGGGATGGATGGAGTATTTTTAAAAGTTGAAAAAATGTTTATACGACCCAAGAAAATATACTATAAAGAAATTTGTCTGTATAATAATTGTTGTTTTTGGATTTTCAAAATCTATTTTGAAAAAGAATTTTAGCCATTGAAGTTATTAATGGATAGAGTCATGACAATGTTGCTCTCTTTAATACGTTTTGTGGCACTACCCCAAATTGTGAAAGTAGACTATCAACCACGACGTTTCCAAGATAAAACAACACAGTTACAAATGCCTCATCGGGGTCCTACCGTAAGATCCATTCAATAAATACACCTTCAATATGGTACTAAGACCAGTTGCAATTAAGAGTGAAACCAATGGAACTTATCCTAAATGCATCGAGCACAAATGTGAAGAAGAGAGAAAGAGTTATTAATAACTCAATAGAACTCTTTGGTGTAAATTATGAACTAAATAGAGTTTTTTTTAATAAAGAGATTTCGCAACCGATTTGAGAAAATTCTTAGGAAAGAGACTCAGTACAAACGGACGAGTTCAATCAAAATTGAACTTGTAAGATTTAGGGGGAGAATGAACTGCCCAGTCAAATAGATACAGGGGGGACGAGTGTTTTGTGGAACCGACTCGATCAATTGGTGAGAAAAGTATTGGCCAAAAAAATTGCACAAACTTTAAAAATAATTAATATGTTTTTTCTTTCTTTTTTTGGTACTAAGAAAAGAATACTACTATATAAACACTAATAGGTGCTATTGATTTTTTTTCTATGTGAGACTTCCACTATTTTCAATTCACACACTAATTCAAAATCTAAAAGACTTATTGTTTAGTGTCAAAAAAAAAGACTTATTGTTTAGAGAACTTATATTTGAACACCATTGTTGGAACATGTGTGGAAATTGAGTAAAAAGACTAAACACAAATTCCCATGTTGGGTAGAACTAGTGTTGTGTGAATTGAAAAAAGTGGAAGTCCCACATCGGATGGAACACACACATTAGTAGTGTTTATATAATGGGGGTACATAAGCACTAGAGAAAAAAAAAATATTGATATATATTTTATTATTTGGAAATGATAAATTAAATAATTAGTTTAATCATTATTAGAAAGTGCTTTCTTAGTCCCCAAGTTTTGCTAAAATATTTTGGTACATAATATAATATATTTTTGTACTAAATTTAATATATTTTAGTACTCAATTAAGATATTTTTGTACTAGATCTAATATGTGAATTACTTAATCGCAAAGTAATATGTTACTTGTTCCCAAAGTTTCTCATATTACTTGTTCCCAAAGTTTCTCACTTATTAGTTGTGAATTTTCTCTATAAATAGAGAGCTCACACAGTGCATTCTACACACCAAAGAGTTTCATTGAGTTGTCGGGAACTCTTTCTCTCTTCTCCCCTTTTTGACTTGTGTTGACGAGTCTTTCATCTCTTCTCCCTCCTTCGACTTGTTTAACAAGTCCTTCTCCTTTTTCTACTCCTTTCTGTCCCTTCGGAATTAAGAGTGTTCTTAAGACCATAGTCCCTTTTCGGTTTAATGTCCCTTCGGAATTAAGAATGATCTTAAGTTCATAGTCCCTTCGGTAATATATGTCCCTTCGGAATAAAGAGTACTTTTAAGATCATAGTCCCTATTTGGAATAAACAATGTCCCGTCGGAATCAAGAATGATCTTAACGGTATATATAAATATTATGACAATATTTTTCTATTTGAGGAGAAATGGTGGTAACACCATATTTGAGTGGTCATAGTTCCATATTGATACTTTGGAGAAATTAAGGTTAGAATGGTGGTAACACCATATTTGAGTGATCTTAGCACCATAATAGAGTGGTAACAATACCATATTAAAGTGGTTTCAGTATTAAAGAGTGGTCTTAGTACCATATTTGAAGGTGTAATTCTCGAACGGTTTTCTACAGTGCAGTAGTTAACCGCACAGTTGTAACTGGGCTTGTTTTATCCTGGAGGCGCCGTGGTTGATAGTCTACCTTGTACAATTTTGGGTAGTGCCACAAAACGTCTTAAAGAGAGCGACCTGGTCGTGACTCAACCTATTAACAACTTCGGTAGATAATAGAATTTGGAAATCCAAATACAACAATTTGGAAATCCAAAAACAACAATTTTAAGACGTTTCGATCTACTATGTTTACCGAAGAAGTTACTTATTAAGGTTAAGTTGTCCCTAAATATATTAAGGATAAATCATGCTATAGAAATACATCTTTTGACTGAAACGATGAAGTGATTGTTGTTTTAAATAACAACACTAAAAAAATTCAAATACGTTGAATTTGTTTGAAATATGGTTTCGAAATCAAAGCCATATAGTGAAACAATAATTTGTTACAAAACAAATTATTTGTTACAGAACCAAACGAGTTTATTTTGTTACAAAACAAAAGAAACGAGCCAAAAAAAAATGTTTGGAGCTGAAAATAAAAAAATGCGAGCTGTCACGTAACAAGCGATGTGAGCTCAAAAGAAAATGTTTGGTTCCGTTTATTACTAAACAGTAACATTGATAAAGTTTTTTTTTTATTGGCTGGTACTTACGTGAGTTATTGTTTAAAACAATAACAAGAATTGCCATAAACTTTATGGCATATTGGGTATATAGACATGTTGCATGTTCTAAAAATAAGAAAGAATCTGAATTTCAGATTTCTACTGAATAAGACTGAGTTGACTCAGACTTAAAGAGAGACTTGTCTACCATACATTCTTGTGCAAAAAGATTGCACCTTTGATGGTATGTTCAAAATTAAACTCTCCTTCTATTTTATTAGTTGTGTGATTTTAATATTTGACATATCAAAATTTATTGTGTGAACAAGCGTTTAATTTTAAACTTGAGTAACTTGGACTTAATTCCAACGTTATATGATTAGACAATTTTATTTATTGCAGTCAAAATATATGAACCAAAAGTTCATATAAATCAGAATTTAGAGAATATGAATCTCTAAACATAATAAATTATGATATGTGTGAATTTGATGACACATAAATTAGAAATGATAAAATGATGTTTTTATCATATTTATTGATGACTGTTGTTTTATCTTGGTTTTCGGGTGTCAAACATTGATTAAGTTTGAACCTTTTTAACCGGTGATATCTTATTTTTTCTTGGGAAGGGAAAAAGTAAGCAAAACCCTTGAGAATCGAGGTCCGGGAGTTGTTTTCGCTACGGGAAGGTGTTAGGCACCCATAACGACTATAGTATCCTATAGGAACCGTTTTTAATTTCTACGCGCGCGCTTTATTCTTAAATGCTATTTTGAAAGTAATTATTAGGCCTAAAGGTATTCTAAGTGAAGAATTGGAGGGAGAAGAATGTGTTTGAATTTTTATTTTAGTTGAATTGAAGGAATTTTGTTCCTTGCCTACGTACCCGTTTAAGGGATCAAATCCACCGTAGTTCTCTTCCAAAAAATGTTTTTGTTTTTGTTGGTTGATTTTAAATTTGAAAATTAGAAGTTGAAGAATGAGAGAGAGAGGCCTCAAGGGCATGAGATTTAGAAAATGTGAGGTGGGATTAGTTATTTGCAAAATGTGGTCTAAGTATGGTTATTTTTCATTGAAATTTGATTAAGAAAATGAAAAAGGAAAATTCAATGGGATTTTGATCCCAAGGTTTATTTTGAAAATGGTTTGAGTGAAGTTTGTTCAAGTTTTTTTTTTTGGAAAATGATTTTTCTAAGTATAAAGCCTAAACATTCATCTAAGCATACAATCCTAAACATACATCTAAACATGCATATTCTAACTATATACCTAAAGTGGTGTGTGTGCATGTGTCGGTGCTTGTGTCGGTGTATATTATTAGAGTCCATTGTCCTTTACATCATTGGCCTAGATACATTCTATGGTCTTTGCAAGAAATTAAATGGCATAAAAGTAAAGTACAAAAGGAAAATCCTAAGTGTTACATTCTAAGTCTTAATATGGGAATTAAAGTGCAAGAAACGAAACTATAATGGAAGGATGAAGTATGCTTGTGGAGATGCATGAAACATGAAACAAAATGGTTAGTGGCATAAGGAATGATAAGGATTGAAATAGATGCAAGTAGAATAGCATAGGGAAGTAATGAAACTTGACAAAAAAGGTAACAAAATCCTTGCACACAAAAGTGATAAAATATGCCTAAGCTTTGTCATAAAATTCCCACAAGCATAAGGCCTATAATTTTCATGCCATGACAATCTTCAAAGGGTTTTATTTCAGCTATGACATGAAAATCATAAGGCAATATTAAATCAAGAATTATGACACATTTTAAGCATATTTCACACTTTATTTCCACAAACAATTATTTACATGACTTGTAAAACAAGAAATTAACCACAACACATTAACATTCAGTGAAACACATCCAAATATAGAGATGAACTCATCACAAATTCACACATCACAAATCAAGGACATGCACCAAGAATTAAGATCAAGATCATGCAATTTTCACAAGATTTTAACCATAAAACTACACCAATAAGCAAGGAACTATCACATTACTTTCCACCAGCTTTTATTATGCAAAATTGACACAAAAAGGTCACAAAAATATCAAGAAACATATATGAATTCTTTTGGAATTTTTCAAGAAATTATAGGCATAGCAGAGGTGTGAAGAGTAGGACACAGTATGGAAATAGCAAGAAAATAAACGAAACTACAAACAGCATGCAAGTAAGGCCCAAACCCAAGGTTTAACTTGGATCTGGATCATCCAAACGCCTCAGAGGCGTTGGATTGATCCAAATCAAGTTAAACCTAGATCCAAGGGTTCACAACGCGTGTCACACAACACCACAAAGCAGGCACACCGTAACATGGCATCTAAGCCGTACACATCATCATCAAGCAGATCGAGTGGTGAGGATGAAGGAAGAGACGGTTTAGGGAGTGAACCAGACTGGTTCAGGTAAACCGGTCCGGTTCGCTCCCTTATAAAAAACAATGAGCCAGTTTTTCTTTCATTTCAACAGATTCTTTCTCTTTCTTCTCCTCATCTTCTTCTCGTTCTCTCTTCCTCCCAATCTAACCCTAACGGCGCCGTTCATCTCTTCTTCGATGGTTCAGACGAAGTGACACTCTAAATCAACTCTAAATCCCACACAGTTCATGAATATGAACCCTAATTTTCGAAACAAACGGTGAAACGTGATGGATCTACACGTTGATTGTCTTCAGTTTCGAGGTTTTTTTAAGTTTTTTGAAAGAAAAGAGTTCGAAACTCTTCGATCTAACTTGTTTCACCGTTTATTTTGGTCATGGATTCTTCGATGATATTTCAGACACAAAAGTGAGAAGGATTTGTGTGTTTACCTGATTTCGAACGAAAATCTGAGCGAGAAGATGATGAAAACTTCTTCGGATTCTCCCTGAGCTTCTGGTAAGTGCTTCAACGTTGTTCGTCTTCTTCCTCCTTGATTCACTTCGAATTCGATCCCTCTTCTACTCTTCCTCGGTCTTCTTCCTGTGATCACCCTAGGGTTCGAATTGCAGGGAGAAGGCAACGATTCGATGATGAAATCTTCGTCGAAGATGTTCTGAGAATCGAAATAGGTCACAATCAATTGCGAAATTGAAACTGTTTTGTTGCTTTTTGTGGAATCTGTTATTCGAACTATGTACTTGATGATGAATTTGGCTCGAATTGGTATTGAATTGTGTTTTTGATGATGAATTTGGCACGAATTTGTGTTGAATTGTGTTTGTTACGGTGGTTTCAATGACTGAAAAAGTTTGTTAGGGTTCTGTTAGGGTGGCGCGTGGGGCGCGTGAAAAGAATTGTAACTGTGTTTTGGTGAGTTGGCAACGAGTCCGTGGCTCTGTGATGATGATGTGTTGTATTTATAGCTGACATGTGTACTTGTAATCCAATAGAAAGTTGACACCTGGACTGAACTTGTTTGATTCGAACTTGGACTGGATTTGGACTTGGGACTTTTTGCAATTTCGAAAACTAAAAGGACTGATCTGTAAATTTTTAAAAAAAGGACTAATCTGCAATTGTAAAAAAACAAAACAAAATAAAATTTCGAAATATATGAAAAAAGGACTTAAAAAAAATAAAATTTGAATCAAAAAGGACTTGGACACAAATTTGGGGAGTTTTGAGGACTTTAAAAAAAATAAAATAAAATTGGACTAAAAATGGTAATTTTGACTAAACGTAAAGTGAAACGATTAAAATTGACAAAACGGACTAAAATGAACCAATGGCTTAAATGAGGTACTTTAAAGTAACCTCTCTCTGCCGAAATTTCATGTGAAATGACCAAAATGCCCCCGGGGCTAAAACGACTAAAAATGACTCAGATGCAATTTTAAAATGGATTTTTAACAGAGAATTGAAACAAAAGTTTATTTAAACCAATTTGAAAGACTCAGAGACAATTTTTAAGATTTGAACAGAGTTTTGACACATGAAAAGACTAAAATGCCCCTAGGGGCAAAACTGACTCAAAATGACTTCAAATGCAATTTTCGAACTGGATTTTGACATAAAATTGAAATAAGGACTTATTCTAACTAATTGAAAAGACTCCAACAATTTTTTTTTAAGACTGAAAGAAAATTTAACATAGGAAATGACTAAAATGCCCTTCTATGTGAATTTTACAGGTAATATTGAAATAAAATGCAGAGAAAGATGCAATTGATCAGAGACATATCAAATGGCTTGAAATGCAAGAAAAGAAGAGTTGAGTTGGTATTTTTAGGTCCAAAATGAGGGTATAACAACTGTGAATTTTGAAAAATAAAATTGATATGCTTGAATGTTCAATTTTTATAACAAAAATTGAAATTTATAGAGTACCCAAGTCTAAGAACAAAAATTCTAATTAAGAAATTTTTGAAGAAAAGACAATCCAACTTGTCTTATTTTTGAAGTTGGGATTGTCCGGACTATATTTGGCTTCAGGACCCCAAGAGAGTTAAACTCACTAGTAGAGCCTATGAATGTGTATTCATTAGGTATGTTATAAATAACGAAGCATATAGGTTTTAGGACCTAAATGTTAAAGTGATCATAGAATTAAAAGATGCTGATTTCTATGAAGTAAGTACCCCTGTAAATTAAAAAATAGTGGGGGCACTAGTGGGGGCAAAATAAATTCCCTTCTAAAAATTAAGAACTAGTGGGGGCACTATATCTAATCACATTCATGTAATTAGAAATAGTTATGAAAACATCATACGAGATGTTATAGAACCTCAAGGAGGTAAGAAAGCTAAAAAACCTAAAGAGTAAGAACTTGGTTTATACATTGGAAGAAGATTCATTAAGCCTTAAAGAAGTTATATCCTCATTGGATGCTGAATTATGGCAAAAAGCAATAAACGATGAAATGAATCTTCTAGAGTCTAACAAAACATGACACTTGGTTGACTTGTCTCATAGTTGCAAAATCAATCGGTTGTATTTGGATTTTGGAAAAAGAACTAAAACCTGATGGTACAGTTTATGAATACAAGGCCATCCTTGTAATCACCGGTTTTAGACAAAGAGAGAAATATAGACTTCTTCGACATTCATTCACCAGTCACAAAAATCATATCCATAAGAGTACTAGTCCCTTTAGTCGCCGTTCATAACTCGATAGTACTCCAAATGGATGTGAAAGTTGCCTCTTTTTATGGTGAACTAGAAGAAGAAATCTATATGAAACAACCTGAAAGTTTTGCGATTCATGGACAAGAAAACAAAGCCTGTAAGTTAGATAATTCTTTGTGAGGTCTAAAATAAATTCTTAAGGAATGACATGAAAAAATTGGCATTATAATGCTATCGAATGAGTACAAAGTGAATGAAAGTGACAAATAATATTTGCACGATCATGTGTCTCTATGAAGACAACTTGCTCATATTTGGTTTAAAGATTCATGTTATGAATTATGTGAAATCATTGTTTATCAATAACATTGATAAGAAAGACCTAGACAAAGTTGAAGTTCTTAAGGAAATATTATTATTTCACCGTAAACTTGCAATCATATATTATGATCCAAGTGTAAGAACACTTGAGATGGAGTTAAACAAATAAAATATGCGAGCATCATTGGCAGTCCTTAGGTAAGCCACTGAATGTATTAGACCCGACATTGCCGATGTCGTAAAACTCTTGTGCAAGTTTACTAGTAGACGGATGAGAAGCATTGCCATGCTATAGAAAGAGTCATGAGGTGTCTTAAGAAGATTATGACTCTAAGATTACTTCACTAGGAGTAACCTATTGTACTTAAATGGTACAAGATATAAAATAGAACATCTTTCAGATGAATATTTAGCGACTAGTGTTTGCATATTGAGCATCACTAGAGGAGTTGTTTGTTAAAACAAATGATATTGACTCAGTCCACTATGGAATGAATCTGAGATGAGAACACTGGAGAAAACTAGTGGAGAAGCAAGTTGACAAGATGCTTGCTAATTGAGATCCCTTAGTGGATAAAACCGTTTCCAGAAGTGTTAAATTGTTGTGATAGTACTGCAGCTATTACAAAAATTGAGAATCGTTAGAGACGATAATTAATGCATGAACACATAAAGGATTAGAGAGCTAGCTACTCTCAAAAGGAACGGTTAAAGTAGATCATGTACGTACTGATAAAGAATTAGTCATTCCCTTGACGAAAGGAATTACTAAAAAGAAAGTCCTAAACACATCCAATAGGATGGGACTAATGCCCAAAGGTCACAAGTGATGGTAACCCGACCTACATGACTGGAGATCCCAAGAAATAGGTTCAATGGGTAATAACAAGTCACAAGTGATAGAACATGCTATATTAAAAGTAAGAAAGCATGATTCCTGCAGCGATAGAAGGATGAGATAATAGAAACTCTTAATGAGACCTATACTCTATTTGGAGTGGAGTACATAGCTACATGAGTACTCTTGATAGACTCACCTATATGAATGTGGAACTAAGGGCCGGTTCCTATGAGATTCGGGGCAGAATACCTAGAGCGTTCGTTAAAACCGGGATACACGTGCAAGGCCATAAACACACGGGCTTTTAGAATACACCTTATGAAAAGGTTTGTGTGTGGGTTCTATGTCTGAGATAGAGTTCAATGCTGTAAGCAACTCTTGTTAGTCAGAATTTTACTCGCTTTGCAAAGGTTCAAGTTGTAGGCGACACCTTTGTTTACTAGCAAATCTTATGGAGAAGTTTTTGACGTTATTTTTGAAACCATTTTTTAAATTCAAGTGGGGGATTGTTGGAACATGTGTGGAAATTGAGTAAAAAGACTAAACACAAATTCCCATGTTGGGTAGAACTAGTGTTGTGTGAATTGAAAAAAGTGGAAGTCCCACATCGGATGGAACACACACATTAGTAGTGTTTATATAATGGGGGTACATAAGCACTAGAGAAAAAAATATATATTGATATATATTTTATTATTTGGAAATGATAAATTAAATAATTAATTTAATCATTATTAGAAAGTGCTTTCTTAGTCCCCAAGTTTTGCTAAAATATTTTGGTACATAATATAATATATTTTTGTACTAAATTTAATATATTTTAGTACTCAATTAAGATATTTTTGTACTAGATCTAATATGTGAATTACTTAATCGCAAAGTAATATGTTACTTGTTCCCAAAGTTTCTCATATTACTTGTTCCCAAAGTTTCTCACTTATTAGTTGTGAATTTTCTCTATAAATAGAGAGCTCACACAGTGCATTCTACACACCAAAGAGTTTCATTGAGTTGTCGGGAACTCTTTCTCTCTTCTCCCCTTTTTGACTTGTGTTGACGAGTCTTTCATCTCTTCTCCCTCCTTCGACTTGTTTAACAAGTCCTTCTCCTTTTTCTACTCCTTTCTGTCCCTTCGGAATTAAGAGTGTTCTTAAGACCATAGTCCCTTTTCGGTTTAATGTCCCTTCGGAATTAAGAATGGTCTAAAGTTCATAGTCCCTTCGGTAATATATGTCCCTTCGGAATAAAGAGTACTTTTAAGATCATAGTCCCTATTTGGAATAAACAATGTCCCGTCGGAATCAAGAATGATCTTAACGGTATATATAAATATTATGACAATATTTTTCTATTTGAGGAGAAATGGTGGTAACACCATATTTGAGTGGTCATAGTACCATATTGATACTTTGGAGAAATTAAGGTTAGAATGGTGGTAACACCATATTTGAGTGGTCTTAGCACCATAATAGAGTGGTAACAATACCATATTAAAATGGTTTCAGTATTAAAGAGTGGTCTTAGTACCATATGTGAAGGTGTAATTCTCGAACGGTTTTCTACAGTGCAGTAGTTAACCGCACAATTGTAGCTGAGCTTGTTTTATCCTGGAGGCGACGTGGTTGATAGTCTACCTTGCACAATTTTGGGTAGTGCCACGAAACGTCTTAAAGAGAGCGACCTGGTCGTGACTCAACCTAGTAACAACTTCGGTAGATAATAGAATTTGGAAATCCAAATACAACAGTTTGGAAATCCAAAAACAACAACCATTAAGTGGCCAACCCCTATTCTACATCTCGTGGCATTTTTTATTAATTACATTGTGGATGATATTGTATATTTACACTCTCTTCTCTCTCTTCATCCACCCTCTCTCTAAACTCATGTCAACCTTCTTCCCCCTTTCCTCCAACACTACCTACCTCTTAATTCATTCTCTCACCGACCACCACCACCGTCGCCCCCGTCCTCACCCACCACCCACATCGCCATCTCTCTCATGATCTTGTCTTGCCGTCACCACCACCCTCTCCCACCATCTCACCCTCAGATCTCACCACCACCAACGTCTTTCATTGTCTCATCCTCGGATCTCACCACCACCGCCGTCACCCGTCGTTTCACCCTCATACTCACCACCCCCTTTCGGTTTGAAAGACCCTCCGTCCACCATCTTGCTCGCCATACGCCTCCTCCAATGTATCATCCTCATATCTCACCACCACCATTGTCGTCCGCCGTCTCATCCTCAGACTCACCAACATCTTTCTGTCTGAACAACCCTTTTTCCACCACATTTCATCCACAATCTTCCTCGCCATACGTCGTCGATGATAGGGGGTTTATTTCGGATTCTTGACACATGTGGTCATGAACACAAGTTAGAGAGAGAGAGAGAGAGAGAGAGTTGAAGATCGAGAGGTTTTAGGAGAGAGAGGATGGTTTGTGAGTCTAACAATTAGGGCTGGATAAACGGTCAGACCTGGTTCTGAAATCCGGAACATGCCAAATTGACGGTTGGAGTGTTACAATCCATTGCCGTTAGTTTGGAGGCTTTGGTTACGGCAGTGGAGGATTGTCGATTTCTACAATTGAGCATGTGATTTGTATCGGTTTAAGAGTAAACAAAAAGTGATCCAACGACATTCAATAAATCCAGATTTTTTTTGTTATGATAAAACTCAAACGCAGAAACAAATGAAACTCAAATGAATTGACATAGAAAGAAATCTATTTCAGATATGGTGTAGAAGCATGAAAAGAATAACATGAACCATAACAAAGGGGATGAGAGACTAAAAATTCAAGCAGATTCATCAATTTATTTGGTGTTGATGTTGAACAAAGGCAAAACATAAACTATTTTAAATAGTGTTGATGTTATGAAAGAGAAAACGTTATTGTACATTAAACGGGTACAAAAGATACAAGAGATTGAAATGAAGGAAAGGAATGAAGATTGTGTTGATATATATATATATATATATATATATATATATATATATATATATATATAGAGAGAGAGAGAGAGAGAGAGAGAGTGGAATGTGTGTAAGGGTGGTTAGTGGAAAAGTGAAACAATTTCTTTGGGAAGTGAAATAAAGTAAACTTTCATGTGGTCTCAATGAGCACTTTGCCTGTAAACTTTTATTATTCAAGACTTGGCTACATTGTCTGTACCCTGATTTGGAAATATAAAACTTTAAACGTAGCAAGTAGCGGGCGGGTTTCAAGTAGTGTTGGTTTAGATGTGGAACACCGAATCTGCCCGTAGAAACCCACCCTTAACTTTTTTTTTTGGGTATTTTTCCACCCAAATCCAATTTCGACCCGCCCGAAGTAGTAATGGGTTAGGCGAATTTATCGGTTTTTGATCGAATCTGGATTTGTCGTCCAACCTTAGTAAGAACAATTTCTCTATTTTTTTTTTTTTGAAAGAACAATTTCTCTATTGTTTAATTTTTAATTTCCCACCAAATGTTCCAAGATATACTTCCGAAGAGAATTTACTCAAAACATAGTGTAGGCATGCGCACTACATTGCATGCAGATCAGGAGAGCCGAAACATCAATAGTATTGCATGCTCATAAAAGTGACCAAACTTTGGTTGGTTTTTACTTGATAAACTACAGATCATATGGCAGAACAGGAGGAATGTACATGACACATTTGTTTTGGAGTCCAAGCATCATAGTTTTCTCGCCAGAGATATGTCGTAAGGTACTAACAGATGAGGAAAATTTCAAGCCTAAATACCCGGCTTCAATTATGGCCCTTGCAGGAAAAAGCTCATTCCACACACTACCATGTTCTGAGCACAAACGTTTGCGGCGCTTAATCACTTCTCCCATAAATGGTCACGAAGCATTGTCTACTTATACTGGTCTCATGGAAGATATTACAGTGAAACATTTAGAAGAATTGTCTACAATGAACAAACCGTGTGAGTTTCTCAAAGAAATAAAAAAGTCCACTTTTGAAATCATCACAAAGATCTTCCTTTCATCTGATTTTGATCAAGTGGACCTTGCTTTGTTTGAGAATTTGTATAATGATTTCTTTCCGGGAATGCAGTCCCCCGCAATCAATCTTCCTGGCTTTGCATTCCATAAAGCACTCAAGGTAATTAATTAATAAATTACATATTTATTCATTTTTTTTAGAGAAATTATATATTTATTCATATAAGTACATAGTTTGATTTACTAGTAGCATTTACACCTTATTGAGTGTGTTTGATGCCCGACACGTCCACAACAACAACAACAACCAAGCCTTATCCCACTAAGTGGGGTCGGCTACATGGATCAAATGACGCCATAGTGTTCTATCAAAAACCATATTTGGATCTAATTCATTGACCTCTAAATCTTTTCTAATGGTTTCTCTAATGGTTTTCTTAGGTCTTCCTCTACCTCTTTTAACCTGACTCTCCTCCATTTGATCTACTCTTCTTACAATGGCATCTACGGGTCTTCTCTCTACATGTCCAAACCATCTAAGCCTAACTTTTCTACTATAGGTGCTACCCCCACTCTCTCTTTAATGGTGTCATTCCTAATCCTATCCTGTCTAGTCTTACTACTCATCCAACGCAACATCCGCATCTCCGCTACGCTTACTTTACTCTCGTGTTGGCTCTTAACCGCCCAACACTCCGTACCATACAACATTGCCGGTCTGACTGCTGTCCGATAGAAATTTCCTTTCAGCTTAAGTGGTACTTTCTTATCGCACAAAACACTTGAGGCTCTTCTCCATTTCAACCACCCAGCTTGAATACGATGATGTACATCAGCTTCTATTTCTCCGTCATTTTGTACTATGGACCCAAGATATCTAAACCGCGTAACTTGGGGTACGATATGATCTCCAACTTTCACCTCCAAGGTAGACCCACTTCTCCTTTTGCTGAAGTTACATTCTACATACTCCGTCTTGCTTCTACTCAGGCGGAAGCCATACGCTTCTAAGGCTTGCCTCCAAGTCTCTAGCCTCCCGTTTAACTCCTCCCTCGACTCACCAAACAAGACTACATCATCTGCAAAAAGCATACATCTCGGTGCTAACTCTTGGATTTGTTCCGTCAGTACATCCAAAACTAAAGTAAAAAAGATAAGGACTTAGGGTTGACCCTTGGTGTAGTCCTATTGTTATGGGAAAATCTACGGTATCCCCATCCTGCGTCCTCACACTAGTCGAAGCCACCTCATACATATCCTGGATAGCTCTTATATAGGCAATCCTCACCCCTTTCTTCTCCAGGGCTTTCCACAAAATCTCTCTAGGTACTCTATCATACGCCTTCTTCAAATCAATGAAAACTAAGTGTAAGTCTTTTTTATCCGTCCGATATCGCTCCATCATGCGTCGAAGTAAGTAGATCGCTTCCATAGTCGACGTCCCAGGCATAAAACCAAATTGGTTATCCATAACGTGAGTCTCTTATCTTAGTCTTCGCTCAATTACCCTTTCCCATAACTTCATGGTATGACTCATTAGCTTAATTCCCCTATAATTCGTGCAATGTTGTATATCCACCTTGCTCTAATAGATTGGAATTAAGGTGCTTCTTCTCCACTCGTCTGGCATTTTCTTCGTCCTCATAATCTCGTTGAAAAGTTTTGTGAGCCACACAATTCCTCTATCGCCAAGACTTTTCCACACTTCGATAGGTATGATGCCCGACACGTCCGATACGAACATATAGTTACATTTAATTATTTTTATTTTTTAAATTATTACCCTGTCTAGAGTCGTGTTTGAAGGGGAGAAAAACACATAAGGGGGGGTTGAATTGTGTTGGACGTTTCTTCGATTTCTCTAAAACTCAGAACACTTAATTTCAGAAGCTTGAAGAACAGCTTCTGAATTGGGTGATCAGAAGCGTATTCAGCGGAATAAAAACAGAGAGAAAGGAAAGAAGAAAGACACAAGCAATTATACAGGTTTCTTCTACAAACCGGAAGTAGTCCTGTCCCCCTTGTTTTATCTTGGTTTTCGGGTGTCAAACATTGATTACGTTTGAACCTTTTTAACCGGTGATATCTCATTTTTTCTTGGGAAGGGAAAAAATAAGCAAAACCCTTGAGAATCGAGGTCCGGGAGTTGTTTTCGCTACGGGAAGGTGTTAGGCACCCATAACGACTATAGTATCCTATAGGAACCGTCTTTATTTTCTACGCGCGCGCTTTATTTTTAAATGCTATTTAAGAAATGATATTTATACCTAAGGGTTTACTATGTTAGGAATTGGAGGGAGAAGAAAGTGTTTGAATTTTTATTTTATTTGAATTGAAGGAATTTTGATTCCTTGCCTACGTACCCGTTTAAGGGATCAAATCCACCGTAGTTCTCTTCCAAAAAATGTTTTTGTTTTTGTTGGTTGATTTTAAGTTTGAAAATTGGAATTTGAAGAATGAGAGAGAGAGGCCTCAAGGGCATAAGATTGTGAAATTGTGAAGTTGAATTAGTTATTTTGCAAAAGAGAGTCAAAGTATGATTAATTTTCATTGAAATTTGATTAAGAAAATAAAAAGGAAAATACAATGGGATTTTGATCCCAAAGTTTATTTAGAAAATGATTTGAGTGATATTGTTCATATTTTTTTGGAAAAAAGATTTTTCTAAGTGTAAATCCTAAGCATTCATCTCAACATGCAATCCTAAACATACATCTAAACATGCATACCCTAGGCATATATCTAAAGATATCTATGTGATATGTGTGCATGTGTCGGTGCTCGTGTCGGTGTACATCATTAGAGTCCATTGTCCTTTACATCATCCCCTAGTTTACATTCTATGGTCTTGCAAGAAATTAAAATTGCATAAAAGTAAAGTACAAAAAATCCTAAGTATTACATTCTAATTTTTGCATGAATTTTAAAGTGTGAGAAAGATAGAGACTAAGAATATAAGATGGAGAATGAGATGCCTTATGGAATGCATGAAACATGAAATGTAGGAGTTAGTAGCACATGATAATATCAAGAAAATAAAGCAAGTAAAAGTTACTATAACAAAAGCAAAGAAATTACCACAAAACATAGCAAAAATGATGCAAAGCATAGCCTAAATTACACCACAAAATACAAAGCTCATATGACTTATAATCCTCTCATTTTAACACATTTTAAAGACATGAACTCAGATTTTAAAATGGGGATCAAAGGGATATGAGAGACCATGCATTTTAATGGTGAACTTAAGCATATTTTTCATTATTCCTTCACAAACAAATCTTGCAAAGCAAGTAACTAAACACAAGGCACACACATATAGTAAAACACATTCAAATAGCAACAAGATCTTCACAAATCATATATCATGAATCAAAAACATCCATCAAGAATTGGAATTGAAATCACACAATTTTCATAGGCTTTTTACATAAAGTTTCACAATTAAAGCACTAAAACACCATACTATTTTTTATCAATTTTCCAACACAACAAATATCATAAAAGGACCACAAAAAAAAGTAAAGAAACATGTATGAATTTTTATGGAATTTTTCAAGGATTTTTAGACTCAAAAAGTATACAAACTTCACAATTTCTAACAAGAATAGTAAACAAAATAACAAGAAATACTACATATATTTTCCTCAGGTTTTGACACATAAAAACATCACAAAAAGGTCAAGAAAAATATCACAAACATATGGGAAATTTTATGGAATTTTTATAAGAATTTTTGAGTGAATAGGGGTGCAAGAAGCAACACAGCAGGTGTAATAGCAAAAAACCAAAACAGACGAAGAAACCAAGCCCAAAACCCAAACCTGCATGGATCCTGGATCACAAGGGAGACTAGGGAGCGTTGGATTGATCCAAACAGATCAAACCCTAGATCCTGTGGCTATGAATGAAAACCAGATGGACCAAGAATGAACCGGACCGGTTCAGGGCTTATAAAACCCCAAACCTACCGGTCCAATTCATTTCCTACGTTCATTTCTCTCTCTTCTCTCATCCTAGTGAGAGAAACTCTCACTTCTCTCTTCTCCTCTGGTCGTCTTCTCCGACGAACACAACGGAGGAGGTGCGGTGGCTCGCCGGTGGCGCCGCCGCACCTGAACTCTTTTCTGGAAATCTTTACACCGTTGTGTTCGTCTTTGCTTCCTTTTCATGATTCTGAAACTTATTTTTCGAAATAAGGCCTAGATGTGAACAGATCTACGCTTGAATCTTACGTTCTAGGGTTTCAAATCTTTTTCTAATTTTCTTGAAACTAAACCCTAACTTGACCTATTTTCTATGCTGATGATGATTATAAACTCTGATCTTGCAAATAAACGGTGAATCTTCATGATTTTACATTTTAGGGTTTCGGTTTCAATCTTTTTCAAAACTTTTCAAGGTTTTCACTTCGATTCACCGTTTGTTTTCAACTACGAACCTTCGATGATGATTTAAAGTAAAAACGAGAAGGATTTGTATGTTTACCTGGATTTGAGTGGGAGATTCGAACAAATAGATCCTTGCGAAGGCTTCTGGTGAGTTCTTGAACTGAAAATAAATCAGTTATCCTCTTCTTCTTCTTCACTGATATGATTCTGCTTCGATCCTCTTCTTCTCAAGCCTTCGTGATCGTGCTGGAATTCGTCACCCTCGGTGATGAATTCGCACTGAATTGCGAAGCAAACTGTTCGATGATGATGATCCTGTAGAGGATTACTGAGAACAGTGTTGAATTCTTCGGAATTATGATGAATTTTGGTTGAATTTGAGTTCTGGAATTTCTAGGGTTTCGTTGTGTTCTTCACTGTTCTTGATGAAACTGAAAACGGTTATGATTTTGATCTTGGAGGAGATGAGAGAGAATCAATTTGGTGTTTGTGATGATTTGGCACGTTGTGAATGGAATCTCGTTACTGCATTGATGAGTTGGCTATTTATAAGCTGCCATATGGATTTGTTGACCTGTGAAATTGTGACACCTGGATTTGAACTTGTGAGAAATTCGGCCTTGCTGGATTTTGATAAAAGGACCTTTCTGCAAAATTAAAAATTACAAGGACTAATCTGCAATTATTGAAATTAGAGGACTTGACTGCAATTGACCTAAAAAGGACTTTAAAACAAAAGTTTGACCTAAAAAGGACTAAAACCTAAATTAAGAAAGACTTAAAAAGAAATAAAATGAAAAAGGACTAAAGTGTAAAACTGTTTTTAAAAGTTTGAAGGACTGAAATGTAATTTTAGAAATTTTGAGGACTAAAATGAAAAATTAAAATAAAATTGAATTTAAAATTGGTAAATGGAAAATAACGTAAAGTGGAACCAATAAAAAACACAAAATGGACTAAAACGAACCAATTACTTAAATGAGGTACTTCAAAGTAACCTCTCTCTGTCAAAATTTTGTGTGAAATGACCAAAATGCCCCTGGGGGACTAAAACGACCCAGGATGACTCTGATGCAAATTTAAAATGGCTTTCAACAGGGGATTAAAGCAAGAGTTTACACAAACTAAATGAAAAGACTCAGAGACAAGTTTCCAGAGATTAAACAGAGTTTTGGCACTGGAAATTACTAAAATGCCCCTAGGGGCTAAACTGACTCAAAATGACTTCAACTGTGATTTTTAAAATGGATCTTGACATGAGATTGAAACAAGGACTTATTCAAATCAATTGAAAGGACTCAAACAATTTTTAAGGACTAAAATGAGTTTGAATGCAGGAAATGACTAAAATACCCTTTTTCATGAATTTTGCAAATAACATTGAAATAAAATGCAGAGAAATATGCAATTGATCAGAGACCAATTCAAATGGCTTGAAATGCAAGAAAGATATTTTTGGGTGACTTGAAATGCAAGAAAACATGGACAAATACACAGTTGAAAGGATTTGTAAAACTAAGTTGAGAGATAAAGCAGAGTGAAATGTCAGTGTAAACAATAACAAATTGGCAAATGTTCAAGAATAATAGACATATATCATAGATGAAAGAAAATTTTGAACAAGTATTTTTAGGTCCAAAATTAGGGTATAACACCCCTTGCACTTCCAAGGACAGTTCACTATAATGTAATATCTGATTACAAATGCTCACTGCTAAAACTAACAAGAGACTTCAAATGCTCAAGCACACACGCAAGAGACTTCTTATGCTCAAGAGCACAATCAAGAGACTTCTATGCTCAAGCACAACTGCAAGAGACTTCTAACCAAACAAAATTACAAAGAAAAATGTTTGAGATTGAACACTTGATATACAATCAGTGGTGTTCACAATACAAATCAGATAAGACTCTCAAGACTTAAGAATTTCTAAGATATGAACTTGAGATACAGAAATTCTAAGTGAACTTTGAATGCAGAACAATTTCAGCAGAGTTTTGGCACTTGTAAAATGTTGAGTCTTGTGTTCAGCATTACCAAACTTTAAGTCTTCACTCCTTTATATAGAGGCGTGAAAGAGACGTTGTGAAATTGCCAGCACATCAAAAAGAGTCGTTGTTGAAGCTTGATCTTTCACCAATGATCCTTTGCCTGATTTAGTTATTGTCCTACGAAGGATCAATTTCAAATCCATTCCAGTTGAGAGGGAACATTTCTGCAGGCTTGGTTGTATATTCAGAGCTGTTATATTGTCTTGTAGTAGAGACACAAAACAGAGTAGTGGAGAAGGTGGTTGTACAATTCGTACAAAGTACAATGTCAACGCTCTTGTTTCTTTTGCAAGAAAATGCCTTCAAATATCTTTGAAATGACCGTTGCAAAGTTCCACTAGTCTTCTGCCATCTTTAGACGAGTTTTAATCCATGAAACAACTTTGAATCCTTGAATTCTGCAAATTCAGTTGATCTTCAGCTTCTAGTGAAAATAGCTTCTGATAAGGCATCTTCTGATGAGGCAGCTTCTGATGACGTGGCACTTCAAGACCTCTAGTCTTCAGGAGCACTAGTCTTCAGGAGCTTCTAGTCTTCAGGAGCACTTTGCCTTCAAGAGCTTCTAAGCTTCAATCTTGTTGATTCCTTTGCTCTTTATTTGCTCATTCAGAACCTTTATATGATATAAATTTTTGTCTATGGTCTTGTACACTTAAACAAATATTAGCAATTCCAATTGTCAAATTTTAATACCTTGTTATCATCAAAACTCTAAAGGTTTTTTGTTAAACACATTTTGTTCCAACAGTGTTTGGTATTCGCATATGTCTTAGCTACACTATTATTTTATCTTTTTGGGTTAAGTAGTCTAGTGACTAGTGTAACACCCCGTTTTCCCAACATAAAAATTTCATAACAATTATCAGAGTTTTTCATCACAAAACGGAATGTCACATTTCTTAAAAATCATAAATGGAATAAATTAATATTTATCCTTCAAAATTCAATCAACAATTAATTAATATTTTGCAGCGGAATTATTCATCATCTAAAATAGTCTTTGGCACGCAGGCCTCATCATAAAAGTCTCATAAATCTTAGTTCAATAATAATTCTTAAACTTCAAAAGCAATACGTAAAGGAACAGAAAATAGTATTAAAATCCCCATCCCGTTACGTATCAGAGCACCTAAGGACACAGTGAGAGATAGTCACCCACGACCGCAGCTAATCTTGATTACCTGCAAGTTACCCATACGAAGAGCAACATTTTCAAGCAGAAGGGGTGAGATTTCTCAAACAATAATATTAAGCTTATAAATCATAAATTACATTTAACAACTTAAATATCATCACATATCTTAACAATAATCATGTAACATCATAGGATTATCTAAACATAGTATTATCATACACATAACGTTATCATAACTGATGAAGCAGTTTTGCATCAAAAACAAGATAAGTATTTGTGTATCGTCTCCACAGGGAATAGTGCGTTATCAATGACAGTTTAACATCAATTATCATTCCAAGTATTAAGAGTACTTGTTTGTTTGAATTGAAATGTAACTAGCTAAACTAATTTGCAAAAAGTAAAAGATGAGATAAATAAGGATTGAAACTTGTTAGGAGTAGCGTTCCTTAACCAAGCGTCACACGTAACCTAATCATCCATACGAATTCTAGCTTTATAAACAACATTATCACAATCAATTCTAAACTACCCTTCGTGTCCAAAGTGATATAATTATTTCCAAGTTATCGTTTAAACATTCGTGTCCAAATCCCTTAAACGATAACAAAGTCGATCGGATAACTTAATCGACCGTGTCCAGCCTGATTAAGCATCCGAAAGCATTAAACTCTTGATTATGGTGATTATCTCAAGATTAACAAAGTTGTCAAAGAAGTTAACCTAAGATATATTGCTACTCTAGCTCTAGATTCAAGAGTTTGTGTCCAAATCATCTTGAATCTTATTGAAAGCATTAACACAAGAATAACAACAATATTGAATATAAATTGCTAGAATCATATATTGCAAGATCAAAAGGATTACATGTTTAGCAAGATCAAGTACCTCTCATCCTAACAAAGAGTGTTTAGCTACACATCATCATGGAAGCCTTGCAAGGATAGCTTGAAAAGGAAGGATTCATTACACTTGTGATGTCTCAACTAAGGAGTAAGCATCCAACTTCCAAAACCACTCTCACTCTATGAAGAACTACCTTACTTCTCTCTTTAAAGAAATCTAAAGCTAAAACCTAAGAGAGAAACTAAGAAAATATCAAGCTAAGAAAATTCCAACATCATAATATCTTCAAGGAATAGCAAGTGGGTGTTTTATAGCCTCTGCCCTGCCTGAACTCGCAGATGCGAGCTACATCACTCGCAGATGCGAGTTGCTTCTCTGGACCAATGCAAAGCTGCCACGTCATAAATGAGGAGGTCATACCGCCCTAACTCGCAGTTGCGAGTAAGTGAGCTCGCAGTTGCGAGTTGCTCGCATTTGCTACTCGCAGGTGCGAGTTTGAGTGCGAGCTGCTTCTTTCCTGGATCAGCTTCTGCCCAAATAGTGTTTTTCCATGGTTTTGGTCTTTAATCAGTGTCTTGAGGCTAATTTCTGCACAAAAGGATAGAGTAAGATATATAAAGCGTAATAAGGCATTTAACACTTATTTCTTGGCT
The DNA here is from genome assembly GCF_051527215.1 of Medicago sativa. Taxonomy (NCBI): domain Eukaryota; kingdom Viridiplantae; phylum Streptophyta; class Magnoliopsida; order Fabales; family Fabaceae; genus Medicago; species Medicago sativa. Next base: position 6,721,480 of record NC_140753.1, read on the forward strand.
TTTCCTTCGATAACTTGTAAAACAAGTAACAAAAAGTGTATGAAATATAACATGAAAATAACACTTCTTGGCACTTATCAAACTTAAAACCAAATAAAGTACTTGAAAAATGTTCCAAGACACTGAAATAAAGTACTTCATATTCAATTCATAATCAATTTCATATTCGTTCGGCAACATCACTTGATAAATCGACTTAGCACTTGACTCGACAATGCAACTCAACTCGACTATGCAACTCAACTCGACAAATGCAACTCTTCACAACTTATAACATCGTAAACTTCTTGATATGCAAATGCATGTGGTACCATTCAACAACATAAATGAGCGTAATTAGGCTCTTCAACGTGTGAGCATAAAGCTGCCGGGCCTAAAGCCCCCAACGTAGTTTGAGCACAAAGGCTGTCGGGCCTAAAACCCCCAACTTTAATGAGCACAAAGGCTGCCGGGCCTAAAGCCCCCAACTTTAATGAGCACAAAGGCTGCCGGGCCTAAAAACCCCAACTTTAATGAGTATGCAATGGACTCAATCTTCCTACAACTTAAACAACTTGAACATCATGAACATCTTATATGACCCCAATAATTTGGACGACATCTTACAACTTTACAACTTAGACCGACATTTACAACTTTAATAAGATCAACAACAACATATGCAGCACTTATAAAGTCACATCATATCAGCATCATAATTAACAGTATCAAATGATAACAATATAATAGCATCTTAAGCATCGCATCAACATAAGCATCATAATAACACATATAGTGCATATATAACAATATCACATCATTAATAATCTTAGTCATTCTTAACTTAGGCTTCCTGGACAGCTTCTAATAATCTAGACATCCTTTCTTTCCTACTCCAAGTTCATCTTAAAACTACACGATCTTTAAATAGTAACACATCTTTATATAACACATCTTTAAAGCACACATCTTCAAATAGCACATCTTTATATAGCACATCTTTAAATCACACATCTTCACATAACACATCTTTATATAACACATCTTTAAATCATACTTTGTCAATTAATTTATCATTAAAACAAACATTACACAAATATATATAATAGAGTTCACACTATAATTTAGGAAGAAAGCACAGATTCATATTCTCTCTCTTTATTTCCACCTAAGTTACTATTTTTCATCATTTCAAATCCATCCACTAATTCATTTATAATTAATTAATTAATTAATGTGTGATAGCTCATGTTCTTTCTGAAGGTGAGAAAAACACAAGAAGGGGGGTTGAATTGTGTTTTAAAAAATTCTTCGTTTCTCCTAAACAACTGAATACACTGATCAGAAGCTAGATGAGACAGCTTCTGAAGTGATAATCAAAATCTAAATGCAGCGGAATAAAACAGAGAGAGAGAAGAAGAACGACACAAAGCAATTATACTGGTTCCTTCCACAATCCGGAAGTAGTCCAGTCCCCCTTGCACTTCCAAGGAGATTTCACTATGAGTAATATCTGATTACAAATGCTCAAGCACACAAGCAAGAGACTTCCTTTGCTCAAGCACACAAGCTAGAGACTTCCTTTGCTCAAGAACACAATCAAGAGACTTCCTGCTCAAGCACAACTGCAAGAGACTTCCTAACTAAACAAAATTACACAGAAAATTGTTTAAGGTTGAACACTTGATATACAATCAGAGGTGCTCACAATACAAATCAGATACAGACTCAATGGACTTAAGAATTTCTAAGATATGACTTTGAGACACAGAAATTCTAAGTGAATGCAGAACAATTTCAGCAGAGGTTTGGTACTTGTGAAAATCTTGTGAGTCTTTCGTTCAGCGTTCTTGCATTACCAAATCTCTAGGTCTTCACTCCTTTATATAGAGGTGTGAAAGAGACGTTGTGAAATTGCCAGCACACCAAAGAGTCGTTGTTGAAGCTTGATCTTTCACCAATGATCTTTTGCCTGATTTGGTTGTTGTCCTATGAAGAACCAATTTGAAATCCATTCCTTATCCAAAGGAACATATATGCAGGCGAGACCGTATTCTGGAGCTGTTTTCTTGTCTTGTAGCGTGGACACAAAACAGAGTGGTGGAGAACGTGGTTGTACAATTCGTACAAAGTACAATGTCAACGCTTTCGTCCAAATTGCAAGCACAAGCCTTCAAACACCTTTGAAATGACCGTTGCAATGTTCCACTAATTTTCTGCTATGTTTTCGAATCCAATAGACAGCTTTTGCAATGTAGATCCTTCAATCTTTGAATGTTTTGCAAATCCAGTTGATCTTCAGCTTCTGGTGAAATGACTTCTGATGAGGCAGCTTCTGATGAAGCAACTTCTGCAGCTTCTGATGGTGCAGCTTCTGATGATGTGGCTTCTGGACCTCTTGTCTTCAGAAGCACTATTCTTCAGGAGCAGCTTTACTTCAGGAGCGGTATTTCTTCAGGAGCAGCTTTGCCTTCAGAATCATCTAAGCTTCATTTCCTTTGCTCTTTATTTGCTCATTCAGAACCAATGATGATGTAACTTTATAATTATGGTCCTGTACACTTGAACAAATATTAGCTAGTCCAATTTACAATTTTTAATACCTTGTTATCATCAAAACTCTTTAAGGTTCATTGTTAAACACATTTTGTTCCAACAATCTCCCCCTTTTTGATGATGACAAACAAAAGTATTTAAAATTGATCAATTGTTGTTAATCTAATTAACAAGTTGACTTTGGGGTTCTGAGGTTTGTAAGCTCAGAGTCTGAGGTTTGTAAGCTCAAACTCCCCCTGAGTCTGATAGTCTTTAAGGTGAGGTTTGTAAGCTCCCCCTAAGTTCTATCCAGGTTAATTAAATTCATTTTTCGCACAATAAAATTATCAGAGCTTTTTTTTTTTTTAAAAAAAATTGAATCATTGAAAGAATTAACTTATAGAAAAGAAGAATGGTTCAATTAATTTTACTTGAATTTTGATACTTCTTCGTTCGTAGCTTATACCAATAAGGTCAAAATGATAGAAGTTTTTCAAAAATTTCAAATGCCATTAATGGGGCTCAGAGCCTTTAAATACTTGTCACATATACTCCCCCTTTTGTCATTATCAAAAAAAATGAGATAAACAAATAAGCATAAAAGACAAAAAGATTTGAGAAAAACTCAAACAAGAGAGAGTATACAAGAAATTAATTAGAATAAATCAGATCAAAATATATGAGCATGAATATCCAATTATCAGAAGCAGCTAAGCAGTCAGAAGCAGTAAGCATTCAGAAGCATAGAAAAATAAAACAAGATGGTTTCAGAAGCAAGGACTAAGAATTTAAAACAAACAACAAACAAAAAAAAACACAAAGGTGTGCAACTAAGGGTTGGTTTGTTGTTGTTTCTTCATCTCCTCCATTTCTGCAATTTTCTTCTGCAACAGTTCTTCAAGCTGTTGTTGCCTCTGGAGAAGAGCTTGTTCCCTTTCTCTAGCTTCTTGCTGCTGCTGTGCCATCTGTTTCTTCAGAAGCTTACACAACCTTGCTTCTCTGGTCAAGTAATCCGTTTCTAAGAAGAAAGGCTGGTTTGCCAGGAGCAGTGTAGAACTTCTTACTCTAAGACTCTGATTCAAATTTTGCATTAGCCTTCTGACTGAAGCTTGCTTGACTCTGATGCATTTAGCCTTGATATTTTCAATAAGCTCAGTTGCCCGGTTCTGAAGAGATGCCCAGGAGTCTTCATATACACTTGTGAGATCAATTGTCCTTCTTTGATCCACCAGATTATGCATCTGACTCAGGATTGTGAGAAGCTCGGCATTGATATATCCAGATTCCAGGATGTTTGTGGGTGGTTGTTCAAGGGTTTCAAGATCAGAATCACTGATTTTCAAATCTTGAACAGGGTTAGGAACTGGAATGGTAAAGTGTGTTTGTGTGTTTGAAGATGAAGGCTGGTCAGAAGCAATGTGTGTGGTAGAGGTTGAGGCTTGAACATTGACTTGAGAGATGTCAACATCCATAGGAGTTGGTGCTGGGGAGTGTTCAATTTCAGTTGGTGATTGTTGTGGTGAAGTTGATGTTTGAGTGTTGAGTTGGGGGTCAATGGTAGCTATTGGTGATTGTGGGGGTGTTGTGGGTTTATGTGGTTCAGGTGTTTGTTGATGGGGGTTTTCTGAAACAACATTTTCAGAAGCAGCTGCTTCTGGAGTTGTTTCAGAGGCCTTTTCTGAGGTAAACTCAACATTTTCTGGAGGAATCATGTTGAGAGGTTGAATGTTAAGGGGTTGAGGGTTAAGGCGAAAGATATTATTGATGACTCTATCTCTCTGCACGGCCAATTCAGTCAACTTCTCATTGATTATATGACCAACTGGTTCATAAGTGTTTGACTGAGATGGTTTTGTGTTGGTATTGGTTGATGTTGATTGGCGTTTTACTGGTTTTCTAACAAGTTGAGCCAAGGGTATATCATCATCAGAATCTGAAGATGATGATGAGGATTTTGAAGAAGGTGAAGGAGAGTCACTGGATATCTCATGTACTACAGGTTCTGAGTGTGTGAAAATATTACCTGTAGTAGAGGGTTCTGAGCAATCATCTTTAGTAGTGTCAGGAATTTTAAGAAGTTGTGATGCTTCTGTTATTACCCTCTCTTGAAGCTCAGAAGCAATCTCCATAGCTTTTCCAATAGCTTCTGACACATTAGTAGCAGCTTCAGTCTTCTTAGAAACATGAGGAAAGTTCTTGGTCCTCCTTACTGCTTGCTTTCTTTTCTTCTTTGGTATAGCAGGTTGATCAAGAGTAATGCCAACATCCATGATCATCCTGGAATCCATGTCTTTAATGGCTTCTTCAATTGAAGGTACTGATGAACTACCAATCTTGAGCTTGTCAGTAGCATCTTTTGCCTTTTTAGCAGATTGTTCAACCTCTAGATATTGCTCTGCAGTCATCTTCCTTTTTGACTTTCTGCCTCTGGCTCGTGGCAGAGCACCACCATACATTTCCTCTGGAATATCTTCCAATCTGATTCTCTCATTGGTTGCCTCAAAATGTTCCTTGATATAGTACATCTGCACTTCAATGGGATCCTTCTTGCAGATGGGTGGAAAGTCCTTCATAAGATCAGACTTAACAAGTGATTCACTCAAATCTGTATGAAGCTTGGTGACAGCAGGGATCAACTTCATATTCTTGAGGGTTTGTGCATTAATGAACTTTCCAGTTTTAGTATCAAGCAGCTCATCTGTGAAGGCTTCAGCACTGCTTAGCTTGTCCAAGATTCCTCCTTGATAGAATATTTCTGACAAGAGTCTTCCATAAGGTACCCAGGTTCTATTCTGCAGCTGACTCTGTTTCAGACACTCTATCAAGTATTTGAACATATATTTTGGCACGTTCACTTTCTCCTTCTTAATGAAGTGTTGAAGAAAGACCTTTTGTGCCAAATTGGGTTTCTCACTACCACCACATGGAAGTAAGTCCTCATTCTGAATCTTCAGAAGCAGCTTCTTATCCATGCTTAGATCAGCATACTTTCCTGCTTGCGTTGAGTTGTACAGGGCCAGGTTTACTTTCTCTTTCCAGAGGCGTTCTTCAGCTGTATTTGAGAGATCAATTCCAGAGTATTTTCCAGAGGCCTCTCTACAGAGTACAGCTTCTATCTGCCATTCCGCAATTCTCACTGGAATACCACAAATACTTGACCTGATTTCAATACCTGTAAATGGCTCAAGTCTCATTTCTTCTCTGGTCTTCCCTTCCAGTTCGGGATAAATCAACACCATTTGACTTTCTTCAGTTATAGACGCAGCTTTGTCATAAACCTTAGCCCTCACCCAGAAGTGTCTTACCAATGCTTCGTATGTTGGTCCATTCAACATCTTGAAGTAATGCATAAGTTCCTGCTTTTCATAGTAGCTTCTGATCCAACACTCATGGAAGGCGAGTGATTCAAAATCCACCGGATTTTCTATTTGAACCTGTAGTTCCCATTCTTCCAATTTCATACTTCTTCCTTTGTAGTCAAATTCAGGGACCATCCGTGAAGTAGATACTGAAACTTCTCGTTGCGAGCTTGATGATGCCATTTGATGATGATTGATGAAGATTTGAAGAAGATGAAGATTTTAGGGTTCTAAGGTTGAGAGAATGCGCTTACTTCGCAAGAGGTTTGAGAGCAAAAGTGTTTGTTGTGAGTGAGTAGTGTGTGAATTGTCAAAGTGTTAAAAGTAAAACGATTGCAATTCAAAAGAGACAAACAAACATAACATTAATGACAAAATTGGGGGCGCGTGAAAAGTACTTTCAAAGCTTTTAAATCATCATTGCCCTTTTAGTTATACACCAACACATACAGGCCACGTAAGAAGTTCACAGAGTAACTACCAAGTTAGTGGGCCAGAAGTTACTTTTTAAAAGGTAACTTCCAACGTTTCCACTAATTCAACTATTCAGAAGCAACAAATCCAGCTTCTGGACTTCAGATGCTGACGTCATCATCAGAAGCGAGTTTTCCTCAGAACCTCAATAAAGAGCTTCTGATGGACTACCGCTTCTGAACTGACTTCAGAACCTAAAACCCTATTCAGGAGCAAGCAAGCATTTAATCAGATACAAAGTGCATGTTCAAATTTTTCTTTATAAAATCAAATCTTTCAACAGTTAAAGGCTTAGTAAATACATCAGCCCATTGATTTTCAGTATCAATGAATTGTATATCTAAAATTCCTTTTTGAACATAATCTCTGATAAAATGGTGTTTGATTTCAATGTGCTTAGCTCTTGAATGCAAACTTGGATTTTTAGACAAACAAATAGCAGCAGTATTATCACAATAAATGGGAATACTGTTAGCAGTTATCTGATAATCTTCCAACTGATGTTTCATCCAAAGTAGTTGTGTACAACAACTTGCAGCCGAAATGTATTCTGCTTCTGCTGTAGACATAGCAATAGTTGTTTGTCTTTTGCTAGCCCAGGATATAAGATTATCACCCAGAAATTGACAATTGCCACTGGTTGACTTTCTTTCAATCCTATCACCAGCATAATCAGCATCACAGAATCCAATTAGCTTATAATCTAAGGATTTCCTATAAAGGAGTCCAAGATTAGTTGTTCCCTTCAAATACCTGAAGATTCTCTTGACAGCAGTCATATGAGATTCTCTAGGATCTGATTGGAATCTTGCACACAAGCATACACTGAATAAAATATCTGGCCTAGATGCAGTGAGGTATAACAAAGAACCAATCATACCTCTATACAGCTTCTGATCTACTTTAGCTCCTTCATCTTCTTTGCTTAAGTTGCACGTAGGGTGCATTGGAGTGTTCATCACTTTACAATCTTCAAGTTTGAACTTCTTCAGAAGCTCCTTTGTGTACTTTGATTGATGAACATAGACTCCATCTTTGCATTGATTGATTTGAATGCCAAGGAAGAACTTCAGCTCTCCCATCATGCTCATTTCAAATTCATCCTGCATTAACTCAAAAAATTCCTTGCAAAGAGATGCATTAGTAGAACCAAATATTATATCATCAACATATATTTGCACAACAAGAATATCTTTCTCAAGGGTCCTTCTGAAGAGTGTAGTATCAACCTGTCCTCTTTTAAAATCATTTTTGATTAAGAAATTACTTAGTCTATCATACCAAGCTCTGGGAGCTTGTTTCAAGCCATATAGTGATTTCTTCAGTTTATAAACATGGTCAGGATATTTAATATCCTCAAATCCAGGAGGTTGCTTGACATACACTTCTTCTTCTATGACACCATTTAGAAATGCACTCTTGACATCCATTTGATATAATATTATGCCATGATTAACTGCATAGGAAAGAAGTAACCTGATTGCTTCCAATCTTGCAACTGGAGCAACCGTTTCAGTGTAATCAATGCCTTCTTGTTGACTATACCCTTGTGCAACAAGCCTGGCTTTGTTTCTTGTTACTTCACCTTGCTCGTTCAGCTTGTTTCTGAATACCCATTTTGTTCCAATAATGTTCTTGTGCTGAGGTTTGGGTACCAGATCCCACACATCATTTCTTTGAAATTGATTCAACTCTTCTTGCATAGCTAGGATCCATCCATCATCTGAAAGTGCTTCATCAACTGTTGTAGGTTCAATCATTGAGATTAGTCCAATCATTGACTCTTCTTGTCTGAAATGTGATCTTGTTCTTCTTGGACTATCTTTGTTTCCAATGATTAGCTCCTCAGGATGTGAAGACTTGTGTTTGAATGTGTTTCTGGGAGGATCTTCTTGATGTGAGCCATCTTGTGCTTCATCAGAAGCAGTTTCATCTTGCACTTCTGATGTGGGTTCAGCTTCTGGACTTTCTTCAGATTCAGCTATCTGATCAGGTTCTGGAGTAGCTTCAGGAACCTGTATCTCTGCAGAACTTTCACCTTGCTTTGAAGTTTTATCTTCAAGCTCCTTGTCATCAATTTTAACGTGCATAGATTCTTCAACACAAAGTGTTTCTGAATTATACACTCTGTATGCCTTTGACCTTTCAGAGTAACCTAAAAAGATTCCTCTTTGGGCCTTGGCATCAAATTTCTTTAGGTAGAGCTTGTTGTTCAGAATGTAACATGTACATCCAAATTGATGAAAGTAAGAGATATTGGGTTTTCTTCCTTTAAAGAGTTCATATGCTGTTTTCTCCAAAATAGGTCTAATATAGATCCTGTTTTGAACATAGCATGTTGTATTCACTGCTTCTGCCCAAAAATGTTTTGGTAAATTGTTTTCATGAATCATGGTTCTGGCCATTTCTTGTAAAGTTCTATTCTTTCTCTCTACAACCCCATTTTGTTGTGGTGTTCTAGGAGAAGAGAATTCATGGAAAATTCCATGTTTTTCACAAAAAGCTTCAAATGGCTCATTTTCAAATTCTCCACCATGATCACTTCTGATTTTCAAAATTTTTGATTCTTTTTCAGATTGAATTTGAGTGCAGAAGCTACTGAATACATCACACGCAACATCTTTACTCTTTATGAATTTCACCCAAGTCCATCTGCTGTAATCATCAACAATGACTAATCCATATCTACTTCCATATAAGGATGCAGTACTCACTGGTCCAAATAAATCAATATGGAATAATTCTAAAGGTCTTGAGGTTGAAACAATGTCTTTGGTTTTAAAAGATGATTTCACAATTTTCCCTCTCTGACATGCACCACAGAGTGCATCTGAATGATAGTCAATGTCTGGTAGCCCTTTCACAAGTTGTAACTTACTAAGCTTAGAGATTAACCTCCAGTTAGCATGTCCCAACCTTCTGTGCCACATCCATTTCTTATCATTCACTGATAGTAGGCAAATCACCTTCTGATCAGCCAGTTCAGAAAAATTGATTTTATAGACATTGTCAACTCTCTTTCCCTTGAACACAATGGATTTGTCTTCCTTGTTGATTACTGTACAGTTGGGTTTTTCAAAAAGCACATCATAACCATTATCACAAAATTGACTAATGCTCAAAAGGTTATGTTCAAGACCATCTACCAACCATACATTATTAATTGAGGTAGAGGAATTACCAATAGTTCCTGTACCTATGATCTTGCCTGACTGGTTGCCTCCAAATTTCACATTTCCTCCCTCTTTCATTGTTAGGCTTAGGAACATGGACTTGTCTCCTGTCATGTGTCTTGAGCAACCACTGTCTAGGTACCATGATCTTTGCTTTGGCACTGCTCTTAGACATACCTGCATCATTGACATTTTTAGATTTAGGTACCCATTGTTCTATGGGTCCTGGAAGGTTAGTACTTAAGGCTTTACTCTTCACTTCTTGTACCTTGTGCTGTGAGTTGGGTTGCTTCTGATTAACCATCACCTTAGGTTTTGGTACTTCAGAAGCAGTAACTGTCTTCTTCTGAAACTTAGACTTCAGAACCCCAGATTTTGGTTTCACCAGACTCTGAGGAATAGGTTCTGATCTTTTCAGGATCCTGACCTTTGAAGTCTTGGAATCAGATTTGATCATAGCCTTTGACTTAGAGTTCTTTGGCTTTGAAGTAATCTTAGCCTTAGGACTAGAAGCTTCAGGTTCTGATTGAACAACAGTTTCCAACTCAGCCCCTTCTGGTACAAAGAATGTTTTCAGACCTTCCTTGATGCATTCACAACAAGATTTTAGATTGGTTTTCTCAAGTTTCACTTCTGGAAAACCAATTCCTCTGCCATTGTTCTTGTAAATTCTATAAATCATAGAAGCTACTCTGCTTCTGTCAATGCCAGATATAATAAAATCTTCAAGAGCAATTTCATGGTTACTTAAAGGTTTTTCATTACACTTTTCTTGTAGCTTCTGACATAAGAACCTGAGCTGATCTTCATATGTTTTACACATGAAGTCAAAGCCCCTAAGTCCTTGTTCAGAAGCTTTCAGATCCAATAGAGTTGATTTTTGCTGTTGTACCAAATCAGCATATTTTTCTTTTAAATCCTTCAACTCATTGGTTCTTACTTCAAAATGTGTAAGAAGTTCTTTAAGAGACTCAACAAGTTCATCTCTGGGAATTTTGGAATATACCTCGTTTTCATCTTCTGAGTCTGAATCTGATCCAGCTTCTGAAGTTGATGTTGCTACCAACCCAACAGCTACCTTTGCATCTTCTTCAGCTTCCTCTTTATCAGATCCAGATTCACTACCCAAATCATCCCAGGTTGCCATTAAACTCTGCTTAATCTGCTTCTTGAGTTTGCTTGGTTTGAATGTAGACCTCTTTGACTTGTCCTTTGACTTATCTCTTTGAAGGTCAGGGCATTCAGCAATGAAGTGTCCAGGCTTCTTACAGTTGAAGCATCCCTTCTGATCTTCTTTCTTTGAGCTTCTGGAGTTACCCCTTCTGGAGAGAAACTTTCTGTTCTTCTTGGTCAGATATTGAAGTCTGTTTGAGAGCATGGCCATTTCAGCAGCATCTGGTTCAGAATCTGAACTTGACTGTTCTTCCTCTTCAGATTCAACTACTTTGAGAGCTTTTGATGACTTGCCTTTGGATGGAAGAGCTATTGATTTATTCTTCTTAGTAGACTCATGTTCATTAAGACTTAACTCATGAACTTTGAGAGAACTAACAAGATCTTCGACATTTAAAGTGTTTAAATCTTTAGCTTCCTCAATGGCAGTCACTTTTGGTCTCCATCTTGCAGGTAAGCTTCTGAGTATCTTGCTTACATGATCAGAAGCAACATAGCTCTTCTTTAGAATATGTAGCCCAGAAACTAAGGTTTGAAACCTTGAGTACATCTCCTCAATAGTTTCATCATCCTTCATCTTGAATAACTCATACTGATGTACAAGCAGAAGAGCCTTTGCTTCTTTGACCTTCTTGCTCCCTTCATAATTTGAACAGAGAGAAGCAAACATAGCTTTAGCAGTGGATTTGTCACTCATTTTCATGTACTCTGCTTTGGGTATGGCAGTGACAAGAGCTCCTCTGATAATATGATGCTTCTTGTAGAGTTTCCTCAGTTCTGGAGTATGTTTCTTTCTATCCACAGCAGCTCCTTCTTCATCAAGGACTAAATCACCAACACCATCTTCCAGAATATCCCATAATTCTTCATCTAGGCTCATGATGTAACTGTAAAAATTGGTCTTCCACCAAGAGAACTCTTCAGCATCTCCATTGAACTTTGGAACTTTTCCAACACTGGTTTTCTTACTATCACTATAATCATGTGAGACATTTTTATAGCTAGTATCACTAGAACCAGAACCATTAGGAGGATGAGTAGTCATGTTTTTCTCAGATCTTTGACTGTTGCACGGTTAAGTGTTACACAACAGACCAAGGCTCTAGATACCAATTGAAGGTGAGAAAAACACAAGAAGGGGGGTTGAATTGTGTTTTGAAAAATTCTTCGTTTCTCCTAAACAACTGAATACACTGATCAGAAGCTAGATGAGACAGCTTCTGAAGTGATAATCAAAATCTAAATGCAGCGGAATAAAACAGAGAGAGAGAAGAAGAACGACACAAAGCAATTATACTGGTTCCTTCCACAATCCGGAAGTAGTCCAGTCCCCCTTGCACTTCCAAGGAGATTTCACTATGAGTAATATCTGATTACAAATGCTCAAGCACACAAGCAAGAGACTTCCTTTGCTCAAGCACACAAGCTAGAGACTTCCTTTGCTCAAGAACACAATCAAGAGACTTCCTGCTCAAGCACAACTGCAAGAGACTTCCTAACTAAACAAAATTACACAGAAAATTGTTTAAGGTTGAACACTTGATATACAATCAGAGGTGCTCACAATACAAATCAGATACAGACTCAATGGACTTAAGAATTTCTAAGATATGACTTTGAGACACAGAAATTCTAAGTGAATGCAGAACAATTTCAGCAGAGGTTTGGTACTTGTGAAAATCTTGTGAGTCTTTCGTTCAGCGTTCTTGCATTACCAAATCTCTAGGTCTTCACTCCTTTATATAGAGGTGTGAAAGAGACGTTGTGAAATTGCCAGCACACCAAAGAGTCGTTGTTGAAGCTTGATCTTTCACCAATGATCTTTTGCCTGATTTGGTTGTTGTCCTATGAAGAACCAATTTGAAATCCATTCCTTATCCAAAGGAACATATATGCAGGCGAGACCGTATTCTGGAGCTGTTTTCTTGTCTTGTAGCGTGGACACAAAACAGAGTGGTGGAGAACGTGGTTGTACAATTCGTACAAAGTACAATGTCAACGCTTTCGTCCAAATTGCAAGCACAAGCCTTCAAACACCTTTGAAATGACCGTTGCAATGTTCCACTAATTTTCTGCTATGTTTTCGAATCCAATAGACAGCTTTTGCAATGTAGATCCTTCAATCTTTGAATGTTTTGCAAATCCAGTTGATCTTCAGCTTCTGGTGAAATGACTTCTGATGAGGCAGCTTCTGATGAAGCAACTTCTGCAGCTTCTGATGGTGCAGCTTCTGATGATGTGGCTTCTGGACCTCTTGTCTTCAGAAGCACTATTCTTCAGGAGCAGCTTTACTTCAGGAGCGGTATTTCTTCAGGAGCAGCTTTGCCTTCAGAATCATCTAAGCTTCATTTCCTTTGCTCTTTATTTGCTCATTCAGAACCAATGATGATGTAACTTTATAATTATGGTCCTGTACACTTGAACAAATATTAGCTAGTCCAATTTACAATTTTTAATACCTTGTTATCATCAAAACTCTTTAAGGTTCATTGTTAAACACATTTTGTTCCAACACTTTCAAGTATTACTATATATATATAAAACACTGATGCCACTTCCAGACACAAACAAACAGATGATAAATTGATCTACAACAAAAAAGAGATTTAATCGGCCTACTTCCCTAAAAAAATAAAAGACTCTTTCCAAGGGATTTCAATTTCTCACTAGCGTTTTAGTTTGGTTCTCGGAAATACTATCTTCAACGCCCCATTGTTATTACTATCCCTAACCTTATCGATTTTCTTTAACTCGCATCTTTAAATAACTAATTCTTGTTCATCATTTAGTCTTTCACTAATTCAATTCACCGTCTAAAGCAAAACATACTACTTTAGACATGTCAATTTTCGACACTTACCCTTACTTAACTTTAACTAACATTGAAAGTTATTTTTTTGAGGTCACAATCCTATTATGTCTGGTCTCCTATCCAACTTATGCGTTATAATAATAGCTAGAATTCTAATCTCCGTTTAAAGATAAAGCACCTATTTTACCCGTACTCACTCGGTCCTAACCTTTCCCTGTTGTTTCTTATTTACTAAAAGTCCAAGTTCATGAACTGCACAATATTTATTATGTATCCCTTAGGACTATATCTTCAACTAATCCTTAAAACCACAGTTTTGGCTACTAATGCATATCAGCCACTTAAGTTTCTAAGCCTCTATATTTAAAATGGCCTATGACCAAAGTTGATAACACGTTCAGACTTACAAATCCATGAGTGCACCTAAAATAAACCAATACTCTTCTACTTAAGACCAATATTGATAGGTAGCTTCCATTAGTTTTCTATTAGGGAATTCACGTGGGCAGTTTGTTTTAATTCAAAGACAATCTAGTTGTTAATATTTTGTAACAAAATCAAATTCATATCTTGACGGGTCAAACACATCACGTGCTCTAGTTTTAGAAACATATAAAATTCAAAGATTCTAACACGAAAACGACTTCACTCAGATTCTTAATTCTAAAAGATGAACATTAAAAATTATGATATGGCTTCTGGTTATCATGTATATATTTTACCAAATCGACATCACATCGGAAACGAAAAATTAAACGTATAAGAATCATCGAAAAATATTAAGAGAAGAACGAAAATTAACAACCCTTAACTACCCCACATGAGTACACAACCCTTATGGTGAATAAAACTACCCCTTACAAACTCATCCTAAAGCATGTTAGATGCAATCTAATGATTCACAGACCTAATATTAGTGAAAGATAGTCTCACCCTTACCTTAGATTGTTTTTCTGAAATCAAAAGCAGCGTTCTTCGTTCCTAGGGTTCTCTCTCTGAGTTCTCCTCTTTCTCCAAAAAGCGGTTTTAACGTAAAAACTCTTTCTAACCTAATCTTCCTTATTTATAATACTAATCGCTCTTCCTAAATCTATTTAGGCCCAATAACTTAATCTTATTTCTATTCTAACCTCCAATTCTACTTATCACTAATAATTCTCATATTCTAATAATTAATAGAATAATGCCACATAATAAAATACTAACACCTCATGTATATAAATAAATCACATAAATAGATTCTAACTTAATAAAAATAATTAAATAAAAGGAGGGCGTTACAACTAGAACTCATACATTATTTTTATTTTTTAACATTATTACTGTCTCTAGTGTCAATGTCATAGTCGTGTTTAGGTTCCACATATGTCTCAACTACTCTTTTTTTTCTTTTCAAGTAGTATAGTGGCTAGAGGTCGCATATTTTAAATGTGGAGAAGTTGAGTGTCTGCATTTCGAACCCGACCGCTTCAAATATTATGCAATATCTCTACCAATAGAGTTAAGCTCACAGGACTTAGCCACACTATTGTATATATAAACAAGTTCCTTAATTAGAATTAGAACTATGGGTGTGTCTAAATTAAATAAAATTTCAAATTGATCCAAAAAATTGAAAGTGCACAACGTGTTCTTTTGTAAAAATCGCTCGTATTATATTATTCGTCAATTTCGATCTGATAGCTCAAAGGTAGAGGAAAATTTGAGGTAGTGTAAAAGGAGTTGAGATCCTCTTCATTTATAAAAATAAGTGGAGACTATCATTAGGAAAAAGAGGCTAATACAAAATATTAGATGGTGGGTCCTACTATTAAATAGGTCCGACTATCATTAATTATTTCAAGATTTTTTGTGTCTTTATCTATCCAAATGGAAGAAATGGAGAAAGTTTAAATGAAAAGGATCTTAACTCGTGTAAAGATCCTCTCCATTTATCTATATTATATATAAAGCAAACAACCAAACAATTATTTTCAGCTCTTTACGGCTTGATTTTTCTTTTCAAAAATGCCCTCAATTTTGAATAAAAATAACATATGTAACAAATAAATAAGTATAAATTTTAATATTAGTAAAAAATGTAACAAACATGATATGAATATATATATATATATATATATATATATATATGTATGTTATTTTTTTCTTTATCATTTAAAAAGTGTAACAATTATACTCTTAAACAACTTTTTCTATAATAAAGATCGTTGTTGGTGTCATTAAAAAAAAGAATTTAGATTTTTTTTTTGTTATATTATTGGTGTCATTGAAATAAATAATCATAATTAGTTTGGTTTGTTATAACTTGAATGCAACAACCATTTATATTTTTAGTTCTAATCCAAATCAAAATTTCATAAAAAAAACACGGTTAATAATTTTCAAACGTCGGCGCAATAAAAAGTGCGAAAAGACGTTTCGCTAGTAAAAATAAATGAAAGATGTCATTTGGAAAGAAATAGACACAAAAAATAGGTGGTGGATCAGAACGAGTTAAGATCCTCTCTATTTGTCACAATAAATGGAGGATACAATTTGGAGAGAGATAGACACAAAAAAGTGTTAGTGAATATTTTAATTAAATGGTCCCACCATCATTAATTACTTTGTACTTTTTTCAAGATTTTTTGTGTTTTTTATCTCTCCAAATGGAGGAAATGGAGACAATTGTAAATGCATAGGATCTTGACTCGATCACAACACTAAGTGGGTCCCACCATCGTTAATTATTTTTTTACTTTTTGTGTGTCTTTATATCTCTAAATGGAACAAATGGAGCGGTGTCACATGTTTCATTAAAAAATAGCTTTTAATCTCAACCATTAAGTTTGATCGTATGGCTATAAATGACTCCTCTCATATCTTATTATAAAACATGCTCTCTCTCTCTCTCTCTCTCTCTCTCTCTCTCTATATATATATATATATATATATATATATATATACATATATACATACACGCGTGTGCACACACATATAGGTGGTTGTTAACTTTGACCAACCTAATTCATTAAGGTCTAAGTTAGCCGGTGTGCACGTTTTCTTTTGGACATAAAAACTCCTTGCCACTAGTTTAAGTTAGTTATGACTAAAGGGCAAATAATAAAGTTTCTTAATTTACACCCACTTTGCTATTTTACACCAACTTTATTTCTGAACCAAAAGAATTAATGAAACATATTTTTGTATGCATTTGTGTTTATTTCGACTTGTTTCATGTTTATAATTGTGTGTTCCAAAACATAATAGTGTTTATAACAAAGTGGGTCAAAGTCGAACTAAATTAGCAAAGTTGGTTCAAATTAACAAAAAAAATTAATGAAAGTAACAAACGTAACCCTCAAGTTATTAGTCTTAAATAATAAAGATGAATAGTTTTATGTCCAAATGAAAAAGTGCACACTTGCAAACTTAGACCTTAATGTTTTCTTTATTTTTTTAATAATACCCGCTCCGGTTTTATATATAAGAGAAAGTTTGGTCAACAAAAGTTAATAGATTTGGTCTAATTTAAGCTCTAAATCGAATATATTAATTTTTGTTGATCAAACTTTCTCTTATATAAAGAACCGAAGGGAGTACTTATAGTTAGTTTAATTTTTTTTTTGAAGGAAGTTAGTTTAATTTAATCTATTAGTTTTTAACAATTTTATATGTTTGAAATATAATTCATCATTGTCATTGTGTATCATTAAAGGAAATAAATTATGAGTGTTAGATTATATCAAAATCAAGGGCTAGAAATGAGTGTAACAGATGGTGTGATTATTTGATGTAATTTGATACCTACTCACTCATGTATATATAAGAAAAACACAATATTCTTCATGTGATTGAAGAAATTGAGGGGATGTGTTTTATTGTTGGGAAATGCTAACCGTGCCCCTGAGCACTGGTTAAGGACATTAAAAAAGAAAATTATATAGTAGTTATTGCATTGAAAATTGTGTAATTAATTTCATAAAAAGTTAAGAAAATTTCTTTTTTTAGTAATAGCTTCCTTTTTTCGTATCCTTAACCAGTGTCCAAGGGACACCGGTTAGCATGACCTTTTATTGTTGGCAAATGTTAACTTGTGCCCTAAAGGGCACATGTTAAGGAATTCATTATAGAAATATACGCATTAAAAGTCGTGTAGTCAACTTCTGAAAAGTTAAAATATCATGTTTTCCAATACAAAGTTGCTTTTTTTTGGTTCCTTAACATATGTCCTTAGGGCATAAGTTAACATGACCCTTTATTGTTTATATATTAATTAACTGATTAGTTAATGGTTGTGTGTTTAGGCACGAAAGAAGTTGGTGAAGCTGTTGCAAGGCTTGGTGGATCATAAAAGGAGAAACAATAAAAAAGAAAAACAACAGATGAAAAAAGATATGATGGATTTATTGATGGAAGTCAAAGACGAAGAGAGTGGCATGTTGCAGGATGAAGACATTGTAGACTTGCTTCTTTTGTTCTTGTTAGCTGGTCATGAAAGCTCTGCTTATGGAGTTTTGTGGACCGTTATCTACCTCACAAATCATCCACATGTCTTCGAAAGAGCCAAGGTTTTAATATTAATTCATAGTTTATGGGAAAAGGTCCACATATATACATATTTCAATGTTGCATTTTCAAAATTAGTCATAGATGTCACAGAATTTTTTCAAAAAAAAAACTATGAACCTTTTCAGAAAGAACAAGATGAGATCATGGAAACAAGGCCTTCCACTCAAAAAGGACTTAACCTTACGGAAATTAAGCAAATGAAATATCTTTCAAAGGTATGTGATGTGTGAATTATTTCTTATCATATTACAGCCTATAGAATAGAAAGTTTGGCCAAAATATTAATGTATTTAGTAAATTAATTAGATACATCAACTTTTGTTAATCTAACTTTCGCTTATAATAAAGACCGGAGACATATTATTTTAATAAGGTATTTTGCCTGAATTAAAAATAACTACTATGTTTCAACTAAGTTGTGTGGTTCTTTAAAAAAAAAAAAAAAACTAAGTTGCGTGGTTATTTCCAAAATAAATATTATGCTTTGATCTGATATATTTTACATTATAGGTTATTGATGAGATGCTGCGCAAAGAAAATATCGCATTTGCGAACTTTAGACAGGCAAAAGTTGATGTGAACATCAATGGTTAGTTATTTTATTCCATATATTTTCCTAAGTTGATAATTTTGTACACCATTGCAACTTCTTAGCATGGTTTGAAGTTCCAATAAAATACACATTGATTTTTAAGTTGTGGATCCGGTCGCAATGGACAACAAATTTTTTAGTTGTAGATAAATGTGGTCAATGCAACTGCGATTACGATTGCAGATACCTATAAAATTTTACGAAATGGCTGCAAGAAATATGAAACCATGCCCTTATATTTAAAAAAATAAACGTCCTCTAGCATTAGAAGAAAAGCAAAACTAAAAATGAAAATGAAAAATTGCAGGTTATACTATACCAAAAGGATGGAATGTCCTGGTATGGAACAGAGGTGTTCACATGGATCCTGAAAATTACCCCAACCCTAAGGAATTTGATCCTTCCAGATGGGAGGTATGTATAATAATTAATATTGAATTGAAAACTTGGTTTTATTCTTTAACAATCCATTTATTTAATTTAATGAACAAATATGTATTATGTTATGTGTACTTTAAAAATGTGATACAGAATTACAAAGCAAGAGCAGGATCATTTCTTCCATTTGGATTAGGAAGTAGGTATTGTCCAGGAAGTGATTTCGCTAAACTTGAGATCACCATTTACCTTCATCATTTTCTTCTTAACTACAGGTTAATACACACTTGCTACCATTTTGCAACCATTGACTTGTTAAAGCATGCAAAGAAATAAACTATTGTTTCAATTTACCATGCAAAGCTCTAGCTAGATATCAAATGCTAAGAAATTAAAAAATAAAATAATCCATATTCGATTATGTTCTAGTTTCTGAAAACAAAAAAAATAATATGGAAGAAAGACAAATCTAACCCATATCTGATTGGTTATATTGTGCAGGATGGAGAGAATTAATCCAGAGTGTCAAGTTACTTACCTGCCAACGGCAAGGCCTACAGATAACTGTCTTGCAAGAATTATAAAAGTAACATAAATCTTTAGTATATTGAAATAACGCCCAAGTCATAGGGTTTTTAGGCCATGGAAGTTTAATAAGAATAAGGTTATTGGGACATAATTTTTTATGACCAAAGTAAGGTGAAACAATACTCGTTTCTTTTTTCTTTTTGAGATTCTTCATTAGTCAATTTCACTACTTCATTAATAAGCAAAGTGTATATTTTTTTTTAAAGAAACAAAATGTATATGGCTAACTACTTTTTTATCATATATTTCATACCATTTTGACTACTTCATTAATTAATGTCACTAGCCATTTAATTTAGGATTAATAGAGTTTCACCCCGTCATTTGGACAAAATTTGGTGTACCTCTACATAAAAAAAAAAATAATAAAAAAATTGAAGATTCCCCCTTGAAACTAAAAGATTTTTTGGTTTTGGACCCTCAAGGTAGCTGACTGTACAAAATGGATGAGGTGGCGCGCTGATTTGAATCTGACTATGTACAACTGCTTAGAGCACCCACATCCATGCCACTCTACATGGTGGTATAAATGGGTCCCATATAATACTTTATATTACTTCACACTTTTCAATTATTTAAACCATTCAACTACATTTTCTAAATATTCATACCACTCTTACAAAACTTACAATGGGTCCCACTAATCCTACAATATACTCCAAACTATATAGCAAAAGCAAGTTTCAATTTATTATAATATTATTTTTGTGGTAAGAATTGTGAATTGCTACCGTTGCCAAAGTTTACTACGTATCCATTTTGTACCACTCTTACCACATCAAATAGTGGTGTCCTAACTAACAAGTACTGTGGCATGGTTGAAAAAGTAGCTTAAGCACCTGCCGATATTTGTGCTCTTATGCGGCGCAATGATTTAACAAATTAAGTTTTTTTTTTATTTCCACTTGGATAAATAATAATCAGGTCATTATTTTTTTTTAACATCTTCATCACTTCTTCCTCTCTCGTTCAACATCTTTATCAACAAAAATACATATGAAAAATGTATTTTAAATGTATACGCTACTTAGCATCTGGAATCTGTTGACGCCTATGAAGCCCGGATACTCTAAAATGGTGTCGTACCCGTGTCGGATACGTATCGGATACCGATACTCCGCGGATACTCCGGATACCGTATCCCAGAAGTATCGGAATTAATTATTTTAATTTAAAATATATATTTTATCGGATACTTAAAAGATACTCGACGGATACACACAGATACTTATAAGATACTTCACACAGACGTATCCAAAAAAAATGAAGTGTATAAAAATGAGATTGTGTTGTGAAAATTTAAGATATGAATCACAATAATTACTTTTCAATTAACAAATTAAATATTATGATTTTGGTGGATGAAAGTAACGATAGAGGGGAGATTTAATCAATCAACATTAAACAAACTTTGTTTTGAGTTCTTTTATTGATACATTTGTTGATATACTAACATATGAATGAAAATAGAATATGATTTATACAAAAACTTTACAATTTTTATTTTGATCATATGTATTTTTTTTTTTTTTGTAAATTGTAACTTTTATGATTATATAGTATGAGTAATCAATGTTTTTTTTTAAGTATTTTACACGAATATAAATTTTAATATAAATATTTTGTTAACGTATATTAGCCGTATCGTATCCTAAATTTTAAAAATTTCGCGTATTCGCGTACCCGTATCGTATCGTACCCGTATCGCACTACGTATCCAGGCTTCATAGGTTGACGCTAGATTTAGCGTCACTAAGATGTAAATGCTGAGAATAAATTTAAAATACTTAATCCCGTCAGGTTTAGCATTGGCTTTATGGATGTTAGATGCTAAAACTTAATTTTGAAATCGGTTATATTGTTAACCGATTTAAATAAAACTCTATTCTTTTAAAAAGAAAACCTGTTTTTCCCCCCTACGAAATGGAAAACGAAAATTGTCCAGAGCTATAGTTTTATACAAACACACTTAATAACAAAAATATAACCATGGAACCAAAATTAAGTAGAGTACAAAATCATCCATTAATAACTAAGTTACAAATTATACAAGTAGTGTTTGTCACAACACTATGTAAATAGAGTACTTAAACAACTCACTGTTTAGACTTAGTTGTTGAGGAAAGTTCAAATACAACCAAAATCCACCTTTGTTTAATTCCAAGCACAACAATCATAACTATAGTCACTATTGAGGAAAATCAATTCATAAAAAGGCGAAGAAATTGTCACGCAGAGACTTAAAACTAGAATCTCAAAAACAATGGAACAGTGAGAAACATTGCTGCAAAAGGAGAGAACGATAATAAACATTGTTGCAAAAGAGAGACACATTGACCTGAAAAAGAGAAGAAAAAAAACACCGCACATGTTGAGTGAAATGTGAATGGGAAAACAGAATCATCAAAGCTATATCTGATCCTTTTGATAACTTACATGTGGATAATGAAGAACAAATCCATCTTTTTTACATAAGTAAGGGGAGTTCTACAAAAGAATGAAACCAAAAATCAATTATCAGAAAAAACTTTATATATACCATCCTTTATCATAACACATTTCACAGTCATTTGTACTCGTGAATCTTTGTCCATTGTAACAACTCTTTTGGCTTCAAAAAGTGACTTAAGACACTTGACAACTTTTATATATAAGATAAGATCCAAAATTATTAGATGAGTTGGATGAGTCATAATTAACCTCTAAAGGTTAAGAACATTAAAGTAAGTAACAATTATTATTAGTTTATTTCTAAATTCAATCAATAATTAAACAGGTTAAATAGGTCAAGAAAACAAAGTTAGGGTTAATAATTATTGTGACCTAAATCGATTTATGAACATTTGTCAAAGCATCAAAACCATTGAAAACAATATTAATCGAAAAGAGTAGCAAAGTAATCGACTGAAATTCATAAAATCATTTAAAGTTACATAATCAAACAATTACATGAAGTTCCTCTTTCATGACCTAATCTAAAGGGGATTAGCTACTCATAACTTCTAAACATATGGAATTATATATGAATAAAAAAGCATGATCACAAGTTGATGATTCATTGGCTCTTAAATGGCTTCGGTCGCTCCAATCCTTCTAAAATCGCGTTTATGGCTTTTGTTTGCTCGTCAATAGGTGTTTTTCTACTGACATATGGTTCGGTTGCATTTATTTCCTAACGTTTTAGGAAAATTAGTTAGCGATGCGAACCTTAGTCTCGCGATGCACATACTACACTCCTTGATTATCTTTTGCAAAACTGGTGGCTGCAGAAAATGAGCCACTCACTTTATCCCACAAGCCTGATGCCCTCCATATTTTCCTCGCTTCTACACAACCAATAAACAAATGCCAATCATTTTTACATTGAGTCTCACAATGGGGATAACCATTTGTACATGACACAGCTCTTGGAGTCGTATATGCGTAGGAAACACCCCTCTTAGCGCCCTCCATATGAAAACTTTGAACCGATTCGGAAATCTAAGTTTCAACATTCTTTACCATTCCTCTGGTATTCGATACTATCTTCCTCATCCGGTTTCGATATGACTATTTTGCTAATATCGGTTGTGCGGAGGAAATATATATTGTGCGGAGACACTCGTTAACAAGACCCTTTAATTAAACAACACATAATTGATCAATTACCTTTGTTGGGTGTATCCGATGATGGAAGACATAAAGGCAAGGAAGAATCATTAGAAGTAGAGGGTGGTGGAATAGGTGATTTTACATCTTCATTTAGAGTTTTTGTTTTTATTTTCTTTTACGGATATTTTCAGTTTGAATTCTTCTCTCCAAAGCCTCCTTTTTGATTCAGCAGCCAGCCATAAGAAAACTGCTGATATCACTTCATTAATTAGTTCTTCTCCAATATCAAAAAATGTAGGATAGAATCAAATTCATAATAATTTTTTTAATTAAAATTCAAATATATGTAAACACTTAAAATGAGTAAGTGTTTACATATAAGCTATTTTCATAACAATGAAAAAAATAATGTCAAAGTAATTTTGTATAAGTTATAAGCTATAGATATTTCGAAGAATTTATGAAAATAAACTTAAAACAACTTATAAATACATATTACTCCCTCCGTTTCAAAATGAGTGTCGCTTTAGTCAAAAAAATTTGTTTCAAAATGAATGTCACTTTCAGTTTCCAATGCAATAATAACTTTTTCTTTTCAATTGTACCCTCCAATTTAATTAATACTCTGCACACTACTTACAAAGTATTACTTTTAAAATTAACCAATAATTAATAAGGATAATTTGGTAAAATGACCATTCTCTTTCTTTTAATCATTGCATTTCTTAATATGTGTGTAAACACCTAAAACGACACTTATTTTGAAACGGAGGGAGTACATAATTATAAGTTGTTTGCGTAAACTCTTCCAAAGAGTTTCACATATACGTAGATAAACACAAACAAGTAAATTCAAATATAATAATAATAATAATAATAATAATAATAATAATAATAATAATAATAATAATAATAATAATAATAATAATACAATAGGTACTCCATCCGTTTCAAAATGAATGTCGTTTAAGGTTTTTATACACATATTAAGAAATGCATTAATTAAAAGAAAGAGAGTTTTTATTTTACCAAATTATCCTAATCAACTATTGGTTTGTTTTTCATTAAAGAAAAAAGGGTTAAATATGTTTTCGCTCCCTATAAATATGTCAACTTTTTGTTTTAGTCCCAAATTACACCGCTTAAAAGTTACATCAATGTTACACCGCTCAATATCGTTTTACTCGATGCATATTTTTTAAATTTGACCGTTGGAGAGTAAGTTTATATCACATAGATAATCCACATAAATATTTACGATAATATAAAATCGTTTGATATGTTATTGAGATACATCAATATTAACGGTTTATGCACTTTTATAAATCAAGAAAAAAAATGGGACCACCAATATTTATATATTTCCTCTGTATTTTATTATAACTCACTTTAGAAAAAATGTTTTGCTTTTTTAAAAGTCGTTTTACAACACCAATGTATCATTAAGGATTTTTTCCTATGATTTATCATTTAGTACTCTCTTTTCTTTTCATTCTTTTAATCTCTTTTTTTCATATCATTAATAAGGGATAATTTTGTAAAAATTCTCATAATTTCTCCTTTCAATACAAAATTAACTACGTTTTAATATGTGTGAAAAATAGAGGTGGACATGTTTCAGTTCGGGATGAAAACTGAACCGTTTGGTAAATTCAAAATAATTGAACAGAATTGAGTTGTTTGCATTTTGAACCGAACCGAACTATTTTAAACCGATCCAAACCGAATTGTTATTATTGATACCATTGAAAAAAATATAAAAAACCAAGAGACATCAAAATTAAGAAATTTTTAGAACCGAATCAAATTGTTTCAAGCCAAACTCATAAATCATGAACTGAAATGAAACAAAACGACCTATCTGAATTGATAGTAAAAGTTGGCCGTAAAAGTTTAGTTTATTTAGTTTGGTTCAGTTCAATTCTATTGTTAGTTTTTTGTCCACCCTTAAAATCTTGTCGTGGAAGAAAATAGTGCATTTATTAGCCCTTAATCTGTCGGTTAGAAAAATACATAATAAAATACAAAAGGAGTAATATATACTCCCGCTGTCTCTATATGTAAGCATCATTTGCATCTAATAAAAGGGTGGGGACGGACGGAGTAATATCAATCATTCCTTAAAAAAAATATAACTACTCCCTCCGTTTCAAAATGAGTGTCGCTTTAGCCAAAAAAAATTGTTTCAAAATGAGTGTCGCTTTCAGTTTTCAATGCAATAATAACTTTTTCTTTTCAATTGTACCCTCCAATTAATACTCTGTACACTACTTCCAAAATATTACTTTTAAAACTAACCAATATAGTTAATAAGGATAATTTGGTAAAATAACCATTATCTTTCTCCTAATCATTGCATTTCTTAATATGTGTGTAAACACCTAAAACGATACTCATTTTGAAACGGAGGGAGTATCAATCATAGATTTTGAAACGGAGGGAGTACACCCTCCGGTCACTAATATAAGCTAAAGTTTGATTTTTAGATTCATTCATTAAATGACGTATGTAGTCTTTATTATAGACTACATACGTCATTTAATGAATGAATCTAAAAATTAAACCTTTGCTTATATTAGTGACCGGAGGGTGTATCAATCATAGATAAAGCTAGCCGTGCAATGCACGGGACACGGGTTCCATGCTACTAGTTGCCTATACTGTGTGTGTCTAGGAGTGAGGGTTTGTGTTGCGGATAGCATTTAGTATATGAACACATCTCAGGACTTGGCCACGTGGGTGGATTTCATCCGTAACCAGCGATAACACACAATTAATGTTCTGTTATCTGTCTTCGAACCAGTGGCTCCACCCAGCCAGCATGTCCTTCCAAGTTCCACCGGTGGTTGAATTTAATGGTATTTATTAATGGGTTAAATATGCTTTTGGTCCCTACATTTAGAGGGACTTTTAAGAATAGTCCCTACCTTTCAATAAATGTTTTTAAACTCCCTATGTTTTTTCTCCGTTAGCATGTTTAGTCCTTACCGTCAATTTAACTAACGGTGGCACGATGTAAGTCCCACGTTTTTTTACTTGTCGTATAACTATGTGTGCATATGTGACACAGAGTGGTCCCCAACAATAAGTTAGTGTATTACTTACTCCCTCCGGTCTCAAATATAAGAAAAGATTCCTTTTTTAGGTTCATTGAATAATTAATGTATTTGTTTTACAATGTAGACTAGATACATTAACTACTCAATGAACCTAAAAAAGGAATCTTTTCTTATATTTGAGACCGGAGGGAGTACTATCCTTGGTGGCAAAAAAAATTGGGGTAGTGTTAACTTGTGCCCTTAGGGCACATGTTAAGAAACCTAAAAGAAGAAACTTTCTCTAAAATTTTGTGCATTTAAATGATTAAAAAGTTAAATATTAAATGCAATGCACACATTCCAATAAGTTTTTTTTTTCTATATTTGAATCATTAACTTGTGCCTTGAGGGCACAAATTAACATTTCCCAAAAAATTAATATGAACTTAGGTGATGATGCAATCGTAAACACCTCTTCATCCTAGCCAGCCTCATCCCTTTCCAGCCACCCAATTCAAACCCAGAAAGAAAAAAGAAAAAAAGCTTTAAACCCATAACCAAACTCACATGATTTTCCTTTGGTGGCTCAACCCCACAACCACTCTTCTTCACCTCAACTCACTGCCAATTCGTCCACCAAGTCCTCCTTCCTGTCCAATTCGAATGCCACCACCACACAACTCTTTCCTCGCACCCCTAAACACCCCGTTATAGTTCTTTTACAATTTTCGGTTATGGATTTTGATTGTTGAAGTTAAAAAAAATCCCAGCAAAAACAAGAAGGGAAAATGTCAAATGAGCAAAACCTAATTCTCAATTTTGAATTAGTGAGAGTGTCGGTTTTGATTGTGAATGTTGAAAACATAAATTAAAAAAAAAAACAGAGGAGGAGGTAGAAGGAGGAGAAGTGAGTTTAAGTCCCATGCATTGGGAGTTTTCCTTCAGATTTTGAAGGTGGAAGTGATGGCGGTGGGTGGGAGAAGATGAAGACGGAGGGGGTGATGTGGGTGGTTGATGTTGAAGAAAGG
Organism: Medicago sativa; assembly: GCF_051527215.1. Classification (NCBI taxonomy): domain Eukaryota; kingdom Viridiplantae; phylum Streptophyta; class Magnoliopsida; order Fabales; family Fabaceae; genus Medicago; species Medicago sativa. Next base: position 6,748,751 of record NC_140753.1, read on the forward strand.
AGAAAGAAGATGAATTTTATTATTATTTTTAACCGTTTTATTTATTTAATAAATCAAATAAATATTAAAATCAAGCATTAATTGGGGCCCACTTGATGCCACGTCAGTATTCTGTTAAGAAATTGACGGCGAGGACTAATTATGGTAACGGAGAAAAAATGTGAGGATTTTAAAAACATTTAATGAAATGTAGGGACTATTCTTCAAAGGGGGACAAAATGTAGGGACTAAAAACATATTTAACTCTTTATTAATTACTCCTTCTTGTCCATTATTGGGATGTACATAGAGATAAAATCTTAATTTTTGGTTATTTGCGGAAAAAATTAAAATCTTTGGATGCACATAGAGATAATCTTAATTTTTTGTTATTTTGGGAGAAAATCAAAATCTTAGACTAGGCTCACAAAGAAGTACAAGTACTCCTCTTGTCTCGGATTAAAGTTTTTTTCACTATTTTTCTCTTGAATTATTTATCTCTTTTATAATATTAATACAACATTTACTATTTTTCTCTTGAATTATTTATTTACTTGTATTTCAATCATTTAACTACTCTTTTTTTAGATAGTCTAATAGTTAGAAATTCAATTTTTAAAATGAAATAAGTTGAGTGTGTAGGGTTCGAACTCAGACCTCTATATATATTATGTAATATCTCTATTAATTGAGTTAAGTTCACAAAGACAATCATGTAACTATAACTAATAAATGTGTTTTAGTAAATGAAGATATTTTACCATTAAAATCAACACTACTACTAATCATTTATTTAATAATTGTGTAAAGAACAATGCTAGTTATAGCGATTTTTTTTCAATAAAGTCTCACGAACACTTTTTTCCTCAATAACTTCCCTAAACTAAACCACACTCTCTCGCCTGTTTTCCGGCATGGCAGAAATATAATTGGTCAATTGTATCATCTAAATCAATTCCGCATAATGTTTATCGGGTTAAATAGCACAGCTCTTGTGTAAAACTAAAAATGAACATCTAATTTTAATTTGTAAATGGTGTAAATGGCACCTAATTTTTAAACCCCCATTTTGTTTATATTTGATTTTGGACGAAAACATGTACTGGCTCTAGGAGCCATAATAGAGCCATAATAATATTACTGTGTTTGGTGGCTTAATCTAATAGTTTTTTTTTTTTTTTTTTATGAAAAGAAAACTTAGCGATGGACGTGGGTGACACGCGAAACACGGAAGAAGAAAATGTTAGTATTTGTCACGGGAAACACGAGTGTGCATGTAATAATTACTCCCTCCGTCCCTTAATGTAACCCCCCTTTGCATTTTTCACATTTCTTAAGAAAAGTTATCAGTGTAATTAATGTGTCTGTTTTGTGTATTAATATTACCAAATTGTCCTTTGTTTGTATGTGTATTAAATTTGACTATTCATATTTCAAGACAAGTTAGTATTATTAATTAGGGGTATGTTTAGGAAAAAAGTAATAAATGCATCTAGTAATTTGAAAAGGGGGTTACATTTAGGGACAAAAATAAAATCAAACTAGTATAGTGACCCGTGCCAAGCACGGGAAAATAAAAAAGTTTTTTGATCAAATGTATGGATTTTATATTATGTTATATTAAAGTTTTAAGTGTGGTTATAATTTAAATTTGATATGGGAAAAAATATCATCTTAATTTTGTTAATGTTGTGTATATTTTGAAATATCTAAACATTGCACATAACGATTAAAGTATTTGGATTTATACTTATACTAATTATTTGTAGTATAAGATGTACTCATTGTTAAACTTAGCATATGTAATAATTTTGTAAAAATACGCCGACATACTGATATTATTATTTGTTGGCATAATGTATTTTATTAATCATAAAAACTAAAAAAATTGTATTTTTTTATATAATAATCAGTGTCAGATGTATACACCTAGTTTGTGAATGCAAACGATAAATTTTTTACGGGTGTGTATAAATATAGTTTGGGCTACAGAAACGCCGATTGTTATTTGTTTTTATTTTTTACAAAACCAGTGGTCTAATGTAAATATTGTATTTTAGGGTAACAACGATGTAAAAAAAAGTTCCGCGTATTGTTATACCTGAAAAGTGCGTCAATTAAAAGTCAATGGCATGAGGATCTGCTTATATAGAAATTGCATGTCCTGTAATGACCAGTATGCCTCACAAAGAAATTAAAAAAAATGACTTTCAAACAATACGTAACTTTAGTTTTCTAAATTATAGCAACAACAATTCTAAAACATAACCAATGATCATACTTTTTGAAAAACTTCATGATACACAACATTTGTGGTTGCAAACATTATTATCTTCATCCAAGATGAACAACTTCAAACCTTTTCTAGAAGTAACTCGAGAGATAACGACATAGAGTTGTCCATGCGCGAACACGGGCTTAGGAAGATAAACTCCCACTCGAGATAAAGATTAACCCTGACTTTTATTTATTGTCATTGCAAAACAAAGCATCAATGGAAATTGTCTGCGCTTGAATTTGAAGGGTAGTCTTGGATCACTCGGAATAAGATTCATCCTGGGAATGAATACCCTGGTACCTGCCCTTTTTCCTGTAATTACGGTAGTAGATATCGTGTTCTTCCCTAGAAGTGTAACTGTCAGCCTCGTACAATTACACAGTCCATTGGCCTGATCGATGGTTCTCATCTGCATAACTGGATATTCGACCCTTAGTTTCAACCGGTGATTTGGAATTCCAGAGCTCTTAATACCATTAAGAAATTCCATTGTGAACCACTCGCTTTGGACATCAGAATTTTCACCCGATCGACAAACAGAATCAGAGCTTAAATACTCTTTCTCTTCACCTGGAATCGGTGACATCATATATTCGTTAACATGCTCAACTGAATCAAGCGTTGGTGCGAGTATTCCCCTTTATTGGAAAAATAGTGGGTCACCAAGGTTATCATTCAAATCGGGATACACAAAGTCTATAAGTGACATCAACAGATTTGTTGTGTCCGATATGAGCAAATCTTCAGGAATTTCTACCTTCATTTCACCATTCTCATCCGAAACGTCGTTGTCGTCTCTAATTGAGAGTATCCACTTTCCAAAATTAGCAATGTCTTCTTGCTCTACAGGTACCGAAGATGCACCCAATCTCATATTAACAGTAAGCCTCAACATATCACAATAAGCCCATATCTTTGATGAATTGATTGAGGCGTCAACAATATCCTGCCTCGTTCCTTTTCGGACAACATGCAACATCTGTCTGCAATCACCACCTAAAACTACTGTCATTCCATAAAAAGGTCTAAACTCGTTTAGGGGATCATTCTTGGACATGATATCACTCAGCCCAAATTATCAACTTTGCAGCACGCACCAGGCCTGCCCTAGGACCATCCTTTTCCATCGTAAGCGATGATGCCTCATTAATCTCAATAGGGACTGTCAGCGTTGAGTGCGCGGTTCTTCCACCTAGTAATAGAAGAGCCGATATACTGCTGGATGCAGCATTCAAAACAATTAACCCCTTCGATCTAACAGCAGCCGACAATGTTTTCCATATAAAGGTTTTTCCAGTACCACTGTAACCATATAAGAAAAAGAAACCATTGTCGTCAGAACCAACAGATTCCTTGATCTTGTCATGCACACATCTTTGTTCATAAGTCAGCATTAGTAACATATCAGCGTGTGTCTTTGCCAGCTCATCCTTGTTGTAATTTAGCTCATCGACGATAAGCTTGTTTGTGAAGGTTGGCATGTCTACTGCATTTGGCTTGGGCATAGATTTGAAATTAGTAAGTGAACGTCCGTTTTCCTGAAGCAGCATTTCAATTTTAATCAAACACAAGTTCTTCAAATCATTAGCATTGATACGCAGATTTGTATATTAAATGTAAAGACACAAAACTAATATTAGAACCTTTGCATTCATGTGCGTACACGTTGAAGAGAAAGTAAAAATCTAAGCTTTACATGAGAAGCCTTTATATTTAAACGTATCATTATGTGTTGAAACATGCTTATTTTCTCTTCTGTCTTTCTCGTAAAAACTCAAAATGCTAGGGAAAACTGTAGCCTCTTTTGGGTAGATAGCCAAAAATCAAACGTGTTACTCAAATCATGGCTCGTCATACCAAAATATTTGTTAAGTTCATGACCACTAAATACACACTATCATGACGTAATACGAAGAACAATCCATTAAGTTTGCCACTAAAACTACGATAGCTTGGTAGCAGTAGCAAATGGTGTTTATTTGTCTGACATTTATATATAATCAAGTATATTGAATTGGATTGATCTACTTAAAAGATATATATAGTGGAAAGCTCCCAGGTGTGTCTATTGTCTTAGGTAGCTTGATTTTATCTTTCTTACATATATCAGTTAATTTAGTATCACAAGGCCTAAAATTATATTTTCTTCACTTGAATATATGGTCTACAAATAAGATAGTAAGACCTAAGCCATATAAATATATGTAAAACTCTAGATGTCAAATAAATATGTAAAGAAACTTTCAAAAAGTTATAAAAAGAATGATGGCGCACCTTTTAACTTTCATTTTCCAAATCATACTATGTTATTGGTTAGTGTGTTGAAATGATGCATGAACTCTGAAACCATTAGCAGACCAATTATATGTGATTTATATATTTAAGCTCTTCTTAAATTGAGTTTTTAAACTTGTATCTTACTTCAAGCTCAGTATTCTATAGGTTGTTGTATAAATTCTTTCTCATGAAAGTATAAATTGTATATGTTTATTATTAGTACTTAAATAGATAAATATATTTATCGAGACAGGCATACAATACTTTGAGCATGAATATGTCAACCATTTTCTAAACTGTGCCTTTTTAATCAAAGAAAAAAATGCAAAAATCAGATCTTACACAAAACAAAATGGTACATAGATTTCAAAATAAGTACAATAAATATTACCAGAAATATTCAGATGCCTCCTACATTCAAATAAGATACCATCGGACAGCAACTGCCATGTCGCATCCCATACAATATTAGGGCTTCATTGTGCTAGTGGTTAAGAGATGCACAAACGACCAACGTAATTGTTAACCCGAACCAAACTCACCATGTTCCGTGATACCATCTATAAACTCTCTGTCGTCATCAAGTAATCCCAAAGCTTCCTGGAACGTGTCATAGGTATGTCCATTAACTGTTTTTATGCAACTATATCCCATGCAACCCTTCTGAACGGTCAACAGTATCCTCATGTAGTACAACTCCCCTATACCAGGCGGCGTGTAATGAAGTCTTCCAATTTGATATCCTTGTTTACGTGGCTGCCACTGTTTATCTTTCTTGACATAAATAAATCTTCTTGGAAATTCAGCATACGTCAGATTGCGACCGCCTACATACCGACGATTTGTTTCAAACCATGCGAGAAAAGTTATTGACGCTTCCTCGTTATACCTCACTATGTCCTCGATGTCACGATCACCATCGTATAGTACCGATTGTTCATTATGCATGTGAAACGTCAGTTTAAGAACATGAGGCCATTTATGGTGTATATCAAAAGCAAATATTCTTAACATTTGTCACTAAAATAAGTAAATATTAATCTAACAACTAATTACTAAGTAACTAAAATAAGTAATAATTTTTTCAATCACTCCAAGGATAATTAGAGGTCCTGGGTTCAAACCCGAATGAAGAAGTAAATGTTAATCTAACAAATAATTAATAACATTTGTCATTCAAAAAAAGTAATAATAGTTTCAATCACATGTCAATTTTTGCACTAAGAAAATATTGTTCTTGCTATTTGTTTTTTCTTTCTTTCTTATTTCTTTTAGGTTTAGTTGTACACTTATTGAGTACCGTGGTATTCCTTACAATTTTGTATGTTCTTTACTCGGTTCATCTGCGATCTTTTTTTTTTCCTTCAATTATTAATATTTGAAGCGGATGTCCATTGAATTCCACAAAGTTAACACCAAATAAACAAATTAAATATATGTGGAGAGTCATGTTAAGCATGCATCATAAATTTTTGTATTTTATATTTTTTACAATTTTAGTAGTATTATAAATAATTGGTTTTATATCCATCGTCTATTGCTCCATCACACATCGTAGTAAGTATATCGATTTCATAGTCGACCTCTCAGAGATAAAACCATACCGGTTATTAGTAACATGAGTCTCCTTTTTTAGTCTTTGTTCAATCACTCCTTTTTTTTTTATAGAATTTTATGGTATGACTCATGTTTAATTCCCCTATATCCAATTTTGTATATCCCACTTGTTCTTATGAATCAAAATTAAAGTGTTTTTCTCCACTAATCTGGCATTTGCTTTGACCATATCATTTCTTTAAAAAAAAAAAAAAATTAAGCCACTCAATGCCTTTGTCTCTTAGAATTTTCCACCCTTTAATAGTTATGTTATCATGTCATCACTCGAAACGGTCTCTCCAACGCATAAATGGTTGGGAGTTCACATTTTCATCATCCTCCTTTTCAACGTTTACTTTACCTCATGTTCTTGAATCTGACGATGGTAGTTATAGTTTTGGTTCTCTTATCTAATGTATGGGTTGTTAGAGTATAGTAAGATCACATAACCTTCGTTAAATAAGTTGTGGAAATACTTCTTCCATCTATGTTTTATATCTCTTTCCTGAACAATAATTTTACTCTCTTCATCTTTCATACACTTCACTTGATCTAATTCTCTTGTATTTATTTCTCGTCCCTTAGCAAGACTATATATATATATATATATATATATATATATATATATATATATATATATATATATTCTCATTCCTTGGTGCCTAAGGATTGATATAACCTATCAAAAGTTTGCATTCTTGCTTCGTCCAACACATCTTGGTCTCCTTGTTCATCTTATAACTTTCCCAAAATATGACACTTTTGCACCTAAACGACTCTTTAAAACATTTTCTTTTGATTATCACTTTACTTTGAACACTTTCTTTCTGCCACAAATATTCTTTTGATTTTCCCACCTTTTCTTTTGTTACTTTTCTAATCGCATGTGACATCTTGTTACCAAGTCATTGGTGCTTCCATGTAGCTTCTTAAAACCTCCCATTAAAATCTTGTGTTGGAAATTAATTTGTATTTAACCCTTTAAATGTCACCACTTGATCCTTTGGAGCCCAGACATGGCATCTTTTCTCTGTTCACCTCTTAACCCTCAAAATCGTAACCAATACTTTATGTTCGGTAGTCAAACTCTCTCCTGGTAAGACTTTATAGTCAAAACAAATCTTTTTGACAAATTTCCTAATAAAAAATAAATCTATCTGAGAATATGACACCCTCGCTCTTGTATGCGATAAGATGCATCTTTCTTTTCCAAAATCACATATTAGCTATAGTAAGATCAAATGCCGACAAAAAATCCAGGATGAATTTACCCTCCACGTTTATCTCCCCAAGGCCATACCCCCACACACGCCTTCAAAAAAAGCATCTCAAAACACTCCCTCCATACCCATTTAGATTCTCTCTTAAAAAGATATTTTTTCCTAGTGGTATATCCTAAATTAAGCCTTTAAAGTTGAAAGTACAACAGAATCACTAATCTATAGAAACACCACTATTTTGGAATGTGAAATATCATTTACAACACAAATTGTATCTCTAAAACTAATTACACGAATAGTTGTGCAAAAGAATAATCATCACTTAAAAACTAATAAAATTCATTCATTCTAATCAAAGTGTTTAATCCAATTTCTTCTGAGTTCAAGTATAGTGGTAGAATTAACACACACAAAAAAAGGTAGAGTGGTAGAGTATCAAATTATGATTGTAACAAAAAAAAAAAATTATGACTATTAATTGCATTCCATCAATGTTGTTACCTCCACACTAAAATTGTCATTAATAAAATGGAATTAACATTTTGTAAAACATAAAAAAATAACATTTTTTCATAACACAATTCTTTTTTTTTTTTTGAATAATTCATAACCAATTCTTATTTCCTTTATAATAACCTCACCAAGAAAATGCAATTGATATACAATGAAGTTGCGAAATCATTTCATTATCCATCATGTCTATAATAGTGTATTCTTTTCACTTTTATATGATAGAAAAGAATGTTACAATTATTTTTTTTTGGTACAAAAGATGAAGCCCAAAGAATGTTACAATTTTTTTTGTCAATAAGAATGTTACCACAATTTAAAAGTGACATTAATGATTTTAAATTAATAATCCCTCCGTTTCAAAATACATGTCTAATTTTTGCAATGTGCACTATTCACTTGACTTACTTTGACCATACTTTTTAACTAATATATAAATACAAATATTAGCATGTAAGATGTTGTTTGATTTATCTCGACAAATATTTTCAAAATATTAAATTTTTATAATTTTTTACTTTAGATAATTAAAGATATTAACGGTCAAAATTGTGCATTGACATATGTGAAGTGGTTGACTTGGACATGTATTTTGAGACGGAGGGAGTATATTCTTTTCACTTTTCACTTTTTTCTGTAAAAAAAATATATTTTGTTGAACCTTTTTTATTTATTGGTTACGCATCCATTACTGACTGCACATATTTTGATGGATCTTTAAAATATCACTTTATAGTTTTTTACAAAATTTTCATGAATATGAATGATTAAAATTCTTCAATAACATGACTCTTGTTACCTTTTTCAACAAACAATATCAAATAGGTATTAAAATAGAACATCAAAATTGGAAATTCGAATTAAAAAAATGTATTATTTAAGTAAAAAATATCCATTTTGAATTACGGTGTTTTCAATTCAATATATTTTTTGCTGAGTTAATGTTAGTAATTAACATTACGATGTTAATTAATAAAAAAATTAATGGTATTTGTACGTTGAGACTGAAGATTTTTTTGTGGTCAACTTTGAGACCGAAATTTAAAATCGATTTTTTTTTAACTTGGTTTAATGATTCAATACTATTTTTAATTTTGACACCAATATTAATAACATGATCAATTTGATGACAATTTGGTTATTCCCTTAAAAATTTGCAGTCAGATTGTTATCCATTCTCGTGTCGTGGAAATGGTCCACTCTTTTGAAAATAATTCATTCTCATTGAAACTAATAATATACTCTTTGGTAATCATTTTTATGCTTTAGTCAATTTTTTTTTTTGAAAAATAAGATTTCATTCGATCATCAAATGTTTTTATCCAGAATAAAATAAATGAATATACTTAGGTCCTTGATGGTATATAACTAATTGTAAAATCTCATCAAAACAAAAAGAGAGAAAATAACATTGATATTGTTGCAAACGTCGACGTTTGATCTTTATAAGAATATATAGATCACATAATTATGAAAAAGAAAAATTAGAGCATAAACGATGGAATGTCAATTAGAAAGAATGATTGTTCACAAATACAAATCATTTTTCCTTTGTACAAACATAAGAATAACTATAAAATTTCCATTACATGTATAAATTATTTTTTTTGTCCAAACATAAGACATAACTATAAAATTTTGATTACATGTAAAAGTCTCATGCATTAAGTGTTTAGAAAAATACAAACTGAAATAAGATGACAAATGGGCTATCAAACATAGTATAAATTCAATTACATAATTTTTATAAATGATTAACACTCCTATGTGAAAACCTCTTTGCTTTTGGTTGCGATTCAGCGAATTTGTGGAAATGCGATGTGTTTGATCATGATTCTTGATTTGCTACTCTATCAAAACAAAAATGAAAAATAGGTTGATTCGGAGTATAATAGAAGAAAAAAAGTGTGATAGAAGTGTGCCTTATGAAATTAGACTGATTCGGATGTCTAATATATAGACGTATTTCACTGGGTAATTTGGTAATGTGTCATTTTATTGAAATATGAAACATTTATTTTGGTGAATCATTTTATTAAATTTAGACGCGTTTATTAATTTGGGTGAAACAAATTTTTTGAAAACATTTTAATACACCGAAGAATTTTTTGGACTACATTTTTAATTTTTAATGCATTCTCCTTATAATATTTGTTGCGATTAAGTAACACTTCCTCTTATAAAAAAAAGTAACGCTTCTTGTACCAAAAAAAAAAAATAACGCGTATGAACATATATAAAATTGACCAAATTAAAAGCAATATTAATGCATATTCAATGTACTTAAAAGTGAGATTTCAGTGTTATTTTCTTTGGTTCAATTTGATTAAAAGTAATAATTTTATTAATGCATATTCAATGTACTTCCGTTTTTCTTTTTCTGTCCTAAAATAAAAATTGAACAGTTTAATGAAATTTATTTAAAAAAAGAAGAACAGTTTAACGAAATAAAAATGTGAATAATATTTGTTTTATTACTATTAGTTTTTTAGATTTTATACTTTGTGATAAATTATAAATTAGATAATCTTTTTAATAGGTTAAGAGTATATACAATTTTTCTGCATATTTAAATATACGGAAATGTTAACCGGTGCCCCCGGAGCACTGGTTAAGGAATCAAATGTAGAAACTATTACATTGGAGTTTGTGTTGTCAACTCCTCAAAAATATAAAAAATGTTACTTTTATTTTAAAATTTCAATTTTTATTTCCCTTAACCAGTGCCCCGGGGGCATTGGTTAACATGACCCAAATAATAAAGATAATAATTAGTTCATTTCACTAATCCAGTATTCCTTTATTATTCCTTTTTTCATATTAATTGTCAAATGCACCAAAATGCTTGGTTTGGTTTATAATGCCACATGTCACTTTAAAAAAAACAAATGTTTGGTTTGGTTTATGATGCTACATATCAACACCAAGAGAAGAGATAACTACTTCCATATTAGGACTTGAAAAAGGTCATAAATTTATATAATATAGATTAATAGTGGCAAAAAAAAAAAAAAAAGCTTCTTCAAAAAAAATAGTGGCAAAAAAAATAGTTTTGGAATGAAGAAATCTGATTCAAAACGTCTTTCAATTACGTCGATTCAAATTAATAGAAAAATAATGAAATTCATTAAAACGTGAAGCAAACTTTTTCAAAAGGTGTAAATATATATGGGGATGAAAACCCTAAAATTAACAGAGCCGACAGCTAAACCTATAAAAGGGAATCAAAATTCGGAAGGAAAAAAAAAGGTGCTAAATCAATTTGATAATAATGAAATCAATAAAATTGAATTGGTCAGGAGGTAGAAATATTTGCATTTCAAATAAATGATATTGTAAACAATTTGTACGAAAGGAAGATGCATATACAAATGATGAAAGACAAATTGACTATATATAGGAAAAAAACTCAAGACTGACTAACTTAATATGATGATGTGTTGATTACAATTTGATTGGATGATAATTAAGAATTATGTACCAACATGTAATTGGTACATATCTTGTCATAAGCCGTTAGAACTCGAGGGTATCATAGGATGAATATGTGAATTTGAACAAAATACATGGATATATACAACATGTAGTGGAGTAATATCATAAATTGAATCAATTTTTGAAATTAGAGTGATGAAAAAAATATGTTAAGAAGAAAAGTGTTTCAATAAAATAAAAGAGAGATTTTGAGAATAATTTTAAAATTTTAGTATGAATTCTAAATGATGTGAAGATGTTTGAGACGGACAAACAATATTTATAGGAAAAAAGAAGCAAGTAAGTCACATCAATTATGCCATTAATTTAGTAATGAAATTAGTAACACATTAAATAGCAAAAATAATTTGAATAAAATATTCCATTTATTTTTTTTGTCATTATAAGCCTTTTAGTCAACTTGCATAATCATGTTAATTACATAAGTCTTGCACAAATCACATAATATGTACCAATTACACAAAACATTAAATGCACCTTTCAATATAAGGATGCCATGTGTACTATCAAAATAAAATAGTGCAAATATATATAATAGAGATGAGTGGTTACATTAAGGGACGGAGGGAGTATATTAGAGATAATCTTATTTTTGGTTTTTTTTTTTTGGGAAAAAATCAAAATATTTGGGGTACACAAATCTTAATATGTTTGACATTTTCATAACCTCTTATAATTTGGGACGGAGGAAGTATACTCTATCCGTCCCTATATATAACCATTCATTTGACTAAAAAATTATCCCTAAATATAACCCCTTTTAAAATTACTAGATGCATTTATTAATTTTCCCCAAACATAACCATAATTAATACTAGTAACTTATCTTGAAATATGAAAAGTCAAATTTAACACACATACAAACAAAGGATAATATACTAGTAACTTATCTTGAAATATGAAAAGTCAAATTTAACACACATACAAACAAAGGATAATTAGATAATATCAAAACACAAAAATCAAAATAGACACATTAATTGTATTGACAATTTTTTCTTAAAAAATGCGAAAAAAGCAGAAGGGAGTTATTATACTCCCTCCGTCCCTTAATGTAACCCCCCTTTGCATTTTTCACATTTCTTAAGAAAAGTTGTCAGTGTAATTAATGTGTCTGTTTTGTGTATTAATATTACCAAATTGTCCTTTGTTTGTATGTGTATTAAATTTGACTATTCATATTTCAAGACAAGTTAGTATTATTAATTAGGGGTATGTTTAGGAAAAAAGTAATAAATGCATCTAGTAATTTGAAAAGGGGGTTACATTTAGGGACAAAAATAAAATCAAATGAGTGGTTACATTAAGGGACGGAGGGAGTACAAAGGGATGGAGGGAGTATTATTTAAGATGCTTGAAAAAATTAAGTATTTTAATTTCTAATACATTAAATATGTAAATTTCATAAAAATGTACTTCCTCTCTCTCGTCTTAATAGTCGTTTTAGAGTTGTATGTGGTTCTTAAAGAAATGATTAGTTGAATTTATTTTAATGGTAAAATTAGTTTAATTTACTAAAACATCCTTGTTAATTTTAATGGTTAAGTAGAGTGAAATTTAATAGATAAAAGTATATTAACAAATTAATCAATATTGAATTGATATTTTAAACTAATAATTATTTTGAAACATAAAAAATGCTAAAATGATAATTAAAATGAAACGAAGGTATTTTCTTTTTAAGGAATGAGACGGAGATACTTAACAAGTACCATCATCCATTCATTAACATTCCTTACAAACTACAAAGTAACTCACAAGTATCCATGTACATATGTGGGTCTCTGTGAAGCCCCGATACTTCAAAATGGATGACGTATCGTATCCCCTGCGTATCCTGCACCGATACCTGCCTGATACTTGCCGATACGTATCAGGAGAGTATCCAAAGATTAAATTTTATTTTTTTAAAAAATAATTATCCGATACTTCCCGATACGTATCAGGAAAGTATCTGATAATTATCCTGCACCGATACCTGCCCCAATACTTCCCAATTAATGTTAACTAAAATAACTTAACTCTTTAGTACATTGCTTCTTTTTTGGATCGATATAGTATAGCACTAACAATGTTCTTTTGGATATAGTATAACACTTATGGTGATCTTTTTGGGATATATTGTGTATGTAATTGACTAATCATCACTCTCTTAATCATCAATATTATTTATATTTATGTTGATGTGTTACGAGCCTATGACTGGTTTCCTTTGTTTGTTAATATATTTGCATATTAAAATAATGGTTATAATTATATTGAACATTTAATTATATAATTTTTTTTATTAACGTATCCCAGCCGTATCGTATCTTGATTTTTGAAATTTTCCCGTATCGGTGTATCAGTGCAGTATCGTATCCGTATCGTATCTCGTATCCGGGCTTCATAGGTGGGTCTTAATGACCCATACATTCACATGCGGTAATATATATATATATATATATATATATATATATATATATATATATATATATATATGTGTGTGTGTGTGTGTGTGTGTGTGTGTGCTGCTAACTTACATCCACTTAAAAACATTAAGGTGCAAGTTAGCAAGCTACACCCACTTGCTTTTTACTAAAAACCCATTATCCACTATTTTGAACTAGTATAAACTAAAGGTTAGTTGTGTAAATTTATCTTTAAACATTTTTTTTTTGAGAGAAAATTTATCTTTAAACATAAATATCTTTAAACATAAACATTTTGTCCAAGATAATTGTTTTCTTAATTTTTGCAAACGTTGTCTTTATTCTCTACTGTGTTGGGTCCTCGTTTTGCCATAGAGACGAAAAGTCTAAATTTCCAGAGAAACTTGTTTAATTGAAATCAACTCTCCTTTATTTTTATTTAACTTGACTAAATCTGCATCTAAATAATGACATAAACATAATCCATGTGAAAAATAGTGGTGACAGAAATAAAGTCCGTCAAAGAAAAAAAATTAAAAGAAACTGAACAAATTGAATCATGGTGATATTTTGATGCCATCACTATTTTTCAATTAATTATACCTTAATGAAGACTTCCGACACTGTAGGAGGAAGAGCATCAACATTTCCATTTTGTTGCTATATTTAAATAAAATTAATATATCAAATTACCCTAATAGCCCTATAGTTAAGTAGTTGTTTGAAAGAAAGTGTTGGTTTTTTAGTAAAAAACAGGTGGGTGCAGCTTGCTAACTTGCACCTTAGTATTTTTAGGTGGGTGTAAGTTAGCAGCCCCCTATATATATATACAGTTAAAACTCTATAAATTAATAATGTCAGGACCGGAGAAATTTATTAATTTAAAGAGTTATTAATTTATCGATAAATTAATAATTATTAATTTAAAGAGTTTTTAAGTAATTATACTGTACATACCAAACAAAAAGGCAAATTAGTCTATGCCTCTTAGAATTACGGCGAACCTTGGGACACTCAACGTAAATTAGTAACTACTGTGTTCATATGCATTGGAAATCAATAATGACTTTTGAAGTACAGTAAATGTAAACAAGAGGAACAAATGTGTTCAATGTATTCTTAATATATTTTTTTCAGTTTCGATGAATTATTAATTTATGATTTTCTTGGGACCGAAAATTATAAAGGGATCTCCCGAAAAATTATTATCTTATTATTTTATCGAGTTTTTCAATTTTTTACATTGGCCCAAGTCAGGACCGGACAAATTTATTATTTTAGAGAGTTTATTAATTTACCGAGTATTAAATTAAAGAGTTTCTACTGTATATATATAACGAGTTTAGATCAAAACTTATGCCAAAGAGATTTTGATTGGTTATCTTTGTGAACAAAAGTATATGATAAGGGATTTACAGACACAATTTCAAATCAATATTATTACACACATTTACATGAAATGAATAAAATTGAATAAAAATAATTTAATCATATCAATTGATATTTTTTAATTTTATTATCTTTTAAAAATGAAAAAGTAATATAAAACGAATAGAGAGAATCATAAGTTTCCCTCCACAAATTATTTAAGATGAAAAAGTGTATATAAAAAAACAGACTCTAACTTTCCCTGCACAAACTTGTATGGTTTGCAATCATGGCCTGGAAGATGAAATGAACATGTTTATACATTGTAAATTTGTTACAGATTGTTGGAAAGCAGCAAATCTTTGGAGTAAGATAGCATCGTACATGACGTCAAGCGGTAGTTTTTCCTTTATTATGTTTGCTACTCTTAGAGCGCTTGAAGTGGAAAATCGTGATGGAATTGTAGCTATATTATGGAGTATTTGGCGTGCGCGTAATGCCTGCTTTATGGGAGCAAAAACCAGTCAATGCGCACACATCTTGTGTTCTAGCATTGGATACTATTCGAGATTTCATGTGTTGCAACCGTCCCAATGATACTATGCAGTTTGCTACTCCAGGATGGTCTAAACCGCAGGCAGATTGGATAAGTGTAATGTTGATTGTGCCATTTTCGAAGCCGAAGGAAAATTTGGTGTTGGTATATGTTTTCGGGACAACCTTGGACATCTTATCTAAGCTCACTCAATGGTTTTTGCCTCTATTTCAACCACAGCCGAGGATGAAGCTACCGCTCTATAACAAGCTCTCCAAATTGCTCTTGATCTTTGTCTCAATCGGGTTGTTTTTGAAACTGATTGTCCGCTAGTTGTGAATGATGTCCTTAGTAATAGCCCATATGTTAATGAACTAGGAAGTTTACTCTCTAATTGTAGGGCGTTGCTTTTTTCTAATGATACTTATGCTCTAGCTTATGTTAGGAGACAAACTAATAGAGTCGCTCATAATCTTGCGCGAGCGTCTATATTACGTACTAGTCCTAGTATTTTCAATCATCCTCCCTATTGTATTGACTCTATTATTCTGGATGAAATGAAATGAGCTATCTTCTCATAAAAATAAAAATAAAACTTTCCGTACACAAATTAGGTAGATAACCCCAATCGAAACAGAACATTATTCATTATACTATATTTTTTTGGACTATTCAGAATGCTTTTTTTTTTTTTAAGAATAATTATATTTCTAGTTAGCTAAATAGGTAAAAAAATGTGAAAATTTTCAATTTTCTTTAAACTAACGTTAAGTCGGGAAATAATATATCCATCTTTCCGTTTCTATTAGCAAGTAATGATAAAATAGTAAAAAAAAAATTAAATAAAGGATAAAATGCGAAGAAAAACGTTATACCAAACCGCACTTTCTTTTGCTAATAAAAATATAACTTTTTTTTTATATAAGGTCAAAATAAAAATTTTACAATGTAATATTGGTTTTATTGCTGTAGATTTTTTCTATTTGAATGAAATTTAACTAATTTTTAACAGATAATATAAATAAAAGAACTAATAATTTTCAATGTCCTAAACATATATACGAAGTTGTAAATTAACAGATATGGACCTTTAAGATCTTTTTTAGATAATCGTTTGACCATAAATTAACATTCATTTATTTTTTCGATGTAAATATAGGGTAATCCATGTTTATTTATCCTCTGACAAATGACAACTTCCTCTAAAAACAAAAGAGTACTTATACATGGACACACATAGGTGGTATACAACACTTAAACCCCCATACATAAATGTGGTAATGTGGGTCCAAAATAACTACATACTATTCTTTGTTGCATATTACCAAAATACCCTCTCACATAGGATGTGTACAAGAGTGGTATGGAAAAAAAGTGTCCATATATATTTTCCCAAACAAAAAGACAATGACAACTTGGCAGTTGCCACTATATAAACACCAGCAACCAAAGAAGTTATCGAAGACATTGCAAAAAACAAACAAAAAAAACTAGACAAAAATGGTGTTGCTAGATTCCCAATGGTTTATTCTAGTAGCAGCTTTGTTAGGTGGATATGCATTTGTGTTTGGTTTCCTTAGGAGATTGAATGAATGGTACTATGTTGGCAGGTTGGGAAAATCACAAAATCTCCCACCAGGTGATATGGGTTGGCCTTTCTTTGGTAACATGCCTACCTTCGCCAAATATGCTAAATCTGATCCTGACTCCCTCATCTATAACCTTATCTCCAGGTACTCATCCATCTATGGTTCGGTTCATCTACAAAACCTTGAAATATAAATAAATACGTAAGATCTTAAATTTTAATATATGTAATATTTGATTTTCTTTGTCTCTATCTTTTCATGGCCAATATTTCTCTCCACCACATATTCTGTTGATTATCTTCTCTACCAACCTATACCCGTCACAATATCACTCACCATATCTACACTACCAAGGGCGGATCCGGTGTCTAATCAGGGTAGGGCTGGAAATGAGTCAAGTCAAGTCGAACTCGTCTGAGCTAGACTTGATAAGATTTGACTTAGCTCGAAACTCGACGCGAGTTCGATACAAACCATCTTTTTAACTCAAGATCGGCTCGTTTAAAGTTCACGAATTCTAATTTATTTGAAAAAAAAATTGAACAAATATTAAACTAGTGACCATGTTGGTCTGAAGAAAGAGTTAAGATCCTCTCCATTTAATCTCTTCTCCATTTCTTCCATTCAGAGAGATATAGACATAAAAAATCTTAAAAATAAAAGGCTTAATTGCAATTTTGCCCCCCTCCCCCCCTATTTTGACTGAATCGGAATTTTACCGCCCCTAGTTTAAAACTCGGAATTTTACCCCCCCAATTTAATGTTTTTCGGAATTTTACCCCCCCTATTTTAAAACTCAGAATTTTACCCCCCCCCCCCCCCCCCCCCCCCCCCCCAATTTAATGTTTTTCGGAATTTTAGCCCCTCTACCACATTATCTTATTATCCACCTAATTAATTATTTAAATTAAATAATTTTTAATTACAAAAAATAAATAAATTTTTAAAAAAATCGAAAAACACTTTAAAAAATACCTTAAAATGCAGAAAAAAATTCTAAAAAATACTAGAAAATAAAGATAAAATGTAGGAATTACAAAAAATAAATAACTTTTTAAAAAAATCGAAAAACTTTAAAAAAATACCTTAAAATGCAGAAAAAATACTAGAAAATAAAGATAAAATGTAGGAAATAAACCAGAATAAACGAAAAAATCCAATAAAAATACATGGAAAATTCCATTAAAAATACATGGCTAATAGTTGGATGATCAATTATTAGGTGTATTATTGCACTCGTATATTTGGCTAATGATCATCCAAATATTTACAGGTGCATTATGTTTTTTTCATGTATTTTTAATGGGATTTTTTTTCCGTTTATACTGTTTTTCCATGTATTTTTAATGGATTTTTTTTGTTTATTCTGGTTTATTTCCTACATTTTATCTTTATTTTCTAGTATTTTTTCTGCATTTTAAGGTATTTTTTAAAAAAAATCTATTTTTATAAAAAGTTATTTATTTTTTGTAATTCCTACATTTTATCTTTATTTTCTAGTTTTTTTTTTCTGCATTTTAAGGTATTTTTTAAAGTTTTTTCCATTTTTTTTAAAAAGTTATTTATTTTTTGTAATTAAAAATTATTTAATTTTAATAATTAATTAGGTGGATAATAAGATAATGTGGTGGAGGGGTAAAATTCCGAAAAACATTAAATTGGTGGGGTAAAATTCTGAGTTTTAAAATAGGGGGGCTAAAATTCCGAAAAACATTAAATTGGGGGGTAAAATTCCGAGTTTTAAAATAGGGGGGGTAAAATTCCGATTCAGTCAAAATAGGGGGGGCAAAATTGCACTTAAGCCAAAATAAAATAATTAATGATGGTGGAACTCATTTAATAATAGGATGCACCACCCTATTTTTTTGTCTACATCTTTTCTAATTGCAATCTCCATTTATTTTAATAAATGGAGAGGATCTCAAACAGCATGCGCACCTTATTGTGCCTCTATTTATATTCACTCATCCTCACTTATGTGTGTAAACTTCCCGATGTGGGACAAATTATAGTATACATATGTGTGGTTAAAAGTCTAAGTCTGTACTTGTTTATTATTAGCTTCTTTTCTCTTTCTCTTTTTTTCTGTTTTGAAGGATCTCTTTTCTTATAATTAGCGTACATATAATTTTTTGAAGGATCACTTTTTCTTATATTTACTAAACTAATATATATATATATATATATATATATATATATATATATATATATATATGTATATATTATCGAGTTAGTTCATGAACCAACCGAGTCGAACTATATACAACTCAAGTTCATCTCATTTATTTAACGAACTTAATTTTCAGCTCAAGTTCAGCTCATTGGTTCATGAACCAAGTTCAACGAGTTAATTGTCGAATCGAGTTCCGAACTATTGTCGAGTTGGTTCCGTTCATTGTCAGTCCTAAACCAGGGTAACTTTAAAAAATTACACCAGTAATTCTATATATTTGCATTCTAGCAACCCTGACTTTTTTCAAACATATATATATATATATATATATATATATATATATATATTTTTAAAAAATTGTCTGAATAATAGTAGTTGTTTTTGGATTTTCAAAATATATTTTAAAAAAACAATTTACCCACCAAAGTTATTACTAGATTAAGTCACGACCGATTAACTTTCTTTTAAAACGTTTTGTGGCACTACCCCAATTTGCACAAGCAAACTATCAACTCCGACATCCAAGAATAAAACAACTCATCTACAACTGTCTCGACGTCCTTTTGCACTTTGGATCTATTCTAAAAATTAGGGCTGAGCATCCAAGAATAAAACAACTCATCTACAACTGTCTCGACGTCCTTTTGCACTTTGGATCTATTCTAAAAATTAGGGCTGAGCATCGGACGGTTTCAGGCGGGTTCGGGCCCGAAATCGTCACACTAGATGAAACCAAAGTGACAAAATCCAGAACCAATTCCGACCATATGTTGTGCTCGGTTTACGCGGGTTCGGTTTGAACGGGTATACGGGTTGTTCGGATGGGTTCAATCGGTTATGAGTTTCTCAGGTGTAGATGAAAACAAAGAGATTAATGTAACACCCCGTTCTCCCAACAACGTAATATTAATTATTATAATCAGAGTAAACCATACAACGGAGTGTCACACTGCTAATCAAAATTTCATAAATATAAAATAGCTATTTATTTAAATCAACATTTAAAATATCTCCAAAACTGCAGCGGAATAATTCTTTAGGAAATACAATTTCAACCAAATCCAACATAAAGGAAAATCTTGGCACAAAGGCCTCAACGTAATCAACATTATTTTCAACAACGATAAACTCCATTATTAAGTCTTTTCCCAAAAATATGATACATTAAAGAAATGAAGAAAACGAAAACATTCGCGACGAATCCCCATCCTAATATGTATCAGAGCCCTAGACACTTGAGCCGACCAAACCTACAAGCCATCATTACCTGCAAGTTACCCATACGAAGGGCAACATTTTCAAGCAGAAGGGGTGAGAAACTTATCCAATAATAATAATATATAATTCATCAAATTAATGAAAATACAACATATCACAACATGCATCATTGAAATGTATATAAAAGAATACATATAGCATCAACATAATCATCTTCAGCAACAAGAACAGCAACAACAACAATTTCATTATCAACCACGACACCGACAACTCGACCATGCAACAACGACGACAACAACTCAACAATGCGACTACAACAACTTAGACAAACTCAAAAAAAACTTAGACAACTTCATTATGCATGTGGTACCACCAGGGCATTAAGCCCCCTTCGTTAAGGTCATAATTGGATCTGTCGGGCATTAAGCCCCCATCGCTAAGGTCATAAAGGACCTGTCAGGCATTAAGCCCCCATCGCTAAGGTCATAAAGGACCTGTCAGGCATTAAGCCTCCATCGCTAACTATGCAACAACAACTCTAAATGCAATGGACTCAACTAGTGTATATCAACATACAACTACAACAGCACCTACAACAACAACATATGTGCCTAAAACAATTATGACACACTCCCCAACTTCGACATTAGACGATACAACAACGTCAACAACGGAAATCATCAACATAACATATATATAAAATCAATTACATTCCTCTCAAAGTTCAAAACATCCTTCAATAGCAATTAAGTTTTGATCAATAGAACATAAGCAAAATACCCATAAAACACCTCAATTAAATCACTAACACTTAAGTTTGAAGTTGGGAAACCAACCATAAGTTTTTGGACTAACTAGAGATTAGTCATGCTAAGTTTTCTTAAAATTTTCTGAAGACTCACTTGGACTATTTTCATCATAACTCAAAATCTACAAATAATTTTTTAGTCATTCCAAAGCCATTAGAAAGCTAACTCAATTATCTACAACTTTTATGTTTACACCGAAGGCTAATTCAAAACAGAAACGGGTGAAAAATGTGAGTATTTCCTAGATTGGCCTGTCAGAAAATCGGTGGCCGATTTTGACAAATCGGTGGCCGATTTTTCCAGAACTAAAACTGGAAATTTAGATCAGAAAATGGTGGCCGATTTTGACAATTCGGTGGCCGATTTTGGGCTTCTCAGCAGTTCAAAAATCAGTTTATCAATGCGTTTTTCGCTTAAGAATCACTATTAAAAACCAATTTTCAATCACCCAAACCCCCAAAATGATTTAGAACAATGTTTACAGATTCTATTTACAACATAGCAAGTAAAACAACATATAACCATGCATTCAACAACATAATTCATCATAATTCATCAATTATCATAATTTCTCTAACCCTAACCTCAAGAACAACAATTCACCAATTTTCAGAATTACATATCAAGATTATTGAAAGGAATCCCACCCTTACCTTAGATTAGTTTTCTGAATTCCAATAGCCGCGTTCTTCGTCCAATTAGGGTTCTCTCTGACTTCTCTGCTTTCTCTCCTCTTTTCTCAGTTATAAGCGTTATGTTTTTCTTTCCCACTTACTGATTTTATTCTTTCCCTAATTGCTCTTCTCACCACAGTCCTACTCTTTCCCTTAATAATTAATTATTTCTACTAATAATAATATTTCTCCCCCACTTAGAAAAATACCTATTTAATAACTATTAACATATATTTCACCAATATAACATATATTAATAATATTTCACATAATATTCTAATAAATCAATTCAAATAACAATTATGAAAAAGTGGGTGTTACAACTCTCCCCAACTTTAAAAGAATTTCGTCCTCGAAATTGTACCTTAGATCAACGATCCTCATCCTCCGTTTGAGTACCAGACAAGGCAAACACCCTTCCCCTGGCCGGGGGCTTCTTTGGTTCAGTACACTTAGCAGAAATGTGCCCCTTTCCACCGCAATTGAAACAAATAATGTCGTCGTGCTTGCAATCTGAAATTGTATGCCCCTTGACGCCACAACGGAAGCACCCTTTCACCTCATCAGCACCACAAGCATTACTCTTGTGACCTTTTTCTCCACATTTGAAACAAATAATCCCAGCAGGAGTCTCATTCTTCTTAGGCATTCCCTCATTATTCACCCTTTGCTTGCCCTTATCAGCTGGAGCACTATAAGGCTTCCCACGATCTTGTTGCTGCTTACTCTTCCTCTCATTCACAATCTTATAATGAGCCTTTGAATCATCTTCATAGATTCTGCATCTGCTCACCAAAGCAGAAAAGTCACGGATCTGTTGGTAACCAATGGCTCGCTTAATATCAGCACGCAAACCATTCCCAAACTTGATACACTTAGAAAACTCAGCATTGTCTCCAGTATAATGTGGATAGAATTGGGCCAGCTCCACAAACTTCGCTGCATACTCTGTCACCGACATGTTCCCTTGCTTCAGCTCAAGGAACTCGATCTCCTTTCTTCCGCGAACATCTTCAGGAAAATATCGGTTTAGGAACTCTCTCTTAAACACAGTCCAAGTAACAACCTCATCTTCTTGCTCTAGGGTAGTTTGAGTGCTCACCCACCAGTCATCAGCTTCCTCGGCCAGCATGTGCGTACCAAAACGCACCTTCTGATCATCAGTGCATTGCATAACTCTGAAAACTCTTTCAATCTCTTTGAGCCACGTCTGTGCCCCATCAGGGTCGTACCTTCCTTTGAAAGTAGGAGGATGATTCCTCAGAAAAGCCTCCAACATTCTCACTTCAGCATTAACACCAGCACCAGCATTTTGTTGTTGTCCTATAGCGTGGGCCACAGCTTCCAATGCAGCAGCCACCGCATCATCGTTTCTCCCAGCCATTCTAGTTCTCTTATAACAGATAAAATTTGCAGCCTCCACGTCTCTTCTCTTCATAACAACAAAAATCAGCACAACTAAGACAATATAAATTGTCAAACAACTCTACATGGCTCGACACGACTCAACTAATTGGCCGGACGGACCGACCTGCTCTGATACCAATTGTAACACCCCGTTCTCCCAACAACGTAATATTAATTATTATAATCAGAGTAAACCATACAACGGAGTGTCACACTGCTAATCAAAAGAAGATTGCTACTATTTTCTCTTTTTCTTTCACTTCATGGTTACACAGGGTTTTAAAAGAAGATTGCTTGAGGGCTTTTCGAAAAAAGGAGAAGAAAATAAACTTTTCGAAAAAAGGAGAAGAAAATAAAAGGATAGAAAGGAATTTGGAATAGATTGTAGAGTGTAGAGTTTCTACAAGACTCTAAGAACAAGAAGACCAATAGATTGTTTTTTATCCACTGAAAATATAAAAGAATAATATAATTAATGAGTAGTTTGGTAGTAAATAATTATTATCAAATTTTGAAATGATATACAAAGCTTAACATGTGGGTAGCTGCAAAGTTAAAACGTGTAGCTTGTTAAAGTCTTTCATGGGCATTGGCAGTGTGATGATATACTTTTGTGGTCTCAAAAAATATGGAAGCTGTAGTGATTGGACAACTGACTGTAATATAGCAGATGGCACATGGTTATAGCAATATACTTGGTCGGTTGTGGGTACCGATGGGTTCTCAAATCAGGAACCGCAACCGACCGTTGGTAACTGAATGGAATCGATTTTGTTCATTTTCTGAACCCGACAGCCGACCCGACCCATCCGTTTAACTAAAATGAGCAGCGGTTTAGACGGGTTATGGGCGGGTTCGGCTCCTATGCTCAGTCCTACTAAAAATACATTTCAATATGGTATAAAGACCACTCAAATTTAATACTAAAATCATTGGTACTATGACCTCAAATGTGCTACTATGACCGCCTTACTATGGTACTGCGATCACTCAAATATGATGTTAATATCATTCTAACCTCTAACTTTTCCAAAGACAGAGACATAAAATATCAAAAAAGACTCAGCTTAAGACCACTCTTTATTTTCCACCAATCTTCCAACATATACTACTCAAGAAAATTTACTCAACACAGAGTGCAAAAATGTCTATAGTACTGGATGCTCATAAACGTGACTAACTTTCGATGGTTTTTATTTAATAAAATACAGATATGGCAGGACAGGTATGTACAGAACACATTTGTTTGGGTATCCAACCGTCATAGTTTGCTCGCCAGAGACATGTCGTAATGTACTAAAAGACGAGGAACATCTCAAGCCAGGATACCCTGCTTCAGCTATGGCACTTGCAGGGAAAAAATCATTCCATGGAATATCAAGTGCCGAGCATAAACGTTTGCGAAAGGTAACCACGTCTCCAATAAACGGTCACGAATTATACAATTATATTGGTCTCATAGAAGATATTGTAGTGAAAAATTTAGAAGATTCGTCTAAAACGAACACACCGGTTGAGTTTCTCAAAGAGGCCAAAAAGTTCACTTTTGATGTCATCACTTCTGTTTTCTTTTCCTCTGATCGTGAACATGCTGACCTTGCTTTGGTTGAGCATTTGTACATTGATTTGCTTCGTGGAATGCGGTCCCAATCAATCAATCTTCCTGGCTTTCCATTCTATAAAGCACTCAAGGTAATTAATCAATTATATGTTTATTCATATAAATAGATCATTTGATTTACACCTTACAGTTACATTTAAAAAAAATCCTGTTGTGTTTAGGCACGAAAGAAGTTGGTGAAGCTGTTGAAAGGCTTGGTTGATCATAAGAGAAGAAACAATAATAATGAAAAACAACAGACGAAAAAAGATTTGATGGAGTTATTGATGGAAGCGAGAGACGACGAGGGTGAGAAGTTGGAAGATGAAGACATTATAGACTTGCTTCTTTTGTTCTTGTTAGCTGGTCATGAAAGCTCTGCTTATGGAGTTTTATGGAGCGTTATCAACCTCACTAATCATCCTCATGTCTTTGAAAGAGCCAAGGTTTTAATACTATTAATCAATTTTAGCACTTCTTTAATTTCTCCTCAATCCATTTTTTTTAACAAAACAAACTATGAACCCTTTCAGAAAGAACAAGAAGAGATTATGGCAAGAAGGCCTTCCGATCAAAAAGGACTTACACATACGGAAATTAGGCAAATGAAATATCTTTCACAGGTATGCCATAGGTGAATTCTTTCTTATCATATTAATGACTCCGGTCATAAGTAGAAAGTTTGGTCAAAAAAAAGTTGATATATTTAGTGGATTAAATACATCAAATTTTGTTGATGCAACTTTCTCGTATATTTAAGGCCAAAGAAGTATTATTTTAACAAGGTATTTTTGCCTGAATTAAAAATAACTATGTTTCAACTAAGTTGCATGGTTATTTCCAAAATAAAAATTATGATTTAACATGATATATTTCTACACCGCAGATTATTGGGTTATTTCGAAAATAAAAATTATGTTTTGATATGATATATTCTACATTATAGGTTATTGATGAGATGTTGCGCAAGACAAGTATTTCATTTGCGAACTTTCGACAGGCAAAAGTTGATTTTAACCTCAATGGTTAGTCATTTCATTCCATATATTTTTCTGCGTTGATAATTTTGTACTCCATGACAATTCCCTAGCATGGTTTCGGTCGCAGTTGACAACAAATTTTTAGTTGCATATAAATGTAGTCAATACGACTGCAATTACGATCGCAGATACCTATAAAATTTTACGAAATGGCTACAAGAAATACGAAACCATGCCCTTATATTTAAAAAACTAAAAATGAAAAGAAAAGAAAAACTAAAAATGAAAATGAAAAATTGCAGGTTATACTATACCAAAAGGATGGAAAGTCCTGGTATGGAACAGAGGTGTTCACATGGATCCTGAAAACTACCCCAACCCAAAGGAATTTGATCCTTCCAGATGGGAGGTATGTATAATATTAATTAATATTGAATTGAAAATTTGGTTTTATTCTTTAACAATCCATTTATTTAATTTAATGAACAAATATGTATTATGTTATGTGTACTTTAAAAATGTGATGCAGAATTTCAAAGCAAGAGTAGGACAATTTCTTCCATTTGGATATGGAAGTAGGTATTGTCCAGGAAGTGATTTGGCTAAACTTGAGATCACTATTTACCTTCATCATTTTCTTCTTAACTACAGGTTAATACACACTTGCTACAATTTTGCAACCATTGACTTATTGAAGCATGCAAAGGAATAAAATTATAATTCATTTTTCTAAATAAATAACCAATTTTCTTCTGTCTTTGATTGTTTTCGTCGTGCAGGATGGAAAGAATTAACCCAGATTGTCCAATTACCTACCTGCCAATTGCAAGGCCTACAGATAATTGTCTTGCAAGAATTATAAAAGTAGCATAAATCTTGGGATTATTTAGTATTGAAATAAAGCCCAGCTCAAGTGTATCACTCTCTTCTTGTCGATGTTCTTGGAGTTCCTCGTCTAAGATTGTAGTTTTTGCTTTGCTTTGTTTTGTCCTTTCTACTTGATTAAGAAAAATAAGCCCAAGTCATAGGGTTTTTAGGTCATGAAAGTTTAATAAGAATAATGTTCTTGGAACACAATTTTTTAGCACAAAATTTGACACTATGTGCTGTTCATTGTATTTATAAGGTGAACAATAAGCTCTATTTCAGAGATAGTATATTTGTAACACAAACACAAGAATGTGTCATCAATTAATAATTTCACTACTTCATTTATAAAAAAGTATTTTGTTTACCACTTTTTTACTATATATCTCATTAACCATTTCGACTACTTCATTAATCACGAAAATGCAAATCATTAACCAGTTGTTTTACATAATTACAAAATGACCGAAGTACGTATATTTATGTAAATAAAGTGATTAATGTATTGCATTTTTGTGGTTAATTAAGTAGTTAAAGTGGTTCATGAGATATATGGTAAAAAAGTGGTTAATAACATATTTTTTTGTCCCCTAAAAAAACCATACATTCTTTTTGTTAATGAAGTAGTTAAATGTGTGTAATGACTCAACTCAAACATTTATGTTACATAAATATAGTCTTCTATATTTTAGAAAAAGTTTTTTTTTAAAAACAAAAATAAAAAATATTGCTCGTAATGAACAGTACAGATGGCTTATTTTATGGTAAATGTTGTGTTCCAATGCTATTTTAATAATGTATATTTGGCTTGTATGCCTTGAAAAAAA
Organism: Medicago sativa; assembly: GCF_051527215.1. Lineage (NCBI taxonomy): Eukaryota > Viridiplantae > Streptophyta > Magnoliopsida > Fabales > Fabaceae > Medicago > Medicago sativa. The sequence continues at coordinate 6,776,564 of NC_140753.1, forward strand.
GTTCTTGTCTCGTATAATAGGCCTACAAAAAATAAATTAAAATGTTGGTACTTTTTTCTTTTTTTTTTAATCGAAAATAAAATGTTGGTCCTTGTTAGAGTAATATTTATATTTAGTTGACTTTGTTTTTTACAATAATCTATATTGAGTTGGTTAGATTGAGTTTGCTTCTCAATCTACTTCCTAATTCAAATGGAAGTAGGGTTTAGGCTATTTCAGCCTTCACCTGAACAGTTATTTCTTGATAACAGTTGTAATGATTTGGAGGCAGTCACAACATTAGATTTGGATTTGGCGATCCAAATTGCTTTTCGAACCGCGATCTAGTAGAATTTAGAGTGTATCTGTGATATGACCCGCGAAGAATTAGTCTATAATTATACATGTCTCCCGACCCAAATTAGGTCTTGGCCCAGTCCAAAACAGATATTATTCGAGAAAAGCACACAAATGAGATCTTCTGATCCAAAGAAAGTAGAAACATCTAAAAGATTACGTTAAATTTTTTTGAAACTGACCTTTGAGGGTTTGAAAACTAAAAAACGTCGCACATTACTTTTTCCACTCTATGTGGTTCTCACGCGCCCTATTCAGATTCTAAAATCCAAAATAACGACAACATATGTAGCGCAAAGGTTCTTATATTTATTCAGTAACAATGTCATAATGTAAGTGGTTAAGCTTGAGTGTGACAGGATGCACGCGCACACACACGAGAGAGAGGAGTGGGGTAGGATTGAATGTGAGAATATGTAAATGCTTTCATTTTTAACATATCTGGACAATGAATTTAAAGTCCGTTTGTTATAGTTTTTTTAAGAAAAAAAATAATCATTTTTAAGAGTATTGTATTCCATCTGTTATAACATTTTTAAAAAATTTGAATCTAAAAAAAATATAAAATCTAAAAACAGTTTCAAATGAGAAGCTATAAAGATGAGTTTTTTTTTTTTAAAAAAATCTTTTTAGAAGAGAGAGAAAATAATTGTCAAAATATTAAGATAGTTTTGTAACAAAAAAATCCCTTTTATATATTTGTATCAAAACAAATTAAATTTTTTTTTAAAAAAAATTATTTTTATTACGATAAACAAACGCAAAATAGATTCTGATATTCTATAAAATCTCTAAAAAAAACCTCTAGATTATTCAATGTCAAAATCAATTTTATTTTAATCCGTAACCAACGGACCTTGTGTAAAAGTATATAATTTGTGATCGATTGATGAGAGACTTAACTGAGTACTAACCTTAGAATAAAAAAATAGCAAAAACAAAAAAGGCACCGCCCTACGTATAGGAAACGAATTCTCTCTATTAAAAATCCTCATTTTTTTTAGTGGAATCTCAACCATCAAACCTAAAAGATAAAATAAGAATTAAATTAAAAGAAGAAAAAAGTAGTATATTTAATGGTTGGGGTTGAAAATGGAGAAAAATCAAGTAAAAATTTCAATGGACATCCAATCCCTACCAATACCAATGAGATCCTTCAAAATAAAATCCCTACCAATGACTAGGGGTGTTCGCGGATCCAATTACTTCGGTTTTGGGAAGAAAAATCATCTGATCCAATTACTTCGGTTTTGTTATTTGTTCATCCAATTGGTTTGGTTTTAAAATCAAATCCAATCCAATCCGATCCAAAAAAATTTGGTTTGGATTGGATTGGTTTTCGGTTTTCATTGTTGTATAATTTTTCATTTTCTCTTAAGAAAATATATTATTTTATGACATTTCAAACAAATGTAAAGTTACGAAAAAGATGAATAAGTAGAAAATAAAATAGTAGGTTAAGTAAAATAGTTAAAAAAATCATAAATTAATAATATTTTTTAAAAGAAAGAAAAAAATCAACATTATTAGAGAGCAAGTATAGAAAATAGTTACAAGATTGTAAATTAAGGAAACATTTATAAAAATTTCATATAATAATAATATATATACAAGTATATATTTCGGTTTGGATTGGATTGGATCGGTTTATACAAAGGGAACCGAAAACCAATCCAATCCATTTAAAATTGTGGTTTTTTTTTTTTTTTTAAGTTTTTGGTTTGGTTTGGTTTTTGGTTTTTCAATTCGGTTTTTGCGGTTTGCATTGGATTGGATTGGACATCAACACCCCTACCAATAACAATTGTGTTTTTTCGCTTCCCCTGCATATTGCATATCTTGAGGCTGTCCATGTTGGTAACTAATTATTGGAACTAGGTGCATTGAGAAGAACTATCACATTCTTAATTGCATATTGGATGGATTTACAATTATTAAAAGTTATGTTGTCACAATGAAAAACTAAATTATTTTTAATGACACGGCAAGTTACATATTTTCAAACCACTCTAATTGAGGCAACTAAAGTTACCCAACTTTTTCTTAAGGTAATGAAGTTGTCATCCTTTTTAGAACTTTTTTTTCCCTAAAACTCAAATTTCTTAGAGCAAGAAAAAAAATCTTGCTGTAATTTGAAAAGATACTCCATCATTCTCATATTAGATGTTCTATTTGAGTTTTACACGATTATTAAAAAGGAAATGTTAACCAGTGCCCTGGGGGCACTGGTTAAGGAAGGCAAATGTAGTAATGTTACATTGAAACGTGTGCATTCAAGGTCATAAAAGTATAAAAAAAAATAAGTTAAGATCCTCTCCATTTGGTATTCTCTCCATTTCATCCATTTGGAGAGATATAGACACAAAAAAATTTCGAAAAACTAAAAAGTAATTAATGATGGTGGGACCCATTTAATAGTGGGATCCACTATCTATTTTATGTGTCTATCTCTCTCCAAATTGCATATTCCATTTATTATACAAAATGGAGAGGATCTTTACCCTAAAAAAATGACACTTTTAATTTAAAACTTTCCTTTTTAACTTCCTTAACCAGTGCCCCCGGGGCACCGGTTAACATGACCCTTATTAAAAAAATGATTAATGATGTTGATTTTAATGGTAAAATATGTATCATTTACTAAAATACTCTTGTTAATTATAGTTATTGGAGTAATTTTAGATGATTGAAATGTCATAAATAATGTTATGTTAGTGGAAACGAATAATAAATGTTGTATTAATATTATAAAACGACAAATAATTTGAGACAAAAAAAATTAAGAAAGATGACCCTAATTTAAGACAGAGAGAGTAGTTTGAAATTGAACTACTTAATTTAAATTGAAATAGAAGGAACATTGCACAGATAGGTATTGACTGATAGGGGACATTCCCCAAATTGAAACAGAAGAAGCATAACAAGTTTTATGATTAAGAAATAAATAGTGTGTGTTATTCTGAGACATACATTTAAACATGTAGCTGGGGATCACTAGACCAAAACTAGATGAATATGCCGACTGAATTTAATTCAGGATGAACATGAAAAATCTAGTACATTAAATAGTTGACATACATACTATGTCACAAAGAAGATACAAACTCTACCCTTCAATGTGGCCACAATAAACGTGTTTTTTTGTAATGAGTTTTCTTGGCTGGTTTTTGTAGAGTAAGATCAAAAAATTGGACCTTGGAGCACCAAAACTTAACTACGAAACAATTTCTTATTTGCAAACCTAAGATATGTAGGGAAAGGATTCTCTCATATCATATGAGACTTCTTTCTAATCCAAGCATTTGATTTCGTAGTGAGAGAAAAAAGAAATGAAAGATTATAAAATTAAAAGGGGGAAATATCATCAGAGTAACCTAAATCTTTGAGATCACAAATATTGTGAGTATCTTGAAAACATAAGAGAAAGATTATAGTCAATAGAGTTATTACCATATTTTTCAATTTTATTAAGAATTAGATTAAAATCACAAAAAATTATCCAATTATCATGCAAATTGTTGTTAGCCAAATTCTTAGGACATATATTTCTGGGATCGGTAAGGGAAGCCATGTATGCCAGTGGCACATCAATTTAGAAAAGAGTCATAACAAGAAACATAACAATCAATATACATGTTATTATAGTCAATAATATTCAGGTTTACATCATTTTGCCATAGAAAAGCTAAACCTCCAGACTTCTTGTTGTTACTTTTGACGCAATTAACAGCATGGTAATTTGGCAAGATATTTTTTTTTTTTTTGATCAAGCAATAAAATGCATTAAAAAGCAGGAAGGGCCTGCACCCAAAGAGTCAAGTTACATCAGGAGGACAAAACAAAGAAAGCTAAAAAGCTCATTACATTGCAATTCTAAGGTAAGGTCTTCCATCTCTGTCTCTATTAAGAAAGGCAGTAAGGAAGCTAGGAGGGGAACTCCACCAGTGATAGAAAGAAAGAGGCAGGCTTTGACCATTGTGTGCTAAAGCATCAGCAGCAAGATTTCCTTCCCTATGTATGTGCGTGCAAAAACAATTAATGTGACTAGCCAGCTGCTTACAATTATTCCAACGGGTTCTAAGTTTCCAAGGAACATGAGCACTTGTAGAGAAAGCCTGTACGACCAGCAAGGAGTCAGACTCCATCCAAACATCCTTCCAATTTAACTCAACTATTTTTTCAATTGCATACATAGCGGCACAAAATTCAGCTTCCAAGCTCGTAGCATGTCCAATATTTTGGGAGAATCCTCCAAGGAAGTGAGCCTGACAGTCTCTAAAAACACCCCCAATAGCGCCACACGAAGGAACTCCAAAAGCAGATCCATCAACATTCACTTTGATATACCCCATTCTAGGAGGCAGCCATTTGATGTCAGGATGACTAGAAACAGCAGCAGGTGTGAAGGGAAGGGGAAGATTAAAAAACTGTGTGACTTTGAATTCAGCCACACTATTACAACTCTTTTTTAACATAACAGCATAACTCATTTTAATTTCAGAGATAACATTATGGATAAGCCTATCAGTAGTATTCACTTTGTCTTGGAAAATTCGAGCATTCCTTTCTATCCAAATGATCCACACCACATGAACAATGGCAGAAGTCATAACTTGTTGCAATAGAGAGCTCCATTGTCCCTGCCCACTAAGGAGGAGAGCAGACCACGAAGAGAGGTCCAGGCGTTGGTCAGTACCAACTTCTAACCACCGCCACAGATGTAAGGAAAAAGGACATTGAAGAAAAAGATGTACCGAGGATTCCGTGTGCGCGCTGCAAAAACAACAAATGGAAGCAAGATTGCAGCCCCTTTTTTGAAGATTCTCATCGGAAGGGAGTTTATCATGCGCCCACCGCCAAAGAATGAAGGATCGGGATGGAGGGAGAAACTTCTGCCATACTGTTTTGCACCACGAGAACCTCTGAAAATGACCCTTTAGATGATTATAGGCCAATTTGTTGGTGAGACAACCATCAGTGGAGTTAGTCCAGTTAAGTCTATCGGCTTCCGGAGACATGGGCAAAGCTATGCTAATGATTTGTTGATATAAATCCGGATCTCGTTGCTGGAAGTAATCAGGTATGTTCCACCTTCCTTCCCACAAAAACTCATCAAGCTTCATATTGAGAGAGGAGTGCAGAGAGTCAGGAATGTGCCAGTGTTCTACCAGGGGTCTACAAAGCCATCTATCATGCCAGAAATATATGCTGTCACCATTGCCAATGGTCCAAGTAGAATTCTGCATAATACTAGAGATATATGTCTTAATTCCTGGCCAAATTGAGGAGGATACATGAGTAGCTTTAGGCTTGCCATATTTTAAAAATCTAGCCCTGCATAAAACTGCCCAATAATCAGAAGATGTGAGAAATTGCCAACAAAGATGCAACAGGGAGGCCTTATTCACCAAGGCGAGATCCTTAATAGCTAGCCCTCCTTCATCTCTATCCTTACATATGCTCTTCCAAGCCACAATACATAACTTCCTCTTAGAACAGTCCCGACTCCACACAAAGTTCCTGATCATACCTGAAAGCTTATTCAATAAACTATCTGGCCACTTGTAAATATGAAACGAGTACACCAACATGCTACTAAGGATGGAATTAACTAATTGGACCCTCCCCATAATTGTTAGCATCTTCCCTTTCCAGTTAGCCATTTTAATCTGCAATCTGTCAGCAATGGATCTAAGGTGAGCAGCTTTAGGCTTTCCTCTAAAAAGAGGAATACCCAGATAAGTGAATGGAAGAGATCCATGCAGGAAATTGGTGATAGAGGCTAGGGAGCGCTTCCTATTCATGGACATGTTGCTGGTGTAGAATTTGCTTTTGTTATTGTTTATCTTTTGGCCTGAATAATTTCCATACTCAGCAAAAAGTTTCATGATATTTCTCGCATTTGAGGAAGTACCTTTGCAAAAGATCAAAACATCATCAGCATATAAACAATGACTAGGAACCAACATCCCTCTACATGCAACCATCTGAGTCAGCTTCCTAACTTGCACCAACTCAACAAGACCTCTACTAAGCACCTCCTCAGCAATACAGAAAAGGAGCGGGGAAAGGGGGTCGCCCTGCCTTACCCCACGGGAGCAAGAAAAAAAACCCACAGCCTTTTCATTGATAGAAATAGAGAGTCTGGCTGATTTCAAGATGGTGGATATCCAATTGCAAAAACATTCATTAAAGCCAAAGCACCTAAGAACATGAAGCAGAAAAGTCCATTCCATAGTGTCAAAGGCCTTACTAATGTCAATCTTTAGAGCCATGCTACCACCATAAGAATTTTTCCCTAAAAGGTTAATTGCCTCAGACGCAATCATGATACAGTCCTGAGCTTGTCGTCCAGGAAGAAACCCTCGTTGTTGCTGAGAGACAATTCTAGCTGCAATACCCCCCAATCTATCAGCCAAGATCTTAGTAATAATTTTAAATTGGAAGTTGGCGAGAGCAATGGGCCTGATCTGCACCGGGAACCTTGGGAACAAGGATGAGCAGATTGGAATTCAAATTGGGGAGAATGAAATTGTTGGTAAAAAAGAAATGAGTAGACTTGACCACATCCGAACCAATGATAGCCCAGAAGTGTTGATAGAAACATCCTGCAAAGCCATCAGGCCCGGGCGCAGAATATGCATTCAAAGCAAACACCACTTGCTTGATTTCCTCCACCGTGGGAAGAGAAGTGAGCTGCTTGTTTTCCATATCAGTAACTAGGTTGGGAATTAGTCTGTCAGGAAGATCATTTATTACAAACTGATTGGGTGTAGCAAAAATATTGATAAAGTATTCCAAAGCATGCCTTTCTATGTCAGCAGCAGAGCTAAAAATATCATCCCCACATTTGAGCAAGCTGATATGACTTTGCCTTTCTCTAATTTTTGCTGTCTTATGAAAGAAGGTCGTGTTTCTATCACCATCTAGAAATCTGGAATTTCTAGATTTTTCTCTCCAAAAGCTGCTCTCTAAATTCAAAGCCGTATTATACCTTGTCAAACAATCCACCTCCTGAGTGGCTTTGTCAGTGGTAAATCCGTGCTGATCAATGAGCAACTGAATTTCTTCGAGATTTTGAGCAGCAGCAATAACCTGTTGATGAATGTCTCCAAAAACTTCCTTGTTCCATCTTCTAAGGAGCGGCTTCAAGCCTTTAAGTTTTTGTTGAAGTATGAACATAGGGGTTCCCAAAATAGGTTTATTCCAATGCATAGTAACAAGATCTTCACAACTAGGAGAAGAGAGCCAAGTTTTGTAAAACTTGAACCGAGGAACAATATCAATAGGGGGGTATTTATGTAAAACAACCAGAAGAGGGAAGTGGTCCGAGTGATTTCTAAGGAGAGTGTTGCAGCTGACAGAGCAGAAGTTATCAAGTAAAGAGTCATTGCAGATAGATCTATCTAGTCTCTGAGCAATATAAGAACTACCATACCTCTGATTGCTCCAAGTATAGCAAGCCCCTTTAGTGTCCAGATGGATAAGAGTGTTGTGATTAGTCCAATGAAGGAAGTCAGCACAAGCAGCAGAGATAGGTGCTATCCCCCCAAACTTCTCATGTGCCCCTAAAATGGAGTTAAAGTCACCAATGAAAATCCAAGAGCCAAGATACCTAGAGAGCAGAGCTGTCAGGTCAGTCCATAATGTTCTCCTTTTAACATAGTTAGTATGTGCATAAACAGCAGCTATGTACAGGGTGGATCCTTCAGTTAGACATGAAACAGCAATGCATTGATCACTTTGTAGAAGAATAGTAGGAGTAAAAATAGGCTTCCAAACCCCCCATAAATTAGGAGAGTTAGAAGGTCTAATATTAACAGTGTGACTGGTGAGGTTCAAATGGTTCCATACCCAAGTTGGAATGCTTGAAAGTTGGATCATAGGCTCAGCTAGGAAAAGGAAGTCCGGCTGATGAGTTGCTACTAGATTTAATAAAAAAATTTGAGTTTCCGAGTTACCTAACCCTCTAATATTCCAGAAGATAATTCTGATCATTGGAGAGAGACAGAGCTATGAACCTTGGAGCGGGTTTTAATACCTTCTTGGCAAGATATCAACACAAAGTTTAGTCTGAAAAAGATAGTTTCAGAATTACACAATTTGGTTTCCAAAAGGAACACCATGTATAAGCTATGGTTGTTTATGAGCTTCCCAAGGCCTTTGCACTTCCAAGAAAGAACTCTCATTGTCCCTCGACAGCCTTGTTAACAAGTCCCCATTTGCATGTAAAAAGCGGCCAACCTCTCCAAACCTAGCTGCCAACACTTTAAACCACAAACTATCACGCTCCTCCTTCAACTTCCACCATCATTAACCTAACAATATCATATTGAATTCCCTTAACCACCTAACCCCCAAACCTCCTTTCTCCTTATTAGTGAAAACAATATCTCAGTTTATCCAAGAAATTTTCCTAACATCCTCACTTTTCCCTAAAAAAAACAAAATTAGTGTTGTGTTGATAGAAGAAATGATGCATGCGGTATGTTAGAGTTACTTGTATCTCAAGTAGTTAGATGGCTAACTAACTCGTGAATGTTGTATCTTGGCCTATATAAAGGTTGTGCTTAGCTAACGAGAATAAGGAATAAGTTTCATTCCAACATCCTCAAACTTCTATTTCTTCATTTATTTATTTTTACGAAAAACTAATCTCGAAATTAAATAAATGATGATATTTTTGAAAGAAGGGAAATGATAAATACAGCGAAATAAAGAATTACAAATACTTTGTGAATAGAAACCGGTCAATCAAAATCCTCCATTCAACAATATTGCTCGTGAATAATTCACTTTCAATTTTTTTGCAATATTTTTTTTGGATAGAATTATTTCGCATTCTACATCATTTTCCTTTTCCAAATAATAATATTAGTGTAATGAAGTTACTTAAAAATTTCATCAAAAGTCTTATAAATATTTTTTTTTTAAAGTCTTATAAAAGTTAAAAGACGCTATTTTATGCACGTATAACTGGTTAATTAACTTGTTTGTTAATTGGTGAAAAAAAAATTTGTTTGTTAATTATGCTAAATCTTTTCAAGTATTATTTGTCATTTTTCACTATAAAATGAATCACATATGACGTATATGATCAAAAAAAAATTAAACTTTCCTTTCCGCTTATTATTTTGAATTAGTACTTTAACTTGATTTCTTGTATGATAATCAACCGACTAAGTTACATATATGTCCATGGTCCTCTTAAAAAAAGTAACATATATGTAAAATCCCTAATTGAAGTTTATTTTGAACAATTATATTATATAGTCAGATTTGTTATACAAATGCACCAGGTATATGGATCTCACGCACGTTCTCTTCTGTCTTAATCGATAATTTTAAAATTTAATGAGTTTGGACCACAATTAAGTATGCCAAAGCCAAACATTTCCTTATTCATCTGTCATACAATAATAGGATTTAGTAACACCGTCGTTGTAACATTATAAAAAGTGTAACTATTTATTGATTTTTTTGTAACAAATTTTAAAAAACGCGCTGTAACACTACTTTTAGTTTATTTATTTATTTTTGTAGATTCACAATATTTTAGCCTGACCAATTTTGCGTCACTTTTTACAACTTCTCAAAAAATATAAATGTAATGATTTTTTAGTGTTATCGGTGATGCAAAAAGTGTTACAATAATGTAACAATTTGCGACGCTTTTTGAATGTTACAGATAATATGAAATGTAACTAAAGCTCTTTAGTAACATGAAGTTTAGCTAACAATTGTACAAATGTTACTAATTTTAATTAGTAACATTTTTCTTAATTTAGTAACAATTTTCATGTGTTACTAGATGTCAATTATGTTGAAGTGTGTGTACATGAGAAGTTACTTGTTTGCACAACTACAACTAGGTCCCAACTTTGAAAGTAGATTTTGACTTGTAGATATTTTTATTTTATTTTTGGTAGAGTATTTCTAAACATGTAAAATGTAAACTTTTTAAATTTTGGTGATAAAATTGCCAACCTTGTTTCACCGTTATGTAGCAACATATGTTTTATAATGACATGAAGTTTTTTATTCTATTTAATTTCCACTTGCTCATAAGATTAGTTCACTTTTTAAAATTCAGTTTTTTTTCATCTCTCATTCAGATTAGTTCACTTTTTAAAATTCAGTCGATCTTATGCCACGTCAATAAAAACCAAATTTTAGAAGAAAAAAGCATGTGCATTAATGAATGAATCTAAGTTAACAACACTCGTCATTAGTTTACTTTTTTTGAGGAAAGTAAACAAACTTGTTATACACTTCGAATTTACAATGTCGTATCAACCAACTTGTTGCCACCTTGCAGACAGTACGTTACTCAATTAGAAAAAAGAAACATAACAAATAGATGGAAAAAACAAGAATTATGTATAAGAACTCGTCAAAGTCCATTTACTATAAACTGGACGTTGATTTTTATAGTATATACCTAAATTTGAAGTCAAATTATAGCTGCTTACTTGTTTAGACTGTCCAATATTTCATCACAAGAACGTGATTTCCGTAATATATAAGACATTTTTTTATACACAAATAGCAAATTTACTAAAAATAAATAACAATAATATGAGTAAAAAAATAACAATAATAGTTATGATAATTTTTCAGGTTTAAATTATATACCTCTTTTTATAATTTTTTAAGTTATTTATAACTTATCAACCAAGCTACAGTCCCAACTAAATAGCTTGATTGATGAGTTTAGAGACTTTCACAAAAAGTTAACTATGCCTCAAATTAATTGTCATATGTGCATTATCCACATAATCTACTTTAATTATTTTTTATTAATATAAAAAGACAAATATCAATAAATAAAATATTCAATTTAACTCAATAAATGTTTTTAAAATATTAATTATCAAATTGTACATTGACATGTGTAAAAGTAAAATTGTAACAATTATTATGAGAGACAATGATTGAATAAAAAATTAGGAATTAAAATTTGCCTATGAAAATAAAGAGCGAGCTGCTTACATAGAAAAGTTATACTATATGACACAATTAATTGGTAAACAATGAAAGAAACAATTACAGACAATTAAAGAGCTGGTTTCCAACTTCAAACTGTCTGCTTGAATTTTTTTTTAAGCATATACTCTATCTATCCGATCAAATTTATAAGCAAAACACTATTTTTTAAGTTCAAATACATTAAATATTAAATTAATGAATCTAAAAAGTAGTTTTATGTTTATAAATGTGATCGAATGAAGTATATTATTACTAAGTCTAATGAATACTCCCTTAAATATAAACAGAAAGATACATGTATTTCATAAAAAAAAAAAAACATGTATTTGGTCTAGACCTAAGTCTAAATACAATTATAATTTAACTTTACGGTATTTCTCAAAAAAAAATAACCTTGCAGTAGTTAAGATTCATTAATTTTTGCATAGTCACGACTATACATCTAACTCATTTAGGTACACACATAAAAAAATTAATATACTCTTGTTAATACATATAATTATTTTACATTTACATTAATTGACGTGACAACACATGTATGTATGTGCAAAATACATATTAATTCTTCCCTCAAAAAACATTCAATGATATTTGAATAACAATAAAACATTAATTCTTCCCTCAAAAAAACATTAATTCTTTCGTTTTTAAATTTTTATACAAACATTTATAGTTAAGATTCAAAGTGTAATCCGGTGGCATTATTTATCCGTGACAAGTCAAATATTTCCCTTTCAAAAAACAAAAAAAGTCAAATGTATGTAATAATGGTCAGAATAAGAAATCACAATGCACAAAACTAGATATCATCAAAATTGTATTAATATTTCTGCATGCAGTTACGGAACGGTGACCACTTGGCACTTTATAAATACCCCCAACCCTAAATGAATCTTGAGCAGCAAGGATTTCAGTATCTAGGAGTCCCAAAAATAGCTATATAAAAAGGGGTTTATTGATTATAGACATAGGGAAAAAAATGGTGTCACTAGATTCTCAATGGTTCATCCTAGTAGCAGCTTTGTTGGGTGGATATGCATTTGTGTTTGGTTTCCTAAGGAGGTTGAATGAATGGTACTATGTTGGCAGGTTGGGAAAATCACAAAATCTCCCACCAGGTGATATGGGTTGGCCTTTCCTTGGCAACATGCCTACCTTCCTCAAAGCCTTCAAGTCTGATCCTGATTCCTTCATCAATAACCTTGTTTCTAGGTACTCTTCTATCTATTGCTCATCTAAATTGAGTTAAAATACCTACAAAAATTGATCTTCAATTTCAAATCTAGAGACAAATTTTATTTTCTACGTACACTTAGTATGAATTTGAATTCTCTGCAGCATTTGTACGGTACAATTATTAGAGAATCATTGAATTTGAATTATTTTCAACGATTCTAAAAGTGTTGCACCGTATGCTGTTGTGCTACAGAGGAGTCAAAACATCTTTTGTACTACGCATAAAGGTGATTAAGTTTGACTTTTATTTTATTAGATATGGAAGGACAGGTATGTATAGAACACATTTGTTTGGGAGTCCAAGCATCATAGTATGCACACCAGAGACATGTCGTAAGGTTCTAACCGACGAAGAGAATCTCAAGGTTGGATACCCTCAATCAACCATGGTCCTTACTGGAAAAAGATCATTCCATGGAATCTCAAATTCTGAACACAAACGTTTGAGGCGCTTAATCACTTCTCCCATAAATGGTGACGAAGCATTGTCGACTTATATTCGTCTCATTGAAGATAGTGCTGTGAAACATTTAGAAGAGTTGTCTACAATGAACACTCCATGTGAGTTTCTTAAAGAGATGAGAAAGTTTGCTTTTGAAGTCATCACTACCATCTTCATTTCCTCTGATCGTGATCATGTGGACCTTGGTTTGGTTGAAAATTTGTACATTGATTTGCTTAAGGGAATGAAGTCACTTGCCATCAATCTCCCTGGATTTGCATTCCATAAAGCACTCAAGGTTAGTCAAGTTCCAAACCATTTACACATTTACTCATAATAGTTTTTTTTTTTTTAATAATGAATCGGTGCATGTTTGGTATCGCGGTGGATTCTTTGAAATTATGGTGAGCAACCATTTTTTTTTCTTAAAATCATAATTTTACCAAACTACTATGATGTCAAACATGCCATTTAGTATTCAACACCAACAAGACATTGATTTATGTGATGACATTCAATTACTTTTATACGTGTCATTGTGGGGTTTCTAAGGCAAATATCCGTACCTTAACTAAGGTCAATTTATTCTTGAGCCAGCACCGCTCCAGAGGGCAAGACATGTACACGTATTTGTCAATGTCACGCCATGCCATGCATCATAGAGACCGCAAATAAATTATGTAGCTAGTAATAACTACTTCATCCGGTCTCAAATGTAAGAAACTTTTCACTTTTTTGGTTCATTCAATGAATGATGTATGTGGTCTATAAAGACCACATACATCATTCATTGAATGAACCAAAAAAGTGAAAAGTTTCTTACATTTGAGACCGGAGGGAGTATGATATATATTGAATTTATCAACTATGTATATCGGTTGAATTTAAATGGAGCTTGACTCAAATTTTTGTCATTTTTTTTAAATAAGATCTTAGGTTGAATTTTATGGATAAAAAAAATTGTTAGAAGGAGAGATCTCATTAAAGATAGTCGGTCGAATTTCTCTTCAGAAATTAATCATCGGTAAAGTCGGGAAATATTTCACAATGATGATGAAATGGTTAAAAAATACATTAAATTTGTCAATTATGTGTATATAGATGAAAATGCAATATTCTTCATGTGATTGAGGAAATTGGGGGATGGATTTTATTATTCAATATATTGATTGATTAATTTATGGTTGTGAGTTTAGGCACGAAAGAAGTTGATGAAGCTATTGCAAGCTTTGGTGGACCAAAAAAGGAGGAATAATAGTAAAGTAAAAAAGATGAAAAAAGATATGATGGATTTATTGATGGAAGTCAAAGATGAAGAGGGTAGGATGTTGGAGGATGAAGACATTATAGACTTACTTCTTGTGTTCTTGTTAGCTGGTCATGAAAGCTCTGCTCATGGAATTTTGTGGACTATTATTTACCTCATGGATCATCCACATGTCTTCCAAAGGGCCAAGGTCTTTTAATATTAATTTCAAGATTTTTTTTCCTTCTTAATCCATCTCATAGTTTATGGAAATGGTCCACATATATACATTTTATAATAATGTTGCATTTTCAAATCTAGTTACTGAATTAAAAAAAATAAATAAACTATGAACCTTTCAGAAAGAACAAGAAGAGATCATGGAAACAAGGCCTTCCACTCAAAAAGGACTGAACCTTAAGGAAATTAAGCAAATGAAATATCTTTCAATGGTATGTGAGATGTGAATTCTTTCTTGTCATATTATTATTATTATTTTAGTAAGGTATAATATATATTTACATTAATATAAATTAATATATTCTTCATTATAGGTTATTGATGAGATGCTACGCAGAACAACAATCTCATTTGCAAATTTTAGACTGGCAAAAGTTGATGTTAACATCAATGGTTAGTTATTCCATTCCATATATTTACAATGTTTCCTCAGTTGATAATTTTGTACATCATTACAACTTCCTAGTTCCTAGCTTGGTTTAGAGTTCATGTAAAGCAAAATAGGGTTTAAGTTGCGGTTGCAGTCGCAGTTTGTAACAAACCTTTAATTGGAGACAAATGCGAACAATGCAGCTGCAATTACGATTGCAGGGATCTCTAAAAAAATTACGAAACGGGCGAAATCAATTTGAAACAATGTCCCTTAGCATTAAAACAAAAAAAAAATATAACTAAAAATGAAAAATTACAGGTTATACAATACCAAAAGGATGGAAGGTCCTGGTTTGGAATAGAGGTGTTCACATGGATCCTGAAATTTACTCCAATCCAAAGGAATATGATCCTTCCAGATGGGAGGTATGTACTCCAATCCAAAGGAATTTGCTATTTTAATTTCTTTAATGTATTTGGTGAATTAAATTTGATGAACAAAATAAGTAACATGTTATGTGTACTTAAAAAAATGTGGTGCAGAATTACAAAGCAAGAGCAGGATCATTCAATCCATTTGGATTAGGAAGCAGATTATGTCCCGGAAGTGATCTAGCTAAACTTGAGATCACTATTTATCTCCATCATTTTCTTCTTAACTACAGGTTAATACACACTTGCTTCCATTTTGCAACCATTGACTTATTGATGCATGCAAATTAATAAAATAATGTTTCATGTGCTAAGAATTTAAATAAATAATCAATTTTGTCTTTGATTGTTTTTGTCGTGCAGGATGGAGAGAATTAATCCAGATTGTCCAGTTACCTACCTGCCAGTGCCAAGGCCTACGGATAATTGCCTTGCAAGAATTATAAAAGTAACATAAATCTTGGGATTACTTAGTCTCTTAGTTAATTAATATTCTTGTCAATTATATTATATTTAAATAAAGTTCAAGTCATAGGGTTTAGGCCATGGAATTATAATATAATTTACATTAGCATGTATGATAGGCAAGGAAACGGAGAAATCAAATGTTGGTACTTGTTTGTTAGAATGAGTTTGTCCGTACTTGTTAATTATTCAAATAAATTCCTGTCACGAAACGGAGTCATGAAAAATTAAGAAAAAAATGGCTCTTGCCCAACCTACCTCAATTTCCATCAACATCAAACCAAAAGTCACAAGCTCTTTGGCTTCTTGAGTTTTTATTAGTCTTTTATTTTATGCTAAGGCTTAAAGTCATCTCCTCTCAACGAATGGTATGGTAAGTCATCTCACTTGACTTGATCTCTTCTATTGGGTAAAGTATTGCTTCCTTTTTAACTTTGGACAAGTGGAAAAAAAAATACATTTAACTACATAAGTTGAAAAAAAATCTTTGACCCATTAATCAAGTAAAAAGAAATATTCAAAACAAATAAAGTAAACTAATATTCAACAAATCCAAGAAATTCAGTCTTTCAACTAGTGTGTCGAGTATAGTTAATAGTTACTGATAAGTGGACCGGTTTCTAAGCGAAGCAACAGAAACGCGTCGTTTGGTTCATGCCCAAATGTTTGTTGGGTTGCGACCGGGGTGAGTCGGGTGAAACACCTCGTGGTGCGGTTTATGGATAATTGTTGTAATTTGAACCAGTGTGTCGAGCATAGCTACTAGACTACTGGTTACCAATAAGTGGATAGGTTGTTGAGCGAAGACTTGTACACAATTGACCGAACTTCGCTATCAAACATGTGTTTTTATCTACGAAGCATTCAAGTGAAAATAATAATGGATAGAAGTGAAAGAAAATTTGCTTCTTAATTGCATGACTAGATAGATAGACTGACACACTAAAGTGTCGGTAACAATAATAGCAAGGAAAGAACAATAACTTGAAGCAATTCTATTGCACTTGAAGAAAGTAGATAACAATATCATAGTACATATATAGAAAAAAACAGTCAGTCCCATATATTGAAATTAATTTCAATGTGCAGCATCTTCTTCCTCACAAAATTTTGTGTACTCCTTTGCACCCAACAAGGCTTCTAATTCAGATGGATCACTTGGCTTTATTTTGATCATCCATCCATCTTCATATGGGCTTGAGTTGATCTTCAAGTCACAAAAGTAAAAATAAATAAGTATGAACATGTGTAAGCTACTAATATAAATCTAAAGACTTATTTCAATGTTGACTTATTTCATAAGTCATGACTCATGACATAAACATTTGTGTAAATAGCTTATAATATGTTTCTAAGTTGTTTTCCGCTTATTTTTCATAAATGTACCCCTCTAGTTCACTTATGTCTTCAGCTTTGCAGAGTTTATTATTCTCTATTTTGATTTTAAATTAAATTAAAACAACTTATTCATAAGCTCTTATATTCAATCAGTAATTAATCTTCTTCTAGTCCTAAAAATGAGAGTGAGTTAATGAATGAATTACCAGGCCAGGTTTTCCGGTGAGCTTATCATTAACCTCAACAATCTCACCAGATATTGGAGAGTTTACATCACTTGTTGCCTTAACACTTTCAACAGCTCCGAAACCGTTACCCTTTGTAACTGAACCGCCAGGTTCTGGAAGCTCCACAAACACAACCTCTCCAAGATGGTCCTGCAACCAACAAGTGCAATTAATTAAACAGTTTCAGCCTTCACTTAAGTTGTAATGATTATGTTATTATATTAGTTTGATGCTAGTATTTTATCTTTTGTCGGAGTTTAAATCTCGATCATTTTCCTCATTTAACTCTTAGCTCAATTCAGTCGAATTATGTAGTTCACTTATAAGTCCTAGTAATTAAAGTCTAATTCAAAGTACATGCGCACACAACTAGAAACACATACACAATTCAGTTGAGTTTTTTTTTTTTTTTTGAAACTCTGTATCCGACCCAAAAACAGACTAATTCGTATAGTTCAATCTCACAGTTCACTTGTGGGGGCCATTTAAAGCCAGAGCGCTTTGCATGGACATATTGTGGAGAATGTTAAGGAGTAGAGGTGCAGTTAACTAACCTGAGCATGGTCAGTGATACCAATAGTGGCTACTGAGCCTTCACGCTTCACCCATTCATGTGAAGATGCATACTTGAGTCCATCCAACACTGCAAAAATTTATTTAAATACATACATATATGTTTCCACATTCATTCAACTTGATAGGAAAAAGGAGGGTATATATGAAAGGATACCAGTTGAGAAACATCTGGAGATGGAAAAAGGAGGGGAGAGATGTAATCTTGAGGAAGAAGAAGAGAGTTTGAGAGCATTGGCAGTTGAAGAAGCCCACATCCTCAGTGCCATTGTTAAGACTACTTTTGCTTCTTTGTTTGTGTTTGAGATAAGAGTACAAATAATAATAATAATAAAAATATCAATGAAATTATGAGATAGATAGAGGTGTTGAATGTATGTGTGTTTGTGTGTTTTCCTTTTCCCAAAATATTATCTTGGATGTATGGTGAGCAACGAATGCCTCATCTTTTATTTGTGCACTCTCATCCTCTTTTACTTTACACCAACACCACTTTTTTATGTGGAAACTTTATTAATAGCACTTCATCAATGTTCATGCATTAATATTATCCAATCCAATAACTTGAATCTACATTTAAAGGTAATCTTTTTTGAGTGTTACTTTTCCCACCCTATGGCCTTCTCGTGCGCCCTGCAAAAATTCCAAAAATACCCCTGGTCCGGATTATGTTTTCCGGACCAGATTGTTAGTAACTTCCGGAATATAAAATCCGGCCAAATACGATCTGTATAATTTGTGTCTTTCTTTGATGTCAAGGGTCGCTGTTGACCGTTATACGACCCCCGCATAAGCTGCAATGCAATTGCAGGGGTCGTATGAGCGGTCAACAATGACCATGACACCACAAACACTCCTAAAAGCTACCTAAAAATCTTAAAATTTTTGAAGAAAATGTAAGAAAGGAGGTGAAGAAGAATGAAGGAAAATGTTGAAGATCCAAGCCTTTTTATAGCCTTATATAAGTCATAGGTCTTAATTACAGTCAAATAAAACGTGTTCCACATTCAAAACCGTAAAAAAATGCATTCAAACTCCACTAACCGGTCTAACCTTTGGTGAAACGTCACCGGCCTAAATGTTACTGAGTGCTTCCGGATTATACAATCCGGAACGTATAATCCGGAACGTATGCAGTTAGTCTAGAGTGTAGAGTCCGAACAGTACCAGACCCTTTATTTGGATCGTTTTCGTTGCGAATGCTATGGAAAAAAATAGATCAAAGATACATAACATAAATAAAAGCAACATAAGACAAATAAACAGTTAAAAAAAACCATAATAAAATAAATGATGAATCTTTTGGGAAGGTGTTCGAAGAGGAGCTTTTGAACTCGATCTTGCCAGCCTGCCAACTGACATGTTATGATCGGCAGGCCGACATTATCGAGTTCATAAGAACCTCTTCTTTGGAGTTAGATCTGCAACACAATGAAGAACGACAAGGTGTTTTCAAGAGGATTTCTTTGAGTTAGGTCCTGCTGCCTTGCCAAATGACATATTATCTGGCAGGCAGCAAGATCTAACTCATAGAAACCTCTTGATATTTTTGAGTTATCTATCTATCAAAGACGCATCAAGGACTATCTATATATTTTTGACAGCATGCTGAGGATCTTCATAATGCAGTCAAATAGAGAGCTAACTCATCCATTCGCGACAGCATTAGAAAGATCCTCAGCTTGATGACAAAAATTTGCATGGTTTGGTTTGGTGTGTTTGTGTGTTTTGCTGGTATTGAAGATCAAAACCGGAAAGGGTGTATTTATAGAGGTCCTTAGATGTTTTGGACCACATAAAATCTTAGTGCAATGTGGTCCATACAAAAGAATCCTATGCTGAATCATTCTGGATTACATTTTCCGGAATACACTTACGCCCTATGTTTTTCCGGATTATACAATCCGAACCAACCCTCACCATACACAACGTCCCAAGTTTCACTTTGGGACACCCCATTATCGTCTTTTTCCGGAATACGTAATCCGGATTGCATGTGAATTCCGGATTATATCTTTCGGACTGCACCAGAAGTTTAGGCCGGTGGTCTGCACCACAAAGAAAACGTTTGAAAAACGTTTTGGGCGGTGGTCAAGTGTAAAAACACGTTTTTTGACCGGCATTGATGGCCTCCCACACGTTTTATAACCCCCTCCCCTATAAATATGGTTCATTTTCTCAAAAAATTTCACACCTTCTCCATTCTTCTCTTCTCCTCTTCTACAACGATGTGTTTCCATCGTTGGTGTAATGCCCGTCTTAATTATTTAATTAATTTAGCGAGGTTTTAAATATATTTATAAATATATGCTTATGTGATTTATGATTTAAGTGATTTACATGATTGATATGTGTGAATTATATGATTCATGAAGTTGAGTGATTTATATGATTTATAAATGAATTATGAGGAGTATATGATTTTGTGAAGTTGTTACGTTGGGTGACTTATTTTATTATTAAATAAAATAAGATATGAAAAATAAAATAAAATACTAACAAGTGGGGCTGTGTTGTGAGATGAGTAAGTTTAGTGGTGAGAAGAGTAATACAAGTGTTATAAATAGAGGGTTAGGTTGAGAGAATAAGTTTTACAACGAACGTGAAACATTTTTGGAGGAAAAGGGAGAAAAAGTCAGAAAGAAAGAAGAACAAGAGGAGGCTGTCGATTTCTGCAATAACCAGGTAAGGGTGATACCAACTTTCAATATTATTAAGGGTATAATTCTGTAGAATGAATTTAACATGATTAGGTTGAGTTTTGGTGAGAATTGGGATTAGGGTTAAAAGACCGATTTGATGATTAAACCATGAAAAGATGTTAGATTGATGCAAAATTAGTGTACAGACCTTAGATATACATTAGGGGTGTTAATTAGATGTTGTTTTGGTGTTAGAATCATGAAGAGAGATGAAAAGTTGAAGTTTTTAGGTTTCTGCCCGAGCTAGAGCACTCGCAACTACGAGCTAACCCAGACCGCTCGCCACTGCGAGCAGAATCGTTCGCCACTGCGAGCAAGACCTGAACTCGCAACTGCGAGCAGTATCGCTCGCCACTGCGAGCTGGACCTCTGAGCTCGCCACTGCGAGCTAAGTCACTCGCCATTGCGAGCTAGACTGTTAGTTGCCCAAGTTGTTTTCCATGCGATCCCTTCGCACGTGTATTCATGAGTTGATCTTAGAAGTAATAAGAGGGTTGTTGGGGATACTTTCAGAAGTTCCAGGAGTCTGTTTAAGTGACTGAGATTAGTAGTGATGATGTATAAGAATTATTTATGATGCTTTATGATGATAAGTTGTTATGATTCATTTCCTTTAATGTTGATATGTTATTTTAAACACTGCTATATGCTGTAATTGTTGTTGGTTGCTGCTGTTGATTGTTAAAGTCTTGAAGTTGCATGAGTCGGTCTAAGTTGCAAGAATTTAAGAAGTTGTCCATGATTATGGAGTTGTATAAGATGTTCACGTTGTTGTCTAAGTTGTAGGAGAGGTTGAGTCCATTGCATACTCATTAAAGTTGGGGGCTTTAGGCCCGGCAGCCTTGTGCTCATTAAAGTTGGGGGCTTTAGGCCCGGCAGCCTTTGTGCTCAAACTACGTTGGGGGCTTTAAGCCCGGCAGCTTTATGCTCACATGTTGAAGAGCCTAATTACGCTCATTTATGTTGTTGAATGGTACCACATGCATTTGCACATCAAGAAGTTTCACGATGGTTTAAGTTGTTAAGTTGTTAATAGTTGCATTGTCAAGTTGTGTCGCATTGTCAAGTCAAGAGTCGAGTCGATTATGAAGTTGTTTATGATTATGATTATGAAGTCGATGATGAATTTGATTAAGAAGTTGTTATGATGACTATAAGATGATAAATGATGTCTGATGATGATGTTTGATTATGTTTTGATGATGATGGTTGTTATGTTTTGATGATGATGTTTGATGATGATGTTGTTTATGATTGATGATGATAATAATATGATACTAAATGAATATTGATGCTGAT
Organism: Medicago sativa; assembly: GCF_051527215.1. Taxonomy (NCBI): domain Eukaryota; kingdom Viridiplantae; phylum Streptophyta; class Magnoliopsida; order Fabales; family Fabaceae; genus Medicago; species Medicago sativa. Next base: position 6,798,461 of record NC_140753.1, read on the forward strand.
GTTATGATGTCTTAAGTTGTTAAATATATGATGATACTTGGTTATGATTTAAAGATGATTTTGCTTATGAATTAAGAATGATATTTGTTTACGAACTAATGATGATATTTGATGATAATAAATAATTATGATTTGTTAAGATGCTAAGTGATAAATGTTTGATATGTTAATAATGTTTATGTTGTTAAATGCATTTGATGAATTATATGCTTAATTTATTGACTGTGAAATCTCACCCCTTCTGCTTGAAAATGTTGCCCTTCGTATGGGTAACTTGCAGGTATTAAAGACTAGGAGTGTTCGTGAGTGGACTCCTCACTTGTGTCTAGGTGCTCTGATACGTAACGGGATGGGCTTGCTTTCATATCTATTCCTTACGTGTCTTTTATGACCTTTTTATGAATAAGTATTGAACCAAATTATAAGATTTTCTGATAAGGCCTGCGTGCTAAGAGTTTATTCATGTTGAACTATTTTCCGCTGCGTAGTTTCAAATTTTATGATGTTGAACTTGAAGGATAATTATTATTATCTATTTTATGATTTTCAAGAAGTATGTGACATTCCGTTTATGATTTAAATACTCTGATTTTAAATGAAATTTTCAAGTTGGGAAAACGGGGTGTTACAGTTGGCCTTTCATAGAAAGAGGCCTCTTTGGAAATCCATCAGGGGTCATATGATCGATCAATAGGGTAGGGGTGAGTCTGAATCTGAGGTGGGTTTGTCTGGGTGTCATGTTGACCATCATGGTCTCTTGTTCCCTAGAGGCCCCTGTGCCCCCTCTGTCTCCCCACCAACAGATTTTCTTCTTCCCCGCCATCTTCTTTCCTCCCACCCTCTTTCCTCTTCATCAGTGGCTGGAGTTAGAGCTGGAGCCACTCGTATAGCTTATGTAATAGGATAGGATTAGAAATAGATTTAGGATATTATGTAATAAGCTTAAAAAGCTTGAAAGCTTGAAAATTATTGTAATGTATTGTTCATATATTAATAAAATGAATTGTTTTTATGTTTGTGTCTTTTTATTTATGTTTTTTAGTTTATTTGCATTTTCTTTTACGAATTGTAGAGCTTAAAATTGCAAAAGTTCTGCTAAAATACTTATCCGGATTTTAAAATCCGGAGACATCTGAAAATTACTAACAATACGTTCCGGATTATGAAATCCGGACTAGGGGTAAAATTGGAAAAAAAAATAGGGCGCGCGAGGAAAGCCATAGGGTGGGAAAAGTAACTCCCATATTTTTTTTAGTGTTGGAATTACCTCCATACATACATGGATAGATAAAAATCAAATCTACTTTTTTTTTTTATCATAGTACAATTAATTTGGTGTCGCAATGAATTTATCAAAATCACAAAGATTTAAGAAAATTACAATGAGTCGTTGTGATTTTGAAAAAAATTAGTACAATATGTATCTTTTGTAAAATTATGGTAATACCATGTAATAAGTTCTTGATTGTGTTAAAATTGTGGTCTCAAATATAAGAAAAAGCATAGTAAAATGAACCTATTAAATGTCACAATTCTAAGTTTACCCTCATTAAACTCACCTCATTAATTGTTTGTACTACTCCAAGACAAGGGTAAAATTAGAAAAATATCACTTTTTATAATGACTTAAAATGTAGTCAATCCACTTTCTTAATATGTGTGCATTTTTTTTTGTTTCTTACATTTGAGACCGGAAGGAGTACTAGATAGATGTCCAATATTTCATCATCATCTTCCTAAAGAAGTTATTTTGGTTCAAATTTCGATTATAAACTTTACCATAAAAATATTTAATTTCTTATATCTTACCAGCTCTTTATGTTAGTCGGTGACTTCGGATATTTCTTTTTTTTAAGAAGCTAAACCAGCCCACTAAAATTGGCACAAATTTCGATTATAAACTTTACCATAAAAATATTTAATTTCTTATATCTTACCAGCTCTTTATGTTAGTCGGTGACTTCGGATATTTCTTTTTTTTAAGAAGCTAAACCAGCCCACTAAAATTGGCACAAATTTCGATTATAAACTTTACCATAAAAATATTTAATTTCTTATATCTTACCAGCTCTTTATGTTAGTCGGTGACTTCGGATATTTCTTTTTTTTAAGAAGCTAAACCAGCCCACTAAAATTGGCACCAGTGATAATCGAACCTGAGACCTTAAGGAGGAGCACACTCCCAAGTCCCAAGCCAATAACCACTAGGCCAACCCAAGTGGGTTGCGACTTCGGATATTATTTGGCATGGATTATATAAAATAAAATACTTTGTAATTTTGTACACCCTCCGGTCACAGATATAAGCAAAAATTTACTTTTTAGGTTCATTCAATAAATGATGTATGTGGTCTATTTAATAGTCCACATACATCATTTATTGAATGAACCTAAAAAGTGAATTTTTGCTTATATTTGTGACAGGAGGGTGTACCAAATAAAATATACTTTGTACTTTACGGGACTAAATGGCGTACAATATATTCAAATTTTTGTGTGTACCCTTGAATTGACACAATTAATTATATTTCATTGTTACAAGATAGGCTCTTAGTAATTCAGTGTTTCATCGGAATGATAAATCTCCTTATGATTGTCTTGGCGAAATTTACAGTTGACAAAGTGACGACGAACGTGTTTAATAAATTTATATGAGATCGATCAACTCATATTGATTTTACGTAAATTTGATGGGATTCAATAAATTTTATCAATGAAGTATGTTAAAAAGTGTGCTACTTATCTATTAATTTTTACAGAAAGTGACCTTGTAATTTTGAATTTGGCTAAGACCTAAGAGGTAAGCATGATGGATGGAATACGATAGGGAATTGAGCTTGATATGCTCCTTATCTAGTTTAACCTTAAAGTTCATTGATAAATTAAGACAAATGCCAATATGTGTTTTATTAGGGGTGCATCTTTAGAAATTCAAAAGTAAAACTTTTTCTCTCAAAAAAAAAAAGTTAAAACTTTTACAATTTTTTCATAAATATATAGAAGAATAATTCCTAAAAAAAATACAAGAACACAGAAAATTAGCCAAATCAATCTATCCTAATTCAAAAGCAACACATGTGTGGTCACAACCCAAAATATAATACATTTGAAGACACTTATACAACTTGAACAAAATACAGTAGAAAACAATTTAATGTGTATTTTTGACAAAATTAAATTAAATAAAATGCATTGTTACGTTTTGTGCATAAATTACTTTTATTTAAGATCATGACCATAGAAAATTTCTCTTTTTTTTTTTTAGAGAGAGAGAGGAAGTATTCCTCCCTATATAGTGCCTCTCGGTCCCTCCATCCATAGTCTTCAAAATCAGTCACGATATTTTTTCACATATCAAAGCATATACCAACCAAAGTCTTGAATGTCATCAAACCCCAACTTAAGATCCCACGCATAAGATTGTCTAGTGCTCAGAATGGATATTGAATATGGGGCTCTTGGAAATTTTAACTAGCTTAATCTTTCTCTTCCTTGAGTCAAGAAATTTTGTGTAAATAGAGTAACTTTACAAGCATGGAATGGAAGTAGTAAAAAAATGGAATGGAAGTAGTAAAAAAAAAGCAAAAAAAATTGGGTTATAGATCCAACCTCAAAGAGGTGGATAGCCTTAACCGAGGTAAGCATGGAATGGAAGTAGTAAAAAAATGGAATGGAAGTAGTAAAAAAAAAAAAAAACAAAGCAAAAAAAATTGGGTTATAGATCCAACCTCAAAGAGGTGGATAGCCTTAACCGAGGTGTGTACCTTAATCGAAGTAAGCATGGGATGGAAGTAGTTAAAAAATGGAATGGAAGTAGTAAAAAAAAAAAAGCAAAAAAAATTGGGTTATAGATCCAACTTCAAAGAGGTGGATAGCCTTAACCGAGGTGTGTAACAGGAAAGCCCGAAAATGGAATGGAAGTAGTAAAAAAAAAATTGGGTTATAGATCCAACCTCAAAGAGGTGGATAGCCTTAACCGAGGTGTGTAACAGGAAAGCCCGAAGGCTGTTCCCATCCCTGTCAGGGGAGATGCCAACCATCTCTCCTTTTCACGAACACATGCTTCTGCAATTGTTATATGTTTATAAAGACTTCAATATTTGCTGTGATAACCGATGTGGGACTATATGGTTTAAATTATCTCATTGCACATCGAACCCTTCTACATATATGTTACCACTACCTTTTATGTTATTGGTCTGTTGGTTTGGAAAGAACGTGTTTTTATAGACGTGTGTCTGATGGATTATTACTATTAACAATTTCTCATATTTTTCTGTGAGGTTTAGTAATAGTCTTCCATTTAGCAGGTATGTCCCAATTGAGTTCAGACTTTGAACCTTTCATTGGCATTTCTTTTTAAGACAGTTAGACCTTGTTTCTTATAGAGTAAGTTTTTTCTTTTATACTGTAGTATTCAAAATATAAGTAATAATAACATTTATGTATTAATAATGCTACCGTGCTAATTTATGTAGACTAATTTAGTTTCTTCAAAAAGAAATGTATTAATAATGCTATATATAGCGAGAGAAAGAAGTATCATAAACGGATCACGAATAACAAACAAACCAATGAAAATTCAATGTTTGACGGAATATACGGAAAGTTGGAAAGAATAAAGGGAAGTCAATAAATAATGGTTGAGCGGAATACAAGTCATGATAGATTCGCGAGTCGCTCATTCACGACAAATAGCATTTTCAATAGATTATGGTAAAACTTTTTTTTTGGAATAATTAAGTTTTGATTTCTTAAGACACCGATTGATGAGAAATACTTACTTGGTCACAAGATCCAATGCATAATGTTTAGGCACACACACAATAATGCACTTGTCCCCAAAATGTTTATTTTATTTTAATTTTTATTATTAGAAAAAAAATGTCTCTTTGTATGTCTGCATAAACACTATACATATGGTCATGTGACCATACAAGACTAGCTCCCGATTGTCACTTACTATTCGTATAAAGAGTATGATGCATTCTTTTACACGACCGCGTAACATATTGAGTTGAGTGAAGGGTAAGAGAGTCAGGGAGGGAATCACAACAAGATGGAGAGAAATCTTTCACTTTTTTTAAAGGGTGTTCTCAAATAGAATGAAATCATGAATCATGATAAAAAAAAAAGTGTTTATGATTAATATATTCTTAATTTTAATAGTATTATATCGATATAAAAAAAAATAAAGTGTATACAAGTCCATCATAATCCTACAATATAACAATTATCATATTATACATACGAACTTTCCACCATCGTTTAACGATGATTAATATCTGTCAAAAAAATTTGTTCACCAAATAAGGTGGATTCTCCCCTCCTATTTAAACTTTCTCCATACTCAACGATAGGGGTTGAACCCCTAACTACTTACTTAAAAGATTATTCCCACTTTGACCGATTTATTGTTAGTAAATAAAATGAACGGAATATTGCAGTTTAGAAACTAGACATAAATTTAATTAAAAACATTTAGTTACTTAGCAGAACCATGCATGCAAAATTTTAACTCAAATGCAAGATTCTCATAGACACAGGGATGTCGACAATTCCTCCTTTTCATGCACTCAGACTAGACAAATTCAACTTTTTTTTTTAACTGCAAATTTAAGTTCAACTTATAACAAGAAACTGATATTGGTATTCAATATGTACTTACTCACATCATCAATCCAAACCCAAACCACACACCACAAACGGCTAGACAGAAATAGTTGACCCAACCGAAAACCGAACAACATACACACAAGAAAAACAAACAGTCGGTTTGAAGTGGGTTTGCAGGTCGTCCGAATATTTTTCTGGTCTTGCACGGATTACAACAGTCACATTCGGGTGTGCAAAAATTGATATATCAATACCTGCATCTGATCAAAATTTGTGAAATGCTCCATTTATCTAAGGATAACGCATAAGACGGCGGAAAAAACAGATCATGAAAGCATCACTAGCAAGCAGCGTAATTGAAGTCTTGAAAACTTTCACCCATTACTGTACCTACCATGTTTTCAGGCAAAAGCGAGATTCAATTGGTTAACTAGAGTTTTGTGTGTCCTTTGTGATCAAATCATTAGCCGTAAATAACAGTGCTCTTTTTCTAGGTGTTCCTAGTGATAGGATCTGGATTGCTTTTTTTAAAAAAATAGTTGCTTCCTCTGTGCAGAAGTTCCCTTCCCATGATGAATACATCTTCGCAAGGAAACAATGACTAAGAATTATAAAAATAGCAAGCATAGTGCAAACCAATCATGCCCCAACACCATGCTTATAGTGATGCCAATACAGTCACTCCCTTCAGCAAAAACTTCAGAAGCCCAAGGATGGTTTCAGTTGCTGATTCTGTACTGGACAGAAGGAAAATTTCTACTGTATTTTGTTGCTGTCTTATTTCTCTAGTTTTTGCTCTTCAGTTTTGAATATGATTTCAATTATAAACATCACATAGATGTTTCTGACTGGTAATTTCAAATGACAATTTATGCAACTGTATACACTCGATACATCCAATCAATGAAGTGCATAATGACCACAAGACTACATTCAAGCATATTGTAGATTTGTTAGATGCTTAAGCCATGTAATGCTGTTTGACTACCAATTACTGGAACCAAATTTCAACAGTGCTATAGATAGTGAGAAATGAATCCCTTTATTTGACGAAAAAAGGAAAACAATAATTATCTACTGCTTTGGAGTACTCCATTTTACAAATAGATGTAAAAACTTGGGAATATTTTTATCCTTGATATGCAGATATATATATATATATATATATATATATATATATATATATATATATATATATATATATAAGGCCTTAGGATAGAGAGAAATTTGAGTTCCATTTGGAAGAAGGTCTACATCTCATGTTACTTGGTAAGAAGATCATATTATGAGAAACAGAAATATATAAGAAATATGTATATATCCTACATACACAACTGCGAGTCCTATTATTGTTTTTTTACTCACCTGACAAATTTATTTTCCAAAAAATACATAAATACAACTAGAAGTGCATGGTGATGGATAAAGCCTCAATTGTTACAATTGCCGGAGTAGACACTTCATTTTGTAGAAATTGGTTAGAAACCATGACAAGAAACAATATTTTTTTCTATTCCAATTTATACTTTTATCAAGCTGACATAACATGTTTACAAGTAGCACATACCTACAATTGTGATCATTTACGAGATGGATCCAATAAACTTTTAATCTGACTTCGTACTCTATCTCTAATGGAAGAATTAGGAAACTTATCTATCACTTCCCCTCCAAAGGCAAAAATTAGAACCCTTCTAGCTGTTTCTGAATCAATGCCACGTGCTTGGAAATACAGAAGTTGGCTTTGTTCCAGGTCACTTATTGCAGCTCCATGGGAACACTTGACGTCATCAGCAATGATTTGGAGATTTGGTTTAACATTTACAGTTGCACGAGGTTCAAGAAGAAGGCTTCTTGATAACTGTCCAGCATCTGTCTGCTGAGCATACCTAAACAAGAATAGTGTATTAGTGATATAAAGTGGCTATGTGATGAAATACAAGACATTAGTAAACAATTACCACCTGTCCAAGCTCAATAAATAAAAATTTATAGCAATTAGATGTAACTAAAACTCGTTAAGTCATTAGATTATATTGTGGGGATTTCAGTCCTCAATCAGCATCAGAAACACAACATTAAATCAAGAGAGTAAAAGTGAAGCATGCATAGAATTTTCCATTCTTGATACATAAAAGCACATTCCTACATAAAAGACTAAAAGGCAGTTTGGATATACGTACAATAACAAGGGTATATAAGGTTTGTTTGGTGGTTGGGGTGGGGAAGTTAAAGAGTGGAGTGCTAAGGAGGTTGGGAGTTCGATTCCTACTCCCAGCATAATTAATGCTAACAATTACTAACAAAATTAGCATTGGCTGTTTCAGAACAAAAAAAAGTACAATAACTGAGTATCAATCCATAGCAAGACAGGTGAAATTAGTTTCAGCATATGAATTGTTTCATAAACTCTTTCCGTTAATTTCTCCGTAAACATATATACAATTGTAAGGACTTCTTCGGTTCTTCATAAATGGATATTAGATACTTATTTGAATTGAGAAGCTCTTGTGAGTTGTTAGAAACTAATCGAAAATTGGCCTAAATCCACTCTTGTATTGTTGTGCAAAAGAAAGAATTACCTGTTAACCTTGACGTTTCCATCAAAAACTGCTTGTCCCTGTGAATGAGCCACAATGCACTTATGAATCTGACGGGAATAACCCCTTGGATGATCCAATACAAGACTACTGTGAAGATCCTGTGTTTGATTACCAACAGACAAGTGCAAAGTTGATAACTCTGTCACTGTGTCCGGACCTAGTTGTTTGATATGAAGATTGTGCCTTCCAAGTTTGCCTCCTGTGCTTACTTCTGTAAGCTCATATGTACTAGATGCTTCCTGTAAATGTTTAACAATCACAAACCAATCATGTCAAATTTTTTCTACATATCCCCTCTTGCGTAACTTCTCAAAAATGAAAAAGAAAATGCTGTTTGTTCAAAATAATCAAAATGTTGTTTGTTACAAAACAATCAGCACACGAAATGCAAAAATAAAGGTTATTTTTATACAACTAATTTCCTATCCTAACTAGATTGCCCTTCCTTTGTATATAGTTAGCCATTATCTTCTTCATCAAAAGTCCATAAGAACATTTTTGCACTAAATAGCAAAGCTCGATAGAAAATAAGTGTTTTTGAAGTAAATAGTTGTTATAGATTATAAAGGCAATATACTTGTACTAGTGTAAAACGAACCTAATGACAAAATGATGCCACTACTTCTACCAGATACTAGAAGATAAATTGCAAGTGATTCCATTAGGTCCAGGTAGTGACTGGTTGTGTACAGCTCATATTCACCGATAAGTGGGCAATCGCTCGTGCATAGCAGAGGGAGTAGAGCTAAAAGCACAACGGGCATAGTGGGGTAATCTTGCATTCGAATTGTAGTATTTAACCGCAACATTATACCTATAACACTAAGAATTGCATAATAGAAAAACTACAATGCAGCCCCTTCGTTATCAAAGAAGTAGTCATAGGTACAATTCGTTGAACTCAGCGATCAATGTTTGTGTTCTTGTGTGCATTTATTTACCTCTTTCCTTTAGACCCAGTTTTACTATTCCAACATAACCTTTTCATTCCATAAACAATAAATTCATACTCAGTTCAAACTCAATTGAATTCAAATCAAATTAATTGAAAATCGTAATCTCTGAACTTGAACTCTAAGCTAAACAAACACTAAACATGCATAAAAAATTTGATATTTGAAGCATAAATTGCATGAAAAAGACGATCAACCTGACGAACAGAAGTCCATTTGATATGCGCGGCAAGCAACGACTGATTCTGAACATAAGAATGTCTAACCTTGCCACCTTCCCCAATCACAACCTCCAAAACAGCATTACTCCAATAACACTCATTATCATTCCCTTCAAACTCCTCAACTATATCAACCTCACCACCATTCTCCACCACCACCAAAACCCTCGGATTCGATATATACATCTCATTCTCACCTTCCTTACTACTCTGCAACGATACATAACCCAAATGAACCGGAGTTTCAACCTGAACACCCTCCGGTACATAAACCACCGTCAAATCCGGTGCACCCATTCCATTAATCGACCAAAATAAATCTCCACCGTCCAATCCAGATACCAATTCCAAAACCCTCTTAGCAACAGCACCGTTCAAATTTGACAAATTACCAACGTAAACCCCATCTGAAAACTCCGAGATTTTCGACGTTGATTGTATGAAATGTCCGTCAACGATGCTGACGTGGCAGGGGAACTGATCGGTTGCGGTGGTGGTGGTGGTGGTGGTGGTTGGGATTGGGGCGGGGAGGATTTGGGAAGAACGGAGGAAGGAGAAGTCGTTGAAGCGAAAAGGTTCGTGTTTTCGAGAAGGCCATGGAGAAGAGAGAAGAGATTGAGAAGAAGCTTCTCTAAGACTGTGGAGAGGTTGTGGTGTAGGGACGGAGTCTTCTAAGGTTTCAGCGAGGTCGAGAATGAATGGGTCTGAAGAGATTGAAATTGCGTTGTTGAATGTGACTCTGGTTTTGGTTCTGATCAGTTTTTGAGATTTCGATGATGAAGAAGAAGATGATGGGATTATGGAGTTGAATGCTGCGGGTGTTAATGCTATGCCACTCATTGTTTTTTGTTGAGTGAAGTTACAGAGTTCAGAAATGATAACTCTTGACAAGAAATGGTGGTGGTGTGAGTGGTAGAAAGGGGGGTGTTGGGTTAGTATAATTTGTTAATTTCATATAACGGGCTTCCAATTGTGAGACATCTAGCAATTGCTTATAGGCACCTTAAATTACTCACAATACCTTCAATGATAATTAATTACCATTTGAGGAGCTTTTAAATTGGCTAAACCGATTTAAAAAATGACTTAATCAATTTAAAAGTGGAAAATGGCAATTAACTATTATTTTGTAGCGAACAATAGTTAAGGTGTTAGTGAGCATTTGGTAGGTGACTAAAGAGCAATCATCTAACTAGTAACACAATTTGTGCAAGTTTTATGTTGTTATGTGATTATGAAGAACATAAGAGTGTGTTAAGTTGTGTTTATGGTAATAAAGTAAACTTAGTGGTAGTGTGGAAGTGAATTGGGAAAGAAAATTGGTACATTAACGTTTGGTTAGCGATATGTCAAACTTCACACCTTTTTAGGATAGATAGATAGATAGTGGTATAAATTAGGAATATTTGAAATTTGAAATAACTCAAGATTTCTTACACAACCGATGAAGTTGATAAAAAAATTGACAAAATGAAGTTGATAATTAACTTCATTAATGTGCAATTTTAGTGACAAATGCAACATTTCTATCTATGATGTTTCTAAAATAAAAATTAATATATATTATAGTTTGATCGTATTGACAATGAAAAATTCCTTTTAAGGTGAACCAATGATATTTGTATGATGCTCCGCCATGTATCTAACATTTTAATCCTACTTTTGAAATTTTTTATTGTTGTCTTATATTATCAGTAACTTTCAGTTCAATTTTTCCATTCTTCATTTCTTAACTCCACTCTTTTTATGGATTTTGCTTGTAGGGCAAGATTAAAAGAAGTGGACAAATTTGTCGTTACACTTATACGATTATATTCTCTCTAGTATCCCCTTTTGACCACTATTTTTATGGACGCATGCAGTCACAAAACTGATTTTTTTTAGAAGATTTATTTTATTTAGCCCATAGAAAACTGACTTTTTTTCATTTACTTCACATCTTTATCTGCTGTTAGTGACATGAGTTTCTTTCTTTCTTTTTTTTTTTTGGAAATAGAAATCAATTGTCCTTTTCCTTAAGTAAGCTACAAAACAAATTTTTCATTTGAGATTATTTGTGTACAATTGGTCGAAGTTGAATTATTTGTGTAAAGTAAATCATTTGAGATGTACTATCCTTGTTCTGGTCTTTGTCAAACAAAATCAATCTTATAAACTTCACTCTTTTAAAAGTCAATTTTGCAAACAAGGACACAATTGTTTAATTTTAATTTAATCAGGGACACATTTGCAATAAGTAAAGATATAATGATACACCTTATAAGCAAATGTGCAATATACCATATAATTTGATGTGACATGAATTAAATATACAAATACTCATTGACTATAGAGTTAACTTAACCAGAAAAATCATTCTCATGACTTCTGATGTAATGGTGTTTTGTGAGAGAATAAAGTTTGTTGTATTAAGCTAGAAAATTGGCCAAGAAAATTTATCTTGCTAAACCATAAGATAGAGAATGACAATGTGATATGGTGCCAGAGAGTAGGTGCGCCACATCATTCTCTATTAACTCGTGAAAGAGAGTTTCACGAGATTAAGCATTTATTTTAATTAAATAGATTATGTTCACACTTTGATAATACCCACATAAATTTAACTTATACAAAAGAGATAAAATTGAAAATTTGTGTGTCATGAATAATTACACTTATTAGAACGAATATGTATGCATCATTTAGACGAATTGAAACCTAAAATTTAAATCAGTATATTTTAATATAAATTGTGAATCTTTTTAATGAAAAATTGTGAGGTGTTAGAAGATTGGTCACAATTTTTATCCTTAAAATAAAAATATGTATAAGTTGCTTAAATTTTTATCTTGAGAACCATGCTTTCTTATCTTATCCCTCCAGTTTTTTTAAAAAAAAGCCAGGTTTCAATTGTGCTAGTTTTCAATGGTTATCCAACCTTAACAAGTTATTATCCTTTTAATTAGATATAATAAAGAAGACGAAATATCTCATCTCGACAATTAGTTTGTGCACCAATATGAATATCATGTAACTTAGGTACGTTTTCTTGACCACCGATGTCTCATGAGACTTGAATTCCCTGGCGTTAATAAAAATACCCAGCCGACATCTCATGAGACTTGAATTACCTATCGTCAATAAAAACTTAGTCATACAGTCAAACATCGAGAGTCATCTGATTTTGATAAGATGTTCCAGATTTTAAAAATGGTATTTTAAATTTAAAAAATAAACTCAAATATGCCTTTTATTTAATTGTCGACCCACTTTGTCCCTTTTATTTTGATCGATCAGACGACCCACTTTGTCCTCCTGACTATGAGTTCTATTGATTGCCAAGAATCTTGACAGTGAGAAATGTGTTTCATGCTTCACTCCTCATGGCTATGTAAGTCAACAAACCTCAAATTTTTGAGAAATGATATTTTGACAACCACTTTTTGACAACTTTTGGACAACTTTCTCTCTCATACTCACATGATGTTGTTATCCTCTCTCTTCATTTTTCTCTCTCTCCATTGTTTTTGACCAATAAGAAGTGAGAAAAACAAGGTTGTCAACAAAGTTGTCATCAAATGGATGTCAAAATATCATTACTCCAAATTTTTTAAGAGACTATATTCACTACTCCCTCCGTCCCGGAATAACTGACCCATTTTCTAAAAAAAATGTCCCAAAATAACTGACCCATTTCAATTTTCAATACAACTTTCATCATTCCCAATACAATATAACACTAAATAATACTACTTTTATCATTCCCAATACAATATATTCCACTTTCTCCTTTATTTATACATTTTTCTTAATATGTGTGAAAAACAAAATTGTGTCAATTAAATTGGGACGGAGGTAGTACTAGACTAAGGTGTGAGCAAAGCTCACAATTAAGTCTCATGTACAGGGGTTTATGTACACTGTGAAATTGGCACAGAGTGTCAAGAGACAATCAGACCAAAAAGGAGCAGACAAACACAACATGATAAGGTCAATTGTCCAATTTCCCACTTTATATTTTCATTTTCCACTATCCCATTATCTTTCACTTTTCCAATTTTCATTTCACAATCCAATTTGATCAGCACTATACTAATACATACATACACACATGTGTGTAAATCGAAACTTATTATCGAGCTTAGTCATGTTTTCCGGCCAACCAAGTAGTTGACGCTCTTGCAAAACATGGACTTAGTCTAGATTTACATTCGAATGTTTTTTATGTTGTTCCTGATTTTCTTTCGCATTCTCCTTCGAGGAACTCTGCATGGAGTTTTTATTCCTATGTTTTCATAGTCTGTTTCGAGTCACTGGCTCGCCTCTTTCTTTAAGTCAATAAACATTCTCCAAATTCAATATTATTATAACTGCATACACGAATTTACATGCCTAAATTTTGTAGATTACAGATTCGTCGTATCTTCTATGGACATGGTAGTAGTTTATTTACGACAAGGATAAGTTGTAACTGAAGATTTTTTTTGACAAAAGTTATAAGTGAAGATTAAAGTGGTGACAAATTGAGCACGACAAACTTGCAGCAAAAACATTAGCAATATGTTTCTTTTGACTAACAATATGACATATTTAAGCTATGTATATTCCTATTAATCAAACCATCATTGCAATTCTTTTAATTTTTTAGTTTGTTTCCTTAATTCCTAATGTGAATGCAAAATTCAAATGGGTTAATAAACTAGACCTATACAAGAAAAGACAAAATACAAATTGCATCAATATGAAAATACAAACTAAGTAAAGGGAACACAATGACGTTCCTTTTACCTTTTTATCATCTAAAAATGTGGCAAGGGACATTTATGTCACCCTCTCTGATTGCTGCTTTGTCTAGTGTAACTACCAACCCACATAAGCAAAGATAAAATTGATTAATGTTCAAACCAAACCAATAACTTAGTGCTCATTAATTAATAATGAGAATTATTAACAACAAAAAATTAATAATGAGAAAATAATTAATAGTGCCTTGGGTCCTTCTACTTTCTTCCATTTCCAAGTGTTGAAAAAGCAAAATCTTTTGTTCTACAACTTTAGTTTAAAAAGAGAATTATTTAACATGACTCATATTTACTAATAAATAAATAGTCACTCAAGCATATGTCTTTTAGACTTGGTCCATGTTTGTGGTAGCTATGTCACTATGTCACCCCTCACGGTATGATTTAGGGGCACACTTGTAAATTGAATTGTATGTGGTATTCAAGCGTAACTTGTTATATGTAATGATAAACTAGAAAAATTGTAGAAAAAAAATGACATTAGATTTGTTAATGATGTAGACACAACTGATCAAACTTTGTGATCAATCGTTATATGTTGTGTGCGTTATATTTTTATCTATTTTGTTTGGAATTAGATTTGTTGTTCTAACAAATATTTGGTTAAAGATCACTATAATGATAAATCAGTACAATTATTCCTAATCTTAATCTCAACTATCTTACATGTAAAGGACAGCTCTTACTTTACTTTTTTACTAACCCAAACATCACAACAAAATGAGGTGTTAAAGCAAATCTTTAGTTTTAACCTTTTGTCCTTTTGCTCTCATATGTGAAAAACATTCCACTAATTACTCACTATACTTTCTTTACTGATCATTCACTAGTCCTTGGTTGGTCCCACTAATAGGAGTTTAAACTTGATTGCTTTAAGTTTAACACATCAATGTGAATTCATGACAAGAAAGGAACCTCTAAAAATTTAAAAAAATGCATTAAACACTTTTGGAGAATTTCCTTTGTGAAGGTTGGACCCGCTTGATGACACAATCACCTGAATAAAAAATAAGGTAGAGTGTTCAAACTGACTCAGGATGACATGTAAAAAACTTTGAGGGTAATGGCAGTTACAAGGAATCCCATATTCCACAATTAACTGTTCCCTTTACAAGATCAAAGAGATGAAAATTTGTCTCATAAAAAAACAAACAAGCTTGAGAGCTTGGTAGAGAAAAAATTTCCTTAGAACTAATATCGATAGATAAATATGGTAAATGAGTACATGAGATATTCTATACATGAAGCTAATAAAGAATCAACAAACTAACTACCACTAACTCCAAAGGAGATGTAACTAACCCCTAAAGAAGTGGTAACTTACGAATCAATCGATATTTCTATCAATAAAATTATTCATGTCCGAATTTGCATCATGTGACAACTATGTTGATGTGTGATTGTCTAGGGGAATTCCCACTTAACTAATTATTTCTTTTCTATGTAATCAAATTATCAAAATATATATTACAAAAGCAACCAAATTTGATTTAATACACTAGGCTACTTTTCACTTAACTTTTTTTTCATGTTATCGACTCAGGTGTCAAGTGTCTAATTTGCCACATCATCAAAACTCGTCTCCAAATGCATATGTATATAAAAATTCAGATATTTTAATAATTAAATGACCAAAGTCGTAGATTTAAAATAAAGAGACCAAAATCGCGAACACGCGGCAAAATGACATAATAAAAATAGTATTCAAGTCTAATGTTTTCCTGTAGAAATCATTTCTGAGTTGTTGAATCCATTGTTTGTTTGTTTCTTCAACTCATAGGTGTAGAGGAAATAATCCATGCCTCTTGGAAAAAGAAAGTAACAAACAACGGTCACAAATTATTTAGAGGTAAATTTAAACTTTTTAGGTGTGAACACTGAAAGTGGTGGGCCATTTGCTTTGGAATTTTGGGTCCTCTTGGGACAAGCAATCTTAATTCTAAAACTTTCGGTGTTTTGTATAATTTTGGACTTTTTGTTCCCTTCTCAAATCCTATATATACCACACTATCACTCTCACATTCTTTCCCTCCACTCTCTCTTCTTTTCTCTCAACCATTCACCACTTTCTCTTTGGTTTATTTTAACTTCTAGGCCTTTTTAAAGCCTTCACTTTTGCAAACTGTTTCTTTTTTTTCTTGGAGTAAAAAGTTTCATGTTTCTTAGTTGAGTTTAGTTAGTGTGTAATATTCCTAAGTTTGGTACATTTTTTCCTTTGGGGTGGAGATAGGTTCATAATAAGAGCAAGAGAATTTGTTTTAATACAATGATTCTGGAGCATAATGGATGCACACCGTTGAAGTGTCATTTAACTCTTGATAAAAATTATATTGTAGACAAAAGTTTTTATTTTTGGATTTTTCAGATTATGGATAGGTATAGTACTCTTGGTACTTAGCACATTGTCCAAAATATTTTCAGTTTCACTTGTGTTTTTTTGTTTTTGGTTTTAATAGTAGTAAGGAACATAGAAATATAGAATGGGAGGAGCTTCACTGCCTCCAGGTTTTCGTTTCCATCCAACCGATGAAGAGTTGATAGGATATTACCTAAAAAGAAAAGTTGAGGGACTTGAAATTGAGCTTGAAGTTATACCTGTTATTGAATTCTACAAATTTGATCCTTGGGAGTTACCTGGTAGGTCATCTTCAATTTCACATATTGATCAGTTGCATGGTTGCATAACATGTGTAGTGTGCTACTTTAGAAAAGAAAAAAACTCTTTCATTATGCTAGAGTGTGAACTGAAACTTTATAAGTTGTAGAAAGTAGAAAGCAGCATTTTGTTTTGTTGTTACTTTTTCTTTATTGATTAACTTTTGAAAACTTTTAGGCTGTAAAAGCCGGTTCAACGGGATTATTTTAGTCTAAGATTAAAAAAACTGAAAATGAAATTCTTTTTTTCGTTGAGCATGACTCATATTCACTGATAAGTAGTAGAAGCTCAGACGTAATGTAGCAGAGTGAATGGAGCTCAAAGCACAACAAATAGGAGGATTTAAGGTGTGAGGTGCGAAGCCCTTGAAATATGGTTCAGGGGTAAACTTGTAATTTGAACTGTAATAGTTAAACATGCTGTGCTATGTAACCCTCAAAATTAAATAATGGAAAAATTACCTCAACCAACCTATTGTCGGAGAAGTAGACACTATTGGCCGAATTTTGTGATTAATCGTGTTTATTTTTGTGTGCACTTTATTAATATGTTTTCTTTAGAGTTGGGTTTGATGTTGTAACTTATTTGTTTTGAGCTAACTACTAAGGAAATTTAAGAGAACTCTAATTTGTGGGGTGTGTGTCGAATGAATGCAGAGAAATCTTTCCTGCCAAAAAGAGATATGGAATGGTTTTTCTTCTGTCCACGGGATCGCAAGTACCCAAATGGTTCAAGGACAAATAGAGCCACCAAAGCTGGCTACTGGAAAGCCACAGGAAAAGACAGGAAGGTTGTGTGTGAGCCTAGTCCATTCATTTCCACTGAGACTGTCACAGGTTACCGCAAGACCCTAGTTTTTTACTGTGGAAGAGCTCCTTTAGGTGATCGAACCAATTGGGTCATGCATGAATATCGCCTCAATGATGATCCTAGCCAAGGCTCGGAGGTAAATGTCTCTCTTTAGTGTGAGTTTAGTTCTGCTGCAGAAACTATGAGAATTTTTTCGTTATCAAATTAACTTTACTGAATCAATTCTTATTGATCACTGTTGTAGGGTGCTTTTGCTTTATGCCGAGTTATTAAAAAGAATGAGAAGGCAAATGATTCCGAAGGACAAGGAGGAAAGAGGGTTAGAGCTAATGATGGGAGCAATTCCATTTCAACCAATGGGAACGAGGTTTCTTGTCAGGCAAGTCAACTATTGAGTGGCAGTGAGAGTCATTATTCAAGTCCTATTAACTTCCAATGCAATGTCCCTCCTATGGCTGGATTTGACCAAGCTTCCTCTGATACCAATCCTACAACCTTCTGGCTCTCCCATGACATGATTCTTGATTCTTCAAAGGTACTAAATTGATTTTAATATGTTTGAATGTTCTCAGATAGAATTGATTCTAACATAAAGTTAGAATTTGGAGCTTTTGTTTCTACAATTGATTTTTATTCTTGAATTTATTGTTCAACTAACTTTTATACGAATGCATTCAAATATAAATCACTTTATATTCAACTCAATTTTAGTCAGAATCAATTTATTCAAAATCATTTCTTGTCACCGCAGAACCAGACACATGTAGATATTAGTTAGAAATGTTTCTTCTTACATTTTTCCTCTTCCAACTAGCAGGACTATTCTCAAGGGCAATTACAAGATGTTGTTGGATGTTTTCCACAGCAACATGAGTTATCGAGTACAATCTCAACTTGGCAATCATTTCAACATACTGAAATTTCACCTTGTTCATCCTACTCAAATTTTAATGCGGAAATTGAATTTCCTGACACTCCTAGCCAAATTGGTTGCATGTCACCTTATTCAGGACAAGGAAGTTTCATGGACTTGCCTTATGAATGCTATGATCAGATTCATTCATTCAGGAATCCAAATCAATTCTGAAAACAAAGAAGGAATAGGAAAAACATATTCTTATTTTCTTGTAATGCAAGTTACAAGATGTTTCAGTGGGGATCAAGCTTCAATTTTCAGTTAAACAAAAGATGTGAATGGTTTCATGCAAGAAGACTACATACACGGATTTCTGAGACGGCGCCTTTTAATGTCTGTCTTTGAGTGATAAATATTGATTAATGAGTGCAAGTCCCTCCATTTGCACTAGACAGAAACTATTCTGTTCTTGAACTGCTTTTCACTTAGTTTATTTGTAATTTATTATGTTGTGTAGGTTTCCCGGATGATATCACTTGTTGGTGATTTCCAAAATAATGGAATCACTTTAAATCAAAAGTTGTAACTCTTCATGGGAATCATTCATATACATTGGAACTTTTCGCAAAGAGATGATTAATGAACATTTGCATTGATTCAAATGTATATGATTATAACCTTTGGCAAAAGGGTGCTTAATGAACCTTTGCATTGATTCAAGTGTATATGATTATAACCTTTGACAAAGGGATGTTTAATGAACCATAACATTGTTTCAAATCAAATGGGTGTTTTCTCTCATATGAAGGGTCATATAATGCACTATAAATGCTTGGCATTTGGGCATTAGTTGGACACACACAAAAAAAAAGAACAACAACATAATTCTCCATCATTCTCTTACTCTAAATCATCCATCAATTCTCTAATGCATGAGTGAATTGCTGGAACCATAAATCTGTAAAATACTGTTAGGAGATACGCTTGGTGTGGTTGTGCAATACACGTCAAGGAACTCATAGTATCCTGAAGGGGATTCGCCGGTCATTCCTTATTGCATCCAATATACAGTTATTGGTGGGGGCGAATCGAACCTAAAGGTTAGTATGGCAACCCCATACGCTTTGAGTTTGCATGCATAACCATTAATCTTTTCAGGTTTCAAGTACAGCAGCATCTTCCCAACAATCAAGATATACAACAAATCTTTGGAATTTATGTGCACACTTCATCATAGTCATCTTCATCATCTTCTTGGTCAAGTTATTGCAGCAGATCCCCAACACAAGTTCCAACAATCTTTAGGTTCGATTTATGATTTACTTGTGATTAATGGCTGCAATTTTGGGTGAGATGAAAGCTTACATTTTCATTCATGACTACGGTGAACGGTAAACAAATTCCTTTTATGAATATATGTTATGGAAATTTATGGATAAATATTTCATATGTGATGTGTTTATGTTAAATTTACATGTGGTTGTAGATAATATATGCATGATAAATTTTGATATGTATAAAATTTATCGTTTGAAATCTGTTTAATGTTAATTTGAACATGAGATAATATCCATATAAGTGATGACGTATTATGAAATATTTAGTGTTCTAAATGCATGTGTATAGTATCTAAGTAAAATATGAATATGTTAGATTTAACATGTGGTGACATATATATGCATGATTTAGAAATTGTTCAAGTATATGAATTTTGATGAGTATAGTAATACGTTAAGAATGTTTAAACACTATTTTATTTATGAAAGTAGTGTAGATAAATTGCCAAAATATCAAGTGGTTGCTTTAATGATATTATTTACTTTGTGTAAGAGATTATTATCATTAGTATTGTGTTGATATTATATGTACATGATAATATGAAAAATAATGGTCAATTTCTTGTTTATCATGATATTAAAATAATTTGGGTATGTTTTGAATTATTGTAAGTTGATATATGTTCATGGAAGAAAGTCATAGAAAATATTAATGATTTTGGTTCATTGTTTATTCTTCTATGTCATTGTTTATTGAAATTTAGTATTGAACATATTTAAACATAAACTTGAATTTAACACAATGAATTTATGATATATGTATTAGTTATATGATAACTAAGATCAAAATGATTGTGTTATATTTAATTTTATGTGGAGTATATGACTTACATGTTTAATCCCATCTTATAAGTTTGGTTATGACATTCTTTTATGATCAATTTTTATTTTGCTATGTATGTTTAATGCATTCAATGTATGATATATCTTGGCTAGATATAAAAGAAAAGTTGAAGTTCAAATTGAAATGCATGTTAAATATTGTTATAGCAAAGGTGTAATGACATAAAAGTTTGTGCATTATTACAATATACTCAATTGACAAAAGTGTGTCATGGTTTGATGATAGTTGGTGAATACTATCAAGAGTATATAAGTTGATCCATAGACATAGTTATGAGAATACAAAATCTATGTGAAGAATTGAATATTCAAAGTTTATAAAAGTTAAAAGAAAATCTTGCAATTATTTGACGAAATGATTGACAAGGAATGATGTCTTTGGAAAATGATGTTGAATACATTGAAGACATTATTAGGGATGTGGTACAAACTCAAATCTAATTGATTACCAATGGTGGAAACTCAACCCACACTTGAGTAGCATCAAGTCTTGGGTTCAATGGTGAAAGTACACTATTAGAGTAATTGAAGTACTTGACAATAGATACATCCCAAGGGGAAAAAGTACTTGGACCATAAGAAGAAAAAGGGTAGGATGAGGTTTTCCTCTTAATGGACATATAGCATATATTTGCTGGAATGCATACTTATGGGGCATTTCCGATATAGTCTACCTATGTGAGAATGAAGTTTGGCCGCTTCACGGAGTTCAAGGGTTTGCTCTTAAATTCTCATGAAAAGGGATATATGACACAAGGCCTTCTTAATGTGTCATCTTACAAGTCTCTTTATCAATGGTACCGAGATTCTATGTGTAAGTTATGCACACTTGTTCTAATGAATAGTTGGTTCAAAGCTTGCCTACCATACTATTTGGGAATGAGCGAAAACTTAACTTACTAAGTAATGGTTCAAATCGCGAGATACCATTATCTGAAGGCATGGAATTTCCGGATTTATGTGATTTAGTATTTTGAAAATGGTGGGGGATTGTTGGTGATTTCCAAAATAATGGAATCACTTTAAATCAAAAGTTGTAACTCTTCATGGGAATCATTCATATACATTGGAACTTTTCGCAAAGAGATGATTAATGAACATTTGCATTGATTCAAATGTATATGATTATAACCTTTGGCAAAAGGGTGCTTAATGAACCTTTGCATTGATTCAAGTGTATATGATTATAACCTTTGACAAAGGGATGTTTAATGAACCATAACATTGTTTCAAATCAAATGGGTGTTTTCTCTCATATGAAGGGTCATATAATGCACTATAAATGCTTGGCATTTGGGCATTAGTTGGACACACACAAAAAAAAAGAACAACAACATAATTCTCCATCATTCTCTTACTCTAAATCATCCATCAATTCTCTAATGCATGAGTGAATTGCTGGAACCATAAATCTGTAAAATACTGTTAGGAGATACGCTTGGTGTGGTTGTGCAATACACGTCAAGGAACTCATAGTATCCTGAAGGGGATTCGCCGGTCATTCCTTATTGCATCCAATATACAGTTATTGGTGGGGGCGAATCGAACCTAAAGGTTAGTATGGCAACCCCATACGCTTTGAGTTTGCATGCATAACCATTAATCTTTTCAGGTTTCAAGTACAGCAGCATCTTCCCAACAATCAAGATATACAACAAATCTTTGGAATTTATGTGCACACTTCATCATAGTCATCTTCATCATCTTCTTGGTCAAGTTATTGCAGCAGACCCTCAACACAAGATCCAACATCACTTTTATAGATTTCAGCCGAATTTGGTTTATATCGGTCATTGTATGTGTGGTTTCATAAAAATAGCTTATATAATGGATGAGGATTTATTAATATATATTCCTACTGAGTAAATTGATCATGAGATATATAATATATTCCCACTGAGTACTAATAATAAGTAGCTAGTTTAAAACATAAACAATTCATGTTTAATAGTCATCACAATCATTCATCAAATAAAAGACTAAGGGTTCTGTTTCTGTCACTTAATTAGTCTATTCAATTCCATGAGAAGGCAAATTGTTCCGCGACACATCAACTCGAGGTTCCTCACAAGTCACAACAATATCATCACCAGCTCTAAACTCTTTAAAGCAATCTAATCTCCCAAGTTCTTCAACTTCCTCAATAACAAGATCCAATTTTGCAACTGTTTCCACAAGCAAAGATGCAAAAGCAGCAAAAGGAAGTGCCTCAGAGAATTC
Source organism: Medicago sativa (assembly GCF_051527215.1). Classification (NCBI taxonomy): domain Eukaryota; kingdom Viridiplantae; phylum Streptophyta; class Magnoliopsida; order Fabales; family Fabaceae; genus Medicago; species Medicago sativa. Next base: position 6,821,357 of record NC_140753.1, read on the forward strand.
AAGACTAGTGATAGCAATTTTACTCAACTGAGGTCTCAAAGATTTCCTTTCGTTTTCCTTCGACTGCATTAATGAATCTCTTTTTGTTTTCCAATCAAGCAATGCAGAAGAGTCAGTTTTAACACTCGATAAGGAGAATCCAGAGCCTTTTCCATGTCTACCTTGACCAACTTGTGCAGCAGCTAGTTTGAGCATGTTGTTTGCATGGTTGTGTTTGTGTTTGGAACCTAAGAAAAGACGAGGTTGAGACTTTATGGCATTGTTTAGATCCTGTAGAGCTTCATGAAGATGATCGGAGAGTATTTCGGGAGAGCAATGGCGACAGTTTCTTATGCTGTTGGAAAGTTCTATCAGTACTTTTGATACCTCTGCTGCAACCCTTATGCATGGATCCTTGAACATGGCTCTAACTGATCTTGGTGTCTAAGATAAAATTTTCAAATTAATAATGAATATATGTTATAACAGGAACCCTGGTTCAAAAGAAAACAAATACAAAAAATGCAAATAGTGCCTACGTATCCGGCTGTGTTTGAACACAAGATTTGATCTCGGAGTTCGGCCAATTGTGCCTACGCATCAGACTGCAGAGTGGGCACAGTCTTAAACTTACAAGCCGGTCACAATTTAAGGGATTAAATTTTTCAGTTACGAAAAATTGTCAGAGTTACCTGAATTTCTGATCTCAAACAGCCATGTAGAGCAACCACGGTGTAGCCGAATTGGCGAAGAACAGCTCCAACTTTTACATATTGCTGCCATGGAAATTTGTGACAGTACCTAGAATGCCTTGGCTCCCAACTTGCATGCAACGCCTGGCCAATTCAATACCGAAGCGATATAAGATCCTCATTCGAAGGAATGTATTAATTAAAATTAACCTAGAGATGGCACATAGAGACTAACCAGTGTTTCATCAATGGATTTTGAATCCAAAACATTCTTATAACCTTTGTATATGGGATCCTCAGATGATTTGATATCTCCAGGGCTATCAATTTCTCCATAAAAATATTCATTGACACAAGCTGCAAGATTTTACCTTGACTATGTCTTGATTTAGATTTACAAGGTAAAATTCACAAGGTATGAAAATTATGATAATTTGCTTTGCATGTGGAAAAAAGAAAATATGGATTATAAAATACTAAAACTTGTCTTGTGAAAGCCTATGAAGCACAGACACCAGTGTTGTATCGTTGTCTGACTTCGACACATGCCATGCCAGATGCCATACACGCCTTCAACCTGAAGTGTCGGGGCTACATAGATAAAAGCAAATAGAATTTTTGTGACACCGTTACTAAATATATTTAACAGACATTTTGCATACCCTCTATAGATTTGGCAAGACCTTCAAGCTTGAAAGCAGTAGAATTATGTAGGTCTTCTCCTGACCAATTTGGAAACATCAATATGCTCATTATAAGGCAAATGGCACATCCTATGGCAATGGAGGATATGCGTTCATGTGCTATCTTCAACACACTGTCCACACGGTAACTTGACAAAGCAATCAAGTTAAAAGTCATGAGAAATATAACTAGACCATAGTCATAGTTCTTCTTTATATAAGGAATGAACCTCATATAAGTAGCTAAAGCTCCTGCAATAACAAATCCGCAGAAAATCGCATATTAAGAATAATCGTTAATCATCACAAACTTTTCTATTGTCAATACTATTATTAAAGATCCTTGTGACTATTTGTTAACATTGTTACAAGCAAAAATGCTATAACATTAAGATTTAGTAATAAACAGATGCTGCAGCATCTGAAAATTCTGTTACATTAATCACTGGTCATAACTGATTTAACTGATTCAATTGAGACAACTATTAGTTCAAAGCTTGTACCAATTCGACTTGTTCAAACCATTTGATGAAGCCGAAATACGAGGTATTCAAACCATATGATCGAGATCTCATATAGCGGGGAATCGAGGTCTAAATGTATGTAATGTACCTATAAGAAAAACTGCAGCGCCAATGATAACAGCTTGAGAGATCCGATGAGATGATGCATTTGCAATATAGCCAACAATGAATGCCAATAATCCAGCTAACAGTGTCCCCAATCCTCTGTTAAGCCCTTTGCATAAAGTTGCCCCTGCAGCCAAAAAAACACAAAGTTTGAAAAATAAATGTCTTCAAGTTCAAACACATGCAACTAGGACATTTTTTTTTTTAAGGAAGGAAGGAGGACATGCAACTAGGACATGAACACACACTTATTCGGTTTTTACTTTCCCAATACACCCACTTACGCTAAGCACTATTAGGCTTAATGTGTGGATAAATTGGCGGGTGGCCCGAATGAATAGACTATGATATCATATTAAGGCTCAACTTTACAAACCTCGCGTTTCTAATAAACCACGCATGATTCCAAAGTATACTTGTATACCTGTTGGAAAGTATACTTCCAAACAGCATAAAACTGTGTTTTTTCTGAATGTATACTTCTTAAACGACTTTGGGGGTGAGAAAGTTACGCCCTCTTACTAAATTTTTATATTAGATCTAACACATCCTTACAAAACCAACTTATAACGTTACGTAAGAGGTACCTCTCTGTATAAACTCTTTTCAGACTTTATCTCCTTTAAATGTAAAACTTGGATTTTTTTTTTCCAATAGCTTTTACATAAAGAAAATTTAATTGAGGTTTAAGTTAGAAACTTGCCAGCAGTGAACTCAAGCACAACCACAACAGTCATGACAGCCCAAATTGCACTCTGTCCAATCTCATGGTAAAGTGGCTCCACCAAATACAACAAAGAAGCTAAAGTGAGAGACAAACCAACTTTGAATGCATGGATCACCCTTCTCGGATCTTCATATCCAACATTCCATGTAGTCTTCCAAGCCAAGCTAGGAACTCTCCTTAGCCTCTCACCAAAAACATGCACACGTTTGTTCCACTTCCCAATCATTTTTCCATTCTCACTCTCATTCTTTCCTATTTCCATTTCCATTTCCTTGCCACTTCCAGCATGCACTATAGGGAACATTTCTAAATCAATCAATGTTTATAAGAGCAAGCTGCCATAAAATATATGTTATAAGGAAATGATATTTTTGTGGGACACTGGGGAGTCTAGATGTATCATATGACTTCTTAGAACCCCAATCCTTTTTGAAGAAGCAAGTTTGTAATTTATAGGGTTAAGGGTAGGAAGAAGTTGGCAATGTCATTTTTTGCATTCACGTGCATTCCATTAAAGTGACATTTAAAGTCATAGCTTTATTAAAGTGTAGAGCTCCAAATTATACATACTAGATTTTATTTTTTATTTTTGTGGTGAATAATTGATTGTCACCTTGATGATATTATTGTCATGGTTTAGTTCTATGGAGATCTATATTAGGAGGGAACATGCTAAACCACTAAAAATGGGCAAAGAATGCTTAGAATTTTCCTCACCGTAGCAATTAAGGTGATTTCCCGACATAGCCCACGTACAAAAAAGTACAATGCACTATGCACAAAATTCACTTATTGTTATTAACAATTTATTGTAAATTATCAATAACTTTATGCATTAGATATACGAGTCATCTCTCTTATATATTATATATTTCGTAGGATTGATCTTCCATACTTGAATTTTAACAAACTATTTTATACAGTGTGATAATCTCTCTTTGTAAGCTGCTAGTAAACTAATAAGGATCTCATACAAGATTGTATATGAATATGTGGAAAAAATGGTGGGAAACAAAGATGTCAAATTTACCACGAATTATTGGCGAAAGATTTTCCTTTAAATATATTATAGTTATCAGTAGTGCTATTTCTCGTGACACCTTTTCTCGCGAATGCATCATGAATTTTCCATCGTCCAATAAAATCTCCTTCTAGACGGAATTCATGGGGTGATGTGTAAGTTGTGTGGTCAAACATTCAATGTATAGTGTTTTTTTTCCTTCGCTATCACGTTGTGATTTTAGTTTTCACGATGTTAAGCAATTCCGTATAGTTATTGGTGCGTCAAGTATGAGTAATACTCTTACATTGGCTCCAAAATCTTACTACTTTAAGATTTTGAGAGCTACTTCTCCATCCTCTCCCGTTCTAAAATATCGATCTCATATGGATGCATCGTTTTGGACTGAAAAAACATCCTTGTTTCCACCTCATAAACGGTGAATCCTAAGAAAATCGATGTTTTTTCCCATCCAAAACGATGCTTCCGAACGGAATCGGTTTTTCAGAAAGGGTTTAAGAGATAAAAGAAGCTGTTTACAGTTTTAGTAAAAATGTTGTTTTTAACTTCACTCTCTAGTCAGATGTGATGATCCGGTGTTTTAAGCTCCCCTCACGACCCAACACGAGTTTGCATTTACATTACTTTCCCTTGGTTGACCTAACTCTAACTGATTTAGGCCGTTACTTTACATAGTCACATTCCATTGACAAAGGTAGCAGCAACTCTTGAATGGAGATGGTTGAGTGTTTGATTAGCATTGAAGAGTGCAGCTGCCAGATATACAGTGACAATGTGATGACTTTCGGTATGGTTCAAACATGCTCTTAATTTTTGACCCTTTTGCCTTCACGGGCAAAAAAACAGAAACATAACCAATAATGGCCATAATTTGGTTTCAATAAAAAAAGAAACAACCGTGTGAACTGTCTATTTGATATTAAGTTATTAACATTACTTTTTTGACTCAATATGTGTACACTGTTTCTCTTAAACAGCTGTGAGTTTATTTTAGTGAGCGGTTCTCTCGTGCATTTGCAACTTCTCCATGACTTCATGCATCCAATTGAAGCTTAGATTTCAACATGTGGCTTCATAAACAAATTGCCACTTGTATTGTTCAGAGTTGGTTGGAATTATTTAATTAAATTTAGGCACTTTATTTATGCAGCTGCTACTATAGTCATGCATCAATAACTACTAACAACTGGATCAAGGGGTTTATTGGTTTTTATACTTTTTTTGACAAGAAGTTTCTTATACTTTAGTGTGGATAAGAATTGGGATGAGCCTTGTGCACTAATAACTAATAAGATTAGGGATTTTTTTCTTCTTCATGTTTTCTAAGAAACCACACAAGTGTTTGAAAGTATACTTCCAGAAGAGTGTGTTGTGTGGAAAAAATTCCCTAAAATTTAACCATAAATGTGACATGCTTCAGTTTAACCAAATCCAATTTGTCAGACACGAACTCAGATCATTAGGTTTCCTGAAGTCTAACATAGTTTACTCGTAAGTCAGTTATCACTTTTACAATCAAGATGAGAGAGAAAATTTTGGGTGTCCTCGCCGTAATGGTATTGGTGGTTTGATGTTACGCAGGGCCGTCCCTAAGAATTCGGAGGCTCGGCTCTGGGAATGAAAAGAGGCCAGTGATAAAATCAAAACGTATTTTTTTAAAAGAGCATCGTTATATTTATATTTTTTAAAAGATAAATATAAGGTGTCGTATATATGCGGTACACCCAAAGATGAAAATGACTACCGTATACATGAGGAACCCCCATCTAACACCAAAAGCAAGAGGATCTAATTCTAATAGGCCTACAAGGCTAAAACAAGGGGACAAAAAATGGCTGGGGGTATTAAAAAAAATTGGAGGGCAGTAGTACTAGTGAGTATTAATTTTTTTTGAGGCCCATGGCTGAGGGAGGCCCAGCTCTGTTGAGCTATTTGCACCCCCTCATGGCCGGGCCTGATGTTACGCCTATATGCGGCATCTTTGTATTGTTGTTTCTCCGTCTCTTTGCGTCTTGCATGAGATTTGGGTTTAATAAAATTTTGCCAATTCAAAAAAAAAAAAGATGATTGAGAAAAAAAAATTAAATGGCAAATGTTAGTTGTTATTAGAGATGGCAATGTGTATCCACTGACACATATTGTAATCATCCGCTATCCGACCCGTTGAATAAAAAGATACATGTGTTCGCCTATTTGTGTGGATGGCCGTTAGTTAGACAGATATTTAATGAATTTTGAGATATATGTGGATACTTGTGGATATCAACGTCTATCAATTTTTTAAATAAAAAAAATGACATATAAATATAATGTTCCTCCTCTATAAAAAATAATGTAGTAGGGCATAAAATTATTTATCAAACAATAAACACATTATAAAACACTTGGGTGACATTGGGGTACCAATGTCATGTGACATTGGCCAACCACAATGTCACATGACATATACGTTGAATTGTTTCCTTAAAAAAATAGACTAGGGTTGCTTTCATGTAGGTAACATTTATGTTTAATATTTTGATAGTTTTACTAATTGACTAGTATTCATTAACTAACAGATAGCTGAAATATCTACTTATTCTAATCCGATTAGTACCTGTGGTGGATTTTATCTTCAGACAATCGCGGGTATTTCTGCCGTTCCAAGTTGTTATTTTGTTAGTGAAGAGAGTTGAACACAGTACCTCCTTATCAATCAAAACTTACAAATCTCCAAAGCAATCGAGTGACATTATCATTACAACGTCACTCACATTATACCCGTTTCTATCTCTCTGAAGATGCAAACATACCCCTCAATCATTATTGAAAATAGCTGGATTCATCACGCAAACAACTAAATTCGGTGCAAATCACCGTGCGTATATATTTCTCATTTCTATGTCCCCAACTCAGTGCCACACAAATATCTTACATGTCATATCATACAAGTTCAGCCTCAAATAAATAGGTGAAGAAAAAAGTTGGACATTTTGAAAATTTGTGGACAGGAAAAAATGGAGACCAAAATCTTTATTTTTATTTTGGATTATTGGGACAGGAAAAAAAGTCTTTTAAAGACCTAATGATTTTGCATAAGACACCAAATTTTCTAAACGCAATGCAGAAGATATTGTTTCTTTGACAAACATCAAGCCCTGCTCAGAGCATCTACTAAATAAAAGTTCAGATCATCATAAATCTCCTCCGACATGGTCCTGCTCACCCAAATACACTCTTTTATTATATCATTCAATGTCAGTACCAAAAAAAATATCAACCACTATACCTAAAAATTTAACACAGATTCCGTAATATAGCTTAAAGATGAGATTTCTTATCTCATTTGTCGAGTATTTTTTCCTTAAATTGTTGTATATTTAACTCCAACATACTTTCACCAAAATGCAGCAAATTCCAGGCACGCTTATAGCTAGTGAAAGACGTAAACAAAGGGGGGGGGGGGGGGGGGGGGGGGGGGAAAGGAACCATAAAGTAAGGCTCAGTGATGAAGTAGCATTCGACTACATGTTCCAACCATATGCACAGCAATAAAAGTTCAACTAATGAATAGCCAGAACAATTTCTAAAGGATTACTTATACAACCTGCAACCTTCCCTGGTGTTCCACACACTGCAGAACTTTCCCTTCTGATGATAGGACCTGTTTCTTCACTTTGACTGGCCTAGTGTCATTATTCAGTGTAAACCTTGCAGGCTTCTCTGAAGAAACATCAACAAAGAATTTATTTGCTACATCTCCATCTTCATCTATCCTAAGATGCTTTGCATACCACCCCAGACCCTGGTGAAGTAAAACAGAAATACTCAGAAATATTAGTCCCCTGTTAGAAGCAAAGTTACTTGACAAAGAAAAATTTATCTAACCATTGCAGCTCCCATAATTGAGATAACAGAAAAATTTAGGCACCATATTCAGAGGCACCACTTCAACAAAAAGTATTTAAGCACAAAATAAAGAGTTATCATCCACGCCACAGCAAAACACAAAAGGCTGAGCAAGGTAGACAAAAAAAAATGTAGCACGCAAAACAGTAACGCTCGAGATTTCAATAATATGCATTTTAACCATTGCCAGCTCTAGCTGTGATTCAAATTCTGACCTAAAATGTGTTATTATAATACACCAGTGCTATAACCTTTTTAGAACAGTTGATATTTAAGAACTCCTGGTAAAATATTTCCAATACAAAAACCATGAACAGTTAACAATTTTCAAAGGTGGTAGAACAGTTAATTATATTAGCTTAACTTTGTTTTTTGAGGGAATGCTTAACTGGCAACTCATTTTAGTTATTTTTTCCATTTATTTTCTGAAGATTCATCAGTAATTAAATTATAAGTCTTCCATAATGAAGGCTGAAGTTCGTAATTAGAGGCAACTAGCCAATTACATATGAACAATTACGCTGAACTGAACCTGGTGAAAATAAATAATAAAAGAAATACACAGGTAATAAAGTGTTTATATAACTCAAGTTTCCCCTTCCCTCTTTCATTTTGTAAGGATGAGTTAGGCCCCAAAATTTCAACATGGTATCAGAGCCTATCCAGGATCTATCGTTGTCGGGATTCCGCATTGCCACGCATCATGCCCATTGGGTCTGAGCGTGAGGGGGTGTGTTGGAAATCCTGCCCCAAACGTGAGGGGGTGGGTTGGTAATTCCACCTGAGGTGTGTTGGAAATCCCGCCCCGAATGTGAGGGGGTGGGTTGGTAATTCCACCTTAATTGCGATCTGCCCCTAGTTGCCTATGTTGGCTTGTCTTTGAGGGGGTGGATTTAGTCCCACATCGGTTAGATAGGAAGCTTGATCAGAGTTTATAAAGAGGAGGCACTCCTCACCTTACAAGCCGATTTTGTAAGGATGAGTTAGGAGCCAAATTTCAACATATACCTTTGACGTCAAATCGTTCTTTTTTCGTAACTGGTACAGACTCGTTACTTAAGATCATGAAAATACAAACAAAAGTTGCCTACTAATTAGTAAGCATTAGCAAACAATGTCTCCAATCCATTATACCTTTGACGTCAAATTGTTCTTTTTTTGTAACTGGTACAGACTCGTTACTTAAGATCATGAAAATACAAACAAAAGTTGCCTACTAATTAGTAAGCATTAGCAAACAATGTCTCCAATCCATTATCGATGCCATAAAAGCTGTTCAGAGAATTCCTGATTACCAAACAAGGACAAGGGGTACCAACACTGGACAGAAAAGATAACCATTTTGCGAAATGAGGCATGGTAGAAAGCAAATCATCGTAAATCTTTCCATTATCAATTCAAATTTTGAAATAATGAACTATTCAAACTCTTGCACGTGTTATGGTTTGAGGAAATTTTTAGCTTCAACCCATTCCTGTGCTTTAAGTGAGAGAATTAGATAGTTGATTAAATCCAGTAGAGTATAATACGCGTGCACAAGCCCCAGATTTTAATAGGTTGTTATACATTTTGCCATCGGCCATGTTCTTACCTAATTATGCTCCAAGTCCATGCAAATAAAGTTAAAATGTCGTCAACCCCATTGATGTGCTGACAAAAACCTCACTATAACACTCCCCAAACAGCTAGAAACAAAAAGGCTTACTAGCTCACTTACTTGCATAGTTGCTTTTAACCGAATAAGAAAAAAATGGTTATCCATATTGGACCCCTAAAAAAATTTATATGTAATAACTGCTTACTATTTTCTGGATTAGATTAAATATTTTCAACAATCGGTGTTATTAAATGCAGTGCCGTCTACAGAGGACACCCAAATTTCCGGAATTTCGGCTGCTTTATGGCAGAAAAACCCACAATAGCGGCCACCATTTATCATATTACCATCTGGCGAGGTCAAAATCCGCCGCTCAATAACACTGGTCAAATGGCGACTATAGCACAGCGGAATAAGAACATATCGTTATTGTCCAATGATACACTATGTAGTACAAAATGTTGCCAAATAATGGCTATAGAGGCACTATAGCACTGTTGTATATTGGAATTTGAACAAACCGTTATTTTCTGCAATTGACAAAAATGAATGGACAACATAACATCCAGAAGTCGAGCATATTACAACTCTAGATGTATAAACTCAGCAGGAAACAATTTAAGGGTTGCATAATCTTCATAAAGTAAAATGCTAACTCAAAAATGCAATGAAAGGATGATTCAGATTCAAACTATAACAATTCAGATTCAAATCATAGAGTGTAAATGTAAGTAATTTGATCTAAATCTAAGTAATTCTAAATTAAGATTGAAAATTGATGAAATGAAGAAAAAGGGACCTGAACACCGCCATCAGAGGAGGTAGAAGGAGCGAGAACAGGACCAAGTTGTTGTTGAGGACGATCGTTCACAACCTGAGCCTTAACGCTAAAGCCTCTACGAGGTTGACCGGTTTCTTTGACGCGAAAATTGGTTGGACGATGTTGACCGGTACCGGCGGCGGCGTGTCGATCGTCGGAGTTGTTGTTATCATTGGAATCGTGATCGTGATTGTTGTCATCGTCTTTAGAAAACCCTAGGAATCCGATAACTTTTCTGAAAAGACCCATCTCATGAATCAATTTAGAAGTAAAACGACGTCGTAGTGGGAACTAAGAAGAATCGTTCTAATTCTATGTACAGTTGAGAGAGTTTTATTGAAGACGTAAGAACTGATATCAGTGGGACATATAACACACAAACTCAAGTATTAAGAGAAACAAAGAAGAGGAATTCTTTTAACACACTAATTTTATTCATGAAAACTTGATATGTCACAATGGTACAAGCATAGCCTTTTATAGGCAAAATACTAAGGCTATTCTTAATGACTAAGCATACTTAGCTTCCAAGTAATTATACAAACATAAGACACCGTTTAGTATGGGACAGTAGAGTTCTTTCCCACCATGGGAAAGTTGATAATGTCCATTGGATCAAATGAAGAATATAGTATTATCATGGACTTTTAACACTTGATATTTTCACACTCTTCTCTCTTCTCCATCCCCACTCTCCACCACCGTAAACAACATCAAACCAACCTCTTTCACAAATCAAAAATATTTTCTTTCCTTTCCCTTTCCTTTTTTTTTTTTCTTTCCAAAATCATATACTAAAAGAAATAAAAAGTTAACAATCTCATATTCCGCTCACTCACAGTTCTGCTTTTTTGACTTGAGATCCATTTCCATAATTATTTTCATTTCTTTAGATCTTTTATGTTTTCTTAATTTACTTTGATGATCTCTGTCTTTGAATTGGTGATTTAATTTGATTTCATTCATTGCCTATGAAATCTGGATGATGATGATGGTGGGTACCTGCAAATTAGAAGACAACAATACACAAATAAATAACACATTTACACCTTTTTTCTTCAGATTTAGAACTTTTTTCTTTTCCATGATCGAGAATTTTTCTAATTGATCGATTAAAAAAAAAAATTGGGTTGTGGAGCAATCCACCTCATTGTTTGTGAATCAACTTTGTTTACAAATTACAAAAAAAAAATTAAAATAACTTCTAAACTTGATTGGATCTGAAAAAAATAAATTCAAATCAACCAAAAATGGATTGCTTGCTTTTACAATGAATTATATACATCTATTTTCTTGCCTTCCATTTTATCAGCACCATGAAAATTATTTAAAAATTACATTTAGAGATAAAAAAATTCAGATGCAATGGCCGCTCAGCTTGCATATGTGGAGATTGGTTTTTTCATGTCCAAGTATGAAAATGGATTTTCGGTGTTGGAAACCATGCTCAAATCTTAGACTGATGAATTTTTGTTTCCTGAATGTTAGATCTGTTGATTGGGATGGAGAGAGAAGGTTGAATAAGATGGTGGGGCAAGGAGGAAGATGGATGGTGAGAATGGAAAAAAATATGATGTGGGCAGACTATAATATGATTGGTGTTCCTTTTTTATCTAATGGTTTAAAAAGAACTTTCCCATGGTGGGAAAAAACTCTGCTTACCCATACTAAACGCCACCCTAGTATCCATGTGTTGCTCTTTTATGCAACTCTTAATTGTTAAGTAAACTTAATGGACAAGTAAGTTACTAATAGCTAAGTATTAGTGTTCAATTCAAACTTTGAAACTTAAGTGGCAATCTTATCTCATAAGCCACATCATACTTCTAAAATCTTCTAGATTATGCTTGATTTAATTTTTTTAACATTGCCTCCCTTAAATCAAGCTTGCATCATTCCAAGCATTTTCTTCATTTTGTAAAATGACTCGGTCTTCAACGGTTTTGTAAAAATATCTGCAATCTGCTCTTCAGTGGGGCAGTACTCGATCACCACTTCTTTCTCATCAATTAGTTCTCGGATCTTGTGAAATCGAATATCAATATGCTTGGACCGTCCATGAAAAACTGGATTTTTGCTTAATGCAATTGCTGATTTGTTATCACAATATATCTCCGTAGGAGTATTCTGCTTCTGATGCATCACTTCTAAAATTTTTCTCAGCCACACTGTTTGAGTAGCACAACTGGTTGCTGCTATATATTCTGCTTCAGCTGTAGAAAGTGCGACAACTGGCTGTTTCTTTGAAGACCATGATATTGCACCAGTTCCCAGATGAAACGCGTACCCTGACGTGCTTTTTCTTGTTTCTATATCTCCTGCCCAATCACTATCTGTATATCCAACAAGCTTCACATCATTATTATTACCATAAAAAATTCCATCGGTCAGAGTACCTTTAATATAACGAAGAATCCTTTTGGCTCCTTGCAAATGACTAACACGCGGCTCCTCCATGTATCTGCTAAGTAAACCAACTCCATATACTATATCTGGCCTTGTTGCTGTCAAATATCTTAAACTTCCAATCAAACTTTTATAATGAGTTGAGTCTACCTTTTTACCATCGCTTTCTCTTGTCAGCTCCAACTTTTCTTCAACGGGTGTGGAAATTGCCTTTGATTGCTCCATCTTGAATTTCTTCAAAATATCACTTGCATACTTCTTCTGAGAGATAAAGATTCCATCCTTCTGTTGAATGACCTCAATGCCGAGAAAATAGGACATTAGGCCCAAATCTGTCATTTCAAAATAATTTATCATAGCCTCCCTGAATTCAGCAATCATCTTTGAATTGTTGCTGGTGAATATCAGATCATCGACATAGAGGCACACAATAAGAACATCTCCAGGATCAATGAATTTGATGTAGAGTGTGTGCTCAAATGGACATCTCTGAAAGCCGTTTTGAATGAAATAAGAATCAATCTTTTTGTACCATGCTCTTGGTGCCTGCTTCAAGCCATATAATGCTTTCTTCAATCTATAAACTTTATCTTCCTTTCCTCTGACCATGTATCCTGCAGGCTGCTCAACATACACTTCTTCTTCCAAAGTACCATTAAGAAATGCAGACTTAACATCCATTTGATGTATTTTCCAATTATTTTGAGCTGAGAGTGAAATAAGCATGCGAATTGTATCTAATCTCGCAACAGGAGCAAATACTTCAAAATAATTAATACCTGGTTTTTGTTTGTAGCCTTTAGCCACCAACCTTGCTTTATAGCGATCAATTTCACCACTGGGTTTGTACTTTGTCTTATACACCCACTTCACTCCTATTGGCTTCTTGTCTGCTGGTAATTCAGTCAGCTCCCATGTTTTATTCTTCTCAATTGCTTTGATTTCTTCATCCATAGCTTTTACCCAATTTTCATCATCGGAGGCTTCTTTAAAAGTAACTGGCTCACAATCTGCAAATAAGGCAAAGTTGATAATCTCTTCATCGGATGGATCATTATCGGTACCCAAGACACAATCTTGCAGTCGAGCTGGTACTCTTCGATTTCTTTGTGCTCTGTTTGATGTTTCTGGCTCATCAGGTTCGTCTGGTTCATCAGGTGTTGTATCTATATTCTCAGCCTCCTCTTCATAATCATTTGGAGTTACTATCGGCTCCTTTTGTGACTTTGATGACCAATTCCACATTCCTCCTTCATCAAACGTCACATCTCTGCTGATGATCACCTTCTTTGTTTCCGGATTGTAAAGCTTGTAGGCCTTTGAATTTGAACTGTATCCAATAAAGATACATTTCTCGCCTTTATCATCTAACTTCTTTCTGATTTGATCTGGTACATGAACATATGCAATACATCCAAAAACTCGAAGGTGTCTGATTGAGGGCCTCCTTCCACTCCATGCTTCTTCGGGAGTCTTTTCTTGAACACTTTTTGTTGGACACCTGTTCAAAATATAAATTGCAGTAGCAACTGCTTCTGCCCAAAATTCCTTTGGCATTTGTTTGGCTTTCAACATGCATCTCACCATATCCATGATTGTTCTGTTCTTTCTTTCAGCTACTCCATTTTGTTGAGGAGTGTATCTGGTGGTTAACTGATGTTGGATTCCATGTTGCTCAAAGAAATTTGTGCCGACGAGGTATTCTTGGCCTCTGTCTGTTCTGAGTGCTTTGATTGAACAACCACTTTGTTTTTCTACGAACGCTTTGAATGTCTTGAAGGCATCAATAGCTTCTGATTTCTGCTTTAGAAAATACACCCAAGCCTTTCTGCTAAAATCATCAATGAAAGTAATAAAATATTTGCATCCACCAGGTGTTGGTATTTCAACCGAGCACAAATCTGAGTGAACGATCTCCAGGAGTTTCTTTGCTCTCCAAGACTTTCCGGTTGGAAATGATTCTCTATGCTTCTTTCCAATTTGACATGTCTCGCATACACCACTTGGAATGTTCACAACAGGCAAACCAGAAACATATTCTTTTCGTGACAGATAATTCAAGCCAGAAAAATGAAAGTGACCAAATCTCATGTGCCACAACCAATCATCATTTGGAATTATTGAACTCAAGCAAGGAAATTGATCATGTTGAATTTTCAGAGGGAATAGGCGGTTAGATGACATTTTTACCTTTGTGATGAATCTTCCATTTCTATCGATCAAAGTGCAATAGCCTTTGTGAATCTGCATGTTGTAACCTTTCTCTGACAGTTGTCCCATGCTCAAGAGATTGTGATGAAGACCAGGAGCATAGAAAACGTCGCCAATAAAATTTTGCGATCCATCTTTCAATCTGATAGCAATTTGGCCTTTCCCCTCAATTGGAATATTTGAATTATTTCCAAACTTCACGGTAGATTTTACCGTTTCGTTCATAGAAGAAAATAATTCCTTTTTCCCACACATATGATTACTACATTCGGTGTCCAAATACCAAATATTTTCTTCTTCTGAAAGTGTATTGCTTGCTAAAAATAAACTGTGTTGATTTTGGGAAGACTCACCAGAGGATTGATATGAATTCTCTACCATGTTTGCCTGATGTTTATATCTGCAATCAACTGCTTTGTGCCCGTACTTTCCACAATTAAAGCAACCATTATTTGTTCTCTCTTGGTTGGAATAACCTCTTCCTCTGCCACGGTTGTTGGAGCCAAAATTGTTTCCACCTCTTCCTTGATGAGATGGATTGAAATTGTTGTAATTGTTGTCTCTCCATTGGTTGAAGTTGCCACGTCCTCTTCCTCTAAAGGTTCCTCGACCTCTACCTCTGAAATTTCCTCTTCCTCCATTGTTGAAATTATCACGTGCTCTGGCTTCACCCATCTGACTGGATTCAGCAGCGTTGTTGAGGTTCACCTGGCTTTTCAAGGCTTCCTCCTTCACTTTTTCAGTCTTCTCTAATATTCGATTGACGTGGCTTTCAATACTTCCCTGCAACTCTGCTACCGACAAGGTATCGGTATCGTGGGATTCTAATATCGTAGTCACCACATGATCAAACTTCATCGGCATGGTGCGTAGAATTTTCTCCACCACCTTGCTATCCGGAATATCTTCTCCATACACTCTCATCTTGTTGACAAGATTAATAACACGAGTAAAATATTGTTCCACTGTTTCAGAACTGGACATTTCGTACCTTTCATATTCTCTACGCAGAGACTGCAGCTTCGATTTCTGAGCTTTCTCAACTCCTTTGTGTGACAGCTTCAATATGTCCCACGCCTCTTTTGAAGTCTTCGCATTTGCTATTTTGCCGAAAATTGAGTAATCTATTCCTTGAAGAATTTGAGATAGTGCCAGCTGGTCCCTTCTACGAGCAAGTTCATCAGCTCCTTGTTGCAAACCAGACTCCACATAGCTCCAGATATTGTGAGCTTTAAGATGTGTTGTCATCATAAATTCCCAATAATTGAAATCTAATTCAGAATTCAATTTGGGACCGGACCAAACGATATTGAAATTGTTTGCCATATCTTTTTCAAAATATGCTCACAATAACTTTGACACAATGAGAACTCTTTTGTTCCTCACACACTCGGACTATTTTTGACACTGACTTTGACAGAGTGAGAACTATTTTGTTCCTCACACACTCAAACTATTTTTGACGCTGACACTTTGCAGGACCTAACCTGCTCTGATACCAATTTGATATCAGTGGGACATATAACACACAAACTCACAAAGTATTAAGAGAAACAAAGAAGAGGAATTCTTTTAACACACTAATTTTATTCATGAAAACTTGATATGTCACAATGGTACAAGCATAGCCTTTTATAGGCAAAATACTAAGGCTATTCTTAATGACTAAGCATACTTAGCTTCCAAGTAATTATACAAACATAAGACACCTAGTATCCATGTGTTGCTCTTTTATGCAACTCTTAATTGTTAAGTAAACTTAATGGACAAGTAAGTTACTAATAGCTAAGTATTAGTGTTCAATTCAAACTTTGCAACTTAAGTGGCAATCTTATCTCATAAGCCACATCATACTTCTAAAATCTTCTAGATTGTGCTTGATTTAATTTTTTTAACAAAAACACGGCTGCAATATTGCTGTTGTTATTGTTATTGTATCACCAACCAACCACTGCATATCTATCTATCAACTAACATTTGCTGCTACTACTACTATCGACGATTACACTGCATATACCTCTTCACTTCTCTATCATTTCATTTCTTTTTATTTTCATTTTTTATTTAACTGTTACTCCCTCCGTTTTAAAATGAGTGTCGTTTTAGGTGTTTACACACATATTAAGAAATGCAATGATTAAGAGAAAGAGAATGGTTATTTTACCAAATTATCCTTATTAACTATTGGTTAGTTTTAAAAGTAATACTTTGGAAGTAATGTGCAGAGTATTAATTGGAGGGTACAATTGAAAAGAAAAAGTTATTATTGCATTGGAAACTGAAAGCGACACTCATTTTGAAATAATTTTTTTTGGCTAAAGCGACACTCATTTTGAAACGGAGGGAGTATTTCTTTTATTGTTTTATATTTGATTTTTCAAATACTAATATAACAAATATAATATAAAATGTTATCTCCTTCAAAAATATAACTTCTTGTCTTTTCCAATGACACTGAAAAATTTTAAAAATTTATAGCAAATTTGTTTGGGTAAACACAATGGTACGCATGTAGTTTCGCTAGATATGTATCTCTCTCTTCACCCAAAAAAAAGATTTGTATCTCTCATCCGTCCCCGTGAGCTTAGCTCAGTTGGTAAGGACAAAGTATAATATATGCAAGGTCTGGTTCAAACCTCGGACACCACCAAAAAATAATATGTATCTCTCATCCAATCAATCAATGTCATGTCATATTTTCATCAATCAATGTCATGTTATATTTTCATATTAATTTGTTTAAAATAAATTTAAATATTTAACAAATTTACCTTACCATTTGTTTAAGAGTATAATTGAAAGCGAGAAAGTCATCCCAAAATCATGTATCCTCTTTATATTTAATTTTTTTATTTTGGGAAAGATTATTATTTTATTTTTACAAAAGAAATCTCTTCTCACTTCATTCACAACCAATTTAAAATACAGCATGATTTTAATAAAAAAAATTCATAGCATAGTAACGACGTGCTCTAGCAAGCTCGTGAGCAACACCGTCGTTGGCTACTTGGCTTGTTGCCTAGCATAATTGACCTAGCAGTTTTAAATTGTAACAAAAATTTCTTACATTTCGTTACTCCTTCCATTCCTTCATTTTCCCAAAACTCGAGGAATTAGTATCTGCAGTTGTGCACGAAAGATACCCGGTTTTAAAAAAATGATGGGATTTTGTTATTCTATTGAATCTTGTGCTCACCATGGATGAAAAGGTTATTCAACTCCATATGTATGAAATGTTGATGATAATGTGAATATATCTGGTGTGCGATAAGTAGCGGTGTTCATGGTTTGGATTTATTGATATCCAATCCGTAACCACATGAAAACCAATAAAATGGATTGGATCTAAAACTAAATTATCAAAACCGGTTACAAAACAATTAAACCAGTTTAAAACCGGTTATTAACACCAGCCATAAATCCTTCACAAAAAAAAAAACAGCCATAAAGAAAAAAGTCACAGAAAAATGAAAATCGTGAAACTCGTAAAAAAAGAAGAAATTGATGCTTCAATAGCCGTCGTCGTGCAAGTTGTTAGCACCATCCACATATTTTGCCGCCGTCGTGCAAAGAGGTTATATCGCCGCCGTCGTGCAAAGCTTCTGTCGTCGCCGTGAGCAAAGTTTCTGTCAACGTCGCTGCAACATAGCTTTTAACATCAAATCTGTGTGTGAAGCTTCTATCATTGTCGTCGTCGTGCACACCTCGTCGGAGTCATCTCTGTGAGCAAAGCTTCTGTCGTCGTCGACGTGTGAATATAGAACAAGATAATTTGTACTGACTAGATCTGCATCTAGATTTTCTCTTCCTCCTCTTGCGTTTTCATCTCCGTCCATGTAACCGCCGTGCCACGTCATCGGAGTGAGTTGAAAGCAGAAAAATTGGTAATAGTTTTTTGGGCTTTTTCTTTTTAGGGATAACCGGTTAACAATGGCTTATAACCGATCCTCATCATTCCTACCTCTTTATTATGCATCCATGCCCATCTTTTGTTTTCATTAAACTCACCGGCTTCATGGCCATGATATTCTTCCTCTTTGTGCAAGTTAGCACCTTCTCCCACATCATAGTGCAAGTTAGCATCGTCTCCTTCATCATCATCTTGCTCACTAAGAACCTGCACATCATCAACATACAACAAATTTGCTTCCACCTCGGTGGTAGTCCAAGATGGGTTAGGAAGTAAAAACATAATAGGCACATTAAGCTTTGAGTTGGTGATGGAGTGGTGGATGAGGTTTGATGAAATTTATAGCAATGAGGGTGTCCATGTGAAGTCTATTGTTTCCCTCAATTTGTTTGATCCCCTCATCCTCACCTATGCCAAAATGCCTACCTATGTATGTAATGATGCCACCCACCACTATATCTCCTTTACCGGCAGGTCTAGTACCGACAACGTGATCCATTTTAAATGGTTTGGTTGATATTTGGTTTTAAAATTTATGGTTATTTTAGAATGGTTACGAGTATGGTTATGGATTTACTACTCAAACCGGTTAGTTTGCACAGGCCTAGCGATAAGTATGAATGTATGATAAGATTCAGTTGAGTAATAAAATCCAATCGTTGATCTAATGTGCAGATGTGATCTATCATTGACAAATATTGTGCCTAACTTTTATCCAACAAAATTTACTTTTATGGAAGATGCAACGAAAGAAAATAAAAAAGCACATAATATTTGATCCCGTCTTAGCAATATGTCGAGTGCAAGATCTTTTAATTGGATGAGATAGTTCATATCTCTTTCATCTTAAAATGTCTCGAGTTTGAAAAGAAACCAAGTTGATTAGAAATCAATATAGTCCTGCTTGGTGCTTATGTTTTTCATAAGGGTTAATTATGTTTCTAGTCCCTATAAAATAGCGACCTTGTAAGTTTAGTCCTTACTTAATTTTAATAGCATTTTTAGTCCCTAATTTTGTTTTTTTGCCCTGAGTATTAGTCCCTACTCAATTCAAATTTGTTTAATTTATACTTAAACTCTTAAATTTTTGAACAATTTTTTGCAGACATGTTTAGAACATTACTAAAAGTTCTTCCGCAAAAAATTATCGCAAAATTTGATTTCTACATCCAGATTTTATTACTTTTTATCTTTAACTTTTGTCGTTTTAAAAAATTCATATTTAATTCATTTCATGTCTGAAAATTCTAAATTTTAGTAAACGAACCTTTCATAGTGTTCTAATTTTGTCTCAAAAAAATCGTTCAAAAATTTAAGAGTTTAAGGATAATTAATCAAACTTTGTTTTAGCAGGGACTAAAATTATAAGTAAATTTTTTTTTTATAGGGACTAAAAATGCTATTAAAATTAAGTAAGGACTAAACTTACAAGGTCGCTATTTTATAGGGACTAGAAACATAATTAACCCTTTTCATAAAGGATTACCGTTACTATAGTTTCACCTTTATTATCTTTCTGTCGAGAGGATGTCTTCCATCGAAGCAATCTCATACCATACAAAAATTACAGAATGCATCACTCAATAAACATTATCATTAAAATACAATACAATGTGTACAGGGGATATAGAGAGAATCAATTTATGTTTCCATTAACAAGATGGCTTTGGAAACCAAAAATATTAAACTGATTTTTCACACGCAAAATATAATGAATGAGAAACACCTCAACCTTGAAGAAAAAACACCCTGCAATAATGGGATACCTAGATTGAACTGCACCTTTAATTATTTGAGATTGCATCAATCTCCACCAATTAATCCCTGAAGTTTGAAACCAGAAATCCCAATGTGTCTAGCACCTAATCTCATATGATCCTGCTTTTGTGATATAGCGAACCCATTCAACAGTGTTGTACCCACTCTTTTCCCACACCTTCAGTAAATTAGATAAAATCAATGAGTTTCAAAAAGATGCAAAAAAAAAATAAATAAATAAATAAAGAGCATACTAATACATGACAGATACCTTAAGAAAACGGACACGTAAACCAGATGCTGTGAACATGGGAACCTGCATTAAATAGAAATAAGATAGGTAGATCAAGCTACTGCATAAAGCGAAAGACAAGTTTAGAGAGATGTGCCATGCAGGTGAATGTGACATATTACTTCAAAAGTTTTGCCTACGGTGGAGGAACAATAACCACAACAACAGTTGCCCAAAATGAGAATAGCGTTTGAAAAAGAATAATTTTTTATCAAGATGCAATTGAAGAAGTGCATATGCTGCAAACCGTGTCTGCCAGTGCAAACTAAAACAAAAGAGTATATGCAAATCTGATGATGAATACACAGGTTCTAATCCAGAATTTCACTCAATAACATATTTTTAACCTGACACTAACTAAGCTAAGATAAATTACACATCCAACAGATTTCATGAATAAGCCTTCACAAATACTTCTACGGTAAAATCAGGATGTTTCATCTTATTTTCATGGGATGTGTTGAAGAAACTGATAACAGACCTGAAACTCCATCTGAATAGGTGGTCTAGTCCATGATTTCTTTTCAGTCATCGTAGAAATAAGTTCAATTTCTGCGCTCAAGGTTGGCTCAGTTTGCCCAGGGAATTTTCTTATCCTGCAAATTAAGTTGTTTTTAGCTTATATAAATTCTCAATAATATCCTATGAAGACAGCATGCAACTTATATGAAAATAATTTAACCAGGTTATGTATTTGATTATAGACATAGCTTACAGCTGATACATAAATATAAATACTTATGAATAAACACTTCATTCAGTTGTTTACTAAATCATACTCAATAGCCAATTTCAATGACCTTTATTTCACATAGAAATCATAATAAAGCAAGACACTTACTTCCAAACTAAACAATCAATAGCTGCATTATATTTTGCTCGACCGGATGTGACTGTGAAACTCGTTTTTGCTGTTTGTTTTGGCACAGGAATTTTGACAACAACCCCTAGTGCAAACATCTTTGCACCAAAGACACTCTTTACCTGAAAAAACATGTTAAAAAATAAACAAAAGGAACAATTGGAGGATATTTGACCTTCATTCGATTTGACCTACAACATTAAATTTTTCAAACCTTAACATTTACTTCCATCCGTGTTCGACCAAGTTCCTTGATGGTTGGCAATACTTTGAAGGGAAGATTAACACCCTCAGTGATACGATACCTGATATTATAAAAGTCTTTTAGTCAAAAAACTGGCACCATTAAGAATTAATTCGATCCTATATTACTTGTGATTTGTGTAAAACCAAGCGATGCAAATTGATAAAGTAAATTTCTTTCAAATACAAAAATCAGCTTTGAATTTCATGCCAACATTCTCAAGGAGGTGACTATCACTTCAATGGTACAAAAACTATCAAAGAAAATAATCTAACAACAAAGGGAGCATAACAACTACATTACAATAACAATAAAGATATTTTCCCACTTGGTGATGTGGGGTACATGGATCAATTGATGTCAAAATATCCTATCACGAGTCATGTTAATGAAAGCTACTTAAATTCAAAAAAAAAATAATAATAATGGTTTGATGTATAGTTTTCATGAATAAAGGAATTATAAAAAACTTTCTAAATAAATGAAACAAGTCCAGGAAATTGTGAACAGCATCAACAGAAAAAAAAATTCCAGGAAAATATCAGGTAATAGCATGTAAGCTAAATTACGCCCGCAGTCTTTTAAGTTTGACCTATTTCCTGGATAGGCCCTTTAAGTTTTTTTTTTCTTTTCTTTTTCTGAATTGATCTTTTGTGTTATTACAATGTGTCTGCATCGTTAACCTTCAAGCTATTATCAGCTTGCACTGTTGCCCATTCAAAGATTTTCCATCAAAAAATAAGCCATGTGGCCGGATAAACCCCGAAAAAAATCCATATTTATCTTTTTCCTTCTCCCATATCTCATTGAAACCCAGAAAACCCCTTAAATTTTCAGAAGGAAAAAAAAACATAATCAAAACTAAAACTAAAGTTAAACTCTAATTCCCAAATCAAAGTCACAAACCATCTGATTGCATATTCCTCTCATTTCCTAAGTCTCCCCCTCTCATCTCATCTCAGATATGATTGCCAAGAGCAAACAAGCTTTGGATGTTAAGAAAGTAACAAAGAACTTTGGGTTTTACTGGGTATTAGAAAATTGGGTTTTTGCTGGGTTTTCATTTTCTACTTACTTTGCGTATGTGTAACTAGCTAATGGGGAATGGATCCTCTCATGTGATATGAGGGTCCATTGAAACCTCTACCATCCATTCAAGGGGAGGGAGAAAGAGGATTAAGGAAAAAAGAGTTTTAAAGGTGGAGATTATTAAGAAACATAAGGGGGGGAGGGGATTGAGAGGATCCGCTTCCCTAATAACGGGAGTTAGAGTTTTAAAGGTGGAGATTATTAAGAAACATAAGGGGGGGAGGGGATTGAGAGGATCCGCTTCCCTAATAACGGGAGTTATGTCACAGTTTTCATTTATTTATCTAGTAGTTATAATTGATCTACCAATTTGCAGTCGAGACACGCTGCTTTGGAAAGATAAAAACTTTCGCAATGTTGCAAGTCTTGATAGCAATATATGTCAACTTCTTAGGATGGGTATAACTTGATAAAATGGAGTACTAGACGCCCATAAGTAGGATCACCAATGAAGTGAACCTTGTGACTCTATCCTTGGTAATAAAGAGAATTGGGTGAGTCCCCGTGAGCATAGCTCAGTTGGTAGGGACAATGCATTATAATATGCAAGGGTCGAGGTTTGAACCCTGGACACCCCACGTATTCACCTTAAAAAGTGAATTCTAGCCACTAGGCTACTTGACCAAAAAGAAAAAAGAGAGAACTGGGTGAAAATGGGGCAATTGTAATCAATATTTTCCATGTTCACTTAAGCTCTCAATGTTGTTTAAGGTGGACTATAGGAGTGTCTTAGGTGGAACAAAGCTCTTTCAAAGGAGAATTAAATCATAACATAGAGATGCAATAATCCGTTTCCCTATCAAAGTTTGATGGTGATGAAGATCTACCACGAAATAGGATATCAAGTGCCTAGCACAAAAGTTAACAGAAGCTCGGAGAGTGGCTTTGAATTAGTAACTAGCAAATGGTTTAAAGGGGGCAGAGAGATTGAATTTCAAACCCTTCTACCCACTTGTCCTATTTCCTACAAAGGTGTGTGTGTGATATTTTTGGTGTAGGTTCATAAAATTTGACAAAACAAGAATCAACAGGCATGAGCTTACTTCATCAGTTCAAATTCACCATCTGGAGGCACAAAACTAACAGTCTTCTCCGAGTTGAACCTCGTCAAATTTACACATTGATGGAAAGTGACATCATCAAGCTCAATAGTTTTGCCACTGCAAAATAGATTTGTTGATAAATAAATTATCAGAATATTAGAGCAAACAAAACAGGAGGGTCTAATGTCTTCCCAGTACAGCATGTTAAAAGGGCCAAATTGGAAAAATGAGAAAGTGAAAACAGCAACCATATTATTTACTATGGTAACATAAAGACATAAGCACAACTTTTACATAAAAATGTCAAAGGAAAATTTCATCGGGAGGAAAAATGTGGGGAAATCATGTCCAGATGATAAATACCTTTTAGTAGGGCGTGATTTAAGTTGTGACTCTTTCTCAAGGCCAATCTTGTCATTCAAACCCAACTTCAAATCAGGCATTCCAGATAGAAAGCACTTCATAAGAATCTTCCCCGTTACATCACAGCGCAGAACAACGCCTAAAACCATAAAACAGTTAGCAGGCAATCTAGTAAACAGCGCAATCAAAGGACGTGATCATAACTCACCTTTTGACGACATAAGAAGATTCACACTCTCCACAATATCTAGGAACACCTGTAATATACAATGTTGTAAAATTGTAATAGAATGGAAATAATCATAAAAAATGGATATCAGATGGTAGAAAATCCACCTCGTTCTTTTTGTATACAAGGCCTTCTCTCCGCCAACCAACAGCACCCGTAACTTGTAACGTCGCATTTGGAACAGGTCTCTCTGATGCCTGTTTCTCCCAACCGTTGCACGCATTAATAAAGGAAATAAAGGACTTGATGGAATATTCAACAGACAATACATATTAAGAAATAAAAACAATAAAACAAAGAAAAAATTGAACCAATAACTTGAGATACATAACGAACAGATATCAGTGGGATGTCCCCCTCCCCAAAAAAAAAAAAATGAATTACAGAGACAAAATTTTCTTGTGCGTATTATCTTGAAATTTGGTATATATCAGTAGGCAAATATTACTCTCCAAGGTTCCCTTTTAAAAAACAATGTTTGTATGCGCCATGAACATGATTGTGTCCTATCGCATCTGCGACCATGTCCTTATTTCAAGGTATTTACATAAGCACGTGCAAACTAACCTTGGATGAAAAAGGGGAACGGACTCCTTCTTGAGTGATATAAAGCTTTAAGATCTCCGGTGAAAGATTTTGTGGATAACCAAAGTCCATGATTTCTGCAAATACGTGCAAGTAGTTATCACTAACCCATCCAATGATACAAATGATAAATATGTTGTCGCAAAAACAATACATGGTCTTTCATTATAGTTATACAAAGTTATTGAACCTGTTAGCAAAATAGATAGATGCACAATGCAAAACACCTTATTAAGTTATCAAGCAAAAGCACTGCTGCGGTTTCATTTCAAATACACAAGCGCGAAACATTAGCTACTACCACTGCAGTTCCCTGGGTTATTATCTATTGGCTTAAATATGTTGTTGGTCCATGCAAATATACCATTTTTTGCTTCTAGTCCCTATACATTTTTTTGTTTGCTTTCAATCCTCGCAAATATATCGCATTTTACTTTTGTTTGCTTATTGTTTTATTTTAGTCCATGTAAAATTTGTTCGAGTTGAAATTGGTCACGGTGATATGTGTGAGTGTAACATCCATTCTAGTCCTTAAGTAGCCCATATTGGAGGGACTAAAATCAAATTCTCTACATATTACAGGGACCAATTTCAACGTAAACAAATATTCCAGGGACTATGTTGGAAATTCCGCCTTCATTGCGGCCCGCCCCTAGCCGCATAATTGTGGCATTTGCCTTGCCTTCACTGCAGCCTCCAACACCTTCATTGTGTTGGGTGTGACGGGTGAATTTAGTCACACATTGCTTAGAGATATGGCATGTGTGGTGTTTATAAAGCATGGGCAGCCCTCACCTTACAAGCGGGTTTTGTAAGGATGAGTTAGGCACAATATAAAATCTGAGAGACTAAAACAAAACAACAAGAACCATAAACAATAAGTGGTATATTTGCAAGGACTAAAAGCAAAGAATTTTTTGCAAGGATTAAAAACAAAAGTGTGATATTTGCATGGACCAAAAAACATATTTAGACCTTATCTATTTTAACCAAGGTAGTTTACATTAAATTCCCTAGAGCTGATGGAATTATGACTATCATTTTGGTCGAACAATTATTACTGATATAACTTAGAGTTTGCAACAGGAATGAAAATTGCAAGTTTCAACGAAAACTATGTATCTCACCCTTAGCTAGCCTAGAGTTTCTGTCAACTACAAGATAAACGTAATAGTTTACAAGAGGATTATTTATCTTTTTAACATATAACGACCCAGTTCGATAAACTGTGTCAAAAAAAACAGTGAACGGTGCCATATGTGTGTTTTATTTCATATATTTCAAGCAACTTCTAATTATAAATTTTGTAAGGCACATAATAATGCTCATGCATCGTCCTCTTCATATAAGTACCCAATTTTTTATGCAAACCAGAAAGATAGAGAAAAAAAATCATCCCAAGGAGAATGTTTGGTTTTACTACTAAGACAAATGAATAATGGTTGATACTCAAAAGTGAAGAATCGTAACTATTACAGCGTAAAATGAGAAGTTTGGAAACTATGAAGTAAAAAAAAGAAGAAAATTGGAAAACACGAGAACTAGCTTCTTAATGCTAACTTGCCATCTCCCATGATTCCAAAATACCCCATCTCCTATTCATAACCGTCTGGCATTTTACACTCTCTGACCCCCACTCAATTCACACTTGCATGACCGCATCTCTCCCAGTATTTTTCCTCCACTCGTCCCTTTTTCCCTTATTATTAGTTATATTGACATAGAATGCACCTTCTAAAATCAAGGGTCCATCACTTTCACAAATGTAAATCACTAACTCTTCGATTCATTAAAAAAAACTTGGCAAGATATAAGAACATAGCTAGAAAATATTCTCCTAACTAACAGCACTATTAACTAAAATCCTTGCATTAGCTTTCAGCGGTGGCAGGTATTACAAAACAATACCAAAATTAAACTTTAAAGGAATTTAATTCATCAACATGCAGATTACATACCATCTAGAAGCTCGTAAATAAGTACAAAATTGTTGCGAATTGCATCCTCGTCAAAAGCGCCACCAAAATATGATTTGAATAGTGCAACAGCCTTCAGAGAAAATAAGATATACAACAATCATTTATATAATCACATGCAAATATTAATTATAATCAAGCATCAAGAATAAGATGCACAGAGAAATCCTATGCACAAGCAACAAAGACATTAAAGCCTTCGTCTCAGATAGAGTTCAAAGGATGGATAGAATACAAAATGAATCATCATAATGTAATGGACAAAGCCAAACATCAGATAAATGGCAATGAAAATCAGATGTTAAATACCTCTACAACAAACTTGAAAGCACAAGCTACATTAGCATTGGTACTGACAACAATCACAATATAGACATTGCTGATCCTCATGTAAAAGAAAGAGCATCCACCAATCTGCTTCACAGGACAGGTACCAAGTTCTTTCGTTTGCATTATATGCGTCCGAAAAGCATCAACCATATTTCCCCTGTAAAGCAACAAATAATAACATACAGTCAAGCACTCAATAGTATCATAAATTAACCTCTAACAACTCAATCAACAAATCCAGTGTTCCCGAAAAGGCTTTAATATTATGAACTAGTCCTAGTTTCTTTTATAAATTATATTTCTGCCCGATGTTTCGATTTCTGACTCAAACACAGATTCTGTATCAGGTTGGTGTGTTCCACTACCACCCCGAAGTTTTTTCACCGCAACTATGTGACCCGTTTTCACCTTCACTTTAAAACCCAGACCCGAACCCCCTCCTAATAAATTCTCATTTGTTAAAAAAGGAATTATATCTTCTTCATTGAACCCTACTCTCTGAAACACGGTTGTCATAAAAGCCCGTTTGGATTTTCCAACAAAAGAAGGGTACTTTTTCTTCAAAACCACAAAAGAGACGCAAAAACCGATACAACAAAAGAAACTAAAACAATTATAGCAACGGAAAAGGGATTGTGTTTCAAACAAGAAAAAATATTTTCATAAACATTGCTAGTACATAAACCCGGGTTACCTATTAGACACGACAAAAAACTTTATAGTTATAACCGGTAGGTACCTCAACGTTAGGTTCATTAACTCAACCGGAAACGGCAAGATCATGGGATATCAAATCAGCCAAATTACAAAATTCCGGTGGGAAATTTAAACCGGTAAAGCTACAAGTTTAACTCATTTAATTCAGTCCATGAAGTAACATTACCGGGAATCGCTCCGGTAAACATATTCTCCTGCATATTACCAGACAAATTCAAGGGTTTCCCGAAGAGGCGTTAATATTATAAACTAGTCCTAGCTGCATTACACTAAAATGTTCTACATATCTAGCACAAGAAAAATTTCGAAAATTGAAACTGTGATGCCATAACATACACGCTTCAATCAAGAAATTCTCAATAATTTTCCTATGAGCACAAATCATTCTTCAGAATCCGAACTCAAAAACTAGGTCATAACAAATTTGAGAGTGTGAAAACATAGAAACGGTTCATTTTGATTTCGTTTCATCAGTGAAGATCTCTACTGAGAGAGAGAGAGAGAGAGAGAGGAGGAGGAGGAAGAGATTTTACCCGACATCGTCGCGATAGAGACGATTGATGAGAACGTCACCACGGAGGTTCAAGAAGTAAACAGCGGAAGCAGCCACCGGCATCTCCGATCCAGTGTATCAACTTCCAATTTCACCGACGGAGAGGTTCGCCGGAAGAAGATCAATCGGAAACGGTGGTTTCGCCGTAGATCTGTGGAGGAGCGAAAACGAAACGACGTCGTCGACGGTGAGATGAGAAGCGAAGAGAAGAAGCGGAAACAAAATGAGAAGAAAAGTATTCAGACTCCGTTATGAGTCGTCGGATTGACGATACACCACCGTTTGACAATACACCTCCCTTTGGCACGTGCGTCTTATGCACTGTCAGTGTAAATTTAAGTTGTGTGTTCATGTAAGCAGCCTTAATTTATTCAGAGATTAATGACGGTGCATAGACGATCCAAAACAATTTTGCATATATAATCAATCAAAACCATTCTGAATTGCCACGTAAATTTAAAAAAATATAAATATTTTGATTGACTGTGTGTAGGGGCGGATCCAGACTTTAAGGACATGTGGAGCTAAAATTTCAAATAAATAATACAGTAGTTTAAAATATTATTCTCGTCAAGATTGTGTAAGAAACACAAAAATTCGCGGATCAAATAGTCTAAAATAGAGTAGTGTACGCTCTTACAAAGGTGCTAAAAGCAAAAGAGCAAGCACCTGCCAACCCAATACTCAACAATTCCATAAAAATAAACACTATGCAAGCCAAAAATGCTTACGGCTAAAGTGACAGACCACACAGAACAAATCACCAAAACTAAGGGGATGAGATTGAAAGTTGAGAGAGAGGATAAGAAGAGGGCAAGAGGCGCGCAAGACTCAGGGGAAAGGGAAAAAGAGAGTTATTTATTGAGTTAATTCTTGTGTTTTATCAATTATAACAAACAAAAAAAGGAAGGAAAAAACATGTGGAGCTTTAGCTCCACATGGCACCAATGTGCATCCGCCCCTGACTGTGTGTGCAAAATTGTTTTGAACTGTCAACACACTAGTATTAAACTCATATATATATATATATATATATCCATTGTTGGTGTACAAATGTTTTACATAATCTTTCATGATGTGTTATCACGTCATTTACTGAGTTAAAAAATATGACTTTGCGGCGTCTTATCAAATGATTTAATAACAGCTCACATAATGCATGTCTAAGAGTGAACGATATATATAAATTAAACTCTTGTGATGTTAGAGTAGGGTAGAGACGGTTAAAAGTAAAAGTCAAATATTTTTATTAATTTTATGATTTTGATTTGTTGATAATATTTTTTTTAGATCATGTTAACTAGTGTCTTAAGGTTAATGGCGTAAGTTAAAGAGCTACTGTCTTCGGGCCTCTTTCTAAAAGACATTTGAATGAATAAAAGTTTATGTATCTAGTCTAAATTTTGAATCAGATATATCAACTTTTGTTACCTCAAATGTCTCTTATAAACAAGACCTAAGGGAGTAAAAAATAAATTAAGAAATAAATTCTACACCAAAGAGATAGATATTTAAACTTTGGATTAAGACTCGTTTTAGTCCATGAGAAAATTCACAAGACTCAATTTAATTAGTGGAACACGCAAATATTTAAACTTTCAATTTCTTTACTAACAAACTACTAAATAATCTCTTACTTTCACTTTTTTATTTCCTCTGTATCTTTTTTTGTCAAATGGCTAGTGGCTAGAAATTCACCTTTTAAAGTGAATAGGTGAAGTGTATTGGGTACGAAAACTATTTCCTATATATCTATCTGTATTTATATTATCCTTTATTATAAAAGCTAGACTTGGTTAGCAAACATGTTGCCCTAATTTGCCCTAATCCCTAGCATTTTTCCCTCCTAAACATGCTAATCTAATCTCACCCGTTGATTCAATCTCTATATTCAAACTCCTCATTTTCTCTCATGTAACTTAGTTAATGCTAATTGAAAACGAATAATGCACTTTTAATGCAATTGAAAACGAATAACACACTTTTAATGGCAATTGAAAACGGAGTTAATGCCAATTCGATTAACAATCCCCTACAAACTTTTTAACCATATCCTCTCCTCATGTTAACTTAAGAAACTTTCAATATTAGCGCTTGCATAGCAATTATCCTCTGCTACCATCATTTTTACATCAAAACAGTTTAGACTTAACAATGGAAAGTGATGCACTAACTCTCTTAGCATTGCACTGCTTGAAGGGTGCAATGTTTCATCTTCGCTTTTTTTATCTCTTATGTGTTGTTTCGTTTATATTTTTCAGCTTGCACTAATTTCTTTGAATCTTTGATCTTTTCAGCTCCATTAGATCCAAATCCTATAACGGATTAGAACTCTTCAACTTGAGTTCCGTGTAACAGATGTGAGTGCAAGATTACTGATACTGTTTTTTTAAAGTTGTGACGTTTCAAATTAAAAGTTCATTTGATCATTTTTCTCGCTTACTAATTTTGGATATATATGTTTTCCTACGCCACTTGGTTAGCAAACATGTTGCCCTAATTTGCCCTAATCCCTAGCATTTTTCCCTCCTAAACATGCTAATCTAATCTCACCCGTTGATTCAATCTCTATATTCAAACTCCTCATTTTCTCTCATGTAACTTAGTTAATGCTAATTGAAAACGAATAATGCACTTTTAATGCAATTGAAAATGAATAACACACTTTTAATGGCAATTGAAAACGGAGTTAATGCCAATTCGATTAACAATCCCCTACAGACTTTTTAACCATATCCTCTCCTCATGTTAACTTGAGAAACTTTCAATATTAACGCTTGCATACCAATTATCCTCTCCTACCATCATTTTTACATCAAAACAGTTTAGACTTAACAATGGAAAGTGATGCACTAACTCTCTTAGCATTGCAATGCTTGAAGGGTACAATGTTTCATCTTCGCTTTTTTTTTTATCTCTTATGTGTTGTTTCGTTTATATTTTTCAGCTTGCACTAATTTCTTTGAATCTTTGATCTTTTTCAGCTCCATTAGATCCAAATCCTATAACGGATTAGAACTCTTCAACTTAAGTTCCGTGTAACAGATGTGAGTGCAAGATTACTGATACTGTTTTTTTAAAGTTGTGACGTTTCAAATTAAAAGTTCATTTGATCATTTTTCTCTCTTACTAATTTTGGATATATATGTTTTCAAGGGTGCACTTATGTTGCCAAAAACCTTTGTCTCTGATTTTGGTGCATCACTAGGTGATTACGCCACTTTTGTCAACCCAAACAACAACCACTTTGAGGTTATGGTTGAAAGGAATCGTGGTAGCGTATTTTTATGACGGCTGAAATGGGGTGATTGATGGAGTTTAGTTCTTAGGGTTTATGTTTTTATAGTGGTAGCGTATTTTTATGACGGTTGTTGTGAGAGTTTGATGTCTGCAGTGCAATTGATAGAGTTAAGTTCTTAGGGTTTATGTTTTTAGATCCATTTTGATGTTTTGAATTATCTTTTCATTTTAATGCAATTAATGTTATTATCTTTCCAATGGAACATATTCAAATTTTAATAAGCCACATATTATAATTCTCGGATTGCATACAGTCAGCAAGTGCAGATCTATTTGAACAAAACTTTACCCTTTCACTAAAAATGATCAAAATTAATGCATTTGAAGCAGGTGTTTTGTGAATTTATTGCCAAGCTGTTATATTCTAAAAATGCACCGTGTAAAACTTTACTGTCTTACTGTCAACATAAAAATTTACCCTTTCACTTAAAACTTTACTGTCAACATAAAACCTTTTACAAATATTCATGGAACTTGATGATATTCATGTAACTTAATGATATTTCATGATGATTAAAAGAAAAATTAGTGGTAGTTATTGTTATTCGAATTTGTAATTGTGCATTGATTTCTATATACCAAGTCAAACTTAAGACTATATATATGCATGATTTCAGCCATAAATCAAAACAAACTTTCAATTCCCTCTATGTCGGAAATGTTGGTGCGCCTGACATGCCTAAAAATGATCAAAATTAATGCATTTGAATAAGACTTTACCCTTTCACTTAAAACTTTACTGAAGTTCTTTATGGAACTTAATGATATTCATGTAACTTAATGATATTTTATTGTGATTAAAAGAACAATTAGTGGTAGTTATTGTTATTCGAATTTGAAATTGTGCATTGATTTCTATATACCAAGTCAAATTTCGTGACATTCATTTAACTTAATGATATTTCATTGTGATTAAAAGAAAAAATTAGTGGTAGTTATTGCTATTCAAATTTGAAATTGTACTTTGATTTCTATATACCAAGTCAAACTTAAGACTATAGAGATGCATGATTTCAACCATAAATCAAAACAGACTTTCAATTCACTCTATGTCATAAATGTTGGTGCGTATGGCATGCCTAAAAATGATCAAAATTAATGCATTTGAATAAAACTTTATGCTTTCACTTAAAACTTTACTGAAGTTTTTTATGGAACTTAATGATATTCATGTAACTTAATGATATTTCATTGTGATTAAAAGAAAAATTAGTGGTAGTTATTGCTATTCGAATTTGAAATTGTACATTGATTTCTATATACCAAGTCAAATTTCGTGACATTCATTTAACTTAATAATATTTCATTGTGATTACAAGAAAAATTATTGGTGGTTATTGCTATTCGAATTTGAAATTGTGCATTGATTTCTATATACCATGTCAAACTTAAGACTATAGAGATGCATGATTTCAGCCATAAATCAAAACAGACTTTCAATTCCCTCTATGTCGTAAATGTTGGTGCGCCTGGCATGCCTAAAAATGATCAAAATTAATGCATCTGAATAAACCTTTACCCTTTCACTTAAAACTTTACTGTCAACATAAAACAGTTTACAAATACTTATGGAACTTAATGATATTCATGTAACTTAATGATATTTCATTGTGATTAAAATAAAAATTAGTGGTAGTTATTGCTATTCCAATTTGAAATTGTGCATTGATTTCTATATACCAAGTCAAATTTCGTGACATTCATTTAACTTAATGATATTTCATTGTGATTACAAAAAAAATTATTACTTATTATTGCTATTCGAATTTGAAATTGACTGTCATCTATATAACAAGTCAAATTTCAAATATTTATGGAACTTAATGATTTTGAATAAAAGAAAAATTATTACTTATTAATATTATTGCTAATCGAAAATTGGAATAATGAATAGATGGTTCAGTAGTAAACAATGTCCACGCCAAATGTCAACTATTGGTATTTATGATTGACACTAACAGCTTTTGGAATTGGAAACGTCATAATGCATTACAAAGCATCATGCAGTAATTTTTTTTTTTGAATAAACATTATGCAGTAATTGGTTTTATGGCTGTAATGAATATGAAATATTACCAATAGAAGACTATGGTCCATGCCATTTAAAACTCTTAAGTATATAAGTTGTATCTTGGTTGTGAGAATACAACTCTTCTGTTCTTTTAGCGTAATGTATATTAAAGTTCAAACCTTTTTTTTTTATGTATGCTACCATTTCATTTTGTTTCTATTGCTGTCGTAGAAGGGAGCATATGTTTAAATGTTGTTAAAATTTCTATCAACTATATATGTTTACATTGCTGCGACTTATTCTTTTAACAACTTCTCAGTAGGACCCGTGCGATAGCACGGGTCAAGAGTCTAGTAAATTGAAAGATAGTAATGCAAAGTGCAAACCCTATTCTCCAACCCTAATATATAGTTTGTTTATTTCGCCCTTCATTTTTTGTCACCTCATTTCAATTTTGTCCTCCCATTTTTATCTCACATTTTTATTCACAGTTATACATATAGAGCTTTTGTGGTGTACATCAATTGTTTTTGTCCTCCCACTCTTATCACACACGACACATGTCTACTCACTACTATACATTACGAAAGCATACGATATGAATCTATACGATGCTCAATCCTCTCTTGCAAACCAAATCATTAGAAGGATTTGTCGATAAAATTTCTCATTTTTATATGTGCTTCAAACGATTTTTTTATACTGTTCATTATGCTAATATTTGTTTTAATTTTGTTTTGTAGCTCCCTTAGTCCTACATCTTTTTCGGATCCTCCAATGATATCTATGTCCCACTATGTTTAGAGTAAAATTACAAGATAGGTTTGACAATGAAATTGATTATCCTATTTTTGATCATCCAATAATATTTACCATTTAAAGAGATTATGTTTTTTTTAATAAATTAAATTAACCCACCCAAATTGGTACCGGAAGAATCGAACCTGAAACATCGGGGAGGAGCACAAAAAGATGATGTTCTTAATCCCACAATTCTTAAAAGGGTCCATAATCTTTTTGTGGTCCATAATCATGATGATATGGAGTCCATGGACTCCATATCATCATGAAAAGAAAAAAAACTCTACCATTCTAGCATAAAGTATTAGCTCTGGCTATTCTGTAAAATATATCGTATTATCAATTTACCTTATATATTGTGTTTGTTTATGACATAAGTTTTAGCAACCTTTTTTTTTTTTTGACAAAAAAGTTTTAGCAACCTATTGAATGTAATTATTTTTTCAGAAGTTATCTTACCATGGCTTTGGAAAAATTGGGTTGTCGAAGACTCTATCTAAAACTGTGTTGGTTGATGATTATGGAGTTATGGACACATGAAACTGTGTTCTTGAATTCATGCATGCACACAACAATAAAAAAACAAGCTATGAACTTAATTTTACACAATTATTGCTTTTGAAATGCTAATTTGAATTGTGTTTAAGTGTAATAAAGTACAGAAAAATATGATACAAGAATTTGTAACTGTTGTGGTTATACTTGCTACGAATTTGCCTACGAATATGCCAACCTACATATACATATATTATGCATTGTTCTTACCAATTGCGGTAAGTTCACGAGAACATAACTGTTTGGTCTATATAGACATAGTAATCGCAGTTTTTTAAAAAATATTAAAATAAAAAACAAGAGCTAAGTTCACCCCAAAAAAAAAAAACAAGAGCTAATGAACTAAACCACGTTCTTTAAAAAAAAAAAAAGAAACTCAACCACATATTTTAATAATTAGTAGCTGTTACTTTATTTATTACTACTTTTAATCCAAAAGAATAACATATGAAATTGAGACTTGAATTTAAAAGAAAAGAATTAAAGGGATTTGTTGTGAAAGTGACTCAAAATTAGAGTTTTGAATTTGTCAAAATCGGGGCCCGAATGGTGCTGTCTGGGGCCCGAATCTGAGTGTTGTTTTTCAGTCTGTTGGTACGACAAAATCGATGGCCGAATGGAGGAATTTGGGGCCCGAATTTGCCAGCAGAAAATATAACAGAATCATATTTTTGGGCTGAGATTTGTTCCAATTATATGAGGGATACTTTTACTATAAATATAGACTTTGTATCAAAGTAAACCTTGATATAAAGGGGGTTGAAACAAGGGTTTATAAGTCAATAAGAAAACTAAGGTACTAGGGTTGGGGTTGATTCACCTTACGAAACACTGTTAGGATTGAGTCTCTTGGTCACGGGAAGAGATTGAGACTTTGGGTAGAATTAGGCGGGAGACTTATTCTTGTAACTCATTGATATATCTTTTGTAAAGATACTCATCATTATAGTGGAATGGATGACTGCTCTCTCCCCCAGACTAGGTCAGTTTTGGACCGAACTGGGTAAACAAATTTTGTGTGTTCTCTCTTTCTTTTCTCTAGTTGTTTTCTACTTTTGTTTGTGTTTATAACTTCCATACACTTTATTTGATTGCTTGATTATTACTTTGCTCCACACATCAAGTATTTTATTGGTGTGAATTTTTCATCGAATTCACAACAGGATTATTACATTGCAAATAATATTAGTCATGAAAAAGAGAAATTTGAAAGCATAAGATGATGAATTAAATTTGTAATGTAGCACAACACTGATGCATAATTTTTTTTTATGATTTTTTTTTGTGGTGGTCGGGGTTTGAACTCCGGACCATGCATATATTATGTGTATTGTTTCTACTAAATCTAAATTTGTTTAATTATGTTTAAACTTTTAAGTTTCTGAACAATTTTTTTTTTGCATAAGTGTTAAGAACATTACTAAAAGTTCCTCTATGAAAAAATATCTCAAATTGTATTTCTACGTCCAAGTTTTTGTTACTATTGTCGTTTAAAAAATTCACATTTAATTCATTTCATGTTAAAAAATTCAAAATTTTAGTAAATGAACCTTTTCGTAATATTCTAAACTTGTCTCAAAAAATCATTCAAAAACTTAAGAGTTTAATGATAATTAAATAAACTTTGTTTTAGGAGGGACCAAAATTACATGTAAATTCTTTTTGTAGGACTAAAAAAAGCTATTAAAATTAAGAAAGGACTAAACTTAGATGTTTCAAATTTTATAAGGACCAAAAACATATTTAACAATTTTTATTTTGATTCCTAGAAATTCCGTTTCCAAATTACGTTGGTGGCCTTTTTAATTGATGTCATTATTCTGCATTTTCGGTTTCAAAATTTAAAAGCTCCAAAATATGATGTTATGTAGTTACACTTTGCATTCAAGTGAAAGCATAATGAGGCAACCGTAGGCTATCAACAAGGCATCATACATGTTGGAGCTAATTTTTTTTAAGGAAGAAATTCATTACATTTCATTAGCTAAAATGTGCCAAATATATGAGGGTACATCATCCATAGTATGGAGGCTATGATTAGATAGAGCTGCCTAAACTTGTTGGAGCTAATCTTTATGTTCTACTTCCATATAACATCTCAATTTTATAATATTGGCCTTTAAAGAAAGTCAGCGTTCTTATGCATATTCGATTTTTATTGGTCTGTTTTAAGAAAGAAAATATCACAACTCCATCATGTGTGCCATCTCTTTCAAAAATAATAATTATATCGTGTGCGAGTTTAATTTCAATGGATTACCACTTCATCTAAGATAAAAAAAAAAAAAAAATCATGCCTTTCATCAATGTACTTGCTTAAAAAAAGAAGATTTCGTATGAGAAGATGTGGTAGATTATTTTTTTTTTTTTGAAGAAGCTAAAATGAAATTTATTTAAAACACAGAATCATAGCAAGCACAAGGAATGGTAAGCTATGAGACTTAAAGAGCAACATACAAAGGAAAAGTGTCCGTATATATGCGGAACACCCAAACAAACTTGCCACAAGGGGTCACCCCGACTTTCTATGGAATCGCAGGTCTCTTTCTAAGTTTACATTGGTGGCTTCTAATTTTTTGGAATGTGGGGAGTGGTTATAATTTTTTCGATAAAAAAAATAGAATGGTGTGTTTTTTTCGTTACGGATTTCCTGGAACATATCGTCGTATTTTTCCATGTATCAAATACAAACTTCTACAAGCAAACCAAAAACACCCTCCACAAAGGTCCTCTAATGCTCACCAAAAACCAGCACCAGCCACCACGAAAAACAATAAACCCCACTGACCCTCCCATCAGCCACCACCACACACCCCTAGCCACCACACAACCACCACGAAAACAACAACGAAAATTTCTGCGACTTTTTCGATGCTCTCTATCACCACTTCATCACCACCACCACACCGCAGATCCGTAACCACAAATCCTAGACCCCCCACCACAACACCACAAGGCAGACTCTTCTCTCCATCGATCCACCAAAACAGCATCGTCGCCACCACTGCAAAACCACCACGTCATCACCACCTTCACCTCCTATCACAGCCAAAACCGTGCCTTACTCCACCACAACACCAACAGAAAATAAAACATGCAACAATTCAAAACGAAAAAAGACACCGTCGTTTCAAAAAGAAACAAAAACAACCAAAACACCGTCGTTTCGAAAAGAAACAAAAACGACCAAAGCACACAAGACCATCGGAGAACAGGAACCTTAACGCCGGCACCGACAGATCTGGCGTTTAGAGGTGGTGCGGAGGACTGGTGTCACTCGTCGCACCACCACCCTGACTGGCTACATCTTGTAAATTGAGGGTTTGGATTGGGGTGGAAGAAGGTGATTGAGACTATAGATGGATGAGATTGGGAAGGAAAATATGACAAAAGAAGGAAAATGTACTGCTTAGGGTTTTTATTGTAAAACTAGGAGATATTTTTATTGTAACATCCCATACTGCTTTCAGGATTGCCGACTAACCCCATAAACCAACACGAGTCTTTTCAGCATGCTTTGTCCTCACTCGCATGCTTACCGGGAAACTTTCCGGTAGGTCACCCATCATAAGACAAAAAAAAAATCATGCCTTTCATCAATGTACTTGCTTAAAAAAAGAAGATTTCGTATGAGAAGATGTGGTAGATTATTAGATGATAAAACTAGGAGATATTTTTATTGTAACATCCCAGACTGCTTTCAGGATTGCCGACTAACCCCACAAACCAACACGAGTCTTTTCAGCATGCTTTGTCCTCACTCGCATGCTTACCGGGAAACTTCCCGGTAGGTCACCCATCATAAGACTACTCCAAGTCAAGCACGCTTAACTGTGGAGTTCCTATGGATTGAGCTACCGAAAAGAAGATGCATCTTGTTGATATGGGTAGTACCTAACAATTCTTATAAGCCTTCCTTCAACCATGTAGTCCCATACCTACACGGCCTCCGGATCCCTCTCATTTCGATGTGATTCGGTTCCTCTTATTAACGTGGGGTCATCCTTACGGATAGTGCCCGTTCCAACTGGCGGGAACCTTTCGTATCCAACTGACGGGATATCGAAAGCCACGTTGTGGGTGTTACATTTATAAAATTTTATCAGTTTACATTTGCACTACTTATATCTTCTTTGTTCCACACTTGGATAACATTTCAATCCTTGTTATTGGATTTGACAAGAGATCAATGAAATCAGTATCAAAATGTAAGATATATTATCAATATTTACACATTTATACGAGAAATTTTACAATTCAATACTAGATATTGACATTTCAATTATGTGGTTGTAAATATCTAAATAGAAGTTCTTATTAAAAATTTGGTCTCATGAACAATAAAAAATTTATTTCAACCGGATTCCAATATTCTTTAATATCATTGGATATTTTGGGGATTTATTAATTCAAAAATATAATTAACATGTGTGTCACAGGTGGAAGACCTAGTTTTCTTCGTCAATCAAACAAAGTGTAAAGAGAGCAAAGACTAGCTTGTCCCCATTTACTTTTCTTAGGGACTAAAAGCTCCTTTTATTTTTCTTAGGGACTAAATTGGGTCTTGCAAAGTTTCTCAAGCACTAAAATTGGTCTTCACTCTTAAAAAATTTATAAATTGAATATACAAATTTCAAGAAAATCTTTATATCTTTAGCTTCTTAACTTGTGTCTTAAGGGGACAAGTTAACATTTCTTTTATTTTTTTATTATCATAACAAATTTATCAAGTTTATGAATAAATCCTCCAATTTTTTTGTTAATAAATGTAGTTTTTTGTTAATAAATCCTCCCTCTATTGTTATTTTTATAAGAAAAATATATAATATATAATAGAAATGTGTAGTATCCAAATATACAGTAAAAATATGAAATTCTCTATAGCCTAATTGTCGGAGAATAGAAAAATCCTAATGTATTGATCACTTAAGATAACGAAATATTGGTTATAAAGCTTGAATGCTTTAAAATTGGATGATGATATTGTTAGAAATAGAAGTTTAGTCTTGTTTGTTTGTAAGTGAAGGAAGGAAATAGGAAGTAGGAAATGGAGCTCCCATCTTTTATGGGTGTGTTACGGCCTGTCTTTTGTGCTTGGGGAGATTATTTCTCCATGTCAGGATGCACTACAGTCATAATGTGATACCACGAGCAACCGTAATCATCTTGTCTTAGCTGTAGTTAATCTAGTTTAAACCCTAACCTTGGAACCTTGATATGTAATGATCTTTTCTCCCTCCACTAGGTTATAACTTACTGGTTACTTGCAATTTAAGTCAAGTCAAGGTGAAATTCATGTTTTGAGATTGTGATATTTTTGAATTGTACATATATGGTAAAAGTTAATAATGTGAAGACATGAGCTTGTATTTAATTATATTTACCAAAAGATATTTGTCTTTAAACTACTCACGCTCATATTTATGTATCCAATCAAATGAATTAGATTTTTTTTTTGTGGTGAAATGAATTAGATTAATATTGTGTGTTCAACCTTTATATTATTTTCCTAGTGTATGTTATTCAAAGAGATATAATCAAAGATATTTAAGTATCTTGGGATTTAGCTAGCCGTTGTAAAGGTTTTGGTTGTGAACTCACGGAGATTTAATATTCGCTATTAGTTTTATGTTTGTTTCAGATGAACATGTATCTAAAGGAAATGTGAAAGTCGTGTAGCTTGAAGACCGACCTTGTTTATGTCATTTTGTTTATGATGTCATGTGATTTGATAGTTTTGTGGTTTATCTCGTTGTTCCATGAACATTTTTGTATTATCCTTAATTATGTATATTATACTTAAGTATTTAAGACAATTATTTACTTAAGTATTTAGACTTGATTATCTCGTTATTTAGTATCATTTTATAACACATCGCGTAATGGATTGATGGAGATATTTGACCTTTATTCAAAAGAGAGTAACATTAAAAAAAATATATACACTCTCCAATCTCAAATATAAACAACAAAATATTTCACTTATGATTTAAGATACAAGCAAAACTTAACTAATTAAATTATATCATATTTAATTTCATTATTCTCAAAATACCCTTTCATTAATAAATATTTTATTTTTCCAGTAATTCTTTTATTTTTATGGAACAAGTTCCATGAGGGGCAATTCAGAAGATACAATTTATTTTCGTATTTCTTTGAAAAAGATAGATGAAAACAACTTATTTTTTTAAAGGGTGTGAACTATTGTTTTTGCTAATGATATTGAATAGAGTAGTATATATTAATGTATTTGATTTGATTACACTCAGTAAAAAATATATTTTTCATTAGATAAGTTATGATATTTTTAAAATGAACTATTTAAAAATATTAAATTGAATGGAAAGCTCATACTTGATTCATAATAAAATGGACTATTTAAAAATATTAAATTGAATGGAAAGTTCATACTCGATTCATAATAAAATATATCCAAAATTTTATCAAAATGTGCATATAAATAAAGATAATTGATCATATTTAAGCTTCCCTAAAAAAAAAATTGATCATATCTATGCTATAAAATTTCAACAATTTTTTAAGCTTGTTGTCTAAATTATACCATTCACGACTTCTGAATATTAAATTGATTTATACGAAATAGAAAAGTCAAATGAAATGAGTTATACTTTTTGGCACTAGTTAGCCATGTAACCTCAACAAGAATGGTTGTAAAAATATCATCATTGTTATTGTAATCAATAAAAAAACCTTTTCTTCCCCGATTTTTTTTTAAATAGATAAGTAGTTTTTTAAATCTAATAAAATATATTTTGTTTTAATGAAAAGTCAGAGACAATGTTAATATACACCTTATCTTTATCCTTTATGTATAAAGTGAATACAAAGCTTTGGTGTAGTTTTTTCTACCAATTTTATCTTTCATTTAAACTTATTTATTGGAAGGAGCGTTTTTCTAGCATAAACATGAGGGTTTCCTAGCATGTGCCGCCTTCATTGAATTGGTACCTCCTTTATACTGTTCATTTGTTGATTCACAATTGAAAATTGATTGTGATATCAGCGTTCTTGATCTATTCGAAGAAGAAAGAATTTCGCAAACCTTCCTAGCCATTTTCTCACCTTCGATTTCCCTCTTTGATATTTGTACCAGAATATGTCATGCCATT
Source organism: Medicago sativa (assembly GCF_051527215.1). Lineage (NCBI taxonomy): Eukaryota > Viridiplantae > Streptophyta > Magnoliopsida > Fabales > Fabaceae > Medicago > Medicago sativa. Next base: position 6,863,761 of record NC_140753.1, read on the forward strand.
TGATTGGCAGGCAGAGATCGCAGCATCGACGGTCATCTCCACAGTCGCGCGGGTGTTGCCTCCTACCATACCTGCAATTGCGACTACACATGCACCAATGTCTTTTGCACAGACCTTAACCTCATCGATCAATACTTCCTCGAATGACAATATGCCACAACCGTACATCCGAGGTGAAGCCGTTTGTATCAAAATATCTCAGGCACCATATGAGAAAGGAATTGAAATTTGCAAGAGGCACCTTCGTGGGAGACTTGTATTGAATAAAGGCGATAAACCGTATACGACAAAGGATATTTAGACGAAGCTTCAGAAACAATGGAAGACAACAGGACCATGGACCATGTTGTCTTTAGGTAAGGGGTATTACGAATTTTCTTTCGCCTTCCGAAAATGATATACGTTCTGTTTAGGCATTTGGAACGGTTAGTTTGAAGCTGAGTGTTTTACGGCTTTTTGAATGGATAAAGGATTTTAATTTGCATAACCAGCACAACACTCATGCACAAGTCTGGGTTCGGTTAATGGAATTTCCTCAGGAATATTGGATGGAACGAACCCTTCAGAAAATTGCGAGTGCGGTAGGCACACCGTTGCTCATTGATAATGTGACCTCCAAGCACATATTTGGCCACAACGCAAGAGTCTTGGTTGATATGGATTTTTCGAAAAATATTTTTCATGAGATTTTGGTAGAGAGGGGGGTTTCTTTTTTTTGTGTAGAGGTGGCCTATGAATGGCTTCCAGATTTTTGTTCCCATTGTCAAAATCTCGGTCACAACGTTACAGCTTGTTGTTGGCTATACCTTCGGAAAGAAGGCAAGGTATCTAAGGAAAATGCTATACAGGGCAAAAAGCAAATACCAACTAGTAAGCAAGATTGGATGCCTATTAAAGAGAATCCATCTGGCGTGGGTTCTTCTAAAGCGTTTGCAGCTCCGGCAATGACATCAGTAGCTGCACATATGGAGGAATCAATTGTTGCTACTACTACCCAAGTCAAAGACAATAGTCATCAGATGCAAGTAACACAGACACTGGTGGCAAGTACAACAATGGTTTCGAATTATTTCAGTTTTGCACTACAAGATGTGTCTGGTGAAATTCCTCACATGGATATCCCTCAACCGACTAGTCATGTGTTGGAATTAATTCCCAAAGTAGCGCACATTGACGTGCATTCAGATGTAGTGGAACAGTTGAGTCCAAAATCAAGGGAGGTGGTGGATGTTCCCAAAGTTCCCGATTCAACTGCTACATTTTCAACCCTGGTAATGCACGATGTCGTGCAAGTGATTTCTAATCATCTAATTTCCTCCACTTATGGTAGGGAGGAGTCACCGGTTCAACATGATGTAGTACACGATGACGTGCAATCAAGTCCTCCTCTAGATCATAGTCTGGTTCGGTCCATTCCAGCAGATGTCGACGAGCTTTCCCAAGTGAGTGTGACACATGCCGCGACTACAGAGGATGGTAACAGAGTATTGGTTGTGCACAAAGAAGATACACACAACAATCCGAACATTCAGCAAGACATGGAACTATGGCGTCAAATCCATGATTATGAAAAGAAAGCAGCTAAAATGCCATTCACGCCGATTTTATCTAAGAAACATAAACAACAGATCAAGAAGCAACTTCAGACCGGGAAGCCGCCGTATAAAACCCGTTCAAGGGGGGGTGCATCTCCAAATGCCCAATGATTTTTTTTTTCTATTGGAATGTCCGCGGTTTTGGTAATCTAAATACTAATCGCTTTAAAAAAAATTATATGCCTCATAAGCCAGTGGTTATTTTTTTGGCTGAACCTATGATTACTTTTGCGCAAGTTCCTTCTTGTTATTGACATAGTATTGGTGTTACAAAATATTGTACAAATTACAGAGGTAATTTATTGCCGAATATTTGGGCTCTTTGGGGTTCCGAGGTCACTCCCATTGTTATATTTGTGTCGTCATAGTGTATTGCATTGGAGTTCTCTTGGCAGCAGTCATCTGTTTATATTGTGGCGGTTTATGCTAGTACTTTTTATGTGAGCCGTCGTCAATTGTGGGCGGAGCTTGCTCGTTTACAAGGTTGTTTCCAGGGTCCTTGATTGTTTCTTTGGGACTTTAATTTTGTTATGGAAGCTCATGAGAAGCGTGGTCGTCGGCCTCCTCCTTCTGCGTCATATTTGGATTTTGTTGTATGCCTAGATACAGGTTTCCTTAGGCTACTGTTTTTTCCTGTTTTCTTTTTCTTTTTTACTCTTGGAGAGTTTTGGCCTAGTCCCCCCTCTCTTGTATTTATTTTTCTCTTTTTTAATAAAGTTTTTTATTTAGTTTGGCGGTATAGGATGGGGGTTCATCAGGGTGCCAACCTAGTTGGGAGGTCGTTGCTTCCCCTTGATGGATGTTCAAGCTCTTGGTTTAGCAAAAAAAAAAAACTTATTTATTTATAATTTTACATTTCTTTACCTAGTAAAATAATTGAATTTAATCACAATATCAAATTTGGTATAATAATAATTTAAATTTTAAATGAAATCAAATATAATATTTAAATCAATCATCAAATATAAATCCAAACAAACTCTAATTAGATTTTGAATAAAAAACAATAATAAAAGGAAAAATGACAGTATTAAATGATGTTTTTTTTTAAGAAAATATTAAATGATGTTATTTAATCTAAAAATTCAATATTAATTTTTGTGGAGGTGGACTATGATATTTATTATATAAATAGGAGTGCTAACAACACTCCATATAACACACTTTTTCAAACGCACTCCCTCCAAATGGTTAAAATTTAAATGGATCTTACTAAGTCATGTGGGTCCCACATAATTTAGTGGGACCCATTTAAAACTCAACCAATTAGACGGAGTGTGTTCGAAATAGTGTGTTGTTAACATAATTCTTATATAAAAGTAGACCGACAGACATGTCAATGTCTTCTTGCGCACTAGTATAATTATTATAAATAAATATTAAACATATTGAATAGCGACAGCGTCATGTAAGTGTAACTCGATTGATAGCTCTATGAACATTAATTTTTTTTATCAAGTCTTAGAATATTGTCTAAACGTTAATTTAATATATTTAATAATATAATCACAAGTTCCCATAAAAACTAATTCAAACATAATTTCTTAGAATATTGAGGGGTTCCTCGACGCAACAGTAAAGTTGTTGTCACATGAGTAAAAAAAGATCACAAGTTCAAGTCCTTGAAACAACCTCTTGTGTCAAAATAGGTCAAGACTGCATACAATAGATCAAGTGATGAGACCCCTTCTCAAATTGCGTATTTGGAAGCTTTGCGCATTGGGTTGCCCAGAAGTTCCTAGAATATAAGTAAAATTTGACTAAATTACATATAACACGAATAGTCAATCCACGGGTTTTAAGAAACGATAGCTTTTCCGTGTTGTTAATTACTCCCTCCGTTTCAAAATGAGTGACGCTTTAGCCAAAAAAAATTGTTTCAAAATGAGTGTCGCTTTCAGTTTCCAATGCAATAATAACCTTTTCTTTTCAATTGTACCCTCCAATTAATACTCTGCACACTACTTCCAAAGTATTACTTTTAAAACTAACCAATAGTTAATAAGGATAATTTGGTAAAGTAACCATTCTCTTTCTCTTAATCATTGCATTTCCTAATATGTGTGTAAACACCTAAAACGACACTTATTTTGAAACAGAGGGAGTAAGAAATAAAGTTTAATTTCCGCATATGACGACATTTATGGGATGGGTTGGTCAAAATACACCTTTTCTTGAAATTGGTTGTTTGACTTTTTTTCGTAGGATTTATCATTTTCCATTAAAAAATATTGTTACTCACGTTTTAGAAATTAAAAAAACAACATGAGAACGGAGAAGTGAGTTAAAAGTCAACATATAATAAATTTATATTGAAAGCTCCTACCCCATTCAAAATGAAATACATGTATACTGATCATACTTTTTGATGTCATATTTTAATTTTAAAAAAAAAAGTAAGGCAATGTGTCAAAGTAGTGAATTCTCATCAGATGTTAGTTATTATTTTACACCGGCAATTCATATATTTTTTTTTACTTTGAGAAATATAGCTACATTTTTATTATATTATGTGTATTAATAGAGATACTTGATCATATTTCTAAAAAAAATGTTTATTGTCTAAATTTTTCTGCATAACTCATAAATTAATTTATTGGAAATATAAAAGTTACATTTGTTTATGTTTCATCGAAAAAAATAAAATAATATACAAAATTAACATTTGCTTATATATTATTATTGATGGAGTGGTTTTTTTTTTTTTTTTTTATAAAAATTTGTAGAGTAGTGCTAATACGACTCATTCTAACATGATCTTTTCAACACCCACTCTTTTATTGAGTGAAATATTATCACATTACTTGATGTGGGTCCAATTCCAAACCAGTGTGAGCCAAATAATAAAAATGTGAGTGTTAAAAAGATAATCTTAGAGCGACTATTGATAGCTCTACTTTAAAATGTACATTAAATTATTTGACTACACCTCGTCAGAAAAACTAAATTATATGAGTTACTGTATAGTGGTGCCAAAGTCAAACATATAATAAATCTAAATTAAAAGCTCCTAAGTATTAAATATATTTCGACAAGAAGTATTAAATACACTAAATAATATTATAAATAACTTAAACGATGAATTAAATACATATTTCAATCACTTTATTTTCTTCACCATTTTGCATTGAGTGCAATTTCATGGATTCACGTGAACCACCACAGTCTCCTCACCCTCACCAACTTCAACCGAAAAATATAGTACTAGTAGGCCCTAACCCATTCACAAACACTTCTCCAATCACCATGATAACACCAACAACCGCTCAATTTCCTTTGTCCAACATCAATACTAACCCTTCCCCTCAAGCTGAGCATTTATCCTTGACGCTATCTGTGGGGGCTTCTTCCTCTGGATCTGGTTCGTTTAAGAGAAAGAGGGGAAGGCCCAGAAAGTATTTTCCTAATGACAAAATTACTTTGGGATCAAGCTTGGACCCAACACATGCTTCAACTTTTGCTTTTCCTTCTTCATCTACTGTGAAGAAGAATACTGGCAGAAGGGGAAGGGGAAGACCCAGGAAGTATTTTCCTAATGGCAAAATTACTTTGGGATCAAGCTTGGACCCAACACATGCCGCAACTTTTGCTTCTCCTTCTTCATCTGATGTGAAGAAGAATACCAGCGTAAGGGGAAGACCTCGTGGATCTTTTAAGAAGAAACTACCTATTGAAATGTCAGGTATTTTTAATTTATTTCTTTTTTTCATTATTTAAATTCACATTTAATTATTTTACTACGTTATTGTTGATTATTTTTATTGTGGTTGTTCATTTCTAGGAGTTACTAATGGCTCTGGTTTCTCTCCACATGTGATCATTGTGAACCGTGGAGAGGTACGTAATTGAACATACAATTAGTTCCAACATTAACATTTCATATATATAATCACCTTTTCATAAGTTTATATTTAGTGGTTACTTTATAAGTTGCAATGTCGATGTTACAAAGGTGTTTACTTTAAAGTTTTTTATGTAAAGTTTATATTTCTCAGTCCTAACCAATATTTACTTTGTTTTCTTTGTAGGACATTGTAGCTAAAGTGGGGGCTTTTTGTCAGGGAGGACCTAATACAGATATGTGCATTCTTTCTGCTCATGGTTTGGTTGGCAATGCCGCCCTTTATCAGTCTGGGTCCATTGTTACTTATGAGGTAGTACTTTTTACATCCTTTTAGATTATAATCAATTTATGAATCTAATTATGAAAAAATTGCTTACACTATGCTAATTGGAAGAGATATAACATAATATTGATATCGATGCATATTCTAAATGTATCATTGTGACAATGTTCAATTTGTCGGATTATCATGTCCATTCAAAACGTGATTAAAATTATTTATGTGTGGAAAATGGTGTATATAGTATTCATTATGACCTATGTCGATGGGCACATAACCCACCATGCCATAACGACAATTTGACAACATTATCACATGGACAAAATTAATTGAATTGCATGCAATAACAATCCCACATATTTATAAAATCAACACATCAGTTGTTGTCAGATCAAGATCGATGATGCAAAAACAAGTAGACTTGATTCATTTTTAACTCTAAAATACAGAGGTTAAATCTGCACTGTCTGATCTTGATTAAACAACCAAAAATGTATTGTTTGCATACATATGTTGGATTGTGACTACAAACAATCCAATTCAATTAACAAAAACGATTGGACTATCCTGCCACGTTTTTTTTTTATTTTTATCTTTTATCATGTTTGTATTTCTTAGTTTAGTTTTTAATATTCACTACACATAATAACATTATATATGTTTTGCGCACTTCAATTTTATCAATGTTGCATACAAGTACACCATTTTTAAGGAGAACATGAAAATACATCCATCTATTTTTTTTATCTTCCAACATATAATCAATCTTTTTCATGTATTTCACTAAGAGTCCGACTTAGGTTTTTTTAAAATGAAATCGATCACAATCATTTACCAATTTGTCAAAGTGTTATGTTTTCTTTCCCTACTAAAATAAGAAGTCAAGCGAACTTCTTTAGATGCCAACTTGAAATAAATTGTTTTGTTACTTCTTGAATATATATATTTTAGATTAAAGTTTGCATAAACTATTTTTTTGTGGCATGGTAGAGATGTGGGATCTAATGTCATCAAAATCACTAAATATACTCGTGAGACTGTATAGTCCCAAGGTTCTTTACCCCCATAGGTGTGTTGATGAGGTTGAAGATAGTAGTGGGATTAAAATCATATTGAAAGAATCAAAAACTCATACAATCTTATGCGATATCCCTTTAGATGTTTCCCTGTTTAATTTTTTGCTAACTAATTTAAAAAATTGATTATGTTACCTGTATGAAACTGAACTTGGATCAAGAGAAAATGGAATATTGAATCAAAAGTAAATGATCATACAAATATCATTTAGATTTAAAAACGTTTGTCCTAATTATGTTGATAAATATTGAATCATCTATTGTTTTTATTAGCCTAATTTTGAATGGCAAATGATGTGGACAATGAGTTTTTCATTTAAGTTAGTTTAGTATTATGATTAAGAGGTTAGCTTCCTCATCGGTGTTATTTTTATACTTTTATGTCTGTAAGTTTAATTTAATATTTTAGGTAGGATTCTACAATTCTTTAAATTACGATATTTCATATCCTCATGATCATAACTGGTATCTTGACTTTGATAAAAATGGTGGTATCGTACATTTTAAAATAAATATTGGCACTATGTAAGCAACACCACTTTTATAGTTACCACTATATTTAGATTATGAGGTGTGCTACCTTTATTTTACTAATGTCTCTTGTATGGTTATTTGAAAGTTAAATATTACATTGATGAGATTTTTTATTTTTATTTTATACAGTAGCACCATCTTTAATTTTATTTGCATTTATTTTTTCACAGTTTACATGTGTAAATGTCAATATATTTAGTATGATAGTTGATTTATACAAGTAAATATGTTTCTGTTTAATGCTCTTTATACGGTGTCTTTTTTGCTATAGGGTCGGTTTGAAATCATCTCATTGTCAGGAAATTTAGAAGTATCTGACAACACCACTGGATTTAAGAAAATGAGTTACTTCAAGGTGTCTCTCGAGGGTCATGGTTCACGCCTTTTGGCAGGCGTAGTTGCTAATAAGCTTATTGCAGCATCATTAGTAAAGGTATTGCTCTCAAATGATGGACACTTTGTGTTTATTTTTAAAGGCACTATGTGAATGTAAGTTACTGGGTGTGGATAATATAGTTTGCAACGAGGATTGATCAAACTTTTGTGTCAGTTTTATGAATTTTTATGAATCATTTACAGGTTACTATTGGTGTTTTTACTTTGGATTGCAAAAAGGCTAGCTCCAATTACCTGAAACTTGGACCTTCTTCAGTGCCACCATCCCAAATTGCTGCTTTTGGAACTCCAACTAGTGATGCATATCAAGGGCCTTCATTGGACTCCTCTGGTGACAATGATAATATTCCTTTTAATCAACTTCCTGGAATCTACAACAATGCTACTCATCCAATTCCAACTATGTCGATGTACCAGGAAATGTGGGATCGCCAAACTCAACAGTGAGGACAAGCATTTAAGCTCACCGATGCGCATGTTATTTGCTTGGTGATTATTCAATGTTGCGACTGCAAATTAGATTCTGAAATGGTAACATAATAATTGGGACATATTTTATGAGTTTATCGGTAACTCATATTTCTATTTTTCTTTTAGTTTGGATTTTCAAATTATTTATGAAATATTGCTAGCGATGGTTGCTTCAAATTATTTATGACTATATTGGAGTATGCACCCTTTGATTTGAGTTGCATATTTCAAAATTTTATTAATGGCGTTGCACATTTTCATCTCTCTTTCCATTATTCCAATTTTGCATAAAAAGATTATCCAATAAGAGAAAATAGAAAATAAGACATCATTTCATCTTATTTAATTATGTTCAATTTCTTAGAAGCGTATGTACTGAATAAGGCATTGACTAGATAAAATATTTATATGAATGTGATAGAAGTATATTGCACAAGCCACATAAACTCCCTTACAAACTTAAAGGGCAATGTTGTTACGACAAAAAGTTTAGTTTGTGAGTCAATTTTGTTAGACAAATATAAGCGTTTTTAAGAGAGAAAAAGCTTGTTTATTTTGTTTGAAGGAAAGAGAGCAAAACCTTACAAATTTATTAATACAAATATCAATTATTAGTGGTATTTATAATATATTAAGACAACTCTAGATTTTAATTGTGTATTATATTTTTTTAAAGAAAAAATAAATAAATAAATAATATATATATATATATATATATATATATATATATATATATATATATATATATATTATAGGTGAAGGTGAGAAAAACACAAGAAGGGGGGTTGAATTGTGTTTTTAAAAATTCTTCGTTTCTCCTAAAAAACTGAACACACTGATCAGAAGCTAAGTGAGACAGCTTCTGAAGTGATAATCAGAATCTAAATGCAGCGGAAAAAACAGAGAGAGAGAAGAAGAAAGACACAAAGCAATTATACAGGTTCCTTCCACAAACCGGAAGTAGTCCTGTCCCCCTTGCACTTCCAAGGAGAGTTCACTATGAGTAATATCTGATTACAAATGCTCAAGCACACAAGCAAGAGACTTCCAATGCTCAAGCACACAAGCAAGAGACTTCCTTTGCTCAAGAACACAATCAAGAGACTTCCTGCTCAAGCACAACTGCAAGAGACTTCCTAACTAAACAAAATTACACAGAAAATTGTTTAAGGTTGAACACTTGATATACAATCAGAGGTGCTCACAATACAAATCAGATACAGACTCAATGGACTTAAGAATTTCTAAGATATGACTTTGAGACACAGAAATTCTAAGTGAATGCAGAACAATTTCAGCAGAGGTTTGGTACTTGTGAAAATCTTGTGAGTCTTTCGTTCAGCGTTCTTGCATTACCAAAACTCTAAGTCTTCACTCCTTTATATAGAGGTGTGAAAGAGACGTTGTGAAATTGCCAGCACACCAAAGAGTCGTTGTTGAAGCTTGATCTTTCACCAATGATCTTTTGCCTGATTTGGTTGTTGTCCTATGAAGAACCAATTTGAAATCCATTCCTTATCCAAAGGAACATATATGCAGGCGAGACCGTATTCTGGAGCTGTTTTCTTGTCTTGTAGCGTGGACACAAAACAGAGTAGTGGAGAACGTGGTTGTACAATTCGTACAAAGTACAATGTCAACGCTTTCGTCCAAATTGCAAGCACAAGCCTTCAAACACCTTTGAAATGACCATTGCAAAATTCCACTAATCCTTTGTTTGTGTTTTCGAATCCAATAGACAGCTTTTGCATTGATAATTCTTCAATTCTTGAATCTTTTGCAAATCCAGTTGAGATTCAGCTTCTGGTGAAATAGCTTCTGATGAGGCAGCTTCTGATGATGCAGCTTCTGATGATATGACTTCTGCAGCTTCTGATGATGCAGCTTCTGATGATATGACTTCTGGACTTCTTGTCTTCAGGAGCACTATTCTTACTTCAGAAGCGTCTTAACTTCAGGAGCACTATCCTTACTTCAGAAGCGACTTAACTTCAGGAGTGCTTTTTCTCTTCAGTAACAAGTTGCCTTCAGGAGCGTCCAAGCTTCAAATTTTTGTTGTTTCCTTTGCTCTTTATTTGCTCATTCAGAACCAATGATGATGTAACTTTATAATTATGGTCCTGTACACTTGAACAAATATTAGCTAGTCCAATTTACAATTTTTAATACCTTGTTATCATCAAAACTCTTTAAGGTTCATTGTTAAACACATTTTGTTCCAACAATCTCCCCCTTTTTGATGATGACAAACAAAAGTATTTAAAATTGATCAATTGTTGTTAATCTAATTAACAAGTTGACTTTGGGGTTCTGAGGTTTGTAAGCTCAGAGTCTGAGGTTTGTAAGCTCAAACTCCCCCTGAGTCTGATAGTCTTTAAGGTGAGGTTTGTAAGCTCCCCCTAAGTTCTATCCAGGTTAATTAAATTCATTTTTCGCACAATAAAAATATCAGAGCTTTAAAAAAAATTGAATCTTTGAAAGAATTAACTTATAGATAAGAAGAATGGTTCAATTAATTTTACTTGAATTTTGATACTTCTTCGTTCGTTCATAGCTTATACCAATAAGGTAAAAAAATGATAGAAGTTTTTCAAAAATTTCAAATGCCATTAATGTTAATGGGGCTCAGAGCCTTTAAATACTTGTCACATATACTCCCCCTTTTGTCATTATCAAAAAAAATGAGATAAAAATAAGCATAAAAGACAAAAAGATTTGAGAAAAACTCAAACATGAGAGAGTATACTAAGAAATTAACTAAATAAATCAGACCAAAGTATATGAACATGAATATCCAATTATCAGAAGCAGCTAAGCAGTCAGAATCATTTAAGCATTCAGAAGCATAGAAAAATAAAACAAGATGGTTTCAGAAGCAAGGACTAAAAATTTAAAACACACAACAAACAAAAGATAACACTAAGGTGTGCAACTAATGATTGGTTTGTTGTTGTTTCTTCATCTTCTCCATTTCTTCAGTTTTTGTCTTCAACAGTTCTTCAAGGTATTGTTGCCTCTGGAGAAGAGCCTGTTCCCTTTCCTTAGCCTCTTGCTGCTGCTGTGCCATCTGTTTCTTCAGAAGCTTACACAACCTTGCTTCTCTGGTCAAGTAGTCCTTTTCTGAGAAGAAAGGCTGGTTTGCCAGGAGCAGTGTAGAACTTCTTACTCTGAGATTCTGCTTCAGATGCTCCATTAATTTCCTGACAGAAGCTTCCTTGCTTCTGATGCACTTAGCCTTTACATTTTCAATAAGCTCAGCTGCCCGGTTCTGAAGAGATGCCCATGAGTCTTCATATGCGTTGGTGAGATCAATTGACCTTCTTTGATCCACCAGATTATGCATTTGACTAAGGATTGTGAGAAGCTCAGCATTAATATATCCAGATTCCAGGATGTTTGTGGGTGGTTGTTCAAGGGTTTCAAGATCAGAATCACTGATTTCCAAGTCTTGAACAGGGTTAGGAACTGGAATGGTAAAGTGTGTTTGTGTGTTTGACGATGAGGGCTGGTCAGAAGCAATGTGTGCGGTAGAGGTTGAGGCTTGAACATTGACTTGAGAGTTGTCAACATCCATGGGAGTTGGTTCTGGGGAGTGTTCAATTTCAGTTGGTGGTTGTTGTGGTGAAGTTGATGTATGAGTGTTGAGTTGGGGGTCAATGGTAGCTATTGGTGATTGTGGGGGTGTTGTGGGTTTATGTGGTTTAGGGGTTTGTTGATGGGGGTTTTCTGAAACAACATTTTCAGAAGCAGCTGCTTCTGGAGTTGTTTCAGAGGCTTTTTCTGAGGTAGATTTGTCCATAGGTAACTCACCTGAGTAGTGGAGAGCAAGACTGTCTAAGACAGAAGTGTCTTCTTCTTGCTCAGTTGCTTGTGGTGAAAGGGGTGAAATGGGGATAGGGGTGACTGGAATCTGGATTACCTGAACTGCAGGGCCAGCTTCAGAAGTGATCTTCTGTGGACCAGCAGCTTGAGGAACTACTTCTGAAGTTCCATCTCCTGGAGCATCCTCCATAATAATCATCATTTCTTCTTCCTCGCTATCTTCAGTAGTCTTACCAGCAATGGCTCTTACTTCAGCCAATTTCTCTTTGAAGAACCTATCACAGTCTTCCATACCCAAAGCCTTGAGCTTTTCATCTCTTTGATGAATGTATTGTGCTTTTAATTCCTTTTTGTCTGATATCAAATCAGAAGCACGTTCATCTGCCATCCTTTTCATTCTTGGAGTCATCTCAACCATAAGACTCACAAGTTGAAGGGGAGCCTTCTTCTTCTTCTTCAGCTTGGGCTCAACCTCTTCTTTCTCTATTTCTTCAAGAGCTTCCTCCAGCTGCTCTTTGGTGATTACCAAATCTGCCTTACCTTTTCTTCTTTTCTGAGGAATAGAAGCAGCACCAACCTTCTGCATCTTTCCTTTATCCTTGGCAGAAACAGATTTAGTATCAGACTTAGCAACTTTTTGCTTCTCAGTTATAGCAACAGCAGCTTCTGACACAGTACTAGTTCTGGCCCTTTTTCCTTTAGTAGGAGCAGCATCAGATTCTGAACTAGTTCTGGCTCTCTTTCCTTTAGTAAGAGCAGCTTCCTCCTGAGAATTTGCAACTTCTTCCAAGACGTACTCAGCTACTGACTTGGCTAAGATTTCAGGATTGCTTTCCTTAAAAATGGAAGGAAAATCCCTGATAATCTCAGTCTCTTCTGTGGTCATCTCCAACCACTTTTCATCTTTAGAGACTTCCTTGATGAACTTCATAGAGCATAAGCTCCTGCTACTGAAAGTCCTTTCAGCAGTAGAGACATCGAAACATCTATCAGAAGCATTCCTTGTCCTCTTTAAGAACTCCAGCACCCTTCCTTGAAAAAAGATTTCAGACAGCAATCTTCCATAGGGTACTTGTTTTCTTCCTCTTATAGTGCTTTCGTTTATGGCCCAGCAGAGATGATCCATTACATATCTGGGGAAGTTTATCTTTTCCAGAATAGCCATGAAGTAAATTGCTAGCTTCTGTTGGTTGTTGGGTTGGTCAGACCCTCATGCTCTTTGAAAGAAGCAATCATTACTGAATTTCACCAACATCCTGTTGTGAATCTCCATTTCAGAAGGCTTGGCATCTTTCTTCCCACCCAGAAGAGTGTTGTAGTAACCTTGTAGCAGGACATCTTCCTTCCTGACTATTTCTTGGAATCTTCCCTCTGCATGCATTCTACAAGCTTTAGCTATAACGTCCTCAGTGATGGTTATAGGAATGCCCATCACTTCAGACCTTATTTCTAAGCTATCAAATGATGTAGGATTCATATCCATGGCCATTTTCCCTTTCTTTGACCCAGCTTGTTTGCTTACAACTTTTGCAGGCTTTTCATTGTACACTTCAGCTTTTAACCAAAAGTCCTTGACCAAGTTCACATATGTTGGCCCATTTAGCATCTTGAAATACTCAGACAGCTTCCGAGTCTCTATCAATCCTTCCATGTTTACTTCGTACTTCTTGAGTGAAGCAAAATCCACCGGTGACTCTACTTGAACTATTAAGGATTCCCATGGAATATCCATAGTCTTCTCTTTGTAGACGGACCCAGATCCTGGTACGCTTTGCATGTTTGATGTAGATTCTGAAACTTTTGAGCTTGATGATGCCATTTGATGATTGACGAAGATTTGAAGAAGATGAAGATTTTAGGGTTCTAAGGTTGAGAGAATGCGCTTACTTCGCAAGAGGTTTGAGAGCAAATGTGTTTGTTGTGAGTGAGTAGTGTGTGAATTGACAAAGTGTTAAAAGTAAAACGATTGCAATTCAAAAGAGACAAACAAACATAACATTAATGACAAAATTGGGGGCACGTGAAAAGTACTTTCAAAGCTATTAAATCATCATTGCCCTTTTAGTTATACACCAACACATACAGGCCACGTAAGAAGTTCACAGAGTAACTACCAAGTTAGTGGGCCAGAAGTTACTTTTTAAAAGGTAACTTTCAACGTTTCCACTAATTCAACTATTGAGAAGCAATAAATCCAGCTTCTGGACTTCAGATGCTGACGTCATCAGAAGCAAGTTTTCCTCAGAACCTCAATAAAGAGCTTCTGATGGACTACTGCTTCTGAACTAACTTCAGAACCTAAAATCCTATTCAGGAGCAAGCAAACATCTAATCAGACACGTAATGCATGTTCAAATTTTTCTTTATAAAATCAAATCTTTCAACAGTTAAAGGCTTAGTAAATATATCAGCCCATTGATTTTCAGTATCAATGAATTGTATATCTAAAATTCCTTTTTGAACATAATCTCTGATAAAATGGTGTTTGATTTCAATGTGCTTAGCTCTTGAATGCAAAATTGGATTTTTAGACAAACAAATAGCAGCAGTATTATCACAATAAATGGGAATACTGTTAGCAGTTATCTGATAATCTTCCAACTGATGTTTCATCCAAAGTAGTTGTGTACAACAACTTGCAGCTGAAATGTATTCTGCTTCTGCTGTAGACATAGCAATAGTTGTTTGTCTTTTGCTAGCCCAGGATATAAGATTATCACCCAGAAATTGACAGTTGCCACTGGTTGACTTTCTTTCAATCCTATCACCAGCATAATCAGCATCACAGAATCCAATTAGCTTATAATCTAAGGATTTCCTATAAAGGAGTCCAAGATTAGTTTTCCTTTCAAATACCTGAAGATTCTCTTGACAACAGTCATATGAGATTCTCTAGGATCTGATTGGAATCTTGCACACAAGCATACACTGAATAAAATATCTGGCCTAGATGCAGTGAGGTATAACAAAGAACCAATCATACCTCTATACAGCTTCTGATCTACTTTAGCTCCTTCATCTTCTTTGCTTAAGGTGCACGTAGGGTGCATTGGAGTGTTCATCACTTTACAATCTTCAAGTTTGAACTTCTTCAGAAGCTCCTTTGTGTACTTTGATTGATGAACATAGACTCCATCTTTGCATTGATTGATTTGAATGCCAAGGAAGAACTTCAGCTCTCCCATCATGCTCATTTCAAATTCATCATGCATTAACTCAGAAAATTCCTTGCAAAGAGATGCATTAGTAGAACCAAATATTATATCATCAACATATATTTGCACAACAAGAATATCCTTCCCAAGGGTCCTTCTGAAGAGTGTAGTATCAACCTGTCCTCTTTTAAAATCATTCTTGATTAAGAAATTACTTAGTCTATCATACCAAGCTCTGGGAGCTTGTTTCAAGCCATATAGTGATTTCTTCAGTTTAAAAACATGGTCAGGATATTTAATATCCTCAAATCCAGGAGGTTGCTTGACATACACTTCTTCTTCTATGACACCATTTAGAAATGCACTCTTGACATCCATTTGATATAATATTATGCCATGATTAACCGCATAGGAAAGAAGTAACCTGATTGCTTCCAATCTTGCAACTGGAGCAAACGTTTCAGTGTAATCAATGCCTTCTTGTTGACTATACCCTTGTGCAACAAGCCTGGCTTTGTTTCTTGTTACTTCACCTTGCTCATTCAGCTTGTTTCTGAATACCCATTTTGTTCCAATAATGTTGTTGTGCTGAGGTTTGGGTACCAGATCCCACACATCATTTCTTTGAAATTGATTCAACTCTTCTTGCATAGCTAGGATCCATCCATCATCTGAAAGTGCTTCATCAACTGTTGTAGGTTCAAGCATTGAGATTAGTCCGATCATTGACTCCACTTGTCTGAAATGTGATCTTGTTCTTCTTGGACTATCTTTGTTTCCAATGATTAGCTCCTCAGGATGTGAAGACTTGTGTTTGAATGTGTTTCTGGGAGGATCTGCTTGATATGAGCCATCTTGTGCTTCATCAGAAGCAGCTTCATCTTGCGCTTCTGATGTGGGTTCAGCTTCTGGACTATCTTCAGACTCAGCTATCTGCTCAGGTTCTGGAGTAGCTTCAGGAACCTGTATCTCTGCAAAACTTTCACCTTGCTTTGAAGTTTTATCTTCAAGCTCCTTGTCATCAAATTTAACGTGCATAGATTCTTCAACACAGAGTGTTTCTGAATTATACACTCTGTATGCCTTTGACCTTTCAGAGTAACCTAAAAAGATTCCTCTTTGGGCCTTGGCATCAAATTTCTTTAGGTAGAGCTTGTTGTTCAGAATGTAACATGTACATCCAAATTGATGAAAGTAAGAGATATTGGGTTTTCTTCCTTTAAAGAGTTCATATGCTGTTTTCTCCAAAATAGGTCTGATATAGATCCTGTTTTGAACATAGCATGCTGTATTCACTGCTTCTGCCCAAAAATGTTTTGGTAAATTGTTTTCATGAATCATGGTTCTGGCCATTTCTTGTAAAGTTCTATTCTTTCTCTCTACAACCCCATTTTGTTGTGGTGTTCTAGGAGAAGAGAATTCATGGAAAATTTCATGTTTTTCACAAAAAGCTTCAAATGGCTCATTTTCAAATTCTCCACCATGATCACTTCTGACTTTCAAAATTTTTGATTCTTTTTCAGATTGAATTTGAGTGCAGAAGCTACTGAATACATCACACGCAACATCTTTACTCTTTATGAATTTCACCCAAGTCCATCTGCTGTAATCATCAACAATGACTAATCCATATTTACTTCCATATAAGGATGCAGTACTCACTGGTCCAAATAAATCAATATGGAGTAATTCTAAAGGTCTTGAGGTTGAAACAATGTCTTTGGTTTTAAAAGATGATTTCACAATTTTCCCTCTCTGACATGCACCACAGAGTGCATCTGAATGATAGTCAATGTCTGGTAGCCCTTTCACAAGTTGTAACTTACTAAGCTTAGAGATTAACCTCCAGTTAGCATGTCCCAACCTTCTGTGCCACATCCATTTCTTATCATTCACTGATAGTAGGCAAACCACCTTCTGATCAGCCAGTTCAGAAAAATTGATTTTATAGACATTGTCAACTCTCTTTCCCTTGAACACAATGGATTTGTCTTCCTTGTTGATTACTGTACAGTTGGGTTTTTCAAAAAGTACATCATAACCATTATCACAAAATTGACTAATGCTCAAAAGGTTATGTTCAAGACCATCTACCAACCATACATTATTAATTGAGGTAGAGGAATTACCAATAGTTCCTGTACCTATGATCTTGCCTGACTGGTTGCCTCCAAATTTCACATTTCCTCCCTCTTTCATTGTTAGGCTGAGGAACATGGACTTGTCTCCTGTCATGTGTCTTGAGCAACCGCTGTCTAGGTACCATGATCTTTGCTTTGGCACTGCTCTTAGACATACCTGCATCATTGACATTTTTAGATTTAGGTACCCATTGTTCTATGGGTCCTGGAAGGTTAGTACTTAAGGCTTTACTCTTCACTTCTTGTACCTTGTGCTGTGAGTTGGGTTGCTTCTGATTAACCATCACCTTAGGTTTTGGTACTTCAGAAGCAGTAACTGTCTTCTTCTGAAACTTAGACTTCAGAACCCCAGATTTTGGTTTCACCAGACTCTGAGGAATAGGTTCTGATCTTTTCAGGATCCTGACCTTTGAAGTCTTGGAATCAGATTTGATCATAGCCTTTGACTTAGAGTTCTTTGGCTTTGAAGTAATCTTAGCCTTAGGACTAGAAGCTTCAGGTTCTGATTAAACAACAGTTTCCAACTCAGCCCCTTCTGGTACAAAGAATGTTTTCAGACCTTCATTGATGCATTCACAACAAGATTTTAGATTGGTTTTCTCAAGTTTCACTTCTGGAAAACCAATTCCTCTGCCGTTGTTCTTGTAAATGCTATAAATCATAGAAGCTACTCTGCTTCTGTCAATGCCAGATATAATAAAATCTTCAAGAGCAATTTCATGGTTACTTAAAGGTTTTTCATTACACTTTTCCTGTAGCTTCTGACATAAGAACCTGAGCTGATCTTCATATGTTTTACACATGAAGTCAAAGCCCCTAAGTCCTTGTTCAGAAGCTTTCAGATCCAATAGAGTTGATTTTTGCTGTTGTACCAAATCAGCATATTTTTCTTTTAAATCCTTCAACTCATTGGTTCTTACTTCAAAATGTGTAAGAAGTTCCTTAAGTGACTCAACAAGTTCATCTCTGGGAATTTTGGAATATACCTCGTTTTCATCTTCTGAGTCTGAATCTGATCCAGCTTCTGAAGTTGCTGTTGCTACCAACCCAACAGCTACCTTTGCATCTTCATCAGCTTCCTCTTTATCAGATCCAGATTCACTACCCAAATCATCCCAGGTTGCCATTAAACTCTGCTTAATCTGCTTCTTGAGTTTGCTTGGTTTGAATGTAGACCTCTTTGACTTGTCCTTTGACTTTTCTCTTTGAAGATCAGGGCATTCAGCAATGAAGTGTCCAGGCTTCTTACAGTTGAAGCATCCCTTCTGATCTTCTTTCTTTGAGCGTCTGGAGTTACCCCTTCTGGAGAGAAACTTTCTGTTCTTCTTGGCCAGATATTGAAGTCTGTTTGAGAGCATGGCCATTTCAGCAGCATCTGGTTCAGAATCTGAACTTGACTGTTCTTCCTCTTCAGATTCAACTACTTTGAGAGCTTTTGATGACTTGCCTTTGGATGGAAGAGCTATTGATTTACTCTTCTTAGTAGACTCATGTTCATTAAGACTTAACTCATGAACTTTGAGAGAACTAACAAGATCTTCGACACTTAAAGTGTTTAAATCTTTAGCTTCCTCAATGGCAGTCACCTTTGGTCTCCATCTGGCAGGTAAGCTTATGAGTATCTTGCTTACATGATCAGAAGCAACATAGCTCTTCTTTAGAATCTGTAGCCCAGAAACTAAGGTTTGAAACCTTGAGTACATCTCCTCAATAGTTTCATCATCCTTCATCTTGAATAACTCATACTGATGTACAAGCAGGAGAGCCTTTGCTTCTTTGACCTTCTTGCTCCCTTCATAATTTGAACAGAGAGAAGCAAACATAGCTTTAGCAGTGGATTTGTCACTCATCTTCATATACTCTGCTTTGGGTATGGCAGTGACAAGAGCTCCTCTGATAATATGATGCTTCTTGTAGAGTTTCCTCAGTTCTGGAGTATGTTTCTTTCTATCCACAACAGCTCCTTCTTCATCAAGGACTAAATCACCAACACCATCTTCCAGCATATCCCATAATTCTTCATCTAGGCTCATGATGTAACTGTAAAAGTTGGTCTTCCACCAAGAGAACTCTTCAGCATCTCCATTGAACTTTGGAACTTTTCCAACACTGGTTTTCTTACTATCACTATAATCATGTGAGACATTTTTATAGCTAGTATCACCAGGACCAGTAGGAGGAGGAGTAGACATGTTTTTCTCAGATCTTTGACTGTTGCACGGTTAAGTGTTACACAACAGACCAAGGCTCTAGATACCAATTGAAGGTGAGAAAAACACAAGAAGGGGGGTTGAATTTTGTTTTTAAAAATTCTTCGTTTCTCCTAAAAAAAGCTGAACACACTGATCGGAAGCTAAGTGAGACAGCTTCTGAAGTGATAATCAGAATCTAAATGCAGCGGAAAAAACAGAGAGAGAGAGAGAAGAAGAAAGACACAAAGCAATTATACAGGTTCCTTCCACAAACCGGAAGTAGTCCTGTCCCCCTTGCACTTCCAAGGAGAGTTCACTATGAGTAATATCTGATTACAAATGCTCAAGCACACAAGCAAGAGACTTACAATGCTCAAGCACATAAGCAAGAGACTTCCTTTGCTCAAGAACACAATCAAGAGACTTCCTGCTCAAGCACAACTGCAAGAGACTTCCTAACTAAACAAAATTACACAGAAAATTGTTTAAGGTTGAACACTTGATATACAATCAGAGGTGCTCACAATACAAATCAGATACAGACTCAATGGACTTAAGAATTTCTAAGATATGACTTTGAGACACAGAAATTCTAAGTGAATGCAGAACAATTTCAGCAGAGGTTTGGTACTTGTGAAAATCTTGTGAGTCTTTCGTTCAGCGTTCTTGCATTACCAAAACTCTAAGTCTTCACTCCTTTATATAGAGGTGTGAAAGAGACGTTGTGAAATTGCCAGCACACCAAAGAGTCGTTGTTGAAGCTTGATCTTTCACCAATGATCTTTTGCCTGATTTGGTTGTTGTCCTATGAAGAACCAATTTGAAATCCATTCCTTATCCAAAGGAACATATATGCAGGCGAGACCGTATTCTGGAGCTGTTTTCTTGTCTTGTAGCGTGGACACAAAACAGAGTAGTGGAGAACGTGGTTGTACAATTCGTACAAAGTACAATGTCAACGCTTTCGTCCAAATTGCAAGCACAAGCCTTCAAACACCTTTGAAATGACCGTTGCAAAATTCCACTAATCCTTTGTTTGTGTTTTCGAATCCAATAGACAGCTTTTGCATTGATAATTCTTCAATTCTTGAATCTTTTGCAAATCCAGTTGAGATTCAGCTTCTGGTGAAATAGCTTCTGATGAGGCAGCTTCTGATGATGCAGCTTCTGATGATATGACTTCTGCAGCTTCTGATGATGCAGCTTCTGATGATATGACTTCTGGACTTCTTGTCTTCAGGAGCACTATTCTTACTTCAGAAGCGTCTTAACTTCAGGAGCACTATCCTTACTTCAGAAGCGACTTAACTTCAGGAGCGCTTTTTCTCTTCAGTAACAAGTTGCCTTCAGGAGTGTCCAAGCTTCAAATTTTTGTTGTTTCCTTTGCTCTTTATTTGCTCATTCAGAACCAATGATGATGTAACTTTATAATTATGGTCCTGTACACTTGAACAAATATTAGTTAGTCCAATTTACAATTTTTAATACCTTGTTATCATCAAAACTCTTTAAGGTTCATTGTTAAACACATTTTGTTCCAACAATAGGTAGTTCATGTTTTTTACATGGATGCCTAAAATAAAGTTTTTTACATAGTTATTTCAAGAAGATTTAGGTTTATTTTAGTTATATGTATATAAGATATTGTTTTATTTTAATGTTAAATTTGATTGTTTATGTGTAGTCTTGTTCCAACCCATTGATATCTCTAGTCTAATGGTAACTCAATATAAGCACATTCAAGATGATTATTCAAGAATACTAATAAAAAATAAAGTTGGTAGATTCTTGACTTCATTTCAAATCAATCATAGTATATTCTATTGTTACCAAAAAAAATCATAGTACATTCTATGCATTATCTCACCTTTTGGCAATAATTCCTATTTTAATAATGATTTTATACAAGATTATATGAATGATGAAACAACCCTAATTTTGGAGGATTAACTTTAAATTGAAAAATGTATCAACGTGCGATTGTATCACATGTGGGACACGTATGTTCATGACAATGGAGACAATACTCGTATGTATTATGATGTGGGATATACATGTTAGTGGTGATGATTCCCAATAATAATAGATTTAATGGCATAAATGTTAATAGGAGATATTATAATTTAATGACCAGATAAGTTGGAAGTAATATCACCTGACATACATGATGCAATATTGAGAAGTACACTTTCTCCATTTTCCTTTTTTCTTCTTCCAAAGGTTTGGTGGTGAGATAGAAAAGTATGTTTTAACAGGTTCCACAGTGGAAGTCAAATGTTCATGCTAAAAAATTAACACCTAGAGTCCTCTTTACCATGGGGACGACACTGAGGTACTTTTATGGTTGATGGAGACTTCGTCAATGCTGAGCCAACAATTGCAGTGTTTTATTCTAGCTCCACAGGGAGGATCCCTAATCATGGTCATTACACTGTTCTTATCCTCTTGATCAAGGCTCCCATAATTATCTATGTGGTTACGTGTCATCCTTATCCAATGCGTGTGAGAAAATCCTCGATGGATGATCTTTCCAACTAATGAAGCGAGATCGATCTTGGAGGACTACCCAGTTACGAAGGGCGATGTCTCTTATGAGAATTGACCATCTCAATTTAAGCAGTCACATGTCTCGTATCTTACCTGACCATGTGATGTCGGGCTAAGTTCATCATGACAAAGGGTTATTGGGGTATATTTTTTTAGGGTTAATATGTCTTTACCCCCCTCTAATATAGGCGAGTTCCGGTTTTCCCCCCTGTAAAAAAGATTCTTTCGATTCCAACCCTGAAATATGAAGATTCCGTCGAAAACCCCCTGGTCGAATATTGGACCCCCCAGCTGATGACGTGGCGCGCTGAGTCACCCTTTTCTGCTGACGTGGCGTGCTGACTGTATTATTAATTTTATTTTTTATTTTTTATAGGGTACACGTGGCATTTGTCATTTTTTTATGTCTTTACCCCCTTGTAATTTAGGCAAGTTCCAGTTTTTCCCCCTGTAAAAATTTTAAAAATAAAAAGTAAAATCAGGAAAATTTAAAAAAATAATTATATTTTTTAAAAAAATGCTGGAAAATTAATAAAAATTGAAAATAATGAAAAAAATACTGAAAAAATTTAAAATAATTATAAATCTGGAAAAAAAAATTTCGCATGACATGTGTGTATATACATACCACATCATTAACTCATTTTAATAATAAAAATTAAAAACTGAAAATCTTTTAAAAATAAAAAAAAATCAGATTATTTTTTTAGAAAAATAAAAGATTGATTTTTTTTTAAATTTTAAAAATAACAAAAAATCAGATTATTTTTTTCGAAAAATAAAATAAAAAAGCAGAAAAGACATTTAGATTTTTTTCGAAATTTAAAAAATTGGAAAAAAGTTCGGATCTTTTTTTAAATTTTGGAGATATTTAAAAATACTGGAATTTAATTTTCAAAATAAAAAAAGTTTAGATTTTTTTGCGAAATAAAAAAAGCTGGAAAATATTTAAAATTTTAAAAATCTGGATATATATTTTTTTAAAATCCATTTACAATATGAAAATTAAATTTTAAAAATCATATAATCTGAAGAAAAAAATCGATTTTAGTTTAATTAAAAATTTAGGAAAAAAATCTGAGAAGCTTGAATTACATAGGAATATTTTTGTAAAAAGAATTATTAATGTGTGTAAAATTTTAAAAAGTGCCTTATTTAAGAGAGATTAAAATTTAAAAAGTGAGTACCTCAAGTTGCTCTTTCAATGTCTTTTGAACTTCAATTTGTTGCATCAACGCGTCTGCTATTGAGATTTCTCTGTGAATTTATAGTTAAACTAGTTAGGAAATATAATAAGTTGCATTTACCTAAAAATTAAAATGCTAATTAAATTCCAGTATTTTTAAATATCTTCTAAATTTCAAAAAAAATCCGAACTTTTTTATAATTTTTAAAATTTCGAAAAAAATCTATTTTTTCATTTTTATTAATTTTTTAAATTTTTTCGGAATTTTTTCATTATTTTCAATTTTTATTAATTTTCCAGAATCTTTTTTTAAAAAATAATTATTTTTTAAATTTTCCAGATTTTATTTTTTATTTTTAAAATTTTTACAGGGGGAAAACTGGAACTCGCCTAAATTACAGGGGGATAAAGACATAAAAAAATGACAAATGCCACGTGTACCCTATAAAAAAATAAAAAATAAAAATAATTATACAGTCAGCACACCAAGTCAGCAGAAAAGGGTGACTCAGCGCGCCACGTCACGCCACGTCATCAGCTGGGGGGTCCAATATTCGACCAGAGGGTTTTCGACGGAATCTTCATATTTCAGGGTTGGAATCGAAAGAATCTTTTTTACAGGGGGGAAAACCGGAACTCGCCTATATTACAGGGGGTAAATACATATTAACCCATTTTTTTATGAAGGTCCACAAACCCAAAGCACTGAGGTTTGTAATGGTAAAGTGGTAAAATGACTTGTTTTTATTTTAGACGAGTTAATCTTCGTCCACAATATCTAAGAACGTACAAGAATAAATGCAAGTTTTGAAGGAAAAAACACATGCTTAGATAATTCACACATTAAGATAAATTTCAAGTGTTTAGGATCAAAATCTTACTGTTGGGGTAACAAAGATAAATAAGAGCCTTTTGGCATCATGCTAAACAATTGGCTTAAATATGTAAATGATCCGTGCAAATATGCTAAACACACATTACTCTTAATTCCTTTTAGTTACTTTGATCTTGAATTGATTCTAGGTTAGAATTAGATTCATTTCATATATCTTATCAAAATCGTTATGTAAAATTTACTCAAGTAGTTTACTGAGAAATTGGAAATTCCTTTTGTATAACCAGGTTTAACGTTATCAAATGCTCGTGAGAATATAAGTCCCTACTAGCACTAGCAGGGAAATACTTCACGAAGGGGCCTATAATCGTAGTCGGAGTAGATCTTACTTTGTTAAAGCATCTCCAACGATGTTCCAGCCAGTGTTCTACAGCTTCAAGAACGTGTTCTTATTTTGCGTTCCATTGGAGTTGGTTGACATGGATGACAGGCTGGAGAACCGTTCTTCGGGGAGAACAAGTTCTAGATGAAAAGTGGTCAGAAAAAGCAGAAGAAAGGGAGAGAGATTCAAAATCAGAAACCAATAACCAAATCAAATAACCAAAAATTCCAAATCATAATATATCAATTGTAAAATCACAATCAAACAACCAATTTCAACATCTTAAATCTGAGCTGCGTTTTTCCCCATTCAAATCTGAGTTTTTTTCTTCATTGAGTTTTGAGTTTTTTTCTTCAATATAGGCTTTTTTCCTTATTTTTTTTTTATCTCAAATCTGGTATAAAATATGTGAGAACCGTTTGAAAAAATGAAGATGAGAGAATAAAAAAAAAAGGAAACGGCCATGGTTAATAAGTGGGAACAAGACATGTGCGGAGTTGAAAGAATGAAGTTTTTACTGGACGGTGGTGGCTAGATATTTTAGTTCTATTTTTTTTAACAAAATTAAATGAAAAAACAGATTTTTATTAAACAAACATATGTGGGGTCAATTGTGGGACCCTACCAAATAAGTTAAGTACATAAATATTGTTCTTTGCATTGTATGAAAAATGAAAGAGTGTGCTTGATATATATGTGGCATCTTTAGACCTCACTAAAATGCTCCAAGAACACAAATTTTGTTCTAGCATTGTAGATGCTCTTAGGCATCATAAGTATAAACCTTAAACATTATTTTATCTAGGAATATATCCAACAAAGACATAAAAGAGATTTGAATAATCCTAATCACTGTCAAAACTTTGTCTCACACCCTTTTTAATTTCATCGCAATCAATAAATCTTACAGACTCTCCTCCCAATTTAGTGTTTCTGTTTATAGGTTTAGTTGATTGTCTAGTAAAACACAACAATTTCAATAAAGATTATAACTTAATAGTTTATCTAATAAGAGAACGAATGTTGGAAAGACACTTTTAAAGTGATTGTTGGATAGAGAGAAGGGTTTTTAAGAGGGAAAAAACTTATAAGTTTCTTAATAAAAAATAGCAAGCATAAGGCATATATAGATACATTTAGACAACTCTAGATTTTACCTGATATTTTATATATTTAGTTTTTTTGGTTACTCTTGATATTTTGTATCTACAACTCACTTCAAGTAATTTTTTCAACATTATATCTAGTTCAAAATTTTTATTTAGATATTTTAATTAGTTATAGATTTATCTAACTTTGAAGCATATAAATAAGATTTTCTGTTTTACTGCGAAATTTTACCGATACGCAAAATCTTTTACCAATCCATTCAAATCTCTAGTCTAACGGTGATTCAATGTAGACATCTTCTTCAAGATAAGTGTATAGGAATGTTATATTTTCAAATCAAGTTGGTCGATTGTTTACTTCATTCCAAATCAAGCAAAGTTTACTAATTGTTATAGCCTTTTTGGAAACAAGTCTTGCTATGTATATTTCCACTTCTTTATTAGCATTAACCTTCTACTTTCATTTGACTCTGGTGTGTTTAGGATGATGGGGTAGAGTTACTAATTCCCAAGTGTTGTTCTTTACAATCGATTTATAAAAATAAATGGAGATTACCATTTAGAAAGAGATACACACAAAAGATAGATGGTGGATCCTACTTACAAGTGAGTTCCACCATCCTTGATTATTTTCAAATTTTATTGTGCCTTTATCCTTCTAAACGGAAGAAATAGAGAATATCCAAAATGGAGAGTATCTTGACACGTATAATATACTTCACCTTTTGTCTTTCATAGCTTCCTAAATATAACTCCTCAAAGTCAATAGTAAATTCATTATTCCTCTTGTCTCTTAATAAGCGAACTTTTTGTAAATAACTGATCCATTTCATTTTTTTAATTATAACACTAATTAATATTACTTTCATCTCTCTCAGTTCAATATTGTATATTCTACCTTGCATTTATGATAATGGTATATGCATCAATACTTGACAAGAGTATATAATTCATTTTTCTCTCTCCTTCACTAACACATTTTTCTTAATAAGTGTGAAATGAGCAAAAAACACACTTAAATTGGTACGGAAGGGAGTAATATTTTTCATAAATTTCATACATGTTTATATTCCATGACCTTTTGTTTGAGTTTTCTTCTTGATAAGTAGATGACAAACATAGATGAAGAGGGTGGAATTGTTTTTGGCAACAAGTTTTTCTTTGTATTTTTCCACCTCTTATTAGCATTCTCCTTAGAATTTTGCTCTCCACCTAGCACGTTTTGCTCACACCCTGCAGCCGTTCCATATTTACCCTTGCGCATGTTAACTAACGCAAGTGTAAATGTATGCGTTAGTTAACATGCGTTGCGCAACTTAAGTAACGCAAGTGTTAAACACTGCGTGAGTTAACTTGCGTACACATTAAGCACTACGTGAGTTAACTCACGCACAGTCTGTGCATACAACCAACAGAGTTGGAAACCTCTTTTCTCCCTGTTTTTCCAATCATTCTTTCATACATTCATTCAAGAACAGAATTTTCATCATTCATTCAATAATACATTCAATCAACATCAACTCATAATTATATTACGAAAAATAACGGGATAAAATAAGCGAATAACATAACGGATAATGTCATAAAAACGCTAAAAAGCGTAAGTGTAATCGGAGTACAACGAAATCCAACAAAATGTCAAACAAAAAATAAAACTACACAAGTCATAAAACATAAAAGCCAAGTCATGCTGGTCCATCCCGTGAACTCCTCCTCCTCCTCCGCGGTGTCGGCATCTGCTCCAGCATGCTCCACTCAGACTGTATGCCCTGTATGATGCGAAGAACCTCTGGATTACCAAACACATCTGGATGCCCAAGTGCACTGTCCACTCTAGCCCTGATGTTGCTGATGATCTAGTATGGGTCCGGAGGATGTCTGGCCCACTGCTGCTCAACAAGAACCTCCTCGTAAGCAGGGACAGGACGAGGAGGGGCATCAGCTGCGTAGTCAGGAATGGCCGCAGGGGGGTTCACAATAGGATGTGATACTCTAACGAACCATTTCATGTACCCCCTAGTATGAGCCCATGACTGGTTATCCGGAACCGGATGACCCCTCTGCTGATGGCTGAGGACATGTAGAGCAAACTCAGTGAAGGCATGGGCCACATCATCCGCCGCAAGATCCTCTATATCTGTAGGAGGCCTGGGAATTCTCTGGACATACCCGTACTGCCTAAGAACCCGCTCTGGCAAGTGACGGACCATCTTGTCTTTGCCGGCCATGATCCATCCTGAGTACCAGCATATATCCTGAAAGGGCGTGAGGTGTCGTCGTCTCTCGTACGGCATCCAGGTGACATGAGAAAGGTCCATCGAATCAATGGCAGCTCGGTAGTGTCCCGGATCAATAAAGCCCCTGGGAGGTTTCCATTTACTCACAAGCGGGGAAACAGTAGGGTCGTAGGCATCATCATCAATCCTCGGAATGATGTTCGAGAAGTGCGCCAAAGTCCATCCCTGCAAACACAAAGAAACAAATATTTATATTACCGCAAGAATTATACAAACAACTAAACATTTACGATCCAATAAGTAAAAAAGAAGAAAAACAATTATTACCACAAGCAATGTCATGTAACCGCCAATGGAGGCCACAGATGAGTCGGAGGTAAGAGATAACTGGTCATATAGGAAAGCAAGTCCCATCCCACCCCATGACCAGTTGTCCAACTCGTCCATATCTTGCAGCGCAAGCAGCCAAAGCAGATTAATGTTTTTGCTGTTCTTGGCGGAAAAAATGGTCCAGCCAAGCAAGAGCAACAGAAACGCCTTAACACAGGCTAATCTAACTACAGCTCGCTCGTTCTCCTCCTCCACTGTGTCAACCTCAAGAAGCTGATTACACCTATTCAAGAGCTCCTCATATCGCCTCTTCAGTACACCAAAACTGATGTGAGAACCACCCTATTTTATCAGCTCCTTAGCGGCATCCTCCTCTGTAAACAGTAGGTCTGTCTGCATCATCTCTAACCCCTCCTCACGGGTTAACTCTCTATCAGGAAGGAGTCTCCCAGTGATGGGAATGCCTAGGAGACACGCCACATCATCTAGTGTGATGGTCATCTCTCCAACAGGTAGATGGAAGCTGCTGGTCTCCTCATGCCATCTCTCTGTCATCGCACAGACAAACCCGTGAGATATGTTCTCATACCCACTTGTCAGGAGGGGAGTCAGACCGGACATATTCACTTCACTCCAAAACCACTCATTTTGTTCCCCCGGAATAGGCAATGCCAAATTTTTAATGCTCAGCTTCTTCCCGTGGGAGATACCTTTCACCCTATGTTTTCTTCGAAACTGAAATACAAAAACAAAACACAACAAATAATAAGTCGTTAAATAAATAATAAGTAAAACAAACATTAAATATATGCTAACATAAATGTTAATTCTAACATTAAATAAGTAAAATAATAATTAGAATAAGTTGTATAAATAGTAAAAGAAGTAAAATAAACAGTAAGAAGTAAAATAAACAACATTAATTATTTTAATTGAATTTTAAAACAAAAAATAAGTAAAATAAACATTAAATTATACTTACATCGGCATCAACCCATATCCTACATGCCACATGTCCACCAAAGTTAGGTAAAAGCGAGAGTTCAGAAGGCCCCCCTGCATAGCCGTCCGGACCGGCCTCGTACACCACCCTCGGCACCCCCTGAAAACGAGGCTCGGGCTGCTCATGCTGCTGAGGCTGCTCAGGCTCATCATTCTGCTGAGGCTCCTCAATAACAGGCGGCTCCTCAACAACAGGCTCCTCAATAACAAACTGGTACTGGTGAGACTGAGGCTCCTGAAACTGATACGCATCATGCGGCTGCTGATAGACCTCATAATGCGGCTGATACTGCGTTGGGTCCATAGTCTGGGATGGACCCGTCTGCGACGTTGACCCCTCTGCAACGTCATCTCCATCTCTAGCAAGTCTCGTTCCCCCACCTCTCCCTCGACCAGCCATAGGAGGGCGTAGTGCTTGCTTCTCCCTCCGTGCACTACTAGTAGGGGCAGGTCTCCCTAACCTAAGTCTGTCAGTCCTATCCTGAGGCGGCTCAGGCGGTCTCTGAGACATATTCCTCCTAGACATATCTGCACAACATTTAACAAAACACAAATTCAATATACATTTTCACACGCACATTGTGTCATTTCCAACAATTCAACAACAACACTAAAATTCCAACAATGTCATTTCAATCCGTAAACTACCACATTGCAGTCAAACATGTTATAATCAAAATTAACAAACCATATGCTAACTAATTTGATAAGTCACAATCCAAAAAAACAAAATAATTACCATTGAGACATTTTACCAAACACATGGTGTGCAATTTTCAAACAACTACCTTAATCTAACAATTTGTAGACCCTAAACTACCACATTCTACTCTAAACAACTTCTAAACAACAATTCCTAAGTTAATTCGTCACTAACATTCATCAAAATTAACATGCAAACCAAATTTATAAAAACCTAAAAATGTCATATTTCTTAAAAAAAAACTAAAATTTCTACAAGTTAAATGCAATTAAGTCTGGTAATCATCACTTACTTGATAATGTGGGAGAAATTGGCTTTGAATGGTGCAAGAATGATGAAAATCGGATATGAGGGGAAAATTTTCGAAGTAGAGAAGTTGGAGAAATGAGGGAAATGTGTTTCTGTGTTGCTGATAAATGACTTAACTAACGCTGCGCAAGTTAACTTACGCAACGCATGTTAAGTCACGCATAAATCACAACTTGCGCATGAAGGTGAGAAAAACACAAGAAGGGGGGGTTGAATTGTGTTTTTAAAAAATTCTTCGTTTCTCCTAAAAACTGAACACACTGATCAGAAGCTAAGTGAGACAGCTTCTGAAGTGATAATCAGAATCTAAATGCAGCGGAATAAAACAGAGAGAGAGAAGAAGAACGACACAAAGCAATTATACTGGTTCCTTCCACAATCCGGAAGTAGTCCAGTCCCCCTTGCACTTCCAAGGAGATTTCACTATGAGTAATATCTGATTACAAATGCTCAAGCACACAAGCAAGAGACTTCCTTTGCTCAAGCACACAAGCTAGAGACTTCCTTTGCTCAAGAACACAATCAAGAGACTTCCTGCTCAAGCACAACTGCAAGAGACTTCCTAACTAAACAAAATTACACAGAAAATTGTTTAAGGTTGAACACTTGATATACAATTAGAGGTGCTCTCAATACAAATCAGATACAGACTCAATGGACTTAAGAATTTCTAAGATATGACTTTGAGACACAGAAATTCTAAGTGAATGCAGAACAATTTCAGCAGAGGTTTGGCACTTGTAAAAATGTTATGAGTCTTTCGTTCAGCGTTCTTGCATTACCAAATCTCTAGGTCTTCACTCCTTTATATAGAGGTGTGAAAGAGACGTTGTGAAATTGCCAGCACACCAAAGAGTCGTTGTTGAAGCTTGATCTTTCACCAATGATCTTTTGCCTGATTTGGTTGTTGTCCTATGAAGAACCAATTTGAAATCCATTCCTTATCCAAAGGAACATATATGCAGGCGAGACCGTATTCTGGAGCTGTTTTCTTGTCTTGTAGCGTGGACACAAAACAGAGTAGTGGAGAACGTGGTTGTACAATTCGTACAATAGTACAATGTCAACGCTTTCGTCCAAATTGCAAGCCCATGCCTTCAAACACCTTCGAAATGACCGTTGCAATGTTCCACTGATTTTCTGCTGTGTTTTCGAAACCAATAGACAGCTTTTGCAATGTAGATTCTTCAATCTTTGAATGTTTTGCAAATCCAGTTGATCTTCAGCTTCTGGTGAAATGACTTCTGATGAGGCAGCTTCTGATGATGCAGCTTCTGATGAAGCAGCTTCTGCAGCTTCTGATGGTGCAGCTTCTTCAGCTTCTGATGATGTGGCTTCTGGACCTCTTGTCTTCAGGAGCACTATTCTTCAGGAGCAGCTTTACTTCAGGAGCGCTATTTCTTCAGGAGCAGCTTGAGTTCAGGAGCGCTTTGCCTTCAGAATCATCTAAGCTTCATTTACTTTTGCTCTTTATTTGCTCATTCAGAACCAATCAATGATGTAACTTTTTTAACTGCGGTCCTGTACACTTGAACAAATATTAGCTAGTCCAATTTACAATTTTTAATACCTTGTTATCATCAAAACTTTTTAAGGTTCATTGTTAAACACATTTTGTTCCAACAATCTCCCCCTTTTTGATGATGACAAACAATAGTATTTAAAAATTGATCAATTGTTGTTAATCTAATTAACAAGTTGACCTTGGGGTTCTGAGGTTTGTAAGCTCAGAGTCTGAGGTTTGTAAGCTCTAACTCCCCCTGAGTCTGATAGTCTTTAAGGTGAGGTTTGTAAGCTCCCCCTAAGTTCTATCCAGGTTAATTAAATTCATTTTTCGCACAATAATATCAGAGCTAAAAAAAATTGAAAGAATTGACTTATAGATAAGAAGAATGGTTCAATTAATTGTTATTTGAAATTTGATACTCCCCCTTTTTGATACACCGATAAAAAGGATAGAAATTTTCAAAATTTTCAAACATTAATTAATGGGGCTCAGAGCCTTTAAATACTTTCACATATACTCCCCCTTTTGTCATTAGCAAAAAGACATAAACAAAAAGAAGAGATGAGAAAAACTCAAGATTAAAGGTTCAGAGCATAATTCAAATAAATTAAAGCATATTAACCATCTTAAAAAATTAAATAAACAATCATAGCAAGCAAATAATAACACACAAGGTATAAACAAGATATAAACAGTTAAAGATGTAATATATAAAGGTGAGAAAAACACAAGATAGAAACAGTTAAAGATTTTCAGAAGCAAAGAGAACTAATTCAGAAGCAGAAATGAACAAAGAATATCAAAAGCCTAAAAAGACAGAAAAATAAGCTAAAAGAGTGCAACTATGAGTTTGGCTTATTTCTCTAAAATCTTCTTCAGAAGCTCTTGAACATCAGCATACTTCTTGTCCATAACTTTTCTGTAGTTGTCTTCTCTGATCTTGGCTTCTTGCATGTCAGCTTCCAACTGTGATATCTTCAGCTTCTGCTCTATTAGCTCTGTTTCAAGCCTGTCATTTTCTTCTTTGAGCACCTTGTTCTCCTGAGCTAGAGCCAGGTTTGGTGCATCAATCTTCTCTAGGATCTCATAAGGAATGATCAGATTCAGCTCCTTAGGCAGGAATTCATCAGGTTCTCTGCCTCTGATACTGAGTGGATTCTTCACCCAAGTACCAAGAACTTCTACATCTCCAGCATTCTCTTCAATGCCATTCAACCAATCTTCCAGCTTCTGCTTGGCTTGCTCTTGAGCCTCAATACAGGAATCATGCAGAGCTGAAATCAGGTTGATGACCCTTTCCTTGATCCTTCTCCATTGCTTCTGATAGCTTATTGTATGACCCAAGTCATTTCTACTTGCTATCAGTCTGAGAACTTCAGAACCAATATCTTCCCACACATCTTTTAGTACTTGAGAATCCAGGTAAATGGTGGGAGGTGAAGGTTGTTTAGAGGGTTTTGGAGGGGCTAGAGGAACAATTGGTAGGTTTGATGATGATTGGTCATTTGTAGTTGATGATTGGCTGGTTGATGGTTGGTCAGGAGTGGGGTCAACTACCATATCAGAGGCATGATCATATTGATCATCCTCAGAGTCTGTGTTCATATCACATACACCAGTATGGTGGATGATCTTGATGACTTGAACTGGTGAAGAAGATATGGAAGCAGAGGTTAGCTCAGGAACAATGTGTTCAGGAGCGGTAGTTTCAGGTTCATGTTCAGAAGTGGGTTTAGTAACTGGTTGTTCAGGAACAGAATGTTCAGGAACGGTCTTTTGAGGAGTTGGTTGTTCAGGAACAGATGGTTCAGGAACAATTGGGGGTGATGAAGTTGTAGGGGGTGAAGAGCCTTTTTCTAGTGAAGGTGTTTGTTGTGGGGGGTCTTCTGAAACAACTTTATCAGAAGCAGTTGCTTCTGGAGTTGTCTCAGAGGCTTTCTCTGAGGTTGTGGTAAAGCCAGATTGGGGTAGTTCACCTAGATAATGACTTTCTAGGCGATCTAAAAGAGATGTGTCTTCAGAAGGAATAGAGGATGTGCTATAAGATTTGTGAGAAACTTGAGATACCTTAGATAACATTGCTGAGTTATCTACTGCTTCTGAAGTTCCAAGATTCTGAACTTGCTCCACATTTTCAGCAACAGCTTCATCCACTATTAGAGTCCTTTCTCCTTCCTGTTCTTTTTCAAGTTCTTTCATGGCTTTCCGTTCTTGCCTATTTGCCAAATAGTCATCAGAAAGTTCCTTAGCCATTCTATTCATGGCTGGAGTCATTTCAACCATGGAACTTTTCTTGTCAACAGGAGCCTTCTTCCTTTTCAGCTTTGGCTCAGCCTCTTCTTCTTCTATTTCTTCGAGAGCTTCATCTAGCTGCTCTTCGGTGATTACTAAATCTGCCTTACCTTTTCTTCTTTTCTGAGGAATAGAAGCAGCACCAACCTTCTGTATCTTTCCTTTATCATTGGCAGAAACAGATTCATCTTCAGACTTAGCAACCTTTTGCTTTTTGGTTTTAGCAACAGCAGCTTCTGACTCAGTGCTAGTTCTGGCCCTCTTTCCTTTAGTAGGAGCAGCATCAGATTCTGAACTAGTTCTGGCTCTCTTCCCTTTGGGTGCATCAGAAACAGCTTCTGACACAGCAACTGCCTTGGCCTTCTTGCCTTTCCCTTTAGCAACAGCAGCTTCCTCCTGAGAGCTCGCATTTTCCTCCAAGACGTACTCAGCTACTAATTTAGCTAAGTGTTCAGGATTACTTTCCTTAAAGATGGAAGGAAAGTCCCTGATAATCTCAGATTCTTCTGTGGTCATCTCCAACCACTTTTCATCTTTAGGGGCTGTCTTGAAAACATGCATAGAATGCAATGTCTTGCTACTGATAGTCTTCTCAGCAGTAGAAACTTCGAAGCATTTATCAGAAGCATCTCTTGTCTTTTTCAAGAAATCCAGCACTCTTCATTGATAAAAGATTTCTGATAACAATCTTCCACAGGGCACTTGTTTCCTTCCTTTGACAGTGCCTTCATTAATAGCCCAGCAGAGATAATCCATGACATATCTGGGGAAATTAATCTTCTCAAGCATGGCCATGAAGTAGATTGCCAGTTTCTGTTGATGATTTGGTTGGTCAGACCCTCCTGCTCTTAGAAAGAAGCAATTAGTACAGAATTTCACCAACATCCTGTGATGAATCTCCATTTCAGAAGGCTTAGCATCTTTGTTACCACCCAGAAGAGTGTTGTAGTAGCTTTGCAGCAGGACATCATCCTTCTTAACTATTTCTTGAAACCTTCCTTCTGCATTCATTCTACAAGCTTTAGCTATTATCTCCTCTGTGATGGTTACAGGAATACCCATCACTTCAGACCTTATCTCAAGGCTACTGAAGGAAGTGGGATTCAACTCTATCTCCATCTTTCCTTTCTTCGACCCAGCTTGTTTACCTGCTACCTTCACAGGCTTTTCATTGTACACTTCAGCTTTTAACCAAAAGTCCTTGACCAAGTTCACATAAGTTGGCCCATTTAGCATCTTGAAATACTCAGACAACTTCTGAGTTTCTATCAATCCTTCCATGTTCACTTTGTACTTCTTAAGTGAAGTGAAATCCACCGGTGATTCTATTTGAACTATTAAAGATTTCCATGGAATATCCATAGTCTTCTCTTTGTAGACTGACCCAGATCCTGATGCGCCTTGCTTGCTTGATGATGCCATTTGATGATGATTGAAGAAGATTTAGAGAATTTAGGGTTCTAATGTTTTTGCGCTTACTTCGCAAGAGGTTTGAGAGCAAAATGTGTTTGTTGTGAGTGAGTAGTGTGTGAATTGACAAAGTGTTAAAAGTAAAAAGATTGCAATTCAAAAGAGACAAACAAACATAACATTAATGACAAAATTGGGGGCGCGTGAAAAGTACTTTCAAAGCTATTAAATCATCATTGCCCTTTTAGTTATACACCAACACATACAGGCCACGTAAGAAGTTCACAGAGTAACTACCAAGTTAGTGGGCCAGAAGTTACTTTTAAAAAGTAACTCCCAACGTTTCCACTAATTCAACTATTCAGAAGCAATAAATCCAGCTTCTGGACTTCAGATGCTGACGTCATCATCAGAAGCGAGTTTTCCTCAGAACCTCAATAAAGAGCTTCTGATGAACTACTGCTTCTGAACTAACTTCAGAACCTAAAATCCTATTCAGGAGCAAGCAAACATCTAATCAGATACGTAGTGCATGTTCAAATTTTTCTTTATAAAATCAAATCGTTCAACAGTTAAAGGCTTAGTAAATATATCAACCCATTGATTTTCAGTATCAATGAATTGTATATCTAAAATTCCTTTTTGAACATAATCTCTGATAAAATGGTGTTTGATTTCAATGTGCTTAGCTCTTGAATGCAAAATTGGATTTTTAGACAAACAAATAGCAGCAGTATTATCACAATAAATGGGAATACTGTTAGCAGTTATCTGATAATCTTCCAACTGATGTTTCATCCAAAGTAGTTGTGTACAACAACTTGCAGCTGAAATGTATTCTGCTTCTGCTGTAGACATAGCAATAGTTGTTTGTCTTTTGCTAGCCCAGGATATAAGATTATCACCCAGAAATTGACAGTTGCCACTGGTTGACTTTCTTTCAATCCTATCACCAGCATAATCAGCATCACAGAATCCAATTAGCTTATAATCTAAGGATTTCCTATAAAGGAGTCCAAGATTAGTTTTCCTTTCAAATACCTGAAGATTCTCTTGACAACAGTCATATGAGATTCTCTAGGATCTGATTGGAATCTTGCACACAAGCATACACTGAATAAAATATATGGCCTAGATGCAGTGAGGTATAACAAAGAACCAATCATACCTCTATACAGCTTCTGATCTACTTTAGCTCCTTCATCTTCTTTGCTTAAGGTGCACGTAGGGTGCATTGGAGTGTTCATCACTTTACAATCTTCAAGTTTGAACTTCTTCAGAAGCTCCTTTGTGTACTTTGATTGATGAACATAGACTCCATCTTTGCATTGATTGATTTGAATGCCAAGGAAGAACTTCAGCTCTCCCATCATGCTCATTTCAAATTCATCCTGCATTAACTCAGAAAATTCCTTGCAAAGAGATGCATTAGTAGAACCAAATATTATATCATCAACATATATTTGCACAACAAGAATATCTTTCCCAAGGGTCCTTCTGAAGAGTGTAGTATCAACCTGTCCTCTTTTAAAATCATTCTTGATTAAGAAATTACTTAGTCTATCATACCAAGCTCTGGGAGCTTGTTTCAAGCCATATAGTGATTTCTTCAGTTTAAAAACATGGTCAGGATATTTAATATCCTCAAATCCAGGAGGTTGCTTGACATACACTTCTTCTTCTATGACACCATTTAGAAATGCACTCTTGACATCCATTTGATATAATATTATGCCATGATTAACTGCATAGGAAAGAAGTAACCTGATTGCTTCCAATCTTGCAACTGGAGCAAACGTTTTAGTGTAATCAATGCCTTCTTGTTGACTATACCCTTGTGCAACAAGCCTGGCTTTGTTTCTTGTTACTTCACCTTGCTCATTCAGCTTGTTTCTGAATACCCATTTTGTTCCAATAATGTTCTTGTGCTGAGGTTTGGGTACCAGATCCCACACATCATTTCTTTGAAATTGATTCAACTCTTCTTGCATAGCTAGGATCCATCCATCATCTGAAAGTGCTTCATCAACTGTTGTAGGTTCAATCATTGAGATTAGTCCAATCATTGACTCTACTTGTCTGAAATGTAATCTTGTTCTTCTTGGACTATCTTTGTTTCCAATGATTAGCTCCTCAGGATGTGAAGACTTGTGTTTGAATGTGTTTCTGGGAGGATCTTCTTGATGTGAGCCATCTTGTGCTTCATCAGAAGCAGTTTCATCTTGCGCTTCTGATGTGGGTTCAACTTCTGGACTATCTTCAGATTCAGCTATCTGATCAGGTTCTGGAGTAACTTCAGGAACCTGTATCTCTGCAAAACTTTCATCTTGCTTTGAAGTTTTATCTTCAAGCTCTTTGTCATCAAATTTAACGTGCATAGATTCTTCAACACAGAGTGTTTCTGAATTATACACTCTGTATGCCTTTGACCTTTCAGAGTAACCTAAAAAGATTCCTCTTTGGGCCTTGGCATCAAATTTCTTTAGGTAGAGCTTGTTGTTCAGAATGTAACATGTACATCCAAATTGAAGAAAGTAAGAGATATTGGGTTTTCTTCCTTTAAAAAGTTCATATGCTGTTTTCTCCAAAATAGGTCTGATATAGATCCTGTTTTGAACATAGCATGCCGTATTCACTGCTTCTGCCCAAAAATGTTTTGGTAAATTGTTTTCATGAATCATGGTTCTGGCCATTTCTTGTAAAGTTCTATTCTTTCTCTCAACAACCCCATTTTGTTGTGGTGTTCTAGGAGAAGAGAATTCATGGAAAATTCCATGTTTTTCACAAAAAGCTTCAAATGGCTCATTTTCAAATTCTCCACCATGATCACTTCTGACTTTCAAAATTTTTGATTCTTTTTCAGATTGAATTTGAGTGCAGAAGCTACTGAACACATCACACGCAACATCTTTACTCTTTATGAATTTCACCCAAGTCCATCTGCTGTAATCATCAACAATGACTAATCCATATTTACTTCCATATAAGGATGCAGTACTCACTGGTCCAAATAAATCAATATGGAGTAATTCTAAAGGTCTTGAGGTTGAAACAATGTCTTTGGTTTTAAAAGATGATTTCACAATTTTCCCTCTCTGACATGCACCACAGAGTGCATCTGAATGATAGTCAATGTCTGGTAGCCCTTTCACAAGTTGTAACTTACTAAGCTTAGAGATTAACCTCCAGTTAGCATGTCCCAACCTTCTGTGCCACATCCATTTCTTATCATTCACTGATAGTAGGCAAAACACCTTCTGATCAGCCAGTTCAGAAAAATTGATTTTATAGACATTGTCAACTCTCTTTCCTTTGAACACAATGGATTTGTCTTCCTTGTTGATTACTGTACAGTTGGGTTTTTCAAAAAGCACATCATAACCATTATCATAAAATTGACTAATGCTCAAAAGGTTATGTTCAAGACCATCTACCAACCATACATTATTAATTGAGGTAGAGGAATTACCAATAGTTCCTGTACCTATGATCTTGCCTGACTGGTTGCCTCCAAATTTCACATTTCCTCCCTCTTTCATTGTTAGGCTGAGGAACATGGACTTGTCTCCTGTCATGTGTCTTGAGCAACCGCTGTCTAGGTACCATGATCTTTGCTTTGGCACTGCTCTTAGACATACCTGCATCATTGACATTTTTAGATTTAGGTACCCATTGTTCTATGGGTCCTGGAAGGTTAGTACTTAAGGCTTTACTCTTCACTTCTTGTACCTTGTGCTGTGAGTTGGGTTGCTTCTGATTAACCATCACCTTAGGTATTGGTACTTCAGAAGCAGCAACTGTCTTCTTCTGAAACTTAGGCTTCAGAACCCCAGATTTTGGTTTCACCAGACTCTGAGGAATAGGTTCTGATCTTTTCAGGATCCCAACCTTTGAAGTCTTGGAATCAGATTTGATCATAGCCTTTGACTTAGAGTTCTTTGGCTTTGAAGTAATCTTAGCCTTAGGACTAGAAGCTTCAGGTTCTGATTGAACAACAGTTTCCAACTCAGCCCCTTCTGGTACAAAGAATGTTTTCAGACCTTCCTTGATGCATTCACAACAAGATTTTAGATTGGTTTTCTCAAGTTTCACTTCTGGAAAACCAATTCCTCTGCCATTGTTCTTGTAAATGCTGTAAATCATAGAAGCTACTCTGCTTCTGTCAATGCCAGATATAATAAAATCTTCAAGAGCAATTTCATGATTACTTAAAGATTTTTCATTACACTTTTCTTGTAGCTTCTGACATAAGAACCTGAGCTGATCTTCATATGTTTTACACATGAAGTCAAAGCCCCTAAGTCCTTGTTCAGAAGCTTTCAGATCCAATAGAGTTGATTTTTGCTGTTGTACCAAATCAGCATATTTTTCTTTTAAATCCTTCAACTCATTGGTTCTTACTTCAAAATGTGTAAGAAGTTCTTTAAGTGACTCAACAAGTTCATCTCTGGGAATTTTGGAATATACCTCGTTTTCATCTTCTGAGTCTGAATCTGATCCAGCTTCTGAAATTGCTGTTGCTACCAACCCAACAGCTACCTTTGCATCTTCATCAGCTTCCTCTTTATCAGATCCAGATTCACTACCCAAATCATCCCAGGTTGCCATTAAACTCTGCTTAATCTGCTTCTTGAATTTGCTTGGTTTGAATGTAGACCTCTTTGACTTGTC
Organism: Medicago sativa; assembly: GCF_051527215.1. NCBI lineage: Eukaryota > Viridiplantae > Streptophyta > Magnoliopsida > Fabales > Fabaceae > Medicago > Medicago sativa. The sequence goes on from NC_140753.1 coordinate 6,903,787, forward strand.
CTTTGACTTTTCTCTTTGAAGATCAGGGCATTCAGCAATGAAGTGTCCTGGCTTCTTACAGTTGAAGCATCCCTTCTGATCTTCTTTCTTTGAGCTTCTGGAGTTACCCCTTCTGGAGAGAAACTTTCTGTTCTTCTTGGCCAGATATTGAAGTCTGTTTGAGAGCATGGCCATTTCAGCAGCATCTAGTTCAGAATCTGAACTTGACTGTTCTTCCTCTTCAGATTCAACCACTTTGAGAGCTTTTGATGACTTGCCTTTGGATGGAAGAGCTATTGATTTACTCTTCTTAGTAGACTCATGTTCATTAAGACTTAACTCATGAACTTTGAGAGAACTAACAAGATCTTCGACACTTAAAGTGTTTAAATCTTTAGCTTCCTCAATGGCAGTCACTTTTGGTCTCCATCTGGCAGGTAAGCTTCTGAGTATCTTGCTTACATGATCAGAAGCAACATAGCTCTTCTTTAGAATCTGTAGCCCAGAAACTAAGGTTTGAAACCTTGAGTACATCTCCTCAATAGTTTCATCATCCTTCATCTTGAATAACTCATACTGATGTACGAGCAGGAGAGCCTTTGCTTCTTTGACCTTCTTGCTCCCTTCATAATTTGAACAGAGAGAAGCAAACATAGCTTTAGCAGTGGATTTGTCACTCATCTTCATGTATTCTGCTTTGGGTATGGCAGTGACAAGGGCTCCTCTGATAATATGATGCTTCTTGTAAAGTTTCCTCAGTTCTGGAGTATGTTTCTTTCTATCCACAGCAGCTCCTTCTTCATCAAGGACTAAATCACCAACACCATCTTCCAGAATATCCCATAATTCTTCATCTAGGCTCATGATGTAACTGTAAAAGTTGGTCTTCCACCAAGAGAACTCTTTAGCATCTCCATTGAATTTTGGAATCTTTCCAACACTGGATTTCTTACTATCACTATAATCATGTGAGACATGTTTATAGCTAGTATCACCAGAACCAGTAGGAGGAGGAGTAGACATGTTTTTCTCAGATCTTTGACTGTTGCACGGTTAAGTGTTACACAACAGACCAAGGCTCTAGATACCAATTGAAGGTGAGAAGAACACAAGAAGGGGGGGTTGAATTGTGTTTTTAAAAAATTCTTCGTTTCTCCTAAAAACTGAACACACTGATCAGAAGCTAAGTGAGACAGCTTCTGAAGTGATAATCAGAATCTAAATGCAGCGAAATAAAACAGAGAGAGAGAAGAAGAACGACACAAAGCAATTATACTGGTTCCTTCCACAATCCGGAAGTAGTCCAGTCCCCCTTGCACTTCCAAGGAGATTTCACTATGAGTAATATCTGATTACAAATGCTCAAGCACACAAGCAAGAGACTTCATTTGCTCAAGCACACAATCTAGAGACTTCCTTTGCTCAAGAACACAATCAAGAGACTTCCTGCTCAAGCACAACTGCAAGAGACTTCCTAACTAAACAAAATTACACAGAAAATTGTTTAAGGTTGAACACTTGATATACAATCAGAGGTGCTCTCAATACAAATCAGATACAGACTCAATGAACTTAAGAATTTCTAAGATATGACTTTGAGACACAGAAATTCTAAGTGAATGCAGAACAATTTCAGCAGAGGTTTGGCACTTGTAAAAATGTTATGAGTCTTTCGTTCAGCGTTCTTGCATTACCAAATCTCTAGGTCTTCACTCCTTTATATAGAGGTGTGAAAGAGACGTTGTGAAATTGCCAGCACACCAAAGAGTCGTTGCTGAAGCTTGATCTTTCACCAATGATCTTTTGCCTGATTTGGTTGTTGTCCTATAAAGAACCAATTTGAAATCCATTCCTTATCCAAAGGAACATATATGCAGGCGAGACCGTATTCTGGAGCTGTTTTCTTGTCTTGTAGCGTGGACACGAAACAGAGTAGTGGAGAACGTGGTTGTACAATTCGTACAATAGTACAATGTCAACGCTTTCGTCCAAATTGCAAGCCCATGCCTTCAAACACCTTCGAAATGACCGTTGCAATGTTCCACTGATTTTCTGCTGTGTTTTCGAAACCAATAGACAGCTTTTGCAATGTAGATTCTTCAATCTTTGAATGTTTTGCAAATCCAGTTGATCTTCAGCTTCTGGTGAAATGACTTCTGATGAGGCAGCTTCTGATGGTGCAGCTTCTTCAGCTTCTGATGATGTGGCTTCTGGACCTCTTGTCTTCAGGAGCACTATTCTTCAGGAGCAGCTTTACTTCAGGAGCGCTATTTCTTCAGGAGCAGCTTGACTTCAGGAGCGCTTTGCCTTCAGAATCATCTAAGCTTCATTTACTTTTGCTCTTTATTTGCTCATTCAGAACCAATCAATGATGTAACTTTTTTAACTGTGGTCCTGTACACTTGAACAAATATTAGCTAGTCCAATTTACAATTTTTAATACCTTGTTATCATCAAAACTTTTTAAGGTTCATTGTTAAACACATTTTGTTCCAACAGCGCATGTTAAGGTGCGCAGCGTGACTTAACTTGCGCAGGGGTAAAAATGGAATGGCTGCAGGGTGCGAGTGATTTGTGCTGGGTGGAGAGCAAAATTCTTCTCCTTACCCTATATTTTCATTTGACTTTGGTGGATTCATGGGCCTAGCCTAGGGTAGAGTTTGTGATTTCCAATTTTTGATCTTCACAATTGATTTAATCTCCTCATCCATAGCATTCCTCATCTCCATATTTTCTCTTTCATAGTTTTTTTTTTTTTTTTGAGCAATTCTCTTTCATAGCTTAGTCAAAATATATTTTCTCACTATCTGTCAAAAGGAAATATAACTCCTAAAAGTCAACAATAACTTAATTAGTCATTTCATAAATGTGAAAAATGTAGTTTATCTTCCTTGAACTTTTTCTTGAGCTTCTTTCTTTGTAAGTAGATGACATTAGAGGTGAAGATGACTAAATATAATTAGCGGTAGGTTCGTAGATATATTTCTTTTTTCTACCCGAAGTCAAGATAGTTAAACACACTTAACTACTAGTACTATTCTTAATATGTGTAAAATCAATTACTTTTTCGTATAATTAGGTCGAAAGTGAGTTCTATTATAAATCTTTAATGAGATTGAGGATTCATTGAGCTTATACCGGTAAGATTTGTAATGCTATTACAAGTAAATTGTCAATGGTTTCAAACAACAATCGGGCATGATGCAAATTGGATCTCTGCAATTCCACCATTACTCTAATTTGTTGGAACTCATGGTCTACATGGATTTTTATTATGACATAACTCTTCCCCATATTCTTCAATAAGGCAATGCTTGTGCAAACTTTCTGGTTAAGATGGAGACGAGTTGGTGGGACACTTATCATGGTTTTAAGAGGCCTCAACAAGGTTATATTTGGCCTTGTTGGGGGATGATTTAGGGGTTTCTTTTTCTAGCCAAGGGTACATTCCACTTGATTTTTTTTTTTTTTTTTGGATTTGTAGATGAAGTGACATGTACCAATAAAAACTCATACATAACCGTGAGATTTTGAGTTCAAAGTCGAGTGCGTGTCTAACCTATTAGTATCAATATTGTCAGTTGAATTGCATCTTACAAACAACTCTCGTGATTTTTGTTGAGTATGGCTTATATATAGACATGGAAGAAATGCAAGGGGTGAGAGTAGAGGTATTGTTGTAATGTGAGTCATAGTATTATATATACGACTTGTAACATCGAAACTCTAATTCACTCAAGAAATATACGAAACTATAGTTGCTTTATAGTATAGAGGTAGACATCATTGACCAAACTGCGTATACAAATAGCAACAGGGAGGACAGTTGGGGGAGTGCAATGACGGAGGATCGAGATCCATTTTGAAATTGATATTGTAACATAGAATAATATTAGTCCTTCATTGGTGTCCGCTTAAAACTAGTGTAGGACTATTGAAAAAAAAAACTAGTGTAGGACTAATAAACCAAAAAGAAAATATTGGTGGACACCCGTACCACCTAATCCACACATTTTCTATGTCCTAATTTTGTTTTTTGAAGGGTGAGAATATGGGATCCACCAGAAGTGTAAAATTGGTGGATCTTGTGTCTAAATATCAGCACCTTAAACTCTAATAGAAACTACATTGATAAAAAAAAACTGAGTTATATTTGAACACTAACAATTCTTTTAACACTCATTTTATGTAAAAAAAAAATTATGACAATCATTTAACCCTTCATTTCCTTTTAATAATTTTTTTTAAGACTCTCTCTCTTTTTTTTTCCCATCACACCATTGATCTATGACCACACTTACCGTTTCTTTCTCTCAACGTGAAAATAAGGATTATAAAAAGGAGAAAACTTAGGTACAGTACATACCTACTGTTGGTCCTGTTCCCAATTAAATTATAACACGTGTACAGTTTTTAACACGTCACTCGTTAATTATTAACACCATCAAGTTTTTTGTATTTTCCAGTATCATCCTCTTCTTCAATGGGGCCAAAACCACCGCTCCCGTCGTACCGTCAAAGAAAACGTACCACAACCACACATTTGATTTAGTATTTAAGATCAATATTTTAACTTTGATTTTCAGGTAGCTGATTCCAAATCCTTTTCTTAATTGATTCAATATTATGTATTTTAATTTGAGATGTGTAAGTGAAGATTGATTGTTGGATCTCCTCTTCAATCGACTACCACAAACTTCTTCTCTCCAATTTGCTGTGTCTGAGGGAACCAAAGCTATGAATACTTAAATTATTCCAAAGTAAAAAGGCAAGAAAAAAAGTGGAGGCCAAATCTAAATTTTCTTAGTATGAAGTTTTTTGACATTAAGAAACGGCAGGAAGGGAAAATTTTCGTACCCAGTGGTGGTGGTAAGTTGATCACGGTGGTGGTAGCCTGTTGATCTCGTAGAAAAGAGGATGTATTTTGTTGAAGTCATCCGTTGAAGACAAGATGGAAAAGTAACTGTGTTATTTTCTTAATTAAAAAATTTGGAAAAATAATACACGTGTCGTGTTGTGAGTGGAGAACAGGACCAACAGTGGGTATGGTACTGTCCCTAAGTTTTCTCCTTATAAAAAAAGTGTAAATAAGGTGTAGATAATTTTTCTAATAGAAGAAGAGTTAAATATGTTTTTGTTCCGTCTAAATATACCTACTTTCATTTTTAATCTCACTACAAATTTCTTTCAAACTCTAGTCCTTCTAAATTTTTGATGCCAATTTTAGTCTTTATTTGTTTAGAAGAGATCTCGCATCTTCCAAATGATTTTTTTTTATGACATATCATTATTGAGATATGAAAATATTATTAGTTTAATAATTTAACTATTTAATCTTTAATATTTATTAATCGATCTATAATTTCAAATTAAAGATTAGATTGTTAATTCAATATTAAATAGTTAAGATATTAAATTAATGATGTTTTAAGGTCTTAACAACAATGTATCACAAAAAAAAAGTTACTTCAAACATGCAACATGAACATTTAAAAAAAAAAATAGAGAGAACCAAAGTGTGTTTCACTTGGCTAACTTTGGTGCCATTGTTCAACCAGTTATTCCCATTTAAATAACTTATTTTCATCATTCATCCACTCCCTAAATACATTAAATCCGACATACTCTAAATCCGACCAAAGTTTGAAGAAACTTTTAGATGAATTAAAAATAAAAGTTAGTATTTTCAAAAGACCAAAGTATACTTAACCTTAAAATATGGGCAAATTCTAAAATATAAAGCTAACAACTAACTTTTTATTTCATGAAAATTATTGTTAATTTATAAATTTAGAAAGTAAGAGCAGATGTATTACGAATGTATCATAGAAGTTAAAAAAAAAATGAAAAAACGGTGGGCTAATGTTGAAAGTGGGATACTTTGAAGTTGCTTGTCCAAGTGGAGCCTAACCCAATTTATCTCATACTAGACCATCGACCCGTGCTCCGCACGGGTTCTACCAGCTTACACATGCGCGTTTGAAGTTACGATTATTAGTCTCTTCCTATATTAATTGGTTATAACTGAATCAATATGTAAGTAATATTTTATAAAATTCCAATTACGATAAATATTAGTCGCATAATGGTGACTTTAGTAATATAATTTGTTGCTACCATTGGAATGCAATAAATCAAAATATCGTACAAAAATCATTGATTTTTAGCACAACTTATCTTACATTACGAAATACTTTTGGATATACTACATTTGAAGTCACATTGGCATCTTGAACATTTTCATCCATTGTAAGCATCTTCAATCCATCTCTGGAGGTAACTCTTGATATTGCAACATATAACTGACCATGTGAAAACACATGACTTGGCAAATATATCTCAACTTTCTTCAGAGATTGTTCTTGACTTTTGTTAATAGTCATTGCGAAAGAAACAACTATCAGAAACTGTCTCTGTTGAAATTTGAAAGGTATCATGACATCAGAAGGAGTAAGAGATAATCTTGGTATAAAAAATTTTCTTGCATATATTGCTTCAAAATATGACCTTTCCTTCAGGCACAAATTTACCCATTCTAGTTATGATTAGTCTTGTGCCATTGCATAATCCTGATCTTTGATCTGTATTCCTTAACAACATCACTGGAACACCAACCTTTAACCTGAGTTTGTGATTTGGAAGACCAGGTGTATTAATTGTGTTGAGAAATTCAGGAGTGTGGACAACATCAATTGCATCGCAATTCGGGTTTGTTGCTAACGGCGAATCTTAACTCAGATACATTTTTGCTTCGCCTGGAATCAAATCCAATATATAGTCGTTTATTTGTTTGACAATTGAATGCTTTGGAGTTAATATGGACTTGTCTTGAAAATAAGCTATATCAGTCATGCTATCTAATATATTTGGATAGGTGATCTTGACAATAGTCGCAGTAGAATTCTTTGTGTTCATTATAACTTATAGTATTATTATTGCTTTCCATTAGTGATATCGGCAAAAGGAGTGCGCGAACTTATATTACGACTTTTTTACCTCATATGAATACAATGATGATCTTTAGAGGATTCTTGTGAAACTTGTTGCCCATTTCATGCCCAGTTTGGTTTTTTTTTCCTTCTATGCTTTAGATAACAAAGTCAATGGTTCATTTTTTGCAATGCCGATTAGTTGTCCATCAGTTAGGTATACATACACACACGTGTGGAGTCCTCCCATACACATGCGGCTCATATCATAAGTACTGCACAATTATAGATGTAAAACCAGTGCATGCTTGCTGATATATACTCCCTCCGGTCTCAAATATAAGAAAATATTCTTTTTTTAGGTTCATTGAGTAGTTACTGTATCTGGTCTACATTGTGAAGATGATACATTGATTATTTAATGAATCTAAAAAATGAATCTTTTCTTATATTTGAGACCGGATGAAGTACGTGCTTTGTGTATCTCAATACAGTAACAACTCTTCGTTTTATGCATGATTGCATTTTGGATCCACCAAAGTTACATAACGGTACAACTCATAACCAATGTCTTTTGTATGGTGTGTACCCAAAAACATATAATCATGCGACACATATTGCATAACAAAAAAATGCAATGTCAATTAAACTTCTCTAAATAGCGGCAAAAAGAGCATTGTAAACAAAGTGCATCAATAAACAATAAAAGCACAGAAACTAACAACAATATCTTATGACCTTAGTTTGTGAATCGATTTAAATAAATTTATTACTTAAAAAAAACACGTCAATTAAACTTTTCTAAACAACGGCAAAAAAGAGCAATGTAAAGGAAGTGCATCAATAAACAAAAACACCACAGAAACTAATGGAGAGCATTAGCATATGACCTTCATATGTGAATCAATCTAAAAGGACCTAAGCCCCAAAATTTCTACAAATAATTTCTTTTACCGAAAAAAAACTATTTTTAAAAAAAAATTATTGGAAAAAAATTACTGGGATTTTTTTTTACTTGAAAAAAATATGAAAAAATTTTTTTTACTGGGAATTTTTTTTTTACCGATTTTTTTTTAAGTAAAAAAATATTTTACCGAAACTTTTTTACGAAAAAATATTTACTTGAAATCAACATTAAATGATGGTACCAAAGCTTGCATAACACACCAAGGAGACATTAATGATGACATGTCCACACTTGGGAGGGAAATTCAAATTTGAAAACTTGAAATCAACATTAAATGCATCATTAAATGATGGTACCAAAGCTTGCATAACACACCTAGGAGATGTGTTTGGGAGGGAAAACACAAAAGCAATTAGGGTTAAGCATTTGCTTGACCTAACTGGCTTTTATAATAAGTATGATATGATATGATAACCAAAGTCTCCATGAGTACCAAACTTTCTCCACGCGCCACCTGCACCTCAACAACTCTACCACTTGCCCTACGGCATTGACTCTTACCTTAAAAACCCCTCACGCATCCACGCGCCTCCCTATGAGCGTAGCCTAACTTCTACCCTCATTGCAGTCCAAAGGACCCTTTCACACCAACGGCTAGTTCTCATTACAAAATGCAACACGACAATGATGTATACATCCAAAGCAACCTTTTCTTTCCTTTATGGCCACCCAAATAATTATTAATTAATTTTTAGTTTGCTAATTTTTTAATCCAAATCCATATATAAACATAAACACACTTTTATATATTTATTTTGTACATTTTAAGTGTTATAGCAAGTTCAATAGCCACCAACAATAACATAGATTTCACCTTAAAAAAACAACACAGATTCATTCATTCATCCTCTTCAACTATACAACCTTGTTTTCCTCAAAAAGAAAAAAAACAACAACCTCGTACCTTGCATTTAACACATGGATTGTTTGGTGATGCCAGTTTCATTGATCAGGAGAAGATCTACAAGTTCAAGATTAGGTTATAGGCCACTAACCAATGATGGATTGGATCAACAAGATTCCGACAGTCGCGTGACGGTAGTGGTTGGAAAAGAGAAGAAGGTGTTCCTTGTAGACCCTATCATATTACAAGAAATTCCATTTAAGGTTTTGATGGATATCTCAATGAAGAAGGATCCAACAAAGAAAGAGAAGGATCATTTCCATTTTTCATCAAGTCAGCAAAGAGTTATCTTTGTGGATGTTGATGATATTTTGTTTGAGCACATGTTGTGGCTTATGAACAATGATACATCTTCTTTGTTTCAGCTGAATTTGAAGGATATTGTTGATTTCTATACTCATGATGATATGTAATCTTCTAAATTTACAGAGTACTTTAGCTTTCCTAACAGCAGAGGTAAGGTACTAATACTATGTTAATTTTACATTAATTTTCTGTTCATACTTCAGTGTTATTCAGTGTTATCTTTTTGTGAAATACAGAAGGGACACTTAGCATCTTGTAATATGTATCTAATGAACATAAACCATTACCAATATTGTATTATTTTACTCAAATAATTAATTATGATAGAATATTATAACAATAAATTTCATCATGTAGCCGACCTCATTTACTAAGATAAAATTTTGTTTGTTGTTATTGTTGTTCATCAATGGTTGATTATAATTCTTTCTTATACAATTCGTTCGTTTTCAAGTTTAATATTTGCACTCCTATTCATTGTGTTGAAATTCGGGATCTAACTCATCCTTACAAAATCGGCTTGTAAGGTGAGGATTGTCTCCTCTATATAAACTCTTATCAAGAGTCTTATCTATCCGATGTGGGTCTTGGGTTTTTTCCAATACACCCCCGCACGCCCAACACTCTTTGGGCTTGGTGCGTGAATCGATAGGTGGTCCTTGAATTCGACAAGCTCTGATACCATGTTGAAATTCGAGGTCTAACTCATCCTCACAAAACCGACTTGTGAGGATGAGTTAGACCCCAAATTACAACAAATTGACCCATCTAATGTAATTTACTTAGAATAGGAAAAAAAAAAAAAGGCATTTCATTGTTGATGGAAATATAAAAACATTAACTAAGGTAAGTTTATGTGTACATATAAAATTAACCAATTTTATTTGTTTATTTATTTAGGATTATTTTTTTCCTTTAGTTGGAAACTGCTCTTAAAAGTAAAATCAATTTCTACATGACTCTGGATGTAGCTGTTTGGCCAAGTTTCCAGCCTTTGGTGGATTGTCGGTGATGGAAAATGACACTATTATACCTTGTGAGAGGTGTGCACGAGAAATAGAAAAAAGAAATGGAAAAAGGATAATTGTTATACAGTCGCAGATTCAACTCATTTAGATTTGACTGCACTAAGATATTTCAATTCTGGATCAAGCTAAGTCGCTCTTCATTTTTTCTCTGAGGCTTGAAAAATATTACTTCATCCGTTTCAAAATGAGTGTCGCTTTAGCAAAAAAAAATGTTTCAAAATGAATGTCACTTTTAGTTTCCAAAGCAATAATAACTTTTTCTTTTCAATTGTACCCTCCAATTAATACTCTGCACACTACTTCCAAAGTATTACTTTTAAAACTAACAAATAGTTAATAAGGATAGTTTGGTAAAATAACCATTCTCTTTCTTTTAATCATTGCATTTCTTAATATGTGTGTAAACACCTAAAACGACACTCATTTTAAAACGGATGGAGTAGTTCACATCTAGTAACCTTATAATCATTAGAGCGTACAACTAATGTTATTTGTTAATATGAAACCATTTTAGCACTTCTATTGTATATGCTCATTGATGCACAATAATTTCACTCTTTAAATACTCAAATTATACTCCAAAAATATTAATCATTTCTAAACATTTCATCCAAAAATATTTCTTTAAGTACTTAGGTTTCAGAGATTCTTTGATAATGATAACATGTTGTCATCAACATTAACAACATTAGTAGCAAATTCTTTTGCAAACATTTTTTAAAAACGCATAAACAAATGAAGTTTTTTTCTATCATTGTCGTAGACAATATTTAATGAGATTCCCTATCATCATTTCATGAGTCTCGATGTTTATCGTGATCTTGAAAAACTCTCAAGACCCATCTCACCTAAATTTTTGTACCAAGTCATATCAATTTTATTAAGTAATTTTCTTAAGAGTCCTAATTGTATGTCTCTAGCTAGAAGATTAGATCTTGAGTGAGTCTAATATAATCATCAAAATAAAGTGAGTTATACAAACATGGTGTACCACATCCAGCATAAGCAAATTAAGCACTTCAAATTCAATATTAGATTTGTGCAAGACTCTTGAACAATTCTTCAAAGTTTATGCATCTTCGTATTTCATGATTCTCACTTTATTTTTACGTAAAAATTCATTCATATCTAACTAGTTCGACACCTACGTAAACAGGCTATAAGCCCAAAATTATTTGCTTGCAAAGCAAATCTACTTCTCCTTCGATTCCGTCTTTCTAGTTATCATTTATGACATATAACACTATATTATATACTACCTCCGTCCCTAATTATAGGGCCCTTTTGAAAAAATAACGGGAATTAAGATAGTGGATATTTGTATTAAATATGTTTGTAATTACTATTGTTTTTACAATTTTATCCTTTAAAAAGAGGGTTGGTTTATGTTTTCAACATGTTATTTATTGCTGATTGAAGAAAAAGATGTATAATAAATAGGGGCATGTATGTAAAGAAATAATTAATGTAGTTGGAAATAACAAAGGGGTCTTATAAAAAGGGACAAAAAAAATTCTCAAAAGGGTCTTATAATTAGGGACGGAGGTAGTACAAAATATCGTCAACATTACCTTCATATTGCTTTCACCATATTGCATTCATGACATAATTTAATGAGATATATTTATTTTAACAAATTTCAGGCACCAGATTAGTTTCTTCTAATGATAAAAAATCAATTTAAGTCAAAGTAATTTTTGGAGTTTGCAGATCCTTGCATGGAATACTTTTAGCTCATTATCTTGTTCCATGATTCTTATATTTATAACTGACAAATCTATCAAACATTATGTATCTCTCAGACTTATTTGAAATGTTAGATAATCCTACAAAGACATCAACTATGATTTGTGCATTAGCAACTAATATTGGTTTGCTATAATTTGCAAATGACTTCTTCTTTTTTGAAATTTTGGCTAACATTAGTGTGTACTAGGATTAGGATGACAAAATAATGTCCTTATGAGCTTATGACAAAATAATGTCCTTATGAGCTTAGCTCAGTTGGTATGGATAATTGCATAAAATAAACAATTATTTTTAAAAAGTCAAATGTTTCGATTTCCAATGCATTGATTACACGTTTTTTTTATAAATACTTACTACTATTTATGTTCATTAAGAGTGCTTCGGAGATACTCGTTAACATTTCCCTTACTTTTATCTAATATCAAGCTCCACATGCTTATTCTCTTTGTAATACTGAAAAAACTAATTTATCAAAATGTCAAATAAGCAAATTAAATAAATCTTCAATTGTTGACTGAAAATACTTCATTATATATGGAGATTATATAGAACATATATATTTTTCAGCATTCTTTGAAGATCCATCGGTCTTGGTGCCTTTTGGTAGGGTAATATAAGCATACACAATTCTTAGATATGAAAGTAGAAAAATATGTGTTTTTGTTTTGTTGTTTTTATATTAAGTTCAATACAACATTAACTATTATTTCGTCAGTAATACCATTTTTATTTATAATGGAGAGATAAATAGTGAAATGAGATAATAAATAATTGAATGTTATTGAAAAAAAGACAAATAATATTAACAATTTAGTGATTTTTTTCGATATATTTAAATGACTTAAAACGACAACTAAGACGGAACAAATGAAATATTCATGAGCCTATGCGTTTCAATGATTTTTTTAATTAAAAAACCTCATATATTGAAAAAAAATCAAAAACTTGAGACCATAAAGGGTCAAATCAAATTCAATAATTTTTCGAATGGAAAAAAATATGTATATATAAAGAAGAAATCTCCCAAAAGAGTACAAACATATACAAATAATGAGTACAAGAATTACTCAAGTCAAGCAATAGCAAATTTAAATGATTCCTCCCATAGTAAAACAAGAGTGAAAACTAAAACAACACCAGAAAATCATCTAACCTCCTATTGGGATCACCCAACCTCAGCCAAATAGGAGGAAGACTAGGAATGAAAACCCACACACTCAACCAACCCACAGACAAATTCGTCACATAACATTATCGGTGTCAACACAAAAGAGTTGATTATCCCACTCATTGAAGAAACAAGCGTGACCAAAATATATTTTTTTTCTTTCTATAAACCAATCCAAGAGGTGAAGAATTTAACCATTTTCAACAATTGGAGCACCAACGTCTTCTGATACAAAAAGATGTGAGCATTTCAGGATCTCCACAAGAACCACAAAACAACGAATTACATCTAACCACACCCTTTCTTCATTGCTAAGAGCATGATTAGCTAAAAGGTTGGCTGATTCCAGCATGATGGAAACTAATACAACCATGAGAATTTCTTTTCCCACCACTAAACAAAAGATTGTTTCACATTTCTTCAAATATTTAGTGTTTAATTTGTTTTCATTTTTCTTTTTGAGTACTGGTCTGGTTTGAACTATATAACATGTAACGTATTGTTCAAAAATTCAAATGATATAATATGAAATTATAAAAAACAGTTTCGAATTATATAATTTGAGCAAAAGCAAAATTGCGAATTCAGAGGACGCATGTGAATAAAAGATGGTGGGAAAAGAAGTTCTCTACAACCATTATTTGATATTTGGGCCAAACAACTTTTAATAGCCAAGCCCACATAACCCAAAAAACAAAGAGTATTACTTTTCCCACCCTATGCCTTTCCTCGCGCGCCCTATTTTTTTCCAAAATTACCCTTCGGAGTTTTCCGGATTTTATAATCCGGAATGATGTTTTTCCAGAATTTTTTTGATTTTAAGCTTTCTATTGCTATGGAATTGGTTATGTACAAGCTACAGATTTTAAAAATAACGGTGCACTTAACATTTATGGAGAGAGGTATATTCTGCAATGTGCTGCAGATTTTAAATATAATATGAATGATATTACTGAGTGGTCTTTCTTAATTTCTTTCTTCCAAAGGCATCAGCACTGAATGAAGTTTACAAATACTTGTTAGGTCATGATTCTAATGTTTTGAAGTGAGTATTGAAACTTTACTTGTCTCATTCATCACAAGAGTTATGGATATGTCAACTTCATACTTTGAGCATTGTTATGTAGAGAAATAAGTACTCCAACACCGGGTTCCAAGGATTTATTCTCCCCAACAAAATATCCCAACCATTTTTTATGCAATTCAAAGCTTGTTTCTGGAAAAAAAAGTATTGGTCATACTAGAGAAATCCTCCATATAATCACATTCCGGATTACAAAATCCGAATTGTTTAACGTATTCCGGATTATGTAATCCAGAAACATCATTTTTCACCCTATTTGTTGACTTTCAACGTGAGTTACGGATTTTTCCGGATTTTGTAATCCGAAAAGCTCAAAAAATAGGGCGCGTTACATGATTTTTTCGGATTACATAATCCGAAAACCCCCTAAACACCCTTTTTTCATGGTGCTGATGCAATCCGGATTCTATATTCCGGAATGCACCAGCACCAAATTTTTCATATGTAACAAATCTTCTAAAATTCTATGTGCATCTAAACTCTTAGAACCAGGACAAACTTTAAAAGTAAGAGTCCTTAACGATGTTGAATTTGCAAGTACGAACCGTATCAAACTCATTGCATGCTGAGAAATTCTACATGCTCTAACATGGATATTAACCATCTGCAGATTATTAAGGCAATCACTACTGCATTCTAACTCTTCTGAATGATCCGACACTTGTACGGTAGAAACATCGATGTAACTCTGAAGTGTAAAAATTAAAGTGTCAAAATACAACAATAAGAAATAAGCTAAGAAGCTTAGGTAATCATGTTTACATGTATAATAAGTTCAACCAAGCCAGGAGCACATTGAAGTGCACTAACAATATACAAAAGTTCTCCTCTATCATTTGCTCCATGATTTTTACACCCAAAATTCAAAATTCCATCATTTATACTTTTTTTCATGGTGCTAATGCAATCCAGATTCTATAATCCGGAATACACAAGGGCATTTTTGGAAAATTTACAGGGCGCGGGAGAAGACCATAGGGTGGGAAAAGTAATACTCAAAAACAAAAGACACTTGCTGCTTTCACATCCATTGTTTCCTAGAAACACATGAAAATGACCAAAATACTCAGCGGTAGTTAACTACCGCCAATTTTCTAGTTATAAGCCAGTGCTACCGCTGGGGTGTTTTTGGTCATTTCCATGCGTCTCTAGGAAACAATGGATGTGAGAAAAGCAATTTTCAAAACAAAAAACATACTCTTTAGCATGACTTCGGTAGTATTATTACATTATTATTTAATGAGTATGATAAATCATATCGTTTTAAACATATAACTGAAAATCAAACAATTGAGTTTAAATGAATAATGTACTTCATAAAATGACAAATTGTTTAAGAAAACAATAGTTCGGTTATATCAATCTCACGATCGAATACCAAATCACCAGAACTCCGAACTCCTAAAAACCGGAGTGTAAGTACAAGATATCTAATTAATTCTTTAATAAATAAAAACAACAAGCTTAACATATTGAGCCCGCAAGTGAAGTACTTAATTAACTAGCTATGAGTTAGCTAGCATCCCTGTCTGTGAATTTGGTGGCATGTACCAGTTGGACGTCGACATAAACAATGATACAGGAACGTAAGAAAGGTGTGTTTCTTTCTTTCTTGGTTTGTTCGTATATATAGGCGAAGATAGCTATATGTTACTTCATGAGCTATCTTTTGTTAATTGTCTTATATGGATTCAATCAATTAATTAATTAAGCGAGGTAAAAATGTCCAACGGGTTTTTATAATTTGAATACGCGTAATGAGAGTTTTATTTGTCTCTGCAGTTGCAGGTGGGCTATGCATACTGACAACAAGAAACTAACAGAATAGAGCATTAGAGACCTACCTAGCTTTGCCTTCTACCATTCTTTCAACAAGTAATTTTTTTTTTTTTTTGGTAAGATCTCAACAATAACAATAGGTACAATGCAACTTAATCACTGATCATAAAAAAATATTTTAAAGGCCGTCAAGTATTTTGTAAACAAATATTTTATTAAATAATTGACGTATCACATTTATAATATGGTTCAGATACATCAATTATTCAATGAATCTACAAAATAAATCTTTTATTTATAACAGTGACTTGAAGAAATATATATGTATAGCTATATTGCTTTTAAATTTGTTTTTTTTTCTTTCTTTTCAAAAGGCCAAAAGAATATGAAATAGGAAAATCGGAGTAGATGACATTAGACATACTTTAACTCAATAAAAAGCCTATAAGTTATGGTCATTTTTATGTAGTTGAGGGTGGGTGTTTGTAGGTTATTGTCTTTGCAGTGGTGATATTTGTTTGTTTGAGATGCCATAGAATTTCTTCCTCACATGTGTATTTTATTGTATCAGCGGCTGTCATTGGATTTGCTTCCTATTGTATGATGATGGAGTTACTTTGTACATCTTGTGATAATTGGCTCTTTATCAATAAAAGTTGGGAAATGCTAACTTGTGCCCTTGGGGCATAAGTTAAAAGGCTAAATGTAGAAAAAAATATCTTGGAAATTGTGCATTCAATACATTAAAAGTTTCAAAAGTTGTATTTTTAATATAAAGGTTACTTTGAATTTCCATTTTAAGCTCCTTAACTTGTGCCCTTAGGGCACAGGTTAACATGACCTATAAAAGTTTTGCTTATAAAAAAACCAAAATTGTCTACAATAGAAAGAACATTTGTTTTTCGATCCACACAATAGAAAGAACATACACCCTCCAGTCACTATTATAAGCAAAAATCAACATTCTAGGTTCATTTATTAAATGATGTATGTGGTCTATAATAAAGACTACATACATCATTTAATGAATGAACCTAGAATGTTGTTTTTTGCTTATAATAATGATCGGAGGGTGTAAAAGACAACAAAAACAAATAATTTAAATGCGATGGTTCACATTTTTTTTAGTTTAATAAGAGTGTAAGAATTTAATAGAAACGGAATTGCAAAGCATATAGCTCTCTTTTTGTACCATTTAGAACTTTACTAAAAATGATAAGGATCCACCTTTGGACCATTTTTTTAGAGGTCCCCATTAGATGCACCCTTAAAAAAATTATATTAGCTTATGAATATAAGTAATAAAATAATTCATGAATTTATTCAAAAAATAATAATTTATGAATTAATGTTATTTGCATTTTTCTTTAAGAGTTAGAACAAGTTGTCAAACAATATTTTTTTAAAAGATTTTAATTACTATATATCTTAAAAAACATTTAATGTAATATTTATTATTTTAAAATTCATTTTTTTATTAAAAATAGTAAATGTTTATATTTGGACGAATTTTTAATGATTCATATTAAATTGACGCTATATAGGCAGTTAATGTTATGTATTTCTATTTTTTTTGGAACTGTATATTTCTATATAGCTCCAAAAAAAATAGAAATACATAACATTAACTGCCTATATTTCTATTGTATAGCCTATTTACATTTTGAATGCTCAAAGTTAAGGACATATTAAACCTATATTGCGGTTTGCAACTGATTAAAAATTAAAAAGAGGGTGAGGAATTTGAAGATTTAAAACAATGGTGTGCTTGATGAGATATATATTTCAATGGCGTAGATGTCAAAGGAGATGATTTGTCTATATTAAGCTATAGCTAGTTGTATGTGCTTAAAATTAATTAATTATTACTAACGTATTATAATTCTTTTTGACTATTATTAGTACTATAATATATCTAGTGTCAATCTCACTATGTTCCAATTCCAATCCAGCAGCTATCTATCTAGCTTACTTCAAATTTATTAATTGGTGATACATTCGATTTGATGTTTTAAAGCTTGACCTTGTCTTGACCTTAAATATTAATTATATTCACACCCCTATTTAATAACGAATTATATTTATCTCCAATTTTCATCCCCCACCCCCATTACCAATATCTATCTATCTTTCTATCTTAAATGTCAGTGACAGTACCATGGCTACAGATATTGGCTTTCTTTCCAATATGACTCAGATCCAAAAATCATCACAATCACAATCTCAACAACACCAACCAAACCCTAACTCCAACACCACTACAACCCCTTCACCATCGTCATCAACTTGGATGTGGAACCCTAAACAACACCAACAGCAACAAGAACAAGAAGATGAAGATTCATGGGAGGTAAGGGCTTTTGCTGAAGACACAAGGAATATTATGAACACAACATGGCCACCAAGGTCCTATACCTGCACTTTTTGCAGAAGAGAGTTCCGGTCAGCTCAAGCTCTTGGTGGTCACATGAATGTTCACCGCCGCGACCGTGCTCGTCTCCATCAAAGCCAACCACCGTTAAATTCATCTCATCCTTCATCACCATTCATAAATATTCCTCCACAAGAGCTTGTTGCTAATGCTGGATTGTGCCTTCTTTACCATTTACCAAACCCTAATAATAATAATAATGCTTTTGCTTCCTACAATAGTTCTAGTCCTAATGGAGAATCTCCTTCTACTTTTCTCTCAATCTCATCATCAACATCTTATCCTCCAAATAATTTGATGATGCAAATGCAAACTTGTTCTCCATCTTTTAATTTTCAAGTGGATAATTCAGCTAGGTTGATCAATAATAGCATTTCTTCTTTTTCTAGCAAAGTGGACCATCAACATGCTACTTGCACCTCCATTGATGATAACGGTCATGAAATTGAAGAGCTTGATCTTGAGCTCCGTTTAGGGAACAAGCCAACACCAACTTGAAAAGGCATAGATATAGATGGAAGGATATTTATATTTGAAGTTTGAACCATATATGGTGGTTAATTAATTTTAGTGTATGTGAAGAAAATTTAAATTCTAAATTGCAACAAGTACGTTTAAATGAATTATTTGCTCCATCTCTCTTTTTCAGTGTGTAGAGAAGAAAGTGTACTGTAATTTGTTGATGATTGAGACACCATGTCCAGCTTTTACATAGCTGAAATTGATAGGACTATGGGATTTATTTTTTGGTTGGGGCTCTAGGGATTAATTTCAATAAAATTTCAATAATTTATTGTTTCTTTGGGTTGATTGATTTTATTAATATGATGAGCGTGTAATTGTTTTGTGACTACGAAGGTGAACAAGAAGGAGCAATTAGTTATTCATTTGGGAAGGGAATGGGAAAGGAGGAAGAGAGAAAGAAGAGGCACCAAATGTAAATTTTTCAAAGAAAAATTAAAATGTAAGTTGGTATTACTATTTTTTTAAAGATATTTCAAGTAGAAACTAATGATGAAAAAAGATTAGGGTTTTGAATAAGACACTGAAAAAGGTTGCAGTGAAGTGTCATTTTCTGTTTTAGTGTTGTCTAAGTACACACACATATATCATATATGTTTCTGGGCATACATTTCCGTGGGGATTATTATTTTCAACTTTTTGCCTGAATAAATAAATAAATAGAAGTAATATAATCATATTTACTGTTCACACCTTTTTTTTACACAAAACTACAAATATGCCCCGTTTTTTGTTTTAGTACTTACTTATTTTGGTTTAGTATTTCTATTTTTGACGACATTCGGTTTGATATGTTTCGTATTTTGTTGCTGTATTTGTGTGTGCATAGCTGTGAAAACTACAAACATTAATATTGACGTGTATAAGTCATAAAAATTTAGTGTAGAAGTGCATTGGCAAACATATTTACAAACGATTTACACAAAAAATTTGAGTTCAACGTACCCTTCGTATTTAAATCCATCGATGTTATTTATGACTTTGGAATATATGATAGCAAAGTATAGGAAGAGATAAGTACGCTGGCCTTTGGACCATAAAAATGATATAAAAGAAATGCTTATTTGTACTACAAGAGTTAAAAAAGATCACCATAGAAACAATATATGATGTGTTCAAAATATAAACACGTACATTTTTCAGGCATTAATTCATCTACTAAATAAATTGTTGCAGTCACATATCATCTTGGAGGTTAATTTAGTTCGCCTTCTCTTTCTTGGTTTATAAGATAGATAGTGAAATTGTTAAGACAATTCACTTCTGGCTTCTCTTGATTAATTTATTTTTTTCGCTGCCTTTAATCTAATTTATTCTAAGTATTTATCTCTATGCTTTTAGTATACTCATCAGAATATATAGTATTAAGTAAGTTACATGTGATCTTAATTACTCCCTACAAAGGTTACAATTTTGAATGGGTACATATGAAATGAGTTAACATGCATGAATGACTAAAACAATTGACGGCAAAAATATTTTGGGGGACTAAAAGTAAAAAATAAAAAAAAAAACTTTATTGAGTTTTAATTTTACACCGGGTAAAAACATATTTAATCTAGAATAAAATGTATTGTTGGTTAAGATCAAAGTTGGAGGAATAGGCATCCCCAAATTGGTTGAGAATACCATGATCTCCCTAGCTACAACTTCATACCTCTATTAAAAAAACTTCATACTTTTTTTTTGACGAAATTCATACCTATAAAAAGAAGTTCATAACTTATAAATAATTATGTATAACATGTATAATAAACCGAGCAGTCCAAATCAAATAAAAATTGAAGCAATAGAAAATGTTGAAATAGTCACACAAATTTAAAGATAGGCAAGGTAAAAATATTTGTTTCTAATTCTATCATTAAGTGTTGGAGACTCCAAATTTAAACTTTATATGATACCGCCAGCGACGAATCCAGAAATTTTGAGTAGTGCATGCAACGTATATATAAATTTGCACCAATAAATATAAATATATACATAAGTGACCAAATAGACTTTTAATGTATTAAATATTAGTTTTGTTAAAAAAATATGTATTAAATAGTAATATATTTGCTTTTACAGTGTGAACCTTAATCAAAGTTTTTCCTCTAAATCAAGTATTAAATAAAATTTATTTTTCTAAAAATTGAGACCGTCCATGGATATATCTAATACGAATCTTTAGAAAAGGGTTTAAAGATGAACATCTACTACTTTTTTAAAAAATTAATAATATATCACAACTCATCTTTTTTTTTTATTATTAAAAATTCACTACAGTATTTACTAAAAATTGTATGGACCCACCTTTGAATTCTTTTTATGAAATCCATATTTTATTCTGTCTCTAATTAGTCCTGCATTGTTTCAACTTTTTATAATAGTATACACAATACTATTTACAAAAACAAATGAAAATAAAAATAAAAGAAAATAAAAGAAAGAAGAAACAAAAACAATAAAAACAAGAGAAATATTTGATCACAACTCCAAATAAAAAGTATTTGGACAAACATACACACAAAATAACACATAATTTAATTACTGCAAGAAAAAATGCATCGTTTAATTCTTTTTTCTTCTACCTTTTCACTTTTTTTACTATGTTCCTAAATATTGTGTTAAAATCTTGTGATCACATGAGACTTCCTCTCAACAATAACAATCACAAAAAAAAAAACTCAAAACACGAAGAATCCTAAGTTATGGGCAAAGGACCTAAAAGACAAACTAAGCAAATAGAGGGAGGGTAAGAAGATCGTGATGACTTACCCACGAACCACATTCAGAAATAGAACTTCATATGTGAAAATAGCTTCGTACGTACCACAAATTCTAAATCAACCGCACCACATAATACCAAACCAATGTCAAACAATGTTTAACCCGAGATTCATTTCTAAAGGCACGGAAAACTGAGAATAAACATAATTAAAAGACCATATATGGACGACACTCAAAGCGCAAAGTCACGGGTAATAAAAAGACGGCATGGTGACTCTAGGAGAGGTCATGCAACACACGGTTTGAACGATCTACATCCAGAATAACGTAACAACAAAATCTTTACCGAGTAGAGATCTTATCTAAAAGAAATTGTAGAGAATGCAATTACCTTTGAAGGCGTCCAACTCTTTCAAACTTGCAACATGATTCGTAGGTTAGTTTTAGATAAGGACTCCATGGGAGGCAATCTAACTGCAATAAATTCCTATGCTTAACAAACTTAAAACTTTCAACATGATTCGTAGGTTAGTTTTGAAATCGGATTTCACTCAGGTGTCATTGGTTTTTACTGCCACTTGTGCCTTTAGCGTATTTTAAATGAGAAAAAAATGATTAAAACAAATTATTTAAAAAAGAGAGAGAATGATTGATTAAGAGAGCACCAAATACTCCAAAGATCGATGACTCTCCCTCTATTTGACAAAATTATATGAACACATTAATTTTGTTGAAACCTAGTGTCCTAGATGTGTGCTAGCTAGCTAATTAAGGAAAGAAAAGGGAAACTGGGAGTAGGGGTTGTCTGTGCCTTTGCTAAGCTAACTTTTCTAGCACTATTAATTAAAAAAAATGGTGTATTTGGGTTACATATTTGGTACTGTCATCACTGTAAAATGTGGGCTTAATGAAGCAGCACAGCCGCAAGATTAGTAGAATGCGTAAACAACAAGTAAACATGTTTCTTTTTCTGTAGCTAGCTTACAACAACAAAACTGTATTTCCTAAAAAAAAAAAAAACAACAACAAAACTGTAGTCATGGATTGCTGAATTATAGTGACTGACCCTTTACTTCAACAAACTAGGGTAGGCTTGGCCTTCTTTATTAATCAACGTCTCTACTTTCTTTTTGTATCAATTACTCCCTCTGTCCCATATTACTTGACCTATTTAGAATATTTGCACTATTCATGTACCATGCTTTGACTCTATTTTTCTACTAATATATAAAAACAAAATATAGCATATAAGATGTTGTTAGATTCGTCTCGATTAATATTTTCAAAATATCAAATTTTCGTAATTTTTTCTACTAGATTATTAAAGAAATTTAAGTTTAAAATTGTGCATTGGCATACGTGACAGAGTCAACTAGGTCAAGTAATATGGGACGGAGGGAGTATTATTATAGTATTATATTACCCAAATAGCCTAGACACTAGACAGTATACCCTATATAGTAGTATGAAAATACTATGGTGTCTTATTAACGAGTGTTTTCGGGACATTTTTTAAACATTTTAAAATAAGTAATTATTTTTCAAAAAAGTCAAATATTTCGATTTACAATGCATTAATTACATGTATTTTCATAAATAATTATAATTACTACTTATGTTCGTTAAAAAGTATCACAAAGACACTGGTTAACATTTATCAATATATTAGTATACCCTAGCCACAGCCTTTCCTGAAAAGTAGATAAACACACATGAATGTCCCTGAAACATGCTAGCTAACACAGTTATTGTTCAATCTTTCAATTTATTTCTTCCTGCACCTTTTCATTTACCATCCTTACTGTCTTGTGGTACTTTTGCGTTCTCTTAATTTCAGTCATCATAATATGTCGTGATTAATTAGTTTGTTCAATATAACAGGACTATAGGAAATAATAATAATAGTATATGTGACCTATAAAAAAAATAGTACTATATGTGACATTAATTAAAATGGTGTGACTATGAAGGGGCTAAAAGGAAACAGGGAACATGTGGATGTGTTTTTGCTAGCTATTACTACTTAGCAGCAACACTAGTACTATTGTCATGCAATGCAATCTTTGTTCTTTTTTTATAAGCTAAAATTTATTAGAAATGTTGTGAAAGTGACTCAAAATTGGAGTTTGGAGGCCAAAATTGATGTTTGCTGAAAGTACAAATCGGTGGCCGATTTGGAAAATCGGTGGCCGATTTTGGCTGCCTTTTGGGAGGCTTTCTGTTCGGGAAAAATCGGTGGCCGATTTGGAAAATCGGTGGCCGATTTCGCGTGCTGTTATTTTTCAGAAACGTATTTTTGGGCCAGATTTGTTACAATTTTATGGGAGTTTCTTTTACTATAAATATAGGCCTTGTATCAGACTATTTTGAGAGATAGAGGGGGCTGAAACAAGGGTTTAGAAATCAAACTAGGGTTTGTATAGAGTTTGTCTCTTGGCAACAAACTAGGGTTTGAAGGTTGATTCACCTTGGGAAACACTATTAGGATTGAGTCTCTTGGTTACGGGAAGAGGCTGGGATTTGGGTAGAATTAGGCGGGAGACTTATTCTTGTAACCCATTGAAATCTCTTTTGTAACGTTACTCATCATATAGTGGAACGGAGGGCTGCTCTCTCCCCCAGACTAGGTCAATTTGGACCGAACTGGGTAAACAGATTCTTTTGTGTTCTCTCTGCTTTTCTCTCGCTGTTTTTCTACTTTTGCTTGTTTAATTGCAATTCACTTTGATATTGGTTGCTTAATTATCCCTTGCTCCACACATCAAGTTTGTTATTGGTGTGTTTTCTCATCGAATCCGCAACAATTGGCGCCCACCGTGGGGCAAAGGTGAAAGGATAATCAAGTACCATGGGTTCGAAGTGGGATATTGAGAAGTTTACCGGAGATAACGATTTTGGGTTATGGAAGGTAAAGATGGAAGCGGTGTTGATACAGCAAAAGTGTGAGAAAGCTTTGAAGGGTGAAGGTTCGTTACCGGTCACCATGACACGAGCGGAGAAGACCGAGATGGTGGACAAGGCCAGGAGTGCCATTGTCTTGTGCCTCGGAGATAAAGTTTTGAGAGAAGTAGCAAAGGAACCAACCGCGGCATCGATGTGGGCAAAGTTGGAATCTTTGTATATGACAAAGTCTTTGGCTCATCGGCAATTCCTAAAGCAACAACTCTACTCATTCAAGATGGTGGAGTCAAAGGCCATCATGGAGCAACTTACGGAGTTCAACAAAATCCTTGATGACTTGGAGAATATTGAGGTGAATCTTGAGGATGAAGATAAAGCTATACTCTTGTTGTGTGCTCTACCTAGATCTTTTGAATCGTTTAAAGATACCATGCTCTATGGAAAAGAAGGCACTGTTACCTTGGAAGAAGTTCAAGCAGCTTTGAGAACCAAGGAGTTGACTAAGTCGAAGGACTTGAGAGTTGATGAAAACGGGGAAGGCCTAAGTGTTTCAAGAGGGAATGGTGGAGGTAGAGGTAACCGGGGAAAGAGTAGTAACAAGACAAAGTTTAAATGCTTTAAGTGTAACAAGATGGGTCACTTCAAGAAGGATTGTCCGGAGATTGGTAATTCCGTACAAATTGTCTCTGAGGGTTATGAGGATGCATGTGCTTTGATGGTGTGCTGTTTAGAGGATGAAGGTGATGTTTCTCACCTTGGGGGTGATGCCTGGTAGAGCGGTGATCGTCTGGAGAGACGTTAAACACTCAACATCAGCCTGGAGAGGCGGTGGTAAGAATACTCATGATCTACCGGTTGAGGTGGAGGTTCAAGGAAGACATAGTGGGATGTACTCATTTGCTAGTTGAGAGGTTGGAAGCTCAGCTTTAGGTGGAGTTGAACACACCGGGAGTGGTACGACTATGGAGGACCTTGGGTGCTATGCTCTAGTGGTGAGCAAGGGTTTTCTTCATGAAGACGGAAGGCATTCCGGAGGTTGAAGAATGTATAGCACGGCTTGTGGAATTACCCTAAAAGTCCAAGGGTGATTGGATGCAAGGTGATCTTCAAGGAAGCGGGAGATGTCTCGTATTGAAGAGGTATGGTGTAGTCTTGTAGAACTACCTGAAATTCCTAGTGTAGTTTGGATACAAGGATCTTCGAGAAGGCGGAAGACATTCCGATGGCTGAAGAGGTTAAGGTGTGTACTTGTGGAACTACCTAAAATTCCTTGAGTAGTTTGGACACAAGGATCTTCAAAGGGGCGGAAGGCATTCCGATGATTGAAGAGATTAGGGTGCAAACTTGTGGAGCTACTCGGCGTAGTGGGAAGCAAGGGAAAGAGCAGCAAGGTGTTGATGTTAAATGGGCATCATCACTAATTTGGAGTCAAGGTGGAGATTGTTGTGAAAGTGACTCAAAATTGGAGTTTGGAGGCCAAAATTGATGTTTGCTGAAAGTACAAATCGGTGGCCGATTTGGAAAATCGGTGGCCGATTTTGGCTGCCTTTTGGGAGGCTTTCTGTTCGGGAAAAATCGGTGGCCGATTTCGCGTGCTGTTATTTTTCAGAAACGTATTTTTGGGCCAGATTTGTTACAATTTTATGGGAGTTTCTTTTACTATAAATATAGGCCTTGTATCAGACTATTTTGAGAGATAGAGGGGGCTGAAACAAGGGTTTAGAAATCAAACTAGGGTTTGTATAGAGTTTGTCTCTTGGCAACAAACTAGGGTTTGAAGGTTGATTCACCTTGGGAAACACTATTAGGATTGAGTCTCTTGGTTACGGGAAGAGGCTGGGATTTGGGTAGAATTAGGCGGGAGACTTATTCTTGTAACCCATTGAAATCTCTTTTGTAACGTTACTCATCATATAGTGGAACGGAGGGCTGCTCTCTCCCCCAGACTAGGTCAATTTGGACCGAACTGGGTAAACAGATTCTTTTGTGTTCTCTCTGCTTTTCTCTCGCTGTTTTTCTACTTTTGCTTGTTTAATTGCAATTCACTTTGATATTGGTTGCTTAATTATCCCTTGCTCCACACATCAAGTTTGTTATTGGTGTGTTTTCTCATCGAATCCGCAACAAGAAAAATAAAGAAAGAAAAAAAGATTGAGTGATAGGGCAAAAATGCAATGAAACAAAACAATTAATTATAAAAAGTAAAATTTAGAAACACCCTTGAAATAGATTTTTTTTTTGTTTTGAGAGAATTTTTTTTAATTAGCAAATTTTATTGATATCAAACTCTAACAAGATATTTAGAGGTGGTAATAAGAGAATAAAGATGCCGCATATAGACGTAACATCCGCAAAATCTACCAAAAACTAACCGTAAATAAAATACGGTGTAACCCCATCCAACACAAAAACACAACTAACCAAAATACCTCGAAACTGTGGTCTGTTGAATCTTCAATTTTTTCTTTGATGCTTAAAAATGTACTTAGTAAATCTTTCAAAAAAAAAAATGTATTTAGTAAAGTTGAGAACCCTTGAAATAGATGATTTTAGTTTATGTGGTCCGTTGAATCTTCAATTTTTTTCTTTGACGCTTAAAAAAGTATTTAGTAAAGTTTGTTTTTCAGTCTTTCTGCAATGCTAAAACAACCTCCATTGAGTCTTTATCCTTGGCATCACCTTATAGTCGTTGAAGTACACAAACATTTTCCTAGACTACAAGGTTAAACTTGTTTAGATCACTTGAATTGTGACCGGAAGTGGCCATTTCAGAGTCTGTTTTATGTTTGAAGTTGAGGATTAATTTGAGTCAACAAACTGTTGATCTTCTCCGTCATGAAAATTGTTCATAACTTGCTACTTTAATTTATTTATTTTGTTGATAAAACTTGCTGCTACTATTCATAGCATACATAGCTTTCTCGTTTTATTGCAAAATATTTCTCCGTACACGTGGTCCAAACTCCTAACCAAAACTTTCCCTATTTTAATGCGCATTCATGTGACTAGTCCTTTAACTATCAATTAATGTCGTTTTGGTCCTCATATAGTAACAACTCATGTTCATATCCCCATATTCTAAACAAAATTAAAAAATCATGTTCATATCCTTAACAAGTTATGGGAATTTTATTCTATGCAGGCACCTCTCTCTATCTCCTCTTCAACTTGCATTTTTCTTAAATTTTTTATTCAAAATAAATCAAGGGCCATAAAATAAAGAAAAAGACATACAATGGCTCATGGTTAGTTTGACTGCGGTCAATCATGGTCCCAAATTATGCCAATTTCGGTAACTAGTTCTTTAGTAATCAGCACTAAATTGTCATTATAACACCCATCAAAACAAATAAATGAAGAATCTCTCTTTAATTATAAACATTTTTCAGACTATATTGTTAATTATAGTCCCACATTCAATGTTGCCCAATATAAATTTATAAATGGGGGACAATTTGAATTTATAAGATTGAGTTAGACCCAACTTAAATCTTAAGATAATATCAGATCAATCCAAGATTTATTAGCCTATCCCCTATGAGATCTAAGGTTTTTTTTTGTAGGTTGGATACGGTCGAATTTGACCAAACGTACGCACTTGTTGTGTACAACTCTTTCTTTTACTAAACACCAAATTTTTACTTTTTTCTTTTCTTTTTCTTAATAAATTTATTTGGAAAAAAATGAACTTTAAAAAAACATAAAATTCTAGTACTTAGATTGAATAAAACATACTATTCAATACTAAAAATTCATCCACAGTTTGAATCAAGTTCAACAACAAATACATATAACATATTATCTAAAAGAAATGCAAATGGGACAAGATGTCTCTAAATTTGAATAAAGAAAGAAAGGATGCCTCTCAATTGAGATATAGACTTCATTTTTTTAATTAATAAAAAACTATAATTGTAATAAGAAAAATTATATTTATGGTATACATGTTGTGCTAGACTTAAAATAATAAAAAAATTATATGCCACATAAGTGGGTTGGATTCACTGTTTCAAAATGACAAACTCACCACCCGAAACAAACACTGTTGGGTTTGAATGAGTTGGTTCGGGTTGGATCCAAACTTGATTGAGTTGGACCAAAATGCAAGTTGGGTTAGTTTGTGTGATCGGGTTCGCAAATTGAACATTTTAATCAGATCAATGTTGGTTGGACCATATTTTAGACGCCCAATCTTAAACATCGTGGGGGCAGTTGTTAAATTACAAATTGTCCAACCCTAAATTCTAAGAAATATCACATTCAATATAGATTATGACCTTATGGAATGTACTCAAATGATATTCATTCAACATGATGAAATGTGAGTGATTGAACTCTCTAGAGTCTTGCATTTGATATGTGATATAATGTGCAAAAGTGTTTATATATGATATATTTTTTTTTTTTTGGCATTAGACATTGTGATGTTCTATCAGGGGCGACAGCACCCCCCAACTAGCCTGGGCTAGTGCCCGGGCTCTGCCTCTACATTGCTTCCTAAAAGCCCAATCCAATAGCCCAATTCCTATTTATTTTTTTAAAAAAAAGGGCAACGTTGTGTTATTTTGAAGGAAAATGCTAGATGTTTCAGCTGAAGTACATGTTTGGTTCACGTTGTTTGGCTCTCCTTCACCCTTCCGCCGTCGCCGCAAGTTTGCATCATCAGAATTGATTTTCAATGAAGCTGCTATTCCTAGCTTCTACAAATCAATTTTCACAACCGTAGGTTTGTTTTCCCCCAATTTCTCCTTTTTACCCTTGATTCTTGCTTATCTGAATCCTAATCTCCTATAAAAAATTAAAGACAAAGCTGTTTATTTCACCCATATCATAACTTCATTAAACTCTAATTCCTTTCATCATATTTAATTTTACAGATCAAAATCAATCGGTTCACCTACCTCAAAACTTCTTTATATATGTTGCCTCATCTCTCACCCTTTTCATTCTCTCAAGCACGCAAGAAAAGGAAATTAAGCAAAGTTCCAAATAGCAGCAGTGTTGGATAGCTCAAGGTAAGCTCAAATTCTCCTCTTTTATCCATTAATTCAGTTATGATAACAATGCATTTGATGTGTTTGATAAAATGAATGAATGATTAAATATTGTTTTTCTTTGTTTTCCTTTGTTTTCCTTAAACTTAATTATGATTGCTTCTTTGTTTTGATTTTAAAATGATAATGATATTGATAATGATAATGATAATGATAATGATATTACTTTTAAAATGCATTTATAATTGTTCCGATTATTGTTATGTTTCTTATGATTTCATATGTTTCAAAGCATGTTTTAGATTGTGTGACATTCAAGATAGCTCCTGGTATAGTAAATTAGCGTATATTCCCTACATGTATTTTTATTTGGATACTGTGTGATTAACAAGTTATGTTAATCTTTCCCTAAAAAAAAAAGTTATGTTAATCTTATAATTTTATTTTCAATTAATAAAAAAAAGGATGAAAAAACTAAATAAAAGTAGCATAAGGTAGTTAGTCCATGTATAGAAGTAGCATAAGGTGGTTAGACCGAATGGAAGATAGTCCAATAATCCGAGGTAAAATTTGCGATAAAATTTTCGCCCAAGCTCTATATAAATCCTGGCTTCGCCAGTGTGTTCTATGATCATGTTCGTCTCCTTAAGTACACAAATCAGCTTAGCTATTTGCAAATAAAACAAAAAATGTTTCTGCACTATAAAGGAAGGTCACTCTTCAGAAATCAGTGTAAAGTAAATCTTTTATCATTGGTACTTTTTTAAGACGCTGATACTCTATCTCTGTTAAAAACAATTGTTCATGATCGGTTTTCAGTGCTACTAGCTTCTTTACATTGGGGACCAGCACTGCTGCTTTATTACTCCATTCTCATTTAGTTATAGACTTTATAGTATAATATAAAAGTTAAACAAATGGTCACATTAAATATTTTTACTTTTATTTTCTCAATTTCTTTTGAAAAGATTTTAGTTCTTATTATTAGTAACATATTGATTTGTGGAATAATTATTAACATGTTTAACTTTTCATTTTAAGGAAAAAGATGTCATTTAACGCAACGAGTATACTATATAATAAGACTATATGGCAATGCTAACCGATGCCTCTGAGCACCGATTAAGAAAGCAAATATAATACTCCCTCCGTCCCATATTACTTGACCTAGTTGACTCTGTCACGTATGTCAATGCACAATTTTAAACTTAAATTTCTTTAATAATCTAGTAGAAAAAATTACGAAAATTTGATATTTTGAAAATATTAATCGAGACGAATCTAACAACATCTTATATGTTATATTTTGTTTTTATATATTAGTAGAAAAATAGAGTCAAAGCATGTTACATGAATAGTGCAAATATTCTAAATAGGTCAAGTAATATGGGACGGATCCGTCCCATATTACTTGACCTAGTTGACTCCGTCACGTATGCCAATGCACAATTTTAAACTTAAATTTCTTTAATAATCTAGTAGAAAAAATTACGAAAATTTGATATTTTGAAAATATTAATCGAGACGAATCTAACAACATCTTATATGCTATATTTTGTTTTTATATATTAGTAGAAAAATAGAGTCAAAGCATGTTACATGAATAGTGCAAATATTCTAAATAGGTCAAGTAATATGGGACGGAGGGAGTAGTATTGTATTGAAATTTGTATAATCAATTCCTCAAAAGTGTTATTTTCAACTAAAACTTTTGATTTTTTTTTTACTTTTTTAACCAGGACAGTAATATAGCAACTGTAGTTAGTTGTTACCACGTCGAGGAGCACATGAAAACCATAGACAGGAGAGACAGCTAAGAAGAGCTCTGCACTGCACATATATTTATGGGCTCTGCATTACTGCTTTTCAACTCTCATTTTCGACCACATCACTGTTCATCTTCCTCCTCTAGGCTCTATGTTCTCTGTCCTTCATTCGCTGGCCTGGTCCCCACTTCAAATTGTTCTAAGTTGGAGAAATTTGATCCAGAAAAATTCTAAATTGGAAAAAAGAAATTCAGATTCTTAAATTATCAAGTGTAGTTATGTTTTTTTTAAACACTACGTTTGTTGAGAGAATAAGACAATGGTTCCATACTTACAGACACGTTATTAAAAAGGTGAGAAAAGCTTTAAACTTTCAAACTATATATGATACAATTTACACCATACAATCGGTGTCTTAAGTATGTTTTGTTAATTTTATTATATCAGCAACGAGTTTTGAAAGAGAAAAAAACAGTGGACAAACTAAGCAAGGAATTTTATCTAGAATTTACGTGTATGGAAGTGTATATTCAATATGAGAAATGATACTTTGACGTTAAAATTTGTGTGTAAAATGCACCTCCTTTAGTTTTTATGTGTATTTTTAAAAGACATGTAAGTTTTAGAAGATAAAAAGTGAGAAAAAGATTGAGGTAAATGTGTAGAATACCACATGCTTAATTGAAAAATGTTTTGCGTACATCCCTCTAGGATGCATATATACATATAGAGGGAAAAAAAGAGGAAAAAAAACGAGTGATACTATAAATGTTATAGTTTGATGATGTGATAAAAGAAAAGATGGAGAGAAAATAAGGTGTTTAGCGTATATATTTTTAGGGTGTACATATACACACAAAGGAAAAAAAAAGAAGAGAAACAGTGAGTGATACGATAAATATTATAGTTTGATGATGCGATAAAAGGAGAGGTATAGAGAGAAAATGAGGTGTTGAATGAGTGTAGAAAAATAAATGATATCTATTATCACGAGAGTTTTTACGCTACACCAGAAAATTGAAGTGTACCGATACATTTGCATTTTAAATTAATAAATTTATGATCATTTTTATAAATTAAAGAGTTATTTGTCGATTTTATATTTTTAGAAAATATCACTTCATAAGAATTATTTATAGTAATAGTAAATGTCTCATAAGAAAAATAATCAATATTCACTATTATGAGTGGTAAAAATTCATTAAAATAAAATTTTTATTTCGCCGACACTTTGGTAAATAAGATTTATTTATAGTAATAGTAAATGATAGAAAATAATTTTTTTAAAACTCATTTAACTATTGATATTTAAACCGGATGTATCGGTACATATACATTTTTTGAGTGTACCGTAGAAATTATTGTGTTCAAATACTACAACTCATTTGATATCAACCTTTTAATAATTTCAATGGTCATTATAAAAATGTCTCAAGAAAATTTGTTAAGGAATAAAAACAATAGAAGTTTTAAATTAAAAAAACAATTTCAAACTTTTAAAAGTTCATTACTCCACTTTCAAATGTTACCATTTGTTGGAGAAATAATATTTGTACAACCATTTTGTAATAACTTTCTTTCTTAGACTCACATTGCGCTCTTACTCCCTCTCTTTCATTTTCTCTCTATTGTTTTTCATCAATAAGAAAAAAGAAAAAGAAGGTTGTTCCAAAATAGTTGTAGATATATCATTACTCATTTGATTAACAAATGTTAATATGTTAATTGTTTTGTGAGTACTTTTCTTCTAATTTTTTTTTTAGTATTTTCTCCTTTATGAGGATTTAAATTCTAAATTTTTAACTTCTTTTAACTCTACTCACGAGTTAATGCCAATATTATCATATTTGTCTTCTTGGCAAATGACTCATTAGCATTTTTCTAATTTTAGATAGAGTTGTAAAAATAAACGTGTGACGGTGTGAGACCTAAAAAAAAGTAAAAATAGACAAGAAAACTAAAAGGATAATAAGTGTAATAGAATTAAGTAAAAAAATATAAAGTGATCATGAGAATATGGTGAATAGTAGATTTGTTCCCCTAAGATATGTCATACCATCTTCATAATCATACATACCCCGTCTGTTGTTGTATTTATGTAGGCAGGTAGTGGACACGGCCCTTTCTTTCTCTCTCTTTCTGTAACTGATATGGATGTTCAGAAATCTCACAACCATGAATTCAGTGTCCAATAGTAATACTTCTACTAAAGGAATAATAAACCTGCATAATATAAACCTACATATAGTGTAGTGTAGTAGGTACAACATAAATGCTACTCCCTCTGGTCACATTTATAAGCAAAAATCAACTTTTTAGGTTCATTGAATAATTATTACATCTAGTCACATTTATAGACCATATACATTAGTCATTCAATGAATCTAAAAAGTTATTTTTTGCTTATATATGTGACCGGAGGGAGTACAAGATACTTCCTCCGTCCTTCAATAGATGACCTAATTGACAATTGACTTGACATACTTTGACCATATTTTTCTACTCCATCCGTTTCAAAATGAGTGTCGCTTTAGCCAAAAAAATTTGTTTCAAGATGAATGTCGCTTTCAGTTTCAAATGCAATAATAACTTTTTCTTTTCAATTGTACCATCCAATTAATATTCTGCACACTACTTCCAAATTATTACTTTTAAAATTAACCAATAGTTAATAAGGATAATTTGGTAAAATAATCATTCTCTTTCTTTTAATCACTGCATTTCTTAATATGTGTGTAAACACCTAAAACGACACTCATTTTGAAACGGAGGGAGTACTAATTCACGAAGATAAATAATATCATGTAAGATGTTGTTGGATTCGTCTCGATGAATATTTTTAAAATATTAAATTTTCATAATTTTTTTAGTAGAGAATTGAAGATATCAAAGATAAAACATATGCATTAGTACGCGTGTCGGAGTCAACTAGGTCATCTATTGAGGGACGAAGAGAGTAAATAGTTAAGGGAAATGTTAACTTGTGCCCTAAGTTAGGGCACAAGTTAAGGATCTAAAAAAAGAAATAAAACATAAGTTTTGTATTGAAAAAAATAAGTTTTTACACTTTCAAAGCATTGAATGCACAATTTCTAGCCATAATTCCCAATTTTAATTAACTTCATGGAAATAACAAAGTCTCAATAATGTACACAATTTTCTCATTAGTAGAAATTGAACTCGATATTAAAAAATGTAGAACACTCACATATCAGCACATCTACCACTTGTGCTTGAGTCAGGAGTAGAAGGTAGGGAAATAAATTCTTTTTTATAGAATATTTATATTTAGATGTTCCATACATTAATTACATGATTAATCTATCAAAAACAAGGATATTTCTCCACAAACTCATACCCACCTTAAGGAGGAGTACACTGGTCTCAAGTTAATACCACTAGACTAATCTAAGTGGGTTCGAAAATGACACCCTGACCTCCTTCCTCTCTAATATATAGGTAGGTGGAGTGGATCTTCGCCAGCGTTTTCTAAGTTGTTTTGATTTTGAATCAACGTATTTTGAATGTTGCTTATCTAAGTCATTGGATCGATGGCACGTGCACTCACTTGGAGGAGGGATTTTTTATTTAAGAGAAGTTGTTGGTGGATGACCTTGTGATCTTAATTGGAGGGGTAGAGATGCTCCTAGAAAAGAAATATAATTTTGGCAGTATGATTCAACATGCTAATTCACTGTTAGCTCTACGTAAGAATTTAATTTTAATTACTTTTTTTTATAGATTATTTATGTTAACTCTGGTAAAGAGACCTAACAAAATTATATATATATACACACATGAACGTTTCTAAAGGGCACAAATAGTTTTATAGAGCCGGGCCTCCAAAATTTGGAATCCAAATCCCAATATATAAGATTCGACAGTTAAAAAAAAATCAACGATCCCTAAAAAAAAAAAATCAACGTTTACAAACAATCAGTAAAAGTTAATTTTTCAGTTTGTTGAGAAGGTAGTGATCTTGACTATGAAAGAAAGAAAATGCCAATTTAAATTTAATGTATACCATACTTATTTTTCGTTGACAAGGTTAATTTACACCATACTACTTATTAATTAATATTGAAGAATAGTAACTTCCATTAGAGTAATGATATTTTGACATCCATTTGATGACAACTTTGTTGACAACCTTGTTTTTCTCACTTCTTATTGGTCAAAAACAATGGAGAGAGAAAAAGGAAGAGAGAGAATAACAACATCATGTGAGTATGAGAGAGAAAGTTGTCCAAAAGTTGTTAAAAAGTGGTTGTCAAAATATCATTTCTCCTTCCATTAACATACCTAAGTATATATTGGGAGTAAAATAAGTTGAGGTGCTTGTTTTAAAGTGTTGTGAAAAATGAGAGAGTTGTTGTTTGTGTGGGGTTTGAGGTGTAGTCGTGGTCAGTGTGTGGGCTCGAATTAGTAATCAGTAATCATTGCCTTTCTCTTATCTTTATCTGCATGGAACCAAACCAACCCTGTCTGATCTCATCTGATCTGGTATGTCTCTTTTTTTCTTTTCCCTCCCTTCTAAACAATTGACTGTTATTAACAATGACACTTCCCTCGCACAAATTGACACACATATACTACATACTTAGCTCCCCCAGATTCCGATTATGACATTTCCCACTTGCTAGTATTTTTCTATTTTCATAATAATCACGTAAATATTTTTTTTTTTTTATTTTATTTTTAATTGATGTTTGTTTTATCAAATTCAAAATTTTCTCTCTTTCAATTTGGTAGTGTACACTTGAGCCAAAGGGTTCATTGGACTCACGTTTTGGAGACACCAGTACCATTCCCACCCTTCTTCGTTGGGGGAAGCAATGGAAATAACGTAGAAAGACGCTAGAAAAAGTGTTGGACAACAAATCAAACACCAATATTTCTTTTTGGATAGCTAATTAAACACCAATTTATTAATCATATGATACATATGTTTCATCGAATCATTTTATTCATACATATTTTTTATACGTAGTACATTCTTTAGCACACATTTTTCAATACATTTTTTGTTTCAATCAATTCTCCATATGAAAAAGTAAACAAAATAAATATATGATGTAGTTGGCTGTTTAAGCAAATCTTTTAGTATTAACAGCAATCTTCAAAATACATGGGCCTTAATGGACTATCATCAAATGACCCAACGATAAAGCCCAAGAAAGTGAACCGAAATTCAACCTGGAACAGTACCATAAGACCCAAAAACACCTGTAACAGTAGCATCGAGAAGGGAAAAAAAAAAAAAATCTGAAACTCTGAAGTGACAGTTACAAATCAAAAAAACGAAAGAGAAACAGAGGAGGAAGAAGAAGAAGAAGAAGAATAATTTCGAAATCCAATGACTACATCAACGAAGAACTTGTTAGAAACACTAGGAAACTTAGAGAAGGATTCATTCATACCCCTTCTCACGAACCTAATCGGTGAATCCAGACACGTGCAGAACAACCCACCGGAACTGATTCCTGAAGAAGACAGAGTAGTCAAGCACGTGTTAAAATCGCTTTTACCGCTCAGCACCACCACCGGCGGTGGTCCGTTAATCATCAACCATGTCACCTATTTCCCCGGCAGAGGTAACCTCATCGTCGAATATCCTGGTACCGTTCCCGGCAAGATCCTCTCTTTTGTTGGATGTCACATGGACGTCGTCACCGCCAATCCCAACGATTGGGTATTTATCCATCCATGCATTATCCTTTTAACACTAAATTATAAGAGACAATTGAGTCAACAAAAGTTGATGTATCTGACTTATTGATCAACCAGATACATCAAATTTTGTAAGTTGATGTATCTAGATCACATATATAATATATTTATTTTATTATTTATAGTAAGTGTGTTGAAATTGGTGTTAATGTATGTTAAGGATTTTGATCCGTTTACTTTGAGCATTGATGGAGATAAATTGAGGGGACGTGGAACTACGGATTGTTTGGGACATGTGGCACTTGTTACTGAACTGATGAAGAAGCTTGGTGAAACTAAGCCGAATGTCAAATCAACTGTTGTTGCTGTTTTTATAGCGAATGAAGAAAATTCTGCTATAACTGGTGTTGGTGTTGATGCACTTGTTCAAGATGGGTTGCTCAATAAGCTAAAGGAAGGTCCTTTGTAAGTTATTATTTGCTTGAAAATCTCTTTGATGCATGCAAAACTTATGTAGCATTGGTACTTCAATTGTAGGCGTATTTAGTGTATGCTCGGTTCTGTCTTGACAAAAATTGATTTTGAGTGAATTTATGTTGTAAGATTGATTCTAGCTAAAAGTAATGTAAAATGATTTATGTTTGAATACATTTATGTAAAATGTAAAAGTGAGTTGAATAATAAATTTGAGTTTTAAATCAATTCAAAAATTAAAAGCTCCAATTTCTAGCTTAAGCAGAATCAATTCTACTCGAGAGCCGTCAAACATGTCAGAATCAATTTTACACCTCCAGAATCAATTTTGACCCCACTAAAAGTGAAACCAAACATACACTTAGTGTCTGAAATGACACTCAATGATATATGTGGTTACATTCAATCACTTGTTGTGTCTGGTGACTGTGTTTGTCTCTGACTCAATGCTTTATAATGCAATTTTTCTTTGTTCAATAATGGTAGCTATTTAAATTCCAATTATATATATATATATATATATATATATATATATATATATATGAGTCAGGATCCGTTGACACCAGGTGTTAACGAATTCGTTGACACCAAATCTCAACCGTCTAATTTATTTGATCAAAGGCTCCTAATAATTTCTAAACTAGCTCATTCTTCCTCTTGTGCATACGATTATCGCACCTCTTGATTTTTTCCTGTACGTATAGAATTTGCAGCAATCCACATATGTGATTATTACTTTATCATGCGTATGCTTCCAATTATTTGTCTCTGCGGTTGAATGAAAATATCATAAGCTTCCAATTATATGCCAAAGGCTGGTTCCTGGATTCATGATAGCGATTCTAATACCAAAGTTCATATACAAATTGAAAATTAAACCAAAAAGCCCCAAATTAAAATTAGGGTTTATAATCCATATATGTTGAGATTTATATTTTATGAAGATTCGCAATTTGCAATTTCTTGAGGCTGACTCCCTTCTCTAATTGCAATCGTTTTCATTACCTTTCTCTCCGGTTGCAATCCATACGTTGAATTAACTAAGTAGGAATAGAGACGCAGACAAGAAATCATACAAATTGGTGTGGTACATGGTTACAACTTGTCTAAAGAGAAGAGTATTACCAGTGTTTTCAAGTACAGTTTTCAAGGATTTAATAAAATAATTGTATGTAATTGGGGAAAGGATACACACCATATAGAAACATGTGAGCCTTTGATTAAATAAAATAGACGGTTGAGATTTGGTGTCAACGAATCCGCTGACACCTGGTGTCAACGGATCCTGACTCTATATATATATATTGGTAGGTTTTAATTTGTGTGGTGTCTTTGTTCAGGTTTTGGATCGACACTGCTGATAAACAACCTTGTGTTGGAACTGGTGGTATGATACCTTGGAAACTTCATGTCACTGGGAAAATGTTTCATAGTGGATTAGCTCACAAGGTATGCGTTACATTATTGTCTGGGTTTGGAATCTTATTATGATTTTTCATATAATGCTGTATTCACTATGATGTAATTGTAGATTGTGGTAGTGTTCGACAGATATGGATTTTTAATATGCTCTTTGTGGTTCCACCTTTTCCATTTGATTCTCTTTCTTTACCTAATGTAATGTTCTGATCTACTTTTAACACGTATCAAATTGAATATGAATATAGCTCAGAGGAGGATCATATGATATGTTCTGTCCCGTTTTGATCCCTCTACCAAATGTTACCTTAATAGTAATCACATAGTTGTCCCTGAGTTTTAGCAAAAAAACAAAGCTATCTCTGAAATAGTAGTCCAGTGGTTTGGGACACTGAATGAGTTATATATTCAGGAGGTCCAAAGTTCAATCTCCGGAATATTCTCAATCCGGATCCTCTGAGAGCCTATAGCATGCATATTAAAAAACATAATGGATTCTACTGAGATCTTCTGAGTGGAATTATGATTGTATCCATGACTTATCGGTTATTAAATTATGAAAAAATGTATGTCGAATAAGAAATTGTTTTAGGACGAAATATCAGTAAACATTTAAAATAATTTTTTCTTCTCATAAAGGATGCCCACATGAATGTAGCCATTGTAAGAGAGTTGCGTTGCTATACGCAACCTATTATAACATCAGTATATGTGAATGTGAGAAGAATGCAGTGCATTAGTTCAGAAGGGAACTAAACATCAAATATAATAACTATTGCCCTCTGTAGAGGTAACTAGAATGTGAAACTTGGAGCTCGTAAATTATATGAGATACGTCAATACCGCTTAATTCATTTGATAACAGTTCAGTCATGCAAATGTTAGCATTTAGCTTTACATTATGCTTATTTGATGAATTTCAGTTTCACTTAATTAACTTGAAGGACCTGTCTATGACATGTCTTGTGGAAGCTGGGATCTATAGTAGTTAATTGTTCTTTCATATCGCGTCAAATTCAGTCTGTCATGAAGAACCAAGCAAATAGAATTCAGTCTGTTAATAGTAGTTAATTGTTCTTTCATATTGCGTCAAATTCAGTCTGCGCTTGGGAAGTATCATCTATTTAGGGGAGTGTTTTGCTTTAGATGTTCAGTTTCCTATCTTACAATTCCTCTTTAACCAAACTTCCTAGATTAATATTTAAGCTTGTGTGTGTGTATGGATGTTTATGTTTGCAATTTCCCATCTTACAACAATTTCCTCTTTTACAAAATTTCCTAGATTAATATGTAAATCTTGTGTATGTATATGGGTGTTTATTTTCCTTAAGCAATAAGTAAATAATTTTCCCATCTTAAGAGTATGCATGAGTTTTGTCGAGTTAAGGAAGAATAATTTGATCCCAATCTGCAATTATAGCGTTGTTTTGATTGATAGGTATTGTTGTAAAATTATCTTATATATTTGGTTATTTGTAGGCTATAAATCCCCTGGAGCTAGCCATGGATGCGATAAAGGAAATCCAACTGAAATTTTACAATGACTTCCCACCTCATCCTCAAGAACAGGTTTATGGGTTTGCAACCCCTTCCACCATGAAACCAACCCAATGGAGCTGTAAGTTTTGGGGCCTAATTGTCTAAGTAACTATTTTCGTACTTTATTATTTTAATGGAGAAAAACACTTCAATTGTCATAATTGTATTCCCTACCGCAGATCCTGGAGGTGGAATCAACCAAATTCCAGGGGAATGTACCATTTCAGGAGACGTCAGGTTTATTCTCCTTCTTTGAATTACTCAGGGCAATTTTCTATCTATGGTGTGGCTTTACAGATATCTTTTTTCATGTTTGTTTGTTGCAGGTTAACTCCATTCTACAAGTAAGTTACATCTTATACAGTGTGGCCATATATCAGTCTTTTGCAAGCCCTGGGGTTCACTCTTTGCTCTTTTATTTTACTAATTTGTTTCAATTGCAAATGTACAAATAAAAGTAAACGTGAGAGTTTGATTTTTATATGAATTTCCGTATCCAATATTCTAACAATTTGTTCAGTGTGAAGGATGTAATGAAGAAGCTGCAAGAATATGTTGACGAAATTAATGAAAATATACATAAGCTAGAAGCTCGAGGTCCAATTTCAAAATATGCCCTATCTGATGAAAACTTAAGGGGGAGGTGGGGCTTTTTGCTCAATCAAGAGTTTCTCTAAATTCAGTATTATAAAGTCCTATTTTACCTTCAGATATTTAATAACTCGATAATTTACTTTACATCTCTTGATTGGTTTCCTTTTTCTTTATCGATTTTCTGTAAATAATTATGGTTCCCTTGCTCCTCTTTGCAGCCTAACTCTAACTTTTGATGAGGCTAATTCTGGAGTTGCTTGTAATCTCGATTCTAGAGGTTTCCATGTTTTATGCAAAGCAACTGAGGAAATTGTTGGCCATGTAAAGCCTTTCTCAATTACTGGGAGTTTGCCTCTCATTCGGGAACTTAAGGTGAAGATATATTCTCATTGTCAATGTAAACTTTTGTATTACTCATTTCTAACTTAACCTATTTTCTCTGTCACAGGATGAAGGTTTTGATGTTCAGTGTTGTGGCTATGGTATGATCCCCCTAAGAACAAATTTATGTATATATTAAATTTGGAAGGTTATTTAAGTACTTATTGCATTTCACGTTATGTCCAGGTCTGATGGCAACTTACCATGCCCAGAATGAGTACTGTCTTTTTACAGATATGTCGCAAGGATACCGGGTGTTTGCGAGCATCATCGCGCAATTGGAAGATTGAGAATAGCAGAGGAACTAATAATACAAGTGTCTAGTGGCCTATGAAGATGTCTTGTTGAGATTAAATTGAATAATGGTTAGATTGTGCAAATGAATAGTTCTTCGTTGCTGACTTTTCTTGAACATTTACAAGATGGACAAACTAATTTGTTAGCTATAATTTCTGTTAAAAAGTAGGGAAAGTTACTTCCATTCCCTTGTTTTGACATCTCCACCCTTTCTCCTTTAATATATTTTTCAAACACAATACACAGACATCATGCAAAGATACGGTTCCCTTTTTAAATAGTTTTTCTCTCTTCCGGCTGCATCAACACTTGTAGCCGCTGTATTTTAATATGGTGTCGGTTCGTGTGTTTAAATTAACACACACACACACACCACAAGCGAGACAGATAAACACAAGCAATAAATTAGTTGGATCCATTTGATCATCTCATAATTAGCTTGAATTATTGGTCTGAATACCTCGAACGCGTCTCACTGAATTCCAATCTTGTAGCAAAGCTTTCCCTCTCTCAACAACAAAATTATGGGCATCCACAATATTAATCCATATCTTGTTATTCCTTTGTTTCCAAATACTCCATAACAGACATGCAAAAAGTGCTGCTTCATCTGCTGTAGTATTTTGCAGAATCTGGAGTATGCTACATCATGAACACTGCTTGCAGCATCTATTACTACACGACATAGAGCAGCAATTCACCAAACATTTTTGCTGCTGTGACTACGAAAAAACTAAGAGCATAGTTTTTAAAACTCATAGCTCCTCATTCTTATGCATTGACAATTTGATCCATAAAAGCAACTCAATACCTTTGTTTTTAACACCAGAATGACCCTGCCAAAAGTGTTAATAAACTTTAAACTAAAAATAATTTTTTTAATATAGTTTAAATTTAATATCCGAAAACTAAAATTTATTCTAAAGATTCCCATATTCCACCATTGTTGTGAGATTCCCATATCAAAGAAGAAAAACGTTTATATAAGAATTTTGAATTCAAACTTATTCTAAAGATAAATAAATAGTGGCTGTCCTGGACAAAATTTCAGGGGCACTATTTTTATTTTTTATTTTTTTTTATGAACAGACTATTAATGATTTTGCAGCAAATAATGAAAGAAGGATAATATTCAAATATTAATAGGTGGATGTTGTTTCTAGTGTTGGATGGATGTTACCACAATATGTTTGGATTGATAGATACATATTTAACCGCTTCAATGTAATGTAATCTTAAAGCAAAGATTGTAATTGGGACATCATATATATGCTATTTTATTAATTTTACACAGCTTTTGGATTACTCCAATTTTTATTACAAAACAGTAAATCACTGATGATTCTAAATTAGAGAATCCTGTAATGTAATCAAAACTTTGCATATTCTGTATGTATGAGATCTCAGCTAACACATAATATACACATCTTCTCTTTACATTATTAACAACTCTAATACATATACAAATTTTTCACCAAAATCAGTCTTTGGAGAGCATTTCAAAATCTAGTTGGAAGTTTTTTCTTCTGATTTGAGTTGTTGGATTCTCTGCCTTAGTCTTCGCCGGTGGTCGTGTATCTTCCAAAGGCCATGTCCCAATATAACAGTGGAGTAAATCCCATGAGTGATAATCGGAGAAAGAATATTATTTGTCTGTCAAGTAAAAATTCCAAACATAAACACAAATTAGTTCCATTCCTTAGAAATCTTAGACAAAAACTACTTCATATTTTCAAAAGATAAAGTAAATAGGATTACTTGGATCCACTCAAAACCGAGGTAGAGAGCCAATAGTCCTTCCAGAAGTGGGGAATAGATTTTTTTCATTTGCCTTTTCTCATACCATGCTGCAAACCAAAAATAAGTTGATCAGGTTGACATATCACAAGCAGAAAATGCACAGGTAAGCCTTTTTATTTCTGAACCGTCACTTTCGAAAACGACGAAACATGGTGTTCAAGAAAACAAGAATGCAGACAACAAAAGCAATCACCTGAGAAACTATTGAATAAACCATCCATTTAGTACC
This sequence comes from Medicago sativa, assembly GCF_051527215.1. Classification (NCBI taxonomy): domain Eukaryota; kingdom Viridiplantae; phylum Streptophyta; class Magnoliopsida; order Fabales; family Fabaceae; genus Medicago; species Medicago sativa. The sequence continues at coordinate 6,947,406 of NC_140753.1, forward strand.
TAAAGTATCGATCTCTCTTCAATTTAAACTTCAAAGTGTATAAATATAATATGTAGTCTCAAGTATATGAAACCTGTCACTTTACTAAAGTATATGAAAATCCGTCATATATTTGTCCCTAACATCTTAATAGTAGGGACTATAGTGATGAATTTTATATACTTCAAGGACAATTTATTATATTTATATACTTTAGGGACCAAATTGAGAGAGTGATACTGTATGGATGTTTATTAGAATCTTTTTTTTTGACAAATTAGAATTTATTTTATGAATAACATGATTCCCTTGATGAAGATTTTAACCCACTTGACTAGAACGTTATCAATTAGAACAGATATAATGGAATATAATATTCAACGGTAGGAGAAAATGATTGAACCTTCAAACAGCTTTTTCAAATCTTGACGACTAGCACGAGATTGTAAAACAGGCGCAACAATATAAGTAGGATCTGAAAGAGAGAAAAGAGATGGTAATCATTAATCAGGTTGAGAAGAAACTAGGAAAAATAAGCTACATGAGAAGAAGAAAATGTAAAGCAGGATATAAGAAAAAGTTACCTTTAGGAGAGGCAGCCACATAATAGAGAGAACCCGTAAGGACAGCTGTAAGTACAGCTGCAAGTGCCTGAGCAAATGGAACAAATGGTGGCAGTACCCCTGTCTGCATATTAGCGTATAAATCGCAAGTTAGTTACTGGAATGAACCTCTTAGTTTTGAATGTAATATAAAACGTGATTAAAGGGAGGCCAAGGACATTAAAGAGGGTAAGATATACGCAGCCTTAGCCCTGAAAGCCGAAAGGATTGTTTCTCCAACTAGACTAGAACTAATGACTGTTATGTCAAAAGGTAGCAACCTTACTATTGCACCAAGGCTCACCCTTCTAACACAAGAAAGAAAAGGAAAGAAAATAGTATACATACCAAAGACGCCATTCCTCGAACATCTTGTATAAGATTACTGCCTCGTAAAAATATATCAGCCAGTGCCCCCTGTAGAATTCAAATTATAAATTATTAAGCTCAAGTATGGTATTCCATTAAGATTATTAAGCTAGCAAATTCCTCCTTTTTTTCACAAAACTAAATTTTCTTCATGAAACTCTTGTTATTCATCTTAACACACAGAAAGTACTCATGATTGGAGGAAAATAAGAGAAAGTGAGAGATCTATTAACCACACAATCAAGATTCATATTTAATATATATATAATCTGATACAGGTGGTGCTTATATCAACCCTTTAAAGTGAGAGATCTCTTAATAACACACCTGAACTGCAGCCCTGTAGAAGAGCTCCTCTCCCACCGAACTTGCAGCAACCATCAGTATAAACTGTAAATTAAAATCAATTAAATCAATGTCAATGGTTGCACTAGATTAAGGATAATTGATTATACCAAAGCAAGCAAATTTAATCAAATTACCTGCAAAGGGGACATGCCATAGAAAAAACTCCATAGTTCTTCATCCTCTACGTCTCTAATGGCACGGGCATAGGGTGATAACTTCACAACTTCATCCTAATAATGACCATGGTGATGAAAGCTCAATTCATGTGAACAAAGGAAACTCAATAACAAGATAAATTTACAAGTTTCCTATTTAATACAAAAATTTCCCAATAAATATACCCATGCTAAAGATTAAGGCCATGTTTGGATAAACAACTTAATTAAACGCTTATAGCTTAAGTGCTTCTGTATTAGCTATTTTTATAGCAAAAAATAAAACATAAAGTCAAATTGGTATCATATAAGTTATAAGTTGTTTCCATAACCTATCCAAGAGAGCTTACGGAAATAAGCTGAAAACAGCTTATGAACACGTCATAAGTTGTTATAAGCTCTCTCAAACAGTCTCACAAGTGTTTAAGTCATTAGATAAGCTCAAATAAGTCAATCAAAACAGGTCCTAAATGCATCTCCACTTAACCAAAATATGGGATTGAAAGAAATTAAAACATGCAAACAAGAACACAACCTTATCATCATATACTTTAGTATAAACAAAGGAACTTACATCAAGTATAAAAAGAAGAGCCATAATTGGAGGAACTGCATATCCAAGCCCTTGAACAATAGCATCTAATGATAGATGAAATCCCCCAAGAGAATCAATTCCAGTAATCGAACATATAAAACTCCCCGCAACAGCCATAGCACCATAAATCCCTGAAACAAAGCAATTCATTAAAAACCAAATTGCACCATACAAATAACAATTGAATTCAAGTGAATTCTCCAATAAACAAAATCAAAATTTCCCATTTTGGAAAAACATAAGCATAAAGTTTTCCTTTTTTGTTTGACCCAATTAGCTAAAAAGCTACAAAACAATCTTAAGCATCACAACCAACAAAGCAAAAAATCATTTTTCAGTAAAAATAAACAAAAGGGTATCTAAAAAGTTCCAAAATTGATTCCAAAAAGTTCTCACCGATTCCATAGCTGAGTCTAACAACAGCGCCAATTTTTTCCCAAACAGGAAAGTCAGCAGCACCAGCAGCATCATTGAAACCACGGTTGAATGTGGTGGTGACTTCCATAGCTGCAGGTGTAGTGAACCCGGTTCTTGTCTCACCTCTATCATCTATAGTATCACCAGTTCTCTCTGCAGAAGCTTTAACACACCGAACAGAAACAACTCTTGAAGCATCAAAGAAAGAAACCCTTTTCTTCCTTTGATGAAATTCACATAGCTTTGAGAAATGAGAGAGTGAAGTTGAAGAAGGGTTTGGTGTTAGTGTTAGAGAAAGGTCCATTCAATTCAATTAAGAAAAAAAAATTCAAATTCAAAATGGGATTTTGTTCTTGTTGATGATGATGTTGTTGTTCATGTTTTTGTTTGGAACAAAAGAACAGAACAACAAGAACAAAGATTCGGATATTTTATTGATATCTACGAAGTGGTTTTGTGTGGTGAGTTTTGGTGTTTGAACAGGACACGATGAAGTTTAAGGTTTGAGGTTGAAATTGGAATTAGTAGTCAACTAAATTGGGACATTTAAGATTTTGATGATGAGAATATCTAAATAACCATTCACTTTATGACATGTGGAGATAATGTTGTTAAAACATGTCTCGTGGACCATTTTAGATTCCCAATCTAATCTTAACTTAATTAAATTTGTCTATTTATGACTAACTTCATCATTAGCTTAGGTAATAAATATGTAATTTCTTTTCCGCGCTTGATTAAGATGTAATTTCTTTTTCCGGGCTTCGCCCCTCCCTTTCATCAAAAAAAAAATAAATATGTCTTCTTTTTTTTCTCTTTCTATTGAAATATTGGTCCGGCTAATGAGTATTTTTAAGGCATTATTTATCGTTTCTCAATTAAAAAATCACTCCCTCCGGTCCTTAATATAAGAAGAAAAACCAAAAAACATCAAAACCAATACTCTCATTAGTTAGTGTAACTTTTTGAATATTTTTACAAATATACCCTCATAAAAAATTGTGAAGCATTAAATACACCCACTAATATTAAAAAGACAAACATTAAATAAGGGGTAGAAAAGTCTTTTAAGCAATAACTACACCTTAAAAATTGTGATATTTTCTTATAAATAGGACCAACAATTTTTTTGAAAATTTTCTTATATATAGGACCAGAGGGAGTATTTTTTAAAAAAGTTTAACACTTCAATTTCCGATTCATTGACCAATAATTTTATTACACACTCTTAACATTAGTTCTTTTTTTTTTTAACATTATTTTTTACGGATTTTTTTTCACCTATCTTTCATCACCTTTCTCCTCCATTTGGATCCAGGTTGGTATAATCTATAAAAATTGGGTAGTGTTAACGTGTGCCCTTAGGGCACGTGTTAAGAAACCTAAAAGAAAAAACTTTCTTTAAAATTTTGTGCATTTAAATGATTAAAAAGTTAAATATTAAATGCAATGCACATATTCCAATAAATTTTTTCTATATTTGAATCATTAATGCTATGAGGGCACAAGTTATCATTTCCCATAAAAAATTTAGCATTGCACAAACATTATAATAATTTGAGTGTCAGGTATGTTATCAATATGAAAATCTTGTCGGTTGGTTGTAATATTTTTGTAAACAATCGTTGAATCTTGTGATTTTACTGTCTTGAGAGGCTAAATTGAATTGGTTCATTGCAAACAAGTGTGATTGTGACTTGTGAGCTACTCCCTCCGGTCACTATTATAAACAAAACTCTATTTTCTAGGTACATTCAATGATCAATGTATCTAGTCTTTGTTATAGACTAGATACATTAATTATTCAATATATCTAAAAAGTGAAGTTTTGCTTATAATAGTGACCGGAGGGAGTATGTTATGTTCACGTAACAAGCTTTACATACAATAAATTGTACATTGAATTCAGAATAAATAAAAGATGTATTGTTATCAAATATCAAAGAAAATACATTGTAAAGGTCAATTTGTTATGTGATCAACTGATATTTTTTCTGTTAATTGGTGCGTAGACTATGTACAACAACAACAACCAAGCCTTATCCCACTAAGTGGGGTCGGCTACATGGATCAAATGACGTCATAGTGTTCTATCAAAAATCATATTTGGATCCAGCTCATTGACCTCTAAATCTTTTCTAATGGTTTCTCTAATGGTTTTCTTAGGTCTTCCTCTACCTCTTTTAACCCGGCCCTCCTCCATTTGATCTACTCTTCTTACAACGGCATCTACGGGTCTTCTCTCTACATGTCCAAACCATCTAAGCCTATTTTCTACCAACTTTTCAACTATAGGTGCTACCCCCACTCTCTCTCTAATGGTGTCATTCCTAATCCTATCATGTCTAGTCTTACCACTCATCCAACGCAACATCCTCATCTCCGCTGTGCGTAGACTATGTGATGACAAAAAAATTATTAAGGTAGATAATTATATTTTGAGTTATTGTATTTGTATTTTCAGCCAAAATTATTTCAGATGTCCCTTGACTAAAATTTTAGATTAGTCATTTCCATAAATCCATAATTACTAGTACTAACGAAATATACATGAAGTTTTTTCACGTTATTATTTTAATAAATAGAAGAGTAAGTTAAAACGATTTGATTAGAGCACAGTTCTCTTTTTACAAATTAAAGACCGTGTTGTTTTGACAAAATAAAGGACAAATGTATAAAAAACAAAAGAAAAAAAAATTGAATACGCAAGTATTTTCAGCCTCGAAAAAAAAAATGATACATTTAACCAATTTGTTTTTTTCAGATCAATACATTTAACCAAATTTTGAAAATACTGGAGAACCTTCGATGACCAAATGTGCAAATGCTATGTACAACCGTTGTAAAGCATCAATCCCAATCCAAAATAAATGGTACAACTTACCTTTGTCCTGTCACGGCATAACATTAAAATAGCAGTAAAGAAATTAGATGAATATAAAGAAGATGTCAAAAACAAAGGTTATCATGAAAACAAAAAATTACCAAAACAAAAAATTTGACAAAATCTATTGTTCGTAATTTAGTTGAGCTACCCAACAATTAGTTTATTAAAATTGCAAAAGTTAACATTTACTCCCTCCTGTCCATTTACAAGAGAATGTTGATTTTTTAGATACATTGAATAATGTATGTATCTAGTCAAGAACCTAAACCAAATACATAAAAATTGCGCCGCACGGGTCTTATGAGCTGAGAGAGAGAAAGGAAGAAGAATATAGGAGAAGACGATGAAAGGGGACAGGAGCATTATGGTCAAACGAAACACAGCTAATTAAGAGTGGTTTTGTAAAAGGGTCGAAACACATTTCTTTGCCCACACAAAACCATGTGTCAGCAATTTATTGGATCAGACGGTTCGACCGAAAAGGTGAATCAGACCGGAGCACGACCCGTTAATTAATGAACAAATATTATACATACATTTTCGTCAACTAAGAATAGATTCATGGAAAGTGTCTTCAGAGGATGATACTTGTCTGGTATACACCAAACATGAGCAACACAATCCTAACTTTCAAATTCCTCTTGTCACCAAAAACATCATATAATTAATTTAGTTAACCAGCCCTACTAACACAATAGCTATATGTATACTTATATATCACTATAATATACCGCTAATGAGTACAAATGTTGAGTTTGAATTTTCCATAAAAATTGCACTTAACCACATTGTGGGAAGATATCCAATAATCTAACAGGAGTGCTATTATGGGAAATCGAATAGTTTGATGATTGTAACAATACTATGTTGAAGGTAGCATTAATACATATCCAAATTCCTTCAACAAAAAAAAAAAAAATGAATGGGAATGGGCGATGCTACCCGTGCACGGGACAAATTATAATTGAAGTGTAATATATATTGACAAAATTTAAAAGTAAGCCATCCAAAATTTTCATTATTTTGAAAGCAAAATCGTAAAAGTTATTTGCATGAAAACAGTAGTTTATTTTGTACACAGACAAATACAAAATACCTGAAACGTCGTAGATCAATCATTAAGTTCAAACTAAAACATGTTTTAATGATAGATCATAACATCTACAACTCTCTTCGTCTAAAAGGATCCGAACATCAAATCAAATGCAAAATAATTACAACAGAGCAAACATTTGTTTCACTGCTACTTGCGTTCTTTCCTATATAAATACATGAAGAATATGCCTTGATTAAATAACCTGCACAAACCACTAATTAGAGCTGGTAGTTGGCAATGATTGACATTTAAACTTCACAAATTAGTTGTGCTATTAGGCCTTATAGCTGATGTCCATCTAAATTTGCTTCCCCGGTAAAATAAAATATGAGGCAACATGGCACTAAGAAATATAGTATCCTACCAATGTCAATATCCTTATGCATCTTTTTACATGGTTTCGTTATTTTTGCAACACATTATCTACATATAACCAATTTCCTATCTTGAGCAAAATTCAAAAACATCCTTCAACAATATAGTGATTAGTGACGACATGATGAAGCTAAACTATTGAGAAAAAGTTTTATAGTTGCCTAATTCATCTGTTCAACATCTGCAACGTTGCTTACCTCCTTTGGCCATCAAACAACCACAAATTATTCAAACACACAAGGCTATAAACATATATTGAATTATTTTTTTTTTTATAAATTGTTGATTGAATAAAAATTTGCGAATTATTCTCATATTATTGTAAGCTACCTCACCAAACCTAACCTAAAGTGCATGACGTGGTTTTCTTTGTTTCAATGCTCAGAACTGGCCCAAACAAATGTTTACAGAGTGATATGCAAAACCTTGATGAACAAAATGAAGCTTTTCAAACTCACTTGCTCTTATCCGATAACAATTCAGTTTCATTCTGCATTGAGTTTGAGTGGAAAAGAGTCCTAACCAATTTTAAGAACCCATTCGACACCAGAAACGATTCGACGATGCTTAAACCGAGTTCTTCAACTCAAATTCGAGTTCCGAAATCATCGACATGCTTGCGAAATACACCTACTACGATGAATACAATGATAATTTGAGGTTGAGGGGCTGTTTGATCTCATCCTGGAAAATGAAACTTGTCAGATTTTTGCCATTTGTAGTCTTGTAGTGCTATCCAATTGAGAAAGTGAAACATGAAGCTAGAGATTTATTTCGGTGGTTTCTTCCATTACGTCGATGTTAAGGACAACCATGGAAGCAGCAGCTATGGATTCAGCACCGGTGCAGTGAGGGATGTTGTAGAAGGAGAATGGTCTTGCCCTTTGTTTTGTAGAAGACACGTTAGATTTTGGGGGAGAGAGAAATTCGTGAAGACATAGTGATTTTGTTTTCGCTCTATTTAGTATTTAGCATTATGTTTCTTCAATGTCGTATCTATGCAACCAATATTCATTTTCATAACAGATGCAAACTTCCGAAGATGAAAGTGAAGTGAGGCATACAACATGCATTGAAGAGAAAAAGAAAGGAAGAACTGGAGAAGTGCCATTCTTATCTGAAAGAAAGCTTGCAGCAGACAAAGCTACTGAAAGGATTAATGTGAGAGAAAATTGCTCTCAATCGGGTTTGTATCCTTAATTAAATTAGTATGTTGGAAAAACCAAAAATGTGGAAATTGAATGATTGGAGGTACCTTGGGAAGAAGAAACGGTGGAAAGATCCTATTCTAGAAAATTACTAATAATGCATGCTAGGGAAAACTAACTGCAGTTAATTGTGCCTATTGTGATACCCCATTGAAAAGGCTAATGTATCACGTTTTACCACACAAATTGGTTATTGTATCTGAATTAATAACTTATGTTCCAAACAAAAAAAAATTCAAAATTCAAATTGGCATGTATTTGGGAGGGAAATATATTAGGTAAACCACTAGTATTTAATGCAGCACAATTAGAGGGAAATTTCTAGGTTTAGTGGTTGCTTAACCTAATACACCAGCTTTAAGAATAAAGGATTTATATTTCATTGCAAAAACTACAAAGTTAACATTTGCTTATAATTCACTTAAAAAAGACATTTTCTTACAATTAATTTATGGAAGGAGAAATTATTTTTATAAAATACGTAGAGTAGTACCAACAAGACTCATTCTAATATTTTCTTTTCAACATTTACCTTTTTTTCCTTAAAAAATATATTCATTCTAATATTTTTTTTTCAACACTCGTATTTTTATTTGAAAAATGTTGTTTTCATTGTCATTTTTCTCCAAAGCACGAGGAAAATTCGAAAAATACCCCCTGGCGACAATTAATTGCAGTTGGGAGTATTTTTCGTATTTTTCTGGTATTTTGGAGCAAAAATGATGGTGAAAAGAGCAATTTTCTTTTTATTTAGTGAAATACATATGATCTCACCGGTTTATGTTGGCCCAATTTCCAAATGATGGGTCCTATATCCAAAATGGCGCGAGTCACCCTCATTCTAGGAAATTTTACCCCACACCCCTAAATTTATACCTTGACCCCAACATTTGATGCAAAATGTCAAATTTACCCTTTCTATAAAACAAAGATGAATGCTTCGGAAAATTTTTGGAAACGTTTCTGGTGAAGGAAAAAAATCCGAAACACGCTAATATCATGTAGGGGTGAAATAAAACTGAATTGGGAAATATTGAAGATGAGAGTGAAAAGGGGTAAAACTGGAATTTTGAAATATTTGTAGGGGTGAAAGAACATGTGTCGGGGTATAGGGTAAAATTTCTCTCATTCTATCCAATAAAATAGTAAATATTAAAAAAAAAAGTGTCACAGAGAGAACGTTGTTTGCAATATTCAAATACGTATATTAAATTATTTATCTACACCTAGTCAAAAAAATATTTTAAATTATATGAGCTATTGTGTTTTATTTCTAAAATATATAATTACAAAAACGTAAAAAAAAACGGGGTTGCGAAAGTCAAACATAAAATAATAAAATTTAAAACAATGCTCTAAGTAATAAATACATTTTTGACAACAAGTATTAAATAAATTTCTGACGAATTCAAAAACGTAGTTCCTGAAGAACTCGATATTATACTCTAAGAACTCCTGAAGAATTCAAAAGCATTAATCCTTAAAGGATTACTGAGAGAATTGATTGTATTATTATATGGAATGTTTTGATTCTGTTGAGATACTTGTGTCATCGTTTACTTCATATGAAAACCATGTATAATAAACTATTATTGAATGATAAACTATAGTCTATATAGTTTTTTTTTCTCACTCATTGTTTATAAAGAACATATGTGACATAGTTCTTGACGAACTAAATATTTAGTATTAAAGGAATTCTTGAAGAATAAATTTGAATTGATCAATGCTTTTAAACATTTGCTATATAATCATACTCGAGCATTCTTGTAGTATTGCTCTAAGTAAAATTCTCACCATTTTTACTTATGGCAGCATTGCATAAGGTGTGATATTTATTGATCATTGCTTATGAAGATTTGATATGGAGTTCCTGAAGAACCACACGTTTAAAACATGATAACAATTTATAAGATCAATTGATATTCGTATTTGCCTAGAAAAATTATGAAGATTTGATGTTGAGTTCTTGAAGAACTACACATTTAGACCATGATAGAAACATAAAATCTATTTGACCTTCGTATTAATTTAAAGAAGAAACTAGTCAAATATGCTCTTGAAGTAGCAAAAAAATTGAAAAATCATACTATTTATTTTATATAACCAATGTTGTGGTTAGGCATGGCAACAATACCCGTATCAGTGGGTGCCCTCTCATACCCACCCCGATTTGGCGGGTTTTCCCCGTTTTGACTGGGTTTGGGTTTTCTCCGATTTTAAAACACGGGTATGGGACGGGTAATGGGGTTATATGTACCCACCCCGAATCCATACCCATACTCAGCCCGAATATAAAAATTACTTTTTTAACCGTTTTTATATAAATACAAACACAACCCTAGATCATTTCACTCCAATCCAAACAGAAGATGTCATTGTCAGACAACACTTTTCTGGGTTCTCTCTCAAGTAGTCAACGCTGCTCACAAAGGGAACATAATTCTTTACAATATTGTCATTGGGGTTGGAAAAAATAACTTTTTGTTTATTAAAAAATGAATCATTACGGGGATAGGGATGAGATACCCGAACCCGTCGGGGACGGGGATGAGATTCAATTTTTTATCCTCGTTGGGTATGGGTAGGGTAACAGGTAAGTATATGTGAATCGGGGATGGGGAAGGTAAAACCCTTCCCCACCCCGCCCCATTGCCATGCCTAGTTGTGGTTATGATAATTGATTTAGTAGAGAATACCATATCACTCATACTCCTCTATAAGTGGATGATCCCTCCCTTTTCAATCTCAATTAAGGACGGACGGAAGCCTTACGTCAATGTCACAAAATTCGGTTAGTATGTCAAACATTTTTTTTATTATTTGTCAAAGAATGTTTTTGATAAGGTAATATTTATTTTAGGAATTGATGAGGTAATATTTTAAAATTTTATATTATGTTTTGTTTCCTTTTTAGAATTTTGCAAGATTGTTTCTTATTTCTTCTTTCTTTAATATAGGGTTAATTATGTTTTTGGTCCTTACAAAATGGCGACCTTGTAAGTTTAGTCCTTACTTAATTTTAATAGCATTTTTAATCCCTACAAAAAAATTCTGCACTCAATATTAGTCCTTACTCAATCCAAATTTGTTTAATTTATGCTTAAACTCTTAAGTTTTTCAACAATTTTTTACAGGCGTGTTAAGAACGTTATTAAAAGGTCCTCCGAAAAAAATATCGCAAAAATTTGATTTCTACGTTCATATTTTTGTTACTTATATCTTAAACTTTTGTCGTTTTAAAAAATTCATATTTAATTTATTTCATGTTAAAAAATTATAGATTTTAGTAAATGAACCGTTCATAGTGTTCTAAACTTGTATAAAATGAATCGTTAAAAAATTTAAGAGTTTAAGGATAATTAAACAAAATTTATTTTAGCAGGGACTAAAATTATAAGCAAATTTTTTTTTTTGTAGGGATTAAAAATGCTATTAAAATTAAGTAAGGACTAAACTTACAAGGTTGCAATTTTGTAGGGACGAAAAACATAATTAACCCTTTAATATATTAGTGCAATCGAAGCAAATTATTGTAAACCAGAAGTTTACATATTAAAGTTATAGTTGGCAAGACCGGATGGGTTATCCCGAATCTATTATGATGCGAAAATAGTAAATAATTTCTATGCGCATTTATTAAAGAACCAGAAGATTCTTCAAACCAAAAATATTTATGCATTATTGATTCCCAAAGAAAGTTGACAATTCGATAGAGCTTATATAAAGTGATATTGTAAATCAATACATCGATCGTGTGGATCACTTCGATATTTTATGACTTTAATTGATGCATCAACGAAATGATCACATGTATGTTTGTTGTCAATCACAACCAGAAGTTTGTATAATTGTTTTCTCAACCAAGTTGACCAAGAGTTTGTTTTGTTGTATGAGTTATTCATAAAGCATTTTATAAGTATCAATTATCAATTGAAATTGATATTAAACAGCTTGTAGCATATGCTCATGAAATGGACTTGAAGATCCGTTCTTTAGACGTCTAAAGTGAATTGTATGAGTGATACTTATGAGACCATACCTTCAAAACTCTACTTTGGGAATAACCAATCATGTATGTTGAAATATTGATTCGCATCAAGCCAACAAGTTACCATATGTAAGTCCTCCCCTTATTTTATAATTTATATTTTGGTTAAGAACTTAATATTTTCATCTAAGCAAATTTTTGGATGTGTTGTGTCTATCACAATTGCTCCAATATAATGCACTTAGATTGAATTTGATAGAATATTGGGAAAATCTATTTGATATGAATCTTCATCTATTATAAATTGTATTGAGCCAACTTGTTTACAGCCCAGAAGGTTGATTATCAATAGATTGATTAGTTTTCCCAATATTTGGGGGAGAGAATAAGCAGCTGAAAATGTGAACCTGAAGTTCAAATGAATTATTTGAAAGGAAATATTATTGTCTCATCTTGTTCCTCAAAATATAACTCGTTTGCAAAGTTAAACAAATAAAATAGCAGTTGCTAATGCTCCAAACGAAATAGATGTGCCTGTTGGATTATTGCAAATGAGTCCCAACCGTGCATGAAGCATGGTAGATCAGTTCCGCATATAAAATCCTCAAACAAGAAAAGGAGCTAAAAGGAAAGATAACCCAAATGAGGATGTGTAAACTCTAAAAGAGTCATATGACATAATTGATATTTTATTTCCAGAAGAACTGACCAGGTACCTGAAATTTTTGGAAAAGAAAGAGATCTCGATAAATTATGTCATGAATGGAATGAGGTGGAACCAAAATATAAGTCAACGTTGACGATGTTTTTGCATATAATATAGCGCTATGTGATAAGTGATAATGAGGATCATGAATTAAAGTCTATAAAAAGAAAATATCTGCAGAAGGAAAGAGACAATTCCTGTAAAATCAAACTCGCTTTGTAAAAGCTAAACTTTATGGACTTGTAGTCCGCACACTTGAAGTTGTGAAGTTAATTAGATATATTTACAATTTTTCGCGCGAAAGAGAATTATATTGATAAAATACATATGTATAGAGTTTGATATGTTCACCGGAAGTGAGATGATATATGTATATCATTTAAGTTTATGAGACATATTTACCTGAAGTAAATTCAAGAACTTTTTCTTGCTTGCTTAAGTTTAGCATCACATGAAAGGCTCAATTTATATGAAAATGTGTTGTAATATAGTATGACTCACATGATGGTGATGAATATATGAAATTATGACATCATATGTTCATTTCAATGTATTTTGTTAATTATATGTATTGTGGTATTTTGTCAATATTAGTAAATACAGATATCGGAACAAAGTCAAGCATACATTTTGTACCTAAGAGAAACAACATGATCAAGGAATTGAAGAATGTTCTTTCAACAACTCAATATGAAGATAAAAGCACTGCTCATTTGGAGAAGGGTATGGAGATAGATCAGATTTTCTTCAAAGTCACCGGCAAGTAAAGCTTTTGAGTAATTAGAAAAGAAGACTAATTGACTTTCTTTGTCTCATATACGATTGTCTTTATGAGGGGGAGACATAAATGTGTTCTGCACTCTTTTTCCCTTAACCAAGGTTTTATCCCACTGGGTTTTCCTGGTAAGGTTTTTAACGAGGCAGATTATCACACAAAAGGATGTTGTACTCTTTTTCCTTCACTAGAATTTTTTTCCCACCGGGTTTTTCTCCAGTAAGGTTTTAATGAGGCATATCCTTGATGGACATCCAAGGGGGAGTGTTATGAATATTATAAGTGGATGTCCATATAACAATTGGGTTATTGGGTTATACTATTAGCTTATTGGGCCATATTGTGCTTGCTCCCCAAGTCATTGTATTTCTCTATAAATAGAGCTCATATGTAACATAATTGTACACCACAAGAGAATAATAGAATCATCTCTCTTCTCTTTCTTTCTCTTTCTCTATTTCTCTCTACTTTATTCTTGTTCCTATTTCTTTAGTTTTATAACAAAATAATATTATTAAAAACTTAAGTTCATGAATAAAATATAATTGGTAGGGGCCCACAAGAAAAATAAACAATAAAAAATAAAATCAAAAATAAAAAACCCCAAATAAATTAAATTAAATAATTCAATACCTTCATTGTTCCCTCTCTTCTTCGGTTATAAAATTTTTAGGTTCACATTTTTCTTTCTTCGTCATCATTAAACATCATCATTATCGTTGTCACCATTTTCAGTTACTTTGACTATATATACACATTGATTCATACTCTTTTTTCAATCACCTTATTTTTTTCGCTACACTACATTTCCATGGATCCGCATGAAACACCATACTCTCCTCGCTCTCACCACGATCAACATGAAAATGTCATTTTGGTAGGGTCAGATCCATTCACAAACACCACCCAAACCACCATCATGGAACCAAACATTGTTCAACTCTCTTCAATCAACATGAACGCTAACCTTTCCCCTAATTTTGAGCCTCTTGTCAACAATAACGTTCCTTCATTCTTGAATACAAGAATGAGTGCTTCCTCTGACACTGGATCAATCAAAAGAAAAAGGGGTCGGCCTAGGAAGCACTTTCCTGTTGGCAACATTGCTTCGAGTTTGGGATCTGACTCAGGCCCAACAAAGGCTCCAACTGCTACCTCTCCTTCTTCCACTAACAAGAAGAGTACTAGTGGAAGGGGAAGGGGAAGGGGAAGGCCTCGTGGCTCTTTTAAGAAGAAGCATTTGGTTGAAACACTTGGTTGTTAAATTTGTTTTCTTATTTTTTTTTATTTTACTTTGCAATTCGAAATAACATATTGTTAATTATTTTCACTGCGACTGTTAATTTATCAGGAGTTACTGAATCAGGTTTCTCTCCACATGTGATCTTTGTGAATCAAGGAGAGGTATGCAATCGAACATATAATTCCAACATTAACATATTATATATTGCACTGTCTTTCACTTTTTTTTTTTTAAAAAAAAAAACCGGTTACTTTATAAATTGCAGTGTTAATGTAGATTTTGATGATGTTAAAAAGATTCTGTCGGAGGTTTGTAGAAATTTTTGAAGTGTTCGTTGATAGATTTGGTGGTGATTAAATTTTTTCCAAGATTGGTTTTTACCAATATTTTTTTTCTTGTTTGTAGGACATAATTGCAAAGGATACAGCCTTTAGCCAAGCAGTAGCAGGACCTAATACCGAGATATGCATTTTGTCAGCTCATGGTTTAGTTGGCATTGTCGCCCTTCGTCATTCAGGGAGCATTGTTAATTACAAGGTAGTACTTTTTACATCCTTTATTATAAGAATCCATTCAATAATATGTACCATCTGATTATGAAAAGTTTGTTTGTATTATGTTAATTATAATTTATATGAAATTTAATGTAATTTGTGTTTATTTGATGTGCAAATATATTCTAAAAAGTAGCATTTGATATGTGACATTGTTATATCTGTTGGATTTTGGCCACCAAAATATGCCACTAAAACGGTTTACAGATGAAACATGGTGGATATAATAGGCATTGTGGCCTATGGCGAATGACACAAAACTCACCATGCTATAACAACAATATGAACAACACTAGAACATGAAAAAATTATTTGGATTGCATGCATTCAAGTAATCGTCACATCCGTTATCATTGGATCGAGATCGGATGATGTGTAAAGCAAGTAGATTTTAATTTTTTCTATTTAACTCTCAAACACATAGTGTAAAATCTACATCATCCGATCTTGATCGAACAACCACCAATTTAGTAATTGTGTGAATGTGTTGAATTATGATTGTAGAAAATCCAAACCCATTGACAACATGGAATGGAGTAGTCAAATATATTTTGTTCTCGATATTTCTATTATGTTTGTATTGTTTACGTTATGATATTCACCGAACATAACAATATTTAAGCATATATACTTTCAGAATAACCACTATTATTAGTTGTTGAAGTGTGTCACTTGTGTAACACCCCGTTTTCCACCAACTTTAAAAATTTCTTAATAAAATCAGAGTAATTCATCGTAAACGGAATGTCACATTTCATAAAAATCATAAATGGATTAAATAAATATTTATCCTTCTAAATTCAACCAATAAATTACTTAATATCTCGCAGCGGAATTTAACAACTTCTAAAAGTAGTCCTTGGCACCAAGGCCTCATCATAAAAGTCTCATAAATAGTTTAAAACATAATAACTAGTTCAATCCAACAACTTCATTATAATTCTCATAAAACAATACGTAAGGAATAGAAAATAATGTCAAAACTCTCATCCCGTTACGTATCAGAGCACCTAAAGACACACTTGTGAGTAGTCCACTCACGACCACGCCTAATCTTGATTACCTGCAAGTTACTCATACGAAGAGCAACATTTTCAAGCAGAAGGGGTGAGATTCACAAACAATAATATTAAGCATATCATTCAACTATGATATCTAACAACTTAAACTTCATTAACTAGTATCATTAATCTTCCTACATTAGTCATAAACATCATCATGTATCATCTTAATAATAACCATATTCACCATCACATATCATCAATTAATAATCATAACATCATCACATATCATCATTAATAAACATAGGTATCATCACAGATCATCATAGCAATTCTTTAATTAGATACTTCGTCAAAACATCATAACTTAATGACTTGACTCGACTATGCAACTCTTCATCTTAAATCATCTTGACTCGACTATGCAACTCTTCGTCTTAAATCATCTTGACTATGCAAATGCATGTGGTACCATTCTAGGGCATAAGCCCTCGTCGCTTCTGAGCATAAATAGGCTCCCAGGGCTTGAGCCCTCGTCACTTTTGAGCACAAGGCTCCAGGGCTTGAGCCGTCGTCGCTATTGAGCAAATGCTCCAGGGCTTGAGCCCTCGTCTCTATTGAGCAAAAGCTCCTAGGGCATGAGCCCTCGTCTTTAAATGAGTATGCATGGACTCAACATCTTACAACTTAGACAACATGAACGTCTTATATGACTCCAATATTTTGGATCAACATCTCACATCTAGACCGACACATGCAACTTTAATCAATAGTAAACAGCAACACGGCAGCAATTAATAATCTCAGAATACAACACTATCAAATATAATCATCGTCTCAAAACATCACTTATAATTCACATAATGCATATACGATTATATATCATTAGTAACAACATTCAAGCATCTTCTGACAATTTCACAGATCATTTTCACATCAAACCAAGATCATTGAAAGAATAACATAACTATCAACATATACATTCATATTCATAACTAAGTCCAAAACATTCTTCAAAAGCAAATCAAGTTTGATTAAATAAGACATATGCCAAATACTCATAAAACACCTCAACTAAATCCCTAATACCTAAGTTTGAAGTTTGGAAACCAACCATAAGTTTTTGGACTAACTTGGGATTAGTTATGCTAAGTTTTCTTAAAATTTTCTGAAGACCTACTTGGACTATTTTCATCATAACTCAAAATCTACAAATCATCTTCAAGTCAAACCAATACCATTAGAAAGCTAACTCAATTATCTACAACTTTCATGTTTACACCGAAAGCTAATTCAAAACAAAAATGGGTGAAAAATAGTGAACAATCGAGGAAAAAGTTTGCAGAAAATGTGTCACAAATTTGGAAAACATGCCACGTTTTTACGACCAGAAAAACCCAACTTTCGACATTTCAAAATCGTGCCATGGTTGCCAAAACGTGCCACGTTTTTGCCAGTACCAGGTCAAAAAAACAGCTTTTCAAAAGTGCGATTTCTACCATTCGAAGCCCTTCTGAGGTTCATAATCGACCCTAAATTGACTGAACCGATGTACTATGGTTACCCTATGATCTGCAAACGTTTTTCTACATCAATTCTATGGTTTCTCATCATCTAATCATTTTTCACCGATTAATCCTCCATTCTTCACTTAAAACCCTAATTCTTCAATCCTCACAAACTCTTCCTACAACTTGTTAAATCTAATCATTAGAATCATACACGTAATAAAATTGAATGCTAGTCTCACCCTTACCTTAACAAATCGATGCAGCCTCTTCTCTTGGTTCTTCTCTCTTCTTGTTCTCCTCTTTCCAAAAAGCGGTTTAACGTACAAAAAAACTCTTTCTAACCTAAGCTTCCCTATTTATAATACTAAATAGTCTTCCTAAATCTGTTTAGGCTCAATAATTCTTTCTTCTTTCTATTCTAACCTCCAAATCTACTTACTCTAATAATTCTCATATTCTAATAAATAATAGAATAAAGCCACTTAATATAATACCAACACATTGCATATTTAAAATAAATCACATAAATAGACTCTAACTTAATAAAAATAATTAAAAATCAAAGAGGGCGTTACAACTTACATTTTTGTGTGTTTGCCTTATTTTTACTAGTTTTCCTTCCTATGGTTATATTGTGAGTAAAAAATCACATTGATAGTATTTTTTCTACGAAGTCTTTAATTGTTTGTGCTTAATTTTTCATAATTTACGGTGCAAAAATATCAATATGTTAAATCTGATAGTTGATTTATAGAAATAAACACAATTTAGTTTAATGCTCTTCTAATGATGTACTCCCTCCGTCCCGGAATAACTGACCTATTTTCTAAAAAAAAGTGTCCCAAAATAACTGACCCATTTCAATTTTCAATACAACTTTCATCATTCCCAATACAATATAACACTAAATAATACTACTTTTATCATTCCCAATACAATATATTCCACTTTTCCCTTCATTTATACACTTTTCTTAATTTGTGTGAAAAACCAAAGTAGGTCAATTATACCGGGACGGAGGGAGTATTTTTTTGTTATATGGTCAATTTGAAATTGCATCCTTATCAGGAAATTTAGAAGTATCTGACAACAACAATGATAATAAAAGAATGAGCTACTTCAAGGTGTCTCTAGTAAACCCTGATTCACGCCTTTTGGTAGGTGTAGTTGCTGATAAGCTTATTGCGGCATCATTAGTAAAGGTATTGCTCTCAAATGATAGATAATTTATGTTGATTTTTAAATGCGCAATGTGAATGTAAGGTCTTGTGTGTTGATAGTATTTTCTGCAAGAAGGATTAGTAAAACATTATTGCATTAATTTTAGGGTTAAATATGTTTTTGGTCCCTATAAAATCGGAACCTTTTAAGTTTAGTCCTTACTTATTTTTAATAGTTCTTTTAGTCCCTAATTATTTTTTCTGCACTCAATATTAGTCCCTACTCAATTCAAATTTGTTTAATTTATCCTCAAACTCTTGAGTTTTTGAATAATTTTTTGCAGACGTGTTAAGAACACTACTAAAAGCTCCTCTACAAAAAATTGTCGTAGAATTTGATTTTAGCGTCCAGATTTTGTTACTTTTATTTTTAACTTTTGCCGTTTTGAAAAATTTATATTTAATTGGTTTCATGTTAAAAAATTCTAAATTTTAGTAAACGAACCTTTCATAGTGTTCTAAACTTGTCTTAAAAAAATCGTTCAAAAATTTAAGAATGTGTTTGGATGAGGTAATTTGTAAATTTTAAAGAATTTAAAATTCTAGGCAATTTACCTCAAAGTATTTGAATTCCCTCATAACATTACATTTCCTCAACATTACATTACATTCCTCCATCCAAACAATGGAATTCACCTCAAAGTATTTGAATTCTCTCATAACATTACATTCCCTCAAAACATTCCCCCATCCAAACAAAGAGTTTAAGGATAATTAAACAAACTTTGTTGCAGTAGGGACTAAAAAACCTATTAAAATTAAGTAAGGACTAAACTTAGAAGTTTCCAATTTTATAGGGAACAAAAACATATTTAACCCTTAATTTTAATTTTTTTTAAGAATTTTAAAATTTTAAGAATCATTTACAAGTCATAGTGGGTAGCTTTACTTTGGATGGCAAAACGGCTAGCCTGAATAACCTGAAATATGACCCTTCTTCAGCATCATTGCCCCAATTTGTTGCTGTTGGGACTCCAACCAATGCAACCACTCAAGGGCCTTCATCTGAGTCCTTAGGTGACAATGAGAATAATCCTTTTAGCCAAGCGCTTGAGATCTACAATAGTACTATCAACCCATTCCTACTATGTTGATGTACCAGCAGCTATGGGCTCACCAAACTCAACAGTGAGGACGGGATTTTAAGTTCGCCAGTGCAATAGCAGATTATTTACATGATGATTGTTCAAAGTTGTGTTGCATATTGGATTTGGAAATGGTAACATAAATAATTGGGACAAAATTTAAGGGAGTTTATCAATTAGTTTTATATATGTTTTTCTTCGTTTTTCAGTTGATTATGGTTTTCAAATCATTTATGAAACATTGATAGGGAAGGTCGCTAATGGTAAATTATGTTATTGCGGATTTGGATCGTTTGTGACTATATTTGAAATTAGATTTTATTCTCCTTCTCATTTGATCTGCATATTTTCAAATTTCTTTCATATGGAGTTTTCCATTTTTACCCCTGCTATTTTTATTCTTTCATGTGCGTAAAGAAATGATTTCACCAGCGAAAATAGAAAATAAGATGTGTTATCTTCTTATTTAACTCTGTTCAATTTTGTAGAAGCATGACATAGGTATTCAATATGATATAAGTTTTAGAAGATCTTAACTTTAATGTGAGAGTAGAAATATATTAAGCAGGCCACATAAACTCCCCAACACAAGGACAACATGATTACGGAAAAATCGTACCTTGTGAGCTAGTTATGTTATTAAGAGAAGTGTTTTTAAGTGAGGAAGGAGGACATATAAATTTCTTAATAAAAAATATCAAATACAAGCCGTATTTATAGATATATTTAGACAACTCTAGATTTTAATTTTATGATATTCTATATTTAAACCCCACTTCAAGTTGTTTTCTATGTCTTATATAGTTCAAAATATTTAGGGTTAATAGTGTTTTTCACCCCTGTAATATAGGTCATTTTCGGTTTTCACCCCTATAAAATTTTCGGTTTGATTTGCATCCTTGTAAAAACTTTTTTTTCTTCTGGAAAACACCCCTCCTCCATCCAACCATCAAATGCGCATATGTGGCGCTGACTTTTTTTTTTTTTAATTTTATTTATTTTTAATTGTCCACATCAGATTTTATTTATTAAAATATCTGAAAATTAATTTTCAAAAATAAAAAAAATCCAAAAAATATTCAGATTTTTTCCAAAAAAAATTAAAATCGAAAAAAAAGAAATTTTAGGTTTATTTTGTCGAAATTCAAATATTATAAAAATTAGAAAATTAATTAATTTTTTTTAAAGATTAAAAAAAGTCTGATTTTTTTCCGAAAAGAAAATATTTTTGAAATTTTTTCTACAAAAAATTTTTGGAAAATATTTTATTTTTAAAAATCTGGATCAAAAATTTAGAAAAAATTCAGATTTTTTTTTCGAAAATTTTATTCCAGATTTTTATAAAATCTTTTTTGAAATTACAATTTTAGGAAAAAATCATTTTTTTACGAAATTTTCGAAATTAAAAAGTTCGTTTCGTAAATATTTTACAAAATATTTTTCGAAATTACTATTAATGATAAATTCTGAATTTATAAATATTTTTCTAAGAACTTTTGTAAATCATATTAAACGATACTAAATAGTTTTCATTAAAATAACTAATCATGTATTTATTGATTCAAAGACCAATTGCAACAAAAAAATTTGCTAAATAAATCCTAATAAAGAATGAGTTATTTTTATTTGACTTTTGATTTAGAAAAAATCACTTTTTTTTCTCATTAATCGGTCCCAATATTGAGGAGACATTTTTTTGCCTTGCCAGATAAACCTTAGAAAGGGGAATTAGTCATTTTAGTCCCTGAATGGAAAATGAGTAGTCACTTTAGTCCCTGAATGCAAAGGATTTGCAAAACAGTCCCTGAATGTAGACTCTGTTGGTCAATTTCAGGGACTAAAGTGACTAACGGAGTCTACATTCAGGGACTAAATTGACTAACGGAGTCTGCATTCAGGGACTAAATTGACTAACAGAGTCTCCATTCAAGGACTATTTTTCAATTTATCTGCATTCAGGAACTAAAGTGACTAATATCCCCCTATAAATAAATAGTAGCGCTGTTGCAAGGTTTCATAAGTTAGGGCTACCGAACACTAGAAAACATTGTCCCTTGCTGATCTTTCTAAGGTGACTTTTTGTTTCTTATTTAAGAATTTGGCGAGTTTCATATCAACGGATCTTATGGAAGATTCAAAGATGCAGAACTTGTTAAATCTTCGATAAAACACACAACATCCGAAGTCATTTTTTTTTTGGTACATGGAGAAAACAATTAAAAAACAAAACGAAAAAGAAAATTAGGCAAAAAGAAAATTAGTCATTCTTTGGGAGAGGGTTCTCAAAGTTGCACCAAAAAGAATCGTGATTGTCACCATGTTTAGCTAAAAAATCCACACACTCATTTGTCTCTTGAATGGTGTGGGTCAGATGCAAATTCTAAAGGAGATTAAGGAGATTGTTTATATTTTTAATGATAGTTGCATAAACATGTCAAGCATTGAGAGAAGCTTGAATTAAGTTTATAGCATGCAAGGAATCAAAGTAACAAATCGCATTTCAGTGTCCTCTATCTAATGGCAACTTCAAACCATGCATGATCGCAAGCAGTTTCACATGCAAGTCATTTGAAATGCCAATAAATTCTGAGAATCCACAAAGTCATGCACCGTCCGGATCGCAAAGAACACCTCCAAAGCCTGAGTGATCGGGACTATCGAAATTGCTCCCATCAACATTGAGAATTGTAACTTCCATACGAGAAGGGTGTCGGGAGGCCCATCGTTGTTGCGGGCGAGAGAGAACACTGCCACCCAAGGACGTCGAGAGAGAACTAAGATATCTCCCATTGTGCCGTAATTGATGATAGTTAACCTGCTCATTACTAAGATACATGACATTCCGGGCTTCCCAAATACACCATATGCCTGCCATTTAAATAAGAGGGTCTGAGAGACAAAGACCTTTTTTGAGCCACAAGTGAGTGTGTAACTATTGTAACCCAAGAATCTCCACATACATGCAGAGATAGGGCAATCCCCGAGGCAGACTTAAACATCTTCAACATGATCATTACATCTATAGCACGAATGAGACAAAGTCATACCGCGACAGTGTAAAAGTGCTTTAGTGGGGAGCGACTCATGACTAACGGTCCAAAAGAACATCTTGATTCTCTATGGAGCTTTCATTTTCCAACTCCAATTTCAAGAGATGTCATCATTATGGAGGTCTACAAAATGAGAAGAAAGGATCTGAAGTCATTTGATTATAATTACAACAAAGAATCTGAGGATAAACATCCTATTAACTCCTCTCAAAACGAACAAAATTACAAGTATCTGAAACTTTTAATTTTTATGTACAATAAAAATATATTAATACTTAAATGTAAATATATTATTAGTAGTACGAGCTTTGTCTTATAACCTCAAGATATAAAGTTCAAATGCCGCCGGATATAGTTGTAAAATGTCGATAGTGTCCATTTAATTAATAAAAAATGTCCCTTTATCAAAATATTTTCTCATCTGAAAATATGTTTTTAAAAATTTAGATTGTCGAACGGAATTTCTCATCTCTAAATAAGTATAGAAAAATTCAATTACCAAATAATCTTTTTCATTCTCTTCTAAAAAAATGTTTTAAAGCTAATTTGTTTTACAATTTAAAAAAAAAAAAAAAAAGCCTAACCAAATGGGATTCCAACAGGCCCTAATTCTGCAATCTAGAAAAATGTTTTGAATGACTGTGAATAATATAACATCTTCAACTCACTTGAGATTGGTATCATCGTGTTAGCTTGAGATATTGAGAAGAATAAACTTTAATCTAGCTTTAAATGAAACCGCATAGGTTGATGAGAATAGACCCCCTCATATTAGTCAATCATTGTGTCAGATACGTAATTAAAAAAAAATTATAAATATAACTTCTTTTTATAGTAAGAAAATTATTTCTCCATCCTTCATGTTTCTAACACGCCATTTGAAATTCCAAAAATATCTTAGGATTTCAAATTTTATAATTTAAAATGATGTTTTCTCCTATTTCAAATGTTCAAAAAATTATGATCATTTTAGTCACAATTCAGCCATGACTAGCTACTTTTTTCACCGGTTCATATTATAAAATTCAAAATAATAAGTACTTCGGATTTTATAATCCAAACGCCTCTATGTCGAAATTAAATTTTATATTTTTCTCCCTTTTTTTTGGCACAAGAGGGGTTTGAAGGATGTATAAGGGCATTCGGAATATAAAATCTGAAATGCTTTTTTTTTTTGACTCTATAATCTGAACATCCTTTGTACATGCTTTAAACCTTGCTTGTGCAAAAAAAAAAATCAGAAAAAATGTTAAATTTAATTTTGACATATGGGGTTTTCTAATTATAAATATAAAATGTGAGATATTTTTTTGGATTATATAATCAACCGTGGCTAAAACCACTGTGTCTAATTTTTTGCACTTTAAAAATAAAGAAAAACCTAATTTCGGATTATAAAATTTGATGACGTTTTTGGAATTTTGGAGGGTGCAGAAAGCATATCGAGGATAAGAAAAGAAATTTCTATATAGTTATCCTTCATGTTGTGTCACCGGATCCTAGTCATAAATCATATTGATAATCCTTACATTTAAATTAGAACCCGAAATTGAACATGGTATATTTATTGTTTCGAGTATCTTTATTGGTGCTTGTTTACGAGCCCTCGGCTTTGTTGTCTTTTTTATCGATAAGTAATCTAATTGTTAGAAATTCACCTCTTTAAATATAAATAAGTAGGGTTCTCGATACTTAAACTATGACTACTACCTATATAATGCAATATTCATATCATTTGAGTTAAACTTACATGAACATTTTGTTGTCCTTTTTATTTGGGCAGTTACTCTTGGTTTATGGGCAGTAAATTATTGGCTAGTCTAGCTGAAAAATGCGATTAGTCGGAACCGAATCGAATCAAGTTTATTGAATTTAAAAGTGCCAAAATAGAATAGCATAGCCCGACACATTAACAATTTTTTTAAGGTACATTTAACAAATAACTTAGTCCTTTAAGTATGTGGTTAGATATCTTATTACAGATTAGTATATATAGAAGAACATCGGTTGGAAAAGATATAAAGGTCGGCCCTAGGTATAGGCTAGGGGTGCAACGGCGTAGGTCTTGGCCCTTTAAAGTGGGGGTGTATATAGTAAGGCTTCATTTTATGGCGGTGTATATAATAAAACATATAAAAAGGCCCCAACAGACTTAAGTCCATTAGCTCTTCTTTTTAATTTTTTTTTGCAAAACTATTCAAAATACCCCCAACAGACTTAAGCCCAACTGCCATTCAACTTTTATTTTTGGATTTTCTTTTCTCACCCTACTCATTTCTCAAACGCCTTCAAATTGATCATTTTTTCCGTTTGGATTTTATAATTCGAAGCTTATTTGTTGTACTTCGGTTTTTATAATTTGAATTGTGATTAAACAGTGACATAAATAAAAATGACAATTTAAAGAGGCATAATACAAATTGTCAAGAATTGATCATATTTTATTATTTGATCAAGAATTCATATTACATTTAAATTAACATAATATTTATTACAACAAATTATTTAATCGAGAATTCATAAGAATCAACTATTTG
This sequence comes from Medicago sativa, assembly GCF_051527215.1. Taxonomy (NCBI): domain Eukaryota; kingdom Viridiplantae; phylum Streptophyta; class Magnoliopsida; order Fabales; family Fabaceae; genus Medicago; species Medicago sativa. Next base: position 6,973,110 of record NC_140753.1, read on the forward strand.
TTTTCTTCTTGTTTATATGACAATTACTTTTGTGAAAAATAGATTTGAGAAATTGAACACATTTGATATACTTACATATCGTTTTACTTAGCTTTGTTAGGTTTGGTTTGGCTCCCAACTTTTTTTGTTTTGTTATTATTTTTAATTAATAATGCATAGGATGAGGGGCATTTGATTCGTGATGTTTTGAGATGTCACCATAATTAATGCATGTCGCATTCATCGATTATGAGGGAAAAAATTATGAAGTATTATTTAAGGGGACATTTTCTCAAACTTGACCTAAAACTCATAAAATGATAGGAATGACTCCGAATAAAATTTGTATTTCGAAAAATCAGTCTTAGTTTTTATTGGAAGCCCCTGCGCAAACAAAAAAAATGCCAACTAGACTTGACTCATTTAGTGTGTGTTTGGATACGCGTTTGTCAATCCAATACCGCGTCATAATGCACGGTTGCCGTGAAAATTCTGGAGTCAGTATATCAAGCTTCTGCATTGCCATGGTTTTCAACGCGATTTTATCCAAATCCGACGTATTCCAAACATACGCATAGTAGTATATGTAAAAAAATATGTAATTAGATGAAGGTAGTTGCTTCCCCTCGGTCCTACAATTTTATTCCCACACCCTTGAAGAAACTTTTTTTTTACCCAGATACCCTCCTGTCCTTCACTCTAGAGGCAGTGGCGGAGCTAGGAATTGTATGTAGTGGGGGCAATATTCTACATATATATAATATGAAAAATATAATTTTTAAGAGTATACATCCTTCAAAAAAAAAAGTACGCATATACATCATAATATTCTCTACAACTATCTAAATTACGAAAATATATGAATGTTTTATAAAAATGAAGAATAACAATTATTTCTAACACTATCACGTTACATATTGATTGTTGAAATAAATTAAAATTGCAATTATAAAAGTATTATTAAGAAACAAAATATGCAATATAAATTTAAGTATACTTGTGTTCTTAAAAAATAAATTAAATTATATTTGCCATCAAATTATTGTGAGGGACAAAAATTAATGAGGTGGAAATTTTTCTCATGTTTTGGACTGCCGGTAAGGAAACCAATTAAAATTTCAACTAGTCAAAAGTACCCCAAAATTCCCTTAAAAATAAAACACCCAAAAATGACTAGTATATATACTAGATTTTAAATAAGTAGTGCAGGCAGGAGTCCCCACAGTGATGTGAGTGGCTCCGCCCCTGTCTAGAGGCATGTACTCACATGGAGTCATGGACCCTATCCACACTGCAGAATATAGGTGAGGTGGACGCATGGAAGGTTTGGGCATGGGAAGGTTGCTGGCAAAAGTTGGGCATGGGAAGGTTGCTGGCAAAAGCTGCCGAGGTTGTTTTAAGGGTGGCATTTAGGGTGGGTGAGGAAAAGACTTTCCCACTATAGGTCAGTTAATTTTAGCCATTTGATTAGAGAGGAGTATTGATTTTATCATGGACTGCCTACATCATATTCTTTTTCTTTTAAACACACCAAAAAACAAAAAGAAAATTTAAAACTAATTTTCGGTGGACCCTTCTTCTCTCTCATTGTTCACCTGGGTTCTTCTATTCTTCATCTCTTTCATCGTTCACCTTTAGCTTTTACCATAATTATACCAATCATAATTCTTCAACTTTTCTTGTTCTAAAATCAATTGAATAATGGAATTTGCATCTTATGAAAATATATATATATATATATATATATATATATATATATATATAAAACTTAAATTCATAGAAACAACTCTCCAACCATCAAATTAAATTCAATCTATTGTTAAATTAGATTTCCAATAAGGAACAACTCTCAAACTACCAAACACAGTTTATAGTGTATTTCTTAATTTTTGTGAAACCCACAAACAAACAAATTCAAATGGAGGGGAGATGAGATCTATCGCTGCCTCGCTTGGCGGAGTGGAAATGATATCTATTCCTTCAATTGATTCCTTTCTCTGTTATTTAATTCTTTAAAGTTGCTTAATCCAGCAAATGAAAAGATGAATATCCCATTTGATTCCTTCACATGTCTGTTGATAAACCATTAATATTCTTGTAGTGACTCAAGATATACATGTGTGTTAATACGCAGAAATATTAGAAATGGTGATTCAATCAATTGCAATAGGATCCATGGTAGTAACTAGGTGGATTTTAGCTTTTGAGAGGTTGTTGTTGTTGGTGGTGGGTGAAGAAGGACGCTGAAGAGAGAGAGGAAGATGATGAAAGATAATGTAAAAAAATATAGTATTGATAGTGCATAATAATATTGTGGTCTTTATTTGATCTAAAGGTTAACAAATGACTTTCCCATGGTGGGAAAGAATTCCTCCTACCCACCCTAATTGCCACCTGTTTTTTAAGTGTTGTTGGATTTTCTGAGTGTGTTCATGATAAAATATGTTTTTAAATAAATATTGATTTTTTGTCTGAATTTGAACTTGAAACCTCTAGCTATTTATCTTTTAGTATAAATCCCTTTATTTACTCAATTCCCTCTTAAATAAATGTAAAATAATTTATATTTACATAAACTCATATAAAAGTAATTTGATTAATAAGTTAAAGGTTAGAAATCAATTATAAAAGTCAAAAACTTCAAATTTTTGATTTAAGTTTAGAGCCAATACCATCTTAAACATGCAAACATATCAAAATTACTGACTCCGTCTCACAATAATTGTCTCTTTACCCATTTTTCTTTTTCTCAAAATAATTGTCATTTTAGAATACTAATGCAACATTTATTATTTTTTTCATTATTATACCTTTATTTATTGAATTTCATTCAACTTAACTACTCCACTAACTACAATTAATAAGGGTGTTTTAGTAAATGATACTAATTTTACCATCAAAATCGACACAATTAATCATTTCCTCAATAATCGTGCATAAACCTTAAACGACTACTATTATTTAGGGACGGATGGAGTAATTATAAATAGGGTCATGTTAACTTGTGCCCTAAGAACACATGTTAAGGAACCAAAAAGAGTAACTTTGCATTGAAAAACATAAAAGCAACTACAACGCTATGTTCTACATATTTAAGGACACCCAATAATTGTTCTTGTTATTTTTTAGCATTGGAGAACATCCACGTGTCATCCAAGGTGGATAACGATTGTACCACAAGAACATGTTCTACAGAACAAAAAGCTGCCCTTCTGCAGGGGTGAATGTTAGGATACACAAGTGAATGTTTTTGGGTACCATACAAAAAGCTTATTTAACCCTTAGTAGTAAGTGAATAGGTTTTAGATGTAATTCTAAATTGTCCCTTTTGTTGTTTAAATCAAAATACCTCCCCAAAACAATTCAATATAAGACTTTGGCCAAATTAATTTCTCCATTATCAATTGACCAGAAATAATCTATAGAACTCTTCATCAATCTTTCACCAAACAATAAATGTTTGTCAACCAAAAAACTTATTATTTGTCCAGAAATTTCTTTCTCTGGTTCTCACTCTAACACCATTATCATTTTCATATAGGTCTCCCTCTCTCTCGATCTGCAATTTGCGATCTGTTATTTCCCTTTTGAAATTTGTAGTTTCTTATGATCATAATTTTTTAAGGAGAAGAATGCCCAAAATTAATGGCTAAATTTCAATGGATAAAGGAGAAAATTGAAATGAAAGAAGGTAAAAAGTCCGAAATAATAGCCAAACGAATGCCCAGAATTAATGCTCCCCAATTAAAGTAAAAAATAATATTTTAATTAAATGTTATTTACTTGATTAGGTTGTGAATATATGGTATTTATTAATTTATAAATGTCAAGATATCAAAATTTATATGGACTAAATTTTGTCATAAAACGACAATTCATCAATTTTTTATTTGTCAAAAATTTCATCAATTTTTTAATTAATATTCAAAAATCCATAAATATAATTACATACAAATTTGGGGTGACACTCCAATAAACCCCTTGTGTCACATAAACCCATTGAAGAGGTAACTCATCTCTAATCCTAGCCATTGAATAAAATACTAATATATCTATGGTGAAAAAATCATTTTTGTATGATACACAAAAAGAGTTGCTTGTGTATACTAAATGTCACCTTCTGCAGGTACAATAAAACATAAAAAAAGTCAAAAACAAATGCAAAGAAAACCACATATATTATTATTATTATTACTATTATTATTATTATTATTATTATTATTATAGATAGACGTGGGTCCCTATAATCTAAGTTAAGAACACAAATATTGTTCTTTGCATTGGAGTAAAAATAGACTAATGCTCTTAATACATATGTGGCATCTTTAAACCCCACCAAAATGCTTCAAGAACATAAATATTGTTCTAGCATTGTAGATGCTCTAATATTTTAACTTTTAAAAAGTGGATTACACGATTTTTAATATATGTATTTTTATAATGAATTCTTTAATATGTGTCATTGAGAGGACACGTTAACATTTGTCTTATAAATATCTAAAATCAATTTTGACTTGTTTTTTTTGGTTACTTCTCAAACAAATCAATTTTGACTTGTTGAAAGTTGAACTAAACATACTCTTTATTATAGAAGATTCACTTTATAAATATAGAAGATTCAAATCTAAAATGTAAATTAGAATTTAGAGTTGAAACTTAATTCTCCTCAATATATATTTAACCACGTCGTACGTATAATAATCAAAATTTATTTTATATTTCCAAAATCACCATCACTCTCAGAGCCTGTTTGGATTGGCTTTTTCAAAGCCAAAAGCAATTCTCTACAGTGACAAAAGCAATTCTACAAAATTCCAACATGTTTGGTTTGACTTTTCAGAATTGTTTTTATCCTCCAAAAGCAATTATCCATGAAGCTATAAATTCTAGCTTCTAGCTTTTCTAGAATCAATTATAAACAGTAAATTGTATATTTTATTATTACAACCTATTATTTTCCTTTATTGCCCTTTATCAATTCTCCTTTAACTATGTCTATTTTAGTAATTATACATTCAAAAGCAATTTTGATCAAAATCATCCAAACAACATTCAGTTTGTTTAATCAATTCTACATAATTGTATCCAAACATAAATCAATTCTCTCAGAATCAATTCTATCAGAATCAATTCTGTCAGAATCAATTATATTCAAAGCTGAACCAAACACACACTCAATCTCATCACTCATAGATTCGAAACGTACAGAATGGCGACACCGTGACATGAAGGTATCAAAGAATATGCCAAGAGACAAAAAAAATTGGGAATTAAGGAACAACGGTCCGTAAGTCAGTAAAAGTATTGTCATCTTTCATATTCATAAAGTAGTATTTACCAACATGTGATATATCAGTAATATAAAATATAATTTGTTAAAGGCTGCAAGTTTTGGACAATGACACCTAAAACCCTATGAACGACAAACACTTATGTCATGTCATGTGCCAAATGGAGGACCCATCCATCATCCATGGCCTCTCCCTCTCGGCTCTTGCATTATCACGTTTTCTAAGCTTTGATTATAGTCCCCATATCTTTCATATACGTGTAATTTGTTTTTTTTGAAAAGGATATACGTGTAATTTGTATTTTTGTATCCTTTTGGGCACGTGCTTATTTCGTTTACGGTCTATTCTTTTTTGGGAAATATTCACCGAGACATTGGTTAATGATGCTAAAAAAGGAAATTATATAGTAGTTATTGCATTGAAAATTGTGTAATTAATACTAAAAAAGTCAAAAATATTTCTTTTTTTTTTTAAGAGGACAAAAATATTTCCTTTGATAGTAAGGGTTTATCTAACCTATGCAACATTGCATAGAATAAAGTGCAATTAGGGATGAGAATAGGCTAGGTCGAGCTAGACTTTGCAAGGCATGAGTCTGTCCTGCCAATTTTTTTGAAGGCCTAAGTCTGACACGTGGATTGTCATAGGCTTACTTTTTAGGTCTGAGTCTGACCTTCTGAAAGCCTAATACGGTCTGCTAGCCTGTTTCATATGAACATCTTTAAATAAGCAATGTGATCTAAGTTTAAATAGACTAGCAAACTAATATATCAATTAGATTAAACTCTCTTTTGATAATCAACATGAATTTTTAGAGAATTTGACAATATATTGTATTAGATTTCAATTCTAGTTTATAATAATACATATAAATATACAAAAAAAATTAATGTTGACTAATAAGCTTAAATTACTGAAAAAGTTAACATATTTTTATTTTAATTCAAAGTACAAAATATAATATAATAATCAATAAAATTACCCATATTTACTTAAATAGGTCGGCCTAATAGACATAAGAGGCTTTTTGAATGACTTTCAGCCTGACATTTTAAGCTAAATAGGCTTCTAAAAAAGCATAGGCCTTCTCTATTTAAGAAAAAAGTCTGGCCTGACCTGGCCTGGCCGTAAGCCCCTGTAGGCCGACCTGGCCTATTCACATCCCTAAATGCAATAAATGTACCACTATCTTCAACATAACCTATCATACTGATTATATTTTTATTGAAAAAAGATAATTTTCTTTATCCTATTAATCATTCAAGTTTTATTTTTTTTTATAACTGCTCGCTACAAAAATAAAAACTACATCTAGTAATAAATGCATGGATATCCATAGATCAAATGGAATGACATTTTGAACAATAAAAAAATTGGAAAGAAATGGAAAGAAATTAGTATACGAGAACAGGATTAACGCAAGAGAAGAAAACTATGTGAAAGATAAGACTTTAATTTAATGATAACTTCTTTTTGGATGTTAACGCAATAGAAGAAAATTGTTACATATACTTTTAAATTTCACGATATCACTCCAAAAATTTAACTATGGCTTTAAATATAAAATATGAAGCTTCTATATATATATATATATATATATATAATATGATGTTGTCCACTTGCCATATCCTTTAAAAAAAAATTAATGTAGAAGAAAATTGTGTTACAGATGCCGTACCAAATGGATGAGTTTTGTCCAAATGTAGAGAGAATTCATTTCCATTCTATTTGTTGCAAATGCAACCGTACCATATGATCCATGATGTTTTTTTTTGGTTAAAAAGAAATAATAGAATAATTAATAGGATAAAGAAAATTATCATTTTCAAGAAAAAGATAATAAATATGATAGTTTATGTTAGAGGTAGTGGTACATTTAATGCATCTTATCCTGTGCAATGTTGCATAGGTTAGAAAAACTCTAATAGTAATAATTTCTTTTTTTGTCATCCTTAATCAGTGTCTCGGGAGCACCGGTTAACATGACCTTTTTTTATATGGGTCTTGTTAACCAGTGCCCCCGGGAAACTGGTTAAGAAATACAAAAGTAGAAAAGTTGTCTTGGAAATATAAACTGTTACTTTTGACTAACTAATTATACACCACTTTTTAATAAAATCTTACCTCTTTTACCTGCTTAACCAATGCCCCGGAGGCACTGGTTAACATTCTCCTTTTTATATATATTCTTGTACTCATCCATTATCAACGACAACAATCATGATATTAATTAATTATATGGTGTGTATGTTTTTAAGGGTAATGTTTTTTATCTTTCAATAAATTAATTAAGGGTTTTGGTTGGTGTCATTTTCTCACAGAAAAGTTTACTATTCTAATCTAGAGTCAATTATCAACAGCGATGATAAACTTTTGTGGGAGATTTGATAGTTCGACTAATTTGCGTTAAGTGATAAAAAAATTTGAGATCTTGAGTTCAAATTCAAGTGAAGGTGAAAACTAATATAACAACTAATTATTAATATTTGTCATTAAAAAAAATCAAATTTTATCTCACTAAATATAGGCCACATGGACCAAACGAAGTCATAATATTCTATTATGAGTAAGACTAACAACACTCTTTTGAATACTCTCTAATACTCACTCTCTTATTGATTTAAATCATTGTGAGTTTATACTTTGAAAATTAAAACCACGCAAAGTGGTTAGACGTACATTAATACCATCCAATAAAAGAGTGAGTGCTAAAAAGAGTTTTCAAAAGTGAATGTTGTAGCACTCCTCTTCTATTATATCATAATTTTATCCAAATATATATACACACTATACACAACTATATAAGTAAAAGTCAATATATCTATCAAATTGGATGTTGTATTTCCAAAATCAATATTGCTAACATTTTTTTTCTTACTAGAAGTAATACATTCATTCAAATTGGTAAAAATTACATGAATCGAGTACAATATAAATTTCAAAATTGCTAAAACCAAGAAATGATTAAATTATGAATAAACTCACAATATCCATGCAACGATATGTTGCTTATAAATATGACCAAAAAAAGGTGTCTGAAATATTCATGCAAACATTTTATTAACATCGCTACAACCCCAATATAGGATAGAAACTAAGAAGTCACAAACAAACTACAACCCGCAAAAGAAAAACAAGAATCCAAAGGTTCACAGTACATCACCCAAGCACTCCACAAACACCTTATCCTTTAAAAAATCCCTACTTTCCTCTTGAACAAAACACTCCTCAAACAACTTGTAAATTGGATTAACAAACAAAAAAACCTAAGTTTTTCGACCACCTCCCCCAAGCATCATTCCCTTCACACCTTGATAACCTTTGCTTCGTTTTTGTTTGAAATTGCACACAAACGAGAAAATTCGTTTTCCTGAATTTATCATGTATTTTTTTTTTTTGGTAAAATGATAAAAGAAAAAGAAAAAAAGAGAAAAAAAAACCCTAAAAACAGGGCACAGCCTGGGGCATCAAGCCTCAAGACTGACTTCAACTCCGATGGAGGAGCATGCCAAAAAGTCACACCTAATCTTGAAGAGCGTCCGAGCTTGGCCAAGAAATATGCGCAATGGTTGCCCTCACGAAGCACATGTTGGAAAGAAATGTTACGAATATGCTCCTTTAACCCAAAAATCTTCACCAACAAAGAGGCGTACACATGCATATGAGAGTGATCTGGATCTTGAAGAAGACGGAAGACTTCTAAAGAATCTGTTTCGCAAATAACTTGTTGAATAGAGTTGCTGATTACCAACATCAGACCATGGTAAACGCCAAATAGCTCAGCAAAAAGCGCATCCCCTTGCCCATCATTAGAAGAGAATCCAGCTATCCAATTTCCCTTGTTATCTCGAAGTAAACCTCCAGAACCAATATCACCAGAAGCACCACAACTTCCATCAATATTCAACTTAACACATCCATCTGGAGGTGGGGTCCAATTAACCATGTGACGATTAATGTGGTGCTCAGAGGAGTGAATATTGAGAGAAGTTAGGTCGGTACACATAATGTCTATAAACTGAATGACATTTTGGGTTTTCCATTGCTTGTCGCCAAGAATATGATTATTCTTGAAGCGCCAGATCCACCAAATAGTTATTGCAAACATGTTACCAAACGCTCCTTTAGACATAGTTTGTAACCATGTTTTCCAGGATGTGAAGCTGAATAAATATCGATGATTAACACTATATATTAGTTGCCAAACTTCCTTCGATGGAGCACAATCCCTAAGGCAGTGAAGCACATCTTCCTTGTATTTTCCACATCGCTGGCAGACCGGAGAAGTTGCCAAGTTGCAGTGATGTCGAAGCTTGTTAGTTGGGATTGCATTGTGCATGCAAAGCCACATGAAAATGTTGCACCTTGGCCGGAATTGACAATTTCCATATCCAATCCCAACTTTCATTATCATTCAACTCTCTATAACGAGATAAAATCCAACTATTTATTGTAGAACAAAGAATACCTTCATGTTTGAGAAGCTCCCCAAACCCATCTATCCTAAATATCATCATCAAAGGCCAGAGGAGGGGGGAACTGATCAACAGTCGTGCTGAGCTTGTTTGGAACCATTGTCATCAATTTATTCCAATCCCATGATCCAGCCCCGTCCAGTTATCATACCAGAATGAGGAGGATTCGTCACCAATGCGGAATTGAAAGCCTTGTCTCAAGGCTTCCAATGCCTTTAATATACTTCTCCATATTAGAGAAATGTTTCCTTTAGCTTTAATGTTCCAAATGTCACGACCTTTGATGTACTTGTGAGATAAAACCCTCACCCAAAGTTTATGAGGATCATAAAGAAGGTTCCAAACTAACTTCCCAAGAAGAGCAATATAAGATAATCTAGCTTCCCTAATAGCGAGGCCTCCAAATTTCTTAGGGGAAGTAACAGTAGACCACTTAACCCTATTCCACTTTCTATTACTCCCTATGCCACCCCAACTAAAGCTCTTCGTGACTCTATCCATCTTATCACAAATATTTGAAGGTAAATAATGCATCTGCATAGTATATATAGGCATTGCCGTAGTAACTGACTTGGCTAGGCAAACCTGCCCCGCTTTATTAAGGAGATTACCTTTCCAAGTTGAGAGTCTTCTATGCATCTTCTCTAAAATATAATCATATGTATCTTTGGTAGCTCGACCTTGTGTCAAAGGAAAACCCAAGTAGTGCCCCAAATTGGCCACAAAACGGATATAGGAGATTTCTTTAATACTTTGTTTAACACTCTCATGCACTCTCTTAGAACACATGGCCTTTGACTTTAGGACATTTACTTTCATACTAGAAGCAATACAAAACTCATTTAAGGTATCCATCACCACTTTAGTTTGATCTGGAGTGGCCTCACAAAATAGAAGAACATCATCAGCAAAAAGAAGATGAGATAAACCTGGGCCTTTATGAGATAAATGTATTGGACGCCAAATCCCTTGTTGGACCTTGCTTTGAATGATCAATGCTAATTTCTCCATGCACAGAACAAAAAGATATGGAGATAGTGTATCACCTTGCCGAAGACCCCTTGAAGGCTTGAACTTGTCTGTTTTTGCACCATTCCACAAGATAGAAAGGTTTGTGGCTTTCAGACAATTCATAATCAAAGAGACAGTGGGTGTGGGAAAATTGAACTCCTTCAATGTAAGTTCAAGAAACTTCCAATCCAATCGATCATAAGCCTTTTCTAAGTCAATTTTAAAAGCCAACATACCTTTTTTGGAACGGGGCGTATGCATATGATGGACCACTTCTTGAGCCAAGATCGCATTATCTGTTGTACCTCTCCCGGGAATGAAGCTACTTTGAAAGGGACCGATCAAATCATCAAGGAAAGGGCGAATACGGTTGACGAAGACCTTAGTGATGACTTTGAAAATTACATTACAAAGACTTATGGGCCGAAAGTTCTTAAGCCTTGTATGATTGTTCTCTTTCGGAATAAGAACCAGTAATGTCTCTGCAATTTTATCATCAATATATCCACTGTTGAACGATTGCATCACATACTTCTAAACATCTTCCCCTACTACATCCCAGAAGTGTTTAAAGAAGAGAGGTTGGAATCCATCAGGTCCAGGGGCTTTAAAAGACTGCATAGAGAATATAGCATTACGAACCTCAACCTTAGCCACTTGCTTGATAAGAGAGTTCATCCCTTGAACTGCATAGAGAATATAGCATTACGAACCTCAACCTTAGCCACTTGCTTGATAAGAGAGTTCCTCCCTTGAGAGTTAAGGGATGGAAAAAGATCTACCTTCAGGCTATCAGGGTAAACTTCAGCATCATTCTGAAAAAGTTTACTATAAAAATCGATAGCTACATCTCGAAGTTGCATCACGTCAGTGCACCAAGTTCCATCATCCAAATGTAATCCTTGAATTTTATTTTGCTTTCTACGGATAATAGTTTGTGTATGAAAAAACTTGTTGTTCCTGTCTCCGAATTTCACCCACTTCTCTCTGGACTTTTGGTACCAAAGGAGTTCCTCCTGTTTGAGAACTTCCTGGTACATTTTCTGAAGATTAGCCTCTTCCATATTGAGATGAATAGAATCCACTCTCTCAATCATCTTCTGCACATGCTGAAGTTGTTTCTCAATATCTTTCTTTCTCTTGAATATGTTTCCAAACACCTCTTTGTTGAAAGTCAAAGAATCATCACGAACCCTGTTAAGACTAGCAGTGGTATATGGTTCCCCATTCTTCCAAGCATTATTGACTACAGTAGGATAATCATCATGGGTAATCCAAAAAGCTTGGAAGCGAAAAGAACGGGAGGGCCTCTTCGGTATTAAACATTGACCTCGTAACAAAATCGGCCTATGTTCAGAATAGCTGGGAAGCAAGTTTTCGACATAAGCCTCAGGGAACAAGGTCCTCCTTGTAGAATCACCAAAAGCTCGATCCAAACACTTAGCAATCTTTAGAACTCCCGACTCTTTTCTATACCAAGTATACAAGCTCCCTGTAGCTCCAAGATCAATAAGACGACATTTTTCAATGACCTCAGAGAATTTATCAGCGGAATTCACAGAAAAAATACCACCTTTAACTTCAGAGGGCAAAACAATCTCATTAAAGTCTCCCATAAGAAGCTAAGGACCATCTATATGTGTCCGGAGACTAGCCAAATAATGCCATAGTTGTTGACGACCACAAAGATAAGGGCAAGCATAAACAACTGAAAAATACCAAAGTCTACTTCTGTGGGTTACCGCCACTGTGACAGCTTGGTAATAAATATCCACAACATTAATAACATAAGGATAATCATGCGATTTTAACAACCAAACACCCCCAGCCTGACCTTGGGCTTCAGAAATTGCACACTGTTCATAGCCAAGAGAATTCCAAAAATTTATAACTCGACCAAACTGACAATGTGTTTCCAAAATAGCAACTAATAACGGACGATAGCGATGAATAAGAACACGTGTTTGACACTTCCCTTCCCTATTCACAGCACCCCTAATATTCCATGTAAGGATAGATAAATCTAGGAATTCATCCATAACTAACTTTATAGGAATTAAGGGAAAGTATGATAATTCCACTACGTTGTTTCCATAGCGCTAGAGATACCTGTTACTGCCATATTCTGAGGACTTCTCTTATCATCGATCGATTTGATTTCATTTGGTCCATAACGTGGGATGGGCCATCATCTTCAAGGGCATCAAGATTATTTGGTTTTTTATGCTTATGATGATCATCAGGAGGGTCATATTTAATATTGGCCAAATTTTCTTCTTGGTGTGTGGAGGGAATGGCTTGGTGGGAAAGGTTAAATGGATGATAGTTGTGAGGTGGGGGATTACCAAGCCTAGGTGAAGAAGTGGTGGACATGATTTTGTTTTGAGCGTGTTTAAAGGTAGCAGGTGTGTTATTAACATTTTGTAAATTGGTGTTAGGAGTGTTTCCAAGGCTAGCGATTGGGTGAGGCATAGAAAGTTTTTCAAGGCTTAATACTTATTGTTGAGGCTTCATGACTTGATCATCCTGGACTTGTTGGGTTCTGCGGCATTTTAGGTCGGCCTAGCTTTTGTTGGGTCGTTCCATTTCATGAGCACGTGGTCTAGGAGGCAATGGGTAAGGGGTGTATTTTTTATCTTTCTGTGTTTGGGTCAAATTTGATAGGGTCTCAAATCGGTTAGATTGTGAAGTAGTATTTTTAATACCATTAAAAACTTGCTTTTTCTCCTGGTGACAGTTAACCACTCTCCATGAAAATTATTTTCCTCATTAGTAAGTATATTAGAGGGGGGATCGATTACCTGATTTTCTGAAACATTCCGTGTTTGCATGTGGTTTTGAGCATGATTGGATGAGTCATTCCGTGTTTGCATGTGGTTTGGAGCATGATTGGATGAGTCAGACTTTGGAACAGATTCAACTTGTTGAGTGCCACTACCATTAGACATCGTCACTTCATTTTTCTTCCCAGTGCGGTCACGGTGAAGATGGCCATAACATCCACACGTTGTGCAAATGATGTGAAGACCTTCATATTGCACCTTGTACCAATGACCGTTGAGCCAAATATTCCCAACAACCTGGAGAGTGAGATCAACCTCCACACACACACGTGCAAACCTTCCACGCTCCATCTTCAAAGTATTGTTATCCACTTTTATGGGACGACCAATGGCAGAGGCCATGGCAAGCAAAAAGCTCTCATCGTAGTAAACCGGATTGAGACCAGGAAATCGAATCCAAACGATTGTGCATTTGATTTTTGCTTCCGGTGAGGCAAATTCTGGTGACCAATGAGAGACTGCTAAACAATGGTCAAAAATCATCCAAGGACCATCAGAAGTAACTTTCTCTCTATCTGCGGCTTGATCAAATTTAACCATGTAGAATCCATTATCATTATCCATGATTTCGAATCCACCTTGCAGTTTCCAAACTTTCTTCAGACGATCCTTCAATATGTTGTATCTTAGTGTTTTTCCCAAAAGTTTAATCACTAAGGCATCTTTCCATGGAATGCACATATCTTCAAAAGCCTTAGTTTCAAGAAAAACTTTTGGTAAAAGTCGATTGCCATGTTCATGTTCTATTCGAACTAATTTTTTAGCAATTATGTCTTCCTTTTCTCGGATTTGAGAACTCTGATCGGAACCTATAAGCTTGTCACGGAAGGACGTCGTTGATGTTGATGACTTAGGAATATCCGGAGGTTTTTTGACATGTTGTTGACCATCGCCTTGCGCAGAGAAGACGAAGTCAGAACTCATCGGTGTTGCGTTGTTGTTGTAGTTTTTCCTTCGAAGACTAGGTTATCTTTGATTGATCCAAACCAAAACCAATTGATTGATAGAAACCACTCACCCAATATTAATGTAACCGCAAGTGAATTCAATAGATGTATGTTACTTTTTGATATGAGAGCATTAAATTCCAAAATCAATTGGAATATTAATGGATGAGCAATGCTATTTATCAAGAAAGATTTTATCAAGAAATTGTCCCGGAATTAATGTTAGCCAATAAAATCTCAATCTGGCCGGAAATCATGGGGTGGTGGGTGTTATGTATTTTTTTTTTATGAAACTTTAATAAATAAGATTAAAATCTAAGGGTGATTATTATGTCATGTCATTCTTGAATTCATCAAGAAAATCCATTCTTGATATCTAGCATTTTCCTTAATGGAATACTGCCAAGCGGTCGTGAAGAATTAAGGAAAAGAATCTAATAGAGCAATCGCAAACGGTATCGCCGCAAACTAGCAGAGCAGTCACAAATCGCACGTATTATCGCAAATCGCTCTAAAACACCGTTATTTTATCATGTATTTTATGTCACATTAAAGTTTCTTCTGCTTTTAGCGTGTTTAAATTTTCTTAAGTTTTAAAAGTAATTAAATGTTTTACTCCCTCCGGTCCTATTTACAAGAGAAAGTTGACTTTTTAGATACATTGAATAATGTATGTATGTAGTCAAGAACCTAAACCAAATACATAAATTATTTAATGTATCTAAAAAGTAAATTGTTTCTTGTAAATAGGACCGGAGGGAGTATTTTTTTTTTTTTCATTTTAAAATTAATGTGTTTTTCTTAACCAAAAAATAAATAAAATTAATGTGTTTTTAAGTTGAGTTATACCCCCTTTTATTATTCTAAAAGTTATCAATATATATTTTATCATTATAATTTTAAATAATTCTGTCATTTATATTTTGAATCTCCATCTTATGAACCACGTCGATTTATAAAAAAATAAAATAAAATCATTTCTAGTTTTACTTTAACTTTAAAGTATTTATACATTTTAAAATAAGAAAATCCTAACATGTTAAAAAACTCAAAGTAGAAATTATATCTTGATAATTGTGCCAATTTAATTCTCAAAAATAGATATAAAAAAGTTGAGCCTTTATATTTTTAAGAGTCGCAACTAACATTTGATGATGAATTATTGATGGTAATGAAAAATACAATGAATAACCAAACAATTAATTGAGCTCAAAATAATTGAGAGAACCTGAATTGATTCTAAGAAAAATACAATGAGTAGTACTCACAAATGCCTTAAGAAAAATGTTTAAAAAATTTAATTGAACAGATTAATTTGTTAAAATACTTTAAATATTTAATTTTTAATACATTAAATACTAGAAATGTATAATTTTCTTATTTTAAGTTATCAAACAATGTTCCTATATATAACCCTCGTTTGCATTGCGAGACACAAAATGGGATTAGGTCCGGTGGACCAAGCAACCAAATGAGACAGAATGAATTAGGTTAGGTTACCTAAGTCCACCAAAGCACTCCCTAATCATCACTTTTTATGCAAAATAATTCTTAAGTTTAATTGTTACAAAAGTCTTTAAATTACATGACATTTTCTAAATAGATTCACGGACTTTCTTTTCTTGAGGGAAAATTGATCCACGAGCTTAAAAAGTTTATACTTAAATTCTTAAATTTATTAATAATTTCTAATTGGATGTCTGAAGTAAATAACAGTTTAAAAAATAATTATCAAGTAAATAGTTTTTAGTAAGATTCTAAATTTTTAATTTGGCCTTTGAATTTAAGGACCAATACAATTTTTTTAAAATTTTAAAGATCATGGTTATAAATTATTTAAAAGTTTAAAAGGGAATTAATTAAATTAATAATTCTCGGACTCAGTTCCAAAGTGTTTTGCTTACTTGCTTAGGGACTTACTTACGAAATGCTTTTTTTTGAGGGAGTCTTACGAAATGCTTACACATTTTAAAGATCATGGTTATAAATTATTTAAAAGTTTAAAAGGGAATTAATTAAATTAATAATTCTCGGACTCAGTTCCAAAGTTTTTTGCTTACTTGCTCAGGGACTTACTTACGAAATGCTTTTTTTTGAGGGAGACTTACGAAATGCTTACACATTTGTAAATCCAATCACAATTTTTAATTTTTTTAAACTCAAGACACCTATGTAAAAGTTCCCAAACATTTCTGAAATCTCTAGCAAAATCATTACTTCGATATGTCTTTGTGAACTTAGTTAGTAGGAACATATTGCATAGTTTACATAAGTTTGGGATTCGAACCCCAGACTCTCCACTTATTCATCTCAAGAGGTGAGTTTCAAACCACGAGGCTATTTGATCGAATTTTTTTATTACTCCATATAACTACCAAGTGGGTTGAAATACTTATATTAATTAAAACTTAACAATTTATTTAGTTAAAGATTCTATTGAAAAGAAAAGAACAAACAAGTCTACGATAATATGCATATGCATTTTTTTTCAAATTTCAATGTATTTTTTTTCTGGAAATGCTAAACTAACCCATCGAGATTGACATCAGTGATAATCGAAACTGAGACGTTGAGAGAAACATTCTCTAAGGTTCAAAATCAACACCACCAAACTAACGTGAGTAGGCATTTAAACGTATTATTATATATTAAAATTGAAATATGGTATCTTAATTAGATTTTCTAATATATCAAAGTGAATTATAACCTCATTTGTCCATTATCTTATTGATATATTTAATGATATATCAAACTATTTATTTAATGGTTGGGTCTTGCCAACGAATATCCTAAAGACATTGATCAAGAAATCTTTTAATGGAAACTTTATCTTAAAAATACACGTTTTTACTTTTATCTTAACAATAATTACAACATTTTTTTATACAAATTACTTATTTAAAAACTTTTACCATTATTTCAAAGACACTTGTTAACATACTGTAAGTCTTGTATTACTCCTAAAAAAAGGTCTTGTATTATTATTTTACCCGCGGGTTTGGACTTTGCAAACCTTACTCAATCCAATTTATTCTCACGCATATCTTTAACAAACGAACTAACCATTTTTTTTCTCCATTTTTTGAATATGCAAGTTCTGAACAGAGGACTACAAAGATACATAAGAGTCTTGCCCCCAAATGAATAGAAAAGAATGAGAAAAATAAGAGAAATGATAAGTTGTCAATTAAATAATTTTTCCCTCAAAAAAACTTTAAAAAAAATTTGGTTACAAATTGACAACTAAAAGATTTTTTTTTTAAAGAACAACAAAAAATTATCCAACCCCATAAATTTATAAAAATAAGATATTATCTAGTATTTTATTGTTTTTTATCTCTTTTTGTTAATTTTTTTGACACATCTTTTTGTTAATTTTATTTTTGAGGGATTTTTGTCAGCATTTTGAAAGGTCTGGCTGGTTTAGTCATATCATTAGTTATAAATGAAATACTTTTATATGGTTGTCAAACAAATTGGTAGAGACATTAAAAAGTAACATATGCAGGGTCAAATTCTCTGCTTTTTTTGGCTGATAAATTAAGTATTTGATAAGAAAAAAAAATTGCTAAAAAAAATCAATGGAAACACAAGAATGGGCACATACCCGCTCAAAAAAAGAAAGGGCACATATCATGTGGACCCCTGGCTGACTAACCGATTCAATCATTAAGGTTTTTTTTTTTTTTTTTAACAAATTATTGAGATTGCTATTATATCACGTGATCCATGTATCCCGGTTGGTTGGTTTGGATTCCGTGAAAACTTACTAAAAAAATGGCTATATTAATGATTTGATCCCTTGAGTTATTTGTTGGTTACATTTTGGTCTCGTAAGTTATTAACGTTACAATTTGATCCCTTAAGTTAGTATCTGTTAGCCAAATAAATCCTCACCATCAGTCTTTTCCCAAACCGTTAAATAGACACATGTGAACGGTGACTTGACAACTTGCAAATGTATATCCACCTTAGATATTAGGTTAACGGTTTTGACGGTAGGGATTTATTTGGTTGATGGAAGATGACTTAAAGGGACCAAATTGTAACGTTAATAACTTATGGGACTAAAATGTAACCAACAAATAACATAAGGGACCACATCAGTAATTAAGCCTAAAAAAATTATTTGACTATACCTCGGTACAAATATTTATAGATCTTCTGACGAATGATTCTGGGTTTGAGAGGAGGAGAAAGAGGAACAAGAGGAGGTGAAGAAAGATTGCTGCTTCTTCTTTGTTTTGACAATTTAAGAAAGGAAAAATTGAGATATTTGTGGTAGATTAAAAAATGAAATGAAATGGTTGGAGATCATGATGTTATTGTTAGATAATAAATGGAAAAAATGGAATGAAAGGGAAAATGGTTGGAGTTGATTGTTGTTATTCTTGTTAGTGAATAAAAAAATTTGAGAAAGGAAAGATGATGATGAAGATCTCATGATTTTGGGTTTGTTTTTAATTTCATTTTCTGGATTTTTTTCTAAGTTTGTTTGAATTTTATGATGAAAATATGAAGTTGATGATGAAGATGAAGAAGAGGTGGAAGGAAGAAGATGAAGACGTGACATAAAGTTCAATCCAAATGGAGACACCACGTGTACAGTTAACTGCCATGTCATATGTTTAACCGCCAAAACAAACGGAGAGGGTAATTGACTAACGTTTGACAATTTCAGTTTTTTTTTTTTTTTAAGTTTCTTTAAAGTCTAGAGGATTTTTTTACGAAGGTTACAATTTCGAAGGTGTTTTTGACTATTCACTCCTTGTTATTCAAAATTAAATATTATATTTCTAATATATAAGATACATAAATTTTTATAAAAACATTCCTTCAAATTTTTTTTTTATAAAAACATATTATTTAAGATCTTTAAAAAAATTCTCTAAAAACATTCATTAACATTTTCCATATTTAAAAACATAAACGATCTCGACCTTCCTTTTAATCTCAAATAAAAAAAATATCTCACTTATTTTTCAAAATATGAATATCATTTAATTTAGATTTTCGAAATATTATAAAAATTAATTTAGGATTCGAGAGGGTGTTGGTTTGATGGATGGTAGATGGTGGGTTGATAATATTGATCATTTAGTGGACGATGGGTCTTCTGTAACACCCCGTTTTCCCAACATAAAAATTTCTTAAATAAAATCAGAGTTTAACATCTTTAACGGAATGTCACATTTCATAAAAATCTCAAATGGGTTAAATAAATATTTATCCTTCAAAATATAACAACATAATCTTTAAAATCTCGCAGCGGAAATATTTCAACATCATAAATAGTCTTTGGCACTAAGGCCTCATCATAAAAGTCTCATAAATAGTCTAAAACATAATAACTGGTTCAGTCCAACATCTTTATTATAAAATCTCATAAAACAATACGTAAGGAATAGAAAACAAAGTCAAAACTCTCATCCCGTTACGTATTAGAGCACCTAAGACACACACTTGTGAGGAGTCCACTCACGACCGCAACTAATCTTGGTTTCCTGCAAGTTACCCATACGAAGAGCAACATTTTCAAGCAGAAGATGTGAGATTTCACAAACAACAATATTAAGCATATAATTCGTCAATCACATTTAACAACTTAAACTTCATTAACTAGTATCATTAATCTTCCTACATTAGTCATAAACTTCATCTTATATTATCATAATAAATAATCATAAACATCATGTATCGTCTTAATCATAACGTCGTATATATATATATATATATATATATATATATATATATATATATATATATATCATCATAAATATAATCATAAACATCATATATCATTTTAATCATAGCATCATATATCACATTAATCATAACATCATATATATCATCATAAATATAATCATAAACATCGGCATGTATCATCTTAATAATAACCATAATCATCTTCACATATGATCAATTAATAATCATAACATCATCACATATCATCATTAGTAAACATGTAGCATCTTATCATAAATCACATAACATCATATCATAAATCACATATCATCATATCATTAATCACATAACATTTTATCATAAACATCATCGACATATCATTCATCATAAACAACTTCATAATCTTTCATCATAAACATCATAATCATTCATCATCTTAAGCATCATAATCATTCATAAAGCACTTCATTAATAGCTCATTAACTTCACATCTTAACATCTTAACAACTCGACAACTTCACATCTTAACATCTTAACAACTCGACAACTTCACTTGACAATGCATTTAAACTTGACTATGCAACTCTTAACGTCGTAAACCATATCGAATCATCTTGAAATGCAAATGCATGTGGTGTCAATCTAGAGCATAAGTCGTCATCGTCGTTGAGCATAAATATACTCCTAGGGCACAAACCCTCATCGTCATTGAGCAAAAGCTCCTAGGGCATGAGCCCTCGTCGTCGTTGAGCAAAAGCTCCAGGGCATGAGCCCTCATCTTTAAACGAGTATGCATGGACTCAACATCTTACGTCTTAGAAACTTCACGAACATTTTATAACTTCTTGACTTTTACAGACAATTTCATCTTAATAAAGATCAACAACAACATATGCAGCACTTATAAATTCATTGCATATCAGCATCACAACATAACAATATCAAATGATAATAATAGCATCTTAAGCATCACATCAACATAAGCATCATAATAACACATAATGCATATACGATTATATATATCATCAGTAATAACATTAAATCATCTTATAACAATTTCACAGATCATCATTAATATTATATTCAAACATCAACAATTCATCATATAACATCGTATTTAAACATCAACAATTCATCATATATCATCGTATTCAAGTATCAACAATTCATCATGCATCTTTGTAAGAACATAAATAATCATGCACAACATATTTTCATGTCAAACCAAGGCTACTGTAAAGATATCACAATTATCAACCACTTTCATGTTTACAACAAAGATCAATTCAAAACAGAGACATATGAACAAAACGCAAAAACATGAAACAGAGAATGTTGTCACTGTGCAATTTCGCTAAGACCTCCCTGTAGTATTTTCATCATAACTCAAAGACCAAACATCATTTTCACGTCAAACCAAAGCCACTGAAAAGCTAACAAAATTATCTAAAACTTTCATGTTTACACGTAAGACCAATTCTGTACCGATCAATACCAGTTTTCATTTTAAATTCGGAAAAGTTGTGGTGAATTCCATAAAAATTCATTGTGACCTACGTGCAGTAATTTGACCATAACTCAAGTTCTATAAATCATTTTGAAGTCAAACCAACGATATTAGAAAGCTAACATTTATACCTACAACTTTCATGTTTACACCTAAAGCCAATTCAAAACTGAAATGTGTGAAAAAGATGCAAAAACATGAAACATAGAATGCTGTCAGAGATAGCTCTCGGGAAAACTCCATTTTTCATCCCAAAATCCCAATTTTGAATCCCCTAAGCCCAAATTTGGTCCCAAAGTTTGTTTAAACGTTTATAAACATGAAAAGACACCCAAATCCATATAAAACTTGAACTAAAACACCCTTTCAACAAAAATCATCATTTGACCAATTTTTCATGAAAACCTTCAAGAACAACATAAATTCACTTCAGGCTCTATGATTATGATTACCCATGGATTATCTAAGGTCTATACACAATTTCTACAAAAATCTAACAACTTCTCATCATCTAATCATCAATTCTCTCTCAGAACCCTAATTTGCAAATTCTCACAAACTAATCCTAGAACATGTTAATTGCAAATTCAGAATTACAGACTTAATATTACCGAATGATAGTCTCACCCTTACCTTAGAATTATCAATTGGTAGCCATTCTCTTGGTTCTTCTCTCCTCTTGTTCTCTTCTCTCTAAACCTTGTTTTCTCCAAATCCTTGTTTTTTTTTTTTTTTGCATATGTTAGTCTTTCAACCTAATATCTCCTCTATTTATAATACTAACTTCTCTTCTTAAATCTAATTAGGCCCAATAACTCTCTTCTTTCTATTTCAGCCCCCAAATCTACTTATTCTAATAATTATATTTTTCCACTGAATATATTCTTCCACTAAATATATTCTCCCACGAAATATATACAATAGGGGTTACTAATAAATATATTTCTACACCAGATAACATATATATTTCCACACAAAATAACAAATATATTTCTACACCAAATAACATATATATTTCCACACAAAATAACAAATATATTTCTACACCAGATAACATATATATTTCCACACAAAATAACAAATATATTTCTGCACGAAATAACATATATATTATACTAGTAAATACCAGCGTATAACATAACAAAATATCACTCATCAAAATAAGTCGTCTAAATTATAAAAAGACATCTAATCTCAATAAAATAATAAATAATAAAAGTAGGGTGTTACATCTTCACTCTGTTTTGGAATGACCCGTTGTTAGATGGCGTACCTTTTCTAGTTAGATTCGGTAGGTTATATGAGTTAGCGGAGAACAAATTAGCTATTGTAATTGAAAAATATAAGATGGGGAGTGAAAGGAGAGGCGTGGAAGTGGATGAAGTGACTCTGCTTGGGAGGAGAAGTTGGCGGGGAAGTGTCTTGAGTTTTAAAATCTAGTTGTTTTATAGGTTGATGCGGAAGACATGTGGGTTTGGAAATTACATCATTCTCATCGCTATACGGTGAGCACTGCGTATCACAGGTTGATAGAAGAGGTCAGTGATGAATCTCATAACAATAGACATCTTATAGATAGTTAGCTTTTGGGGTTGAAAGTGGATCCCTTAAAGATGACTCTGTTTGTTTGGCGCTTGCTTCTTAATTGAGTTCCTACTAGGATAATTTAGTTTAACGACGTGTGATTTCTCCCAATGATCAATTTTGTACAGGAGGATGTGGTATAGACGAGGACATGTACCATTTATTTGTTACTTGTGGATTTTATGGTAAAATTTTGTCAGTGGTTTCTTGTTGGTTAGAAATTTCAATGACGGTTTAGAGAAATTTATTGGACCATCTTTCTGAGTTTGATGGACTATGCGGTTTTTTCGAAAATATGTTCGATCATTATTTGATATTATTTAGCTTTCAGCGCAATAATATTGAAACATCAAAGAAAAGTCCCTCCATCACAAGATGTGTCAAAGAAACTTATCAGTCCAACATAGTCACATTATAATTATAATAAACAACATAGAAAAATAAGAAGGAAAAAAATAGAAACGACATTTAAGAGTTAGTTAATTTGATTATTGTTTTATTTAGGGTTAATTATGTTTCTAGTCCCTATAAAATAACGACCTTGTAAGTTTAGTCCTTACTTAATTTTAATAGCATTTTTAGTCCCTATAAAAAAAAAATTTACTTATAATTTTAGTCCCTGCTAAAACAAAGTTTGATTAATTATCCTTAAACTCTTAAATTTTCGAACGATTTTTTTGAGACAAGATTAGAACACTATGAAAGGTTCGTTTACTAAAATTTAGAATTTTCAGACATGAAATGAATTAAATATGAATTTTTTAAAACGACAAAAGTTAAAGATAAAAAGTAATAAAATCTGGATGTAGAAATCAAATTTTGCGATAATTTTTTGCGGAGGAACTTTTAGTAATGTTCTAAACATGTCTGCAAAAAATTGTTCAAAAATTTAAGAGTTTAAGCATAAATTAAACAAATTTGAATTGAGTAGGGACTAATACTCAGAGCAAAAAAACAAAATTAGGGACTAAAAATGCTATTAAAATTAAGTAAGGACTAAACTTACAAGGTCGCTATTTTATAGGGACTAGAAACATAATTAACCCTTTTATTTATATTATTTTACTATTAAAAGATTTTTTTTTGTTAAATAGCCTAATGACTAGAAATTCACCTTTAAAATGAATAAATGAGGTCTTCCTATATTATGCATTGTCCCTATCAACTAGCCAAACTCACGGAGACCTAATAAGAGAATATTTATCGGTTTTCTTCATTTTTTATAATTATCAAAAAAATTAAAAAAAGAAGCATAATAAACATATATATACAACACTTTTTTTTATCAACAAACAGAATTCTTTGGAGCACTTGTTTAAACATATTAAACATAATACATGCATAGTATGATGTTCAAACCCCGACCACCATAAAAAAAAAACATATTAAACCTTCATCTGCACCCCATTTACTTAAAAAAAAATATTAAACTTCATTATTGATGATGGTTAAAGAACGCTAGACTCGAGTCTTATTTGTAAAATTATGTCACTATCTTCATTAATTAGACAAATAAACAAATATTTCTTTATTATTTTTATTAAAAAAATCTTTAATTTCTTTAAAATGATCGGATATTGTGCAGTGACAGTGTGGCACTGCCAATCTGCCATTCCACGATTCACTTGTCCAATGGTCTAAATGATTTCCCACGTGCAAATGTTTTCAATTACTACCTCCGTTCCTTGTCACATTTTGACAATTTACACAGACTAAAACAATCAATAAATATTGCTACTTTTGATACAATAATTTATATTTTTACTATAATAACCTTATTTATTTAATATTTCATTACATATATTTCTCTCCCCACAATAATAAATAAGGGTAATATTTGTAAAATAACATTTAGTGTTGCATTGAACCATGTAAAGTGATACTTAAATAGGAACAAAAAAATTCTCCAAAAGTAATACTTAAAAAGGAACGGAGGGAGTATTTTTTTAGGCGATATTTTCAATTTTTTTATTGTTTATAAATAGATCTGTGTTCATGGCTGAACGTGTAAGGACCACATCACATCATGATAACATTATTCATATTTTTTTATTCATATTTTTTTGTACGAAATAAACATTAATCATATTTTAAATACATGCAACCACACATACTATAATAACCATATCTAACAATAGTATTTTTTAATAGTACAATTCCTTGGTAGGGACCTCGAAATAAATTGACCAGAAACTAGAAACCGTGCTATAAAGAAGATACGAAAGCAAGTCTTGTTCTATGATAAATTGGAATACCAATCTCTTAAATTGTGAAACAAAAGTTGTTAACTTAATTTAATCACATCAATAGTCATTATGGAAAAAATTAAACTCATCTTCAAACTCATCATCAACTAGCTGGTTATTTGATCTGGTAAGAAACATTTTTTTTTCTTCATATATCACTCTAGTGACCATAGTTCTTAATTATATGCACAAATGAAATGGATTTAATTATACGAATGATTTTTATTCATTATAGTTTTGTGTTTTGTTCCAGCTATTGGAAGAAATGGAAATAGATGGTTGTGATTTGTTTCAACAACGTGAACAAAACTTGTTTGGTGAAGAAGAGTTTCTTTCACATGACATAGAAAGTATTTTTCAACAAGAGGAAAATTTCCAACATCAACCTTTGTTATCTTCTGAAAGCTATTCTTCTTCTTATCCTTTAGAAAAGAATTTGGAAAGACCAAACAAAAAATTGAAAAAAAACACTACTTCTCAGATTTTGTCTTTTGACTGTACCTTAAATACAAAAAAGAACAAGGTTGTTCCATTCTCACAAACACAATTACCTCAAAATAGAAAAGGGTCATTGCAAAAACAAAACATTGTTGAAACTACAAAGTCACAAGGACAAGGGACCAAGAGGTCTGTGGCTCATAATCAGGACCATATCATAGCAGAGAGAAAGAGAAGAGAGAAACTCAGTCAGTGCTTAATTGCTCTAGCTGCTCTTATTCCTGGCTTGAAGAAGGTATATGGTACTCTAATGTCTCATTATAAACTAATTTATTAAAAGTACTGAGATGGACATATTAATTTCATGTTTGGTTATAAACTCCTTCAAAAAAATGTTTGCTTAAAAAAAATGTAATATTTTTTTTCTATTTATGAAAATTTTTGTGTTCCACTTTAAGTTTGTACTAGTATTTATTATGTAGGGCCGCTTTGTTTAAGATTCATAAAAATATGTTTTTTTGTTTTGAACACAAATTTTGATGAGTAATGTTAGCGTGTGTCTTTTACGCTATAAAAAAAATTGTGTCTTTAAAACACAAATTAATGAAACAATATCGAAATAATTTATTGGAATGTGTGTATTAAATTTAATCTTTAACTTTTTAATAAATTGAATGCACAAAATTTAACAGAATATTTTTTCTTTTGAATTTCTTAACATGTGACCTAAGAGTACAAATTAGCATTACCCAATTTTTATATATTTATTTATTGTTTTAGTTATGGTTATAGTATAATTATCTTGGAACTTGTGTAATCAAAGTTTAAAAAGTGCAAAGAATGATATTTTCAATGCAAATATTTCTTTTTTTGTTTCCTTAACTAGTGTCCTGGGGGCACTAGTTAACAAGACCCGTTAGTTAAACTATGAAAAATGATAACAAGTGCTATTAAAACATTGTTTAAGCATCCAAAACTAGTAAATTTTGTATTGAAAATTGTATAATTATGACTTTTACATTTGTTTGACTTGTATTTTCAAGACAATTTTTTTTTTTTAGTTTCCTTAAACAATGTTCTTATAACAATTGTTAGCTAAACCCGTAAACTATTTAAAAAATAATTTTATATTAGGAATGAAGAGTTTTATTTTGTTTGTGAATTATGTATTCTTTGCAATCGTAAATACTCATTCGCAAGCAAACTTCAATGATGACACCACTTTCACTCAAGAAAATTAAAAAGTTAAAAGCTATTTGAATTAACTTTTAAGGAAAATCATTTTTAATTTAATAACAGGAAGAAATACAAAATATCTTTTTATAACTTTAAACAAACATAAAATAACATACTTTTACTTTTCTTAAAAATCTCCGACAAGTTCTATCTATCTGATTGATTTATATGAAAATGATTTTATAAAAAAGTTTAAACAGAAACACAACTAAAACTAGAACATCAAATGTTGCGTGGGTTAAAAGTTTTTCACATGGATTATTTTATAAAACAAAAATATTTTTCCAATATAAAGGAAAAACAATTCACCCAAAATAATTATGGATAAATAAACCATCTTATTGATGTCTAGATTGACAATGAGATAGTAAAAATTACGATGAATCAACACATTTTTGGCAAAAAGTACTACTCTATTTCTATCAAGGATTATGTCGAATTTCAACCGGTTGAAAGTAAGTTTTTCTCCAACATAATAATTATTTCAATTTATGTACTTGGTTTTGAATTGGTTTTCAACAAATTATATGTTTGGATCTGCGGTGATACAAGTTGAATTTTAGTAAATTGTTTTTGTTAAATTGATTTTATTTAAAAGTGACGTAAATGTTAAGAGATTTATGTTTTTGATACATTTATATAGAATTGATTTGAACAACAAATTTAAGTGAAAAAAATCACAATTAGACTCAAAAGCTACAAATCCTAACTTCAATTTAAAATCAATTTTAGATGCAAAAATAATTCCAATAAAGAACAAACAAACTTATCAAACTCAATTTTACATCTCCAGGGTCAATTCTAGTTGCTCAAACCATGATATCAAACCTAAATAGTCATGTTAGCTATTCGTATGATGTTAATTAATTGGTATAAGGTTTGGTTGGTCCCAAAAATGATCCGTAATTGGATAGAAAAAAAGACTCTGGATTCTCACATCTCCTTTGTCAGACATAGAAGATGGAAGCTGTTGATGGTTTGGTTGTTAGAGTATGAAATTTGGCTTAAATCCTCATACTTGTCTGCAAAGTTTCTGGGTATTGCAAATCATGCTTTAGTAGTCTTTTTCTCTTGTATTGGCTCTTTAAAATTGTTGGGAAATACCCCTTCAATATTAACACTAGCTGTTTGTAATATTCTCTATTTTATGAAATGATAAGCTATTGTTTACCGTCAAAAAAAAAAAAAATTGGTATAAGGTTATTAAAACTACTAGTTAGCTATTAATTATAGGAATTTTAGCATCTAATTAAACTCTATTATGTGGTAAAAAAAAAATCTACAGATGGACAAGGCTTCAGTCCTAGGAGATGCAATCAAGTACGTGAAAGAGCTCCAAGAACGTTTGAGGGTATTAGAAGAACAAAACAAAAATAATAGTCATGTTCAGTCTATGGTGACGGTTGATGAACCACAACTAAGTTCTGACTCATCAAACAATGATGATTCTGAAGCTGCTAGTGGTAATAATGAAACTCTCCCACATGTAGAAGCCAAAGTTTTGGACAAGGATGTGCTCATAAGGATCCACTGCCAAAAGCAAAAGGGACTTTTGCTCAAAATATTGGTCGAGATTCAAAAGCTTCATCTCTTTGTTGTTAATAACAGTGTCCTACCTTTTGGGGATTCTATCCTTGATATAACCATCGTTGCTCAGGTAAAGAAAATATCAACTTTTTTTCTTTAAAAATAGAGCAAATCTCCTTTTTAATCATTTAAAGTATCACTCTTTTAATTACTTTTAAACTATATGAAAAATGTGTCAAAAGCATAAGAAAATCCGCACTATTAGAATAATCCCGAGCATCTTAAGCTAGGACCAACCGTATGAACTTTTATTAAATTTAAATGCGGTTTTCTTCATCCGATGGTATAAATCGATTTTCTAAAAGGACTTGTTTGAGACTTTTGAAACTTAAAGGACCACTTTGGGAAGAACGGAAAACTTAAAGACCTTTAGATGCATTTGGCCAAAATAATAATAATCTTAGTCATCTATTTAGAAAATATATCAACCTTGTACTAAAAATGATTAGGTAACTAAGCCATGGGGTGCATTGAAACCGTGCTGACTGAACATGTTTCGAAGTATAAAACAAATTTATAGTGAAACTTTATAAAAACAAATAAAAAATAACACAATAGTTATATCTTTTTTTTTTTTTTTGTTGAATCTAAGGTTCGAAAATGGACTCAGAAGTATGTTAGACTTTCACTCCTTAAAAGAGTATATTAGACTTTCATCTTGATTAACTAAGTTGTGCAAACATCAATAACTAATATGTCATATTATATATTTATAATTAAATTATACTATTTATTTGAGGTCTTTTTTTTTCCTAAATTTCGAGGCTTCATTGAAACCTTAATTTAGACTGCTTGGGGCATTTATTCAATGGTAAAAAGTCATAGTTTTTGTTTTATTTTAAAAACAAAGATATTGTTAAATTTACAAAATTTATCATTAGTGATAAGAAAAAGATAAATTCCAAGAATTAAAAAATGGAAGTAATATTAACAATTCATCATATAAAATTAGACAAGATATTTTTTGATAAAATGAAACAGGGGAGTAAATAGAGGAAAATGATACATCATGAATTTAAATTCTAACTTAAATATTTTTGTATTTTCTCAGTTTGTCCCTTTCAATCTTCATAAATGTATCCTTGTTCTCTTTTCACAAGCAGTTTTTAAATTGATATGTGAAATTAATTAAGGAGAGGTTTTATTTTGTATTTGGAAACAAAGAGGGCTTTCGCTGAGAAAAAAGAGAATTACAAAGAAATTAATCAAGGAGTAGCAACTCCAAAAACGTCATCAATAATCATTTGAGTGATTTGAATGGACTTTCTTATGTTAAGATGTTTACGATTACGTAACATTTTAATAGTATGATTAAATTGATGAGTTTAATATAATTTAAAACTATATTTTATCGCTGTAACTTAAAGACTAGATTGAAGAGCGATTAACAGTTTAATTGAGTACTAAAATGATGATTTTTTTCCTTGTAAAAAAAAGTTGATGATTTTTTTCCCCCTTCTTGTGTCCTTTTCAATATTTATAAATGTACTTGTGTCCTTTTCTATATTTATAAATGTAGTTGTTTTCCTTTCGAGAACCAAATTTTCAATTGATTTGAGAAATTAATTAAGGCTTGTACTATTTCCCTTGAATTATTTGGGAAATGAGGAACTTACACGAATTTGTCCAAACGATTTTTTTTTTGCAGATGGGAACGGGGTACAACTTGACCAGAAATGATCTTGTGAAAAAGCTACGTGTGGCTGCATTGAGAGCCATGTTATAATTGTCCTAACGTGAATGTGGCCCCAATGGTAGATGCAACAATAATCATATGATATGATCATGGATGGACGTACCAAACACTTATTAACTAATAATCTGATTCAAATGCTAATACTATTCGTGTCATCTTGGCCCTACATAATGACTTCTGAAGAATAGAGCTCCATGAACCATTGATTTTATCATGCTCACTCTGTGGTCTCATCATGTTTGTTTCTATTATAGTATGATAGATAGCATCAGTTTTTCATTTTCTGTACTATTCACGTAACATGAATAAAGTTTGAGAATATATACATATAATTGGTCTATAAATGATGACTTAGCTTATTTGATCATTTCAAATAATAGATTAAGATTTGGCTATTTCACAGAGATTTAAAAAATTGTATAATATAAATAAAAGAGCAAAAAAAAAAAGCAAAATATTTGTTTTTAAGCACTCTCCGATCATATTTATAAGAAACAATTGATTTTTTTTTTTTTTTTTATAACTTGAGGGGATGAGACAAACTCAAATTATCAAACTAAGATGAACCTATTTTGCCAAACAAATCAACACATGGTTTTCTTCACGAAGAATACGTTGTAGAACTAGAAGCACAAAATAGTAACATATATGCAACGACTAATCAAAATCCTTAATCAAATTCATACCATTAAGAGAGTCTATGTAACATACAAGCTTTTTGATCCACAAACTCCAACTTATACTAAGAGAAGACCATGCAAAATTGCTAAAAGCTCTGGATGCAACTTGTACCATTACCTATTCTAACCAAATTAACAATGGAACCCACAACACACCTAGATTACCAACTCCACATTAAGGACAACCACGTTTTTTATAGGATCATGTGAGGTCACCATCATGTGAGGACAACCTGTACTAGCTCTATGATTAATCTCAACATAAGTGTTAATACTTTTACATCAGTAAATTATATAGGGTTAAATATGTTTTTGGTCCCTATAAATATACAAACTTTTTGTTTTAGTCCCTCTAAAATTTTCCTTCAACTTTTTGTCCCTAAAAAATTTTCCATCTTCACTTTTGGTCCCTCTTTTAAAGTAAACTCATATGTAGAATTCATATTTTTGAATAAAATTTTGCAGAAAAATTCATAATATTATAAGAATCTCTCCCAAAAAAATTTAGAATTTTTTAACAAAACATGAATTTAATATGAATTTTTATATTTTTTATGGTTAAAAATTCATATTAAATTTATGTTTTGTTAAAAAATTCTATTTTTTTGTGGGAAATATTTTTACAATATTCTACACATTTCTGCACAATTTCATTAAAAAAAAATACTAAAATTAACTTAAAAATAGGGACCAAAAGTAGTGATTGAAAATTTTATAGGGACTAAAAGTTGAAGGAAAATTTTAGAGGGACTAAAACGAAAAATTGGTATATTTATAGGGACTAAAAACATATTTAACCCAATTATATATTGTGACTTTTTGAATATGGTATATCACCATTTTCTTTTGGGAAATATTAAATAGTGTCCCTGGAGCACTAGTTAAAGAGACTAATAT
Source organism: Medicago sativa (assembly GCF_051527215.1). Classification (NCBI taxonomy): domain Eukaryota; kingdom Viridiplantae; phylum Streptophyta; class Magnoliopsida; order Fabales; family Fabaceae; genus Medicago; species Medicago sativa. The sequence continues at coordinate 7,005,212 of NC_140753.1, forward strand.
AGAAATGTTGCATTGAGAAATGATGAAAAATGAAATGTTACATTTTATGAAAGTAAAAAAATTGTTGTTTTTAATGAAAATTTTCTATTTAACTTTCTTAACTAGTGTCTCGGAGGCACGAGTTAACATAACCATTTTCTTTTTAGTCTATAAATCGGAGAGAGACCAAAATAGGAGATTTTAAAATGGAAGTACAAATTGTGAATGAGTTAAAATAAGAGAAATACTGTAATTGAGTGTAATTATTTTCATTTACTTGATGGGATAAAGTAAGGGAGTATGTGTCCCTTTATATGTGACATATATGAAACAAGATCCATTTCTCCGCACCACCGTTTCCACCCCGCCGCATCTCTTTCCGGATCCATCGCTTTGCCGCCGTTCTTAGATGGTTTTGGATCCAGTTTGCGATGTTGTTATGTGTTTTTGGTTTTTGTAGGTGGGGTTGCTTCTATTTCGTCGTTCTCTCCTTTCTTCTCGTACAATGTTGTGCCGCCGAGACCATTTCCTAACCCTCCTCCGACGTTCTCGCCGGCGACTTTACATGGGACGTGGTGGGTTGTGTTTCGGTTTCTTGACGGTTTGATCTGAGTTTTTACTTAGATCCGGAGCTGTGTTGGTTCTCTTTCGCTTCATCTCATTGAGTTTTTGATGTTGTTAATTGTTGGGTTTTGTTGTTATGGAGCTCCGTCAATGTTGTGATGCTGTTGTTTATGGTCGTGTGTTTTTATTCTATTGTTTGTTATTTTTTTGTTGCTTTAAATTGGGTGGCTTTAGATTGTGGTGGTTTTCTTGTCTGTTTGGTGGTCCGTTTTGCTTTGTGGGTTCCATTTTTGCCTCGCTGTTGGCTGCGCCGGTGAGTCATAGTGGTTATGTGGTGGTGGTTCTGTGGTTGCGTAGTGGTGGTGGTGATTCGGTTGTGTGGGCTGTTTTTCGTTATTGTTTTCGTGTTAAGGTGTTGATGTGGTGGTGTGTACATGTGGAGTTTTTGTTTGATTTGTATCGTCTTGCCCATAACGGTGGTGCGGGTGGTGGTTGGTGTTAGCAACATAAGGTGACAGTTGTTGGTGTTATTTTGAGTTAACTGTGATGTGGGTAGTTAGGTGTTGGTAAAATAGACTGTCCTTTAAGAGTGTTTTTTTTTTTCTTTCGCCCGAAGATTTTTGAATAAGAGATTATTATCTACAAAAGACAAATGGACAAAGTATGGGTATGAGTTTAGATTTGTTTCATGTATAACAAATTGTGGAGGTGAATAAAGCTTTCAACATTTATTCTTTATTTGTGGTTTTAAATTGGTTGAGTATTTGTGGTGCTTTACCTAATTGTCCTCACAATCATACTCAACAGTTTTGATTCCAAGATCACGAGAGATGCCATCCATTTACGTACGATTGGTGTTACAGAATTTGAAAGTATTATTGGCGCGTGCCGAGAATTGTTATCCATTTCTTTCACAGATTCAAGGGTTGAGTTTATTCGTCGACAAACGAATGTGGCGGCTCATGCTTTAGCAAGAGAAGCCACTTTGTTAGATAGTTCCAATATTTATTATGCTATCCCATTTGTATTGAAACTATTATTATTAATGAAATGCTGTAAGCATATTTTCTTAAAAAAAAAACATATTTTTGGGAGTTTATACTTTGAGAGTGCAACTAAAATTATATCTTAAATTGTGAGATATAATTACATGAGATATGTTATGGATTCTTTTTAAAAGATTTACCGACTGTTTACGGTCGGATTATTGATTTGTAACAAAAACTAGTAAACTAATTTATCATAAATAAGACTAATTGATTAATATCATATACCTAATCGATTATTTTGACAGAAAAAATATTTAATCCATTAAAATGACTATAAATGTGATGGAACAAAGGCATATTGCATAATTTGAAGCCTTTGGTTTTGGCTATTTAACTTAATTTTATATTGAATTAGAAATAATTTAAATTATGGGTTATTATAAGATCGAATAAGAAGTTTCCTGTGATCTTTCTTGTTTGAAAGTTTATAGTTCAACCTTGAATTTCTCGGTTCGAATCTTTTTTTGGTAGTGACCGGGGTTTGAACTCGAACCTTTGTCATTGTTCATACCAATTGAGCTAATCTCACAAGGACCTCGGTTCGAATCTCACATTACAAAAAAAGCCTTTATAAGATTTTTGTTATGAAAATTCAATCATCGAAGATTGAACAAACAAAACAAAAACTATAGATTTTGATTCGAATTAAGTAAAAAAAAAAAAGAATAAATAGAAATAGAATTCAATGTTTGGCACACATGGAAATGCTTAAAAATGCAATTGGTCTCTGCACATATAACCTGTTTTGATTTTGGTCCCTGTAAAAAAAATTAAGGGTTAAATATGTTTTTGGTTCCTATAAATATATGTCAACTTTTCGTTTTAGTCCCTCTAAATAATTTCTTTCACTTTTAGTCCCCAAAAAATTTTCTATCTTCACTTTTGGTCCATCCTTTTACGTAAACTCATATTTAGAATTCATATTTTTTAATAAAAAATTTACAGAAAAATTTAGAATATCATAAGAATCTCTCCCCAAAAAAGTTAGAATTTTTTAACAAAACATAAATTAAATATGAATTTTTATATTTTTTGCAGTTAAAAATTCATATTTAATTTATGTTTTGTGAAAAAATTCTAATTTTTTTTTGGTGAAGTTTTTATAATATTCTACACATTTATGCACAATTTCATTAAAAAAATACAAAAGTTGACTTAAAAGTAGGGATTGAAAATTTTATAAGGATTAAAAGTTGAAAGAAAATTTTAGATGGACTAAAATGAAAAGTTGATATATTTGTAGGGACAAAAAACATATTTAACCCAAAAATTAAACCCTTGCAAAATATTTTGTTTTTTGTAAAAAGGTCTCTGGGTCCATTTAAAGCACCAAGTGGCAGTTCGGCGCTAATTGTGTAACTTTCGCCACGTGGTGCTGACATGACTTTTCAGTTAAATAAAAAATTTAAAAATTCTAAACATATACAAAAAGTTAAAGATAAAGATGATATAAATTCTCATTTTATTGATATATAAATAGATTCATAGTAGATTTACAATAAAATTGAAACTTACAGCTTATTACACAAAATTCAAACACCTGATGTTAATTTATTAACGATTGATATGCTAAGATCATAATCCTAATTATTAACGATTGTAGCTCATGTAAAAATAATAATTGATGTTGGACTCAGTTCTTAACTCAGCCAAATCTTATGCTTGGCTTCACGACACTCGTTAAACTTCTACTCTAATGTGGCCTACTACACCTATGTTATGTTTGCCAAAGGTGTTCAATGCATGATCTATGGACTCAGCCCATCCTCCCATTGTTAGGAGAAACATTATAAAATGACTATTACTTTTCCCATTTTATATGTTTCTCACACGCCCTATTTTCCCCCCTAAATTACCCTTTGTTCGATTACTTTAATCTGAAACAAATTGTAGGTGTTTTGGGATTGTATGATCTGAAACTATGTATTGCCCAAAGTTTTAAAAAAACCGTGTCGTGTAACGCCTCTGCTTGGTGGACATGTAACGCTCGAGGCTGATGAGGGCGGGGAGTGGTCCGGCTCCTGGCAGCTTCTAGGCAAAACCGAATCACATTCGAATGAGTGGGATTCTGAAGCCATGTAGGTATGAGACTGCATGGTTGAAGGAAGACTTATAAGAATTGTTTGGTACTACCTATATCAACAAGATGCATCTTTTTTTTGGTAGCCCAAACCATAAGAACTCCATAGTTAAACATGCTTGACTTGGAGCAATTTTGGGATGGGTGACCTTCTGGGAAGTTTCCCGGAAAGCGTGTGATTGAGGACAAAACACGCTGAAATGACTCGTATTGGTTTGTGGGGTCAGTCGGCAATCCTGAAAGCAGTCTGGGGCTGTTACAAATGGTATCAGAGTAGATCTCTCCCAGTACGATGTGGTTCGGGGACGAACTAAGCGGAAGCTGGTGGGCATGTAACGCTCGAGGCTGATGAGGGCGGGGAGTGGTCCGGCTCCTGACAGCTTCTAGGCAAAACCGAATCACATTGGAATGAGAGGGATTCTGAAGCTGTGTAAGTTTGGGACTGCATGGAAGTTTCCCGTAAAGCATGTGAGTGAGGACAAAACACGCTGAAAAGATTCGTGTCGGTTTGTGGGGTCAGTCGACAATCCTGAAAGCAGTCTGGGGGTATTACATGTTGTATATTATTTCAATGACATGATTTAAAATAAAAAAAAAAACATAAAATAAATGTAAATATACAGAAAAATAAAGAGACAAAGATTATATGAATTCTCATTTTATTGATATATAAATACTTTTAGAGTAGATTTACAATTAAATTGAAGTTTAAAGTTTATTACACAAAATTTTCAAACACCTAATGCTAATTTATTAAAAGCCCAAAGTTAAACTTATGTTGCAAAAGATAGAGGGGGAGGAGGAGAAGATGGAGGGGAGAGGGGGCAATTGTAAGGTTTGTTTCTTGTCTAGGGTGAAAGAGACCTTGATGGTCAACCTTACCCTAAACAGACCAACCTCACACCCAAACAGATGGTGCTTCTTTGCAGCGTGTCACCATCCCATTGATCGTTCATACGCTCCCTAAAATCCTAAAGTAGCCTTTATGTATGAAAGACCAGCGATGAAAATACATTGTAGAAGAAAAGAGGAGGGGATGAGGAGGATGAGGAGAGAGTGTGTGAGATGGTGGAATGTGAAATTGTGAAGGATTGAAACTTATAGGTGAAATTTATGAAGAATGAGTTGCATAAAGTGTAACGATTCATAAATATGTGTCAAAAAACGTGTTCAAAGAATCTGACCAGCCATTAAAACTAGTAAACCCCTTTGAAAAATGTGTTGCATGAGTTAATCTTGATGAAAAAGTAACTGTTCAACATTATGAGGGGTTCAGATTATACAATCCGAAACTGTTCCAGTCACTTTCAGATAATAAAATATGAACTGCTTCAATAATGTATTAAAACCCATACTTTATGGGGTGAGGACAATTTCATATTATATAATTCGAACCTGTTTAGTACAAGATTTTTTTATGTGGTCAAAATTACACCGACAATTTCAGTAGCCAACGACGCCCTAAAATATCTATAAATTAGTGTGCATGTTTTCATAAGCATTAAACCACACCAAAAAAATCATGGACATTTATGTCATTGATACGAACACCAAGCTAGCTGCAATTTACTACAACGAGGGAAACCACCCCATCTGTTCAGGATTCAGAATGATGTTACGCTCTCCGAGATGAAGGACCAGTTGAATCAAATTAACCGTCAAATCAACCACAGAGACACAAAGAGATTGGATGGGGTTGAGTATCGACTTCCATCAGCTGACTTGGCCGGAAGATTGTAGTTCAGTCAGATGAAGCTTAGGAAGGACGAAGCTGTGAAAACCACGTTCTCGATATTTGGTCAGTATAGTCCTAAAGGACCGATCGATGTGGATGCTTCATTGGTCAGATTTGTTAAAGAAATTCATAAAAGTTTGATTCGGCCTAGAAACTATGAAGAGATAAGAGTTCTGTTGGAGAAACTAGACGAATAAATTAGTTTAGCTGATATGTGATATGTTTTATCTTATTTACGTTGTTAAATTATGCCTCTGATGTATTTGAAATTGCTATATTTAATGCACGTTGCTAAAATTAAATTCTCTGTGTTAAAACTCTTATTTTGTAGGGTGCAAGTCAGGTTCGAATTATATAATTCGAACCAGTTTGACACCTTTTTTTGTGGTCCATATTGCACCGACAGTTTCTGTGGTTCACGATGCACAAAAACTTCTACAAATTAGTGTGCTCGGTTCGTTTGTTGTGAAAACAACAAAAAACACTGAAAAATCTTCCGAAAGATATGAACACCACGAGATTTCTATGAGTTAGATCTTGCTTCATTGACAATAAAAAATATGTCAGTTGGCAAGGCAATGAGATCTAACTCTAAAAAATCCTCTTGAAACACATTCCTTTTTATCATTATGTTGCAGATCTGATTACGAAGAGGTTGTTGTGAACTTGATCTAGTGGACATGCCGATCAAAATATGTCAGCTGGCAGGCCAACTGGATCAAGTACAACAACACCTCTCCAAACATCTTTCAAAAATTTCATCACCTTTGTTATTATGTTGTTTTACCTCGTTGAATTATGTTTTGTACCTTTTTTTCCTATGTCATTCACCATGAAAACCCTTCGAAAATCAAACTTAAACACAGTTTGGGACTGTTCAGATTATATAATCTGAAACCCATCATATCATGTGGATTGTGGCGTTACACCAAAAGTTTGGACGGTTTAGGGTGTGTTTAATGCATTGCAAACGTTTCCTTTCACTCTTCAACACTCAAAGTGTTTAAATCTTTAGCTTCCTCAATAGCAGTAACCTTAGGTCTCCATCTAGCAGGCAAGCTTCTCAGTATCTTGCTAACATGATCAGAAGCAACATAACTCTTCTTCAGTATTTGTAGTCCAGAGACTAGGGTTTGAAACCTTGAGTACATCTCCTCATTAGTTTCATCACCCTTCATCTTGAACAACTCATACTGATGAACAAGCATAAGAGCTTTTGCTTCATTGACCTTCTTACTCCCTTCATAGTTAGAACAGAGAGAAGCAAACATAACTTTAGCAGTAGATTTGTGACTCATCTTCATATACTCTGCTTTAGGTATAACAGTGACAAGTGCTCCTCTGATAATATGATGCTTCTTTTAGAGTTTCTTCAGAGCAGGAGTGTGTTTCTTTCTGTCAACAGCAACTCCTTCTTCATCAAGGACCAAGTCACCAACACCATCTTCAAGTATGTCCCATAGTTCTTCATCTAAACCCATGACATAGCTGTAGAAGTTGGTTTTCCACCATGAAAATTCTTCAGGATCTCCATTGAACTTAAGAATCTTTCCAAAGTTAGACTTCTTGTTGTCACCATAGTCAAATGGAACAGCATTGTTGTGCGCAGGTCCAGCATTGGAGGATTCACCAGACATGTTTTTCTTAGATCTTTTTCTGTTACACTGTTAAGTGTTAAGACAACAGACCAAGGCTCTAGATACCAATTGAAGGTGAGAAAAACACAAGAAGGGGGTTTGAATTGTGTTAGCTTTTTCTTCGTTTTCTCCTAAGCTGAAACTCACTGGCCATAAGCAAATAGAGACTGCTTCTAAAGTGATGTTCAGGACGAACTTGCAGCGGATAAAAACAGAGAGAGAGAGAGAGAAGAAAGACACAAAGCAATTATACAGGTTCCTTCCACAAACCGGAAGTAGTCCTGTCCCCCTTGCACTTCCAAGGAGAGTTCACTATAATGTAATATCAGATTACAACTGCTCACTGCTACAACTAGCAAGAGACTTCAAACTGCTCAAGCACACAAGCAAGTGACTTCCTATGCTCCTGAACACAATCAAGAGACTTCTATTGCTCAAGCACAACTGCAAGAGACTTCTAATCAAACAAGATTACAAAGAAAATGTTTTAGGTTGAACACTTGATATGCAATCAGTGGTGTTCACAATACAAATCAGATACAACCTCTTAAGACTCTAGAATTTCTAAGATATGAACTTTGAAACAGAAATTCTAAGTGAACTTTGAATGCAGAACAATTTCAGCAGAGTTTTGGCACTTGTAAATTGTTGTTGAGTCTCTGCCATCTCTAAGTCTTCACTCCTTTATATAGAGGTGTGAAAGAGACGTTGTGAAATTGCCAGCGCATCAAAAAGAGTCGTTTGAAGCTTTGATCAATCACCAATGATCTTTTGCCTGATATGGTAGTTGTCCTATGAAGGATCAATTTCAAATCCATTCCATTCCCATTGTGAAGGAACATCGTTGCAGGCAGAGCTGTTTTTCTTGTCTTGTAGCAGGGACAAAGCAGAGTAGTGGAGGTAGTGGTTATACACTTCGTACAATTGTACTTTTGTCAACGCTTTTTGAAGATAAGAATCTAATGCCTTCAAATCCATTCAAAATGATCGTTGCTTTACATTTCCAATCTTTTGCAATGCTTAGACGACTTTAAATCCATTGAACAACCGTTGAAGCTTTAAGTCTTGCATCTTCTGATGAACTTCAGCTTCTGGTGATTTTTAGCTTCTGATGAACTTGCTTCTGATAATCTTACTTCTGATGACGTCATCACTTCAGAAGCACTTTGTCTTCAGGAGCACTTTTCTTCAGACGCTTTAAGCTTCCTTTTTGTTGATTCCTTAGCTCTCTTTTGTTCATCCAGAATCTATTTAAGATTTCAAATTTTGTCTGTGGTCCTGTACACTTGAACAAATATTAGCTAGTCCAATTGACAATTTTTAATACCTTGTTATCATCAAAACACTCAAGGTTCACACATTTTGTTCCAACACTCTTCGTATTTAAATCTATGATCCTTCATTCACGTTTTCACATGAATATGAATTTTAGATTTGATGTTTGAAAATCATATCTGTAAACAAACCAAAAAGATAAAACGAAATCATTATTTAAAATTAAGTTAAGGGACGACAACGTAATTTTATCCATATTATTCATATCTTAAATACGGATGAAAGCAATCACAAATACTTTAAAAATCTTATTTAAAACTAAGGAAGTACGATAATAATATTTTTGTTTGTCCACGCTTTTCTATTGTGCTTAATTGAATCTATATATGTCCTCTGTGAGCTTAACTCAATTGATAGGGATAATACATAATATATGCAAGGTCTGTGGTTCGAATCCCGGACACCAAAAAAAATTGAATCTATATATATATATATATATATATATATATATATATATATATATTATCGTATTTTTATATAGAAATTTTAGCATTTACCACTTTCAAGTATATTTTATTTTAATATGTTTTATCTATTTTTATATCAAAACTATACTCCATCTGTCCCGAATTAATTGAGCCATTGACTCATTTCACACTTATTAAGAAAAATGTATAAATAAAGGGGAAAGTGGAATATATTGAATTGGGAATGATGAAAGTAGTATTAATTAGAGTTATAAAGGGGAAAAAGTGGAATATATTAAATTGGGAATGATGAAAGTAGTATTGAAAATTGAAATGACTCAATTATTTTGAAAACACTTTTTTTTTAAGTAAATGACTCAGCTAATCCCAGGGAGTATGTCCCTTTATACAGTAGTAGTACAATTCCTAGGTAGTAGGTAAAGATGCTGACGTTAATTAAATAGAGATGCTGTAAAGTGGATACTAAAGCAAGTCTTTTTCTATAGATGTTATATTGGAATACCAATCTCTGAAATTGTTAAGCAAAAGGTGTTAACTTGATTTCATAATATCAATAGTTATTATGGAAAAATTAAACACTTCTTCAAACGCATCATCAATTAGCTGGTTATCTGATTGGGTAAGAATTTTTTCCTTCATATATCAGTCAAGTGACATAGTTCTAATTATATACACAAATGAACTGAGTTTAATTGTATGAATGATTTTTATACGGTTGTCATTTTTTAATTTTTTAATTTCAGCTATTTGAAGAAAATGAAATAGAGGGTTGTAATTTGTTTCAACAATGCGAACAAAACTTGTATGGTGAAGAAGAGTTTCTTTCACATGACATAGCAAGTATTTTTCAACAAGAGGAAAATTTGCAACATCAACCATTGTTACCTTTTGAAAGTTATTCTTCTTGTCCTTTGGAAACAAATTTGGAAAGAGACAACAAGAAGTTGAAAACGAACACCACTTTGCATGAAGTTGTTCCATTGTCACAAACACAACTACCTCAAAATCAAGAAGGGTCATTGCAAAAGCAAAACGTTGTTGAAACTAAAAATACAGAAAGACAAGGGACTAAGAGGTCTGTTGCTTATGATCATCAAGACCGTATCATGGCGGAGAGAAAGAGAAGAGAAAAACTCAGTCAGTGCTTGATTACTCTAGCTGCTCTTATTCCTGGCTTGAAGAAGGTATGTTGCTCTCGGATCTCATTGTCTCATTCATGGATTCTTCAAGGTTTTGTGATCGAGATTATTTTTTTATATAAATATTTTTTGTTCGGTAGAACTTTTAACCCAAAAAAACACGTAGCTCTAAAAAACAATCTAGAAGTTAGGTATACCTTTTATGTTTCGACATATATCATATATAGATATTAAGATTTATTTAAGATAGATCGATTTGGACACATGTTATTCTAACCTTTTAGACATGGGATCGAAACTACCGTTTGGACCATTATCACAATATGCATATAGTTATTAATTTTTGCATTTTTGGGACCAAACTTTATTCGGTATGTGTAGAAATAATTTTAATATGTTTGGTTGTTTTCGAGTATAATTGATTTTACTTGAAGCTATTTGTAGCTCTTGATTATAGAATTGATTTTTACGCACAAGTTTAAAATTTAACTCACTTTTACACGAATGTATCCACATATTAACTATTGCATCTTTAACTTATTTTTAGTCAAAATTATTTCACTCCAAATGAATTCTCATCACTACATAATCAAACATTGACTCCATCTATTTCAAATATTTGGCGATATGCTATTAATTTTAGTTTTAGAAACAACTAGCAACTAGTTAGCTATTAATTTTAGGACTTTCTAACATTTAATTAAACGTGATTATGTTGTAAATCAAATCAACAGACGGACAAGACTTCAGTCATAGGAGATGCTATCAAGCATGTGAAAGAGCTCCAAGAACGTTTGAGAGTATTAGAAGAACAGAACAAGAATAGTCTTATTGAATCTGTAGTGACGCTTAACAAATCGCAGCTAAGTTACAAGTCATGGAGTGATTATGGTTCTAAGGCTGCTAGTTCTATTAATGAAGATCTCCTCCACGTGGATGCCAAAATTTTGGACAAAAACGTGCTCATAAGGATCCAGTGCCAAAAGCAAAAGAGTTTTTTGCTTAATAAATTGGTTGAGATTCAAAAGCTCCATCTCTCTGTTGTTAATAGCAGCGTCCTAGCTATTGGGGATTCTATCCTTGACATAACAATCATTGCTCGGGTAAAGAAAAATATCAACTTATATATATATATATATATATATATATATATATATATATATATATATAGAGGACATATCTAGTGAGAATGGATTCTTTATATGAGAATGTGAGAATAGATTATGAGCCCTTAGATCAAATGAGATTTATAGAGTTAATTTTTTTTTTTTTGAACAATCCAGATGAAGTTAATTGTTGGAAATGGTGAGCAGATGAAGATGAAGCGGTGGGGAAGAATTAAAAGAAATGATAGAGTAGAGAGAGGCTTATGTGTTGTAAAATGAAACTTTTTAATCTCATCCGTTTAGTTTTAATCCAAAGGCTGGAAATTCATTCTCATATTCTCACATAAAATTATCATTCTCACATGATACATCCTCTATATATATATATATATATATATATATATATATATATATATATTATAATCAAATGTTCGTTGTAGTAAATTGTTGGAGTGGAAGAGGAAATTAGGGAAAAAAATGGGCTAGACCGGGTCGAACTTTGCAAGGCCTAAACCTGACATACTTCAAAAATTATAGGCTTGATTTTGACATATTACCCATCATAGGTTCACATTTAAGGTGTGGTCTGACCTTTTTAAAGGCATGATGAAGTATGAGAGCCTATTTAAAAACTTATTTTACACTAAGGCCTAGCAACACCTATAAACCTACTACTAAATATGCCAAATTTTATTAATGCAATCTTACGATTAAATAAGTCTACTATTAAATAATGCAATCTTACGATTGTCTAATCACACCAATATATGTGTTATTAAATAACCAAATCATATGAAGAATCAAGTTTATAAGAAAAAACTTCAACAATATTAATAATAGAAGATATATTATATATAAAACGTTGAATAGGTCGACCTGATGTGCTTAATAGGCTTTTTTGTAAGCTTTAGCTTGACCTATTTAATTAAATAGACTTTATAAAAAGCTTGAGCCTAGCCTTCTTATCAAACAAGGCGGTCGAGTTAGACTTTAAATAGGTTAGGTGCCAAGCCCTTGTTGGACGGCTTGACCTGGTCCCACCTCTAGAGGACATGTAATTAGTTTTGTATAGGAAATAGATATTATATTATAAGTTGATTTACAAAATTGTCCTTAATAAATGTTATGGTAAAGATAAATTAAACAATTGAAAGAATAGAGAATATATAATACTTCATCCGTTTCAAAATGAATGTCGTTTAAGGTTTTTACACACATATTAAGAAATACATTAATTAAAAGAAAGAGAGATGTTATTTTATTTTACTAAATTATCCTAATCAACTATTGGTTTGTTTTTCATTAAAGTAAAAATAATATTTTGAAAGTAGTGTATATAGTATTGATTGAAGGGTACAATTGAAAAGAAAAAGTTATTATTGCATTGGAAATTGCAAGTGACATTTATTTTGAAACAATTTTTTTTGACTAAAACGACACTCATTTGGAAACAGAGGGAGTAAATACTTAAGGATATAATAGAAAAAAACAAAATTAATGTTTCATTTGTATTGTAGGCCCTTGTCTGGTACTTGACCTAGTCCCATCTCTAGAGGAAATGTAATTAGTTTCGTATATATTTTTTTTTTTATAAGCAAGGAATGTGGACAAACATCAAGCGGTATCATCGACATCCCAACTAGGTTGGCACCCCGAGACACCTCCATCCTATGCCACCACAAAATTATATTATGTGTTGTTTTACAAAATTGTCCTTAATAAATGTTATGGTAAAGATAAATTAAACAATTGAAAGAAGAGAGAATAATAAATAGTTAAGGATATACTAATAGAAAAAATAACATTAATGCTTCATTGATATTGTAAAACAACATATAATTTGAGACAATTTTTTTTCTTCAAAACGACATACAATTTGAGACGGAGGGAGGAAAACAGATGTATGCTAAGGTCTTAAAGGTTAGTCTATTGGGGGCCAAAATTTCTAAGTTGTATAGAAATACCTTAGGTTGTCGGTTGAGAGTTAAAACCTTTTAAGGGATGACAATGAACCGAACCAACTCGAATATAGTTTGGAACTCGACTCGACAATTAACTCGTTGAGTTTGGTTCATGAACCAAATGAGCTGAACTTGAGCTATGCATAGTTCGGCTCGTTTGGTTCATGAGTAGACTCGATAATATATATGTGTGTGTGTGTGTGTGTGTATATATATATATATACATATATATATATATATATAGGGTTAATAGGCTTTTACCCCCTGTAATATAGACGACTTTTGGTTTTGCCCCCTGTAAATTTTTTTTTTTTAGATTCCGTCATTTTAAAATGAAGATTCTTCAGTTTTGCCTCCTGAGCCAGTTGAGTCAGCAGAATCTCCTACGTGGCACGCTACGTCAGCAGATTCTGTTGACGTGGCGCGCTGACTGTATAATTATTTTTATTTTTTATTGGGGTACATGTGGCATTTTTGATTTTTTTTTTTAAAAAATATTAAAAAATTCTGGAAAAATGAAAAATAATAAAAAATTGAAAAAAATATTAAAAAATTCTGGAAAATTGAAAAATTAATAAAAATGAAAAAAAATAAAAAATACCGAAAAATTTTAAAATTCTGGAAAAATTAATAAAAATAAAAAATGATTAAAAAAATAAAATAATCTAATAAAATGAAAAATAATGAAAAAGTTCTGAAAAAAATAAAAAAATTCTGGAAAAAATAAAATTTCGAAATTATGGAAAAATGAAGTTTTCGAAATTTTAAATTTGAATGAAATTCTGGAAATTCTCGAAAATAAAAATTCTGGAAAATAAATTTTAATGAAATTTTAAATTTTCGAAAATAAAAATGAATTTCTGGAAAATTATGGAAAAATGAAATTTTAATGAAAAATTTACGAAATTTTCGAATTTTTGAAATTTTCATTAGTATTTCTCAAAAATTTTCCGGGAATTTTTGTGTATTTATAAACCTAGAATAAGGGAAAAAATATGTGTATCTATAAACTGAGCTTAGGTTTTTTGTGTATTTTTCGAAATTTCGAAATTTTTTTTAGTATTTTTTTCTTGAATTTTTGTGTATTTATAAACCGGGAACTTTTGTGTATTTATAAACTGAGAATAAGGGAAAAAATGCACTGAAAAAACCTAAGCTCGACATATATACTAATCAAAATTTCAAAAAATACGAATGAAAATTTCAAAAATTTCATTTTTTTAAAAATGATTAATCTTTTTAATTTTTTTTGAAAATTTCAAAATTTTTTTAAATATTTTCCAGATTTTTTTTCTGAATTTTTTCATTATTTTTCATTTTATTAGATTATTTTATTTTTTTAATCATTTTTTATTTTTATTAATTTTTCCAGAATTTTTAAATTTTGTCAGATTTTTTTTATTTTCATTAATTTTTCCAGATTTTTTAAATTTTGTCCGTTTTTTTCAATTTTTTTCATTTTTATTAATTTTTCAATTTTCCAGAATTTTTTAATATTTTTTTTCCATTTTTTATTAATTTTTCATTTTTCCAGAATTTTTAAATATTTTTTTTATTAATTTTTCAATTTTCCAGAATTTTATAAAAAAAAAAATTAAGTTTTTTTAAAAAAAATAAAAAATGCCACGTGTACCCCTATAAAAAAATAAAAAATAAAAGGACGGAATCTGCTGACTCAACTGGCTCATGGGGCAAAACTGAAGAATCTTCATTTTACAAGGACGGAATCTAAAATTTTTTTTTTACGGGGGGCAAAACCAAAATTCGCCTATATTACAGGGGGTAAAAGCCTATTAACCATGTATATATATATATATATATATATATATATATATATATATATATATATATATATATATATATATAGAGGGTGTATCAAATGAGAGGAGTTTTATTATGAGAGATGAGAGGGTTAAATCCTAACCATTGGATTATTATTAATGGTTGAGATAAAATTTGAACACATGTGGTCTCTCCTCACTGTATCATTTGTCAGTGACTCCCTGGCTTCTCTCTTTTCAGGTTCTCTGTTTTTCCAGTTCTCCCTTTTCCTTGCATCACAACTCCTTGCAAAGAGGATTGTGTATTCATAAGAATTAAATTAGCAGATAATTCTAACGATAATTATTTCATAGAAGATGGTTAATCTAGATTTAAGAAATCAATATGATTATTCATCTAAAATCATTTCACCATGAGATCCTACTTCCCTTCTTTTAAATCCTCATGTTTCTCATAGCTTTGCAGTTATTTGATGATTCATACTGAATTGATTTAATTTATATTAAAAAGATTAACGGTGTAAATCTATAATTCCAACTTTTTTTTGTGTGATTCTTTTTATTTTGTTGAAATAGTTGATGCAACAATGTAGCCTTTGGCCACGTAAAGATTAATTCACCATGATCTGAAAAAGTATATAGAGGTTCATGAGAAACAAAGATATTCACATGTTTGCTTTCTTTTAAATTACTTATAAACATTAAATTTGAAAGATATATATATATATATATATATAATTTTCTTAAATCTTTTCTCTAGCTTTTTCTCAATATATCTAGAATGGGAGCCATTAATTTTCTTAATTCCTTTCTCTGGGATTTTCATTGTGTTTGGATATTTTTTTTTTTTTTTTTAAACAGGAACTAATGAAAATGAGTCGTGACTCATTTTTGCTCCACCCCATTGTTTGTTTTGTAAAACTTGGTTTCTATGTTCTTCACTTCTTTTTTCTATCCCCTTTTTTATGATGTTTTATTTCTTCATCTTGTCTAGTAAATAAACCAATACAATTACATCTATTTTATATGTTGGAAGATGGCTACTACCAAATTGAATCAGAAGGAAGAAAACTGATGGCGTATGAATTCACGGTTGTAAAGAGATACTAGTTGTTTCAAACATACAGAGTAGTAGTAGCTACTAGTCCCACATCGGCTATTTAGTTAACATTGAGAGATGTAAGAAACTATAAATAAAACAGTGCACTCCACAATTAAAATTTAGTAATGCATAGTACTGTCACTCACGGTAAGTGATATTTCACTTTTTCCAAAGTGATAACCATTTCCAAGACAGTTGAAAAACTTAATATTTTTTCCTTTCTGTAAATTTTCAAAGTTCACTTGCACACCCTCCAACCGAGTTGAACCTAACGAGCCGAATCGAGCTGTTCGTCAACTTTAAACGAGCCGAACTCGAGCTTAAAAAAAGATTCGTATCAAACTCGAGTCGAGATTCGAACCGAGCTAATTCTTACCGAGTCGAGCTCAGACGAGTTCGATTCGACTCGACTCATTTCCAACCCTAAGTACCGTTAATTAGAAAAGAAAAAGGTCAATATGAAACTTTCATTCTTCTATATGAAAAATGCGAAAAAGAATGATACTTCATGAGCTTATGCAATCGTTATTATAAATATAATACTCATTTTCATTTTCAGTACCAATTTTTATATTGGTTTGAGAAATGAATTAAGGCATGTGTTGCTTCCCTTTAATTATTTGAGAAAAAACTTACAGGTCCACACTATTTATTTATTGCAGAAAGAAACAGGATACAACTTGACCGAAAATGATCTTGTAAAAAGCGTACGCGCTGCTGTATTGAGATCCATGTCGTAACATGAACATGTAGTCCGGTCGATGAAATAATAATACTAAGATGTCATGGAGTATTTTCTTACCTCATTGGCATAGATAGCAGTGGTGTTTGAGTATCAGATTGGGAGTTTATACATTTGTGTTTTGCATAAGCTCCTAATTATTTGTGGTGTGGTTCGATCAAAGATTGTTGCTGATCATTCAAGCTTCTTGTATTTTGGTTGGTACTAGTAGGAGGTCTGCGCTTTTGTTTGAGGTTCAACAGCTACTTTTGTGGTTTTTGGACTCTTGTTCTATCTTTGTTTTGTCCTTGATTTGGGATGTATTTGTTATAGTTTTTGGATTTGTATCAAATGTCTTATGCCATTTCATCTTCCTTTCTTTAATATATTTTATTTTTGGCTTTTTCGAAAGAAAAAAAAAAAATCATAATCTGAATCAAATGCTATGGCAAATCCGAATCAACGAATATACATCATTCTCATCGCAAATCCGAACAAAAGTAGATTATATAATTTGAAGCCTTTGGTTTTCTTATTTAACAGCACTTTCACCTTCTGTTTCCTCCAACAGTTTCATCAACGAAACCCTCCATGACGTCACTCCTTCTCCGCCTCCGCCACTGCCACTAGCTTCCTCCGATACCCTCAATTGTCTCCCCTCAATTGCAGCAGTGTGGAACTGAAACTGAAAAACTCACTGCAGTTTGCATAGTTGGAGTATGGGATTCAATGGTTTGTTTGAATTTACAAACAAACAAACTTGAAAACGTGAAAAGAACACAACAGCAACATGATGCGTGCGTGTGACACGACATGAAACTATGCTCTTCCATCCTTGCTGCATGCCACATTCAGTAGTTTTTCTTTTTCTAAACGTAATTTTACATTAAAATTTGTTGTGTTTAAATGTGTGTTAATTTTGGATGATGATGATGAAGACAATATTTTTTTTTTTTTTTTAGTTTTGTGACGAAGTTTATTAATTTTTCTGGGTTTGACTATGAAGATGATGAATTTTCTGGGTTTGAGGATGAAGTTGATGAAGGAGGAAAATGAATGTTAACGTTTTTGAACAAAAGTTAACAGAATATATTTATTTGACCGGAGGAAATTAAATTTATGGGACCATATTGAAAAGGGGACCAGCATGAAATATCATAATTAGTTAATGGACAATTTATGTAACTAAGCCATAAATATAAAGTAAATATATGTTTATTTATTTTTATTAAAAAAATATGAAATATAAAATAAAAAGAGACATGCATAGATTTTTTTCAAGGGTAAAAAAGAAAGAATCTTGCCAACAAGTACTCCAAAAGGAATCTTTAAGGATTCTAAAATAAAAAATCATTTCATAAAAAGTCAAACATTTCAAATTTTAATGATTGCATAAATTTTTATAAAAAAATTACCCTCGTTCTAAATTAGATGACGTTTTGCACATTTCACACATATTAAGAAACACAATTAATTACACATGGGAAAAAGAGATTATGGGAAAGATAAATTAAAGAATCGAATAAATATTTAAAGATATAATAAAAAAATAACAATAATATTTATTTGATATTGTAAAACGACGTATAATTAATGACAAATTTTTGTTAAAACACTTATAATTTGAGACGGAACGAGTAATATTTAAAGATCTTAAAAAAATGTTTTGATCGCAATCCTTATTCATTAGCATTTCTCAAAAGAAAAATGCCCATATATATTCCTCAAAAAAAAAAAAAAATGCCCATATATTAAACCGTGTCACCTACGGCCACCATTCATTTGTTCATTGGTCTAAATAATTTTCATGTGCAAATATCTCTCATTAATGTTTAGGCTGAGAGTTTGTGGACCATTTCACGTCACATGACAGCATTTATTTTCAGACAAAACATTATTCTCTCTCTCTCTCTCTCACACACACACACACACACACACATATATATATATATATATATATATATATGTATATATATATAGGGTAAATTGCATTAACCTCCCTTGAGGTTTCACTAAACAACACTAACACCCCCTCTATTTTATAAAAAAACATTCACCTCCCCTTTAAGTTAACACCGTTAAAGTACTGTCAGTTAGAAAATCACAATTCTACGCTTTGCTCCAAGGAATCAATTCATTAGCTGATTAAATTTTGTTGCTCATTTTGTAAAGGGTCGAACTGCTGTGCAACATTGCTGCACTCTGTTTCTACGACCCTTTCCGGCGTTGCGCTTTAGGGTAATATGAATTTTGATTTTATTGACAGCTACATTCTTGTTCCCACCAATTCCTTCGATTCGTTTTACATTCCTTGGTTTCTTCTTCTTCTTCATTAGAGGTTGGTGGTGGTGAGTCGGTGACTTCTTTTGCGGAGAGGGAGAGAGACAAAGGAGTATGTATTTGTGTGTGTGAGTGACAGAGAATGGTGTGATGTGTGTTGTTTCCTAGCCGTTGGCATTTTTTTCCCAAATTCTTTGAACGAGATTCTATAATTTGCCTTTGAATTTCCTTCATTTCTTTGGCCACTTTGTTAACAAGTTTTTTTTTTTTTCATCTTGTTAATTCTTCATTTTTATATTTTTGCATTGTCTCTCACTTTTCTGTTAAGGTGTGTACTCGATAGTTTAAGTATTTAACATTTACAGAAACAATGGCAATGACTTTTAAGAGTGTACTGTGCATCTTTTGTAACTTGAAGATAATGTTGTGCATCATGATTCTATTGTGTTATATATGTGAATAATTCAAGATTTGAATTTGAAGTAGCTAGCATAATATAGGATATGTTCTGCTACTTTTCAAGCAATGTCAATGGCTTTGACATCAAGTGCTTGTGGTCAAGAGACCATTTCAAAGGTACAGGATGCATCTATTGTGAATGGACCCAGACTGTATTTTAACGGAGACAAACAGTGTTAAGCTAGAAGGGATGTGTTTGTCACGTTGAAAATTAAGTAGGGGAGGTTTCTGCATGGTTGAAAAATAGAGGGGAGGTGAGTGTCATTTAAACATACCTTAAGGGAGGTTAGTGTAATTATATATATATATATATATATATATATATATATATATATAGGGTAGTGTTAACTTGTGCCCTTAGGGCACGTGTTAAGAAACCTAAAAGAAGAAACTTTCCTATGAAATTTTGTGTATTTAAATGATTAAAAAGTTAAATATTAAATTCAATGCACACATTTCAATAATTTTTTTCTATATTTGAATCATTAACTTGTGCTTTGAGGGCACAAGTTAACATTTTCCATATATATATATATATATATATATATATATATATATATATATATATATTATACAATATTATTGACAAATTACTCTCATTGTCATTTATCCTAATTTTAAGGATTAAACATGTTATTTTTGAATTAATAAAAAAAATGAAGTGATCACGCTTACTTTAATCCTAGCGGCCACTGGAGTGGGTTACCATTTCTTGGAGCGATATAACTCAACCGACAATATCCCCAAACTTGTAACAGGAAATGACATCCAGCTATTACTTTTACATTTGGGTGTGACGCCTCACACAAGCCACGATAAAGATAAGACAAAACTGCTGATCCCCAACTATATTTTCTTGTTTCATTAAAATCTATTAACAAATACAACCAAGAGTTGTGCACAAATAATCCTTTTTTATTAGGAAACAAGAACCCCCCAATGAGGTATAGTAGGTACCTCCTAGTGTGTTGTATTTTTACCTCCGGAGGAGATTGTTCATTGAAGTCATCATCAACCAGATTATCCTTCAACCACGCCAACGAGAGAGTAAAACCATCAGTTTTGTGTGCTGGAGGAATTATTCCCATCAGTTGAGCACAATTATCCCACGAAAGATTTGGAGGACCCGTAACTGCATGCCCTCCAACAGGTAAGCCAAGTAACATATATACATCTTCTAAAGTGATTGTACATTCACCTGTTCGAAAATGAAAAGTATGTGTCTCGGATCGCCACCTTTCTACAAGAGCGGTTACAATATGCCTGTCAATTTTGTAACGCCCTACTTGCCCTATTTGAGTAACCTCAAAAAATCCAGCTTGACGTAGATAATCGTCAATAAAACGACTTGGTTGTTGGTGTTGTCGTGTACGACTGACTAGAGGTGCACCCTTTCATCCTAATGAAAAATAGTGAAGATATATAAGTAAATTAAAAAATTAGTCATAAAATAAAAAAATCTAACACTATAATTAAAATTGAATTAATAATAAAGGAATAAAATTAAAATCGAAATTTAAATAAGTGTAAAAATATTTAAATTACTAACAACAATAAAACATAATATTAAAACTGAATTAATAATTAAAAAACGAAAATAATAAAGTAATATTTATATATACCCATTTTCTGATGTGTTGTTCCAAGGATCTATGTTCATCTTCCAACCACAAGTATGCCATTGCTTGAAATAAAAGGTTCTGTATTTAGTTGCAAATGGTTGAAGTAGTAGTTTGATATATGTGAAGTAGTAGTGTGCAAATGGTTGGTCTGTGAGTGAGTAAGAAAAGGTGGAAGTAGTAGTGAGTAAGGTAAGTTGAATATGTGTAAAGAGTAAGAAGAGAAATGTGGTATTTATAATATAAAGAATGAGTGCAAATGGTTGAAGTAGTAGTGTGCAAATGGTTGGTCTGTGAGTGAGTAAGAAAAGGTGTAAGTAGTAGTGATATTTGTGAAGTAGTAGTGTGAAAACTATACATTGTGCAGAACTATCAGTACTCAATAAATCATAGAAATGACAATTGCATGAAAGCAGCAGACACATGGTTTTCTACAGTGTTGAAAGAGTCATTCATTTCTGCATGAAATGACCAATCCATGGCACCTTGACAATTGCACTACATTATTTCTGCAAGCCAACAGTGTTCATTTAAGCACATAAATGACAATTGCATGAAAGCAGACGCATGGTGTTTAACAGTGTTGAATTATTTTGTAAACATTGCTGTATGAAATGGCCATTGCATGTAAAAAACTCATTTATTTCTGCATGAAATAACCATTGCATGGTTCTTCACGTGAAAGCATATGCCAGCTACAGTTGACCGACAGGCTGCCAACGATCAGCCAATAGCGTGGCGCGTTATTCAACTACCACGCAACTTGAGATTGCGTTGTAACCTCCCACTCGCGCGTGTGCTTACTACCACGCAACTTGAGGTTGCGTTCTACCTCCCACTCGCGCGTGTGCTTACTACCACGCAACTTGAGGTTGCGTTCTACAATGTCACTCGCGCGTGCGTTCTACCTTACATCATATTATATAGATGGTATCTCCATATTGTTATTGTATCAAAATCATTCAACTCTTACTAATTTCTTAAGACCAAACCAATGGCACCACACCCAAATATAAACGTTTTCGTGTACTATAATGGAGAAGTTAAACAAAATGAATCTGGGATTTTTTTTTCAAAGCCAGTATACCAAAGGTTTCAAAGTGAGTATGGCTAGTACTTACTTGCATCTCAAAAAAAGAATAGCGGAAAAAGTACGTATCGGAGATAATATGGTTGTGTCTGAAATTATATGCCGGAATCCCATGTTTGTTGGAGCTACCACAATTCACTATCAGGCGTTAAGAATCACTGATAACAACGATGTCGAGTTTATGTTTGACGTACATAAAAGTCATAGTTCTTTGTCCTATATAGAGCTTTATGTTACGTTCGAGATGAAGAATCCAACATCTAATTTCGAGTTAGATTACCCATCAAGTTCTAGTCAACACCAAAGTATACCACAACAACAATATAACCCACAACACTACAACCCGTCATCGTCCCAACCACACTACAACCCCTCATCGTCCCAACCATACTACAACCCGTCATCGTCCCAACCACACTACAACCCCTCATCGTCCCAACCATACTACAACCCGTCATCGTCTCAACCTCACTACGAACCACCACAAAGATTATTAACTCAACCTCATCCCTCTCAAACACCATCCCGTTCGACACAACCCCAAACTTTAAACGATGAAATTAATATATATACACTTCCCAATTCCAAGATCAATCAAACGATGAAGTTGCAGATGATGAAGAAGATGATGATGAAGAACTCCTTGCCGCACAAAACGGTGATGACAACGAAGAAGACGAAGACGATGTTGTGCCACAACTTCCAATTTCACCGATCAGAGCTTCTTACAACCCACCAAAGGTCCATGCAAAATGTCAATGATGACCACTCAACTGAGCTTTATCGGTCAATGACTCTTCCGGTCGATCAAGATATTGCTCCGGGGATGCAATTTCATAACAAGAATGATTGTATTCTCGCAATTAGATATTATCACATAAAAAATTCATGGGATTATTCTGTGATTCAATCAGATCCAGAAAGGTATGTCATCAAATGTAAAGATACAACCTGTGGTTTCAAATTGAGGGCCTCGTGGAGGAAAAAAAGTGATAGATGGGAGATTGGAAAAATGAAGGATCTTCATACATGTGTCTCAACAGACTTGACGCAAGATCATCGAAAACTTAGTTACAATGTCATATGTGAAAGTGTTATGTCACTACTCCATATGGATGCTTCAATTACAATGAAGGTTATAATTGCACACATCCGAGAGAAATTTAATTACACAATTTCATACAGAAAGGCATGGAGAGCAAAAAATAAGGCGATTGAATCAATTTATGGTAACTGAGAGGAGTCTTATAAAGAACTACCACAGTGGTTGATGGTGATGGAAAAAGATTTGCCAGGAACAATTATTGATTTTCAAACGGTCCCATCAACAGAAGTGGTCAATGAGACTGTCTTCAAGCGTCTCTTTTGGGCCTTTCGTCCGTGCATATTGGGTTTCGAATACTGCAAACCAATTGTCCAGATTGACACAACTTGGTTGTATGGTAAATACAAAGGAACATTGTTGTTAGCTGTTGCGCAAGATGGTAACAACAAGATAGATTTATGCGGTAATTCTAAATATTTTGATTGATTATGTGTGTAAAGTTTTTTTTTTTTTTTAAGGATGTGCAAAGTTATTTTAAACTATAAATCCACCACCATTAAACACGCTAATTTAATTGATACTAAATTGATGATTTCTTTTTTCCTTTTCGTGTTCCGTTCAATCTTTAGAAATATATACTTGCTTCACAACCAAATTTTTAATTGATTTGAGAAATTAATTAAGACACGTGCTATTTCCCTTAAATTATTTGAGAAATGAGAAACTTAGTCCAACGATTTTTTTACAGATGGGAACGGGGTACAACTTGACCAAAATGATCTTGTGAAAAACCTACGGCTGTATTGAGATCCACGTTCTAATTGTCATAATGTGAATATGGTCCCAATGGTAGATGCAACAATAATCATATGACATGATCATGGATGTACCAAACACCGATTAACTCATACTCTGATTCTTGTCGTCCATACATATTGACTTCTGAAAAACCTGCATAAATTTGACTTCTGAAAAATCTTTACAAGAGTACTCCCTCCGTCCCTATATCTGACCACCCATTTGACTTTATTTTTGTCCCTAAATCTAAACCCCTTTTCAAATTACTAGATGCATTTATTATTTTTTTCCTAAACATACCCCTATTTAATACTACTAACTTATTTTGAAATTTAAAAAGTCAAATTTAATACATATACAAACAAAAGACAATATGGTAATATTAACACACACAAGAGACATAATAATTACATTGACAGCTTTTCTTAAGAAATGTGAAAAAAGTAAAGGGAGGTTACATTAAGAGACGGAGATAGTATTTGTTTTTAAGTATTGGTTTATTTATTGTAACAAAAAAAAGTATTGGTTTATTTATTATTACTATAAATATTTTTTGAGAGGATTATTACTCTAACTAAAAAAAAAATACATCATCTGATCACTATTATAAACAAAAATTCACATTTTAAGTTCATTCAATAAATCATGTATGTGGTCTATAATATAGACCACATACATTATTTGTTGAATGTTCTAAAAAATACAGGTTTGATTATAATAGTGACCATATATGATATATTGAATAGAAAATGACGCATAATATAAATTAGATGGTATAATATAAAAAAAAATGGTTAATAGTGCTTTACCCCTGTAATATAGGTTATTTCCGGTTTACCCCTAAGAAATTTTTGGTTTGGAATCAGTCCTTTTAAAAAAAATCTCCAAAATACCCCCTGACCCATCTGATTGTGTATATTTGATGACGTTGCACACTGAGTGGCACGTTGACTGTGCATATCTATTTATGTGGCGCGCTGACTGTATAATTGATTTTATTTTTCATTTTTTTAGGGTACCCGTGACATTTGTGCCTATTTTAAAAAAATATATATAAATTCATTTATAATAATTTAGAAATCTTAATGTTGTAAAAATAAAATATAATTCCAGAAATTTTAAAAATCTTCTTAATTTCAAAAAAAATCCGAGTTTTGTTGTTTTTAAGAGATGTACCGACTTTTTACAGCCGAATTCTTGATTTGTAACAAAGGATTGGTAAACTTTTTTTTTGGTGGTGACTAGGCACTGCAACATTTTTGAACTTAGGCCATACTTCAAAAAGGGTAGCCAAAGCCAGAAAATCAGTGGCCAAAGCCTTACTTACACCATGGTTTGGCCACTATTTTTCAAGTGTGGTCTATGCGCCCGTGGCCTATTCCCTATGGCCACGGATTTTTTCCTTAGCCTGTGAAATTGTAGTAACCGTGGCTTAAGGTACATCAATAGGGCACGGTTTTATGGCTTTGTTTAAACCACGGATTTTGGCATTTGATTTAGGCTAGGTGTCACCTGAACATTAGGCCACGCTTTTTTGACCGTGGCTACTGTTTTCTAACTGTTGCCTAAGCTTCAGAGTCAGAATATTGGATTTAATACCTTTTGTAGTTCTAGGCATTTTTTGTTACAGTACTCATTCGTAAACTAAACTT
This sequence comes from Medicago sativa, assembly GCF_051527215.1. Lineage (NCBI taxonomy): Eukaryota > Viridiplantae > Streptophyta > Magnoliopsida > Fabales > Fabaceae > Medicago > Medicago sativa. The sequence continues at coordinate 7,030,772 of NC_140753.1, forward strand.
TGAGCGTTGCTCATACTTTTAGGCCGCAACATTGTCTATTTATTTTTGTGCCTTTATTCCATATTTTCTAATATTTCTTAAAATAACACAAACATAATTAAAAAATTCATTGAAAAAAGGAACATAAATTAACATGATAGTGTCTTAAAATATATATTTAACTAAGGAAATACAAAGTCGTCTTTGACAAAATCCGGTAGCATCCACAAAAAATAAAATACGACCAAGTCTTGCATTTCCAAAACATAAAACAAGTATTACGTGCAATCCACTAGCTTCATTCCTCTTGAAGATAATCTTCGGGTCCAAACTGTAACAATCAAAAAAATTACGTTAATAAAAACAAAACAAAAAATAAAGACATAATAAATGCACAATGTTTTTAAATCTTTTAATTTTTTTACTAATTTATTTTATATCTTTTAATTGGTATTTTATTTGCATTTTAGTTGACATTTACAATTTGATATAGAGTATAGTGCAAAATATCATAGATATAGTCGTGTCAAAGACCATAATAAAGACATTAGTTCATTTTAATGTCAGAACAACATAAATTGCACCAGAGCCAGAAGAAAACAACTGAAACAAACAAACGCTTCACTAACTAACATCATTCCTCCAATACTCATCTACTGGTATTCAAGACAACTCATATACTATCATGCACAAAATTATTCAAAATTATTCAATTCACTTAGTTAATTAACCTTCTACATATTAACGGTTTAAGCATGTCCAAGATTCAACATTCTCAGTCCCAAAACACTAATATTCTATAAGTAATGTCTTTTACCATTCTTTTACTAAACAATTATCTAATCTTAAAATCAAGAAACTCAAACTAATATATCATACCTTTTAAGGAACATGGGTTGATGGAGACGAATGGTGTGCTACACTATTTGCAATGCCCAAAGCATGTCCCATCATGTTATCCACATCATCTTCACTTAAATTTGGATTTTGTTGCACTAATACACATTTTAGAAGTGACTCATATGCTTCCATCATCTTCTTTGTCAATGACTCATATGCTTCCATCCTCTCCTTCATGCTAGTCATTTCACCTTCATAGTGTTCGATAAACATTTCTGCTTGGGTGACTTACCCTCCGTCATCCTTCTTTGCACGCTTTATTGGTAAGAGATAAAAAATAAAGTAACAAATATTGATTAAGAAAAATTGTTGTTTTAAATACAACAATAACAAAATAAATCTAAATTCGTTACCAATTGGAAATCAAACATCATAAGCAATTTTCAGAAAACTAGAGAATTAGATTGAGAGAATGTTACTGACCGAAGATGGTTTCGAAATCGAAAAAGACGTTTTGAATATGAATTGCGATAGTTGATTCAACTTGAAATCAAACATGGCCATGCGAAGAAAAAATTTCTACAAGACAATTTCCTGGGTCACAAAACAAACAACGCTTTATCTAAAGTGGCAGGTACCAAACATATACTGATACACTCATATCTGAGCACAAGTCGTACCCGAATGGAGAAAAATTAACAATAAATATGCACTAGCAGTAAGAATGAACATATGGCATCAGGACAACATAAAGGTGAACATAAAAAAAAAAAGAATCAAAAGCTAGAGTATAGTGGATTAATGGTGTTGTGTTTAAAACTGACTACCCATCATCACTTTTTAAACTAAATACAAAAAGGAGATTTTATGTTTGGATCAGAACATGATAAGTTCAAGTGCACTTTCTAGTGCAAACATTTAATTTAAATCCACTTATCCAATTTATGTAACTGTTTTTTTTTTTTTGCTAGTTTGAATTGAGATTTTCATAATTAAGTGATATCAGTTTCCAATGACCCTTTCAAATAGAGGCTACTACAAAGAGCAAAACAATGCAATAACTCGTGAACACCTAGTACATATAACTTTCAAACAAAAGCAACTGTGATTAACATGTTGAGACTAGGAATATTATGAATACACTACAACAAATCATGGTATCTAAGAGATAGTTGAGGCAACTTGAGAGCATTGAAGTTAACAACTAATGTATTACATAATACCCCCTAAGTTGTTGTTAAGATGTATTGCAAACTGAGACTGACTTTTGATACTAGTACCAAAAATCCTATATATAATATAATAAAGAGCTGTGCTATATTTCCCGAAATCTATTTCCCGAATGCATCCCGAAACAACAATCCACCCATCAAAAAGCTGGCCCAGCGGAATTCATGGGGTGCTTTGTATGGAAATACGGAAATCCTGAAAATAGCCTTGCCAAAATACACATGTCGGGATGCATCCCGAAACTACTTTTCGGGATAAGTAGCATTATTCTATAATAAATGTCACAAGATGCATACCCACAATGTGCCTTATACATATGTTGGTTTCTAAAAAAATCATGTTGGCATGAAAATGCAGAATTTTGTATAACTTTGTATAGTATTTTCAAAAAATGATGATAAAACAGCCTTCATAAAAATTAAAATAAAATACTTGGCTCAACCTTCATATCTTAAATCACGTATTTAGTACACTAGTGGTACCAAACAGTCCCCATATTTGTCCAACAATTCTCATAGAAGTATAAATATGGTAAAAGGAATTAAGATACAATTGAAGTATAAAGTGGCCAGTACAAACTAGTGCATCAAAAGCACTAAAGGAGTATATGGCTAAAATTTAGTATAGACTAAGAGAATCAAATATACATAGAACAAAGGAGTATACGGCTAAAAGTAAGACGTGACAATTACAATCTATGAAGCACGAACACTCCTCGGATTAGGTGTGTCCCGATGTTGGACATGTGTCGTGTCTGACATGGACATATATAACTACACTCAATTATGTGATTTTCTTAAATTATTAGTAGTGTCGGCGTGTCGGTGTTCGTGTTGTGTCCGGTGTCCGTATCCGTGCTTCATAGATTACAACAAAGAAAAACATAAAAAACAGATTATTTTGTTGACAAACACAACAAACAAAGTTGATCACCCGTAGTAATCTATGAAGCATAGACACGGACACCGGACACGATTCTAATATGGACATGTTGGAAAGAAAGAAAGAAAAAAATGAGTTAATTGAAACTAACCATATCTATGAACCAAAACTACAAGCATACAAAAGCAAACACAGTTCTAAGAGTTTTTCTATAAGTATGACAACGTGAATCGTGTTATCCTAGTATTTCTATCTAAAATCCCTAAATTAATTTCTAATAAGTTAATTTCTATGGCTGAAAAAGCAACTATGTACATTTTTTTATACTTTCTAATCATTCATGTAAATATCTTAAAAGTTGTATCAGTAGTAATTTTCATCTAACTCTACTTTGTTCTTTCTTAATTTTTATCGAAGCTATCACAAAGAAATTTGTTACTTTTATCACATTAGCAGAATGAATAATACCTTAGTCCCTCACAATCACACTCTAGAAAGTAACATCAAACCGTCTAAAAAATACAATGAACAAATTCAATGCTGAAATAAAAAAATAGAATCATCAACAACAACAATGCTAATATGGGTACAAAACATATAATCAAAATGATAAAATATGGTTTAGAAAATATGAAAAACCCAATTATCAATAACTCCAACATCAACATGAAATCAATCTGGATACAACTTTTGAAGACAATCCACAACTCATAAACATGAACTTTGTTGAATTAAAGATAAATAGAGTAAAAATTGAACAATAAATCTAATGAGTTTTGTGACTTAGTTACTGAATTGAAAGGGGACAACTGAATAGATTCACTACAAAACCTAATTGCAATAAAAGATTAATCACCAGTTTCACATTTTTGGGGATTTTGAAAATTTAGGGTTTGTCAAATTTGAGATAAATCCAAATTTGAGAGAAGTACAACTTACCTGGAAAGAGAATGACTCAAATAGAGTGAAGAGAGAAGGTCTCGAGGATGGAGGATGTGGATGCGAGTGAAGAGAGAAGAGGAAGAGAGATTGGCGGTAGTGAAGAGAGCTTCGCGAGAGAAGAAGAAGAAGAGAATCCTCAGATCTGTTTGACCAAATTTTTTTTCTTCTTTTCTTATAAAGTCATTTCTTTTCCTTTATTGATTGATATATATATTTTTTTAATTTGAAACTTTTTTGGGGGAACTTTTTGTTCACATAGCGCCAGAAATGAAAGTAAGGAGGGTTTTATAATTTAATAGGGCACGGTTCTTTTCATGGCCACAAATATCCACAACTTTGAACCGTGGTTAAATTGTGGCCTATAATGTAATGGGCACGGTTGTTTTATTGGAAGTCCTTAAGTGTATTATATATGTAATTTTAAAGCCACACTTTCAATATATGTGGCTTATTCTTGTTATAAGCCACCCTTTTTTTGCCGTGGGCAAGTTAAGTGTGGCCTAAACTCAAAAATGTTGTAGTGGGGGTTCGAACCCCAGACCTTACATATTTTATACATTGTCCATACCGACTGAGCTAAGCTCACAAGGACTGGTAAACTAATTGATTAATATCATATACCTAATCGATTATTTTGATAAAAAAAATATGTAAACCATTAAAATGAATATAAACATGACGGAACAAAGGCAAATTGTATAATTTTTTTTTTGTTAGAAGGCTAATTAAGCAACACAAAACAAAAAAACAAGAAACAAAACAAAACTACTCTACTCTCTAAGAAAATATGTTTCTAAAGCATCATTCCTGAGGATGTTGTCTGGAGGAGAGTCGTAAATTTACAATCAAAAATCCGAGGAGGCTCCAAGTTTGATTAGAAAGTCTGCAAACTGGTTCCCCTTCAAAGACTGTGAGAAATAGACGTTGCTTTATCTTAAATTCACCTGACCTAAAACACGACACAAAGTCGACAAAGATCAGTGATGTTCTATACCAAAACAAATATACATTGTCAAATCAAGAACCTTTATAATGAAAACAATTCATCTATGAAAATCTTGTTACAATTTTAAATATTTGTCAAACATTGTCACATTAATAAAAATAAGTAAGTACAACTTTATTTATTTTTATTAAAAAAATCTTAAAATTTAAAATAAAAATAAGGCCGAGATATATTTTTTATAAAGGTTGTTGATGCAGAGTGCATCAACTATATATTAACACCAAAAAGATACAAAAAAGAAAGGGGGGCATAGAGCCGAAATCTCTCAACCATATACAAATTTGAAGCACGGTAAGCCTAACCTATCCCTTGTATAATCAGCCACGGATCCATGCATAGTGGATTGGGGGCAACTGCCCCCACTACTCGTCCGGTTATATTTGTCAAGTTTTTGATATTTTAATGGTTGTCCCCTCTTAAAATAATGAATTGCCCCCATTAAATAGAAATTTATACCATAAAAAAAGTTTCGCTCATGAATTTTATAAAATTAAATGTGTAAATGCATTTGATATGAAATTTTGAATAATTTCCACCATACTTTTTAAATATAAAGAAATGTAAAGAACAATTTTATCTTGTAGACTTTGTAAAAAAAAATTATCTTGTAGATGTTGACGATTCTTTAATTTTTCTAATATATAATAGGATAGTGATTATAATCTCGAGTACTTTTCTCAATGATAATGATGTTATTATTATATCATTTTTGCATTGCTAAAAAATTTCTATAAATTTTTATCATATAAAATTCTGCCCCCGCAAGTCAACATTTCTGGATCCGTCACTGTGCATAATCGGTCCTAATTTGAGAGTGAATGTCTTTTTTTTTTTTTTTGACAAAAGTGAATGTCATTCATCCACAAGTCAGAATTACATAACAAACCTATATTTATTAATCTATCAACACATATATTTTTTTTAGGGGTAAAAAAGAAAAAGATCCAGATATTGTACCGTGTCTGGTCCAAATAATTTCCAACGAGAAAATTTCTTCCATAATTTATATTTTATCAATAAATATATGTCATTTTCCTCATAAATAAATAAATATGTCATTGTTATGGCTGAAAGTTTATATTCCTTAAAAAAACATAGCTGAAAGTTTATGGACCATTTTTTTTTAAGAGAAAGTTTATGGACCATATCACGTCACGTCAAAACAGGATTTTTTTTTTTTACGGAACATTATTCATATTTTTTCTGTATCAATATTATTGACAAATTACTCTCATTGTCATTCATCTTAATTTTACATAACAATCTCGTTCTTTATCTTTTTCTACGTTATTTTTTCGTTCTTTAGATCAATTTGCATATGAATTTTTAAAATTCCAATCTATAGTTTTATTTCAATATGAGCTCTTCGTATTTAAATCTATGATCATTCATTCACGTTTTCATATGAATTTAAATCTATACGCAAACAAACCAAAATGACAAAAATGATGTGATAAAAAGATAAATGACGAAATCATCATCTGAAAATAAGTTAAAGAAAGAAGAATGTAATTTTACCACATTATTTATATTTTAAATATGGATGTAAGCAACCACAAATACTTTAAAAATCTTATCTAATACTTGGAATACGGCATATAGGGGTAGAAATGGGTTAGGCCGGACTGAGCTTTGTAAGGCCTAAACTTGCCATACTTCAAAAATTACAGGCACGTTAGGCTATTGTCCGTCATAGGTTCATTTTCAAGGTCTGACCTTTTTAAAGGACTAATGAAGCATGTAAGCCTATTGAAAATCCTATTTTACACTAAGGCCTAACAACGTCTATAAACCTATTATTAAATAGACCAAAACTTATGAATGCCTAAAACACACGAATAAGTTTGCTACTAAATAACAAAATCTTACAAAGGTTCAGTCACACAAATATATCTGCTAGTAAATAACCAAATCATATGAAGACTTGAGTTTATGAAAAAACTTCAACAATATCAATAATGGAAGATATTTATATATAAAAAGCTTAATAGGCCGACCTGACGAGTTTAAGAGGCTTTTTTATAAGCCTTATCCCGACCTATTTAAGTAAATAAAATTTATAAAAAAACTTGAGCCTAACCTTTTTATTAAACGGACTGGGCCGAGCTACACTTGGAATAAGCTAGGTTGTAGATCCCTGTTGGACGGTCTAGCTTTTTCTCACCCCTAACGACAACAACATGTTCATTTCTCTAGTTTTCTATTTTGCTTAATTGAATCTATATATTTTATCGCATTTGGTTATAGAAATTTTATCATTTACCACTTTCAAATAATTTTGGTAAAAAAAGATCAAAAAGTAGTGATTGAAAATTTTATAGGACTAAAAGTTGAAGGAAAATTTTAGAGGGACTAAAACGAAAAGTTGACATATTTATAGAGACTAAAAACACATTTAACCCTAAATGTAAATACTCATTTTCCTTTTCTCAACTAATTCTTAAATTGGTTTGAGAAATGAATTAAGGCATGTGTTGTTTCCCTTTAATTATTTGAGAAATAAGTTGTTTCCCTTTAATTATTTGAGAAATAACTTAGAGGGTCCACACTATTTTTTGCAGATGGGAACAGGATACAACTTGACCAAAAATGATCTTGTAAAAAGCGTACAGGCGGCTGTATTGAGATCGATGTCGTAATGTGAACATGTGGTCCCACTGGTGGATGGAATTATAAGAGATATTTAGGTCAAAATGTTAATGTATCTAGGTATGGTGCTATCTTGGTTGTTCTCGGCTGCTTGAGGATTGGATATGAGAGGTTTAGTGTTGATGGTTATATGTGCTGTGTATTTTCTGTTCTGGTAGCTTGTTTTCTGCCTTTGCTGTGAGGAGATTATGTAATCCATTTTGTATTCATATAGGGTCATTGAAGTGATCTTATTGTTTGTAATATATGACTTGGGATTTCTTGTACCTTTATCATTTTAGTTAAAGATTTTTTTTGCTTTTTTTAGAAGAAAAACTTCAATCCCCACCTTTGTCAATTTACTCCAATAATTAAAAGGAAAAAAAATATACTATTAGACGTATATATAAATTATAATCCACGTGCGGCTGCTTCCATGAAAAGGAGAAATATGATAAATTTACTCCAATAATTGTACTTTTGTTTAATTTGAAGCCGCCTCGTATATAAGTTTTGCACCAACTAAAGCACAAAACTCTCTTTCCCTTCTCTCTTATGAGCCGTCACAAAAACCCCTTCTCATTCATCTACCAAAGATGGGTGATTTAAGGTCAATTTTTTTGACTCAAAATCACCCCTCTAGCTCGTTTTATATTTCCCTTTTATTGAAATAAGTGATTTTCACATCTTCTTTGTTTTTTTCTTTCGTGATTTCGTCGTCTTAGTGCGACGTTGTTTTTTTCGTCGTCTTTGTGCGACCTTGTTTGTCTTTCTTGTTTCGTTCATGTATTTGTTCGATTCAGATTGTCAAATCAATGACTTTGGAGTTCTCAACGTTGCAGATCCGGAGACATGTGTATTCTGGAGACTTAAATATAGTCCTATGTGTAGGCTTTAGTACTTTGCCGTTTTATGCTATTAACATGGATGATGTGAGTTTGTTCACAGATTCTTCCTTTTTGTTTTTAACAAATTTTCATTGTATGTTTGTAACAAATTTTCATTGTATTGACGTACTCTATCAATTTAAATGAATGAATATCATTTATTTTTGTAAAAAAAACTAAAGCACTAAACTCACTGCAAAATTAAGCACAATCCAAAGCCATTTTTTTTTTGAGGGAAGTCCAAAGCCATTTATGGAAACAATTTTGTGAATCTATTTAAAACACTTCGCGCCATTGAACTAGAAGCATGAACGTGATATTAGTTGGTAGTTGGTACACAATTATATACATATTCAACTCTCAAAAAAAATTAAATTATATACATATTCATTCTCGAACTACCAGCGAAAAGACGTGTCTGTCTTTCACTCTTTTTATTAGGCTAACGTTTAAAAATTATGAACGCTATTTTGTTTATGAAATTTTAATTTTGATAATTTTAATTTTGATTAAAAATAAAAATAAAAATATAAATGTTTTTTTGTTTCAAATTATAATAGATCAAACTAACCATGATTATATATTTCAAACAAACCAACAATAGAAAAAAAAAATCTAAATTCTTATTTTTATAATGACACTAACAACAATCTTTATTATAGAAAAGATTATAGTTTAAGGGTATAATTGGGATAATAAAAAAGTAAGTATATATACACACATCTAGCTAGTTACACTTTTTAAATGATAAAAGAAAAAACTGGACATTTGTGTTTGTTACACTTTTTATTTTAATGTTTAAATTTATTCTTATCTATTTATTACATGTGTTATTTGTATAGAAAATTGATGACATTTTTGAAAAGAGAAAAAGCAAGTCCAGAAGAACTGAGAGGAGTTATTTTCTTTATATATGGTATAGATAAACCATTTTTCTAGTGAAACTGAAAAATTATAATTTATTAGTTATTTAAAAATCATGAAAATTTGAAATTTTATACATCTATTTAAAATGATAGTTTTTTTTAGCAAAAAACATTAGTTTTTTTATTGAATAAAAAATGACAAATATAAATTTTGTAGTTCAAGTAAATAGTAAAATATACTCCAAGGGTATTACCAAAAAAAAAACTCCGGTCTAATGGTAAAAAGACCAATCTTAAACATACATATTTTAGATTCGAACTCTGCTAGTGTTTTTGAAGAGAAGTGAATGTAAATATATTTGTAAATACTTTTGAGCCATAAGATTTTTTCTACCTTGGACCCGAAAACTCTTCACCCTAAAGTTTTTATCATAAAAAAGTAAACGGTAAACTAATTAAGAAGAAAAAATTACTATAAAACTATGTATTTCCTATATACATCATTTATATATTATAATAATTATTGCAAATAGGGGATGAATTGATAAACGATTTTCTTGTGATCTATATTGAGAGAGATTTGTTCGACAATATTCAACATGAGTTTACTGGGTGCAGATCCTCTCCATTTCCTTAGAAAATTGAGATCACAAGTTTATTGTATATGAACTTGACACGTGGCATATTAAACAAGCAAAGGCTGAGATTCATTTTAAAACAAAATCTTTTAAAAATAAAAATAAAAATGTCAGAAAATTAGAAAGAGAAAGCAACAATGTCGTCGTTTTACTTCCTTCACAACAATCAAACTCACACATTACATTAACCTGAAACTTGAATTAAATTGGAAACTAGCCAAGATCAATCGATTCATAAGGAGGAAGAGTTTAAACAATCAAATTGGAAATTTGAATTAAATTAATTCTTCAGTGGCAATGGAAGGAATTTTAATGGAAGGAAGTTTACTGATCGACGGACATCATTGAATGAATTAAACTTAGGTTTACAATCATCTTCCTTTAGAGAGAATAAATTGAACCACAAACACCATCTGAATCTCAAATTAAATATCAATAAAAAAAAAAAAAATGAAAATTAGCAGGGAGGCCATGTAGCGTTGCGTGTTGTAGCAGATGGTAAAGCACCATGAGGCGTGATGTTTGCTTTAAGAAGAGGATCGGAACGACGTAGAGATGGTGAGGTGAGAGGCGCGGCGGAGGGTTCCCCCCATTTCTCTGTTACGAATATGTGAGAGATGGAGAAGTATATTCTCTTTCTTCATAACTCCTATTCCCACTTTGATTTTTTGGATTTTCTTTCTTAAGTGAATCTCAGCCATTGCTTGTTTAATATGCCACATGTCAAGCTCATATACAATAAACTTGAGATCACAATTTTCTAAGGAAATGGAGAGGATCTGCAGCCGAGTTTACTATTCAACGATTTTTGAAAATGAAACCGCATATCTATGACAATTGAAGAGCATGTATGTAATTTTTTTAGTACTTTGTAAATTGAGTTATGTAATTTTTAAATATATGTATAATTTTTATACATATTATTAATTAAAGTTTAAAATTTTGAACCCCTAACGAAGGTCCTAGCAACGCCATTAACTCATAATATGTTTTTGCGGTTCCTAGCTTCTTGCGTACTGTTTTCGCATCATGGGTTATTGATTTGGTATTGCTTGTCGTGAATCCAACATTTTCAAGGATTTGTAGTTGGAATCATGGCGATTGATGTTTAATTATTTTTGAGGTAAGATCATTTCATTTTGTGGCATCTTTGTTTTTCTCAAATTCTTTGTCATGTTTGTTGCGGCAACAGAAATTGATTTATTCCATTTTCTTGGTTAGTCTCTTAGTTGTTTGTGGCATGGACCAAAATCCTAAGAGAAGGAGAAGGAGAGGATTCTTGGCAACTTCCAAATAACAGACAAAATCAATTAGATAGGTTTGGAAATAGAGAAGAAGAAAAAAGAAAAAGAAAAAACCGAAGTAGCAACGTCACCTGCATTCATTCACAATTTTTGAATGTGAAAAGTGAACCAGTAAATTGGAAATACATAGGGAAAAAAAGAAGAATAACGAATCGGGTCAAAAGTTTGAATGGACCAGTAATCCATAACCCGTAAAACCGAATTGATAAGCCCGTCAACCTGAAAAAACCGAAGTATAAAATGGTTAGGTTTGGATTTGTATCTGTCATCTGTGGGCTGGTTCGGATTAGGGGTTTGGATCTGAACCGATTCGGCCCGATGCTCACCCCTAATTTTTATATTGATTTGCAAAATTAATTAAGGCATGCATTTCTTAGTTTTCTGCTACTGGGATGTAAAAGACTGTTCACAAAAAAAGTGATGTTAAAGACCAAATAACATTTTAATATATAGTAAGATTAAATGATGAATTTTATATAACTTTTTTGAAGAAAAAAGTTATACATATTTATAACTTAAAGACTAAATTGAAGAGAGAACAACAATTTAATTGAGTACAGTACTAAATTGATGATTTTTTTTGTCATGTTAACCAGTGCTCCGGGGGTACTGATTAAGGAAACTAAAAAAAGGAAGTTTTAAAATGAAAATAACATTTTTTATGCTTTTGAAGAGTTGACAGCGCAAGTTTCAATGTAATACTTACTACATTTGGTTTATGTTGGAAAATATGTGGAAATTGAGTAATTGACTAAACACAAATTCCCACAATGGATAGAACTAATGTAGTGTGAATTGAAAAAAGTGGAAGTCTCACATCGGATGGATCACGTGTTTATATAGCAGGGGTGCACCTCTAACAGGGGTACATAATTAAGTGAACGAAGTAAGCACCGGACAAAATATATATTGAGATATATTTTATTATTTGGAAATGATAAATTAAATAGTTAATTTAATCATTATTAGAAAGTGTTTTCTTAGTCCCCAAGTTTTACTAAAATATTTTGGAACGTAATCTAGAATATTTTGGAACACAATTTGAAATATTTTAGTAGGCAATCTAATACTCCATCCATTTCAAAATCCATGTCCAATATTTGCAATGTGCACTATTCACTTGACTTACTCTGACCATACTTTTTAACTAATGTATAAATACGAAAAAGAACAAAACGCGATGAGTGTCAGAGGGAGAACGAGTGGCGAAAACTCTAGGGCAACCCTAGGGCATCCACGTCGGAGCTTTTCACCGGCAGAGAGAACATATGGGGGGATCGGGGTCCAGCCGGGGTGGCAGATATTGGGGACGATAGGGGAAATTGGCTTGCAGTGCGGTCGCGGAAGAGGAAATCAATTTTATTCCTATGTATACATCTAGTGCGGAGGACCGTAAATGGGCAAGTTCAGGTATGGTGGCATCTGTAATTGCGGGGGACTCGGCGGTGGCTTTGCAGCAACGTGTTAAAGACGCTGGCTTTCCTAATATTGTTGTGATTCCTATGGGTAGTGACCGTGTTTTCTTATATTGTAATGGAGGGGAGGATATTTGGCAGGTGTACAAAGGAGCTCTTGAATTTTTTAACGTGATACTATCTAATATTCACAAGTGGTCGGCATCTGAGGTTCGATATGAAAGAGGGGCATGGGTGCGCATTTATGGCATCCCTGTGCATGCTTGGAAGGAGGTGTTTTATAGATTATGTGTTTCGGGAGCAGGGAGATATATTCATGCTGATGAGTGTTCGGTTGACAAGGCACGTTTGGATTTTGTTAGAATTCTCATCTCAACACCTCATATTGAAATTATCAACAAAACTTCCGAGTTCTTAATGGATGGGAGAAAATATGTTATTAAATTGGTGGAGGAATGGGGTTGCAATTTGGGGGAGGATACCTTTATGACGGAGGTTGAGGATGTTTCTACGCCGGCAAATTTGTCTCAACCCTTAAATGATGTAGGTTTGGATGAGGTTCAAGGGGAGTGGGAGTTGGATGATCTTGTTCATGATTTGCAAAATGAATGGAGTCAACATGAAGGGAAGAAAGCGGTGTCACAAAATTTTGTGGAATTAAATTTGAATAATAATGTTAGCAAGGTAAATGGGGAGGATTTTTTTACGGTACAACTTTCTCCGGTATTACAACCTGTTTCTAATCCATTAGGTGGTGCGGATGATAATTCGAAAGAGGATAGTCAATTGAAGCATGCAAAAGGGGTTATGGTGAGTAAGAATACGGGTCCTTGGAGCATCGATTGGCTTGAAAATCAGCAGCCTATTTCGGAGGGGGGGTATAGTTTTCAATTCTTCTCGTAATAATGATAAGAGCAGTTATGTATTGGCTGAAGCAGGTAATATTCATTCTTCACAATCAGGCGTGTTACAAAAGAAGAAGAGAAGTGGAGTTGTTAATCACTCTGTTGGCTTTATGAAAAGAATAGCTCGGATGTCTGTTACGGAGGGCAAACATATTTTACGTATTTTAAAGAAGCAAAAACGGAAAAGGAAGGGAGGGGCCGATAATCAGGTATCAAAGGCTGCAACCAAAGAGAACTCACATTCGTCCAATCTTTCTAATTCTTCCGTTAACAATGATTGGGAGAATTGGGTGCATTTACAGGGTAAAGGGAATAGTGTGGCAGCAGATGTTATGTCTTTAGGGAAGGTTGTGGGGGTGAAATATCAATGTGAAACTGGGAATAGCTTTCATTTGTTGTCGAAGGAGGGGAGGCGAGAGTGGAGGGCAGCTAGTGCAAACACTAGGGTGGATGGGGAAGTGGATGCTAAGGGCGTGGTTGGTAGAGAGTGTTGAGGGTGGCGGTGGGTTGGGGTGTAGGGGTGGAGGGTGGTAGTTATGAAGATTCTTTCTTATAATGTAAGGGGGTTAGGAGGAGGGGAGAAGAGGGTGGAGGTCCGGAGGTTAGTCAATGAAAAGCATCCGATGGTTTTGTGTATCCAAGAGACCAAGCTGACAACGATTAATGATTTGGTGGTGAAATATTTTTGGGGTGATATTCCGTTTGGGTATTCTTATCAAAAGTCGGTTGGGGCCTCTGGTGGTTTGGTTAATGTGTGGGATGAGTCTCACATTGTATTTTTATCATCTATGAGACTTGATCATGTGTTAATAATTAAGGTTAAGGTTCTATCGACCGATGAAGATTTTGTTGTTTGTAATGTGTATGCGCCTTGTGACTTGGTTGCTAAGAAACTTTTATGGGATTGATTGCATCTTCTGGTCACCAATTTTAGCGACATCTTTTTGTGTGTGTGCGGTGATTTTAATTCTGTTCGAAGTGCTGATGAGAGGAAAGGTAGAGGTATTGTTTTCTGGCAGGGTGATGCAGACAATTTTAACAAGTTTATTCAGGAAAGTTTATTGTTTGATTTACCTATTTGTGGTCGGTTATTCACGTGGTACCGTGGTGATGGAGTGTCCATGAGTAGACTGGACAGGTTTCTGTTGTCTAACAAGTGGTGTGAGAAATGGCCAAATTGTGTTCAAGTTGCTTATCAGCGTGGCCTTTCTGATCATGTTTCTGTTTTGCTTTACTCCGATGATGTTAGTTGGGGACCTCGTCCGCTTCGGATGCTTAAATGTTCGTTAGATTATCCTGGCTATGCAGATTTTGTTCGTGAAAAATGGGGATCCTTTTCTTGCCAAGGTTGTGGCGGTTTTGTCTTAAAACAGAAGTTCAAAATGATTAAAGCAAGTTTGAAGGTTTGACATCAGCAACATTGTCAGAATTTAGAAGGTAGGATGACGAAGGCAAAAAATAAAATAGCGGTGTTAGACGAAAAGGGGGAGTTGTCTGTGTTGTTAGAAGAATAGGTTCAGGAGCTTCATGATTTAACAGTTAATTTACATTCTTTGGCTCGGATCCAGTATAGTATCAATTGGCAAAAATCTCGAATGAATTGGTTGCGGGAAGGGGATGCAAATTCCAAATTTTTTCATGGTTGTATGTCAAGGTGGAGGTGTAAAAATGCTATTAATGTGTTGTCTGTTGAAGGTGTCAGGGTGGAAAGGAAGCATAACATTCGCGCGGCTGTCTTCAATCATTTTGCTTCTCATTTTAAGGGTCTTCCTTTTCGCAAGTTATCTTATGGCGAGGCAGGTATGTTGACAAAACCTTTTTCTTCTGAGGAAGTCAAGCAGGCAGTTTGGGATTGTGACAGTTACAAGAGTCCGGGACCTGATGGTGTCAATTTTGGCTTTATCAAAGAATTTTGGGACATATTAAAGGATGATTTTTTGATATTTATGGTGGAGTTTCATCGTAACGGAAAGTTGACAAAAGGCTTAAACTATACTTTTATTCATTTAATTCCTAAGGTGAATAGTCCGCAACAACTTAATGATTTTAGGCCTATCTCCTTGGTTGGGTGTCTGTACAAGGTCTTAGCTAAAGTTCTTGCTAATAGGCTTCGATCAGTTATGGGTAGTGTGGTCTCTGAGTCCCAATCAGCTTTTATTAAAGGGAAGCAAATTTTAGATGGAATTTTAATAGCAAATGAGGCGGTTGATGAAGCCAGACGGTTGAATAAGGAGTTGCTCTTGTTCAAAGTTGACTTCGAAAAAGCGTACGACTCTGTGGATTTAAGGTATATGGATTCTGTTATGGCTAGTATGAATTTTCCAACTCTGTGGAGAAAGTGGATTTCTGAATGTGTTGGCAAGGCAACAGTGTCAGTGCTAGTGAATGGTTGTCCAACGGAGGAGTTTCCTATTGAGCGGGGTCTTCGTCAGGGTGACCCTTTATCGCCATTTCTTTTCTTATTGGCTGCTGAAGGATTTAATGTGATTATGAATGCTTCTGTGGGGGCGCAGAGATTCAGTGGGTATGGAGTAGGGCATGAGGGCGACCTTCGTTTGACACATTTGCAGTATGCAGATGACACCCTCATTATTGGTGAAAAGAGTTGGCAGAATGTGCGTACTATACGAGCAGTGTTGCTCTTGTTTGAGAATATTTCGGTGCAGGGATTTTAAGAGGGGTTTTTCAAAAATTTTAATCCTCTTTGCGGAAGAAATCCCATTGAAACGGATCTTGATTAAATTATTAATTACAAATCAAACACATACTTAAACAATTTAAGGATTCATGTGTTTACCTCTTGAAGAGCAGAACCTTTGTAGTAGAATTGTTTCTGATCACGAGCAAAGCAAAGCAGCGATGCCTCTAGTTAGTCTACACGAACAGTGCTCCTCCAAAACTCGGTGCTAGCCAAGGAATCAGAAGTGCAGAGAAAAAAGGTTGCTCCAAAAAACTGTAACCAAAAACTTCAGCACTAGAGTTCTATTTATAGAACTTCTAGTGTGCTCTGCAAGTCAGAAGTCATTATTGGGCTTCAGTAAGCCCAACAACGAGTTTAGTAATTTTGCTAACTAATTAGCGCTATTTACTAAACACACCCCTTATATAAGTCATACTTATATATTTCTCTTTTGACTGTTCTTTGTGTGTGACCCTATAGGTTCTAGTCACGTTGGCAATAATATTAAATCTAATATTTAATATTATAAATAATGAGCGGTATTTAGCAACACATCATTGCTACCCAAGTGACAAGAATGTCAAGTGATCTGACGAAATATTTCCATGATAATACTTATGTGTACAATTACTCCTTTGTCTCGATATCTTTATTGATCCCAAGGCATAGATATTGTCACCCTTGTATAGATCAATGTTTATATTTCTTGATTCCGAAATATACTGAATAACGAATAAGTCCAATATCTTATATTGACTTAGTTCGGCATGGCCATGCAGTTTTACAGTCATATTTCATCAAGAGGCCTAAAGATATATCTCCTGTTTATGAGGAGGGACAAATCCCATCTAGGACACTCACATCCCTCAACATGCTTCATCAAGTACCCATCAACCAACGTTATGGTTATCCTTTTACAGACAACGTTAGAATGGCAACAAAGCACTTGAGTCCACATCTAGGGATCATAGTGGTTTCAGGTCTAAGAGCGATATACACTATTATCATTGTGAGAATATCTTATGACAATTGCATAACTTACTATGTAGTATTCTCACGGCGGGTCAATCCAATATAAATATTACTCCTAATATTTATATCTATGTGAAGACTTGATAACTCTTTATCCATGATCTGTGAGATGTGATCATCAGTCTATCTACATAATAGTCTCTATGCTTTAATGACATCCCACTTCTCAATAAAGCTTGACTACGGATACTTTTAGAATAGTTTCCTTATGTTTAACGGGGTCTCACAATTAAGTTATACTTAATGTTCCATTAAACGGACTAACTATTCTAGGGACTTTATTATTTTGAAACAAAACAAAATCAATAAAGAAACGCCTTATAATTTATATTTTCACAATATATATATATATATATATATATATATATATATATATATATATATTTATATCAATACCATGATACAAAGCCAAACCCAATCAATATAGATTGGCTATTAGGGCTTACTCCAACATTCGGGTCTAGAGGTTTGTTGCTCTTGTTTGAAATATTCCTGATTCTTGGTTGATAGAATCGGCGTTGGTGATGAATTAACGTAATAATTGAGTTTACTCGAAGTTATTTGTAGATTTTGATTATAGAATTGATTTTTAACACAAGTTTATCGTTCAACTCATTTTACACGAATGTACTCAAACTTTAATCACTTTATCTTCAACTTCTTTTTAATACTTCATTCGTCCCTTATTAGATGACATAGTTGACAATGTACATCATTGATAGACAAACTTTGACCATATTTTTCTACTAATATACAAAAATAAATAATATCATATAAGATGTTGTTAAATTCGTCTCGATGAATATTTCTAAAATATGAAATTCTTATAGTTTTTCCTAATTTATAATTAAAGAACGTTTGAGAGTATTAGAAGAACAAAACAAGAATAATCATATTGAGTCTGTAGTTACGATCAACAAACCGCAGCCAAGTTATGAGTCATGGAGTGATGATGGTTCTAAGGCTGCTAGTGCTAATAATGAAGCTCTCCCCCATGTAGATGCCAAAATTTTGGACAAAAACAAAAACAAAAACAAAAACAAAATTTTGGACAAAAACAAAAACAAAAACACGTGCTCATAAGGATCCAATGCCAAAAACAAAAGAGTTCTTTGCTCAATATACTGGTTGAAATTCAAAAGCTTAATCTCTTTTTTTTTTTTTTTTTTTGAGAGGAAAAGCTTAATCTCTTTGTTGTTAATAGCAGTGTTCTACCTTTTGGAGATTCTATCGTTGACATGACAATCGTTGCTCAGGTAAAGAAAATGTCAACTTATATAATTTAAAAATAGATTAATTTTATTTAATAATCATCCAAGTATCACAATTTTTTCATAATATGTGAAATTCATATTCTTAGTCTCAAAAGTGCCATAAGAAAATAAAACTTTCTTTTATAAGCAAATGTTAGTTGTTACTCCCTCCGTTGCTTTTTAAGTGTCACTTTTGGAGAAAAATTTTGTTTTAATTTAACTGTCACTTTCAAATTTCAATGCAACATTAAATGTTGTTTTACCATTATTACCCTTAGTTATTTATTGTGGAGAGAGAAGTATATATGAAAGAAGATATTAAATGAATAAGGTCGTTATGGTAAAAGTATAAATTATTGTATCAAAAGTAATAACATTTATTTATTGTCTTGGTATGTGTAAAATGTCAAAATGTGACAATTAAAAAGGAACGGAGGTAGTAGTAAATTGTTAGAGGAGAGCCAAAATTGTTAGTTGTTTAGGATTGAACGCAAAATATTCTTATTGAATTTCATTCAACGTCTTTTAACTTACCAATTGAGTTACCTATACAAGATATAAGAAATTAGTACTCTATTAGGTTGTCGGTTGCAAGTTTAATTATTTGAGAAAATTTATAGGGTCCACACTATTTTTTGCAGATGAGAACTTAAATTGAGCAATGAGAAAAAGAATTATTCATGAACTTAGGAATGCACTGTTTCCCATTAATTATTTGAGAAAACTTACTTATAAGGTCCACACTATTTATTGCAGATGGGAACGGGATACCACTTGACCAAAAATGATCTTGTAAAAAGCCTACGTGCGACTGTATTGAGATTCATGTCGTAATTATTATCGTGTGGTATGAATAATGCATAATATATCCAAGGTTCGGGTTCAAATTCCGGCCACCGCAAGAAAAAAAAATGTCGTAATTATTATCAAAACGGGAACATGTAGTCCCACTAGTGGATGCAATAATAATACTCCCTATGATCTTTCATAAGTGTCTCTTTTGTAAAAAAAACTTGTTATTATTTAATTGTCATTTTTAAAGTTTAATGTAATATTAAATATTGTTTTATTAATATTATCTTTAGTAATTTTTGTCAAAAAAAAATTATCTTCAGTAATTTATTGTGGAGAGAAAATATATGAAATGAGATATTTAATGAATAAAGTTATTCTACGAAAAAGAAAAGTTATTGTATTATAAGTAGTACAATAATTTATTGATTGTTTTGGTTTGTATAAAATGTCAAAGAGTAAGGAACACAGTAGCAATAATCATAATGAGACTATAACTATGATGATGTACGTACCCTACACTGATTAACTCATAATCTGAATTGAATGCTAATGACAAATCCGAATCAATGAATATTATCTCTTGTTTGCCCCTTGTTTGTTTTGTAATCCTCTCTAATTAATGAATATAAATGAATATTATCATTTGAACGGAAATAAGATCATAAAATAAAATTATACTCCGTTTAAAAATGCATGTCGTTTAAGGTTATTGTAAATAGATTAAAGAATGCAATAAAATAGTTAAAGTATACACAATGGAGATACACATTTTTGGTATTTAAATGGAGCACAAATGTACATATCATTTATTTATAATTTTTTAATAGTTGTATCTAATAAGTACCTCCGTTGTAGAGATATGTGGGGTCCCAAACATTTAAGACCATCAACCTATTAGGTATCCCCATTGTAGATAACTTTTTTGGGATCCTATAGGACATGGGGGGATCCGTTTAAGGCAGGGTGCGACAATAGCCACATCAACTCAAGCCCACTTTTTAAATTATTTTTATCTGGAACTTTCCTTCTGATTTCAAAACACATGTTCAGTTTCCTTTCAGGTTACACGCACACGTATCTTTTGACACCATTGTGTTTCCTTCTTCTTTCCCAACACGCACGCACAACACAACCTTTTCACCACCGTCACCGACCCCTCGTCTCTCCTCCCTCAACCTAGCACCCCGTAGCAGTTATGTATCCCCGTCCTCTCAGCAACCCATCTTCTCCTCTATTCTGACAATTTTAGGTCAGTGGTTTTATGAAACATTGAAATTGAGATTGGGTTGTATAGAACTTATTGAGATATAAAGTTTTGATACATTAAATTAAAATTGATTTGTGGTTTAGATTTTGGTTACTATACTAGTAAAATTGTTTGAATTAGGTTTTGGTTACTATACTAAAATTGAAATTGATTTTAGCTTTTAACAGGTAATCTAATACATTGTTTGAAATTGTTTTGGTTAAGTTTGAAATTGTTTGAAATTTCTTCATGTTGTATTAGTTTAGTAGTAATCTAATATATTGTTTCTTATATAATGAATCAGAATGAAGTATTTTATCTAATTAGTTTTGGTTAAGTTTTTATAGTAGTGATGTAATTTTATCTCATTTTTGGTAAATGGGTAATAAAGTATTTTCCTTCCCCTAAAAAAGTAGTATTTTCTTTCTAATTTTGATTGCTACAGTTATTTTTAGTATAATTTTTTATTTAATTTAATATTATTTAGTTATTTGACAAAAATTATAGCTCCATTGCTATTGTATGTCCAGGTTCGCCCTTGTAAATTAGAAAGCATAACTGGAAAAAGTAATTGATTACAGTAGCGTTGAAATCTAAAAAAAATCTTCAAATTACATGGTTGAAATAAAGAAAAATTACAGGAATGTAAAACAGAAACCGCTAATATTATATGGGTAAACATATATTAATTTTTTTAATTAATACTTCATCATATAGTTATAAAATTAGATAAGATATTTGTTGATAAAATGAAACACGTAAGTAAATAGAGGAGAATGATACTTCATGAACATTCTTGTCCTTTTTTATGTGTGTCCCTTTCAATCTTATAATTGTCTCCCTGACCTCCTTTTTACAAACGGTTATTAACTTTAGAGCAGTGACATTTGAACAATCATTTTTGACAACTATCATAACAACTTCCTTTTCCTCTCTTTTTATTGGTTAAGAACAATGAAGAGAGAAAAAGGAAGAGAGAGAATAAAAACATAATATGAATATGAAAGAGTTAGTTGTCAAAAAGTTGTCACAAAATGGTTGTGCAAATATCATTTCTCTTAACTTTATTTGAGAAATTAATTATGGCATGAATTTTCTGGTTTTATGATATTAATAAGTTGTTACGACTAAAAACATCCTACTAGTATGATTAAATTGATGAATTTTATATAGTTTAAAACATATTTTTTGTATTTACAAATGACTTGTTAACAAATATCCTAAGAACATTTACTATCTTAAGAGCTAGGGGTGACAAAATAGATTATTTGGATGGATATATGTACTTGCAGTGAGTACAATATTAGAAACTAGGGTTTAATCTATTTATGTCATGCCTTGAGAGTGATCCCAAGGGTGGTATTTATAACCCTTTGTGGGCTTGTTTCCACGTGACTTAAAGTCTTTTTGCAGGCTTTAGAAGTTTCTAGGAAGCAACTGAGGCGACGCCCTGGAAGGGACGCACCTAGGCTTTTAGGAGCCCTTCGGAAGGGCACCCTAGCCTTTCTGGAGAGCGTTTGTGCCCTTCAGGAGGGCATCTATGCCCTCGGGGATATATTAACGGTCTACAACCCCCCAAACACGAGTCTTGGGACAAGACGAAGTGATGAATATGTAATGTCGATCGTATAGGAAGCTTTAGAGCATTATAGAGGTTTCTAGAAGCCTTTTGAGGAGACGTCCTTAAGAGGACACGCCTAAGGCCGTTTTTGGCCCTTTTGGAGGGCGTTATGCCTTTAATTATAAATTGATGGTCCACAGCCCCCAGAGTATGAGTCTTGGGACAAAGCGAAGTGATTAATATTGAAGTTGATAGTCCACATGTGCGGCGGAATGGTGAATAAACCTTTTGTGGTGGCCTTTTATTGTGCTTTGGTAGGAGAATTCTTTGAAGGTTTTTTCATAGAGATAGGGCGATGTTTCTTCTTGCATGTATTTCAACTGGTTTTTTTATGGATCTTGAGGGCAAGTTGGATTCTTTTTAAGATCATTTAGGATAGCAAGTTTGTGGACGAGCCTTGAAGCTATTTGTCTGGCTTGTGTTGCATTGTACCCTTATCTTAGTGTGACTTAATCGGGCGACCTCTTAGGGTGCCTTTATTATCTTCTAAGTTTAATTGGCGATGTAATTTTAACCAGGCAAACCTTTTGGGGGCGCCTTTAGCACTTAAATAGTTTCCTGGTGTAGCTTTTGCTTTATTTTTCCGAGTGCTCTTTCTTTGTAGCCTTTGTTGATCTTCTAATAGTTATTTTGCGATTTTTGCCAGAAAAGGTTCCTTTTTGCTACCTTTCTTTAGGGAAGGTTGGCGTTTGGAACTCTCTTTAAAGGTTAACGTACCGGCGACGTTCAAAGCTCTCTTTCAGGGTTGACATAATATTGACGTTCAAAGCCCTCTTTAAGGGTTGACGGAATGGAGACGTTCAGATCCCTCTTTAAGGGTTGACATAATGTTGACGTTTAGAGCCCTCTTTCAAGGTTGACGTAATGTCGACGTTCAGAGCCCTCTTTAAGGGTTGACGAAATGGCGACGTTCAGAGCCCGTGGGTTCGATTTCTACATACAGCGCCAACTGTACTTGCAGTGAGTACAATATTAGAAACTAGGGTTTAGTCTGTTTATGTCATGCCTCGAGAGTGATCTCAATGGTGGTATTTATAGCCCTTCGTGGGCTTGTTTCCACGTGACTTAAAGTCTTTTTGCAGGCTTCTAGAATTTTCTAGGAAGCTATTGAGGCGGCGCCCTGGAAGGGACGCGCCTAGCCTTTCTGGAGGGTGTATGTGCCCTTCTAGAAGACGTCTATGCCCTCAGGGATATATTAACGGTCCACAGCCCCCAAGCACAAGTCTTGGGACAAGGCGAAGTGATAAATCTATAAGGTCGATCTCATAGGACGCTTTAGAGCATTCTAGATGTTTCTAGAAGCCTTTCGAGAAGGCGCCCTTAAGAGGACACGCCTAAGGCCCTTTTTTTACTCTTCTGGAGGGCGTTGTGCCCTTAATTATATATTGACTGTCCAATATAGATTTAGATTTAAAAAAGAAAAATTTATATTGTAAAAACACTTTTCATATTTTTAAAGAGTTGACTACATACATTTTAATAAAATATTATTAATTTTGATGATTTGTTAACAAGTGTACTATGATTATTTGTTAGCATTTTCATATTTATTCATATTACTAGTTTAAAGACTAAAATATTTATAATATAATTGAGTATTAAACTGGTGATTTTTTTTCCATTTTATGTCCCATTCCATCTTAATAAATATGAGAAATGTTAACTAGTGCTCTCGAGACATGTTTAAGGTCTATCAATATATACCAACCAGTTTTTTTAATTGATTTGAGAAATTAAGGGCATGTATTATTTCCCTCTAATCATTTGAGAAACTAACAAGTAGAGCAGAAATGATCTTGTGAAAAACGAGTTGAGATCCTCTACATTTGTTACAATAAATGGTAATGTCCATTACTATAGTTTTGGTGTAAATACATGATATAAATGCATACGTTTCTAAAATATATGACATTAATTAGACTTTAAACACCAAAACTATAGTAATGGATATTGTCATTTATTATGGGAAATGAAGGGATTTCAACTCGTGAAAAACCTACCAATGGCTGCATTGAGATCCATGCCATAATTGTCCTAATGTGAATGTGGTCCCAATGATAGATGCAACATTAATCATATCATATGATCATAGACGTACCCAACACTGATTAACTCGTAATCTGATTCATATGCTAATGGTAAGTCTAATTTAACGAATGATACATATCGTTGGTGATATCTTGGCCCTACATAATTGAAGTAGCAATAAACGTCACAAGAAAGGGGGGTTTGAATTGTGACCCTTTTTAAATTTTAATTCTGAAAAGAAAATTAAGTATATGTATGCTTAAGAAAGTTCTTGGTTAGTGTTACGTGAGTAATAATAGAATATTATAATATTAGGACCAGAGAACTCTGGATAATAAAATAAGTAAAAGGACCAGATAGTTCTGGAATAAAAGACTGAAATAAATAAAGCAGTAAAGGACCAGAATATTCTGGATATATAACTGAAATAAATAAAGCGATAAAGGACCAGAAGGTTCTGGATAATTAATTAAGTAGTAAGTTAATTATTTAATTTTAGTTTAAGGACCAGAACACTCTGGAAAATTAATATGATTAGTTATAGTTATATGTGACGGCCAGAATATAAGAGATAAGAGAAGAGAGAGAACACAAGAGATTTATCCTAGTTCACCCAACGTGGGCTACGTCTAGTCCCCACACTTTCAGTGTGAGATTTTTCCACTATAGTTTCAAGCCACCAAATCGTCCTTAGTAGCACTACAGTTCTTGATCACACCAGATCAGTCTAGTCACAATTCTTGATCACACCAGATCAGTCCTATCTCAAACTATTAAGCCCAATAGACTTGAGATCTAAATACAAATTGTTTATGAGAGGTTTAGGTTGTGGATCCTATTTTCTCAACACTTGTTTGAGATTATGATAAAACAAACTTAAAGGATTATGATCCAAATCTAGTGTAAGAGTAGAAGTTTGTTTGTTTGTAGTTGAAGAGCTTGAAGAACTTTGATGAATATTCTTGATTGATATTCACGTGAGAGAGACAATTGATTTTGCTTTGAGAGATTATGTATTCTTGTTTGTAAGCTCTTGAGAAACTTAGTGGAGGTATGCTTGCTTTTATAGAAGCTTTGAACTTCATGCTTCAAAGACAAAGCCAGCTGTGTTGTCCTTCCATAAAACATCCCATGTGCGTGTGTTTTCTTTCTTTGAAGTGCAAGGATGCAAAAAATGAACTCTTTGTGAGTTGCAGAATGTTCTTGAGAACATTCTTTGAGTTCCAGCTGTTTACAGCAAGCATACACGTAAAGGATCACCAGCTGTGATGTGGTGGCCATGTGAACTGGTCCTTATCTTTGTTGTACTTTCAGCATACCATCTTGAGAACATTCTTTGTTTGTTGTGTAAGCTTCACCAGAACCTTCTTCTTGTGCAGCTTTAATTCTTTCTTCTTTCCTTTAAGACTCACGTGAGTCTTTGGCCTTTTGTCATTGAATATTCTTTTTGTTGCCAAGCCTTTCCTTGTCATTAGATTGCTTCCTTTTTAATGTTATTTATCAAAGGTATCTTTTTATCCTTTTTTAGTGAAACAAAGGGAACAATATTTTCTTGCTTTCAAATGATGCACGTGCTGTAGCAGAAAGTGCACTTGTGTCTTTTTGCTCTTTTGCTTTGATGAGATATTTATAAGCTTAGAATGTTCTTCTCTTTAACAAGAACATTCTTCATGAAACAATTCTCACAAAACATATTAGTAGATAACAAGTAAAAAACATATATAATGTTTGTGATCTTTAAAACATCAAATAAGGATTTTGTCCTCAACAATCTCCCCCTTTTTGATGATGACAAACATTTATAATTTGTTTTTGATTTTGATATTTAGAAATTGAGATTTTGATAATAAAGTGAAATAATTTTATCAATAGCTCCCCCTCAATTTTAGCATTCAAGATTTTTTAAATAACTTGAGAATATATGCGAATATTGAACCAAAATAACATTGCATTCATATAATGATGCTAACACATTTTTCAAGTCCAGCATGGTTCAAATACATAAGATAGCAAAATAGCATAAAGACAAAATATAAGAGTACATAATACAGAAGTACATGGAATAAATATACAAGGCAGCAACATTTTTTAAGAAGCAAAGCAACCTAAACTATGTCCTTGTATGCATTAAGTGCGCAGCAACAGTATTCCAGAGCAAAAGTACTTCTATTATTTTCTCCCCCTTTGTCACATAAAAAAGGAGGGAATGCATCAGAGAATCAAGATGATGGAGAAGACCCATCTGATGAAGATGATTCTGAAGGAACAGGCATGGGCATAGCAGGAGGTGGAGGAAATGGATTTACCATTGGAGCATCAACTCCCCATCTTGCAGCAAGACTTGTGAACCACTGCCTAATTAGTGTTCTTTCCATGGAATCATATACAATATGATTCATAATACCATGCAGAAATTCAAACAGCTTGAGAATGTCTTTCCTAATCCTTCTAATGTTTTTCTCAGTTTTTGAACGCTTAGGAGGGCGCTCATTCATTTGAGGAGGAAGAGAAGCCCCAGTTAGAACATTAAAAGAAGGAGAGGAAGATTTCATAGGAACAGAAGAGTCATAGAATGGTGGATCAGCAAAGAACTTGTCTATTGATTCAGATCGAAAAAGAGCTGAATAATTGTGCCTTGGTGGAGAGACAAAGATAGGAGCCGCAACAGAAATCTTATTTGCTGGAGCAGCTTCTGCAAAGAAGCTTTTCATTGCATCCAAATTTTGAAATTTAGGAAGAATGGGATGTTTGGCAAAATTGTCTAATAGCCTAGCATGCTCTTGTGAGACAGGAGAACTTTCTCTAGGAGTTGTGATTTCATTTTGGAGACAATTCAAAAGGTGTTCCATAGAGATTGGACTTTTCCTTTTGAGATCATGAGAATTAGACACATTTTCAACAGAAGGAGTTACAGACTCAAGTTTGGTTTTCATTTGGTGAACATTTTTAGGTCCAAATGTTGAGATTTTGAAACTGGACATCTCATCATGCAAAGGGACTTTGAGTAACCTAAAGATTTTGCATAGGGCCATTCCATATGGGACAGTGCTTGTTTTGTGTGTGGAGTTAGCAGCAAGCATCATATTTTTGAGAATGATGAATGGGAGATTAACTTGTTCTCCAATAAACATGTGATAAATTAACAGAATGTCATTGTGGGAGATGTGATTGAAAGTGCCATTCTTAGGAAGAAGGCTGTTGTGACACATGTTTGCAAGGATTTGGGTAGTGTGTAACAGATTTGAATAAGATAAATCAGTTGCATTTGGTTGGTAAATTGTATCAAACACAGTATTACGATCTAGATGAAGTACATCATACCAATCATCACCAAACACAGCTGGACCTTCTAGAGGAATGTTCAACAACTTAGCTATTGTTTCTAAGTTAATTTCTACCTTGACTCCCTTAATGTGAGAAATGATCAAATTCTTTTCAGGATAACATTCAGCCATACAATAAAAAGCTTGAACAGCTTCAGGGTAATACTTTTCCCTAATTTGTAGGAATGGAACCCAACCTAAAGCATCAGGGTATTGTTTGACAAATATTTCAGAATTTTGAAGTTTTTCAAAATCAAAGTATCGACCTACTCCAATAGGTCTAGATGCCCATTTGTCAAAGAAGGTTTTGGTTAAATCAGGACTGATTAGAGGAATACGACTAGACTTAGACACAGATAGATTATGAGATTTACCCCTTTTTGAAACTGACTGCTTGATCTGAGAAAGTTCTGAGTCTTCAGTGAGCTTCCTCTTTCCCTTATTCCTGATTCGAGAGCTTTCCCGAGAACGTTCTGGAGCAGCTTGAGCTTCTTGTTGCACAGGAGACTGTGGAACTTCCTTTGGAATTTCGATTGGAGAAGGAGGTTTCTCAGGGACGATTGTTGATTGTGGTTCAATTTCAACAGCATTATAGGGATTAGGAAAAGATTCGCTTTCCTTTTCTATTGGAGGAGCGATTGTTTCCTTAGTGAGAGGAGTAGTTTCCTTAAGAGTAGGAAGAGGAATGACATTCTCAGAAGTAGGATTAGGTTGTTGAACAGTTTCTTTTTGGACAACATCATCATCATCATCGCTGATTACATGTACTGTGTTGTCTACTACATTTGTCTTCTTCTTTCCTATTAACCTTTGCGATTTCCTTGGAGCCAAATTTGGAGCTGAGGTTGCTTTCTTTGGTTTAGATTTAAGGTGAGGAGGGGTTTGATTCAAATTAGGAGCAGAGGCTTGAAAGAGAGGTGGAAGCATGAAGTTTAATGGCATGGCCCTTACTGGAAGAGAGGGTTTGGTTGGAGTGGGTTCAGGAAGTGAAGAAGGTTCTTCAACAATGTTAGGGTTTGAAGATGGTTTAGGGTTAGGCTCAGTTTGAGGAGAAGAATGAGGAGTAGCTTTGGTTGGAATTTGGTAGTCAGAAGATTCTGGTGAGGCCGGTGGAGGGTTCATCGGAGAGGATGGCCGTGACGGTGGTGAGGGAGGTGATGGAGAGCGAGGAGGAGAAGGTGAAGGTGAGGGGGTCCTAAAGTTTGCATGGTTCCCTTTGGTTCTAGCCATGAATTTTGATGAGTGTTGGTTTGATTTTTCTGGAAGAATAAGAGCAAGTTTTATAGAGAAGATGGAGAGGTAATGTTTTAGTTCTTTGGTGGTTTTGAAGAAAAGAAGTAATGGAACCGGTTTTAGAGATAGAGAGGGAAGGAAATATTGATTTGATTGAAGGTGGTTTTGGGCGCAGGAGAGAGATAGGTGGGCCAGACCAAGTGATGTGATTAGCATCAATTTAGTGTTGGGAAGAGAAATATAATATTTTTAGAAAAAGCTAATGATGCATTTAGTTAGCCTAAGTGGGAAGATTAACCAAATTTTTGGACGTGAGTCCCAAGTTTACACACATAACATCAAGAGTGTTCACAGAATGTTCTTTATGGATTTTTATGAGGATTTTGAATAATATTTAATTTTTCTTTTATAAAATTAAATCTATCTTCTACAAGAGGTTTAGTGAATATATCTGCTAATTGATTTTCAGTGTCAACAAAAATTAATTCAATTTCCTTTTTGTTCACATGATCTCGAATAAAATGATGTTTTATTTCAATATGTTTTGATCTTGAATGTTGAATGGGGTTTTTTGATAAATTTATAGCACTAGTATTATCACAAAATACTGGAATATTTGTGTACCTTTTTGAGAAATCTTCGAGTTGATTTCTTATCCATAATACCTGAGAGCAACAATTTGCTGCTGACACGTATTCTGCTTCAGTGGTTGATAAAGCGATTGTGTTTTGTTTTCTACATGACCAACTGACAAGTGCATTTCCAAGAAACTGACATGCACCACTTGTACTTTTTCTTTCGATTTTGTCTCCAGCATAGTCAGCATCACAATACGCTATTAAATCAAAAGAAGAACCTTTTCTATACCAAAGGCCAAGATCAGTAGTACCAACTAGATATCTAAAAATTCTTTTTACAGCAGTTAAATGAGATTCTCTAGGAGACGTTTGAAAACGTGCACATAGTCCAACTGCAAAGACAATATCTGGTCTACTAGCAGTTAAGTACAACAGAGATCCAATCATGCCTCTGTATTCTTTTTCAGAAATATTTTTTCCGTTTTCATCTTTGTCTAAACTTGAAGACGGATGCATGGGAGTTACCATTATTTTGGCTTCATTCATTTTATATTTTTTGAGAAGATCTTTAATATATTTTTCTTGACAAATAAATATTCCGTTTGATTCTTGTTTAATTTGTAAACCGAGAAAAAATCTTAATTCTCCCATCATACTCATTTCAAATTCACTTTGCATGAGACCGGAAAATTCTTCACACATTTTTTCATTTGTTGATCCAAATATAATATCATCAACATATATTTGAACAATAAGAAAATTTGTTTTATCATCTTTTCTAAAAAGTGTTGTGTCAATTGTTCCTCTAGAAAAATTATTTTTGATTAAGAATGTACTTAACCTCTCATACCAAGCTCGAGGAGCTTGCTTTAGACCATATAGTGCCTTTGTTAGTTTAAAGACATGATGAGGTTTATTTGTGCTTTCAAAACCGGGAGGTTGGTGCACATAAACTTCTTCATTTAAGAATCCATTTAAAAATGCACTTTTAACATCCATTTGAAAAAGTTTAATGTTTTTATGAGATGCATATGCAAGAAGAATACGAATTGCTTCTAACCTTGCCACTGAAGCAAAAGTTTCATCATAGTCAATACCTTCTTGTTGATTATATCCTTGTGCAACAAGTCTAGCTTTATTTCTAATGACTTTACCTTCTTCATCTAGTTTGTTTCTGAAGACCCATCTTGTTCCAATTACACTTTGATCTTTAGGTTTAGAAACAAGAGTCCATACCTCATTTTTTTCAAATTGAGATAGTTCTTCTTTCATGGCATTTATCCATGATTCTTCACATATTGCTTCCTTTATATTTTTTGGTTCGATATGTGATATCATTGCCATGTTACCATCATTGTTCATAAAAGATCGTCTTGTTCTTATCCCATCAGATGTATCTCCAATGATTTGCTCAGGAGGATGATCACCAATGGTCTTCCAACTTCTTGGTGGTTCTTGTGGAGACTGTTCTTGATTGTCTTCATTTTCTTTTTGAGAAATTTCTTCTTCATCTTCTTTGTTAATTATTAGATCATCGAATTCATCAAAGACAACATGCATACTAATTTCCATAGTTTGGTTTCTTAGATTAAAAATTCTGTATCCTCTGGAATTTGTTGCATATCCTAGAAATATTCCTTTATCTGATTTTGAATCAAATTTTCCTAGATTTTCTTTATCATTTAAAATATAACAATAACACCCAAAAATGTGAAAATAAGAGATGTTAGGTTTTTTATTTTTCCAAAGTTCATATGGGGTTTTGTTCAAGATTTTTCTGATAGAGACACGATTTATAATATAGCAAGAGGTATTTATGGCTTCAGCCCAAAAATATTTTTCTACATTTGATTCACTAATCATTGTTCTTGCCATTTCTTGTAATGTTCTATTTTTTCTTTCAACTACTCCATTTTGTTGAGGAGTTCTTGCGCATGAAAAATTGTGTGATATTCCTTGTTCATCAAAAAAGTTTTTAAAATATGCATTTTCAAATTCTCCTCCATGATCACTTTTTACAGAAATGATTTTTAATTCTTTTTCATTTTGAACTAATGTGCAAAAAGTTTTAAATGCTTCAAAAGCTTCATCTTTATGTTTTAAAAATAACACCCATGTATATCTGGAAAAATCATCAACTATAACAAATCCATATTGTTTTCCACTTAGACTAGCAGTTCTAACAGGGCCAAATAAATCTATGTGAAGAATTTCGAGAGGCCTTTGAGTAGAAATATCATTTATAGGTTTAAAACTGCTTTTAACTTGTTTTCCTCTTGTGCATGCTTCACATATTTTATCTTTTTCAAAATTTATTTTTGGAAGCCCTCTAACTAGATTAAGTTGAGAAATTTTTGAAATAGTTTTCATACTTACATGTCCAGCTCTTTTGTGCCAAATCCATTTGTCTTTTTCAAAACCCATAAAACATGATTCGGCTGGAAGATCATCTAAGTATAAAACATATAAGTTCTTTATTCTAGAACCGGTGAAAAAAGTTTTTCCTGAGGATATTTGTTTTACTTCACATATGTTGGTTTTAAAACTAACTTCAAAACCACTATCACATAATTGACTTATGCTTAGCAGATTGTGTTTTAATCCTTCAACATATTGAACATTTTCAATTTTTGCAGTATTTTTCTTACCAATAATACCTTTACCTTTAATTTTACCTTTGTCATTATTTCCAAAGGTAACCAGTCCTCCTTCTTTCTTTTCGAAGGAGATGAAACATTGTTTATCCCCTGTCATGTGCCTTGAACAACCACTGTCCAAGTACCATGGCTTTTTCCTTGCATTTTGAGAGGATTCCTGCATTTTGAGTTAGTTGTCCCTTAGGTACCCATGATGAATTGGGTCCTTTGTGGTTAGTTTTCTTAAGCTCAAGATTTTTAATCTTGAGAAAACAATTTATTTCTAAGTGACCTATTCTTTTGCAGTATAAACATTCTTTTCTTTTCAATCTAAGAGAATGTTCTTGAGAATGTTCTGGGTTCATTTGATGAGAATGTTCTAGTCTTGTTTCTCTTTTCTTATGAAAGCAAAACCTTTCAAGATGTCCATTTTTGTTACAAAAGGAACATTTCATTTTATCCTTTTCAGGTATAAAGAAATTTTCATATATTTTTTGGTTTTTGGAAATATCAAAACCTAAACCAGCTTTATCAAATATTCCTGCTTGAGAACCCATAATATTTTGAAATGTTTCAGTTGATTTGATAAAATGATTAAGATCATTTCTGAGTTCTTTAATTTCGATTTTTAGCAAATCATTTTCAGTAACTTTAGAAGTTTCTGGAAATTTATTTTTGCTAAGGTTTTTGATTTTTTCAGTTGCTTGAAAATATGAATCTTGCAAGTTTTGAATGATTTTCTTTTGATTATCGTTCAAGACTTGAAGTTTTTCTTTTTCTTCTTTTATCTCAAGAACTTCTTTTTGTAGAGAATGACATTTGTTTGTTAAGAAATTTGAGTCGAATAAAAGACTATCAATTGTATTTTCTAGATCCTTATTGTTAGTAATAATTTGTTCTTCATTATCAATAGTAAAATCTAAAAGAGGTTTGTCAAAGAGAAATACCTCGTCATTTTCTGAGTTTGCCATTAGACAAAGATTTGCTTCAATGTCTTCTTCTTTTGGTTCTTCAAGATCATCCCATGTAAACATGGATTTTGAGTAGGGCGGTTTCTTCTGACTCTTCTTGTTTAGTGGGCATTCATTTTTGTAGTGTCCTTGTTTGTTGCATCCATAGCAGGTTACTTGACTTTTGTCTGTATCTCCTTTAGGATTTTCTTTTCTATTTGGAAAGTATCTTTTTATTTGATCTCTTCTTCTAATCATTCTTTGAATTTTCTTTGTGATGAGTGCTAGTTCATCTTCTGCTTCTTCTTGAATGATTTCTTCTTCTTCGGTTTCTTTGATCTCTTCATTTTGTGTGGGTGAAATTTCTTGATCATTTTGGGAAGCTTTTAGAGCGATCATTTTGCCTTTTCTTATTGGTTTATCTTCTTGAAGTAATGTCTCATGAGCTTTTAGTGATCCGATGAGATCTTCAAGAGCTAAAGTGTTTAGGTCTTTAGCTTGAGTGATTGCAGTGACCATGGGTCTCCATTGAGTTGGAAGACACCTCAGTATTTTTCTTATTCTGTCGTGGGTAGAATAAGTTTTTCCAAGTGATCTTAGTTCATTGACTATAGATGTGAATCTAGAGTACATTTCATCAATGTTTTCATCTTCAATCATTTCAAATATTTCAAACTTTCTAACACCAATGTCAATTCTTGTTTCTTTAACATGGCTTGTTCCTTCATGATGAACCTTGAGAGTATCCCACACCTGTTTTGCAGTATCGCATTCATCAACTCTTTCACTTTCTTCCATGCTTAGTGCACATGATAGAAAGAGTCGAGCTTTAGAATTTAAGAGTATTTTTTCTTTATCTTCTTTTGTCCATGAAGCCTCTGGTGTAATTACTTTTGTTTTAGTAATGTCATCAGTTGTCATAGGTATATGGTTTCCGTCAGTTATTATTTTCCACATATCCACATCTTGAGATCTTAAGAATAGTTCCATTTTTCCTTTCCAATAGTAATAGTTTTTACCATTGAAGTATGGTGGTCTAGTACATGAGAGACCTTCTGGTATGTATTTTTCTTTTGACATTGCTTCTTTCTGAATCTTTTTCCAACACGTGTTAAGTGTTTTTTGTTTGGAACCGGGCTCTGATGCCAATTGAAGTAGCAATAAACGTCACAAGAAAGGGGGGTTTGAATTGTGACCCTTTTTAAATTTTAATTCTGAAAAGAAAATTAAGTATATGTATGCTTAAGAAAGTTCTTGGTTAGTGTTACGTGAGTAATAATAGAATATTATAATATTAGGACCAGAGAACTCTGGATAATAAAATAAGTAAAAGGACCAGATAGTTCTGGAATAAAAGACTGAAATAAATAAAGCAGTAAAGGACCAGAATATTCTGGATATATAACTGAAATAAATAAAGCGATAAAGGACCAGAAGGTTCTGGATAATTAATTAAGTAGTAAGTTAATTATTTAATTTTAGTTTAAGGACCAGAACACTCTGGAAAATTAATATGATTAGTTATAGTTATATGTGACGGCCAGAATATAAGAGATAAGAGAAGAGAGAGAACACAAGAGATTTATCCTAGTTCACCCAACGTGGGCTACGTCTAGTCCCCACACTTTCAGTGTGAGATTTTTCCACTATAGTTTCAAGCCACCAAATCGTCCTTAGTAGCACTACAGTTCTTGATCACACCAGATCAGTCTAGTCACAATTCTTGATCACACCAGATCAGTCCTATCTCAAACTATTAAGCCCAATAGACTTGAGATCTAAATACAAATTGTTTATGAGAGGTTTAGGTTGTGGATCCTATTTTCTCAACACTTGTTTGAGATTATGATAAAACAAACTTAAAGGATTATGATCCAAATCTAGTGTAAGAGTAGAAGTTTGTTTGTTTGTAGTTGAAGAGCTTGAAGAACTTTGATGAATATTCTTGATTGATATTCACGTGAGAGAGACAATTGATTTTGCTTTGAGAGATTATGTATTCTTGTTTGTAAGCTCTTGAGAAACTTAGTGGAGGTATGCTTGCTTTTATAGAAGCTTTGAACTTCATGCTTCAAAGACAAAGCCAGCTGTGTTGTCCTTCCATAAAACATCCCATGTGCGTGTGTTTTCTTTCTTTGAAGTGCAAGGATGCAAAAAATGAACTCTTTGTGAGTTGCAGAATGTTCTTGAGAACATTCTTTGAGTTCCAGCTGTTTACAGCAAGCATACACGTAAAGGATCACCAGCTGTGATGTGGTGGCCATGTGAACTGGTCCTTATCTTTGTTGTACTTTCAGCAGACCATCTTGAGAACATTCTTTGTTTGTTGTGTAAGCTTCACCAGAACCTTCTTCTTGTGCAGCTTTAATTCTTTCTTCTTTCCTTTAAGACTCACGTGAGTCTTTGGCCTTTTGTCATTGAATATTCTTTTTGTTGCCAAGCCTTTCCTTGTCATTAGATTGCTTCCTTTTTAATGTTATTTATCAAAGGTATCTTTTTATCCTTTTTTAGTGAAACAAAGGGAACAATATTTTCTTGCTTTCAAATGATGCACGTGCTGTAGCAGAAAGTGCACTTGTGTCTTTTTGCTCTTTTGCTTTGATGAGATATTTATAAGCTTAGAATGTTCTTCTCTTTAACAAGAACATTCTTCATGAAACAATTCTCACAAAACATATTAGTAGATAACAAGTAAAAAACATATATAATGTTTGTGATCTTTAAAACATCAAATAAGGATTTTGTCCTCAACAATAATGACTTCTGAAGAACAGTTACTCCATGATCCCCTTCACGTGGTCTCATGTTTCATGTTTGTCTCCTTTGTCTTTGGACCGTCATAATATTCCTAAAGTCTTAAAGGCCCTCTAGAAAGGATTCAACATTTCGCCTTGTTCCAAGACTCGTGCTTGGGGGGCTATGGACCGTCATAATAGCCCTAAAGGCTTAAAGGCCCTCTAGAAAGGATTCAACACTTCGCCTTGTTCCAAGACTCGGGCTTGGGGGGCTATGGACCGTCATAATATTCCTAAAGACTTAAAAGCCCTATAGAAAGGCTCAAATCCCTCTAGAAAGGCTTAGAGGTCCTCCAGAAGGGCTCTTGAGGCCTAGGCGTGCCATTCCTAGGGCGTCGCCTTTCTTAGCTTCTAGAAACCTCTAGAAACCACCTAAAAGACCAAAAGCCCAGCTTCCTTGGGGCTGAAGTCACGCTAAAATAAGCCCACAAGGAGGCTATAAATACCACCCTTAGGAGCACTCTGAAGGCATCACATAAACAGTCTAAACCCTAGATTCTATTATTGTACTTTTGCAAGTACAGTCTTGTCACTTGTGTACGTATTTTTACGTAACATGAATAATGAGAGGGTTTCCATATTTGTATACTTACTTCATTTATTTTATTGAATCAATAGGTAAGTGTTTTTTTTGACAAAGATGGAAAAAAATGATGCTTATTAATAGGATTGTGTTTCTGGGTTTCAATAAAAATGTGAAAACGAATATCATTTTTGAAATAAAAAGGTACAAATTATATATACTAGGGAAAAGACGGGCACGTGCCGCCTTTCTGCTCTTTTTATTGCGTTAACGTTTGAAAATTATGAACAATTTTTTTTTTTATGAAATTTTGATTTTGATTAAAACTAAAAATATAAATGTTTGTTGCTTTCATGTTATAACAAACGAAACTAATCATGATAATCTATTTTAATGACACCAACAATATAACAAAAAATATAATCTAATTTTTTTTAATGACACCAATAACAAAGTTTATTATATAAAAAGTTGTTTAATGGTATAATTGAGATAATGTTAATGACACCAATAACAATGTTTATTATATAAAAAGTTGTTTAAGGGTATAATTGATATAATGAAAAAGTAAGTATAAATATACTCATATAGTTTGTTACACTTTTTAAATGATAAAAGAAAAGAAAAAACCAGACATATATATCTATATCGTGTTTGTTACATTTTTTTAATATTTAAATTTATTCTTATCTATTTGTTACATCTGTTGTTTTCTTTATATATAGTATAAATTTAGTATATTACAATTAAAATTATATTGAAAATGGTGACATAAATCTCCAAAATATTTTGCGGTTATATTTAAGTTACTATCTAGTGTTATACATTTGTGATTGTGAATATCTCAATTTGTGTGCTATTTTTATTTTATATTTTCTAATCATAATTCATTACTGTGTAAGTAGGGATGAGAATAGGTTAGACTGGCCTATAGGATCTACGACCTAGGCTACGGCATGTCATACTTTTTTTTTCTTAGATAGAGAAGGTTTAGACTTTTTTAGAAGCTTATTTAACTAAAAAGGTCAGACCATAAGCCATATAAAAATCCTCTTAGGCCTATCATGTCTGTCTACTTACGTAAATATGAATAATATATTGTTTATTACTAATATCAATTTTATTATATTTTGTACTTTGAATTAAATTATAAATTTGTTAACCTTTTCAGTAATTTAAACTTATTAGTATACATTTTCTTTTTGCATATTTAAATGTATTATTATAAACTATAATTGAAATATGATATAATATATAGTCAAATTCTCTAAATAATCATGTTAAATATCAAAAAGGAGTTTAATCACATTGATTTATTAATTGGGTAAATTACACAGACCTCCCTTCAGGTTTACTTAAATAACACAAACATCCCCTCTAGTTTTCAAAACTCACTTACCTCCCCTCCTTTTCAACAGTTTCAAATTTATGTTAAATAAAGAATAAAAAAAGAAAAAGAAAAAGAAAAAGAAAAAAGGTTCTCTTCCGTTCCATCACACATTGCCGCTATGAAATTATTCACCAGCTAATAATTCATCTATGGTAGACTCACATGCTTATGGCAGATGGGCTGTTAGCCTCAATAAGGATAAAAACCTAGTTGTTTTGGGATTTGAATATGAAACATTGGAGGAACTTTCCAATGTTTACAAATTGGTTTACCTTAACATTAACAATTGGAAGTGCATTTTCTTTTGAAAGATATGTTTTGGGATTTGAATATGAGAACCTTCCAATGTTTACAGATTGGT
The DNA here is from genome assembly GCF_051527215.1 of Medicago sativa. NCBI lineage: Eukaryota > Viridiplantae > Streptophyta > Magnoliopsida > Fabales > Fabaceae > Medicago > Medicago sativa. The sequence goes on from NC_140753.1 coordinate 7,068,738, forward strand.
TTACCTTAACATTGGAAGTGCTTTTACTTTTGAAAGATATGTTTTGGGATTTGAATATGAAACATTGGAGGAACCTTCCAATGTTTACAGATTGGTTTACCTTAACATTAATGGAAGTGCTAGAATATTAAGAATAATTATCTGTATTGCACCGTCAAATGTTAGATGATATTTATGGTAGATTGTTTGTACCTTTAGGAAAAGAAGAGAAAAGTGAATTGTTTTTGTGTTTTTTTTGTTGTGAACTATACACTCTGATTGAGTGGTCAAATATGAAATGGGTGAAGAACATTATCAGTGGAAGCTACTGCATACTGTCAACGTTTAGGCGTGAAACTGAGAGGGATGGAGATTGCACAAAGACTATAGGAAATAAATTGGCTTGATATTTTAATCTTGAAGCTTTGAAGCCAGATTCCATCAACAAATGATATAGTCATCATCAATGGAGACAAAGATGTTTTTCTTTATACAAAAAAAAAGGTTTTTGTTTTAACTTTTAACTGATGGGAAACGGTGTTAGCTTCAAAGGGAGGTATTTATCTATTTTAAACAAATTTAGGGGAGGTTGGTGTCTACTATAAAACTAGAGGGGATGTTTGTGTTGTTTAAAGAAATCTTAGGGGAGGTCAATGTAATTTTCCCTTAATTTAATAGTATATTAAAACTCAGATCATATTACTTATTTAAAGATGTTCATATGAAATAAGCTTTAAAACATGCTAGCAGACCACATCAAGCTTTCACAAGGCCAGACTCATGCATAAATATAAGTCTATGACAGGGCGCAGGTCAGACTTAGGCTATAAATTTTTTCATCCTATACTTAGGCCTTACAAAGTTTAGCTCGGCTTAACCTATTCTCACCCCTATTTGTGTAATATATCCATTAAACTATTTGTGTAATATATCCAACAAAGGGGTTTTTACATGGATGCTATTGCTGGTATATATTTTTCGAAATTCCTAATAGGAACATGATGCCTTTGGGAAAGGAGAAAAATGCATGTAACTGCGTAGCTCTTACGGTGTGTGTAGGTAACTCAAATTTAAGAAGATGCTGGGTTAGACTTGATAATCAATTTGGATTCATTGTGCAGGCCACGCATACTGTTTCAATTAGTTACTAATCTAGATAAACAAGTTTTTTTTAAGTCAGTTGATAAAAAATATTATATCATTCATTAATAAGCAAAATTTTATGATATAAAATATGAGTGTGTGTGTATATATATATACACCTTCTGTTTCTTTTTACGAATTGTTGCTTCGATAAACAAAAGTTTATATTTAGTTTTTTTTTAAGAGACAAACTTAACTCGTTTCATTAGCAATAATATGGTCAATGCAAGAAAGACTATCAACAAAAAAGATACGTAGCCAAAGATGTGTCCGTTTAAACAAAAGAATAGATGTCTCACTGGCTTGTCACATAGTAAACTCGGCTCTAGAATTGTTAAAACAAGAGAAGAAAATAGATGTTTACAATCAGAAATAATGGCACTTAGCTCAAAAACATCCCTTGTGAAGAATTGAAATGATCAAACAATTGCTTCAAATTTTATTCAAAATCCACATTATCCAATTTGAGCTCTTGAATTCACTCAATAGGTGACATATGATCGCAAACTTCTCCCAAATCCATTGTGCAAATTGGTGAGAACTTTTCTGTTTTAGCAAGGAAAAAAGCTCATGTATCATCTCTTGTTGCATGGTACAAAATTTGCACTTCAACTTATGAAGGCGATATGTGTATTAGATAGAACTAGAGTTTTGAGGCCCTCTAGTTACATCTTTTATATCTAATCCTAGCTAACCTCCAAACCCTAATCCCACTAACCCAACCCTAATTACTTGGCGCCCCCAACTAATGAAATTTGAATTTCAAATACCCTCCCAAATTACAATCGGCTTGGAAAACTAACCAGAGTAATGCTTTGCCCTAATAAATGTTGTTTTCATTTCCTAAGCCCTTGCAACCTTATAGCTTTCTTATTGAAAGTGCCTATAAATTACTCATATCCTGATCACATCTCACCAAAGCTAATGTTCGGTTTCAACCAGTTGAGTGATGGCAAACAATGATATCTGAAACTTGCTATCATTCAACTGTTTGACTGGTTTGTCTGTTTGTTAACCTATCTTCCCTTCCATTTACTGTTATTATGCATGGTTTCTGACAGGATCTTTGTTTCTATTTTTTTTCCAGCACCATTGAATCCGAATCCTGTGGATGAGTTGGACCGGCGGGTTGTCAATAAGCTGAGGATGAAGTACAAGACTTACCTAATAGAGTTTGATGTTGATCACGTTAGTCCAGTTTTCTTTCATGTGTGTTTTTGTTTCGAAACAATTATTGACCGGTGTAAATTTTATTACTTATTTTTTTGTTGAATCTTTGCACTTTTAGGGTATAGTCATGCTGCCAACCATGTTTGGACATAAGGATCAAAGATAGGTTTGGTAAGACAAATCGTTGTCCAACATTTACCCGTCCATTGAAGTTTAAAATTGAAATAAACTACAATCCAACATTATAACGTTCCCATATCCTACCACTATAATAGTTTCTTTAATCACTATATAATGTGCTCTAAATGTCTAATATCTTATAAGTTTAAGAGTAGCATAAGTTACGTCAAATGAAATGTGGGATTTTATCATAATGCTAATGAGTACATTTTATGTAATTTTTAATTATATATTTTGTCAATCTTGGTATAGTTAAATATTTTTATCACTATTGTATGATAAGCATGCTAATTGTATGATGTTTATATATGGAAATACTCCTCCGTCCCTATATGTAAGCACCCTTTTATTAGAGGAAAATGGTGCTTACATATAGGGATGGAATTAGCAATGCATACACCTCATTCATTTTGTCCACCGTAATTAATTCTCTGAGTTTAGTGGGAAGCATAAAATTGTTAGTTGCAGAAAATTATTAATGAAAAATCTGGACTCTCTTTGTTAATAATTAGTTATTGAGGATTTTTAGTGTGGGAATACTAAACAGCCAATTTAGAACTACTACCCTTCATGATGAGTTGTGCGCATTTATTAGCATAACTTGGTTTACTACACTCTCTTTGAGCACTGTATATGATGTATTAACTTCTGATGTTGAGAATTGTATAATCTTTATCCAAATAAAATCACAATTGTCATAAGTTAAAAATATCTTATAGCTGCAGCTTCCTTGAAAAAAAGTCAGAGAATTCACGACATAACAATGACTCCTATCATAACAATTAGTAGCTCATTAACCTTGCTTATTCTCATTATCATTTCCAGATGTTATAGGACACGTTGTTGAGAGGGATGCCTTGAAAGTCAAAGAGATTAATGGCAAAAGAAGCAACCTTATTGACGTTACTTTGGAAGACCATGAGTGAGTGTTGACACGGTTTATTATTTATGTGCGTCTGATGAAAATAACCAAATTTAAAAGAAACATCTTTAAATTGTTTAACGTTCTAATGCTTTTTACGAAACTAAGCTAATTCTTGATGATGATTTCCGACAAGGCAAGAAATAGTTCGTGCACCAATAAATTCTTAATCGTTGTGGAATCATTGTGAAGTTATGACACTTACAACTAATATGTGGCTTTTACGTGGTTGCTCAAGTGATGACGTCGAGGAAAGGAAAAAATTTAGTGAGTGGGTTTTGGGGATTGGCGATGGAAGTGTTGGAGAAATAAATGATCAAGATACAAAAGTACGAATTCCTGATGATTTACTTCTAAATAATTTTGGTGATCATATCGCATCTATCGTCGTTACATTTATCCATCTCTTCTAGATAATATGCATGAACCATCGTTTTTCTAAGATCGAGCTATATTATCTCCCAGAAATGCGACTGTTAAGAAAATAAATGAGCATGTTATGTCTTTAATCCCTGGCGAAGAAAAGACATATTTGAGTTGTGATTCTCCTCTTTCAAGCAACTCAATGGTTAACAGGCCAGATGATGTACACACCCTTGAATTTTTGAACACTATTACTGCTTTTGGTATTCCAAATCATAAGATAAAGTTGAAAGTAGGAGTGCCAATTATTATGCTGATGAGAAATCTAGAACCGATCGCTGGTTTGTGCAACGGAACTAGGTTGATAGTTACCAAGATGGGTAGATATGTTCTTGAGGCTAAGGTCATAACCGGTGACAACATGGGAGAGAAGGTTTACATACATAGATTATCACTAAGTCCTTCTGATGCAAGGATTCCTTTCAAGTTTCAACGCCGACAATTCCCTATATATGTGTCGTTTGCAATGACAATCAACAAATTTCAAGGCCATACATTGAAACAAGTGGGAATATATCTTCCTCAACCTGTTTTTTCACATGGCCAACTATATGTTGCAATCTCGAGGGTTACGTCAAGAAGCAGTTTGAAGATCTTGGCTATTAACAAGTATGGAAACACCGTTAACGAAACTACAAAGGTTGTGTTTAGAGAGGTTTTTAGGAACGTTTAAAACAATTATTATGATGTAAGGTTGTTTGTGTTCATTACTATAACATAATTGTTTTGTGTTTTATCAAACATTGATATATTATTCGACATGTAATGTTTCCAATTGTTTATGACCCGTGCAGCAGCACGGGTGAAAAGTCTAGTGGTTTATTATATTACCTCCCCTATTTGGGTTAGGATTAAAATAAATATTTCTTTGTAAATTTATATGACTTATCGATCAAGCATTTTGGATTCCCAATGTAAGAGGGGGTGATTTTGGGTGTTATGAATTTATTTTCTATGGTTTAGTATGGTAGAAATCCATGCATGTTTAATGGTAAAATAATATGTTGGAGAGCTGCTCTAATATTATCATTTCTAGTTTTTTGTTTTTTGGTTTGCGGCTGTCAGGTTTTGCTTGTGGAAGCTTCGGCTGGTTCTTTGCTGTTTCTTTTTGGCTGCTCTTTAGTTTGTTCAGGTGGTATGGTATTTTAGCAGCAGCTTGGTTGTGGAGCTTAGAGGTTTTGGTGGTTGTTAGCTTCCTTGGACACTTTTAGTCTTGACGCAGGGGTATGCTAGTGGTTTGTATCTTGTATATGTTTGCGTCATTTCTCTTGAATTGTTGTCCTTTTTTAGGTGTGGTTTTTAAAGGGGTTTTTGTTCGAGCCACGTTATACGGCAACCGATTTCCCCTTCTGTATTTTTTTTTCTCCACCCAAGCCTATTAGTGCGCCTTGCACGGGTTCGTTGGTTAATAAAATTTTGCCAATTCAAAAAAAAAAAAGTTTTTTGTTTTTTGACATCATTGAGTTTTTCATTCTTAAAGCTTTTGTTGTGGAGGTTCATTCTCTAAAGCTCCGTTTGGGAGTTTAAAAGGGAGGGGAATAGAGAGTTTTGGAGGTTTAAAATATATAGAAAAATATAAAAAAATTTAACATTTTTTGAAAGAACAATTTTTTAGAGAATAATAAACTACTCCATCCAGTCACATTTATAAGCATAAAACACATTTTTAGATACATTAATTATTCAATGTATCTGAAAAGCTGTTTTTTTGCTTATAAATATAACCGGAGGGAGTAATGTTTATGATTAATATATTTTTAATTTTAGAAATATGATCACAACATAGATTGAATTTGAAAAATTCCTATAAACCCTCTAAAACCTCTCAAAACCCTCCTCCAATACAATTTTTTAATCCCCAAATAAGGGAATTTTGTATTATGAATAAAAAATTAACCTTCAAAACCCTCTCCTTCTGATGTCTTTTATTTCTTCCACTTGCTAATTCTTTTTTTCCAAAACCCTCTCCCCCCTTCTCTCCCCTCTAAACTCCCAATCAAAGCCTTAACTCTATAGTTATAGAGGTTATGTGCCATCCCGCCAGTTTTCCTCAGGTTAAATGCAACATTGATGGTATAGTTCATGGTGTTCCCGATCAGGCTGCTTGTGGTGGCATTTTTTTTAAATTTTCAATTCAATTAAGAAACATATAGTAGACAACTAAATGCATATAAATTTTTTCCAATTAACTTAACACTTGATTTTTTTTTATACGGTGTTTGTATGAGATGTCCATTATCTATGTCTAAATATATCTTATATTAAAAATATTCTTTCCAAAATAAAAAAATGTCTGCTTGTACCTTAAGATCCGAGCCATGGATATCATAGCAGTAGAGCATCTGATGATCTCTTTCCAAGGAGTAATACACAGGAAAAGGTTCTCTCCCTTTGTGCCACTAGGTGAGTTAAGTACTAGATTATGTTAAATTTGATGATCGTACAGTCTGGATTAGATAGTGTTTGGGATTTTGATGCCTTAATTAATTGTTGACAACCCATAAACATGTTTATAATCCTCTTTTTATATACATAAAAAGTTCAGCTCCTTTTTTAAATTGCTTTTAAAGATCTCGTTCCACTTAAAAGTTTTACCGAGTTAACAAATAATTTAAGCTATTTAAACAATTTCCATTGATCCAATCCTTATAGCCCAAGTAGCTATAATCAAATAGGTATTTTTTTTTTATTATTAGAGAAAATAGGTATTCTTCTATGATCATAAAATCAAATGAATAATATTCGGACAAACATATACATAAAGAGACTTATCCTTAAAATATTAAATCTTTTTTTTATCAATTTCTTTTTTATGATTAGAAAAATTTATAAAAAAGAAATTGATAAAAAAAAGATTTATCAATTTGATTGTGTTCAATCACTGTTTATTTGATTGTGTGACCATGAAAGAATACTTCATAATCAAATGAGGGTATATACTGGAGCCATTATTGGAGTGCATTGTTGAAGAAAAACGACTTTTTGATGGTGACGGATTCAGAATTTTTGAATAATGGAGGCACCATACATAAAAATTTGTAGCATTAATAATTGTTCTCTATAATTTTTTATAGGGAAATGTTAACGAGTGCCCCCGGGGCACTCTTTAAGGACTTTAATTAGTAAGTTTTTTATGAAAAATTGTGTATTGAGTGCATTGGAAATTGTAATAGTTGACTTTTTAAATGAATAATTGCTAAATTTAGGATGCTTAAAGAGTGCCCCGGGGGCACTCAAGACCCTTTTTTATATTATAGAAACTTTGAATGATTTTCTCATTTTCAATATCAATAAAAATATATTTCTTTATATAAATAACTAAATAATTATTTAACTGTTCATCTTCCATTCAATTTCACATCTGATTCTTGATAATATTCATATTATCAAGAAAGAATTTGAGATATATGATAATATGTGTGGACCAAGAGAGAAATGATTTGTGAAAAGTGTGAGTCATATGATCAAAATATCAACTATTGAAATATTATACTACTAAAAAAAGTTTCTAAATTTTTTGTGTAGGCACATGCCCACACATCCAACAACAAACATCCGTCCCTGCTTTTTGACAGCAGAATTATAACAATCTCTTTTAATATTTTTTTGAATACTTTTGCAATGACTTAAGATATGGAATCTAAAAAGTAATAGAAAAAATAGTGATAAACACATAAAAAATAGAGATAAACACAAGTATGTTTTTCACCATTGAATCAATAAGGAACATACTTCATTCGATCCAACAATGCGATTTATTGATCCAAATAATAAAAACTAATGCGGATGATGCAAGACATGTTTCAAAGTGATCTCTTATTTTATAAAAGTTATACTAAAATAATCATATTCTTATAAAGAGTAATGTTGAGACATTTAAAAAAAAATATATACACATTTTTCAACGCATATACTTTGATTGATTACAAATTACATAGATCCCACTTAATTTATGAGATTTGCATGAATTAGTAATATTCATGTGAATTTAACTAATCAAATAAATTGTGTTAAGAATGTAAAATATATAAATAAAATAAAGATAAGAAAGAATAATATGCAACTTTTTGTAGCAAGTCTAATTTATCCTTGAACGCTATTATTGTGGAGGTACCTGATACTCTTTATAAAGGATAATCAAGGCAACTTCGTTCACTCACACTATTAGGAGACAAAGGTATGGATGTCATTTTCACTTCAGATTATGATTGAATTGCATATGTGGTGATTTCAACTAAATTCCAGATTTTACTATCTTTTTCAGGGTCATTGGTCCATAGCTGTCTTGCAATTTAACTCTAGTTAGAAATTTCAAGCTAGCAAAATGACATCAAACGATGAGTCATGGACAAGTTGGTTGTGTGATTTGGTAAATAAAATTTTGATTTTATTCAACCACACAATTTTGTTTGCACTTTTTTTGGATCTTTTCATTTATTTTACATAAACTCTTGTGACTTTCCACAGGAACCAGAAGATTACAAAATCATCAATGACATTAACATAGCCCCTATGTCACTGCAACAATCTTTCTCTGGTGGTAGCCATTGCTCTCACACAACCTCAAACACTACGAGCAATTCCTCAGGAGATGTTAACTGCTTTGAGAGGCCTACAAAGACACTTAAGACCAACCCTTCAAACATAGGGTACCCTTCCTTACCAAAAAAAGATTCTTCCCATTCTTACATTCTTTGCTTTGACAATGAGAATCAAGAACCAAAACTAGAACCAATGTTGAACATTGATTCAACTTTGAAACCAAAAGGCAAGGTTTTTAATCATGGGAAATCTTTAACCTCAAAAGGGTCCTTAGAAAACCAAAAAAAGGGACCAAAACGCAATATTCAAGAGAGCAAGAAGACTGATTCAGCTGCCAGAAATGCTCAAGATCACATACTTGCTGAGAGAAAGAGAAGAGAAAAAATTAGTCAAAAGTTCATAGCTCTTTCAGCACTCCTTCCAGACTTGAAAAAGGTTCAATTTTTTTTTAATCAAATTAATTTTCCTCTTGATTTGTTAAACAAATTAATGATACTAATTAATGGTTACTCATTAATCATTTGGATATAGATGGATAAGGCTTCTGTATTAGGTGATGCTATAAACCATGTGAAACAGCTTCAAGAAAAAGTGAAGCTATTGGAAGAAAAGAACCAAAGGAACAACGTAGAATCTGTGGTATACGTTGAGAAGACAAAGTCATGTTCTTCAGATGAAGATGTTTCAGACACCTCATCAAATTCTGGCTATGGTAATTGTTGTCACACTCACACCTCAAAACCAAGTAGGTCACTGCCTGAAGTTGAGGCAAGAGTGTCAGAGAAAAACGTGCTGATTCGTGTCCATTGTGAGAAACATAAGAGTGTATTGATGAACATAATCCAAGAGATAGAGAATCTTCATCTATCAGTTACTAGTAGTTGTGCATTGCTATTTGGAACCACAAAACTTGACATAACCATCATTGCTGAGGTATGATATTTTCTGCTTCCACTGTTTTAAAAATATAAGTGTCATTTTAGCTTTATGACATTTGATATTGTATACACAATTTTGAAGTTGTTAGATTCTACTATGCATTTATAACAATTGTTAATAGTCAATAATTTAAAGAACACTTATTTTAAAATGGAGGGAGTATATGTTAATGATTTTTTTAACATCAAAATAGGCTTATTTAACAAGATTGACTTGTTCATTTTATTTGCTGCATTTACTTAGTTTGTCTATCTTCTGGTACAAATGCAGATGGATGAGAAGTTCAGCCTAAGCGTGCAGGAGCTAGCTAGAAAACTTCAGATTGTACTATTGTAATGCCTAAGTGATTGAACTCACTTGATTAATAATCTTCATCAAATAATAAATTATTTGAAAGAATCCAATTTTAATTTCAAAGTGCAACAATTTTTTGTCAGAATTTATTTACTTTACCGCGTAACTTTATATTACCAAGATCCACTTCCGTTAGAATAGAAACTGAACTGTTAACGTAAAAAAAGCTTAGTACTAAGCAATAATACATTGTTTTAATGTGTGTCTTCTTTCTTCTCATCAGTACGCCACGTGATGTAGTATTAAAAAGAAATTGTGGTGAGATGGATGGATATAGTTTAGTTGGTCCACACGAATTAAAAGAGCTTAGGTCCCTCATCGTAATGTGAGATTTGACTGAATAACAAAATGGATACCCTTGGAAATCAAGACACGTTTTTGCATATTTAAGGGAGGATAATGAGGATATACCATAGTCGGTATAAAATAATTCACCCTAGTTTAATCGAGAACGTCAAAAAAATTTTAGTGTCAATTAAGTTAGACATCTTTGTCAAAATTCGAACGCAACTTTACAATTGTATCTTTAGGGTCCATTTGATGTGCAGGATAGAGAGACAAGATATGATAACACTATCATAAGCTACTTAAATCCGTTGGTGCATCAATATGATATGATAAATTAAACCTATTAGTAATCCTATCCTATTCATGCTTTGTAGTGTAATTCTTATCCTTAGTTTTTGATGAGTTAGCAACATGACAGGATACAATATCACAAGCCCTTGTTTTCTATTCTTAAAGGAAGCACTTCGACTCCCATCTCACCACTTTTTGAAACAATTCTATTCCAAATGCTATTATTTTTTAAACGTTTCATTCTGAAACAATTTATTCCACATACGATTTATTTTTTCTGCATTCTTGTGTTTCTTCAATTTATCAAACGATCAGGCTGTTATTGTTTCTTTCTTCAATTCTTATTGTTTCAATTTTTCATGATCGGATCAATTTCTTTGTTTTTTTTTTTTTTAACATTTCTTTGATTTATTGTTTCTTTTTTTCTTTCTTTCTATAATTTTTTGATTCGATTATGTTCCTGATTTAGATCTCTAATTTTCTTGCTTCGATTTTCCTAATTTTGTTTGCCTTGGTTTTTGGGAAGTTTTACCCTATACCCCTACATATGTACCTTCACCCCTACAAATCACTTATAATTCCAATTTTGTCCTTTTTATTGTTTAACATTTTACACTTCATTTTTCACCCACACTTTCAACATTTTTGAGTTTAACATGAATGCACCCCTACATACATTCCAAAGACATATTTTCCAGAAAACTATGTCTATTTTATATCTATCAGTTACGGTTCAAATTTTATTTTCAAAAAACTTCAAAGTTAATTTCGTTTGTTTTAAATTTCCAGAAAATTCATGGTTACGTTATCGAAGTTAAAACCGGAAAGCTTTAAGATTCTTTTTGGCATGTTTACTTTTTGTTGAATCGCAAAAATATAAAAGAAATACTTAAATAATAAGAGAACATTATTTTTCTATAAAAAAAAAAAAGAACAAACGTAAAATAATTAAAAACCAAACAATAATAGGGTTGAAGATGAATTTTTAAAACAAGACAAACAATTTGATTGATTAACATTCGAATCTTGTTTACAGTGTTTTGAATTTTGATCTCATCGGACAAAAAGAAACAAGAAACAAAAGTCAAAGTGAAGAGTTGAAAGCTTTCTTTCATCTTCAAAACATAGTTAAAGTGCGAACGTTTTGATCATATATCTTGGATTCAGTGGTGTCTTTCAGAGCCTGTTATGAACCGGAAACCATGGTTTGCGTTTTTCGGGAAACCAAATCTGAACCTGAACGAATTGTACGTGTTTTCGAAGATACAAAAGTGGATGAAATGGTGCTTTGTGTTTTCAGTTTCAAACAACAAACCAAAAAGGGTTCGGTAACGGATTCCAGTCACCCAGATGCAAAACGGAACAGATTGGGTAATGGTCTGGTATCATTCGCTAAATCGGAAAACTCATAAGTGATTTTCCGGTATGGGTCTGCAATATGTTCTCTTCTGCACACGCGACACTTCTAAAATTTTCTGAGAGACAAATGAAAATGATGAGGTTATTAGCTTTATATATAAGGGTAAAATAGGTAACTCATGTAAAATGTAGGGGTGATGGTATAAATGTTGGGGTATAGGGTAAAACTTCCTGGTTTTTGTTTCTTTTGCTTCTTTTTTTTTTTGAGCAAATTGCACTCACCTCCCTTGAGGTTTTATTAAAAGACATTCACACCCCCTTTAGTTTAGAAAAAAACATTAACCTCCCTTAGATTAACACTATTAACTAACATTTCCTACATCCAGTACTTAGCTCTAACATATACCCTAATTTGCTTTTTCTCCCAAAAAACTATGAATATGAAAGGTTGTCACCGACCTTTCATCAGTTTTCCACCAAAACACAACTAGCCTCACACCATTACATGTCTCTTACACCTTGCTTAATCTCATACAAACAATTAACGTTTAATCCCTTGTACTGAACCATTCTGTTCTCGTTTTTAATGGTTACTTTTGACAGGAAGGTAATTATTCCGAAAGCGTGATGTTGATTTTTAATGGTCTCCACTACAATGCTTTAGCTGTATGTAATTTCATATACCAAAAATTACTAATCATCTATTGATTTTCTCTCACACTTCTGCCATTTTTTCCTGCCTTGAGAAGTGAAATACTTTTACGCTTGACATGTACAAAATTAAGGTTCATATGTATTTTCCATTTTTATGTTGCCTAATGATTACTTCATATGTATGGGTCAGATGTCTCCCGTTGAAGGAGCTCCCGAGGATTTTGACCAGACCATATTTTCCAAACAAAAAAAACAGAAGCATTGGAGAAAATTAAAACGATGAAGAGAGTTGAAGAGACGAACATTGGAAAAAATTAAAACGACTTTTGGTGTGCACTGTTAAAAGTAACAGCTGTTAGTGTCTATGGGGGAAAATGCATCAATCATGAAATAATTAAGGGAGGTTAATGTTTTTTCCAAACTAGAGGGGGTGTGAGTGTCTTTTAATAAAACTTTAAGGGAGGTGAGTGCAATTTGCTCTTTTTTTTACAACTTTTTCCTAATTTCTTTGATTGCTTCGATTTAAAAAAAAAAATATGTATTTGTTTACATGATGATTTTGTCATTTACAATATAATATATATTTTATTACCTCAAAAAAATATAATATATATTTTATCATAACACTATCAAAGGAGCCACCAAACAAATGATAGGATAAAATAATGATATCATGATTCTTATCATATGTGCATCAAACATATGATAGCATAAGTGACTATCATGTCACTATCCCATCCTATCCTTATTCAACTTTTTATCATATCCTATCATGCGTATCAAACGGACCCTTAAGTTTTAGAGGCCGCATACTACTTCGTCGATCTACTAACCTAACCAACACAATGAAAATTATGCTAATAAAGAAATTTAGTTATTTGATAGTATTGATAAGCGATAGATTTGACAGATTTGACAAACATTGACGTGTCATGTTTTGTTTTATTTATAAATACAAAGACGATGTCCAATTGTGGGAACTTAGCTCCATATATAAACTTTGGTACCAAATATGTATCTTTATTGGAGAGAAAATCTGGTAGTGCTTGTTGAGTAGGAGAGCTTCGCTAAGCACCCTCTGACTCCACGGAAGCCACAATTATTTTCTATTAAAATATTAAAATGTAATAATATAATATAAAATTATTGATAGATGATATAGAGATATTGATGAGACAAATTTAACAATATTTTTGAGGTGGAAGATTGGAGGGTTGAGACTTGAGTACCTATTAATAACCACTATTAAAAAGTTATAAATAAGTGATGTGTGCACGTAAGACTCATGTAAATATTCAAAAAAGGATATCTCCATTATAGATGCTATAAGTTACACATAACTTTTCTAACACAAACCAATCAAATATAAATTTACTAGCGTTATAATTTAACTTTGATCATTAGATTGAGAGTTTGACTTTGTTGAAACAAAACAGAAGTATGAGGTCTATGGGATAGAACTTTTATAGTGACACTTAGGAGACTTTGAGTAGGGTCGGTGTTTAATGGTCGAAAGCGTAATATTTGTAATGTCATTTGGTCGTTGTTTGTACTAGCCGTTATTAGTTTAGTTTGTTGAAGAAGCTTTGAGCCTTAATTGGATTATGTGCTTCGGGTTAGGTTTATGATGGATTGAAAGCAACTCTTTTCACTTTCATTTTTACTCTTCACACACCATAAAAATACCAAAATAATTTTAGCAGAAGTTAACTGCTACTCGCTCCACAACAATATTTGTCGAGTGGCAGTTAATTGTCGTAGGCATATTTTGGTATTTTTGGGTGTGTGGGAATAAAAATGAAAACGAAAAGAGTAATTTCTTGATGGATTAGACTTAGGCCTTCAGTCGCGAGCTTTTATCTATACTTTATATTTGCATTGCTTACCAACTCACCTCACTTATTGCTATTTGTAGTAGTTAAGAAACTTAATGAAGGAACATATCCCTTCCTAATGAAATGAATTGAAGAAAAACTTATTGTTCATATATATTAGTCGATCACGTAGGTCTAATTATTTCTTCTCTCTACTATTTCATTTTATAAACTATTTATTTTACTATTATGAACTTTTACTATTTGTTTATTAAACCACTATATTATGTTGTAGAAAATGCTACGAAGACCTGCAAAACAAAAATAGTGAGATGATCTGAGACGTGCTGATCGCACTGTCCTCAAGGATTTTCCACGTATAGAAGCTAACCGCTAACCCCTAGGATTTAACAAACCCTTCTCGATAAATCGAGGATTCAGAACTAGCAAGGAATATTATGTAACAGGAAGTGTAATCCAAGAACAATTTTATAAAAGAGTTTGGAAATGTTTTTGTTTCTTTGTACGTGAATTTTCTTTCTAAAAAGTTCAGTACTTCTCATGTGCACCAAGCAGTATATAACATATATATATATAAAAGCAATCTTAACATTACCGTTCAGCCAAAATTAAAGAGAAGATTCTGAGAATAAAGACTATTAAGTGGTGGATTGATGTTTCCTTATTTTTCTCATTGAAGGCATGAAAATAGGTTACACAACAAATGCATACGTTACTGTAACAATGAATTTTCAATTTCATTGTCTTTGACTAAGCCAAAGCCAACCTTCCAAATAGAAATAAACAAACTTCAATGCCAATTGATACACGGTTACTATCTTAAATAATTGAATTAATTACTTTTTACTAAAATATTTTTCAATTAAAAATGAGGAACAAAAAATATTTTTGGAAACTTTTGAAATATAAACATAATTTACAACATATTATTTATAAACTAGTATTATTTACCACTTTATATAACTATTATACACCTCTTGTCAAGACTTGCCGCAAACGTTTGCGAGGGAATTTTTTGGTCCTTACTTCGGTTAACTAGAACTCATTTCTATCTCAGATTGGCAAGATTGGTTGATGGACAACATTTTAAACAATGGTTTACGTGATGAATTAGTGTGGTGTGATTTATTTTGTAGCCCTAGATCATAGTATTTGGAAGAGGAGTAATGAAGTTGTGTTTCAGTAGTCTGAGATGGTGGGTAACTCAAAACTAGTTCACAAAATTCGAAGAATTTGCTCTAGTATTGAAACTACCTTGAATATGGGAGTTGGCTAGAAGAGGGTTTGTAGTGTTAAACACGGATGAAGCGGTCGTGAAAAGCGAATTTTGGCCTCTTGTGGCGGTATCCTTCAAGATGATGATGGGAGCTTTATATTTGGTTTTGGTGCAAAAATTACTTCGGTTATGTTCTAGAAACTGAATTTTGGAGGATTTTACACGAATTGAAGATTGCTTGGAGTAGTGATACGCCCTCAAATGTACGAGTATATTGTCGTATTAAAAAAGTTATTCTCATGGTTTGTATGTTGGTTCGGTCCATTAAACCTGATTATCCATTTCTCCCAAAGATTTATAAGTTATTCTCATGCTTCAAAACTTTTGTCTGGCCTTGTGTTTCTAGCAACCTCTTTATCTTTCAACAAAGTGATTTCCTAATATTTTTCCTTTAAATACACCAAGGCTAGATTAGGGTTTTAAATTCCCTCAACAAAAGAAAAAAAATGGATTATGAAAAATTTGTCATACGACTACTTTCATGATCCTAAGACAATCGGGGGATTACTCCCTCGTCATAAGGATGAGTTTCCTAATAAAATAAAAGAAAACAAGAAATAAATAGATAATGCATGAATGATGTTAAAGAGGGATGTTTTTTTTTTTAAAAAAAAATAAAATAAGAATGCTTCCTAACAAACTACTATTTATTACGAATTCAAAACAGACCCAACGAAAGAATGATGTATTTTAATAATAATAAAAAGCCAACCAATTTTTAAGTAGCCAATTCACACAATACAGTCCCTAAAAAAAAAAATCACACAATATAGGAAGGTAGTGGGTTTAACCACTTAATCATAGTGCATTCTTTGCTTTCGTTTCGTAAGAATTAGCATTTGTCTTCTTTAAAGAATGAGTAACATAATCACACTAAAAAGGTAATAATAACGTAACATTTTTCCCGTAAACATAACTCAGTTGGCAATGACATTATGCTACTTGACAAAAAAATAAATAATAATGTAACATTTTGTTCCTAAAAAAAATTGCAACATTTTGAATCGTAAAAGACCAAAATGATAAAAGATAAAGAAAAAGGAATAAATATTTTTTAAGTAGTTTATTGGCTAGTAATTCACCTTTTGAAAATGAATAAGTTAAGCGTCCAAAATTCGAATTTCGACCCCTACATAAATTATACAATATATCTTTATCAACTGGGTTAAGTTCATTGGACTAAATCATTAATTTCATTTACTAAAAAAAAAAAAAAAGAAGGCTCCGGTAACGAGTAAATTATTTGTGCGTATTCTCACAACTAGCACTCTGTTTGGTAAAAATAGTGGATAGCTTATAGCTTATAGCTGATAGTTGATGACTTATAGCTGATAAGCTAATTGAAGTGTTTGGGAAAATTAGCGGTTCAATAGTTGATAAATGTAAAATGACATAAAAGGACATTTTTTTTTTAGAATAAAAAGGACTTTTTTTTATCATTCTAATTTCTATGAAGACAAGAACAATTATCATTTTTTGGCCATAAAATTTACGCTACTATTAAGCCAATTTTTTTTATTTTTACTCTACTAAATTTACGTTACTATTAAGCCATAAAATTTTGTTAAAAAATTTACGATATCATTGGAATTTTTTGTTTGCTCTACTGTTTTCAATTATCATGTTGGAGCATTATACATTTGTTCAAGTGTTTATCTTAACAACAATTATATTAATCCAAAATAAAGATAATCTTAACAACAATCATGTATTCTGCATTTAATAAATACATCATTATTTAATTTTATAATAAATTATAAGGGGTAAAAAAGGATTTTAGAAAAAATAGTAAGGGTAAAAGTGGAAAAAAAACAATAAGCTATAAGCTATAAGCTCAAACGCTACTTGGAATAGCTTCTGAAAAATAGCTTATAAACTGGTGAAATAAGCTATAAACTAATGGTGAAAAAGCATTACCAAACAGAGCTTTTTTTTGTCAGACGAGCTTATAAGCTATAATCTATAAGTTATAAGCTCATTGATGTGTCTTACCAAACAGACCCGAAATGTCTTCTTTCTTCTTTTCGACAAAGGAAATGTCTTCATTTAACTCTCTAATATATATTTTTCCATCAATTTAATTTTTTTGTTACATCAATTTAAATATATTTTTTTCTTCCTTTTAAGAAAATATATTTGATCTTAGAGTTAAAAACTGAGTATCATACCGACTAATCGAGATCAATTCCACCGTTTATTGATGGGGGACATTTAAATTTAGGGTTAATTATGTTTCTAGTCCCTATAAAATAGCGACCTTGTGAGTTTAGTCCTTACTTAATTTTAATAGCATTTTTAATCCCTAATTTTGTTTTTCTGCACTGAGTATTAGTCCCTACTCAATTCAAATTTGTTTAATTTATGCTTAAACTCTTAAATTTTTGAACAATTTTTTGCAGACATGTTTAGAACATTACTAAAAGTTCCTCCGCAAAAAATTATCGCAAAATTTGATTTCTACATCCAGATTTTATTACTTTTTATCTTTAACTTTTGTCGTTTTAAAAAATTCATATTTAATTCATTTCATGTCAGAAAATTCTAAATTTTAGTAAACGAACCTTTCATAGTGTTCTAATCTTGTCTTAAAAAAATCGTTCAAAAATTTAAGAGTTTAATGATAATTAATCAAACTTTGTTTTAGCAGGGACTAAAATTATAAGTAAAGGTTTTTTATAGGGACTAAAAATGCTATTAAAATTAAGTAAGAACTAAATTTACAAGGTCGCTATTTTATAAGGACTAGAAACATAATTAACCCTTAAATTTAAAGCCAAAGAAAAACAGTCCCCTCCAATAAGTTACTAGGTCATTTTCGAGTCACTAGAGTACTTATCAAACAAAGAAAAACATATACGGATAATCCAAAATACTTCCAACAAATTATAATCAATCCATAAGCACTTATTATAAGTATGTACGATCCATCTCGTTTCCAAATATTATTCGTGGGGATTTTTCTTCTCTATAAGAATAAGCTTAAAATATAGTATATAGTCTAAATATTCCTATGCATCTTACCTGATGACTAAATAATTTTGTGAGATCTGGAAAGAATCTTCAGGAACATATATAAAGTATTTTTCAATTAACAAGTGTTTCATTATATCTTGTTGAAATGTTAAATTGCAGTCCTAGTTGCATTTGTGCGTGTTCATAACCCCCTCCTTCTTAATATTTTGTAATTGAAACAAGATCTGATAAAGATTGGACGTTAAGTACAGACAAAATGAAACTAAATATGAAATTTTCTTTGCTCAAAGTTTGGATGACAAAAGAAAAGCTCTCCCAACAAAAACTCAATAATTCTCTAAATCTAATGTTGCCATTGTTTTTTTATGTCAAAATAATCATGCCACTCTGTGAAAACAGATCAGCACAAGCAATAGTGTTAACTAATGTCATTTATTTTTAAAGACAAGAGTAAAGACATCTTATTATAAGTTGAACGGAACCTTGATCTTTTAACTTATTAACCATTAGTCCAAACCAGTTGAATTATCTCACTTTCAAAATGTTTTCGACCACCACTCCACCGAAAGAGTCTCATGCATTTATAAGTAATTTGACACTTATAGTAAAATCTCTATCATCCTCTTTCCTCAACCAAACACATGATCTCATTGAATTAGTATCATCCTCCTCCAACAATATTTCTCACTTTATTTCACATTTTGGAACCAAGCATACATTTAATTTTAAAAAAAAAAATATTCTTATACATAATTAAAATGAACGGATTGCCTATTTAATAAGAACTCCTGTTTTTTATTTTATTTTTGTAGAAATTTAATAAGAACTCCTGTATCATAATGGTTGGATTTATTAGAATTCATTATATATATTAAACTGAATAAAATTAAGAAGATTCCTGTAAAAAAAAAATTAAGAATGCTCATTCAAATTCAAATCATTTGTAAGTAAAATTTCACTCCATGCCAAGAAGGCAAAAACAACATTTTAATTTTATTTTCTTCATAAAAACAATTTTTTTTTTTATAAATTAAAACTTCATTCAAGAGATAAAAAGAGAATCAAGAAGTTGGGATGATGTAAATCTAACCCAATAAAAGATAAAGACAAAATAAATAAATAAAAACTTAAATTGTAGTAGAGTTCTACCCCTATATTTTCGAGAATAGTCATTCTCTGGTATTGCCTCGTTCATGGAGCCAATAATGTGCATAGCATGATATGTATTACCCTCGCGACTCCATCCATTTGGACATCTTCTAACCCATTGTTCAAACCATGGAGCACTCAATTCGTCGAATTCTACTTTCAACCCAACCATATATTCAGAGTCCATGTCTTCTTCATCTCTGTATCTAAATCCATCAGACGAATATTCACCCGATTCTCCATCACCTTCAAAATCAATATCTAGCGAAGAGTTAACGTCATTACCACTTGCATCACTCCCCTCCTCTCCCCAAAAAGGCATGCCCTCAAGCCAAGCAACATGTGCCTAAAAATTGGTACGATCTACTAGTTGATCAAATCTACATGAAGGTTGTTGTATCTGCAACTGTAACATGCGCATCTCATCATGCAAGGAAGTTAAAGCCTTATTTTTGTTGTCAGCAATGCCCCAATTGTGAGTGAAAGTGTCTTGGTAAAGATGGTGCTTGCAGATTTGGTGGTGCTTGTGATTTAGTCTTTTGCTTCATCTTTTCAAACCAATTAACATCTCAAGATTGAGCTTAAGTTGTCATTAAAGATCAAAGTAAGCGACAATAGATTGAGTTTGAATTTCAAAAAAATTATTTTAGGTTCTGCGAAATTCCCTGAGAGATTTAAAACTCACTTAGCAATTTGCTTCACAAAACTCAAATGATTGTTTCATGCTTCATTTTTCAAATATTTCCACTAAGTACTTGTATTTCATTCATGTTTTAGATTATCAATCACATAAAGAAAGCAACCCTGGATGTGAACGAAGTTCAAACAATAATTCAAAATTTCCACATGGGTTTGTGATTAAGAACAAAAAAAAAAATTAAAGTACTTCCTCATGTCCTATTTATAAGAAACAATTATTTTTTTAAATTCATTGCATAATTGATATAATCAGTCTAATATTCTAGAACGGATATATCAATTATTCAATAAATCTAAGTACATGAATCTTGGTACGCTTTTGGGTTGTGACCTTTGACTTATCACATGTGAATTTAATTATAAATAAAGACTTTTTAATCCAGAACATACAAATACGTATATTTTAATTACTTATTAAGACTTGTGTCAAGAGTTAAAACATCAAAAGATAAAAATAAAAAAAAACGAAGGGAGTACCATCTAATTACAATGCCCTTTTCTTTTAGAACAATGTTGGAAGATACTCCCTCTGTCCCTATATATAAGCACCATTTGCCTTTAATAAAAGGGTGCTTATATATAGGGACCGAGGGAGGAACATATTAGTTGAAACTCGAGGGTCAAACATATTTAGCCTTTAATGTGTGTTTCTCTCCCCCTCTCTATATATTAAATGCAATTGTTATTTTATTTTTTATATATAAAACCATGAGTTATTACAAGTATTGTTAATATATTAACATGTCAAATAAAAAAGTACTACTATCTTTCAAAAAACCAAAAGTACTACTAAGATCGTACTAAAGAAAATACCAGTAGGTCCTTTCAAAAAATAAAAAATAAAAATACTAGTTGGTATCGATTATCTAAGCAGAATGTCATGCTGTCGTCATTTCAATTTTTTTAAAACAAATTAGAGGATTGTTTTAGATTAAAAAAAAGGAAAATGTTAAGAAAACAAATATAGTAAAATTTTCTTGAAAGATATGTAATCAAACTTTAAAAGTATAAAAAATGTTCATGACCCCAAAAATATTATTATCTAAAGGGTCATGTTAACCAGTGCCCCCGGGGCACTGGTTAAGGAAGGCAAAAGAGGAAATTTTAAATAAAAATAATATACTTTTTCAGCTTTTAATGCACTGATTACACATCTCTCAATGCAAATCCTACTATATTTGACCCTTAACCAGTGCCCCCGGGGCACTGGTTAACATTTCCCTTATCTAAACCACAATGTATTTTTAGTTTTGTTCAAGTATTTTAATGACTAAAAATTCATTTTTTTTTTTTTTAGAGTGAATAAGTGAGGTTCCAGAATTCGAACCTCAACTTTCGCATATATAATAGAACAACTTTAGTCTCTACCAATTCAATTAAATTCAAGGTAACTAAACCACATTGTATTTTTATTCTTGTGTTGAGAGGACTATGAAGGTGAGAAAAACACAAGAAGAGAGGTTGAATTGTGTTTACTTTTTCTTCGTTTTCTCCTAAGCTGAAAACACTTGGTCAGAAGCAGATAGAGGGCTGCTTCTGAAGTGATGTTCAGAACTAACTTGCAGCAGATAAAAACACCCACACACACACACAGAGAGAGAGAGAGAGAGAGAGAGAGAGAGAGAGAGAGAGAGAGAAGAAAGACACAAAGCAATTATACAGGTTCCTTCCACAAACCGGAAGTAGTCCTGTCCCCCTTGCACTTCCAAGGAGAGTTCACTATAATGTAATATCTGATTACAACTGCTCACTGCTACAACTAGCAAGAGACTTCAAATTACTCAAGCACAACTGCAAGAGACTTCCTATGCTCCTGAACACAATCAAGAGACTTCTAATGCTCAAGCACAACTGCAAGAGACTTCTAATCAAACAGAATTACAAAGAAAAATGTTTGAGATTGAACACTTGTTATACAATCAGTGGTGTTCACAATAAAAATCAGATACAAACTCTTAAGACTCTAGAATTTCTAAGATATGAACTTTGAAACAGAAATTCTAAGTGAACTTTGAATGTAGAACAATTTCAGCAGAGTTTTGGCACTTGTAAATTGTTGTTAAGTCTGATACCAATTGTTTTATCTTGGTTTTCGGGTGTCAAACATTGATTAAGTTTGAACCTTTTAAACCGGTGATATCTTATTTTTTCTTGGGAAGGGAAAAAGTAAGCAAAACCCTTGAGAATCGAGGTCCGGGAGTTGTTTTCGCTACGGGAAGGTGTTAGGCACCCATAACGACTATAGTATCCTATAGGAACCGTCTTTAATTTCTACGCGCGCGCTTTATTTTTAAATGCTATTTTGAAAGATGATATTAAGCCTAAAGGTATTCTAAGTGAAGAATTGGAGGGAGAAGAATGTGTTTGAATTTTATTTTATTTGAATTGAAGGAATTTTGTTCCTTGCCTACGTACCCGTTTAAGGGATCAAATCCACCGTAGTTCTCTTCCAAAAATGTTTTTGTTTTTGTTGGTTGATTTTAAGTTTGAAAATGGGATTTTGAAGAATAGAAAGAGGCCTCAAAGGCATGAGATTTAGAAAAGGTGAGGTGGAATTAGTTATTTGCAAAATATGGTCAAAGTATTATTAAGATTCATTAAGATTTTGATTAAGAAAAAGAAAAGGAAAATTCAATGGGATTTTGATCCCAAGGTTTATTTAGAAAATGGTTTGAATGGTGTTTGTTCATATTTTTTGGGAAATTGATTTTTCCTAAGTATAAAGCCTAAACATTCATCTAAAACATACAATCCTAAACATACATCTAAACATGCATATTCTAACTATATACCTAAAGTGATGTGTGTGCATGTGTCGGTGCTTTTGTCGGTGTACATCATTAGAGTCCATTGTCCTTATTACATCATGCCCTAGTTTACATTCTATGGTCTTGCAAGGAATTTAAAGGCATAAAAGTATAGTACAAGAATTCCTAAGTTTACATTCTAATTTTTGCATGAATTAAAAAGTGTGAGAAAGATAGAGACTAAGAATATAAGATGGGAATGAAATGCCTTATGAAATGAATGAAAACATGAGATGGAGAAGTTAGTAGCACATGACAATATCAAGAAGTAAAAGCAAGTAAAAATTACTATAACAAAAGCAAAGAAATTACCACAAAAACATAGCGAAAATGATGCAAGATAGAGCTAAAATCCTACTACAAAATGCAAGGTTCACGTGACTTATAATCCTCACATTTTAACACATTTTAAAGACATGAACTCAGATTGTAAAATGGGGATCAAAGGGGTGTGATAGACCATGCATTTTAATAGTGAATTTAAGCATACTTTGCATTATTTATTCACAAATGAATCTTGCAAAGCAAGCAACTAGGCACAAGACACACATTCAACAAAAAACATACCCACAGTAGCAAAAATCCTCACAACATCACATATCATGAATTACCAACATCTATCAAGAAATGGAATTGAAACTAGGCAAAAAAACCACAAGTTTTTAACATAAAATCTTACAATTAAAGCAAGAAAAATCCACACTATTTTCTATCAATTTTCAACACAACACATATCATAAAAGACTACAAAAAATAGAAGAAAAACGTATGAATTAATTCAGAATTTTTCGGCAACAAAACACATGCTTGGGGGTACGAACAGCAAAAAACAGTTAAAAGGCACATGAATGGGGGGTGCAAACAGCAAAACTGTGGTGATTCTTTTTTTAAAAACAAGAAAAGAGAGATGGGCCTAGGTTATGGGTATGGAGCGGTTCAACCCATGGGTTATGGGTATGGGTCGGTTGGGTGAGATATAAGAGGTTTTTGCTGGTCCAAATCCTCATTTCCTCACACAAACCTCTCTCTAGAAAATCAAAACAACTCCCTCTCTCTCTAAGAACAAACAGCAGCGCCCCCAACCACCATCTTCTCCGACGAGAAATAATTTTCCGGCACGGTGGCCGGTGGTGGCACCACCGTGCCGGAGTAACCAAACTACTCCGTTTTAAAATCTTTTCACGTTTTCGGACATCTTTCTTCCTCCTCTCCTTAATTTCGAAATCAGTTTCCACCAAAACAACACTAAAAATCCTCGATCTACAAGTGTATCAAACGAAAGAAAAAACACATTCAATCAAGGGAAAGTGAGATTTACCTCTGTTTGGATCGGAAATGAACAAAGAGCAACGGAGCACTTCGATTCTTCACTCTGATGTCGGTTCCGATGTATGTGGACGTTGCAGCTCTGACTTGATGAACGCACCGTTCTTGTGAGGTTATGTTCCTTCTCTTCCCTTCGTATTTCCTTCGTCCTCTTTCCGGTTCCGTCGTTTCAATTCGATCTGTTGCTTGTTGTCTCCAAACCGCAAAGCTTCCTCCCTTCACGTTCTTGATTCAGGTTTGGATTGATGCCGATTTCGAAAACAGAATTGTGTTTGTGGATGATGATATTGGATGGAGGTTAGATTGTTGGAGAAGATGATGATGATGAGTTCGAAAAAATGGCTTGGATTTTGTAATTGAAAAAAATGGCGTGTTGTTGATGGATTGGGGTGGTGGTTAGAGGTTGTTGTGATGGTTTTGTGGTGGTGAGAGATGGTTTATGAGTTTGTTATGGTGGTTGAAGATGAAGATTGATGAAGATGGTGGTGGTTTATGGTGGTGGAAATTAGTTATGGAGTTTGTTAGGGTGGTTGAAGGTGGAGGAGGTGATTTGTTATGGTGGTGGAAATTAGCCACGTGAGAGAAAGAAAAGAGGGAAAGAAAATGGATTTTTGTTATTTTTTGTGATTTTTTTTTTGTGGAAAAATGATTGAATGTGTGGACTTTGACCATGGCTTTGACTTATATAGGTGATGAGGTAAGCCTTGGACCAATTGGAGTGGGACATGTGGCACTAGACTTGTAACAAACTCTTAAGGACCAATAGCATTTGGACACATGGCACTTGGACTCTAACAAACTTAAAAAGGGATTAAAATGCAAATAACAAAAGTACAAGGACCAAAATGAAAATTAAAACTAAAATTGAGTTGAAAAAAGTAAATTGAAAATTAACGCAAAGCGAGACGATTAAAAACAACAAAGCAGATTAAAATGAATCAGAAATATTATGTGAAATGACCAAAACGCCCCTAGGGACTAAAACGACTTAAAATGGTTCAGATTCAATTTTAAAATGGTTTTTTAACAGGGAATTAAAGCAAGAGTTTATACAAGTGAATTAAAAGACTCAGAGACAATTTTTAGAATTTAAACAGGATTTTAACACATGAAAAGACTAAAATGCCCTTAGGGGCAAAACTGACTCAAAATGACTTCAAATGTAACTTTTAAAAATGGATTTTGACATGGAATTGAAATAGAAACCTATCAAACTATTTGAAAGGACTCAAACAAATTTTCAAAGATCGAAAGAAATTTTAACATGGGAAATGACTAAAATGCCCCTAGGGGCTAAACTGACCAAAAATGACTCAACTGATATTTTTTTGAAATGAATCTTGACATGAGATTGAAACAAAGACTTATACAAACCAATTTAAAAGACTCAAACAATTTTTCAAGGATTAAAATGAGTTGAATGCAGGAAATGACTAAAATACCCTTCTATGTGAATTTTGCAAATAACATTGAAATAATATGCAGAGAAAGATGCAATTGATCAGAGACATATCAAATGAAAATACAAGAAAAGAGGAATTGAGTTAGTATTTTTAGGTCCAAAATTAGGGTATAACAGCTGCCCCTATTTAAGTTTCTTTGTCCGGAGAGTCAAGAGACGAAGTCTTTGAGTTGACGGGACGAAGATACTTAAATATTAACATTTGCACTGTTTTTGGACATAAAAATACGCTTTTAGATTTTCAAAAATATGAATGCCATGCAATACTTTGATTATGAATGCAAGACAAACAACTGGAGTCCATGGAACATGTCATGTCACTGGGGATTCAGGTGGACATTGACAGGGTGGACAAACCAGGGGATAGAAAAAGGGTACAAGCTGTTCTTTGGATCGAACTAGCCACTTGGCCAAGGAATACAAAGCAAGAGATAGGTGCAAGCTGTTCTTGGGATCGAACTTGGCACTTGACCGGAAACATAGACATATAGGCAGATACAAGCTGTTCTTTGGATCGAACTTGACACTTGATTGAAAATACAAACAGATAGGTAGGCACAAACTGTTCTTTGGATCGAACTGGCTGTTTGGCTGGAGATATAGACAAAAGGGTAGATACAAACTGTTGTTTGGATCGAACTTGTCGCTGGATCATCACCTCATCATGCTGGTAGGTGCAAACTGTTCTTTTAGATCGAACTTGCCGTTTGACCGATAACAAAGAATAAGCTGGGTACAAACTGTTCTTTGATCGAACTTGTCGTTTGTCCGGAAGCATAGGTATATAAGTAGGTACAAGCTGTTCTTTTTGATCGAACTAGCCACTTGACCAGTAACAAGATATGTTGGGAGTCTGATTTGACAAGATACCTATTGAGGGTAAATTGTCATTGACTTGGTTTGAAGATAAACATGACCATTTTTGTTGGCCCAAAAGCAAATTGAGAGTGAATTGACATTGGCTTGGATTGAATTGAAAGTTGACATTGAAAGAGACATTGAGATTGATTAGAAACATAGACATAGACATTGGATTGGAGAGTTGAAATTGACATTGAGATTGGATATTGACATTGACATTGGATATTGACATTGAATTTGAAATTTGAAATTGACATTGACATTGGATATTGACATTGACATTGACATTGGGATTGGATATTGACATTGAAATTGACATTGATATTGAATTGAAATTGAATTGAAATTGGAGATTGACATTGAAATTGACATTGACATTGCTTCGAATTGAGATTGAGTTGAATTGAAATTGAGATTGGAAATTGCTTCGAATTGACATTGAATTGAATTGAAATTGAGATTGCTTCGAATTTGACAGTTGGATTGAATTGAAATTGGAATTTGAGAGTTGAGATCGCATCGAATTTGACAGTTGAAATGATTTGGAATTGAAATTGGAGATTGCATCGAATTTGACAGTTGAATTTGAATTTGACAGTTGGAATTGAAATTGAAATTGAAATTGAGTTTGACAGTTGCAATTTGGATTGAGTTGAGATTGGGAACTGAGTTGGATTGAAAGTTGAAATTGGAAATGCAGCATGTATGTATGGCATAACAAGATTATTGAATTGCATGAGCACATAAAATGCATGATTATGCATGTATGAATGCTTAAAATGCATGATTGGTTTGTAACTTGACAGAGAAGTTTCACAAAGGCAGACAAAAAATTGGAAGGTTGGGCACGTAGTGGCTCGTGCTGCAACATATTCACAGGGGAGAACCTCTTTGGTGAGACCGTCGTTGAAAGACGTATCAAAAACCATGGCTGAGGGCAATAAAACTTGTAGAGGAAGTAGTCTTGGAAGATTCTTGGATACAGGTCGTCGTTGCTAGGCGTATCAGTGCTGGGTAAACACTTGGATGTTCGCATCTGTGGTCAATGCTTTTCATTATTTCATTCTTTCATTTTTCAATCCCATTTTTGCCTGAACCGCCCTTTCGGGTTTTCGATTCACCGGGGAATAAGATTCTTTTCATTGCCCCATTTTTGCCTGAATTGTCTTCATAGGTTGTCAATCAGCGGGGTGCTCATTTTTGCCTAAGCCGCCCTTTCGGGTTTCCAACTTAGCGAGCTTTTCATTTTCATTTTCATTTTTCTTTTCAGTTTCATTCTGTTTTTTCATTCTTGTCATTGACCACAGATCATCCTGGGGAGTAACCTGCTTGTAACATGTATTGAAATAGACATTGACATTCATTTGTTCATGCATGTTTCATTGAAATGTACCCTATTGCTCAGGTTTGCTTTCAAAATAGACAGAAAAAGATTTTTCAATGTTCAAAGATGTTTGTTTCAGATATTGGCATTATCAAATGGAAAGAAAATATTTTGTATATAGCATTGAAAATAGGAAGAAAAATAGAGTTTCAAACAATAGCACAGGCTCAAAATGATGTAGAAGAGTGAAAGTCCGCCAAAGGCATGACTTCACGGATTTACAAAGCTTGGAAAATGGTAATTTTATTGGTTGGTGATACATTGAACACGATGACCGCTACATTTCATAGAAATTTTGAATTCACAAGTACATAAGCCTTTGATGAAGATGATCATTGACAGTTGCAGATGCCCCAAGGGGTGATGGTGATTTGCCAGATATAGTTACTTGTCTTTTATTGACCTCATTTTTGCATGAACCGCCCTTTCGGGTTTTCGGCTCATCGAGGCGCTCAATCTTGCCTGAGTTGCGTACAAACTCAGCGAGCTTTTTCATATTCATTTTTTTTCGTCCCTAACTTTTGCCTGGATCGCCCTTTCGGGTTTTCGATCCACCGGGAAGCGCATTTTTGCCTAGGCCGCCCTTTCGGGTTTTCAACCTACCACGCTGTTCTTTTCTTTTTAGACAAAGTATTTCTTGACTATATCGGCATTAACAGGATTTGGGAGTTCAACACCATCTATGTGTGTAAGAATCAAAGCACCACCATAGAAGGCCTTCTTGACGACATAAGGACCTTCATAGTTAGGTGTCCACTTGCCCCTTGGGTCGGGTTGCTGGCTTATCCTTCTTTTCAATACAAGTTCGCCTTCCTTGAATTCTCGAGGTCGGACTTTCTTGTCAAACGCATTCTTCATTCGTACTTGATACAACTGTCCATGAGCCATAGCATCCATACGTTTCTCTTCAATCAGATTCAATTGATCATATCGACTTTGACACCATTCAGCCTCAGTTAATTTTGCTTCCATGATCACTCGAAGAGATGGAATCTCCACTTCCAGAGGGAGAACTGCTTCCATGCCATATACCAAAGAGAAAGGAGTTGCCCCGGTTGAACTGCGCACTGTGGTACGGTAACCATGCAAGGCAAACGGTAGCATTTCATGCCAGTCCTTGTAAGTAGTGACCATCTTCTGAACAATCTTCTTGATGTTCTTGTTAGCGGCCTCGACCGCACCATTCATCTGAGGTCTATAGGGAGAAGAGTTGTGATGTTCAATTTTGAATTCTTCACATAAAGCCTGCATCATGCTATTATTCAGATTGGAACCATTGTCAGTGATGATCTTGTTGGGAACACCGTATCGACAGATGATGTTATTCTTGATGAACTTCACAACCACTTGCTTGGTCACATTTGCATAGGAGGCGGCTTCAACCCACTTGGTGAAATAGTCAATTGCCACTAGAATGAAACGATGTCCATTGGAAGCCTTTGGTTCAATTCTTTCGATCATGTCAATGCCCCACATAGAGAAAGGCCATGGGGAAGAGATAACATTGAGAGCGTGTGGAGGCACATGAATCTTGTCAGCATAAATTTGACATTTGTGGCATCTCTTAGCATGTTTGTGGCAATCACGCTCCATAGTTATCCAGTAATAGCCGGCTCTTAACAGCTTTCTTGACATGGTGTGGCCCGAAGCATGGGTCCCAAAAGTACCGTCATGTACATCATGCATCAATTTCTCAGCTTCTTGTTTATCAACACATCTCAATAAGACCATGTCATAGTTCCTCTTGTATAGGATTTCTCCGTCCAGAAGGAATTTACTAGCCCATCGTCTCAAAGTCTTTTTATCCCTGTTGGAAGCACCAGGTGGATATTCACGATTCTGCAGGAAGTGTTTGATGTTGTAATACCAAGGCTTTTTATCATTCACGTATCTATCAGCTTGATCTGGCATATTTTCAATAGTAAACACATGAGCGGGTCTATCGAGACGCTGCACTTTGATTACGGGCACATCATTCCAGTGATTGACACGAAACATGGAAGACAGAGTAGCAAGAGCATCAGCCATCTGATTTTCATCCCGAGGGATGTGGTGCAGCTCGACCTTGGTAAAGTATGTCAACAGACGTCTTGCATAGTCACGGTATGGGATCAGCTTCTCATGATGAGTCTCCCATTCACCCTTTATCTGGTTAATAACAAGTGCAGAATCTCCATAGATGTCAATGTGCTTAATTCTCAGATCGAGGGCTTCTTCAATGCCCAAGATGCATGCTTCATATTCAGCTATGTTGTTTGTGCATTCAAAGGTTATTCGAGCGGTGAAAGGAATGTGGTGCCCCTGCGGAGTTACAATGATGGCTCTAATTCCTTTACCATAAGCATTAACAGCGCCATCAAACACCAATCCCCACTTGCTATTGGGGTCCGGCCCTTCATTGATCAGTGGTTCTTCACAGTCTTTTGCTTTCAGATACATAATCTCTTCATCAGGGAAATCAAACTTAATTGGCTGGTAGTCATCAAGAGGCTGACAAGCAAGATGCTCAGCAAGGACACTTCCTTTGATTGCTTTCTGAGCTTTGTACACAATATCATATTCAGACAACAACATTTGCCAACGCGCAATTTTTCCAGTAACAGCAGGGTTCTCAAAGATGTACTTGATTGGATCCATTCGGGATATCAACCAAGTTGTATGATTCACCATATAATGACGCAGGCGTTTGGCAGCCCATGCTAAAGCACAACAAGTCTTTTCAAGAATTGTATACCGAGTCTCACAGTCGGTGAACTTCTTGCTCATATAGTAGATAGCATGCTCTTTCTTACCAGTCTCATCTTGTTGACCGAGAACACAACCCACTGAATCATCTAACACTGATAGATACATAATCAAAGGCCTCCCTTCCACTGGTGGGACAAGGATAGGTGGTTCTAACAGGTATTCTTTAATGCTATCAAAAGCTTCCTGGCATTCATCATTCCATACAATAGGTTGATTCTTTCTAAGCAATTTGAAAATTGGTCCACAAGTAGTAGTCATGTGAGATATGAATCTTGAAATGTAATTCAGACGTCCGAGGAAACCTCTGACTTGCTTCTCAGTTTGAGGGGCCGGCATCTCTCTGATGGCTCGGACTTTATCAGGATCAACTTCAATGCCTCTTTGACTGACAATGAAGCCAAGCAACTTTCCAGATCGTACACCGAAGGTACACTTGTTAGGATTCAATCGCAGCTTGTATTTTCTCAATCTTTCAAACATCTTTTTCAAATACACCACAAGCTGCTCTTCATCACTTGACTTTACAATCATATCATCAACATATACTTCAATCTCTTAGTGAATCATATCATGGAACAGAGTAGTCATACCCCTTTGATAGGTAGCACCAGCATTTACCAAGCCAAACGGCATCACTTTATAACAGAACGTTCCCCACGGAGTGATAAAGGACGTCTTTTCTCTATCTTCAGGTGACATTCGTATTTGGTTGTAACCAGAGAAACCATCCATGAAGGAGAACACCTTGGATTGAGCAGTACTGTCAACGAGCACATCAATATGAGGCAATGGGAAGTTATCTTTTGGACTGGCTTTGTTCAGGTCTCTAATCAACACACATTCGAACTTTCCCATCCTTCTTTGGTACTGGTACGATGTTGGCAATCCACTCAGGGTATTCAGCTGTCATGAGGAAACCCGCATCAATTTGCTTTTGTACCTCAGCCTTGATCTTAAGAGCCATGTCTGGACGAGACCTTCTCAATTTCTGTTTGACAGGAGGACATTCAGGTCTTGTCGGTATCCGATGTTCCACAATCTTGGGATCTAGACCCGGCATATCTTCATAGGACCATGCGAAGACATCTGGATAATCATGGAGAAGCTGAATAATCTTCCTTTTCACCTCTGGCTCAAGTGCAGCACCAATCTTGATCTCTCGCTTGTTTTCTTCAGTACCCAGGTTGATGAGTTCAATCTCTTCCTGGTGAGGCTGAATGGCTCTCCTTTCTTGCTCATGCAGTCGAGTGATCTCATACGGTATCTCTTCGTCATCTTCCTCATCTTCAGCTTCATATACAAGGAATTCAAAATTTGGAGGAACCATAGGGTCACTGTGTTCAACGGGTTTATTGTGGTTCAATCTGCATAATATGATTGGGATGATTTTTTTTTTTAAAAGTTTTTCATGCAAATTTTTGAAATTAATAAGAAAATACAGATGTTTTGGTTTTTTCTGGCATTACCATTATTTCCAAGAAAAAGGCACTAAAAAGTAAAAAAACGAAGAGTCGTGAGAAAGACGACAACTTTTATTGATAACGGCAATGCCGAAACAAACACGCCCTTACAATGATATCACTTTCGCCTTGGGCAGAGCGAAAGGATTGTTATTTTGAAAACAAAGAAAAACATGAGCAACAAGACACATTATATGGAAGCATGCATGACTAAAGGAACATCAATGGCCTCCCAATTTCTCACGGTGCCTCCTGGTACAACAAATGTAGGCACACTACTTTCAGCAGCATCTTCAGCAATAACATTGATAAACCCAGCACTGTAGAAAGTTCCTGTTGAAATGCCTGAGGTCGGGGAGAATCCAAGGCCCTCTTTACGCTTGTTTTCCAAGATCTGAATCACTTTGCCCCAACCAGCAGCTTGTCCTTCTTGAACAGCCTTTTGGGCGTCTTTCAATGAAGCCATAGCAGTACCAGCTCTTCGAGGCTCCGCGCCTTCAACAGTCAAGCCTTGAAATGACGTCCCTTCAGCGGACCCTGCTTCAACACAAGAGAAAGATGACACTTGGCTAACCAGATATGCTTCTTCACCATGTACAGTGACGATCTTACCGTTCCTCATGAACTTGAGCTTTTGATGCAAAGTAGAAGTTACTGCTCCAGCGTCGTGAATCCATGGTCTTCCGAGGAGACAACTGTAAGAAGCATTGATGTCCATGACTTGGAAAGTAATCTGAAATGTCTCTGGACCAATGGTGATTGGCAAGTCTACCTCTCCAAGAACATCTTTGCGAGATCCGTCGAAGGCTTTAACCAGATAGCTACTTCCCCTCAAAGAGATTCCATGATGGCTCAATTGCCTTAGTGTAGACTCAGACATTACATTCAAGGAGGATCCAGTGTCCACCAGCACGTTGGATATCATGTCAGATCTACAATGCACGGAGATATGCAGAGCCAAGTTGTGGCATTTCCCTGCTTCGGGGAGTTCGTCGTCACCAAACCCCAAGTTATTGCAAGCAGTGATGTTACCCACTATTCCATCAAACTGATCCACAGAGACTTCATGATCAACATAAGCTTGTTCCAGTACCTTCATCAACACTTTCCTATGAGCTTCTGAGCTCATAAGCAGAGACAAGATGGATATCTTTGACGGAGTTTGCAGCAGCTGGTCAACAATCTTGTAGTCACTCTTCTTAATAAGTCTCAGAATTTCATCCAGATTAGATTCGTCAATAGATTGGCCTGATGGGCCAGTGCTCTTGTCAATAGGAGGATCAACCAGTGGAGTTATGGTGGCAATAGGTGTGACCACCTTCTTTTGAAACAAGGGTGGACGGACTTTCCCGCTTCTCAGAGCTGTAATTTCACCGGCAACATTGTCAACTGTAGCTGGGGATATCAGAGGCACCTCCACTCCATTCTCAATCATGGTTGCATTGTATTTGTAAGGAATTGCTTTTGTAGAGGTATAAGATACAGGACCAGGTAACCTGATCACCAAAGGCTCAACATTCCTTGTCTTAGATACACTTTCAGCGGGAGAGTCATGAAACACTGGCACAATCACACATACATCACTGGCAATCAAGTATTTGTCATCCATTAGACTCTGGATATCATCTCTCACCACACAACAGCCCATAGGGTTTTGGAGACATTCTGAACAAGAAGCATGATCATGATTGAACAAAGAAGCCTGACATAGCTTGACATGTAGCGGTACCAAGGGAGTAACAACATTGCGGACATCCAACATGGGATCCTCTTGAAGAGCGGGGACTCTTTCAAAAGCCTCAATCATATTGACAGCAGCATGGTTTGGAAGTGGATTGTCAAGAACATGAGGAACACTATTCTCAAACGTCAACCGTCCTTTTTCTATCAGATCTTTCACAATATATTTCAAAGCATAGCAACCTTCAGTATCATGACCTTGAACGCCCTGATGGAATTCACATGTAAGATCGTGCCGGAACCTGGGAGGCAATGGATTAGGCGGAGGTTTGCCTGGTCTAGTGACACAGTGCCCCTTAGCAAGTAAAGGTGGGAGCAGCTCAGCATACCGCATAGGTATTGGTGGGAAAGAAGGTCTGGGTCGGGGACCCTGTTGTTGCTGCTGCTGCTGTTGAGCAGGAGGCTGTTGTTGTACTTGTTGAGCAATGGCATTGACGGGTACTGGTGGTTGACCCGGTGGCAGAGGATATTGTTGATAGAATGGTGGGAAGAAAGGATGTTGAGAGTACTGCATGTAGTGATAGGGCAGAGGTAATTGTGCAGCAGCTGCAGATGGGTTACCGGATACCATCCCTACCTCAGATTCTTTCCTCTTGTGATGGCCATTACCATACTTCTTTGGTGCACTGGTTGAGGATTCACCTTTCTCAAGAACAATGATGCCTTCTCTGACAGCCTCCTCTAGACGAGTTCCCATAGTGACCATGTCGGAGAAGTTGTTTGGAGCAGAGATTATCATTCTTTCCTTATATTCCTTCTTCAGAGTCTTCAGGAATGTCTGTGTTAATTCTTCCTCATCAAGTCGAGGGGAGACACGGGCAGCTGCCCCTCTCCATCTCTGGGCATACTCACGAAATGTTTCATCTGACTTCTGAGACAGAGCCTTAAGAGAGTCCCTATTCGGCTTCAGGCGGGTATTGAATTCATAATGACTTTCAAAAGCAGCAGCGAGTTCCTCAAAAGTATGGATGTTGTCTTTGCTCAAACTAGTGTACCAATCTGCTGCATCATCTGTCAAGCTACTCTGGAAGCAGTGGACCATTAGTGCGTCATTATCTGCGTAGTTTGCCATCTTTCGGACATACCGGATAACATGGTTGTGTGGGCAAGAAGTTCCATTGTATTTGTCAAACTCTGGCTCTTTGAATTTCTTAGGAATCTCAAATCGGGATACCAAGCATAGATCACGAGCTTTAGCAGGAACACCATTGTTTCCCCGACTAGCCTTGACCTCACGGAGTTCTCCAGCCAACTCCCTTAACTGTCTTTTCATAGCTTCCATTGCGGGATCTTGTCCACGCGGAGTATCGACATCAATCACCTGTTGCACAGTGTGGACAATAGGGTCGGTAACAATAGTAGTCACCTGAGGCATAGCAGTGGATACGAGAATCTGTCCTTGACCAGCAAAACCAGAGACACCAGCAGCAGTATTAGGAGAATAGTAAGCTGAGAGGCCATAAGGACGGCCATTGGGCATAACAAACCGAGCATCGGTAGCCACAGTAGACAGTGGGATAGATGGAATTGCTTCAGTAGAAACTGGAATAGATGTGGCTGGTTGTTCTTGTGCAGCCATCATAGCGGACATAGTGTCATGAGCCTTAGCCAAGTCTTCTTTCATAGCAGCCAATTCGGCACGGAGCTGAGCATTTTCTTCTTCAAAGTTAGCCATAATCCTTCTCTTGTGAAATCTTGTTTGATGAACTCTATCTGGTTGGTAGACTTTACGAACACGAGCCACTTTTCAGACTGCGGCGGACAAAACCAGGAGGCAATGAGCACGAGAGAAGTTTTTTTGTGACCAATGAATGCATATGATGCATGAAATGTGTTGATGTATATGCAAAAAGACTCTTTTTTGTGTTATCGAAGGGTTTTTAGACAAATTAGAAACTTGTAAACATTACTAAACAACAATTAACATAAACGGGAAACAAACAACCAACATATAGTTTTACAAGACGATTCCCTTTGAAATGCTAAGCCAAGGGGTAGACTTTGCAATGTAAAACAACATAAACAAATGGAAATAACAACAGGAAAAAGAAATCCTCAAGCATAGGAAGTGGAAGCATCGTCCTCAGACTCAGACTCATAGCTGCAATATCGGGCATAGAAGTCACGGGCACCCCTAGCCCTCTTAGAGTCTCTCATAAGCAACCTATCTTTCTCTTCAATCTCTCTCTTAGCCTTAGCTAACTCTTTCTTCAGTGTCAAGACCTCATGGGTCTGCTGCTCATCCTTTCCATCCAAAGTCATGATCAAGTTCTCAGCCTCATAGTATCTAGCCCTCCATTGATGCTTCTCTCGACTCTCCATAGCTAGATGCTCCTGATACATCTCCTGGGTAGGTGGGAGTAGAGGCAAGGGCATGGTAGGAATAAATGCAGACACATATCTCATAGAGGGGTAAGGCATACCAATCTCCACTGCTTGGTTTATCACCCACTGTGTATAGGCTTCATGAGCAACACCGGACCTTACACCCATGTGCTTCACCTCTTTCTTCCGAAGTTTGGACCAAGCTCCTATGAAATCCTCTCTTATTCCTGTGGGAGCATTGGAGTAGTGAAAGAAGTAAGGAGCTGTAGCAAGATTGATGGGCTTTTCTTTCATCGGGAAACCAAATTGTCGCAAAGCAAGCTCCGGGTTATAGTTGATTCCACCCCGGGTACCAAGAAGAGGTACATTAAGAAATTTTCCTCCACCGAAGATGATTTCCTTGACTCTAGAAGCTGGAGTGAGCCAAACCACTTCATTAGGAGTGAGAGCCATAATCCTTTGTGAAATAGACCAATTCCCCGGATTGTCGTGGAAAGACTGCGGAAGGTGAGAAATAAACCACCTATAGAGGAGAGGCACGCAACAAAGAATGTACCCACGACCCTTGTCGGAACGATCGTGAATAGCATGGTATGTGTCAGCTAGCAGAGTAGGAACCGGATTCTTGGAGTGGAAGATCATAATAGCATTCATGTCCACGAAGTCATCAAGATTCGGAAAGAGAATAAGCCCATAGATGAGAAGTGCAAGAATAGCCTCAAGAGTGTCCTGACAAGTGGTCTTGAGGTTGGCTTTCCCAAGAAGATACTCTGAAGTGAACCCTCGGATGCGTGCCTTAGTGATAAGATTCTTGGAGACATCGGTGGTCCTGAGATAGAGATCTTTAGCAATAACCAATGGAGTAGGAGGATTTTCAGGTCCTGAGAAAGGTACCCCCTTAGCAATAGATAGACCCATCAAGTGAGAATAAGCCTCTAGAGTAGGCACCAGCTGAAAGTCGGGGAAAGTAAAGCACCGATACTCCTGATCATAGAATTGCACTAGAGTGTGCACAAGCTTCTCATCCACATTAGTCTGGAGAATAGTAAGTAAAGCCCCGTAACGACGTCGGAAACCAGTCGGATCCTCAATCTTGAGTGTCAAATCTCTCAAACTAGCCAAATCCACTTCCTTGAACTTGTAGGAATTAGTCTTCTTCATTCCTATAATGTTTACAAATTCAACTTGTCTAAGCCCTTCGATAACAATGCATGGAAAAAGTTTTTGCATGTATGCATGTATGCATGAATGCATGATTATGTTCAAGTTCGGAGAAAACATGGTGGGTTGAGGTCCAAAGTCGAGGAGTCACGGGTGGACACGGTGTCCGGTGAAACTAGGGCTTTAGGAAAATAGTAACCGGGTTCTAAAAAGGTTCCCAAGTTGCAACCTCTCCGACGTATATCATGGTGCCACGAGACAAACACTCGCTCCATGATTATCCGTAGAAGGTCTAACTTGAGTGTAGTATCGCGTGACAACTAAAACTCGAGACAACACTCGGTTTAGCCTCCGCACTACATCCTAGAAAATGGCCATGGATGGGTTTGGTTATCTACGGTTCATAGCGTCATAGAACAATTAGAAGTAAAGTGCCTAAACGCGACAACACGCGCCGACAACATCACCCCCAAAATGCCTCAGCTATGTGGGATTGATCGCATAATCCAAAACACGAGGCAACCCCCGGAATGAATTGTCGATTATATCCCTCCTAAATCCTAAGTCCACTCAGCCCGGGTGTAGGACTTTTGATATTCTCACCCCACACGTTTGCAAGAAATTAAACATTTATTCACATAGGAAAGCAAGTAAAAGAAACAAGTAAAAAAGAGCGCAAGCGTGGAAATAAAGACTAGGCGTAACTCTCGAATCTCCCCAGTGAAGTCGCCAGCTGTTTTATCTTGGTTTTCGGGTGTCAAACATTGATTAAGTTTGAACCTTTTAAACCGGTGATATCTTATTTTTTCTTGGGAAGGGAAAAAGTAAGCAAAACCCTTGAGAATCGAGGTCCGGGAGTTGTTTTCGCTACGGGAAGGTGTTAGGCACCCATAACGACTATAGTATCCTATAGGAACCGTCTTTAATTTCTACGCGCGCGCTTTATTTTTAAATGCTATTTTGAAAGATGATATTAAGCCTAAAGGTATTCTAAGTGAAGAATTGGAGGGAGAAGAATGTGTTTGAATTTTATTTTATTTGAATTGAAGGAATTTTGTTCCTTGCCTACGTACCCGTTTAAGGGATCAAATCCACCGTAGTTCTCTTCCAAAAATGTTTTTGTTTTTGTTGGTTGATTTTAAGTTTGAAAATGGGATTTTGAAGAATAGAAAGAGGCCTCAAAGGCATGAGATTTAGAAAAGGTGAGGCGGAATTAGTTATTTGCAAAATATGGTCAAAGTATTATTAAGATTCATTAAGATTTTGATTAAGAAAAAGAAAAGGAAAATTCAATGGGATTTTGATCCCAAGGTTTATTTAGAAAATGGTTTGAATGGTGTTTGTTCATATTTTTTGGGAAATTGATTTTTCCTAAGTATAAAGCCTAAACATTCATCTAAAACATACAATCCTAAACATACATCTAAACATGCATATTCTAACTATATACCTAAAGTGATGTGTGTGCATGTGTCGGTGCTTGTGTCGGTGTACATCATTAGAGTCCATTGTCCTTATTACATCATGCCCTAGTTTACATTCTATGGTCTTGCAAGGAATTTAAAGGCATAAAAGTATAGTACAAGAATTCCTAAGTTTACATTCTAATTTTT
Source organism: Medicago sativa (assembly GCF_051527215.1). Classification (NCBI taxonomy): domain Eukaryota; kingdom Viridiplantae; phylum Streptophyta; class Magnoliopsida; order Fabales; family Fabaceae; genus Medicago; species Medicago sativa. Next base: position 7,107,801 of record NC_140753.1, read on the forward strand.
GCATGAATTAAAAAGTGTGAGAAAGATAGAGACTAAGAATATAAGATGGGAATGAAATGCCTTATGAAATGAATGAAAACATGAGATGGAGAAGTTAGTAGCACATGACAATATCAAGAAGTAAAAGCAAGTAAAAATTACTATAACAAAAGCAAAGAAATTACCACAAAAACATAGCGAAAATGATGCAAGATAGAGCTAAAATCCTACTACAAAATGCAAGGTTCACGTGACTTATAATCCTCACATTTTAACACATTTTAAAGACATGAACTCAGATTGTAAAATGGGGATCAAAGGGGTGTGATAGACCATGCATTTTAATAGTGAATTTAAGCATACTTTGCATTATTTATTCACAAATGAATCTTGCAAAGCAAGCAACTAGGCACAAGACACACATTCAACAAAAAACATACCCACAGTAGCAAAAATCCTCACAACATCACATATCATGAATTACCAACATCTATCAAGAAATGGAATTGAAACTAGGCAAGAAAACCACAAGTTTTTAACATAAAATCTTACAATTAAAGCAAGAAAAATTCACACTATTTTCTATCAATTTTCAACACAACACATATCATAAAAGACTACAAAAAATAGAAGACAAACGTATGAATTAATTCGGAATTTTTCGGCAACAAAACACATGCTTGGGGGTACGAACAGCAAAAAACAGTTAAAAGGCACATGAATGGGGGGTGCAAACAGCAAAACTGTGGTGATTCTTTTTTTAAAAACAAGAAAAGAGAGATGGGCCTAGGTTATGGGTATGGAGCGGTTCAACCCATGGGTTATGGGTATGGGTCGGTTGGGTGAGATATAAGAGGTTTTTGCTGGTCCAAATCCTCATTTCCTCACACAAACCTCTCTCTAGAAAATCAAAACAACTCCCTCTCTCTCTAAGAACAAACAGCAGCGCCCCCAACCACCATCTTCTCCGACGAGAAATAATTTTCCGGCACGGTGGCCGGTGGTGGCACCACCGTGCCGGAGTAACCAAACTACTCCGTTTTAAAATCTTTTCACGTTTTCGGACATCTTTCTTCCTCCTCTCCTTAATTTCGAAATCAGTTTCCACCAAAACAACACTAAAAATCCTCGATCTACAAGTGTATCAAACGAAAGAAAAAACACATTCAATCAAGGGAAAGTGAGATTTACCTCTGTTTGGATCGGAAATGAACAAAGAGCAACGGAGCACTTCGATTCTTCACTCTGATGTCGGTTCCGATGTATGTGGACGTTGCAGCTCTGACTTGATGAACGCACCGTTCTTGTGAGGTTATGTTCCTTCTCTTCCCTTCGTATTTCCTTCGTCCTCTTTCCGGTTCCGTCGTTTCAATTCGATCTGCTGCTTGTTGTCTCCAAACCGCAAAGCTTCCTCCCTTCACGTTCTTGATTCAGGTTTGGATTGATGCCGATTTCGAAAACAGAATTGTGTTTGTGGATGATGATATTGGATGGAGGTTAGATTGTTGGAGAAGATGATGATAATGAGTTCGAAAAAATGGCTTGGATTTTGTAATTGAAAAAAATGGCGTGTTGTTGATGGATTGGGGTGGTGGTTAGAGGTTGTTGTGATGGTTTTGTGGTGGTGAGAGATGGTTTATGAGTTTGTTATGGTGGTTGAAGATGAAGATTGATGAAGATGGTGGTGGTTTATGGTGGTGGAAATTAGTTATGGAGTTTGTTAGGGTGGTTGAAGGTGGAGGAGGTGATTTGTTATGGTGGTGGAAATTAGCCACGTGAGAGAAAGAAAAGAGGGAAAGAAAATGGATTTTTGTTATTTTTTGTGATTTTTTTTTTGTGGAAAAATGATTGAATGTGTGGACTTTGACCATGGCTTTGACTTATATAGGTGATGAGGTAAGCCTTGGACCAATTGGAGTGGGACATGTGGCACTAGACTTGTAACAAACTCTTAAGGACCAATAGCATTTGGACACATGGCACTTGGACTCTAACAAACTTAAAAAGGGATTAAAATGCAAATAACAAAAGTACAAGGACCAAAATGAAAATTAAAACTAAAATTGAGTTGAAAAAAGTAAATTGAAAATTAACGCAAAGCGAGACGATTAAAAACAACAAAGCAGATTAAAATGAATCAGAAATATTATGTGAAATGACCAAAACGCCCCTAGGGACTAAAACGACTTAAAATGGTTCAGATTCAATTTTAAAATGGTTTTTTAACAGGGAATTAAAGCAAGAGTTTATACAAGCGAATTAAAAGACTCAGAGACAATTTTTAGAATTTAAACAGGATTTTAACACATGAAAAGACTAAAATGCCCTTAGGGGCAAAACTGACTCAAAATGACTTCAAATGTAACTTTTAAAAATGGATTTTGACATGGAATTGAAATAGAAACCTATCAAACTATTTGAAAGGACTCAAACAAATTTTCAAAGATCGAAAGAAATTTTAACATGGGAAATGACTAAAATGCCCCTAGGGGCTAAACTGACCAAAAATGACTCAACTGATATTTTTTTGAAATGAATCTTGATATGAGATTGAAACAAAGACTTATACAAACCAATTTAAAAGACTCAAACAATTTTTCAAGGATTAAAATGAGTTGAATGCAGGAAATGACTAAAATACCCTTCTATGTGAATTTTGCAAATAACATTGAAATAATATGCAGAGAAAGATGCAATTGATCAGAGACATATCAAATGAAAATACAAGAAAAGAGGAATTGAGTTAGTATTTTTAGGTCCAAAATTAGGGTATAACATCAATCTTTAAGTCTTCACTCCTTTATATAAAGGTGTGAAAGAGACTTTTTGAAATTGTCAGCACATCAAAAAGAGTCGTTTGAAGCTTTGATCAATCACCAATGACCTTTTGCTTGATATGGTAGTTGTCCTATGAAGGATCAATTTCAAATCCAATCCCATTGTGAAGGAACATCGTTGCAGGCAGAGTTGTTTTTCTTGTCTTGTAGCAGAGACAAAATCAGAGTAGTGGAGGTAGTGGATGTACACTTTGTACAATTGTACTTTGTCAACGCTTTTTGAAGATAAGCATCCAATGCCTTCAAATCCTCTCCAATTGACCGTTGCTTTACATTTCTAGTCTTCTGCAATGCTTAGGCAAGTTTAAATCCATTGAACAGCCCTTGAAGCTTTAAGTCTTGCATCTCCTAATGAACTTCAGCTTCTGGTGATCTTCAGCTTCTGATGAACTTGCTTCTGATGACGTCATCACTTCAGGAGCGCTTTGTCTTCAGGAGCACTTTTGACTTCAAGAACACTTCTCTTCAGACGCTTTAAGCTTCCTTTTTGTTGATACTTTAGCTCTCTTTTGTTCATCCAGAACCTATTTAAGATGTCAAATTTTGTCTATGGTCTTGTACACTTGAACAAATATTAGCTTATCCAATTGACAATTTTTAATACCTTGTTATCATCAAAACTCTCAAAGGTTCATTGTTAAACACATTTTGTTCCAACAGGCTATGTGGTTTTTAGTAATATATTTCATTTTAACTTCTTTTAAAAAAAAAAACTCTAGATTAACTTTTTGTATTAGCCGAACTCTTATCTCTACTTATTAAGTTTCTTCCTATATTTTTTTGGATTATAACTATGAAAACTTTTGGTAAAAAAAAAAGGTTAAATAAGTTTTTGATCCCTATAAATAAACTAACATTTCGTTTTACCTTTTTTAAAAATTTCTTCAACTTTTTGTAACAGCCCGATTTTTCGCTAGATTTATTTTATTATTTATTTATGTGTGTTATATGTGCTCTTATGTGATTATTTGCCTCTGTGTGTATTTTTGGTTGGGAATTGTAGAATTTGGTGTTAGAAGGGCATTTTAGTCATTTTGGACTTAAGGGTATTTTGGTCATTTTGAGAGTAGGGGTAATTTAGTAATTTCGTTGAGGATTATTTTTAGTGCTTAGTGAGAGTTGCTATTTTACTAAGTGCTAGGGAGTTGTAGTAATTTATTTTATTACCGGTAAGTGACCGTTATTATTACATTTTACCGTTAAGTGAGTAGTAACATTTTGGGTTAGAATAGAAATGGGTTAGGCCCATTAAGGCATTGTGAGTTGAGCCCAATTAGGTGGAACCTATATAAACTCTAGTTGGTAGAGAAAATAGGGTTTTACCAACATTTTTCACAATTGAGAAGAGATAGAGATAGAGAGAAGATAAGGGTTTGAAGAGTAAGATCTAGAGGGGGCTAAAGGAGGCTAGAGATTCAAGCTTTGGGAGCTAACGTGAAGCCTTAGTTGGTGATTGTGAAGAATTAAGGTAAGGGGGTTAGTCTTTAATCATAATCTAGTAGTTTAATTTCTATCCTAATTCTTTGCATAATTGTGGTTAAGTGGTTAATTTGATTTAAGATGTAGAAAATTGTGCTTAATTTTAATGACATGATTATGTATATGAATTGGATGATAATTGTGTTGTTATTGTTGAATTTGTATGTCAAAATGGGTTTATATGCATATGACATGTTCTTGAATGAAATTGATGATGAATGATGTTGTGGTTGTTAAATTGTGGATGAATTCATGTTCAAATGTTGTTGTTGTTGTTTTAACATGTGTTGTTGAAGAATTGATGCATTGGGTATCATGAATTGGTGAATTGGTGATGAGAATTGTTGTTTTTGTTGAAAGTTGTAAAAGTTTGAAGAATCGGTGAATTTTGATGTATTGATGTTACAATCTTAAAACTTGTGTATGTTTAAGTGTTTGGAAGCATATATGACATGTAAACATCTTTTCGATTAAGTTTTGGGGTTTGGAATGATCAAAATTAGGATTTTGGGGTGAAAAGGGTTGGAACCCGTAACATTTTTGCTGTAGAACTATGAAGGTTCGCTTAAGCGAACGCCAAGCGAACGCGTAAGCGAACGAACATGTAGGTTCTAACTTCAGTTCGCTTAAGCGAACCAGCCCTTCGCTTAAGTGAACCTGCACAGGTTCAACCACTCTTGATTTTTCGTTTCGTGCACTTGGGGACCAATCCGAGCTTTCTAAAATGTTTCTTTGGACTTGTTTAACCTCTGTTTATACATTTAATCCTACTGGAACTTTATTTAAATCAAATTGGACTTGATTTGTGAATCAAACTTAAAACTTTTGAAAATGGTCCAAGAACACTGATTTTTCGAAAACTCGTTTTCTCCGGAAATTGAAGTAGGATTAATGTTGTATAATGTTTATATGATTTCTAAAAATGGTTGTGATTGATTTCATCAAGTCTTAGCATGTTTTGCTTTGAAAATGGCATTCTTTTGGAAAAATGAATAATAGAGACGAACTTTGTGATTTTCATGATTTCGTCGTGTTTAGCCGGTGAAACGCCAAGGTATACCCTACTGTACTTATATGTAGCCTATGGGAATACTTAGTTGAGGCATTGGATCTTGTTTGTTTGGTTTTAGTTCAATACTTCAATTATTTTGAAAATGAGATACCGATAGACGAACTTGGTTGAAAATGCTTCTTTCAAACCAATTACCTTATAAATCTCTCATGAATGGTTTTATATGATTAATTGATGATATGTGGATGATGGTGGACGAATGAATATGATGTTTTTCATGAAATGATGTATTGATCCATTTTACTTGGTGTATGAAGAGTATATGGAATTGTTATGATATTTGGTAAGTTGATGTTGATGTGTGTGATGATGACTCTTATGTGAATTGTGATTGTTGAATGTGTGGACATGTATACTTGATAATGCAAAAGTCGTTGAGCTAGTCAATGTAATTGGAGGTGTACTTTTACATTGTCGTTGAATGTTGTTGAAGTTGTGCATTATCGGGTCGTTGTTGTATGTCCATGCATCATGATCATATCGAGTCATATGTTGAAACGTAAAAGGAGATGAACTTTTACATAGGTGAATTGTAAGAGGAGATGGACTCTTGCATATGATGTTTTTGTTGCATCATGGGTGACGACCTTGAGGAGATTTGGTACCACATGCATATATGTGTCGAGTCTAGGCGCACTGCATATTGACATGATGTCTTGTTGTGGCATGTGAATGATGTTTGTTGATGATGAACGTGTTTGATGAGTGCTAGCTGTGATGCTTGAATTTGTTGTATGATTATAATTATGGAAGTTAATTGTTCATGCAAATTATTTGAGAATTGAATTGAACTATTTATGTCAAGTATTACTATTATCTGTTGATTATGATTAATGTAATGCTTACCCCCAGTGGTTTTGCCGCCTACCTGTCTGTATGGATGGGTAGACGTTGTGCAGGAGTAGTTGCTTTGAGGTGAGTGCTTGGATAGCGGGAGCTTTCTCCGTTATCGTCTGGAGTCGTAGTTTTAGGCTCTGATTAGGTCGTAGAGTCTTTTATGTCTTGTTGATTTCTGTTTTATCTTGCTAATGTTGTCCACTTGTCGGACTTGGAAGATTTTTAGTTGAGGTTGTATTTGACCATGGCATGTATATGTCGGAGTTATTGGTTTGTATCCGCTGCGACTGTTGAGATATTTCATATATATATATATATATATATATATATATATATATATATATATATATATATATATATATATATACATGTATGTTTGGATTTTGGATTTTGTTGAGACGTAGCGTCTATTTCTTGAATATTTGTTATATTCGCGTGTTTTATCGCTTTAATAGAAATAGGGCGTTACACTTTTGGTCCCTCAAAAGTTTTTCACGATCACTTTTGGTTCCTATTTTTAAATCAACTGAAGTGTAGCTTTCATATTTTAGAATAAAGTTTTTTAAGAATGTTTAGAATATTATACGAAAAGAATTAGATTTTTTTAACGTAAGATGAATTACATATGAATTTTTATGTTTTTGTAGCTTAAAAATTTATATTAATTTATGTTTTGTTAAAAAAATTCTAATTTTTTTGTGGAGAGACCAAAACACAAATAACATAGTGATGATAGAAAAAATTTAGGGACTAAAAGTCGAAGAAAAAGTATAGAAGGTCTAGTTTTTTTTTTTTTTGAAGTTGATATGTTTATAAGGACCAGTAACATATTTAACAAAAAAACACTATTAATATACTCTGTGCTTTTGTATTTTTATTTTTACAAAATTATATTTTTGTATGATAATTGTTTTGTTACACACTTTTCATTTTTTAACTAATATTTTCACTTAAGACATTTGATGTCTTAGTTGTTTTCCAAAATTAAATTTTAACGCGCAATGCTAAAACATGTGTTATACTATTACATGCACTAACTTTCCTCAAAGTATGGGTAAACCTTAGGGACATGATTAAGTTTTTGTGCTGAACTGCTGGTTAATTAACAATAGAATATGCATTTGTGGTTCGAATAGGCTTACGCGATCCTGCAAATCATCTTTGAAAGTGATATATCTATCCTTTAAAATATATAAAACAACTCAAATAAGTTACAATGATTGGTTGATTTTTTTATTTTTTTTAGTAAGATAGTGGTTAGAAATTCACTTTAAGTAGCACACTGATTATAAACTCATCCCTTAGGGTATGTTTGGTTCAAAGGAAAGAAAGGGATGAGGAAAGAAAGGTTGAGGAAAGAAACATTTTTCATTGTTTGGAAACACTCTAAAAAGGGATGGAAAGAAATAATCTGGTGGGCCCCACACAAAAAATCCTTCCACACCAAAACGTGCAGAAAGGTTGAGGAAACTCACCATTTTACTTAAAAAGTCCAAAACACCCCTACCATTATTGTTTTTTTTATTTATGTTACTATTCTTTCCTTTTTTGAACAAATGGGTGTTTATGTCAATTACTTAATTCTTTCCTCATACTTTCTAATCCACTTTCTCTTAAACCAAACAACTAAAACAATCCTCTCACTTTCCACTCCCTTTCTTTCCTTATACAATCTTTCCTTTCACTATCTTTCCTTACACTTTCTTTTTGCAACCAAACAGACCCTTAAAGTTGGATAGGTGGGACGTAAGAGTTCAAACCTCAATCTCAGCATATTACATTTATTTATTGTCCCTATCAATTAAGATAAATTCACATAAATCTATGTTTGTTTGAGTTATTCTACGCAAACTTGTCTTTAATAATTCGGTTTTGATCCCATAAAAAACAATATAAATTTGATGGGTCTTGTTAACTTGTGTCTATAAGAAACTAAATGTAGAAACTTAATCTTGGAAATTGTGCATTCATAACCTTAAAAACTTCAAAACTTATATTCTCAATGCAATATTTATTTTTATATTCTATTTTAAGATCCTTATCTTGTGCCCTGAGGGCACAAGTTAACATTTTCCAAATTTGATTTATATTTATGTTTGAGTACAATATAAATATTGAAATAGAAATTTACATAAATTCATACCAACATCGGTATTACCAAACTGAAATAGACGGAATATCTTAAAATAAATATTTTATAATAATAAAACAAAATAAAATCAAAGTATGTATAAGGTGATGTGGAAACACTTTCGAAGCTTCTTAAAGACGATGACTTAACCATAAATATTGTTGTTTAATATTGTTGATATGTTCAAAAAATAATTGAACTAAACTGTTGACGGAGATAGCAAGTGGGACAAGATTTGCAGCGTCCGGATCCTCTCCATTTTCTCTGAAAATGGGGATCGGCATTTCCTTTCTTTGCGGAACGACACATTGCATAAGTGGAAATCAAAGGTTGAGATCTATTCTTTCTTTAAAACCAATTAAAATTATTAATAATAAAAGAATTCAAACAATATTGAACAAAATCAGTTGCCAAATTTAATAAAAACAATCATGGTGCTGCGTTTTCCAATGATGTTTGAATTGGATACCGATATGATTAAGTATAAAATTAAGAGATGACAACCACTTTTTGACAATTTTTGGACAACTTTCTCTCTCATACTCACATGATGTTGTTATTCTCTCTCTTCCTTTTTCTCTCTCCATTGTTTTTGACCAATAAGAAGTGAGAAAAACAAGGTTGTCAACAAAGTTGTCATCAAATGGATGTCAAAATATCATTACTCTATAATTAATCGTGGTGCTGCGTTGTTATGCTTTAAAAACAAGAGTCCTACAACCATCACAAACTCATCTGACATGAAGAAATTGAATGTTTACATACATACATGTTATAATCAACCAATCGTGCACGGCTTCTAACCTTAATTAGCCCTGCTCTCGCAAAATTTGGCAACTGATTTTGTTCAATATTGTGAATTCTTTTATTATTTAATAATTGTAATTGGTTTTAATGAAAGAATATATCTCAACCTTTGGTTTCCACTTATGCCATGTGTCGTTCCGCAAGGAAAGGAAATGTTGATCCCCATTTTCAGAGGAAATGGAGAGGATCCGGAAGCAGATTTGCATATATTCCAATTTGTTGGGAGAGAGAAATACCAAATAAGGAATTAAGCTCTCTCGATTTTATATACTTTCTGTTTCTGCAGTGCACTACGCCATCTATAACTACAATTTTCTTCATGTGACGGATCCACAACTTCTACTTGTTTCGTATTAATATACTCATTATGTTATATTAAATTGTTTAAATATAGTGTCTTTGTTGGAGTTTATGCAATATAACATAAAAAAAAAAAAAAAAAAAAAACGCTAGGGTTGAGTCTTACAGAAGATGTTATATATCATACTCTCACTACATGGCGAACAAATACTTGAATCTCATATAAGAGAGGGAGGAAGAGACATAATGAGATTTAATATGTGAAAGACTGAAATATTTTAAATAGGATTATCTCTAATGAAATAAACTTACAAAAAATAAAATAAAAAGGTGCTATCGACAACTTCTATTATAAGAGAACAAAACTTAGTAATTGACTAAAGAATTCATTGAAATTCTATATATACATCAAATAACATATAATAGAATAAATGGTTTCCTAACCCCAAAAAAAAAAAGAATAAATGGTTTAACATCTGCAAACTTGGATATAAAGGAATGAGCTAGTACATTTAAGTAGTTAGCTCAATGGTAAGAGGTAGTACATAATTTAAATTGTTAGCCCAATGATAATAACTTAGCCATGTAAGTGTTGGGTTCAAATTCTTACAGGAACAATGTAAAATGATCCTCAGGACCGCTTATTAATAAAATGTTTCCATATTCCAATTTCAAAAAACAATCGCAAAATGATGAATCAAAGCTTAAATATTGATTATTACATGTGCCCACATTTATATTGTCCACAATAAACTAATGGTTTAACTTATACATTATTTATCTCAGATATTGAAGTAGAATTCTTTCTTTAAAAGTTATTTAAACATTTAATTTTTAACTCTTCCATTGTTTGGAAGAGTTGGACTCGTCTAAAGATTACAAGCAATGATATTTTTACAACTACTTTGGAACAACTTTTTGGGTAACTCTCATATTCTCATTGCTCTCTCTCTCTCTCTCTCTCTCTCTCTCTCTCTCTCTCTCTCTCCCTCCCTCCCTCCCTCCCTCCCTCCCTCCCTCCCTCCCTCCCTAAAAAAAAGAAGAAAACCACTTTTCCACTTTTACATAAGGCTCCTATAAGACTAAATCTCCTTCGTTGTCGGATACTCCCAAATGAGGAGCATGCAAAATATGTATATTGTGTGGCATAAACTCGGCACACTATATTTTGGGTGGGAGTTGTAAGGTCGTGATTCAAGTGTGGTATAAAACTTTTTGCTGATTTGGGTGGGAGCTGTCTATGCCGCCTAACTTTTTTTGTTATTTTCAGTGTTTTACTCCTTCGTTTTGATTCTCATATTAGGAATCCTTTGAACTTTGTTTAGCATTTTGTGGTTTGGTTGATCTAGGAGTCATTTAAGAAGATATTTTTTCAAATAAGGATGTGAATATTGATAAATTGGTGGATCATATTAAGTTTTTTCTTTTATAAGTGATCTTTGAGTAAGTCTTATGTCCACCTTGCACCTTTTACGAGTGGGTAGTAAAGCCATTCATCTGTCTGGGTAGGTAGCCTTCTGTTTTCGGTGTTGACCAATTGTGGTTGTGTTGTCTCTTGCCTTTTCCTTTTCAATGATTTGTGTTTTCTTATACCTTTTTGGTTTGAACTAGGTATCCACTTCCAAGGATACCCTTAGTTGAGAGGTTACCGCGAGCTAGAAGCCTATCAATGAAAATTTTACACACAAATTTGGACTTTTGACGATGGATGGCTTACCTAATTTCCCCTAAGACCTCTTCTTGTTGCCGCTGGCAAAGATGGATCCGGTAAGAACTTTTTATCAAGGGCCACATATAATGACTTAATTGAGAAGAGACCCAACTTTTTAATAGTCCAAGTCCAAATATCAACATAAATACTAACCTTACACTTTAATTATTTTTCCAAAAATTCTTCAAAAATTTGTTGTTCCCAAACGAAGAAACTCTTACGCCACCTCCAATCCCAACATTAAGTACCCTCCAACATGGAACTTATATCATAAATATTACTAGATTTTCAGAGAGGTGTATTAAATAATTTATAAAAAAAAGTCCTTAAGCAAAGTACTCAAAAGCCAAGTTTCATGCCAAAATAAAGTGGTTTCACCGTTCCTTATTTTTTCTTCTTCAAATACTCATAGAAGAAATCTTGCTCGACCCTTCTCACCTTTCCAAGATCGCACAAACCTTCCACCAAGCAGACTTGTATTTGGTCACTATCACTGGATGAGCGATTAAGTTAAACTGCACTCCTTCCCCATATTTAGCTTCCAAGAAATCCTTCCAATTAGACCTTTTCCAGATTAAAAAACTTCCAATACCATTTTGAAAGGAGATCCAAGTTGAAGATTCTCAAGTCTTTGATACCCAAACCCATTTTCCTCCTTATTTTTTTTTCAACATATGCCCACTTAACCCATAAGATTTTAATAGAAGAAGAGGTGCCCCACAAGAAGCGGTTTGAATATTGACCAAAGCCTTTCACACCCCTTTGGTCATTTTGAGAAATGAGAGAAATAAAATGGGGATGGAGTTCAAGACCGAATTAACGAGGACCACCCTCCCCCCCTAAGGCTAGCATAAAGGTTTCTCTAGCTTCCAAACTTTTTTTCAACCTCTTCAATTATCGATTTTCATGTTTGAACTCTTCTAGTATTTGCCCTAACCGGTAGCCCAAGACAACTGAAAGGAGGGGAGGCCACTTTACATTTAAGAAATGAATGAGACATATTTTTCCCACTCAAATTTCTTTTGGGAAAGTTAACCTATAAACCAAACACCAACTGGAACCATCAAAGAATAGACTCTAGGCACCATAAATTTCCCACACAAGTCTCACCAATAAGGAGGGTTTCATTGGCATATTGTAGATGAGACGCTATAATATCCAAATTCCCCGCCTTAGAGCCCCAAAAATATCCAAAAGGAACTTCCATCTTCAAGAGCCATCTGAGAATTTCCCACCTTCAAGCCCGTAAAATATATGAACCATATGATATGAGAATAGACTTCATGCACCGTAAATTTTCCACACAAGTCTCACCAATAAGGAGGGTTCCATCGGCATATTGTAAATGAGAGACTACAATATCCAGATTTCCTACCTTAAAGCCCTTAAAATATCCTAGAGAAACCGCCTTCTTTATAAGCGCCCTTAAACCTTCAGCGATCAAAAGAAAAATAAAGAGATGATGGGTCCCCTTGTTTAAGGCCTTTTTCAATTGACAGTTGATCGTTGGACACCCATTGACAAGAACCGAAAGATTGCCCACAAAAATACAAGCATTTATCCACACCTTCCATTTTTTACAATGACCAAACCTCACCATCATATATTCCAAGAAGCTCCTACTAACCGAAAGGTAAGCCTTTTGAAAATCAACCTTAAAGATCAAACAATCCTTCTTTGAACGGTTTACTAAGTCCACCTCCTCGTTTACAACAAGCATTGCATATTGGAGGAGGGTACCTTTGATGAATGGCAATTTAGTTAGATGAGATTAACAAGTCCATTACCGGTGATAGCTTATTCACAAGAACCTTAATCAATAGCTTGTAAATGCTTCCCATAAGTAACATTGGGTAGAATTCCGAGAGAATGTATATCTAAAACCTTTGGGATAAGAGTGATAAGGTAGGAGGACAAACTTTTCGGAAGACTATATTTTGTATAATTCTCTCTATTAATCAAAATAAAATATGATTAATTTCTTTTTTTTATAACATTTTGATCCTATTTTAATAAAAAATAAAAAAACACTTACTTTTAAATTAAGGATAGAATTGTTTAATTATAGTACTCATTTTGTACTTGCTGTAATGAAAATGAAAGAATTTAATTTTGATGTAAAATGTTTTACGCTGTTAACGAATCACAATAATGACTTTCAAAGTAATAAATATTAAAAGTCGACAATTTTTATAATTTAACAGTTATGATTGATTGACACTGCATGAAAAAAACTTTTGCAATCCCCGTGAGCTTAGCTCAGTTGTTTTATATGCAGGGATCGGGGTTTGAACCCCGGACACTCCACTTCTCCACAATTAAATTGTGTGAGCTCTAGCCTGGGGCGGATCTGGACTCACAATATTAGTGGGGCAAAAAAAATTCATCAAATAATTAAATAGTATTAAATTTAATAAAGACATTACAAGAGATCAATCACACGATACAGCAGAATACCCATGCATACAGACGTTAAGCGTGTTAAAAAAAATCTATGTATTGATATATGAATAAAAATATAGACAGATGAACAAATTGTACAAAACATTATTTATGTATTAAATACGAGTAAAAGTATAGACATGTGTATAAATTAAAAATAAGATCGATCCCTGTATTAATATATAAGTTAAAGTATAGACACATGTAAGAATTAAAAAAAAAAAAAAATAGATCCCCTTACTAATATACAAGTAAAAATACAGACACATGTATATGTCAAAAATAATAGGTTCCAGTATTAATATATGAGTAAAAATATATACACATATATAAACATAAAAGATATTTGTATTAATATATGAATAACACTATAAGGTAAACTAATAAAAAAAAAGTAAATTTTTTTTTTGGTGTGGCACTTGCCACACCATGCCCTTTTCAAATCCGTTCCTGGCTCTAGCCCCTAGGCTACTTGAAAAAAAAAAAAAAAAAAACTTTTACATTGTCTGCATATACAGATAAGTCCATCTACAAATCAACTCAAGTGACACTTAAATACTCTCTTATTTTTTTGAATTATTGGTAATTTTCGTAAGCTAGGTGCCAAACCAATAATTGCAAATAATTAATATTATAACATTGATCCTTTCAAAAAAAAAAAAAAATATTATAACATTGATAAGAGAATATAACATTGAGAGACAGCCTGATATATATCTTTGTCCAACAAAATTTAAACCTTAAATTCTCAAAAGGACGTGCTAAAATGATGTTGCAAAGAGAGTAAGATGACCATAGAAAATTAGAACCCATAGTTTGACTAAATTTAACGAGTGAAAAGGGATCAGCCGCATTATAAACAATATTAATTCATCTTCACACGTGTATAATTTAAGTCATCACCCGAGTATTATGCGTGTATTGTGACTCTATAAAACACTACATCTCTTTATTTCTCATCTTACACCAATTTGGAATATTAACTCTCTTCTTCATCCACTTTCTCTTCTAATTTATTTTCTTCAATCTTCAAGGTATCCTATTTAATTCTTAATCTGCTTTTTCTTTTAGGGTTTCTTTTTTTTTTTTTTTTGTCTTCGAACATGTTGGTTTGTTTTGGACACTATCCCTTCAATTCTAAGATTTCAACTGTTTAATTTTGTTTTTTGTTTTTTCACTCTTTCAGTGCATGTCCCATACCACATCTAATCAAATCGAAGTTTTAGGAAAGAAACTGAAGATGATGCAAATTATGTCCCCCACCTATGTGCCTGAACTTGTAAGCATACTACTATCATCACCTATCTTAAAATTCATAAACTTTAAGTAATCACAATTATAGCTGAACTTGAAGTATTGAAGTGATTCATCTTAAAATCTTAGCTCTCGAATAATTTTTGACCAAGCTTTATTTTTCTGGTCGAACTTTGGATTTGAAGAAATGAAGTTGCATGTGTATAAAAGAAGAAAGCTTACTCTTTAATTACTTTTGAACAGGGAATGGAGGATCTCAACTTCTTTAACCAATACCCGATGGATTCTCTTGCATCTCCAATATTATTCGACAACTTTGGCTTTCACTTTGATGACAACGAAACCACACCAAATTGTTTCCAAGTTGAAACTCATCTTGATGATCAAACAAGGCCAACCAAGAAGATCAAAACATCGATAAACCCTTCTTCCTATTCATCACCTCAATTCATTTCTTTTGAACACTCCAGTTCAACACCAATTGCTTCTAAGCAATTTTATAACCTTGATTATTCCGATGTAAAACCTAAAGTCGAGAAAAGGTGTAATGATAACAAAGATTTTCTTCCAGCTTTGGTTTCTCAAGGTTCTTATGAAGATCAAAAAATATTTTCAAATTATGATAACCAAGTGAATCAGACCAGGAACACTGCTCAAGCTCGAGAACATGTAATGGCCGAAAGAAAACGAAGGGAAAAGCTTACCCGAAGTTTCATCGCTCTTTCAGCCATTGTTCCTGGCCTCAAAAAGGTATGATCTTATCTCCAACTCACAAACATGTTATAATGTAACTCCATTCAAACCATTTCTATATCAACATACTACTAGAAAAAGAAACATTAATGATCCATATTAAAGGCTGAAATGGTGTGATCTCTCTAATTCTCTAGTCCCTAGCAATATTAGTGACCATTTCATGTTTTTCGTCAATAATTTATTTTTCTTTTGGAATGAAGACTTGTTTTAATTTCTGAGAAAAACAGTATAACCTAATCTGATCAGAAGAAAATAAAATCAATTTTTAGTCTTCGAGAAAAAAATAGGACAGCTTTTACTACTCAGACACAAAGAGTAGACATCAAAAAGTTGGGGATTAAATTGTTCTAGTTTCTTTTCTCAGAAACTAAATTGTTTTTATTTCATTTTCTAGGATCAAATCAGGTATCTAATTTTTTTATAATTTAAATTTTATAATTGTGAGTAATGTTCTACTTACACTAGGTGCAACTAATTTCAGTAGTACTAAATTACTGATTAGTGAATAAACACACATGCAAGCTTAACCTAATTAAGTTGAACTTACCAATTGCAATATTTATATTGTACTAGAATTGAATGAATAAATTAATGTATTCAATATTATGGTATGTGCAGATGGACAAAGCTTCTGTGTTGGGAGATGCTATCAAGTACATGAAACAACTACAAGCACGTTTGCAGACACTGGAGGAACAAGCTGAAGACAACAAAAAAACTGGATCCACAGTTCAAGTGAAGAGATCTATTATCTTCACTAATGATGACGATGATGATGATGATAGCAACTCCAATAACCAACCACTTCCTGAAATCGAAGTAAGAGTATCAAGCAAAGATGTACTCATCAAGATTCAATGTGACAAACACAGTGGACGTGCCGCTACGGTGCTTGGCCAATTAGAAAACCTTAATCTCACTGTCCAAAGTAGTACCTTTTTGCCCTTTGGAAACAACATTGTTGATGTAACCATTGTTGCTAAGGTAAATAAATTAATAATTTAATAATGTATTATATATAGGAAAATATTACATATAGGACATGTTTGAATTGAAAATAAATTAACATTTCTAAGGTTGTTTAGGAGAGCTTATGAAAAACCAGACAATTATGACATGGTCGTAAATTATTTCAACTTATTTTCATAAACTATTATAGAAAATTTATGAATACAAATTAACTTTATTTTATCTTTTGTTATAGAAATATGAATTGCATACTTGAACATAATAAACGGACTATGTTATAAGCATTTAATGATGCAAGTTTGTATGTGCGTGTCTATATACACACACTAAAAAATCATAAATTTTAGACGGAAATTTTGAAATGAAAAATGTGGAACCTCTTTTTTTTTTTTTTTTGTGGTGGCCGAGGTTGGAACATCTCACTAATTATGTGTCTAAATTTTGTGACTAAAGAATTAGATAGACATTTCAACTTTCCCGTCACTAATGTTCGTTGCTGATTTTTTTTTTTTAGTACACAGAATTGCATTTTAAATAAATTAATTTATTGAATTGTTAAACCTAGATTATCATAATTCATAAATATTAATTCTCTTGCAGAGGAACAAGGAAAACTGTGTGACAGCAAAGGATCTCCTGGGAAGCATACGACAGGCTTTAATCATCCAAAATTAACCAGTTGAAGGAATATTTTAATCTACTACATCAATAAGTTTGCTCAACAACGATTTTTATCAGTGTTTTCTATCATTTTTCCTTTTTTGTCCTTTGATAAGGATTCTAGGGTTACTATATCCATGAAGGAAGGTCCTGTGATGGGAGAATCTATGATCTTATTTCAATGTTCACATATATGAATTATGATTCATTTATTTTCAAGGGTTTGTCTTTTCTACAACATGTTCTGGGTCGGTGTGTGGAATTTCAACAGATGGTGCCAAAGTGTTTTTCTTCTGTTGTGTTTTTTTGCATAGTTGACTTGACTAGGTTAACTATGTTAATTCCATCACATGTGTAATTGTTAATTTTTCTAATCATTATTTGGATGGTTTTTTTTAGAAGCTTTGACTTATTGTATAGACCTCTTTTCTTCCTTCTTTCCTGTTGTGAAAAGGTTCTAGGTTTGATAGAAAATGTGGCAACCACTTCTTTTTTTAATATTGTACCTCTTGTCGTTTTGTGATTATTTTTGTATAGAATTCATCATTATAGTTTTGATATCTAGTTGCCATTTTTTTTCTATCTTAATTTATACTGGTTGATCACCTCTCCAACTCACGCGATCCTTGTCGAGATCTCTCTGCATATATATACTATATTTCTCCCCCTAAAAATAAACTATTCATTCATTCAAATGATAGAATTTATTGATACAATGCTTGCTAAAAATAAATAGCTACCAACAAACCTACAACATTCATATTCATATCAACAACATAAAACAATAAAGTGTTTGGGTATGCTAGCACTGTTTTCATGTTACTCATTGGATAATTTATATATTTAGGCTTTGTTTGCGAGTTTGGAGGGGAAGGAAAGGAAAGGCTTTGAGGGGTGCAAAATATGAAGAAAAATAGAGAAATCTTACAAATTTTTTAAAAGAGTAGTTTTTTAGAGAATGATAAATTAATGCATATGATTACTTTATTTTTAATTTTAAAAATATTATAACAACATAAATTAAATTTAAAGAATTCTTATTAACCCTCCAAAACCCCCCAAAACCCTCCTCCAATACAATTTTTTAGTTCCTCCAAATGAGGAGGGTTTTGTATTATGAAGAAAAGTTAACCCCCCAAAGCCCTCCTCTCCCATTTTCCTCTATTTCTTCCACTTGCTCATTCCTTTTTTCCTAAGTCTTCCCCTCCCTTCCCCTCCAAACTCGCAAACAAAGCCTTAGTAGTCTTTTTGGCACACCTTATGTTGTAGGGATTGTTGTGGTTTTGTTAATATAATTCATTTTGCCTTGTTCAAAAAAAAAAAACAACAAAATACATAGGTCTACAAATATATGACTATATTGAAATGTCCAAAATATGATCCCGGATGTGAAACATTGAGAATGTACCAAAGTCAATAATTGGATATCCCTTGAATCATTTAATAATTTGAACCGAACAAACATCGTAATAAGATGGGAAAACAAAACAATGTCGTACAAAGACGACGAACAGAACAACGTCGCATTAAGTGGACGAAATCACGAAAGAAAAAACTAAATAGATGTAAACTAGGGTTGTAAAATGGGTTGACGATTCACAATATAGAGAGGATTGTGTCTTTACTATTTTTTTCTTCGTATATATACTATATGCACATATTCACCTCTCCTAGAAAACAAAACCCTTCAAAAAAACCTCTCCCAAAAAAATGTATATTCACTTACATATATTTGCTATAAGAAATTATATTCCTTTTTATACCAAAGAAGGCAGTATATTGAATCAAAACAAAAGCGGAGGCTAGGGTTTATGGGGACGCAAGACCGCCCATTTCCCCCATCCCCAAAAAGAAAAAAAAGTTAAATAATCGAGAGTTATTAGAGTGTTTGAAATATGTTGGTTCCCTTTCATGTATAACCCTTTGTGTGGAAGTTGTTGAATAATAGACTTCCTACAGAGAATAATATTATTCCACTTGGAATTGTTCAAAAAAAAAATTATTCGGTGTGGATCATTGAATCAAAACTCTTGCATGGCCATTTATTCAAAAATTATTTGTGGATTGTAACTTTTGGCAGTATTTAGAATCTTGTAAGAAATTGGTTGAACGTTTATTTTTTTTAAGAAGTCAGACTATGGTTGGACGTTTATTCTGCATTTTCAAATAACGTTGTAGCTCATGCTCAAATCTTTCAATGATCTTTAGAACATTTATTTTTTTTAAGAAGTCAGACTGGTTAAACGTTTATTGTGAATTTCCAAATAACGTTGTAGTTCATGTTCAAATCTTTCAATGGTCTTTATTTGAATCGCAAAGTGTATCGTGATAAGTTATGTCATGTTGTGTGAGTGACATGTGTTTTTTTTTTGGTCGAATGAATGACATGTGTTTGGATTATATGAAAAGTGTGTAATGTTATACATTTTAGAACAAAAAAAAAAAAGGATTGTTGGTGATGAGTTACTTGATTCAATCAAAAGTGTGTAATGTTGATATGTTATAGATGTTTGATGTTTGACGGTGGCTTAAAATACAATTCACAATTTTTAGGTTTGATCTTTCAACGGTGTGGATAAACAAACCCTTTGTTATGTCTGGGTCTATGATAAGAGAGTTTTAATCTTGTTATGGTGGTACGTACGTAGTTTGAAATTTGGTGGGGGATATGTGTGTGCCTTGGATGACCTTATACATACATACATGTGTGTTATTGGTTTTTTCCAGAAAAAAAATTAAGCTGTGTATCTCAATTAAATAATGATAACTCACGATACATTTTGGTTAATTTAATTAACTTTTGCATATGTGTTTGACTATGTGTTTGCCTCCGACCATCATAAAGTGACCGTTCAGATTAAAATAGAATAGTTTTTGCAATTTTCTTTTCTAATAAAAATTAAGGGTGAAAGATATAACACTTCAATCCATATTTTAGGCTCAACGAACAATTGCAAATATATTTATATTTATCTCCTTCTAAAAGCATTAGAGATCGAATTTGGACTTCTTAGATTCAAGAATTGACTTTTCACCATTAAACAAAGTCTTTAGGGTTAGCTTTTTTTTTTTTTTTTAATCCAGCGTTAGTTTTTAAAAATTCAATCTAAAATTAATTTATTTTCTCTATGTATGAAGAATGCAAAATAAAAAGATTGTGCTATTTATTTTCATATCCCTGATTTTATTAACGACATTATTATTAATGAAATGATATAAGCATGTTTTACTTAGAAAAAAAAATTGTGAGGAATATCCTTTCTTATGTTGAGATAAACATGTAGTAATAATAAATATGTTCGATGAAAACTAATAAATGTGTCTATTAATTTAAAAAAAAAAAAACTTATATCTTGGTTTTGTTTGATAAAAATGGTGGATAGTTTATCAGCTAACTTATAAGGTAGTTTATAGGCGATATAGGATAAGTTAGCTGATTGAATTTATACAACAACAACAACAACTAAGTCTTGGCTACATGGATCAAATGACGTCATAGTGTTCTATCAAAAATCATATTTGGAACCAACTCATTGACCTCTAAATCTTTTCTAATGGTTTCTCTAATGGTTTTCTTTGGTCTTCCTTTATCTCGTTTAACCTGACTCTCCTCCATTTGATCTACTCTTCTTACAACGGCATCTACGGGTCTTCTCTCTACATGTTCAAACCATCTAAGCCTATTTTCTACCAACTTTTCTACTATAGGTGCTACCCCCACTCTCTCTCTCTCTAATGGTGTCATTCCTAATCCTATCATGTCTAGTCTTACCACTCATCCAACGCAACTTCCGCATCTCCGCTACGCTTACTTTACTCTCGTGTTCGCTCTTAACCGCCCAACACTTCGTACCATACAACATTGCCGGTCTGACTACTGTCCGATAGAACTTTCCTTTCAGCTTAAGTGGTACTTTCTTATCGCACAAAACACCTGAGGCTCTTCTCCATTTCAACCACCCAGCTTGAATACGATGATGTGCATCAGCTTCTATTTCTCCGTCATTTTGTACTATGGACCCAAGATATCTAAACCGCGTAACTTGGGGTATGATATGATCTCCAACTTTCACCTCCAAGGTAGACCCACTTCTCCTTTTGCTGAAGTTACATTCCATATACTCCGTCTTGCTTCTACTCAGGCGGAAGCCATACGCTTCTAAGGCTTGCCTCTAAGTCTCTAGCCTCCCGTTTAACTCCTCCCTCGACTCACCAAGCAAGACTACATCATCTGCAAAAAGCATACATCTCGGTGCTAACTCTTGGATGTGTTCCGTCAGTACATCCAAAACTAAAGTAAAAAGATAAGGACTTAGGGTTGACCCTTGGTGTAGTCCTATTGTTATGGGAAAATCTACGGTATCCCCATCCTACGTTCTCACACTAGTCGAAGCCCCCTCATACATATCTTGGATAGCTCTTATATAGGCAATCCTCACCCCTTTCTTCTCCAGGGCTTTCCACAAAATCTCTCTAGGTACTCTATCATACGCCTTCCCCAAATCAATGAAAACTAAGGTAGTTTATTAAATTTATACAATTTATACAATTAAACTATAAATATGGTGATTGAACTACAATTTATACAATTAAACTAAGGTAGTTTATTAAATTTATACAATATAAATGGTGATTGAATTTATACAATTTGGTAAAATTAGCAGTTGAAGTAACTTATAAATATGAAATGACATAAAAGAATGTGCACTTAATTAATATTTATTTTTTTAATTAAGATTGCTGGGATAAAATTGAGATTAACTTATTTTATTCAATTAATATTGCAGTGATAATATTGATCGTTGTAGGTTTCAATTGCTTTTAGTTCTCTGTAGGTTAATGTCAAACTTCAATTTTGCCTCTGTCATGTCGAAGGTTTTTAAGACTAAGTCAGTTGCTTTCAGTTACGGATTCGTTGTTGCTATTGTGGAGGCAGTTTGTTTTTGTGCTCTTGTGTTTTTGTGGTTTCTTATTTTTGAGTCTGCTTGTGATTTAAAAACGTGAAAGGGTTTGATCCTGTTAACACGAAAGGGTCTGGTTACTTTATATTAGACTCATCCATCGATCTGAGTTCTTACGCATCTTTCTAAAACATGTTGTGTTTGGTGGATTTACTTCTTCGATTCTATGATGTTCAAGATCTGTTGAGATCTTCAAGTTTCAAGGCGTCGTGTCTGCCTCCACTCTGGTACTTCATGCTCGAAAGAGCTTCTTGCTGCTTTATTCAGGGAGCTGTTGGCACTTGGATTTAGATGCCATGTCGGCGGTTGATTCATTTGCCATATTTAAACCCTAATTGTTCTTGGCAAATTAAGTTTCATAGCAACAAAACCCATTTGATTTCGTCTGCTCATTTCAATGTATCATGTTCAACTCTTCCTAATGTTAATTTTGGTGGACTACTTTGTCTTCTTTAAAAAAAAGTCTCATAACTAAAAAAAATTTAAACAATCTATTTTTCAATCAATTGTGTTCCTATTTCAATAAATAAAGGTATCTTCAGTCTGCTCCTACATATATTACATACAACTGCAAAGACTAATATATTGAAGTAAATGTATATCCGTTTAAGAAATTGATTCATCTCATCAGATATTTTTGTCTTACATATCAATCGATCAGAGAACAAACTCTTAACTACGCGAATAAGAGGATAAATATCGATCACTTGTGTCACTTTTTTGTTGTTTGACAAAAATCACTTGTGTCACATTATAATGGTGATTGGCTGTTCTTTTTAATTTAAAGAAGAAGAAAAAAAAAACACTTGTACCAAGCAATCAGTTTGCCAACAAAGGAAGTTATGAATATTTTACAGAAGGAAAGTTATTAATTAATCAACTTTGGTGTATGTCATTAGAGCCGGGATGACGGATCATATGGGTCCATGTCATAAGAAATAGAATGAAATAATCATTGGATATAACGCTTTTACTAAACTGCCCTTACTTTATAAGAAAAAGACAAAATTAAAGTTGCATTGAAAATTGTGTTAGAGAAAAGTTGGAGAGGGTAAAGTTGGAAGAAAAAAATTAAAGTTGTATTGAAAATGTAAAGCGACACTCATTTTGAAACAAATTTTTTTGGCTAAAGCGACACTCATTTTGAAACGGAGGGAGTAATTAATTTACGAAACAGCTTGGACCCACCATAGATTTTGTGATCTCCTTGCTAATCTGGTAATCGTTTAAAATAGTGTACATGAATTTCTTCTAGAGTTGTGGTCTGTGGTTGCCTCTCTCGGTGTAAATGTAGCTATCCTTTCACAAACAGACCTTGATTTTTAAATATTGTGTTTTTAAGTCATGACTATATAAACAAGAACAATAATGCAAAATTAATGGGTAGATATTGTTGATGATTATTAATATTTTTAAGGAACAAAACTGCGTAGTTTGGCCCTCTCTGACGTTCTGGTCATACGATTACGGATACCAAACAAGAATAGCTGGGTTGAGTTTCATTTGTGGGCTCCAAGCTTCATTAGTATTTATTTTCCTTAAAAAAAAACTCCATTATTTTTTTAAAGAATTCAATTTGATGCGACGTGTTAAGACTGAAAATATAAATGAAGAATTTAGATACTAATTAATTATCAGTGATGGATTTGTCCAAATGAAAAAAGATTTTAACATAATAAAGGATCATAGGTTCGATTTCGACTCATGTGACAACTCTACATCTTATTTATGCTAAGAAACTTCATATGTATAACATATTACATAAATTTTATCTTTTCCTTAAAAAAAAAATATTACATAAATATTAATTATTTAATGTCAAATAAAAAATAACATAAGGATATTTATCTAGGTGATAAAAAAAACTCAGACATGGGTTGGGACCAATATAATATTTTTATTTTTATTTTATAAGATCTTAGACCAGAATTACAAAACTCTACGATTAAAATAAACACCAACAATATACTCCCTCCGGTCCTTAATATAAGAAAATTTTCAAAAAAAGTTTTGGTCCAATTTATAAGAGAATGTCACAACTTTTAAGGTGTAGTTATTGCTTAAAAGACATTTGCATCCCTCATTTAATGACTGTAGTTTTAATATTAGTGGATGTATTTAATATTTCACAACATTCTATAAGGTTATATTTGTAAAAATGTTTAAAAAGTTACAACAATTAATGATAGCATTGGTTTTGATGTTTTTTGGTTTTTCTTCTTATAATAAGGACCGGAGGGAGTAATACCATAAAAGTTAACACCCATTAGAGGAGGATGAGTGAGTAACTGAGAACTAGTGGGGTAAATAGAGAGCATAACCCACATAATGGTAGCGACCTAGTACTTTGTTTGTCTATAAATATGTCGAAAGTGAATTTGTCACTTTGCATCCTAAAGCGGTATAATATCTTCTCATATTGATGAGGATCAATATAATATCAACATCCAACCATTAATGTTATATTAATGAAGCAAACTCAAACTCAACAAATGTGATTGAAGCCCTCGATAATAAGCACATGCAATAATATTTGGGTGCTATAGCAATAGAGTGTACTCGGTTATGTTAAAGTTTTAACAAATATTATTTTTTTCTCATGTTAAAAGAGAAGTTAATCAAACAGCTCATTTTTTTAGCTAAGTTCGTATTTTCTATTACTTCTGATCATGTTTGGATCGTAGAATCCTTGTCTTGTATTGATGGTATAGTGGCTCTTGACATAATGTCACCTTTTGATTAATGAAAATTCATGTTACTGTAAAAAATAATGCAACCATTGTAAAAAACCTTTTGATTAATGAAAATTCATGTTACTGTAAAAAATAATGCAACCATTGTAAAAAAAAATGCAATTATTCTTATACCAAAAATAGAAAGTGGGAGTATACCTTAAAAAGGAGATTAGTGTTCATCTAAAAAATGTGTTTTTTCTATTAGAAAAATCAAGTGATATCAGAAAAGAGTTCCACATTTTTTCTAAAAAAACGGTATAAGAAAATTTCAGCACTACAAATTTGACATGTTGGTTCTTGTATATGCACCGTCAACTTTCTGTCCGCCATATATCATGTTCTTTAGATCTTCCATCAAATGGTTAAGTCAACAAAGCAGATTTAGTGGCTAAAAGGTTATTGATTAAAAAAGATGATGGAGATTGGACTTAACAACTTCAACAACGATTTTCCGTCCAAAAAATAAAGAACTTTGACAACGATTTCTTTCATAGTGATAATAATCATTTGAACTTTTTGCATTACATCTTTCCAAAATCTACTTCTAATTAATGTCTTAACAATTATTTGTTAATTTTTTAAGATTTACTTTGGCAAAAATAATATGTTTATTTTTCACTTACCATTATCTTTTTTTGCTAATACAATTATCTAAATGTTGTATAAACATGAAATTTTGATCAATTTTAATACAATATTTTATCAATTTAAAACATTTGTAAACATGAAACTTTTTTTAAAATTTTACCAAAAAATTGAAACTATTTTTAAATATTTCTTTTATAAACGTCTATGTTCTTTATTCTCAAAAAAGAAACTTTGTTATATTTATCAAGTCTTTTTTTTTTTATGTTTATATTTATCAAGTCTTACGAACAGTAACGAGTGTCCTTTTTTTTTTTAAGAAATAACAAGCGTCCTAAAAGGTTTGTTTAGTGATTTATTATCCAAAAAACAATTATTTTTTTAGGGGTCCATAAAATAATTATTATTGCTTTTGAAATCTACTATGGTTAAGTGATTTATAATTTTGGTTAAAACTTTCTCTATTTAGTGAACACTTTCGTTTGAAAAAAAGATAAACACAATGTATATAAAAATATTACTTTAAAGGATTAATACCTTAAATAGTCAATGAAATTTAGGTGAAGTCTAAAAATAATTTATGTAAAATAAAATAAAAACATATAACTTATCTACGTAATTTTGGATGATTTATTTTTTAACTATATATGGACCATTTTTAGACATTTAACCCTTTATAAGGGTTATTTTCATACTTCGTCCAAATATTTGATTTTAACTTGATGATGGTAAAATATAAAGAATCTAAAATTTTAGAAGGTGAAATTTGTGTTTTTATTTCAGAGTTATTTCCAGATCTTACTCAAATTACATAGTTATTTGATGTATTGACCTTTTTCTAGCACATGTATTAACCTTATTTTAAAAATATTATTGTTATATTCATTATGTATACTAGCGAAAAGACGGGCACTCACGTGCCCGTCTTTCCGCTCTTTTTATTGTGCTAACGTTTGAAAATTATGAACGATGTTTTTTATGAAATTTTAATTTTGATTAAAAGTAAAAATATAATTGTTTTTAACTTTCAAATCATAACAAATCAAATTACTCGTGATTATCCATTTCAATGAAACCAACAATATAACAAAAATATATAATCTAAATTCTTATATTTTTAATGACACCAACAACAATCTTTATTATATAAAAAGCTGTTGTTTAAGAGTATAATTGGGATAATGAAAAAATAAATGTATATACATTCATCTACTTTGTTACACTTTTTAAATGATAAAGGAAAAAACTGAACATTTATGTTTGTTACATTTTTATTTTAATATTTAAATTTATTCTTATCTATTTGTTACATGTGTTATTTGTATTGAAAATTGAGGGTATTTTTGGAAGGAAAAATGCAACCCAAAAGTGCTGAAAAATGTAATTTTCTTTATATACAGTATAGATCTCAACAAGATTTATCTGTCTTTTTTTTCTTCATTATCTACCTCAAGGGATGTGATGAGAAAAGTGTTTACTATGTCCCAATATTTATAAAAATATTTCACAAAGTTTGCTTGATTTTGGTCAAATTTAACCCACACAAATTCTTCTTTCTTATTGTTCCAATCAAATAATTTTTTACTAGTATTACTTTTTTCATCCTATCCATTTATAATGCGCCTTATCTTTTTTACAAAAATGTTCATGAGGTCTCGGATTTTATAATCCGAACACAGTTCGGATTATATATTCCGAAATATGCTTATATGTAAGCAACAACCAGAATCTCTTTCATTAAAGTAATTGTGAATTTTGCTTTTAAAACAAACTAAACAATGAAAAAAACATATCAAACAAAATAAAAAATATATAAAATACCACAAAAAAATTCTTAAAAAATAGATAAAACTAAAGCAAATTTTTTTAGATTTTTCTAAGAACATGAAAAAAATGAAAAATGAGTTTAAACGATGAAATTTTGGATTTTGAGGGGCGGATTTCCGTGAGAAGTCCCTTTTTGGATTTTTTCTGATTTTCTAAGAAAGTTTCAGTGCAATTTGATCAAGTTGCCCAAAAACGGGATTTCCAACTCAGACACGGCGCGAAAAAGTAACAGTGACCTGAAACATAAGGATGGGGTTAGGAACTTAGAATGATTAGTATGATCCTTAAATTGGCTATCCATGTTACAAACATACTCGACATTTGTCCTGATACGATTCAGATTATATAATCCATACTATTTTCCCCACAATTTTTGGCACAAGATGCGTGTTTAGGTGGTTGGGATTATAAAATCTGAATTGATGAAAATCTCATTTTCTTTCACCCAAAAAAGGAGGAAAACTCATTCGAATTATAGAAATCGAAAATTCTATGGCATTTTTGTAAAAAGTAGGGCGTGAAAGAAGGTCATATGGTGGGAAAAGTAATAATCATAATTTTTCTTTAGTTTCTTCTTTCATTTGGGCCATGCTTTTGGGCTGTTCAAAACATGTATGTTGGACCGAAGCTGTCATGAACTCCAATTTATTTTCCTTTTTTTTTTTTTTTTCTTGGTAACAAACTTCACCATCTCATTTATAAAAGCAATATCATTAATAATGCAACATTGCAACTTTTTTAAAGAAAAAATTGAACTTAAGTGGTTAACGAGTTCCGCCAAATGATAAATTTTTTAGGGGAATCTAAATTTGATTATTAGGTGAAATAATTATTTGTGAAACTTTATGTCTCTTTAGTTCGAACTCTGAATTATCATAGTCCATTTCTCCCGATAATAGAATGGTTTTCATGCAAATAAATAAAATTGAATTTCGCTAATTTTAAAGGATATTGAACTAGAAAATAGCAGATTTGCTATAAAATAATTGATCAAAATATATTAATGAGGACTAATACACACAAACAAAATGAGTGAATATGTTTTTATCCTTAAAAAATAGGCTAAATATGATGTATCTTGCTCACGAAAACATTCTCTTCTTTTTAAAATGAATTTTGTAGTTCATTAAATATTACATTTGTTGAATTGTCAAAAAAAAAAAGTATTACATTTGTTGAAAAAAAAATTGTGGATTTTGCACCGAAAAGTGATATTTTAATGTCTCAATTTTGATTCTAAAAAGAAAAAACCACTTTTGAGACAAAAGCTATCACTTTTGATTCTATAAATTGAGTTATGATCACATTGTAGTAAATGCGTTACTTCATAACCAAAATGTTTAATTTTAAAAAGATAGACTATTTTCATAAGTGTGATAAAATAGAAAACCAAATTTTAGACTTGATTTCAATAAAGATCGAATATACTTTGTCCATAAACCGAGAATCCAAGACCAAAAACATTTTATGACCAAAATTTTATAGTTTTTATTTAGGGACTCTTACTAGTGACTCTCTTAGTGTAAAAAGAATAGTTATTTTCTCTCTTTGTTTTTTTTAAGGAAAGAATGAATACAACGTCCCATTATTTTCCCTCTTTTTATCTACCTGATTTTAAACTTTATTTTTTTGAACAAAAGATTCTAGACTTTTCCCTTAAAAAAAAAAAAAAGGCTCTAAACTTTATCTTCACTCGGACATAAATGACCACATAGGCATGGAAAAATGAAATTAACATTTTTTATTTTTCTTTAATTTTTCCCTTGTTGGTACCAAAACTAGAAAGAATCACAAAATGGATTCAATGATTTATGGGTTGGATGTGGGCAAGTCGAAGATGGGATTGAACTGAAAGGAATGTTGTCCCATAATTTGGTCCCCAACCCTCTTTTTTTTTTTTTTTTTTGTTGAGAGGTCCCAATCCTCTTCTCTAATGAACGTGCAAGAGTGTGACCAAAGAGGAGCAATATTAATCACTATTAGAACGACAAGAGAGAGTTTCTTTCATTAATTTGATTGTTTGTTTGTATGTTCTCTCTGTGGGAGCAAAAATGGTAATATATTCTTTATGTAAATATGCCAACTACAAAGGTTCTTAAAGAGGCAAAATAAGACAGGCAAGACAAGAGTGAAAAGGACGCAAGATAACAAGATTTGAACATACAGCCCATCTCTTTAGCCGATATTGTCTTCAATAGTGATCAAGCAAACATACACTCTACTATGTACATTGGATTTAGAAGAAGGATTCCCAAAAGTCTTTTTAATCCCATAGATGGAGACATACAAACCGGGACATTCATGACCATGCAAATAATTACGGGTGTGTTTGAAAGGGGGTTTGGAGGAGAGGAGGGATGACTTGTTTACTTTTCTAAATTAAACAAGTTATACCATATATCGGGTTCATAGGGAAGTTTAAGGGTTCATCTCTATTAGTCTATTAGTCAAGAGTAACCATGCAAGTATGATGTAGAAGTATGAAAAAGTAAATGTTGAACAATATATAAATGTGAGGACTCATAAGCTTATGTCTTGAGATTTTGGGTAAAGGTGTGGCTCCAACTCACTTGTGTGATTGCTCTTACTTACCGTGAATGTTTCCCCTGCTCTCCTCGTGATCTAACCGTTGTATCAGAGCCGAAGGCTTGACCAACTCCTTGTATTGAAAGTCTTCATGACCCAATATAAAATATAGATGATTGATCCCCTCATGACCCAACAAAATGTTACAAAAATGCATAAAGTGTGATAAATTATTATATATTAAAATCTTATGGTATTTTTTCAATTTTTTTCTATTTCTATTTCAAATATATATTACATAGCCTTCCAAAGCTCTTCAAACTCTTCCCCAAGGTATCTTTGAGAGATGTTTCTGAAGAATTTTGAAGAGGGGAACTTTTGAGGGCTAAGTCTATAGAGAGAGATTTCTAAAGGATTTTGAAGAGAACTTTGAAGGGTTAAGCATATATTTTGATATTTGAGTTTAATGACACTCTCCGTCAACACATATCCTGAGTTTTTTTTTTAAGAAAACATAATTTATTTCATTTCAAGGTACAAATTCTAACCCCTAACAACATCCAATAACTGAATTTTTCAATAAAAAATAAAGTGAAAACTCATCATTTAGGCTCTCACAATTTTTTTACAGTCCAATTCAGTTTTTGACAAAAATAAAACACAAATTAGTCAATGGCATTTTCATATAAAGACAAGTTAGTCTTTTTATATAATGAATCATGAACTAATTTGTCCCCAGTATAAAAATGTTAAAAGACTAATTTCAATTTTATTTTTGTTAAGAACTGAATTGGAGTGTTAGAAAATCGTGAGAGATCAAAATGAATCTTCACTCAAAACAATAAAAGCTTAAACGAACACCACTATAATTATATATGAGTACTAACTAAATATTAGGGATGCGGATGAAGTTGAATTTGATAAAAGAAACTACTCAAGAGTTTAATTCCATGCATTTGCAATGTATAAGAGTTTACAATGTTAGTTCATTACAATCAATCATATATATGACTTTAGAGGCATAATTGAAATAAAAATCAAATATTTTTATATATCGAATGATTAGGATTAATTGACGGTACAAATAGATTTATACCGTTAGTGTATTTTTTTTACGATTACCAAACAACCTAATTAGACAAACATTTGTAATTAAAATCTATCTTATTATATATTTGTAGCCAAATTAAGTTATTTTAGTTCTCTATTTTGTCCAAAATTTTGGGACCTAAAATCTCTTAACTTATCCTGCTTGACCCTTTGGATCTGTCCTACATCTCTATTTTTGCCCCTCAATTTAAAGAATAGCACTTCCCTTCCATTCATAATAATATGTAGCTCAAAAAAATGATCGAAGTGGCATATAATGGAGCAGAGACCATTACACATTTTCCAGAGAATTAGAGATAATCACAGATTTATAATAACACACAGTGAGTTTCCAAAGATGAAAAGCAGACAAAATGCATGGCATCCAAGACATTGGAACCACTCCCAAAATGTGATACAACGTGTTTTAAGGGAAAGAAGGGTTTTGAGGTAACACATTTTATTCAAATGAAATCCAAAGTTTTTCTTGTTCTAAGTGCAACTCTACAACCTTTAGAAATTAAATATCCAGCAAATCTTATCCACCACCAACTTGACTCTCGGATAAATAAACACAAAAATAGGTAATTAAACAGTTTGAAACGTAGAAGAATCTCTAAAATTCGAATTTGGATTTTCTCCAAGATCTCATATATTCATGCCGTTGAAGACATCCGTGGTTGTTCGATCCAAATCTCACAATCTAAATAATTGAAATTTTAAATTTAAATTTTATACTTCAAACAATCAAATGAAAATTTGGACCATGGATATTTTGATCGAACAACCACAATTGTCCTCTAGTGCATGAATGCGGAGAATCTGATTTTGAGAGCCTAACATTCTCTATTAACCAATCCAATAATCTTATTTGCTTTTCAATAATATACTATGATTAAAAGTAAGTACAATAAGTATTAAGCAGATTATAACTAATCTACTGACATTTGTCATTATGGTTGAATTGGTCAAGATTTTGAACTATAGAAGTGAGGCTCGTGCTCTTTAATGATTAATCTAATGGGATAACAAGGACAGATTCTTTGTTAAAAGTTGTAGCCATGAAATTCAAGTGGGTCACCTATGCTACATGTCTTGTGTGATTCAAAACAACCATTTTTCTACTAGCCAGAATCATGATTGTGATTCATTGTTGGAAGGTATCTTCTTATATTCTTGTTTCTGATTGATGTGGGCCTCAACCGACATTAGTATTGTAAACTTCATTTTCCCTTATTGATCATAGTTGAAATTAATCAAAGTTACACAAGATTTTACATTCCAACTTGACTTTTCTACACACAAGATTATAAAATAAGGTGTGTGTATCGAGTAATATGTACACATTATGTAATTATGTTAGTGATTAGTAAATTAGTAAATTTTCTTTCCGATCATGTGCAACTAGCTGGATAGATTGACACCAATTTGGCCATTGTTAAATGAAAAGCGACATGTGCAATAAAGAGAACATTTAGTAACTTATAGATTAATGAAATTAATCACGGAGAGAATATTGCACTAGGTGACAAATCTAGTTTTATTAGGCATAGTTGAAGGATGTTAATAGGATAAATTACAGCAGAAATAAGAATCAAAGAATGAGTATCTTAATGATAAAGAGAACCGAGAGACGTTAAAAGAATATGATTAGCAGAGAATGAGGGATAAAATACATTCTATTATATAGATAGATTTTTCAGCACTTTAGGCTTTGTTTGGGAGTTTGGAGGGGAGGGGAGGGGAGGGGAGGGGAGGATTTTGGAAAAAAGGAAGGAGCGAGTGGAAGAAATAGAAGACATTGGGAGGAGAGGGCTTTGGAGGTTAATTTTTTACTCATAATAAAAAATCCCCCTCATTTGGGGGAACTCAAAAATTGTATTGGGGGAGGGTTTTGGGGGGTTATGAAGGGTTTATATGAATTTTTCAAATCCAATCTGTGTTGTCATTATATTCTTAAAATTAAAAGTATATTAATCATAAGTATTAGTTTATCATTCTCTAAAAAACTGTTCTTTCAAAAAATGTGAATTTTTTGTCCATTTTTCTATATATTTCCAACCCCCCAAAGCCCTCCCCTCCCTTCCCCTCCAAACTCCCAAACAAAGCCTTAGTGGCTGACCATGATCGTGAATATTACCTTCTTGAATTATTTTCAGCAAAATGTGTGCTTTAAATTGACACACATCCTCAAATTTGTCATCGTCTGCTGGTGTTCAGTTGAAATAGTGTTTTAGCAAACCATGTGTTCAATTAGGGTATTGTTTAAGCAATCTAAAGAGATAGGTTTTCCATAAAAAAAATTGTGTATTTATTGTTTGGACAAGTGTTTGACATCTATTTTTAAGAAAAAAATTTCTTTTATGCTTTTCTTTAATAGCGTCTTTGTTTGTGACACTTGTTAACATGATATTTATTAAATTATTTGGTTATTAATGAAAAGACATACACTTTAGTAATATAAAATACAGATTAATTACATTATCAATTTTTTTTAAATATAAAATCTTATAAATAAGGAAGAATGTAGTAATTTTTTAAGGCGCATCCATGGGGTTGAAACTAATCATTACTACACAAGATTTTACATTTAAACTCGACTTTTCCATAGTTATAGCATCAAATAATAAAGGGGTGTGTACTGAGTAATGTGTAACATTATGCAATCTACTCCCTCCGTTTCAAAATGAGTGTCGCTTTAGCCAAAAAAAATTGTTTCAAAATGAGTGTCGCTTTCAGTTTCCAATGCAATAATAACTTTTTCTTTTCAATTGTACCCTCCAATTAATACTCTGCACACGACTTCCAAAGTATTACTTTTAAAACTAACCAATAGTTAATAAGGATAATTTGGTAAAATAACCATTCTTTTTCTCTTAATCATTGCATTTCTTAATATGTGTGTAAACACCTAAAACGACACTCATTTTGAAACGGAGGGAGTAGTGATTAGTAAATTTCCTTTCTGATCATGTGCAATTAGCTGGATAGATTGACATTGTTTGTCGATTGTTATAGGGAGAGCGACATGTGCAATAAAGTGGGGATTGAGTAACTTTGTACTCCCTCCGTTCCAGAATATCTGACCCATTTACTAAAAAAAAATGTCCCAAAATAATTGAACCATTTCAATTTTCAATACAACTTTCATCATTCCCAATACAATATAACTCTAATTAATATTACTTTCATCATTCCCAATTCAATATATTCCACTTTTCCCTTTATTTATACATTTTTCTTAATTTGTGTGAAAAACCAAACTGGCTCAGATATTCTGGGACGGAGGGAGTACTAGTTAAGGATCTTAACAAAAAATAATATAATAGTTATTGCATTGAAAACCGTGTAATTAATATTAAAAAACTAAAAAATGTTTCCTTTTATGGTAATACTTACCTTTTTTTGGAATCCCTGACCAGTGATCCGGAGACACCGGTTAGCATTACCCTTAATGAAAAATAAGGGGCAATAACCCAAAAAAAAAGACAAAACGGTTTTGACAAAAAAAAAAATCAATTTTTTTAAATCACATAATTGCCCTTCGTTTAATAATGGTTTATAATAGTAGTGGGTGGATATTTTTGTCCAAATAAAAATATACACACTCGTTAACTTGGATCTTCATATTTTTTGTTGGTCTAATTAAAAAACCCCATTATATATTATTAGGTGACAACTATAGAATTTTACATGACAAACTTGAAGATCAAAACCAATTGAATTGATTCGTTTTTCATGTTTGAGTCTAAGACCGACCAAACCACCCAAACACAATCTCTGTCTATTTAAGTACCGGTTTTACTTTATTTAAAATCGATCACCTACAACTTGAATCATTATATCGGTCAATATGATTGAATCAAACTAAACCAACTTCTTCTCTATTTTTTTTAAGAAGTTAAATTATTCCACTTAAACTAACATTAGGAAGAATCGGACGTAAGACCTTGAGAAAGAACACACTCATAGGTCTTAAACCAATATCACCGAACCAACTCAAGTGGGTTCCAACTTGTTCTCTATTGATTTGGTTTGATTTGAATTTTGTGAGGAAATATTGTAAAAAACAAACCAAATGAATTATTTTTCATTGGTTTGAATTTATCATTATATTTAACTATTTTTAAATAAATTCAAACATCATTTTTTTTTTCTCTTTATACATACCAATACTTACATTCTCGAATAGATGCAAAGAATTTCTTATATTAACATAGTATTCATATTCATATATGTTGGTCGCTGCTTGGTCATTTTCTCCTCCACGAAAAAAACAGAGATGTTTCCTATTTATATAATGAAGAGGGGACCATTGCATGGCATCTTTCGGAGTGCTTCTCTTATTACGCGATTTGAATGGCTTTTCAGTGATCACTATGGCCGTGAAAGAGAAGGACATTGCCCAAACACACCTTCTTATGGGAAAAAGTTAAAAAAGATAGTTAAATTTATCTGCAAATTCAGTGTGTGTAAAAATGGCCTTCATGTAATAATGGAAGTAGCACAGGGGTGAAGAAGTTAGTAGTATCACAGAGAAAGAGATAGGATTTAACGAAAATACCAAAATCACACCACACCACACCACACCACACCACGCTCCTATCTTCTTGTGCCATGAATCAACTATGTTTGAACTTTTGACCACCTTTATCTATGACCCAACAAAATTATTAGCTTCCTCATGTCATACTTTAACATACTTTTCCATGTTAAATGTCTTTTATAAAGTTTTTTAACCACTCGTGTATTTTAAATTAGGGAAAGTCTTTTAAAAGGTAAGTTTTTTTACTACAAAAGTGAAAGCTAAAAAAGAAGGGACTAGGGAGGGGTTTCTATGATGAAATATATTTTATTTATGGAAAATGTTATCTCTCTAGAAAAATAGCATCAAGAATTTTTTTAACAAGTTTTAATTGCATGATTTATTTGCTCACTTCCTATTTTTCAGCTACACCACCTTGAATTGTGGCAAATAGTGCATTGTGATTGGCTGTTCTTTATTCTTGAAGAATTCTTGATGCTATTTATTAAAGTATTTTATATCAATAGTAATTAGCTTGTTAATGATCGAATACATAGTTTAAAAAAGTAATTACTGTAATGTTAATAAAGATTAACTCTGTTGGTAAGGAGTTGACTTGTATCTCACAAGAACGCGAGTTTAACTTTAATTGTCAACGTGATAACATCTTTGATGGATGATCTATAAATATCTTTGCTAGTGCTCGTTGGACCCTGAGATCTGCCTTGACTCCGATGAGCCTCAGATTACAACTCATTTAAACTTTTTCACATTACCAAAATATTACTCCGGTCTCTTTTTTGGTAATGGTCGAGGTTTGAACCCCGAACCTTGCATATCTTATGCATTGTCCATACCAACTGAGCTATGCTCACGAGGACACTTCGGTCTCTATTATAAAAGAAAAATCACTTTTTAGATTTATTTAATAAATGATGTATTCAGTTTATACGGGATGAATTTAAAAAGTGAAATTTATCTTATAATAAAAATCAAAGGGGGTAATAATTAGTGTAATAGTTAAGTTTCTTTTTACATTAGTGATATATTTTATTTTGAAACTCATATCCAACTCAAGGATCGACTAATTTGATAAGTCCAATCTTATATTGTCTTCTTGCACGAGACATTTATTGTTGAGATACAATGAATAAAATATTGATCTTTAAATTACGATTTAAAATGACAAATAGTATAAGACAAGTAATAAATTCAAATAAGACACTTAATTTTTTTTTTTTAAGAAAATAAGACACTTAATATATTATCTTATTTTCTTCTTGTTTCCATTATTTCTTCAAAAACAATTCAAATGGTGAACATGTCTATTTTTCTCATTTTCTTTAAGAAGAGAAAAAGTAAAAATAATAACGAGACAAAAGATAATTTGACATTGCGTCATATTATAGATACAAATGATCAAGGTTGTTCGGAAGGTTGTGGCTACATCGAAGATATGGACCATTTGTTTTTTAATTAAATGTGACTTTTATGGTAGAATTTGACTTCTTATCGCATCTTAGTTTGGCTTCTCAACGGTGACTCACGAATTTTTATACGATTATCTGGTTCATTTTGGTGGTTTAGGGGGTAATTTCAAAAATGTTTGGTTGGCTCCTAACATATATGCCTTTATGTGGTTTGGACTATTCAAAAGGAGATAAATAGACGTGTTTTTCCAGCATAAAGAAGATTACCTACATTCTTTATGTGAAAAAGTTAAGCTTCACTCATTTTAATGGTTGAAATTGAGATTTGTTACTTTCAATTTTAATTACCATTTTTGGAGGTTTAACCTCATTCCTTGTCTAACTGTTGTAAATTAGCTTGTTTTCTCTTCAGTTTGTTGTTTGGACTCGGTTGTGATGTAACTTGACTCGGTTAATAAGTTCTTTCAGATAGAGATTGTGCTAGAAGATCTTATTCTTTTAGTTATAATATAGTTCATTTTGGCCTTTTAAAATAAATAAATAATAATGAGACAAAGTCCACACAGTGACTGAAATAATGAAATGCTATGTCCAAGACCAACGGGTCCCGAAGGCCAGTGTACTCCTTGTAGAAGCATCGCACTTACAGAGAAAGGGGTCCTCTTTGTTCATTTCAAATAGAGTGTGATTATCAACTTGGCAATCCTTTTTCCTTGTTTTAACCTCACGATTTTGGACTAGAATCTAGACATAAGGACGTGCTTATTTTAGGCTTTGTTTTATTGAAGGATTTTGATGGTATACTTACCTCATATTTATCTAATACTCCTATATGCCCACATTTTTTTTAAAGTTTCTAAAATATCCTTTTATTAACTTTTGTCTTCAATCTTCATACTCACGCCCTCTCATTTGGGCAGGGATTCTCACCCGTGATAAATCCATTGTAGAGTGTACAATGTTAATCCATACCGTTCATTAATTTTTAATAATGTGATCTGCATGGTTTAAATATAAATTTAGCGTGGAATTCACTCGATGGAGATTTCACGGTAGACAATCTCCTCCCCTCTCATTTTTCATACCTCCTTTTTTCTAGATTTTACAACCATGAATTAACTCAAACATTGATACTTCCTCCGTTCTAAAATAAATATTGTATTTGATCCTTTCACATCGATTAAGAAAGGATGATAAATGAAATCGAGGAAATAGTGATTTTACTAAATTATTCTTATTAGCTTTTTTTAGGAAAAAAAAAAACTATATTAACTGTTAATGTATTACTATTTAGATTATGAAAAACTAATAATGCATTCTAATGATCATAAATGCAAGTGAGATAAAAAATTGAAAATTGAAATTGACGCACTTATCATGTACATCCTCTGGTCACTATTATAAACAATAATTTTTTAGATTCATTTAATAAATGACGTAAGTGATCTATAAATAAAAATCATATATATCATTAATTAAATGAATCTAAGATGTAGATTTTTACTTATAATAGTGACCGAAAGGTGTAAGTAGTACAATTGTGTGTGTGTGTGTGTGTGAGAGAGAGAGAGAGAGAGAGAGAGAGAGAGAGAGAGAGAGAGATTGCATTAGGAACTAAAAGAGAACTAACCGTGTGACAAATTATTTTTTAAAATTGACACTTATTTTGGGATTGAGGGAGTAGTTTATTTCTTTGTAATGTGTACTACTATCCTGAACAAGAATTTCACTCTGAAATCGAACTTATGTTCTCCCGAATCATTCCTCTTTAAGAATAATTTAGGCTTAATTGCAGTTTTAGCCCCCTAACTTTCCCAAAGTTGTGATTTTGGTCCCCTAAGAAAAAAAACTACAAAACTGCCCCCTAAGTTTTGCAACTGTAGCAGTTTTGGCCCCCCAAGGCAAAAAAAATATAAAAAAAAAGACACGTGGCACCTCACTTAGGGTGCCACGTCAGCGTAGACCGGGTCAAAATTGGCCTTGGGGGCCAAAACTGCCACAGTTGCAAAACTTAGGGGGCGGTTTTGTAGTTTTTTTTTTCTTAGGGGGCCAAAATCGCAACTTTAGGAAAGTTAGGGGGATAAAACTGCAATTAAGCTAATAATTTATTAACCACTTAAGTTCAATCCCTTGCTTAACTAAATAATTTGAACCCAATCATTTTTCATTTCTTTTTGAGTACCTTGATCAACGCAATCAATCACATAAAGGGTGATAAATATAATTTGCTGACCATGTCTAGTTTTTCTCATCTTATTAAAGAGAAAAAAAAAAAGAGTAATAATATGACAAAGTTCACAGATGGGATGGGACTAAAATAGTGAAATATTATGGACCCAGGCCGATGGGCCTCTATGTACTTCTTGGAGACTCTCATTGCACTTACGGAAAAAATGGGACCTCTTTGTTCATTTCAAAGAGAAAGTGATTATTATGATTTAAAAAAAAAACAGAGAGAAAGTGATTATTAATCAACTTGGCACTAATATTTCTTTGTTTTCACTCTCAATTTTGGACTAGAATCCGGACAGAAGGGCATGCTTATTTTAGGCTAGAATCATGTCACCTTACAGCGGCCCCAGTTATATCTATACAGAAATTTGATATTTTTTTTGGTTGACAGACGAAATGGCAAAGCTATTATAAACTCACACACAAGTGGAGGTGTCGGGGTTCGAACCCCGGTCATGACATCCGGCCTAACAATTTCGGCATTTTGCCAGTTGAGCTAGGACTTCTGGACCAGAAATTTGATATTTAATTATTCATATGAAGTATAAGATATAATAATGATTTGCTAAAAAAATATAATAACGGTCATTGAATTAGGAAGTCATTGCGATTAACCTTGTTTCCATTTTAACGGGAAAGAGAGAAAGTTGGAAGAAGAAAAAAATACCAATTTTTTTAAGTGATTGCATGTAAGTGATTGCGTTATTAGAGTGCAAAAATGATCAAATCTAGTCTTGAATTATATATATATGGCATCTTGATCGAAGAACCGTTGGATGGGGATAGTGTGAGTTGGCCTAGATATGCGTCACAATGGTGGAAAAACATTTCGAAAATAGACTACTATGAAGGGGTTAGTTGGTTCAATCTGGAGGTGTCTAGGAGAGTGTACAATGGGATCAATAGTTCTTTTGGAGGTCCAAGTGGAGGGGAGGTATGTCTTTTTGTTCAAAATACCCTAGACTTTTTGCTATCTCTACTCAAAAGGATGCTAAGATTGCGGAGTTATGGAGGGATAATGGTGGCCAAGCCGATTGGAATTTTACTTAGAGGAGGAGGTTGTTTATTTAGGAGATGGACCTCCTTAATAATTTAAGGTTGGATATTCAAGGGTTTGAGTGGTCTCTAGGGGAGGATGTGTGGCGTTGGAATTTGGAGGATGGAGGCGTTTTTACGGTTAGCTCAATGTATAAGAAGTTGGCGGAGGTTACTAGTGATCATAATGTTTGGGGGGAGGAAGAGTGTCGGGTCTTTGGTAAAGTTTGGAAGAGCCCGGCTCCGTCTAGGGTGGTGGCACGCTCTTGGAAGGGGTTGCTTGATAGACTTCCAACTATAGTGAATTTGGCACGTAGGAATGCTCTCCCACCGAATGTGAGTTCTCTTTGTTTGTTGTGTAACGAGGTGGATGAATCGACAAATCATCTTTTCTTACATTGCAAGGTGTCTTGGAAGATTTGGGTTGAAGTTCAACATTGGCTTGAAGCATACCTTATCACTCCCCCCGAATCTTTTTCCCCATTGGAGGTGTTGGGAGGGATTCGTAACGAATAGGAAGGAATTGAAAAGGGGTTTTCGGCTCATTTGGCATACTACAATTTGGGTTATATGGAATGCTAGGAACAACATCATCTTTAATAATGCCGCTATAGATGTGGATGAAGTGGTGGAAGATATCAAATTGTTGTCTTGGAAGTGGAGCGTAGCGAGACTTATAATTCAGCCTTGTTTGTTATACGAGTGGCGTTGGGACCCTTAGTGGTGTCTTGGAGCTCTAGGGGGTTGACTGTTCTGTGCGCTGGTTTTGGCAGGAGGTGTGGCACTTTGGGCGACTGGTTTTGGCAGCCTGCGTTATTTTGCAGGCTTTTTCTGCTATGCTGGTGCTTGCGGATTGCAGCTGCTGTGTGGTGTGGCCAGGGAGCGGTTTTTGTTGCTGCTCTTGTATTAGTGTGCCTTTAGTGGGGTTGGTTATGTTTGTCTTGCTGCTGGGCTTGTTGTTTTTAGGAGTTATGCCTTTTTCATGGTTTATTAGGAGGTTTTTTATTGAGTTTGTTGGTTGTGAGGTGCTCTCTTTTTAGCCCTCGTGTACTCTTTTTCCTCCTTGCGGGTATTTGTGCATCTTGTGCGAACCCAGCTTAATAAAATTTGCTTATTCAAAAAAAAAAAATAGACACACACACTACTAGAGGAAAGGAAAGAGGAAGTGGTTCTGGAGGTAGAAGCAAAGAGATGATTGGGAGAGAGAAGAGATATATATCATACTGACGGTGTAACATAACATCATTCATCGGACGATTCAAATAACTTGTTCATCATGAGAGACTTGCTTCACTTGCCCACCCTAGCATCCGCGCCAAGTTCACTTTGTTTTGAAACATAACTTCGTTGTAATTTCAATTCTTCAAATTTAACATCGAAATCGTTCAACATTTCTTTAAACCAAAACATTTTCCAAAACTATCAATACACACCATCACACACATAGGTTTTCCAGATTACCAGTTAATTTTCATTGGCCAATGTTATATAATATTGGTATCTCAATGGTACACAAGTGGTGTCCGTTATACTAGCTAATTATCTAATGTCATGTCACTTTCTTAAAATAAATTTAAATTTTGAATTAATTTTGCTTAGGAGCTACTAATACCCTACAAAATTCCAAGTTGCCATAGATCTTCCCTTTTTTATTTGAGCAATGATATTTAAACAACTACTCCCTCCGGTCCTTATTATAAGAAACAATTGACTTTTTTGATTCATAGAATAATGAATGTATCTTGTTATAAATATAGACTAGATACATCACTTACACAATGAACCTAAAAAGTCAACTTTTTCTTATAATAAGGACCGGAGGGAGTATTTTGGTACAACTTTTGGGACAACCTTGTTGTTCTTTTTTCTCATTGGTCAAAAACAATGGAGAGAGAAAAAGGAAGAGAGAGAATAAGAAGATAATGTGAGTACGAGAGAGAAAGTTGTACAAAAATGGTTGTACGAATATCATTTCTCTTTTTATTTTTACTCTTGTTATTGTTAAAAAAGGAACCTCAAACCATGCTTCAAATTATTTGTAAAAACAGTAGTTTAAAAATCAAAACGAGCATTAAACGGTAAATTTTAGATAAAATTAGAAACAAACCTAAAAAAAATCGAAATGAACCAACTCAAAATATAGGAGAATAATCTTTAACCCTTAGTGGATGAACAAATGAAAATTAAAACGTGAAATCAGATACTACCTCCGTCCCGGTATAATTGACCTACTTTGATTTTTCACACAGATTAAGAAAAGTGTATAAATAAAGGGGAAAGTGGAATATATTGTATTGGGAATGATAAAAGTAGTATTATTTAGTGTTATATTGTATTGGGAATGATGAAAGTTGTATTGAAAATTGAAATAGGTCAGTTATTTTGGGATATTTTTTTTTAGAAAATGGGTCAGTTATTCCGGAACGGAGGGAGTAACAAATATTAGAAATGGACCTCAATGAAGAAAAATGAGATGAAGAAACGCGAAAAAGATCTAGGGCACATTGTTACCATTTCTTCTCGTGAAAATGAAAATGTTTTCAGTGAAAATGGTCAGGTAAACAAGTTTCACTTATCGTAATCGGGGCATTCTTAAAGGCAACACTCGTAAATGATTTTGGTGCAGTAAAAGAATGACAAATGATCATACTACCATCAAATAAAGATTTATCACTCCGTCTCGCAGTAGTTGTCTCTTTAACATTTTTTTTTCTTCAAATAATTGTGACATTAGAATACCGCATCATTTATTATTATTTTCCATTATTATACCTTTATTGGTTGAATTTCATCCAACTTAACTACTCCACTAACTACAATTAATAAAGGTATTTTACTAAATGATATTAATTTTACCATTGAATACAACACAACTAACCATTTTTTTAATAATCGTGCACAAACCTTAAACGACTATAGTTTAGAGGCGAATGGAGTAATAGTCATATCTATGCAATTGAGCTTAAATGTAACCTTTAACGTACGCCTTCAAATCAAGAATTATTTGATTTTGAAATGGAATAATTTTTTATCAAACTTTACTTACTTTTTATCCAAAAGTCAGATTAGTATGGCACATTTTTCTTGAAAAAAAAATCAAATTGTTAACAATAAAAATCAAAAGCCACAATAATATACGTATAGTCCCGTAAATGTAACTCAGTTGGTAGCTATCAGAGTTTGAATCTCATATTCTTCACATTTTAAAAAGTAAGTAATCTAACCATTAGACTACTTAAAAAAAAATAAAAATCATACATACATTAGTTATTTGTCTTCATGTCAAGCAACCCGAAATTACATCAATTAATCCAGCCCTCCCCTGCATTATAAATTTACGTAGTATTATATCTTTATATAATACAAAAGCTTACTTCTATGGGCAATAGTACACGTGGCGTCTCATGTTTCTTCTAGCATTTAATGCTTCTCACATATAAATTGTTGCAATGCATTTTACCTTTGATCAAGAAAGTTGCCTTAATTACATTTTGGTTATATTACATTCATTCCATTTATTTAAAATGAAATAACTATATAACTATATGTATTATGTACGTTTAAA
The DNA here is from genome assembly GCF_051527215.1 of Medicago sativa. Classification (NCBI taxonomy): domain Eukaryota; kingdom Viridiplantae; phylum Streptophyta; class Magnoliopsida; order Fabales; family Fabaceae; genus Medicago; species Medicago sativa. The sequence goes on from NC_140753.1 coordinate 7,151,545, forward strand.
TCTAACTTTATTGCTTTATCACCGTAAACTGAATTATTATAAAGATTAGAACAAAAAGAAAAAATCACCTTTACATGTGATCAGACCAAACTAAAGTTTTTATTTCTTTTCCACTCTAATTTTGACTCTAAAATTTTAAATATTAGTTAGCCGATGTTTTTTATAATTACTCGGAAATAACTTAATTATTGTATTATCTTTGTGAATTTTTTTAATCTCCGAAAATAATATCGTACGTATATAGGAAAAATTGTTTTTAAGTTGTAAACCAAACTGATAAATAAATTAGTTTCTTTTTCTACTAAATTTTCAACCATATTTTAATATCCTACCTATCTTAAAAGAAATAATTTTCTAATTTTTCTTGGAGAAGAAGAGATAAATATCATCTACGAATACAATATTTTGAATCAGAAAAAAATAGCAATTAGTGGTGTCATTTTATTTTTTAGCAATTTTTGGACTCTAATGTTTTTTTTTGTAACCAAAAAATGTTTTTTGTTTTTATCATATTTTTATTTTTATTTCCGTTTTTTGTACACCATCATGGTATTGCGGTAATCAAGTCATAATTAATTTGGTCAACAAATGATCAATATAGTAAATTATTTTTTATTTTATTTCCGTTATTTTGTACACCATCATGGTATTGCCGCACTCAAGGCATAATTAAGTTGGTCAAATGAGTGGAAAGGTATTGCGGTAATCAAGTCATAATTAATTTGGTCAACAAATGATCAATATAGTAACTTATTTTTTATTTTATTTCCGTTATTTTGTACACCATCATGGTATTGCCGCACTCAAGGCATAATTAAGTTGGTCAAATGAGTGGAAATAGTAACTTTTTTTTTTGTTTGTAGTATGAGGTTGTAGTACCATTTTTTTTAGAGAGAGGTTTTAGTACCATGTATAAAAGGAATCTGTATTCTTGATTGGAAATAGTTAATTAATATGAGGTTGTAGTAGTAGTAGTACAATGTATAAAAGGAAATAGTTAATTAATAGTTAATTTGCAATCAAATGCTACATTAATGTATTAACGTATACAGGTCCATCCTTTTTTTATATAATTGACGTATTATTTTGTTGGCCGATCCAATTGTTGTATGACAAGTGTCCATTTTACTTTGGCGGCCAATCGAATTGCAACATACGTTTTATTTTTTGTTTATTCTTTTAGTTTCTTCACATAATAATTAATTTATTAGTTACCGCCTATAAAAAGTCCATGTTTCATTTGATCATTTTATATGCCATTTTCTTTCTTTTTCACATATTGTTGTTGGTATTAACAAAAGGAAGTGTTGCAATGGCTCTCAGATTGTCTGATAACATCTCTGAGATCAACCCGGTGAAGGAATCATGAACCATAAAAGGCGCTAATTAATTTCATATTATTTAGTGCTTCAATTTGTTAAAAAAAATGTTTAGTGCTTAAAAAAAAGTCACATATTATTCATCGAAAAAAAAGTTAAAACAATTGTGATAAAAATAATTTTTTTTTTCCAAAGGAAGTGATAAGAATGAACTTTTTTTGAAGGATATTAAAATAAACTTAATTACTTTTAATTTACTCATATACTTTCTTAAAATGTTGTCATTACTTACACATTTTTATATTTATATTTATTTTGCACAAGAAGTAATAAATTAAAAATTATACTTAATTTTTTCATCTTTACATTAATAGTGGTGATTTGCTTGAATTGTTTTTCTATAAATATTGGTTCCCATTTAACCATACCTCACACCACTTCTTTGACATTCAGTCAAAGAATTCAAAGTTCTTTCAAAATTTTCTATTTTTTTTGTGTTTCAACAATTTTCATTTTTTTTTTCTCATTTTTTTCAAAGGCTCCAAAACTAAAAATTGGTTTAATTTACGAGATTAATTCGTTGACAGAATCATAGAGTGTGGTTTGTATTGTTCACCTTTGGTTTGTTCTTGATGTATCAAACTTCAAGCTTCCATTCTCACTAGCTAGACACGATGATGACAAATGCATTTTTATGCATTTGTAATATTTTTTTTATTATTATGTTAATTTTTAATTGTAAATAATATATCTATATTTATTTATATCTTTTTGATTGATCAATAAACATAAATTTTCAAACATTGAGTTTGATTTGTGTAATTTGATGGTATCAGTTTGATTTTATCATTTGTTACATTTTATTTTTTAAGATGTGATGGAAATGCTTCATGTGCAACAATATTATAAAAGAAAAAAAGGTTAATAAAAAATGATTTGAATTAAACTTGATCATGATGGGTGTGTTCATTCTCGAATTGTTTCTCTTAGTGAAATTTCATTCTTTTAATGACGAGCTATGGGTACTCAAGTCCAAACCGAGCTATGGATACTCAAATTCCACAGATTGTTTCACTAATGACGAGTTATGGGGTACTCAAATCCAAACCAATCTAGAATAAAACCACACATGTGATAAAAAAAAACAGAAAACCACACAAAATCTACACAAAACGATCTAAACTGCACGTAATTTTAATTTTAAATTGATGGGTTGTTGCCTCAAAACTAATTTAAAACACACAACAAGCAGCCTATTGACGAGCCACTTTTTTATTTTCTTACATAGAAATGTATGTTGTAAATTTGACTATGTTGGTGGGTTCAATTTTCAATTGAAGTGGAATTTGTGGATCAAGAAGTAGAATTTTCATTTATTTTTACCTTCCTTTTCTCTTGATTATTTTTCCTTTTTGCTTTACACTTGCACAATATATTAAACGAAAATGATTATTGGACACCCAAACCTCAACCAACCACTAAAGAGAGAAAGAAATAAAGAGTGAAGTGATAGATATTGATAAGTTGGTGATTTACAAAAAGACAGATATAAAGATAAAATAAGATGTTAAATAAGTGTAAAAAAGTTTAGCATAATTATTCGCATTCCTTTAAAAATATATTATTTTATATAATTTTAATAATTTTTCAATTTTTTTGTCAAGTAATAATATCTCAAAATTATAATTTGCTTTAAAATAATTTTGAAATATTAATATTATTTTAAAAAGTGAATTTAAAATTAGTTAACATTGTTGAAATTGATTTCTCTCATGTGAAATCAATTTTTTTATATGATTTTGTTTTTTGCTAGCAAAAAATTAGGGTAGGTGGTAGGTGTCCCTGTCTAAAGTTTCTATATGATTTAGTAAATTTGTTTGCCAATAATTATATTGGCTTTTTGTTATTCTATAATTTGAATCTTAAATATTGATAGCTTAAATAATATTACATTAGTGATGTTAAAAAAAAATTCCATTTCGATTGGAAGCTTTCTATTTTGTCAAACAGTTTCGACCGAAAACTATTCATTATTAATGTAACATTAATTTTTTAAAATATAATTATGATTTCATTGGTTACTCAACAACAACAACTAATCATAATTATATTTTCACAACTTCAAGGACTTAACTGTTCATTTTTTGTTTTTGTTTTGACAAAAGTTCCAATTACTTTTTATAATTGAATAAAGTTTTTGTGTTTGGGATTAAATTGGATAGCCCAGTTTTTTTTTTGGCTAAAATAGATCTTCACTCTCTTTTATTATGTATTATTATTCTTATTATCAAAAAGATAATAGTAATCGTGAAGGTAATCATCACGGGTTGGATTGCTCATTAGCCTACAATGGGTTGTATCGCACATTAGACTAAGAGCAACCACACAAGTGAAATTGACGCCAAATCATCATCCAAAACACTACAACATTATGTATATTGGTCACTTCACTTACATATTTCTCAACACCTATTCTTGGATCATATGTGGAAATGTAAGCCATAATTGACACATTAACATAGTCATAATTGACACATTAGCATATCTCTTTTAAATTTGAGACACTCTGCGTCTGTGATCTGGTGACATAGCCAAATAAGGTGAGACGAAGAAACAATATAGTAAAAATTATGGGTTGATGGTAGTTTCACACATGGCACATTAACATACATCACTCTGTAACTGTGAGACTTTATGTGTCTATGATCTGGTGAGATAGTCAAATAAGGCGAGAGACACAATATTGTAGAAAATATGGGTTAGTAGTGGTTTCATAGAGATACATTTTTGTTCCTTTCTTTCACGAGAAGAGAGACAACAAATTAGAAAAAGAAAGAAGATGAAAAAGGAATTTGAGCATGAGAGAAATGATAAGGGAAAAAAACTAATAAGTGTGTTTTATAAACATGTATTTTATAAAAATGTCACATCAATTAAAAATGTCTAACAAACATGTATTTGATAAACACATCAGAACACATCAAAAAAAATTCATTGTCACATCTAGGGGTGTTCGCGGTGCGGTTTGGTTCGGTTTTGAGGCTAAAAGTCATCCGAACCGCAAGATAAAAATGCATGCAGTTTGGTTTGGTTCGGTTGACTTTTAAAATACAATCCGAACCAAACCAAACCAAATCAATGCGGTTTGGGTTGGATCGGTTGGTGCGGTTTTTTCGAGACAAATCAATTTTTTTCCGATATTAAAATCAAGTTAAAACGTTAAAACGCAACATATTTTCGTTAATGTTACCAACAATGTTTTAAATTTCATCTAACATTACAATTTTATTTTATTCAACAATGTTCACAACTGCATAAATCAAATTAAAAATGTGGACAAAAGTAATCTTATTTTGTAAGAAATAAAAAAAACGAAGATTTTATCGTTTTTTTAAAAGTTCAAATAGGACATAAATACATTTTTGAAATAAAAAGCAAAGAATTAACTTAACAAGAGAAAATATATGTCATTTTATAAATTTGTCCATTGAGTTTATTTGAGTATTGATTTAGGTAACATATATTTAATTAGTGTTTTTCATATGTTGCGGTTTGATTTGGATTGGTTCGGTTGGTAAGATAAAAACCGCAAACCAAACCAAACCATGCGGTTGAGTAGAAAAATGATCCAAATACATCCGAACCAAATGCGGTTTTTTGCGGTTTCGGTTTGGGTTGGTTCGGTTTACGATTTTTCTATTGGATTGGTTCGGTTTTGAACACCCTCACATCCCACCAAATAACAAAATTGTAGAAATTTTGTCAAAAAAAAAGTTGGTTAAATTTAAAATAATAAAGGTCGAATAAAAAACTACATGAAAGCGAATGACATTCAAAAATTAAAATTTAAGATAAAAATATAAACAAATGACAAACAAACAAATCATCATAATGTTAGAACTTTCGTGGGAGCCTGCATTGTGATGTATCATCACATTAGACTAAGAACAACCACCCAAGTGAGATTGATATTACATCTTCCACCAAAGCCTTAAGACATTAGGTATATGTGTCATCTCATTTATATGTTTCTTCAACATCTACTATCTATGTACATGATCCACCACCAAGACCCACTCCCGCTCCCCCACAATGTTGAATCGGGATATGATACCATCATTATACCTTTTGTAGAAGCCAACACTGGTGTGGATCAACACATTAAAGAAAGAGAAACCACACAAGTGATAACCTCACATTTTCATCCAAAATTTTAAGGCTTGAGCATATGAATTTTTTCACTTATTTGTTGATGGACTTTCACTCTGTTATTCAAGGTTCGTCTTTAATTGACACTTGATACATCACAATATTATTTCTCTCAAATATGGCGAAATTCTAGCCCGTGCTTGGCACGGGTGTCCAAACTAGTTTAGGTAAAATTATTATTTTATACATGCATTTAATAAATTTCGAGTGACCTCCAATACTCATTAACAAGACACTTCATTTAATTGACATTTTCTTTTGAAAAAAAAGTAATAAAATATACTAACTAAACTGAAATTTAATTACATAATCATCTTTCTTTTTATTAAGAAAAATTTCATTATCATTTTGGTATAATTATTTATGGCAAAAAAAAAAAAATATAGATTTGGTAATGGGTGAACTAATAATTCAGAGTCGCACACCAAACTCAACCTTCAGAAATCTCAAAACGACAGCAAGTCCAGTCAAATGATTGATCCCAATCCTTCCTTTTCTTTTCATTTTCTCCCATAATTCTTTTTCCAAATTAAAAGGAAAATAAAAAAGGCATAAAGTTCAAATCATATTCACAAAATTCCCTCTATTTTAAGACAATGTCCAAATATTCAACCATAAAGTTTTTAATAAAGTTATAAAAAAAAATTAAAAAAGGCCTCACTCTCACTTTCTAAAATAGTTTCTGTCCCCAACCTCAGTGGGTGGTTCTTCCTACCCTCTCTACCCATACACACTAATCGTGTGTTGTTTTGTTTTCTTTCATATACTTTCATTCTTCACACTCTTCACTCATTTTACTTCCATTACCCAAAAAATGCGTTTCCTTCTTCTCCTTTTCTTTCTCTTTCATTTCCACTACCACCATCTTCTCTCTGCATCTGCACCTATCTCAGAATACCGTGCACTTCTCTCTTTCCGTCAATCAATTACCGATTCTACCCCTCCATCACTCTCTTCATGGAACACTAACACCACACACTGCACGTGGTTCGGTGTAACATGCAACACGCGCCGTCATGTCACCGCCGTTAACCTCACCGCACTTGACCTCTCCGGCACACTCTCCGACGAGCTCTCTCATCTCCCATTTCTCACTAACCTTTCTTTAGCAGACAACAAATTCTCCGGCCAAATCCCACCGTCGCTCTCCGCCGTCACTAACCTCCGGTATCTCAACCTCTCCAACAATGTTTTCAATGGAACTTTCCCTTCCGAGCTCTCTCTTCTCAAAAACCTTGAAGTTCTTGATCTCTACAACAACAACATGACCGGAACTCTTCCCTTAGCCGTAACGGAGTTACCAAATCTCCGTCATCTTCATCTCGGAGGTAACTACTTCACCGGCCAGATCCCGCCGGAGTATGGTTCATGGCAACATTTACAGTACTTAGCAGTTTCCGGTAACGAACTCGACGGAACAATTCCACCGGAGATCGGAAACTTAACAAGTCTCCGGGAGCTTTACATCGGATACTACAACACATACACCGGTGGCATTCCGCCGCAAATCGGAAACTTAACAGAACTCATCCGTCTCGACGCGGCGTACTGTGGTTTATCCGGTGAGATACCACATGAAATCGGTAAACTTCAGAACCTAGATACACTGTTTCTTCAGGTGAATGCACTTTCTGGTTCTTTAACATGGGAACTTGGAAATTTGAAGAGCTTAAAATCAATGGATTTGTCTAATAACATGTTAGCCGGTGAGATTCCGACGAGTTTTGGTGAACTGAAGAATTTAACACTTTTGAATTTGTTCAGAAACAAGCTTCATGGTGCTATACCGGAGTTTATCGGTGATATGCCGGCGTTGGAGGTTATTCAGTTATGGGAGAATAACTTCACCGGTAATATTCCGATGAGTTTAGGAACAAATGGAAAATTGTCTCTTTTAGACATTTCGTCAAACAAGTTAACTGGAACACTTCCACCTTATCTGTGTTCTGGGAATAAGCTTCAAACTTTGATAACTCTTGGGAATTTTTTGTTTGGTCCAATTCCTGAATCTCTTGGTGGTTGTGAATCATTGACTCGGATTCGAATGGGTGATAATTTTTTGAATGGTTCAATTCCTAAGGGTTTGTTTGGATTACCAAAATTGAGTCAGGTTGAGCTTCAAGATAATTATTTATCTGGAAATTTTCCTGAGACTCATTCTGTTTCTGTTAATCTTGGTCAGATTACTTTGTCGAATAATCACCTTTCAGGTCCTTTGCCTCCTTCAATTGGGAATTTTTCCGGCGTGCAGAAGCTTCTGCTTGATGGTAACATGTTTGAGGGTAAGATTCCATCTCAGATTGGAAGGTTGCAACAGCTTTCTAAGATTGATTTTAGTCATAACAGGTTTTCGGGTCCGATTGCACCTGAGATTAGTAAATGCAAGCTGTTAACTTTTGTTGATCTTAGTCGAAATGAGTTATCTGGGGTTATCCCTAATGAGATAACTCATATGAAGATATTGAATTACTTCAATATTTCTAGAAATCATTTGGTTGGTAGCATTCCGGGTTCTATAGCGTCGATGCAGAGTTTAACTTCTGTTGATTTTTCGTATAATAATCTATCTGGTTTGGTTCCTGGTACTGGTCAATTTAGTTACTTTAACTACACGTCTTTCTTGGGAAACCCTGATCTCTGTGGACCTTATTTGGGTGCTTGTAAAGATGGTGTTCTTGATGGTCCTAACCAACCTCATCATGTTAAGGGTCATCTTTCTTCTACCGTGAAGCTGTTGCTTGTTATTGGGTTGCTTGCATGTTCGATTGTGTTTGCTATTGCAGCAATAATCAAGGCTCGGTCTTTGAAGAAGGCTAGCGAGGCTCGTGCATGGAAATTGACTTCATTCCAACGTTTGGAATTCACTGCTGACGATGTTTTGGATTCCTTGAAGGAGGATAACATCATAGGAAAAGGAGGTGCTGGCATTGTCTACAAAGGGGCAATGCCAAATGGGGAACTTGTTGCTGTTAAAAGGCTTCCGGTTATGAGCAGAGGCTCTTCTCATGATCATGGATTCAATGCTGAGATTCAGACATTGGGGAGAATTCGACATAGGCACATTGTTAGGTTGTTGGGTTTCTGTTCAAACCATGAGACAAATCTTTTGGTTTATGAGTACATGCCTAATGGAAGTTTAGGCGAAGTTCTCCATGGAAAGAAAGGTGGTCATTTGTATTGGGATACAAGGTATAAAATTGCTGTGGAGGCTGCAAAGGGACTTTGCTATCTACACCATGATTGTTCCCCGCTTATTGTTCATCGAGATGTGAAATCAAACAACATCCTTCTTGATTCTAATTATGAAGCCCATGTTGCTGATTTTGGACTTGCCAAGTTCTTGCAAGATTCTGGAACATCTGAATGCATGTCTGCTATTGCTGGTTCATATGGATACATAGCTCCGGGTATTGTTCAAGATCAACCTGATTGATGAATTATGCAGTGAATTTCCTTTTCCATTATCATAATTGTACTTTTAATCACTGCTCATAATTTTGACCATTTGACCCAACATAATGGTTTAGGTATAGACTGTAGATATTGAAGTAATGCCTTTAATTAACATTGATTGCATGTAGCTTGTCTTGATTTTGGTTTATCCTTATGCACAAATCAAATCTAAGTGCCGAAAGTAAATGTTAGGTAGCATTGCATTGTTTAATTTTTATCATATAGCCCCCACCTATGGTTAGTTAAAATTCCATTGTCATAGCTATAGAGACATTCATTCACAACGGCAAAATGTCTACTGTATTACCTGTTCACTATTTTGTTTTGCACATTTTTTCTGATTAACATGGCTACTATGCTACATTTGAGTTTAATTGTTTTATTTTTTAATTTATAAATTTGATATTTGATTGCAGAGTATGCTTATACATTGAAAGTTGATGAGAAAAGCGATGTATACAGCTTCGGTGTTGTTCTTTTAGAGCTTGTAACTGGAAGGAAACCAGTAGGAGAATTTGGCGATGGTGTGGACATTGTGCAATGGGTGAGAAAAATGACAGATTCCAACAAGGAAGGAGTTCTAAAAGTTCTTGATCCAAGACTTTCCTCAGTTCCTCTCCACGAGGTCATGCATGTTTTCTATGTAGCCATTCTGTGTGTTGAAGAACAAGCAGTAGAAAGGCCAACTATGCGCGAAGTTGTTCAGATTCTGACTGAGCTTCCAAAGTCACCCGAGTCTAAACTAGGCGACTCAACATTTACGGAATCCTCTTTGTCATCATCAAATGCTTTAGAATCTCCAACTGCAGCCTCTAAGGATCATCAACATCCTCCTCAGTCACCACCGCCGGATCTCCTAAGCATTTGAAGTGATGTGTCGGTTTAGTTTGGGGTGTTTTCAACTTAATTTCCTTTGTTTGTGATAGCCTATTATGCATTTACTTTTCTCTTTTTTTATTTGGGGTTGGGGTTTCTAACTTTAATGTTTGGATTTTTCAAAAGGGTTTTGTACAGTGGATTGGTTGTAGGAAAAAGGGGGGTGTTTTTTCTTATGAAGTCGTTATCTACATCTAGCACTGCTTTTAATTATTGTAATATGGCTGTTGTTATTCTGAGTCTGAGGCTACACAGAGGAGCAATGTAAACATCAAGGATAGTCTTGGTTTCCTATGGGATCAGTGACAGGTATAGTGAGAGGGACACACAATAACACACAAATGAGGTTGGGTAATGTGACTGGTAAAAACTGAGTGGGTAGGTGCAGAATGAGCTGTGAGCCTGTGATCATTGCATAGAGGCTCATGTTGAAGATATAATATTAGTTGAGTCATTCATTAGTATGAAAATGAAATGAAATGAAATGAAATGTGGCTTTATGCCTTTATGGAGTTTAGAAGTATACTTTTTTTAGTAGACAAATAAACAAAAGGTAAAAAAGAAATAGAATCATGACCTTAAATTTTTTAATTTTAATCTCAGAAAGTGCTAGGTGAGAAGTATACACGTGACACATGCAACAAAAGCCATTAATTTGTCATGAGTTAAGTTCTTACATTTTATCCTGAGTGTATATTGGACACAATACTTACTAACATGCACACATACATACCAACAATAATCTGAGAAAATGTAAATGAAACTGTGTGCCGTAGTCATGTTAATATCAAGCACTGTATGCATTTAATCTGAAATGTCATATTACATAATATTTCACCTCAGACGATACTGTTTTAACCAGTGGTTTGTTGCATGATATTCATCTTTATATTATGTCATTTTGTGTCCACATAGTATTGTCTGTCAAGTCTTGTTAGATACCGCAATAATACTGTTGTTTTACAGTTTCTCTGTACCCCACATTTTCATACGCAAAGGTTAGTAGTGTGGCTACTGGTTAGAGTTACCACCAGAACAAAGTTAGGCATATTTTATGATAGGGTTTATGGTCTTGATAATATCTTACATTTGCATGTTCACAAATCAATTGATGTCGACCATTAATTTGAGATTGAACAGTTTAGATTATTATACAATAAATTGTATGCACTTAAATAATCTGTTGATTTGGATCGAACTAGATCGAACGGCTAAGATATGTTACCATGTCAAGGACTCTATTTCCACCATTTTCCCTCCTCCAGTTGCCCGATTGATTGGTTGTACTAGTGTGTATGTATTTGATTCTAAATCCAAAACTGCATGCCAAAAGGACAGATTGATTTTGCATGCTACAACAGCTATGATGGGACGGAATGACTTTCATTAAGCTACTGTGACAATTGAACAATGAGTAAACTAAATTATATGGAAGAAAAGTGACATGGTTGTACGAATGGTCGAGCTTCATTAATTTGACATTTCTATGACTATGAACATTAATGTCATCTTTTTTATGATTTATTAAATGTTACTCTATGATTGAGAAATTGAAAATTGGAACATGGAACTGAATCGAAGAAGCTCTTCAGTCTCCACAATGGAGACAACATAACACAATAATAAGCATCGTACCAATGACTATATTGTTTTAATGTTTTTTTTGGCTACATGAATCCAAGTAGTTCAAGCGCAAAATAAGCCCATGGATACGGCTTTTGAGGTTCAAATAATTTGTGTATACAGAAACAAACAAATGAAGGAAAGTAATGAAACGTGAAGGTTGAAAATGGAAAGACATGATAGGAGAAATTAATCGGTCCCAAAACGACAGACAACTTTTCCAATTAGAGGCAGTGTGTGTAGGGCATTGTATTTGGGTCCATACATGTCTTCTCTACTTGCTTTCACCTACTGGCACTGCTCAATTAAATATCTATATTTAATATCACACTACCGACTCAATTTTCTCTGGTTTTCTATTTTGTAACCTTTCTAATTGTAGGTTCCATCTAGCATGGTCACAATTTTATGTCACAACTATTGTGGTCCAGTGCATCTCAGTTATGGATATTAAATAATAACTATATATAGTACTTTAGTGGTTTGGATTTGTATTGACAATATGGTTAGAAAAGGCATCTATCAATCAAATAAAATATTAGTAATTGCATCGTGAGGGTCTTATGAATTTGAAATTTATAGTTATGAGATAATGAAAACCTACTCATATAGTAGTAGTTATGAATTTGAAGGATAGAGCACTATACATAGAACATCAGAAGGTGAATTGGCAATTTTTGTATCCTTGCGTATTTTGTCCTTTACAATTTGTAATTGCATTAGCTCTTTCCTCCTAGGATTCTTGGTTAGACATTTGCATTTGGAACTTTTCACTATAATTTTTTAGTGGGTTAAATCAAATGGATAAATATATGATTATATACTCACAAGTGTTCTATCCAATTTAAATGTATGCATTGCATATGCATTAGTGGAAGCAAGGTTGGCTCCATACTCAGGAGTAAAAGTAAACAAAAAGTAATATAAAAGGGTGCATTTCTAGATAGGTCGGTCCTTTTAATTTGGATGTTTTGGGCAAATCATGAGATAGTGTTCCTATAAATTTTTGAACAAAAAATACATATGGATAAAAAAATTGAACCGGAAAGATTATTGCACATTTTCATTTGAGATTGTGCAAAAAATAAAACACGAGTATGAATCTTTGAAATGTGAACCAACTAGCTCTAAACTAGGATCCATGCTCCAAAGTTTATATTCATAAACTAGCTCTAAACTAGCACACATGGATCATAAGTCAATGTTTATATTCATAAACTACTATAAAGAGGCTTCTTCTTCCTCCTCCTCCAAGAAATCGTTTGATTTTTTTACTATAAAATTGTAAGACTATTAAATAGATAAATGAATAATTTGGTACGTACTCTTAAAAGGCTATATTATATCTATACAACACCGACACTTATGTTTTTAGCCGTTGATGAATGTCAATGACTCTCATTAACAAAATTGAGTAGGAGAAATTAAAGATTGAAAATTGAAAAGAAAGGATACACATAAACTCGAGTAAAGTAATATAACTTTTAAGTGTTAATTAATACATTTGGTACCCCTTAGCTGCCGTCCCCTTGGCGCATAGTCTGGGTCACCCCAATTTCTAGTTCTAACTGCTCTTGGTGTACATTATTTTGAAGAAAAACAAACTTTGCAACTAGTACTATATGCAATTAAAGAGGTCATAGCAGAAGATATCTGACAAGTCAAAATAGTAGCTGAGTGATTAATTATTTGTCCTGTGTAGTTGCCCACAAGATCGGCCTTTGTAATTGTTCCACATCATTATTGCTCTCCTTTGACTTCATTTATTATCGCAGACACTACAGCAATTACTACTAGTACTAGTATTAAGTTCATAACTTCTGTATTATTATACTTCCTCTGTCAAAAAAAAATCACTCCTTGGTCACAAATTATCTGATATACTCCACTTGCTATTTTACATATATTAAAAAAACTGTACAAATTAGAGAGAATAATATTTTTACTAAAATACTTTTATTAAGTATTGACGTATTTATTATTATCATAAATATAAAGTAAAATATGTTGAATTGAGATTGAATTAATTAGAATAGATAGTATAATTGAAAAAAATAATTAATGTTAAATTAAAAATTGAGTAGTTCTATTGGACACGGGCCAGTTAGATGGCATACCATGCACAATACAAATTGGAAAATACTACGTATAGGTATATTTTATTCCCCTAATGTATCGGAAGAAGTGGCATTTTGTTACATATCACCACTACCTACCTGATTTCCACAAAACCTGGAGTTAAAGTGTCAATAAAATACTAACAACAGACTTGTTCAAGTGACAAGGGAATTTTGACCTTTTAAACATTTGATATGAGAGGTTCGATTTCTGCGACATGCGAATGAAGAAAATTTTGTTGGGAGGAGAGAGCCTACTTTGTATCCTTGATACACCACCTTGTTGGGGTCTTGTCATGTGGATTAAAAGGTTGCTTCAGGGTGTGTTTGTCATCTGTAAAGATGTTCAAATTTAAACCGATCCAAAATAAAATCGCAAACTGATCAAAAAAATCGAAACTGCAAAAAACCGAATATTTTTGGATGCGTTTGGATCTTGTTTTGTATAAACTGCTAGGATCAAATAAGATTTAGGATCACTTTTTCAAAACCAAACTAAATTGAACTGAACCGCAAAAGTAAATATTAATACTTATTTTTTTTATTAGCATTATATATTGCATTGTTGTGTTGCTTGTTGGTTTTTAATTTTACATATTACACTAATTTAAAATAATCGATAATTTTATTTTTTTAATATATTTTGCATCAAACCTATTATTTTACCGTGTTTGTGTAATATTAATATTAATAAAAGAATTACACTCTTAAAAAAAAAAGGTCCAAATTAAACTGCATACATTTAGATTTGATCGGTTCAATTTTTTTTTAGAATAGTCATTCAAACTGAACCGAACCGTATGTAATTTTTATTTTGGATCAAATAACATTTTAGCTCAAAACCGATTCAAACCGCACCACAAACATCACCCCTATGTATCGTGAGGCCAACAAAGCTGCGGCAGGTCTAGTAAATATGACTTGCGAATTAAATGGACGATCTTAATCAGCTGTGAGTGCAATTCCTTTATTGATTCCTTTGTAGTTTCTTTGGCTTTGGCCCTTTTATTCTCAAACAAAGAAACTTGACTAGTTGAGGTCTAGGAACTATGAAGTCTCCAATATTTCCCTATTTGTATTAAATGTTTTTTTATGAAAATAATGTATGTATGCATGAGCTAACTTAAACCAATTCTTGTCATGTGATATTTCTTCTTTTTGTGGTATGATGCCCTGAATTTTATCACACAAAATATTGTCCTCAAATGCTCATAATGAAGACGGACATTCCTATGCAAATTTTAGTAAGTATGTGAACTTATGGGTATGATGAATGCTATTTACACCAGGTTGCTCAAGCTCAATAAAAAGAAAAATCAGAATCTAGGATCCGAGATATTTTATTAGGAAAAAACGTCGATTGAAACTTACGTTCCGATACGTTTGTTCCATTGAAAACTATCTTCCAGTATGAAGGAAGGGCTTTTCTAGCAATTTTGGAGGGCTAAACAGCATTTATCTATAGAATAGACTCAACTTCTATTAGAATTCTATTAGAAGGTTTGCTTAATAGGACCTCATTTTGGGATTATACTGTGTTACGGACTGGGAAAATTGTCACACACCAAGAGCATTGCACTCTAATCAAATTGGTTGAAATAAAATCATTAAACTATCTCATGAAAAATAAGGTCCTGGTAATCCAAAATTATATCAAAAGGTAAGGAAAAATCTTATTAAAGATTGTTACAACCAGGACTCAAATTCGGATTTTTTTTTCGAACAATTATCATTAACCGAAACTCAATAAATACTTGATTTTCAAATGAACGTGGTTAAAGCAGGAGTTGCAACTTGCAAGCAATACTTATAAAAATGAAAAGGGGAATGAATCTTTTCTTAATACTTGAATATTTCTTTCAAACAAAGCTCAAATGAGCATGTTATACTCGATAAAATTAAAAATTAAAGATCTATATTGCCAGGAAAAAAAATGAAGATATATAGATACAAAGTTAAATGAAATAAACACTTTTATTATTGGAATGAAAATGAATAATTATTACACTTATCTAATACTGGTTCGCTATTTGATGGTATATTGATTTGTCTACGACATAACTTATTTGTAAATTTCGATCTCACAGCTGACAGGGCTCAAATCCCACCACTTATTTTCAGGATGTGATATCAAACTCATTTTCTGATGAAAGAAACTCCCTTCTCCACGCTTGTTGCTAACTCTTTCTTGGCCTTTTCCAAACTTGCCCTGTTGAAATATAAGTAGATATATAAGTCTAATGCTTCATTTTTACATGTATCAATAGGAAATTTGTTTGTTCAACGACAACTGTTAGTGGCTGCATACCTCTCATAATCACTTAGGGGACCAAGAGGAAGAAATTCCTCAACTCCGTTACGGCCAAGTCGTACTTTTGATGCAAAGAATGGCAATTCAGTTACCTACGACAGACTTTGTTAGTCCTTAAGAAAAAGTACTTATTCAAGCATTCAAGCTTCGACTTTGGGCAGAAAAAGTAAATACTATTAGAATCTTTTAAAACTATGGCAGGGAATAGGATCTAAGACATCCTTTATGGAAAGCAGGACTTTGTATTCCTACCTGTGAATCAACATATGCACATTGAATGATATTAGCCTCTCCTTTCAACGCACGAAGACATGCATCTGCAAATTTAACAGCAGCATATGCCTGCACTTTATGAAACAGTTGACATTAAATTTACTTGAACCAACATTGTTAAGAAGTCATGAAAGTTATGCAAACAGAGTCAACCAAGAACGAAATTTCAAAAAAGTAAGCAATTGAGATCTATCTTTAACTATACAACTATTTATGAATGACCACAATTGTTTTTCTTATATGTAATCATGACCATTCATTTATTACTTTTTTGGTCAAGATTAATTCCATTAATAAGTATAGGCTCTCATTTTCCCATCTATTTATATTCAAAATAAACACTAACCATTGATAGTGTTGCAGATCCAGCTCCAGCTTTGGCCTAGAGAAAATTACAACATTGTGCAAGTTAGAATCCAAATGTATAGATAATCCATAGCAATGAAGGAATCATATATACTTTTTTTTTTTTTTCATATATACTTGTATAGCATAGGTTACTTCTAAAAAATAAATAACCGATACATTCCACCAAGACAGATTAGTATTTTCAAACTTATATTAATCAAGTGTATGCATCCCTGCATATAGAAAAATTAAAGCCTAAATTTTTTCCCATGCAAGCCTCTACAAAATTCAAAGCATTTTATGCTTGAGCCAACTCACATTCAATTAGCCTCTCGAGTCTCAAAACTTTTCCTACAAACAAAGGAGGAGTGCAGAGTTGCCTACTACTCCAGCCTCTCTGCTGTCTCTCACCACCATATAATTTAAGTCAACATATTTAATACATTGATCATTAAGACCGCCATAGTTGATAGGTAAAGAACAGATGAGTAATGATTGAACATTGGAATATTAGATATCGGCATTGAAGTAAACAAAGACTTTTGAAGTAGATTGTGTAAATTTTCACCTCAACAACTTCTGTTCCCCCATTTTGTATGCGATCTGTCAAGTACTCAATTTCCTTTGGGGTGAAAGAGGAAGGTGGTTTAACCTGAAATTTGAGTGGCAGAGGTAAGCAGTAGAAATAGTTATAATGCAGACCTAAAATCAAATATGGTAACAACTAAGAATTAGAAATAGTTATAGTGCAGACCTGAGAAAGAAGAGGTAAAATCGTGATTCCGGCATGTCCCCCGACAACAGGAACATCCACATCCCTTGGATCAAGACCCATAACTTCAGCCTGAATTTTAGGTCCAACAAGGAGAATAAATGAAGTGCAATTCAACATTAGATCAAATAATAGCAGACCACACTACGATACAATATGTGATAGCTACAAGCACACATACGTATTCTATGATATTCACTTCAGACCTCAACAAGCAATGTCATAGAATAAAATCTACAAAAACTAGATGATTAGATGGACGTAACGGTGATAGAAACTGGAATTAGGTATGACGTATGAGTATTACTTTATTCACAAAACCAGAATTCCAACTTCTGAACTGATATTGTAACTGAAAAAAAAAAAAATTAATACAAAAGAAAATACTGCAGTTTTTTCAAGGGATCTGCAAACTTCCCATTCTTTCCAACCCAGTTTCTGCCCAGCCTCACCCTTCCTGTCATTACGTTAATAGTATCATTTAACATAACTGATATCACTCCATCCACAACTCCTTGCCAGCTCAGCATTGTTCTAAGCTATCAGCATTAATATCCCCTTTTACCATTATTCCCTCCTTACCCATGTCTATTGATCCTCTATTCCCAACCATGTCCTTAGTATTAGGGGTCTATAAAAAATCAAGATGACAATACCAGCTAAAGTATTTTTAAGATTGTATTAATTTTGATAAACCAACAATATTAATTACTTGAGTCCAAAAGAAACTATTGCTCTTCATATAGAGTACGAATGAGAAAGCCCGATACCACTCTCTGTGTGTAGCAAGTGTATCAAGTGAAAGCGTTATCCAATGGGATGATTTAATCTTCGCCACAGAACCATACCTAAGCACGTAAGCAATTTAGTAAAACCAATCTTGATCACCAACGTGTGGTTATACGACCATGACGCTTAGCTCACGATACCTTCTCACAAATATGCTCACTTTATACGTGTAACTGCGGTGCATATACTTGTTTTTTCCATATTCAAAGATCATCATAAATTGGAAGTCCAAAACTTGCCCAAAGATTTAATTTCTTACTTAAAGTATCATGGGTTGTTGTAATTAAGTGATACACATAGCTGATCATGCTTGAAGCAAAAGGAAGTTCGCATCGGAGATTTTATCAGTTTAATTTAAAAAATTCACTTCACTGTCCTAGTTATGATGTAAGTGTAGCATAAAAAGCTGGGCAGAAATTAGTAGGACATACATACCACAAACGTATTGGCCCTAACCACGTCAAGCATTGTCACTCCCAACAGTCTCTTGGGATCATAAGTACCAGCTCTTTTGAAAACCTCAGCCGCAATAGGAACAGTGGAGTTAACTGGATTGCTTATCAAGTTTACAATCGCCTTAGGACATCGCTTTGCAATCGCTTCACAAAGCGTCTTAACAATCCCAGCATTAATATTGAAGAGATCATCTCTTGTCATTCCAGGTTTACGGGGAACCCCAGCAGGAATGATTACCAAATCCATACCTGTAAGTGCATCCTCAAGCTGATTTTGCCCCAAGAATCCTCGAACCTAAACACCAAAATCGTCTTAGTCATGTCAGCATAAAAAAAAAAAAAAAACAACTACATTTTACAAACCTAGACCTTCTCTATTGTTCAACATGCATTTTTGTTTTAGGGCCTGTTTGGATTTGATTATTTTAGCTTCGAGGGATCTTATGAAAATAGCATATGATTCTTCATGTCTAAAAGTTGTTTTTATCTTCCCACACTTTGGAAATCGGTCGCACATAAAATGGTGAAACCCACATGGAATTCACCCCAATAAAAAAGTGGGTGTTAGAGAGTGTCTGTAGTACTCCTCTTTTTATAAACTATCAAGCTCATATAAAAACAATTTGATTTTATGTTATCTTTTGTTATAGAAATAGCGTATACATAAACACTTATATAATAATCGTTTATGCTATAAGTTCTGTAATTCTGGCACTACTGATGGAAGGACACCAGACACAACAGTGGCACATATGATTACATTCAATTAAATCATTTTTCAAATTTTCATTGTAATGTGTCAGAGTTGTGTTCGTGTCTGTTGTGTCAATGCTTCATATACTATAAGCCCTTAATTAAGTTGTGTATCCAAACAGAACCTTACAATGTAAGCACAGATACTCCTCGGATTAGGAGTGTAACGGATACATATCGTGTCCAACAACGACA
This sequence comes from Medicago sativa, assembly GCF_051527215.1. Lineage (NCBI taxonomy): Eukaryota > Viridiplantae > Streptophyta > Magnoliopsida > Fabales > Fabaceae > Medicago > Medicago sativa. Next base: position 7,171,038 of record NC_140753.1, read on the forward strand.
CATATGATTACATGATTTATGTCATTTTTCTCAAATTATTATCGTGTCCGTGTCTATGTCGTGTCTGATAATCAAATTTGCACAAATATAAATAAATAACCCAGAAAGATTCAATGACAAAGTTCATTAATTTACACCAAATTCATGACAACGAATCACTACACGTATATGGGTTTAATTTCTTTTTATCTAAAAAAACCAAATTATAAATCACGAAATAAGAAAGAATAAGAAACATACAACAGCAGAAGTATCCATGTGACTGATATCAGAAGTAACACCAGGAGTATTAACGACATCATAAAGATGAAGAACAGAAACCAATGGATTCATCTTCATCAACATAGAAAGAGGTTGTCCTATGCCACCAGCAGCACCCAAAATCGCAACTTTGAATCCTGGTGATCCCCCTTTGGCACGGCAATGAACATTCGTCAAAGAAGAACCACCATGTTCATTCATCTACATAACATAAAACACAGTTACACATCATGAATCTAACAGTGTCATTGTTGATTCAATTGGTTGCGTAATGGAAGAACAAAAAATGATGAAAAACGTACCTTGAGATTGGGAGGATTGAGGTGGCTGGCGATTCTTGTGATTCGTGAATTTGCATATGAATTTGGCTCCATAATTTCGTGAATTTATGTATGGATTGATTTCAATGTATCTATACAGTTTTTTTGTTGATGATGATCTCTGTGTTAAGAAGCTTTGCGTATGGAGAAAATGTTGATGTGTGTATTATATGTTCGAATTGGGAAGCGTGAAATTTGACCTTATCAAAATTCTGGTATTTTCCTATATAAAAGTTTAATTTACGAAGAGAGACATAATTTTTTTTTTTTTTTTATCATATTTCATTTCTTCCAAATTGTAGTAGTACCTTGCATTCTCATTTTCTTTTCCTCTTTGAAATTTTTTAAATAATAAAATTGTAAAAAATACTCCTTCAAAAAAAAAAAATTGTAAAAAATACATTCAATGTTAGCTTAATAAAATCATAATCTACCAACACACGTTGGCTCAGTTGGTAAGGAACGGGTCACTTCCTTGCAGAAGGTTGTGTGTTCGATTTCCTCTACCGATGTGAGGGCAGTGTTGGTGGGTGATCTGTAAGTACCACTATAAGTGCCCTTTGGGTCATGCCCTTTGGGTCCGGAGGCGTGCCCGGACCCTGTTGGTGACCGGAGCCGAACCCACCTAAACTTTTTCTGTAACAAAAAAAAAAAAAAAATCATCAATCTTGTGTTTAACTTAATAAAGGATAATCCATAATATATGTCGCCGGTTCAAAATAGACACTCTATTTATTCATTACGCTCCTTAACAAAAAAAAAACATCAATCTTAACCCTCTACCGATGTGAGGGCAGTGTTGGTGGGTGATCTGTAAGTACCACTATAAGTGCCCTTTGGGTCATGCCTTTTGGGTCCGGAGGCGTGCCCTGACCCTGGTGGTGACCGGAGCCGAACCCACCTAATCTTTTTCTGTAACCAAAAAAAATAAAATCATCAATCTTGTGTTTAACTTCATGCCCGTTGGGTCCGGAGGCGTGCCCTGACCCTGGTGGTGACCGGAGCCGAACCCACCTAAACTTTTTCTGTAACAAAAAAAATAAAATCATCAATCTTGTGTTTAACTTAATAAAGGATAATCCATAATATATGTCGCGGTTCAAAATAGACACTCTATTTATTCATTACGCTACTTAACAAAAAAAAAACATCAATCTTAACCCTCTACCGATGTGAGGGCAGTGTTGGTGGGTGATCTGTAAGTACCACTATAAGTGCCCTTTGGGTCCGGAGGCGTGCCCTGACCCTGGTGGTGACCGGAGCCGAACCCACCTGTTTTATCTTGGTTTTTCGGGTGTCAAACATTGATTGCGTTTGAACCTTTTTAACCGGTGATATCTTATTTTTTCTTGGGAAGGGAAAAAAGTAAGCAAAACCCTTGAGAATCGAGGTCCGGGAGTTGTTTTCGCTACGGGAAGGTGTTAGGCACCTATAACGACTATAGTAACCTATAGGAACCGTCTTTAATTTCTACGCGCGCGCTTTATTTTTAAATGCTAAAAGGTATTTATTTAAATCTAAGAATTTCTAAGTGAAGAATTGGAGGGAGAAGAAAGTGTTTGAATTTTTATTTTATTTGAATTGAAGGAATTTTGATTCCTTGCCTACGTACCCGTTTAAGGGATCAAATCCACCGTAGTTCTCTTCCAAAAATGTTTTTGTTTTTGTTGGTTGATTTTAAGTTTGAAAATTGGAATTTGAAGAATGAGAGGGAGAGGCCTCAAGGGCATAAGATTGGGAAATTGTGAGGTTGAATTAGTTATTTTGCAAAAGAAGGTCTAAGTATGATTAAGATTCATTGAAATTTTGATTAAGAAAATAAAAGAGAAAATACAATGGGATTTTGATCCCAAGGTTTATTTAGAAAATGATTTGAGTGATATTGTTCATATTTTTTTTTTTGGGGAAAAGAATTTTCCTAAGTATCGTGGCTCCTAAGCATACATCTAAGCATACATTCCCTAAGCATACATCTAAAGTATCCATGTGATGTGTGTGCATGCGTCGGTGCTTGTGTCGGTGTACATCATTAGAGTCCATTGTCCTTTACATCATTGGCCTAGATACATGCTATGGTCTTGCAAGAATTTAAAATTGCATGAAAGTAAAATACAAAAGATTCCTAAGTTTTACATACTAGGCCTTTGCATGGATTTTAAAGTGTAAGAAATTAGAGGATGAAGATGTGAGATGGAAGAGGAAATGCTCATGATGTATGAAACAATGAACAAATGGTTAGTAATATAAGGCAAAGAGATAGAGATATGGGTAGATAAGATAGCACTAATAAAGTGACAAAACTTGGCAAAACAAATAGCAAGATATGTCTAGAACTTTACCATAATATCAAGACAAGCATGTGACCTATAATTCTCACACCATGACAATTTTCTAAAGGTCTTATTACAATCAATAATGTGAGGATTGCAATGACACATTCAAGTTAAGAGTTATGATATGTTTAGACATATTTGGCACTTTATCTTCACAAACAAACATTAAATTGCCTTGTAAAGCAAGTAATCAACCACACATATTCACATACAGCAAAAACACATCCAAACAGTGACAAATCAATCCCCAACCCACACATCCTAATTCACAAGCATACACTAAAAAAATTGGAATCAAAATTATGCATATTTTCACAAGTTTCTTAACCTAAAATTCAAGAAATGAAGCAACACACAACACATTATTTCTTTATCCATTTTTATATGTCAAAATATCTTCAGAGACAAGTTTCAAGTGTCAAAAATGGTTGCAAGGAAATTCATAAAAATTTGTAGAAGTTTTGACGAGATTTTAACAAAATTAGAGGCACTAAACTAAACAAGAAGTCAACAATTTCACATATATTTTCCTACCCATTATTAACACATAAAAACACCAAGAAACCATTAAAAAATCAAGAAAACATTAGGAAATATTTTTAGGAGTTTTCTCATGCATTTTTTGAAGCAAACAGGGGTGTGATTAACAACATATAGTGTGAAAATAGTAACAAAGGGACACAAAACGAAAGAAGGCTGCAAGCTGAGGCCCAAACCCAAACCTATATGGATCCTGGATCATCCAAACACGTCAGGGACGTTGTATTGATCCAGGATCTTGAACCCTAGATCAGACGGTGATGGCCTAAGGTTCAGGGACGAACTAGACTGGCTCAACTGAACCGGTCTGGTTCACTCCCCTATTTAAGCAAAGGGAGGCCGGTTCACCTCACTTCTCCCATTCACTTCTCTCTCTTCCCTTCTTCTAGTGAGAGAAGCTCTCACTTCTCTCCTTCGCCGGCGTTCTTCTCTTCGCCGTTTTCTGGAAAACAACGGCTGAGGAAGATGAAGATTCATCGGAATCTTCATCACCACCGCCGTGAATTCCAGATTCCGGCAACGCCTCAAACCAAACGGTTTGTATGGATCTAAACCCTAATCTACTTGTTTTTTCCCACAGATTATGAATATGAACTCAGTTCTTAAAAATAAACGGTGAATCTTCGTAGATCTATGTTTTAGGGTTCGGTTTAAAACTCCTTTGGATCTTTTCAACGTTTTTCCGCAGGAAACTGCTTCTATGTCCTCGATCTATTCTGATTCACCGTTTATTTGTGTTAACAGACCTTCGTTGAGCTTATTGCAATGAAAAACGAGGGAGTTTTTTGATGAATACCTGGTTTTAATCGGAGATTTCGAACGTCAAGATCCTTGCAAGCTTCTGGTGAGTTTGGACCGAAAATAAATCGGTGTTCTCTCTTCTCCTTCTTCACTGGTTCGAAACTGACTTTGATTCCTCTTCTTTTCTTCTCAAACCTTCGTCTTGTGATCGCCTAAGGGCTTGAATTGCAAGAGGAAGAAAAAGCGTTCGATGATGAGGTTTTTTCGCAGAAAAAATCACTGAGAACTTGATGCAAAAATTTCCAAAGGAAACTTGTCGAATTGAACGGTTTTGATTTGTGCTTTTGTGATATTCATGCTGAATTTGTGCAATTGCTGATGAATCTAGTAAGAATCAGTGATGAATTTATGGATTTGTGATGAATTTGATGCGGTTAGGGTTTGTGTTCTTGAGTTTTTTCTGGAGGATTGGGAAAAACGGTTACGGTTTTGATCTTGGAGGAGAAGAGAGAGAATTGTGAATGGTGTTTTTGGTGATGTGTCAATGGATGAATGGTTTCTGACCCTGCATTGAATGATGTGGCCTTTATATAGGCTGACATGTGGACTCTGAGCCACTCAGGACCTGCCACGTGTTTTGAAATGATGACCTGGACAAAAACTTGGACAAAAGGACTAATCTGCAAATTCTAAAACTAAAAGGACCAATCTGTGAATTAAAAAAACTATTCTGCAATCTTAAAAAAAATGAAGTTTCGAAATAATAAGAGAAAAAGGACTAAAAAATAATATTTGAAACTAGGAAAGGGACTTAAATGCAATTTTAGAAGTTTTAGGACTTAAAATGAAATTAAAATAAAATTGAATCAAAATTGGTAATATGGAAAATAACGTAAAGTGAAACGATTAAAATTGACAAAACGGACTAAAACGAACCAATGGCTTAAATGAGGTACTTTAAAGTAACCTCTCTCTGCCGAAATTTCGTGTGAAATGACCAAAATGCCCCTGGGGCTAAAACGACTAAAAATGACTCAGATGCAAATTTTAAAAATGGTTTTTTTTGACAGGGAATTAAAGCAAGAATTTATACAAGCAATTTTTAAAAGACTCAGAGACAATTTTAAGAGTTTAAACAGAGTTTTGACACATGAAAAGACTAAAATGCCCCTAGGGGCAAAACTGACTCAAAATGACTTCAAATGCAATTTTTGAAATGGACTTTGACCTAGAATTGAAATAAGGACTTATTCAAACCAGTTGAAAAGATTTAAACAATTTTTCAAAGATTGAAAGAAATTTTAACATAAGAAATGACTAAAATGCCCTTTTTCATGAATTTTGCAAACAATATTGAAATAAAATGCAGAGAAAGACGTAATTGATCGGAGATAGTTCAAATGACTTGAAATGCAAGAAAAGAAGAAAGGAGCCAGTATTTTTAGGTCCAAAATTAGGGTATAACACCACCTAAACTTTTTCTGTAACCAAAAAAAATAAAATCATCAATCTTGTGTTTAACTTAATAAAGGATAATCCATAATATATGTCGCGGTTCAAAATAGACACTCTATTTATTCATTACGCTACTTAACAAAAAAAAACATCAATCTTAACAAAAGTTTATGATGAAATTTGCGTATATTCTAATAATTCTAAAAGATACAAATCTAAGTGATTAGTATTAATATTAAACTTGTCAAGGAGGAACATTGCATTATACTCCATATGTGGGGGTCTAGTTTATTCATATTAAGAGATAAATTTCTTGTTAATAGATTATTTGACAAAAAAATAATATTACGCTTTTCAATTATACATCCGGAGGCGTGCCCTGACCCTGGTGGTGACCGGAGCCGAACCTACCTAAACTTTTTCTGTAACAAAAAAAAATAAAATCATCAATCTTGTGTTTAACTTAATAAAGGATAATCCATAATATATGTCGCGGTTCAAAATAGACACTCTATTTATTCATTACGCTACTTAACAAAAAAAAAACATCAATCTTAACCGTCTACCGATGTGAGGGCAGTGTTGGTGGGTGATCTGTAAGTACCACTATAAGTGCCCTTTGGGTCATGCCATTTGGGTCCGGAGGCGTGCCCTGACCCTGGTGGTGACCGGAGCCGAACCCACCTAATCTTTTTTCTGTAACCAAAAAAAATAAAATCATCAATCTTGTGTTTAACTTCATGCCCGTTGGGTCCAGAGGCGTGCCCTGACCCTGGTGGTGATCGGAGCCGAACCCACCTAAACTTTTTCTGTAACAAAAAAAATAAAATCATCAATCTTGTGTTTAACTTAATAACGGATAATCCATAATATATGTCGCGGTTCAAAATAGACACTCTATTTATTCATTACGCTACTTAACAAAAAAAAACATAAATCTTAACCCTCTACCGATGTGAGGGCAGTGTTGGTGGGTGATCTGTAAGTACCACTATAAGTGCCCTTTGGGTCCGGAGGCGTGCCCTGACCCTGGTGGTGTCCGGAGCCGAACCCACCTAAACTTTTTCTGTAACCAAAAAAAATAAAATCATCAATCTTGTGTTTAACTTAATAAAGGATAATCCATAATATATGTCGCGGTTCAAAATAGACACTCTATTTATTCATTACGCTACTTAACAAAAAAAAACATCAATCTTAACAAAAGTTTATGATGAAATTTGCGTATATTCTAATAATTCTAAAAGATACAAATCTAAGTGATTAGTATTAATATTAAACTTGTCAAGGAGGAACATTGCATTATACTCCATATGTGGGGGTCTAGTTTATTCATATTAAGAGATAAATTTCTTGTTAATAGATTATTTGACAAAAAAATAATATTACACTTGTCAATTATACATCCGGAGGCGTGCCCTGACCCTGGTGGTGACCGGAGCCGAACCCACCTAAACTTTTTCTGTAACAAAAAAAAATAAAATCATCAATCTTGTGTTTAACTTAATAAAGGATAATCCATAATATATGTCGCGGTTCAAAATAGACACTCTATTTATTCATTACGCTACTTAACAAAAAAAAACATCAATCTTAACCCTCTACCGATGTGAGGGCAGTGTTGGTGGGTGATCTGTAAGTACCACTATAAGTGCCCTTTGGGTCATGCCCTTTGGGTCCGGAGGCGTGCCCTGACCCTGGTGGTGACCGGAGCCGAACCCACCTAATCTTTTTCTGTAACCAAAAAAAATAAAATCATCAATCTTGTGTTTAACTTCATGCCCGTTGGGTCCGGAGGCGTGCCCTGACCCTGGTGGTGACCGGAGCCGAACCCACCTAAACTTTTTCTGTAACAAAAAAAATAAAATCATCAATCTTGTGTTTAACTTAATAAAGGATAATCCATAATATATGTCGCGGTTCAAAATAGACACTCTATTTATTCATTATGCTACTTAGCAAAAAAAAAACATCAATCTTAACAAAAGTTTATGATGAAATTTGCGTATATTCTAATAATTCTAAAAGATACAAATCTAAGTGATTAGTATTAATATTAAACTTGTCAAGGAGGAACATTGCATTATACTCCATATGTGGGGGTCTAGTTTATTCATATTAAGAGATAAATTTCTTGTTAATAGATTATTTGACAAAAAAATAATATTACACTTGTCAATTATACATCAGTTGATGACGCAGTCGAAAGCGTAGGATTAACACGCGCTAAACTTAGATTGAAAAGAAACAAGTTTGCAAGCGACAAACTTGTGAAAACAGGATTCCATAATCCACCAGAAATTGAGAAAACTCTTTAAAATATTATGGGTTTTATATGTGATTAGTCCCTGCAAACAGGGGTCATTTAAAAAATGGGCCATGAATTTGCTAATCCTGGCATTTTGCCCTGCCAAAATTTAATCATTTAAAATTTGGTCACTGAGTCCAGTTAATCATGTGCCACGTCACTAATCACTGCTGAGTCACCAAAACATAGTGTGAACGGACCAAAATACCCCTGAACTTTCAGCCAAATGTAAAATGACCAAACTACCCTCTCTTCCTTCACCTTCATCTCTTTCTCTCCTTCCTCTCTCCACTCAGATCTGAAGCATAAGCATGTGTATTTTATTTGCAAGTAATATCCAACGTAATATACTACAATGATCGCATGTGCGTGTTTAAAATAATATTTAGTATAAACATTATTTAGCAATTGTTAGAGATCAGAAAATAACAAAATAATATTGAAATGATACAAATATAAATTAATTTTTTTACTTTTACAAATATTAATTACACACTACTTGTCTTAATATATTTAGAACAACCAACATCGAATTCGATTGATAGGAATCTGAAGGCAAAAAGAATTTAAGGTTCAAATAACCAATAAAATACTTAGCATTGAAATCGAACTTATAACATGAATTACGACTTTTCATTTGCATACCACTTGAACTTCTAGTGAACATGTTTACGAATTTGACATACGAAAATATTTTCAAAGATAAAAATATGAGGTCTAATACGGGGCTTAAAAAACTCGGGGGCCTAAAGTCCTTGCTTTAGTGACAGCCCCCTTAGGTCGGCCCTTTTTTTGAAAGAGTATTTATTTAGAGAATTATAAACTAATATTAATATTATTTCATATATTTTTAATATTGGTCTTCCTAACGAGTGTCTAATGGCACTATTTAAGGTTTCCCAATTAAGAAATAATTTTTTGAAAAAGTTTAACACTTCAATTTCCGATGCATTGAATGCACAATTTTTCATAAAAGTTTACTATTTAAAGTCCTTAAAAAGTGTCTTTAAACATTCATTAGCATTTCCCTTTTAATATTAAGAATATTATAACAACATAGATTAAATTTAAAGAATTTATATAAACCTTCCAAAACCCTTGTCCATTACTCCCTCCGCTCACTATTATAAGCACATTTTTACTTTTTAGATTCATTCAATAAATGATGTATGTGGTCTATATTGTAGACCACATACATCATTTATTGAATGAATCTAAAAAGTAAAAATTTGCTTATAATAGTGACCGGAGGGAGTACAACTTTTTAGTTCCCCAAATGAAGAAGTTTTGCATCATGAAGAAAAATTAACCCCCCAAAACCCTCTTCTCACAATGTCCTCTATTTCTTTCACCGACTCTTTCTTTTTTTTTTCTTTCCAAAATTCTCCCTCTCCTTTTCCCTCCAAACTCGCAAACAAATTTAAAGTCTAAGTGTGTATATCTAGTAGTTCTATCCTCAGAGGAAACATGGTCTGTCACTGTAGTTTTATTACTTTCCAAGCATAGAATGTTTTGGTTTCTTTCTAGTTTGCCTTAGGTGAAAGTTGCTTTTATTAGAACCAAACAATTGGTCTCTCTTATTAATGTTCAAGTTGCTATTATTAGAACCAAACATCTGTTCTCTCTTATAAATATTCAATCTAGTGATCCAGTTATGTTACATGCTATGAAAAAGTGTGGAAAATTGATGATCGGGTTATATTAGAATCAACAGACTCTTCTTTTCTTCTCCTTTTTCCTATAACATTTTTGGCTTGCCATAAACAATTGAATAGGTATACAAGGTGTTAATCATAATGAATGCGTTCAACATTTTCTTATGCACGAGAGATTGGTCTTGGGCAAACGCTTGAAGAGAGTTCGCATTCTTATTTGGATGACCGTTGTTTGGTGTCTTTGGTTGACGTGGAACAAAATTAGTTTTTAAAACGGCACAATGGATTGTAATTCGATAATCTTTCAATTTTTTTTTTTTTATATATATCAATGATTAATTACACATGAATAAAAGACAAACAGATAACAAGCTGCGTTGCGAAACTTTTTTGATGTATTCGGATCATTTGTTGGTAGGGTTTGGTAGGAAGTCTTTATTAGTATATTCTAGTAATTGGTTTAACTGTTCTTTGGGATGTTAAACTATTGTTAGTTAGAATCTCAAGATAAGGTTGGGTGCAGATCATTCCAATTAATTCGAAGAGAAGTAGAGGACACATATAAAAAACAAATCAAAATTTGTAGCATTTGTTTCATTTTAGCATATAGATAGACATGACGTACATAGACACCACTGTGCTGCTAGTTTTATACTACTATAGCACCAACATAACTCTAGATAAGACAAAGTGCTACAAACCATTTATGAATTTTGGACGATTAATTGACTAAGGAGTCCAATCCAATGACTAAATGACCTAATATTATCAAATCTCTAATATCCAAGTCAAAAAAGTAATGCCTTTAATAGAAGACTAGTTTGTCTCTTTTTTATTTCGTATTTCGTTCAATGATCGATTAATTTGGAGAACCCAATTATATTATCTACTTAACAGGTCTAACTAAAGTCAAAGTAAGGTTATGTATGGACTTATCCAACACAGAAACATCTAGAAAATTCAAACAAAAAATCTAACAAGGAGTACACTCTAAATTCTCAAACTCACGACGGATGTTAAGACTATTACTAGACTAGTATGATTTTAGTTCTTTAAATAGGTTTTATTGATTGGTAACAAGGAATGTGATAACTTATAATACTCATTTTTAAACTACTAGCAGTCACAATTAGGAATCACATCATAAACCAAATGGTTAAATTAGTTCAACTAATCCTTCCTTTTTGTTCTGATTGTAAGTTATATTATGATAAATTTAACTATAGAAGTATAGAAAACTATAAAAACTACTGCTTCATGACGTGTAACAATAGGGATGTCGTTTACTTGGTTCAATGACCAAATGATGAAACTATCATGACTTGCAAATACTACCTCACTTTATCAGGTTTAGGCTCTGTTTGGTAAAATTAGCTGATAGCTGATAAGCTAGCTGATAGCTTTTAGCTGATAAGCTAGCTGATAGCTTTTAGCTGATAAGCTAGTTGAAGTGTTTGGTAAAATTAGCTGATAGCTTTTGCTTTGAATAATAAGGGTAAATATGGAAGAAAAAATGAGAAGCTAAAAGCTATAAGCTCAAAAGCTACTTGAAGTAGCTTCTGAAAAATAGCTTATAAGCTCCTGAAATAAGCTATAAGCTCGTTGTACCAAACAAAGCTTTTGTGTTACCAAACAGAGCTTTTTTTGTCAAATGAGCTTATAAGCTAAAAGCTAAGAGCTAAAAGCTCTTTTTTTGGGTTTACCAAACAGAGCCTTAATGTGAATTAAGGTCACCGACAAAGTGCAATGGGTATTTGGTAGTAGTAGTGGTATTCAGTAGTAGTACAACATTAAAGTCAACAAATGCATTATTTTCTACGCTGTTCATTCTTTTGTAGATTCTGTAATTATTTGTTGCTAAAGGGTCCACGATGGAAGCCCGGTTAAATTTGTATGAGCTTCATTCGCATAGTTTCATTGTTGTTTCAAAAGAGTTACTAGTAACAATGTCACTTGTTATCCTAGTCTTTAAAGTTATCTCTGGATAAGACTTCATTGCATCATCACCAACACAAATATTTCCATTAAAAATTACAGAATCATGTCACGTTTAAAAAAAAATCACTCAGTTGATGCTTTAAATCTTGTACTACATCATTATAACAATCATTTTATAAATCCAGACCAGCAATTAGGCATATTAGGCATATGAAAATAGAGCCGGTATGGTATCTGCCCAGGGGCGGATTTGGCCTCAGAAAATAAGTGAGGCACAGTTTTTTTTTTTCTTCAGGTTGTATCAATGGCGGAGCCAGAAATAATTTTTTGAGGGGTAATTTTTTTAGTGTATATATACTATTTCTCACAATAATTATTCATAAAAAAATTGTAGGTATAGTGGTACATACTAGTAGATTTTACGTCATTACCACTGGATTGAAAAGTTAAAATGGGCAAAACAAGAATCGAACCAAAGTTCTCTGCACCTTTACCACCACAGTACACCATACACGTGATTAATTTACAAAGATTGATTTATATAATAAAACATTTAGCTAAAAAAAAATTTAAAAAAAAATTGGGCCTGGACTGGTCTGGCACTTGCCACACCGGGACTAGTCCAGGCCCATCCATGTATCTGCCCGAATTTGCAACTTTAATAGGGAAAATTTAAATTGACTGGATTTGAGTTTGAATTTTATTCGATTTTAAAATATGGGACGAGTTGGGTAATAGGGTCACTGATTCTCACCTTAGACTCGTACCACTTATATCACAATTACATTTGTACCTCTTACTTTGGAAATGCTTAAACAAACTCTTGAACCATATTCATATGATTATTTTTACGATGAGCCTTAAACAAATCCTTTCATTTAGTATTTTTGTTAAAATTTGTTAAATTGTTGAAACAAACATAGTTTCAAGCCTTTTAATGTGGCTCAAGTTGATGCGGAGATCAGACGGTGTAGAGATACCCGAACCCCATTAAGTATGGATTGAGGTTTTAGTTTTTACCTCCGTTAGAATCGAGGGTAACCGGCTCCATCAAATATGGTGGCAGTGAAGGCAAAACTCATTTCCGCTCTACTCCATTGTCATGCTTACCGGCAGTTCATCAATTGAGACAATCATTTCACAAATTTACATGTATTAAAAAAGTGGATCATGCTAACAAATGTTATACCACTTGCCAAAGAAACTAAAAATTGAAACTTTTTATTGGAAACGACAGTTTTCTATTTTTTAGAAAATTGACTACACACTTTCATGTAGAACTACATTGGTTATTTTGGTCAAAAAAATTGGTATCTTAACAAATGTCCTTAATACATTTATTGGCATTTTCTTAGGTCATGTGAACTTGTGCACTAAAAAAAATAAAAACAAATTGTGTATCGAAAACATAAATTTTGAAAATAATAAATACACACAATTTTAAAGAAAACACATACAGAGATAATGTATCTAATCTATAATATAAACTAGATACACAATTTGTTTAATAAATCTAAAATGAATTATTTTTTCTTCTTATAATATTATTGGTGTAAACTGGGTATTCTCTGCGCACAACTGCGGAAACTAATACCTCGAGCATTGTGGAATTCAAATAGACGGCAAACTCTCTTCAGGAGTTTTAATACTGGTGCATGCTCAAGGCTCGATTCGAACCCAAAATCTTGGTTAAACTAGATGATGTATTTATTTTCTTAATTTGCATTCTAAAGACACAAGTTATTATACTATCAGTTTCCCTTCGTTACTTACCGTTTGTTTTGTTTAATTTAACTATGGGGATAGATAGCTGATTCTTCACGGCGACGCAGAGCCAGAGGGAACAGATTCTTTCCAACCATTAACTTTTGTTTTTTTTCTTTCAAAATCTACCATGCTGCATTAGTGGTTGGAAATTGAAACAGATTAGATTAGAGTACATAAATAAATGTCATTTTCCCTTCTTTAGAATGCACCATTCCTTATTCTCTTAAGCAAAATATTCTTACTGTAGCCACCTATTCTTCCCTCTTATTTATTCCCCTATACTACACTTGAACTAAGAGACAATAACATAGTCAACATGTTCATCAAATCATCTCCAAAATGTTTCACATCTCTCTCTAGTACTATACAAATTTCATAGGTTGTCCAAATTTCTTAACCTTATCCTATCCCCAAGATTGATTCTTCTTCTGGAAGTAATAATGCTTTGCCTCTTACACTCTACCTTTGGCTGTGTCTTGTTCTTCACTTACGGTTTCTCATGCAAAATTCTCATTGCTTTCAAGTAATCACTTTTTCAACTTTTCAATAGAATCCAAATCTTAATCACGTTTCCCCCTCCACTTTCAAACCTTTTTCCAACCGTTCATCATTGATTGCACACTTTTCTCCATAATAATCCCAAAAAAACAAGACCCTTTTTTGTTACTTTCTTCAACTTCAACAACTAAAGTGAATCTTTGTGAACTGTCTCTATCTTCATGCATGAATAAGAGGAGCTTCCACTTATTCACGAGGAAAATCATATCACTAAGAAGTGTGTGACTCATACTACCAAACTTTAGCATCTTCAACTATACAAATTATCACACCTTCAAAAAAAACATCATCATTCTCATCCTCTCACACACAATACCAAAAATTCACAACATGAAAAAACTCATTTTCATTCTTCTTTTCTCACTACTATGTTCAAATGGAACCACCTTTTCACTCTCAAGAGACTATGAAATTCTGCTTCATGTAAAGAACACACAAATTGATGACAAAAACAAAAGTCTCAATGACTGGCTTCCAAACACAGATCATAATCCTTGTAACTGGAGAGGCATAACCTGCGATTCGCAAAATAAATCCGTTGTATCAATCGACCTCACAGAAACCGGTATTTACGGTGATTTTCCATCTAATTTCTGTCATATTCCAACACTCCAAAACCTTTCACTTGCTACAAATTTTCTTGGTAATGCTATTTCCTCACATTCCATGCTACCCTGCTCCCATCTTCATTTCTTGAACATCTCCGACAATTTATTCGTTGGAACCTTACCGGAATTCAATTCGGAAATCTTCGAACTAAGAGTACTCGACGCCACAGGCAACAACTTCTCCGGTGACATTCCAGCGAGTTTTGGCCGATTACCAAAACTGAATGTGCTCAATTTGTCTAATAACCTTTTCACAGGTGACATACCGGCAAGTTTAGGCCAGTTTCCACAACTGAAGGTTCTCATTTTATCTGGAAACCTTTTCACCGGAACGATTCCTACGTTCTTAGGTAATCTCAGTGAATTAACTTATTTTGAACTTGCTTATACAGAAACAATGAAACCTGGTCCTTTACCTTCTGAACTAGGAAATCTTACAAAGCTAGAATTTCTCTACCTTGCATATACTAACCTCATAGGTAACATACCAGATTCTTTTGGCAACCTTATTTCCATCAAAAACTTCGATTTGTCACACAATTCTTTGTCTGGTAAAATCCCAGAAACCATTTCTGGTATGAAAAATTTGGAACGGATTGAACTATTTGATAACAATCTTTCAGGTGAAATTCCACAAGGTTTAACAAACCTTACAAATTTGTTTCACTTAGACCTTTCCCAGAACGCTCTCACCGGGAAATTGTCTGAAGAAATTGCTGCAATGAATCTTTCTTTACTTCACTTGAACGACAATTTTCTCAGCGGAGAAGTTCCAGAAAGTTTAGCTTCAAATCCAAACTTGAAGGATCTGAAGCTTTTCAACAATAGCTTTTCTGGAAAACTTCCAAAGGATCTTGGAAAGAACTCTGCCATTGAAGAACTTGATGTTTCAACCAATAACTTCATTGGAGAGTTACCAAAGTTTCTCTGTCAAAAGAAGAAACTTAAGAGTCTCATCACATTCAAAAATCGATTTTCTGGGTCTCTGCCTAATGAGTATGGAGAATGTGATTCTCTTCATTATGTCAGAATCGAGAACAACGAATTCACCGGTTCAGTTCCACCGAGGTTTTGGAACCTTCCAATGCTTAATACAGTGATGATGGATCACAACAAGTTTGAAGGTTCAGTTTCCAGTTCAATCTCAAGAGCAAAGGGCATCAACAAACTGGTTTTAGCCAGTAACAGGTTTTCCGGTGAGTTTCCGGTAGGAGTTTGTGAACATGTTGAGCTAGTGCTGATTGACATTGGAAATAACCGGTTTACCGGTGAGGTTCCTACTTGCATAACTGGTTTGAAAAAGTTGCAGAAGCTTAAAATGCAAGAAAACATGTTGACCGGAAAAATTCCCGGTAATGTTACTTCATGGACTGAATTAACGGAGTTAAACTTGTCGCATAACCTGTTATCCGGTTCAATTCCACCGGAACTTGGTAAATTACCTGACTTAATCTACCTTGATCTCTCCGTTAATTCTTTAACTGGGAAGATTCCGGTGGAGTTAACAAACTTAAAGTTGAATCAGTTTGACGTTTCCGATAACAAATTATCCGGTGAGGTTCCTTCGGGTTTTAATCACGAAATTTATTTGTCGGGTCTAATGGGAAATCCAGGTTTATGTAGCAATGTTATGAAAACCTTAAATCCTTGTTCAAAACACAGACGGTTTTCTGTTGTTGCTATAGTTGTTTTATCTGCTTCTGTTGTGTTGATTTTTGTGTCTGTTTTGTGGTTTTTGAAGAAAAAGTCAAAATCTTTTGTTGGAAAATCGAAACGGGCTTTTATGACAACAGCTTTTCAGAGAGTTGGGTTCAATGAGGAAGATATAGTTCCATTTTTAACAAATGAGAATTTGATTGGAAAAGGTGGGTCAGGTCAGGTTTATAAGGTGAAGGTGAAAACAGGTCAAATAGTTGCAGTGAAAAAGCTTTGGGGTGGTGGAACACAAAAACCTGATACAGAATCGGAGTTTAAGTCAGAGATTGAAACATTGGGTAGAATTAGACATGCTAATATAGTGAAGCTTTTGTTTTGTTGTAGTTGTGATGACTTCAGAATATTGGTTTATGAGTACATGGAGAATGGAAGCTTAGGTGATGTTTTGCATGAGGGAAAGTTTGTGGAGTTGGATTGGTCTAAGAGATTTGGAATTGCTTTAGGTGCTGCTAAAGGGTTGGCTTATTTACACCATGATTGTGTTCCTGCTATTGTTCATAGGGATGTGAAGAGTAATAACATATTGCTTGATCATGATTTTGTTCCTCGTGTTGCTGATTTTGGACTTGCTAAGACATTGCTGCATGAAGGAAGTGAAGGTGCTATGTCTAGAGTTGCTGGTTCATATGGTTACATTGCTCCTGGTATGTTTTAATTACCTGTTTATCAATTATGTTTTTGTCTATGAAGCACATATACTTTTCTGGTTAGGCGTGTCCCGATGTCTGACACCGACACATATGATTACATTGAATTATGTTGTTTTCTTAAATTATTATCTGTGTCGACATGTCCTTGTTGTATCCGGTGTTTGTGTTTTGAGTTTTTGTATGTATAGTACTGACACGTCATGTTCAAAGACGTATCTGGTGTTCGACACATTAGATTTCCAGTGATTAATCACTTTTTGAATTATTTATGTTGTTGTGTCAATGTTGTATCCGATGTTTGTGTTTGCGTAAGTGCTTCATAATTGTAACTATATCTGTTCAATTTTAGGAAACTTGAGTGCTGATATCTAATTCCTAATAATTTAATTGCAGAATATGGTTATACACTGAAAGTGACTGAGAAGAGTGATGTGTATAGTTTTGGTGTGGTGTTGATGGAATTGATCACTGGGAAGAGACCAAATGACTCTTGTTTTGGTGAGAACAAAGATATTGTGAAGTGGGTCACTGAGACTGCTTTATCAACATCTCATGAAGGAGGAGGAAGTGGCAACATTGGAAGAGGCTACGATTGTGTTATAACACAGATTGTGGACCCAAGATTGAACTTAGACACTTGTGATTATGAAGAGGTTGAGAAGGTGTTAAATGTGGCTCTACTTTGTACCTCAGCATTTCCAATTAGTAGGCCCTCAATGAGAAAAGTGGTTGAATTGCTCAAAGACCAGAAATGGGCTCACCCCAAGTCATGAAATTTCATTGGACTTTTCAAGATCTCTAGGCATCTATGAAATCAACTGATGTCTTTGAATGCTGTGGAAAAGTTTCAAATTTTGAAGAGGAAAGTTTTCAATAGATATTTATTAAGGATTTAATAGCTATTGTGAGAGATTGTGTACTCACTCAGTGTATCTAAATCTTCTTGTATAGATGGTGCATGTGAATCTTGTCTTGGTCAAAGTTAAAAAGGTGTGAACAAAAAAGTTTTCACCCATATTATTTGTATTTAAGCATGAGTAAAAGATGTTTAAATTAAAGGTAAATTTCTAGCCACCATGTTATTTAAAACAGATAACAAAACACTTGACACTGCAATAAACTCTAAATCTGCTCACAACAATGAGTTTGAAGACAATGTAACTCAGTGTAGGGCTCTTTTATCTAGAAATCTCGACTATTTAGTGTCCTATATTCAGAAGCAACCAAATAAAGTAGCTCATAGCATTGCACGAGCATCTTTATCTCATATTAGCCCCATATCATATGTATTATTTAATTATGAATGCAATGCATTAATCCTAACAAAAACAAATTGTGCATTCTGTGATGGTTTTATTTCTCTCTATGTTGAAGGATTATTTTTTCAATTTTCCATAGTATCAACATATAGATGCTATGCCAACAAAAATCAGCAAAAACTTTGAATCAATCAAGTTGAAGCCATTTCATCACAAGATTCTAGGAGTTGATAGCCTTTCTCTTTGTTTATTCTAATCTGAGTATATACAGAGACATACTACCAATATTTATTTATTTGATCGGAAGCCCACATTTTCTGCAAAATCAATTAATCAAACAAATACCATAGATCTATTTTTGACACTGTTGTGGCGGACTAAGGAACAAAAATTTATCGGTTATCAGTATTGCTTTTTTCCCCTCCAATCGGAGAACTTTGATGTATCAAACAGAGATCCACAAGTTGTCAGTATTACTAATTGTGACTGTAAAATAAAATGTATTGCTACTTCTTGATGAATCAAATTCTCAACTACTACACGAAAATACATCAAAATTGAGAATGAGTGGTAATATATTGGCATTATCTTAATTTTAGCATTTCCATGTCCTTTCTAACTAATTTGTTTTGTTTTCAATTTAATTTTAGTATTTTCATGTCCTTTCTAACTAATTTGTTTGGTTTTCAATAAAATTCCAGTCTTTGAAGTTTGAATTGATTATGGAAAAGAAATGTGAATAATTAATTATGCATCAACAAGGACAATGACAACCATTAAAAAATGATCCCCTAAAAAACCATTTAAAAAATTATGACAACCATTAATTTTTTTTTTTTTAAGTAGCCTAATGAAGAATCTAAAATTTGAACCTGACCCTTACATATCATAGTATTATTACCAATTGAGCTACGTTTAATGAAACTTTTCTTTTATTTGATACTCTATATTGGATACTAAAAACTCTTTATTTTGACTTTATATAAAAAAAATATTGTGTTTTGGTATGACATTTTTTTCTTTCAATTTCACTCAAGTCAACATCAATACTATCAGACCAACCCAAGTGAATTTTTACCATTTTATTGTTCATTATTAATAAAAGTGAAAAAACAGGCCATGCTCGCCTTGACGCTAGTATCTATGTATAAAGAGAAAGTTTATTGTCTAGTCCTCTTAAGCTTCCAATTTGTTCAAACGCACACTTAAAACATCATTTTTTTTTCAAAAGCTTTTAAAGAAAACTAAGAGAAAAGTCCCTCCATTTAACTGTCTTTTTGTGCGTCTTGAAATCGCGTTTTATATTTCTTTTCGAGTTTAAGGTGATTTCTGTTCAAAATTAAGTTTTATTTATTAATATTTTTATAGAAAACTCAAAGCAATTATTTAAACGCGATTTCAAGAGTTCTAAAAGGTTGTTAGAAGTATTTTAACAGTTAAAACAATGTTCCTTCAACAACAAAAAAGGATGTTTTAAGTTTTGTTTTTGAAGAAAAAAACTGAACTGAATTGAAACATAAGCAATTGAATAGTAGCAACTCTTCAGCTCCCATCTATAAATAGGAATTTATGGCTTAAATCATTTTTTGATACTTTAATTTATTGAGTTTAATGGTGGTGGGTTACCGGTCTAAACCAACTTTACACACACAACCAATTAAAACATTCAACATTTTCACATTAATTGATGTGACAATTCCAAATGTTTTGATCGGTTGTGTATGCAAAGTTGTTTTAAACTGCCGACCCACCACCATTATATTAAACTCTAACATATTTTAAAAGTTTAGTTTTGTTTCCTTAACTTTAAAGTCAATCAAGTTAGCCCTTTAATTTATTTTAGAAGTTCAGTTTCGTTCCTTAACTTTAAAACCGACCAATTTAGTCTTTAACTTATACAACAGTGAAAATTAGTTTTTTTTTTTGTCAAATAGCTTAGAGGCTAGATTCACACACATTATATGTGGAGAAGTGGGAAATTCAGGGTTCGAACCTCACCCTACACATGATTGAAAATTAGTTTTTAACTTTTGAAAATATAATTCATATACATATATTGAAGGACAAAGTTACATTGACTTAAATAAATTGAAAGTCAAAATTTTGTAAAAAAAAAATTGAAAATCGAATCAACCGGTTTTAAAGTTTAAGTAACCTCAAGTTTTAAAATAAGTTAAACACCAAATGGATTTTTTTAGGAGAAATGACCAAATGGATATTTAAGCCGAATTAATATCGCACTATTGTTGTACCCAACAAAAAAAATATCGTACTATTGAAACCCTAATTACTTTTGTTCAGAGAACGGAGAAGAGAGAAAGCTCCTAGAAGAACATCGAAACGTTTTCCGAATTCCAGCCAGGTATGAAATATTCATTTGCTTTTTTCCTATGAATGTGCTCAATCTTTTGCTTCTCATAAAAACCCAGCTTCTTGTATAGTATTTTTTCACTTTTCCCCCTCCTTCTCGTTCTTTATTTGTTTTAATGATAATGGGTTACTGCATGCTTTCGCTTATAACGCAGTTCCTTGACTAGTTGAGGAGAATGGATATTTGTTTTCTTCGAGTGTTTTCTATATAGCACGGACACCTTGTCGGACATGAACGAATATACTATTTTAGGAGAATGTTAAACATTATCTCTGGAACATTGGTTAAACAACCACAAAACAAAAAAATGTAATTATTTTTTGATCAAAAGTTCAAACTTATATTTTCAAGACAGAATTTTTATTTTTATTTTATTTTCTTCTTTCATAAGTCTCATTATATGTCTCGTGTTATCTAAACATGTATAGTATACAATATGTGTCGTTGTCTAACATGCCACGTCTCGTGTTGTCTAACGTTAACATGCCTAGTATACAACATCTATCCTTGTCTAACATTGTAGTATACAACATCTGACGAATAACTCTGACAAGTGTCTCAAGAATCCCTTATTTCTTATTTGCTTCGATATATTTTTCATAGACATATTATATATGAAGCTTAAAGATGTATATCAAATTGATAACGATCAATTAGAGAGTTAAACTAACCTAAAAACTACTCTTTCAATTTCAAATATAAGCTAAGGAATTTTTTTTAACTTCATTGAATAACTGATGTATTTGCTTATATTTAAGATTAGAGGCAGCAATATTTACTAACGTTAGCCGTTCAAAATAAAAATAAAAAATGCTAAGTTTAAATGGCAATCAAATGGTGGCAATATAGTTGAGATGTCTTGTTTTTATCATGTGATGCATTTGCGCTTCATAGAGTTTTGTCACTTGCAAGGTTTTAAATAACGGTCAAGGTCGCGAGCGTATAGGATTTCACGATTTTGGCTGTTACGCGTGTTGCATTATGGATTGTGGTTGTCGCGGTGTGAATTAATCACATCATTGCATAACACTTAAATAATGATAGTAACGTAAATAACTTAAACTAGAGATAGATTTTGAGTTCTAAAATGGATAAGGAGATAACATTACGTAATTTGTGATCAAATATGTGCTAAAAATATGATTTTCATCCATCTCAATTGAAAAAATATCTGGATTTTGTGTCTATTGTCATGAACTGCATTTTTTGCGACCGTAACGGTGTTTCGTCTCGGCTGTAACAACATTTTGTCGTTATTTCTGTTCACTCTGTAAAAACGATGAAAAACGGTAACGTCGACTACCTATACCTTTTTGTCCCGGTCTTTTTCTCGGGAACGGACCATTTTTTAAAACCTTGGTCAGTTGTCAACATTGGTAATGTAAGGGTTTAGTTTGAATACACTGGGTGTTAAAGTTTTGTATATTGCAATTTGGATTGTTTAACACCCACTTTTTCATTTGACTAAGATGAATATGATGATGATTAGCAGAACACGCAAGACAAAACCGAGACAAATATGACTACGAGCCATATTACCAGCAGCAGCAGTAACAGTCCTTCATATGACAATATGCCTAACTCAAATCAGAACCAACAACAACCATCAATGTTTCAATGGCCTTATAATCCTCAATATGCAACACAAACACCATGGACACAGTTACCGCATCCACAGCAAGGACACGCAACATTGCCCTTTTGGCCACCTCAAATGTTTGGAGAAAATATCCCTCCCATTTTTCAGACATTCAATGCTAATGGCTGGCAAGCTAATCCTTTTCCTGGCTTTCCAGGTTTGTATGGAACTTTTTCTCTAAATATGACTTTCTTGCGGCTATATTAATATTATGATTACACTTTGATACCTATTTTACCAAATGTTATGGAAGCAGGAGTTATTTTAGATAATGCAAAACTCACTTGAGTTGGTTTGATGGTGTTAGCTTGAGACCTTGGAGTGTGTTTCTCTCAAGGTCTCAGGTTCAATTCGTTCCAGTATCAATTTTGGTAGTCTAGTTTGGCTTCCTTAAAGAAAAAAATAGGCTTAATTACTCTTTTGGTACCTTAACTTATTTTTTGGTTTCGTTTTGGTCCCTTAAGTTATTAACGTTACAATTTGGTCCCTTAACTTACTTTTTGGTTTCGTTTTGGTCCCTTAACTATTAAAAGTTTCGTTTTGGTCTCTTAACTTATTTTTTGGTTTCGTTTTGGTCCCTTAACTTATTTTTTGGTTTCGTTTTGGTCCCTTAACTCTAATACATTCATCCTAACGTAAAGGACCAAAGTGGTTGACGGAGGAAGAGTTAAGGGACCAAAACGAAACCAAAAAATAAGTTAAGGGACCAAAACGAAACTTTTAATAGTTAAGGGACCAAAACGAAACCAAAAAGTAACTTAAGGGACCAAATTGTAACGTTAATAACTTATGGGACCAAAATGTAACCAACAAATAACTTAAGGGACCAAATCATTAATTAAGCCAAAAAAATAGATAATGCAGACACCGTTTACATTCAATTATTCTATTTTCTCATATCATTATTAGTATGGACATGTTAGGCTTTGTTTGCGAGTTTGGAGGGGAGGGGAAGGAAAGGCTTTGAGAGTTTGAAAATATGAGGGAAAATGGAGAAATCTTTCAAATTTTTTAAAAGAGTAGTTTTTTAGAGAATGATAAATTAATGCATATGATAACTATACTTTTAATTTTAAAAATAATATAACAACATAGATTAAATTTGAAAAATTCATATAAACCCTCCAAAACCCCCCAAAACCCTCCTCCAATACAATTTTATAGTTCCCTCAAATGAGGAGGGTTTAGTATTATGAAGAAAAGTTAACCCTCCAAAGTCCTCCCCTCCCATTTTCCTCTATTTCTTCCACTTGCTCATTCCTTTTTTCCCAAGCCTTCCCTTCCCCTCCCTTCCCCTCCAAACTCGCAAACAAAGCCTTAGTGTCCATTTCAATGTTCTACTTTTGCCATTGTAACTATGTGCGTGTCTTTGATATCATCTTGTATTTTTAGACATTACTGTGAGCTAATCAAATGTGTAAAATGTACATGTAACTTATAAGAAATAAAGTTTGAGACCTTGTTTACAGCTCCTTGGGGTTCATCTTCTTGTTTGCCTCAGATTCAGATCCACCCATTACAACAATTTTGGGAAGCTCAGGTGAATACCTCTTCCCAAGTCTCACAATCAAATTATGCTCATAATTATATATTTTTTTCTTCGTGAAATTAGGATTAGAGTTATGAACATGTTTATTAATTCTTGCAGTTAATGATAAATAATCAGCTCTGGAGTATGGTAAATAAATTGCAAGTTGAGCTTTCTGAATACAAGGAACGGTTAACTAGGCTTGAAGAGGAAGTTTCATCACTCAAAAAGCATAAAGTGGAAAAATCTACTAATGACATTGTGAGGACTATTCTGGTAGGAATAGAGCAGGAAGATGCTGCTAAAGGATCAGCTAAAGAGGAAAAGGTGGAAGAAATGGGAGATAACGAGGACAACACTAGTTCTGCTGTATAAGAGATTGGTGTAACAAAGGGTAGGTTGGGTTCACTTTTATAAATAGTGATAGTACTTTTAGAAGAAGTTACTTGCATCTAGTTTTACGACAACAAAAAATTTGGATTATCGGACCACTCTGCTTATTTATGATAATGTTCATTTTTTGAATTACTCAATGATGCTTAGCTTCCGGCTTTTCTAAAAGGTCATTTGATCACAATATGTGGTTGTTCAGAACGGTGGGGTGTATATGCAAACACTCCGACACTCAAGTTAGTAAAGAGCAGAGTTATGATCGTGTACATGCACACACTCCGATGGATCCACGATCAATAATGTCAAAAACAAATTGCTCAATGAAATTAAAGATTATACTATTTCTTTCAAAATAACAGTTTTAATAGTTTTATTTGAGCAAATTTTATTACTCTATGTCTATCTATAACTCTAACAATTGTTAAGTAAGACAAAATAAACCGTCAACTTTCTCTAACACTTCATTGTTATAGACATTCTTGCGATTTTGCATTAGTATGAGCTTTATTTAAGGCTTCAATTTGCACTAGTTTGAGCATTGTTCAAGGCTTCGTTGTTCATTTTTGAGGTAGGGCTTCAAGAGAGAGAAACTTAGGAAATAAAAGGATGTAACTTTAGGGTTGAGTGTCTTTGGTGAGGTTATCTTGGATTGGGAAACATTTGTAAACACCTTGGGTAAGTGAAATTATTGAGTCTATTGTTCTTGGGAATAAAATGTTAAAAGGATAGAAATTATGTTTTGTTCTTGGAGAGCTTGTTGAAGTTAATTTCTTGTAACCATTTTTGCATCTTTTTGTAAAGAACTCATTGATAGTGAAGTAGATAGATCTCTCTCCCTAGAGTAGGCCATTGTTTGACCAACTGGGGTAAACAATTCTTTGGCGTTTTTGTATCTATTCTCTCTTTATCTTTTGTTTGTAGTTTTGTGCTTTACACTTGGTTCCTAAATTAGATTTAGGTATGTTATTGTTGTTATTGCTTGAATCTACTTTGATATTGGTTATTATTTCCCTTGTGCCCCATACATCTAATTTTTTTTTTGAAACAACATATATATTAGAAACAGCCTTGCACAAGAAGTGCAAAAAGGCATCGAGTTACAACAGTTCAAAATTACAACAAAAAAACCCTCAGGAGCTGACAACAAGCAACTGCGCCCAGGGGAAAAAAACTAACAAAAAACTGCTGATATCCAGCAGAAAAACTGATAAAAACAGGCGGCCAAACCAAAAAGGCGCCAGCTGACAGCTCCAAAATCAACCTCTGCCCAGCTGCTGAGCGAAAACAGCCAGCAAGACTCCCATCATTAGCGCCTGTTCAGACACTCCTTTGGATTCCATGTCCACTCGTAAAAGAGACATGGAGGTGTCCGTAATCTACTCAACGTCCAATACCAAGATAACGCCTTGATCTCATCCACTACCTCGTCCACATGCTTGGCTTGATTTTTAAAAATCCTAGCATTCCTTTCTTTTCAAATTGACCAAACCGCCGCGTGCCAAATTAACCAAAACGCTTTCAAGAGGCGCCTAGAAATGCAAGCCTCACTCCAACAGTCAAAGTGCATCAACCCACACATCTAATTTGATATTTAAGGAACATTAGGGACGGAGGGAGAGTAGTTTTTTCTATGTAAAACTTTAAAAATTATTTACATTTTGGGTCATTTTATTTTATTTTTGGTGAGCTACTTATATGATTTTTATAAATAAACATATTTCATTTGTATCGTAATTTTTCTTTCAATTTATCTCATACTAGACTACTAAATAATATTTTATTTACACTTTCTTTTCTTTTGTATATATTTTCTCCATCAGCCAAAGGTGCAAAAAGAGCAAAGACTAATTTGCTCCAATTTAATTTAATTTTTTTTACGGATTTACAGTTGTTTTTATTTTTTGCAAGGACTAAATTAAGTCTTGCAATTTTTTAAAGAATTAAAATGAGAATTCACGTTAAGTACTGCTAATTAAAAATATATAAATATTAAAAACTTGCCTGCGATTGATTATGTTTGGTTTTGAAAAATTAATTAAAAAACCATCGGATTTAAGCGGATTTTTTTGTTAGTTTTTTTTTGGTAAAAAAGAAAAACAAAGTAAAGACAAAGCAAAAAGAAAACTAGATTACGGTCTTAAGAACTGCATTCTAGATGCATCGGCAAGAAGTAAGGCTTTTAAGTCTGGGAAGGGGTTCTCCAAGCTGACCAAGAAGAATCGTGATTGACACCATACTTAGCTAAAAGTATGCCCACTCATTTGTCTCTCAAAGGGTGTGGGTAAGATGCACATTCCAAGGGAGATTAAGGAGATCGTTGATATTTTTAATGATAGTTGCGTAAACATGCCAAGCATTGGGAGGAGCTTGAATTAATTTGATGGCATGTAGGGAATCAGAATAACAAATCACATTCTAGTTTCCTTTATCCCATGACAACTTCAAACCATGCATGATCGCAAGTAGTTTCGCATACAAGTTGTTCGAAATGCCAATAAATCATGAGAAACCACAAAGCCAAGTACCATCCGAATAACGGAGCACACCTCCAAATTCTGAGCGGTCGGGACTCCCAAGACTAGTCCCATCAACATTGAGAATCGTAGCTTCCACACGAAAATGGTGCCAAGAGGTTCAGCGTTGTTGCCGACGAGAGAGAACATTGCTACCCAAGGACGTCGAGAGAGAACTAAGGTAGCTCCCAACATTATGTCGTAGATGATGACAGCTAACCTGCTCATTACCAAGACACACCACATTACGTGCTTTCCAAATACACCAGATACCTGCCACAAAAATGAGAGGGCCCGAGAAACGGAGACCTTTTTTGAGCCACGAGTGAGTGTGTAATTCTTGAAAGAAAGTTGTACATTATACCCCAAGGATCTCCAAATACAAGCAGCGAGAGGACAATCCATGAGATAGTGCAACACATCTTCAACATGATCATCACATCTATGGCACGAAGGGGATAAAGCCATACCACGACGGTGTAAAAGTGCTTTAGTGGGGAGCGACTCATGGCTAGCAGTCCAAAAGAACAACTTGACCTTCTTTGGAGCTTTCATTTTCCAAATCAAATTCCAAGAGATGTCAGCATTATGGAGGTCTTCAGAATGAGAGGAAAGGAGGCAAGAATATCCTGATCTTGATGTATAAATGTCGTCAAGATGATCGGCCCAAGTAATGCAATCTGGCATAACATTGTGCAAACAAGGGGTATGGATTTCACATGGTTTTGAATATTGCTAGGAAAAAGAGTATACAACGGATTAAAGTTCCACTCATCATCTGTGATCACGTCATGAACAGGGCCGTCCCTGAGAATTCGGAGGCTCGGCTCAGGGAATGAAAAGAGGTCAGTGATAAAATCAAAATGTATTTTTTTTTAAAAGAGCAATAGATAATATAAAACGAGTTTAGGCGAATACCTTCAAAAAGAGTCTTCATTCGCACCAAAACGAGACTTCCTACGCGTATTTACTGAAGCAAATTCATCAATCAACTCTTCGTATTGTATATTTGGTGAGGTTAGACATGTAAGATTATTAAGAGGTCAATTTGGTGATAATTATCTAGAGTAGATAATGTGGCAACACTAATGCTTCTTGTTCACCACCTCTGTTCTTGTTGCCTTGGATTATGAACAAGAGCTTGAGACTGCAAAGAGAAGTTCTTCAGTTGAGGAAAACTATGAACTTCCTAATGGACAAGTTATCATAATTGGGGATGAGAGGTTCCGTTGCCTAGAAGTCCTTTTCCAGCCATCTATGATTGGAATGGAAGTTGCTGGAATGGAGATATTAAGGGGGCCTAAAAAGCAATACTCATTTTTTTATTGGAGGATACTATTACTACTACTGGGTATAAAAAAAATTGAGGCCCATCCTTGAGGGAGGCCCAGCTCGTTTGAGCTGTTTGCACCCCCTCAGGGACGGCCCTGGTCATGAATACACAAGGATATGTCATAAATATCAACCCACGAAATCAGACTCCAGTGGTTTCCAAGATGGTCCAAGAGGAATACCAAAAGAATGTATTGTCGTTACCTAGCTGAAAAACAAAACCATCTCTCAAGACCGACCTCGCCTTCAAAATTGAATTGGGTTCCAAGTGGTAGAGCCATTCTTCATAGGAATAACATGTGGTTAGTTTCTTTTTTTTTATTGTGGTCGGGGTTTGAACCTCGACCTTTCATATATTATGCATTGTTCCTACCAACTGAGCTAAGCTCACGACGACGGTTAGTTTTTTTCTTTGGTTACACGGTAGTTAAATACATTTAATTAAAGAATAATAATTTTATTTTGTAATATTTTCGATCGGAAATTTAATTTGGATCGAGGAGGACTTGAGCACTGTACAAATAGGTAGCCTGGTGACGTTACAATCTCCTCCGTTGTCACATAAAGTCCAAATCAACCCTTTACTAGTCAGTAGTCACAGCACACGAACAGAAAAGAGAAGAGACAAGGCAGCGCTTTCTTCTCCTATATCCCTCGACCCTCAGTCAGCGTGATCAACATTGTTTAAGCAAAAGTAGTAAATTTTTCTGCACTACATTCCATGGAAAAGGATAAGAAACATTCATCTTTTGAACCCCAGGTATAAAATACTCATTTCTTGTCTTTGTTTTTTCTATCAATATTTATTTATTTGCTTAATCTTTCTTATTGATCCAATTTCTTGTAAACCCTTTTTCATTTTTTCCACTCGTTATCTTTCCCTTGTCTTATGGTGCGTATCACCAATGTTCCTTGACTCGTTGAATATTGCATGTTTTTCTCTCATCAAAACCAATAGTTACATAACCTAGAACGACTATTTTATTTTCAAAATCGGATTGTCTGTGGTGACCATAGTCAAGCATTCACACATCGGTGACCGTTGGATCTACACAGACAGACAGTGCAGATTTCAAGCATATGTTTGTCTTTTTTAAATCAAAATTCAAACTTCAAATATGCATCGTCTGACCTCGATCCAATAATTGTCATTGTGGTGAATGCGTGACTTGCACGGAATTTGGTTTTCTTTTTCTTTCTTAGAGGGTTGTCGATTGTCACTGAAGATGGAGCTAGAAGGGGACTAACAGAGGCCACGGACCCCGCTAGATTTTTATAATTTTTTTTTCATATTAGTATGCTGTTATATATTTTTTGTCACTATAGTTATTTTCTATGAACTTTATAGGATCTTGTTTAATGAATTTTTTTATTCAATATATCTAGGATTGTACACATAACTTTCAAACTTTAATTGCACGAATCCTTAACTAAAATGCATAACATTGAAAAATAAAGTGATTTTTTTTCTACAATTTACATAAGAACCTTAACTAGAACACCAATTTATGATTACTTGTTACGATTTCATTCAAAAAATTTGACTTATTGCATGCAATGTTGTTTGCACACTCTCTGTCACTACCAACGATTCACTGCTTTTGATATTATCTTGAATTTCTCCTTCTACCTTTGCATTCTTGTTGTTTCTTATTTTCTTTCTCTACTATTAAGAAGTCTTCTTTATTCTCGTCATACTCAAGGAAGTTTCGAGGAACCCGTCTTTCTTATATCCTAGAAATTTCTTATAATTTTGGATACACATTAACTTTGGATATATCACATAATTTCAATAATTTATTATTATATGAAAAATGATATTTGAACATCCATTTTTCAACAACTTTTGTGACAACTCTCTCTCTCATACTCTCATTGGACTTTTATTCTCTCTCTTCCTTTTTCTCTCTCTATTGTTATTGTCCAATAGAAAGAGAGGAAAAAGGTTGTCACCAAAAGTTGTTGGAAATTGGTTGTCAAAATATCATTCCTCTTATTATATATGCATATAAAGATTTGTTTTTTCTTTACTATGTTATACTCTTAAACTTGGTCCCCACTAAGCTAAATTCCTGGTTCCGTCCCTGATTGTCACCATAATAGGGTTCAACTTGAATAGTACATTCTAATTGTGAAAGTATTAAAGTTTTGTGTATATTGCAATTTTTCCCCTTTTTCATTTGATTAAGATGCTTAACAGAGCAATCAAGACAAAGACAAAGCTGAGCCAAATATGACTCTTGGTCATGGTAGTCCTTTGCATGGCAATGTGCCTAGTTCAAATCAACAACAGCAGCCATCAATGTTTCAATGGCCTTATCCTATTCAAAATGCCCCACAAGCACCATGGCAGCAGTTACCACATCCACAACAAGGGACTCCGGTTTTTTGGCCACCTCAGATGTTTGGGTGGCAACCTACTCCTCCTGTACCTGGAGCAACTTCAGCAACAACCCAAAATTTAGTTCCCAATATGTATTACAGTGCTGGATACACATTTCCTAGCTTTTCAGGTATGCATGCAACTTTTGATCTTCACATGACTTGCATTGATTTCAGAATTTATGAATACATTTTGATACCTATTTTACCAAATATTATGGAAGTATTGAATACACTTCATTGAATATGTCTCTAGTGTTCGGCATCAGAACACCACGACACTGACACATGTGGTTTACATCCAATTATTCGATTTTTTTGTACTAATTATTGGTGTCAACATGTTAGTGTATGAGTCAGTGTGTCCAACACTTTTCCCTTTCCAGTATTAAATTAAACACATGTGGTTTATCATTTTATATATGTTTTTATACATTAGCTACTCAATTGTGTAAAATAAATGTTGAACTTGAGACAAAGTTTGATACATTGTTTACAGGTCCTTGGGATCCATCTTCTAATTTGGCTCAGATGCATCAAATGCAACATTCTTATGCTCTCAATTCCGCTGAAGCTCAGGTGAATACCTCTTCACAAGTCTCACAATCAAATTATGCTCATTATTACGGTTTCTAGTAAACATACGATTAGAATTATGAATAAATTTATTAATTATTGCAGTCAAAGGAGAATGCTAAACTCTGGAGTATGGTAAACAAATTACAAGCTGAAGTTTCTGATTACAAGGGTAGGCTAACTATGCTTGAACAAGAAGTTTCGTCACTCAAAAAGGATAAAATGGAAAAGTCAACTAATGAAATTGTGACAGCTATTCCGACACTAGCAGGACAACCACGAAAGAGAGGGAGGCCTTCTAAGCAATCATCAATCAATGCATTATACCAGTCTCAACCGCTAGCTCACGGCAAAAAACCTGCACCGACTAAGCCTCAGTTTGAGAGTAAATCACCCATCTTTGAAAAAGTTGTCCTCAAAAAGGTAGATCACAAAGAAATATCAGTTCATTCTGCTTCTGCTAGATACATTGGGAATACTGCTGGAACACCTTCTCAAGACCCTGCGAGGCATGTGTTAGATGCAACACATCAACGAGGAGGGAACATAACTCCGGGATATAATTTTGCAAATGGAAAGGATGCTTCTGAAGAGGAGGAAAATGGTACCTTAGGATCAGCTGAAGATGAAAATGAGGATGAAATGGTAGATGATGATACTACTTTTTCTACCTGAGAATTTGTGTAAGAAAGGATTGAGGGATGCACTAAGTAATGTCAAATCAACTATTTCAGTTTTCAAAAGGTTTGCCTCCCTTTAACTATATGTTAGTACCTACTTTTTGTACAAGTTTTTTGGATATAGTTTGCTTGACAATATATTTGCTCGATCAAGGGACCACTCTACTTAATTGTGGCAATCTTCTAGCTAGTTGAAAAGTCCAAAATTTTGGTAAATTTATATATGTTAACATTTTTGCCATATCAATCAAGGGATTTTATTACATGCATGTTATGGTTTGAATTACTCAATTATGCTTCCAAGTTTTTTAAAAGACCATTTGGTATTATGTTTGTGATCGATCATGATTAAGAATCGATGCATCGTCACCAAGACTGTTAATTTGTTTGAAGTTTTGAAAGCTATTGAAAGAAAGAAAAATTGTGATTATACAATTATAAATATGTTCTATCCATCCAATCTCGTATATAATAACCAAAGCTAAAATCACATCACACTCCATAAGAAAATTAATGAATTTTACTTTATTTTTTAATGTAATAAAAAGCAATTGTTATATCCGAGAGATGTCAGTTTAGTGATAAGAACTTGATTTTGTAACCTCAATGACTTGGTTCAAATTTATTAATTGGAAAATGATCATTAGTGTGAGCATTATTAATTTTGTCCCGTAAGCTACATGAACATTTGATATCTTGGGATGTGAGTTTGAAATTGCAATTCTTCACCTTTCACCTTTTAATGTGTGTGTGTATTTGCCGCTAGACTCTTTTAAAAAATTTATATATTATATTTTCCAAATTATATCATCATTGTCATTATTGCCTCTCTCATGAATCGTCGTAAGATGCAAGAGTGGCAAGTTTCTATCACTTCCTATATAGACTGGAGAAGTAGGTTGATAACCGACTTGTGGGTTATTCCCTCTATTTACCTACATGTACACATTTCTTAAATTGTGGTTTGTTGACTTATGTTAACCTCTTACGGTAGAATCTTGTTAGTGTTTATTTTAATCGTCGTGTATTTGTAGTTTGGCCTAAGCGCATCTCCTCTACCAAACATGGTTTTTTATTGTTTAAATTCAAGACGATAATGAGTTAATATTAAAAAAATAAGATGCTCAAAAAAAAAAGATTTTAGAATAATTAATACTACATTGATTCTTAAATATAATACCTCTTGCAAAAAGATTGTTTCTTTTTGTAGAACTCTTTTCAAGTTTTCAAATGTATTGATTATCAGTTATTATCGTGTTCAAGCTCGTATTTGATAGAAGAAGAAAGGTTGGAAGGATAAATTCTTATATCTTCAGTTATATCACTGAATCCCTTGCGCAATCCATTCTTACAAACACATATCATGGGTTGTTTCCTCTTATCAATATGATTATTTGATCATATTGAAGTAACGATAAATCAAGAGGGGCCGTATATAGGCCCCTCTTGTATTTTCAGTTGTTTTTTCCGTGAGTTGTGGGCGTGTCGTACACCCTCTCGTCGATAAATAATATTTGCCGTTTCAAAAAAAAAAAAAAGTAACGATAAATCAATTTTGACGTGGTAAGTTACAATAAAGGAGAGAAGAAAAAATTACGCTAGCTCAACTGAAACAAATGTTGTAAACCTTAACGTATATGAGGAATGAGGTTTAGAAATATCACAGCCTTTCACACGGGTTGTTCGTCATACATGCGTGAAATCACATTATTTACCTCACGGAGATGTTCTTAAAGCTCGACTAGGATACTTACCTAGGCCTAGCTACACTAGTGTTCATGAAACATTGTCGATTCTTAATTGAG
Source organism: Medicago sativa (assembly GCF_051527215.1). Classification (NCBI taxonomy): domain Eukaryota; kingdom Viridiplantae; phylum Streptophyta; class Magnoliopsida; order Fabales; family Fabaceae; genus Medicago; species Medicago sativa. The sequence continues at coordinate 7,204,366 of NC_140753.1, forward strand.
GATGCAAATGGAGAGTTGAAAATGGTTCATTTGGGAGGCTAACTAGTTGCCTTTGCAAAATGGTACAAGGTTTGGACACCAAAGTCCAAAACCATAAAGCTATGATCTTTCTCAGGTGTCTCAATTTATCCTGCATGATATTAGAACTTTGAACACTAAGTTGATAAATGACATTTCTCTGCTAGTTGAATCAGATAAGTTCCACATGTCTGATTCTACATGTTAAAAATGCTTGTCACTCTATAAGACAATGGAACTTATCTGAATTGCCTCAAGGTCCTCATTAACAAGTAGAATCAGACGTGTGACCTAGGCTATGTTTGGTAACACAAATAAGCTAGCTTATAGCTTGTTGGACTAGCTTATAAGCTTGTTTTGATAGAATGTGATGTGTTTGGTAAAAAGCTTTTCTCACTAGCTTATAGCATTTTTTAAAAAGCTAATCCAAGTAGCTTTTTAGCTTATAGCTTGTAGCTTTTTATACTTTCTTCCAATTTTAACCTTTTCTTTATTTTATTTTATTTTATTTTATTTCTTTATAATAAAAATAACTACCTATGTTCTCATGGGCAACCCACGTTTACCATATCACATTTAACTTTTTTTTTTGTTTTTTTTACCTTGCTCATAATTTATATAATATATCACTACCAAAAAAAATTTATATAATATATAATTTTAAAAAAATTTACAATAAATAGTGAAGAAATTTTAGTTAGATTAAATTCATAAAAATAAAATAAAAATTGTTAAATAAAAAAAGTCGATTGAATTCAAAAATACATTTATCATTTTGGAGATAAAAGTAATTTGAAGTATATTTAAATATTTAAAAGTAAATGCATTAAGTAATAAAAATTCTATATATGATATTAAAAAAATTAAACAAGCATGTCCTTTTATGTCATTTTATATTTATCAGCTACTTTAACAGCTAATTTTACCAAACACTTTTAATTTTAATAAGCTAACTTTTCAGCTATAAGCTATCAGTCATCAGCCACCAGCTATAAGCTAGCTTTTCAGGTATCAGCTAGCTTATAACTTATTTTTACCAAACACACCCCTAAACTATGGAAGCTTCAAACCATTCCCAAACAAACATGTAACTTGGCACGACAAATCTCCAAACTTTAAAAGTATGAAACATAATTCTTAGTTGCAAATGAAAAACAACAATGAATACTGTTTGAATACTAAGACTGAACATTTAATTTGATTCTTCATAATTTTCTCGCCGCAAAATTTAACAAAGATTAATTTGTCATAAATTTGAAAATGTCAAGAACTATTTTGGTATTAAATTTGTATCGGGTGTGATAAAATTGTCGAAGATTAAATTGGACCTTCACTTTAAAATAATTAACGGCAGAACATGCAAAAGATAAAGACACAATTATGAGGTTGAGACAACAAAGCCAAAATGTTTAACAACAAATATACATAACATAATGTGTGTATAAAAAAAGAGAAAAAAAGTTATAATTAATTAGTCTTGAAAGAATTTGTCTTGAAAAAAAGTGATTGATGAAATTAAATAAGAAGAAGAACATTTGAAGGAGAAAAGCAACTTGAAAAATCGAAAAACATGTAAGTATGAAAGGAAGTGGAGGAAAAAGAAAAGAAATAAATAAATGTGGTTTGTGGGGTTCTGAAAAGTGGGAGCGAATTTTCTGGAGCAGTTAAAAAAGAAAAGAATGTGCATGTTTTCAGATCAATTTAAAAATATGATTTTAATTGAAAATTACCAATGTGAGCTCTAAAATGTGAATTTGTAAATAATCTAGTATATAAAGGACACATCCAAAGGTTATTTCATTCTTAAATGTGAAGTTACAAGCACCTGGGACAAAATCCCTCACTCTGATCAAGGTTTCAGATGCTAACCCACATTACATCCTATGGAAACGAAGAACAAGGATAACAATCACTCACTTTTGGAACCCCAGGTATGAAATTCTCGTTTTTTTTTTTTTTTTGTTATTTCTATGAATGTGTTCACTTTCTCCTTTGTTTTAACTTGTTAATGACAAGATTTGAGACATTTGAATTTGAAGTGAATTGTCATTGAGAAGAGATGAAATGCTAATCGGGAATGATGTGTTAAAATAACTTTTATTATTTCTAACAAATTGAGATAATTGTACACTTAAAAGTAAATCATCTCTTTGTTAACTAAAATTAATACAAATTTAAAATAAAAAAAAATGTTTTCACGAGTTAAAGTGAGTCTAACTTCTTCTAAAGTTGTACTTGCGGTGAGTACAGCGGTATAGACCCTTCCGACATGTATCAAACCAAGGCCTGAAAGTAGTAATTTGTCTCGCCTTACCCTCTAGTTATATAGTTGGTTTTCGGGGTTGTGGGGAGTTGGAGGATAATGGAGATATGGGGGAGTTGGAGAGTAGTGGGCGAAATGGAGAGTGGTGAGCGAGTTGGAGAGTAGTAGGCGACCGGGTTGAATCAACTGTCGGGCCAAACCGTCATGTATAGGGCGGTATCTCCGGCCCAATATTATTATATCGGTCCAAAAGTGATATTCTTCACTTCTGTTTTTTTCTTCCATATTCTCCTTCCCCTTGTTCAATGCTATTGTGGTTTATGTACGGTTTTCGGCTAACATATTTCCTTGACTCGTTGACCCGTTTTCATTTTATTAACATGAATATGACGATTAACAGAACAAACAAGACAAAGCTGAGCCAGATATGGCTCTTGACAGCAACAGTAGTAGTAATTCTTCGCATGACAATGTGCCTAACTCAAATACTCAACAACAACAACCACCAATGTTTCATTGGCCTTATTTTCCTCCGAGTGCCACTCAAGCAGTAGCACCATGGCAGCTGCAGTTACCACATACACAACAAGGGTCTCAGGTATTTCGGCCACCTCAACTATTTGGAGCAAACATTCCTCCAATTTTTCAGACATTCAATGGCGATGGCTGGCAATCATTTGAAGCTACTTCCCCAACAACACATAACTTAGTTCCCAATATGTGCTACCATGCTGGATACACATTTCCAGGTTTGTATGCAACTTTTTCTCTTCACAAGACTTGTACTTACTAGGATTTATGGTGTGGTGTCCGACATTGATCTGATAATATTCATTATTTGAACATATTGATCTATAACTCTTTTTCAGCATCATTTTCTTCAGCTTAGTTAAATCAACTCTATCTTAAAAAAAACTTGGCAAGTATAAATTGAAGAAAGACATGAAACTGTCTCTAAAGGCAGAAAATTACAACTCTCAAATTAGAGATTGTCTTAAATTTTTGCTTAACATGAAATTTGGTTGTCCAATCATACTTTTGTTTATGATTTCCTCTTTACCTTTCTTCATGTTATATTCTATTTTTTCATCAATACATGTTCTTTCTTGTGCTTTAAAAAAGATATAAAGTTTGAGATCTTGCTTACAGCTCCTTGGGATCCATCTTTTTGTTTCGCTCAGACGCACCAATTACAACATTTTCGGGAAGCTCAGGTTAATTCATCTTCTCATGTCTCACAATCAAATTATGCTCATCGATCATTATGGTTTCTCATGAAATTATGATTAGAATTATCGACAAGTTTAGTATTTCTTGCAGTCAAAGGAGAATGCTAAGCTCTTGAGTATGGTAAATAAGTTGCAAACTAAAGTTTTTGATTACAATGCTAAGTTAACTAAGCTTGAAGAAGAGGTTTCATCACTCAAAGATAAAATGAAAAAAAATCTACCAATGAAACTGTGAGGACTAATCCGGTAGGAACAAGACAACAGGGAAAGAGAAGGAAGTCTGACCTAATAGTAACTGTTCCGATAGAATCAAAGACAACCGGGAAAGAGTGGGGGGTTATGGGAAGCATTTCAAGAGGCTGAACGCCTTCGTGGGAGAAAACCTGCACATAGTAAGTTTCAGTTTGACACTATATCACCTATTTTTAAAACGTTATTGTACAAGAAAGAAGCATACTCCTTTAATACACTCTCAACCGACCTAAGTCTTTCGTTTCTGTCATTTTTGCAGGAGACTTTATTTTGAAGTCTGGTGTTTGGACTTTTGTAAAGCCATGTAGTGTATGTTTGGTATCAAGGCGGGTATGTCAGAATCACGGTGACCCACCGTGATTGTGCAGAAGCTACAAAGTATAGCTTTTGGAGAATCACTTGATGACCGTGATACCAAACATAGGCGTAATTGAGCTAGCTGTGTTAAGCGGTGCTGGCATGATCATTAGAGTAGCATTTTTTTGTTGTGACAAATATTTGAGCATATGATCTTTTTTTATACCAACTTGTTTGGATATTGTTATTTGTCTAATTTGAACCTTTTTGGATATGAAGATGTCTCTTGGATAATCAATGTTGTTCAGTACAATTGTTTTTGACATAAACTTTGCTTCATAGATATTTTGAAAACAAACATATTGTTTGATTAAGACTGTGGTTGGAAATAAAAGAACTAATCAAAAATCAATTTGATGTAATCATTACTCCATCAAACTGTATTGTCATTGGAATATTCTTCCCCAAAAGTTTCAGCTTTGGAGTTACAAGAAGTAAAGAACTAATATGGGGTTAAAAGATAAATCTAGAATCCAACAATCGCTCAAAAATCAAAATTACATTGTCAAAATAAAGACGACTACTTTTTTATTTTGCCTAATGTACACATTCTTATAGAAAGTTAGAAACTCTTGATGCTTTAGTACATTCATTGATTTAGAAACTCTTGATGCTTCTGCACAAGAGCTATGTCACGTCTCTAATGCATCAAAGCCAAATCTTCCTGCTGTCTTGATCTTGTACTGCACTACTGATCGCTTGTTAAATAAGTAGAATAAACCATCATTTTAATCTTTGAACTATCAAACTTTCCATCATTTTAGTCTCTGGTATTGAGATATTGAGGACTAAATTGATGGATATTCATATACTTTGAGGACTAGTGTCTAACGATGCAACTTGTTGCCCGCTTGTCTTCTATTCATGTGTAAGTAATATTGATAGTAAATAATATATTTGACGTTTGAGGACTAAATTAACGGATTTTGATAGTTTAGGGACAATTTGGATAATTTTATTGTTTATGGACTACATTGAAAAGAGAGTGATAGTTTAGGAACTAAATTGATGATTTATTCAAGGCTTAATTAATGATTTGGTCCCTTAAGTTATTTGTTGGTTACATTTTGGTCCCATAAGTTATTAACGTTACAATTTGGTACCTTAACTTATTTTTTGGTTTCGTTTTGGTACCTTAACTCTTCCTCCGTCAACCATTATGGTCCTTTATGTTAGGATGAATGTATTAGAGTTAAGGGATCAAAACGAAACCAACAAATAAGTTAAGGTACCAAAACGAAACCAAAAAATAAGTTAAGGGACCAAATTGTAACGTTAATAACTTATGGGACCAAAATGTAACTAACAAATAACTTAACTTAAGGGACCAAATTGTAACGTTAATAACTTATGTGACCAAAATGTAACCAACAAATAACTTAAGTGACCAAATCATTAATTAAGCCTTTATTCAATAAAGTAGAAGCACGGTAGCATCAGAAGCATTGACTGGAATGTGTATATTCCATCGAATGTAAATGAAATATCATAGAATAATTGATAGTAATTCAATTGTAAAAGAAGAATAAAACAACATGGAAATAATTAATAATCATCTCATTATCTATCCAGTAATAGGTGATTCTTCAGACGATTCATAGGGTGCGTTTGGCCCTACTTATTTTCCACTTTTCTTCTACTTCTAAGGAGAATTGGGGCCAGACACAATTTTGATAAAGCTCTTAATTAAAAAAGTAACTTTTTTGTAAGGAAGGAAATCAAACAGAAGTGACATTCAAAATAAGTTGTTAAAATGAACTTTTGGACAACTTTTGAGAACTAATTCTCGGCAGACCAGCCTTCGAATCTCATATGTGCCATTTTTTATTTTATTATTTATTTGCACAAATCTCACATGCTTGCGTTTCGTTTTATTGGATTTTTTTTTATTTGAGTTGTTGGATACATATTTTTTGGTGTGAAGGATGAATTCATTGCGTTTTATTTTTTTGAAAGGACATTGCGTTTTATTAAAAGCAATACTATCTTTTTTTTTTTGAAAGATTAAAAGCAATATTATTATCATTTTGTTTATTAATACATATGTTGCATTTTACTTTCATATTTATCATGATCAAACAACATTGATAGACCTTTCAAAAAAAAAACATTGATAGAATGACAGGGGTTGTCTAATTTTAAGGTGATTGAAAAGAAAAAAAAAATCAGCAGGAATAGAAAAATAAATCACTCACTACTGATAAAATGAGTTGGTTAAAATAATTTTAACATTATAATTTTATGCATTTAGATTTATTTATGAATGTTAGTTTTTAGTACCAATTAAATATTAGTTGCTCTTAATAATTTATTACTTTTTAAAATATATTGCAATTAAGGCTACTAAAGAAATTCCTTTACGTAAAACTCAAAATTTAGCAAAGTTGAATATTCCACGGAATCGCAATTAAGTTAAAAAAACAATAAATATCAAATAACTTCAACTTCAACTTTAAAGTTCAAATTTTCAACTTTATTCTCAAAGTAACTTTTAAACCTCAAAAAAGTAGGGCCAAACGCACTCTTAGATAATCTACATGCAAATTGTATGCCACCCCTACTTTAATGCCCACCTCGATGTTTAATGTTTGGGAGAGTGATAGTTTATGAATGAAATGATTCATTCATAAGATAATGTCATTAATTGACATACGATAATGCCATAAAAGAGGTTAATAAAACCAAAATCATTCCAATAATTACAACCAAAATACCAAAAACAAGTAAACCTAAAACTAATGTCTTCTCATCATATGTAGCCTATTCCTTTGGGATATCTGATATGTGGTGGCTGAATGCATCTCATCATACATCCTCCTCAAGAGATCCTGAAAGTATTCCACTGAGCACCATCACACAACCCTCTGGCATGATCATCCTCGATAATGACCTGGTCATTAATGTGCTTGTTCCTCTTGCCGAAGAGAATATTACAACCGACTTGAAAGAGCAAGAAAGCCATAATGCACCATTGTCACATGTTGTCTCTCTCATCATCCTCATCCTCATCTTCATCTTCGTCTGCATTCTCCAACTGAGTTTCCTACTAAGGTGCTCTTCATATAATCGATTCAGAAAGGGAGTACCTATAAAATCACCCCATTGTTTTATTGTCTCCTTAATCGCCAGAGTCTCATCCACACCCAGCAACTCTGTCATCAGCACCACGCTCTAATCATGAGAGGTGTAATCATGAGAGGTATACTGATCGTGTCGCATCATCTTCCCTAAGATGTCATCAGCAACTTTTTCATATTATTTTTTAATTTATTAAATTGAAAAGGTTATGAAATATATGTCATATTTTTATTTTATTTTATTGTGTAATCTTCTTTGATTGTAATGTAATAACTATTTGAATATAAATGTCGTATCAAGTTTTTGCTTAAGGATATTTATGTAATCACATTGGAAATATATCATTTTTTTTCTATCAAAATTTCCTCTCATACCAAACCTATAAATAATCTCGTTTTGCACTTTCTTTCTTTCCTTTAAATTTTCGTCATCAATCAAACAAAGTAAAGTCCTAGTGAGCTTAACTCAGCTGGTTGGGACAATGTATAAAATATATCGGTCACTAAAAAAAACAAAGTAAAAATATGGCGGCAGAGTAACTTGTACCGATTTATTTCTCTCAGACTACAAATTACTTTTATTTCCTTCGGTGCAATTTTTTTATGGACTAAAATCAGACTTTACTTTAAATAGTTTTTGTCAAAATTTTTTTGAAAATAATTATAAATGAGTAGACTCTTCTAGATAATTTTTTGAAAGAGTGCCATCTTTTCTCTTTTAAAGAACAAATAAGAGTGATGCTAACATCTTAAAAAAAAATGCCAACATGTGTTCTAAGCACTTGTTAAAGAATTAAAAAAAAAATCTCCGTGAGTTTAGTTCAGTTGGTGAGGACAATGCATAATATATGCAAGGTTCGGGGTTTAAAAAAAATTAAAAAAATTACTTTTAAAAGGTAGAATACGCATTTCCAAACAATTCTTTTTTTTTTTGTCAAGCAGCCTAGCTGCTAGAGCTCAAACAATTTAATTGTGGAGAAGTGAAGTGTTCGGAGTTCGAATCCCGGCCCCTGCATATAATATGCAATATCCCTGCCAACTGAGCTAAGCTCACGGGGATAAATGATTCCGTTTTTAATTCGGTGACAGGTGCCCATTTTCCCTTTAAAAAAATGAAAAATTACACTTATCATACCTTAACTTAATTTCAAATAACGATTGTATCTTTATCTTTTTTTTTTTCTTGCCATTTTTGTCATGAGTGAACTACCATAAATTTGAACGGTAAGAGTTCATATTGAAATAAAGTTATAGATTTGAATCTTGAATATCCGTATGCAAATTAATCAAAATGACGAAACTAACGTGAAATAAAGATAAATAAATAAATAGTTTTTTTTGAAGGAAAATAAATTGTTATTTAAAACTAGCGTCTAGACGGACACTTTGCTTTTTTACTACTCTATCATGTGTAAATTATAAGCATTATTTTTATGAAATTTTGATTTTTATTCAAATTATGTGTGGGTATGTTTGTGACTTATTAATAATAACAAATTGTTTCAAAAATATTAATATTAATAATAATAATAATAAGAAATTTGTTTTTGCAAATAATAATAACAACAAATTATATTTATTTTTTTACCAATAATCACGTCAATAATATAGCATTTTTAAAAGTAAATTTATGTAAAAGCATAACTTAAATAATGAAAAGTTCAGTCAAAAAATCATGTGTTTTTATGTTATAGATTTAGTTAAAGTATAATTTTACCAAAAATAAAAAAACCAAGTGCCCATTTTCCAATAAACAAAACCGTCTAATAGTTTTGTTTTTTCCAAAACAAAAAGATAACAATCCTATTCAAAGTCAAACACACACACACTCTCTCTCTCTCTCTCAAAATCTAAATCTTAATTATAAGTACGCAACACAACACACAAACAATAGTGATGTGATGACTACGTAAAGTTAACAACACAATCACTGATCTCATCACATCTTCAACCATTCTCATCCTCACTCAATTTCACAAACCATGACCACCACCACCTTCATCACAAACAACAATGAAAAAACAAAACCACCACCTAGACCCAACAAACGAAGAATATGTTTCTCATTCACAACCTATGCAAACAATCTCATACAAAACCTTAAATCCTCCAACATTATAATCGAACAAGGACTCACCGAATCAGAATTTCAACATCTCGAATCAAAATTCAACCTCAAATTCCCACCTGACCTTCATGCTATTCTCCAACAAGGTCTTCCAGTCTCTCCAGGTTTTCCCAATTGGCGTTCATCATCTCATCAACAGCTTCAAATCCTTCTCAACATTCCAGTCTCATCCATTCTCCGACGCGTAAAAAATAATAGTTTCTGGCATCCTTCATGGGGTCCAATCCCGAAAGATCGGCTATCCGTGGCACAGAGGATTTTGGACTCTGCGCCGCGGTTAGTTCCGATCTTTCGGCATTGTTATATACCTATGAGTCCGTTTGTTGCTGGGAATCCGGTATTTTACGTTGATCATAGTGGTGATGTGAGACTGGTGAGTTATGATATTGTAGGGTTTTTTAGGGATGGAGGGTTTTTGGATGGGGTTGAAGAGGTGGATGATCCGGTATGGGCGGCGAGGGAGGCGAGGAGGATTGAGGTATGGACGGAGGTGGCGGATGGGAGAGGGGAGAGAGGGGGGAAATGGTGGTGGGATGATCGGAGAGGGGTGGTAGGGAGTTGTATGGATGGGGTGCTGCGGAGGTTGAGGGAAGGTGGGTGGAAAGAGGAAGAGATACAAGATATGATGATGATGAATGAAGATGAAGAAGCGGAAAAGAAGCATGAGAAGCACGTGAGTGTTTTGGGGTTGGAGTTATTGCGTGCGGGATGGAGCAGGGAAGATATAGTGTACTCGCTTGGGGTTGATGTAGGAAATTCGTGGTTGGATTTGGAATTTGAGAAGAATAAGCAGACTTTCACACTCAACTAAGGGGTACCCTTGACCATACATTTTTGTTAATATTTTCTATTTAATTTAGAATAGAATATAAACTACTACTAGTAATTTTGTCGATTAAATAAACTAGTACTGGTGGTAGAATACAATTGTGGGGAAAATGGGATTGTTGTTTGGCATGGCAACACAGATTTTGTATTTTATTTTAATGGCCTCCATTCATAGAATTAATTGATTGATTATTTATTATATTTTAATTAAGTGGTAGAGTTCAATTTGTTCTTGGATTTTTAGAGTATTTTATTATTAGAATAGAATGGTAAATATCTTTTGTATTTAATAGGTGTTTTTTGTATTGAATATGGAACGCTGTTATATTTGATTGGCCAAAATTTTTCTTTTGAAAGGTTGATTGGCCAAATTAATTTAAGTAAGCATGCAATGATATCCATATAATTTGGTTGGGTATTATACCTCTCATCAAATTATTTAATGTCATATTATATATGGTATTGGAAGTTGCTAGTCGATAGAGGTAGTATTTGATATAGGGTGTTGTTGGCTCGTTATAATGCGGAGGATGGAAAGTTGGAGGATGGGGGTCGAAGTTGTTCTTTGTGGTGGAGGGAGATAGTGAAGATTAGGGAAGGTGGGGAGGCAGAGAGGGTGGGCGGTTTGAGGAGATGGTCGTGAGAAAGGTGGGGGATGGGGCAGATACCTTGTTTTGGCATGATTGTTAGGTTGGTGGTGTTCCGTTTAGTGTGCGTTTTCGCCGTCTGTTTGATTAAGTTAATAAATCCATTACGATTAGAGATATGTTTATGCTTGAGTGGGGGGAAGGAGGGGAAGCTTGGAAGTGGAGGCGGAGATTGTGGGTGTAGGATGAGGAGATGCTAGAGGAGTGTATAGGTTATTATTATTCGATGTTTCTTTGCAGTCTACCTCTTCAGATGGTTTGCAGTGGCTCCCGGATCCTATAGGGGATACTGAGTTCGTGGTGTTTATGATATGCTCACTACTCAGGAGAACTCACCCGTGTGTCCAGACTCAAATTTAATTTGACACAAACAGGTTCCGTTGAATGTCTTAGTTTTTGCGTTGCGGTTGTTACGTACAGGTTGCCAACTAAAGATACTTTGCCAGCATGTTCAACACTCTTTGGAAGCTAGTGCGTCGTAGATCAGTTTTGATGGTGCGGATTCTCATACGATTACAGACCACTTTCAACAATTTATTTTTTGTACAGGTGGTCTGAAATTGCGGCGGTCTTTTCTTCAACTTATTTGGTTACTGTGTGTTTGGATTGTGTGGAATGAGCGTAGCGGCAGGTTATTTAAGCAGAAAGAAAATACTATGCTTCAATTATTGGAAAAGGTTAAGTCCTATTCTTTATGGTGGCTTAAAGCCAATAAAAAGCTAGCTTTGTTTTTGGTACCCATATGTGGTGGTCGAACCCGCTTTTGTGCTTAGGCATCGACTAATTTGTATTTGTATTCAGGCTTTGACATAGTAAATTTTTAGTGGTCTTCTTGGCACACCTTGTGCTGAGGAGACTGCTTGTCAGTGTTAATATATAGTACCATTTTTGCTTGTTAAAAAAAAAATGTATTTGACTTATTTTAGCTAATGAAATGTAATGAATTTCTTCTTTAAAAAAATCATTTAATGTCATGTCATATTTTTATACTAACTAGCAAAAAGACGGGCATTCACGTGCCCGTCTTTCCGCTCTTTTTATTGCGCTAACGTTTGAAAACTATGAACGATGTTTTTTTTATGAAATTTTAATTTTGATTAAAAGTAAAAATATAAATGTTTTTTGCTTTCAAATTATAACAAATCAATTAACCATGATTATCTATTTCAATGAAACCAACAATATAACAATTTTTTTGACAAGAATATAACAAAAAAAATATAATCTAAATTCTTATATATTTTTTAATGACACCAACAACAATATTTATTATAGAAAAAGTTGTTGTGTAAGGGTATAATTGGGATAATATAAAAGTAAGTATATATACATTCAGGCCCGGCCTTGGGGGAGTGCAAGGTGCTCAACCAGGCCGGGCCTCCAAATACTACGGGCCTCAAATAAAAATTTAATTCTAATACCCACCCCCCACTTAAATAAAAAAAAAATATGTGTTATGTCATTTTCTTTTTTCGGTACACGTTTGAGTTTTTTTTAGACTCTAGTTCTCCTTTTTGTACATAACTCTGATCCTATCAAACTACCCCTAATTTGTATAATCACTTAATCAGACAATTTGAAAAGCTATTTCATTGAAAGAATCACAACAATCATTTTTTTCTTCGCATAAACCATTCGTTTTACCCTTTCCCACAACAGAGGAGTGACAAATCCAAACGACACCGTTAGATAAATTTCACCTCTTTCATTTAATTGTTTTTTAATTCCTTTCATGTTTAGAAGTTCTTCTGATTCTGATTTTTTTAATGAAATTTAGCTACACAAAAAAATTACGTTTTATTTTACTAGGGGCCTATTTTAAAAAGAGAGCCGAGCCTCCTATTTTACAGGGACGGCTCTGTATACACTCATCTAGTTTGTTATACTTTTTAAATGATAAAGGAAAAAATTGGATGTGTTTGTTACACTTTTATTTTAATATTTAAATTCATTCTTATCTATTAGTTATTTGTATTGAAAATTGAGGGCTTTTTTGGAAAGAAAAAGCTAGCCCAAAAGAGCTGAATTGGGTTGTTTTCTTTACATATAGTACTAGCGAAAAGACAGGCACTCACGTGCCCGTCTTTCTGCTCTTTTTACTACGCTAAAATTTGAAAATTATGAACTATGTTTTTTTTTAATGAAATTTTGATTTTGATTAAAACTAAAAATATAAATGTTTGTTGCTTTTTAGTTATAATAAACCAAATTAAACATGATTAATTTCAATAATACCAACAACAATCTTTATTATAGAAAAAGTTGTTTAAAGGTACAATTGAAATAATAAAAAATTAAGTATAAATATACTCATTTAGTTTGTTACACTTTTTAAATGATAGAGAAAAAAAACATATATATATATATATATATATATATATATATATATATATATATATTCATATCGTGTTTGTTACATTTTTTTTAATATTTAAATTTATTCTTATCTGATTGTTACATGTGTTATTTGTATTGAAAATTGATGACATTTTTAGAAAGAAAAATTCAGCCCAAAAGTGCTGAAAGAGATAGTTTTCTTTATATGTAGTATAAATATATTTATTTTTAAAGAGACTCATCTCATTTAATTCCTTCCGTGTCAATTTCGGTGGATTATCTATCAATTTAAATAATGAATATCGTTTATTTTTGTCAAAAAATTACGATGGACTAATTTTGTTTATTGAAAAAAATTAAAAGAAATTTAAAAGTTTGATGAATTTTGCCTAGAAAGTATCGGTACCCAACAAACTTAAAGGTATGTAACAATGGTGGGGTTTAGTATAGAAAATTGCTACTCACACATTTGAGAAGGCTGGGACACACATGTAAAATACGTTTTTACCCTCTCGGCAGTTAACTGCCGAATTATGAAACCGGCTGCAGTTAACTACCGAGGAAAACTTCGGCAGTTAACTACCGAGGAAAATTGAAAACTTCGGCAGTTAACTGCCGAGGGAAAAGGGAAAAAAAAACCATCGGCACTTAAGTGCCGAGGAATCACTTCGTGTTCCTGTATTCACCCAAACAATTTTTCCCATCAAAATTTCTTTTCCCAATCACTGTGTTCATGAACAATTTTTTATCTTTACCCAAATTTCCTTTTCCCAATCACTTCTTGTTCCTGAACAATCAAACAATTTTTTATCTTCACCCAAATTTCCTTTTCCCATCAAAATTAATATTTTTTCTTTGTGGGTAGTTCCCAAATTCATCAAACAAAAAAAGGCAATTGAAATTTGTTATGTGGATCAAACTACCGTTGCAAAACCTTGGGTAAATTAGGACCAGAATAATTGAAGAAGAAGAGAAGAATTGGAATCTAAGTGTCTCAACAGTGTATGAGGCTTTTTCACACATGGACTCTTTCACCAACCTTCCTCCACAGCTGCCAATAATGATGCACCTGAAAATGAAAAAGCTGGATGGAGTGCTTCTCATGGGAAGAATGAAACTCCCTCTGGTGGCGAGAGTGGATGGGGAGCGACTGGTGGTAAAAGTTGGGGTGGAAATAGCTCAAACAAAGAAAGCAATACAACTGAAGCTGGTTGGGGAGCCACAACTGCCAGCAATGGTGGGTCCGGAAATGAAAATTCTGGATGGGGTGCTGCTCCTGGGAAGAATGAAATTTGCTTTTCCTCGGTAGTTAACTGCCGAGGTTTTCCTCGGCAGTTAACTGCAGCCGGTTTTTGAAATCCTCGGCAGTTAACTGCCGAGGGGGTAAAAACGTATTTTACATGTGTGTCCCAGCCTTCTTAAATGTGTGAACAGCAATTTTCTTTAGTATAATGTACCATTTTTTAACATCATATGAAGCAGTAATATTATTGTGGATAGTGGTTAGAATATTCTAGTTACTAGTTGTAGAAATGCTTTATTAAATAACGATCACCCTCCTTTAATTCTAAACAATGTCTTGCATGCACTAACACTAATTAACATCTCATTTCTCATAAAATTTACCATTGATAATGATACTTATGTTGAATATGATCCTTTTAGTTTTTCTTTGAAGTTGGGTTGAAAATGAGTCGAGTCAAATCAAACTCGTCTGAACTCGACTCGATAAGAATTGGTTCGGTTCGAAACTCAACTCGAGTTCGACTCGTTTAAGATTCACAAACAACTCGACTCGACTCGGTTCGGCTCGTTAGACTCAAATCGTTAACTCAAGTCACACAATTTAAAAGTCTTTTATTTTTTCAAAATGTAATTACATCTTTGTCCTTTTAATTTATTTTTTTAAAAGGCAAAGATTAAACTAAAATAATACTAAAATTAAGAGAGTACACATTATTATTGTATTGGATTCAAATCGAGTCTTGAGAATGCAAAGAGCTTTGTCGTTCATTGTGCTTCAATTCAAGAAACTCATTGTACACATTATTATTGATATACAAAGATCAATTTGAAACTAAAAAGATTGATCTCATACAAACGCTAAACTTAATAACATATGAATATGAATTTGGCTTTAAAAAAGGACTAAGTGTGTGTTTGTTCCCACATTAATTTGAACGCAGGCGTGCATTTCATATGAAGTTGCTAGGATATAAAGCTTCTTAAAATTGCAGTAAAATTGATATTGAGACGCGATATTAGTAGTTAGAACTTAAAAAGTATAACCAAACAAACTATAAATTTGGGTGTATTTTTTTATGTGTTTTTTGTATAGTTTTTATCTAAAAGGACACAGATGAGTTCCCTTTGGGGAGGGGGCTTCGTCAAGGGGATCCTCTCTCTCCTTTTTTGTTTCTCTTGGCCGCTGAGGGCCTCAACATCATGATGTCTGCAATGGTGAATCTAAATTTATTTGAGGGATATAGGGTTAGATCGAATAACTCTATGGTTGTTTCCCATCTTCAATTTGCTGACGACACTCTACTGTTGGGTGTTAAGAGTTGGGCTAATGTTCGCGCTTTGAGGGCGGTCTTGGTTTTATTTGAGGAGATGTCTGGTTTGAAGGTGAATTTTCACAAAAGTTTGCTGGTTGGGGTAAATATTTCTGATTCTTGGTTGGTAGAAGCTGCTTCCATTTTGAATTGTAGAGTGAGACACATGTCGTTTTTGTATTTGGGTCTTTCAATAGGAGGTAATCCCCGTCGGTTAGCGTTTTGGGATCCTGTGTTGCGTACCATAAAGTCTAGACTGTTTGGTTGGAAAAGTCATTTTCTCTCTTTCGGCGGCCGCTTGACTCTGCTAAAATCTGTCTTGACCTCTCTGCCTGTCTATGCTCTTTCCTTCTTCAAAGCTCCATCAGGTACCATCTCTTCCATTGAATCTTTTTTTAAATTTTTTTTTTGGGAGGGAGTGAGGATAATAGAAAAATTCACTAGATTAATTGGGATACAATTTGTCTTACAAAAGAGCTTGGAGGGTTGGGAGTTAGGCAGTTGGAGGAGTTTAATTTATCTCTATTAGGAAAATGGTGTTGGAGGATGTTGGTGCATAGAGGTGGTTTTTGGTATAGGGTGTTGGAGGCTAGATACGGTGAGGAGGCAGGGAGGTTGGCGGTTGGGGGCCATAGTGGTTCTTATTGGTGGAGAGAGGTTGCTAGAATTAGGGATGGAGTAGCTAGTGATGGTGTGGGGTGGTTCTAGGAGATGGTGTCGCGTAAGGTGGGAGACGGGGTTGATACTTTATTTTGGTATGACAGGTGGTTAGGTGAGGTGCCTCTTTGCCAGCGCTTTAGTCGGTTGTTTGATCTAGCTGAGAATAAGTTGCATTCGGTTGCAACTATTTTTTCTCTAGGTTGGGGGGAGGGAGGTCTTGCGTGGCGGTGGAGGAGAAGGTTGTGGGCGTGGGAGGAAGAGTTGTTAGCGGAGTGTAGGATGTTACTTGCTAAAGTTTTCTTGCAGGTAAATGTATCTGATCGTTGGCAGTGGTTTCCCGATGTTGCGGGGGGTTATTCTGTGCGCTCGGCTTACCATGCGCTCACCTCTCAGGATCCTCCTATGTTTCATATATCCGAGAATCTGTTATGGCATGCACATGTTCCGTTGAAGGTCTCCATTTTAGCGTGGCGGTTACTTCGTGACAGGTTGCCGACAAAAGGCAACCTTCTTGGCCGCGGCATCATTTCAGGCGTCAATTCATCTTGCTTGGCGGGATGTGATCAAGTTGAAACTGCTCAGCATTTGTTTCTACATTGTGATATCTCTAGTTCTCTTTGGCGGCAGGTTTAATATTATATAGGCGTTTCTGGTGTGGATCATCAAAGTATTCCGGAACACTTTGTTCAGTTCTCATATTACTTGGGTGGTCTGAAGGAACGTCGATCTTTTTTACAGTTACTTTGGCTTCTTTGTATTTGGCTAGTTTGGAATGAAGGAAACAATAGATTATTTAATAACCATTGTAGCTCCACTATGGAACTCTTGGAGAAAGTTAAATTTCATTCCTACTGGTGGTTGAGGGCTAATAATGCCACTTTTGTTTATAGGTGTCAGCAGTGGTGGTCGAACCCTTTGACATGCTTAGGTATCGGCTAACTGCAGGTTTTTTGTATGTCATTGTGAAAGATACTTTGTACCTTTGAGAGCTTTTTTGGTACGCCTTATGGCAAGGGGGTGACTCCGTTTCTGTTAATATATATTCCATTTTTTATTGTTAAAAAAAAAAAAAGTACACATTCTATGACTATAACAAAATTTGAAAATTTTGAAGATTTAAAAATAATCAGGAATAATTAGGTTGAGAATGATAGAAAAATGAGGTTAGAAAATGCATTTAGCCTCTCACGGTTTTGAGTGTGTTGACGCGTCCAAAGATCATCCATCAATTTCATCTCCATCTACCGATAACAACACAACACAACACAACACAAGTGATTAAATCAAAATCCCACAAACTTGGGAAACCCTTTCTCCTTCATTCTTCTTCAAACAAAAAACCTCAATAACCTAAAAACTAAAATAATTTCACACTTTCTCTACCAAATCGATAACGAAGAAAACTCAACCTTCTCAATGACCTCAAAACTCTTCACTTCCCTCCTCCGTAACCACCTCACCAAAAAACCCCATCTCCGCCTCCACCCTTTTTCCACAGCCGCTGCAGCCGCCTTAACAGAACCCCATGAAGAAACCACCGCCGGAATCACCATGAAAGGTGTCAAAATCTCCGGCAGACCTCTTTACCTCGACGTTCAAGCAACCTCACCGGTTGATCCACGTGTCCTCGACGCTATGCTCCCTTTCTATCTCTCTCGCTATGGAAACCCTCACTCCCGTACCCATTTCTACGGCTGGGAGTCCGATGATGCCATCGAACACGCCCGGTCGCAGGTTGCGGCGCTCATAAACGCTTCACCGAAAGAAATTGTTTTTACTTCAGGGGCCACTGAGTCGAATAATATTTCGATTAAGGGTGTGTTGCATTTTTACAAGGAGAAGAAGAAGCATGTGATAACTACACAAACTGAGCATAAGTGTGTGCTTGATTCTTGTAGACATCTTCAGCAGGAGGGTTTTGATGTTACTTATCTTCCTGTTGAGAGTGATGGATTGGTTGATTTGGAGAAGTTGAAGAGTGCTATTAGGCCGGATACGGGACTTGTTTCGGTTATGGCTGTGAATAATGAGATTGGTGTTGTTCAACCTATGGAGGAGATTGGGAAAATTTGTAAGGAGTTTGGTGTTGCTTTTCATACTGACGCTGCACAAGCTTTAGGGAAGATTCCGGTTGATGTTGATAAGTGGAATGTGAGTTTGATGTCTTTGAGTGGGCATAAGGTTTATGGGCCGAAAGGGGTGGGGGCGTTGTATATGAGGAGGAGGCCGAGGATTCGTGTTGAGCCGCAGATGAATGGTGGTGGACAAGAGAGAGGGATTCGGAGTGGAACTTTGCCTACTCCGTTGGTTGTTGGAATGGGGGCTGCTTGTGAGGTTGCTATGAAGGAGATGGAGTATGATGAGAAGAGGATTTCCGCGTTGCAGCAGAGGTTGCTTAATGGGATAAGGGATAAGCTGGATGGGGTGGTGGTGAATGGGAGTATGGAAAGGCGATATGTTGGGAATCTTAATTTGTCGTTTGCGTATGTTGAAGGGGAGAGTTTGCTTATGGGGTTGAAGGAGGTTGCTGTTTCAAGTGGTAGTGCTTGCACTAGTGCTAGTTTAGAGCCTTCTTATGTTTTGAGGGCATTGGGGGTCGAAGAGGATATGGCTCATACTTCGATTAGGTTTGGCATTGGGAGGTTCACTACTGAGGAGGAAATTGACCGGGCGGTTCAGCTAACGGTTCAACAAGTCGAGAAGTTGAGGGAAATGAGTCCACTTTATGAAATGATGAAGGAAGGTATCAACATCAAGGATATCAAATGGGATCAACACTGATTATTGGTCAGTTTTTGGCAGCCTTTTTGAGTTGTTTTGAAATTACTGATAGTAATTTAGGATAAAGCATACTCATAGAGATGGTTGTGTGTAATAATAAGTTAATCACTATATGGTATTATTATATGCATTTTATTGACTACTGCCTATATTAGATTATGACGACAGAACTGAATAAAAACTCATGTTTGTAACATATTGTCAAGTTTTGTTTTAGTTTGTTTGCTGTGTGCCTTTGCTGAATTTGGAAGATGCATTTCCCATTACATATATTGTATTCTTGTTTTCTCCTTATTTTAACCTTTGATTCTGTTCAATTGTTATTCATGTCAGCTAAAATAAGTGAACAAATCAGTGAGTTATAACTCACAGCTGTTTAGCTCACTTTAGTTAATATCTATGAAATGTTGTGTTTTTTAAATTTCCAATATATTGCGACTGTTGTTTTCTGTCTGTGAGAAAGTACAGTTTCTAGAGGTTTTGGCCAGTGCTAATGTTTGCAACGTACTTTTAGAATTTTTAGAGAAGGTTGTGTATTTTTTTGAAATTATCACCTTGCTTCTCTTCTTTATAGAAGAGCATACAGCGCTAGGAAAACTGATCTCAGGCAAGTGTTAATATTCTGTTTTGTTGTGTGAAAAATGGTGACATCAATGTCGATAAGATCGCGGCAAGAGAGGTAGTGTAAAAGCTTTGGTAAAATATTTGTTGTCTGTCATAAACCATAGGTGGACATTGACAGACATAAGTTTGATTGAGAGTGTGTTATCATATAGAATAAAGGGGAATTAAAGACTTAGAGTTTTAAGATTCGTTAGAGCAGTTAGTTAGTTAGTTAGAGGAATATCTTGTATGAATAAGGATACAAAGATAGACGGTAAGCATTCAGTATGGTAAATATTTAGTAATAGAGAATTGACTACGTTGTAGAACTGTAGAAGGGAAACCCTCGGAGCAGACTGTAAACATTTAGTAATAGAGTAGTGACTATGTTGTAGAAGGGGAAAGAACCGGTCCACCAGAACCATTTTACTAAACCGAGTGCGCATACTTAAAAAGGCCACATTGTTTTGCATATAAACTGTCCCAGACCCATTTATGTAAAACCACAAAAAACCGGTACCCAGATTAAAATCCAATACCTAAATGGCAAAACCTAGTGGGCTCTCCAAACCTAATATGCTCTCTGCTGCCATCATGTCATTCCCACCAGCGCCAGCACTTCATCGAATTTGTTCCCCTTTCTCGTCATTTCGCTCTAAGAAGGAATCTGCACTTGCCGGAAAATGAACAGTATTTTATTTGATTTCGTTATCTGTTTCATTCAACATCACAGTCCAGTGTCATTCTTGTCATCTGGCAATAACTGAGATGCCGGAACCTGCGCAAACGACATTAATCGGAAGGTAAATCTCAGCAACTCTCCTTCTGTCACACCAGTTTTGCCTTCTAAGAGATCCTGATCCAGTGAGGGATATTCTGATACACATGCAGTTCTGGTGATCTAGAACTGTTGGTGCAGAAGGTAAAGTTTAGTTGATGAAATTGGAATCGAAGGTAGTGTCATAAAACGGACTCCACTGAGGATTTGACTGGGAAGGGGCCATTTTGGCATTAGGGAGGTGCAGATCCTCAAAGTTCTGCGATATTATTCTGTAATCAAAGGGATTTCCCTATTTTATTCTTCTATATCTGTTCGTTTCTATGACAAACCTGAACCTAAAAGTGGATTGCTTTCTGTGGTTTGATTAACCATGCACAGCCCTACCCTTATCTCCAAGGATTTCCCCTTCTACAACATAGTCACGGCTCTATTACTAGATGTTTACATTACTTTGCTTTCCGTCTATGTTTGTATCCTCCTATATATATATGCAGGGGAGAAGCTATGTTGTGTGAATAGGGTAGATTTAGCTACCCCAATTATTATTTTTTTATTTGAACAGGTTAGTATTTTTTTTATTTTTTTTTTATGCTGTTTCCAAAAAAAAAAGCTACCCCAATAATATATATTTAAATACCACAAATGAGTTTATTTGTCGAAATTTAGTATAAATTAAAATGTTATAAGATATTCACCTGTTTCATAGATGTATTTATCTTATTTTGACACATTTGATATCTTAAACAACTACAAAAAGAGCTTTACTAACAGTAAAAATTATCAAGACAACACTCAATATATATTTTATCTTATTTCTTTATATTTGGCCCCCTCGTATAAAGATGACTAGCTTTGCCCTTGTTTATATGAATAATCCTCTAACTGACTGCACTGACTACTTTAATTCCTCTTTATTCTATATCGCAACATTTGTGGCAACCGTGGAAGCTAATTGGGAATGCGTTCACTCGGATTGATGTTGTAGGACATATGGTATTTTAGTGAATGTTATCCCTTCTTCTACGAAGCTTTCAATCGATGATAGACCTTGAAGTACAAGAATAGCATTGAGCTTCTTTTGTTTGTTGAGGAGGATTAAAAAAATAGCGCAAGCAGTAGCTTGAGTGATTTGATAAAAATAGTAATGGTGAATCCGAGGCCAAAATTTATTGTTCTCTGCAGCTGTCTACCGTATTTTAAATGAATGAAGCAACTTACAGCAACTTGTGAACACATATTTGCATTTTTTATTATGAATGAAATCAAATAAGAACAGACTCTGTATTAAGAAAGCGAAGGGTGAAAGATAAATCAATGTGGTCTGGCATTACTGTTCATTTCTTGTTCTCTCTTTACATTGTCAATATGGTTATGATTATTCTGTGTTTGTATACTATACCATATCTCCCCCATATGCTGATGGGAATGCCAAGATTGAGAAAGGCAAATAGATGTTTATGTTTTGTATGCTTACATAGGTGAATCTAACAGTGATGGCCGGCCAAATGGATTGTTAGTATAGGAAAAACTATTTAGATTTCTCTTCTTTTGGAATTCCTTGACTAAGGAAAAAACAATTTAAATCCAGGAAGCTTGTTTAAGTGCAGAGCGCTTTCTGCATGGAAATGCCAACGCAGCATCAGAAACTGTAACATTAATCATTTTTTTTATGGGCATGCATGCATGCCTATGCGTCTGATTAAATGCATATCCTCTATGTGTAAGAGTGGAAGACCAAAAGCAATACCAAGAGCTGATGGATGGCAGTCTAGGGCAGCAACTCTAGTATATAGAAATTGAAATGCATCATTTTCATGTAATGAAGTGCAGGAATTTAAAAGCATGTTAGACCTTACAGGAGATGGAAAATTTGTAGTTAGAGCCAGTTTTGGGATTAGCTATGAAAGATAAGGTTTTAAATAGTGTTAGTGTCTAATGGATATTGAGTTTAGACTTTTCCTGTACTAATTTTTAGTGTTGAAATACCTCCCAATCTCATCGAGTTGCATTGCCATTTATATAGTTTAGTGCTTTTAGTATTATGACATCCTGTTTAGTTCCAAAATCTGAACTCAAACCATATAAAATTAAAAGATGTGAACAGGGCTTGATATCTAGGGCAGACTTCTACCTAAGAAATAGAAGGAATAATGTATTAGGCACAGTAGAAAACCGACGACATATACAAAGAAATATCACGGTTTGGCCAACAAGACTCTGCTAAGATCTATAAAAAAAAAAGGCAGCGAAGATTTTATATAAAATAAATAGTAGAATAACATGAGATAGTAAGTTACATCTGTCAACAAAAGCTACAGTGTTATTGGAGATGACAGCTTTGTTTTGCAAATGTCTACAATAAAATTCATAATTGATTCGTGCTGAATCCAAATTTTGTGTGGGAAGTGTTAAAGGGCGGTGGAAGGCGACTACTCGAAGTCTCCGATGGGGTGGTGTGGTGTGTGGTGTACCTACTACCTACAAACACTTTGATGCTCATGCTAGCGAGAGATTGAAACGAGTGAGATGTAAATTGACAGCGCTTTCCTTGTATGCAGAGGAAAGAAATTCTTATATAGTGGAGAGTCTATTGAGAACATTATCAAACATGTGGATTTCACTATAATACGCAACTTGGCGTCTGATTGAAATCACATGGTCACTATGTCCCTCCAGAAGATTCCATCACGGTTGGACCTGATGCATAGAGGTCCAACTCGTATGGGCCTTTGCCCAATCTAGAACAATAATGGACTCGGCTCTTTTCCGAGCTTTACTAGGGTGGTAGTTCCATCACGTTGTTGCTGTCGTTTTTAAGTAAATGAAATATAAAAGCCAACACTGTATTTGGTAAAGGGATTATTTGGGTGATCACCATTCACTGGCACAAGTGTGTAAATGTAATTTTGCAGAATGTGATTAATGCCAGAAAAGAAATAGAGTGTTGCTAATTGCTGGGGTAAAAACCATGCACACAAAAACATGTTATAAAACCAAACCATTTGCTTTATGAAATTATGACTTAGTGGAGCTTCAGGCCATCAACATCAGATAGGAACTAGAGTATGAGTGCTGTGTAGTTCAGATATAGCAGTACACTTACGCCACAGGGATGGGGTAACTTCAAAAACATGTTACTGATATTTACAGCACAAAAAAAGTTGAGAAAAAAGGTTATGGGAATTGGAATCACAATTCCTTTTCTTCTAGTGGTCCCTAATAAAGCTTTTCAGTTCTGTTCTGTCTATCTTGATTCTTGACCTTTGCACCAACATTCTTTTTTATCATATCATATCTAGTTTAAGATTTGGTGTTCGTGTGGTTCTTTGCTTCACACCTCACGTGACTACTAGTGCTAGCTACAATGTATATTCTTCTTTTCTTGATATCAACTTCTCAACCACAAATTATGGTTATCTCTTCCAGTTTTAAACTTAAAAATGACAGCAAAAAATTGTTTAGATCTATGCATTCAGTTTTAACCTTAAGGTTCTGTTCTTTCCGTTATCTTTTTCTTTGTACTTTGAGATAATTATCTGTTCTTTCTGCATTCACTTTTATAATGATTTTGTCATTATAAATCTGTCTTAAAACCATGCAACAGCTGTCATAGAATTAGCTTTATGTGATACATTTCCTTTGATACAATTTTTGCACATTTGTTTTAATTTGCTTCACGACAAATTGATTTTTCAAAAAGCCATTATGTTGCAGCTTATATTTAGAGATAAAAGATACCTGCACAAATCAATCAGTGAAATCAATTGATATTACTAGACCTTTTTTGTAATGAATAGTCATAAAAACACATGTATGGTATGGTACAAATAATTTTGATCTATAATGGACCAACTACTATTTATATATTCAAAATAATAACCATTTATTATATACAAAAATGATTAAGCTTAAATGGTCAATGAATTTTAGTTAAAGATGAACCAACGGGGTACTCTAGTTGAAACAACTAGTAGTTTTTTTTTTTGTTTTTGAAAGAGACTATTAGTTAAACTTTGAATTATCATGGATTCCTTTCTCCATTAATCAAGAGGGTTAAGACAATCCTTATAAAAGAAAAAGAGGGTTAAGACAAAAAGTAATACTAATTTTTCTAGATACTAAATTAAATCTCTAATCACATACTTAAAAGGTCCCACCATTTATCAATTGTATCACATGATGCGGGTGAATAGAAATCAATTTTAATTTAGACAATAGTATACCTATGCTCATGGTTTTAAATTTTGGTTACGACCATTGCAGCTATTGCGATGCATATTGTGATCGCTGCAGTGTGAATTTATTTTGAATAACATAAAATATTAGTGTAATTTACAAGTTATCTTATAACTTACATATCTTCTATTTTCTTTCTAGGATATCATATCTATCTCATTATCAATTCTCTATACAGTTTTATTAATTTAGAGAGTTATTAATTTATCGATAAATTAATAATTATTAATTTAAAGAGTTTTTAAGTAATTATACTGTACATACCAAACAAAAAGGCAAATTAGTTTATGCCTTTTAGAATTACGATGCAGCGAACCTTGAGACTCAACGTAAATTAGTAACTACTGTGTTCATATGCATTGATGATGATCAAATTGGGATCTGATATGGTTGCAGACACTACTGCAACCAAAATATTGCAGCCGCATCACGTGACGCGGTCCGCAATTTGAAACCATGCTCACATCTCATAATAAATGGTTTGATCATCATCTACCAACTTTGTGACTTTGTCACACAAGTTTCTTTTCTTTTCATGTGAGAAAAGAATTCAAGAAGTCTATGATGAGTGGTGTGATGATAAAGAAGTCTGTTCTCTTCTATCATTTCAAACTCCTAATATGAAGAAAGGAAGTCCTGTGATACACTCCCCCGCACATTTTGCAATACTCAAAACAGCACCTGATCATTTCCTGCTTTCTTACTATTGGTATACCAATCAACAGGTATGATAATGGAAAGAGTGTTACATCATGTGACTCCTTATTGTCTTGTCATTTTGAATACAGTAGTTCACTTAGCACGGTTTTGGAAAAAAAGAGAAAGGCAATTTTCTAGTGGCATTGGTAAAAGTTTAACCATGCCGTTGATATCAATCATCTACTGGTTATAGTTATCAGTGCCAATCTCCATTTGACCACACAATATATAACAGTGATACTCATACAATAGAGTCAAAGAGTCACATTTGCATTGATGATTAATCATTTTCTACCCGCAAAAGTTGTAACAGAAGTGTGATTTTGAACATTGTTAATTAATGTAAACAAACAAAAAAACAGTGTTGTTGATTGCAATTCATGAAAAATACTAACTGTTTGTTCAATTTTCACTTTGTTGTGTCCTATGAAGTCCAGATACACAGCAAGACTGTATAAGAGTGCAAGTCTATATGATACGAATATGTAGATAGGTGAAATTTTAGAAATTTAGAATAAGGTATGACTAAGATTTGTTTACAAATATATTATAAAAAAAGTTATATACATGTAAAGAAAGATATATTGAATATTCTTTGTTAATATATAATTATAATTACAATTTATAAAAAATAACACCTGTGATCAAAACATAAATGAAATAGTTGATGGAACCTGAGAGAATCCGAGTTCGATTATTGGGGGGAACCATTCTTGGTCAGTTTATACTTAACTTACATCCCTCCGAACTTCAAATTACCAAGGCCTCATTCCTTCCAGAACCGGACTAACACAAAAAAAAAAAATCATAATATATTTTAATAGCAACATAAACATGATTAAAAGAATTTAAAACAACTCATGAGTCTATGTGATAAGAAACAATTGAAAAGCATTTTTAACAAATTATAGTCTAACGCACTGATTGAGTTTTTCTTCTCCCCATTATCATCATGCATAAAATTATGACTTTTAAGTCTAGTTCATCAAAAGACAACTCTTTCAAATTCAAAAATTTCAACACCATCTTGCCCAACAACCTTATTTTGTGAGATAGAAAAGTTGAATTTTTTTTTTCTTATTGTTTTAGACACTAATTATGAAACCTAATCATATATAACTTGAGAAAAAAAATCAGATATGAATTGATAGACTTAACGGGTGTAGCAACAGGGCTGAATTTTACCACTTTTGTTTATGGTTGTCAGCAGTGTTGGTCGAACCCGTTGACTTGTTTGGGCATCGGTTAACTGTTTGTTTTTGTTTTTTGGCTTAATTGCATGTTTGATCCCTTATGTTTATTTTAGTTTTCAAGTTGGTCCCTTATGTTTTAAATGTTTCAAGTTGGTCCCTTACGTTTTAAAAGTTTCAAGTTGGTCTCAAACGTTACTCACATTGGAATAAGTTAGTCCATTCCCTAACATGATATTTAGTTTAATAAAACAAAAAAAATTAAAAAAATGTTTTAAAACTGATTTTCTAAATAAGTTAAGTTTCATCACTCATATTGTCAACCCGAATCTTTAAAAGTTAAGTGACTGAAGGGACTAACTTATTCCAACGTGAGTAACATTTTGGACCAACTTGAAACTTTTAAAACATAAGGGACCAAATTGAAACTTTTAAAACATAAGGGACCAACTTAAAAACTAAAATAAACATAAGGGATCAAACATGTAATTAAGCCTTTTTTTTTTTTTTATCAACGTGAGAAACATGAGGAAAAACAGCTTGAGACAATCCATTCCCGGATTATATACATATGCATGGTGTCCAACCACCTTGTCTCACATTTTTTTTATCACTCATGTTTCGTAGGATGCATATCTGGAAAGTAGTTGTAGATATTTAGAAAAGTTACTTTGTTTTTGTCAGAAAGAAAAGTTTTAAAAAAAAAAAAAAATCTTATTGTTTTTTCACTAAATTTAGACACTAATTATGAAGCCTAATCATATATGACTCTGAGAAGAAGAAAAAAAACATATATGAATTGATAGACTTAAGGGTGTAGCAATGGGGCTGAATTTTTAATTTTTATTTTAGTTCGTTCAAAAAAAATTGTTCTAATTTTTTTTTTTGGGTGAATGGAACAAAGCATATGAAATATTTAATTGAAAGCAACTTAATACCCCCTCAGGAATCAGGACAAGTAGAAGAGAATCAACCTTTTTTCATATTTTGGAGGATACCAATAGGATATAAAATTATCAAAACTCCAATAAGAAGAGGTTAGTTTAGCACGTCAAGTTATTTGTTGTTTCCTCTGGATTTCATGTTGCAGGGTTTGGCTCTAGCTAAAGATTATTGTTTACAGGATGTCTCAATCAAAAATTACCAAAAAGATAAGTAATGTTAGTAACACTTATTCTAACATTCTGCGTCCAAAATTTATTTCCTACCATTTTAAAAATAGATCCTAAAATGGTGGAGCTCAAGTGATTTCTCATTAGGAAAAAATTGAAATAAGTGTTTCTTGCACTTATCTCAAAATAATTATTGTTAGATGAAATCCTTTTCAACATATAATCCAATCTTCTATATACTCGTCTATTGTTTTCTGAGCACTTTCTTAATAGATTAGCGTTGGAAATAGATTTTATACAATCAAATGACCATATATTTCCAACTCTAATCTATTAAGAAACTGCTAAAAAAACAACATATTTCCAACACTAATCTAAACAATGTTTATTTATTTATTTATTTACTTAACTTCAAATATTTTTTTTATAAGCAACATAACTTCAAATTTAAACAAAGTTTCAATCAAATGACCATCAATTTACACTGGTAGCTAGGTAAAAATAGGGAAGAGCTAAAAATATATAGCTACTATATTGATATACAGACATGACAAATTGATTAACATCCTTGATCATCTAAATGAGCTACATTATGGAACAAATCAAATCAAGGGTTGAAAATAATGTTCCCACATTTGCATTTCCAACTCATAGGTTTATAGTTGGAATTATCTTGCCTCCTAGCATAAGCAACTGCAGACAGAGTTGAAGGGTTGATCTTTCCTGTCATTGCTCGAGGATTTGCTGGAACTTGAATAGCCTCGCAGTGACCACAGAATCTGCACCTTGTATCACATTTTGGTGGCCTTGATCCTATCTGCTTCCTCACCATCACCTTGTTATCACCTATTGTCTGCACAAATCAACATAAATTAAATTCTTCCTACATCACTCATCTTAATTAGAAAAGACTGAGTAAACGAGTTGTCGGCTCAGTGGTAAGAGTTTGTCAACTCAGTGGTAAGAGTTTGACTAGATGTCAGCTTAGTGCTTAAAGTTTGATTTTACAACCTCAAATGAGAAAAAAAATTAATTAAAAAAAAAGTTATAAGAATTTAGAAGAGGCAGGGAAATATTTTTTAAATGTAAACAAAATTTACCTGGTGAAAACCATGTTGGTTCAAAGTCTTTCTACCTGTAAGAGCAGAAGAAGAAGAGAAAAACAAAAGAAAATGTTAGTTGAAGTAAGAGTTATAAGTTGGAAGATCTACAAATTGTTCATGTTACCTTCAGTTACAAGTCCCTTTTGTGTCAAGCTTGAAACTATGAGAAAGAGAAGAGAAATGGTAATGAAACTGAATCTTTGACCATAAATGACATGATGATATTCATTCCTCATTTGAGGGAGAATTCTTTAGAGAAAGGTGTTCAAGAAAGGGAGAATCTGAGAAGTGAAGGGACTGATTGTAAAAGATGAAGCAAAAATAGCACAAACTGAATGACACTATAGAAAGTAGGAAGAAGCAATATATTGGTAAAAAAAATAGGCTTTTATGTTGAAGTGATGGAACATAGAAGGACAAAAGAGAAAAATGCAGCTGAAAAGGGAAACACCTCTCCTTTGGTTGACGAGCCTCTATCCAAACAATAATCCAAAACTATATATTATATGTACAATAATAATAATTGCAAAAGGGAATATATATATACACACATATTTTGACTAAAGGGTCTCATGGTAAAATATGTATCCGCCTTTTTTTTTTTTGTGGCCGAGGTTTGAGACCTTGCATATATTATGTATTGTCCCTACGAACTGAGCTAAGCTCACAAGGACAAAATATGTATCCAGCTTTGCAAGAGCATAAACAAATTTTTTTTTTTTGGTACAAGAGCATAAACAATTTATTGGTTTGTTTCATAATAAATTTAATCCGTTAGTATTAAAACAAAGTAGAAAAAAAGAGCCGTACAATAATCATCCTTACGACAATGGAATGTGTCACCACAATAATAGGTTTTGATATTGAAACATCACATTTTAGAGACTATATGTGACATTATAAAGTTCTATTACATGCGGTGAAATAATGATCGCATAAAGATCTTAATTTTTCAATTTCGCTTAATAATTTACTTAAAATTTAACCTTTTGATATCAAACTTTAATTAGAAAGTTCCGATTTCAATTAAACGATATCCACCACATGATTGCAGAACTCTCACACTCTAGGGAGATCTGATTTTTTTTTTTCTTTCTTATTCTTTTTTTCAAACATTAAGCATTAGAACCACAAATAGAGACACATATAAACTAGAATAAGCAAAAAGCCACCAATTTCACTATATCTGATGTGAGTGACAAGCTCACACAAACGGACATGGATTTACAGCTAGATTTTTTTTGTTTCTCCATATTTTTTAATTGGAAAAGATATAAACAAAAAAGTAAAAAATCAACACCATATTTTTTACTTTGATTTGATGTATAATCCAACGCATACTCATTCTTATTGTATTTTATATGTCTGATTTCAGTATAATAGATTTGCCATTTTCTTTTACTCATTCCTCATATACATTTGCTATGGTTTTTAACATAAATCTTGGGATTGTAGTACCTCTTTGTATTAAAAGTAGTGACATTCCCCTCTCAAGGTATTATCCTTTCAATCTATCATTAATCATTATGCTATTGTAAGATCCCAGAAAGCACCTTTCCTTTTCTGGTTGGGTTTGATAAATCTTGTGGCATATGACATGTAGTTTAAGAAAGGATTTAAAATGATGTGTACAATCACTGAAAATCAGTGAAAGAGCTTCCGCGATATATTATTCTCACAAATTGATGATTTTTGGTGGAATTGTTTTCTTAACAATGGAGGTGGAAGAATGCTAGATTTTAAAATATAGAAAAAGGAAAATTAGTGACGGAAAAATGAAATTTCTCATAAATTTTATCGTCATAAAATTTAGTGGCGGAATTAGAGGGGGATTTCACATTTTTCATCTTTAAATTTCCCTCGTTACTTTTTGGTTTTTTAGTAGTTGCATGATCTAAGTTTAGTTGGTTTTAAAAATTTAGAGTGAGGACCATTTTAGTTATTGAGAAAATTCGCAAGATTTAATTTAGTTCTTTAGAAAAATAAAAAACAATTTTTAGTTTTGATGAAATAAACCAGAACAAATTAGTCATTGTCTTGTTTACATTTTGTTTGGTTGATAAAATAAATATAGAGAAAAGAAAAGAAAGTAAAAAGAAGAGGTTATTTAGTAGTATGGTTATGAGAGAAATTGATAGAAAATTATGCAAGAAATATGCGTATTTATTAAATAACATAAACATATTACCAAAAAAATAAAATGAAATAAACATCCGTAAACTGAAATTTTATTTTAATTTTCTCTTGGACTAAATTGGGTCTTGTGAATTTTCCATGAGACAAAAATAGATCTTTACTCTATTGTTTTTGATTTTAATATACTCTAATAATTTGAATGAATGAATATTGTTTTTGCCAATCAATTTTTTTTGAGTCCTCGTGAGCTTAGCTCAGTTGGTATGGACAATGCATAATATATGCAAGGTACGAGGTTCGAATCCCGGCCACCACAAAATCAATCTTTTTTGAATGAATGGATATTTAATTATTTAATTATATTTAAATGTTTTTTTTTTGAAAGAATTATATTTAAATGTTATTACGTGAACATATGTTTCTATATTAACTATTAATCAATTAAAAGATTTCATTGATTAGTGATAAAACAAATTAGATTTCTATATAAATATTAAATTAAATAAATAGTTAATTGACGAAGATCTTATATATAGGCTATGATATACAAAATATCGGAGATAACTTATAATACATCTTCTCCCTTTATGAGAAGCATCTATAAGGAGCTCCTAATTGAAGAAGAATCACAAGCCAACAAATGTTCATTATCTATCTCTTTGTTTTATAGGGTTGTCGTTTTGGAAAGACTTTTAACTTTAGATCTAGATATTCCTAGTACTCCTTCCGTTTCAAAATGAGTGTCGCTTTAGCCAAAAAAAATTGTTTCAAAATGAGTGTTGCTTTCAGTTTCCAATGCAATAATAACTTACCATCCTATTAATACTCTGCACACTACTTCCAAACTAATTTTTTTCTAGCCAAATGTATGTTCTTTATGTTTTTTTTTTCTTTCTGAAGGAATGTTTTTATGTTCTTCTGAGTGTGGTGTATAAGACGACATGTATAGTAATAGTTTGATTAATCATCAAATTAATTTCAACAATATATACATCACAAAAACATGTACGTGTGCTCTTTCAAAAAAAAAAAAAATAACATGTACGTGTGCGTATTTTAGTCGCCATGATTTTTAAAATGATATCACATAGGCCAGTCCAAACAAAATAGAAACGGCCTACACATGGCCCGGCCTAGTTAAATTACTATCTAGTTTATATATGGAAATTGTTGTTTTGGCATCATTGTTTCTCATAAACACATGAAAATGACAAAAAAAAATTCAGCGGTAGTTAGCTACTGTCGGTTTTTTGGCTTTGAAGTCAGAGGTAGTTAACTACCGCTGGAGTGTTTTTGGTCATTTCCATGTGTTTCTAGAGACAATGGATGTCAAAATAGTAACACTCTTTATATAGTGACAAGAAGGTACCTTTTGGTGAGCAGATGATCTGGTTTCTACGCAATCAATGTATCTATATTTATACTACTAATATAATCAATGTATCTATATTTATTCTCAATGGTAATGAGAATGAGAGTTTCTTGGATAGAGTCTTGGTTGACAAAATCCGCCGCCTCCTTCAGATGGAGTGGACGGTGTTGGTGCATCATTCTTATCAAAAAAAATCAATGTATAGATGTGTTAATTGTTCTTGGTTGCTCCTTGCATACAAATATTTACTTTTATGAGTCCTGTCCGATTTAATTAGTCATTTGTTAGAAGCTGATGTGTTGGAGATTTCTGTCCCACAGTTGATCTTGGTGCAATTTTCTTTTTTTGACATTCAGTCTTCTTTTTAATTATTAATAAGAAAAGGTAAAATAACAAGTCCCTCGCAAAAGCTTTTCATACACACTTCACACCATTCCTTGTTGAAGCTAAGAGTATTTTGGACTTTTTCAAATTTAGTTTTGTTGCTTTAGAGAGGGCATTAACTCTAACTGCAATGAGTCGACTTGTTCTCGAAGTAGTGAGTCCAAAAACATCACTTGTATCTATCTCATTAGCCCTTTCATCCCATTCGGTAACTCCCAAATAAAACAATGAAGTAAATGGGCCAAAGCTAAATCCAAAGCATAAAGATAAAATTGCATCCCGGGGCAAGACCTTCGACCTGACCCGAATGGAATAAACTCAAATGGCTTTCTTTAAAATCGGGTACACTTGAATCCAAAAACCGTGAAGGCCTAAACTCTTCCGGATCTTCCCATGAGTCTTTGTCTCTTCCTATAACCCACACGTTTATCATCACACGCGAGCCCTTGGGGACAAAATAACCACCAATTGCCGCGTCTTCTATGGTTTCGTGGAGAAGGGTGATGGGAGGGTGGAGACGCAACGTATCCTTAACAACGCACTTTAGATAAGTGAGTTTCTCGATGTCTGTTTTCTCCACTCACCGGTCTAGGCCAGCCACAGTGGTGAGTTCTTGTAATAAAAAAAAGATAAGATACAAAATTATTTTTTACGGTAGTCTATTTTTATTATACCTAAATTACTATAAATAAGTTTTGCTTTAAATTCATTAATTATTACTATTCAGTTATATATGCATGTCTTTAATTAATCCCTAAACATAATTCCTTTAATTAATTTGTTGAAGTTATGAGAAAGAATCACATGATTAAGGATTTATTATCGTCAACTGATCTTACACACCTTATCTTCTTTTCGCCTTATTTATTTATTTTTATCAATATGTGTCCATCTTGACATTAGTACCACATAATGTTACTCCACAATTTGTTTTTCGTTACACTCCACAGTTTGTTTGAGTTCTATGTTATTCCACAATCCACATTTTAATATGTTTTATTTATGTGTTATTACGTACTTGTTTGAATAGTGTAAAAAAACTACGGTGTTTGGTAAAACATAATTTTTTTGAAATTATATTTTATAAACTTAATTTCGTAAGGTTTAAAAATGTTAAACCGGTTGTACCAAACTAGCTTGTTTTGCAGCGATTTGGTTTGATTTGGATAATGAAGTTGAATCATACGTATTAAACAATCAACTTTCAAAAGTCTTAAGTTGAAATGTTCTTGAAGTTGAGAAAGCAACAACAATGAGTGATGTTTGGGTACCAATAGATATTGGGATTTCCTTCATTGGTTGGTTGGAAGATAGACACATATTGTGGCACTTTTTTTACAAATAGAGTTTAGAAGGAAATTAATTCCTAAAAATGGTAAGTCTCTTTGCATAACATTGTATAGTAGGAGTTTGGGTTTGCTTGATTTATCTACTATCCATTTATTATTCATTTATAAGATAGATAAACACAAATGATAGATGAGTGTGATTAATTATTAGGGTCTACTTATTAAATGTATTGCATTAATTTATCATTTGTGTATATTTCTTTCATAAACACACAATAAATAGATTATTGATAATTGTACCAAAAAAAAAAAAGATTATTGATAAGGAAAATGCTATTTTGTACGGACGTATTGCGCAAGAATTTTCACGGACTCGTGAAAGTAACATATTTGCACGCGCTGCAGTTTTGTCCACAGAAAAAAAATTAAAAATATAACAAAATTCCTTAATAGAAATGAAACCACTTGCAAGCTTGCAGCTAGGGGTGTTCGTGGTTCATAAACTGAATTGTAACTGAACTGCATTAACAATTTGGTTCAGTTCATAAAACCATTTTGATAAAAACTGGTTAATTTCTCAAATCAGTTCCAGTACAGTTTAAAAACGGTTCAGAACCGGTTTGTAATTGTAAACCGGTTTAACTTATTTGAACCGGTTTTAAACTGGTTTTTTTATTATAACCGAATTATTTTTAATTGATTTTTAAACTGATTTTCGAGTTAATTGTTTTAAAACCTATTTCTTGTGATTTTATAACCAAAACAGTAGTGCAATGGAGATTTGGAATAAACAATTGTTTTCTGCAACTTTGTTAATGTACTGTAGTGTTGTTCACCGTCATCTTTGCTGTGAGAAGAGTTGCCAAAAACCAACTTGTTAATTTACTGTAGCGTTGTTCACCATCTCTCGTCAGATAGAAGTTCTCAGTAGATGGAAAAGCAACATTAAGCATTTTTGGAGATGATGATTTGACGAGATTCATCAACAAATTTGAGTCTACGTTCATCATTTACATCATTTATGAATACAGGTTTCTTACGAGAGCTATTGACATCTATCTGTTGAAAATCAAGGCATAGATCTAGAAATAAACAAGACTATGCATGCAAAGGTTCAATTTTTTCACAAAATCCATTTCAACTTCAATCATTCATTGACGCCATAAGTATTATTATTGTTGGTTTGATTTAATTTCCTTTGATTTCTAACTCTTGATTTTCATTTTTTCCATAGTGTCATTGATTTTTTGTTTTTTTAGTTAATTTTGTTCTCGGGATGTTAAACATTTTGCAGATAGTTTTTTTTTTTTGTTTAAAAAGTTCTTAAATTCAAACCGGTTCTGAACCGGTTTTAAACTGTACTAGAACTGGTTTGAAAAAGTGGTTCAGTTTAAAACTGTTTGAAATGGTTCAGTCCAAAATAGGATTGGATGCAGTTTGGTGCAGTTAACTGAATTATTTGAACACCCCTACTTGCAGCAGCAACACAGCCGAAACCAAAACAACACACAACTAACACAAAACAGCTCAGCACAAGTTCAATCCAGGCCGCACACATGCCTGAAAAACAACAGCAGGCAGCAAGCTTTCTTGCTGATACCGAAACACAAAATGAGTATCCCAGCTTCACTATCAAAACCCACCTTCAGCGCCAATAAACAGCCTGCAACAACACCACCATCAAAAGACAAAATCCAGCAGATAAACAGCCCCAACACACCACCTCACCTACTACTCATCTCATCTCACCAAGCATTCCTTTGAATTCCACCACCAAAAGAGTACAATATCGCATAACATTGGTTTGTAGATAAAACAATATCACACTAAAATTACTCATTCATCAATATGAAACACCCAAAAAATCCACATGAAAATCAAATAAAATCAAAACATTTATAATGGGAAAAATGATTAAATTCTGAATTAAGAAAAATCAAACACTGTTGTACGTTTGGGGTGTGGTAAGAGCCATTGGAGAAAAAGGGGAAGAAGAAGGGGTTTTAGTTTAGGTGCAGGTACAATAATATCAGGTGGAGGTTTATTTTAGTTTGCACCACTAAAACTTTGGGTCCAACTTGGACCCATTTAATTTGGGCCATTGATTTATTAGTAAAATATTGAAACGCATGAGATTGAATATTGAGAACCTGTCAAGCAGGTTGACTAGTATTTCATGCTTACATGAACTTGGGTGCAGTGAATAAATATTTTTTTGGCAGCTTTTTGAAAACAAAAAAAACTCTACAATAGAAATCTGCAAATCCTTTTAATGCTTCTTCAGTTTCATGGGAAAAGATACAAGGAATTGGGTTTTTATGTATGCCCGCATTAGAACTTAATTCGAACACAAATGCTTGTCAAACTAGACACAATTTCCTCTATGATAATTTTAATTTTTTCACTAACATTTCATCTATGATAATTATACATATCCTCTTTACATGTTTACATAACCGTTTTTCTCCCAGATGCCAAAACCTAAA
Source organism: Medicago sativa (assembly GCF_051527215.1). Taxonomy (NCBI): domain Eukaryota; kingdom Viridiplantae; phylum Streptophyta; class Magnoliopsida; order Fabales; family Fabaceae; genus Medicago; species Medicago sativa. The sequence goes on from NC_140753.1 coordinate 7,240,889, forward strand.
ATTTCCTTTCCTCAAATTTAAATTTGTTGTTCCAATTTCTTTTTCTGGGTACAATTTATGTTCTAGAATTATTCTCAAATTCAAGATCTATTGTTTGTAAATTAAATTATACTGATAATTTGATGAAAGGAAGGAGAAAGAGTAAATGAATATGTTAAGATATGGGTTGTGAAGAGATTATAAGAATTATTTAAGGGAGGGTTTTTGTTAGAGAAAGAAATAGAAGGAAAATTAATGTGAAAGGTAGGAAGAAGATGATGGTGATGGAGAGAAGAAGAAAGAGAGTCTGATACGGTGTACAATATAAGGGTGGTCACCTATACTTTTTTATTTAAAATAAAATCAAAAAAACTGATGAAAACCTTCTATAATAGGTGATTTTAGTGGTGCAAGTTGAACCCAAACTTGTACTGGTCCAAACTAAAGGGACCCTCAGGTGGAAAGAATACTTTCTTTCTGCATCTAAAAAAGAAGGACAGATGTACAAATGAGGGGTTTAATATACATGTCACACGGTGGGTTAAGGCATTCAAAAGCGGTGGGTTAAAAATAAATGAAGGGAAAGAAGAAGGGATTTTAAATAATTTAGTCTTGATTTATTTTATTTTAATGAGTGAAATTTAGCGCGTGCATAATGACAATTCACACGCGTCCGTAAATTTTCGTACGGTAATAATATCCGTACCAAATAGCACTGCTGGATTGATAAATGAAGCTAAGTCGAACTCGTATTAGCAGACGTGAATGTGATGACAAAATTTAAGCTAATCGTCTTTTCCTATTCAAATGATAGAAATCTCTCATGTGTGTTATCATTTTGAAAAAAAAAATGTACATTTTTGTACCAAAAAAAAAATGTACATTTTGAAAAACCATTATATTTGAGCACGTCATATTCTCCCACGCTTATTAAGACTTCACTTTATCTTTATATATCTTTTTCTATTACATCAGCAACATATCACATCTATCACATTATTTTCTCTATGTATTTCTCGAGTGAATCATCAACTTCGTCATTGAATTTGTAAGGATCGGTCAAAATCGTTCGCCAATCATGCGAAATATCAAATTAGTCCCTCAATTTGTCATATGTCAATCAATTTAGTCCCTACGTCTAATTGGGGTGTTAATGGTGCTGACGTGGCTGTTAACATCTCACATGGGTTGCCATGTCAGATGCCACATAAACAGGGACTAATTTGGCCGATAGTGACCAAAATTTCCAAGGACCAAATTGATTGATTTGCAGAAAATGCTTTGCTCTTTCTTCCCCAACGGCTCTTTCTTCCCCAAATATATAAAATTGGAACTCTAATTTTACAATCTGTAATCTACACTCCAAAATCCTCAAAATTTCTTCAATAATTAGTGGTAACGTTCTTTCCCAATTCAAAAAACTTCAAACCCTAATTTTTTTTTATTGAATCCAAAATTTCTTCAAGCAAACTGTTCAAATTGAATCTGAAATGATGGAGGGTGAGCGTATGGGAAAAAACAGTTATGAAACTCGAGCTTCATCTTCAAACTCCATGTTTAAAATTGGAAAAACAGAAAAACAGAAGATAAAAAAATTAAATTGAAAAGTTAAAACTGAAATTACATAGGAAAATCGGTTTGAGAGATGCCAAGAAGGTGCACAAGTATAAAACTGAGATTGAAAGAAATCATATCAAGAGTACCAAGGAGAACAAAAAAATTTAACAAGTGAGCAGAATTATTTCTCAACGTACATCAAAATGAAAAAAGGGCAAGATGAATGTTTAAGATAATAAATAATGCATCTTCAACTCATACATCTACAGAGAGTGGAATACACATGCTTCATTGACATGTATAAAGAGGGACAGAGCTACATAGGCAAATCGGTCTGAATTTATCATGACTAGTTGATTAATAAAGAAGCTTAGAGATGTGAGGATGGAAGGTATGGGTAATACAGTAGTAAAATTGGAAAAACAGTAGAAAAAAATTAAATTGAAAAGTTAAAATTGAAATTTTTTTCATTTCCATCAAATTGGTCCTTGTACACGTGGCTTCCTTGTTGACACGTGTACAAAACAACACAACACAACATGTAGGGAGGCAGATCAGCAGGAGTACGGAGCATTTGGACGGAGGGACCATTTTGATGGAGGTCTGACAAATTCAGGGATTAATTTGATATTTTGCTAAATTAGGGGAATTTGGCCGATTCGTGCAAATTCAATGACAAAATTGATGATTCACTCTTTATTTCTCTATGGTGTCAAAAAAGTTTTGGTTATACACAAATGTTTTTTTTCTCGGTATTTTGAATGGATCATTGATCAACTTTAACAATAATCCCTCAAAACAATGTTGTAAGGAATCTTGCTATTATTTGGAAATAGAATGTGAGAGTCTTAGGAGCATACCTGATTGCGATAACACTAATAAGGAGTTGGATAAGTCAACTGATTTGATTTAAATGTTAAAGAGTTGGAGATCTAAATTCAAACCTAGATAAAATAGTAGTAAATATTAATCTTGCTATTATGCTCAAATATCTTCTTGAAATTTAATGTGTGCCTAGTTTAGTGTATGTTTGGTTTTGCGGTGATAAGAAGTTATTTGAATGAATTGATTTTACTTAAAAATGAGTTAAATAAGTTAAATGTCAAATAATTCATGTTTGTAAACATTGATCTAAATGCGAGTTGAACAATCACTATCGGACACAAAAACAACAAATTCTAACTTCAAGTTAGATTCAATACTATCTGCAAAATAAATTCTACTCGAGAGCAACCAACATGTCAAAATTAATCTCATACCTCATAATCAATTCCACTTGCTCCAAAAGTGAAACCAAACATATGCTTAATATTTACAAAGCCGACCCTTGATTACGACCCTCACTTATAAACACATGCAATAGAACTCTTAACCGTGATAGGGTGAAGTGAGTGAAAAAAAGTGTTTGACATGGTTAAGCCCATTGAGGAACATATATGAGCACAACAAATTAATTGTTTGTATTGCATTGCCTACCGAACAAAACAGAAGAGACAAGAACAGAGAACATGTAGACAGCCCCAAACCGGAAAAGGCAGGCACATAAGCATCCTCTCTGCTACACAACAAGTGCAACACTTGAACTAACTGCAGGGAGCAAGATTCTTTATTTAATCACATTCCCCAGAGCATGGTAATGCCATTCTTTTAATTTGGTCCAAATTTCCTTGCAAACATTATATTCACGCGTTTATTAGTTTATAGCTTATTTTGATAAGCTAATTCAATTAGTTTATCACTTATTTATTTTTCTTCTCAATTTTAACCGTGTCATCTTACTTAAAAAAGTTAAATATTAATTAATTCTTTTTTTATATAATTTCATATATATATATATATATATATATATATATATATAACTTAGTTAAACCACTAATTTTCACAAATATTATAAATTCAATCAGAGAGCATATCCACTATAATTTATAAATTACTTTAATAGTTATTTGTTATAAGTTCATCCACTATAATCAACTTTATCAATTATCGACTATTTTTTTTTTACCAAACAGAACATTAGAAAAGCTTAATATAGCCAACTATTTTCAACTCATTTTAATCGAATGGTTCGAACTAACTCTCATCTAAAATAAAATGCTTAATAGATTGCAATTAATAACTAGTCATTGGAGATTAAGTTAATAAACTCATAATAACACTCTACTCAAGTTGGAAAAATGATTACAAGAATTCTCAGCTTGGCGAGAAGGGATACTCCATCCGCCTCACAATAGGTGTCCCCTTTATTTATTATTCTATCTCAAATTATTTGTCTCTTTTATAATATCAATACAATATTTATTATTTTTTTCATTAATATACTCTTATTTATTACATTTCAATCATCTAACTACTCCACTAACTATAATTAATAAGAGTGTTTTAGTAGATTAAACATATTTTACCATTAAAATCAACATTATCAATCATTTTCTTATAATAATCGTATAAAATGCAAAAGGAACACCTAATTTAAAACGAATGAAGTATAAACTAAACCTGATACAAATCACATGATCAAATAGATGAACATTCATCACACAAAAATCCTTCAAATTTATACTGAATTAGATTAAGATTTGAAGAGATGGTAAACGATTACATGACCTATATATAGTGAGAGAGCTTGTGAGGAATTAACAAACTATCTACTTACTAACAAACTCTAACTAACTAACTAAATATTAACTAACTATATATTTCTAATAAATTCCTCTCAAAAAAAAAAATATTTCTAATAAATCCCATGGCAACGTTTTGGTTAGGGGTCTACAAGCTGCTTGACAAAAATTACATGAATTGACTTGAGGCAACCAAACGGCGCATACTCACAAATAAAATTGCACTCAATGTTCACATATTTGGGTCGATTACTAGCTAATTGAATAGTTGATTGACTCCCACAGAAGGCCATAGCAAGGAACTTGGACCTCAAACACGCAGAAAATTGCTGCTTCATCTAGGGTAATTCAGAGGTAAGAAATGCCAAAACATGATATTCTGCCTTTGCAGAGGAACAAGCAACAATAGGTTCCTTCTTCGATTTACAAATTAAAGTCACTCCAATGAAGAACATAATTGAACCGAAAGAAACAACAAACATCGACCATTGTGAAAAAATTAAGAACGGATGTTTTAAACAATGAGTGAAAGATTGCGGAAATATTCTTCTAATATGGTATCAAAGTTATCGAGAATTGAATGGAAAATCAAATGTGCTCTGAAGAGCTGGTCTTGCACGATCACAAGATTAAATACATAATGTTTAGAAACTTTAACAAAATAATAAACATCAACAAAAAGTAGAATCAATTTCTTTTATTATTAGAAAGTTGTTTCTTATGTGTGTATGTCTAAATATTATAAGATTTGACCGTGTGTCCAAGCAAGTTTAACTGTGTCCTCTAAAACTTATCATTTCAAATTGAAAAATTAAAAGTGAATACCAATAATATATTGAAAACTTTATTTCGCCAATTATTTTCAATTAATTCTAACTGAATGGTTCTACTTTTAACGCTGTTGCATTGCCATAGTTGAATTTGAACTCAAGACATTTGGTTAAACTAGAAGAGACTTGAACCATCACACCCAAATGCTTTTGGGAACACTTATTAATTAGTAGTTCATTTACTGTTTCTCAACAAAAACTTGATAAATCATGCAAAACTTCATTGCTTATGCATCGAATAGAGATATCAACACAAGCATAAAAAAAAATTAATTTATGATAGGCATGCAATGCAAGACATAATCAAACAAAGAGACAGCTCATGCACAAACATGTCAGATAACAACACTCAAAAGAATCCAAATTATAGACAATTCTTATATATGAGCAATACTTTTTTCCCTTCTTTCTCATAACAATCCAAACAAGAACAAAAGGAATATCAGATTCCTTTTAACCCTTTAGAGGTCCTGAAGCTAATACTCTCAGAACACATCTCTTTCTCTGTGGTCCCCAAGTACACATGTTTGTCTATGTCTCTTGTTTCGGACACTGACATGTGTCGCACACCAGACTCATCTTCGATCAGAAGTGTGGGTGCTACAGAGGTCGCTACCGATTATGCAGAGGATTAGCTCCTGATGGCACACCTCTCTTGTCTTCCAACTCTGGATTGCTACTTCTAGATAGATTTTTACGCGATGAAGCAGAACTTGTGAAATTCAACAAACCACCAGCAATACAAAACCCAGAATTGCAGAAGATTAGTAGAATCAGCAGCACAGAAAAAGTGCTCATTTCACTTGTTAGCATCACAGAATTTGAATCAATTGCTGAAAACTATACAACTACTATTGTCCCTTGACGGTGGCAAAACTAACACTTGCAACAATAGATTATATATAGCGGTTCTAGTTATGTTGCAAACCTTTATATTGCAGAATAAGATGTCACAATTACGGTTGCAATACTGTTGTGGAGACTTCAAAATCTCTTATATTTCCGTGGTAGGACTGTTGCGAAGACTTCAAAATTCCTTATATCGTGGTAACAATTGCAGTTAGTATACCGTTGCCGAGGCTTTGAAATGCCCTATATTATGTCTCAATTGATGTTGTGATACTGTAGCGGAGACTTCAAAATCCTTGATATTGTAGTCACAATAGTGGTCACTGATACTATTGCAGAGACTTCAAAATCTTCTATATTGTGGTCGCAATTGCGCTTGCAGAAAACAATTTAAAAACCATGTATAGTAGAAATGAAAGGAAAGAAAAGAAAACAAACTGCAAAAACTTGGAAGGGCCACCACCACAAAATTTTAACAATTTATGCTAAAAGATGGCCAACATGAAATTTTAGCATATATATGTTTAGAAAGAAGAATATGGAACTTGGAATGAAATAAGGAGGAATTAAGTAAACAGAATTGCTTTTTCCTATGACTATGAGTGATGAATTTAAGAAAAAGAATGGCAAAAAACAAACAGTAGAAGGATTTTATAACTCTACCTATGTTGTCAATTACCAATATCTTATATCCAATGTGAGTGATGGGAATCTTGGAAGTTGGTGGCAGCTAGTTGTTTTGGAGAAAGCATATGAATCACACGCGGGTGAGAGTTTGTCCAGCATGACAATGTTGGTTTGAAACTTTCTATTTGTTTTCTTCATGTTAGGACACTATGATGTCTTATAATATCATCACATGCACCTGCTTTTTGTAACCACTTGATTTTAATATTTAGTTAATAGTAAACTACAAACAATAGCTCCCATAAGAAAGTAACGTACTAACTACATTTGTTGAATAGCTGCCAGGAACACTGTGCTTTTGTGTCACCCATGGAACTCATGAATATTTAAACTGTACTCATTAATTATTCAGTGCATGGAATTTGTTATTATTTTATTTAGTTTCTGTAGTTTAATGTTTGTGGCTATGCATTAAACAAGTGTTTGTAGATGGGATTTACTTTTTTGTTTTATAGGTAAAATATTATTGTGTATTCTCGTTATGCGAAATTTCGTGTTTAGCTGATATGACATATGAGAAGTCGTTTGCGCTTGATTCGTCTTCTGTTCAACTTATAAAATGATGCCGGCTAACTTGCTCACGTGACCATTATTCCCACTTTATTCAAGTGATTACACTCACAAAGGATCAAGTTTCTCATCTGCGGATTCTTAGACTACGCCAAATAACGCATAGTGTTGAAGGACGAACTACCACCTAAGAATACATGAAAAACAAATTGAAGTAATAAAGTGTTTTTTTAGTGAATTTGATCCAAATAAATTTTATGTAAAAAAGTGGTTATATGATCTAATAATTTGGTCAAATCTATGTTACATACTCTAAGACTATCACTAAACATTAACACGACCCTAATAAAACTTGTTAACATAATCCAACCTATTTAGACTTGGTAGCAATGTTTAGCCGTTAGCCAACAATTGATTTGGTTGTCATACAATTCCACATCAGTTGATTCCAACGTCAGTCGACGACTGATTCAAGTGTCAATCGATTCGTCATTAGTTATCAACCAATTATGTATCAGTTGATTCTAATATCACTTGACTGTGATGCAGTTGATAGTCAAACCATTCCACTTCAACGTAGTAAAAAAAATAGGCTTAAATATGTTATTCGTCCCTGCAAATAGGGGTCGTTTAAAATTTCATCCCTGCAATCGCTAATCCTTTTTTTTTGCCCCTGCAAAGTTTAATCAGTTAAAAATTCGTCCCTTGACCAAGTTAATGACTGCCACGTCATCAAATTAACAAAATGGCATGGGAATTGACGAAAATACCCTTGGCTTATTTTTTTTTGTTTTTTTTCCTTAAAAAAAAATTCAGTTTTTTCCCGAATTTTTTTTACGATTTTTTCCGAAAATTTTTCAGTTTTAATTTTAACAGTTTTTTTCCGAATTGTTTTTTGACTTTTAATTATTTTTTCAGATTTTTTTAATTTAAAAAAGAATTTTCAAAATTTTGAAAAAAAAAATTAGCCCAGGGGTATTTTCGTCAATTCCCATGCCATTATGGTAATTTTGATGACGTGGCAGTCATTAACTGGGTCAAGGGACGAATTTTTAACTGATTAAACTTTGCAGGGGCAAAAAAAAAGGATTAGCGATTGCAGGGACGAAATTTTAAGCGACCCCTATTTGCAGGGACGAATAACATATTTAAGCCAAAAAAATATATGGTCTACTTTTTTTTTGGTTGTAAACAATGGTTTATGTTTGTTTCCAAAGTTTGAACAGTCAAACTGGTACTCCATAGGTGTTCCTACAAATAGAGTCGCCTTCTTGAAAATATTTTAATTGCCAAAGAATTACATAACTGTTGAAAAAACCAAGTCTCATGTAGAGTAAAGATACAACTTGACTATAGTTTATAAAAATAGATAAACTCCCATCACCTTATAAACCAATTTTGTAGGGATGAGTGTGGCTCAATATTAAAACCTACTATGATAAAATAAGACAGGGACTTTCCACATCTCAAACACCGTTTTAGCAATGTTATAAAGAGAGAAGAGAAGGGAGTTGCAATATAGATGTACACACCGTTTCCACATCTCAGTATAGATGTACAAATCTATAAAATTGAATTTTGTATCCTCCAAAATATGTAGTTTGGAAGTACGCTTCCAAAAACATGTGTAGGTTATTTAGAAATATGAGTTGGAAAAATTGCTTCATAAGTCATCTAGGAGTGAACAAAGAAATAGAGGGAGTTGCATCCAAACACACTAAATTTTATCTTCGGCATGATGATTGATAGAAGATTGGCAAGTGCACCAATAACTATCGAAGTAGTAAAAATATCGTTCCCACGAGGACTGTTTTTAACTTCAATTATTCAATTTCGTTATAAAAGTAGGATGTATAAAAGTTTATTTTGTTTTGCCACTAGGCAGTAGATTTGGTTTGATTTTAAGAAATCAAATAAAAAAGTAAAGATTTGATTAAGAAAATAGGAGAGAGATGAGATCAGGTCTTCGAATCCTCTATGTTCCCCCTAATTGGTTACTGCACCTATTATTACTAATGATTCTCTAGTTTCACGATAGTTAACAAATTAGCCCTAATCAATCCCTTGAGTTAGGACCCTCTTTTTAAACTACAACCCCTAATTCCTTAGGTGGTCTAATAATCATCAAAGGTTTAAGCACGTTAACCTAATATCACTAACAAACGATTATCCATTCCTAGACTAACCATGTTTATTAGAACAATTCAATTTAGGTCTAAGTCGAAAGCTATGGTCAGTAGTCATTCAATCTCACAAAATCATGTTTATATTTGATCAGGATATAAAAAGCAGTAAGAACAATTGAATTGAATGAAAACTAGAATATCATTAATAAGTAATAGAGTTTCACAGCAACATATGATCAATTAGGGTTACATAGGTTCATCTCCGACCTAATCTCTAAGAGATTTAGCTACTCATAATTGAGTTTACAAATAGCATAATCAATGAAAGAATTAAAACATACATAAACTGGGTTAGAGATGATGAAATCCTGTCCGCTGCAGCCTTCTGGGTGTTAAAATCGCACTTTCGTTCTCCAAAATCGTAACCCTTGTTCTTCAGATTGAGTGCAGTATTTATAGAAGTCATGGGCCTGACCCATCAAAATCGCGCCGCGCCATGTATATAGGCGTGCCGCGATTTCCCTCAAACAGGGAGGATGTAATTTTGCTTCAAAAATCGCAGCACGGCTTGAAATTGGCGTGGCACGATTTCCTTCGAACAGACTTCAACATTTAAGCTTTTTGCACTCCAGAACAGTAGAAATTGCATAAGAACTCTATCAAAATGTCACAATAAGTCCCTAATATTACGTAATGACAGAATGTCATCAATGATCTTGCAAAGTATATGAAAGTTGCGTTCCGATAGGTTGAACAATTTTGAAAGGCTTGTTGAGAATGAAAATAATTTGCTAAACTCCATGCATGTTTGTTGACGTATGACATGCCAAAATTGCTTTGTTTTATTTTTCATTCAGAGGATCTTTTGCTTAATTTTTCTGCAAAATTATAATTATAATTAACCGGTAATGGAGTATATTGTTTTAGACTTTATATATTGGTGGTGGTGATGATAATACTATAGATGTAATTGGTGGGGAATGAATTTAGCCAAGGTTTGGTTGATTCCCTCAATTGTGATTCCCTTTCTTCAAGCAATTAACGTTGCGGGAAGGAACTTTGTCCCTCAATTGTGGGTTCCTTAACTTCTCCAATAGAGAGTTAAGTACAATTTGACCTTATTTTTCTACACTTCGATCCCGTTGATATGTATCAAGAAACCCAAAAAAAATTCCACCTGAGATCCCAAATGCACACTTGGTAGGATCCATCTTTAAGCCATGTAACCTCATTCTTTTGAGTACTTGTTCCAGTTTGACTAAATGGTTTTGAAAGTTGTAAATCTTTCCCACCACATCAATATAAACGAATTCCATGGTTTTAATAATAAGTATCTTGATTTTGCTTGCAACCTCCAGAAATTGCCTAAGGTGAAACTGAGGATCTTTTGTTACAAGTTACAACACTAGAGAACTTCCCTACAATTTGTAACATTTGGAACATCATAGGTTTAAATTTAAAATGAGCAGCAGTAATCTCTGGCCTTATAATGTTGGATTAATTATTTAATTAATCAATTATGGATTGACAATAATCAATTATTATAAGTTGATATCATAATATAAATTATGGTCTATTGTGTTAAGCACTAATTATATGATGAATTTGAGTGATTGGGCTTTTGTTACTAAATGGACCGTGATGGGTTGGACCATTTAGATAAGCCCAATGAGAGGTCCCTGCCCTCAGCCGTTTAGCTATTTAAACGTCATCCCATTAGACGGTTAATTATTCTGAATGTCATGGTGAAACCTAGAGCTAGACGGAATGAGGGTAGTTATCCCTCTCATAGTTGTCGGCGTTGTCTACGTTTATCCTCCATCAACCTAATTCAAAGGTACACAATTTCTTGTTCCTTCTTTGTAACTGATGATATGCTATAATTTGTATCTAGTGATCTATGGCTAAACACTAAAATTTCATCAATTGGTATCAGAGCCAATAGATACATGTTATGGCTATTATCCTATTCTTGCTGTCGAATCATGTTGACCCTATCATTATTAGATCAAATTTTAACATTAAAATATTGATTAAAGTTTGATATACGTTGAACTGTTAAATTGCATGATTACTTGTTGTTTACAATCCAAGTGTTTAAATCCTTTAACCCAACAACTGTTGTACGACCGCAAGTTTATTGTTTCTTATTTCGGATTCGTGAAAACCCAACAATTTCGATTTGAAATCTCTCTAAATCAAGTAATTGAATTCAAAAATTGTGAAAGGGCTTCTCTTAATTGATCGATTCCGAACCAAACCTGTATAAAATCGAAATTTGAATCAGTCCAGTTTTGGATTTTGGGATGAACCCTAATTTCATTCAGCTGCCAATTAAGTCGATAATTCTCAAAATTAATACATGGGTTCTTTTCTTCTCACAATGTCGGTAAGATCCGTACCAAAATCGCCGCGTTTTACTGCGAAAATCGCCAGTAACAACCGGGTCGCGTCGCGGGTTAACATTGACCCGTTTACAGTCATACGGGCGAAGGTTACCCGATCCGGAACCAATCAAACCGGGTTAAACCTATTGCTTTCATGGTGCTCCGGTCCAATTCTTTTTCTTAACTTGGCTTTTTTCAAATAAATAATTCAGGAACTTAGCCACGGCGATTGTGATACTATCAAAAATTCCAAAATTTTATTTAATGATAAATATTTATTATTTATTATATTCTGGTTATTTGGCATACTTTTGGAATTTTTTTTTATATAGCTAAAGATATATTATATATTATTATTTGGGGAATAAATTGTTTTCTAAAATACCATATTCTATTATAGAAAGATTCCTTACTCTTATTTGACACTCATGAGAAATCTCACTCTCTTAAACTTGAGATTAATGTGTCACTGAGAAATTTTGCATCCTCAATTAATTAGTAAATATTATATTATTTTGGGATAAAAATATAATTTTGCTTCCACCCAAAATATTCTTAAGAAGATTTGATTTATTCTGTGCCCATAAAAATTGGGATTTAAATTAGTTTATGAGATATTTAAATATTTGATGTATACTAATATGAGAATCATATCTTCTTTGAAATCATGCATTCTTTAGATTTGAGTCTAAAATACAACACTTATGTAAATTATTCTTTTAAAGTGTTAGTATTGTGAAGAATCTTTAGACTCAGTCTTATATTCTTGTCTCAAATATCTTGTATAAACTAATATATTTTGAGAATTGTTGATATTGTATTTTTTGATGCATGGATTTCAAAATTTTGTCAAATATTTGAATACTATTGTGAATCTTGTTTCAATATTTGAGCTTAAACTGTTTTTGAAAATTCTCTCTTACATTTACTATTGTGAATTTATAGAAGGCTCAATTTTGTTAATTTTAATGCCAAGTATAATTAATTTATATTTTACGATTTTAAATATTCTTGGCATTATAAATATTCTAATGTAAGATATTCTTGAATTCATATTGTCTTAGCATAAAGATCCAAAGTTCACTAATTGATCATTCTTTTGGCAACATATTTAAACTAAGACACTTGTCTTTGATTCTTGTCACAAATTGTTTTGAAGGGTCCTCATAATATTTTGTTTTCAAAATGAGTATAGTGAGTTGTATATATATATATGTCATTTATATTAATTGAATATAATATTGACATATTTCTCTTTAATATACATTATGCTTTCTGCTATACTCTCTAATCTAGACCCGTAATTTATTACTATAAATTTTGTGATAAATACTATTAGTGTGTCTTGTCGCAATTAAATATTTGGATCACAATTATGTTAAACTATGTATTTTTGTATATAGTAAATAATGCATTATTGCATTTTTTATGCTAAAATTATAATGATGAATTAAAATTTGTAAGCCTCCTTGTTGTTTATCTGTTAACTATTATCAAAACAACTTATTAAAAATGGAGGCAATTTTTGAAATATGTATCATCCTTACATCTGAATTCTTATATAAATCATATTGATTTATAATTAGAGTCTCACATATGCTTATTTATAATTGCTTATTCTCTATTGATGAATATTTTTGAGATGACTATATTATAAGATATTCTCGTTAAGTCATCAAAATTCAGTGGCTCTAAGTATAAGGATGAATGTCACACTCTGCGAGATAAGTTGTTATTTAATTATTCTATCCTCTTGTGACTTATTGCTTATTATTGCACATATGAAGAAATTTAGTTCTTCTTCTCTTTTGTTGTGCAATTATGATATCCTATATAGAAGTGAAATTCTTTTTTTAGAATATTCTAAACAGAACTCTGTTGTTATATACTATTTTCTTACTATAATGCTTCATTTTGTATTTGTGTTTTTTCTAATTTATAGTGGGAGTATTGAAAAATTTTATTCTAAGAGTTCTTTTCTGGATAAATTAGAAAACTATTCGACACACTTCTATTCCAAATAACAACTTTTGTTATTATACTACTTCATATAAAAGAAATTCTAAAATCATATTTATGATGTGCTAATTTAAAATATTGTTAAGCACATTTTTCTATCATTTGAATATGACCGAAGTTGAGTAAATTTAAGTATAATTGTTTATGCATGATATTATTGTATCATATTCTCTTAAGCATAAACATTATTTATTTGTATAATTGTAATCTCACCTATCGTGCGTACAATTATGCAAATTTTGTTAAATAGATTAACATTATATTGGTAACAGTCATACCCTATCGGTGTGTTGTTATTAATATAATTGTTATTATTCAATGTACCTGAAATGTTTATACTTATGTCAATTATAATTAGAATACTCTATCAATGTTTAAATTTTGTAAGACATAAGAATGGTACATTGTGATGATATAGTTCTTACTTATTATCGTTAAGATCCTTGAATGAGATTAATATAAGTAAGTTACTTTGTTAAAAGACATGTAGAAAATTGTATAAATTTTGCAATCCAATATTATTACATTTTGAATTAAATTTCTACCTAAATGTGATTTATATACATATATATATATATACATATATATATATATATATATATATATAAATATATCGGATTGCTACTATCCCTTTGTTATGTGAGTGACGGACATACCCTATCGGTGTGACATTACTTAACATATCATTTTGTGATAGAGAAATAGTTGAATATTTTATTTAAAATATCTTTCAAACCTTTTTAATTCAACTATCATTGTCTATTCTCTATCAAGTGGGAGAATCATTGCTATGTATTGTGTAACGTGATGGACATACCCTATCGGTATGACATTACTTAACATAATCATCCTTTTGTGGGTAAGATAGTTTAACTATCATTCTTCAACAAGTGAGAAAAATTCTACATGTCAACTAACTATATCTCATAAACAAATATATTTATTTGTTTTCATATTTTAGATATGAAATAGAGACTTATATTGAGGATATTAATTATGATATTGCTATTCTTTAATACTTATGAAAGCTTGTGACTATTTTCTCTTATATCCTCAATAATAATAAAATATAAGTCTTGTGTATTTCCGCTGCTTGTAACCTAATGTTTTTTCTCAAATTTGTGTAAGTATAATTATAACATTTGAGTTTTGAGTGAGTTATTAAAATTGTGAATAGAGTCTCATATCCTATTTTATAATAATAGAGACTTATCTCACTCATATGATGATAAACCTTTTATATAATCATCATATTTTGTCGTATAGAGGTTACTATATTTATAAAATTCTTTGGAATTTTAATTGTGAAAAAGGAGATTTTGTGTTATAAATTTCTTAAATTGAAAATTTACAATCTCCTTAATTCTAAATGCAGAATATGTGGTTAACTACGAAACCCAATTCTTGATAATATCTGCCATTGATAAAATATGTATTTATGGGGTTTCATATTATCTTTGAGTTACCACTTGTGTTAATAATTCTGCTATGCTCATGTGCAAAATATGTGGTTGAGTTCATGAAACTCTATTGGCTAAAATTATATAACCACTTATGTTGATAATCTTGCACTGGTAATTAAGTATCCCACTTTTGAATATTACATTATTATAATATTTTTTTTGTATCAGTGATCACTAATGAGAATCCCACTTATTCTTGTTATATATATATATATATATATATATATATATATATATATATATATATATATATATATATATATATATATATATATATATATGTGGGATCAGTGGGAGTGTGTACACAACATTATATATTATGAGCTCAAATGAGAAATCTCACTCTTGTTTATATATATGTGAGATCAAGAGAAATGTGTACACAATATTATTCTCGTTATCGCCATATACTCTTGTGCACACTATAAAATATGGCATAGCTTAAGAGACTTTAAACTTTAGTCTCATTCTATTATATTGAGATATATGTTAAAATTCTATCGATCTCAATGAGCATCATAATTGGATGCTTAAGTCAATTTTGTTGGAATATGCACAATAACTTCTTGGCATGCAAATATACATTGTGCTTCTGTTTTACCAACATTCCACATTTTTTGAGGTCATAAATAGTAAGTACAATGTATAATATCAATACTCCTATCGAGTATGATATTGTGTTCTTGTGGTACTTATAATTTGAGATAATCATAAATGTTCTTTTGTTATTGACATTCTAGTGGCCACATTAATCCACATCTTTTTCTTTAAACTACGTGTCTATGTTAATCCAATTTGGGGATTATTGAATTTCCTATTTTGCTTTTATGGATTTTCATAGTCACATTTTTTTAAAACTTGGATTAATTGAATGTCATAGAACATTTATCGACTTTGACTAAATGTAATTACTCTCTCTTTATAGGCTATCCCTATAAGTAATTACTATTCTTATACCTATGTGGATATATGACTTTTATGGAATTGAAAACTCATTGGCAGAACCACTAACCACAGACTTATATATATGAGTATTGTAACTCATAATGATTTGATCAAGTCTATGTTATTTTGGGTTAGTGGGAGTTTGTTATAGCATTTTTTAAAATGCTTGGGCTATTCTTTAGTGACATATTCCTTTTAATTCAAACGTGTCACTATAGATTCATCATTTGTTAGAAAAGTGAGTCTTTGATCTGTATGATTTGTTTTCCCTATCGGATTCAATTTCTGCAGCATTAAAGCTTACTTCTCTTTTGAATGATTAGTGCTTTGACCATACATGTAATTTTAAATTTTAAATTCTTTATGACAAGTGAATTTTTTTTATTCTTTCAGTAATTGAGTATTGTCATCCAAGTGGGAGATTGTTGGATTAATTATTTAATTAATCAATTATGGATTGACAATAATCAATTATTATAAGTTGATATCATAATATAAATTATGGTCTATTGTGTTAAGCACTAATTATATGATGAATTTGAGTGATTGGGCTTTTGTTACTAAATGGACCGTGATGGGTTGGACCATTTAGATAAGCCCAATGAGAGGTCCCTGCCCTCAGCCGTTTAGCTATTTAAACGTCATCCCATTAGACGGTTAATTATTCTGAATGTCATGGTGAAACCTAGAGCTAGACGGAATGAGGGTAGTTATCCCTCTCATAGTTGTCGGCGTTGTCTACGTTTATCCTCCATCAACCTAATTCAAAGGTACACAATTTCTTGTTCCTTCTTTGTAACTGATGATATGCTATAATTTGTATCTAGTGATCTATGGCTAAACACTAAAATTTCATCATATAATTCCAGTGCTCATAGAATTCAGGTCAAACACAACATAATCTCTGATATTCCTCTCCCAGTCATTAGATATACCAATGACATCTGGATTTTG
Organism: Medicago sativa; assembly: GCF_051527215.1. NCBI lineage: Eukaryota > Viridiplantae > Streptophyta > Magnoliopsida > Fabales > Fabaceae > Medicago > Medicago sativa. Next base: position 7,257,816 of record NC_140753.1, read on the forward strand.
TCGTGCCATTTCTCCTTATTTTGAGTTGAACCATTATGAAGTGGAGTCTTCCACTTCTTCTTCTATTAAGTATGCAACATGTGTTTCTTCAAGCATGTGGTAGTGCTCCATTTGATACCTTCTTAGGATTGAAAATGTTATTTCAATCTCATGTTAAGTCTGAGTTCTGGTGTGAGCAATCTATGCATACATCTGATAAACTCGATTTGCGGTATCAAAGTATTTTTAATTATCGATCCACAAAGACTTGATAACTTAAACCTGTCAACTATCTTTAACAATTTTGAGTTGGGGATTCATTAAAAAGTGATCTGTTTAAGTTAAAAATAAAATGTAGTGAAAATTTTCAGTTGAGAATGTTGTGATGGGATTAAGTTTAACTCGGTAATCTTCTAATCTTGTTCCTTGATGAGTTATATACTCCTCCTATTTCAAATCATATTTTCACCTATCGCCCTTCATAAATCTCAATGTCTCGCTCAATTAGCTGATAGAATGGCTTTGCCTATTTCCCTTACAACTGAAATTTATGTCTACCATCCCTAAGTCAAAAGATCAATTTCGGATAGCACAGAAAAGCATTGCGTGCAAAAATGGAGACATCGATGTAACAAAATAGGTTTATATCTAATCTTCGAAACCAAGTATTTACATTAGATTCTTAACTCACTACGATTAATCCCAACACAATGAGAAATTAGTTACACATTGTCTTTGTAACTTACAAAAAATAGAAGAGGAAGAAAATATGTAGCTTTTAGTGACTTGGTCTACAAGCCTCAATGTTCCACCTAATTTACAAACTATTTTTACTCTTATAAATATTTTTCTCAACCTTTTAACCACCAAGAATGCCCAAAAGAATGAAGATGCAGCCAACTATTTATAGGTTTTCCAAAAGTGAAAATTCCTTGGGAGAGTGGATTATTTGTTGCAACGAATGCAGGTTTCTTGTCCAGTGGGTCGCTGGCAGTTCTGCCACGTGGGTCTAAAACAGCCTCCCCTCGCCAGCTGAATGAAGTCTTTGATGGAGGCGAAATTTCCCTATTTTGGCTTGAGTTCTCTGCCTTGAATGCCAAGCCAGTGCTTTTCTCACCAGTCGAGTAGCATATAATTAACCTCATTTTAGCTATTTTCTTGGGCTGTTCATTCCTTTGCTTTAAACCACTACAAAATATGTTTGAAACAAGGTAAAATTACAAGAAATCCAATATTAACATAGCTTTATAATATTTACATTAATTAAGGATTTTTCGTAAGATTTCTTGCAAAGTAAGTTAACAAGTTCCTAGAAATATATAAGTAAATAAACGTCAATTTGCCACTTATCAACAGATTCAGGCGATGCAACATGTTGTGTCACCAACACAGAAAACATATGAAAGACTCAAATTAATTAAACTGAAAGATTTAATGATTGGTTCCCTAATGACTTGCGTAGTAACAATGGTGTGGTGTGGTGTGATGACATCTCATATTCGAATTTAACCTAATGTGTTTTTCAATAACATAAGATAATAAAATGGATTTAGGATTCTCTCATGTCTAAGCACTCATTAACTCCATTCATTAAGGTTTAAGCTTGTTATATCTCTTCATGGTCCTAATCCTTATACCTGAGTGATTAGGTTGGTTGAATATGTCCACTAAACTAAGTTACCAAATTAGTTATTGAGATTTGAGATCCATTTATCAAGCATTTTCATAACTTTAAATATACTCCTAGGTTGATCATGCTTGAAATAAAAAGTGCAAGAACCAAAGATGCACAAACACCACAAATATTCACATGAATAATACTAGGGTTGTGCTAAGTTTGCAATGAGTTCAACAATATCTTAATTTTTAAGAAGTTAAATTTATCATTTTTCACAATTTTGCAAAACAATATATTTATTTTTGTCATTTTAACAAATGTCATAAGGGAACTTTTTAGCATGTTCCATAATACTAAGGATCATATCAACTTATGTCCTTAAGGCAGACGAGGGCACAAGTTAGTGGGTTAAAAAATGAATTAAAAGACAAATTTTGCATTCAACATATTAAATCATACAAACGTAGAACTTTGTTCTACCATCATTATTGCAAAGAGTAGTTAGGATTTATGACGAAAAAACATTCATTCAAATTGGCATAGAGCATCAGATACAAACACAACCAAATCAAATGAACACCGCATCAAAATGAAAAATCAAACGAGCACCACACCAAGATAAAAATCAAACAGAGTCGCATTAAAACGACGAAATCACGAAGAAGAAAAAAAACCGAAAGATAAATTTGATCAATATGAAAACTACTTATTTAGCTTAGAAGATAGGGAAAAGATGCACTTAGAAGATTTTAGGTTCAAAAATGACATAAAACCACTCGGTGAATGAAGAAGATAAAACATATTAACTCTTTTTCATCAAGGTCTATTTTTATCAAAATGCACATTTTTCTTTAGACTAAAAAAAAATCATTTTTTTGCTTTTTGAGCTTCTTTTTAGGACCACTAGTTCTCTTTGTTAATATTTTTTTTATCTTCCCTAACTACATAATCTCAACCTCCCATCCCACTCATTTATTATAATTTAATTTTCACAAAATCTTTTATAAAATCTTTTCATTTTGAAATTCTGTAGATTTATCGTCACCTCAAAAAATTTCTTCATTCAAACACATTTTTCAAATTAATCAAGACGTACTCTGATTTTTTTGACATTAAAATTTATATGTTATATGGAGTGTCTTTAAAAAAATTTCTTTAATTTTTTGTGTAAATGTGTAAATTTTAGAACAATGATAGTAAGAGGGAAAGTAAAAAACGAATAGGATGAGACAGACTACGTTTGTATTTCGATATCAAAATAATACAACTAATTTAGCCATGAATAAAAAATGATATGGGAGTTGGAGTTTAACATGGGCATTGAAGTCGCCGGGCCTCATATGATCATGATAGCGACGGTGATGAAAGTGATGATATATATGAGGAGGCAGATATAATGAGTAATGTGTGAAATTAATTCAATGTCTTATTGTATTGTCTTCAATGAAATCCATTTACTTACTCTGTAACATTTATAAATGATTGTTGTTTTCTTCAGATAATTAAATAACAGATGTATTTGAATTTCCTTAAAAAAATAGATATATTTGAATTGTAATATAGTTCAGATGCATATATTATTTAATGAATTTGAAAATGCAAAAGTTACTTATAAATGTGGTCGGATGGAGTATATAATATGGATGAGTTAAGGGTATGATACCATTTTAATCTCTAAAAGTATAACTCATTGTCACATTAATGGAAAATATTAATACTTATTTTCTTGTAAACCTTAGATGTATTGAAATTATAAATGTATCAACAAGTGTCTTTTGTTAATTATTTTGATCCACGTATCATTTTTTAAATAAGAATGAGGGAAACTTTTACTATAATTAGTGATCAAAGTTTTTATTCTAAACAACATCAAAGCGCTTCAAGCAAAGTGACTAAATGTAAAAAAAAAACGTGATCTGACAATTTATAAGCGTTTATATCATTTGCGTTTGCTATTTTTTGCTTCCTACCTTATAAGTTGTTGATCTCCTACAAAGAGTTCAAACAATCATATATATCAATATTGTGTCTCTTCAATCTATAAATGTTGTTTTTAGGTGGATTGATTTTGTCATTAAAAAAATTAACAACCTAACTTGTTATCCTTTTCTCTTTAATTCCTATGTAATTTCGTAACTATTAAACTCAAGTAACAACTATATCATCTAGTCTTCTAATATAATTTCGTTGTTTAGTTCAATTTATTAGACTAGATGACTAACAAATGAGACACTAAATATTTGTTTTTACAAGTTCGATAATGACATTATACATGCATCAATATCATTGTTTATCCATTGAATTATTATTACTAGTACTAGTATTATTAATTTTGCTACATGTACTACTAGTATTATTAATTTTGCTACATGTACTAACATGCAGTAAGATGTTAGGAACGTCTCTGGCTACGTATTGAATGCTCTAGTGTCCATTCAAAGTTTCCAAATCCAATCATGATAGCGTGGGGAACACGTATACGATGTGTAGGGTTGAAATAAAAGAGATCACCACCGTTGAAATTGGGTATATAAGAGAACCTGAGATGACGTGTGAACCGGAATTTGTGGGGTTTAGGGGTCCAGGTTTTTTTGCTAATCAACCAAAAGTAGGGTGGGTCAGTGAAATCCCATGTTAAGATTTTGAGATAGACTCATTCCCATTGGGTCATCACGTGGAGTTGTGTCCCACAAGTTCCCTTAAAGGCAAAGCATCTCATGACATGGTACCACATACACATAAAATCAAGGTAGGGTTATTTGAACATCAATTTATATAACAATCAAATCAACAACCACATTTTCACAAAGAAAAGTGTATATTGGCACAGAAACCAAAGTAATAAAGAAAAAGTAAAATTATAACATGAATATGAGAAAAAAAGTTGTTAAAAAATAATTGTATAAATATCATTTCTCTAAAATCATCTATCTTTTTTTTTTCAAAGAGTGATTCACCATCCGTTCCTTTCTTTCTAGACAGCACCTTCCCTTTCTCTTTCTCTCTCACTCATTCAATCTCTCCTTGAGTAACTGATTTGCAGACAAAAACACGTGACCTAACTTCCCTATCCACTATCCACACCTTGGACCTTTCCCTAACTTAATAATTATCTCAACCTCCCATCCCACTCATATATTATTATAATCATCAACATTTTATTATTCAATAATATTATAACAAAGATTAGGACAAGAAGAAAAAAAAAATAGTGGAACATGGTAAACTAAATGTTTTTGCTTAAAAATATTGGAATATGGTAAACTAAATGTTTGCTTAAAAATAGTGTAAGATGGGACCTTTCAAAAAACAAAAAAAAAAAAAAAAATAGTGTAAGATGGGAGTATAGATATCATATAATCTTAACATGTGTAAAAACTATTGTAAAATCAAATATTTAATCATTCATTTAAAGCATGAAACTTATTAATGTCAACGAATATATCATTAGTTATTAATATATTTTTTTGTCAAAAAAAAAGTTATTAATATATTTTAGACTAGACAATTTGGTAGAAAGAATTCTAAATATCCCAACACGTGAGAAGAAACTAGTTAATTTCAAAATTGTGTCAGTATAAGTATTTTTAATGGAACTATACCTAATAATTATTTATACATCACTATTATTACATGCACTATTACACGCGTCTGGATCAACTACGTATACGTGTGTGCATATATCAATAATATATGAAATGATTTTTTCTTAACAAATTTATTTGACTAATTGATTCCGTAAATAAATTTGTTCCCATAGGTAATAGATTTCATAAAAAAAAAAACAAAATAAAAAAAAAAACCTGTCCCCATGGTTATATTGCAAGAATTACTCATAGTTCATACTTGTTTGCTTATTTGCTGCGCAAAACAAAACTACTAATTGAAACACAAGAAATAGTTATATCATTTTCGATCAAAGGGTCGCGATAAAATATTCTTCAAAGCATTAATACATGAAAAATGAAGAAAACAAACTTCAACAATGAAAAATTACACCTCTCAAGTCTCAAAAAAAAAAATGAAAAAATACTAGTAATGTCTTTAGATTCTTAGAACGAGGTATTCTATAATGATTTATAAACATATAAATACAATAGGAAGAAAAACCAAAATTAAAAGTAACTATAATTAGCAGTTACTATAATCCTCTACAGTATTAGCTAAACTAAATACAACGTACGTTTCCCTAGCTTAGCAAAACGTATATATATCCCTCAACCAAAAAAATACAATGGTTGTGGGAAATACTATACTCGACATATTTGTTCTTTTTTTGTTTAACATGCTGCGGAAGGATTGTTGAAAGGATTGTAGAAATGAGTATTTGGAGCCATGGTGAAGGCAGTGATTTTATTAGAACCACCACCACCGTCGGCGACGCGGCCGAGTCTTTCGCAAGAAGGGCAGATGGAGAGGGTAGCTGCAGGCATAGGCATGTACAAAGGTTGTGCTACTTTCAATGATTTCAACTCTTGCAACTCCTTTTTGAGCCTCCTATTTTCGTCTGTTAATGTTTCACAACATTTCTTCAAGAACTCGCAATCCACCTCTGTTTGTTTCAGCTTTGTTCTGTAAAATTCAAACCAAAATTTATTTATTATAAGTTACACCAAACATGCACCAACATTTATTAGCTTAGTCTGTCAAATCCATACTTAACAACCACAAATCCAAAAGCAAAGGAAGGCTTTTTAAATTATATTCCCTCCTTACTTTAATATACGACTTTTTTTGAGAGGATTTAATAAAAAAAATTATTTAACTAATAAAAAATAGTTAATTTGGTTAATAATAATAAATTTGTGAATAATCTGTATCGATTTTTAAAATTGCTCTTATAATTATTGGCAACATAGTTGTATATATTATTATCCTAATTTTTTCTCTCTCTTTCATATTAACCCTTATAAGATAAGAAAATAAATTATATTTCCTATATGTAAAATAAATAGAGGTGATTTAGTAAAAAAATAATTAATATAATAAATAATGCAAAATGAGTTTTGTAAAAAAAAAAAGGACAAATTAATAGATGTTAAAAAAAATTACTATTAATTTTTTTATCAAAAATATTATCCTTAAATATAAGATTTTTTAAGAAGATTTATACATACAATATACCACATGATATTCATAAAATATCTAGAAATAGCAACAAAAAAAATGCAGAAACTCTGTCTAGCTACTAAATTTTTGGTAGATAATTACATAATTTTTTTGTATCAATTTATTTAAATATATCTCAATATTAATTTTCATGACTCTATAATGGTGATGTACGGTATATAATGAAAAAGTTTATGTCCGTACCTGGCTCTCCGATTCTGGAACCATACTTCAACTTGTCGCGGCCTTAGATTCAACTGTCTCGCTAAAGCTTGTTTTTGTTTCTGAAAATCAAATCCAACAGAATATTAATATAATATTATTATTAATCATTACTCTAATTATTTAATTAGTTAATTTAATTAATTATAATTTAGAAGAGATGAGAAAAATAATTACAGGATTGAGAGTGCTATGTAGTTTGAAGCTTTCTTCAAGCAATAGTGATTGTTCTTTGGTAAGCCTTAGTTTCTTTCTAGCATTTGTAGCATCTTCATCTTCATCACTAACTCTTGAAGAAACCCTCTCTTCTTCTACTTCTTCTTCTTCATCTCTCTCCCTCTTCACTTGCAGCACTCTCCCACTTGAGAAAGATGAATTAACAACACTATGAGGTGATGAAGTTTGTCTACAAAGTTCCTCACCATAACCTTTGGGAGCTTGTTTGTGATTTGTACGGTTATAACTCTCACCAGAGAGTCCTAACGTTAAGGATGGCTCGTTGGAGGTGGAATAGGGATTCATGGTGGTGGTGGTGGTAGTTATTTCCTTTGGAGTAGTAGAAGTATTCAAAGATAAACCTAGAACAAGGTGAAGAGAATCTTGATCATTATTAAGACCCATATTTTGATACTTGAGAGAAGAATGAAGGAGGTGGAGATGAATGGAAAATTAGATAATATGGTAAGGTTTTATAAAGGGTTAGAAGAGAAAGGGAGGTGGAGAATGAATACAAGACTTTTTGTGGGGGCGTTGGGTGGGTGGGTGAGTGGGTGGGTGGCTATGATTATTATTAATCATAATCAAACGGAGGAATTAATAAGTAGGGAACGAATCTTGGTATATCGGAAAGAAATAGTGAAAAAAAAAAAAGTCTTTTCTATATTCTTATACAAAGGTTGACCATTTGAACACCCCATACATATACTGTTGTTAAATTTATTAGTCTCACCATCAATGACAATGGTAGACTACAATTGTAAAAAGTCATTGTGTAGTTTAAATCGTCTGATTTTAAATCAAGGGTTATGTTAACTTATGTCCTTAGGGTACAAGTTAAGAAACTAAAGAAACTAAAAATAGAATTAAAAGACAACTTTTACATTGAAAATATAAAGTTTTAGACTTTTAATACAATGAATGTACAATTTTTAAGAAAAAGTTTCTATGTTTAGTTTTTAAACTTGTACCCCAATGACACAAGTTAATATTTCCTTTAAATTAATGATTGAGATCGTTTACCACATGGATTAGTTAACATTTTAAATTAACGGTTGATTTTAAATGAATGTGATTTTTTTTTTTTGAAGAAATTTTAAATGAATGTGATGTAATTAAAGTTGCACCATGAACATATAGTGAATTATAATCTTTCGTCTTCTACTAAATTGACATTTATTTATAATATTGATATTTGATTAGTCACAATCCTAAATCAAAATGATTTGAAGACATATAAATGAAAAATATATAAAAACAAAAATAAATTATATTATATGTATGTATTTTAAAATACTTAATTGATATGTATTTTAATGTGTTGAAATCATAAGGGCTGTATTTATAATTGTTATAAGGCAAGTGTTTATAACTGAGGCCAAATAGTGTACGTAGTAGCTTGACTTCACATTATACTCACCAATTATATTTTTTTAAGAATTTTATACTCATCAATTATTGTCCTTTTTACTTGTGTCCCTCCTACTTTAATCCTTCTAGGTTTGATTAATTTTTGGTGGTTTCAAGGGGCTTACGCCCAAGAAACAGAACTTCTTGGCTTATGTATTCATGGTATTTGTTATACATATCATTGAATATTTTTTTAATTAATAGTTTAATTTTTGTGAGTTAACTCTTCGATTGGTAATTTGGAGATTGGCTGAAAAATAAATAAAGTATGATTAAAAATCGTTCAATCCAGGAATTAAACTGAGGTTCTCCTCAACAATTCTTCCTTTAGTAAAGTTCATTAATCATTTGAACTCAATTGCTTGGTTAATTAGTCGTTTTAGTCCCTCAAACTTAATTTTTTAAATTATTTAAAAAATGTAAGTAGCTTTTAAAATATATAAAATATGTCATTTTAAGCTTAAATTTCTGTCATTATTATATATTCTCCTTTTTCTTCTATACCTCTTTCTTCTTTTTTATAAAAAAAAAAAAAAAAGGTTTAATTTAGGTGTTTTCAAAGCGATACTAAAAAAACTTAAGAGACAAAAGGAGCAATTAAACCTAAAAAAAACTTAGGAGGAGATGGTGGCCCAATCCTTATACCTCTTTCTCACACACAAATGTACACCTATATCAAATGATAGAGTACCCATCTATAAGATTGAGTCAAGAAAAAATCTGGATGCATTAAATCATCCAAAGATTGCTTCATAAGTTATTTCCGAAAATAAATATAACAATCGAAAAATTAAAAAGTATGATTAGAAACAGGTGTATACATAAATGTTCATGTGTGTTTGTGACAAAGTTATGCAACAGATCCACATGCACTGTCTCCCACTTCGTGTATGATTGAACTAGTTAGAGATGGGTGCCATGTCACTTTGCTTGCCAATATTATGCATACTTTTTTAATGAAATGTTGAATTTGAGGGATGGTGTTGGACGTGTTTTTCCTCTAGCTTATTATGAAGGTGTGTAGGATTAGAAAGGGATGTGCACTGTTTGTTTGTTTCCAATAGGAAATAAGATTAAAGAAAGTAGGTGCAACACACAATTGGAGTTTCAATGAGTTATAATGGTGCCAGAATATGATTCATCAACAAGAATTCGGATCTTTGCTTAACTAGAAAGTTGATGTGGAGTGTTTGGGACCTACATATTTGTCTTAGTACTATAACTCTATAAGAACTTCAAATAATGCATTGCATGTCGGCTATGCTAAGCCAAAGTTAGGTCATTCATAGTTAATGATAAACCTATAAAATAATTAATCAGCCGGAAATAATTACATGTGTTGGCAACTTGACATCAACTTTTATAAGTATGCTTGATATCATAATAAGTTTGCTAAAAATTTTATGACCTACCATGATTGTACAAAATAATGGTGTGGTTCACAATAATTTCGATAAATATGTCATAATATCAAACACGTTTTAGATGTTTTTTAGGTATATCAACAGGGCCGGCCATAGCAACAACGCCCTTAGTATAGGACTTCAAACTTAGAGGCTATCAAAATTTGAAAAAAAAAAAAAAAAAACTTGTATCTACGATCAAAATTCGTCACTAAAGGTTAATTTTTCGTAAGTAAAAGTCTGAAAGACAACAACTTTGTTGTCAATTATGCATTGTCTATGGATAAATATTTATTTGTCTGTATGTAAAAGTCATGTTTGAACCATTGCTCATATAGATGTTTATCTAAAATAGATTGTATATTTTTAAATTAAAATATTTTTATTTTAAGTTTTTAACTTATAAGTTGATTAAATTAGATAAGTAAATTTCCCAAACATCAAATTAAAATTTAATTACATAAATAAATAAATAAAATTCTAACTTTGAAATTGTATTAGATATTACAATGGAGAATAAACTAATTTTTTTGAATGAATTTATTTTTAAATACACAAATAAAATTTATTGATTAAAAATGATAAAATGATAGAAAGTTAGGAGGAAAACAAAAGAACGAAAATACGGAACTTTAAAACCAAAACTCATGTTCTTTCAAAAAAAAAAAAAACTCATGTTAAACAAATTGAAGATCACCTGTAATTTGATAGTGTAATGCTCTGTCTTTAAAAAAAAAAAAAATTCACGTGTTTCCTCAATTTAAACATTAATTTATAATTTGGATGTAACCAGGGTGGATCTAGAGATTCTAGACATTTGGTATATGTGGGGCAAAATTTTTAAAGAAACAGTAAGTAACATTGTTTGACACAATATATTACAATGAAAATCGTCTCATGTCTATTTGTTGAAAATGAGCTAAAAATATATCATTGTTAATTGTTAAAATAACATTTTTTTATATATAAGTTACAAAACAGTCATTTAGCCACTGATCACCCATTTTGTTACATATGTTACACTTACTCTTGACAACTTTCATAGCTGAAAAAACAAGTTCAACACTTGACATTTAACAAACAAACAAATATTAACGGCTTAACCTTTTTGAGAATCTGAACATATTTTAAAAAATGATCATATGAATATGTATTTAATCTCACTTTGTACATTACTAATAAAGAAAATAAGGTTTTAGATTTCGCAACCAAAGTACTTAGTTTTATTATTCTCAACTAGATATCACATGCTTCATCTTTTGAAATGCTTATGTATGAGCAAGCTCAACACAATTGCATAACATAAAATTGAGCACTATACATGCGTTTTATTTATTAAAAAAATAGAGAAAGTACATGTGTAGCTTTAGCCACACATAGCCCTTGAATGTAACCACCTAAATTCATCATTAGCAACAATATCCTCAACTGAGATAAAGTTATTTTCTAAATCAATTTTATCTCTATATATCAAATACTTGAAGAGTAACTACATATCATAAATTGTACCAAAAGAAAAGAAAAGTTACTTGATCAAAAAAAAGTTACATATAAATACACGTATTTATGGAATTAACGACATTAATTAAATATTTATACGTTAAAATCATAGTAATGGACATCTTCATTTCTTTTAGAAATTGAGAGGATCTCAACACGAATTGAATTCACGTGCTTAGTTGCATCACTTACCACACTAGTATACAATAAATTGGAATCAGTGTAATGGACCACAAACTGTTAGATGGAATTGGAATGATAATATCCTTGGTCTGTTATGATTAAAATAAAAAAAAATCAGAGAAATATATCATAAGTTTAAGCTGCTGAATGTAAAAATGGAATCGAATAATTTCTTTTTATCATATCAATAGGTAACGGAGACAATGAATTATTTGAGAAGTACGTATGTTCGATGGGAATAAGCCCACGCATCTACGGCGTACAAAGTTCAACGGAATGCATCATCATGGGTACACAAAAAGTGGGCAGGTACAAATGATTATATTGAAAATAAGAATGCAACTTGTTTATCTTTTTGAACCTGAATCTAATTCCTATCTCATCTTCTATATTCTTTACAAGGTCAAAAAGTAGACATAGTAAAGAAAATGCTAATCAACCACCATTATTTATTTTTTTGAAGGAATCAACCACCATTATTATTATTATTATTATTAAGACTTAGTTGGACCGACAATGTCAAAATTATTAGAAACATCTTCGTTTGGATTCAAACTCACTACTTCGTACTTGCGTGTGAGTGAGTTTTAGATGATATTTAATCAACTTAACACACATACTTTGCAGTTAAAATTCGTTTACGGAACAAGACTATTTTAAAAAGAATTGACTTAGAGAAAATGTCACTTTTAATTTTAAATATAGATTTAATTAATTCTTTTATAATTGCTCCTCAAATTTATATTATATGTGTGACTTCCAAATTATTATTTTTCATTTTGTAATTTATAATTAATAGATACGATATCAAAATTTCAAAATAGTATCTGATTGTGCATTTCGTTAGTCAAAATAGTTTGTGGAATTCAAATATTTCGTTAATATTATTATATAAGTCTTTTAATATATTCACTTATTGTTATATTATAAGTACTTACTTAATATCATTTTCAGTCTTTATATGAAGAGTCTTTGTAAGTATTGAATGATTATTTTAACATCAGAGACTATTTTAACTAACAAAATGCATAATCATATAAGAAAATGACTATTACCCCATAAAATCAATGTTTTATCTTTCTTTCAGATACAAAAAGGGAGAGTGTATAACAATAATTTATGCGTGTATGCAATTGTGCTTAGTTAACGTATATTAGATTTATGCGGGGTGAATTGTGGGGATGATTTGAGCTTATTTATTACCTCATGGATGACTATTTATGACGTCAGGTATGTATAAAGTATTTCAAAGAAGAGTCTACAGTGGCTTAAGTTGATTGGAATTTTTTGCTTAAATAATAATCTCCATAGATTAAGGTATTAAAAAGGGTATAAATCACAATTTGTTAATCATTGAACGAGTAAGATAGTCAGTCACGTACCAAATAATTAAGAACAGGATTATGTGGAGCTTTTGTCAGCAAGTGGCTGAATACTAAAAAGAAAAGTAGATGGGTAACCGTTGCTTTTGTTTTGATTTGGGACCCAACCCAGATAGATAGGATTTGACTTTGTAACAGTGAAGAAAATTAAAATTCTAAGAATGAATATGAAATGGTTTCATACATGGTTGGACGTATGAGCATGAGATTTCTTACATTATTATATAGTATATATAGTATATATCAGGTATTATTCTACATACACTTTAATGGGATGATTGGGTATAATCACAATAATATTCATATGACAAACTAATGACCAAATGCGTCCGTGGTGTTGGCTTAATTATATCACTAATTTAAGCAATCTGGTTTCACACACAAAACAAAGTGACATAAAACCAAACAAACATGTGGTGGTTCTCATGTCATCTCCACACATAATTTTCACTAAATAATACTCCATCCGTTTCAAAATACATGTCCAATTTTTACAATGTGCACTATTCACTTGACTTACTTTAACCATACTTTTTAACTAATGTATAAATACAAATATTATCATGTAAGATGTTGTTTGATTTGTCTCGACAAATATTTTCAAAATATTAAATTTTTATAATTTTTTTACTTTAAATAATTAAAGATAGGGAAATGTTAACTTGTGCCCTTGAGGCACAAGTTTAGAAACTAAACATGGAAATGTTTTCTTGAGAATTATGCATTCAATGTATTAAAGTTTTAAAATTTTATCTTTTCAATACAAAAGTTATATTTTAATTCCCCTTTTAGCTTCTTAACTTGTGCCCTTAGGGCACAAGTTAACATGACCCTTAAAGATATTAACGGTCAAAATTGTGCATTGGCATGTGTGAAGTGGTTGAATTGGACAAGTATTTTGAAACGGAGGAAGTACATGTTTGAAAAATAAACAATTTTAAGAGTTGAATTCATACATAAAGAAACAAGTTTTACGATGTGAATAAATCACAATCAAATAATTGACCTTAAAAATAGTTATAAATAAAGTCAAATATTTATAATGATCAAATAGTTATGGTTGTCTAACTGTGTAAAACATTTTTTGGATTGTCTAAGGTATCTTAGTCGAAAGTTAGAGATTAATCATTCAATATACATAGATTATTTGTTTCGTCTCAACCAAAGTTTTTTCATACCAAACCAAAAATCAAACTCATAACTACTCCCTTCAGTCACATTAATAAGCAAAAATCACATTTTTAGATACATTGAATAACTAATATATCAGACATATAAATGTTATCAGATATATTGATTATTCAATAAATCTAAAAAGTTAATTTTTGTTTATAAATATGACCAAATGAAATACATGTTTAATGGATTCTATTATCTATCAATTGTGTCATATAGTCAAATGTGTAAAATAACTTTACACTCACGCAGTTTGCGAATTAAATCTTTATTTAAATGGTAACCATAAAATACATGTGGCGTGTAAAGATGAGGGGCACGAGGAAAGGATAATGAGGGTATGTGTGAGGAAATATAGACACATGGGTCCACCAATGATTTGGTATGATGGGCATTTGATTCCGTGGGAGGTAGATGATTATGGAGCGTAGAATATGGGATCAAGTGATGAGAATTTAAGATAAGGTTTTGGTGATGATGTCCTTCTTTGTTTGTTCCTTCCTTTAAGGTCAGCCGACCATGTTGCTTTCTTGCTCTTTCATCCACTCTTTTCTTTTGGTTTATTCTTCTTTTTCACCTCTAATTTATATATTAGTAAGAGACTTGTTTAATTTTAATTATTTTCCTTTTTTGAATGTTATATGTCTCATCTTAGCGTGCGTACCTAATGTCCTATTCAAGGAAACAATGACTAACTCAGTGTCGACACTGCAGTCGGCAGTGTTACAAGGTCCACTTGCAAGGATTGGGATTGTGCACGGTCTCATATTGCATGCAATCAGCCTTTTATGATCGTTTGATTGAGATCGAACGTTTCGGACTTAAAGTTGGTAACTTTTGATTTTAAGAAAATAAAATATGCTATTTTGTAGAACTGTTTGATCTTGATCGGACACTCACAATATCGCATGCAGTGTGAACACACACATTGAATTTGGTTTTCACCTACAAAACATTTTATCCCCAAAATATTTATGATTAAAGTAATATACACAATCAAAAGTAAATAAAAAATAATTTACTTATATAAAAAAATATTTTATTTTGTTAGCCGAAAACAATTAAGTGTCAAGTTAAGGGATAGCTAAAAGGACGGACGAATACATGATGAATTGAGCTAAATTAATCTTTTTAAGCTGCAATTGAGCCAATCAATGAACAATGATACTCAACACATACTACCATTCTCATATCATCGTAGTTGAGATGACCATTTTGTTGGCTCTTCTAATCACATAGTCTAACATTATCATTGATTCCTATCAACTTTAGTTTGACGTTGTTGAAGTAAAAAATTGAAACTAGGTTATAATTTATTTTGAATGGGTAAGGTGATTTGTCAGTAAGTTTCTAAAAGTTTATTGGTTCATCCATTTCCTTTTTAAGTTTATTGTGAAGCTATTAGTTGTAGCTTTGTTGGAAAAAAAATTGTTGTAGCATTTGCTTCGACGCGATTTTAAACCGTGGAAACTCATATTAATAAATTATACACACTCATATGTATGTCTATATTTATATTTAAAGTTAAATAATTTTAATAATCTGACATTTATGATGTAACTTTTTTTATACTAATAGCGTAGATAAATTAAATCCTATTATAATACTAAAATTTGGATTCAATATTAATTTGACTTTATGAAACCGTTTTTAGATTATTATTTTTTAGCAACATGCCTAGTTTGGTCTTGTGCACCCCATCCATCTTTTCGTTTAATTGGTTATGTGCTCTGAAGCCCAGATACATCAAAATGGATGATATACCGTATCTCCTGCGTATCATGCATCGATACTTTTCAATATGTATCAAGAGAGTATCCGAAGATTAAATTTTATTTTATTTTAAAACAATTATCCGATACTTTTCGGATACATCTGGGGTATGAGGGATAGGCGGTGGAAAACCGATATGTGCGGGCTACATGATGTTTCTATTATATTTGGTATATATGTAATTGACTAAGTAATGATGTTTTCTATTTAGGATATATCATAAATGTAATTGACTGTTCTCGTGAGCTTAGCTCAGTTGGTTGGGACAATGCATAAAATATGTAAGGTCTGGGGTTCAAACCCCGGCCACTACCAAAAAAAACTATATATGTAATTGACTAATTGTGTAATTGACTAATTGTCGCTTTGTTTATTATCAATATTACTTACATTTTTATTTCTTGACTAATGACTAATTGTTTGACTAATTGTCGCTTTGTTTATTATCAATATTACTTACATTTTTATTTCTTGACTAATGACTAATTGTCGCTTTGTTTATTATCAATATTACTTGCATTTGTTAATGATTCTCGTATGGACCAAACGCTTGAAAAAATATATGGACAACTACAAACCAGCAACCCGAAATGGTTTGGTGCTAGATTTTATGTTAAGGAGAGTGGATCATATCTCCAATTTGGAGAACCTTGTATGTGAGGAAGTTTATTTTTTAGTTTTGTGTTTGATTTAGAGCAGACATCAATTGTCCCTTCATTTCAAAAGTGGTGGTTAATAGTGTTGCAAATTTACCAAATACAGTTATTAAATAAATGGTAATTTGGGAATGGAAAAGAGACCGCACCAAAACAATGTTATAGACTACTATTTTTTTTTTTTTAAGGATGTTATAGACTACTATTATTATTACTGTTGTTGTTGTTAAAATATTGGTTGATGTGTGTGCACGCGCGTGTGCGGGGTGTGGTTATGGTGCATAAGGAGATCCTTATGCACCGTGCATAATTGCTTTTTACACCCAACATAATTGCTTTCTACACCTCAAGTGAAAACTTAATTCTAATAAGTCTTGCATAAGTCCAGCCCATTAACACCTAGTCCAACAAAAACAATTTAACCTTTCTACACCCCAATTGCTTTCTAATTCTACCGCTATCAGTATATCAAATTAATACATATATTAGTTTTTTTTAAGTATAATACATATATTAGCTGTTGAGTTTAATTCATCACTTTCTGCATATTTATTTCATTAGTCTAACCTTTCTTCATTTGACAGTTCACATGGCTTCGGTCACACGACTATATTTAATTAGTTATATTATTTTCTTAATTCATGTAATGTAAAGTATCGTATTTCGAATCCTTTATAACTGTTACCAACCCAACACTATCATCACATCCATAATCCATACTCAGTACAGATTAACCTATATTAGTATATCAAATTAAGGTATTTTGAAATGGTATTTTGAAATTATTATTGTTAGATGGTTTTGAATAATGATTAAGATGTTATACACTGAAATTATTACTGAAACCATAATTATGGTTTAATGGTTTTGATAGTCTTCTATGAGAAAGCAAAATAATTGTCTAATGGTTTTGCTATGGGTATGGTTTCTGTGAGTTGTACCCCAAAACCATTTTGCTGTGGGAATGGTTTCTACGAGTTGTACTCCAAAATCATTTTGCAGTGAAAATGGTTTCCGTGAGTTGGACTCCAAAACCATTTTGATGTCGGAATGGTTTCTGTGAGTTGTACTCTAAAACCATTAGATATACTTAATGGTTTTCTTGTGCAATTGAAAACAGAACCGCCCGTGTCTCTCTCCTCCGCCTTCTCTCTCCACTCCTACACCGATCTAGTGTTCGGCAGCGCCCAAAAACAGATCAAAACACAAAATCATCAAAAAAAATCATCAAGAACACTAGGAACATTTTCCAGCAATTATCATTTCTAGTTCATCACAATCATCATCCTCAAAACTCTCTTCCAGCAACAGTAACATCACAAACAGTTCGAATTCCACACTCACAACAACTTCAAACCGAATTCGAATCACAACAACGCATTGTTTCTTTTCAACCCATTCAAAGTCGGATTCAAACATGGCCATAACCACACCATTCATTTTCGATTCCAGCAACAGAAATCGAGCCAGATTCATACATACAGAAGCTGTTCGGACCAGGGAAGAAGGAGCAAAACGGAACCGTTTCCAAGCCTGTGTACACCAAATCTCGCGCATCAAAAGGAGAAGAGCGTAAACTGAGAACGAATCCAGAAATGAGAAGAAGGTCAAAAACAAAAGGATTGAGAAATTTTACTTTCCTGTAATTTCTAGATCTAGGCTTTATTAAGTGTTTTTGCTAAAAACTGATTTCAAAAATGAATAGAGGGAAGAAAAGGATGTTTAAATATGTGAAAACTTTTTGAAACGACGGAGTTTTGTAACTCCGACGCGGTGGTGCCACCACCGGCCACCGCGCCGGAGAAGAACAATTCGCCGGAGAAGATGGTGATAGGTAGCGTTGTTCATGAGATAATAGAGAGAGTAGAGAGAGGAATTATCTTTGTAGAAAGAGAAGTTTGTTGGTTAAATGCAGAGAGAGATGGGAAAATGTAGAGCTGAAGCACAGGATTATAACACGTGTCCCTGATCTGACGGTTGTGATATGTTTATGCATGGTGCATAAGAAAGGACTTATGCACCATAACTTTTGCCCTATATATAAAGAAAGATGAATGATATTTGTACAACTAATTTTATTTGTGACAGCTAGTTTTCATCTCTTCTAATTGGACAAAAACAATATAGAGAGCGTGAAAAAAAGAAGAAGAAGAAGAAGAGAGAATAAGAACACATGCGAGTATGAGAGAGATGATTGTTTCAAAAGTTGTCAAAAAGTGGTTGTACAAATATCATTTCTCATAAAGAAAATAATCTTTTTTTTCTTTCCAAAATTACCCTAAATTTTTAATACAAATAGCACATATAACAAATAGATAAGAGTAAATTCAAATGTTAAAATAAAAGTGTAACAAACACGATATGAGTGTGTATATATATATGTCCAGGTTTTTTTCCTTTATCCTTTAAAAAATGTAATAAACTAGATGAGTATATATACACTTACATTTTTATTATTCCAATTACAACCTTAAACAACTTTTTTTATAATGAAGATTTTTTTTTTGAAGGAAGGAAAAGATTGTTGTTGGTGTCATTAAAAAAATAAGATTTTAGAATATATATTTTTTGTTATATTGTTGGTGTCAATTAAAATAGATAATTATGGTTAGTTTGATTTGTTATAATTTGATGCAAAAACATTTATATTTTTACTTTTAATTAAAATCAAAATTTTATAAAAAAAATATCATTAAAATTTTTCCAACATTAGCGCAAATAAAAATAGTGGAGTCTATTCGCTGGTTTGATCCAAATTTTGAAACTCACAATTTTTCAACCCTTTGAATCAATTCTTTTGGGCTCTCAAAATATAAGGGGTGAATTGGGAAATTATCCTAAACATATCCTTTTTCATGTGTTTATGTTTCAATATATAACTAGTTACAAACCCGTGCTTCGCACGGGGGTTAGCTACTTTTTTGACAAAATATTATATCGGACGGATAGATTGCGAAATGACAGATAATTATAAACTATAACACAATATTTAGAGTACTCCTGTATCACGGGTTGGAAAATGAAATGTTCAAAACGGCTTATCACGAATAACAAATGAAAATGTCAAGGACTTTTTTTGTAGAGAGAGATACAAAGCAAGTTGCAGCGAAGACAACAATTGAGAAGGCTAAACGTGCATTAGAAAAGTAGCGGCTTTCAACAACTCAATAACTGTAAAGTTAATTTAGTAGAATAATTGTGAACTGTGTATTTGATCTGATCCACCACCCATGTACTATGCAGAGTCAATCTAGCCTCACGGGTACCCACTATACAGGTACTCGTGGGTATTCAGGTATCCATGGGTACCCATGGAGTTTTGAATTTATTTATTTTTTGGTACAAATAAAAACTTTTTTTAATTACCAAAAAACCTCAACTTTTAAACATTCATATATAATCTGTTCAAAATTTCATAAATCATACATAATCCATAGGAAATTCATGATTCTTAGATAATCTATATGTTTTATGATGTGAATGAAGTGGAAACGGTGAACCTAATAAGATGAATTAAAAAAATTTAAAATAAAAATAGGTTATTATTGAGGATTTTTAGGTGGGCGGTAACATTTTCTTCAATAAGGTAACAACTTTAAGTAATAATAAGATATGATATATAAAGATATTTTTTTTAAAAAAAAGATATATAAAGATATTTTAGTAATTTACTTAATTTATTATTGGGTATGGGTACCCGTGGTTATGGATACAATCAAATCTGTGTCTGTGTCCATATGATAATGGGTAGTCAAATACCCGTTTATTATACCCGTGGATACCCGTTTAGCTACCTACTTCATGCCCGTGAAGGATTTTACCCACGGGTACCCGTGGGCATTTAGAATATCATGGTTTTGAAATTCTTTATTATATGTTTGAATAAAATTTAGAAAATTTGTTTATTACTAAAATCGATTCGTATTTGCGCTCACGTTTCTACTCTTTTTAATAATGTTGATACAATTTATCTAAGAACATATATGTAAATGTTGCAGATTAATAACTCTAAAATGATAAACAGTCAAAGTTGCACATTTATAAAATAAAAAGGATCATTGCATCTACTAATGCGGGTGGGGTTCCAGAAGTGGACCTCGATCCAACCGAAAAACTATTGTGCTAAAAACTTTTTAAAGTAATAATACAGTAGAGATTAACAATAAACATTACCATGCTAATCTAACCTCGTCAATGTCCTTGCCACATGACCTCTTTGAAATCAAGAAGGATATTTTTTTTATTCCTCTAAAATACTATTCCTTAAATTTAGCCAATCATAGGTTTTCAGTTACCAAAATCAAAACATTTTATACCCATATAATTAAAATTTTGGCAGATAAGTAAGCAAGTTACGTCTTCAGGTGTGTGAAATTTTTAGTTATAACTTGCTAGCTTACACCTACTCATTATTTCGCAGATGTAAGTTAGCAAGGTATACCTTCGGGTGTATTCGACAAATTTGTAGTTATAAAAACTAAAAGAATATTATATCGAAGGGGTACAACTAATATTGATAATTTAAGGAATAGTATTAGAAGATCAGTGAGGGTTATGGATGCATGAAATCAACTTATTTCTATTTCTGCATAATAAGGATCCTTAAAACTACAAGTGTCTTCAAATATTATTATGGTTTATCACTTACTGAAATACAATAATCATCCTTGGCAAATTTGCTTAGTAAGAAATAATCTCTCAAGAAAATTTGCTGATTGTTTAAAAGAATACTTCCATTAGAAGAGTTTGTGAAAGGCTATTATTCTCAAGGTAATTGTAGACTAATATCCTACTATTTCTTTCAACACAACAACCATACAACTTAACCAAATTTTCATGCTCTACTTCAGAGATCACACTAATCTCCGTCAAGAACTCTTTCACCCCTTGTCTTGATTCAGCTGAAAGAACTTTTATAGCAGCAAGCTTTCCATTTTTCAGTCGTCCGTAATCATCTACACCGTAATACAATTAAGGTTTCATACTAAACGATAAGAAAAGGAACGAAAAAACAACGATCAGGTAGTAGTCTAGATTACCATGTAGACAGAACCAAAACCACCCTCTCCAATTTTATTGGTAGGACTAAAGTTACCAGTCGCATTACTTAGTTCTTTCTTCTCCTTCAATTCGAGCTCCTGTAAAGACAGGGATAGATATGCTCTTTCCAAACTGCAGCTGCAAAGTTCTTGATTATGAAGTATCCATCTCCTTTCCACATGTCCTGAAAACAAAGCAAAAAAGAGGCATGTGAATTTAAATCAGGGGCGTAGCCCTTCACTGGCAAGGGGTAGCCTTGGCTACCCCAAAAAACATATTAATCTGTAATTGGTTGGTATAAATTTATATTCGGCTACCCTAAATAATAAACATTGAGCCACCCCAAGCAAATTCAGTTGCCAAAAACTAGCATAAACAAATTAAATAAACATTGAGTTTCTTGCAAATAACCTATTTGTATACATTGGAAAAGACATTATTAATCTATTTAGTAAATGGTCAATTATGGATAAAATATGCTTCTTGAAATGCATTTTATCCAACTTTTTTAAATAGCTATTGTCAATTTTTATCCTTTGGTGTTGCTTTAATTTACATTTCATATAAGTAAAAATTATTGTCATTTTTTTCATCTATTGATTAATTTTCGGATTAAATTTGTTTTTAGTTTTCACAACACTTGCAATTTTTGAGTTATGTTTCTAAGATTTTGTTTGATTTTAGTCCTTAATTTTTTGTTAGAGATTAAATACAAGACTAAAAACACTAATAAAAGTGAAATTTTAAATGTATGTTTAGGATTGTATGTTTAGATGAATGCCTAGGACTTATACTTAGAAAAAACCAATTTTCCAAAAAATATGAACAAACTTCACTCAAATCTTTTTACAATAAACCTTGGGATCCAAAATCCCATTGTAATTTTTCCTTTTCATTTTCTTAATCAAATTTCAATAAACTTTAATCATACTTTGACTTGTTTTTGCAAATAACTAATCAAACCCCACTCTTTCATAAATCTCATGCCCTTGAGGCCTCTCAATCTCCATTCTTCAAAATTCTATTTTCAAACTTAAAATCAACCAACAAAAACAAAAACATTTTTTGAGAGAGAACTACGGTGGATTTGATCCCTTAAACGGGTACGTAGGCAAGGAACAAAATTCCTTCAATTCAACTAAAATAAAAATCCAAAAACATTCTTCTCCCTCCAATTCTTCACTTAGAAAATTCTTAGGTTTAATATCATCTTTCAAAGTAGCATTTAAAAATAAAGCGCGCGCGTAGAAATTAAAGACGGTTCCTATAGGATACTATAGTCGTTATGGGTGCCTAACACCTTCCCGTAGCGAAAACAACTCCCGGACCTCGATTCTCAAGGGTTTTGCTTACTTTTTCCCTTCCCAAGAAAAAATAAGATATCACCGGTTAGAAAGGTTCAAACGTAATCAATGTTTGACACCCGAAAACCAAGATAAAACAACCACAAAAGCAAAAACAAAAATAAAACATAAAACACACAAAACTCATTCAATCTGAGACATGCATGGCATTAGATTCATGAAAAACTAAAGAAATCACCTTGAATATTCATCATAAGCCAATTATGCATTCCCACAATATAACAAGAAATCACCTTGAATATTCTTCTCCAATTTCCCTTCTTCCTCTTGGTTACCCACTGTTTCCTCTTCTTTTCTTTCTCCATCGGCTTCTTTTCCTTCTTCTCCTCTCCCTCCCTTCTCTCGTTCTGTTTCTCCCCCGTCACTTTCCCTTTCTCCCCGTCACTTTCCCTATTTCTGTATAAAATCACAAGATCAAATAAAAAAACATCAATTAAATCAACATCATTAACAACATAATTAACAATTTCATTAACAATAACAAAAACACAAAAACCCAATCAAACAAAACTCACCATAAATCAGAATTGAGTGGGTAAAATGAAGAATTAGAACTTGTTAGATCATTAGATTGTTGAAGATTACAAAATCCTATTTGCATGTGTGAAATTTGATGGAAAGGAGATAAGAGAGGGTGAGGCCGTGTTTGAGAAGAGAGAAGGAGAAGAACACGTTTTTGTTTTTTTAGAGAGAGAAGGAGAAGAATCTGTCTTGTAGTGAGAGAATGTGGGTGGAGAAATGACAAAAAGAGGGGAATTTAGTATATATATAGGGGAACACTCCCCTAATTACCAAATGACGAAAATACCCCTCTGAGGGCAAAATTGGAATTTCAACGAACATGTATTTTCCTATCTAGTTTAGTAGATCTTCTTATCCATTGAGTCCATCAACACTATTTGCTTTTGTTAAACATAACTATTTTCGAATACAGCAAGTAATTAGGTACACATGTAAAGACAAGATAGTTTAAGTTTTAATCACTTGAATACTCTCATTCAATATATCATAAATGTGTGAACAATGCTGTGGTCATTTTATTTTGTTCATTCTGTTTCACTTATTCAGATATTCCAACCAAGCCATAGGAATGAACAAATTGTTTCATACAAACACATGAAAAGTGTTTCACTTTTATTAGTAATAATACATCAGAATGCTCAGAAACTCACAGAAGGGAATGAAATGTAATAAAATATCAGAAAAGCTTATGTAATAAATTCATAGAAGAATATCATAGGAATGAAAAGCTTGGAGATCAATATTAACTCATGAAGAACAAAATGAGTAGCAGTTAAGTAGGAAAATAAAAGTATCTCTAAATTGACAATGATGAAATGAATACTCATTACCATATTGGTAAACTCTTTCATTCAAACAAAGAAAAACAAAAAGAAAAATTAAAACCCTCAAAAGTCTACCGACTATTTCTTCACTTCATATCATATTTTTATTCTTTCTAATATTCCCTTCTTATTCTTGCTTGAAAATTAGTCTTAACTACTTCCTAGCTCTCCACACTGTTGTTGAAAACAAAGACCTGTCCTGCCAGCAGGTTACTACAAAACCATTTTCTTCTCTCATTCTATATCCGTCACAACCATAACCCTGTAGAAACCTTCTTGCCTGCAGTATACAATAATAGCTTAAGGGGACATTACCAAATCCACAGGAATCAAGTCTCATAAACCATTTATGAAGTTTTTCATGTCTTTATTAGGGAATTGATTGATGAATAATATCAGATCCTTTTTTATCAAGTTTGTACACACATATGCTTCTCAAGTTTGAATATGTTTCAGTGACACTGTTAAGAAATAAACCAACCATAAAAAAATGTATCAAAATCAACTAATTTCCTATCATAACCCATGCAGCAATTTAATTGCAACCTTTTTATACATTTACTATTGCTGCTATCAAAATTGTTTTAATACTATAAATACACTTTTGCTAGGAAGAGACACCATATGATTGAATGAAAGGATATCATCTTTCATTCTCATTTCTCAAAGTTTAACATAATGTCAGAGATGTGTGAACCAAATTCAGAGGCATGTAACTATTGTTTGCTCAGAGAGAATGCAGCTTAATAGCAACTTACAAATATGAGGTAAGTAACCATTGCTGCTAGTACCTCTTGCATAAGATGCAGCAGTTCTAATAAAAGCTTGTACTTGACCTTCCATCCCCTATTCATGTGAATTGGAAGCAACTATACCTCTCCTAAACAACATTCAACACATACAAATCAGGACATATGAGGTTTATATAAATTAACTCATCAAAATTTAACAGACTCAAATCAATTCAAGTTAATATCCTGCAAAAACAACTTCCCAAATGAGTACCAATTTGAATTTCTCCATAAAAAACCTGCAAAATTGTAAGAAAATAAAAAAAAGGATATATACAATGTGATAAAAAAAAATCAGCAATCGACAGACTTATCACAATTGAGAGGCTGCACAATATCTTAGAGGTTGCACAATAGTTTGATTTTAAAATTAGAAGGCAGATCAAAACATGATTTTTTAACAAACTCTCCTAGAAAGAGGACATTTTACTACCAATGGAAAATGATGTTAGCATTGTTATCACAATTGGCAAAAAAAATCATGACATTATTCTTTCAAACTTTGAATAAAATTTCATGATAACATCAAATTATGTAAAGTCACTATCGAAAAGAACTAAAACCGAATAAAACAAATCAAAAACTAAAATTTGGGGTTCAACTGGTAAGCAAGAAGAAAATCCCTATAAAACAAATCAAAAAAGGGAAACATAGAAATGACAGAAACCCTAAGAAAATCAGTCTCATTCACTGAAATTTATATATATTATGACATTTTTGCAAGAGGCAACAAATACTCAAGAAGCCATTGGTTGCAATAGACAAAGCAGTATACCCAGGCCAGTTACAAACCATGTTCTACTTTTTCTACCACTTTCTTGAGATCAACACCATATCCATCAACCCTTGAGGCTATTCCATTTGTGGTAACCTGCATTAAGGAAAAACTCTATTTATTTTAAGTATAGGCACTAATGCTCAAAAAGAAGTATCTTTCAAATACAATAATGAGAAATTCTATCATAGAATAAATGTGATACCATGCTGAAGTAGGGAAGCATCCAGAAATATTTATAGAATAAAAAAAATAGTATTCTTGTATTTGAATTGATAAATAGTAGGGTTTCAATCTATATTCAACAATAGTGATTTCTTTAAACATAGATAAAATTCAAATGAAATGGGTTCTTAACAACCAAATGTATCAAAAAGGATAAGCAAAAATAAATTAAACTCCTCCGAATCTATGGCCAAATCCAAACTAACAACAAAGATAAAATACGCATACTATCATGATTCATAATTTTGATATGAGAAGAGCATCAATTGCATCAATGTAATCAATGTAAGATAAAATCATTAGAGAAATGCCAAGGAAACCATAGCGAATGATTCAAATAATGCCTCAATTAACTAAGAATCAATAGCCAATAATTGTTTACTGTCTTATTGATTAATTAAGTAGTGTAATGAAAATTATTAATAAGACACACATTCATAAATTGTGTATTCTCTTAGCCAAGAATCTCTACTGTAGTTAAAAGCTTTTAATTGCTTTGAAAGCTAGTTAGAAAAAAGGCCATAGTGAGGCAATTAATAGAACATCACAATAAGTTGAAACGAAGCACACAGTCAAGATAACTTTTCAGGCACCAAATTATTTTGGTCAAAATTACTATCTACAATTTAGGCGACTACATGATTATAACAGCAACAATAGAAACATGCTTCAAAAACCATACTTGAGACAAATCCAGTCCGTATCAGCCGTATCAGGCCAAAATTCAGAAATTCCAATGGTTAAATGAATGTATATAAAACAATATATAAATTAGGCTCAAAGGAAAATAAAAAAGAATGAAGGGGAAATATCATTCGAACATTAAGAAAAGAAGGGGAAATAGCTCATGCTAACAGCATGCATTGATGAGAAGTGCTTGTGAAAAACTACCTTTGTCCAACCTCTGCTGTTGTGCTTGTGCTCTTAATCACTACCTGTAGTGGAACTAAGCTCATCGTCAACATTCAACGAAAGAAAAAAAAAGTAGAGAAAATGTAGAGAAAGAAGGAAGAGGGGATTAGAAGAGATGAGGATGCACTTTAGTAGAATTCTTCATTCAAATATTGCAAAAAACAAAAGTATTTCTGTCCCATAAATTTTTATCCCATCAAATAAACAATTCAAGCAATTTTACTAACACCAATGATATAACCAAAAAGGTAATCAATTTTATATCTCATCAATTATGCCAAAAAACCATCTGTGTTAGAGAATTAGCATCAGATCAAACAACAATGACCTCTATCAATTCTCATCAATGATGACCTCTATGATAACATTGACTTGAATAATGTGAAGTTTAGCTCTACCTTTTCAATATTCTCCATCATGACACCTTTAACTTCAGAAACCTGAGCTTTTCACCTTTGCAAGCTTGCTTATCTTGTCAGAATGATCAACACAGTATTGCATATGTTCCTTCAACTTTGGCCTGTGCAGAGAGGTTGACACATGAGCCAAAATATAAATAGTCTACCAGATTAAACTCCAAAAGTTTAGAGCAGAAAGTTAGTACCCAAACTCCTTGTTAAGGCTATTGGGAGGATCTGTAGAAGCCTTTTCACCACCATATTTTGACACAAAATCATCCTTGACACGCTCTCGAAAGGCCATAGGAACCTGTCTTCTAGTTGATTCATCTGCAACAACACAATAAGCTGCAAACCCAAAAAGTTAGACATTTCTTCTATATGCCGCCAGTGAACTAAAGCAGCAGCATCAACAAAAGTAATATCAGTTGATGAAATTATAATTTAAAAAAGCAACCTCTGAAAACATAAATGCTGGAAAATTAACTAAGATGATAATTTCCTTTATGGTTACCTAAGATGATAATCTCCTATTAGTACTCTGGTCACCACTCTTAGCCTTTCCCAGCACAATACCCAGCTGCACAGAACAGTACCAAATAAACTTGTAAAAGGGAATTCAATTACCACATATTAAAGGAACATTGTGTTTGTTCAAAAATCTTAATATCAAGCTCTTGGGTTTGTTCAAAAATCCTTTAAAAACAATTCTCCATCAGAATGATTAGGAAAAAATCAAACTTCTAAAAGCATTGAAACACTTAAATTGTTGAAATTATCTAAGAGAGTGCATTATTTATTCACTATTCCATCTTTCTAAGTATGGTAGGATGACTTACTGGTTCATATTTTGTAATGGCGTAAACCCAACCAAGACCAACTTGTTCATATAATATCCTAAAGGCATGCAGTAAAAATAGAATTTCATACTGGAACAAAAACATAATCCACGGAACAGATTCATATATCACTGAGACTACAAATATGCCATCAATTTTTAAGTCATCAAGTAAACAATTCATGCATCACCAATTTTAGTCAATTTCACAAACACCTTATGTGCAATTTATACCAAGTGTGATTTCATCTCAAAAGAATCAATTTTTTCACAAGTTACATGTATAGAAACATCACAAACAAAAACATAATCACACCAAAAACAGAATCAACAACAAAAAAAAACCAGAATCACCAAACCACTGTTATACCCTAATTTTGGACCTAAAAATACTAATCAATTTTTCCTTTCTTGCATTTTAAGTCATTTGATATGTCTCTGATCAATTGCATCTTTCTCTGCATCTTATCTCAATGTTAGTTGCAGAATTCACATGGAAGGGCATTTTAGTCATTTCCTATGTCAAAATTTCTCTCAGTCTTTCAAAATTTTGTTTGAGTCCTTTCAAATAGGTTGAGTAAGTCTTTGTTTCATTCTATGTCAAAATCCAGTTCAAAATTTGCATTTGAAGTCATTTTGAGTCAGTTTTGCCCCCAGGGGCATTTTAGTCATTTCAAATGTCAAATCACTGTTTTAATTCTAAAATTGTCTCTGAGTCTTTTAACTTTGTTTGTATAGGCTCTTGCTTCATTTTCCTGTTAAAAAATCCATTTTAAATTCGCATCTGAGTCATTTTTAGCCCCCAGGGGCATTTTGGTCATTTCACACGAAATTTCGGCAGAGAGGTACTTTAAAGTACCTCATTTAGGCCATTGGTTCATTTTAGTCCGTTTTGTCAAATTTTAGACATTTCACTTTACGTTTAGTCAAGTTACCATTCTTTTCTCCCAATTTTATTTTTAGTTTTTTTCTTTAAGTCCAAAATGCCCAAAATTTCATTTAAGTCCCTTTAATTTCCCTTTTAGGCCTTTAATTTCGCATTTTTTGCATAATAGTCCTTCTTATTTCAATTTTCCTTTTAAGTTTTTTTTAATTGCAATTAAGTCCTCTTTTCCATTTTTCAGTTTTGTCCCTTTAGTTTTCTTAATTGCAGATTAGTCCCTCAAGTCCTAAGTCCAGAATCCAGTCCAAAATAGGTCCAAAACACGTGGCAGTTTGCCACTGGCTCACAGGTACACATGTCAGCTATAAATACAACACATCATCATCACAGAGCCACAGATTCATTGCCAACTCACCAAAAAACACAGTCACCGTTCTTTCTTTCACGCGCCACCACACCAGAGTTCTAACAAACTCTCTCCACCACTAAAACCACCGTAACCGTTTCCAATTCACCAAAAACACACACAATTGCACCAAATTCATCACAAAAACACTCAAAATTCAACGAAAGTTACAAAGATAGAAGCAACAATACGTTCAATTCAGCAAAAAAGGTTCGAATTCAGTTAAGTTCTCAGAGATTACCTGCGTAATCTTCATCATTGAACCGGTCACTGCAATTCAAGCTCCAATTCAAGGAATTCGAGCGATCACAGTTCGAAGAAGAGAGAAGAAGAGAAGTTGAAGCAAGATCAAACCAGTTCGAAGAAGGAGAAGATCAAATACCGATTTATTTTCGGTTCCAGTTCTCATCGAAAGAATCAGAAGCTTATTCAAGGATCTTTGTTCGAATCTCCAAACAAAATCCAGGTAAACACATGAAAACCTTCTCGTTCGTTTCAAAATCATCATCGAAGGTTTGAAATCAAAGATGAACGGTGAATTGAAGTGAAAATCCTGAAAAAGCTTTTGAAAAATTCCATGTCGAAACCCTAATTCCAAAATCATGAAGATTCACCGTTTGTTTTCCAAATCAGAGTGTGTAATCATCATCAGTGAAGGAATTAGAACGGTTTAGGGTTTAGTTTCGAAAGAAATTAGGAAAAGAGTTGAAAACCCTAAAATCGTAAAGTTGCGAAACCAAACCTGTTCGAATCAGTGTAGAATGAAATGTTTCGAACAATTTCCTTCAAGAAACATCCAGATCGAAACGTTTCGAGCAATTTTCTTCAAAAAGTATCAAGATCGAAACGGTTTGAACAAAGAATCAACGAAATCGAAACGTTTTGTGTACAAACTACGCTGATTCATGGTTATTTCATGACTTACGGTTTAAATCCATGAGTGTGGTGAGAAGAAACCATGAAGGGACCCATGAGAGAACGGGAGAATCTGAGAGGAAGAAGGAGAGATAGGGTTTAGGAATGAATTGAACCGGTTATGCTTGCTTTTATATGGATGTGAACCGGTTTGGTTCAGTCTTGGACCACTGGCTTTACGTCCTGGCCGTTAGATCTAGGGGTTGATCCAGTTGGATCAATCCAACGGCCTTCTGTGATTCCTGAAGGATCCAGGATCCATTTCCACCTTGGGCTTGGGTTTGGGCTTAGTTTTACTGCGTGTTTCCTTGTTTTTTTGCTATTTTTGTCACTGTTTCTTGCTATTTGCACACCTACATGCTCAAAAACTTAGTTAAAATTTCCAATTAATTTTTCATGTGTTTTTGACTAGTTTCTTGACCTTTTTGTGATGCTGTTATGTGTTGAACTTGGATAAAAAATATGTAGCATTTTTTTGTTACCTTTGTTAAACCTTGTGAAATTTTACATGTTCTTGTGATAAAAAATTCTTAAAAAATTCCTAACCAAATTCATGAGTATTTCTTGATGACATTGGGACCTTTTAGTGTTAATTTTACATAATAAAATTGGTAAAAAATAAGGTGGCTAATTTTCTTACTATTTTGTGGTATTTTTGTGCTAAAAATGAATGAAAATTTGTTTGATGTTAATCCAAATTGCTTGATGAATGTTGGTGACCTATACCACTTGATTTCATAGGGTTTAGCTACTGTTTGTGTTTAACATTGTAGCATAATTGTGAATCTTGGTAGGCTACTTAGATTACAAGTCATTGTGTAGTTAGATAATGCAAATATGCTTAAAATTTGTTTTAAATTGCCAAGTAAATCATGTTGCCTTAATTCCCATTCCAAGACTTGATTCTAAACCTTTAAAAATGAATTGGAATATGAGAATTATAGGTCATATGGTTCTTGCATTCTAAGAACAAATTTTAGCCATGTTTGCACTTATTTTCTATCCTTTATATTCTAGTATTTCTCTTACTTCATTTCCTTTGATATTGTCATGTGCTACTAACTCCTTTCATTTCATGTTTCATCATTTCATAAGCATCTTCATTTCATCCCATATTCATCTCTATTTCTTTCTTGCAACTTAATTTGTACCAAAGTTAGAATGTAAACACTTAGGAGTTTTGTAATATTTTTCCTTTATGCACTTTTAATTTTCTTGGCAAAGAGGCCATAGAATGTATCTAGGGTATGATGTAAAGGACAATGGACTCTAATGATGTACACCGACACAAGCACCGACACATGCACACACATCACTATATAGTTAGAGTATGCATGTTTAGATGTATGTTTAGGATTGTATGTTTAGATGAATGCCTAGGACTTATACTTAGAAAAAACCAATTTTCCAAAAAATATGAACAAACTTCACTCAAATCTTTTTACAATAAACCTTGGGATCCAAAATCCCATTGTAATTTTTCCTTTTCATTTTCTTAATCAAATTTCAATAAACTTTAATCATACTTTGACTTGTTTTTGCAAATAACTAATCAAACCCCACTCTTTCATAAATCTCATGCCCTTGAGGCCTCTCAATCTCCATTCTTCAAAATTCTATTTTCAAACTTAAAATCAACCAACAAAAACAAAAACATTTTTTGAGAGAGAACTACGGTGGATTTGATCCCTTAAACGGGTACGTAGGCAAGGAACAAAATTCCTTCAATTCAACTAAAATAAAAATCCAAAAACATTCTTCTCCCTCCAATTCTTCACTTAGAAAATTCTTAGGTTTAATATCATCTTTCAAAGTAGCATTTAAAAATAAAGCGCGCGCGTAGAAATTAAAGACGGTTCCTATAGGATACTATAGTCGTTATGGGTGCCTAACACCTTCCCGTAGCGAAAACAACTCCCGGACCTCGATTCTCAAGGGTTTTGCTTACTTTTTCCCTTCCCAAGAAAAAATAAGATATCACCGGTTAGAAAGGTTCAAACGTAATCAATGTTTGACACCCGAAAACCAAGATAAAACAACCACAAAAGCAAAAACAAAAATAAAACATAAAACACACAAAACTCATTCAATCTGAGACATGCATGGCATTAGATTCATGAAAAACTAAAGAAATCACCTTGAATATTCATCATAAGCCAATTATGCATTCCCACAATATAACAAGAAATCACCTTGAATATTCTTCTCCAATTTCCCTTCTTCCTCTTGGTTACCCACTGTTTCCTCTTCTTTTCTTTCTCCATCGGCTTCTTTTCCTTCTTCTCCTCTCCCTCCCTTCTCTCGTTCTGTTTCTCCCCCGTCACTTTCCCTTTCTCCCCGTCACTTTCCCTATTTCTGTATAAAATCACAAGATCAAATAAAAAAACATCAATTAAATCAACATCATTAACAACATAATTAACAATTTCATTAACAATAACAAAAACACAAAAACCCAATCAAACAAAACTCACCATAAATCAGAATTGAGTGGGTAAAATGAAGAATTAGAACTTGTTAGATCATTAGATTGTTGAAGATTACAAAATCCTATTTGCATGTGTGAAATTTGATGGAAAGGAGATAAGAGAGGGTGAGGCCGTGTTTGAGAAGAGAGAAGGAGAAGAACACGTTTTTGTTTTTTTAGAGAGAGAAGGAGAAGAATCTGTCTTGTAGTGAGAGAATGTGGGTGGAGAAATGACAAAAAGAGGGGAATTTAGTATATATATAGGGGAACACTCCCCTAATTACCAAATGACGAAAATACCCCTCTGAGGGCAAAATTGGAATTTCAACGAACATGTATTTTCCTATCTAGTTTAGTAGATCTTCTTATCCATTGAGTCCATCAACACTATTTGCTTTTGTTAAACATAACTATTTTCGATTGAAAGCAAATATAGTGCAACTCAAAAACACGTTTGAATTTATCAATGTGGCGGTGCGTATAAATGAAATAACACCACCACATTGATCAATCTGATAGTGTATGACTTCTCAATTAGTTGAACTTCAATAGGCAAGAAGGAAATTATAATCATATCTATCGAAACAAAAATAATCTGATGCTATTATTTCGTTGAATTATGCTACTAGATTAACAAATCCAAACGTTTAAAAATAGCAATTTTTTAGGGAAAATATACATTCTTCTTGTAACGTTTAAAAATAGCAATTTTTTAGGGAAAATATACATTCTTCTTGTTATATTCATACCTACCGGATTAATCGATCGGGACAGTTATGATAAATTGGAAGATTTGAGGTTATATTAGAGGGTGGATTAACTCAGTTGTTAAGGACAATGCATAATATATGCAAGGTTCAGGTTCAAATCCCGATCACAAAAAAAAAGAGGGTGGATTGAGAAATTTTCTAATTATTATGCCACGAGCAGGTCATGTTTTTGTGAAAAGAAAAAATTGGGCAATGTTTTTTTTAAGGATTTGGGCCATGTTTTTAGAAGAACAAAAAAATGGATTTTTCATATTTACACCTACCTTTGACAGACATATCGCTGCATTTCTTTACTTTCGCCTTCCCACTTTTACATTTTTTATCTTTCAGCCATCGCTTGTAATAATGGCTGCCGAAAGTAAGGACTAACTAAATTGTAGTATTAAATTTTTCATCAAAATATAAATAAATAATTTATAGTCTAGGAGAAATAAATAAATTATAGTGTTCAAATATTTAAAAAAAAAAGAGAGACTAAATTGACTAACATTATTCAATTCAACAGACTTTTTTTTGAAGGAGTTCAATTCAACAGACTTATTTGCAAATTTGAGGAATTAAACCGGCTAACATTTAAAACTTCAATTTGAAGGACTTATGCTATTTTACAATTTAAAGATTTTTTTTTTGACAAATTTAAAGAATTAAAATGTCGATTTACTCTGAAAGCATTCCCTAAAAAAAAAAAAGATTTACTCTAAAAGAAAAGCATAGTAATTGAACTAACATGACTAATATATACATTTGTTAATTCAAAATTATTTAAAAATCACAAATTAAAATATTGACGTAGACTTGTCAATTTGATTAGGAAATTGATGAATTGGTCTATAAGGTGCTAGTTCAACAATAATAGCTTAATCTTGTAACCTCTTCAAAAAAAAAAAACTTAATCTTATAACCTAAAATGACATAGTGTAAATTCTTCGGAGGAATGTTGTAAAATAGCTAGTAGTGCCACTTTTGGGTGGTGGCGGGGGTTTGAACCCCGGACCTTGCATATATTATGCATTATCCATACCAACTGAGATAAGCTCACGAGGACTTAGTAGTGTCACTTTAATTGATTATTTAAAATTTATCTAATTTCTAATTATTTTATATAAAAGTCAGAGTGGATTGAGAATCAATGAATGAAAAAAAATGAATAGATTAATCAAATAAATTAATGTTTATGATTAATATATCTTTTTTTTTATCTCTAAAAAAATATTAATATATGTTTAATTTTTTGAAAAATGATAAAATTTTTAAATTTTTTTGAAATAGGATTTTTTTAGAGAATAATAAATTAATGCTTAAGATTAATATATTTTTAATTTTAAGAATATTATAACGACATGAATTAAATTTGAAGAATTCATGTAAACCCTCCAAAACCCCCGTAACCCTCCTCCTATACAGTTTTTGAGTTTCCCTAAATGAGGAGGATTTTCTTTTATGAAGAAAAATGAAACCCAAAGCATTCCCCTCTCAATGTCATCTATTTCTTGCACTTACTCATTCTTTTTTTTCCCCAAACTCTTCCCCTCAATTCCCCTCCAAACTCGCAAACAAAACCTAAATGGATGATTCATAAACGCTCTTTAAATATTGAAATATATCCTGACCTAGATGAGTACTGAAGCCTAACTCATTTATTTATTTATTTATTTTAAAACTATCTTTACAAGAATATGTTTTTTTTTTTACAATTTTATTCATAAACCAATTAATATTTTGAGTTGGACCATCTGTGTGAATATATAAATATAGGTTAATATTTTGACTTGGATCAATTGCCACTATTTATTTTATGGGAAATGTTAACGAGTGTTCCGAGGCACTCTTTAAGACCTTTAAAAGGTTTTTTTTTTTTTGCAAAGTTATGTAATCAATGCATTAGAAATTGAAACATTTGACTTTTTATATGAAATAATTTCTCATTTTAAAATGCTTAAAGAGTATCCCGGGAGCACTCGTTAACAAGATCCTTATTTTATTTATTTGTTTTTGTATGTTTTATTTATAAATATAAATTGTTTACCATAATAAATAGGTTAACCAGTCAAACCAGCAACTTTAAGAAAAAACCAATTGCCCCACCGGCATGGTGTAGACCAACTAACCTATGGATGGATATAGATTGTAGGGTATCATCCTCTTCAGTTGGGGCTAAATAAATACTACTCTCTCCGTCCCTATATGTAACCACACTTTTCCTCTAATAAAAGGGTGTTTACATATAGGGACGGAGAAAGTAGCTCTATCCCAATTCTAAATAGCTCTATCCCAATTCAACTCATCATAATCATAAATCAACCATAAACAATTAATTTTCTAAATTATCCTCCTATTTTAATTTTTCTTTGAGTTAAATAGCATAGTGGTTGAGACTCAAACATTTTAAATATGAAAAAGTAGGGAGTTAAAAGTTCGAACTCCGACTCTTGCAGCTACCAAGTGAAGTACTGATCTGTACTTATAAACCATTTAAAATTTAGTTTTTAAACTATATATATATATATATATATATATATATTAAATAAATTTTAAATTCTACAAATTTCATCAATTTATCAATTTAATCCTTGGTATCTGAATCTGAGAGATTAAATCGATGATTTATTCAAAAAAAAATGAGTACTTACGAAAACGTAAAAAATAACACCCTTGTTGCATCATTTCTACTCCCTCCGTTTCAAAATGAGTGTCGTTTTAGGTGTTTACACACATATTAAGAAATGCAATGATTAAAAGAAAGAGAATGACTATTTTACCAAACTATCCTTATTAACTATTGGTTAGTTTTAAAAGTAATACTTTGGAAGTAGTGTGCATAATATTAATTGGAGGGTACAATTGAAAAGAAAAAGTTATTATTGCATTGGAAACTGAAAGTGACATTCATTTTGAAACAAATTTTTTTGGCTAAAGCGACACTCATTTTGAAACGGAGGGAGTATTAATTAATTCTTTAATCCCCTCGTGACATACTATGCCATTAAACCAACCTAAAATAGTGGTAATTTGATTCATTCATTCATTCATTCATCCGTACAAAGAAAAGAGATTCAAAGTAAGAATCGAATCATCTGTGAAGGTTGAAAATACAATGGAGAGCAGCGCCGCACTTACTGGCATTCGACTAAATTCCTCGATCTGTCCTTCCCATCTTTCTTCCCCTTTTCTTTCCTCCGCATTTCCGCCAAAACCCAGTTCTCTATCCCTCAAGGTAACTTCTATTTCCATTTCCCTCTCTTTCATTTTCCTTCCTCTCTATTTACTTCCTCACCTTTTTTTTTTACAGCTCCATAAGCAGTTTCCTTCCACTTCCCACAATGTTCTTCAAGCTTCTTATGCTCTCAGACCTTCTGCTGCTGTTTCTGCTAGGTTCTTCCTTCATTTTCATTATTTTTAATATTGTTTGTTTTAGTTTTAATCTACGAAGCATCGACACAGATACCAGACACACCACAGACACTGACGCATGGACACGACTAATAATTTGTCAAAATGAATTAATCAGATGTAATCACATATGTCAGTGTTGTGGTTGGTGTCTGACACATAATAGACAGACACAAGACATGCCTTTTGTTAATTCTTTTTGGATAGATTGATGTTTTTGTTTTTTTGCCATGTTTTTTGATAGTGATATAATATTGAATAATGCAGTGAGACGATTGAGTTGGCAGACATAGATTGGGACAACCTGGGATTTGGTCTTCAACCTACTGATTATATGTATTTCATGAAATGTGATCAAGGTGGAACTTTCACTAAGGGTGAATTAAAGCGTTTTGGGAACATTGAATTGAACCCTTCTGCTGGTGTTTTAAACTACGGACAGGTAGGTTATATACTATTCATGTTGGATTCATGTTTTCTTATACTTGACTTGATGTAGTTGCTTTTGACCTTAATCAGTATACTATTGTTGTTAATCGGGGATAGCAGAAAATAGTGATTTGTTCGAATCTGGATATGCAGGAGGGCTATATCTCTATTATAGCTGTTGTTTTATAACATTTTATATTAGAATTTTGGCTTGGGCCTAACTCAACCCTACAAAACCGGATTGTAAGGTTAGGATTGCCCTCACTACATGTTCACGCTTTACTTGTTCCAATTTGGGACTCTTAACCCCCGCGCCTAGGATTGAACATCTAGAGCGTGATTTGAGTGGCTTGGTCCGATAGCAGTGACCTAATAGTAGGTGACCCAATGGATCTTGGATATGCTCTGATACCATATTAAACTTGCTGTTGGGCCTAAATCAACCTTACAAAACAGGCTAGTACTGTGAGGATTCCCATCACTTATAAACTTATGTTCAGGCCTTATCTCTTCCAATTTAGGACTCTTTAACATTTTGTACGAAATAGCATATCACAGAACTTATAGTTATTGGTCCAAATCCTGCTACTGTAGTGCCGTTATAGCCTCTATTTAACAATACTGATCTATACTTGGTTTTGAATTTGTTTTAGATTGGATTGAGTCGATATCATATTGTAATTGTAATAGAGCTTTGTTTTATTTTTAATCTGGAAAGGGTATAACATTTTAAAGAGTTATAACTATTTTAATTAGAACTGAAATCTATTTTTGTACTTTATGTTTGGATTGAATTTTGTTGTCTGTTTATTTGGTAAAGAATGTGCTTCTCTGCTTCATAATTATTGTAGGGGTTATTCGAGGGTTTGAAAGCTTACCGTAAAGACGATGGGAACATACTCCTCTTTCGTCCGGAAGAAAATGCTTTACGGATGAAGACGGGTGCAGAGCGGATGTGCATGCCATCACCTAGTGTAGAACAGTTCGTGGAAGCTGTGAAAGATACTGTTTTAGCAAACAAACGTTGGGTAATATAGTACCTATGATTTGGTCTAATTTTTTTAGATTTTTTAACATACATAAGCTTGATTAGGTGAATGTTGGTTTCAGATCCCCCCTCAGGGTAAAGGTTCATTGTATATTAGACCTTTGCTAATGGGAAGTGGAGCTGTACTTGGACTTGCACCTGCTCCAGAGTACACCTTTCTAATATATGTTTCACCTGTTGGGAACTACTTCAAGGTAATGTATCTGCATTGCTACATTGGAATATGAAACTTTATTATGTAAGTTTATATAAATTTGTCATTATTTTCTTTTCGATGTAAATACCATAAGCAAGGAACTTTGAAACGGTTTACTAGAATAGCTTTAAGATTTTCAAACATGATGGTCTATGTAAAACTCATCAAGTGTCTGTAAAAAGAAGTCGTAGGCTCACATGCATTTACCTCATATGAATATGATATTTAAGAAATCTATAATAGTATCTAAACATACTTTAGTACCTTATCCAGTAATATTTTTACTAGTTTTAGAAGTAACAACTTTATTGCTTCAGGTGTTTAACTTTTAACATATGATTTTTCACAAATTCCATAATAGAGACAAATCAAAATATGCCAAAGGCAACCCACTAACTGAGGCTTGTTCACACAGTACAATGGCCCATTGGTGGCTTCTTCTAATTTTTAAAATTAGAACACAACGGGTTGTTCGTTCAAAAGAGCAAAAGCTGGGTTCCAATTG
This sequence comes from Medicago sativa, assembly GCF_051527215.1. Taxonomy (NCBI): domain Eukaryota; kingdom Viridiplantae; phylum Streptophyta; class Magnoliopsida; order Fabales; family Fabaceae; genus Medicago; species Medicago sativa. The sequence goes on from NC_140753.1 coordinate 7,297,141, forward strand.
AAAATTTTGAAACAGAACAAAAGCAGAATTTTTTGTTGAAGTATAGCAAACAGAATGCTGGACCCAAAATAGATGTGGAGTTCATGCTTGGTTAATGTACTCATGATGGATAGATATTGGGTTGAAGCTAGTTTCAGAATGATGTTTGAAATTGGGTGCCTGACAGGAATTGTGTTCTTTCTCACACTTGGAGATTGGATTTGCAGAGAACCCTATACTTAACTGCATTTCAGAGTTTTATAGCAACACGATAGTTTTGTGACGTCATGTTGGGTAATTTAGCAGTAGATATTAGATCTCCTTTCAGACTTGTCAACTTGCCTCTAGACCTGTGATTTTGTGTGTTTGAGTATGCTTGAGTCCGCAACTATTAAGGAATGAGTTTAACCCGACTGCCTTACCTAGATTCATAAATTTGTACAGTTCATGTGTTTCATTCACAAGTTTGACATCGTGTAATAGCGTCAGGGACTTGCTGAATATTATTAGAACTGGGATGCTTATGCTTCACTACATTGGTAGTAATACCATGCTAGTGATGTTAATCTATACAGAAGTGAGAATAGGAGAAAACATTCTCATTGATTCAACGATCAAAATCAACTAAATGAAAATACATACCAATGAACTATGACTACCAGCTGTCACAATTACTCTAACCATTACAAGAGAATTTAAACCAACTTAAACTGACTTAATATTGTTAACCACATATTCTCACTATCGCTCATAGTAATGTCAGCAGTCGTTTTATATTTATACAGCTTTTTTGTTGTAACTGAATGGGTTGAACGTTCAGTTTGAAAAGATGAAGGAAACCTGTAGAAGCATTTAGCCTCATTTTTTACTTTAACTTACACCTTAGGCTTGTCAGTACAATGTTGTCATAATAAATGTTATCATTAACATAACCAATCAACTCATCTCTTTATAAATCTTTTAAGGTTGCAATTTTATCTTTTCAAAAGTTCACAGAATATCAATTTAACCACAGGAAGGTTTGGCTCCAATCAATTTGATTGTGGAGAGTGAACTACATCGTGCAACTCCTGGTGGCACTGGAGGTGTGAAGACCATTGGAAACTATGCTGCAGTAAGTCAGATTGCATGTCCTTGTCTTTTTCAGTTTGTTTGTCCTCTGACATGTGTTTGTAGTTGTTCTCTTTGGTTGCCTTAAATTTAATTAAATATGGGTCATGCTAACAAGTGCCCTCCAAAAAACGGAAACTTTGCATCCAAAAAGTGCATTGTTTAGACTTGTAGAACATTGACTACACACCTTCCAAGATATGATAATTATATATGATTCTTTAAATAATAAGCATTTTCCTTTAAATAATACTCCATGCTTTCATTTTGATAATAAACAATTGGGCTCCTTATTATAAGAAACATACACCTATTTTCAGGTTTATTAATTGTAAACTTCCTTTTATACCCTTATTTTATTGTCATTTCCTATGCCAATGGGTTTATTCAAACTTGAATGAATTTGATAAAATGGTTATTTTTAGAATAAAATTGAAATCGATCATGCTATTGATTAAAATCCTATTTTTTCTAATTTCAATTAGCAATGTTTCTACTAAATACCAACAAAATTGCTATCTTGTACTGACTAAATAAGCATATGGATGAAAGTTGAGAATTCTTTTGTAATTATTCTTCCTCTTTTTTACAATTATTATATTTTTCATTGACAGACCCGACCTTTATGACGAACATACCAGAGATAACTTGAGTTATCTGTTTAGTTTCTTAATTTTCATTTCTTAATACTGGCATACATTGCATTTTTTTAAGATCACGACGTTCACTCACTCTGCACATGTGTGATGATTCTTCTTAGGTTCTTAAGGCACAGTCTGCAGCAAAGGCGAAAGGCTACTCTGATGTTTTGTACCTTGACTGTGTGCACAAAAGATATTTGGAGGAGGTTTCTTCCTGTAATATATTTGTTGTTAAGGTATCTATTTAATGAACCAGTTAAAATTTTAAATTATGATTATATTCTGGTCATTGTTAATATGTATGACTATCACATTTAAACACATGATATCATTTTCCACCTTCTCATTCCTTTCTTAATACAAAAAACAATTTACCTGGATGTACAACTGCTGGAATAGTAAAATCATTAGCTAGCAATCAGAATTTTCAAGCAATTTAGTGTTGCTGCTATTTTTCTATCATTTTCCAGAGCGAGCTCCATCACCTGATTTTTGGTACTCTTTTAGCTACATTTTCAAAATCAGTATGGTGGCCTCTTGCAAATTGCAAGCTTGACTGAAATCCTCTCCTGTATAATTTTTTTTTTTCTTTTTGTTCTTGTCATCTTTTTGAAATTAGAATTGCAATATGACTTGTAAGTTTGTCTAACTCCTTTTGGCTTTAATGCCACAAGAGTGTTATTTGGAGTGAACTTTCCACACAATTCTACAAACATATCTCACGGCTGGCCTGGTAGGTTTAATTTTTGGCTCTTAACACTAATGTTAATAGATTTGTTAATCTGGCATCATTTGTGTCCAGATGATGATGAAGATTCTAAATCACGTATTGTCACATGTTTTCCTCATCCTGTATTCTGGTGTAACAATTCCCCCATGCAAAAGTTTATATATACTGTTTTGGCATACTATTTCATTAGAGATTACTGCATTATGCTGTCCTAATTTCCATATGCTTTCAGGGTAACGTTATTTCAACTCCATCCATCAAAGGGACTATCCTGCCTGGCATTACTCGAAAAAGTATAATTGACGTTGCTCGAAGCCAAGGGTTTGAGGTACTAGAGTTTTAGTCAAGGATTGTCTTGTGTCTAATATAGTGTTCTTTACATTTCACTTATTCCTAAGCTGTGCTTTTCAAATTAATTTTGAAAAATAGAAGTAAATATGGGTTTTTGATCCCTAGACAATAGACATTAAGTAATAAATGTCAGGTGTGGTTGGAAAATCTTGCATCTTAGGAAGCTCTCAATTTTCAATTCTTTATTTTTAATTTTCTCCTTTTCTGTTCAATCCCTTGACGAGGAATCGAGGATAGTATTTGTTTGACATGATCTCTGTTATTAATTCAACACTTTGCAAATATCATGCATAGATCAATTGTTTTGTCATATAAAATACATTCTCACGCTTCCCATGTTAGGTTGCTCTTTGTTCAAGTGTTTTTCACCTATATATCTTAATCTCTATTTATTTGGTTCCTAATTAATCAATGATTCTTGCCAAGTTTTTCTTCAATTCCATTGTTAGTAACAGCAATCCTGCGATGAATTTTCCCAGAAACCACTTAACTAAATTGAGACCACTTTTTTGTATTTAGACTAAAGTTAACTTTACGTCTTGTTTCTTATTGGTTTTATTCCAATGTTACCTTACATGTTAATCTGTGCAGGTTGAGGAGCGATTAGTGGCAGTGGACGAATTGCTTGAGGCAGACGAGGTCTTCTGCACAGGAACAGCTGTGGTTGTATCACCTGTTGGCAGTATTACATATCTTGGCGAGAAGTATGTCATAGTAATTGCAGAAAACAATTTGTATTTGGTGCATTAACAAATGACTCCTCTCATTGACTATAAAGTTATTTTGAATTAATGGTTGACATTTTTCTTCGACATTGTGTAGGAAATCTTATGGAGATGGTGTTGGAGCAGTTTCACAGCAACTTTATACTGGCCTTACCAGACTACAGATGGGTCTTGCAGAGGATAACATGAATTGGACTGTTGAGCTGAGATAAGAACACTAAAAAATGCCTGCACTGCATCTTTTGCTGAAATCTTAATCTTATTGAATGTCCAAGTTCTAGAAGTTTGTTAGCTTTAATATTTGATGGGGGTGCTGTAGATAGTACTGTGGTGTGTGTATTGCTATTTATTTAATGCACTATGTAGCAAGCAGCACGTAAAAAAATAATTCTGCATGTTTATTTTCTTGCCAGCTGGGGTAGTTAACCTATTTTGCTTGAAAAAGACATTCTAGAAGCAGTACTTGTGTACCCTAGATATAAGATGATGTTTACTCTGTTGTTTCGGCTATTATTTTTTGTTGGTAGTAGAGGGGTAAAAAAACCATGGATAAAGGTTCAATTTTCCTACTTATTACGATGAGCCAACATTCACGAGTTAAGGTTCAATAGTTCACTGGCGACAATGTATTGACGAGTATGGCTTTGCCTATTTTATTTAGCGCGTGTTTGGATTAATGTGAGTTAGTTGGAATCACGATGTTTCTCCATGATTTGGATAAAAGCTACTTTTAGAGCTTCAACAAAATCACAATGCTATTGTGATTTAGTCTCGTATTTGAAACCCACCCAACATTACAAATAACATTGTAGCGTAAGTAGTGAATGAGTAACTTGGAACATTTGAACATTTCTATTACTCATTCGACATACTTGCATCTTTAAATATTTTACATGATTTAAGTTGCTAATGGCAGCATCATTTTAGGTTATGCTTTGTATTTTGGAAAAATGATTGAAAGAGATTTTTTTTTTAAAGGATATCAAATTTTATCATAATTTGGATTGTTTTAACACTAACAATAAATGAAATAGAATTTGATAAAATGCATTTCATTTCATACAGGCATAGCACATAATTTTATTTCAATATCACACTTTATGTTTGAATTTGTAAATATGCCAATTTATTCCAAGAATGCTGGCTCCTACCCCAGCAAAATGGGTGTTTGAGGAATTAAATGTTCGATCATAAGCAAACAGTAATTGATGTGCAAGTGGTAATGATAGTTTAGGACCTGTAACGATAAACAACAGGGTCATGTTAACCGGTGCCCCACCAGTGCCCCTGGGGCACTGGTTAAGGAAACTAAAAAAAGGAAGTTTTAATAATGAAAGTAACACTTTTCATGCTTTTGAATAGTTGACAGCACAAGTTTCAACGTACATCTTACTACATTTGACTCCTTAACCAGTGCCCCAGGGCACCGGTTAACATTACCCTAAACAATATTTTTCTACCTTTTGTAGCATTTTTTTTCTGTTCCTTTTGGTTTATGATTTTTTTTTGCTTTAACTTTGCTGCTAGAGCCTAGGGTAGTAGGGTGCTAGTCTAATGGTTTGGTGGATATGAAATTTAAAATTTAATGTTTGTGGGGTTGACTATCCAAATTACAACTTGCAATCTTAGCTAGTAGTAGTATTTTCAATGTATACAAAAGTCAGACTTTTGAAAATGTATTATTGCTAATGATCACATTGTCGTAATGGTAGCTAACAATTGGTGGTCTTCTTATTTTAGGGTAGCAGGAGGACCTTCTAATTTCTTCAATGACTGACTAGTTGTCAAGCTCTTTGTTCCATCAATTGTAGTCAGTAGTCACCGTAAGCTTCGGATTATTAAGATTTTTTTTAGTTAAATTCTTAGGTAGCTTAGGAGTTAGGTGGAAACCGATACCCTATTGAATTTTTTTTACAAGTACATACCCAATTTTTTTGTTTTGTTTTTGCAATGACTAATCTTATGGTATGATATGAACTTTGATTCCTAGCATGTGGCATACTATAATTTTGATTTTCAAATAATTAAATTATTAAATAGAGTTAGAGATACAAAACCAAAAAGATTTTAGTTTAGCTCAGAAGACGACGGTCTTTTATAACACGGTAAATAAAAGGTTTGAATCAAATTGAAAGTGTTGTTTATATTTATTGTTTGACAATTCATCAACCGAGTATCTTTAGTGGTATGAAATTACGAAGAAGAAAAAAATTAAACATACAAATGAAATGATTTTATCTTGCTCCACTCATCGATTAATCAATCTCATAAATTCTTCCACTCACAGAATAAAACGCAGACAATCAAGAATCAGTTTCCCATCTTCTATAAGTTCTACTACATAACAATTGACAGGTGTCCCCTTACCCGCAGAGTTTGCCACTAACAAAATGTGGATAGATTTTTCATTACTTTAACTTAGAAAAACAAGATTTTCCATTTGGAAATTGTAAATATATATCTGAAGCTTTGTCTCATATGCTCTTTTCTTTTTGACCTCTGCTGCTACTTCATCTTCATTTTTACACTTTCTGACTCCCTCAAAAGCAACCAGGAGAAAAAAAGAAACCGCGTTGCTGACTCGTGACAACAACCTCTTAAGTGGATCCTGAAATGACACAGAAGATTCACTGCTTCTTTTTCTTCTCAACAACACTATTGGTTTGTTACAATCAGCTTTTGTCATGCTTACATAATTTGAACGGTTTCCACATCACACATATCCCCCAAAATTATTGATTCTAATTAGATATTTAATAATTTAACAATGCACAAAATCAGAATGGAGGGAGAGTTTTATTATTCATTATGGTTCTATCTGACTCGAGAGATTAGTCTTTGCAGTTGCGCGTAGATGATACCCGATTCATAAAAACAAAAATAGAAAAGAGTTAACATTTTTATGCTCATGCATGACATTTGTTTTTTGAGTTTGTAGACGAACTGACAAACAATACTAGAAATTATTACACACAACTGTGAAACCCTAGATTGAATTTGGATGAAGATCTTTAGCCTAACAATATCGGTATTGTTAGTTGAATCAGATATTACTGGACCTCATGCGCAGGGGCGAATCCTTTCAATGGGATGGGGTAGCTTTGGCTATCCCAAAATTTTTATTTTTATTGTATCATTAGGTATATTAATATGGCTAGCTACCCTAATAATATATTTTTAGCTACCTCAAATAAATTTATTTGCACAAAAATAGCATAAATTAAAAGGTTAAAAAAATATTACTTGACTAATAAACTTATTTGTCTTATGTAGACATTTTGGTATCTACAACAATTATAGAGAAAGTATTTTTAGGTATATAAATTATCAATAGTGAAACATAATAAATGATAATTTGATACAAATAACTTATTTGTCTACGTTGAAAAAGAATTTGTTATTCTATTTAGCAAATATTCAATTATAAATATATTTGACTTCTCGAAACCTAATTTTATATATAATTTTTCTTTGTCTAAAAAAATTATTTTTATTTGGCCCCCTCGTAAATATTTCCTTAGCTTCGTCGCAGCTCATGCGTGACATTTTATACCAGGCATATGTATAGTATTTTAAATTTAATTACTTGAAAATGGAGGGGGTACCCCGCACAGAACAATATAACAAGCATGATCTGCAAACATAAACTTCATTCACTATAGCCTATAGTAATTAAATGCATACAGTTTAGAAATATTCATAGGTAGAAACTTCGCTGGATTCCACTATTTATTTGACTTTATTAGCCCTTCTATGCATTTGGATTAATTATCAGCTTCACACTTGATCATGACCTTGCATGTTTGACAAAGTTGATTACCGAGTTGACGTGATAAAAAATTAAAGAGCGACGCAGTATGTAAAAGTAGCAGATATTCTAGAAACTTAATTAAAGGCAACCACGCTACAAGTTAGAGTTGAAAATTTACAAGCAAGAAAAGAAACAACAAAAATGGGATTGGGGAGAAGAATAAGTACAATATAACCGTGGACTTACTAGCTAGTTGATTGATTCATCATGACTTGTGAAAGGCTCTTTGAGTACGTACGAGGACATACCAATTTCATATTAAAAAAAATAAACATCATCTCTAAAATGAAAATATATCTACAAACACTTTGACGCTCAAGTCAGTAAGAGAATAAAGAGTGAAAAGTTTAAAAGATAGATAGTGTGTACCTTGAGTTGTGGCCCATGAACTTTTTTATACAACGAGTGGATGATCACAAAGATGGTCGGAGGTGTTATCGGTTCTAGGGAATCCTAAGTTTATGACCGTTCACTACAAGAATACTTTGGAATTCCGACCAAAAAATTCTGAGGAAGCATGGTTTGTCGCAAAAATAAAGATTTTTCGAGGAAGAACTTCCTCGGAATGCATATGTCAGAAATCTTTAATGTCCCGCCTGCACAAACTGCTGCACACGCTTTTCCATGTTGAATTCGGAGGAAAACGTTCCTTGGAAAGCATATATGACCGTTGGAAGAATTAACTATTTTAAAGCATTGCACAAATGTTGGTAGCTTGTATTAATTTTATTACCCACTTTCCTCAAAGTAGCAGCATAAGCATCTGTCCAGAACACATTTTCATCCAATTGAACACTACAAACTAAAATCTGCTCAATGTATTGACTCCATTTTCATCAAGAAGAAAAAAATCATCGTCACTTAAAATATTGAAATTTAGCATCAGATCATTGTTATTGGTAAGTTTTTCAAATGTATTTTTATTTTATAAATATTGTTGATTTAGTTTTTTTACAATGTTAATTTATCAATTTATTTATAATCTCACTATCATTAATTATTTATATACTTTTGAGCATAGTTACTTATAATTTCACTATCAATTTCTTGTTGATGCTTAATTTTTTTTATTTTTTTTATTTTTAATTCTTCAAATGTAAGGTTAATTAGTAGTAAGAGTGTTAATTTCTAAAAAGAATTTGTGTTGGTAAAAAAAAATTAGTGAAAAGTTAAATAATTTTAAAATATTAGCTTAGTAAAAATGTTAGTTATTAGTAATTAAAATGTAGTGAAAAAATTAGTTAGTAATAAAAACGTTACTTAATTATAAAAATTGTTAGTTGGTAAATAGGTAGTAATAAAGATGCTAGTTAGTAAAAATCTTAGTAACAAAAATCTTAGTTCCTAAATTTTAGTATACATACATGTGATATATAATATGTATTGTTAATTATATATTTATTTATATATAACTTTATTGATTAAATATGCATGAATATTGATATAAAAAATATAATATGCATAAATATTATATTTTGTTTTAAGAAATGCATAAATAGTTTTTTTTTTTTAAAGAATTTAACCAAATGTCAACAGTGCAGAAGATGGATCAATATTATTACTACCGAAGTTGGATGTACGATAGAACATTTCCGGGGAGAACCAAACTTAAACCACAATTTGATGAAGGAATTCATGGATTTGTTGCTTTCGCCATGTCAAAAACCATTTATGAGAGGGAGGGAGGGATAAGATGTTCGTGTCTTACTTGTACGTGTAGATTGATACAGAGCGGAGAAGATGTCATCAAACATTTAAAAAATGTTGGCTTTATGGATTCCTATTGGGTGTGGACTAATCATGGTGAACAAATGCCGCCTATTAATACTGGGTTCGATGTGAATACATATGCTTCATGCAGTGGAACACATACAGAGAATGTTGAACAGTTTGACATGATGGTTGATATGATTGGTGACGCTCTTGGAGTGAACATGTCTTATGATGAGCCCGTTGAAGAGGAGCTACCCCCGAACAAGAAAGCACAAGATTTTTACAACCTGTTGGAAAAGATAAATGAACCGTTGTTTGAAGGATCAAATGACTCTAAATTATCCATGTGCGCGAGACTTTTAGCTGCCAAGTCAAATTGGAATGTACCTGATAAATGCTTGGAGCACTTTGTGAAAATGCTGTTGGATGCTACTCCCATCAAAGACAATCTTCTGAAAAGTTATTACGAGGCCAAGAGATTAGTGTCGAAGTTGGGGTTAGAATATAAAAGGATTGATTGTTGCAGTAATGGGTGCATGTTGTTTTACGACAATGAATTCGGTACAAATGATGGTGCACTAGAGGAGTGTAAATTTTGCAATGAACCGAGGTATGTTGTTCGCAATGATGATGTTCACCGTAATCACAAATGAATCCCGGTTAAGTCAATGTTTTACCTGCCAGAAAAGTTATTGGTAGGTTGTAGAGTCTTTACCTTTTTGCCATAAGTTATCTGGTATCATAATGGGGTGTGATGGAATGAATGGTATTTGACTACAAAATTGTTTGCATGGTTCAATTTGCTTAATTGTTAGATTGTTTAGTTTGTGAGAAAGCATGATGCTTTATTTATATTATCATGGGGTGTGAAAATCAGAAAATAGAAACAATGTATCCCATTGTGCCTAAAACTTTATCACAAAAATATGAAGGCTAAAATTTATGTAGTTTCTGTCGAACACTTTTATTTGTTGTACAACAGCTTTTTCAGTTTAATGTTGTTATTTGAAGTGCACTGTGTTATTATGGTTAGATTCTGTAAAAAAAATGGAATTACTATTTCAACTGCTTCAAGATTCAGACCCAAGTCCGATTTGGAATGATTATAATGAAGCATCCAACGTGCTCATGTTAATTATAGACTTGAACTTTAATTCTGTTTAGCATACTATATAGACATGAATTATGTGTTTATCTGATGGATTATCTTTTCGTGGATGATGTTGCAGGTTGTTTATTTGCGCTGTAGGTGGTTTTTTGATTTTTTGACTGTGACGCTGGGGTATTCTCATTTGTGGTTTCAGTATCAGCAAGAAGCTTGTTGCCTGCTGTTTGTTCAGGCTAGTGTGCAGCTGGTTGAACTTTTGTTGGAATATGCTAGCATCATTGTTTGAGGGGCTGGGCTGTTTTTGTGTTAGTGGTAATTTATTTAGTTTTGGTTTTGGCAGTTTTGCTGCTGCTGCTGTGATTTGTCGTCTGTTAGCAGTAATTTTGGGTTTAGACCCTTGTTTTAGTTCTTGGTTTTGAGAGGATTTGGTAGGTGTTAGTTTAGTATTCCATTGTACTAGCAGGATCTTGTTCGATTTTTGTCCGCCGGCTTTTGTGTTCCGTACACAATCTCGACGAGTATAATATTTACCGTTTCAAGAAAAAAATCCATTTAAAAAATTAATTCATCTACTTTTTTTAATTAAATTCTGTTTTTATTATTTTTAATTAAAATAAATACTGAGGAAATTTCTCGGAGTGTTTTGGTGTTTTAAATTTTAAACATTCGGCGCTTTTTAAAATTTGATATTCAAATATTGCCGCTTTATTATAAATTAAAAAAATAAAAAATAACATACATTCCGAGTACAAGGTTCCTCGGAAATGCTTGTTACTTTGTGTCAGTGCAGTTGTCAAATCAATATTCTGAGGACATTTGTTCCTCGAAAACTTTATTTCCTCGGAACTGCAACCAATGATTTTCCGAGGACCCATTTTCCTCAAAATAAAGCGACATTCCGAGGAGAAACAGACGTTTTCCTAGGAGTTCTGTGCCTCGGAATTCCAATGATTTCTTGTAGTGGTTGGAGGGTGGGACAAGGATTATCCCTTGTTTAAGAAATGATGCATGCGGTATTTCGACCTTCTCACAATTAGGTTTTTGCTCGTTAGATAATTCTTGAGGCAAAGTTGTGTTTTAGCCTTGTAATTGTTGAGCATGGGACTTTACTCGGTTCATAACACACGTAATATTGAGCTAAATTACACTAGGGGTTTTTTAAGTTTGAGGTTTGTAATAGATTGATCTTTAAGTTATTTTGGTCACACATAAGTCCTTTAAGTTTGATGTTTGTAACAGATTGGTCCTTTAAGTTATTTTGATCACACATAAGTCCTTTAAGTTTGATGTTTATAACAGATTAGTCTTTTAAGTTATTTTGATCACACATAAGTCCTTTAAGTTTCACTACTAGAAAAAGCAAAATCAGGGAGGGAAATTAGTGACAAAAAAACTAAAATCTCTCACAAATTTCTTGGTCGTAAAATTTAGTGACGGAATTTGAGAGGAATTCCACGTTTTCCCTCACTAAACTTCTCTCACTAATTTTTGTTTTTTTAGTAGTGTTTGTAAACTTTTTCAATTTAGTCCTTCTGTTAACCAAACATTACAAAAATGATGATGTGGCAGAAATACTAAATCGAAAATGTTTACAAACTTCAATGACTTATGTGTGACCAAAATAACTTAAAGGACCAATCTGTTACAAACCTCAAACTTAAAAGACGTATGTGTGACCAAAATTACTTAAAAGACCAATTTGTTACAAACCTCAAACTTAAAGGACCTTCGGTGTAATTTAGCCGATTTTATATTAGGTCTAACTTATTTTTACAAAATCATCTTATAAGATACATGATGACACTTTTTATAAACTCTTTTGAGACCTTATCTCTATTCAACATGAAACTTGAGTTTTTCTTCTTCCCAATACATCTCCACGGCCAACACTACTAAGATTTGTGTATGAATATAAATGGTGGGTGGTCCAAATTGATAAGCTTTGACATCATATTTGATTTTTATATTGAACATAACTCATCTTTATAAAACCAACTTATAAAGTAATGGTTCCAATTTTTTTTTATACAAATGGATCTCACTCTTTATGAATCCATTTCATACTTGTTTATTTATTTATTTTTTAAATAATGTGCGATATTTTATAAAAAGGCATATGTATATTGTCTTCAAGTTTAATTGCTTGAAAATACATAAGAAAAAATACAACTTGCGTGTTTTTCAACTAAAACATTAAATTCATTTGCTAGTAAATTGACATAAAGCTTTTGTAGCACACTATTAGACATATTCATAGGTAGATACATTGCTGGATTCCACTCTTTACGTGACTTTATTAGCCCTTCATGCATTTGGATTAATTTTCAGCTTCACACTTGATCATGATCTTGCATGTTTGACAAAGTTGATTACCGATTTGACGTGTTAGTTGAATGGTAAAAAAGAAAAATTAAGAGCAACACATTATGCCTAGCACATATTCTAGAAACTTAATTAAAGATAACGACGTTGCAAGTTAGAGTTGAAAATTTACAGGCAAGAAAAGATACATCAAAGTCAGATAGGGGAGAATGAGTACAATATGTACAATGTAATCGTGGACTTAATTACTAGTTGGTTGATTTAATCACTTGTGGAAGTGGGAAGAACTATTACTCTTATTATTTTGTTGACCTTGAAGATGATTGTCTTTGAGAGTACGTACGTAGTACGACATATAGGTTAATTTCATCTCGATTTAAACACATTTTAATTCCCTACTTTAATTAAGGGAAAAAATATGTATAGCGAAAGTTTTTTTTAAAAAAATAATTCCGAGAAGTGTTAATTGCTGCAAATGTACGACCATCTCCATGAATGCCGTAAAATCAAGAGTTAAAGTTCGATCAAAATTGTGTTAAAATATACAATTGTGAGATTCTCGTAAAATTGTTTATTGCGTGATATAGCATCCCTCTTTAATTAAAACCAGTCTTCAATGACATTTTAAGGAAAAATCCTAAAACTTATGAAACTTAGAAATAGAATGACTAAAATCATATTTCAGTTAAAATAGAGAGATTATATGTCCATTAAAGCAAAATATGTAAAAAAATCAAACATCAACCACAAAGTGCAAGTATGACAAAGTATTATTAAAGAAGTCAGTGACTAAAATTAGCCCTATAAAAGAATATATATCTAAGTTCAACTTCACTAAATTACTCAAGGATTAAATTAGAGACAAATTTCATTGTATGATGATTAATGAAAAGTAGCCATTAAGTGTCCATATAATTTGTTTTTTAGCCTGTAAATGATAATTTGGATATCACAGGTGTTCTTCACAATCTGATTGCTCATAAGATTTCTGCACTGATTAAAGAAACGTTACTTTGAGGGTATATTCTTTACACACTATATATTTAGTATTTACTGCTACACTTTCATAAAAGTATTGGACGACATGTTCAACTTCAACCCTAGTGTATTATTCTGTTACAATTTCATAGGACCTTGTCAAAAAGACACTTTCATACATATTAACCAGGTCCACGATACGTAAGCAGAACATGGAAAAAAATGTCCCTCAATTTATTTTTCACCTTTCTAAAAAAACTTAGTTAACCATGGTTAGTTTATTATGATGGAAAGACATTGTAAAAGAGTGAGAACTAATCAGAGACGGTGGCCTAACGCAAATACCATTTCCTTACTTTTGTTGAAATGTTTGTCTACTTTGTCATTTCTTCTACAAACCTCAATTTTATATAGTAACTAATATCAAATTCAACACTCTTGCTTTAAATAATGTTTTGTTTGACTTGTGTCCTTCACTCCTTCTATACATACAATGATGCAATTATTATAAAAAATGTTTGTAGCTAACCAAGTGGTTAATGAACTTAGGTTAAAGTCGAATTGATCGAGAGTATGTAAACTCAAATCTTTGTTGGAACAATAATTTTTTGACGGTTAAGATAAAAAATTTCGACATTTTCTTTGGAATATCAGAACTCATTTTCTCTCGACCTATAAAGGTTAAGACAAAAAATTATTTAAAATTAGAATTCTATGGAGAATAAAAAATTAATTTGTAAGTTGGTGTGTAAACTATACACAACAAAATTCGTACACACGCTTCTATATGCGGTCCTTACAAATGAATTATTTTCTGTCTTTCTTTTTCTGATTTCTATAAAATCTTCTTTCTGTTGGCAGTGTACAGGTTGTTCCATTTAAATAAAAACTCCTCCCTGATTAAGACAAGTTCATGAATTTTGTTTAAAGCCTATCATGACAACAAATAGCAGCCTAACTATATGTGATAAAAATGGCATTCTTGCATAAGAGTATGTATGGCATGACCTGTAATTAATTGTATAGCTGCTTGGAACAAAAGTCAAATACATGACTTAAATATATTACTTGCAAATTGCAATATAATTTCTGAAATTAGTGTTTGTTATATTAATGTATTTTGAAATACCATATCTCACTATGAAACATAAGTTTATAAGTTGGGATAATAGTCCTCACATCACATATTACTCCGGTCTCTATTATAAGAGAAAATTCACTTTTTAGATTCATTCAATAAATAATATTTATGGTTTATATTAGAAACTAAATGTATCGTTTATTGAATGGATCTAAAAAGTTAATTTTCTCTTATAATAGAATCGAGGGAGTACCGATTTTGATAGAATTGAGTTATATCCAACCCAAATTATAAGTTGTATGAGAGTCTATCATTATAACTCTCACATTGAATGGGATATAACATAAACATATATTTATAAGTGAAGGGAACTCAAATTGTAAGATGTCGAAAAAATAATTTATGAAGATTAACACTCCCTACCTTACAAATTGATTTTATAAAAATGAATATATCGTATAAATAGTAGATGTGAAATAATGTTGGGCGTGAATGGTGTGTGAAGGAAAACAAAAGTCCCAAATTAAATGATGGAAACGTGAAAAGAGTAGCATATAGTTTAAACATGTAGAAGTGAGAAATGAAAAGAACAAATTAACCAAGTTTAAAAATAATATTTGTCATTTTTTAATATTATGCCAAAATAATAACGAACTATTTTAGTATTTAAAGCACAATTTCTTTAAAAAAATTGAATGGATTCGTTAAAATTCGAAACTATAAAAATCTTTGAACTTGAGCATC
Source organism: Medicago sativa (assembly GCF_051527215.1). NCBI lineage: Eukaryota > Viridiplantae > Streptophyta > Magnoliopsida > Fabales > Fabaceae > Medicago > Medicago sativa. The sequence continues at coordinate 7,312,434 of NC_140753.1, forward strand.
ATCTCCTAGGCCTAATTTTTTTTTCTATCAAGTTTTTTTAGTGGACCCGTTGTTAATAGGGATAGGGGAGATGACCAAACCTCTAACCTTCATTATTCCATCTTCTATGTGTCCCATAGCTCATCATCGAGTTGTCACCTTTTAAATATTTTAAGATAAAAAATTATAATTTCTATAAAAAAAAATTGGTCTTGTGTTCCAATTTTGCAATTCATATTAACATTTCTCTTTCACCTAAAAAAAACCTGAACAAATAGCAGTATACGTAATAGATGTGATAGTGGAAATCCAACTTGTTGACTATCATATTCAGTAGAGAATTACATTAATGTTGTCTTGTCTTTTTCGGGATAAAGTATAGTAAGATATGTTTCTAGCAGCATATGTTTTTTATTAAGATTTTCTTCTCTAAGCAGGAAAAAGATGTGATGTTAATTAGAGTTATAAAAGGGTATTCAAAACCTCAAATACAACCAAGAAAATAAAACCGAAGATAAATATGTCAATGAAGAAAATAAAAACCTTACAAATCCCACTAAAATGCCAAGTTCTTAGAAGACAATCCACTTGAATCAATAATACACCATTTAAAAATAAAATCGACCTCCTTTATCATTGCCAAGAACCATTTTCAAGACACAATTTTATTTTATTTTGGTCAAATTTCAAGACAAAACTTTAATCAGTTTAATAATTTTTGACATCAAAATAAACTTACGATATGCAAAAACATACACACATATTTCAAATTTGTTTTAAGACAAAATTAGTTTTATTAAACTGATTAAAAGTTTATTTTACACACATATTTCAAATTAGTTTTTAACGTTTAAAAATCCATATTTCATATTTTGTTAAAAGAAATTCTAAATTTTTGTGGGAAAGATAGCCATAATACTTTAAACATCTATGTAGAAATCCATTAAAAATGTGATTAATACACATGCGTTACAAAGACCAAAAGTTGTAATAGAAAATATTTTGGTATTAAAACTTGCTGAAAATTTTTGGATGGACTAAAAACGAAATTTAATATATTTATAAGGACCAAAAGTTTTTTTAACTTTTATTACATTTATATGATTTATGGGTCAAATTTAAAAGAATGCGATAATTTAGAGAATAAATATATTTTTTATTCCTTACAAATAGAAACAAACATTAAAGGTTAGGAGTTATAGTCAAAACATTAAAGGTGAGGAATTAATAATATACAAACAATGGGATTGTATAAAACAAAAAGGAAGGGCAACTACCAATAAAAAAAAAGGATAGACAACTATAAAAAGAAAATGCTCTCAAAAAAACTATAAAAAGAAAATGTAAATAATTAAGAAGTTAAAGAAAATAAACTTTTGTTTAGTCTCTATTTTCACACCTTTTTGACGGGTGAGAAGGTTTCATAGGACATGTAGATGACACAATCAATTCATTTCTCATGCGTAACAAAAGAGATTCCTCCTCTAGGCATTATGCATGTTATGTAGCAAAGAACCATTCAACCAAATGAAGTAATCACACTTTAACCTTCCACTACCATTTGGTCCCACAGTACCTTCACCATGCATAAAGGTTCATCATCTCCATTCCCCATCCACAACAATAATTCATATCTCTCCTATTTTTTAAAAATAATATAAGAGAGAGAGAGAGAGAGGATAGGTTGAATATTGATTGAGATTCTAGACTAAGAAGGACACAATTAGAAAAACATTGGCCTATTACACTGGCATTTCCAATTTATCCATTAATTTAGTCATAAAGTAACATCTTTTTTCTTTCCATACACCTTTTTCTAAACCAAATTTCTCTCTCTTTCTCCAGGTTATTTCTCTCTGCCCCTCCTCCCACTCTTCTTTATATATATAAACACATCATTATTATCATTATCATAAGCATCATCTCATAATAAAGGTTGGTTTTACTTGAAAACTCATACCAACAAACATGGGAAGAGCTCCTTGCTGTGACAAAGCCAATGTCAAAAAAGGTCCATGGTCACCTGAAGAAGATGCAAAACTCAAGTCTTACATAGAACAGAATGGTACTGGTGGAAATTGGATTGCTCTACCTCAAAAGATAGGTATGCTACATGGAATAATTCATCAATCAAAACATTTCAACATTTCAAATAATTTTTTTTTCCTAATTTCTCCACACATAATGTTTGATACAAACATATATTATTTATTTTTTTAGAAATAATACAAACATATATTAAGAACACAAAATTCTTTATATTGAAATCTTAATTTATTTATTATTTATTTGTTTATGTGGGATGTGTGTGATCTAGGACTTAAGAGATGTGGGAAAAGCTGTCGTCTTAGATGGTTAAATTATCTTAGACCAAATATTAAACATGGTGGTTTCTCCGAAGAAGAAGACGACATTATTTGCAGCCTCTATGTTAGCATCGGAAGCAGGTAATCAAAATATTTTTTTTTTATTATAGACAAGCATTAGTAAATTAGTTGTTATTTTAGTTTCTTGATTTTGAACCCTAAAACTTAATAATTAATTAGAAAATTTCTTAGTTTGTCTAATTTCAGCTTACCAACCGAGCTATCTACTTGGAAATAATCAAATTCGTTATTGTTTACTTACCATAACTTTGTAGACTCTAATTGATCACTTAGAATTTCTTTGAATATGTATATGTAGGTGGTCTATTATAGCAGCACAATTACCAGGACGAACGGATAATGATATAAAGAACTACTGGAACACTAGGTTGAAGAAGAAGCTCCTTGGGAAACAAAGGAAGGAGCAACAAGCTCAAGCACAAGCTCGCCGAGTTAGCAACATGAAACAAGAGATGAAAAGAGAAATAAATCAGAATTTGATGGTGGCGGCTTCGGGTGTCAATAATATGAGTTCAGCTCCTTATTGGCCTGCAGAGTATGTTCATCCTATGGCAGTTTCAAATTCATCCATAATTGATTATGATATGAACAATCAAACATCCTTCACAAGCTTGCTTCATCCAACAAGCATAATGAACATTCCAAACCCTTTTTCCATGGAAAGTAATACAATTACAAACAATGGTGGAAATTGCCAGCCATCACATATATTTCAAGGGTTTGAAAATTTTCCAAGGGATTTGAGTGAGCTTGTATGTGTGAACCAACAACAAATAATGGATAGAACAATTGATGGTTTATATGGAATGGAATCTATTGACATGAGCAATGGTGGTAGCACAATCACAACAACTTCAACAGAAAGCACTAGTTGGGGAGATATGAACTCTTTGGTTTATGACTATGAAGGTTGTTGCCAACAAGGATCAATTCCACAAGATGCTATTGCTTTTGAGGAGTCTAGGTATTTTGGAATGCAAATGCAATAAAGGATTTGTGTATATGGGGGGTGTAAATTTAAAAATGCTATAGAAGTTTTGTGTTAGTCAAACAAAACCCTAATGAGATCACTTTCTTTCACATATATTTGTTAGTTTTTGTGTTTTCATTTTTCATTCCATTGTTTTGAACTTCACTCGTTTGCTTGATTATTGATTGCTATATATTATATATATTGAGCACAATACTCTTTTGTTTTTGACTTGTGTTACCTATACACTCTTACATATATGGAAGCTATAGAAAAAAGAATCTTAATAATAGTGTGAAATAGTGTAATAAACACTAGAATTTCTAGACATGTCAGTTCATGTACCTGACTTGATCAAGTGCAGGTTGTGAATATATTGATTCTCACCTTAGCATAAAATGAATACTATCAATAGCCATTTCAAAAAAATAAAACTACAGTCATGTTATCTCAAAACTATTTAATATTTTTGTGAACCAACCAAGCAATATTGATTTTTTTTTGAGGGAACCAAGGATATGATGTTATCTCAAGAATTTAATTATAATGACAATTATTTTGTACCATGAAAAGCCGTGTTCTCAAAATCAGTTTCTCACTGAAATACATGATTGAGTATCTTTTGCAAAGTTGTTCTGAAACACAAAGCAAAAGGCTGTTGAAAGTTTGAAAGGTGCTTTAAGTCTTGGCCTTGACTTCTTAGCTTTATAGTACCAAAGGTATCAAAATATGGCTGCATTGTTTTATAGTTTTCTTAATAATGTACATATAGCTCATGTGAGTCCAAATAGAAACAATAGAGCATTTAAGTCTCATTTTCTGTCAACTCGGATATGCCTCATATAGAATCAAGCTTATAACAACAATACATTATACTTTGCAACTTGAAATATGCATATAAATAGTACGAAATGCCTCTTTTTCTTTATACATATATAGAAACTGAAAATAGAGTTTCTTTGACAAATGTTATTATTGCATTCGTTTTGGAGGAGATGCATCGTTTTTCCACTCTTCCTTTTTTGGTACCTGGAACTTGTATATGTTATAAACACATACAACTACTTTGAACAAATTTAATTTTGATATATAACGTCAATGTAAATACTTTTTCACTTCAAGTTAATCATAAATTGTCGATTTTTTTTATAATCTATTGACTTTATAACTTTTTATTTGCTATTGACTTTAATCTTAAAGACTTAAAAGTTACACATAATATTATTTGATTGATGCTTGTAATTTTCTTTACACTAACGGTAAATACTGTTAAGTGTAATTCAAATGAGAAGCTAGCTAGTTTGTTAAGATTGTTATTAGTTAGTTGAAGTTGTTAATAGTTTGTTACAAGTTAGCTTGTCACTCAGGTAATAACTTTGTATCATAAACACTTGAGTCATCAATTAAATAAGGAGCAATGCTATATCTCTAGAAAAATAACATCAAAAATTCTTCAAGAATAAAGAGCAGCCAATCACAATGCACTCTTTGCCACAATTCAAGGAGGTGTAGCTGAAAAATAGGAAATGAACAAATAAATCATGCAATTAAAACTTGCCAGTTGTGTCTTGAAAAATTCTTGATACAATTTTTCTAAAGAAATAGCATTTTCGTTATATAAATGTACAATCAAATTTTCATAATTCTCTCTATTCTCCTTACTTTCGCATTGTTTATCATCTAAGAGTTTCTTAACACTCAAATCTCAAGTTCCAATTGATTGGTATCCAATCCTTGTTGCGCAAACAATCAACAACTGCTTGGTGTTATGATGGGTTCCAATGGCAATTTCCCCACACAACTTTCAAAATTGAAGAGTGATAACTAGGATAGGTGGAGTGTACAAATGAATATTTTTTTTTCTGATCCTAAAACGAAAAAATATTACAAGTCCGACCTAATATGAGTATTATTCAGACTAAATTGCATTTTTGGTCCCTTAACTATTTAGGTAGTATCGCTTTGGTCCCTTAATTAAAATTCAATTTATTTTGGTCCCCTAACTTCTCTCCGTTACACATTTTGGTCCTTTATGATAGTTTTAATTAAAAAACGTTAGGTTTTCTTCATTTTCTTCTGAAATTTTTCTGGGATTCTTGTTGTTGAAGGTTGATGGAGATGATATGAAGATGAAAAAGAGGAGAAGAAGATGAAGAAACCTAACGTTTTTGAATTAAAACTAACGGAAAGGACCAAAATGTTTAACAGAGAGAAGTTAAAGAACCAAAATAAATCGAATTTTAATTAAGGGACCAAAGCGATACTACCTAAATAGTTAAGGAACCAAAAATGCAATTTACCCTATTATTTACCTAAATGACCAACTTTCTTAGTTTTTTGTCTTCTAGTGCTTGTCCTGCCACTGTCAATGGTGGGATACAATGTTGTTTTTTTTTTTTTTGCACGTTTTTTTCTTCTGGCAACAAGCGATTTGACATTTTATTTATTTTTTTTTTTTATGATAACTCGAGAGGCAAATCAGTAGGAATTAAATTAATTGGGTGGACAATATACCCAAAGAAAAATGGACTTAAGTTTATGACAGGGTCAACATTGGGGTCACATGATAACCAACCTTGTTGAGTCATGGAACTTTGTGTTTAAAGAAACTTGCAACCTCCCTATTATAGCTCTTGCCCAATCAACTTACTGTAGGTTGGGGTTTCTGTTTGCAGAAAGGGAACATAGTGCGTTTGTAATGGCAGGCTCTGGTGATCCATTCACTAAACATTGCTTAAGGAAGAAGTGGGTAAGTCCAACGTTCATCAAGTCGATCAGTTTGATCTAGAAAGGTTTATTTTCTCTGTCCGTAAAATCATCAACTATAGAGACAGAAGGCCAATGAGAACTTTCAAGGTAGACCTACAGGCAGAGTGGTGTGATTGTGGGGCCTTTCAAGTTTTACATATATCTTGTTCACGTATCATAGCCGCGTATTCTACCTTTCTCCATGACTATAGAGTCCTTATCCCAAAGGTGTTAAAAAACAGTGTGTATACACCAACTACAACACAAGGTTTAAAGTAGTGCACGACAAGAGTTATTGACCCCATATGAAGGTCCCATGCTTTGCCAATCCAGCCATGTGATGACTAAAAAAAGATCGACCCAACATTACTCGCATTCGAAATGAAATGGACGTCGTGGAAAGGAAACGAGAAAATATGGCTTGTGTCGGATGACCCGTCATAATGGAGAGGTAATCACGGATCAACAATTATATGAGAAATATTTTTTTAGCTTGATTCAAGTTGTTTATAACATATACATAACGTAGATTAGAGATTTGAATCTGACCGACATTGGCAAATATTTCTTTAAGACCAATCCAACATCAAGTGCATTCTCGGAGAAAACAATTATTTTTGCAATTCGTTCACTAACTAATTTATATCATAATTAAGAAATATATGATTTTTTTTAGCAAAAATATATGAAAGGTTAACAAAGTATGTAAATGGAATAATTTAATGCATTATCATTACTTTTATTATTTGTTTGTCTGTTACATTATTCTTTTATTTAACCAACTTAAAAGTTATATCCATATTATAAAAAATCATTATGGTAACTTCAAATTGCAATTTTTTTTAAGAATTCAAATTACATTGTTTATTGACCAATTTAAAACTTCATTATTTATATGATGAAGCACTTAATTATTGCAAGCTTTATCGATAGGTCAAAGCAGGCCAACACTATATTTGAATGATTAACGTTTCGGAGCTAGCTAGCTCACAAGGAGTTGTTGCAACTTGCAAATTGTAAGTTCAATCAAATTACCAAATATTTAATCTTGACTTTCTTCCACAATTCATTTGGCATGAAAAGTTTCTTGAGGATTTTTTTATTGTTTAATTATTATTGTTACTTTTGTCACATAATCTAAGAAGTGATTTGATATTGATAGTTGATTTGTCAATATTAGAAACATCAGGTCCAGCAGTTGATCAAACTTTCAATCGATTGTGAAAATAAATATATATATTTGACAAACAAAAGTTCTATATATGCCAGTCAATTATTATCTCTCTTGATATTACTCTATCTATTTGTTGTATTTTAGTTTTTTTTTTAAGAGAACAAACGTAAATTATTTTTACAAACCTCCTTTTTGAAGTACAACGTGTGCTAAAAAGGATTAAAAAATGTCAACAATATAAGAAACCATGCTAAAAAGCATAAACGCTGAAAATAGAATTACAAAATGAATAAACCGAAACAAAAGGAGCGGGTTAATTCATCAATAATGAAAATCAACAAGAGAATTAGGCTTGTGAGTCTTCAACCACCATTAAGAGGAAAGTTTTATGCGATCAAGTAAAACTGTTCTAACATAAGTTACATTTTACAAAAATCCGAGCATTACGCTCCTTCCAAATGAGCCCGATAGAAGACAACCTGATGACATGTAAACTAGAGCGAATGTCCTTTCTGAAAATGTGTGTCACAAAATCGCAATGTGTGCTCGCCGATGTCAGCTGAGTTAACAAAATGAATGTCCAACCAATGAAAAACTAGATTTGAGATACTACCAAAGAAGTCACAGCCAACAAAAAGATGATTGATTGTTTCCTCCTATTTGCAACCTCCCGATCAACCAATCCATGAGGCAAAAACACGCAAAAGAGTTCCATTGTTGAGATCCATTTGTTCAGATTTCTCCACACAAATAACCGCACCTTCAAAGGCACCAATTTATTTCAAATTAAATGAGAATGAATATCAAGGGTCGGTTGATCAATTCGAGTAAGCACCTTATAAGCATCTTTGACTGAGTGGCCAACATCCGAGTTAAGATACCCAAACCATTTATCCTACAGATTTACATGCAAAAAGAAAAAACTAACAAGGCAACACATTGTTCAAATTGTTCCTCCTCCCGAGTGAACATACGACTTCTCAACCGCCATCCAAGCCCATCAATTCCCCATCTTTGCATCCATATCTCCGCTACCATAACATTACTGTCTACACAAAGATCAAATAATCTTCTAAATTGAAACTGCATACGCCCTTTCGTCTAACCACGAGTCAAACCAAAGGAAGTATTCTCTATCACCCAAAATGCGACCGAAACCTTCTTTAAATATAATTATTTGTCATTGTCCCCTTACACCCCCCTCACCTACTACACACTAATCTTTCCACCACACTGACGTCTTGCCCCCACATCTCCTAATACACTTCTCAACAACCCCATACTTTGCCGCCAAAACTTTGAACAGCAACAACACCCCTTACTCCACCCCATCCCGATCAACATGCAACCTCCAACATCACTTCCCTAACAATGTCAAATTGAACTCCCTAACCCTTCCCAAACCACCAAAATCCTTAATTGTGCACAGTGTATCCCAATTTATCAAATTAATTTTGCGAGCTACCTCAAGAAAAGAAATAATACATGTAGGAGCCTTGAAGAAGGAAAGAAAGTAAACCAGAAGCGATGACAAAACATATTTAACAAGCATAAAGCCAACCACCCATGGATAAAATTTTACTTTTCCAACCCTTTAATTTTTTACGAAATTTCTCACTCAACGGATACCAAAAAGATAACCGGGGAGGATCCCATGCAAGGTAAACCAAGATAAACAAAATGAATATGACTAATTTTACAGGTCAACACAAAAACCACTTCCACCGACCAAGAATCCTCCATATTAACTGCAACTAGTAAGCTTTTGGGGAAATTCACTTTCAAGCATGATATAATTTTGAAAAGGATCAAGTTAGCCTTCAAAGTTCTAATAATTCCCTAACTCTTCTCTTCCATAATCAAAGTAGCATAGCCTACAAAAGAGGATGGCGTGCCCACATCATAGCCTTCAAAAGTTCAAGCTTCCATCGAAGAACTTTATATCACATTCAAACCCTCCATTAGGGATGGCAAAAAAATCTGCACCCGTGGATATCCGCGGATAAAATCCGTCATGGACATGGAGTGGATACCTTAATGGATATCCATGGATAAAATAAACGGATATTTTAACTACCCGCTAATTAATGGATACGGATGCGGATTTAATGTTATCCGCACCCGCGGATATCCATACCCGCTATTAAACCGAGTAAATTACATAAATAACCTTAATAACATTCAACTTCCTAAGCAAAAAACTTTGGTACTGTGAGTGTTATTAGTTATTACACGACTGTTCAAATTTGTGCTTTATTTATGTTTTTGTTAAATCAAAGAACTTTTAATTTATTAAATGTAAGAAACTTTATTTATGTTTTTGTTGAGTCAATGATCTTTGTTGTTATTGTAATGTATGAATATTATGTTTTGCTAAAAAGAAAAGAAAATGTATGTGATGAACTTTAGTTTTTAATTTTCAGCTAAAAAATTAACAATTTTTTTTAATATAAATGTTATCTATGGATATCTGTATAAACCCGCGGATAATTCAAAATCTGTGGATTACCCGCTAAATGGATATCCGCGCGGATATGAACAGGGTATGGATTTCATATTTATTCAACGGAGCGGACACAAATATTACACTGTCCGCATCCATGGATATCCATTTACATCCCTACCCTCCGCAACTAAGATATAAAGAAATGGCGGTAGTGGTCCCCTTTTCTGAGACCCCTACCCATACGAAATTCCTATGTGGGGCTTCCAATTACCAAAACTTACGCAGTAGTCATACTAACGCATTCCATAATTCATCGTCGCCTTTTAGATGGAAAACCTAACTTTTCCATAACTGCATATAAGTATCCCCCCTCAAAAGAATGATTTCCTTCTTTCTTTTCTTGGCATCATCCCCCACCTCATTTGCAATTATAATTCCGTCTAGAATTTCCTTCAGATATCACACTATCAATTACCATCCTTAATCTATTACCCAAGAGTTTAGCTAAGATCTTGTACATACAACCAACCAATGAGATCACATGAAAATCGGATAATTTTTTAGGACTACTTACTTTTGGAATAAAAACGATAAAAGTGAAATTAGAACCTCTCACCAACCTGTTGTTATAATAAAAATCATTAATGAACCTCATTATATCCTCTTTAATGTCAACTAAAAATCCTTGGTATACCTAAAATTAAGGCCTTCATCATCTAAGCCCATCGTTTCTCCTTTGATGTCGTGTTGTAACATCTTGTCCTTCTCTCCTTTGATTTTGCTATAAATATTTGAAATTTGGGTCAAGTGCCACTCATTCTAGCTACCTTAATTCATTTAAATTTTTTCTATTGAACTTATCCACCCCAACCTTCGACCTCAAACTACCTTCACTTGTTTCTAACAAAGTCATGATAACTCGGGAACTCTACCCAACATTTCAACATACAAAAGGGCTTAGCCCTCGAGTTAGCCTCATCATCAAACGACATACCATGACAATGATTTGAAAAACCGTAAAGTAAAGCTACCTGAGAACAATTAGGCTACAACTGACTCCGCTATTTCAAAATCAAGAATCTTTCAATTATGCTCATAGGCAATCTATCCCCACAGGACCAAGTAAAGTGTATACCAACAAGAGGTAAATCATCCAAGAGAGAATATTCAATAAAACTATTAAAGATATTAGAATCACCATTATGAATCACATTCACTTTTATAAAGAATGGTACTTTTCTGTTTTCTATATTTCAATCTGAAATATAGTACAAGGATATAAATATACAATTGTGCAATAATCTTATTTAATAAGATTAATGACAATATTGATATTGATCTTATATGCTAGTTGGAGCAGTTACAAAAACAGATTTGAATTATAGACAGGTTTGTTAATTGAGATTAATGTAGAGTTGAAAATGTAGACAACAGAAGCATAGATCAAGGCATGACTGAAGGAGCTGTGCTGACTGTTCTGACACGCCCCCGCAAGATTGGAGTCCCGTCAGCGACACCAATCTTGTTACGTAAGTGTTGATGTCGAGTCTTTGAGAGAGGCTTGGTTAAGCAGTCAGCCAGTTGATCATCTGTACAAACATGATGAACTTTGAGCTTTCCTTGTTGGACGAGGTCACGAACAAAGTGTATGTCAATGGAAATGTGTTTCATGCGAGTGTGATAAACAGGATTGTGAGTAAGATATGTAGCACTCAGATTGTCACAAAGAAAATAGTGTAAGTTACCCAAGTCCTTGATGGAGAAAGAAGTTGCAATGGCTGCAATGCACTCCGTGACTTTGCTAATAGTGTTCCCTGTGATTATGATATCGTCGACATATACAAGGGCATATAAAACAATACCATTGTTTCTAAAAATGAACAAAGACGGGTCAGACTTTGAATTGACAAAACCGTAATCACATAGAAACTTGCACAAGGTTTGAAACCAAGCCCCGCAGTGCTTGTTTAAGACCATAGATTGACTTCCTTAGGCGGCAGACATGGTGAGGCTTTGTTGGATCAATAAATCCTGGAGGTTGTTGCATATATACTTCTTCACTGAGAGAACCATGGAGAAATGCATTGTTCACATCAAGTTGACGAAGAGGCCAATTATTCTGTAATGCTATTGACAAAATAAGTCGGACAGTTGTTGGTTTAACAACAGGGCTGAACGTCTGTGTGTAATCAAGGCCTGGTCGTTGATGAAAACCTTTGGCCACTAATCTTGCTTTATATTTGTCAATATCTCCAGTTGCCTTTCTTTTAACTCGATAAACCCATTTGCAGCCTATTAAATTTGCACCGTAAGGTTGAGGTACCAAGTCCCATGTTCTTTGTTGGACCAAAGCATCAAACTCTTGGCTCATAGCATCACGCCATTCGATTGATTTGAGAGCTTGACTAACACATGTTGGTTCGGTCGAAGGTGGGAGAGGATATTTGGTAGTGAGGAGATATTTTGGATTAGGCTTTTGTATTTGATTCATGACTCTTGTTACCGGGCGAGAAGATGCAAGCAGTAGAGAAGATGTTGATGTACTAAAATCCTGTGATGGTGATCCCATAGAAGAGGAAGGAGTGTGTTGGGCAGATTGAGCTGATGGTATAGAAGAAGGTGGGATTGTTGAAATAGGAGATGGTGTGGATGGAGAGGAGGGAGGATTTTGAGGCTGGATTGTAGGAGGAGCAGGTGGGTCAAAATGTTGAATGATAAGGGGGTGGCGAGATAACGAAGAATCATTGGCATGATTTGAGTCTGGAGAGGGAGGAGATGCATAAAGTTTAAGAGAAAAAGGGAAAGTTGTCTCATGGAACACCACATGTCTGGAAATATAAATTTTTTTGGTGGGGGGGTGATAACATTGATAAGCATGGTATTGAGATGAATAACCAAGGAAGACACAAGGCATGCTACGATTGGAAAACTTATTTTGTGAGTATGGACGAAGCCATGGATAACACAAACAACCAAAAACCCGAAGGTTTTGATAATTGGGTTTGGTACCAAGGAGGATCTCATAAGGACATTTGTTATTTAATTGAACAGACGACATTTGATTGATTAAGTAAACAGCCATTTGAAAAGCAAAGCACCAGAAAATTTGTGGGACAGACGAGTGGGATAAGAGGGTAAGAGCAGTTTCTACTATATGGCGATGTTTGCGTTCAGCAATGCCAATGTGTTCAGGAGTGTATGGGGGACTAATATAGTGAGAAATGCCATGAGAATTGAAGTATGGTTTAAGTTTCATGTACTCAGTTCCACCGTCGGTGTAAATGGATTTGACTTTGTGAGAAAAAAGAGTTTCGACTTTGGTATGAAATTGGGGAAAAATAGATGCAACATCAATTTTACTTTTTAATGGATAAAGCCAAGTGTATCTAGTAAAATGATCAACAAACACAAGATAATATTTGTATCCGTTAATTGATGTAATAGGAGAGGGTCCCCAAACATCTGAAAAAATAAGCTCAAGAGGAGAACTGGTTTTTATGGAAGATATTGAAAATGGAAGCTTGTGACTTTTATTGATATGACATGAATTACAAGGCAAATTGTTATTACTGAAAGTACTAAAAATGCCACAGTTTGACATCATTTTAGCGAGAGTTTTGGAGGACGGATGACCAAAGCGAGCATGCCACAAGGAAGAGGATGAGGAAGTGGTTGATAGGGCAGTGGGAGATGGTGAGGAGGTTGGAGTGTAAGTGTAGAGATCACCATTACTTGGACCGCGCATCAACATCGCCCCTGTTGCTTGATCCTTCACACAGAAAAAAGAGGGGTGAAACTCAATATATGTGTTATTTGATTTGCAAAATTTTGAAACAGAAATAAGGTTATATTTAGCACGAGGGACACAAAGAACATTATGAAGATTAAAAACAGTATTGGTTGCATGAAGTTTTGTTGAACCAATATGAGATATTTGCAAACCTGTCCCATCACCAATGTGCACTTCTTCAGGACCATCGTATTCAGAGTGAATATGCATGTTGTTCAAATTGGTGGTCACATGATGACTGGCACCGGTGTCAAACACCCAACTAGGAGACATTGTATTAGGAGCTGATGCATAGTTGGCCACTGGCGTGTTGCTGTTTTGCATAATCTGAGGACAATATTTGGCGATGTGACCAATATAGGAGCAATATTGGCATCTTGGTGGGTTTCTGTTGCCGCGAGGGTTGCAGCCACGAGTCTTGCGAGAAAAATGAGCATGTCCACGAGATGCGTTGTTCTGAATTGGCATGGAGAATGAATTACCACGTCCATTAGATGGTGTAGGCAGCAGACCATCTTGTTTTGAATGTCTCTGAGCAAAGTTTGCAGTAGGAACTTGAATTTCAACTTGGGTTTCACGACGGATATATTCATCATGAGCAAGCAAGTGGCTGTGAAGTTCTTCAAAGGTGAAGGGTTTCTCACGGGTACGAATGGATGCAGCAATGTCACGATATTCTGTGCCAAGGCCATTGAGAACATAGAGGGTGAGATCATCATCAGAAATTTTTCTGTCAATAACAGTTAGTTCATCAGCGAGACTTTTGACAGAAAAGAGATAATCAGTGATGGATTTTTCGCCTTTGGTACAATGCTGAATTTGATTTTTGATGGACATGACATGAGATCGAGAGGTGTTTGCATATTGGGCTTCAATGGCATCCCACAAGGTTTTAGCAGTGTCATAGGAGGCAAATGATATACTATCTGCTTCTGTCATAGAGGAGAGAAGAAGATTGATGATGAGTTGGTCAATAGTGAACCAATTTGTGTATTCTGGATTTTGGGTTGAGACACCAGCAGTGACAATGGTGGGAGATTGAGAAGGTGTGGTTCCATCAATATGACCAATGACTTGGATGCCGGAGAGAAGAGAGGTAGCCTGACATTTCCAGGCACGATGACTGGCTCGAGAAAGCTTAAGAGTGATGGAAGCATGGATAAGAAGAGTTGTTTTTGATGGGTTTGTGGTGGCTGCAGCCATGGTAAAAGATATATGGATCGTGTGAGATGCTGTTAGGCTAAGGCTAAGGCTGATACCATATAAAGAATGGTACTTTTCTGTTTTCTATATTTCAATCTGAAATATAGTACAAGGATATAAATATACAATTGTGCAATAATCTTATTTAATAAGATTAATGACAATATTGATATTGATCTTATATGCTAGCTGGAGGAGTTACAAAAACAGATTTGAATTATAGACAGGTTTGTTAATTGAGATTAATACAGAGTTGAAAATGTAGACAGCAGAAGCATAGATCAAGGCATGACTGAAGGAGCTGTGCTGACTGTTCTGACAACTTTACTTTCTGCGTTCTTTGTGAGAACAAATTGAATTAAAATCCCGACAAACACATTAATTAGAATTACTTCCCTGAAGAATAAAGTTACTCAACCTACTCTAAAGCTCATGTTTTCTTCTCCCATCGCACGAAGCATAAACATTAGCTAACATAAAGGAATTATCACATTTCTTAAACCGCCCACCAATAATAAGAACATGCTCAAAACTGATTATAAAATCCACTTCCAAAACTTATCATATTTCTCTCTCTCTTTTACTTATACACTTTATTTAAAATGTGTAAAATAATTAAATAGCTCAATTATTTTGGGACGGAAGGAATATTACACATTAGACGAAATCCTCACATGATATTGGAACACTCAATTTTTCTGTAGAAGTTGAATTTGTACCTATTGGATTGACTTTGATCTGGTTCACTTGTTGTGAACATACTTGTCTCTGTTGTTGCATATCTGTCTTAGTTGACAACTTCAAATTTACACACTCCTAAAAAACAGCTAGATGACAAATGAGTTGAAAAAAATGAGACGGCTACCTTTATTGAACTTTCTTTTTGGTCAATTTTTTTTATGTGAGTAGAATAGTATATAATAGAAATACTCAGATAATATTCAAATTAATTTGAAAATCATTTAGTATAATCTTAGTTATATTTTATCATTTTAAATAACATTTTATAATTAGGCAGTCATCCAATAATTAAATTATCTAATAGTATTTGTTAACTAATAAAAATGAAAGACTTGAACAAATGCTGAAATGAATTAAATTATCTAATTGTGTTTGTTAACTAATTAAATCCACTTGTTCAAAAAAACTAATTAAATTATCCAATTCTCGCGTTCATAGACAAGGCTTATAAAAAAGTATAACATGACTATATTTAAATTTATCATTTTAAAAGGGTGGGCTCAAATTGCATAATTGAGTAACAAAGACAATAAATGTTCTTGATCAATTTTCATTTGCAAGTGGTAAAAAAACCGTTTATGTCAAGTTTACAAGCAACACATTATTTATTTTATATATTCCTATAGATAGAGTGAAATGAATGTCAAAAAATCTGGTAAGAAACTCTTGGCCGCCGGTGCTTTGTTTCTATCTATAATTCAGAATTGTATGGTAGAAAATGCATGGAATCACCAAGTATCATTATAGCTGATTTTGTAAATATTTTAATGCTAGGTTCAATAAAGTTGCTTGGAACAAACTCAGAGCATAATAATCCCTTGACAAGTGCATACATTTAGAAACAGGTTCAAAGCATAACAACAACGATTTTAGAATTTTTTTTCCCTCGTCTACTTGAAATTAAGATATATTAATTAAATTTAGAGGGTACATTGTGTCAATAACGTGATGATAATATAAAAGATTAAAATAAACACAAAGCAAACCTTGATTGAAGCCTTCATTCAAGTCTGCTCAAGCTAAGACAAAAGCTCCCCGACGACTCTTTTTGCTAGCATTGCACCTTTTTATGCAACACGCAGTGACATTACAAAAATTAATGGATATTGTTATGCCTCTAATGATTTGTTTATTTAATGAAAATGACACTCACTATCATGCAAATTTACATGTATATACTTGTTTATTTTATTATATTCATTTCATCATTAAAGTTAGCAATTTTGTCCAGTAGGAAAAATAATTTAGAAATTTTGTATTTGTTATATTAAAAATGAAAAAAGATTACACAGTCTCAGACGTGTGTCTTCCAATTGTTTGATTGAGAATACTATTTTTGACATATTTTATATCGCATATACTGTCATGTTCGTTTAATTAGCACATACTACATAAAATATATAATTGTTTTGTTAAAAATCTTAAATTATTAGTTTACAGCATGTACATTTTTTGCTCTCTATTTTATCCTTATGCTTTCTTTCAATTAATTGGTTTCTCTATGACTCTATCTGTCTATCCTTGTTAAACCAAAACAAAAATTTCATAAATATATTCCGATTGTAGTTGAAAATAAATTCTAAAATTAAGATGGTGCCTAATTGTGCTGCATCAAACATTGCTTTTGAAGTTTTTGTATATTGTAGAAATTCATCTTCTTCCTCTTCCATTCTCTCAAACAATAATCTTACAAGATTTTGAAATCTTCATCGTCATAATTTGATAGTTGGTCTCTCTAGGTACATGTTGAAAGAAATGTTATGAAGGCTTCTTTTAAACCAAAAATATTTATCAACAAAGAAGTGTGTACATGCATTGAGAGTGATCCCAATGTTCAAGAAGATGAAGAACATATAAAGAATCGATCTTACAAATAACCTGCTAAATAAATTTGTTGATATCAAAATCAAACCATGATAGACATCAAATAACTTAACAAAAAGCGCATCTCTCTACCCTTCATAGAGAAACCAGCTACAACAAGAATAAAACACTCTCATTTAAGATAGGAAAAATAAAATTAATAAGTGAATAAGTGGAGAATTGATATTTAAACATCAACCACTAATACATTACATCTATTTAACTGTCCTCAAGCAAATTTTTGAGTTTTGGGCTTCAAGTGGAGTATTTAAGGAAATTTTATCCTATACCCCTACACTTATACTTTCACCCCTACAAATTATAAAAAGTTCCAATTTTACCCTTTTTATGATTTGATTTCACCCCTACAAAATATTTCTACCAATTAAAAGATGACCCAGAATTCTCTAAATATTTTTTTACCGGAAATGGCATGCATCCTGCAAACTCATATTCACTTAATCTTGAATCAAGAAATTCTTCCATGATCATTGATGTATTAACAACAAATCTTCCACAAACTCAAATTCACGAGGTTGAACCAATGTTCACCTCTACAAATCATATAAATTTCCAAATTTGTCCCTTTTGTAATTTGATTTTACCCTTACAAAATATTTCCCATGGATACTTGTTTTTTCAGAACCGAGTAAAATTCCATAAAACTTGATCCATGTTTTTCCTATGCAAAAATTGTATAGAACACTATGACAGATTTATGAATTTTTAAACAAGTAAACCAAACACTCAATAAAAGATTTTGTCATCGTATGATGGTAGATCTTTTGTTTAATTTGTTGTATTTTTCAAAAAATTCTGCAAAAACTATTAGATTCATGGGAAAATATGAACAACCTTGGACAAATCATGTAAATCATAATCAAATGATTTTCGATTAAGCGGTAATTATTTGTATCCAGGTTGAAAAATTGATTCTCTATTCTCTTTTAGTTCCTTTCATTTTGATGATTATTCATGCAATTAGAAATTGTGAACGAAAGTTGAAGATGAAGAACGTTTTTCGGTAACCTAAACAACTGTAATTTCATCTACGAAAATCTGCAGTTCAGCCACGGTTTAAATTTCAATTTGAAGAAATCTTGTGTTCGATTTCAAACTTCCGGAAAACTTGTTCTGTCAAAAAAAATATTGTAGGGTGAAGTCATAAGACAAAAGGGTTAAAATTGGGATTTTTTATGATTTGTAGGGGTAAAGGTATAAGTGTTGGGGTACATGGTAAAATGTTCAGTATTTAATTGGTGTATTTATCATTGCCCATAATACATTACATATATTTAATTTACTCTTTTTGACATTACATAATATGCACAAAATACATTTTCTTTTTTCTCTTTCACATACCACGTTGCTACACTCTTTATCATAAATTGTAGCTTACAGTGGACAATGCTTTTGTCTAGTAAAAAAAAAAGTGAACAATGCTGTTGTATTTCATTTATCCATCGTGAATGTACAATTTATAGTATAGAAAGTGGGGGATAGACGTAATTGTAAAAATTTAGAGTAGTTTAAATAGACGTGAAAGTAGGGACAAAAACACTTCGTAAGTACAGATTCAGGATTTTTTTTTCTTCTTTCAGTTCAATTGTGTATTTTCATAAATAAGCAAGGTTTATTTGTTCAACTTTAAACAAACGTCAGGTGAATAAAATTGTTTAGGTGAAAGTATATATTTTGTGAAAATATATCTAGCTTGACACTTTACCATATTATCTAAATAAACAATTGGGTTGAGTTTGAGGAAAAAAAACACATTGGGCTTTGTCATAAGTTATGAGTCATACGCGTCCATTAATAAATTGGGCCGATCTTGATATTTTAGTAAGCATCCTCAAATTTATTTTGGCAAATTCTTTTTCCACCCTACCATTTTTTCAAGTGTCCTATGAATTTCAAATCTAGTACCACTATATCGCACAAAGGGGTGTCAACGGAAATCATGATAGAGTAGTGTTCTTTTTTTTGACAAAAAATATTGGTGTTTGATGGAAAACATGCGTGGGTGGCGTGTTGTTCTTTGTTTTCGTTAATTAGTTTTTCGTAGTAAAAAACATTATTCTTTCTGGTTTTATAATTCAAACAATATCAAACGCCCTCCAAAACACATCAAAACATTTTCAGAAACCCACCATTTTTTCGGATTTTATAAACCGAATATGGTGTGTGAGAAGAAAGGAGGGTGTAAAAAGAAATATCATTTATATTTTAGAATAAAAATGTTCATAGACTTATTTTATTTTTTGACAAAGTTCATAGGTTCTACATTTAGCTTGTTGACTTGTGTGATCATAAATATAAAACATGTTCTGAATTTCTTTTCCCACCCCTAGAGATGGCAATGTCGCCCGTCTCATTCGGTTAGACCTGATATGCTATTAGACCGCTAAAACTAGGATGGGATAAGCCTACTTGAAATGGTGCGCTCAAACACACACCCTACTCTGTCAAGAGTCGGACGGGTGGACTGACCCTTCTAACAAATACTAGTATGTTTTTCAAAAATCTTTTATTTTTTGTGACAAATGTTGTTAAAAAAAAATAAGTTATTGTCTAGAAAGATCTTTTTTGTTTCAAAATCATTTTATTCTCATCCTAATCTCACCTAAGGGTGTGTTTGTTTCAAGGATTAAATTTACAATCCTGGGAATAACATTCCCTGGAACATTATTTCTATGAATCTTAATCCTATTAAAGTCTTTGTTAATTATTTTAGTTTCCCAGGAATGTTTTTAAATATATTTAATTTATAATTTAAAATAAAAAATAAAAGAGTTAAAATGGTGTGATAGTGGGAAGTTATGGGTGGTTACCTCTTATTCCCATGGGAATAAAAGATCCTTCTACTTTAACATGAGAATAATAAATGGAAAAGTCATGTGTAAATTATATTCATAGGAATAAAATATACCTAGGCATAATTTATGATAACTTGAAACAAACTTGGGAACCAAGGATTCCCAATGTCACATTCCTAAGAATAAATTTGCAATCCATGAAACAAACACCCCCTAAAGAATTGTCAAAAATCGAACCTAAAGAAAAAAAATTCTTTTATTGTATTGAAAGAAAATCACATATTTCAATCAATACAAATAAATGACCTCCAAAGATATGGATAAATGAGTCCCCTCCAAAGAAAAACTAGAGAAATACTCTAATTATGATAGGAGTTCATGCCATATTTTTTTTTTGTTGTAAAAAAATCAATTACAAATTCTTTTCTTTCGTACTAAAATTGAGTTATAATTTCTGGCAAAGAATGAAACTCATACATTCTTCTTAGTTATTTACTTGAAACACCTAAAAATTTAACTATAACCTACTAAAACAAATAATATGCTAAATGACACGATAGGATTTTCGTGCCAAACACACGAATGCGGTATCTTGTACTGGTCCACCCTATCAAACATGTTTTCATCTTCATATCTACTTTTCAATTTGCAATCGGTTTTGAGACCTGCTATTAATATTATTTTTTTGCTTGTAACACACAATTCTCGTCCATTGAATAATCAAATTGTTTGATGATCATATCTACCTACTTTTTTTTTATGGTATTTCATTATTTATAAGTTGTGGCAGTGAGATGCTCAGAAATTAGAATCATAAGCTGTGGCGATTGTTTTGTAGGAGCACTTTTTATTAGCTTTTAAAATTAATATTAAAATAATTGAAACAAGTCCATAAATATTGTAAGCAAAGCGTCGTGTGTCTTGCACGACAAAAAGCTTCGTGCTATTTAGCACTCCTCTTAAAGAAAAGTCCTCCAATTTTTTTGGGGAAAGCAATTGTCCAAGTGTTTTGTGCTTTAAAGAATGCTCCAATTTATTCAAAGGGAAGGAAACATAAAATTTGGCTCGCTTGTTATTTATTAACACAATAAAAATAAAGAAATATTGTATTAAGGATCTCGTAGGCTAAGCACGTGCTCGCACACGAATTGTTTTTCTAGCGGACTGAATAGGACGGGCCAACTAGAATGGATGGGCTGAAAATTATCTTATTCAATCCATCTAATGTTGTGTGTTAAACGAGTTGCTCCGGTGGACCAGTTCTATTTTGCCACCCCTACCCACGCCACACTTCTCATAAATGAATTGGTTTATTAACCTATGTAAGTTATTGTAACTTGGTTCCATAATTTATTTAAGTTAATGCAACTTGATCTCTAAATAGATGAATATGATATTATATTTTCTTAAGTTAAGAGACCAAATTGAGAGGCCAACTGGATTTTTAAAATAATTTAAGCCTTTTTATTTTTTACTAGATGTGGCCCTTTAATTAATTATTTACCATAAAAGATAAAGTATTAAATAATACTCTTCTCAATTAAATGAAAATATCTACTGGATTTTTAGAATAAGTTAAGAGACCAATGATGTATTCAAGCCTTTTTATTTTTTACTAGATGTGGCCCTTTAATTAATTATTTACCATAAAAGATAAAGTATTAAATAATACTCTTCTCAATTAAATGAAAATATCTAGGTCCTTATTATAAGAGAAGAAAACAAAAAATATCAAAACCAATAAGGTTATTAATTGTTGTTATCTTTTTATTGTTTTAGCAAATATGCCCTCATAAAAAGTTGTGATCGATTAAATGCATCCATCAATATTAAAGAGACAAAATTTAAATTGATGGTAAAAAGGTCCAATAAGCAATAAATACACCTTACTTTTTTTTTTTACAAAAAATACACCTTAAAAATTGAAACTTTTTCTTATAAATGGGACTAAAAATTCTCTTATATTAAAGATCGGAGGGAGTATTCTGGAATACTTTTTTGAAATAGTGGAATTAACCTCCTCCTCTTGATTCAAAATTTGAACAGACAAAGTAAATGAATTTTTAATGAAGAAAGAAAGACTTTATAGTTCATAGATCGGTTATTGCTTTAGGTGGAATTCAATTTCCTTATGTGTGGAGAAACAGAAACCATCGTACACTTGATATAACCCACACAAACTCATTAAAGAGAACACTCCGACAAAAATCTTGCATGAAACCAAAATGTATTTTGGGTTTTGACTGCTTCGCTAGCTTTTGGGCACCGCCATAGTATACTACAAATCACATTTTGTAGCGGAATATAGGGGATTTCTCTACCACCATAGGGGTCATAAAGAAAGTTTGTTCCATAAAAGGCAAAGCAAGTTTCAAAAGATTGTCCCACTAGTCGTGGTAAAGACAGAAAACAAACCCCGTGGCATGCACTAGAATCCTGCCAACCTTTTTATTGCCTAAGAAATTTCTTGGAAATTCTCATTAATACATAGCTGTCCCAATTAATATAAACCATGTATCCCACACACAACTTTATAAAGATCAATCTCAATATTATTTGAAATATATACAAAATAATGAAACAAGTACACCCATGGTAACTGACCCACGTTTTTCCATTTTTGCATGGATTGGAAAAGACAATACATGCTCTTAGAGTCAAAATGTTGAATTATATAGTACTTTGTCTTGACTATATATTTCTCATTGCAAAGTATACACGAACATAAATGAGAAAGCCAAATGGTAGTACTGGTTTAGTAATGGCAATGCCAGTTCAAAGATCCGAAGAGAAGACTTTATGCATGCACGAGTAGACAATAGGATCCATAATCGTCTTCCTCGATTGCATTCAACTTAAATGAATTTTAATGTTGATGAGACCACTATAACTTCTATAGTTGAATTACTCACTCAAGAGACAAAATCTGCATGATGGCCTATACATAGAAAACCATATATTCAAATTCAAGGTCATGGATAACTGCATGCGCAAAAGGAAATATTCGATCGAATAAAAAAATGTGTACTACTTTCCTTTTTGTCTAAATTACAGTATATTGTATACAGAATTAAAGACAACCAACTAATTAAATTTTGACTTAGCAATGCTACTTTTAAGTTTTTTTTTCTTTCCTAAAAGTATAACTTTTGCACTACGTCATTCGGCCATGGTTTTTTTTTCCTTTCTTCAAAGCAAGAATAATAATTTTATGATAGAATTAAGGCAAACACGATGACATTTTCATGTCAATTGCTCAACTCTCTTTTGCAAGGGGGTAAGCGTGTGATTATAACGGTACTAGACTAAATAAGGGAATTTGAATCCATTTTCACTTTAGGATAGAAGTAGACTTCAAAATATAAGTATATGACATTATAACCCATTGGGTTGGCCTAGTGGTATTAGCTTGGAACCTGGGAGTGTGCTCCTTCTCAAAGTCTCAGGTTCGATTCTCTCTGGTGCCAATTTGAGGGGTTAGTTTAATTTCTTCAAAAAAAAAAAAGTATATGACATTATTTACATCTCTCAAACTAATATTTCTTCCAAGAGAATGATGAAGAAAGGCTAGTTGAACCTATTGAAGATGAAGTTGTGCATAAGAAATGTTCAATTGGAATAGTGCAATTTTGACATCCGGTGTCAGAATGATTATAATTATACCTTTTCGAAAAGGAAATTGGTCCTCAGGTAAAACTCATCAGTTCGCCATGACATATGGGCTTTTTAAGTCATCCGAGTTCGTCTGAAACCCGAAAATTAGTTTTTATTATTTCAGCTCAATTTTAATAATTGTCTGTTTTATTGTCTGTTTCGATATTTGGTCAATTAGGGTTTCCTTATTATTTAAACTTCAGTTGTAGCCAAAGACACATATTTTACCTTATAAAGTTAACATACAAAATTTTCATATTCGTTTAGAAGAATATTAGTTTCAGCGATGTAAATAATGTCGGATACTTAATTACATTCAGAAGTCTACTCTTAAACTGAAAACAAATTCAAATTCTCAGGATCTAAGTATGTCTTCTAATATCTTTGAATTCTTTTTTTTTGGTTACAATATCTTTGAATTCTTTAAGTTTATGAAATTTAAGTTAAAAAAAAAAAATTGTTTCTTCGCATTTTAATTTCAAGTCTTTAAATTTTTAAACATCTTTGTTCTAATGTCATTTATAGCTTCAAGAATTTTATGTTTAGTACAATTTTAATTTTTGTCATTTTAAAGTTTTTTTAAATACAAGTCTGTTTACAATTCACTATGTTATTAAATTTAAAAAATTATTATGTGCATAATAATTTACGGAAATTTATAATTTTAATTAGTTTATAAATGATAACATCAGTTTATGCACATAATATTCAAAATCTTAATGGGCGCTCTAGTTAGTAGTGTGAAGTTTTTTGTTCAAATACAAAATAAAACATCATTAAGGTAGTACGTGTGTTTCATGCTGAAGTAACACTTTTTCGTAAAAAGAAAACAAAAATGCTGTAGTAACTTTGTAAACCTTATTTTTTTTTTTTTTTTTTGTAAACCTTATTAAGGTAAGTGGAAGGCTTTTAACATGATGACAACATAAATTGTGACACTTGTCAAAAAAAAAAAACATAAATTGTGACAGAGACAGAGGTTAATCAAATTGTGATTGTTTAGTGATCATTTGTTTTTACAGGTTGTTGTGTCATAAATGTACTATATTATCTTGCTGCGCTCATGTCTGGTTTTTGTTACTTATTATTTTATATGGAAAAACATTATATTGTTGGTGCTGCTTGGTGCTCGCATATCTTGTGCCTTAGGCTCTTATGAAATAAATATACTTTTTAATTTTATAGAAAATAATAGGAGCATATATAAGAAAGAAGACATAATCCACGTGAAGACGCAGAGAAATAAATAAGACCAGAGAACAGAAAAACAGTGCAGTTTTTATGAAGAAAGTCTAAATGTAATGTGATAAAAGAAAGATGTAATGTATTTTTTTTTTCTCAAGCAAAGTGGTAAATGCCACTAAAATTTATATACACAATTATAAGGTTCTGAATTCGAACTCGAATGAAAAATTTTAATTTAATAATATCGATATTATTCGTTGAGTTAGAGCCTATAAAAAGTTAATAGATATTGTCAAGTTTCAACTTGTCTTTCGTGGAAGTTGAACATGCATGCCTCAAGATAAGTATCACAACTTATTGACTCCCATTGTCAATTGAGCTTCAAAATTACTCCATCTGTTTCATTATAATAGTCTTTTTGAATGGTGTAGATTGTTAAGAAAATAATTAGTTGAATTGATTTGAATGGTAAAATTAATATAATTTACTGTAACACTCTTATTAATTGTAACTATTAGAGTAGTTAAATTGGATGAAAATTAATAAATAAGGATATATTAATAAAAAATAATTAATTTCACAATAATACTATAAAGTGATAATTATTTTAAAAGATAAAAAAAAATGTTAAAGTGATAATTAAAATGAGACAAAGGAGTTAAAATAACTTGAGATGAAAGACATTTCAAATGGGCACATGAGACAGAGGAAATATTTCAGTGTGGCCAAAATAAAGACAATTATGTAATTGATCAATCATTCATTCATGGAGAAATTTCTACATCGTAATGGTGTCTATGCTACAGACCTATGGGGCCCATTACTAGGGTACTAAAATTTCTTGTATGGCATATGGGTGAAAGGGGCATAATTATATGTGGCAAAGAGCCATGTTCAAGTGACCCTTCTTGTCTCCATCAACAAAAGAAAGGGCTTGTCTTGCAAGTTGTTGGCTAGCTCTCCTTCCATGAGAGACTCTTCGACGTGCTAGTTGAAATGTTCAATACTCTTTCTAATCACAGATAAAATAAGAAAATTACGGTGAATAAGAAAGTTAGTAAATTGTAACTAATTTTCTAAATTTCATGTAAAACACAAGTTAAATTTACTAAAGTACTATCTTTGTTGATATTTAAAAGAAAAATTCATTCAACTATCTGCATTAAAAGTTTTTGAATTAAATTAAGTGTAAATTAGAAATACTAACATTAAACCATTTAAATTTAGTTAACTTTAGCTTATAATTATGATCAAGATTTGATGTAATTTTTTTGTTTATATATATTAGGGACCGGGGAGTAGTTAACATTTCCTTCATTATTTATTACAAGAACCTCCAGTAAAAATATCGGATATTAAAAAAAAACGATAGCTTAATAAATTTGTCTAAAATATGAATTATATGTACATATTTATCAATGTAATTATTACTATCATGAGAGAGGGGGAGAGAGAGTCTATTTATATTTTTCAATGCTAAATTAAATAAGAGCATTTTGTAAAAAGAATTATCAATGAATATGAAAAATGTTATTGTAAATAGGAAAAGATAGAGAAATGACGGAGGAAAACCATTATATAATTCAAAGGAGGAATGATATCTATACAACTTTTTTTTTATAACTTTTTGGACTTTCTTTTCTTTTGTGAGAAAAATAGTAAAGAAAAAAAGAATGAGAGAGAGTAAAAACATAATATAAATATAACAGAGAGTGTTGTCTTAAAAATTCTCACACAATAATCGTATAAATATAATTTCTCAATTCAAATTGTGCAGGTGTTTTATGTTCCATAGCTTGCGCTTCATCATGTGAAACCCACGTGTCACTAATGCCACGTAGTCAAAATTGTCATCTTGCATGTCAAGTTGTAAAATGATGAAACAAATTCCTAACTATAGCTAAAGGTGGCAAAACAGATCTTGTCCGTCGGACCGATTTGTTCAACTCGCTATTTTTGACGGATTGGATTGAAGTTTTGAACTCTTCAATTCTAGTTGGTCCACCACATCTAACTCTAAAAAATGGTACAAATGGAATGAGAGACCCATTTAGCTCGCTTTATCTAGGGTTGATTTATTCATTTGGAGCGGACTAACCCAACTTAAATTCTTAGGCCGATAATCGAGTTCATTTGTTGAAAGCATAAATTTCTCCATCAAAAGAGTGACATGTAAATATAGAACCCACTTAAATCATCCAAATAGAAAGCTCTATTGTGGGTGTTGTTATATGTGTTTTCAATTCGCAAGTGTTCATCATACCCTCAATTCAACCAGCTTTTTGCTTATGTTAATTTCTCGAAAACTGACTTGACTCATCTAAAAGTTGCTTAATTCTGAGAGTTCAAGTGATTCGTGGAGAGAGCCATTAGCCAGTACCTATACTCGTTATCCTTTTTAAACGAAACAAACTTTATGAGAGACTTTGATATGATTATCAGAAAGTTTAACAAAGCCAATTGTTTACTCCGTACATTACAACTTTGCTTTTTGGTTGTTTACCACTTTGCTTTTTTTTTTTTCTTTTTCTTTTTTTAGTTGAAAACACCTCTTGCACGATTTGAGCCTGCATACGCACTTAGTGACGAATTTAAAAAGGTCCTTCAAGTTTAAATTTCAACAATTAAGTCATATTTAATGGACTTATATTTAAGTAAACTTTACCTAACTTGGTCATAAATATTTAATATTTAATGGCAATGTTCAAAGATATCTTTTAATTAATTTTTAGGGGCTTTTAAATGATTTTTATAAAGTCACATTAAATATATAAAAATAAAACCCATTACAGCCAAAAGCAATAATCTCCAACTAATTCATTAGTGGTTGACTCAAAGAGGACTTTATTATTTCAATAGAGTTGTTAATTATGTTAATTATAGAAATTTCTTCAGTTTAAGAATATTTTATATTGTTGGTCAAAATAGTCTATGATGAGAACTAATTAAAACATGCCCAAAAAATACTTAAAAAATGACTAACTTAACAAATGTTTTTTTTGAATAGAACTTAACAAACATTTAAAAAAATTATAATCAATTAATACTTTTTACTTTTTCAAACATCATAGTTAGAGAATTGAAAACAAATTTAGGTTAGTGGAGACAAACCAGGCACAAATCAAGATATAATTGAATTTACATATAGCTTTAAAATTGCATAACTTCAGACTTAAAACACAAATCAAAACATGAAATGTGAACAGAAACTAGTTTAAGTCTTAAACAAAGTTTTTGTATGTGCTACCTAAGAGAAAACCACGTCCATATTTGGTATTAATTATTTGCAAATCATAGGAGAAAAAGACCTAAATGTTGACTTTATCCTCCGACAAACAACTACGTGTTTTGCTATATACTCATTGGCCTTGAAAACTGTTATTGGATTTGAATCAGTGGAAAATAATCCATAACAAAGTCGGTAAAATACAATCGCCAGCGTCGGTGGTGTAAGCCGCGGCGTGTGGCCGCTTATCTCGCCGGCGCTCTTCTTTATGTACATACAGTACGTAAGCAATAATCATGTTCACACCATTGCCATTAGTTAGTAATTATTGTTTCAACAACATTACTATAAATAAATAAAATAAAATTTAGCACGATTTATTTGCAAGTAGTATATCACTATATTGCATCTCTTTGGGACAAATAAATTATTCCCCCCTTCACTTGTCACGTTTTATAAGCACGTTATCCCATTAAGAAGAGTATGTTGGTATATTTAATATGTATATTTTATGTATAGATGTATTTAAAATATTCTTTTGTATATGTATTAGTATATCATCTTGTGATATTATTACATGTTTATTTGGAAGGAAAAAAAAAAAGAGTGGAGATACAAAGATTGCTGGGTGTGATAACGGTATTTTTTTGAACAGACTAAAATGATGTATATATATATTCACAAGAGATCCCCCGCACAAGGAGTGCAAAGGAAAGATCAAACAAAAGTTTTTACAAAGTCAAAGCTGCCCAACAACGGGATGTAACCAAAAAAGAAAAAGAAAGCTAACAGATACCCATACAACTAAGTGGGTGTTTCCACCATTCGTGGTAGCTATAAGAGAAAACAACCTGTTTAGATTTTAACCACAAAAAAGAATTAAGCTTAACCTTCTCTAAAAGCACATCAACACTTAGTGTTACATTATTGAAGACACGGTTGTTTCTTTCTTTCCAAATCACCCAAACCGATGCAAACCAAATAAGCCGAAGATAAAGGTAAGAGAAACTAGGCAAACCAGCCTGATGAGTAAACTGCACAAAATGATGACGTAAATCTCCATGAAGAACCGAAGAAATACCTAACCAATGCAACACATGTGACCAAAGGGAGCCGTAAGTGGTGCACCCTAAAAACAAATGAGTAACCGTTTCCAATTCCCCACAACCTGTATTATCATGTCACCCTCACCAAAAACAAAAAATAAAAATAAAATAAATGTTTCTAATAAATTAAAATATAATTTATATATTTAGTTAGTTAATATGGACCTCTAAAAAATAGTCGAACAATGAACATGTACCTTTAGTAAAAAAAAATAATAATATTAAAATCTATCAAATATAGGAGGATCCATTGTTGAATCGGGTTGATATTGGACAATCCCAAGTTTAAGAACAATAATTTTTATCAACAAGATGCTTGTAAAAAGGACATAGGGAAGTATAAACCACAATTATCTTTAGGGTGGTATTCGATGATTATATACCGCAAATAATGTTTCATCCATCACATTCACACCAAGAATTTTTTTCATGCAACATAATTTAAAGTTTGATCCATATATAAAACATATCATAATATCCAACAACTCACACTTCACATCCAAATAGACAGAGTGTGTTTTAATTTCTTATCTCTACAATTTCACCATTACAAATAAAATAAAATAAAAAGTGGGATTCTAACTCCTCCAAAAAATATTCGACCGGGGAGTAAAAAACAATAAACCAGAGTTAATAGTAATACATAATTATGCATGCATACATAGGCTCTATCAAGCTTCATAGTTCACACCATAACCAAGCTATCGTTCTTCTTGTTCATGATGATCACGAGAAGATAGCCGAAAAACCCAATTGGAAATAGATTTCTTCGTAAAACTTCTAGAAGCTTGGGTACTTCTAGTCTTCTTATTATTACTGCACCCTTCACCATTAATGGAGTTTGCAACAAAGTCCTTTAACCTTTTCATAGCTAAGTTTAATGTATCTTCTGACATGTTAGCAAAACAAACACGAAACCACCCAGGTTCGGTGCAATGACATGAAGCACCAGGTGAAATGTTCAACCGAACATCGAATAATATCTTCTTCCATAGTTCCATTTCAGCTTCAAATGTATTTGAATTAAGAAGGTGTCTCATATCAACCCAGCAAAACAAACCAGCATTATTTGTTTTGAGACAACTAATACCTGCTTTTTGTAATCCATTAACAAGCATTTTTTGTCTTTTTTTAAGCCTCTTTTGATTCTCAAAAATGTAGTTTTTTGTGAATTTTTTGTCACCTAGCATAGATGAGAGGAGATATTGAGTTTGTGATGAAACCAAACCAAAGCTCGACATTTTCGTTGCAGCTGCAACGACCATGTCGTTTTCAGAATAGATAGCGCCTACACGGAAACCTGGCAAACCCAAGTCTTTGGAGAGACTATAAACGACATGAACTCTTTCCGAGATGTCAGCGTCAAAATCCTTAAGATCATTTCTTTCCTTAAGGATTTCCATGACACTGATGAAACTCGGAGAGGTAAAAACTGTCCCTGAGTAAATTTCGTCGCTTATTAAATGCATGTCTTTGTTGTCTTTGATGAAGTCAACGAGAAGGTTTAATTCACTCTTTGACATTGTAGTGCCTAGTGGATTTGATGGATTTGTGACTAAGACACCTTTGACTTTAAGGTTCTTGTTCTTTGCTTCTTCATAAGCTTGTTGCAAAGCCGATTCTGTGATTTGGAAGTTATTTGAGCTTGTGCATTGTATTGGCACTATCTCGACCCCAGTTCTCCATTTTAAGTCTCTATCAAATCTGCATATAAAAATATTGGCAATTTAATGAGTTTTTATCAATTATATAAAGTTTTATTTTTATTTTTATAATTAACGAAAAAAATTTAGTAGAAAAAACTATCACATGCATGCAAAATAGTATATATATGAAAATAAATTACTACGTACCCTGGGTAATAAGGAGTGGGAAGGAGAAAAGCTTCTCCTTGTTCAGCAAGGCAAAACATGAGTGTCTCATTTGCAGAAGTGGCACCAGCAGTTAGAACAATGTGGTTTGGATCAAAAGTGACTTTGTTTCCTCGAATCTCAGCCATGAAATCTACCAATGCTTTCTTGAAAGAAGGTAGACCATGGTAGTCTTGGAAGAGAGCAAGCTCTCTAAATATTGATTTTCCATCACGTTTGAATCCAGCTACATCTGGGTTCTTAGCTAGCCATGACTCCAATAGATCAAAAGACAGCTGCAAATAATGACAAAAATCTTGTTAGCCCACAACCTTAATTATTTAGACATTATATGATGGCTTGGTCTAGTTAGATTGTGACACAAAAACACACAATGAATTAGTTTTGTTTTTTCTATAGTTTTGTCTTTCTTAATTAAGATTTTTTTTGGTCCCTAAAAATTATGTGATGAGCTACAACACAAGAACTTCTTAGGAGATAAACCATATCAATACTAGACTTGTTCAAACACGTTTAATTATGAAGTTTTGATGTGATCGGATACATTAATGTGTAGTTTAATTGTGAATGATATTTAAGCACACTAAATAAAAATATGGTTGGTGGGATTATTAATATGAATTAAAAATATAGTTAACCTGATTCTCTGCAAGGCCCATTTGAATAATTCCCTTGGGGTTTTGAACTTCATCATAAGGGTTTTTCTCATATTCTTGCCACCCTAGGAAATATGAAGAATCTTGGCCATGAGAGTTGCATGTGGCTTTTGTAGATAGCAACTTCATTTTTTTCTTTTATGTGGTAGGGGATTACTAAGAGTAGGAAATGAAAAATTAAAAGAAAGAATGTATGAGAGGGACTAGACTATAGAGAGAGATACTTGATCTTTGGACTAAAATGTTAGAAGATGGATGGATTGGTGTATGATGTTGTAGTGAGGCAAGTATTTATATATGCAAAATCAATCACATACCCAAAGGTTACCACGTGATGCTGAAAATAACACTTTTGACCAAAGTAATAGTCTCACTCTCATTGCCAACGCGGAAAGATAAAGTGATATATATGGTGGAAAGTTGCAAAACCCTTATGAATGAATGTGTTAATGTTTTGTATTTTACGCACTATACCCACCGTCCCATACAATTCACGCAAAATATACACACTCCCTAATATTGCTCTTAGCTTATAAAATATCATTTATGTGTCATCCACTGGCTACACTATTCCATCTTAATCTTAACACAAAAATTATGTGTTACTCCAAAGATTTATTTCTATGTTGGTAAATATTTTTTTGATTAGAATGTAGTTAGGGTTAATTTTTAGAAAAACAAAAAGAAACAAAAGTGAGTAACTTGTGATGGGAGGGATATAGTAGACTTTTTAGTTGCACCAAGAACACCATACCGACAGCAAATCTCAAAGGGAATGGGCCAGTCACCCACATTGGCCATAAAGACTTTATTTTGATCTTAAGGTATTCCTACATCATGGACCATAATGCTCCCTCTTGTACTAGCCTTCATCAAAAATTTGTCGGCCATTTTCTTTAATCATGTTTTAACTTCCCCAAATAAGCCCAAGCTGAATCTCTTTTCTATGTTTCTGTTTTCCTTAAGCTATTATTTGCTTCAATATTTTGGCACTAGCAGCAAATAAACACAATAGGTGTACTTGTTTGGCTTTTTCCCAATTTTTCTCTCATTAGTAAAAACATGACATGATAATAGAACAATTGAATAACAAAGAGTGAAAATACTGTTTTAGAGAAAGTGGTTTTTTTACGTACGTGTTGTATGTTTCTATTGAAAAGACTAAAAGTGTGACAACATAAAAGGGCATGTATTTTCCATTTTTATTTTCCATATATATTGAGACTAAAAGTGTGAAAATACTCTTTAAGCCGCTAATCGCAACAAAAAAAAAAAATACAACAGTAAGCAGTAACTGTTATTGAAAGGGTAAATTTAATATCACCAAACGGACAAAAAATAAATAACACCAATATATATTGATACGTATTCCAGACACGTATCTTTTTGTCGCTTTTTTTCTTTTTTCTTAGCCTTGTAACAAAAAAAAATAAATAAATATTGATA
The DNA here is from genome assembly GCF_051527215.1 of Medicago sativa. Lineage (NCBI taxonomy): Eukaryota > Viridiplantae > Streptophyta > Magnoliopsida > Fabales > Fabaceae > Medicago > Medicago sativa. Next base: position 7,345,695 of record NC_140753.1, read on the forward strand.
CGTGTTCCAATGATTTTTTCTTTGTTAATATGTTACGTCTAACCAATGTAAATTGATAATTTATAGCGGATAACTTATTGCGTATTGAGAAATGATCATTGGCACGACACTATTTGCGAATGACAATCCTACAAATACTTTACAGCCCTTGGATCTAACATATATAGCACCATGTTGTGCTGCTTGGTGTGTCTACGAGGGCTGTGTCATGTAGCACTTCTCGTAACTATTTGCTAACAAACATTGCCTCGCAACCCTACAAAAAGATTTCAAGAGCATATATCATTTTTTGAGATGCTAAGCGTTTGAATTTTTAGTGCTTATGACGTATCATTAATTTTTATCGTCATTATCTTAATTGAAAAATTAAAATATGAATTAAAAATATCTTTTACGTTATCAATTTATACTTTTCAGCTATTTCAACCGTAAATATTTTTGTCATATTTCAACCGTAAATATTAATTAAGGAACACTTCAAATTATACTAGTATATGTTCTTCTTATTCGTGTTAACCTTTCGGTTTTTAGCGAAGAAGATTATGATAATTCAAAGTTTACCTGTAAGATAAGTATAGTCTAATAAAAAATTGTTACATCTAGAAATCGAACTTGAATTCTCCTAAACAACTTATTATTTAATGCAGACTATTAACCACTTGAGATTAATTACTTCATAACTTATTTTATATCTTTTTCTTTATCAAAGAAAACCTTAATCAGAATCGTAAAAAATATAAGTTGAATTGTCAAACTTAGACACATATAATAATATAATTATCATGATAGTGGAAATTGAACCACATCATACAACAATGAACGATTAAAAGTTAGCTTTACAAGCTGTTACTCGTTGTCAATCCTCGCTTAATTATTATTATGCTTAAGTATTGCAGTATTTTAAAGTGTACAATCTTTCACGTGAAAAATGTTACTAGTTGTGCACTTAATTTTTCTTAAAAATGTTTCTAATTACTACCCATGTATGTGATGTACACACCATAAAAAAATACTAGACAACAAACAATTTTATCGTGTATCTATACTATATAAAAAGAAAAATACATCTTTCAGCATTTTTGGGTTGAATTTTTTCTTCCAAAAATACCATCAATTTCCAATACAAATAACACACTTGTGACAAATAGATAAGAATAAATTTAAATTTTAAAATAAAAATGTAACAAACACAAATGTTCAGTTTTTTCCTTTATCATTTAAAATGTGTAACAAACTAGATGAATGTATATATATATTTATTTTTTCATTATCCAAATTATACCCTTAAACAACAACTTTTTCTATAATAAAGATTGTTGTTGGTGTCACTAAGAAAATAAGAATTTAGATTATATATATTTTTATTATATTGTTGGTTTCATTGAAATAGATAATCATGATTAGTTTGATTTGTTATAATTTGAAAGTAAAAAACAACTATATTTTCATTTTTAATCAAAATTAAAATTTCATAAAAAACATCGTTCATGATTTTCAAACGTTCGCACAATAAAAAGTCTTTTCGCTAGTTGTATATAAAAAAAAAATATGTATGTTTTTAATTTTATCTCTTTCAATGACATCAATAATAGAGAGTGTTTCTTTCTTTCAAAAAAAAAAGATAGCATTATTATAAAAAAATGGTTTAAGGGTATAATTAGAATATAATAATAAATAATTTAAACTAAAATCTCTTATTTTACATTGTTATATATAATATTGTTCATATTGCGGTGAGGTTGTTCCTAATTAAATAGGATTTAACTATTTTTAATTTTAATTAATAATTTAAGTAATATTATAAAAATAATAAAATAGTTAATAAAATACTTTTAATGAAAGGTAAATTGAAAAGGGAAAAAGTCAACCACTAATAAAAAAGAGTTAATTGTAGAAATACATGGCAAGTTTTTTGCCTCGCTAGCGCCTCCGGTGTAATTGGATTGTTAAAGGATCAAAATAGGAGGAATCTCATATTATAGTGGTAGAATTTGTAATTTTTTTACTGAGTTTATTTTCAAACTTCAAGTATATTTTTTTAATAAGCTAAGTTAACCGACATAAATTGACACAGGAGATAGTCAAACTTAAAATCTTAAGGATGAGCACACTCTAAGGTCTCAAGTCATTGATTCAGCACTACTAGACCAACTCAAATGAAAACTTCACATATATTATTGGGGTTATTTCGATATTAAATATGAAGAAGAAGAAAAACCATGACCAGATTTTCAACATTAAAAAAGAATTGTGATTTTTTCATAGTTTTTTTATTTAATGTTAGATAAATTATCCGCAATTCAAAGAAACCTAAAAAAATCATTTTATTTTATTTTATTTAATAATGACTTTCCGCCAAAGTTTTACCAACATTGTTATGAAAATATCAAAAGCCAGCTAACAATACTCGTAGCTTTTCTCCTTTCAAAAAAAATATTCGTAGCTTTTCTTTTGTCAAAACAAAAATACTAATAGCTTTTCTGAACCGGCGTTTCGAAATTAAGGTAAGTCGCCTGATAGAAAAAAAATTAACAACTGTGAAGCAACCCCTATGCTGTTAGAAAATATTTGCATGAAGTTATATAGTTTGATGTTGATAATTTAATTTGGGCCGAGTGCATTGGGGACCATTTTGATTTTTATAATTAGTACCACTTCAAAGATGTTCCCACTAAGCAGATCTTTCCTTTTTGCTGTCGTGCTATGATGCACAGATGGGATATGGGAAAAACTAAGTCTAATATCGGATAGATAAGACTTTTCGTAAGAGTTTATAAAAATGAGGCATTCATCATCTTATAAAGAGTTTTGTAGGACGAGTTAGCCCCTAAATTCTAACATGGTATCATAACTTCTCCCAAGATCTATTGAGTCATCTGCTATCAGATACATCGGATAAATGATAGTCTCAAGTCTTGAATGTGTGTTTATAAGTAGTGGCAACACTCACGACGATGATGTCAAAATATAAGATATGATACATTAAATATATATATATATATGTATATATATATGTATTGTCTCTGTCAACTGAGCTATGCTCACGGGGACCAAATTCATAAAATTTTAGTAAATAGAATATAGAAATAAAAAAATAAATTAGAAAATAAACAATGAATAATATGCATATAAAGTATTTATTGAGGTTAAATAAATTTAAAATAGACGAAAATAAAACCGAAGAAATAGAGGACATTGATTGGACCAATTTATTTTAGACTATTAACTAGGGCGAGCACGTTAATATCAACGGATCAAGAGACTTACACTTAATTTTTCAAAAAAAAGAAGAGACTTGATCTTAAAAACATATACCCATTCGATCACATTTATAAGAAAAAAACAACTTAAACAAAGGTTTGCATCGGAAAACAAAATACTAAGTAATTGGTGCATCACAACATATCTTAATAGATAGATACTATGTATAGTAATACAACGAGTAAATTAGCATATTCGAGTGCAAACTTATTCATAATCAATGTTGAGATTTGGAGTGAAGATCCAATTTAAGTCATTTTTTTAAGATGCAAAAATGCATTAGTAACACACTAATCCAAAGTCCAAAAAAGATCCACTTTAAATGTAATTGTTAATGTCATCCAAATAATCGAAGGCGCTACTAATATAGTTTTTATTGTTTTAGCTCATATGTATCATGTATGGATCCATTTAACATAATTACATGAAAAATCATTAATATAAGCCTAAGGACAATTATAATGCCTGTTGGCCTGGCTGCATTTTTTTAAGAGTTAAACTCTGCTATCTCTGTAAAAAAAAAAAAAAAAAATATTCTGCTTTCTGTTTGGACTTTAGAGTACCCATTATATTCTATGTTACATTTCTCTAGGCACCCTTTATAGTCATTCCTGATAAATATAATTTTTCCTTTTAAAAAATCTCTCATCTTTTTTTAATTATAAAATTAATAAAGGCATTATATCAACCTCGAGTTTAGCACTTTGAGTTTAGGTTGGCTACAATACAAGTGTGCAATAAATTTCATTATTACTTATAAAAATGAATATATAATGATGTTATCATATATTGAGTTAAGGATAGAGGTGCCAAGTATTAAATAAAAATTAATTAATACTCCACTACAAGACTAGTGTTTGGCTTGGGGGAAGAAAGTGATAAAGTTATAGCTTGTTGAAGTGATCTTGAATTTGGTTGGTTGTCTATGGTAGTACACATGCAGTTTAATTATAGGGTGAATTCCTAGTTGCTAGTTTGTTATTTATGCATTGGTGTGCCTCCTTTTCTTGTACTATGCTAGTTTGCAAATTATATGTTGGCTTTGGATATTTCTTATATTCAAATCTTCTATTATATTCACACATTCTCTTTACTTGTAAAAAGGATATTCAAAAGCATTATAAGCTTATTATAGTGAATAGTGATCTTATTATCTAAATTTAATTATCAAACATATCTTTCTTTTTGACAAAACTTAGGCATATTTCTTTAGGTGTTTTTCATAAGGTTTTTAACTAAAAATACACATGTTTGGATATAACAACCTTAGAGAATATTATGGATTTAAAGAAATCATGATGAATTTAGTTAAAAATCATATGAAAAACATCTAAGAAAATGCACATAAGTTTTTTTGCTATATGTTATTGTTATACTAAGCCTATGTTTGGTTGGGAGTTTGCACCATCAAACGTGCATTTGTATATGCTCCCACCATGATTTAAGTGATAAATCCACCGCTAAAACAAACATACCATAAGTCAACTATCTGATATCACTAAAAAAGTTGTTATTATAAGAAAAATGATATTCCTACAATCATATGGGGCTCAAAAAAGAGGAAAAAAAAGTTTTTTCAAAAGTTGATAAAAATATAGTTGTGTAAATATCATTTCTCTTATTTAAAATGAATGTTAATAACAATTTCTCTAACACTCCCTTTATTTATTAGTAAAATTCGTTTAAGTCTAACAAAACTCATTTTCAAAATATGGGGCTCACATGAATTTCACCTCTTAGAGAAAATGTTTCTAACACTTCAATATTATCTAAAATGCAAGAACGAGAAAGCAAAGACATATGTCAAAATAAAAGGGGTATCAAATCCTCACCTGTTAATTAATCCCACCACATTAACAATGAATAATGTAAATGAATGGTGTTGTCCAAATTCAAGGACAGACTTGGAAAGAGGATACCCCATCTATTCCTATCAAAGCAAACAACAACAGAATTTGGTCTCTAATTGAGGTAGAACGATCTGATTGATGCAATCGATGACATTTCAGCATTAGGGAACACAACTCAAAGTAATCACTATTAAGGGGGCACAATTCTAAAAACATGAAATGAAAGCCCTTCAATTTTGTTTATGACAACATTGTAACCCCAATCATTGTTTGTAATATTGCCAAAACATACTCTCTATTTTTTAGTCAAGCATACTTTTATTTCTTTTTCCTTTGATACGAAATTATAAAGATGTATCCAAATTATTGGAGGCTTGTTTAAACCAAAATGAATAATAAATCTCTATTTCTACTCTCACGTGTTATTGAAGTTACCCTCGAGTTAGTTAAATATTGAAGTATTTAAAGAAGGGGCAAAAGATAGGAAAGGCCACGTGGTTTGTAGTAAAGAAAGGGTTATTATGGCATGTGAAATCCTCGTTTAAGTGTCCCCAATACCCTCTACAACATACAATAAACTTAGATATTAGTCACCGGGACCATTATATAGCTAGGGAGTGCTATTAAAAGAAAGAAAAAGATAGCTATGGAGTACAATATTATGACTCCTAACATGATTTTCATGTTACTCGATTCTTTACTCTCTTACGAGGAAACACATGGTATAACGGATCGGATTATTTTGGGGTGAGTGAAAAAATTCAAACCAATATACAATAATTGGTATGATTTAAAAGTTTATGAAAGTTATTTTTAATTATTTTGAATTGGATCAATTTACTTGTGAGCATCTAAAAAAAAAGGTTTTGTTTTGAATAGTTGAAATTGTGACCTTCTTTAACTCAATTATTGACCCAAATATAAAGGAATAAATAATTTAAATTAATTATTTTGAATTGGTTCAAACTTACTTGTGAGCATCTATAATAGACTTCTCTCATTTGTTGTGGATAGCAAGCATGATTTAATTTAGAAGTTTGATAATGTTTAAAAAAGTGGAAGTTGAACACTTTATAAAGAAGATGACTCATAAACCTAAAATCTTAAGATTTTACGTTAAAGTATGATGTCTCTTTCATTTGTGTTGTTGTTCCAAACTTCTAACCGGACCCATGTTAGAGAGTTATATTAGACTTAAATGAATAATTTAGCTATCTAGTTTAAAAGTAAAATTATATTAGTTTGTCTTTCCTTTGAATGGTTTTTAGTTGGGCCTTTAAGTTAGGACTTTAGTCTTTAGGCCCATTAGGGTTAGTACCATTATCATTCCTATATATAGTGTCTTTGACACACTATGCAAATGAATGAAATGAATCAAAAGTTATTTTATTTTATTTAGTTTATCTTTATTGTTTTATTGCATTGTTTCTTTAATTTCCAACAATGTTGTTCTAGCTCTCTAACAATGGTGCTTTCATTGAGAGTTGGACCACGGAAAGGGCTACCTATAGGCTGGATTAAGGTGTTCCACTGAATACTGATAGGTGAGTGAAGTCGTCAAAAAGGAAAAAGGAAAGGGCTACCATCGGGTCAGTGCCGATAGAGTGAAAGCCGCCGTGGACGTCGGCTCTTAAAGGGCGTGGCAATGTTAGGAGTCCCACATCGAGTATATCAAAGTGCTTGATGTGGTACTTAAGCCTTGAGGTTAAGTGCTTGATGTGGTACTTAAGTCCTAACAATTGGTGTTTTCATTGAGAGCCCAACCCAAAAGACTACCTAAAAGACTAGTCCAATAGGTGGGAGAACCTCAAGGCTTAAGTACCACATCAAGCACTTAACCTCAATTAAGTACCACATCAAGCACTTAACCTCAAGGCTTAAGTACCACATCAAGCACTTTGATATACTCGATGTGGGACTCCTAACATTGCCACGCCCTTTAAGAGCCGACGTCCACGGCGGCTTTCACTCTATCGGCACTGACCCACACTTAACCTCAAGGCTTAAGTACCACATCAAGCACTTTGATATACTCGATGTGGGACTCCTAACATTGCCACGCCCTTTAAGAGCCGACGTCCACGGCGGCTTTCACTCTATCGGCACTGACCCGATGGTAGCCCTTTCCTTTTTGACGGCTTCACTCACCTATCAGTATTCGGTGGAACACCTTAATCCAGCCTATAGGTAGCCCTTTCCGTGGTCCAACTCTCAATGAAAGCACCATTGTTAGAGAGCTAGAACAACATTGCTGGAAATTAAAGAAACAATGCAATAAAACATTAAAGATAAACTAAATAAAATAAAATAACTTTTGATTCATTTCATTCATTTGCATAGTGTGTCAAAGACACTATATATAGGAATGATAATGGTACTAACCCTAATGGGCCTAAAGACTAAAGTCATAACTTAAATGCCAAACTAAAAACCATTCAAAGGAAAGACAAACTAATATAATTTTACTCTTAAACTAAATAGTTAAATTATTCATTTAAGTCTAATATAACTCTCTAACAACCCAACATTATTTGATGTTGTACGTCCCATGTGGCTCCACTCATTCTTGATGGTTCTCTGTCTTTCTCAATTCCTAGGGTGGGGAAAAAAATGGATCAGTATATATCTAACCAATTAATTGGTGATCAAGGTCAACGAAAAAAGTATACTGACGCCTCCTAATATGTTCGTTCAAACAGTGAATTCAAGACTTAATTTTGAAGAACAGAGAACGTACATGTAGTTGGCTCAATAGTATAATAAAGACTAGAGTTTGTCCACTATGAACAATTGACTTTGGTACAAGTAGCAACGTATTGGACTTGAAGTCATGCATGCTAAGTAGCAACTTGGACTTGTGTCTTGATAAGCTTAATTGAGTTAGATACGTTGATTTAGTATATGTTGATATGTAGAAAATTACACAAGAATGAAAGGTAAGTTAGAAAAAAAGAAGAAAAAAACATGGAGCATAAATACCCAAAATGCCCGGTCAATTCACACAACTTATAGATTTTGCACAAATTAGAAAAATGACACCGTGAAATTTTAGACACGCACGTAAGAAGTTAAACATGTATCGTTGATATAATTTTAGATCTACCAAGGCAAAAAGCAACCATATGGTCTAACAAAATATATGTTTATGCAATTTTATATCACATTTATCTCTAACAATAAGTTTTGTATGGTCACAAGTATTTAGACACGTTATTTAATCACAAAAATACACATAAATTATTTATTTTAAAGATTAATATTATTTAATCCTTTTCTCTTTTTATTTTTCTCAAGTATGTGTCTAAATGATTATTTTTCTCAAGCATGTGTCTAAATGAAGTGCTCTAATACTAGTGACCCGCTAAATAGTACTACTTTCTTATGTCTGAATAGAAACCGTTGGAGTACCCCACGTGAAAACAAACTTATATGTAAATACAAGTAGCCCCTCAATATAGAATAAGTACATTTATCACTTCTACAACTTTGATATGTGCCTCTTGAGTGGATAGTAACTTGCGAAACAAACTTTTTTAGGTACAACTATCATCTCTGTCGTATTGAAAGCTCTTTATCATCGAGAGTCCGCATCTCGAACAATATCTATTTATTCATCCATTCATAAATAAATAAAAGTAAGAAAAAAAATTCTCCACTCAACATTACTTTTTAAATAAAAAATAAAAAAATGGGAAAATGGAAATTTTATCAATAACGATTACACTAATGATCATATTACAATTGTTTCATGTGAAATTTAAACTCTACGTTTGCGAATACAAAGTTAAACTCTAACCACTTAGCTCACACATCTTATACATTTGGAAAAATCATAAACTTTGTGCCATTCATAATTACACTTTTCAAATAAATTATAGTCCAAAATTATGTGTTACTGTAGAAATATGGGGCGAAAATTAACCCCTAGTAAGCCAAGTTGATACATGAAAACCCGAAACTAATACCTCATTTCAATCCCATAAAAAAGAGGCTAATAATACTTATGAATTGAACTGTGAGGGCCATGTAGCGGGGACCTAGGGTGACATATATAGCTCCTTCAATTAAATTTGAATTGTTATATTGTCTTATTTGTCACATGGGCAATGATAAATACATCAAGACAAAAATACGAAGTCAGTGTGGCCTATATATACACATCAAAGGGTCTCATTTGAAAATTCACCTTCTTCTGGAAAATTATATCTTGCATGTCCAAATCAACAAAAGAAGACTCTTACAGCCTAATATGAAAGCGAACGCATGTACTTCCTAGGCCCACATTCAACTTGATCTTTATCTACACTAGATAGATCTCATGCATCGACTATTCTTTTTACAGAACAAATTCAGGTGAGTTGGATATTGGAGTCACGTCTCAAAGTTTAGATAGTTCTAACAAAGGTATTTATATATCATGCATCAAGAAGTTTTTATAGTAACCATGAGAGTTGAGTTCACACATTTACCTTGTATGCAGGGGCGGAGCTATCGTAGAACATAGGAAGGTCATTGTTAAGAGTCCCACATCGGATAAGAGATGACCTGGCAATGTGTTTATAAGTGGGGGCAATCCTCACCTCACAAGCCGGTTTTGTGAGGTTGTGTTAGGCCCAACCACGATTTCTAAGATGGTATCAGAGCCTCCTCCATGATCCGCTGAGCCACCTGCTATCAGGTTTCTGTTATCGGGCCACCTACCATTTATGTCCACGTTCCAGATGTCCAGTCTTGGGCGTGAGGGGGTGTGTTAAGAGTCCCACATCGGATAAGAGATGGCCTGGCAATGTGTTTATAAGTGGGGGCAATCCTCACCTCACAAGTCGGTTTTGTGGGGTTACCTACCATTTATGTCCACGTTCCAGATGTCCAGTCTTGGGCGTGAGGGGGTGTGTTAAGAGTCCCACATCGGATAAGAGATGACCTGACAATGTGTTTATAAGTGGGGGCAATCCTCACCTCACAAGCCGGTTTTGTGGGGTTTGTTATACCCTAATTTTGGACCTAAAAATACTTGTTTCTTCTTTTTCTTGCATTTCAAGTTATTTGAATTGTCACCGATCAACTACATCTTTCTCGGCATTTTATTTCAATATTGTTTGCAAAATTCACAACAGAAGGGTATTTTAGTCATTTCCTATGTCAAGATCTCTTTCAATCTTCAAAATTCTGTTTGAGTCCTTTCAAAGAGTTTGATAAGTCTCTGCTTCATTCTATGTCAAAACCCTTTCCAAAAATTGCATTTGAAGTCATTTTGAGTCGGTTTTGGCCCCTAGGGGCATTTTAGTCTTTCAAAGTGTCAAAGCTCTGTTTAAACTCTTAAAATTGTCTCTGGGTCTTTCAAGTTTGGTTTAAATAAGCTGTTGTCTTATTTCTCTGTTAAAAATCCATTTCAAATTTGCATCTGAGTCATTTTCAGTCGTTTTTGCCCCAGGGGTATTTTGGTCATTTCACACGAAATTTTGGCAGAGAGAGGTTACTTTAACGTACCTCATTTAAGCCATTGGTTCGTTTTAGTCCGTTTTGTCAAATTTTAATCGTTTCGCTTTACGTTTAGTCAAATTACCATTTTTATTCCAGTTGTATTTTTTAGTTTTTTTCTAAGTCCAAAGTGTCCAAAATTACATTCAAGTCCCTTTTAATTTTCTTTTTAGGCCTTTTTATTTCGCATTTTTTGCAATTAGTCCTTTTTGTTTCAAATTTTTTTTTTAAGTTTTTTATTAAAATTGCAATTCAGGCCTCTTTAGTTTTTTGGTTTGCAGAATAGTCCTCCAACTTTCAAAATTTGCAGGAAGGTCCCCAGGTCCAAAATAAGCCAAGGCCGAGCCATTTCAGGTCCAAATCCAGGTGTCCTATTCCTATTGGTCCAGTCATTACACTTGGCACCTATAAATAAGGGCCAACTCATCATTGCACAGCAGAATCACCATTCATCAGATTACACATCATCAACAACGTAATCACCTTTCTCTCTCTCTCTCTCTCTTCCAACTCTCTCCGCCGTAACAAACTATTACGGCCACCACAGTCACCACCGTAACTGAATTGAACCACCGTAACAAACACCAAATCACAACAATTTTTCACAAAATTCGAACCAATTCATCACCAATTCATAGAGCTTCATCACAGAAAACCAAAATCCAGGATTTGACAGCAAAAACAATTGGAATTGAAGTGTTTGTTTCGAAGAGTTCTCAGTGATTCTTACGAGAATCATCATCATTGAACTTCGAATCTCTGCAATTCAAGCATGAATCCGCCACCGAAGTGACGAACCACGCGATCACAGAGAGATTGGGAAGAGAAGAAGAAGGATCAAAGGGAATCTGAACCAGCGAAGAGGAAGAAGATGAAGAACTGATTTATTTTCAGTTTCGGAGTAAGACTTACCACAAAACATCAAAAGAAGATTCAGAGTCCAAGTTTCTCCGAAGAATCCAGTTCAAACCTCCAATCAAGCTCAAGTAAGTCCATAAAACCTCCTCGTTTCTTCATATAATCATCATCGAAGGTTTAATTGCGAAAGTAAACGGTGAATCAACGAGGATTTCGAAAAGATTCCAAAAAAAATTTGAAACAAAACCCTAGGGCACAAAATCTCAGGGATTCACCGTTTGTTTCACGAAACAAAGTTCAGATTCGTAATCAGCGAAGGAAACGAGTTAGATCAGGGTTTAATTCCAAGAATTTTGAAAAAGTTCGAAACCCTAAAAACGAAGGATAAAAAGTCCGATCTACTTCGTTTTCTCCATGTTTTCACAAAAATAACCTTGGATTCGTAAAGAGGGAAGGAAGACGGACGTTTTCATGTAAAATTTTCTTTCAGATCGTCGGAGAAGATGAATGTTCATCTTCCTCCGCCGTTCCTCCGCCGTCCTTCCCAGTTTCCGGCCAGGGTTAGGTTGCAGAGGTTTTAGAGAGAGAGAAGAGAGCGTTTAAGTTAGAGAGAGAGTGAAAGGGAAGGAATGAGGTGAACCGGCCTCAATCTCCCTTTATAAACATGTTTGAACCGGCCGGTTCACCCATGCCTTGCTGGTTCACTTGGATCAGTCTTTTCCTTTCAATCTGGACCACTCGTTTTTGATTGATGATGACGTGTACGGCTAGGATGTCTTGTTTCTGTGTGTCTACGTGTTCTTACGGTGTGCTGCGTGCTTACGAGCGTTGGATCTAGGGTTTGTGAATCCTGGATCAATCCAACGCCCCTGGCACGTTTGGATAGTCCAGGATCCATGATCCCCTGGGCCTGGGCTTGTTTTCTACGCAGAGTGTCCTCTAGTTCATTTTTTTGCTATTTCATGCGTGGTTCTTGCTTCTTGCACCTCTTTCAACTCAATTTCTTTTATAAAAACATCTAAAAATTTCTTGAGTGCTTTAATGTGTTTCTTGATACTTTTAGGAGTGTTTTACATGTTAAAATTGGTGAAAATTTATATGTGATGTGTCTTGTAGATAGTTTGTCCTCTTATTCAATTCTTGCAAGTTTTTACCATGTTTTGGTGTGATTTCTTTGTCCAATTGATGCATATGGTTATTGTGTGATCTTGTGATGTGTTGGTAACCAATTTACATCTTCACATTTACTGTTTGTGAGTAGAATTTGTCAATTTCTTGTCTTGAAAGTAATGGGGAGTTTTTCTTGTGGAAATAAAGTATAAAATGTGTTTAAAGTGTGCTATGAGGCTTGGCATGGCATTGTTTCATAATTCTTGTGTTAGGACTGAATTGAAATACTTTGTGGAGTGTCAAAATGGGAGGGTTATAGGTCATGTGTTTGCCTAGTTATTGTGATGAACTTTTAGGTATATTTAGATGCTTGTTTTGTCAAGTTTTGTGTCATTTTGTTAAGTGCTATCTTGCTTGCTTATGGTTACTATCCTATTATGCCTCATCTTCACTAACACTTTCATTTCATGTTTCATTCATCCATAAGCATTCCCATTTCATTCCACATCCCATCTCTTTCTTCACTTTAATTTCTTGCACTTTAAGTTTCAATTTCATGCAAAAATTAGAATGTAAAGATTTAGGAATTCTTGTAATATTTTACTTTCGTGCTTTTAATTTCTTGGCAAAGAGGCCATAGAATGTATCTAGGGTGTGATGTAAAGGACAATGGACTCTAATAATGTACACCGACACAAGCACCGACACATGCACACACATCACTATAATATAGCTAGAATATGCATGTTTAGATGTATGTTTAGGATTGTATGTTTAGATGAATGGTTAGGCTTTATACTTAGAAAAATCAATTTTCCAAAAAAAATATATGAACAACATCATTCAAATAATTTTCCAAAGAAACCTTGGGATCAAAATCCCATTGTATTTTCCTTTTCATTTTCTCAATCAAATTTCAATAAAAATTAACCATACTTAGACCTTTTTGCAAATAACTAATTCCACCTCACCTTTTCTACAACCTCATGCCCTTGAGGCCTCTCTCTTATTCTTCAAATCCCAATTTTCAAACTTAAAATCAACCAACAAAAACAAAAACATTTTTGAGAGAGAACTACGGTGGATTTGATCCCTTAAACAGGGTACGTAGGCAAGGAACAAAATTCCTTCAATTCAACTAAAATAAAAAATTCAAACCCATTCTCCTCCCTCAAATTCTTCACTTAGCAAACCTTAGGTTTAATATTTTCTTTCAAAATAGCATTTAAAAATAAAGCGCGCGCGTAGAAATTAAAGACGGTTCCTATAGGATACTATAGTCGTTATGGGTGCCTAACACCTTCCCATAGCGAAAACAACTCCCGGACCTCGATTCTCAAGGGTTTTGCTTACTTTTTCCCTTCCCAAGAAAAAATAAGATATCACCGGTTAGAAAGGTTCAAACGTAATCAATGTTTGACACCCGAAAACCAAGATAAAACAGGGTTGTGTACCACGATTTCTAAGATGGTATCAGAGCCTCCTCCATGATCCGTTGGGCCACCTGCTATGCTATCAGGTTTCCGTTATCGGGTCACCCATCATTTATGTCCACACTCCAGATGTCCAGTCCTGGGCGTGAGGAGGTGTGTTAATAGTCCCACATCGGATAAGAGATGGCCTGACAATGTGTTTATAAGTGGGGCAATCCTCACCTCACAAGCTGACCTCTTCAAATCCAAAATGATTTTAAAAAAAATGTGTGTGTATAAAGATGATATTTTAGGTAATAGTTTTATGATCGTAAGGTTGTTTTGTGGTCCGGTGGAAAGTGAGTGAAGACGCATGAGAATAGTGAGGCTCGTTTGTGTTCGAACCGGTGGTGAAGCTAACAATATTTTTATGAGGTGGCCATATATAAAGAAAAAAAATCAAAAATTAATAGTAAATTTAACCAATAAGTAAAAAACGATCGCAATAACTACTACGTATATAAAATGCACTTCATAAAATACACTTACGGTAACAAGAACGGATTAGAAAGGGTTATAATTTACTAATTACTTATTTATAGCTATAAAAAAGTGTTTATAAAATGTTTATTTTTACAATAATAAAGGGTTAATAGAGTGTCGTTAAATCTCTTTGGGCCAAAGGACGGGATCAGATAATCTGGAGTTTGAAAAGTAAGTAAAGTCAAACAAAAAAAGTATTTCACACCTAAAATCAAACGTGAAGTAGCCAAATATATATTATTAGAGGTAACTTAATATAAAAATATACCTGCTAATTTAATAATTTTGTTCTCTTTGGGATAGCCATAGCTACCCCTTGTGTATGAAAGCAATTACCCTATCTCTGCACCATTTTTCTTAGCATTATGCCTGCATTTTTTAGAAAATGATATTTTTTTACATAGCAATGTCAATAAAAAATGTAAGAATGGCCAAGACTTTTTTGAAAGAAGAATGACCAAGACTTGTTCTTATAATTTTGAAACTACATTTTCCTTCTCATGTATACACATAAAATAAAATTTGATCAGTCATCTTTTCTTTGTTTTTATTTTCTAGATAAATTTCTTTATATAGTTTTCATGTTAATATTTTATGTTGTATGTAAATTATATTTTTAGTTCTTCCATTTATTTTTAAAATTCACTTTATTCTCTTAAATTTTTTCTTTCAAAATTATTATATAAGTTATAAATATTACTCAGTCGATTCTCTAAGATTTTTGGTTTCATTTATGTCTTTTAAATTACAAACATTATACACTATTATCTTTTAAGTTATAAATGTTAGACACTTTGGTTACATCTGTCATTTACAAGTAAGTAAGTGTTTGTTACATAATCTTTATAACTTCATAGGGTAGAATTCCTAACTTTTACAAATTAAGAGACCAAAATAAAATGAAAAAATAAATAAAGTGTCGAAGTTTTTGCACAAAAAAAATAAAATAAGGGTCAATGTAACCGGTGCCTCCGGAGCATTGGTTAAGAAAACAAAAAAAAAATTAAATTGAAAAAGTCACTCTATTAACTTTTAAGAGATTGACAACACGATTTTCCAATACAATACATACTATATTTACTTCTTAAGTGATGTTTCGAGAACACTAGTTAACATTTTCCACTAAAATAACCCCTCATAAAGGTATTTCTGGGTCCACCAATATCAATGATTATATGAATCAACTTCTTATCAACTTGATCAACCTCTTGCCAATTTGATCTCCTTGATCGGCGATTTTGTAGCATATATGTGTTTCAACTTTCAATTCATTATTATACTCTATTTCAATTTTGTTCATTGTACGAGAATCTTCACATCTTCATATAAAATTAATAAAAGAGCTATTAGTTTTAATTGGGTAATGATTGCATGATTTTCTTCGAACAAACTACTTAGTCAATGACTGTGAGAGAACAATTTGGGATTTTTTGGCATCGTGTGTGTCGAACTCAAAATAGATAAATTATTGAGTCAACATTTTTCAATAATTTTATTATTTCATCTTCTAATTTTGTTTCTATTTTATTGCTCTATAAACCATTTTTTCATGAACGGGATTAATCAATTGTTTTCACTCGATTCTTTTATTTTTCTTATGTTGGTTTTGTAGAGGGTCTTAATAACGAATACTCCCGAATACTTTTAAAAATTATAAATTAATAAAAGGTTCTTTAAAAAGTCAAATGCTTTAATTTTCAATACATTAAATAAACAATTTTTTTATAAAACTTGGCATTTAAAATTCAAAAATAGTGCTCTGAGAGACACTCGTTATCATTTCCTTTCGTAAATATGATCATAAATTACTAATAAAATCAACACACAATGAAGTAAATGAAAGATGAGTTTAAAAAAAGGGGAAATAGTCACTTTAGTCCCTGAATAAGATTTAAGAGTGAAGATATGATAACATTGAAGAAAAAGGAATTTATTCTCCAAATAACATTGTGTGTTAGGACATCGTCTAAGAAAAATTTGTGTGTTAGAAATTATGCTTGTGCACATCAAAATATGCTCTGGCTTGGTTTTTCTTCAATTTTCCCTCGAGTTTTTATGAAGTTGTTATGGCATTATTGTTAGGAAAATGTTAATGTGTGCTTTTAAGGCACAAGTTAAGAAGCTAAAGATTAAAATGTTTTTTAAGAAATTATGCATTCAATATGATTGAGAGCAGAGAGAGTGTGGTCGTCTGAGGGAGAGAGGCGGGAACCCCTGGTATCACCGAGGGCCACCGCACCGGCACTCTCCATCGCCAGTTGTGAGGTACATAGGGTAGATCGGGGTCCAAGCAGGGTGCCACTATATGGGGGGATATGGGAGGATGGACTGTGGTGAGATCGAGGAGGAGGAAAGCGCAGTAACAGGAGGTTAGAAGACGGGACAGGCTACAGGGGGATCAACGACAATGTGGTTCAAGGCATCAGAGGTTAAGGCAGTCTAGGGTTAGGGCTAGGTCAAAATCAGTGCAACATCACAGACAACAGGAGCGGTTTTGGTTTTCTTCGGATGATGACAGTTTTTATGATCGTGAAACCTATTCTGATTATCCATATGAAAGAGCAGGACGTTCACGTGACACTTTGATTCTGCGTGACGGTGTCCGGCAGGGCTGGCAAGAAGGACGTGCGCGTTTTCATAAAGAATACAATGATCAGCAGCGATTGGCCACTAATACAGAAGCTGGAAACGTGCAACCAGGGAGGAATCACAGGTTTGTTTCTCAAAAATGCACTCAGGCCATCAAGTTCACCATGGTAAAGTGCAACCTGATTCTGTTTCCTTTTACTTTACGAATGTGCCGCATGATATTTCCTATATTTCATTACGTCAAGGTTTTGAGGTTTGCGGAATCATGGAGGATGTGTATTTAGCTAGGAAACGAAATGTTAATGGCGGTGTGTTTGGTTTTGTAAGATATAGTAAGGTGAAGGATGTAGAGAAGTTGTTGAAAGCTATTAACAATGTTTGGTTTGGCGACTGGAAGGTGGTAGCAAAAGTTGCGAGTTTCGATAGATTTGGGAAGGAGCAAGGTGTGGGTGGGATGCGAGCTGAGGGAGAAAATATTCAAGAGGGAGAAAAAAGTAAGCTTGAGGGAGTGAAAAATCATGAGGGGCTAAAAATATAATGGGAGTAACGGTGGTAGAGACAGTAGGTGCGACGGGGAAAGAAAATCAGATTATAGAGAATGTGTTAATGAAGGACGGTAATGTGACAGGTAATTCAAAACAGCAGTATGTTCCCAAGTATAAGTCTGAAATTGAAGATGTGTTGTGGGCTTCAAAGGGTTTAATGGTGTCGGTGTTGAATGGATAGGCTATACCGGTTGTGCAACGCCGTATTTTTTATGCTGGTTTTGATTCACTTGAGCTTATTCTGATGGGCGCAAACAAGGTTTTGTTGCGTTCGTCTGACAACAGGGAGGTTACTAGTATTTTATCTGAAGCTTCATATTTTTTTGGCAATTTTTTCTCTACGTCTGTAAGGTGGAATAGAAAAGTATTGGTTCGAGAAAGAGGAGCGTGGGTACGAATTTATTGTGTGCCACTTCATGCATGGAACTTTAATTTTTTCAAACTTTGTGTACTTGATTGTGGTCGTTTGATACGAGTCGATGATTTTACTCTGGATAAGGACAGGTTGGACTATGCACGTGTTTTGGTTGCAACGTCGTTGTTGGATGTGATTAATGTCTCTGCAAAGGTTGTGGTCGATGGGGTGCTTTTTCATTTCAAAATTATTGAGGAATGGGGTTTTTCTTTAGGTGAAGACGCATGTTTAGGTGACGAAGAAGTTGGCACTGAAGATGCTCATTCTTATATGGTTGAGACTCATGAGGCTTTTGATGGTCGACGAGAGGTTGATGAATTTTTGAAACAACTTTCGGAGTGTTTTATCTTGGTTTTCGGGTGTCAAACATTGATTACGTTTGAACCTTTTTAACCTTTGATATCCCATTTTTTCTTGGGAAGGGAAAAAATAAGCAAAACCCTTGAGAATCGAGGTCCGGGAGTTGTTTTCGCTACGGGAAGGTGTTAGGCACCCATAACGACTATAGTATCCTATAGGAACCGTCTTTATTTTCTACGCGCGCGCTTTATTTTTAAATGCTATTTGAAAAATGATATTTACACCTAAGAGTTTACTAAGTCAAGAATTGGAGGGAGAAGAAAGTGTTTGAATTTTTATTTTATTTGAATTGAAGGAATTTTGATTCCTTGCCTACGTACCCTTTTAAGGGATCAAATCCATCGTAGTTCTCTTCCAAAAAATGTTTTTGTTTTTGTTGGTTGATTTTAAGTTTGAAAATTGGAATTTTGAAGAATGAGAGAGAGGCCTCAAGGGCATAAGATTGTAAAATTGTGAGGTTTGATTAGTGATTTTGGAAAAAAGGTCAAATATGATTAATTTTCATTGAAATTTGATTAAGAAAATAAAAAGAAAATACAATGGGATTTTGATCCCAAGGTTTATTTAGAAAATGATTTGAGCGATATTGTTCATATTTTTTGGAAAATTGATTTTTCTAAGTGTAAATCCTAAGCATTCATCTAAACATGCAATCCTAAACATACATCTAAACATGCATATCCTAAGCATATATCTAAAGTAACCATGTGAGGTGTGTGCTAGTGTCGGTGCTTGTGTCGGTGTACATCATTAGAGTCCATTGTCCTTTACATCATTGGCCTAGATACATTCTATGGTCTTGCAAGAATTTAAAATTGCATGAAGTAAAATACAAAATTCCTAAGTCTTTACATTCTAAGTATTGCATGAATTGTAAAATGCAAGAAAATAAGGGCTATGAATGTGAGAGGGATGATGAAATGTTTATGAAATGAATGGAACACAATGAAATTGTTAGTAGCATAAGGTGTAATATGGTAAAAGTAAAGCAAGAGAGACACTATAACAAGAACATAGAGATCAACACAAGATAATGCAAAATATAGCTAAAAACCCCACTTCAAAAATACAAGGATCCTATGGCCTATGATTCTCATGATTCACCCCATTTTTAAGGGAATAAACCCAAATTTTAGAATGAGAATCAAGACAACATGATGAACTTGATATTTTTTAAAGTCAATTTAGACATATATGCATTATTTATTCACAAACATAACTTGCAAACCAAGCAATTAAGCAAAGTTCACACACATGCAGCAAAAGCACATACAAACAGTAGTCAAAGCTTCACAAAATCATATGGTAATAGATCACAAGCATTTATCAAGAAATTGGAACTAGAATCAAGCAATTTTCACAAGTTTTTTTAATACAAAACATCACAAAATAGCAAGAAAACATCACATTACTTTTTGTCAATTTTTATCATGTAAAATCATCACACAAATATCACACAACTAACAAGAAATATACATGAAATTTCTTAGGATTTTTAAAATATTTTCTAGACTCAAGAACATGCAAAACTTCACAATTTTTTAGTAAAATTAGTAAACAATTAGCAAGAAATACTACATACATTTTCTCTCAGATTTTAACACATGACAACATCACAAAAATATTAAGAAAATTGTCAAAAACAAATAGGAAATTTTTAGGAATTTTTTTTAAAGGATTTTTAGACTCAAAAATATAAGAAATTCACAAATTTTAACAAAAGGTCAAGAAAAACATCACAAAAAGGTCAAGAAAAACATCAAACACATATGGAAAAAATTATGGAATTTTTTATAAGAATTTTAGGCAAGGCAGGGGTTCCAATAGCAAGAAAATCAATGCACATAGCAAAAAACATAAGAAAACGAAAAGAAGAAACCCAGGCCCAAGGGAATATGGATCCTGGACTATCCAAACGTATCAGGGACGTTGGATTGATCCAGGATCCTAAACCCTAGATCAGACGGTTGAAAATGAATTAGAGTTGAACCAGGACTGGACCGGTCTGGTTCAGGGGTCTATAAAAGAGCAAAGGGACCGGTCCAGTCCATTTCTCACTTCTCTTTCTCTCTCTAAGCTTCTTCTAGTGAGAGAAGCTCTCACTTCTCTCTTCTTCTCCGTTCACCTCTCCACCGCCGGTTTCTGGAATGAAACGGCTGGAGACGATGAAGATTCGTCGGAATCTTCATTGTCACCGCCTTGAATTCCAGATTCCGGCGACGTTTCAAATGCTTCGAATCTCATGAATCCAAACCCTAATATGTTCTATTTTTCATGCTGATTATGAATTTGAACTTGATTTTACGAAATAAACGGTGAATCATCCTAGATCTACATTTTAGGGTTTCGACTTTGAACTTTTTCAATCTTTTTCAAACTTTTTCGAAAGAACAAGTCTTAAAGCTTGTTGATCTACTCTGTTTCACCGTTTATTTTTTATTACGAACTTTCGATGATGATTTGGAACAAAAACGAGAAAAGTTCGTGTGTTTACCTGGCTTTAAGTTGGAGATTCGAACGAAAGATTCTTGAGAAAGCTTTTGATCCTTATGGTAAGCGTTGAACCGAAAATAAATCGGTGAAACTCTCTTCTCCTTCTTTACCGGTTCAAAACTTGCTTTGATTCTTCTTCTTCTCTTCTCAACCTTCTTCTTGTGATCGCTCTATGCTTGAATTGCAAGAAGAGGAAAAAATAACAGCTCGATGATGAAGATTTTCATGGAAAATCACTGAGGGCTTAGTACGAATTCAACTGAATTTGACGAACACTTGCTGAATTGAAATAGTTTTTGTTTGGATTTTCTGGAAATTTGTGTTGATTTTGTGCAATTTGTGACGGATTTGGTGAAGGATTGAGTTGGTTAGGGTTCGGTGATGATGAAGATTGATGAAGTTCTTGATGAACTTCAACAATGTTCTTTGGCTCAGTTGAATTTTTGATCTAACTGTCAAGAGAGAGAAAGTTATGATCTGTTTTTGTGATTTTTGATGTGTTGGCGAAATCTGAATGGGATTGTGATGATTGGGACCTTTTATAGCTTGACATGTGTATCTGTAAGCCAATGAGGGCTTGCCACGTAATCTTGGACTGAATTCTGGCCTTATTGCCTTGAGGGACCTCTTTGCAATTTTTGGAACTTAAGGGACTGACATGCAAAAAGTTATTAAGGACCATTCTGCAATTTTTTAAAACTCTGAGACTGAAATGCAATTGACCTAAAATGACTAAAACAAAAGGTTTGACCTAAAGGACTAAAAAAAATTCGAATTAAAAAACCTAAAAAGAAATAAAATGAAACAGAGGGACTAAAATGCAATTTTTAGAAGTTTGAGGACTTAAAATGAAAATTAAAAATAACATTGAATTAAAATTGGTAAATGGACAATAATGTAAAGTGAAACTAATAAAAAACACAAAATGAACTAAAATGAACCAACTACTTAAATGAGGTACTTCAAAGTAACCTCTCTCTACCAAAATTTCGTGTGAAATGACCAAAATGCCCCTGGGGACTAAAACGACTCAGAATGACTCTGATGCAATTTTAAAATGGCTTTTAACAAGGAATTTAAGCAAAAACTTATACAAGCATATTGAAAAGACTCAGGGACAAAATTTTTAGAAATTAAACAGAGTTTTAACACATGAAAAGACTAAAATGCCCCTAGGGGCTAAACTGACTCAAAATGACTTCAAATGCAATTTTTGGAATGGATTTTGACATGGAATTGAAATAAAGACTTATTCAAACAATTTTTAAGGACTAAAATGAGTTTGGATGTAGGAAATGACTAAAATACCCTTTTTCATGAATTTTGCAAATAATATTGAAATAAAATGCAGAGAAATATGTAATTGCCTAGAGACAAGTTCAAATGACTTGAAATACAAGAAAAAAATGTTTTTGGATGACTTGAGGTGCAAGAAAACATAGACATACATCACAGATGAAAGAACAATTTGAATAAGTATTTTTAGGTCCAAAATTAGGGTATAACACGGAGGAATGGTATGAAGAGAGGCATGAAGGTGTTGTGCCTCCCTCAATTGCAAAACAGAATGTTACACAAGGGACTAGTTCTAATGCTTATGTGCCAAATCCAAATCATGTAGAGATGCTAGATGCTTCGGTTGTTCCAATTCAACGTCGTGTCCTCCTGGTAGGGGTTGGGCAGCAAATTCGGGTCCTTGGAGTTTTGATTGGTTAATAAGTCAAAAACTTGTTGACGAGGGAGGTAATTTAACATCGAATGAAAATGTCACAGTTAATTCTACATCTACAAGTGGACCTCGTGTTAACAAAAAAAAAAGAGCTGGTTATTTGCGTCATACGGCACAAAGTATGAGGCGTATTGCAAGACTCCCGACGAAAGACTGAGAAGATGTTCTTCGTGCACTAAAAAGAAATGTAAAAAAGAGATAGAGGTCGTGTGTTGATTTTCCAACGCAAGTAAATTCTAAAGAAAAATTGATGACCCATAGTGACTCTCAGGCGTCAGTTAATAATGATTAGCAGAATTGGTTGGTGCTTCATGGCACGGCCCGCGTAACAAATGAGGATGTTTGGGGGATAAGGAAGGAGATAGGGATAAAATTTGATGGGGATAAAAATAACATGTTTGATTTGTTGTCTAGTGTGAGAAGAAAAAAGAAAGAGGGTGATGGGCAAGGGAAGTGAGTTGAGGGAGTGAGGGGGGGATGAAGGAAGAGGTGGTGTTTTGGTGGGTGTTGGTGGTTTAAATGAAGCTCATTTCTTGGAATGTCCGGGGTTTGGGGGGTCATGAGAAGAGGAGGGAGGTGAGACAGTTGGTGAGGGAGAAGTGTCCGCTTATTCTTTGCATTCAGGAAACAAAGTGTGTTGCTTTTGATGATTTTATGTGTACTTCTATTTGGGGAGATGCAAATGTTGGTTATTCATTTCAGCCTTCTTTGGGAGCCTCCGGTGGTTTGGTAACTCTTTGGGACAGTTCAGAGGTGGAAGTGTGGTACATTACTTCTTTTGAGCATGTGCTGTTGATAGCGGACAGATTTTACAAGTCTAATGAGCAATTTGTGGTATTCAATATTTATGCCCCGTGTGAAGATTCTTGCCAACAATCTTTATGGGTCAATATTACTAACAGGTTGGTTAATTATTCGGACCAGAATGTTTGTGTCTGCGGTGATTTCAATGTTGTTCGCGGTGTGTCCGAAAGGCGTAGTGTGGGAGATATCAGGCGCCAGACAAGGATGGCAGGTCTAAATCATTTCGTTGATAGTAACTTGTTGATCGATTTACCTCTCAGGGGTCGTAGTTACACTTGGTACAAAGGTGACGAAAGATCTATGAGTCATATTGATAGGTTCTTATTATCTGAAAAGTGGTGCTCGACTTGGCCTAATTGTTTTCAGCTGGCCTCGTCAAGAGGGTTGTCAGATCATTGCCCTTTAATGCTCTTTGTTGATGAGGAAAATTGGGGGCCTAGACCGTTACGTCTGTTGAAATATTGGCAAAATTTTCCAGGTTATAAAAACTCTGTTCAAGATCAGTGGCACTCCTTTCAGGTGGATGGTTGGGGCAGATATGTCTTGAAAGAAAAATTCAAGCTGATTAAATTAGCTTTGAAAGATTGGCATTTTACACACTCTAGGAATTTACCTGCAAAAATTTTGTCGTTGAAGGATAAAATTTCTTTGTTTGATTTGAAGGGTGAGACAGAAGACCTTTTGGAGAGTGAGTTAGAGGAGTATCACAGATTATCTGAAGAATATTTTTCCTTGTCTCGATCCCATGCTAGTATATGTTGGCAACAATCGCGGGCTCTTTGGTTGCGGGAGGGGGATGCTACCTCTAATTTTTTTAACGGCATCATGTCAAGCAGGCGACGGGGTAATGCAGTGACTTGTTTTCTTGTTGACGATGTTTTGACTGAGGGGGTTGAAAATGTCCGAAGAGCAATTTTTGATCATTTTTCTACTCATTTTCAAGCGTGTAATACGGAGCGCCCTAGCATGACAGCCCTCCAGTTCCCATCGTTGTCTCATAGATAGAGTGCGAGCTTGGTTAAACCATTTTCTGTGGAGGAGGTCAAGGCCGCGGTGTGGGACTGTGACAATTTTAAATGCCCCGGCCCTGATGGTATTACCTTTGGCTTCATTAAGGACTTTTGGGACATTCTACGGGAGGATGTGATGCGGTTTCTGGTGGAATTTCATAGAAATGGGAGGCTTGGCAAGGGAATAAATAGTACTTTCATTGCTTTTATTCCTAAGGTTGAGAGTCCGCAACTGTTGGAACAAAATGTGTTTAACAATGAACCTTAAAGAGTTTTGATGATAACAAGGTATTAAAAATTGTAAATTGGACTAGCTAATATTTGTTCAAGTGTACAGGACCACAGTTAAAAAATTACATCATTGATTGGTTCTGAATGAGCAAATAAAGAGCAAAAGAAAATGAAGCTTAGATGATTCTGAAGGCAATACGCTCCTGAAAGTAAAAGCGCTTCTGAAGTCAAGCTGCTCCTGAAGAAATAGCGCTCCTGAAGTAAAGCTGCTCCTGAAGAATAGTGCTCCTGAAGACAAGAGGTCCAGAAGCCACATTATCAGAAGCTGCATCATCAGAAGCTCAAGAAGCTGCACCATCAGAAGCTGCTTCATCAGAAGCTGCATCATCAGAAGCTGCCTCATCAGAAGTCATTTCACCAGAAGCTGAAGATCAACTGGATTTGCAGAAGATTCAAAGATTGAAGAATCTACATTGCAAAAGCTGTCTATTGGATTCGAAAACACAGCAGAAAATCAGTGGAACATTGCAACGGTCATTTCAAAGGTGTTTGAAGGCATGTGCTTGCAATTTGGACGAAAGCGTTGACATTGTACTATTGTACGAACTGTACAACCACCTTCTCCACTACTCTGTTTTGTGTCCACGCTACAAGACAAGAAAACAGCTCCAGAATACGGTCTCGCCTGCATATATGTTCCTTTGGATAAGGAATGGATTTCAAATTGGTTCTTCATAGGACAACAACCAAATCAGGCAAAAGATCATTGGTGAAAGATCAAGCTTCAACAACGACTCTTTGGTGTGCTGGCAATTTCACAACGTCTCTTTCACACCTCTATATAAAGGAGTGAAGACCTAGAGATTTGGTAATGCAAGAACGCTGAACGAAAGACTCACAACATTTTTACAAGTGCCAAACCTCTGCTGAAATTGTTCTGCATTCACTTAGAATTTCTGTGTCTCAAAGTCATATCTTAGAAATTCTTAAGTCCATTGAGTCTGTATCTGATTTATATTGTGAGCACCTCTGATTGTATATCAAGTGTTCAACCTTAAACAATTTTCTGTGTAATTTTGTTTAGTTAGGAAGTCTCTTGCAGTAGTGCTTGAGCAGGAAGTCTCTTGATTGTGTTCTTGAGCAAAGGAAGTCTCTAGCTTGTGTGCTTGAGCAAAGGAAGTCTCTTGCTTGTGTGCTTGAGCAATTGTAATCAGATATTACTCTTAGTGAAATCTCCTTGGAAGTGCAAGGGGGACTGGACTACTTCCGGATTGTGGAAGGAACCAGTATAATTGCTTTGTGTCGTTCTTCTTCTCTCTCTCTGTTTTATTCCGCTGCATTTAGATTCTGATCATCACTTCAGAAGCTGTCTCACTTAGCTTCTGATCAGTGTGTTCAGTTTTTAGGAGAAACGAAGAATTTTTTAAAAACACAATTCAACCCCCCTTCTTGTGTTTTTCTCACCTTCAGCAACGTCTGAATGATTTTCGTCCGATATCTTTGGTGGGAAGTATGTACAAAATTCTTGCAAAGGTACTTGCCAATCGTCTTCGTTCTATTATTGGGTTGGTGATTTCCGATAATCAATCTGCATTTGTTAAGGGTCGACAAATTTTAGATGGTATCCTGGTGGCAAATGAGGTAGTGGATGACGCCAAAAAGTGTAAAAAGGAACTTCTTCTTTTCAAACTGGATTTCGAAAATGCGTATGACTCTATAGACTGGAGATACCTAGATGAGGTCATGCAAAAGATGGGGTTTCCAGTTCTGTGGCGGAAGTGGATAAAAGAATGTATAGGCACAGCTACATCGTCGGTTTTGGTCAACGGGTCCCCAACAGAAGAGTTTCCCTTGAAGAGGGGTTTGAGGCAAGGAGATCCGCTTTCCCCTTTTCTCTTTCTCTTGGCCGCAGAGGGCTTCAATATTTTAATGAATTCTATGTCTGCAAACCAGTTCTTTCACGGGTACAAGGTGGGTTCAGGTACTACCACGGTTGTCTCTCACTTGCAATTTGCGGATGATACTTTAATTATAGCTGAAAAATCTTGGGCCAATGTTCGTGCGATGCGTGTTATCCTTATGTTGTTTGAAGCGATATCTGGTTTGAAGGTCAATTTCACAAAGAGTCAATTATGTTGCTGTTAATGTCCATTTATCTTGGTTGACTGAGGCAGCGTTAGTTATGAAGTGTAAGGTTGGAAATCTTCCTTTTGTGTATTTGGCGCTGCCTATAGGTGGTGATGCGTGTCGGTTGTCGTTTTGGGATCCACTGATTACTCGCCTTAAATCTAGACTGTTAGAGTGGAAATCTAAACATTTATCGTTCGGTGGTCGGTTGGTTCTGTTGAAGTCTGTCATGTCATCTATGCCTGTTTATGCTCTTTCTTTCTTCAAGGCTCCTTCAGCTTCAGGTATCATCTCATCTATTGAATCTATTTTAAATTGTTTTTTTTGGGGAGGGAATGACGACCACAAAAAAATATCTTGGGTTGACTGGAATTCTGTGTGTTTGAGTAAGGAGGTTGGGGGTTTGGGGGTAAGGAGAATTAGGGAGTTTAATAATGCATTATTAGGGAAATGGTGTTGAAGGTTGCTAGTGGAGAAGGAGTGTTTGTGGTATAGGGTGCTTTCGGCGAGGTATGGTGAGGAGGGAGGGAGGTTGTTAGATGGCGGGAGGTCAGCCTCGGCTTGGTGGCGTGTCATTGCTGCCTTGCGTACTGAGGCGTGGTTTGGTATTCATGTCAGACGAGCAATGGGGAATGGGAAAAACATTTATTTTTGGTCGGATGTGTGGGTTGGTGGGGTGTCTTTTAAGGAAAGGTTTAGCAGACTGTTTGAGTTGTCGGTGGATAAATGGGTGTCGGTGTTTGATTTGTTTCAGTTAGGGTGGGGTGTGAATGGAGAGGCGTGGAAGTGGAAGCGGAGGCTGTTTGCGTGGGAGGAGGAGCAGTTGGGGGAACTATGTTTATTACTTCAAAATGTGATTTTGCAGGTTGATAAAGAGGACATATGGACATGGAATTTGGAGAAATCTAATGTTTACACTGTTCGTAGCGCTTATAACTGTCAGTCTGCTCAGCTTCCAGTTGTCGATCCAGTGTAGGCGAAGTTGCTTTGGCAAAAGTATGTTTCTCTGAAGGTTGTAGTTTTTGTTTGGCGTTTGCTCCGAAATAGATTGCCAACCAAAGATAACTTGTTGCAGAGAGGAATTCTTCATACGGATACTTGTCAGTGTGTTTCTGGTTGCGGCTCTATGGAATCTGTTAATCATTTATTTTTACATTTCTCTGTTTTTGGGACGGTTTGGAACTGTATTCTGTGTTGGATTGGTCTTTCTACCGTCGCCCCGCTAACTGTTTCAGATCATTTTACTCAATTCTGTTTGGGTGGTGGCGGAACTCAGGTGTGGCACTCAATTTTAACCGTCATTTGGTTTGCTACTGTGTGGGAAATCTGAAAAGAAAGAAATAATAGAATTTTCAATGATAAAGAATGCCCAATTATGCGGACTGTGGACAAAATAAAGTCACTTTCTTTCTTGTGGTTGAAGGAGAAACATGTTCAGATCTCCCTCAATTTTCATGGTTGGTGGCTTAGTCCCCTCACAATGTTGGGCTACGGATAATTGTTATTTCTTTCGTCATTCTTTTTGTTGTTTTTCTTTTCCATTCTTTGTAAATATTGTACAGACTCTTTTGTTCCTTCTTGGCTCATCTTGTGCTCGGAAGGACTTTTTGTGTTGATAATATAATCCTTTTTAGTCTCTTTAAAAAAACAAAAAAAAAATATTTTAAAGGTTTATACATTCATCTTTTCAATGCAAAATTTATTTCTTAATTCCATTTTTAACTTCTTAATTTGTGTCTTAGGACACAAGTAAGTTAGCATGACTCTTACTAATATAAGTGTTCTAAAAGTAACTCTTAAGTAACTTCTTGGAATCAGATGGAATGAATGACATTAATTCCCATTTTATTTCATTTTTTCTATAAATAAACGAAATAACAATAACCATTTCTAGTCTCAAAATATTTATATTTTTTTATTTCATCTTTTTTAAATAACTAAGTAATGGAGCACATTAACATTTCATGACACTTCATCTTATCCGTTTCCAACAATCTAAACACACCCCAAAAAGTCTTAAACAAAAAATGGTTTGGTTCTTGAAGTGTAATTTATATATAGGATCTTGCTAACTTATATTATTATGTGACAGAACAGAACAATGAGTAAAACTGTTGATTACATTATTTTGGTATTTCAAAGTTTCCAAACCACCCAATTTTCTCTTCAAACCTAGCTTTCACTCAATTCTTAATGTTAAGCTATTTTATTTGTTTGGTTATGAACTCATGTATTTGGTTTAAGTAATTATGACAAACATTTGTACTTTGTTTTAAGTTCTTTGTTTACATGATTTGTTCGTTTAAGTCATTTTTGTTTCAGTTGATATGAACATGTTCAATATGGTTGTATATAACAATATTAATTTGTTGACATTTAGGTCTCACATGTTCTGATGCAGAAAGAACCTTTGTGTTGTTGTAGTGTTCATGTTTTTTTTACATCCGAGAGATACCTCCTTGTTTTATCTTGGTTTTCGGGTGTCAAACATTGATTACGTTTGAACCTTTCTAACCGGTGATATCTTATTTTTTCTTGGGAAGGGAAAAAGTAAGCAAAACCCTTGAGAATCGAGGTCCGGGAGTTGTTTTCGCTATGGGAAGGTGTTAGGCACCCATAACGACTATAGTATCCTATAGGAACCGTCTTTAATTTCTACGCGCGCGCTTTATTTTTAAATGCTATTTTGAAAGAAAATATTAAACCTAAGGTTTGCTAAGTGAAGAATTTGAGGGAGGAGAATGGGTTTGAATTTTTTATTTTAGTTGAATTGAAGGAATTTTGTTCCTTGCCTACGTACCCTGTTTAAGGGATCAAATCCACCGTAGTTCTCTCTCAAAAATGTTTTTGTTTTTGTTGGTTGATTTTAAGTTTGAAAATGAATTTTGAAGAATGAGAAAGAGGCCTCAAGGGCATGAGATTAGGAAATTGTGAGGTTGAATTAGTCATTTGCAAAATATAGTCTAAACATGATTAATTTTTATTGAAATTTGATTGAGAAAATGAAAAGGAAAATACAATGGGATTTTGATCCCAAGGTTTCTTTGGAAAATTATTTGAATGATGTTGTTCATATATTTTTTTTGGAAAATTGATTTTTCTAAGTATAAAGCCTAACCATTCATCTAAACATACAATCCTAAACATACATCTAAACATGCATATTCTAGCTATATTATAGTGATGTGTGTGCATGTGTCGGTGCTTGTGTCGGTGTACATTATTAGAGTCCATTGTCCTTTACATCACACCCTAGATACATTCTATGGCCTCTTTGCCAAGAAATTAAAAGCACGAAAGTAAAATATTACAAGAATTCCTAAATCTTTACATTCTAATTTTTGCATGAAATTGAAACTTAAAGTGCAAGAAATTAAAGTGAAGAAAGAGATGGGATGTGGAATGAAATGGGAATGCTTATGGATGAATGAAACATGAAATGAAAGTGTTAGTGAAGATGAGGCATAATAGGATAGTAACCATAAGCAAGCAAGATAGCACTTAACAAAATGACACAAAACTTGACAAAACAAGCATCTAAATATACCTAAAAGTTCATCACAATAACTAGGCAAACACATGACCTATAACCCTCCCATTTTGACACTCCACAAAGTATTTCAATTCAGTCCTAACACAAGAATTATGAAACAATGCCATGCCAAGCCTCATAGCACACTTTAAACACATTTTATACTTTATTTCCACAAGAAAAACTCCCCATTACTTTCAAGACAAGAAATTGACAAATTCTACTCACAAACAGCAAATGTGAAGATGTAAATTGGTTACCAACACATCACAAGATCACACAATAACCATATGCATCAATTGGACAAGGAAATCACACCAAAACAAGGTAAAAACTTGCAAGGATTGAATAAGAGGACAAACTATCTACAAGACACATCACATATAAATTTTCACCAATTTTAACATGTAAAACACTCCTAAAAGTATCAAGAAACACATTAAAGCACTCAAGAAATTTTTAGATGTTTTTATAAAAGAAATTAAGTTGAAAGAGGTGCAAGAAGCAAGAACCACGCATGAAATAGCAAAAAAAAAGAACTAGAGGACACTCTGCGCAGAAAACAAGCCCAGGCCCAAGGGATCATGGATCCTGGACTATCCAAACGTGCCAGGGGCGTTGGATTGATCCAGGATCCACAAACCCTAGATCCAACGCTCGTAAGCGCGCAGCACACCGTAAGAACACGTAGACACACAAAAACAAGACATCCTAGCCGTACACGTCATAATCAATCAAAAACGAGTGGTCCAGATTGAAAGGAAAAGACTGATCCAAGTGAACCAGCAAGGTATGGATGAACCGCCGGTTCAAACATGTTTATAAAGGGAGATTGAGGCCGGTTCACCTCATTCCTTCCCTTTCACTCTCTCTCTAACTTAAACGCTCTCTTCTCTCTCTCTAAAACCTCTGCAACCTAACCCTGGCCGGAAACTGGGAAGGACGGCGGAGGAACGGCGGAGGAAGATGAACATTCATCTTCTCCGACGATCTGAAAGAAAATTTTACATGAAAACGTCCGTCTTCCTTCCCTCTTTACGAATCCAAGGTTATTTTTGTGAAAACATGGAGAAAACGAAGTAGATCGGACTTTTTATCCTTCGTTTTTAGGGTTTCGAACTTTTTCAAAATTCTTGGAATTAAACCCTGATCTAACTCGTTTCCTTCGCTGATTACGAATCTGAACTTTGTTTCGTGAAACAAACGGTGAATCCCTGAGATTTTGTGCCCTAGGGTTTTGTTTCAAAAAATTTTTGGAATCTTTTCGAAATCCTCGTTGATTCATCGTTTACTTTCGCAATTAAACCTTCGATGATGATTATATGAAGAAACGAGGAGGTTTTATGGACTTACTTGAGCTTGATTGGAGGTTTGAACTGGATTCTTCGGAGAAACTTGGACTCTGAATCTTCTTTTGATGTTTTGTGGTAAGTCTTACTCCGAAACTGAAAATAAATCAGTTCTTCATCTTCTTCCTCTTCGCTGGTTCAGATTCCCTTTGATCCTTCTTCTTCTCTTCCCAATCTCTCTGTGATCGCGTGGTTCGTCACTTCGGTGGCGGATTCATGCTTGAATTGCAGAGATTCGAAGTTCAATGATGATGATTCTCGTAAGAATCACTGAGAACTCTTCGAAACAAACACTTCAATTCCAATTGTTTTTGCTGTCAAATCCTGGATTTTGGTTTTCTGTGATGAAGCTCTATGAATTTGTGATGAATTGGTTCGAATTTTGTGAAAAATTGTTGTGATTTGGTGTTTGTTACGGTGGTTTAATTCAGTTACGGTGGTGACTGTGGTGGCCGTAATAGTTTGTTACGGCGGAGAGAGTTGGAAGAGAGAGAGAGAGAAAGGTGATTACGTTGTTGATGATGTGTAATCTGATGAATGGTGATTCTGCTGTGCAATGATGAGTTGGCCCTTATTTATAGGTGCCAAGTGTAATGACTGGACCAATAGGAATAGGACACCTGGATTTGGACCTGAAATGGCTCGGCCTTGGCTTATTTTGGACCTGGGGACCTTCCTGCAAATTTTGAAAGTTGGAGGACTATTCTGCAAACCAAAAAACTAAAGAGGCCTGAATTGCAATTTTAATAAAAAACTTAAAAAAAAAAATTGAAACAAAAAGGACTAATTGCAAAAAATGCGAAATAAAAAGGCCTAAAAAGAAAATTAAAAGGGACTTGAATGTAATTTTGGACACTTTGGACTTAGAAAAAAACTAAAAAATACAACTGGAATAAAAATGGTAATTTGACTAAACGTAAAGCGAAACGATTAAAATTTGACAAAACGGACTAAAACGAACCAATGGCTTAAATGAGGTACTTTAAAGTAACCTCTCTCTGCCAAAATTTCGTGTGAAATGACCAAAATACCCCTGGGGCTACAACGACTGAAAATGACTCAGATGCAAATTTGAAATGGATTTTTAACAGAGAAATGAGACAACACCTTATTTAAACCAAACTTGAAAGACCCAGAGACAATTTTAAGAATTTAAACAGAGCTTTGACACTTTGAAAGACTAAAATGCCCCTAGGGGCCAAAACTGACTCAAAATGACTTCAAATGCAATTTTTGGAAAGGGTTTTGACATAGAATGAAGCAGAGACTTATCAAACTCTTTGAAAGGACTCAAACAGAATTTTGAAGATTGAAAGAGATCTTGACATAGGAAATGACTAAAATACCCTTCTGTTGTGAATTTTGCAAACAATATTGAAATAAAATGCCGAGAAAGATGTAGTTGATCAGTGACAATTCAAATAACTTGAAATGCAAGAAAAAGAAGAAACAAGTATTTTTAGGTCCAAAATTAGGGTATAACAGCTGCCCCTATTTAAGTTTCTTTGTCCGGAGAGTCAAGAGACAGAGTCTTTGAGGTGACGGGACGAAGACACTTAAATATTAACATTTGCACTGCTTTTGGACATAAAAATACGCTTTCAGAGTTTCAAAAATATGAATGTCATGCAATACTTTGATTATGAATGCAAGACAATCAACTGGAGTCTATGGAACCTGTCATGTTACTGGGGATTCAGATAGACACTGACAGGGTAGACAAACCAGGGATAGAAAACAGGGTACAAGTTGTTCTTTGGATCGAACTAGCCACTTGACCGAGGGATACAAAACAAGGGATAGGTGCAAGCTGTTCTTGGAATCGAACTTGGCACTTGACCGGAAACATAGACATATAGGCAGACACAAGCTGTTCTTTGGATCGAACTTGACACTTGATTGAGGATACAAACAGATAGACAGACACAAACTGTTCTTTTTGGATCGAACTGGCCGTTTGGCTGGAGACATAGACAAAAGGGTTGATACAAGCTGTTCCTTTGGATCGAACTTGCTTGTTGGATTATCACCACGTCATGTGGGAAGGTGCAAACTGTTCTTTTAGATCGAACTTGCCGTTTGACCGATAACAAAGCATAAGCTGTGTACAAACTGTTCTTTTTAGATCGAACTTGTCGTTTGTCCGGAATCATAGGCATATAAGCAGGTACAAGTGGTTCTTTTTTGGATCGAACCTGGCACTTGACCAGTAACAAGATACAAATTGAAAGTCTGGTTTAACAAGATACCAATTGAGGGTAAATTGTCATTGACTTGATTTGAAAACAGACATAACCATTTTTGTTGGCCCAAGAGTAAATTGAGAGTGAATTGACATTGATTTGAGTTGAAAATTGACATTGAAAGAGAGATTGAAAGTTGAGATTGAATCAGAGACATAGACATTGGATTGGAGGGTTGCAATTAACATTGAGATTGGATTGGAATTGAATTGAAAGTTGAAATTGACATTGACATTGGATATTGACATTGACATTGGAATTGAAATTGGAGATTGACATTGAAATTGACATCGACATTGGATATTGACATTGACATTGGAATTGAAATTGGAGATTGACATTGAAATTGACATCGACATTGGATATTGACATTGACATTGGAATTGAAATTGGAGATTGACATTGAAATTGGAATTGCAATTGGAGATTGGAAATTGCTTTGAATTTGACATTGAATTGAATTTGTCATTGGAGTTTGAGAGTTGAGATTGCATCGAATTTGACGGTTGAAATTGAAATTGACAGTTGGAATTGAAATTGAAATTGAGTTTGACATTTGGAATTGAAATTGACATTGGCATTGAATTTGACAGTTGACAGTTGGATATGCAACATGTATGTATGGTATAGCAAGATTATTGGATGTATGAGCACATAAAATGCATGATTATGCATGTATGAATGCTTGAAATGCATGATTGATCGGCAGTTTGACAGAGAAGTTTCACAAAGGCAGACGAAACATTGGAAGATTGGGCACGTAGTGGCTCGTGCTGCAACATATTCACGGGGGAAAAACCTCTTTGGAGAGACCGTCGTTGAGAGACGTATCAAAAACCATGGCTGAGGGCAATAAAACTTGTAGAGGAGATAGCCTTGGAAAGTTCTTGGATACAGGTCGCCGTTGCTAGGCATGTCAGTGCTGGGTACACATTGGATGTTCGCATCTGTGGTCAATGCTTTTATATTCTTTTCATTTTTCATTTTCAAACCCCACTTTTGCCTGAACCGCCCTTTCGGGTTTTCGATTCACCGGGGAGTAAAGATTCTTTTCATTGCCCCATTTTTGCCTGATTTGCCTTCATAGGTTGTCAATCAGCGGGGTGCTCATTTTTGCCTAAGCCGCCCTTTCGGGTTTTCAACTTAGCGAGCTTTTCATTTTCATTTTTCACTTTCCATTTTTCATTCTGTTTTTCATTCTTGCCATTGACCACAGATCATCCTGGGGAGTAACCTGCTTGTAACATGTATTGAAATAGACATTGACACTCATTTATTCATGCATGTTTCATTGAAATGTACCCTGTTGCTCAGGTTTGCTTTCAAAATAGACAGGAAAAGATGTTCTAATTTTCAAAAGATGTTTGTTTCAGATATTGACATTGTCAAATAGAAAGAAAATGTTTTGTATAAAGTATTGAAAGTAGAAATAAAATAGAATTTCAAACAATAGAAAGGCTCAAATTGATGTAGAAGAGTGAAAGTCAGCCAAGGGCATGACTTCACGGGTTTACAAAGCTTGGAAAATGGTAATTTTATTGGTTGGTGATACATTGAACACGATGACCGCTATATTTCATAGAAACTTTGAATTCACAAGTACAAAAGCCTCTGATGAAGAGAATTATTAACAGTTGCAGATGCCCCAAGGGGTGATGGTGATTTGCCAGATATAGTTACTTGTCTTTTATTGTCAACCTCATTTTTGCATGAACCGCCCTTTCGGGTTTTCGGCTCATCGAGGCGCTCATTCTTGCCTGAGTTGCGTACAATCTCAGCGAGCTTTTTCATATTCATTTTTTTTCCCTATCTTTTGCCTGGATCGCCCTTTCGGGTTTTCGATCCACCGGGAAGCGCATTTTTGCCTAGGCCGCCCTTTCGGGTTTTCGACCTACCACGCTGTTCTTTTCTTTTTAGACAAAGTATTTCTTGACTATATCGGCATTGACAGGATTTGGGAGTTCGACACCATCCATATGTGTAAGAATCAAAGCACCACCAGAGAAAGCCTTCTTGACAACATAAGGACCTTCGTAGTTAGGTGTCCACTTGCCCCTTGGGTCGGGTTGTTGGCTTATCCTTCTTTTCAATACAAGTTCGCCTTCCTTGAATTCTCGAGGTCGGACCTTCTCGTCAAAAGCATTCTTCATTCGCACTTGATACAACTGTCCATGAGTCATAGCATCCATACGTTTCTCTTCAATCAGATTCAATTGATCATACCGACTTTGACACCATTCAGCCTCAGTTAACTTTGCTTCCATGATTACTCGAAGAGATGGAATCTCCACTTCCAGAGGGAGAACTGCTTCCATACCATATACCAAAGAGAAAGGAGTTGCCCCGGTTGAACTGCGCACTGTAGTATGGTAACCATGCAAGGCAAAAGGTAGCATTTCATGCCAGTCTTTGTAAGTAGTGACCATCTTCTGAACAATCTTCTTGATGTTCTTGTTAGCGGCCTCAACTGCACCATTCATCTGAGGTCTATAAGGAGAAGAGTTGTGATGTTCAATTTTGAATTCTTCACATAAAGCTTGCATCATGCTATTGTTCAGATTGGAACCATTGTCAGTGATGATCTTGTTGGGAACACCATATCGACAGATGATGTTATTCTTGATAAACTTGACAACCACTTGCTTGGTCACATTGGCATAGGAAGCAGCTTCGACCCACTTGGTGAAATAGTCAATTGCCACTAGAATGAAACGATGTCCATTGGAAGCCTTTGGTTCAATTCTTCCGATCATGTCAATGCCCCACATAGAGAAGGGCCATGGGGAAGACATAACATTGAGAGCATGTGGAGGCACGTGAATCTTGTCAGCATAAATTTGACATTTGTGGCATCTCTTAGCATGTTTGTGGCAATCACGCTCCATAGTTATCCAGTAATAGCCGGCTCTTAACAGCTTCCTTGACATAGTGTGGCCCGAAGCATGGGTCCCAAAAGTACCATCATGTACATCATGCATCAATTTCTCAGCTTCTTGTTTGTCAACACACCTTAACAAGACCATGTCATAATTCCTCTTGTATAGGATTTCTCCGTCCAGAAGGAATCTGCTAGCCCATCGTCTCAAGGTCTTTTTATCCCTGTTGGAAGCACCAGGTGGATATTCACGATTCTGCAAGAATTGTTTGATGTTGTAATACCAAGGCTTTTTATCATTCACATCTTCCTTAGCCTGATCTGGCATATTTTCAATGGTAAACACATGAGCGGGTCTATCAAGACGCTGTACTTTGATTACAGGCACGTCATTCCAATGGTTGACACGAAACATGGAAGATAAAGTAGCGAGAGCATCAGCCATCTGATTTTCATCCCGAGGGATGTGGTGCAGCTCAACCTTGGTAAAGTATGTCAACAGACGTCTTGCATAGTCACGGTAAGGGATCAGCTTCTCATGATGAGTCTCTCATTCACCCTTTATCTGATTAATAACAAGTGCAGAATCTCCATAGATGTCAAGGTGCTTAATCCTCAGGTCAAGGGCTTCTTCAATGCCCAAGATACATGCTTCATATTCAGCTATGTTGTTTGTGCATTCAAAAGTTATTCGAGCGGTGAAAGGAATGTGGTGCCCCTGTGGAGTTACAATGATGGCCCCAATTCCTTTACCATAAGCATTAACAGCACCATCAAACACCAATCCCCACTTGCTATTGGGGTCCGGCCCTTCATTGATCAGTGGCTCTTCACAGTCTTTTGCTTTCAGATACATAATCTCTTCATCAGGGAAATCAAACTTAATTGGCTGGTAATCATCAAGAGGTTGACAAGCAAGATGCTCAGCAAGGACACTTCCTTTGATAGCTTTCTGAGCTTTGTACACAATATCATATTCAGACAACAACATTTGCCAACGTGCGATCTTTCCAGTAACAGCAGGCTTTTCAAAGATGTACTTGATTGGATCCATTCGGGATATCAACCAAGTTGTATGATTCACCATATAATGACGCAGACGTTTGGCCGCCCAAGCTAAAGCACAACAAGTCTTTTCAAGCATCGTATACCGAGTCTCACAGTCGGTGAACTTCTTGCTCAGGTAGTAAATAGCATGCTCTTTCTTACCAGTCTCATCTTGCTGACCGAGAACACAGCCCACTGAATCATCTAACACTGACAGATACATAATCAAAGGCCTTCCTTCCATTGGCGGGACAAGGATAGGTGGCTCCAACAGGTATTCTTTAATGCTATCAAAAGCTTCCTGACATTCATCATTCCATACAACAGGCTGATTCTTTCTGAGCAATTTGAAGATTGGTCCACAGGTAGTAGTCATGTGAGATATGAATCTTGAAATGTAATTCAGACGTCCGAGGAAACCTCTGACTTGCTTCTCAGTTTGAGGGGCCGACATCTCTCTGATGGCTCGGACTTTGTCAGGGTCAACTTCAATGCCTCTTTGACTGACAATGAAGCCTAGTAACTTTCCAGATCTTACACCGAATGTGCACTTGTTAGGATTCAACCGCAGCTTGTACTTTCTCAATCTTTCAAACATCTTTTTCAGATACACAACATGCTGCTCTTCATCACTTGACTTCACAATCATATCATCAACATATACCTCAATCTCTTTGTGAATCATATCATGAAACAGAGTATTCATACCCCTTTGATAGGTAGCACCAGCATTTATCAAGCCAAACGGCATCACTTTATAACAGAATGTTCCCCACGGAGTGATAAAGGACGTCTTTTCTCTATCTTCAGGAGACATTCGTATCTGATTATAGCCAGAGA
Organism: Medicago sativa; assembly: GCF_051527215.1. Classification (NCBI taxonomy): domain Eukaryota; kingdom Viridiplantae; phylum Streptophyta; class Magnoliopsida; order Fabales; family Fabaceae; genus Medicago; species Medicago sativa. The sequence continues at coordinate 7,384,399 of NC_140753.1, forward strand.
AACCATCCATGAAAGAGAACACTTTGGATTGAGCAGTACTGTCAACAAGCACATCAATATGAGGCAATGGGAAGTTATCTTTCGGACTGGCTTTATTCAGATCTCTGTAATCAACACACATTCGAACTTTCCCATCTTTCTTTGGTACTGGTACAATGTTGGCAATCCACTCAGGGTATTCAGCTGTCATGAGGAAACCCGCATCAATTTGTTTTTGTACCTCAGCCTTGATCTTAAGAGCCATGTCTGGACGAGACCTTCTCAATTTCTGCTTGACAGGAGGACATTCAGGTCTTGTCGGTATCCGGTGTTCCACAATCTTGGGATCTAGACCCGGCATATCTTCATAGGACCATGCAAAGACATCTGGATAATCATGGAGAAGCTGAATAATCTTCCTTTTCACTTCTGGCTCAAGTGCAGCACCAATCTTGATCTCTCGCTTGTTTTCTTCCGTACCCAGGTTGATAAGCTCAATCTCTTCCTGGTGAGGCTGAATGGCTCTTCTTTCTTGCTCAAGCAATCGAGTGATCTCATACGGTATCTCTTCATCATCATCATCATCCTCATCTTCAGCTTCATATACAGGGAATTCAAAATTTGGAGGAACCATAGGGTCACTGTGTTCAACGGGTTTATTGTGGTTCAATCTGCATAATATGATTGGGATGATTTTTAGAAAAAAGTTTTTCATGCAGATTTTTGAAATTAATAAGAAAATACAGATGTTTTGGTTTTTTCTGGCATTACCATTATTTCCAAGAAAAAGGCACTAAAAAGTAAAAAAGACAAAGAGTCGTGAGAAAGACGACAACTTTTATTGATAACGGCAATGCCGAAACAAACACGCCCTTACAATGATATCACTTTCGCCTTGGGCAGAGCGAAAGGATTGTTATTTTGAAAACGAAAAAACATGAGCAACACGACACATTACATGGAAGCATGCATAACTAAGGGAACATCAATGGTCTCCCAATTTCTCACGGTGCCTCCTGGTATAACAAATGCAGGCATATAACCCCCTTCAGCAGCATCTTCAGTAATGGCATTGATGAACCCAGCACTGTAGAAAGTTCCCTTTGAAACAGCAGATGTCGGGGAGAATCCAAGGCCCTCTTTACGCTTGTTTTCCAGAATCTGAATCACTTTGCCCCAGCCAGCAGCTTGCCCTGCTTGAACAGCCTTTTGGGCATCCTTCAATGAAGCCATGCTAGTACCAGCCCTTCGGGGTTCTGCACCCTCTACAGTCAAGCCTTGAAACGACGTCCCTTCAGCGGACCCTGCTTCAACACAAGAGAAAGATGACACTTGGCTAACTAGATATGCTTCCTCACCATGCACAGTGACAATCTTACCATTCCTCATGAACTTGAGCTTCTGATGCAAAGTGGAAGTTACCGCTCCAGCGTCGTGGATCCATGGTCTTCCGAGGAGACAACTGTAAGAGGCATTGATGTCCATGACCTGGAAGGTAACTTGAAATGTCTCAGGACCAATGGTAATTGGCAAGTCTACCTCCCCGAGGACATCCTTGCGGGATCCATCAAAAGCTTTAACCAGATAGCTGCTACCCCTCAGAGAAATTCCATGATGACTCAATTGCCTTAGTGTAGACTCAGGCATTACATTCAATGATGACCCAGTGTCCACTAACACGTTGGATATCATATCAGACTTGCAGTGCACCGAGATATGTAGAGCCAAGTTATGGTGTTTCCCTGCTTCGGGGAGTTCATCGTCACCAAATCCCAAGTTGTTGCAGGCAGTAATATTACTCACTATCCCATCAAACTAATCCACAAAGACTTCGTGGTCAACATAAGCTTGCTCAAGTATCTTCATCAACACTTTCATGTAAGCTTCTGAGTTCAAGAGCAGGGACAAGATGGATATCTTTGACGGAGTTTGCAGCAGCTGGTCAACAATCTTATAATCGCTCTTCTTGATAAGCCTCAGAATTTCGTCCAGATTGGACTTTTCAATAGATTGGCCTGATGGGCCGGGGTTCTTGTCGACAGGAGGAGCAACTGGTGGTGTCATTGTGGCGATAGGTGTTACCACCTTCTTTTGAAACAAGGGTGGACGGACCTTTCCGCTTCTCAGAGTTGTAATTTCACCGGCAACATTGTCAACTGCAGCTGGGGATACCAGAGGCACTTCCACTCCACTCTCGACCATGGTTGCATTGTATTTGTAAGGGATTGCTTTTGTAGAAGTATATGATACCGGACCAGGTAACCTGATCACCAAAGGTTCAACATTTCTCGTCTGAGACGCACTTTCAACAGGAGAGTCGTGGAACACTGGCACAATCACACATACATCACTGGCAATCAAGTGTTTGTCATCTATCAGGCTCTGGATATCATTTTGCACCACACAACAGCCCATGGGATTTTGCAGGCATTCTGAACAAGAATCATGATCATGTTTGAACAGAGAAGCCTGGCAAAGCTTAACATGTAATGGCACCAAGGGAGTAACGACATTGCGGACATCCAACATGGGATCCTCTTGAGGAACAGGGATTCTTTCGAAAGCCTCAATCATATTAACAGCAACATGGTTTGGAAGTGGATTGTCAAGAACATGAGGAACACTATTCTCAAAAGTCAACCGTCCATTTTCTATCAGGTCTTTCACAATATATTTCAGAGCAAAGCAACCTTCAACATCGTGGCCTTGAGCACCCTGGTGGAATTCACATATTAGATCCTGTCGGAACCTGGGAGGCAATGGATTAGGCGGAGGCTTGCCTGGTCTGGTGACACAGTGCCCCTTGGCCAGTAGAGTTGGGAGCAGCTCACCATACCGCATTGGTATTGGTGGAAAAGAAGGTTTGGGTCGGGGACCCTGTTGTTGCTGCCGTTGCGGTTGAGCAGGAGGCTGTGGTTGTACTTGTTGAGCGATGGCATTGACGGGCACTGGTGGTTGACCCGGTGGCAGAGGATATTGCTGGTAGAATGGTGGGAAGAAAGGATGTTGAGAGTATTGCATGTAGTGATAGGGCAGAGGTAATTGTGTAGCAGCTGCAGATGGGTTACCAGACACCATTCCTACGTCAGATTCTTTCCTCTTGTGGTGGCCATTACCATACTTCTTTGGTGCACTGGTTGAAGATTCACCTTTCTCAAGAACAATAATACCCTCTCGGACGGCCTCCTCTAGACGAGTTCCCATCGTGACCATATCAGAGAAGTTGTTTGGAGCAGAGATTATCATTCTTTCCTTATATTCCTTCTTCAGAGTCTTCAGGAATGTCTGTGTTAACTCTTCCTCATCAAGTCGAGGAGAGACACGGGCAGCTGCCCCTCTCCATCTCTGAGCATATTCTCGGAAGGTTTCATCTGATTTCTGAGATAGGGCTTTAAGAGAGTCCATGTTTGGCCTCAGACGGGTATTGAACTCATATTGACCTTCAAAGGCAGCAGCGAGTTCCTTAAAAGTATGAATGTTGTCTTTGCTCAAGCTAGTGTACCAATCTGCTGCATCATCTGTCAAGCTACTCTGGAAGCAATGGATCATCAGTGCATCATTGTCTGCGTAGTTAGCCATCTTTCGGACATACCGGATAACATGGTTGTGTGGGCAAGAGGTCCCATTGTATTTGTCAAATTCCGGCTCTTTGAATTTCTTAGGAAACTCAAATCAGGATACCAAGCACAGATCACGAGCTTTAGTAGAAGCTCCATTGTTTCCTCGGCTAGCCTTGACCTCACGGAGTTCTCCAGCCAACTCCCTTAACTGTCTCTTCATAGCTTCCATTGCGGGATCTTGTCTACGAGGAGTGTCAACATCAATCACCTGTTGCACAGTGTGTACAATAGGGTCGGTAACCACGGTAGTCACCTGAGGCATAGCAGTGGACTGATGAGTCATAGATAGTATTATTTATTGCCTTATTTAGTTTAGTTTTATTTTAGATTTGATTTTATTTTATTGCATTTTATTTTAGTTTAGAATATTTTACTTCAAATTGTGTTTTATTTTATTTTAGGAATAAATATATGGTGGAAGGTGTCTTGGAGCAAAAGAAAGAGGACTGGAGCAAATACAGCGCAAGAATACGAAGATACGGGACAAAAATATGTTCCCACCAAGTCAGAAGCTTGGCACGGCCAGTGCCAACATGTGGCACGGCCGTGCCACCTCCCAGAGCCTCTTTTGCTGCTTTTTCTTCAAGCCCAAGTTACCCCGTTGCAGCTTTACTGTTTTGCCCTTATAGTAGCTTAGTTTCTAAGTCAATTGTAAAGCTATAAATAGAGTAGCACTCCACCATAAACAATCATCTCTTACTTTGTTTATTTCAATTGCTATTTCAATAAAGTCTTTATTTCGTTTTACTTTCTTCTTTGAAATTTACTTTTATCGCATTCTCTCTTCTTCCCCCATGTCTACGATGAACATGAGTGAGTAGACTTCTTGTCTTGGGATCGTTGATAAGTCTAATGACGTAATCCGGATCAAACTAAGTCTTAAACCCTAATTAATTGTTACCCTAATTCCTAATCTAAATTCACCGTTTTAACATGAATTAATTATTATCAAACTGTGGAAGCGAACGCGGAGGGTTTGATAATGGTTAATTCATCATCATAGATATCAATTCATAAAGCGAACGCGGAGCTTTGATATCCGAACAAGTGAATTTAGACAAGGTTTGCGAAACATGAGAATAGTCTAGCAAACCTTGGGACACATAAAGTTTCGATCTTCAAGGGTCCCAAAGGCAATCACCCATGAGAATAGGTGTGGTTGTTGGAGGGATACACTCACTGACTTCGAGAGGAGCTGTGATATGCTAAAGAGAAACTTGTCCTTAGTAATTAGGATTAACGTTTAATTATAAGTTTAAGGCTTGCTTGTGAAAAGATTCGTTATTATGATAAACCAATGATCCCAAGGCTTTTTAATATTATTGTTATTTACCTTCAAAACTGCACTCTCCAACTTCTTATCTCTTTCTCCTCTAATCAATTTCTAAAAGCTAATTAGATTGACCAACTCCCTAGCGGAACGATAACTCTACTTACTACTATTACTTCGATAGGCCGTGCACTTGCGGTTTGGCCCTATCAAGTTTTTGGCGCCGTTGCCGGGGAGTTAACTAATTTAATTAGCTTTTTCTTAGTGATTAGAATTCTCTCTTCTTCTTTCTCTTTTTCTTTTTATTTTTAACTTTTTCTTTTCCTTCATCATTAACTTCTTGGAAAGCATAAAAATAATACCAAACATGGCTGAAAGACGTGCTCTTAAAGAATACGTGACTCCTTCAATGGGAGAGCCATATGCTATTATTGTGTATCCAACGGTTGAAGATGAAGATTTTGAAATTAAGCCTGCCCAACTTAAAATGGTGCAGCAAAATTATTTTTCGGGATCCCCCGATGAGGATCCCAATCTCCACATCTCAACTTTTTGGCGGCTCACCGTAACATATAAGAAAAACCAAGAAACCTTGAGACTACATCTCTTCCCTTTTTCTCTAAAAGATAAAGCTCTCAATTGGTTCCATTCCCTAAGAGTTGGTTCCATCACCTCATGGGACCAATTGAAGCGTGAATTTCTCATCCGTTTCCTTCCCCCATCAAAAATTAGCCAACTAAGGGCAAAGCTTTTTCAATTTACTCAAAAAGAGGGGGAATCTCTTCACGATTCATGGGGACGTTTTAAGGATATGCTTAAACTTTGCCCCCTCCATGGACTAGAGGAATGGTTGATCATTCACACTTTTTACAATGGTTTATCTCATGCTACTAAAATCTTTGTTGATACAGCTGCAGGTGGTGCTCTAATGAACAAAGACTTCGAAACAGCCTATGCGTTGATCGAAGACATGGCTCGAAATCTCTTTCTATGGACTGATGAAGAATTCACTACAAAGTCTTCACCCTCCAAAAAGAGGGCAGGTATGTACGAAGTCTCTAATTATGACCACCTTGCTTCTAGGATTGATGCACTAACCCACAAATTTGAAAAACTTAATGTTAGTGATACTACTCCTACATCACCTTGTAAAACATGTAGTGAATGCAAACTAGGTAGTGTTGAACAAATAAACTTTATTCAAAACAACCAAGGGGTAAGTCTTGACCAAAGCCCTAATGAAAATCCCTTGGTTCAAAGAACAACACCACCAAGTTATGCTAATAACCAAAAGGTTATTCAAAAGTCTAATCTTGAACTTTTAATGGAAAATTATCTTCTTAACCAATCCGAGCAGCTCAAAGAGCTTGCAAATCAAACTAGACTTTTGAATGACTCTTTTGTTTCACTTACATCAAAAGTAGACTCTATCTCCTCTCACAATAAGGTCTTAGAGGCTCAGCTCTCTCTAGTTGTTCAATTTTGCCAACCTAGAATGAACGCCGTTACACTTAGGAGTGGTAAGCAATTAGAAGACCCCTTAAGAGTCAAACCTAGTGAGGAAGAGACTAGTGAACCACAAGGTGAGATGGCTGAAGAAGAGAGTGAGAAACCACAAAGTGAGGAAGTTACACCACCTCCCTTCAAACCAAAGATTCCTTTCCCCCAAAGATTTGCCAAGTCTAAGCTTGATGAGCAATTTAAAAAGTTCATTGAGATGATGAATAAAATCTACGTTGACGTTCCCTTCACCGATGTCCTAACTCAAATGCCCACCTATGCTAAATTTTTAAAAGAAATTCTTTCAAAAAAGAGAAAAATTGAGGAAAGTGAAACGGTGAACCTTACGGAGGAATGTAGCGCCATCATCCAAAATAAATTGCCACCCAAGCTTAAGGATCCAGGAAGTTTCTCAATACCTTGTGTCATAGGGTCTGAAATAGTAAAGAGGGCAATGTGTGACTTAGGAGCCAGTGTCAGCTTGATGCCTTTATCTCTTTATGAGAGATTAGGACTGGGAGAACTTAAGTCAACTAGGATGACCCTACAATTAGCAGATCGTTCCCTTAAGTATCCAGCTGGAATCATAGAGGACGTCCCTGTCAAGGTAGGAGAAATCTACGTCCCTACGGACTTTGTTGTGATGGAAATAGAGGAGGATAACCAAGTACCTATACTTTTGGGAAGGCCCTTCCTTGCTACCGCTGGGGCTATAATAGATGTTAAACATGGGAAGTTGGAATTTAATGTTGGTAAGGATACTGTTGAATTTGAACTTGCTAAACTAATGAAAAATCCTTCCATTAAAGACTCTTGTTACATGTTTGATATAATTGACCATTGTGTGAAAGAGTGCCCTTTGGCATCAACTACACATGATGGTTTGGAAGTATGCTTGGTTAGTGATGCATGTACAAAACTAGATGAAGACGCCAAAGAGTATGAGAAGATGTTAGATGGAACTCCTCCTATGGAAGATGTGGGCATAGAGGAGCTAATAGGAAAAGAACCAACCCCTTCACCAAAGGAAGCACCAAAGGTGGAGCTTAAACCACTCCCACCAAGCTTGAGGTATGAATTCTTAGGCCCTAACTCAACCTACCCTGTTATTGTGAATGCAAGCTTGAATGAGGTAGAAACTGAAAAATTGCTTTATGTTCTCAAGAAATACCCTAAAGCCATAGGTTATACCATTGATGACATTAAAGGAATAAATCCCTCATTGTGTACACATAGGATACTACTTGAAGAGGATTATAAGCCCTCCATTGAACACCAAAGAAGACTAAACCCTAACATGAAAGAAGTTGTGAAAAAAGAAGTCTTAAAGCTCCTAGATGCAGGTGTTATCTATCCAATTTCTGATTCTAAATGGGTTAGCCCGGTTCAAGTAGTACCTAAAAAGGGTGGTCTTACAGTTATTAAGAATGATAAAAATGAATCCATTGCAACTAGAACCGTCACCGGTTGGAGGATGTGCATTGACTATAGGAAGCTTAACAAAGCAACCCGTAAAGATCACTTCCCACTCCCCTTTATAGACCAAATGTTAGAAAGGTTAGCTAAGCATTCACACTTTTGTTACTTAGATGGCTATTCTGGATTCTTCCAAATACCCATTCACCCTAATGACCAAGAGAAAACCACTTTCACATGTCCCTTTGGTACCTTTGCCTATAGGAGAATGCCCTTTGGTCTTTGCAATGCCCCCGCTACCTTTCAAAGATGCATGATGTCTATTTTTTCTGATTTTGTTGAAGATATAATGGAAGTTTTTATGGATGATTTTTATGTGCATGGATCTAGTTTTGATAATTGTTTGACTAACCTGGAAAAAGTTTTGGAAAGATGTGAACAGGTAAACTTAGTGTTGAATTGGGAAAAATGTCACTTCATGGTAAGAGAAGGAATTGTCCTAGGACACTTAGTCTCTGAGCGAGGTATAGAGGTAGATAAAGCAAAAATTGAAATTATTGAAAAAATGTCTCCTCCTACCTCGGTCAAAGAAGTTAGAAGCTTCCTAGGACATGCGGGATTCTACCGCCGTTTCATTAAAGATTTTTCTTCAATCACTAAGCCACTAACAAGCTTGCTCCTTAAGGATGCAGATTTTGTGTTTGATGATGCATGCCTAAAGGCATTTTGCAGGTTAAAAGAAGCTTTGGTCACTGCCCCTATCATACAACCACCGGATTGGAACCTGCCTTTTGAAATAATGTGTGATGCGAGTGACTATGCAGTAGGGGCTGTGTTGGGACAAAGAAAAGACAAGAAGATGCATGCCATTTATTATGCAAGTAAGACCCTTGATGGGGCACAGGTAAACTATGCCACAACAGAAAAAGAATTGTTAGCGGTAGTTTATGCGATTGACAAATTTCGGCCATACTTGGTAGGATCAAAAATCATCATTTACACAGATCACTCGGCAATAAAATATTTGTTAAACAAAAAAGATGCCAAGCCGAGGTTGATCCGATGGATTTTACTCCTTCAAGAATTTGACCTTGAAATAAAAGATAAAAAGGGTACCGAAAATGTTGTAGCTGATCACTTGTCCCGCCTTAGGGAGACCAATGAGAATGAGTTACCTCTTGATGATTCCTTTCCGGATGATCAACTCTTCTTATTGGCACAAACTAACGCACCTTGGTATGCAGACTTTGTTAACTTTCTTGCAGCTGGAGTACTACCACCTGGATTGAGCTACCAATAAAAGAAGAAGTTCTTCCATGACCTCAAACATTATTATTGGGATGAACCCTACCTTTTCAAAAGAGGCTCAGACGGGATCTTCAGAAGATGTATTCCCGAAAACGAGGTAAGTAGTATTCTAACCCACTGTCACTCCTCCTCCTATGGTGGCCACGCCAGTACTCAAAAGACCTCTTTCAAAATTCTTCAATCTGGTTTCTGGTGGCCATCGCTTTTCAAAGATGTGCATAAATTCGTTTCTAAATGTGACAAATGTCAACGCACCGGTAACATTACTAAGAGGAATGAAATGCCCTTAAACAACATTCTTGAAGTCAAAATTTTCGATGTATGGGGTGTTGATTTCATGGGACCTTTCCCCTCTTCTTTTGGAAATCAATACATATTGGTGGCAGTTGACTATGTGTCCAAATGGGTTGAGGCTGTTGCCTCACCCACTAATGATGCACATGTTGTTATAAAATTTTTCAAAAAGATTATCTTTCCAAGGTTTGGAGTGCCAAGGGTTGTAATAAGCGATGGAGGGTCTCACTTTATATCTAAACTTTTCGAAAAACTTTTACAAAAGTATGGAGTGAAACACAAAATTGCTACACCCTATCACCCACAAACTAGTGGACAAGTTGAGGTCTCCAATAGACAAATAAAAGCCATTCTTGAAAAAACAGTTTCAAACTCTAGGAAGGATTGGTCAAGTAAGCTCGACGATGCTCTTTGGGCCTATCGAACGGCTTACAAAACTCCAATTGGAATGACACCTTTTAAGCTAATCTATGGAAAGTCTTGTCACCTTCCGGTTGAACTTGAGCATAAAGCCTATTGGGCCATAAGAAACCTCAACTTAGATCCCAATCTAGCTGGTCAAAAGAGAAAACTTCAGTTAAGTGAGTTAGAAGAACTTAGAATTGATGCCTATGAAAATGCCCGTATTTACAAAGAACGAACTAAAAAATGGCACGACAAGCATATCCTCAAAAGGAACTTCAAGAGCGGTGACCTTGTACTGCTCTTTAACTCTAGGCTAAGGCTTTTTCCAGGTAAGTTAAGATCAAGATGGTCTGGTCCATTCACTGTTCGTACTGTTTACCCCTATGGGGCAATTGAAATTTTTTCTGAAAAGACTGGACCTTTCAAAGTTAACGGCCAAAGACTAAAGATTTACAATGCAGGTGAAGCTGTTGAAGAAGAAACAATACTAGCCCTCTTAGATCCTCCATGAGGAACCACTCTTGCATCTTTCGTCAAGCTAGTGACGGTAAAAGAGCGCTTTGTGGGAGGCAACCCACGCATTTAACTGCTTTCGTTTTGTTTTAAGTTGTTTTGTAGGTAATTGTCCGAATACGATTCAAGAAAATGAAAAAAATTGAAGTCCCTGGAACCAGAAGGTTGGCACGGCCCGTGCTAAGGTTGGCACGGCCGTGCCATGTTTTTCAAAGAAAAATTAGGAGCCAGCCACAGAATGTTGGCACGGCCCGTGCTGAGGTTGGCACGGCCGTGCCAGCTTCCAGGGTCCAAAAATTCATTTTTTTTGCTATCTATAACACCTTGTGAGCTTTCTGCACCCCTTCTTTCTTCTTCTTCTTCTTCTTCTTCTTTTAATTTCTTTTTCTTTTGAATCATTGAGGACAATGCTTCCCCTAAGTGTGGGGGGGGCCTAATAAAGTGTCTAGAGTCGTAGTGTCCAAACTCCCTTGAACTTTATTCTTTTGTTTTGTTTTTATAGCAAGAGGCATGACTAAGTAGCTTGTTTTTTTTTTTAATGTAAATATGGCATGAAAATTTTTGTTTTGTCTCTTCTTTAGGTCGCCTCTTGTACATGAAAATAGTTTCTTGTGTTTCTTATGTTCTTGCTATACCCATATCATGTTTTATTGTGAAATTCTCCAATGAGAAAAGCACCCGGTTGCAATCCTTGAGTAAATGTATGAATAGGTATTTTAAGGAACACGTTCTATCTTTAGTGTTAACTTAGACCCTTTAAAGTCTTAAGAGTAAAAGTAGTATAAGTTTGTGTGGGAAAATTAATCAAATTGTTCTTAATTGTTATATTCTTATTAATTTGTTAATGTTAAATGGGGCGGGAGAATGGCACCAACATATGGGGGAAAGGACAATTACATCCTAACTTCCTAATTGTGGTGGTGACTCCTTAATTTGAACCTAAAGTGAAACAAATTCATCAATGCTAGGGGGAAAGGACAATTACATCCAAAAAGACTTCCTACGTGGAGATGAAACAAACAATAATTTTGCAGCACTACTTAGGGTGATTTTGAATCTAGGGGGAAAGGACAATTACATCCGAGAAGACTCCCTACGAGGATAGATAGCCCCTAAGCATCTGCAGCCCCTTGTGCTTAATTGTTATATCTAATTTAATGTTTAACTCAAATTCCCATCACTCTTATATGAAATGAAGAAAGGACTTTTCTCGGTTACTTTAGCACTAAGGATAGAACCTATTCCTCATAATATCTGTCTTATACAGGAGCAAGAAAAGGGTTGGACTGCACACACACACTCACTTGAGACTTGATGTTGGGTAGAATAGGTTCATGAGAAGTATTTGAAATTGTAACTAGTGTACTTGAGGCAAGGCCTTTCTCTAGAGACCTATGTTCTTAATATTGCCATAAATCAATCTTTGTTGCTGCTATGTTTGCTGCCTTTTGCTTGAGGACAAGCAAAGATTCAAGTGTGGGGGAGTTTGATGAGTCATAGATAGTATTATTTATTGCCTTATTTAGTTTAGTTTTATTTTAGATTTGATTTTATTTTATTGCATTTTATTTTAGTTTAGAATATTTTACTTCAAATTGTGTTTTATTTTATTTTAGGAATAAATATATGGTGGAAGGTGTCTTGGAGCAAAAGAAAGAGGACTGGAGCAAATACAGCGCAAGAATACGAAGATACGGGACAAAAATATGTTCCCACCAAGTCAGAAGCTTGGCACGGCCAGTGCCAACATGTGGCACGGCCGTGCCACCTCCCAGAGCCTCTTTTGCTGCTTTTTCTTCAAGCCCAAGTTACTCCGTTGCAGCTTTACTGTTTTGCCCTTATAGTAGCTTAGTTTCTAAGTCAATTGTAAAGCTATAAATAGAGTAGCACTCCACCATAAACAATCATCTCTTACTTTGTTTATTTCAATTGCTATTTCAATAAAGTCTTTATTTCGTTTTACTTTCTTCTTTGAAATTTACTTTTATCGCATTCTCTCTTCTTCCCCCATGTCTACGATGAACATGAGTGAGTAGACTTCTTGTCTTGGGATCGTTGATAAGTCTAATGACGTAATCCGGATCAAACTAAGTCTTAAACCCTAATTAATTGTTACCCTAATTCCTAATCTAAATTCACCGTTTTAACATGAATTAATTATTATCAAACTGTGGAAGCGAACGCGGAGGGTTTGATAATGGTTAATTCATCATCATAGATATCAATTCATAAAGCGAACGCGGAGCTTTGATATCCGAACAAGTGAATTTAGACAAGGTTTGCGAAACATGAGAATAGTCTAGCAAACCTTGGGACACATAAAGTTTCGATCTTCAAGGGTCCCAAAGGCAATCACCCATGAGAATAGGTGTGGTTGTTGGAGGGATACACTCACTGACTTCGAGAGGAGCTGTGATATGCTAAAGAGAAACTTGTCCTTAGTAATTAGGATTAACGTTTAATTATAAGTTTAAGGCTTGCTTGTGAAAAGATTCGTTATTATGATAAACCAATGATCCCAAGGCTTTTTAATATTATTGTTATTTACCTTCAAAACTGCACTCTCCAACTTCTTATCTCTTTCTCCTCTAATCAATTTCTAAAAGCTAATTAGATTGACCAACTCCCTAGTGGAACGATAACTCTACTTACTACTATTACTTCGATAGGCCGTGCACTTGCGGTTTGGCCCTATCATGGACACAGGAATCTGTCCTTGATCAGCAAAACCAGAGATACCAGCAGCAGTATTAGGAGAATAGAAAGGTGGGAGTCCATAAGGACAGCCGTTGGGCATAACAAAACGAGCATCAGTAGCCACAGTAGACAGTGGGATAGAGGGAATCACCTCAGCAGTAACTGGAACAGAAGTGGCTGGTTGTTCCTGTGCAGCCATCATAGTGGACATAGCGTCATGAGCCTTAGCCAAGTCTTCTTTCATGGCGGCCAATTCGGCACGGAGCTGAGCATTTTCTTCTTCAAAGTTAGTCATCATCCTTCTCTTGTGAAATCTTGTTTGATGAATTCTATCTGGTTGGTAGACTTTGCGAACACGAGCCACCTTTCAGACTGCGGCGGACAAAACCAGGAGGCAATGAGCACGAGAGAAGTTTTTTGTGACCAATGAATGCATATGATGCATGAAATGCGTTAATGCATATGCAAAAAGACTCTTTTTATGTGTTATCGAAGGGTTTTTAGACAAATTATCAACTTGTAAACATTACTAACAACGGGAAACAAACAACCAACATATAGTTTTACAAGACAAATTCAACATAAACAAATGGAAATAACAACAGGAAATGGAATCCTCAAGCATAAGAAGTGGAAGCATCATCCTCAGACTCAGACTCATAGCTACAATATCGTGCATAGAAGTCACGGGCCCCCTAGCTCTCTTGGAGTCCCTCATAAGCAACCTATCTTTCTCCTCAATCTCTCTCTTGGCCTTAGCTAACTCTTTCTTCAGTGTCAGGACCTCATGAGTCTGCTGCTCATCCTTTCCATCCAAAGTCATGATCAAATTCTCAGCCTCATAGTATCTAGCCCTCCACTGATGCTTCTCCCGACTCTCCATAGCTAGATGCTCCTGATACATCTCTTGGGTAGGTGGGAGTAGAGGCAAAGGCATGGTAGGAACAGATGCAGACACATATCTCATAGAGGGGTAAGGCATACCAATCTCCTCAGCTTGGTTTATCACCCACTGTGTATAGGCCTCATGAGCAATACCGGACCTTACACCCATATGCTTCACCTCTTTCTTCCGAAGCTTAGTCCAAGCTTCCATGAAGTCCTCTTTTATGCCGGTGGGAGCATTGGAATAGTGAAAGAAGTAAGGAGCCATAGCAAGATTGATGGGTTTATCTTTCATCGGGAAACCAAACTGTCGCAAAGCAAGCTCCGGGTTATAGTTGATTCCACCCCGGGTACCAAGAAGAGGTACATTAAGAAACTTTCCACCACCAAAGATAATTTCCTTGACCCTAGAAGCGGGAGTGAGCCAAACCACTGTATTAGGAGTGAGAGCCATAATCCTCTGTGAAATAGACCAATTCTCCGAATTATCATGGAAAGACTTTGGAAGGTGCGAAATAAACCACCTATAGAGAAGAGGTACACAACAAAGGATGTATCCACGACCCTTGCCGGAACGATCGTGAATAGCATGGTATGTGTCAGCTAGCAAAGTAGGAACCGGATTCTTGGAGTGGAAGATCATAATGGCATTCATGTCCACGAAGTCGTCAAGATTCGGAAAGAGAATAAGCCCATAGATGAGGAGTGCAAGAATAGCCTCGAGAGTGTCTTGACAAGTGGTATTGAGGTTAGCTTTCCCAAGAAGATACTCTGAAGTGAACCCTCGGATACGTGCCTTAGTGACAAGATTCTTGGAGACATCGGAGGTTGTAAGGTGGAGATCCTTAGCAATAACCAAAGGAGTAGGAGGATGCTCAAGTCCCGCAAAGGGTACCCCCTTAGCAATAGATAGACCCATTAAATGAGAATAAGCCTCTAGAGTAGGCATCAACTGAAAGTCTGGAAAAGTAAAGCACCGATACCCCCGATCATAGAATTGCACTAGAGTGTGCACAAGCTTCTCATCCACATTAGTATGGAGAATAGGAAGTAAAGCCCCGTAACGATGTCGGAAACCAGTCGGATCCTTAATCTTGAGTGCCAAATCTCTCAAACTAGCCAAATCCACTTCCTTGAACTTGTAAGACTTAGTCATCTTCATTCCTACAATGTTTACAAATTCAATTTGTCTAAGCCCTTCGATAACAATGCATGACAAAAGTTTATGCATGTATGCATGTATGCATGAATGCATGGTTATGTTCAAGTTCGGAGAAAATATAGTGGGTTGAAGTTCAAAGTCAAGGAGTCACGGGTGGACACGGTGTCCGGTGAATCTAGGGCTTTAGGATATTAGTAACCGGGTTCTAAAAAAGGTTCCCAAGTTGCAACATCTCCGACGTATATCACGGTGTCACGAGACAACACTCGCTCCATGATTATCCGTGGAAGGTCTAACTTGAGTGTAGTATCGCGTGACGACTAAAACTCGAGACAACACTCGGTTTAGCCTCCGCACTACGTCCTAGAAAATGGCCATGGATGGGTTTGGTTATCTACGGTTCATAGCGTCATAGAACAATTAGAAGTAAAGTGCCTAAACGCGACAACACGCGCCGACAACATCACCCCTAAAATGCCTCAACTATGTGGGATTGATCGCATAATCCAAGACACGAGGCAACCCCCGGAATGAATTGTCGATTATATCCCTCCTAAATCCTAAGTTCTCTCAGCCCGGGTGCAGGACTTTTGATATTCTCACCCCACACGTTTGCAAGAAATTAAACATTTATTCACATAGGAAAGCAAGTAAAAGAAGCAAGTAAAAATACAAGCGCAAGCGTGGAAATAAAGACTAGGCGTAACTCTCGAATCTCCCCAGTGAAGTCGCCAGCTGTTTTATCTTGGTTTTCGGGTGTCAAACATTGATTACGTTTGAACCTTTCTAACCGGTGATATCTTATTTTTTCTTGGGAAGGGAAAAAGTAAGCAAAACCCTTGAGAATCGAGGTCCGGGAGTTGTTTTCGCTATGGGAAGGTGTTAGGCACCCATAACGACTATAGTATCCTATAGGAACCGTCTTTAATTTCTACGCGCGCGCTTTATTTTTAAATGCTATTTTGAAAGAAAATATTAAACCTAAGGTTTGCTAAGTGAAGAATTTGAGGGAGGAGAATGGGTTTGAATTTTTTATTTTAGTTGAATTGAAGGAATTTTGTTCCTTGCCTACGTACCCTGTTTAAGGGATCAAATCCACCGTAGTTCTCTCTCAAAAATGTTTTTGTTTTTGTTGGTTGATTTTAAGTTTGAAAATGAATTTTGAAGAATGAGAAAGAGGCCTCAAGGGCATGAGATTAGGAAATTGTGAGGTTGAATTAGTCATTTGCAAAATATGGTCTAAACATGATTAATTTTTATTGAAATTTGATTGAGAAAATGAAAAGGAAAATACAATGGGATTTTGATCCCAAGGTTTCTTTGGAAAATTATTTGAATGATGTTGTTCATATATTTTTTTTGGAAAATTGATTTTTCTAAGTATAAAGCCTAACCATTCATCTAAACATACAATCCTAAACATACATCTAAACATGCATATTCTAGCTATATTATAGTGATGTGTGTGCATGTGTCGGTGCTTGTGTCGGTGTACATTATTAGAGTCCATTGTCCTTTACATCACACCCTAGATACATTCTATGGCCTCTTTGCCAAGAAATTAAAAGCACGAAAGTAAAATATTACAAGAATTCCTAAATCTTTACATTCTAATTTTTGCATGAAATTGAAACTTAAAGTGCAAGAAATTAAAGTGAAGAAAGAGATGGGATGTGGAATGAAATGGGAATGCTTATGGATGAATGAAACATGAAATGAAAGTGTTAGTGAAGATGAGGCATAATAGGATAGTAACCATAAGCAAGCAAGATAGCACTTAACAAAATGACACAAAACTTGACAAAACAAGCATCTAAATATACCTAAAAGTTCATCACAATAACTAGGCAAACACATGACCTATAACCCTCCCATTTTGACACTCCACAAAGTATTTCAATTCAGTCCTAACACAAGAATTATGAAACAATGCCATGCCAAGCCTCATAGCACACTTTAAACACATTTTATACTTTATTTCCACAAGAAAAACTCCCCATTACTTTCAAGACAAGAAATTGACAAATTCTACTCACAAACAGCAAATGTGAAGATGTAAATTGGTTACCAACACATCACAAGATCACACAATAACCATATGCATCAATTGGACAAGGAAATCACACCAAAACAAGGTAAAAACTTGCAAGGATTGAATAAGAGGACAAACTATCTACAAGACACATCACATATAAATTTTCACCAATTTTAACATGTAAAACACTCCTAAAAGTATCAAGAAACACATTAAAGCACTCAAGAAATTTTTAGATGTTTTTATAAAAGAAATTGAGTTGAAAGAGGTGCAAGAAGCAAGAACCACGCATGAAATAGCAAAAAAAAAAGAACTAGAGGACACTCTGCGCAGAAAACAAGCCCAGGCCCAAGGGATCATGGATCCTGGACTATCCAAACGTGCCAGGGGCGTTGGATTGATCCAGGATCCACAAACCCTAGATCCAACGCTCGTAAGCGCGCAGCACACCGTAAGAACACGTAGACACACAAAAACAAGACATCCTAGCCGTACACGTCATCATCAATCAAAAACGAGTGGTCCAGATTGAAAGGAAAAGACTGATCCAAGTGAACCAGCAAGGTATGGATGAACCGCCGGTTCAAACATGTTTATAAAGGGAGATTGAGGCCGGTTCACCTCATTCCTTCCCTTTCACTCTCTCTCTAACTTAAACGCTCTCTTCTCTCTCTCTAAAACCTCTGCAACCTAACCCTGGCCGGAAACTGGGAAGGACGGCGGAGGAACGGCGGAGGAAGATGAACATTCATCTTCTCCGACGATCTGAAAGAAAATTTTACATGAAAACGTCCGTCTTCCTTCCCTCTTTACGAATCCAAGGTTATTTTTGTGAAAACATGGAGAAAACGAAGTAGATCGGACTTTTTATCCTTCGTTTTTAGGGTTTCGAACTTTTTCAAAATTCTTGGAATTAAACCCTGATCTAACTCGTTTCCTTCGCTGATTACGAATCTGAACTTTGTTTCGTGAAACAAACGGTGAATCCCTGAGATTTTGTGCCCTAGGGTTTTGTTTCAAAAAATTTTTGGAATCTTTTCGAAATCCTCGTTGATTCATCGTTTACTTTCGCAATTAAACCTTCGATGATGATTATATGAAGAAACGAGGAGGTTTTATGGACTTACTTGAGCTTGATTGGAGGTTTGAACTGGATTCTTCGGAGAAACTTGGACTCTGAATCTTCTTTTGATGTTTTGTGGTAAGTCTTACTCCGAAACTGAAAATAAATCAGTTCTTCATCTTCTTCCTCTTCGCTGGTTCAGATTCCCTTTGATCCTTCTTCTTCTCTTCCCAATCTCTCTGTGATCGCGTGGTTCGTCACTTCGGTGGCGGATTCATGCTTGAATTGCAGAGATTCGAAGTTCAATGATGATGATTCTCGTAAGAATCACTGAGAACTCTTCGAAACAAACACTTCAATTCCAATTGTTTTTGCTGTCAAATCCTGGATTTTGGTTTTCTGTGATGAAGCTCTATGAATTTGTGATGAATTGGTTCGAATTTTGTGAAAAATTGTTGTGATTTGGTGTTTGTTACGGTGGTTTAATTCAGTTACGGTGGTGACTGTGGTGGCCGTAATAGTTTGTTACGGCGGAGAGAGTTGGAAGAGAGAGAGAGAAAGGTGATTACGTTGTTGATGATGTGTAATCTGATGAATGGTGATTCTGCTGTGCAATGATGAGTTGGCCCTTATTTATAGGTGCCAAGTGTAATGACTGGACCAATAGGAATCGGACACCTGGATTTGGACCTGAAATGGCTCGGCCTTGGCTTATTTTGGACCTGGGGACCTTCCTGCAAATTTTGAAAGTTGGAGGACTATTCTGCAAACCAAAAAACTAAAGAGGCCTGAATTGCAATTTTAATAAAAAACTTAAAAAAAAAATTTGAAACAAAAAGGACTAATTGCAAAAAATGCGAAATAAAAAGGCCTAAAAAGAAAATTAAAAGGGACTTGAATGTAATTTTGGACACTTTGGACTTAGAAAAAAACTAAAAAATACAACTGGAATAAAAATGGTAATTTGACTAAACGTAAAGCGAAACGATTAAAATTTGACAAAACGGACTAAAACGAACCAATGGCTTAAATGAGGTACTTTAAAGTAACCTCTCTCTGCCAAAATTTCGTGTGAAATGACCAAAATACCCCTGGGGCTACAACGACTGAAAATGACTCAGATGCAAATTTGAAATGGATTTTTAACAGAGAAATGAGACAACAGCTTATTTAAACCAAACTTGAAAGACCCAGAGACAATTTTAAGAATTTAAACAGAGCTTTGACACTTTGAAAGACTAAAATGCCCCTAGGGGCCAAAACTGACTCAAAATGACTTCAAATGCAATTTTTGGAAAGGGTTTTGACATAGAATGAAGCAGAGACTTATCAAACTCTTTGAAAGGACTCAAACAGAATTTTGAAGATTGAAAGAGATCTTGACATAGGAAATGACTAAAATACCCTTCTGTTGTGAATTTTGCAAACAATATTGAAATAAAATGCCGAGAAAGATGTAGTTGATCAGTGACAATTCAAATAACTTGAAATGCAAGAAAAAGAAGAAACAAGTATTTTTAGGTCCAAAATTAGGGTATAACACTCCTGAACACTTCGGTTCATATCTTTCGGACATTGGTTTCAAAGTTACCAAAGTTTCTAAACCACACAGTTTTCTCTTCCAACCTACTTTTCAGTCAATTCTTGATGTTAAGCTATGTTATTTGTTTGGTTATGAACCCATGTATTTGGTTTAAGTAATAATGACAAACATTTGTACTTTGTTTAAATTCTTTGTTTACATAATTTGTTTGTTTAAATCCATTTTTGTTTCGGCTATTGATATGAATATGTTCAATATGGTTGTATATAACATATTGCAATATTAATTTGTTGACATTCAGATCACACAGGTTTTGATACACAGAGAACCTTTGTATTGTTGTAGTGTTCACGTTTTTTATACATCCGAGAAATACCTCATTAACACTTCGGTTCGTATCTCCCAGACATTGGTTTGGAATCTTGTTTTTTTTCTTCTTTAGGGGATTATGTCCCGAACCCTTCAATTCATGTCGCTCGTATGTTAGTAACACATATTAAACATATACACTTCAAGAACAACAAAAAAAGGACTTAAACTAACAAATGATGTAAACAAAGAACTTAAACAAAGTACAAATGTTTGTCATAAATTACTTAAACCAAATAAATAAGTTCATGACCAGACAAATATCATAGCTTAACATCAAGAATTGAGTGAAAAGTAGATTTGGAGAACAAATGAGGTGGTTTGAAAACTTTGAAAATATAACATAATGAACAATTTTGCTTACGGTTCTATTATATGAACCAGTCATCCGAAAGATAAATAAAATACGTTATAAAAAATTAATAAATCAGTTGGGTATTTGGGATTCACAAATTCGTTAATTTCAAGAATCATTTTCAATTATTCAGTTCCTAACTCTCTAGGACGTATCTATGAACCATATATATGAGTTAAAAACGTAATTTTTGGGGACCATAGAGATATTGAGTGGGACTAAAAAGAAATTCTCAATGTGAGAAATAACAAATTTAGCATTAATCAAAGTAGTAGTTGATGTATATTATACTGGTTGTTAGGCCTTGCAGATCTCTTAGTCTTTAGGCTCTTTATTTTGATACATACACTTCTTATTTTTTTTTTTATACTGGTTGTTGCTCAAAGACTTCCTTAATAATATATTTTATTGGACTATAAAAAATGTTACATCAAAAGAAGAAATAGTAGTTGGAGAATTTAGTTTCATACTCCCCTTGTTTATACCTATACACCCCAGAGTGCATGAACAATCCAAAATATACTTCATTTTAACATATTAAAATAATTGTTTAAAAAATCACATACCCCAAATGTCCAAAGATCTAAAAAAATAGAGTAAGTTTGCAAAAAATTGCAGATATTTAGATTTTTTTTTCCCTATGAATACTCATAGCAGATGTTTTGTTTTCAAAATATTTGGATGCATATTCAAACCGAAATTTTGAAAATAAAACATTTGATAAGAAAATACAAATTGAATCTTCAATAATTGAAAATATGTGAAAGTTTAACATTAATTCTTTTCCAGATTTTTAGTAAAATAGGGGTACATATTTTTTGAAGATAAAAAAGTATTCTTAGTATGTTAAAATTAGGCATTTTTTGGAATATCATATGTTAAGGGGTATAAAGGTATAAACCGGGGGAGAGTGGGTGTATTAAGGAAAATTACTAGTAGTGGATATGTCTTATATTGGTTGTTGGTAGGGATGGGAATAGGCCAGACCGACCTACAGGGGCCTACGACCTAGTATACGACAGACCAGACTTTTTTCTTAAATAGAGAAGGCTTAGGCTTTTTTTTAAGCATGTTTAGCTTAAAAGGCCAGACCACAGGCCTCTCAAAAAACCTCTTAAGCCTATTAGGCCGGCCTATTTAAGTAATATGGATAATATTATTTATTATTATATCATATTATATTTTGTTTGCATATATATAAATGTATTATTATAAACTAGAATAGAAATATGATACAATATATAGTCGAATTCCTTAAAATCTCGTGTTGATTATCAAAAGAGAGTTTAATCTAATTGAACTATTAGTTCGCTAGTCCATTTAAACTTAGATCGCATTGCTTATTTAAAGATGTCCATAAGATATAGGCTTTTAAACAGGCTAGCAGGCCGTATCAGGCTTTCAGAAGGCTAGACTCAGGTCTAAAAAGTAGGCTTATGACAGGCCGCAGGCCAGACTTAGGCTTTAAAAAAATATTGCAGATCAGGCTTAGGCCTTGCAAAGCTTTGCCCGGCCTAACCTATTCCCATCCCTAGTTGTTGGGTCTTGTAGATGAATTTTGCTCTCCACCCAGCACATTTTGCTCGCACCCTGCAGCCCTTCCATATTTACCCTTGCGCATGTTAACTAACGCAAGTGTAAATGTATGTGTTAGTTAACATGCGTAGCGCATCTTAAGTAACGCAAGTGTTAAACACTGCGTCAGTTAACTTGCGCAGCCATTAACACTGCGTGAGTTAACTCACGCAGCCAGTAACACATGCGTGAACGCAGCCAGTAGCATATGCGTGAGTTAACTCACGCACACTCTGTGCATACAACCAGAAGAGGCAGAAACCTCTATTTACCCTATTTTTTCAATCCTTCTTTCATACATTCATTCAAGAACAGAATTTCCATCATTCATTCAAGCATTCATTCAATCAAGCATTAACTCATAATTATATTACGAAAAAATAACATAATAAAACAACGGAATAAAATAACGCATAATGTCATAAAAACGCTAAAAAGCGCAAGTGTGATAGGATTACACCCAAATCCAACAAAATGTCAAACAAAAAAAAAACTACACAAGTCATAAAAGCTACTCAAGTCATGCTGGTCCATCCCGTGGACTCCTACTCCTCCTCCGCGGAGTCGGCACCTGCTCCAGCATGCTCCACTCAGACTGTATACCCTGCATGATGCGAAGAACCTTTGGATTACCAAACACATCTGGATGCCCAATTGCACTGTCCACTCTAGCTCTGATGTTGCTGATGATCTGGTATGGGTCGGGAGGATGTCTGGCCCACTGCTGCTCAACAAGAACCTCCTCATAAGGAGGGATAGGACGAGGAGGGGCATCAACTACGAAGTCAGGAATGGCCGCAGGGGGGTTCACAATAGGATGTGATACTCTAACGAACCATCTCATGTACCCCCTAGTATGAGCCCACAGCTGGTTATCCGGAACCGGATCACGCCTATGCTGATGGCCGAGGACATGTAGAGCAAACTCCGTGAAGGCCTGGGCCACGTCATCCGCCGCAAGAAGCTCAATGTCTGTAGGAGGCCTGGGAATTCTCTGGACATACCCGTACTGCCTAAGAACCCGCTCTGGCAAGTGACGGACCATCCTGTCGCTGCCGGCCATGATCCATTCGGAGTACCAGCATATATCCTAAAAGGTGTGACGTGTCGTCGTCTCTCGTACGGCCTCCAGGTGACATGAGAAAGGTCCATCGAATCGATGGCAGCTCGGTAGTGTCCCGGATCAGTAAAACCCCTGGGAGATTTCCATTTACTCACAAGCGGGGAAACAGTAGGGTCGTAGGCATCATCCTCAATCCTCAGAATGATGTTCGAGAAGTGCGCCAAAGTCCATCCTTGAAAACACAAAGAAACAAATATTTATATCACCGCAAGAATTATACAAACAACTAAACATTTACGATCCAATAAGTAAAAAAGAAGAAAAACTAATATTACCACAAGCAATGTCATGTAACCACCAATGGAGGCCACAGATGAGTCGGAGGTAAGAGATAGCTGCTCATATAGGAAAGCAAGTCCCATCCCACCCCATGACCAGCTGTCCAACTCGTCCATATCTTGCAGCGCAAGCAGCCAAAGAAGATTAATGTTTTTGCTGTTCTTGGCGGAAAAAATGGTCCAGCTAAGCAAGAGCAACAGAAACGCCTTAACGCAGGCCAATCTAACTATAGCTCGCTCGTTTTGCTCCTCAACTGTGTCAATCTCAAGAAGATGATTACACCTATTCAAGAGATCCTCGTATCGCCTCTTCAGTACACCAAAACTGATGTGAGAACCACCCTGTTTTGTCAGCTCCTTAGTGACATCCTCCTCTATAAACAGTAGGTCCGCCTGTATCATCTCTAGCCCCTCCTCACGGGTTAACTCTCTATCAGGAAGGAGTCTCCCAGTGATGGGGATGCCTAGGAGACACGCCACATCATCTAGTGTGATGTTCATCTCTCCAACAAGTAGATGGAAGTTGCTGGTCTCCTCATGCCATCTCTCTGTCATCGCACAAACGAACCTGTGAGATATGTTCTCGTACCCATTAGTCAGGAGGGGAGTCAGACCGGACATATTCACTTCATTCCAAAACCACTCATTTTGTTCTCCCGGAATAGGCAATGCCAAATTTTTAACGCTCAGCTTCTTCCCGTGCGAGATACCTTTCACCCTATGTCTTCTTCGAAACTGAAATACAAAAACAAAACACAACAAACAACACCGTTAAATAAATAACAAGTAAAACAAACATTAAATATATGCTAACATAAATGTTAATTCTAACATTAAATAAGTAAAATAATAATTAGAATAAGTTGTATAAATAGTAAAAGAAGTAAAATAAACACTGAGTAAGAATAACATAGACATTTAACAACAACAACAACATTAATTATTTTAATTGAATTTCAAAACAAAAAAGAAGTAAAATAAACATTAAATTATACTTACATCGGCATCAACCCATATCCTGCATGCCACATGTCCACCAAAGTTAGGTAAAAGCGTGAGATCAAAAGGCCCCCTGCATAGCCGTCAGGGCCGGCCTCGTACACCACCCTCGGCACCCCCTGAAAACGAGGCTCAGGCTGCTCAGGATCATCATTCTGCTGAGGCTCCTAAATAACAGGCGGCTCCTCAAAAGCAGGCTCCTGAATATCAAACTGATACAGCTGAGGCTGAGGCTCCTGAAAATGATAGGCCTGATCATGCGCCTGCTCATACACCTGATAATCCTGGTGATACTGTGTCGGGTTCACCGTCTGGGATGGACCCGTCTGCGACGTTGACCCCCCTGCAGCATCAACTCTAGCAAGTCTCGTTCCCTCACCTCTCCCTCGACCAGCCATAGGAGGGCGTAATGCTTCTTTCTCCCTTCGTGCACTACCAGTAGGGGCCATCCTCCCCGCCCTAAGTCTGTCACTCCTATCCTGAGGCGGCTCAGGCGGTCTCTGAGACGTATTCCTTCGAGGCATATCTGCACAACATTTAACAAAACACAAATTCAATATACATTTTCACACGCACATTGTGTCATTTCCAACAATTCAACAAGAAAACTAAAATTCCAACAATGTCATTTCAATCCGTAAACTACCACATTGCAGTCAAACATGTTATAATCAAAATTAACAAACCATATGCTAACTAATTTGATAAGTCACAATCCAAAAAAACAAAATAATTACCATTGAGACATTTTACCAAACACATGGTGTGCAATTTTCAAACAACTACCTTAATCTAACAATTTGTAGACCCTAAACTACCATATTCTACTCTAAACAACTTCTAAACAACAATTCCTAAGTTAATTCGTCACTAACAATCATCAAAACTAACATGCAAGCCAAATTTATAAAAACCTAAAAATGTCATATTTCTTCAAAAAAAAACTAAAATTTCTACAAGTTAAATGCAATTAAGTAGGGTAATCATCACTTACTTGATAATGTGGGAGAAATTGGCTTTGAATGGCGCAAGAATGATGAAAATCGGATATGGGGGGAAAAATTTCGAAGTTGGGAAGTTGGAGAAATGAGGGAAATGTGTTTCTGTGTTGCTGATATATGACTTAACTAACGCTGCGCAAGTTAACTCACGCAGCGCATGTTAAGTCACGCATAATATATAACTTGCGCAAGTTAAGGTGCGCAGCGTGACTTAACTTGTGCAGGGGTAAAAATGGCAACGCTGCAGGGTGCGAGTGATTTGTGCTGGGTGGAGAGCAAAATTCCTTGTAGATCTCTTGGTGTTTAGGCCCTTTGTTTTCAAATAGGCTTCTTACCTTTTACTTGAGCATGAGAGGGGGGAGGGGTGTATTAAGGAATATTCCTAGTCCTTTTACTTGAGCATATGCCGTGCTTTTCTTTTTTGTCAAACCCTTCTTCTTCTTTTTAATATATTTTACTGGTTTATTAAAAATCTTACACCGAAAGAAGAAATAGTAGTGGGAGAATTTTGCTTCATACCCCCTCATTTATACTTATACATCCCCTCCTCAAAGGGTATGAACTATCCAAAATTCCTAGTTATTTGGATATGTCTTATATTAGTTGTTGGGTGTTGCAGATCTCTTGGTCTTTAGTCCCTTTTACTTGAGCATATGTTGTCCTATTTTTTTTTGTCAAACCCTTCTTCTTCTTTTTAATACTCCCTCCGTTTCAAAATGAGTGTCGCTTTAGCCAAAAAAATTGTTTAAAAGTGAATGCCGCTTTCAGTTTCCAATGCAATAATAATTTTTTCTTTTCAATTGTACCCTCCAATTAATACTCTGCACACTACTTCCAAAGTATTACTTTTAAAACTAACAAATAGTTAATAAGGATAATTTGGTAAAATAACCATTCTCTTTCTTTTAATTATTGCATTTCTTAATATGTGTGTAAACACCTAAAACGACACTCATTTTGAAACGGATGGAGTATATTTTACTGGTTTATGAAAAATGTTACACCGAAAGAAGAAATAGTAGTGAAAGAATTTTGCTTCATACCCCCTCATTTATACGCATACATCCTCTCCTCAAAGGGTATAAACTATCCAAAATAAAACTTTGTATAGAACCCCTCCTCATTTAGTCCCCATAAAACTTTTCTTTGATTTTTAGTTTCACAAAAGTTTTCAATCATCAATTTTGGTTCATTCTTTTAAGTCAACTCATCTGTAGCCTTCAAATTTTTGAATAAAAATTTCCAACAATGTTTAAAATAATTTTACATATAGTAACTCATAAAATTGTACCCAAGAAGAAAAAGAAGAAAACTCTCAAAAAAAAGTGACCGGCTGTAGTGGGTTCTTTGAAGAGGTTCACCAGTGGACCATTAAAATTGGGACCATATCAAGGGCTCCCTATAAAAACATCTTCTAAAAACAATTAGAATTTTTTAACAAAATATAAATTAAATATAATTTTTTTTAATGCTTCAAAATTCACCAACAACCTCCAACATCATTTTTCCAAAAAGATATTATTAAACTCTTTTACCCTTTAAATATTATCACGATCATTCATAAATTTAAATGAAAAAATCTTATCATTTAAATATTAATTGAGATATTTAATAAAGTGATAAATTAAAATGATATCATAATACGAAATATAATTGTACAACTGTATAACACATTTGTATCCCCGAAAACAATTTTTACCCAATAAAGAAAATTTTGTACACTCACGATGCATTCTTTAAATTTAAGAGTGTGTGTTTATTTGGAAAGGGGTAAAGATCATCTCCATTTATAACTTTATCCATTTGTTGTAATTTGGAGAGAGATAGACACAAAAAAATAAATGGTGGGTCCTATCACTAAGTGGATCACACCATCATTAATTTTTTTGTGTCTATCTCTCTCCAAATTGCAACAAATGGAAAAAATTATAAATTGAGAGGATCTTAACCCGAAAGGAAAGTAATAGAGGCAACAGCAATTTAAGGAGGCCGCCACTAAAGCGAAGACTTTTTTGCTTTCAAATTTTTTAAATCTTCCGAAAGATCCCAGATATTTTTAGCTTTGGATGTATTTTTGTAAGTCAATTTTTGTAAACATGCTCCCACCAAATCCATGTGGTAGTTAAATGGAGAGTTGTAGTTCATGTTGCAAGTTCGATTCTAACACTAACTATTTTATTGGTTATCCTTACATTAACCTAAAATTTAAGGCAATTAGTGTGTAATCAAAGTTTGTAAAAACAAAAAAGTAATTTATATTTGGTCATAATTCAATATTATGTTACGGTTTTTAGGTCTAATAATCGGTAAATAATATCTATATTAAATATTATTTACAACATATATTAGTGATTATAGTAGGTTTTTTTTTAAAAAAAAAAAGAAGTTATTTCATAATAGGGATCAGTCTAGTGAAAATGGCTAGACTCTCACAAGATGATGAGGTTATGTATGAATTCTCATCGGAGAGATATCCACATATAATATTTGACATACATCAAATATAATTACTTTCAATCGAGGAACCTATGGAAAAAATTCTTAATTTTTGTGTTGTTCTCTTGGCACACTTAAATGGCCTATATATAAAATTCGCTTTAGACTCACAAATAATGTTTGTCCATCCTAACTAGAGGGGAGAGTGGAGAGAAGAGAGTGATTGTTTTAAACTGTGCTTATTTAGTTACTTTTTTAGAAGAAAAGGAAGGGGACGTAAAATCTTTTCAAAAAAGTACTAGTTGATCTCTAAAAGGGATAGATTTGGGAACAAAGTTTATTCATTTAAAATTTAAATATCTTTTTATTTAATTAGTTATTACAAGCGTGAAAAATAAATTAATATTTTTTTTCTAAACTTCATTCTCTCCTCAAGTTTTCCGCTTTTGAACCAAACATACCTTGTAACAAAATTTAATTACTTGCATGAACATCTCATTTTGGGATTTGAAGTTTTGAGTTTTAAAATCTTCAAGACTCCATGCTAAGTGCACGAGTCCTATATTAAATAAGGAGATGGTGATTCATGTCATGTCTCCTAAGGTCGAAGTCAAAAGTAATGGATACTTAAAAGAAGTTGCACTTTACTTGTGATGGTAGCAAATAGAAGGAGTTGAGGGGCGTGAGGGAGCACAATGATAATCATGAGAAAAAAATTCCAATAGCGGGAAGAAACATGGCAAAACACACAAAAAAAAAAAAAAAAATTCCTTCACAACTTTAGGAGAGCATAAAACCAAGAAAATTGTTGTTTGCACTAAAAGATTTGTTATCATACACCTGAAAATGGATCAAAATACCTTTAATGATAGTTAACTATTGTTCTCTTCAACAAATAAAAACTTAAACAGCGAATTGCAGTTAACTACAGTTAGGGATATTGAATGTCATTTCCAAATGTGTGATGAGAGTTTTTGAAGTCTAAAGAACAATGCTCTAAAACCAAATAAAATGGGTGGGCCAAAGGGGGCCAAAGGGCCCAACTCCATGATGACATTCTTGCCAATCTTGGAGAACCCATTAATCAACGGAATGAAAGAAAATTTGACTTTCACCCAAAAAGACTAAAGCATATTTGACCACCTAAATTCTCTATCGTAATTCTAGAGCTCAATAGTATCACCACTTTGTTGTGGTAGTGGACAAGTTTAGCAATTAGCAATTGGCAATAGGGCTAGTGGAGTCTAATCTTAATATAATTTCATTTAGTTAACAATGTTTGTTTGTTCCGAATGTTTTCTCCTAAATTTTTTGGATGAGGAGCAACTAACATGTGTCCTTCCATTTTCATGACACCTAGTTTGATTAATTGATTATTGGAAACACATGCAAAGTCACTGCAAACCACCAACCTCATTTTAATTGTATAAACCCAAGTCACAATAGTGTGAGGAGAAGATACAACCATCTATGGACTATGTTAACCGTAACTATTTTTTTCTGTAGTGGTCGGGATTCGACCCCCGAACCTTGCATATACTTCCTCCGTTTCAAAATGAGTATCGTTTTAGGCTTTGACACACAGATTAAGAAATAGAATGAAATAATCATTGGATATAACGCTTTTACTAAACTGCCCTTACTTTATAAGAAAAAGACAAAATTAAAGTTGCATTGAAAATTGTGTGAGAAAAAAGTTGGAGAGGGTAAAGTTGGAAGAAAAAAATTAAAGTTGTATTGGAAATGTAAAGCGACACTCATTTTGAAACAAATTTTTTTAGCTAAAGCGACACTCATTTTGAAACGGAGGGAGTATTATGCATTGTCCTTACCAACTGAGTTAAGCTCACGAGGACAACCGTAACTGTTTTAGTTGGGTGGCTTAATTTAAGGAATATAAAACCATCATTGTGACCATCACTTTTCACTAATCAAAGGAACATTTTGCTATATTCTGTCTTTTAAAGAAAATCTATCTGATTAATATCCCTGAATCTGCTTTGATATCTCCGCTAATACATGCATTGTTTCCTTTTTGTGAAACCATATTATTATTTCTCTATCCATGATAATCAATGAATGCAAGTCTAGTTTCAATTTTCAAACATCCAATCCTTCAGCATATAAAATACTATACCGGGAGTATTATTTTCATAAGAAAAAACTGGAATTATTATTGATAGTACTTGAAAAATACTAGTATTGTACTAACTCAACATCTTAACCATATAAGATTCGGATGCCACGCATCTTAATCTTACTAAAAAACCCTATAGTACTAATTTTCTACCGTCTGTGTTTTTTCTTGTCCTAATAGTAAAAATGCCAATGCATTGAAGTCGTTAAGAAACAAGGATGCAGTGTCTGTTAGCTACAAGGGGAAGCATATGGAAATGATTCCAGCACAGCATATAAGAGTAAATTACAAAGCTACCTCAAACTCGAGCAACGAGCCTAGGGAGGGCTTCATAGCTTTTAGAGGGAAAAAGGAAAAAAAAGAAACCGGGCCAGAAGAAGAATAGTACGAGTAAATAAGTACTCCACTAGCCATAATTATGGGAAGCACTGGATTCACGTTAACGGCTTATAATACTACTTTATGCCTGTAAATATTAATTTTTGTTCATGCTTTGTCCAACATCATGATTCATGAAGGTACCATTGAATATATTAAAAAAATTGCTTCATTCTGAACAAAGATCCGAAGCTATGGAGGAAATTAAGGATAGATACCCAAATTAAAAAACACAAGCGAACATGTTTACTTCGGAGTTTGGACTAACAAATGAAGAGCAGCCCCAAGTTATAATTAAATGAGAAATACTAACGAGTATAGAGGTACTCTTTAACGATCATAAGTGAAAAATATTTATAAAAATATCATTCAAAAAAAAAATATTTATAAAAAATGTGTATTTAACGAATGTGAATGCATTGAAAATTAATGTTTTTAAAAAAAATTAAAAATCAAAATATTTGATTTAAAGATTAATTGTTTAATTTAAAATGTTTAAATAGCGTCTTAGAATAACTTATTATCAAGACCCTTAAAATTGTTGAATTCAAGAAAATAATTTATTTTTAAAAAAAAATAATTTAACAACTTTCTTCTCTTCTAATCCACTAATCAAAATTTGACCCCTAATAGTTGTTCCAAGATATCCAGACTTCTTAGTCCATTTGCATCTGAAATTAATCTTCAAGTTGGCAGCAAACATTTAATTTCTGTGTTTTTATTAAAAAAGGAAGAACAATGATATTTATACAACTGTTTAGTGACAGCTTTTGATATGATTTTATTTTCTCTCATCATATTGATCAAATATAGGAAAGAGAATAAAAAGAAAGAGTAATAACACAATGTAAATATATATGAGAGAAAATTGTTCAAAAATTATTACAAAATGGTGTGTATAATAAGAATATTTTTTTAGCATAATGCGAGACAAATTCATAGTTGAGCGGCGCAGAGCAACATTTCACCTAGCTAGGGTGCAAATTTGCTTCATTTATCAAACTTATACTTAATGTTCATTTAGGAGAGAAGCACACACAAATTATACATTAGTGAATCAAAATTTACACTTGTATCTATCTCTCCAAAAATAGAATAGACAATAAATGTAATGTAAATAAATCAAGCAAATCCAAAACTCAATCAAGCAAATCCGAAAAAATCAATAGTGTCAACCTACCCTACCATGCTGCATAGTGCCAACCCACATTACCCACCCAATGACAAAATAACAACAACAAAAATCAACCACATTGAAATTACACCATCAATCTTAACATTGTTTTGATTTTATACAAAGCTAAAATAGAAACTACAATAATAAAGCCAATTAAAATCAGGTATGGAGAAAATTTTAATCTGTTTAACAGTTATGGGAAAAAAGATGGAAAATCTTAAAACTATATAGACACACACAATAATATAAACATATCCCCCGTGATCGATAAAAGACAACGATCTGAACAACCCATAAGTACAAGGAAAATAAAGGTAGCCCACACCTTCACTCTTATCAACAACAACAACAACAAAAAAAAGTACCTGGTACCAGTAGTACTGTATTTTTTTTCCTTAACCTTTTCAGTTGAACCATCAACAATCAAAGTTCAATCAAAGATACCTTAGATTTAGACAACTTCTCTACGAGAATCTGAGTTCGATTATAACTAAATTTTACTTACCTCTTGACCGAACTCTGAAATATCAGAACTCTTCGAAAGAGAACCATCCCAAAATTACCATTAACATGAGAATAAAACAATTGAAAAATATCTTCATTAATAATCATAATGATGATTAACAACATTCAATAATCAGGCATAAGATGACTAACTTTCCCTTCTTCTAATGCAACTTTCCGATCAGTAACTTTTAACCAAATACAAACCCCAGTAAAACTTATAATAAGACTCGCTAATCCACTTCCTACTCCAATTAAAACAATAGCCATAATAGATAAACCCTTAGTTCTTAACGGCGGTAACGGATAACCGTAAAGATCCTTATTCCCTTCAAAAGAACTTGCATTAAATCTGGGTAAGTTAGGACTACTCCGGTTCGATAACGACGCTGGAATCGGACCGGAGAGTCTATTATTCGATACATCAAAAGCCGAGAGGCGAACCAATAACCCTAATTGCTGAGGAATTGGACCAGTAAGCAGATTATCATGAAAATCGATTATGTTAAGATATGCACACAATGTGAGTTGAGGTGGAATCTCACCTTCAAGACGATTTGATGAAAGATTCAACACAGCAAGATTCACCAAAGATTGTAATTCTGGAGGGATTGGTCCTGTGATGAAGTTGGAAGAGAGGTCTAGGGTTTGAAGATTGGTACAGTTGGAGAGAAAGGGAGAGATTGTTCCACGGAGAGAAAGATTGTTGAGCGAGAGTTTGTAGATTCTTCCATTGTTGCAGAGTATTCCTTTGAGAGTTGAGGTTGATTCATTGCAGGGTTTTGAGAAAGTGGCTTCGTTCCAATTTTCCAAGGATTTGTTTGGGTCTTGTAGTGATTTGTTTAAATGGGTTAAACATGCTTCATCGCTTGGATCTGATTTAATTGATGTGATTAATGTAATCCAAAACATTAATACTAACTTCTTCATTAAACAAGCTACATCCATCTATTTCCAAATAAACAACCTTCTAATTCTGGATTTCTTGCTTGGGTTGAGATTGAAGTTATAGAGATGTGGAAATTGGAAAGGGTTTATTTGTAATTACTATTTAACCCTTTTCTTCATTTTGATGATGGAGGTGATTGAAGGGAAAATAATAAGATGGGAAAGTGGAGAAAGTGAGAGATGTGTCTTTGTTATATGATGATGTTAGGATTGAAGGGAGGTTTGAAAGAGAGAGATTTGGGGAACTCTTTGAAATGAGAAAAATGGTTTTATTCAACTCATCATCAATCGTGGGAATGGCTCTTTGGTTTGTTTTATATATAAAAAATTATATAAATATTGGAGTGTTATTATTTTTTACGATTTTCTAAGGAATAAAATTCTAATAATTAGGATTTTTTTGGGGAATTAATCACTTTAGTCACTGAATAGGAAATGAGTAGTCACTTTAGTCCTCGAATGCAGAGAAATTGCAAAACAGTCTCTGAATGTAGACTCTGTTGGTCAATTTCAAGGACTAAAGTGACTAACGGAGTCTACATTCAAGGACTAAATTGACTAACGGAGTCTACATTCAGGGACTAAATTGACTAACAATGTCTACATTCAGGGACTATTTAAAGTGACTAATTTCCTTCTTTTTTTTAAAGACGGTAAAGTCTTGTCAAAAAAATTTGGAACTCGATTTTGAAATATTATTATTTAGATTAAACCATAGTCTAACTCAAGCATTATTTCCTCTAAACAATCGATTTAATCAATAGAACATAAAGCTTTCAACAATTTAGTTTCATTCGAGTTAAAGTTCAAAGATTAGATCATGACAAATCTTAAAACTCAAAACATATTTAGAGATTGTTCAGAGTTTAAAGCTGATAATAAAAGTTGAATATAATTTATTTATTTTTAAGAAAGATTCAATATAACTTGACCATAACTTATTATGCTTGTATAATTTAAGATTGAATTAAAAAAGATGGTCATAATTTATGAATTAAATTAATGGGTCATCTATTACTACAACTTATTTATTGCTATTATGGGATGGATTGTTTGAGAAGGAAGGGGCAGGGCAGCACAGCACTCGTGAGAGGGGAGTAGAATACAAACGAGGAGACGCGCGTGCATTTGGACGGTGAAAGGAAATGAAGTTAGGGGAAAGGTTTGACGGAGTGAGTGTAACTGAAAAGGAAAGAGGAAGTGTGGCGTGGGACTTTTGGAGTTTGTGGGGAGTCATGACCTGCAAATGTGAGCTCTAAGATAGGGACAATACAAAAACGTATTATTGAATTTTTCAAAGATACATTAATTAATTAATGTACCTAAAAAGTTGTTTTTTGTTTATAAATGTGATCGGAGGGAGTATTGCATAAATAATCAATCCATTCTTATTAAACTCTTTTTTTTTTGTCTAGTAGCCTAGTGGCTAGAGATCACACATTTAAATGTGGAGAAGTGGGGTGTTCGGGGTTCGAACCCCGACCCCTGCATAAATTATGCAACGTCCCTGCCAATTGAGTTAAGCTCACGGGGACAACTCTTTTTATATAAGTACAAAATTTTAAGTGACTTCAACTTCAAGTTCATATGAGTTCAAGTAAGCCTCATAGTGCAAAGCCTCATAGTATGGGACCGGGTTGTCTTCGAGTCCGACTCATTTACTCTAGTGCAAGCTCTATCGTCTCCGTGCCAGAGTGATTCGTAATTCTATGCTATTGTTTCTGGTATTATTTATCAGTTATCTTTACATTCCAACTTCGAGGTGA
Source organism: Medicago sativa (assembly GCF_051527215.1). Classification (NCBI taxonomy): domain Eukaryota; kingdom Viridiplantae; phylum Streptophyta; class Magnoliopsida; order Fabales; family Fabaceae; genus Medicago; species Medicago sativa. The sequence goes on from NC_140753.1 coordinate 7,419,135, forward strand.
AGTTTGTTAGGAGACAAGCGAACATGGTTGCTCATAGTTTAGCTAGGGCGGCCTGTTCTTGGGCTAGTCACCGTATTTTTGATTCTTAACTTTGGGTTAATAGTCAATTTGGTCCCTGAAATTGTAATGAGTAGTCAAAATAGTCCTTCAATGTATCAAAACTTCAAAGTAGTCCCTGATTGTGCATTTTGTTAGTCAAAATAGTCCTTAACGTTAAAATATTTCATTAATATTGTCAGATTAGTCCTCCAATATACTTACTTATTGTCATATTAGTCCTTATAAGTACATGTTTATTGTCATTGTAGTCCCTATATGAAAAGAGTTAGGGGAAGTAGTCACTTTAGTCCCTGAATCGGAAGGGATTCGTCACTTTAGTCCCTGAATGCAGATAAATTGCAAAATAGTCCCTGAATGTAGACTTTGTTAGTCAATTTAGTCCCTAAATGCAAACTTCGTTAGTCAATTTAATCCCTGAATGTAGACTCCGTTAGTCACTTTAGTCCCTGAAATTGACCATGCAGGGACTGTTTTGCAATTTCTCTTCATTCAGGGACTAAAGTGACGAATCATCTCCCATTCAGGGACTAAAGTGACCAATTCCCCAAAGAGTTATTGTGAACATTGAGAGGTTATTTTAGTGTCAAGGACTATTTTGACTAACATAATGCGCAATCAGGGACTATTTTGAAATTTTGATACAATGAAGGACTAAAATGACTAGTCATTACATATTCAGGGACTAAAGTGACTATTACCCCTATCCTTCTTGTATTGAACATTGGATGATTAATGATAATAGTTAACTTTGCTTCGGTCAAAAAAAAATGTAAGCCTCGTAGTTTAGATATTGTTGATCCCTCAAAAAAAAAAAAGTTTAGATATTGTTGAAAGATGTATTTATAGTCACTTATACTTTTGTAGAGTATGAATCAACTCCACATGTTCATTAATTATTTATATATATTTTTTAATATTACTATTTTTTTTAGGGAAGAATATTACTATACTTTTGTTTCTAACATTCACAACTTAATTGATGAAAATAAAACAAATTATTTTTAAAAGAGTAAATTGTATAACGTTTGTAACTTAAGATACTAAAACGAAAAAAACATACTTAAGGACCTAAATTGAAAACCAAAAAAAACTAAAGAATACTCTCTCTCTCTTCCAAAAATATAATTTAACCAATATAATATTATCTTCTTTTTTTGTATAAAAAAATAAAATTATTATCTTTCTTTTTTAATATGATCAGACGCGTGTTTTAAAATTTTGTACATTGATGGTAGTACACAAATTAAGTCTTAACTAAATACAAAATTTGACCTCAAACAATTTTTTTGTTGTCCAATTCTAATAAAAACAATGCTCATATTAGTCTCTAATGGTTTAAAATTTGAATAATAAGATATTAAACTTTAAACATGAAATTGTATATGAGAGGGTCTTTTCCATTTTCGTCCATTTATACAACTTCATAGGAGCATCTCCGAAGTTAGTGTCATATATGCTACTAGAGTAACATTGACTTTTGGTGTCATTGGTATCTTTAGTATATTTTATATGAGAGAATGATGAATGAAAGATTAAAATAAATTATTAAGATAGGAGAAAGTGAGTGGTAACAAACTTGTGTTGGATTGATGATATTGACTTGAGAATTTGAGGTGTAATAATCTAAAGCTCTCATGTTCGATTCTCCTTAATGGTTTGATGTCAATTTTGATAGACTAATTTGTCTTCTCTAAAAAAAATTGGTTAAGCGAGATATAACAAATATACCAAAAATCAATGATACACAAGTGAAATCCGCTTAAGTAAAGATTGATTATTTTGTTTTGTCATTGAAGGCGAATGATGCGGAAACAGATCTTGCTTAAAATTATATAATGTTGTTGAAATAGGGAATGAAGATTGGAGATTGCTTGTCAATAAACAATGTGGAAATATTTCAATAAATCTCAAATATTTGAACAAATTTACAACCAAATAATTATATGAACAAATTTACAACCAAGTAATTATATGAACAAAGTTAATATTTTATTCAAAATAAATTTAAATATGAACATTAAAGTATTTTTTTCTTAAAAAAAATAAGTATTAACGTGGAATCACTACAAATATATATTTTAGGGTTTGTTTGGGATGAGGTTTAGAGAGTTTGATTGATTAAATTTATATTTTGATATATATTTGATTTTTTTTTATTTCAATAAATCTCAAATATTTGAACAAATTTACAACCAAATAATTATATGACCAAATTTACAACCAAGTAATTATATGAACAAAGTTAATATTTTATTCAAAATAAATTTAAATATGAACATTAAAGTATTTTTTCTTAAAAAAAAATAAGTATTAACGTGGAATCACTACAAATATATATTTTAGGGTTTGTTTGGGATGAGGTTTAGAGAGTTTGATTGATTAAATTTATATTTTGATATATATTTGATTTTTTTTTACAAAAAATAAACGACATTTATTCATTCAAATTGATAAATATATAGAGTATATTGATACGATACAAATTCAAAGTCGTTAACATAAAAAAGATTAAACTGCGAACAAAGTCACAACATCTATGTTTATAACATAAAATATGACTAAGTACACATGCTTACAAATATGACTATATTCAAGTCTCCGGAATCCTCATCTCTGGATCTGCAACGTTAACAACGCCAAACTATTGCTTTTTTTTTTTTTTTTGCACTTGATAAGGTAATACTTGAACATTTTTTTTTTTATTGTAATACTTGAACATGAATCAAATAAACAATGGACTAAGACGGAAAATCAAAAACACCCCGCACAAAGACGAAAAATCAAAAACATCAGAGTCATGTTAAGGCGATGAAATCACAAACCATAAACCACTCCTATTCGGTAGACAAAAAAAATGGTGACATCTAAAGTTTTGAAAAGAGAAAAAATTGATTAATGATTATATAATATTCAATCAGTTTTAATTAATTTTAAAAAATAAATTTATTCCTCTCAAAAAAGAAATTTATAATATCTGTAATTTAAAAAAAAAAAATTATCTCCTGCCTCCTCCCCTTCATCACATACAAGAATCATACATTGAATAAATTAATCAATTTTGTTAAATGGGAACCATATGAAGATAAAAAACTTAAAAATACTAACATCCGAAGATGCTCTAATTTGCAACTTTTTTATAAGGCAAATGTTAACATGTGTCCTAAGGACATATCTTAAGGAATTTAAAATAGAAATAATTGTCTTAAAAGTTGAGATTCAACTTTTCAAAATCAAACTTTTGTCTTTTCTTATACTCTCTCCGTCCCGTAATAGATGACCAATTTGAAAATGTGCAGTTTTGATCTAACTTACTTTGACCGTATTTTTCTAATAATATACAAAGATAAATAATATTATATAAGATGTCATTAGATTCGTCTCGATGAGTATTTTCAAAATATCAAATTTTCATAATTTTTTCTAATATATTACTCAAGATATTTAAGCTCAAAATTATGCATTGACATGCGTAATAAGGTCAATTGTGTTAAGTATTATAGGATGGAGGGAGTAATTATTAAGCCTACTAATGACCAATCGATGGGACTAAATCACAATTATAGCAGTGTGTATCTGGCATTTTCCACTCTTCCACTCACTTATCGGCTAAAAAGGATAAACTAAAGACATGATTATTCCCCTTTATTTTTTGGCAAAATTACACTTTTAGTCCCTTAACTTAATTTCAGGTAACAGTTTGGTCCTTTATCTTTTTTTCATTTCAATTTGGTCCTTTTTGTCCATTTTCATATACATTTTCAAGCTTCAAATTTAATATTCTTGTGCAAACATAGACAAGGATCATAGATTCGAAGACTGAAAGACCATAAGAAAATAAAATCATGAATATTAAGCTTAAACATTCATATGTAAATGGATCAAAAGGACAAAATTGAAATGAAAAAAAGATAAAGGACTAAACTGTTACCTAAAATAAAGTTAGGGGATTAAAAGTGTAATTTTGCCTAATTTTTTTTTTGACAAATAATTATGCCCTTTTATTTAGGATTTATTTTTACAATGAATGCTTCAAATGAAAAATGTGAATAAAAGAGGAAGCTAATGTATCATTTCAACAAAAGTAAATTATGCATTGATCTTGCACATAAATAAAGCTACTTCTAAGAAATGGTCCGGATCTAAAACAATTACACAAAATCGACTTGTAAGGTAAGAACTATCCTCACTTATAAACACCTACTTAAGTCATCTCTCATTATATGCGAGTCTTAACACACTCCATCACGTTTATTGAATTTGATGTGTGAATATAAATGATGAGCGATCTAATAGGTGAAACCTAATTGCAAATGACCCAAATGATCCTAGTGAAGACTCTGATATCATCTTAGAATTTGTAGTTGAGATATCACAATCCCACAAAACCAGGACTGCTGCACTTATAAATGAGAAATGATATTTGAACATCCATTTGGTGACAACTTTTGTGACAATTTCTCTCTCATACTCACATTATTTTTTACTTTATCTCTCTATTGCTTTGATTTCCATGAAAATACCTACATTTTCTTTGTAAATTATGATTGTCATATAAGTTGTCAACTAAATTGGTTGTTCAAATAACACTCCTCCTTATAAAAATACATTCGTTTGAGTTATCTCTCATCTAACGTGCAACTCCTAACACTGTTGATTTCATTTTTGGACAATAAAAAGATTGAAAGTTGATTTAGTATACAATTACTTTGTAAAATTGGATGGAAAGTTATTTTATTTTCTCAGATATTATGATTCAATTTACCTTTATCATCTGACTCGTCATGAATGTAAGAATTATACTGCCTGTCTATTCTCATTGATTTGGCAAACATATATACAACAATACATTAACTCCAATTAAGGTGGGAGTTATTGTACAATTAACTATAATTATTTACACAATGATGAATAGTTATTGTACAATTAACTATAATTATTTACACAATGATGAATAATGAATGTGATCAACTCTTGCTGTATTCTAACACACCCCCGCAGTCGAAGCGGGAGGCCGCCGTATGCTGAGACTGTCTCTAAAATCTTCAAATAGTATGCGCGGAAGACCTTTCGTGAAGATGTCGGCAATTTGATAACGAGATGGAACATGAAGAACACGGACTTGTCCACGGGAAACTTTTTCACGAACAAAGTGAATGTCCATTTCAATATGCTTAGTGCGTTGATGTTGAACAGGATTACCAGAGAGGTATATTGCACTAATATTATCACAATGCACTAAGGTAGCTTTAGGAATTGGGCAATGGAGTTCCAAGAGAAGGTTCCGGATCCAACAAGATTCAGAGACAACATTGGCAACCCCTCTATATTCGGCTTCAGCACTTGATCGAGATAGAGTTGGTTGACGCTTAGATGACCATGATATCAAGTTGTCACCAAGGAAGATGCAATATCCAGAGGTGGAACGTCGAGTATCAGGGCACCCACCCCAATCGGCGTCTGTGTAGGAGATGAGACCAGAAACAGAAGATTTATATAGATGTAGGCCATGGTCAAGAGTACCTTGAAGATATCGCAGAATGCGTTTGAGAGCATTCATATGTTCATCCTTTGGGTCATGCATGTGCAAGCACACCTGTTGTACAGCATATGATATATCTGGTCTCGTGAATGTGAGATATTGTAATGCACCTGCTAATCTCCTATAGTGTGTAGGATCTTTGTATGGAGAACCTGATGAGGTACTTAGCTTAGATTTGGTATCCACTGGCGTAGCTGTTGGTTTGCATGAGGTCATACCTGCTCGTTCAATTATCTCAGACGCATATTTTCTTTGACTAAGAAATAAGCCACCTGCATGATGTGTAACTGCAAGGCCTAAAAAATAACTTAGAGTGCCCAAATCTTTCATAGCAAATTCGGAGGCAAGAAGTGACATAATAGACTGACGAAGAGCATCAGATGATGCAGTAAGAATGATGTCGTCAACATAGAGTAAAATATATGCCATGTCATTATCTTTCCTATAAATAAATAGAGAATGATCAGATTTGCTATGGGAAAAACCGATGGTGAGTGCAAAATCAGCAAACCGTTGGTACCAAGCACGAGGGGCCTGTTTAAGGCCATAAAGAGATTTCTTCAATAAACAAACATAATCTGGATGGATTGGGTCTCGAAAACCCATCGGCTGATGCATGTATACGGTTTCTTGAAGTTCACCGTGAAGAAATGCATTTTTAACATCTAGCTGATGAATGGACCACGACTTTGATAGAGCTATAGTAAGTACTATACGAATAGTTGTTGGTTTCACAACTGGGCTGAATGTTTCATCACAATCTAATCCAACCTGTTGAGATCTTCCATCACCTACAAGTCGAGCTTTGTACCTCTCAAATGACCCATCTGATTTCTTTTTGTGACGAAATATCCATATAGAGCGAATAACATTAACATTTTGTGGACGAGGTACCAATTCCCATGTCTTATTTTTAATAAGAGCATCAAATTCGTCTAACATGGCAGCTTTCCAATTCGGGTCGGACAAGGCTGCCTTAGGGTTGTGGGGAAGTGGTGATGGTGTAATTGAGGTGGTCAAGTTGAATTGAGTTTTAGGTTTATGAATTCCATGCATACTGCGGGTTGCCATGGTTCGGGTTGGTTCTTGATGGATTTGTTGTGGAGTATGCATAGGAGATGTGAGTTTAGTTGAGACGAGTGGATGGGGTAATGGGTTAATAAGTATAGGGGAAGACGGTATTATGCTTTGGTTTGTCACATTAATGGGTGAGGCCTGTGTTATGGCAGGTTGTGGTGATTCAGTTGTAGGTGGTTCCGGTTCATCTTGTTTTGAATCCTTTTGGAGGTGGTAGTGTAGAATTGGATGAAGGCCGTCATTTAAGAATTCATAGGTGTGAGTGGAGGGAGTATGTATTTTGGCAAATGGGAATTGGGTCTCATCAAATATGACATGTCTAGAAATTATTATTTTCTTGCTAGACAAATCGTAGCATTTGTAACCACGGTGATTTTGTGGATAACCTAAGAAGGCACATGGGGTGGAGCGGGCTTGTAGTTTATTGATGGTGGTAGAGGGAAAGAGAGGATAGCACAAACACCCAAACACACGTAAATGTGTATACGAGGGATCCTTATGATATAAGTATTGAGTGGGGGAGTGATGTGAGAGAATCTTGCTGGGTAGAATGTTTTGAAGGTATGTGGTGATTTGTAGAGCATGGTGCCAAAATGATGGTGGCATAGATGAATGTGCAAGGCTAGTACGGATGAAATTATTAATTGCTCGTATTTTACATTCAGCTTTTCCATTTTGTGGTGAAGTGTGTGGACAAGAAAAACGAAATACCATGCCATTTTTGTGACAAAATTGTGTAAAGTACTCGTTATTAAATTCTCGTCCATTATCACATTGAAAACATTTGATTGTAGTTCCAAATTGGGTTTTAATGAATGCATGAAATGAGGAAAAAATGGAAGGGACTTGTGACTTTCTTCCAATGGGAAATGTCCACACAAAATTGGTGTAATCATCTAAGAAAAAAAGGTAATATTTATGACCTGCTGAACTTAAAATTGGCGATGTCCACAAATCACTATGGATTATATCAAAAGGCTTGGAAGTATTAGAATTTGAAATAGAAAAAGGTAATTTAACATGTTTCCCATAAATGCAAGATTGACAAATAGAAGAACTAGAGATTTGTTTACACTCAATAAACTTATTTTTGCTAAGAAAACTTAAAACATTGGATCCAGGGTGTCCCAAACGGTTGTGCCATAAGGTAGGAGAGAGAGCTGCAAAGGTTGCTGGAGAGGTGGATTGATTTCTTGTGGTTGTGGTGAGAGGATATAGATCCCCTGTGCTATCACATCTCATTAGTGGCATCCCCGTCTGTATATCCTTCACAGAAAAACCAAAAGGATCAAACTCAATGGTAACATTATTATCAATTGTGAAACGACGCACAGATATTAAGTTTTTAATGAGTTTAGGGGCATGAAGGACATTGTTTAATGATAGGGGTGGATAAGGTGGGGAAAGATGTGTTTGTCCATAACCACGAATTGGAATTTCCTGTCCACTGCCAACAACGATATTTTTATTAATGCTCAAATTAGAATAAGTTGAGAGAGTACCTTGAGACGCAGTCATGTGTGTTGTTGCACCAGTGTCCATGTACCAATTTTCATCAGGAACATTCATGGACAGATTTTGCATTGCCGCATCAATGTCTGTAGGTGCATAATTTGAAGGAGTTGGTCCATGAGCACTGTAAGCCTGTGGTGGACGAGTTCCTGCAGCCACAGGAGAACGATTTGATGGTGGACGAACCCAATTGGATGTGGGGTAAGGACATGGTGGAGCTGCCCATGGTTGTTGTCCCCACGGTCCCCATTGTGGGTATGATGGCCACTGTTGTTGCTGCCATGGACGTGGATTGTATTGCTGTCCACTGTTTTGATTGTTGTTACTGCGACCTCGTCCTCTACCGCCACCATTTCTACCACGATTGTTGTTTTTGTTCTGACCGCGTTTTTGACCAAAATTATTACGGTGTGTTGGATTTTTGGAACCTTGGGTAACACCACGACTGTGACCAGAGGTGTCATCATTGGATTGATTTGTGGTGAGGAGAGCGGTGCCTGCGGCATTGGTTGTGGCAGCAGCTTGCTTTGCCTTGCGGGTTTCTTCGAGGATCAACCTCGATCGTGCCTCATGAAATTGCGGCAAAGGATTACTTTGTTGAATAAAAATAGCAACACCATCGTAGTTCTCATTTAGACCCGCAATTAACTGGAGAACTAACCTTTGGTTCGAAACCGGTGAACCAACGTTTGACAGTTGGTCAGCAATCATCTTGAGTTCTTGGCAGTATGCCGAGATGTTGGGAAAGTCATCCAAATGGACGCGTGTGAATTGGTTTTCCAGGTGGACGACACGAGAAGCTTTGTTGTCCTGGAAAATGTTTTCCAATCGCTCCCATGTTTGCTGTGCGGTTGATCCCGGTGACATGATGGTGTGAAGGAGGTCAATGGAGATTGTTCCGTAAATCCATTGGCGAACGATTGCATCCAGGCGTGACCACTGTTCTTTGTCACTCTTGGCAGATTTTTCCTTTTCTGTAACGGATCCTTCTTTGTTACCGGCCGTTGCTTTATCTTTTTCATTTGAGGATTCTGTTTCTGGTGTGGTTGGGATTATGTGATCAATGACTTGGTAGACTGTGCAATGAGTTTTGAACAATTCTACCCATCTGGAGTAGTGATTGGTTTCCATTTCTAGAGTGATGGGAATGAAGTTTTTGATATTGTTCACGGCAAGGGCGGGGTGAAAGTTTTTGTTATCTGCCATTGATGAAAATGAAAGAGAGTTGCGGCGGGTTTGTGTTTTAGGATCAGACTCGTGATACCATGTAAGAATTATACTGCCTGTCTATTCTCATTGATTTGGCAAACATATATACAACAATACATTAACTCCAATTAAGGTGGGAGTTATTGTACAATTAACTATAATTATTTACACAATGATGAATAGTTATTGTACAATTAACTATAATTATTTACACAATGATGAATAATGAATGTGATCAACTCTTGCTGTATTCTAACAATGAAAAATAAAAACTTAGTAAATTCGAACTTTCCTGAAGGAAATACGTACTTTCTGAAATAAAAAAAAACATTTTTTTTGTTTTTTATCCGGTATGGAAAAATTAAAAAATACCTTATCTTAAAAATGTATTACATCACAAGTTTTGAGGACAATTGTCTAATCTAATGAATTTTGCTCTTCATCCAGCACATTTCGCTCGCGCCCTGCAGCCATGACCAAAATGCCCCCGCGCTAGTTAACTTGCGCATGTTAAGTTATGTGGCGCAAGTTAAGTGGCGCAATGCTACTTTTTTTTAATTTATTTACTATTTTCAAATTATGTTATTAACTTTATTCTAAATTATTTTGTTTATATTAATCTAAATTATTTTCTTAACTTTATTCTAAATTATTTTCTTAACTTTATTAACTTTATTCTAAATTATTTTATTAACTTTATTTTAAAATTATTTTGTTTACATTAATCTAAATTATTTTCTTAACTTTATTCTAAATTATTTTCTTAACTTTATACTAAATTATTGATTCGATATTATTCTTTAAATAAATACAAATATAAATAAAGGTAAATACAACATTAGAAACTAAAAGCAAATATAAAATAAATGAACAATATTGAGGCATATAATAATATCTCATTTTATTAATAATTCATACAATAATTTTGAACTTATTCACTAAATCTACTTATTTTCTCCTTGGGGTAAAAAGTAATCAATCTTCGTGGGGTAAAATAGTGAGCAGCCTTCTTAGGGAAAATACATCATCAACCCTTTGGGCTAAATTTAAATCTGGTTTTTTTTTTACCACAAGAAGTTCTTTTTACCCACGGTAAAAAGTTTCTGCGGTTAAAAAAGCAGGTTTAAAATTATCCCAAGGGTCGATCACTTCCCCAAGTCGGCTACTCACTACTTTACCTCGACGAAAATTGATCATTTTTTACCCCAAAGAGAATATTGAAAAGAAAAAAAAGAAAGAAGAGAAATAGAGGGAGAGAGTGAGGGGGGGGGGGGGGGGGAGAAAGTAATATGGTGTGAGGAATTAGGGAAGTATGGAGGGGTATTTATAGATAGAAATTGGAGCCTAGGTTGTAATTACCATAAATGTGGTAAAAAACGTGTAAAGGTTGTAAAAAACGTGTAGATTGAAGGTTGAAAATGTGACCACCGTCCACAAAAACGTGTGTTCTTGAGGACAGACTATTGGAACAAAATGTGTTTAACAATGAACCTTAAAGAGTTTTGATGATAACAAGGTATTAAAAATTGTAAATTGGACTAGCTAATATTTGTTCAAGTGTACAGGACCATAATTAAAAAGTTACATCGTTAAGAGGTTCTGAATGAGCAAATAAAGAGCAAAAGGAATCAACAAAATTGAAGCTTAGACGCTCCTGAAGGCAATATGCTCCTGAAGAGAAAAAGCGCTCCTGAAGTCAAGCTGCTCTTGAAGAGAGTAAAGCGCTCCTGACGGAATAATGCTCCTGAAGATTAGTGCTCCTGAAGACAAGAGGTCCAGAAGCGCCACATCATCATCAGAAGCTACATTATCAGAAGCTGCCTCATCAGAAGCCATTTCACCAGAAGATAAAGATCAACTGAATTTGAGAAATTCAAGGATTCAAGAGTTGTTTCATGGATTGAAATTCATCAAAGGACAACAAAAGATTAGTGGAATTTTGCAACGGTCATTTCAAAGGTGTTTGAAGGCATGTGCTTGCAAATTTGGATGAAAGCGTTGACATTGTACCTTTGTACGAACTGTACAACCACCTTCTCCACTACTCTGTTTTTGTGTCCACGCTACAAGACAAGAAAACAGCTCCAGAATACGGCTTCGCCTGCATAGATGTTCCTTTGGATAAGGAATGGATTTCAAATTTGTTCTTCATAGGACAATAACCAAATCAGGCAAAAGATTATTGGTGAAAGATCAGGCTTCAACAACGACTCTTTAATGTGCTGGCAATTTCACAACGTCTCTTTCACACCTCTATATAAAGGAGTGAAGACTTAGAGATTTGGTAATGCTGAACAAAAGACTCACAACATTTTTACAAGTGTCAAACCTCTACTGAAATTGTTCTGCATTCACTTAGAATTTCTGTGTCTCAAAGTTTCATCTTAGAAATTCTTAAGTTATTGAGTCTGTATCTGATTTGTATTGTGAGCACCTCTGATTGTATATCAAGTGTTCAACCTTAAACAATTTTCTGTGTAATTTTGTTTAGTTAGAAGTCTCTTGCAGTTGTGCTTGAGCAGGGAAGTCTCTTGATTGTGTTCTTGAGCATAGGAAGACTCTTGCAAAGTGTGCTTGAGCAAAGGAAGTCTCTTGCAGGTGTGCTTGAGCAATTGTAATCAGATATTACATTCTAGTGAAATCTCCTTGGAAGTGCAAGGGGGACTGGACTACTTCCGGATTGTGGAAGGAACTAGTATAATTGCTTTGTGTCTTTCTTCTTTTCTCTCTCTGTTTTATTCCGCTGCGTTCAGATTCTGATTATCACTTCAGAAGCTGTTTCACTTAGCTTCTGATCAGTGTGTTCAGTTTTTAGAGAAACGAAGAATTTTTCAAAACACAATTCAACCCCCCTTCTTGTGTTTTTCTCACCTTCACAGACCACCGGCCAACGTGCGTGAGTTAACTCGCGCATAGGTCAGTGGTGCGTGACTTAAGTCACGCATTGATTACAACGTGCGTTAGTTAAGTCACGCAGCGTGACTTAACTAAAGCAAGGGCATATTTGGAAGGCTTGCAGGGCGCGAGCAAAATGTCCAGGGTGAAGAGCAAATTTCTAATCTAATTGCTATAAAATTTCTTGTACACGAGAGACCAAAAACAAGAGTTAGAGAGTTCCCTTCTTTCATGTTCCAGTCACAACCACATCTAAGGAATTCTGTTTGTATTTGCAGTTTCCACCCTTCAATTCATGAGAGATTGCGGGTTGGGAATTGGTCCGAGGAAAAACATGGAAGTTGTTCCTGTATGCATGCAGGGCCGGATCTTGGGGTGTGCAAACCGCTCAATAGAGCTGGGCCTCCTCAAGGTATGGGTCTAAAAAAAAATTATAGTCCAGTAGGAGTATTACTTTTCCCACCCTATAGGATTCTCGCGCGCCCTGCGTTTTTTTCTTCCAAAAATGCCCTTGAGGTTTCCGGATTTCATAATCCGGAATGGTGTTTTCCTTTGTTAAAGGGTGAAAAATGAGTTACGGATTTTTTCGGATTTTATAATCCGGAAATCTAAAAAAATAGGGCGCGTTACATGATTTTTTCGGATTACGTAATCCGAAAACCCCCTAACCACCCTTTTTTTCATGGTGTTGATGCAATCCGGATTACGTAATCCAGACAGCACCATCACCAATTCTTGTGTAAACAGAGGGTGTGATGGCTGGAGCTAAGGCAGCTGTTGTTGTTACTATTGCCACTGCCATTCCAACTGTAACCACTTCTTCCATCTATTTAATTTTCTTTGCTTCATACTTCCATCCATTATAAGAAATATACTTTTGGCATGTAGCTAACTGGAATTATATATGTTTGATATGCAGCTGGCTAGTGTAAGGATGCTACCTTGGGCAAGAGCAAACCTGAATCCCACTGCTCAAGCTCTCATAATTTCTACAGGTTAGCTGACTCATTCTTGTTGCCACAACACTGATCAGTTGAGTTTCATGTACTAGTCATCACATATGTACTTATAATTAAAGAATGAATTGCATTTTCATAGTGAGAGAGCACTACATATGTACCAGTCAATCATATTATATGAATGCAAATTAGTAACTTCTCTTTCTACAAAGTGAAAATGGTATATTCCATTGAACAAATAGATAATTAAGTTCCACCAGCAATCATTACATGAGCAAAACCCATCCTTAAAATGGTGAAAACAGTTTCTATCTCTTGCAATTTTTTCATGGTGCTGATGCAATCCGGATTGCGTAATCCGGACTGCAAATGGGCATTTTTGGAAATTTTACAGGGCGCGTGAGAAATCATCAGGGTGGGAAAAGTAATACTCGTCCAGTAGTACTACTAAGTACTACCCCACTACTCCCAGATTTCCACTTTCCTTTTCTATTGTCTTGTGTTAGGCCTATTAGAATTATGTCATCTTGCTTTTGGTGTTAGGTGGGTGTTTCTTTGGGATGGTGGTTTGAGGTTCCTCATGTATACGGTAGTGACTTTCAACTTTGGCTGTACAACATATATACAACACCTTGTATTTATCTTTTAAAAAATTTAAATAGAACATTATTCTTTAAAAAAAGTACACTTTTATTTTATTACGGGCCTCTTTTCACTTAAAGAGCCGAGCCTCCAGATTCGTAAGAACGGCTCTACCTGTATTGATTGAGGACCATTACTTTCATAATAACATTACATGAGACACATGTATGTTCAAGAAATATGATAAATTTTCGTTAAAAAGAAAGACACAACCGCCATCCATGTAAATCCTCATTAACTAATTTGCATTCTCAGATTTCTGAGTAGCTTGATACACCAATGCACAAGGAATTCGAACATATTGACCCATTCAAAAAATTATATATTTTTTTGGTCGAAAAAGAGGGCCAAAGTTCAATACTGATTATTTTAGGGTTTTATACGAGAACATAATAATTTAGAAATGTACTAACCAAATATTGAGAATATGATTCTCATGTCATTGTCATTTTTGAGGTTCATATGGCGTAAACTGAACACTTTCAACCGATTACAATCAAAACATGCAAGTATTTGATCATAAACTATCCAAAACATCTTCAATTCTTAGATCCTAACACTAACAAACGAGCAATTTAAAACAAAGAAAGCTAACATATAAAACTAAGAATGCCCATGCTAAGAAATTATGAACACTTACTTATTATTTGATTGATGATTAGTTGCTTGACTTTAAAGAAATTTGACGGAGGTTGGTTTGTAGGAGTTTTGGGAGAGTTTGGTTTGTGTTTTACTCAAACGTGGGAGTTGCTGTTCTATCCTAGAATATGATCAGACCGCAACGACAATTGCCGTTGGCATCGAGCAAACAACATTTAACTATCGTTGAAAGTATTTTCGTCAGTGTAGAGTGCCTGAGACAAATAGTAAGTGACTAAAGAGCAATTATCTTCCAACTGAGCACATAACTGCCTCCGCTAGAGGTAACAAAGGGCCCAACATAAAAGCACAGTTTATATAGACACAACAACAAACTGTTAGTGTTGGGTACAACAGCCACGTTTCAATCTGTAAAATTCAGTTGTGTTACGAATGATGAAGGGGTCCTACGAGATTTCTATGGTGAGAAATAAGGGCTTTAAGCTTAATACAGAAAATATGAGGCCTTATATTATTTTGGATCTTCCACCTCTCATAGCCCAATAATGTCCCACAATAATGCACAAGAATTTGATGGTTTTGAACCTTTGAATTTGATGGATATTAGCATATTTGTTTTGGTTTATGCGATAGATAATGCGAGACAATAAGATATTTTTGAGTTAGTCTTCAGCATTGCTGGATGGATGTGACTCATGTTTAACTAACATGAAACAGTGTATCAATCAAATCTCAATTCATTGTAATGTTCTAGTTTGGTTGGTAGATAAACTTGATATTAATTTTTCTTTACTTTTGAGAAATAATCAACAATTATGTTTCTTAAAAAAAAAAACCAACAAATATGTACATAATATACCAATTTGGCTGGCTTGTGGTTTTTTCTGAAAAATACTCGTTTTTTTAGTTATAAAGAATCAACTTCTGATGAATTATTTGATATAGGGTTAAAAATAGAGTTTGATGTGGATTAAATCAAAGATTAAAAGCTTCAAGGATAACTTGAACCACCAATGGGTTAATCCACTTGGTTGTCTTCGGTTAGTGTTGAGGTTTTATACTTCTGATGTTTACATATAGATATAGACAAATAACGTCGCTTTTAAGAGCAAGAATGTGAAAACATACTACAAATTTGTCTGCCACTACTAATGTGAAAACATGGCAAGTTTTCAGTTGATCGATGTGAACCCAGAGTATGGTAACATTTTAAGTTTCTATTTTATGAATAAGTAACCTTTTTTTTGTAAAGAAATAAAAGAGCCTTATGTTGCATAGCCATATGAATACCAATATGGGAAAATACTTGTGTGGACCAGGGACCAAACCCCATTGTGTGGTCACAACCAAAGAAATGGGAGAGAAGAGAGAGAAGAGAGAAGAGAGAGAAAATGAAAAAAGTAAAGAAAGAAAGAAAAAACTATGTGTGTGACCAAACCCAATTGTGTGGTCCTGGTCCACACAAGTCTTTCTCTACCGATATGTCAATAACATAGATTTCTTTAAGCTGGGACCCAAAAATGTTTGGAACACATATTGTCTGCGTTAAAATCCTAGAACTTACCATCTGAGTTGCTTAGTTTGGTGATAAAAACTTAGCCTTATAGCTATTACCTTAAAATACATGGTTCAAATTCACTTTGATAGCGATTTTAAAATGACTATTAATGCCATTTTCATCTTTTCAAACATAAATATGGTCATGCTAGCAATAAAGAAAAAACTTTACGTTGAAAATAACAAATTTTAAACTTTTAGGTTGATTTAAAGGAATACACACTTTTCAAAATAAAATTTCTAATTTGTGTATCCAACACATGCCTAAACGACACTCTTTAACATTTGTCTTATAAGTATACAAATGTGATGCGTTTATTTTGAGCTAAGATTTAAAGACCTAAAGCGAAGTTTGAATTGCCTTAATGCTTCAACCGACCCTAATTGTCATCCCATCCCATCCCAATCCTAATCCTAATCCTAGTCCTAGTAATATAATCCTCGTTGTGCCCCAACTTTGAGAATCAAAATAGAGCCTCTTGGCTCATGAACAAGACTTTGGCGGCATAATGTTCCACCAAATTCTTTTCATTTGGTCGAATTAGATGTTGATTTGTAAATTGAAATCGAGACACCGATGACAACAAACCTGTGTTCCCCTGCACTAGCTATAGAGCCACTGAGCACGGGAGAATGTCCATATTAAGATTAAAAATCTACAAGGATAGGATAGATATAGCCACCAAATATACTGCCTATAAAACGTCACCACTCACTCACCAAGGACACAATTTGTGGTATGAATGCAGCATTGCATTAGAGGTTCAGATTCATTTTTCAGAACAGCCCATAACCAACGCTCGCCCACAAATATCAATATTTTTGGGAACTCATAGATGCAACTTAGTTTATTTAGGAAAAAAAAACTATATAATACTTGCTTGTCATGCTATGAATGTTTATTACTTTAGATAATCATATGTCTTTAACATAGTAATTATTAAAATTCATATGTTTGTCGAATTATACAAGTTACAAAATTTCGATCATTTTAATAAAAGATTATAGATTTTAATTTTACATATTAGTGAATTTTAAATAAGGGTAAGAATAGAATCAAAAAGCTATAATTGACTCCATACCACTCACTTTCCAAACAATTGAATGAAAATTTGTCTCTGTCCATAATAAAATACCAAAACAATGAAATAGACTTTCTATTTCATTCTATTCACATTTCATTATGATTCATTCTGTTCCATCAATCCAAACAGAGACTCCTCGATTTGGTTTGACAATTGTTGTTTTTTGAACTAGACCTTGCACCCGTGCTGCCGCACGGGTCATATTGATGGCAAACAAAATATTCAATTATACTGTTAATTCATAATCTATTTGTGCAAATACAATGTTAAAAATAATAATACAACTTAAAAAAAAGGGAACAAATCATGCTGGTACATTACGAAAAATTTCCTTGTAAACAACATTGTATTTAGGATGATTTGAATGATTCAAAAATTCGTCGCAATCTAAAATATGAGAACCATCTCCACCATATACTAACAAATACAGGTGTTTCATTTGTTGAAACTGACATTAAATATATGGTAGTTTGTCCACAAAGATTAGTTTTCGAATAGTTGTTCGAAACGAATATCTTAATCATTTTGGATACTCGCCGCTACATAGGGTAACATAGAATGATGATTTGAATAATAACTAACTTGAGATCAGTTATGAATTGACTATGGGTAGATGTCGAAAAATTTCCTTTCCAGGAGAAAAAAAGGCAAAGTTTATTTGAATGCATTTTGTGCCTTGTAACTGCAATCTTGGTTTAACAGTCACCACAATTTAAGATATTAGATGCACTGATGGATAAGATAACATGGTTTCTTAGATTATCTTGCAGTGAATAATTGCATCAGTTCTTGCTTCTTGAAAAATTAGAATATTAGTTATACGTAACAGATATGAAGTTATGATTGATGGTAATAATGTCATAAGCAATGAGATTATAATAAGGTACGTTGTTCATAGAAGGTTGCTCGGAATGATAACATAATAGAGATCTGTCAGCAATTTACTATACTAAGATGTCAAATAGAGTCCTGTTCAACATTAAGTGACAAAGTTTAGCAGAAAATATTATGTGTACTGTAACTACTATGGTTTAACAGTCACCAAATTTTAAAACATAAGCTGAACTGATCGCATGCATTTTGTAGATACAATGAGTTGCAGTGTAAGGTTTTAATCTGATGCTTTTTTCCAATCATGTATAATAGAGTATGTTGCAGAGAAAATATATTGTCAGTTATCGCTTCACAGAGATTTAGGAAATTAGTTATACTTAACGGATACGAAGTGGTGATACCAGTGTAACTAAATGTGGACCTTTCAATACTCGTGCTCTTTTTCTCTTCAGATTCAAGTAACTATAACTGTGTGCACCTTCATTAGAACCTACAAATTAAAAAAAAAAGTTTAGAACATCAAAAGGTAAGAATTAAAAAAAAAAAGTTCAGAACAATCAAAAGGTTTATGTCATTAGATAACAAAATTATAAATGTTCAATTCAGTAGTGTTAGAAGTAGAGCTGTCAATTGAGCCCCAAATTTCAAAGCCCACTTGAAAAAGCCCCCACCAAGCCCACTAAATTAAAACCCCTAATTGAACAAAATTATTTGGGGCCAAGCCCACTATAAAATCAACTTATTTGTGGGCCTAAAAAAAGGCCACATTAATTTTTTTTGGGTAAAAAAATTCCGGTAAAATTTTTTTCTGGGGTAAAAAAAAATTTTTACGGTAATTTTTTTTTGGGGTAAAAAATTCCGGTAAATTTTCTCTGGGGTAAATATTTTTTTTTTACGGTACAAAACTTTTTTTTTGGGGTAAAAAAATCCGGTAATCTTTTTTCTGGGGTAAAAAAAAAAATTTCGGTAAAAAATATTTTTTTTTGGGGTAACTTTTTTTTAAATAAAAAATTTTAAAAAAAATGTTTATAGAAATTTTGGGGCTTGGGGGCTTTTTGATTTTTTTATTTGTGGGCTTGCATCAATGTGGGCCTTTTTGTTTTGTGAATTTTCAAGCCCCCTTACTATGTGGGCTGGGGCCAAAACTTCAAGGCCCCATGATATTGACGGCTCTAGTTAGAAGTAATGAAAAAATAAGCAAATTAACCTAACAGGATAAACTCCATTCTTTCTACTGGACATGCCAACAGACATGGGTAAATGGAATATATGAATTAAGTAATAGTAGTTTTAGCACGTTCTACTATAATCACAATGAAACAACTTTTTTATAAGCACAATGAAACAATTGTTCCCCATCAGCAAAATGTGTAGACAAAATTTTATCAAATAAACAATAAAAGATTAACAATCACAACATTCTCATGTCTAGTTCATCTCAAGGAAGTTTGAAAATTGAAAAAACCAAAGAAGACACGATCAAAATAGATAGTTAACTGAATCAGATGCTACAGGAAATTTATTTGCAAAAGAATGAACATCGGATATCACACAACCATGATTAGAGAAACATATTAGAGAGAACATACATACCTTCTATTAGTTTCTTTCCTACGGACAACATAATTCGAAGTTATTTAATTCCTCAATGATCCAGTTACTCTCAATTTCACAGCATATCATCTAATACCATAAAAGATAAAGAATCACAGACAAAACAATAGTTGTAACAAATAAAAGCTAAAAAAAAAACTTAAATATAGATGATAGCAGCAGAAGAGGCATTGGTCTGTTTTCATAACCGCAACCACCACCTGAATTCTTCAACCTGCAGTGGGAAGGGTGAATTTCGTGTTTCTGATTGTGATTTCTGGTGATGCAATTTCACAAAGTTGGGGTCGGAAATTAGGGTTTTCCAACACTTACTTACATACCTGAATCGAAGAAAAGATCTTATAGGAAGAAACGAAAGTACATCAAGGATGAGATCGCTAAAGAGGATTGAGGGGACTATCGGTGATGGAGTCATTGTCATGGCGGTGATGGTAATGACGTGATGAAAGTTGGTCGCGACGATGGTTTGTTAACGATGACGACGATGACGGTTGGTTAGTGATGATTGTTTGGTTACTGCACTGAAGGTGTGGATAATGAATGGTGATAATGAACAGAGAAGTGAGAGAGAGGGAGATGGAACAATGAAAAAAAATGGTGTATTGAAGTTGAAAAAAAAGAGATGACACAGATAAAGTAAAAGAGATGGTTTATTTCGATTTTCATATATAAGCATCAGATTGACTATATCATTAGTTGTCGACATGTTTAAACAATGAACAAATTTTTGAAATAAAGTTACTGTATGAAGGGAAAAAATGGTTGAAAATCACAAACTTTTGGGTTTAGATTGTGAAGGAGAAAAAATGGTTCAAAACCGTTTGGAAAGAAAGGAAAAAGAATTAATTGGTTTTTAGAAAAGGGAGTTTAATGTTGGATATCATGTAGTGAAGCCAAATGATATCACAAAAACAGTAAGTGGCTTGGTGGTCAAAATGCTTTGAAATAACCAATATGTCATGGGTTCCTGTCTCTATAGTTCGAATCTTGGAGAGAATTTTTTTCATATCGAATCTTGGAGAGAATTTATGATATTTTCATAAATATTTTTCAAAACCCTCAAAAAAGGCAGGAGGACACAAAGGTAATTGTGAGATATAAATTAGGTTTAGGGTTTTCATATTATGCATGCATTGTGAACCTTCGTATTATATATTAAGATTAATAGTTTAATGAGTTATAATTTAATCAAAATTGCTTTATATATTATTTTAAAATTGTAGTAACTAACGTATATTAAAAATGGTATAATGGATTGACCAAAAAAATAAATAAATGGTATAATGGGAAAAAAATATAAATAAAATAATAAAAATGGCGTTTCTTGTGAAGTATTTGTTTTAAAAAAAAAACCATTGAAAACTTAGTCAAAATTGTTCTATTTTTCTTCCCCTCCTACACAGAGAGTGATTTAGCGTAAAATTTGGCCTGAAATTACCTCTTCAAATTGTTTATCCTTTCTCTTTTAGTTAGATAGTGGTTTTTACATATTTTCAGTCTTCTTTCGTATGTTTTTATGATTTTGTTGACTTAGCACGCTGTTGTTCGTGTGTTGTGTTTTTATGTCAACGTTGCAGATTCAACGACATGGGTATCCCAGACACTAGAATAGTCGTATTTGTAGAAATATATGTACTTTGCTCTTTTAAGATATTAACATAGAAGATGGGTTTGCTCACAAATTCATCTTTTTTCTTACATGTATCAATTTAAAAAGAGCAATGTTATTTGAACATCCAAATATTAATATCAACTTCATCCGATCATATTTATAAGAGGGATTTATGTCAACAAAAGTTGATATATATATATATATCTAATATATTTTAAGAGACATGTATCAAAAGTTGAATCACGCGCTTCAAGTTTTGTTCACCCAAATTTCTCTAATAAATAAGGTCGGAGAAAGTATTTCACAACTATATGAACACCGTTTATAACTAATGACATGACTAAAAAGAGAGAAGAGGAAAAAAAAACCATTAATAACTAATCCGTAATAATTCCTATAAATATACAGAATGGATTAGTTGTTAACTTATCATTACTCATTTAATTAAAAATCATTTAAGTACAAAAACAGACATTTGAGAGTAAATATTAGCTCACGTGTGAATGTAGCTATCCATGTTGTGATGGCTTCTACGACCATCACTAGGATTACAATACTATATACAGTGCCTACATGTATAATAAAATAAATTATCTTATACGATACAGGTCATTAAGTCATAAATCAGGTCATAGAAAGTCATTCTAAGAGAATCTATTTTTGCGCCTAACATACCCTCCTTTGATTGAATTGTGTATGGAATATCTGCTAATGCTTCCTTTAGATAAAGTTAAATTGGAAAAACGAATAAGTAATGATGACACTAGACGTGAAATACCAACAGTACTATCATAAATATGAATAATTTAAAGAAAGATTGCTTAAGAATGCACTTAGTTAGAGTACATGTGTTAAAATTCCACGTGACCAAAAGAGATAAAAGACCAACAAAAATGAAAATTTGAAACCAATAATGAATGGTATCGTTCCCATATTCCAGAATTTAATTTATAAACCGTTTCTAGCAAGAATTTCACAAGCCGACTCTTAAGAGTCTCACATTGAACAAAATATAGCTTGAACATTGAACATGTGATTATAAATGGGAATGATCTTCATTTTATAAGTCAATTTTGTAAGGATGAGTTATGTCTCAAATTTCTAAGTATATATGATTTCAGGAGCTCTTCATCATGGTACGAATAAATTAAAAGGATTAATAGGACTAAATTAAAACTTTGTCTTCCTAAGAATGCATGCAAAATAAGGAGTTCAGATGGTTCATATTACACTATAACAAAATCAGTTTAAAACTGTCTCATTCGTTAAGTCTATATCAGGAAAAACTACGTGATGCAGGTACTAAGCCTAATCCAAATCCGAACGAAACAAAACTGATTATGCATCGGTCCACGCAGCAAAAACAGACAGTGGCATCTGAGGCAAAGAAAATGAAGACATTATTGATGCTGTTGAAGTCATTCCAAAGAGCATTGGTAAGCTTGTCATGTTTTCAGGGCTTTCTTCTCTTGAACTGCTCAAACTTGTCACAATTGAAGAAGGATTTGACATATGCACTCTATTTGATTCCTCTACTTCTTCTTCATCATATATGTTATTTATTGAGAATGGTTGAATTTTGCATCTTTTCTGCACTGGAATTGCTTCTTCCATGTCTTCAAACGTACATGGTTTATTATTGTTAATTACATCATCCATTTTTTTATTTCTCCTAGCTTCTTCACTGCTAAGAAGGTTAGGGCTTGAAATAATTTTTTCCACATCATATTTTGTTATATCAAAATTAGTAACAGCATTTGCTCCTCTGAATTTTATAGCAGCAATGTCATAGGCTTCACCTGCTTCCTCTTGTGTAGCTGAAAAGTTTTCATAACAAAAAGGGTAATTAGAATTAGATTACTATACAGAACATGAGATTGAAGTAAAAAATAATAAAAAGATCATTTGAAGTTATGATTGTGCCTCCTTCTGAACCAACATCTTTAATAAAAGAAAATATTAAAGTGGTTCATGATCAGATTCAGCCTTATGTGACTGAAAAGAAGAGTTCAAAGAGATCAAGAAATGCATCAAAGATTCGCTTTATAAAGTTATAAAGCACCCTCTTCCTAAGTATTATTATAATTATTATAATATATAAATGTACATTCAATATTAGAGGAATAAACCATTAATTTAATCTTTTCAAGTATCACTTTCTATATAATGTAGTCTCTAAACTATATAAATATAATTAAATTGGATGTTTATAATAAGTTAGTTCTTTAAATTTTTTGGTTACAAATTGGTTTCTTAAGTTTTATTTTGTTATAAATTGATCATTTAAGTCATAAAATATTTATATTGTTACTCATTTTTTCAACAAACTTTGTTAAAAAATATTTATGGACATGGACCATTTAACATTGAGTTGGTATGTTCAAAAATGTTTATAACATCAAACATGATTACTTACACACATTTTGTTGTTTTTTATTTCAAGCATAATTTTATAAATAAATATTTCATCAAGACTGAAATGAATAACCAAAAATATCATTTCTCAAATATATTGGTCACAATCACAAAAGAAAGAATAACCAAAATATTTGAGAGTATACTCACTGAAAGTTCCAAGATAGAGATCTTTATTTCCAGCTACTCTCCCTATTCGAGCTTGCCACCTTCCATGTTGATGGTGTCTGCTACAAAGATAATAATCAGAACCAATTTTAATTATTTTTCATATATAAATGATATATTAAATTAAATTAGTGCAATGCATGTGATGTAATTAGACTCACCTTGTTACTCCTCTATACATGGAAGCCCCTCTTGAGAATCCACTGCTTTTCCTGATTTTACAAAGTTAAATTATATGGTTATGAATATTAACATATGGTTATCAACTGCATAATGATTGAGATGCAAATATTTGTACCTTCTTAAATGAGCAACGTATTCTAGTCTAGTCATTTTCTTCATTTCCTCAAGTTCCTTTTGATAATTTTCCAACTATATATTATCATGAGATCATGATTAATTACATATTAGTTACTGTCAGTACTGAATTAGATCCTTGAATTGAAGACAAAATTGCAAAGAAGTTAATCATTACTGGAAAATTTATACGAGTGGAGGGTCCCCAATACTTGAGTGCAGCCATATCATAAGCTCTTGCAGCTTTTTCTTCTATATCATAACCTCCTACAATAAAATTCTTGGAGTTACTTATATACATAAATGTTCCTCTTTTTCTATCATCATAAGGAAAACAAAAACATTCTTAACATTTGGAAATCTTACCTAGATAAACTGAGGAATCATTGTGCATGTGGAGAAAACACAAACAAAAACAAGAGTGAGAGACAAATAATATTGCTACAAAATGCACAGCTTTTATAAGGAGAATAGAATCAAGCTAATAAGATTTGTTTGACCAAAAATATACACACATAAAAGAGGAAATAATAGTTGCTTTAATTCTTACCTTGCTTTCCTTTTCTAGCTTGGCCCTCTTTTTTACAGCTGTTATCCCATAGATGAGCTTCATATCTACCTGTCCACCTATGTCTGATAAACCAACATTCGTTATAAATCAAGCAACAAACAACACGAAAGGAGATGAACAGTTTTAAATTGTAGTCTGCAATATAAAGGATTTTAAGGTCTGCATCATAACTGCAAATTCGATTGTATCGATCAAATTTTTTCACAATATAAAGGTTTATAGAATATACTCAACCGCAATTTAAAATCATATATAGTCTTAATGCTTAACAACACTTTTAATAATGTGACAAAAGGCATTAGATGAAAACAAACCTTGTTACACCTCTATATTGAGATGTTCTTTGCCCAAAGGTTTGGTTCTGATTCTTTTTCAAGGTCACCATTTGATGCTTCCTTTTCATCGTATCAACGGAAGCAGAATCAATAGGTGATGTTTGTTGTGAACTTGTAACACAGCTTGATTGTGAGCTAGGACTCGCGGACAACACACGTGTATTTGACACTTGTGCATGGCTAGTAGCAGCATGAAAGTCCCTTGATACCCATCTCCTTAGATCAAAAATTTCATCCTCAACTATATTTGGTAGCTGGACATTATCTTCTAGCTGATATTTTGTCGGCCCGTCTAAGATCACATTATCGTTTCTTAAGACGGTGTAACATGAGAGTTGTTGCTTCTGGTGCTCCGCCAGACTCCCCAACAGGCTCGTATTCTCTTGTACATGATTTAGGTTATTCAAATTGTTTGGCTCATGGTATGAAGTTTGGTTGTTAAAAATACTATCTATGCTTACTTGCATTTCTTCTTTGGTACTGCATCCATAATGAGAGATTCCCATTGCTACACATAAATAGTTACAAAGTATTCAAAAAGTTAAATTATTAGTACATTTCATTTCAAATAAGAAAAAAAGAATATAACAAATATTGGAACTAAACCAACCTTGTGCTTGTGATCCATCATGCATGATGGGCAAGGCTGAATACAATAATCCACCATGTTCACTTTCATAACCATAGTAATATCCATAGTTATGAAGAGGTGTAGGTTGATAATAAAAGCCTGTTGGAACAGCTTCAGCAGCAGTAGTGGAAGGAGCACCTATATTCATTTGTGGAGAGAAAGATAAACCAAAAATGTTACTATTTTGATTGTTTAAGCTAAAGGTATCCTCAATATTTTCCATGAACTTCATCTTCAAGACACACTATCACTAGTATTACTTAACCTTACTAGTATTAATATATGTAACTTTTTTATCTGTTGATAATTTATGTGTGTGAAGTGAATAAATGGTGAGTCAGCGATAGATTTGTGTAGGGAACAAATTAAGCAAAGCAAGTTAGTTAACAAAAAGAATGTGTTCCAGCAAGGAATGCTTTGCTTAGTTCATGCTTTTCATTGGGATCTGTGTTTGAGAAAGACATTCCCTTTTGCTTTATTCTACGCTCCCTACTTGCCTTTCCTTTTTACCTTTCATTTTTGGTTCATGATATTTACACTCTATACTTTGACTACATTTTTATCTACTTTTAATTAGTTTATTTAATCAATGCATAAATTTAATGTCTAAACAATTACTAGCAATAAGCGATGAAAGTTGGTACTCAATACTCATATTTCGGATCTCATTGTCAATATTGTGAAAATATTGTTGGCAGGTAACCTATAAATGTTATTCTGTTAAGCATTCTTTGAAGTTAGAATCCTAAACCTAGTGAGTTTCAACTATCCAACTAATGTGAAATTTTACTATTTTTGATATAAATTTGGCTTATTAACTGTTCAGTGATTTTGTTAATGTAAAATATGTTATTTTACAAAAAAAAAAAAAAAGTACACCTCCTAAAAAATGGTTAGCTCGTTATATGAATGAAAATGTGCAGCTCCTAAAAGAAAAGCTCCTAGTTACAAATTTCATTAGTCAATTAAATACAAAGTGATTTGTTCTTTGTTTAGGGGTGGTTTTTAAGGGGTTTTTGTTCGAGCCGGTGTTTTAGCGGCA
Source organism: Medicago sativa (assembly GCF_051527215.1). Lineage (NCBI taxonomy): Eukaryota > Viridiplantae > Streptophyta > Magnoliopsida > Fabales > Fabaceae > Medicago > Medicago sativa. The sequence continues at coordinate 7,445,789 of NC_140753.1, forward strand.
ACCGATTTCCCCTTGTATTTGTTTTTTTTCCACCCGAGCTTTTTAGTGCGTCTTGCACGGGCTTGTTGATTAATAAAATTTCGCCGTTTCAAAAAAAAAAAAAAAAACAAAGTGATTTTCTTTACTTCAACATCCCCTATTAAGGTGGAATGAATATCAATCATCTCAAACTTGGAATGCAATGTTATAAAGAGGCAAGGACAAAAGAGTTTGATCAATTCATCTCTAATTGATACTTGGAAAAATTGGAATTAAGTGGAGGACACCAGTTTGAATTTTGTCTCGAATCACATCACATGACAATCAATTTCAATGTGTTTTATCCGTTCACAAAATAGGGAGTTGGCATCTATCTGAAAGCCAAATTTGATTGTCATAGAAATTTACTTGTAGGATGTGAAAGTCTTGAAGGAGGTATAAAATCCATTGTGCCTCACTGGTTGCTTGTGCAAAAGTTTGGTGCTCTACTTCAGAAGAAGAACGTTACGTGCATGATACTATTTGGTTGCTTCTTACTTTTCCACAAAATCAAGGAATTTTAGAGAAAGAAGCAATACCTAGTGGTGGATCTTCTTGTATCAAGGCAAGTTACCAGGTCAGAATCACTAAACCCTTTGAGGCTAGGAGAAGATGAAGCACCGAAGAATAATCCTCGACATGGACTCGTTTTGATGAACATAAGAACACGCATTACGGCTTTAAGGTGTGCATCAATGGGACAGACTAATAAGTGGCAAAGTTTTTAGCAATGATAAGAGACTAGTATATTTGAATACCGTGTAAAATTTTGGCATTATGTTTAATTTTGTGATATGGTTTTTGATCATCAATTTGGTGAAAGGTTGCCCATTTTGGGATTCCCCGGCCCTCCAAATCAAAGTACAAATATTCAAGGAATATGATTAAGGGCCCTTGATAAACATACTTTTACAGATTCATGTGGTTCATATATCTGCTTTTTTATTGATAGAAATATTCACCAGCTTTCACAATACAATATTACAACATATGATTAAATCCAAGTTTGATCCTCAAGTATGGTGATTGTGCAGTTTTAGTCTTCCTAGTTTTCTTTTTCAATCGATTTTGGCCTCCAAATTTTTCCGCTTTCTAATTTGATAGTTCTCTTACAGTCTTAATTATATGCTTCTTCATCCCCTCTAGAGGGAAATTTTAAGATTTAGATTCACTTAAACTTTGATCAATGTCATCATCAGTTTGCATGCAAATTTGCGTGACCAAGTTAATGGAGACAGGAATTCTATAGCACATGATTTAGGTTGGCAGTGAAAGAAATAAGATATGACAAAGGGGTAGGAGGAATGTTTGTAAAGAGAAAAGAAACCCTCTTTTAATTGTTGTAATGATGAGTATATCCACTCACCCAATAATTGAGACCAATTATCAGTTTGCTAGTAAATTATAAGGCATTGCTAGCAAGGGAGCGATAGCTCTTCTACTGCCTATAATCAAACTTACTTGCTTTATTACATTTCACCAGCCTAATTTTTCTTGTGGGACAAGGGGGAAGCGTTTCTGCAATGTTGCATTAGTAAATGCTGACCCAAAATGTTTTTAAAAATAAAAATCTTGTTAAATTGAGTCAAGATTCTAAAACATATATATATATTGCATATCATTCCAGTCTTATAGTTGGAAGAGCAATGACTGGTGCAAACATTCTACCAGATTTTATTATATTTATAAAAATCTATATAATTCTGATATTGAAATATAAACCATCCAATCTTAATATCGTGCAACCACAAATCTCCTAAGCGCAAGTGTGTTTGACTAAATGTGATTTATATTATATTATAATTTGAGTTGAGCCTAATTTAAATTTTACAAAACTAACTTATAAGATGAAGATTATCCACTTATAAACATATCATTATGTCATATCTCAACAAATATAGAATTTGTAATACCGTATCCAGATACAGAAGCAGGCTTATATGCAATCAGAATTACTATCATGAATCATGATGCAACAACTAGAGATTATTACAGCAATCACACATCAACATTCAATTATAGTATCATTTTCCATCCTGGTATCAATTAATTTAAGATAGAGAATGATGCATTATGCTATGTATTATTTCATAATTTGCTCAAGTATTTGCAGTGATGTACACTCCCAATCCTATAATCATATTAATAATTGTAATTACTATCTTAATAATAGCAATAATTGTTGTATAGATATATTGATTTGTGATTGATATGACAAAGGATCACCATGACAATTAAGGCTTTGTTTGGGAGTTTGGAGGGGAAGGGAGGGGAGGGCTTTGGGGGGTTGGAAATATATAGAAAAATAGACAAAAAATTCACATTTTTTGAAAGAGCAGTTTTTTAGAGAATGATAAACTAATACTTATGATTAATATACTTTTAATTTTAAGAATATTATAACAACATATATTGAATTTGAAAAATTCATATAAACCCTCCATAACCCCCCAAAACCCTCCCCCAATGCAATTTTTGAGTTCCCCCAAATGAGGGAGATTTTTTATTATGAGTAAAAAATTAACCTCCAAAGCCCTCTCCTCCCAATGTCTTCTATTTCTTCCACTTGCTCCTTCCTTTTTTCCAAAACCCTCCCCTCCCCTCCCCTCCCCTCCCCTCCAAACTCCCAAACAAAGCCTAAAGGAACTCAATTCTTTAACCTGTTACCAAAATGGCAGTAAGTCAAGTACTTCACTCTTTATAACTGTTGAATGTTTGAATCTGTTTTTTAATTGTTTTCTTCACATATAAGGGAAGAACTTCATCTGCATAATTCAGATTTAGGTGAATAGCTCTGTTCTGTATACAAAAAAGTATGTGTGCCATTTGTAATTGAGATAAGAGAGTAATATCAAGAGTTTTGTAACTCGTTCAAAATCCTAAATGACAAAAAATAAATAAATATGGTATTAAAAATCTAAAGCAACCAAAAGTTTATTAATATAATAAAGTATATGTTTCTACATATATATGGGCCGACCTGATAGACTTAGTATGCTTTTTCATAAGTTGCGGTCATACCTATTTTAATTAATGAACTTTTTAACAAATCTAAGTCTTTTTTTTTTAAAAAAAATAATAATAATCTAAGTCTATCAATTGAGCCCGACGGGTGGCATGATATATTTTGAATTTTGCTCTCCACCCAGCACGTTTTGCTCGCACCCTGCAAGCGTACCAAAAATGCCCTTGCGCAAGTTAAGTCACGCAGCGTGACTTAACTAACGCACGTTGTACTTATGCGTGACTTAAGTCACGCAATACGCGAGTTAAGTCGCGCAAATAAGACTGATTTTTACTTCTTTTTTTTTTTATGCCCTCTTGAGGTAAAAACTTATTTGATACCCTCTTCGGTATATGCCAAATAGCTCATGGGGAAAATAGTGATCAGTCCTGTTGGGGAAAACGACATCAAGATGCCTTTTCCCCACCGGACCGACCACTACTTCCCCCATAAGCCACTGGTATATACCTAAAGCGGTATAACCACCCTAGAAACTAATAAGAAACAAAGAAGAAGAACAAGAAGAAGAGAAAGAGGGGGGGAGAGTGAGATGAGAAAATGTGAGCAAAAGAGGAAGTATGTGAGGGTTTTTATAGGTGGTATAAGGTATATAGCACTTAATGAGGTCCAAAAACGTGGTCAAATCTTAAGGAAAACGTGCAAAAACCATTGAAGACCATTGACTAGCGTCCAAGAAACGTTTGTGCTTCAGATTTTAGAACCGGCCAACTTACGCAAGTTAACTTGCGCAGAGATTATAACGTGTGTGACTTAAGTCACGCACAGATTATATGGTGCGTTAGTTAAGTCACGCAGTGTGACTTAATTAACGCAATATATTTTTTCTAATAAAGTAAAAAAAATAAATTTGAAGATTAGTCAATAAAATAAATTTGAATAAAATTAGAATAAATATTGCGAGTGCGTGAATTCGAATAAATATTGCGAGTGTGTGAATTCAAATAAATATTGTGATAGCGTGAATTCAAATAAATATTGCAATAGCGTGAATTCGAATAATTATTGCGTATCGAATAAGTGAATTATAATAAGTACACAACATTAATTCAAATAAAAATGACGTATTGAATAAATAAATTCGATAAGTACACAACATTAATTCTTAGACAATTTTATTTAGATATAATTTCATCTACGTTACATTACATTGTGGTATCATTACATTACATTACGTAAAAGACATGTGCGTCAATTCGGAAATGTACCTTCCAACTACAACAATTATCTTACCTCTGAATGGGGTCAATTCAAACTAGCTAAAAAGCAGGACTCCGGCATTCGTCCAGAAGTGTTTTTATTCCATTCCAAATGTTAATTTCTTGTTGGTTTTGGTTTTAAATGATAGTATCTAAGAGCCAACGGAATGAGGTCCAGACCTTCACACTTCGATACCATCATTTAAACGAAGCCAACAAGAAATTAACATTCAAAATGGAATAAAAACACTCCCGGTCGAATGCCGGTGTCCTGCCATTTAACTAGTTTGAATTACCCTATCCAGAGGAAGACAATTGTTGTAGTTGGAATGTGCATTCCAACTACAACAAATGTCTTACCTCTGAAATGGGGCAAATTCAAACTTGCCAAACAACAGGACTCAAGCATTTTGCTGGGCATTCATGCTTTCCTTTGAAAAGAATAAATTTTTGTCAGGCTTGATTTAGATGATGGTATTCAAGTGCCAACGAAATGAGGTCCAGACCTTGACACTTAATACCATCATCTAAGCAAGCCTAACAAGAATTTAATCTTTTCAAAGGAAAAACATTAATGCCCAGCGAAATGCTTGAGTCCTGGCCGTTTGGCAAGTTTGAATCACCCCATTTCAGAGGTAGGACAATTGTTGCAGTTGGAATGCATCTTACCCTAGCTAATGACGATCTTCTGGCGGAATCAAGCTGTTGATGATATCTTCAGTTGATCTCAGCAACGTCACCCGCATATCGATCCACTGGAACTTGGTGTTCTCCCAAAACATACTCGTCACGTTTTCGTCGTTCTTTAACTCCACCCAAGTGAATGATACGCTCCCCTCGTCGAGCTTTGGACGTTTATATCGAACATTTTGCACCCTCCTTGTGTCTCTTGGGTTGACTCCTTGGTTGAATTCATTCAGTTGATCCTTGAGATCTCTTAGCGTTACATCAAGGCATCAAACCTTCAACCTCTGAGGTTCTCCGCCGTTGAATGTTGCATGAACGTCGATCCACCCGGCCATTGTTTCAAATCTACGCACATAGAAATTAAAAATAATTAATGAAAAACTCATTCAAACATTTAACCAAACACTTGGTGTGCATATTATACATAAACCCTAAAAATGATAACTACAACATAAACATGCAAACATCTAAATAATTAAGCAATATTACTCATTTGCATGTATATTACTCATTTGCATGTAACATCGTATCATATCTTTGCAAAAAAAAATAAAAATTTAAACAAACCCTAATTCTAAAAAAATTTCTAAAAAACTCAACATAAACATGCAAACATCTAAACATTTTAAGCAACACAAGTCATTTACATCCTAACATTGTATGATTTCCTTCCAAAAACACCAAAATTTAAACAAACTCTAAATCTAAAAAATTTATAATTTAAGAGAACAAATCTAACATGCAAACTTAAAAGGTTAATGGTGTTTGATCATGAGAACTTACTTGTTATTGGAGTGTTGTTTGATTTGAACTTGAAGGAATTTTGGAGTTGGGTGATTTGAGAGAGATTTTTGAGATTCTAGATGAGAAATGAGGAAATGAGGTGGTCTGCATGCTTAAGACAACACGCCACGTGAGTTAACTAACGCTGCGCATGTTAACTCACGTAGCGTTAGTTAACTTGGGCAGAAATTAACACTTGCGCAAGTTAACTTGCGCAAGGGCATTTTTGGTACGCTTGCAGGGTGCGAGCAAAACGTGCTGGGTGGAGAGCAAAATTCATATATTTTTGCCTTGCTTTGCTTTGTGGGGGTGCATATGCCTAGGAAATGTCCAGAGTGATGTTTTTTTTTTTTTTTGAGTGATGTTAAAAATTAGAAGTTGCAAAAAATTAAAGAAAATGGTCAAAATGACAAAATTGAAATTAGTACGTGATAATAATATATAGGGCATATCCAAGGACATCTTGTCTTTAATGCTAAAACCAACCAAGATCTAAAACAACACGAAAGTAGGTTCGCAGGTTGTCGAGTACTCCCTCCGTCCTAAAATATAAGCAAAAAAATCTCATTTTCTTTGTATCAAAATATAAGCAAAAAACACCAACTTTTATGTTATTATTGTGTTTTTTCAAACAAATCATCTTTTCCAATATAAAATTAAATGCATGTTGCATTCAATTTGTTTCTCTTTTTATTTTCTCCATAATTTTTAACCAATAAGAATTATTTTTACATCTTTCCATGAAACTTATTCCAAGGAGAACACAAAAAATTATACCTCAAATCACTAAACATTGGTTTTCTTAATAAGTGTGAATTAGTATTTTTTGCTTATAAAAAAAGACGGAGGGAGTACTACCTTAGATCCAATCTTATGTCTTTGATCAAAACCTAGCCACCGCTTGAAACACAACAAACCTAGTAGCAGTGGTTGAATTCAGCCATAATCATCATCATGAATTATTTCAGTAGGTTAGATGAAAACATCGTTCCATTCCACATCCTTCCACGTCTGGACGGTGAAACCTTAATCAGGTTATCATGGGTGTCTCCCGAATTTCGCCACTTGATCATAAACAACGAAGATCTAATGCGTAAGATTTGCATCTCCACCTGGCCTTCCTTGCTAACCCTATTTTAATTGGTGTGACTCACCTGTTTGCACATGTACCTTAGGATTACATATATATATATATATATATAGATAAATAAAGGGAATTTGTTAGGTTAAATTGTTGCGTGCATTTTAGATGAAATTTGTTAGGTTAAATTGCTGCTAACCTAATGCAGCATTTTAGAGGGAAATTATTATGTTATGTTGCTGCAGACCTAATAAAATTAATAAATAAGGATAACTTGGTGGCTTAACTGATTTTGTCCCCTAAACTCAATAATCATATTTTACCGGTGACTATTGGTTAGATTGTAATCAGTGTTTTTATATATCTTGAGTCGTGCTTAGTATCCATAGTAGTGACTAATTTCTTTTAGAATACTTGTTGGACAAATAAAGTTGTATAGATTTTCCGCATATGCAATAACCTACGACTACTTATAAAATTTATCAAAATTTAATTAGTTTGCCACTATGATTAATTTTACTTCAACTAGAAATGATCATTTCTTAATGTTCACGACTATGTCTTGAGTTTGGTTTTCGAAATGGAATATGGTGATACACCAAAACATTGAGGTAGCAGGTAAGACCACGTACTAAAGAAGTATCAATCTGCAATTTAATCCGCAAATGTGTTGCATATAGTTAATTTGTTTATGATAGAAACATAATTGATTTCCCCTATCCTAAAAGTCTATTTCAATTGACAATGATGATATTAACATGTTTAATGTTTTCACCCTCATTAAAACTTAGAATCTCATAATTGTATATGCGAGTTTTAGATCGTTTAACACTTCATCTCCTTGCAACCAAAAAAATTGATTTCTACTATCCTTGTAAACCAAACAACTAATGAGAAAATGGTTTAATAGTTTAAAGGTCTTCCAACAATTAGGATTAGTTTAAAGGTCTCTCAACTATTGATAGTTTTGAGAGCGGTGATGACAGTCAGTCATGCACTATTTTTAGAGCCTTTTTAATTAAGTTTTTACTCTATTTCTATTAATTTAGTGTTTAATTTTGAGTCATTTTAAATACATTATAGTTTTTTTTATTTATTGAGTCAAGTAGTGTATTTTTATCTATTATTATTGCTCAGTAGTTACATGATCAAACAAGAGAGAAAGATAGTGTGACATACAAAGGAGGGTTGAATTGGAAATAAAAGAACATGTATTACGCATGACTGTTGATGGTGGTATTGGATGAAAAAGTGGACCAAGGACATATATCATGCTGACATATATTTTTGAGTTATATACTTTGGCATCAAAAGAATAAAACCAGCCACACATAATACATGTGTTTGGGGAATTATAAAATACAAATGGGCTTTGACCCATGTTTATTTTGGTTGACCGAGAGGAAAAATAAGGTTTAACACTAGAACGCCGACCCGTGCATCGCACGGGTCTCACGTGGTTAGCTTTAGGGGTTAAGCTTTAGTAAGTAAGATGTTTCAGAAAATAGAAGAGATAAATATGAAATAGTTCTTTCGGAAAATAGAAGAGATAAATATGAAATATGATCAATAACTAATATTGAATGGCGCCTAAATGTGCAAGATCCAATGACTTAGAAAAGTGGAGGGAAAAATGGGGGAAAAATATTAGGGTTAGGGTTAGATTTAGTTGTTTCGGAAAAATAGGGCTATAGATAAATATGAAATAGTTGTTTCGGAAAAAAGAAGAGATAAATATGAAATAGTTGTTTCGAAAAAATAGTGCTATAGATAAATATGAAATAGTTGTAGGGCCAATTTGTTTCGGAAGTAGAGATAAATATAAAATAATTGTTTCGGAAAATAGAAGAGATAAATATGAAATAGTTGTTTCGGAAAATAGAAGAGATAAATATGAAATATGATCAATGGCTAAAATTGAATGGCGCCTAAATGTGCAAGATCCAATTGCTTAGAAAAATAGAGGGAAAAATGGGGGAAAAATATTAGGGTTAGGGTTAGATTTAGTTGTTTCGGAAAAATAGGGCTATAGATAAATATGAAATAGTTGTTTTGGAAAAAAGAAGAGATAAATATGAAATAATTGTTTCGAAAAAATAGTGCTATAGATAAATATGAAATAGTTGTAGGGCCAATTTGTTTCGGAAGTAGAGATAAATATGAAATAGTTGTTTCAGAAAATAAAAGAGATAAATATGAAATAGTTGTTTCGGAAAATAGAAGAGATGAATATGAAATATGATCAATGGCTAAAATTGAATGACGTCTAAATGTGCAAGATCCAATGACTTAGAAAAGTAGAGGGAAAAATGGGGGGAAAATATTAGCGTTAGGGTTATGTTTAGGGGTTAAGCTTTAGTAAGTAAGATATATATATATATATATACATATAGGGATTTGCTAGAACACACCCACTAGTTTTTATGTGGGAGTGTTTTAGCAAGCTACACCTTAAGGTGCATTTAACTACTTTTTAGTTATAACTTGCTAAAACACACCTTCTAAAAAATAAGTGGGTGTACTCTAGCAAATGCCTATAGGAGTTACTAACATACACCCACTTATTTTTTTGAAGGTGTGTTTTAGCAACATTCACCTTAAGGTGTATTTAACAACTTTTTAGTTATATCTTTGCTAAAACACACCTTAATAAAAACTAGTGGGTGTATCCTAGCAAACCCCATATATATATATATATATATATATATATATATATATATATATATATATATATATACTAGTTTAGAGACCCGGCGTTGCCCGGGTTAGATATTAAATAAGTTTTATAAGTTTGTGTGCACGAATAGACGTGTTAGTATATTAGATTCTACGTGGTTACCACATCTGGGGAACAAAGGATCACACCGGATTCCACGCTGCATTAAGTTCCGTTTGACAGGTAATCCTTGATTTAAAATACGCCAGATTAATTGACTTTGCTTTGGTGGAATTGTTTGTTTCCACAAATTCTTCCATACTGGATCAGAGAAGGTGGAAGAATTGCCTGGTTGACCCCGTTCTTGTTCTTCCCTAGCTTTTATAAAATGGTACCCATATTTAACAGAGTAGAAGCCATTAGTAGTGTGAGCCCAAACAAGATCATCATCCTCGTAGATGTCAATAAGAGGGATCTGATGGATCTGAGAGGTTTCAAAGGGAAGGAAAAGATTTTGGATCAGGGATGTGTTCCAAGAGAGAGTGGTATGGTTTATCAAATCACCGACTTTTAAGATATCACAGTTATCAGGTTTTTTGCTAATAACTTTAAAGCCATTTTGATCTGGTAACCACTTCCCATATGTTGATATGTTTACCATTCCCAACAGACCAGTAGCTGCCTTTATGAATAACCCATCTAGCCTGAAGAAAACTACGCCATGGGGGGGGGGGGGAATTACAATGCCAAATCTTATTGGGTTCACACTCAGCCCATTTAGCAGTAGCATGGGCAGCCCAATTGAGATTTCTACTAATCCAGCTAATAGACACAGTGCACATATGCTTCAGCTTCTCTGCACAGTTTCTCCCAACTTTGCCCCAATACCCTCTCGGAAACTGTTGGGAGTTGATACTTTCCACGATGAGCTTAGCATCAGATTCGATCATAACATTAATCCAGCCAGCTTCATCAATCCAATTAAATGCGTGATACACTCCCATAGCTTCAGCCATGCAAGCATCGTTAGATCCAGTTACCGTTCTAGTTGCCACCACGACGGGCCGTCCATCGCTTCGTCGGAGGACGAAACCTAAACCCCAACGACCATCACCAAGAAGGTGAGCATCCACGTTCAGCTTTAGGTTCGACTCCAACGGAGGATTCCAGCAAGTGTCACGGCGAGGGATAACCATATTCTTCTGATCTCCTTTGCGCATTTGAAGGGATAACCACTCTGTGAACTCCGGAGGATCGGGATCGAGGTTCTGGAAGTTTAAGGTAAGAGGTGACGCAAACCACACTCTCTGCGCCCAGGAGCAATGCATGAAAGTATGAGAGATGGATTCTACGTGGTTACCACATCTGGGGAACAAAGGATCACACCGGATTCCACGCTGCATTAAGTTCCGTTTGACAGGTAATCCTTGATTTAAAATACGCCAGATTAATTGACTTTGCTTTGGTGGAATTGTTTGTTTCCACAAATTCTTCCATACTGGATCAGAGAAGGTGGAAGAATTGCCTGGTTGACCCCGTTCTTGTTCTTCCCTAGCTTTTATAAAATGGTACCCAGATTTAACAGAGTAGAAGCCATTAGTAGTGTGAGCCCAAACAAGATCATCATCCTCGTAGATGTCAATAAGAGGGATCTGATGGATCTGAGAGGTTTCAAAGGGAAGGAAAAGATTTTGGATCAGGGATGTGTTCCAAGAGAGAGTGGTATGGTTTATCAAATCACCGACTTTTAAGATATCACAGTTATCAGGTTTTTTGCTAATAACTTTAAAGCCATTTTGATCTGGTAACCACTTCCCATATGTTGATATGTTTACCATTCCCAACAGACCAGTAGCTGCCTTTATGAATAACCCATCTAGCCTGAAGAAAACTACGCCATGAGTAACTGATACTAGGCTTCTGTTTAGCTTCCCATATGGTGGTATGGGGAAAATACTTGGCTTTGATAACTCTGGCCATGAGGGACTGACTTTGAGTCTGAATGCGCAATATCTGTTTGGCTAATAAAGCTATATTGAAGGCTCTAAGGTCTCTAAAACCCAAGCCCCCATCCTTTTTAGCTTTACAAAGCTTTTCCCACTTAATCCAATGAGTTCTTTTGGAATTTGTGTTGCTTCCCCACCAGAAATCACAAATAACTCTTTCAAGTTGCTGACAAAAATTTTTGGGGAGGAGGAAACCACTCATAATGTAAGTGGGAATGGCTTGAGCCACAGCCTTAATGAGGGTGCTTCTTCCAGCAAAGGACAAATGCTTCTCTTTCCATCCTTTTAATTTTTTAAGGACCCTATCATGGATGAATTCAAAAACCTGTCTTTTTGACTTTCCCAAATGGGTAGGCATGCCCAGATATTTTGAGAAACCCTCTACCTTTTTCATGCCTAGAATCTGGACAATATTTCTTTGTTCTGTGTCAGCCACATTTTTACTAAAAATGATCTCAGATTTATCAAAATTGACTTTCTGGCCAGATTGAGATTCATAGAGGGAGATAATATTTTTGATGGTTTGAGCTTCCTGTTTAGTTGCCCTGCAGAAAATCAGGCTGTCATCTGCAAATAAAAGGTGAGATATCATGGGAGCCTCAGTAGCAATCTTGATGCCCTGAATGGTGTTGGTGAGTTGAGCTTTATTGAGGAGACCTGATAGGACATCTGCACAAATGAGAAAAAGGTAAGGGGATAAAGGATCCCCTTGTCTTAGACCCCTTTGAGGTGCAAAGATTTTTGTGGGTTGACCATTAATCAGAATGTCAAAAGTGACAGTAGTGACACAATTCATGATGGTTTTTATAAGGTGATCAGGAAAGCCCATAGAAGTCATTGTAGCTTGTAGAAAATCCCACTCAACCCTATCATAGGCTTTTGCCATGTCAGTCTTCATCCCAATAAGACCAGTTTTACTAGTGGTTTTATGAAAGTAGTGGAATAATTCATAAGCAATGATAGTGTTGTCAGAAATGAGTCTGCCTGGCAAAAAGGCACTTTGGTTAGGGCTAATAATATTAGAGATGATAGGCTTAAGTCTATTGGCAATGACTTTTGTGATGAGTTTGAGGGTAACATTGCATAAAGAAATGGGTCTGAAATCACTAGGGTGTTGGGGGTTGTTGTGTTTGGGAATTAAGCAGATGTGAGTGTGGTTAAAAACACTAGGGTCCCCCTGATTGTTGAGAACATCCAGAACAGCTTTAGTGATGTCAGCCCCAATAATGTCCCAATGAGAGTGGTAAAAAATGGCTGGAAGGCCATCAGGGCCAGGTGCAGCCAGACCCTTCATACTGTTTATAGCACAGTACACCTCCTCTGCAGTAAACGGAGCTTGCAAATCTACAAACATAGAGCTAGAGATTCTGTTTCTGACCACATCTATGGTGTCCTCAGTGATGTTTGGGTGTTGGCTGGTGAAAATGCCCTGGAAATAGTGAAGAAATCTTTCTTCAATTTGTTCCCTTTCATAGACCATGTTACCATGAGTGTCTGCTATAGCTTCAATCCTGTTTTTCCTTTTTCTTTGAGTGGCCTTTTGGTGAAAGAACTTAGTGTTTTTGTCACCATTTGCTAGCCAAAGTGCTCTGGAGCGTTGATTCCACCACAATTCTTCTTGCTCCAGCAGCTTGTCCAGCTTTTTTTCCTTCTCCCGTATGCTGTCCATCTGATTCCCTTTATTATTATTGGTGTGGAGGGTTTGGAGAGCTGTCTGAGTTTCTTTAATCTTAGTAGGGATATGCCCAAACTGTTTAGTTCCCCATTCATTGAGGGCTTGCAGGGTGTCCTGAAGCTTTCCTTTGATATCACCTTTGTTGTAATTCCAAGAATTGTTAACAATCTCTGAATGATGATCATCAGTTAACCAGATTTGTTCAAATTTTTTTTGATGCTTGTAATTATTTCTACAAGTAAAATGAGAAGAGAAATCAAGTAAAATAGGACAGTGATCAGATTTATATTTAAGAAGGTGGTTATTTTTAAAATTTGGAAAGAGTTGCAGCCAAGAATTAGTAGCAAAAAATCTGTCAAGTCTAGCTTGAATATAGGTAGCAGGATCATGCTTATTAGCCCAAGTAAAAGGTTCTCCATGAAAACCAAGGTCCTGTAAATCACATAAATTGAGAGTGTCTTTGAAGCACCCAGCAATATTGGCATCTATATGGTTACCTCCAGACTTCTCATGATTAAACATGGTTATATTAAAATCACCAAAAATTAGCCAATTAGGATTGGGATTGGTGCTGGAGAGATCAGTAATAAGAGAACAAGTAAGGAATTTGTTACTGTGCTGAGGGTAACCATATATGCTAGTGGCTCTCCAAGGGGTGGAGTTAGACTTAAGGTCATAAACATAAAAATCAATATAGTTAAAATCATATCCTTTTATTTCAATATGAATAGAGTTGTTGTTCCAAAGTAAACCAAGGCCACCTGCCTTACCACCACCAGAAGTGATACAATCAACAAAGAAATTATCAGTGATATTTCCTATATTACACAGATTAGAAACTTGAGATTTAAGTTTCTTAGTTTCCATAATAAAAGCTAAATCAGGATGGTTATTGCTAAGAAGCCTCTTAAAGGCCCTGACTGTCTCAGGGTTACCAGCCCCTTGACAGTTCCAAGATAAAATCCTCATAGGTTTTGGCCAGCCTGGTGCAACAGGCCTGCCACTAGGTTCAGTTGTTCCTTGCTGTCCCCTTTTGATTTTTTGCTTTGCATGAAGTTGTTTTCTAGAGCAATCTGAGAAGGCATTATGCTACTGTTTCCCTTCCATCCCATAGTAATAGCCTGAGTTGTGGAGTGATTGAGTTGATTCATTTGAGCTGAGCTGAAGTCAGGGCTAGGAGATGGTGATTCATAAGGTCTTTTTAGAGACTTTGTAGTGTGTTGTTGATCTCTAGCCTCTTGTAGTCTTAATTCTGATAGTTGTTGCAGAAGGTCATCAGGTGCAGTAGGTCTGTTTTGTCCAAAATCCTTTGCCATAGAGGGGATACTGAAGTACTTTCTATCCTTTGGATCAATAATCCTCCTTCCATAGGTGTTGGACCTGATCCATGGTCCTAGAGGTGGTGAGTTGCCCAAATCAAGTTTCATGTTTCTACAAAAATTTTCTGGATGTCCTACCATCCCACAGTTGAAGCACATTTGAGGGAGATTTTCATAACGAATGTTTATCCATGAAGTTCCATCAGTGGTGTTTCCAATATGTAGACCAGGGATAATAGGATGGAGCACATTGATGTTCACTTATATCTTAACAATAGTGTTTTTTCCTGGATATTCATATATTTCAGCTTCTGTAACTGTACCCAATAGGCTGCCAATGCTTCTTCCCATGGCCTTTGTTTTGCAGTGGGTTGGTAACCCCCATAGTTGAATCCAAATTGGGACTAGATCAAAATTGTAGTTTATGGGGTCTGTGACCCTGTCCCAGGGTTGAAGAATAAGCCAAGAATTGCGAAAAATCCAAGGATTGCCTTGTAAAATTCGTTCCTGATCTATCTGGTTATCCAGAAAGAATTGGAGGGTTTTTCCTTCTGATTCCTGAATGTGCAATCCTGCAGGTGCTCCCCAGATAGTTGCCAAACCAGTTTGGATTGAGTTGATGTGAATATGCTTGTCTGATATGATCTTACCCAATATACTGTTTTTGCAGGAGTTTATCCCTTTTGATATGTCTTTTTCATGGTAGACAAAGAACCTTGGGATCTTGATGGGGCTAGCAGCAGATTGAGGAGATTGCTGCGCATATGGTGAGGATTGCTGCTGGTTGTTGGAGGTTTCTTGATTTTGGAATGATCTAGAGGTTTCTTGATGGTTCTTGGTTTGGGCATAATTTCTCTCAGGGATGATGATGGTGGGGATGTTGAGTTGGTGCCTGGTGTAGTTATCAGAAATCGTCAAAGGATGATGCTGGTTGGGCAGTTGTTGAGAGGTTGAGGCAGGGCTATGATTGTTCATAGCTGTTGTCTGGGTAACTGTGTGCAAGAGGGACATGTACGGGCCAGAGGTAGGAGGGGTTTGGGAGGAAGGAGAAGCGTGATTTGTGTGATTCATCATAAGATAGGGGACAAGATCAGAGAGGAGAGATGAAAAGAGAAGAAAAGAGATGGCGAAAGACCAGAAAGCAGCAAGAAAGATGGTGGACAGAAAAGTGAAAACAAAGACAAACCGCAAAAACTACCAACAACTAATAGCTAATTTCATCCTCAATGGGAGATAACCACAAGAACACTGAAAAGAGACGGGTACAAACTACAGGAAAGAAAAAGGAAACGGAGAAAAAGAAAGGAAATCAGAGACTGAGAATGGAGATTCTGGGTTGCGATTAAGAAATAACGATGAATCTGTTTCTTGGATTCTTGGAGCGGTCGATTCACATGTTACGATTCACGATCGTGTATCCATAATATACTAGTAACCCACCTTACTTTATATATATACTATTGATATATATATAAAGAGCTGCGCACAGTGCTAGCGGGGGGATCGACGTTACGGTACAGGATCACGATTTGGGTTTTCGAAGAATCACACATCACAATCAAGGGGGGAAGGGAAAGAAGCCACACACACAAGAGCATCAACCGATTGGAAACAACAGCGTATCAACAGAGGATGCTTTCGGGTTTATCTTCTTATTTTATGTTGTTTAGTTTCATCATCATGTGTGGCTAATTTTTTGATTAGGTCTTAGATGATTTTAATTTGAGCTGTTTGAACCATGTGATTGTATAAAATCTTTTCAATGCAATTATAATCCTAGTCTTATTCAGAATTGTTCGCTCTTAATGCTTTTTGTATACTGATCACATATAAACTGAATTCAAATATCAATTGACTACTGACCCTAGCTATTGAATTGGATCTAATAATTCTGGATAATCTAACGGGTCAGTCTAGGGATAGATGATTGTTAGGTTATGACACAAAAATTAACGTTCATAAAGCCTTCAACGGTTACGAACTCAACGGTTACGAACTCACCTAAGGGATTATGGTGTTGTAGCTTTAGAAGTGTGTTTTGAGTCAAGAGATTGATCAAAACTATTTTGTTAATTTGTCGTGAGTCTAGGAGAATAATTGTAAAGACTAGGTGCAATTTACCAAACAGCGATAATTAATTGATTCGAAAGACCTGATCACTTTTTATCTCTATATTTTCCAAAACCATTTATTTTTATTTTTATTTGTTGTTGAACTCAATCAAATATATGTTATACATACCCGCTATTTGTTAAATCCTTTATTTTAACACTTTTGCCGAGTAGAAATTGAAACAGTCCCTGTGGATACGAACTTATAAATTTTATTACTTCGATAGTTTTAGTACACTTGCTAAAAGTCTATCAAGCGGTGTGTTTGGACATACCAACTTAATTACATTAAACATCCACATAAACACTTTTTAAGTGAGTTTGATGAAAATAGGATAATGGGATAAATATTTTATCACTTAAAAGACTAATTTATGTCAAAAACAACTTAATAGGACTATCCAATTATAATCATTTAACTTAAAAAGCGCAAATGATATTTGACCCAAATATAAGTATTATTATTTTATAATAAAAATTGTTCAACTTAGATTCATCTATAAATTTTCACTTTTAATTTATATATTTTATAAATAATGTTAGTATTTTATTTTAGTTATAATAAAATAAATATATACGTATCCTTCTCGACTTTTCAATGTTTGTTTTGTGGCCGATATCGATATGTGTGTCAGAGTGAAGAATCGGTGCTTAATAGGATGTAATAATGAGAGCCCACATTGGCATATTTCCCCTGCCCAATTTTTTTTTTATTTTACTTCTTTCATTATTAATATATAATAATTTTAACCTTTAAATACTTGACTCTTGTCAAAAAGAAAAACCTTTAAATACTTGACTAAAACCTTTCAATGCTTGACTAAAAAATTCCTCATATTTGTTGCATTGTTCAAATCTTTTTTAAAGGAACAAATTGCCTCTAAAGAATGATTCCTAATAGGCTCAATGGATGGAACCAAGGTCATGAGTATAAGACCACATTCAATTCAACAATTATTTCAACAAGAAAGTTTCGTTTATTTGTTTGTTTGTAATAAACCTCTCATTTTCGTTAAGCAGTATATATATATACACACACACACACACACACACACACTAAGTACAGAATAATTGTATCCAAAAAGATGGAGCAATGGTCCATCCCAATCACCTCTAAGCTTTTTTTTTTTTTTTAGCAAAATCATCTCTAAGCTAGTACATATTTTAGGTGGCATTTACCATGGAAAAGGTGAATCCTTTCCTATCATGGGAAAAGTGACATTTTAACCTTGAATGAGCCTCATTTTATGGGTTTAAGAGAATCTGAAAATAAACCCAAAAAACTTAGAACATTACTTTTCGTACTTTTAGAGATTTACTTTTCCCACCCTACTATCTTCTCGCGCGTCCTGCAAAAATTCCAAAAATACCCCTGGTCTGGATTACATTTTCCGAACCAGATTGTTAGTGTTTCCGGATTATAACATCCGGACAAATACGATATGAATATTGTTTGTCATTCTTTGATGTCAAGGATCTCTGTTGACCGTTATACGACCCCCGCATAAGCTGCAATGCAATTGCAGGGGTCGTATGAGCGGTCAACAATGACCATGACACCACAAACACTCCTAAAAGCTACCTAAAAAACTTAAATTTTTTGAAGAAATGTAAGAAAGGAGGTGAAGAAGAATGAAGGAAAATGTTGAAGATCCAAGCCTTTTTATAGCCTAAAACACGTCCTAGGTGATTTGGAAGTCAAAGAAAACGTGTTTTTCATTCAAAACCGTCCAAAAAACGCTTTAAAACTCCACTAACCGGTCAAAGCTTTGGTGAAACGTCGCTGGCCAAATTGTTACTGAGTGGTTCCGGATTTTATAATCCGGAATGCATGAAGTATTTCCGGATTATATAGTCCGAACTGCACCAGAATAACATAAATGATAAATATTTTGGGAAGGTGGTTCGAAGAGGAGCTTTTGAACTCGATCCTGCCAGCCTGCCAATTGACATGTTACGATCGGCAGGCCGACATGATCGAGTTCATAAGAACCTCTTCTTTGGAGTTAGATCTGCAACACAATGAAGAAAGGCAAGGTATTTTCAAGAGGATTTCTTTGAGTTAGATCCTGCTGTCTTGCCAAATGACATATTCATCTGGCAGGCAGCAAGATCTAACTCATAGAAACCTCTTGATATTTTTGAGTTATCTATCTATCAAGGAGGCATCAAGGACTATCTATATATTTTTGACAGCATGATGAGGATCTTCATCATGTCGTTATATAGAGATCTGTATATTTAAAACAGCATGAGAAAGATCTTCAGCTTGATGACAAAAATTTGCATGGTTTGCTTTGGTGTGTTTGTGTGTTTTGATGGTATTGAAGGTGAAAACTGGAGAGGATGTATTTATAGAGGTCCTTGGATGTTGTGGACCACATAAACTTTTAGTGTAATGTGGTCCATACAAAAGAATCCTATGCTGAGGCATTCCGGATTTCGTTTTCCGGAATACACTTACGCCCTATGTTTTTCCGGATTTAGTAATCCGAAAAGCATATATTTAGTTATTTTATTGATTAAATGAACATCTTTGCCGTAAATTAAAACATAATAAAACACGCAATTAAATTCAACAACACATAACTAACACGCAATTAAAACATAATGCAACAACTTAATTCAACAACACATAACTAACACGCAATTAAAACAACATAAAACACGCGATTAATTAAAACATAACACATTATCACGGATCATCTAAACTAACTTCTTCCTCCTCTGGTCCCTCCAGCAGAGCCCTGATCTCTTCGTAGTTCCTGGGCCGGTGCAAACTTTTCATAATTTGTTCAGCAGATCTAACCAACGAAGCGTCCAACTCGATCGGTCCTCTAGCGCTGTGCTGACCAAAGACAGAGAACATGGTTCTCATGTCGTCATCGTTTGTGAGTTTCATCCGGCTGAACCGTAGAGATCCGGCTGAGTCGGACAATGGACATCGATATTCAACACCGACCACCCTCCTCGTGTCTCTATGGTTGAATTGACAATTGATTTGATCCAGCTCATCCTTCAGCCTGGAGAGGGTGACATCATCGCGAATCCTAAACAGATGGGGTGGTGTTCCACCGTTGTAGTAGACAGCCGCTAGCTTGGTGTTCGGATCAAAGCTAGGGAATTCCATGTTGCCGAGGTATCTAGGCGTTGTAGTTTACTTGTGATGAAAACAGAGACCCCTATTTATAGAGGTATATGGGCGTTGTGGACCGCGAAAATTGTCGGTGCAATGAGGGACACACAAAAGAATCCAATGTTGAAGCAATCCGAATTTTAAAATCCGAACCAAGCATCGCCATACACAAAGTCCCAAGTTCTCCTTTGATTCACCCCATGATCGTATCTTTTCGGAATATATAATCCGGATTGCACCAGAAGCTTTTGGCCGGTGGTCTGCACCACAAAGAAAACGTTTTTCAAATGTTTTGGGCGGTGGTCAACGTGTAAAAACGTGTTTTTACACGTTTTTTGACTGTAATTATGGCCTCCCACACATTTTTTATCCCCCATCCCCTATAAATATGGCTCATTTTCTCAAAAAATTTCACACCTTCTTCTTTCTTATCTTCTCCTCTTCTACAACGACGTGTTTCCATCGTTGGCCTTTCATAGAAAGAGACCTCTTTGGAAATCCATCGGGGTCATATGATCGGTCAATAGGGTAGGGGTCAGTCTGAATCTGAGGTTGGTTTGCCTGGGTGTCATGTTGACCATCATGGTCTCTTGTTCCCTAGAGGCACCTGTGCCCCCTCTGTCTCCCCACCAACATCATTTCTTCTTCCCCGCCATCTTCTTTCCTCCCACTTTCTTTCCTCTCCACCAGTGGCTGGAGCTGGAGCTGAAGCCACTGGTATAGCTTATGTAATAGGATAGGATTAGAAATAGTTTTAGGATGTAATAAGCTTAAAAAGCTTGAAAATTATTGTAATGTATTGTTCATATATTAATAAAATGATTTCTTTTTATTCTTATGTCTTTTTATTTCTGTTTATTATTTTTATTCGCATTTTATTTTATTTTATTTTTACTTCTGCTAAAACACTATTCCGGATTTTAAAATCCGGAAACATCTGAAAAATACTAACAATCCATTCCGGAATACGAAATCCGGACCAGGGATAAAATTGGAAAAAAAATAGGGCGCGCGAGGAAAGACATAGGGTGGGAAAAGTAATACTCGTAATTTTATGGGTTCTATATGCATAAATATGTCCACTTTGGAGGATCCTAAAATCCTTATTACTGGTCCTATGGTAAAAACACCTAAATAACAAAACAACAAATATTGCACCGCAAACCGAGTAATTTAATTCTAATAATTTGATAAAATTCAAACACAACACCAATTGATAAGTGCTAAAGTAAAGAATATTTTTTTTGATAAGTGCTAATTCACTTTTCTACTTCAATGAAAGTGATAATTCACTTTTAATTCAAAATTCATAACAGGTAATTGAAAACAAGTAAAAATTATATAACAAAGAAATTATTCATAAAGACGGGTCAGGACAAGCATTTTCAGTCTTGTTGTTGAAGGTCTGAAGGGAGATACATAGGTGGGGCGTAAAAAGTGGTGTTTTTTAATGGGGGAGGTGTAATCCAAATTTTAGTTTAATATTGCACAAAATTCTGTTTGTCCAAATCAACACACCAAAAAAAAACTCCTATAAACTGGTTTCATTGGCAGCTATCAGTAAAAAGGCACATTTCCCATGGTGGGAAAGGATTCACCTTTCCTATGGTAAATGTCACACCCAAATGTTATGAACATTCAACTATGTGTGTATATACAAAAAAAAAAACTTTTTTTTGTGTAAGGAGAGAAAGAAAAATACTTTGATTCCTATTCCTAGAAAAAATACTTTGATAACCACAAACATTTAATAAGGAAAAAGATAAGTAGATCACTCTTTGTGTACATTCCTTTGCACCATTGCTGATGTGGTAGGGGTGATTTAGTAATTTCACTTCATTATCACTCTTTTTTTTCTTCCTTCACTCTCATCACCGGCCACCAACCACTGCCGTCCCACCACCATCTCCGCCGTCACCGATAGAGCTTTCAAAACGGGCGGCCCGGTCCGTTTAGGCCCGGCCCGATCGGGCAGCGGGCTTTTTAGGACCAGGCTAAAAAGCCCGGTTTAAATATGGGCTAGAATAATTAAGCCCGAGCCTGGCCCTGTACAGGCTCCCGGGCTAACGGGCCAGCCCGGCCCGCACGTATCTAGTTTTTTTTTTTCATACTTTAAGCACAGATCTTGAAGACCAATTACTTGGTTTTGCTATGAGAGTTTGTTGTCTCGGCTCCTTTAGCTGTTATGCAGGTTTGGAAATGATGGTACGGTATCTAGTGAGGGATTTGTATAACTCATTTTTGGGTGTTTTGGCTTTGTTTGCCACTTTTCTGCTTCTGTATTTATTTTTCTGATAGTTGGTATGGCAACTATTTGGCATTGGTGATTATATCAAGTAGATATTGATATCAAAAAGCTAGACAACAGAAAGTATCACAAAGCTAGGCAACTCATGTAGAGAAAAAAGACAAGTGATTTGTCACCAGATTAATGGTTGAAGGCAGTAGTATCAAGAATCCAAAGTTAGATTATTACCAATATATACAAATAGTTGGGTGTTTTGGCTTTGTTTTGGTAAGGTATCTAGAAGGACTCCAAAACTTCACTGTCCAGCTTAAAAAAAAAAACTTGTATTTTATGGCGGGCTGGCGGGCAGCCCGTGGCCCGAACGGGCTAAAAATCCCTGAAAAAATCCGGGCTCCAATTATTCGGCCCAGACCCTACATTTTATCCGGGCTTTCGGGCCGGCCCGTACGGCCCGGCCCATTTTGACAGCTCTAGTCACCGACCTCAAATCTCACCACCACCACCGTCCCCACCATCATATCTCACCATCGTCGTCGTCCTCACACCAAATCTCACCACCACTACCACCACCGTCTTAGATCTAAACAACACCCTCCTCATCACCTCCGCTGCTCCTCCTCGTTTCCGTCGGCCTCCTGCCTTGCGTTCTGCATAGATCAGAAGCCTCTCATTGCCTCCCCTCTCATCAGTCGTGGTTGTCTCCGTCGCCGGAACTCGCTGCACCAGAACGGGACTGTGAGAGACAAACGAAGACGTGGGCTGCGAGAGAGAGAGAGAGAGAGAGAGAGAGAGAGAGAGAGAAGATGGGGAGGATGTTTGATGAGGGAGAGTGAGAGAGGCCGGTGGCAGTGACCAGTGGTGGTGGCGGGTGAGACAAAGGGATTTTTTGTAGCCACCGTCGCCATCCCCGGAAACGGAAGATGGTTGATGGCGGTGGAGGAAGAAAAATGACGTTTACTGTTTTTATTTTTTTTATTTTTATGGATTCACACAGTAAAAGGAGCCACGTGTCGCATTTGGTGTGGAGGTCAAGGTCAAATGTGTGTATGCCACCTAAGGTGGTTCACCTATAAGAGCTCTTTATTAATAAAGCAAACCATTTGAATGGACATATAAAATTAGGAGAAACACTTTTATAAACACAACCACAAATGATAAATATTTGGGCACATTCGTATCAAATAGAAAAATTTAAAATAAAATTAATTTGATCACATAATCAATATTATGAGAAAATCTTAGTTGGTCACAAACACAAATAAATAAATAGTACATAGGCATACACACGGATGAGAAAAATTAAAAGATAAAAGCAAAAAATGATGTGACTAATTTATTTCTCTATTAAATTTTTCTAATTGTGAGTGTGTGCCTAAGAGACTGTTTGGTAAGACACCTCTATTAGCTTATAGCTTATAGCTTATAAGCTCGTTTGACAAAAAAAGCTCTGTTTGGTAACACTTTTTCACCATGAGCTTATAGCTTATTTCACGAGCTTATAAGCTATTTTTCAGAAGCTATTCCAAGTAGCGTTTGAGCTTATAGCTTCTCACTTTTAATTCCAGTTTTACCCTTATTTTTCTAAATAAATTCCATTTTTTACCCTTAATCATTTATTATATTATAAAGTAAAATACATATGTTTTAAATATGAATGCTATTTTTTTTTTATGAATGAAAGATCCTTTTTTTTCTCAATAGAAAAAGATATTTTTTATACCGTTACGTTTAAGTTTTTTTTCCGTTACAATTGTTACGTTTTTTTGTGTGTGACTATTTCAATATTTAATGCCACCTTTTTTTTTTTTGCGAAATGACACGTTATTTTTGTGTGATTTATCAGAATTATAGAGAATAAGAATAAGGACAATGATTTTCTCCAACAAAAAAAAATGAGAACGTTACGTTTACCTTCACTATATATTTTATTTATTGTTACGTTTAAACTTTTTTACACTTTATATCTAATTTTTTTAGGCAAATGAAAATAAATATAAATTAACATTTAGGAATTAAAAATTAATTTAATAATAATATTAAATTAACAATGTTTAATTTTTAAATACTTTAAACATTAATTGATATAAACTTTATCATGAATTAAAAATGTTCTTTTATGTAATTTTACATCTATCAGTTAATTGAACCGCTAATTTTACCAAACACTTCAAGTAGCTTATCAGCTATCAGTCATCAGCTATAAGCTACTATTTTTACCAAACAGAGCCTAACTGTTTTTCATTTAGGGTTGTGTCCATGGAAGAGTTGCTCCAACATTATTTAGTTTTATTCTTTTAATTTTTGCATTTGATGTGAATGTATCTAAATATTTATTTATCTCTAAAATTACAAGTGTTTACTATTTAAAATATTAGATTAGATAGCAAAAAAGGTCAAAATTGAAATTAATAATGATCTGTGAGGGTGAAAGTACGTATGTATCTAAAGAGGGAGGAGATTGTCTCCTGCAGTGGACTTCTCAGGTAATTTAATTAGTTGGGGATAAAATAGACTTCCCGCCATAGCTTGCCTCAGGTGGAATGGAATTCTTAAGTCTTAGACCATCCTTCAAGAACATTGCGCGTAGCATCACCACTTCCTACGCATTTCGTCGGTAAAAAGACCAGGTCCCATTTCCTATTTCCACATCTCCGGTACCTATCTTATGGTCTAATTCACCTCGCAACGAAGGGCGTTTATTATCATAATTACAGGATCACCTCGTATTTAGTACTTCTATGATATCGAAATCCGGGTTAAACTACGGTTCACCCACTTCTGGCTCATCAACTAGGGCAGATCACTCATCTTCGGTTTTTATTCTTCCCTATCAACCCACCCTATCTAAAGATATAGAACAAAATTTCGTATCTTGTATTGAATGATAAAACCAACCAAGATCTAGATCTGCAACAACAGGCAGGAAAGTACACAACAAGTCATGTGTTGTTGAGTACTGCCTTAGATCCAATGTGTTTGCCGCCGCTTGAACACAACAGAAGAGGTTGAGCTCAGCCATGAATTATTTTGATAGGTTAGATGAAGACATCGTTCCATTCCACATCCTTCCACGTCTGGATGGTGAAACCTTAATCAGGTTATCCTGCGTCTCTCACGAATTCCGTCACTTGATCATAAACAACGATGATCTAATGCGTAAGATTTGCATCTCCACCTGGCCTTCCTTGCTTCTCTCAGATGGGCACCCTTGCCCAAAGATCTCCAGATTCCCCGGTAGTTACCGTTCCTTCTTCTGCCAAGCTTTCCCTTCCATTGATGAACATCATCCTCTTCCTCCTCCTCCCCCTTCTCCTCGTCCGGTGACATTTTTCATGTACGCCATGGATGCATTTTTACAGGGACAACGAGAACCTTGTTATTCAGGTCTTCATATAGACAAAGTAGACACAACAGAAATGGAACAACTAGACACAAACTTAGAATCGCTTTTGGGCCGGAAGTTGTTCAACGACTTGACAAGAACTTTTTTTAAAATAAGAGTTTATTGCCTCTCGCGTTTAAGAAGGAAATTCTGTCATGTAAAGAAAGAGGGTTGTGAGGAATACTTGAAACAAAACATGAGGTTTAGTTGTGTGGTTGTCGAAATAAATAGAAAGTGTGCGGGGAGCTTGTTTCGTCCGTCTACTTGTAAACCTGTTTCGGTGAAAAAGATGAGAATACGCGTGCCCAGTAGGGTTGAAGTGGTGTTTGAGACCTTCATACCGGCGCCTGTAGGGTTTTATACAGAGATGGTCAAGTGTGAGGTGAAGATCATGTGCGGCTGGGAAGAAGAAGAAGAAGATAGATTCTACATGGATACAATTAACTTTACAATGGATGATATGAATGGAAAACAAGTAAGGTCGACAGATGGTCACTTAATCATCTCCAATGCTATTGAAAATGGGGAGAGGAAGATCAACAAGTAGTTCCATATCAGATTCAGACTCATAAAGCCTTGCGTGGTTTTGAGTTTGAGTTTGAATTTGAATTAACAATTGAGTTTTCCATTATTGACATTCCTATATAAACGACTAAAAAGCGGTTACTTACAAAAACAAGAGGGTACAAGGTTTGTTTGTTTGTTTGTTTGTTTGGGATTGATATAGAGTTGTATATTACATTATATGAACAGATATAGGAGAACTAGTGCAGATAGCGCAATTGATTAAAGCCACTGGCGGAAAGGATTGCAGCCAAAAAACAAGTCAAGCATCTAGTAAATGTCAATTAGATTTTGTAGTATATAAATATATAATGTAGAAGAGTGGTATTCCTCTTCTGCTATAGTAATCTGTGATGGATAAATGATCTGGTTTGAGAATTAGTGAGGAAGCCATGTAGAAGTCCACTAATTGAGTTACACCAGGATCTGGTATGATTTAGGAGTCTTTCCAATTTGGCTTTTGTGAAGGATGGCAAGTGAGACAACTCTAGAGTATAGGAATTTCAAGCTAAATGCAACTGTAACCAATAATCAAGAGTCTCTGTGTTATCTATCTCTATTTATAAGATTTCTGCTGATTTGGTAAGTGGTAACAGACATTGAAAACCAAAACTCTCCATGTAAATTATCCTAGGAGTTTGATTCCTACTCCCAGATATTAATCCATAGCAAGACAGTTGAAATTAGTTTCAGCATATGAACTGTTTCATAAACTATTTTCGTTAATTTCTCTGTAAACATATATACATTGTAACAACATGTTCAGTTCTTTATAAATGGATATTAGATACTTATTTGAATTGAGAAGCTCTTATGAGTTGTTAGAAACTAATCCAAAGGTGGCCTAAATCCACTCTTGTATTGTTGTCCCTGTAAATGAGCCACAATGCACTTATGAATTTGACCCCTTGGATGATCCTATACAAGACTAATGTGAAGATCCTATGTTTGATTACCAACAGACAAGTGCAAAGTTTGATATGAAGATTGTGCCTTCCAAGTTTACCTCTGGAAGCTCCTATGTACTAGATGATTCCTGCAAACAATTAACAAAGAATCACAAACCAATCATGTCAGCATTCTTCTACATATCCCACCCTTGCATTCATCTGTGTATGGTTAGCCATTATCTTCATCAAAAGTCCATATGAAAATTTTCGCATTAAATAGCAAAGCTTATGAGAAAATAATTTTTTGAAGTCAATACTTGTTATAGATTATAAAGGCAATATAAGTACTTGTAGTGTGATATTGTGATAAGAACCTAATGACAAATGATGGAAATACTTCTATCAGCTACTAAAAGCTAAATTGTTTTGCAAACGATTCTGTTTTCTTCATTACATCTGGACAGTGACCTGCGGTGTACAACTTGTATTCACTGATAGTCGATCAAGCATAGCAAAGCGAGTAGAGCTAAAAGTGCAACGAGCACAGGAAGGTAATCTTGCAATGTAATTGTAGTATTTAACCACAACATTATACCCTATAACACTAAGAATCGCATATAATCGAAAAACTACAATGCAGCTTCTCTGCTGTCAAAGATGTAGTCATACTCCGTAATCTTTGGTATGACTATGATAGACAACAGAAACTCAGTGGCAATCAACAGAATGAAGACGACATACAAGATAGAATTGGATTCAACCAGAAGGGGATAGATGCCAAAAAGGAATTCGTTGAGCCAAAAGATGATCAAGAGAAGCAAACAGAGTCTTCAAATACCACAGCTAATGAGATAAACAACAATGTGTTGGTTAATATATTTGGAAAGACTTCCAGGACTGAAACATTTCCGTCTAAAGGCTTAGAAGCTTGTTAGAAATCAGATATAAACAACAATGTGCTAGATCTTGAAAGCCATAGTATGATATATACCAGAACCAATGGAAATTGGCATTGGATTGAATTCCATTATGCATGCTCTCAAAAGCAAGGTTCCTGTTCCTATTTACAACAACTAGTGCAGCAAATGATCAGGACATGTACTCTCCTATTACAGAGAACACTTGAAATTAAGTGTTTTTAATAAAACTGAAAAGTTCTTGATTAATGTTTTTGTATAAGTTGTACATAGATTCAGGAAATGATTCCAAAAGGCATAAATCTTTCCTTTTCTTTTAGTTGTTTTTAGGATGATCAGGAATTTGATTATCATGGCATGCTTCATTTTTATGTCATCTATTAATTAATTCCTTGTAGAATAGAAAGAGATGATGATATATTTCGGGTTTTTCTTTAGCACAAGGGAAAGTGGATCAAATATGATAGTTCAGTTCTGAAAATTATCAGTGGATGTGAAACTCGTAAGATATTGCCAATGAAAATCTCATGGTTTTTCTTTAAATATTTTATAAATTTTGTAAAAATATATAGGGAATATATTTCTGATAGTAATTTTTATGAAATATTTTAATTTAAATATAGCTAATAGTGATTGTCACTGCTCATTAACCCATACACCAACATTCTATCCATTCCTTCATCACAATATCCTATCAACTTTACCAAGTTTTTGTGTCCGGTTTTACCGATCCATTCTCTTAACAGCAATGACATTACAAGATGTTGCTCTTTCGATTCACCTTTGTAAACAATTCCAAATGAACCTCTACCTAGTTCTTCAATAAAACCCTGCGTAACTTTTTTTCAATCAGTGTACCACCAGTTCTAACTTGTAATTCAAGTTTTTATATCATTGATTAAACTTGTAATCCACCTATTTTTCCCTAATAAACTTTTGATCTATATGATGTGATAAAGGCTTAGTTTTAGTTTGTTATTTTCAGTTACTTTGTGTATTAGGTGTTACTTGTTTGTGTTTTATGCCATAAACTATGCAGATTAGTGCTGATTATTTAAGCTGCGTGAATGCTTGATCATTTTGTTCTGTGTGAAGAACGGAACAAGTAAACTATGTGACAATATATTGTCAAATATGACACTAGTGTGTCTTGAGAGCATTGAATCCTATTCATTTGAAGACAATGGATTGCTGGCCATTGAGATGTTCTTTGTTTAAGTTCTTGTCGTGTCAATGTTCAATGAATCTACACCATGATTTGAAGACAACCGATTTTTCTTTTTCATAGAAATTAAAAATCTACACCATGATGTAATATGTTATGCAAACATGGTATTTAAAATTTTGATGGTGGACATTTAAGGGATATAGATGAGTCAAAGGAAACTTAAAATGAAATGATCAAAGAGAAATGGTATTTTGGTCATTTGAGGAGTAAAGGCATTTTGGTAATTTTAGAGTGGTCAGCATCTTAATTATTTGGGCACGTAAGATTATTTAGCGAAGTTAGTGTTAACTTTAACCAAATGCAGTTTTAAAATATCTCTCTGCCGAATTTTAAAATAAAGGGAGAAGAGGGCCCGACTCGGAACAAAAAATGAGGTATTTTAAAATATCTCTCTGCCGAATTTTTCCTTTGAAAAGTCATGGACTATTCGGGATCGAACGGCGTATGAATGTAGGGTCTTGGGTCAAAAATTGGGGTATGACACACTTGTTAAAGAACTGGTAAATATAAAAAGAGTAATGATAACTAACCTAAAAACATTTGACGCAAATACAACACCATGGGCCGTTTAGACATTTCAACCATAAAACAGGGGCAATTTTGTCAAATCCCCACACACCCATCTTTTCTCATCTTCTCTGTGTTCTCTCTATTCCTCCCCACACCACCATCTCGCCTACCGTAGTCATCACCACCACATCCTCCACCATTACAACCACAATCATCCTCGCCACTGAAGAAATTTGTTCAGATCTGTACGCGTGGCTGACGAAGTCCTCTTCTCCCTCTCGCCGAAGACCCGTTTTCACCACCACCGCGTCATTACTGAGAGAGATCAGGCGAGAGATAACTCTAATGAGATATAGATGAAGAGTCTAGATTCGTCCTCACCACCACCCTCACATCGGACACCCGATTAGTTTTATCAATGAAGATAACGGTTGTGGTCGTCGGTGATTGAGAGAGAGCATGACTGAGAGATAAATGGAGGTTACGGTGATGACGTTGGTGGTGATGGCGGTGATCAATGAGAACGGTGGCTAATGAGAGAACCGGCGAGAGGTGGTGTTGAACATAAATGGCAGAGAGAGAAGGAAACAAATTAAAAAAAAAAGGAAAAAGTTGTATTAAGCTATGGTGTATGTATTGTGTTTGACTTTTTGTGTTTACTAATCATTTATGATATAAAAATAGAGTTGTGTTATTTGATCAACCATTTTGTTGACAACTTACGAGACAATCATAAACTTACAAAGAAAAAATAGATATTAACACGAAAATCAAAACAACAGAGAGATAAAGTAAAATATGAAGTGAGTATGAGAGAGAAAGTTGTCACAAAAGTTATCATAAAATGGTTGTACAAATATCATTTATTAAAAAAATATCATATTGGAAGTTGTGTTTCAATTTGAGGAAAGTTTAAAAATTATTGTTTTCAACATAATATTTGACTTTTAAATTCTTCAACAAGTGTCTTAAAGAAACATGACCCATTTTTATATATGGTACATCATCTGAAATCTTAGGATCTATTTTGAGGTTATAATATAGAATTTGTATTATTTTTACATCATTAATCTATTTTCAAAATTTGCTAGGTTCTCATAAATTTGTTCAATGTTTTACGAAGAATGTACTTAACTCGTATAGTATGATAGTTTGTATTTAACTGATGATACGGTGTAAGGATCAAACTCCAATATATGTTAAAAAGAAATAGAGAAAAAAGATTAAAAAATTACTGATTAATTTCTTTTGTCTTTCATTGATCAGTGTTTCAAATTTATACAAATGGATTTGGCTTAAGGAAACGGATTGTAAGTAAATGCATAACAGAATGAGAATCATAAGTATGTAAGAGAGCAATAGTTTTCATGACTAAGCATATGGTTGATACCATCGTTTTTCATTCCACCAGGTTTGGAGTGGATTGGTTTCTTCCTCCTACAAA
Source organism: Medicago sativa (assembly GCF_051527215.1). Taxonomy (NCBI): domain Eukaryota; kingdom Viridiplantae; phylum Streptophyta; class Magnoliopsida; order Fabales; family Fabaceae; genus Medicago; species Medicago sativa. Next base: position 7,476,665 of record NC_140753.1, read on the forward strand.
AGAAAGACAATGTCATGTGAGAATCCAGAGCTCCATAAGACCCAAGAGATCATTATTAAGGTCAATTATTTTATAACCATGCCCTTAGTGGTCCACTCAATCTCGATTTATTTTTACTAATTGAACAAGGTTTAGAATTAGTTAAACTTCATGAATCACGTGGTCTTTCACTCAAATTAAGTTATGATGCCTCAGGATTTTCTAATCATGTGCAAATGTATACAACTTGAATTACAATTGGTTTCACACTTTTTCTTTTTTACCAAAGGAGGATAAGAGCAAGAAAATAAAATAAAAATAAAAACTAAAATAAAAACTGAGCTAGAACCCTAATGATTTTGCAGATCAACAGAATCAGCCACTAGTTTTACGACCTTGTAATGATGAACATCAAATTTGTTCAACTCAAAAATACGTATAGTTAATATGGAAATACCTGAAAATTAATTGCTTCCAGACGATGATTCATCCTTAATATAGAGTGTGTGTGTGTGTGTGTTTCACTCCTAATGGTACATATCATATCACATGTTATGGTTATATATCATTTTATTATGTTAAAAACAATTGAAATTTTATATGATTACATGAGTAAAAGAAATGATGGATAAGTATTGAGTTTTTTAATTTCTCTCAAAAAAAAAAAGTATTGAGTTTTTAATAAAAAATATTCATCGGTTAAATAGAAAAAAACATAGCTTTTGCTATTGCATAAAACAATTTTTGATCAGTTATATACCTACTTCACGATTAAACTTCATATTATTACAACCCTTTACGAGCAACTCTTACATAGACACAAATATAAATGAAAAATGCTTGAGCACACTAACATAAAGAGAGGAAAAATAAATGAGAAAAAATTTAGTCACATCATTCAATTATTTTCTCTTTTAAAATTTTTATTTTATGTGTGTGTGCCTAATCACTTTTTATTTGTGTTTGTAACCAATTAAGTATTTCTCACCCTTTACTCGTAGGAAATTAATAGTTAACAAAAAAAGCATAGCTTTAGTACAATGAATAATGCATTTTTTATTTAAACTTTATAGTTAATTTATAACTATCACATGTATGTTGGTCAAAAATTAAAAAAGGAGTAGAAAACATAACTTTAGTATGACAAATAATGGATTTTTTTTTTATTAAAAAATTTAATCCATTAATAATTAGCATATGTATATGATATGTATGTTTTTCAAAAATAAAAAAGAGTACTACATAAGAATCCAGATGTTTTTTTTTTATAGAGAATCTAATAATTTATGTTAAACTTTAACTCAACATAAAGTTGTTGTGATTTGGTCCTTTATTCTATCAATTTGTTAATTTTAGTCTTTCTATTTTGTAATTTTGATTCAATTGTTTTTATAAAAAACATAAATTTTTGTCCTTTACAAAACAAGTCGCAACTTTATGTACGTACCTTGTAATTGTTTGTGAAGTACTTACTTTTTAACTAATGAAAGTAAGTCTTAGTTGACGATTTAAGTTTTACTAATATGGCAACAACGAAGGTTTCTACTTATTTCACTCAAGTGCAAAATGTTTGGTCACTTTGTTGATACATGTTAAAACAGCAAGAATCAACAAAGCAAACCAGATAAAGAAGCACATATGGCACATGAAACCTTGTGTTATAGTAACCTGCAGTTAATTCAGAAACCTTGTTGATAGATGTTGCTAGCATTTGTGCTATTGGTATATAACCATCATGAAACCTTGTGTTATAGTACCTTGTCATAGGATTGAAATTCTCCAATTCCTGGAAACTTCCGAGTTCCATCAGTTTCAGGGTATGATGGATATCTCAACTCCCCACATGGACCTAGTCCCACTTGAATTTCCTGCAAATGAATTTGGTTTTAATTAGAACTTTATACGTGACCAAATATGCATATTCCTCTTATAAATATGGCAAAATTGAATTATGAGCTAGGCTGCATATTTGTTTTTTTAATTTTTATCTAACTGGCATCGATCAAGTTGGTATCTAAGACGTTAAAATAAGGATGAACATAGACAATTATCTTTAAAGTTTTGGACGAATGTGTGATTGAAAATGTACTTTATAAGATAAGATAACACTGAGTGCAATCTAAAAGTCTTAGCCAAGTATCTTAATCACCCATCTAACCTCAAAACTGAAGCACAAGTTGATATGAAATACTTACTATGATAACATTGCCCAAATAATCTGTAAATCTGTCACGGAAGCTTCTCATATAATCGGAGTACTAGACCTGAAGTGGAGTTCTTCCTGCTAGAACAGGCACTGAATCACATCCCAATGAGATGTATTCAGGATTCCTTCTTCCTAATTTGTCTGTGTAAACTAGCTCAGGGTTCTTCCTTATTACTTCAAGCACACCCATGGAGGTAAAGGAATGCTAAAAAGATGCGATAAAACCAAATTAGTCTTAGTTTTTTTTTAATTTTTGGTCTTGCAAGATTATGAGTATAAAATAAGCAATTAATTGTATCATAACATAAGAATGTAACAACTATAAACTTGGCAAATAGAGCCTAAATTGGTGACTGAATATTATGGTTAACAAGAGTGTTATTTCCATACCTGCAGGAGTCACCAACATTTCCACCACATTGATGAAAAGACATAACAATTTGAAGCTTCAAACCATTTTTTTGTACCATCTGAACAAGCTCAGCATAAGCTTCCCAATTATAATTCATAGGACCATCTTTTTCAACCAAATCCCACCAAGCATCAACCATTACTCCTTCAACTCCAGCACTCTTCAAAGCCATCAAACTAGTATTCATTGCTCTTGCTTTATTCAATTTTCCTCCCATTGTTACCGTATCTAATGGCAACATCACAAACACCGGTACTCTATTCGAATCAGCATTGTGGTTATGAGCAATCGATGGTGCGTGAATCTTGTCCCATTTCTTGTTTTCCTTAACTGCAGAGTTGGTGTTTTCCTTTGTGAAATGTGTTTCTTGCATTGAACTCTTTGCTTTGAGATGAAACAAAGGTTTGAATTTCGGACAAGAAACTTTGTTGGAAGAAAAATCATCAAGAGATTTTAAAACTCTTCTTTCTTTTTTATGAATGAAGGAAATTGAAGAACGAAGTGTTAGAGCCATTTTTAGTGTTTGCTCAACTTGAGTGATTGCAATTAAGGATTAAAGGGTGAGAATATATATAATTTTATTTATTTTTCTTAATTATGTAATATTATTTATCAAAATAACAACTAGATATTTTTGGGAAAATTGAAGTTGGCAACCTTGGTAGGTCCATGCTTACGTGTTACCACTTCTTCTTCCATTATAAGGATCCACCTCCTCCATTATGATGCACTTTTTTTTTTCTTTTTTCTTTTTGAATTAAATAAAATGATCTAACTTCAAAAATAAGTATGAGTGAATAAACATGTCGACCTTTTGTACCAACAAAAAAAAAAAGGAATAGAAAAGAATAAACACGTCGGGTATATATGGCTTCAGGTTTTAAATGTTGCCTTGTACTGTAAGTTTTTTGAAAACGCCTTGTACTGTAAGTTAATTTCCTCTCTTAGATCATTTTGTGGCTAAGCTTAAAGAAAATGACTTTTCTTTGATGGTGTGTGTCCAATTAAAAGGGTCACTATTGATCTCTTTTTCCCACGGTTGATCTATTATTTGAAAATAAACTAGATTGATGACCCGTGCGCCGCACGGGTCTTATGAGTTGTAAATTTTTACCATATATAAGAAAAAAAGAATAAAATCTAAAAAAAAGTTTATCTTACATTAGGTAGAACACATAAAGACAATATAGTATCATATATTAAAATTCAACAAACAGTCAAATTAATGTTCTGACATATAATTCCATTGAAACCTTTTCGTAGGCAACAATCAAACAAAACTCTACACGTATCTTTCAGTTTGTTCAACACACCAAAAATAATTTTCTGAAACAATATGGTGAGAATGTGAAAGTCACAACAGAAGAATTCAAAGGACTTACTGGCATTAAGATACGTTGGTTTTTAAAATTTAAAATAAAAACATTGAATACTTCCAACTCATTCACATGCCAACCAACAAACATTAATTATAACAAATATTCCTCTATCATAATAAACACATAGGAAATGTGAACAGCCACATTATTTATGTGAAGAAGTCACTATGAAAGGATGGGAGAAACCAAAAGACATATGCCTTTGAAAATGTATTGCCTTTGAAAATGTGTCAACATAATAAATGGGCGTGTTATAATTTGGCTAGTCACGACGAAATAAAATAGTAGCTTATTTATTTTTATCAAAGAATTATCTCACTATTAACTTAACAACTCAATTATAAATTACATAGTATAGAAGAGCACAAAAAAGAAAAGAATAGTAGTGTAATGGTTTCTAAAATTGATAAATGGAATAAAATGATAATTGTGAATTGATTGTGAAATGAAAGGTAAAATTGATAGATTAGAACTCAATTAAAATTGATGTTCTAGGTACATAGAAATATTAAAGAAAAGATAGAAGAAGACTTAGTCCAAAGACTTAAGCCATTACTCTCAAAGAGAGTACCAAAGGGAGAGAGGAGAGACTTTCATCATTTTTCATTCATACCCAAAGTTAAACATCCTTTCCCTATTTATGCACAAATAAACTTCCTTAATTATTGGATCACTAGCCACATGTCCATTATTCTCAACCAATGATGTTATGTCATGTGTATTTCCTTATGGGTCATTTTGAATCATAACATTACTCCCCCCATTAAAATCAACCTTGTCCTCAAGGTTGCACTTATTAGGATAATACATATGGACACTTGTAGCATCTTTCCAAGTGAAGCAAATCTTCCCAATGAACAAGAAATTTTCTGCTGGATCCCATTGTTTGAATTGTGAAGAACCTTTTGTATGGAAAAAATAACTATTGCCACCCGGATCCCATTTCTTGGAGTGTATTGGAAAAACAACTAGCTGAACATGAACTAGACCAAGCTTTGTATGTTTTGCCAGATATGCAATCACTCTATTTATCTCAAGGTTTGTAACATGTGCACTTGAGAATTGCACTTGGTGACCCTTGAAAATTGTTGCTGTTTTTCGGCATACAAAAATTGATTCATGGTACTGCCCTTTGCAAATACCCATTTCAACAATAAACAAGTCATTGCCAACAACTTCTAAAACAAACGCACATTCTTCAAATGACATCTTTACCTCCCTCAATTTCTTCAAAAGCTGACCCAAATTAATTTTATAATCCTCTGAGACATTAGAAGATAAGTTTGACAACAACTCTTGTTGCTTCCACCCATTGAATACTTTATGGCCATGCCTTTGCAACTTTGATTGCTCTGTCCATAGAAAATAGTCTTTGCAAAATTTCCCATGATAGAAAAACAATTTGCAGCACCTACCTGTAGTCTCAACACATCTCTTTAAAATATTAATGTTCTTTCCAAATATATTGAGGCCCAGAATAGAACTATGACACTTCCAGTTAATCAATATATTCTCTTTCAATGGTGTCAGATACCATCCGAAAGTAATTGGAAGGCATGCAAGGTCTGCCTGAACCTGTTTCCCATCCCAGCCATTACTTGAAGTATCGAACCTACAATCAATGGTTAGGTCCGGGCCTGCAATAACGAAATAGCCACGGCAATTCGGTGCAAACCTTGCAACATTAGCAAAAGAATAGCTTGTAGAGATATACTGCATGAATTTACTTCCCAAACAACAAGCGAACACATTAACCAGAATTCTAAGTACAAGCTCACTGTAATTTAGGCCAGCATTCATGATTGTGAGCCATGCAATTCTTAACTCCATAAACTTGAAAGCAAAGGCAACAACATTGAATTTTCCATACAAGAGGACACTAGTAGGTTCTACTGTACCAGATGTGTCAATATCATCATGTACAAAATATTCATGGAATTGCATCTCAAATAGCAAACTAGTAAGAATGAACAAAGAGGTATTGGTGTTGAGGGAACTTTTATCAAACAGATGGTGGGAATCACCTGAGGACCCAATGTTGGTGGTATGGTCATTTGAATCCTGTGTTCCATACCCCACGAATACACCAGCCCTAACTATGGGAACAATAATAGGACACACATAAATTTGTGGATGAAATTCATGAGCAACAACTCTTGCATCTTGAGTTGAATTTTTCAGCAAAATGGTAATAAATTGAGGATCAATTGTTGTTAATCCCTCACGTTCAAATTGGAAAGAGTAAGGGAGATAGCTTACGGTGGTTAGTGGTGGTGAGTCGGTTGGTCCCGGATCATATGGATAGGTGTGTCCGAGGGACGCCTCCGCCGTGAAAGAGTGAGTCGCATCACCTAGAAAAGGTATAATGACGATATCTTCCATCTTCGTGTATCTCGCAACAGCTGCTACCTCCATTGAAACTGAAATTGGATCGTTTGATGATTCCTTAGAGGTAAGGAAATAATCCGGCACCGGAATCGCAACATTCAACAACTTCGAAGCATCAATTGCTTCCTCTACGCATCCAAAAACTTCATCATGGACGTCATGTTCCTCAATTGGATCCACAGAGGAAGGAAAATCCTCCAAGACGTGAACTGTTGATGATTCTGAATCCGCAATCACCAAATCAAACTCCGAAACAGTAGCATCAATCAATTCAGAATCTGAAAGAGCAAGGTCAGCTGCTTCTGATTCCGATTCAGCAATCATTTCAGCAAGCAACTGAGATATAATGGCCAATTGATTTTGTACTGCACGACCTGATTCCATGAACCGTTGGTGTGATTCTTCCATGAACCGTTGGTGTGATTCTTCGTAAGCCATGGACAAAGAGGAGTTCATAGATGAAAGCACCAATGTAATGGTTTCTAAAATTGATAAATGGAATAAAATGATAATTGTGAATTGATTGTGAAATGAAAGGTAAAATTGATAGATTAGAACTCAATTAAAATTGATGTTCTAGGTACATAGAAACATTAAAGAAAAGATAGAAGAAGACTTAGTCCAAAGACTTAAGCCATTACTCTCAAAGAGAGTACCAAAGGGAGAGAGGAGAGACTTTCATCATTTTTCATTCATACCCAAAGTTAAACATCCTTTCCCTATTTATGCACAAATAAACTTCCTTAATTATTGGATCACTAGCCACATGTCCATTATTCTCAACCAATGATGTTATGTCATGTGTATTTCCTTATGGGTCATTTTGAATCATAACAAGTAGCTTATTTAAATTTAAATAAAAATCAATAGTCTCTTAAGTTAACAGCTCACAAAATTAGTAGCTGGTTTAACATCTCAAGTGCTAAAAAATAGTTTTTTCTTTATTACAATGTTTTAAAAAATAAAGCAATGTAACACAATAACTATGTCCATAGGTAAGCAATTTAAGTTACATATAAAACAAAAAACCGTCCCATTTCATGTTACCAATCTGTTGATTACCAGCTTTTGGATATTTTTTGTTTATGTGAATGCCTTAGTTATATGGAAGGTGTATCATTTTTACCCTAATTATAATGGCCGAAAAAATAGTGTGAATTTGCCTATTCAAAACCAAATAAAATAGTAGCATTATTTATTTTTATCAAAGAATTATCTACCTATTAAATTAACAAAGCAACTTATAAATTGGACATCACTAATAGCATCTTAAGTGATACAAAATAGTATTTTCTTTAATATAATGCTTAAAAAATCCGTCAGTGTTTAAAAATAGTATTTTACTCCAATAAAATATGTGTGCTAGTCTTATTTTAGGATTATTATTCTTAAGTATCAAATTGTTGTCAGTAAACGTGGTTCAACACTTGAGTTAAACAATTTTAAAGTAATTGCATTGATGTCATGCTTTATACTGTGTTACTTAAAGCTGGGTACGTAGAGATTGAATAATTCATTCTGGAAGACTTGTTGTGATTGCATATAAATAGAGAGACATATTATAAAGCATGGTTCATAGTTGTGCTAAACGTTAACAAACTAATCATGGAAATGAAAAATAACTTGAAACTTCATTAAACTGAAACATACTCCTTCCATATAACTAAGCAGTTTTGGAATGGAAAAACAACTTGATACTTAATTAAACTAATATTGTCCAAAACAAAATAGTTGTGATAAACTTGGACAACAACTGGAACAACAACAACACAATGCAAAATAAGGAGTCAACATGATCCAAAAAAAAAAAAAGACAAAACGAAACAAAACCTTTATAAAACCAACAAAAAAAAAACTTTGGAAATCAACTTGCAAACTCCTGGTTCATGCACCCCAACCTCAACTGTTATAAGCTTGCAACTTGCAAACTCCCAGGTACCCCTAGCCTCATCCTTACGCTTTCATACAGCTTACTCAACAATACAAAGTTCATTGTTAATCAAACAAAGAATTAGGAACCCACTTCCTCCAGATCGTAATCAACAATATATGTCCTATACTTCATTCTCAACCTATATATTGACAACCTTGTCCAGATCAGAAATAGGATTGGTAACCAACAGATCTAGCAAAACAACAAACAAATGAAAAACACGATCAGAAACCTAAAAACTGTAATCTGAAATGTGTAAAAAAAAGAATTTCAAACCACAGTAAGTGCAAAAGAATTTCAAAATCAGACCTAAATGGGAGGAAAATTTTTAGGGTTGAGTTGGCGAGCAATTACTTCAGTTAATCTAAAGGGAAAATATCAGGGTTTAGTGATAGCCAAACCTAATAAACAACTATCTGAAGTGTGTAAAAAAAAAAAAAGAAGGAACGTTGAAACACCAGAAAACTCATGCAAAAGTACCAGTCAGTATGACAGCAAGGTCTGCACATTACGCCCAACCATTTTAGAGTGCGTACAGATTGAATGAAGTTTAACAAAAGACCAGGAAAATGCCAAGAGACCGAATATTGCATTCATATTTATAGAAAAGGAATAGAGTGGATGGACGTGAGAATATATGTGGGGAAAAGAGGACTGCATTTTAATGGATAGTTGTTTTGGTTTTCAAAACGGAACCCAAATGGCCATTAATTAATGATGTTCGCTGCCCAAGCAAGGGAAATCTCAAAATTCAAATAGCATGGATAACTAAAGGGTCACAGACTGCACGGTATACAACACACTTCATCAAATCACACAGTTTTTTCATTTTTTTTTAATAAGTAATTGGAATTGAGGATATGCATGGATATTAGAGGGAAATTAGCAATTAATGATGCTGTTTTAGAGCCAAAAAATTAGGGTTAAGGTGTTGCAAACATAACAACTTTTAAGAATAAGGGATAAATAATTGAAATTTAAAGAATGAGTCCGATCTAATAAAATTTAAATGCATCAAAGTTTATTGATTAGGTTCATCCATCATTTATATTTAGGAGACAAACAAGAACATGGTTGCTCATACTTTAGTTAGGGCGGCATGTCTTTGTGCTAGTCACAATATTTTTTTTATTTTTATCCTTCTTATATTGAACATTGATTGATTAATGATAATAGTTAACTTTATTTTGGTAAAAAAAAAACACTCAATAGAGATTACCTATTAACTTATTCAGACTTCCGCGCATTAAATAGTATATATTTGTGCTTAGTCGGATTTAATTGATTTTATTTACACTAAAAATCATAGTAATCTATTCAAATCTAAATATATGTGATCGAATTCTTCTGGCCAATGGTAGTCTCTTTCTAGCGTTCTCTTTCATTCTAAAGAGAATCAAACATCATTGTCAGTTGTCACGATGAGGGCAAACAGAGAGGAGCAAATATCATACTTTCACATTGCTTAATTCCACACTCGTATAGTAGTAGCTTAGCTTCTTAACCACAAAGTCCGCTAATAATTTTACAAAATATAAATTTCTTCTTAGCTTGTGGTTCTCCTATATAGCTAAGTATCCTAAGTATCCACGTACACCAACTTCCAAACCTTGTTTGCTTTCCTTCACGAATCACGCGTCTCTAGTACTTTTTTTTTTTTTTAGAGAAACAAATTTAATGTATTTCATTAAAAATAATAGATTTAATACATGTTTTTTTGAGCAATAATAGGTTTAATACATGTTGGAATGTGAGAATAAGTGATTTCAAGAAATTTACTAATAGTCATGAACAGATATAAAGAGTGGGAGTGATGCTATATGGACAACATAAAATATTTATATAATATAAAATGTATAAACTTTATATACTTATTTTAAAGATTTGATTTCTCTAAATACTTATTTTAAAGATTTGATTTCTCTAAAATAACTAGAGAGCAAAGTAAATGATTTCCATTATTGGTAAAAATAATTAAAGGTTGATATTTCATTGGGGATGTAGATGATAAATTCTTTAATACTATATGATTTGCGGAAGAAAAAAAAGTGAAACGTGAATAGGGTAATTTCACAGATGATGGTATATCAGTCGACAAATATATTTAGATTTAGAGAATTTAGGAATCAAATGTTAATATATCAGACAAATATTTTGAGAATATAGAAAGAAAGAAAAATCATGAGTGAAATTTATAATCTAAACTGAAAATTTGAATAAAAAATATAAACTAAAATTGATGAATTACAAAAATATCTTGAGACTGCGCATAGAATATAGATACTTCCATGAGACATGCTACACGATTTCCTTTGGAACACTACCTCGAAGAAAAGGAACTCTCGTTGTCACATATCTCATATCCATTCCAAATTTACACTAGCCAATGAACTCGAAGAGATATTTAATTTTGCTGAATTTAATAATGACATAAATTTCTCTCTTTTATAAACAACAAAATAAAAAGGAAACATAAAAAAAAAAATAAAGGCAAATGTTAAGTAACTTTATAGAGAAATATATGTTTTATTCAACTTTTTAAATACAGTTGAGTATATTTTTTTTGAAGACAATATACAGTAAATACAGTTGAGTATATTTTTTTTGAAGACAATATACAGTTGAGTATATATGCAATTGCACTTAAAAATACAATCAGTTGGAATTGTTATAGTGTCTATAAATGCAATTTAGTAGTAATTTAAGGAAAATCTTTAACATTCTTTTAATATTTAAGTGAAAGCTCATTTTTAGTTCATTAAAAAAAGGCATGAGAATCAATATCACAAGACCTAAACCTTTAGAAAAATAAAACAGTTTTTGATCCATGAGAAAAACAAACCAGAACAACTTATAGTATTTGCCTTCTCTCAAAAGAAAAAAATTATTGTTTTTACCTTCTTTACACTTTGTTTAGCTAATGAAGAAAAGATAAAAGAACGAAAATAAAGTAAAATGAATAGAAAATAAGATAATTTTTAAGGTTTGTTTGTTACAAATTATCAAAAAGTGATTGTGATATTTTATAATTTATAGATTAATTTTTAGACATTTTCTAAAAAAGCAAAAATTGTTTTGTGTTTAGTTAACATAATGAAAATTACTTTGTAAACAAAAACAGTTATAAAAAAATTATTTTTTGGATAAATTACTCAAAACAAATTCTCATTTGAACTAGTTATAGATTATTTTTTCTTTAGATTATCTTTTTTAAAAAAAACTTGCAACAAATGGACGAAAACTTCTAAAATAATTACCTTGTTTAAAAAGGTGATTTTGTTTTACCAAAAACTCAAACGAGCTTGTAGTTCGGTATGTGTTCATCTAGAACACAAATCAATTTGGGTCATGTTGAAGATGGCTCCGATGGAGAGAGTTGTGTTGAAATAAAATAAAGGTATCTCCAAAGACACTCTAATGGCGTTGTCAACGTAGGGACAATATAGTAAGAAAATAAAAGTGTAGGAAGATAAGAGATACCTTAATTAAGGGACATTAGACATGTTCTATCGATAGGAAATGAGGGAGGCCTTCATGGACTTTTATGTTTTAGGGTGATGTAGCAATTCAATTGTCACAATCTCATCAGTTTTACTCATTCGGCTACCTTTGCGTGTTATGAGCTCAATCTAATGGATTAAAACACTTTATATACTAAACATAGTCTTGGATTATCAAGCCTAAAGGATGAAGGCACTCTAAATGACCAAGCGACCAAACAACTTGGTAATGAGCACTACCCCGAAGCATCGAGTCCAAAGGGTGAAGGCAATCTGAAAGACCGACCGGCCAAAATATTTCATATATGTTAAAAAATGGTTAATGGCTTACATTGTCGAGGTTACTTAATGAAATAATTAAAGTAGTAAATGACATATGTGCTAAAAAAACATATTTTTTTGACAAAAATAAACTATATTCATTCATTCAAATTGATAGAGTATAAATTCAAATTCACAGCAAAGTACATATGCCTACAAATATTACTAATATGACTATATTCATGTCTCCGAAATATTCATGTCTCCGGATCTGCAACGTTGACGACGCCAAAGTCATTGTCATTGATCGGATTTATACTTGCTCAAAGTTAATTTTTTAGCTGGATCAAATAAACTCCGCATTAAGACGGGAAATCAAAAACACACCGCTTAAAATTGAAAGAAACAATTGTAGGCAAAATTAAGATAGAAGGAAAAAACAATTCGGATGGGTGATTTTTGGGTCAAAATTGACCATAAATCACCACTGTGAAAAGAAGAAGAAGAAAAGAGTGACGGCTAGGGTTTGAGAATGAGAAAAGAGAGAGACGAAAGGGGTTTAAAAAAATATTTTGACAACATACTCCCTCCGGTCACATTTATAAGCAAAAAACACCTTTTTAGGTTCATTGAATAATTAATGTATCCGGTCACATTTATATGTTAGATACATTAGTTATCCAATGTACCTAAAAATGTGTTTTTTGTTTATAAATGTGACCGGAGGGAGTACATTTTTGGCTAATGAAACAGAAAAATTGGTTTATAGCACAACTCAATATTTATTCCAACGGTGTGGACTGTGGAGGTGTGGATAGAGATATCCTCATTTGTTTTGCAAAGAACCAAAAATGCACCAATTGTCAACAATACTCAATGGAACCCGTGCAAACAATGAACATTGCTTTTTAGGGCCCCCATATCTTCTTAGGCCCCCTGAAATTACTAAATTAGCCTTTGTTATTCGTACATAGATACCGAACTAAATTAGCCTTCATTACACAGCAATGCATATGGCACATATATATACTTGCATATACCATACCTTCTATAATAACCACTATCAAATTTAGTACTCTTTCCTCAATTATACCTTTCCTAACTATGGCCCAACCTCTGTTATTCACGGTGAAGAGGGGTGCCCCTGAATTTGTAAGACCATCAAAACCAACACCTCATGAAATAAAATTAATTTCGGACATAAATGACCAAGAAGGGTTACATTTTCAAATTCCAGTGATACAATTTTATAAATATGATCCAAGTACGGCAGGAAAGACCATGTTGATATTATTAGAAAAGCATTAGCAAAAACACTTGTGTTTTATTATCCATTTGCAGGTAGATTAAGGGAAGGTCCTAGTAGGAAATTTATGGTGGATTGCACTGGAGAAGGTGTTTTATTTATTGAGGCTGATGCTGATGTTAGTTTGAAAGAATTTGGTGATGCTCTTCAACCTCCTTTTCCTTACTTTTATTGTAGGCAAACTGGGTTGATAACAATTTGGATTGACAGGAGTAAGTTGTAAGTGCATGACAATTAGCTTAAATAGAACATGCCAACAAACTTTTCTTAGCCGTCACAAAATAATGGAAAGAGTCATTCTTAGGGTTTTCTTGTGTGTTACCTGAAAATCCCCCTTTGTTCTGTTCAGCCAATTACTTAGCTAATTGTCCCAGCTGAGTTTCAAGCATTTTTCTGGAGGCTTCATTATTCTTTCTTTCAGCCTTTTGACTCATCTTCATCTCTTCAAAGTTTCCTTGAGTCGTCTTCATGAAGTTAATCATAGTTTCTTCAAGAGTTGAAGGCTTCCTTTGTTGCTGTTCTTGAGGGTTAGGCATTAGAGGGTTCAAGGTGTTATTATTTGAGTAGCTTAAGTTGGGATGCTTGTTAATGCATGGATTGTAGTATTGTTCTGCCCTTTGATAGCTTCCCATGTAGTTGGCTTCCTCACTAGATCCTTCAGGTACACACTCACCATTTGCATGTCCCTCCCCACATAAGTCACACCTAATTGCAGCTACTTGTTGTTGCTTGTTAGCCATAGTGAAACCGTGAAACTCCTTAGTTAGAGTCTCCAATTGCTTGTTCATGGCTGCTTGGTTGGCTAAGATTGCAGTTTGGTCACTCACCATGGATACTCCTATTTCTTTCTTTTTCACATCAGCACGGTGTTATACCCTAATTTTGGACCTAAAAATACTTGTTCAATTCTTCTTTTCTTGCATTTTAAGCCATTTGAACTGTCTCTGATCAATTACATCTTTCTCTGCATTTTATTTCAATATTACCTGCAAAATTCATGAAAAGGGCATTTTAGTCATTTCCTATGTTAAAATTTCTTTCAATCTTTGAAAAATTGTTTGAGTCTTTTCAACTGGTTTGAATAAGTCCTTATTTCAATTCTATGTCAAAATCCATTTCCAAAATTGCATTTGGAGTCATTTTGAGTCAGTTTTGCCCCTAGGGGCATTTTAGTCTTTTCATGTGTTAAAGCTCTGTTTAATCCCTTAAAATTGTCCCTGAGTCTTTTAATGTGTTTGTATAAATTCTTGCTTTAATTCCCTGTTAAAAATCCATTTTAAATTTTTTTTCTTCTGAGTCATTTTTAGTCGTTTTAGCCCCAGGGGCATTTTAGTCATTTCACACGAAATTTCGGCAGAGAGAGGTTACTTTAAAGTACCTCATTTAAGCCATTGGTTCGTTTTAGTCCGTTTTGTCAATTTTAATCGTTTCACTTTACGTTATTTTCCATTTTTCCAATTTTAATTCAATTTTAATTTTAAATTTCATTTTAGTCCTAAAGTTTCTAAAATTGCATTTTGGCCCTTTATGTCATTTTATTTTAAGACTTTTTTATTTTTAGGTCAATTTTCGTTTAAGTCCTTTCTTGGTCAATTACACTTTAGTCCCCAAAGTTCCAAATATTGCAAAATGGTCCCTTCTTGTCCAGGTCATCTTTTTTTTAGTCTTTTTTTATTATTTTGCAGGTCAGTCCCTTGAATTCTCAAAATTGCAGGATGGTCCCTGAGTCCAAACACAGCTGTCAGCGTTCCATTGGTTGTTAAGTCCACATGTCAGCCTATATAAGGCTGTGTCAGCAATGCAATAGGGGACAGAGCCACTCACTCTTTGCCAACTCACCAAAACACAGTTACGATCCTCCCTTTCAACGCGCCACACACGCCACCCTAACAGAACCCTAACAAACTTTTTCTGCCATTGAAACCACCATAACGAACACAAATTCACACTAATTCATCACCAATCCTTATCAATTTCACTGTACGAAGCTCAAATTCAACAATTACGTAGCAAAACTCATCAGTGATAATTCGAATTAACACGAATTCTCAGAGATTCATCAAGAATCTTCATCATCGAATTCGTACCTTCGCAATTCAAGCGCAAGCGCGATCACGAAGGATTTTTGAGAAGAGAAGAAGAAGGATCACGAGGATTCGAATCAGGGAAGAAGAGGAAGATAACTGAATCAGTTCAAGAACTCACCAGAAACCTTCGCAGGGATCTGCTTGTTCGAATCTCCCAATCAAATCCAGGTAACACACAAAACCTTCTCGTTTCTACCCTAAATCTTCATCGAAGGTTCATAAGTCAAAATAAACGGTGAAACAACGTGGATTAACAAGTTCGAAACTCGTTCTTTCGAAAAAGTTTGAAAAGAATTAAGAAAGCTTGAAATCGAAACCCTAAGATGTAGATCCACAGCGATTCACCGATTATTTGTCAAATCATAATACAAATCCATGATCAGCATAGAAAATAGGGTAGATTAGGGTCTAGTTTCAAGAAGTTTAGAAAAATATTTGAAACCCTAGAAACCGAAGGTTTAAGCTTCGATCTGCTATGTTTAAAGCCACAATTTCATGAAAACAGTCTCAGACTCGTAAAAAGGGGAGGAAGACGAAGAAGTCTGGGTAATTAGTTTCAAGAAATAGCGTTAAGTCGTCGGAGAAGATGAAGATTCCGATGAATCTTCATCCCTCCCCGTCGTCCTCCGCCGTCCTCCCCAGTTTACGGCAAGACTGAGTTTTAGAGAGAAAATGAGAGAAGAATGAGTGAAGAGAGAGAGTTTAGGGTTGAAAATGAGCCTTGGACCGGTCCCTGTTGTTTTATAGTGTGTGAATTGAACCGGTTCATGCAAACCAGTTCGGTTCACACCGGTCTAGCATAACCTTCAATCTACATCGTCTGATCTGTGTTTTGCCACGTGTACGCTTGTGATTCTTTGTTTCTGTGTGCCTAAACCTGCTTACCATGCGCTGCGTGCCCTAAACCGTTAGATTTAGGGTTTTGAGAGAGCTGGATCAATCCAACGCCCCTGAGGCACTTGGATGATCCAGGATCCGTTCTTCCTTTGGGCTTGGGCCTAATCTCCCTGCAGCCTTCGTTTTGCTTCTGTTTTCTTGCTATATTAACACTGTAGGTTGTTATTTGCACCACTGCTAGCTTAAAATTGTTTTTAAAAATTCTAGAAAAATTCTATATGTTTTTAATGTGTCTCTTGGTATTTTTGTGATTGTCTTACATATTAAAAAAAATTAAAAAACAATATATAATGCCACTTGTGATCTATTAGTCTCTTTTTGGTCAATTTCTTGTGAGTTCTTGCTATGTTTTTTGCCAAATTGATAGTAATACGTGATGTGCAATCTTATGATATGCTTGTCTTTAATTTGGGTCCTTTGCTTACTGTTTGTGAATGTGACTTGTCAATTACTTGTGTTGCAAGTTTTTTTTTTTGTGAAAATTAAGTGCTAAATATGCCTAGATGTATCATGGATTGTGACTTGAATGTGTTCTTATAACCCTCATATCATTAATTGTGATAAAACCCTTTAAGAAATTGTCATGATGTGGGGGTTATAAGTCATGTACTTGTCTTGATATTATGGTAAGATTTTAGGTGAATTTAGTTACTTTTAGGTTAGGAATTTCATTAGTTTTTGACAAGTTTTTAGCATTTTCCTTGCCTATTGTTATACCCTAGTTTTGGACCTAAAAATACTTATTCAATTCTTCTTTTCTTGCATTATAAGTCATTTGAACTGTCTCTGATCAATTGCATTTTTCTCTGCATTTTATTTCAATGTTATTTGCAAAATTCACATAGAAGGGTATTTTAGTCATTTCCTGCATTCAACTCATTTTAATCCTTGAAAATTGTTTGAGTCTTTTAAATTGGTTTGAATAAGTCCTTATTTCAATCTCATGTCAAAATTCATTTCAAAAAATATCAGTTGAGTCGTTTTCTAGTCAGTTTAGCCCCTAGGGGCATTTTAGTCATTTCTCATGTTAAAATTTCTTTCAATCTTTAAAAATTTGTTTGAGTCTTGTCAAATAGTGTGAATAAGTCTTCATTTCAATTCTATGTCAGAATCCATTTCAAAAATTGCATTTGAAGTCATTTTGAGTCAGTTTTGCCCCTAGGGGCATTTTAGTCTTTTCATGTGTTAAATCCCTGTTTAAATTCTAAAAATTGTCTCTGAGTCTTTTAATTCTCTTGTATAAACTCTTGCTTTAATCCCTTGTTAAAAAATCATTTTAAAATTGCATTTGAGTAGTTTTTAGTCGTTTTAGTCCCTAGGGGCGTTTTGGTCATTTCACATAAAAACCCTTGTCTGCTTCGTTGTTTTTAATCGTCTCGCTTTACGTTAATTTTCAATTTACTTTTTCAATTCAATTTTAGTTTTAATTTTCATTTTAGTCCGCGCACTTTTGTTATTTACGTTTTAATCCCTTTTAAGTTTGTTAGAGTCCAAGTGCCATGTGTCCAAATGCTATTGGTCCATAAGAGTTTGTTAGAGTCCAAGTGCCACATGTCTTTATCCTATTGGTCCAAGGCCAATGAGCTCACCTATATAAGTCAAAAGGCTTGGTCAATTTTGGAGAATCAATCATTTTTTTTACACTATTTATTTTTCAATCATTTTCACAAAATTAACAAAAGCTTTTTTCTCCCATTTTTCTCTCATCTTCAACAACCTCTAACTAACTTTTCCACCACCCTAACAAACTTCCAACCACCACCCAAACCACCCTAACAACCTTCCTCCACCACCTTCAACCACCTTTAACCACTATCAACCATCATCATCTTCACCACACAAAAAACTCCATAGCCAAGACCTTCAATTCACAACCGAATCCGATGCGAAACTCGTCCAAATCCATCTCTCCAACAACTTACAACAATCATCGTCCATTCAAAGAGTTCCAACACCATAACAGTTCGGATCGAAACGACACGGAGAAGAAGAGGTCCGAGCAAGATTCCGGTGAAAATCCTCACAAACACAAATTGTCATAAATCCTATTTTCTACTTTCAGATCGATTCAACACCACCACAACAATGGCGGAATCATCATCTTCATCCTCTCCAATGAACAAACTTCATCTTCAAGATTAACATCACAATCTTTAACATCAGCTTCTGCAAGAACAACAACGACAGCACCAGAATCAAGCTCTCGATACTTTCAAATTCATGCGTGAGAATTTCAACATTGTTGCTTCTGTTAAATCGCTTAATACTTTGCTTTTGGCTGCGATTCTCGCCAAGAATCATAAAGAGGTAACGAGAATTTATCTCGATTTTCCGAGGATTTACGATATTCAATCTGATGGTGAAACTTATAATTTGGTGATTAAATCGCTTGCTGAATCTGGTTCCAGTAATTCTGTTGTTTTCGATTTGTGATGAAACGAAAGGAACAATGTTGAATCTAATATTGCAACGATTAATAACGAAAGTGGGTTTCATAGTGAGAAGAAGTTTGATGAGGTTGGGAAATCGTTGAATTTGATGGAAGAGAGGTATAAGTTGTATCCGAATCTGAGTCAGAAGAGGAAGATAAGAAGAGGAATGAGTTAGGTCCGATGAAGATTGCCGCCGGTGATGGCAATTACTCCATCGACGGTGAAGTCGGAGGAAGCCTTGTTCTGTGAAACCGCAAGAAAGCTTGGAAGGAAATCGAAGGAAAATGATTGGCAAACCGAATTCGAATCCAAATTCAATTAATTCTGCAGTTCGGAAGAAGGAAGGTGGTGACGAGAAGAGAGTGATGGTGGAGGAAGAAGGTGATTCTGTGCATCACGTTTGAACTTTGCTAAAGAGGATGAAGAAGATGCTGCGTTGGGCCTGGGCCGGATTCTTACACATTGCTGCATTTTCTTGCTACCTGCACCCTCCTTCTTGCCAAATAGGCCTCTGTTTGCCCCAAATTGCTTGGTAAAATTTCTAACATTTTTTTTAGTTATTTTTCTTGATGTTTTTGTTAATTCTTGATGTGTCTTACACGTTAAAATTGCTAGGAAAAATATATGTGTAGAACGTAGTTGATATTGCTACTCTTTTTTTTGGTTCTTGATAAATGCTTTTGTTAAAATGTAGATAAAATTTCCATATGTTTTGGTTCCTTTTGATTGTCCCTTGGCCATTTTTAGGATTGAATCTCGTTCTTGGAAATGTAAAAAATATGTATGCTATCTTTTGTTGGTTTCAATTTTATTTGCAAGTTGTTAACAATGGTTCTTTTTTCTTTTACTTGCACTTTGTTCGATTTTTTCTTGCCTATGAAAAATGCTCCAAAAAATAGACACCACGCCTTGTAAATTTGTCCTACCTTTTACTTGTGATTTGGTTAATTTTTCTACACTTGAAAATGATCCTAAATGTGTGTTATGATGGAGTTTTTTTACCCTATTGTTTTGGTACTCTTTCGGGCCTTAAAAATGCTTCAAACATGTGCTTAATGGCAATATTCTTGTTCCATGACTTGACTGAAATTCTTGCTTCCAAGATGTGTGAAATGCCATATGTGAATTTGCCTCTTGTATTTTCAATGTTTCTATACTCTTTACCATTTCTTTTATGCAACATTTCCATCATTCCATGCATTTTGTTTACTAACCCTTTTGTTTCCATCTTGTGGCTATAGCTTTATTTTCTTGCAATTCAATTTGTACCAAAATTAGAATGTAAAGATTTAGGAATTCTTGTAATATTTCCCTTTCATGTCATTTTAATTTCTTGGCAAAGAGGCCATAGAATGTATCTAGGGTATGATGTAAAGGACAATGGTCTCTAATGATGTACACCGACACAAGCACCGACACATGCACACACATCACTATATAGCTAGAATATGCATGTTTAGATGTATGTTTAGGATTGTATGTTTAGATGAATGCCTAGGATTTATACTTAGAAAAAACCAATTTTTCCAAACAAATGTGAACAACTTCACTCAAAGCTTTTCCAAATAAACCTTGGGATCCAACATCCCATTGTATTTTCTTTTCCATTTTCTTAATCAAATTTTCAATGAAAATAACCATACTTTGACCATATTTTGCAATTCACTAATTCAACCTCACCATTTTCCAATCTCATGCCCTTGAGGCCTCTTTCTATTCTTCCAAAATCCATTTTCAAACTTAAAATCAACCAACAAAAATAAAAAACATTTTTTGAGAGAGAACTACGGTGGATTTGATCCCCTAAACGGGTACGTAGGCAAGGAACAAAATTCCTTCAATTCAAATAAAATAAAAATTCAAACACATTCTCCTCCCTCCAATTCTTCATTTAGCAAACTTTAGGTGTAAATAACATTTTCAAATAGCATTTAAAAATAAAGCGCGCGCGTAGAAATTAAAGACGGTTCCTATAGGTTACTATAGTCGTTATGGGTGCCTAACACCTTCCCGTAGCGAAAACAACTCCCGGACCTCGATTCTCAAGGGTTTTGCTTACTTTTTCCCTTCCCAAGAAAAAATAAGATATCACCGGTTTAAAAGGTTCAAACGTAATCAATGTTTGACACCCGAAAACCAAGATAAAACAGCTGGCGACTTCACTGGGGAGATTCGAGAGTTACGCCTAGTCTTTATTTCCACGCTTGCGCTTGTATTTTTACTTGTTCTTTTACTTGCTTTCCTATGTGAATAAATGTTTAATTTCTTGCAAACGTGTGGGGTGAGAATATCAAAAGTCCTGCACCCGGGCTGAGTGAACTTAGGATTTAGGGGGGATATAATCGACAATTCATTCCGGGGGTTGCCTCGTGTTTTGGATTATGCGATCAATCCCACATAGCTGAGGCATTTTGGAGGTGATGTTGTCGGCGCGGGTTGTCGCGTTTAGGCACTTTACTTCTAATTGTTCTATGACGCTATGAACCGTAGATAACCAAACCCATCCATGGCCATTTTCTAGGACGTAGTGCGGAGGCTAAACCGAGTGTCGTCTCGAGTTTTAGTCGTCACGCGATACTACACTCAAGTTAGACCTTCCACGTATAATCATGGAGCGAGAGTTGTCTCGTGGCACCATGAGATACGTCGGAGAGGTTGCAACTTGGGAACCCTTTTAGAACCCGGTTACTATTATCCTAAAGCCCTAGTTTCACCGGACACCGTGTCCACCCATGACTCCTCGACTTTGAACTTCAAACCCACCATGTTTTCTCCGAACTTGAACATAATCATGCGTACATGCATACATGCATAAACTTTTTTCCATGCATTTATCGGAGGACTTAGACAAGTCATCTTTTGAACATCACGGATGTGAACACCAAGTGATACCATCTCAACTAAACTTCTAGTTTTGCTCAAGACCTTCAAATAAAACCGTGTTTCTCCATGATGTTCACAACCACTTTGACAAGTCTTCTGACAAAAAAAAAAAAGAGTCTTTTTGCATTTGCATATCATGCATCATATGCATCACTCATCGGTCACAAATGGCTTCTCGTGCTCATTGCCTCCTGGTTTTGTCCGCCGCAGTCTGAAAAGTGGCTCGTGCTCGCAAGATTCACCAACCAGATAGAGTTCATCAGAAAAGATTGTACAAAAGAAGAAACATGGCTAACCTTGAGGAAGAGAATGCCAGCCCCTCGGGCCAGCCCATTGAAGAGTCTAATCTGGACGAGATTTTGAGGCTTATTAAAAAGAGCGATTATAAGATTGTTGACCAGCTGCTGCAAACTCCATCAAAGATATCCCTCTTGTCTCTGCTCTTGAGCTCAGAAGCTCACAGGAAAGTGTTAATGGAAGTACTGGAACAGGCATATGTTGATCATGAAGTCTCTGTCGATCAGTTCGATGGGATAGTGAGTAATATTACTGCCTGCAACAACTTGGGGTTTGGTGACGATGAACTCCCCGAAGCAGGGAAATGCCACAACTTGGCTCTACATATCTCGGTGCACTGTGGGTCTGATATGATATCCAACGTATTGGTAGACACTGGATCGTCTCTGAATGTAATGCCTGAATCCACGCTAAGACAATTGAGCCATCGCGGAATTTCTCTGAGAGGTAGCAGCTATCTGGTTAAAGCTTTTGATGGATCCCGCAAAGATGTTCTCGGGGAAGTAGACTTGCCAATCACCATTGGTCCTGAGACATTTCAGATTACTTTCCAAGTCATGGACATCAATGCTTCTTACAGCTGTCTCCTCGGAAGGCCGTGGATTCATGACGCTGGGGCAGTCACTTCTACTTTGCATCAAAAGCTCAAGTTCATGAGGAACGGTAAGATTGTCACTGTGCATGGTGAAGAAGCATATCTGGTTAGCCAAGTGTCATCTTTCTCTTGTGTTGAAGCGGGGTCCGCTGAAGGGACGTCATTTCAAGGCTTGACTGTTGAAGGAGCAGAACCCCGGAGGGCTGGTACTAGCATGGCTTCATTGAAGGATGCCCAGAAGGCTGTTCAAGAAGGGCAAGCTGCTGGCTGGGGCAAAGTGATTCAAATTTTGGAAAACAAGCGTAAAGAGGGCCTTGGATTCTCCCCGACATCTGCTGTTTCAACAGGAACTTTCTACAGTGCTGGGTTCATCAATGCTATTGCTGAAGACGCTGCTGGAAGTGGTCACGTGCCTGCATTTGTTATACCAGGAGGCACTGTGAGAAATTGGGAAGCCATTGATGTTCCTTTAGTCATGCATGCTTCCATGTAATGTGTTTTGTTGCTCATGTTTTTTGTTTTCAAAATAACAATCCTTTCGCTCTGCCCAAGGCGAAAGTGATATCTTTGTAAGGGCGTGTTTGTTTCGGCATTGCCGTTAATCAATAAAAAGTTGTCGTCTTTTTCACGACTCTTTGTTTTTTTACTTTTTAGTGCCTTTTTCTTGGAAATAATGGTAATGCCAGAAAAAACCAAAACATTTGTTATTTTCTTATTAATTTCAAAAATCTGCATAGAAAACATTTTTCTAAAAATCATCCCAATCATATTATGCAGATTGAACCATAATAAACCCGTTGAACACAGTGACCCTATGGTTCCTCCAAATTTTGAATTCCCTGTATATGAAGCTGAAGATGAGGATGATGATTATGAGGAGATACCGTATGAGATCACTCGACTGCTCGAACAAGAAAGAAGAGCCATTCAGCCTCACCAGGAAGAGATTGAGCTTATCAACCTGGGTACTGAAGAGAACAAGCGAGAGATCAAGATCGGTGCTGCACTTGAGCCAGAAGTGAAAAGGAAGATTATTCAGCTTCTCCATGATTATCCAGATGTCTTTGCATGGTCTTATGAAGATATGCCGGGTCTAGATCCCAAGATTGTGGAACATCGGATACCGACAAGACCTGAATGTCCTCCTGTCAAACAGAAATTGAGAAGGTCTCGTCCAGACATGGCTCTTAAGATCAAGGCTGAGGTACAAAAGCAAATTGATACGGGTTTCCTTATGACAGCTGAATACCCTGAGTGGATTGCCAACATCGTACCAGTACCAAAGAAAGATGGGAAAGTTCGAATGTGTGTTGATTACAGAGATCTGAACAAAGCCAGTCCAAAAGATAACTTCCCATTGCCTCATATTGATGTGCTTGTTGACAGTACTGCTCAATCCAAAGTGTTCTCCTTCATGGATGGTTTCTCCGGTTACAACCAGATACGGATGTCACCTGAAGATAGAGAAAAGACGTCCTTCATCACTCCGTGGGGAACATTCTGTTATAAAGTGATGCCGTTTGGCTTGATAAATGCTGGTGCTACCTATCAAAGAGGTATGACAACTCTGTTTCATGATATGATTCACAAAGAGATTGAAGTATATGTTGATGATATGATTGTGAAGTCAAGTGATGAAGAGCAGCATGTCGTGTATTTGAAAAAGATGTTTGAAAGATTGAGAAAGTACAAGCTGCGGTTGAATCCCAACAAGTGCACATTTGGTGTACGATCTGGAAAGTTGCTAGGCTTTATTGTCAGTCAGAGAGGCATTGAGGTTGATCCCGACAAAGTCCGAGCCATCAGAGAAATGCCGGCCCCTCAAACTGAGAAGCAAGTCAGAGGTTTCCTCGGACGTCTGAATTATATTTCAAGATTCATATCTCACATGACTACTACTTGTGGTCCAATTTTCAAATTGCTCAGAAAGAACCAGCCTGTTGTATGGAATGATGAATGTCAGGAAGCTTTTGATAGCATTAAAGAATACCTGTTGGAACCACCTATCCTTGTCCCGCCAGTGGAAGGAAGGCCTTTGATTATGTATCTGTCAGTGTTAGATGATTCAGTGGGTTGTGTTCTCGGTCAGCAAGATGAGACTGGTAAGAAAGAACATGCTATCTACTACCTGAGCAAGAAGTTCACCGACTGTGAGACTCGGTATACAATGCTTGAAAAGACTTGCTGTGCTTTAGCTTGGGCTGCCAAACGCCTGCGTCATTATATGGTAAATCATACAACTTGGTTGATATCCCGAATGGATCCAATCAAGTACATCTTTGAGAAGCCTGCTGTTACTGGAAAGATTGCACGTTGGCAAATGTTGTTGTCTGAATATGATATTGTGTACAAAGCTCAGAAAGCAATCAAAGGAAGCGTCCTTGCTGAGCATCTTGCTTGTCAACCCCTTGATGATTACCAGCCAATTAAGTTTGATTTCCCTGATGAAGAGATTATGTACTTGAAAGCGAAAGACTGTGAAGAACCACTGATCAATGAAGGGCCAGATCCCAATAGCAAATGGGGATTGATGTTTGATGGTGCTGTTAATGCTTATGGTAAAGGAATTGGGGCCATCATTGTAACTCCGCAGGGGCACCACATTCCTTTCACTGCTCGAATAACTTTTGAATGCACAAACAACATAGCCGAATATGAAGCATGCATCTTGGGCATTGAAGAAGCCCTTGACCTGAGAATCAAACACCTTGACATCTATGGAGATTCTGCACTTGTCATTAATCAGATAAAAGGTGAATGGGAGACTCATCATGAGAAGCTGATCCCATACCGTGACTATGCAAGACGTCTGTTAACATACTTTACCAAGGTTGAGCTGCACCACATCCCTCGGGATGAAAATCAGATGGCTGACGCTCTTGCAACTTTGTCTTCCATGTTTCGAGTCAATCACTGGAATGATGTGCCCGTAATCAAAGTGCAGCGTCTTGATAGACCCGCTCATGTGTTTACTATTGAAAATATGCCAGATCAAGCTGATGAAGATGTGAATGATAAAAAGCCTTGGTATTACAACATCAAGCAATTCTTGCAGAATCGTGAATATCCACCTGGTGCTTCCAACAGGGATAAAAAGACCTTGAGACGATGGGCTAGTAAATTCCTTCTGGACGGAGAAATCCTATACAAGAGGAACTATGACATGGTCTTGTTGAGATGTGTTGACAAACAAGAAGCTGAGAAATTGATGCATGATGTACATGATGGTACTTTTGGGACCCATGCTTCGGGTCATACCATGTCAAGGAAATTGTTAAGAGCCGGCTATTACTGGATAACCATGGAGCGTGATTGCCACAAACATGCTAAAAGATGCCACAAATGTCAAATTTATGCTGACAAGATTCATGTGCCTCCACATGCTCTCAATGTTATCTCTTCCCCATGGCATTTCTCTATGTGGGGCATTGACATGATCGGAAGAATTGAACCAAAGGCTTCCAATGGACATCGTTTCATTCTAGTGGCAATTGACTATTTCACCAAGTGGGTTGAAGCTGCCTCCTATGCCAATGTGACCAAGCAAGTGGTTGTCAAGTTTATCAAGAATAACATCATCTGTCGATATGGTGTTCCCAACAAAATTATCACTGACAATGGTTCCAATCTGAACAATAGCATGATGCAAGCTTTATGTGAAGAATTCAAAATCGAACATCACAACTCTTCTCCTTATAGACCTCAGATGAATGGTGCAGTTGAGGCCGCTAACAAGAACATCAAGAAGATTGTTCAGAAGATGGTCACTACTTACAAAGACTGGCATGAAATGCTACCTTTTGCCTTGCATGGTTACCGTACTACAGTGCGCAGTTCAACCGGGGCAACTCCCTTCTCTCTGGTATATGGCATGGAAGCAGTTCTCCCTCTGGAAGTGGAGATTCCATCTCTTCGAGTGATCATGGAAGCAAAATTAACTGAGGCTGAATGGTGTCAAAGTCGGTATGACCAACAGAATCTGATTGAAGAGAAACGTATGGATGCTATGACTCATGGACAGTTGTATCAAGTGCGAATGAAGAATGCTTTTGACAAGAAAGTCCGACCTCGAGAATTCAAGGAAGGCGAACTTGTATTGAAAAGAAGGATAAACCAGCAACCCGACCCAAGGGGCAAGTGGACACCTAACTATGAAGGTCCTTATGTTGTCAAGAAGGCTTTCTCTGGTGGTGCTTTGATTCTTACACACATGGATGGTGTTGAACTCCCAAATCCTGTTAATGCCGATATAGTCAAGAAATACTTTGTCTAGAAAGAAAAGAACAGCGTGGTAGGTCGAAAACCCGAAAGGGCGGCCTAGGCAAAAATGCGCTTCCCGGTGGATCGAAAACCCGAAAGGGCGATCCAGGCAAAAGTTAGGGACAAAAAAATGAATATGAAAGAGCTCGCTGAGATTGTACGCAACTCAGGCAAGAATGAGCGCCTCGATGAGCCGAAAACCCGAAAGGGCGGTTCATGCAAAAATGAGGTTGATAAAAGACAAGTAACTACATCTGGCAAATCACCATCACCCCTTGGGGCATCTGCAACTGTCAATGGTCGTCTTCATCAGAGGCTTCTGTACTTGTGAATTCAAGATTTCTATGAAATGTAGCGGTCATCGTGTTCAATGTATCACCAACCAATAAAATTACCATTTTCCAAGCTTTGTAAATCCGTGAAGTCATGCCTTTGGCTAACTCTCACTCTTATACATCAATTTGGGCATGTGCTTTTGTTTGAAATTCTATTTCCTTTCTAACTTTCAATGCTATATACAAAATATTTTCTTTCTATTTGATAATGTTAATGTCTGAAACAAACATCTTTTGAAAATTGAAAAATCTTTTTCTGTCTATTTTGAAAGCAAACCTGAGCAACAGGGTACATTTCAATGAAACATGCATGAATGAATGAGTATCAATGTCTATTTCAATACATGTTACAAGCAGGTTACTCCCTAGGATGATCTGTGGTCAATGGCAAGAATGAAAAAACAGAATGAAAATGAAAAAATGCAAATGAAAAGCTCGCTAAGTTGAAAACCCGAAAGGGCGGCTTAAGCAAAAATGAGCACCCCGCTGATTGACAACCTATGAAGGCAATTCAGGCAAAAATGGGGCAATGAAAAGAATATTTATTCCCCGGTGAATCGAAAACCCGAAAGGGCGGTTCAGGCAAAAGTGGGATTGAAAAGTGAAAAGAATGAAAAGAATATAAAAGCATTGACCACAGATGCGAACATCCAATGTTTACCCAGCACTGACACGCCTAGCAACGGCGACCTGTATCCAAGAACCTTCCAAGGGTCCTCCTTTACAAGTTTTATTGCCCTCAGCCATGGTTTTGATACGTCTCTCAACGACGGTCTCTCCAAAGAGGTTTTCCCCTGTGAATATGTCGCAGCACGAGCCACTACGTGCCCAATCTTCCAATGTCTTGTCTGCCTTTGTGAAACTTTCTTGTCAAGTTACAAGCCAATCATGCATTTCAAGCATTCATACATGCATAATCATGCATTTTATGTGCTCATACATCCAATAATCTTGCTATACCATACATACATGTTGCATATCCAACTGTCAACTGTCAAATTCAATGCCAATTTCAATTTCAATTGCAAATGTCAAATGTCAATGTCAAATGCCAATGTCAATGTTAATGTCAAATGCCAATGTCAATGTTAATGTCAAATGCCAATGTCAATGTCAATGTCAATGTTAATGTCAAATGCCAATGTCAATGTCAATGTTAATGTCAAATGCCAATGTCAATGTTAATGTCAAATGTCAATGTCAATGTCAATGTCAATGTCAATGTTAATGTCAAATGCCAATGTCAATGTCAATGTCAATGTTAATGTCAAATGTCAAATGTCAATATCAATGTCAATGTTAATGTCAAATGCCAATGTCAATGTCAATGCCAATGTCAATGTCAATGCCAATGTCAATGTCAATGTCAATGTCAATGTCAATGTCAATGTCAATGTCAATGTCAAGTTCAACTTTCAACTCAATTCAAATCAATGTCAATTTACTCTTGGGCCAACAAAAATGGTCATGCCTACTTACAAATCAAGTCAATGACAATTTACCCTCAATTGGTATCTTGTTAAACCAGACTTTCAATTTGTATCTTGTTACTGGTCAAGTGCAAGGTTCAATCCAAAAAGAACCACTTGTACCTGCTTATATGTCTATGTTTCCGGTCAAACGGCAAGTTCGATCCAAAGAACAGTTTGTACCCTTTGCTTATGTTTTGTTATCGGTCAAACGGCAAGTTCGATCCAAAGAACAGTTTGCACCTACTTACGTGTTGCGGTGTTGATCAAGTGGCAAGTTCGATCCAAAGAACAGCTTGTATCTACCTTTTGTCTATATTTCCGGTCAAGTGGCAAGTTCGATCCAAAGAACAGCTTGTACCCGTTTCTTGTTTGTATTTCCGGTCAAGTGGCAAGTTCGATCCAAAGAACAGCTTGTACCCGTTTCTTGTTTGTATTTCCTCGGTCAAGTGGCAAGTTCGATCCAAAGA
Source organism: Medicago sativa (assembly GCF_051527215.1). Classification (NCBI taxonomy): domain Eukaryota; kingdom Viridiplantae; phylum Streptophyta; class Magnoliopsida; order Fabales; family Fabaceae; genus Medicago; species Medicago sativa. The sequence goes on from NC_140753.1 coordinate 7,505,754, forward strand.
ACAGCTTGTACCCGTCTCTTGTTTGTATCTCTCGGTCAAGTGGCAAGTTCGATCCAAAGAACAGCTTGTACCCGTCTCTTGTTTGTATCTCTCGGTCAAGTGGCAAGTTCGATCCAAAGAACAGCTTGTACCTGTCTATTTTTTGCCCGTTCTTTCTACCTTGATGTCTATAAATCCCTTGGTGGTGTGACACAGCCCGTAGATTCCGGTTCGATTGTCTTGCATTCATAAATGAAATGTTGCATGACATTCATGTTTTTTGAAAATCTGAAAGTGTATTTTTATGTCCAAAAGCAGTGCAAATGTTAATATTTAAGTATCTTCGTCCCGTCAACTCTAAGACTTCGTCTCTTGGCTCTCCGGACGAAGAAACTTAAATAGGGGCAGCTGTTATACCCTAGTTTTGGACCTAAAAATACTTATTCAATTCTTCTTTTCTTGCATTATAAGTCATTTGAACTGTCTCTGATCAATTGCATTTTTCTCTGCATTTTATTTCAATGTTATTTGCAAAATTCACATAGAAGGGTATTTTAGTCATTTCCTGCATTCAACTCATTTTAATCCTTGAAAATTGTTTGAGTCTTTTAAATTGGTTTGAATAAGTCCTTATTTCAATCTCATGTCAAAATTCATTTCAAAAAATATCAGTTGAGTCGTTTTCTAGTCAGTTTAGCCCCTAGGGGCATTTTAGTCATTTCTCATGTTAAAATTTCTTTCAATCTTTAAAAATTTGTTTGAGTCTTGTCAAATAGTGTGAATAAGTCTTCATTTCAATTCTATGTCAGAATCCATTTCAAAAATTGCATTTGAAGTCATTTTGAGTCAGTTTTGCCCCTAGGGGCATTTTAGTCTTTTCATGTGTTAAATCCCTGTTTAAATTCTAAAAATTGTCTCTGAGTCTTTTAATTCGCTTGTATAAACTCTTGCTTTAATCCCTTGTTAAAAAATCATTTTAAAATTGCATTTGAGTCGTTTTTAGTCGTTTTAGTCCCTAGGGGCGTTTTGGTCATTTCACATAAAAACCCTTGTCTGCTTCGTTGTTTTTAATCGTCTCGCTTTACGTTAATTTTCAATTTACTTTTTCAATTCAATTTTAGTTTTAATTTTCATTTTAGTCCGCGCACTTTTGTTATTTACGTTTTAATCCCTTTTAAGTTTGTTAGAGTCCAAGTGCCATGTGTCCAAATGCTATTGGTCCATAAGAGTTTGTTAGAGTCCAAGTGCCACATGTCTTTATCCTATTGGTCCAAGGCCAATGAGCTCACCTATATAAGTCAAAAGGCTTGGTCAATTTTGGAGAATCAATCATTTTTTTTACACTATTTATTTTTCAATCATTTTCACAAAATTAACAAAAGCTTTTTTCTCCCATTTTTCTCTCATCTTCAACAACCTCTAACTAACTTTTCCACCACCCTAACAAACTTCCAACCACCACCCAAACCACCCTAACAACCTTCCTCCACCACCTTCAACCACCTTTAACCACCATCAACCATCATCATCTTCACCACACAAAAAACTCCATAGCCAAGACCTTCAATTCACAACCGAATCCGATGCGAAACTCGTCCAAATCCATCTCTCCAACAACTTACAACAATCATCGTCCATTCAAAGAGTTCCAACACCATAACAGTTCGGATCGAAACGACACGGAGAAGAAGAGGTCCGAGCAAGATTCCGGTGAAAATCCTCACAAACACAAATTGTCATAAATACTATTTTCTACTTTCAGATCGATTCAACACCACCACAACAATGGCGGAATCATCATCTTCATCCTCTCCAATGAACAAACTTCATCTTCAAGATTAACATCACAATCTTTAACATCAGCTTCTGCAAGAACAACAACGACATCACCAGAATCAAGCTCTCGATACTTTCAAATTCATGCGTGAGAATTTCAACATTGTTGCTTCTGTTAAATCGCTTAATACTTTGCTTTTGGCTGCGATTCTCGCCAAGAATCATAAAGAGGTAACGAGAATTTATCTCGATTTTCCGAGGATTTACGATATTCAATCTGATGGTGAAACTTATAATTTGGTGATTAAATCGCTTGCTGAATCTGGTTCCAGTAATTCTGTTGTTTTCGATTTGTGATGAAACGAAAGGAACAATGTTGAATCTAATATTGCAACGATTAATAACGAAAGTGGGTTTCATAGTGAGAAGAAGTTTGATGAGGTTGGGAAATCGTTGAATTTGATGGAAGAGAGGTATAAGTTGTATCCGAATCTGAGTCAGAAGAGGAAGATAAGAAGAGGAATGAGTTAGGTACGATGAAGATTGCCGCCGGTGATGGCAATTACTCCATCGACGGTGAAGTCGGAGGAAGCCTTGTTCTGTGAAACCGCAAGAAAGCTTGGAAGGAAATCGAAGGAAAATGATTGGCAAACCGAATTCGAATCCAAATTCAATTAATTCTGCAGTTCGGAAGAAGGAAGGTGGTGACGAGAAGAGAGTGATGGTGGAGGAAGAAGGTGATTCTGTGCATCACGTTTGAACTTTGCTAAAGAGGATGAAGAAGATGCTGCGTTGGGCCTGGGCCGGATTCTTACACATTGCTGCATTTTCTTGCTACCTGCACCCTCCTTCTTGCCAAATAGGCCTCTGTTTGCCCCAAATTGCTTGGTAAAATTTCTAACATTTTTTTTAGTTATTTTTCTTGATGTTTTTGTTAATTCTTGATGTGTCTTACACGTTAAAATTGCTAGGAAAAATATATGTGTAGAACGTAGTTGATATTGCTACTCTTTTTTTTGGTTCTTGATAAATGCTTTTGTTAAAATGTAGATAAAATTTCCATATGTTTTGGTTCCTTTTGATTGTCCCTTGGCCATTTTTAGGATTGAATCTCGTTCTTGGAAATGTAAAAAATATGTATGCTATCTTTTGTTGGTTTCAATTTTATTTGCAAGTTGTTAACAATGGTTCTTTTTTCTTTTACTTGCACTTTGTTCGATTTTTTCTTGCCTATGAAAAATGCTCCAAAAAATAGACACCACGCCTTGTAAATTTGTCCTACCTTTTACTTGTGATTTGGTTAATTTTTCTACACTTGAAAATGATCCTAAATGTGTGTTATGATGGAGTTTTTTTACCCTATTGTTTTGGTACTCTTTCGGGCCTTAAAAATGCTTCAAACATGTGCTTAATGGCAATATTCTTGTTCCATGACTTGACTGAAATTCTTGCTTCCAAGATGTGTGAAATGCCATATGTGAATTTGCCTCTTGTATTTTCAATGTTTCTATACTCTTTACCATTTCTTTTATGCAACATTTCCATCATTCCATGCATTTTGTTTACTAACCCTTTTGTTTCCATCTTGTGGCTATAGCTTTATTTTCTTGCAATTCAATTTGTACCAAAATTAGAATGTAAAGATTTAGGAATTCTTGTAATATTTCCCTTTCATGTCATTTTAATTTCTTGGCAAAGAGGCCATAGAATGTATCTAGGGTATGATGTAAAGGACAATGGTCTCTAATGATGTACACCGACACAAGCACCGACACATGCACACACATCACTATATAGCTAGAATATGCATGTTTAGATGTATGTTTAGGATTGTATGTTTAGATGAATGCCTAGGATTTATACTTAGAAAAAACCAATTTTTCCAAACAAATGTGAACAACTTCACTCAAAGCTTTTCCAAATAAACCTTGGGATCCAACATCCCATTGTATTTTCTTTTCCATTTTCTTAATCAAATTTTCAATGAAAATAACCATACTTTGACCATATTTTGCAATTCACTAATTCAACCTCACCATTTTCCAATCTCATGCCCTTGAGGCCTCTTTCTATTCTTCCAAAATCCATTTTCAAACTTAAAATCAACCAACAAAAATAAAAAACATTTTTTGAGAGAGAACTACGGTGGATTTGATCCCCTAAACGGGTACGTAGGCAAGGAACAAAATTCCTTCAATTCAAATAAAATAAAAATTCAAACACATTCTCCTCCCTCCAATTCTTCATTTAGCAAACTTTAGGTGTAAATAACATTTTCAAATAGCATTTAAAAATAAAGCGCGCGCGTAGAAATTAAAGACGGTTCCTATAGGTTACTATAGTCGTTATGGGTGCCTAACACCTTCCCGTAGCGAAAACAACTCCCGGACCTCGATTCTCAAGGGTTTTGCTTACTTTTTCCCTTCCCAAGAAAAAATAAGATATCACCGGTTTAAAAGGTTCAAACGTAATCAATGTTTGACACCCGAAAACCAAGATAAAACACCTATAATTTCCAATTCCTATTATGCCTTGTGCCACTAACTATCTCATTTCATGTTTCATTCATTTATAAGCATCCCACACTTCCTTCCATATCCATCTTATTTCTTGCACTTTAAGTTTCACCAAAAATTAGAATGTAATACTTAGGACTTTTTGTACTTTGCTTTTATGCAATTTTAAATTCTTGCAAGACCATAGAATGTATCTAGGCCAATGATGTAATAAGGACAATGGACTCTAACGATGTACACCGACACAAACACCGACACATGCACACACATCACCTTAGGTATATAGTTAGAATATGCATGTTTAGATGTATGCTTAGGATTGTATGTTTAGATGAATGTTTAGGCCTTATACTTAGAAAAACCAATTTTCCAAAAAATATGAACAAACTTCACTCAAATATTTTTCTTAATAAACCTTGGGATCAAAATCCCATTGAATTTTCTTTTTCATTTTTTTAATCAAAATCTCAAAGAACTTTAATCATCCTTAGACTATATTTTGCAAATAACTAATTCCACATCACCATTTCTAAATCTCATGCCCTTGAGGTCTCTCTCTTATTCTTCAAACCTCCATTTTTCAAACTTAAAATTAACCAACAAAAACAAAAACATTTTTGGAAGAGAACTACGGTGGATTTGATCCCTTAAACGGGTACGTAGGCAAGGAACAAAATTCCTTCAATTCAACTAAAATAAAAATTCAAACACATCCTTCTCCCTCCAATTCTTCACTTAGAATACTTTTAGGCTTAATATCACTTTCAAAATAGCATTTTAAAAAATAAAGCGCGCGCGTAGAAATTAAAGACGGTTCCTATAGGATACTATAGTCGTTATGGGTGCCTAACACCTTCCCGTAGCGAAAACAACTCCCGGACCTCGATTCTCAAGGGTTTTGCTTACTTTTTCCCTTCCCAAGAAAAAATGAGATATCACCGGTTTAAAAGGTTCAAACGTAATCAATGTTTGACACCCGAAAACCAAGATAAAACACACGGTATTCATTGCTAGCCATGGTTTCTATTAGAGCTTGAACTTCAAGATCAGTTTTACTCTTAAGACTACTGATGACAGTCCGTCATATCACATTTTTAGAGTCTTTTTAATTAAGTTTTTATTTTAGTTTTATTAATTTAGTACTTAATTTAGAGTCATTTTAAATAAATTGTCATTTTCCTGTTATTGAGTCAACTAGTGTATTATTACTATTCAAAAACATGGGTTTACAATGAATGTGATTGGCCAAGGAATATGATAACAAGTTGAAACAAAAGAAAAAGACCACACAAAGTAGAATAGGGGCGCATGGGTAGAATTAATTGGGCTTTGACCAAAACTTCATGATGTTGACCCAAGAGAAAAAACGTAACATTCTTGTTGCAAAAGAAAACAACTAGGTCACAAGATATATATATATATATATATATATATATATATATATATATATATATATATATATGCAAGAAGCTAGCAACAAAGAGGGAGGACGTGACGGCACAGGTGTAACGCCCATTTTAATTATTTAATTATTTTAATGAGTTTTAGGATATATTATATGATTCATACGATTTTTATATGATTTATAAGATGTGCGTGATTTATGTGATTTTTAGAGATGTTATGAGACGTTGTGACTTATTTTATTATTAAAATAAAATAAGATTTGAAAATAAAATAATTATTTAGATGTGGGGCTATTTTATAAATTTAGAGAGTTTAGTGGGGTTATTTTATTATTAAACAGAATTATTATTTCAGGATTAAAAGCTAGGGCTAGTAGTCATTCAATTCCTAAGATCAATTTATGTGATTGCAAGAAGCTAGGGTTAATAGCCATACAAACAATCAGATGAAAAGCAATGAACACAAATAATTCTGAATAAAGACTGAATAATATTGATAATAAAGAGAGTTCAACTACTGATTCATATATTACAATAGGTTCATCATGACTTAATCAAACTAAGAGTTTAGCTACTCATAACTAAACAATCATAAGCATAAACAAGAGAAAACATACATAAATCTGACCAACGGAGAGTTGGTATGAGATTCTGGGCTTGTTCTTCGGTCTCATGGTGTCTTCTATGCTCAAAATCGCAATAATAATCGGTACCCTAATCCTTGCCTGCAGCTGGCTTTATATAGAAAGAATTTTAGGGTTTCAGGAAAGCCCACCATCGTGCCACGTTACCGGACAATCGTGGCACGATCCCTTCATTAATCTGACGTGGCAGCAAGTCCCTTGAACAATCGTGGCACGTTTGGTTTTGCTTCGTGCCACGAAATTTCCAGAATGTAACTATGGACTCCACATCCTTCAATGTGCCACGTTCAGTGATCAACATGGCACGATTCTTCATACTTAGGCAAATTTTTCTCTTTTTCTCAATTTCTTTTTTGGGCTCTTGTACCTGTTTTTGCTCTGATTTCACCATGAGTTACAAGTAGTTGACTCTCTAAGCACTAAAATAAAGACATAAACAAGACTAAAAACTAGTGTTGATGCACATTCATCAGGTTACATATATGAAACATGGAAGATCGAAAGGTCAGTGGTTAGAGGTAGCTACAGTGAGATTATTCGAGGAGCTGCCCCACGTTTTTTGTGGGTGTCTGTGCTTTTTCAGACGATTTGACAAATGACCTTACGAAATCTCTGATAAAGCTGCAAAGCGAGGGGCTAACCCCTGTTAAAATACAAAATGCTCCTGACTTATTTTCTGTATACTTATAACGTGAGATTTTGCCCTTACTTATAAACACACTTTCATATCTTATATCATCCAATGTAAGACTCTTAATTGAAATTTTATCACATCCCCTATGTTTAAGTGAGACACGTCCTTACTGAACATCTTGAATGTTATCTGATCGAGTGGTACAGTAGTGATGATCTATAACATGATGAGAGGTGACATATCAAATCTTGAATATACTCTGATAACATTTTAGAATCCGAACTTAAACATTGTACCTAGTTATAAATATATTTTTAAACGTTAACTCATTCAATACGAGTCTCATAACGATTAATGTTCTATATTTCTTTTTTACGCAATGTTCTACATTTTTTTAACAGTAAACATTTGTTACTATAATTTTGATATGCTCTACATACATACTTTACCTCTACATACATTTGTGACACTTGTTTTATTCACTCGTTTTGGGAGTGATAGTCAACAAGATTAGTTGTTATTTAGAATATGCAAATTTTCGTCATTCATGTTATATTGTTTTTTTAAGTTGTAACTTTTTCTTGAATTATTAATAAAAATAAAATAAAAATGTTAGTTTGTTTAATAATTTATAATTAAATTATTTCAGTATTTTAAAATTATATAATTATGAATGAGTATAAAAATTATTGTTAAAATGTAATGATATAGAGTTATTGTTGGGGACCCAATTAATAATTATTTTGAGTTGCTGGGTTGGAGAGATTGGGTGCTTATTACGTATTAATTATAAAACGAACGACGTGTACAGTCGGGACCCATTTAAGCACCCAAATGGGGTGCTGCATTGTGGATGGTCTAAGAGTATCACAATGGAGACATTAATTCACTGTTTAATACTTAAATTGTTCACACGTGTACACATCACTCGTTTATAATTTTTTAATAGTAATATCTAATAAATATTTAATCCCTTCAACTATGCATCTCACTCAAATTTCTTAAGGGAAATGTTAACCGGTGCCTCCGGGGCACTGGTTAAGGAATCAAATGTAGGAAGTATTACATTAGAACTTGTGCTGTCAACTCCTCAAAAGCATAAAAAGTGTTATTTTTACTTTGAAATTTCCTTTTTTAGGTTCCTTAACCAGTGCCCCGGGGGCACTGGTTAACAAGACCCATTTCTTAAAAGACACCCGTCAATCATTTATCAATAACTTTATATCATTGCGTTTTAATATTTGATATTAAAAAAGATGTGACTCACTTAAAATTGGAGTGCTTAAGTGAGATATTTGTCTCATTAAGTACTCAAAAAAAATTTCTCTTAAGGGTGTACCTTATAGGTACCAACTCTTATATGGTAAGATGTGATTCTCCCATTCAGGATGGTCTAAATTTCACGCTATTTTTTTACCAAAGGTTCCCAATGTTAAATAATTGGTGGATCATATTAAATTTTCATTACAAGTGGTTTTTAGGTAAGTTATATGGATCTCCTTACACTTTTTACGAGTAAGGCATAACCCTCCTATTGTTTGGGTAAAAAGCATTTTTTTCCTTTGGTTTGCCTTACTCGGGTTGTTTTGTTTTATAAATAGCTTTAAATGGTTTCTTAAAAAAAAAAAAAAAAAAAAAGCGTTAAATGGTAAAGATAGCTCAAGATCAATGCTTGAACTACCGATGTCTACAAATTGTGCAGGCGAAATTAAATTAGAAGTATATATACATTATACGTATCATGCATGGCCAAATTTTAATTCAAACTTATTTGTACACTCTAAAATAAAAAAGACTAGTTTTGATAGAAAAATAATGAAAATGCTATCATAATGAAAATCCTTCAAAAAAAAAGAATTTTTCTCCTTCAAAAAATTATAATCGAATTTTTCTATTGAGATTTTAGAATTTCATTCCCACTTTTATCTTTTGTATTTTATATATAGTTTTATTTTATTTTCTATTTTTTGACAAGTGCTTTTATTTTCTTTTGTCACGAGCACATATATAGAAATATAATGGACAAAATTTAAACCTAACCACTATGTCGTTCGTTAAATATTAAAAATCAAGCCCATAGATTTCTCAAATCAATGATCAATTTTAAATTTAAACATCGATTCTGTAAACATCTTCGTTCAATTAGAATTGTGTCAGTCATAATCAGTGGAGTTAGGTATATTCTGGGAAAGTCATTTAAAATCGTCAATTTATCATTCTGGCAATATATTATATATAGAGAATTATGTCTTCATTTTAATTGTCTTTGTTTGGCTGGTTGCGTTTTATTCACTCCCGATATACATATTTTGCCCTGTCTAGACACTTATTTTACCTCTTAATAGGGGAAGGACTCTCCATTGTAGATGGTCTTAGATATCAATTACAAATTGGAATGACAAATCAATGTCAAACACATCCTAAGCCGGGAACTACTTCCAAATTAGGAGCAAAAAGCTGAAAGAATTTTTTTTATTTCTAAATTACATCAGTGATCTTTTAAGTTTCATGTTTGTAACAGATTGATCATTTAAATTATTTTTGTCTAATATCAGTTTTTTAAGTTGACAAACATTTTCAACATTACCCTTCCGTAGTGATGAACTTATGTCCCATTCCCTTTTAATCCCATATCAGTCCTTTGAATTTTCCTCTCTAAAATAAACGGTTTACTTAAGAATGATATGGCCATGAATAATCTGATGCATAATGATATGGCAGGAGGGAAGACTAGCATTTATTTTACAAACAAGCAAACAGTCATATACATGAAAAAACCTATATAAAGTTAGATATACCTTATGGGACATAAATTCATCGTTTTTTTAACGTTTGTTTAACAGAAGGGTAGTATTGAAAATGTTTGTCAACTTAAAGGATTGAAATAGGACAGAAATAACTTAGGACCAATTTGTTAGAACCGTGAAACTTAAAGCACATCTGATGTAATTTATTAAAAAAAAAAAAAAATCAACAAAGTCGGGTGGCACAAACTCTCAACCAAACTAGTGAAAAATATTATTCCACCCACGGCTCACCCATAATAAAGCTACAGAATGAATCGAATTTTTTTCATTGATTTAATTAAGTTTTACAAGTAATGGTGTAAAACATTGGTATGCATGTATTCAATTGCATGTTATACTTAGGATGGATGAGTAGCCGAACTTGTCTGAGTTAAATGATAAGGAGTTCGAGGTTTAAGTTCAAACTCAATGTTTGAGTACTACTAACATCTATGATTGAAAAAAAAAAATTGTATTTCATATATTATGGAGATATTTGTGAAGATACTTTATGAGATCTGAGTATATATAAAATCAAAGTAAAGTTACTAAGCTAATTTTATTGATTAGCTGGATTACGTCTTTGATTAGAGCATGCGACCTCTCCTGTTAAAAAAATTAAACTTAAAGACACTTTACATTGATATTGGATAATGTCACTATCTAACTAATTGCTGTTAATCCAAAACCAATCACTTTCCAACTAAAATTAATAGGAATTAATTAACCTCTGCACTTTAGTTTGATCAAAGATGAGGACAAATCTTTTTCATGATTATTATTTTATATTTTTTGGTATTCAATTCAAATGATATAAATGTTTTTTTTTAAAAAAAAATCAAGTAATACATACACACTCGCATTGTACATATCTTTTATGTCATCAATAAACCATAATCGTCAAATTGTGAAAATTGTTTTGACTTTATTCATATTATAAATTCACACATATGAATGACTAAAATTTATTAAACTGTAAAACTTTTAATACATACAATATACCAAAAATAAACTCTAACTAAAGCATTGTTTCAACCAATGATATACCTGTTTATATAGCATTGCTTCGATAAAAAATAACTAGAGAGAAAGCATAATTTCAAAAATTTCGGAAAACTATAATTGATCGAATTGCTTGATTTTTTTTTTTACCCTTTTATTCTTAGGAAAAGGTGTGTTAATCTTGAGTTTGCTTTAGATATAAGTAAAACTTGAACGATTCTTTTTGTTAAAGAATCGAATTTGAATTTCCTCAAATGATTCGAGCTCAATTAAAACTGATTCAACATTAAAGACCAACCACTTGTTTTTATTTTGAATGACAAATAAGTTATACACACACAAATAACAAGGGGTACTCTAACCTATTACAAGGTTAAAAGATACAAAAGGAGGTAAAACAAATAACAAAACAAAAACAACTGCAAAAATAAAACTAATCCAGCTTAGGACCCGACCCAACAAATTAATCTTTCAAAAACATCTTTGAGGGAGACCAACCATTCGATAACTTCACCATTATTTTTCTTTCTTCTTCCAAAAAAAAAACTCCACCATTATTGTTGGCATCTACTATTTGCTAAAAGGATATACTATATGGCATATGCAAGGCAACGTACTTCAGCATGCCTATTATTATGAGAATTAAGTATTCCAAGTCAATTAATATTATGTCATCGGAATATTCCTTTTACTTTATTTAATTTTATTTTTTCCATAGCTCTCATTTTGATGAATAAAATAATTCATATATACTTTTTTTTTTTGAAAGAGTTCATATATACTGTACAGAAGAAATTTGGAATCTGCATCCAACCCTTGCGTCGTTGTGTTGCATGATGAATGAAAACCATAATATAAAATAACGAAACCTTAACTAGAGGAAACGAATCAATATATATATATATATATATATATATATATATATATATATATATTAGCTAGAACATCACTAACCACAAAAAATTCACAAATTTTAATTTTGATGAAAATTTTACATAATTAGTACAATAATCGATAGTTTCAAAAAACAATGACAACCATATATGGCATCAATATTTTTCAAAACCTTACTCTTTTTCCCCCAAAAAAGTACACCCTCCCCCACTTTACCTAATCTTAATTTATCTACCTTTAATAATTTAGACATACAAATTAAAACAAGTTATATTTAACGGAGACCGTTTATAAATTAATTAACGTTTGTTAATCATGAACATCATCAAAGTTTTGTTTATTCAGCTGTGACAATATTGCATGGCCATGCAGATGAGAAAGGTTGAAAAACCATATTTTGACTTATGTTTGACAACTTTTGACCCAACATGGTTCGTTCCAACCGGAGCCACTCATTTTCGGTTCGTAGACGATTACATTGATACAGTAAAAACTGCAACCCGTTGTTCAATTCCCGGTTTTCAACTCTCAACCGGTTCACCTGGTTCCTTAAATTCTCAAGATGTCTTTGTTTTCTCATACGTGATCTTCTTGCTGATTCCCGGTTCGATATCATTCTCCTCCGCTTTCGGTCCTCCATATTCCGGTTCGAGCCATCCATGACCGGTTTTTCATTTGGTTCGCCTGAACCGGAGCTTGAAGTGAGCTTAGGGCTGGTGGTTTGGAAGGGTGACAGAATGTTAGAAAAATCCCACGGCGTTAAACTTTCGTCTAACGCCGTGAAATCAGAGGCATAGAGGGAAGAGAGCATGGTTATTGCTAAGTAAGGAGTGGTGAAAGGAAAGAAGGAGAAAGGGAAGAAACGCTGCTTCAGGGACTAGTATTTAAGGGCATATTGTAGGGGTAGTTAACTGTAAATAATGATATTTATGAGGATATTTTGGTCTAATAATGTATAGCTTTTGAGTCAGTTGTCACTATATGGTGGTGGTGGGGTGTAATTTAAGGGTCATATTCACTTTTTTTACGGTGACATCAGCAAGTGGGTCCTAGAAAAAGATTGGATTTTAATCTTCTTCATGAAGGTAAAAATAGAAGATGGGGTCCACAATGACACGTGTAAGATTTCTTGGCTAGGTGAGCGTGTGAGTATCCAATGATTGGCAATGTTGATGACGTTGCAACATGCTAGTAGAAGGTACTCCCTCCGTCCCATATTACTTAACCTAGTTGACTCTGTCACGTATGTCAATGCATAATTTTAAACTTAAATTTCTTTAATAATCTAGTAGAAAAAATTACGAAAATTTGATATTTTGAAAATATTAATCGAGACGAATCTAACAACATCTTATATGTTATATTTTGTTTTTATATACTAGTAGAAAAATAGAGTCAAAGCATGTTACATGAATAGTACAAATATTCTAAATAGGTCAAGTAATATGGGACGGAGGGAGTAATTAACAGCTGTTGAACATTGCTTGATGAACTAGTTATAATGCAACGTATAAGATTGTTGTTCATTGATTCATGACATCAATGGTTAAAGTTTCAGTTAGCACAATAAGTGAATAAGGATAAGTGATGTCCAATTAACATGTTTTTATATTCTAAATAAATTGAACACAACCCCAATAGTTTAATTTAAACATCTTAATTTAAATACAAGTGGCCATATTTGATTATAGATCGTCGGGACGTACACCAGTGTGAGAGTAAAAATACAGTAAAATCATTTTATATAACTTGTGTTAAGTAATCATTAATTTAAAGTTTCTTTTTATAATAAATAAATGAAAGTTTTTTATTATATCTATGATGTATCCATCCCAATAATTTACCCAAATATATAAGAGGTACAGATGCTGATTTGATGGCTTAGAGATAAAGAAGTTAAATGATGAGAAATCAAAGTTTTATAATCATATTCTCAGCAAAATATTAATAATTATTAATGATATTAAAACTGGTCGTTTGAAAGAAAGAAAGAAAGAAAAATTACGAATATATGTATGTCATAATAGATATATAGAAATTTCGATTTCTTTATTAACTAAAGGAATTTATCTGCTTGATGTTTGATCACATGTTATGCCATAGTCAAATTTCGCTTTGATCTAATAATTCATCTATATTACTACCTCCGTCCCAATTTAATTGACACAATTTTGTTTTTAGTGGAATATATTGTATTGGGAATGATGAAAGTTGTATTGAAAATTGAAATGAGTCAGTTATTTTGGGACATTTTTTTTTAGAAAATGGGTCAGTTATTCCGGGACGGAGGGAGTAGTAAGTTAGAGGAGCTCTTCTTCCATATAGTGCCTAGAATTCAGAATTCTGTCGGTGGCAAAGCCTTAAACCAAGACATGATTACTAAAAGTAAAGCATCCGATCTGAGCACTTGTTTAATATCTTTGATTGTACATTCGATTGGGGATAAGCCAAGCTCCCAACTAAAGTTGTTCCCTGCAACCTGAACAATTATATTGTTTCCAAAAACTATCCAATTGCGAGTAAGTTTAATCTTTATCAAATATACTACAGTTCACAAAGGTCGTGAGGGTGTTAGAATCGATAAAAACTTTGGGGAACTTGGACAATTTGGCTTTTTATTTGTGTTACATGTTTGCAATGCCATTAACTAAATTAGTAGATATGAGCACGTTAGTGCGTCGTGAGGAGGTTGTGTATGCATGGATAGAGGAAATGAGAAATTCCATAAAAGAGGGAAGATCAAGTCAAACATGGGGTATCACGTACCCCCACCATGCTTTATTAGCGCTGAAGGCTAAATTCTCTAAGAAATGTCATATTTGACCAGCAGGACTAATGTTTGCCTATAAATACTGGACTTGTAATTTTTTCGACACAAATTATCAAACAAGATTTTTACACAATTTATTCCTTTATCATTTTGTTTTATTTTACACTATATGCATTTCTTAGTTCAATAGCTCAAAACACTCAAACATCGTACTAAAAACTCTTTGGAATAGTTAATGAATTCATAGATGTGGGACAAAGTTTCTTCCTCGGCGTAATTGCTTAAAGAAAAAAGAAACACAAATGAGACTTGTTAGTTGAAATCTCGATTAACTTTCAAGTTTAGCAACTAGGGATTCTACGATTGGATTCACTAATCTTTGGGAGGTAAGTGATTACAGTGAGCTAAGATGATCCACAATCATTGATCACCCACTTCCATAAAATGGATTTAGTCCTCTAGAATGATTGTCCCCCTTTGCAATCAGTGGACTCCTAAGAATCAATGAATATAATCGAGAATTGAAAGAGAAAGTACTTTCAAAGGATGGAATCGTGAAATTGGAACTGAATGAGACTTATCCATTTGAAGAACTAACACAGTGAAGAATTCTTATGGTGAGATTTCTAATGCCTAATAATAATATAATCAATCAAAAATCAATAGAAGAATGAATGTTAGGGTTTGCCTCAAATTTTTGTGTAAAGGTTTGAGGAGAATGGATAAAATTTGATATGAAAATCCTTAAATATTGTCATGTTCTACAATGGGTTGCATAGGCCGGTCGTTGTGTCTCATGCGTAAGCTAGAACAAATATACCTAGCCAAGCTCGTTGCACCACACAACGAGATCGCCTAGAAACACACAAGTTAACGTTAGGGTTATGTATAGATGTCTTCATAAAAAATGTAGGTATGGATTTTAGGGATTCAATGGCTTTGATTTCACTTAAGGAGGATATGTGTGGCTCAAGAAATGTTCCAAATCCTGAGCAAATGTCAAAGAGAAAATTCAATACAGAAATTTCAAATTCATCAGTAATTTAGACATGGAAGATGGACAATATAGACTTTGGCCTTAACGTAAGAGTGAATTAGCTTTCTAAGGGTACAAAAATCAAATTGATTGGATGAATACAATTCAAGAAATGATATGGACACAATACATACATCACTAACAAAACTCAAAAGAATGAAAAAGACATATAAAGGTCTAAAACAAGATAATATCCTCAAAGACAAGCATTAACACCAAAATGAAGACTACCAATACTTATTTTTTTCCAAAAACACAAGACATCTCTCTCTATTGGATATACTTAAAATCGAAAAAATTGGAATGTTCCAATTCCTTCTTATGTCTGGAAACACATGCCTCCCTAAATTAAAATTCTGGCAAATCCTTATATTTCACAGTTGAATACATACACATGTATATATACATTAATACCATTCACACGTATAATTGTTTAATTAATCATTACATGGAAATCCATGCAGGTATATACGTTAGTAAGAATAGCAATTTCCGTGAGAATAAAGCCACTAAAAGTTAGAACTAGGGGAATCTGTAGGTTACTAGAATATATAAAGAGTTGGCGAAGAAAGTTGGAAAAAAAAATATATTATCAAACCAACATCACGCTAAAAGCCAAAAACGAAAAGCACGAAAGTGAATACTCAGTGTTACTCCATTGCATATGTTTTTTTGTTTTTCGTTTTTGAAGCAACCATTGCGTATGGTTAGCATGCAAATTTATAAATATATATTCTTTTATTCGTACGCTGCACTTATTACAGAACAGTTTCAAAGATTTTTGTGGTAGGGCAAACCTACAATTTAGATTCTAAATAATGTGTATACAAAAAAGAAAGATAAATCAAACAGTTGAAGAAGAGTCACTCTAACTAGGATAACAAATGGACGGGTAAAAGATAAATCATGATTAATCAATTTAACACGACAAAAACTTTTTTCTTACTGACGAGGTCAATCAAATGGATCTAATAAACGTCAAAATGTCCTCAAATAAAACATGTCTAATGATCGATAATACTAAATTGTTCACCCTATAACTTTTCAAATAAGAGGTGTGGAACGGTTTCTTTTGATTTTGAAGGAAGAGTTTGGGATGGTGGAAGGCTAGGGATTTGAATTCCCTTTATAATGTTACAATAAATTATAAATGGATTAACAAAGAACTAAATTAATTACTAACAATCTCACTTCCCTTTAGAATTTAAGTAATATTTTTAAGAGAAATGCTAGCAACACTCTCTTTTGAGCACTCTCTCTAGCACTCACTCTTTTATTGGGTGAAATCAATGTGGGACCTACACTTTGGAAATGGAACCCACATAAAGTGGTGGGACATACATTGATTTTACCCAATAAAAGAGTGAGTGCTAGAGAGAGTGCTCAAAAGAAAGTGTTGCTAGCATTCCTCTATTTTTAAAGCCTAATGAACCCTTATTTTTTTTATATCCAAATTTCGTACTTACTTTTTTTGGTGTACGACGATTGCCCTGGGAAGCACTTGGGTGACATAATGTCACCGTGACATTAAATCTGGGCCACACAACACCCATTGTCACACAACATCTGGGCCACACAACACATACAACACATCTGGGCCACACAACACAACACCTTTGTGTGGCCCAGATTTAATGTCACGGTGACATTATGTCACCCAAGTATTTTCCCGGTTGCCCTGCTCGTCCTACTTATTAATCATTTTGTTCAGTAGACCAACTCTATTTTTTAATTGCACACGACAATATGAGTTTATTTTTTCTGTTTTTAGGGGGGCACCCGTGGCATCCTATCGAGCACTAGAACAAATTGTTAGTTGATATTCTGTGCAGTCATATAGTACAATTGGCTGTTTTCATTGCATGATTGTTTCACATACTAATAGTCTAATACTTATTGTGAACTTGTGATTGAACACACATATCATGTTATATATAATTTTATAAATACTAACAAATTAAAGTAACATATTTATTTTAATTATAGCGTTTTGTGATTACAAAGCTCGAGTGGTCATTATACAAAGGAAAATGCACGAACATTAGCCATAAACATGGCCAACAATTGTACACCGATTCAATGTGTTCTTAAAAGCAATAAGAGGGGTCATCAACCATAAGTTCAAGCGCCAAATAGTGATATCTAATGCAAACAATGTGATTGTGACATGGCTATTAAGCAAACAACAAGTTTCAAGAGAATTGGCCTCACAACGATTTTGTGGCATACTTTACTTTGGCGGGAGTACAATAATTGCTGAAATTTAGGGTAAAAGAATGAGCACAGTAAGCAAAGCCATGTGAACAGGAAGGAGATATGAAATAAAGTAAAGAAATAAGCAAGAAATTCATCAAAGAGAAAAGGAGGACATTAAAGGACCAACACGATATATGTTTTTTAATTTATTAATATGTCGACAGGGACAAAACTGCTAGAAAAAAGTGATTTTCTAACAAGGTTTACTTTTTTTTCTTTTTCCTTTTCTTTTTCCTTTGAGTTATCATGTCCTAGATAGGGAGTTTTTAGCCGTTTAGTGATGATTAATCTCGTTTAGAGAATTTGTTTGACACATCACGACTGTGACAATAATTTTCAGTGTAGTAAATGAAACTTAAAACAAATTTTAATAAGATTTTTTTTTGTCTGCATATGAGACATTTTTTATCGTAAAATCTAATAATAAATAATTTTTTGTTACGAGATTGTAGGGACTCTAATAGTCTTACCATTAAGTTGACCCTAGGTCGTCATTCAAGTAACGCTCTTTCCTTACAAGTGAATTTTATTCATACACTAGAGTTGAAATCGAACCCTGAAACACTTGTTCAAGGAGTTCAAATTAATCTCTTAGAACTTGAATCAATATCCATTGTTTGTTTAACAAGTTGCTTTGGCCACAACTTTAATTTGATTTTGGTTCGATAGCCCCACTCAACGTTTTGTTTGAGGAAATGCTCAATTGCATATGAAGCACGAGGAAGTTCTGAATACATAAAAATTACATGAAGTTATTTCATCTTGTAATTATCCAAGCTTTTGAATATAATTATCCAAATAGCTGGTTCTTTTTTAATTTTTTTGACAAAATGATAAGTGATTTTGTGTTTTATTCATATTCTAAGTTCAGAAGACATTCCATTTCAGGTGTGTTAATTTTATGGATATGATGATTAGTCTCAACGGATTCGTTTTGATTGTCTTTCTAAGGTTTGAGCAGCCTCCCATCATTTTAGACTTTTTCAGAAAAGATTAATAAAGCAAAGAACTGTGTCATTTTCTTAGAGAGATTTGATGAAGTATCTAGAAAAAGAGAAATAACATAAAGTTCTATGATATGATGGTCCGATGCAACATTTTACCAATTTGCTAGTATGCATGCATTCCTTGGTCTACCAGATCTTATGCCTTGTGGTTCCTCTTGATATGTCTCTATATTCCTCAATTGGATATGAGGTTGATAGACCAAAGGTTTACGATTTTGCTTTCTTGCGAGTTTTCTTTTCCATATGCTTTCTTTGCTTCAACTTTAGAGTCAACAATATGTTGAGATTCACATTTCTACTATTGAAAGTTTTGTCTCCGCGCAACTGTGTCCCTTCACCCATATTGCTAAGTACTTCCAGAATTTATCTCCGTTTGGTTAATGTGGAGTTTAATTGCTAAGTGATAAACAAAAGAAGGTTAAATATAACCGTAGAAGTTTGACTCTCACAACAATAAATAAATATTTGAATCTTGACTAAAAGAGATATCTTCATTTAACATCCGACATGCCTTGAATAAAATTATCTTCGACAAAGAGAATCTAGAAAAAAATAACAAAAGTGCGAAGAAAGTGAGATGACATGTGACTCACTGAAAAAGTTGTTTCCTAAATTCTTCTTCATCCTCTTTAGAGAGTTGCTCTTTAGCCACCTCACAACTACTCACTTTGATGAAAATAGTCAGTCAAGAGTTACGACTCGATTGACTTTTAACAAGTAAAAAATAGTCGTTCGAAAGTTACGATTCGATCGGGAGTCAAATTGAAATGTTTAAAGAGTGATTGTCTCCTCCTTATTCTTCACATCATCTTTGGCCTTCAATACTCATTTTTCACATCATCTTATCCTTCAGGTACTTGGGTCTTATACATCTCTGTCCCTAGCATTTTATAGGCCATAGGTCAAGTTTGAGAAAAAGACTCATTTATATAATTATGTCATATTTCTTTTTGTTGATAAATGATAGATGAGACATGCATTAATCATGGCAGTTGACATCCCAAATATGCAGCCGCCCCAAATGACCATACTACGATGTTTTGAAACTCAATTATGCTGACACCGCAAAACACTAGGTCAAATACTCTTTTTCTTCTAAATTATTAATAAAAAAATAACAAAACCAAAAAAAAATTTGAGGGGTCGAACCAAACCAAGCAAAGGTAAGTAAAACGATAGGAAGACATACTAAGTTTGATATAAGTTTTATTATTTGATTTGATAATTCAGCTAATCTATTATCTGATTTTATTATCATAGTCATTTACTACCATAAATCTATAATATTATAAAATACACTTCCCTCAAACCCAGTAACATGAAAAGCTTTTATAATTTGTCAATAGAATATGATATGTTACTTATAAAAAAATCACACAAGACAAATTTAGTGTTGCAAGGATGAAACTTTCATGATAACAATCATATTATATCATAGAAAATGCTATTTGAAGAACCAATTTTTGGAAACTTTTGTGACAACTTTCTCTCTCAAACTCACATTCTCTTTTTACTTTCTCTCTCTATTGCTTTGGTTTTTGTGTCACTACCTAAATATCTTTGTAAATTTTAGTTGTCCAAGAAGTTGTCCCAAGAAAGAGTTGTTCAAATAACATTCCTCTATATTATATTACGAAATTTAAACATCCAAGCTGACTTAGCTCAGTGGTAGAGCGCGTGGCTTTTAACCACGTGGTCGTGGGTTCGATCCCCACAGTCGGCGTTGTATTTTAAATGTAAATTTTTGTCTATCCACTCTGGCACACCCCTTCAAAAAAAAAAAGACTTAATCAAGATCTGTTTTTTTATGCACAAACATGTTTTGAGTTTTTTAACGCACAAATTAAAAATACATTTATTCTTTATTTTATTTGCATAATTTGTGTTAGGATACATACTGCATCACTATTGGGAAAATAACTAAATTCAATCTTGACCAATTTGGATGGTATTATAAGAGTTGCACCAAATATACAAAGGAATCAAAGTCAAATGGTTCTAGCTATAGATGTACATGCGGACATGATGTTGATGCTCCATTGACTAGGTTACGTATTTAAAATTTCATGTGGTGGATTTGTGTTTTTTGTTTGGCACATTTCTGATATGTCTTTAAATTTATCCATTTTATCAGATACAAGGTAGTTGTGCAAGTTGTTCATGATAGTCACAAGGCTAAATTTGTGTTTTGGGATAATGACTGTCTTCAGATTATTGGTATTAATGCCCAAGCTCTTAGGAAGACTATGCAAGAGGTATCCCTAATTTAGTTTTCATCTTATTTTCCGCATGGTTGATAGGTATTATAACTTATGTAATTGTATTTATTTATGAAGGTCGGTGAGGATGATCCTAAAATATACCAAAAACATCTATATAAACTATTCGGCCTTGAGTTTGCGTTACGTGTCAAGCATCAGCCATACTATCATCAATCATTCGTTTTAGGTGTTTCCCGTGATCCTGTTGTCATCAACAAAATTAAGTCTCATCTTCAACCAGAGGAGCAACAACTTGATGAGGTTCTTTGTGTCTGTCCTATTCTTTTTTTAATAATTGATTTGACTGTTTCTTTTTCTGTCACTTATATTTGGTTTTCAATTTTATTATTGTAGAATGTTATCTATGATAATCCAACCCAGACATTCATTCTTGAGAAGAACAATGCTTCTGCTGAGTGCTCAGATTCCCTTAACATTCCCATGGTATAATAAACACATTGAATTTCTATGTGATTTGTAATTGTAATTATTAATATTATATTCATTTTAATTATGGAAATTTTATCCTTATTGTGACAGCATTCCTTCTCTGCTTGTGGTGAAAATGATTTGGAATTGCACTCATGCAAAGCGTTCGTCCGCTGAGAAATACCAAGATGACATTACATCTGATGCCTATAATCCAACGCAATTGTCTTCCACTAAGTTGGCCAAACACATCATGAAGGAGTGATTGACCTTTTCTTTGTTAGCTTTTTCGAAAACATGTCATAAACTCTTGCAAAGTTATTTGACTTTCATGTATAATTAGATTCTGAGATGTTAGTCAGGATCTCTAACTAGAAAATAATGGTTGTTTCCAAAATCTAATCTGATAAAGTTTTTTAGCCCCTTTCAAAATAAGAGTTGGTCATAATTTATGATTTCTATTTCTGCCTCTTTCAACAAAAAAAAAAATTGGTTGAATATGGTCACCAATGAACAAGAACAGTTAAACTCTTATTTATAATTTGTTGCATAGGACTGATAATATTAACTTTATCAGTGCATTATGTCACCCAATTGATTCGCCTATGATCTTAACCTATATTCTTAGAAAAAAAATGCATCAACATTGTTGAAACAAATGAAAATTAACATCTCTGTAAAAAAATTCTAAAACAGGTTGCATACATTTAAAGACAAAAATGTTAATAGCATTCTATGGAAACACATTTGTAGAAACAATGGTGTTACAAACTACAAAATATAACTTTCATGCAATGACACCTAATTTTAATCATTGAAAAACATTAAAATGTTTACTATATAGTTGCACCAGTTTCTCTTGATCAGAGTGAAAGAGACACTTTTTATGCATCAAAGCTTTATAATGCTTTGTGTCAGCCCCTTAAAGAGTAGAATAAAAAGGTGCTACATTACCGTCGAGGGCATTTTCAGGACATGTTTTTGGCAAAATCGGAAGTTTAAAATTCAAGCAATTATGCGTTTATAAGATATAGCACATGACAACTAAAAAAAATCACATTAGTAAACATACATTTGAATTAACCGGTTGACAACATATTCCAGAAGAAGTTTGTTGAAGGTCAGGTGTATAAGATGTCCTATTTTTCAGTTGCTCCTAGCAGTGGTTCTTACAGGACAACTACCCATACTTATAAGTTATTTTTCCAGATGAGGACCAAAGTGAGTGTTGTTGAGGGTCCCTTGCTTCCCATGTTTGGATTAACTTTGACTAATATAGTTGAGGTTAACCATCAAACCGTGGACAACGATTATTTGATTGGTTTGTTGTTTTCATATAGTTATCTACATATCTTCCTAATTTTCTTATTTTCCTTATGCTTCCCTTTGTTATTGTTCCTTTTTATTATTATTATGATTACCTCTTTCTTTTCTTAATCGTTTTTGTTGTTTAGATGACGTTGGCTTAATGACTGTAATATCGGAGGTAAGGGAGTATATTAAGGATGGGAAGATTACCAAGATGATTTTGCTTCAGCTAACTGATCACATGTTGATATCTTATTTTATGAGGCATGTCAAGATTTATCTTTGTTTTGTTTATAGAAGGGACCATTGTTTAAACTTCTGTTTGGTTTTTGTCACAAGTGGGAAATGTGAGATTTCTCTGTTTGGAGATTATGTGGATCACTTGAAACAACTCATGGCCAGAGTTGATGAAGGTTTGCATGTGCTGGATATGCAGTTCGCAAAAGTGAAGATTTTCAATGGTGTGTTTTTGGTCTATTTCTTCTAAACATTTTGAAATTTTAATGTATGAATATTCTTATCAGTTTTGTCATTGGTTGAATTTTTGTAGATGGATCCTTGGAAAATGTAGTGAATACTACCCGAATTATGATCAATCGGGATATATCAGAGGCTGCTGAATTTAAGAAAAGGTTAGTTATTTTATTTGGATTGTCGTGGTTTTTAATATATGTTTAGATTATGATACGCATTAATGAAATATGTATGTGTTGCGTTTGTTTACGCCCCAATGTCTGCATATTGTATCAATTTGGATTTAATTCAATCGGAAGCAGCTCCACTGTGCCGCTTATTGGTCTGAGGGGTAGACCATCAATAGATGAAGATTTCTTGCATCCCCATCCAAAGAAGTCTATTGCAGAACTGAAGGAAGTTGGGGAGAGTGATACGTTTATTGTTTGTGGTACATTTGATGGTATAGTTGAGGGACAGGAATCGTGGTACCCTTCTTTGATTAAAAAAAATTATCATTGTCCTGGTGGAAAAATTACTATTTTATACTTTAGTCCTTTGGCCGTCTGATACTAATCAATTTTTTTTCCTTTCTAAATAAATGTTTGACTTACATGTTCATAGAGCTGCCAGAGGAGTTGAGTTAGGAAGTTTATGCAAGATAAATTGCACTAATAATATTGTAAGAAAGTTCATGTTAATTATACAAAAAACATTATCAACAATCATATCTAATCAAATCTCAACTTCTATAGGTGATAAGTGAAGCTGTTTAAAAAATAGAAAGAAACTCAATGAAGTTCAAATTTATTTCTATGCCCTTTACCTTGCATTGGTTTCAATTAGTTTCATCTTAATTATTATCATGTTTTCCTGATTTCATGAACAAAGCATATCCTCTTTTCATGAATCAAGACTTGGTAGAGCTTTCATAAATATTTTGATAAATATTTCTAATGTTTGTGCAATATTCTTTAATTTGGTCATTTTTCCTTTTGGAACAGTTTTTTTTTACAAGATACGTTATTCAACCCGTGCGAAGCACGGGTTTGTAACTAGTTTATTATGAAAAACAAACAAAATGTACGCGCTTGAATACTTTTTTGGCTTAATTGCACTTTTGCCCCCTATATTTTGCCAATTGTGCGATTTTGCACCCCATTGTTTCAAACGAGCGATTTTGCACCCCATAGTTTTCCCCCTTTCTGATTTTGCACCCCAAAAAATAAAAAAATTTAGTTTTTTTCCAAAAAAAATTAGAAAAAAATCAGAAAATATAATCAGATTTTTTTTAAAATTCTGGAATTTAATTTTCAAAATACAAAAAAAAAGTAAATTTTCAAAATTTTAAAAAAATCTGACCTTTTTTTAAATTGGTATCCAGATTTTTAAAAATTAAAATCTGACCTTTTTTTAAAATTTTGAAAATTTACTTTTTTTGTATTTTGAAAATTAAATTCCAGAATTTTAAAAAAAATCTGATTATATTTTCTGATTTCTTTTCTAATTTTTTAAATTTTTTTCGATTTTTTAAATTTTTTGGAAAAAAACTGAATATTTTTTTGATTTTTTGGGTGCAAAATCAGAAAGGGGAAAAACTATGGGGTGCAAAATCGCACAATTGGCAAAATATAGGGTGCAAAATCGCACAATTGGCAAAATATAGGGGGCAAAAGTGCAATTAAGCCTATTTTTTTCCTTTAAAAAAATCCATTTATTGATTCATGTGTCAATTTTTACTCAATGTGTCAAAACCTTAAATCACTTATAAGATGGTTATGGAACATAATGATGGATCGAAACAAAAAATTTATTAGACATTTTTTATGAAAACAAAACCTTTTATAAACAAAAATTGTATTCAAACGAAAAAAAGAATTACTAGTAAATTACAAACTTTAAATACAAGATACTAGATTAGACCATCAATCCAAAAAAAAAACTAAGCCTATTTGTCATTAATTTGTTGACCAGGTAAAGTTTAACCATGATTATAGTTGGAAACTTGGAATGTTGAGAAAGAGCAATAACGGTTCTATGACCAAATGCTCACTTTATCGTTAGAAATGGAATTCTTTATTTTCTTTTATCGGTCAGAAAAATTCTCCTTTTGACTTGTTAGGCTTTGTTTGAGAAGAAAATTAGTAGCAGGGCAGCTAATATAGGCAACATTTTTTCGTAAATGAAAATTAGCCCTGCTTTTCGTAAAAAAATATTTATTATTTTTAGGAACTACATATATATATATATATATATATATATATATATATATATATATATATATATATATATATATACTCTAAAATTATTCATACAGTTCATAATCTTGCTTTTTATGTATTTATACAAAAATCATAATATTTTTTGTCCAAGAGGTAATTAATTGAAGTTGGAGCAAAGCTTTCTGGGACTAATCCGAAGACTCAACTCCACCGTCCATTCCCAGAGGTTTTGAAGTCGAATCAGAACTTTGCATAACACATTAATTGTTAGCATCAAAAGGATTTAAACATATAATCTAGAGAGAAGCACACTACGAGATCTCAAGTCCACACACGATGCCAACCCTATGGGGTAGAGAGACAAATATTGTTTCAATCAAAAATTGACGTCATGCTTATGCAAATAAACAAAAATTCTTCCTTGACATTAGGAGTGATTGCTTTTATTTTAGTGTGTCATGTCCATAAGTCATCTATACTAATTTCTTCCGGAAAAAGTCATCTGCACTAATATTTTCCATTCTATTGTCTGGTCAACATTCTGTTCCCTGCTCCCTCTAACGTCCAAGAAATCATACATAAGCAGAGACTTCAAAATTATTCTTCGTAAAAATCATTTTTCTTGTTTTTCTTTTTTGGGTTAATAAATGATTTTCTTTGTTGGTTATATGCATGTGATATATATATAATTTGGTGCTATATGTCACGAGCGAGGTTCTATGAATTAAAAAAATTATTAAGAGTATACATATGATGTATAATCATCAATGCATTTTATTGCCCACTACTTCTTGTTTATAATACCAACAGTACTATAAATTCGACCACATGAAACAAATCAAAGTTGTAATTTTTTAAAATAATAACAATATATTATATTAAAAATATTATAACATTATTTTAAAAAAATATTAGTTGTATTTTATATACACTGTTTACAATCACATGTTGCTCAAAAGAAGTGCTGCCAATGTTTGACTACGTTGAATATTGATTTATATATTACAGCTTTTGTTAACCTTTGCCGAAAGATGTATTATATGACATAACATACAATGGTATACGTTGACTGAGTGTGAATTTTAGATCCTTAACGTGTTGAAATAGATTAGTGTTCCCTTTGCTTTTGACACAATTAAGTATATTTTGTGACGTATATAATTTTCTAGTAATTTGAAAACTCTCTAGCAAACAACAGAGTTAAGCCAAATAATGTATTATTTGGTATACCTTCTTATTCCTAACATGTGAACTGTTGTTTAAAGGTTGTGCTAGTTTTAACTGCATGTGATTAACTTGTTTAAGTGCGTGAACGATTGAATGTTTATACTTTATTTATATTGTAATTTTGGTTTTCAGAAATCCAAGGTGTATTTGTCATTTGCCAATTAGAGAGTTTTCACTAATGATGTTGAACTGGATGAATCGAATAGAGTAATTTATTTATAGATAAAAAAAAGGCTTAATAGCAGTTTTGACCTCCTATGTTTACAGAAGTTGCGATTTTGGCCTCCTAACTAAAATAATTCGATTTTGGCCCCCTATGTTTTGCCCCCTTTGCACTTTTGGCCCTCTAGACCAATTTTGATTAAGTCAATGCTGACGTGGCGCCACATGTGTAATTTTTTTATTTATATTTTTTAATTAAAAAATAAAAAAAGTTTTTTTAAATTAAAAAAATTTAAAAAGTATTTTTTTAATAATTTAAAAAAATAAAATAAAAAAAATTACACACGTGGCGCCACGTCAGCATTGGCTTGGTCAAAATTGGCCTAGGGGCCAAAAGTGCAAAGGGGGCAAAACATAGAGGGCCAAAATCGAATTATTTTAGTTAGGGGGCCAAAACTGCTATTAAACCTAAAAAAAACGAGATTAAGAACAGTGAAAACATGAGGACAGCAGTACGTCATGATATCTGTATACAGATCTACATTGTCCTTTGTTGTTGTATGGTTTTAGGGTTGTATTAATATTTGACCAATAAGTTTTATCATATCTCAATATCTACTTGACAATGATAAAAATAATTTTGTAAGTGATACAACGCTTATATCACTTGTGGATCGTAAAGTTATACTATAAATCAAAGTCTTGATATCTCTAGAGTCTTGAAAAATGAAATTTCTTCAAAACTACTACGTCAAAAAGTTTATTTAGTACAAAAATTAAAGATAAAAATATATGAAAATTGTCTTTAACTTTGTTGTTAAATATTACATATTTCTATATTAGAAATTTATTTCATTTATTTTATTTCTTAAAAAATTTGGTCAGTAATACAAAATTTTACAGTATATGATCTAAAACCTGTTTTGTGTAAAAAAAAAAAAAATATCACATATTGTTTTGTTACTCTGAAATTAATAATAGATATGAGTAATAAAGTAAACAGATTAATAATAGATATTTTAACCACCTATAATTTGTTATACATGTGCATATAATATGATCTATTGATTTGTTTATCAACGGTTGTTATTGTTTATTTTATTTTTTTAGGCAAATTGTTCACTTTAGAATAACTCAATTCCACATGTATAATATAAGCAAACATTTATTTTTAGTTTCCCATAGATTTTATCCATCGAAGGTGATCTTGTATGAAGCTTTACTCGGAAATTAATAATAGATATGAGTAATAAAGTAAACAGATTAATAATAGTTATTTTAACCACCTATAATTTGTTATACATGTGCATATAATATGATCTATTGATTTGTTTATCAACGGTTGTTATTGTTTATTTTATTTTTTTAGGCGAATTGTTCACTTTAGAATAACTCAATTCCACATGTATAATATAAGCAAACATTTATTTTTGGTTTCCCATAGATTTTATCCATCGAAGGTGATCCTGTATGAAGCGTGTCAACATTAAATATAGGTAGCTCTCTCAGTTGATATTCGAAGTTACAATTGGATTGGTCGAGCAATTTCAGGGGCTTATTGAACACACCCATTTGAAGTCTTAGTTGGAGGCCCACTTGTGAAGCTTTGTTTAGTTAGTTTTAGCGTTCAACTTCTTGTTATTGAGTTAGTTAATACTAATACTCAATAACAGTTTTTGCATGTATAAAACCAATATGATTATTATTTCATCCTACTCTAAAGTGACTGAAGTCCATACCAATTTAATCAAAAGTTCGTTTTCAGAAGAAATGTTTCAATTGTTGAAAAGCAGGTTAATAAAGTGGAGCAGAAACAAGTGACATACCTTGTTCTAACTTCTAAGGAACATGCAAAGTGAAAGTAACTCGAATTAAGTGGCATGATGAGTGTTTTAGGCACCTATTCAAAATTGTGGACATTGGACATGAGTTTTAAAAATCTATTTTGTGAAAAGCAACAATTTTTTGCTCCCAACAAAACAAAACCTATATTTAGTGCTTTTCGTGCATAAGAAATGCTTACCAAGTTACTAGTATTTTTTCCATTTTTGCAGTACTAAACATGGCATATTGTTGCCTTATTCAGTTGTTCCTTAATCACACTTCACACCAGTGACAGTAGAACAAGTCATTCTATATAAATAATAAATTTTCAGTCATGAAGTGAGAAATCTTGAGGTTCCAACTTTACTGCTTGTAGCTTCATTCTGGTTGATGGTTCTACTCCAATTAGATTTTTCCACTATTTTTATATGACCGTTTATTTAAAATATCATAAGCTTCTTTATTTATTCATGAAGGTGTCTTCTAAATTTCTAATATTTTATTAAGAGAGGACGCTCTTGAGATTTTTTTTTTGTCAATTTTATATGACGCCCTTCAAAATTTCAACTATATAATTTTTTTTTTACACTACAATATCCCCAACTACTTTACCTCATTTTCTCTAACAAACAAATAAACAATAAAACTACTTTGTCAGTCTCATAAAATATGTTTCATTTTCACATTTTCTATATCTCAAAATAATTGTCATTTTAAAGTTTGAAGAGTCGTGCTAATTTCTTAATATATGTGATTTCTTCTATGTTGGTCTTATATTTAGAAAATGAAGTAGTGCGAGATTAACACTACAAGAAAAATGGGTTTTAACATCAGCAGAAAACAAGGCAAAAGGTGGACGCTAACAACTTTTAGCATCAACATAGTATCCAAAAAAGTGACGACAGTAAAAGCCTAGAACGAATAAATAAATGTAAATATTTTGCAAAAACGGCCAAATTTATCAATTGTCATAGATGCATAGTGGAATTGAATGACTAGAAAGTAGTGTACATAATATTAATTATACGTAAATGAAATAAAATAATTAATGTTGCATTGAAAAAGTAAAACGACGCTTATTTTGGGACTAATTTCTTTTGCTAATTAAAGTGACACTTATTTTGAGATAATACATGCACCTTGAGAAAATGATTATCTATATCAATTTTTAATGCAAAACAAGTATCTTTTTTCCCAACCAAGTTTAAGATACATCAGAAGGATAATGAAAATCACTGCGAGTAGTGTAAGAGATAGACCCTTCTCCTAAGAGATGAATGTTATCATTAGCTTGTCACCTAGTAAAAACAACCTGAAAATTGTTTTGGCAAGATAAAATGGTTCTACAATCTTCTATAATAGAACCATATTCGGATCTTATGATTTTGCCATGAGACACTTCATCAACAACTTGCTTACAATCAATTTCAAAAATGACATTTTGAAGGCCATCAACTATAATCCAATGTAGGGCATTAAGCAAAGCCCAGGCGTCACTGCTTGGAGATTCATATGCCACCAATATGTCCTTGCCATAAGAAACAAATCTTGATCATCTATCACATACAATCCAATACATGAACGTAGTTGTTGTTGGAAAGTGGCGCCGTCAACCATAACCTGGTTTGTTGCCAACATTGGATGCTATTGCTATCTATACATTATAGAAATAAATGTTAAATACTCACTAAATTATGATTACAACATATGCAAGTTAAAGGGCATTGCACGCCCTTATCATTTAGCTTGGGCCAACTGGGAAGAGTATTCCTCCAAAGTCTCCCCATAAATGGTTTGATCTTAGGAGGGATATGCAAATCCCAAAGCATAAGTCATTCTCCAATCATTTTAAGTTCATTATGATTCACCAACCTTCCATCAC
The DNA here is from genome assembly GCF_051527215.1 of Medicago sativa. Classification (NCBI taxonomy): domain Eukaryota; kingdom Viridiplantae; phylum Streptophyta; class Magnoliopsida; order Fabales; family Fabaceae; genus Medicago; species Medicago sativa. The sequence continues at coordinate 7,536,228 of NC_140753.1, forward strand.
AAACTATGTAAAGGAATTTTTAAGCTCATATATATGCACGATTAAGCCTTAGTAAAGGAATTTTTATAATCTCTCCAACATCATTGAAGGTTGAATAGATTCCTAATAGTGTCTTCATGCCTTGTACATGTATCAATATCAATCAAGTGGCTCATTGTATGATAATGAGACAATAGAGGACATAGTATTATGAATTCTTGGTTGGTCCGCACAACGTAGCCAAGAAACGAATTTTAATAGAAGACCCCCATCACCAATTTTCCAACGACTCTTTAAAAAAAAAACAATTTTCCCACGATGTCCTTCATTTAGCACTATCAAAGAATTACAAATACTACCCCAAATATAGGTGGGTATAACCAATGGTTGCGCCGAAAAAATTCCCTTGCAAAAATTATTTAGCTTTGAAAATTTTTGTCATTAAATAATTGATGTATTTGATTTATAATATATATTAAATACGTCAGTTATTAATAAAACTAAGAAATGATTTTATGTTATAATAATATCTGGGGAATTAGTCACTTTAGTCCCTGAATAGGAAATGAGTCGTCACTTTAGTCCCTAAATGCAGATAAATTGCAAAATAGTCTCTGAATGTAGACTCTGTTAGTCAATTTAGTCCTTGAATGCAGACTTCGTTAGTCAATTTAGTCCCTGAATGTAGACTCCGTTAGTCACTTTAGTCCCTGAAATTGACCAACAGAATCTACATTCAGAGACTGTATTGCAATTTCTCTGCGTTCAGGGATTAAAGTGACTACTCATTTCCTATTCAGGGACTAAAGTGACTAATTCCCCAATAATATATGGATGAAGTAATGTGAATAAGTAAAAATATTCAAACTAAACATTTAGTCAATACCGAAAGGAAGTGAGTAATGTATTTTTACTTTTGACAGGGAGTAAGTAATTTATGTAATCACCTCATTCCAACTCATCTAGATGTCCATTTCTTCTTTCTTATTTTGAACAGTCTTTTTCTTCTTAGAATTTGATTATCGGCTGCAATAGAACCTTTAATTAAAGGTTCACACTTACAGTTCACACCTCCTTTTCCTCTATAAATTCCTTGCTTCAAACAACTCAACAGACACATATTCTTCTTCTTTTCTTTATTTAACTTTCTTGTTGCCTTCCCTAAAATAATACAAATATGAACAAAATTGCAGCCCTATTCTTCATGACCCTGTTCCTCTCCTGCATGCTCACCCACTCTTCACGCCCTGAACCATCTTTTCAAAAGAAATCTTTGGTAGCAACACAGAATCAGGTTGGTAAATGCTATTATTCATTTTTTTGTTAATTTTTATACAACTTTTTCATGTCTTTTATTGGTGCTTAACAAGTGTATGTTTCCATCTACATTTCATATAGGATGTTGATGCAGTTGATAAAATTTGTGAAGGAGTTGAAGAGGAAGAATGCTTGATGAGGAGGACACTTGTTGCTCACATCGACTATATTTATACGCAGAAGCATAACCCTTGAAACAATCTTCACCATCCTTGTTTTCATCACTTATCTATTTCTAGTATTTTTCAGTACATAAGGTTCTGGTTTCTGGTTTCTGGTTTCATTTGAACCAATCTGCCAGAGGTTATTTACTTACCTTTCTGCTAATGATATATACACATGATAGCACAATAGAAAAGTGTAATAGAAGAGCGGAGAGACGGACGGTGTGTTCTTATGCACAAACCGAGTGTCTGTCTGAACACTAGTATGCTATAAAATATTAAATTATGTTATACTTTTGTGTTTGATGGTATGTTTACTAACTTGTATGCTCCATCAATCCATAATTATTATAAATATTATAGAAAAATATATGTTCGTAAATATTAGTCATCTTTTAAATTACATGTTTATTATTTTTTATATAAATATAATTATTATTAATAATGCTAATAAAATAAAAGTCATTATCAAATATACAAATGGTAATTTAGTAATAGTTATATGTAAAATATACACATTAATTATTCTATCAATTTATTTAGTTTATGTGAAAAGTTGAAAGGGACTTATGAAAAGGAGAGAGTTCCTTTAATTGAAGGATATAATCACTCTTCTCTTCCTTTATTTAAAATTGGACATTCAAAAACCATATGATATTCTTATATTTATAAGAAAATGGAGGTTATTATATTTATAAGTTTGCCTAGCCACAAACCTAGACCATAAATTAAACTACTTTATTTCTATGGTTTTCAAACGCTTGTGAATTGTAATACTAAGCGAGCTTGTGCATGAAGCTGCATAAAAGTGTTCCTCAATGAAATTATCAAATCACAGAAGAGCATACATCAATCACATTGAATCCATTAATTATCACAACAGTAGTATTTATGATAATCTTCTTTTTAAAATTAAATTATGGCTGAGAAAATAAGTGACAGAAAAAAGTACACCGTGACCGTGAGTATTTGACTTGTTAAGGGGCAACCATAACTGTATTTAATGCAAGCTATTACTCTCATCTGACTCAAATATTGAATGTGATCAACAACCTTTGCGGCTTCTTCAGATGGCCATATTGATCAAATTGGTTGATGGTTGAGCCTAAAGTTATAACTTCAGATATTATTTTAGACTTTATTTGACTTCCATATAAAGAGATATACGCAGCTAATGAAAGGACATGCATTTTGATGTTGTAGCAGGTTATCTCATACAGATATACCGTACAATACAGTGTGCCATATCACAGTTTAATACATCAACACCAAAACGCACCACTACCTCTAATTCAAATACTAAAATTACATCAACATATACAATGCAATAATTGATTTTTTTGGGACTTGTTCGGGTGTTTAGCAGGCAAGAACTTTGGGTAAAAGGAAAAGGAGGAATAAGAAATGGAGGAAATGATAGTCTCCCAATTTGAATGGGGTTAGGAGTTCATTTTTCTTCATAATACAATATTCCAAAAATGGAAGAAGTCAAAATTGTTTTAAATGAGAATTTGGAGTGTTTGAATAAATTCTTCAAATCCAATCTATATTGATATAATACTCTCAATTTAAATTATAGTAAATTATGTTTTCTGCAAAGTTCTTCCTCCAAAATTTTCTCTTCTACACTCTACTCCCTCCAAAATTCTTCATTTCCCTCCAAACTCCCAAACCCTTAGTCACTCCCGATACATAGGGGTGTTCAAACAATTCAGTTAACTGCACCAAACTATGAACCAAACTGCATCCAACCCTGTTTTGGACTGAACCATTTCAAACAGTTTTGAACTGAACCACTTTTTCAAACCAGTTCCAGTGCAGTTTAAATCCGGTTCAGAACCGGTTTGAATTTAAGAACTTTTTTTAAAAAATAAAATAAAATTATCTGCAAAATGTTTAACATCCCGAGAACAAAATTAACACCACTGGTCTTCCAATCTGATATATTGCATAAATCAGATTTCTAGCACATTTCTAGCACTAAACACAAAACCCTCACTTACCTGATCGGAGCGAAAAGGATTGAAACCGGAACCAGAACCTTCATTTTCAACTGCGGTGGCGGTGGTTCTGGTCTTAGACCTTGCGGTTTGTGACGCTGATTGCTTCCTGAGTTTGACAAGTCTCGGCTTCGACCTTCCACGTGCGGTTGCGGCGGTAGGAGGATTGACGGCGTCGGCGTTGAAAGGAGCAAAGGGGAGAGGAGAATGTGGAGTTGTGTCATCTGAGTTGATCGGAGAAGGTAAGTGCATCGGAGCCGGTGACATTGAATTTGGGATGAGTAGGGTTTTCGAATTGAGTTTGTGGTGTTGTTTGTTGCAACGGGTTGAAGAGTTCAAATTCACACGCACTCTTCAACGCTAATCAAATTTGGTTGGGTTAATTGAGTGATTAATTGATTGCAAAAACCGGTTTAAAATGGTAAATCGGTTCGAAACTGGTTCGAAATAAATAAACCGGTTCAGAACCGGTTTTAAACCGAACTGGAACTGGTTTGAAAAATAAACCAGTTTTTTTTAAAGTGGTTTTAAAAACTGAATTGTATCCATTAATGTGGTTCAGTTCCAATTCAGTTTAGAACCATGAACACCCCTACCGATACAGATACTTCCGGCTTATTCCACACTGTCAAGCCCCAAAATTTGTTAAAGAAAGACAGCAGTTCAAACTAGGGGTGTAGGTTTACTAAACCATATATAAGAAAAATCATTTTCAAATTAAATGTTTATGATTGAACAAAATTAATTCCTAAAAATTGGTTTATGATTTCATAAATCTGGTTTTTGAAATGGATTAGATTTAGAAACGCAGTTGAATCAGAAAATTTTATATTAATGCAAAATCTACATTTAAAATGAATCAGAAAATAGCAGTGGTGACAAATATAAACCAATCTCAATCACATAATCCTTCATGAATGATAAGTCGAATATTCACAGAGATTTTAAGAAAGGGAAGGTGTTAAGATAGTTATGGTTTGTTAGTTAAGTGTGTGTTAGTCAATTTGGAATTAGTTAGGAGTTAGTTACTTCATTAGTAAGAGTAGTTAAATTCTATAAATAGGACTAATTTACTATCTTTTATCAATCAATATGCTTTCTTATGAGCTTTTACCTCATGAGTATTCCTATGCTCTCTTTCTCTCGTATGAGTCTGATCTACGGCACTATGATCCCATGATTCTTCACAAAAGGGAACACCAATAATGGCTCAGAGCAGTTGAAACCGTAGAGTTATGGGCGCAGATAGGGACAATGGCAACCGAGCTGCGATATCGGTGGAAGAGGGCTGTTTTTTTGGAGCATGAGATAGTGACCTCGGAGGTGAGGCACGGGGGAGGGAGAAAGGGAAACTGCAACCATTACATCATACACCCCCAAAGAAATGAGACTCTATGTTCCTCAACATCATTTTGAAATAGCCCAGAATGAGGCCAATTCAAACCAAGACAACCAGCACTTGGTGTTATGACAATGAGATGCACCAGCTTCCATAATCTGGTTCAGCGAAATTCTGCTCCCTTCCTCCCAAGTCAAGACCAGCCCACCACAAGACCTTCCATGTTTCTCAGCATCTTTCTAATTTACTGCATAACAAATTCCAGAGCCGAATGGTATATTCTTTCCAACCACACAACAAACTTAGTATTCCCTGTTTATATATATGCACATGCAGCAAGTGACAGAATTACAGACTGTAACAATAAACTGTGCACCACATTTCTTATCCAACCACTCAACTCTTTTGTTTCTAAATTCTAGTAGGTTTTACTAAATCAGACCGAGGCAGGCCTGCAGATTCAAGCACCATTGTGAGATGGTGTATGTAATTGAGATTGTTCACTTTAATTTTCAACCAATTCCAACTTCCAAGCTACAACATTTCCTCATACACCAAGTCTTCCACCTTGACTTCACTGTCGTGAAGTACTTTCCCGTTTCTTGTCTTCCATATATGCAAATAACAGATATGTTGCTTGCTGTTCGAAAACTCAGTGGCCACCAAATGATTTGTCAGTGACTATACGGGTGATCTTTGAGTGGTCTAGAAAACACTCAGTCGGTATACACTTTGTTCCATAGTGTAACAAAGTGTATATAGGGCTAAATCTTAATCTACATAGCAAGAGTGATCTACCAAGTACTTGACCGATATCCAGAGTTCTATTTATGATATGAAACAACAGATTACAACCCACAATTAGCTAGCTAATATATAACAACTATCTCTTTACGATTCCTATTAAAATGGCAGTGAAAATGTAGTCTGTGCTGATCTGAACTTCTACTAATATGATATATGAAGCAAGCAAACTATGTACCGAACATTTCGTAAGTACAATTCCAAGTGCAATGACAGGGCCGCAAGTGTACGGCTATGTCGGTTTTAGTATAAAAAGTATCGTATCCACAGAGACCAATTTAACAACTACCGAAGTTTTACTGTGTTTATCTAAGGCGAAATCAAAATATTTTGGAATTTGCACGGAATAAAATAGGTTTTAATTAATTTATGGACAAGGAGAGACCAAAACGAAGGTTTCCGTCGACTTCCGTCACTCACGTAAATTATTGCGCTAATTAAATGGTAACGAGAGAATTAAAACTGCTTGTAAAATTTATCGAACAAGAGACAATGTTTGCTTTCGCAACACGTTGTCGGAATTTCTAGACACGTAATAACCTACTTTCGTAGCGTATAATTACAGGCCTAAAAATTTCTTTTTCTAAATTCAATAAACTCTTAATTAAAAGAAAAGAAATGCTTTCGCTTTAACCTTTTCTATTAAAAACTTGATATTTTTCTAAGTCGGATATCGTTTTCGCTCTTTCGATGCGTAAACGATATCTCGGTATCTCTACTTTCGTAGTAGATTTTTAACAATTACAAAACAGAATTTTTCAAAACAATTGTTTAAATTCTCGTTACACTAAAAGACGCGCGTAATTTACATGAGTTCCGTCGGTACGACGGAACCTCGTTTTGGACTCAATTTAGACTACTCAGACATAATTAAATTATACACTAAAATTACTTTTGCATGATTCATATTAAAAAAAAAAAAGCAAATAAAGTAACCGAACCTGGAATAAGTTGGAAACTTTATTAAAGAGAACAGCCACGCCAGTAGCAATTCAAAGCGATTGGAATTGAAAGAGAAGAGCCACGCAGCAACAATTGTGTTATATATATGGAATGGAATACGGCACACAACAAACTAGCTGAATCGGAAATCAATAGTAGTTAGTAATAACAGCAGCAGCAAATGAAGTTATGGAAAAGGTCAACAGGTAGCCAATTAATAATATTACTATGGTAGAATTTGTGCATAACCGATTCATGAATATGTAAAGGCACATCAGCAATGGAATTAGCGTGCTTCAATAGAATAAAAACAGTGGCAATGAAACTAACAAGGATTGGAATTAAATAATCGTAAAACAAAAACTCTCAAGGTCCTTAACGATGCAATAGCTAGCGTGAATGAAACGGAAAAACTAATTGAAATTAGTAACGTGAATGAGCAATATCATTGGCAACGTGAATGCAAAGAATAAAGGGACAATTCAAACTTTGAATTAAATTGAATGTAAAATATACTGTAGAACTGTATTGTGAATTACGGTATCTAGGGTTCTAGTAAAATAAAACTGAAAATAGAAAAATAAAAACTCCGGTCCTCTCAATTGAGTGTCTCTTGTGCTTTTATAGTCAAATTTTTGAGCAGAAAAATTGCCAAAGGTCGTTGGGCTTGTGACATATATTTCTTTTTTTTCCTCTTTTTCCTTCACTTCTGCTTTTTACACCTTCTGTTCCTGAAACACATAAAAATGCCAGCCAGTAACCGTGCAAAACACAATAATTAACTCTAAAATAAATGAAAAACAAACTATTTAAACAATGTATTTTGCATGTTATCAAACTCCCCCATACTTGAACCATTGCTTGTCCTCAAGCAAAATGCAAGGGACGACAACAACATAATTCAGAAAAATAAAATGAACTAAAAATCAATTGCATTTTTATTTTTCAAGGCTTTGTTCTCAGGATGCATTTATCACAACCTAAACACTTTTCAAGGGTCACATCAACCCTACAACAGTTTCAATTGAGTGTGTGTGTGGAGTCCAGCTTTTTATTGCGCCTGTGTAAGAGGTATTATGAGGAAACAGGTTCTAACTTCAACAGTAAATCAACCGAGAAAAGTCATTTCTTCATTTCATATAAGAGAGATGGGAATTTAGTTAGAACTAAATTAACAATTTAAGCACAAGGGGATGCAGATTGCTTAGGGGCTATCTATCCTCATAGGAAGTCTTTATGGAGAGGGTGTCCTTTCCTCCTAGATTCAAAATCACCCTAAGTAGTGCTGCAAAAAATTTTATCATCTCCGCGTAGGAAGTCTTTATGGAGAGGGTGTCCTTTCCCCCTAGCTTTGATGAATTTATTTCCTCTTTTGAGGGATTTGGAACTTAAGTTCAATTTAGGGAGTCACCACCACATTTAGGAAGTCAGAGAGAGGGTGTCCTTTCCTCCACATGTTGGTGCCATTCTCCCGCCCCATTTTAGTTTAACATATTATAACAATAAAGCACATTATTTCCCACACAAACTTATACTACTTTTACTCTAAAGACTTTTAAGGGTCTAAGTTACCATTAAAGTTAGAACGTGCTCCTTAAAATACCTACTCATACACTTACTCAAAGACTGCAACTTTGTGCTTTTCTCAAAAAGAGAATTTTCACATTGAAACATGATATGAGTTTAGTGAAACTTAAAAAGGGAAAGGGTGTTTACATGCATAAAGTCATCATCGAACTCAGCCTTAAATTTATTTTTATTTTTTTTTTATTTTTGAAATTTTATTGGTTCATAAAACGGGAGAATTAGACAACAAAGCAAAAACTACACATTTTTTTTTGACTCGATAATTAAGACTTAGACTGTTAAGGTGGGAAATTCCTCCCCCACACTTAAAACTGACATTGACCTCAATGGAAATAAATAAAAATAAAAGAAAAGGAAAGACACTACCTGGTAGATCAATCGTCGTCTGGGTCATCTGGGGGCATCCAATGATGCTGGATCATCCATATATCCTTGCCAATTTTTTTCTCTCTTGCCTTTGGGACATGCCACCTATCCTTGTCAACTCTGACTGATCTTTTTATTTCTTTAAAAAAAATACATAAAAATAAGGTCAATAAATAAAACCTGTGGGTTGCCTCCCACGCAGCGCTTCATTTAACGTCGGTAGCTCGACGCCTTACTCAGCTTTCAGGGGGGTTCCAACCTATAAGTCGAGAGTGACTCTGACGAGTACTCCTTAACACACCGATCTATGGTATCAACAAGGCAGCATGAGTCATTAATTGATGAGCTTTTCATAAATTTGGATAAGAGGAACTCAATTTTTTCATCTCCAACCTCAAAGGTTATTTTTCCCTTCTTCACATCTATAATAGCACCAGCGGTAGCTAAAAAGGGTCTTCCTAGGAGGATAGGAATGTGAGCGTCTTCACTTATGTCCATCACCACAAAGTCAGTGGGAATGTATAGCTGACCAATTCTTAGAGGAACATCTTCCAGTATTCCAACTGGGTATTTTATGGATCGGTCAGCTAGCTGTAGGGACATTTTTGTTGGTTTCAACTCTCCTAGATTGAGCCTCTTGTAGATAGACAGAGGCATGAGACTCACACTAGCACCTAAATCACAGAGAGCTTTATCAATGACGTAGTTGCCAATAACACAAGGAATAGAAAAACTCCCTGGATCTTTCAATTTAGGTGGCATCTTGTTTTGAATGATAGCACTACACTCCTCAGTGAGTGCTACAGTATCATCGTCATCAACCTTCCTCTTATTTGTCAGAATTTCTTTTAAGAATTTCGCATAAGAAGGCATTTGAATGATAGCCTCTATGAAAGGGATGTTGACATGGAGCTTCTTCAAGAGCTCAATAAACTTCTTAAACTGACACTCACTCTTTGACTTAGCTAGTCTCTGAGGGAACGGGATCAGAGGTTTGTAGGGTGGTGGAGGTACATAGGGTTTCTCTTTTTCTTCCTCCACAACCTCTTTTCTCTTTAAGATTTGCTCACTCTCTGTAGGCATAGACTCCATTTCAGCGCCTTTCTTCTCACCTGGGCTCTCTAACTCTTTTCCACTGCGCAGGGTAACAGCATTCAGCTCCCCTTTTGGGTTTGTTTGAGGTTGCGCAGGGAATGTTCCTAATGGTGCAGCTGCAGATGCTTGCTGTTGGGCCACTTGAGAAATTTGTGTTTCCAACATCTTGCTATGAGTGGCCAACATATCAACTTTAGATGCAAGCTGCTTAATCATTTCATTAGTGTGGATATTCTGATTCAAGAATTCTTTGTTCTGTTGGGTCTGAGCCATGACGAAGTTTTCCATCATTAGCTCCAGGTTAGACTTTTGAGGAGCAACAGGGGCTGCTCTTTGACCTTGGAAACCAGGGGGTGCAATGGGTGCAAGATTTTGCGAATAGGTGGGATTGCTATTTTTATATGGGAAATTAGGATTTCTTTGCCCGTATGGGTTCCCATGCGCGTAGTTTACCTGGTCCGTAGCGACTAACAGATGACACTCAGTAGGAGTGTGTCCAGGTGTACCGCAAATCTCACAGTTAGGGGCCACAACGGCCACGGGGGCAGGTGGAGTGATGGTTAGACTATCTATCTTTTTATATAGCGCATCAACTTTAGCGCTCAGATGATCAAAACTGCTAACCTCGTACATCCCTGCCTTGGGCTGGCCTTTTTCAGCTAGAGTGCGCTCGCTCCCCCATTGGTAATGGTTCTGGGCCATATCCTCGATCAGGCCCCAAGCCTCAGCAAACGGCTTGTTCATTAGAGCTCCTCCCGCAGCGGCATCGATAGTCATCCTTGTGTTATACAGGAGACCATTGTAAAAGGTATGGATGATCAGCCACTTTTCCAAACCATGATGCGGGCAAGCTCTCAAAACATCCTTGTATCTCTCCCACGCTTCAAAGAGCGATTCTCCGTCTTTCTGCATAAAGCAGGTAATTAGGTTCCTCAATTGTGCCGTTTTGCTCGGCGGGAAATACCTAGCGAGGAACGCCTTTTTTAATTCGTTCCATGTCGTTATGGAATTTGACGGCAGGGAATTAAGCCATGCGCTGGCTCTATCCCTGAGGGAGAAAGGAAACAAACGCAGGCGAATGGCTTCAGGGTCGACGCCATTCACTTTCAACGTCTCAGCGAACCGCACAAAGGTAGCAAGATGCAAGTTCGGGTCCTCCGTTGGGTTTCCGGAGAACTGATTTTGTTGAATTATCTGCACTAAGGAGGGTTTGAGCTCGAAGTTATTCGCCGCAATGGCAGGGCGAACAATGCTCGTATGAGGCTCCTCCTCAGAGGGCACAGCGAAATCCTTCAGTGGCCGGTTATCGTTGTTGTTGTCGCCCATTTCTGATTGAGTCTCAGACTGCGACGGGGTATCGATGAACAATCGGCGCCTAGCTCGAAAGTAGCGCTCAATTTCGTCAACGTAGCTGACTAGATTTTCGGCACTTCGGGTTTTTCGCATGCAAAGTTTTTTTTTTTTTTTTTTGATAAATAAAAGGGCCTTAGTCTAAACGGTGTAACAACGGAGTAGCGATATTGCCAAAAATTGGTCCCCGGCAACGGCGCCAAAAACTTGACAGGGCCGCAAGTGTACGGCTATGTCGGTTTTAGTATAAAAAGTATCGTATCCACAGAGACCAATTTAACAACTACCGAAGTTTTACTGTGTTTATCTAAGGCGAAATCAAAATATTTTGGAATTTGCACGGAATAAAATAGGTTTTAATTAATTTATGGACAAGGAGAGACCAAAACGAAGGTTTCCGTCGACTTCCGTCACTCACGTAAATTATTGCGCTAATTAAATGGTAACGAGAGAATTAAAACTGCTTGTAAAATTTATCGAACAAGAGACAATGTTTGCTTTCGCAACACGTTGTCGGAATTTCTAGACACGTAATAACCTACTTTCGTAGCGTATAATTACAGGCCTAAAAATTTCTTTTTCTAAATTCAATAAACTCTTAATTAAAAGAAAAGAAATGCTTTCGCTTTAACCTTTTCTATTAAAAACTTGATATTTTTCTAAGTCGGATATCGTTTTCGCTCTTTCGATGCGTAAACGATATCTCGGTATCTCTACTTTCGTAGTAGATTTTTAACAATTACAAAACAGAATTTTTCAAAACAATTGTTTAAATTCTCGTTACACTAAAAGACGCGCGTAATTTACATGAGTTCCGTCGGTACGACGGAACCTCGTTTTGGACTCAATTTAGACTACTCAGACATAATTAAATTATACACTAAAATTACTTTTGCATGATTCATATTAAAAAAAAAAAAGCAAATAAAGTAACCGAACCTGGAATAAGTTGGAAACTTTATTAAAGAGAACAGCCACGCCAGTAGCAATTCAAAGCGATTGGAATTGAAAGAGAAGAGCCACGCAGCAACAATTGTGTTATATATATGGAATGGAATACGGCACACAACAAACTAGCTGAATCGGAAATCAATAGTAGTTAGTAATAACAGCAGCAGCAAATGAAGTTATGGAAAAGGTCAACAGGTAGCCAATTAATAATATTACTATGGTAGAATTTGTGCATAACCGATTCATGAATATGTAAAGGCACATCAGCAATGGAATTAGCGTGCTTCAATAGAATAAAAACAGTGGCAATGAAACTAACAAGGATTGGAATTAAATAATCGTAAAACAAAAACTCTCAAGGTCCTTAACGATGCAATAGCTAGCGTGAATGAAACGGAAAAACTAATTGAAATTAGTAACGTGAATGAGCAATATCATTGGCAACGTGAATGCAAAGAATAAAGGGACAATTCAAACTTTGAATTAAATTGAATGTAAAATATACTGTAGAACTGTATTGTGAATTACGGTATCTAGGGTTCTAGTAAAATAAAACTGAAAATAGAAAAATAAAAACTCCGGTCCTCTCAATTGAGTGTCTCTTGTGCTTTTATAGTCAAATTCTTGAGCAGAAAAATTGCCAAAGGTCGTTGGGCTTGTGACATATATTTCTTTTTTTTCCTCTTTTTCCTTCACTTCTGCTTTTTACACCTTCTGTTCCTGAAACACATAAAAATGCCAGCCAGTAACCGTGCAAAACACAATAATTAACTCTAAAATAAATGAAAAACAAACTATTTAAACAATGTATTTTGCATGTTATCATGCAATTACCTGTCAGTCGTCAGATATCAACGATTCCACCTCTACTGATGATGAAAGAATGATAGGCAACAAAAAATTGCAATACATTCATTTAGTATAAGCACATATACAGAATAGGCAAGGCTAAGCCGGTTGATAAAATGCCAAAGTTTAAGAACAAGGGTTAAAAAGTAACAATTTTTACGCCAGTGGCAGTGGCTTTAACCCTTTTATTTTGGTGATCCTGAGTACCTTTCCATCAGATAGACAAGAGACTAATCACTTGAGATAAAAAAATCAGAGTCTCTTCAAGTAGGACTAACACACTCCTCATGCAAAACACTATAAAAAAAAGGAGGATTGCAGCTACTCAGAGTTAATAGGTCATAAGGAAATCTGAGTCAGCAGTCCACCCTCTCATAAGGAAACAGAGATTTTATATCGAAAGAAAGGAGAAAACATGACACCTAGTCAATATAAAAATCACATAAAACAACATATGCAGATTGGTGTATTTACAAGAAGCTACCAATTCAAGAGTTAGTGTCTTCATTACATGCCAAACAAAGAAGACTCCTAGATGTTGAATTTGAGGTTTTCTATGAGGAAGTTTCGGAAAGTGGCTGTCCCATGCATGTGTGATACAAAACAAGAGAAAACAGAACAGTAGGAAGTATCATATCATGTATAAGGTCACTGTACATCTTTTACTATATAAAGGTTTTCTAAATCATTTACATAATGAATCCATGCATGATATAAAGATATCATAATACAGCACTGAAGCAGCAGAATAAAACTTTCCTAGTTCAAATCACCAATCATATTCATTATCTACATGGCGAATGAAACTAGTAACCACCACTTAAGCAGGCACCAAAGCCCAATTGCAATCCATTATGTGCAGGCACAACGCGAGACATATTGCAACAATAACAGAGAATTTAGCTGCAGCATATCTCATAATCTCAACCACTTCCTCGTGAACATTGTGAGCACATCTTCTCACAGAACCACACAACGTTTGCAAAATAAACTCCATGAAAGATCTAACTGTCTCAAATGTGACCCTCCCAGTCACATCAAGAACAAGTCTCCTATTACTAGGAATAGCCAATGTGGATGAAACCTTGCTGACCCAACCACCTTTATCCTCTTTATCACAAACATCTCTTTCTGATTCAATACACGATGTCTCTACAGAACTTAGAGTTTCTCCAGCATCAAAATAAGAACCTGAACCTGAACCTGAACTATCGTTCGGGTTCGAGCTATTAAACACCTCATGAGACGTTTTAACAAGACTCTCTATAGCGCCATTACAAACATCAACCAACATTTCTCTAACCCTAGTCTCATGTTTCGGGTTAGTTAATCCAGAAAAGAATTCATCATAAGTATTGATATGCATTGTCTTATCAAGATAAACTGCAACCAATGTACTAACAAACAATTGAACAAAATTCCCAATCAGCTCCCCACACTTATCACTACAAACAACATCAACCCATTTCGGCACACCAGAATCCAAATCAGAACAACCCGATTCTCCACTTCTCGAATCCAACCCTCCACTGCATTTACCACCAGCATCTGAATAAAACCCAAGAACAATATTCCTAGCAAAACTTCCAACAACAACAGAAGCAAATCCCGAACCAGCCGGTGTAAACAATTTATCAAACACCTTGTCAGCAACATTTGAATCGGATTGATTTTCATCAGCCTGGCTCATGGATTGATAACCATTCACAATTCCAACAGTCACAGCACGTGTCACACTAGCCAAAGAATCCGAAAACTGTTCCGAGCGCGATAATTTCGCAATTTGATTCAAACTATTAGGAACTTGATCAGAATCAGATTGCAAAAAATTCTTGACATCTTTTGTGACAATACCAATGGTATCTGCAGATTCTGAAACAGCTTCTGCTACAGAAACTAAAGAACTCAGAAGCTTTGAAATTTTCTTTCTCTTTCGAGCTATGAATGGTGCGTGATAAGCACGGTAACTAACGTAACTGCTAAACCCGATTGAAACTAAGATTAAGGTCCATTTCTTTCTTTTACGGACATAATCGAAAGCGTTTTCAACTAATTGCAGTTCCATTAACTGAAAAATTAGTGACTAACGATGTAGATTAGAGAAAGTGAGAAATTTGAGGTGGAAATTATGGAGTATGGAAGAAGGTTTGCAATTGGTGGAAGAAACCATGGTTTTTAATTTACTTATCAATGGGTCACATTTGAATTATAACAGCCACTAAAATATTCATTTTTTTAATTGTGGGAGAGGGTGGGTTTGGACTTTATGGACACTTTATCTGTTTTGGGATAAAGCCCGTGAGATTAGAAGATTGCTTAGGGCAAAATTGAGGATTGAAAATCCCGCAAAATCTTGGCACAATTTTGTGCATGTTTTGAAGTTTTTGGTTCAACAAAAATCGGGGTACAATTTGGTAAAATCAGGACCGATTTTGCAGATAAGGTTTATATAGTATTGTATGAATGGCAAAATCGGGGCACGGTTTCTCAGGATTTGAGCACTATAAAAGGCTTCATTCTTCATGTTTTTAGAGAGGCTTCAAGAGAGCGAAACTTAGGAAATTAAAGGAGGTAACTTTAGGGTTCATGGTCTTTGGTGAGGTTTCTCTTGGGTTAGGAAACATTTGTAAACACCTTGAACGAGTGAAAATCATTGAGTGTATTGTTCTTTAGAGAGACTAGGAAAAAGGTAGAAATTAGGGTTTGTTCTTTGTGAGCTTGTTGAAGTTAATTTCTTGTAACCCTTTTATATCTCTTTGTAAAGAACTCATTGATAGTGAATTGGAGAGATCAATCTCTCCTTCGCGGTAGGTCAATTTGGACTGAACTGAGTAAACATTTTTTGTTGTGTTTGTTTCTCTTCTCTCTCTATATTTGCTTGTGGTTTTGTGCATTTCACTTGATTCCTAGATTATATCTAGATTTGTTGTTGTTGTTGCTGCTTGAGGTTACTTTGATATTAGTTGCTACTTTCCTTTACTCCATAAATCTAAGTTTATTAGTGTGAGATTTGAGTCTGAATTCACAACAATAATTACGGCTGGTGTCATAAACATTTTTCTTGGTAAACGGTCATGTAAACACTTTTCAATAAAGTTGGATGAAAAAGGGATCAACTTGTTACAAAGCAAAAATTAAAGGACTAACTTGTTCACTTTTACTGACATAAAAGACTAATTTAAAACTAAAAAGAATATTATGATACAAACGTTAAACTTAAAGTATCGCATAATGCATTTGACTATTAAAATATATCAAACTTTCCACAATGCATTTGACTATTAAACAAGACCAATTCACAATATATTTTTATTTCAAATGTCTTTAATTGTAAAGTTCTCAAATATTTTTATACATATATTCTTTAGTGTATCCGATCAATCCGACCCAAGCCAACATGATGTTTATCGGCTCGACTCAGTATGGGCTTTATCTCAAAAATATGCACATTCAAACTAAACCAATATGTATGTTTATGATCGGTTTAGGCAACAAGTTAGTTCATTCAAAACATAACCAAATTGACCCACAAACACCCCTACTTGAAAAACAAAATTTAGATGACTTGAGCAAAACGTTATGTTGACTAACAGAAGAATTTGACGGTGGGGGTATATTGATTAATGTTGTGCAATTTCAGGGGAGTAGTTGAAGTTTTGTTAATTTCAGGGATAATTGATGAATCTTACAATTTCAGAAGATAAGTGCCTATTTACTCAATTTAATTCATATTGATGAACTCCTTATTTAGTGAAATGGCTTGATTGTTGTTGTAGAAAAGTATTGGCTAATTGGGATTTTGGTGTGAAAAGTGACATTTTTGTCAAGTAAAAAAAACTTATGTGAAAAGGAACTGGTGCACACTGGCTCTGCAATTCCGGAAGGGATTCCCAACCGCAAATTTACACAAACAACATGATCATAGATATCATCTTATGCCACCACAATCTCACCATTGACTGTGTTTACAAGTTTTCCAGAGTATATATACCATAAGGGAGTGCCACCTAGAAAACAAGAGACACACGTGGCAGTATCTCAAAGTTCTCTCTCAAGCCTACCTGTTCCTAAGTCACTACTAGATTAGCCCCATTTTGCAAAGCAAAGAAAGGTGTTGTTCCACCAGATTCCCGATTCTAACGCCAAAACAAAACAAACCCTCGTATATTCATCCTATCACCAAAAGCCACGACTATTCTTAAAGAAGCATTTCCAGATTCTAATTTCTCAAAATATATATCACATTAATTCTCTTTAATACATATATATTTCCTTCTTTAATTTCATTTCCATTATCATCCCAAGATATTTGGAACGCTCTTTTGTATATATGACACTTTTTTTTTTTGAAGGATTGTATATATTAGTGGAGAAACCTAATTCCATGTTTTCATAATTCTACAACAATACCACACAAAACTGAGTCTTGCATTTCAGATTTCGTTTTGCTATACATATGCAACAAACAACACTTGTCTTTCCAGTTTCCACACCCAAAAATAGAAAATCAAGTTTTCTTTGATCCATTTCTTTCTCAAACCAAAACCTAAGGTAATTTCTTCGTAATTTCAGTTATTTTCATTTTTTTTTTCTGTTATGAATTCATTAGAATTAGAAGTTTCTGAGAACGACCAAGTTGGTTTGTTCCAAACAGAGTGATTAGATTAATTAGCAAGGAAGTGTAATTATGTAGCTAATTAATCGGGTTTCTGTTTCATCGCTTAGGAAACAAGATAACGGCTTCATTCGTTCCTATAATTATATGCATATTGTTTCACGTTATTATACTTTGAATATTTCAAAATTATGTACAGCCTGTGATTATGTGAATCTTTATTCTCTTTTTTTTCTTCTATAGAAACTCTTCTTCCCGCATTATCGCTAAAAATCCACCACAAAATTAAACAACTTGTGGAATTGTTCATAGTAGAAGAAAGAATGGACACAGTTTTTCATTCTCGTGTTGATAGAGAGATTGAAACACTTACTGAAAGATTACATCCAGCCAGGTAACACTTTGTTTTATGTGATTATTTATATTCCGATTAGTTAATTAATTATGTAGATTACTTTATCAGTACGTAATTAATTTTCTGCTAATTGGCAGGGTTTGTATAGACAATAATACTTGTAAAGACTGTACTGTTGTGAAGGTTCGATACAATTCTCTAATTTTTTTAATTCCTTTATGTCTTGTTTTGTAGTGATCTTGCAAAGTTCAAAATAAATCATGCCTCTTATGTATATAGAAATTTAATTTGGCTGGTATTCCTCTGAAAATGACGTCATGCTGTATTAAAAACTAGAGTCGGTTTATTCATAAAATATTCCAAAAAAGGACACACAAGTTTAGAAACTGGAAGGCATATGAAGTACAAAACCGAAGCGGACACTAGATACTTCGACACGTTTGAGAAAATAACACTATTTAACTTATGTTTAAAATCACGGTAAGTGACCATTGTGATTTTCCAAAAGCTACATTTTGTAGCTTCTGTGAAAATCACGACAGATCACCTTGATTCAGATATAACGATCATGATAACAATTATACATTTAATACAGTTATTTATGTCGGAGTCATGATGAAGGTATCGAATGTGTTGGACACTGAACACGTTTTTTATCAGAAGTGTTTAGAAGAACGTTGAAGGTATCGAATGTGTTGGACACTAAACACGTTTTTTATCAGAAGTGTTTAGAAGAACTGTTGTATCATAATTTATTATACATCCGTACCTAATTATAACAAAAAAAAGTTGGTAAAGAAGTTGGTAACTATAAGTCACTAGTAACCATAGCATTTTGACTTAATTTTCTTATGAAAAGTTAGTAACATTTATTTAATTACAATGAGAATTGTATTGAATGTTGCCGACATATACAGGTTGATAGTGCAAACAAGTATGGGATATTATTAGAGATGGTACAGGTGTTGACAGATCTTGACCTCATCATTTCCAAGTCATACATTTCCTCAGATGGTGGATGGTTTATGGACGGTAAGTGTTTATCCTTCTTAGAGTGGAATTCCTTTAACATTGTTTTTTCCTGTATTTTTCCATAAACCATGATAATGATAATTGATCAATTTATCACTAAAAAAAGCTACATTTATCATTTTTTTTGAGCTATTATTATGACTACCACATTATCATATGATATCAGCAAAAAAATTAGTGGTTCGGTTCTGATACAAGTTGTGTGGTGCGTGTCTCTTTATGTTACACAATGCAGTGTTCCACGTCACGGATCAAGCTGGCAAGAAGCTCACTGACAGGAACCTCATGCACCAAATTGAGAAGGTTTTTTTGTCTCTTCCTATCAATAAAATATTCAGTACCATACTTCTGATTGAATGTGTATTTAGTGTTCAATGTGTGTCAGTGTCATACACCGACACAATATTGGCATATGTCATTACAGTCAATTATATTATTTTCTCAGATAATTATCAGTTTTAATGTGTCATTTCGGTGTTGGCGTTGTGTTCGATGTGTTTCTCAATTGTTTCAATCATATGAAGTAACTAATTCAATTATACGAAATTAAATAGAAGATGTATTTATGTTCGTAGGAACTATGTACCACTTTTTTGTCTCTTCCTATCAATAAAATATTTTGTACCATACTTCTGATTGAATTCGTATTTAGTGTCCAAAGTGTGTCACTGTCATACACCGACACAACACTGACACATGTCATTATAGTCAATTATATCATTTTCTCAGAAAATTATCGGTTTTAATGTGTCATTTTGGTGTTTATGTCGTGTTCGGTGTGTTTCTCTATTGTTTCAATCATATGAAGTAACTAATTCAATTATATGAAATTAAACAGAAGATGTGTGTTTATGTTCACAGGAACTATGTGCCACAAGAGCAAAAGAGGACATAGATGATGAAGCAGAACTCCAAGGCTGCGCAGAATATTCACAGTCAAAATACTCAAAACAAATTGTGTCAAAGGAGAACACAGCATTGGAGATGAGTGGGATGGATAGACCAGGCCTACTATCAGAAATATCAGCAGTGTTGGTGAACATGAGCTGCAATGTCACCTCAGCAACAGCGTGGACCCACAATGGAAGAGTGGCCTGCATTCTTTACGTAGAAGAGGCATCCAAACCTGGGCCCATCAGGGACCCAAGACGGTTGGCCCAGGTAAAGGAACAGCTGGAGAGTGTTGTGGTGTCCCATGGTGAGAAGGGAGAAAGGAACAATGTGAGGTTGAGAAACTTTGCTGCCGGGCGCACACACACCGAACGAAGACTTCACCAGTTAATGTATGCCGACAGGGACTACGAGGGCTGTCGCGCCTGTCACGGAGACAGTAGCGGCGATCACAAAAAGGGGTGTGATGGGACTCATGTGTCTATTAGTAGATGCAAGGACAGGGGGTATTGGGTGGTGAACTTGGTGTGTAGGGACCGTCCCAAGTTGTTTTTTGATACGGTATGTGTGCTTAGGGACATGCAGTATGTAGTGTTTCATGCCGCCATTAGTTCCAAGAAATCCATAGCCGATCAGGTACTACATTGTCACCTTACAAGTCAATTTTATAATAAAGTTGAGTTAAAGTCAAACTATAAAAATTATGATGAACCCGTCATTAAATACATTGATCCATGTCTTGCAGGAGTACTATATAAGGCACAAGTGGAATGGTTTGGCTCTCAGAACCCAAAGTGAGAGGGAAAAGCTTATCTTATGCATAATAGCTGCAATAGAGCGTAGAGTGTCGCATGTAAGTCCTATAAAACCTAGCATTAAGATTTTCCTTTTATGTATCCTTATTATTATGCCATAATGCACTGATGGTGGTTTTTTATGTATGTTATGGTGCAGGGTTTAAGGGTTGATATTTGCACTGAAAATAAAACGGGTTTATTATCGAAAGTGACTCGTGTAATTCGCGAAAATGGACTATCAATACCAAGGGTTGAGATTGGAATGCGAGGAGATGATGTGGTAGGAACATTCTATGTCAGAAATCCTTCAGGTCAAGAAGTGAAACCAAATATAGTGGAATTGTTGAGACAAGAGTGTGGTGGATCCGTAGATGTAGTTACTGATCACAAAGCGCCTCGTAAGCTTTCTCGAACATCATCTTCCTCTTCCTCGTCGAGTAATAGTGAAAATAGTAGTATAGAGGATACGCCAAGACTTTCTATTGGAAGCAAGCTATGGTCTCAGATAGGAAAGATTTCAAGCAACCTTAGCCCCATTAAATCGTGAGATTCTCTCATATATGGAACTAGTGTTCTCCTTGAAGTTATGTCCCTGCCAAATATCTGTGTACATAGAAAGTTTTAGTTAGTTTTCATGTTTCTCATTATTCTTTAAAGCTAGAGAGAAAGTACTCTGGTGTGTTCATGGTGGTCACTCTGTACATATATATTTCTCACATGTATATATCCCAGGCTATTCCACAATGAGAAATAAAAACCACTAACTAATTTTTACACAAAAAAAATCATGTGGTATGAGCAGTAAGTCTTATAGGAAATGCTTTTGATTGATAGAAGTTGCTTGAAATTAGGCTTAGCCACGTTTAATTTGATATAAGCACAACTTTTTTAAAAGTACTATTTTAATATGTTTTGAGTTTAAAAATTGTTGTGTTTTAGCATTAAAATCACTTAAGAATTGCTCCAAATAGAGGGAGGAAGCATCACATAAAACTAACCTTTCCCTTGATTTTTATAAGCCGTGATTTTCCTTTCATGATTGATGTTACATATTCCAGTGTATGAACATTTGACCTAATCTTCCTTGACCAGGACTAGACAGAATTGGTGTAGAGCAAGTTAGGGATGGGCCCCCGGTCATGCTAATTGTGCAAAGTCAACTATAGACTCTAATTGCATGACTTCTCTAGATGATCGAATAACTTGCAACTTAGAAGGCAGAATTGAATTTTGTAAGAAAATAAAATGATAGAAAGAGACGTAGTGAAAAGACCTATTAAAGTCCAACAACGATGATATTCAAGGTTGGCTAAGTAAGACAGACATTATTGCCATTTGATTTAGAAGTCTCACTCAAATAATGTTTAATAAAAGAGCGGTGCTATATATCACAAATATAGCACTCACGAATTTGTCCCGAAGACGGTTAAGAACAACCTGTTTGTAATATATCATGGGGATCTTTTCTTGGTTTAATCCACTTTCATGAGTGTACGTATTTCATGATCCTTGTTCGTATTTATAGATGAGTTGGAGAGTGAATCACATAGTGCTGAAATGCACGCGGATGGAAGACAAAAGACCATAGATAAGTGATAACAAAATACATATTGAATGAGGGGAACATATGAGAGTGAACAATAAAACTAGTGGTTCTTTGAAGAAAATAAAAAATAAACTAGTGGTAATACGTGAATATGTTGTGTCGTGATAATTTCTTGATGTTTTTCTTCGCTATATTAATCATTTCTCTTAATAAAATATGAGAGACAGAGAGGGAGTATATTCACAAATTTTAGTGAATTCTAACTTATTTTCGGAAGAATAATGCTAGGAATATTCTATTTTCATCACTCACTCTTAGTATATGAAATATAAAATCAATAATGTGTTTCACCATTTTATGTGGAACATATTTTCAAAATAGAGGACTTTCATTAATTTCATTGAATAAGAGAGTCATCGTAGAATGAGGGAAAGAGTGATCCTAGCAAATTAAATTATTTACTATATGAACAATTATAAATTTTGAATTAGCAGGACCCTTATTTAAATAGACTACAAAAAATATCATATTTATTGTTTGAGAACCAAAAATATCATATTAAATAGTAAAATTAATTGAATTCTAGGCATAATTGGATCTTCTGTCTTTAATTTATGTACTTGTACCAAATATGTCTTTTTACTTCTTTTTTAAAAATAGTAAATATGCATTTTGGTCAACATTTTATTTTAATCTCATAGGTTTTTAAGTCTCGTTACGTGCACAAAGTTATTATCTTTTAAAATGTTCGTTACGAACGTATACACATGGTCGTTATGGTCTGATACGATAAAATGTTTTTTTGTTGTTGTCGAGAACGGTGTTAGCGTGATTACTTAAATATGCTTATGTCGTAAAAGAATAGTCAATATTTTTACTTATTTATTTACTAAAAGACCTAAATGAGACCCAAAAACAAAATGGTACGTCTAGTGAAAACGCATAAAATCTTTCTCTAGCTATGAACCATAATATATTTTTTTCTCACATTCATCAAAGTAAACATAATTAAGATTAGAAGAATTGGATAGAAAATTAGGGAAGAGGTATATTAGATCATCATTTCACATATTTAGGATAAGTTAGTGACAAGTGCTCGCTTTACAAAAATAAAATCCAAAAGGATGAACCCTAAACCTTCTTCTCATAGCTGAAATTTTGATCGCCCAAACTAGGCAATAAGAATTGCGGTGAATGCAAACTTGTAGGAGGCTTTATTCTTGGAGAAGAAGTGCAATCTCAATTTCTTGAAGTGGCATCACTTTGGTTTCCACCATATATAGCAGTTGTGGACCAAGTTTTTTCAGTAAATGCAACAGTAACCCAACATGGAAATCACAGATATAACAAGAGGATCCATAATATGGAGAGGAAAAGAAGTGAAATTGGTTGTGGTTGATTGATGGAGAAGAGAATCGAATGGGTGTGGTATGGCGTGGGCACATGAAGAATGGAGAGGAAAAGAGGGAATAGTTTCTTCGTAGATGATTTTTCTGAGTTTTCTTAAGTGTTTCCTATATGTTTCTCGCATCCCAAAGCAAAACCAACGTGATTTTTAAGAAGCTACAACTAGTAGCATCAGCTCAACGCATGTTCATGGTTGCATTGCCGTGGAAACAGTTATTAAGTAGTTTTCCTCAAATCTTGTTACTATGTACACCCTGTTCATGGTTGCATTGCCGTGGAAACAGTTATTAAGTAGTTTTCCTCAAATCTTGTTACTATGTACACCCTCCTGTCACTATTATAAGCAAAAATCAACATTTTAGATTCATTCATTAAATGATGTATGTGGTCTATAATAAAGACTACATATGTAAAATGTAGTTTTTTGCTTATAATAGTGACCGGAGGGTGTAGAAGATAATGCACGAACTACCTCCTATGCCGCATAATTTTGTTAACAAACTAAACGTGCAAACACTTTTAAAACTTAAAAGACCTATGTGAGATAAAAAAATTAAAAGACATTATATGGTTGAACACATAACTTAAAGGACAACTGCAATTTTGCCAAAATTTTACAGTGAAAGGAAGAATTCTCAAATAAGAATCAGCAGACAGCAACTCCCATTTAAGATGTATAGGAGATAAGATAATCAATCCAGCAATTTGAATCAAAGCAATAGATAGTCTATATGCAAAATATAGTATATCAACAACTGCACACACCACTTCTGGTATAGTAGTGTCAACAATATTTTTCAAAATATTTCTCTCGGAAACATAGCACCCATAAGCGCGTAGAGAGTATGCAATTATAAGAGCAGGACTGACGACACGTAATCTAAGAACATCTAAATCTCATTTAGGCCAAAAGACCCAAACAGAAGTGGGTTAAAAGTTAAAACTAAAGATGAACAACAGCATTAAGCATTAGACTTCAGAAAATCAGAGTTCTGATGTTTAGGCATAGTCGCTATTTAGAGCAGAAATTCTGGCAGTGCAGGTAAACTCTTTGGTGTTCACCAGAGGTTAACCTTTAAGCGAAACATCTACGTACCTTGGATTCAAATACACCGAAGATTATATGCAACACACGCTAAAAATTCTGCTATTGATAATTCTTGCTTAGACTATACGACACTATATTTCACAAGAGGTTTTTTATTTTTGAATGGCATTTTATAAGTATGTAATCATGGCATTTTATTAATAATTTCAAGCCAGGTACAGGCTGTGTGAAGTAAGGTGGCAGATTCTTTTTGGATTGGATAAAAGAGTAGGACGTTTCAATTATTGTGCTGCCTTGAATGGATTTGTTTACGTTTCAGTCATTAGTTGGACTGATCTTTGTCAGTTCAACGGGTACACCTTGTGGAGTCCTGCTCTTTACCCAAATGATTTCGCTCATTCCCAAAGTAAAATACCAAACTACCCCTACGCATGTTAACATGCGTTACGCAAGTTAACTTGCGTAGCGTGACTTAAGTCACGTAGCGTGAGTTAAGTCACGCTAAGTGCCGTTTTTAGTTCAAAACCCAGCATGCAAGCCCAAAACACCATTTTTTCTTTCCCTCCACCTCCAAAAACCCAAAAAGTGCGAATTTTTGGGTCATAATCTCAACTCCAAATCATTGCAAATCGTCAGGAAGCAAGTTTCTACGCTCATCAAGCATCAAAGAATAGGTAATGTATCACCAAAACTCATCCTATTTTCCTGGTTTTTCTGCCTGTCACGTCATTTTTTGTCAGTAGGTACTAGGTCTGAGCGTGAGTTAACTCACGCTAGTTGTGAGGTGTGCGTAAGTTAACTTGCGTAGGAAGATAACACTAGCGCAAGTTAACTCACGCTAGTGTGTGTTGCCCAGTCTGTGCCCAGAATTTGAAATTTTGCGCCACTTTTTTTTGCTTGCTTTGCTTGCCGCACAAGTCATTTATTTATGTTTTCTTTGTATTTTTTTATTGAGTAGACATTGAGTGGCATGGTGGAACATGTGGCGGAGGATGGCGTTGAGCCCAAACCGGGCAAAAACAAAGCTTCCGGTGAATCTTCCGGTGTAGGCAAACCACCCAATGATGTGAAGTTTAAAGTGAAAATTCATTTTCAAGTCGAAGCTCACATACTTCACAATCAAGCAAACCCTACCGGTAACTTTGAAGAGAAGCCTAAACCGGTACCTACCGGTGTTCGTGTTATTGAAGAAAACACCGGTTCATTTTTTACAACAAACGAGAGATGGAAAGATCGAGAAGAATTGCTTGGTTGGGTTCGTCGACAAGCGGCTAGGGCGGGATTTACTATTTCTATAGATCGTTTATGAAATTTGGACCATTTGGATCTTTTGTGTGTGATTATGTGATTGTGAGAAAAACGATGTTTTTAATTAATTTTGATCAATTATGTCGTATTATCCGATAAACTTCTTAAACTGGCATAATTTGGTTAAGTTATGAATGCGGCGTGATTACATGTCTTTCTAGACTTATCAAAAGTCTGTTCTGTTACTGCATGCATGCAGTTTCTGTTTCTGCTATGAACGTGAGTTAACTCACGCCAGTGCAAATGGCAACGTGAGTTAACTCACGCAATCCATTACACTAACGCATGTTAACATGCGTTATTTTTTTTTTTACAAATAACACCAACGCATGTTAACATGCGCAATGCTTTTCAACAAATAACACTTACGCATGTTAACCTACGTAACGCATGTTAACATGCGTAAATATTTGTACTAGCGTAACTTAACATGCGCAAGGACAGTTTGGTATTTTGCTTTGGGAATGAGCGAAATCATTTGGGTAAAGAGCAGGACTCCACCTTGTGAGCGGTAAAATTCTCTTTTGCCAGGCTTCATTCAGGAACGTATGAAATATGTTGAGTAAATTAAAATTATCAATAAACTTGAATAATCGATAAATATTTCAATATATCAAATTCAAATAGAAGAATTAGGTACAGTGCAGTAATAACCATACATAGCACAACGCCCAGTGGAGACAGGCTTTATTTACACAAAGCACGGCCTTCAGAGGTTAATCATAGAGTACAGAAAAGGTGTATGCAAATATTCACAAAGTAGAAGAGAATCATATAAAGAAATTACCTCTAGGACATTTACCGTGGCATTATCAAATTACATCAATGTCATCAACATTAAGCCAATCATTTGAATCCTTAGACACGGAATTACGAGCACTGGAAAGCCCAGAGCCTGCATGTCTGCTTTCCATAGAGTTTATATCTTTATCAGAGTTAGGTGAACTTTTACCTAACTGAACCCAATCTCTGGAGTCTTTTGTGGATGAATCAGAACCTGATGTTTTCTTATTACTTGCATGTACATCACCATCCTCCTCCTCCTCTTCGAGATCACTAAATGAGACATCCTCTTCATCACCCGTATGATTGGTAGTTCCACTGGGTCCAACTATTTCAGAACTATCCTCCTCTTTCAACCAATCATCGGCATCATCCTCATCCGATTCTTCATATGAGAATCGTTTTGCTGAACTAGATGAAGACTGTTCTGCAGATGGATTAATTGGGGTTTCTTTAACCACAGACTTCTCAATAGGTTGTGTTACATCGCTTTTAACAGAATGTTCCTCCGTCTTCACATTAGACACAACCATAGACGGAGCTTCTTCAACAGCAGAGGTCTGAAGAGGCACTGATTCAAGTTGAGCATTGCTTTGTACAGAAAGGTGTTGTTCTTGTTCCTCCTCTTTTGAGGGCATGTTGATTAAGTCCACTTCTTTCTTTTCCTTACTTCTTCGGTCTATTGCCTGAGTTAACATTGCTCTAGCCTCCATTATCTGCGAGCAAATCAGGATTTGCTATTAATACAATAAGAACTAATAATACAAGTAACATGCAGTTGAAAATAAAATTTGAAAAGCATGTGTTTATTTCAAATTTCAAAACATCTTATTAGACACGTATTAGTACTACTACTAATTTAGTAGTGACACAGAACAATCACATATAACTCACAAGGGTTCTTAACAAATTGATTCGACCAAACAAGCATTGTTACCCGTTATTGCCATAATTTTCAAAGATCAAACTCTATTCCGGTGCCAAGACAATAATCAAATAAAACACCTTCACTGTCTCTAATTCAATCATTAGTTGCACATGATTAATATTAGAACAAATAAAACAGATGCATCCAAAACCGATTCCAATTAAAGTTTAACTTACTTGTGGAGTTGATAAAATCACAGCATCATTTTTGCTGAGTTTAGGATGCAATAGTACAAAATAAATCTTCCAAAAGCAACCATCACTCATATATCCAGGGCAAAGCTCCATTCTAAGAGCAGCTAACCTTGGAGCGAGATGTTCAACAGCCAGAGCATGCTCTTGTTGTGCATCAGACAAATCAAAATCTGCACAAGGACAAAAACTACAACATGAATTCACCTATAAAACACTAACACGTGTTGGACACGGGACACACCTTCTACCAGAAGCATTTGTGGCGCTACAGAGAAATTCACTATGCATAAAGAAGAATCATACAAAATATAAACTAGAATATATTGTAAGCTACGATATTAAATTAATATTGTAATTACATTTGATTACATAAAAAAATTAGATAACAAAGGTAAATTACTTAAATTTAAGCATATTCAATATGAACTTAA
This sequence comes from Medicago sativa, assembly GCF_051527215.1. Lineage (NCBI taxonomy): Eukaryota > Viridiplantae > Streptophyta > Magnoliopsida > Fabales > Fabaceae > Medicago > Medicago sativa. The sequence goes on from NC_140753.1 coordinate 7,564,306, forward strand.
GCATATTCGATATGAATGAAGAATATACTACCATCAGAATCAGGATCATCAGGAAGAGGAAAATCAAGCCAAGTTTCTGGATGCATAGCTAAATTTCTGGCAAAATTAACAACCTCCTCCGTCACTCCAACAACACCGTTGAGATCATATTCTTCTTCAGATCCAATTTGAAGAAAACTGGAAGCGATCTTCGTGAATTCAGAAACAGTTTTATTACCAGAAAGCTTCGAGATTCCGCTTTTGAATTTTCCACTAATTTCAGCAAAATCGCTTCGGATTCCAGCGATAACATCTTCATCAGCGAGATTCGGATCGGAATCGCGAGTCTGACGATTGTCTTCGTGATCGGGATCGGGCGGTGGTGCTAGGAAGGAAGCGACGCCCCAGAATTGGCGGGAAAGGGATTTTGTTAGCTCGGAGATGTCGTCTTTGACGCCGCGTGCGGTGGGGCTTGATGCGGATGGTGATTCGGATTCCGATTGTGGATCGGGTTGTGATTCGGATTTGGAGTTAGGATTGTTGTTAGGGTTTTCTGATTCTTCTTCGTTTTCTTCGTCGATTTTGAGTGAGTTTGCGATTGTTCTTGCTAACCATGACATGGTTCGTTGATCTCAATTTTCAATCTCTCACAAGGTGTTTTACCATCACTTCATTTGTTCAAGTGTTTTGTGATTTTCTTAACCAGATAAGACACCAAGCTACGACGCCGTTTTAGTACAAACAACAACAATCATGATGATGTTAATACTAATTAATATTAATATTTATTTATAATTTAGGACAAACAAAATGAGTTGTTTTCTTAGAATTTGATGGCTTAAATGCGTAAATCAACCCTCTAATTTGACGTGTTTTTGGCTTTCACGTTGTATCTTTTTTTCTTTCTAAAACAACCTTGTAAGTTAATTACTTTTTGCTTTTCGTCCCTTCGCCAAACATTGTTACAAAAACGCTTTGCATGCTAACGACGTGTGACGTGGCAGGTGCTAACTTGGCTAAACACGCTTATGTGGACAGACAGATGATCCCTAACTATATTATAGGGACCAAAACCAAAAACAAAAAGGTACAGAGGGACGAAATTAAAAACGCCTAAATAACAAAATTTGAAATTAAGGTGGCATTCCAGATGATCCCTAGCTATATTACTAGGACCAAAACCAAAAACAAAAAGTTACAGAGGGACGAAATTAAAAATCACGAAGAAGAAGTTGTGGAGTTCAATTGGAGAAAAAGACTTGATGGATGATGAAGACATTGTTAGCACGACATGTGATTTCAGGGGCGCAAAAAAAGAAGAATATGGTAGAGAGAGAAGAAGAAGATGGAAACAACAAGGACTTTTAATTTTAAATTTTGTAACTTCGTGATTCTTAATTTCATCCCTATGTAACTTTTTTGTTTTTTGTTTTGGTCCCTGTAATATGTCAAGGATCATCTGGAAGGTCACCTAAATTTAACATTTTGTTATTTAGGTGTTTTTAATTTCCTCCCATGTACCTTTTTGTTTTTGGTTTTGGTCCTTGTAATATAGTCGGGAATCATCTGTCAGTTCACATACGTGTGTTTACCCAAGTCAGCACCCGTCACGTCGCATGTCGTTAGACATCAAGGCGTTTTTGAAACAGAGTTTGACGGAAGAGACTAAAAGCAAAAGTTGTTAACTTATAGAGATGGGTTGTTTTAGGAAGAAAAAAAAAGGACCTGATTTACATATTTAAGCCTAATTTGGACAGAGGGAGTATTATTTTTAGTATTATACCGAGAGAGTGATGTTAGTTAATTCCAAAGAAAAAATTATTGATAAATTATGTAGTATAAAATAAAGTTGATAAAAGAAATTATTTAGGAATTGAATTCGATTCTTCCGAACAAAATATTAGGTGAAATTCAATTAATAAAAATATGAATGAAAAAATAGTAAATATTTCATTAGTATTGGAAAGTGAAAATTATCTTGATAGAAATAATGTAAAAGTGACAATTATAGAGCGCATGATTTTGTGATAAGTTTAAATTGTGTTAGTAGTATATTTGTGGGGAAGTATGGTATAATTTGATACTTTCTTATTTATGTTTTAGTAGTAGTTCTCATCCAATTGATCCTATTTTGGTATATAGTTGGTGGATTAACTTGTTCAAAAAATTAACTATGAATGGACCTAAATTTGATATAATTTTAATTGTAGTAAATAACTTAGATAAAAGCAAAATTGAAAGACAAGGCAAGACAATAATCAAGAAGGAAGAAAAGAAAACTCAACTTTTACACATCTATGTGGAACCATCTTTTCAAAAACAAAATCAAGTGGAAATTCGAGCAAAATCGAGTTGAAATTTATGAATTATGGCTTAGCAGGACTTTATCAAGCAAGAAATATCCATACCATTTTTTTTTTAATTGAAGTTACTGGTTTGATCTATAGTGTTCCCGTAACTCTATTATAGTTTGACCTCTAAGTCTTCTCTTGTGTGACAAAGGAAGATACACCAATTTTTTAGACAATAGTCCATTTCACTTTGCATCAAACCTTGGGTGAGCTACTGTAACTAAGAACAAAACTTTCCAATAAATTTTTTACTTCTATAAATGTGTCTTGGATCTTCTTCATCTTGTAGTAAGTAGTAATTCTCAGACTTCTTTGTTATATACAACCATTTCTCATCAACATGAATGATGGTATACAACCCTGTGAAAAATGGATCACTCGGCAAGCTGACATTTTCAAGCATTGATATATAAAAGTGCAACCTAACTTAAGATGGTGATGTATTGTGGTTGTATTCAAATTCAACACACGAGAGAGAGAGAGGGATCTGATTGATGTTGTTTGAGGCAAAGGAATGTTACGAATTCGAGCAAAATCAAGTTGAAATTCTTTTGCGGCCACAATTTTTTGTCAATTTATGGGATATATCAGCATATGCATTGTAATCCAAATATCCTATATTGTATGTATGGAAATTGAAAACACTGATGCCAACAATTTTGTCACAACTTTTTTCAATTTTCTTTTCGGACTCTTCTCTAAGGCTTTGTTTGGGAGTTTGGAGGGGAAGGGAGGGGAGGGCTTTGGGGGGTTGGAAATATATAGAAAAATAGACAAAAAATTCACATTTTTGAAAGAACAGTTTTTTAGAGAATGATAAACTAATACTTATGATTAATATACTTTTAATTTTAAGAATATTATAACAACATAGATTGAATTTGAAAAATTCATATAAACTCTCCATAACCCCCCAAAACCCTCCCCCAATGCAATTTTTGAGTTCCCTCAGATGAGGGGGATTTTTTATTATGAGTAAAAAATTAACCTCCAAAACCCTCTCCTCCCAATGTCTTCTATTTCTTCCATTTGTTCCTTCCTTTTTTCCAAAACCATCCCCTCCCCTCCCCTCCAAACTCCCAAACAAAGCCTAAAAGCGACTCATGTATGGCTCTTCTTTCTTCGTTAACCAACTTTAAAACAAAAAAAAAAAAACAAAAAATAGCTTGTTTGTGCTTTTCCCACTAGATCTTTTGATCGCCTATAAAAAATTGTGATGAGATGTGGCTTGTTTTATAAGATTGAGTTAGACCTAACCCAAATTCTAAGGGTTATATCCTTACAAATGAAAATTGTAACAAGAATGTGAATATTGAAAAATAGGACAATAAGTGGCCAAGGATCGAATATTAAGCAACCTGTCCAATTAAATTCATTGCTAAATATGTAGTTCTGTTGACAATGTTATGATCGATCCTGAATATAAATTGTAGTATATAGCAATGACAAATGTTCTATTAATATGCTTTTAATTAGCATTTATCGAATTAAATCTTATCTTACATTTTACATGCACATGTCTTGATCAAGAAAATCCAAAAAAGCATAACAATGTATAATTGTAATGTAACATGCAACAGCCATGTTATTGAGCTGGCACAACTAAGCCAAATAATAATTAAAACATTTTGAAATTAAAACCAATCGAAAACCTTGCTCAATCGGTCACTGTTCTGTTCTAGCTTCATGAGAGTGAAGACCACCAACTCTGAGAAGATGGTGAAGACAAATTCAATTCCAATAAACCTGATTGCTTTGTCACACCACTACTCTCTTGATATTGCACCCCTTTATCACTAACAACAGGTGCAACATTCTTCACAAATTGTTGATGTTGTTGAGGCTTGAATTCTGGTGCACCTGTGAGTTGTTGAACTAACTCTCGAAAATTCATAACATCAACTTCATAAACCCTAACTGCTGTTAAAGGTTGTGGTGCCACTGAAGCTTTTTTCCATGGTTTTGATTGTGGCTTTCTAACGGAATGGAGTAATGAATTATTATGAGACTTAGGATAAGAGGTGGTGGAATAAGCTTCCATGGTTGTATAAAAGTTTAGAGTTAAGAAATAATAAGATCAAATTAAGAGACCACTTTTATAATATGTGTTGTACAATATTGATTCAACTATTTATAGATTGTTGTTAGCAGCCTAAGCAGTGAGGGCAACTATATTATATTATAAGTTATTACTATATAAAATGAAATGTGCTGATTTATGTGTGTTGCGTTGATGGTCAAATAAAGCCAACGATGGATTAAACTTTAAAGGATGGGATTCTGACGTATATTTTGTCTTGACCGTCGGCTGAATCGGTATTATTTGATGCTGTGTTAGCTATGACATAAGCAAATTAACAAATTCAATTTGCTCTGGTCAACATTATGTTGTTGAATAGCTCAACTATAATGTGTTTAAAGACATCATCCAAATTAAACTTATGTCTCATGTGTTCTTTTCTTTTCTTTTTTCTTTCACGAAATCTTAAATATAGCAGTTAAATAAATTTTTGTTTCCTATAAATATGCTAAAAAAAAAAAATGGCTCCTTAAAAAATATCAACAAATTTTAGTCCTCAAAATGCTTTATGTCACAATTTATTATATTTATTTTTAAGTAAAATCATGTGTATCATTCAGAATTTTGAATTATTTTTTGCAGACTTGTTTAGTGGATTATAGTAATCTCTCTTTCAAAAGTTTGAATTTTTTAACAAAGGATGAATTAGCTAAGAATTTTAAGTTTTTAGCGTTTAAAAATTTATTCTTCATATTTATTTTGTTAAGAAATTCGACATTTTTGTGGGAGAGATTGTTATATTATTCTAAACATTTATGTAAAAAATCATTCAAAAATATGATTGGTACACATGAGTTTCTTTAAAAGCGATGACCAAAAGTTGTAATGGAAACTCATTGAATTTTTTTAGTAAAACTAAAAACAAAATTTAAGATATTTATAAATATCAAATATTTATTCAACCCTAAGTATAACAGTGAGGATATCTACAACATGTCTAATATATATAATAGCAGCTTATCTTTTAATTATTTATTAAAAGTAGATGAAATTTAGTTATTTAACCGTTGAGCTTTTAGTTCTTTTTGAAGTGTGTTTTCTATAAAATGTTTTTGAAGATACTTGTAACGGTTGCTACCGGCAAGAGACGAGTGCTTTGGATTCGGGGTTAGGTGGAGGGGTTTAGAATCGGCGACAACGTTTATTTGTTTGGGAGAAAAAGTTGGTGGAGGAGTGTAACGAGGTGTTATCTAACATTTATGTGCAGGTTGGGGTAGAGGATAGAGGAGGTGGAGGTTGACGCTGAAACAAGGTTATACAGTTAGTGGTGTTTATCACATGTTAACTACGGCATAGTCAAATTATCACATGTTAACTACGGCATATATGGTCAAATTCTCAATAGAAAATGCATGAAATAATTTGGTTCGTCGTGTCGGCTTCTTCATAATAGGCTTCACACGAAAGATAATTTAGTTCATCATGGTATTATTTATCAAAATGTCAATGTTTGCGTTGCAAGATGCGGTAATTCGAAATTTGTGAAACATTTATTTTTTGGATGTTAATGAGGCAATGGTTTGGTATCTACTCAACAATCTCTCTACTCTGTTTGAACATATTACTCATTTTAATAATTTGGGTGGTTTTTCAAATTCAACTTGAAAAAGGATGCAGGTGGTGTGGCTTGCTTGTGTGTGTAGATAATTAGGAAGAAAATGAACAACCATTGTTTTAATAATAAGGAGGAACCAATTGATCAACTACTGATGGTTGAAAGCTAAGAATTTTTGCTTATCTTTTGATTTTCATAATTGATGGTTGCATCCTTTAATGGTTGCGGCCTAATGGATTGTTTATTTCGGTCATTTTTATAAGGATCCCTTTGTAGGTGCAAAATATGCTTATAACAAGGGATCACATAGGGAGTAAATAAATAAGATTATATTTTCGAAAAAGTTATAATATTTTGAACTTTTAAAATTATAATACTAAATCTTAATTTACAATTATGTTAATGAGAATGATGTGTACCTCAAGTATTACTTCAAAAATCAAAAGAAATAAGCTTTTATGAAAAATGATATATTTATTGTATCAGCAAATTTTAACTTTATTTAAAAACAAACTTTTTTTTATAGATGTTATATAAAAAATAAAAAAAATAAAAATCCTTTTTATAGATTTGTAACTCAATACTGTTAAACATTCCTTAGCAAAGTCATTATTTTAAAATAGAAGGAATATGTACATTGTCTTATTCCTTAAAAAAGAAAGTACATTGTCTTATTGTCAATTTGATTGGTCGATTGGACTAATAAGGTGTTAGGCCAAATAACCCGATTCTTTTAGGACACTCCTTAGCAAAATGGTTATTTAAAAACATAAGGAATATGTGCGTGTGTCTTATTGTAAAATTGATTGGTCTATTGCACTAAGTAAGTTAGATCCAATTAGTTAATACATATTAGTATTGATACACGCCTATTTCCTTCATTATGTGATCATATATAGTCTCTTTTGTACATCAATAACAGAGTTTACATTCAGAAATCATATTTTTGTTATAATTACTAGCTGGTGCAAAGAAAATTCAAGAGAACTAGACATAACGTTTAATGCAAGCAGACGAGAGAGAGCGTGTAAAAGTCTTCCTTGAACTGTCTAAAATGATCTCTTGATGTATGTAGAGTTCTCCTTTGAAGTTTATAAAAGAGGAGACATGATTTGCAAACCGAACATGAACGAAATCATTTTTTAAAGCATTTGAGATAATCTTTCTAGATCTCAAATGTTTTATTCTTCAATTCCTTTCAAAAGCTAGCCATAACTATCCCTTCAAACAAATAAGAATGCTGCTCATCGGTCTTTCTAGCCATAGCATTTGAGATAATCTTTCTAGCCATGAACTCTTTTAAATCAAATTCCAAGTTTGCTTGCTGCTCATCGGTCTTGTAATCTTGTTCATATTAATTGGTAAGATAATTTAACGTATAGAATAGACAGATAAATTAAATAAGAAAAAATTGAAGAATCTTGCAGAAAATTTGCCATATGTTGTCACATATGATGACATATTGCATGGTAGCGAAAGTCCTCTTCGGCATTTGACATGCATGCTTCCTCACGTAAAGTATTTGTAGTGCTTCACTTAATTTCACCCACACTAGTAACTGTTGTTTATTTTATTTTATTCTTTTCTTATGTTCTTCAAATTGATACATACTTCCATTCCCCCTAGACCTAGTATTTTAATTTAGAAAACTAATAGTTAGTCAAGTCATGTGTAAATTGATTAGTTAGGAGCCAACGCAGTATCAAATTCAACATGCCGTTGGCCTTTGAAGAATATATGTATGTGCACGAGTGTAACTGATATATACATATATAGTTAGTTTGTTAGCAAACCAAGGACTGATTAACAACCCAAATCAAACTTAATTAACAATTAAACGTGGACATAACAATAAAGAATAGAGCAGAGCAGTGATGCAAATTAGTTCTATATTTGCACTTAGTTTTTTAATGTCTTGCGCTGGCCACAGTCTGATTTTGACTTGGTCCATGTTAGGAAGAGGGAAAGAAATATATATATCAACTCAAACAATTGTATATTCTAATTGGTATGTTTCTTTCAACGGATCATGTTATTGTTTTGCATTTATGTATGGACCAGCTTAAAATCCTTTTTAGTTTACTAAAAAAATATACTACACTAATATCGCTTAAAATCCTTGGTTTGAATGTTAAAGTTGGATGACATGAGCCTAAGAGGGCCCAACTTTATCGGTCGGTGACTTAATCCCATTGAAGGAGTGTTTTTTCCCTTTTTTTAAGTATTGTTAGTAAGATTTTAATTTGTTTCCTTAACTTTAAACTTGAATTGGATTTAGTGCGAGTAGAGTATGGCTCTTCTTGAGTGAACTTGAGATTCTTATCAAAGATCAACTTCATTTTGTGGTGATTCTACATTTGACATTTCATTCTCTATTCCTCATGGATTGAAAGTGGTGTCTTCTTACTTTTCCCGTATGAACATTGTGTTGCTCTCTCCTACGTCTCTATTTGGGTTTCTCCCTTGTGCTGTCATGGGTTTCTCGTCTTCTCCCTTTGTAGAGGTCAGGGCCGACCCAAAGGTCAGGCCACCAAGACAATTGTCTTAGGCCTAAAAAAATAGGAAAAAAAAAAATACTTAATAAAGAATGAATTTGCCGATTTTGTTACCAAGACAATTATTTCAACAAAGATTGAATTTGCCGATTTTGTTATCAATAGAAAAATAAATATAGAATAAAATTGATTACAGTACTTTAAAATTAAAAACGAAAAGTATTTCTATTAAAGAACTATTTTAGACTAGGACCTCGTATTAAAATTCGCTTTAAACCTCACTGTGAGTTGGGCCAGCCCTGGTGGAGGCTTTCTCTCCCACAAATAGGAGTCGAGTCTACTTTTCAAAGCACAGCTGCCACCCACCTGAAATCGGGGACTAAAATCACTTTAATTATCTTTGATCTACATCCAATACCTATGTTGCCCCATGTCCTTCTACCATCAATCGCATGTGCCCCTCTTACACATGTTACTAAACTATGCAAACCTCTACTTGGATTCAATCCAAATTTTATGGCGCAACTCGGTCTAAACACACCACAAGGTGCATACTAGGCTCCCAAACTATTAACTTTGTGGTCATGTCATGATACACCATTAAGTGGTCTTTTATCACTGTTGGGAGGTTTCTCTTCCATCATCCTCTCATTCAGGGTCCTATCAAACAAGTACCCATCTATCTCAGTCTCACTCTATTCATCGACAATGCACCCACCACCTAAACCACCCTAAACGAATAAGTTTAGAGCTCATTTAGAAATCATAGACCACATGTAGCAAAAGATTACTTACCTACAACAACCGGAGGATACTTCCACTCAACTGGATAGACGGTGAATGTGATTGTTGAGATCAAACAAGTTCCTTGATCCACGGAATTGTATGGTCACCTTGGTTGTTATCTGTTTATCTTCTAGGATGACGTAACGACCAATTTCCATGCCACGTTTTTCCGTCTGGCCGATGGATCAACGTTGGGTTTCCTCCTTATTGGACTAGGCAATTGGTTATGTTTGCTCCATTAGTTTAAGATCTTGGTGCTTGATTCAATCACTATTTAGGTTGGGACTTTTAAGCCCATACCGTTACAGGTGTAAACCTATAACATCTAGGCTTTGTTTAGTAGAAATAGTGACCGCCTAATAAGTAAGCTAATAGTTTCTAGCTGATGACTGATAGAGAATAAATTAATGCAAGTGTTTAGTAAAATTAACCGGTTTATCAAACTAATAAATGTAAAATTACATAAAAGAGCATTACTAACTCGTAATAAAATTTACATTTAAAATACTTTGTTTTAAAGAAATTTTAAGATATTCAAAATTCATCAATTTAAATTATTAATTTAAAATATATTCCATATATTATTATTATTATTATTATTAAATTAAAATTTTCTTGCATAAATTTTATTTTATATTTATACTTAATTAAAGTTTTGTACTTTACCAAAAACAAAAAAATAACAATAAAACATGTTTACATTCTTCAAAAAATATATTCATTTTAAAAGATAAACCTAACAATAAAATTATAAATTGTACTACCTCCACTCCTAAATATAAGACCTTTTTGAGAAAAAAATTGTCCCTTTTTATAAGAATCATTTGATATTTTCAAGTACGTTAATTAATTCTTTACCAACACACCCATATTTATTTTATGGGTCTTGCTAACCAGTGCCCTCAGGGCATTGGTTAAGGAAACCAAAAGTACTCCCTCTGTTTCAAAATGAGTGTCGCTTTAGCCAAAAAAAATTGTTTCAAAATGAATGTCACTTTCAGTTTCCAATGCAATAATAACTTTTTCTTTTCAATTGTACCCTCCAATTAATACTCTGTACACTACTTTCAGAGTATTACTTTTAAAACTAACCAATAGTTAATAAGGATAATTTGGTAAAATAACTATTCTCTTTCTTTTAATCATTGCATTTCTTAATATGTGTGTAAACACCTAAAACGACACTCATTTTGAAACGGAGGGAGTAATATATTTACATTGAATTCAACAATGTTTTGACTTTTAAAAAGTTAAATTCTTCACTTTTCACCATTTCCCAAGACAATGTTTCTATTTTTATCTTCTTAACCAATGCCCTAAAGACACTCTTTAGCATTTCCCTTATTTTATACTCCCTCCGGTCACTATTATAAGCAAATTTCTAATTTTTAGATTCATTCAATAAATGATATATGTGACCTACAATATAGACCACATACGTCATTTATTGAATGAACCTAAAAAATCAAAATTTGCTTATAATAGTGTCCGGATGGAGTATATTCTTCATCAATCAACATTAAATACTATGTTGAAAACATACACTAACCCTCCTTAAAGGATAAAATTGTAAAAACAATAACAATTACAAACAAATTTATTATCATTTTCAATTTTCTTAATTCCCGTTATTTTTTCAAAAGAACCTTATAATTAGGGACGAAGGTAGTAGCTTATACTCCCTCTATTGTCAATTACTCCTTCCGTTTCAAAGTGAGTGTCGCTTTAGCCAAAAAAAATTGTTTCAAAATGAGTGTCGCTTTCAGTTTCCAATGCAATAATAACTTTTTCTTTTCAGTTGTACCCTCCAATTAATACTCTGTACACTACTTTCAGAGTATTACTTTTAAAACTAACCAATAGTTAATAAGGATAATTTGGTAAAATAATCATTCTCTTTCTCTTAATCATTGCATTTCTTAATACGTGTGTAAACACCTAAAACGACACTCATTTTGAAACGGATGGAGTATAAGCAAAATTAACTTTTTAGATTCATTCAATTAATGATGTATGTTGTCCGCAATATGAACCACATAGCTTATTTTTCAGAAATATTGAATAGTGTTTGACTTTATAGTTCACAACTTATAGCTTATAATTTTTTCTTCCAATTTTACCCTTATTATTTTATCTCAAATCCATTATTATCCCTTAAAACTTATAGCTTATCGTGTTTCTTCTTTTCAAAAAAAATAAAATAAAATAAAATGCGTCGTCTCTTCTTTTTTATGATTTTTTTATAAAAGTTTAATGTTAAGTTTAAACATATGGTCACTTTATTGTCAACAAATTGTCACGTAAATAATAGTATGTTTTTACGTCCCTCGAGAAACAATAGTATATTTTTACGTTTATAATTTGGGAGCTTCTACGGTGCAGTCAGGAAACTGACTTTTTTGAAAAATTAATTTTGATTTTAATGTTTGATTCATTTTTAAATTGTTGATTACTGATTAATGATCAATAGTAATTCATCTAGTAATACTTGCAACATCTTGGACTTACGTGTACTATTTTATCGTTGGAATATTTAACATGCAAACAAAGTTGATGATATTATGTGATAGTCTTAAGTGTTACACTTTGTGGGGTGTTACGCTTATAACAAAGGTAGGATAAAATTAGATGTGTAGTCTTGTTAATCTGATGAATTGATGATACTGTGAGGACTGAACTTTTGATGTCATTGTACAAAAAGTGGGGCGTTACTCATTACATTTTTGATGTCATTCTTATGACTTCACCAAAAAAGTCATTCTTATGACTTCACCATAGAATTTTCCTTTATAATTTTCCGTTGTTAGTTTAGTAGTAAAATAAGCTATAAGCTCGTGATAAAAAATCAGTTATTAAACAGGACTTTTTTTATATGCAAACTACAAGCTATCTATTATAAACTACAAGCTATCTATTAAACTTTTTTTATGTACAAACTTAGTATATGGCCAGATAATAATACTATAAATATAATAAAGAGTTTATCACAAACTTAGTAGATGTAGATGCAGATGCTCCATCTCTAGAATATAGATCTGCCCCAGCTGGCAGCATACGAGTCAATCTTTTTGCGCTCAAAGGCAAAGCTCAACTTTGTTTCTTCATAATTGTTCGAGTCAATAACACGAGGTGTAATAAGATATTAATCTTTACACGTGAGACAGTTGAGCAGACAACATGGTTTTGAGTTTTGACTGTTGACCACCGAGTGCTGATTTGCTAGTAGTATGTCCTTATTAGCATTATGAATCATATGTACTTTAATATCCTAGTTGGTCCTGTCATGTTGTAATTTAGTTGAGTTAATGAAATTTGTACCGTTAACTTACAAAGACTAATCTGGGAAGATGATTAATAAAAGTTGAAGTCAAAATTCTCAATGATATGCTTAAATAGAACCAAATGAATAATGCAGAACATTAGTACACACCCTATAATTGGAGGAGCAAAAGGCGAAGTTATGATCACAGTTGATTTGCATAAGTACATATCAATCAATGCTTTGTAAGAAAGTACTACTATAACTTTGGGTGAATTACTTCTTCATAGTTAAAATATACTATTCCCTCCGGTCACTATTATAAGCAAATTTGGACTTTTTAGGTTCATTCAATAAATGATGTATATGGTCTATATTGTAGACCACATACATCATTTACTGAATGAATCTAAAAAGTTAAAATTTGCTTATAATAGTGACCAGAGAGAGTATATAGTAGTCTCCATGAACATAGTAACAACAATGCATTGTAACATGATGAACATAGTTCAGTTGATAAATACAATGCATTGTAACATGTAGGAGTCGGGGTTCGAATTTCGGACGCCCCATTTATTCACCTTAAAAGTGAATTTTAGACCTATATATATATATATATATATATATATATATATATATATATATATATAGAATCAAATTGTTGTTAGAATTTTATATTATTTAATATGTTTTTCGTATTTTGATTGACAAAATCATAATGCCTCGAAACCAACTTCATTCAACTCCTACCATCACGCTAGCGTGGGCCTGAGTCCAATTCCACATTGCAATCTTTAACCCGCTTTGATATCATGTTAACAATATTGGATTTCAATACAAAATAACAAAGAGACGACTAGGGTTTGAATAATGTTACAATAACTTAACAATACAAAAGATTATTAGAGACTCTAAACTAACCGACTCAATAGTTTAAGTTTAATACTTTATTATTTAACACAAATAACCCTTCATTCAAAAATTAAAAAATGTGTCAACAAAATGAATGGAGAGAATAGAAAAGGAGAAAAGAAAATAAGCAAAATGTTATTTTCATCGTTTGAATATCACATTCAAGAGAAAGAGACGTATAATCATTTTGAGCAACAAGAATATCCTAATTTTCCCCAAATAAAACAGTCTATGATCAACACTACTACTCTACTACCTTAAGCCCCTAAGGCTATTTTTATTTTAGACTTGGCCTTTATCCTACTTAGTAGCATTATTTGCATAGACATATAGAATTTGTAGGTATTCCTATGGCCAAACAGCAATTCAACGTTCCTATTCCTTGAAAGCTTTAGAGCTTTCTTATCTATCTTTTTCAATCAACCACTGATTCAGTGAATGGTTAAATTGGGTCTTGTTCTTAAATACTACAAAAGGAAAAGGAAAAGGAAAAGTATACACTAACTGGAACGTCTAGTCATCCATAAATACTGTGTGAACTTCACCACTTCTGGTGGATGGTCTACCACTCTTCTCCCTTAATTTTTTCACTTTGCTCCCTCCCCTCATAGGTCATTTCAATTATAGCAACACCAAAGGGACATTTTTTTTTGAATATAACCCCGGAAAGTTAAGTAAAATCTAACAAAAAAAAAAATATTTTAATCAGAATTCGAACTCAGCAATTATTAAAGTAAAATAAATATCACAATTTGAGATGTTGAAGTGCAGAATAATTAAATTAAATGAAAAATGAAATAGTTGTTTTCAATTCCATTGTACACATAAAAATTGAAGGTTTCACAGGCTCTCCATTGTCTCTACACATGATTGAGATCAAAAGTAAAATTTCCAGTATTTTTGTAATGGAAAATTGGAGGCCTCTGAAATGATCCAAAGAGGAAGAAGATACAATGAAAGTAAGGGCTTGGAGCAAAGCAACTCCTCAACAATTACAATTGAAATTGCAAGCTCCATCTTTGCTATGTGATGATCACTCTCCTAACAAGTATCTTTATCCAACAACAACAACCGCATGACTTCTAACCCCAAAAGCAGTATAAATAATTCAAGTATCTTCATGATGGGGCTTATTGTAACAACATGAACATTGGACAAAAAGAAGTAAATGCACAGAAGCAAGGGTGTGCAATTTCCACATTATGATTTCTTCTTCATTCATCAAATTAATTGTTGGAACCAAAATACTTAAAAATATTTACAGGAGAGACTTGCACCTCAATCCCATTTTCACATTTTGGAAGTTATTGGAGTTCTGTTCTGTGGTTTGAGAAGCTGCTAACCTTTAATTCTACTCTTGCCCCTTGTGAATTTACAAAATTATTGGCACCACCACCAAGTTTAATCCAGTGTCATTGGATGGTTCTGGTAAGCTTACACTTGGAAATGAAGATGGTATCTGAATAATTCAAACTACATAGTTTCAAAAGCTCAGCAGATTGTTGTTTCAATATTGGATTGCAACCACTTTGAATCACAAGAAGGAGCTTAGCGGCAAGCCCTGCATCAACGGCAATCGACGAACACTCCTCGGGTGCGAGCTTGCAAACAGACCACAAAATTGACAATGCATACTGAGTACAGCTTTCTGATATCCTCATCAAAAGTCTCACCATGATAGGTATGGTGTTAACACATTCCTTCAAAGCTACCCTGCCTTCAGGTATTGACGATAACGAATCCAAAACACAAAGGGCTAATTCCAAACAATCATGGTCCATACCAGACAACAATTCAACTAATTGAGAAACAGCACCAATGCTAACTAACAAAATCTTAACTTCCTTATAGAAGCACACTGTTCTGAGGAGGCTTAATCCAGGACAGATTCCATTGCTATGTCTCTTATCCTTAACAAGCCTCATCAATCCAACCAATAAACTATGGCTGGAGATAATCTCGGAACGAAAATCTTTCTCCTCAATTAACGTTTCAATCAACCGCGTGCAACTGATTTTAGTCTCAATTGAACCCTCATTCAAGATATCAACCATCAAAGAAATCTTTGCAGGTTGCATAAGATTCTTTTTAGATTCAGAATCAAGTGTCAAACTAACAAGAATACCAATAACTTCAGAACCAACAGCATGTGAAGTAAAAGGACCAAGTAAAGAAGACAAAACAGAAACACCACCTCCATCAATCACAGACTTACGTGCAGTAGCATGAACAGCCACAACTTGATGAAGCTCCTTCAAAGCATGAACTCTAGCTTGACCCTTCACCTTCTTGAGTGTCTCCACAAGCTCAGAAGCTCTTCCTTGAACATCTTCAGACCTCTTCTTCATCAACAAGTACTTCTGAGAAAACCAAGTATATATTAACCTATAAAGTGTTGTGTTTGGAGTGATGGAATCATCCCAAAGCTCTTGCATAGTTGTAGGACAAGTAAAGTGTCCCATGTTAAACCATTTGAGAATGTTGTTCCTCTCATAGGTTTGTCCAGTGCAAAGAGTAACAGGGTCTTGCATTGGTTCAAGAGAAATTGGACAAATGAAAACACTTGGTACTTCACATAACTCAAGCTCTTGAATCATTTTTCTCAGATCTAATTTCTCACCAACAACACCAGTTCCTACAATACCACCACAATCAACACCACCCAAAACCCCATCTTTCACAGCTGTGTCCAGATCTAGAATCTGACCATCACCACCACCCTCATACCCAACAACCATATCCCTTTTAGAAGGCTGATACATAGGCATTTTTCCCTAAAAAAAAAAAATCCCTTTTTTAGACCTAGAAAGCTATGAATGAAAAAACCCACAACCCAAAAATCAGTTCAATGACAAGAACTCTTCAAAGGGTCATCAAATCACATTACATTACAGTCTATGACAAAAGTGAAAAAAAATGAGAAGAGAGAGAAAATGGGTTTTTTCACTGTAGAAAAATCACTTTTTTTTTTGGGTATGGTCAAAAAGTAAAATAATGCAATCACATCTCAAATCATGAAGATATAATAATCAAAGTTGAAAGAGAAAAAGAAAGAGAGAGAGGTAGCAATGAAAGAAAGAAAGAAAGAAGAAACAGTGGTGAGGTGACCACAGTGATAGTACAAGGAAGAAGTGAAATGAATGGCAGAAGGAAAAAACCTGACAAAGAGTTGAAACAAAGATGGGTGAGTGGGTTGAAGAGAAATAATTGAGAAACAGATCAGAGAATGAACAGTTAAGGATTAATAGAAATTAAAACAGGTACTTTGTGAGATTTATTGTTGTTTCAATTTCAACTCATAACTCATTCATTGAGTTGAGTTGAGTTGAGTTGGGTTAGAGAGAGAAACATAACATAACATAACATGTGATTGTGAGAGAAGAAGCAACAAATGCAAATAATGTTAGTAGTACTAACTAGTATTCTTCTATGTTCTTTTGGGGAAATACTTCCATGACATAGTTTTGATGCCATTGGTGCCATTGGGGAAATCCTGGCCATTGATGTGTGTGGATGTGTGTGGGGATGTGTGTGTGATGTGTGTGTGTGTGGTGAAGATGCAAGCTATGGCACCAATGACACCAAAGCTATGGCACCAAAGTGTTACTCTAACCTTTTGGGGGCATTTGGTCAACAAAGCATAAGATTAAACTAAATAATTGAATCTTTTTGGGTAATTAATTAATGATTTCAAGAAATGGATAACCGGGAAAGTATGGGGTGTAGCCGGTCAATGAAATGAGATGAGACTGTCTAGGCTTGTGCACCACACGTGCACTTATCTAATCTGTCGCCGTAAACTTTCCTTTTCTATGTTTATTAATCCACTACTAGAACTAGTATAATCATACTCCTTTGGGTTTTTTTTACAAGTGATTACATAAAAATATAAATAATCATTTTCGTCTTTAAAGTTTTTGAACCAATCCGATGATAACCACACTTTTTATTTTATTAATATTATCCTACCCCACACAAACTTATGATTAAGTCCAAAATAATTTTTAATTCATTCACTTTCTCTCATCTTCATCTCATCTCATCAGTCAGACTCTTTCGTTTCTACTAAAAAAGAAACCCTTGCCGTCAACCACACCAAAACCATTGTTCATCGCTATTGGTCACCGCTGAGATCGTTCATCTGGTTAATTTTATCATGTTTATGTCATTGATTTATCATGCTCATCTCGTTAGTTTTATCATGTTTATGCCAATGATTTATGCCATGGATTTGTTATTTTGACTATGTTTTAATTTTATGATGTTCTTTTTGGAATGAGAAATGATATTTTGACAACCACTTTTTGACAACTTTTAGACAACTTTTTCTCTCATACTCACATGATGTTGTTATCTTCTCTATTCCTTTTTCTCTCTCCATTGTTTTTGACCAATAAGAAGTGAGAAAAACAAGGTTGTCAACAAAGTTGTCATCAAATGGATGTCAAAATATCATTACTCTTTTGGAATTCTTGTGTTTGTTGATGAATGATGCATGTATGGATCATGAATGATTGAAATATTTGAGTTTGATGAAGTTGTTTTTGAAGAATGATGGATGAATGAATCTTGGATCATATGTATGAAATATTGAGTAAGGTTAGTTATAAAAAGTTATTTGAAAAATAGAGAACATGAAAAAACAAAATATGAAATACAATTATACAAAGTTCTATGAAATATTTTGTGAGAATATGAATTTTTTTAATTGTATTTTTAAATAAACCGATCAACCGAAGCAATCCAAACCGAACCAACCCGATTAGTTTGGTTCGATTTTTTTTTTAAAAACAGTGAAAACCGAACCAAAACAATTTACTAGGACCAAAACTTTCTTAAACGATCCTATATTTTATTTTTAAACCAAAGGTATCATATTTGCTCAATTACAGAGAACAATCCCCTCAAAATAATTGAGATACATTTAAGAAGTTGATATCTTCTAACAAATTTTGCTCACCGCACATTAGTCAGAAATTTAACCCTAGATCAAATAGTCCAATGACTCATATATCTCTGACATATATCACACTATATCGATTCCTTAAATAATATCATCACTCTATCTATCTTATAATTACAGTATTGATCAATTTGTAAAATAAAATATATTTCAAAATGAATGGTATTTTTACTTTTTAATACAACATTAGCTACTTTTTTTCAATAATATCTTCTAATTAACACTATTTGCATTAGAAATGGCCAATTTGTAAGAAAAAACATTTGTATCAAATTTTAACATTGTTATTTATTTCCTGCTCTTGCATTCTCTTGCTACTTTAATTGCTCCAGCCATGATTTTAATTGGTATTACTATTAGTATTTTAGTACATTCGGTGTTTTTTAACAGTATATTTGGTGATAGTTTTAAATACCTGTAAACTATAGATGAACATTTTTAATGCAATTAGACCAATTACTCCTCCACACAGGTAAAAACTTTATTTGCAATGAATAATGATCTTCTTGTATTTATCATCCACACAGGTAAAAACTTTTATATCGTTTATTTTGTTTCTCTATCAAACATTATAGCGTGTGTGTAGGCTGTTTTAATTTAGGCAAAGTAGTTGGAAAGCATAAAATCTTTGAACAAATATACAACATTTTATTTTAATACTTTTTATGAGAACCACTTCAGCTCTCTCAATACTCAATATAGATAATTTCCAAACAACTCAAATGCCCATTATTTGGCCAAATTTGTCACAGGAAAGCCTGGCTTAGTGCAGTTACAAGAAATACAAGCAATGTTATGTTAGTCAAAAATTATGCAAATAATAGTATTATTTTTCTATAACACATTTGAATAAATGAGGTACCTTTATCTTTTGTCAAAAAGAAAAAAAGAAAATTTCAAACAAAGGCAAAGGTTTGATTTTATGCTATTTAGTGTAGGAGTAGCATATAACAATGTCTTTTTCTTTTGGCCGTGAAAGGTGAAAAAGGATAAAATGGTCTTTGAAAGGTATAAATAAAGAAATGAATAATTTAGTGCGCACGAAGCAACAAAGGCAGAAGAGTTTCACAAAAGTCCAGGGAAACCCCACGAGGGTGTGTGAATGAATGAATAAAAGGTGCTGTGCTGCCCACGATACAACCAATGTTCAAACTACGTAAAAAATAAAGTATAAAGAATGAAATATAAAATAAATTCATTAAATTTTGTTGGGCATAAAATAAATGAAAATTAATGATGTATGTGGTTAAATTTGCTTATAATTGACAACGGATAGAGTATTATTTTACTGGTGATAATTTATATAAATTTCACCGTTTCTAAAGTTATGTAAAATTTGAATACCAATGCATTATACACAGGGCCGTACCTTGGAGGATGCAAACCGCTCAATGGAATCGGGCCTCCTCAAGGTATGGGCCTCAAAAAAAAAATTATAGTCCAGTAGTACTACTAAGTACTACCCCACTAAAATAATTTCCTTATACGGTAGTGATTTTTACATTTGGATGTACCGCATATATGTGATACCTTGTATTTATCTTTTAAAAAATTTAAATAGAACATTGTTCTTAAAAAAAAATACATTTTTATTTGTTACGGACCTCTTTTCACTTACAGAGGCGAGCTTCCAAATTTGTAGGAACGACCCTGATTATACAATGAATATTGAATATTGCTAAAAAGTATGTATGTATAAGTATAACTTTCTATGAAGAAATAAATCGAAAATCAATTATTTAAATTCTTCATGAAAAAAATTGTTTTTGAGGAAATTATTGATGGAAAAAATAATCCAGTGCACCACTCTAATATCTTTGGCAAACCAAAAAATAAATAAAAAGAGGAGAATGGTACATCTCTTTTTAGTAAATCAAATACATTAGATACTTTTGCAAAAGAAATATAAAGAAAACAACTACCGTCGATTTATTTAGAGAAATGATATTTGTACATCCATTTTGTGATAATTTTTAGACAACTTTCTCTCTCATGCATACTCACATTATATTTTTATTCTCTCTTTTCCTTTTTCTCTCTATATTGTTTTTGACCAATGAAAAAAGAGAAAAAGAAGGTTGTCAAATAGATTGTACAAAATGATTGTTCAAATATCATTGCTCATTTATTTATTGAGAGGATCAATTTATTTAAAATATAAATAGAGACGTTCTTTCTTAAAAAATAGTAATAATTGAGAAACGACAATATGTGGTCTCCCAGAAAACCCAAAGAAGAAATTAAGAAACTCAAAATGAAAGAAGAATGGGCCACCAAAAGGGTTACCCTTTAATTTTAGGAAAAAATGCCAGCAAAGCATTGGACTGTGACAGTTTTTGCTTTGACTGTACGCATTGGTTTGCTTATCTAATCTATCCAGTCTTTGCCTTTGACTGCCTTTGCCAAATGCATATCAATATCAAATTCAACTCTTTCTTTCTTTCTTACTTTACCTTACACTCAACCCAATTAGACATTTACACGTGACTCTGCCAACTCTGTCCCCATCCTTCTCTATGTCACTGTTTTTCATGCCTAAACCTTGTACAATTTACACTTTAATAACACTCTAATCCTATACTTTCATTTTCATCAGTTTACTTATTAGGCTCAGTCTAGGGTGAGAGACCTTAATAGGTCTCCTAGGTGCATTAGTGTTTAGAAACTTTTTTTTTTTGAACAAGTAGTGTTTAGAACCATTAGATCATGGAGGTTCATATTAACAATCATGGATGTTACACACCATATGTTTCAAAATATGTTTTGTTCACCATTCTGTTTTTCTCTCTGCATTCTCTCTCTCTCTCTCTCTCCCTCCTTGTTGTGACACCACCGCATTGTTACGCCGTTTTTGCTTTTTATGAGATTTGAATCCGTTTTTCATCATAATAACAACAACTATCATCACCAGATTTCCCTTAAAAAAACTTTCATCACCAGATTTGGATCCTTATTATCAACAATAATTAAATTTCATTAATCTTCCTACTAAAGAAATAAAAAAGAAACAGAATTTGTACTCTAACAAGATATGTTCCTACGATTCAAAGAGAGTGAATTTGAGAAGGAAGGACAGTATGGTCATAAGGTCGATTAAGCAACTCATAGTTTTTGGATCTTGACATGAATATTGATTATTATTATTACAATTGATTATTATTATTATTATTATTATTATTATTATTATTATATTATTATTATTAAGGTCGCAACTAAAAACTATTTGTAGCTCTCAATGATTTAAAGGTCGGAGAAGGAGAAGAATGCGAATGCCTCAGTGAAAAGAGATCTAAAAATTGATTATTATTACTTTTTTCGGTTTGGATCCAAATATATGGAAGATGGCAACTGTGTCGGCAACATCGACGTCGGCGTCAACATCAGCGTTAGACAGAAAAATCTTTGAGGCTCGGCGTGTTTGACAGTGGCGGAGGATCGACTACTGGCCACTGTTGGTGGTCGGCCGACGAGAGTGTAAGCAAACAGAGGGGCCCCAGAAGAAAGATGAAAGCTCATGAGAGAGAAAAGAAAAATAATCTAGTGTGTATTGGTTTATGGTGTGCTTAACTAATCCAACGGTTACAAAAGATAATGCACCGTAGGAGACCTGTCAAGGTCTCCCACCGTAGACAGTGCCTACTTATTAAGGCAGTGTCATCAGATTTCTCCCAAGCAGGAAGACCAGATTTTGTACTTGCTTAAACTTTTTTATTTTCTTGTATGCTATTAATTGTGACATGTGAAGCCATGATACTTCAAAATAGATGACGTATTGTATCTCCTGCGTATCTTGCACCGATACCTGTCTGATACTTTCCAATACGTATCAGGAGAGTATCCGAAGATTAAATTTTATTTTTTTAAAAACAATTATCCGATACTTCCCGATACGTATCAAGAAAGTATCTGATAATTATCCTGCATCGATACCTGCCTCAATAATTCCCAATTAATGTTAACTAAAATAACTTAACTCTTGAGTACATTGCTTCTTTTTTGGATCAATATAGTATAGCACTAACAATGTTCTTTTGGATATAGTATAACACTTATGGTGCTCTTTTTATGATATATTGTGTATGTAATTGATTAATCATCACTCTCTTAATCGTCAATATTATTTATATTTATGTTGATGTGTTACGAGCCTATAACTGGTTTCTTTTGTTTGTTAATATATTTGCATATTAAAAAAATGGTTATAATTATATTGTACATTTAATTATATAATTTTTTTATTAACGTATCTCAGCCGTATCGTATCTTGATTTTTGAAATTTTCCCGTATCGATGCAGTATCGTATCTGTATCGTATCTCGTATCCGGGCTTCATAGATTGTGACACTATCAAAAAGCATAAAGTTTTATGGCTGTACTATTTATTCATTTCTAACCAATTAAACATTGTTTATTTTTTTTATTTTCTTTCATTTATGAATTCAATCAAAAAGTGTAATAGGTAGAAATTTGTTATAAAATAAAGTACGACATCTAATCATTATTATAAGTAAAATTTCACTTTTTAGATACATTAAATAATTAATGTATTTAGTTTACAATAAAAACTAATTACATTAATTATTCAATGTATCTAAAAAAGTAAAATTTTGTTTACAATAATAACTGGATTGAGTATCTTCCAACTCGTGTTAGACAGTATTATGTTGCTAACTTTATTTTTAATAGTAATATTATGTAGGGAAATGTTAACGTATGCTAAAAAAATATTATGTATAGAAAATTGGATGTATGTTTTAATTAAAATTGAATAGGGTGTAGATGGCGCCGATGAAAGTGTTATGTGTCCAGACTGGATGGATCTTTATAGTTGGAATTCAATATTTTACTCAAATTGTTGTAGTTGGGACTTGGAGGGACAGATATTTTTTTAGTATATATTATTGATTATCAATATTAAATTTAAGAGGTCTTCGATCTAGAGGTGGGGAAAGCTTGGTTATGTGAGTGCATATTCAATTCTAAAATAAATAAAAAGTTCAAAGATATAGACCAAAGACCAATATCAGGATTCAACTTTCAGACACTGTGGGGAGTCACATGATCGAGCACATTATAATGCTTTTATAATATGCAATGTCACATGATCATCTTAGGCCTTCGCCACTTATTCATAAGAGAAATGATATTTTGACAATCATTTTTTGACAATTTTTGGACAACTTTCTATCTCATACTCACATGATGTTGTTATCCTCTCTCTTCCTTTTTCTCTCTCCATTGTTTTTGACCAATAAAAAGTGAGAAAAACAAGGTTGTCAACAAAGTTGTCATCAAATGAATGTCAACATATCATTACTCTATTCATAATAGTCATTATAATTCTCTTATTCAAATATTAGCAATCTGACTTAGGAGATTACCAATACTCTCACCCATTCCATGTTGCTTTTAACTTGGATACCAACATATTTTAATTTTAAGGATAGATAATGGAATATTCTTTCACCATGCTATTTGTGCACCAACGTACATTTTCATGTCTTTTTAATTTACATGTTTGTTTCCAACATGATTTTTGTATTATTCCTTTAACCCACTATAATTAGAATCTACCTCTAAAATGAATAGCTCGATAAATCAAATTCAGACTCTTTTTCTGATAGAAAAATATGTTATGAACTCTCTCAATATTTCTATTTTTTTGTTGAAAATATTTAAGGATCGACAACTCCCAATATTTTTGTTGATATGAATTTTGTATTTTACTAATTCCATTTTCCACTACTCTAATTTCATAATGTTTGTTATAGAAATTAATTGTAGCCATGGTAACAATGATACGTAACCCAACCCATTATGTTTTTTGTACAGGTCAGATAAGTAACTCTACATCTTGAAATTCCACACCTAGACAGGAAAAAGGATGTAACTGGAGAGGTTGGACAATGATGAACAATCCCAAACACGAAGAACAGACGTGGTTGCCATCATGAAGAATGAATACAACAGTTGGACTATAGTTGCATACACATCGCCCGTATATTAAATAATTCTACAGTATTTTACTATATATTTAATTTTTGTAAAAGGATTGTATACATGTACTTATGATTTATTGTCTCATCATTAACTACTAACAACCCTCCATTCATTTTTAAATATAGCTTCAATTTTATTAACCAACAATGGATAGTCATGTGTAATTATGCTTTACAATCTCATATTGCAAAATATGGAAGCTGGTGTTGCCACTTCCCAATCCCCAAAGACTCTCAACAGGCTAAGGTTGTTCCAGGAAGTTATACCCCACACCCCTACACTTATACCTTCACCCCAATAATTTTTTTAAATTCCAATTTTACCCCTTTTATTATATAATCTTTTACACATAAAATTTTCACCCTCATTTTCAACATCTCCTAATTCAGGATGAGTTCACCCCCACATGATATTTTTCCAGGTACTTATTTCCTCTTTTTTTTTCACCGTAAAAGGTTTCCGAAAATACTTCGGAACACTCATACATACCTGTCCGAAAATTTTTCGGAATACTCATATATATATATATATATATACGTTTCCGAAAATAATTCGGAATACTTATATATACGTTTCCGAAAAAATTCCGGAAGACCAGTATGCAAAGATTTCCGGTTCATACTAGTTCATTCCAATTATTAAATTTCTATAAAACGTAAACAAATTAACAACCGGAAATGTTTATTGATTGTTTTCCGGTGTATTTAATTTAATAGTTTCTTATTCTTGATTCCATATAAACGTTTGTGCTTAATTACTACAATACCAAAAAATTGTCCAGATTCTTATATTACTTGTTTGTATTATTTTTTAAAAATCTTCATTTTAACAATAGTTTCTTATTAGAAAAATTATATTATAGTTTTTCACTTTTGTATATCATTTTTAAATAGTTACAGACATACCTCAATTATATGATAAAGATCAACCATGTGTAGACACCACTGCTGCATTCACAACTACACAAAGGTTTGATACAAGAGAAGCTGTTGTAAGCTGGGCTAGGGAGATAGGAATTAGAAATAAAGTGACTGTTACCATTACTAGATCTGATAAGGAGACCGGAAAGAGAGGAAGGAGTAATAAATTAATCTTGGGTTGTGACAAGGGTGGAAGGTACAAGCGAGCTGAAAGTTCAACACAAAGTGCTACGAAAAAATGCGGTTGTCCATTCAAAATTAGATCAACACCGTTGAAAGATGGTCTCGGATGGAAAGTTGAGGTAAAATGTGGATTTCACAACCACGAGTTACCTGATAGATTGGAAGGTCATGCGTTTGTGGGACGCCTAAATGCAGATGAACATAAACATGTTGAAGATTTGACAAAGCGTCGTGTTCCACCTAGACACATACTTCTATCATTGCAAGAGAGAGACCCAGAGAATGTCACTCGAATCACACAAATATATAAGAAGAGGAGTACGCTAGAAAAAAAGGTGAGAGGTAATAAAACGGATATACAACAGTTGCTAACGTTGATAGATGGTGAAAATTATGTCAGTTGGAGTAGAAGAAGAGACGACTCAGATGTAATGAGAGATATAATGTGGGCGCATCCAGATTCAGTCAAGTTGTTGAACTTGTTTCCAATTGTGTTGATTATGGATAGCACATACAAAACTAATAAGTATAGATTGCTGTTGCTCGAAATTGTAGGTATGACATCTACTGAGTGCACATTTGCGGTTGCATTTGCCTATATGCAATCTGAGCGGAAAGAAAACTTTTGTTGGGCATTAGAGAACCTGAAAGGTATGTTTATTAAGGAAGGCCCCCAAGTAATTTTGACTGATAGGGATCTTGCTTTGATGAACGCCGTTGAAATTGTATTTCCAAATAGTGTTAATTTGCTTTGCCAGTTTCACATAGACAAAAATGTTAAAGCAAAATGCAAGAAATATATTTCAAAGGATATGCAAAAGGTGGTGATCAAACTGTGGAAAGACCTTGTACAATCGCCTAATGAGGATGAGTATCAGCAACGATTGCAACAGTTTGAGGAAACATGTGTTGGTTGCGATACGTTTGTCGATTATGTGAAAGATACCTGGTTAACTGATTATAAACAAAAATTTGTTGGAGCATGGGTCGACAAAGTGATGCATTTGGGTAACCAAACGACTAATAGGTATGATTAAATTGAAATTTTATTTTATATATTTTAATTTTTAATTTGAACATTTTTTTTTAACAACATTGGATTCACTTATATGTGATATTTTGTTTCATATTAGGGTAGAGTCTGCTCATTGGAAACTGAAGCAAATGTTGGAAAACAGCAAAGGAGACTTGTGCAAATGTTGGAAGGGTATGCATGATAACATCAAGTTGCAATTAGGCAACATCATAGCTTCATTTCAGAAAAGTTTTTATGAAGTTGACCATGCACACACAAGTCCATTTTATGAAAAATTGCGTGGATTTGTTTCTAGAGCTGCCTTGAGGCGCATTGTTGTTGAGTTTGAAAGAGTTAGATATATGGATATCGACGAATCGACATGTGGTTGCAGACTCAGAGCAACATATGGATTGCCTTGTGCTTGTGAGTTAGGGAGATATAAAATTAGTGGTATGCCTATACCATTAGATTCAATTCATATTCAGTGGAAGAAATTAAGCATGGAAGGTCAACAAGAGGAAGACACAGAAACTAGATCTGAGTTAGATATGACTTATGCAATTGAGGAATTATGGAAAAGGTTTCGGTCACTTGACATTATTGGAAAACGAGCATTGAAAAGTAAGGTTCTTGAACTTGCTTATCCAGCTACGAGTTCCATGTGTCCACCTCCCGACAAAGTTAAAACCAAAGGAGGAGTGAAGAAGGATAAAGGCAAGGTACCAAAGGGATATGATGTGTACCGTGATCCTTCATATTGGGAGCATGTTGACAATGAATATTATGACTCTCAAGGATCGTTAAAGAGGTTGTGTACACAATCATCCCAATCCTCTCAAAAGCAATCATCTCAAAAACAGCCATCTCAGCCATCTCTGAAGCTACCTTTTCAGAAACAGTCATCTCAACCATCTCAAAATCTACCATCTAAAAAACAACCATCTTAGAAACTACCCCCTCAGATACAATTGTCTCAATCATCTCAGAAGCAACCCTCCCAGAAACAACAAGAATTTTATAGGTTATTGGGACAATTTCCTGAACATATTCATCCATATGTTGAAGACATAGTCAATGTTGCTCCAGACGGAAATTGTGGATTTAGGGCGATTGCACTATTACTTGGATATGGTGAAGAAGGATGGCCTATAGTCCGCAGAGAGTTGGATAGTGAGATAGTAGCTAATATCAGTTTCTACAAAAATTTATTCGGAAACTGTCTGCAACAAGTAAGAGATTCATTGAAGATATCAGGATTGGGATCTCAGCCTAGAGAGAGATGGATGACCATACCGCATATGGGTTACGTGATAGCAAATCGGTATAATGTTATTCTAGTAACGTTAGGGCGTCCCAGTAAGACGTTCTTTCCTATGAGGACTTCACATCTCACTAGTGTTAGATTTTTTTGCATTGGTTTTGTCAAGGATCACTGGGTTCAGGTAAATACAAATACTAGTTATTTTAATTTGAAATAATAATTACTTTTGTTTGAAATAATAATTTAACCTTTTTTATAGGTAAAGATGAAGCAAGGATTTCCATTGCCCGAAGTTACATTGGATTGGAAGAAATTTTGTTTACCAGAAGCAACATCTTGGATGGTAGCATTTGATGGACGTTTGCAACAGTGGCAATGTCTTGCACCGGTAGTGCCACACATCACTAGCGTAATTGAAGTTTGAGTCTTGTTTTATGATTTGAAACTGTGTTTCTATTTTTATTTTCATTTAATAGAATAAATAAACAAACTTGTGTTTGTGATACTCTAGTTGTTCCACGGTTTCCCCATAGATAAAAAACCATAGTACTGTTTTGTATTTAATAATTTGTTTGCATTTGCCACAAGTTTAAACATGACATCTTCAATAAGAGATGATGTAACTCATTTTGGGTTGCATAGCTATCTTAAATATAGCATTATTCTCAGGATTCAAATATTATTATCTCAACTTTTCCATTAGTGCAATGCTTTATGACAATCAAAATGACACTTATTTGATCACATCCGAAAGAGAAACCAAAATAAAAAGTTCTATAGTTTGTGTTCACATAGCCCTTATCAGCCCTGAAGCAAACAACTAAGAGAGATAAACCATTAGAGAATAACTTAATTAGAATATAACAGAAACATATGCATGAATATTGTGTCCTGTCTCAACTTAAGTGGATGATCTCTGGATACTCTGTAAAAATGTGCGTGTGTGCATTGCTTCTTTAATCAATTGTAGTACCAAAAGGTTACAAGAATGGAAGAACAAGTCCATACCACCTAACACCAAGGGAAGCAGTACAATAGCTTATAAAAACTGTTGTCTTAAACAAGAATACCAAGTCTACATATATTACATTCTCGTTCCTGCTTTTTTTTGTAATGTATAGGTTCCTGCATATATAAATATTGATCACATGCTTTGAAGCAACAACACGAGCACTATATATTATATCCCAATATTGCAAAGTCAATAGTAAAACATATAATCATGAACCAAAAGTCGATAATACAACGTTTAAAATAAACCAGAAGTCGATAGTACAATGTATATCATAAAGCAAAATTTGATAATACCAAATTTAACATCAAGTAGAAGTCGATAATGCAATATATAATAAATAAACTAATATAGCTAAGGTAAAGGTCCACCATGAGTCAGGTCTAATGCTTCATACAAATGCTCAAATTGGGATTCCTCTTTTGTGGCCCCGACAACATCCAAGTAATCCTGTAGCTTAGAAGCAATCAAAGACATCCTTGGGTCAGAAGGTCCTGCATCATCAGGGACTCTATATGTTGGAACAGGGACTGGTCTATGTGGGTCCTCATTAGGCCGTATCAAACGAGGATGTGATACCCTGTAGTACCACTCCATGTATGTATTTGTGACTTCATATGGATATGTCACAAGAGATGCTCCTCCAACGACCCGATGCACGCTGGAATGGTAATCAATCCACTCAACACCTACATCAAAGGCATGGCGATCTGGAGGTGGTGGCGGTATATCCTGTATGTATCCAAATTGTCGGATACACCTCTCAGGCAAGTAAGGAACTACAGTGTCATACCAGCGAAGACAGCCACTATAAAGACATATTTTGTCAAATGGGACTACCCGAGAGTGACTCTGAAATGGACGCCATATGACATCTGTAGGTGTTAGATCATCTATCAATCTCCGTATCTGATCGACCTTTAGAGTCCCCTGCTTGTATTTCCATCGCATAGCTCGAGGGAAACCTCCTCCAGGTTGATCACAAGAAATTTGATTCTCTGCTCGATTCCCAAGAGTCGGAAAATATTCATGAATCCAACACTGTTACATAATAGATAAAAAAATTAGAAATTATAAACTGAAACAATAATAAATTATTATAATAATAAATATTTCGTCTTTAACATTATTAAAAAAAACACCTGAAGAAGTGTAGCATATCCTCCAAGCTGTTTGGTGGTAAACATAGACCCATCTCCTAGGTACTCGTATAATGTAACCAAAGCAGCTGCACCCCAGCAAAATCTACCGCAATTTGACAAATTCCTAAATAGCGGCAAATATTTTGCATCTACAAGACTAAAACTCTTGTCTGCAAATATAGTACACCCAACTAGCAACATCATGTACGCCCTAGCACCACAGTCAAGCATCCCAGTCTGGCGATGCCTTTTGAACAAATCATACAGCCACTCCTGCCTATAATAACCACCTCTGTTCCTCGCCGTCTCTGCCTTAGCGACATCATAACTTACACCCAATAGGTCCACAGCAAGTCTAGATGCTTCTTCTTCGGATAAACCAGAAGGTTGATCGTAGAAATCTCCCCTCACCGGAACATGAAGTAAGCATGCCACATCGTATAGAGTAATCGTCATTTCACCAAATGGCATGTGAAATGACGACGTCTCTGGATGCCATCTCTCAACAAATGCAGATAAAAGATTGGCATCAACCATCTTCATGCTACTCCTCTGAAGTGCGCTTAGTCCAGAACCATTCAGCCAACCCTGTACCAGAGGGGGAAGTTGTGGAGGAACCCAATCTTCCAACTTTTTCCCATGCGATGGTACCTTTAAATGTTTTTTTGTACCGCGTTCCTACGTAAATTTAAAATGAACCATTATTGTATAATTTAATAAAATCGAAATAATGAAAGATGATAAAATATTATTATGTAAAAAAAATAAAAAATCTATAAGTAAAACAATTGAAACTAATAAACCTTACTGTATGACTAATAGAATAAAAATACCCCTTCGAATTACAAAGTGTGGCTTGAAGGGAACAAATACAAAATACATTATAAACAAAGAGTGTGTTAATTACTTACCTGACCATACCATAGCCTACGGGCAACATGGACCTCATACCGCGTGAGAACAGACAAGTCATAAGGTCCACCCATATACCTCTGTGCGGGTTGCTCCACATCTTGATCCATATGCTCCTCTACTGCCACAAGTCCATGCTGCTCTACCTCTTGATTTATGAGCTGCTCCTGTGCTTGATGTACGGCTGGTTGATCCCGAACCACCTCATGTCGTAGTTCATTTCGTCCTATGCGTATAATCTTGCCACCTCGTCCTCTGCACCGAACCCCCTCATGCCGTCGTTCATTTCGTCCTATGCGTATAATCTTGCCACCTCGTCCTCTGCATCGAACCACTGAATAAAGAAAAACAAAGAATTAATAAAAGAAAAAGAGAAAAGAATTAAGCTTAAAAACAATAACAGTCATTGCTACAAGTATATAGTTAATTAAGTATACATATATAATCAAGTCTTAATTGAATTAAAAGTGTATGATCTGAACTTGTAGATGGAGCTAAGTAGCAGCAGCAAAGATACATCTAATACTCATTGCTACAAGTATATGTTAAATGGAGATTTGGTTACTTCCTTGCACAAAGTCAGTGATGTATCTAAGGAGTTGAATTCTAAAAAATTTACAAGTATATGTATCTAACGAAAATTGCAAAGTCAGTGATTTATCTAAGGAAAATTGAAGTCCATGGATTGGATCACAATATTGAAAATTGCAGCAGCAAAGATAATTGTTTACTAGCATAATATATCACTTATAATTGTTTCACTCGAATCACAAATTACAATTATATCACTTAGTCAAATTTACTAGCATAATATAATTCTTTATGTGCTGTGAAATACTATAATTGTTTATGTGTGTGAAAAACATGTTAAATTAAAAAAAAAAATTAGATTAAGGATTCAGAAAGCCATTTCGGAAGTTGCAGAATCGGAAGTTGTTTACCTCTAGCCAAATTTACCCATAGTTTGTTTACTAGCATATATAAAAAGATTCGGAAGATGCAGACAAAAAAATGTCTGAACCGGAATACTTCACCAAACTAGTCCGGGAAGTACCGGAACGCTTAAAATGCGTCTTCCGGAAAAAAATCGGAAAGCTTAGTGATTAGGATTCCGATTAAGGATTCAGAAAGCCAGTTCAACACATCATATTTCCAGAATCGTCAGTTCATCACGTCGCCGTTTTCAATTGGCGATTCCGGTAACAACTAACCCAGAAAACGGCAAAACTTAATCATTGATTCCGGTGACCCATTAACAGAACAAACATGCAAAAATACAGTGACAACACAAACATAGAAACGATTAACAAAACAAGGAAAGGAGGCTTACTCTCAATCGTTGTAGAATTAGAAGAAGGGTTTTTCCGGAAAAGGGGTGAACACAGGAACTGTTTTTTTTCAGAAAAGGTAGGGTGAAAAGTGAAAGGGTGTTGTGTTGTGTTTTATACAAAGGGTAATTTTGGTAGTTTATGTCAAATGTTGGGGTGAAGGTATAAGTGTAGGGGTGTGGGGTATAACTTCCGTTGTTCCATTATGTCTAATCCGCGAGCAGGGGCGGACCTGAACTAGGCCTAGTGTGGCAAGTGCCACACCAGCCCAGCCAGGCCCAATAATATTTTTTTTAATTGTACACTGCTTTTGGTTCAGATTTTGAAAGTTACTTTAACAAAGTAACACAGTCAAGGACCCACCAAGCAGTGTTTCGTTTGTTTGTATCTTTGAAGCTAGTACACTCTTTATTTATAAGCTAGCTCATCTCTCAATATCTTAAAAGTGGCCGATGTGGGACTAAATTTCTTCTTGCTTTAACCTTGTTGCAGAGTATTTCTTTTTGGTAATGTGCAGGCAATCCTTTCTTATTCTACCAATTTGTTTTAGGAAATGGTGAATAAATTTAAGAAAATAGTTCACCCACACCCGATGACAGATAGTCATGTGAAAGGTTCTATTATTAATCAGAAGGTACCTTAATCTAATCCAGTAGCCATCAGCAAAGAAACCCGTCCTTAATTTGATTGATTCACATAACTACGAAGATTTACAGCTTAAGGATTTTGAGGACAATACTTGGACTAAATATATCTTTGTAGAGGATTGAAAATCTTGAATGAAACAAAAAGAAGAGAATGTGTAACAATGTCTAAGCTCTATTATTTTATCAAGAAAACTAGTCCCCCCTTTGAATGCAAGAGCAATAACTCTTAAGGGAACTGCATACCACAAGGGAAAAGCATGATGGTTAATTATTTGACAAAAAAACTATGCCCCACCAATATTGCGAGTCCAGGTCCGCCCCTGTCCGCGAGGCATATGAACATGTGGAAGGCATCTGGGTTACCCTCGTTAGGGTGTGAGGCGCCTAGGGTAGGGTGCTAGGCATTTTTTTTAGGGAAAAAATTCATTGATTTTCATTAGCTATCAAGTCTCGGATACATATGACGGTACATCAACATAAACATGGGAGCTAGCATGATATGGGGCTACTCTAGCTAATTCATGAGCGACCCCGTTGGCTTGCCTCCTATTGAACTCGACATGAGAGTTCTGAAAATTACAATCGAACAACTGCCTACAAGCCTGAAGAATACAACCTAGTTCACTGCTATCACCTAGGTTTGAATTAAAATGTTCAACAACAGACTTGGAATCCAAAACAAAATCAACATTGTCATAATGAAGATCAGCCACCCATTGTAGTGTCGTGTGAAGTCCAACAGCCTCGCCAACATCCACATCACAAAGAGGAGAGAAACAGTCTGTCTTAGCCATGACAAACTCACCCTGATCATCACGGATGCATATGTCAATACCTACCATATTCAGAGAGTCGGAAAAGGAGGCATCAATATTACATTTGTACCTACCATATGTCGGCTTCGTCCACTCGTTGACAGGACCATGAATAACACTATTCGGTTGAGCAAGGATGTTTGTAGCTTTGTGCGATCTGACTTCTTGGGCGGTTTTCCAATCATCTAAGAGGTGTTGGGTGTAACAGCCCGATTTTTCGCTAGATTTATTTTATTATTTATTTAATTGTTTTTATGTGCGTTATATGTGCTCATATGTGATTATTTGCCTCTGTGTGTATTTCTGGTTGGGAATTGTAGAATTCGGTGTTAGAAGGGTATTTTGATTATTTTGTGAGTAAGGGTAATTTTGTAATTTGATGAGGATTATTTCTAATGCTTAGTGAGAGTTGTTATTTTACTAAGTTACTAGAGAGAGAGTGTAGTAATTATTTTAATTACCAGTAGTTGACCACTAGTATTACATTTTACCGTTAAGTGAGTAGTAACATTTTGGGTTAGAATAGAAATGGGTTAGGCCCATTAAGGCATTGTGAGTTGAGCCCAATTATGTAGAGCTTATATAAACTCTAGTTGGTAGAGAAAATAGGGTTTTTACCAACATTTGTCATTTGGGAGAAGAGGTAGAAAGAGAAAGAGCAAGAGAAGAGAAAGGGTTGAAGAAGGAGAGCTAGAGAGAGCTAGAGATTCAAGTTGTGGGAGCTAAATTGAAGCCTTAGCTTGAGTTGTAAAGAATTAAGGTAAGGGGGTTAGTCTTTGGTCATAATTACTTAGTTGTAGCTTCTACCCTAATTCTTTACATAAAAGCTTATTTGAATAATTGATTATTTGTGAAATTAATTGTGAAATTCGTGCTTATGTTGTGATGCAATGTTTGGGTATGTTAATTGAGTTGTTGATGATGAAATTGCAAGCTTAAATCATGTACATATGTATGCTTTGTGTTTTACCCAAAAATTGTTGATATGAGATGTTGTTGTTGATGTTGTGAGGTGTTGTTGTTGATGAATGGAACCTTGGGTGATCTTAATCTTTGAACTTGTGATGATTTGTGTTGTTATTTTTGAAGTTTTATGAAAATGGGTCAAATGGTGAATTTTGTTGGAAGAATGTTTTGGTGCAAATTTTATATGGTTTTGTGTATCTTTTCATGTTTAGAAATGTTTAAACAAACTTTGGGATCAAATTTGAGCTTTGGGAAGTCAAAATTGAGGTTTTGGGGTAAAAAAAATGAGTTTTTCCCGTAACAGGACTGTCCCAACTCACCACAGCATCCCCTATTTCGCGTTCCTGCAGCTTTTTCACACGTTTCTGTTTTGAATTGGCCTTCGGTGTAAACATGAAAGTTGTAGATAATTTTGTTAGCTTTCTAGAGGCATTGGTTTGACTTGAAAATGATTTTTGGTTTTTGAGTTATGATGAAAATACTCCAAGGAGGTCTTAGAGAAATTTTACGAAAAATTCGCATAACTATATCTAAGTCGACCCAAACCTTATGGATTGTTTCCCAATTTCAAACTTATGTTTTATGAGTTCAACTAAGGTGTTTAATGGTACTTAATCCATGAGGTGATGAATCTAACTTGGTTTTGTTTTGTAAAAGAATTGGTTTTGCAAAATGATACCAAGAGACGAACTTGGTGATTTTCATGATTTCGTCGTGTTTAGCCGGTGAAACTTAATTGTATGCTCTACTGCACTTGTATATAGCCTAGAGGTATACTTAGTTGAGGCATTGAATCTTGTTTACTTGATTTTAATTCAAAAGCTTCAATTTTTTTTAAATGGTGAAATTAGAGACGAACTTTGATGAAAATGGTTTTATGAGCCGGATGATTTATGAATCCTCTATGGGTAGTTAGATATGATTGTAAGAAGATGTTTGAATGGCTGCTAAGTGATGAATATGATGTTTGTTATCATATGTTGTATTGAATGAAGTTTTTGAACTTTATGATAAAGCTAAATGTTGATATTGCCGTTGATTATTGCTGTTGTTTATAGTCGTTGATTATAGCTGTTGACTTGTTGTGAACATATGCATGGTGGATTGAGTCATATGTGCATGCATCATATGTCGTGTCGGATGTTATATCCATATTGCCGTTGATCGGATACTTGTATCCATATTGCCGTTGATTATAGCCGTTGATAATGATGTTTTTGTTGCATCATAAGGTGACGACCTTGGAGGAGTTTGGTACCACATGCATCTAGAATAGTCTAGAACATTGCATGCATTTGATTAGTTGATGAGTCGTGTCATATTTGAATATGTGACTTGGTGAATTGTGCATTGGTGAAATTTGGAGATTGTTGTGATTATATGGATTGGTGTATATGTGCATTAGTGGATTTTGTTGATGGTTGTGAATAAATGATCTATTCTCTAATTGCATGTATGCCTATTTGTGCTTATACACTTGGTGAATCAATTGATGATAATTATTTTAGCAATAATGATGAGGTGAGATTTGTATATGTATATATGTATATAATGTGGTGATTTTCTTTGATGATGATGACTGCTCGCTTATAACTTTGAAATGATGGATGTTGATAAATGACGAGCTTATGTCGATGACTTGTTTAGAGATTGAATATGTCTGTTATGCTATGATGATAATGTGATAGCTTGAGATGCAAGTAATGAGGGGTAATAATCATGTGATGCTTGTATTCTAGGAGGGATGGTTATGTATATGTGATATGCATGAATCCTTAAATGCTTATGGTTGTTTATGTTGATTATGATTAATGTAAAGCTTACCTCCAGTGGTTTCGACCGCCTACCTGTCGGTATGGATGGGTAGACGCCGTGCAGGAGTAGTCGCTCGGTGAGTTGCTTGTGGATGTTTGGATAGCGGGAGCTATCTCCGCTATCATTTTGGCGTAGTAGTCTAGGGCTCTGATTAGGTTGAGTCGGAGTCCTAGTCTTGTTAGATTATTTTATTTTGAAATGTACTCATTGTTGAGATTTGGAGAATTTTATGTTGATGTTATTTGACCATGGCATATATATTTTTTGAGATGTATGAATTATATTCCGCTGTGACTGTTGAGATATTATTATATATGCATGCTGGTTGTTGTTTAGATGAGACGTAGCGTCTATTTCTTGAATATTTGTTATATTCGCGTGTTTTATCGATTTAATAGAAATAGGACGTTACATCGGGTCCGTTCGACAACATGTAGACATGTTTCATTTTGTTGTTGCCACAATTTTAAATTCCTACGCTTCCACAAGCTCCACATGATCGTCACAAACAATTCTTTTTGCGCAAAAGGCAGCTGGTCAAGAAGAGAAAATATCAAAGCATCAATGTTATAATTTCGAAGGAGAGTTCTATCAATAATATCCCATAAATTAACCTCTCGCCACGCTTGCATCGTACCTGGACATTCTAATAAGACATGAATACTATCTTCATAATTAGTTCCACACAAGACACAATCATTAGGACAATGAATACCACGACTACTTAGGCGTGCACGTGTAGGGAAACAACCCCGACACACACGCCAAACAAAGTTTCGAATCTTGGGAGGAACCTTAAGCTTCCATATCAAACTCCAATTCCCCGGAACATGCAAATGAGAGTTATCTGCAATTTCTGTAACACAAATTCGTTATGCACTACGAACAGAATAACTACCAGTTTTCTTAGCCTTCCAAACAATTTTATCTTCATGAACAAGAGGATGGAGAGGAGTATTCAAAATAAGCTGGGGAGTATTATGATCAAATATATTAGAAATTAAAGTAGCATTCCAAACCTTTGTCGATGGTTCGATGATGTCTTGAACTTTGACATGAGCAAGTGGCGCATAAAGAGGGCTTTGTGTTGAGAGGGAATAACCATCTTTAAGCCACGAAGCACCAAACAATGGAATAGTAGCACCAGAGTCAATCCTCCATCTAACACCATGTTTAACCACAATTTTAGCGCTGAATATACTTCGCCATACATATCTGGGATTAGGTCCAAGCCTAGAACTCAAAAAATCACATTGTGGAAAATATCGTGCTTTGAATAAATGAGACACAAGACTAGTGTTATCAATTTAAAATTTCCATCCCTGATTACCAAGCATCGCTACATTAAAAGATGTGAGGTCCTTGAACCCCATACCACCATAATTCTTATGAACAGATAAACGCTCCCAAGATAGCCAATGCAAACCTTTTCTAGTGGTGCCACCATGTCCCCACCAAAAAGCGTTAATCATTTTTTCTATGGCATCAACTAAATTGTTTGGTAAAAGATAAACACTCATAATATAAGAAGGAATAGATTGGAGTACCGATTTGATCAATACTTCTCTTCCAGCTTTAGAAAGGCACTTGCTGCTCCAAGAGTTTATTTTGTGCCAAATGCGATCCTTAATGAAGCCAAAAGTCGCTTCTTTGCTTCTACCAATCATGGATGGTAGCCCCAAGTACTTACCGGTTCCCATAACACCGCGAACACCAAGGATGGAAGTGATAGAGTCTTGAGTAAGGCCGGGCACACTCCAACTATAATAAACTTCAGATTTAGGAAGGCTAATTGCTTGACCAGAAGCTTTTTCATAAGTCTCAAGAATATTTTTCATCACACCAACTTCTCTTTCTTCCGCCCTGAAAAATAAAAAAAAGCCGTCTGCAAATAACAGATGAGAAATAATAGGAGCATTAGTACATATAGAAATGCCATGAATATCCCCTCTCCTTTCAGCTTGACGAATGAGATCTGAGAGACCTTCTGCACATAAAATAAACAAATAAGGAGAAAGAAGATCGCCCTGTCTAAGTCCCCTACCAGGAAATATAGGTCCCACCGACTCATTGTTAACAATTACAGAATAATCGACTGTTTCAACACACATCATAATCCACCTAATCCAACGGCTTGCAAATCCCGTTTTAATCATGACTTCCTTAAGGTATAACCATTCGATATGATCATAGGCTTAACTGATATCCAGCTTTAACGCTACATTTTTATCTCTCAACCTCTTGCTTATTTTCATGTGGTGAATAACTTCAATAGCAATCATAGCGTTATCCAAGATAGAGCATCCCGGGACAAACGCCGACTGGTTATCTGAGACACATTTATGGAGACCATTTTTCAATCTATTAGCCAAGACTTTAGCTACAAGCTTATACAATACGTTGCACAATGCTATGGGACGCCAATCTTTCATAGTATGCTGCTCATTTCCTTTAGGGATCAAAGCAATGTTAGTGGAATTAAGCGAAGGTGGAAACTGATTATTATTCAACCAAGAACAACACTCACTAAAAATATCAGAATTACACAATGACCAAAATTTCTGAAAAAATCCTGGATTGAAACCATCTGGACCAGGACATTTATCCGGGTGCATAGAATACATGGCTTCCTTAAACTCTTGTACCTGAAAAGGAGCGGTTAGAAAATCATTGTCCTCTACCGACACAACATTATCAATGGCTGCCAAGATAGAGACATGTTCACTATGATTTTCAAGAAAAAGTTCCTCAAAATAACCTTTAGCAAGCTGACATAGACCCTGTTCATCTGTTACACGAATCCCCGCATCATTTTCTAAAGAAAGAATACGATTTACCTTCTTGCGAGAGGTTGCAGACGCATGAAAAAAATTTGTATTTAAATCACCATCACGGTACCAATGAGTTTTTGCTCTTTGTCTCCAATATTTATCCTCTTGAATCATTAACTGAGTCATTTTCTTTCTCAATGAAGACAAGCGATTATGATCAGTTGCTGCTCCTTGATCTCGGCACCTATTCAATTCTTTCTGGCACTCGGCAATTTCTTCTTTCAGACCATTATGAGTAGTCTTGCTCCACGAGCTAAGATCAGATGCACAATGATCTATTCTCTCAGTTATCGACATACCTGCACTAGACAACCAACTATCAGAAACAACATCATGAATCCCCGGTTCTACACACCAAGCATTCTCAAATTTAAAGGTTCTTTTAGGCACCCAGACACGTGTAACAGGCTCGCTAGTGAGAAGAATCGGATAATGATCAGAAGCCGAGGCTACTAAATTTTCCACCTTCGCATTAGGAAATAACTGAAACCAGGATGCATTAGCAAGTGCACGATCCAACCGTTCCTCAACTGCCCTTGAAGTACCTAAACTTTTAAACCAAGTGAAGGGATAACCTTCCATAAAAACATCTACCAAACCTGCATCAGACACAACTTGTCGGAACCCGTTGATTAACCAACGAGCACGTACAGAACCACCTCTTTTTTCTTTGACATCTAGAATATCATTGAAATCACCTAATATACACGAAGGTAAAGAAATGTTATTAGATAGACTTCGCAAAAAATTCCAAGAGTCACGTCTTTGCCCACTTTCT
Source organism: Medicago sativa (assembly GCF_051527215.1). Lineage (NCBI taxonomy): Eukaryota > Viridiplantae > Streptophyta > Magnoliopsida > Fabales > Fabaceae > Medicago > Medicago sativa. Next base: position 7,604,314 of record NC_140753.1, read on the forward strand.
GGAATACCATAAAAACCTCTAAGTTGCCAATGTCCACGATTAGAATCATTGACCTCCACATTTATATGATTATTAGAATAGTTCAACACTGTACAATTAAAAGAATTTTGCCAAAACAGTGCTAATCCACCACTCCGGCCAATGCTACTCACAACAAAGCAATTGTCAAAATCAAGCATATAAAGGAAATCATTTGCTTTATTAGAGTGAACTAATGTCTCACTGAGAAATAAGGCGGCTGGCTTATGATAGCAGACTATGTATTTTAATTTAGGAACTATGCTCGGGTTCCCTAGGCCTCGACAGTTCCATCCTATAATACTCATTTTTCTTTGCAATTATGGTAATCCCAATAATCCACATCTGCCATACGATGAAAAATGGTACCACACTAATTCACCAAGTTGACTTGTTATAAGATATATAAGATGGCACTTGGAATGGAAATACAAGAAAATGCACATCAATGTGAAGGCAAGAGAAGGTACCACACCTTTGTCTCTATGAATTAAAATACATGTAATAGCAAATTGGTGGAATCGTGAGTCATACAGTGCAATCAAAAAAGACAAAAAGAAATAGCACCTTTAGCTCTTGAATTGAGATTATGATGCCAATTGGAAAGGAAAGCAATCGCAATACCACATGATCCTGAAGAAAAGGGAGTGTAAACACTGTTATCTCTATGCAGAGGAAGCAAAAACGTTCAGGGGAGAAGATTTCTCACCGAACGACGGCAAAATCCCTCACAAGGGAAGCGACGACGCTAACCCTAGGAGCGGCGGCGATATGTATTAAGGAACTAAAACTTACGGTGCTAGGCATCTCTCTCGGATTCTAAACTATATTTAAGAGTTTTTCGTTAATTTGTTCGGTAATCTTAAGGTTTTGTTTGTGAGTTTGGAGGTGAGGAAAATGAAAGGCTTTGAAGGGTTAGAAATATAGAGGGAAATGGTAAAATCTTTCACATTTTTTGAAAGAACAATTTTTTAGAGAATGATAAATTAATTCTTATGATTAGTATATTTTTAATTTTAAAAATATTATAATTACTTAGATTAAATTTGAAGAATCCATGTAAACCTTGCAAAACCCCCCTTCAATACAATTTTTGAGTTCCACCAAATGAGGAGAGTTTTGTATTACGAAGAAAAATGAAACCTTAAAGTATTCCCCTCTTAATGTCATATATTTCTTACACTTGCTCATTCCTTATTTTTTTCTTTCCAAACCCTTTCCCTCCCTTCCCCCTCCAAACTCGCAAACAAAGCCTAAGAGACTAAAAGAGGGGATTTTTAGAAAAATCAAAGGTTGAGGCTTGAGTATTTTTGGATGAGATTCTTAGATTCTAAACATTTTGGATAGTGAGATCTCGTTAGAGGAATGATCTAAATTTTCTCTCTTGATTTCTCTTAGTTCTTAGTTGAATTAGGTTTAATTTTTTTTAAACAACATATATGTATATAAATTAACCGCGCTTGCACATGATGTACAAGAGGAAAAAAAGAAATACAAGGCTCCGTAAATATGCGGCTACCAAAAACCAACAAGAGAAAATAGTACACCCAAAAGACCCCAGCTAGGTGGACACAAACCAAGCTGAAGAAGTCGAAAAGAAAAAAAAAACACCCCCATTACCAAAATATTCAAAAGCTCTATCTCAACAAACAATGTCGAGGGTTCGCGAACATCATTCATAGAATAGAAAAGATGTGATCTTTAATCTACTCAAGTTCCATATAGGACCTTAATATCTTCAACCTCTTTGCTAGTATTGTTAAAAATGATGTCATTTCTAGATTTCCAAATCACCTAAATGGTTGCATACCAAATCAACCTCTAACCCTTTTGGAGCTTCTTGTTCCTCGCCTCCTCATTCCAACATTCAAAATGAACAAACAAATTTTGAGGAGTAATAAAATTAATTTCGAGTCAACACAATACAGTAGAAACTCTTTAATTTAATACTCGGTAAATTAATAAACTCTCTAAAATAATAAATTTGTCCGGTCCCGACTTGGGCCAATGTAAAAAATTGAAAAACTCGATAAAATAATAAGATAATAATTTTTCGGGAGATCCCTTTATAATTTTCGGTCCCAAGAAAATCATAAATTAATACTCCCTCCGTCCCATATTACTTGACCTATTTAGAATATTTGCACTATTCATGTACCATGCTTTGACTCTATTTTTCTACTAATATATAAAAACAAAATATAGCATATAAGATGTTGTTAGATTCGTCTCGATTAATATTTTCAAAATATCCAATTTTCGTAATTTTTCTACTAGATTATTAAAGAAATTTAAGTTTAAAATTGTGCATTGACATACGTGACAGAGTCAACTAGGTCAAGTAATATGGGACAGAGGGAGTAATTCATAGAAACTGAAAAAATACATTGAACACATTTGTTCCTCTTGTTTACATTTACTATACTTCAAAAGTCATTATTGATTTCCAATGCATATGAACACAGTAGTTACTAATTTACGTTGAGTCCAAAGGTTCGCTGCAACGTAATTCTAAGAGGCATAGACTAATATGCCTTTTTGTTTGGCATGTACGGTATAATTACTTAAAAACTCTTTAAATTAATAATTATTAATTTATCGATAAATTAATAACTCTCTAAATTAATAAATTTCTCCGGTCCTGACATTATTAATTTACAGAGTTTTAACTGTACCTTGGATCACAACTTAAACACCACACGACAATTAAGGAAAAGATTTTTTTTTTTGAGAGAAAACAATTAAGGAAAAGATGTGAAGCTGTTTATGTGGCACTCCTACAAAACACACAATTTAAATTTGCCTCCAAAGGTAAGGAATTTCTCCTTGCAAAAAGTATTGAAAAGTACACTTTGCCACAGCTCAAATATGTCTAAAGTAAAGTACACTTTGCCACAGCTCAAATATGTCTAAAGTAACCGTGGCTAATTTTTTTTTTCCTTACTTGTGCTTTTCATAATCAAAAGGATTCAAAATTTCATGTCTAAGTCTGGATTTAAACCAGAATCTTGGTTAAGTTAGAAGAGATATGTTATTCTCATCTAAGCTAAGTGTTCTTGGGTAATGTTTCCAAATTTTAAAACATGGGTAATTTCGATATTTGGAAGAGCTTAAGGAAACCAGTGAATGACCCATTTCCCTGGATAGTTTAGCATAGCATACAAATATATATACACAATCAATTTACATCTCCGTTTGATTTCATGAACCGGGACGAGAGAAAACGGAGGTTTAACGAAGCAATTGTTAACACGCTATATCCCTCATCTCCACAAGTATACCATCTTTATCATTCTACCTTTCGTTCTTTAATAGTGCTATGATTAATTAATACATCATCATCATCATCATTAATTTATCTGAACAGGACTTGGAACCAGTAGAAGACTCAATCGAATTGCAGTCTTACTCCGACGTTATTTCAGGCACATTAGATGACTGTGAAAATGCCTCAACCAGCGGTGAAGAAGAAGGACATGATTCTGAGACGGAGAAACTCACTAGAGCTCAACGGAAGAGAATTCGTAAGAAGAAGATGAAGGAAGAAGCAATTCTACGCGGAAAATTGATTGGGCCATTGTTGCCTCCGACCCAAGCAACCCAGTGTGGGGATGATGCTCCTCCTCCAACTGTTCGATCAAATGCTTCTGAGGAAGGTTATTCAATTGCGAACCTATTGACTATGTTTTATCATTTATGAATGTCTTGCTTATTTCCTTAACAAAATAAGAGTAAAGACCAAATTTAGTATCTCACAATTTTTGGCCAATTTCGCATCTCACATTTTTCGCAAACCAAGTTGATCCTGACAATAAGTAATAGTCAAATTTGTCTCTTAACATTTTTATATTAGAGATAAATTAGTTTCTCTGTTATAATGAGTCGGAGACTGTGATATAAAAATGCTAGAGACTAATTTGGGTTGCAATTAAATTGTGAGGGAGAACTTCTCTCAAAAATGAATGTCTTGTTTTTGTTGATGTGAGAAGTGTCTTATATAGTCTATGGTAAATCAATAATTGAAAACCATTCAAAATTCTAAAAAAGATCTATGTTGATCTCCATAAGTAGAAAGTAGAAACTCATATTATTACTCGTTTTCAAGACGGTGACAATGATCCGGTTGGTGCCGGTTTAGAAAGAAGAAAAAACTTTTGACCAAACAAATTTTATCTTGTTTTTATTGAATTTAATACATATCAGCTCACTCTCTTAGTTGCAAGGATGTAGAGTGAAGACCAAGAGGACCAAACCAAAAACTTCTACATGAAGGCGACGACATTGAACGTCTTCAAATTTTTGAGCCATTTTCAAATAGTAATCCACCATAGACCATATGTGACACTTGTCTATACAAATTATTGCCGAATTTGAAACTAATAATTATATGAAAAGGTTGTGTTTTGCTCTGACTCAACATGATTTTAGGTGATGAGACAGTTTGCGTTAACTCCAAGAAAATGAAGCAGCGGAGGATGGCAAAAAGGGTTGCCAAGGAAAAGCGAGTTGCCTCTCCATTGGACAAATGCAATCAAAGTTCAATTTCAAGTGATGCTGTTGATGACATGAAAGAAGCTCGTCCGTAAGCATATTGTGTAGTTCTTGAGTATGTGATCTGAAATTATACTAGTTAGTTTGTTGCAACTATCACAAAAATGGGGATGTAGTTTAGAGTATTATTTTTGTGTATGAGTAGTCATGCTCTTGATGCAGTGATCATAATTTTAAGCATTATAGATGGGATGGCTTTACAAACTAAACTATGATTGTGTTTCACAGTTTGTTAATTAACTCCAGGAATTATCTTGTTTTAAGCTTTAAGTTTCAATTGTGAATTGAATATTAACACTACGAAGTTTTTGTTGCCGTTTGACACTAAATAATCTGCAAAGGGGAATCTGTGGGACATATAAGGTGAGTTCTCTCCTCGCAATCATTTTTATTTTCCCAAACACAAGAGTCATGGATCGAACTCTTGACCATTTACTTAAAAGATCCAAACCACTTATCAGTTTGACCAATCCACTGTTGGTTGAATACTATTAATCTTTTGGTCATAATTGTGTGGTTATCATTATTTATTATTCCCCATCAACTTATGTACTGAATAAACAGATGAAGAGAGGAATACTAAAATGGTGGATGAAGTGGTACTTCTGCATTCTATGAAGGATGATATTTTTGTCGCTCTTTTTTTCCTTTCTTTTTTTCATGAAATTTTTGTAATTTTTGGAGTTTGAAAAGAAAAAAGAAAACACATATAAAATTAAATGAACCCAAGAGATTCTTGAGAAGCTCCCTTCTTAGCAAGAGAATCTGCACACTTATTTCCTCCCCCAAGGTGTGTAAGAAGGACAATTGCCAATTGTAACCAAGGAATCTACGAATAGCATCTACCGTTGGAGCACACATGTGAGTTGGAACTACTCGTATAACCATATCAACTGCCATTAAGGAACCAGTAAATAACATGTGTAACCTGTTGGCCAAGTTAACTCAAGGCCATTGAATGTGGCCAATAATTCAGCATTCATAATGGCGCCAATGCCACAAAAACCACAGAAACCTACAACCATTCTCCAACAGAGTTAGCAAGGATGCCTCCTAAGCCTATCTATCTGGATTAACTAACTAACTCCCATCCATGTTGAGCTTGAAATGTATTGTGATATTATTTCCTTGATGAAATTTTCTTTTTGATGCTAATTTATTGAAAATTTATATGTGAAAAAAGTTTTAACTTGACCGGTATTATTTGCACGGAATGACATTATCATCTAATGTATCATTGTATCTTATAAGATGAAAACGAGTTTGACCTCGATGTTAACCAAAATTCAATGAAAAATAAAATTTAGAGTAAACTACTATTTCGCTTCTTGAAGTTGTAATTGTCTGATGATGAGATAGCAATACAAGTGAAAGAGGCAAGGGATGTACGACCTTGAGAAGTGGGTCGGCGCCTCCCAGGTTATGGTGGTGGTGGAAGCGATTTTGGTAATCACTATTCAGACATAGCTTTGTGCTCATGCAGATCCATCTATCGTGAATTATTATTATATGAATGTGAATCTGAACAAGAGGTTGCCGGCTCCTAAAATGCAATAAACTGCAAGTTGTGCCTATGTATTTACTATGTAATAAAGAAAGTAATACATATTTTAGTTAGAAAATAAAACTAACATGTTCTCTAGTTTATAATTATCGAACTCTATCATCCCTCAAAAAAAATTATCGAACTCTATCAATCCCTTTCTTTGTTGACTACAGAACTCTGTTGCTCTTGGATGCACCAAATTATAACAGTATCATAAAGCTTAACACAGCTATACTACTATACATGTAACACTTCTAGCAAGGCAGTGAAAGAGGAGGAACAGACAAAGGGTAAATGTACTAGGAATGGCCAAACTGTTTCAGGTAAGCATCACTGTTGTTATACTTATATGTGGGTATGTGACTGAGCATTGACATGAATCACATGATACAGTTTTGATAATGTTTTGACCCACAGCCCCTTATATGACACAATACGGGTCAATGACAACATTTGGAGGTATCCACATGCTTCATCTACCCCTTCTTTAATGGGCCATAGTAAATTTTCCCCAAATTCAGTTGGGTGGGTCTTCACAATGAAGGTCCAAAATACGTACATTTATGAGATCCACAAGAAAATGCTTCCCCAACAAACAACACATGTATGGTTAAGAGTTCAGAGAAATATTGGAAGCATGTGCTGTGGATTTCTCGAATTAATATGCTAGGCAATTCTAAACCATCGTAAAATATACACCTCTGATCACTATTATAAGCAAAAATTCACATTTTAGGTTCATTCACTAGTATTTATTGAATCAATCTAAAGTATGAATTTCTGCTTATAATAGTAACCGGAGGGTGTACTTTTTTATTTTTCGGTTGAAATGTAAATTATTTTTCTACAAAATATTAAAATATTTTTAATACTAACAATTAAAAAAAAATATGAATGCTAAATTATGCATTATAAATACTTTTTTTTAGGGATGCATTATAAATACTTTTATTGAGCATATAACAAGTACTTTTTGAATATAGATTATTGTTTAAAAAGCGTTAGCACTTATGACCATTTAACTTTAAATATTCAAAAGCTAAAAAATTGTGGTTGGTTCCAAAAATAAGAAATAAAAAGTATCATATAGCTGAATGTGGGGGCTTATGCAAAAGTAACAACTACTCCCTCCGGTCTCAAATATTAGAAAATATTTTTTTCTTAGGTTCATTGAGTAGTTAATGTATCTGATCTACATTGTAAAAAAGATACATTAATTATTTAATGAACCTAAAAAGAGAATCTTTTCTTATACTCCCTCCGTTTCAAAATGAGTGTCACTTTAGCCAAAAAAATTTGTTTCAAAATGAATGTCGCTTTACATTTCCAATACAACTTTAATTTTTTTCTTCCAACTTTACCCTTTCAAACTTTTCTCTCACACAATTTTCAATGCAACTTTAAGTTTGTCTTTTTCTAATAAAGTAAGGACAGTTTAGTAAAAGCGTTGTATCCAATGATTATTTCATTTCATTTCTTAATCTGTGTGTCAAAGCCTAAAGCGACACTCATTTTGAAACGGAGGGAGTATTTGAGACCGGAGGGAGTATAGCAAAGTTAGCAACCAGTTAGCCAGGCCATATGAAAGACACTCTTTTAGTTAATGCCATCAATGTCAGAAAACAATACTACAAGAAATAATAAACATTAATAATATAGGGTGGATTAACTCCAGTGGAATCTATAATAATTTGAGTATAATGGTGGTTGAGCGACATTGGACAACTCAATAATCTAAGACAATAAGGTATCAATGTTCATTAAGTTGTCCAGAGTGGAGAGTAATGAGGAAATGATGTGTGTATAGTGACACACGTTTCTTTCATTTGTTGATCGGTTGTAATTCTTCTTTATTACTAACATTATTGCCATAGTTTTTGCTAACATTGTAGTAAACACTCGTATTGTACCTTAGGCCACTTGCATATAAACTACAGTATTCAACAATTCAATAATCATGCATGCACTCCCTCAAAAAAAAAAAAAAAATCATGCATGCACATACTTTCTTATTGTAAAGCTTTCGCTAAAATGATTCCAAATATTGGTGGGACACATTATACCCAAAATATAATATTGATGGGACTAGTGTGTTTAAAAATTAAATCTCAGTTAGAAATCTTCTTTATTATAAGGAAAAAAAGTTAGGTCTAAATCATTATACAAAATACGAGTAGTATTTTTCAATGAATTAGTTTAAGTATTGAATAAAAAAACCAAAATATAATTTCAATATTATGTCTTCATACTTAATGAAATAAAGTAGTATCCAAAGGATTGACAATGTAAAAACTCGAAGAAACCCCACTTCAAAGTATGGTTTGAACCGGTGGATAATCTAAAATATTAAATCTGTGATGTTCGGTAATATTAACGGTTGAACTATCTCACAAATATGAAACAGCGTAAAAAGATATTTTTAATAAATATTTAAATAAGGGTAAAATCAAAGGGAAAAAAAATATAAGCTATAAGTTGAAACTTTGTTTGAAGCAACTTATATGAAAACACTCCAAGATAGTAAAAAATAAAAAAATTATAAGCTCATGAATTTCCTTTACCAAACATGTCTACTTTAGTTATATAAACTTATAAGCTATAAACTCAAAAATTGGTTTTGCCAAATAGAGCCCTTAAATGAGAAAAGGTATAAGCTCAAATACTACTTAAATATCATTTTAAAAAACAGTTATAAGTTAGTGATAACAGCTTATTTACCAAACATATCTCATTTGATCAACCAAGATTATAAGCCAAACCAATAAGCTATAAGCTAGCATAATTTTTCATCAAAATGGAATGCTAAATTATTATGATTAGGGTGTTTAAAGATCTAATTAATGTCATCTATACAACCGATTGGTCTGTTTGATAAGCACAATAAACTAACTTTTATATGATACTTCATGACTAAAAATATTATGATTTTTGTATAAACACATAAAAAGCAAGATTATGAACTGTATGAATAATTTTAGAGTTAAATATATATGTAGTTGCTAAAAATCATAAATATAAATGTAGTCCCCGTGAGCATAGCTCACTTGGCAGGGACATGCATTATTATATGCAGAGGCCAGAGTTCGAACCCCGGACACCCAATTTATTCACCTTGAAAACCATTTATTCACCTTGAAAAGAAAAAAGTGAATTCTAGCCGCTAGGCTACTTGAAAAAAAAAAAAACTATTGATTTAGCGACCTTCACTTTCTCACAAATTTGTATATTATTTTTACTAATTTATAACCTTTTTTACAAGCTAATTCTAATATAACTTATAATTTTTCTCTCTCAATATTACCAATATTATCTTATTGAAAATATTGAAGATTAATTAAATATATCATTTTTTTGGTAAAATTAAATATATCATTTATGCAATTTCATATTTATAAACAAGTTTATCCATTACTTTTACAAAATACTACAAATTCAATCAACTATTTATCTATTATCAATTCACTTATTAGTTATCCGTTACAAGCTAGGCTACCTTGACGGCATACATCCAAAACGGTCATTGCAGCACAGCAATCGTGGGGTATAAAATGGAAGGAGGTGTGGCTGAAAAATAGAAAGTAGACAAATAAATCATCTAATTAAAATTTGCCAACTGTGTCTTGAAAAATTCTTGAAGTTATTTTTCTTGAGAAGTAGCATTTTTTGGAATGCAACAATCTGAGTCTCAAATGAGAGCTCATTTGACACAATATGCAAATTCTAATTATCAAGCATGCACTAACAATAGTCCAAAAACAAAACAGGCGCATGTAGAAACTAGAATTAAGAACCATTTCTTTTGACAAAAACAGGACAAAAAGACAGGATTATCCAAGAATAAGAGACAAACCAACCAACAACACGTAGGGATTCGAGGGAGAATAAAATTATCCCCAGTTTATGCAAATATTGACAAACCAAATCCATAATCTAATATTTATACCAAAACCCCACCTCTAATACGCCAAAAAAGATCCCTTAAAATATTATACAAAAGCAGAATAAAATATATCACTAGTTCACATTTCACAATATCATATTATCCATCATACAGAATCTTACTAGACATTGGTCACACCAATAATTGGACCCCTATTAAAATATGATTAAAAGATTATACCTGAAGGGTCATGATCATATCATAGTCATAGTCATGAAGCATAATCATTCTTGAGGATAATCAAAAGGTAAAGAAGAAACACCATTATCCCCAAGATCTTTATGCACAAAACCAAATTTACGAATAACTTGATTATCAGCAAAATTAAGTGCTTTTTTCATCCCATTCCAACAAGCATCAGCAGTGTACATTTCATTATACTTCCCACTACAAGGTTGACAACCTGTAAAATGTGTAACAAATGGTCTTCTCCAACTTCCTTTACCATAACCAGCATCTTTCAAATACTCTTCTCTAATAACACCATAAGCTTCACTCACTTTCTCAGCATGACGCCTTCTTAACTTAGGCTCAACTTTTTCAATATCTTCATATTTTTTACTAATGTTTGAGAAAGTTTCTACTATCTCTTCCCAATACCCCTCGAAGTAATATTCGCCTTCTAGATAAATCTTGTCAGCCCATTTTTCTTTCTCGATCGCGATCAGATAGGCTAGGCCTGTCTGATCGTCTGACTCGGGAAAGAATTTATCTTTAAAAGTTGACCGGAGAGTCTTACCCCATTCTTCATAATCTGGGCTTTGTGGGCCCATTCCAGCCCAAGCCTCCATGAAATCTAATGACCATTGACAGTTCCTGATCAAGAACACACCAGCGTTTAACCCGGTCCAGCTCCGTTTCTCATGGATCAAGTGAGGCCAGCCATGAACAACAAGGTTATGATCCTTGTAACGTTTGAGAGGAAGCTTGAAATCCATGTCGGTGAACAATGCATCTGAATCAACCCACCAGATCCACTCTGCTTCTGGGTGTGCCATCATTGCAGCTTTTACAACAGGGTACTTAGCCCAATAAGCAAACATCTTAGGATGCAAAAGAGCGTTGTTGTAGAAGATGTCATAACCATGAATACGAGAGTAATCCACTTTATTTTTGAAGAATCTTAACAACAAATGGTCACCTATTGGATTCTTGCACGGAGAAGGTTGTGATCCAGTGACCATCAACACTCTTTCCTTTGCTCCTGCAGAGAAAGACGGATGATGTTTTAGCCACTCCTCGCGCTTTTCATCCCAGTCGTCTATTTTGGTGGTCATGGTATACTCCATTTCAGGATCATCGTAGAATGTTTGGTCTGGTGGATCAAAGCGTAGATCGGGTGTTGAGTATGAAACAACGTTGTTTTTGTGAGGTTTTAAGGTAAGGTTGTCGTTTGGGATGGGGTTTGTGAAGGAAGAGAAACCCCAAACAAGTAAAAGAGCTGAAAATGCTCCTCCAAGGAAGAGAAAGCCATCAGAGAGAAATATAGAAGAAGATTTGTTTCTGGGAATGGGTTTTGCCATGATGGAAGAAAAGTGAGAGTGTGAGAGTTCTGTTGTAACCATATTAATTACCTTTTCGTGTAAACGGTGGTTTGTTTTGTGACGTTAGGTTCTTTGTAGTGTGAGTGACAAGTATGAACTATGAAGAAAACAAAATAGTTGAGGTTGTGAAAGGAGAAAATGTACCAAAAATGGCTGAGATTGATTGAAACTTTGAAGGAAACACTAAAAGGGTAGTGAGTGAGTTGAGTGAAGTTTGGTTTGGGAAGTTGGTTTGTCGGTTTATGTAAAGAGGGGGGTGCGTATCATCTAAAGCATGCGCAGATTTGTTGATTGAAAAGTATTGGACTAGAATAAGTAATGAAGGGTCAAGGATGGAGAAACTTATGATGACTAACAAGGAATAAAAACGTATTACATGAACTTTAATTGACAAGATCCCTTTCAAGCCAAAAATATTTGACAAGATCTCTTTATTTTCTCCCAAACAAAATATATTTAGTATTTGTTAAACAATAAAATTTGGTGAAAAAAATCAAAGATATACACTTTTTTTTTTTGTTATTACCAAGAGTTTTGTTGTTGTTCTTTTTTGAGAGATAGAGTCAAAGAATTGAATGTACTAGCTTTGTTTGTTTCAATTGTTAAGATTTGAGAGCGATGGCTGAAATGAACCACATATGATACGATATGACCATGAGTCTATGACCATGTGAAGGGGTAACTTTAAAATTTATAGGTGTGGCTATAGCCGATTTGATTAGCGTGCTTTTCTTGATCATGTCGTGATTGAAGCTGATGCTAACTTCCAAAGATTGCCGGCATTTTTCAACACAAAATGTTCATGAGCACCAACCTTTCTTATACGTTAAATGATAGTTACTCAATTGAATTTAAGTTGAAATATGTGGCTAATTCATGTATTATTAATTCATGCAGTTGAATTATTTATAAATTTAGTCGTGAATTTAATTAAGCACGAATTTAAACGGGATGGCTAGATGTCACATAGATGTACAAAATGTGGATGTTGTTGATGTATCATTTCTCCACTTCTATTTTCTCTAAGAGTTGTTTTATTTGAACAACCATTTGATTGACAACTTTTGGGACAATAATAATTTTATAAAGAAAAAGAGGTATTGACACAAAAACCAAAACAATAGAGAGAGAAAGTAAAAACATAATGTGAGTATGAGAGAGAAAATTGTCACAAAAGTTGTCAAAAAGTGGTTGTACAAATATCATTTCTCTTTCTCTAAATTATACTAACCACATTCCTAAGTAGCGGTTCTCTTAACAAAAAAGTGTCTCATATTAAATAATAGTAAAAATTCAAAATGTTAATTTTATTGTTTTTTTTTTCTTTAATAAAATGTCTTTTATTGTTTTTTCTTTCTATTCAACGCAATATTAATTTTGGAATACATTTAACAAAATAAATACTATAAAGGAAAGATAAATTAATTATTTCTCTCAAAAAAGTATAGCTGAAAAATTGTTCGGTACACCATAAAGTCTCATATTGTAGTTTATATACCACATCCACACTTCTCAACCCAATGAGATGCATTTTATAAAAGACAAAACTGTAACAGACTTAAACTCAAAGCAGACAATACCTTACAACACGGTAAAGGCTACGGTGCATGACTTTCATGGGTCTTCTACCGGTGCATGACTTAATTTTTATTTTATTTTTTTGTTGCAAAAGGGATGTGATCCATTGGATGTAAGTTGAATATTTTCAATGGCTAAGATTAGTAGGTTAAGTGACTCACTATGGTTGTATTCTTTTTAACATATACTACTATATTGATTTAATAAATGCAATTGATTTTGAATTCAATTTTTAAAATGGGTGTTTTTGTCATTGCTGAAAAATTGAAAAAAATTTCCCAGCAACATGTATTATCTTTTAGTAAAAATCCCAGCAAGCAATGTTATATTCAACCAGAACCTCCTTATTACGGATTTAAGATTTTTTTTTCATCCATTCTTTTGTCTTAATAAAATTGCATATTTGAAGAGTTTAACCACCATCATGGGTTTATCACTTAATATGGTTGTATTTGTTACATTTTTTTAATATTTAAATTTATTCTTATCTATTTGTTACATGTGTTATTTGTATTGAAAATTGAGGGCGTTCATGGTTAATTTGATTTGTTATAATTTGAAAGCAACATATATTTATATTTTTAGTTTTAATCAAAATTAAAATTTAAAAAAAAAACACCGTTCATAATTTTTAGACATTAATGCAATAAAAAGATCGAAAAGACGGGAACGCACGTGCCTGTCTTTTTGCTAGTGCATATAGTTTTAATCAAAATTAAAATTTCATAAAAAGAATTATTTATAACTGACACACATTAGTGTCAAAAAAAACAGACAGATGAAAAGAGTGCTCATTTGAACGCTAGTTTAAATAATAATTATATTAAATCAGTATTAAAAAGTAAAAGTAATTCCAAATTCCATTGCTTTTTAAAAAATCAAATTAATGTTTTTTTAGGGAGAAAATCAAATTAATGTTTAAATAATAACATTTTAATAGGTCACCAATTTTTTAAATATCAACAATTCATTAAATCTGATGGTCCCTATTGAGTTTGTACCAAAAAAAATAAATATTGGAGGTCTCCCACGAATGCTTGACCTATACAGGTCTTGCACCGGAGACAGCACCTTAGAACACGGTATGACGTACTTGAGGAACGAAAACATTATCAATTATTAACATATTCAATACTACTTATGTATGCAATGCATTGGAAATTAAAATATATTTTTTTAATAAATAATTTCTTAGTATAAAATCTTTAAGAATACATCGGAGTACTCATTAACATTGATATTTGAAAAAGGCTAACAAATGCTCGTAGGATGTTGTATAAGTATTTAAATGTAATTGTTACATAAAAAATTATTTAATTATAACTCTTACATATATTTGATTTGTATTTTTAAAATAAAATATTTTTTTATGAATTTCTTAAACAATCATCTTAACATTTGTTAACGAGACCATTGATATTTATAGCACCGTACGCGGTCACTTTTGTGTTGGGTTTTATGCTGCTAAGGACACGTTGAAAGAACCCAACACTTGGCCCCGCCAAGCTCCCAAGTCTCTCTCAACTTTCGCTATCTTGCTTTTCTTTGTAGAACAAGAATTATTATAACTCATCAAGATACGGCACACTAATTTTATTCACGAGAAACTAAAAAGCTTTGAACCCCCTTTCATAATTTCCTTCATATTTTTTTTTCTAGGTAAAAGGATTCACTTCATTATTACGAGACCAAATCATATAATTTTCTAACTTCAAATGATCCATTAACATGGGATCCCCATGAGTTCATTTTTTGTGTGATGAATCCATAATTCCGGGCACTTTAGTAGAGAATGATTAACTTTTACAAAGCAACACTATTTTATATGAAATGAAAGAATCAATGTTCAACAAAGTACGTAAAAGGTGGAGTGGTAGACTATCTAGAAAAAACTAGTGTTACCAAAAATTAATTATATGAAAGTTGAAATAAAATGAGCCATGGTCAAGAAATTATTAATTGACTGATCAACCACGTAATTAGAATGAATGCATCATCTTATTGATATCATTGTCGCTTGTAGTAAGGTCCATAACAAGTAAATTGGTTGATTGTTTGCATTTTTATTTTTTTCATAGATGGTGATACGTTTGCCTTGAACTTAAGGGACTCTTTTTACTAATTTTCCAATTTCATTTTCGTCCATATTATTACTTTTCTGAATGAAAAAGAATACGTGGCCTCACAATACTTTTGACATGTAACAGTCTCTAAGCCGACAAAATTATTCTCGTGCTTAAGTATTGCCTCCAATCATGCACTAATTAAAGGTCCCCCATCCCATAAAGCCCTTATTTTAAAGGACCCATAGCAAAGCAAAGAGATATTAAGTATTGCCTTGAACTGATCAAGGACAATATAATTAGTCCTTAGGTTTTAATGAATTCTATCTTTACCAAAATCACTCAAATTTATATACAATGTTGCATCCATTGTCGTGTCACTAGTTCAGTTTTACAATATTTTTGTTTTCAATGAAGTGGAGAAACTCAGACACAAACTAGATATAAATGAATAATCTTTTGTGTTTTAGACTATCAAATATTCACGCAACGTTTTATCATCTTAGTTATGTGTACATATATGATGTTTTACCTCTTTTTCTTACCAAAACATTTTACCTTTTTAAAATCGATTAAAAATGACATTCAAGGTCTGTTTTACTTATTCTTAAAAACATATGACTTAATAAATACTGAGTTGTTGAGTCGCTTACAAAACCGACTTGATAAATGACATGTTATATCTCTTTCAAAAAAAAAAATGACATGTTATATATATGGAAAGATGTATATAACTTATTGAAAATGTTTACTTATTGAATGATGAAATTTTTTTATGGAAAGATGTGTTGAAGGAGAAGTATGAAGGAAAATATGAATATCCATAAAATCTTTTAGAGATAAATAAATTTAAATTTCCTTCAACGTGGGGAGGGATGTGTGTGCCTTAGAGAAAGGTTTGGAAGACAATCAAAATTAATTTAGGGAGTATGCCAAGAGAAATATTGAATGAACAAGTTTAACTTCAAAAAATGGCATGATACTTGGTTGGGGGGGATCATCTTTCTCAAGTATTTCCTCGTTTATTTTCATTATCTCTTAAAAAAAATAGTAAAGATAGTCAAATGGGGTGTTGGAAAGATAATGCAAGGCATTGGGATCTTCAATGGTGGAGGGAGCCTTTTAGAATGGGAAATCAAGTTTTACGTTAGTTAAAAGGTTGGTTAGATTCTCACAGGCAGGGATTAGTGTGGGGGCAAATGGGGTCAAGTGACCCCACTTGCCTCCACACGTGTATTGTATTTTTAACCCAAATTTAAATATATATATATATATATATCTAGTTTGACCTCTCTTTATATAATATTATTGTGAGTAAATAGGCAATTTTTCCCTTGAAATTGTAAGTTTCGTCAATTACCCCCCTGAAATTGCATAACGTTAATCAATTTACCTCTTCCGTCAAATTTTTCTGTTAACTGTTTACGGTTATGATCAAATACCCCCTGAAATTTTGCACTTATGTGCAAAATGCCCCCTGAACTTGAAAATTATATATATTTTTTTATCATTGACTCAAAAGATATTAAAGGCAAACAATTAACAATTATTGATCATATAAATCTTTATGGAATGTATGTTTATGCAGCTATTGGTCATATAAATTTTTATGGAAGATATGTTACTCTCATGTGTTTTAAATATATACATATATAGAAGACTTTTTTTACACAAGTTGGTAATAATGTTAGAGTATGCAGTCATAAAGTACACAAGTCTTTGATAATTGTGTGTCCATAAAGAAAATTCATAGGTTAATATCTGCAGAAGGAAGAAGAAACAAGGCTTAGGTTTGTGAATTTGCAACTTAATTAATGATATAATTTTTATAATGCAGGAAATGCCATATCTATTAGCTGCAGCATGTTAAATAGACTGTGTCACATATCTTCTGCATGAAGCCGGTAGATCACATTGTCCTACAAAGTTATGTGATAGATATCAATTTTTTGCTGCTATGGCATTCTTGTCTTGGTTTATTTCAATAGCTTGATATCATTTTAATGTTTGGTTTTTAGTTTTACCTTCTTTGTAAAAAAATTATCTTGCTTCTTGTTGATAAATATGAAATATGAATGAAAAGGCTGCACATGACAAAACCATTATTTCTTTGGCATATATTCATTCTTGTTCTTGTGAATAGAATTTTGATGACAATAGGGACAATATATACTACTTGAAGAACTGAATGTATGATTTTTGGTAAGGAAAAAAATATAAATTTTTAAGTTTGGGGGACATTTTGCACATAAGTGCAAAAGTTCGGGGGGTATTTGATCATAACCGTAAACAGTTAACAGAAAAATTGACGGAGGGGGTAAATTGATTAACGTTATGCAATTTCAGGGGGGTAATTGAAGTTTTGTTAATTTCAGGGGGTAATTGACGAAACTTACAATTTCGGGGGGAAATTGCCTATTTACTCTATTATTGTCTTTATATACTCTATTTATTACATATAAAATATTACAAAACTAAGAAGGATCCTAACGAGTGTTCTAAGAGGACTAGTTAATCAATCAGAATAAGTAGTTTTTTTTTATAAAAAGTTGTTATAATTATTATATCAATACAAATAATGCTTATTTTTAAGATAAAATTTTCTTTTATGAAATCTTTAACCAATTATCTCAGAGCATATCGTTAGCAAGACCATACAACTATTATTATAATATAAACTATTCTTATATTTGTTGAAAAAGATTGTGACTGACGCTACGTTGGTGGTGAAAAAATAATTAATTATGGTTATATTTTTATACCCTGCTAGAAATGGACAAATATTTTAAAAAAATCAACATTTTAGGGCAATTATAAATATAACTTGTATAATTTTCGCACGCTTACGCGTTTATAAATTTTTTATGATATAACTTGACCCCACTTATTAAAATTTCTAGATCCGTCACTGGATTCTCATCTGGTTACAAAAGAGACTGATATGTGGAATCGGTTGCTTAATACATCATATGGTTTCACAGTTAAATCCCTATATTTTGCGTTGATTGATAAATTCATTTCTTCTTCTCATTTAAGTGTGGCGACTCGAACGGGTTTAAGGGGTATATGGACTAGTTTAGTGTCACCAAAGGTCCAAATTTCCTCGTGGCAACTTATCCTTGGTAGACTTCCAACCCATGGGAATTTATCTCGAGCGGGTGGGGTGTTGTCGATAGAAGCTAGTCCGAATTATGTGTGGCGTCCGGAGACTCTTGAGGTAGAAGATCATTTGTTTTGTAGGTGTCCTTTTGTTGGAAGAGTTTGGTACTTGATCTTTAGGTGGTTTGGAATGTGTGTCATTCTACCTGAAAAATGTTATTTATCTTCTTGAGTATTTCTCAACCACGTCCAGAAACAAAAAACATTGGAAGGGGCTAATTTTCATCTGACGTGTCACAATGTGGAAGATTTGATAGGCTAGGAATATGATCATTTTCTCTTCAACGAGAGAGGAGATGGAGGATATTGTAGAAGGTATAAATGAGCCTCTTAGAGACGGTTTCTAGCTAGGAAAAAAGATGAGAATTGTTTGTATTATGAGTGACATTCACACCCGCTCTTATGTATTAACTCTTGATTGAGTGTCGGTTTTTAGTGTGTTGAGTATCCCTTATTCTTTTCTCATGTTTGTGGGTTAAGTACTCTTTGTACTTTTCTCCTATCTAATAATATATTTTGTCATAAAAAAAAAAAAAAAGAGTAGTATAGATACATTGTTAAATGTAAATAGTTGAGAGAAGTGTGTAGAACTCTCTTCAAGTGTGTAAAATAATCTATTGATGCCCGTAGAACTTTTCCTCTGAAACAATAGATTAGATAGGAGAGAGCTTATCATTTGTATACCAAGCAAGTAAATAAGAATAAAAAAATCCTCTTAAACAATAGAAATTGCTCTTCAATCAAATATTCTCACCTCAATTCCTCCCAAAAGTTCGCTACTTTTCTAACACTTCTGTGGGTTTTAAAATGGAATTTAAAGTTAGTTTGTGTTTTTGCAGAGGAGAGAAAGTTTTCTGCATTAGAGAATGTCGGCACATAGAAATGGTGTTAGATGGTGTAGAAAGTTTAGTATTTGAAATTACCAATGCTTAGGGCGTTACATTATTCTTTACTCCTTCAGTTGCATGCACCATAGCCGCAAAGTTCTGCATTTTGAGGATATTAAAATAAAAAAGCGCGTGATATTCATTTGCATTTTGGAAAGGAAAGAGTGAATCAAATAAATCCATGTAAATGAAATCAAACAACAAATTGTAAAGTCATTCATATATGAATTAAATATATTCTGAATCCAATGTAAGTAGACTCCAGAGAAAATCAAATAAATTACTTGCCTTTGAAATAAGGCATTATATATATTTTTTTTTTTTGTTGCAGTGCTTATATAATTTGTTGTTTTCTTTCATTTATATGGATTTATTTGATGAATCAAAAGTTATTATTAGTAGCTGAGTTTCCTGGTGTTTATAGCATGATGGCTGTAAATTTTCTGGTAACTAAGTGTCGTGTATTTTCACACTTTGGTGAACAAGTTTGATCACTATTGTGAGAGTATATAGCCCTAGACGGCCAAGTATTGATTTTAAGTTTGGACTAAGAAATCAAGAAGTTAAATGCAGATTTAAGTTTTTATTTGAGTAATATGCCTAGTTTTAAGAAAATACTAGCATGTGGTAATTGCCTGTAATGAACAAGATTCACAGCTTGGAACTTACGTGAATCTATATGAATTGGGCATTAAATTTTGTTGCCTCGAATATAACCCTACTCCTTATTATTCATATGTCCTTCAAAGTCCTACTATGTTGCTACATTAAACCAATGGAAATTCAAAGTAACAAGGCCACCACAGTGAACACAAGACAAGAAAGAAAACACACCAAAAAAAGTTTATGTATCTTGCTTAAAATTGGACAAGATACATCAATTTTTATTGACACAACTTTCTCTTATATGTAAGACTCGAAAAACTATTTATCAAGAATACGAGGACAAGCATTGAGAACAAGAAATAGAGTAGGTGTCGTCGTGTCGATTCAGTCGATATGTTGGTCTTTGATTATGGATCAATTGGACATTTGTTTGCTCCACCCACAAACATGAGTAAAATTTAAACAAATCAATCTTCCACGACTAGCATTATCTTACATACACACATTTTAATACATTTGACATATCATCTCATAGTTTTGCTAAAAAAGGAAGGAGAAGTGCTATATCTCGTGATAATTTGTCTCACGAGGGATTCACGATTACAAAATCAACCAATTAAATTCTGTTTTTGCCTGAAAACACGCTCATGAACAGGTTATAGTTGTGCCTAACATGCCAATTTATTCAGTTGTGATACAACGCGAAAAGTATATAATAAAGTGTTATAATATATAAATTTGGTTAGATTCATGTATATTTGTTTTACACTGTCATTATCTTTAAACCGTAAAAGTAGGCACACCGCTGCATGAGTTATCTATCTGGAATAGTTCATCCAATTATCCTAAGCTGTGTCGAATGTCAATTTTCTAAAAGTTTTTATATCATGCCACAGTAGCCCAAATGAAATTTTATTGCTCACTTACGCATGGAAATTGAGGATTCTATGTGTGTGTACATAATGCCTATAATATGGTTACATAAACATACCCTCCTCTTCAATAATCACAAATTGCATCAGTTAGAGGAGTGAATTTGCAGAGACTACTCATACAATAACAACAGAGTATTCAATTACCAATCATCTCAATAAATCAACAGCCCCGAAGATCACGCCACCTGAGATAAACTAACCCTGCATGATAATGAGTGTACGCGCCAGCTACAACCAATACATGAAACAATTGGTGACTGTGTCCAGCAATGTCAAATTTCCCAGGCATCCATCGTTCTGGAATCCTGGTGGCATAAACCAGTGCCCCAATTCCATATAAAGCACCCATAAGAATCTCCAAACCAGTTGTGTAAAACACCTCAGGTTCACCCCAGAACAGAAAAAGCTTGTGCAGAATAGGTCCTGCACCGGACAAACCCATTCCCAAAAAGAGGGATGCACGGGTGGTGCGATATTCTGGAGTTTGAAAAACTGGTAGGAGCGAAACCAACATGGTGGCAATGCCCAGTATAGTAATAAAACCCAAGTAAAGGTTGCAGAAAAATGGATAACACATAAATGAATAATATACTGGAGGATAAAAAGAGGTAGAAATCAAAGCCGCAATTCCAGCATAGTCAAGCCTGAGCATAATGTATGATACGCGCTCTGAGTGGCACGAGAGGAGATGGCAAACACTGCTAGCTAGCAAGCAAAACATGGCACCACCTAAAAATGCATAAAAAGGCCACCTTGTAATTGGTCTAATCACCAGCGGTGCTATTATGTTCGCCAGGTCCTCTTTTACATTATGCTGTGCAAAATCAACAAAGAAATAAGCAAAGTTGTATCGACTCCAAAAATCTAGTCAATCATCAATAAAAACAGATGAAAGAAAAACAAAAACAAAAGTACAGCAAAACATTTCTCTTAAAAAATATATGAAATATTTAATTCAGAAAGAAAAAGAAAAAAAAAAAGGCTCACACCAGAAAATTATTGACGAACTGACATCTTTAACCCTTCCCTTCATTCCGTATTTTTCCTTTACCAAGTTTAACACTTAATTTGTTTATTATAATAACTTGACCATATCATTTATTGCATTCCAGATGAGATATACATCTCACATACATTGTACTTCAGCACATTGGTTATTAATCTATATTCTAGATAACTTAAACAAGGAATCATTTCACAAGTAAAGAAGCAGTAAAAATAATAATGCATGCTAATATATCAAAAATCAACGAGTGAGCTAGACTAACACCTCACTGCCACTCCTCGAACCACGAAGGGGAAAAACAGGATTTAAACAAGCACTCAGTTGTAAAGTAATTACCAAAACACATACATCAGTATGATTGCTACTGGAAAATCTTCCAGGCAAACAATTATACAGAAGTTCCCGGAGTCTTTGCAAATCAGGCATGGAAGGTAGACACGTCAAAAGCTCCGATTGTAGCTTGTGCAGGTCAGCATTCTTGAGGAAGTCAGGCACATGCGGTAGCGAACTAAGATCTACAGCCTGTGGAACTTTCATGGCGGTGTATATGGTCAATGCCAGGAACAGGAAGAACCCAATCAAATGCCTGCAAAAGATAACATTTTTCGTTTTATGATTGAGAACAAGAATTAGGAACAAAACAAAAAAGCATGGTGGACTATATACTTAACAAAAGAGACAAAGAATGAGAAACAAAAATATGAAGTAAAAATCTTAAGGGCAATAGACATGTTACTGAACTCCAGTAATTGAAAGATGGTAAGGGTAATGACAAAATAGAAAACAGAAAAGGTAAGCTAAATGAATATTGTTATTTTCATAGAGTTTTAGGCAACCCTGTTCAAAAATGAAATTGGAAGGTTGAGATGGTCTTCACATGATATATCATCATCAAAATGAAGAAGAGCAAATAATTATTTTATTTCAAATAAATACAAGGAGACGAAACTGTTATTGATGGTTTGTAAATTGGTGGCCATGGCCTTTGATTGCGGAAATTTCCTTCCTTCATTGGTCACAAATACATAAAGGTACGACAATAAGAGCAAAATATTCTGATACTTAAAACAAGAAAGGAAATGACATAGAAAGACCCTAATTATGGAGTGTTGTGACACCAGGTGCATCTTTCTAGCTACCGTATCTAAAGGGAGGGATAGGTAAATACAACCTACATACTGTTACATTCGTCTATGATATACTTCTTTTCCCTATTTTGAGGGAAATAAACTGGTATTCCTTACTCTAATGATACTACCAAGCAAGACAAAAATTCCCAGAGTAAAATGAAACATGGTGATCATTATCTTACGACACATGTGAGTCATATATCAATTCAATACAAAACTTGAACCTTGAATTATTATGAAGTTCATATATGATATACCAACTTATAATTTTGCTATGTCACTTGTTTTTACTTAAAAATTTTCCTTTTATCAGTAATGCATCCTAAGATTCATAATAAGACCTGATTCACAATTCAAAAAAAACAAGTCTTCAGATTCACAATTTAAAAATCAAGACTTTGAGTCAAAAACTTGAAAATTCCCATATGTAACACAACAAAGTTGTAAGCACTAAAACCCAGTAAAAACTTCGATTCATGGGTGGAACAATTCTTAGACAGACTTACTTTACTTACTTCCTGTCCCAACCGAACTCTGGATTATCAGGGGCCTTATCAAAACAACCATAGTAAAGGCTACAAATATTTATGAAAAATTGACATGCAGAGATAATTAAATTCAATAGCAAAAAAGGCAGAAAAAGAAGAATGAAAATCTTACGTCCAAACATTGAGAGTTTCATTGTGGATTGTGAAGATACTAAGCAAAACTTGCTTCATAGGCCATTCAGATCTATAATGACCAAGAATGTATTCATTATCTCTAAGAAAAGCTGGTAAAGAATGATATTCAACAAGTTGATACTTGACCTTCTTCCATAACCTTTTCCCTTTCCCTTCTCTTTCACAACATTCTTCTCTTCCCAATAAATCATCGTTTGAATTGTCACTACCCATTTTCTCTCCCAACTCCAGAATCAAATCAAATAATCTAAAAACAAAATAAATAATCAAACATAAGGGTTTTATTTTATTAAAGAAAATTGAATTGATCAAATTAATGAAATGAGATAGTTTATGAAAGAGAGAAGAAAAGGTACATTAACGAAGAGTGACGAAATGAAATGAGAATAGAAGCGAAATTTTAGACGCAAAAGATGTCGACAGAAGAATCTAAGATGAGATGCGAAGATGCCACCTATATCATCGTTCTTTGTTATTATCTACTACCTCCGTCCCTAATTATAGGGCCCTTTTGAAAAAATAACGGGAATTAAGATAGTGGATATTTGTATTAAATATGTTTGTAATTACTATTGTTTTTACAATTTTATCCTTTAAGAGAGAGAGTTGGTTTATGTTTTCAACATGTTATTTATTGCTGATGGAAGAAAAAGATGTATAATAAATAGGGGCATGTATGTAAAGAAATAATTAATGTAGTTGGAAATAGCAAAGGGGTCTTATAAAAAGGGACAAAAAAATTTCTCAAAAGGGTCTTATAATTAGGGACGGAGGTAGTATCAATTCCATTTCGGATTTCTTGTTGTTCTATGCTACACCACCAACCTTTCAAAATATCCCAAGTAGTCTTCGTTCCTATATATAAACCCTCTTTACCTCTATTAAAAGAAAATGATGCTGACATATAGGGACGGAGGAAGTATGTTTTATTTATATTTATTTATTGAAAAATGTCCCCACTATATATTTATTTATTGAAAAATGTCCCCACTATGTTTTTTTTAGGCTAAGAATTTTCATAATTTTATGGGTTAATTATGTTTCTAGTCCCTATAAAATAGCGACCTTGTAAGTTTAGTCCCTACTTAATTTTAATAGCATTTTTAGTCTCTAATTTTGTTTTTCTGCACTGAGTATTAGTCCCTACTCAATTCAAATTTGTTTAATTTATGCTTAAACTCTTAAATTTTTGAAATTTTTTTTGCAGACATGTTTAGAACATTACTAAAAGTTCGCCCGCAAAAAATTATTGCAAAATTTGATTTCTACATCCAGATTTTATTACTTTTTATCTTTAACTTTTGTCGTTTTAAAAAATTTATATTTAATTCATTTCATGTCAGAAAATTCTAAATTTTAGTAAACGAACCTTTCATAGTGTTCTAATCTTGTCTCAAAAAAATCGTTCAAAAATTTAAGAGTTTAAGGATAATTAATCAAACTTTGTTTTAGCAGGGACTAAAATTATAAGTAAATTTTTTTTATAGGGACTAAAAATGCTATTAAAATTAAGTAGGGACTAAACTTACAAGGTCGCTATTTTATAGGGACTAGAAACATAATTAACCCTAATTTTATTTATTGATTGATGATATAAATGTCTTTTTCTCACTCCTTTTCTTTTCACTTGTTTGGGAAGTCGGTTGTTTTTGAGACCGATGATTTTTTTTTTGGTGAAGTTGGTTTGAATTCAATATCTTATACTTCATAGTTTTTTTTCACATTAATATATACTCTCTCCGTCGAATAATATTTGACACAGATGATTTTATTACACATGTCAATGCATAATTTTGAGTTTAAATATATTGAATAATATAGGCTAAACTCCATTTTTTGCCTCTTAAGTTTTGTAATGTTGCAATTTTGGCCCCTATTAAAAAAATGGCAATTTTGGCCTCCTTCGTCCCAAAATTGCTGAGAAGACGCCACGTGTCCCAAAGAAGGGGTCATAATTGCAACTTTTTGAAAAGATAAGGGGTCAAAAGAGCATATTTCTCTTATGTCAGGGGGTCAAAAGAACATATTTCCCTAAACATGGGGGGGGGTCATTTTTGCCATTTTTTTAATAGGGTCAAAATCGCAACATTATGAAACTTAGGGGCCGAAAAGTGCAGTTTAGCCAATAATATATTATACAAAATTATAAAAATTTGATATTTTGAAAATACTCATCGAGACAAATCTAACGACATCTTATATGATATTATTTATCTTTGTATATTAGTAGAAAAATATGGTCAGAGTAAGTAAGGTCAAAATTACACATTTTCAAATGGGTCATCTATTGCGGGACAGAGAGAGTATATATTATTATGCATTGTTCATATCAACTGAGCTAAACTCACGAGAACGAAACTGATGATCTTATTCTCTCATACTTCCTTTTTTATCATTTTGTCTAAGGGTTCATTTGAATTGACTTATTTTAGAGCTTATGCAAAACAACTTATGCAAATAAATAAACAAACATTAATGTATTATTTATAAGTTTGTGAAAAAACAACTCCTGAATATACAATTTTCGTTAATAAGATTTTATGAATTAACATAAAAGCCTCTTTTTCATAAGCTCAATCCAAACAAACCCTTGTAAAGAAAGAGAAAAAGAAAATTATCATAAAAGTTTTTACTAGATTATTTTATAAATATCATTATTTTTGTCTTTTTTAGAAAGAAAAAAAAGAGAAGTGATCGTATTAGTGTTTTATTTTACTCAAGAAAGTCAGCCAATTTTTTTTAACTTGATGTCTGACTCAAATACTGATTAATCTAAAGGGTTTAATTTGTTGAACTTCTAAAAAGATCTAACTTAGTTCAAATACAAAATTAACCAACCAAAACAAATAAAAGCTATTTTTATCAACTTTACTATATTTTCATTTAGACTCTTCATTTGAAACACATAATAATACTCCGAATAATTTGTTTTGATTTGGCTCTCCAACAAGTTTTGAGTTTAATAAAGTACACTATAAATACACTTTTGTGACTATAACCAACTTTGAGAAAATTATGATTATGAAAAATCACTATTAATTCAGTTAAAAACTATACGAGATTGTACCAAAAAAAAAAACTATACGAGATACACTTAAAGAAATGCACATTTTTTTTCCTTAAATTTTACTATCATTTTTTTACTGTGATTAAATTTTATCACAATCACCCTTAAATTTATAAACATGATGGGATATAAATTTAAAACAAATTATTGATCGTTATGTTAAAAAAATTACTGATCGTGGAAATTAAGCTAAAAAAATTATTGATCGTGGAAATTAAGCTAAAATTAGTTTGCGACGTGCACAGAAAGAAAGTTTGATTTGATTATTACAAAATTGCCTAACTACCCTCAACTTTCAACTAATTTAGAAATCGCGCGCCACTTCGTCTTTACACTGACACTCTCTTCTGATCTCAAGCACAACGATGGCGTGGACTCGCACTCCACAAACTTCTTGGATTCTTCGCCTCATTTTCCTCTGGGCTTCTGCAGTTCTTGTTTTCGCCAATGAACAACGCTCCTTATGTACGCACTCTTTTCCCTTTCTCCTCATTATTCAAATTCAAATTCAAATATAGGGTTTTGTATTTTCTTTGTCAAACGAAACCCTAATTTTTTTGAAATAACAAGCCAAGTAGAACATAACTAGTCCGTATTGTTGTTAAATAGTTGCTATAGCGGCGTTGTAGAATTCTTGCATAGCGGAATTTGAACAATTATTTTTTGCAATCTTCAATTGACAACACTCAGATTTTTAACAGAGCCAAAGTTTTGGGACAAATTAAAAAGCTTATTTTTTTTTCTTGTGTGTTGCAGTTATTATTCAAAATACTACATTGCCACTATCTCGTGGTTTGCCCGTGAGAAACTCTCCTGGTTCTAAGCCAGGTATTACTTTGATTGTTGAAAGAGTTCATATACATGGACTGTCAAGGTTTAGAAACTTGGAAAAATTTGCACACTCTGTGAAAGTGAAGGTGTTTCCTGCTAATTCAAATGTTCGTGTGCCAAACATAGAGGTTTGCTTCCATAGGTGAGTATTTTCAGTAGTGCATGCTTGTTTGTATTACGTGCGGTCTACCGTCTATCTACAGTCATGCATCTTATTGTGGATGGATTTAGTAAATATTTATTTTATTCGTGATATTGGAATTGGATCTGGTTATTGTATTGATAGTGAACATGTCGAATACGACACAACACATTATCTGTTATAGAGTGAGTTTAAATGAATCAAGGAGAGAAGTCTCCTCCAAGGATTTCCCTTTTTACAAAATAGCAATGCGCTGGATTCAGATTATTTCCCAAAAGATATCCTCCTATACTATTTCCTATACTTAAACTTGTGACTTAACCAAGAACTAACTCCCTAACTTCCATCTTAACTGTATAACTGCTCTCCCATTCCGCTAATGGTTTTCCGCCCTAGCATTCATGAATTTTGTCCCTAGCACCACCACTTCACAAACTCTTCATAACTGATTGTTGTCTATCAAACTAGTTAATTGATTAAGGGATTTCTTTGTGCATTTTTCAGGAATGCGTCTCTTGCTACGGGGATGTGCCCACAAGGCCAGTGGGAGAAAGCTGTAAAGGGATCTTGGGTTCGAACGATGTCTCCTTTTGACCATAAACTCTTAGACATAAGGACTGCAGGCTCAACACTGGAGAATTTTGAAGTGTCTGCTGAAGATGGTAAATTTTTTGGTTGATGATTAGAAGTTGTATTAAGTGCTATTGGTAACCCTTCAAGAACAATTATGTCTAGTACTAATATGACCTTTTCCCCTTCTTTGCAGAGTTTTTTGCATATCGCATTGTATTGTTAATATTGGGTATTACTCTGATGAGCTCGGCAGCCTTTTTAAGCCAATCGTTAACATTTTATTATAGCAGTGCAATGGCCATCGGAATAATTCTTGTGATACTGATCATTCTTTATCAGGTAACTTATTTATGTTCCTCAATTTTGAAATTTGGATTGTTTAACATTCAATCTTGTATTCTGTTTATGATGAATTTTTTATGATGCAATCAACCAAACTTTCATTTTCAACTCCTCTCAAATTTTTTATTCTTGTTCCTTGTTTGTAAATCTTATATTTGGATGATTTCAATGGTCAAGGCAACACTGACATTGTTGATTGCTGAAATGGTGTTGTCTGCATAATCGTTAGACTTGATTTTATAATTTTAATCAATCCGGTAGTTTGGGAGGAAATATATTTTTGAATATCAAGTAGATAAAGACTAGAATGAGTATTTTTATGTTTCTACCTATCTAAATTTTAAACTGTGGTCGCTAGATGTTGAGGTTAAGACTCATGTTCTCTTTCTGATTAATACTTTGATGCCTCAGTTTCAAACGTTCATGGGAAACCTGGGATTTATCCAATTTCAACCTATTTCTGATATTTATTTGCAGTTGTAAATTTCTTGTTGACCTTAATGTGGAGTTCACTTGTTCTAACTGACAGGGTATGAAACTTCTTCCAACTGGTCGGAAGAGTTCCCTTGCTATATTTTTATATTCATCTGCTGTAAGTGTGACCTCAGTACTCTCTCCAATCATATTTTATATTTTTATAATGAATGTGGATCATATAATTTCAACCATTATTTTAATCAGATTGGTTTGGGGACTTTTCTCCTCCGTTACATTCCTGGTTTGGTTCGTTCAATACTTACGGAGCTAGGAATTGATGAAGACATGTATAATCCTGTATGTAAGTCATCTCTATGCTTTCTGCTAATTTGGTTAAACATCTGCACTACTTTTTTTAAACTTTATTCATTTGTATTCTAAATTATGGTTATGCTGGTTGGGCTCACCTCTTTTGTCTTTAAATTTATTACCTACTCAAAAAATTCACGGGCTACCGGGTACCGGCAACCTAGCGCCATAATACTCCTGCTATGATAAGGCACATGGATGGGTGGTAAGAATTATGTTGGTTATTTTAAGATGGGTGCATGTGAGGGAGGGGGGGTAAGTAGAAAGGGGATGATAACAGAACTGTATTTGTCTAAAAATAGAAAATATGGGGGTGTTTGTTAGGCATTTAGAAACATTCAGACATGAGGAGAGAAAGTTGCTCTCAAACTCACTTATTGTTTTTACACTCTGGTTTTATTTATCAGAGGGATTCTTGAATAATAACTAAGGGTTCCAATCCCTTATTTGTTCATTCAGTTTGATCCTTTTACCTTTTTAACCCGTTGATTATATTGCAGTGAGAATGGAAGAAAATAAGAGAAAGTGAAAGAAAATCTGCTAAGAGAATTTTAGAGAATCTGAAGTTTATTTTATGACGCAAAGAGATGAAGTCATAGCTGCGCTGAATTTGTATTTGTAGGAGTAGATAATAGAATCTTTTACTGGTTAACGTAGTGTAAAGTATGCAGTCCATAAGTCTCTGCTCAACTGGCAAAAAGGCTAAAATTGCTAAGCCAGACGCCATGACCGGGGTCGAACCCTAGCTCCTCCACTTGTGCGTGTGAGTTTCTAGTGACTTTGCCATTTCATCTATCTACCAAAAAAACAAAGTGTAAAGTGTGCACCTGATTAAAATCGTCTCTGATCTATTAACATCAACCGTTGTAAAGGGTTGATGACTGGAAAGAGTGAGCAATAATGATCTCTTGGAGAAGAAAATGGACGGAGATGGCAGAGCGACATTGGTTGGGCACTGCAACTGCAAGGGCTCCAACATAGTAAGAAGTTGTTCAGTTAGAGTTATAGTTGCAGAATGAAAATTGTACCTGGCACTTGGGTGCTTATATCTTTATATAGTAGTGTCAAATTCTTTTGGAGGGAAAATTGATTAGTGCGGTAACCACATTGTACATTTTGCGGCTTCACCATCACTTTACAATAGTTCATTATCTCCATCTGTGGAAAACAGCAGAAGGCAGGAGCCCAGGGCCAAATCAACAGAACCCGAGCAAACTCAAATACAGTAGAGAAAAAATAGTAAATGCACAGATATGAACAGTGCAAATAAGGTCCATTATGGGTCTATCATGCATTGCAAAAGGCTAATTCCGCAATTTAAACCTATGTGTAACCTCCTTCCTGGTCACCCATTAGCAACTCTAGCTGTTGTGCCTAAACTTTCTTTTACAGAATTTATGGCATGAAAATCCTTGGAAATGAAACACAGAGTTACAGTGTCTACATTTTTTCAGTTAATCTAATAAAGAATAGCTACCAAAGAATAAAATGATTAACTATTACGTTATCACATTATGACATGGAGTTGATGTGTTAGACTGTTGTAGTGCTAAGCAGACAATGGTTTCCCTGTTTGATATCCCAGGGAAGAGGCATGCCGTAAGGCAGCACGGATCTTGAAGGAAGTAATAGCGGAGGAGACAGATATCTAGGAATGCTAATATCCCTGTTGGGAACTTCGATCGCCTATATTGGCTATTAGGTTACCAGATGTAAATGAACATATAACTTATTTGGCAGATTCATTAGATGACCCAAATGAACAGAGTGGAAATACTAAGAGTATTGTTTAAGTTTAAAAGAGAGTGCCCAAAATGTAAGATATTCCCTTTCTCATAACAGCAAGATACTAACAGAATACCACTTGCTGCCTCATCCTAATGCTATCCTCTACTAACTCATCCTTGTTGAGTAAATTATTAAATGCTAGTCTCCTCTCCCTTTCCCTGCTGATTTATCATTTGTGCATTATGTGCTTGTCACTTGCACTCATATTTGTTTGTGTTTTCAAATTCCCGAAAGAGTATAAAGAAGAAAATAGCAAAGGGTTTAAAAGGAAAAACCATAAAAGAAAGTGAAAGGGAAAAAGTGTCTTTTCTCTTTTTATGTACATACCGAGTCTTTTCTACCATTCACTCTTCTTAGTCTCATATTGGAAAAATCATGCTCTTTCAGCCCTCTTTCTCTTGTATAAATATTTGATTTTCAAATCCTAAGGCAAAAAAGCTTAAATATTCAAGCCTAACACTTAAGTATAGAGCCTAGGTAACTTTAGTAAAATTACTTCTGTAAGAAAGAACCATGAGTTGTGCATGTTTGGTTTGAGAGTGCATGTGAGACCCAGTGCTCCAAGCGCTTCAAGCACAGTGGTGGTTTTAATTTTTCTAGCTGTTTCTCAATTTTTATTTGGGTAATGACACTATGTATAGTAGATACAATGATTACAAGAAGGGTAAATATACTGTGCCTACAAGAGAAGTTGAGATTGCATGGGCTCCAAATTTAGGATATTCAGCTATCAAACAACTTAAGCTATAGAGTTGATCCCATTGTACGTAGTGAACATTCTTTTTTCTTGCAGTCACCCTTAAAATTGAATTTGTTTCACGGTTTCTACACTATGCAGTATGTACTGTTTATTATTTTTGCCTTTTCTTGTCTAGATTGTCTTTAAATGCTTAACTCATGAAATGTCAATTGCAGTTGGCAATATTTTTGCTCACTTTTGTTGCAATAGCCGGGGCCTGGTTAGGATTCTGGGTGGTCAAAAAGCTTGTCCTGACTGAAGAGGGATCTGTGGACATGAGCACTGCTCAATTTGTTGCATGGGCCATAAGGATTCTGGCTGCTATTATGATTCTTCAGGTTTTTCTTTTATAACATTCTGATTTTCTTTCTGTTTATCTACATCTTCATATTTCCTTTATGCTGGTTTCTTGCTCCATTTTAGCGACTCTTTTTACCTGTATAGGGTAATACAATATTAGCACACGATTACAAATTTGATGATAATATGTTGTTTGCAGAGTTCTATGGATCCTCTGCTGGGAACATCGGCATTATTATGTGGATCACTCGTTCCCTCCTTGAAAAGGATTCTTAGATTGAGATTCCTTCGTCGCTTGCGCAGGTTATTCACTGTCTTATACTTTGGAGCTTCCTTCATAATTTTCAATAACCAATTACGAAGATATGCCTTTCAATTTCAATTTTAGAGATATTAATTGTGATAATACACATGCATTCCTGAAGCTCGCCTTTTTATAGCAACTTGGTGTCTTTGTTTTTTAGTTGAGATGCCACTTTTCTATGAACTGGTTATTTAAGAAAAGTTAAATTCAAAAGGTGTAATTTTTATCTTCGGTGGATTGCTGTAAATCACAACAATTTAATAAATGTTTTAGATTTACATTTACCTAGTCTGGCTGGACTCTGGAGTCTTTTGACCTTTTAAATTATTAAACTATACACCACTCTGATGTATGAGAAAATTTTGCAGGCGTTTATTTAAATCACCTCAGAAAAACAGGAGGAGATCACAGGTTTATAGTCCATCACCTTTTGATGATGAAGATGATGAGTATATCGACAATATAGAGGACTCTACACCTAATCAGCCACAAGTGAAAAGCTCCTCTATGACCCCTTGCAAATCTTCTGAACGAGGTTTGCTCCATCTCTCAAATTCCATACAAATTATGTCTTTTTTCAGTTTTCAACATAAGTGGCGCATAACATGCTAAATTTGTGTGTCACCAGGCTTCAATAAGTCGCTACCTAAAAGGCTGACAGAAGAGTTTTATCCATCCATCATACACACTACACCTGAAAGAAGAAAATATTCACCAGCAGAATGGGACGCGTTTACAAAAGAGTCCACTGAAAAAGCCTTGGAAGAGCTTGTTCAATCTCCTGATTTCGGTAAATGGCTGTCCACCAATGCAGATAGGATTAGTGTAACGCCGAACTCCGAAACAAATCGTGCACGCAGGTGGCTGTGGTCTTAAGCCACATGGTGTTTTTCTATGAAATGATGATAGCTTCATTGAAGTAGCTTAGATAAACAAAGAGGGTTTCATGCCTGTCTAACGGTTTGTTCACAGAAAGTAAAACTAGAAGGGTAATGTTGTAGATCAGATAAGCTTTAGTGGTGTAATTTTTTCGCGATTTGTAGCGTTTTTTGCAGTTTAGAATATGTAGATATTCATTCTCTATGCTAGTAGTTATGCTAGTAGTTGACTATTATTTTACTGGGCAGGTTTCAAAAATTGTTTTTAACTTGTAATGGACCGTCTAACACGTTGTATTGCCTTGTATTTGATTATCGAAACTAGTCTGACTTGGTGTATACATCTTTGCCTCGTAGTGTTGGTTATATTTGAGTTTCATATTTGCTTCTCACTATTGAATTTTGAAGGATTACGTTCATTTCTGCTCTTTAAAATGATTGCATAAACTTCCTTCCAAAAAAAAAAAAATGATTACATAAACTGTATAAATTATCAATGTTTTTTTTATAATGTAGTCTTCCGATGGCACTGGGTATTTGCTAGCTACGTTATCTTTTTTTGTTGTGTTCTTTAATTTTATAAGCATATAAGGTAAAAAAAAAAAAAGTATATTTTTAAGCATTAGTAAAGATGTTGTTTTTGATAAAATTATTTGTCTTTTTCTTACGATAGACTTGAAAAGTGACAGATAAATAACAACAACAAAATTTTAAAAAAGTCGACACAAAAATGAGGTTGAAGAGGAGTAACTTACAATTGCAATTTTATCACAGCATAAAGTCCAAACCAGAAATTGTAGAACAGATGCTACTAGAATCCACACATAACTAATAATAGAGCATAAATGCCGTGTCGTAATCAAGTTTTAATTTCTACGATGAAGGAGAATTAATGCCATCTCTCTAATAAAATCTTGAGCATCTTGTAAATTGTTAAAATCGGATCGAATGTGATGTGACAGTCGATATGTTTTTCTTATGGCCAAATAATAGTAGTTAGTTAGTTTTTTTTAAAGAATAACTAGAACGCCGACCCGTGCAACGCACGGGTCTCACGGGCCGGAATAATTTGATACATAATAAAACGAATAATTAATAAAGTTTTTAGTCCCTATAAATATATCAAATTTAGTTTTTAGTCCTCGTAAATTTTTTTGATAGATTTTGGTTTCTATAAAAAATTTCAGCACGTAGTTTAGTCCCTAATAAATTAAAATTTATTTAATTATGCTTAAAATTTTAAATTTTTTAATGATCTGTTACATACTTGTTTAAAACATTATAAAATGTTCCTTCGCTTAAACACATATTAAGCAAAGGCAAGCATACTAACTTGGTTTTATCAATCTGTACTTTTAATTTAACATGTGAATGTGTGGGATCTAGTTACTCAAGCCAAATCAGTATTGGGTTTTCTTCATCAAGCATACCAACTTGGTGAATGACTATCTAACATTCAGAAAAATATTAACACCTTCCGGAGGTAAATCTAAAAATAAATTTCGTACATTTAGAGGTCGAAGCGCTAATAAAAGACAATGATAATAAATTGTTGAATTAATACTTATGGCAATGAATAAATTTATTTAGGTGGACTGGAAAAAGTTTCCTTAGCTGAGTAAATATAGCCGACACAACAACTTGAAGAAAATTAAAAACTAAACTGTAAAAAAACAAAAGGAAAAAACACAGATTATTTAAAGTCAGATTTATGCAGATTGAAGGAATTCGATAACAAAGCAAACGGCTCTAGCATTCGAGCAAGCTAAACATCTTTGTCGTCCTTGTGCTCAATTTTGACACGAACAACTCTGGTAGGTTTTGTGGCCGACGTCTGGCCAGCTTCATCATCATCAACAGCCACATAGTCAATGCTATTAGAGGACCTCTTAGCACCTGTTTTGGTGGTTGGTGTGTCAATCACACATGTATTGCTGCATGAGTCCTCAGCCTCTGGTACATCCTGCAGACATTGGCGGCAAACATTTTGATCAATTGTGTTACGGATTAAACCTTTACGGACTCATGAAATATTAATGTAATAATTACCATCTGAACATTTGAATTGTTTGGCGCAGCACAATCCACACTAAGCTCAACAACAAATCCATCGTCGGAGTTATTAATTGTATTTGTTTCTCTACTGACTTTAGTCTCGTAGAGCTAACGTGCCTGCATGCACCTTCCATTCCACCGTAAAGACTCATCGCCACTGTATCAGAACACTTTTCACCACTGTTGCCTCCATCGATTCCTCACCGAACAGATCAGTTATCATACATTGATTGATTAGTAACTAATTTAGTAAGGGAACCATAGTTTCAATTATAAAATTAAAAAAGTATACCAAAAATTATATTAGGAGAATACCAGCACACAGATTTGTTAGCAAACAAATGAATAGTCACGCAACCGTTTAAAATTCCAGAGTAAACTTAAAAATGTCGTGATTTTATAGGAACTAAACATATTTATTTATAAACATAAAATTTCATTAGATATAGATAAAGAAACTATAAATTGTAATAAGTTAAATATAAAGTATGTAAATAAATTAAAAATTAAAAATATAATTATGTCTATATATACTATATTTTATTACCGTGTTTTTTAAATTCGTTTAAATATTATTTTAATTAATGGTTAAGAAAAGGGAAAATTTCTTATACGATATTTAGTGTGACAATAACAATAGTTAAATATCATAGTAATATGAAATCATTAATATAAATATGATAAAGGGCGACAACGGATTATACCCATGTTGGAGAATCGACTTAAACTAAACAATTTTAGAAGCTACTATGCATGTGTTTGATTATGCGGTGACCAAAATTGAGTTTGATTGAATTGATTTTATATATTTTTTTTGAAAAATAAAAGAAGGATTATATTAATTGGAAATGGATCCCAAATTTCTTTTGGATTTTCTTCTACCCAAATCTTATTTAAAAGACTTAAACGCACTTTTGGCCCCTAACTTTATCATAGTTGCAATTTTGGTACCCTATTAAAAAAACCACTTTTTAACCCCCTAAGTTTACCCTTTTTTTTCAACTTTAAGGTCCCCTTAATCTTGACTCTATCAACGCCCACGTGGCTCATCACTTAAGTGAGTTGGACGCCACATGCATTATTTTTCAATTAAATTTAAAAGAAAAAGCCACATGTGTATATTATAATTAAAGAAACAAAAAAGAAAAAGGTAATGGGAAGGGGCGCACGTGACAATCTTCATCTAAAACACAAACAACGATGTCAGCAGTTCAACATCTTACAACATGAACAACAGCAAACCACTTATTATCAAAAGAAAAAAAAACTATGGTCCTCTTTAGAAAGAATTTATCAGGCCACACTCATGCTTTCTCACCTACCATTTCTTCTTCTTTTTCATGGATAAGAAAATTCAAGGATGAAGGTGACATTCACAGCCATGGTCATGTGTATTTATAGTTATACCGTATGAAAGAAAGAAGTAACAAACAACACCTTTGTGTTCTTAGTAAAGTGGATGAAAAAATGGGGGGAAAAATTAGGTTTAGGGTTAGCTTTACGGATTAAGCATTTACCACGGTTTAGGGTTTATTTTTATCGAGAGAAACAGGTTTAGGGCTTCGTATATATAACCAAAATATTTGCTTCATAAAAAAAAAAGGCTAGGATAAGAATAAAATTTGTGCGATGCATTTTTTTAGATGGAATTTGTTATGTTAAATTGCAATCGTAAAAGTGTAGAAAATATTTGTTTCAAAAAAAACAAAGGAGGATACGAATGAAATTTGTTAGGTTAATTTTTTTTTTTTTGAAAGGGAAATTTGTTAGGTTAATTAATAAATAAGGATTCGGATGGCCAAAACTATAGGAAAACAAATTTCGGATTTAAGTGAATTGATAACAAATTTCGGATATGACCAAAATTATAATTAGAGATAAATATGAAATAGTTGTTTCGGAAAATAGAAGAGATAAATACGAAATAGTTGTTTTGGAAAATAGAAGAGATAAATATAATATGATCAATGGCTAAAATTGAATGGCGCCTAAATGCGCAAGATCCAATGGCTTAGAAAAGTGGATGAAAAAATGGGGGGAAAAATTAGGTTTAGGGTTAGCTTTACGGATTAAGCATTTACCACGGTTTAGGGTTTATTTTTATCGAGAGAAACAGGTTTAGGGCTTCGTATATATAACCAAAATATTTGCTTCATAAAAAAAAAGGCGAGGATAAGAATAAAATTTGTGCGATGCATTTTTTTAGATGAAATTTGTTATGTTAAATTGCAATCGTAAAAGTGTAGAAAATATTTGTTTCAAAAAAAAAAAAAAAGAGGATACAAATGAAATTTGTTAGGTTAATTTTTTTTTTTTTGAAAGGGAAATTTGTTAGGTTAATTAATAAATAAGGATTCGGATGGCCAAAACTATAGGAAAACAAATTTCGGATTTAAGTGAATTGATAACAAATTTCGGATATGACCAAAATTATAATTAGAGATAAATATGAAATAGTTGTTTCGGAAAATAGAAGAGATAAATACGAAATAGTTGTTTCGGAAAATAGAAGAGATAAATATAATATGATCAATGGCTAAAATTGAATGGCGCCTAAATGCGCAAGATCCAATGGTTTAGAAAAGTGGATGAAAAAATGGGGGGGAAAAATTAGGTTTAGGGTTAGCTTTACGGGTTAAGCTTTAGTAAATAAGATACTCTCTCCGTTCCTTTTTAAGTGTCTTTTTAGAAAATTAACACCAAAATAGCGATGTATATTTTTGCACATTTTCTTCCTATTATACCCTCATTGTAATCCACCAATAAATTCCTATTTTTTTGCACACACTTTTATCTTTCCAATAAATTTAATATGTTATATTTCTCTCGTAACAAACAACTATCAGTTATTATCTTTTTCTCCAACAAATTCCTAATTTTTTTTTGTGCGCTCTCTCTCATAACAAACAATTGTCAATTTTCTAAATATTGTGCACATCTTTTTAATTATTTAAAGTCAATGTAAAAATTATTCCAACTTCACATTAATCAAAAGTTAAGAAAAAATTAACTTTCTTCCAACTCCTTTAATCAAAGTTAAGGCTGCAACTATGACTCCAACCAATGCTAGAGTCACACTTGAATTTTTAACAATTGTTACTCATCTTATCTATAAAATTTTAACTCTTCTTGGAACCATTGTTTGGAACAAAATTTTGTTTAAATTTGAAGATAACAAGAATCAAACTTTGTTTAAACAAAACAAATAAATTTTGTTTACATAAAAACAAACTTTAGTTTTTCAAATAGATATCATTAATTAGTTTTATTGAAAAAGATAAAAGTAATTGACAAAGGGTATAATTGACAAATCGTACCCTTAAAATACCAAAAAGACAGTTAAATAGGAACAAAAAATTCACTCTAAAAAGACACTTAAAAAGGAACGGAGGGAGTAGTTAGTTGATATGTCTAATTTTGGACCAAACGCTTGATCGATTATTGTTTAATATTTAATTCAGGGGCCCTTTAATTTATTATTCAATTATTTTAAACTAATCGATTTTGATTGAAAGCAAAATAACTTCAAAAAAAAGAAAGAAAGAATAAAGTTTTATCATTACTGGATTTAATTACTGGATTTATCATTACTGGATTTATCATTACTGAAAGAATAAAGCTTTTGTTTTGTTTACATAAAAGCAAAAAACTAATCTTATAATATTATTTATTTATCATTACTGGATTTAATTTGTTGACCTCACTAACTACCCTGTTTTCATACCTGCGGCTGCCACATTACTTCACTAAAAATAAAAGGAAATTCACTTGAGGCTAGTGTAGGGCATATCGTGTTATCACATCGTCATTCACATCCAAAGTGGCCCTCTCTAATAGATTACCCGGTTCATATTTTCATGTTTTTGTTTGATTCTCAAAGGGATAATACTTACAAATATCTTGACCCGGATTTATTGCGGTTGTGGGATCACATGCTTGCGCATAATTGGCAATTTCAATCATTAATTTTAAGACCCCTTCCAAATTAAAACCCCAAAAGCTAAGCTACTGCTACATTATACACATCTTTTTCCCTTTAAAAAAATTCGACAACTAAACTTGTTGCTGAACAGAATAAAAATTGTGTAGATGCTCGTAGTTTTCAACGGCTGGCCAAGCTTAAGGCTTCGACCGGGAGTTTGGAGGGAAAGGGAGGGGAGGGCTTTGGGGGTTGGAAATATATAGAAAAATGGACAAAAATTTCACATTTTTTGAAAGAACGGTTTTTTAGAGAATGATAAACTAATACTTATGAGGGTTAATAGGCTTTTACCCCCCTTCAATATAGGTCACTTTTGGTTTTGCCCCCTAGGAAATTCTTTTGTTAGATTCCGTCCTTGTAAAATTGAGATTCTTTGGTTTTGCCCCCTGAGCCAGTTGAGTCAGCAGAATCTCCTATGTGGCACGCTGCGTCAGCAGAATTGCTGACGTGGCGCGCTGACTATATAATTATTTTTATTTTTTATTGGGGTACACGTGGCATTTTTTATTTTTTATTTTAAAAAAATTTAAAAAAATTGAAAAATTAATAAAAAAATTTAAAAAAAATTTAAAAAAATCTGGAAAAATGAAAAATTAATAAAAAAATTTAAAAAAATATTAAAAAATTCTGGAAAATTGAAAAATTAATAAAAAAATTGAAAAAAATATTAAAAAATTCTGGAAAATTGAAAAAATAATAAAAAAATTGAAAAAATTAAAAATTCTTGAAAATTGAAAAATTAATAAAAAATCTGGAAAAAATGAAAAATTAATAAAAAAACTGTAAAAAATATTAAAAAATGAAAAATAATGAAAAAATTCTGGAAAATAAAAAAATTCTTGAAAATATTTAAAAAAATTCGAAATTTTCAAAAAAAATTAAAAAGATTAATCATTTTTAAAAAAATGAAATTTTTGAATTTTTCATTCGTATTTTTCGAAATTTTGTTTTCAACAATGTCTACTACATTCGTTGATTCATGTGTTCTATTATCGCCCATTATTTCCCCTTTTCTCGACCATTTAAAAATTACAACTAATTAGTATTTCCTGGAATTTTGTCGGTTGTTCTTCTATCGGGTGCAATATCGAACTCTATTAATCTAGCTTTCTCATTCACTAATGTTATGACATGTTGGTTTGTTTTATTTCAATTGCATGTCTTCAAATTTAAACTGGACCTAATACAACCATACAAAACTAAATTTTAAAGTGATGAATGCATATATACTAATCAAAATTTCGAAAAATACGAATGAAAATTTCAAAAATTTCATTTTTTTAAAAATGATTAATCTTTTTAATTTTTTTTGAAAATTTCGAATTTTTTTAAATATTTTCCAGAAATTTTTTATTTTCCAAAATTTTTTCATTATTTTTCATTTTATTAGATTATTTTATTTTTTTAATCATTTTTTATTATTATTAATTTTTTCAGATACTTTTTTATTTTGATTAATTTTTCCAGATTTCTTTAATTTCTTTAAAAAAAAATTCCAGAATTTTTTAATATTTTTTTCAGTTCTTTTATTAATTTTTCATTTTTCCAGATTTTTTATTAATTTTTCGATTTTCAAGAATTTTTAATTTTTTTATTAATTTTTCAATTTTCCAGAATTTTTTTTTCAATTTTTTTATTAATTTTTCATTTTTCCAGAATTTTAAATTTTTTTTTTCAATTTTTTATTAAGTTTTCATTTTTCCAGAATTTTTTAATATTTTTTTTTCAGTTTTTTTATTAATTTTTAATTTTTCCAGAATTTTTTATTTTTTTTTAATATTTTTTTAAAAAATAAAAATGCCGCGTGTACCCCAATAAAAAAAATAAAAAATAAAAATAATTATACAGTCAGCGCGTCACGTCAGCAGAATCTGCTGACGTCACGTGCCAAGTAGGAGATTCTGCTGACTCATTGGGGTCAGGGGGCAAAACCAAAGAATCTTCATTTTACGAGGACGGAATCTAAAAAAAAAATTTCCTAGGGGGCAAAACCAAAAGTCACCTATATTACAGGGGGTAAAAGCCTATTAACCCTACTTATGATTAATATACTTTTAATTTTAAGAATATTATAACAACATAAATTGGATTTGAAAAATTCCTATAAACCCTCCATAACCCCCAAAACCCTCCCCAATACAATTCTTGAGTTCCCCCAAATGAGGGTGATATTTTATTATGAGTAAAAAATTAACCTCCAAAGCCCTCTCCTCCCAATATCTTCTATTTCTTCCACTTGCTCCTTCCTTTTTTCCAAAACCCTCCCCTCCCCTCCAAACTTCCAATTCAAAGCCTAAGTTTAAGCCTACAACCTACCCAAGGGTTTAGAAACCACATAGTGTTTCAACTTCAAAATCAAACAAAAGGACATTGTCTTTTATCTGTGATGAATTTGTTTCAAATAATCTAAACGTAATTTTGAAAACCATTTGCTATTTTTTTTATATACATTTTGTTAAAAATAATTCAAAAATACCCCCTTCCCTAGTTTCTATACATATTTTTTTGGATACATATTATTTGTTGCGTGTTGCATTAATTGACGGTTGTTTTTTAGCACCAGAAAGTATAATTTGATTTGGTCAAACAATTTTTTTTAAGGAAATTTGATCAATTTTTTAGTTTCACATGATAGGACTAAATAAAACAGTAAACACGACATTTTACGGGATTAATTTAATTAGTATAATTTTCTACGGAAAGGTTCACTAACCCTTTATGAACAAAAGAAAAAGATCTAATATTGGAAAATGGTGTATTTTGGTACGTTTATTCCTCCTATTGTAGCCTTCCAAGCAGAACCGACTCTCATCTGTCCAACGTTATCGTCTCGCCGCGTAATTGACATTTTTGGCAATAATGGCATCACTTCTTAATTTACTCACTCATTCACTAGTAAAATGCATTTGCTCTTAGTCTTACCTAAAACAGAATCTTTCTTTCTCTCTCTTTCTTGTTGAGTTAGAAAGTTAGATCAACAAAACAGCACATGGCTGCTTGTTCTTGGAAGCTACACATGAATTTTCCAAACCAAAGAGAAACTCAAACATTGTTTTCACGTGGCCCTACTTCTTGTCATCAAATCTTCAACTTTGATTCAAGATCAGTGACCAATTATTGTTGTCTTATTGCGGCTGTCAAAAACACCAAGTTTAAGGTAAGAGGGTGTGGATGTAATGAAGAAGAATATGGTGTGACTGAGGAAGACAAAGATATTGTGAAAATTCTCTTTGAATCCAAACCTTATTTTTCTGTGCAAAGAGGTAGAGTCTTTGTTGTTCACATTTCTGCTGAGGTTATTGCTACTCCTAGTTACTTCCATGCCATTCTCAAGGTACCACCCACTCCCTTCTCCCTAATATTTTTTTTATATTTTGTTATTTTGTCCCTTTACTACCACTACTTAGCTTTGGTATTACTTCAAGAGGAATGATAGCACAACACACTCTTTTTGATTGGTTTCACTAAATTATGTGGTTCAGATATAGATTTAGTACCACCAAAAAAATATAGATTTAGTGAATCTCATAAATTTTAATCAATTAAAGATAGTATGTTGAAAAGTGTTTATTAAAACGTGTGTTTTTAGCATTTCTCTTGCTTCAAAAATACCTAAATTTGTTTTTTCACGTTTTTATGTATTTTCCCATTGTTTTAGAATCAATTAATTTTTTGAATTAAATATGTTTTTTTCTTATAAATATATATGTCAACTTTTTTAAAAAAATATCAACTTTTTGTTTTGATCTCTAAATTTTTTTTAATAGACTTTTAGTCTTTTTATAATCTTTCCATCATCTATTTTAATCTCTATTATTTAGTCAATTCATGTTTAACGTTCTTACTCCATCCGATCCTATTTATAAATGAAATTTGAGTCAACA
This sequence comes from Medicago sativa, assembly GCF_051527215.1. Classification (NCBI taxonomy): domain Eukaryota; kingdom Viridiplantae; phylum Streptophyta; class Magnoliopsida; order Fabales; family Fabaceae; genus Medicago; species Medicago sativa. The sequence continues at coordinate 7,647,631 of NC_140753.1, forward strand.
AAAGTGGATTATTTGGTCCATTTTTTTTACGATACATTAACTTTTGTTGACAAAAAATTTATTATAAATAGGATCGGATAAAGTATTTTTTAATGATTTTTTAATAATAAATAAAATATTATGACAATCTTTAAAAAAAAATTAGAATTATGACACTCTAAAGAAAATTAGAATTATAGATTAAATATATATTTTTATATTTTTGTTGTTTAAAAATTTACATCCGTTCAAATTTTTTAATTTGTTATAAAATTCCAACTTTTTTTAAGAGTTCGTGGTAATATTAAATTTTACACATGGGCAGGGGCTGGAAGAAAGCAACAAATTGTCCAAGCGGCACGGCGGCGTGAAAAGTCTCTACGTCTGAAATCACGTCCGCCATTGCCGCTTAACACTCAATGGCTCCTTCTTTATCGCGCCTCTATACTTCCCTTCCAAACCCTATCAACTTCACCACTTCATCTTCTCGCCAATACTCTCACTTCAATCCTCAACAACTTAATCTCCAATTCAAACCTCGCTCCTTTAATTCCTCGTTTTTCACCGCTCAAAATCACGAGACAATGACAAAACGCAATGCGTTGAACAACGAAGGAGTGAACGGAATCACTGAAGAAGGAGATGAACAACAACAATTCATTCGTTCCCTTCGTGAAGCTTGGCCTTATCTTCTCGCTTATCGTAGAACCACTTTTGTTCTCGTCATTTCTGCTGAAATTGTTGATAGTCCTTCTTCTTTGGATCCCATTCTCAAGGCAAATTGCTATTTTCTTTTTTGTTAGGTTCTGGAGTTGAATTAACTTTGACTCCAGAATTGAATTCATTCTAATTGAAGCTAGAATCGTTAACTTTTGAGTCTAAACGTGGTTTTTACTATATAAGTCACTTCAAAATCAGTTCAACGAACATGAACTTAAATATATCACCTTTTGCTTTTATTGTTTTAATTGCACTTTTTTTTTTATTTTTTAACTTTTAGTACTTGTTGTGTTAGAGTTAGTAACAGTAATGTTTCTGGGTGCAGGATATAGCTTTTCTTCATCACCTTGGAATCCACTTTGTTATTGTTCCTGGCACCCATGTGCAAATTGACAACATTCTCAAAGATAAAGGTTAGTTGGGTTAAGGGTTTGTTTGGATCACCTTATTTGAACTTATATACTGACTTAAGCACTTAATACTGTTTTGGAGAGCTTATGAAATTATAAACAATTTTTGTTTGGAGACAATTGAAAACAACTTTATGAAAACACCTATGGAAAACAACTTATACTCCATCCGTCCCTAAATATAAACACCTATGGCATATTTGACGCTTATTAAGAAAAGTTGATGATGTAGTTAATGTGTTCGTTTTATGTATAGATAGATGTACCTAAAATACCATCTGTATATATAATTAAATTTGACATTTCATATTCTAAAACGCGTGGTGGTATTAATTAAGGTTTATTTGGAAAAGAAACAATAAATGCATCTAGTAACTTGAAAATGGCTTATAGCTGTGGACAAATTTTCTTGTCAAACAAGTGATTATATTTAGGGACAGAGCGAGTATGAAATAGTTTATATTATCTTTTGTTACAAAAATAGCTTATACATACGCACATGCACAATAAGGGTTTAATTAAGCTGTTTATCCACCTATGGTGAAAAATGAGGGCTTTTCAATCATAACACGGTGTTACTTGCAAAAACTCATCATTGACCATGTTACTGTGTTTACAGGGAGCGAGCCTAAGTATGTTGGGAGATATAGAATAACAGATGATGAATCTCTAAACGCTGCAATGTGTGCAGCAGGAGGAATAATGTCAATGATAGCAGCTAAACTTTCAGTTGGACCTTCCATATGCAATATTCGTAGACATGGTGATAATAGTCGATTGCATGACGTTAGTGTCAGTGTTACAAGTGGTAACTTTCTTGCAGCCAAGGTTTGATTTTATGATTCATTCATTGTGCTTAGACAATGATCTTGTAAAATTGTCTCTTTTTTTTTATCATTAATCGCTGTTTTAGAGTATCTTGTTATTTTGTTTTTTTTTTTTTTTGACAGAGAAGAGGGGTGGTCGGTGGAATTGATTATGGGTCAACTGGGGAAGTTAAAAAAATAGACGCTACTCGCATGCGTGAGAGACTTGATGGTGGTTCTATAGTTATTTTAACCAACTTGGGCTACTCCAGCTCTGGTGAAGTATTGAATTGCAAGTATGCTTTTGTTAGCTTCTAATAATTTCTTTCTAGTTGCTAGCTACATCATATCATATAGTATAACTTATTGCATGAATGATGCTGTCATAGCATTTTTTGTAATTTCTGATTAATCATATCTGATATGTACTTTTTCTAGGATCTTCTTAAGAACTACACTTACGAATAGAATTGAAAAGACAGACTCTTGAAATCATGATAAAAAAGCACAAAAGTACTGCAGTTATGCTTGAATCCTTAATATTAATATGATTATTTGTTCTTTCTCCAGCACCTATGAGGTTGCAACAGCTTGTGCCTTGGCAATTGGGGCGGACAAGTTAATATGCGTTATAGATGGTCCAATACTTGATGAAAATGGACGCCTAATTCGTTTCTTGCCTCTTGAAGAAGCAGACATGTTAATTCGCAAGCGGGCCGAGCAAAGTGAAATAGCAGCTAACTATGTGAAAGCGGTTGAGGAAGAAGGTTTAAATCCTGTTGAGCATAACAATTTTAACGGGGCAGTCAAATCTCCACCTAATGGAAAACGCATTACAGAATGGCATAATGCAACTTTCCACAATGGTGTTGGTTTTGAGAATGGAGATGGCTTAGGGACTAGCGAGCAAGGCTTTGCTATTGGAGGTCAAGAACGGCTAAGTCGAATGAATGGGTACCTGTCAGAATTGGCTGCTGCAGCTTTTGTTTGCAGGGTGAGTCCATGTTATATCTTTTAATTTTCTTGTCAAGTGCCCTGGTTGTGCTTATTTAAGTCTATGTTTGTACATAAGCATTTGTAAAAACAAAAGTATTTTCAAAATCAATATCAGACCAATAATAGGTGGTGTGTGTTGTACATATATATCAGTTACTACAACATATCTTCATTATATTGAGCTTTGACTCATTTCAAATATTGCCACTGTACTCTGGGTGGTTTGGATTAGCTTTCAAATTCAGTTGATGCATGTTTCTTTGGTATGTTGTGAGTAATACCATCTTCCATTTTATCAGGGAGGGGTTCAAAGAGTTCACTTGTTGGATGGCACTATTAGTGGAGTTTTATTGTTGGAATTGTTTACAAGAGATGGGATGGGAACAATGGTGGCTAGGTAAGCAATCTTTGCAGTGTGTTTCTGCACTAGATCTTATGCTTGCAAGTTATTTTGTTCAAGGGTTCTTAACTAATTGCCAAGACAAATAGGTGTTTGAAAATAAATTGTATCCTTGAAGTTGTTTTAGCTTTTAAGAACAGTTCAGTTGGCATCCTTGTGGGTTTTTCCTGGTACATGTGATTTTACTCTAGTGAGATCCAGACTTATCTGTAAGGATGTAAATATGCGAGTTGGATCTGAACTCCATTTGTGAGCATTCTCATGTTTTCCCTTTCAAGAAACCATTAGTTACAAAAAAGATCGAAGGATTAGTTTTGAGACTTGAGATAATGTTTCATATTAGCCTTATAGAGTACATGTATGCTATATACAAGTGCAGCTGGTTATAATTCATAGTACACATACTACAACTTCAAAATTAAATTTGTACCAAAAACCTACGATGTTCATTTCCCACATACTTAAAAGTTTAGAAAGTTATTGTCTACATCAGATTGTTCATGGCGCTGTATTTGAATTTTGCAGTGACCTTTACGAAGGCACTCGAAAGGCAGAGAAAGAAGATTTTTCTGGAATCAAACAACTTATTCAGCCTTTGGAGTCATGTGGCATACTGGTTAAGCGGTCTGATGAAGAGGTTTGCTTAACTATGTATCTACTCTGTGTCTATTGTAGATAGTTACATCGCTTACATAGCCGTGGTAATTTGTCTAAACATTTATCATTTTTTATCATTCTCTGTTTATAGCTGCTACAAACGTTGGATAATTTCGTTGTTGTGGAAAGAGAAGGTCAAATAATTGCATGTGGTGGCCTTTTTCCTTACCCTGAGGAGAAGTGTGCAGAGGTTGCTGCTATTGCAGTATCTCCTGATTGCCGTGGCCAAGGACAGGGAGACAAATTGCTTGGTATGTTCATTACTGAAGTGCTTGAAATTATTTGTAAATGATGGATGGTTACTACTGAGTAATAATTTGTTCTATGTATTGGGATGTTTTCGGTATTTTTGTTGCTTATGCTGCATTCCAGAACGATATTAATCAGCTTCAGACCATATTTGTTACAAAAGAGTTTTGAAACTAAAGAAAAATGAAGACTTGAACCATGTAAACCTGAATTATGATTATGAAAGGATGCAATATTAATTCACAAGACATGTTTGGGAAGTACCAGAATAGTTGTACTAGTAATAGCAACAAACTATGTATAATCAATAAAAAACTCATAAGAAAACACTATTTTTTTTGTGTTAAAAAGTTTCCACTTTCAACATGTTTATGTTTCAAGGAGATATTTTTCAGGCTTCAGCTTTGGATGTTAATCAGCTGTTGTATAATTTTAATCATCAAAGGCCGTTGCATGTAATCATGCATGCCACATCTTTTTAATATAATATAATGATGAAATATGTGCCAGATTATATGGAGAAGAAAGCAGCATCTCTTGGATTCAATAAGCTTTTCCTACTTACAACACGTACAGCAGATTGGTAAGCAACTTCCCCTAATCCATGTCATTTAGGCCTTATCCACAATCCATGTCATTTTTCACTATTAGAAGACAAGTTTTTTGTTTAAAGGACTTAAAAGTTTGCTTTTTAATTGCTGCACTATAATCTTCATAATTGCATTTCTAAACAAAATGATTCCCAACTTCTTGACAGGTTTGTGAGGCGTGGATTTTCAGAATGTTCAATTGATAATATTCCTGAAAAGAAAAAGAAAACAATCAACATGTCCCGCAATTCTAAGTATTATATGAAGAAGCTTCTACCAAATAAGAGTGGAATTACTGTTGGTGGAAACAAATTAGTTACAAATTAGAACTGTTTTCCAGTTACAAGGGGGTAAGTGTGATTGGAAGCATGGGCACTTATGCTAAATAATAATAAGTTAATAATCCCGTAACAATCTTGTAGCTCGAATCTGTGTTTGGTACCAGGTCTTCGACATGTAGCATTAACCTTTGTATTGTAAATCTGTTGTCAGTATTTAATTTCTATTAGTGTTTATGCCCTTGTCCTGCCCACAATTCAAACCTTAGTCATGGAGTTGAGGAGTACAGTAGATTGGATCACCTAAAAAGACAGTGATTTTTTGAGGCATGTTGGGTCAAAACTACAATCGAACATGATGAGTAAAATAGACATTGGCTACATTCTGCCATAAAAGGTTAATACAACCGGGGGCAGATGATCTAAGTAGTGAGTATTCATAGGTATTGAAAGGTTATAACCGGCAAGCCATAAGCTATATGGTGCTTGCCTATATATATGGGAAGCGCGAAAAGATAATATTTCAATCTTTCATCATAAGGAAATTAATGAGGGAGATAATAGAAAAACAAGGATGATTTCTATTTTCTATAAAGATGACAACACTAAGGATGCGTTTGTTTCAAGTTATATTCGTAGATTCCCGGGAATAAAAAGATAGAAAAATGTATGCCTATGTTTGTTACAAGTTTACTAAATTTTATTCCTGGGTATAAAACGTTCCTGGGAATAGAAAAATTTTCCCAAAGAAAAGGGTGGGAATAAAGTTCCCATGAAGATGGGAATAATTTCATATGTAATTGCCTATTATATTTCCTATTTTTATGGTTCCCGGGAATATTATAATGTTAAACAAACATCTTTTTTCTATAAACCTTGGAATAAAATTCCTATCTTAAAGTTCCAAGGAATGTTATTCCTAGGAATAAATTTGGTAAACTTGAAACAAACACACCCTTAAGGGTGTGTTTGTTTCAAGTTTATCAAATTTATTCCTAGGAATAACATTCCTTGGAATATAAAGATGGGAATTTTATTCCTAGGTATTTAGAAAAAATATGTTTGGTTTACTAAATAATATTCCTAGGAACCATAAAAATAGGGATTATAATAGGTAACTATTTATGAATTTATTCCCATCTCCATGGGAACTTTATTCCCACCCTTTTCCTTGGGAAAATTTTTCTATTCCCAGGAACATTTTATACCCGGGAATAAAATTTAGTAAACTTGTAACAAACATAGGCATATATATTCCTATCATTTTATTCCCGGGAATCAATAAATATAACTTGAAACAAACGCACCCTAAACACTTCTTAATTGCTATTAACGGTTAGATTTGTTAAAAAAAAATAGCTATTAACTATTAGATTTTAATGATGAGCACTTTTTTAGTTTCAAGTAAATGAAGTGAGCTCTCTTATAGTTACTATCTCATCTCTCTTATATTGGGAGTTACTTTATCAGAAATGATATTTGAACATCTATTTAGTGACAACTTTTGCAACAACTTTCTCTCTCATACTCACATTACTTTTTACTTTATCTCTCTATTGTTATGGTTTCTGTGTCAATACCACTTTTTTCTTTGTAAAATATGGTTGTCAAATAAGTTGTCACCAAATTGGTTGTTCAAATAACACTTCTCTTACTTTTTCTTTCTTCACACATTAAGCAAATATGTAAATAAATAGAATAGTCTGACAAGTTTACGAAATTATTGTTACTACGTATTAATCAGAAATGCATGAGGCCTGCTTGCTTTGATATAAACTCAAATAAATATATTTGAGCACACACTTGAAACTTAAAAAAATAAAATGAAAGAGAGTAAAATTGAATAATATCAATTGATGTGATTAAATAATTTTTCTTAAATTTTGCTCATTTAATGTGAGAGTGCCTAAATGGCATTGATTTGTGATTATGTCCATACAAGATTTTTCTGAAATGGATAGTATAATATACATTATTAGTTGGGGTGGGGGGTTAAAATAAAATAAATTAAGACCTGAAACCATCCACAATGGTGGGTGGTTCACCTATTTAACACCACATTAAATAGGCACCCCATTATGGAGAATAGTATATGGGTAGCTATGGAGAAGGGTGGCTATGGAAGCACCCTCTCTCTCTTCATTTTTCATGGGTCCCATTTAATAAATCTTAATAAAATAAATAAATGTTAAAATGTAATGATATAAAATTATTTGTGAGACCTATTTAATAATTTATTTTGAGGTGCTGGGTTGGAGAAACGTGGTGCTTATTAAGTATTACCGTAAAATGAGTGATGTGGAGATATGAAATAAATATAAGCACCTAATTTAGGGTGCTCTGTTGTGGATGGTCTGACACTCTCATTAAGTAATTGATACATCCCTTTAAAAACAGAAAGTCTTCTTAACCGTTGTCTCCGGAACATTAGTTAATGATACAAAAAAGGAAGTTTTTTGAGAGAAAAAAAGGAAGTTATTACTAAAAAAAGGAAACTTTTTTAACTATTTATGGATTAATTACACAATTTTCAATACAATAATTATTATAATTTCCTTTTTTAATATCATTAACCAATGACCGCGGCTACCGATTAGCATTTCCCTAAAAAATAATTAAGTAATTGATACATTAAAAACATATATCAACATTTGTCAAAAAAAAAAAAAAGTCATATACCAACAATTATTTTGGAACATTATTATTCTTTTTTTTTTTTTGAGGGGTTTGGAACATTATTCTTTTGTTAGTGTGATATCATATTCCTTTTAAATCTTTATTCAATTAAGACTTGAGACTCTCATCAAGTAATTTTTTTTTATTGTTGAAGGAATCAAGTAATTGAATTTAAGTAGTTAAGTTTTAATTAAGATTAAAGGATAAAAAGTATATTTATGTATGATCTCTCTCTGGTCTAATTCTAACATAGACATTATTTATCCAATTTTTATTTTAAATTCCTCCATAAAAAATAACAAGATCAAATCTCAAACATCGAGAAAAACACAAACAAAAATCCTTCCACGAAAATCAAAAGACGAAAGAAGACATACTCATCATCTCTTTCTCGTGTATCTCTTTATTCGCAGAATTTCTCGTATTAATTCAATTTACCCGCACGTAAATTCTCCCAATTCGCACCTATACCTTTCATTCTCCGATCCATTCAATTTCTTCTTTAATTTTCCCAGGTCAGTATTCATCATTTTTTCTTCAATATTTCAAAAAAAAAAAAAACTTAAAATTTGTAAATTTTGAGCTGAAAATCAAATTTGCAAGAGAAAAAAAAACAAAATTTGTTAATGTTGGTGGTTGATTCTTTAAAATCTAAGATTCAATTTTTTTTTTTTTTGAAATGGCAAATCAAGAATCATTTTCTTTGTAGCAAGGCTTGATCTAATTGCATTGCCATTGAAACAATACAATTCATAATTTGTTTCACCTAATTTGATGATTTTTCACAATTTTGTTACCTTTTCCTGCAGACAAATAATCTGAGCTGTGGTTGCTGGAGATTCCTGAATTGATCTCTTTTCAAACATTGGATGCATAAAAATGTGCAATTGAAGTTAATTTGGCTATTGAGGTCAATGTTTGGTAAATGAGATTTTTTAAATCTTTCTATTTTAGTTTATTTTGATATTGTTTATAATTAGACTTAACTTTTGTCCTCAATTTCACACATTGTTGCAATTTTTTGTCCCAATACACCAAAAATTGTTATTTTTGTCCCAAAAAATGGTGATTTTTGGCCCCAAAAGTTATAACTTTTTACGCCCTATTTAGATTCATAATTGGATAGAAATTAGAAGAAGAACAAGACCTAGAAAAACTGTAAGAGAAACTGTTGAAAAAGATTTAGAGTTTAATGAGTTGGATAGAAATATATGGTATATGATAGAATATTATGGCGTTGTTTTGATCCATGTAGCCAATCCCACTTAGTGGGATAAGTCCTGGTTGTTGTTGTTTAGATTCAAAATTATGGCTAAAAATCACAATTTTTTGAGTAAAAATATCTGAGTTTAGACCAAAATTGCAACAGTATAGGAACGGGGGTCAAAAGTGCATTTAAGTCTTATAATTATTGAAGGATGACGTTTGTAGGTCAATAAAGTCAGACATTTTGTGGATAGACATGCAGAAGAAGACTGCATCCCGAGGTTTTCTCTAGTACTAGAATAAAAGCAAAAACAATACTGTCATAAGAAGGCCGCGGACTTCTTCCAATGGGTGCTCCTAAGCAGAAATGGACTGCAGAAGAAGAGGCAGCTCTGAAAGCTGGAGTAGTCAAATACGGGGCTGGAAAATGGCGTACCATTCTTACAGACCCAGATTTCAGCACCATTTTGCGCATGCGTTCAAATGTAGATCTCAAGGTAATATTTGTTTTAAATGTTCTAGATAGGTATTGTTTTAAAGTAAAATTATTGTTATGTTAGGTTTGAGATGTTACTGCTACGGCACATGTTGAATGATTAACTGTTTACTTTATCACAAGGATTAAGAAATATATGCAGATTTCTTTGCGTTGAAAATTTTGTCATATTAAACTATATACCTAGGTGTGTTACTATATAACTATATGTGTTTTAAGCTATGAACAGGACAAATGGAGGAACATAAATGTGACTGCAATATGGGGATCCAGGCAGAAGGCAAAACTTGCACTTAAAAAGAACCTACCACCCCCGAAAAATGAAAATAACCACCACCCAACCTCGACCGCCATAGTTCAATATAATCCAGAAGTTGCAGCTCCTAAGCCTCTTTCAGTTTCTGGTGGAATATCTACTTCCAAAGAACAAATATCAAGGTTATAGCACTTCATGCGAAATATTTTTTGCACTTTATAGAACTAAATGGTCTGTGATTCTTGGTTGGTATAAACTTGTTCTTGAATAGCAAATGAACAAACATCATATAATCAATAGATATTACTTCTATAATAGTTATCAGCTCTAAGGTTGCTTAATGCAGTATGCCAGCATACCAAAGTTTTAAATGAATTAATGAATTAAACAAGTTGCAAACAATTTTGGCTATAATTTGTGTACCACAAGGTATATTGTTTTCTGATTCTTCATTAGCTATATAATTTCATGATGATTCTTTTCTAAGCATGGCAAACATACACTCAAATTATTCAAATACACGCACAAACTCACATATAGGTTCCAATTACAACTACAAAATGTTTGATAAATATTTGTCTTCTGTTGTCGCTTTTGATGACAATATCCCCTTAAGATTGTGGTGAATTTGCAACGTCAATCATGTGGCAATGTTTTTTCAATGATGGCAGCAGAATTCTTTTTAATAATGACAGATTGGACAGCCTTATATTCGACTCGATTGTCAAGTTGAAGGAGCCAAAGGGTTCTGACATTGCCGCCATTGCTGCTTATATAGAGGTATTTCTACCTTGATTGCCTCATTAATGGTATATATAATCTAAATGTCAAACAAATAGAGCAACCAAATTTTTTTCCTCACTCAGTGAGATCAGTTACATGCATCATCAGACACCACACTATCCTATCTCAAATGACAGACCATTTATTCCAATTCCTTCATAACAGTTTGACCTATAGTTTTATTCAGTCTCCCTCTAGAAAATATCGGTCAGCCTGCTTGCGATCAAGTTTACAATAATAAAAGTATTTTAAACTCTTTGGAATTGTTCCTCTGTATAAGAACCAACACGAGAATAACGGAATGTTGGGCGGTTATGAATGAACACGAGAATAAAACAAGCATAGCAAAGATGGGGATGTTGCGTTGGATGTGTGGTAAGACTAGACAAGATAGGATTAGAAATGACAACATTAGAGAGAGAGTTGGGGTAGCACCTACAGTAGAAATGATAGTGGAAACAGGCGCAGGTGGTTTGAGCATGTAGAGAGAAGACCCGTAGATTCTGTATAAGGAGAGTAGATCAGATGGAGGATAGTCAGATCACTAGAGGCAGAGGAAGACCTAGAAAAACTATATGAGAAACTATTATGAAAAACTTAGATATTAATGAGTTGGATCCAAATAAGGTTTATGATAGAACATTATGATATAATTTGGTCCATGTAGCAGACCCCACTTAGTGGGATAAGGCTTGATGGTTGTTGTTGGAAATGTTTCTCTCCTAGGTCCATTGATTTATATGTTGTTTATTAACTCTCCACAATTTCAACTAGTTCTAACATGTAACTAGGGGACTTCCATTCTTCTGGTACCAAAATATTAGAGCAGTTTTTTCATTTGATGGTTCTTTAACTCACCTAAACAAGTTCCCCTAAGCTCTCACCTGGCAAGAACAAGCTCTTAACTTTTTGCCTTCCTGTGGTTAAGAAAGGCTTAGCATAAGTCAATCAGTCATAATATGCATCTATTTGTTTGTGTCATTTTAAATATACTAGCAATTGACATTTTATTTTTTTGCTTCTCTGTATCATTGAGTTGATTGTAGTTCTGAAATTGTTTACCTCAATAGGATCAATACCGGTCTCCACCAAACCTCATAAAGTTACTGTCAACAAAACTGAAGCATATGGTGGCAAGCGGCAAATTAGTGAAGGTAAATATACTCTTCGTTACTGAAACTTGGTTTCTTGGAACTTGGTTTCCAAAAATGCAGTATCTTTTCCTGCAAACTTTTGTGGCGAAGGGAATACTGTCCACTGAATAATTTATTGGATATTGAATGTTATGGTTACACTGTTACTGGAAGTTATTAGCAGAAAATGATTGGTAAAGAGAAATTAATTGGTTGTATGTAAAGATGTGAATACAAAAAATCTGTTATGGTAGTCGAACTACGCACATATGGGCATTCTCTGTAGTGGGAGTGAAATTCTATTGGTTAACAAAGTTTTCCTTTTAATAAACCTATATTACTGTAAGATAAATATTGGACAAGTAATTTAATATGATACTTGGTCAATTGATTCCTAGTCTGACATACCTAATGACAGGTAAATCATAAGTACAGGATTGCAACAAATTCAACAAAAACATCCGAGAAAAGAAGATGCTCTTCCTTGATACTCCTGGAAGGGAGGCCAAAAGATTCTCCAAAAGCAGAGAAAACTGATGCCAACATCCTTTCAAAATCTCAAATTGATGTTGAGCTTTTAAAAATGAGGGGTGTGACAGCTCAAGAGGTAGCAGCAGCAGCTGCAAAAGCAGTTGCGGAGGCAGAAGCTGCCATTGCTGAGGCTGAGACAGCAGCAAGGGAGGCTGAAACAGCTGAAGCTGAAGCAGAGGCTGCACGTGTGTTTGCAAAAGCAGCAACGAAGGCACTAAAATGCAGAAGACTTAATATTTGGTAAGCTTCCTTACCAAGAAACATTACTTAATGCATATAAATAACTGTGATGTTTATTACTTCCTTTTAGCCCATTTTGAATGCTTTCTCCTAGTGGTTACTTTCCCTAATTTTTTATAAAGTTAACTTCTCAAGCGTGTGTTTGTTTCAACTTTCAAGTTACCTAGAAACGTTTCTCAATGCATATAAATAACTGCGATGTTTATAACTTCCTTTTAGCCCATCTTGAATGCTTTCTCCTAGTGGTTACTTTCCCTAATTTTTTATAATGCTAATTTCTCAAGTGTGTGTTTGTTTCAACTTTCAAGTTAACCAAATACATTCCCAGGAATATATGGTAAGGGAACATGTAATCCATGTTTGTAATTGTGTTAAAAAGATTATTTCAGAGTATAAAAAATTTCACGTAAAAAATATCTTTCGTATTCCCACGGTTTTTATTCTCTATGGAGGGGGTGGGAAATAATACTGCAATGCAAAGGTTCTGCTTGACTTCAAAATAAAATTTAGATAACTTAGAAACAAAAATCCCCTAAGATTTGGCAATGTTTCTAGTTTCATTCCATCTTTTCATAATGCGCCCTATCTAGGTAGGGCTGTTCATGGATTGGTTTATAGGAGAATTGAACTAAACTACAAAACAGTTGGAGAAACCCGAACCAAACTTCAATGGCTTCACCTGAATCAAACCAAACTGGTTCAGTGCTCCGATTGACTATGGTTTCAATACCGAACCGAACTGGTTTTTTACCGATTCAAAATTTTGCATCTTGTTTAAAATCCAAACACTAAATGCAAATATATGGTGCTGTTAGACATTGATTTGCATTTCACTGGATCTTGTTGTAAACCCACTCCATTTTGTTGTAAACACTAAATGCAAATATATCATTGAATTGAACCTAAGTAGTCTTAGAATTTGGGTTGGGCCTAATCAACCTTACAAATTCGCCTTTTAAGGCGAGGTTTGCACTTGCTTATAAACCCATATGTTCAGGGGACTTATCTCATCCAATGTGAGACACAAACACACACCCCTCACGCCCAAAAGTGAACATCTGGAGTGTGACCCGATAGCGGTGACCTTATAGTAGGTGGTCCACTTGGTCTTGGATAGGATCTGTGGGACTCTCACTTGTAAATCCATATTCAGGGGACTTATCTCATCCAATGTGGGACAAAAACATTCGCCCCTCATGTCAAGACTGAACATCTGGAGCGGGACCTGAGTGGCCCGATAGCGGTGACCTTATAGCAGTTGGCCAAGCAGATCTTGTATAGGCTTTGATACTAGCTTAGAATTTGTGTTGCGTCTAATTCAACCTTACAAAACCGGATTTTAAGGTGAGGTTTGCACTCATAAACCCATGTCCAAGCCTTATATCATCCAATGTGGGACTCTTTTAACATGTAGCAAGCCAGCCAGCAACACTGTCCCCTTAAGTGACTAGTGTCTGCTTACTATTACATAGTGATTGCATTATTGCATGAGTTGTGGATTCAGAAAGGTAAAAGCTTTAAATGTTATCGAAAAGGAAATTCAATGGAAAAGTGAATTTCCTTAAATCCACAGAAAGAACATCACCAAGTGATGATAAATTAGGGGGGATATAATTGATAAAACGGGGGGGATATGAATCATCACATGTTTCTGATATTTTTCTTACCCATGAAGTTTTAGTTGAATTCGTTAGTTAAGAAAACAACTCTTACATTGTGGGTGCGTGGAACAACAGGGAGGGGGTCCACAATTTGTTTCAGTTCACCAAACTGTGGAAATTTGAAGTTTGGTTAGTAAATTAACAGAATTAAAACACGGTTCAGTTTGCCAATCATTTAACGGTTCAGTTTTTTTAAGGATAATTTGGTTCAGTTTGGTTCTAAATAGTTACATTTTCTGCCAGCCGAAACGTGGTCTCTTGTGAAAATACCACATTTTCGATAATCACCGCAGGTCAAAGGTTTGGTAAGGTTATAAGTTATAACTATTGTTGCATTATTCTAATACCTGCATTGAATTGGTTTATCTTAGTTCTTTCAGCTAACCGTTTTATTTTTGCAACTTTGTGCAGACGGTGTTTACTTCTTCATGGTTGACATGATTGAAGCATTATGTTGGCTTTCGATCATAATGCTGCTGTTGGCTGCCTGCATGTATTTAATTACTGTGCATAATTTAGGCTTGTAAATTTTGAACGTGCCGGATTGATCCATGAAGCATTTTTGTCATGAGTCAGGAATAGTTTTTATTCATTATTTTTGTAACATTATTTTTATTGAAAGACATACGGTAAGGGTATTGTAACAATACTACTGTGTGTGGTTATGTAGTGACAAATTGATTTTGAATTAATTGATTCCAGTTAAAAGTAAGTTGAAACTAAAATGATTTATCTGTTTGAATACATGCATGTAAAGTGAGTTTGAGGCTAAAAATCAATTCTAGAGGCATGAACTCCAAATTTTAATTTCATGTTAGAATCAATTTTGAAGATAAAATTAAATCTACTCGCAATCAACTAACAATGTTAAATCATGTTTACATTTTCATTATCAATTTAGATCATTTATAAATAATGTTCATATTTTATTTAAATATAATAGATAATTAAATTTGCATGTTGGTTTTCTATATTTTCTGCATTAGTATTGTCGACGTGTCTGTATTAATCTTATGCCGTCTTGTCAAATCTCCATGCTTCATTGGTGATGACGTTATTGACACCATAGTTTTAAAAACCGGATCGGTGATCGACTCGGTGAGGGCACTGGTTCACTGGGTCGTTGGTCGAACCATTGGGTCACTGGTTGAACCGCATGTCTAAACCGGATTGAATCGGATGACTCGGTTCTATGACTCGGTCTTTATAATATAATAAAGGGTCATGTTAATTTGTGCCCTTAGGGCACAAGTTAAGAACCTTAAAAGGGAAATTGAAAGTAAATTTTATATTGAAAGTATAACTTTTGCAACTTTTAAGACATTGAATGCACAAGTTTCAAGAAAAACTTTCTACATTTGCCTTCTTAACTTATGCACCAAGGGCACAAGTTAACATTTCCCTATAATAAATTATGGGTCATGTTAACTTGTGCCCTTAGGGCACAAGTTAAGGATCTAAAAAAAGAATTAAAACATGTGTGTTGTATTGAAAAAATAAGTTTTTAATTTTCCAAGACATTGAATGCACAATTTTCAAAAATAAGTTTCTACATTTACCTTCTAAACTTGTGCCTTAAGGGCACAAGTTAACATTTTCCATAAATTATACTACCTCCGTCCCTAATTATAAGACCCTTTTGAAAAAATAATTTGTCCCTTTTTATAAGACCCCTTTGGTATTTCCAAGTACATTAATTATTTCTTTACCAACATACCCTTATTTATTTTGCATTTTTTTCTTCAATCAACAATAAATATTATATTGAAAACATAAATTAACTCTCTCTCTTAAGGATAAAATTGTAAAAACAATAGTAATTATATACAAAATTAATACTACAACCAACTTTCTTAATCTCCGCAATTTTGGCAAAAGGCTCCTATATTTAGGGACGGAGGTAGTATATCTTTGTAATCGATGTTTGAACTGTGTCCGTAAAAATTTTAATAAATATTCTATTAATCCACATTTGCTTTTAAAATAATTTAATATTTTACAAGGAATAATTAAAAAATTATTAAACAAAAATATTAAATTACTAGGTAATGGTAAAGTGGGTTTGCAAACCATTACTTATAAAAGGAAAAATTAATGCTTTACGTGATGAAAGTGAAAGTATGAAACTATTATAAGCCTTTGCCTCAAAAAATATAAAACTATTTAAAACCCAACCAAGAAATAAGTCAGTGAAATAAACCTAATTGTGTGTGTACTCACAAGCGGCAGCGGCAGCGGCAGCTTCATCTTTCTTTCTCTAACCCAAACCTAAGGCTACACCAACTCTCTACCTTAAATTTAAGAGAAAAGTCAGAAAACAAATATTAGATCTATATTCCTCTAATCTTCATCTTTCTTTTGATCTAATTGAAACAATAAGATGATTAGTTTGAAACAATCGATCAGTTGCTGCATTCACGAACTAGATCTGCCGCTTCCTTGCTTTCTTACCATCACCATCGCAGATTCGTAGATCTCAGTTTCTCACCTTTTCTTCTCAGATTTTTTTTCATTTTCTTAACTTCAAGCATTGAACCGGTCCGGTTCATCGAACCCGCCGGTTCACCGATTTTTACCGGTTCTAACCGAGTCATGCCGGTTTTCACCGGTTCTATTGCACGTCCGATCCATTAAGCTGCTCGAACCGGATGCACCTCCGGTTCCCGGTCTAACCGGTCCGACCGGCCGGTCCGGGTTTTAAAACTATGATTGACACCCGGATTTTAATGCATCTTAAATTATTATTTATCAAGAAAATGACAAACGTAATATTTTTTGTTTAATTTTTAGCCTTTATTTATTTCTTTACTGTTATTGTTTTATGTGTTTTTTTTATTATTCTGTAAAATATATAAATTAAAAAGCATGAAAATTGATGGCTCATTCATCTACTACATTACTTTGGTCCATGACACATTTTTTTTTATTTACTTTCATTTACCACAACAAAATAGTCTATGAACCAAATGAACAAAAGATTGTTGGAGAGCAAGTGTATAGTATTTTGGAGTATGCAACCAAACATCTTTCTCTTATTGCCCTTTTCCCTTTCCATATATCTACGCAAACAATACAACTCGTAACAGAGCAACAACGGTAGTTTTGACATCCTATGTCAGCCTAGTACAAAGGGGATCATTTCAAATTTTCAATAAAGAGGTTGTTATGTTTTTTTCCTTAATAGAACACTAATTTTCTCCAAGTATACAAGTAATCGAAAAGGTGAGTCTTTCCATTTCTTTTATAGCTATGCACTCTCTGCAAATGTTGCTTGCTTTCTGCAAAAAAAAAAAAAAAAATATATATATATATATATATATATATATATATATATATATATATATATATATATATATATATATATATATATATATATAGGGTTATGTTACAAGACACCTTCATAAAAAGTAGTGTGGTGTCTTTTATCAAGTCACACCTCAAGGTGTGATTTTCACTTTTTTAGTTATAACTTTGATAAAAGACACCTTCATAAAAAGTAGTTGGTGTCTTTTAACAAATGCTCATAGAGTAACTTGATAAAAGACACCTTCACAAAAGGTGTCTTCTATCATAACCCATATATATATATCAGAACTTGGTTTTGTCTATAATGGTCACGGAGGATTATCAATGGTGACATTGATGCCTATATATTGGAAGTTAAAAATTAAACAAGAGGAATAGAACCTTTTTCATCAAATAGTGACAATAAGAGATATAGCCTTTTGAAAGAGATATAGTGAAAATAAGATAAAAAACATAACATAGAACCTTTTTTTTTCCTTCTTCATCAAATACAATTTTCATTATCTACAAAAGTTCCACTACTCACAAGCAGTTTTTATTTTTTATTTTATTTTAGATTACTCATAAGCATTTTACTTCTGCCAAATTTCAACCCATTTCCATATCACCACCACCGCATTTGAGTTTTGTTTATTTTGAATATGAAGCATCTTCTCAGTCCTTAAGAATGAAAATAAAAGTTTAAAGTATCCAATGCATTTGTAAATGTTTAAGTCTCCGTGATTCTAACTTTAACATGGCTTAGTAAAACTCATGTAAATCATTCTGTTCCATCATATAATCATTTAGTTTTGGAGAACTAGTAAAGGAATTCTGCTCTTTACCCAAATAGTTTTGCTCATTCCCAAAGTAAATGTCCAAAATACCCCTACGCATGTTAACTCACGCAACATAAGTTAACTCACGCGAAAAAAAAAAACACACTGGAAACCCAGCGTGAGTTAACTCACGCTGGTTTTGTTCAATTCACAATCATTTTTCTTATGCATGATTCTCTTTAATGGAGCCATTTACTTTGTACTATGTGATTGTACTCATTAATGGAGCCATGTGATGAGGATAATCGGTTAATCGATGGCATGGTAAGTTCAGTGTTAAAAAAAAATCTAACATGTGTCTTTATATAATAAAATGAACTTGTTTTGGTATTCCATTTGAGCTACCCAAAAGTTGACAAGTGTTTGTAGTGCATGCATGACATTGAAGTTGGAGGTGTCCTCTAGCATTCATTTGCATGCACGTGATCAGCATCCTTAGCTCATCAATGTGTGAAAAAATTGGATAATGGATGAAACAAAACCAGCGTGAGTTAACTCACGTTGGGTTTTAGTATGTGTTTTTCTGCGTGACTTAAGTCACGCAGCGTGAGTTAACATGCGTAAATTTAACACTAACGTGAGTTAACATGTGTAGGGGTATTTTAGTCATTTAATTAAGATATATCAAGTTAAAAAATTAATTTTATAAAAGATGATAATATTTTTTCCTATTGTGTTTTAGTTTATATTACTAGCAATTCACTTTGAGAGACCCTAAGTGAACAATATAGAGACCAGATTTCTAAAGATTTGATGGTGCCATAAATAACAGAAATTGGGGAATTCAAGTTGAAGATGCTATTCTGGTTGCATTTATTTAGAATTTAACCTAAGAGTATTACTTTTCCCACCCTATAGGATTCTCGCGCGCCCTGTGTTCTTTCCAAAAATGCCCTTTAGGTTTCTGGATTTCATAATCCAGAATGGTGTTTTCCTTTGTTATAGGGTGAAAAATGGAGTTACGGATTTTTTTGGATTTTGTAATCCGGAAACATCAAAAATAGGGCGCGTTACATGATGTTTCCGGATTACATAATCCGGAAACCCCCTAAACACCCTTTTTCAAGGTAAAACAGTTCAGATTATATAATCCGAACTATATCAACACAAATCCTAAACATGTTTGTAACATGGATAGTCATTGTAGGGAACAATATTAATCTTCCTAACTCTCATCCTTCTGTTTTAAGTCATTGTTACCTGTTCTTAGTAAAAAATCGGGTTTTCGGGCTACTTGATCGGATTGCTCCGAAACTTCCCCAGAAAATCAGAAAAAATTCAAGGATCATGACTCCCATAGAAGGGACTTTTTAAGGGACTCCGCCCCTCAAAATCCAAAATTCCATCGTTTAGACCCATTTTTCATTTTTTAAAATTTTTCATATTCACAGAAAAATCCGAAAAAATTTGCATTAGTTTTATTTGATTTTTAGAATTTTTTCGTGGTATTTTTATGATTTTATTTGACAGGTTTTTATCATTTTTTACTTAGTTTTTTTGTTGTTTTTAAAAGCAAAACTCAAAACTACTGAAATGTAAGAGAGTCTGATGGCTGATTATACATAAGAATTGTCTGGATTATAAAATCCGAAATAGTAAACATGAATCCGGATTTTAAAATCCGGACTGCACAAGGGTGGGAAAAGTAGTTTTGAGTAATACTCTTAACCTAAAGCTTAATAAGATTGGTCCTAGACCTTACAAATTCCTTGCAGCTTGGAATTTTCATGAATAATTTAATGAAATCATCATAAAAAACATGAATGAAGTGTGACCGGTGGTAAGTTATCCACTACCACAACAATATTAAGAAGTGCAACAAATCTATTTTTGGTAATGTTTTCAAACTAAAACAAATTAGCATGAGTTTTAGATTCAAGTTATTCAAAGACACTTAACAACAAGGGTTAGAATCTGTTGATGCGTAAGGAGTTTACGAGACTAAAGAAAATTATAGATAGAGAGGAAGCCATATGAGTTAAGAAATATTACATAGATTGGATTAAGCCATTAAGGATGGGGTAAAATTATCTTCATCTTTAATCCAATCTTTGTAAGATTTTCAATCCATATAGGTTATCTAATCTATTCATAACTTTCTGTAGTTGTTCATGCACATTCTTTTCCAGGTTGTGACTAGGGGTGTTCAAATCCAAACCGATCCAAAATAAAACCGCAAACCGATCCAAAAAAACCGAAAACCGCAAAAAACCGAATATTTTTGGATGTGTTTGGATGTTGTTTTTGAAAAACCGCTATGATCGGTTCGGATTTCGGATCACCTTTTCAAAACCGAACCGAACCGCAAAAGTAGATTTTAATTCTTATTTATTATTTTATTGGTATTATATATTGCATTAATCATCTCTTTCAAATATAATCAATCATTTTCATTGTGTAATGTTAATTTTTTTTTAATACATTTCTTGTCAAAAAAAAAAACTTTTTTAATACATTTGTGTTATATTTTGTATCAAACCTATTATTTTTCTATGCATGTGTAATATTAATATTAATAAAAAAAATTAAATGTTGCACTTTGGATGTCCAAAAACCGATCCAAAATAAACCGCATATATTTGGATCGGATCGGATCGGATTTTTTTAGAATAATCATCCAAACCGAACCGAACCGCACATGATTTTTATTTTGGATCGGTTCACTTTTCCCCTCAAAACCGATCCAAACCGGACTGCGAACACCCCTAGTTGTGACCCTTATTGTTAAGGCTTTGAATATACATAAAGTGTATTTGTATGTACTACTTGTTAAGATTGTTCATGGTAATAGATAAGTTAACGCTTTCAACACTACATTCAATTTTACTTCATTGAATTCTTGGTGAAGAATCCAAGCTGCAAGGAATTCATAAGGTCCATACCAATCTTGTTAAGCTTATTATCAGTGTACACACATATAGGGTGATGATCCAATTGAATCCTATAGATAGCAACCACAATAGCGTGTTCAAAGAAAATTCTTCTGTTTATTTTACTGCTTATCATGTTTTTTGAAAACTCTGTCACGTGAATTGCATACCTTTTTAATGAGTTAAATACCTAAAACTCTAGTCTGTTTAATTGAACCACTTTACGGAAATTTTGTGACAATCTATTGATAGCAAATATTACTGGAAGCAAATGGAGCAATAGTTCCCCTGAATGTCCCAATTGCCGCTATCTATAGTCATGAATCCTGTCTGCTTCTCCTTCGAGATTATCCTTTGGCCCGCATGGCTTGGATTCCTCTTGTGCAAAGTCATTAGATAAACACCCTGGATTTATCTGATTGGATTGATTTAAACCTCAACTCTTCTCAAGGAAATATTCAATTAGATTTTTAGTTTTTGTGCATAGACATGCAGAAGAAAACGGCATTCCAAGATGTTCTCTAGAATAAAAGAAAAAACTATATTGGCATAAGAAGGTTGTAGACTTTTTTTAATGGGTGCTTCTAAGCAGAAATGGACTGCAGAAGAAGAGGCATCATGAAAGCAGAAGAAGTCAAACACGGAATTAGAAAATGGCATACCATACAGACCCAGATTTCAGCACCATTTTGCGCATGTGTTCAAATGTAGATCTCAAGGTAAGTTTTTTTCCTTATTGACACTTAGGTTACTCAAACCTGGCTTCTTAGAACTTATTTCTGAAAAAGCATTATTTTTTCCTGCAAACCTGTGTAGCGAATGGAGTACTGTCGATCTGGATAATTTTTTGGATATTGCCTGATATGGATATGTTACTGGACATTATTAGCAGAAAACAATTTTTTTCTTAGGGGAAAATAATTGTTACAGAGAAATTAATTGGTTGTATATACAGATGTAATTACGAAAAATCTGTTATGGCAGTCGAACTATGCATATATGGCCATTTTCTGTAGTGGGAGTGAAATTCTATTAGTTGACAAAGTTTTCCTTTTAATAAACCTATATTACTGTAAGATAAATATTGGACATGTAATTAAATATGATATTTGGTCAATTGATCCCATGTCTGACATACCTATTCACAGGTAAATCATAATTACAGGATTGCAACCAATTCAACAAAAACATCTAAGAAAAGAAGATGCTCTTCCTTGTTACTCCTGGAAGGGAGAACAAAAGATTCTCCAAAAGCAGAGAAAACTGATGCCAACATCCTTTCAAAATCTCAAATTGATGTTGAGCTTTTAAAAATGAGGTGTGTGACAGCTCAAGAGGTGGCAGCAGCAGCTACAAAAGCAGATGTGGAGGCAGAAGCCGCCATTGCTGAGGCTGAGACAGCAGCAAGGGAGGCTGAGGCAGCGGAAGCCGAAGCAGAGGTTGCACGAGAGATTGCAAAAGCAGCAATGAAGGCACTAAAATGCAGAAGACTTCATATTTGGTAAGCTTCCTTACTAAGAAACATCACTTAATGCCTATTAATAAGTATGATGATTATAACTTCCTTTTTGCCCATTTTGAATGCTTTCTCCTAGTGGTTATTTTCCCTAATTTTTTGGTAAAGCTAATTTATCTAGGGTGCGTTTGTTTCAAGTCATCCAAATACATCCCAAAAATATGTGGTAAGGAAACATGGATTCCATGTTTGTTACAGTATTTAAAAGATTGAAAATAAAAAATTTCCTAAAAACAAACAGCTTTCGTATTCCCACAGTTTTTCTTCTCTGTAAAGGGGGTAGAAAATAATACTCCCATGCAAAGGTTCTCCTAGATTTCAAAATCAAATTTGCGTAACTTAGAAACAAACATCCCTTAGGTTTTCACTATGTCTCTAGCTTCATTCCATTTTTTCGTAATGCCTTATCCAATAGGCTTGTTCACGGTTTGGTTTATAGGAGAAAACTGAACTGAATCGAACTGAACCACAAAAACAATTTGAGAAAAACAATTTGTTCACGGTTCAGTAGTTCGGTGCACCATGGCTTCAATGCCGAACTTAACCAGTGTTTTACCAATTCAAAAAATGCGCATCTTGTTCAAAATCCAAACACTAAATTCATTACATTTTCCATTGATTGTTTAGATTCACCGCAAGAGTGAAGGTTTGGTTCTGTATAAGAATTTCACTGAATCTTGTTCTAAACTCACTCCATGTGGAAGTACTGAATTGAAACTAAGTAGCAAGCAAGCAACACCTGTGCTATTAAGTAACTAGTGTCTGCTAACCATCACAAAATCTCAATTCAAGTCTTGAATAACGTGTGGCAAAATCTCAGTTAAATGTCTCTCCACTCTTTTATCTTGAGTTTTTATTCACAAGAGACCACAACCTCCTTTGCAACATTTTTTGTAAGCCAAAACCCGGTCTCTTGTGAAAATACCACATTTTCGATAGTCACTGCATGTCAAAGGTTTTTGTAAGGTTATAACTATTGCCGGATCATTCTGAATCCTCCATTAATTTGTCTATTTCAATTCTTTCAGCTAACTGATTTATTTTTCCAACTTTGTCCAGTTGGTGTTTGCTTCTGCATGGTTGACATGAGCAAAGCATTATATTGGCTTTAGATCACAATTCTACTGCTGGCTGCCTGCATGTGTTCAATTACTGTGCATGATTTAGGTTTGTAAATTTGGAATGTGCCGGATTGATCCATGAAGAATTTTTGTCTTGAGTCAGGAATAGTTTATTATTTATTAATTTTTGTAACATTATTTTTTATGAATGATGGCGAGGATACACAATACTTGTGTGTGGTTACGAGTGAGTTGAAGTTAAAATGATTTATGAGTTTGATCACATTCATATAAAAGTGAGTTAAGGTTAAAAATCATTTTGAGGCAAGAACTCTAAATTCCAATTTCCAATTAGAATCAATTATGGAGACAAAATCAAATCTACTCGAAAACAACTAACAATGTCAAAATTATATTTATTTGGCTTGAAATATCAAGCATCTTCCAAGTCCTTATTAATGAGAATCAGAGTTTTAATTAAGTCTCCAATTCCATTTCTCAATGTTTTCTTTAAATGTGAATGTTCATGATTATATCTTTAACATGGTGATTCATAGAAAACTCTCGTAAATCATCTTGTCAAAGATAACATCTTGGAGATTTAGTGAAACATTAATCACAAGCATTAGAGGTTTGGATAGGGATAGCTATATTTCGAAATTGTAATCATATTACAAC
The DNA here is from genome assembly GCF_051527215.1 of Medicago sativa. NCBI lineage: Eukaryota > Viridiplantae > Streptophyta > Magnoliopsida > Fabales > Fabaceae > Medicago > Medicago sativa. The sequence goes on from NC_140753.1 coordinate 7,671,947, forward strand.
TTATATTACATTTGTGAGCATTATTGATATGGTGTAATTTTTTCTTTTGTAAAAGAACTTCTAAAACTACAATAGTAAGTAATACAAAATCTAATCTCATTTTATATTAGGATTAGATTTTATATTACTTCTTATTATTGTAATTTTGTCTATGTTTATGGTTGTGTGATCTATGTATTAATGTTTAGTCTTTGGTTTTATGATAGTCTTACTCTACAAATACATATTATGACAAATCATTTTAATTATGAAAAAAAAACATCGTTCAACATTGTAAACAAACTCCCACTTAGGAATAAGTGTTAAAACTCAAAATATAGTAGAAAACTACTTGATTGTGTATCAGTGAAAATAAGGAAAAAAAATGTATTCTCAAAATCTAGAGTTCCAACGAGATCTTTACAAAACTTTCATAGAGATACTTAAGGAAATTGACAAAAGAAATAACAAGAATAATAAAAATCACTTCACTACACGCCTTTTCCAAGTCAGCAATTTCATATGCTTTAGCAGCATCCAATAGCTCACACATATACTTTCTAAATTCTTCTTCTTCAATGTCATCATACATATAACTGATTAATGCTTGACAAACTTCAAATGACATGTCAGGTATGTTTATAGTAGTTGGTGGTTCCTTTTTCTTCTCAGAAATTACAAACATGCGTTCTAAAACTGCTGACCGTGCACCAAGAACACATTTATGAGCTCTTATGCTTTTATCAGATTCACCGACCTTAATTACGACGTCTGTTAAGACATCCAATCTTAACGCTCGAGCGAACATATTTGATATTTTACGTCCCTTCTTCATATGTAAAATAACAAGAAAGTAAAATAGTAAACAACATTGAAGTACAATAGCAACATGAAGGTTGGGCCGGTAATGAACCAAGTCAACTCGAATAAAATTTTGAGATTCAATTCAACAATTGATTCGATAAACATGATTCATGAATCAAATGATGTGAAAACTAAGTTTGTTAACTTAATGAACTGAACTTGCTATATACAGTTCAACTTGTTTGGTTCATGAGTAAATTTAAAAATAAAAATAATCCACTTGGGTTGGCCTAATGGTATTGGCTTGGGATCTGGGAGTGTGCTCCTCATCTCATGTTCGATTCTCCCCGATGCTAATTTAGGTGGGCTAGTTTAGCTTCTTAAAAAAAAAAATTTAGAGTGTGAACATGAATATGCATAAAATAATTAGCTTAATATAAAATTTGCGGAACATTGATATACCCTTTGTTAGGCTTCTTGCAGTTTAGTTCCTAAATGGAAGTCTTTAGGTACACACCTCGGTCGATCGCTAGTTCATATATAATATCAAACACATAGACAACATTGTACACACATATAAGATTTGTTCAACATTGCACACATTGACACATATATACACTAGTCTGGCTTTACAATATACACAAGCCTTTTCGTCACAAACCAATCGCTCTTATCCAATGAGGAGAAGATATACATTGTATTAGCCTTTTTTTTTTTTTTTTTTCTTTTCCTGAAAGAGTTCGAACCTTTTAGCCTATTTGATTATGCAGTGATAAAATCGATTTTAAATTAATTGATTGTCTAAAAATTATTTTAGCTGAAAATGCGTTTTTTTAAATTAAAAAACGGCAAGTATTGTTATATATATATATATATATATATATATATATATATGATGGAGTGGGGACTTGATTTTCCGATATCCTTGTCGATAACTCACACTATCTCAACCACAAATTATATTTATATGTACAAAAGGTAAACCAAATATATGACTTTAGAATTTAATTTTGACTCCAAAAATCAATTTAGATTTAGGAGAAGAGTGAAAAGTAGTAATTGAGTGTTATCGACACCATATTTGACCTGAGTTATAATTTTTTATTTTCATGAAAATGACTAAAATAATATTATTCCCCAAAATGAATTTTTAGCCTTTATTTAAATTTCTATAATTTTTTTACAACCATTAATCTAGCCGTAAGTTTGGCACATCACTAACATTTTTTTATTTGCATTTACCATCACAAAATAATGGAAGGGAAAAAAAAGAAACAAATGAACAAAAAAACAGCGGTTAATTGAAGAAAAATTGTGTATTTTTTAGTATTCAACCAAACATCTTTCTCTTCCAACTTCAATAAAGAGGGGCTCACAATATTCTTGTCTTTTTTTCTTAATAGGACTCTATTTTTCTCCAAGTATACAATTAATCTAAAAGGTGAGTATTTCCATTCTCTTTTCATCGCCGTTAGGTTTGTCTATGACTGTCCTTGATGATCATCAGTGGTGACATTGAAGCCTATAAATTGGAAGTTAAAAGTTAATCAAGAGGATGTGTCTGAAAAAGAGAGAGCGGAAGGAGAAAAAAGAAAGAAAAAAAAACAGTAATAGAGAGACTATTTTTTATTCTTCATCACATCAGAGTAGTTTTCATTATCTACAAAATCCACTTACTCCTAAGCATTTTTTTTTGCCCATATTATTCTTTCTCCTCAGATTTTATATGTCACATGTTCTATCTCTTATGGTATTCATTAATAAATCTCTCATTCCTTCCTTCAAAAAAAAAATCTCTCATTCCCCATCATCTTATGTCCAAAAACATTTATTTTTATTGAATGAACAATTTATATTTGTGAAGCTTGAAATATGAAGCATCTTCCAAGTCCTTATCAATGATAATCAAAGTTTTAAGTGTCCAATGCATTTGTTAGTGTTTTCATTAAATATCTATGATTATATCTAAAACAACCTGATTTAGAGAAAATTCTTGTAAATCATCTTGTTTGGTCATATAATCATGGAGGTTTAGAAATTTAGCAAAGGATTGATCACAAGCATTAGAGGTTTGGAGTCTAGAGAAACGTTGATCACAAGTATCGGATGCTTGATGTTCAAGTAAATAAATATAATTCTCCACTCAATAGATCAATATGGTAAAATTGTGAGATTTTCTTTAAAAAAAAAAAAAATTGTGAGAGATTACACACCAGATCTCAAAATAGACAATACCTTGACATTTGGCTTAGGTTTTTTTTTAATTTTGATAGAAATATTTCATAGTTGAGATATATTTAAGTTAACAATTAGTTCATATAAGATAATAGTCTTTGTACCAAAAAAAAAAAAGATAAATAGTCTTGTATACATTTTTTTTGTTTATTAAAATGAATTTTTATTTAGTCTAGTAGTTATTTTCCTTTTTGTTTGAGTTTATATTACTAGCAATTCATTTGGTGAGGTCCTAAGTGGAACAACGGAGACAAGGTTTTCAAAAGGCCGATAGAGTCGTGTGTTTATAAACATAAATTGGAGAATTCTCTTGCAAGATGCTGTTGTTGCTCTCCTTAGGATTCAATCAAATCATCACTCTATATGCGTGTATGCAAATAAGAAGCTTAATAACATTGAATCTATGCCTTACGAATTCCTTACGAACACTTTTAATGAGTGGAACAAGTCTACGTTTGGTGATAATTTTAAACTAAAACAAAGCATCAACAACAAGAAGATTAAAGGTATTCAATGACTTGTTAACATCGGTTGCAACCTTTTTTTAAACGACCTGGAGAAGAAGAAGTTACATAAACAATTGTAGAAGGTTTTCATATAGGTTGGAAGCCGTATGGGTTTAGAAATCTTGCAAATATTGGATTATGGATGGGGTAAAATCATCTTCATCCTTTATTCAATATTTGTAAGATTTTTGCATCCGTATAGCTTCCACTCTATCTTGAATTTTCTCTGGTTGTTCTTGTAACTTCTTCTCCAAATTGTCTAAAAAGAGGATTGTAACAATTGTTTATGACTCTTTGAACACCTCCAAATTTTGTTCTTGATCATTTGTCTACTAAACTAAATAAGAAAATAAATGGCCGTGGAAATTACCATTTTGCCCTTATGAGGGGTATTTTGGTAAATTACAAAATGGGCTTCCCCTTGCCTATATATATGTGAAAAGAAAAAGAAAAAAAGGGGAGAGAGAAATGGGAACGGGAGAGAGAAGGGGGGACGAGAGAAGGAAAGCGGGAGAAGGGTCGCCGCCGTCGAGGACGAGAGAGAAAAGAGAGAGAGAAACGGGAACGAGAGAGAGAAATTCGCCGGCGGTGGGAGGGAGTACCGGAGAAGAATTCTCCGACGGTGGGATTGGATTGAAGATGATCGGAAAAGTCCTCGCTGTCTCCGCCGTTGAACACACGGATCTTCATGGGAGGTATTGTTTCTTCCTCTTTTGTTCATCTGAGATCATGCATGTCTCTAAAAATGCTTTATTGAATCAGTTTTTGTTAATTTAGGTGTGAATTTATGTTTTTTCTTTCAATCTGATGTTAAGGGTTTGTGTATCGCATTTTTTTTCTTCTTTTCTGGGTTAATTTCGGTTTTAATTATTAGGGTTATGTTTGATATGAATTTAATTTGAATAAAAAAGAGGTAATTTGCTAATGTTTGATGGCAGTTTGGATTGGTTTTTATGAGTTCTGGAAATTTTAATTTTTTGTGGGTTTGTTGCTGAGATTTGAGAATGGTGATTGACTGAGTTTGTTGTTGTTTTCTGAATTAGGGTATGCTTGAATTTTGGGTCTTTCTCAGATTCTTGAAAAAAAATGGAATTTTGTTGTCTTGGTTAAGGTCCTTTCATAATAATGTGTTTTTGCTGATATTGGTAATGTTATGTGATTTGGTTATGTTTATGATTGATAGGTTGGAGTGGACATTTTGTATCCAAGAGAAGGTACCATTTGTTATTTATGATTTGTTTATGATACGCTAATGAAGAATTCATGCATTTTTCATTATGTTGTTCTAGGTATTTTTGGGATTATGTAGAAAGGAAACAACTTAAATGGTCTGTGTCAAGTGAATGGTCTCCAAATGGGTGCTATTTGATGACAGCAAACACAACTCCAAGGCTTCAAGTTGATAATGGGTATGATCTACTCATTGCCTGAAAATTTTCAATCGTTTATCTTTATCCATGGGCACTCTGATTTTGTTGTTAAAATATGTATTAGATTTAAATTATGTTGAACAAATATCTCTTGATTATGTTTGTTGACTTTTCTCCCTGTAACCAAGGGATTTAACTTTAGATTTGATTGCAATCACTTGGTTTTATATAACTTGGCTGAGACTGAGAGTAATTTCTCTGAAGCAATTCAAATCATCTCATTTAACAATTATGAAAAGTGATTAATTTCTGTCCCTCAAAAATTCTCCCAATGATAAATGGTAATGTCTCAGGAATTCATGCTATAGAAATTTTTGTATAATATTATAGTGAGATCTTGATGCATTGAAAACCAACTCTAAATGATTGTTACTGTCAACTGGTTTCCATTATGCAGGATTTTGGGATTAAATATAACATGGAAAATAGTGGACCTGCACCAGAGGGAATTACCAACAAAATATATGAATACACAACAACAATCAAGGAGTATTTGACTGCTTCAGATCTGCCAAATGTTTTGCTCACGACCTGGCTACATTAATTTATTTTCGCAGGTGGATATCTCCATAGTAGGTGTCATAACGTTATAGTAGCCGAGAAGAACAAGGTACATTTGTTGTTGCTGTTATCATGTTTACTTTGTTCCATTTTTAAAGGTTGTGTTTCCTTAAGACATTGTATCACTAAATTTGTTTTGATGGAACTCTTTTTGTTGTTGTAGAACTTTGTTCCTGCAACAAGGGTGGAAAACATGCTCAAAAGCCTGCAGAACCTGAAGTTATTGTTACAAGGTGCTGATTCCTTAACTTTTGTTTTGAATAGTTTGAGCTTTAGATAAAATAGTTGAAGAACTAAATGGCGGTTGTGAGTTTCTGTTTTATAGAAAGACTAATATGAGATGATGCCTTTTATTGTGTTTGCTCATGATGTTTAGCATTGTATTTTACCTTGTCTTTGTTACTTATGGTGGTTGTTTTGGTTTTGGTTCTAATAATGGCTAATGATTTGAGTCTGGTGTTACTTATGGTGGTTGTATGTTAATTTGTTGTTCTAATATGATTTGAGTCTGGTGTTACTTATGGTGGTCGTATGTTAATTTTTGGTTCTAATATGAGTTAATGCTTCAATTTTTCCAATCTTATTTCTTCCAGAATTAACTCATATGAGTTAGATTCAACTTTTCCATTGAATTTCGGAAACCATTTCGACTTTCACAGAGCCTTTACATGTCTGCATGAGTTTCAGATTATCCGCATTGTCATCGTCTTCAGGTATTTACTCAGTTACTCTACCCTAATGTCTTTTATTTTTTTATGTAGAAATTATCATTTTAAATATTGAAGTTTTATATGTTGAAAACTTATTGAAATCGAAGTCTTCAAATTTATGAGCAACAACTATAACTTTTTCAAAAAAGAAACTTAGAACAATAGCTAGCATATTCTTTGAATTCAATGTATTCAGATTTCTATCTTTATTCATAGGAAAACACAAAGAGGTTCAAGAAGAACATCACACACAACAGAACCTCAGTTGATATTCTACACGGTTGTTTGAGTTGTAAGGTTTTCTGATATTATATCTGCAAACATGGCTCTGCCTTAGGTTTATAAAATTATTTGAAATTGGATATATTTTAATAATGAAAGTGTTGAATTGAAGTATTTTGTCAAAGTGGGGCCATACAAATATAGATAGGTAAAGATGAGAGAGAGAGAGAGAGAGAGAGAGAGAGAGAGAGAGAGATTGTATGTCGCTATCTTGTGCGAAAAACAGTCTACTGCTTGATGGATGTGTGTTAATTTTGCATTTTCTTCTTCATTCCCCTTCACAAAATCTAGAGGTTTTTGAATTTACAATTTATAAATTGGCTATGGTGTTGATGTCCACCCCCTCTTCCTAACTGATTATTTTCACTGGATGACAGAAAGTATCAGATTCTATTTATAATTCTGCTGAGCTTTTGCAAAGAAGAACATCCTCTGATGCAGAGAGGCCATTGGAACATATTAATGAGGCGTTGATGATCAATATGCACTCTGAAAAATTGCTTGAAATGAAAGCAGAAGCTCTTTAATGGTTGGTGCCTCTTCTTATATTATGCTGCAATTTCGTTAAAGTTTATATTATGTATGATAGAGCATGTTTCATTTTCAAGTTACAGTTTCTGTATTTTCTCTCAAATTCTCTGAATCTATTAATATAAAAAAAAAAAACTTAAGCGTCAGCATAAGCCTTTTAGTGTAGTAATTTATGCCAATTGATTTGAGTTGGTTAACTTTTGTTTCAAATATCAGCTGAGTAGATATGAGGAGGTGATTCATCAGTGTGACAAGACTCTTAGTTCTGCTGAGAAGAATGATTGTCCAATTGCTGCTGGTTGCCAAGTGACATATATGGATATTTCAGAACTCTCAAAAGTTGTCTACTTCAGACTATGGAGGTGTTCAATGCTGCTTAAAGCCTACTTTCACCTAGGAAAGCTTGAAGAGGGTCTTTCTTTGCTGGAACAACAAGAAGAAAAGGTGTCTGTCATAAACAAGTAATCATTACTATCCTATAACCCATTCACACTTATTTTTGGCAATTCTGGGGGTTCCCCTTTAATGCTTTATACTCACTAAAACCTGCAAACAATTGAATACACAATTTGTTAAAAACTGTTTTTGTTCAATAAGCATAAATTTTCCATCATGACAAAGAAAGGGAAAAAGGAATTATCTACTAACTATTTATAAAAATTTTGTAGTATTGTTTTACAATTTTGCAAATAACACTTTATCGACCAAGAAAAGGCTATCTTTGAGAAAGTAAAACCTTCGATGTTTGTTTATATAAAATTAAAAATTTGATTGTAGGAATTTTGGATGATGCCATTTGGTTTCTCTACACGAGAGAAGAAGTGGTGTGAATTTGCAGAACCTGTTGACTGGGAATCAACTGAATTTTTGCGAATCTTTGCACTGAAGTATAACATGGTGATTATAAGCCCATTTCTTGAGAGGGATATGAACCACGGAGAGGTTATTTGGAACACTGCCGTTGTGATTGGGAATCACAACAATATAATTGGGATACACAGGAAGGTAAATTCTCTAAACTTTCTACTTCCACTTCTAATGGAATAGACCGTCTTTCAGCTATCTAATAAACATACAAAATTTTGCACAACCATGTAACAAGAGTCGGAGACTTCACTGAGAGTGCATATTATATGGAAGGAAATACAGGTCACCTTGTATTTGAAACAGAATTTGGAAAGATTGACATTAATATATGTTATGGTAGGCACCATCCTTTACACTATTAAACTTTTGGCATGAATGGCGCCGAAATTGTTTTCAACCCTTGTGCCACTGTTGGTGAACTCACTGAAGCAATGTGGCCAATAGAGGTCAGTTGTTTTATATTGATGGAAAACATGTTAAACTCTTATCTGGTATTTCTTAATGTTTATAAATTATTCTAGCATAGATGTAGGCCGATATTCCATATTTCTCTAAACCGTCTTTGAAGTACTTGCTTCAATGTTGATTTGCTTTTCTAAAAAGGGACAAATTGAAGTGTATTGTTTTGAGTAAGTAAACTCATAAAAGCTATTAGAGGGATATGCTACTGTCATTAACTTGGTGGCATTTGGAATATGTTTGATTTGGTCAAATAAATTTAACAACACATGCTATGCCCATGTTTGATTAGTTTACAGTTATTTTTTTCTCTCCCATTAAGCCACTGTAAATTTTTTTAATACACTTCTGTCATTGCTATGACACTACTATGTAGCTCTACATTTTCTCTTAAATTTGTGTTCAATAACCGATCTGATGTTTTGGTCTTTGGTTCTGATATAGAGTTTGTGTACTGTGGCAGGTTAGTCATGCCCTTTTGGAAGAAATACAGCAAATTAATCGCCGAATTATTGACACAGTAGTAGACATAAGTAATGAAGATGTTGATTCAACTACAGCTGCTGCTGCTGCTGCTGAGTGGGTTCATGGGACCATTGTCAAATGTTCTTTCATTCCTGTGTCTCTCAGCCCATCTTTAAAATCTCAATATGCTTCACTACAGGTATGGACTCCCAGATTTTGCAACTGATTTTTTTTTTATAGCTTTTATTAGCCTTAATTGTGTTTTATCACCTTACAGTCACCTATTCAGCCTCTGCGCTTGCTGGTTCCTCCAAACTATCCTAATTCTTCTCCCATATTCATAGACAAGTTTCCAGTTGAATCCCGGTGAGATAATGGAACATTTTAGCCCCCACATGCTTTAATTTTGCTAATTTCGGATCTGAAATGTTTTGTATTTTCTCTTCCAAATAGTGGCAGTCTACACAATGCATGTATCACTTTTCACCCTTATCTTTAAATTTTGCTGCGAATTGTTTCTAATGCATAGTGTTATTATATACGTTATGGCAGTAAGGGGAATGAGGATCTTTCAGAGAAAGCAAAAGTGAAGCTTAGCATGTCCTTATGTAATTTCTCACAACCTATGTCCCTTAAGGATATAGCAAAGACTTGTGATCCTACTGCTCGCGGTGTTATTTCCGAGTATGCACAACAATTTGGTGGAGGAACATTCAGCTCTAAGTATGGAGAATGGCAGGAGTTCACATCTTGGGAAGATTTGTTAGCTGCATAATGAATTATTCTTAAATAGTGTCAAACATTATATGAAGACCTTTTTAATTTTGGCCTAGGAGGTTTCAAACATTATTATATTTCAACTAGCAACAAACCTGTTGTTTATTCAATAATAGCAAATTAGAATCCTCTCCATTTCTTAAACGAAATAGAGAACTCCATTTATAAAGTCACATGAGTAATATGCATCTCTTTACATTATTTTTGGATGAAAATTAAGGTTTGGGACATAGTACAATTGCATAGTTTCATCTATGTTTTGCGCCTATAGTACAATTGCATAGTTTCATCTATGTTTTGCGCCTATCTAATGATCTCATTACAGATGACAAATGACAAAGATGACACTAAGAATTTGCTGAGTTAATAGTTTAAGGGGATTGATCTGCATATTTCTGAAATTAGGCAATTGTGCGTAGTTTCTATCTACAGTTACATCGCATTCATTCATGAATTTACTGAACTCATAATGAGTCTGATCATGTTGCACATATGCATGTTTGAAGATAATCTTTTGAAGAAAGATGGCTTATACTAAAATTCAAGTCTATATTTTATCTGTTACCAATAGAATTTACCATGTCAGTTGAGCCAATATTTTTGAGTATTTCAATTGTGTTACAGCTTCTTTCAAATTAGTACGCTATATAATTGATCTATTCTGAAAGTTTATTGTTCATGTCTAGAGAATTGATACATCAGGTTGATTTCATAGCAGAAAAATTGATCACAATGAAATATAGAGAACCAAATTAGTACAATGCAGTGAATTGTGTTAAGAGTTTTTTTTTCTTCAAATTAGTAGAGTTTGGTTTGGTGCTATATCATTGATCCCACAAAATAAATTAGCAAAAAAACGTTAAATATAAAATTGAGATTGTCAATTTCATTGGATAGATTATGAAAATGGAACACATGAAGCTATTAGAGGAAGTAGAAGCATACATGAAGTGAAATGGGACTCATCATCAAATCTAAAAGTAAAGTAGACAATGTTGCGTTAGAATCTCTATCGATCTTGTGCGTGTTAATGTTATTAGTTTTCCCTTTCGCATGTGTACAGTGTACTTGACTCTTTATTTTATGCCGTTTTTTATAGTACTTGAACAAATAGAGTTGCATCATTATTCGTATATAACAAAGTCTTTCGAAATCTTGTGCAATATCCATTAATTTGCTCATTTTTCTTTTGGAACAATTTTTTACAAGATACGTTATTCAACAGCTTCTGGTCAAAGTTCATTTCATTCAATTTTATGCCTTCAAAAAAAGTACTTTTTTTAGTAAGTACTTAATTAATATTGTGTTTGGCCTAACTTCTTAAAAATGTAGAGTAGTTTGAAAAAATCGGGTCAAACGATACCTTAATCTCCCACAACGGCAATGTAGAAGCAACTAAATTTGGGAGAAAAAATTGAAAAATAGTTAAAAATATAAAAATTGAAAAATAATTAAAATTTATTAAAAATATAAAAATTAGAAAATAATTAAAAAAATTGGTTAGGGGCAAAAATGGAAATTCGTAGGCAATTGGTTTTAAAAAAAAAAACAATATATATATAGGGCATTTCAAGTGAGAGGAGTGGTTATTATGAGAGATGAAAGGACTTAATAATAACCATTGAATCTAAACTAATCATGTTACTTCATCAATAGCTATGCAGTCAATTAAAACAAAAAACACAGCTCTTCATCTTTCCTCTGCACACGCTTCTCAATGCAACTTGTACAGAACCCTTTAGCTGGCGATGGCGATGGCAATGCTTACTGCTTTTGTTAGAAGATTTCTATGGCCACCTAAATCATACATACCCCAATTGAATGTTTTTTTTCTATTTTCCATTTTCGTGACCCGTTTGAGGGGTAACCTTGGCGCAACTGGTAAAGTTGTTGTCAAGTGACTGTAAGGTCACGGGTTCAAGTCCTGGAAACAACCTCTTGTGTAAAAACAGGGTAAGGCTGCATACAATACACCAAATGGTGGGACCCCTTCCTGGACCCTGCGTATGCGGGAGCTTCAGTGCACCGGGTTGCCCTTGCCATTTTCGTGACCCGTTTCTTATCAGCTTGTGATTATTTGTTAGTCTTCTACAAAATTACTCTAACTAATTGGAATTTCTCTCCCAAAGCTATCATAATATTTCTTTTCTTTGACAAAATCTTATTACTTTTTCTTTCTATTGAACCTAAATTAAGGGAGAGGAAAGAAAGGAACAGAAGAACGTTGAAGAGATCCTTTCTATAGAGAGAAAATTCAAGGAAGAACAATACATAGAAGAAGTAAAAAGAGCAGTCACTTATGGCTTATGCAATAGAAAGAGAACGGGATAAGGGAAATGGAGAAAGCCACACAAGGAGGGTTGTGTTGATTCAGGGCGCACCATAAATATTTAAAGAAAAATTAAATCACAACCGTTAATTAAGATCCAATGGTTATTATTAAGTCCTCTCATCTCTCATAATAACACTCCTCTCATTTGATATGATATATATATATATATATATATATATATATATATATATATATATATATATATATATATATAAGTATAATTTTTTTAGGCATCTAGATCTTTTTTGAAGAAAAGACATCTACATTTTTACTTTTAATTAAAATCAAAATTTTATAAAAATAATCATACGCATTATGCAACGCCAAAAAAAATTATACGCAGTAGCGTAACATAAAAACAGACACACATAAAGTATTACTCTAAACGCTAATATGTGTGTGTGTGTGTGTGAGGTTGAAGAAAGAAAATAAAAATATTTGGTATCATTAAATGACAGCGTGAATAAAAATATTTGTGAGGTTGTGATGATTAAACGATATTGAAATTAAATATATAAGTGATAAAAAGATAATAAAATTCCTTTGAAAAGAAGGTAATAAAATTAAATGGGACCTCCTTAAATAAAATTAAATGGAACGGTTCAAAAAAAAAATAAATGAAAGAAAAAAATATTGAAATATAATATTAACAAATAAAAGAAAAGGTTCCCAACGTGAATTGAAGAGAGATACTTGTGAAATAAATTATCGAGAAGTAGTTTTCTGAAGTAACATTCAACAACTTTTGGCCAAAGCTCATTCCATTCAATTTTATGCATTAAAAAAAGTACTTTTTTTAGTAAGTACTTAATTGATATTGTATTTGGCCTAACTTCTCCTTAAAAATGTAGAGAAATTGAAAGAAAAAAACCCGGGTCAAACAGTATCTTACTCGCCCACAACGGCAGTGTAGAAGCAACTGAATTTGGGAGAAAAAAATTGAAAAATAGTTAAAAAAATTTAAAAATATATAAAATTGGAAAATAGTTAAAATAAATTGGTTAGGTAGCACTCAACCAAGCAACACTAAAAAAATTATATGCATTAGCGTAACAAAAAAACAGATAGACGGACATAAAATATTACTCTAAAAGTTAATGTGTGTGTATATGTTCGCGAGGTTTAAGAAAGGAAATAAAAATATGTGTGATCATTAAATGACAGCGTGAATAAAAATACTTGTGAGGTTGTGATGATTAAACGATATTGAAATTAAATATATAAGTGATAAAAAGATAATAAAATTTCTTTGAAAAAAAGATAAAATTAAATGGAACCTCCTTAAAAAATTAAATGGAAGAGTTTAAAAAAATAAAGTTAAATGGAAGAAAAAACATATTGAAATATAATATTAAAAAATAAAAAAAAAGGTTCCCAGCGTGAGTTGAAAAGAGATGCTTGTGAAATAAATTGTCGAGAAGTAGTTTTTTAAAGTAACATTCAACAGCTTCTGTCATCCCAAAATGTTTAGCATAGAACACATTCACATTTTACTAGCATATATCAACACACAACACATTCACACAAATCATGCAAAATCAATTTGTCAAGAACATGTGTAGCAATACCACAACTTAAAATATGAAGTGTGTCTTTGGTTGGTAAAGTGACAAACATATAGGGCAGAGATATTAAAAATTTGGTAAAATGATGCATTGAAAAATAAATAGAACTGGTTGTTGCAACAATTAGGACCAAGAAAGGAGACTGTGCTGATAAAATCAACAAATAGGACTAAATTTATTCTAGTGATTTACATTCTGGTCTGTTTAAGGCATTGTTTATGTTTTAATCAATACTGTTACTCATGCACAAGAAGCTAAGAACATAAAATGAAGAGGGAAGAAGGATCGACTCTCCTTCCAGCACCACATCTACCATGTTTTCCTATGAACTTACTTCTGTCATAACATTACCTTATTCAGTAATGATGGTAAAGTCGCAAAGAGCTTGCTGAATCTTTGACAACCAAAACCAAGAGATTGTGGAATCAATTTCTAATCCTCGATGTGAAATTGAAGTTGAATCATCACCTACTCACAATAGTGGCAGAAACTCGATTGTGGGAGACACATATTGTACTAATAATTAAGTTATTCAATGTTTGCCACAATCTGACCTACTTCCCGAATATGTTACACCCTCATAATGGCTACTGTAACTGGAGTAAATTGTAGTGAAATAGTTCCAATGAAAACCAAACTTTCATTAATATTTTGATAAAGGTTTATAATATTTGTGCAATATTCGTTCATTTGCTCATTTTTTCTTTGGAACAATTTTTTTTTTTGCAATGGTTTCGTTTTTGGTAGACCTATCTAAGATTTGATATGTTATGGATCATGGTTTTTTATATTTATATGCATATGTAATATCTAAATTTCGAATCAGTTTACTTTTAAGCGTATTAACAAATATGCGTTTGCCAACAAAATTATCCGAAAAAAGCAATCCACCCCGTGCGAAGCACGGGTTTGTAACTAGTTTTAGTTTAAAAAATATTACCAAAAGTTCTGCTCCTTAAGATTGTTCATGCTATTGGATAAGTTAGCATTCCAATGTTGCCTCTTTTCGAGTTTTGTATGACTTCATTGAATTTTTTGGTGAAGAATCCAAGTTGCAAGGAATTTTTAAGGTGTAGGATCAAGATTGTCAGACTCGTGAGTCTACATTGACTCGAAAGGGATCTGTAAACTCGACTCGTATGTGTCTATGAAAAATTAAAATTCACATTTAAAAAAGATCTAAGTGACACATAAATGACGTTTATGCACGATTCCATTCGTTTTTACCTTCTAGACTCGTAAACCCGTACAAATCTACTTGCAAGTTTGACAACAATGTGTAGGATTGATAGTGTAAGTTTCTTATCAGTATACACACGTATAGGACGACGATTTGATTGTACCCTAATAAAGTATTACTCCATCCGTTTCAAAATGAGTGTCGCTTTAGCCAAAAAAAAATTGTTTCAAAATGAATGCCACTTTCAGTTTCCAATGCAATAATAACTTTTTCTTTTCAATTGTACCATCCAATTAATACTTTGCACACTACTTCCAAAGTATTACTTTTAAAACTAACCAATAGTTAATAAGGAAAGTTTGGTAAAATAACCATTCTCTTTCTTTTAATCATTGCATTTCTTAATATGTGTGTAAACACCTCAAACGACACTCATTTTGAAACGGAGGGAGTATAAATAAAAATCATATTACCATATAATTTACATATTCGATAAAAAAAAACATACTTGACAAAAAAAAAAACATAATTCACGTATGTTAGTAGTTATAATCACAGTCAATTGTTTATTATTCTCATGAATACAATTAATTGATTATACAAAAATACTTTTTTTTGGTAACGAAGAGGACATAGGCACAAGGGGTAGCAATCCCTAATCAAACCGATAAGCTAACAAAAAAGACTAAACTAAGCTTGAGCTGGACGTGACTCGTATTAAACCATACTAGTGATTACACCCGTGCAACGCACGGAGAGAAAATTAATTAAAAGTATATATGTTGTTTGTTATAGCCAATATCAAATTCAGTATATATTTAAAATCATATAAGTATTATTCCTCTAAAAATAATTATATAGATATTAACGGAAATACAATATAAAATGCTATCATTCATGCAACAAATAATTTTTTTATACCATATACTATATCATGTCGCTCCCCGTGTTTTTGAATGCATTACAAAGGCTACTTGACCCAAAAAAAAAAGTCTAATTAAATATTACCTTATAAAGAGTTATTAATTAATAGCATATACTATATCATGTCATCCCCTCATATTTTTGTCATGTGTCTCTAATTACATGTTTTTTAACCAAAAAGATTAAAAAAAACATCAATATTGGATTGGATGATTTTTCTTCCCATGTTTTTAAAAAAGTTTCTAGGTGAGGAAGAAGACAAAATAGGGAAAAGAAAGTGAAGGAAGAGAGAAAGGGGTTGGGTTTGAGATTTTGAGAGAAAAATTTGGATATGATAGAGAGAACTAACTACTAAGAGAGAATGCACTTTAACATTTTGAGAGGTTTGCCTATTTGAGGAAGTGGGTAAAAAAAATATTTATACCAGATAACATATTCTATAGCCCTCCGTGTATTTTAGGGTGAGGAATGAAATATTATTCTAAGGAATCAACAAATAATCGGTTGACAGATAATATTTTAAGGAATGTGATATTTTCCTATTGAATTAATGAAAATACATTATAAAAGGCTAACATTAATGCAACAAAGAAATTTTGTAACTCATATTTAATTTTTTATACTATAATATCCCCATATTTTTGAATGCATTACAAAGAGATAAACATGTTTAATTAATTAATACCATTATAAAGAGATATTATTCATATGAATGGGTAAAGAAAAAAATTATATCAGATAACATATCATAGAACTCCCGTATTTTTTTCCTCAAAAGCAAAAGGGATTTTAATTTAAATATTGTAGGTCTCAATAGCACAATCACAATAGAAGAATAGCACTTCTAAACCAATGAAGTAAAAACCCACCGTCATTATTATAGATATAATCTAAATATACACATCAAAACAAATGTTGTCCCGTGGTTCCCCCTTCTTTGAACTGATTTGTAGAGCACTAAAAAATATTGTAAGGTTAAGGTTTCAATTAATTCCTCTTCTCTGTAACCGGCCCACCATAAATCAATTGCATGTGTCTTCCGAGCAAATATAGTAGAACTCAGTTAAAATTACTTGAAAGGGAAGGATGAAACTTTATACGAATATTGGACCTTCATAAGGCAAACAAATCATGAACATAGTTGAATTTACACACTTTCCTCTAGCTAAAATTGGGCAGTTGTCCGTGCTGCAACATGAACCCAATAATAAGGCTCTTCACTTCAAAAAAGAAGCAAAAGTAACAACAATTAAGTTTTGTTTTGCCTTCTAAATATAGTTAAGGAATAAGTAAATGGAAATATAAAATAAAGGGATAACAACTCAACATTATTAGATATTTATCATCAGCTTCCATTGGCATTTTCTCAAGTGTCAATGCAAATTCTTCCTAATGTGTTTGCACACAATGAAACTGAATTGAATTGATGCTAATGGTATATGACGAAACAATTTGGATTTGAATTTTGAAAATGTGAAAGAGGGGGAAGAGTCGATTGGCTAGGTATAATACCTGTAGTATTCATAAGATATCTTATAACAAAAACAGCAGCACACAATGATCAAGGCAACTTTTTCGGCGACACGGTTGCGGTGTCAAGACTTTCATGCAGTGAAGGCTCTATCCATCTCAAACCAATCACATTCAACATCCAACACTGAGTTGATACCTCAAATTACCACAATAAAAATAATTTAGTTACAAAAGGAGCTAAACGGGTACTCGAAAGCAAGCAAAAGCATATGTAGACATCAAATTTTACAACATTATATAAAACAACAAAATATTTCTTTATAAGGGATCCAGGTAGCAAGCTTTGATGTAATTTAATGTAAAGAACATTCCTATCTTTCAAGTCTGGCCTTCAACAAAATAGGATGTCAAGAAAAAAATAACAATAATTGTGTGCATGGAATGAACTATCCATGATGGTTGTGTGAAAAAAAGATGTAATTGATAGCAAAGTTATTGTCTCATTTACTAATTGTTATTGCATTAAATTAAATATAATTCTCTTCACAAAGAGATGACTCTGCATCTTCAATGCTACAATTTCCATCTGTTTTATTTTCACCAACAAAGGTGAAAATTATCAGCCACAAATAGATAGATGAGAAAACATTTTGGCGTGAATTGGAATTTGAAAGCTTAATTGAAAAAAAAGAATATTGCAGATGGAATGGGACTGGTCATATGTACAACAAAACATATTTGTTTAGGGGACCGACAAAGCATCTTGGGTTTTACTTTGAAAATAAGAACCGAATATTGCAGATGGGATTAAAAACCCTGTTAATTATTTTATTTTATTTTTGTAGAAAGAGGGTTCTTTTTAAAAAAATTTATGCTATAAGTGGCATAAAAAAAAGCATCTTTCAGAAAGTCTATTCCTAAGACATCTAAATTATGAAAAGAAGTATGCATAACTTCCTACCCCCAATTAATCATGTTAAGTTTTTGTCTTAACTTCACATTTGGATGCACTAAAATGTAAGTTCCAAACAAAACTATTAAATCATATTTAAGCAAAAGTGATAGCAAAATGATTTTTTAAAAAGAATCTAAACTAAGTTAGAATAGAGCCCAAAATAAAATAGAAGTATCACTATTGATTAGAGGAAAAATACCTTTGGTTGGATTGGTGTCAACTACCTGAAAAGTAGAAAGCAACATAGCATCAATGGGATTGGTAGCAGAATCTAATCAAACAAATAAAGAACCCATGAAAGCTTAATCATCACTATAATCGTCTTGAATCATCATTACAACAACAGAAAGTTAATAAATTAGAGAATGTCATCAATTCAAATTCAAATTGCTACTGTTATTATGTTTTTTGATTTGTATGGGAACCAACCAATCTATTTCCAATAATGGTTATAGGAAAAAAATTAAGTCAAAATGAAATAACTTATAAGCAAATAATATGCTCTCTGTCTTATAGGTTTAATTAATTCCTGCAAAAAAATATTCATCAAATGCAATTATGTATAAAAGTGAATCTAGTAGGAATCAATGGAAGGAACAACAAATACAAAGACTAACACATATACACTGATCCTGATATGCTTAAGTTTAGAATCATTAAAAAACTTCAATATTTTACCTTATTTAGTATATCGAGTATAGAATATTAGCTACCAGGTTGGTTCAATTCAGCAAGCAGAAATCTACATCACCTACCAAAAATTAATATTGAAAAAAAAATGAAATAAAATTATAAACATGTAGAACAGAGGATTAGAGCTTCCAACCTTGCCTTATATGGAGCCCGTTGATGGTGTTGCTAAGTTCCAGAACTACAACAACAACAATGATTATAATTACAAACTTGTATTAGCACTACAATGAATCAAATAAAAAAATTCAAAAACTCCGGTAACAAATGAAAACAAAGCAAGATTAGTGGCCAACAGATATACTCTTGAACCTGCAATTATAATCTTGCCAGAGAAATGCATGTCTTGCCATGCTCTTAGAGATCACCCAAATTCAAGACCGAACCAAATGTCCCTGAAACCATAAGTTTGAAATTGGAAAGGATGAATATTAGGAAACAAAAGATGGAAGGATGAAAGGAGTGCTTTGAAGATGGACTATTGAATTGAGTTTGTAAAGAAGAAGAAGAAGAAGAAGAAGAAGAAGAAGAAAAAGAAAGTAGAGAAGAGAGAGGGAGGGTGGAAGCTGTACATTTGAAATTTGAATTTTGAATAGGAGAAGAAATGGGTAGGGTTTTGTGATAAGAAAGGGAGAAATTCTGCAAACAACAGAGTGAGACATGGACTGCTCATAAAAAAAGATGCTTAAAGCTGTAAAGGGGAGAGCGATGGTTTGTGAAGAGAGAAGTGTATTGTGAACAGTGATTGATTACTGGATGGGTTGACATGTGTCCTGGTGTGTGTTGGGCCTTCTTGAGAACAGCCCATGAGAAAAAATCGTTGTCATTTGGTGCTGCCACGTGTTTAGTTAAAAACGGCAAAAAACAGGTACAATTGAGAAGTGATGTTTATTAGGTGGAATGCTTGCAGAAGTGACACTTGTCAAAATATATCTAAAATGAGATCTGTAATAGTCTAATATTAAGATTGACATCCAACGAACAGTTTAAATTTACTAAAGCATTTGCACATTGATTTTGCTTCCGGGTAAGATTGACACATCTTCATCTTCCAACCCAATTCATGCAATCGCCGAATTTTCCTCCCCATAGAGTGCCCTATAAATATAATAGCTTCCCTATCTTGATCACCTGACCGAACACTAAGGAATCAACATGCAATTCAACTGATGTAAAACCCGAAAATCTAGCAGAACTCAAACCTTCTTCTACCTACCCTCCACCCCCACTCACACACGCACACACCACCCCCCACAACTCTGCCAAGCACCTAAATTACTCACCATCACTTCCTCTGATAATACGTCCTCTCTTCCCCTCCTTACAAGCACCATCCGTATTTAACTTGCTCCACCCTCAATCACTTTGGATGTTGACATTGATTGATAATCCTGAAATATGGTGTCCAGGCTAAAACTCGGGAAGCACTTGGGTTACATAATGTCACCGTGACATTAAATCTGGGCCACACAACACACATTGCCACACAACATCTGGGCCACACAACACATACAACACATCTGGGCCACACAACACAACACATTTGTGTGACCCAGATTTAATGTCACGGTGACATTATGTCACCCAAGTATTTTCCCACTCTTATCATATAATTCCTTTATTACGCCAAGTCCACAGTCACGATTACACGTTGTTGTCCAATAATCCTTCCAACAAGTGTTAATATTCCAACCAAAATCAGATTTAAAGTTAATTTTTATCCATTGCTACAGATCTGTGCCATTAAAAAACTGTCCTCTTTTTATTTATTCTTTTGAGAGGTAAGAAAAACAGGTATCAAATGAATTGTAGTTAATTGTACGAAACTCTTTACTCACCAACAATATATGTGTGTATCAATTAAATCTATTTTAAATATGAATTTATTTTCTAATCAAGGTGGCTATTAAATGATTATTTTTTGTTTAAATTTTTTTTTTGAAAAAATAAATAAATAAATAAAACTTTCCTTTTGCCTACAACCTGGGATAAAGGGGGAAATGACAGACAAGCTAAATAATGCGTGTTCGGCTGACTGGTGGGATTAATTTAAGGCCACACATTGCTGGTCATTTGAAAGAAACAGGTATCAATTTACAATGACAAAACCATCAATTCCTCTCACAAAAGAAATTCTGTGAACTTTTAATGATATAGCTACACCGATAATACACAATAAAATTTACTCAAAGTAACCCTTGACATGTATTTTATCCCGTTTAATTCCCAATCATACAAGACTAATCATTACTAAGCACCTCAGGAAAGGGAAAGGATAAACCAATCTCAGAGTTAGACATGCAAATGCCACTACTAAATCCAGAATTGAGTCCCCACAAAATTACATCAAAGTTCAAAGCACAAAGCAGTTTCTTAGCTCTTTGATTTGGAATGCTTCACAAGCCAGTCAATAACAGAGTCGATGTTGGTTGAGTTTTTGCACGAGATCATGAAGCAACAAACTTCTCTATCAGTAATTGATTTCAGATCCCTGCACCACCAGAGAGCACTTAGAACCAAACAGATAAAAAAGAATACAAAATTGAAGGAGGAAATAATAATCAAATGCTAATTTTATTCATTAACTTCCTAGGACCACTTTAATCCGTTATTGCTCTTAACAGCCAGAATAAAAGGGACGCGTATCTTACATTTGGTCGGTCAAAGCTTGTTTAGACAGAGCCCCTGCCTTGTCAATCTTGTTTCCCAACACCAATAAAGGGATACCACTCAATGATGGCTTGCTCAGCAAATCATGAAGTTCACTTCTTGATATGCTAAGGTTATCTGGATCAGCAGCATCAACAACATAACTGCAGGAAAGATCAGATTAAGAAAATTGCCAAGTTTCACGAATTCAGATAATGATTACCAGCTAAAGAGAAAAAATGCATCGATGAATAGATATTTGAGCATATGATCCAAAAGACAAATACAATAGATCTAAGAGGCAGAGAATCCTTGGCAGCATCCCAATTTTCAACAGAAAAAAGGTGAAATTTGCTTTGAAGTGAACTAAAACCAATCAAGACTTTTCAGAATTGAGCGGCAACAAAGCACAGAGTGAAAGTTTTAACTGCTTAAACTTTGAACCACATGTTGTGAGATAATCAAGTTCGCGCACAAAGTTTCAAGAAGCTATATACTCACTCCTTGCCCGACAAAGACAACGCTCAAAGAAGGCATTAACGAAATCGATTTGTACAGGCAAATTTCTCTACGCTTTTTCATATAGGCAAAGTATTTTTCAACATATAAAAACACCAGGAAAGGCTCTTTACTCAGCAGGCACCTAAAAAACCAGTAGTTGAGCATAACTATGTTCGGGTTCATGCATAAAAAAGAATAACTCAACAATTGGTTGTAAATAAACAAGGTAAAATCTGGTAGTGATGGAACCCCAACAAAAACTAAAATAAACAACTGCACAGTTCAATCAGCAAGAATAATATTAAGGCTTTAGGCACCACCTCAGTCGATTGCTAGGCAATATATCAAACACGTAGACAACATTTTACACATATAAGCTGATTATAAACACAAGTAAGAACATAAATTTATCAGTTAAATCTGCATCAATAAACGTATCATTGTACGCATATACCAATGCTCCTATGGGAAACACACACACACACACAGAGACAGACATCTTTAAAGCCAGAAGATAAGAAGTTTGTTTCATACACAATAGCGGAAACCGCACGACAGTAACGTTCCCACATGCTACGGAACCTAGGTTGCCCCCCAAGATCCCATAACTTTATTGTAACATTGCCTTTTGTTACTTTCCTCATATTGAATCCCACCTGCAATCAGATAAGAACAGATTGATCAGAAATATTGCCCTTGAGAGATAGAAAACTTCATAAATCAAACTGTTACAAACCCAAGTGAATAATAAAAATTAGGATGAAAACAAATAGCAAATTAAGAAGAAACTTCTGTACTATTGATTGAAGTGACAAAGTCAATATGTACTTCAAAGGGAAAATTTCCTTATTACACAGCAGAACTACTTTCTGTATTTTTTTTAACGGGATCCGTTTCTGTTCTCGAATCCTACTTAGATCCTAATCTATACAGTACCATCTTGCAACTATGACTTTGTACCTTAATTAATCAAACTGATCCTTCTAACTGCTAAAAAAACTGCTTAAGTAGTTAATTGTTATCAATCACGGACTGCAGAAAATGGTGGTTTGTTGAAAAAGAATGTCAGCGCTGCTATACCCATTATTTGACAATAGTACCAAATATCATATTGTGGAACAATAGCAATTGATTCAAACACCGCTATGATACATTGCTATAGCACCGCCATAACCGTTATTTAACACTGAACTACCGTTCCTCCCATCTGTATCAAATAATTGAACTCCTTCCAGCAACCTCTACCTTCTTGTATGCACCTTCAAAACCTTCCCCCTTCTGACTGCTGCCACTGCCTGTCACTAACATTAACCCTGTAGAATATCTACACCGAAACCTGGTCTATTATAATCAGATCAGACCAAAACCTGTTCTATTATAATCAGATCAGACCATCATCTATACTGACAAATCTAGCAGCCAATGCAGTGCAGAATGTGGTGCTTCCTCTTGATGTCAGTAGATAACACTGCTCCCACCTCCTGGTGCCCCAAGACCTTCCTCAGATAAAATACATGCAATAAGGTGAATTTGATGCTGCTCAGGTAGCTACAGTTTGAATGCAACAGAACCTATTTGTTTGATAACCTGATAAGGCCCATAACATCATGCTACATATTTGGGGAGCACCTGCCACTCGTATGTCCTATCCCTTGTATACACAATGGACAATGGCCTTGGATGCTAGCAGGTTTCGTATGCTGGTCTGGATAGTGCTTCATAAGCTCTTGTTACCCTGCCAAATGATGTTTAAGTTGATGTAAACCTTCATTTCTGTATATCAAGTCTCATGCAACCACAAACTTCTGCAGGTGTGCAACCACATAAACCACCTTGAATGGTGTACAACCTGCTGTCCCGTGAAAATTGGTATTATACAGACACTCTGCCCAAGTAAGGAAAAAATTTCAAACCCTTTGCTGCTCTGAAGTGAAATATAGCAAATGTGTCTCCAATGTCTGATTCAACAGTCCTGCCTGCTCATCAGAGTCAATGCAGTTCCCTGTATGTATTGAAAATCTCTCCTGCCAGAATTTGCTCATGCTCATGAACGTAGTGCTCCGTCAGTTATAACGATAGAAATAGGATCCCAAGTAACCTAACTAATTCTCACGCAAAAATATATGCCACAACTCTTTCCAAATAGGAGCATTTTAATGCAATGAAACAGCAATACTTAACCTGTAAACAACCAGTCAACCACCAGTATGGTATCATATCGTTGGACCTCAACAACCTTAATGAAGTCCAAACTGAGATCTTTGCAAATAGCTTTAGGAATAGGAAGAGGTAGCAAGCTTGCAGGAGACGCATCTTTATACTTAATGCACTGACGAGTATGGCAGCTAGCACAGTAATTAGTAATGGCTCCTTTCACCCCTAACCACTGCACCAAATGTGCCAACCATTTGTAGTTCCTATAAACTGATGTGTTCAAAAATGGGATTTGGGAATCCAAGCACAAGAGGCTGTTAGCACCATCCTACCCTTGTAGTGCAAGTTCCCCTACTCATTAGTATAGCGGAAATGAGAATTAGGGTCCTTCTGGAAGTCATCCAGAGTTTTTCTCAAGGTCTTATCTTCCTGAACTCCTCAGTCAACCAATCAGTGATACTGGATATAAGATCAAGAGATGGTCTGCATCTCCTTAACCTCTTCCCTATTTAATAGTCAATCTACCACCTTGTTAGAGGTGAGCAATTCCACTTTTTTAGCCAAAACCTAGCTTCACCATTGCCGCTCAGAGATCCCTGACCATTCCCATTCCCCTCCATCTGCCATCCTTGTCCTCAAGTGGCAATTGATCCATCCTTAAGAGTTGCCGATGGTTTCATCATGATCTTCCAAAACCAGCCCAATTTTTTCCTTCTAATGTGCCATAAGCTGCTTGAAGCTAATATTCTACCGTTGGTCGTCATACTCCATCAAAAGTCTGCCAAGTGTTAATCCGGTGTTATGCTGTTAGCCACCTCTGCGACACTGACTACTTCCATTGATGGTTCAAGTGCATCAATTAGTGCCTCCATGTTATCCAGTGTCTTCAGCTCAGGAAAACTGAACCACTAATTGTGAAGCCGAGGGAGTAATAAAAATTGGATGAAGGTAGATAGCAAATGAAGAAATTCCTTTGCATTATTCATTGAAGAGACAAGTTCAAGACAACCAACTGAGGGAGATTTCCCTTGTTACACAGCAGGAACGTTTCATTATTATTTTCTCTTGCAGCCCTTTTTGTCCTTCCTGATTCCTATTTATCGTATAGCTTATTATCCTGTCACTTAGAACTGTACCCTAATGAATCCTTCTAATCATCCTAAGTCCTGACAACCACAATAACAAACTTTTTTCTAAAAACACCCACGTATGTATTAACTATCTGGATTCCTTTCCACTACTCTTACTTCTCGTATACACACCTTCAAATCCTTCCCTCCTTACTACTGCCCCATTTGCTAATACCCTAACAGACTAACACAAACAAATAGAATAGGAAGCAATAACTAAAAGCATTTCGTGAAGCATAACTTACTGTAGGAATCATGTCCTCGCTGTATCCACCGGTCTAAAAGCAATATAAATAAATTCAGTTAGTAAAGCAGACTCAAAGTATAAATTAAACAAAAAGAATAGAAAATCAATATGATTATTGTACTTACAGCAACAACATTTACAAGGGAAGTCTTTCCAGCATTCTGAAGCCCTATAAGAGATAACTCCATCTCCTGCTTGAAGAAAAGGCTGCAATCACATCAAATTTAAAACCTAATAAGCTCATGCATTTTGAAGAAAGTGATCCACTTAGCACAGGGCATGCATATAGGCATAATCATAAATATAAAATTCAACTTCCAAAGACAACCTAAAACTGAAATTAAGTGCTTTGTGAAAAGGGAAAGCAGATTAATGCAATCAAAGGCTTTTTATGAAGAAAAAAATGATTTTTATCCCTAAGGGTGCACTTGGAAGAGCTTATTTAGGCTTAATTATGACATTAGCACTTAAATAAGTGCTTTTGAGATGTTCTCAGCTTATTTCAATATGTTCGCAGTGATAGCTTATCAAAACAACTTATGACCTACATAAATACAGTTTGACCGCATTCCCTCTTTGATTATAGAAATGGTTTATACATAAACAATTAAATAAGCCCTTAATTAAGCTGATTACCCAAACTCACCCTAATACGTCCACACTGCTAATATCAAAGTTTCGGATAATTGAATTGAAAACCAATTGATTTACAAATCATATCAAAGGTGTAAACGAAATCATGAAAGTCACCAAATTATTACAAACAAATTCACGAAAACAAAACGACCAGAACCTATTCAACAAAAAATAAACAATGACGATTGAACAAAAAAATCGTACCTGCGTAACCAGTTCAGAAAAGCTTCCCACAATCCCATTGTTTTTTCTCAAACTAAATTATTCTGATTACGATTATTGATTAAAATTAAAATTAAAAATAAAGTAAAAATTCAGATCTACGATTTCTCTCTTCGAAAAAACGAGAGAGAGAAAAAGAGAGAGAGATTTTCACACAAATTTCCTTCCTATCCTTCTTCCCTCGCTTTGCACTCTATTATCGCACTCATATATATCAATCAAATCAAATACAGTACGAAACTTTTATTTTTTTAGGCTAAAGGGTACTTTTCCCCCCTAACTTTCAAAATGTTGCGATTTTGGCCCCCCATGTATGAAAACCACAATTTTGGCCCCCTAACTTTGAAAACTGCTGAGAAGGCGACACGTGTCCAAAAAAAGGGAATATTTCGAAAAGATAAGGGGCCAAAATCGCAACATTTTTAAAAGATAAGGGTTAAAAAAACATATTTCCCTTATGTTAGGGGGTTAAAAGAGCATATTTTCCTAAACATAGGGGGCCAAAATTGTGGTTTTCATACATGGGGGGCCAAAATCGCAACATTTTGAAAGTTAGGGGGAAAAGTACCCTTTAGCCATTTTTTTAATTAGGTTTTTGGAGTTTACTTAAGATCCAACGGTTGTGAATATTCTAGTGGATCGTATCCATCCGTTAATTGTGGTGGGACCCATAAACACGAGACCATACTGGCTCTCTCGTTATCTTTATTTAGAGGACCTGTAGTGCTTTGCCACGAATGGTGATTGCGGGACCAAATTTAATATGTGGAGTGTTTTGATACTCGAGGTTATTGAGCGTGGATGACACGGACGGGTGGGAATTGAATGGTTCGATTATGAAGGCTGTGGATGCTGAGTGTGTAGTTCACGTTGTATGTGAAAACGTGACCGACAAGTAAATATAAAAATGTCTAAAGTTATCAATTATCATCATAACCAATCAAAAAGGCAGGTTGCAATCATGCCAAGTGTGAGCTGGATTATGGTTCAAACCATAGTTGTCAAAGCGGAAATGCGGCGCGGCGCGGCCACCCCAAAAATTGACGCGGCGCGGGATGCGGGAGCGAAGCGGGCGATATTTGATGACGCGGACATTAATATATTTAATATTAAAATACTATAATGTTAGAAAAAAAATACTAAAACACCTTAAACATCACTCAAAATTCATGAAAATACTAAAATACCATATATTACTACTATTATTTTATTGCTCAAGTAGTGGTCTATTAGTTTTTATAACCATTATTGATCTATTATTAATAAATAATACAACATTCATAATGTTAAATTAAAAAACTAATTAATTTACGAAATATGTCTGAAAATATTCATAATGTTAAATAATATCTAATGTTAATACCATTGTGTACATTTTGTTTATAAAATAAAGATCAAAAAAGAAGAATGCATGGGTGTATTTAGATAAAAAACTGAAATGAAAATGAAAAAAAATAAGACCCAATAGGCCCAGCCCAATAAGATACTATGAAAGTGGGTCATATTATTATACAACCCTAGTTTTTTATGCAGCCGCCAGCCACCTTCTTCATTTGTCTTTCTTCCCTTCCACCATTTTGTCTTCTTCATCTATCTTTCTTCCTTTTCTTCATCTATTTTTTTGCTTTTTTTGCTTCTATTTCTGGAGCGGCGCTACTGACCGCTCCCAGACCGCACCGCACCGGCTAATAGCGGCCGCTTTTGACCGCACCGGCCATCTGACATGCACCGGCATAGTTCAACGCGGAGAAGCCAAAAAAAACGCTATCTCGGGCGCGAAGCGGGCGGCGCGGCGCTATTGACAACTATGGTTCAAACTATTGTGAATTTTGTATTTGGGGAAAAATTATACTCCCTCCGTTTCAAAATGAGTGTCGTTTTAGGTGTTTACACACATATTAAAAAATGCAATGATTAAGAGAAAGAGAATGGTTATTTTACCAAATTATCCTTATTAACTATTGGTTAGTTTTAAAAGTAATACTTTGGAAGTAGTGTGCAGAGTATTAATTGGAGGGTACAATTGAAAAGAAAAAGTTATTATTGCATTGGAAACTGAAAGCGACACTCATTTTGAAACAATTTTTTTTGGCTAAAGCGACACTCATTTTGAAACGGAGGGAGTAATTGTTTTTTTTTAAGAAGGGGAAAAATTATAATTTATTTATCATTAGTAAAAAATTATTATGAATATAAATTATCAACTATGGTTTTTTTTTATGTGAATCGGTATCATTTTCATGCAAATGCAAAGATTAATCATAATAGAGTAAGTTCATAACACTATTGATATTGTTGAATAAGAGAGAAAAGAGAGACGTATGATGAAAATCGTGTGTTTGAATAGCACTACGAAATGAAAATATTATATAAAATGAATATTCTACGTAATATTCTATCCTAAGTATAATTATTTATTTAAATATCAACACTCTCCCACAAGATGGAGCATATAAGTAAAATATATTTACAACATAAATATAATTATTTACTATTTATTTAAATATCAATAAATATCGACAAATATCAAAGACTGAAATCTTAATTTTATCCTATAAATGCAAATTGGATTGAGGAAAGTAATGCATGTTTTATAATTCTTGTATGTGGTTCAACTTGTTAGAAAGAGAACGTATCAATTCCATCATTATGTTAAATGAAATAGAGATTTCATGCAAAAGGACCGTATTTGTTCATCACACGTTTCACAAATGAAATGTTTGTGCAGATGTTAACAATGCTGGGAGCTATTAACTTAGATCATCTAATTGTGCTTTAGGAACCTCATTTTAATTTGTCATCAGTTTTGCTACTTTATGCTCTTGGACGTCCTTTGTAAGGATGTTAATCCTTTTTTTCCTTTTTTTTTCTTTTCCTTTTCTCATTTAACAAAAAATAAATAAGTAAGCCACAATGGATGACAAAGCTCTCCTTTAAGAGATTGTCGTATTCCTAGAGTTTGATTTGAACTCGTACCTCTAGTAAACTGAACGAGAATTCTTACTATCTTATTCAAGTGCTCTTGAGCAACGAAGTATAACTTATAATTGAAATTACATTCAAGTTGAAAAATACGGGTCTCAAAAAGGTTTTTTGTTAATATAGTTGATAAAGCACAAACACCATAAAAATTCCCTTTTCACTCAAATAACAAAGCTTCGTAACAAGGAGGGGATAGTCTAACAAATTTAGTATCTCCAAAAAAAATCTTATAGGGTTTGGTGATCTTAGTTTTCCGTTTGCTACCAATCAGTCATCTTTGACGGAACAACAATTGTCACCGGAACCACATGATAAAGGAAGAAGTGGTGACAGTCCTAATCTGGTTAAAGGGGGTGAAAGTCTTGTCTCTCACTAAACCACAACGCAACTTTTTGTCTCAGGTGAAAGTAGTTTAAAATACGAAAAAAAATAGTATTTTGTCCACTAAATATTGTATAAGTTTCATTATCTGATTTGATAATTTAATTGATTTACACTTCCCTCATATCCATTAACATAAAAATCTTTTATCATATTTGTCAATAGAATATGATACGTTACTTGTTAAAAATCACACAAAACCAAATGTGACGTCACAAACATGAAACTTTTATGATGAAACTCGTTATATTATATTATGAAATCTGAATACAAATTTAGGTTAGCTTCAATCAGAATCACCAAAAAACATCCTCAAAATAAAAAACAAACTTGGTCTATGGGAAGGAGTAGATATTTTGTGTTTTGCAAGTTGTTTTTGTGATTTACGTTTTACTTCTAAGTTTTACGTTTTAACTAATGAAATGTTTGGGGATAAAGATGAAAGCGTTGAGTTGGGGGTGTGAAAATGAAATGTTGATGTGTTGTAAAAAAGGGTGAAACGGTAGATGGACTAAACTATGGTAAATGTTTGGGCCCTCTTTGCTATAATATATACCTCCTTAAACCAAAGTATTGCTATATACACTCCTTCATAAAAAAAAAATGGGACCCTATGACCCTGGCCGCCACACCCCCGGCCTAAGCCTAAGGTTGGCCCCGTAAAAAATTTCAAGTTAAATAAAATCAAATTAAACAAATTCAATTAAATATATAAGAAAATGGTCAGCCAGTTTTTTTTTTAGAAAAACAAATACTTTTAGACCATCCTTCAAAAAAATAATATTGTTACACTATGTGCCTTATAAAATTTTAGAGGGAGTGAAAAGATTGTTGCAACTTTGTCAAAACGCATTTTTTTTTTCCAAAATCGTTTTGTAAATGGCTTATAGTTTTTTCTTTTTATAATATTGCTTAATTGTATCTTTGTCCCTTAACTATTTTTTAGGTTACGTCTGATTTTCTAATTAGTTTTTAATCTATCCGACATCCTTAATTATATCTTTTCAGAGCTGTCTTGATGGAGGTGCAAACAGCTCTATAGATGTGAGCTTCCAAAATTTTGGAGCCCAATATTTTTTCCATGTATAAAATGCATGTAAAATATAGATATATACTAGTAGTGTTGCAACATTTGAAAAAGTAAAGAAAAATGCTCTCATCCCTTTTAAAATTGTTCATTCCCTTAATTCAGCGTGACTTAACTCATGTTCAACATTTTTCAACGTGAGTTAACTTACGCTGGCACTTTTAAGATCGGTTGAACCGACTTAAAAAGTGATTGAACCAATCATAAAAGTGTCAGTGTGAGTTAACTTCCCTTAACTCACGCTAAATTAAGGGAATGACCAATTTTAAAAGGGAGAGGAGCAATAATCGAAACTAAATGCATGGCGCAGTGGTAGAACACACGAGTGAATTCCTTATGGTCCACATCATGCCTTTCCTAAGATTTTTTTTCCAGCATGATATGTCTTGATTTGGGCCTAATTTTTTTATAGATTTTAGGTCTATATGTCCTCAGAGAATTGCTCTTCTCCCATTTAGAATTGTTTATTCCCGTAAAAAAGTCGAGCGTGAGTTAACTAACGTAGGTGTATTTTCAGTACGAGTTAATTCACATAGATGTATTTTTCAGCGCGAGTTAACTCACGTAGGACGGGAATGAGAAAAACAAATAGGAGAAGAGCAATTCTCATGTCCTCAATACACTCTCTTCTCCCTCCAATTCAGGCCAACTCTTCAACCTATTCGACTACATATTTAAAAATAAAAATACAATATAACTTTTTTTTCTTATTTATTTAGAGTACTTGTGAATTTTGGCACATACTTGCCGTATAAAATAGCAAACCTATAACAAGAAATATTATAATTATTCTCTCAAATCATAAAATAAAACAAACATTATAAAGCTTTTTTTTTGTTCTTTTAAAAAAATTGCATTTTTTTTTATTAGCAGTCTATCATTACTATGAGAGTTGGGTCTTCAATTTTACAGGGACGACCATGTCTCTGTTACTCAAGTAGGCAAATTACGTCAAAATTAAACTCGAAATATCTAAGGTGAACCAACATTACGGGTAGGGGTGGCAAAATGGACTCAACATGTCGATCCGGCCTGTTTAGCCCACTATTTTTGGCAAGCTGAGTCGAAGTTTTGAACTCATTTTTTATAGTTGGCTCGACCGGCTTAACTTGTTGAAAAAATGGGGTGGGGCGAACGGGCGGGTCCGCTTAACTCATTTTTTTAGACTTATTTTATTCTTTTAAATTTATTTTGGTTGTTTGATTTATTTTATGTTGCCGATTTGTCTTACGATGGCGGATTTTCCTTATTTTGCTATTAAGAATGATGTTGAATTCGACAATTTGTTAATTATCTTGTTTTTACCACAAATTTATTTTCTGCCTATTCTTTTATATATTTTTTATGATAAAAGCAAAATGCATTAAAAAAGGTTTTTTTTTCTAATATTTTTTTTTGTTTGGCGGGCCGGCCCGCCAACTCGTCTGCCTGCCACTAAACGGGGTGGGACTAAATTTTGGACTCGATCACCTAATTTGACTATGCTCGCCTCGTTCCGTTTTAAGCTGGTTTAAACGGGGCGGGCCTAACCGATCCGCTTTGCCATCCTTAATGATCCATCATAACATCCTTAATTATATCTTTATTACTCAAGTAGGTCCCTTCTGCCAAAACTTAACCCAAATGTCTAAGGAGAATCAGAATTGTAGATGGTCTATCAAATACATCATTATATTTTTAGGATTAAATGCTCTTTTAATCCCTTTATTTACATTTTTGTTAATTGAGTTTCCCATTTTCTAAAACCAACCTTTTGATCTTAAGAATGTCAATAATTTTTTTGGCTAAAGTGCAATTTTGACCCCCTATCTTTCAAAAAGTTGCGATTTTGGCCCCCTAAATATGAAAACTACAATTTTGGTCCCCATGTTTAGGGAAATATGCTCTTTTAACCTCCTAACTTAAGGGAAATATGTCTATTGACCCCTTATCTTTTCAAAATGTTGCGATTATGGCCCCTTATCTTTTCAAAATGACCCCTTTTTTGGACACGTGTCGCCTTCTCAGCAGTTTTCAAAGTTAGGGGGCCAAAATTGTAGTTTTCAAAGTTAGGGGGCAAAAATCGCAACTTTTTGAAAGATAAGGGGCCAAAGTTGCACTTTAGCCTAATTTTGGCCCCATCATTTTAAGTGAGTGGCTCCCTTATTGATAAAGTGTATTAATCTTGTTACATTTTAATCGTTACATATAAAACTGAACCCAACTTACGATAGTCGTGTCTTTAAAAAAAATCTTACGATAGTTTATTAAAGACCAAAGTCCAAACTAAAGTACAAAAAATATGCATATAATCCTTACATTTTAAAGTGCACCCCAACTAAATCGAGTCACACGTCAAGCAAACGAGTGAAGGAAAAGGGGAGAAAATTAGCAAAGTTTAGACGGTTGTGCCTCGTGCCACCTCAAATGAAAAGTATTATACAAAGTAGTTTTTTTTGTTCATTCCACGTTACGTATATTTTCAAGTTGGAAACTCAAAAGCCAACATGAAAAGGAAAAAAAAAAACAAGACAAGATAAACTAGCAATAGCAGAAAAGGTGGGAAGAAAAAAATACGAAAGCATATATAAGCTTAAGAAGAAAGACACACATATATAGTATAAAGTATGAAGTAAAAAAATAAAAAATAAAAAATGGTCAATTACTTGGATTAGACAAACCAACAATTTCGGCTTATGATTCGTTACTTCCATCTCTTAACATAACCATTTGTCCTTCCTTGACATTAACAAAAAAACATTAATTCCCACAAAACCATGCCACAAGCTATTCTTACCTTGCTCAATGAGTTACACGTAAATTCCCTCCCTCAAAAAGTTGCCACCATTTTTATTTTTAGACAAAACCAAATGTTGTCTTTTTTTCTTTGCTCAACTAGTTGTCAACCCGTGCTTCGCACGGGGTGGATTGCTTTTTTCGGATAATTTTGTTGACAATCACATTTGTTAACGCTTAAAAGTGAACTGATTGCGAACATAGATATTACATGCTTATAAATATAAAAAGCCATGATCCATAAGATACCAAATCCTAGATAGGTCTACCATAAAAGAAACCAAAACAGAAGTTATACAACATAAATTCTAAAGTAGTTGTGTTTGATGGATTACAAAGTTAAATTTCCAAAACGGCCCCATCATCTTCAATCCCAAAAGTAAGCACTACCTTTCATTGTTTACTGGCCGCGGATGTGTCTGACATACATCTTGGTTGGTGGATCTTCTAAATCAAAGATCAACTTGTCATCCTCTTGTAAGTTGCGGTCTCTGACAGAGTCTGACCATTCACCACCCAAAGATTTCTCGGCATTTCCCCTGCCAGCAGTTGTTACCTTGCAATTATATGTCTTGTGTGTCTCCACATCCTTTAAAGTCATCCTTAGATACTTCCTCTTGAACACTCTTCTGGATATTTGATTAGGAAAATGCTGTATGAAATCAAAAATGAAAGTGTAAATGCACATAGATGGCTTGAGCAGAAACTACTTCTTTAAGGCTGATGTTATGAGACGCTAATATATTACGCTACTATATTACAGTTATAACATCATCTAAATTTAATATAAGAGAGGATATGTGGTATGTTATCTCTTTTCAATTAATATAAATCAGAATAATAGACTATTTTTTTTTGCTATCTATCTATTTGTTATTTGTAATTCTGAAGAGATTGAAATATTTATTATTTTAGTAATTTACTTAATTTATTATCGGGTATGGGTACCCGTGGGTATGGATACAATCAAATCCGTGTCTGTGTCCATATAATAATGGATAGTCAAATACCCGTTTATTATACCCGTGGATACCCGTTTAGCTACCCGCTCAATGTCCATAACGGATTTTACCCACGGGTACCCGTGGGTATGGGTATTTTTGCCACCCCTAGCAAAGGCAGATATTAACTGCAATTTAGTACCACGTATATAAATCATTTCACATGATCTACATCAAAGGTAGATATTAACTGGAATTTAGTATCCAGTCCTTTCAGGTGAACAAACTTCTGCATCAGACAGATAGCTGAATGCCTCTCTACCTGATTTATATCATTTTGCCTTTCAGTTTCAACGTATATAAATCCTTTCACATATTTGACAAATATACTATACAAGTAGTAATTTACTTAATTTATTATCGGGTATGGGTACCCGTGGGTATGGATACAATCCAATCCGTGTCTGTGTCCATATAATAATGGGTAGTCAAATACCCGTTTATTATACCCGTGGATACCCGTTTAGCTACCCGCTCCATACTCGTGATGGATTTTACCCACGGGTACCCTTGGGCATGGGTATTTTTGCCACCCCTAGCAAAGGCAGATATTAACTGCAATTTAGTATCGAGTCCTTTCATGTGAATTATACGTACTTTTAAAAAACTTGTTTTAAAGGAGAGATGTTCAAATTACGGAATATTACTATTCTTCGTAAATTTGAGAACGAAGGTCGCATAATCCAAATATTTGTGATGCATGGTCTAAGGCATGGGGTTTAGTAACGTATTTTGTAAAAAAAATTGTTCTAAAGGAAAAATGAGTAAATTAAGGGAGATAGCCGCATTTTTTTAAGAGATTTTTGTCGTTTATAAATGTGAAAAATCAAGCAAGCATATTCCACAAACATTAGAAATGCGCATCTTTCTAAAATATTTATCAAAGCATTACAAAGCTTTAATTCATGAAAAGAGCATATATTTTGTTCATGAGAAATGTGCAAATTACGGAAAACTGATGTCCTTTCTATATGTGGAAATCAAAACCACATAATCTAAAAAATTAATTTTTTAGTTGAAATTCGAGAAACTTATCTGAATATGCAACTATCTCGGATAGTTATCAAGAGAGAAAAATAGAATAAAGGCTTTTATTTGACGCCTTAACAACATAAATTGTGTCCAAAGTCTCTTTTAAGGGGTGAAACATTGAGGTTTTTTTATTGCAACAAATGAGCAAATCAAGAGAGAAAACCAGACAAATTTTTCGCACGGGTTGAATAAAAATTTGTTCTAAAGGAAAAATGAGCAAATAAAGAGAGATAGTTGCATTTTTCTAAGAGATTGTTGTTGATTATAAATGTGAGAATTAAGTAAGCATATATTGCACAAACATTAGAAATGTGCACCTTTCTAAAATATTTATGAAAACAACATGTTAAATCAGTGGCTCCTATTAGCAGAAATCTCAAAAGCTACTGCATGATAAATTACATCAGCAAATTCATTCATCCAAGATCATTAAATCAGCAAATTCATTCATCCAAATGCACTATAAAATTAGAGTTTATTCAAATATATTAAGAGGAAAGCTCAAAAGCTACTGCAAAATACATTTTTCAAACCTTTTTTGGATTTTTTTATAGAAGAGAACTATGTGTAGTTACTATGGTGACAAAGATATTAGTTGACTATAATACATTTGATTATGCAAAACGTTATATCTGCACACTTGGAATTTTGAAAGGTTGAAATAAAGTAACAAAATTAATTAATAGTAGAAAGGAATAATCCACATTCTTCCAAGTGACCAATGAAGGAAACAATTTACACTCAAATCATGGATTAACATAAAAAGATTCAGAAGAGTGCCCCTCAATGAAAGACGACACAAAACACAAGATGATTACAAACAGATAAGAGCCTCAGATCCTTGTCTTGAAAGGAATGGCTCGGATGACAATCTGGTGATACACAGCTGCAAGAGCAGCTCCAATAAATGGTCCAACCCATAATATCCACTGCAAAATATCATCAATAATACAATATTAAATAATTATTTAATCTAAAGAACAAAAATTAGAGCCTAAATTTGTTCATAAAAATAAGGTGATAGAAAACGTACATGGTCATCCCAAGCAAAGTCCCTGTTGTTAAAGATGAGGGCAGCTCCAAGGCTCCTGGTTGGGTTAATGCATGTTCCTGTGATTGGAATGGTAGCCAAGTGGACCAAGAACACAACAAACTCAATGGGAAGAGGAGCTAAGATCTATAGTTCCCCAAAAAAGAATAACCACATTGAAATTAGAGTTAGTCAAGCATTGAGAAATTAATTCACAAATTAAAACCATCTAATACTGTATCAAACATTTTCTCAAGAGTCCTGAAATTTACTCCTCGAGCCTCTTTAGTGCCCTCCATTGTGAAGGTTTTTCCAGTCCCAGTCTGTCCATATGCAAAAATGCAAACATTGTATCCATCTAAAACTGAGGTTGCAAATGGTACATTGTCCTCGAAGATATCAGCTATAAAGAAAAAACAATAAAAAAATTGCTGCTACACGTGTGCTGACATGAGTCGCATTTGCTAGAATAAGCTTTGCAAGACCAAAATCCTAAATCTTCACAGGAGTATAGCTGAAAGTAGATACCTACATTTACAGTTAATTTGAAAATGAGAGATGACAAAATCAAAAAGAAGCAAAAGGAAATTGAGAGACAAGATAGGTCTGCATAAAGTATTCCTTAAATCTGTGTTAAACTATAATCTGTGTTAAACTATGTTCTACATTGCGTTCGCCAATCAAAGTAATTGTAGACTACTGTGACCTCCACCAATCAAAAATTCATTTACCTATAAGAGTTTGTGAAAGGCTATTATTCTCAAGGTAATTGTAGACTAATATCCTGCTATTTCTTTCAACACAACAACCATACAACTTAACCAAATTTTCATGCTCTACTTCAGAGATCACATTAATCTCTGTCAAGTACTCTTTCACCCCTTGTTTTGATTCAGTTGAAAGAACCTTTATAGCAGCAAGTTTTCCATTTTTCAGTCATCCCTAATCATCCCTAATCAGTCATCCCTAATCCAAATCCAAATATGTGACTTCTTTGTACTCATCAATAAGTGGAACCAAATATTTTCCATTTTTCTATAAAGAAGTCACATAGCATCAATTATATACCAGTAAGTGGAACCAAAATCCAAATCCAGAGCCAGATAATATAATTTGTTGTCCTGAATTCGTATTCTGCTCACAAACTTCTGAAAATTGTGATGCTTTCCTGTCCTCAACGTAGTCTCTTATTGTACACAAGTTTGATGGCAGATCTTCAAAAATGACCTGAAACAAAGAACTTATAACATTTCAGCAATTTAAATGTGGATCGATTTACCCTCAAAAGATTGTATCCAATACCAACAAAAACAATTATTCACTCTTTCTTTTTTAAAAAGGAGATATGGCTAAATGTGTCTTGCTTCAACTTATATGGGCCAAACATTTTGAGTGAAAACAATATGAAATACTAAAGTTGATGATATTGATCAAACAAATCAAATTTATAGACAAACCTCTTCCATGATAGTTTCGGAAAGTAACGTATCTCTGCACATGTCCACAGAGTACCTTAGCAGTGTGTGATGATTTCCTAGTTGCTCAAAAGTCCATTTTCCATGGAATGAGTCGAAGTCACCTTCAGCCTGTTCAAAACTGATCTCTTGTTCTAGCTATTCACACAAACCTAACACAACACGAGCATGAAGCACCATATAAAGCAGGCCTTTACACCCTTCCTGCATATTGATTTAACCAACAAATTACATCAATCATACACAAGTTCAAACTTTTATCGGCGATTGTGCTTAGGAGATACATGTATGTATTTACTAATGGTGGATTTTGATGGTAAAACAATTTCTAGCAAGCATAATACAGTGGCAGGAAAATGTACAGTTAATAGTTAAGATTCTCTTGTTTTAACTCTGGTTTATTTTCAGATTGGTCCGTACCTGAAGAATGTGGACTTTATGGTTATCTCGTGATAAAATCTTACTGATTGCTAAATTTGGAACTATCCTGCAACAAATGTTTTTTTGTAGATTGGAGTTAAGTAAAAAAAATGAAAAATAAGACCTAGAAATCCTTTACAGCATGCTCTTTAATATCTCTAGTGTAAAAAGGAAACACGCATTACTTACTCAAGAAGAGTCTCATACGAAGACATAACATTTCATACATCATGAATAGGAGCTTCGACTGTTATGCTTGCAACGACATCCCATTCTAAGAATTAAGGCAACCTAATAAACAATTAAGTATAGATAAGTTACCAAAAGTCCATCAAATCTGCGGAGATGAACTTCATCTACAACACAGGGCTTGTCAAGGCTACAAACTTTTCCAAATATACCCCAATTGCTATTTAACTCACTGGAAGACGCAGACAATGAACCCGAAATTGAAGTGTCCAAACCTTCTTTATCCTGACCAGGTGCCAATTTTTCGGTTTCACATAACGAACCATTTATCTTTTTGACAGAAGATCTATTAACAACCAAAGAAGTTTTATAATACTTTTGAATAGAAGCTAATCATTACCTTTAGAGCTATAATATCATACTCAAGGTTGATCAAAGAAGTATTAAAAATACAATTACACAAAGGTATATTATCGCCCCAAGTTTTTGCCAAATAAAACATATTAGCAACTGTGCAAATGCAATTGAGACATTGTTAAAAAAAATTCAATGCATTGAAGTACATATATCAGGCTAAAGTTCTCCAAATTGATTAAGAATCTCAAAAAAGATGCTAGCAACGTAAAATGTTTTTGCTATAGTCCTGCAAAAGAGAAATACTAACGCATGATAACAGATACTACCATGTCGAATTGAAACCGCCAGGTTTTCAACTACAGTTATGGTTAATATTTATTAACATCTAAACCCTATCCAAGCAGCAAAATATACCTCCATTTGTCTTCCGCTTTCATCCCTGGCAACAAATTTTAGCCTAGCTTCTTCTAAAGTTTCAATAACATCCGGATTGTTGCAAATGCACAAATTTAGGGTTGCAAAATTCAAACTTAACTTTACTAAAGCCGATGTTTTGCGTATTTCAGCAGGTGTTCCTGCTCTAGTACCACAAGCTTTAAGAAATTTGACCTGCAAAATGAGTAACTTAGAAATACTTAGAAAACAATACTGTGTTGCATAGATACAACCTCAAGCAATGCAAACAAAACAGCATATATAAGTTGAGGATAGCTTTTCCTAATAAAACATGACACAATAGTAATGACTTCTAACATTTCAAAATTGGAGAAAAGAAAGCTAAGTGAGGGTCCTAGATTGGTCATTATTCGATTGTTTTCATTTGAATCTTGTAAGGTATAGAAAATAACTTTGAATTGCTCTCATAAATGCAACTCTAAGAAATTATATATACCAAAACTCACATGATATATACCAAAATTCACACCTGTCCATTCACAACTCAGAGAAAATTTCTTCTATAATGATTTCTCTGAATAACTCAGCTTATCCGCAGTGTTGAATAGTAGCAGGGCAGCAGCCTGTAGAAGAGAATTTTCGAATATTACAGTGTCACAATAATTAGCATAACAGCATGACAGAAGAGATATATAACTCACCGTATTAAAGTTGAAGTCAGTGATTTATACTCACCGTATTCTAAGAACACAGACACACGCCAAACCACACATATTGACTATCATCAAATTTCCAAATTAACAATGTTTAGACAACACAATCAACTAACAGAGTCACAAATCAAGAAATCAAATCCACCAAATCAAAAGACATAATTGAATCCACACAAAGGAGAGATATATAACTCAATACCTTGCAATGGAACCCCAAATGCAATAGTCTTAAACCTACAGAGCTTTATAAGCAACATATGAGATCAGTACCTTTGCATAATCAACGAAACAAACCAATAAACACAATCACCAAACAACAAAGACAAAAACAGAAATTTTCAAAACATGAACCAACAAACAAAAGAGCAAACCGGAATCACCCAAAAACAGACCAACACCTCAAAATCTAACCCTAAAATAATAAGAACAACTCTCCAAAAACATGCAACCAGAATCAAGGAAAAACCAATCCTCTAACATTCAATCAAACACCCCAATCACAGAAAAGAATAAGAAAAACGCATAAAGGAATTTAATTAAAGGAAAAAAACAAAACTCTAACATGCAATCTGATGGGAAAAAAATAAAATACCGTTGTGATGAGAAGAACTTATCAGAGAAGATGATCATGGTGGCGGTTGGTGTAGATGAATGCATCAGCCATCAATCAAATTAAATATCCCTGTTTAATTTAGCAAAAATCTCCCTGTTTTCAAAAAGAAAAATTACAATGCTCATCTTTAACATCAATTGATCACAAACACTTATTCAAATGGCTTATAATCTATTTATTTGCAACTTAATCACAACTTATTGCTTTTCTCTAAAAAATTTCCAATTATCTCGAACACTTACTTTCACCCAAATTTTGTATCAAACACTATCATTATCACAAAATAGCTTAATCACAGCTTATTACTTTTGTCTCAAGATTTTCCAACTGTGTCAAACACAGACCCAAAAACATATAAACATAGAACAGAACCAAAGCACAAAACAGCAACAAAACACAGAAACAGAACAAAATCAAAGCACAATAAAAAAAATCTAACAAATAAACAACATGCAAAGTGATAAAAAACAAAACAAAAACATTTAAATCTGATAGCAAACAAACCTGAAAAAGAAAATCAAAACCAAACCTAGAACAAAAACAAAGGACACAAAAAGCAACAAAACACAAACATGCAACAAAATCAAACAACTCAAACCTTAAAACAGCAAGGAACCGGACCAAAAGCTGCTACCTTCTAAATAAACCTGAACAAAAAGATGAAAACCAACATTAGAATAGAACCAAACCACAAAAGAAGCAAAAAAACACAAACATGCAAGCCGATTAAACAACAAAAACCTTACAACCACATACAACCGGACCAGAAGCTTCAATGGGAGAAAAAAAGGAACCGGACAGAAGACATGAGGAAATAGGAGGAAGTAGTTGTGGGAATGAAATAGTGGGAAGCACAATTGAATCATACCGACCCACATATATAGGGGAAGACACCATGATTTACTAATTTACCAAACTGCCCCCACAGGGGCAAAATTGGAAAAAAAACGGACAAGCATTTTCCTATATAGTTTAGTTGATAACCACAAAACAACATACTCTGCCATGCTCAACTCACCCAACTGCCGTTTGCTGTTTCTTTTGTTTCTCTTGTTCTTGATTTCAGTTCCATCTTTTCAACACAAATGTTTAGCTTCGGCTGAGTCTTCTGTTCATGGAAAGACCTTCAAGAGACCTGATCCTTTGCGGCATTTCAAAGACTACAATGGAGAGTTTGATGTTCGAAACAAACATTACTTAGCCGTGAGTTACTTTCCAAATTCAATTCTCTATGTTTGAAGTATTACTCTCTACGTCCCACAATAACTGTCGCATTTGCATGTTTCATACCGATTAATACAAAAAATTATAAATAATTTCTAAACATGTTTCTCATATTTTCTTTCTACTACATGATCTTTTAGACGATCAAATTATGTTATATTAGTTACAATTGCAAAAGAGTGGTACATTTTATAAATGATAATTCTTTAATAGATTAATACATAAAATGCACTATATGTTAATGGAATGGATTTGATCTATTAAGACAAGACAATAGACAATAATTTTGTGGAGGCATATAGAATTGAAA
The DNA here is from genome assembly GCF_051527215.1 of Medicago sativa. NCBI lineage: Eukaryota > Viridiplantae > Streptophyta > Magnoliopsida > Fabales > Fabaceae > Medicago > Medicago sativa. The sequence continues at coordinate 7,714,196 of NC_140753.1, forward strand.
AATTGAGATTGATTGAGTATTGGTTTCTGATCCTTTTCAGTCTGCGGCATTTACAGGAGTTCATGGATATGCATTTGCTGGAGTTTGGTTGTTTTTTGGGGTGGCTTTGGGCATTTTCATGATAGTAAGGTGTTTATGTGGTGGGTCTCTTTCATTACCATGCTTGGATCATTACTATCTCCACATTTTCGTCCTCCTTCTCTTGCTCACATCTCTTGCCATGTAAGTTTTCATTTTCCTACACTACATTTTTTCATGCATTGTATGCTATGAAGCTCATACAAACACAAACGTTGGACACAATACTTACTGACACGTCAATACCAATAATAATATAAAAAATAAAAGTAATTAATGTAACTACATCGACATGTGACTGACACCAGACTTGCCTTCAATATAAAGTATCGGTGCTATATTGATTTGAAGTGTAAGCACTTACAAATTTAATGTATAAGTTGCTCTTATAATTAAAAATAGCATCAAGTAAACTTCATGGTAGATAATAGATATGTATGAAATGTTGTAAAAGTCTCAATGTCATTGGATGAAAATGAAATTGAAGCAATTATGTATATATAACAGAGTTGCCTCAAGTTTTGTACTTGCCACAAGTCAGAAGACCATAAGGAGGACAGAAAAACTGAAAGACACCGTGGTTGGTATAGGAGAAGAAGCTCTTGGGGCCATAAACAGAGTAATGAGAACAACTAAACAGATGCAGTATCTTCTTCTTCCTTATAATCCACAAATATGCGCGAGTTTGAATTCCACTACCGATGATCTCAGAACAAACTCGCGTGTGATTCGTCGTTTTATCGACAAAAGTGAACAATCATTCAACAAAGCCATTGATACTTTGTATGCATTAAACTTGATTTCCCTTTAAATAAACTAATTGTGTTTCTTGCTTTTTAATTTATTGATTTGATGCTCTTAATGTGTCTTAGGCATACAGCACATATAGTTGTTCTAACGGTCAACTTAGTAACACTAGTTGCAGCACTAGGTAAGCATATATTAATCCAATAGAACTATAGAAACTTTACCATTATTAATATTTGGTTAATTTCCTTACACAATTAGTGAAATTAAAACCATTTATTTGATTTAACTAATGGTTTTGTTACTTTGTTGTTGAGTCAGTTCTAATGCTACTGCATTGGCGTCCTGGATTCATAATGTAAGATAAAATGCTATTTTTTAAGTTCTTTTATTTCCAAAAAAGAAAAAGAATACTACCACTCTATCTTCTCGGGAATGAAATATAAGTAAAAATGATTTAAAAAGTCAAATGTATTGGGTCTAAATTTTTTGACCAGATACATTTGACTTTTTGAATATTTTTTCATATGTTTCATTTGAGGGTTATTAAATAATAAAAGTTGGTGATTTTTTTTTCTTCTGATTTTGTTATGATTAATTTATATTTTGAAATTTGTTTAATTTCAGCCTAATTCTGTGCCTTTGGATCCTAACAAGCCTTTGCTGGTTCTTGACTGGTTTTGATTATTTCCTTCACACGTGAGTAAACAAACTCAAATGATCGATTATATTTGCAACATATTTCATCCGGACATTATTATAAACAAAAATTCATTTTTCAGATTTTTTCACTGATGTGTAGTTGGTCTATACCATAAACAAGATGACTAAATGCGTTGAATGAATCTAAAAAAGAAAAAAATTGCTTATAACAGTGACTGTCGTAACGATTAGATTGTAGTAATCAAACTCTCTTTTCATTGTGGATGCAGTTTTGCAAATGATGCCTGCTCTGCCTTTGAGGACTTTGAGAAAAACCCACAGAACAGTAGTTTGGGTTCGATGTTACCATGCATTAATGACTCATTCTCCGGAAAATTGATAGCTCAAATTGGCAGCACCATCCACACTTTCATTGTTGAGGTACAAAATTTTATTGTCATTCACTTAATCACAAAGAAATGCATACAAATTGTTTGATAGTTTCTGATATAATGGTTTCTTTGTGTCTCAGTTGAATTCTGACGTGTCACTCATGTATCAGCTGCTAGGAATAGGCGAAGAAAATGAAGTATTAATTGGAGTCGTGAAAATTTGTAACCCTTTCTCAGGGCCACCAAACTACACCTACATTCCACGCAATTGCCCTCGTGACGCCATTCGGATTGGAGATTTACCAAAAGTAAGTCACGAAACTCTCTCACTTAATGAATACCCTTTTAAAATTCGACTTTTTTCATAGGCTTAAGTCATAACTACGGTCTACTAGTGCTTTTCTTGAGAGTTAAGTTACGTAAAGGGCGGCCTATAGACTTTATTAAGGTTCACCATTGAATACCAATAGACGAGTGAAGCTGCCAAAGAGGAAATGTCTACCATCGTCCACCAGATCAGTGTAAAGAGAGTGAAAGTCGTTGTGATCATCGGTTCTTAAAGGAGTGGCAATGTTATGAGTTACATGTCGAGTAGAAAAGAAAGTTCAGTGTGATACTTAAACTAGGGCGTTCTCTCGTCTAATAGACTAATTTTTTTGGTTGAACTCTCCTCATAAACTATAAGTCATAACAAATTCACAAGTAATATACCAATATAGGGTGCGTTTGTTTCAACTCTAAAAAAAATAGATTTTATGTTAAAAAAATGTAGAGATTTTTTTTAGAGATTTCAAAAAAAAAATCTAAAGTTATTTTTGTTTGCCTACTACCCATAAAAATCCATTTTAAAAAAAAAGAGTTTTAACTTGTACATGTGTTACCTCCTTCTTGTTGAAAATAAATAAATTTTGAGAAAAGCTAATCCTTATAGCTTTTCATTTTAGGATCAAAATAGATTTTTTTGATAAAATGATTTTTCTAAAAATTCTAAACAAACACTTAAATGAAAAATAGATTTTTTTTTGAAAAAAATCTTAAACAAACGGGACCATAATTTAATTTAATCCCAAATTTTATTTGAAATGCAAGTATATAGATATTTGACTCATGTATTTATACGTTATAGGTTCTTGTAAGGTACACATGCCACCAAGATGATACAAAAGAGGAATGCAGAAGAAATGGGAGATTTCTTCCACAGACCTCATACAACATGGCTCATGCATATAGTAGATCAATCCAGGACATGCTTGATATATATCCAGACTTGCAAAAACTATCAAAATGTGCCATTGTGAAGAACAAAGCTGCTGAAATTGTGTTGCATCAATGCAAACCAATAAGAAAATCAACTAAATTATTGTGGGCATCTATGATGTCTCTTTCCATTATTATGGTAGTCTTGGTATTCACCTGGGTGGTAGAGACTCTTCGATGCTGGGATAAACCCCTTTCAACGAATACATGTTTTAGGACTCACACATCTAGATAGAAAATTTTATTTGTAAAGAAATTTTAAGGCACAAAATTAAAGGAAACGATAGTAATTGGATAAGGGTGTGATACATTTTTTGGGGTTAGTTTTTTCATTTCTCAAGTATAGCAAATAACTCCATGCATGTCGTAAGACAATTGGTTGGCGAATAATATGTAAAAATTTCAAATATTTGTTTTTAAGTGTGAATATATATTACATGTTTGTGGGGATGTATTTACTTTTAATAATGGAAATAATACAACAAACAAGAAAATGAAAAAAAAAAAAAAAAGAGATGCATTTTTTGGACAAACACTACGAGAATTTTGTTCACCCAAACTATGAAATTTATAGTCAAACAACAGGAGCATAGAGATGCATTTTTTGACACCTTGTTCAACCTTTAACGTGGTTTGAGAGTCGGATTTACCTATAACACTTGGGAACAAAAATGATATCTTAACACAAAAAGCAAATATCAAACATCGTACATAAAATATGGTCAGATTCACTTTTTCGATTTTTTTTTTTATATCTTTTTTTCCTTCCTCGGGACCATTCACACAATGAATGCTACGGCCTACATGTATTTTACGATGTTGCTTTTTTATGTCGATTCTGGTTGTCAACATAACACAACTCATTTGTGTAACTATGGTCAAAGCTAGCTTGAAACTGTATGTAACGGTTTGAAGTTCTGCATTAATATTACATCAATGCTATATGGAATGAAAGTTCATTTCCACGAGTTGCTTGAGTGCGCGCGCAATATGCTTCTCTCACATGTTACTCTGGTACAATAGTGATAATGAATATTTTTAAAATCAAAATAAAGAAAAACTCAAAATTAATTGATAAAAATTATCAAGAATGCTCATTATACTCTTTTCTCTCTCATTATGCTCGCACCTTATTCGGTTTAAGGGGTGAATTTCTAACCACTGAACAGCTTAAAAAGAGATTAACCTCAAATTCTAAAAGAGCATGAGGGAGGAAAAAACACTTAACCATATTGTTTTAATAGATATTGAACTACATTTACAAAGATACACAGTCATTATGCTATGCTTGAACTCACGGAAAATCTTCAAGGTAGTGATTATATGCGGTCTTCAATCTAGTAGTTGTTACCACAACAATGTTTTTGATTGTGGAATATACAACAAAAATATTACAGAACGATTTTTTAATTAAAAAAATAGTTAAGGACTTTGTTGCATCAAACAAGAAAGATAAACCAAATTTTAAAATAGTTTTATTTATCTTTTTGAATACATAATAAAATGTAGTCCTTCCTTATTCATCTCACACATACATATATGACACTCACTTATCAATTAGTATATTCCTGGGGTGTCTGGTGGTGGGTTTATTACTGGGATGCCTGGTGGTGGGTATATTACTGGAGAGTCTGGTGGCGGCGGAGGTGGTGGTGGAACTAGAAAACATGCTCCACAATAAGTTTGTTTAACACATTTGGGAACGACAATAACACCGATAAGACATCTACAACAATATATGCAGTCTAAATCTATTTTGCAGGAGTTAGGACAATTTTCCTGACAAATTGTATCTTTTTGAGCAAATACAAAATTATCGTGGATTCCTTCTGCTTCAGATTCTACATGCATACCTGCGCTCACAAACAATGTTTTTTTTTTGGTGTACGCTCACAAACAATGTAAACACACAAGAATAAATTTATGTATGTAATATGTTAAATAAAGATTTGAAGGGTTATTTCGTTGAAGTAAACAAATCACAATGCCATACATAAAAAATTCTCAGTTTTATAAGTAATTGTAAACCAATTGTTAAAAAGATAAGAAAAGAAAAAGATCTTAAACCTGATACAATGATGGAAAAAATCATCAAGAATGCCAAGTTGAGAGCGTAATTCCATTTGGTGCCCATTTTGTTCATAAAATGTATATAAAAAAAACATGCTTATATAGGATACAGGTGAAATCACATTGTCCAATAACAATTTTTTATTGATAAATAAAAATAAAAATATAATATCTATGCTGTATTCACTTTCCAAATTCAATGTTTGAAACAAACACTACTTAGCCGGGAATGGGATTTCTCCACTCGTAAATGAGTGACGCAATGATAATGTTAGTCGTCCAATCAAAATAAATGTCAAAATATTTTATTGTGTAAAACTAAGTTTAAATCTGAATTTTTCGATTACAAATCAACGGACAAGGTTTGTTACAGTTTGTGCGTGTAAATTCTATAACAATGAATCGAGGTTGTCCACTTAGTTGCGAGTCACTTTTCAGTTTCGACGGAGTGAGTGATAACGCAATCTGCAGATTGAGAAAGAGAGTGATATTTTTTTAAAGGGAAACTGTTTTTTATATAATATTATTAATTAATTATAAAATGAAAATCCTTAGGTCGGGCGGTCAACAAACCGATTTAACCAAATGACTTTTTAAGTCAGCTGGTCAACCTATCAACTTAAGGAATTTAGCATAAATTTTTTCTTTTCATTATTCTATCAACCTTAAGTCAGGTAAGCTTATAACCGACTTAAGAAAGTTTGAAAGAATTGCAAAACTACCTTCGCGTCACCTGTTAAGTCGGATGGCAGAGCGAACCGACTTAAGCATGATTCTAAAACGTACTTTGTGTACTAGTGATAATTTCTAAACAACTTCTTCAGTCTTCATACTTTCTATTACATCATAACTTAGACTATAAGTTATATGTTTTTTTTCAAGCAAGACTATCAAGTTATATGTTGATTGCAATTGCATAAGAGTGACACATTTTATGAACAATCTGAAATCAATCACGAAGACTGATACGAATATTAAGGCAATACTGATGCGTTGGAGGCAAACCCGAATTCTCAAAACCTGTAAATTTCAACATATCTGAAGCAATCAGGGAATCTAAGAAAAGAGAACATCCACCATCAACGACAATAACCGTTTGAAATGAACCAATCTGTCCACCCGCAAGGAGGGTGACAGATCTGAAACACCCAGTCTCAAGGTCCACCTCACAAACGCAACCAACCAAGTTGATAGGAGCGTTCCGCCTCAATCTCAAGCACCCAAACGAAAATAGCTTCAAACAGAGGCATGACGAGGAGCCCAAATCCAATATAAACTTATGAAAAAACTCAATAACATATACTTCCTCCGTTCATTTTAAAAACCTCAATAACACCTACCTCTCTCTCTCTCTCTCTCTCTCTCTCTCTCTCTCTCTCTCTCCTCTCTCACATAACAAACAATTGTCGGTACGATGTAGTATCTACAAAATTTCACGAACCGATGAAATTTTTCATTCCTTAAACAACTTTATATAACAAATTCAATCATGATTTGATTTATGAGCACCTCTATATCAATCTTGTAAGTTTCTTCTTTTCAAAGTCAGCTTTATAACACATGATGAAATTGATTTCTAGAAATCTCCTCTTCCAAATTTTTCCGACTTCACCGTTTGTGGGAAGAAGCATTATTGATGATATTTTTAGTCAGGTTATTGTATTTTTTTTTTTATGTTTAATTTAATCTACTTAATGTAAAAAAATTAATGTAGGGAAGCTACTCATTTTGGTGATGTTAATTTGCGTGGTTAGTGAAATTTTGTATGAAAACCATCGTAATATTTAGCAACTCTCTTAACTTAAGAAAAATTTAACTTTCCTCCAACTCTTTTAATCAAAATTGATTTTATCATGGAACCATTATTATAGGAAATCAAATTTAGTTTTATAAAATTTTAAATTTGTACCAACAAAAATCAAACTGTTGAAAAGAAAAAAAACTTAATTTTATCGAAAATAAATGATATGAAAATAATGAAGTAATGATATGAAAAATCTGCGTAATAAGAAAAGAAAGTCGTCTCATCATGATTAGAGTTACCCCATAAATAAATGGTTATTTAATTAAAAGAGTAATGTTTTACCCCCACAAAATTTGAATGAATGTTAGTTGATGCATCATGATCACCGTGTTTGCCACATGAGTGTATTTAAATGTTGAGTTGTCGTATATTGTCCTAATTTTATTGGACAAACAACCGTAAAAAATCTAACACTACGTACGACTAACCTTATCTCATACAAGTAAAAACACTGCACAAAGACAAGTCCAACTAAACTAAGAGAGAAAAAGCAAGCAACAACCACCAACACAAGTACAGAACACAGAGGAATTAGAATTGATTACACTCTACACTTGTACTGTTTTAATGTTCTAGATATGTCACAGTAAAAAAGTAAAAAACCAAATTTGGTTGCAAATCAATGTCATCACTCTGAAACCCAGTTCCAGATCCAAACGTCACTTGAACTTAACAACTACCCAAAATAACATCATTTTACTACCCAAAATAACCTTATTTCGGTGACAGGGTGTCCTTAGCATTGAAAAAGCACCACCAAAACCGCATGTCTGGAAGTTCTGTTCATTCCTTTGTTCTGGTTGTACCAAGTAAGTGAGTTAAACTCTTTCACTTTTAGGGTTTATTTTCTTTCCTTTTTCTATGTCAACTTCAAGCTTTGTTAATTCTTGGTTCTGAACTGTGGTGTGTGTTTGCTTAGTGGATCTGATTCTTGAGGCTACCCTCTTGATTTTTTTTTTGGTTGTGGCACAATATGATTCCTAATTATTATCATGATTTATTTATATATTTGTTTATTTACTAAGTAGGGTGATGATAATATAATGCATTGAATTGCTTATAATAAACATGGAAAAGAGGTGGCAACTTATTGTAACAAATCATGTAATGAAACTGAAAAGGGAATAATCTCAAATCTTAATTAGGCAAAAATTAATTGTTATCATTTGTAGTTATCTATAACTGGATTTATTTTATAGCAATGGGTGATGAGTGATGAAATTATCTACCATGTTGGTTAGATGTACGTGACTTTAATTTGGTTACTTTGTTCAGGTTTCGATAGGTCGTTGCATTTTGTAAATTGTAGCATTTTCTTGATTAAAAGGAAGAAAAAATGAGGATCAGGAACAAATGCAAGAAACAAACGACTTTACGTTGTGATGCTGCAGGGAGCAGATGTTCGACTTCTGTTTTTGTATTGAGCTTGTTAGGATGTTTGCTTTTGTTTCAATTATTATATTCCTATGTTCATCACGCGGACAGACATGGTGGTGGAGAGCCGAGGTTGCTGGTGAGTAATCATCCGCAATTTCGTGAGCTTCAAGAAGTGGAAGAGGAAAGCCTTCATGTTCCTCCGCCGAAGGGAAAGAGGTCTCCTCGAGCAGTAAAGCGGAGACCGAAACGGACAACTACACTGATCGATGAATTCTTGGATGAAAATTCCCAAATGAGACACGTGTTTTTTCCTGGTCGTAAAAGAGCTATAGATCCGATTCTGGCTGTTGAGAATGATAAGTATCATTACTACCCGGGGAGAATGTGGTTGGATACTGATGGTCATCCTATTCAAGCCCATGGAGGGGGCATTCTGTATGATAAAAATTCAAGGACATACTATTGGTATGGTGAATATAAAGATGGGATCACCTACCATGCTCACAAGAAAGGAGCCGCCCGGGTAATTCCCTTTTTTAAAGAACTTTTGTTTTCTTTGCTAGTCGTTATTGCCCTTATAACTTTAGGGTTTTATGTAGCTTTCATTTTTACACCAATAATGCTATTCAGTACGAGGAAGTAAATCATGAAACTCGCGATTGGAAACATGGCTGTCGCAGATTTTTTTTAATATCAGAAAAATACAATATTGATCTTTTTACGGAAAACGTGAATGATGGTCAGCGTTATTCATGACTTTCGTGAATCTTTATTCCGTACTAAGAGTATTTCCCTTTTGTTTTCGTGAAGTATCTATTCTTATCAGTTTAATATTTGATATGTGGGCCGGCCACCACAATAGCTTGCTATTGGGTTTCTAATGCGTCGCTTTTGCCAAGCACTATAGCAATTGTCTGGCGCACCCCACAACAAAAAGTGGCTAGTTAGCATCTTTTAGTTATTTTCAAAAGGATAGACAATAATACCTCCATTCCAGCAAGTCGCTTGATTAGAGATGCATGTTTGACACTCATATCTTCTAGTTGCGTACTTATCAATGCATGTATCTTGCGATAGATTATTGTTTAAGGTGTTGTGTGCTTCATTCCCATTTTAACAAAAACTTGCATAGATCTTAAGTTCAAAACATGTTTGCTTTATGTTTAGACTATAGCTTATTGTGGGGAAATAATTACCTCTTCCCTGAAGCTTTCTGAGAAAAGAGAGCTTTAGGTATAAAATAACCAGCAAGTATTTAACATACATAAGCTTTTCTAAGCACATCGAAGTCTTTGGCAAAAATTTGGTCTCACTTTGCTCTCAATATGCTAAAGTTGGCATACATTATCATTGTCTTATTAGTGTATGGAAATGAGATATATAGTGATCTTCAAATTAAATTGGTGGAGATATTAGCAAAGTTAAGGTAGTGTTTGGCCAGTTTGTTAAGTAACCAATACAGCACTGCTATATTGCTATTACATATCAGGATTTGGAGCAACCACGACGAAAAACGTTAAGCTATTGTGATTCTGCTACCACTGCAATAGTGGTGGATTTTTGCATGTTGATGATAGCGGTTATTGGTTAAACAGCGAAAGTTTCTGTTTTTTATGCTTTTTCCCCCTAATGATCACATTAAAAATATCATTTGAGCTGCATATGGCATATTTTTAAAAACATTTAAATTAAAATAATGCTGAGTCGGTGATGAGATGGGGTCTCATATAACCTCCTAAACCCCAAGACCTAGGTAATCTCTCATCACTAAACTGCCTCTGGCCTCTCCAGCTTCTCTTTTTACTTCATACTTCATCTCCTTCAAGACATTGATTCTGAGGATTCAATTGAAGAAGTCGAAGAAAATGCCTCATTATCTGAAAAAATGAGGATAATGATTATGTTGGGGAAGAGGAGAATAATTAGATCTTTTTATCTTTTATCACTAGATAGATTTACATTAGTTGTTTTGAACTACTGAGATTTTGAGTTATGTCGGTCACTTTTTTTAATTTCTGTTAATGCATTATTTTATATACAATTATTTATATCAACTGCTTTGCGGCTTTCTCTATTTGCCTTCTACGCTATTTCTCATAGCAGAATTTCGGCAATCCGTTATTTTCCGCTATTCATGATTAATAATACTACAGTTGGCACATGGACAGAACTAAATGGGACATCCTGTTCTGTTTTTTTACCTTGTCCTGTTCTATACTACTTTTAATATTCACTCGTCTATCAACCAATCTCTTCTTAAATGTCTTTTTAGTTTGGATCTAAATCTAATGCAAATACTTACATAGAGAAACTTTCATTTTGATAACGGAAAAACAAATGCAAAAATAAAATTGTGCTACAACAGAAATTGAGTAGGTTCAAAGCCTTTTCTTATTACTTAACAAGAAGCTCTTATAACCCACTTGGGTTGGCCTGGTGGTATTGGCTTGGGATCTGAGAGTGTGCTCCTCCTCGAGGTCTCAGGTTCGATTCTACCCGGTGCCAATTTAGGTGGGCTAGTTTAGCTTCTTCAAAAAAAAAAAAAACAAGAAGCTCTTATTTCCATTGGCTCTTTGTTCAAGACTCTGAGAAATCGATTGATTATAAGTATTAGAATATGGAATTTTCTTAGTCAACTCTTATTCAACTTAAGTTCTTATTATTGAACAAGAAGTTCTTATTTCTAATAGACCTAATCATATTTACAATTTGATAATCCTATAAAAATGTTTTGCCTATATTGCCTACTGTTGAGTTCTTAGACGAGTCAGAAATTTTCATGGCTCTGTATTCATAACAAAGAAAGAAAAAGATGCTATTTTTTTCACATTCCATATGGTCTTCCATTAGCTCATGTCGATGGCACGATTTGAAGTTATTGCACAACTCAATTTATTTTGAACTGGACTTGAGATTAGCCATACTAATTGATAGGTACATCTCGTCGACTAACTAGTTCACAAGAGAGTGACTCGCCATCTTATCTTTTTCATTTGTCACTTCATCTTTCTATTAGCAAGAGCAAAGATTGTATGCTAGGTTCTTTCTATTAGCCTTGAATATTCACTTTGATGCATAATTTTGACCTAATGGTTCTTTCTTTATCATCCAGGTTGACATTATTGGAGTTGGCTGTTATTCATCCAAGGATTTGTGGACCTGGAAACATGAGGGGATCGTATTGGCAGCAGAGGAAACAAATGAAACCCATGATCTGCACAAATCTAACGTGCTCGAGAGGCCAAAAGTGATTTACAATGAGAAGACTGAAAAGTATGTGATGTGGATGCATATCGATGATGCTAACTACACCAAAGCGTCTGTTGGCGTAGCAATCAGTGATGCACCTGATGGTCCTTTCAATTATCTCGGTAGCCACAGGCCGCACGGATTCGAAAGCAGGGATATGACAGTTTTCAAAGACGATGATGGCGTTGCATATATAGTCTACTCCTCCGAAGACAACAGTGAGCTGCACATCGGACCCTTAACCCAAGATTATCTCAATGTGACATCTATCATGAGAAGGATTCTCGTGGGACAACACCGAGAAGCACCGGCTCTCTTCAAGCATCAGGGTACATACTACATGATTACATCGGGTTGCACGGGGTGGGCCCCAAATGAGGCACTAGCGCATGCAGCAGAGTCAATCATGGGGCCGTGGGAAACTATGGGAAATCCATGCATGGGAGGGAACAAAATGTTTAGACTAACAACATTCTTTGCTCAAAGTACTTTTGTGCTTCCAATTCCTGGTTTCCCTGGAGTGTTCATCTTCATGGCGGATCGATGGAATCCGGCTGACTTAAGGGACTCGAGATATGTATGGTTACCTTTGATAGTGGCGGGACCGGCAGATGAGCCTTTGGAGTATAGTTTTGGATTCCCATGGTGGTCAAGAGTTTCTATCTATTGGCATAGAAAATGGAGATTGCCTCAGGGGTGGAACCCCTTTCAAATAATGTAGGCTGTTGTGTTTTGTACATTCATTCAAAGTCATCATATACAAATATACTTGGGTATATATGTGTTGTGTATCAAGCACATTGTGCATTACTCATAAACAAATATAGAAACATGGAATCTCAATAATGTTCAGCAGTCTTGATAGTTGACATCTCTTGCAAATTTTAAGGCCATTCGAGGGAGCTAATGTATGTATATCGAGAAAGATTATTCACTTATCATTGGAGTTTTGGTAATAATGTAGCATTGTTGATTAGCTGTGCATGGTGTGCAGGTTTAGTTATATGTAAAATGATTCATTCATGTCTATGTACTTCATGGTTTTTCTTATTGCTTCATCGGTAACCACTGATTCACTACTGCTGAGGAATTGTTACGGGAACTGATCCTCAGCAGTGTAAATTTTCTGAAGTGGAATCCTAGCCACTGATTCACTACTGCTCGAGTGGACCAAACAAAATTGAAGGGTCAGGATCACCACTGGACACTCGAGTGAGGTTCCGAACCCGCTAGGGAGGATCCGTTTTGGAATTGCTACACAAGCATGAAGGTGGTAGCAGAATGGAGATGTCCATTTCATGTATGTTTGATGCGTAGCACATAAAAAGTAATGGTTGAGATGAAATATTTTGCTATCCATTCATTTTGTTAAAATTAAATATGATTTGCCTTATGCTCATTTGATTGAGAGAATTGCAATCACATCCCTCCAAAGATTCCATCGCTTTGTCCTTCCTCCTCAATCATAGGCAGGTCTGAGTAGCAAGTGCTGACCAGACTGAGCCCAAATGACCTATTTATAAAGAGAATTTCTTATCATACTCTATTTATTTTTCACGCGTCCTACAACATTTTGTATTGTATATTTCAAAAGCATAAGATACGCTAAAAAACTTGTCATTTTTCGGATTTTAGAATCCGAAAATAAGTCGCGTAAGAGGGTGAGAAAAGAAACTCACATTTATAAATTAAGGCATCTTGGGTGGGTCATGATATCGTTTCCATTATTTTTGAAAATGTAGTTTGTCATTCCATATTCTTCTATATGAGTTTTAAGAAAGCAAGCACACCCTAAGTTTTAAGAAAGCAAGCACACCTTAAAATACATGTATGATAACTCAGTTTTATAATACTCCCTTCGTTCATGTTTGATTCTTGAAGGTTTTTTTTTCCTTTCCAAAACCATGGTTCTATCGAATTAGAATCCTTTCCATTTAGGGTCCCTTCCATTTATTACTCTCTCTATCTCTCCCATTTAGAGAGATAAAAACACAAAAAGGTTTGAAAATAATCAATAGTGACGGGACCCACTACATACTTTTTTTGTATTTATCTTTCACTAAATGACATTATCCATTTATTTTAAACAAATGAAGATGATCTTTACTTTCTATTTGTCTATTAGGAAACCAAGATGTAATTAATGATGTTTTTTTTTTTTGTATACCCTTAAAAAAGTAAAAGAATGCATTAAATAAATTTTACTTGTGATAATTGAATTAAGGTTAAAAAAGTCTAACCGTCTTATTCGGCTCTAGTGATTAATAAGTTTCAAATGCTTTGTTTGTGAGTTTGGAGGGGAAGGGGAGGAAAGACTTGGAAAAAAAAGGAAGGAGTAAGTGGAAGAAATAGAGGAAATTTGGAGGAGAGACCTTGGGGGGCTTATTTTTCTTCAAATTATAAAACCCTCATAATTTGGGAAACTAAAAAATTGTATTGAAGGAGGGTTTTGAGGGGTTTGGGAGGGTTTATATGAATTCTTCAAATTTAATATATGTTGTTATAATATTTTTAAAATTAAGAATATATTAATAATAAGCATTAATTTATCACTCTTTCAAAAAATGTGAAAGATTTTTCAATTTTCCTCAATATTTCTCTCCCCCCAAAGCCTTTCCTTCCCTTCCCCTCCAAATTCCCAAACAAAGCCTAAATAAATAATTGTTCATCAGAACCTGAGTCTAATTTATAAATGGAACAATTATCAGTCATACTTTACTTACTTTCCGACTAAACTGAACTCCAAATTATCACAAGTCATTTTCTCTTGAGAACAAGAGGGTTAACACACAAAAAAGTTTAAAAGAGTCTAAACATATAAACCTTTATTATTTTTTAAATTTGTGTTTGAGTCTTAAACCCTATTTCGCTTATGAGTCTTGTGTAACATTTTAGAAATAATATAAATGAAAAAAATAATGTAATTTTAACCAATTAACCTTATAAGTAATATTAGTGCATTCATGATTAAAAAAATACAAATCGTAAAACTAACTTGGAAGAATGTACAATTAGGATAGAGAAGAAAATGATTAATTTTACATATTAAACTAAAAATACACTCATTTTGGAACAATTTTTTATAAATGTACCCCTCATTATGCAACAAAAAGAGCAACTTAAAAAATATTAACTTTAAAAAAACAAATTCAACTTTAGTTGATACAATTAGTTTTTTATTTCTCATAGAATAATTTTACTAAAAGTAACTTGTTTTAGACGTGTCAAACATTAAATGTGGATATGTTCTTCACTTGAAAATTATACTAATCTAAATAATTACTAAATAAATGTGTAAAAATATAAATAATTAACTAATATATAAATATACTATTTTTCTCGAAAATTATAGCACCTTGTGTGTCCAATATGTTATCAAAATGAGTGAGCTAACTTTTGCTTATATTCCTAAATTAATCCATGTCTCATATAATAAACTGATTTTTTTTAATAATAATTCGTACTAGTTTTCATATAAGTTTAGATTGTAACTGGGGTGTGAATTAGGTTTCTAGGAATATTGGTCAATTTTTAAGAATTTCACGTTGTTGATAATTTTTCCAGTAACGTATGAATGCGGTTAAATAAAAGAGTAAGGGAAGAAGAAATAACACAAGAGTAGTGGTTCCCCTCTAAACCTTAGGGTACTCCACTCCCTTCACACTTCATGAAGGAATTTGATGTAAGATTTTTCCTACATGTCATATAACTATGTACACGTGAGTATATATACGATCGTTTCCACAGGGAGTTACGTTAATCATAAGCATTTTCACAATCGTTCAAGTTAAGGGTTTGGATATAATTTGTTTGTTTGTAACACTATATCCATATATGACACTAAAGTAAAAACGAGAGGGGATCGAACTATTTCGCTTGCGGTATAAGATAACGAGCAAGCATAACAGCAACAATCTCTCGATCGATTAACAGACTCTAGCTTTATAACCAATATTATTACAATCATTTCTACAATATCCTTCGTGTCCAAAGCGACATCGTTATTTCCAAGTTAGCGTTTAAACATTAGTGTCCAAATTCCTTAAACGATAACAAAGTCGATCGGATAACTTAATCGACCGTGTCCAGCCTGATTAAGTATCCGAAAGCATTAAAATCTTGATTAAAAGTAATTATCAAAGGTTTACAAACTTGTCAAGAGTGATATAACATAAGATAGATTGTTATTCTAGTTCTAGATTCAAGAGTTTGTGTCCAAATCATCTTGAATCTCTTTGAAAGCATTAAAAGCAAGAATAACAACAATATTGAATCATTAAGCTAGAACCTTATATATTAAAAGATCAAAAGATTACATAATAGCTTGATAGTTACCTCAATACTACAAAGAATGTGATAGTTACACATAGACATGTAAACTAATGCAAGGAATGAAGGAAAGATGAAGATTCCATGCCAAGATCCTTGATGTCTCAATGAATCTAGGGTTGAATCTACTCCTTAATCACTTGCTTTGTGTTTCTCTCTATGAAATAGCTCTAACCTCTCTCTAGAAATGTATAAAATGTTTTAATGGAATAGTGAATAGTCCTAGAGAGAGGGAAAACTTGTATTTAAATGGGCTAAAAACGTGTAATCTCGCTTAAGCGAGATTCATCTCGCTCAAGCGAGAAGCCTAAATATCCAACCATGGCCAATGAAGTCTTGCCACGTAGCCCTGCTCCTTGATGAAGTTGCATCTCGCGTAAGCGAGTTAGACCTCGCGTAAGCGAGGTTGCTTGAAACTTAAACCGCCTTAGAATCCTGCTTGAGCGACATGGAAGCGAGATGGAAAGCGAGATGCTCATCTGATCCCTGGAGAAATCTCGCGTAAGCGAGATGATCTCGCGTAAGCGAGATTCTAAAAGTACACAAGCGACCTGGAAGCGAGTTGTAAGCGAATGTTGAGTTTCTCCCTGGAGGAATCTCGCTTAAGCGAGATGACCTCGCGTAAGCGAGATTTGCTTGGTTCACACACTTGAGTTTTGGTCCTTGCTTGTCATTTCCTGCATAAATTGGGTAGAATTAGGCATATAAAGCATAAATGGTATAATTACAACAATTGATTGCTTTTCCGTAGATAACTTGCATAACAAGTCACTAAAAATGCCTCTTTTTCCACATGAAATATATTACAATTGAGCACTTATCAAACTCTCCCCAACTTAGCTTTTAGTTTGTCCTCAAACAAAAGAATCAAAAGGAAACTCACAAGGCTTTGGACAAGCTTTCTAGCACAGTACCAAGCAAGTCAAATCAAATAAAATTTTTCAAGTGGTGATTCAAATGTGAATGCACCGGCAAGCATGAAGTTCTCCATTATTCCTAGCACAGCTATAAATGTGAAACAAGTCCTAAGCATAAAATACACATCATAAACTGCAAAGTATAGACATAACTATCTATGAACCACACCTAACACACTTCTTTAAAAGTAATTGCAATATAATGATAACAATGAATGAGGTAATGAACACACATCCAACAATCATGCTAACATCCTATTTAAGTTAGGTGTCCATCCAAATATCGTTTCAAAAGGCATAAAAACATGGATCAAAAGGTCTTGCAAGGGTTATAACTTGGCCGGGCTACAAAAGAAATGTCATATGTGGGGCAATTGATCAGAAAGCCTATCAAAGAGGAACATTTTTTTGTATCACAACTTGAAATCCATATACTTCCCTACCAAGAATTACAATCTTTGGTGATTAACAATCAAACTTATAACCTTGACAACTTATTCTATTTTTTTTTTTTTTTGATTTTTCTCTATCTTTTTCTTCTTTTTCTTTTCTTTTCTTTTCTTTTTCAAATGTACAACTTTTTCTTTGATTCAATGTTGTCAGGTTATTTTACAACTTCACCAGAACTTAACATATAATGCCTCCTTTTTCTCCCCAACTTGAATACAACAAAACTCTAATTGAATGTTCCCCTATCCTAAGGCAAGGGACAAAGTACAAAAAGGTTAAGGGTTCAGCAAAGTAACATTATCAAAGTCCTATAAGATTCAACCATGAACTGGATTTTTGAAAAATTTCAGGCAAATTCAACAAGCATTGTGCTTATGAATATTGACAGTTCATGTTTGAGGACTTGATTCATTTGGCTCAGATTGGGGTATCAGATACTCACTCTTCTCACAGGTAGGCTTTATGTGGTCAAGTAGGTTACTCTCAATTCAAAAAGTGCCTTGATCCTTTCCATGCTTTCAAACAATTCAAATTAATTATCAGATTTAACATAACTAAAACAAGTTAGACGGTGATTATTGGTCCCCAGCATATATACAACAGATTGAAGTTACCTCACATTTATGTTAAGTACTAAGTGGTTCAAAAATATTTATGTTTATGAAAAGAATTAGATGATATATATTTTGTGCAAAGTACAAATTTCACATTCATAGTAACGCCTAGAACAACAGGAAACCAATACCTTGGCATTGCGCTTTCTCACAATTCATATCATTATCACTCACCTGCTTTTGCTCAATAATTGGCTCCATGGAGCACTTTAAACTTTGATGTTCATGAGCAACTTTTCTTTTAACGAAACACAAGCAAGATTAATCAAAAATTTCATCCAAAGCAATAAGTTAAAAACCAAACAACAAGCTAAGCTATTTAACCCAAAATGAAATTAAAATTAAACCAATGTATTGAACACCCAAAACCGTGCTCAAAAAGTATAAGTTCAAAAGCGATAAAATTGTTCCAGCATAAAAATAAAAACATAAACTAAAAAGTCAAAGCAGAAGTCAAAGTAAGATAAGCATCACTAAAAACATCAAAAGAATGCGGTCAGTGTGCCGCATCATCATCCATATCATCCTGCTGAGATAAATGGACACTGGCTGTCCTCTCTGGATCATCATCGACACCATGCACACTAGCTGTCCCATGCACACTAGCTGTCCCATGCACACTAGCTGTCCTCACCGCATCACCACCAATGTGGACACTGGCTGTCCTAGTAAAGTCATCAGCTGCTCCACCAAATGCTGCACCACTGCCCCCTCCTGGGTAGATTGGCCTGTCCCCAGGCCACATGCAAGAATCATAGTACTGTGCAGGAGTGAACATAAAACACCGGGGATCCATGTGAGCATCGTAAAGATGCGAGTAGATGCCCTGGTTGCTGCGGAAGATAGCAGCCTGCTGATCCATTATGTGATTCTCTCTCTGCTCCTGTGCTTGAGCTAACTGAAAGGCTTGCTGCTGCTGTGCCTGAGCTCTCTCAACTGCTCGCTGCTCATACTGAGCCATATATGCCTGAAAAGATGAAAAATCAAAAGTGCCGGGCTGCTGAGGTGGTGGCATACTCTGGTGAGGATCTTCATGCTCTGGATAGTCCTCAGGTTGGGGTACATCCTCAGGTTGGGGTACATCCTCAGGTTGGGGTACTTGAGAAGAAGAAGCAGCACCCTTAGATAGTGCTCTAGAAATGTAACCCCGAATGTACTTGTCATCAATGGGAGATACCAGCTCTTCTGAAAAAGGCTCAGTGACGGGTACCTTATGGTGCCTAAGTAAGCCCATAATAAAGCCCGGAAAAGCGAGTCTGGTCTCTGGTCCTGCTACACCACCGAGAGCTACATGCTTCAGCTCTCTTGAAATAATTGCAGCCACATCCACTGCCCTTCCTTTGCAAATATGCCAAATCAGAGGAGGCATCACTTTCTTTGGAGTTGTGGTGACATGGCTTTTTGGCCAGACATTATGAACCAAGAACTTAAAAATAATACCAGCTTTTGGCCTCATATCAGAGAAAGCTGCCAAATTTCGGTTACCCGCTTTGGACTCAGTGTAAGTCCTTCCTGGTAGCAAAATTTCCCTCTCTATCTTACCAAGATTCCAATCAGCAACCTCTTCTCTTTCCCCATAAGGACACAAGGCAGGTGTGTCAGGGTCATCGGACTCGGGTAAAGTGTAAGGTTTGCCTAGGTAATCATTAATAGCATCCCTATCGAAGCGGATGGTTTTTCCTCTCACCATGGTGGTATAGGAAAATGCAGCTTGCATTTCCTTAGCATCACAATCTGGTAAGGCATTTGCATAAAACTCACACAGAAGGTCCAAGTTGATTTTGGGGTATGGGTTAAGGAGTTTCTCCCATTTTCTCTCAGTGAAAACAGCTGCAATGTCAGCATAGTCACCCTCAGGGTTAATCCGGAAAATTTTATCATGCCAGGTTTTCTCTTTTTTTAGCTCGAGAAACCTGGCATAGGTTTTGTTGGAAGTGTAAATGGTACGGTCCGGGTTTCTAGGTAAGGGTGCAGGACGATTTACCACACCTGATGAGGAAGCAGTGGTTTTTCGTTTCTTGGTTGGTTGATTTTTAGGTGCCATCTGCAAAACAACCAGCAAAACCATATACAGTATAGAACAATAATCAGCACATGTATGGAATCAAAAAGGGTAAGGCAGATAGACTTTAAAAACAGAGGTACAGAACAATCTCGCTTGTGGCTCGCTTAAGCGAGTTGCAAGCGAGATATTTCCAGAATTTCATTTGAAGATTCGCTTGCGCGAGATTTTTGCTCAAGAACCTCGCTTGCGCGAGATATGTCTGTACCTGCGAAAGTTGACCCATTTCCAGCATAACACAACCAAAACCAAGATAATTTCAACAGAATTCAACCTCAATCCTCTTCTAACCAAACCAATTCATGAAAAGGAACCAAAATCAAGACTTGTATTCACATTCAATCAAAACCCTTATTTTTCAAAGATTCCAAAATGGGTCAAAATTTACACAATTGAATGTTGAAGAAAAACAGTGATGATTTTGATTCATTTTCATTGCTATGAACCTAAGGAAACAGTCTCTAGTCACAAACACCTACATCTATCCCTAGCCATTCTAAATTTGCATAAAGCATGAATTTTGAAATTGAAAAGCATGGAACAGAAATAGAAATCAAACCTGTTAAAATGATGATTAAGGAAGCAAGCAAATGATGATGAATGAAGAAGTATGCAAATGCTTGACTATGGTTGAATTGGTTTTGATTTTAGGGTTAAAGTTTGTGAGGAAAAGAAAAGTTTAGAGAAAATGGAGAAAATGAGAGTTGGAAAACGTAAAAGGGAAAAATGAGTGGATGGGGGAGTGGTTAAGGGGAGTTAATCCCCTTGGAAACCGTTACCCTTTTTGAATTAAAACTCATCTCGCTTGCGCGAGATTAACTCGCTTAAGCGAGATTTCTCCCGAAACCAAAAGTTCAAACAAGCAGCAAACTCGCTTAAGCGAGATGAACTTCGCTTGAAGTGAGATTTAACCAGATAAGCTTCTTACTTTGCTTTGCAATGCTCATGATATTCTACATGCTATAAAACATAAAATTACTTACAAAACTGGGTGTGTCTCCCAGCAAGAGCTTGTTTTACGTCCTTAGCTTGACGCATTTTGAAGAAATCATGGCTCGATTAGTGAAATCGTCGTCAAACACCGATCAATTTCACCACCGAAGTAGGGCTTAAGTCTCTGCCCATTCACAGTCCAGTTGGCTTTTGTGACTGGATCCTCAAGCTCAACAGCTCCATATGGTTTGACCTCTTTAACCATGAAAGGTCCGGACCACTTAGACTTCAATTTGCCCGGAAACAGTCTTAGTCTTGAATTGAAAAGTAACACCATTTGCCCCGGCATGAATTGTCTCAGAATGATCTTCTTGTCATGATACTTCTTGGTCCTTTCTTTGTAGAGCTTTGAAGATTCATAAGCTTGATTTCGCAATTCTTCAAGCTCATGCATTTGAACTTTTCTTCTTTCACCGGCTTTCTCTTGATCAAAGTTTAGGAACTTCAATGCCCAAAATGCTTTATGTTCGAGCTCGACCGGTAAATGACAAGATTTGCCATAGACCATTTGGAAAGGAGTGAGGCCTATAGGAGACTTGTATGCAGTCCTATATGCCCACAAAGCTTCATCAAGTTTAGCCGACCAATCCTTCCGAGATGTAGAGACTGTCTTCTCAAGTATGCGTTTGACCTCCCGGTTAGAAACTTCGGCTTGTCCATTCGTTTGCGGATGATACGGTGATGCTACTTTGTGCTTGACTCCATAATGATCTAGGGCCTTGGCAAGTTGTGTGTTGCAAAAGTGTGACCCCCCATCACTAATAAGAACTCTTGGTGTACCAAAGCGGGTGAAAATATTCTTCTTTAGGAACTTCACTACCGTCTTGCTATCGGCTTTAGGCGATGCTACGGCTTCCACCCACTTTGAAACATAATCAACAGCTACCAAGATGTACTCATTTGAATATGATGAAGGAAAAGGGCCAACAAAATCTATCCCCCAACAATCAAACACTTCCACTTCAAGGATGAGTTGTAGAGGCATCTCATTTCTTTTTGACATTGATCCGGTTCTTTGACATTCATCACAATGCTTGCAATGTAAATTGGCATCTTTGAAAAGAGTTGGCCAATAGAACCCGGATTGAAGTACCTTTGCGGCTGTTCTCTCCCCATTGAAGTGACCTCCATAGGGCGAATTATGACATTGTCATAGGATCTTCTTTGCCTCTTCATCATCCACACACCTACGCAAGAGATTGTCCGCTCCAATTTTGAACAAGTAAGGCTCATCCCACACAAAGTGGTTAGCATCATGGAGGAACTTCTTGCGTTGTTGCCATTCAAAATCTTCCGGAATGAACCCGGTTGCTTTGTAGTTCACCAAGTCAGCAAACCACGGTCTCACATTGATTGCTAGCAACCGTTCATCTGGAAATTCTTCACGAACCTCCGGTTCATTCTTGGTTACCTCATTGTTTGTCAACCTTGAAAGGTGATCAGCTACAAGATTCTCCGTGCCTTTCTTATCTTTGATCTCTAAGTCAAACTCTTGAAGCAACAACATCCAACGGATGAGCCTTGGCTTTGAGTCGGACTTAGTAAGGAGATACTTGATAGCTACATGGTCAGTATAAACAACAATTTTGGAACCTACAAAGTAAGAACGAAATTTCTCCATTGCATAAACTATTGCAAGTAACTCTTTTTCAGTTGTGGCATAATTGATTTGTGCCTCATTCAAAACCTTACTTGCATAGTGAATAGCATGAAAAATTTTATCCTTACGTTGACCCAATACCGCACCAACAGCATAATCACTTGCATCACACATTAATTCAAAATTTAAATCCCAATTAGGAGCAATGATTATTGGTGCGGTGGTCAACTTTTCTTTTAACGATTCAAATGCATCAAGACATTCATTATCAAAAACAAAAGACTTATCTTTGTTGAGCAAGTTGCTCATAGGCTTTGCGATCTTTGAGAAGTCTTTGATGAACCTCCGGTAGAACCCGTCATGACCAAGAAAACTCCGAACACCTTTGACATTCACCGGTGGTGGAAGCTTTCCAATAACGTCGACCTTTGCTTGGTCTACCTCAATTCCCTTAGCAGAAATCTTATGACCAAGGACAATACCCTCGGTAACCATGAAGTGACATTTCTCCCAATTGAGCACCAAGCTAGTTTCAATACACCGCTTCAGCACGGTATCCAAGCTATTCAAACACATCTCAAATGACGAACCGAAAACCGAGAAATCATCCATGAACACCTCCATGCATTTACCAATAAGTTTGGAGAAGATTGCTTGAACACACCGTTGAAAAGTTGCGGGTGCATTACACAAGCCAAATGGCATTCTTCGATAAGCAAAAATACCAAAGGGGCAAGTGAAAGCCGTCTTCTCGTGATCATCTGGGTTCATGGCGATTTGATTGTAACCGGAGTAACCATCTAGGAAGCAATAAAAGGATTGACCGGAGAGTCTTTCAAGCATTTGATCCATGAAGGGCAAGGGGAAATGATCCTTCCTTGTTGCTTGATTGAGTCTTCTATAATCTATACACATTCTCCATCCGGTGACGGTCCTAGTTGGGATCAACTCATCTTTATCATTAGTGATTACCGTCATTCCTCCTTTCTTGGGAACTACTTGAACCGGGCTTACCCAAGCACTATCCGAGATAGGATAAATCATGCCGGCTTCAAGTAACTTCACTACTTCCTTTCGCACCACCTCTTTCATGTTTGGATTTAAGCGGCGTTGTGGTTGTGCTACCGGCTTGAAGTTTTCTTCCATCATAATCTTGTGCATACAATAAGATGGACTTATCCCTTTCAAGTCGGATAACTTCCACCCTATTGCTTCCTTGTTGGCCTTGAGAACCTCTACCAACTTGGTTTCATCATTGATGGACAAGGAGCTACTAATGATCACCGGTTTTGTACCATCTTTCTCAAGAAAAACATATTTCAAATTAGATGGTAAAACATTTAATTCTACCTTGGTGTCATCAACTTTTGCTTCTTCCTTGGATTCTTCTTTCAAATCTTCAAGTATAGCTTGATTAGGAAGAACCTCCTTTAAGGAATCTAGCTCCTTCAAACACTCTTCAATGGCACTTGCTTCGTCTTCATCAATAGCATTGAGTGCGTCCACCAAAGCACTCTCAAGGGGTGTTCTATTGTGCAATTGCTTCCGAGTAGTCAAGATGACTTCTTCGGTTGCATCCATTTTGAAACACGCACCCTTGTCTTTCGAGTACTTCAAAGCTTCTCGGATGTTGAAGGTAACCTCTTCATCATTTACCTTGACCTTCATGATATTATCATCAAGATCAATCATCATCCGAGCCGTTTGCATGAAATTCCTTCCCATTAAGATAGGCACATCCTCATCTTCTTCGACATCCATAACCACAAAGTCAGCCGGAAAAATAAATTTGTCCACTTTTACAAGAACATCTTCGGCCATACCTAATGGTTTTGCAAAGGATTTGTCGGCCAATTGCAACATCATCCTAGTCCGCTTTATACAAAGGTCACCAACTCTTATGGCAACGGACAAAGGCATGAGATTGATGCTTGATCCAAGATCAAGTAGTGCTTTACCTACAGGTGTTGTGCCAATAGCTACCGGTAGAGTGACTCTTCCCGGATCTTGCTCTTACTTAGGCAACGTTCTTTGAATAATAGCACTACAATTGGCATCGATTTGGATCGTCTCTTCATCGTTGATTCTTCTTTTCTTGGAAAGGATATCTTTCATGAACTTCGCATAGACCGGCATTTGCTCCAAGGCTTCTGAGAATGGTATATCAATTTGCAACTTCTTGAAGAGTTCAAGAACCTTGCGTATTGCCGCTCTTTGTCTTTCTTCGATGGAGCATGTGGGTATGGTAAGCGTTGAGCCACCACTTGCTTCTCAACTACTTGTTTCTTCCCTTTATCTTTCCCCACATCTTTATTCTTCCTCTCCATCTCCTCTTGTACCTCTAGATCTCTTTTTTGATTTTTTTTCTTTTTCAACTAATGCTTCTTTATTCTTTATATACACTTCCTCCTCTATCTCTACACTATCCTCCTCGAACTTCTCTTTGTCCTCCTCATTGACAACTTCATCATCCTTCTCTTCAACAACAATATCATCACCTACCCCTTTACCTACTACTCTCCCACTCCTTGTAGCTATAACTTTTGACTGCTATGCCTTGTGGTGCTCCTTAGGATTTGGTTGAGTGTTTGCGGTGAAAGTTCCCACTTGCGGAGGACCTTGAGCCATTTGTTGTGCTAACTGACCAACTTGCGTTTCAAGGCCTTTGATGGACGCGTCGGTGTTTTTCTGGTTAGCCATGGACATTTGCATGAATTGCTTCAAGACCTCCTCGGTACTTTGGGAATTGTTAGGTTGTTGGGGGTTATTTGGTGGTGGGAATTGGTATTGATTATTGAAGGGTTGTTGGAATTGGGGGAAAGGTTGTTGGTAGAAATTTGATTGAGGATATTGGTAGTTATTGTTGTAAGGTGCTCTCCACGGTCTCTGAAAGTTTTGATTGGCCGGATATCTTCCTTGAGAATTGGAAGTACCCGGATTTTGGGATTGTTGTGAGGTTCCGGCATGTTGTGGTTGGTTAGGCCTTTGTTGGTTTCCCACATAGTTGACCTCTTCCTCTTCAAAAGAACCGGGTTCGGGACAATAGCCGGTTGGATGATCCCCCGTACAAAGTCCACAAGTATTGACTTGAGCGGTTCCTCCTTCTTGCTTGAGAGATTCAAGAATTTGTTTTGGCATAGCTCTCATCTCCTTTTGCATAGCTTCTATTTGTTGAGTGAGAAGCTTATTTTGAGCTAAGACCGCATCATTTGCTTCTAGTTCAAGGATACCGGTTTTCCTTTGTTGAGGACTCCGGTTGTGAGAAGATTTTCTTGTGTTGATAGCCATTTGGTTAATGATTTTGATAGCATCAGCTGGATTTTTCATAGCAATAGAACCTCCAGCACTTGCATCTAGCATCGTCTTGGACATGTCTTGAAGCCCTTGACGAAAAAGATATAGTTGCATTTGGCTATCAAAACCATGCTTTGGACAATTCCTTAGCAATGATTTATAGCGCTCCCAAGCTTCACAAAGAGACTCACTTTGGCCTTGAGCAAAAGTTGTAATTGAAGTTTTAGCCTCAAGATGCCTATCCTCCGGAAAGAACCTTTCTTGAAATGCTTTCTCTAGCTCACCCCAATTTTCCATCAAAGAAGTTGGTTGATCAAGATACCACTCCTTAGCCTTCCCGATCAAAGAATGAGGGAACAATTGCACAAACACACCCTCTTCCTCATCTTCCTTTGCACCAAGTGTACCGGCAGTAACATAGAAGTTTGTTAAATGTCTATATGGATCCTCATGATCCATACCGGTAAACTGGTTATGAGTTATCAAGTTTATCAACCCCGACTTCAGCTCAATTGATTTGGCATTACGATTGCCAAGATTAGCTAGCCTCCTCGGACTAATCCATATAGGTAGAGCATCATTATCATTTTCTTGAGCCATGACTACTTCTGGTTCACTCTTCGGAGATGAATGTGGTGAAGAATGTGAAGAATCACCAAGTGAAATAGTATGCACCGAACCTGACGGAGAAGGAATAAAAAGTAAAGATTCCGGCTGAGCCAGCCTGGCTAATCTCTTAGCTTCCTTCGCTTGAGCTCTAAGTAACTTAGCAGTTTTCTCAATCTCAGGATCAAATTGTAGGTCTTCGCTAGCAACGGTACCTCGCATAAACAAAGTTCACCAAGACTATACCAGGTGGTTAGCATAAAAAATAATGAATGATATATGTGTATATGTATATGCATGAAAGAATTTTGTGCAAAATTGACTTAACATGACAAAATTGTTTCCATACTTATAATAAATTTTCCGTTACTCCCCGGCAACGGCGCCATTTTGATGTAAGATTTTTCCTACATGTCATATAACTATGTACACGTGAGTATATATAGGATCGTTTCCACAGGGAGTTACGTTAATCATAAGCATTTTCACAATCGTTCAAGTTAAGGGTTTGGATATAATTTGTTTGTTTGTAACACTATATCCATATATGACACTAAAGTAAAAACGAGAGGGGATCGAACTATTTCGCTTGCGGTATAAGATAACGAGCAAGCATAACAGCAGCAATCTCTCGATCGATTAACAGACTCTAGCTTTATAACCAATATTATTACAATCATTTCTACAATATCCTTCGTGTCCAAAGCGACATCGTTATTTCCAAGTTAGCGTTTAAACATTCGTGTCCAAATTCCTTAAACGATAACAAAGTCGATCGGATAACTTAATCGACCGTGTCCAGCCTGATTAAGTATCCGAAAGCATTAAAATCTTGATTAAAAGTAATTATCAAAGGTTTACAAACTTGTCAAGAGTGATATAACATAAGATAGATTGTTATTCTAGTTCTAGATTCAAGAGTTTGTGTCCAAATCATCTTGAATCTCTTTGAAAGCATTAAAAGCAAGAATAACAACAATATTGAATCATTAAGCTAGAACCTTATATATTAAAAGATCAAAAGATTACATAATAGCTTGATAGTTACCTCAATACTACAAAGAAGGTGATAGTTACACATAGACATGTAAACTAATGCAAGGAATGAAGGAAAGATGAAGATTCCATGCCAAGATCCTTGATGTCTCAATGAATCTAGGGTTGAATCTACTCCTTAATCACTTGCTTTGTGTTTCTCTCTATGAAATAGCTCTAACCTCTCTCTAGAAATGTATAAAATGTTTTAATGGAATAGTGAATAGTCCTAGAGAGAGGGAAAACTTGTATTTAAATGGGCTAAAAACGTGTAATCTCGCTTAAGCGAGATTCATCTCGCTCAAGCGAGAAGCCTAAATATCAAACCATGGCCAATGAAGTCTTGCCACGTAGCCCTGCTCCTTGATGAAGTTGCATCTCGCGTAAGCGAGTTAGACCTCGCGTAAGCGAGGTTGCTTGAAACTTAAACCGCCTTAGAATCCTGCTTGAGCGACATGGAAGCGAGATGGAAAGCGAGATGCTCATCTGATCCCTGGAGAAATCTCGCGTAAGCGAGATGATCTCGCGTAAGCGAGATTCTAAAAGTGCACAAGCGACCTGGAAGCGAGTTGTAAGCGAATGTTGAGTTTCTCCCTGGAGGAATCTCGCTTAAGCGAGATGACCTCGCGTAAGCGAGATTTGCTTGGTTCACACACTTGAGTTTTGGTCCTTGCTTGTCATTTCCTGCATAAATTGGGTAGAATTAGGCATATAAAACATAAATGGTATAATTACAACAATTGATTGCTTTTCCGTAGATAACTTGCATAACAAGTCACTAAAAATGCCTCTTTTTCCACATGAAATATATTACAATTGAGCACTTATCAGAATTCGCTATGTAAAGAATCTTTGTTACAAAACAACCTTAATCCCAAGGCCCCCTAACAATATTTCTCTACACACCAAGATAGCACCCCACTATCTTTACAACAAGAATCTTCACCAAACCTATGATGAAATTCTCGCAAACAAACAAGATAGCACTCCACTATCTTTTACAACAAATCCCACCAACAATGGCGAGAAACTTTACAGCAAAGTAATTGAAGAATATCAAATGTGTATGGTTGTATCACTCTTAAACAAATGGACTAAGTGCTCAGAATTTTTTTTAATAAATGTTAAAGTGTAGGCAAAGTTTTTCAAACAATTTGAATGAAAGTTTGAAAGCAAGTGATATTGAAAATGTCAATTGAGATAATGAAAGTTGTTGTGTGTGAATTTTCTTTGATTCTCAATTGAATTTATAGAGACTAAAAAGATATTTATGAAGTAATACTATTTTTCAAAACGAGTTAGCAATGAATAGAAACATATTTAAAAAGGCACCCGTTCATAGTGCAAATAAAATGAATTAGCCGTTGGCACTTAATATGAAAATAGCCATGCACGGTATAAAAACGGACTCAATGCAACGGTAATAATGAATTGAAAACATGCTGAAGAAAACTGATGCAATCTTTTGAAATACAATAATGCATATGAAAACCATAATTATGCCTTGAAAGAAAAATCTGCTGAAGCAATTATATAGCCATCGTAATTACAAATTGAAAACATGCTGAAGCTATATAATTTGGCATAATGGATTATTTCATATTCATAATCAATTATGAATGAGATGAATACCTTGAACAAAAAATCCATTCACAATGCATGCTAAACATACTTTCAAGGTAAAAATAATTATGCAATTTCCAAAATCAATTATGGCTTTTCATGCAAAAACATTTTAATGAAAAATCACATTTAAATGAAAATCATTGTGAGTGTGTGATTTATTTTCAAAAGATTTTTAGGCATTGCTTCATATAGGAACTTAGAAAAAATGTTTGTAATTATTTTCTGAGCATACTAAGTTGTTCCATAAGTTAAGAATGATATATCAAAGATAAGGACCATACTTACAAAAATAAAATTATGAAGCCTAAGTCCCATTGTCTTCATTCTTCAACTTGAGCCTCCATGGTTTTTCTTCTTTTGTGATGTGAGTTTGTTATCATTGAAACCCAACCAAGTCTAAGAAGTAAATCTTCTTCACACCTTATTTATTATCTAAACATAAAAACTAACCTTACTTCGATGCATTAACGTTGTCTTCAAACTAACACCGTCATATGGGCATTATTATTTTTTGAAGATGGACGTTATTGGAGTTGATTTTTATTAATTCTTCTTAGTAGAGACGACATTCTTGTCCCATAAGTCCAAACTCAACTGACAAAAATGTCGAAATTGTTAGGTCAGGTGTCTTGTCCGGGGTTCAAACTCCGATACCTCCACTTTGTGTGTGTGACTTTATGATGACTTTGTCACCTCGTCTATCTAAAAAAAAACAGAGATGATATTCTTAACGATATTATGTCTTTTATTCACCTGATTAGGAAGGGGGAAAAGGAAGGGAATGCATATTTTTAAAATATTAGTATTAATCCTATTAAAAAAATATATTAATATCGACATGCTGGTGTGTGAGTTTAGAGTTCTCACTAATGCTAAGGGTGATGGCTCAAACACTTATATACTAATTCTTTTTTTCGTCCTATTGATTTTTCGTACACCCTACAAATTTTGGATTATATAATCTAAAAAATATAAATAGCTTCCAAAACACATTAAAACACTCTATAAAATTGCACAATTTTTTTAAATTTTATAATCGGAATAGAGCACGACATGGAGAGAAGAAATACTCATATACTCCCTCCGTTTCAAAATAAGTGTCGCTTTAGCCAAAAAAAATTGTTTCAAAATGAGTGTCGCTTTCAGTTTTCAATGCAATAATAACTTTTTCTTTTCAATTGTACCCTCCAATTAATACCATGTACACTACTTCTAAAGTATTGGCTAGTATAGGCTCTTAGATTGCATAAATCCATATAAGCAAGATAGTTTGACCAAAATTGGGCATTAGATTTTGGCCCAAAAATATGAACAAGAGGTTGAGACACTACACCTTAAAAGCCATGTAATTTCAATTGCAAATTTTGGTCCTCGATTTATTTACTTATTTTGTCGGCAAATTATAATTATTCCATTATTGTCGGAAAGGGGAAATTTTTCCTTTTCCAATACGGATTAATACAAACAGACAGAAAGACAAAGATCCTGAAGTTGAATGGGTTTGAAATTATGCACTGGAGTTAGCTTTCTACATGAGCTTGGTCCCATTAAAGCATAAAGAAACATGACCAAATGTCATTGTCATTGCAATTGATATAGAAAAAGGATACTAAAGCTTAAACCTGCAGAAGAAGGTATGGGCCAACATCAAACTACCTTTAAAAAATAACAAAAGAAAGCACCTACTTATAAATAAATGTACAATTTTTTTAATAAAGATGCAAAAGAGTGGAGTATATAATGTATATATGTTAACGTGAAAGGGGGGCAATTCTGACCAGAACATCAAGATATGCAAACCCTTAAAAGATGAACCCACTATTCATATTATTTCCTTTTTCATTGTTAATAATGTACTAGTACTAGTACTTACAATTTATTTGCATTCATGTGAAGAAAAGAAGCATTCATGGGAAGAAAAGAAAAAGAAGTCTCTTATGAGTCCCCCCACCCCATCTATATCATCTATCACCACTATGAAATATAGAAATTTGTATACCTATAGTTATAGTTGGAGATAAAAATTGGTTATCGGTTGATCTTTGAATTTAAAATTTAGACCGTTCAATCTTGATCGAATGACTGTCAACTTTGCATCGGCGTGAAATGTAAGGAATCTTTGGCCGTAAAGGAACCGAACTAAGGGTTTTGTGGGGGCCATGCAAAAAGAGAAAGTTATGATGATGGGAGAAAATAGTAGTATAAAAGAAGAAAGACCATTTCAAAGACACCTTGCTGGCCACTCAATGAAACTATACACCTTTTAATGAGATTATATTCCCTAAAGCACTAACCCAACTTGATGGCCGTCCTAAGATTCTATTATATTGCTTATAAACTATAGATAACGACCTCGTTTTATGCTGGTTTATGGACATGTGTAGTACTTTGATCACGAAATTAAACAAACTCCTGAAATTATAATATTAGTATTATAATATTAATAAAGTCCTAATAAGCTGATATCATCTTCACACACCAAATTACCAAACCCTGCTAGCTTCTTTTGGACAAATTTATGAAAATAAATTAAGATTATTATTATTATTGTAGGGTAAGGCTAATTAGTTGGCTAACCACTATTACTGATCTTAAATTAAAACATAAAATATTGTCCAATCAAAGTGTTGTCCTTCTTAACTACTATGTACGTCTTGCCTTAATTGTTAGTCTTATACTCTAATAATATCTGCCTCTAGTCAAATCTGGACATCAGAACCAATCAAGTTTAATTAGATTTAACTATAAATCAATGATCAAATCTATATCAAATGATCAACTACCACGTACCTGGTCAATAATATGCTTGGAAACCTATAAATTTGGATTAAGACATTTAGATATTCTAGCCTGAGAAATTAAGGCCTCTACTAAGAACAATAAAATAACTAATTGTTGATTTCACAACCACTGGATTCATTATTATTTTTCTTAGGTCATTGAAAAGGTCCTAAGTTTTTTTTGTTTGAGCTGAAAATGGTCCCAAGTTTTATGATAAACTTAAAAATTAAAAGAGTTAAGTATGATCATCACTTGTGCCAAAAAATATGTGATCATTCATTACTGCCTCACTACAAATAAGACTTATCCAAATTCTAGCATGAAATATTCGGTTCATACTTAGTATTCTGCTTTGGATTTTTTTTTATAAAAAATATAGTTTTACAAAATTACAAAAAAAAAAATATAACTGATCTAAATTCAAGGTTCAAACTTATACTACTAACATTAACATACTAACGACTAACATTTATTTATAAGAAAAGAATTATCATTAAACCATAAGGAAAAAAAAAAGAGTCAAAAAAAGAGTAAATTAACATACTAACGACTAACATTTATTTATAAGAAAAGAATTATCATTAAACCATAAGGAAAAAAAAAAAAAAAGAGTCAAAAAAAGAGTAAATTAGTTCATGATTCCTTTTCATTAATCAATACATGCAAAGTCTTTGCTTTGGTCTTACTTACTAAACTGAAAAATAAATCCCACTAATGTGAAAAAAAAAGAAAAAAAAAAGTTTCCCAAACCCTTAGTTTTGCACGTGCTAAAAGAACGATAAACACGTGCGATTATCAAGGCCTCCATGCACTGGCCCACACCACCGGTTGTTCCTTCCACGTCAAGAATATTCCGGCATCATTACACCGTATCATCGACCACCCTTCCTTATACCTCCTCAACAAAGCCCTAACATCATCACAAACTTCCTCACTAAACGCCACCGTATTAAACCCTCCACCATGCAAACGCCGTGACCATCTCACCGCCGTTTCTCTCCGTTCAATCGACTCTGCCGGAGCACATGCCACCAAATCAACTATCCCTCTCCCAGCTTCCCTTTCAAGCATCAAACGCTCGTTACTCGTCTTCGGAAAACTCTCTTCTAATGCCTCAAAGTAAACCCTAAACCATCTCAAACACTCTTCAAAACCATTCACAAATTCATATCCATCATTACCAAAATTTAAATCAGCCTCCTCTTCAACCACTGTTACTATCCTCGGCCGCAACGCGATCAACGAAGCTATCAACGTGTCGCGACGGTTATTACCGTTACCATTACCAACTGTTACTGAATGCAAAGCATTAACACAATTAACAGCTAAAGCTTCATCTTCTTTAATATCTAAATCCAAAAAATTTAAATCAGAAAGATCGCCCGAGTGATGAATAACGTTGAATTTAAATGGAACTCCCATAAGTCTAGCGAATTTTTCCATTCTAGCACCAATTTCCTTCATAACTTTTTGAACAGAACCACCAGCAGTGACGATGGTGGTTAAACGGAGGTGCGGAGTATCATCAGCACGAGTGGCCAACGCTTCAAAAAGCGTTGGCCACTGAGTGCAATAAGTGTTACTAATATCAATTATGTGCAACTTAGAATCACCTTCGAAGGCTTCTAAAATGGCGCCATTGCATGCAACATGGCCGAAAGTAGTCCATGGACTAACTTCTTGGAATTTTAGGACTGTTTTTCGTGTTGATTCGAATGAGCAAGTTTTTTCTGATGCTGAAGCTAGGGTTCTGAAGGTTCTGGTACCGGCTTCGGTCATTCGAGAGAATAAGGCTTGGAGAAAATATGCAGCTAGTTTTTGTTCTATGTCACCATAAGGGGAGCTTAGTTCGTTGAGCATCCACATGAGTTGTTGTAAACGAGTGCTGTTTTTTTCTGCTATAGCTCGTGCTGTTTCGAGGAGGATGTTGTTGGCCCACTTTCCAGTTAATTCAAAGGTGAAATCAGTTGTTGGTGGAGGGGGTGTGAGTGATGGTGTGGGGGTGTTTGTAGTAATGGTGTTTGAGGTTTGAGGTTGACTATAAGGATAGTAGTGTTTGGAAGAAGATGATGAAAGGTCTTCTTCATCCATGAAAAAGTTGAAGCATTCTTCTTCAACTTCTTGTGGATTGTAATATTGGTGATAGTTTTGTTTTGAGGATCGAGAGCTACTTGATGTTGTTGTTCTGCTGGTGGTGGAGTTGAGAGATTGATCTTCTTGTTGTTGTTGTTGTTGGTGTTGGTGTGGTTGGAAGCTTACAAGTCTAAACAATGTATCCATTTAAGTTGTATGAGACCCACATCAATAATCTAATTTGATTCACACTTGTTGTTGTTGTTGTTGCACAAAGGTATTGCAATATTGCATGTAAAGTGTTTTTAATGGTGATGGTGGAACAAATTTGGATTGTAGTTAAGTTAATTTGGAGGGGTGAAGTAGGAATTTGAAAATTTTATGTAGAGTGGTGGGGTGGGGTGACGAGAATTGAATGAATTATGATTTGCTTTGCTCTTCTTTTTTAGGGAAAGGAAGGGAGGTGGGGTAGTTGGTTATATTGTATTTTATTGGGATGCTGATTTTTCTTTTCTTTACTGAAAGGGTTAGAGTCATCTCCTTATAAATGTGTTTTTGTAAGGGTTGAGATAGTCTAGGTCTAAATTTTAATCTCGCATCTATTCAAAATTTGTTGGATCACATATCATATCATCATTATTATTGAATTATTTGAGTCATATTCAATTGTGAATTAGATAAATATGTTAAGAATTGTAAAGCATAAATATACTACTAATGTTTTATAATGTGTTTATATTTAGGAGGACTTTTTATTACAAGTCGATTTTATGCGGGTTGAGTCAGATAAAATCCAAATTCTAGAAGAAGAAAAAAAAAAAAAAAGTAGAATAGGTGTGTATGGGTATCGAGAGAGAAGAGTATTGATTGACTAAGAAGTATTTATTGGTCAATAAGCAAATGACTTGGAAGGGGATATGGCCTAGCTGATGCTAAAAAAGGAATTGTATTCTGACAAAAGATGAAAATTATCAAAGTGCGAGCTAAAGATAGTGAGAAGAGATAACTTTTCATTCTTTTAGAGAGAGATAGAAAGAGAAATATGCATATTTGATGAGTGGGAGCAGGCGTGCCAAATGGGTATAGTGAGATAGAAGAAAGAGTAAAGCTGCCGGCGTGAATAATATTTGATGAAACCCACTAAGATCCATCATCACTCAATATTTTTTGCCTCCTAATCCCTCTCCAAACACTGCCAAAACTTCTACTAGTAACAACTTTTTTTCTTTTCTATACACAAAAACACTCATCATTATGTGATAGTAATAATTTAATAATAATGTGTGTTTGTCATAAGTACCAAAATGCACTCCTTCTCAAACTTCTAGGGCATGCCTTCTTACTTTATGCACACTTATTTGATGGCTTATAAGCACACACTAATCAACCCCAAGCTAGCACACTCAAACTCTAGGAGGCTATTCTTTGAACTTTCAATTTTCAAGAGCAAGACTAACCAACCATTTCTTTCGTCCCTTGTTTTGTCTTAATGCTCAAATGTATCACTAATAATATGATTAGATTGCTAAGACAAATATAGTATCTCCTTAAATTTCCCTTGGTCTAACTCAGGCTACAACCCTTAATTTTTGTTAGATTATTATTATATTATGCCAATTATTATTAAAGTCTTGCTAACGTAGACATAACACACTTTAAGAAACTCTAAATAGAACTACTCGTATATATAGTTTTTAACATGTGCCATAAACTCTTAGGACATGTATTAACATTTTCCATATTACTTCCTCCGTCCCGGAATAACTGACCCATTTTCTAAAAAAAAGTGTCCTAAAATAACTGACCCATTTCAATTTTCAATACAACTTTCATCATTCTCAATACAATATAACACTAAATAATACTACTTTTATCATTCCCA
Organism: Medicago sativa; assembly: GCF_051527215.1. NCBI lineage: Eukaryota > Viridiplantae > Streptophyta > Magnoliopsida > Fabales > Fabaceae > Medicago > Medicago sativa. The sequence goes on from NC_140753.1 coordinate 7,750,074, forward strand.
ATACAATATATTCTACTTTCCCCCTCATTTATACACTTTTCTTAATCTGTGTGAAAAACCAAAGTAGGTCAATTATACCGGGACGGAGGGAGTATTAATTAGGAGTGTATATATATATATATATATATATATATATATATATATATATATATATATATATACATACATACATACATACATACATACATACATACATACATACACACACTACTTCCATGCATGTGACCAAGAATACCTCATCCTAAATAGGGATTTCTTTTTTGCTTTAAAAATCAAGACACAATAAATTGATTGTTAGACATGTTAGACAAACTCTTGATATATACTCCTTCTGGTCACTATTATAAGCAAATTTCTACTTTTTAGATTCATTCAATAAATGATGTATGTGGTCTATAATATAGACCACATACATCATTTATTGAATGAACCTAAAAAATCGAAATTTGCTTATAATAGTGACCGGAGGGAGTAATTTCTAAGTATGAAGAAACTATATTTTAGAGATGAGAGCCCACCCTATATCCTAGTGGTTTTTTTTGGCGAAAATTAATGATCGGTTAAATTTCCTACTTATAACATGTTTATAAAAACTGTCAAAAGAAAAACATGTTTATAAAAAGGAAAATGATAACCAATGTCCTCTTAAGATACTGGTTAGGATCAAATATATTACTAATATTATATTGAAGGTTGTGCAGTCAATTCTTCAAAATTCTAAAAAGTGACATTTTCAGTTTATTTATTTTTTAACACTTTCTTTTTTGTCTTCCTTAACGAATATTATCTCAAAGGCAGTGATTAACATGACCCTTATAAAAATAACAAAATTTGGATGAGTTAGACCATTGGTCCATGCCCGCATATTTTAATTAGAAACTACTCCCTCCGGTCACTATTATAAGCATATTTCTACTTTTTAGATTCATTTAATAAATGATGTATGTGGTCTACAATATAGACCACATACATCATTTATTTAAGGAACCTAAAAAGTCAAAATTTGCTTATAATAGTGACCGGAGGGAGTATAACTATAGTAGTGATTATAAAAAGTGTGTTTGCGTTTAATTAATTAATGTTCTTAATTTTGCCAATTGATGATTGAGTGGGGTGGAGTTTGGTCGATAGGTAACCTAATTGTTCCATCTAGATATCGATCACAACTCTTTTGAATAATTCTTTATTGGATAGAACTCATTAGCTATTAAAATCTAATTGTTTGTTTTCTTTTTTGAGTCCTGCTAACCGGTGTCCCCGGGGCACTGGTTAAGCATACCATAAAAGGGAATTATTACCATAAAAGGAAACTGTTTTTGACTTTATTATAAATTAATTACACAATTTCAATGCATTAACTACTATATAATTTTCTTTTTAATATCTTTAATCAGTGCCCCCGGGGCACCGATTAGCATTTCCCTTCTTTTTTTATTGTCTCCCTTGGGTGTAAAAGTGAAAGGGGTGCATCTTTTGCTTCGATCCTCAACCAAGAGTGAAGGATTCCCAATTTGCACTCATGACTCATCACCGGAACTTTATGCTATTAGATCCATATACGTTGATGAATTTAACTACAAATAGTAGAAGTTGCAATACCCTTCTCTATACCACACCAACAAATTATAGAACATAGCGTAAGGTAAGTGGTTGATGTGCTGCGTATGAGTATTATAAATTCTAAAATACTAGTTTGTCAAAACACTCCCTACCAGCAAATAATAAATAAATCTTTCAAAAAAGAACAAATAATAAATTAAATTAAATAACCGGTTACTTTTGTTTTTTCTTTTTATTTATATTTTATATTTTTTAGAAGAAATTTAGAGTGAGGGGATGAAGTCCCATTTCAAGACAAACTTTTTACTACTAGACCAAACATTTAGAGTTTATTTATATTTTATATTTTTTTTGAGGAAGTTTATATTTTATATTGAAAGCTATTACATTTATAAGAAAGTATATATATAGTTGGTATGTCATTGCCTCAATCATGATATCATTCATATTCGTTTGGACTGTGGCATAGTTAAAAATATTTATTATATATTTAGCATAGTGTGTCATTTTCAGATATGTTAATTAACTTCTTTCTTTCGTTTGTAATGACAGATTACATTTCATAAAATAGAGAAAGGTTGGATTTGTACTACTTATTAATTTTATTAATTTTATTAATGTTGTCTTATCTACCAAGAAATGTCACCTCTACTTTCCTAATAAATTTGGATTAAACAACCTAAGATCATTGGGAAAGGCTCATCTCATCTTTTAGAGAGTAATAAATGCGTAATAACATACAAATAAATGATTGATATTACATGCATTTGTATAACAAATTAAAAGTGGTTGAATTCGCAACATTTTCACTTTACTTGCTACTTAAATTAAACCCTCTTATTTTATTATTCGGAAGAATTTAAATTCAATTATTGGATAGAACCATTTTTAACAAGCTTTAATCACATCGTGGTCGATTTCGAAATTACTCACATTTTCCTTAAAAAACTGAGGGTTAGCACACCATAGAAAAAACTTATTTCGACCTGCGAGATCCATGCGACCACTTCATCAAAAAAAAACTTGCAACTGTCTTTTACTTTGAAAATCTACAATGTACTTACGCCTAAGCCAGACAACAAAACACAAACAACAAAAAATATTCTATGTTAATAAAATAAGTTGTGCATGCTCTTTGTTTTAAAAATCTAAGCCTAAAATTCTATGTTAATAAAATTCCGGGAATCAGAGAGTTAGCAAAATATAATAATCACGGGCCACTTAAACTTCTGAGTTTAAAAAATAAAAAAAAATAAAAAAAACTGGGTTCAACACTATAGAGCTGATTAATTTCTGTAAAAATAACAAACACTCTAGCATTTGCTATCTGGTATTTAATTATTTTTCTGATATATGCATAATTTTAACTATCCATATCCTCTCAAAAAAAAAAAAAAAAACATCCACATTATCATTACATCCACCGAGAGTTTTTATTTATTGAAATTGATTAAATCTTTATTTTATTGAAATTGATTAAATCTTTATTTACAATCTATGTGACGAGGTATATCAAACAATTTTGCTTTGATTCCTATCAAAATTTATTTTTAATCCTTAAATAAATAGGCTATTAATGATTTTTCAGAAAAAAAACGCAACAAAAATATTATTCAAATAAGGAAAATACTAACAAGTGCCCTAAGGGCATTGTTTAAGCATCTAAAAGTGGCAATTTTTGCATTGAAAATTGTACGGTTAAGACTTTTAAAAGTGTTTGACTTGTATTTTCAAGACATAGTTTCTTTTTTTGGGTTCCTTAAACAATGCCCTTAGGGCACTTGTTAGCAAGACCCTTCAAATAATTATTAGAACATCACTTTTACCTAAAAAATAACATCTTGGATTGCAAATGATACCAAAATCTCAGAACAACCCTTGCATGTTCATAGTGGTTAATTACATGGCGGAAAATTTAAATATCTGGCAGGAATAGAGTTGTAAAATAACAAGAAGACCACAACGGAACATGAGTGCAACCTCGAGACAAAATGATTCTATTCTTGCATCAAATACAGTTACACTTAAATTGTACAAATCTTGAAAAGCGTGCACAAAAAATTCTTCACTATTCTGTCAATTTTTTGAATATGATAAATAAATCACTAGAAAAGTGTACACTGCTTTACAAATTGTATTGAAAATTTGGGATATAACTACCATCCAGAAAAATCTTTAAATTCACCACTGACAGCTGCTTTTCTCTTCTTTCCCACAACGGCTGTACCAGTGTCGACAGCAGCAGGTTCAGCCGGTGGAGCATTCCTAGCTTTCAAGTATTTGCCAACACCACCGCCAACACCTGTACCTCCAGATTCAGATGTTCCAGCTCCAGGATTACTATACCATGAGCCAACCTTGTCCTGAAATGCAAACCAAATAATAAGGGTTAGTTCACAAAAACCTTATAAAAGTGAGAAAAAAATACAACAATAAGTAATCTCAAAAATTATGGAACAAACATTTTCTTCATCATTTGCATTCTTCTCTTTGGCATTAGCTTGCTCTTCTTCCTCATCTGGCTCGGTGTAAGGATTGACAAAAGTTGTGACACCTGTTATCTTGATTTCCTCCTGCAAGCCAAAGAATAAATAAGCATGTAATCCATTGGTTGTGTTGACAGCATGGCCCAGTTGATAATTGTTAATGGATCATTCAAAAGACGTCAAATGTCCCAGCAAGCATTGTTGTTAAATATCAACTCTTCTCTTAAGGAATGATGAGACACAAGTATTCCACTGTACTCAAGATAGTCCAAAACCTCAATGTTCACAAATGACAGTGCAAAATATTGTAATCCTAAGGCCTGGAACAGGGATATGCAGACTGCAGTACCCATAATGAAAATTTAATGAGTGAAACCCAAGGTCCAAACCAGCTAGACAGATGCAAAGGTACAAACATATCCGTGCAAAAGATAACAGTATGTACAATGGCAGAAGAATCTACTTTTTTTTCTAAATCAGGTCTAAATTTTTGGATCATATGTTTGTAAATATAGTTTGAAAAGAATAAAACCAGAAAAAGAGAGAGTGGGGGTCAGTCTATTGCATCAACAATGAAATTAATTTACGACTCACCAGAGGTCGGTCACTGTCATCAACAGGAACCTTTTCCATTGTTGCTAGTGTAGTCAATCCACCAACTACGCCTCCAAAAACTGTATGTTTGAAGTTTAAATGATTTGCAGATTTGTACAATATGAAAAACTGGGAACCATTAGTATGTGGGCCACTGTTTGCCATGCTAACTACACCCCTTCCAGAGTGGACTAATTTGGAGTTAAGTTCATCCTTAAAAGGCTTTCCCCAAATTGATTCACCACCTCTACCAGTACCAGTAGGATCGCCACCTTGTATCATAAAATTCCTGCATAAAATGGACTATAAGACTCAACGAATGTCACTCTTGATTTACTACAAGGACAAAGACACAAAGGTGGTCACATACCTAATGCTTCTATGAAAAGCAACTCCGTTATAATATCCACGTTCACAAAGCGTGATGAAGTTCTCGCATGCCCTGGGCGCTATATCACAGTGCAGCTCAATGTTCAAATCACCGTGTGTTGTATGCAGTTGTACATATCCCTTCTTCTTTGGATTCTTCTCAACTTTCACATATTCATAATCATTTTTTGTAACTGGATCATATGATGTAGAAGTAAAAGACCGGGAAGCAGCGCCAGTAGTGTAACGACTTTTAACCTGAAATTGAGAACTTCATTAATACATAGAATAATGATTACTGGCCATTCATACAATTTTTAAAAAGGATCATATATAATTTGATTATGCATGAGATGTATCACTAGGTAGGTCAAAAAGAAGTATTTAGGAAGCTCACCATCTTTGCATTCACCGGTGCCCTGTCACCAGCCACATGCATAGCTATTCTGGCAGCAGTTTTATCACTTGATGAGGCTTTAGCAGCAGCTGCACTTCTTCCATGTACTGCGGCAGATGCAGCATCTACAATACTGAGTGCCTGAGGAGCTCCATCGGTCGATTTGGAATCTTCTTTAACTTGTGATCGTGCAGCTAAAATGGCAGCGAGTGCAGCGGCCCTTTCTTTTTGTGCCTTTCCACCACCTCCCCCATGCAATGCAGTTTCCTTTCCTTGCTCAGTTCCAAGCTCTTTAAGCATTTGTTTGATATCTCCCGACATGTTTATGTTATAGGCTGGATCTGAACTCATTTTCTGTAGTTCTGAGTAAAGAAAACAGAAAATCTTAAAGCTAATAAAAATAACAACAATAAAAGCAGCAATATCAAGATCAGCAAGAGATCAGTAGCTCAGAAAATATGGATGAATTGCAGGATGTATCATACCTTCATCGTCAATTTTCAAATTCTGTTTAACATGATCAAAATCCAGAAGAACCTTCTGGTCAAGTGCATTAGGATTCTGCAAAGCACACATAGACAAACATCAACATGGTATCAAGACAGTGAAAGATAAAGCAATATGCAGAAAATATTCTCAATCAAAGCCAACTGACCTGAATTGTTATAAGGTCATCCCTAGTAAATGCCTCGTCGGTGAGGAGCTCCTTCCAGTTTTTTGTCTTGATGTTTAACTCTTTAACAGCCTATTTCCCACAAACATACATATATAAAAATACCATCTACAAATCAAATTAGCAGTGTTAACACTAAGGATCCTGGAAAAACAAACCTCATAGCAGAAGACATTTCCAGTAGTTTTGACTGCCACAATGTGGGTAAATTCAGTGAAAACTTTGTTTAGCACTGGACAGTGATATTCTCCTGCAGAGGAACAAAGAAAAGCCATTCAATACAAAGTAGCCAGCAAACTAAATGAATATATGACAAGCATCTACCAGAAAATCATAAATGCATCCCATCCACACCTTATCCTCAAATAACATAAAAAAATCGTATGTAACATGAGAAATTTTAGTTTAAACAATAACACAACTTTGCAAGAATAATACCCATGAAATCTCAAAGAACAAAACAAATGTGCTTATGCTTAGTTGACCAGTTTCGGAGGATATCTCAGCAAGTCTAACTAGCAAAAGAATTCATTGACTATTGAAAATAGTTTAATTTGGACTTTTGAGCAACAGTTACATATATTGGCATTACATGAAGAGTGACACATCTAGCAAATTTGAAGTTTTTTCTGTTAGTTATTTGGTATAGAGTCGGATAAGACCATATACAAACCCTCCCAACGCTAGGTATGTGAACTAGAGACCAATAGTTAAGCTGAAAGAGAATCGCGCCATTTTGTTTCTTTCGCGTTAGCTTGTAAGAATTCAGGATCTGAAATAATTAGTAAGTTCTTGAAATCAAATTTTAGTGTAGTAAAACTTTCAATTTTTAGTCCGGTAGAACAGTATTAGAATCCTAGGAAGTTCTCCCAAACATGCCGCTTATATTAGTTGATGGTTATAGATTCAGTGTAGAAAGTGCGACCTGAAACAAATCCCAGACTTAGGCTATAGGCAGCACCATTACAGTGGTACAGAATCTTTCATAATTCTCCTCCATACTATAATAGTACAATGTACACTTCAAAAATTTTAATCCAATCCTTTAATCAGCATTGTACACCATGCTGATTCTCGGAGAGACATCTCTATTCAGTATTAAAGCTTGAAAAACAGAAAAGGTCAAAATCTATGTATAATCCTTCATTACAATCAAAGTAACTAGAAAAGTGGCTTCTACTTTCTTCCTTATTATTTGGGTGTGTGACAAACTGTTTCTCTCCTAAAGACCCTCACATTCTAATCCATCAAAGCCAAAGAAAACAAATGTGTTACCCCATTTGACAAAGATTATGCGGTCGTTGAGTGTACACCCATTAAAAATGTAAACACATATTTGCATGATAAGGGGTAGAAAACTCAAACGAATGCAAAATTTACTACACTCTTCAACAATAATAACAATCAAAGAATTTCGTTAGAAAGTGAGGTCAGCCACATAGAACAAACAACACCATAATATCCTATTATGATCAACGTCTTCCATGTGCTAAAATTGACTACACTTTTCCATGTATTAAACTCAATGCTGTAATAAGGTGGTACCAAGGTAGTATGATGTGCAGCATTTTTGACAAAATACCATGTGATGGCTATGGCCTGACAGCTTTCACACGGAGGCCAAAGGTAACGTCTAATTTCATAGCAGGCTTAACAATTCAGCAAGCCTAGTGGAAAGAGTCGCTAAATAAAATTTTGAAAAGAGAAAAAAAAAAAAAAAAAAAAACAGAGAGAACACTTGAAAAACTCTAATGAGTAATGATGACCTATGAAATGCCAACAAAAAACCGCATATCTTTGTTCCCACTCTCACACGTCATTTCAGACCACTCCCATTTCCAATGCTCCGGTCGTATAGATCAAAGGTTCAAGCTCAGTTGCTCCCACATTCTATCATCTCATTTGCATGGATCGTAACTGGCAAACAGCTTATCTTCAGAAATCGTATATCCCTGATTATCTACCCAGTATCTTAGTCATTTCCTTTTCTTCATTTACCTCTTTTCTGGGTCTCAATCCCTGTCCTGTATTCTGTTTTTTTACTCTCGGTCAATCTGTATTTCCTTCTCCGTTTTGTCATATTTATTTATTTCATTACGATCCCGTACCCGTTGTTCAGTGGTTCAAGGGCTGCTAATAAAGATACTTATGGTGAATCTTATTTATTACAATAGGTTATTAAATCTTTTTCATTTCATTATATTCTGCTGTTTTTTCTACACTTTTTGCATATACCATATTTTTATTATAGCCACCCTGCTTTCACCATAGGCTACAGCATAACATGCCATGTCAGTATGTTGCTACGGCAGATTTAGGCTTCTGTCATGACCCATCATCCACCATTATTACGATTGATTAAATTTCTTTTCTCCTGATCAATGTTAAAACAACTATATATAAGAAAAGAAAAAACCTTGATAAAGAATTAACACACATACTAGAACAAAGAAAAAAATGTCCATTACGTTTGGCAGAATAAGGTCCTCGAGCTTTTGCATTCAATGACATAAGTGCCAGAAATTAAAAGTATGCCAAGGGAATTAACTAACTAATTAACTACGCCCCTACCAATATTTCAAAAAAAAAAAAAAAAAAACTATGCTCCTACCAAGTACGCTACACTCGACCTGTGATTGTATTTTCATATTTAAGGGAAAACCATTTGACAAACACAACAACTTTTTATGGAATAAAAATATTCCATCATCCCAAAACATAATAGGAGAGATACTACTATAGTCTAAACCATTTTGGCCAATAGGCAATACGCATATATGATATTTAAGTTTTCAACAATAACAATCAATCCCCTACGTCAATCCGAAGCTCAACTCACAACTGCACCTAAGCAATGAACTCAATCATGAAACAAAAATGAAAATAAATCCAAAAGAATGCACAAAAATGATGCAGAAGTGTATTTACCTTCTGAGTTCTTGTGAAAAGTTAGTGGAATGAGATCTTGTTGCTTCAAGGGAGCTCCAGTAACAGGATGTTTACCATATTTTATAATATATGGAGTTATGTTCCTGAACCCAGGTTGAAAACCACAAGTTATTATCAATAGAATACATATTTGGATTGACGGTGAGTTTATCATAATCACACAATGCCGCTGAGATTTTGATATAAAAGCTACATTTTAGAGCTTCAACAAACTCACTGCGATTCCAAACATACAATGAAGCAAATATAAAAAACTTAAAATCATGACATACAACTTGTTCGGATTGGCTTATTTGAACTTATCTATTAGCAATTTAACATAAACACTTCTGAGACTGTTAGCGAGAAGTTATGAAAACAGCTCATGACATGTTCATAAACTAATTTCACCTTATTTTCATAAACTCTCCAAGATAGCTTATGAAAGTATACTAATAGCTTATACAAAAACAATTTCACTTTAGTTTATCTTTTCTTATATAAATGGTTTATACATAAGCGCTTGAGCTATAAGCTGCAAATAATCGAATCAGAGAGATACTTACATAACATCGAAGACGCTGCCATCAGGTGTACAAACTGGAAACTCAAACGGAGTAAAAGTAAGTCTGAATAAATCAAAACAAAATTATTAGTTGAATGAAAAATTGATTCAATGAAAGGATGAAGGTGTAAAGAGAGAACGCACGCGCAGCAATAAAAAGGAAGACGTTTGAAAACGGTGCGGTTTTCTTTGGATTTGTAACCTCCCCATTCAGTTGCCCATTCTGTTTTGGTTAAGAACATTCGGTCTTTGCTGTGTTGCTTCTTCCCCATTGCTAGGGTTTTGGTTTATCACTTCTGTGGTGGATTTTCTTACTTTCGAAGTTGAAGATAACAATCTATGGGATTGGGTTCCGGTTTCCGGCGATTTTCAGCGGCGTGTTATTGGTGTCGCAAGTTTGATTTGCACCGCCGTGTGGAAGTTTTTTGGGTGGAATCGAGAGAAATCTTTGATCTATTCGGCTTCGGTGTTTTAATTTTAATTTAATATATATTTTTGCAGAGAATTTAATATTTAAATAATTAGAATCATTTTTTGAGGGAAAATAATTAGAATCATCAAAAGTTAATCAAAATTTCGTCAAAAATAAATAAAATTAGAAAAAGAAAAAGATGAAATGGAGAAAATGAAATTGTAGAAAAAAATAGTCAAAAATAGATTTATTGTAGAGTTCTCGACTATGAATACAAACATTACTTTGTTTTTTTTTTAAGCAAACAAACATTACTTTGTTAGAATCACTTTTTTTATATATTTAAACTAGCACAAGTATTTGTAAGAATGAGACGCTTGTGAACTTCTTGTTCGACTCATAAGATAGAATATTGACAGAGCAGTATGAGAAAATATGCATGTGTGAACTTGACAAAGGTATTTTTAAGGATTGGTGACTGGTACTTTTATTGTGGGACAGATAGCCCACAAAGTCGTTTCAACCAAAATGACGAGTCATAAGAAAGCTTGTTCTGACAATCAATATGTTTTTATTTCATCTGTTCTTGACAATTTTGACTTCCCAACATAAAGTTTGTTAACCTTATACAAAGAGTTCAAAAGGTCGTCCACAGTAATGTTGTCTCATAATTAAGTTTGTGAATGTTATTTTTAAGATGATTGGTGTTGCCATTAAAAAAACAACAGTGCAACTTGTTCCGGCTTATCTTCCATTCATATGTAATTTTTTATAGGGTTTTGCTAGAAGCAACCCATGAATTTGTCTTTTAACAATCAAATCCACACCTCAGGGTGTGATTATCCACTTTTTAGTTATAACTTGCTAAAATACACCTTCATAAAAAATTAGTTGGTGTCTTTTAGCAAGTCCAAAAGACACCTAGCAGAACCCTTTTTTTTATATATCTCAAAATTAATTTTAAAAAAGATTCTAGGAAACAATGAAGGAAAACGGTATATAGTTGGCCTAAATTTAGATCAAATATTAAGATTTTTATTTGCTTATATTTAAAACATGACAAACTATCTCCAAATTAGTTTCAAATTAGTTTATTTTATTTAGATTTAAATTTGTACTACTAGTAAAAGGAAATATATTTTTGGGTGTAGCTTATTTTCAATATAGTACAATTACCCTAAAAAAAAATTACTAAACCCCTTTGAGCCTTTAAAATTCCCTTTTGTTTGCTGACATATCGACGTTATGAGTCAATGACCTCAAATACTAACCTTTCCATCCTTTTTGGAGTTAAATATAATTTTCATTTCCTGTCATAACAAGTCCTTAAAGTTTGGAGTTGCTCTTAAAATAAACAACATTTTTTAAGTTTGGAGTGGGGTATTAAAAAACATAGTTACACTTAGTTGCAAAAAATAGGCTAAAAACATACTACTAAAAAAATGGTCAAATATTGGTGTCTTGAAGAAAAATGAAAAAGAAAAGTGGTTGTTGACTGTTATGTCATTTTGATTAATCTTGCAAAAAGATGTGTGATTGTTGACTGTTTTTTCAGACAAGGAAATTGTAGCAGACACTTAACTCCATGTTTTTATCTACCATCCTAGATATATCACATTCTTAACTAAGCCACATTACAACTTCAAAGATATCAAAAGTGTGTGTTTTTTGTAACATTTTTTATTACATGTTTAGATTTTTTTTAAGCATATGGTAGATTTTTTTTTATGACACTTGCATGTTGATTGAGAGAATATCTTTTAAAACAGTCAAGAGAAATTGGTGAGAGTGTGAATATAGAGTTGAACATGGGTGATTGTTGTGAAAGATCTATATGCATGTGTTCCGATTGAAGTCCTTTGAGAGTGAAAATTACATATGGGGTTTGAAGATGTTAGTGAGACGGTTTAATGTTAGTGAGGGGGTTTGAAGATGTTAGTGAGACGGTTTAATGTTAGTGAGGGGGTTTGAAGATGTTAGTGAGACGGTTTAACTTAGGATTATTAAGGTTGACTATAGTTTAACTTACAAAATATTTTTTATTAGATTTTTAGATGTTCTAAGTTGAGTTTGACTTGAAAATGGGAAAATGCATGTGTTAAAGAGTACAATAAGCTCAAATATTAAACATGTGCAATAACAAAATTCTTTACAACGCTCAATTTCAAATAGCATTGAGTTGCCACTTGAAATGAATCTAGAGCAATTTCAGTATCTAATGGAAGGGGAAAAAAATGAGAATGAGATTGTATCGTTTAATTTATTTTAAAAAAAAGGTAAATATATACTACGTGGTCTCCACTTCTTCCTTTTTTAATATCAAGCCATCTAATTTATTGCCAAGTTATCTAGTTTGGTAAAATTATATTTTGACCAAAATTTCTAAAATGGGAACTATAATTGATTGCACAATTAAAAAATATGATATCAAAACGGGTCTTGTTAAGGAGTGTCATAAGATCTCTTAAGGATTTCAAATAAAGAAGTTATTTCAATATATTTATTTAAAAAAGTAAATATTTCAATTTTCGATACATTGCATACACACGTTTTCATGAAAAACTTAATATTTTAAACTCTTAAAAAAATGCTCTTAGGGTTTGACCAAAATAAAACACTAAAACGGTATTTAAAGAAAAAAAACATAAAACAAGGTGCTCGAGGAAATTATTTTGAATTATTTAAGTCAAAAGTTATAAGTACACAATTTTTAATATAAAAGTTAATACTTTTAGATGTTTAAACAATGTTCTAAAGGCACTTGTTAACATTTTTCATTATTTAATTGCCCACTTTTTTTTCCGTTATGAAACGATATTTGGGCCAAAAAAAAAACGGAAGTGTTATTTCTGTAACAAAAGAAAAATATAAATTCATAGATAGTTTGATATATGTATTATTTATTCTCTACTATATATAAAGAAAAAAACCATGTATTCCTTTATTTTATTTTATTTTCCTTAAAAAAATAAAGGAATACATGATTTTTTTATAAAAGAGAATACATGATTTTGGAATGACTTTTTCAATTCAAATTATACTTTTAAACAAATTTATCTATAAGAATATTATTATGTTGATGATGTTATTCAAAAAGATAAGAATTTATTGTAGTATTTATCATATTGTTGATATCATTAAAAAAATAAGTATAGATTTTTTTTTTGGTAGCAGAATGAAAAAAGAAATAAAACAAAAAGAAAAAATTGTTATCTAGGTAAAAGATCCAACTGCATCCACCAGTAGGAGGTTGTTGATTTCAACAGGAGGTGCAACAAAAAACTAGTAAGCCACATGAGAGCTAGCCTCAATCTTTGCAAGGTAATCGATAGAGGTATTACATTCCCTAGTGTATAAACTAATTCCACTTGCCAATCTCGAGATAGCAGCTCTTAGATATTACGAAAGTGCAAAATATGTATATTTTTCTATATATAATCTATTTTCTTATGAAACTTAATGTCTACCGAAAATACAATTTTACACATTCTTAATTTTTTGACACGTCATCAAAATTATATCCTTTTGCGTCTTTTGCTTTAACTTCCCCCTTTAATTTCTCTCCTAAAAACAAATTAAAACAAACTCAGTTGATTAAAACACTAACTTAATTTTTTTAAAACAACAAACAAACTTAATCTTAATCTCAATCAAAACAAAGTTTCCTGTAATTCAACTTCTAAATATCTAAAGAGTTAAAAAAATTACAATCTTCTATTCTCTAATTCTCTAATCATGAAATTTTGTACGAAAAAAATTATGAAACTTAATCAGCATGCATAAAAGCTCTGGTTCTTACTAGCACAAGGTGTGCCAGAAAGAACCTCTAAAGTTTGCCGTCAAAACGAAACCAAAGGCAAGGTAACATGAAAACTTAGTTGATGCCCATACAAACAAAATGGCTCAACCACCACATATGAAAGTTTAAACTAAGATTGTCATTATAAACTTTCAACCACCAAAATGAATGTAACTTGACTTTATCTAACATATGGTGAATTGTGCTTTTTTTAGCCTTGAAAACTCTGTTATTCCGCTTATTCCATATAACCCAAACACAACATAACCAAATAAGCTGCAAAAATGAACGATGAGCTCACAATCTTCCCGAAGAATGAATAGACTGAACAAGATGATCCTGTAAGGAATCCAGATCAGCTGATGATATACCAATCCAAGACCTTTCGAGCTTGAAGAACCAGAGTGTAGATAAACAGCTACCTAAACAAATCAGCATGCATAAAAGCTCTTTCGAGCTTGAAGAACCAGAGTGTAGATAAACAAGACACATTGAAACTTGCAGATCTCAACATATTTAGAAACAATAGGGAATCAAAGAAGTCACCACCATGTGATATTATAAAATAGGGTAAAATATGATTTTCGTCCCTGCAATTATAGGTCATTTGAATTTTCGTCCCTGAGCTTACTAATCCTCCCATTTCGTCTCTGTAAAAGTTAATCACTTGAAATTTCGTCCCTCTCCCCTTTTAATCACTGCCACGTCAGCAATTTACCAAAATGGCATGGGGAATTGACGAAAATACCCTTGGCTTATTTTTTTTCCTTAAAAAAAATTTCAAAATTTTGAAAATTCTTTTTTTAAATTAAAAAAATCTGAAAAAATAATTAAAAATCATAAAAAATTTCGGAAAAAAAATGTTAAAATTAAAACTGAAATTTTTCGGAGAAAAAATCGTAAAAAAAAAAGTTCGGGAAAAAAAATTTTGAAGGAAAAAAATAAGTCAGGGGTATTTTCGTCAATTCCCATGCCATTTTGGTAATTTGCTGACGTGGCAGTGATTAAAAGGGGAGAGGGACGAAATGTCAAGTGATTAACTTTTACAGGGACGAAATGGGAGGATTAGTAAGCTCATGGACGAAAATTCAAATGGCCTATAATTGCAGGGACGAAAAGCATATTTTACACTATAAAATATTATTTTTTATTGTTGTAGATTATTAATTATTATATCTTTTAGAAAGATGACTATAAAAAACACTAAAAACATGATAAATTAGTCACTAAATAATATTGTTGTACAATTCATACACAAGACTCATAACGACATCTTTATCGATAATGAAATTTTTACTATTTTAAATATGGGTCATGTTAACAAGTGCCTCAGGGGAACTGGTTAAGGAAACTAAAAAAGGGAAGTTTTAAAATTAAAGTAACACTTTTTATGCTTTTGAAGAGTTGACAACACAAGTTTTAATGTAATATTTACTATATTTGACTCCTTAACCAGTGGCCCGGGGGGGCACTGGTTAACATTACCCTTTAAATATTTCTACATATTTTTAGTTTACCATTTCATAATATTTAATAACAACTATTTCAATGATTTTATCATGGAAATATTACACTAACATCTCTTAAAGTCTTCTTAAATAACACAAACACCCGCTCTATTTTTTAACTAAACATTAATCTCCTTTTTTTATTTTAGCAAATTGACAACCACTTCTCTTATAATATAACACGGTTTAAACTTTGTTAATTCCATTTATTTTGAGCAATTAACTTCTTCATACGAGTGTGAACTCATTTAATCTTCGACCATTTTTTCTTTCCATTTTTCACTTAGGTGATTTTTCTCAACTCATTGTTACTCAGTCAAGGTGGTTTAATTTTTAAACTTTAATGTAATAAAACTGATATATCAAAGATTATTTCCTTTTCATTGATCAAACCATAATGTCCATCTACTAAAATTCTTCTCATTTCTATATTCTCTTTTGATCTCTCCTGTAATTGCCGATGTTTGATTCTATTTGGTGGTAAAAAAAATGTAGTTATTGTTTCTCCATTGTGAAAAAAAAATGTCATTTAACTTAATTGTGAAAAGAGAAAACAAATACAAACAAACAAAAAAAACCTCATTTATCTTAATTGTGAAAAGAGAAAACAGATACAAAAACAAAACTAACTGAAATTAAATCGTACATTTACAAAGTTATTGAAATGGATAAAATGAGGGAAGATTGATGTGTTTGGAAAATTAGAAAGGGAGCTTGTGTTATTTAAAAAAATCTTAAGAGAAGCAGCGGCGAAGCTAGCGATAATTCTATGAGGTGGCCACATATAATTTTTTTTAAAACTAATCTAATGCAGTAGGCAAAAAAATTCACAATAACTATTACTTATATAAAATGTTCTTAATAAAATATACACTTGATTCAACAAGAACGGATTATACCAAAAAATGCGGCAATAAACTATTTTGTACCAAAAAAGCCACATTAGAATAGCGGATTGTACCAAAAAAGCTACAACAAAAGAAATAAAGACTAATAGTAGCTATTTATGAAAATTGAACTCGACGGCCCTTCAAAGACTCAAATTCATCCATAATTGCATTTGAGATAAATTGACTTGCAATGTCCTTTTCAATGTAGATAACCAAGCTATTTGAAAGAAAATCATCACTCAAATATCACAACAACAAAAAAAAAACATAAGAACCGGAAGTAAAATTATACAGTATAACACAAATTATTTTAACCTAATTTGTTTTTCCTAACCTAAAACTAATTTTTTTATAAATTTGCTAAACTAAAACATAAAAAGGTATAAAAAACTAACTATAGAAACATAGTAACCATAAAAACTAACTAAATTTTAGCGGTTTGTGTTGTTATCGCTAAATTCCAAAGCAAAACATAAGAAATTGATTTCAAACTAAATGAGAGTATTGTGAAATGTGAATTGAGATCATACCTGGTAACCTGGGTGAATTGAGAATCTAATTAATGTTGCTTGTTGTTAACCTGTTACTTTTAGGTCACCATGGCACCGCACGGATTGTTTGTTTGTCTCTCTCGTGTGTACTGTGTAATTGTGTTGCGTGGGGATCCCGTGTTGTGTGTTGTGTCGTGATCTGAAGAGTTAAAAAGCCACTTTACCTTGTTTTTTTATTAATAATAATTGTGTGGTGGACTGTGGGTATGTGCCCACTTTTGTATTATTTTACTGTTAGATAAACTATAAAGATTATTATTATTTATCTCTTTTGGGTGTTAATCTTCCGGTTCCTATACGACACGATTAAATAATTTGAAGTTCAACCGGAAGTTAAATAAAGATAGAAAAAATTAGTTCACTTAAAATAAAACTTGGGGTAGCTAGATATATATTATTGGGGGTAGCTAAATATAAAAATATACCTACTCACTCAAAAAAATAATTTTTTTTGGGGTAGCAAGGGCTACCCCTCCCTTATACTACCATTCGCCCCTGAAGAGAAGTCAAAGTAATTTGCCCTTTTACCATTAACGTCGGCTTTATCATCAGTTTTTTTCTTCTTATTTTCTCAATTCATATAGCATTCCAATGCGCTTTGATGCATAGCCCCCACTTCGAATTAACCCGTGCTTAGCACGGGTTTGTTGCTAGTTTTAATCAAAAACAAAATAATTTTAATCAAAATTTTATAAAAAAAATATTGTTCGTAATTTATACACATTAACACAATAAAAAGAACAGACAGACAAGTACGGAGTGCCCGTGTTTGAACACTAGATCTAGTGTGAATAAAATTTATTTTAAAAAAATCAATATAAATTATGACAATGAATGATTTGAATTTATAATTAAAATAAATTATAAAAAGATGAAAAAAATTATTTGTACGACAATTTTAAAACAACATTGAACACTTTTCTCTCTTATATTTTCACCGTGTGTTTAGTTTTTCTTTCTATTGCTTTTGTCTAATTAAAAAACAGGTCTTGTTAACTAGTTTTTCTTTCTATTGCTTTTGTCTAATTAAAAAATAGGTCTTGTTAACCAGTGGTAATGGTTAACGAATCTACAAATAGAAATTTTGTCTTAAACATATAAGATATTATTTTTGATCAAATAATATTACACAATTTTTTGATAAAAGCTTATTTATTTTAAATACTTAACCAATACCCTCAAGATACTAATTAGCATTCTACTAGTATAGTGACCCGTGCCAAGCACGGGAAATAAAAAACTTTTAGGATCAAATGTATAGATTTTATATTATGTTATAGTATTAAAGATATAAGTGTGGTTATAATTTAAATTTGACATGGGAAAAAAATATCATCTTAGCATATGTAATATTTTTGCAAAAATACGTCAACGTACTGTATATTATTATTTGTTGACATAATGTATTTTATTAATCATAAAAACTAAAAAAATTATATTTTTTATATAATAGTCAGTGTCAGATGTATACACCTAGTCTGTGAATGCAAACGTTAAATTTTTTACGGGTGTGTATAAGTATAGTTTGGGCTACAGAAACGCCGATTGTTATTTTTTTTATTTTTTACAAAATCAATGGTCTAAAGTAAATATTGTATTTTAGGGTAACAACGATGTAAAAAAAAAACGTTCCGCGTATTGTTATACCTGAAAAGTGCATCAATTAAAAGTCAATGACAGGAGGATCTGCTTATATAGAAATTGCATGTCTTGTAATGACCAGTACGCCTTACAAAGAAATAAAAAAAAATGACTTCCAAACAATACGCAACTTTTGTTTTCTAAATTATAGCAACAACAATTGTAAAACATAACCAATGATCATACTTTTTGAAAAACTTCACGATACACAACATTTGTGGTCTCCTTGCAAACATTATTATATTCATCCAAGATGAGCAGCTTCAAACCTTTTCTAGAAGTAACTCGAGAGACAGCGACATAGAGTTGTCCATGCGTGAACACAGACTTAAGAAGATTAACTCCCACTCGAGATAAAGATTGACTCTGACTTTTATTTATTGTCATTGCAAAACAAAGCGTCAATGGAAATTGTCTGCGCCTGAATTTGAAGGGTAGTCCTGGATCACTCGAAATAAGATTCATCCTCGGAATGAATACCCTGGTAGCTACCCTTTTTCCTGTAATTACGGTAGCAACTATCATGCTCTTCCCTAGATGTGTAACTGTCAGCCTCGTACCATTACACAGTCCATTGGCATGATCGATGTTTCTCATCAGCATAACTGGACATCCCACCCTTAGTTTCAACCGGTGATTTGGAATTCTAGAGCTCTTAGTACCATTAAGAAATTCTGTTGTGAACCACTCGCTTTGGACATCAGAATTTTCACCCGATCGACAAACAGAATCAG
Organism: Medicago sativa; assembly: GCF_051527215.1. Lineage (NCBI taxonomy): Eukaryota > Viridiplantae > Streptophyta > Magnoliopsida > Fabales > Fabaceae > Medicago > Medicago sativa. The sequence continues at coordinate 7,769,181 of NC_140753.1, forward strand.
AGCTTAAATACTTTTTCTCTTCATCTGGAATCAGTGACATCATATATTCGTTAACATGCTCAGCTGAATCAAGCGTTGGTGCGAGTATTCCCTTTCTTGGAAGAATAGCGGGTCACCAAGGTTATCATTCAAATCGGGATACATAAAGTCTATAAGTGACATCAACGGATTTGTTGTGTCTGATATGAGCAAATCTTCAGGAATTTCTACCTGCATTTCACCATTCTCATCCGAAGTGTCGTTGACGTCTCTAATTACCAAAATTAACAATTTCTTCCTGCTCTGCAGGTACCGAAGATGCACCTAATCTCATATTAACAGTAAGCCTCAACAAATTACAATAAGCCCATATCTTTGATGAATTGATTGAGGCATCAACAATATCCTGCCTCGTTCCTTTTCGAACAACAGGCAATATCTACCTGAAATCACCACCTAAAACTACTGTCATTCCACCAAAATGTCTAAACTCGTTTAAGGGATCATTCTTGGACATGAGATCATTCTTGGACATGATATCATGCATTGATCGGTCAACTGCCTCAAAGCACCATCGGTGCATCATTGGAGCCTCATCCTAAATTATCAACTTTGCAGCATGCACCAGGTCTGCCCTAGGACTATCCTTTTCCATCGTAAGCGATGATGCCTCATTAATCTCAATAGGGACTGTTAGTGTCGAGTGCACGGTTCTTCCACCTGGTAATAGAAGAGTCGCTATAGTGCTGGATGCAACATTCAATACAATTAACCCCTTCGATCTAACAGCAGCCGATAATGTTTTCCATATAAAGGTTCTTCTAGTACCACCGTAACCATATAAGAAAAAGAAACCACCGTCGTCAGAATCAACGGACTCCATGATTTTGTCATGCACACATCTTTGTTCATCAGTTAGCATCAGTAACATATCAGCGTGTGTCTTTTCCAGTTCATCTTTGTTGTAATTTAGCTCATCAACGATAAGCTTATTTGTGAAAGTTGGCATGTCTGTTGCGTTTGGCCTGGGCATAGATTTGAAATCAGTAAGCGACTGTCTGTTTTCCTGAAGCATCATTTCAATTTCAATCTAACACAGGTTCTTCACGTCATCGTCACTGATATGCAGATCTTCATATTAAATGTAAAGTCACGAAATTAATATTAACACCCTTGCATGCATATGTGTGCACGTTGAAGAGAAAGAAAAAATATTAGCTTTATATGAGAATCCTTTATATTTAAACATATCAGCCTAAAAAATGTGGAAAATGCTGAATGGTATCGTAGAGTTAGTAACTCTTAGTTTGTTCTTTACTATATCCTAAAAAAGTACCTCTTAACTACTTAAACTACTCTAATCAGCCTTTACTATATCCTTGAAAACACACCCCTCGAAAACAACATTGTCATCAAGGTTGGAATGTGCTAAATTTCTTAATGTATAATAGTCTTCAAATGTATCACCCTTATCCTTATTTTTTGTTAGTGAAGTACTGTTTTTCTTCACATCTTCAACAATAACATGAGTAGTTTCTCTCCACTTCCTTTGCATTAGCTTTTCATTTTGAGAAAAAGAGAGATAGAACCATTTGAAATAAATTATTTGTCTAAGAAACTTTTATAAAAATAATTGCCTCGTCCATGTCATTTGCACCCTGATGATAAACTCGTCATCACAGAATTCCAAGCAATTTTGGCTTGTGTTGCTTCAAAAACAACAACAAAGGAGTACACAAAGAAAAGTGCGGTGGAGACAACACTAACAAAGCGTATCTCAGTGGAGACATGTTTTTACTTTGAATTTTAATGTTACCTCTTAATGCATTTTAAGTGCAGCTTTTCCTTTTAAAGTTGCATAGTGACACGCCATTTGTTCTAATTCTCATCAATGACAATTACAACATGTTCTAGCGTTAAAAAGAAAAACATATCATTATGTCTTGAAACATGCGTATTTTCATTTCTGTCTTTGTCATAAAAACTAAAAATGATAGTAAGAGAATATAAGCAATGCAACGGAAATTAACGTACTTATTTTATTTACTTTTACTCGAACAATTTACATATTTATTTAAGTTTAACTATATATATATATATATTTTAATTGAATATTAATCTACACAAAGTTAGTGAATATTTAAGTTATTTGATATATAAATCAGTATAAATTTAAAGTAACTTTAGTATAAATTGTAGTTTTTTTTACAAAAAATATAACTCGTAATTTTGTGTAATTTTTGTAAAAATATTATATAGTTTTATTAAGATATTTGCTTTTACAAATATAAAGTATATGTAGTTTACAACTATATTTTATTTTAAATTAGTATCTTTATCCTAACTAATAAATTGTTTCAAGGGGTTGAATAGTTCAAATGGTTTGAGTTAAGGAATAAGAAGTTTGAGATACTGTGGTCAAACTGAAACGAAAGAGTAAAGATTAATCTAACAACTACAAATTTGTGGGCTACAATCCAATCTCATATCCTCTTTACATTCACAATATCTTTTTTTCATTCTTATCCTCAATAATGCCTACACCATTTCTCGATCTAACTATTCCAGTTTAACAATGCTTAAATACTGAACTATCTAATTCTTTCACCTTTTCACCCACCCACTTAGTTTCTTGTTGGCACTTAAAATTAATCTTCTTCCTAGTCATAACGTCAATGATTTCCATATATGTTCAAGTAAGGGTGCCTTTATTCCATGTTCAAAAACAGATCATACTCTCATGAACTAACTTCTTTACCCACACTTGTTCACAAAGGTGGGGGACCCTTCATTATTTTTTACTTCACTCAGGCATCGATGTATCCACCTTTGCTCATTTAACATTGTACTTGAGCTATACAACACGTTTCTTCTGGGCACTGACCTAATGTTCACACTATTATATACTTGGTCCATGCCATAGAGATTCAAAGTGTTTCAATTAAATTCAAGTGTTCAAGTTTTAAACAGTATAATCTAGTCCAAGTCTTGAAATTTTTATAACATTTAATTAAAGAGTTTTTCTATCATGTGCAAATTTACACATGTTAAGAAGTTTAAAGTAGTATCGTTGATTTGGAACTTGTGTATTTTCTATTAATATGTAATTTTTTAATAAATAATTATTGTTTTTCAATAAATAGTTGCTGCTTTTAGATACTTTAACATGTGCAATAATGCACCCTTTAACTATATATATATAAGATATTTGTTAAAAAGTTATGTGCAATTATTTGTTAATCCATCCTAATGAAACTTGATTGCATCAAGTAATAGATTACAATGAAAACCGACCCATCATGTGAACACATGTAGGCGCGGATACAAAAGCACGTTTGCTTATTTTGAAATAGGTCTCCTCATCGATAATTAATTTTTTTCATACCCATAACGATCATAAAATTATATTTGCTTAAATTTAATTTTTTTTTTGAATATTTTTTCTAATTAGACGACGAATGAATTGAATGATTCTATTTCCCTCATCAATGGAACTCTATTCAGTTCATTAAAAACAAAGACATATTGAAAGTGCCCATCCCACTTTTATTTTAAAAAAATAAAAAATTCAGGAGAAAAACAGGTATATTTTTATTTTATTTTTTAGGAAAAAGAATGGTTTGCATGGTATAATATGAGTTAGAGTGTCCGTTGTACTCTCTTTTATTATGTATTATTTTTCATATTAAAACTCAAAACCTTTTTGTACCAAAAAAAAAAACTCAAAACCTTTAAATATCCAATTTTATTCATTTTACTTCTGATAAAATATATTTTTTTAATTTTGATTTAATGCACATTAGGATTATAGAAATAATTTTTTTTAATGATTTCTATAATAAAAAAATTCATAATAAAAACACTAAAAATTTCAATTCTTGTAAATAAAAAACTATAATAATCATTTATAAGTATAATAGAAATTTCTACAACTAATTAATTAGCTTATCTTTAACTTTCATTTAAAATTTAAGGGTGACCATTGTTTTTCTGTTAAATTTTAAATTAGCAACCACATAATATCAAATAAGTTATTTTTCCCAATTTTTTTATCAGTATGAAGTTCATATTTTGATTGATTCTCATGATTACCAAGAACTTGCTTGGTTTGATTTATTTTTTATTTGAAAGATGGTTTAATGATCTATTGTTTACCAAGAATAGTAGAAACATGTATTGAAGATTCGGATGAGGGTCAAGAGTAAACACAACTAAGAGAATGAGACATACCTATTTATTATTGCTTGATTTAAAATATTCCTTGAATTTGTTTTTTGTGATTGACTTGATTGAAGCATTTTAAATTTCTACAATTTGTTTACCTTTAATACAATTAATTCATGGGTTTTATTTTTTAAAAAATAAAAGAGGATTTTTTTTTATGATGGTTTAAAAGTCATTTAAAGTTGATTGACTATGGAAAACGGAAAAGTTGTTTTATATTCTCAAATGATTTAAAGAACTCAGTGAATTTCTTTTTTAAGATAGCCCTGATTGTAGCATTTCAAAGTTTCAACAAATCATTTATAATTAATACAATTAAAGTATGTGTTTAATTTTTGAAAGAACAAAATAGGATTTTTTTATGCTTATTTAAAGGTTATTTAGAGGTACTTTCTAACAATTTTTTATGTCGTATTCACGCGGAAGTCACGATCCCTTGCTATAAGCATACACAACAACTAATAACAATCACTTGAACTATTTTATTTCTCCCAAGTCTTTGGAATCAAATGTCGTGAAACAAAGAAAAAAAAGATAGCCTATTTAGAAAGTTTGTACCAAATTAATTTCATTCAAAATATTACAATGTTTATTTCAAATATTACAATGCGATCACTTATTTAGAAAGTTTATACCAAATTAATTACATTCAAAATATTGTTGATCCTTAGAGATATTTGTCTTAATTAAAAAATAATAATGTCTCGAATTTTCATAATTTATAAACATAAAATATAAACTCCTTAATTATTTGGTCAAAGGTTTATTTCATGGCACTACAAAAAAAAAGTTTTATTTCATGGCATTCTTAAATTTTTCTCGAAAAAAGAGTTTTCTCTTTACTCTTTTGTGAAAATGACTAAATGAGCTGTAACTATATAAATCAATTAATATTTTTTTATTATTTTTATTAATTACCATTTACATTACAACATATATGGTGTTGTGATGGATAAATTAAATATGTCAATTAAGATTATTACTTCCCTCAACAAAAAAAATAAAATCATAACAAATTAAATACTAAAATTTGTAAGCAATAAACAAATATACAATTTACCGAAGAAAAGAGGACATAAGATTGTTGGTTTGGAATTGAAACGTGGGTGTTGCCATTTGATAGTGTGTGTGCATGATGTTTATTTTTTATTTTGACTAAACCGACTTTAAAAAATGGAGAAAATGATAAACTCCATTATAAACTAATTGTAGTAAAAAGCATTAAAATGATGATTAATTTATTAACTAATTTCATCAAAATAATACTCATTTGTTCGATTTTTCAGTCTGATTACATATAAATTATAACAAAAAATTATACAATTCTTCTTTGTATAAGAGACATAAAAAGTGACTCATCATAGTAGAAAATTTATCTAGATTCTTTTCTAATAAGAACGACTATTTTTTTTTTTAATCTCAAAGTTTGTCATAATGTCATCTAATTTTTTCCTCTAGGCCCTCGTGTGAAGAATATGTTGTCTTGAACTCAACCACCAAATAATCGGTTTCATCTATAAAATAATATCTCAATATTCTTATTTTTTTGTACTTGTTCGTGATTTCTTGATTCAAATCACATGTATGCATCAGAACCATAAAAGCAAAAAAAAAAAATATATAGTATTCATTTATGAACCATCCATAAATTTAAACATAATAATAAAGAAAACAAAAAAGCATAAACAATGTCATAAAAACATAAGGAAGAATAAAATAAGTCACCGGAAAAAAAATTAAAGGAGAAATGAAGATTTTTTATATAGGAGAGACGAAGAAACTATTTTTATGTTGTGAACGTTTGATTCATCAAAATCGCAGCATGAAAGAAATATTACTCTTGAAACATTGACATCAATGAAAAAAATATGAAGAAAAAAGAATAAAAAAACTAAACAATCTTTGTGTGAACATTTGAATCATCAAAATCACAACATAAAGGAAATATAAATCTTGTATCATTGATATCACAACATAAAAGAAATATAAATCTTGTAGCATTGATATCAAAGTAAAAAAAAAAAATCATTGATATCACAACATAAAAGAAATATAAATCTTGTAGCATTGATATCAAAGTAAAAAAAAAAATGAAGAACAAAGAATAAAAAACTAAACAAAATAGAAAGAAAAAGAAAGAGTGACATAGAAAAAATAAACGGGGGATAAGAGTTGTGAATTGTGATTGAAATTATGTCAATCCTAATTTCTAATTTATACACTTGTTTCACACCGTAATTTGGTATAATAACCATTATTTTTTTAACATTCTTAAAAAACAATTGTTCTATATAAGGTATTCATTTACAAAATTATTTGGTCATGAATCAATTTTAATGTCCTTAAATTATTTTAATAGCCATTAAAAGCGTATCATAAAAAAGTGTCCTATTCTAAGTTTTTTTTTTTTTTTGAAATCTCCTATGCTAAGTTTGAGGTGATTTTGACATATATATTTAACATAATCATTTAAAAATATCGTAAAAATAGAGGTCATTTTTTTCTTCTTCCGATTATGTGTTTTTTTTTATTATTATTATAATATATGTAATGATCCAAGCTTAAACAATTAAAATTTTGATCAGTGATAATAGTGAACATTTTCTCACTAAATGTTTCATTAAAAATAATAAATCTTATTAATAGTTTGTTTTCATTATTGTTTTCACATTATAGTGACATTTAAGTTTGACCCTTTTTTATAATAATATTACAATATATAAACTTCTTTATTTTCTTAACGAAAAACGACATATGCTATTTTTTAAGAACGAAAATACAAAACATAATGAAGTGTATCATTTGGTTTTGTTACTTTTAATTTCAAACACAAAATAATTTAGATATAAATAGATTCGTGTGTATATGTGTGTGAAAAGAAAAAATTCAATTAAAATAATAGTTCAAATATATTATATATTTAATATTCCATGAATAGCAACACATGAAATTAGAATAATTTTATAAAACTCAAATAAAAGTAAAATTAACAGCATTAAATGTCAAATTCATTGCGAGCAAAAGAAAACATATATATATATATATATATATATATTTTTTTTTTTAATAATATGGCTCGTTGATATAAGTTATAAAACATTTAAAAAAAAACATAAAAAAAATAATGCATGTTTTTTTGTTTTTTGTTAATAACATGGCTACTTGATATAAGTTATAAAATATACAACGACAGTCTTAAATTTAATCGGTTTCTCTCAAAAAAAAAAAAGATTAGTTTAAATAGGGTATCAATCGGTCAATGTTACAACAATATTTTTCATTAAAAAAATTATTATTAATTTCTTTTTTAGAGAATTTATATATTGCATTACATTATAATACAAATAATATAACACAATGATATAATATAATTGATACATATGATACCAAAAATGAATTACAAAAATTAATAGTGAAAGTTATAATCATGCAAAGTTATAATAATTCCAAAAATAATGCATAAGAATAAAACAACATTAGAGTGCCACGTGTCGTGACTTGAAAGAAATTCTAAAACATTAAAATGTGGTGACACATGTCAAGAAGAGAAGAGAAGAAAAATGAAATAGGTCTTAAATTTATATAATATAGATTTGAAAAATATGTCGTCACAGGTTTAAAATATGTCGTCACAGGTTTAGATACTTCTTCTTTTGATGTGTGAGAGAGGTTGACTTAATAATCTAACCGCTCACGTGTCAATGTGTCACAACAACCAACAAATCCAAATACTCACTCATTCACTATTTAAACTCACCCTCAGCCTACCTCACTCTCCCAAGGACTAGGGTTACAATTACAATTACAATTACAAACTCCATATCCTTTCTCCAGCCGCCACCACCACCACCACCAGCCTTTTGCTATTTACAACATTCTATTTTAACATTCATTCATTCATTCCAAATCCTGTACCAATATGTAGCCAATTGTTTTGCCATCCTCGTTTTCAAAACAGCACATACATAATGTACTGCCTTTTTCTCTTTGTATAACATGCAATTTTACTCTCTTCCTCACAATCACAGCAGTTGTTGTTTTTTTCCATAATTAACAGGTACTATATTTTTTTCATAAATATTTATCTTCAACTGTTTTATTTTGAGGAATTCAATCCAGATCTCTTATAATAATTATTTTATGGTTTTGTGTTCGCATATTGCTTTATTTCAGTTAATTTCTTTTTAGTTTGTTATAGACTGATTGGCTTTCTTCGATATTGACATGTGAATGTCGTTTGTTGTTTTCAGTGCAATGACCGTAGATTTGAGGTTGGCATATGTGTTATCCACCATTTGCTCAGTTGGATCGCTCATTTGTGGCGGTTGTTATTTTATCCACCGTAATTTCCTTGATTAAATATCATACAAAGTCTCTGTCTCAACGGTGACGCGGTTTAATTTAATATTTTAACTTGGTTGAATAGACGTTGAGCGGAAATAATGGAAAAGATAAGTTAGGATCTCTGTAGCGGACTATACTATCGTGTCAAAGTGTGTGAAGTTTGAGAGTGGGATGAGGCCTAAGATTTATCAGTATACGACGTGCGTAAAGCGATTTATCAGCGAAGAAATCATGTTAGAAGAGTTCTAGACGAGTTCTAGACGGTTTTTTTTTGGTTACAAGTTCTAGACGGTTTAAACAAACATGTGATTGTTACATAAACAGTATTTTGTATTTATTTTGTGATTGAAATACCTGGTTAAATTTGTGATTGGAATACTATTTTTTTGTTTACAAAGGCTAAAAAAGCAAAGAAAAGGAACAGAAAAAGAAAAAAAGAAAACAGAGAACTAAGAGCAACTTTAGTGCTTGTTCTACACACTGTTCTCTAAGCACAAGAACACAGCAATTTGGTTCTATGCATTGGAGGAGGGTGAGCTGGAGGACAGGTTGGAGAACGGTTCCTGTGGGGGAACACGTTCTTGCAGGTTCTGTGTCAGACAAAAGAAAGCAAAGAGAGAGAGAAAAGAGGAAAAGAAAAGGAAAAGAAGGGTGGGGAGTGTGGGACGCTAGGGAAAGAGAAAACATGGGAAATGGGTTAAGTTTTTGAAAAATAATAAGTATTAAGATAAATAAAAATATGTAGGGCCAATTGTGGGACCTATAATGTAAGTTAAGAACACAAATATTGTTCTTGAAAATTGCTGTTCACACATTAGAGAAGGCTGGGACACACATGTAAAATACGTTTTTGCCCTCTCGGCAGTTAACTGCCGAGGAATTAAAAATCCGGCTGCAGTTAACTGCCGAGGATTTCCTCGGTAGTTAACTGCCGAAGTTTTCTGAACATAAACAACACGAACAGAAGCAGTTCCAGTTTCATTGTTTTTCTTCAAACACTAACAAATTCTCTCCAAAATCACATTTTCACGAATTGCAAGCAAATCATCACCACATTATCACAAGTAAGTACCCTTAATCATTGCAATGTTAATGTTAGTTTGTTAGGTTTATTTTTTATAAAAATTAGAGTAGTTTGCATGTGGTTAGGTTAATGATGAGTTGATGATTAAAATAGACAATTTGATGATTGCATGTGTAGTTTTTGAATTGATAAATGAATGTAGATGTTGCCTATGCTGTTTAAATGGTAATGTGGCTTTGAATGGTGGCAAATGAACACAATTTGAATATGTTTTATACTTTGCACACAAAGTGTTTGATCAAATGCCTCAATCAAAATTATTTTGATTATTTAGTTAGTTTAGGTTATGGAAATGATAGAAGTGATGTTAATTATAGTTTGATTAAGTGTATATTGATTTTTTAGTGTATTTAGGTTATGATGTGAATGATTAAGTGTATAGAAATGATTAAGTTATGATGGAAATGATGGACATAATGATGATTGTATGAATGATTTTATTGTAAGTGTATAGAAATGATTAGTTTAGGTTATTGATTTTATTGTAATGATGATTGTATGAATGATTTTAGGTTATGGAAATGATGTTGATTGTTGTTAATGTTAATGATTAAGTTATGACTAGTGTGTTTAATGTGTTTGATTATGTTATGGAAAATGATGTTAATTTATTAAAAATTTGTGTAGACATGGCCGATCAGGAGCCCATTGATCCATCTAAGATGATAGGTGGTAGGCGTGCTCAGACACAAAGCTACCGGAAGGAGAAGGAGAGGAGAAACGCACATATCCCAAAGAGGGGAAGAGGTCGGAGGGGGGGGGGGGGGGGATGGTTCAGGGAGTTCTCAGCCTTCTGAGGCTTCTCAGGCACAGCCTGAAGAGCCGCAGGTGGTTGACCCGACCCAGGCGGTGGAGTACCTGAACTATCAGGATCACCATGATGTGACTGATGGTGGGTACGACGAGCCAGAGCAGCCGCATATGCCAGGGGAGCCAGACGATGATGACATTGCTATGGCGGCTGCCCCGGAGGTGTTGCCTACGGACGCTCCCTTTCCTGGAGGACCGCAAGACATATCTTTGCTTCACTCTTATGCCAATCATGTGGCATTGCCGCTTTGGTATAATAAGGATGACGTAAGTATTTTTTTTTTTTTTAAATGTTCTTTCTTTATGTTTAATTACGTGTTTTTTATATGTGTTTTTTTATATGTGTTTTTATATGTGTTTTTTTATATGGATGACGTAAGTAAAAACAATTATGTGTTCTTTCTTTTAGTTAACTTTTATATATGTTTTTTTAATTCCTTTCTTTATGTTTAATTATTTTCTTTATTTTTCCTTTCTTGATTTAAATTGTTTTATTTATATGTTTAGATTATATGTTTTATTTATATGTTTTATTGATATGTTTTATTTATATGTTTTATTTATATGTGACTTTCTTTAAATATGTTTTATTTATATGTTTTATTTATATGTGATTTTCTTTAAATTGTTTTATTTATATGTTTTCTTTATATGTTTTATTTATATGTTTTCTTTATATGTTTTCTTTATTTTTATTTTAGCATTTGTTAAGTTTAATATTTATTAGTTAAATGTTTACATTGTTTAAACTATGTTTATTTTTCTATTTTTGCAGTGCCGCAAGAAGCGTTTTGTAAAACCAATTAATCATGGCCCCAAGATTTTGAGTCTCGGACGTCCAAACCCCAATCAGAGATGGTTTTGGGATCCGCTTATGCAGAGTGGCTTACATGATTTGGTATACTTGGGCTACGCCACTGTGCCTCACGCTTTGCTGATGACTCTATGCGAAAGGTGGCATTCCGAGACCAGCACTTTTCACATGCCTATGGGGGAGATGACTCTGACTTTGGATGATGTCGCATGTCTTATGCATGTCCCGATTGAAGGGCGGATGTTGGGCCACCGGAAGAAGATGCTGAGACATGAGGGAGAGGCACTACTGATGACTCACTTGGGTGCGTCGAGGTCGCAGGCAGAGAAAATCTGCAATACTGAGTATGGTGGATACATTAGTTATCCTAAGCTGAGGGAGTTTTATACGACGCACCTTGGTAGAGCCAACCTTTTGGCGGATACACAGGATCCAGAGGAGCTGTAGGAGTTGGAGAGGGTTAGGACTTATTGTGTGAAGTCCTACCTTCTATACTTGGTTGGATGCTTGTTGTTTGGGGATAGAAGCAACAAACGCATTCAGTTGATCTATTTGACGGCTATGGCGGACGGCTACGCGGGGATGCGTGCTTATTCATGGGGAGGGATGGCACTTGCATACCTGTACGATGAGTTAGCTCAGGCCTGTTTGCCCGGAGACAGACAGCTTGGGGGAAGCGTGACACTGCTCACTGTAAGTAAAAATTAAATTTAAATTAAATTTTTTTTGTTAACTATTATTATTTTGTTATATTTTGTTATATTTTTTTTGTTAATTGTAAATTTTATTTTTTTAGTTAACTTTAATTTATTTATATGTGATTTGTATGGTTTATGCAGGCATGGTTTTTGTCGCACTTCCCTAAGTTTTACACTGTTGATCCAAACCCGGACTACATTGAAAATTTACCGGTTGCGGCGAGGTGGACTCTTCAGAAGGGTCATGGAGAGGGGGCCACGTATCGGTCATTGCTTGATCGCATTACGTTTGATGACGTATGCTGGAGGCCGTACGAAGGGCACAGGGAGTTCCAGCCTTTCGAGGAGGTATTTTGGTATTCTGGCTGGATCATGTGCGGCGATCGTAGGGTGTACCGTCACCTGCCGGAGAGGGTATTGAGGCAGTACGGATATGTCCAGTCCGTACCTAGACCTCCGACGGATGTTCCAGCGCTGACACCGGCTGAGATTGTGCAGGCCTTCACGGACTTCCGCACTCACACGCTTAAGGCGGATGATTGGGGTGAGCAGGCAGGAAAGCAATCATGGCGTATGGCAGAGGGCTATGTACGATGGTACACGGTTGTGTCTCACCCTCAGATTTTGCCACTTCTCCCGGGAGATGTTCCGAGGCCTCCAAACGAGGAGCAGATCGTTGCAGAGCAGTGGGAGCGGTACGAGGCGAGAAGCTCCCCTGACACCTATGACATGGTTAGCGGCGCTGTTGCCCATGCTGATGAGTTTTTGGGTCAGGAGGTGATGAGCATGACCCCTCAGCAGTTGTATGCGGCCTTGCAGGATGTTAGGCAGCAGATCGCGTCGATCATTACCAGGAGGAGAGCCCAGAGACCGAGGAGGAGGCACCAGCAGGACCAGGACCAGCAGTAGGATTAGGACTTGTTGTTTACATTTCGGATTTTCATGACATTATGTATGTATTTTGATGACATTATGTTCTTTTTTGTTTATGACATTTTGATGATTTGGTTCATTAGTTTGTTCGTTTAATTAGTGTTTGTTAAATTGAGCCAAATTTATTTTGCCATTTAAACACAGCTGCGCCACTTAAATTGAGCCAAATTTATTTTCTTTGACTAGCTTTGGCATCCAAACAATGTGTTTACAATGTGTAAAAACACATGTAATTCTGCCTTCAACAGGTTCTGCCAATTTCTAGGTTCAGGACGACTCGGCAGTTAACTGCCGAGGAAATGATGAAACCGGCGGTAGTAAACTGCCGAGGTTTTCCTCGGTACTAAACTGCCGTGGTTTTCCTCGGCACTTAACTGCCGAGTTTGTTTTTTTTAAATTTTTTTTTTTTGTGTTTTATTTTGTTTAGAATAGAATTGTGGTAGAAAATTATTAGAAATTCTTTAAAAATTATTTTATGTTATTTAAAATATTGCGATAGAGTGAATTCCAATAAATATTGCGATAGCGTGAATTCGAATAAATATTACAATAGCATGAATTCGTTCGAATAAATATTGCGATACAGGTTTCGTTACATTACATAAACGACGTATTTAAAAAAAAACAATTACATCACATTCCGGAATGTACCTTCCAACTGCAACAATTATCTTACCACTGAATGGGGCAAATTCAAACTTGTTAGGCAGCAATACTCCAACGTCCGATGAACATCTTGAACGATGGTATTCAAGTGCCAACGAAATGAGGTCCATTCCTTGACACTTAAATACCATCGTTCAATATGCTCATCGGATGTTGGAGTCCTGCCAATTAACAAGTTTGAATTGCCCCATCGTTCAAGTTTGAATTGTTGCAGTAGGAATGTGCATTCCAACTACAACAACTGTCTTACCTCTGAAATGGGGTAAATTCAAACTTGCCAAACAACAGGACTCAAGCATTTTGCTGGGCATTCATGATTTCCTTTGAAAAGAATAAATTTTTGTCAGGCTTGATTTATATGATGGTATTCAAGTGCCAACGAAATGAGGTCCATTCCTTGACACTTAATACCATCATCTAAGCAAGCCTAACAAAAATTTAATCTTTTCAAAGGAAAAACATTAATGCCAGCGAAATGCTTGAGTCCTGGCCGTTTGGCAAGTTTGAATCACCCCATTTCAGAGGTAAGACAATTGTTGTAGTTGGAATGCACCTTACCCTAACTAATGACGATCTTCTGGCGGAATCAAACTGTTGATGATATCTTCAGTTGATCTCAGCAACGTCACCCGCATATCGATCCACTGGAACTTGGTGTGCTCCCAAAACATACTCGTCACGTTTTCGTCGTTCTTTAACTCCACCCAAGTGAATGATACGCTCCCCTCGTCGAGCTTTGGACGTTTATACCGAACATTTTGCACCCTTCTTGTGTCTCTTGGGTTGACTCCTTGGTTGAATTCATTCAGTTGATCCTTGAGATCTCTTAACGTTACATCAAGGCACCGAACCTTCAACCTCTGAGGTTCTCCGCCGTTGAATATTGCATGAACGTCGATCCATCCGGCCATTGTTTCAAATCTACACACATAGAAATTTAAAAGAATCAATGAAAAACTCATTCAAACATTTCATCAAACACTTAATGTGCAAATTATACATAGACTCTAAAAATCATAAAAATAACCCTAAAATGTAATTGTCTAAAAAAAAAAAATTAACGTAAAATATAGCAAAATTATTCAAATTATATTTACTCTTAAAATAAATCATATAGTCTTACTAAAATAAAATAAAAATTATAAAACACCAAATAAAAAAATAATCCTAAATTTTTTAAATTATAACATAATCATCATGCAAACATTTTAACAAAATTAATCAACTAACATCTAATCTAAAAATGATTTATAACATGTAAATCTAATTAAAAACTAAAATAAAAAATTAATTTAAAACACCAAATTAAAATATAACCAATAAACTTTAAACTATAACATAAACATCATACAAACATTTTACTCTAAAAATGAATTATACTATGTAAATCTACTCAAAAACTAAAATAAAATAAATATACTCAAAAACTAAAAAATAAAAACATTTATAA
The DNA here is from genome assembly GCF_051527215.1 of Medicago sativa. Classification (NCBI taxonomy): domain Eukaryota; kingdom Viridiplantae; phylum Streptophyta; class Magnoliopsida; order Fabales; family Fabaceae; genus Medicago; species Medicago sativa. The sequence continues at coordinate 7,784,183 of NC_140753.1, forward strand.
CAACTAAAATTTAAGTTAATAGCATTATAATTACTTACTTGTGATTTTGTTGAATAAATTTGGTTGGATTTGGTTGGGTTTTTTAGAGAGATTTGTGAGAGAGATTTGAGAAAAAAAATTTGAAGATGTGATGAATAATGGAGATGAGAGAGCTTCTGCCAGACTTGTAGCAGAAAACTTCGGCAGTTAACTACCGAGGAATTCCTCGGCAGGTAACTGCAGCCGGATTTTTAATTCCTCGGTAGTTAACTGCCGAGGGGGCAAAAACGTATTTTACATGTGTGTCCCAGCCTTCTCTAATGTGTCAACAACAATTTTCATTGTTCTTTGCATTGGAGTAAAAATGAAAGATTGTTCTTTGCATTGGAGTAAAAATGAAAGGATGTTCTTAATACACATGTAACCCCACCAAAATGCTTCAAGAACACAAATATGGTTCTAGCATTGGAGATACTCTAATGTCTCATATAAAAGTGCCAGTAGCATCGTTCCGGAATTTGTGATTGGAATACTATGGTAGACAGTGAAATAATAACATTGAGTTATCACAAAAAGTGTAATTTGGCTTTAAAAATCGTCTATAGTATTTTGCAAACACTTATTAATATTTTTTGACATAGAATTCACTTTTCTTTTTTTTTTTTTTTTGAGGGAAGAATTCACTTTTCTTGACATACGATACTTACTTAGTAGTTCCTCCATACTTTATTAAGCAGTCCTCTGATTTGACCAATTGAACCGAGAATTTAAGTTAATCGATTGGATGTATATTGAATTAGGATGATGTCATGGGCCGGTGTAAGCCGATTGACTCAATTGAACCGGATAAATCGAATTTTACTATTTTTAATGGGTTTGTGAAACATTTTACATATGTCAACAAACTCAATTTAAGTCATCAGAACCGTTGTTGACCATCTCAAAAATGAATTCAAACATGCACTAAGTGAAGGATAGATCATTAAAAGAGCATGTGGAAAAAAAAAAAAAAAGCATGTGGAAGACGACCGTTTAGCTGTCATAGAACTTGCAAAATAAATTACTTACATTACATACACAAATAATTTTTCTACATGATAAAGTAAGGAGCTCGTTTTCTAGATCATATTAGCATGATATAATTAATTGTTCAAAGCAGAACTCGGAGAATAATTAGCAGAACATCAAGGGTCCTCATTATACCAGCAAAGTAACATCAAGTATTCAAGCAAAAACGTCAAAGATCATACTTGATGATTATGCTGCTATTTCCAGTGACTGGTTGTAGATAGATATGTTACATTGGATAACAAACAAATCTTTACATGCAACACTTTCCACAAGAAGCATTTGTTTGCCAAAAGATAAGATCATATTAATATACACTTATTCTGACTTCGTTTATCTTACAAGTTACATCATTATACCAACCAAGACCAGCTCCTTCCTCACCGATCCACTCCACTTACTGATGTAATGAAGGCATAAATACAATCCGGATGCATGTGGCTTGGATGGAGCCAGATGCATAGTGAACAATGATTTCCTTGCTGCTTGGAGAAGCAGTTGTCTACTCGCAGACTGTATTACATACACATACCTACAACAAACAAGAAAGACACCGTTCAAGCATCGTCAGGCCCGCAGGTACCCATTCTTCTCCAAGTAGGATATTACTTTTTCTGCCGCATTACTTGGAGACATACAGTCACTTTCTTTTTGCTGATGCAATACTATCTGTAAGAGGATGCAAAAGTGTAATCAGTTTATTGAAATTTTAGCCGACGTTTGATCAAAGGAAAAACATAGTTGGACTACTCTGACATCTTGTTTATAAGGTCAAATATTATACATTAGTTCATTTTTTTCCTTTTTAGCAACAATAATATTTCTAGAACGTAACAACAAATACACACCTCACAGCTACATGGGGGTTCATAAGGATCATCTATCCCTGTGAAACCTGCAGATTTCCAAATAGATAATTCAATACTGGTGACAAAAAAGATAAATCAACATAATTCATAAAGCTAAACTGCTGGAGCTAATATATTTAAACAACAACCCAGCATAAACATAATGTGAGCATAATACATAGAATAGAAGGTGCCACACAAATAAAGCCGCGATGCAAATAAAAAAAAAGGCTTAAATGCAATTTTAGTCCCCCATGTTTTCAAATTGTGCAATTTTGGTCCCCCTAGTTTTTTTTGAGCAATTTTAGTCCCCCATGTTTACCCCCTTTTTGATTTTAAAGTCCCCACACCCATATGTGGTTGGATTTCTTTGAAGTCTATGATAGTAACATAAACCTTTCACACTTGATCAATTTCCCCTTTTCATCCGTTCTCTTCCATTCTACCTCCCCAGTAGACTTCCTTGAACCCTCTTTGTTTCCGACAACAGCCCCGCCGTATTCATCAACCAAAAATCAACAACTCCCATCCCCACCACCACAACAACCTTCCACCACCCAACACAACCATCGTCATCACACATTCCATCCCCTTCACTGTCTTCCTTCAAAAATACTTTCCCGCAACGGTTTAACCTGTCACCATCACCCACCATAACCTCATCCAAACTCCCATATACCCTCTCTTCCTCACCACCAAACTCACACATACTTTGATATCCAAACTCCCCCCATAGTTTGCCGCAAGTGTAGTGAATGGGGAGACAACACGGAGAAAGAGAAAACATAGAGAGGAAGAGATGAGAAATAATTTGATTTTTCTAAATCAAATTCTTAATTGCATTGAATTGGACAATCTTGGTTTGTGTTTGGTGGTAATGAGAAGCATCAGAGCCATGGTACTTGTTGAGATGAGAATAGAAGAGATGAAAAGGGAAAAAGTGATCAGGTGTGAAAGGTCTATCGTACCATCATAGACTTAAAACAAATCAAACCACATATGGGTGTAGGGACTTTAAAATCAAAAAGGGGGTAAACATGGGGGACTAAAATTGCTCAAAAAATATTAAGGGGACCAAAATTGCACAATTTAAAAACTTGGGGGACTAAAATTGCATTTAAGCCAAAAAAAAAAAACTAAACTAAGATACCTTTGATCATTCCAGCTCGAGCAAGCTTGTATAGTCCCTTTGGGTCCCTTGCTTCACACACAGCTAGTGGCACGTCTAAGAAAACCTACAACACGGGTTTGAGAGATGTAAGATTGCATAGGTAATGAAGAGCATTTTGTGTTGTTCACGAATCATAGTGTTCGCAGTTGTCGCATTCACAGATGACAAACTACCTGCGAAATTTGGTTCACCTCAATAAGTATATGTACCTCAATAAAATCTCCTTTGGGCAGTAGAGCCCTGCAAGCATCTCTATCCTTTTGGTATGGTGATATCAAACTGGTGATGCAAATAACTCCTGCATCTGCCAAGAGTTTAGCTACTTCACCTGAAACATCATTCATGATGTTAGACTACTCATAAACAAAATAGCAAAAAAGGTGCAAGAATAAGGAAAATGTATAGTAACTCACCAATCCTTCGTATGTTCTCTGAACGATCTTCTGCTCTAAAACTAAGATCACGGTTTAGACCATGTCGAATATTATCACCATCAAGGATATATGTTAACTTTCCTCTCGAGTGCAAGCTTCGACTCAAAGCGCATGCCAGAGTGCTTTTTCCTGAAATCAATGTCTAAGTATATCTAGAAACAGTGCTGGTATATACTATCTAGAAGAATGACAAGTAAGGCAATATGCTGATATTTGTTCAAAAAAAAAAGGCAATATGCTGATATTCTAAATAAATTGAACATGAACACTTTCATGTTGTTCGTTCACCATCTGTAGATGTTCTACAACAGTGACCGTTATAGTTGGAAAAGAAAGGTCTTCAGTAAAGTCTATATTGTATTCAAAGAATGATTTACATATGTGATTTAAATCTTTCATAACAACTTGGCTTATGATTCATAAGCCAAGATCAGTAGGATTGACATGCTTGCTGATCTATTTTCAAAACAGCTTCATTTTTATGTTTCGGTAATTTGACAATGTCCAATTTTAATTTCACATGAATAACTGCAACTAAAACTATAAGCCGTAAATTAAAAGTGGAACTTGAAAAAACTAAAATATAGATTTCAGTTAGCGGAAGATGAACAAAAGATCAGTACACTGCAGCATTGTAACTACGTACTCTATAATATGGATGCATAATCCATCTATAGAGACAGAATACCATGTGATGGAAAATAGACCAAAGTATGTGTCCCGTGTCCCGTTTTAAAATGCTTCTGCTGAATAGACAGATATGAAGTCTATTAATCTTTGTGCATTTTTTCTTCTTTCAAATGCATATATGTCAAGTATTCAATGTTAGATGTAAACCAAAAATGTGAAAGTCTGCGTATACTTTATTGCGTACTAGAAAAAAAAATTGCAGGGTTATTAGTGTGTTCATCATATCATTTCTATCAGGCAAAAAATTAGCACGTGGTTGGAAAAAAGGAATAGAAGAAGCCAAAACTAGCAGAGAATGGTGCAATGCATTTAAACTGTTTAATTATACAACAATTGAATAAATTTCAAATAAAGAAGAGCATATATCAAAATAGATTTTTATTGTTTCTTCATGTGCATATATATGATGTAAGACAAATGTCTGCATATTGAAAATAACATGAAATACAAGAACTACAAATCAAATCACCAATGAAATCCTAGATACATTAAAAACTGATAAAAGGAAGCTAAGGCTCTATTATTGCACACAACTGTGTGCTTATTGCAGTGCTTCGAAATTGAAAGCAATAAACTATGGCAAACAAGCAGAAATAACAAGTATCTAAAATGAAACTGAATTTCACAAACCTGAACCGCTGAGACCAGTTACCCAAACGACACAGCCTTTTTGTTGAAGTAGTTGCTGTCTATCAAGCTTCTGGATTGAACATTCATGCCACAAAATGTTTGTTGAATTGCCATTTGTTGTCAAATTGCTGAGATTTTTACCTAGCTAGATGATAGCTGGGTCAAAAGTTTGAATTATCACTCTTTAAATCATACAATCACATTGCTTAAAAGTAGAAGCTACTATATCAGGATCTGTCTGTACTGGTTCATTTGAGTTTATCTACGGTATAACCATTTCTGAGAACTTGTGTAAACAACTTGTGGGATGATCAGAAAAAAGAAAAAAAAAAAACTTATGATATGTTCATAAGCGTATGTGCTATAAACTGAAAATTAAGTTGTTTATCATAAGACTTTGTGTAGTGGAAAAACAACTTATAGTTTATGAAAACAACTTACAACTTCATGCAAGTACAACTTAACTTTATTTTATCTTGTTTAGTAGAAATAGTTTATTCATAAGCGTTTATGCTATAAGCTGCAAATTAAGTTGTTTATTATGAGGCTCTGTTTTAAAATGCTAGATTTTGAGCTTGTAAGCTCATATGACAAAAGAGACTCGTTTGGTAACCTTTTTCTCACGGATTTATAGCTTGTTTTTACTAGCTTATAGCTTAATTTGATAAGCTAATTCGAATAACTTATAACTTAAAGCTTATCATATTTTCTCTCAATTTTACCCCTCTCAACTTTACTCATGTTATCTTACTTGAAAATAAAATTATATACTAATTAAACATATTTTTTTTTTATGTTATTTTATATTTTTAGAAGCTAGTTCAACCGCTCATTTAACCAAACACTACAAATTCAATTAGCTACTTTATCCACTATAAGCTATTCGCTATAAGTTCATCCGTTATTAACTAACTTATTATCTATCCGCTATTTCTTCATGCTATCATGGCCTAATTCTTATTCGTTTTATCTATTGAAAGGAATCAAACTGTCAAGGACCGTAAGCAGCATACATGGATGCTTGAATAAAGTCCATTTCAAGCTTCTTTTCAAAAACTAGTATTCAAATACAATTTCTCCCTGAAACGATAAATTCAGATTCAGATTCGGACTGCACTTGAATCCAACGGCTGTGAAGCAACCTATTTAGCTGGTAGAGAGAAATAGAATCTTAAACACATCTATTGTAAAAGCATAGGAATATTCCTTATTCATCACACACTTGATTGGAATTGAACTCGTTGATTCAATAAAACTTAATAAAAAACAATATAATTGAATAAATAAAGTACCAGAAAATGCAGAAGAATGATCAATGAAAGATGAATCAGGTTCATTTTTAACACAGTTCCGTTTATTCACAGAAATTCCCCTGTATTTCGGAATTCTGTTACCGTCATCAACAATAAACGATTCATGCTCCTCTTTCGCCGTGATCGGCTTCAACAAACTTCTTCGACGACGACCTAATCCAACGGCATTGAATCTATGACGGAAGTTAACAAATCCTAACTTCTCCGCCGTCGAAGTTCCGCATTCGATGTTCTGGAAAATTCCACCACCACACTGTGGCTGCAGTGCTTGTACGAAACACATCTCGAAGAGAAGATAGATTCAGTAATGGTATGGCACGAAATAGGAAGATTGAAAGTAGTTTGGTACGAAGCACGAAGCGCAAGTGGCTCAGGCTCTGTAACGGTTTATGTATACTTTTCAGTTCCAGCTAGTGTTTCCTGGCAAAACTATTTTTTTATATCCACGTTATTAATGTTTATAATCTTTCAGATTCGAACGAAGGCGACAACTCATAGTCAGGTTATACTAGACTTTTTTGTTCGGTAGATAGACGAAATGGCAAAGCCATTGTAAACTTAAATACACGTAGAAGTACCGGGGTTCGAACATTTTATCAGTTGAGCTATGACTTATGGAAGCATCATAATTTGGGTTGAACCAAATAATTTGGGTTGTGGACGCATAACAATTTCATTAATGATATACTCCTATAAAATATAAAATGAAGATTTGAAAAAAGAGATTAATAAATTATTTAATGGTATAAAAGATAAAATAACATTAATGTTTTATAATCCTTCAAAAAAAACATTAATGTTTTATAACTATTGTAAAATGACTTAAATATTTTTACCAAAACGACTTATAATTTATAACGTTGCGTGTACATATTAGTAATTACTAAGCAAAATTAATGTTTCTTGTCATAATTTAACTATCAACTATGAGATGAGTGTTTTCCTTCTTCCGGGATCCCTCATTAATGAGATAGAGAAAATGTTAAACTCCTTCTGGTGGGGTCATAATTCAGCGAATTCTCGAGGATTGCACTGACTATCTTGGGAACGTCTTTCAGTTCCTAAGGTGTTTGGAGGTATGGGTTTTAAGGGCCTTAAGGCTTTCAATATGGCTATGTTTGGCAAGCAGACTTGGAAGTTGATTTCCTCTCCAGAGTCTCTAATCACTCGTTTACTCAAAGCTAAATATTTTTCTCGAAGTGACTATTTTGGAGTTAGCATAGGCCATAATCCTAGTTATGTTTGGCGTAGCATATGGAGTGCCAAAGACGTGATTCGTCGTGGTTTTCAGTGGAGTATAGGCACAGGAGAACACATTCCAGTTTGGTATCACCCATGGCTCAGTAATGCTGCACGAATTTTACCGTCTACTCATCATCATTTGGAAGGGCCATCTATCAGGGTTTCTGACTTGTTGGTTACACCCCAAAAACAATGGAATATGGAGCTAATTAATGATTTTTTTGACAATGCTACTGCTAGAAATATTTTTAATACCTCGTTATTCCCTTTGGTAACCCATGATGTGCCTGTTTGGAAGTTCGAGAGGGATTATGCCTATTCAGTTAAAAGTGCTTATAAGGATATTCTGAATCATGATGTGGCAGTTGTACAGCACCGTGTACCGGGTATTTGGAATTGTATTTGGAGTTTAAAATTGCCCCTGAAGGTCAAGAATTTCCTATGGAGAGCTTGTCGTAATTGTTTGCCCACAAGAATCTGATTGCAATCAAAAGGAGTTCAGTGTACTGATAGGTGTGCAGTGTGGGATGATTTTGGCAGCGGAGTGGATTATGGAGTCTTTTGATGACTGTTTTTGATATTGATGCAAACTTTCCAACCAATGTGTTTGCTATCTTACAACACCTGGACCAGCAGCAAAAGCAAGTTTTCAGTGTGACCCTCTGGAGTATATGGAAGCATCGAAACAACAAAGTATGGAACAATGTTACTGAAACAGCTCAAGCTATTTGTGTTCGTGCAGGATCTCTTCTTACTAGTTGGAGGAATGCTCAATCTATTCGCCATCCTATCCCTCAACATCCCGCTACCCCGAACGACTTGAAGTTGATTAAACCAAGTCCCGGAAGATTTAAATGTAATGTTGATGCGTCCTTTTCTCAAGCTCGAAATCGGGTTGGCATTGGTGTGTGCATTCGAGATGATGAAGGTCGTTATGGTTTGGCCAAAACTGAATGGATGTCTCCGCTCCTTGATGTGGATTTGGGTGAGACTTTAGGGTTATTATCAGCCATGTACTGGGTTCGCGATCTGCAACTAGGTATTGTGGACTTTGAGCTTGATTCCAAAATTGTGGTAGATAGTCTTTATGGCAGTAAAAGTGGGGTCTCTAGTTTTAACGCAATAATCAATGACTGTAGACGTCTGTTAGCTTCTGATTTAGTAACCTCTGATGTTAGGTTTATTCGGAGACAAGCCAACGAAGTCGCTCATAGCTTTGCTAGAGTGGCTTTGCGTCATGCTAGTTTCATATTAGGATTCCATCTTGTATCTCTACTATTATTATGAATGAAATGCAATAAGTTTCTTTCTGTAGAAAAAAAAAAAAAAAACTATGAGAAACAAAGAAAGAAATGAGAGAGACATGGTTCAATATCATTTTGTGATGGATTGGGGTAGATGAAGATGCGTATTGTATGTGGTCACGTTTGGTGGAAAAATGATTAGGATGGTGTGGTGGATTAGAGAAATGGGTTACTTTATTTGATTTGGAGAGTGTGTAGGATTTCCAATTTGTGCGTGCAGCCACATCAGTAATCACGATTATCTGATTTGTCTACCTGTTTAGCACTTTAGCTTGTAGTATCTGCAACTTACATGGTCACGTGTAACCAATTATTATTTCTTCAAACCAGCTAAAGACAGCTGCAATTTTAGTGATTAAATTGAAGACATTGCGGTTTGTTAAGTGATATACTTCATCCGTCCCGGAATAACTAACCCATTTTCTAAAAAAAAGTGTCCCAAAATAACTGACTCATTTCAATTTTCAATACAACTTTCATCATTCCCAATACAATATAACACTAAATAATATTACTTTTATCATTCCCAATACAATATATTTCACTTTCCCCTATTTATACATTTTTCTTAATATGTGTGAAAAATAAAATTGTGTCAATTAAATTGGGACGGAGGTAGTACTATATAAATAGATGCGGCCAAGAATAATTAGGATGGATATGGCACATCCTTTACCCTTTAAGAAATTATGAATTATCAACTGAGGTGTGACCGTTGGCAAGAGTGAGGCCTGAGTTGATTATGTTAAATCAATTATTGAGATTTAACGGATAAATGGGTGCTAGGTATAAGAACCTAATGATCTGACTCCCCTAGTGGATTGTATGTATTTATGTATTTTGAATATTGGCAATCTTTCAATCAAAATTGGATGTCTTATATTTAAGTTGAGACGTCTCTTGATCAGACAATCACAAATATCTGAAATACATGAATGTGGAGTGTTCTTACAGTGAGGAATTCGGTTTCATTAACCTACCTAACAAGCATCATGTGGCTTGATGTTTCCTTTCTCGATCTTTTTTTTTACAAAAGGGAACAAAAAAAAAAGGAAAATTAGCTATTGTCGAACAAATAATTTAAAAGTTTTTGGGTATCAAAATGTGACATCTCATCTTTTGATGGTCCTAAATTAGTAATAGATTGTTGCTTCAAGCATCACTCTGGACTCTCCAAAAAATGGTATCAAAGTATGGTTCGGTTTGGTAAAGGAGCATAAATTGGAGTGGGATCCTATTATCGAATCCTTGTATTAAAATTCTTATTGGCGGTGTAGTCATAATGTGTGTTTTGTTGGTTAAAAGTGGTGCAAGTGTGGATGTGAGAGACTCATATTTGAGAGAAAGATTGTTGGGTTCAAGTGAAAGTGATTAGTCCTACGTCGAGTATGAACAAGTTAAATGTTGGATGTAGATCAAGTGAGAGTGGTTAGTCCCACATTAACTATAATGAACTAAATATTTTATACAAAAGAGATGTGACTCATATACCTAATATTTTAAAATTTTGGGTGAAGATGTAATGTTTAATCTTTTTGTGATCCTGGTGTTCTCCCCAACTCTCCAATAGAGGTGCCTCATGCAAAATGCATCAAGTCGCGTTAGTTTCTGACTCTAGCTCCCATCTTTCCTAAAACATTTGTAGAATAATATGGTTAACAAGGTATATGATGCAACTACACTTTTTGATTCTAGTCGAGTAACTTGGTAATTGTAACATCTCAGTCGACTTTAAGTATTGTCGACTAACCCCACAAACCAACACGAGACTTTTCAACGTGTTTTGTCTCACTCGACATTTTCTAGAAACTTCTCAAAAGGTCACCCATCCCAAAATTGCTTCAAGTCAAGTACACTTAATTGTGGAGTTTTTATGGTTTGGGCTACCCAAAAGAGGATGCATCTTGTTTATACAAGTGGTACCAAACAATTCTTATAAGCCTTCCTTGAACCATACAGTCTCATACCTGCACGATCTTAGGATACCTCTTATTTCGATGTAGACTCGGTTTGCCTAGAAGCTGTAAGGAGCCGCTCATTGACATGCCCTGTACACCGGCGACCACTCCTCGCTCTCGTTATCCTCGGGCGTTACAATAATATGGCAAAGAAAATTACTATATTTGCTTCACATCAGTAACCACAAACAAATCCGAGTCAAAATAGCAAATCTATCTTCATACAACATCAATTATAAACCACTATATCTTAAGGAGTTGATGAGGTATTTGAGTGTCCAAAATTATTTTCCTAGCATATAACTGCCCGAAACTTAGAAGTCTAACAAAGATGAATCACATGCAGAGAAAAATGTGCATTTCAGAAGAAAAAAACATACATGGCTCTGTTTGGCAAAACCAAAAAGCTAGCTTATAGCAGATAGCTTATAAGCTTGTTTGACAAAAAAAAAAGCTCCACTTGGTAATGGTTTTTTCACAACGAGCCTATAGCTTATTTTGGGAGCTTATAGCTTATTTTCCAGACGCTGTTTCAAGTAGCATTTAAACTTATAGCTTATCATCTTTTATCTCAATTTTACCCTTATCACTTTAACAAAAATTCATTTTTACCCTTTGTAATTGTTGGGACAAAATGAGTTTAAGCAATGCATAGTTTTGATGATAACAAGGTATTAAAATTTCAATTGGACATGTTAATATTAGTTAAGTGTGCAGGACCATAGACTAAAATTTATGTCTTAAAACAAAGTATTGGTTATGAACGAACAAATTAGAGCAAAAGAATTTTCAAGAGAAACCAAGTTGCTAGTCAGAGTCTGAAGAAGTCAGAATCTGAAGATTACCCGAAAGCTGAATGTGAGAGTCTGAAGATCACCCAGAGTCTGAAGTGTTATCAGAAGCTGATGTGAAGTCCCTGAAGTCAGTTATTATGGTTATTTGAAGACACAAAAATGCAGAAAGGATTAGAAGACTGGAGCAACGATGGTTCTGAAGAATTAGAAGGCTTTGGATGCTTATTCTCATATAAAGGACAGTGAAGGACAAATAGCACAATTGTACAACCACTACTTCCACTACTCCAACATTTCCTGCGGATAGTACAAGCTACAGTTGTGTCTCTACTATATTGGAACGATTAATTCCCTATCAAGGAATGGTTTGCAAATTATTCCCTCCTAGGACATTAACCAAATCAAGCAACAATTGATTGATGTTTGATCTAGCTTCTCTAACAACTCTTTGATGCGCTGGCACCTTTACAACGTCTTTTTCATACCTCTGTATAAAGGAATGAAGACTTGAAGATTATAAGAGAATCTGCAATATTTTTACGTGTGCCAAAACTCTGTCAAAATCATTGTGCATCAAACACTTATAATCTCTTATAAATTTTCATATCTTAGAAATTCTTAAGTCATTGAGTATGAACTGTTTTGTATTGAGAACACCAGTGATTGTATATCAAGTGTTCAACCAAACAGCTATTTCTTTGTAATTTTTGTTTGTTAGGAAGTCAATTTAGGAAGTCAATTGCTTATGTGCTTGAGCATAGGAAGTCTCTTGTTTGTGTGCTTGAGCAATTGTAATCTTGTGTGATTATAGTGAAAAATCTCCTTGGAAGTGCAAGGGGACTAGACTAATTCCGAATTGTGAAAGAGACCAAGATATCTGCTTGTATCTCTCTCTCTCTCTCTCTCTCTCTCTCTCTCTCTCTCTCTCTCTCTCTCTCTCTCTCTCTCTCTCTCTATTATCTGCTGCATTTGACTCAGATCATTGTTTTAGATTCTGAACTCTATCAGACTCTCAACTTTAAACTTAGTTAAAAAGAAGAAAAAACTAACACAATTCAACCCATTTCTTGTGTTTTTCTCACCTTCAGTAATAGCTATTTTAACTAAATATATGCTCATGTTTACTAAAAATAAAAAATTATGTTTTCCTTAAAATAAAAAATAAAAAAAAGAGTGTTATTTGAACAACCATAATATACAAAGAAAAAATAGATATTTGCACGAAAACCAAAGCAACATAGAAATAAAGTAAACAATAATGTGAGTATGAGAGAGAAAGTTGCCACAAAATGGATGTTCAAATATCATTCCTAAAAAAAATGTTACATTTACCTAAAAATATATTATGTTATGTTTAATTTTGTTTTAAAGTCTAAAAACAAAATTTTGTTTTATTCTCCTTTAAAAAAAGTGTTTTATTTTGGGTCGTTACGTTTAATTTTGTTTCAGAGGTCACACTTAACTTTTTTTGTTTTTTTTAAAGGTTTTGTTTAATTTTTTTTATGAAGTCTAAAAACTAAAATAAAATAAATTTTAAATAAAACATTAGCCAATTTATGATTTTAAATATACGAAAGACATATTAAATTAATATATGTAAACTATTAAATTTTAAATATCAATTGATACAAATTTTATAATGAATTAAAAATACTATTTTATGTCATTTTACGTTTATGAGCTAGTTGAACCGATAATTTTATCAAACACTTCAACTAACTTATCAGTCATCCGTCATCATCCATCAGTCATCAGCTATATCCTCTTTTTTTACCAATAAGAGCCAAAATATACAATACAACCATCAAAACCACCAAAGAAAAGTATCATCCATTCTTAAGTACATGTTAAAGTCAGCCACTACATACATACATGTCATTCTAGAAGACACTTTAATGTTTGAGTATATATATTCTAAATTGATAGAATGAATTCAAATGTAACAGCATAGAGAGTAAGAAATTTTGAAAAATGTTAAAGACGTTTATGGAATCAAAAGATTTTAATTTTGTGCATAATGTATGACACTTTTTAGTGTAACGTTTATATTTAAATAATTTAAAAAGCAGTTAGGGAAAAAACAAAATAAAATAAAAGTGACGAATTCATACAAAGAATCTTTAAAAAAAAAAAAGGAGACTAATAACATAAATAAAAAGGGAACAAACATAAAAATTTGCTTTGAATATTCTCCGATGAATAGCAATCATAAACAATGCTCACATTTTTTTTAAAGATAAAAGGGTTTTTTGCTAAAAAAAAAAGAAGAAGATAAAATGATTTAATGATGTGATCAATTTCTTTATCATTTAATTTATGTCGTTGTTGTGTGTGTGCTTAAAGAATTTTATATGCATTTGTGGCCATGTAAGTCTTTCTCTTACGGTGAAGCTTGACTAAGTCATTAAGGCCACACTATAAATTATAAAACAAATCTATCTATTCAATTAATAATTTTTTTTTTAGGAAATCTATTCAACTAATAATTGTTAGGTTGGATTCCTTCAAAAAGAAAAGATTAAGTTGGATACCGTATATAAATCCAGATCGTCCACTTGTGTGTGTATTTTCAAATGTTGTTACTTCGTTTATCTACCAAAAAAGAATAAAAATTAATAATATTTTAATTTTACCAATGAATATATTGTAAAATGAGAACCCCAATTTCAATCAAAAACACAAAAATGAAAACCCCCAAATTTCTCAATTCTAATGAGAAGCAAGATCCCCACAATCACACATGAAACCAGAAGTTTTGATTTCCTTCTCAATTTGTTGATTTTTATTGACTTTGAAAATGAAAAAGAAATTATTTAATATTTTTAGAGTATGAAAACCGAAGAGAATGATTATGATGTATATTTATTTATTTTTAAAAATGATATATAATATTTAAATATATAAATATTTTTCTTCTTCAAAATTTATATATGTGCCTACGGTACTTCAAATTTTTGAGTCCGTCCTTGAAGGTGCAAACAACTCTATAGAGCTAATTGTGGTGATTGTTGTTGAAATTTGTTTTGTCTAGGCCCTTTCGCACCCCTTGCGCGAAAGTGTCTAGTTGTGTTTTCTAATATATCATTTTGGCTTTTCCCAAAAAAACTCTATAGAGCTAATTTGGAGGCCCAAAATATTTATTTTATATATAATACACATAAAAAATAATATAAATGAATAACGTGGTTATATTTAATCAATTTCACATGATTTGTTTGGTGGTATACTTGTGTGCTGCAATTCCATTTGTCCAGAGTTCAACTCCCAGGTTAGGAATGTGATTTTTTTTTTGTTCAACTCCCAGGCTAGGAATGTGATTTTTTTTTCTTGTAATTTTTTTAGTTCATACTTGTTGTATCAAATAACAAAGTTCTTTCAACTCCCAGGCTAGGAATGTGATTTTTATTCCAATTGTCCAGAGTTCAACTCCCAGGCTAGGAATGTGATTTTTTTTTTCTTGTAATTTTTTTAGTTCATACTTGTTGTATCAAATAACAAAGTTCTTTCAATCCCCAGGCTAGGAATGTGATTTTTATTCCAATTGTCCAGAGTTCAACTCCCAGGCTAGGAATGTGATTTTTTTTTTTCTTGTAATTTTTTTAGTTCATACTTGTTGTATCAAATAACAAAGTTCTTTCAACTCCCAGGCTAGGAATGTGATTTTTTTTTTCTTGTAATTTTTTTAGTTCTTGTATCAAATAACAAAGTTCTAACAAAAAAACATTATAAACTTACTGGAATATGAATTTTTTTTTGTGTTAGTGACATGATTTTTTTATATTTACAGATTTTATTTTCAATTAAATAAGAGATTACTCTTTAAACAAAAAAAAAATTAGGGTCATATTTTAACAATAAGAGTTGGACCTTCAATTTCATCGGGACGACCCTGCCTCTATAAACCTATAGCAGAAATTTGTTGCACTCAATGTCATTCCCTTCAGGACACGTTCCTTGAGAGGAATTAACGTTTTACTTACACTCAACCATTTCATTATTTTACTATTCTCATCAATTTAAATGTTTTGAATTCAAAACTGATCCTTCAGAAAGAAAATGTTAATAGGACTCATTGTCTATAAATTGTGCGAATTTACTTCACACGTCATTTTGATCTTTGGATAAGGTATATTCTAATTATTGAATTAATTCAAATGGAACATATTGAATTAATTCAAATGTAACAACATGGGTAAATAAGAATTTTAAAAAAAAAAAACATCCTCTCAAAAGAAAGAATTTTAAAACACAATATAAACTTTTAGGTTTAGATAATGTAAAACAACATTAAGAAAAAAAGAAATGAAATAAAAAAAGTGACGAATTAATTAATATGGCTTAGACCTAGCTATTAGGACAAAAATAAAATCTTTCAAAAAACTTATAAAGACTAATATTTTACAGCAAGAAAGCTTGAATATATATTCTCCGATGAACAGCAACACTACTCTCAATCAGTCACAGTCATTGGTGATCCTTCAAATTTGATGAAGAATTTGAAATCTTGAAAGTATTCTTGAGCCCAGTAATGAACCTATGGCGAAAACTTGTACCACTCTTTGTTGGAGTAACACTTTCTTCATGACATGATCCTAAGGAACAATCAACGTTATATTTGTACCTAACACTTTCATTATTTTTCTTGATCATGTTATCAAGTACAAAACCAGAGGAAGAAATAGAGCCTCTTCCACCTCTTTGTATTTTACTGTTTTCATCATTTGGAACAAAATGAAAACTCGCGGAACGTTCTGAATTCAAGACACTATTGCTTTGTTCCTTCTCTTTCTCCTTCACTTCTTCAGCTTGATGATCCTGAAGAAACTTCTTCATGCAACTAAGCTCTTTCTCAAGGCTTTGAATACGCGAGTAGGTTGAATTCATAGCTTCTTTTAGTTGTGCATTTTGGCGAAGAGTGGTGTCGAGTTGGAGAAATTCTCTAAGTGTGGTTCTTTGTACTTCTACATGTTGTCGAGCATTAGTGGTGGTGGTAGTAGTAGTTGCTGCTTCAGTAATTGAGCGGCGAGTGGTGAGGTGTTCGACAAGAATTGCTCGAACGATGAATCTTAGTGGCATTATGGGGTTTTGAACACATTCCACTAGGGTACGAGGTGAGAGCTTAGTACAATCTATTGAATTGCATATTTCTGTTTTTTGTTCTTCTGTTACTTTGCCATGCTTGTTTTCCTTCACACATATAGCAAACAACATCCATGAATTGAAAAATCAGTAATATTAATAACTAAAGTGGAACATTGAACATTATTGTTATGCTACTAAGGTTACACTATTTTAGACTTGTTTATTTTTATTTTTGTTCAGGTTTATGTACAGCGAGTAAACAAATTCATTATCAAAATTGTAAGCAACTGCACAATAGTTCTTCACTTTTGCAAATGAATAAAAACATCAAAAAATTGTAAAACGTTATTTAAAATGGTTTCATCGGTTAACTTCTATCATTATAGACTATGATGTGGAACATAAACTAGACATCTCTCATTGCACATCGATCTTAAGTGACCACACCAATGCGAACTAACAAGAACCTAATTGGTCCACAAAATTTGGGTCAATTCAGTGATGAACTTGTTAATAAAACTTGAGTTGTCAAAAAAAAAAAAAGTGCAGATACTAAGATGCCCAAATTTCATAGGAAAGTTAGTACAGTGTGGTGAGGTTGATGTAAGATCAAAGTAAAAGCCACACATTCAATTAATGTGCTACATCGTAGTAGTACTTAACGGGAAAAGTTAATAGAGGAACCATTTCTATTTTGACTAACACTTTACAATTTTGATGACATGTTTATCAATTTGCAAACACAAGGTAAAAGTTAATAGAGGAATCATTTTGATTTTGACTAACATTTTACAATTTCAATGACATATTTATCAATTTGCAAATATGAAGGACTATTTTGACTAATGCTTACGATTTTAAAATTGTATTTGTCTATTTACCTATTTATATTTAAGGTTAATCTTTATGCAAATATAAATTCACATAAAGAGTGCCAATTATTAAAATAATGATATTGATTATGAGTGCCAATTGATTAATGGTTTTTCTGATCAATATTTGATATAACAAATATTTATAAATTAAAAGTATTCAATTTATAAAATAGTTTATACTATATAGATCTTTCAAAAAAAAAATACTATATAGAGAATACTAAGCTTAAACTTAATTAAATTTCGGGTTTAATTTGTATACATTATCACAGTGTAAAGTTATTTTATATTGTTGATCAATCATTTGATTAATGGTTTTTCTGATCAATATTTGATATAACAAATATTTATAAATTAAAAGTATTCAATTTATAAAATAGTTTATACTATATAGATCTTTCAAAAAAAAAATACTATATAGAGAATACTAAGCTTAAACTTAATTAAATTTCGGGTTTAATTTGTATACATTATCACAGTGTAAAGTTATTTTATATTGTTGATCAATCATAATCGTTGATCATTAAAAGCAATTCAATTTATTCATCTTTTTTATAAAAATAAAATTGAGCGATGGTGATATGTTGACAACATATACAAATTAAACAATTATATTTTTTGCTAATGATTTTTGTGCCTATATAGTTTCAATTGCTTCATTTTTATCGTAGATCTCGAGTCCAATTCTCATATTACAATCTTTGACTCGACTCTCATACTATGTTAAATGAGTTTTGAATCTAATCTTAAAAGCTAGTTTAAAGGATGGGTTTAAAGGATGGGGTGCCCAAACAAGTTTATACATCCAAGTGAAACTAAGCATGGGGCATCAATACAAATTAATCTATGTCAATGTTTTTAACATGTCTTTTACATTCCTTTAGAAAAATATGTCTCTTTTATAAGTTTTTTTTTTAATATGTTTAGACTTTAGAGCTTTGAAAATTAATCTATGTCAATGTTTTTTTTTCTAAATTCAGTCAATATTACTATCTCAATTGTAAATTGAAAAGTACCACTAAATAGAGTATTGATATATGAATCCAATTTTAAGGTTAAGCCCAAATTTAATATCAAAAAAATGTAGCCTAAACGTCTAAGAAAACTAATCTTGAGATTTATTGCATGTGATGCAAGAAAAATTGTAGATGATGCAAGAAAAATGTCTAGTAGTTTGGTTTGGCCATTCCATCATACTAGATGTCACACATATACACAGAGAAAAAGATGATGACATATGTCACGTACCTTGAGATAAAGATCGACCAACTTGTACAAAACATCATGGTTGACCAACCTTCCATTCAACGAACAAACAACCATTTGAAAATCTCTCAGCTGCATTTCTACAATGAAATCCAAAACACTATCATCAACATCATCGTTTTCCCAAATCAATGCTTCAATACATCTACTACCGAGAGACGACGTGGTTTCAGCTTCAGGAAACAAAGCCATGCACGAACGAAGAACCGTTAACCCTTCCATGCAAACAATTCTTTGAAAATAAGATTCTGCCACGTCACGTAGATTAATGTCCCCTTCTTTCATTCCTAGTAACTCTGCTGCCGTTATAACGGCTGCAATGTTTGTTGGTGTTAAATGGATTTTACGGTTGTAACAAAATTCTGCAACGGTTGTGAATGTTGAAGCTGTTATGTTTAACGGTGGGGAGAGTGTGAAGTCTGAAAGGGATGTTAGGTGGCGTTTTAGATATGAGCTTCTTGATATGAAACGTTCCTGAAAAAAGAGAAACATAGTAAGGTATATATCATCTCACAGACACAAGACACGACACAGATATGTCTGACACTAATAATAATTTGAAAAATGACATAATTTAATACTCCCTCCGTCCCTTAATGTAACCACCCATTTGATTTTATTTTTGTCCCTAAATGTAACCCCCTTTTCAAATTACTAGATGCATTTATTACTTTTTTCCTAAACATACCCCTAATTAATACTACTAACTTGTCTTGAAATATGAATAGTCAAATTTAATACACATACAAACAAAGGACAATTTGGTAATATTAATACACAAAACAGACACATTAATTACACTGACAACTTTTCTTAAGAAATGTGAAAAATGCAAAGGGGGGTTACATTAAGGGACGGAGGAAGTATAATTGTATGTGTCGGTGTCCTGTGAGAAACGATATGTATCCAACACTGAAACACGTCTAATCCAGGACATGTTTCTTGGGGTATATTATATGGACATGTCGTTTAGTGATGAATCAATACAATAGTACTACTAGAACTCAATTACTACGACAATAAAGAAAGTGTATGGGTTATTGCACGTATTTTGATGGGATTAAAGGAATGTTACACTTTGTTGGGATTTTAAAAGTTGAACTTTAAAACACCTTTTCAGATGAAACAGAGCGTTACTCAGAGTGAAAAGGCTTTGCAAAATTTACATGTGGTCATTGGACAATTACTAGTGTGTTGTTTGTTTCTTTCATGTTCTAAAAAAGATATGAAAATGTTTTTGGATTTTTATGATTTTCATTATCCATGTCATCATCATTGATATAAAATGTAAGTAAAGTTTATTGTCCTCTCATAATCGTGACAGTCTTGATAGCATAATTGCTACTGATGAGTAATTCTCTAAAACATGGAATCTAAGAACAAATATTTATCCCTTTTGGCAATGGGAAACATGGAATCTAAAATAATACTAGGATAGGATTTTGGGTAAAAACAATTTTGATATCTAAATGTGTGAAGGATCGTCCTTATAATATATCAAAATTGTTATTAACACATTGTCGGTGTCGTTTTAGTTTGTTATTTTGTTCTTCTTATATAAGTCAATTTGGTCATAAAATGTGTTTTTCGTTAGTCAATTTAAACCTTAATAAAATTACAAACAAATGTAAACTTACGGTATGTACAATTTATATTTATTAAAAGACTATAATGCCATCATCTCACAGGTGGAACAAAAATGGTTGTTTGCCATACAATTTTATAATAATTTAAAGATCATAAATTTCTCAAAAAAAATAAAGGGGGATTATTACACACAAAATATGAAGTAACACAAATTTCTCTTATAAACTAATAAACGTAAAAAAGTTGAAATGAACTTACCATTGATTCTAGTAAGATAGTGCATTTTTTAACAAAAACCAAAAAGTTACTATATATAGTGGGGTTCTTGTTGTTTTCTTTAAGATGGGGAATCTGGGTTTTGAGTTATCCTAACCGAGGAGAATTTAAGCTTTTTTCACCGTAAAAGATGTCTATGATCGTGTGTGCATAACTGTAGATATGTAGTGTCCTTATTCAATTCTAAGAAGAGCTTAAGAAACCAGCTCCTCGTGTCAAATTTGGTTCCACATAGGACATGAGGCTGTTGATTCCAGGACCTACTGCTAGTTCTAGTTAGAGAGTAGTGTCTTCTACTGTTGGTGTGATATTTTCCATAGGTCCAATTGATTCATAAAGCATGTTTGGTAGGACATGTACCACTTTTAATTGGAATCTAAGTTGCAGTACAAAGCTTAATCAATCATATCATATCGTATAATTTCAAACAAACACTACCCCAATAATTTAACTCATGATATCACACCAACCCTAAAATTAGCAAATTTTACTATAATTTCGTTTTTGTGAAATTATAGCTCCTGGTTTCCGGCATTGATGTTCCCTTGAAATCAATTGTCATATCCTTTCGCTTATCAAAAAAAAAAAAAATTGTCATATCCTTTCAAATATTTCCTTAAATAAAAATTAGTGCAGCTAAAAAAAGTCTACTCCTTAAGGTTGTAGCGAATTAGGTGAGCAATTAATTTGATCCAAATATTGAAACTACATCTAGATGTATAAGGACTTGTAAAAAAAAAAAAATCTAGATATATAAGGAATTAAACTATTTCGATTGAAAACAAGGGAGGATCATGGTTTTAAATTGCGATCTTCAAATGTAATTGCATCTACAACATAACCAGATTTAGAAGTTTCAGGGTGGTCTCACAACTGCAATTGTGGTCGCATTTGTCCACATTTTACCACAATATAAAGATTCACCGCGCAAACCTAGCCGCAATTTAGAACCAATGGTAAAAAGATTAAAGGGCATTGTGTTAAATACTATCATGCTAATAGCTAATTACTACTAATAAAAAACAAATAACTGACATCAATGGTGAATCAACAAACCTTATGGAGACGAAAACAAGTTCCTTCTACACGTATCAAAACATCTGTTTCACATCCAGAATCGATGGACCTAAATAAAATCATCATAATTATTTTGTATTTAGAGAAAAAATATATACATGAATGAATATGCAGGGGATTTTTTTACAGAAAAAAAAAAGTAAGAAAAAGGAAAGAAGGAGAGAAAGAAAGAGTACCAACCAAGCATTAACTATGGAGTAAAGTGATGGAGGAGAGGATGAAAAAGAAGGTGAAAGTGAAGGAGAAGAAGAAGTGGAGGAGAATTCACGTTCTTCCTCGTAGATGGTTTCAATGACACCAATTTGGTTCCAACCCTTCATTTGTGTCCCCTGTTTCAATTCCTTTGAATTGAATCACACTCTACAAATCACAGTTTTCAATATTGTCTGAATAATAATAATAATAATAATAATGGTGCAGGCAGCTACTACTGGTATTTCTTCCATGGAGTACGTTTTTGGGAGGTCATATTAAATATGGTTTGGGATGGGTATTAATGACACATGTGATGGCTCTTAAATGCTCACTTTAATTTGGTTTAGCTTTTTTCGTTTTCATTTTTATGTCATCAAATAAAATCCCTATATTTCAGATGTTGACAATATCTTCATTGATTTTTTTCAAAAAAAAAATCTCTTGATTTTGTTTTTTTTATTACATCTCAAATTGATTTTTATTTCCTTCATTTTTTTATTGTTGAAGAAACCTAATAATTCGACATGCTTCATATTAACTAAAACTTAATCCTCATTTGAGTATAATCACTTGATTTTTTTTTCTAAATAAACAATTACATTTTATTAGAATTGTTTGTCCATGTACAATTGAGTATGGATTGTAACCAAAAAAAAAGTAAAAAAAATACAATAGAGCATATGGATTACGAGTGGAGTTTTCTCAATCCAGTAAAACTATTTCTTTTTTCACCCTATAGATTTTTTTTTTTACATTCTAAAAAGTTCGGATTATATAATCCAAAAAATGTAAAACATATTCCACTCGTGTATATTTTAGCATTTCTTGCAAACCATATAAAATCAATGACATTGGATATCAAAGCTAAGTTTTCTTCGTCTGTTATTCCAATCACATGTGTTAGCCCATCTGAGAATTCTAACTTAGTGCAAGAGTTATAATTAATGCTTGGGGGAGAACTAAACCAAATTCTTTTAACCCATTCAAACCCTTCGTCATATGGACTACCAATATAGATATCTAGTGTTTGTAGTTCCTCCTCTATATGTTGCAACTGGACATCATCGTCATTCAGCGCATCCTCCTCATGGTCAGAAACATACTCATCCTCGTTTGGATGCTAGTATTGGTGTTGAAGCTCATGCACATGAGATGGTTAGGATCCATCAATATTACGTCCCATGCTCGTACTTTTTCTTACTTTGCCTTCCGCTTTCATCTAGGAGATGTAGTCATAGTAGGTATATCGTGTCTAATACGATTCAGTTGTTGGTCCATATCTCAAACATTCACAATCACATATACAAATCAACAAAATTACTATATGAACAACCTGATTTAGATAATATAATCCAAACGGGTATGGCTTTCAGAAAGAAACAAGATGAATCAAAGAACAATACATTGAAGGAATGTGACCATACATTGTGTTTGATGTTTAAAAATGTTTGAAATGCAATGATTTGGCGCAAAAAAATCTTCAAGAATAACACAATGTAGAAGTTTTGTATTTTGGGTAGTGAAACGGTTGAAAATGAGGAATGTTTTCGAGTTAGGCTTAAATATAAGAAGAATTTAAATTATATAATTCAAAAATGTCCAAAAAGGAGTTCAATTATATAATCTGAACAAAATAGTTTCAAAATATTAGAGAGCGCGTAAGAAAAGAGAACGGTGGGAAAAGAAATTTCCAACTAAAAAACTTACAAAAGTTGGTTAAGGCCCAATAACTTGTTCAAAACGGGTACAACCCAACCCAAAAACAACACATATATTCAAAGAAAAAAAGCGAAACACAAAACCCTAATTTCAGAACAAAGGGGTGAACCAGAGAAAACACAATGAAGTTCAACCCTAGGGTTTCAAGCAGCCGTCGCAAGAGCCGCAAGGCTCATTTCACCGCCCCATCAAGCGTCCGTCGTGTTTTGATGAGCGCACCTCTCTCCGGTGACCTCCGTTCAAAGTACAACGTGCGTTCTCTTCCCGTTCGTAAGGATGATGAAGTTCAGGTAGTGAGAGGAACCTTCAAGGGACGTGAAGGGAAGGTTGTGCAAGTTTATCGCAGGAAATGGGTGATTCATATTGAGAGGATTACACGTGAGAAGGTTAATGGTCAAACTGTGAATGTTGGTGTTGATCCTTCAAAGGTTGTGATTACCAAGATTCGTTTGGATAAGGATAGGAAAAGCTTGCTTGATCGTAAGGCGAAGGGTCGTGCCGCTGCTGATAAGGAAAAGGGTACCAAGTTTGCTCCTGAAGACATTATGCAAAACGTTGATTAGTTTAATTATATTATTAATTTTGGTTGTATTTTTGTTCCTAGAACTTGATTTTGTTGGTGGTTTGAATGTTTTGTGGTTTAGATCTGAATTATTTGCAGAATTTTGGGAAGTTTATGTTTTGTTTAATTTATGAAATGCTTGACATTATCACTGTTAAAGTTTGTTATGTTCTGTTTTATTTAGCTGTTTTTAGTTTTATACCTCTTCTATTAATTGTGGTTTTTTTTTTTTTTTTTGAGTTGTGTTATTCCTTTGCATTTAAGGGCAGAGCTTAGATTGTTGAAATTGGTTAATTTTAGATGGAGAGCTTAGATTGTTGAGTTTAAATAATTTTAGGGGCAGAGCTCACAAGAATGCAGTTACATTTTAAGCTAAACATAGTTATTTTTGTAGAGGAAGCTAAACATAGTTTATGTAGAATGCATTGTTGATATTTATATAAATATTGTAATTCTATGTTGTCAATTGCTACTTGGCGAGTGGACTGTGTCCACTGCAATGTATTCTCCCAGCTAGCCATATGGTATTCAGGGGTGGCATTTGCGGTCGAGAGCTGTGTGCAAATCAATGTTATATTGCACTTTAGGGGCCGCAATTAGTTAATTTTAAGGGCATATCCTAGACTATTTTAATTAATTTTAGGGGTAGAGCTAACAAGAATCTAGTTGTTTTAAGTTAAATAAAGTTTTTGTGGAATAAACAGGGTTGGTATTTATTTATAGGCATATACTGTAATTTTATGTTAACTGTGATAGCGTTTGGCCGAGTGAACATGGTGTCAACTGTAATGTATTCTGCCAGCTATCCATGTTCTGCAGGTGCTGTGTTTGCTGCTGCTGTGAATTGTTCCCAATTTGGGGTGATATTGCACTATGACAGCTGCATTTAAGTAGAGGTGTCAATAGAGCCCCAAATTTCAAAGCCCACTTAAAAAAGCCCCCACCAAGCCCACTAAATTAAAGCCCCCTAATTGAAAAGAATTATTTGGGGCCAAGCCCACTATAAAATCTTTTTATTTGTGGGCCTAATAAAGCCCCATGTTATAATTTTTTTCTTAACAGTATGCAAAATAGCTTATTCGAAATAGTTTATTTATGCAAAACAACTTATTAGAATGACTTTTTAAAAACCGCTTATTCAAAACAACTTATTTATGCAAAACAGCTTATTCCGATCTCATTTTAAAAAACAACTTATTCAAAACAACTTATTTATGCAAAACAACATATTTATGCAAAACAACTTATTCAAAACAGCTTATTTATGCAAAACAGCTTATTCCAAACAACTTATTTATACAAATTAGCTTATTTGTGCAAAACAGCTTATTCAAAACAACTTATTTATACAAAACAGCTTATTTGTGCAAAACAGCTTATTCAAAACAGCTTATTTATACAAAACAGCTTAGCTTATTTATGCAAAACAGCTTATTCGAAACAACTTATTTATACAAAATAGCTTATTTGTGCAAAACAGTTTATTCAAAACAGCTTATTTATACAAAACAGCTTATTCCGATTTCATTTTAAAAAACAACTTATTCAAAACAATTTATTTATGCAAAACAACATATTTATGCAAAACAACTTATTCAAAACAACTTATTTATGCAAAACATCTTATTCGAAACAACTTATTTATACAAAATAGCTTATTTGTGCAAAACAACTTATTAGGATCACTTTTCTTAAAACTGCTTATTCGAAACAACCTATCTATGAAAAACAGCTTATTCAAAACAGCTTATTTATGCAAAACAGCTTATTACGATCTTATTTTAAAAAACAACTTATTCAAAACACGATATTTTTTTTAAAAACAGCTTATTTATGCAAAAACAACTTATTCAAAACAGCTTATTTGTGCAAAACATCTTATTTATGCAAAACAACTTACTCAAAACAGCTTATTTATGCAAAACAGCTTATTACGAATAAGTTGTTTTTTTCTTAAATAAGCTATTTTGCACAAATAAGCTGTTTTGAATAAGTTTTTTTGTATAAATAAGTTGTTTCGAATAAGCTGTTTTGCACAAATAAGCTGTTTTGTATAAACAAGTTGTTTCGAATAAGCTGTTTTGCATAAATAAGTTGTTTTGAATAAGTTGTTTTGCATAAATATGTTGTTTTGCATAAATAAGCTGTTTTGAATAAGCTGTTTTGCACAAATAAGCTGTTTTGTATAAATAAGTTGTTTTGAATAAGCTGTTTTGCACAAATAAGCTATTTTGTATAAATAAGTTGTTTCGACTAAGCTGTTTTGCATAAATAAGCTGTTTTGAATAAGTTGTTTTGCATAAATATGTTGTTTTGCATAAATAAGCTGTTTTGAATAAGCTGTTTTGCGCAAATAAGTTGGTTTGTATAAATAAGTTGTTTTGAATAAGCTGTTTTGCACAAATAAGCTATTTTGTATAAATAAGTTGTTTCGAATAAGCTGTTTTTGCATAAATAAGCTGTTTTGAATAAGCTGTTTTGCACAAATAAGCTGTTTTGTATAAATAAGTTGTTTTGAATAAGCTGTTTTGCACAAATAAGCTATTTTGTATAAATAAGTTGTTTCGAATAAGCTGTTTTGCATAAATAAGCTGTTTTGAATAAGTTGTTTTGCATAAATATGTTGTTTTGCATAAATAAGCTGTTTTGAATAAGTTGTTTTGCACAAATAAGCTGTTTTGTATAAATAAGTTGTTTTGAATAAGCTGTTTTGCACAAATAAGCTATTTTGTATAAATAAGTTGTTTCGAATAAGCTGTTTTGCATAAATAAGCCGTTTTGAATAAGTTGTTTTGCATAAATATGTTGTTTTGCATAAATAAGTTGTTTTGAATAAGTTGTTTTTTAAAATGAAATCGGAATAAGCTGTTTTGTATAAATAAGTTGTTTTGAATAAGTTGTTTTGCACAAATAAGCTGTTTTGTATAAATAAGTTGTTTCGAATAAGCTGTTTTGCATAAATAAGCTGTTTTGAATAAGTTGTTTTTTAAAATGAAATCGTAATAAGGTATTTTTGTATAAATAATTTGTTTTGAATTAAAAAAAAACTTTAAAAATAGGTTTTTTTTTTAAAAAAAAACTTTAAAAGAAAATGTTTCTAGAAATTTTGGGGCTTGGGGGCTTTTGATTTGTGGGCTTGCATGAATGTGGACCTTTTAATCTTATGGATTTTTAAGCCCCATTACTATGTGGGCTGGGGCCAAAACTTCAAGGCCCCATGATATTGACACCTCTACATTTAAGTTAGATTTTCGGAATCACTTAATTATCCCCTTGATTTATTCATAGTTCAATTTTGCAATTACTGTCTTCTGTCTGTGCATGGAGGTAGGTTTGCATGCTATGCTAGACAGGATACTGTCTGAAATGGATGTTTGATACAACTTGTCCCAATATCTGAACAATCGCACACACTTTATTATCTTATTACATGTCTAAGCAGCAATTCTAGTTTTATAGCGTGCTTGTTGTTGAATGGAGAACTCATTTTGACTGTGCCGTTGCTTGACATGAAACTTTCACAACTTTTATGGCAACATGGAACTTCAATACTTGTAATCTTCATTTTACTGTCATTGTTTCAATCATGCGCATAGTCAATCCTGTTTCAATCTACAAGTGAAGATCATTTGAGCAATGTGGAAAAGATTTTAAAAAATACTGTATAGCAGCAATTCTAAGCAGCAATTCTAGTTTTATAGCGTGCTTGTTGTTGAATGGAGAACTCATTTTGACTGTGCCGTTGCTTGACATGAAACTTTCACAACTTTTATGGCAACATGGAACTTCAATACTTGTAATCTTCATTTTACTGTCATTGTTTCAATCATGCGCATAGTCAATCCTGTTTCAATCTACAAGTGAAGATCATTTGAGCAATGTGGAAAAGATTTTAAAAAATACTGTATAGCTTTATTTTGGATAATGATATCCAATGTGTGTAGCTATTGCTTGTTAATATTTGTGTTTTTGAATTAGAGCTGGGCAGGGAAATGTAACTTAACTGGGCATATATTGTTATGTGCAAATGGTTGTTGCTTGTTAGGTATATGACCGACTATTCACAAACTTATTGGTCTAACTTTGCGGTTTGTGTCTTTGATTTGGCACATGTTTATTTTCTTAGTTATGTAGCTCCTTTGCATTTATGGGGTAAAGCTTAGATTCTTGAATTTAGTTAATTTGAGGCATATCTTAGATTGTTAAGTTAAATTAGTATTAAGAGCAGAGCTAAGAAGAATCTAGTTGCGGTTTAAGCTACACATTTTTCATCGAATAAATTGTTGATATTATATGTAAACTGTAGTTCCATGTTGTCAATTGCGGCTTGATAGCCCTTGGTGGGGCGGTCTCGTTGCATTCTGCCAGCGAGCCGTGTTCTGCAGGTGCGGTGTTTGCAGCTGCAAATTCCAAATCGCGGTGATATTGCATTGTAGTGTCAACTAATAGATCAAAAGTTTGAAATCGCTAAAGTACCCCCTAGGTTTTTTCATGATTCAATTTTGCAATCAGTCTTCTGCCTGTGCTAGACGGTGGGATTTAGCATGGGAAAGCAAAGTTTTTTCCCACCATGGGAAAGTTGAATTTTTACCACTAGATTAAAAGAAGAACATGCTATTATCATGCACTCTCTACACTGGATTTTTTATACTATCTTCCCTAACCATTCTCTCTCATCTCTCACCCACCACAACATCAAGCTCACGGTCCCAACTCTCCTCCATACTCTTCTCATTCTTCTGAATTTCTTTGTGTACTAGGGACAACCCCTTCTATTCTTTGTGTACTATCATCAAGTATGACGAGTGAAACCTGTCTGTTCTTGTGTTGAATCCACTCTGGCAAGAGAATAACTTCAGTGGTTTTGACTATGCTGTCACCATGTGCTTATGAGGTTCCAGATCTTACTCAATTAGTTCATATTGATTATCACAGAATGGAAGTATTTTGCCGCATTTTAGAGTGAAACAAAGTATGGTAAACTTGATGCATTTGTTTCCATCTTAATGCAAAAATAGCCAAGTCTGGGTATTAATAACATGAAATTTGACCTCAATTTTTTTTTATTCTACAAATTGAATCAGGAAGTTGGTAGTGGTTTTATTTTGTTAAGATGTTCTTAGTTCTTACAATATTTTCTTTAAGGATCTTTATGTCGATGTTGCTTATTCAGAAGAATGAGAAGAGTATGGAGGAGAGTTGAGACCGTGAGCTTGATGTTGTGGTGGGTGAGAGATGAGAGAGAATGGTTATGGAAGATAGTATAAAAAAATCCAGTGTAGAGAATGCATGATAATAGCATGTTCTTCTTTTAATCTAGTGGTAAAAATTCAACTTTCCCATGGTGGGAAAAAACTTTGCTTTCCCATGCTTTCCCATGACAGGTAGGTTTACATCTTATGATTAATTTATATCTAAACAGTAATTCTAGTTGTATGCTGTGCTTGTTGTTGCATGGAGAACGGGTGTGTCTACCTTTAATAAAAAAAAAAAAAAAATAATCAAAGTTGCACTTAGCGTTTCATGTCCATTGTTATAATCAATTTGGTTTGAAAAAGTGTTGTTCGATTTTTTGTTAAGGTAATCTTAGTTTGGTTCAAAATTGCAGAAATTGATGTACCAATTTGTCGGTTCAGTTTTTATGAATTGTAAGGTTTTAATTCGGTTTCTTTTCTAAATCAAAACCATGGATGGTCCTTATAACCAATTTGACCATTGTCTTAGGTCAATAATTTTCTCTGGCATGGCGACTTAAAAATCTTAACATATTTTGCTAATGAATAGAAACGTTACACTATGCTAGTTCAATGTTTTGCTTCAAATAATTGTAATTTTGTTGCCAAATTGTAAAAATAAAAAATAAAGGGAAGACATTTACTACGTGCAATGACAAATCACGGTGGTATATGTTTTGTATGCAGAAATGATATTTGTAGCGAGAGGGGATATAGCAAACAGATAACGTCTCATAACGAAACACATGATTAGCTACTAGTCTATTACATAGCTGATAGCTCATACCCTCCTGATTTCTGTCAAATACGAATGTTTCATTTTTTTTTTTTTTTGTTGCAAATGTTGACATGTAAATTAAATTCAACATACGAATGTTGACATGAGAGATGTACTTTACAATATATTTAGACCTCTTCTGTATGAGATGAATATAGATTTGTTAATGAAGAACTTAGATCATTTCAATTTTTAATTTTCCTTATGGATCCATTATTATCCAAGTTTTTTCCTCATTAAAACTTAACGTAGTTTTTTCCTCATGCAAGCTCCCTTCAGGGCGAAAACTGAAGGTGGAAAGAAATGAAATATGAAGAAAAAACAGAGAAATGACCACGAGAGATCGAGATAATGTTCAAAATATAGGCAACGGTTTCGGACCAGATACAGGATTCTACACACCCGGCAATTAAGGGTGTTGCCCGAGTGTGGAATTGGCTGCATGTTTTAAAAAACTTGGATGAGGCCAAGTTACTTTGTGCTATGGAGTCAAGTCCTTACGCACAAACATGCAGCAAATATGGAAAAACCCATGCGTATGTAAAAATCAATGTTGCAGCAAATATGAAAATAGAACTTAAAGGTAAAACACAATAGATAAGGATCCTCTCGGAGAACAAGACTTCCATATATCAGAATGTCTACTACAATGTAAGAAGCAAAGCAGGAAATTTAATCAAAAATGGGAAACGGAAGCCATAGGTTGATTCAAGTTATTGAAATAATTCATCCAATCAGAAAGAACCTAGAAACGCTCATCTGTGGAACTTATTATTCTACCCTCCCTTCAAGGGCCACCAAAAAAATGGAGTATTGAATAGAGTTTAGATTTCAAATCACACGTTTTAAAAATAAAGGAAAACTTCAAGGTTTGAGAGCAATGGCCAACCCAAACTTGGGTTTTTTCTCCAGGGCCTTGGTATCAACCTCACCAGAAATAGTCAGCACTGACTTTGGGAAGAGCTCGTGCTGTAGGAGTCCCCCAACCTTTCCTTGATTGTTAAACCTAGCTTTGATCTGTGTCAGAGGGTCAACAGCAAAAGACCCTCCAACCGTAATAGTGTTCTGATTTGTTGAGAACCTTCGGGTAATATCCAAAACAGCAGCACTCTTCTTGATTTGGTCTAGATGGTGGAGGTATGATACTTTAATGCTGTCACCCTTGTCGCCACTGATAGGAAAGAACATGTTCAATATTAATGTTGCTCATATGAACTACCGCTAGAGATTTGTAACAGAAATCTTGGTAAAATTAGAATCTTACATGATTACTGAAGCAGATGAATCCAATTTCGTGAAACTAATCCCAGTGTTGTATTTAGTAAAACTACCAGATTTAGTATCATAGCCTGCCTCAGCACCAAATGCAAGGGTTGGAGAACCAACAGTGGCAGAAACATCAAAGATAGGGGATTGCTTCAGTGTAGCGACTGAGGTTAAGGTAGCATGGTCGTGGAAGTATTGAACCTCTAACTGCAAATGACAAATCCCACACAATTTCAGAGACAGTGTACAGCAATCAGTCATATACCATACAAAAGATGAAAAATCACGTACCTTGCCAGAACTATAATCAGGCAGCTTAATTGAAGCTATCGTCTTTGTGGATGGAAAAAGGTCAGTGAATGTGAGGGTTGTATTGATCTGGAAGAGGGAGAACCACATGAGATGATTTACTTAAGACATATATTATCATTATAATCTAAAAGACAAAGTAACCCACAATTGACGCTGTCTCAATTTTGACATCAATAAGGGTGTTCTTATACTTGTATTGTCCTGCCACATCCCCAGTTGAGAGTCCTCCTTTCTTCAAAGCAGTTGAAGTGAGTGCCTGAAAGGAAGAAGCCATATTGAAATGAACATTAGATTTAGACATGCTTTGCTCATAAAAAATGATCTCAGCTGAGTCGTGACCCTGGGCACCATAGCACATTCTTAGTATTTGGAAAGCCACCATGATAACCAGAAAGTACAATAGCCAGACATGAATTTAAAAAGAACATATAATTTCCAGACACAAAGCTTGGAGGAAATAGAGTACTGTTTGTAGATAACCATCCCCCTATTAAAAAAATAAAACTGTAAACATCTGCCACCTTCAACATGAACCCGCTGCAGTACGGCATTAAGAATGAATTCTGATTCATGCCTTGTACGTTATTGATGATTATGGAAAGCATGTGTGCGCGCTTATTTCTTAATAATAAAAAGTAAGAAAGGGATTACAGTAAAATAAAAAATGAACTTCAAAGTAATTGCCTTCAGAACAACCAAGTTGAAAAGCCTACGTTGCTGTCAACATGCATTCATTGTCCCTAATTTTTTAGCCAATAAGTATGCAGTATGCAACATGTGAGGAGAAATTCCAAAATGAATTATGAAAATGTATAACAGCAACTAAGCATCTCTTAATAAGAAAAAGTAAGAAAGGGATAAAGGTAAAATAAAAATGAACTTGACAGTAATCGCCTTCAGAACAACCAAGCTGAAAAGCTTTCATTGCTATCAACATGTATCCACTATCCCCAAATTTTAGGTAATAAGCATGCAGTACGCATCATGTAAGGAGAAATTCCAAAAGGAATTATGGAAATGTACAATGGCAACACTAATCATTTGGTGATTCAAAC
Organism: Medicago sativa; assembly: GCF_051527215.1. NCBI lineage: Eukaryota > Viridiplantae > Streptophyta > Magnoliopsida > Fabales > Fabaceae > Medicago > Medicago sativa. The sequence goes on from NC_140753.1 coordinate 7,816,898, forward strand.
GTATTGAGTGGCCTATACAAAAGGCTTCCAACATTTATGAATGCAACATAGACTTCCCTTAGACAAATCAATTGATCATCAGTGCACCTTGTCAGTCTCGCATTGGCATTATTAGTTAACAAAGTACTGAATCTATGTCCTGTCCTCTACAGATTTCTCAACTCACTATACCAGTGATCAATCACTCAATCTCGCATTTTCTCAGTCTTAATTATATGCTTTCAATTACTTAGATATTGACAAATCAAATTTCAACCACCAACAATTTTTCTGAGCCTCTGCTGTCTATTATTGGCCATTGATTTGTGATTTTTCTTATGCACTGAATCGACACTTCAAATCACCAGACAATTAATTTATAAAGCTGCACAGCTACTTAGATAGTTTCTAATACATGTTACACAACTAAGAAAGCTTGTTATCATGTCAACTTTTAAAAACGATTTATGAGCATAAATGGTATATATCAGAATTCAAAACCCAAGTATTTCAGACATGAAAACAGCGCAACCTGCGTGATAACTTTCAACAGCAGAGACTACCAAGAATTCCCCCCTTTTTAAATTATATTCTACATTGATTTTATCTCTCCATCTGTTTCTTCCATGTCTGATTCCTAAAACCATCCAAGCCTCCAAGGGTGGCGCTGTTTTTTGATGTAGCATTATTACATCAACATATAAAAACCCTTCTGTCAAAGTTCATGTCTACATTCAATCCAATTGTCTCTAAACATTCAGTTTCTTTTTGTGTTCCCAGACATTGTTCATATAGTATTATTCCTCAACTCAACTCTTGTCCAAGATATTGCTATTTTGTTTAAAACGAAAGTGTTATAATAAAATAAAGGTTGTATTCTGTATAAGTGCGATAATGGATGGTTCGTAGGGACTCACAACTTCACAAGTCCAACAACATGTCTTGAAAACCATATGCTCCGCTCTTATGACTAGCAGAAAGCCAAAACTAAATTCACAAAAGTAGAACACCGTGAAACAAGTTTATACAGAAGCATTGGATTTGGAGCAGAGTTAGTGATTTGTGATGATACAGCAAAGTCAAACATCCTACATTACATTTACATTTTATTACTTACAGGGATGAATTTGACTACACAATAAACATCAGCCTTAACAAGGTGACCACGTAATAAAATATGAATCAGTCTTTATGTACAGACTAAAATACTGGAGCTCGCTTTAAATGTTTCTGAGGCGTAACTACATGATTCAACGTCATATTTCAGAGAGAGAGAAAAAATAATAAAAGAGGGAACAATTATTATTATTATTTTGATAAGCAAATTTTGTTTTGTCTATAGACAAAGCGGTTTGGTTCAACACAATGGGGTAGTTTGATTCATGTAGCCGACTCAACTTGGATGGATAAAATTTGGTTGCTGTTGTTGTTTTGTTGTCTATAGACGAAGCGGGTAAACTAAAAAAACTAACACACGACATGGAAGATCCCGGTTCGAACCAAGGACAACACAAAAGATATTCAGCCTAACAATGTCGGTATTACCGCTTGTACAGACTAAAATACTGGAGCTCGCTTTAAATGTTTCTGAGGCGTAACTACATGATTCAACGTCATATTTCAGAGAGAGAGAAAAAATAATAAAAGAGGGAACAATTATTATTATTATTTTGATAAGCAAATTTTGTTTTGTCTATAGACAAAGCGGTTTGGTTCAACACAATGGGGTAGTTTGATTCATGTAGCCGACTCAACTTGGATGGATAAAATTTGGTTGCTGTTGTTGTTTTGTTGTCTATAGACGAAGCGGGTAAACTAAAAAAACTAACACACGACATGGAAGATCCCGGTTCGAACCAAGGACAACACAAAAGATATTCAGCCTAACAATGTCGGTATTACCGCTTGTGCTAGGCCTTACGAGTTTTTGATAAACAAATTTGAAATACAACAACCACCAAGCCTATTCCCACTAAGTGGGATGGGCGGGAGAGGTGCAACACAAGGACTTCCTAGGATGTCACACATCCAGGTACTACTCTTGCCAAATCACGTTTAAGTGTGGAGTTCTGATGAGATTAGTAGCTTTTTGATAAACAAATTTGAAATAATACATTAAAATAAAAAGATAGGCAACTGTTTACGATGTTTTTAAAGGAACGGCCGACAATCATCATCAAATGCTCAATGTATGAAGCTTAGATATAGACAGGACACAACATAGACAGGGCGACACCGGTCAAAATTTTCAAAAAAGAATTAATGGGGTAATAGTCACTTTGGTCCCTGAATGTGTAGCAAGTAGTCATAATAGTCCTTCAATATATCAAAATTCTAAAATAGTCCCTGATTGTCCACTTTGTTAGTCAAAATAGTCCCTAACGCTTAAATAATCCCTTAATACTCACAATAACTCTTTTTATATAGGGACTAAAATGACAATAAGTAAGTACGTATAAGGACTAATATGATAATAAGTAAGTCTATTGAAGAACTAATATGACAATATTAACGAAATATTTTAATATCAAGGACTATTTTGACTAACAAAATGCACAACCAGGGACTATTTTGAAATTTTGATACATTGAGGGACTATTGTTACTATTCATTCGTTCCTCATTCAGGGACTAAAGTGACTATTTCCCCAAGAATTAATTGAACATAAGCCAGACACTAATCACACATCAGAAGTATCGGTGCTACATAGCCGACAACGGCTAACAAATTAATTGTGACATATAACATGAAGCTAGATCTTAACTAGAAATCCAGTAACCTGACATCTGATAATGCAATTAGCATGTGAATTGAATTGTATAAATAGATTTATTAATTATAAATTGTAGTGGAAATTCAAAGAGCTTACAACTCCAGTAGTGCTGTAAGATGAAACGGTAAGCTTCTGATCGGAGTTATAGTCCTTTGTCAAAAGATCTAAAACAAACAAAAGAAAAATGAAATTATCAGAATAACTGACGATATCGAATCAATAACGAAGAAGAATCGATTCAATTCACCTTTGGCTTTCTTGCCGATATCGGAGTAGAGACCCGGTCCCTTGCTCATCTTCGATTTTAGAGAGAGAGAGAGAGAGAGAGAGAGAGAGAATGTGTGTTAGAGAGAGAAAGGTAGAGAGATCTTGATGATGCACTGTGCTTCACGAAACAGGGTGTGGCGAAGAAAAGAAGAAGTTTATTTATTTTTATTTTAAATGTGAAAAAAAGTTTCTGAAGACAATGTGGATGGTTAGTTAACTTAGAAGCAGTTGTGTCCAATCATGCGGGAGTGATCAACCGGACGTTTTTAGCCGTTGATTTTCAAAACGAATATGATGCGTGGGCCCGCATGCCAGCGGTCCTGAATCTGCTAACCTAACGTGATTGAAATTTTTTTTTTTTTTTTTGAAAGGGTGATTGAAAATGTTAATTGCATTTTATTTTAATTTGTTAGTCATACATTAAATTATTTTTTCATGCAGTTTCTTTTTAAGATGCCAAAAGATAATTAGATTTTTTTTAGGGGAAAAAAGATAATTAGATTAATAAACCCCTTTGAGGCATAAGATATGTCTTAAAGAAAAAATAACGAATGCAAAGTAGCAAGTTTCAAAACATAATCAAGAATAAAATCAACAAATTGAGTTGGTTTGTGTGCATTCAGCCATCATCAAGAATAGAGTCTCACACACTCAAAAAGTTGCCCCGAAGAAATTTGTTTATCGTTAAAGACTCTTACGTTCACTCTATTCAAACGAGTCAAAATACTAGCCAACCAAATCGCCTGAACAAATTTCCTTTATGAAGACATGAGCGCTGCTAAACTAAAGCGCATGCGAACCAATATCAATGGGTTGAGCAGTGTAGATCCCCAACCAACAAAGAACTAGACGTTAAAGGTCGTTGTAAAAGTCACGCTCCAAGGAAAGATTTTTGATTGTTTCTTCTTAACTGCAACCTCCGAAGCACAACATAGAACCTAATGGAACCACTCCTCGACGAACCAAATTATTCTTTGTAGGTATTATGTTGTTAAATGAATGATCAACGAGTTTTAACGGAAAATATTAGACTTTCATGACATGACAAAAAAAATTAATACATCTCGAATAAGATTACTTCAAGTAGAAAGAACATGTGAAGAAAAAAATCATTAATTGTGTTGTCTCGCAATGGTAAAACCACAAAATGGAAAGAAGACTAGCGGCATGTTTGTATAACAACTTATCTACGGCTTATAACATAAACAATTATCATGATAAGCGCTTATGTATAAGCTAACAAAGGCTATTTTTATAACAAATAATTAAATAAAGTTAAATTATTTTTTTTATATTATATAAGTTGTTTTCATATGCTATTTATATATCGTCATAAGTTGTTTAAAAAAATAGTGTCATAAGTTGTTATCAAAATTTATTTCAAACAGTCCCACAAAATTTATGTCAATAGATAGACTCAAATAAGTCAATCCAAACATACCCAAAACAAAATTCTTCAAAAAATTTACTTACTTTTCCCCCTAAGTTATTGCAAGAAGACTAATCACCAACGACATAGATAAAATTTGGATCCTATAAAGTAAGTAAAATATAAAGACTAATCACACAATATATGTCCTTGATCTATCTATTAATGGTTGATATTACTCACTTTATATTCTAAAGCGAATTACTCACTTTAAAATAGACGAATCCAAGAGATGTTGGTAGAGATTTGACGCAGAAAGTTACAGATGCGGTCAATTGTTGATGGAAATGTATGCAAGTTTCAACAGCAGTAATGGAAATGTAACATTGTTGATGATCACCAAAATTAAAGAGAAAGAGGAACCACTACTAGCAACGTTTTTTTTTAAGGAACTACTTGCAACGTTAAAATTGACAAACCCTTTATTCACCATGGTTGCAAACGCGATTTGATTTATGATCAATATATTTTTCAAAGAGCTCCACAAAGCTGCTATTTTCAAAGTCGGATTGGGAATGAAGTACACATCGCAGTAGAAGGCAATGGAACAGTTGCACTTAAAAAGCAATCAAGTATTTTATACGTTCTTGGAATTGATCAAAATCTTTTAATTATTGTTCAATTGTTGAACAAATACTATTATTATATTACTAGTTTGGACACCCGTGCCAAGCACGGGCTAGAATTTGGTTATACTTGACGTAGAGAATATAATTATGTATCATGTATCGATTAAAGCTAAAGATTTGATAAAATAATGGAGGTTGAACAACAAACAAATGGAAAGAAAAAAAAAACTCATACCTAAACCTTCAAGTTTTGAATGAAGATGTGGTATAATTCTCACCTGTGTGGTTGTTCTTTCTCCAATGTGCCGATCCACACAGTGATGCCTCCCCTTCAAGGTCCAACGACGGTATCATATCCCGGTTCAACATTGTGGGGGAGCGGTTCTTGGTGGTGGATCACGTATACAAAGACTATGATACTTAGTGGAGAGATGCTAATTTGTCAACTGTGAGTAACAATTTCACATTATATGCAAGAATAGATATTGAGCAACATATAAGTATGGTGACTCATATATCTAATATCTTACGATTGGTGCAATATCAATTTCACTTATATGATTGGTCTTAGTCTAATGTGATGATACAACCCATTGTAGACTTCCACAGAAGACATAATATTATGATGATTTTTTTGTTTCAGTTTTTGGCTGTCATTTGTTGAATTCTATTTGGTTATTTCACCATATCATAGATACAAAGAGTCTCACGCTTAAGGGAGAGATGTTAATGTGTCGTGTGTGAGTTAAACTTCTACACATTAGATGCAAAAGTACATATTGAGCAACATATAAGTGAAATGTGGTGTCAATCTCATTTTTTTTAGGGGTGCGTCAATCTCATTTGTGGGGTTTCTCTTAGCCAAATATGAAGATCCAACCCATTGAAGACTCCCTCATAACTTCAAACATTATGATGAAATATTTTGTTAGTTTTTTAATATCATTAGCTTAATTTTTTATATTAAATATAAAAAAATCATTTTATTTTTTTGCGTTATTTTAAATTCCTTCATTTTTGGTCTTTGGAGGAATCTAAAAATGGAAAAACGCTAATGTGATATGTTGAGTTGACAAAATACATGCTTATTAAAAAAATATATGATAGATAAATTAGGGAAATAATTTGATGAGTTACATATATACGCAAAACCTTTGATTAGTTTTAGGATTAATTAGAAGCTGACCCACTTGTGTTGTTTTAATTTTTTGTATTATCTGTTTAGGGTCGACCTACACTTTTGCGTGGATTTACTGGGTTAGGTTTATGTCCCCCTAATTTGTATTTGTATCTCCCCCTTTTTTAATAATATAATATATATATATATATATATATATATATATATATATATATATATAGCACAAATGAATAAAGTCTAGTTGAGACGTCATATATTCTCTTTAAATTGTGCTTTTAATTTAGGAAAAAAAAATTTAGGAAAAAAAATTACAAATATGATATGTAAAATTTACATTTAGATGTCAACGTATATTGAAGGAGGACACAATCGAAAACCAAACTCTCCACTCAACGAAAAAGGGATTTGAGAATTTGAGAAGAATTTCAAATTTTAGAATGAACGTTGAATTTTGAAACAGTGTGAAAATGTTGAAAGTTAGAAACAATATTTTATAAAATAAAAATCAATTAAATAACCTCAATTACCCCCTTCCCCTCAACAAAGAAAAACATCAATTACCCCTTTAATTTTGTGATATGATCAATGTATGGATATCTTATAGGATAAATGCATAGTTGATTAATGATATGATAAATGTCTAATCTTGAATATCATATTAATGCATTCCTTTCTCACTAAAAACTGAAAATGTACATGCTGATGTGGATTAGTTTGATAACATTTAATGAGCTTAAGCACCATATATGTACACATGTACTTTTGCATTTTCTGAAGCCAAATCTTTATAATAGAGAAAGTTTTTTTTATATATTAAAACACATTTACGTGCATTTGTTATTTTTTTGACAATTACGTGCATTTGTTATTAAAACATATGACATAATTTTTAAAAAAAAATCAAGATAAACATTATAGGAAATTCGTAAAATTGAAATTTGAAAAATTACCGAGTTATTGGTAAAATTTAATTTTAGATATCATTCAATTCTCCTTTTAAATTATCTTTGTTATTATTATTTCACAAAAAAAAAATTCCTTTAGAATCTGGCAAATAGACTTTAATTTTACATAAAAAAAATTGAGGACACATCAAGGTCCGGACATGTCTCATGACTCAATAAGCACTTACAAATTTTTTGGAGATCCCTTGTCAAAGAGATCTTCACGCTAATTGCGGAGATTGAATCCACACCCTTGAAATTTAGTCAACTCATTATTAGCAAAACCAATCTTGATTAGTAATGCTATTATTAGTAGCAAAAATAGTGAATGAAAACATGATATCATATAATGGTATCATTTAAATAACATTTTTTCATCTGACTAAATAAGTTAGACTTTTAACAGAATCATTTTAATTTAAATTACCACATTAATGACTATTATTTAAAGAACCTTTTATTTTTTAGTCTATTATTTGTCTGACCTATTAAACGACACAGTTTAATATTTATTGGATCAACCCAATTAAAATGACACATAAAATATAATTATTTTAAATTATAAAAATATAAATTTCAAAATTTAATCCATTCAAAAAAAATCAAAATTTAATGAATTTTTTTTTGTGAATTTGTCAAAAAAAAATTTTATGTAAATTAAATATTCCCTTAAAACAAATGAATATAAAACATTAATTAAAAGGTTAAAAGATTCAAATAATTCATTTTTTTTATACAGATAGGAAAATCGAACTATTTGAATTTTAAATGTCTTCCATTTATTTTTTATAATATACTACTTCAATATTTGTTTGTTTCCATATTTTTTTTGGTTTAGTTGTTTCCTTTTTTTTGGTAGTGTTTAGTTGTTTCCTTTAATTAAGGGTTATAATTAACGCTATCATTTAATTTTTTTTTTCTGTTTCCTGTCTGATCCATCAAATGAGGCATTTTCATTCTAAATAATTAAATGACACATTTTAACCTTTATATAATCATTCTAATTTAAATGACATATTAATTACTCTTATTATCATTATATTATCCTTAATAAATGCGAAAATAATTATATTTGAGAACTATGTTAAATTATTAAGTATACAAAAATACATGAAAATTTTGTGTTAATATAATTCATTTTTTGTTATATTTGAGAACTATATTAAATAGATTTTTTTTCTAAAAAAAAAAAATCATTTTGGCTTGTTAAAAATACCAAATACGTGAAACTTAGAAAGGAAAAAAAAGAAAGAAAACAAAAAGAAAAAAGGCATGACATTGAGACAAAAGATTGAAAATAATACAATTTTTGATTGAAATGGTGGGTGGAATTGCTTGCAAATGGATGATATTTATAATAAAGGGTAGATAACAAAATTAACAATATTAATTAGTTGTCCCCACAAAAAAAAAAATATTTAATAGTAACTATCTAATTGACAAATTAAAGGAGAAAAAAGTCATATATTGATTGTCAAATAAATAAGATGAAATGACACTTAAAGGATTGTGTATGTATATTGCTCAATGGTTGATTGAAGCTTTTGATACATTCTATTGAAGAAACTATGATAAGTGAAAAGCCGTCATAGTAAAACATGATGATTTAAGACGTCTTCTTATTAGAAAAGGTTTGTCCAAATTAGATGATGTGAACCAATTGTATGCAACCTTTATGATGATGTTTAACATGTCCGGAGATGTGTTTAAAATCATCAATTAGGATTCATCAAATAAGAGTTCATGTGTAGGATTCATCAAATAAGAGTTCATATGTAATATACGTTTTTGTGCAAGACAAAAATTCATAAAATAGATATAGATAAATGCTAAATCAATTTATTGAGATTAGTTTATCGACATATAAATTCATTAAATAATATTCAATAAACCTAAGGCATCTAAACTCTAACATCTTGATTCTATATCAAATGCAAGACATTGTCTTGACTAAAAATTATATTGTTGATGTTGAACATCTTGAAGTCGTAGAATGTAGACACATGCTCTCCAATGAGATCCTGGGAAAGTAACATTATCAATTAACAATTAGATACAAATAAAAAAGAAAATCCACACCATAATCTACGACCAAGTGATTAAACTTCTATGATTTCAAAACACATAAAAAATAATGAAAAAAATAATGATTTGTTGATGGGGGAAGAGACACATGAAAATAATGAAAAACAAATTGTCTATATATAGGGGAACAAATCATGGCATGATCAATTTTGATTGGTTGATGAAAACTAAATGAGTCATTGTCCATCTTGATTGGCTAATAAAAAAACAAATGAGTCATAATTCAATTTGATTGGATGATAAGAAAACATTAAATGTGTTGAAGAATGTGAAGATGCCACATGTACTTTTGCCCATAGAAGTAAGCTTTTGTATTATATAAAGATTTGAACATAACAGCTGTGTGATTAAAGATGAAAATAACAGAGAAGTGGTTACAACTAGAGACTTGTTTTAGATTTGATGAAGAATAAGCATATTATTTATATCATTTATATTTACTTAATATGTCAGTCAGACTTGAAATAATTTTGGAATGGTACGAGTTTGATATAAAAACATTATGTTTTGAACAATCATACTTAACTATTTTTTAATATAAAATTTCTTTATGGTTAGTATACCATTAGACAGTGCAAAGTGCAAACATTTTGCTTTACTAAAGTTTTTTCTTACAAGGCTTTTCCTAAAGTTTACATTGCTAGAAGACGTCTTCAAAAGGCACGTTAGAATCGTTGACGTCCTTCTTTCCGCGTTAATATTTGGAACGTCCTATACTACATGTTTTGGGTGAATCATTAATTTGATAAATAATTTGTTAACGATTATTGCTAATAATTTCAAAATTTACGGTGTGTTTGTTTTAAATTTATCAAATTTATTCTTAAGAATAACATCCATTTCCTTCATAAAAAAAACATTCATTAAAATATAAAGATGTGAAATTTATTTCAAGATATTTAGAAAAAATATGTTTGGTTAACATTATAATATTTTCAAAAACCTTAAAAATTGGAATTATATTAGGTAGTTATAACTTATACATAAATTTATTCTCATCTTCATGAGAACTTTATTCAAACCCTTTTCTTTGGAAATTTTTTCTATTCTCAGAATATTTTACATCCGAAAATAAAATTTATTAAACTTGTAATAAACATATGCATGTTTATTTTTATCATTTTATTCATATAAATCTACGAATATAACTTGAACACAAACACCTCCTTTATAGGAAACACATGATGGAATATTGGAGTCAAAACCTAGAAGGCAGAAAACCTTCTAAAAAAAACATATGTTTTTAAGACTGAAATTAATTTCTGATATCTGCTAAAAACTATCTAAAAATCAATTGATAAATAACTAGTGAGATCCAATCCAAAAATATCTAAGTTTATATTGTAGAACTAGTGAGATCCAATTCATAAACATCCTTAGTTTTATATTTTAAAGAACAAATAAGTTTATGTGTTTTTTTTAATATGGTAGAACTTCAATGTTGGTGCGTTTGTTTCAAGTTATATTCGTAGATTTCTTGGAATAAAAGGATAGAAATATGCATGCCTATGTTTGTTACAAGTTTGCTAATTTTTATTCCGGGTATAAAACACGTTCATGGGAATAGAAATTTTTTCCCACGGAAAAGGGTGGGAATAAAGTTCCCATGAAGATGAGAATAATTTCATATGTACTTACCTATTATAATCCTTCTTTTTATGGTTCCCGGGAATATTATAATGTTAAACAAACATCTTTTTTCTATATACCTTGGAATAAAATTCTCTTCTCTATGTTCCAAGGAATATTGTTCCTTAGAATAAATTTGGTAAACTTGAAACAAACACACAGTTTCAACTTTGAGGTCTACAAAACATATCCCATAGATAATTAAGAGTGAGGATCTTCTCCATTTATAAAAATAAATGGAAATTTTCATTTAAAAAGAGATAAAAAAAAAGAATATAAATTGTGTGTCATACCAACAAATGGGTCCCATCATTATTAATTTTTAAATTTTATTGTACCTTCATCTCTTTATATAAAATAAAAAAACCGAGTTGCTTGGGCTCCAGTGGCAAAGAGCTCATTCCAAGGACGTACCCGGGGAATACCGGGTTCAATTCTCAGGGGGAACAACGCTTGACCAGTGCGCATGCCTCTACGCACGAGCCAGATTAGTCGTCCACCGTTGGTGGGTCGGAAACCGGTGCAAAAGCAAAAAAAATAAAATAAAAATGGAGGATATCTAAAATAAAGAGGATTTTTTTTTGAACGAGTCAAAATGGAATATATTAGATCACCGAAGGTGGCTCAAGTCGCACAAGGTGTGCCAAAAAGAACCACCCACCAAAAAGCAGTTACAAGTGTCTGTTACCAAATAATAATGTTATAGAAAAACGACAAAAATAATGCTACACAAAAACACTCATGCAAAGTAACGGATGCCGCCACCAGTCATTATAACTGAAGGCAAAAGTGGGCACATTACATAAAATTATTGATATAGTGTTTATAATACGTGGGCATGAGATAGGGTGGACACTAGAGTGCTAGTATCTGCGCCCACACTCATTTAAATTAGCAAGTAATTACTCGAGCCTAGACCCATACTCAACAATGCGGATATTTATCCACCAATTGTGAGTATTTTTTACGTGTGTCCATTAGACCTAGGTCCAATTGGGACCAGGTTCTGCTGCTGTAAAAACAGCACGCAGTTTCACGCTGTATTTGATCTCAGCCGTTCATCTTAGATCGAACGGTTGAGATTGAAAACTGTGTTTTTAGTTCAAACAATCTCTGCCATCCAACTTAATCGGACGACTGTCACTGATTACAGCACCCTGCTGTTACAGCAGGAATCCTATTCCGTCCAATTGTCTTCCTTGTCTATATATATTTTTGGAAAGGAAGGACAAAAAGCAATAAAATAGCGCGTGGTTGACGCACACCAAAAGAATATAGTCACGCGTTTTCTTTCTTTCTTTCTACTCGGGGTTTCTTTGTTTTTGTAAAAAGAAAAAAAAAAAAAAGGAAACACGTTGTACGAATGAGTCCCCCCACTACCAGCCAGTAGTCATCATTCATAAAAAAAGACCCATCACTCACCTAAGTCTAAAACCCCACACAAACGCCTAATAAAACACAATTAACGCCGTTTACCCCCTCCACCTACTAGAAAAACAATAAAAACCTTAAATCAAAGTTCAAAATTCGTTGAAGCAATAAACTTGAAGTTTCGCAGCTTGGTCCAAAAGTTTCTGTAAGTGTAATCTTTTTCATTTAATACATCTCCGCGTTTTTTTGCTTTAATTTGTACTATTTGTATGATAAGGTACAAACAAATATGGTCCACCAACCTAACCCTTCTTTCCACGAAGGAAATGTCATTCAAGGTTGCTCCTCCTTTTCTTAGAAGCAACCTTGTTCATGACTCGGTCACTACATATAAATAAACATAAACCCACTTTTTATATAACACCATTGGTTTCTTTGATCTCAGATTTTCCAATTTTATTTGATTTCATTCGTAATAACTAACAGGTTAGGTTACATACATATACGCAAAGTCTAATCCAGAAATAGCAACAAAACTGAGTATGATGGAGAATTATTTGCAAGAGAATTTTGGAGGAGTGAAGTCAAAAAACTCATCTGAAGAAGCACTTCGAAGATGGAGAGATGTTTGTGGATTCGTCAAGAATCCCAAAAGACGTTTTCGTTTCACTGCCAATCTCGACAAGAGAGGCGAAGCTGCTGCTATGCGTCGTACCAATCAGGTTTCTATTTTTTATTATTCAACACATGTTAGATAAGATAGCTCCGCCAATTATATTTTAGATAGATCAATTATTAATTTCTTCTTATTATTAATTGGTTACTACATTATTATATTTCAAAGATGCTTTTCCATTGGTTGTTCTTAATTTATTTATTTTTTATTTTTGTATTGTTTACGCAATCATATTTATTTTTTAATTTATACTGCACTGGTCAACATTTATGAAAAGAACATTTGCGCAATATCACATTTATTTGTGTGTATTATTTGTCCTGTTGTTATTGCTTGGACTATTAGGCTGTACATGAATCTATGGGGTCCACCGCAGACCGGTAGTTAGAAATTATTTGCAACTTCAACGATGATAGTCTGGTATTCATGTTCCTCTGTGTTGTCACGGCTGAGACGATGACTTGATCCGTGTCAATTTGACAAAAATAAGGGAAGCGAATGCGTGTCTTAAAACTCAACTCATTTGATTTTCCTTGTTTTTGCCGAATAGACAAAGATTAGATCATCGTCTCGGATGTGTTGGAGGGGAAAACTTCTACTTCTACTTCCAAGGAACGTCGATCATTGTTAGAGTTTCGAGTGATTTCTAAGTACTAGTCAATTGTGGTATAGGCTCTAACAAATATTTGTGGCTTCTAATTGGTTTTCAAAAATTCAAATTTGAACCAAGATACCATCGAGACTTGTTCTCGGCTCTGGCATTACCCTCTTTCCTTCACCCTCTTTCCTTCAATTTCACTTCACGTTTGTAAAGTCAAAGTCTGAAATCTGAACACAAGTATGTATTTGACTCTTAAGAATTTGTATATTCCAGATTTTGAGCTTATCTAGTTAATGGTTTAGCAATTAAAATGTTGCTACACTCCATAAAGAAGAACACAGGATGAGCATAAATGCATAAATGAGCTAATTTGATAATTTTTATGGGGTATGGATGAAATTCAAACATTAAATGCACTTTACCCGTACAAGTTATAAAACAACTTTTTGAAATAATTATAAGCATCAGATTAGAACCAACATTTTGATTACATGTCATCCGCAGCTTCTCTATCTAATGCGGTTTCACAAAACTCTGTTATCACGTATCACCCACACGCATGTGCTCATGTACTGTATGAAAACTATTTTTCTTAATAATGGATTTGAGAATGCTTATCAAGTACTATAAACAGTGATTCCTCAGTTTTTTCTTCATTACATAGAATGTGACATACTTCATTTTTTATCTTTCAAAAGACTTATTCTCTCTCCTTACTGCAGGAGAAACTGAGGGTGGCAGTTTTGGTTTCTAAAGCAGCATTTCAATTTATCCAAGGTAAGTTTCTTCCACGTTATTCTCATGGCTTAAAATTATTAGAGCCAATATATTTACTTTTGCTCATATTCACACAGGCACGAAACCAAGCGATTACAAAGTGCCGGAGGAAGTTAAAGATGCAGGTTTTCAAATCTGCGGTGATGAATTAGGGTCTATTGTTGAAGGCCATGATGTGAAGAAGTTGAAATACCATGGTAAGATTGATGGCATTGTAGAAAAACTTTCTACATCAGCTACCGAGGGGATTAGCAATGATACTGATTTGCTTGATAAGAGACAACAGATATATGGAATCAATAAATTCACTGAAAGTCAAGCTAAAAGCTTCTGGGTTTTTGTTTGGGAAGCACTTCAAGACATGACTCTCATGATACTTGGAGTGTGTGCTCTTGTGTCACTGATAGTTGGCATTGCAACTGAAGGATGGCCTAAGGGTGCTCATGATGGTCTTGGAATTGTTGCCAGTATCTTATTGGTCGTCTTTGTGACAGCAACAAGTGATTATCGCCAATCATTACAGTTCAAGGATTTGGACAAGGAGAAGAAGAAAATTTCCATTCAGGTCACAAGAAATGGATATAGGCAGAAAATGTCTATATATGAATTACTTCCTGGTGATATAGTGCATCTTGCCATTGGTGACCAAGTGCCTGCTGATGGACTCTTTGTTTCAGGATTTTCTCTGTTGATTGATGAGTCAAGTTTAACAGGAGAGAGTGAGCCTGTGGTGGTGAACACTGAAAATCCATTTCTTCTTTCAGGAACCAAGGTCCAAGATGGATCATGCAAGATGTTGGTTACCACAGTTGGAATGAGGACTCAATGGGGTAAGTTGATGGCTACTCTCAGTGAAGGTGGTGATGATGAAACCCCATTACAAGTGAAACTTAATGGAGTGGCAACCATTATTGGGAAAATAGGGTTATTCTTTGCAATTGTTACTTTTGCAGTTCTTGTGCAAGGACTTGTGAGCCTTAAACTTCAACAAGAAAACTTCTGGAACTGGAATGGGGATGATGCTTTGGAGATGTTGGAGTACTTTGCGATTGCAGTTACCATCGTTGTTGTTGCTGTTCCAGAAGGGCTTCCATTAGCTGTGACATTGAGCCTTGCATTTGCTATGAAAAAAATGATGAATGACAAGGCCCTTGTCCGAAATTTGGCAGCTTGTGAGACAATGGGATCAGCCACAACTATATGTAGTGACAAAACTGGGACACTAACAACCAATCACATGACTGTTGTGAAAACATGCATTTGCATGAAAAGCAAGGAAGTAAGCAACAAAACTTCTAGTTTGAGCTCTGAACTCCCAGAATCTGTTGTGAAACTGCTGCAACAGTCAATATTTAACAACACTGGAGGTGAGGTTGTGGTTAACAAACAAGGGAAACACGAAATTTTAGGGACACCAACCGAGACTGCAATATTGGAGTTTGGCTTATCATTAGGTGGTGATTTTCAAGGAGAGAGACAAGCATGCAAACTTGTTAAAGTTGAGCCATTCAACTCTACTAAGAAAAGAATGGGTGCAGTAGTGGAGCTCCCTAGTGGAGGTTTAAGAGCTCACTGTAAAGGCGCTTCTGAAATAGTTCTTGCTGCTTGTGACAAAGTTCTCAATTCAAACGGCGAGGTTGTCCCACTTGATGAAGAATCAACTAATCATCTCACTACTACAATAAACCAGTTTGCTAATGAGACACTTAGAACTTTATGCCTTGCCTATATGGAATTGGAAAATGGGTTCTCTGCTGAAGACACCATTCCTGTTACTGGATTCACTTGTATAGGAGTTGTTGGTATCAAAGATCCCGTTCGTCCCGGTGTTAAGGAGTCTGTAGCTCTTTGTCGTTCAGCTGGAATAACAGTAAGAATGGTTACAGGTGACAATATTAATACTGCAAAGGCTATAGCTAGGGAATGTGGGATTTTAACAGATGATGGCATAGCCATTGAAGGTCCTGAATTCAGAGAGAAGAGTTTGGAAGAGTTGCTTGAACTGATTCCCAAAATTCAGGTACTTCTTACCTTCTTTTATGCACTACACCTTGATTGCTTCATTACCAATCTATCTTACAGTTACAGATGTTTCATGGTGGATCCTTTCAGTAACACAAATGTTTAATTCCTTTTAGGTTATGGCTCGATCCTCACCTTTAGACAAGCATACATTGGTGAGACACCTTCGCACAACGTTTGGAGAAGTTGTAGCTGTAACTGGTGATGGGACAAATGATGCACCAGCCCTTCATGAAGCAGACATTGGACTTGCCATGGGTATTGCTGGAACTGAGGTGAGTCTCAAATATCTGAAACCAAAATAAAACAAAAGATGATGGGCACTTGTGCTACATTTTAGTCATTGATTAATTTTGTATTGCAATGAGAATACAAGAGTCTGGCTAATTACGTATTATGTGTGCAGGTTGCAAAAGAAAGTGCAGATGTCATAATTCTGGATGATAACTTCTCCACAATAGTAACCGTGGCCAAATGGGGGCGTTCTGTTTACATAAATATTCAGAAATTCGTACAGTTTCAGCTTACGGTTAATATCGTTGCTTTAATAGTGAACTTTACATCAGCCTGCTTGACAGGTTAGAAATTTAGATTAATTTGTCTAGTTTGATTATGGACTTCACATCATTTTGCACGATATGATATAAATTTAGAAACATTTTATTCCTTGTACAACTTTATCTAACAATATAATTTGCATTTTGTCTTCAGGAACTGCTCCCCTCACTGCTGTTCAACTTTTGTGGGTGAACATGATAATGGACACACTGGGAGCACTTGCACTTGCAACTGAACCTCCAAATGATGATTTAATGAAGCGTGCACCTGTTGGAAGAAAAGGGAATTTCATCAGCAATGTCATGTGGAGGAATATCTTGGGACAATCACTGTATCAGTTTATGGTGATATGGTTTCTTCAGTCAAAAGGAAAAACCATCTTTTCGCTTGATGGCCCCAATTCTGATCTAGTCTTAAACACACTTATCTTCAACGCATTTGTATTCTGCCAGGTACTTTTTCTGAAAAGGCCGAACAACTTGTTTACGAATAATAGTTGAGTCCATGTCCAATTAGGAAAGATCAAGTTAAAAGCATATGTAACGGTTGTAATGTGGCTTACAAGTTTTGGGTTGGTCTGGTTTTGCAGGTTTTCAATGAGATAAACTCACGTGAGATGGAGAAAATTAATGTTTTTAAAGGCATATTGGATAACTATGTCTTCGTGGGTGTGATCAGTGCTACAATCTTCTTTCAAATCATAATCGTGGAGTACTTGGGAACCTTTGCAAACACAACACCTCTCACTCTGGTACAGTGGTTCTTCTGCTTATTCGTTGGATTTATGGGAATGCCTATTGCTGCTCGCTTAAAGAAGATCCCCGTCTAAAGAAAGCGAATGAACAACTCTTCATCAAAAAGTAGTGAACATTTGTAATTGTTAGTTGTTATGGTTACAGTCACTAGACTTAGATCTTAGATCCCTCTCATTCTGTGTACATTCACTAACTCATGTGGCATTGTTTGAGCTGCCTTGGGTTAGAATCAGAATTGAGCAGCAAAGTAGAACTCTAGAGCCTTGCTGCAGTTATCCTTAGGCGACTGATGAATCACCATTTAACCATTTTATTCAGTACATTGTTTAATTTCAAGGCAAGCAGAATTATTGATGAAAACCTGAACATGTTGCTGTGTATATTGATGACTTGTTGCTGGAAACGACTCGAATAGCTATTCTTCTTCAATTCAGGGCAATTTAAATGGATAAATTATGAGTCGGCAATTTAAATGGATAAATTATGAGTTGTGTTATTTGAACATCCATATATGTGACAACTTTTGTGACAACCAAAATTTTACAAAGGAAATGATATATTGGCACAAAAACCAAAACAATAGAGAGAGAAAGTAAAAAGATAATGTGAGTATGAGAGAGAAAGTTGTCACAAAAGTTGTAAAAAATGCTTGTTCAAATATCATTTCTCATAAATTATGTGTGTTTATATTATGTTTTTTGTATAATTGATTCTGAATCAGTCTTTCTGTTCTTTTCAAAGCGTTACCTCAATAATATTATCGTTAATCTCGTTCGACCCAATTTACATATTATTGTAATATTAAAGAAGACAGTAAAAATGTCAAACAAGTTGTTCTTTGTCACCCCTTTTCAACTTTTACTTCTAGCGGACAATTTCTAAGTTACCAGCGCAAAGATAAAAATAGGAGTGACATTTTTATTAAAGAAAAAATAGTAGAACATTAAAAACACAGGAAACTTATAAGCAAGAGCATGAGGAAAAACTCTAGGGAAAAAAACGATCTAGTCTAAGCTCCTTAGTAAACGTTCCATAGTACTCTGTAACAATTTATAAGCAAGAACTGCAAATTCACGCTTATTAAGGCAAGTGATTGTTCACATTAATTGTTGCACATTTCAATTAAAAAAAGTACCAAAATAACCCTCAAATTATTATTTACAGGAAGAAAGAAAAGACGTTTAATAGTTGGAACTATCTTTATGCGTTATGCAACTCAAGTTTTTCTGGAAATCACGGCAAAAAACCACACGCAGAAGCTCCAATTCTCAGCTTCTTAAAATCACAGCAGATTTACATTGAATAAGCTCCTTACTATATGTTCCATAGTAGTATTATCAATGCACAAGCAAGTTATCAAGATTAAGTGTTATAGTCATTTATTCTTCCTTGATTGTTGCCGGTATCAATAGAACATTAATGGTAATTCTTTTTTTAAATAAAAATAAAGGGCATTTTGGGTATAACACCACTAAATAGAAAGCAAATTGTAAACTTATGTTATAAGTAGACGAGCCAAATATTTCTTATAATTTGTTACGGTGTACTCCCTCTGTCCCAATATGTAAATCCCCTTTGCCTTTTTCACATTTCTTAAGAAAAGTTGTAAGTGTAATTAATGTGTCTATTTTGTGTGTTAATATTACTAAATTGTCCTTTGTTTGTATGTTTATTAAACTTGACTTTACATATTTCAAGACAAGTTAGTAATATTAATTAGGGGTATGTTTAGGAAAAAAATAATAAATACATCTAGTAATTTGAAAAGGAGTTTACGGGACAAAAATAAAATCAAATGGGGGGTTACATATAAGGACGGAGGGAGTATTAGCGAACTAAATCACATTTATGTTGCATTTTCAGTTGCATTGTAAAAGCATAAGGTACATCAGGTGTCTAAAGGTCTTTATAAATTATACTCGAATTCCTACAAATAAACATACAAAACAAAGAGAAAACTAATTATAGTCATCAGTCATGTTGACCTTTCCAGTTTCATATAGATGATACGTCCAAAGAGGTTCAAGCAACCCCTTTACATGCATCAATTTCTCCAGTTCATCGTTATTACTAGCTTCTGTAATTTGCCTCTCTATCTTATGATAGATTTCTTCCAGAGAAGATAACATCATGTCACCCCAATCCCTGTCATCACGATTAAACAACTTGGAACATACAAACTGCAAGAGTCCTAATGCCAGCTCAAAGTCCTTTTGTTCTAGCCCAACAAGTGAACAAACCAAGAAAATATCCCCAACTGCATCCATTATACTCTTATTCTTTTTAAGTAATATAACCAGCATAGCCGTAAGTTTATTGAATGTCGAGAATTTATCTGGTTGAGAGCATTCACCATATCCTTCACCTTCATTCACTGCAGAGAGCACAGTTTTGGCTACAATCAAGGGCCATTTTGGAAATTGTAACTTCATTTGTTCAGAAGCAGTTAAATGTTCACTTCCACTTTCGGTGTGTTGTAGAACACTTTCAGATCCCAGTGCCAAAACTACATCAGGCAGCCAAGGCTTTGCGGCTGCAACAAGACGTGATGCATATGCAGAGCCCAAACATGATTCAGTTGAAACAATTAAATCAAGCAAGTTATTGGCAAGAGTGAAGGCTTTTGATGTCATTATGGAGGATCCACCGGAATCAGTCAGTATCACATTGAGTATTTTTGCAGCATAGCTGAAAGAGCTTTTCAGGCAAAATATAGTATTTTTTTTATCCTCTTCCTCAAATTCAATTCTGTGATGATACAGCTGGTTCAATGAAGACAAGATATGTTGTATGCATTTTGAGGTATTATTCAAGAATAATCCATTGTTGTGAGGAGCAAAACACATGGCAGTGGCATCAGCCATGAACTTCAGAACAGCAGTAATCATCTTCACCTTACAAAGCACTTGTTGAGGTTCATTGTGTACAGATCCTATACAAAAAGATTTAGACAATTAGTCACAAACGACTAGATATATATCCAGAGACGATACACATAGTTCAAAGCTTCAAATTGTACTTGTAATGTTTTAATCAGAATTAACAAAAAGAGCCAAACACATGGTTAAATCAAATGAAAACAGATAGATGCCGGATTTTATAGTGTGGATTAGCCAAAAGGGCCATATTCCTTCACAAATGAAACGCCTAATAATGACTTGAAAATACAATGGTCAAATCATAAGAGAAGAAACCTGTAGAGAAGTGGCCAGAATTCAAAATAGAACTAGAAATCTGTGAATATTAATACCCATATGTCTACCCAATTACCCATCTAACTATTTATACAGACAAACCTTTTAAAACAAAATTATAATTTGACTGAGATGGAAACAATTGAAGCATTGAATTGTGCTTGAGCTTTTTTCCTATTTCGCACAGTGTGCTCAAGTTGCATGCATTTGGTCAAAGCAACACATTCCATTATAACTACAATATGTATAATATATGAAATATGAATGTATTTTCTCACCTCCATTACTTGGGTACCCAGCATTTGTCAGAGATAGCCTTCGCCTTTTTGTGGAATTTTGATTTTTCCCTGTTTTCTTCCTTTTTTTGGAACTTCGATTTTTCCCAGTTGTTGACTCCAAGTTATGTGAATCCACATTGTGATATTGTACAGTGTCATCTGATCCAAATAGTTTTTCCAAGCAGTTGAGCACGTGCTCGATTGTCAGATCCAATACAGTCTGTTTAAAAAAAAAAAACATCAATTCATCAATACAATGGAAGGACTCAAGTTAAATGAATGAGTGAGCTAGGTATGTATGATACTATGATTACAATATCATAACAATCATGCCGGAAACCTGAAAATTTCAAGGGAAAAAACAATTTAAACATTTTGCCAGACAATTGAAAATTAACCAATGAAACTGAACAAAAGATGCAGACAACCAAAATCCAGGAAAACTTATATTAGTCATTAAATTGACGTGAAATTATAGCAGGCCAGAATGGTCAAAATTCGCTGCACAGAAAAGATTCAGACACCATAAGAAAAAAAGAAGTTGAAGCATCATATAAGTGATGCATTGAGTAAAAGGTGCTCAATGTAAGAATGCAAAACAAAATCACAAGGTCACGACTAATCTAGCAATAAAAGAGACGTCCGACCTCTATAATTCGTAAAAATGGTTGTGTGAGACACATAAACTAGCACAGTGCAAATTGGGAATGAAAGGATTTCTACAGCCACGTTAAAATGAAACAAGCAATTTAGGAAAAGCGTGTTTTTAAGTCAAACGAATACAAACTTGCAATGAATACCAGCAATTTGGCTTTGACATGCAAAGCAACAGAAGAAAATGCACAACCAGAGGGTAGATGAATTTTAAACATCTAACAATCCAATAAAACTATGTACAAAACGAGTGTACTTGCCTCTGAAAGTAATGTAGAAGAATCAATCTTAGTTTTCTTCCCCTTGGAATCACCATTCTTTTCACTACTTGTGCCAACATTATCAACCGTCATTTGCAGAGCAAGGGTCATATATGCCAAAACAGGAGATATGTCTATGTATTCATACTGCCCACAATGCTCAATGCTGACTTCAGATACCATCTTAAGCGAAAAAAACAACATTTCTAAAGGTTGAGATCTAAAGATTGCTTTCCTGGTATCCTCATGCTGAAGCAAGTCTCTAACTTGCCATGCAACTCCTACAGCTACTAAATAATCATCTTCAAAAGATTGCTTTCTGTTAATTATCTTCGATTTAATTGAAAATTTTCCAGAGGATTTAGATTTTTTCCTTTTAGTAGCTGTAACACTGTGGGATGGCATGTCTGCCCCAAATTTAATGTGACAACGATAGGCAGCCTTATGCAGCAGGGTTGTTAAGGCTTCAAACATGTCATCAAAACCTCCCAAAGAAAGCAACAACTTATGTGCAGACCTAATTTTAGATTGGCGATCAACATCTTCAGGTAAACCATGGCAGTTTGTGACAACACTCATGCACTCTTCAAGAAGTCCTGCCACATTATCTGGACAAACAGTGGAGAAAATGTTGAATAAAGATGATTGAGCTTGTTCTGTAGATGCCCCAGTTAGTAAACCTTCCACTTTCTCTGCAGTAAGTAACTCTTTGAGGGCATCCATATAGCATGGTTCACTGACTAAGTTATCACAAAGATAGCTAGCAGCAATAAGAAAGCCCTCTATCTGATCTGCATTCAGCTTATCTTGTGACAAAACCAAACTCAGGAATGCTTTGACCAGTTCCATAAGATGAGTTTTAGACGCTCCTTCCGAGATGGCATACTTGCAAAATATTGCACCGGCCATTGGAGACCTTTTTACTAGTGTAATGCAGCGATTACATGCCTCCTCAATGGGCACTATTGAGGGAAAGTACGAAGGTATAAGCAGTTTTGTTAGCTTCTGAGCTACAGGAGGTTGATCACTGGCAAGCACAGACAAAAGCACATCGAGAACCACCACCTACAGGAATCACACAACAACGTCCAGCTAACCAGTGAGAATTGATTATATTAGCAAGTACATTAGATACGGGAATTAGGCGAGTTTAAGAATCTATGTACCTTGTTAAACTGAAAATTTTGAATATCATTTAGATGGAGCAAGAGCTCTGCCATAGCAACTTGTACTGTGAGGACATTATCCAGCATTAAGTGACCCAGTCTTGGACAGAGCACCTTAAGGACTTCATGAGAGTGGGGATTGTCAAGCAAATAAATGATGCCATTCAACGTAGAAAGCCTTACCTCGTTGCATACATCATGAGACATGTCACTAATTACTTTTGTAAGCATCTTTGTTATAATTGGTGACGGAATAATTTCCCAAAATAGATGAAGGACACGACAAGAACCCTCAACAGCAATTGTTCTAACTTCTGGACAATCGTCAACAAGCAACTTTTCTAACAAAAAGAACTGCTTATCAAGCAATGTATCCTTATCCTCTTTTGAGGCATCGGGATCTTCAAGGGGGAATATGTCCAAAAGCAGATGCAAAGCATTCTGTCGAACATTTGAGTTTGCAGCCTATATTGAAAAGAAGGTAAAGTAAAATTCTGAACATAGAAACGCAAATCACGCATTATTTTAGATGTCATAGCTCATACCCATTACTTATTACAATTTACGAAACTGCTAATCCAAAACAAAAAGCATTTTCTTTTCTAAGAAATACTCCTTTTTTTATAAAAAGAAAACCCAAATTTAAGAGAGCTCAACTTGATTATAAGCTGGTATACCAACCAGGCCTCGAAAGTCATAAGATTACAGCATACAAGTTAAGATTATAATGCATACAAGGCATCTAAAGAGATTTGTGAAACTCATAAGCTTACAACATAGCATCACGGCAAACAATCACTTTTATGAAAATTTAAGGACCAATCCAATGTTGCACAAACATTTTCTTAAGCACCAGTGTAATGCAAAGACTTCAGATGGAAAATTTACAAAATCAACATTCAAACACAGTAAAATGTATGCTGGGAAAAAGATGACTTTGACAATGCATTTACCTGCAGAGACCGAAATATGACTGGCTCGGCAAGTCGATAGAGTAGTTTCTCAACCCCATCTACGGTCCTCTGATTAATAAACCCTCCCAAAACCCTTCTAATATACAAAGCAAAAGTTCCAGAACTTGCATGGATAGAACCCTCAATCAAATCCTGCAAGAACCCATTCTCAATTCCACTCCTTGAATCTTCTGGCACAGCTTTCCATGCTCGAAACAATATATCCCCATAAGCCTCCAACATCGACTTCCGTCCATACGGAATCTGCGAACGAATCATCGCCAAAAGCTCCTTCCCAAGCTGATCACTCAACCCAAACAAAAAAGCCAGAAACTTTCTTCCATCTTCTGTTTTCAAATATAAAGGCGAAATTACACACCTGTTTAACAACAGTTTCAAATCCTCGATACTCTCATCTTCGAAGTCAAACAACGCGAAAGCCTCGCGAAACATATAAACCCTATGCACATCCACTTTTTTCTTCAATGTCAACGATCTCGATAGAACAAAAGGTAATGTCTGAGAAATCAACGATTCGCGCTCCGGTAAATTCTCCTTCCACCATTCTTCACATATAGTCTCAATCCCCGAAGACAAAATCGAATCCGCTTCCAAAACAATCAAATTATCATGCAATGCTTGAACTCCAGGTAGCAAATCAGAAAAATCAAAAACCTTTCTCGGATGCGAAACGCATAGAAACGAAATGTGAGCGAGAATTTGAAGTTTTTCGAGAATTTTATGTTTTTCATCGGATTGGGAACTGGGTTCGGTGGTGGTGGTGGTGTTTTTGCGGGAAGAGCGGCGGAGGGTGGCGGTGGGAGGGGTTTGGAGATTTTCGGAATTGTTCGATTCGAGAAGATTGAGGAAGGATTGAATTGTGGTGGTGATGGATTCGTAGAGAGAGGGAGGGAGTGAAGAAATGAGATTGGAAGAGGGTTTGATTGAATGAATTAGGGTTTTGAGAGAGGATTTAGAGGATTTTAGGGTTAAGGTTGTGGCTAAAGAGATGAATTCTTGTGGTGAAGAATTGAGAGATGAACGAAGCTTCTTCTCCATTGTGAATTTTTGCTGAAAGCTTCGAATGTGATTTTCAGTGTTACTTGTACATTTTCAAAATCTATGGTTTATGGATAGTGTTGTGAGAGGGAAAAGCTCCATTTTGAAATTCTCTTTTTTTTTTTTTTTTTTGAGGGACCGTTTTGAAATTCTTTTTTTTTTATTATCTTCTTATTTATTTTTTTTACAAGTAACTCATATTAGAAATTTATTTCTCTTCTTATCAAATGTTAGGTTAAGTTTTATTTGACTAAAACCAACAGTTACCTAGGTTGATCAACTCAAACTTATCTTTGTCGCAACTTTGTAAATGGATGGACTCTTTAATCGGATAACGTCCATCCTCTATCCATTATGCTAAGATCATGTTCTCTTGTTTTTGACTAAGAATCTAACATGTGTTATTCAAGTGCAACATGATGATATTCGTGTAGTAGGTGAGTAAACCATCAAATCGAACTTCGATTTTAAATAACACTTTTAAATAGGTCATTGATATTATGAATATTTTAAAAAGATCATTGATTGTGTTAAACCTTCAAGTTGGCCCGTGTGTTTAACCACTTACTATCAATTAGATCCTAATATTTAACTACTTACCAACAATCTAGTCCCTGACATACTATCACAAGGACTAATATGAGTAAAATTTAACAGAGTCAAAGATCTTTATAAAATACTAGCGAAAAGACGGACACGTGTAGATTATCAACGATGTTTTATAATAATTTGTGTGTAAGGGTGTATATATATATATATATATATATATATATATATATATATATATATATATATTAAAACTATAAGTATAGATATAGATATTTGTGACTTTTAAATGTAACAAACTCAACTAATCATATTTTTCTTTTGTACTCAACAAATGATATTTATGTTTTTTAATAACACCAACGATATAACATTATTATAAGAAAATTTGTCTAAGGGTATAATTGGAATAACAAAAAAGGCAGCTCAAAACCCTTTCAAAATACCCTATCCTTTATATCTAATCCTAGCAAACATGCAAACCCTAATTCCATAACCCTAAACCTAAAAAAATGGCTCCAAAAATTTGAAGTTTGAATCCACATTTCCATTATGAGCTAATTCATTGGAAGACTAAAATCTTTTGATTATTACCGAGACATGGTCTTCTCTCTATATGCAACCTTTTGATTTTCAACCCCTCTCCTCTTTGTTCCAACTTTAACACCTAAAATCTCTCTTCACCCCACTCTCTATTTTCTCTCAATCTCTCTCTCACGAATCAGAAATCAGTCCTCAAACTCTGAGAATTATCTCTTTAACATACAACCTTCCCACGATCTCACAATCTCATCCATGCCGTTGACTCAACGGAAAATTTTGATACGAAAGCTTCTGCGCCGGCGGATTCAGCAGTGGATGCGTGTTCATGCCACCATTATGAGATTTAATACGATGATGTGGATGTGTAAGGTCACATGATTGGACGAATCGGAATCAGAATCTCCGGTTGTGAATCAGAAATCAACCACACCCTTCCCACCATGTCCTCTCCGTCGCGAAATCGAACACCTCTTCGACGGTGTCACGGTGATAGGTTTGTTTTGTTCTTCCTTTAACCATTTCTAATTTTTCTTAGGGTTCTTTGTTGTGTTCTTCTTGGTTGTTATGTTGTGTTGCGCCATTTAATTTTATAGCTATTTTATCCCATTCACATATCAATTTTTATTTCCAGCAATTGAAACATTGGTTTTCTCCTTATTGTTTTTTTAATATGATTGTGCAATTTGGTTTTCTAGGATTTTACAGCAAGAGGGTACTGAGACAAATTTTGAAACACGAATGTTTGATATATTTGGCTTTCCCCTGTGTGTTGTGGCCTCCCTCTCAACCAAAAAAATCCAACATTTCTATTTCATAACTTTCTCTAACCGGGTTACTAAATAGTTACTTAGATTACCTTAGGAATTTTGTCACTGTTTACTCCCCATTGTTGTCCCAATTGGTGCCAAGAGTTTCCTCAAGCCCTTTTTTTCTCTGCATATTTTGTATTTAGTTTTGAGTGATAAGATCTAATGAATTTGGTAAATTGGTTTTATAAAATTACCAATTTCTTTATTATTTTTTACTATCATTGGATCATTTTATCTTAAAGTCATGTGTATTGTTTCCAATATTATAAGTCTCTATTTCTTTCTCAATCTTTCACTTATGTTTCCAAAGTTTAATCTATATTTTTTCTATTTTGTAGGTTGCTACTTGCTTAGTTGAAGAGACTTTGATTTTTGGGAGGTAATCTATGATATTAGCTTTGATTCATGAAGTTATACCGCATTTTGGATCATCTCCTACTTTAAGCCCTTTCAATTTGAGCTATTTTAATTTTTTTGATTATTCAAGTTCAATAATTGCCATTCTCCATTGTTCAAGTCCAATATTGCCATTCTCCATTGTGTAGTTAAGCATCCCGTTGGAACTTACCAATTCCAATTTGAAATCATGTCAAGTATAGTTATTTGACCTTTTTGTTTAAAATCAAGGAGGTCATATCATTATTTGAGGTTAATATATGTCTTTTTTGTATTGAAAAGAGTAAAGAGAAGAGGAAATATATGTATGGTTGTTACAGTATTGAACTTTGCATCAAATGTAAGCTTTTGAGTTGTTCTTTAATCATGCTTTTACTATAAATAATGCATCAAATGTAAGATTTCTACTCTTATTAATCCAGTTAATGCATTTCAATCCTTTGTAGTATTCATTTCAATTTTTGCTGCTAAAATAAAATTTTCAATTTCTTCCCTCTCTAACTCTCTTTCATTGCCACTAACTCGAGCCCACCAGAGTCTTTCCTCTCATATTCCAGTGCAACTGATGTAGGCACTGTCATGCTTATGATATCGTCCGAGAGAGTTCCATAAATAGCAGAACAAAGGTTCGTATATCTAGCTCTTTTCCTTTTATTGTTTTGTGCTTCTTAGTCTTTGCCCTGCCTAATTTGCATTGACTATAACTTTTTGTGCCTACATTTGCTTTTCTGTTGAACATCATTTTTATATATGACTTTTCTATAATGATTCATTTTTGCTTTGAACTTTTATGCAGGTTAGTCCTTTTGTTTTAGATGTTTTAAGTTGAATTACGGATCAAATTTTTTGTGCTTCATCATAAACTGACATAACAGTTAAAAATGACACAATTATAAATGGTATGTCCCATTTTTTAAACTTTGGTATTTTTTTGAGGATGGAAATTTGTACCTTTGGTTGCTTCAAGGAGTTCTAACTAAAATTATCATTTTAAGTGTTAATTTGCTATAAGATTATATATAGGAGGAGAATGCAATAACCATGTATGTAATACCTTCTCTAACACTTACAATTGAAACAAAGTACATTACTCTCTTACTATTTGAGTTTCAATCTCTTCAAGCTTTATTATGAATAGTTTTAGTGCAGAAAAATTCTCAATGTTCAACTTAGTCGGGGTTCTTTTTTAGAAAAATTCTCAATTTTCTTTCACAAATCAAGATTACATGTAAATAATTGGCCGTTGTAGAGAAAATGTAGTAATTTTCAGAGAAATGGATTTTTTTTTGGTTTTGGAAGTGTTTTTTGTTGAGCTGTTTTTTTGGGTCAAGGAAATGTATTTGTGTTGGTTTTATTATTCTCCACATCAATCACTGCTATCACTCTTATGTCTACAATTTTTGCAAGGAATATAACCATGGAAGGTCATGTTTGCAGTGGAGAAAATGGAGTAAAAGTTACAAGTGGTTGAATTTGTACATGGGAACCACACACTTAAATTTATAATTTTACTAAGCATGTCTCTGCCTTTTGTTCATTATCTTGATGGACCTGCTGATCATTTTGGTACTTGGCCATGGAAAATGGGGTCAGGCCTCAGTATCTTCAAATTTTATTTCAAATTAAGGGTTGAAACATTAGATCTATACTTTATTATTATTCTTTTAATGTAACTTTAAATGTGTTAATGTAAATTCAATTGTATTATACAACATATTTGACATTAGATCTATAATGTTATATACTTTGTTCTTATTTTTATATATTATAGTCGATTCGACTTCTGCGACGCACGGGTCAAAGATCTAGAGTGGGAGAACATTGTTTGCCAATTTGATCCCATGTGAAAGAAGTGTCTCTTTGGGATATGAAATCAATATACTACTTTTTGTGATGATGATTATATACATATCCTAATTAATATTTGGAGGTGGTCCTTTGGATATGCTTATTTAGACGACAATGGAATAGAAATCAAGAGCTCGCTAACAATAAAGGAAAATCAAGTCCTCCTATTTGTGATGAGTTTGTCAAGTCACCATAAGTTTTGGTAGATTTTAGAGATGGCATCAACCTGTCATATTTTTAATTTGTGTCATTGTTAGGTTTTATAACTATTCTATGTCAACAATATTTGAAATGAAATGTATTTACTATTCAATCGGGTGAAAGGTTTATCAGCGTATATTTGTGTTTTTTCAACTTCATGAAAGATTCTTTTTTTGGTTACCATGAAAGGTTCTAATTACAATTTTTTTCATACAATTGTTATTTGGTTAGATAAAAGGACAACTTATATACATATATCTGGACAATTATGTATGGTTAGTGCAGGGAGCAAGTTCATTAATACTGAGAATGCTAAACGATGTGATACTTCTACGAGACTACAATGTTGTATCTGTTAGTTATTTATTGGTGGCATTTTAGACAAAACACAATGCAATACCTTAAACAAGTGCTATAATTCAGTTGTAAATCGTTTTGATTCATTTTCTAAAGTCGTGGTTTCTTTTAACGTTGAAGTAGTTATACTATTATAACTCATTTTATTGTGTGCAATTGTTTTTCTATACTATTATAATAATGTTTAATCTATAGGGCAACTCAGTTAAAAAAATTAAGCTTTTAACAACAAAAATTTTGCTTTTAATTTGTTGATATAGATCTTACTTGCATCTTTATTACTATATATCTTTAATATGCAGTTATTGTTCTACTTATTTTATTTTTTTATTGTTAAAGCAAACTAATAAGTAATATATGATTCCCAAAAAAAAGTTCAATATATACCATTTTCATATGTGTTAATATTTTTCATAAGGTCATTATACGCAAAAAAATAAAAAAATCATATGATCCAAGTGTCCTTAAAGGGTGTATTAGGAAGATTTTGATTGCAACATTGTCAAGGACAGTCACTAAAACAAGTCGGCATATACCTTCTATAGTCAGTGTTCTCGCATGGTCAATTTTATGTATCAATATCAAAGGTTACTTTAAAAAATGGACTAAGAATTTTGCTAATAGATGAAGACGGTGTTTGCATTGATAGTACTTTGAATGTAGTGTTTAAAGAAATTTTCAGAAATGTGTAGACACGGAAAACTTCCATTATTCTTAAATTTAAAGTTACGACATTTGAATATTAAGTTAATATTATAAGATGTTTTTTTGTTTTTCCAAATTATATTTACATTGTATATGACCCGTGCGGCAGCACGGGTGAGAAGTCTAGTTTTCTTTATATATAGTATAGATTCATAATCTCATGAACCTATTTGAAAGTTCCTTACAGAGTCAAGAACAAATTTGGTGTTTTTAATCGGTTGTAAGCTAATATTCTTGATTGTTGGGAGTTGGGACTAGGAATCTTTACTGTATATGCCAAGCCAATGAGTAAGATTATGACGGTCCAAGTTAAAATATCAATATTTATTTCACTTTAGTAACTACAGTTAAAACTCTATAAATTAATAATGTCAGGACCAGAGAAATTTATTAATTTAGAGAGTTATTAATTTATCGATAAATTAATAATTATTAATTTAAAGAGTTTTTAAGTAATTATACTCTACATACCAAACAAAAAGGCAAATTAGTCTGTGCTTCTTGGAATTACGTTGCAGCGAACCTTGGGACTCAACGCAAATTAGTAACTACTGTGTTCATATGCATTGGAAATCAATAATGACTTTTGAAGTACAATAAATGTAAACAAGAGGAACAAATGTGTTCAATGTATTCTTAATATATTTTTTTTCAGTTTCTATGAATTATAAATTTATGATTTTCTTGGGACCGAAAATTATAAAGGGGTCTCCCGAAAAATTATTATCTTATTATTTTATCGAGTTTTTCAATTTTTTACATTGGCCCAAGTCGGGACCGGACAAATTTATTATTTTAAAGAGTTTATTAATTTACCGAGTATTAATTCAAAGAGTTTCTACTGTACTCGCTTTTCATTCACTTCCGTTGATTATGAGTGTTCACGATTCGGTTCAAATCGGTTTTAGGGTAAAAAACACATCTAACTTAAAGATTAAAAAAAACACATGTGATTCAATTTAGAATAATTATTTAAAAAATCATATACGATATAATCAAATTAAGCGTGGTTTAGATTAAATCAATTTTTAAATAATCCAATCTTCAATTGTAATTTTTGTTATTGATAGTAATGTTATAAAGGTACGATAAAGTAACATGTTTAGTGTGAAATATAACATATAATAAATTGAAAATTGAAAGAAGAAAAAAAAATAGGCAAAAGAAAAAGGTAGATTAACAAGAACAAAGAAGTACAAAAGTTGGAGGAATTCTGCTCTTTACCCAAACGGTTCTGCTCATTTCCAAAGTAAAAGTCCAAAATGCCCCTACGTATGTTAACATGTGTTAGTGTATTATGAGCGTATGTTAAGTCACGCTACGTGACTTAACATGTGTTTGTGTAGTATGAACGTGACTTAAGTCATGTACCACTTAGCACTAGCGCAAGTTAACTCACGCTAGTTGGCCGGTGAAGGACAAACGTTTTTCCAACTTTGGTCAGCTTTTCAACATTCAATGTACACGTTTTTTACCACTTTCACACGTTTTTTTTACCACATTTATGTTAGGTACAACCTAGGTTCACATTTCTACCTATAAATACCCTCACATACTTCCCATATTCCTCACATCATCTCCTCCCACTCTCTCACTCTAATTCTCTTATTTCTTTGTTTTTTTTTTCAATATTCTCTTTGGGGGATTAAAAAGTGATCAAAAATTGTCGGGGTAAAATAGTGAGTAGCCGACTTGGGGAAGTGATCGACCCTTGGGATAATTTTAAATCTGCTTTATATTTATATTTATTTATAAAGGTTTAACACAATAATATCGAATCAATAATTTAGAATAATGTTAACAAAATAATTTCAGAATAATGTTAATAAAATAATTTAGAATAAAGTTAAGAAAATAATTTAGATTAATGTAAACAAAATAATTTAGAATAAAGTTAAAAAATTAATTTAGAATACTGTTAAGAAAATAATTTAGATTAATGTAAACAAAATAATTTCAGAATAATGTTAATAAAATAATTTAGAATAAAGTTAAGAAAATAATTTAGATTAATGTAAAAAAAATTATAATAAATTAATTTAGAATAAATTCCTTAAATGAAACAAAAAAAAGGCCTAATTGAAAATTATTTAGTGCATAATTTTTATATGCACTAAATGCAGTCAAAAAACAGTAAAAAAAACGTGTAAAAATCAATAAAACCATGGTTGAATAACCGACCAAAGTCCAACAAACGTGTTCTTGAGTTGTGACCACCGGCCTAACTAGCGTGAGTTAACTCACGTTAGTGTTAACCTGTGCGTGAGTTAACTCACGCTAGTGTTAATCCTTGGCGTGAGTTAACTCACGCTAGTGTTAATCCTGGGCTCAAAAACACGTTTTTTTGACTTTGTTCAATGCATTTTAATTGATTTTACACGTTTTTGTTAAGTTTTTACACGTTTTTTGACCCTATTTATGGTAGATATAACCTATGTTGCAATCTCCCCCTATATATACACCTCTAAACTTCCCCATTTCCTCACACCATCTCCCATTCTCACTCTCTCCCCCTATGAATCTTCTTCCTTTCCTTCTCTTTTTCCTTCTTTATTTTGGTGTAAAAAAAGAAAGGATGATAAGTAGTGGGAATGCTGGGGAAAAGATAAGTAGTGAGCAGCTTTCTTGGGAAAAGAACCACATTGGGTAAAACTAAATGTGCAGATTTAGTTTTACCCCAGGAAGGTTGGTTTTCTTGTGGTTTATTTTTAGTTTTACCCCAGGAAGATAGGTTTTCTGGTGGTTTTTATTTTTTCGCAGATTTAGTTTTACCCCATTGTAAATGTAATAAGAATTATATTAATAAATTGATATTTTATATCCATTATTTTTGTTTCTTTATTTTTGTTAATTGTTGCATTTATTTTACGATTGCGTATTGAAGAATTAAAATAAATTCAGCGTGAATTCGAATAAATATTGTGATAGCGTGAATTCGAATAAAAAGTGCGATAGCGTGAATTCGAATAAAATAAAAAGTATGATAGCGTGAATTCGAATAAAAAGTGCGATAGCGTGAATTCGAATAAAATAAAAAGTACGATAGCGTGAATTCGAATAAAAATTGCGATAGCGTGAATTCGAATAAAAAGTGTGATAGCGTGAATTCGAATAAAATAAAAAGTACGATAGCGTGAATTCGAATAAAAATTGTGATAGCGTGAATTCGAATAAAATAAAAAGTAGCGTGAATTCGAATAAAAAGTGTGATAGCGTGAATTCGAATAAAATAAAAAGTGCGATAGCGTGAATTCGAATAAAATAAAAAGTGCGATAGCGTGAATTCGAATAAAAAGTGCGATAGCGTGAATTCGAATAAAAAGTGCGATAGCGTGAATTCGAATAAAATAAAAATTGCGATAGCGTGAATTCAAATAAAAATTGCGATAGAGGTATCGTTACATTACAAAAACGACATGTATGTCAACAATTACATTACATTCCGGAATGTACCTTCCAAGTGCAACAATTATCTTACCACTGAATGGGGCAAATTCAAACTTGCTAAGCAGCAGGACTCCAACATTCGATGAGCATCTTGAACGATGGTATTCAAGTGCCAACGAAATGAGGTCCATTCCTTGACACTTGAATACCATCGTTCAAGATGCTCATCGAATGTTGGTGTAACATCCCAGACTGCTTTCAGGATTGCCGACTAACCACACAAACGAACACAAGTCTTTTCAGCATGCTTTGTCCTCACTCACATGCTTACCGGGAAACTTCCCGGTAGGTCACCCATCCTAGTACTACTCCAAGCCAAGCACGCTTAACTGTGGAATTCTTATGGAATGAGCTACCGGAAAGAAGATGCATCTTGTTGATATGGGTAGTACCTAACAATTCTTATAAGCCTTCCTTCAACCATGTAGTCCCATACCTACACGGCCTCCGGATCCCTCTCATTCCGATGTGATTCGGTTCCTCCTATTATCGTGGGGTCATCCTTACGGATAGTGTCCGTTCCAACTGGCGGGAACCTTTCGTATCCAACTGACGGGATATCGAAAGCCACGTTGTGGGTGTTACATGCCCACCAGCTTCCGCCTGGTTCGTCCCCGAACCACACCGTACTGGGAGAGGTCTGCTCTGATACCATTTGTAACATCCCAGACTGCTTTTAGGATTGCCGACTAACCCCACAAACCAACACGAGTCTTTTCAGCATGCTTTGTCCTCACTCACATGCTTACCGGGAAACTTCCCGGTAGGTCACCCATCCTAGTACTACTCCAAGCCAAGCACGCTTAACTGTGGAATTTTTATGGAATGAGCTACCGAAAAGAAGATGCATCTTGTTGATATGGGTAGTACCTAACAATTCTTATAAGCCTTCCTTCAACCATGTAGTCCCATACCTACACGGCCTCCGGATCCCTCTCATTCCGATGTGATTCGGTTCCTCCTATTATCGTGGGGTCATCCTTACGGATAGTGCCCGTTCCAACTAGCGGGAACCTTTCGTATCCAACTGGCGGGATATTGAAAGCCACGTTGTGGGTGTTACAGTTGGAGTCCTGCCGATTAACAAGTTTGAATTGCCCTATCCAGTGTAAGACAATTGTTGCAGTTGGAATGTGCAATCCAACTCCAACAATCATCTTACCTCTGAAATGGGGTAAATTCAAACTTGCCAAACATCATGGACTCAAGCATTTCGCTCGACATTCATGCTTTCCTTTGAAAAGAATAAATTTTTGTTAGGCTTGATTTAGATTAAGGTATTCAAGTGCCACCGAAATGAGGTCCATTCCTTGACACCTAATACCTTCATCTAAACCAGCCTAACAAGAATTTAATCTTTTCAAAGGAAAAACATGAATGCCGAGCGAAATGCTTGAGTCCTCGCCGTTTGGCAAATTTGAATTACCCCATTTCAGAGGTAAGCCAATTGTTGTAGTTGGAATGCACCTTACCCTAACTAACGACGATCTTCTGGCTGAATCAAGCTGTTGATGATATCTTCAGTTGATCTCAGCAACGTCACCCGCATATCGATCCACTGGAACTTGGTGTGCTCCCAAAACATGCTCGTCACGTTTTCGTCGTTCTTTAACTCCACCCAAGTGAATGATACCCTCCGATCGTCGAGCTTTGGACGTTTATACCGAACGTTTTGCATCCTCCTTGTGTCTCTGGGGTTGACTCCTTGGTAGAATTCATTCAGTTGATCCTTGAGACCTCTTAACGTTACATCAAGGCACCGAACCTTCAACCTCTGAGCAAAACTGTTTGCGTAAAGAGCAGGATTCAAGTTGGAGGGCATAAAACATGGCCCAATAAATCCATACAAAGGTGTATGTCAACCTTAACAAGTAATACAGATACATAAATCAACACAAGTGGATCTAAACCTAGTTAATCCTAACAATCAAGCACCAATCGCGAGCACAATCAAACAAATATATGTAGGGGCGTGAAACCAAGTTGCAAAAAAATATGATGAGTGAACGTTTGCGAACACCAACCAAAGGTTTAAACGCTAAAGAATGAACCTACCGTCAACATAGGAACGGTTTCATACACCATCAACTCCCTACAATGAATAGCATAACCCAATAACAATTCTTTTGAACCAAACATTACTGAGCATAGAGCTGAACCATGTCAGATCAAAACCGCATGCTCCATTTATATATAGTATAGAAATATAAATAACATTGATTATAATTTTTAACAATATATAAAGAGAATACAATTTTTTTTGGCACCCCTAAAAAAAATTGGGTTGAATTTTTCATTATTCCAGTTATATCCTTGAACAAATTTGTCTTTAAAAATGCTACATTGTTGGTATTATAGAAAAAGATAAGAATTTTCATTATATTTGTTACTATTGTTGGTAAAAGATCAACATAGTTTTGTTTCTATTTAAAAGTCACAAACATCTATCTATCTATCTATCTACTCCCTCCGGTCCTATTTACAAGAGACAATTGATTTTTTAGATACATTAAATAATTTATGTATTTGGTTTAGATTCTTGACTAAATACATAAATTATTCAATGTATCTAAAAAGTCAACTTTCTCTTGTAAATAGGACCGGGGGGAGTATTATTGTTGGTATTGCTAAAGAACACCTATTCACTTGTAAGAAGGTGTTTGTTAGCAATCAACACCTTTTAAGTTGGACATAAATACCGTATTTTTATTTAAAAGGGAAATGTTAACCGATGCCCCGGGGCATTGGTTAAGGAATCAAATGTAGAAAGTATTACATTAGAACTTGTGCTGTCAACTCATCAAAAACATAAAAAATGTTATTTTTACTTTAAAATTTTCTTTTTTAGGTTCCTTAACCAGTGCCCCGGGGGCACGGGGCACTGGTTAACAAGACCCCATTTAAAATTAAGTGAAGAGAAAAGGGTAAAAGTGTAATCTAAATTTAATTATTAAAATATTCCTACTTTCCCTTTTCATTTCTTGCTGCTGTACCCTGTTTCTCACCAACAGCTCACGAGACTCTTCAGCTTACTCCTCTCATATGAATCGGCCGTATGTGTCTTCATCGTAATCTTTCAGTAGCAACTTTGATGTGAACTAGCCTCTTGTTCCTATCATCATAATCCTTTGATTTCCTAGCCTAAGTTGGAACTCTTCCAATTATAGAAAAGGGTAGGATTGTGTTTGAAGAACAAATTGTGTTTCTTTTCAACGAAAACAATAGGAACTCGCTCAAATATAAAAGAGGTATGATCGTGTTAAAAAAATATTAATCATATCATACGATAGATTAAAATGAATGTGATGTCTTTTTAGTTGGTTTTTAGGGCAACATTCTTTAAAAAAAATTGCTATTGTTGATCGAAAATTGATATTGTGTTATCTTGGTATTCTTTATATTCTTATTTTTTAAAAATGGACATGATATATGTACATCATATTTTGACTATGATTGCATGCATTGTTGTTCTTCTTTCTCTATATTTTTGTTGTAACTTGCGATAAAAGAAGTGACAATTAAATTGCATCTTCAATATTTAATCTTCACAACATTTTTGTATTTAATATCCAATATTGCCCAATCATTTTTCCCATATTCATCTTGTTAAATTCTAATTTGTTAAGCTAATCCAATAAACTATTAAGAATCTTATTTGCATTATCAAACACTAGTGAAAAGATGGGCACTCACGTACCCGTTTTTTCGCTCTTTTTATTACGCTAATGCGTGTAAATTATGAACGGTATTTTATATTAAATTTTGATTTTGATTAAAATTATAAGTACAATATTTGTGACTTTTATACTGTAACAAACCCAAAAAAACATGTTTATTTTTTTCAATGACAATAATAATTTAACAAATATAATATAAATCCTTATCTTTTTTAATACCATCAACAATATAACATTAATATAGGAAAATTTGTTTAAGGGTAATTGAAATTATAAAAAATTCAGCCCAAAATCTATATCTCCTTCATATCAAGGGTTTTTAATGAAATTGCTTTGAAGTATAATGATACGGTTACCATTTTCAATATGGGAACTAGATCTTGTTTAGCATTTGTAGATTTCTTCTACGACATCGTGAGAGACGATGATCTCATGGTTTGTGGTCGAGACTTACTAGAACTTGCATGGAAGTATGATGTAAGTGGCTTGAGAGAGGAGGTTGAGAAAAGGATGACAAGGGATGTCACTGTTCAAAATGTAGTGGAGAAGTTGGAGATCTCATGCAAGTATGAGCTGAATATTTTGATGAATGAATGAATGCACCAGTTCTGAACTTGTTTGTAATATGTATAACCAATTTAATGACGATATTAATCTTTCTAACTATCATCCTCCTTTTTTAGGTCATTGTTAGTTGTTCCCAGTAAAAAAAAAATGATATTCGGGCTACTTGATCCGATTGCTACAAAACTTTCATAGAAAATTAGAAGAAAAAAAAATCAAGGATCAAGACTCCCTTAGAAGGGACTTCTCACGGGACTCCGCCACTCAAAATCCAAAATTCCATCATTTAGACCCATTTTTCATTTTTATTTTATTTTTAATATTCTCAAAAAAATCCGAAAAATTTTGCATTAGTTTTATTTGATTTTTAGAATTTTTTTGTGATATTTTTATATTTTTATGATTTTATTTGATAGGTTTTTAGCATTTTGTTACTTTGTTTTTTTGGTTGTTTTTAAAAACAAATTTCAAAACTGCTGAAATGAAAGAGGTTCTGATTTCTGATTATACATAAGGATATTTCATATTATAAAATCCGAATTAGTGAAAATTCATTTTGGATTTCAAAATCCTAATTACTCATAGACATTTTGTAAAATTTACAGGATGCGCGATAAATGGATATGATGGGAAAAGTAATAGTCAAATAATAATAATAATTAACTTTTGTTTAACAAAACGGATTTGTCTTTTATGGTTCATAGTATTTTGTAAAATTTACTCATAGACATTTTGTAAAATTTACAGGATGCGCGATAAATGGATATGGTGGGAAAAGTAATAGTCAAATAATAATAATAATTAACTTTTGTTTAACAAAACGGATTTGTCTTTTATGGTTCATAGTATTTTTTTTGGGCCTTTCTGAAACGCAAACGAGAAGAGGAGTTACTATATACACCTACGTTTGCCACTACACCGAAAATATCCTTTTCTTGAAACTTGAAAGTCTACTTTTAAACTGTAATATCGTTGGTCTGGATTTTGACCTTCAAAGTACATACTTTTTTTAAAATACTCTAGAAATTGATATAGAGAAAAGTCTAGGAAAACGATTTCTAAGCGGAGTAACTCCCACCAAAATATCACTCCAAAAAGAGGTCATTCTTCCATTTCTCACCCTTTTCACAACCTCTATATTAAACCGATTAACTGCGAAAGTATCTCTCCACCACCTCGACGCATAATATGGTCACACCACACAAATAAAGAAGTTAAAGAAACTATTTAGATTGGAGAACAAGGGGAATTTCCATCATTTTTCGTAAGGAGAGACATATACATCATTTTTTTTATATGGACGGTAGAAAAAAAAAAATTCCCATTTTCATCCAAAAAGAAATTCTAGATCTATTTCTTATTATTAGGAGCTTACTAACATTTTCTTGATCTGATCAAAATCAATATATTTTTTATACAAATACGTTGATATGATACTTTTCCATAAAAAATGAAATTGAGGAATGAAAGATATATGAGACAATCGACTAGACAAAGAACGTGGATAATACTTTGTCATTTGAGGTTAAAATCTTTAACTTGGTCCCTTCCTCTCTATACCATATATATGCTCTTGATTCAATTGTTGTCCACAAGTATTTTATCAATCAAATGAGACAAATAATATTTGTCCAATGACAAGAAAGAAATGAAAAAACGACAAGAACGTTTTCCTTATGTATACTATGTTGTTGTGGTCCAACAGACATCTCACTGCATCCCATTCCGTGACACGTATGTATATATTTGAATGAATTTGGTCTTTAAACAATGTTACATCCAATGCCACGGTCTTTATCACCGACAGTGTTCAAAACTAGTATTTTTCAGATCTTAATCCTCTGCACTAACTGCGGGATCAGTTAGATGTAGGTGCCATAAAATGATCCAACTAAATTAAAATCAAACGGCTCTACCATCCCTGCAAAGAAATTGTACCTTTCACACACACATGGTGATAGTTCTATTATACGTGATGCGTAGAATGACTCTGAACATGGTAGGATTCATGTAGCTGGATTATGGATCTTTCAAGGATTGAGCCAACCCGGAACAAATTTCAACTGCAAAATTTGTTATGCGCCTGATCGGAGGCGTACAGTTTAGTTAACATATTAGGTCAAATTCATCCTCAAAAGAAGGTGAAGATTGGTCCCACGTATAAACACTTTTCTAGAAGTTACGCGCTTGGGCGGAA
Source organism: Medicago sativa (assembly GCF_051527215.1). Classification (NCBI taxonomy): domain Eukaryota; kingdom Viridiplantae; phylum Streptophyta; class Magnoliopsida; order Fabales; family Fabaceae; genus Medicago; species Medicago sativa. Next base: position 7,857,325 of record NC_140753.1, read on the forward strand.
GCCTACGGATTAACTAACATATTAGGTCAAATTCATCCTTAAAAGGAAGTAGAGATTGCACCCGCATATAAACACATATTCATATCATATTTCATGTGGTATGACGCTCTTGAAAAAATAACAAAAATAATTGCAATTGTTTATTAAAATATTAAAATTTGAGTTCATTTACATGTAAATATTTATAATAAATTAGGAATTACAAAATGTTCATACAGCTTCCCATTTTGTAGTTATAGATTATTTTTGAAATGAAACATTTTATCATGTGTACTTTGGATTAGTTTCTATTGAAAAATAATCAATTTTGGGGGGTCGTTTATTCAAATTATTTTTGGAATATGTGAGGGGTCGTTTATTGAAGATAAGACTAATGGGAAATGAGAAGAAATTTGTGTCAGAAATTTGATCACATCACAAGTCCTTCCGAATTGCATGCATACATATACAGTCTGGCATAAACCTTGTATTTTGCTATAAGCAAATAATTACCGTGATCACATTGTTTTGTTGCATATATGGTTCACATGCATGGAGACTGAATGAAGCATATGATTCTGTTACATAGCCCCTCCACCTTTGTTGTTGGTTACATGTTGCTGTTAAAATTGCATATAAGGCCAGTGAGATTGACCCTATTTGAGTATTGACAAATAAGACTTTTGCAGAGTGACTTCACTTGATCAATGATAGCTGAATAATTGATAACCACATATAACACATTCTTGAAGATGTTTCACCTACTGAATATCTTTGATGTTATGTGCTTGAAAATATATATATTTGAATGGTATGTATGTAGTGTACTCTTCACATACTTTAGACAGTTAAAAAATCAATCATAGAAGCTGCTCCTTAGGCACATCACATAGTACTACTTGACCCGTGATTCCAAGATGAATGAAGATTGAAAACTCTATTGCTTACTTGCTTTAAATTCAGAGGATTCTGAGAAGTAACTAAATTTTAACTGTGTACTATGATGCTGTATTTAAAAGGATCCTGTGTTTTTATTTCACTTTGGATTAGGTATAATTGATTTTAGAAGTGTAAAATTAATTTTCACATGGTGATGCATGTTCTCGAGTTGAATTGATATTGTCGGTAAAATTGATTCTAATTTAAAACTAGAATAAGAGTCATAAGGTGTTTTGTTGGTATTGAGCTAGGGAGTTGTGAATGTTTTCACTCCATATTTATGGGAGCCAAAATTGATTACATAGGAATATAATTGATTTTGTCATGTTTTATTCTAAAATTGATTTGTGTACTCAAAATTATTGCTAACTCGTTTATATATCCGAACATAAATGATTTTACCTTTACCTCATTTTTAGTCATAATAAATTTTACAAAATCAATTTTATGATCACAAAAGAAATCAACACTTAGGCTTTGTTTGCAGGTTTAGAGGCGAAAAGAGGGGAGAGATTTGCAAAAAAAAGGAATGACCAAGTGAAAGAAGTAGAGGAAAATGGAAAGAGAAGGTTTTGGGGATTAATTTATCCTTCTTTAAAAAACTACTCTTTCAAAAAATGTGAAAGATTTTTTTTATTTTCCCTCACATTTTTTATCCCCAAAACCCTTCATTCCTCTTCCCTTCCCTCCAAACTCCTAAACAAAACCTTATGGATTGGGAGGGTTAACGTGCTTGGTTTGAACTTCGTTCACTAATATTATAACAATGGCTGATATCTCTCATAATGTTTACTATCATTTTGTGGTTATAAAGTTATAAGCTATTCACGTTGTATATATAAATTATATCCAAATTATTTCAAGTTTTATTTTTTGATGAACAGAATTGTACTTATGAAGTTTGTTTGAGTATTTAATTTACCCCTCCATCTAATCATTCAAGATCATATTATATTTTTATATCTATTTATTTTAAAACAAATTTAAATTTTTAAAAAATTTGATCTACGAAATACCGCCGATATCCAACCAAATTTCAAAAAATCTAAAGATTTACATTTTTTTTTTCTTTTTGAAGTTTTCTTTGAGGGGTTATTTTAATAAAGTTATTTTCACTTCGAGTTATCAAAAGAGATTTAATAGGCCAAAGGGCTACAATAACATTGCCAACAGGTTGCAACACCAAGAGGGATAAAAATGAGAAAATAGAAAGAAGAGCTATGGAGGAGCTGAGATTTTTTTTTTTCAATGACAAGATAGCTGTAGATAGGTTAGGATTAATTGACACCACAATTTCAATCTAAATAATGACATATTTGATAAATCTTTATCGTGTAACTGTATTAAACAATTTATCGTTAGATCGAAAATTATTATTACATAGATCATGTATATAAAATTTAACATTAATCAGATATTAGTTGATATGTTAACGATATACTCCTATCAACCTCCAGGTCTCAGACCGAGAAGAATCCAACCTAGCGTGGGATAGAACAACGCAAGGTCACCCATAGTCCCAATACGAACACCCTCACGAGTGTCTAAAGATGCCAACAAAGAGCTGATTCCATTTCTCACTTGTAGTAAGAGCAAGAGTGTCCATTGTGTCTTCCTAAAAACCACTTCCACGAGATGAATTTAATCATGTCCATCAATTGGTGTTCAAAGATCGTGTTCAAAGATCACCTTATCCAAAAAGATGAAAATTTTCTGAAACCTCGAGAAAGACCACACAACATAATGTTAGACCAAGAGATGACCGAACCTAACATTCCTCCCACCCTATATCTTAAAACATTACTAAGGACATAATCTACGTCCGAAGGTAACACAAAATCCCAGCCTAACCACTTGAATATAACACACGAACTACTAAACACATACATAACAAACAAATGACTAATAGACTCAACATAATCACAGCAAAAATAAGAGATTTCCCCTTCTGACAAAGAGATTCAGACGAGTCAACACCTTATCATGAAGCAACCGTCAACAAAACACCTTAACCTTAAGAGGTACCTAAAAATTTAAAACACGGGAAAGAAGATCGAAATCCTCCTCGAGTGCCCTACCCCACTAGCAGTCCTCCTAGTTGATAGCTATGAAACCCGCATACTCCAAAACAGAGACGTACCCGTATCAGATACGCATCGGATACCGATACTCCATGGATATTCGCGCATACGTACCCGCGAAGTATCAGAATTAATTATTTTAATTTTTAATAAATATTTTATAGGATACTTATGTGACACTCCACAGATACACAAGGATACTTCTAAGATACTACTTCACAGATACGTATCATAGAAAAAAGATGAAAAGTAAAACAGTGAGACAATGTTGTAAAAATTCATTATAGATTATATGATTCAATTTTAGACATGCATCAATAGAATGTTTCTCGATGAACCACTTAAAATTATACTTCTTATGGATGAACGTAGCGAGAGTAGTGATTCAGTTAATCAACATTAAATAAAATTTGTGTTGAGTTCTTTTCATGATGTTTCTCTCGATATCCCAACATATGAAAATGTAATATGGTTTATAAGAAAACTTTAAAAAAAATTATTTTGATCACATGTATTATTTTTAAAAAAAATTGTAACTTTTATAATAACATAATAATGAAGAGTAATCAGTGTTAATTTTCTTCAAGTATTTTACATACATATAAGTTTTAACATAAAAAAAATACACATAAATTTTAGGGAAATGTTAAAGTGCCCCCGTATCCTAACCGTATCGTATCATATCCTAAATTTAAAAAAAAAAAAAATGTGTATCCGCGTACCCGTATGTACCCACACATGTATCCGTGTCTCATAGGTTGATAGTAATGAGGGCAAAGCTTATACCCTTTGTATCCTTTAATTAAGCTTATGTCCTTTAATCTAACAAAATATTATTATTGTAAGGAGAAAATTCTGTTAGATTATGTCCTTTAATTATTAGTTTAGAAAGTACAAGCAAGAAGCAATGCACCGTACATTCTTCAAAAAAAAAAAAAAAAGCAATGCACCGTACTAGTCCAGTGCACCAAAATCCAATCTTCCCACTTAACATAACTAAATCACACTACAACCAAAACAGTTAATGGAAAAGTTTCCCAGTTCCTGAAAAGTAACTCCCTCGTCCTAACCCATCAATTAAATCACTTACAACTTTTAACATGCTTTATCAAATCACCCCAACCCAATTGTTACACATACCCATCAAATCGCACAAAACCATTTTCCCATTCTCAATGCAATGCAACCCTGTCTCAGTTCATAGAAAGCAAAGCATCCCAAGTGCAAGTAGTAGTAATATTCAATAATTCCAGTCACAACAAAATAATTAATCAATAAATGAAAGAAAAAATACAAAAAGAAATTACAGTTGTAAAAGCAAACACAATAGGGATAATAAATTGTGTTCCACTCATGTAACATCTTTCACTTCACCACCACAATCCTTGTGAACTTTCAATCAACCAATTCATCACTTACTATTGGCTAAACAAAAGCTATAACAACTTTTCATTTATTTATTTTTTTTGGTCAAGAACTTTTCATTTATTTATTTACTCTTCCTTTTTTTTTTTTCTTTCTTTTCCCCTATCTTCTTGGTAGTCACTTGCATAAACTTTTTTGTTGTTGGGTACTAAATCAATACCAAATCATTCCACAAAAATAGTGGATGATGTTTAACTAAAAAACAATCATAATTTCTCAATAGAAACAAAAAAAAATCCTATAGGCTATAATAATCCAATCAGCAATTAAATAAACACCAATCAAATTAATTTTCTTGTATATAAAAATCACAAACTAATTAAGGTTGATCCTCTCAAAAATTAAGGTTGACGTAGCTTTTGTCCTGGAGGAAAATCTTCAATGTTTATGTCCTCATAACCAAGCTTTCTCTTAACTCCTGCACAAGCATTAGATTTGTTTTCAACAACAACACTCGTGGAATTTGATTCTGTTGATAATAAATCCGATGAAGGTGTCTTGTTAACTTTGTTTCTCATCTTTTCTTGTACAACATTGTAACATGAAAATACATGCTCCTGTTGCATAAAACAAAAACAAAATTAACATCATAAAACTTTATTATATTTATGTTATTTCCTATCAAAATAAAATTTGAAGTAATTGAACTCACATTTTCTAGATTTCCACATGATGAGATTAAACTAATCCGAAGATCAATTTCCTTTTTGGTTAATGTGGAATCAAAAGCTGCTAGTATAGAAGCAGATGCAATTGTGGATGGCCGTTGATTCATCAAATTAAAATCTGCACAAACAAATTAAAAAACATTATTTTTTATTCATTCAAAAAATACTCACTTTTTTTTTTTCATTTAATTAATGAAAATTACCTTTGACCAATGTCACAATGTGTTGTGTGGCTTTTGTGATTATTATTTCTGATCTTGATCCATTGCAGAACTTGGTGAAGAAATAATGTAAATAAGCAAAAGGGGTTGGTAATCCCATTTTCCATTCCAAAGTACTCAAAATCAAAAGTTCCATGTTCTTGATAACTTTGTTCTCAAATCGATATTTTATTGGATATTCTGATAGTGGAGGAACACTTTGTTCTTCCATTTTTGCTGCAATTGATAAACATGCCGCTGACAACAATTGAATAGCCCAAGGTTTTGATTCCTGCATAAAATAAATTAAATTAGCAAAAATCTAATTAAATAAATAAATAAATAAATAGAAATTAGAAAACTATAGTGATAGTATATGTGTTAAACTTACATCAATGGATCGTTTTGAAAGAAACCGATCAAAATAATTGATTGATAAATAAGCTGTTTGAACTGAGAATCCAAATTTTGCCTGTGTCTGAATCAACAAATAACAAATTTTTAGTAACAAAACAACCAAAAAACAATGAAAGAGGAAAAAGGTAAGAAAAGAAAAAACAAATTTTGATTAGTTTGGTGAAAACTAACATTGAAAATCCAATCAATAGCATGCAAACGAGCATTTCTCAACCAGAATAAGCTTTTGCTTGAATCATCATCTTCAACATCAACATCATGATCATCATAACATAAAAAATGAGTGATGGATCCAAATCCAAGTCCTGTTTCTTGTTTGAACAAATATTGAATATATTCTTCTTCATCATCCAAAAGAAACCAAGGGTTATTGTTATTATCAAGTGATGAGTTAATGAAGAAAGCGTTTTCATCTTCATCTTCTTCGAAGATGAGAGTGGATTCATCTTGTTCATGACACATGAGACTAGACAAAGAAAAAGGGGTGCCAACATAGCTCCCCATGTTTTTGATTTGGAACAAAAAATGTCTCAAAGTTAAGACTCGTCGAGGAAGAACCTAAGTGATAAATAGTAGGAAGTGCTTGGAGAGAGGTTAGGTTTTGTGGTGTGATTAAGTGGAAGAGTGGATAGTAGTGAGTGAGTGGGAAGTTGCGGTTTTGGTGCCGCCAAAATAAACAGATTCAGATATAATGGGACGTTAATTTGCAGATATAAGGTTGAAACTCTTCAAAATGATTTTAACTTCACTAATATGTACAAGTTTAATAATTCATGTAGGACCCAAATTCAATATGATAAATTCTTGTTCAAAAAATACGGAGGAATTAGTCACTTTAATCCCTGAATGGAAAAAGAGTAGTAACTTTAGTCCCTGAATGCAAAGAAAATGCAAACCAGTCCCTGAATATAGACTTTGTTAGTCAATTTCAGGGACTAAAGTGATTAACGGAGTCTACATTTAGGGACTAAATTGACTAACGTAGTCTGCATTCAGGGACTAAATTGACTAACAGAGTCTACATTCAGGGACTATTTTGTAATTTATCTGCATTCGGGGACTAAAGTGACGACTTCTTTCCTATTCAGGGACTAAAGTGACTAATCTCCCAAAAATATGAGCAATGATATTTGTACCACTATGATAAATTTTTAACAATTTTCTCTTTCATATTCACATTATTTTTATTCTTTTCTTTTTCTTTCTCTATTCTTTTTTACCAATAAAAATAGAAAAAAATAAAGTTGTCTCGAATGGTTATTCAAATATTACTACTTATTCAATATGTAGTTGAAATGACATTTCCTAAAGATCTAATTGATGAGATGTATTTACTAGCTTATTTTTTTTTTTGTTTTTTTAACCTTTTTTTTTTCATGCATAAAGGGTGTAATTTTTTATGCATACATTTAATCAAATTATGTCGTATAAATATTTATAGAGATTATTCAAAAAAAAATTATAGAGATGTTTTAGAAGTAATCTAGAAAAGTAGCATTATGATGTTATTTGATTGGATGTATATAAAAATAAGATATACTCATTTTTTTTCAAAGTATAAGGTTCAAAGTTAAGACTTTACTTAGTTTCACTCAAGGTAACATAATATTGATAGTTGAGACAACTTTGCATAAACTTTACTTATTTTTATATCTAACTCTGGGTTAAAGAGACTTTTTTAAATAAAAATTGAATATTTGAGACAAAATTATCTCATAAATAATTCATTATTTATCATAGAATACAATATGAGAAATTATGACCATAATAAGGAGTATCAATCATCCTTTGATATTTTAATCAGGAATGATTAACATTACCTCCAAATGTTGGGAGTTAGGGGATTATAGACTTTTCAATAATGAATTTACGAAGGTCAAAGTTGAGATAGACATGAAAAATAGATATAAAATTCCATCATTAATAATATATCTTTAAAAAAAAATCATTAATAATATATATATTTTTAAATAAATATTTTTTTCTATCTATTTCTTTTTAAATAGAACTATTAATTTTATTTGAGAAATTGAGATGATTCTAACGCAACTCTATATGATCCAAATTGGAAGCAGTCGACACCCTAATTGCATGTTATCAACGAGATTGAACGGTTGAGAAAATTTAAAATCAAAATTTTATATTACAAAAAAATTCAAAACTGCGTTGATATTTGAGTCGTCTAATTTTGATCGGACGGATATGAGCGGCTAACTACACACGAGATCACTACTCTCAATCCCTTTCCAACTCAATAGACCAGTGCTATATTACATGCTACACCACTTTTGATTTTTCACTATAGTTTAAGACAGCTGTAGAATGGTCACTTTTGCCACAGTAAATGATATCATTTGGTCTTAGTGTCTTACTAGTGTTCATCATCGTCCACCTTGTTTCTGCCTAATCCCTTGTTTTTCCTCCCATTCCCACATATAAGTCCTTTGAATCATGACTTTGGCAATGCCAATTTTCATGTCAACTTATTTTTGTTGAATAATGCGCTTAAAAAGAGACAATACCATATATAATAGTGTTGAGGTGAGTCACATTTCTTTGCTCAATTTAATATGCAATACAGTAGGTAGCTTACCCATTATATATATTGATATGTTGTATATATTCTCATTGCCTACATTAGCCATCAATAAAGAAAGCGACCAAAGCTTCAAAAAAAAAACAAAGAAAGCGACCAAAGCTTTTTTATATCAAAGAAAAGAAAAAAGAAAGCGACTAAAGCTTAATCCTACTATCCTCTAGCATACTAAAGTAGAATTTGTTATAAAGAATATACAAACAACAGAAAGTACAAAATGTTGTAAATTATGAGGAATGAGGAACAAAATTTCTAAAGTGGGTGTATTATTGAAATGCACCATCAAGAGTATGTTTGGTTTGACGTTAAAGACACTGAACACACCTTCAATATGTTTCCGTCACAATTTTTGTAGAAGCTAAAAAAACCAAGCTTCTACTGAATGCAGAAAGTTTGTCGCAATTTTAGGTAAACATGAAAAATACGCCGCACAATCAAATAGGCACTAAGATTGTATGTTTCATTAAAATTCAGTTGGTTGAAATGACAATATATAGAAAATAAATAATACTTTTAATTAGTCCTATTATTTAAATATGTCGATTTTAGGTTATCTTTTTTATCATAAACTATGTCTCTATAAGTTGATCCGTGACCTTACCTGTCACCCAAGTTCCAATTGCACATTATTATCAATGGTCTCACTTGTTGGCCTCCCTTGTCTCTCTCTTTTTTGGTTTCAGACATCTTTGTGTGCTAAATTATCCCCTAATGTTTCTTCAATAAAAGAAAAAATAGCCCCTAATAAATGTCTATGGTGTAGCAGACCATTTTAATTCGATTTAGTTTAGGAAAAATTGAACTAATTAAAAATAAGCAGCTTGGTATGGTGTGACTTTTATAATATTTTTTTTCATGAAATTCAAACCATAAATAATGAGTTGATTTAATTCGGTTTAATTGGATTGATATTTTGAAAATTTATACACTACAATTTTTTATACTATTTAAATAAGTACATAGCTACAAAGAGAAAGAAAAAACAATTATTGAAACTAAAACATACTCCCTCCGGTCACATTTATAAGCCAAAAATGACTTTTTAAATACATTGCATAATTAATGTATCCGATCACATTTATAAGTTAGATACATTAATTATTCAATGTACCTAAAAAATTGTTTTTTGCTTATAAATGTTACCGGAGGGAGTATATAAAAAGAATATTTGTAATATCAATAAAATATAGCAGTTTCGTTCGAGTTTCAGATGATCGGTTTTAAATATTTTAAAATTGATGCATCAATACCCAAACCGATAGAGGTCGTGTTTAAATTTAGTTCGGTTTGCAAAATCAATTTAATTGATTTGAATTGAATTTTCGAGTTCGTTAGACATTTAGTTTGATTCTTACAACCTAATAATGTCTACTAGTATGTCAAAGCATCAACATCATTTGTAAAAACAAAGCATCAACATCAAATACAAACAATTGGATCGACATTATATTTTCTATAGTCACGACATGTACAACAATATATACAACACATAAACCACACGTACTTATTTAACACAACTATGATTCAAACTCGTGTCATCATAAAAACCATTCCTTGCTATTCCCTTGTTTCTTCTCATTTTGATTTATTTTTAACTAGTAAAATACTAGTTGTATTACAATATTTGAACATTAAAGTAAAGGGTTAAATATATTTTTGGTCCTTATAAATATACCAACTTTTCATTTTAGTCCCTCTAAAATTTTCCTTCAATTTTTAGTCCCTATAAAATTTTCAATCACTACTTTTGGTCCCTATTTTAAAGTAAAATCATATGTAGAATTCATATTTTTGAATAAAAGTTTGCAAAAAAATTCATAATATTATAAGAATCTCTCCCAAAAAAATTTAGAATTTTTAAAAAAAACATGAATTTAATATGAATTTTTATATTTTTTATGGTTAAAAATTCATATTAAATTTATGTTTTGTTAAAAAATTCTAATTTTTTTTGAGAAAGATTTTTTCAATATTCTACACATTTCTGCACAATTTCATTAAAAAAATACAAAAATTAACTTTAAAATAGGGACCAAAAGTAGTGATTGAAAATTTTATAGGGACTAAAAGCTGAAGGAAAATTTTAGAGGGACTAAAACGAAAATTTAGTATATTTATAGGGATCAAAAACATATTTAACCCTAAAGTAAATCTTAGATTCAGTTAAAAACTTATAGTAATAGAAGAACAACAAGTTCTGCTAGCATTAACTCATAGTGCGTGCTATTACAGGCATGAAGATAAAGTTTATTAATATGCTTTTTGTTGCCTTTCTTTCAGTTCTTTGGTCCATGTAGTTTATCTTTTTGTCGCTTATGTTTCTTTGGTCCATGTTCAATATCTCTGTAACCACAGTCATGGTGTGAGCCATGCTTTCACTCTCACCCTATGAAGCTAAGACGCTTTTTGAATTAGCTGTGTCTCGGTGTCGGATACGTATCGTATCTCATACCGACATGACACCGACACCTATAATTACACTGAATTATATGATTTTCTCAAATTATTAACGGTGTTGGCATGTCAGTGTCCGTGTCGTATCCGATGTTTGTATCCGTGATTCATAGAAGTCTCACCTATTGACTCACCATATCAAGTCTTCACATTTTTGTTTCTAAATTCTGCATTAAAGCATTTTCTTAATCACATAATCAGTGAACACTGTCACATAGTGAATCTTAATTTATTTATTTTATCAAAGAGACTAGATTTTATGTCATTAGTATATAGTTCTTAATGGACATAGCAGGTCAAATAACTAAAATTAACTGGTTGAATATGTTGGAATTAAATTAAACTGAATGACACAGGATCCAAAATCTAGGGTACAATTAAAACTGGTGGAATGGCATCTTTAACAGTCCTTGACTGCCAGATAAGATATCACACTACAAGTCTCCCCCAAATAAATAGTCTATTATCTTTCCATCATATACATTGCAATTTGCAAGCACGTTCATGAGTTTTTATCTTATAGCATGTCACATGGATACATTTTTACCCCAATCAGTAATTAATTAAGACTAAATCGACTTTGAGTCATTAAAATAGTAAAGATTAGTTAATTTAATCCCTCAAGTTTGGAAAATGGCAATTTAGGTTATCAAATTGTAAAACATCGATCAATTTAGTGTATGTTTGTCAAACATGTCAGAATCAATCTACACCCCCGGAATCAATTATGATCCCTCTAAAATTGTTAAATTGCTATTTAGTAGATTTGAAAGACTTGGTAGTTGACCAATTTATACTATTTTAATGACTAAAATATCTATATAATTTTGAAGAGTTAATCTAAGTCTTTTATATATATATAAAAAAAATACTCATCTAAGTCTATCTCCTTTTTTTTTTCCTATTCTTCTTTTTTGTGCTATGAAAAACGGACTTAAATTAAAAAAAAACTGTAGAATCAATCTATATTTATACCTCTAAAAATTTAAGAGTGATTATGGATTATTTATACCTCTAAAAGTGAATCAATCTACACCTCCAGAATCAAACATATCAGAATCAATCTACACCTTCAGAATCAATTATCATATCCCTCTAAAATTGTTAAATTGCTATTTAGTAAATTTGAAAGACTAGTTAGTTGACCAATTTATACTATTTTAATGACTAAAATATCTATCTATATATATATATATATATATATATATATATATAAATACTCATCTAAGTCTATCTCCTTTTTTCGGTTCCTATTCTAATTTTTTGTGCTATGAAAAACGGACTTAAATTTTTTTTTGGCTTAATTGCATGTTTGGTCCCTTATGTTTATTTTAGTTTTCAAGTTGGTCCCTTACGTTTTGAAAGTTTCAAGTTGGTCCCTTATGTTTATTTTAGTTTTCAAGTTGGTCCCTTATGTTTATTTTAGTTTTCAAGTCGGTCCAAAACATAAGGGACCAACTTGAAAACTAAAATAAACATAAGGGACCAACTTGAAAACTAAAATAAACATAAGGGACTAACTTGAAACTTTCAAAACGTAAGGGACCAACTTGAAAACTAAAATAAACGTATGGGACCAACTTGAAACTTTCAAAACATAAGGGACCAACTTGAAAACTAAAATAAACATAAGGGACAAAACATGCAATTAAGCCTTTTTTTTTTAAAAAAACTCTGTTTTTTTTTTGAGAGAAAACTCTGTTCATGATAGTCATTTATTTAATCGGTGGATGGAAGCATATTTTGGATCGGAGTTATTCAAAACAGTTTTTTAGTTTCCTAATTTGATAGAATTTTGTATTAGGAAGAAAATTTAAACTCACTCATTTAAATTGAATGAATATCATTTTTTTCTATTTTCCACTCCTATTTTATTTTACCCAAAGCCTTTTTTATATCCACCCATTCTAAACTCCCACCTAAATCCTGAAATAGTATCGCGTAAGAGAAGAGATTGATAGTTTAATGTCTATTGTTAACATTTTTCTCCTTTCTCTATTTTAGGAGAGTCTACGAGAGTGTCATGAGCAACAATGAATCGTTGCTTCAAGATAAGAGCAGAGACAGACGCCACATCTGCACCCAAAATCTTAAGGTAATATGTATATGAGTACCTATCTTACATCCAACATTGAACACTCATTTATAGTCGATGTTAAATTAACCACTCACACTTGAATTCAATAGTCCAACCCCCTTATACACCCAACATTGAACTTAATGTGGAACGAACCATTTACACTTGAATTTAACAATCTTTCCCTCAAGTGAGTCTTCCACATCTTAACTTGATCCAACATCATGATCTACTTCTACTCTCTGACCAAGTTGAAACAAGGCTCTAATACCATTTGTTGGATAGTGTCCATGGGAGAGCAACCTCGAGCAAACATGTCAATACTTTAGGACCATAAGAGAGGATAATGTTACATTTTCACCTAAAAACTCAAGACACTAGGAATATACGTGTCACCTCTTTTATATATCAAACATTTTTCTCATTTTTAGTCGACGTGAGACTAACCAATCACACTTAAACCCCACATTTTTTGGGTCAAACTTAAACCCCACATCTATTAATAAATTAACTAGTTACATTTTCACATAACAAGTGTTTTCAATTTTAACAATATAAATAAGTATCAATTCAATCCCACTTTGAGTACTATAATTGATTTGCAAAAGGAATTATTTTTCTTCAACAATGGAAAGTAAATTAAAGGGAGATCAAAACTGACCCATCTTAATTATATTTTTGTTTCTAGCTATGAGTTGCTATAGATTATATAGTCTTTTGTGCCTAAATGGTTAATTAAGTAGAGGCGGAGAGGGATTAATTTGAAGGGGAAAATGATGTAGAGGAGGGTTTAGAAGGGCCACAAATAGGAAGGCTAAGAAAAGAATTGATGGATGTATGATAACACACGTGAATAAAATAGCATTAGCAGGGAGGAGCGTCTTCACGTGTGAAAGGCTGGACCACTTCCAGTCTGTGTGGTGTTAGCATCAAACATTTTTTTATAAAAAGAAGAAGACTGATGCAGGAGAAGACGCTCCTCTTCTATCCTAACTTGCCACCCACTCACAATACAATAGAATATACTCCCTTCGTCTCATATTAAATGTCATTTTTGAGATGTGCCCGTGTTTACATGAGTATAATGATGTGGTATATTCACACTTGATGAGAGATTGTTGGTATTCAAACTCGACATAAACTCTCGGACATCATAACGTCGATCCCCATACACACGTTTCTAAAAAATGTTTGTATCCATGCTCGTACCATCTTGTGTAACAAGTTTTGTGTTCATCCTCATACCCTTTGGACACCTAAGTGTTTGCATTTGTGGCAATTGCCCGCACTTTAACAAATAAAGACAATAAACAACAACAAAAAAAAAAAAAAAACATCGCAATATAATTAAAATATGATGCGATATCTTTTAAATTAACTTTTTAGTCAAATGAAAGCATCCAAAGTATTAAAAAAAACATCTGCATATTACAATAAATTAAATAAATTAAAGGTTTATGATTAATGGATTCATTTTAGTGTTCTATAAAATTAAATTGTATATTTATATATGTGTGGGTTGCAGGGTGGGTTGTCTGTGTCCGCATTCATACTCATTCAAATTTGTTGTTAGTTATTTAAGCTCAAATCCAAACTCATAAATACGGGTATTCATCCGGTTCCTTGTGAATATTTTTTTAGATGAGCCAACGTATTTGGATCCAATTGTCATCCCTACATCAAGCATATACAAATAAATAATTGAAGAAAATATGATGATACTATGTTGAGTTTTGTTTTATTTTTTCTATTGTGTCTTGAGCTTAGGTAATAGTGATGGGAAGACTAGCAAACTAGAACCTTTGACTCTGAAACATCAGCAAGCCCAAGATGGTCAGCAAGTTTGACCGTTTTTTATATGCTCACTTCTCTTGCTTACAGATGCAGAATGGGGGTGGGTAAAATCATAGTTCCAAGACCATTGCTTTTATTCAATCCACTATGTATGTGTCATTGAATGGCCTGGCTTGCACACACTTGCACAAAGAATAAGGACAAACCTCAATTTGTATGTACCATATCATATCATATGAGTGCGTGATATTTTTCTTTCTTTCATTGAAAAAACGATTTATAACTTATGAGAGACATGTACTGTGCATGAATGTGGCATGTGTTTATGGAAAACTCTTTAATAAAATAAAAATAAAAATGTGTGATTGGAATTGTATGAGCTTGAGAAATACTAGTATTATTAAGAGTGGATGTGTGATATTGCATTGGTAGCATTTAGTAAATTGAATGTTGTTTGGTTACCATTCATCAATCCCCCATTTCGTCAAGCTATTCAGTGTTAGTTTTCATCATTTCACAACCACCACCATTATTCATTTTCCACTTTTATACTATTGCTAACTGTTATCCTTATCAAATTGTATGACGATGGATGATGGATGGTTGCTAGTACTATACTGTGATCTCATTAATTTGAGAGACAAAATATCATAACCAATAATACCCTACTAGAATATATAATTGTAAAGAAAAATGTTTTTTATTTGATAATGCTGTCTTTTTTAACCCATTTAAGGTTGACCTAGTGGTTGGTTCGAGATCTTGAAGTGTGATTCTCTCGATTCTTTCTGGTGTCAATTTCGGTGGACTAAATCCATACAGAGCTATGCTCTCACTTTAAATGTCCCCTGCAAGTGGGTGGTGGAATTTTCCCTCTCGAATTAGTCGGTTGTTAGATCAGATATTGAGTTTAAAAAAATAAATGTTGCCTCGTTGAAATACAATGTTCTTTTTATAGATATTTTAACATTTTATTTTAAATTTTTGGTAAACAAGAGGGCATAAAAACCCAAAAGAAGAAACAACAAAATACCAACTAAAAAGAAATTCTAACAAGCCTAGGAAAAGTGATCTTAGAGGTATCATCGACTAACATAATCTTTAATTCATCGAAAGGAATGTGAAGTATGAGCAGATGCATATTGTTCAAACCAAGATTGAAGTTTGCGAGCCAATTTACAGAATAATTTTCGAATTTTTCGAACCAAAGTAGGCGAAGTTTGTTATTCTATAGTTTTATAAGTGATCATGTCAAGTAGTAAGGTTTTTGTTACACTAAAAATTCAAATAAATGCTTTGAGCGAAAGTACCTCAAGCGAAGGAACTATTTGAAATCAAACGTGTCGAAGACAACTGCTATGTTCTCTTGAAGATTTCAAATGATGTAACTTCCGAATACGGCCACTGGAAGATTGCTCAAGAAGTGTCAACAATATCAGTTATCCATTCGAAAGAGCCAAGTATTCAAATTCAGAAGAGAATTTACACAAGAGAAGTTACCAAAGAAGTTCCTCTTGGAAGTTAGGAGACACTTGGCACAATTGCATTCTCTTAATTAGTTTCATCTTTATATAATACAAAAGCTTACTTCTATGGGCAAAAGTACATGTGGCATCTTCACATTCTTCATCACATTTAATGTTTTCTTATCATCCAATCAAATTGAATTATGACTCATTTGGTTTTTTATTAGCCAATCAAGATGGACAATGACTCATTTAGTTTTCATCAACCAATCAAAATTGATCATGCCATGATTTTTCCCCTATATATAGACAATTTGTTTTTCATTATTTTCATGTGTCTCTTCCCCCATCAACAAATCCTTATTTTTTTTCATTATTTTTTATGTGTTTTGAAATCATAGAAGTTTAATCAATTGGTCGTAGATTATGGGGTTGATTTTCTTTTTTATTTGTATCTAATTGTTAATTGATAATGTTACTTTCTCAGGATCTCATTGGAGAGCATGTGTCTACATTCTACGACTTCAAGATGTTCAACATCAACAATATAATTTTTAGTCAAGACAATGTTTTGTATTTGATATAGAATCAAGATGTTAGAGTTTAGATACCTTAGGTTTATTGAATATTATTTAATGAATTTATATGTTGATAAACTAATCTCAATAAATTGATTTAGCCTTTATCTATATCTATTTTATGAATTTATGTCTTGCACAAAAACGTATATTACACATGAACTCTTATTTGATGAATCCTACACATGAACTCTTATTTGATGAATCCTAATTGATGATTTTAAACACATCTCAGACATGTTAAACATCATCATAAAGGTTGCATACAATTGGTTCACATCTTCTAATTTGGACAAACCTTTTCTAATAAGAAGACATTTTAAATCATCATGTTTTACTATGACGGCTTTTCACTTATCATGGTTTCTTCAATAGAATGAATGTATCAAAAGCTTCAATCAACCATTGAGCAATATACATGGTTTCTTTTTTATTTCTTTTGACCATATATGAGATAATACACAATCATTTAAGTGTCATTTCCTCTTATTTATTTGACAATCAATATATGATTTTTTTCTCCTTTAATTTGTCAATTAGATAGTTACTATTAAATAATTTTTTTATGGGGACTATTAAATAATATTGTTAATTTTGTTATCTACCCTTTATTATAAATATCATCCATTTGCAAGCAATTCCACCCACCATTTCAATAAAAAAGTGTATTATTTTCAATCTTTTGTCTCAATGTCATGCCTTTTTTCTTTTTGTTTTCTTTTTTTTTTCTTTCTAAGTTTCACGTATTTGGTATTTTTAACAAGCCAATTTTTTTTTTTTTGAGAAAAAAATCCATTTAATATAGTTCTCAAATATAACACAAAATGAATTATATTAACACAAAATTTTCATGTATTTTTGTATACTTAATAATTTAATATAGTTCTCAAATATAATTATTTTCGCATTTATTAAGGATAATATAATGATAAAGCAATTTAAGATTAATTAATATGTCATTTAAATTAGAAGGATTATATAAAGGTTAAAATTTGTCATTTAATTATTTAGAATGAAAATGCCTCATTTGATGGATAAAACAAGAAATAGAAAAAACAATTAAATGATAGCGTTAATTATAACCCTTAATTAAAGGAAACAACTAAACACTACCAAAAAAAGGAAACAACTAAACCAAAAAAAAAAGATGAAAACAAACAAATATTGAAGTAGTATATTATAAAAAATAAACGAAAGACATTTAAAATTCAAATAGTTCGATTTTCCTATCTGTATAAAAAAAAAGGAATTATTTGAATCTTTTAACCTTTTAATTAATGTTTTATATTCATTTGTTTTAAGGGAATATTTAATTTACATAAAAAAGTTTTTGACAAATTCGCAAAAAAAAATTCATTAAAGTTTGAAATTTATATTTTTATAATTTAAAATAATTATATTTTATGTGTCATTTTAATTGGGTTGATCCAATAAATATTAAACTGTGTCGTTTAATAGGTCAGACAAATAATAGACTAAAAAATAAAAGGTTCTTTAAATAATAGTCATTAATGTGGTAATTTAAAATAAAATGATTTTGTTAAATGTCTCATTTATTTAGTCAGATGAAAAAATGTTATTTAAATGATACCATTATATATCATGTTTTGATTCACTATTTTTGCTACTGATAATACTAATAATAGCATTCCTAATCAAGATTGGTTTTGCTAATAATGAGTTGACTCAATTTCAAGGGTGTGGATTCAATCTCCGCAATTAGCGTGAAGATCTCTTTGACAAGGGATCTCTAAAAAATTTGAAAGTGCTTATTGAGTCATGAGACATGTCCTGACCTTGATGTGTCCTCAATTTTTTTTATGTAAAATTAAAGTCTATTTGCCAGATTCTAAAGGAATTTTTTTGTGAAATAATAATAACAAAGATAATTTAAAAGGAGAATTGAATGATATCTAAAATTAAATTTTACCAATAACTAGGTAATTTTTCAAATTTCAATTTTACGAATTTCCTACAATGTTTATCTTGAATTTTTTTTAAAATTATGTCATATGTTTTAATAACAAATGCACGTAATTGTAAAAAATAAATAACAAATGCACGTAAATGTGTTTTAATATATATAAAAAAAAACTTTCTCTATTATAAAGATTTGACTTCAGAAAATGCAAAAGTACACGTGTACATTTATGGTGCTTAAGCTCATTAAATGTTATCAAACTAATCCACATCAGCATGTACATTTTCAGTTTTTAGTGAGAAAGGAATGCATTAATATAATATTCAAGATTAGACATTTATCATATCATTAGTCAACTATGCATTTATCCTATAAGATATCCATACATTGATCATATCACAAAATTAAAGGGGTAATTGATGTTTTTCTTTTTTGAGGGGAAGGGGGTAATTCAGGTTATTTAATTGATTTTTATTTTATAAAATATTGTTTCTAACTTTCAACATTTTCACATTGTTTCAAAATTCAACGTTCATTCTAAAATTTGAAAGTCTTCTCGAATTCTCAAATCCCTTTTTCGTTGAGTGGAGAGTTTGGTTTTCGATTGTGTCCTCCTTCAATATACGTTGACATCTAAATGTAAATTTTACATATCATATTTATAATATTTTTTTCTAAATTAAAAGCACAATTTAAAGAGAATATATGACGTCTCAACTAGACTTTATTCATTTGTGCTTATATATATATATATATATATATATATATATATATATATATATTATTAAAAAAGGGGGAGATACAAATACAAATTAGGGGGGACATAAACCTAACCCAGTAAATCCACGCAAAAGTGTAGGTCGACCCTAAATGGATAATACAAAAAATTAAAACAACACAAGTGGGTCAGCTTCTATTTAATCCTAAAACTAATCAAAGGTTTTGAGTATATATGTAACTCATCAAATTATTTCCCTAATTTATCTATCATATATTTTTTTAATAAGCATGTATTTTGTCAACTCAAAATATCACATTAGCGTTTTTCCATTTTTAGATTCCTCCAAAGACAAAAAATGAAGGAATTTAAAATAACGCAAAAAAATAAAATGATTTTTTTATATTTAATATAAAAAAAATTAAGCTAATGAGATTAAAAAACTAACAAAATATTTCATCATAATGTTTGAAGTTACGAGGGAGTCTTCAATGGGTTGGATCTTCATATTTGGCTAAGACAAACCCCACAAATGAGATTGACACACCCCTAAAAAAAATGAGATTGACACCACATTTCACTTATATGTTGCTCAATATGTACTTTTGCATCTAATGTGTAGAAGTTTAACTCACACACGACACATTAACATCTCTCCCTTAAGCGTGAGACTCTTTGTATCTATGATATGGTGAAATAACCAAATAAGGCCATTTCGTAGAGAGATGTTTTCACTCATTTATTTCATGAGAAGAGAAAAAATAAAGTAGAAAAAGAAATCAGATGAAAAAAGAATTTGAATATGAGAGAAAAAGTAAGGGAGAATAGTGAGTTGTTGGTAATTTTATGGGTTTGTTACGTTGAAGAAAATTGAGATAATTAAGTAATTATGCTATCAAAGTATCAAACTCATTAAAAAGTCGACATCAATTTAAAATGTCTAATAAACATCTATAATTTTTCTTTTTCAGATTCCACCAAAGACCAATAGAGAAGGAATTTGAAATAATAGATGTTGAATAAAAATATATATTGCCTTGACAAAAAAAATTGCATGAAAATGAATGACGTCCAACATCTAAATGTTAAGATTAAAAATATTAAAAAAATAACACGCAAAAACTAACAAAACAAATTATCATAATGTTGGAATTCCCGGTGTAGCCTACATTAGGTTATATCGTAACATTATGCTAAGAGAAACCACAAAAATTAGATTGATACCACATTTTCATACAATTTTTTTAGTTCATATCACTTATATGTTATTCAACATCTTCTCTTTTCTCCATTATAATTTTAACTCACATTTGACATATTAACATCTCTCTCTCAAGTGTGAGAGTCTCCACGTATGTAATTATGTGACATAGGCAAATAAGGTCAAATGAAGGCACAACATGGTCATAAAGATGGGATGATAATAATTAAATAGAAGGAGGTTTATATTTCTTACTTTTATGAGAAGAGAGAAAGGAAATTGAAAAAGAAAGAAGATGAAAAATAAATTTGAGATTGTGATAAATGATACAGGTAAAAAAAAAAAAGAATTGTGTATTTGTCGATGAGGTTATAAGAAATAAAGTGAGTTGCTGGTAATTTTATAGGTCTATCGAAAAAGTTTGATATTTTCGGGTAATTAATTTGCCAAAAAATTATACCTAATTAAAAAACACCACAACATTTAAATCTTTTTAATAAGCACGAATTATGTCAACTCAACATTCTACATGAGAATTTTTCTATAGTTAAATCCAACCAATGATCAAAAGTGAAGAAATTTGAAATAATAGAGATTGATTAAAAAATAGTGCATGAAAATGAATAACATCCAAAAACTTATATTTAATATAAAAATGAAATAAATGACATCAAAAAACTAACAAAATAGTTAATCATAATGTTCGGAGTTTTGAAGAAGACTGAAATAGGTTAGAACAACACATTAAGCTAAGTGCGACTATAAAAGTGAGATTGACACCACATCATCACCAAAATCTTAACACATTAGTTATATTGATCATCTCACGTATCTGTTTCTTAACAATTGACACATTAACATATCATCGTTAATTGTGAGACTCTCTTCGTTTGAGATCTGGTGACATAGCCAAATAAAGCTAGACAAAGGCAAAACATAGTAAAAAAGGTTGGTTGATGGTGGTTTCATGGAAGAAGATTTATGTTACCATATTTAATGAAAAAGAGAGAAAGAAAAATAGAAAAAGAAATAATATGAAAAAGAAATTTGAACATGAGAGAAATGATAACGGGAAAAAAGTAGTGTGTGTTTTGTCTGTGGAAATATTAAGAAAAGAGTTTGTTAGTGATAATTTGATGGGTTATTTGAAGGAGTAAGAGATTTATGAGTAATTATTTCACCAAAAAATAGACTCAATAAAAAAACTCCACATCATTTTAAAATGTCTAATAAACATGTACACATGTACTTTATCAACTCATCATAACATATATGTAGTTTTCTATTGTTCAATCTCATCAAAGATCAAAAGTGAAAATATTTGAAATATAGAGGTTGGATAAAAAATTGAATGAAATCGAACGGCATCCAAAAATATATATTGAATATTAAAAAATTAAGATATTATATTAAAAAAATAAAAAAATTAAATAATTCATCATAATATTTGTAGTTATAAGGGAGCCTACAATGAATTGAATCATCACATTTGACTAATAAAACTCCAGAAGTGAGATTGACGCCACATCTTCACCTAAAACTCAAGACATTAGGCATATTATCAACTCATTCATATGTTGCTCAATATATATTATTGCATCCAAAATAGAAGTTTAACTCACATGACACATTAACATATCTCCCTTAAGGGTAGGAACCTCTGTGTATGTGATATAGTGAGATAGCGAAATTAGATCAAAGATACAACATCGTAAAAAAATTTGGTTGGTGGTGGTTTCATAGAGGAGTGTTTTTGTTTGTTTCTTTCATGCGAAGAAAGAAAGTAAATTAATAAAAGAAAGAAGATGAACAAGGAATTTGAACATGAGAGAAATTACGAGGGAACAAACTAAGGAAAGTATGTTTTACCCATGAGAGTATCAGTAATATAGTGAGTTACTGATAGTTTATGGATTTGTTGAAGGCGTTGGCGATTGCTGGTAATTATGCTACCAAAATATTAGACCCATTAAAAAAATACCACATCAGTATAAACTTTCTACTAAACATGTATTTTGTGACCTAACACATCTATATTTTCCACTATGATTCCACCAA
This sequence comes from Medicago sativa, assembly GCF_051527215.1. Classification (NCBI taxonomy): domain Eukaryota; kingdom Viridiplantae; phylum Streptophyta; class Magnoliopsida; order Fabales; family Fabaceae; genus Medicago; species Medicago sativa. The sequence goes on from NC_140753.1 coordinate 7,879,897, forward strand.
ACACCAAAAGTAAAGAAATTTATAGCAACAAAGGTTGAATAAAAAAAATTGCATGAAAGCGAATGACATCTAAAAATTAAAATTTAAGGCTAAAAATTCAACAAATGACAACCAAAAACTGAAACTAAAAAATCATCATAATATTATGTCTTCTGTGGAAGCCTACAATGGGTTGTATCATCACATTAGACTAAGACCAATCATATAAGTGAAATTGATATTGCACCAATCGTAAGATATTAGATATATGAGTCACCATACTTATATGTTGCTCAACATCTATTCTTGCATATAATGTGAAATTGTTACTCATAGTTGACAAATTAACATCTCTCCACTAAGCATCATAGTCTCTGTATACGTGATCCACCACCAAGAACCGTTCCCCCACACTGTTGAACCGGTATATGATACCGTCGTTGGACCTTCAAGGGGAGACATCACTGGTGTGGATCGGCACATTGGAGAAAGAACAACCACACAAGTGAGAATGATACCACATCTTCATTCAAAACTTTAAGCTTTAAGTATGAGTTTTTTTTTTCCATTTGTTTGTTGTTCAACCTCCACTATTTTATCAAATCTTTAACTTTAATCAATACATGATACATAATAATATTCTCTACGTCAAGTATAACCAAATTCTAGCCCGTGCTTGGCACGGGTGTCCAAACTAGTTTGTCTATATAATGTAATCTCAAAACTCACTTGAAAAAAAACTACGCCCACTAATTAAAACACATCCACCACTCTCAACACATAATACTCTTGCTGGCGACACTTAAAGAACGATGTATGAATCTCATCCCTAGATTAATAGAATTTCTCATTTTGCACACTTGTGAGTTGTCATTTCCCTTGTTTACGTGATGAAATATCATGCAGGTTTCTTCGATTGGCAAGTTTATCACGTAAACCTGCCAACTAAGAACCTCTTTTTTAAGGATTTTACTTGTATCTTAGGTTGCTCTTTGAGTTTCTTTGTTGTGGAGAAAATATTTCAAATCAACAACTTTAGAGTCATTCTCCGGCATAAAATTTGTGACTAGTCACCCCCCAAAACTGTCTTCATTCCATGCCACATAAATAATAATTAGTAGGCAAAATACCTCTCACGATCCTTCAAGTTTGATGTTAATAACATATTAACCCTTTAAGTATTTTCTGTTACAAATTTGTCTCTAAGTTTTTATTTGTTACAAATTGGTCCTTTAAGTCATAGAATATTTACATTTATACCCATTTTTTCAATCAACTTCGTTAAAAATTGTTTACGGACCATTTATCATTGAGGTGGTAGGTTCAAAAGTGTTTATGACATCAAATATGATTATTAACACACATTTTCTTCTTGTTTATTATATCAAATCTAATTTTACAGATAAATATATCATTAATAATATTATAAATCTAGTAAACAGTAAATTTTGTTTCAAATCAAGAAGATTGAATAATACACATATGAACTCTTGAGAGCGATGAATTTGAACATACCAACCTAACATTAAATGTCGACATAAACACTTTTTAATTGAGTTTGATAAAAATAGGATAATGATGCATATATTTTATGAATTAAAAGACTATTTGTAAAAAAAAAAAACTTAAAGGACTAACTTGTTATAATCATATAACTTACAGGATCGCAAATGATATTTGACATAAATTTGATTAGATAAATGTGCATAACTTTTGTATTGTCGCTATGCATAAATAGTAGTTAAAATATATTATAGTGTTTAATTAAGTAAATGGTTCTTACAATTATTAAGAATTTTGATTTTTAGTCCGTACAAAAAATTGCACTTTTTAGTCATTTTAAAATTTTTCGTCGGTATTTTTAGTCTTTGTCAAACTTTTACATATTTTTGGTCCCTAAATATGCTAAAGAAAAATGTTTCAGAAACTAAAAAGTGTGTTTTTTTCTTGTATTGTAAGGAGTAAAAAGAAAATTCTAAATATTTATTGAGATTGTATTAAAAACATGTTTTAGAGGAGTATGTTACCATTAAATGAACCTTATATTTTAGAGGAGTATGCTACAATTCTATCTTCTCTAAAGCCATTGGTAGGGATGGGAATAGGTTAGGCCGAGCTAGACTTTGCAAGGTCTAAGTCTGGCCTGTCATATTTTTTTAAAGCCTGCGGCCTGGTCTTCTGAAAGCCTGATACAGTCTGCTAGCCTGTTTAAAAGCCTATATCTTATAAACATCTTTAAATAAGTAATGTGGTCTAAGTTTAAATGGACTAGCGAACTAATAGTTCAATTAGATTAAATTCTCTTTTGATAATCAACACGAGGCTTTAGGGAATTCGACTATATATTGTATCATATTTCTATTCTAGTTTATAATAACACATTTATATATGCAAAAAATTAATGTATACTAATAAAGGTTAAATTGTCCTCGTGAGCTTAGCTTAGTTGGTAAGGACAGTGCATAAAATATGCAAGGTCTGGGGTTCGAACCCCGGCCACCACCAAAAAAAGGTTAAATTATTGAAAAAGTTTACAAATTTATATTTTAATTCAAAGTACAAAATATAATATAATAATAAATAATATTATTCATATTACTTAAATAGGCCGGCCTAATAGCTTATGAGGCTTTTTGAGAGGCATGTGGCCTGACCTTTTAAGCTAAATAGGGTTAAAAAAAAACCCAGGCCTTCTCTATTTAAGAAAAAAAGCCTGACCTGACCTGGCCAATTCCCATCCATAGCTATTGGTTAGTGAGCGGGAAAAAAAAAAATCAAAAAATGATATTTTAATAGTCCATAATTTGTAACGTACACATGTAATATCAATCATTGATTTAGTTACCAATAATTTATGTTACTCACTTTACTCGTAGATGGCTTATTTTAGAGGAGTATCTTACCATGAAATTATTTCTTATCTCAACTATATTGATAAAATATAGAGCTTCTTTATTAGTGCACTCATGACCATTCAATGATGGTTATAAACAATTTTAGAAGTTGTGAAGTTTAGAGATGTAACATTACATTCTATAGTAATGTTTGCCTCAACAAGTAAATTATGAACTAGTACTACTAAGTATGGAAAATAACTATGTCTATGTTGATCTATTCAACATTGAAGATTGAACGAAATAAGCTCTATTGAGCAGCTTTTAGACAAAGTTAAATTTCATTCGTTGTGGTGGCTAAAGGCCAATAATCCCACTTTGGTGTACGGTTCTCAGAGATGGTGGTCGGACCCTTTAGCTTGTTTGGGTATCGACTGACCTTATTTTTGTAATTATACTTTGTAATGACTGATTTCCAGGGTTGGACTCTCTAGTACACCTTGTACTGAAGAGTTCCCAACACCGTTGTTAATATATCCCATTTTGATCTTTTCAAAAAAACATTGAAGATTGCTCTTCATGTACCCTCAAATTGCTCTATTTTGCAACTACTGTTGGATGAATGACAATTTGTTGTTTTCTACAAAATGACAGTTAAGTGTCGTTCGATACTTTTTTGCTTTGATACAATTACTTTTTAAATCAGTTTAACCGATTTAATAAGTCTCTTGAACGGTAATTTACTACCATCGGGGTATTTTTTATATTCTGGGGTGTCTGAGAGCAAACCAAGAGTGCTCAAAGAACAATTTTCTTCGAACTTCACAAATTTAGCTCATGGGCTATTTTTGCTGTTGGGCTATTTTTGAACTGATTTTTTGGTGTCAATATATTAAAAATTGCTCTTTGGACTCCTAACAATTACTCACAAGCACCTCCTTTCAAAAATAATTTATTTTGCTTATGAGCACCTTGAATTTCCAAAAGAGAAATGCCACGTTGACAATTTATTTTTGTCCAACATCACACACACACACTCACTATCTATTCCCATTTTTAATTAGTCATTTATAAATATTTTTTTATATTGGTTATCTAATAGTTGTTGATTCTTGGATGTTCAAAAAAGATTGTTCTTTTCTCCAACGGTAGTTAACTATTTTTCGTTGCTGAACGAGAGTTAACTGCCGTATGAAGTATTTTCGAAAACTCAAGATACTTGTAAACAATTGCTAGGAACCTAAAGAGTGATTCTCCAATATTTCTAGGTTGGGTCATCAGCTTACTTGCGTCTCTATAAACCTCTAACACCTTATGAGGTTGTCTCTAAAGCCTATGAGGCTATAATTCTACCATTGAGTCATTTTCTCCAATGCTAATTTGTTGGAAACTTAGAAGTTGAGAGCAAAATTCTCTTGTTGAGAATTCCGTTGACAAGAATAAAAAGCAAAGTCAACCTTTTCTCTCAAGATGAACTATTTTTTGTTATTAATCTATACCATAATAACATAGTATACAAAGGGAATTTCTCAAATTACTATAGACAACTACTCAGGAACCGATCCATGATTAATTTTTTGATGTGGCTAAAATAATAGTGTAATTTTTTTTTTTACCCTATGAAATTAAAAACTATGTAATATTTCACTTAAAATAATAGTTTTAATAGTTTCATTTGAGCTAGTGTTATTAGATCATTTTCATTTGTAGTTCTAATAATTGCTAATGTAACAAAATGAGCTGACACCGTCCTCGAAATTTTATTCTACCTACAGTTCTGAAAAATATTCATCTTTCACTTATTTTAATAGACATTTAACACATGTAAAAAAAAATTGAAAAAATTCTAGTGTAACTAAATAGCCACACATTGGATCCGCCCATGCAACTGCTAATGTTGGGCGGTCCATTTTGGTCGAACATTTTTTTGTACAAATTTATATTTAACAACATATTTATTTTTCTCCTTCAAAAAAAATACATATTTATTTTTCAACAATGGGCAGATCATATTGATTTTGAATTTTTTATAAAACAAACATATTTATTTTTTTCTAAAATAAATTTAAAAATAGCATAAGTGTTGTCTACAGGGACGGATTTGGCCAGGGCATGGTGTGGCAAGTGCCACACCAATTTTATTTGTTTTTTTTATACTTTTTTTTTAAAGGATTTTATACTTTTTTTTATTAGTTTACTTTATAGTTTTACTCATATATTAATACAAACATCTTTTATGTTTATAAATGTGTCTATATTTTTACTCATATATTAATACATGAATCTATTTTTTTTTATATAATTTATACGCAATTGCGACTTGCTTCCAAAAAAAGAACACAGCACGCTCAACCGTCCCTATGCACGAGTATTCTGCTAGAGCATTTGATTGATCTCGTGTAACGTCTTTATTAAATTTAGTATTATTTAATTATTTGACAAAATTTTTTTGCCCCACTAATATTGTGAGTCCAAATCCGCCCCTGGTTGTCTATGCCTTAAAATCTGAAAAATTCATTTTTTTGTTATAGTTGTGGTTTTGCGTCCGATGGAAATTGCTCTTCTCCCTTTTAAAATTGCTCATTTCCTTAATTATGCCAACGTAGATTAACTCACACACGACTTTTTTCAACGTGAGTTAACTCACGTTGAACATTTTTCAGCGTAAGTTAACTCACGTATACACTTTTAAGATCGATGAATGAGCAAAAACAAAAGGGAGAAGAACAATTTCCTATCCCGATTGGTACACTAGTATCCATTTTCAAAGTAGTTGAAAATTTGTAGCAGCAAACCTTAAAAAAGACCTAGTCCATTAATGAAATGACGACCTTCATACATGAATCTGATATTTCTAACATCCCCATTCGTATTTAGACATCCCTTACTTTTTAACACTCATTTAATACATAATTTTGACTATCTCTCTTCTTATTTCATCCTTAACCAATCATACCTATCTCACTATTATATCTATTTCTTTTCCCCACCAAATGTTTAATGAGTGAATATATGTCTAAAAAACATTTTCCTTTTAACATTACAAGTTAAATTATTTTTGGGCGAGCGCGTTCTACTAGGGTTTTACTAGGAAGACGACGTTGCCCCTCACTCAGAACTTCTAGGGTGTTTCACGGCGTTGCCTCTTCTATGCAACCCTTCTATTATGCTGCTAATCATGCTCTATTGGATTATATTTGTCCAACTGTCACATGAGCTATCAAGTATTGGAGGCTAAGGGAAATATGATATGATTTGAGTTGCAAATGTTGACCTCCAAAATAATCATGCGTGTGCTATCAAGTGGGATTAAGTTAATAAACAACCAAAGCACGATGTGCCAAACAGAGTTGTTTTACATGATAATGAAGGACATCCTTTGCTTAAATAGTACGTATTGTGTACTTATAAAAGCCTAGGCTACCATTGTAACTCATTTGTATAAATTGAGTAAATGAAATAGTGTCAAGAATAAAAATCACTTCCTTCTTCTCCACCGCATAATGTGCCTGGGAGTTGTGTCAATGTTATGTCCCACGACGTCCAATTAATATACAAGTGAGACAAGTATTGTATTAAACACCAATTAGTGTTTACATTTTTATCAATAAACTTCACCATTAAATTAAATAAAATGTGATGTAATTTATTGAACCAACGATGAAAAAGACATTTGCAGATGGTGTAAGACCGTTTTGTTTGTGCGTTAGACAAATCTCCCAATGATATCAATATTTTAATTACATGTCTGGTCACCTATATTTATTTTAAGTTTTAAGACGGACCTTGAAAAGTTTTAAGTTGGTCCAATAAGTTACTCACATTCATTAACATTTTGTACTAATTATTTGAAACTTTTAAAACATAAAGAATCAACTTGTATCTTTTAAAACATAATGAATCTACTTGAAACCTAAAATAAACAAGGAGCAAACATGCAATAAGCCATAAGTATATTACTGAGAAAAATGAATTGATCTACTTGAGTTCTTTAAACAAATGATTAGAGTTTTTGCTTTCTGACTTGTCTATAAAAAAAAAAAATCTGGTTGAGAGGGGAGAATTGTCTTATTTCTCTCATAAATTTTGTATTCTAAATACAAATTTTTTAGTGTCGTTTAGCAGTGATTAATAACATCGTAGAGTGAAAAGATTTTTTTATCATTTTAAAATATGATGATTTCATATTATGTTTTTTTAGTATGTATTTGTGGATGTAATTAAACCGATGAGTCACACTGATTTGATCATATTAATATGTTAATCAAGTAAGCTAACCAAACAGAGTTTGAGTATAATATTTTAATAAAAGTAGATTTAACTCCAAAGGTCATAAGTGATTCAGTAATCAGCATCACCACTGCATGAGCTTTTGTCGTCTATAACCTTTCGTCTCAAATTGACACGTTTTATGTTTGGTACATTGACACATTTTATGTTTGGTGAGAGCGTGATAACTAACAACAATTGAAATTTTATTCCACCTCTTCAATCCCACTGGCCATTTTCGTAGATTGACGTAGCCTAAATTGTCTCTTCCTTTTATTTATATTTTACAATTCATTTATTTGTTCTAATAAAAACATTTTACAATTGATTCGGTAATTCTGACGGTTCATATCATTAGATTCACATGTACTATGATGTAGATATATATTTTCTCAAAAATGAAAATAAAAATGATGTAGATGTATATGACGGATAATACTTTGGTGACATAATGTCACCGTGACATTAAATCTGGGTCACACAAAGGGTTGTGTTGTGTGACCCAGATGTGTTGTATGGGTGACATTAAATCTGGGCCACACAAATGTGTGTGTTGTGTGGCTCAGATTTAATGTCACGGTGACATTATGTCACCAAAGTGCCACTCGTATATGACAATGCCATGACAAACCGACCCTCTGTCTTTTTGTCTATACTAATCAATAGAAGTATCTAGGTATACAAACGTGGTCATTTTAGGGTAACATCCGGCTTGTTAGGGTACTAAGTAAAGATATAAACTATGGATTTTTTAAGGTTGTGTTTTTGTGAGTTGAGATGAAAAAGGAGAAATATATGATGTTGAAATAGGAGGACTTTGGGTGATTTATTTTTCTTGAGTTGTATTGGAGTAGTGTTTTGGGATTTTAGAGACTTTATATGAATTTATTATATTTAATCTATGTTGTTATAACATTTTTAAAATTTAAAATATATTAATCACAAACATTAATTTTTAAAAAACTATTCTTTCAAAAAAATGTAAAAGATTTCTATTTTTTCTTCTATATTTCTCATTCTCCTAAGCTCCCCCTTCCTTTTCCTTCCAAACTTTCAAATAAAAACCTAAAAAAATTGGTATTCAATTAAAGACTGACTAATTTAGAGATTAATTAAACCACCCAATAAAAAAGAGTTCATTTAATATCGGAGCAAGTTTTATAGTACAAACAAGTCCACAAAAATTGACATAAAAAAGATTCTAATATAAACTTTTAAAAGAAACACACTTCAAGATCTCAAGTTAATAATACCTAACTAACCTATATAGGCTACCATTATTATTTTAAATTTTCTTTACATGCATCGTTAGCTATTTATTTGCAAACTCAATTGAAGTTTCATATTGAGAATTCAGCGTTTAAACGATGATAAATATTTTTTTTGGTGATGTCCGGGGTTCAAACCTCAGACCTTGCATATACTAGACCATCCACCCGTGCTGCCGCACGGGTCATATCGATTGGAACCAAAACATGCAAATATATTGAAATTAAAAGTGCTTGCGGTACAAAACGAAATGTTTATGATAAAATTACAATAAAAAAAGACCTTAGGTCGGTAGATTGCGGAAAATCTCCTTGTAAACTACATTCGAAGTGTTATCCATGCTAGCACTATTCTCATCAGTCATGAAAATTTTCAAACCACTCCTAGAGGTCACTCTGGATATTGCGACATAAAGTTGACCATGAGAGAATACGGGTTGAGGAAGGTACACATCTACTTGTTTGAGTGATTGTCCTTGACTCTTCTTGATTGTCATTGCAAAACATACAGATAGAGGAAACTGCCTACATTGGAATTTAAACGGTATCCTTGTATCCGACGGTGTTAGTGACAGCCTAGGTATATATACCTTATCATCAATGTTACTGTTGAGGCAAAATCCCTAAATTAATTTTAAAGATAATAAACCAATATGATTAAAGAATTAATGGACTTTGATTATTTCCTTGGTATTTAACTTGTGCTCTTGAGTGTTTTACTAAGACAGGAACAAGGTTTAAATCATACCAAGAATCAAGAAATCAAAGGACATTTAAATTCAAGATCTAACACTGAGATCAGAAGGTTAGATCAGAATGTTGCTCAGAGATCAGAATGTTCGCACAAGAGATCAGAAGGTTGCTTCTATACAAGCCCAGAATCTCAAGAACATGGATCAAAGTCATGCAAGGCACATGTGACATAAATAAATGTCAAGAGAAGTACTTTTGCATGGATCAATCAAGCAATAAAGGCATATACAAGGATTATGTCAAAAAGGATACTTTATGTTCATTTAAGACTATGAACATTAAAGTCCTAGGAATATTCCACAAGAGAATATCATCCTAGATGTTAATATCACTGCTCTTCATGGTGTCTCACTATTAGGATTTGATTACATCAAATGGTAGTCTTACAAATCATCCTAAGTGAAACAAATGTAACATTCTGATGGTCAGAATGCTCAGCTCAGCACAGGCTTACTTTATGAACAGTACAGTAAGTGAAAAGCAAAAGCAAAAGCAAAGCAAATCTGTCTTGCTCAATCAGAGATAGACACGTATGAGAGTTGGTACAGAACAAGGACCACACAATCTCTCAAAGCCTGTGTATGAAGATGAAGAATCCCACTATATCCTCCTGCACCAAATTCCAAGGCAGATCTGGCAACTGAACTTTCTGAAGTATGAAGAAAAGTCCATACTTTGGTTATTGCCCAGAAATTCATATGAAAAGCATATGACACGCCCAGAACTTCATATGTTCATTCATATATGATGAACCCAGATGAAGAACATGATGAACCCAGATGAAGATCATCATGAACGCAAAAACATTCTGAAGTTCATCAGATATCAGAATGTTTGCCTAGAATTTCAAGTAAAGGCTTGTGGGACCCAGGACACATGGCATAACACCATTGGACACCCCACAACGGCCATATGAGCCCAAGGACTCTATAAATACAGTTCAAAGGCTCAGCATTACTTGCACCATTGCAAAGCATACAAGAAAACAACTTGATTTTGTTTGAAGCTCTTGCAAACTGAAATTGATCAATCTCTAAGGCTTTCATTACTTAGTGCAAATCAATACTCCTTGTTATCTCTAAGATAACTCCTTTCTCTTCTTCCTCCTCTGTTTGATTCACAAACATTCAACTTCCATACAAATTGTAACTAAGTCTCATCTAGCTTTAGGGGTACTAAAGTGTTAGTTTGAGCAAAGGTTGTAAAAGTCTAAGTGGGTAACTTAGCAAGAAGGTGCAAGCCTGCTGAGGCTTAGAGAATACAAGATTGTAATTGTTCAGGTGAACAAAGATTGTAAGGTGCAGGACTTGAGAGGTTATCTCAAGCATCATAGTGGAAACTCTCACAAGATTGTGAGGAGAGGACTAGCCCACATTGGGTGAACCTCTATAAATCTCTGTGTGTTCTTTCTTTCTTCCTTATACTCTTTAATTTCAGTATACACAACACACACCAACACATTTACTTTATTAATCAGTTTCTGTGTATGAACTTCAGAACGTTCTAAGTTCATAAAGTTAACTTAACCACTCCAAGTAAACTACTTGAGAATAACTTTTAAGTTTCAGGATAATTTTTAAAGGGTCACAATTCAAACCCTCCCTTTCTTGTGACTATTTTATCTACTTCAATTGGTATCAAGAGCCCGGTTCTAAGGGTTTGAACACTTTAACAAGTGTTAGAAAAAAGATTCAGGAAGCATGTCTAAAGTCAAGTACATAGCTGAAGGAGGATCATCAAACAGACCACCACTTTTTGATGGCTCAAACTATTACTTCTGGAAAGGCAAAATGGAACTCTTCCTCAGATCTCAAGACAATGATATGTGGCAAGTCATCACAGATGGAGATTTTGTCCCAACAACCAAAGAAGGAGCTGTCAAAGAAAAGAGTTCATGGTCAACAGATGAAAAGGCTCAGGTATTGTTAAACTCTAAAGCTAGACTCTTTTTATCATGTGCACTAACCATGGAAGAAAGTGAAAGAGTTGATGAATGTAAGAATGCTAAAGAGGTATGGGATACTCTGAAAATACATCATGAGGGTACATCTCATGTCAAAGAAACTAGAATTGACATAGGTGTCAGAAAGTTTGAAGTCTTTGAAATGAGTGAAAATGAAACCATTGATGAGATGTATGCTAGATTTACTACAATAGTAAATGAAATGAGATCTCTTGGAAAGGCATATTCTACTCATGATAGAATCAGAAAAATATTAAGATGTCTTCCAAGTGTGTGGAGACCTATGGTCACTGCAATCACTCAGGCCAAAGATTTGAAATCTATGAACCTGGAAGATCTCATTGGATCATTGAGAGCTCATGAAGTGGTACTTCAAGGAGACAAACCAGTGAAGAAAGTTAAAACACTTGCTTTAAAAGCATCTCAGCAAACCCCATCAGTTGCTGATGATGAGATACAAGAACCACAAGAATTAGATGAAGTTCATGAAGAAGAAGCTGAAGATGAACTTGCACTAATCTCCAAAAGAATTCAAAGAATGATGTTGAGAAGAAATCAGATCAGAAAGAAGTTTCCAAACACCAACAATAACACCAGAACTGAAGCTGACAAAATCCAAGTCACTTGTTATGGCTGCAACAAAACTGGACACTACAAGAGTGAATGTCCTGACATCAAGAAGGTGCAAAGGAAACCTCCCTTCAAGAAGAAGGCAATGATCACTTGGGATGACTTAGAAGAGTCAGAACCTCAAGAAGATGAAGAAGCCAACATGGGATTGATGGCTCAGTTAGATGATGAAGAAGAGGTAATTATCTATAAAACTGATTCTTTTTATAAAGATCTTGAAAGTAAAATAGATAGTCTCTTATATGACTCAAACTTCTTAACTAATAGATGTCATTCTTTAATCAAGGAACTTTCTGAAATAAAAGCAGAAAAAGAAACACTTCAAAACAAATATGATGAATCTAGAAAAACCATACAGATTTTGCAAGATTCCCATTTTGAAATGTCAGAAAAACAAAAAGAATTAAACAAGAAACAAAAAGGCATTATTTCTTCTGAGATGAAAAAGGAAAACACACTTTTGAAAAATGAAGTTGAAACTTTGAAAAATGATCTTACAGGTTTTATAAAATCTACAGAAACATTTCAAAATATCTTAGGATCTCAAAATGAAAGTGCTAAAAAATCTGGCTTAGGTTTTAAGGATCCACACAAAATCATTGAAAGTTTTGTACCTAAAACTAAACCAAGAACTAAATATTATTTTTGTGATAGGTATGGACATGATGAAAAAATATGCCATGTTAAGAAAAAACTTATCAAAGAAAATAAAATTAATCTTAGTTCAGAACGTTCTCATCTCAATAGATCAGAAAGTTCACAAAAGGCTGAGAAAGCTAAGAAGTCATGTTCCTACTGTAACAAATCTGATCACACAAGACAGAATGTTACAATAAGGAAGGATCTCTTAGAAGAACTAACCATCAAGGACCCAACATTACATGGGTACCTAAAATTTTTATCTTGTCAAATGTAGGTCCTGCCTCAGGGTGCTAGAACAAAGCCATGGTACTTGGATAGTGGTTCTTCTAGGCACATGACAGGTGACAGGAACTGTTTCCTGACCTTTGAAAAGAATGATGGAGGACTGGTGATGTAACACCCCGTTTTCCCAACATAAAAATTTCATTTAAAAATCAGAGTATTTTGATCACAAACGGAATGTCACATACTTCATTTAAATCATAAAAGGGATAATAATAATTATCCTTCAAATTCAACATCATGAAAATCTTAAAAACTGATGCAGCGGAAAATAGTTCAACATTTAAAAGTCTTGGCACGCAGGCCTTATTGAAAAATCTCATAAATTAGTTCATGAAAGAGACACGTAAGGAATAGAAGTAAATGCAAGCCCCCATCCCGTTACGTATCAGAGCACCTAGACACCAACTGAGAGTCCACTCATGAACGCCTCTAATCTTTATTACCTGCACATTACCCACGGTCGAGGCAACATATACGCAGAAGGGGTGAGATTTCATAATCAATACATTAAGCATATAATCCAATAAAATGCATTTAACAACTTAAACATTAATAACATGTCAACAATTAACAATCAGTATATTTTTCATGTCATAACAAATACAATCATCAAAAATCATTACTAATTTTCATCACAAATCATAATCAACTTAACACTCAACTTGACGACACAACTCATCTTTGACCATGCAACTCTATCAACTCAACAACAACTTGACAACACGACTCATCCTTGACCATGCAACTCTATCAACTCGACAACAACTCGACAACTTAGACATCATGAACTTCTTGATATGCAAATGCATGTGGTACCAATCAGCAACAAAATGAGCATAATAGGCTCTTCAACGTGTGAGCACAAAGGCTGCCGGGCCTAAAGCCCCCAACTTTAATGAGCACAAAGGCTGCCGGGCCTAAAGCCCCCAACTTTAGTGAGCACAAAGGCTGCCGGGCCTAAAGCCCCCAACTTTAATGAGCACAAAGGCTGCCGGGCCTAAAGCCCCCAACTTTAATGAGTATGCAATGAACTCAACTTCCAACAACTTAGACAACGACGTGTACAACTCATACGACTCATAATCATGGACGACTTCTTAAATTCCAACAACATAGACCGACTCATGCAACCTCAAGACACTAACAATCGACAACAGAAAACAGCAGCAACATACAACAATTAACAACGCTTGAATGTGTTAACATTCACATAAAGAATTAATTACATCAATATAAATATCGTAAAACATCATTATAGCATTCATGCAGCAACACTTCTAGTTTCAGTCACCATAACAGACTTCTGGAGCTTATGAAAGCATCCTAAACAGCTCTCTAACTTACTTCTAAGGTCATCTCAAGACTACACGTGCGAAAGGATCGCATCGGGACAATTTTGGGCAACTAACAGCCTAACTCGCAGTGGCGAGTAACTTCACTCGCAATGGCGAGCAAAGTGTGCATTCTGGGTTCCTACGTATTTACTCGCAGTGGCGAGTTATTCTGCTCGCGGTTGCGAGCTCACAGGTCACTCGCAGTTGCGAGTTGCATTGCTCGCAGTTGCGAGTTCTGGGTTCTAGCTCGCAGATGCGAGTGTTCTTGCTCGCAGGTGCGAGCGATGAATGTCAGTACGGCCAGAAACCTAAAAATCACAACTTTTCACCTATATTCACGATTCCTTCATCCAAATAGCATCTAATTATCATCTTAAGTCATATCTAAGGTCTGTACACTAATTTTGCATCAATCTAACATCTGTTCTTGATTCATTCATCAAAATTGATCCTAAACCTAATTCCCAATTCTCACCAAAACTTAACCTAATCATGCTAAATTCATCCTATAGAATTATACCCTTAATAATATTGAAAATTAGTCTCACCCTTACCTTGTAATTGCAGAATCGATAGCCTCTCCCTCTGGTTCTCCTCTTCTGACTTTTCTCCCTTTTCTCCAAAAGCGTTTCACGTAAAAACGTTTCCCACTTATGTCTGTATTATTTATTTACTCTTATTACTCATCTCACCTATAAACTTACTCTTTCCACCTCACAGCCCAACTTCTAATATTTTTATTTTATTTCTAATATCCTATTTTATTTAATAATAAAATAAGTCACACCAACATAACAACTTCACAACATCATATACTCCACATAATTTCTTCATAAATCGTATAACTTACTCAAATCATAAATCACATAAATTACTCAAATTATAAATCATATAAGCATATATTTATAAATATATTCTAAACTTCATTGAATTAATTAAATAGTTAAGACGGGCGTTACAACTCTCCCCAACTTATAGAATTTTCGTCCTCGAAAATTTACCTCAAGAAAACAACTCTGGATAAGACTCCATCATTTTACTCTCTAGCTCCCATGTCAGGCTTTCACCAGTCGTTCCACTCCAAACAACTCTCACTAGAGGAATCTCCTTGCCTCTCAACGTCTTCATCTTGCGATCATCAATCCTCAAGGGTAAGGTCTCTACCGTAAGGTTGTCTCTAACTTGCACATCATCACTCTGAATCACATGGGACGGGTCTGGAACATACTTCCTCAATTGCGACACATGGAACACATCATGCAAATTCGATAAATGAGGTGGTAAGCCAACTCTATAAGCCATCGTGCCAATTCTCTCGGATATCTGATAAGGACCAATAAACTTTGGAGTCAACTTCTTTGACTTCAATGCACGACCGACACCGGTCGTTGGAGTAACTCTCAAGAACACATGGTCTCCCTCTTGAAACTCAAGGTCTTTCTTACGCTTATCATGGTAGCTCTTCTGTCGACTCTGCGACGCTTTCATCTTCTCTTGAATCATCTTCACCTTCTCAGTAGTCTGTTGAACAATTTCTGGTCCTAGAACCACACTTTCACCGGTCTCAAACCAACACAACGGAGTCCTACACCTCCGACCATACAAAGCCTCGAAGGGTGCCATCCCAATACTTGAATGATAGCTGTTATTATAAGTGAACTCTATCAACGGAAGATGACTATCCCAAGTTCCACCTTGCTCAAGTACACAAACTCTCAACAAGTCTTCGAGTGACTGAATCGTTCTTTCCGACTGACCATCTGTTTGAGGATGATAAGCCGAACTCAATCTCAACTTAGAGCCTAAAGCCTCTTGCAAACTCTTCCAAAATCTAGAAGTAAATCTTGGATCTCTGTCTGACACGATGCTTGAAGGAACACCATGCAATTTCACTATGTCTCGAATATAAATCTCTGCCAACTGAGCCACAGGAAAACTAATATTAATCGGAAGGAAATGTGCCGACTTCGTCAGTCTGTCAACAATCACCCAAATAGCGTCATTTCCCTTAGGAGTATTCGGTAAACTTGTCACAAAATCCATGGATATACTATCCCATTTCCATTCTGGTACATCTAACGGTGTCATCAACCCAGCAGGTTTCTGATGCTCTACCTTCGACTTCTGACAAATCAAACAAGAGTACACAAATTGTGCCACATCACGTTTCAATCCTGACCACCAAAACAGCTTCTTTAAATCATGATACATCTTTGTAGCTCCCGGATGAATGCTCAAGCTACTCCTATGACTCTCTTCCAGAATCATCCTTTTTATCTCATCATTGTCTGGAATACAAATCCTACCTCAGAACCTCAACACACCTTGATCATCGACTTTAAAGTCACCATCTTCAGTTTGATTACTAGAAACCAACAAGTCCACAAACTTAACATCACCCTTCTGTGCATCTCTAATACTTTTCAAGAAATCGTTATCAATTTTCAGCATTCCTAACTTAACGCTCCGAGACGACATTTCACAACCTAAGCTCATATCTCTAAACTGTTCAAGTAGTTCAAATTCCTTCACCATCATAGCAGACATATGTAAACTCTTCCTACTTAAGGCATCCGCAACAACATTAGCTTTACCCGGATGGTAATTCAAACTAAAGTCATAATCCTTCAACAATTTGAGCCACCGCCGCTGTCGCATATTCAGTTCTTTCTGATCAAACAAATACTTCAAGCTCTTGTGATCACTAAACACCTCAAATCTCGAACCATACAAGTAATGTCTCCAAATCTTAAGGACAAATACGACTGCAGCTAACTCAAGGTCATGAGTAGGATAGTTTCGTTCATGAGTTCTCAACTGTCTTGATGCATAAGCAACAACTTTACCATCTTGCATAAGTACACCGCCTAAGCCCAATTTGGACGCATCACAATACACTGCAAAAGGTTCATCAGGTTTTGGCAAAATCAAAACTGGAGCCGTCGTCAAACGTTTCTTCAATTCATTAAAACTGTTCTCACAATGAACATCCCACACAAAGGCTTTACCTTTACACGTCAACTGTGTTAACGGAAGTGCCAACTTAGAAAATCCTTCTATAAATCTTCGATAGTATCCTGCCAAACCCAAAAAGCTTCTAATCTCTGTAACTGACCTAGGAGTCTCTCATTGTGATACTGCTTCAACTTTAGATGGATCAACTGCAATACCACTACTAGAAATAACATGGCCCAGAAAACTTACCTCGTTCAACCAGAATTCACACTTAGACAATTTAGCATACAACTTCTTCTCTTTCAGCACTTGCAAAACGACTTTCAAATGTTCTGCATGTTCTTCTTCTGTCTTAGAGTAAATCAAAATATCATCGATGAACACAACCACAAAGCGATCCAAAAATGCATGGAAAATGCGATTCATATACTCCATAAACACGCCAGGCGCGTTACTCACACCAAAAGGCATCACCTTATATTCATAATGACCATATCGCGTCCTAAAGGCCGTCTTCTGCATATCTTCATCTTTTACTTTAATCTGATGATAACCCGACCTTAAATCAATCTTGCTGAACACACGTGCACCCACCAGCTGGTCCATCAAATCATCAATTCTAGGAAGTGGATATCTATTCTTTATAGTTACTTTATTCAGTTGTCGATAATCAATGCACAACCTCATACTTCCATCTTTCTTCTTAACCAACAATACCGGCGCTCCCCAAGGTGAAACACTCGGTCTAATGAACTTCTTATCTAGCAAATCCTCCAACTGTTTCTTCAACTCAGCCAACTCAGAAGCTGACATACGGTAAGGTGTCATAGACACAGACTTCGTTCCCGGAACAAGGTCAATAGAAAATTCAACTTCTCTTTCCGGTGGTACATCAGGGATTTCATCAGGGAAGACTTCAGGAAAATCACACACCACTTGCAACTTATCAATCACTGCTTGATTCTCCAACGATAAGGATGCCATCAAGGAAAACATCAAGATCCCATCGCGTTCTAATTGCTTCAGCTGCTTAGTAGACAAAAATTCTGCTCCACTTTCCTCTTCAGTAGAAGAGAAACGCACCGACTTACTAAAACAATTAATGAGAACATGGTTGTACTCTAACCAGTTCATACCAAGAATTACATCCATTCCACTCAGAGGCAGACAAACTAAATCAATCTCAAAATCACGATCAAACATAGACATAGGACATCGTAAACAAACAAGAGAAGTAGTCACCGAACCCTTAGCTGGAGTTTCGACGACCATTTCTCCACTCATATCAGACACAGCAAGACCCAACTTAGAAGCACAATCAAAAGCAACAAAACAATGTGTAGCACCAGTATCAATAATAGCAACTAAAGGAGTATTGTTAATATAACAAGTACCTCTGATCAAACGATCCTCATTTTCAGTCTGAGTACCAGTCAAAGCAAACACTTTCCCTCTAGTCTGAGTCTTCTTCGGATTCGTACACTGAGACCCAATATGACCCTCTTCTTTGCAGTTAAAACACACAATGTCCGCATGCTTACACTCTGCAAGTGTATGTCCTTTACTGCCACAACGAAAGCACCGTTTAATATCCTTAGTACAAGCAGTACTCTTATGGCCTTTCTCGCCACAAGTGTAACAAACAACCTCAGCACCAGCATCCTTCTTATTAGACCTCCTCTCATCATTAGCTCTTCCTTTTCCTTTGTCAGCAGGAGCACTGTAAGGCTTTGGGCGACTTTGTTGGCCCTTACCCCTCTTCTCACTCATAATCTTATAATGAGCTTTGCTGTCATCTTCATAGATTCTGCATCTGCTCACCAAAGCAGAAAAGTCACGGATCTGTTGGTAACCAATGGCTCGCTTAATGTCAGCACGCAAACCATTCTCAAACTTGATACACTTGGAGAACTCAGCATTGTCCCCCGTGTAGTGTGGATAGAACTGAGCCAGCTCCACAAACTTTGCTGCATACTCCGTCACCGACATGTTTCCTTGCTTTAGCTCAAGGAACTCGATCTCTTTTCTCCCGCGAACATCCTCAGGAAAATATCTGTTTAGGAATTCTCTCTTAAACACAACCCAAGTAATAACTGCATCATCCTGCTCTAGGGTAGGTTGGAGGCTCACCCACCAGTCATCAGCTTCCTCAGCCAGCATATGCGTTCCAAAACGCACCTTCTGATCATCGGTACATTGCATAACTCTGAAAATTCTCTCAACCTCCTTGAGCCACGTCTGTGCTCCATCAGGGTCGTACCTTCCTTTGAAGGTAGGAGGATGATTTCTCAGAAAGGTCTCCAACATCCTCACATCCGCATTCGCACCAGCACCAGCATTTGGATGTTGTCCCACAGCTTGGGCTACAGCTTCCAAAGCAGCAGCAATCGCAGCATCATTTCTTCCAGCCATTCTAGTCCTCTTATAGCAAATAAGGTTCGCAGCCTCCAGGTCTCTTCTCTGCACAACACACAACGTTTAGAATATCATAATAGTGGTATTCCAACTCCTAAAGACACAACTCGACTCACTACTTGGCCGGACGGACCGACCTGCTCTGATACCAATTGTAACACCCCGTTTTCCCAACATAAAAATTTCATTTAAAAATCAGAGTATTTTGATCACAAACGGAATGTCACATACTTCATTTAAATCATAAAAGGGATAATAATAATTATCCTTCAAATTCAACATCATGAAAATCTTAAAAACTGATGCAACGGAAAATAGTTCAACATTTAAAAGTCTTGGCACGCAGGCCTTATTGAAAAATCTCAGAAATTAGTTCATGAAAGAGACACGTAAGGAATAGAAGTAAATGCAAGCCCCCATCCCGTTACGTATCAGAGCACCTAGACACCAACTGAGAGTCCACTCATGAACGCCTCTAATCTTTATTACCTGCACATTACCCACGGTCGAGGCAACATATACGCAGAAGGGGTGAGATTTCATAATCAATACATTAAGCATATAATCCAATAAAATGCATTTAACAACTTAAACATTAATAACATGTCAACAATTAACAATCAGTATATTTTTCATGTCATAACAAATACAATCATCAAAAATCATTACTAATTTTCATCACAAATCATAATCAACTTAACACTCAACTTGACGACACAACTCATCTTTGACCATGCAACTCTATCAACTCAACAACAACTTGACAACACGACTCATCCTTGACCATGCAACTCTATCAACTCGACAACAACTCGACAACTTAGACATCATGAACTTCTTGATATGCAAATGCATGTGGTACCAATCAGCAACAAAATGAGCATAATAGGCTCTTCAACGTGTGAGCACAAAGGCTGCCGGGCCTAAAGCCCCCAACTTTAATGAGCACAAAGGCTGCCGGGCCTAAAGCCCCCAACTTTAGTGAGCACAAAGGCTGCCGGGCCTAAAGCCCCCAACTTTAGTGAGCACAAAAGCTGCCGGGCCTAAAGCCCCCAACTTTAATGAGCAAAGGCTGCCGGGCCTAAAGCCCCCAACTTTAATGAGTATGCAATGAACTCAACTTCCAACAACTTAGACAACGACGTGTACAACTCATACGACTCATAATCATGGACGACTTCTTAAATTCCAACAACATAGACCGACTCATGCAACCTCAAGACACTAACAATCGACAACAGAAAACAGCAGCAACATACAACAATTAACAACGCTTGAATGTGTTAACATTCACATAAAGAATTAATTACATCAATATAAATATCGTAAAACATCATTATAGCATTCATGCAGCAACACTTCTAGTTTCAGTCACCATAACAGACTTCTGGAGCTTATGAAAGCATCCTAAACAGCTCTCTAACTTACTTCTAAGGTCATCTCAAGACTACACGTGCGAAAGGATCGCATCGGGACAATTTTGGGCAACTAACAGCCTAACTCGCAGTGGCGAGTAACTTCACTCGCAATGGCGAGCAAAGTGTGCATTCTGGGTTCCTACGTATTTACTCGCAGTGGCGAGTTATTCTGCTCGCGGTTGCGAGCTCACAGGTCACTCGCAGTTGCGAGTTGCATTGCTCGCAGTTGCGAGTTCTGGGTTCTAGCTCGCAGATGCGAGTGTTCTTGCTCGCAGGTGCGAGCGATGAATGTCAGTACGGCCAGAAACCTAAAAATCACAACTTTTCACCTATATTCACGATTCCTTCATCCAAATAGCATCTAATTATCATCTTAAGTCATATCTAAGGTCTGTACACTAATTTTGCATCAATCTAACATCTGTTCTTGATTCATTCATCAAAATTGATCCTAAACCTAATTACCAATTCTCACCAAAACTTAACCTAATCATGCTAAATTCATCCTATAGAATTATACCCTTAATAATATTGAAAATTAGTCTCACCCTTACCTTGTAATTGCAGAATCGATAGCCTCTCCCTCTGGTTCTCCTCTTCTGACTTTTCTCCCTTTTCTCCAAAAGCGTTTCACGTAAAAACGTTTCCCACTTATGTCTGTATTATTTATTTACTCTTATTACTCATCTCACCTATAAACTTACTCTTTCCACCTCACAGCCCAACTTCTAATATTTTTATTTTATTTCTAATATCCTATTTTATTTAATAATAAAATAAGTCACACCAACATAACAACTTCACAACATCATATACTCCACATAATTTCTTCATAAATCGTATAACTTACTCAAATCATAAATCACATAAATTACTCAAATTATAAATCATATAAGCATATATTTATAAATATATTCTAAACTTCATTGAATTAATTAAATAGTTAAGACGGGCGTTACAGGTGACATTTGGAAACAATGACAAAGGTAAGATCAGAGGTAAAGGTACTATAGGTAAACCTAACTCTGCTAAGATAGAAAATGTTCAGTATGTAGAAGGTTTAAAACACAATCTACTTAGCATAAGTCAATTGTGTGATAGTGGATTTGAAGTGATCTTTAAACCTAACATATGTGAAATAAGACAAACCTCCTCTAACAAACTGTTTTTCTCTGGATCAAGAAGAAAGAACTTGTATGTCTTAGAACTAAATGATATGCCTGCAGAATCCTGTTTTATGTCTCTTGAAAAGGACAAATGGATTTGGCACAAAAGGGCTGGTCATATAAGCATGAAAACCATTGCTAAACTTTCTCAACTTGATCTAGTTAGAGGTTTGCCTAAGATTAGCTTTGACAAGGATAAGATCTGTGAAGCATGTGTCAAAGGTAAACAAGTGAAAAGTAGTTTTAAAACCATTGAGTTTGTTTCAACTCAGAAACCTTTAGAGCTTCTTCACATTGATCTTTTTGGTCCAGTTCAAACTGCAAGTCTAACAGGCAAAAGGTATGGTTTTGTTATTGTTGATGACTTTTCCAGATTTACATGGGTTCTATTTTTAAAACACAAAGATGAATCTTTTGAAGCTTTTCAAAACTTTTGTAAAAGAGTTCAAAATGAAAAAGGTTCCAATATCATTACAGTGAGGAATGATCATGGAGGAGAATTTGAAAATGCATCCTTCAAAACATTCTTTGATGAAAATGGTATTAAACATAATTTTTCTTGTGCAAGAACTCCTCAACAAAATGGAGTTGTTGAAAGGAAAAATAGGACTTTGCAAGAAATGGCTAGAACAATGTTAAATGAATCAAATGTTGAAGATTATTTTTGGGCAGAAGCCATTAACACATCTTGCTACATTTTGAATAGAGTTTCAATAAGAAAAGTTCTTAATAAAACCCCATATGAACTCTGGAAAAACATTAAACCTAGCATATCTTATTTTCACATATTTGGCTGCTATTGCTACATTCTGAACAATAAAGAAAAATTGGGTAAGTTTGATCCTAAATCAGATAAAGCTATCTTTTTAGGATACTTTACAACTTCTAAAGGTTATAGAGTGTACAATCTAAAAACCCAGACAGTTGAAATTAGTATGCATGTCATATTTGATGAGTATGATGAACATTCTCAACCAAAAGAAAGTGAAGACACAGAAGTGTCAACACTTCAGAATGTTCCCAGTCAGAACATTGACACTCCAGTTGAGAAAGAAGATGATCAGAATGTTCAGGATCAAACCTTCCAAAGTCCACCAAGAAGTTGGAGAATGGTAGGAGACCATCCTGTAGATCAAATCATTGGAAGCACAAATGATGGTGTAAGAACCAGATTGTCCTTTCAAGATACCAACATGGCAATGATCTCTCAAATGGAACCCAAGTCAATCAATGAAGCTATTATTGATGACTCCTGGATTGAGGCCATGAAGGAGGAACTTTCTCAGTTTGAAAGGAACAAAGTTTGGAACCTGGTTCCAAATAATCAAGAGAAAACCATCATTGGAACAAGATGGGTTTTCAGAAACAAGCTTGATGAAAATGGTAAGGTTGTCAGAAACAAAGCAAGGTTAGTTGCTCAAGGTTACAACCAACAAGAAGGTATTGACTATGATGAGACCTTTGCACCAGTGGCAAGGTTAGAAGCCATCAGAATTCTCCTTGCATATGCTGCACATAAAAGCATTAAACTTTTTCAAATGGATGTTAAAAGTGCATTTTTAAATGGTTTTCTAAATGAAGAAGTTTATGTAAGTCAACCTCCTGGTTTCATAAGTAAAGAAAAACCAGATCATGTTTTCAAACTCACTAAAGCACTCTATGGTCTTAAACAAGCTCCTAGAGCTTGGTATGATAGACTTAGCACATTTTTAATTGAAAATGGTTTTTCAAGAGGAAAAATTGATATCACACTTTTTAGAAAAACACATGATTCTGATTTACTTATTGTTCAAGTTTATGTGGATGATATTATTTTTGGTGCCACCAAAATGAAACTGTGTGAAGAATTTTCCAACCTTATGCAAAGTGAATTTGAGATGAGCATGATGGGTGAACTTGGTTTCTTCCTTGGTTTACAAATCAAACAACATCCAAATGGAATTTTCATAAGTCAAGAAAAATATGTCAAAGACATTCTTAAGAAATATAAAATGAATGAGGCAAAAATCATGGTCACCCCTATGCATCCATCTTCAAGTTTAGATAAGGATGAGAGTGGAAAATCTATTTCTGAAAAAGAATATAGAGGCATGATAGGCTCATTATTATATTTGACTGCTAGCAGACCTGACATTATGTTTGCAGTAGGTTTATGTGCTAGATTTCAAACTTGTGCAAAAGAATCCCATTTAACTGCAGTTAAAAGGATTTTTAGATATCTAATAGGTACTACTGATCTTGGCCTTTGGTATAGAAAAGGTTCTAGTTTTGATCTTGTAGCATATTGTGATGCTGATTATGCTGGAGACAAAGTTGAGAGGAAAAGTACAAGTGGCTCATGTCAATTCTTGGGACAAGCATTGATTGGATGGTCTTGCAGAAAGCAAAACACCATTGCTCTTTCCACAACTGAAGCTGAGTATGTATCTGCAGCTAGTTGTTGCTCTCAAATTTTATGGGTAAGAAATCAGTTGGAAGACTACTCATTAAGGTACACAAGTGTTCCTATTTTCTGTGATAACACAAGTGCAATTAATCTTTCTAAGAATCCTATTCAGCATTCTAGGTTTAAACATATTGAAATAAAACATCATTTCATTAGAGACTATGTTCAGAAAAAGAATATTGCATTAAGCTTTGTTGAGACTGAAAATCAACTAGCTGACATTTTCACAAAACCTCTTGTTGAGGATAGATTCAATTTTCTTAAAGAAAAATTGTCAATCATAAAAAATCCCAATAAAGATTGATTACAGATCACTAAGGGCCTTACACTAAACCCCTTGATGTCATCTGATGCAAATCAGATAGATCTATCACAATCAGAACATTCATCAGAATGTTCCTGAGTTCAGAATGTTCCTGAGCTCAGAATGTTCCTGAGTTCAGAATGTTCATCAGGTCAGAATGTTCATATGATCAGAATGTTCATCCTAACATTCATTCAATCAACATTCACAAGTTTGTTCATCTGAGTTTCATCCTTTCAGGATGTCCATAAAACTCAGTTATATTCAAAACTTGATTTCTGGGTCAACTATCTCATGCGTGAGATTTTGTGTTGACTTTCTCCAAAAATCCTTCTATAATCTCAAGCATTTAATGTTTGGTTATAAGAAGATGAGTTTAAGGTTTAACCATCATGTAAAACCTGAACTATCAAATCAACCAATCCCTTCCATTTCCCACAAACGGCTACTTTTTTCTCTCTCTCCTCTGACCGTTACTTTTCTGCAGTTTCATCTTTTCCAATGCAAAACTGCCATCATTTCCTTTCTCTCTTTCTTTCCCTTCTGCACGTTTGGTCTATATAATCAGTAACCACCTCTGATTATTTCACAACTATCTCAATCCAAAACTTCTTTCTTCTCACTCTCAAAACTTTTAAACCCTCTGTTTCTCTCACTTACGAGGAACATGGCAAGAACCAAAACTACTCAAAAATTCTCTGATGAAGAAATTCCTCAAGAGGAACATTCTCAATCTCCACCACTAAACGCTGCTGCTGGTCAATCCTCTGATCAACAACCACTAAGTGAAACCCCTGTTCACACTGTTCTTCCAGATGTGGTCTATCCTGCTTTTGATCCACCCAAATCCTCAAAATCAAAAGCCTCTAAGAAACCTATCACCAAACCCAGACCTATCCCTACTAGAAGATCATCTAGGATGAAACATTCAGCAAAGGAACCTAAGGTCTCACATGTGAATCTTGTCTCTGACGAAGAGAATAAGACAGATTCAAGTGATGATGAAAGAGAAGAAGATACTGAAGAGGATTCAGAAGAAGAAATGGAAATCCCTGAAGATGAAGAGGAAGAAAAAGTGGAAGAAGACTCTGAACAAACTCTCTCTGAAATAGTGAAATCCATGAGAGTACACTCAAAGAAAGGTAAGAAAGTTGCCACTCCCTCTCCATCAAAAGGAAATTCATCATCTCAGAAAGATGAAGATGAGAATGATGAGGAAGAGTCTGAAGAAAAGGCTCCTGAAGAAGAAGAGAATATCTCTTCTAAGAAACATGGCAAAGGAAAAGACATTGCCAGGGTTGCTGCTGTTCTAAAGGCTCAGAAAGCAGAGAAGATTGCTCTCAGACCAATAAGCAGAACAAAGTTCTTTGACTTTGAAAGCTTGGAGACAAAAGGATGGAACCTGAAGAAGTTCACTGATCCACAAGGCTGGACTAACTTTGTGTCTCTACAAGAGCACACATATGAAGGTTTGGTCAGAGAGTTCTACACCAACCTGGTTGTGAAGCAAAAGAAAAGGGAAAATGAGAACTTTCTCATCTCTTCTGTAAAAGGAGTTCAGATCACTATCACTCAAGATTTCCTCTCTGAAGCCTTGAAAATTCCTAATGAAGGTAACAAACTGTTTTCTTGCTCATGGTATAATGATGTTAGGGTTAACCGTAATCAACTCATAGTCAAATATACCAAAGAAAATCACACCTTTAACTCCACAAATCTAGAGGATATCCCAAAAATCCTTCACAACATGGTTAGACATACTATAGTACCCAAGGGTGGATCATTTGATGTTGTATCTGATATGGACTTATGCATCATCTATCACCTCATGAACAAAACCAAGCTGAACCTCTGTTTCATCATCATTCAACATATGATTGATTCTTGTTTAGCCTACAAACAAACAGTTGCTGGGTTACACTATGGAATGCACCTAACCCCTATATTTCAGAAGGCAAAAGTGCCACTTGAGGGAGAACCACGCAAGCTTGACTTTATGAAGTTCACATTCAAGACTTTAGGTCAACTTCGCATCACCACCTCAAACATGCCATCTTTCACAACCTCTGGAACTTCTGGATCTGCTAAGAGATCCACTGCTCAGAAGGTTCAGAAAACCAGGAAGAAAAGAAAGGTAGAAGAGATTAGAGATGAATCTCCTAAGAATACAGAAGCCAGACCTCCCTCTCCACCAGCTATGGAGTTGTTTTCTCAAGTTTCTCAACTTGCAAAGGAGATTGTTCAAGAAGGAAGCTCTCAGTTCAAGGCATTGATTGGTGAATCAATGACTGAAGATGATGCTCAGAAGGATGATAATGCATCTCTTCAAAGGGAAGCTGAGAATGTTAAGCAAGCTACTGAAGGTATTTCTCAGATGGATGATAAGGAAAACTCTGTTGATCCAAATCAAAGAGTTGAAGAAAATATTGAGAAAATTGCTGAGACTGCTGATAAAGATACTCAGGAAGTGGCTGAGATCTTAGCATCAAACATGTCCATTGAGGAAGATGCTCAAGTGGAACACATGGAGTTCTCAACTGGATTTGATCTCAATATTGAAGATGTCAACACTGATTTCAACAATGAAGTGTTCCAAGATGGTCAGGAAACCACTCAACATGTGCAGGAACCAGCTGCAGTTCAGAATGTTGAAGTCTCTGAAACTCAGAATGTTGAAATTCCTGCTGAAGAGATTCCAGTCAATCAGAATGTTCAAGTTTCTGCTGGTTTGAATGCATCAAATGAGCCTCTTCTTGCTCAAGGTAGCCAGCTGTCAGCAGATCCAGTGCATATGGCCTCAGGATCTTTGCCCTCTGCTGAGGTACAACTCATGGCTCAAACTGGTCAAAATGTTAACCTCTCATCCTCCACAATGGGATCTGTTGCTGGTGCAAGCAACTTTTTGGTTTCTAATCTCCCTACTCCAGACACCATTCCTTCATACACTCCACCTCCACCACCAATGAAAACCACCACCACTAGCAAGCTACCTAACATGGCTGCTCTGTTTGACTCCCTCAACACCTTTGTGACTGCCAACAGAGAGAAAGCTGAAGCTTCTGATGCTGCTCCACCTACTGCACCTGCCAAGCCTTCAAGGGCTGAGAAGCTGGCCTCTAGGGCACTCAGGATCTCCACCAAGACACACAAAATTGTCTGTGCTTTGGCTGATTGGACTACCAATATCCATGCTCCTGGATTGGCTATCCCTGGTCCAATCTTTGCTGATCAATCCATCTTTGATGAAGAACCATCCTCTGATTCTGGGGATTCTACTCCCTGAATCTTTCTTTGTTGTCCTCCCTATCCTTTTTGCAGATGACTAAAGGGGGAGAAGCTTTAGGATTTAAGTCTTAAGTTTTTCTTAGTTTTAGGCCCTAAGTAGGTCTAGTGATCACTAGTTATTGGAGTTAGAAACTTCACTTTTTGCTTGATCACATGCTTTGAATTTCTTTTTGTTTTTGAACCATATATTCATGTAATTGTACTTCATGCTTTACATTAATGAATGATATTGAGTTTGGTTCAAATCTGCATAATTTTTATTTTATGCAATGTATTATGAAATTAAGGTGGAGCTTTTTAAAGTTCTTAAAAACTCTGCATAATGGATTATAAAAATGAGGGGGAGCATTAAAATAAATGTTTAAGCTCTGTTATTCTTCATATAATCAAAATCCTTAATCCTAAATCATAGGTTTATCATCTTCAAAAAGGGGGAGATTGTTGAGGCAAAATCCCTGAATTAATTTTAAAGATAATAAACCAATATGATTAAAGAATTAATGGACTTTGATTATTTCCTTGGTATTTAACTTGTGCTCTTGAGTGTTTTACTAAGACAGGAACAAGGTTTAAATCATACCAAGAATCAAGAAATCAAAGGACATTAAAATTCAAGATCTAACACTGAGATCAGAAGGTTAGATCAGAATGTTGCTCAGAGATCAGAATGTTCGCACAAGAGATCAGAAGGTTGCTTCTATACAAGCCCAGAATCTCAAGAACATGGATCAAAGTCATGCAAGGCACATGTGACATAAATAAATGTCAAGAGAAGTACTTTTGCATGGATCAATCAAGCAATAAAGGCATATACAAGGATTATGTCAAAAAGGATACTTTATGTTCATTTAAGACTATGAACATTAAAGTCCTAGGAATATTCCACAAGAGAATATCATCCTAGATGTTAATATCACTGCTCTTCATGGTGTCTCACTATTAGGATTTGGTTACATCAAATGGTAGTCTTACAAATCATCCTAAGTGAAACAAATGGAACATTCTGATGGTCAGAATGTTCAGCTCAGCACAGGCTTACTTTATGAACAGTACAGTAGGTGAAAAGCAAAAGCAAAAGCAAAGCAAATCTGTCTTGCTCAATCAGAGATAGACACGTATGAGAGTTGGTACAGAACAAGGACCACACAATCTCTCAAAGCCTGTGTATGAAGATGCAGAATCCCACTATATCCTCCTGCACCAAGTTCCAAGGCAGATCTGGCAACTGAACTTTCTGAAGTATGAAGAAAAGTCCATACTTTGGTTATTGCCCAGAAATTCATATGAAAAGCATATGACACGCCCATAACTTCATATGTTCATTCATATATGATGAACCCAGATGAAGAACATGATGAACCCAGATGAAGATCATCATGAACGCATCAACATTCTGAAGTTCATCAGAGATCAGAATGTTTGCCCAGAATTTCAAGTAAAGGCTTGTGGGACCCAGGACACATGGCATAACATCATTGGACACCCCACAACGGCCATATGAGCCCAAGGACTCTATAAATACAGTTCAAAGGCTCAGCATTACTTGCACCATTGCAAAGCATACAAGAAAACAACTTGATTTTGTTTGAAGCTCTTGCAAACTGAAATTGATCAATCTCTAAGGCTTTCATTACTTAGTGCAAATCAATACTCCTTGTTATCTCTAAGATAACTCCTTTCTCTTCTTCCTCCTCTGTTTGATTCACAAACATTCAACTTCCATACAAATTGTAACTAAGTCTCATCTAGCTTTAGGGGTACTAAAGTGTTAGTTTGAGCAAAGGTTGTAAAAGTCTAAGTGGGTAACTTAGCAAGAAGGTGCAAGCCTGCTGAGGCTTAGAGAATACAGGATTGTAATTGTTCAGGTGAACAAAGATTGTAAGGTGCAGGACTTGAGAGGTTATCTCAAGCATCATAGTGGAAACTCTCACAAGATTGTGAGGAGAGGACTAGCCCACATTGGGTGAACCTCTATAAATCTCTGTGTGTTCTTTCTTTCTTCCTTATACTCTTTAATTTCAGTATACACAACACACACCAACACATTTACTTTATTAATCAGTTTCTGTGTATGAACTTCAGAACGTTCTGAGTTCAGAAAGTTAACTTAACCACTCCAAGTAAACTACTTGAGAATAACTTTTAAGTTTCAGGATAATTTTTAAAGGGTCACAATTCAAACCCCCCCTTTCTTGTGACTATTTTATCTACTTCAGTTACTACCTATTATCACCTTTCATTCAAGAACATATCTACCCATTTTTGTAATTATCAATGTTGTTTCATTGCATAGGCCTGCTGATTGGTCTAATTTTTCAATAACATCAGAGGGACTCCAACTTTTAACTTGATTTTGTGATTAGGTAGTCCAGATGCAGTAACGGTGTTAAGAAATTCTGGTGTGTGAACATCATCCGGCCTATTCACCATGGTCAATTTATTTATAAAACTAAAGTATAAAATAGATAAAACTAAAATATAAAATTCATTTATTCTGATGTAGCTGCATCTTCCATGACAGAAAGATGTTATTGTACGCTTCGAAACTCAACCGTAGAAAATCACTAAATAGGACTGACATGTGCAGATAGACCTTTGATCACATATTTGATAGAGTTATAACCATCCAATTTTATAAAAAAATTAAAAAAATATTGACCATCGATCCAATCACTTATATATCAGTATCTTTTACAATTGAATTTGATCAAACATATGACAGATTTACTATGTTTCTTAGCATACATATAGTTTTCTTTTTCTAATAGTGTTAACATGCATATTGGTTGTTCTCAAACAAATTGATACGTTATCGAATATATGAATGTTAATATATATTTAAAAACACTTGAGTAATGAATAGAATAAAAAGAAATCAACATTTTTCATTGAGTTCAAACATATTGATCACTACACACATTGGGAGAATACTTTAATGAAATAGATGGTCCGATACTCGAAATAGAAACTTCTAAACCGAAATTGACAACATAGTCGACTCAAAACTATACTTTTCCTTAAGTCTAGTAACAAAATAGATAGTTCGGATACTCGAAATATAAATAGCTAAACCAAAATTGACAACATTGTCGAATCAAAACTATACTTTTCCTTAAGTCTAGTAACAAAATAGATAGTCCCGATACTGGAAATAAAGTTATCTAAACCAAAATTCACAACATAGTCAACTCAAAAATACATTTCTTTAATTCTAGTAACGCCTCACAATAAAATAAAGTCTCATTTTCCCCAACAACGGGAGCACTGATCTTGCTAGGAGAACCTTCTATAGAATTTTGGCGCCTCAATCATCTACTTCCACTGGTTATATGGTCTTGATCCATAAATAACTATGCAATCCCACACCTGTTGCAACAATCATCTACCAAGACTACTGCGGTAGTTTCCTTGTCCAAGATTGATCAACAA
This sequence comes from Medicago sativa, assembly GCF_051527215.1. NCBI lineage: Eukaryota > Viridiplantae > Streptophyta > Magnoliopsida > Fabales > Fabaceae > Medicago > Medicago sativa. The sequence goes on from NC_140753.1 coordinate 7,911,272, forward strand.
AATCCCTCGTAAGCCAACATCTTAAAAAATAAATTAGAAAGTGAGTATATGAATCGTATGCACCAAAATATTTATATATATTTGTTTATAAATTAACTCACCAGAAATCCAAAGATAACAACATATGTGGTTTCTTCTCATTGTAAAATTGGAAATTAGTAAAATCATGGTGAAATGGAGTAGGAATAATAGGATACAAATAGACATGAGTGGCAGTTTTTCAATGAAAAATTTCATAGCAAGAACAAACTTTGGATAAGTTATAAACTGACCAAACATATCTTTGATATTGATGCCAAATTTACCAAAACTATTGAACACTATGGTCACCCAAGCACCGAGATCTATGTTATAGAAATCACGAAGAGCATGTCATCCTTTTGTCAAAAACATCATACTATTGACCCTTTTTACATCCTTGAAATAAAACGAAAGCATTAAACAGATTCACTTATATTACTATATTCGTACTCGAAGGAAGAAAAATATGAATGCATACTTACATAATGAGCATCAAACTCCATGTAATATGTCCTATATTTAACTCGCATATCATTGACAATCTTATGCAATTCGATAACGGGTTCCAGATCTAAAGGATCTATAGAAAGAACAAAAGTAAATATTCAGTCAATCTGTCAAGAAAATATAAGCTAAACCCAAGTTTCGATACATTTATAAAGGAATGTCATGGCTATACCAGTCAAGCTATGCAAGTAGAGTTTGGGTGTTATTATTATAAGCCATGGCTGAGATGTGTCATTGAGGTTCCTGGAATAAAAATTCACACTTCAGAAAGACATATCAAGTTTTATCTTTGCACATATACTTGGTCGAAAACAACAGCTTGAGTCTTGAATGTATCAAAATAAAACTAAGATTTTTCTGATGTCCATATGCAATAAATTCACTGTTCACCGCATAAGAAAATCTCATTGTAAAAAACAAATTCAGTTTAAGCTGCTATACTATAGTTAATAAAAAGTTATCAGAAAATTTGAAGTTCTACTTAAATATGATGGTGATGCACAAATTGATGATAAAACCAATAAGAAAGTAGAGGATCATCTTCTGAAAATACACTTTATACTCACCGGTTGTCTTTGAGCATGCATTTCAATCATTAGCCAACAGGCCTTCGATCAAATATCAGTTTGACCTTAGAATCCAATGTCAAAGTATAAAATACTTCACGCCTAAGCTAATGAAACTACAAAAATGATATCAAACACTTTAATCAATAACTTTTATTAGCACCTAAGGAGCTAATATATGATACATAAATATACACTCATATAGTAACTTCCACCACAACAGAAAGGCCAAATATCACAATTTAGTTTTCAATAATTAAGATGCAAATATATGTCTATTATGTACATTAAATAGGCATCAGTTTAAACACATCTTGCTCTATCCTAGAATTTGAACGTGAAAAGTTACAATTTAAACAAATTTAATGGAGACAAAGAACTTATTCTAAACATCCATACATGTTGAGTTCACTAATTTGTAGTTCCTTATGAATGCAATAGAAAGATAAGGAGTACCTTAAAGGATTCTCCTCCTTAATTAACCATGGTCTCACGGGTTAAGGTTGCGATGAGAGTGTGAAGTCACACGCCGACGATATCCACTGACAATCTAAAGCTTCATCTCTAGCTAGGAGTACCTAAAAGGATCCTCCATTTTGATTTTTCTCAAATAGCTCCATTTCTTGCCAAAGGAAAGCTCAGATTTTGAATCCAATTTGATAGAACCACGGAGTAAGAAAAATTATTACCTGACATAAGAGGACTTCAAGATTTAATTAAGAAAAACATATGCATAAGAACATGGGTGGTGAAAGTGAAATCCAATGAGGCAATACATCAAACATGTAAAAGGGAAAGCAACTAAAAATTGAACACATAATTTTAAGAGTACCTTTTTTATCATCTTGTTTGAGCAATTCCTACTATTCGAAATACTTAAATGAAGTTCTAAATGATTTTTTTTTAAAAATGGCACAAAAAGAATTTTCATATATCCAATTTATTTTCCACTGACTTCATTCTTCCTTTAAGTGATATATGAAATTCAGTCTTAGTTTCTTGTTAAAACATACATTTCAATAATAATAGTCATAAATTCGTTTATCTCATTCTTAATCTTAAACCTAGCCACTTTAACTCATACCAGAAAGTGTTATCAAATTTCCATACCAGTAATTCTTCTTTCAAGGTTCTACCATAATCACTTTGTATTGCTGATGAAGTAGTTTTGCATCAAAAACAAGATAAGTATTTGTATCGTCTCCACAGGGATTAGTGCGACATCACGGATATTTCAACATCAAATATCATTCTAAGTAAAAAGGGTGATTGTTTGTTTGAATTTACAACTATGTTAACTAAATGCAAAAAGTAAAAGATGAGATTAATAAGGATTGAAACTTGTTAGGAGTAGCGTTCCTTAACCAAGCGTCACACGTAAACTAATGATCCATACGAATTCTAGCTTTGTAAACAACATTATCACAATCAATTCTAAACTATCCTTCGTGTCCAAAGTGATATAATTAACTCTAAGGTATCGTTTAAACATTCGTGTCCAAATCCCTTAAACGATAACAAAGTCGATCGAATAACCTAATCGACCGTGTCCAGCCTGATTAAATATCCGAAAGCATTTAACTCTTGATTATGGTGATTATCACAAGATTAACAAAGATGTCAAGTAAGTTAACCTAAGATATATTGCTATTCTAGCTCTAGATTCAAGAGTTTGTGTCCAAATCATCTTGAATCTCATTGAAAGCATTAACACAAGAATAACAACAATATTGAATATAAATTGCTAGAATCATATTTTGCAAGATCAAAAGATTACATGTTAGCAAGAATCAAGTACCTCTCATCCCAACAAAGAGTGTTTAGCTACACATCATCATGGAAGCCTTGCAAGGATGGATTGAAAAGGAAGGAACCATTACACTTGTGATGTCTCAACAAAGGAATAAGGATCCAACTTCCAAAATCACTCTCACTTCATATGATCTACCCTATTTTCTCTCTAAGATATTACAATGAAAACTAAGAGAAAAGCTATGAAAAACTAACTAAGTTCTAAGACTATCTAATTATTTCCCCTAATGAACTACTAATATATATAATAAAGCAAGCCCCAAAATATCTAAAAATAATATCTAACATAATATCTAATAATATCTTACATAAATATCTTACATAAATATCTTACATAAATAGCAAGTGGGCCACTTGAGTGAGGCTAAACTTCTATTTTAAAGGGATGAGTTTTTTACACCTACGCTAATAGCGAAATATACGCTATTAGCGTGGTTGGTCGGCCTAAGTTCTGGCCAATTGCAGTGTGCCACGTTGGTCCTTGACCCTGTTCTTCACCCTTGGTACGCTAATAGCGTAGTCTTCTGGAGCTTTTACGCTAATAGCGTAATTTACGCTAATAGCGTATTTCTTCAAACCCAGATTCTGCTTCGCTCCAGGTACGCTAATGGCGTACCTCTCTGGCCCAATTTCGCTAATAGCGTGGAATACGCTAATAGCGAATTCTTCAAAACCAGCTTTTGCTAATTTGCACTTTTTCATGATTTTTGGTCTTTGATCAGTGTCTTGAGGATAATTCCTGCACAAAAGGATAGAGTAAGATATATAAAGCGTAATAAGGCATTTAACACTTATTTCTCGGCTTTTCCGTCAATTACTTGCAGAACAAGTAACAAAAAGTGCTTAAAATATAACACGAAATTAACACTTTTTAGCACTTATCAAACTCTCCCCAACTTAACTCTTTGTTTGTCCTCAAACAAAAGATCAAACAAGTAAATGACAAGACACAAGTACAAAAGGTTTTGAAAACTTTCTCAGACGAATGATTTAAAAGTGAATGCGCGGGCAAGTCTAAGTTTCCAACTAATCTAAAATTCTACTACCAACATGAGATGAGTCCTAAGTACAAAGTTCATGTCAAATATTTCAAGACAATAATATAATTATTCACGAACCACACCTAACACACTTCTTTGAAAGTAGATAAACAATTGAAAACATAAAAATGAGGGTTATGAACACACATCCGGCAATCAAGTTATGTGTCCATCCAAATATCATTTCGAAAGGCATGAAAACATGGATCAAAAGGTCTTTGAGGGTTATAACTTGGCTTGGCTACAAAAGAAATGTCATATGTGGGGCGATTGAAATCAAAAAGCCTATCAAAGAGAAACATTTCTTGTATCAACCATTAAAATCCACAATCTTTCCTACCAATCATCACAAACCCTTGGTGCTTAAACATGACAAACTTTGATCTTGACAACTTATTTTCTTTTTGGATTTTTCTTTCTTTTTCTCCTTTTCTTTTTCTTTTCATGTACACATTGTTTTTCTTTTCTTTTTATATTTACAACAACATGTTGTCTTGATCAAAGATAAAATTACACCATTATACTTGACAAAAGATTTACATCTACCTTCTCTCCCCAACTTGAATCAAAATACACCCTATTTGAATGTTCCCTTACTCTAAGGCAAAAGAGACAAATAAACATTGAAGGTTTAGGGTTCAATAATTAAAAACATATCAGAGTCTTAAAGTGTGTCAAAAATGAACTGGATATTGAAAAGTTTTAAAGGCAAATTCATCAAGCATTGAGCTTATGAATTGACAGTTCGTAATTGAGGACTCCGATTCATTTGGCTCAAGTGGGTTAGCAAATACTCGCTCTTCTCACAAAGTAGGCTATTTGTGGTCAAGTATGTTTCACTCATTAACAAAAAATGTGCCTTGATCACTTCCATGCCTTCACACAATTCAAAACAATTATTGGATTTAAAATAACACAATCGAGTTAAACAATGAATCCGGTCTCCTTGCATATGTACAAACACTTGAGGTTTCCTCACTTTTAGGCTAGAACTAAGTGGTTCACAAACAAACACATTATTGCGAAGAACTAAATGACATGAAATTTACACAAAGTACCCGTTCCATATTCGAGTAAAAACCTAGAAAAACTGGAAACTTGTACCTTGGCTTTGCGCTTTTGATCACAACTATGAATCATTACCAATCATCTGAGATTTGAAATTAAGCAAGAGTGATACAAAAGACTTCCACAATAATATGAAGTACTAAATTAACCAAAAGTGCTAACACATTATTTTAACAGTAAGAGAACTTACCAAGTTGGGTTGCCTCCCAACAAGCGCTTGTTTAACGTCGTTAGCTCGACGCCTTTTTCGTTAGGGTGGCCAAAATGAGACGGACAATACATCATCCTTTGTATTCCTTCTTTTCGAGAGGAATTCCATGAACTTAAGATACAGATGATGTGGAGTCCATGTCCTCCTTAACTTTGATTTGAACAAGGCGAAAATTTCATCAATGACCCGGTCAATTTCAGCCTTGCTCACTTTCTTCCCCTTTTGTTCAAATGTTTCTTCCTTGCTAAGTAACCGTTCCTTTCTCTCTACCACCTCTATCACTTCTCCGCTATCAACAGTTTTGTCCTCTTCAGTAAATGACTTTTCTTGAGGAAGTTCAATTTCATGTGGTGGACCACATTCCTCTACTATTGCATCTTCCTCAAGTTCAACAACACCTTCTCCAACAATCTCTCCGTCATGAGTGGATTGAATGTTGACTTGATTATCCATGATTTTAGCTTGAATCATCTCCAACCGAATTGATAAATTCCTCAATCTTTGGTTGGTATTTTGCATGTTTATCATGGATTGTTGCATGAAGATATTCAAAGTATTTTCCACATTGGTCATTCGTTCATCTTCAAAAGGATATTGCTGATGCTGTTGATATGGTTCATACTCGGGTGGAGTGTAGAAGTTGTTATAACCATGATCAGCCATGATTTTGTCTAGGTGATGATCTGAAATGGAAACAACTAACAAGAAACTTTTCTTTGTTTATCAAAGAGGGGTTAGTGGTAACAACTATTAAGTAAAGAAAAATATTTACGGAATATGTACGAATACTTAAAACAATAAATCAATCGTTCTATCTATGATATCTAAACACCAATCCCCGGCAACGGCGCCATTTTGATGAAGTAGTTTTGCATCAAAAACAAGATAAGTATTTGTATCGTCTCCACAGGGATTAGTGCGACATCACGGATATTTCAACATCAAATATCATTCTAAGTAAAAAGGGTGATTGTTTGTTTGAATTTACAACTATGTTAACTAAATGCAAAAAGTAAAAGATGAGATTAATAAGGATTGAAACTTGTTAGGAGTAGCGTTCCTTAACCAAGCGTCACACGTAAACTAATGATCCATACGAATTCTAGCTTTGTAAACAACATTATCACAATCAATTCTAAACTATCCTTCGTGTCCAAAGTGATATAATTAACTCTAAGGTATCGTTTAAACATTCGTGTCCAAATCCCTTAAACGATAACAAAGTCGATCGAATAACCTAATCGACCGTGTCCAGCCTGATTAAATATCCGAAAGCATTTAACTCTTGATTATGGTGATTATCACAAGATTAACAAAGATGTCAAGTAAGTTAACCTAAGATATATTGCTATTCTAGCTCTAGATTCAAGAGTTTGTGTCCAAATCATCTTGAATCTCATTGAAAGCATTAACACAAGAATAACAACAATATTGAATATAAATTGCTAGAATCATATTTTGCAAGATCAAAAGATTACATGTTAGCAAGAATCAAGTACCTCTCATCCCAACAAAGAGTGTTTAGCTACACATCATCATGGAAGCCTTGCAAGGATGGATTGAAAAGGAAGGAACCATTACACTTGTGATGTCTCAACAAAGGAATAAGGATCCAACTTCCAAAATCACTCTCACTTCATATGATCTACCCTATTTTCTCTCTAAGATATTACAATGAAAACTAAGAGAAAAGCTATGAAAAACTAACTAAGTTCTAAGACTATCTAATTATTTCCCCTAATGAACTACTAATATATATAATAAAGCAAGCCCCAAAATATCTAAAAATAATATCTAACATAATATCTAATAATATCTTACATAAATATCTTACATAAATATCTTACATAAATAGCAAGTGGGCCACTTGAGTGAGGCTAAACTTCTATTTTAAAGGGATGAGTTTTTTACACCTACGCTAATAGCGAAATATACGCTATTAGCGTGGTTGGTCGGCCTAAGTTCTGGCCAATTGCAGTGTGCCACGTTGGTCCTTGACCCTGTTCTTCACCCTTGGTACGCTAATAGCGTAGTCTTCTGGAGCTTTTACGCTAATAGCGTAATTTACGCTAATAGCGTATTTCTTCAAACCCAGATTCTGCTTCGCTCCAGGTACGCTAATGGCGTACCTCTCTGGCCCAATTTCGCTAATAGCGTGGAATACGCTAATAGCGAATTCTTCAAAACCAGCTTTTGCTAATTTGCACTTTTTCATGATTTTTGGTCTTTGATCAGTGTCTTGAGGATAATTCCTGCACAAAAGGATAGAGTAAGATATATAAAGCGTAATAAGGCATTTAACACTTATTTCTCGGCTTTTCCGTCAATTACTTGCAGAACAAGTAACAAAAAGTGCTTAAAATATAACACGAAATTAACACTTTTTAGCACTTATCAATTGCTTCCAGTTTTGAAACCTGTAGAAGATGACAAACACACAAAATTATACTTATGCAACTTATCACAACATGTATAGGTAGTTTAATACAAAAAATCAATGAGAGAGGAGAAGAGCAGCGAATGAGAGAGAATGAGAGAGAAGATCGTTGATGAAGAGAAAAACCTTCCGCAACTGTGCCGATTCACTGAGAACTCCAGCTTCTTCAAGCTCCTTTCCTATCAAATCAGAAAAATCAATCAAAACAACACCGGTGATACCAAAACCCTAATCGCAAAATCAAAATCAATCAAAACGTATACATGCTGAAAACGCATACCGAGAGATCGAAGGTCTTGAAAATGTTGTTGCATAGAAGCATTCTTTTTCAATAAAACTTGAAGAAGAGAACACCCAAACCTAAGACACGGAGAGCTACGCTAAAAACAATGAGAGAGAAAGAGAGAGGGAGAATTGAAGAAGAATGTCGAAAAATGAAGAAAAAAAATAACGTGGGAGAAGAGAAGAGGCTTTTGGATTTTTAGAGAAGAAATTGGAGTGAGAGAGAAGAGAAGAGGGACTGAAAATTGATGACTTTCTCTGATTACAGAGAAATGGGCGTGAGAGGGGAGAGCGAGGGAGAGAGAGAGGAAAAGGCAAGGAAATATGTTTGTTTGGTTCAGATGCCTTTGCATTGGGTAACTGCATGCCTTGGAAAGAAGCGAGCACAATTCCAATAGGTGGAATATTTGAATTTCAAAATCTGCATTTAATTAGGCACCTAAGCACACATTCCTAAAGGGTATTGGATTTGAAATTCAAAAATGCCATAAAATGTGGTTAATGCACAATTTTCCCGCTCTAAACCAAGGATTAGGGTTTTGCAATAGTTGTGTGCATTGTAGTTTAGGATTAGATAATAAGGATTATGCATTGTCTTAACAACTGAGGTAAGCTCACGAGGACCGATGATGACTATTAGACAAAGAGTTTGATGATTATGCATCACTATTTAATGAGAACCAGTCATCTCGCTCCTTTCAAAAAATCCATTTTAGTTAACGTAAGTGTAAAACTAGTTTAAGCAGACGGTCTGTATTTTTCTCTCTTGGAGAAATATCAATCGTACTTCTCTTCTTCAATGTAACAATCAATTTCCTATTCCCACAAAAAATAAATAAATATCTTTTGTCTATTCCCGGCCCCATTTATCACACCTTATTCACAATTTTGAGTGAGATTAATCTCTCTATATGTTTGTCTTCGTCTTGCTGCAAGATGCTTCCAGTGGGGTTCAATGTAGTTGAAGTTTATTCATGTTAAGGGTGAAGCTATTTACACTTCGATTAATGTATTTTCATTTCAAATTCCCAATCATTTTAAATTCCTTTTTTTTTTTTTTGGTACGTTGTTTCATTTTGAATTCCTTTTATAAAATGAAAATTACTCTTGTGAACTTCTTTTATTCGGTACAACTATTGTTAACTAATTTATTAACTTGCACATCTACATCTACATAATACTAGTTGGGCGTCCATATTAAGTTTTTTTTTATATGATTAGTGCACATATATTATTCTCCCAATAAAATGCCCAAACAAAAAATCTATCTTAAATGATTCTTTCATCTTTGTTACAATGGTTCTTATTGATAAAAAATAGCAGATAAGTGTTACTCAAACTAATAGTGATGAGTTTATAGCGGATAAATTAGTAAATTAAATTTGTAGTATTTAGTAAAATTAACAGATGAGTTATCTAATAAAAATAAAACGACACAAAAAAATAGTTTAATTAATATTTAATTTTTTTAATTAAGATAATAATGATAAAATTGATAGAAAAATGATAAACTATAAGTTTAAATGCTATTTGAAGTAAGCTAGTAAATTAGAATTACACTATAAGCTTGTGAGAAAAAACTATTATCAAACATGCTTATTTGTGATACAAGCTTATAAGCAATATGTTATCGTAAGGAGCAATGATATTCTAACAACCAAAAATCAATAACTTTTGTGACAACCACCAAATTTCAAAGGAAAAGTAGATAGTGACACGGAAACCAAAGCAATAGAGAGATAAAGTCAAAAGATAATGTGAGTATGAGAGATAAAGTTGTCACATAGGTTATCACAAAATGGTTGTTAGAATATCATTTCTCTAGTAAGTTATATGCTATAAACTAAAAAATCAGTCTTGTGAAACAGAACCAATACCCTGAAAAGTTTCAACCCTTTGCGCTAGTTATGAAACTAATGTTCAATGGATAATTTAGGTTGCTTAGAGTTCTTCACCCTATCAAATACTATATTATATGTATATTTGATATTACACCAACTTTGTCGAAGTCATTGTAATTTTTACAAACTCATGATGATACGAAATATATATTAAAGTGTATTATTTAGATATCAAATTATAATTATGTCTAACCAAAACATACATTTTTAAGTAAACATTTTGATTAGAGGAGACACATCTCATGTAAGTTCAAAGAGAACTACCAACATAATTGGATAATTAAAACTGAATTACATATAATCTACAAATTGCAAATTTTTGTGTAATATATAATTTTTTTATAAAAAATATTTAAGATAAAATGTTTTTTCTTTTTTCAAGATATGAAATTGAAAGCATTTTCAACCTCTCTCTAAATCTACAACCTATATATTTTTTTTAGTAGTGTTATAATGTAAGGAAACAAAAAAAAAGAGTTAAAATTAAGTTTCAAACTTATCTTTGAGGTTGAACTGATGAAATCTTTGAGGTTGAGAGATTCTATTTTAGGAAGACAGTTTGATTCTATTTTAACTTCAAATAATATGTAATGAGGATATTCTAACTCCCGTAACAAAGACTTTGTTGGATAATAATAGGCAATTTAAGACTTAGTTGCACATTAAGTGCAAAAATAAAAACAAAAACTGAAAATAATAGTAAATAATTAGCTGTAGTAAAGTATAAGAAAACAGACAAAATCTATGAAGTATGAAGATAGATATTACAAAATGAAAATGTATGTATGTATGTATGCATGCATGCGTGGCAAAGATGTGGACATTTCTGTTGATGATATTTTTAGCCATCAAACAACTACACTGACAGATAGATAACTCTCTACACATTTTTTTTTCTTTTATTTATATATCTTTCCGTAGAAATCTCTTCAAACAGAAAGAGAAGAAGTAATTCACATACCCCCGGAATTCCTCTCTTCTTTTCTCATTTCTTCCAAACTTTCAATTCAAGGAATATTTCTTTCAAGGTTAAATTAAGGTATTCACGTTCATCTTTATCATTTCCATTTCAATTAAGATTTCTTTCTCGTAATGCAAGGTTTTTGTTATTTGATTTTGATTTTTTTATGTGTTTTGAGATTTTGATATAAATAAATTGATTAAATTAGATATATTGTTGTTGATGAAAGATTAATTCGTTGATTATCTGGTTTTGGTTTTTGTAGATTCTTGATTTGGTTCATAGCAAATTCTGATTATTTAAAACATTGATTAATTAATTAATTACAAGTTTAATTCATTGAGTCTCTTGAATTGTGATCATGCAATGGATAATCAAAATCAAACTTCATGTTGAGATTTACATGGAATTAATGATCATACTTATGTTTGAGCATGATATTAGATATTTACCTTACTGTATGTTTGGATCAGCGGTGAGTTTGGCGTGTGCGTCTGGCACAATCACGATTCTATTGAAGCTCTAAAGTATAGCTTCTGTCAATTACAGTGGCATATTGTAATTCTGCCAAACTCGGTGTCAATCCAAACATGCAATCAATGATATAAATTCATTCAAGTTTTTGTCGTTGTTTTTCTTAGTGATCAATAGTTTCTGGGTAGTTGATTGAGTTGTTGACATGATATTTCTCCCAAATAGTTTCTGTTTCGTATATGCGACTCCTATTGTACATTTGTTTGAGACTTTAAGTAAATAGGCAATTTTGTCCCTAAACACTATTAGTTGAATTCATTCCTAACTTTGTCCAACTAGCAATTTCGACCTTGAAATTGTAACATGTCAATCAAAATAGTCCTTATGGTAAGTTTACCTGTTAGACAACATGGACTACGCGTTCATTGAAAATGTGACAATCCATGTGTACCCAACAACAATGCCACGTCTCCAGGATGAAATTGCTGCATGCTATAATTTTGTATGGTAAAGCATAGAATTTACCTTGGCTTTAAGATTTAGGAAAAGAGAGTTCTTCGACTTTTACTGAACAAAACAATTGTCAATTTAGGTCTGGAGATGTGCAGTCATGTGGAGTCCATGTAGATTTGCCACATTTTCTAACGTACAACGTGATGTTATCTAACAATAAAACATAAGAGGCACCAAACATTAGAAATTAAAATAAGGATCCCACATTCAAATAAAAAAGCAAATATAAGTATCCCACATTCTTCTATAAAATGAAGACTCAATTTTGTTATCGGTATGGATGAATATAGAACCAAAGAGAGAAAGAGTAAAAATGTTATGATTATGATTATTTGACGATAACACCGTATCAAACTTAAGTATTTTATTCAAGGTATTTTTTATTTTAATAAATTTAAGGTATGTATTTTGATGAAGAGGTATTTTCCATTCATATCATGTAGAAATAAATTTACAATTGTAACTTACGAGGAAAGTGGTAAATTTTATCCAAACCTACTTGTAATATAGCTTATCTTTAATTCTTTTTGGTGATCATAATATAGCTTAACTTAATCACATAATAAAAGGATATTATCCACATATTATATGACATTTAACTGAATAGCTTATCGGAATGGAAGGGGAGAACTCAACCCACCTTGTGTGCTCCACAGGTTCTCCGATTGCGATTTGTCACCGTAAAAGGCGGTGGAAGTAATGTACCAATAGCATGGTACCTAAAAAAAGAAAGAAAAAAAAAAGCCAAAGAGTTGAAGTATATCATGATAATTTGATGACAATAACATATTAATATATAAGGAAATTTACCAATCTTATCCAAATCTATGTGTAATGGCTTATCATAATCATACAATAAAAGGAAATATTTGAAACTTGTGATATTATAATAATTTTTAATTCTTTTCATTCAGTAGTTGGCAGTTTTTTTCCCTTAATTTCAGCAGAATAAAAAAAAGGATCTTTATCCTTATCTATTTATATAACTATTACAAAAGACTTGATGATTTATATGTGTTTATGCAGAGCAGTGAAGCATAAGCTGATGGCTAACATTCGGAATGCTAAGAAATTCATTCCGATACCACCTCCTTCGCCTCGATCAGCAGCAACCGGTTATCCTTGCGAGTATGCGGCGATGAATAATTTATCACCGAGAGGGCGAAGCAGCTGTGTCTCTTCTGCAACAAGAGATCTGTGGGAGCGTCTTTTCAATGAAGGGTATAAAGCCGATGTTTGCATTAATACTGATAACGGTGGCATTGTTTATGCTCATTCTAACATTATTGTAAGTTCATTCATCCCACTTGATTTTGTATAGGCACGGATGCTGCCGGCTAGGTACATCAAAATTTCATTGTCAAAATGTTTTTTTCAATAAACTGTGCTCGTATTTCTTTGAACGAATTAGTAGTAGGCTCAAAATTTTCATAGGCTCAGCAGATATAGTTATGCAATTAATCTATTTTAAGGCCACAGATGTCACTGCTTAAGAGTTGATTAATCAAGAGATAACTAGACATGCTTAGTATGATACTGTTGTTGTATGATCTGCTCTCATCATGAAAAACTGATATTTTGTCATTAAACATTAATGTGAATGATCTTTATGTTAATCTTGAATTCAACTGTTGTGAATATCACTCACTTTATACTATATGATCAGGCGGTGGCTTCTCCTGTATTGAGAGGCATGCTGAAGCAAGCAAATCGTTCCAATCGGTGGCGATCGATCTCAATCTTTGGGGTTCCACATGATGCAGTACGAGTTTTTATTCGATATTTGTACTCTTCCTGGTATGTTTGTTCCCTTTATAAACCTCAAAATCATAAGAATGTTTGTCTCCTTGTACTATAGGGGTAGGCTTGATAATATTCTCTGGCATTATATTTGCTTAAATTAGATGTCACTGCTTGATTTTATATGCAAATACATCCATTCATTGCCGATAGGAAAACTTTAAGAAATTTCAATCGGTAGTGGAGAGTTCCTCACCAGCTAAACCGAGTAGATCAATTTCGAAGTAGTAGAACTGTGAAATTGAAACAAATGGAAAGAAAAAAAAATTGAGTTTTGTTTGAGGGGTGGGGGAGGAGATCAACATAGCTGATCAAGGTTTTAGAGTTACTACTATACTTTTCTGAATGCGCTGTAGTTGAATGCATTGTAGTTGCTGTGTCTGTAATGCATTTTGCATCATATAAATGTGCTGATTTTTTTTGCTTTTTTTCAGTTACGAGAAAGAAGAAATGAAGGAATTTGTCCTACATTTGTTGGTGCTTTCTCATGTATACGCAGTCCCTCACTTGAAGCGTGAATGTGAACAGAAGCTAGAATTGGGTTTACTCACCGTGGATAATCTAGTTGATGTATTTCAACTTGCATTACTGTGTGATGCTCCGCGGCTCAGTCTCATTTGTCACCGTAAAATACTAAAGAACTTCAAAACTGTTTCGGAGTCAGAAGGATGGAAAGCAATGAAGCAGAGTCACCCAGTTCTAGAAAAGGAAATTCTGGAATCAATGATTGAAGAAGAAAATGTAAGGCTCTGTCTTTGCACCTTAATTATTAATTTTTTGTTTTTGTTTTGTATTTTACACAATAATAGATAATTAGGCCATTGTCTAACTACTTTTGAATGAATTGATTGATCAGAGTAAGAAGGAGAGGATCAGAAAAATGAATGAAAGAGAGGTCTATTTGCAATTATACGATGCAATGGAAGCTCTAGTTCACATTTGTAGAGATGGTTGTCGAACTATTGGCCCGCATGATAAAGACTTCAAAGCAAACCAGCCGTGTAGGTATACTTCCTGCAAAGGGCTTGAATTGCTTGTTCGTCATTTTGCTGGTTGCAAGTTGAGAGTCCCTGGGGGTTGTGCTCATTGCAAGAGGATGTGGCAACTGTTGGAGCTGCATTCTCGACTGTGTGCTGATCCAGATTTCTGTAGAGTTCCTTTGTGCAGGTAACAATATTACGTGTTTTCTAACTATGATTGTATTTATTTCAGCTCGGTCATTCAGATAAATTGTAACAAATCTTTTCATTTCAGGAACTTTAAGCAGAGAATAGCAAAACAAAGCAAGAAAGACGAAATTAGATGGACAATTTTGGTTGAAAAGATCTTGAAAACAAGAGGAATTGGGATTGCACCATGCTTTCGGCCACAATGACAATCTTTTTCCGGGGATATAGAACTATTAGATTACTGCAGTTGAGATAAAAACATGATGAAATTGTAAAGTTTATGTATTATTATAGTAAGAAATGGCCCTCAAGGATGAATTGTTGCTCCTCTCTACTTTAAAGTAAACAATATATAGCATAGGAGCACTTTCTTCCAACATTTGTTTATTTTGTTCTTCCGACCGTTACTTTTAAATGAACTATATGGCCAAATCAATATATTGAAGATTGATTTTGGTACTTTATTTGATATTTCAATTTTAAACTAGACAATGATTATCATTCAATTTATTCTGATTTACTGGTAAGTTGCATGCACTGTTTTTACAAATGCATCCTTATGTTCTTCTGATACCGAATTTAAGGTAAATTGCACATAGTGCGCATGTGAATTGCCAATGGCTAAAAGAGTAGAACCTGAATGCATAGAAATATAGAATGCAAGTGATCTCATTCTCTAGAAATCAGAAACCTCTCTTATGGTCCTGTTCCTCATCTTAAGAGCCTTTCTTCAGTAATATTGTATATAACTGTATAACTAATTAATGATTAAAAGAGCAAAGGATATATCAATATGAATGACAGTTGGGTCCAGTGGTGACGAATTTGATTTTCTTTATAAAGGAGCAACTCAGAAAAGATAAAAAGGAGCGACTAGCAAGGCAACTCAGTGGTGATTTACAGCTAGTTCTCTACTAAAGCATCAATGACTTTCTTTATTCAACACAAGTACCTTTACTTTTCCTTTGTAATGTTTACTTTTGAAACCCTTTTTGTTGTTTTCCTTGGATCAGCAGTACAAGGAATTGATAGTCTTGTTGATACAATTATTGAGGGTGGAATTAAAGGTTGAAAGCTGGTCCAGTACTTGGGAATAGGAAGGGGGCGGTTTGTTCGCAGCATACAGGAACAAGGAATGTATCACATGTTTGAATTAACATTTAATATGGTAATAATTCTTTGGTAAGGGTTATGTAGCTGACATTTAGTCTATCATAGTAATAATTACTGTGGTAAGTTCTAGGAGTAATTGAAAATTGGATGGTGTGTTTGATCCAAAAGGGTAAGTAGATTACCCCAAAAGGGGAAGCCATATCATAACAATTTTCTTAAGGTCCTTGCTTTTGTAGTTGAAAACTTGCTACAAAATTCTTACCATAGGGGAACAATTTTGGAGCAATACTGTTTTTGACTCTTGGGATCTTTAATTGATATATTATTTGGTGTTTTTTCATAAGTTTATTTCCTGTTTAGATGTATTTTAGGTGTACAATGTACATCCAGAAGAATAGGGGATGGACTATTTGTAACTTCTCATGCATACACAACTTATGCTTGTGGATTTATTTTGTTGATTGAAATGTTCTCTTTGCTTCCAAAAAAAAAAAAAAGATAAAAAGAAAATTAAATGCGAAATATAATGTATCAATATTATTTTCAATGATTCTAATGTACTGGTATAAACATTAAAATGTAGGTACAGATAAAGAAATTGCTGCAAAACAGCTATTTATTATCAATATTTGACTTTAAAAAATTACATATAGAGCCTCTTACGTAAACCAAAACATTCACATCATTAAAATGTGTGGAACTATGTCTCTGATCTAATAGAGCCTATTTTGACTATAGCATACGTATTTTAGTGGAAGAAACAAAATGATGCATCTTCTATATACCTCCCATTTGAATGAGGACAATGGCATTGACATGAATCTTTGTAGCCCATTTGAGTGAACCAGGAAAGTGTTCAACTGTATGTTCACTTTCTCTTCCCCACCACGAACATGCATTTAATGTTTTTGCTGTTTGATCTCAATGAAGGTTGTCCTTCACTTTTGCTACTAGTGAAATGGGATGAAACCCAATGAGAGTTCAAATTTGCAAAAGCATCATTTACTTTCACTGTTATTTTGAGAGGCTATGTTTCTTTTTTGTATTCACAATACTAAGGGGATGAGCTTTCCTCATCTGAGCTTCTATCTTGTCTCCCATTGTACCTGTTAAGAACAGGCAATGGTGCATTTGAAGCTATTCTGAATGATCTTGAAGCACCACCAACAATTCTATCATGCATCCTTCCAACTTCTTTGCAAACCAAATCCAAAATGTTTAGAAAATCTCTCACAATCATGAAAATTCTTAAAGGGTGCGCTTCTTCCTTTGCAGCATTCCCATGAAAGTATTCAGTAACTTCTTTCACAAGGAATAAAGCCTCTCTCTCATGAACCTTAATCCTCACAATTTCTTCTTCTGCGTATTTCAAAAAGAGCTTTGTGGAGTTGAAGAAATTGCCTCTCATATCTGGTTTCTCATATTGCAAAACTGATCGCACTTTTTGAAGCCCCGTTTCAAGCTTTGTAACGTAGCTGCTTAAGACATCTGAGTCCATTCCTGCTGCTTTTTTGACATTACCAAGGTCTTTACTGAGACCAGCCACAACATGCAATCCGTTCTTCTTAAACTCTTCCTCGTTAAATTTGGAGTCCATTTGGTTGGGTATACTTCCGTTTGCAGATGCAGTTTCTGCACCTTCAGACCTAATGATCTCTTGGACCACAAAGTGTAGCAATGTGGTCTTTCCATCTGTTCCCTTTATATCTACGAGTTTCAGGAGTGTGTCGAGTTTGAAAGCTTTAGCGTCACCTCGATTAGTACCAACATTCATTCTATTTCCTGTTCTGAGAACAGCTTCCAGGAGTTTGAAGAATAACCGGCTATTCCTTAATTCCTCACTTGCTGCCTGGCAGATAGATATTAACAACTCATAGGTTAGTTTGTTAGAAGACATCAAGAGATCAAAGATAACAAGGAGTTGAAAGATAGCCATACCTCAAGGGTTTGGAAAGACTTCTTGAGGTAGTTGATTTCTGAATCGAAGTTGGCCCTGTATAGCATAGCTTCAACTCTTTTGAATGCAAAAGGGATATCAAGCACTGCTTTAAGAAATCTTTCTGCAGGTCCAAGTTTCGAAAGGTCGCCGTCATAGTTTTTCAATTTTATCTCTTCCTCTTTAGTTGGAGCCATCTTTACTAGGGTTTCCAATAGCTCAGCACCCAGACCTTCAGGACTCCCTGTTTCATTAAAAAATAAAACCACCCCCATGAATTAACATATTGGCAAAATGAAAACATAGGATGCAAATAAGCGATTGGTTCAAGGACATCATTTTCTGTAAATAACTATCTTCTGATATTTCACATATTTTGGAAATACAGTGTGTTTAATGTTTAGTGATTTCAAGCATACAATTGATGAACAAATACTTCTCCATGTCAGTTAGACTTGGATGTGATTGAAAACTTTAACATAGATGAAGCACTTTTAGATATTACTGCCTTACAATTAACTGTCATTTGAGGTGGAGGCACACAAGTAACGTGATTTATCTGTTAAGGATTTGAATGAACAGATAACAAATATGCATCAAAGTTACCATATATTTAGACATCCACACAATTTAAAGTTTATTTACTTTTAAAAAATTTGGGAATTGTAACCAAAAAAAAAAAAAATTTTTTTGGGAATAATGGCCAACAACCAGTAGACTGTAAGGGAAGTTAGGACAGAGTTTTACTACCCCTCAGCTGATATAAGAAACAAGGAATTAGAGATTAGTACTTCTATAATTTGAGTAAAGAAAAAGATAAAAATGAAATATTGTGTAGTGAGAGAAATGATAAAATAGTCCATCTTTTGGATTAGAACATGGAGAATGCATAGATGATGATTTGGATATATCATCTGTGATCACGGCTCTCACTAAACTAGGTTGCTATTGCTTTTGCTTTTAGAGAAAGCAAAACCCTTAGAGCAAAAAGCCAAACCTAAGTTGTTAAGGAACATAAGTTAGTTAATTTTGGTGGCAACTGCAGTATCTAGTTTAATGACAAAAATTCTTCGGTTAAAGAAGACAAAAATAGCTTGTAAGTTAAAGATGTTCATTAGTTAAGATGTCCTTGTTTTATTCTTTGTTCTCAAGTACATTGTATGAGGTGGACTTGGATTTGGTTTTTACCACAATTTGAAATTTCCAGTACAAGAATACCTAAATTTGCACCTCTCTTAAAATAACATAATGATGCACGTGACATGATGCTGATTTAGACATTTCCATACTGAATCATCACACATGTAGTGATGAAGACTTTTTGTTTTTAAATTGTTGAGCCATGCTTCTCTATGACTAATACCTAATGCCCTTCCTACACAACTTTTTCTATATCATATACATGAACTGAATTTATTTCCCTAAAAAAAAAAAAATGAACTGAATTGATTATTAATTATTTCATAAGTTAAACATATGCATAAGTGCCAAAGTGAAACAATTGTTTGTCAGACTTTACTTACTTTTGAGTCGAACTTCATATTACTAAGGTCCTTTGGTTAACACAATAAAATCTATGCATGTGTAAAATGTAAATGAATACACCATAGACACCCCAATTTGTATGTTTTACCAAAATTAGAAAATGTGATTTGAAAGTTTGGTTATCTATCATGCAAGCAAGTATAAACTCCAAAAAGGGAAAAGAATGAAGTAACAACTTACCATCCAAAAGAGCTTCAGAAACTTCATCTCTTGTCACATTCAGTGCCCTTAACAGTATAGCTATATTTTGTGACTTCTTAGGATCTAACACCTTGTTCTCATGATCAACAGAAGGAAGAACTGATTTTCTAACACCTTGTTCTTTTGGTTTTGGAGCTGAATTTGTTCCATTGTTGCAACCAAACAAAGACTCCATCATATCTTCATTTAATCTATTAAAAACAAAAAATAACACATGAGTAATATTAATTCACGATTGTACTTCAACTACTGCAACTACAATCCCAAAAATGATAGATATATAGAGAATTAAATATTCAATTTATACTCACTGAAACGAGCTTGATTTTATTTGGTCCCACACAGTAGCACGATCAGAAGTTGCACGAACTTTGTCCCAATGCAATGCTTTCAACTTCGGTTTTCCACCTTCCGTTTCATTAGCTTCTTCAACAAGCCTCTCGGAAGAAGAAGATCTCAAATTCAAACTCTCATCAACATGATCTGAAACTGATTCTGAACCTTTTCTTACACTACCAACAGAACCACCTCCTTCACTTAACCTCCTTATAGATGCAGAAGAATTCGAAACCACCGGTGTCGGCGACACTGATTTTCGTGTCATTGGAGGTGGCGGTGGAGGTGGTGGTGGTGGTGGTGGAGTAGGAGGATGATGATTATGTGAAGTTTTAGACACGTGTGAAAATGTATTAGTTGTTGATTGAAGATGCGCCAAATTCGGAGGTGGCGGTGGTGCTGAGAATTTCGGTTTTCTTGAATGTCCTACTCCATCGGAGGAGGTTAACTGTTTCTCCGATAGCTGACGTGGCGGTGGAGGAGTTTGCTTGATAGAAGGAATGATGACGTGTCGAATATCAGGAGAAGAAGCAGAAAGAGCAGATTTCGATTTCGGCGAAGTTCTTTTCGATTTCGGAAGCGGTGTAACCGTCGAATTACTTTCTTTCTTCGCCGGACTACCGTTACTGAGAGAACTCTGCCGTGAAACTGAATACGGCGTGTAAAATCCATCTTCCTGACTTACCGAAGAATTCTGCGGCGAATGAAACGCCGTTTCGTTACTTTCTTCGTCGGAATCTTCTTCCGACGACATCGCCGGTGGAATGTTTCCGTTTGGAGGTTTACTTAACGGCGGCATTGGCTGTAACTCCGGACTCGGTCGATACCGATCGGATCGCTTAACGGAATTCAGTTTATGATACGGTGAACGGTTAGGCTTCTCCGGTTGATTCTGATCGTTGACCGTCGTTGACCTTCTCGAAGGTTCCACAGTTCCAATGTAGAGAAAATTCGAAGCTACTACCGGAGCAGATGAATTTGATGAATCTTGAAGAGAATTGTTCCTCTGTGTGGAAGTACTCACTAGCTTCTGTGTATCCGCAGCGTTTTTTGCTCTGTGTTTGTATAAAAAGAAAGCTAACGCCGACAACATTCCTAACGTTACGATTCCAACGGAGATTGCTATAGCTACTTTTTTTGTTCCTTTTGCTGGTTGTGTTGCCGTTGGATTCGCTGTTGTAGCGTTAGAAGTTAACGGTGCAGCTTGATTCTGATTCGACGGTGGTGCGTCTGGATATTCATGGAAGAATGGAATGTTGTCGGAGGAAGGTTGTGGTGGTGGTGGTGGTGTGACGGTGGAGGGTGATGGTGGTGGTGCTGTACTCGCTGGGAATAATGGTTGATGGAGAATTCTTCTTGTGTGATGATGATCGGATTCATTGAAACGTTTTGCAGTGTTAACAGATAGTGATGAGAAGAAGAAGAAGATGATGAAGATTATGATGGTGATGTTGAAGCTTGAATTATGAGGTTTCATGGTGAATTTTGATGAATTGTTTTGCAAAATTCATGTCTGAATTTGGATGAATTTAGTTCTTCCGTGAATTCCTCAGCGGGAAATAATGGAGAGAGAGAAAAGAGGAAACTTCTTTCGGCTGTAAGATCTAGATGCTCTGTTTTGCTCTTCCGACAGATTCCGTCATCACAATTTGTATTTATATTTTCTCTTTTACCTTTTATTTTTTTGTTTATGTAGAAAGAAAAAAAAATGACTTGATGCTCGAAGTCTGTTTTCGGTAACGGCTGGGGTTTGAAACTTGCATATATTATACATTTTTCCTATCTTACATCTATTTAATAAATGTTTATAAATGTATTTATAAATTATCTATTAAAAAGTGATTATATTGACAAAAAAAGTTGAATACACGATAATTTTATTAGTTTTCGATACAAATAATACTGCGAAAGGACTCTATGGAATTTTTAGTATATAGACAAGATTGTTAGATCTGTATTCTTTATTTTAATTTCATGTCATTGTCAATATTATTTTGTGGTTTCACATTAGAATGTAATAAATGAATGCAAGTTATATGCGGACAAAATAAACTATTAGTGGGAATGAAACGTGGTGCTGTTGATAGCATTTCGTGTCTCGTTTTCAAATTGACCTATTTCATTTAATTTAAATAAAATAAAATATATAGGTGTAAAAAAAAAATGAGGGAGATGGTGGTTATGTAGAAGTAGTGCCATTAAAAAACTGCGTGAGATTGATTGTGTAGTGTACGTTGGTGTCCTTTATATTTCTAGTTAGTAAGTAGGTAGGCAAGGCACAAATTCGATCTTTGAGGTCGTTATATGTTGCGTGAATCCACTGCCCAATAAGTTCATTGCCTTTGCCTTTTATCTTTTCTTTGCTTTGATGCTTACCTTGGGAGTTCCAGGTTCAAAAGGTTAACATATGTGTTTGGTTATTGCATGCTGACACTTGAGAGAATCGAATCTGAAACTTTAAAGAAGATCATACTCTCAGGTCAACTTAAGTGGGTTTCGGCATGCTAAAAATTGATTCGAAATAAATTAATTTTGTATAATTGCTTCAACTAAAAGTAAATTGAATGTAAAATGATTTATGATTTGATATATGTATGTAAATCAAAGTGAAGTGAAACATAAATTCAAGCATAAAATCAATTGTAAAAGTTAAAAGTAACACATTTTAGCATGAAGTAGAATTACAAGCAAAATTAATTATACTATAAAACATTCAAACATATCAAAATCAATTATAGCCCTTCTAAAATCGAAACAAACACACTTATATGTTTAGTAAAATAAGAATAATAATATTAGAGAAAAAATCAGGTTTATATTATACAAAAAATAAGGTCCTCGAAATCTAAGAGGGTTGATTTACCCAAATCTAGAATATGTAGCTAAACTACGTGCTTTACATGGCCCCGCTTCTATTTTAAATTTTTGTGTCTATTTTGTCTTGGGTTTTATGTATTTTTTGTCAAAAGGATTGCGTGTTTATTGACTGAGATCTAATTTTAAATATACTAATGAATTGATTATATATTGATAGGGATCTTTGATCACGATGTCTAAACACGAGATTATTAAGAGTGATTAAAGTCTTTATCTGTACATAGAAGATGATTAAGGTTTGGTATTCATGAGCAATGAGTACTTTTGGCATACCTGATTTTAATTCTGAATTTCACTCCAGACAGATAATACTAGTTCACCTCTCAATACGTAACCAAAAAGATGAAATTATAATTGAGTAATTTTGAAGAGTGGGATGTCTCGGGTATTCTCCAAGTAGTTATGATATTATTTTAATAGTTTCTTTTAAAGGTTCTTGCTAGCATGTGTCATTAGGGACCGAAAATAAAGAATGTGACGTGATTAAAAAAATAATGGTTTTAAATATAAAAGGTATATGAGAAACCCCAAACTAATTTTTTTCTGTTAAATAAATTTATAATTATATTTTGATAGATAGATGAAATAACAAAGCTATTATTAACTCACACACATAAGTGGAAATAAATTCTCTCAAGTGTATTTTTTTTTTTCTTCCATTTTTCTCAATTGTTACATCTCAACCACACACTCTATATCCTTTTTTCTTCATAATTTAATATCTTATTTTCTCTTTCATATTTAACGGTGTAGATGCAACAATGGAGAAAAATGGAGAGAATTTCACTTGAGAGAATCCTTTCTCCATATAAGTGGAGGTGGCGGGGAAATCCAATCACGTCGTCTGCCCTAACAATTCCTACAATTTTTGTGAACAATTTATAACTAACTGTATTTAATATGAGAGACATAAGTCAATAAGTATAGTCAACATACAAGTGTTAACTTATTAGGAGAAAAAAATAACAAAAAATAGAGAGAGGAAAAAAAAAAAGCTATCGTAAGAAATAGAAAAAATATCAATGCATATGTTATAGAGTTAAATATGAATTTTGGTCCCTACAAAATCGTAAATTTTAACCTTTAGACCCTAAGAAAAACTTGTTTTGTTTTAGTCCTTATTTGCATTTATATGGACTAGAATTCCAATCATGTCGTCTGCCCTAACAATTCCTACAATTTTTGTGAACAATTTATAACTAACTGTATTTAATATGAGAGACATAAGTCAATAAGTATAGTCAACATACAAGTGTTAACTTATTAGGAGAAAAAAATAACAAAAAATAGAGAGAGGAAAAAAAAAGCTATCGTAAGAAATAGAAAAAATATCAATGCATATGTTATAGAGTTAAATATGAATTTTGGTCCCTACAAAATCGTAAATTTTAACCTTTAGACCCTAAGAAAAACTTGTTTTGTTTTAGTCCTTATTTGCATTTATATGGACTAGAATTTCAATTAAAATTTTATAGAGACTAAATTGGAAAGGTCATGATTTTGTAGGACTAATAACATATTTGACCATATAGTATGTTTGTAGCTTTGACTTTTCTTACCTACTTGCCGAACATCAGGTCAAAATGGCCCCTTTACTCTAAGAACCGAAGGGTTAACAAAAAATCGACAATTGACCAAATACAAGGGATGATACATTAACATTAAGGACTAAATTATAGTTTATCCCCTATTTTTATTTTAGATTTTAATTTGCTCTTTTTTTTATTTTAAAATAGTCTTTTATTTTGTAAAGCTATATCATTGTGGTCCATTCCTTTTAAAATATGTTATGGAAAACACCATATCGACATATTTTACAAAATTAGAGATAATTAAAATAATATAAATATAAAATTAATGATATTAGTTGCCAATTATATTAATCTAATAAGATGATAAAAAAGAACTACATTTTTTTGGTAGAAAAAAATAAATATTTTAATTATATTAATTAGACCTAATATATATTTTACTAAACCTTTTTTTTTTTGTGGTGACTGAGGTTTGATGGTGGCCGAGGTTTGAACCCTGGACCTTCCATACTATTATTATGCATTGTTCATACCAACTGAGTTAAGTTTACGAGGACATATTTTACTAAACCTTTTTTTTTGGTAGTATATATTTTACTAAACCTTTTAATATACTAGTTAGTTGTAGTATATAACCAAAAATAAAAATAAAAACTTTGCATGAATAAGCATTTTTTTTTGTTACTTTTGAACAACTAATGCATATTTTTTAAGATGATAACTTTCTTTAACCCTTTAAAAAAAAAAAAAAACTTTCTTTAACCCTTGCCCTAACATATATGGAGAAAAGATAATTAACTTCTTTAACGGTGAAACTGACACATGTTACCATGATAGCTTTCTTAACACATGCCCTAACACATGTTGATCTAAGTGGCAAAGGTCTTGGGCCACCTAAGCATGTTGTTAGGTGGTTCGATTACCAACTCATCATGTATATGAAAAAAATTCATTTGAGAGGGAAGAATCCAACTTGTGTATCCTACAAGTTCCTGACAGAGATTAATCAATGTTAAGCGGCAGTAGAAACTTCGTATAGTAAAGAAAATTAACACATCAAACCAGCATTCATACATATATATGTTAAGAAAAAAGCGGTTGGGTCGCTTGCGTCACTGATTTGCAGGTCAACCCGCAAACCATGAACACCCTTACATATATTTGTGCAAATAATTAACAGAGACTTATAGTTTATATTCTTACTAGCAATATATAAAATTAAATTACAATTCTTAACACGTTGTATACTAATGGAAGAAAACCAATAGGAAAAGAAAGAAAACTTTTTATAATATTGTGCATGTCTGATCCCACCGACGGAATAGACAAGAAAGCAAAGTCGATGCATTATTAACCCTAAATGCTCGGAATAACGTATATGTAGCATCATCCTCATTGCTCGGAATACAACGGAATTAAGCAAGTATAAGGGTCATACATGTAATAATAATTTAAGGAAAAGTGACTCATGGGGTCATAACTCAGAACGTCTTCTTCTTCTTAATTTCTTTATGCTTTCTTCCACATTTTTATTGAGTAATGATCTGATGACAACTTTGTTGACAACCTTGTTTTTCTCAATTTTTATTGGTCAAAAACAATGGAGAGAGAAAAAGGAAGAGAGAGGATAACAACATCATGTGAGTATGAGAGAAAGGTGTCCAAAAATTATCAAAAAATGGTTGTCAAAATATCATTTCTCATTTTTATTACTCCCTCCGTCCTGGAATAACTGACCCATTTTCTAAAAAAAAGTGTCCCAAAATAACTGACTCATTTCAATTTTTAATACAACTTTCATCATTCCCAATACAATATAACACTAAATAATACTACTTTTATCATTTCCAATACAATATATTCCACTTTCCCCTTTATTTATACACTTTTCTTAATCTGTGTGAAAAACCAAAGTAGGTCAATTATACCGGGACGGAGGGAGTAGTCACTAGCTAGCAGGTTGATTCATTCACCGACCTTTCTTATGCGATGTAGGGGACATCCTCACGCGCCCAATTTTGATGCTTTATCACTTTTGTATACTCCTTTTTCTCTTTTGCTTGGATTTGGACCCTTCCACTACACAAAGACAATGTTATCCTCTCTTTGTCCACTCTTCGTTAATAATGCTCTTTTCACAAAACGGGATGATTAAAGTTATGCTTTTCTTGTAAACTATGCGTTTTGCCACTTAGATTCTACAGGTTCCAGGTTTGCCTTTTTTTTTTTTTGGTTACTTCCAGGTTTGCCTTTGATTAAACATACGTGTTTTTTACTTTTTAAAACAAATAGTTGAAGAATTTTCCTTTATTAATTTCCTTTAAATTACAAATAAGCGTTTTATGTTTTCATAATGGGGATGCACAACTTTGTAACCAAAAAAAATAATTGGGATGCACAAAGATAAAAGATATTCCATCTATAAACAAGTAATTCAGTTATAAATTAAAAAAATACCGTAAAAAAAAAAGTAGTAATTCAGTATTAAACTCATTGTTACTCCCTCCGTCCCGGTATAATTGACCTACTTTGGTTTTTCACACAGATTAAGAAAAGTGTATAAATGAAGGGAAAAGTGAAATATATTGTATTGGGAATGATAAAAGTAGTATTATTTAGTGTTATATTGTATTGGGAATGATGAAAGTTGTATTGAAAATTGAAATGAGTCAGTTATATTGGGACACTTTTTTTTAGAAAATGGGTCAGTTATTCCGGGATGGAGGGAGTAGTTTGTAACTCCCGTTTGTTGGGACACTAAAGTAGAAAAAGAAAGCTCATTTATAATTTCTATGCCCGTTTGAATTGTTAACAATGTCATAAATTATGTCAGATTACTAATATTAAGTACTAAATCAGATTTGAGGATGTATGAAAGATTTTGAATTAAATATTAGTTGTGAAATGTGATGTAATTAACTAATTTTAAAAGAAAAAAAATTAGCTGCCCTAGTCCCGTAAGTGTAGCTCAGTTGGTAGCAGGGACAATGTTTGCAGGGGCCGGGGTTCGAACCCCGGATTCCCCACTTCTCCACACTTTAAAAGTGTGTGATCTAGCCACTAGGCTATTGAACCAAAAAAAAAAAAAAAATAGCTGCCCTATTTATTTTGTTTGAATTCGATGAATTACATCTTATTCTATTTGTCTGTCATTTACATTATGTGTCTAAATATATTTAAACCATATACCTCGTTTTATGATATCATATCATATACAACTTGTACCTTTAAGTTAGAATTAGTGAGTGTTTGGCGTAGTGGTGGTGGTGTAAACGCAACCTTGCGTTTAGTGTGAAACTCAAAAAGGCAACTTCATAAAATTGCGATGAGAACGGCATCGTAATGCGAGATTTGTTGTTTGTACGTGTTATCAAACATGCCATAGTGTATCATCTTTTGTTAAAATTTCATTTATATACTTTGTCTTTCTTTTATTTTGACGAAAATCATACTTCTAAGAGATGCTTTTAATTTAAACCTCCAACTTGATTCATTATTCGAATCTCCAAGTAGAACTATATAATCTACAAAAAGATTGGACCTCATGTCCTGATTCTTTGATGTGTTTTGTAAGTATGTCCAAAACGAAAAAAAAAATAAAAAAAATATGAGCTTAGAGTTAACCTTTCATGAGCCATATTGTTATGAGAAAATCTTCTTTGTCATTTATTTGAAAAAACTCAAAAAAAATTATTCCTTATTCTCTTATAACAATATATCCTAAATTCATAATAAAGTAGAAAAATGTGCAACATATTAGAAGAAATTGTAGTATAAACGAGCAATTGTGTGATTTTAAACTAAGAAAGTAGGTACTCCCAAACCCTAGGATTAAACTTAGGTTGTTGTTGCCTGTCTTGTATCAATCTAATTCTACCATTAGCTAGTGTTTGCATTAATTTGGTGGGAAGGAATAAAATTTATGTTGGCCGTTTTATAGATGATGATTGTGCAGTTGCCAAACTGCTTTCCATTTATATTTTATATATCATATTCATATATCAATAGATTCTTTCATGAGGAATAAAACACCAATTGACCTTGTTGTGTAGTGAGTTGAGTTGTTGTTGGATGGTTTTCCACGTCACTTGCGGACCCGTAAGATACACTACATTACTACAATTCCCATGCATGACATGTTAACATCCTCCCTTAAGAAAATCACATATTATGGTTTTCTCCATGCTCTTTACACACTCAATCCGTGGAATCTGTCCCGCACTATTTGTCCAAACCCTACAATATTTGACATCTTTCTTTGTCTCAAGCTTTTGGAAATCCCGAATAATAATTTTTCAATGACAAATGTTGGACCTATATTTCATCATGGATGAAGCTATTCAACTTAACTATAGTGAGAAGTGTCGAATCCAGAAATTTTACATAATGGAGCAACATATATAGATATTTATAACATTAAATAAAACATCTAAAGATTTGTTATTTTTTACAATAATACCAAAGGGAAAAAATAACTATTATTTTGATCCTTGAATATGTGAGCATCATTATTCTTGAATCTATCGAAATTTTAAACATAGGTTCACGCGTCTCTTTAAATAATTATTTTAGTCCGTAAAAATAGACATTTCAATTTTAAATGTATTTTTCGTTAGTAAATTCAACCCTCAAATTTACAAACAATAGAGACATTTAAAATGTATTTGCAATTTTGATACATCCAGAGATTATAATGATATATTCTCACATATTTAACGGTCAAAATAATTGTTTATCCTAGTACGAACATGTATATTCAACAAATTGTTAGAAATATAGCGGGGGAACATCGTTTAGTTTAATTAATCGTTCTATTTTTCTTTTGTGAGGTATTCTTCTGCGATCACAAGATCAAATTTATAATGTTTGGATACACATAACAAAGATTTATTTCTAAAATCTTTTTATGATGTGTGTCCAAACAGTATACGTTTGATCTTGCGATCATAAATGAATACCTATTCTTTTAGTAGAATTTGTAATTACGCAGCTCATGAACTTGCTCACGTTGCAAGAATTATAGACTCTCGTACCTGAGGTGGTGAATGTCGAGAACCTTGCTCTTTGTTTTTTTTTTTAGGGAAGAACCTTGCTCTTGTTTTACTTTTTGAGTAATGATATTCTAACAACCAAAGATCAACAACTTTTGTGACAACCACCAATTTTCAAAGGAAAAGTAGATAGTGACACAGAAACCAAAACAATAGAGAGAGAAAGTAAAAAGATAATGTGAGTATGAAAGATAAAGTTGTCACATAGGTTGTCACAAAATGGTTGTTAGAATATCATTTCTCTCACTTTTTTGCCCCTAAAATTAAGTTGTCAATCACTTATGAAAAATGATTGAACGAAAACTACAAAAATGAGTGGCCATAGAGATGAGTTGAACGGTCAATTTATTCCTCACATTAACGTTAAAAAGATGGTGACGTGAGTAAGGGAGATGTTGACCAGGTGGACCCCAATGGCAAGAGAAGTTGCATTCTTGGTTTGTCTGGTTCCACTTGAATATTTGGGTCACCTAACCAACCACTTGGGCCAAAGGCCCACGGGCTATGATAGATAAGGAAAGTTGCTTTTCTCACATTTATTGTTTTTTAGAAATACATGGAAATGACCAATTCTTGATAACTAGAAAACTAACGGTAGTTAACTGCCGCTGAGATTTTTGGTCATTTTCATATCTTTCTAGGAAACAATGGATGTCAAAGCAACAAGTGTGAAGGATTTCCTTGTTTAAAAATGTGAGAAAGGAGTTCTTAACAAAGAAAGATTAGCTGTAATTTTCCTAGTTTGTTTATGGAAAATGATAGATACAACGAAGGAAAATTTAACGAAAACTTTCCGAGAGTGTAGTTGCTCCACACCTTTCCTATATTACACCCCATTACCTCCCTTGATTTCCGACCAGCATGAAATTTAATTGGCTTAAATCTTTTCTTGATCAATTCTTGATAAAAACTATCTAAATAAATAGCAATGTTTTTTTTGTTTATTCCTTAATGAGGAGTAGTGATTGTTGTGACTACATGCATGTTGATACGTTCTTTGTACAGTTATGATAAAGGCTATTACCAAATCATCATGGAGCTAAAACGCACTTTATAATTGTCTAGAGGTTTAACAAAAAAATGAAGGTAATTCAAAAAAGTCTATGTTACACTAGTTTTCAGAAATACATGAATGCGTGTAATTGTCTATTTTACATAACTAAGTGGTTATACTTAAATGGCTAAAAAGAAAAGGCAATGTCGAATCACCGATCAATAACACTTGAGTAAGATCTCTCATTGAAATAGATACTGTTCGGACTTTATTTGTATTTGTCTCTAAACTGAATTCTAAATTACTAGAATTACTAGAACTATGTATATTATATGGAAATATTAAAGACAAGTTGCATTATATGTGTATCATACACACTTAATTTAATTGGCTTTTTCACATTTTGTATTGTGTTCTTAGGATATTTCCACCCTTGAGCCAAATATTAATACCCCTTTTGTGAATCTAGAGCATCTCCGCTCCCAGACGCATACAAATCTAGAGAAAATACTCTTTTTTAGAGTAGAAAATACTCTTATTTACTATGAGAAATGATAATTATCGATATTGACTGATAATCACAACTTACAAACAAAAATAAAAGACCCCGATTCAATAGTTAGTTCTGAACCTTAAGTTTGAGTGTGACCAATCTCCTCTTTTTTTCAAATAGACCAGTGATTAGTAATTCATTCTTAAGATGATTAATTGAAAGAAAAAAATAAGGACCTTTACAAATTGTAACATCATTATCAATTGAATTATGGTCACGAGGACTGCGATCAATCTTATCACACGAATAATAAATTATTTTACTTTGAATTTAAAAAACAACGATATTATTTAGACACCTCCCCTAAAAAAAATTAGACATTTAATATTTTCTAATACTCATTTAACATCTCATTTTATTCTTTAACACTCATTCAAAATGTACACACTTATTTAGAATATCCATAAAAAATTTCTTTTAAAGAAGTTATAAACTGTAACTTTAATTTGGATGTTATACTACACAAACTTTACATATAGTTCTATAAGTGTAGCTCGGTCGGTAGCTCAATGAACATTGTTATGTGGGGGTCGGAGTTTGAACCTCATATTCTCCACTTCTTCAAGTGTACATTACATAAGTCTAGTCACTATGTTACTTTACAAAAAAAAAAAAAAAAACTTTACATATAATATTTAGTGGATGTTTGGTTCCGCTTATAGTGCAATCAAAATTTATTTTCAAGGTGTAGTATTGATTCTGCCTTCAAAATTGGTTCTACTTGAAGCTAAGTTTTTTTTTTTTTTTGAAGGAATAAAGCTAGAATATGTACTATTTCATTCTAGAATTGATTTTCAAACACAAATAGTTCAACTCATTTTTACATGAATATATTCAAACATAACTAATTTTTAGTTAGAATTACTTTTAATCAAAATCAATTCTCCTCACCGTACAACCCAACACACGCTTAATTTAATTTTCTGCTTACATATTTGTAAAATACTAAAATTTATCTTATTCATTTACATACTCAAGCAAGGGAAGCAATTTTTTCTTATTTTTTTTCTTTTCAATCAAAACAAAAAATACCGATTCAAAAAAAAAAATCAAAACAAAAAATAACATTTTATTATTTATTTCTTTTCCCTTTCCTTCCATTTTATTTTTTATAAAACCAGTCACCATCAAAGTACAAAAAACACTCTTGTTTTTATATGGACCACCATGTACTATTTTTTTTAACCGAGTTAAAATGTTTTGCCAATTATTATTCAATTATTATTATTTTTTTCACCTAAAAGGTCCAAACTTTAGAGGCAGAAAATCACTGTTAAACAAGGTTAGGGTGTCTTCCTATGCAATACTCAGGTATAGGACAAAGGTCCTATATATAAGAAACAACAAAACAATACAAGACAGTGAGAAGAACCTTGAGATTATTGGCACAAGAAAAGAAAATGAAAATGGTGTGGCTATTTCATCTTCTCTTTCTTTGCTCTGGTAAGAAAAACAACTAAAATCTCAGTTTTGTAATTTCTCTTAAACTAAAATGTCTCAAAATATTCATCATCAATGTATCAATGTTTTAGTTTATTATTCTTCTTTTAAGTATTTTTTAACATTTTATTATTATTATTATCTAATGAAAGTTTTTGTTTTTTTGTTGTAGTTTGCATTGCAGTTTCTGGTCAACAAAACATTGAGTTCCTAAACCTATGTGAAACAAGTGAAGACATTGCAACATCTTCATCTCACAGTGAGTTTCCTTTAGCTGTTTCTTTGAACAATGAAGACCTTAACAAGGTCTCTAGCAACATTTTATCAGCTGAAACTTGGCTTAGGTTAAACATTTTCCCATATTACCCTTCATCAAAAATCACCAACATTGTTGGAAAAACCTCAACTTTCTGCCAACAAGACCAAAACAACCTTAATGTTGTTCTACTTCTGTCTTCTTTGAAAAATCTCTATCATTCCCTCAAAAGATGGGGTTTAGAACAAGACATCAAAGTTTCCATTGCTTTTGATTTGGACTGTTTTACCCTTAACTCAGCTACTTCAAACCATGATTTGAAAATGTTAAAACCTATGATTGAGTTTCTTCAAGCTGTTAACTCAACATTTTCTCTCATACCAAGTTCAAGGTTTTCACATTTTTCTGATAAAAGTTTAAACTTTGTGTCTTCTCAATTAGAATCCATGAAAAAACTTGGATTTTTCAACCATAACAATATCATAAACATTGCTACCATTATCCCAAAAGAGAGAAAAATCACTACTAGAAAACTTTCAGTTACCACAATTCCTATAAAACCAACCCCAATTCCAGAAATTGCTCAACCCCCTTTGGATTTCCCTGCTGGTTCTCCTTATCCAGCTCCTTACAATGTACCAAATTCAAAACCTTTACCACCTTTAGCTCAAATAGTTTCATCACCACCACCAATTTCTTCTCCCTATTTTGCCCCTCAAGAACAACCATCACCATTACCACCACAGTTTGTATCTCCAGCTCACTCTCCTCAAAATGGTTTCACTTGTCCACCTTGCAATGCAATAGAAAATGGTTCACCTTCACCTTCACATTATCCACAAATTGCACCTGTTCAGAAACTTTGGTGTGTTGCAAAGCCTAGTGTTCCTGATGAAACGTTGCAAGAAGCTTTGGATTATGCTTGTGGTGAAGGTGGTGCTGATTGTTTGGAGATTACTACTCCACAAGGGAATTGTTACAATCCTGATACATTGGTTGCTCATGCTTCTTATGCATTCAATAGTTACTGGCAAAAGCATAAGAGAATTGGTGGAACTTGTGACTTTGGTGGGACTGCTATGTTGATTCATTCTGATCCGAGTAAGTGCTTATTAATTTAGGATTAATTACAATTTTTTTACTTATACTTTGTTAATTAATAATGAGTGATGGTTGTGTTGTGAATGGTATGAATTTGTGATAGAGAAAAAAGAACTTTTCATTGTTACTGAGAATGAAAAATATTGATACATATACTATACCCTGCTATGTACAATAACTATAAAGTATGTAACTACCAAAGGCCTAACAAACTGTGTAACTAACTGTAACCATCTAAAACAGCTAATTAATTAACAAAATGTTAATCTAATCTATTTATTTATTTACATTAATAATGGTGAATTGGTTATTGTTTTGTTGCAGGTTTCCTTCACTGTAGGTTTATTCTCAGCTAGATTCAAGTGCATGAAGAGTTGTTCCTGTGGTTTCTATTATTAGTTTAATGTAGTTAATGTAGAGAATCCTATGTTAAGATCACTTTGGTTGTTGATTGGTTTTGCTACTAGCTAGCTAGTTGGTTTATGTATAAACTTATATTATGTGGACCCAATTTGGAGAATTTATGTCTTAATTTTTGTTATTAGGATTTGGATGCTCTTTGAAGTATTTAACTAAGTTGTAGTTCCCTTCAAAATTCTGATTAGTGATTAATCATTTTTCATCAGATTTTTTTTTTAAACCATATTATGCTTTTCATTTAGAATAACATTAGTTTGGCTTGCAATTAATTTAAGGGGTTAATTCGATAAAGTTTATAACAAGATACTTATTAGGAATATTTGAATTGTTCTATGCTTCTAAATGAGGTATTTAGAATATTTTGACCATATTGTGTCTTTCATATACAATAATAACATTACTTGGTATGCAAATAATTTAAGGGGTTTATTCTGTAACCTTTCTTTATTAACAAGATACTAGGGAATAATATTTGTGCTTGAGTGCTTCTAATGACTTCAATTCGTTGCTTTAAAATGCCGTAAGTGTTTTGTGGATATTAAACTACTAGTGCTTATTTTTTTACAAGAAACAAGTGCTTTATTGTTGTTTCATGCATTATCCTGTTTTCTTTCCTGTCACTATGAGATGCTATGAAGCACATATATTGAATTATGGCATCTTAATTTATTGTTGGTGCCGATGTGTCTGTGTTGTGTCTGAATTTATGGTTCATATATGAGACTTCCTTTTCTGATCTACAATGTTTTTCCTCTAAAATTGAAGCCTAAGTTAGGATAAAATTTTCATTATCAATGTAGCAATGCTAATATTTAGAAACGGAGGGAGTATTACTTATTCTATGTATAGTCATGCGAGTGTTATGCTCAATGCTCATGTGGCTGCAGTTGTGGAACTGTGATTTGTTGATAACACGGTTAGAGGCACCCAATGCACCTCGGTTTTATTGTTTTTGCACTTTGGTGTTTGTTTTAAATTTTGTTCTTTTCTAAGGCTGAATTAACCGTTGAAAGACAAAAGGTATGAAAAGGAACCAACGGTTAGTCACAGTAGTCATGATCAAAAAAGTTGTATGCTTTGGCCCAGTTTTATGAAGATTTCCATTTCATAGAATTATTATTTTGAAAATAAAAATAAAGTGGGTGCTAGCTGTTATTTTTCCCATGTGGCATGGTGCATGAGTTCTACATTGCAAACACACTTTTGAGAAGGGAACAGATGTAGTAGTACTTTTTTTTTTGAGGGAGGAACAGATGTAGTACTTACCATACCAAGAGCTGGCTAACTGAAAATCAAATCAAATCTCTATAAAGGACTTTGACCGTCAAAAATTTTTGATATACTAGCAGAGTAGCAAGTTATTCATGAATGGTGAAATGATTGATCATTGTAGAAGACTAGGATGAGGTATTCATTTCCTTCTTATTTTTCCACCAAGAAATGTTATTTTAACAACAAATTGGTTTAAAGGGCAACCCGGTGCACTGAAGCTCCCGCATATGCAGGGTCCGGGAAGGGGTCCCACCATTTGGTGTATTGTACGCAGCCTTGCCCTGTTTTTACACCTTAACAACAAATTGGTTTCCTCTAATAAAAACACAATTGGCTGTTGGACACCATACATAAATACGATGTATATACAAACTTAATACTTAGTTATTTTATCCTCTCTTTGAGTTACACTAATAATTGTAAATGATGTATTTATATACCGGGTTGAATATGTTGTAGCAGCTCTCCACCACCAAGGAAGTAGAAAATGATAGCGGTAGCTAGAAATAATTCTGATCCGAATACGTTGTTGTAGAGTTTCACATACACTCACAATGTAGTTTTTTTTTTTTTGAATGGCAAAATATATTATATATAAGGGGATTAGATCCCAAGTATTACACCAGAAATAAAAAATAAAAACACCAAAAACTCCGAAAAAAGACTCACAATGTAGTTAATATTGATTGTTGATTAAAATCAGACGATCTAGATTATACAT
Source organism: Medicago sativa (assembly GCF_051527215.1). Classification (NCBI taxonomy): domain Eukaryota; kingdom Viridiplantae; phylum Streptophyta; class Magnoliopsida; order Fabales; family Fabaceae; genus Medicago; species Medicago sativa. The sequence goes on from NC_140753.1 coordinate 7,947,382, forward strand.
TAGTTTTATTCTACTTAAACAATTTCGATCCTTAGTTTGAATCCTAGTTGAGAACATTAACCATGTCACACAGATTCTACACCAAATCCAAGTTCTAATAATTCCTCTTCAATATTCCGAAAATCAATTACATGAAGCCTTTTGCTATTGATTTCGATAATCTAGAAAAAAAAGCTAAAAGGTATTGTACAATTTATGATGCAGTCTTGTTAAAAAAAAAAAAAAAACAATTTATGATGCAGTACTATGAAATGAGATAGAATAAGGCGATAATAAACGGAAATGATAAGCAGAACATTAGATGAAATGGAATGAATTGTATTTTATCATAAAATGGTTTCTTTCACCACCAAAAAATTATATAAGTGGTTTCTTTTCTTCCCATTTTAACTTAATAAACAACCAAAATCACAAAATCTATAATTATTTCATTTCATGTGAGTCATGGCCTTTTTCATAATCTCAAATCAAAGATAAGTGATTATAGTTCATGATTAGAACTAGAGGATCATATGATCAGTTTAAATAAAAGAAACAGCAGCTGAGTGGTGCGAGCATTATGAAAAGGGACTAAAAAAAATAGGGAGGCAGTAGCACAACACCTATTACAAGAAATTTTCTCACACAGAGAACACTCAAAAAAGTTACTTAAAATGGGATCATCATCATGAAAGAAAAAGGACCAGCTAGGTTCACACTTCACAGAATCTGTGCTATTCCAACGGTTTCTGAGTTCTGACCATACCATTGTATGATACTTGTATGCCAACACTTACAGAATTTGAGCCCCACTCTTTGCTTCATTAAAGCATTTTACTTATATCATAATATTCATCCTAAGAGTGAATCCAAAGGTTTAAAATTTGTTTTGATGTTTGAATTTGATTTGTTTCCTAAGCCAATATTTGAATATTTATTATGGCATTTTTAGGCTAACCCACACAGTATCGCTATATCAGGTTTAATTATGCAAAAAAGATAAAAAAGAAAAAGTGGCCCATGCAGGTTTCGAACCTGCGACCTTCGCGTTATTAGCACGACGCTCTAACCAACTGAGCTAATGGGCCAATTGTGAAATCAAGACATGAATATTTGATCTCAAACCAAACTTTTCATGCTCAATTTATTTTTTTGAGGAGATTTTCATGCTCAAATTTATTGTTAAATTTACTTTTATTTAAAAAAACTTCAAACATAAATTATTTCACCTTAAAATAACTTTTAACTAAATTTAACTCAGTTCAATCAAATGGATTTTGGTTACGTAATTTCACACAGTGGAAATAACAACAAATTCCTCATGAGTAATAAAACGAAGTTCCAAAGTACAAAATTATGCATTTTTGAAAGTTTAATCCAGGAAACTCATTTCTTATGCATTCTAAAATCAAAATTCCAGAAGGCATAAACATTTGTTCCAAATATTAAGTTTCAACTATATATATATATATATATATATATATATATATATATATATATATATATATATATATATATATAGTTAGGATCCGTTGACACCAGGTGTCAATGGATTCGTTGACACCAAATCATAGCCATCTAAAATTTTAATCTAGCGGCCAACAATCAATGACATAATAACTCTTACATGGACTCTCCTCACACAATCACACTCACACTTTCTAGGTTTTGCTTTTCAATTGCTGCTGTCAATTCTCTCTGCCTACTCCTCGCCGAAAATTAACAGTCTAACTTTTGTTCTAATGAAATCTTGAAAACCCATGGGAATTCTAATTCATAATTTTCCACCTTCTTTATAATAATATGCAGTTACCATGATTGATTTGAAAGGAGGGAAATCTAAACATATGAAGAAAAAAATAGGGAAGCTAATCGTAGAGATTAAAAGGTATACAATAGTAAAAGGAAAATTTGGAAATGCTTTAAAATTGTGCAAAACATGATAGTTCTCTCAACATTACAAATTAAAGTCAATTCTCATTTTTATGTTTAGCTTGAAATTGCGTTTACAAAATAAGATCCAGATGAAGAGAAATGAGAGATGTATATTGACCGAGAATGAAATTGAAATCTATGTAGCAAAGGGATGATCGATTGTCGTTTAAAGAAGAAGAAGATGAGAGCAGCGTGATATGTTTTACTTTGAAGAGTCCCCACAAGAACAATTAGCAGAATAAATGAGAGCCACTAAGATTAAAATAAGGACGACTATGATTTGGTGTCAACGAATCCATTGACACCTGGTGTCAACGGATCCTAACTCATATATATATATACATATATATATATATATATATTTCAGAATCAAATTAGTAGAGTGCATACATGTTCTGGAAAAGAGAGAAGGGGTATGTGTTCCAATATTCCAGCAAGGGGAGAGAGAGGTGTGTTTTGAATAAAAGATATTAGGAGTATATAATTAAACAAGATGGTGCAAGTAGACATCCATAACTTGCTTTTTTATATCACTGGTATGTCAAAGATCTCTTTCCACAGGAAATCAAGCCCAAACAATGGCCTTGGACTAAAAACTAAACCAAAGCCCATCATTACCCAAAAAGAATGCTATTATTTTTCCCACCATATAGTTTCTCGCACATCTTATTCGGATTTTAAAATTTGAAATGTTTCAATTTCTTTTGAAGGTTTTATGAGGTGCATTCGGATTTTGTAATCTGAAATGGCCTTGGACGTGCGAGAAACTCATATTGTGGTAAATGAAGTGGTCTAGAAAGAAAGCCTATGGCATTTTTTAACAATAAAAGAAAGTCACGAACATTTAGAACACAAAATAGCTTGATAAACAAAAAAATGAAAATAAATTTTTTCCTTAAAAATAATGAAAATAAATTTTTAAATCTTCTCTCTAAGTTTTATCATCTTCATTCACTGAAAATGGGGTGATTATGGCTCTTTTTTTTTACTCATAATCACCCATCTACATTTTTTCCCCCTATTTTAATCTAAATGAGTTATTTTTGTTGCAAATATTGTTTATATTTCAAAAGTTCAAATATAAATATTACTTAGAATAAGTGAAAAATATTTTTAGTTGAAAATTATAATTATATATTGTGAAATTTTATTATTACTAAAATTATTAATGAAGTTTTTTGCTTTGACCGTTTTATATATATATACTAACTAACCATTCCTTTAATTTCTCTTGAGTCATCAAAGCATAAGCATGTCTTCATATATAGGTGTCCTTCTGTATAATATGTTGGCATAGTTTTAGCAAATTATTTTGACTTTATTTCAAACGTGTTCATTAAAGTAAGTCTAATAGAATCCCTATATTTATGCCAAGAATTGGTCTTCAAAGAATAAGTACTCAGTACGTGTATATACACATGTTTATTGTGCTCAACGGTTAGTTTTGGAAAATAGCCTATATAATAATTGTTTTGAGCACATAGCACATACAGAAAACCTGATAACACAACTCACGTACAAAACAACTTATATCACTTTCACACCTCCTATTTCTTTCTGGTTTACACTACCTGTCACATAAAATCTCTTGTCAGTTCTGAATCCTCGGCTTGCCGGGAAGGGTCTGTTAAATCTTGGAAGGGTTAGCGTTTTACACGCGGAAAATCCTTGAGGACAGTGCGTTCAGCACGTCTCAGATCTATCTTATTGTTTTTGTTTTGCAGGTCTTGGTAGCAATTTATACAACAATCTCAAGGATTTTCAATGACTACTGAAGACAACTCCAACAACGGCTCTCCGGTTCCGACTCCCAAAAACGATGCTCCAAAAGATCAGCAACAAACTCTCGTTGTGCCGACCATTAACTATGCAAAACCATTTCCCGATGTTTCAAAGATCGAAGTCTTTGCTGGTCAAAACTTTCGAAGGTGGCAGGAGCGCATCAGCTCAACACTTGACTTACACGGTGTCGCTTTAGCCCTCACCAACTCTAAGCCACCGTCTTCATCAGCTCAAAAAGAAGTCGACACATGGGAACATGCAAATAAGGTATGTCGTCACACTATTATGACTAACTTATCTAATGAGTTATTCGATGTCTACTGTTCGTACAAGGAAGCGAAGGAAATATGGGATTCCATGGTTCTGAAGTACACCGCTGAAAATGCTGGAAAGAAAAACTTCGTCATAGGCAACTTCTACCTTTGGACGATGTTAGAAGAGAAAGATATTAAGGATCAAATCAATGAATATCACAAGCTGATTGAAGAATTAAAGGCTGGAAATATTCCTCTCCCAGACGAGTTCGTTGCTGGAATTCTCATTGAAAAATTGCCTGAATCATGGAACGATTACAAGAATCAGCTGAAGCACAAGCAGAAGTAGTTGCCGTTGGCAGATCTTATCAATCACATCATCATAGAGGATACCAACCGAAAGGAGAGCAGGGCTGCCAAGGCAAGGACTTTAGCTTCCCAAGCAAATATGATCCAGAACAACACTAATCAGAAAAAAGAGGTATGGCAACAAACCTAATCATAAACCTGGTCACAATAAAAATAATCATGTTCCTCGTGTTACTAATCCCACTTTCAAAAATAATGGAGGACACTGTTATGTATGTGGTAAGAAAGGTCACTATGCACCTCAGTGCAGACACCGAAAGAAGAATGAGAATCCTCCTGAAGCTAATTTGGCTGAAGGAGATGATGACATTATTGCTGCGGTCATTGCTGAAGCAAATATCGTGACTGATGTGAACAAATGGGTGGTGGACTTTGGAGCTACCCGACATATATGTGCTACTAAAGATGCCTTCACCTCCTACACTACTGTGGGGGATGGAGAAGAACTGGTTTACCTTGGTGACTCTCGAACTGCTGCTGTTTCGGGAAAAGGCAAAGTTATGTTGAAGATCACATCAGGAAAGACCTTGGCTTTAAGTGATGTCTTACATGTGCCTAATATAAGGACCAATCTAATTTCAGTGGCTCTTTTGAGCAAGGGTGGGATTAAAGTGTCATTTGAGTCTGACAAGATCGTAATGACAAAAGATAATGTGTTTGTGGGGAAAGGTTATTGTGACAAGAGTCTCTTTGTACTAAACATTGCTGAAGTTATGCATAATTAGGTTCCTTCTTTAGAGGGATTAGGTTTTCTTTTGCTTAAGTATGGCACCTAGAATAAACATTGCTGAAAAGCTTTGGTTCAGTCATGTCTTTTCATTCTGTTAAATTGAATTCTGTTGTTTTGGTTTGGATTTACTTTAATATGTATTTTCCCTCAGTTGAATAAATCATAATATTATGGTGTTTGCTTTCTTACTTATATTTGTTCTACATGATTTTAATTTGAGTGTTTTTCTTATTTTTTAAAACGGTCATTGTTCTAGATTTAAAAACCTTGACCACACGTGATGCCAATGCCATATTGTTTCTCAAGTTTCAAGTTCATTAGTTCTCCTTCTGTGTATGGTCTCGGTATCTATCTATCAAATATATATTATGGAATTGAAATAAGACAATGACAGATAGAAATAGGTCTTATATTACTATCATAGTTCTATGTGTAATTTTATCATATATTCAATTTTGAATTTACATTTCTATATATTCAGCTCAGTTAAATATATATTCATGATATTATATTATATTAGAACTCTATGTTTTTGAACAAATGTTTATACTCCATTTAATTGTCACCATGTGCAGTCTGTACAAAACATTGTTGTGCTAGAAATTCTATATGCAAAATGAAGTTCCTCTTTGTATAATGTGCACGCAACCTATTCAATTTTTCTGTTCTGTGTTAACTCAAGTTCTATATGTAATTTTATCAGGATTTCATTTTTGTACTGTCATCATGATTTAGTTGTTGCATTTGATTTTGTTAATTCATAACTATCATCTTGTGACAAGTTTTATAATTAGAAAATCATATTTTCAATGTGCATGTTTTGATAGATAAATGTGAACCTGTTATATATGAGAGAAAGTATAAAAGAATATGTGCATTTGGGTGAAATCACTTGTTTGTAACTACATTCTCTCTGATGCATGAAAGGACATTCTACATGTTTTTCTTATAATTAAGTTTACAAATCTGAAAGTTTCACTAATGCTAAAGAATTGATTATATTTACTTAATTTTATTTTGGCATTATATTGTAGATAAGTGTACTCATAAGGCTACACTACTAGAGCCATCTATTTTACTGACCTTAATAGAGTATACAATTCAGAATTGTGGTAATCAAGATTACTAGCGGTTCATCAAATTTTTATTCTCTGCAAAATTACTTTATAATGTGAATTGTAATATTGCTTAGAGTGTACAGGCTATTGTGTTAAAATAATGCAATGATGTTAATTTGATTTGAAACCAATGAGTATTAATTTTACTCATTGTGGGGGTGTTGTCGCTTAGTAAATATCTAAGTAGACCTGTATAAATTTTATTATATACATCGAGTTCATGAGACTTGTAAACATGAGATTAATTGATTAAGAGACGTCTTAATCAATATTTGTGAATTAACGGATCCGATAAAGCCCCTAGGGAGGAAAATAATATGTGACACATCGAGGGGAATTAGACTTGAGCCATTCAAAATTAATAAGTGATAGGAACCCAACCTTTGTGATTGGAGATCCCATGAATAAGGTTCATATGGGTAATAACAAGTCACTTATTAGTTATGCTAGCACCAAAAATTAGTTAATTAATTTTTGTTTTTGTCTCTTTCCTATGGTGTGAGTGAGAAGTGCTAGACACTGCATTATAGAGAGGATAAGTATATGTAGCTTTTAATGAATTTCATATCCCTTACGAGTGGTGTAAGATTTGCAGCATACACTTGATGAAATCACCTATGTGAGTGTCAAGTGGGGCCGCTTGTATGAGATATTGGCGAAATCTCTAGAGCACTCATGAAAAAATCCAAGCACGCGCACGGCCTATTTGCGATCCACAGCGCCAACGACAAGAATTGTGGGGGTGTGATGCGGGTGATAGACCTCTAACATACACAAGTGTCTTTGGTTCATATAGCTTGCTACACCAAATTCACTGTGTGTTAAGTTTACCATTCTAGGACTGGTTCATATAGCTTGCTACACCAGTTTGATGCATCACATCCACGTGTTAACCCAGAAAGTCTTTAAATAATTTTTCTTTTAAACTTTTGAAATATGTGGGGGATTGTTGTAAATATTGTTTATATTTCAAAAGTTCAAATATAAATATTACTTAGAATAAGTGAAAAATATTTTTAGTTGAAAATTATAATTATTAATTGTGAAATTTTATTATTACTAAAATTATTATTGAAGTTTTTTGCTTTGACCGTTTTATATATATACTAACTAACCATTCCTTTAATTTCTCTTGAGTCATCAAAGCATAAGCATGTCTTCATATATAGGTGTCCTTCTGTATAATATGTTGGCATAGTTTTAGCAAATTATTTTGACTTTATTTCAAACGTGTTCATTAAAGTAAGTCTAATAGAATCCCTATATTTATGCCAAGAATTGGTCTTCAAAGAATAAGTACTCAGTACGTGTATATACACATGTTTATTGTGCTCAACGGTTAGTTTTGGAAAATAGCCTATATAATAATTGTTTTGAGCACATAGCACATACAGAAAACCTGATAACACAACTCACGTACAAAACAACTTATATCACTTTCACACCTCCTATTTCTTTCTGGTTTACACTACCTGTCACATAAAATCTCTTGTCAGTTAAATCTTGGAAGGGTTAGCGTTTTACACGCGGAAAATCCTTGAGGACAGTGCGTTCAGCACGTCTCAGATCTATCTTATTGTTTTTGTTTTGCAGGTCTTCGTAGCAATTTATACAACAATTTTTATATAGATTGCATTTTTTCTTTCATGTTTCTTTTCGTGATTTCATCGTCTCAATGCAACGTTTTGTGATTTCCCATCTTGACAATGTGTTTGTTTGGTTTATATTGACAAATCAACTTCAAACAATTATATATATAATCAACAAAAAGGTCGTCAACATTGCATATTTGAAAGCATAAGTTATTTCTGTCACTTTGATTTTGTCACATTATATGAAGGCATGCTGCTATTTTATGTTATTAACTTATATGTTTTTCTCATATTCATCGATTACATTTTTAGCATTGTTGTATTTATATTTGTACATGATAGACTCTGCCAATTTAAATGAATATAGTTTTTTAGTCGTAAAAAAGAAGGAAATTGATTGATTGTAGATTTTGATTATAAAACTGGATCAATAACTATTGAAGCCTAAAACTCAAATTTTATTAGGCTTTTTTATTTGGTCAACAGAATTAAGCTCAAAGTTGCACAAAAAAATTGTGGTGAGAAAAAAAGGCTTAATAAATTTACGAGTTAACAATTATGGTAAGAGACCAACTTAACTGACAAAAGTACAATCAAGCTGTTAAAGGATGAAATATGTAATTTAAGAGTTCAATTTTTGGATGGAACAATTATTGATCAAATTTTACTTACTTTTCGACCGACTCCAGATTACTATGACCTTTTTCCCATTGAATCGAAAGATTAACACCAAAACCATGTAATCTAGCCTAAATATAAAGTTGAAACTTTTACTTACCAGTTGGCAACAACATCTGACCTTACTTTTTCCTCTCAAAAAATCTAATGTTACTTTTAGCCACGGTTGTGTTGCCACAAGGCCTTAAAATGATTCTTCAAATAAATTGGCATAGAATTCAACCCTCAAGCTCTTTAAAGTACATATACTAGTAAACTGAAAATGACATCCATTCAAAGGTGTATAGCAAAGTCATGATATAGATTCGAAAATGACTTACTATATACTATATCATTACAATTCATCTGCTCTATGATAATGAATAATGATAACTGGCTTTTTTAGTTGCAGCCAGTGTGCATGTGCCTAACTACAGCAGAAATTATTTATCTAAAAAGACGAAGTTCAAAATTTGTAACACATTCAATGAATTTTTCTGCAGAACTGTGTCAGGAAAGACCCATTTGACATTAAAAAGGACTTTAACTCGACAATTATTATATGACATTTGACAAGTTTTGGGATAGAATAGTGTTGGAAGTATAATTCCATTAGAAATTAAGATATTGCTTCCGCCGCATGTCAAAAGATCGATTGAATTTGATCTCATGATCAATTCATGTTTCTAACTACTTTTAAGCATTCATAGAAGGTATCATAAAAAAAACAATATATTCATAGAAGGTTCCGATGCAATTTACTTGACCATATGATAATCAAAGTCCATGTGTTCTGTGATAATACTTGTAATCATGGCAACACATGATTCTTCATCATCGTCTTCTGCCGTTTCTCTCATATTTGTTATTCTGCGTTGATCTAAACCGTTCATCCAAACATTAATGTCATTGGTCATATGTCGCAGATCAAGATCATTGGCAGAGATTGCACAAGATCTTGTGCCACTCGAGAGGATTCTAATCCCGATAAATATAAGACCGTTTTGAGATTTTTCCTTATTCTCTTTGTAAGACCTTTTTTTTTTTTTTAATTAGTGTAAGATATCTTTTAAATTTCAAATATATTACATTTTTTTTTACGAAGATATCCTTAATTATGATACATCTTTTTGAACAAATGGTAATAAATATTGCGATGGAAACATATACTGTATTAATTTCTTGCTTGAAGGACAAGCTTGTAAAATAACATCAATTGAAAACAAATTTAATCATGGAGCTTCTACGGTGCAGTCAGAAAACTGACTTTTTTGAAAAAGTTATTTTGTTTAATCAATAGTATAACTGCCGATGTCATGTCAGCTAGTGTCTTGTTGGTGGGACACTCTAAAACTAAACTTTACCTTGTTACAAATCAGTCCTCATACAAAATATTAAGGGAAATTTCAATCTTAGAGCACAAATGGGAATCTATGTTTAATTTTGATTTAATCATGGACACAATTGCAATAAGTAAAGATATAAATGCAATACACCATATAATCTGACGTGACATGAATTAAATACACAAATGTTTAACTTTACTAGAAAAATCATTCTCATTACTTCACCATAGAATTTTCCTTTAATCATACTACTAATTTTTTAAATCTTTGTAATTTAGTCAACAGTGTGTTTTTTAAGAACGAAGGTAGTATTTGCAAATAGACAACCACTTGGTGTGGAACTTGAAAGTTATTCGACAATTCTGTTAACGACTCAACAATGATTTTCTTTTTTCTTCAAATGATTTTGCCAAGAAAAAAGCTATGTCCTATAGGTGTTGTTTCTTTGATTCCTCTAAAGAGCGTTAAGTGTGGCAAATAATCTTTTAAAGCTAAAATATAATGAAAAAAATAAGTAAAAGCCAGAAGCAAGAAAACATAGATAAACTACAAGTAAACTAAGTTGTTTGAATGATTGAGTGTGTCTAAGATCAAATTTAGAAATGGTATTTATAAAAATAAAATAAAAATATCTAGAGCCTAAAATCCTATGAGCCATGAACGTGACCTACAAAGAACCTCTCTTGACTACCGCTACTCGACTAAACTTGCACCAAGGTGTGTGAAAATGTGAGCGTTGCTCTATATATGTGGCACTTTATGTCATGCATTGCTCTTCCACGTTATACGACTCTTTCTAGTACTCATCCACACACCTCTCATAGATCATCCTTTTAGATTCTACTCATATTTTTTTACCTTAAAACAGGAGGTGGACCCAGTGGCGGATCTTGAGTTTATTTATCGGGGGTGCCAAATATTTATAGAATATATATAGTAAAAAGTTTCATAAAATAATCAATGTTATAAACTGGTGTGATGGTAGAAGTGAATAATTGTGACATGAGGGACACCGGTTCAAACCCCACTGGGTCCACTTTTTTGGTATAAAATATGAAGAAGGGTTCGAACACGCGACCTTCTACTGATATACAGACAGAATAACCGCCGCAACACCAGCATATAAGTTGTTATATTACTATATAAAATATGAAGAAGGGTTCGAACACGCGACCTTCTACTGATATACAGACAGAATAACCGCCGCAACACCAGCATATAAGTTGTTATATTACGCATAATATGATATTTATATAAAGTTTGGGGGGTGCAGTGGCACCTGGGGTCTCTAAAGAGATCCGCCCCTGGGTGGACTTCTTGTGGTCGAATTATCCATTTTTATTGAATTTGACTCACTATGAAGTTTTTACGATTGTTTTGGGACTCTCTGCAACCGAGAAAGATTCGATTAAACCACCTTCGGTTGTTCTTGCTTTGTCTGATCTTGCATTATGTTAAGAGTCTTACATTGAGTAAGATAAAATATCTCAAAATGGTATTTAAGTCACGAGGCTCTCACACCTAATTAATAGACTAGTTTTTTGCGTTGGACTCTTCTCGTGTGTTAGTCTTAATAATCAGTGCTCTTATTGAAATTTAGGTTGAGTAAAGGGTTACATATAAGCTGAATTAAGTTGCTTTGTCGAATACTAATATGTGAGTGAAACAGCAAAAAAAGAAAGAGTTATCAATATCATTGAGTTAATGTCGATAGAATGAAGTCATCGTGGAAGTTGGCTCTTAAAAAGTGTAGCAACATTAGGAGTCTCTCATTGAGTAAAATAAAAGTGTTCAATATGAAACTTAAGCCATCATATGAATCTCTCTTACTTAATCGACTAATCTTTTGAATCGGGCTCTCATCACATGCTTAATTTAATTCCTAACACATTTGACTATCTAAACTTCGACTTAACCTAAATTCCACTATCAGTTGTTTGCTGTTAACAATTTAAAATATTTTTAAGTGTAAAAAACAGCTATCCATTGAGTTGTAATTTTCCACACCACCGAAAAATGCTCTTTCCATGTCTTTGCTTCATGGGGATGCTTCTTTTAAGTATAATTGAAAATTACATCTTTTGCTCTTGAACTATCAATTAAGGATGGTTTCCTTGTGTTGCCCAAAAAGTGAAAACTAGCGAAGGTGCCCATGTTTTAAGGTCGTTCGTACCAAATGGTCCCCTCATAAGGAACTAATGCCATATTATAGTTGAGCTGGAAAGACATTTCTTTTGCTAAAGCAAGATTTTCAACCAGCATGCATTCCACATGGTATAGGTCAATATTTCACATATATGTAAAATAAAGTAAAATATATTGGACCGTAACAATTGAAGTCATCCATGATGCTACATATAGCCAATTTCCACACGTTTTAAGTTACACATTTCCTCTCAATTTTTGTTCTACACATTTGTGACTTCATGCATATAACTCCTACACAATTACAACAACATTGATATCTTCTTTAAAAAAAAAAATGATTGCTATCTGTTTTTTAACTCATTCATGAAAAAGCTATTCTTTTTTATATTACCTTTTTATTTTAAAATTAAAACATACGTATTTTTTTTCCAAAACCACGTCAATTAATTAATTAATAAGTGACATTTCAAAGTATCTCCATAACTTTTACTCTTTTGACCGGGACAGGTCCATTCTATGGTTGGATATTATTCCTTCAAAAAAAAAAAAAAAGGTCCATTCTATGGCCTTTGCTTTTTGTATTTAAAGTTCAATATTTTCGACCAAAAAAAAAATTTTTCAATACATATTTTTTTTGACAGAAAGTTCAATGCGTATTGTTAATTGGCTTATAGGATAGTCTAGGTCTTATCTGATAAATAAATTAAAGGTTCATGTATAACAAGTTATCTAATCTAATCTAATATAGCTTATTTTTTAAAGTTTTATATGACATGTTAGACTGTTTAAAACTTATTTCATATTATAGTCTTTAAAAAAGTAATATGATCTCTATATAAATAGATTGATTAACTAATGTCATGGTAAGGAGAAAATACTAACATATTGACATTATCATTAGAAAAAATAAATAAATTTTATTTTGAGATTTAACAATTAACATGATATAGAGAGTAAAGTATAATTTTTTATAAAACCTATTTCAACTGTATTTTACAATAATTCATTAAAATTTAATAAAAAAATAATTAATATTTCCGTATGTCAAAAATTAATGGAAGTTAATATGTTTAAATTAATAAAAAAGAAATCCGCAAAAATATGAAAGTATTTTAAGACAGTGTGCAATATTTAATATAATAATTATAATTGTATTTATATTTATTTTAAGTAAGTCCGTCTGATAAGTCTAAAAAAACCTTAAAATCTTTTTTTTTTGTTGACAAAAAAAAACCTTAAACTCTTACATTCTTAGTTAAACAGACTTCTAAAAAAATATTAACCTACCTTAAAAAAAATATCAACCTTGGTTGGAGTATACCTTATTAATCGAAATGAACATTCCACCCTAGGTGATATCGAGTGGGCTCCTTGAATAAAAATCTTATTAAAGATACTATATTATCTTTATTTTTTAAAATCTAAGAAAAGAGTTTGATGTCAATTATCTTTAATAATATTTCTGTGTAGCTGTTTTTCGTTCTTGCTAACTCATATCTTAGTATGGCTGATAACTTCCATTGGAAATATGTATAAATATTAAATAATATGGATGATATATGGTGATCATCAATCCGATTATATTTCATTAATTAAAACGTAATCTGTTCAAAATTATATGGATGATATAGTGATGATTAATCCGACAATAAGTATAGGAATCAATCATTTTAAGATAAATAAGTGAAAAATTTGAGATTTGAATATCAACTTCTACATATTATAAAAGTAAAGATATATCGAGATGATCTTAACCCATACTATATTGTTCCTATCAACTTAGTTATGTACACGGAAACCATACAAATCTATCTTTTTTTTCATATCTGAAACGGTTGTTTCTTGCATCATCACCATTGTAACGCCCTCCTTTTTATTTAATTATTTTACTTAGTTTTAGAATATATTTATGTATTTATATGATTTATATGAGGGATATATGATTTATTGAGATTATATGTTTTTTTATAATTTAGTTAATATATTTTGTTGAGTGATATTTTGTTATGTTATATGTTGGTATTTACTAGCATAATATATATGTTATTTTGTGCAAAAATATATTTGTTATTTTATGTGAAAATATATATGTTATTTGGTGTATTAATATTATCAAGTGGGAGAGATATATATTTAGTAGAGAAATATTATTCATTAGAATATGAGAATTATTAGTGTGAGTGGAATTGGGGGTTAGAATAGAAAGAAGAATAAGTTGTTGGGCCTTAATAGATTTGGGAAGAATATTTTAATATTTTAAATAGAGAAGCTTAGGTTAGAAAGAGTTTACCGGAAACCACTTTTTGGAAAAGAGGAGAACAAGAAAGAAGAGAAGAGGAGAGAAAAGTCAAGAGAAGAGGAGAAGACCTTAGGAAAGAAGAACGCTGCCGCTGATTCAGGAATTAATCTAAGGTGAGGGTGAGACTATCTTGCATTAATATTAAGTTGTTAAATCATTAGATTACATCTAACAAGTTGGGGAGAGTTTGTGAGAATATGAGAATTAGGGTTTTGGGAGAGATTTGATGATTAGATGATGAAAACTTGTTGAATTGATGTAGAAATTGTGTACAAACCTTAGATAATCAATAGGATGATTATTGGAAGTAGTTTTGAGGTTAGCTCCATGAGATTAGGTGAAACTTGAAGAAAATCTGCATTCTGCCCGAATTTTGATATTAAAACTGGTATTGATCGGTGCGGAATTGGTCTTAGGTGTAAACATGAAAGTTGTAGGTATGGATGTTAGCTTTCTAATTTCGTTGGTCTCACATCAATAGGATTAATACTTGAGTTATGGTCAAATTACTGCACGTAGGTCACAGTGAACTTTTATGGACTTTCAGCACAACTTTTCCGAATTTAAAATGAAAACTGGTATTGATCGGTACAGAACTGGTCTTAGGCATAAACATGAAAGTTTTAGATAATTTTGTTAGCTTTCTAGTGGCTTTGGTTTGACGTGAAAATGATGTTTGATCTGTGAGTTATGAAGAAAATACTACAGGGAGGTCTTAGCAAAATTGTACGGTGACAGCATTCTCTGTTTCATGTTTTTGCGTTTTGTTCATATGTTTCTGTTTTGAATTGATCTTTGCTGTAAACATGAAAGTTGTTGATATTTGTGATATCTTTCTAGTAGCTTTGGTTTGACATGAAAATATGTTGTGGATAATTTATTATGTTTTTACAAAGATACATAGTGAATTATTGTCGATGTTTAAATACGATGTTATATGAAATTGTTTATGATTGATGAATATGATGTTTTAAGATGTTGTTTATTATCATTTGATATTGTTATATTATGATATGACACGAATTATTTATGTGATCCATATGTTGTCAAGATGCTAAAATGTTAAGATGTTAAGACGTTAAGATGATAAGAGTTGTTAAGTCGTCGAGTCGTTATGAAGTCGTCAAGTTGTTAAGATGTCATAGATGTTCATGAAGTTTCTAAGACGTAAGATGTTGAGTCCATGCATACTCATTTAAAGATGAGGGCTCATGCCCTGGAGCTTTTGCTCAACCACGACGATGGAGCTTTTGCTCAACCAGAGACGAGGGCTCATGCCCTAGGAGCTTTTCCTCAATTATGTTGGGGGCTTGATGCCCTGAAGCTTTTGCTCAACCATGACGATGGAGCTTTTGCTCAACCACGACGATGGAGCTTTTGCTCACCCACGACGATGAGGGCTTATGCCCTAGAATGGTACCACATGCATTTGCATTTTCATGATGATCAAAGATGGTTTAAGACGTTAAGAGTTGCATAGTCAATTCAAGATGATTTAAGATGATAGGAGTTGCATAGTCGAGTTGAGTCGCATTGTCAAGTCAAGAGTCGAGTCGATCATGAAGTTGTTTATGACTATGATTATGAAGTCGATTATGAGTTTGATTAAGAAGCTGTTATGATGATTATAAGATGCTAAATGATTATTGTTGTTGATGTTCATGATTGTTTTGATGATGATGTTTGTTTATGAGTTGATGATTATGATTTGATGATTATGGTTATGATTAGTACTTGATGTTATATGATGATGTTTATGTCTATGATTAAGATGATGTATGATACTATGATTAAAAGGATATATGATAATGCTTATGACCAATATTTGTAGATATGTGATGATATAATTATATGATGATATGATACGAAGTATATGACTAATATAGGAAGAATAGTGACACTAGTTAAGGAAGTTTAAGTTGTTAGATATGATTAATGAACTATAAGATGTTTAAGTTGTTGAATGTACTTTATATGATTTATATGCTTTATATTATTGTTTGAGAAATCTCACCCCTCCTGTTTGAATGTTGCCCTTACGTTGGTAACGTGCAGGTAACCAAGATTAGTTGAGGTCGTGAGTGGACTCCTCACAAGGGTGTGTGTCTTAGGTGCTCTGATACGTAACGGGATGAGAGTTTTGACATTGTTTTCTATTCCTTACGTATTGCTTATGGATTTTTATGAATAAATGATGAACAAATACCTTATGAGATTTTAGGATGAGGCCTATGTGCCAAAGACTTTTATGATGTTGAACTAAATTCTGTTGCGAAGTTTTGAAATACTTATGTTAAATGACTTTGAAGAATAAATTGTTATTTATTCAGTTTATGAATTTTTAAGAAGTGTAGCATTCCGTTTAAGTTGTTGAACTCTGATTTTTGTTTAAGAAATTTTTACGTTGGGAAAACGGGGTGTTACAACCATCATCTCATATCAGGTGTGTAAAACATAAGTTTATATATTATATCTTAAATATATTAATGTTTACGTGTTGGTGTTCTTGATGCCTCTCATTTCCTCGGAAAAAAAGATTCTTGAGGAAGGGAAACTATGAATAAGTAAATAAGGGTAGGCATTATCATGGGGATGGGTTTGATTATTTTATTTTATTTTATTTTAAATTATACGATTTATAGAGGAATTCTTGGTTGGTCACGGGACCAACACATTTGCATTTGATCACAGCCAACCAAGACTTGACACCTCATTCACTACTAAATAAATAATAATAATTATAATAATAATAATTATAATAATAATAACAAAGTGAGAGAGAGAAACCGTGAAAGAACAGAAAAAAACAGAAAAGAAAGAAATGGATCCGATGCTGGAGAAGAAGGGTGCATCAGTGTTCACGCCGGACACGACGACGGCGATAACGGCGGTGAGGTAGTTGTTGAAGACGGTGGCGATGATGGACTCTGGATCCCTCATTCTGTTTCCTTCAATGTTATGCGGCAAGCACTCTACATCACCACAAGAACGCCGATTTCCACTGTCAGAATTTTAGAGCTCCGCATCCGTCTCTTTTTCCGACCATCATGTTGGCGCCGTTGGTTTTCCCCAGAATTGTGACTTCTTAATTTTTGAATTTGTGTTAATTTGTTTTTCGGTTGATATTAGTCTGAGTTCGAGTTCAGAGAGGTGAGTGATCAGGGCAGCGAAAGAGGCAGATTTCCATGGTGGTGGATATCAGAATTTTTTTTTGTGGAAGAGATAATCTTCCATGGTGGGATTGTTGCTATGTGTTGCAAATTGAAGTGGTTAATCGTCGCCAGAATAAAATTTGACGTCGTCGCCAGCGAATTCATCGTTATTGTTTCCGGCATGGCAAATTGGCAATGATTGTACTAACTTCCATGATATTCTCCCTCGTTGTTGTGCTTCCTATCCCATTCTCTCTGTTTTTTTTTTCTTCTTTTCTTTCACGGTCTCTCTCTCTCGCTTTGTTATTATTATTATAATTATTATTATTTATTTAGTAGTGAATGAGGTGTCAAGTCTTGGTTGGCTGTGATCAAATGCAAATGTGTTGGTCCCGTGACCAATCAAGAATTCCTCCGATTTATATACTTTATTTTGACAAGACGATTTTCATACTTTTATTTTCCTTCTTAAAATAGTATTTTAATTTAATTCTATAGAGTATAGACATTGGAAAAGTCTCGAGAGAAGAAGCATTGCATGTGGAAGAGGAATAAAAGATTGGATAAGATAAAGCATTGTGGTCACAATTTGTCCACTAGGAGGGGAGGGGACTAAACAAACCGCTATATACCAGAATTTAGATCATTTCAACTGCAAAATGCCAGATAGAGAGAACCCACAATTAGTCTAATCAAATGCTACCATCCATCAAGATGGCGTTGGTAGGCAAAATTTATGTGTTTTGTTTTTATATTTAGTACTTGAAGTACTTGATTGTAATCAATTGAATTGAGTCACTGGAATTTACTAGAGACTCAATTAATTTCTTAACCTTGGTTTATGAATTAAATAAGAAATTTGAACTAAATATTGAGTTCATTAAATAAATTATTTGAATTACGAATGATTTAATTAATTTAGTTTTGTAATTTAACTTGATATCTATGTTTATGTATAAAGATGATACACAATTTCACTACCAAAAAAAAGATGAGACACAATTTTGGGTTGTATTTTTTCTATATTTTTTTTAAAGGACTTCGTTTGTAATTTTTTTTTGAGGAGACGTAAAATATTATTTAAATCTTTAGTTAAAAATCAATTAATCTCATTATAATAGGAGTAATTCTACAATAATATGAACAACATAAATACAAGAAATTAACTTCAAAAGTTGAACAAGAGCATACCTTGATTTCTACCAATTCCATTTCTCTCAATAGAGTTATAAAAGGGACCAAAAAATTATATGTAGTTGCTCACGGAGAGCGAACCCCTAATTTCTCTCTCAACCCTCAATGATTTTCACTCAAGAAGAGAAAGCTTCAATCCTTCCCTCCAATGATCCTAACTACCCAAATCTCTTCACACAAAAACATTATTCCTCTTTCGTGTGCCCTCGTTTTTGGCTTTGTTCAATTTTTTTTCTTTCTATTTTATATACAAAACAACATGATTTAAACCTTTCAGGCCTATTATTGATATTCAAATCACACACACTAACAACTAGAAAACAAGACATAATGCAATTGGAACTCATTGTCAATACCATGATTTAAATTAACGTTTCACCTTATGACCATGATTCAAATCATGCCTCCAAAAATTAAAAACCACAAAGTTAAAGACATATCCTCCATAATTTCTAGTATGGTTTAAACATACCATGAACAATGATAATAATTTGGTAAAATGAGATGGCAAACAAATGTATATGTTTGTCATCACTTTTAGTAAATGTGGGAATCATCAAATTTACATGAATTGTATCCAATAAAAAATAAAAGTTACAGAGAGAATTAGAGTAAGTGTTATTAGCACTATTCAAGATGAGAGAAATTTCGCTAACATTGTATGTCCATTGTCCACATCAACACACATCCTAGAAGAGACTAGTTTATTATTATCATACCTTAACTATAGCAAAGCCACTTACAAGAACAATTTTTATTTTATGTTTACCACGGTAACGTCAACTGTACAAGTTTCCACCACCGTTTAGGAATGACTAATATATGTAGAAAACTTATGAGTCACATAAGATGAGTTATCTTATCTCAATCGGATTTTTTTTATACGCAAAAGTCGGGGATTGAACCCTAATCCTTATTTATTAATTTTGTTAGGTCTGCAGCAATTTAACCTAATATTTTCCCGCTCATTTGCTGTATTAGGTTAGCAGTAATTTAACCTAACAAATTCCATCTAAAAAAATGCATCGCATCAATTTCATTTCTATCCTCTTGCCTTTACACTTATTTAATACTAAAAAAAATACATCCTATCATGTTGGCTATATCCTTATTCGTATGTCAATCCTTTTACAATAAACATGTGCGGAGCACGGGTCAAATATCTAGTTACTTATTTAAAGGGTTCAAGTCACTTACTCGAAGTGGGTTTATTTATTTATTTTTCTCGTCAAGTAGTTTAATAACTAAAACTTCAACCAATAAACATGGAATCTCATATTTGAAGGCGAGTTCATTTCAAATGCTCTATTCTAACTAATGTAATCTTAGCTTTTCATTTTTCAAAATTGTTCTAATTACACCCATCTATCAATTTCTCTTACTTTAAAATCTCAAAAACTTCAATTTTCAACTCTAAATTTCAAAATTAAATCAATCAAATTATTTGTATTCTCTTACTATTCAATAAACAGTGTGGTTGCATATAAAAGATGAATAAAAAGAGTGGTGGAATGGAACAGAGCTCAAGAGAGATATTGTTTACTATTTCCTTTTCCACACCAAAACGAATCGTTTTGTTTATGGTAAAAAGGAGCAACAAAGTGGCGCCTGTCAGAATTGGCGTGCATTGCATTACATGGCAATGAATAGTCAGTCATATATAGTGGACGGAGGTGGTGTGAGAAAAGGTAAAAGGAGGATCCAAAGTTTTTCTTAGTTTTAACCTCAAAAATCTCAAATCAAATTAAAGTTCATCATTCACTTTTTTATTTACACATGTTATGTTAATAATGTTATAATAAATAAATATAAAAATCAACCATCATGGAGCAGTGATTCACTTCTCAATTAATTTTTTTTTACCATGTATGTTTTATAGGTGTAGCACTTAGGTGACATAAAATTGGTGATATTGACGGATCATAATATCACAATTCTTGTGAAAAAGAGAAAAAAGCCATTTGTGATATTGTGATTGATCAATGTCATCAATTATATGTCACCCAAGTGCTATCCGTTTTATAAACACTTATGCTCTGATACACCCGACGACACATGGTTAATCACATCTAAATATATGGTTAATTTAATTGAGCAATTAGTTGATTCAGTTTACATTGAAAATTATGGTTAGTTTATATAGTTTGAACTAACCATGATTTTGACTGTGAAGACAATTAACCATTTACTTAATATTTGTCAAAAGTGTCTAGAGGTGTTTGAGTTGCTTGACACTTTAAATGTGTGTTTGGTTTCCCGTTTGCAACACACAAAAACATGTTTGCATGCTTCACGATGCGTTTTTGTAGTGATTTTCAGAAGCTTCAAATACTATGTTGGATATAGAAAGGTTTAACGTGGAAAAGAATATGTTATGTGAACAGCATGAAAGGGATATTTTTATTGAATGATAACCATCATATTTATACATAAAGAAAAGCCTAAAATAATGCATAAAGAAACTACTATTTGAAAACTAAATGCCTAAAAACTGGTAACAAATAGAGCATATCAGAGAGTTCCTAACAATAACATAAAAAGATAGTGGATCCTAAAAATTAGGATCTTAAAACAGTAGTTTCATAGTCATCCAGTCAACACTCCTCCTTGACTCTGAAACTGCATACACCAAGCATCTGTGTCAAGAATTCATATCTAACTTTGTCATATCCTTCTGGTTCCATGACAACAACGTTGCACCTTTGGTAGATGTCTGAAAGTGATCTAGTTCCTCTAACAGTTTCATCATCAACATCTTCATTCTCCTCCTGAAATTCAAACTTCTCACAATCTTCCCAATTCCAACTATTTGACTCAAGAAATTTGACATCTCTGCTAACAATTACTTTGTTGCTTTGTGGAAGATAGATTCTATAGACTTTTGAAGATGAGCTATAGCCTACAAAAATTTCAGGTTCTGCTTTCTTCTTGATTTGTTCAAGGACAGCATCCAAGTTTAAAGATCTCTTCTTTGTCGTAGTTTTTGCAGTAGAGTTAGGCTTGCTTTTAAAACTGCTAATAACGTTATTGGACACTCCTTTATTCATTTGTTCCCATATGGCATCAACTTGTGCTTTTACTTCAGTAACATCCTGTTTTGGTTCCAGGCTTTCCCCTGGAACAGGTTCTTTGACAGATTTTGCAGAGTTTCCATTGATTGTATCGACGGAACTCATCACTCCCGCAGAGTTCACGATAGATGGATGGTGGAGGAACGCAACACCAACCTGAATCCTTCCTTCCTTGTTTACAGCAGCATGTTGTTCCTCATTTATCAAATCCAAGGCAAAGCTCTTGCCTTTCATTTGAACATTGACCATTTCTATGTTGTTTGCATCTTTAATCACACATTTTTTATCCTCAAACAACACCTTATAACCATTCTCTAGCAGTTGAGTACCACTCAAAAGGTTTTGATTAATTTTAGGAACATATAAGACATCAGAAATTAGTTTCAAACCTGAAAGGCTTTCAATTGCAACCGTTCCCTTGCCTTTTACTTCGATAAGTGCGCCATTTCCAATTCTGACTTTGGAAATAGTTGTCTCGTCCAGATCATTAAAGAGCTCACGATCATAAGTCATGTGGTTTGTGCAACCACTATCTATAAGCCAACTCTCTCGAGTGGTGTTGGTGGCAAAGCATGATGCTACAAAGAGTTGCTCCTCCAAAGTTTGATCTTCAACAGCCTTAGCTTCTCCCTGATGTTGAGCCTTGCATATTCTTTCCACATGTCCTAACTGACCACACTTGTGACATTTTACGTCTGGTCTCCACCAACATCTGTCTGGTGTATGGTTATTTTTTTTTGCAGTATGGACACGGTGAAAAGAGACTTGTATTGCTGCTCTGGTTTCTTTTCTCATTCCTTCCACCATTGTAGTTCTTTAATTTAGCTTGTAATGCTCCTTCTACTGAACCTTCAGACCTTATCATTCTTCTTTGTTCTTGGGCTTGCATAGCATTTACAAGCTCTGCCACGATAAGCTTTAACATGTCCTTGGTATTTTCCAAGGAAGTGATAGTTGCTTCAAATCTTTCCGGGACAGTCACGAGAATTTTCTGAACTATTCTTGAATCAGATAATTCAGAACCAAGCAATCTTACTTTGTTAGCAATGCTAATAAGTTTATTTGCATACTCTTTAATTGTTTCAGACTCCTTCATCTTTTGCATCTCAAATTCTCGGATCAAATTAAGTGCTTGCATCCCCCTAATTCTTTCATCTCCTTCATATTCAGTTTTGAGGAAATTCCATATTTCAAATGCTGATTTGATGGTCATAATTCTGGTGAAGATTTCTTCTGAGACATCAGCAAACAAAGTAGCCCTTGCTTTTGACTTTCTTGTTTTCCTTTCCTTGTGATTTTTTATCTGAGCCATTGTTGGATTGTCTGACAAAGGAAGAACTTCGTAGTCCTCCTCAACAGCTTCCCAGAGGTCATTTGCCTCTAAATACGCCTCCATCCTTGCTGCCCATATATGATAGTTTTCACCATCAAACACAGGTAATGGTAGGGCTTTGTAGGATGTTTCAGAATCCATCTGTTTGATGAATTGAAAATAGTGTTTAAGCTTTTATGGTGGGTTTCACTCACTTCACTCACAAGTCCCTCCAAGAAGAAGGCTCTAGATACCAATTTGTTGGATATAGAAAGGTTTAACGTGGAAAAGAATATGTTATGTGAACAGCATGAAAAGGATATTTTTATTGAATGATAACCATCATATTTATACATAAAGAAAAGCCTAAAATAATGCATAAAGAAACTACTATTTGAAAACTAAATGCCTAAAAACTGGTAACAAATAGAGCATATCAGAGAGTTCCTAACAATAACATAAAAAGATAATGGATCCTAAAAATTAGGATCTTAAAACAGTAGTTTCATAGTCATCCAGTCAACATACTAACTTCTTAACTGACGTGGTTTTTTTACAGTGATTTCCATCGAACATCGTTTTGCAGACGCTATACCAAGCATACGCAATAAGTTTGTTACTTTATCATCAATCCATTATTTGCATTCAATTGGAACATGCACTAAAATAAAGTCCAAAAAACATAGCCCTAAATTTTTATTTCTTATCCTAAATTAAATAAGGGTAGTGTTAACTTGTGCCCTTAGGGCACATGTTAAGAAAGTCAAAAGAAGAAATATTCTCTAAAATTTTGTGCATTTAATGGATTAAAAAGTTAAAAATTAAATGCAATGCACATATTTCAATATATTATTTCTATATTTGAATCATTAACTTGTGCCTTGAGGGCACAAGTTAACATTTCCCATTAAATAAACAAGACTATTGTCTCCTTTGTCCATGTTTTGTAAAAAAGGTTAATGAGAAACAAAGAAAGGGAAAAAGGAAAAGTTAGGGGGTGGTGGGGGTATAGAGAGTGCTACTACTGATTCAAAAGCCATAAGTTGAGAGAGAAAGTGGGAACATTCTGAAATTGGTTGGCTTTTTGTGTTTGTGTAGCTAGCTGTGGTGGCTGTCATCAAAAGATGAGGAACAGCTCATCCTTTTTCAAGCCTCATCTTTTGCCATTCCTTTGATTGGTTCATGTAGTTTCATCCTTGTTTATGTTTATGTTTATGTTTATAGACATAAACACCTCTTCTTTTTTCTCATACTCATCCAAACAAACCTTTGTGTTTCTTTGATATCAACCATAAACCTGAAACAATATCTGTGTTTTCTAGGTATGTCTTCAAACTATTCATATGCATATGTTTTTGTTCTTTCTCTTTCTTATGTTTTTTTTACTTTTGAAGCAGAAACATGAAAATCCCATGTTGATTTTTATGTTTCATGTATTTTTTGCTAAAACTAAAAACCCATCATTATTCCAACTTGTGACCAATTGGGTTGGTTTCAATGCAAGCTTTTTTATTTATAATTCTGTACTCTGTTGATGAAAAGAAAAGAAAAAGCATTTTTTTTTAATCCAATGGTAGTGTATAACGTGTCTAATGATGTATAGAAACCACAAAAAACGATGCTTTATGTCTACAAAATAGGTGGTTTTATGAACTAATACCAAAAAATGCTGTCTTTTGTTTTCAGGAGTTCAAAGAAGGGACATGGCTACACTAGTAGTGTGTGAATGTTGAGTATGGAATTTGGTTTCTGAAATTTTGCTGACCAGAAAGTGTGTGTGTGTGTTTTGTTTGTTACTTTGTGGTGTCTAAATCCATTGTTGGAAACAACAACAAAAACAAATACCAAGATTCAGAAACATAATTTTAATAGAGAGTGGGGCGGTGGTGTCAGATAGAACTAGTGGGGGTGTCTGTAACAAAGTTACTCTTTCTTTGAGAAAATTATTATTTTATAAATATATGAATGTGTTTGTGTGTGTTGGAGATAGTTTGTTTTGTTGGTAATGTCTCCTAACATGGTTTATCTTGGCCGGTCTCTTTGGACTTTGTTACCATTTTAGTAAGCAACATGTTCTTTGAGTCTCTTCTCATTCAAGTTACAAAAAGAATAATACTAATAGCTCAAAAATAGTTTAAAATTTCATCTAACTAGCCTTGGTTTGTGGGAAAGATTCGGTCATACAAGGAAACAACTTGAACTTGATCCTTTTATCTTCTGCTTTGATTTGATCTACCTAGCAAGTTACTTGCATTTTCTATTTTATCCAAACTTGGTTAAGAGTTTGTGGAGTAGGTGATTTGAGAAGCTATTTTGTAGCTTTTTTCTTTTTGGTCAAGATGAAGTTTATGAAACTTGGATCTAAGCCTGATTCTTTTCAAACTGATGGAGATAATGTTAGGTATGTAATTAGTTTCCACTATACTTAGATCACTTACCTCTTGCTTTGAATCATATGTTATTTGAGGTTCTTATTTATGATTTGTTCTTTTTGATTTCCTTCCAAATCCATTGGTTGGTTTCTTATGTTTGATTTCTGCACATATTTCAATTATTATTACAAACTTCATTAGTATTATTTTGTCTTGATGGATCTTTTGCTTGTACATTAAAAAAATTGGAATTTTTCTAGCAATGTATTGAGATTGATTTGTTATCCTAATTAGTTCTTCAGCTTATAGGATAAAGTTATAGGCTCGTATTTATTTTTGCTAAAAATAAATTTCATCTCTAGTTCATAGTATAAGCATGCACACTATTTTGCTTGATTGTCTTACCCTGTTTCAATAAACAACTTAATTAAGCCCTCAGAATATAAGTGCTTATGTATAAACTCTTTCTATAACAAACTATAAAATAAAGTTTAACGGCTTTGTATAAATTGAAAACAACTTATGGACATATCATAAGTTGTTTTCATAAGCTCTCCCAAACAGTTTCATAAGTGTTTATGCTAGTAGATAAACTCAAATAATCAAATCTAAACAGGTCCTCAAATTGAGGATTAATAAGTTTGAAGTTCCATTCTTTATGATATGCAGCCCATCTCCATAGTTTAGATATATCTTCTTGATCTTTCCGGAATGTGATACATTTCTATCTCACATCCTATTCTCCCTTTACTCCAACAAGAGCTTCCACCTCACTAGGGTTCAACCAGAAAGAAGCAAAAGCTAACATTGTCACAGGAATCAGTTGCATCTCTGACAAGTCCAGAAATGATATTTCACTCATTGGTGTTCATCATATAAACTGTTCTTTGTAGATGCTGAGTTACAGTTGGATATAGTACCACATAGTGTTCCATCTTTCTTTTCAGATTTATCCTTGAAAATAATTTTCCTTTCCAAGAATTTTTTCACTATAGATATAGAAATGAATGTATAGTACATACATCATTACATTAAACTGTTTATATGTAGAAACCGATCCTCTTATTTTAAATTTTCACACGACAGTGGTGTATGCTTTCATGTAAGATTTGGTAGTTACTTACTATGTTACTAGTTCACTTTTCCATCAATGTGTGTTATGTACTAAAAACTCAATTTCATTCACTGTTTTTTACGGCTCCAAAATCAAACTAGTTGGTGGTTCTTAAGCCCTGAACCAAACTTCAGAGTGTGACCATAGCCATATTTGGTTTTGTGTCCTGCACCTTTTGCATATTTACGAACAATATTAGATACATGTTTGTTGTTAATTCAGCAGAACAAATATGCGTTTCAGCAATTGGAGAATAAAAGAGATAGTTCTTTTCATTTCCCGCCTTAATTTTGTATTTAATATGTGTATGCCAGAAAACATACTATTGCTTGTCATACTGTAGTAGGTTCAATATAGTTTATCTTGATATTTTATGTTTTCTTTTGGTTTGTTCATTTCATTCAAAATTAATGTGAAGTGGCATATATTTGTTCAGGTATGTGGCAACTGAGCTGGCATCTGACATAGTCGTTAATGTTGGGGACGTAAAACTTTATCTACATAAGGTAAAATTTTATCTAGCACTTTCGTGAAATTGAGCCAAAGAATACACCTTTTGTAATTATTGTATACAATTGTTTTGTTCAATTGTTCGCGCTCGCTACATAAGTTTATGTGGTTTGATTATCCTTTAGGCTGCTTATTGAACCTTTACCTGATCAATATCTGCTGCAGTTTCCACTTTTGTCCAAAAGTTTACGCTTGCAAAAGTTAGTTTCAAACACAGATGAGGAGAATGACGAAATTCACATCCACGACATTCCTGGAGGACCTGTTGCTTTTGAAATATGTGCAAAGTTCTGTTATGGTATGGTTGTCACTCTAAATGCATACAATGTAGTTGCAGCTCGCTGTGCAGCGGAGTATCTTGAGATGTACGAGACCATTGAAAAGGGAAATCTCATCTACAAGATTGAAGTTTTCCTCAACTCCAGCATTTTCAGGAGCTGGAAAGATTCTATTATTGTTCTACAAACAACCAAATCACTTCTTCCATGGTCGGAGGAACTTAAGATTGTGAGCCATTGTATCGAGTCCATAGCTACCAAGGCTTCGATGGATCCATCCAAGGTGGAGTGGTCATACACATATAACAGGAAAAAGCTCCCATCGGAAAATGGGAACGAAGCACACTGGAACGGTGTGAGGAAACAACTAATGGTTCCAAAGGATTGGTGGGTGGAAGATCTTTGCGAGCTCCAACTTGATCTCTATAAGCGAGTCCTGTCAACTATTACAGCCAATGGAAATGTTTCCGGGGCAGTTGTCGGAGAAGCTCTAAGTGCGTACACCTCTAGAAGATTGCCTGGTTTCAATAAGGGTGTTATCCAGAGTGGTGATATCACAAAGAATAGATTATTATTGGAGACTATTGTCGGTTTATTGCCGGTAGATATGGGAAGTGGCTCATGCGGTTTCTCGCTGAAGTTATTGAAAGTGGCTATTCAACTGGATTGTGAAGTGTCGGTGAGATCCGAACTGATGCGGAGGATAGGCCAGAGGCTTGAGGAGGCTACGGTGGCTGATCTTTTGATTTGTGCGTCAGCTGGTGAAACAACTCACGATGTTGAAACTGTGCAGAAGCTAGTTGAAGTGTTTGTAGCACACGAGCATCAATCTTCGATGGAAGACGAATTGCAGGAGATCAGAAGCCCCAAGATGGTATCAAATACTTCGAGCAAGATAAAGGTTGCAAAGCTTGTCGATAGCTACCTTGCTGAGATTGCACGTGATCCTAATCTGCCTCTTCTCAGTTTTGTGAACATCGCCGATTTGGCATCAAGCTTTCCTAGACAGTCTCATGACGGTCTTTATCGTGCCATTGACATGTATTTAAAGGTTAGTTAGTTCCACCATACATGTATTTAACATGTTTAGATGTACTGAATGATTCCAATGACTTCAACCGAACTGAATTTCGGAGACTCACACTATTATGTTATGCAGGAACATCCTGGAATCAGCAAAAGTGAGAGGAAAAGAATATGTAGGTTGATGGACTGCAGGAAGCTATCTGCAGAAGCTTGCATGCATGCAGTGCAGAATGAGCGGCTTCCTTTACGTGTCGTTGTACAGGTTCTCTTCTTTGAGCAGATGAGAGCTTCAACAACATCATCATCAGGAGGCACGAGCACTCCTGATCTTCCCGGTTCCATCAGGGCATTGCATCCCGGTGGTTCTCACGGTAGTTCAAGGTCTACCACGACCAACACAGAAGAGGAATGGGATGCTGTGGCAACAGCAGAAGACGTAAAAGTTCTGAAAGGGGAACTCGCCGCACTAAAACTATCAAGTGGAGGTAGCCAGAGTAGTGACAGAAACAGCAACAACAATGACGGTGGTGGTATAGGCAATGCAGAAAAAGTAGCTGCTAACAAAATGAAAGGCTTCCTTATGTCCAAGAAGTTATTCTCTAAGCTTTGGTCGAGCAAAGAAAAAAACGGAGAGATTACTAGCTCTGATACGTCCGAAAGCCCTGCTTCTACTGTTGTTGAGGAGACAAAATCTACGCCATCTAGAAGTAGGAGACATTCAGTATCTTAAAAAATCATTTTTTTTTTTTTGCAGACTTCAAGCACCGTTGCATCGTTGTATAATCGTCGATCACTTTGGTAGCATTAGGAGATAGAGCATACTTGACACATCTTCTAGCTGAGACTGACTGTGGCTTGAGGTATGATGGTTGTTTGTGGCTACATCTTACAACTACTACAAGAGCAGCTTCCACTTAAGATGAGCCTATGAGGGACCCGGTTTTGTTGTACTATAATCAGAGAAGGATTATCATTGACTTATGAACTTTTAAGAGAAAATTTGTAAGCATCTTTAAGATATAAAGTTAACTAACTAGAATCAACTGCTGATGAGCTTATATAACTAACTAGAATCAAATGCTAGGCTCAATTGCCTAGTGTAGTTTGTATTGGTTTCTTGTAACTTGCATTGTACACCACTGTTTTGTTAGGTTAAGCGAAGTTTTAACTAATTTTGACCTATGATGGTTGTAAAAATAGACATTGTTGCAATTTATTTGCAGGGAATTTCACTTGACAAACTTTAACATTAACTGTTTAAAAACTAGTTATTAGGTAATAAGAAAACAAAAAATGTTTAAGGTGCATTTGATTTGTTTTTGTCTTTGTATTTACTTGATGTTTTCTTAATAATCATAAAAATGAGAATGCTAATATATTCTAGTATTTTGTTGCATGATCTTATCTATTTAGTATTTTTTTTTAATTTTTTTTTTCACAAAAGGGGTCTTTTTGGGGGTGTTCGGATATAATCTAAATTTAAAAAAAAAGGAAGGCGCGATATTTTTTGGATGTTCGGATTATAAATTCCGAATTGGCGAAAAACTCATTTTTTTACACGAAATAGAGGGAAACTCATTTTGCATTATTGAATCCGAAAATTTCATTTGTATTTTCGTAAAGAAAATAGGGCGCACGAGAAATGGATAGGATGAAAAAAGGAAGTCTAATTTTTTTTCTTCATCCTATTGATTTCCCGTACGTCCTATTTTGTCCGGATTGTATACAAATATTATTTAGAAAGAAAAAAAAAATTGAAAGAAAATATAGTTTTTTTTTTTTTTGATAACGAAAATATAGTTTTTCTTTCAAAATAAAATAGTTTTAGCATTTATTGAATGAAATGTTAGGTAGTAGCTACATAACTAAATTAATTCACCAAATAATCACCATGCCGTTTTAATAGTCTATTTTAATGTACAAATACAATTAAGAATAGTGAACGATGGTCCCCGTTAGGGATGACAATTGGACCCAGACCCTGTGGGCACCCGCAAAAAATACCCGCTATGGGTAGGGTAAAACCCCGTTTTCATGGGTCCGGGCTTGGGTATGGGTAATTACCCACAAATTTGAATGGGTATGGGCACTGTACTACCCAAGCCCGCAACCCGCATATATGTATTTATATAATATGAAAAATAATTTATTTATTTTTTGTGTACAATTAATTAATTAATTTAACTATTTAAGCCTAACCCTAAAATAGCTTAATGCAACTTATTAAAAACTTTAGTAACAATTTAGTATGATTTTAACATGCAACTGCAACTTTTTAATGTAAAGTATCTATTTTCTCTTTCTTTCTAGGGATATTTTGGATGTTTTTTTTATTTGGCTAAATACTACGATTCATACTATTTTATTATATGATTTAAAATTTTTTGGATCATAATTTTATTTCAATTGAAGTGTTTTTTATTGTCTTTTCATGATTAAAGTGCAGGTAACGGGTGCGGGTATGGGCACTTAAGTACCCATAGGGTATGGGGAGGGGCACTAAAGTTGTTGCCCACGAGGGTATGGGCTCGGGTACGGGTATTTTTTACAAACGCGGGTATGGGGATGGGTACTATAGTACCCTGCCCATTGGGTACCCATTGCCATCCCAAGTCCCCGTAAGCTTAGCTTAGTAAGGACAATACATATAAGGTTTGGGGTTCGAACCCTAGACACTACAAAAAAAATAGTGAACAATGGTTAGTGCATGCTTCCTTCTTCCTTTTTGCTTTTCCTTATCTTTGAACTTGAAGAGTGTCACTCAAGTTGATTTATAGATGCTCTATTTCAAATAGGTGGACCTAATTACGGCTCTGTCTACGGTACAAGACCTGTATAGGTCTCCTACCATGAGAGACCTCATTTTTTTTTATTTTTTTGTTTGCAAAATGAAAAGAAGCCATTGGATTAAATCCAATGGTTGAGTAAAAAAAGGACAAAAGTGTAAGTTTGGAGGAGAGAGAACCGTATGTCCTTCCTTCCCAATATCAAAAAAGCAAAATGAGAGAGAGAGAGAGAGAGAGAGAGAGAGAGAGAGAGAGAGAGAGAGAGAGGTCAGAGGCATATGCAACTTGTTTTCTTTCATTTTTTCGGAGCATTCTTACCAGCCACAACACCATCTTCTCTAAACTTCACCTCTTTGCTTCTTTGCTCCCAACTCTTATTTTTCATATGCAGTTATCCCAATTTCTTCCATTTTGATTCGTATGAACAAAGGATGTGTTTGTCATATATTTTAATTTACTTTTATATAGCTTAATTTGAAGGAGAGAATTGCTTTAAGAAAAAATTGATTAAGGTAGAAATATCAATAAATGTATGATGAGCTTTAGCCTCATAAAGATCTGCCGCTGTAACAGCCCAGACGGGTCCCAGCTAGGCACTGTACCATAGCTCAATTGGTAGTGGGAATGCATTGAACTAGTACTTAACCCCATGTACTAGGTTCGATTCCCACGGGAGGCAAAAACACTACTATAGGGGGAGTAGTGATTAAGCTTGTGAGTAACAGTGCCGGGGGTACATTGCATAGCCGGGACCCGCCTGGGCTGTTACAGTCGCCGCCTCCACGCGAAATTGCGGTGTCCTGTTAGAAGGCAATTTCATCGACGTGCTTGGTCAGACGTGATTAAAGTGAGATGCTCTCGCAACCCATTTTGATCGCCGTTCGCAACGCGGCGTGGCCATTGAATGGTGCACTGCTTTCAATAAGATTGTTAATCATTTTCTTCAATAATTAACATTGAATCACATAGATATGTTTGTTATGCAGTGTTGTAAAAATACCCAACTAAAAATATACAATGTTTGTTATGCATAAGATTGAATCATATTGTGATTTTCTATGTGTCGAGTGAGAAATCAATTTGCTGGAATAAATACCCAACAAAACAATAAAATTGGATTTAAGTATGTGAAGAAATCAATTATGCAGAAACCGAAGAAAGGAAGGAAGGAAGGAAGAAATCAATTCTGCAGAAACGGTTTTCTCACCTCCAAATTTACACTTTTGTCCTTTTTTTCCGCTCAACCATAGATTCAATCCAATGGCCCTTATTCATTTTGCAACAAAAAAATAAAAAAAAAATGAGGACTCTCACGGTAGGAGACCTATACAGGTCATGTACCGTAGACGGAGCCCCTAATTACAAGGATAACATTAATTGGAACGTTATCATCATGCAGAAGTAATCACACATGTCAAATCCCACCTTAATATAGTTTTTAGGGTCTTGCTAACCATTGCCCTCAGGGAATGGTTAAGGAAGCCAAAAGTAGCATGTTTGCATTGGTTTCAACATTTTGACTTTTAAAAAGTTAAATTTTTCACTTTTCACCATTTCCCAATACTATATTTCTATTTTTATCCCTTTATCCAATACCCCAAGAGCAATGGTTAGCATTCTCCTAGTTTTTATAATCAACCCACCTTAATATAGGTAAAAGAAAGAGATAGACTCATATTTAAGATGCAGAATAGACCCAATTATAAGTGGAGTTATTTTCACCTGACCTAGGAATCGACTCATTTGACAATATTTTTGTAAACTCGATTAATTTAACTAAATATAAATAATGTTGTAATTTTATATATTTATCATAATTTTTTGAAAGATTAAATATGTTTTTTACTAAATATGTTTTTGAGAGGTTGTTTGACTAATATTATATACTTACCTTTTTTGAAAGAAATATTATATACTTACTTATTATATTTATCGTTAACTTGAATAAATAATTCCCTTAAAAATATCAAATAATAATTAGGCCAACTAGTAATTTAAATGCATTTAATAGTATAATTTGATACTTATTGTAAAATAAATTTTGAAGTTAAACTAAATTCAATGATATTTTGTCACGTCAACTATAAATATGAAAACACACGATTGTCATAATTATTAATTGATGTTACAACACATCATTAAATATATGTGTAAAATAATTTACATCATTAAACACATATTAATATGACAAGATTATTGCATATTTGTCAAAAAGAATTTAATAATTAATAAGGGTTAGGATCAAATAACACCAAAGTGTCAAACTAAATATGACACCAAATCTCATCCATTCAATTTGTTTAATCTAAAGGCTTAAAACAATCACTAAAACAATTAAAGTGATTAAATATTTCTTGATTTGTTTTGTTGTATCTTTCCTTTTATAGTTGATTTTGCACTCAATTCTGAATATATTTTCTCATGTTCATTTCAATTTCAAAATACTCATGTATTTCTCTTTCCAGATCACTTCTGTATTGCTACCACTCTTATTAATTTTTTAAAAAACTAATGCTTAGTGGACGACACTTGACGTCGTCAAATGTACATGACCTGTGTATTCCACAAAACACTATTACAGTTTTTAAATTTGATTTTAATTAAAATTTAATATAAATAAATTCAGTGATGACACGGACATAGTCGTGCAATGTCGTGCTAAAATATGTCAATTTTCGTGAACTATAGTATTGCTCTTTTTTAAATTGATATTTTGTGCAAACTTTATTTGCAACAATGCTAATGTTCTTTTTGAATAACGAAAGTTTTTTTCGGATAAATTTGTTGAAATTTTTTTCGTGAACTATTACTATCCGTCGGTGTGCATTCACATAAAAAGTGGACTAAGTTTCAGACCTTTACAACTATACAGGAATTGAGAAAATCATACGATACAAAAAAATTGACAAGAAATCCATAAGTGATGGACGGAAGAGAACATAAGTTTTTTTGAAATTGAAATGAAGGGCATACATAAGAAAATAAATTCAAACTTGAGTGCAAAATAAACTATTAAAGGAAAGATATAGCAAGACAAATCAAGAAATATTTGATCACTTTAATTGTTGTAGTGATTGTTTTAAGCCTTTGGATTAAACAAATTGAATGGATAAGATTTGGTGTCATATTTAGTTTGACACCTTGGTGTCATTTGATCCTAACCCAATTAATAATATGTTGTCACGTTAACTATTGAATATGAAAATATGAGTTGTCATACCGATTAATTGATGTACAACACATCCTTGAATATGCATTTCATCCGTTGCTTTTACACTCTGTTTTCTCTCCTAAAAGCTTGACTAATTTGTATAGTTATGAGCTTTTTGATTGATCAATAGGCTAGCTAACAAAAAAAGATTGATCATGTATTGAAGAGCTAACAACTGATTTTCACGGTGAGAATATCATCAATTGTAGGGTTGTGACCAACATGTATCCAAAGTCGTTAAACTTCTACAACATATTGAATGGACGGAGTCTTTTTTCATCCATCCATATCTGTTCCAAAAAGTCCTATGTGATCGTTCCAAAACGATCTTTTGCAGTTGTTATCTAAGATTGTGACTTTTCTATCGTTATCAGCAATGAGTTGAGAAGTATTCTTTAGAACATTTAACGATTTAATAGAAGTAGATGAAAAATAAATATTGGTCTAGCATTCTAAATATTTTTAAACGTGAACGACTTGATGAAAGTTTTAGTGTTTAGCCATAGATCACTAGATACAAATTATAGCATATCATCAGTAACAAAGAAGGAACAAGAAATTGTGTACCTTTGAATTAGGTTGATGAAGGATAAACGTAGACAACTCCGACAACTATGAGAGGGATAACTACCCTCATTCCGTCTAGCTCTAGGTTTTCACCATGACATTCAGCATAATTAACCGTCTGATGGGATGACGAATAAATAGCTAAACAGCTGAGGGCAGGGACCTCTCATTGGGCTTATCTAAATGGTCCAACCCATCACGGCCCATTTAGTAAGAATAGCCCAATCACTCAAATTCATCAACTAATTAGTGCTTAATACAATAGACCATAATTTATATTATGACATTAACTTATAATAATTGATTATTGTCAATCCATAATTGATTAATTAAATAATTAATCCAACACGACTAGCTTAACAAAAAAAATGATTGCATCCCTAAAACAAATGATTGCATTAACAATTTTTTAAAAAATAAATAATAAATATATGACTGATGACGCAATTTTATCTTATTTGTATCATCACAAAAAAAAAATCAATTAAAAAGGTTAACTTACTCCTTCCTTAAAATAAAAAAGGTTAATATAATTAGTATTTCATTGGAGGTAATGATTCAACGCCTTTCCTGGTTATCACCTTCCTTTGTAGCTCTTCAATCAACAAATCAATTTTATATCATCCCCATGATCACTATAATATTGTTATGTAACTCTAAAAATTAGAGTGATTTTATTTAAACATCGAAAAGTTGACCGCCTATAAAAGTACTTCATTTATAATTGATGTTGTGACTGTAATAAAAAAAATTGTGACTTGAAAAGAGAGGAAAAAATAATATGGACACATCGTATACAAACACGGTGTTGGATATATTTTTTTTTTTTTTTATCTTCATGGAACATTTATCCGAGTAGTAAATAAGAATTGTTAAGTGTCAAATCTATCTATACAAGAATAACCCTATGAATGCCTTCATATTTGTCATTTTTTTAGGTTTTAGGTTTTGTTTGTATGTTTGGAGAAAAGAAGAGGGGAAAGCTTTGAAAACAAAAAAGAAAGAAGCAAATTGAAGGAATATAGAATTTTGGAGGGGGAGAACTTTGTTAGGTTCACTTTTCTTCGTAACAAAAAATTTCCTCTAATTTGGAGGAATTGAAAAATAGTATTGGAGGATGATTTTGGAGAACTTTTGAGGTTTTATATGAATTATTCAAATTCGGTTAATATTGTTATTGTTTTTTGAAAATTAAAATATATTAATCATAAACATTATATATTCATCATTTTCTACAAAAACACTCTATAAAAAATGAAAAAATTTCTCTATTTTTTTCTCCACTTCTCTCCTCCAAAAAGCCATCCCTTCCAACTCCCAAACAAAGTTTTATCATGTCTTGCAAGTCCAAGTCAATTAATGTATGTTTGATATCACGATGAGCATTACGAGTGTAGCTTTTGAAAATCACTATAAATCATCGTAATTATGCAATATCCACCGTAATACCAAACATAATCAAGCGTCGACTAAGGAAGTAAAAAACCACGGCATGCACCTATCAACTGATTTTTCTTTCCCCTTGGAAAAAAAGAATACATTTTTCAATTTTCTGTCACACACTTCTTAGTTCGTACATAGCAAATTGTCAATCCCTTTCCTTCATTTCATGACTCTTTTTGGTCTGACCTATCTTATTAAAACTCTAAAATGTGACTCGGAGAGTGAGCCTTTACACCTAATATATGTTTAATCAGTGACAAATGACAATTAAGCAAGACTAATTAGCATCTTCGATTCGAACCTTGCCTAACAATTCATACATATAATTGACTAATACCAATAATATCGTACTTATAATTTAATGTATGTGGGGTTTAATTATTAATTTCATGTAGATAAGAAAAATCAAACTTGCATGGGTTCATTGAATTGGCCACGTTATAGGAATTGTCATAGGCTATAGTGTAAAGTCAATTCATTGTTCTTTTTTTTCTTCATGGAGAAGCGGATCAGAGAGAGACAGGGATTGTATGTTCAATATTGTTTTTTCTTTTTTGGTTTTAATTAATATAAGATAGTTACTACTACTAGTACTTGCAATTGTAGGTGGAAAAGTTTTGAACCTAATTTACACTAATACTACAATTTTAATATTAGAAAGGTTGACCTGAATGCATTGTCTACACAAAATGTCGATCTCAGACGGTTGAATATTTTCAAAAAATGTTTTTTTTTTTTGTTTGTGAGGAATCAATATCAATCAATATAATAAATTAAGAGAGAATAACTTTCAAAGGTAGGTAAAATGTTAAATGACGTAGGTCTTGGATTCGTAAGTTTCGAGTTTGAACTCCACTAAAGTTTTGGGAGGGGATAATTAAATTCTTCAGTCTTTTGAGTTTTAGGTCTTTCTCACCTTAAGATCAAACATTATTTTTTTATCCTAATTTTTTGAAACCAACAAATTGAGGAGAACGATCTACTATTTATCTATAATATAACCACAATGCACGTCTTAATCTTGTATAAAAAAAAATAATTCCCTTTGTTGAAGATAATTATACGCAAATTAATGTCAAAAATTAATTATGTTTACCTCTTTTAATCGAGATTTGAACATTTATTTGTTACTTTGTAGAAGACTAACTAACTCTTGTGCTAGAACAAACTTTAATTTGTATTAATAAGTTAAATATTTTTACTCAAAATTACACTGAAGTTATTTCAGATTTTCTGTGTAAGGTTACACCAATCAAATATGTTTTCTTTTGAAAAAATATGTTGTGTAAAAAACGCAGGTCACAATGTAAGGCCTCACTTGTTGAGTATATTATCGGAGGAGGGGGTAATTTTGAATTTTATTTTAAAGAAAAGTTTATTTTAAAGAAAAGTTTATGTTGATAAAATAAAAATAAAAATAAAAAAAAGTCATGATTTTGGTGCCACAATCCTCGGTAGGAACATGACACATAAAAATAGGGAGAAAGTTGATCTTATAGTACTTTTCAAATAATGGAAGTAGGTATACTAGGTGAGTATGTGATCAATTATCAATTCCATTTGGCCATCTTTTTTATTATCAAGATTATTTGCTATTGAAATTTACCATGTTATCATCTTCTAGGCACACTCCATCTCTATCGTTTTCTAACTAGTAGTCATGTCATAACAAGAGCTGGAATTTTAAAACCATTGGAAAAGTATAGGATGAAGTAGGTTAAGAAAGGGAAATATATACTTTGCGAGTCCAGATCTGCTCCATTTATGTATATGTCCATTTACCCGGTTCTCTTCACTGATGAATGACACGTGACAACTAAAAATTCGATGGCTAGGATTAAAAACATCAATTTGTGAAAGTAACAGGGAAACACAATGTAACAACCATCGTCCCTCTGTTCTTGCATCAGTTCTGCCTCTCTATGTTCTATCATCTTCTACAATCCCCTTTCCTAATTGGAAACAGAATCACACAAATTGGTAAACATGGGATGATGTTAGAAATTCAACGATATCATAGCTTCTGTTAATAAAATTTAGATTGCATTCATAGTTTCAAATCCCCTTTTCCAATTTCGTTATAATTAATAATGATGAACATATTCCGATGGAACAAAACAAAGAACGAATAGGTTTACGGAGAAGAGAGAAGAGAATCACAAGTGGAGAGAAGAGGAATAGTTGGACATGGCTGGGGTCAGCGATTGAGAATAGAGAAGAGGAGTAGTTGCTGTGATTTGGGGTCAGGGATGGAATTGCTTCTCTATGGCTTTCATCAATTGATGTTTTTAATCCTAGCCATCGAATTTTTAGTTGCCACATGTCATTCATCAGTGAAGAGAACCGGGTAAATGGACTCATACTTTGCATGCCAAATTGGTCACTTAGTAAATGGAAAATACTTGGGTGACATAATGTCACCGTGACATTAAATCTGGGTCACACAAAGGTGTTGTGTTGTGTGGCCCAGATGTGTTGTATGTGTTGTGTGGCCCAGATGTTGTGTGACAATGTGTGTTGTGTGACCCAGATTTAATGTCACGGTGACATTATGTCACCCAAGTGCTTCCCCTTAGTAAATGGAAAATATAGTTGATTAGTACTCTATATTTGCTAAATAGAGGGACTCGATCGGTGTTCACCGTTCACACCATTTTGGTGCAATTCTGGTGAGAGTTCTATTTTTGATTTTATAAAATAAGTCTAAATAATATCTAAAATAAATATACAGTTTAAGATTTTAATGATCAAAATTACTATGGATTAATTTAAGGTTTCAGGTTCGATGCTTATTTTCAATTTTTATTTATAATTTTACCGACAGTTATCAAATA
Source organism: Medicago sativa (assembly GCF_051527215.1). Taxonomy (NCBI): domain Eukaryota; kingdom Viridiplantae; phylum Streptophyta; class Magnoliopsida; order Fabales; family Fabaceae; genus Medicago; species Medicago sativa. The sequence continues at coordinate 7,986,461 of NC_140753.1, forward strand.
GATTAAAAAAAATAACTTACAAAGTGTTACTATTGCCAATATTACATATTGGTTTGATCCCTTAAACATGGTCACATAATCAAATTTTTTGGATAAAAAAATGGTTTAAAGAAAAGAGTCCGTTAAGAGTGGTCAATCAATTTTTGTTAAAATTTGTTAGATATTTCACATCATGGTTAAAATGAGTATGTCCATTGAGTTCTGTGAGTATAACTTAGTTGATTATAGACAATATGTTTTATTATGCAGATCAGATTTAAATTTGATATTTCTCATTATTCACTTTAAGGGTGAATTTTTAGCCAAAAAGACTACTTGACAAAAAAAAAAAAAAAATCTCCATTGATATTTCTATGGACTCACTTTTTCTTGTTATCATGTTGTACTTGTAAAAGTACTCCTCCATTCCAAAGCAACCGACATATTTGATCATATGGTATGTACATTTGATATTTTCATTACAAAATTGAACAATAATATACGTACATTTCTAATTTCCAAACACTAATTCAACATTTTATTTTGTCCATCTCATTTTATCACATCAACAACATGTAATATCACTTTCTCTCTCAAGTGCCAAAGGATTTTAGTTGTCTATAAATCTTTTTTTCAAAAAAAAGAGTTGCAGCTATCGTCGTATTCATGGCCCTCAGCTACGTTACAAATTGAAACACCTAAGGAAATGACAAGAGACCTATTTAAAGGTCAACATAAAAATTCAATAGTGTCACACTGCTGATGATATACCTTCCTCTTTCATTTACTTCTATAACATAATTTATTTATTTATTTAATGAAGCTGCTATATAAAATTATTATAAATAAAAATTCTCAGCGGAAGTTTATCTTCAACTGCAAGAAGAACCAACGTTAAATAATTCAAGTCAAGTTCTTTCATAATGAAACTATAAAGCATGTCCAATTATATATGTTAGATTAAAATCATATACCTGCCTATTTTAATATAAAAAGAGAATCTCAAAAAGGCCAAATACCTATATATATATTGGCTAGAGTTAAGCTTAATGTGGGAGCCATTTGACCCATATGCTTCCCCCATTAAGAAAAATACCAAAAACTAATCAATAATGAACCAAAGTTGGGCAGGATAAGATCATCTTTGGCTTGGTTGTGTGCATATTATTATCGAGCGACAGAAGATATTATAAATATTATTAATGTCAAAAGGTTTAGGAAAAATTTGGCAACATATAGACATGTCCAAACAAAATGATATTGGGATTTATACAGGAGTTGATACCACTCACCTCCTCTTATAGCCACATAACCCATTATAAAACTGTGTAGCATAGGCATAGATTCCAAATTTCCATTATTTTAGATTTTGTAGAATATAAGAATATTAACCTATTATTATACAATTAAGCAAGTCCAAATACAAAAAGATATATGATAGACTAAAATATTCTAAAATAGCTATATCCATTCACCAAAAAGCTATATATTCTTATAACGACAAAAGGATTGAGAATGAGAATGGGGATATTCCTTCAACTTAACTAACAAAAATTCACATATATACCTCAATTGAATTCTCTCCATTGAGTCCACTCCCATCTTCTAATAAGACACTACCTAACTAGATAATATATTTCATAAAGTATACAGATTTTAAGGATAGAGTAAAAAACTAGAGAAAAAAAAAGATTGAAAAAAAAACTACAAATAGAAAAAGACTATAGACCATGATTTTAAATTGCAATTTGCAACCGTAATCATAATTGTAACCACGATATAAAAGATTTTGAGGTTTACACAACGATGTACAAATGCAATTTCGACTATCATATTTCAATACAATGTAAAAGTTCACGGCGTAACCGCAACAACAACTTCTTAAATCTCTCTAGGATCCACAAAAATGGAGATCCCTGGCATAGACTTGGTCCAATCACCAACAGAACCATCACTATAATCATCAACAAGCCTCTTAATACACCATAAATCATTAGCACAAGATAACATTTTCCAATGAGGTATACCAAACCTCAATGGTTCACATGAAGCAACCTCAGTAGCCACAACCCCACACCCACATTCCATAGCCAAATTATGCGCAAACCCACAAAGGGCCTTAACCATCTTCACCTTCTTTGGGCCTTCACCCCCAAGCCCATACAAAAAATGAAACCCAAAAGGCCTAAACAAATCCGGAACCGACGGTACCTTCAACCACGGCAAAGCCCGGTCCAAAATACGTGTCGTTTTAGCAAGCCCGCGCTTGACACGCGACGCGCCACGTACCTCGAGCTTAAAAACCTCTTTAGAATTCCAAACACTTAAAATAGCCCAAGAACAAGGTGGGTCCAAAAGAAACCTATCTGGGCCAGGCCATGTTTTGACACTGTAGGACCCACTTGGTACGGCAAGAAAAGTACCTAGATTAAGTTTGTTATTAAGAACAGCGTCAATGTCATTAGGGAAAAACTCTACGGTAGAGAAACGGTTACGGTAGAATATAACGGCGTCAGAAGGAGTTAACGGAATGATGGTGACTTTTCTTGAAATTTTTGTTCTGTGAGCATAAACGGGGTTGACGAGAATTGACGGTGTACGGAACTTTGAATAACCGCATTTTTCAGTGAAGAGTTTAACGGATGCTAAATTTTCGGTTTCCGTTGCCATATATGAATATTCAGCGCCGTTATCTTTAAACCATGCCTCCATTTTTTTCACTAGCTTCAACCCTATTCCCATTCTCCTGCACCATCAAAAACAGTACAACAAGATACACTAGTTAATATTAATAAACACATTGAATAATATTAACATTGTCGCGTAAATACAACTTAAATAGTAGTTGCATAAACATTTGATATGTTGGTAGCGTACCGTTGATTAGGAGAAACACGAAGGCCTAAAATGTAAGCGAGTTTGGTGTAAACTGGGATGTGTTTAGTGAGAGATGTTTTCGATCTTGAGACGTTTTTACCGCATGTGACTGTTTTTATGCATCCTCTTATCATTCCAACTATTTCTTTATCAATTTCAGCCACCTGTTGAAACCAAGAACATAGAATATCATATCTCTGGTCAATTATAAAACAAAATAACTGCGGACCAATTCACACAGATTAAGAAAAGTGCGCAAACATAACAGAGAGAAGAATGTAAGTAATAGAATAGTGAAAGCTAGTGAATGATTTTTGTGAATATATACCAGCATGAGGAAAGAAGGTGAGTGGCGGACCCTGCAAATGGGGTCACCAAGCATGTCGGTGAAGAGAGAAAGTTGGTCACTAGGTCCAACTTCACATGTCCTTTCAACTGCTTCTACTCTTTCTTTGTCTTTATTAACTTCGAACTCTCGAACAATTACACTAACGGATTCATCAACTCTCATAATTGCAAGTATATATGGAAAGCCAAGAAGATAAAAGAATGGGAGAATAATGGTGTATGTGTGTGGAGAATGTAATATGAGCTTATATAGATGGAACTTGGAAGGTGTTGCTATTATGTAGTTGTAACTTGTATGAGTGAAGAAATACTAATATTGAAGATGATTGTGCAGTGTGCTATAAGCAATGCTACGAAGAAATCGGAATAGGTAGGAGACAGAAATGAGGGGTCAAGTATCATACGCGACGATTAGTTTGCTTGCACCAATTTGGAATATAATCAGATATCTAATCTAGAATATATAAATAAGAGAGAATAGGAAGAGAAGACGATTGGGAGAGAGAAGGAGAAAATGATAGGTACTAGTACTACTAGTGGTCACTCTATATCTTGTTTAAATTTTTTTTGGTAATAGTGGTATGGTAAGTCTATATATATATATATATATTTTTTTACTCAAATATAATTTGTTGAATCTAACACCTTATTAGAAGGATGGTATCTGAGTCCCCGTGAGCTATATGGACACCCCACTTATTCTCTTTAAAAAAAAGTGAATTCTAACCAATAGACTACTTGACAAAAAAAAAAAGAAGGATGGTATCTGACGAGCAATAGTGATTACAATGCGTGTTGGAGATATCAGCAAATATACTTTGATGCTTAAGTCAACAAGAAAACAAATAGTGAGAGATTTTTAGGATAGAAATTATGTAAAACGAGTTTATATGTGATCTATATATAAAATTAAAGCTTTCTCGTGTGTAAAACAAGTTTATATGTGATCTATTTATAAAATTAAAGAAAGTCTAATCATATTAATAATATTCAGTTATTTGCATGAAATGTGTCTCTTTAATCTAAATCTTAATTATTGTAAAAAAAATATCTAAATTTAATTATGTTTTTGAAGGAGTCAAATTTTAATTTATCAAAGAAAACATTTAGTTGAATATAGATTTTCCAAGGACAGATTAAACATAATATACAAAGTTTTTTTTGCCCCTGAACTTTTTAACCATTTTTTATTTGTTTTCTTATTTTAAGTTCTCTCTCTAGAATCTACTACTATTGCATATTGGCTTTCACTTTCTGTCTTAATATAAAATAATTTTCATCCGGTTAAAGAAATAATAATAATTTTGGAAACGTCTTTATCCATTCTCTTTGCTCTACAACTTTTCATTTTTGCTTTATCTCCCCGACTTCGTTTTTCATTCCACTATATTTTATATTTTTATTTATAGTATAAAGTTAAGTAAATATTTTTTTTTTGTCAAGCATTTAAGTAAATATTTTTTATTTTCTGGTAGGGTTACAAAGTAACAAAAAAAAACCAAAAAAAAAAAACAGAACTAAAGGGAACTTAAGTTCTAAACTTGTCTCTCAAAATGAGTGACTCCATGCGTGATGGGGGACGGTCCCAGATAATAGTAGAAGTCGAATGAGAGCCTTCTTTAATCATAAAATATGTAACAAATTATAGTTATCTTGTTGTTGTTAGTAAATATTTTAATATGGCGCTAAATGAGACATATGGAATAATATGTTAATTTGTTAAAAAAAATATATCTATATCTCTCCAAAAATATGTGTAAAATTATGGGTCTTTTTTTTGTCGGGTTTGAACCCCGGACCTTGCATATATTATGCTTTGTTCTTATCAACTGAGCTAAGTTCACGAGTACTAAAATCATGGGTCTTTATAACATGTGTCCACATGTTAAGGTTTTCAAAAATAATATGTATTTATTAAAAGAAAACCTATCAAAAGTTTGAGAAACAAATTAGTGGACATAATTTCAATACATAATTTTTATCTTTAATACATTAACATTTATATTTATGACACATGTTAGGATTTTTCTCAAATTATTTAGAATTATAACTGTATGGTAATTCCTTACGACACATGTTAATATTTGGCTTAATTGTAGTTTTAGTCCCCTTATTTTCATCATTTTGTGAAATTGGTCTCCCAATTTCAAAATTCGACAATTTTAGTTCCTTTGTCAAATGTTTTGTCTAAAATATTGCGATATGATATGTTTTAAATGAAGTTTTTATGGAAATTTTGTTACAATTTCATCGTTGATCTTTTTTCAACTTCAGATGATATTCCACAACATTTAAAATTTATCACATCACATTTTTATAGTTAAAAAAATGATTAAGAGACCAAAAATTGTTAAATTTTAAAATAGGAAGACCAATTTTAAAAAATAATGAAAATAAGGGGACTAAAATTACAATTAAACCTTAATATTTTTCTAAAGTAAATCGATAGTGCATTATCCATCAATGTTCATTAGGAAAAGCAAGGGATGGGGCAAAGAGAAGAGGAAGTGGCGGCTATGGGCTATGGCTGCGCATTTTTGTGGAGTTGTTCCTCTTAATTGCATTTTTAATCATTAGTATTAATTTTTAACGGAAGGATCCGTTGCCATCCCCATCATGAGAACTCATGGCCCTATTTGCAATCATTTTGTAACTTTTTTTTCTTTACTTTTTCACTTTACGTTAAATTTATTTACAACATGTGGTATCGACGTTGATTTATCTAATAAAAGAGTAAATATTAGAGAAAATATTAGAAAGATAAGGTTAATAGTGTTTTTTTTTTAGGGATGGTCAATAGTATTCATCTTCTAATGAGAAATGATATTTGTATATATATTCTCTCTATCTCTAATTACGACACCATTTAAAAAAATGTTTATTCCTAAGAGAAATGATATTTGTATATATATTCTCTCTATCTCTAATTACGACACCATTTAAAAAAATGTTTATTCCTAAATATAAGACTTACTACAAATTAATAGATGAATTTATTAACTTTTTTCAACACCTACTCTCATATATATATTCTTCAACACCTACTCTTTTATTCAATGTGTGACTTCTGATATCTATTGTCTTTTGACATATCTATGGATGTTGGACATCGAAAGAATCAGATGCTTAACACTAACTGTAACGCCTGAGATTGACCAGGACGATGAGTGATCGTTGGTGCACATGGCATAGCACTAAGCGGCTCTTGGCAACTTCTCAACAACCGAATCACATCGGAATGAGAGGGTTCCTTAAGTCATGTAGGTATGAGACTGCATGATTGAAAGAAAGCTTATACGAATTGTTCGGTACTACGTATGCCAACAAGATGCATCTTCTTTTTGGTAGCCCAGACCATATGAACTTAATAGTTAAACGTGTTTGATGATTTGTGAGATCAATCGCTAATTCTAAAAGTCGTCTCGGATGTTACACTAACATTAAAAAATAATAAAATGAATATATATATATATATATATATATATATATATATATATATATATATATATATATATATATATATATAGTATCCGAATTAATATGTGCAATTGCTCTTTATCTAATCTAACTACTGATACCTATTTTAGTATCACAGTGAGCCTTATATTGTGCCTTCGTTTCTACTACTCTTTTATCTATACTCCATCCGTCCCATAATACTTGACACAGTTGACCTTATTACGCATGCCAATGCATAATTTTGAGCTTAAATATCTTAAATAATATATTAGAAAAAATTATGAAAATTTGATATTTTGAAAATACTCATCGAGATAAATCTAACGACATCTTATATGATATTATTTATCTTTGTATATTAGTAGAAAAATATGGTCAAAGTAAGTTAGGTCAAAATTACACATTTTCAAATGGGTCATCTATTGCGGGACGGAGGGAGTAACTTAATTCTACCGATCAAAGGATACATGCGGTTCATATTTTTGTTGTTCAACATGTGGTGTGAATCAATTGTACTAGAGACAGGATTTTCTTAGCAACATGGTAAAAATTGGGAACATACCGACAATAATGAACAGCTATAGCCATGCGATTTTTTTTTCTTCCTATTTTCACCTCCTGCCACCACAAAATTGCCTCTGAACTTTGAAGATTTTTATGGATTTGCTGGCAGTGGTTGCTATGGTAGTCGTAGATCGTCGGCTAGAGTAAAAACTTTGATGCACGAATTTACCTTTATGCACAAAATATAGTATTACGATTTATGTTGTCAAAAAAATAGTATAACCATTTTTTTTAATGACATTATTACTAGTTAGTTGCTAGATTAATATTTAATATTTCATTCAGATTTGAAACATGATTTTCAACTCTTTATCCATTAGGTCAAGCTAATTGAGTTGTTTAACTCCCAATACGACAGCTAAAAAACTCATTACCCTACTTGGATTGATTGTCTAATTTTGAATACCATCCTTCAAGATGGATGTTGAGGGTGGTGCCTACAAATACACTTATGTTCAAGTTAGCAAGAGAGCAGAGAGGGAGATTGGATAGTTCAACTGATTTGTGCTATGGTATAAGGAGTTGAAGGTCTTGGATCAAACTCAAACGAAAGAAAACAAATTAATCTAACAACTAACTACTAATATTTGCTATTTTTTTTTAAAAACGTAACAGATCAAAGAGTGACAAGTATCAAGTGGAAAAGATGTGTATGTACCTTGCATTATGATGAAGAATGATTTTTATAGGTCGGAGAGTGATGGAGCGGCCGTTACAAACGACGAAGCATAAAATTTGGATCAAGTCGTCATTGAAGAAGCATTACTAGCCGTTGAGGTGTTATGAGTCCGAGAGGATCTGACACTAGGGGAAAAGTCATGTTGGATTGAGCATTTGTGTAGTAGGCATTATGATAATTATAATGGAAAATATGAGTCTTTTTGTAGTGTTAACCCATTGATTTTTAAGAAAAAAGAGCTCAGATAATCCGAAGTTCGATCGAGAAGTAAATAAAGTCTGATAAAAAATTGTTTTATCCAGAAATTAAACTCAGATTCTTCTGAATATTTTATCATTGGTAAAGTTCATTAATCATTTGATCTCAATTGTGTAAGTATGAGTCCTTGATTAGTCGAGAACACCTTTATATTGCCACCTCATTAGGCACCATGCAATTACCATTATCACATCCATTCATGAGCATGCGTGCCCCATCACTTGGCCATGATAAGGTCACCCACGCATCCATCCAAGAGGTGACAAAATAACACAAGGCAAAGTGTGCGCTGGAGAAAAATGTCATGCCACTAAACAAAATATTGCCAACCCACTTAAGTAACTACCCATTAAAATTCTACTAGTCAATTTCTTGTACATTAATAGGTTGTGATCTTTTACATCTTTTGAGCTCACAAAAACTGATATCATTATGAACTTGGTGGCGCCTATCATCTTAAGCAAAAATACTTCGAAACCCTAGAAACTTAATTCGTTCCCACAAGTTGATTTTTGGCGTTTTTTTATTTTTAAATTGAAAGATAAGTCAAACAGGTCACCTAAAGAAAAATTAAAAAAAAAAAGTGAAATACAGTTAAAACTCTATAAATTAATAATGTTCGGACCGGAGAAATTTATTAATTTAGATAGTTATTAATTTATCGATAAATTAATAATTATTAATTTAAAGAGTTTTTAAGTAATTATACTGTACATACCAAACAAAAAGGCAAATTAGTCTATGCCTCTTAGAATTACGTTCCAGCGAACCTTGGGACTCAACGTAAATTAGTAACTACTATGTTCCTATGCATTGGAAATCAATAATGACTTTTGAAGTACAGTAAATGTAAACAAGATGAACAAATGTGTTTAATGTATTCTTAATATATTTTTTTTCAGTTTCTATGAATTATTAATTTATGATTTTCTTGGGACCGGAAATTATAAAGGGATCTCCCGAAAAATTATTATCTTATTATTTTATCGAGTTTTTCAATTTTTTACATTGGCCCAAGTCGGGACCGGACAAATTTATTATTTTAAAGAGTTTATTAATTTACCGAGTATTAATTTAAAGAGTTTCTACTGTGGATGCAAAATTACAAAGAAGAAAAATATTGGGGGCCAAAATTTGCTCAATCATGATACTTGAACCAAAATTACAACTAAACCTTGTAATTTTTTTTTTTTTGAGCAAAACTAAACCTTGTAATAAATATTAAATTGTTGGATTTCAATATCGATTTCGTTAATGCATCAAAAGTGACATTTTAAAACCTCAATATCACTAAGTATTTTGTTTTTTTGGGCAATATCACTGATTAATATTACTGTTGTTAATGTGTCGCATATGAGAAGTGTTTTTCCTTCTTAATTATCATGAGTAGGCAGGCACCTTATTTCTTGTATATGATTCTCATCACTTAGCAACTAAAATCCTGGAAGCTTCCCTGTTTTAATTTGGGAAATGCTAACTTGTACTCTTAAAAAATTAAAGATAGATTTTTTTTTTAAAATTGTGTATTAATGTTTTAAAAATCTTAAAAAAATATTCTATTCAAGCAAAATTTATCTTTTAGTTCATTTTTTAACTTCTTAACTTATGTCTTAATTACACAAGTTAACAAGACCCTTCTAATATAGATAGAGGGATGGTGAGTGGTAGACCAAATGGCCCATGGTGCATGATATTTAATTACTTACCTTGATTGCTTTGTCTTGCCAAAACCAAATTGAAAAGAAAAAACACAACTTCAACATACTTTATTCTTCATCACCATTTTGATATATATCAACCTTTTTCAGTTGCTTTAAAATTGACAATCAAATTCATAAGATAATAATATCATATAGGGTATACATTTTTTATGCGAGAGTTAGATGGTCTGGTCCCGTCAGTATTGTTCCACGTCCACGATATTGTCTTACGTACCAAATGTTCACTATCTCGATATTTATATGTCGTATCCTTGTCTCCAATTATTATCTTCCACTTCTGTAAATCATAATAATGTTCCAATTATTATGATTTAGTCTTGCTTGTATAGTTAGGTGTGTAAATAACATGCAGTTAATAGTCATATGGCCAAATATTTCTCAGGTTCTTGAAGTATGACGTTGTTAACAAGTTATTCAAATTCACTGCTCTTAAAACTAAAAATCATAACTGTATTATTCAGTCTTATGGCCAAATGTTTCTCTGGTTCTTGAAGTAAGATGTTTTTAACAGGATAATCATTTAATTTTGTTTTGCAACCTACTTCCAACAAAAAAGTGTGCTTTACAATTAGTTGATCCTTTTAAGTTATAAAACATTTTTACTAGTATTACACTCTTTTTCATCAAATTCGGTTAAAAAGTATTTATGTGGACATTTAACGTTAAGTTGGTGAATTCAAATTCACTGCTCTCAAAACTAGGATTCATAATTGTATTATTCAGTGTTGGTTTGAAATAAACTCGGTCGATTACCTAACTTATAATGTTGTTCATGAAACGTTTATCTTTAAAATTAGGTTTGAATTAGAAAACAAGAAGGAGAAAAGGTTGCAATTAATCATGTTTGTTGTCCTGAGCACTTTTTGGACTTGCAACCTCAATGTTGAATGGCAACGTAAAGACTTTTTAACGAAGATGAATGAAAAACGAATAGCAATGTAAATGTTTTATAACTTAAAGTACCAATCTCTTACAAAATAGTAAATTAAAGGATTAATTTGTTGCAAAGACAAATTAAAGGAACAATTCGTTAGAAACATGTATGGATGGAGGTATTTGACCTACTTATATTTAAGAAACTAGAATTATGGTAATATATTGTTAGGTGTGTGAATACAAATATATATTATTAATGACAAATCTTAGTATGTTAGTTGTTAGGTTAGTTTTTGCATTTTTATTATGATTTGAACACGGGACTTTTAACTTTTTTTTTGAGAGGACTGAACTTTTAACTCTTTATATTCCTTAGCTCAACCAAATGAACTACCCGTCAAATAATCTATACTATATCTCTTTATAGGGTTGTTTGCAAAAATAATTTATTTAGAGGATTGCTGCTTTGTAGGAACTGAAATTTGCACGAAGCAGTAGAAAACTCTAGGTACAAATTGTGTAGGCCAAATCATCATTATTATAAAAGAAATATTTCCCAATACAATTTAGAGCCAAGTAATTTGACGCTGAAGGTCAATATTAAAGAGTGTTTATAATTGGAAGATGGATAATCTGAACATGTGTTTATTAATAGGGATAGTTTTCACCTCATAAATCGGTTTTATAGGTTATGTTAGACCAAACCACAAATTATAATATGATATGATAGCCTCCTTCAAGATTTGTTGAGTCATCTAATGTCAAGCTTTTACAAAAGCCTCTCACCATTTATACACACCAATACCAATAATGACGAGGCGAGGAGGTGTGCTAGGTCTAACAACAAATTCTGTGAGCCAACATTTGCTAACTTAACAGTAATTAATGAAAAAACTTTGGAATGAAAGTTTCTAATAAAATTTAAACAGTCAGAGTACCGATTAAGATGCAACTACTGATCAAATTTTATTTAACTGATATTTTGTAATATCATTTATCGTGATCTATATAATTTGATCAGTTCCAATTATAATTATTTTTTTATATCATTTAAATTTTTTAACACACCCCAAAAAATTTAACATTTATTTAATCTGCAAGTTATAAGTTATAACAACTTATTGTAACATTTTTCTAAAATTAGGTAATTTTTGTTTCTGATACTTTTTATTTAATCATAAATAAAGTGTATATAGTTTATGTTCTTTTCATTATTAAAAGGGTGACCCGTGAGTTTATCTCAGTTGGTAGGGATATTGCATATTATATGCAGGGGCCGAAGTTCGAACCTCAGACACCCCACTTCTCCACATTTAAATGTGTGAGCTCTAGCCACTAGGCTACTTGACCAAAAAAAAAAATATGGGAGGGTGAAGCTTTTCATGATTTTGTGTTGCATGCCCCGGGTTACATTGGGTGTGTTTGGTAAAAATAAGCTGATAAGCTAGTTGATAGCTGAAGCTTGGGGTCGGTTACTTGTGATGTCTTTGTATTGAAATGAGCTTTCTAAAGCCTTGCAATAATTATTATATTAAATATATTACCAGTTTAGACGCCTATAGGTACACTATTTCAAATAGGATATTGGAAAGGTAATGAGAACTTGTAAAAAAAATGAAATATTTTGTACTAATTAAACTCAACTGTTTCCATTTTCTTCAAGACTACAAAAGAATAAGGAACTCACAAATTTGACCAGTTACAGCAAACACTAGTGTATAAACTTCACTGAAATGGAATTAATGCATTCACAAATTTGAAGCACACAACAAAATGGAATCACCGAGACCTGGATTTTGCCCAAAACGGGAGATGGGGGTTCCGATGAAGCTCGAGGGCAGAATCTCTTAAAATCAAGCTCCACCATATTTGAAAATTCTCGGACCCTGACCAAAAGCAAGCAAGATATCTCAAACGAGGCATCAACAACTCAATGTGTGCGAGTTTTACTGCTTTCTGCATTTCTCACTGGATTGAAGTAGGGGTGGGCCTGCAAGCATTGAATATTTGTTAAAACAACGTTACAGGAAACAAGTTCATTTTGTCAAATAATTGTGTGCAGGATGGACCGGGTAGCAGTTAGCCAGTTACTACATCAGTCAGTGAAATAGAAACTGAGAAAGTCCAAATAGGATTTTGTAATAAATTCCCAACATGATTTTATCCACAAAGCCCAAAGGGGGAAGAAAATCCAAACATGGCAAAATTAATTGATGGCGGATCAGATGAATTAATGGCTAGATACAAATCATATTAGAAGCCTGGATTCCAAAAATCTATGTGTCACTGATGACTGATCCTATTTCAACGATGAAAATGTTAAGATGACAAAAGATTTGGCTTCTTACCATAGCTTCTTTTGCAGTGAGCCGTTCTTGGTGATCATACTGTAGTAACTTGTCCAGAAAGTCAATAGCCTTCAGAAAAGGGGGGATAAATTTAAAATGAGAAGCAATGAACATATGGGTATTCTAGAACGGAAATAATAAGAACACATGCTACCTCAGGAACAGCCAAGTGTCGGTTATCCATATTAATGAACTTTGTCCATGGCTTCCGGTCATGCCTGCCACAATATCAGAACACTTTTTTAGTTTAACACTTCTAGAAAAATAATGGTTAGTGAGAAAATGCAACATATACACAGAAGACTTGACCTTTTAAAGTGGGGGATCACTTTAAGAGGTAAGAAAATTTAACAGTAGAAATTGTGATTATATTCATGTAAACTAATAACAAATTATGAATTTATGACACTGTTTAAATTTCAACTACTGATTTTCAAATCAATGGCTATAACTCCTCACTTTTTCCTCTAAAGTGAATTGCCCAATTCAGAGGAACAGAACCAATATACATCATTGGTAAAAGATGGAAATTAACCTCCCAATAAGCACTGCATAACGTGGGTCCAACTCTATGTGATACTTGTCCTGATACGCACGTAATTCATCTGTTCCACTACCTGTTACAGCAGGGATAAAACAGTTGATCAATCCAAAATTTTCAGTTTCTATCTTTCCATGTGCATAATAGTAAGAACTGAGAAAACCTCCTTTGCAGTTCAAAATCAATTTCAGAATTCAGATTGAGTTTGCTGGCAAAACTAATTATTATTAATAAAAATACATTTAAGTGTTCTGCATGATTGGTATAAAAAAGCATGGGATCAAGTTGGAAACAGAAATTGGACACAAAAAAAAGACATTCTCAAAGGCCAAGAATGAGAAATTTCATTTCAGTACAAAGACCAAATCACAAAACCAGTAAGAGGTACAAACTTGATAACACCTAACGTAGAAGATAAATGTCTAAAAATAGGGAAGGGGAAGCCATACAGCGTACATGTAAATAAATAACACTTGCAAGATCACATTTCATGAGGTGTCAGCTCAGCGGTCTGAGTTTGGTCTTGTAACTTCAAGGGACAAAGTTCAAATCCCCTTGGAGGCGGTTGGTAAATGGATATCACTGCCACTTTAGTTAATAATAATTCCACCCTTCCCCAATTTTATATAATAAAAAAAGGCCAATGCTATATATAGCGAGAGTTCTCACGCGAATTCCTCACGAACCAAAAACTACCGCGGTAGCAAAAAAATAAAACAAAAATAAGGGTCCCACTTACCATACATGAGAATTGACACAATAAAAGAAATAGCGGTCGTGATGTTTTCTTGAAAAAAATATTTGCTGTAAACAGCATTTCTCATAGAAAAAAATCCCAATTGTGAAATAGGTTACTGGTAGATGCCAGGCCCAAAGCAAAAGCACTGATAAATAAATTATCACCCAAAAAAGTAAATAACCCAATAAATCTAGCTCAAACTACATATCTGGTTCACAATCTTCACTAACCTTGGCTATTTTTACTAGTTGATCATAGTTATCTTGTCCATAAAAGAATGGCTCCTTCCGGAATATCTGTAGAAACACAAACAGCAGATAAGCACAACAGAAAACTGTACCCTATTATATCTATTTTAGGAAGACATCAATGACATGCATTGGTGAAAGTAAAGGATCATCTCTGAAAATTGAGATAACCATGCCTATACCCTAAATGATACAAAACAAATTACATTATAATAAAGTAGACCCCTTACCATTCCAGCAAACATACAACCGAGAGACCATAAATCTAGTGAGTAATCATAGTCTTGAAGATCAATAAGTAGCTCAGGACCTTTGAAATATCTACAAACAATGCATAAAGTGGAGTCAAATAATAGTTTTTTCAAGGAAACTTCATAATAAAGATTCGGTAATGAGAAGCATCTTAAAGATTATTGTACACAGCTCAAAAGTGGACCAATGCAAGAAGAAAGAAAATCTGTGAGGAAAATCCTCCCAACATGATATATCCAACCCAAATATCCTCTCAAAATTTAAAATGATTGCCATTAAGTACGTCAAAGAAATATGTGAATATCCTTGAGAAATAATTTTCAAGGGCTGAGTGAACTGCAATGATTTCTGAATTGGGATCTGATAGGACACCAGGGTCCAATACATGTGATGACCCAATCATTGGGCCCGACTCATACACACACAGCTTCTAGAAGGTTGCAGAAGCTGAGGGAATAAGAGGTAGTTAACATTCTCCTTATTTTTAGGAGGGATGTTCTGTTATAAAAGAAAAGGGAGGAAAGTTTAGAGTCACTCAAGAAAGTGGTTGAGTCAGTAAGGAGAGAAACTCTGGTTTAGGAGCAATAGTATACTGCTCTGGTATAGGAGTTCTTGCAACTCTGGTGTCATTTATTGTTTTTTGTTGCCCTTTTCTTCCATTGTAAAGAGCTTCAAGCTTATCCCTTATCAGTCAATAACACTTTTCATTTCAGTTTCCCAGTTTCTATCAGGATCCAACCTCTTTATGTGTGTAAACCATATTTTCTCTCTAACCTGATTCCATCAAAATATTGATGAAGTAATGAGAGTGTATTCAGAAATTACCAACTAAAGCAGTGATTTACACAACCCAACTCCCCTATAATTTTGGGCCTGCATAAATGTTTTCCAGCTCATCAATTTCTTCATCTACTGGATATGACCAGAGGAAGTTTTTCTACCACTTTAAGACATTGGAAAAGGCAACAAAAGAAACATAACGAACCTTGAGGCAACGCGGACATTATACTCTTGCCCGGGATGATAAAACTCTGCAAGTCCCCAGTCTATCAGGCAAAGCTTACGCTGCGCATGATCGATCATAACATTATGTGGTTTTACATCCCGATGCATGATTCCTTGTGAGTGGCAATAATCCAATGCCTGTAAAAGAAGATTCAGAAATAACTCTTCCATGTTAAAAGCCACACAAAAAAAAAGGAATGCCTGAAAAGAAGAAACCGATACAACTATATCTCACAAACCTGACAACATATGATAATACATTTCCTCAAAAAAAAAAATTAAAAAAAAATATATGGCCCAATCAGATCATGTGAGAATGTATAGCTAAATATATCAATAAGAAAATTTGCAGGACGCAAAAGCAGACATACATGGATAGATGCAGATACATTGTAATTTGCAAGCATATCTTGTAATGTGCTAGTAGTGTTTCAAGTCGAGACTTTACAATTACTACCTCTGTCTCATTACAGTGCCTCATTTGTAATATTTTTGTCTCAAATTATTTGTCACTTTAGAATACCAAGACAACATTTATTAACTTTTTTCAACAATGCTCTCATTTCATTAAATAGTCTGCCTAACAATACCACTACTACTTTCAAGTTTCAACCACTTTGATTGATATGGACATCTTAGACCATACACACTATTTTACTATTAAATTCAACATAAACTAGTCATTTTCTTAAGAAGATGAAACAGAGGGCACGGTATCTGACAACAGATGTCATGTTGACATGGCCATGGACCAGGGAAATTAGAAATTACTCCCTCCGGTCCTATTTATAAGAAAAATTTGACTTTTTAGATTCATTGAGTAATTGATGTATCTTGTCTAGAATATATACCAAATACATCATTTATGCAATGTATCAAAAAAAGTCAAATGTTTTTTATAAATAGGACCGGCGGGAGTAAATTTCGACAGATGTGAAAGCAATGCATGCATATTAAGTATCAAAACAAGAATGTGAAACACCAAAATTAACATCAATTCAAAAGTGCATTAGACATTTAAAAAAAACATTTAAATTGAAGAATCACGATCAGAGCCATTAGCATAGAAAGCTAGCCACATTATACCACAGACATATGAAGGAATAGAAAAGCTTTTGCTTTTGCATGCAAACAATCCTAATACGAAGCCTAAACTGAAATGATTTCAAGGGAAGAAAGGAACTGGCTCTAAACTCAAATCGTAAAATAATAACAAGGTGATATATTATTACAGATTTCATCGTCACAAGTGACAAGAGCACCTATGGAGAAAAATTAAGTTCTACAACTAACACCCTTAAGACTTCAAAAACCAAGACATTGACCAACATGGTATTGTTAAGATATAAGATAGTTAGGAACAGTTAAAACAATCGGCTAGTTAGTTAGAGAAACTTGGGAAGAATTAATTACATAATAATGGGTGATACAAGGGTAGAGGGAGCATTCAGATTTGTTAATTGCAAAAAACAGAGTGGTGGCTTGGTTGTAAAATGAAAAACCCTTGTTATCTTTCTCCTATTCTCAGTCACTCAATGAAATGGTTACTTTAGTTTGAACATTTGTATCAACTTTCCATTTCTCTTGACTAGGTCCTTAACAGTATTCCATCTACAATTAATACCGAAGCTTCTTTATCAAAGCTATATACCAGCAAATGGCTCAAACACTTTCTAATTTATCTCTTCGAACATATAAAAATTAAACTTGTTATGACTATGAAGCATTTAGCTTATCTCCTGTCTACTGTCCAGTAATGTGCCAAACAAATAATGACAACAAAATTGAATTATAAACAAAATTGAATTATAGATGTTGCTTTGCTCTTTGATAAACAAGAAAGCACAAAAACTTACCTTTAGAAGTTCATAGATATAATATCGTATATCATAGTCAGACAATGTAGGATAGAGCACTTTAAAATCGGTGTTATTAACACATTCAAATACAAGGCTTGGGGTTTTTGATTGCTGGTCCCTAACAATGTCAAGCAACTTTACAATATTGGGTCCTCCGCAGAGATTTTGCAATATCTTGATCTCCCTCTTTATCTGCATTTAGAATCAAGAACATGTTTAAGAGTTTAGTACATACAAATAATATAGCCAGAGGACAGGAAAGACACGCACACAAATCTCCAGGCTTTAAATCAAATCATACTGTATAAACAGTGAAATAAATGATGGAGTAGCTAATTACTCTCAAGAACCATGACCACTCACATCCGAACCAAAAATATAAGGTAAGTTCCAAAATAACAGAAAAACTGAAACACTAAAATAAAATTTACTTCCCAACATACTGTATGCAACAGATTGGCATGTGTTGTGTGTTAGTTGCAGGAAGAATGAAGGTGCATAATTTAAATTTTAAACACCTTTAGTGCCAAGGAAAACTAAAAGAAACCTATGCTTTAGCTAAAACTAGAGTTAAAGGGGTATGTATTGTCACTGGCAAATCTATTTTACACCGACAACCAATACAGACTCGCTGCTTACTTCATTTAATCTATTTTAATTAAATTTATAAAAGCGGGATGATGTGGCAAAATATCAACCTTCGTTGGTTGTCAGTGTCAAAATAGTTTACAATTAAAATGCATGTATGTTAAACTCTTAAAATTATGACTTCATCTAGTAAAAACTATACATAAAATCAATTAAAAATAAGTGATAAATGGATTGAAGTTCATGCAAAGACCAAGCTACCAAAGTACAATTGAGCATACTATCCATAGAGAACTGCTAAACTAGAAATTGAAAAACTGTTCTGTCTTATTTCTTTTAGCTACTTGCCGCATTGATATGACTAATGATTCCATATAAACTCATACACATCCTTCCATGAATGATTTTAGCGGCTACATTACATACAAGAATTAAACACAAGTACACAATAATTCATTCATGGAACACTATTGAAAAGCAACAATCATGGCCGTGTTTGGATAAACAACTTAATTTGCAGCTTATATAATAAATGTTTATCATGAAGCGCTTATGTATAAGTTATTTCTATAATAAAAAACAAAATTAAATTGTTTTAGTATAAGCTATAAGTTCTTTTCATTTCCTTCAAAAAAAAAAAGTTCTTTTCATTACCTATCTTGAAGAGGTTATAAAAACAAGCTGACAACTGTCTAAAAACATGTCATAAGCTATTTTCATAAATTTTAACATAGGGTCCGGAAGGATTGGCTTATTTTTGAGCTCGTGAAAAATAGCTTATGGAAATGAATAAGCTTTTATGTAAATTCATAAATTCTCACTAACGAAAATTGTATCTTCATAAGCTGCGTTTTTCCATAAACTAACTTGACGAGCTTATGAAGAATACATAAAAAACTTGTTTATTTCCGTAAGCTATTTCGCATGAGCTCAAAAATTAGTCAATCCAAACAGGACCATAGTCTTAAAAATGCTTATCTTTAGAAGCTTAAATAAGTCAATCCAAACGACCCAGAATTCAAAATTGCACCTTCTTCTTCCTGACAGGTTTGAGTATCTTGATGATACATTTTTCATCATTCCCACAGTGAACACCCTCAAACACTTCACTATATTTCCCTCTTCCAACCTTCTTCAAAACCTGGTAATCATCTTGTTCCCTATAACAATTCAAAAAAAAAAAAAATTACATTTTTAAAAAAATAAAATGATTAACGGTGTGAATTGGATTGAATTGAATTGAGAATTGTTACCCCCACTGAACAGCGAGGGATTCATAATCCCAATATTCCTTAGGTCGAACAACATTGACATCAGCGTAAATTCTGGCCTTAGAGGAAGCGCCGGGGCGGCGAATGGATTTTCCGATTCGTTGAGCCAGAGTGTCGGGCCGCGGCGGCGGAGGAGGATATTGGGGGCGGCGAGGTTGTGAGAACGAAGTTGCGAAGCGACGGAGAACGGAAAAGGGTGGTGGAAAATTGGTGGCGGAGGAGGAAATTGAATGATGAGTTCGGAAAAGAGAGAAGAATCGTTGGAGCGATAGTGTGGATTGGAATGGCCTAATGGCCATCAAAACGCAAATGCAGAATTAAGTTTCGCAATTTGCTCTTTTTTGAAACCCAAACCATTTTCTTACACCGCGTAGAAATTTGTAAAAAGTAATTTAATTTAATTTTGTATTAAAACGGTTTGGTGAAGTCATAAAAAAAAAAAAAAAAACAATAGGTTAACTCAATTGGTATCAACAATGCATATATATGAAGGTCTGAACTTGACCACCACAAAAAAAGGTAATAGTCAAATTGGTAAAAGAGTAATCACAATAATTTATTGAAAATTTAAATAAGGGTTAAATAAGTTTTTCCTACCTCTAAATATATTAAATTTTCGTTTTTAACTCTAAAAAATAAAATGAGATGTTTTCATCCTTATAAAAAAAATTGTTTTATTTTTGGTCTCTAATTGATATAATTTTGACATTTTTTCAATATAATATAAATATATAAATGTTAAACATAATAAACGGGCATAACATGCATACAATTTGAACATAAAAAAATTATAATCTTGACATTCACATAAATATAAAGTGGTCAACTAGGACCAAAAACAAATTAAATTTTTTTGTGAGGATGAAAACATTCAACTTAATTCTTTAGGGATTAAAATCAAAATTCATTATATTTATAGAGACAAAAAACTTATTTAACTCTTTAAACAAAAATAATTTATTCAAATTTTAAAATAATCAAATTATTTCATTGGCAAAAATTATACACGATAGAGTAGTCCATCAATATTGATCACTACCAAAAAAAAAATCAAACACTACCAAAAAAAAGCCATCAATATTGATAATAACTTGTTTATATAGTGACTATTATGATAGTAAATAAGTAGTTATGGAGACTGATATAAGAATAAATAAATATATTGAAAGACTTGTATAAGTAGTAACAAAATATTTTAACCTAAAACACTATTTTGACTAACATGGTGCATTATTTTTTATTTTTTTGAAGAAAATAAATTAGTCAACCTAAATTTGCACTAGAGAGAATGGAACTTGATACCTTGAGAACAAGCACACTCCCGTGTCTCAAGCCAATACCACTAGGCCAACTCAAGTGAGTTAAATATTTTAAAACTGTGATGTATTGGTGGACTATTGTGATTACTCGTTACACATACAAGAAACAAAATAAGTATTACCCGATAAAAATGGTTAAGTATTTCCCTAAAAAAAATGGTTAAATATTCTAACTTTTTTCGTTTTAGTCTCCAAAAAAATCAATTTTTTAACCCAAAGGTTTTCCGTCCACACATTTGATTAATGTTTTTAAGTCAACCCATTTGTATCTTTCAAAAAAATTAATGAATTTTTAAAAAAATATTTAGAAAATTTTAAATTATCTACCAAAAGAAATTAGAATATTTAAAAAAAACATGAATTAAATATAAATTTTTAAATTTTGAAAACACAAAGCTTCGTATTTAAATTATGTTTTGTTGCAGAAATTCTAATTTTTTTTTTTTGGAAGGTGTTCTTGTAATATTCTAAAAATAACCGCAACAAAAAATTCAAATTTCAAATGATATATATGAATTGACTTAAAAACGAGTACCAAAAGCGGTGATAAATTTTTATGTAATCAGTTAAGCAAGCTACTTAATCCAAACACCTCTAGTAATGGTGAACAAAACTCAACCCAGTATTGCACGCAAAGGATCGAGTTCGACCCAATAAAGAAAATAAACGGGAACAAAAATAAAGGACACGAGGTGGACTCAATTAAAACATGGATCGGGTTTGGGCTTCCTTTCTCGTCCCAGTCTAGTTTCACGATTTAGCCGTATTTTTAATTTTATCTTATAACACTCTCACACTCCACTCTTTTAAGTCACATAGAACTCAGACTAAGTCATCATGTGTAGACTCTTGGCCTCTAATATTTTTCGAAGAGCAGTGTTGTGAATATTTTCTCTAACATTCACTCTTTTATTAGATGAAATCTATGGACAACACTTGTGCGACATTGTTTGTTAATGTCACGCGACATTGATCAACCACAATATGACAAATAGTTTTCTTCTCTATCTTTCATAAGAATTTTTTGTTTTTTATTATTATTTTTAAGTAAAGGATGACACTTGGCATATTATAGTTGGTCAATGTCACATGACATTGATACCACAATATTACGCAAATATTATTCGAAACACTAATGCTACTTAACGCAAAAACTACTCGCAAATTCATCTCGAGAACAGAACTGGCATATTTCAATTGGATAATCATGAATTGATTACCATGATTTTCGCAAACCTCCATGTATTCCGCCCAGTAACATCTTCTTCTTGGTCCATTTTTTTTGTGATCACTTCGTGGGTGCATGTATCGCTGTATATAGCACTGCTGTATTCGAAATGTATATCAAGGATGTTCCTACGAATTCGGAGACTCGGTTCTGTAATTGAAAAGAGGTCTGTAATTAAATAAAAACGTATTTTTTTTTTGGCTTAATACATCCCCAGGTCCCTTAACTTATTTTTTCTTCTCACTTCAGTCCCTTAACTATTAAACGTTTCAATTTGGTCCTTTATCTTCGTTTTCTTCATCGATTTGGTCCAATTTTATTAATTTTAAATCCCTAAAAAAGAAGACCGTTGGATCAAGCAAGTTCATCATATCTTACCGTGTACCACCAACACCTAAGTATCTGAAATTTAATTTTTAAAAATAATATAAATCCATTTATATTAATTTAGAAATAAAATATCTAAAAAATTGTAAAATTAATTTTCAAAATAAAAAAAATTCTAAAAAATTGGAAAATTAATTTTCAAAAATAAAAAAATTCTAAAAAATCTAAAAAATTGCAAAATTAATTTTAAAAAATAAAAAATTCTAAAAAATTTGTCAAAAAAGAAACACCACCACCACGTTCCTCTTTATTTCCTTCTTTTACTCCTCTCTCTCCCGTGAAACATAACCAAAACCACCATAGAGAGAAGTTTTCTTTCTCTCCACCATTGTAGCCACTGTGCTACCCCTTCCAGAGGCTGTAGAGCTGCCATCCGAGGTCGTATGACCAAACCAAAACCACCATTAAATTCCTCTCTTCGTCCTCTTCAAAAACCACCCATTTATTTTCTAGATCTGTGAAATTTCAAAAACCCCAATCATCACCTTCTCTCTTGTTTTCGGCCACCGCGAGCTGCCATCGGAAAAACTAATCATCATCTTCTTCCTCTTAAAATCCTCATCAAAACCCCTATATTTATTTTGCGGCTTAAGCAGTTTTGTTGGCGACCACCGCACCGGAGTTCACCTCCACCGTGCCGGAAAAGTGTGTGAAAGAAGAAGTGAACGCAGAGGAAAACGAAAATTAACAACGCAGAGGGGTTTTCTGATTTCAGCAACACGGAGAGAGAGAGCAAAGTGAACGCAGAGGAAGGATTATCCGATTTGGGGGAGAGTGTGGATTGAGTTTGAACAACAATCTTTAGTGAACAAGAATTGAGGGTTGCAGTAGGAAACAATTCTTTCAATTTGTGGCAATTAGTTCTCTGACATAAATGGATTAATGAGGGTTTGGGGAAGATGAAAGCCTGAAATGTTTATGGGTTTTTCTACACTAATGTTGTGTTTGGATCTACGAAATATTATGTATGGAGATTGAATTCTTTTAAATGATTATGATTTTCTTTTTCCTGGGTATGATTGATTGATGAAGATGTATGAAGAAAATGGTGAAGAAGAGGAAGCAGGATGATGAAGAAAGAAAAACGTGAGAGACAAAAAGAGTTTTTTTTTTTTTTTTTTTTTGAAAATGAGAAAATGGATTTTTTAGAATTTTTTTTATTTTTGAAAATTAATTTTCCAATTTTTTCAAATTTTTTAGAATTTTTTTATTTTTGAAAATTAATTTTACAATTTTTTAGATTTTTTTATTTTTAAATTAATATAAATGGATTTATATTATTTTTAAAAATTAAATTTCAGATACTTAGGTGTTGGTGGTACACGGTAAGATATGATGAACTTGCTTGATCCAACGGTCTTCTTTTTTAGGGATTTAAAATTAATAAAATTGGACCAAATCGATGAAAAAAACGAAGATAAAGGACCAAATTGAAACGTTTAATAGTTAAGGGACTGAAGTGAGAAGAAAAAATAAGTTAAGGGACCTGGGGATGTATTAAGCCTTTTTTTTTTAAAAGAACAATGTTCTATTTAAAAATTTTAAAAGATAAATACAAGGTGTCGTATATATGCGATACACCCAAAGGTGAAAATCACTACCATATATATGAGGAACCTCAAACCACCCTCCCTAAAAACCATCCACCTAACACCAAAAGCAAGATGACCCAATTCTAATAGACCTAAAACAAGACAACAGAAGAGGAAAAGAAAATCAAACCGGGGAAGAAGAAAATGAAAGGTCGATGGAGCGATGGTGATGGAACGCGTGGTATCAGAGAGAAAGAGAATAAGGAATATTTTTTACTGGGGTAGTACTTAATAGTACTACTGGCCTATAATTTTTTTTCTGAGGCTCGTACATTGAGCTCTTTGCACATCCCATGGTCCGACCCTAGTGTATATAGATGCTATACATTGAAAATGAATTTCATATAAAAAATGATGAGACTCAAATAAAATTTACTCAGTGCTTGTTTGGTTAAGCGGTGGCAACACCAAAAGCACGTTTCTGCTCTGTCAAACGCGATTCAGAGGTGTTTGGATCTCAAGTCTGCTTTCGCCGCAATCGCACTTCTTGCCCAAAAACGTGCGTCTAGCTAAAGCTAGAATTCCTAGCTTTTCAATTTTCAGAGAATCGATTCTCGTTTTAGCATCACACGTCACCAACAACATCTCTATTTTACCCCTTCGTAATATTGGGCTTCGAAAGACAAAAAAATAAATAATAAATACTTGGTCACTGGTCAGCGTTGTTGGCTTGCTGAGGCTTGTATAGGATCACATTCACTCTCTTCTTCTTGCTGCAAATTTTCTTTTTTGCTTACTACAATGACATTTACATGTTAGGGATGATAAAAGAATGGACTCCAAATTTTGTGGTTCAAAAAGAAAAGGAAAGAACATGTAGAAGAGGGGGGGAGAAATAGGTTGTTTTCCGATTGTATTTCATAAAAAGAATTGGCGGCAACTTTGTGAAGCCCAGATCCACCACTTAAACTAGATGCATGTTGTCATTTCTCTGTGAAACCCAAACCTATATAACTTTGTTTATTTCCTTTTAAGCTGGAGAAAAATGGTAAAATAAGATAAGAATGTTGATATGTGAGAGAAGGAGAAGTGTAGAAGAGTATTGAGAGATGGGAAAAGGAGATCAAAATGGTAGAAATGGATTGAAGCTTCTGGGAACAGGGACACACGATATGGAGATGATTTTAATTGATGATTTTTTTTATTAATGATTTTATTTTACTATTGGGTTGAGTTGGGGTGTTTTTGGTTGATTATTTAGAATTTTTTTACTACTGTAGTTAAAATTTATTTACACAATCAAAACCCATTTTGGTAATTAGACATCCAAAAACAATTTTAATCCAAAGTATCCAAACAACTTCCATTCATAAGAATCATTTTTGTACACGTGTATTCAAACATAAATTAATTTACATCAAACTCACTTTTAATCAAAATCAATTCTCTCAAACTCAATTCTATTAAAATCAATTCCTCCCACCGCCGAACCAAACACACACTCAATTAAAGTGTTGCAGAGTGTTTTTTTTTTTTTTCTTTTTTTAGGAAAAAGTGCTGCACAAATTCCACAGACCACGTGGGCATTAGGCAGTATAGTTTGAAATTTGAGTTGGAAAGGTTAGTCAGCATGGGTCAAAGATACATTCATCACGTGATCACATTGGGTATGGTCGTTAATAAGTGAACTTTATTATCCTCAATAGGCCTAAAACTAGTCATTTCGTGGTCCATAAAGCATCCCAATTTATGGAAAAAAAGTACTCCGTTTCAAAGTCAGTGTCCTACTCCTGTCCCAAAACACGCAAACGTATCTACCCCTCACGTTCAGCATGAAAACCCGCGAAACTAAGAACAAAACGCTATCGTTTTATTTTATCCAGTTTTTTCCATAAAGCTTTGGTTTTTAGGGTTCATTCATCACATTGAAACGGCGAAGCAGCATTGTGAAAACTCAATGGACGACGTTCGAGCTACCTCTGCTTGGGTCGCTAGTCACTCCTCTCATGTCGTTGTTGACCCTTCAGGTTCATTCTTCATTCCACTAACGCTGTATCTTTTTCATATTCAAATGCGTTGCGTTTATGCTTTGTGATTATGCGATTTTTTTCAGGGATTGAGAAAGTAGTGAGCACCATTGATTCTATTCCGAAGGTTGAATGGGATTTTGAAGGGATTCATTATTTTGATAATGGTCCACTCACTGTTCAGTACTTGTTTGTTTTGGATGCTTTGAACTTTTGCTTCTGGCCTGGTACGTATGTAGTAATTTTTTTATTTTATTTTTTTCATATTTTTTAAGCAGTCACATACGAACACCGGACACGACACTGGTAAAAGTTTGTAAGTAAATTAATAAATTGAATGTAATCATATGTTCATGCCATTGTTGGACGCCAACAACACCGACATGTGAAACACGTCTTCTATCAGAAGTGCCTGCGCTTAGTTTATATTTCTTTCAAGTGTAATGTATGGTGTTGATGGTCCCCTGTTTTTTGCATATTTATCGCAGTTGCTACTATTCTGAAATTTATTTCAATTTATCTGCATATTTTGGCTGCATTTGCCTTGTTATTATGCAATGAATTCATGTTGATTGGTTTGGAGTGTACCTATAACTAGAAAAAGGAGACGTCTTTTCTCGTTACAAGAGTTTGGTGTTTAAATTCTAGTATAGACATGCTTGGATAAACAGTTTAATTAAGCGCTTATAGCAAAAACACTTGTCATGTAATTTGTAAATGCTTTTATACAAGCTATTTTTTTTATAACAAAAGATAAAATAAATTATTTTCATATAAGCTAAAGGTTATTTTCACAAGTTATCCTGAAAAGCTTGTGAAAATAAGTTGAAAGTTGTTCGTGGATGTGTCTTAAGTTGTTTCCATAAGCTCTCCGACATAATCTCACAAGTGTTTATGTTTGTAGATAAGTTCAAATAAGCCAATTCAAACTAGCCCTTGCAAGAACTTTTTTGGTATTAATGTGATTAAGTTAATATACCTGGAGAACGTGTTGTTGGAACATAATGTGAATATGAAAATTGTTGTGAAAGTGACTCAAAATTGGAGTTTGGAGGCCAAAATTGATGTTTGCTGAAAGTACAAATCGGTGGCCGATTTGGAAAATCGGTGGCCGATTTTGGCTGCCTTTTGGGAGGCTTTCTGTTCGGGAAAAATCGGTGGCCGATTTGGAAAATCGGTGGCCGATTTCGCGTGCTGTTATTTTTCAGAAACGTATTTTTGGGCCAGATTTGTTACAATTTTATGGGAGTTTCTTTTACTATAAATATAGGCCTTGTATCAGACTATTTTGAGAGAGATAGAGGGGGCTGAAACAAGGGTTTAGAAATCAAACTAGGGTTTGTATAGAGTTTGTCTCTTGGCAACAAACTAGGGTTTGAAGGTTGATTCACCTTGGGAAACACTATTAGGATTGAGTCTCTTGGTTACGGGAAGAGGCTGGGATTTGGGTAGAATTAGGCGGGAGACTTATTCTTGTAACCCATTGATATCTCTTTTGTAACGTTACTCATCATATAGTGGAACGGAGGGCTGCTCTCTCCCCCAGACTAGGTCAATTTGGACCGAACTGGGTAAACAGATTCTTTTGTGTTCTCTCTGCTTTTCTCTCGCTGTTTTTCTACTTTTGCTTGTTTAATTGCAATTCACTTTGATATTGGTTGCTTAATTATCCCTTGCTCCACACATCAAGTTTGTTATTGGTGTGTTTTCTCATCGAATCCGCAACAATTGGCGCCCACCGTGGGGCAAAGGTCAAAGGATAATCAAGTACCATGGGTTCGAAGTGGGATATTGAGAAGTTTACCGGAGATAACGATTTTGGGTTATGGAAGGTAAAAATGGAAGCGGTGTTGATACAGCAAAAGTGTGAGAAAGCTTTGAAGGGTGAAGGTTCGTTACCGGTCACCATGACACGAGCGGAGAAGACCGAGATGGTGGACAAGGCCAGGAGTGCCATTGTCTTGTGCCTCGGAGATAAAGTTTTGAGAGAAGTAGCAAAGGAACCAACCGCGGCATCGATGTGGGCAAAGTTGGAATCTTTGTATATGACAAAGTCTTTGGCTCATCGGCAATTCCTAAAGCAACAACTCTACTCATTCAAGATGGTGGAGTCAAAGGCCATCATGGAGCAACTTACGGAGTTCAACAAAATCCTTGATGACTTGGAGAATATTGAGGTGAATCTTGAGGATGAAGATAAAGCTATACTCTTGTTGTGTGCTCTACCTAGATCTTTTGAATCGTTTAAAGATACCATGCTCTATGGAAAAGAAGGCACTGTTACCTTGGAAGAAGTTCAAGCTGCTTTGAGAACCAAGGAGTTGACTAAGTCGAAGGACTTGAGAGTTGATGAAAACGGGGAAGGCCTAAGTGTTTCAAGAGGGAATGGTGGAGGTAGAGGTAACCGAGGAAAGAGTAGTAACAAGACAAAGTTTAAATGCTTTAAGTGTAACAAGATGGGTCACTTCAAGAAGGATTGTCCGGAGATTAATGGTAATTCCGTACAAATTGTCTCTGAGGGTTATGAGGATGCAGGTGCTTTGATGGTGTGCTGTTTAGAGGATGAAGGTGATGTTTCTCACCTTGGGGGTGATGCCTGGTAGAGCGGTGATCGTCTGGAGAGACGTTAAACACTCAACATCAGCCTGGAGAGGCGGTGGTAAGAATACTCATGATCTACCGGTTGAGGTGGAGGTTCAAGGAAGACATAGTGGGATGTACTCATTTGCTAGTTGAGAGGTTGGAAGCTCAGCTTTAGGTGGAGTTGAACACACCGGGAGTGGTACGACTATGGAGGACCTTGGGTGCTATGCTCTAGTGGTGAGCAAGGGTTTTTCTTCATGAAGACGGAAGGCATTCCGGAGGTTGAAGAATGTATAGCACGGCTTGTGGAATTACCCTAAAAGTCCAAGGGTGATTGGATGCAAGGTGATCTTCAAGGAAGCGGGAGATGTCTCGTATTGAAGAGGTATGGTGTAGTCTTGTAGAACTACCTGAAATTCCTAGTGTAGTTTGGATACAAGGATCTTCGAGAAGGCGGAAGACATTCCGATGGCTGAAGAGGTTAAGGTGTGTACTTGTGGAACTACCTAAAATTCCTTGAGTAGTTTGGACACAAGGATCTTCAAAGGGGCGGAAGGCATTCCGATGATTGAAGAGATTAAGGTGTAAACTTGTGGAGCTACTCGGCGTAGTGGGAAGCAAGGGAAAGAGCAGCAAGGTGTTGATGTTAAATGGGCATCATCACTAATTTGGAGTCAAGGTGGAGATTGTTGTGAAAGTGACTCAAAATTGGAGTTTGGAGGCCAAAATTGATGTTTGCTGAAAGTACAAATCGGTGGCCGATTTGGAAAATCGGTGGCCGATTTTGGCTGCCTTTTGGGAGGCTTTCTGTTCGGGAAAAATCGGTGGCCGATTTGGAAAATCGGTGGCCGATTTCGCGTGCTGTTATTTTTCAGAAACGTATTTTTGGGCCAGATTTGTTACAATTTTATGGGAGTTTCTTTTACTATAAATATAGGCCTTGTATTAGACTATTTTGAGAGAGATAGAGGGGGCTGAAACAAGGGTTTAGAAATCAAACTAGGGTTTGTATAGAGTTTGTCTCTTGGCAACAAACTAGGGTTTGAAGGTTGATTCACCTTGGGAAACACTATTAGGATTGAGTCTCTTGGTTACGGGAAGAGGCTGGGATTTGGGTAGAATTAGGCGGGAGACTTATTCTTGTAACCCATTGATATCTCTTTTGTAACGTTACTCATCATATAGTGGAACGGAGGGCTGCTCTCTCCCCCAGACTAGGTCAATTTGGACCGAACTGGGTAAACAGATTCTTTTGTGTTCTCTCTGCTTTTCTCTCGCTGTTTTTCTACTTTTGCTTGTTTAATTGCAATTCACTTTGATATTGGTTGCTTAATTATCCCTTGCTCCACACATCAAGTTTGTTATTGGTGTGTTTTCTCATCGAATCCGCAACAAAAATGGTCTGTGAATATTCAAGAGGTTGCAAATTTGGATTTCCATATCTGTGATGTTATTTTTCAAAAGTAATTGATTTGGACATTTTGTCAACTACATTTTGGTTCCTGTGTATTGCTTTATTAATATTGTGTGACTAATTGCTGGAGTGCCTTCCTTTATTGACAAATGCTACCGCTTTCAAACATATTCATCTTCCTGGCATTTTTAATCAACGATCACTATTATATATCTACACTTTTGTATAGTATATTTCAATAAAAATCGATAATAAAACTCAACTCTTTGTATTAAATTAAGGCATCGGAGAAACAATCAGATAAAGTGTCAAATTCTTCCATACAATTGCGTATACACTGCCCTTACTGTGCTAGACACACAAAAAAAGACAATTATTTTATTAAATGTGTACAATAAAACAGTTCTTGACAACACACCTTTTGGTAGTTTTTGACAGTTCTGTATGTTTAGTACAGAACAGAATCAACTGGAGGTAAGAAATTGTGCTTAGGTTTTACTTTGAGATAAATGCTTCTCTCTGTTCGATTTTAAGGAGACTAGGTGGATATTGAATTCCTTATTTTCTTTCATTTGTTGATGAGAAATAATCATATATCGTATGGAACTATTGTTGGTTTTTATTCTTTTTGGTGTTGAGTTGGAGTTTGAACACAATGGTTTCGTCTGATCCACATAGTAGCCTTTACATAACGAGAAAAGATTATGATAGTTGTTGTTGGGTGTGGTGCTCTAGGGTGTTATTAGGATGATTAGCCGGTCAGTTGTTTAGTTGACATTCTAGTTGACAAATATATGAAATAGGATTGGTAAAATATCTCCTAGTCATAGGATTTTAGCATATCTTTTTCCCTCTGGCTATTAACCTCGGCATTATTTCTGTTCTTTTCAATGATCACTCTTTGTTCTTGTTTCACAACAGATAAGGATTTGAATTATGATAATTTGGCATCTGGGCTAAAGGCGGCTCTTCAAAATGATAAGTCTGCGTTCGATGCTGACCGTCTGCAAAAGTATACTGGTAATTCTGCTTGGACCTTGCATTTCCTGTATGCAAACTTACATCTTCATGCATAGATTGGTTTGGAACTGACGATTGAATGCGTCGAACTTCCCCTTCAATACAGTTCATGTTTTTGTTATCAATTGATATTTGAGACTACAGTTTGGTAGGAATATTCAAGGGTAGGTAGTTAGATGCAGAGGTTGTTAGAGTAAGTAATGATGCATACAGTTACATATCACTTAGTGGTACGTAATCAGGTCTCAGGACTGTGATCAGAACACTGTAAACCTGCATTCATGGTATGCCCAGTTTGAACGCAATAGTTTTGCTTAGTACATATTTGATTGCCTCAAGTGCTTGAGCAGGAACCACAGTCGATTTGTAATTGCTCATCTGAGAGTACGATATCTAATCTTTTTCTTCAAGTGGCAGTATTTTCAAAAAGATGTATTGGCATCTCTGTTTACATCAGGCCTTGTGGTGGATTTGCTTGCTTTCAATGAAGAAATACTTTTCTCATAACACACTGACAAATTCAATTCATAATGTTAGGTCCACAACTTCGTGAGCTTTTGAATTGGCCTAGACCCCTTCCTTTGGAAGATGAACGCGTTAGGTTACTTCATGAGGTAAAAAAAATCATTGCTGCTGAAGTTACCTTTAGTCACAGTTATATGCAATTTTGTAAATGTAACTATGATATTAATAATTGATAAGCATCTCTTAAAATGTCAGTCATATATCTAATACCATTCACTTCTATTGCTAGGTTGGAATTGAACTGGAAAGGAATTTTGACGGAAAAGCATCTAATCTTGTTGAGCAATGTGGAAAATCAGCTATGAATCTTGTTGCCCTTGTTGCACGTCATTTTCCTGGTAGACCATTTTCTTCTTTTCTTGTCTTTCACTGCTTAAGTTCTGAAATAAATTATGACCAATTTGTTTCACTGACCCTTGCTATGAAATGTTCTAGGCTTTAGAGACCATTCAGTGTACAAAGGCCGTCAAGTATTTTTATATAAAAGAGCTCAGATATTTGCAGCAGATTTATGGGGTGCATTTCGGGGCCATGGATACGGCGAGTTTAAAGACATCAGCTCTCTGACCATAATGGCAGACTACATTGTTCCAGCTGTGCTTCAGCAGCTTGGCATTTTAAAGTTCAGTCCAACACTTGCCAGTACTATTGAGGCCAGTGGAGAAATATGTCCAGGGACTGAGGAGGAAGTTGAACTACGTGCTTGCTCTATACATGCTGTGGAGAAAATGAGGGAGCTGATAAGCGTAAAATCAGGAACACCGGTGAGTTCTTTTCTCTGATTGTATCTCCTCCTCATTGTTCCCCATGTTCAATGTATAGAGTTCTTTAGAAGTCTACTCTATTAAATAAAGAAAAAGTAAACGACAATTGACTGGTGATTCCCTTTAATTGTCATAAAAGGAATCATTTCCTCGGACATTCATTTCTGGTTGTTTTTTTATTGAAGTTAAATTTGATCATTCGTGTAAAAATTGTATGAAGTGGTGACATGTAAAAATTGTATGAAGTGGTGACATATTTTAGAGTTTGGTAATGTATCAGTAGGAAAAAGTTGCATAGTTTTGCTGCTATTGCTTAATACATTTTATGCCCCTCTTGCCTGAAACTGAAAAATCGTTGCCATCACTCTTCACTTCACTTATTATTTTTTTCATTTCACAGTTTTACCATCTTTCTGACTTAAATATGGTATTATGTCATTTCAGGTGCTCAGTGTGGAGCTGGATCTTTGGCTTTGGGCAACTGGAATTCAGTGTGAATCTCTGAAGCACCACCGAACACTTTCAATATATTATTAAGCATATGATATATGGTAGCACAGAGTTATCAGCAATTTAGTTTTAGAACAAGAAAATTTTGTCTGGTTTAAGGTAACTATCTAAGAAAAGGTGAATGACTGTACCTTTGGTATTAGCTTTTGTAATTTTGAAAATGGGACACAAGTTTGCATCTGCACGGATAATTTTTAGCTTTTGAATGCTTTCGAAAAAATTTCTACAAAAGGTGATACCTTAGCTTTTGGTTCAGTTCAATTTGATTTAGCGGTATGGTTTGTTTAAATAGTGTCCTAATAATTGATTTTGAGTAAACCATCAAATTAGTCCCTGAATTTTCACGCGTCGGCCAACTTAGTCCCTCAATTATACGAAATTTCTAATTAGTCCCTGAATTTGTCAAACGTCGATCAAAAAGGTCCCTCCGTCAAAGTGCTCTGTTAGCCATGCTGACATGTCGCCCTGCATGCTGTGTTGTCTTGTACGCGTGGCAAGAAGGAAGCCACGTGTTCTGGGACTAATTTGATTGATTTGGAAAAAGTTCATTTTTCACTTTTCAGTTTATTTTTTTCCTGCTTTTCCCATTTTGCCCCTGCATTACATATTCCTCCTTCTTCACATTTCAGTCAGAACCATCAAACACATCCTTGAACATTCTCCTTCCCGCTAAAAATTTCTCCATTCTCACCCCTCCAAAATCATCATCATCTCCGGCGATTCTGACGTTGGTAATGAAGAGGAAAATGTTGGTGCTTCTGATGAAGATTTACGGTGGCTGGCTTTGTGACCACCAAGTGCTTGATAAGATGGAAAAGCTTTGTCGCAAACACTGCACTTGTGGTTCAACTTCACTGGTGATGGCGGCGACTGCAACGGTTGTTGTTGCTGTGAAGATGATGATTCGATTTGGTGATGAGATTCAGAGATGTTGATTTTTTCATTGGTGTTGCTTTGTGAGAGCATGATTTTTTCGTTAGTAGCTCCTGTTAGAGAAGAATTCAAAGCTTGCAACTCTAAAGCCATTAAGCAATAATCAAACGATTAATTGAGGTTAAGTATGTTTGGTTGAGGATAGAAAATGAGTTGTGTTGGTTGGGTAGTGTTGTTGTGTTGTGTGTTGAGTGATGAATGAATATGAATGAGTTGGATGAATGAATTTTTCAAAGTCAAATCAAAACTAGTTATGTTAATGCATATGCTTTGCTTTACTTGCTACTACGTGATACGTCTGCGCTACCTTTCCTTTTTCTATCTCTTTCTAGGTGTATCATGTCATGAGTGATGTATGTGTGAACTTTCTAGGTGTATCATGTCATGAGTGATGTATGTGTGAACTACTACTAGCAGTAAATTTGTGTGTTATGTAATTTCAAGGATCTATTTGATATATGATTAAAAAATTCAGGGACTTATTTGATGGTTTTTAATATTAAGTAGGGATGTATTTGAAGGTTACATTTCTGAATCATCTTCAACCTCTTTTCATCACCATTAAACTTGGACATAGCTTGAGGAGTTTCATTGGCAGCAGGATTAGGCACTGTCTTGGCCTTTTTTACCTGTGTTATGCCTTTAGAATTGATATTTTTTAATCCTTTAGGTCTCCCCTGAAATAATATGAACACAATAATGCATAAGAAAATATTTTACATGAGCCATATCAGATAATGTAACACAATTTTGCACAGTTTTGCACATAGTTCTGCATAATTTTACACACAAATTCTGCGCAGTTTTACACACGAATTTTGCACCATTTACATACAAATTCTGCACGTAGATAATCATCAAAATCTGCACATTTTTACGCATAATTCTGCGCAGTTTTGCATACAATTTCTGCACATTTTTATGCATAATTCTGCGCAGTTTTGCACAATTTTACATTTATTTTGCCCATTGATAGGTGTGATTCCTTCTTCATATCATTTCTTATAAGTATCTTTATGGTAATACCTTTGCACATAGTTGACAGGGTCGTCAACCTTTTTATGAATTGCCGAGATTGCATGCCGGCATGGTATTCCAACTAATTCCCAGAAATTGCATGAGCATGAATGTTTTTCCAGATCAACAGTGAAGCTATCAGTCATATTAACATGAGTCACTTGAAAGGATAATCTACCAGCATAATGCCTCAAAATTGGGTTGCTTTTGCCTATGTAATTTCTCAGACTTATGACTTATGACCTATGCCTTTTGCCTATATAATATTTCAGTTTCAATTTGTGTGTTATGTAATTTCAAGGATCTGTTTGATATATGATTAAAAAATTCAGGGACTTATTTGATGGTTTTTAATATTACTTAGGGATGTATTTGAAGGTTACATTTCTGAATCATCTTCAACCTCTTTTCATCACCATTAAAGTTGGAGCTTGAAGATGAAGTTCGACTTTAATAACAGTTTTTTCCCATATTCCCATTTAATTAGAATGTAGATTGCATATTGTTTAATTAGGGTTCCAATTTTATACAATTGGGGAAGACAGATACGTTGGGGAAGAAAAGAGCTGTTTGGGAAGAAGCCAAAAAAATTTCTGCAAATCAATCAATTTAGTCCTTCAAAATGTTTGTTATTTTCGGCCAAATTAGTCCCTGCCTACGTGGCGTATGACATGTGAGAGGTTAACGGCCACGTCAGCCCGTTAACCCTCCGTTTGGACAGAAGGACGAAATTGATTGACAATTTACAAATTCAGGGACTAATTAGAAATTTCGTATAATTGAGGGACTAAGTTGGCCGACGCGTTAAAGTTTAGGGACTAAGTTGAGTATTTACTCAATTGATTTTATTCCCGTGTTTTTTTTGGAACGAGTCATAGTATGTTTGTCAAGGGAGAGAACTATCCCAGTCAGTTAATGATATGAATTTAGTATAATTTGGTATAAAAAATTGGTTTGAAAACGTACATTTCAATTTTTTGTAAAGGTTATTTTGTTAGTTTGAAAATTTAAAACCAGTGCACACAGTTTGGTTTGATTGAGACGAATCAATAATATGGTCCGATTTAGGTTTTCTGAACTGTGGTATCAGTTCGGTTTTCTTGAGGGGTGGGGTCTTGCTCGATAAGTAACTTAAATTGCTCAACTGGTCAGGTCGTAAATCTTGATCGTCATTTTGTGTGAGTAGAATGCGATTGGATCGTAACTCTTAACATGATGTTTAAGTCCACATGTCTTAACTCAACTGAAAATAAAATGTCAAAATTGTTAGGTCGGACTTCATGATTGGAGTTCGAACCCCAACACCTCCACTTATGTTGAGTTTATAATGTCTTTCCCATTTCATTTATAACGACGCTACCAAAAAAGTTGAATTTTAATATTGCTGCAAATTGTTATGAAAATATTGAATGAATCATCATAGATGATGAGTTTTATGTACAATATACTATAAAAATATCTACAATTTATTTGTCTACTATTAATCAATAACAATACGTCGTTCCTTTAAAAAAAACAATATGTCGTATAATTTGTCCCTTAAAAAAAATGTATAATTTTATAAGAAAAATTTCTGCAGCAAAGAGATATATCTCCAGATTGCTTGACTTTAGCATGCTAAAATTGCTCCCTCCCGCTTAATAGATAACATGAGGTAAATATTTACAATGAAAAAGAGAAGTAAAAGATGGACATGAATTTCTTTATTTGAAAATTTCCCCTTTTTATATTAGTACCTAATTATTATTTTTCCGTTTACTAACTTTTTTTTTTTGGTTTTCATCTCTGCTGCTGTATACATGTATATACAATGGTTTAACTTTTTTTTTTCTTATAAATAAGCGCAAAGAGCGTGTATATTAAATAACAGTACTCTAAAACTCCACAATTATAAGCTTGGTGTTATTCACCCACAATTATCAGCTTGGATTTTACCCATTTAAGCTCCAAATGATGAGTGAGTAACCCCCATGAGATGTGAGCTTATTATCAATAATAACCACCTTTATTTCTTTAACAGTCTCACAGGTAATATTATGCTCGTGAACATTCTGCAGATGGGGTTCATTTGACGACAATGGTTAAGTGACTCTCAGGGCAAACAAAACAAAGTTATAATTCTAAACATACAAAACTTTAAATAAATCATGTATTTGAACAGACTGGCTTGGTCAGCAATCTTCTAACATCCATGAAAGTAGATGTCCTATTCTTACAGCACACCCAAAAATGCAACGAAAACATATCCTTTTAAGTCATCAAAGACCATTTATCATTTTCTTCATCTCAGCAGACCTCCTTGCGTCTGGTTCTTCAATCGCTCTCTCAGTAAGCACATGCTTGATGCGGCACATTGACTTTCTCACCTGATTTCACATAAATTAAATCAACAAAAATCATTGTTAACCGTGAACAGTTTCCCCCCAACCCATACGAAATTTAACATTTTACATTCAATTTCTCTCGTATGTTCTAAAACAAAAAGTGTTCACCAAACGTTGATAAAAGCACCACCACTGCGATTTCCTATATCAATGTCCACATAACTAAGGGTAACAAAAACAACACGCGTAAATCAGACCAGGTGTAAAAAGTGAAGAAATACCTTAGGTAAGCGCTCCGGGTTAGGAAAGCGCAAGTTCTGAGCTTGAAGCATTTGTCGTTGAGTCATCAACATATTCTTTTCCTTTAACAACACATACCACAACTTATGAAGGTCATCCCAAGATTTCAGACGCAATTCAGAAGCCTTCCAACTCCGACCTAACAAAAATGGTAAAACTATAAGAAAACAAAGTGATGAGGAAAATTATAATTTTTTTGTACCTAATGTGTGGCTATAATGAAAATCAGTGAGATTTTTAATTCCTATTCTATTGAAAAGAAGAGGTGCATATTTCATACCATAGACAACTGGTGTCTCGTTATCTCTGTCTGCCTCAAAGAACTCCGGAAGAGGGTTTCTAACAGCACCAGCTGTAGTGGAATACTGTTTTGATCTGGCAGCAGCAGCAAAGAATGATTGTCGAAATGCTCTTGCCAAAAACATTGGCTGCAATGCCAATCAGATTGATTAGAATACAATGTAAGAAGAAACCAGAAAAGAATTGAATGCCAACACAACCAATGTTACTGAAATAAAATAAAATATTTTCATGCATCAGAATTAACTTTTCTAATGATGTATTATTGCATAGGATCTAGTAACAACTGAGAAATTACATATTCTGAATGTGACACTGATGGTGAGTAGGATGAAAATTGGAAAAAAGTGCAACTCTAAAACCAAAAACTCTAATGACAGAGGCCGCTGTTCATATTCTTTTACACCCACACATGTAGGGATCGAGTTGGGTTTTATAGTCACAGATTTAGTATTGGTCAACCATCCCACTCAGCTCTAGCACATGAGTGAAAGCCAGAAAGCTCACAGGGCCAGCTCGCTAAATTAAAATGACAAATGAGAATTAATGAAGAAATGAAACTCTAAACTTGAGAAAGGCAAACAGAAAGCAAAATTTGATACCAATCACCTAAGTTTCATTACTTTATAACTAGTTAAGTATTATATCAGGACATAATCCTATTTCTTGAGATGACAACTATTTATAGATATATCCTTTCCTGCAAAAGAAGCAAGTGGTATTTACTACGAACAGAAAGCTAAGAAGTAAAACACTAGTAGAAAAAAGGCGGCCTATTCAGAAAATTCAAAAGTTGATTGTGAGGCAGCATACCAAAATGAGCTAGTTATTTGCAGATAATGATCAATTACATTCATGGTTGGCAGTTGGGGGCCAAAAGTGGTGACTCAATGATGGCATCATTTAATTTGCAGCAAATATTCGAATATTCATTAGTAATGTGGATATCTCTTAAAAATCAAAGCAAGAGATACATCATTAACTAACTTATTCCGGTTGATAACAATCACAGGTCATCGTGTCTTTCCTTTCTACAATTCTTTACAAAAATACAAAGCAAAAGACAATGTACATCCTTGTCAAAAAAAAAATGATAATGTACATCAGTTGCTCCTCTGGGTATAAGAAATTGTCTCTGAATTATCTATTAACTAGACTAGATGGCACTATTTTGCTTTGCTTATATAGAATAGAATGTAAATTGGATAAAAGTGCCACAGCAACATCCTTTCTTTCAAAGTTTTTGCATATCCAATTTAAAACACAAACTGCCAACCTAACTATAGATGTCGTGTCAGTCAAAACAACTCAACTCAAAGGTTGTCAAGAACTGGGTATCTTTCTAAATATGTTAGCTATGCTTAATAAGCTTCCCTTTTGCCAAAAGAAAAATGAACTTGTTTAAATTTAGAAGCCAGAGAACAATGGTGGATCTTGCTCAAAATATTGGAAGGAGTGGAGAGTACTAACTAAAATATTATAACTGAAATTCATAAAACTACTCATATTTAATCATCTACGGTCGGAAGCTTTCCATTTGAAAAATGCTTCAATTTTGTTATGTTTAAGTTTAACTATTCTGTTGCTCTTAAAAAATGCACAAGTCAATTACTATTAGAGGAATGGTATTTGTGCGACCAATTTTAAACAACTTTTGTGACAGCCTTTTTTCCTCTCTTCTTATTGGACAATACCAATAGAGAGAGAAAGAGGGAAAGAGAGAATAAAAGTACAACGAGAGTATGAGAGAAAGAGCTGTCACAAAAGTTGTTCAAAAATGGTTGTTCATATATCATTTCTCTTACTATTAACAACATAAAGCAAGAAATTCAACAGAAACTTTGACGCCAAGAATGATGCTCTATTTTTCAATACAGAAAGAAACTAAATTGCACATTGCCTCACAACTTGACACCTTTTCAACACCATTGAGATTCTTGCCAACATCTTCAATACAAAGACTTACTAAATTGCTAATCGACTTGATAAAAAGAGACATACAATTATACTAGAAACCCACATAGCAAAAAGAGACACCAAGAATTGGGGATCCTTTATTTCATTTAGACTCCATCAAACTGCTACACTTCAGAAATGGAGTTTGTAAGATGGCAACCCCCAGTTTGTTCAAATTCAGATGCAAATCCCACATCAATTTTCTCAACATAGCAATATTAGTTTAACTATCCCAATTAAAGAATTGTAGTAATTGATACAAAGAACAAGTGAACAGAGCATATTGCGTAGAAAACATAGCACAAGAGCGAAAGAAAAAATGATCAAAACGTAAAAACAACAAAAAAGAA
Organism: Medicago sativa; assembly: GCF_051527215.1. Classification (NCBI taxonomy): domain Eukaryota; kingdom Viridiplantae; phylum Streptophyta; class Magnoliopsida; order Fabales; family Fabaceae; genus Medicago; species Medicago sativa. The sequence goes on from NC_140753.1 coordinate 8,026,562, forward strand.
ACGAACTACAAACTTGCTTTGAAGACTTGTGAACTATATGAAAATTAGGGTTTATGTAAAACAGGGAGAAACTCAAATTTGTTGTAGAACAGGAGAAGAAGGAATCTGAATCTCATCTTTTTTACACAAATCAGTTACTTACTTCTCTTCCTGCTTGCGATTTGCGATTCTGGTGTTGCCGTTTCTTGCTTCACTCTCTTTGTTTGTTCAGGTTTGCGATTTCAGTTTGTTCCTGCTGCTTGCCGTTTGCGATTTGCGATTTTGTTGTGTTTTTTTTTTTTTTTTTAGTGAATAACACACGCATTAATAATAAATTAATAATAATTATAATTAATAATTATTTTAGATGGTTTATTTGTTTATTCATTTATTGGGAAATGTTAACTTGTGCCCTCAAGACACAAGTTAATGATTCAAATATGGAAATAATTTATTGGAATGTGTGCATATCATTTAATCTTTATTATCTTTTTAATCAATTAAATGCACAAACTTTTATAGAATATTTCTTCTTTTGGGTTTCTTAACATGTGCCCTAAGGGCACAAGTTAACACTACCCTTATTTATTAAACTCAAACAAAAAAAGTGTGTATTCATCTCTTATTTATGGCTTAAATATGCAAATCGTCAATGTGATTTAGGCGCGTTTTGATTTTCGTCCTTGTAAAAAAAAAATTAAAAACATCCCTGCAAAAAAAAAATTGTTTTAAAAAGGTCTCTGACCCCACTTCAATTATGATTCGGCATAGTTTTGGCCACGTGGCAGTTACTGACTGTGCAACTTTTGCCACGCGGCATGCCACATAATTAAAAAAAAATCAAAATTCTAAAAATTCTTTTTCTAAATTAAAAAAATCCGAAAAAAATTTAAAATTTGAAAAAAACAGAAAATTAAATTTTTCAAAAATTTTGAGATTATATAATTTTTAATATTATTTTTCAAACATTTATTTCCAGATTTAAAAAAAAAACTAATTTCCAATTTTTTTTCATATTTAAAAAAAAAATTAGAATTTTTTATGATTTTTTAATTTATTTTCAGTTTTTTATTTTAAAAAATTATTTTCAGAAATTAAAATTTTTTAATGACGTGGTCTGCCATGTGGCAAAAATTTGCAGGGATGTTCTTAATTTTTTTTTACAAGGACGGAAATCAAAACGCGACGAATTGCATATTTAAACCCTTATTTATTAAGTACCCACATTCAATACAGATTTTAATTACTTTTTTCTCTTTTTTTTACGGAATAAAAATATAGAGATTTAAAGAAGAGGCATATGATATCCATGGCATAAATAAGATGAGGAGGCATGCATCAGAGGTTATGGAAAAAGCAAAATTTATTGGCACTAACAGGACATAAAACACATTGATTTCTTCAAAAATCAGAAAGTTTGGATTTTAAAAATAAAAGAAATATTAAATTACAACAATACCCACACCTTTTGATTGGTTTAAGAAAGAGAATGATGGGTATTTTTGTCCAACTAAAAAAGGTGTATCATGCTAATACACACCTTCTAATTTTTGAGTGGGTGTGTATTAACATTCCCATATATATCTTATTTATAAAAGGTCTTAAGTTGTCTTAAACAGCTTTTTGGAGCCAAAATTTGAGGTTAATTTTGTCATTTTAATATTGACACCTCATTATTCTTATTATTATTTAATATATATTTAAGCAATTGAACAAACTTTTGCTAAATTTAATATTGACAACTCATTATTGTTATTATTATTTAATATATATTTAAGCAATTGAACAAACTTTTGCTAAATTTGTGCCATAAACTACTAAATATGTTTTTTTTTTCTTCCATAATCTTAGTTTTTTTTTTCGTTTTTTTTCTTTCATAATTTTATTTTGTTTTTCTTTCACATTATTATTTAATAATATATATTTAAGCAATTGAACAAACTTTTGTTAAATTTGTGCCATAATAAACTACTAAATACGTTTTTTTTTCATAATCTTAGTTTTTTTTTTCCTTTCATAATCTTATTTTGTTTTTTGTTTGATGAACATCATAGTTTATTTTCTATTTTCTCTATTTTTTTGGTAGTGCTATTTTCTCTATTTATTTGGCAATATAAACATCGATCCCCATATGTTTTTTTTTGTTTTTTTTTAACTATGTTTTTCTAAAATTTCTCATTAAATTTGTGCCACCAAAGAAAAAAAATCCTCATCTAACGTTTGTCTTTGGTAACTAACTCTGTCTACATCTGTGCCACTTTATGCCAAAATATAAGTAACATCAAATAGGATTTATAAGTCATACTTCATCCTTCTTCCTTCGATTAAATCATCTTGCTTCAAATTAATCGTACGTCATATTTTTTTGCTTTGAATCTCTTTTTTTTATTTCTAACTTCTTTTTTATATCAACGATTAAAGTATCTCTCTATTAATATTTTTAACTTTGTCTACCTTTCCATGATTTATTTCTTTTCAATTCTATGTAGATTGAATAATGGCTTCTCATATTACTGATATTGATGACATTGTTGCTGGAAAAATCGATTAGAAGATACGTGTTCGTATAGTTAATCTTTGGAAAATTCCTGATTTCAACAAACCAAAAGAGGCATCCAGTATTGAATTACTATAACATGTTTGTGTTATGTGTGATGAAACAGCATGCCTCTATATACTTTTATATGGTTCTATTATACCTATCCATTTTTGTTATTAAAGATCTTTGATTTATTCATGTATTTCACAAGTTGTATCTTCTGTTTTTCATCACAGTTAAATTAGCCTATTAAATTAAAAGAACCATATATGAACATGTTAGTAAAACAATTAGCCTATTAAATTTAAACGATTAACCTATTAAATTTAGAGGTGGGGATTTATTTGTTTTGGTTGGTGCTGTGCAGTTTTTGGGTGCGCGGGGTTCCTGTTCCTCCACTATAATCTTCTTTGTTATTTTGAATTCACTACACTTTCTTTTTGGGTGACTCTGTTAAAAAAAAAAAATTAAACAGCCAAACTGCACAGCCGCATCTAACAGGACTGCCCAAAACACACCCGAAAAACAACCTAAACTATTATAAATTGATAATAAAAGAAGTTTTTTAATTTGATTCATGATTGTCCATACTATGGACGTGTTGATAAGATTATATCATTGTTTTTTTATGTTTCACCTTTATTTTTTTTTAAAGAATTTGTTTCAGTTTTATAATTCTCATTATCTTTTTATTCACATAAATTCACATAATATTTTATTTATTTCAGTTGTCAAAGATACAAGCTTCTATTAAAAGCAAGGATTTCAAACAACTTGGAGATTCTATTGAAGAGGGTGCTTCATATACTATAGAAAAGTTCTTGGTCCAATTTAATAAAGGAAATTTTAAGCCAACAAATCACAAATACAAGCTAACTTTGATAGGAAGCACTATTATAACCAAAACATCTTATGATAAAATTCCTGCAAATTTGTTCAACTTCACAAAATTTCAGGACATTATTGGTGGTACTGATAACGATGTTTTAATGGGTTAGTACTTTATACTAAAATTACAAATTAAATATTAACTTATTTTTAGATTTTTATGATTTCTTCTTTATGATTCTGCAACCATGTTTATTTGTAGATGTCATTGGCCATGTGGTTGGAACGACTGACATTAAGGATGTTCAAGTAAAAGGAAAAATGACTAAAATCTTGGACTTGATGCTTGAAGACCTTGAGTTAGTGGAGTTTTCTTTTATCTTTGTTTTAACTACATATATAGATGTTTTTTTAATTATTATTCTTAGTCTAATAAAAATTATTTTGTAAATTTCAGGAGCAATACAATCATTTGTACTTTATGGGGTCATTTTGCTGAACAAATGAATAGCTATATGAGCACAAATGGAAATACTTTTCCTATTGTAGTTGTTATGCATCTATGTCGACTTAAAGTTTTTGGTGGTAATTAGATTATCTTTTTAAAGGTAATTATTTTTAATTTCTTTGTATTGTTAATGATATATATTACTTAATACCTTTTGGTGTATCGTTTTAATAGGTATGTATGAGATTGCCAATGCATTCAATGAAACCAAGTTGCTTATAAATCCCAACATTGAAGAATGTTGCACCTACAAGAAAGGGTATGCACTAACCTATCGTTATTACACATATATTATATATTGATAATTATTGAAAGTTTTTTTGTTTTTGTTAAGTATGATTTTCTTATATTTTACGATAGAATGGAAACTGGCAATGCATCTTTGACCCAAGGGATCACCCAGATGATAGCACAATCTTCACTTTCTTTGTCTAATGATCTACTCCAAACAAAAAACATGACAATTTCAGATATTACACAAGCTAAACAGGTCTACAACTTTATGTTGATTTGCTTTGACTTATACTATTATACTATGTTGTTAAATAATTCTTAATCCATATCTTTGTGTTTTAATTTTCTAATTATTATTCTTAAAATAAATTTAATAACTATGCAGGTGGGTGCATGTGTTGTCTTGGCTAAAATTATTGACATAGACACAATAAGAAGTGGTGCTACGTTTCATGTGATAAGTGTTTCAAGAAGGTTGAACCTGTTTGTACAAAACACTTTTGTGAAAAATGTGATACATTAGTCGATGCTACAAAAAGGTAACGTTTTCGATATTAATTTTTCTTATGATTCACTCATGTTTTTTAAGCTAAACTCAATTATTCTTTCTATTCTGTTACTTATATAATTAGCAAATCTAATTTCAATTTTTTTTTCTTTCTAATAACTTACTATGTACATGATTATATAAACGACAAGTTGCATCATCACCACTTTTATTCTTTTGGTCACTGATTTTTTTGGTTAGTGATTCCTTATAAGGTTATTGAATCTTTCATGTATATTCACTTTTCATTTTAGGTTTATGGTGCACATTCATGTTATGGATGATAGTGGGTCAACTACCTTTGTGTTGTTTGATGGAGTTATTTCACAGCACTTTGGAAAGACTGCAAAAGAACAAATGGTATTGATAATGAACTTAAGTATATTGTCTTTTGTATTTTTTATGTTATATTATTAAAACAATAAACATTGGTTTTAATTGTTTACTAATCCCTTTCAAAAAAAATTGTTTACTAATCCAAATCAAAAACAGGGAAAGACCACAAATGATTATCCAACCGAGTTTGACACCTTACGTGATAAGGAAATGCTTTTCAAACTGGAGATCAATCAAAAAAATGTTGAACAAAGGTTTTATACCTATGCAGTCAAAAAGATGTCCGATGACAATGAAATCATTGATGAGTTTAAGAAAAAGTATTATATTGAGTGTCATGCTGCTCCTCCGAATGGTAAGGAAGATGATGATGTTGATATCATAGGTCCTATTACTCCCCAAACTGATGATAACATTAAGGTAGTTAAATATTCTTTATATCTACTTTAAAAGTATTCATAAAACTTATTAAATTAACTATTTCTATGAATGTTTATTATTCATGTAGCTTCTTGGTGATGAAGCTAATTCTATTCCTAAAGATACTCATCCATCCAAGTCTTTGAGAAAGAGAAACGCCGACTCAGATGCAACATATATTGACGTTGATTGTCAAACTCGGTCGTCCACCACTAAATTGCGGAAAGTTGTCAAAATTAAGCAAGGACCTCAAGATTGTTTGACACCTTATTTTTATTTGTTTATTCGATGTGATAACGAGAATTCTAAATTACTTCAAGTTTTTATTGGTTTTATTTTGGACACGTTAATTCATGCTCACTTACAACTATTATTGTTTCATTTACGATTACTTTATTTATTAATCAATGTCATATCTAACTTCCCGTGCATCGCACGGGTCTTAATACTAGTCTTATTTATAAAAGGTCTTAAGTCTCTTAGACAACTTTTTGGAGCCAAAATTTGAGGTTAATATTGTCATTTTAATATTGACATCTCATTATTATTATTATTATTTAATATATATTTAAGCAATTGAACAAACTTTCGCTAAATTTAATATTGACATCTCATTATTATTATTATTTAATATACATTTAAGCAATTGAACAAACTTTTGCTAAATTTGTGCCATAAACTACTAAATACGTTTTTTTTTCTTCCATAATCTTAGTTTGTTTGTTTTTTGTTTTTGTTTTTTATTTCTTTCATAATTTTATTTTGTTTTTCTTTCACATAATTATTTAATAATATATATTTAAGCAATTGAACAAACTTTTGTTAAATTTGTGCCATACACCACTAAGTACGTTTTTTTTTTCTTCCATAATCTTAGTTTGTTTTTTTTCCTTTCATAATCTTATTTTGTTTTTTGTTTGATGGAAATCATAGTTTTTTTTCTATTTTCTCTATTTTTTTGGTAGTGTTATTTTCTCTATTTATTTGGCAATATAAACACCAATCCCATATGTTTTTTTTTTGTTTTTGTTAACTATATTCTTTAAATTATAGACTTATTATATTCTTTATACTTTACAGTGCATTTTCCGTTCTCTTATTTTTTTAGCACATGTTTGTATTTTTAAATTATTGAATGGAAAACATTATTGATGTGTTCTATTTCGATTATACAGTGATATACACAATTGAGTTTCAGAAACGTGGATTGCCTCATGCACACATCTTAATTTTCCTACATCCTCAATTTAAACATCCAAATCCTGATGGCATTGATAAGATAATATCTGCTGAACTACCTGATGAACAAGTTGAACCTGAGCTATTTAAAATTGTTTCCAGTTTTATGATCCATGGTCCTTGCGGAATACAAAACAAGAATTCTCCATGTATTGATGATAATGGGAAGTGCACGAAATTTTTTCCGAATTTTTTTTGCGATAAAACCACAGTCGATGCAGATGGATATCCTGTGTATAGAAGGAGGGATGATGGCAGGGTTATTAAAAAAGGTAATGCTTTCGTTCATAATGGATTCGTTGTCCCATATAATAAACATCTATTGATGAAATACAATGCTCACATAAATGTTGAGTGGTGTAACCAATCCTGTTCCATAAAATACATGTTCAAGTGTATCAACAAAGGACATGACCGTATAACAACTTCATTTTATAAAGGATCTCCTGATCAAGAACATAATGGGTTGGTTGACGAAATCAAGTTATATTATGATTGCAGATATTTGTCATCGTGTGAGGCATCATGGATATTATTTGCTTTTCACATTAGTTACAGAGAACCATCAGTTGAAAGATTGCCTTTCCATTTGGAAAATGAACATTATGTTACCTTTTATGATCATGAGAGAATTGATAATGTTCTAGATAAAGAAAACTCAAAAAATTCCAAATTTTTGCCGTGGATGGATGCCAATAAAAAATATCCTATGGCAAGAGAACTTACATATAATGAATTTCCTTCCAAATTTGTATGGAATGAAAAGAAAAAACATTGGAACCCAAGAAAAAGAGGATTTAAAATAGGAAGAATATATTTTGTTCATCCTGGTAGTGGTCAATTATATTACTTGAGGACTTTGTTGAATTATTGTAAAGGTCCTACTTCTTTTGAAGATATAAAGACCGTTAACAATGTTGTCCTAAAGACATTTAAGGATGCTTGCTATGCAAGGGGCTTATAAATGATGACAAAGATCATGTTGATGTAATTAAAGAAGCAACTCAGTGGGGCACAGGTAGTTGATGCTTGCTAGAGGTATTTAAGTGATGACATTTTATATAGGCAACGAAGGCACCTGAAAATTCCAGGTATATTCAATTCTCATTATTTCTTTTGCTTCATTATTTATAATATTGAATTTTACTATTATCATATTTAACTTATGTTTTCACTCTATATAACATATTTGGTTTTGACTGAAGATGAATTGAAAAATTTAACTTTGGTGGAGATAGAAAAATTGTTGCGGAGAAGGAACAAAAGTCTAAAAAAAATTGAAACCATGCCTCAAGTGAAAATGCCTTTGAATCCTGAATCTTACAATCAACTTATTTCTCACAAGCTTAATTATAATCATTGTGATCTAATTCTGGAGCACAAAAAATTAACTTCCACAATGACTGAAGAACAAAGGAGCATATACGACACAATCATGAGTTTTGTGGATGCGAACAGCGGTGGTTTTTTCTTCATTGATGGGTATGGTGGAACCGGTAAAACCTTCATTTGGAAAGTGATATCTGCAGAAATTAGATCGAGAGGAGAAATTGTTTTGATAATAACATCAAGTGGGATAGCAGCATTACTTATTCCAGGTGGCAGGACAGCACATTCTAGATTTGGCATACCCATACAAATATTCGAGAATTCAACTTGCCCTATCAAGCCAGAGGATCCTTTAGCGCAACTAATCATTGAGTCAAAACTTATTATTTGGGATGAAGCTCTGATGCTTCATAGGCATTGCTTTGAAGCAGTTGATAAGACTTTTAGGGATATACTTTGTGTCTCTGATCCTAGAAGTGCGGATATTCCTTTTGGAGGAAAAGTGATCGTCTTGGGTGGTGATTTCAGGCAAATTCTTCCGGTCATTCCAAGAGCACCAAGACATGATGTTGTTGATGCTAGCATTAATTCATCGCGCCTTTGGAAACATTGTCGAGTCTTAAAATTGACCAAAAACATGAGGCTACAAACTGGATCTTCATGTTCTGATGTCAATGAACTCAAAGAGTTCTCTGACTGGATTTTAAATGTTGGAGATGGAAATATTGGAGACAACAATGATGGGGAAGCTGAAATTGAAATACCAGATGACATGTTGATCAAGAACTCAGGTGACCCAATTTCTTCAATTGTTAATAACACATATCCATCACTTTTGGAGAATATGAGTGATATTTCATTTTTTTCAAGATAGGGCAATTTTAGCACCTACCAATGATATTGTTGATTCACTGAACAATTAAATTTTATCGATGATTCCTGGTGAGAAAAGAACATACTTAAGTGCTGATAGTCCGTCTACACAGGATGAAAATATTAATGGTCCTGATCAGATTCGTACTCCAAAATTTTTGAACACCGTCAAATCTTCATGTTTGCCAAACCATGAGTTAAATCTCAAGGTTGGAGTTCCAATTATGTTATTTAGAAATATTGATCAACCGTTAGGATTATGCAATGGTACGCACCTTATAATTACGCAAATGGGGAATTTCGTACTTGAGGCAAAGATAATATCAGGAAACAGTATTGGACAAAAGGTATATATCCCAAGATTGACTTTGTCTCCATCTCCATCTGATACAAAACTTTCTTTCACGTTTCAACGTAAACAGTTTCCTATTATGGTCTCATTTGCAATGACTATCAATAAGAGTCAAGGACAATCTCTTAAAAATGTTGGAATATATCTTCCAAAACTCATATTTTCACACGGACAGTTATATGTTGCTCTTTCACGCGTTACTTCAGGTGCTGGGCTGAAGATGCTGATTTGCGATGACGAAGGACGTGTCTCCAACAAAACTAATAATGTTGTCTACAAAGAAGTCTTTCAGAATTTAAGATAGGTAATTTACACATATACATATTCGTATATATTTTCTATTTGTTTATTGTTGCGTGCATCTAGCTATGTTTTTCAAAGCACTTTTATTTAATAATGCCTTTCTTTCGAACTATATGTGTGTGTGTGTGTGTGTGTGTGTGTGTGGGCGCACACGCGTGTGTAAGAAATAATATTTAGAATTTTGTTGTTGACAAAAAAGTCAAAACTTATCAACTAAATTTGTTTCACAAATTAACAATATGTTATGCATTTTTCTTAAACTTTTTTATATGGTTATGTAATTTGTATTTCTCTTTATACCTTATGCCATTTAAAATAATCGTGTATAATCATACAAATTTATTTTATTTCATGCTAGGTTGATCATCATCTTTATGATGAATTTTTAATTTGGAATCAGCAAAAGTCATGGACACTAAATTGAGTTTTACCGATTCAATTGTTGAGAATTGATACGACTTTATTATCCACAAATTTGTATATTATTACTCAAGACAAACTTATATTAGTAGTTGCATTTGGTTATTTTTATTTATCTATCCAATGTGATAACGAGAATTCTAAATTACTTCAAGTTTTTATTGGTTTTATTTTGGACACGTTAATTCATGGTCACTTACAACTATTATTGTTTCATTTACTATTACTTTATTTATTAATCAATGTCATATCTAACTTCCCGTGCATCGCACGGGTCTAAATACTAGTCTTATTTATAAAAGGTCTTAAGTTGTCTTAAACAGCTTTTTGGAGCCAAAAATTGAGGTTAATTTTGTCATTTTAATATTGAAATCTCATTATTATTATTATTATTATTATTATTATTATTATTATTATTATTATTATTATTTAATATTTAATATATATTTAAGCAATTGAATTGAACAAACTTTTGCTAAATTTAATATTGACATCTCATTATTATTATCATTTATTTAATATATATTTAAGCAATTGAACAAACTTTTGCTAAATTTGTGCCATAAACTACTAAATACGTTTTTTTTTTCTTCCATAATCTTAGTTTGTTTTTTTTTTCTTTCATAATCTTATTTTGTTTTTTGTTTGATGGACATCATAGTTTGTTTTCTATTTTCTCTATTTTTTTGGTAGTGCTATTTTCTCTATTTATTTGGCAATATAAACACCGACCCCCATATGTTTTTTTGTTTTTGTTAACTATGTTTTTCTAAACAAACTTTTGCTAAAAAAGATTTAAGCAATTGAACAAACTTTTGCTAAACTTTTGCTAAATTTGTGCCATAAACTACTAAATACGTTTTTTTTTTCTTCCATAATCTTAGTTTGTTTTTTTTTCTTTTTTTTTTCTTACATAATTTTATTTTGTTTCTCTTTCACATTACTATTTAATAATATATATTTAAGCAATTGAACAAACATTTGTTAAATTTGTGCCATAAACTACTAAATACGTTTTTTTCTTCCATAATCTTAGTTTGTTTTTTTTGTTTTTTTTTCTTTCATAATCTTATTTTGTTTTTTGTTTGATTGACATCATAGTTTGTTTTCTATTTTCTCTATTTTTTTGGTAGTGCTATTTTCTCTATTTATTTGGCAATATAAACACCGATCCCCATATGTTTTTTTCTTTTTGTTAACTATGTTTTTCTAAACAAACTTTTGCTAAAAAAAATTTAAGCAATTGAACAAACTTTTGCTAAGTTTGTGCCATAAACTACTAAATACTTTTTTTTTCCTTCCATACTCTTAGTTTGTTTTTTTTTCTTTTTTTTTCTTTCATAATTTTGTTTTGTTTTTCTTTCACATTACTATTTAATAATATATATTTAAGCAATTGAACAAACTTTTGTTAAATTTGTGCCATAAACTACTAAATACGTTTTTTTCTTCCATAATCTTAGTTTGTTTTTTTTGCTTTTTTTTCTTTCACAATCTTATTTGTTTTTTGTTTGATGACAAAGAGCAGATTGATGTAATTAAAGAAGCAGCTCAGTGGGGCACAAGTAGTTTTCTAAGGATCTTATTTACAACTTTATTGCTGTCAAATGAAATTCCAAGTCCAGATTATGTTTGGATAAATACCTGAAAGTATTTAAGTGATGACATTTTATATAGGCAACGAAGACACCTGAAAATTCCAGGTATATTCAATTCTCATTATTTCTTTTGCTTCATTGTTTATAATATTGAATTTTACTATTATCATCTTTAACTTATGTTTTTACTTTATATAACAGATTTGGTTTTGACTGAAGATGAATTGAAAAATTTAACTTTGGTGAAGATAGAAAAATTGTTGCGGAGAAGGAACAAAAGTCTAATTTTTTTTGAAACCATGCCTCAAGTGAACATGCCTTTGAATCCTGAATCTTACAATCAACTTATTTCTAACGAGCTTAACTATAATCATCGTGATCTAATTCTGGAGCACAAAAAATTAACTTCCAGAATGACTGAAGAACAAAGGAGCATATACGACACAATCATGAGTTCTGTGGATGCGAACATCGGTGGTTTTTTTCTTCATTGATGTATGGAGGAACCGATAAAACCTTCATTTGGAGAGCGATATCTGCAGCAATTAGATCCAGAGGAGAAATTGTTTTGACGATAGCATCAAGTGGGATAGCAGCATTACTTATTCTAGGTGGCAGGACAACACATTCTAGATTTGGCATACTCATACAAATATTCGAGAATTCGACTTGCCCTATCAAGCCAGAGGATCCTTTAGCGCAACTAATCGTTGAGTCAAAACTTATTATTTGGGATGAAGCTCCGATGCTTCATAGGCATTGCTTTGAAGCAGTTGATAAGACTTTTAGGGATATACTTCGTGTCTCTAATCCTAGAAGTACGGATATTCCTTTTGGAGGAAAAGTGGTTGTCTTGGGTGGTGATTTCAGGCAAATTCTTCCGGTCATTCCAAGAGCACCAAGACATGATGTTGTTGATGCTAGCATTAATTCATCGCGCCTTTGGAAACATTGGCGAGTCCTAAAATTAACCAAAAACATGAGGCTTCAAACTGGATCTTCATGTTCTGATGTCAATGAACTCAAAGAGTTCTCTGACTGGATTTTAAATGTTGGAGATGGAAATATTAGAGACAACAATGATGGGGAAGCTAAAATTGAAATACCAGATGACATGTTGATCAAGAACTCAGGTGACCTAATTTCTTCAATTGTTAATAGCACATATCCATCACTTTTGGAGAATATGAGTGATATTTCATTTTTTCAAGATAGGGCAATTTTAGCACCTACCAATGATATTGATGATTCACTGAACAATTACATTTTATCGATGATTCCTGGTGAGAAAAAAACATACTTAAGTGTTGATAGTCCGTCTACACAGGATGAAAATATTAATGGTCCTGATCAGATTCTCACTCCAGAATTTTTGAACACCGTCAAATCTTCAGGTTTGCCAAACCATGAGTTAAATCTCCAGGTTGGAGTTCCAATTATGTTATTGAGAAATATTGATCAACCGTTAGGATTATGCAATGGTACGCGCCTTATAATTATGCAAATGGGGAATTTTGTACTTGAGGCAAAGATAATATCAGGGAACAATATTGGACAAAAGGTATATATCCCATGATTGACTTTGTCTCCATCTCCATCTGATACAAAACTTCCTTTCACGTTTCAACGTAAACAGTTTCCTATTATGGTCTCATTTGCGATGACTATCAATAAGAGCCAAGGACAATCTCTTATAAATATTGGAATATATCTTCTAAAACCCATATTTTGACACGGACAGTTATATGTTGCTCTTTCACGCGTTACTTCACGTGCTGGGCTGATGATGCTGATTTGCGATGACGAAGGACGTGTCTCCAACAAAACTAATAATGTTGTCTACAAAGAAGTCTTTCAGAATTTAAGATAGGTAATTTACACATATACATATTCGTATATATTTTTTATTTGTTTATTGTTGCGTGCATCTAGCTATGTTTTTCAAAGCACTTTTATTTAAAATAATGCCTTTCTTTCGAACTATATATATATATATATATATATATATATATATGTGTGTGTGTGTGTGTGTGTGTGTGTGCGCGCGCGCGCGCGCGCGCACGAGCGTGTGTGTGGGCGCACACGCGTGTGTAAAAAATAATATTTAGTATTTTGTTGTTGACAAAAAAGTCAAAAATTATCAACTAAATTTGTTTCACAAATTAACAATATGTTATGCATTTTTCTTATACTTTTTTATGTGGTTATGTAATTTGTATTTCTCTTTATACCTTATGCCATTTAAAATAATCGTGTATAATCATACAAATTTATTTTATTTCATGCCAGGTTGATCATCATCTTTATGATGAATTTTTGATTTGGAATCAGCAAAAGTCATGGACACAAAACTGAGTTTTACCGATTCAATTGTTGAGAATTGATACGTCTTTATTATCTACAAATTTGTATATTATTACTCAAGACAAACTTATATTAGTAGTTGCATTTGGTTATTTTTATTTGTCTATCCAATGTGATAACGAGAATTCTAAATTACTTCAGGTTTTTATTGGTTTTATTTTGGACACGTTAATTCATGCTCACTTACAACTATTATTGTTTTATTTACGATTACCTTATTTATTAATCAATGTCATATCTAACCTCCCGTGCATCGCACGGGTCTAAATACTAGTATATATATAACCTTATTAAGATGGAAATAAACATTTGCAATTGTCATCTCCAAATTTAACTGAAAATTTAAAAAGAAAAAAATGGCAGCACAAAATTTGCAAATTCAAATCATCATAGAGTTGGATACTAAGATTGAAGCTAAAGTGGAGCGGATACTTACTCTTGAACCAGAACTGGAGAATCCATCAACGCATTTCCAGAAAACTCAGCGTCTCCTTGTTGAGAGACAAAAGTTGGGAGGATTTCGGAACAAACGTGAAGGTCTCGTTGCAAGAAGGGCTGAGTTGGAGGCGGCCGCGGCTGCTTCTGCTGGCAATGATGGTGAGTGAGGTGATACAAAATCGCAGCCCAGAAAAAGTAAGCATTTTAAGTTTTTTAGTGTGTGTTTTTAAGTGTTTAATGTGTGTTCTCTTTTTATGTATGTCAGAAAATGTTAAGTTTAGTGTGTTTTATGTAATGTACTCCATCACCATGTAATGACTATCGTGTATCATTAGTAATGATAATTAATTAAGCATGCTTTAAAAAAATATATATAACCTTATTAATTCTTCAACCATCTTGCAAAGTCCTAACTATTATAACTCTACATCTTGGTGTGTAAACTAGAACACAAGTCAACCATTAAATTTACACTATAAAAAAAAATGATCATATCAAATAATAATGTAATTAACATCAAATACAACATATTTGCAATCAACAAAAACAACATTGAAATGATTGGTATTTTACATGAGTATAGTAGAGTTAAAAAACACATGATGTTTCAAGCTAAACTGGTTATTTAGCAATTCATGTCAAATGATAAATATGGCAAGTCATATTACTGTATTCTATCTATTATTTATATGGGTTGAATATGTTTTTAGTTCTTTCAAAATCGCGAGTTTTTAAGTATAGTCTCTATAAAATTTTAATACTAATTTTAGTCCTTTATAATATTGTAGTTGCAAAGTTAAACTTCGTTTTTTATACGAAGTTTATGAAAATATCTTAAGAAACAAACATCTATGCATGGAGAGAGGGAGAGAAAGAGGGTGAGAGAGGCATACTCACTCGTTCCCATTTTTTGTCCGGAAACAATACCGTTTTAACCTGATCATAGACCCGATTTTTATACTCATTTTGATATATTCTATCGAGAGTGTGGGACATAAAAAAAGCATAGCGAACATTTTTCCATCGGATAATATTTCTCATTCAATAATTTTCTTTGTCAACATAGAGAACTTCATAACATGAAAACTTGAAGTTTAACATTGGTTTCAATCGAAAAATAAATAGTTGCACAACATATTTGAACCACCTAACTCATTTCATTTTGAATGTAACGTTGCAACAAGAAAAAATTGAAAATATGAGATTTAATCGTCATAAACAAAACAAGATATAACAAGCAATATATATATATATATATATATATATATATATATATATATATATATAACCTTACTAAGATGGAAATAAACATTTGCAATTGTCATCTCCAAATTTAACTGAAAATTTAAAAAAAAAAATGGCAGCACGAAATTTGCAAATTCAAATCATCATAGAGTTGGATACTAAGATTGAAGTTAAAGTGGAGCTGATACTTACTCTTGAACCAGAACTGGAGAATCCATCAACGCATTTCCAGAAAACTCAGCGTCTCCATGTTGAGAGACAAAAGTTTGGAGGATTTTGAAACAAACATGAAGGTCTCGTTGCAAGAAGGGCTGAGTTGAAGGCGGCCGCGGCTGCTTCTGCTGGCAACGATAGTGAGTGAGGTGATGCAAAATCGCAGCCCAGAAAAAGGAAGCATTTTAAGTTTTTTAGTGTGTGTTTTTAAGTGTTTAATGTGTGTTCTCTTTTTATGTATGTCAGAAAATGTTAAGTTTAGCGTGTTTTATGTAATGTACTCCATCACAATGTAATGACTATCGTGTATCATTAGTAATGATAATGAATTAAGCTTGCTTTAAAAAAATATATATAACCTTATTAATTCTTCAACCATCTTGCAAAGTCCTAACTATTGTAACTCTACATCTTGGTGTGTAAACTAGAACACAAGTCAACCATTAAATTTACACTATAAAAAAAATCTGATCATATCAAATAATAATGTAATTAACATCAAATACAAAATATTTGCAATCAACAAAAACAACATTGAAATGATTGGTATTTTACATGAGTATAGTAGAGTTCAAAAACACATGATGTTTCAAGCTAAACTGGTTATTTAGCAATTCATGTCAAATGATAAATATGGCAAGTCATATTACTGTATTCTATCTATTATTTATATGGGTTGAATATGTTTTTAGTTCTTACAAAATCGCGAGTTTTTAAGTTTAGTCTCTATAAAATTTTAATGGTAATTTTAGTCCTTTATAATATTGTAGTTGCAAAGTTAAACTTCATTTTTTATACGAAGTTTATGAAAATATCTTAAGAAACAAACATCTATGCATGGAGAGAGGGAGAGAAAGAGGGTGAGAGAGGCATACTCACTCGTTCCCATTTTTTGTCCGGAAACAATACCGTTTTAACCTGATCATAGACCCGATTTTTATACTCATTTTAATATATTCTATCGAGAGTGTGGGACATAAAAAAGCATAGCGAACATTTTTCCATCGGATAATATTTCTCATTCAATAATTTTCTTTGTCAACATAGAGAACTTCATAACATGAAAACTTGAAGTTTAACATTGGTTTCAATCGAAAAATAAATAGTTGCACAACATATTTGAACCACCTAACTCATTTCATTTTGAATGTAACGTTGCAACAAGAAAAAATTGAAAATATGAGATTTAATCGTCATAAACAAAACAAGATATAACAAGCAATATATATATATATATATATATATATATATATATATATATATATATATATAACCTTACTAAGATGGAAATAAACATTTGCAATTGTCATCTCCAAATTTAACTGAAAATTTAAAAAGAAAAAAATGGCAACACGAAATTTGCAAATTCAAATCATCATAGAGTTGGATACTAAGATTGAAGTTAAAGTGAAGCTGATACTTACTCTTGAACCAGAACTGGAGAATCCATCAACGCATTTCCAGAAAACTCAGCGTCTCCTTGTTGAGAGACAAAAGTTTGGAGGATTTCGAAACAAACATGAAGGTCTCGTTGCAAGAAGGGCTGAGTTGAAGGCGGCCGCGGCTGCTTCTGCTGGCAAAGATAGTGAGTGAGGTGATGCAAAATCGCAGCCCAGAAAAAGCAAGCATTTTAAGTTTTTTAGTGTGTGTTTTTAAGTGTTTAATGTGTGTTCTCTTTTTATGTATGTCAGAAAATGTTAAGTTTAGGGTGTTTTATGTAATGTACTCCATCACCATGTAATGACTATCGTGTATCATTAGTAATGATAATTAATTAAGCATGCTTTAAAAAAATATATATAACCTTATTAATTCTTCAACCATCTTGCAAAGTCCTAACTATTATAACTCTACATCTTGGTGTGTAAACTAGAACACAAGTCAACCATTAAATTTACACTATAAAAAAAATATGATCATATCAAATAATAATGTAATTAACATCAAATACAACATATTTGCAATCAACAAAAACAACATTGAAATGATTGGTATTTTACATGAGTATAGTAGAGTTAAAAAACACATGATGTTTCAAGCTAAACTGGTTATTTAGCAATTCATGTCAAATGATAAATATGGCAAGTCATATTACTGTATTCTATCTATTATTTATATGGGTTGAATATGTTTTTAGTTCTTTCAAAATCGCGAGTTTTTAAGTATAGTCTCTATAAAATTTTAATACTAATTTTAGTCCTTTATAATATTGTAGTTGCAAAGTTAAACTTCGTTTTTTATACGAAGTTTATGAAAATATCTTAAGAAACAAACATCTATGCATGGAGAGAGGGAGAGAAAGAGGGTGAGAGAGGCATACTCACTCGTTCCCATTTTTTGTCCGGAAACAATACCGTTTTAACCTGATCATAGACCCGATTTTTATACTCATTTTGATATATTCTATCGAGAGTGTGGGACATAAAAAAGCATAGCGAACATTTTTCCATCGGATAATATTTCTCATTCAATAATTTGCTTTGTCAACATAGAGAACTTCATAACATGAAAACTTGAAGTTTAACATTGGTTTCAATCGAAAAAGAAATAGTTGCACAACATACTTGAACCACCTAACTCATTTCATTTTGAATGTAACGTTGCAACAAGAAAAAATTGAAAATATGAGATTTAATCGTCATAAACAAAACAAGATATAACAAGCAATATATATATATATATATTAAGTCTTCAACCATCTTGCAAAGTCCTAACTATTGTAACTCTACATCTTGGTGTGTAAACTAGAACACAAGTCAACCATTAAATTTACACTCTAAAAAAAATATGATCATATCAAATAATAATGTAATTAACATCAAATACAAAATATTTGCAATTAACAAAAACAACATTGAAATGATTGGTATTTTGCATGAGTATAGTAGAGTTAAAAAACACATGATGTTTCAAGCTAAACTGGTTATTTAACAATTCATGTCAAATGATAAATATGGCTAGTCATATTACTGTATTCTATCTATTATTTATATGGGTTGAATATGTTTTTAGTTCTTACTAAATCGCGAGTTTTTAAGTTTAGTCTCTATAAAATTTTAACGGTAATTTTAGTCCTTCATAATATTGTAGTTTGCAAAGTTAAACTTCGTTTTTTATACGAAGTTTATGAAAATATCTTAAGAAACAAACATCTATGCATGGAGAGAGGGAGAGAAAGAGGTTGAGAGAGGCATACTCAATCGTTCCCATTTTTTGTCCTGAAACAATACTGTCTTAACCTGATCATATACCCAATTTTTATACTCATTTTGATGTATTCTATTGAGAGTGTGAGACATAAAAAAGTATAGCAAACATTTTTCCATCGGATAATATTTCTCTTTCAATAATTTGCTTTGTCAACATATAGAACTTCATAACATGAAAATTTGAAGTTTAACATTGGTTTCAATCGAAAAAGAAATAGTTGCACAACATACTTGAACCACCCAACTCATTTCATTTTGTTTCTTTTTGAATGTAACACTGCAACAAGAAAAAATTGAAAATATGAGATTTAATCGTCATAAGCAATACAAGATCGAAAAAAATAGTTGCACAACATACTTGAACCACCCAACTCATTTCATTTTGTTTCTTTTTGAATGTAACGTTGCAACAAGAAAAAATTAAAAATATGAGATTTAATCGCAAAACAAGATATAACAAGCAATATATATATATATACACACACACACACACACACACACACACACACACACACACACATATATATAAGTTAACAATGAACATTGAACATATCCACGACGGTGGAAAGTCTGTTTCTTCGAGAATTATTTATTCCAGCAATTTATAGATTTCTTGTTCATCTACACTTTTTGACTGATTTAGAAAGTACATGAGACAGAAGACTTAAGACACTAATGACAAGCGACAAGTAAGCTATATAAGTTTCACTGCTCGACATTGATTGTGTGAATGGTTGACCTTCAGTCGAGGATAGCTTATTTTTCTTCTTATTGATGTGGTTAATGGTGGAGCTGAACAAGGGTAGTGATGTGTGAAATATTTTATCATTTTTAAATAACGTTATACGTAAAACTTCAAATTATTTACCCTCGCAATTAACAAGGTGCAAATGCTTAACAATAATCCTCGTTGTTGATTAACGAAGTTCGTGGATCCTGCTATTTTATTTCGGTATGTTGTTAAATCTTACCCTGCAAAAACCATGGGTTTAGATGTAGGGACCAGAATGACTGCATTGTGTTATATAAATTAGGGTTGAAAGTTCAACCGCCTATATTAGGTATAGTAATATACATCATAAAATTCAAGATGATCAAATCAAAATCAGTCGAAAGAATGAGATGAAGCTTCCGGCTTATTTGGCATTTCAACTTCGCAATGAGGTACCTACCTGTAATAATGATTTATTTCATTTTATATTTGTTATAATATAAACTATTTTAATTTAACATAACAACAATTTTGTGTACAATGATTTATTTCATTTTATTTTTGTTATAATATAAACTATTTTAATTTAACATAACATAACAACAATTTTGAGTTCAGATAGCTAAACAAAATGTTAACTACATAGTCATTGGTCTTTCTGGTGGTTTCCCACCAACCAAGTATGTTTATTTTTATAACGTTTCTTAAAAAAGTTTTTTGCAATATTATATTGTCTGATTTATACTCCACTTATTTCTATATTCCTTTAAGATACTGCTAAGAGGATTCTAACTATGAGTTTTTATCTATCATAGCATTTCAATTAAAATTAAATACAAATGTGCAAAAGTTGTATAAATTAAAAATATGAAACAAGAAAGTCCTGAAAATAATAGTACCAGTGTATAATTGATTGTCTTTTAATTCTTGTATGTTTTAAATGTTTAAAATGCTTAAATATATGTAATTTCAGGTTGAAAACATTGTGTGGCACAATTGTAAATAGTTCTTATAAACTATATTTCAATATTTTTCTCTTATTTGATCGGCTCCGACGAAGCTTCACGTGATCCTCCTCGCCGTGAAATGAAGCTTGTGAGATTGGCTCGTTCCATTTGGGAGCAGTTTCAGCACTTTTAGAAAAGAAACTTTCAACGAAGAACATCCTTAAAAGCTACCATCTCTGATGGTGTTGTTTCTCGTCTAAAACGTCGTCGGAATGGTAAGGAATCCGCTGAAGTTCAGGTGTCTCCTGCTCGCCGCCGCGACAGAGTTCCGTTGGTGTTCGAGGTGGGAGCAACTATCGAGGCTAATCTTCCACCCCTTCCTCCTCTTGATTTACTGGAAAGTGTTGTAAAAAAAACACGGAAGATGTCAAAAAGACCCTAGAGTTTCTGAGTTCCAAAAGTGGCGAATTTTTCTACCCCCACCGAACCATGGGTTCCGATGGTCCTGCAGCCGGCTGTTTCCTTTATCTCCTTCAGCTTTTGAAAGCCTTGGACAAGGCTGATGGATTCGTTCTCAACATTTACAATTTAGAGTCCGTACTTCACTCTATCCATATGTTAAAGGACTATCAGTTCGGAGGGGTTTGGATAGATGCCTTGGAGACCAGTGTCGAAGACTGCATTAGAGTGTCTGTAGGTGAGATAGCCAAGTTGGAAAGGACTAGGGAGCAATCAGCCAGGAGGCTTGATGAACTTACTTTGATCAGAGATTATCACGAGAACTAGATGACTTTGGAGGAAGCAAAATCTCTCTCTGTTGATTTGGAGCGGGGAAGGATGATGAAGGCCATAGAGGAACTCAACAAGGTTCAAATGCTTTAGGTTTAGTTCGGTTCGTTTTTTAGCACCTCACGTTTTTGTTTTCATTTTATTGTTTCTTGTTAAGTTGTTGATGTTTAAGATGCTTTTTGATTTTAAAAAAAATATATATATTTTTCTCTTATTTTCATCGTCAATCTCATATAAACTTATAAATTTTCCTCTCAATTTCGTTTATATTATAACCAAGTTAGTAAATAAAAATTGATCAATAATAATTATAATGTTTGATCTCTTTATTTGTCTACTAGGATATCTATGATAAAATGTAAAATATACAGTTTTCTTCAACCTCAAGAGATGTTTAAATTACACTACTCTTTACTCTTTAAAATACTATTTCTCTCTTCTAAGAGAAAATTAAGCCCCTGTTTGGTTTTGCCTTTAGAACCATGAACGCATGTTATCACCTTTAAACGTGATTTGGTGGTATTAAAACAATGTTTGACAATCAGTTAACAACGTGATTGCTCATTTTTAAAATCGATTCTACTCAAAGTTACTCTTGGTAGCTTATGCGTTGGCTAACATCAAGTTTATTGATGTCACATGATAGATAAAGTAAATACGAATCTTACTAGTTACCGATAGTTTTTTTTAATAATCTATTTTTGGAAGAAAGCTTTTTGTATTAAATTGTATAAATTTAATAATGAAACCTAAAATTGCGTAACTAACTAAAATGGAAATGAAATTTGTAAAAGAAAATTAAATGAAATATATTTTAAATGCACACATATAAAAAAAACATTTTGGTTATTTACACAACCAAAATCAATTTTGACAC
Organism: Medicago sativa; assembly: GCF_051527215.1. NCBI lineage: Eukaryota > Viridiplantae > Streptophyta > Magnoliopsida > Fabales > Fabaceae > Medicago > Medicago sativa. The sequence goes on from NC_140753.1 coordinate 8,048,861, forward strand.
AAAATAGCCAAACAACATTTTTCATGTAAATCACTTCTATAGTAAAGGTATCCAAACATAAATCACTTTTCACTCAACTCACTTTTAATCAAAATCAATTTTATCCATCGCACAATCAAACACACGCTAAGTTAGATTCTCTGTCCTTCTTGGGTTAAAATCTATATTTACCTACTTTAATAAAGGTTGTAGTATAATTTAATATAATCAAACTTGTAATGCATATTTTTTTTCTTTAATTTTGATAATATAAACTTTTAAGAGTTATCATAAACTATAAAACAATACAGAATAAAATAAAAATATTACACATATTACTAAAGTCGGTTAAAAAAAACTATTTAAAACTGAATTTTATATTCATTAAGGGGACTTGAAAATTCATGAAGACATGTTTTCTTTATCATTTCACAATAAGCAATTATATCATCCAAAGCTTCGATTTTGCACAGTAATTTGTCTTCACATTGCTTCATAGCAACAAGCATGCTCCCATGCAACATGTCGAAGACATTATTAGAGGAGATAGAATATGTTAAAACTTAAAAGTAACTTGCATGTAGGGGTGTTCAAAATAATTAGTTAACCTCAACCAAATCACAAACCAAAAGAACTGTTTAATGTTTAAGTTGTTAGATTAGGAGTCTCATGAATAATTTGGTTAAATGTTGCAGTGATTGATGTTCTTGACTTTCCAGTCTCTAAAACATCAGAACATGAGGTTTATACTCCTACTCCTTTGTCTCAAACATAACCAACTCGTTAACCCCTCTCTCGGGTACGCAAGAATCATTCGGAAGCATTAGATCGCTTTAGAGTTGATTCAGAGGTGGAAAAAGAAAGCAAAATGTATTTACTGTGGTAAACTCATAAAGTTTGACAACGAAACAAGTACAACGAAAGCTCATTGACTTTAATCGTTAGTCATTTGATATATCAATGAGATACATCATAATTAACTCGTTTTACACAAAGTTCATAAAACGTTAATTTTGATGTTTGAGTTGACCTAGTGAGTCGGTCAGCTGAGATATGATGCTAGAATCAGAATGTTGCCATTGGTTGCTCCGATGCCAGAATTTGACAACGATTTGATAACTGTTGGACTACAAATCTGACCGTTGGATTACAAGATATTATAACATAAATCATATCTATAAAAGTTGACTTCAATCGTTAGTCATTTGATATATCAATGAGATGCATCATAATTAACCCGTTTTACACAAAGTTCATAAAACATTAATTTTGATGTATCTCATTAACATATCAAATGATTTCTATCATACCCCATTTTTTGACCCAACTTTTCCATTTTTACTTGTCTTTTAAACTGAGTTAACTCACGCTGCTGTGGCCGGTTGTTCATGCATTTTTTTTAATAAATGTTCATGCATTTTAATGCATTGTAAATGGTTTTTACACGTTTTTTTTAAACTTTTTTTGACCTCATTACGTGTTATGTTACCTTAAATCACCTATGAACACACTCCTCCTATTCGCTATTTCTCAAATAAAAATTGCCTATTAAATAAATTTGAATAAAAATTGCGTATTAAATAAATTCGAATAAAAGTTACATTATGTTACGTTACATAAATTTCCTAAATATGGTCTATCATTACATTACATTACATTCAGGTAGAGCCTTTCAACTACAACAATTGTCTTACCTCTGAAATGGGGTAAATTCAAACTGGCCAAACAACAACTCTCAAGCATTCACCCGGAAGTTCTATTGTTCCATTCAAAAGATTAAATTCTTGTTAGGCTTGGTTTAAATGATGGTATTCAAGTGTCAAAAGAACGAGGTGCATTCCTTGACACTTCAATACCTTCATTTAAACCAAGCTAACAATAATTTAATCTTTTGAAAGGAACAATAGGACTTTCGGGTGAATGTTTGGGAACTATCGTTTGGCAAGTTTGAATTACCCCATTTCAGAGGTAAGACAATTGTTGTAGTTGGAAGGTGCATTTCCTACCTAATCACGATCTTCTGGCGGAATCAAATTGTTGATAATATCTTCATTTGATCTCAGCAACGTTACACGCATATCGATCCACTGGAACATGTTGTGCTCCCAAAACATGCTCCTCACGTTATCGTCGTTCGTTAATTCCACCTAACTGAATGATATTCTTCCATCGTCGAGCGTTGGATGTTTATACCGAACGTATTCCACCCTCCTTGTGTCTCCGGGGTTGACTCCTTGGTTGAATTCATTCAGTTGATCCTTGATACCTCTTAACATGACACCAAGGTGCGGAAACTTCAACCTCAGAGGTTCTCCACCATTGAATTGTGCATGAACGTCGAACATATCTGTCATTGCTTCAAATCTACACAATAAGAAATTAAAAATAATCAATAAAAAACTCATTCAAACATTTCATCAAACACTTGGAGTGCAAATTATATACATAAATCTTAAAAATGATAACTACAACATAAACATGCAAACATCTAAACTATTAAGCAATATAAGTGATTTACATGTAACATTGTATCATTTCTTGCCAAAAAAATCAAAATTTATACTAAACCCTAAAACTAAAAAAAATCTAATCTAAGTGTAAAAAATCTAACATAAACATGCAAACCTCTAAACATCTAAACAATTAAGCATTATAAATCATTTACATGTAACATTGTATCATTTCTTGCAAAAAAAATAAAATTTTTAACAAAACACTAAACCTAAAAAATTATAATTTAAGTGAAAAAATCTATCATACCAACATAATTTAAGTGAAAACTTACTTATTCTTGTTATTGGAGTGTTGTTTGGTTTGAAATTGAAGGAATTTCGGATTTGAGTAATTTGAGAGAGATTTGAGATTGGAAATGAGGAAATGAGGTTATGTGTATGGCCTTATAACTACGTGCAGCGCGAGTTAACACACGCATCGTGAGTTAAGTCCCGCTAGTAAAAATTCTTTTCGTGAGTTAACTCACGCTCCTCTGGCCTGTGGCGTGAGTTAACTCACGCGCACCTGCTGCACCACATTTGTCCTGTTTTTTGGACGGTTTGGACGGTGGTCAGATGGTTTACCACGTTTTTTACACGTTTTTGACCCACCATAATGGTTAGATACAACCTAGACTTGCATTTCCCCTATAAATATTCTTCCAACCTTCACCATTGCTCACATTCTCTCCTTCTCACTCTCTCCTCCTCTTCCTTATCCGACATTTGTATTCTGTAGATATGTCTCAGAAACAAAGCGATGCTGCTCAATTAAAAAAGGAGGGTGAGAAGATGAAAGAAAAATCGACTGTGACATGGCACAAAATCGAATGCGATGGTTCCGTTAAAAAAAGCGATTCGAAGGTGCTGGTGTACAACCATTCAAGGCCGAGGAGGAGCGGAAAGACATATTATTTCGATCCTCAACCAAAAGCAAGTGCTCCAGGGATTGTCGAGAACAACCCAATTGAGTTAAGAGACGAATGAGATACTTAAATGTAATGCCTTGTAATAAAGTAAGATGTTTTTATTCATTCCTTTCTTATGCAATGACTTGAATAAATTTGCTTATTAAAATTTGAATACATTCCTTCTACATTAAAATCGCTTATTAAATTTGAATTCTGTTATTTACACTAACGTGAGTTAACTCACGTAGGGGCAATATGGTCAAATCAGTTGGCAATGAGCAAAATCTGCTGGGTAAAGAGAAGGATTCAAATGATGAAGATGAAGATGGGCCTCTTCAAAACAATGTAGATTGGGCTTCTTCGTCTATTTATTTTCAGATAATCTCTTTTTCCACCATCCCATCCTTCTTGCCCACCCTCCAAAAAACGAAAAAAATATTAGATTAAAAGTGCATTTAAGTTTTATTTTTTAAAAAAGACTCGAAACACATATGTAAGCAAGTTATAAGTGGAGTAATTAAGTTGAACTTACATAGGATTGTTTAAAATAGAAGTGTTGCGTAGTGTAAAACAATGAAGACCAAATGATTTACGAGCAAAATAAAATGAATATTTGATGTGTAAACTAAAAATTTAACATTGGAACTTTAAGGTACAAAATTTAAGTTCGTTCCGAGATAAAGTTATTTGTTTTTTTTTTTGAGCAACGTTCCGAGATAAAGTTGCAAAATAATCAATTGTATCGCTTTAATTAATTCAAATTTAACTATATCCCTGTTTTTTATTTTATAACGTAAAGTCCAAATGATTTAAACATTTTTTACCATAATTTCTAAAACCTGTTTTGTACCAAAAATATATATATTTTGGACCATATACCCCCAATCTTGAAATTTAAAACTCATCATGTCAACACTCTAATGTACAAGTTAGAAAACCTTCAACGTTAAATTCTTTAGGATGTGTTTGTTTCAAGTTTACCAAATTTATTCCTAGGAATAACATTCCTTGAAATATAAAGATGAGAATTTTATTCCAACATATTTAGGAAAAATATGTTTGGTTAACTTTATAATATTTCTAGGAACCATAAAAATAGGGATTATAATAGGTAACTATCTTATTGATATGAAAATCAAAGCAATAAAGAGATAAAGTAAAATATAATGTGAATATGAGAGAGAAAATTGTTATAGAAGTTATCATAAAATGGATGTACAAATATCATCTCTTTAATAAAAATTGTGTAAACGTAGTGATATTTTTTTGACAAAAAATATGTAGTGATATCAGATGTGAATAAGTGTGCCCATGTGAGTTTAACTCAGTCGATAAGAACAATGCATAATATATGCAAGGTCCGGGGTTCGAACTCCGGACACCACCAAAAAAGATGTGAATAAGTGTAGATGTAATTAAAGTCTTGTTTAAATGGGTAAGAAATTATCTATTTTCTAAAAAATGTATGATAGTTTGATTAAATAGAAGTTCATGAACTCAGAGATGTCGATTGATTTGAGGAGGAAAGATGACCAAGAAAGTTACTTTATATTAAGAAACATGGGGGACCATAACATCAACATCTTGATTATATATGGATCAAAATTGGACTCAAGCTAATCCAAACGTATGTTGATAGTACATGGACCCATCGATCGGAATCTTTAGGATATTGCCTACATTTTACCATGATTTAAGTTGTTTGTTTGTGTCATGAAGATAAATACACTATTTTGTTGGTTGACGGAAGTGAGTGATATATGTTGAAAAATCTCATATTGTTTAGTATTGTAAAGGAAGAGATATAACAAAGACTATTGCTCTTACTTACGTGATTGATATTGAAATGATCGAGATCAAACAACTCATGTTGAGATTGAAATTGGAGGTACTTATAAGTATTTTGATGCTCAAGTAAATATGAGATCAAAGTGTGAGAGGTACTGAAAGGATAGAAGTTGTGTATCTTGTGTTGGTGGTGATGGATGTCTTTTATAGGCGTTGACAATAAGCTGGTCAGAAATTGATTAAGGTTTGCTACGATCCGCGCTTCATCAATCTTGGATTCCAAAGACGTTAGTCGTTTAGACATTACAAAATGGTGAAATCTGGTGTATTATATCATTGATGCGTTTTACAAAACGTTGGATCTGGTGTATTATATCATTGATGCGTTTTACAAAACGTTGGATATCCGTGTTTGCTTTTCGTGTTTGAGAATGTGTGTCTTAAGATTTTAGGTGGAGATATAGAGTCTCACGTGATCCTGGACCATGGATAGTAAACATGCACTACATCTAAGGAGCTAATGCCTATTCAATAGTACATAATTAATTGCATTGTTAACTAATGAACCATGCATAACATTCAAAACCATTGTAACCTCTTTGACATGCTTAGTTGAAAGGGAATGGTGGGAGGAAATTATTGTTTTAATTTTTGGTGGACTTGTTCTTTTTCTTTTTTTGGAGGATATAGGAAAATGGAGCAAAAAGTTTTTCAAGTTAATTTTAGCTCTCTTCCAAAAGTAAGATATTTAGAAAGGAAAGAATACTTGTTTAAATTCTAACGTAAATACATTTATATTTTTAAAGTGACCTTAAATATTATAAGAGTAAAAAATATAAAATAATTTTACATTTTTTCTCCTCCCTTCAACCACACACAAAGCAATTTAAAATATTATGTTTTTCATTAATTCAACACTAAAATAAATATAATCAACGGTTTAAAAACCATTATTCTCAATTATTTTTTGTCAATAAGTAATTTGATATGTTTTAAAATTCAAATATCTATATTTGAAGAAAATGTATCAAATACTTCATTATATCTTGTTTAATTTTATGTATATTTGAGTGCAAGAATAAAATACATGTTCGTTATAATAAATATGTTTATGCGTAGACGGATATGAGGGGAAAACAAAGACAGAGAATGGAATAAGTGACCTAATGTTTCATAAATAAATTCATAAAAAAAGAGAAAGAAGAGAAGCTAGGTCACCTCCTCCTATATGGAAAAGAAGAAAGGTTGCTAAAGTCAACAAAGTGACTCAGAGATTAGTCAGCAAGCACGAGTTGCTGCAACATAATCCATTGTAAGCGAATATGACGCAATAAGCATATTTAATTTAAGGCAAAGCCAACTCACAAACACTTATCATTTTAATCTTATTTATAAAAGGTCTTAAGTTGTCTTAAACAACTTTTTGGAGCCAAAAATTGAGGTTAATTATGTCATTTTAATATTGAAATCTCATTATTATTGTTATTTAATTATTTAATATTTAATATATATTTAAGTAATTGAATTGAACAAACTTTTGCTAAATTTAATATTGACATCTCATTATTATTATCATTTATTTAATATATATTTAAGCAATTGAACAAACTTTTGCTAACTTTGTGCAATAAACTACTAAATACGTTTTTTTTTCTTCCATAATCTTAGTTTGTTTTTTTTTTTTTCATAATCTTATTTTGTTTTTTGTTTGATGGACATCATATTTTGTTTTCTATTTTCTCTATTTTTTTGGTAGTGCTATTTTCTCTATTTATTTGGCAATATAAACACCGACCCCCATATGTTTTTTTGTTTTTGTTAACTATGTTTTTCTAAACAAACTTTTGCTAAAAAAGATTTAAGCAATTGAACAAACTTTTGCTAAACTTTTGCTAAATTTGTGCCATAAACTACTAAATACGTTTTTTTTTTCTTCCATAATCTTAGTTTGTTTTTTTTTCTTTCATAATTTTATTTTTGTTTTTCTTTCACATTACTATTTAATAATATATATTTAAGCAATTGAACAAACATTTGTTAAATTTGTGCCATAAACTACTAAATACGTTTTTTTCTTCCATAATCTTAGTTTGTTTTTTTTGGTTTTTTTCTTTCATAATCTTATTTTGTTTTTTGTTTGATGGACATCATAGTTTGTTTTCTATTTTCTCTATTTTTTTGGTAGTGCTATTTTCTCTATTTATTTGGCAATATAAACACCGACCCCCATATGTTTTTTTGTTTTTGTTAGCTATGTTTTTCTAAACAAACTTTTGCTAAAAAAGATTTAAGCAATTGAACAAACTTTTGCTAAACTTTTGCTAAATTTGTGCCATAAACTACTAAATACGTTTTTTTTTCTTCCATAATCTTAGTTTGTTTTTTTTTTTTTTTCTTTCATAATTTTATTTTGTTTTTCTTTCACATTACTATTTAATAATATATATTTAAGCAATTGAACAAACATTTGTTAAATTTGTGCCATAAACTACTAAATACGTTTTTTTTCTTCCATAATCTTAGTTTGTTTTTTTTGGTTTTTTTCTTTCATAATCTTATTTTGTTTTTTGTTTGATGGACATCATAGTTTGTTTTCTATTTTCTCTATTTTTTTGGTAGTGCTATTTTCTCTATTTATTTGGCAATATAAACACCGATCCCCATATGTTTTTTTGTTTTTGTTAACTATGTTTTTCTAAACAAACTTTTGCTAAAAAAGATTTAAGAAATTGAACAAACTTTTGCTAAATTTGTGCCATAAACTACTAAATACGTTTTTTTTTTCTTCCATAATCTTAGTTTGTTTTTTTTTCTTTTTTTTTCTTTCATAATTTTATTTTGTTTTTCTTTCACATTACTATTTAATAATATATATTTAAGCAATTGAACAAACATTTGTTAAATTTGTGCCATAAACTACTAAATACGTTTTTTTTTTCTTCCATAATCTTAGTTTGTTTTTTTTGGTTTTTTTCTTTCGTAATCTTATTTTGTTTTTGTTTGATGGACATCATAGTTTGTTTTCTATTTTCTCTATTTTTTTGGTAGTGCTATTTTCTCTATCTATTTGGCAATATAAACACCGATCCCCATATGTTTTTTTTGTTTTTGTTAACTATGTTTTTCTAAACAAACTTTTGCTAAAAAAAATTTAAGCAATTGAACAAACTTTTGCTAAATTTGTGCCATAAACTACTAAATACGTTTTTTTTCCTTCCATACTCTTAGTTTGTTTTTTTTTTCTTTCATAATTTTATTTTGTTTTTCTTTCACATTACTATTTAATAATATATATTTAAGCAATTGAACAAACTTTTGTTTAATTTGTGCCATAAACTACTAAATACGTTTTTTCTTCCATAATCTTAGTTTGTTTTTTTTTGTTTTTTTTTCTTTCATAATCTTATTTGTTTTTTGTTTGATGACAAAGAGCAGATTGATGTAATTAAAGAAGCAGCTCAGTGGGGCACAGGTAGTTTTCTAAGGATCTTATTTACAACTTTATTGCTGTCAAATGAAATTCCAAGTCCAGATTATGTTTGGATAAATACCTGAAAGTATTTAAGTGATGACATTTTATATAGGCAACGAAGACACCTGAAAATTCCAGGTATATTCAATTCTCATTATTTCTTTTGCTTCATTGTTTATAATATTGAATTTTACTATTATCATATTTAACTTATGTTTTTACTCTATATAACAGATTTGGTTTTGACTGAAGATGAATTGAAAAATTTAACTTTGGTGGAGATAGAAAAATTGTTGCGGAGAAGGAACAAAAGTCTATTTTTTTTTGAAACCATGCCTCAAGTGAACATGCCTTTGAATCCTGAATCTTACAATCAACTTATTTCTAACGAGCTTAACTATAATCATCGTGATCTAATTCTGGAGCACAAAAAATTAACTTCCAGAATGACTGAAGAAGAAAGGAGCATATACGACACAATCATGAGTTTTGTGGATGCGAACATCGGTGGTTTTTTTCTTCATTGATGGGTATGGCGGAACCGGTAAAACCTTCATTTGGAGAGCGATATCTGCAGCAATTAGATCCAGAGGAGAAATTGTTTTGACGATAGCATCAAATGGGATAGCAGCATTACTTATTCCAGGTGGCAGGACAACACATTACTTATTCGAGAATTCGACTTGCCCTATCAAGCCAGATGATCCTTTAGCGCAACTAATCGTTGAGTCAAAACTTATTATTTGGGATGAAGCTCTGATGCTTCATAGGCATTGCTTTGAAGCAGTTGATAAGACTTTTAGGGATATACTTCGTGACTCTAATCTTGGAAGTGCGGATATTCCTTTTGGAGGAAAAGTGGTTGTCTTGGGTGGTGATTTCAGGCAAATTCTTCCGGTCATTCCAAGAGCACCAAGACATGATGTTGTTGATGCTAGCATTAATTCATCGCGCCTTTGGAAACATTGGCGAGTCCTAAAATTGACCAAAAACATGAGGCTTCAAACTGGTTCTTCATGTTCTGATGTCAATGAACTCAAAGAGTTCGCTGACTGGATTTTAAATGTTGGAGATGGAAATATTAGAGACAACAATGATGGGGAAGCTAAAATTGAAATACCAGATGACATGTTGATCAAGAACTCAGGTGACCTAATTTCTTCAATTGTTAATAGCACATATCCATCACTTTTGGAGAATATGAGTGATATTTCATTTTTTCAAGATAGGGCAATTTTAGCACCTACCAATGATATTGATGATTCACTGAACAATTACATTTTATCGATGATTCCTGGTGAGAAAAAACATACTTAAGTGCTGATAGTCCGTCTACACAGGATGAAAATATTAATGGTCCTGATCAGATTCTCACTCCAGAATTTTTGAACACCGTCAAATCTTCAGGTTTGCCAAACCATGAGTTAAATCTCCAGGTTGGAGTTCCAATTATGTTATTGAGAAATATTGATCAACCATTAGGATTATGCAATGGTACGCGCCTTATAATTATGCAAATGGGGAATTTTGTACTTGAGGCAAAGATAATATCAGGGAACAATATTGGACAAAAGGTATATATCCCAAGATTGACTTTGTCTCCATCTCCATCTGATACAAAACTTCCTTTCACGTTTCAACGTAAACAGTTTCCTATTATGGTCTCATTTGCGATGACTATCAATAAGAGCCAAGGACAATCTCTTAAAAATGTTGGAATATATCTTCCAAAACCCATATTTTCACACGGACAGTTATATGTTGCTCTTTCACGCGTCACTTCACGTGCTGGGTTGATGGTGCTGATTTGCGATGACGAAGGACGTGTCTCCAACAAAACTAATAATGTTGTCTACAAAGAAGTCTTTCAGAATTTAAGATAGGTAATTTACACATATACATATTCGTATATATTTTTTATTTGTTTATTGTTGCGTGCATCTAGCTATGTTTTTCAAAACACTTTTATTTAAAATAATGCCTTTCTTCCGAACTATATATATATATGTGTGTGTGTGTGTGTGTGTGTGTGGGCGCACACGCGTGTGTAAAAAATAATATTTAGAATTTTGTTGTTGACAAAAAAGTCAAAACTTATCAACTAAATTTGTTTCACAAATTAACATTATGTTATGCATTTTTCTTATACTTTTTTATATGGTTATGTAATTTGTATTTCTCTTTATACCTTATGCCATTTAAAATAATCGTGCATAATCATACAAATTTATTTTATTTCATGCCAGGTTGATCATCATCTTTATGATGAATTTTTGATTTGGAATCAGCAAAAGTCATGGACACAAAACTGAGTTTTACCGATTCAATTGTTGAGAATTGATACGTCTTTATTATCCACAAATTTGTATATTATTACTCAACACAAACTTATATTAGTAGTTGCATTTGGTTATTTTTATTTGTCTATCCAATGTGATAATGAGAATTCTAAATTACTTCAGGGTTTTATTGGTTTTATTTTGGACACGTTAATTCATGCTCACTTACAACTATTATTGTTTCATTTACGATTACCTTATTTATTAATTAATGTCATATCTAACCTCCCGTGCATCGCACGGGTCTAAATACTAGTCTTATTTATAAAAGGTCTTAAGTCTCTTAGACAACTTTTTGGAGCCAAAATTTGAGGTTAATATTGTCATTTTAATATTGACATCTCATTATTATTATCATTTAATATATATTTAAGCAATTGAACAAACTTTCGCTAAATTTGTGCCATAAACTACTAAATACGTTTTTTTTTTCTTCCATAATCTTAGTTTGTTTGTTTTTTTTTTTTGTTTTTTATTTCTTTCATAATTTTATTTTGTTTTTCTTTCACATAATTATTTAATAATATATATTTAAGCAATTGAACAAACTTTTGTTAAATTTGTGTCATACACCACTAAGTACGTTTTTTTTTTCCTTCCATAATCTTAGTTTGTTTTTTTTGTTTTTTTTTTCCTTTCATAATCTTATTTTGTTTTTTGTTTGATGGACATCATAGTTTGTTTTCTATTTTCTCTATTTTTTTGGTAGTGCTATTTTATCTATTTATTTGGCAATATAAACACCAATCCCATATGTTTTTTTTTTTGTTTTTTTTAACTATATTCTTTAAATTAAAGACCTATTATATTCTTTATACTTTACAGTGCATTTTCCTTTCTCTTATTTTTTTAGCACATGTTTGTATTATAAATTATTGAATGGAAAACATTATTGATGTGTTCTATTTCAATTTTACAGTGATATACACAATTGAGTTTCAGAAACGTGGATTGCCTCATGCACACATCTTAATTTTCCTGCATCCTCAATTTAAACATCCAAATCCTGATGGCGTTGACAAGATAATATTTGCTGAACTACCTGATGAACAAGTTGAACCTGAGCTATTTAAAATTGTTTCCAGTTTTATGATCCATGGTCCTTGCGGAATACAAAACAAGAATTCTCCATGTATTGATGATAATGGGAAGTGCACGAAATTTTTTCGGAAATTTTTTTGCGATAAAACCACAGTCGATGCAGATGGATATCCTGTGTATAGAAGGAGGGATGATGGAAGGGTTATTAAAAAAGGTAATGCTTTCGTTCATAATGGATTCGTTGTCCCATATAATAAACATCTTTTGATGAAATACAATGCTCACATAAATGTTGAGTGGTGTAACCAATCCCGTTCCATAAAATACATGTTCAAGTATATCAACAAAGGACATGACCGTGTAACAGCTTCATTTTATAAAGGATCTCCTGATCAAGAACATAATGAGTTGGTTGACGAAATCAAGTTATATTATGATTGCAGATATTTGTCATCGTGTGAGTCATCATGGATATTATTTGCTTTTCACATTAGTTACAGAGAACCATCAGTTGAATGATTGCCTTTCCATTTGGAAAATGAACATTATGTTACCTTTTATGATCATGAGAGAATTGATGATGTTCTAGATAAAGAAAACTCAAAAAATTCCAAATTTTTGGCATGGATGGATGCCAATAAAAAATATCCTATGGCAAGAGAACTTACATATAATGAATTTCCTTCCAAATTTGTATGGAATGAAAAGAAAAAACATTGGAACCCAAGAAAAAGAGGATTTAAAATAGGAAGAATATATTTTGTTCATCCTGGTAGTGGTCAATTATATTACTTGAGGACTTTGTTGAATTATTGTAAAGGTCCTACTTCTTTTGAAGATATAAAGACCGTTAACAATGTTGTCCTGAAGACATTTAAGGATGCTTGCTATGCAAGGGGTTTATAAATGATGACAAAGATCATGTTGATGTAATTAAAGAAGCAGCTCAGTGGGGAACATGTAGTTTTCTAAGGATCTTATTTACAACTTTATTGCTGTCAAATGAAATTCCAAGTCCAGATTATGTTTGGATAAATACCTAGAGGTATTTAAGTGATGACATTTTATATAGGCAACGAAGGCACCTGAAAATTCCAGGTATATTCAATTCTCATTATTTCTTTTGCTTCATTATTTATAATATTGAATTTTAATATTATCATATTTAACTTATGTTTTCACTTTATATAACATATTTGGTTTTGACTGAAGATGAATTGAAAAATTTAACTTTGGTGGAGATAGAAAAATTGTTGCGGAGAAGGAACAAAAGTCTAAAAAAATTTGAAACCATGCCTCAAGTGAACATGCCTTTGAATCCTGAATCTTACAATCAACTTATTTCTCACAAGCTTAATTATAATCACTGTGATCTAATTCTGGAGCACAAAAAATTAACTTCCACAATGACTGAAGAACAAAGGAGCATATACGACACAATCATGAGTTATGTGGATGCGAACAACGGTGGTTTTTTCTTCATTGATGGGTATGGCGGAACTGGTAAAACCTTCATTTGGAAAGTGATATCTGCAGAAATTAGATCAAGAGGAGAAATTGTTTTGACGATAGCATCAAGTGGGATAGCAGCATTACTTATTCCAGGTGGCAGGACAACATATTCTAGATTTGGCATACCCATACAAATATTCGAGAATTCAATTTGCCCTATCAAGCCAGAGGATCCTTTAGCGCAACTAATCGTTGAGTCAAAACTTATTATTTGGGATGAAGCTCTGATGCTTCATAGGCATTGCTTTGAAGCAGTTGATAAGACTTTTAGGGATATACTTTGTGTCTCTAATCCTAGAAGTGCGGATATTCCTTTTGGAGGAAAAGTGATCGTCTTGGGTGGTGATTTCAGGCAAATTCTTCTGGTCATTCCAAGAGCACCAAGACATGATGTTGTTGATGCTAGCATTAATTCATCGCGCCTTTGGAAACATTGTCGAGTCTTAAAATTAACCAAAAACATGAGGCTCCAAACTGGATCTTCATGTTCTGATGTCAACGAACTCAAATAGTTCTCTGACTGGATTTTAAATGTTGGAGATGGAAATATTGGAGACAACAATGATGGGGAAGCTGAAATTGAAATACCAGATGACATGTTGATCAAGAACTCAGGTGACCCAATTTCTTCAATTGTTAATAGCACATATCCATCAGTTTTGGAGAATATGAGTGATATTTCATTTTTTCAAGATAGGGCAATTTTAGCACCTACCAATGATATCGTTGATTCACTGAACAATTACATTTTATCGATGATTCCTGGTGAGAAAAGAACATACTTAAGTGCTGATAGTCCGTCTACACAGGATGAAAATATTAACGGTCCTGATCAGATTCGCACTTCAGAATTTTTGAACACCGTTAAATCTTCATGTTTGCCAAACCATGAGTTAAATCTCAAGGTTGGAGTTCCAATTATGTTATTGAGAAATATTGATCAACTGTTAGGATTATGCAATGGTACGCACCTTATAATTACGCAAATGGGGAATTTCGTACTTGAGGCAAAGATAATATCAGGAAATAGTATTGGATAAAAGGTATATATCCCAAGATTGACTTTGTCTCCATCTCCATCTGATACAAAACTTTCTTTCACGTTTCAACGTAAACAGTTTCCTATTATGGTCTCATTTGCGATGACTATCAATAAGAGTCAAGGACAATCTCTTAAAAATGTTGGAATATATCTTCCAAAACTCATATTTTCACACAGACAGTTATATGTTGCTCTTTCACACGTTACTTCAGGTGCTGGGCTGAAGATGCTGATTTGCGATGACGAAGGACGTGGCTCCAACAAAACTAATAATGTTGTCTACAAAGAAGTCTTTCAGAATTTAAGATAGGTAATTTACACATATACATATTCGTATATATTTTCTATTTGTTTATTGCTGCGTGCATCTAGCTATGTTTTTCAAAGCACTTTTATTTAATAATGTCTTTCTTTCGAACTATATATATATATATATATATATATATATATATATATATATATATATATATATATATATATATATATATGTGTGTGTGTGTGTGTGTCAGAAATAATATTTAGAATTTTGTTGTTGATAAAAAAGTCAAAACTTATCAACTAAATTTGTTTCACAAATTAACAATATGTTATGCATTTTTCTTATACTTTTTTATATGGTTATGTAAATTGTATTTCTCTTTATACCTTATGCCATTTAAAATAATCGTGTATAATCATACAAATTTATTTTATTTCATGCCACGTTGATCATCATCTTTATGATGAATTTTTAATTTGGAATCAGCAAAAGTCATGGACACTAAACTGAGTTTTACCGATTCAATTGTTGAGAATTGATACGACTTTATTATCCACAAATTTGTATATTATTACTCAAGACAAACTTATATTAGTAGTTGCATTTGGTTATTTTTATTTGTCTATCCAATGTGATAACGAGAATTCTAAACTACTTCAAGTTTTTATTGGTTTTATTTTGGACACGGTAATTCATGCTCACTTACAACTATTATTGTTTCATTTACTATTACTTTATTTATTAATCAATGTCATATCTAACTTCCCGTGCATCGCACGGGTCTAAATACTAGTATATGATATATAGTCCACTACTCACATATACTCCCCCGTTTCAAAATGAGTGCCGCTTTAGCCAAAAAAATTTGTTTCAAAATGAGTGTTGCTTTCAGTTTCCAATGCAATAATAACTTTTTCTTCTCAATTGTACACTCCAGTTAATACTTTGCACACTACTTTAAAACTAACCAATAATTAATAAGGATAATTTGGTAAATAACCATTCTCTTTCTCTTAATTATTGCATTTCTTAATATGTGTGTAAACACCTAAAACGACACTCATTTTAAAACGGAGAGAGTATTAAATTATTTTTCTTAGAGGAAGAAGTCACTTCGATAGTTTATTATTGGACTTCTCAAATGTCGTTTATACATTGTACTATTGCTTGGGCAGACATACCTCACTAAAAAAAGTATACTTAGTTACTATTATAAGCAAAAATTATTAATTAAATTAATATAAAATGTTGATTTTTATTTATAATAATAATTAAGAGGTGTACGTGTCAAAGAAATAAACGAGTAAAAAAGAGAGTTGCTAGTACAGGGTTTGGAACACTTTTTGAAAAATGTTATAAAATTACCCATATCAATAACGATTTTATAAGAGGTAATAGTCACTTTGGTCCCTGAAATTGTAATGAGTAGTCAAAATAGTCCTTCAATGTATCAAAACTTCAAAATAGCCCCTGATTATGCATTCTGTTAGTCAAAATAGTCATTGATATTAAAATGTTTAATTAATATTGTCAGATTGGTCCTTCAATATTACTTACTTATTGTCATATTAGTCTTTATAAGTACATGTTTATTGTCATTTTAGTCCATATATGAAAAGAGTTATTGTGAACATTGAAAGGTTATTTTAGTGTCACGGACTATTTTGACTAACATAATGCACAATCAAGGACTATTTTGAAATTTTGATACAATGAAGGACTAAAATGACTAATCATTACACATTCAGGGGCCAAAGTGACTATTATCCCATTTTATAAATGTTAGAAGGTGAGTGTTACTAAAAGTCATAAACGTAGTAGTGTAATATCATATCGAACAGTTTTAGCCGTCACCACAGTCCTCCATCGTAGTCCAACAATTCCTATGGTTAGAGAACATACCTCAATCAGGGCCATATCTAAGGGTGTACAAAGTGTTCAATGGAACTGGGTCTCTCCAATGTATGGGCATAAAAAAAATTATAGCGCAATAGTACTACTAAGTATTACCCCACTAAAAATAAATTCATTATATGAGAACTCTGATACCACCGTGTTTCTTTCCTTATTTTCTTTCTCTCTTCTCATACTCATACGACGCAGTACATCACCACCACTCCTCCATCGGACTTCCCTTTTCTTCTTCCCCGATTCGATTTCCGACCAGCTATGCTACCATAGATTCTTAATACAGATTCAATAGGAACTTATATTTATCTTTTAAAAAAAATAAATAGAACATTGTTCTTTAAAAAAAATACATATTTATTTTATTACGGACCTCTTTTCACTTACAGAATCCAGCCTCCAGATTCGTAAGCACGGCCCTGACCTCAATTCATATCAGAAACTAAATAATTTGATTTTCTTCTTATATAGCAACTTTAATGTCCAGACTGCTACGTACGCTAACAAATTGTGTTTCCTGTTTATCTTATTGTTGTTACACAATACTCCTGCTCGTGTTTCCTGATCCTGCATTGCATGCACAAAGCCCTCAATCATTGGTGCCTTTAATTAAATACTTTTTTTTCCTGATCAAACGTTAAATACTTAAATTAAATACTACCCCAATATATTAGGTCCCCTTCCACTTCTATAATCCAGATTTTTAATTCACATCCTTACAGCCTTGCACTAGGTATATTTTTAAGAGTCGTACTGTACATGTGCACGCCATTCGAAGTCGTCGTAATAGCAAGTAACCACGAGCCTATTTTCTTAAATACTCCCTCCGTCCCGGAATAACTGACCCATTTTCTAAAAAAAAGTGTAAAGTAACTGACCCATTTCAATTTTCAATACAACTTTCATCATTCCCAATACAATATAACACTAAATAATAGTACTACTTTTATCATTTCCAATACAATATATTCCACTTTCCCCTTTATTTATATATTTTTCTTAATATGTGTGAAAAACAAAATTGTGTCAATTAAATTGGGACGGAGGTAGTATCTTTTATGAGCAATGCTTTTTTTTAAAGTAATTTTTTGACCAATACTCTATAGTACTATTTTTTTTTTTTAAGACTTTATAGTACTCTTTTGTAAACACACCATTTGGGTGTAAAATTTCAAAACAAACCATAATTAATATTTATACATCGTATATGCTTCAGCATTTATTTGACATTCTATTTTATTCCTATATCTATTCTTATTAGGGATGAAGTCACAAATTAGGTTTAGGTGAGACCAAGTTGAAGGTGTGATTTAGTGACAAAAATGAATGTTAAAACGCACAATATTTACGAAATTATAAGATATATTTAAAATTACAAAAAAATTCAAGGATATAAGAAAGATAAGAAGGATTGAAGTATCTAAAGTGAGGCTTGCATGAAAATGAAGAAACTAAAGTGAAATTCGAATATATATATTCCCTCCGTCCCAAATTATAAGTAAAAGAAAACTCATTTTTCTTGTCCCAAATTATAAGCAAAACATACCAACTTTTATCATATTTAATTATGTTATTTCAAAAAATTATCTTTTCCAAAGAGAAATTAAATGTAAATTGCATTCATTATACTCTCTCTTTCGTTTTCTCTATAACTAATAACCAATGAAAATTATTTTAACATCTTTCTATGAAACTTATTCCAAGGATGACACAAGAAACTATACTACAAACTATAATGTTTTAGTTTTTTTTATACTATCAACAACAAAAATACAAGTGTATTTAATGCTGATTGAAGAAAATACAAGTGTATGAAGATGAATTTAGGATGAAATCACGACCAATCAATCGTTGGAAGTGCGCAACCAAAATTGCAGACAGTGATTCAATCTTTCTAAATTAAACGACATTGCAACGTGGAATCGTATATCGATATTCTATTTAAAGATTAATCAGGCTTCTTCTGTAAACTTTAGAAAAAAACTTCGCTTTCTTTTTCGTTGTTGTTAAGAATTCTAGTCAAGTATTAGTGCCAAAAAAGACCATTATGCAATATCGTTTAAAATTCACAAAAAGTATATATATAGACAAAAAAAATTGCATACTAGCATTTTTTTTATAAAAAAATCGAGGGAACCGTGGCCTTTGGTTCCGCTTCTACCTTCATCTTCCTTTTTATATCACATCAATCTCTACATACCTTTTTATCTCAAAGGTTACATCTATTAAGATTAAAATGTCCAGTCTATCAACCATTTTCCATTAAAAATATAATAATAACCAATGAGAAAACAAATTAATTTTTAAGTAAATAATTGCACTTAATTTACTCCTCCCAATATGTGTTTAAATTATAATACCTTTTTCTTATGTTAAAATACTCTCCTTCCCTTGTGTGAAAAATAGATCACAGAAAATTAGACACTTACTTTCTTTGAAAGATGATCTGAGTTAAATTTTCATCTTTTCTCCTCTTCAGAATATATTTTATCTTCTTTTATCTTAAAATGTACAATGCTCTCCTTTGTTAAAAAATTTAGTCTATTTTAATATAATCAAACTTTTAATGTACACAATAATCACTATTTTTGACTCACAATACCTTAATATAAACTACGGAAAAAATACAGTATAGAATAAAAATCTTGGAGAATTTACTAAATTTAACAAAAATGTAATTTAAAATAAAAATTAACTGGCTAAAGATCTTAGTCTCTCGGAACATGCTCACGATCCAATCAAATCCAATCTTAACAGAAATAGTACCAAATCAGTTTGTGACATTTTCGTAAGATGAAAAGATTAACCCATCTCTAAGAATGAGTCAAAATTAACAAATGAACTAATTTATCCTCAAATAAGAGAGATATAATAAGAAGAGAATTGTGCTTCTTCGAAGTTATATCCAATACTAGGTACACCGCCCACATAAGGCATCACGAGCTCCAATTTTTTCTAATGTAATATTTGATCTATCTTTCTTAGAAGCTGGTACATCTTGCGAGCTCTCTAGCTTTGCGTGATATTCAAGTTCTTTGTAGCTTGAATATTTGTAATATATACTCCCCCTAGTCCCATATATAAGAAAATATTATTTGTTTAAGTTTATTGAATAATTAATGTATCTGCTTTAAAATGTAGATCAAATACATTAAATTATTCAATGAACATAAAAATAATATTTTCTTATATATGAGATCAGATAGGGTAACCTATAAACACTCTAAATGGTAACATGGTGAGTGTTAGTACCTTACTAGTCATCCTTGCACATATCAAACATGGCTAGTAAAAAAAGCACCTGATTAACAAATTAAGTTTTTCTTTGTAATTTTTTTTTTGTGATTTATTGTTCTTAATGCGACATTGTTTGTTTTATTTTTCCATTATGGTGCAATGGTTTTTATCTTCAATCTTATTGTGACATTCATTTTATTCGAATTAACGATTTTTTACGTCGTCAAATTTACATGTTCGAATTTATGAGTATTTCAGACGTTTGAATAGTCATATTTATGAATTTATGCATCTTGTCATTTTATGTCACTGAATTGGATAATATAAGTTGTTAATATACAATATCTTTTATTTTTAATAATTTTGAACTTATGTTGTATCGATATACTCTATTAATTAAAATGAAATAATATTGTTTATTTTTTTTATTAAAATACAATATTAATTATCATTTCAATTATACATTCTAATTGATAATAATTTCGTCGCTTCCAATTTAATATATTTTATCTTACATTTAAAATAATAATAAATGCATTAATACTTTAAGAATGATACATAAAATCGCTTTTCTTTTTCTTTAATTTATACACTTTTTTAAAAAAGGATCCTGTTAACCGGTGCCCCCGGGACACTGGTTAAGTAATCTATAAATATAATTTTCTGTCTTAAAAATATAAACTGTCACCTTTTATTAAGTAATAATTACATTAGTTTTTAATAAAAAACTTACTTTATTCGGTGCTTAACCAATCCCCGGGAATACTGGTTAACATTCTCTAATAAAAAATAATTAAAATAAAATGGTGACTATAGGACGAAGAAGTAATAAACAATATTATACCCAAAGACGAAAAGGAAAGTCACACATCAAATACCGAAGCTGAAAGAAAGAGAATCCAACGGTGTAGGAACATCCATCCGCGGAAACACGGAGCCGCTCACGCCCAAGTCCTTGGAATCTCACCCTTCCATACAACAAGCAAGAAAAGTAAGCTTTGCACGCAGACACACGCACCCACACTCTCTCTCCAAACTAACCTAACCTAACCCTAGTTAACTCCTAACCATACCTCACTACCACCCACTCAGTCTCGTTCTCTAGTTTCCTCTTCCTCTCTCCTAACTAGTGTTTATTTATACCCCATTTGCACTTGCACCCTAGTTCCATTCTCTTCTCTTCCTCTTCTCCTCATGTGAGGTGTATTTAGCAACTAGTCTAGATAAAGAAAAATTATAAATTTAGTGCTCTTAGCTTTTAAGTTTTTTAACCAACTAGGTATGAGTTGCAACGGTTGCCGTGTCCTTAGAAAGGGTTGTAGTGAGTCATGTATATTACGCCCTTGTATTCAATGGATCGATACCCCTGAAGCTCAAGGTCATGCCACTGTCTTTGTAGCCAAGTTTTTCGGCCGTGCTGACCTTATGTCTTTCATTTCTAACGTCCCTTCACCACAGAGACCTGGTAAATAATCTTTATCTTCTTTTTTTTACTCCACAGTTACACTTTCACTCTAAGTAGTTTGTCACATGATTCTGACAAACTCACTTTGATATAAGCTTTTAGATGAACTAAACTAACTAAGGTTTCTTTTTATGTTATGCAGCTTTGTTTCAATCTTTGTTGTTTGAAGCGTGTGGAAGAACCGTGAACCCCGTTAACGGTGCTGTCGGACTTTTGTGGACAGGAAACTGGCACGTGTGTCAAGCGGCGGTTGAAACGGTGCTCGGTGGCGGAACCCTTAAACCCTTACCGGAGTTTCTCGGTTTAGACGCTCTTACTTCCACCGTTGATGACTCATCTGAAGGAGAAGTCACGTGCAACGACGCGCGGAAGATCCGAGATCCGAACCAGAAAGTCCGGTTCATGAGTTCTGGTGGTAAACGCAAGCGATCAGGTGGTGAAGTTTTGAAGCTTCCGGCGACGACTGATCTTAATCTCCGGTTAACGCCACAGAACGCGTTGACCAACGGTTTCCGGAGGGAAATTCGCCGGCCGGGAACACCGTCGATGAATTCTGAGGAATCTGTGACGACGGTGACGTGCTTGGAAAGTGGGATCGGAGGAGATAACTACGTTCACGACGGAGACCGCAAAGTTCTCAACCTTTTTGTTTGAGAATTTTAATTTTCTTTATGAGATTCGTGTTTTTTGTTTATGGATCGTGCAATTAAGAGGTTACTCGCACGCTATTTTTGTCTTTTTTTTAGTGTTGCTTCATCGGCAATGAAATCCGGTGAGATTTTGTAACACACCGCCACAGGATTTTTCTCTGGTTTTTGTTTAAACAGAGAGAAAGATGAGGGTTCGTCGGTGATGATTTTTCCTTTTTTATGATCTATCAATCATGTTACAATGAACTATTTAAGTGTGACATGAATATTAAATAATTAAATCCTAAGAAGAAACATATTTTTCTTTTCTGTTCTTTTATTATTGTTTTTGTTAGAGTCTAGTTTGGTAGAGTAGTAGTTATTTATCAAAAGGAAATTAGAGCAGTAGTATTGAGAAATTTTGGAGTTGGTTTCTAGTAGAATTAATGAACTTGAATTTATTTTTAAATTATTATTATTAGCTATGGGCTATGGCAATAATTTAGTTACCAAGTACATTTCTCAAAAAAAAAAAAAAAACAAAAATAGTTACTAAGTAACTGAGTTTAGATTTTTTTTTTATTTGACTAAAAGTGATTGAGTTTAACTTTTTTTCAAGGAGAGTTTAACTTGTTAATAAACTTCAATTAAGGTTAAATTAATTGAATAATTGAGTTTTATTTTGGACTTAATTTTTTATCAGTTTCTTTTTTATTAGTTTTATTTTATATATTTTTTCGGTCAATTGGTGGAACATTTTGTTGTATCAAAATTACTTTTAAATATGTCTCGTGAGCTTAACTCAATTGGTAAGGACAATGCATAATATATGTAAGGTTTGAGATTCAAACCTCCGTAAAAAAAATACTTTTAAATATGTAGTGTGCATTGGTGAATAAAAAAACAGGTCTAATTGTTTTTTGTTAAATAGATATATTTCAATAAAGTTAAAAAAAAATTGTGTTAAGAGTACAATACAAGTATTGAAGAAAAATCATGTCTAAGGCTGTGTTTGGTAACACAAAAAAGCTAGCTTATAGCTTGTTGGATTAACTTATAAGCTAGTTGGATGAAGACGTGACGTGTTTAGAGAAATTTTGGAGTTGGTTTATAGTAGAATTAATGAACTTGAGCTTATTTTTAAATTATTATTATTATTATTATTATTATTATTATTATTATTATTATTATTATTATTATTATTATTATTATTAGCTATGGGCTATAGCAATAATTTAGTTACCAAATACATTTCTAAAAAAAAATAAAAAATAGTTACTAAGTAACTGAGTTTAGATTATTTTTTTATTTGACTAAAAGTGATTGAGTTTAACTTGTTAATAAACTTCAATTAAGGTTAAATTAATCGAATAATTGAGTTTAATTTTGGAATTAATTTTTTATTTTTTATCAGTTTCTTTTTTGTTAGTTTTATTTTATATATTTTTTCGGACAATTGGTGAAACATTTTGTTGTATTTACTTTTAAATATGTCTCGTGAGTTTAACTCAATTGGTAAGAAGAATGCATACTATATGTAAGATTTCAGGTTCAAACCTTGGTAAAAAAAATACTTTTAAATATGTAGTGTGCATTGGTGAATAAAAAAGCAGGTGTAATTGTTTTTTGTTAAATAGATATATTTCAATAAAGTTAAAAAAAACCTTTTGTGTTAAGAGTACAATACAAGTATTGAAGAAAAAATCATGTCTAATTGTTTTCAATAAGTAGATACATTTCAATTAGGTAAAACAAAAAAGCATTTCTTTTTTCTTTGTCAAGAGAGATCAAAGCATTTCTTTGAGATGAAATTTCAACTTTCAATCACCTAATTGCCTAAACACTTGTTTGACCTCATCCATATACAATGAGCACGTGGGAGTTGCCTGTGACTCATTCCTGTGTCATTGCCACTATCTACAATCTACCTGGCTTCAATGCAAATCAGATTATCCATCCTTTGAAATGTTCTAAAGTCACATTGAAAAAAATCAAATTTCAAAGTATTATTTTAAAAATTGGGTAGTTAAAATCTCAAAATTCTCTTAAAAAAAATCATCTTAAAAGTATTTTAGAAAATTCAACAAAAACATTCTCTTTCAGTTTCTTTCATAATTTCGTGAATATTTACTAAAAAAAAAAAATATCAATGTTAATATGTGGTTGTGTTTAGGCATGGCATTGGGGTGGGGACGGGTTTTACGTTCCCCGTCCCCATACTCGACTCTAATATACTTACCTGTTACCCTACACATACCTAATATGGATGAGAAATTGAACCCCATCTCTGTCTCCGACGGTTCGGGTATCTCCGTCTCATCCCTGTCCCCGCATTGAATAATTTTTTTTTAATAAAATATATAAGTTTTTTTGCAACCCCTAGATAAATGTTGTATTGCATTATCCAGCAATATACTTATTTAACATTTGTTAGACCGATTGATTTAGTTGCTCCTTTAAATATCGATGATAGTTTTTATAACACGGCAATTATCAAACAAAATAACATGACATTTCAATATAAAGTAATTTTCTGCATTCGGGACGAGTTTGGGTATGAGTTCGGGGTGGGTACCTATATACCCATTACCCGTCTCATACCCGTGTTTTGAAATCGGGGAAAACCCATACCAAAACCTAGTCAAAACGGGAAAATCCGTCAAAATGGGTTTGGTTCGGGTGGGTAACCACGGGTATGAGTTTTGTTACCATGCCTAGTTGTGTTCAACCCACCGTCATATCAAACATGCATTAAATTGGTGAATAAGCAAGCCATGAGAGACAAACATAGTTCTATGTTTGCTCGGAAGCGGGCTGACAACAAGCAATAAGACAACATAATTTTTTTTGGCACAAGTCTTATTTTTTGATAGAACATTATGTTGTCGTTTGATTCATATAGCTGACTTATTTAATAGGATTATGCTTGATGGTTGTTGCTGCTGCATTCTAACAAGTGAATAACCAAAGTCTTTCAAAAATTAAAAAGTGATTAACCGGAGATTAGGAATGCTGAATGGAGAAGGAAGCATAACTTGTTAGGCGACGTTTGGAGGATACAAGGAGGCGTACAAACTACAACGACAGACTAGGAATCAAGGAGCTACAATAAAACCTGTTGATTGTCTTTTGTCTCTGTCCATCATTTGTCTTTATCAAAGCAAAAGCTATATGGTTTGCGTCAGCTTCGAGTGTTGGCACTCTATTAAGAAGTATTTCCTCTCTAATCTTGTTTTTTATTTATATTTTTATGACATATTGACAAACGTTAACATTTACATGTTAAAGAATTCAATATTTTGTACATTTAATTTTTTGAAGTCAAAATATTAATTTATTTATGGAAAAATTTATTTTTAATTTTTTTAACAATTAAAATGTATTTTTCGGCTATGAGTAACCACAACCCTAACATGTATTATCGATGTGAAATATACATTGACGTTATGTTTAATATCTATCGAAGAATTTGTCTGACCATCTATAATATGATTAATCCAACTTCCAAGGGCTAATAGATGTTATACCATAATTTTGGACCTAAAAATACTAGCTCAATTCTTCTTTTCTTGCATTTCAAGTCATTTGAATTTGTCGTTGATCAATTGCACCTTCCTCTGCATCTTATTTCAATGTTATTTGCAAAATTCATGAAAAAGGGTATTTTAGTCATTTCCTGCATTCAAATTCATTTTAGTCCTTGAAAATTGTTTGTGTCTTTTCATTTGATTTGTATAAGTCCTTGTTTCGCTCTCATGTTAAAATCCATTTCAAAAAATTACATTTGAAGTCATTTTGAGTCAGTTTAGCCCCTAGGGGCATTTTAGTCATTTCCTATGTTAAAATTTCTTTCAATCTTTGAAAAGTTGTCCCTGAGTCCTTTCAATTGGTTTGAATGAATTTTTGTTTAATTTCATGTTAAAATCCATTTCAAAAATCACATTTGAAGTCTTTGAGTCAGTTTAGCCCCTAGGGGCATTTTAGTCATTTCCTGTGTTAAAATTCCTTTTAATCCCTAAAAAATTGTCTCTGAGTCTTTTAATTTGCTTGTATAAATTCTTGCTTTAATTCCCTGTTAAAAAATTATTTTAAAATTGCATTTGAGTCATTTTGAGTCATTTTAGTCCCTAAGGGCATTTTGGTCATTTCACACGAAATTTTGACGGAGAAAGGTTACTTTGAAGTACTTCATTTCAGTAATTGGTTCATTTTAGTCCGTTTTGTTATTTTTAATCGTTTCACTTTACGTTAATTTTCAAAATTACTTTTTTTATGCAACTTTAGTTAATTTTGCATTTTAGTCCTCAAGTTGTTAAAATTGCATTGTAATTCATTTTTGTCCAAGAAGTTAGTTACGCCACATGTCCTACTCCTATTGGTCCAAAAATTCACACATCACCTATATAATGGGTCCCATGGTCAAAGAGTCAACACACTAATCATTTTTCACAAATATACAAAAATCACAAAAAATCAATTTTCTTTTCCCTCTTTCTTCTCCAAATCGCAAGCCCCTCCATCACCACCATAACCAACTTTTTCCACCACAACAACCTCCATAACAATCTCTTTCCACCACCTCTAACCACCCTAACTAACTTCTACCACCACAACTTCATCTTCAACCTCTCTCTAACCACCACAATCTTCTTCCTCCACCATCATCATCAACAACATCCACCATTAAAATTCACCACAAAACCTCCATAACCACCACAACCTTCATCTCTAACAAACTACAACCACCACAATTAACCTCAAACCTCCACAAATCCATTACCAAATTCAAGGATTCATCCAAAATATTCATCAATACAAACCTTCAATTCCACAAAAATCACATCCATGAACAACATCACTCAAATCATTTTCTAAATAAACCTTGGGATCAAATCCCATTGAATTTTCCTTTTCTTTTCTTAAATAAAATCTTAATGAATTTTAATCATACTTTGACTTTCATTTTGCAAAATAACTAATTCCACCTCACTTTTTCCAATCTTATGCCCTTGAGGCCTCTTTTCCTCATTCTTCAAATTCCAATTTTCAAACTTAAAATCAACCAACAAAAACAAAAATATTTTTAGAAGAGAACTACGGTGGATTTGATCCCTTAACTGGGTACGTAGGCAAGGAATCAAAATTCCTTCAATTCAAATAAAATAAAAATTCAAACACTTTCTTCTCCCTCCAATTCTTGACTTAGTAAGCTCTTAGGTGTAAATATCACTTTCAAATATCATTTAAAAATAAAGCGCGCGCATAGAAAATAAAGACGGTTCCTATAGGATACTATAGTCGTTATGGGTGCCTAACACCTTCCCGTAGCGAAAACAACTCCCGGACCTCGATTCTCAAGGGTTTTGCTTATTTTTTCCCTTCCCAAGAAAAAATGAGATATCAAAGGTTAAAAAGGTTCAAACGTAATCAATGTTTGACACCCGAAAACCAAGATAAAACAATAGAATAATGACTTTAATGTTGAGCATCAACCGTCGAGATGCGAGTTTAAAGTTACATGTTAATACTATGACGCTTGAATCAGTATAAGAGATATTTAAATGATAGAAGTTGTGTACATTGCATTTTTATGAAGGGTGCCTTTTATAGGCTTAGTTTTGGAGTCGTTGATTAAAATTAATGGAAGCCATTTCAACACGACGCACCATCAGTGTTGAGCTCTGCCTATTCCAAGCCTTCGAGTCGTTACATTATGGACAATTTCCCCATAAGTTGGAGGCATTGATGAGACAAAATTATACAAGGTCAATTGACATGATCCAGTAGATGTGATTGAACCGAAAATTTTTTTGGGTAGTAGTTGGAGGCACTGATGAGACGAAAGGGTCCAAGGTAAATTGACATGGTTTAATAGATGTGATTGAACCCTAATATTTTTTGAGCCTTTTGAGCATGAATGCCTTTGGCCATCCCAAAACAACAATTTTTCTTCTCAATATATTTTTTTTCTTCCATTTACAAGACTCAATTTCTAACCATTGTTTAAGATATTTGAGTTTAGTTTCATGGAATCAATGTAGGTTGTCTCTGATCTCTAATACTAGTATTAGAAAGTTGATCTGGTTGGACCTAAGAAGATGGTTGGTCGGATGAGATTCGTTGTGTGGAAGGATCGAGTTTTGATCTAACCGCCGCGAGCCTGGTTTTATTAAGCCGTCCGTTGATAGTCCTTCTCCACCAGATGAGGTGGTGTACCTACTTGTGCTCTAACGCCCAAGTCAACGAGGGGCTCAAGAGTTATGCGGCTATAATATGGATAAGAACTGTCATACCTGATCCAAGGCTAAGTTTGGGTATAAATAGTGGACAAGTATGGTTTGAATGTCAAGCCTTAACTTGCAAGTTGTGTCTGGAGGTACAGACATGAGCAACTCCCGGTCTCAAGGGTAAGTAACTCTCGGTCGACGTGAGCGTGTGCAACCTTCAGACCGATGACTGACTCTCAGCCTGCACTGTAATCTGTGGATTTTAAGGCATATCCATCATATATTATCGCCTGTTTAATGGATTCGAGTCATACCCGAGTATAGTCGGATTGAACCTTAGATCAGATCGGAACAAAAGTTAATTCTAATAAAAGTAAAAGAAAGTATATAGAAGAAGAAAAAGAGCCCATAAAATTATATAACTTTTAATTTGTTGTAAAAAAATGTGAAAGAAAATAAAGATAAAAAATTTCTCATGCTTTTTAATTTAGTAGAGTGTAAGAAAAGAAAAGGATATACATTACAAAATAACAAAAGTGACCTTAAATAAAAGTGTGTTTTTTTACCTTGGTAAAAAATATTGAAAATGCTAAGCAAACGTATTAATATCATCCCTTACTTGTAAAGCTTATTACGTGAAGCTATTGTTAACCCTATATTTTTCCCTCTAATTAGCTATCATTAATTGCTAAGATGTAAACCCTAATAAAGTTTTCCCCCCATCGGATGTGCTATTTGAAATTCAAAATTTTGCCTCATTCCCATGTTTGTGCATTCCGAAATTTGCTATTACCCTGGCTATTGTTATGTCCCTACCTATTCTCATGCAACATTAAGTGCACTATTCAGTGAATATGACAACCGTTCCATATTATCAGACTTTTGGTATACTTAAGTTGGAATTCATCAGCTTTTAATTCTTTATGTGCGTTTCTAATGCATACAATGGTAGCTCTTCACACACACTTTTATTCTATAAATCCCAGCATATTTTTAGACAGAACTACAACCTTGCATCTTCTTTTCATCTTTAACATTCAACATGGCTGGAAGAAACATTGAAACTCTTATGTCATATCACTGTCTCACAGGTAACTCTGATTGAACTGATCTTATACTTTTCACGTTGTAATGTTCAGCCTATGTCAATGATCATCTCCTGCCGAGTACTTCTCTTATCTCCTATCGTCACAATATCAATGACATGGTTATTGATTTTCTGAAAAGGCTGACTGAATATGAAGTGACCAAAGGGCTTTTGGTATGATTTTAATTCCTTTATTTTTTATTTGTCAGTTTTGCATTGTGTTGCGCAAATGTTTGATACAGCATCTACCTCTGTGAAAATGGTGGACGAATGCGGCAACTGCTGCGACTGTGTTTTAATTTTTGAAACTGCTCCTTATTGGTGGACAGTGGAAGAGGTTTGTGGAGGCTCCCAGGCTGTGTGAAGGTGTGCGAATCACGCTTGGTGCTCCTATGGCTGGGAAGAACGATATCGTTTATGTGACTGTTATATACAACTAGACCTTGATGGCCTCATTGGATTTTTTAATTGGATGACATTAAAAGCTGAGAATTTGAATATGTTGTTATTTTTAGTTTTGAGTTTGATAAGTCTATTTGATGTTACAAGGAATCTGCCTTCTATCTTTAGTATTTTAACTATTGTTTGATGTAATAACATTTGTCCAAGCCTCAAGTATTGGTTTTCAATGAAATAATTGCAAGTTTTTTAGCATATTTTTTCAAGTAGATTAGTTCCAGCCCTATTTGTATCATTCAATTGACTACTTTACCTAAAATAAACCCCAGGGAGAATGCACGTTGTTGAATATTCATCACAACTTTCTGGTGGAGTTTTGCTATTTACTTGCTTCACAAAAAATTCAGAATAATTATTCACCGTGATTTCTATGCTTGCCCCTTTTGCTTTCTTTAACATATTAGCTTCATGGTGTAAATATTGAGAACTTGAGAGAGAAGATAATGGCATTTCATTCTTGATGATATGAGAAAAATTTTCAAGTTAATAAACAATTGAGAAAAATATAGCTGACTCTAATTGTTTGTGACTTCAACTCACCATCCTCAGCTAGCTTTTGTATTTTACTAATGGCCCTTTCATCTTTTGTATTTTTGTCCTTTCATTTTGCTTATTTTGCTTAATATCTAAAACATGGAGAGTCGTTATTTGATAAAGAGGTCTCCAAGAAAAAAAAATGGTGTAAAGGTAGGAATCAATGAGCAAGGGATGGAAAGATATAAGACATGTGGGCCACTGACAGACATCACAAACTGTGAGTAATTCTCTTTCTTCATGTAAAAAACTCATGTGCTCATCTTCTTAGGTAGGATATGGTGCATATTTAATGAAAGGCTTTGTTGTTAACAAATAGAGAAATGATATTTTGACAACCACTTTTTGATAACTTTTGAACAACTTTCTCTCTCATACTCACATGATGTTGTTATCTTCTCTCTTCCTTTTTCTCTCTCCATTGTTTTTGACTAATAAGAAGTGAGAAAAACAACGTTGTCAACAAAGTTGTCATCAAATGGATGTCAAAATATCATTACTCTAACAAATAACATACGTTATTCTTCTTAGGTAGTGGATGGTGCAAATTTATGAAAAGTCTTTATGGACAAAAGATGGCATGGTCATATAAGTTTATATGAATATTATTAATAATTTTTCAACAAGCAAAATATGAAGATCATTTTAATTTGTTTTTCAGCGTCTCATATGAGTAAATTCATATGTTTCACTCACATACATTACAAA
Source organism: Medicago sativa (assembly GCF_051527215.1). NCBI lineage: Eukaryota > Viridiplantae > Streptophyta > Magnoliopsida > Fabales > Fabaceae > Medicago > Medicago sativa. Next base: position 8,079,950 of record NC_140753.1, read on the forward strand.
ATGTGAAAGTGTTTTTCATGTAAACCATTCATTTGCACATCTACAGAGGTTTGTTATTCAATTACCAAGTGTTTATACATTTTCCACATTGAGAGAGAAATCAAATATTCAGAACAGAAACACAAATTTTCAAAGACCGTAGAATCCTAGGACGTGTAGTATAAAAAATCCACATTTAGGAGAAGGTACAATAATTTATGTAATGGTGATGCATTTTAATTAACTATACATTACTATCGATTGACAATAGTTATTTATTAAATGTCCTTTTATTGTGTTTCGGTATTCTTTTCATATTGAGATTAACAACTATATTTCGGCTCATAAGACCCGTGCGGCGCACGGGTCTTCAATCTAGTAGTATTCTAATTAACCTCACTTCCTTCCTTTTCTTCCCATTTTGGGAGTAAGGGATTTTTTATGTTAGACACAAGAATTGTTTTGCCTCAATCTCTCTTGCAAGACACAAAATGATTAGTATTTTCCCCACCTTTGTTTCCCTTCCTCACCTTTCTTTCCTTTTTATCGTTCTCCTATTCAAAACAAAGCATAAATGAGGTGGAGGTGGGAGCCACTTCAACACAAACCATACAAACTACAATGTATTTTGCTAAATTCTTGGATAATCCAATTAGTACTTGAGAAAAAGCCCCTCCAAATCTTAGGGTTTGGTGGCCTCCCCCCACCTCCATGGTGGGTTTCTTCCCCCACCTCTTTTTGGTGGTATTTCCCTCCTCTTGTAGTAGGAGCATCCTCATTTCCCCTCATCTATCTCTTCATCCTTTTCTAGAATTTTTCTCACTCACCAATGATCTCCTTTCTCCACCACGAGCCGCCGCTAAGCCTTCCTTTCCGCCTATGCGACCACCACCCGAGCCACCACCACAAAACAATGAAAGGGTTGTCATGGTTGTCTCCCCCATCTCAAATCCGAAAACAGTGTTTCAAGTTCTCTCCCTCATGGCTGCTCCCCCACCTTCATGGTTGACACCCACCCACCCTCCACCAAAACCACCATGGCTAGGATGCGACCTAGATCTCTTGCTTGCTGATGTTTCTCTGGTCCACTCTTTTAATGGTTTGTTTTGTGTTTTATTGTTAATTTTATTTTGTTTTAAGTATGTCTTCATGGTGTTTGAAGAAATGTCCCAAGGGAGCTTAACTTACTGGAACAGAATTTTGATTGCAAAACTACTTGCGGCACCCACCGATCTCAACATCCTCACCACCAAACAAATTGATTCTAGGCATGTGAATACTTTGGACAAATTCGAGACCATTAATAGTCGAACTGTGCTTGCAGAAGTCAAAGAAATGATCCGTAATTGGATAGATTTAAAGACTTTGGACTCTCTTTTCAACTTTGCCATAGATCATATGTGGAAGAATTTGGCATGGTTGTTTGGATCTAAGGATGGGAAAGGATTTGCCTCTTTGTATTTGTATTTGTATTTGTGTTCTGTGTATCAAATCTTGGTTGACTTAGTTTTCATGTTTAGCTTTAGTGTGTGGATGGGGTATGTCCCAACACATTTGTTTGTTAATGCAGCTAGTTATGTTGCTCCTTGTATCAATGATGGCTGTGTTCCGACTTCTGTTTAATGAAAGTTGTTTCACTTCAAAAAAAAATAAATTAGTACTTGAGAAAAAGAAAACAAAACCAATTTGAGGTTGAGTTGAATTGAATGGAAAGCAAGTGCAACAAATGACTTTTCTTTCTGCGATGCTGCGTCTCGCCGCATTTGCCATGGACCCCACGGAACCTTTCCCATTTTTCAATTGAGGTTTTCCCCATACAGTTCACCTATGTTTCCACTAATCTATAAAATATGAGAAAAAATGAGTAGACTTTCTTTTATTAAATTAAACAAATAAGCAGATTTTTTTGAGTGATAAGATAAATAGATTATCTATAAGAAATCTTTACTTATTTCCTTCATTTTAAATTTTGGGTCGTTTTAATATTATATTTTTGGTCTAAAAGAATAATTTTAATTTTAACATATACTTTATTTTCATTTTTCAACTATAGAATATGTATACTCTTTACATTGATAAATAGTAATTGTAAAACAATAAATAAAGAAGTTTAAAAGTATAGTAATTTTTTAAGGAAAGTATTATAGTACAAATAACTGCTTTCGGTTTGAGGTTACTTTAAGACAAATTACCAACTCCAGAGGAATTATGAAAAAGAGGTGTTATTTAAGATGTCACCAACAATGTTGTGTTCCATGTTTTAGAGAAATTAAAACAACTATTCATTTATTTGCAAGCTGTTTAAAGACGAGATAAATATCCGAGCTTACAATATTTAACTAGATGGGTTGAAACGCATCAAGGTGAAAAGATGAATTGGTTGATGAATTTTTACTCTTCAAAACAACTATTCATTTATTTGCAAGCTGTTTAAAGACGAGATAAATATCCGAGCTTACAATATTTAACTAGATGGGTTGAAACGCATCAAGGTGAAAAGATGAATTGGTTGATGAATTTTTACTCTTCAAAGAGGTTTGCAAATGGAAGATTGGGAGGAACATGTCTCATCTTGATGCAGAAGGGTTTTCTTAATAATTTAGTAGTATTTTATTATTTAATCCTAATTTCTTAGAACTTTCTATTTTGTTTCAGTTTGTTATTTTTGCCTCATTAGGGTTTGTTATTTTCCTATTTAAGCTTAACGGTTGTAGTTTAAGAGATAACTATTATTCAATTAATAATATTTTAGAGAGTTTTTATCAATTTCTGGTGGATTTCGTAACCCTATTTTCACAAGTTCGTCGCTTGCGAACTTGTCTCTTTCAATCTAGGTTTAGCTTCTGCTAACCTACACTTCCGTACTCGTCACATCTAATTTAGTTAGCTATGACAAGGAGTGTTTTTTTTTTTTTGAAGAACATGACAAGCAGTGTTTGGTTTGAGCATAATGCTATTATTTTTAATGAGAAGGTAGCAAATATTATGGAAGTGGTTGACAAAACCAAGCAGATAACATGATATCTGTTTATTTTCAGTGAAGAAAGAAATATGAACCTTGTTTTTGCTAATTAGTAGGATAACTCACTCTCTTGTTTCCAATGTATTTTAACTGTTTGTAGTGTTTGTAGTGGGTTTGAGTATCCCTTATACTAATGAAATCATTTTGCTTATAAAAAAAAATCAATGAAAATATTTCTTAATACGTGTGCAAGATTTTTAAAGTACCAAATATATGAAATAAAGGAAGTAATTGATTTTATGGAGTAATTTTATTTTTTGGTCAGGTAACTTAGTGGCCATAATTCACCTTATAAGGTGAATAAATGGGGTGTCCGGGGTTCGAACTCCGGTCCCTGCATATAATAATGCATTGTCCTACCAACTGATTTTATGGAGTAAATTTTACTCATGTCTTTGAGAGAATTTTAAATCATACTCCCTTTCTCTCGTGTGTAAATAAACACACCCGTTCATTAAGAAGTAAAATATAGAATAGATTTTACACTTGGACCAATAATGGATTCGACCAACAATAAATTGTCTTGGATTTTAATTTTATCTTGGATTGTTTCATAGTTTATAATAATATTTAAAATTATATACAAATGATATTATCATATTATGAATAAAATATAGAGAAAGAAACATGCATGGCATGTTGTAGGAGTATATTTATACGTCCAATTAAATTATGTCAAACAAATATTCATAAAATCATTTTAAGAATTTCTCTAAAAAAAATATTTAGGAATTAATCTATGAAAATGATAATATAGAGTAATTTGAGTAGATGTGTGTACAAAATTGTTTCAAACCGTAAATTTTATACAACTAAAATGATAATTTGAATATCAGAAGTCTTAAAAAAGAAAATTGAATATTACATATAGCTTTTTCTTTTAGCCATATTACATATAACTATATCAAATAATTGCAAATCAAATACTAAAAAACTATAAGAACATTGGATATCTTGGAAGACCAATTTAAATATCTAACTTTCTTCCTTCAAAAAAATCTATAACTTTCTATTTATTAGTATCTATTGTATGCGACAAATTTTTAGAATAAAAAAGAACAACTGAAAAATAAATAAAAACAAAAACAGCAAGTAAAATATCATTTATCTTTCAACCCACTACTGTCTCATATCTGTGTGTGTGGTTTGCTTCCTCCTCTTTGGTTGGAAATAGAATGACTTTGTCTCTCTCCTACACGATCACACCTAATCACCAACAGCTTATGACATCATGTTCCAGCCACACCCCACAGGCTTCTTTGTACCAATCCTTTTTTGGGTACAATGTACCAGTCCTTTTTTATTCGCTTTACTCTACCTTTTTCCATTGACGATTACTCCAGTTTAAATTAAAGCAAAATGAAGATAGTAACAACAAAGCCTTGTCTAGGTCTTCCACTTTCACTTTAATATTTGCCAAGTCATTAAGAATATTGTTGAATTTCGTCAATTGCTCGGTGATAAGTTTAGATCATCATCGTAAATGAGTAGAGTTGTTGTTTTAAAAGTTATATATGAATCAAAGATTTTGTCATGTACAATGACTCCAACTTAGCTCGCATCAATGTCGCGGTAGCTTTCTTTACGACATCTCTCAAAACCTTATCTTTGAGACATAAAACAATAACACTCTTTGCTTTGTCTATCATCTCACGCTTCTCCGTTTGTGTCAAAGTAGCCGACATCGCCGCTTCACCCTTTAATGCTTCTACACACTTTTGTGTCAAAATCGCTTGCATATTAACTTTCTTAAACCCAAAATCAATACTTCGGTGAACTACTTGATGTCCCACTTTGAATCCATGATACACACTTTATCAAATAATCACACCGTTAAAAACTTCGGTGTGTGGAGCAAAGGAAGTAGTAATCAATGAGTAAAGTAGCCTCAAGCAACAAAAACAACAAACAAATCTAGATATAAGTGTTAAACAACACTACAAACATATTCAAAGCAACAAAGATAAGAAAGAATGGAAGAAAACAACACATCAATATTGTTTACCCAATTCGGTTCAAAATGACCTACTATGAGGGAGTGAACAACTTTATGATCCACTATGAATAAACACTCACGAAGAACAAATGAATTTTCCACCCGTTTTTAAGTCATACACACTCATAAATGAATCCTAAGAGAAAATACTAAAGGAAGTTTTTTGATCTTTCCAATAATGAAATCTCATCACCTAACGTGTTTACCAATGTTTTCCAATCCAAGAAATATACTCTCATCAAAGACACTCAATCATAAACACTCAATCCTAAAGTTTTCTCCTTTGGTTTGACAAGTTTCTCTCTCTTAAAGCTCTCCCCAAAACATGAAGAATGAAACCTTAAATAGTGGACAAGACTCGAGAAAATTGTGTCTCAGTTTTTACACATTGTGCCACACTTTGCAGCTCGTACAAAGTACGAACTGACCGTTATCCACTAAATCTTGTCACAATTTCTTCTCTTCGTGCCACGATTATTGTCGAGACAAAACCTAAACTAAATCATCACGATCTCATCAAATCATACCATGATTTTTGACGAAGCTTCAACGTCAATTTTGAGTAAATTCAACAATAGTTAATATAATAGTTTTTTATTTTTATTTTATTAATAGTTTTATAATATTGTACCTTTTTAAGGGACTATAGTACTGGACTTGTTGTTATAGAAAATGTACAAGATTTTTTTTAAAGGAAAAAACAAATGTTCAAGAATTGACAAGCACCGTTTTTAAATATTTAGATTTTGTCCATTATTTGCAAGTTACCATGAATTGACACCTTGGGTCTAATTGAGAGTGGATGAGTGACGTTGCTACACTATAATTTGTTGCTCGTGTTGCCTTATAAGTCATAAGATTCCCTACGTATTAATTCTCTTAATTGAATTTCTATCAAATTTTTTCAAATGTTTCATATCAATCATTAAACTCAGTCTCTTTTTTATTCCACTTTTATTTCTTTTATCTCTCTTATATTTAATGGTTGAGATGAATATATTAATAAAAAACAAGGATTTCGGTTTAGAAAATCAATTCCCATAAGGCTAGAAAATCATATTTTTTTAACGTACCATTTTTAGTGAAATTTTATCTCTTTCACACATTTTTCTCCATCTAATATTTTGAGATTTTATCTAAAGAAATCTAAATTCAATTTCCTTCAAATCAACAATACTTACCAAAAACTAATTACATGGATTATTTTAGATTTGTTGTGATATCCATGTATATCCACGTTTCAGAGTTTGCAGGCATTGCCTGCTGTTGTTTTTTCCTAGATAAATACGAGTATATGGCCCTTCAATTATTTGAAGGCTACCTCTTCTACTTTTGTTCCAAATGCGCAGGGTCAGTTTTCCAGTTTCCATGATAGAAGTGGCTCTAATTCTTTCAAATAAAAAATAGGCTCCCGTTTAGTTTAAATTTGATAATTTAAAAGTGAATGATTCAGTTGAAATGTGCAGCCTGCTACTCCAGAATGGTCTAAACTCTAAACCGTTGATGGATTGGATCAATTGTAATGTTGATTGTGCCCTTTTTGAAGCCCAAGGAAAATTTGGTGTTGATATTTGTTTTCGAGAAAACCTTGGACAATTTATCCAAGCTCACTCAATGATTTTTCCCTTTTATTCCAACTGCAGCTGAATGTGAAGCTACCGCTATACAACAAGCCCTCCAAATTTCTCTTGATCTTGGTCTCAATCGGGTAGTATTCGAAACAGATTGTCAGCTAGTTGTGAATGCAGTCCTTGGTAATAGCTCTTATGTGAATGAGTTAGGAATTTTACTCTCTAATTGTAGGACTTTGCTTTTTTTCTAATGCTAGTTATGCTCTAGCTTATGTTAGGAGACAAGTTAATAGAGTTGTTCAAAATCTTGCTCGAGCGTCTATATTACATGTTAGTCCCACTACTTTCTATCGTCCTCCATGTTGTATTTACTCTATTATTTTAGATGAAATGAAATGAGTTATCTTTCCCTAAAAAAGAGAGTAAGATATTTCACATATTAAAAACAATAAAAAATTAATACATTTTTTGACAAGCAATAATTTCATTCAAGACTTTATTGTAACTATAATTGAGCTCTCTCATTGAGAGCAATGAAATTGACCATCCAAATTAATCGATAATTAAAATAAACATCAAATTTCCAAAAAAATCATATTTGTTTTATATATTTTTTAAGCAAATTGTGAGTAGATGAATCTACGACATCTTAAGTAAATTAAAATTAAATAGAAAGAGTACAGAAGACTAGAGGACATGGAATTTGACCCAATAAAACCCAAAGAAATTAAAAACAATCCTAGTGGGTAAAACAAAAAAACCTAGAGGTACACATGAGCTACAAATCCCAATCCAAGCAATCAATCATCCACTCACAACTAGCATAATCCAGGGCATTAGCGTAGAGATGCGAAACCAATTGCAAAAAACAGAGGTGCGTGACTTGATGAGCATTGGATCTAGATTTTTGATTACAACGAGTGAATGTGACTGCCAATACAGTAATGAATCCACACACTCACAATTCACCAAGGCCAAGTGCAACAAACTCACAACTACTTCTAGCTTAACAGTATGACAAGGTTAAGTACACACGATGAACTCAGATCATGGGATGAATCCAAATCGACTAACTGACCAGAGCTCAAAACAAACTGGAATCGCGATAGACAAAACTGACCACATCGGATAAGGAACCAACAACAAACCCTTTAGGGTTTCAAAGCAACACGACAATTCCGACCAAGGTAGGGCAGCTACGCCAGCCTCTACCTTCGAGTTTCAAAAAACATATTGAAACACTGAGTAATTTATTATACATGTCTAGCACAATTGATCGATTGTTGCCCAAACATATTTGATTTCTTTTTGCCAAAAGAAAGAAAGAAAAAACTAGAAAATATGCTTGATAAACATAAATACATCTCTCTCTTATATTAATAATAATATTAGCAAAAAAAAAATATTAATAGTAAGTTTAATTGCACTTTTGGTCATACCATTTTGATAATTTTTGGAATTTGGTCCCCGAATTTTAAATCAACAATTTTAACCCACCTATTTTAATAATTTTTGGAGTTTGGTCTCTGATAGATATCTGGCAAGTGTACCAAAAACTATCGAAGTAGTAAAAATATCGATCCACAAGGACTGTGTTAATTTCAAGTGTAGCAAGCGCGTTATACGTTAGGATGTGTAAAGTTTGTATTAGGTTGCCCTAGGCAGTAAGGTTTGGTTTTAATCAAATTTGATTAGAATAAAAAGAGTTTGAAAGAAAATTATATTGAGATGAATGGTTAAGCCGGTGAATCTACTATTGCTTTATATGAAAAAGTCTTCCTCTCTCTACTCTCAATTATTACTCAGTTTTTACGATAAATTAACTAAGTGACTTTGATCAATCTCTCGCATCAAAGCCCTTTCCTAAGCTATAACCCTATTAATCTCTTAACGTGATTGAATAACCGTGGAAGCAATATTGGAACGTTAATTCATGCATCATAACCCTCAATTTCCTATCTCTAGGCTCCTAGTGTTGAGTCAAACAAAATTACTATTTCAGGATTAAAAGCTAGGGCTAGTAGTCATTCAATTCCTAAGATCAATTCATGTGATTGCAAGAAGCTAGGGCTAGTAGTCATACAAAACAATAATCATGAAAAGCAATAAACACAAGTAATTCTGAATAAAAACTGAATAGCATTGATTGTATAGAGAGTTCAACTACAAAATCATATATTACAAAAGTTTCATCATGGCTTAACCAAACTAAGGGTTTAGCTACTCATAGCTAAACAATCATAAGAAATAACAAGAGAAAACATACATAAATCTAACCAACAGGGTGTTGGTATGAGATTCAGGGCTCGTTCCTTGGTCTCCTGTCGTCCTTGATGCTCAAAATCGCAATAATAATCGGTACCAAAACCCTTGCTAGCAGCTGGATATTTATAGAAAGAAAATTAGGGTTTCAGAAAAGCCCATCATCGTGCCACGTTACTGGCTGGTCGTGGCACGATGCTTCATTAATCCTACGTGGCAGCAGACAAAATCAACCATCGTGGCACGTTGCATGTTGCTTCGTGCCACGAAAATTCCAGTGCTGAATCCTTTGTCCCACGTTTCCTTCAACGTGCCACGAACGTGATAAACGTGGCACGATGGTTGAGTTTTAGGCAATTTTCCTAGGTTTCTTGAAGTTTCTTCTCTTGAGCTCTTGTTCCTGTTTTAGCTTGATTTCCCCATGAATTCATTGCAGTTGACTCTCTAAATGTTATAATAAAGACCTAAATATGACTTAAAAACTAATGTTGATGCACTGTCATCACAACCCCAAACTTAAACCATTCCTTGTCCTCAAGGAATCAAATTTGCAAATGGAAAAATCGCAGTGAGATAACAACTTACCAACCAATGATGTGCTTAAAAAGTTCACTCCTTTCCGGTGTAATGATGTACCGGATGCCTAGCTCATACCACCAAATCCACAACTCCACGCAATTGTTTGAATAGGGTCACACAATCATCATGCAGGTCTGCTGTATTACCATAAGCTTGAAAAATTTCTAAACTGTCAATCAAAGTCAGAGTCAAGTACACACTTTTAAGGTCTTTCAGGGTTATAACGGGGCTTAGGTGAAAGGTGGATATAATTTGGGAAGTAGTTTTATAAAACAATGAAGTTAAGCTCATACTACTTGGATATCTTTGGTAACAACACAGAAAACCAATCTCCTTCCTTTCAAATTTAAAACAGAAGAGTACTAGAGAACTTATTCTTTTGAGACATATAAACATTGTTGGTCTCATACACAAGATTCTTTTCTTTTCATTCATTCATTTTTTTCTGCACATTTCCAAGTGCTTTTCAAGAGATAAAATGTAGAATTTAGCAATTTTTCTTTTCTTGGTTCTCTAGTACCCCCACCCCAAACTTAGTAAGTTGCTAATTCCAGAAGCAACCCCAAACTTGAACATTTCACAACCTAAAGAGCTTACTTCAAACAAATAATTGGGACATTGATTCCTAAGGTCTTCTAGGTTTGTAATGTGGCTTGACACCGAACAAAAAAGATCTATACCTAATGGCTCAAATTGGCTTTACAAAGGATAAATAATTCATAAATCAAGGTAGGCTCAAAAAGGCTCAAGGTACCAAGCACTTTGCCTTAGTGTGTACAAAACAAGACCAATCAACAAATAGAGAAATATCGCAAGTTCTAGAAACAGCAGTTGCATGGAACACTCATATATGTAAAATTGGAAAAATAAAAATTTGGCTATGGACCTTACAAGTTGAGATATCTGGGAGTTGTGGCTACCTACTTCCTTTGCCGAACACTTCCCTTTGAATTAGGCATCATCCTCCTTGAACTCTTTGGCATATCATTGGTATAGCATTGTTATGAAACTGATAAATTTCCACAAACAAACAGATTCATCAATAATAAACAAAGGAAAGCATCACAAACGGTGGGGATTAAAGTTAAACAACGTGCAAATCAAGTAAAATGTTCAAACGGAATAAAAATTACATCAAAATAAAAGAAACAAAAGATAGAAAACTGAAAAAGAAATTTGGACTCCAAGTCCATCATTGCTCATCATCATCAGTGGCCTCTGGATCACCCTGCAAGCCAGCATAAAATTCATTCACACTCTGATCACTGGCTGCCTTCCCACGAGCAAAGTCGGATCGAAGACGACCCTCTCTCTCACCAGCACGTCTCCTCTGCTCCACAAAGTAGTCCTCCATGTTGGCCTCAGTGCCAAACCGGTCAAAAGCATTGCTCTGCAGCGACCTCTGACGGTGCTGATCAGCAGCAAGAGAAAGCTCCGCTCCAAAGTAGGGACCGTCCACATACAGCTGTGATGATGTGTCCTGAGCCCAGCAAGCCATACCTCCTAAGTAATCCAGCATCATCGGGTGTAGTGGTGGGTATTGAGGCGTATCCTCCTGCATAGGCTGTGCCTGAGATGATCCTCCACGCTCTCTCTGAACCGGTGGTCCCTCATGACCCTTCTTCTTTTCAAACTTCACCATAGCGGTATCATCAATGTCTCCCTTTGACTTTAACATGATGTCCCCATGCTCCTCAGGAACACCCTTCACCTTGCACAATGCGTTGATCAAACAAACATGCCCCAAATGGACTGAAGTTCCACAATCTGCCATTTGTTGAATGCTCAAGTTGATCAAACGCCCAACATTAATCCCATGTCCAAAAATGATCGCCTCCACAATGTATAACCGCTCCATAGGCAATTCAGAAGTCGCGGACACACTCTCCAAAGTAGAATGAATGAATGAAGCCCAAGCCTTGTATTGTGGCTTGAGATCCACCACATCCATCCTTGTAGGAAGACCAATAGCTCTAGACCGCGCATAATCCACTCCCACCTCTCCAATTTCATGCAAAATCTGCATTAGCTCATCGTCGGTCAGAAAATTTCTTTGACTCCTCGACCTCCTCCATTCCACATGACAATCTCTTGGAGGCTTCAACCGTAGAAGTGCATTGATGGCTCTAGGGCTGTAATCAATCTTCTTCCCACGCACAAAGGCAACATTATCCTTCCTTTCATAAGCGTTTGCAAAGAATTCAAGAGCAATAGTACGATTGCCCTCTTTAGTAACCAAATCGTTCAACTTTTTCCACCCAAGGGCATTCATCGTAGTTTCAAATTGTGGGTACCTCTGGAGATTGACGAAATCGAACTTACGTTCGCCAGAAAACTTGAATCCTTTGACTTTCTCGAACCGTTCGGCATGCACATCATCTTCAAATTTCTCATAAGTGGGTTCAGGAGGTGGTTGGGTTGATTGGGTGTTGCGGGTTGTTCTAGAACGTTTGTGGGATGATGAGGCCATTTGTAGAGTGAGGGTGAGATGGTTTGGGATATGGGAAGATGAAGATTTGTAGGTTAGGGTTAGTGAAAGAAAGATTTGGTTGAATTTGGGGTTAAAGATTATTTGGTTGGTTATATATGTGGGTTAGGTTGTTTGTAGGGTTAAAAACTTGATTGTATGAGGGTTAAGAACGAATCTGAGAGGAAGAGGAGGATTAGGGCGAAATTTGGGCAGAGTTTCGGTAGGGAGAATGGAATAATGAAAAATTTTGTGAAGCATGTATATATAGGCAAGGGTCATCGTGCCACGTTGGGTGATTGTCGTGCCACGAAATGGTCTGTAACGGTCAAATAATTTCAAACTTCCCACTCACGTGCCACGATGCAGAAAAACGTGGCACGATCATCGTTCTGGGCAGCAACGTGCCACGATCATAGAACCATCGTGGCACGTTCTTAGTTCTTCCAGCAAACGTGCCACGTTTTGAGAGTGTTCGTGCCACGAAATTTCCAGTGGCGAACCATGTTGAAACAACTCTCAAAACGTGCCACGATGAAGAGCAGTCGTGCCACGTTTGGTCTAGACTTAATTTTTTTTTTCTTTTCAGTTTTCTTAAAAAAATATTTTTTGCTATTTTGTTGTTTTATAAAAAATGCAATAAATAAATAATTAAAAACCATACCTGAGCGGATCGAAATCCGATGGGTTGCCTCCCATCCAGCGCTTCTTTACCGTCACTAGCTTGACTTATGACGATCCCTAAGGATCAATTGACATCTCTCCCTCTTCCTTGCTTGGGAGTCCACCTTCATGGTTCAGTCTCAGCTGTTCTTCTTTACCCTTTAAAGTTTCTTGTATACCAGACTTCCTCCGCTCCATAGTCTCATAAGAAGGCTTGTTTCTTACCAACCCTTTGTTATAATACCTCCTAGCTCTTTCTATTGTATCTGAGAAAATTGAAAGCATACACCATTGAAAGGTAGCTGACCCATTTTGCATTCCAAAGGGGATCTTCTTATAAGCTAATACACCACATGGATCAGTGATAGTGGTCTTTGTCATATCGTTCCAAGTTTCCGATCCTCCGTACTTGTTGTTAATGGTTTCTCCAGATGATGGTTGCTGCTTTTGTTCCATGCTTGCTTTAACTTGTTGAACACACCCCTTCTCCTCAACATCTTCAACAACTTCTTCACTATTTATAGATTCAACAATTGATCTTTCCATAGGTGGCATGGGTTGAGGCTTATGGGAGTCATCTTTAACTATTCCTTCCACAACGTCAATCCGGTAACACTTTGGGTTCTCATCTTGGTGCTTTATTGACTCAAAGATATTGAACACTACCTGCTCCTTATGGAATCTCAACATTAACTCTCCCCTCTCAACATCAATCAATGCACGACCAGTTGCAAGAAAAGGTCTTCCTAGTATGAGTGGTATTTCTTCATCTTCAGCCATATCTAGGATCACAAAATCTGCTGGAAACACCAAGTTATTAACCTTGACTAGCACATCTTCAAGTACACAGAAAGGATAAGAGATTGACCGATCAGCTAAAGTAATGGTCATTCTAGTTGGTTTTGGCTCACCACATCCCAACTTCTTCATCATCGAAAGAGGCATCAAGTTGATACTTGCTCCCAAATCACATAAAGCTCTATCAATGTCTACCGGTCCAATGGAACAAGGGATAGTAAAAGCACCAGGATCCTTCAGCTTAGTTGGTAGCTTCTTTTGGAGAATAACACTACAATTTTCAGAAAGTGCTATGTTCTCATCATTTTTAGGCTTCCTTCTTTTAGTTAACAAATCCTTCATGAATTTGGCGTACAAAGGCATTTGATCAAGAGCTTCACTGAAAGGAATATTCACCTGGAGTTGTGAGATAAGTTGCATGAATTTCTTGAATTGTCCTTCATCCTTTTCTTTCTTCTTGGACAAGTGAGGGTATGGAAGCTTCACATATGATGGAACAACTTGTGGTTTATCTCCATCTTTCAAGATTTGACTCTTAGTCTTCCTCAAGATTGAATCCTCATCTATTAATCTCTCACTTTTTTCTCCCTCTATTTTTTCATCTCTTCATTTTCAACTACTCCTTTTTCACTTTTTTCAGCTTCGCCATCTTCTTCTACCTCCACTACTACATCATCAGCTTTCTTTGGAGCTTTTGGATCTAAAGGTGTCAAAACCTTTTTGCTCCTCAATTCAATAGCATTACAAGACTCATTCTTAGGGTTTTCTTTAGTGTTACCTGAGAATCCGCCTTTGTTTTGTTCAGCCAATTGCTTAGCTAATTGCCCCAATTGAGTTTCAAGCATCTTCCTGGAAGCTTCATTATTCTTTCTTTCAGCTTCTTGACTTTTCTTCATCTCCTCAAAGTTGCCTTGAGTCATCTTCATAAAGTTCATCATAGTTTCCTCAAGAGTTGAAGGTTTTCGTTGTTGTTGTTGTGGAGGAGCAAGCATTTGAGAGTTCAAAGCGTTGTTATTTAAGTAGCTTAGATTGGGATGTTTGTTGATTCCTGGAGTGTGGTATTGATTTTGCCTTTGATATCCTCCCATGTAGTTTGCTTCTTCACTAGATCCTTCGGGAACACACTCACCATTGGGATGTTCCTCCCCACATAAATCACACTTGATTGCAGCTACTTGTTGTTGCTTGTGAGCCAAAGTGAAGCCTTGAAACTCCTTAGTTAGAGCCTCGATTTGTTTGTTCATAACTGCTTGGTTAGCAAGGATAGCAGTTTGCTCACTTACCCCAAACACTCCTCTTTCCTTCTTCTTACCTTCACCACGATACTCATTTCCAGCCATGTTTTCTATTAACGCTTGGACTTCATGATCAGTTTTGCTTTTGAGACTACCTCCCGCGGAAGCATACAAGAACATCCTTGTGTTTGGTGTTACCCCCTCAGTGAAGATTTGGAGGTATTGTTTCTCGGTGAACTCATGATTAGGGCATCTCTTAAGAAGCAAGTTGAATCGCTCCCAAGCATCATATAATGACTCACCTTCTCCTTGCTTGAAGTTAGAGATCTCCATCTTCTTTTCCCAATACTTAGACATAGGGAGATATTTCTCTAAGAACTTCAGCTCTAACTCTTCCCATGTTTGGACAGTCCCGTTTGGTATTGTTAACAACCAATCTTTTGCTCTTCCCGTCAAGGTGAAAGGAAGGAGTCTTAGTTTCTTTTGTGCTTCAGTCACGGTGGCTGGTTGCACACAAAATTCACATGTTTCAGCAAAACGGCTCAAGTGTTCATGGGGACTCATAGCTTCGGTCCCATCGAATTGTCTGTCTCTAAGACCGTTGAGAACGATGGTCTTGATGTCGAAAGCAACGGGGTTAGCTGGTTGAAAAGTGTGGGTCAGTTGACCGCGATGAGTTGCTAACCCGTAGTCTCCTAGCTTAGGTCTCGGTGGTACAACTCCTTCACCTTCCATAGTTGCAGATTTAAGAGAAGCAGATGTTTCAGATTCAGTTGAGAGTGGCTCCGGTATTTGTTCTCGAACACCCGGTGGAACGGAATGAGCCAACCTTTGCAACCGGACAGCTTTTCGAAGTGCTCTAGCAGTCCTTTCAATTTCTGGATTGAATTCGAGATCGTCGGTGCTCACCTTACCTCGCATAAACAGCAAATACCTTAGTAGCACTGCACAATGCAAAGTAATCAATGAATACTAAAACAGAAAAATAAAATAAAAACAGAAAATTAAATTGCAGAAATCCTAAATTATAACGTAATTGCCTTGTTGAAATGATTCAACAGTCCCCGGCAACGGCGCCAAAAACTTGATAGATATCTGGCAAGTGTACCAAAAACTATCGAAGTAGTAAAAATATCGATCCACAAGGACTGTGTTAATTTCAAGTGTAGCAAGCGCGTTATACGTTAGGATGTGTAAAGTTTGTATTAGGTTGCCCTAGGCAGTAAGGTTTGGTTTTAATCAAATTTGATTAGAATAAAAAGAGTTTGAAAGAAAATTATATTGAGATGAATGGTTAAGCCGGTGAATCCACTATTGCTTTATATGAAAAAGTCTTCCTCTCTCTACTCTCAATTACTACTCAGTTTTTACGATAAATTAACTAAGTGACTTTGATCAATCTCTCGCATCAAAGCCCTTTCCTAAGTTATAGCCCTATTAATCTCTTAACGTGATTGAATAACCGTGGAAGCAATATTGGAACGTTAATTCATGCATCATAACCCTCAATTTCCTATCTCTAGGCTCCTAGTGTTGAGTCAAACAAAATTACTATTTCAGGATTAAAAGCTAGGGCTAGTAGTCATTCAATTCCTAAGATCAATTCATGTGATTGCAAGAAGCTAGGGCTAGTAGTCATACAAAACAATAATCATGAAAAGCAATAAACACAAGTAATTCTGAATAAAAACTGAATAGCATTGATTGTAGAGAGAGTTCAACTACAAAATCATATATTACAAAAGTTTCATCATGGCTTAACCAAACTAAGGGTTTAGCTACTCATAGCTAAACAATCATAAGAAATAACAAGAGAAAACATACATAAATCTAACCAACAGGGTGTTGGTATGAGATTCAGGGCTCGTTCCTTGGTCTCCTGTCGTCCTTGATGCTCAAAATCGCAATAATAATCGGTACCAAAACCCTTGCTAGCAGCTGGATATTTATAGAAAGAAAATTAGGGTTTCAGAAAAGCCCATCATCGTGCCACGTTACTGGCTGGTCGTGGCACGATGCTTCATTAATCCTACGTGGCAGCAGACAAAATCAACCATCGTGGCACGTTGCATGTTGCTTCGTGCCACGAAAATTCCAGTGCTGAATCCTTTGTCCCACGCTTCCTTCAACGTGCCACGAACATGATAAACGTGGCACGATGGTTGAGTTTTAGGCAATTTTCCTAGGTTTCTTGAAGTTTCTTCTCTTGAGCTCTTGTTCATGTTTTAGCTTAATTTCCCCATGAATTCATTGCAGTTGACTCTCTAAATGCTATAATAAAGACCTAAATATGACTTAAAAACTAATGTTGATGCACTGTCATCAGTCTCCCTATTTTTAAGTCAGCAATTTTAGTCCTCTAATTTTTCCGATTTCTGAAATTAAACTCATTTTTTTTAGTGGTGTCCAGGGTTTGAACCACGGACCTTGCATATATTATACATTGTCTTTACCAACTGAGCTAAGTTCACGGGACAAATTAAACTCATCTAATATGTATCATAAGATTTTTATTAATTTTGAAATCCTTCACATCATCGTCGTTCATCATCAACAATTATAATAAGAGGTTTTGATGATCTAAATGATAAAAATAAGGGTCATGTTAACCAGTGCCCCCGGGGCACTGGTTAAGGAAACTAAAAAAGGAAAATTCAAAGTAAAAATAACACTTTTTAAGCTTTTGATGAGTTGACAACATAAATTCCCATACAAAACTTTCTACATTTGATTCCTTAACCAGTGTCCCGGGGGCACTAGTTAACATTTCCCTAAAAATAAATAGAGAAATCGTAATCAAAACACGGATAGATTTGAAGATAGAAGGATTATATAACCTTTGCAAAATAACAGAAAAATTCCACATGCAAAACCTATCAATGGAAATAATTTCTTCAAATGACGACTTTTTAAAAAAATAAAATAAAATCATCAAATGACTATGTCGTGTGAAAAAGGAACTAACTTAATGAATTCATTTCTTAAATTCATGGTTTACCATTTGAATGAATAACAATTCATCTTACAACACCCTACATACATCTTTGTCATCCTAAAAGTATCACATCCTGAAAAAAAAAACAAAAAGTAATGGAGAATAATGTAAAAGAAATGTTGTAGCTCATCTAAAACATAACTTATAGCAGAAGCTCCACCAATTTCCGCAAAAAGATCGTCTACTTTTAGTGAATTACAAAAAATAAATGGAGAATAATGTTTAAAGATTTTTAATATTGCATTGAGCTAGTGTAGTAATGTGGAAGATAAAATACAATTAGATGATCTCATATGGATTTTTATTTACAAGGAAATAAAATTTGACAAAACTACAAGATGGGCACAAATATATGATGTACTTCCTGGTAAAATAATTGTTACTGATAGTTGCTATATATAGTAGCCGCAAGAAAATACTGTCTAAAAATGATTTGTTCACCCTATGATGACCCCGTGAGTGAGTGAATGAACGAAAACACTTCCCTCAGCTCAAAAAATCCTCCACACTCTCGCATACAAACAATGTGTTGTCCGGCTACTTCACATGCCACCAAAATACAACACAATCAGTGGTAGTTCTATAGTACTGATCAGGGAATATCACTTTTTTTTGTTGAAGGAAGTATCATTGCATTTCATTTATAACAATAGTTTCAATACAAGATGAGATACAATAACAAGTGACGAGACTGGCAAGCGTATGAGCAACTGCATTTGCTTGTCGCCTAGTGACTGGAGTTTGTCAAAAAGGAGGAAAACAGAGCTTTGCAACATGCGATGACATGCCCAAACTTGGAAACATCATCTTGATGGGAATGGAAAGCATCATATGTAACTTTCAAATCAAGCTCAAAATCGACATTGTCGAAAGACATATCACTAAGCTATTGGAAAGCTTCAAATAAGCCCTTGGCTTCACCAACCGCAACATGATATACACAAGAAAAACTTACCATTTTAACTGAGACGAATGCACCTTCCTCATCAGGAATGCATATGCCAATCATCAGGGGATAACACATGTTACATAACATTGACCAATTAAGATGTGTCCATGGGTGACGAAATTGAAAATCACGAAATTGAAACACACACCTATCTCTCTTTCCTCGTGAAATTGAAAATCAGAACGAGAAATGATTGACGATCGCAAAATGCAACACCAACATCGTATTTCCATACAGTTGGGATACAGTTTATGTTTTGTAGCTCGGTCTCATTTTTGGTGTACATGATTTAAGGAGGAAAGACTATACGGTGTCAATAAGGTGTTTTTCAATATCAGCCCTCAATCAGAAAAATGTGTTAACTCTCAAGAGTGGAAATTAGACTCACCGGGGTCCCTTCATACTACTGTTCTTTTACACAACTGAAAAAGCCAGGTACAACAAATCCATGCCATGAACGGTCTCTTAACCCGAATTTGACTTAAGAAGTATTTTTGGGGTAATGAATTTTCCTTGCTGACTTGTCTCTTGTTTTTTATAGTATCATCGCAGACAAGCTGAAATGCATACCTATTTTCATTTTGTCCATTCTCATAATTTTCCCCAAACTCTACTGCTAAATTCACCACAAATCAGACATTTTCCCAATGAATACTGTCCCCTCTATCTTCTCTGCCCTACCTCTGATTCATTCTGTTTTCTCCTTAAGGAGCAGACTAGCACCACATTATACACTAAGCTGTGTGCAATGTCACATTCGCATGAAATCGATACATATAATTACATTCAACTATCTTAATTTTTCAAATTATTATGTGTTGAAATGTTAGTGTAGTATATGTGTCAATGTTTCATATAATTCATTTGTGTTTTCTTTTATGTAACACCGACACTTCATACCGGAAGGTGTTTGACACCAACACACGTGGGTACATTCAATTATGCTATTCTATTAGATTACTAATTGAGTTGAAGCGTCCGTGTAATTGTGTCAATGTTTGTGCTTTCTACCTACTCTTTGCTCCATCTCATTCTCATGTTTTATACTCTCTATTCTATCAATGACGCAATTCACATCAACATTTCCACCTTTTCACCAAACCACACACTTTTCCAACCCTACCATGAACAAAAATCAAATCCCTGTAGTTATTAGTCCTTGTTCAGAATTTCCCACACCTAATAACCCTCTACTACACTTCAACAACGCCAATTGCATGGAGCATTTACTCATTCACTGTGCCAGTGCAATTGAAAGCAACAATGCAACACTAGCACAACAAATCCTTTGGGTCCTTAACAACACAACACCCTCAGACGACGTCTCCAATCAACGCCTAGCAGGAAGCTTCATTCGAGCTCTTACAATGCGTGCAAGAAGATCCTGTAGTTGCAATATTCCAGAAGCAGTTACAAAAACCGCAAATGGTTATAACTATCATCACAATCTCGCCATACAAACACACGAGTTTTCTGTCATTGAGTTAGCAAATTTTATTGATTTAACACCTTGGCCTCGTTTCGGTTACACAGCAGCTAATTCTGCAATTCTAGAAGCTACTAAAGGATTTTCAGTTATTCACATTGTTGATTTGAGTTTAACACACTGCATGCAGATTCCTACACTAATCGACGCCATTGCAAATCATCATGAGGTTCCTCCTTTAATCAAGCTAACAGCTGCAGTTAATAACTGTAGGAATAAGAATATTAACCATATTCCAATTCCACCAATGCTTGATCTTTCTTACGACGAATTAGGTTCAAAATTGGTTAATTTTGCTAAAACAAGAAACGTGATTATGGAATTCAAAGCTGTTTCTTCAACTTATTCAGACGGATTTGCTTCGTTGATTGAACACCTACGAGTGCAAGTGCAACATTTTAATAAATCTCATGAAGCATTGGTTATAAACTGTCACATGATGCTTCATTATATTCCTGAAGAAACTCTATTTACATTTAAAGATACAAATTCAAATTCAAATTTGAATTTAAACTTTTGTTCATCGCTGCGCTCGAAGTTTTTAGAAGCTGTACGGAGTTTAGATCCAACAATAGTCGTCTTGGTGGATGAAGATGCAGATTTAACATCAAGTAGTTTGGTTAGTAGACTAAAATCCGCGTTTAATTATCTTTGGATACCGTTTGACACGGTGGACACATTTTTACCACGAGGGAGTAAACAAAGGCAGTGGTATGAAGCTGAAATTTGTTGGAAGGTTGAGAATGTGATAGCATATGAAGGGATTCAGAGAGTTGAGAGAGTCGAGTCTAAAACCAAGTGGGAGCAACGAATGAGAAAGGCACGTTTTCAAGGAGTTTGTTTCAGTGAGGATTCGGTTTTGGAGGTTAAGGGTATGCTTGATGAACATGCAGCTGGATGGGGATTGAAGAAAGAAGATGAGCTTCTTGTGCTTACTTGGAAAGGACATAATGTTATCTTTGCTTCTGCTTGGTTACCTTCTTGACCATTTTTCACCCTATGTATGAGTAGCAACATTATAATTCTTCTTTCTCCACTGGTCCATTAATTAACTATTGCAGGGTTGCTATTTAGTACGAGGCTTTTTATTCGTGCAAACGACGAAAGCTGACGAGCTATACTTAGGATGGTTATAATTTCCGAACTTGGTGGAATATATCAAGCATTATAATTCATGGAATCCATGACAATTGTTTTCACCAAAGTTAAATTGCAAAAACCTGTTAGAATTGCTAAGTTATATATACAGCACTTAGCCTGTTAGCCATTCTGCAACGATGTCCACAAGCATCAAATTCTCTTTTAAGACGCCCGTTTAATTTTCTATTATAACTGTTTCTTCAAAATAGTACCAATTAGATCATTGTGAACTTCTACTTCTAACAAGAACCATAGGTCACCGTTGATGTTTTAGGTGATTTTCAAGTATTGGTCCGCCTATCAAAATGGTCCACTTAGACGCGTTAGTACCATACCTGACATTGAGCTTTAATTGATCGCTTAGTCAATACCTGACCTGGCAGTAATCCTTAGTTCATTACTGTTGTCAAATTAGCGCGTCATTACCCGATTAGGCGATAATCCCTCTTTATTGATTTCCAATCAACATGTCAGTTTTAGACATGGCATTGATCCTTCTTATTGATTTCAATTGATACATCTGTACCCTACCTCGAGTCTAGCTTTCATTGATCGCTATGTCAGTACTCGACCTGATCGTGATCATCGTCGAACTTTAATCATTATGATTATGCATGAGCAATCGATCTGATAATAATCCATCATTTTGCTTTCGTATTATCATTTTATTCGCTTTTGCATCGACTATTTACATTTACCTGCTTTCGCATCCACAATTAATCTTCTTTTGCATCACCAATTTATTTGCTTTCTCATAACCAACTTACATGCTTTCACACTGCCAACTTATCTACTTTCACATAACCAATTTACCTGCTTTCACATTTTCAATTTATCTACTTTCGCAAAACATATTTATTTGTTTTTGCATTAACACTTTATCTGTTTTTTCACTACATTCAATTCTCCATAACTTTCACATATTACATGTTTTCTCATGATTTAATTTTGTTTTCATGTAGATTTTACACACCGTTTTCATGTCGATTTACACACCAATAACCAATTTGGAGACAATCAATTATATTTCTATAGATCTACGCATCAATAACTTATCTAGAGACGTTCATTTTATTTTTCCATAACAATAAGATTTAATTACAGCTTTAGTAAAGCTATGAATCTTTGCACTTTATTCCTTTGCTTGTTTTTTAAAGGAAATTTTTTTTGGTCATTATATTTACTTAGCTTTTACAATGATAATATGAAAAAACATTTCTTCATATTTTTTAGTAAAATATAATTAATGGTTAAATATGTTTTGATCTCTGCAAATATATCACTTTTCATTTTTTTTTGGTACAATAATTTAAAAAATATATCACCTTTCATTTTTAGTCCATTTAAAAAATTTCTTCAAATTTTTGGCTCCTCTAAGTTTTCTATTACAAATTTTAGTCTCTATTATTTAACAAAAGTTCATGTCACATGTTTCAAGTCACTTTTTTTTATCACATGTACATGTCATTGTTAAGACTTTTATATATCATTAATTAGTTTAATAATTTTAACTATTTGATCTTTATTAATTTATCAATGACGTGTCGTTTTAAAATCTTATCAATGAAATGTCATAAAAAAAGCCACTTCAACTAGGAAAGCTACATGAAATTTTGTTAAAAAGAAGATCCTAAAATTGGTTACTCAAAATTTAGAGGACAAAGATTGAATATTTTTTAAAGAGACTAAAAGTTAAAGTTGATATATTTAGCGAAATCTAAATTATATTTAACCTTTTAACTAAACATGACACTTGTCATACTCCAATTTCGTCCGATCAGTTTAATAGTTATAAAAAAAATGATAATCAAGTGTGTTTTAAGTTTTATTAGGTGTTGTCATTTTTAAGTTCCTTATGAAATCTTTCTTCAAAAAAAAAAAAAGTTCCTTATAAAATCTAAAAGTCTAAAAGGATTTCTTATTCCAATTATTAATCTTTTGAAATGAACCCCAAATAAAGTGGTGTAACCCGTGTAAATATCATCTAATAAATGAAGTTTTGAAAATAGTGTTTCTAAACACTTCTATTACACCAAATACACTTCAACAAATCATTCTTTTTCGAGCATTATTCCAAATTACCTTTACAATTTATTTTTCTTGTTTTCCAATTTGAGTTCACACTTCCTTGATTTCCTGCAACCACACCTCATATTGTACATTTTGAGCATCCTCCCATTTTTTCTTTCTCATTGCTCTTTTCCTTCTACCATTTTGAGCAGCTCTACTCTGAATTTTAGTACTTTTTGCAACCACCTCTATCCTTTCAAAATGGCATCTTCCTAATGTTTTAAACTAATTTTGAGTATAAGTACAGGCAAATAAATCAGATTGAAGAGGCTTGAAAGAGTGAAGAGAACCAAAAAGAAAAATTCAGATGGAGAGGAAAATGAGAGAACAAATGTAAACTTTGGGAGCTAACAGTTAACCCTAAACACCGTTGTCCTTGCACCATACCCACTATTTCACCACCTAAAATCAAAACACACATCTTTCAATCCATAACCATTTTCATTCCAAAAAATGTTTAGAATCCCTAATCAAAATACAAAAATAACATAAAGAGATAAATAGTTGTTTGAGGAAGAGGAAAAGAAACAAGAAGAAAAAAGAAGGACATCGTGAATTTTATGCCTCCCGCCAATTGATGAGGAGAGGTATTATTTGCACTCTCTCAAACCTATTATCTTTTTATGATTTATCCCTTTACTAGACTTTTGACCCGTGCGTCGCACGGGTTTTCTCGACTATAATAGAGACCAATAAATAATCTTTAACCCGTAAGATCATTAATATGGTAGAAAATATTTTCTTCAAAATAAAAAGGCAAGCGGATAGGAATAAAATTGGTATGCAATGCATTTTTTTAGATGAAATTTGTTAGGTTAAATAATTGCAAACCTAATAAAGCAAATGAGCGGGAAAAAATTAGGTTAAGTTGCTGCAGACGTAACAAAATTAATAAATAAGGATGCCCTCAATATATATTTAAAATTTGCCGTATTTTAATTAGTTTATTTTTGTATTTTGGACTCTCTCAAACCTTTAGATGTGACGTTTTTTTAAGGGATAGATGTGACATGTTCTTAATCTTTTGAGCTTTTGAAATATAAATTGTGTCAACATGCTAGTTTTTAAATTCGTTTTTATAACAACTTAATCATGTAAAAAATATTTAAAAAGAGCTGTTTGGACGGAAAGTTGTGAAATTATAAGTTAATCAAAAACAATTTTGAGAGGGTTAACTAGATATGTGATATCTTTTTAATATTCAAGTTGTCAAGACAAGTTTTACAACTTGATCTTTACCAAATTTACTTTTTATTTTAAAAAAAAAAATTAACCAACAAACTTAACATAATTAACCTGCTAAAAACACAACCTCTCGTTATCGTTGTCTTTTTCCTTCGTCAAATCAACAATATCTCATCAAAATTCATCACAACAAAAAAAACATTTCTTTAAAGTAAATGTTTGGTTTTGTGGTGGTGAATATTATTCCGACTAAACTAATATTAGTTAATAAGGGTTCAACGTCAATTGATTTATGTTTGAATATGTTAACGTAAAAGTGATTCTTATTAATTCATGTTGTTTGAATAGTTTGAATTTTTTTTGGATGTGTAATTACCGAAATAGATAAAATTATATTTAATTTCCATTTAAGATAATTAAATATTGAAATTTATATTGGTGTAATTTTCAAAAGAATTTTTCTTAAATTAATTTTAAAAAATAATAAATGCAGAGGTTAAACCAAATATCTATATTAACGTTTTTTAATGATCTATATTTATCAACGTTAAATTAAATAATTTTTTTGACAAAAAATAATATTAGAGTTTTTTTTTGGCAAGAATAATATTAGAGGTTTTTTTTTGTTGAAGGAAGAATAGAATTAGACTTATCACCCAAAAAAAAAACTCATGTCTTCAGATCACAAGAGACTTGCCACGTTAAATTAAATAATTTTTTTGACAAAAAATAATATTAGAGTTTTTTTTTTTGCAAGAATAATATTAGAGGTTTTTTTGTTGAAGGAAGAATGGAATTAGAGTTATCACCCAAAAAAAAAAACTCATGTCTTCAAATCACACGAGACTTGCCAATTTATGTAGAGGAATGATTTGTTGTCTCTACAATAATATGTAGAAAAAGATCCGACCATATTTACAATCCGGTAACTAGGGAGCATACAATGCTTCTAGATGGTGGAAAAACAGTTTTAGAGGATACTTTAGAAGTGTATAGTTCTTGATTTTGATCATGAATCAAACCAGAAAAAAAATACACAGTAGTAAGAATTTCCAAGGAAAAAAAATTAAGGCTAAAATATGGTATTGGTCCCTGCAAAATAGGCCAGTTTTGGTTTTAGTCCCTGCAAATTTTTTTTATAGCTTTTGGTCCCTGCAAAAATAGGCCAGTTTTGGTTTTAGTCCCTGCAATTTTTTTTTTATAGCTTTTGGTCCCTGCAAAAATAGGTCAGTTTTGGTTTTAGTCCTTGCAATTTTTTTTTATAGTTTTTGGTCCTTGCAAAAATATGTCAGTTTTGGTTTTAGTCCCCGCAAATCTTAAAAAATTAATAAAAATTGAAAAAAAATTCAAGAAAATTGAAAAATTAATAAAAAAATTAAAAAAATTCTGGAAAATCGAAAAATTAATAAAAAAATAAAAAAATTCTGGAAAAATTAATAAAAAAATATTAAAAAAATCTTGAAAAATGAAAAATCAATAAAAAAATTGAAAAAAATATTAAAAAATTCTGGAAAATTGAAAAATTAATAAAAATGAAAAAAATTGAAAAAAACGGAAAAAATTAAAAAAATCTGGAAAAATTAATAAAAATAAAAAATGATTAAAAAAATAAAATAATCTAATAAAATGAAAAATAATGAAAAAATTCTGGAAAATAAAAAATATTCTGATTAGTATATATGTCGAAATTTCGAAATTCTGGAAAAAATGTATTTTTCGAAATTTCGAAATTTTGATTAGTATATATGTCGAGTTTAGGTTTTTTCAGTGTATTTTTTCCCTTATTCTCGATTTATAAATACACAAAAGTTCCCGCTTTATAAATACACAAAAATTCCCGGAAACAATACTAATGAAAATTTCGAAAAATACATAAAAAACCTAAGCTCGGTTTATAAATACACATATTTTTTGCCTTATTCTCGGTTTATAAATACACAAAAATTCCCGAAATTTTTTTGAGAAATACTAATGAAAATTTCAAAAATTTCGAAAATTTTTCATTAAAATTTCATTTTTCCAGAATTTCATTTTTATTTTCAAAAATTTAAAATTTCATTAAAATTTATTTTCCAGAATTTCATTAAAATTTTGAAAATTTCATTTTTCCAGAATTTTAATTTTTTTAGAAAATTTTCAAAATTTTATTTTTTTCAGAATTTTTTAATCTTTTTTTTTTCAAGATTTTTTAAATTTTTTCCGTTTTTTTCAATTTTTTTCATTTTTATTAATTTTTCAATTTTCCAGAATTTTTTAATACTTTTTTTTCAATTTTTTATTATTTTTTCAGATTTTTTTTATTGATTTTCATTTTTCCAGAATTTTTCAATTTTTTTATTAATTTTTATTTTTTCCAGAATTTTTTAATTTTTTTTATTAATTTTTCGATTTTCCCGAATTTTTTAATATTTTTTTCAATTTTTTATTAATTTTAAATTTTTCCAGAATTTTTTTAATTTTTTTATTAATTTTTAAATTTTTTTATTAAAAAAAAATTATAAAAGATTTGCAGGGACTAAAACCAAAACTGGCCTATTTTTGCAAGGACCAAAAACTAAAAAAAAAATTTGTAGGGACTAAAACCAAAACTGGCCTATTTTTGCAGGGACCAAAAGCTTTAAAAAAAATTTGCAAGGACTAAAACCAAAACTGACCTATTTTACAGGGACCAATACCATATTTTAGCCAAAAATTAATTAAGCTTAAGTCCGGATTCAAGTGAATAGAGACAAGTTAGGGATGATAAATAATCGGTGTTTGTTGAAGAGAATCCAACTTACCCTAATACGAAAATAATTTTTTAGTTATTGTCAAAATCAAAATACAACCGCACTGATAGCGCAAATGATGAAAACAACTTAGAAAGTGAAACTTTCCAAACAATTTCACTCCTAATTATAGAAAGAAACCAAGATATGATATTTCATCTGGATTGCATAGCTAAATGAACTTAATGAACTTCTATATGCCACATGTGCATGGAATAATATAATATTAATTACACGGGAGATAGACGACTCATGGACTTAAATAGAGTGGGTCCATGAATCATTCATCATCCATACGGTCATAACTCTATTATTCTGTACATTTTGGATATATAGAAGTTTATTGAATTTCTATTTAGTTATTGATTCTGGATGAAATATTATTTAATGATTTTTTTCTTAAATCATTAAGAGATGAAACTTCTAAAAATTATGTTTCTAGTTCGAAAGTTGATATTCTCGCTGTTAGCAATACAAATATAAATTAAAGAAAGAGAAAATGAGAACAAAAAAGGCTAGAGTTTTATAAAATATCAATAACATAACATTACAAACAAATTAAAGAAAGAGCGAATGAGAACAAGAGAGGTTAGAGTTTTAGAGTGTGTTTGGATGAAGTAATTAGGAAATTTTAAAGAATTTAGAATTCTAGGCAATTTAAATGATTCATTTAAATTATTGTCATTTCTCAATACTTTTGTTTGAATGAAGTAATAAAAAAATTCAATGTCATAATTTTTTGGCAACTTTTATAAATTTTAATTTTTTTTGGCCAAATTTGAAAATTGAAAGTAGGGGTCAAATTATAATTTTTGAAAAATTGAGGGATCATTTTTCAATTTTTTTGGATATTTATTGTGGTCAATTTGAAAATTTGAAGATCAAAATGCAAAATTTCAAAAATTATAATAGCGAAGAAATTTGAAATTCTTAGCTTTTAGGTGTCATTTGAAATTCTCTAAATTTAACTTCTTCATAAATTTCCATCATTTTGAAAATTCTTCAAATTATTATCCAAACAATGGAATTCACCTCAAAGTATTTAAACTCACACAAGACATTACATTAACTCAAAACAGTCCCCCATCCGGACACACTCTAATAGAATATCAATAGCATAACATTACAAAAGGTTATAAGAGAATATATAATAAAACTTAATGGACTCTAACTTGCTAATATAAAAGCTCAATAGCTTAAGCCCAATATTTTATTATCTAACATCTACCTTCAAACTCATGAAACATCAACAAGAAGCATTGTGAGTTTATCAAACAAAATACAAAATAAATACTACATAATATAAACTTCTAACACTACCTCTCAAGTTTACTAAGCTTTAAGATTGTTACAAATTAACCCAGAGAAATAAATCAAATTAGTTCTTAGCAGAACCAATGGAGAACATCAACCAAATTGAGTTATCATCGTAGAGAGAGCAGCAAGAACGATCATCATCCACTAGTCAAAGAGAGAACCATACAGAAGAACCAAGTCAAACCAAACCAAACCAAACAAAAGAACCCGTAGAGAGAAGCAACCATACAGAAGAACCAATAAAGACAGAATCAACCAAATAGAAGAATCAATAAGGAGAAGTGCAATGCAATCAATTAGAATAATCCATGGGGGGAGAAGTGCAATCAATCAGAAGAATCAAAAGGGGTAGAAGTACAACCAAAGTGTGAGCACTCAACTCAACAAACAATCAAAGTTTGAGCACTTAACACACCAAACAACCAAAATGTGAGTACTCTACTCACCAAACAGCCAAAATATGAGCACTTGACTCATCAAACAACCAAATTCTCAGTGGTCATCGTCATAAGAATATCAACAAATTGCAAAGAATATGACATCTTATTCATAAAGTTCTCCAATGGCATTGGAAACTTTTAATTCTCCCCTTTTATTAGAACCACACATCATTTGACTCGAGAGCTTGTTAATTAGCTACTTTAAAAAACTAATAATATGCTTGACCAAGTAATTGCGTTTCATAAGTAAAGCTATGAAGGATGATTATATTCTCAACGACTTCCGTCTTAATGAGAAACCAAGTTTTTTTTTTTTTTTTAAATTCTATTAAACAGCCAAAAATTCAGAAGATTGAAAATTTAAAGAAAGACTTACAAGAATAGATGAGGCCACGAAGCCTCCTTTTTCAATATAGCATTATCATGTGGGAAAATGTTTAGTGGAGATGAGTTGAATCACATCACATGCACAAAAGGTCGGGTCAAAATTTACAAGTAAAAGATGATCTTTGATCAACATAGAATTGGCGCCAAAAAATAGAATGTTGCTCACCCAATAAATGTTGCTAGAACAGTGTTCCAAGTCTTGGGTGAGTTGTGCCCAGGGACAAACCTATATGAAATATTGTAGTTATAGGTGCAAGTGCCCCACTTTATTTTCAACAATTTTACCTTACTATTAGGTGGCATTTAGGGTGGGTGAGGGAAAGAGTTTCCCACTATGGGAAAGTTTTTTTTTGACCATAAGATTGAAGAGGTGCACAGATTTTATGATGGTCTGTCCACACCATATATTTGCCTCCATCATCTTCAACCCCTTGAAATACAAATCTGCAATTCACCCACCAACCTATATCCATCTTCATCATGTTGTTTTTAAGATCAATTTTTTTTGTTAAGATGATTCTGGTCTAGCACATTGAATGAATTTTAGAGATGCCAATAATTTAGAAAATCGCCCTTTTAATTTAATACCCTTTTAGCTTCCTTTTCTACTTCATAAGCAAGCATGGCCATTCCTTAAAAAAAAAAAAAAAAAAACAAGCATGACCATTTTCATTTCTTATGTGTATCGTGTAAACATGTTGTGGATTTTGACGTCGCCTGTAAACCCACCACCACTTTCACCACCGGCGGCATATAACCACACCATCACATCAAGATTATCATTTACGCTCGTCAACAAAGCAAAATCTTAGATTTATGGAGTTGCCGGAATTGCTGCCGGTGGTCCTTTCGCCGGAAAACTTTCATTTTTGCCCTTTATCTTGCCGGAATTACAACCCAAAAATTAGAGAACCTCCTTGCTCATCGATTCACAGAGAGCTAGTTCCTTGAAAGTCCAATTGAAAACAGATTGTACTTTCACTTTATTTATTGTGTGGCATGACATTCACCACACATATCAAAGCTGTGGTTCTCAAATGTTAGGTAGTCCGAATGAGGTGGAGCGGCGACATGCCGCCGATAGTTGGGAGGGAAATGGTGGTTGTTGATAGGAGAGAGGGAAAGTGAGGGAGATCAAAGTATTAAACATGGTGGTGGTATGGTGGTTCTGTTCTAAAGGGGGTAGAGAGGAAAGTTAGAAAACCTTTCCAATGGTGGGAAACTCTTTCCCTCACCCATCCTAAATGCCACCTATTATTAATATGAGAAATGATATTTGTACAACTTTTTTTGATAACTTTTAGACAACTTTCTCTCTCATACTCACATTATATTCTTACTCTCTCTTCCTTTTTTTCTCTCCATTGTTTTTGACCAATGAAAAGAGAGAAAATGGAGGTTGTCATCAAAGTTGTTAGCAAATGGTTATTCAAATATCATTGCTCTATTAATATACGTGTCATATACGGACCCAGGGCTTAGAGTGAAAAATGTGTTTTTTTTCTTCTAAAGAGATTTTAGCGGATAAACTCACAAACGTTAAGTTTTAAAAAGTGAGGAATTGTATGCTTAAACTCGTGTATCAGCATATCAAATGTTATTGCAGTCTTTTAGATGTACTTACGGAATATAATAAGGTTCTTATTATTTTATGCAAAACAAGAGATAAATATACATGAAATGCATTCCAATAATATAATTTGTCATCATGTCATCCACAAGGACCACAACATTCTAACTTGATATGAATTAAATCACAGAACAATCCGTACGAATGTTCCCATTGTGTGAATTCTTGACACCAACTCTACCCAATTTGGTCATGGCAGCAACAAAGTTGGCACGAAATATTTTGTTACTACTAGCAAAAGCATTTACTGCAGCTTTGGATCTTGAATCCGTGAAGAGGACTTGGTCTGAGGTGAATAAACCCTTTCCCTTTTGTAGATTCTTGAAATAGACATTATCAAAGGCATGTGGAGTAATTGGGTCCATATCAACTGCAACCCTTGGATCCACATCCCTTGGGCACATTGATTTTAATTTTGCTGCGTAGTGTAAGTCTAATGTAGGGTCTACTCGACTTGTTGTCCTGAAATTGTACACTCTATCGGTGAATTTGTTGCAATGTGAGAATCCAACGGTGTGAGCACCTACAGAGGGAATGAATCATGTCAATCAACACTAGGATCCAAAGTTTTATCTATTATTTTTAGAGAAATGATATTTTGACAACCACTTTTTGACAACTTTTGAACAACTTTCTCTCTCATACTCACATGATGTTGTTATCCTCTCTCTTCTTTTTTCTCCCTCCATTGTTTTTGACCAATAAAAAGTGAAAAAACCAAGGTTGTCAAAAAAGTTGTCATTAAATGGATGTCAAAATATCATTACACTTATTTTTATTCGATGATCTTTTCCAACTTTTTAAGAATGATTACTTTATATTATTTTACATTTATAAATTGGATATGTTGCCGACAACCACTAGAAATACTACCCTTCAATATCTTTATTTTTCTACATTGATTAAGTTGAAAAAGACTCCTAAGATCTAACTCAGATGCTTGAGTAAAGTTACTTTGTAGTATATGGATTAATAATTGAGTTCATATAGTGCACTTTTAGTATATCATTTTTTTTCTATATGATTTAGTTTCTGACTTATTCATTATTCTTAATAAAGTGACATACTCATTAATGACGTAGAATTATAATATGATATGTTGATTTGAATCAGTAATAGTGAACTAAAAACTCTTGTCACAAACTTGTTTTCATTTTCATTGATCAAAAAAAAAATTTATTCTTCTCAAATTCATTGTTTATGATCCATATAAACAATGTCAAGTCGTTAAATGCTATCATTAACGAAGTCTCATACAGTGCACTTTCTGAATTTTTTTAATGTTCACAATATATCAAAGTTAAGGACAAATTTGGTATTTTACTTTATCCAATACCCTCATACCCTCAAACAGTATAATGAGGGTCGCATAGCATAGGAACATGGATCAATATGTCTCATGCATGTTGGCACCTGTTTAAAATTATTTGACTGGCACCCTTTAATTAATTGGAAAAGTGTAAACCGTAAACCACGCGGCGCATTACCTGAAAGTGCAATCATTTCTGTTTGTGTAAGCCCGTGATGTTTAAACAATGTATTAAGCTGGTTCAAGTTGAATCCTGGCTCAGGAAGTTTTCCATTTACATCAGAATCTTTAGATCTTAGCCCATCAAATCTTCCCAATTCTACCTCATAGTATGGTCCTCCTGCCTGAAAATTCAAATTTCACATTAATTCAATTCAACTCCTAGTTAGTTATAAGACTGAATTAACTTTCACAGGGTCATTACTCGTTATAATAGTGTTTGGATCCTAATGCTGTTCTAGATGATCCAAGTCTATTCTAATAATTAGAATAAAGATAAACCATCAATCTAATTTTTAAACTTTCAATGTCTCTTAAATTTAATTTCTAAAGTATATAAAAATAATAAGAAATATTTGTTCAAAGAAAGTTGATATCTTTAGGATAATTAAAATAGTCACGGTAGTCTATAACATCATATATCTTAATAGTAGAGATTAAATTGACGAATTTTATATACTATAGAACAAAATTAGTTTAGAGAAAAAATTGATTAATTCTAGAATCAATTGAGAAACAAACAAACCAATGCAATAACATCACGGGTTGCCATAGCTAGAATATCAGCACAAGAAACTTTATTCTGGCAAAGAGGAACAGCATCCACAGCTGCTTTGGCTTGTATAACAGTATCAAATCCATCTCCAGCCAATGAAAGATTATCAGGGTGATCCCTCTCTGCTCTATTATGTGGCGTTGATGCTACAAGAATAGAACCATCACACCCCTGTGTAATTGGAATATCATAAACATGCACAATATAAATTAGAAAAGGTAACATTTATTTATGGTGAACCAAATAAAATGCATGTAATTGAAATTAATTACCTGAACAAAGCAGTCATGGAAGAAGAGACGTAGAGTGGCAGGAACTGTTGTAAATGTTTGATGAAATTTCTTTTTGACAGCTTGTCTGACAATGTTTTCAACATTAGGACAAGAATTCTTGTAGTGGTGTCTACTTAATTGGGCATGAGTAGGACATGAATGAAGAAAGAGAGTTAAGAAGAGTAACCAAACAAGTATAAGATTAAGCTGAGCCATTTGATGTTTTTTTTGCAGAGGTAAAGTAAAGTAGGACTATATATATAAAATGTAGTGTGTGAGAGTGAATTATATATGCTTTAATTTGAAAAAGTATGAGAAGATGAGTCAAATTTTACTAGTATATGGAATGTGAAATTGTCGGGGTCACGAGCCAGTTGGATTAGAATCTTTTCAACTATTTTTACAGCAAGAAAGTGAATTTTGAGTAATAATACAAGAATGATAATGCATGTTTTGAAAGGGACACCATTAATTGATGGTTATAAAGGGAGACCTTAATTAGTGAGGTTGGCCATAAAGTATATCAATTTTTTATCATTTAAATTTTTAATTTGAATTTTAAAAAAATTCTTAGTATTTTTTCAGCCCTTTATTTCTTCAAAAATAGAATGAATTCCAACCCTTGCACCTCATTGGTTGACTGGCCAGAGACTCATTCTCGACACTTACAAAGCCTAACTATTTGGCCCAATAAATATCTACCGAGCAAAAGTTCAATCGTGAGAAGGCTCAATCACAGCATACACCACATCTTAACAAAGGAGAATCCATGCCCATCAATGGTGAGAAGCTTAGGATTCCCCATAATCCATAACGCTTCCGACCATCAATGCTATCCAACTTTGAACGATTATCAAAGTCCGTTGTTTGTAATGGCTACAAACGGCTGTCTTGGTAGTCATTCCACTTGTTGTATAAAAAGGTGTTTTGATTACAACTCAAGGTATAGATAGTCTATTCTTCAATCTTTCACTTTTTGCTCTAATACGGACTTAACTATTGAAATATTTGCAAATACTTCAACTCACGTCTCGACGATTTACTAAACCAACGCCAACATTTTGATCACTGCTGATCAAAATGTTTGCATCAGGGCCAGGGAGGGCCAATTATGATTCCAGATTTCTCAATTTCCAAAAGTTTGTGGACCAAGATAATAAAATACTAAAACTAACATCTAAATGAGCACAACAGGAATGTGTAGCAGCATGCACGTTAAGCCTACTTTAATTTCCTGACCTCCCTAGGTAGGTAGTTTGGTCGCTAGACAATTTCTCCTATTTCTTACACATCTTTTGTCTTTATCCCTTTTTTAGTCACGTATCTATCATATACTCCCTCCGTCCCGGTATAATTGACCTACTTTGGTTTTTCACACAGATTAAGAAAAGTGTATAAATAAAGGGGAAAGTGAAATATATTGTATTGGGAATGATAAAAGTAGTATTATTTAGTGTTATATTGTATTGGGAATGATGAAAGTTGTATTGAAAATTGAAATGAGTCAGTTATTTTGGGACACTTTTTTTTAGAAAATGGGTCAGTTATTCCGGGACGGAGGGAGTACTACTAATAGCATGTCTCTCGTTTTCTGTCTCTTCTCTTCACAGTGGTGTGGTAAATTGCGGTTTAAATATACATTTAAAACGGAGCTAACAACCTTATTATGTCAAAAAAAAAGTACTATTTGATTGATATCCAATATTTTTAGAGTTGATATGGTAGAGTGTGAGAACTGAGAGTTAAGGAACAGAACAATAAAGAAATTAAAGATCATATCCAATCTAAACATTTCACAAACGCATTAAACATTTCCCATAAGAAAATATGAAAGCTTTTTTTTAGCAGCAGAGCCACCATCCACGTGTAAACAATAATACATGAAAGAATCAGGGACTCACATGCGTCAGGATTTACTGTGTCCATATCTGGAAGTTGCTTTAGTCGCTGGCACAAGTTAAGTTTGGTTGTGTCTGATGAAGTCTGATGTGACAAGCGTACATATTCTATGGACTGCAATCTCATACTCATAGTTTGGTTAGGGACTATACAGGGTACTTCTCTTTTTAGTTTTTAGTTTCTTTTACTATATATGATGATACGATAATAGCAAGAGCCCTGCCTGAGTTTGTGTGCTGCCCTAAAATTCATTCATCAGCAGGGAATCGGAAGCATGTGATCACAAAGAAGATGTTTAAAATGTTTTTCTTTCTTTCTTTTTTTTTTCTCTTTGATTAAGACTTTGTTTCGTAAAAAAAATTTGATTGTTGATAAATTAGTTTTTTTTTTCCAGGGGATTGATAAATTAGTTGATAGTAACTGACCAATTAACTTATAAATGATAGTGGATTAACTAACATTTTTTTTTTTTTTGAGGGAAGGATTAACGAACATTTGAATTGTAGTTTCACTAGAATTAGTTAATGAATATGAGATTATATAAAAAGATATTTTGAATTATATTTTTTGTTAAGTCACCCAAATGCAATGGTAAAATTGAGATAAAAAAAGTGATGAGCTACAAATTATAAGTATAGTTTTTTTTTTTTGTGGTAGCCGAGGTTCGAACCCCGGACTAGCCGGGGTTCGAACCCCGGAAAAAAATGTAATGGTAAAATTGAGATAAAAAAAGTGATGAGCTACAAATTATAAGGAGCTACAAATTATAAATATAGTGGTAGCCGGGGTTCGAACCCCGGATTAGCCGGGGTTCGAACCCCGGAAAAAAATGTAATGGTAAAATTGAGATAAAAAAAAAAGTGATGAGCTACAAGATAAAAAAAAAAGTGATATGAGCTACAAATTATAAGTATAGTTTTTTTTAGTTTTTTTTTTTTTTGTGGTAGCCGGGGTTCGAACCCCGGACTAGCCGGGGTTCGAACCCCGGACCTTACATATTTTATGTTTATGCATTGTCCATACCAGCTAAGCTAAGCTAACAAGGACACCCAAATAGTTTATCAAACAACATTATAAGCTAGTTAAAAAAAATTATAAGCTCGTGTGGAAAAATGGTTAAAAAACATTTTTAGTCAATAGACATATAAATTATAAGTTATCCGCTTAAATTTAAAATTTAAAATTTAACCATCTAACTTGACCTAGACATACACTAAGATCATTAGTAGAGCAACTTCAATGATAGAAGTAGAACCAATTTTATATTTTTTTAACTTCTAGTAACTCTAAGCAGGTATTGTGTATAGAAAATTTGGGGCCTTAGACAAATTCTTAAAGAAACATAATTATATATACAAAAATCAATTCGCATATTAATCTTTTAGTTTTTCAAGACAAAATAAGGTTTATTTGATGACGAAGGTTAAGAAATGGAGTGATAAGAAAGTTGAGAGTTTGACTTTTTTCAAGAAGGATTTTCAATTTACTTAAAAGTAGGGTTGTTATTCACTTTGTCCTCCATATGTATCATACATCTTCAATGGTGTGAAAATTAGAATACTCACCCGGTCTCAAATATAAGAAAATATTCTTTTTTTAGGTTCATTGAGTAGTTAATGTATCTAGTCTACATTGTAAAGCAGATACATTAATTATTCAATGAATCTAAAAAAGAAATCTTTTCTTATATTTGAGATCGGAGGGAGTATGTTTTTATTCTCAAAAGTCACCCATGAACAAGTTGGAGATGATGTTATATAGTGTATTGTATAATATAATGTTCACCCATCATTATTTGTAATTTTAAGGGATATAATTCAAATCTCACCTAGAATATTTACAAAATAATCATCAGTACTCCATTAAAAATAATAATAATTTATTCTTTTCGAATTTAAATGTGTAATGTATCTGATTTCAATTGGGATACAAACTACAATGCAAATTGTGTCTATTTATAAACATATAATACTACTCCCTCCGTCCCGCAATAGATGACCCATTTGAAAATGTGTAATTTTGACCTAACTTACTTTGACCATATTTTTCTATTAATATACAAAGATAAATAATATCATATAAGATGTCGTTAGATTTGTCTCGATGAGTATTTTCAAAATATCAAATTTTCATAATTTTTTCTAATATATTATTCAAGATATTTAAGCTTAAAATTATGTATTGACATGCGTAATAAGGTCAACTGTGTCAAGTATTATAGGACGGAGGGAATATATGATTAGAGGGAGAAAAATGTTTTTTTTTTTTTTTTACAAAGAGTGAGAAAAATGTTAAGTGACTTTAGGGTATTATTTAAGTAATCAAAAGAGGTATACTATGTATAAAAAAATTGTGTGTTTCGTCCTTTGACAAATGTTTGACTTATATTTTTAAGATAGTAATTTTTATTTTGAATTCTTTAGACCGTCTAGAAATCAGTAAATAATAAGGTTGATGCTGCGCGGGACTATTACATAGGTTGAACTGTGATTCTTATCATCATAAACCATTTGCAGGTTAGTCCAACAAAAAATCATTTGTAGATGGTGTCTATTCTTTTTAACCGTTCGGGCGTTTCATAAGGGCATGATTAGATTATTAGACTAATAATGACTCAAAACTGATGGCGATGGCGAGTCCAAAACATTGCACATGGAGATCTCACTATAAAGCAAAAAATCCATAAAGATTGTACGAAATTTCGAGTAAATAGAAAATGAATTGTCAATGTGTCAAAAAAAAAATGAAATGTCAAGTAAAAGATGATGATTCGATACAGACAAACTAATTTGTCTATCACATTCCCTAATTTGTCTTGTTTATTTGGTTAATGCGATTCATTATGCAAATCACAATTCTAATAACATCATGGCTCAATCGGGCACCTATCTATATGATTATTGGTTGTTAATTAACATAATGTTCTTATTCTTAATCTATGACTTTTCCACTTCTCATCCTTTTCCCTGGTGAGTGGAGTCGTTTGTTGTGTAGCTAGCTCTTATCCAGTGTGTGGGGGCAACCTTTATTGCTAAGAGATCACTTTTTTGTTTCTTAGAACCTTTTGCGATTGCTTTAATCTTTTATAATTTAAACAAACGTTGCCTTGCGTTAACAAGTTATTAATCTGGGTTATAAAATGCATCTTGCATATATTATGCGTTGTCTTTACCAACTGACTTAAGATGGTTATATTGTTTATTAACGTTATACATTTTCAATAAGGTTTTAATTATGGGTAATAGTCATTTTGGTCCCTGAAATTGTAATGAGTAGTCAAAATAGTCCTTCAATGTATCAAAACTTCAAAATAGTCCCTGATTATGCATTTTGTTAGTCAAAATAGTCCTTGATGTTAAAATGTTTAATTAATTTTGTCAGATTAGTCCTTCAATATACTTACTTATTATCATAATAGTCCTTATAAGTAAATGTTTATTGTCATTTTAGTCCTTATATGAAAAGATTTATTGTGAGCATTGAAAGGTTATTTCAGAGTCAAGGACTATTTTGACTAACATAATGCACAATCAAGGACTATTTTAAAATTTTGATACAATGAATGACTAAAATGATTAATCATCACACATTCAGGGATCAAAGTGACTATTACCCCGTTTTAATTAATATATGATTTCATAAAAACCATTGGATCATTCTCTATTTTTAATTATCGGATCATTATCTTGATCATAAATTCAATATTGAAATTATATGTTTTTTTAATAATATTGACATTATATATGAATAGTTACATATCATAGATTGTCACTCAGGGCCGGCCTAATAATTTTAAAAAAATAAGTGGGGTCAAAACAAAGTTGAATATATGAGATCTTTTTTATTAGAATATGAGGCCTTTCTGCTTGTAAAATCTAATGAAAAATAATTTTTTGTTGGAGGGCCTAAAGCGAGGGCTTTGATGGCCTTACCCTTAGGCTGGCCCTGTTGTCACTTAAATTAAGCTTAATTTTAAAGTGATCTAATAAGATTTGATCAATTTGGTTTTTTGAGTATGTAATAGAGTTGTCTATTTATTCTGTGGATCAGGGCCGGCCCTAGGCATAGGTCGGGAGTGCAACGGCCTAGGGCCCATGCCCGTAGGGGGCCCTAATTTTTTTTATAGGTGGTGTGTATATTGCAAAACTAAGTGAAAAAGTGGGGTGCATATAGAATTTCGTATCAGTAGGCCCAAGTCAGAATCCTTTTCTCAGCCCAGCATGTAAAAAACAGGGAAAAAACGTGGAAAGGCCCAAATAAAGAGAAAAAAATGAAATTGCTCTTTAGGCCCCCCCAATATACAAAAACAAAAACTCTTTTTGTGCAATTAGAAAGACAGATGAAAAAAGAAACCTAAAAAAAACCAAAAACTTCCAAAATCAGCCAAATGCTCCTAAAATGTTCCTAATGATGTGCCAAATGCATATAATATTGAAAATCTTGGTGATGATTGTGAACAAGAAATTCCTCATTTTGATATTTATGATACAAGAAATTGGGAGAATCTTGATAACACCTCAAATGATATTCTAGTTGAAAAGGGGCCTATTTGAGAAATGAATCTTAATTTTCCCAATGACAAATATTTTAGGCATTTCTCATATGGGAATTGCAAACATGTTGACAAAATATATTGTTTTTGTTGTAAATTGTTTAAATCTTATATAATGTGAATTATTCATTTATCGGAAGAAAAAATTTTATTATATAATACAAAGGGCCCTTTTTCATGCTATGCCTAAGGCCCGTAAAACTCTAGGAACAGCCCTGCTGTGGATACTAAAACATAATAATATTTTTGTGATGGAATGAATAATAAATATCAATAGTTAACTCTAATTTAGGTTTAATAAATAAGAAAGAGGTCATCTCCGTGACCTTAGTTCAGTTGGTAAGGACATACAATTTTCGGGGTTCAAATCCCGGACACCATAAAAAAAAAAAAGAAGGAGGTCATGTGTTAGGAGTCCCACATCAAGTAGATCAAAGTGTTTGATGTGGTATTTAAGCCATGAGGTCCTCCCACCTATTGGACTAGTCTTTTGGGTTGGGATCTCCTCATGGACTTAAGTCCTAACGATTGGTGCTTGAAAATTGTTTTTCTGACATTCAAAACGTCATATTGACACATGAAAATGACATTTTACCCCCGGCGGTAGTTAACTACCGTTGGATTGATCCGGGGGTAGTTAACTACCACTGTACACCAACACAGCTTAAAAAGAAAGAAATTAAAGAAAAAACTCCAATGGTGGTTAACTACCGTGGAGTATAAGGGTTATGACAGAAACACACCCTTCTTCCTCCTTCCTGGCGCACTTTCCATCTTCTCCCAACCAACTTCATCTTCTCTTCCTTTATTCAATCAACATTTTCCAAAACAGATAAACATATTCCTATAGCACTCACTGAAACAAAGACACATAAACCCTTGTCCCCAATTTAATTTTTCTGATTTTATTCCTCATATTAATTATGCAATTTGTTGTTGTGCAGCTGGTTCTCATGATAAACTCAGCAAGGAAAACGACTTTGAACCCAAGAAGGAGAAGGATAATGATTTTGGTGCGTGTACTAATTGTTTTTAATTCTCCACATCCTTCTTCCTCCTTTCTGTCATAACCCTTATACTCCACGGTAGTTAACTACCGTTGGAGTTTTTTTTTAATGTCTTTTTTTAAGCTATGTTGGTGTACAGCTGTAGTTAACTACTGCCGGGGGTAAAAACATAATTTTCATTTGTAAATATGACATTTTGAATGTCAGAAAAGCAATTTTCTTGGTGCTTTCATTGAGAGTTGGACCACGGAAAGGGATACCTATAGGCTGGATTAAGGTGTTCCACCGAATACAGATAGGTGAGTGAAGCCTCCAAAAAAGGAAAGGGCTACCATCCGGTCGGTGCTGATAGATCAAAGTGCTTGATGTGGTATTTAAGCCACGCGGTTCTCCCACCTATTGGAGAACGTATTGCCTTGATTACTTAAACATTGAAGCAAATATACGACATGCGATTCATGACACTATACATCTATAAATGGAAATTATTAGGGGAGGAAAATTCAACACAAAGGTTTCCGAAGATAGTATTCAGTTGTGGTCCAAAATTTTGGAATCAAAGTCCATTCAATTGTGGTCCAAAATTTTGGAAGGAAAGAATCAATGGAACAGACAAATTAGACTCAAGGGAATTTGATGTCATTATTTTGTATCAAGCTTCAATACTTTAGACTTTCCTCGCACCAACCTACTTTATACAAAAAAAATTTCATTAGCAACTACTTTCTGAGTTTGAGTTTTCCTCATTTAAGCTCAACATGGAGATAACTTGTATGAAGATGGGGTGGGTGATACCATAGAAATGGATTGAATACAAATTTCCAACGAAGGAGTTTAACTTTATCATAGAAGGTAAAACAGATCTCCATGGAGAAACCTATAGGCTATGTGAAAAAAGAGTACACGAGGATGGCCATGCAAAAACATGAAGAAGATGCGGTTGAAATTACCACTGCAGATACCTCTAGGAATTTTATATTGCAGCCGCAATTGCATTTGCAGACTATAATTTAATTGTGTTATCTAAGTATTCTGACAAAAAATTTACAGGTACTACGAACTTCATCGTTTGTACAAGTTCAAAAGAGATCAATCATAAATATGGAAGAAAGTAAATCAGCTAGGAAGGAACTTATGGAATGTGATTGGTTTAATTAAAATTGTCATCATAAAAGTCCACAAAATCAAATAGTGATGGAGTTTTAGAGGAAATTATAGATGAGGCTGAGATAGAGAGATTGAGCTTACACTAGGCACTACATGCCGTTACAATTGCAACAGAGTTGAGACAGTTGGAGATTGATATTTTTTAGGTTTAATTAATTTTGTGTTGTTGTTTTTGTCATAATTAGATTGTTGTTTGTTTAAGTAAGTGCCATAATTAGATTGTTGCTTATTTAGTATGTAAAGTAGTCACTAGGTAATGATGTCTAGTGTTCTTAGGTAATGATGACTAGTGTTTAGAGTGGATTTAGTGCAGATTTTTTGTTCAGTCTTATAGGTAAGTTTATGGCTTGACTCTATATATTTGTAGTGTAAGTTTCAGTTTAATATATCAAAGTATCTTAATTTTTTTACTTTGTTTTCAAAACTTTACTACTCCTATATTTTTCTGATTTTTCTTCTTTCTTCTCGACCATTTCCCACCCTTTGGGTCTTTTTTTCTACATAGACACCACTAACTAATTCAGATTCACGACATTCCTTGTCTTAAAGACCAGCAAATACATGATTCATCCTAGGAGTGACACCCATCATAATTTATGAGTTATGACTTATGACAAGAAATTCCTTATATATCTTATATGGATCATGATATTTGAACATCTCAATTTTTTATATAATAACTCATCAGCCTATTTTATCTCTATCTCTTTCTCTTTCTTCCTATCATATCACTCTCATTTTCTCTTTAATTCAAATTCAAATTGTATGCATCCATGTGAGGTGTACACCGAACATTTTCCATCTTATATTTAACTCATTCATATACGTAAAACTACCGCCCCCACTTAAATATATACATTCGATCCTTTTTTTAATAGCATAAGATTTATTGAATATGGAAAATGGAAAAGAGTAACAGTTGGACTAGTGGTGATTTACATAAATATTGTCATAAAATATAATAATAATAAACTAAATTTATGTTAG
This sequence comes from Medicago sativa, assembly GCF_051527215.1. Classification (NCBI taxonomy): domain Eukaryota; kingdom Viridiplantae; phylum Streptophyta; class Magnoliopsida; order Fabales; family Fabaceae; genus Medicago; species Medicago sativa. The sequence continues at coordinate 8,122,857 of NC_140753.1, forward strand.
ATCTTGAGATGAAACTGTTGGAACAAAATGTGTTTAACAATGAACCTTAAAGAGTTTTGATGATAACAAGGTATTAAAAATTGTAAATTGGACTAGCTAATATTTGTTCAAGTGTACAAGACCTTAATTAAAAATTTACATCATTTATTAGTTCTGAATGAGCAAATAAAGAGCAAAAGGAATCAACAAAAATGAAGCTTAGTGCTTCTGAAGGCAACTTGCTCCTGAAGTAAAGCCGCTCCTGAAGTCAGTATAGTGCTTCTGAAGAATAGTGCTCCTGAAGACAAGAGGTCCAGAAGCCACATCATCAGAAGCTGCGTTATCAGAAGCTGTATCATCAGAAGCTGCATCATCAGAAGCTACACTATCAGAAGCTGCCTCATCAGAAGTCATTTCACCAGAAGCTGAAGATCAACTGGATTTGCAAAAGATTCAAGGATTGAAGAATCATCACTGCAAAAGCTGTCTATTGGATTCGAAAACACAACAAAAGATTAGTGGAATTTTGCAACGGTCATTTCAAAGGTGTTTGAAGGCATGTGCTTGCAATTTTGGACGAAAGCGTTGACATTGTACTTTGTACGAACTGTACAACCACCTTCTCCACTACTCTGTTTTGTGTCCACGCTACAAGACAAGAAAACAGCTCCAGAATACGGCTTCGCCTGCATAGATGTTCCTTTGGATAAGGAATGGATTTCAAATTGGTTCTTCATAGAACAACAACCAAATCAGGCAAAAAATCATTGGTGGAAGATCAAGCTTCAACAACGACTCTTTGATGTGCTGGCAATTTCACAACGTCTCTTTCACACCTCTATATAAAGGAGTGAAGACTTAGAGAATTGGCAATGCTGAACAAAAGACTCACAACATTTTTTCAAGTGCCAAACCTCTGCTGAAATTGTTCTGCATTCACTTAGAATTTCTGTATCTCATTTTCATATCTTAGAAATTCTTAAGTCATTGAGTCTGTATCTGATTTGTATTGTGAGCACCTCGGATTGTATATCAAGTGTTCAACCTTAAACAATTTTCTGTGTAATTTTGTTTAGCTAGAAGTCTCTTGCAGTTGTGCTTGAGCAGAGAAGTCTCTTGATTGTGTTCTTGAGCAAAGGAAGTCTCTTGCTTGTGTGCTTGAGCAAAGGAAGTCTCTTGCTTGTGTGCTTGAGCAATTGTAATCAGATATTACTCTTAGTGAAATCTCCTTGGAAGTGCAAGGGGGACTGGACTACTTCTGGTTTGTGGAAGGAACCAGTATAATTGCTTTGTGTCGTTCTTCTTCTCTCTCTCTCTCTGTTTTATTCCGCTGCATTTAGATTCTGATAATCACTTCAGAAGCTGTTTCACTTAGCTTCTGACCAGTGTGTTCAGTTTTTAGGAGAAACAAAGAATTTTCCAAAACACAATTCAACCCCCCCTTCTTGTGTTTTTCTCACCTTCAGAAACATGTGGTAGCAATTTGAACAAGGAAAAGAAGATGATGATCATAATAGTTGCACAAAATATTCTTAAGTGTGTGAAACAATTAAAGTTTAGGTTCAATTTGTCCATATTAATTTTTTATGTAAACTAGATGCAAAAGGATGATTGTAAAACTTGCTTACCTCTTGTGCATTATAAATGAGAGGAAATGACCTGCAGAGGAAAATGATAGAGTTTTGGATTAGAAGTCAATCAAATTTCTGTCATTTTTTTTTTATTTTACTTTAGAAAATACTATCAATTTATAGAGAAACTTGTATCACTACATAAAATAAAATAACTTTTTTCAAATATTCGAACAATGGTCAATCCAAGCAGTTAAATCCTTTTAGTCTCTGTAACATTGCATGAATGTGTAGTTGTCTTGATGGTGCATCTCCAATTTTGTAACATTAATTAATAATGATTCTCCTTTTCCAATTTGCTTAGGACAAAAGTTCAAAAACATCCTTTCATAGATTTTAACACATTTTTTTTTTTGAAAGAATAGATTTTAACACATGTCACTTGGGATAAACATTTGAGATACCGGACAAAGATTTAGCATTTTTTATGCATTTTTTTTCTGCACAACCGTTAACCAACATTGTTCTACTAAAAAACACAGAACATTCAATGCATGTATTTTGGAAATATTTTACAATTTTCACCGAAAGTCAATAGAAAGAATTATCATTATCTCTCTATATTTTTTTTTTTGAGGGATCATTATCTCTCTATATAAATATATGTTGAGTTGAAGCAAGTTATAATCTAGAAATGAAACTATATACTGGACAATGATGAAGATTTCTACTTTTCTATCTAGGTTTTTGGTAGAAAGGGATTTTTAATTGAGATATTCTTGCATGAACTTTTACTTAAGAGATTATTCTTACACCCAACCAATAAAAATATGACACATGTTATTGACTTTAAAAAAATGTGATTTTAATTAAGGAAATGGAAACAATAAATGGTGGTGGATGGTTTTTGTTGGTTAAAGAAAGTGGAAAAAGGAGAGAGAAATATTAAAAATAATGAGAAAAAATTATGATATTAATTATTTTTATTATTTTAATGAGATGTTTGATTTTAATTGGTTGGATGTAAAAATGATCTCTTAGATAAAAGTTCATGTAAGAATTTCTCTTTTCAATTATTGTTTCACATATTATGTCATGGCATGTTTTTCTTTTTTTGAAGGAATGTCATGGCATGTTGTTATAATTCACCTTATACTTGTATGCCCCTTACACGTGACCTGCCTTTAGCACGAGCATAACAATGACTAGGGATCATCAGCAAAAATAACTATTTGTAAAAATAAAGAAAAAACCAGCAAAAATAGCTAAACAAAAATTAATGAAACAATGAGTGATCGTGTGAATATGACCAAGTTCACACATGAGATCATAAAACATAAGTGGGTGAATTAGCCTAGGGATATTACATCTTCTGAAAGATAGATATAAATTTTAAAATGAGGTGATTGTTCTATAAACCTTTCAGATCATTTAACCTATGAAATAAATTGATTGGGATACACGCTCCGATCTAAAAAAAAACAACGATAAGGTCTTAACCTCCAATAAAAATGTTATGATTGGAAGTTACGGTCCGATAAATCCAAAGAACTATTGAGCAATGTAATAAGCAAGTCTATAAAACAACCATCATAAAATGATCACTAGAAGAATCCAAAACATGGTGAGAGTGGTTGGAGGGGTCCAGGGGAGGCTCATTCATGCATGATATGATGATGACTTTTACTTTTCCCACCCTTGCGCGCCTTATAAATTTTTCAAAAATACCATTGGTTTAGATTATATAATCCGAACAAGATTGTTAGGATTTTTTCGGATTCTAAAATCCGAAACTTTACTAATTGCATTTTTTGTGTTGTATTTGATGTCAAAGGTCTCTGCTGGCCGTCGTAGAATCCTTGCATAAACTGCAAAGAAATTGCATGGATTCTATGAACGGTCAACAATGACCATGACACCATAAACACTCCTAAAAACTAAAAATTTAAGAAAAAGTAAGAAAAGATAGGAAGTGAAGATTGAATGAAATTGTTGAAGATGCAAGCCTATTTATAGCCTTAACCTGTCCTAGACCATACCTAATGGTGAAACGCCACAGTCCACCTAGTCTGAGAGTTTTCAGATTATACAATTCGAACCCATCTAAATATTTTCGGATTGTATAATCCGAATATCACCTGATTGTGTTTAAGTTTCATTTTTGGTAGTTTTTCATGTTCAATGACATATGAATTTTTTAAAAAAAGGTACAAAAATAATTAAACACTTAAAATAACACAATAACATAAATGATGGATCTTTTGGGAAAGTGTTCGAAAAGGTACTTTCGTACTTGATCCAGCTGGCCTGTCAACTAACATATTTCGATTGGCATGTCAACTGGATCATGTTCATAAAAACCTCTTCGGAATCAGATCTGCAACGTAATGATGAAAGACAAGGTGTTTCAAGAGGATTAATTTGAGTTAGATCATGCTGTCTTGCCAACTGACAAAGGTATATTGCCAAGGCAGCAAGATTTAGCTTACAACAACCTCTTGGTGTTCATATCTTTCGGAAGAATTTTCATAGTTTTTTGTAATGTTTTACAAATGAACCAAACACACTTATTTATAGAAGTTTTTATGCGTCGTGGACCACAGAAACTGTTAGTACAATATGGAGCACCCAAAAAACCCGTGTTGAACTCGTTCGAATTATATAATTCGAAAAACCTAACAATCTGGTTCGGATTATATAATCCGAAACAAAAGTATTTTTAGAAGAAAAAAATAAAAACTTTTTCCAACAAAAAAAAAATCAATAATTTTTTGGGTGAAATTTAAAATTATTAATTAGAATGAGTAGTTGTAAGAATACAATTTTTTCTTCTGGTAAACAAAACCATCAAACTATAACTCTACATTTTAGTCGTCATTACTTTATTTACTTCATTGGTTAGCTTTAGAGCATCCACAATGGAGACATCAATTTTTCGGTATTTAAATGGATCCTACGTGTATACATTACTCATTTATAATTTTTTAATAGTAGTATCTAATAAGGATTCAATCACTTCAACTCAGCATCTCACACAAACTTCTTAAATGAGACCTACTAATCGACTAGCAATAATTTCATATCATTACATTTCAAATTTCTATATTAAAAGAGTGTGGGTCCCACATAATATTGAAGTCTTAAGTGCGATCTCGGGTCTTATAAGATCCCGAAAAAGTTTCTCCCCTATGAAGGTGTCTAATAGATATTGAGTCTTAAATGCTTAAGACATTTTCATTGGAGATGATCTTATGATCGATTTTAAAAAAAAAATTAAGATAATCTAATAACCAAATTTGCATGACAATTAACCTGAAAGATATTTTGATTAATTTTAACTATCATTTTATTGAATGAAGGCCCTTAATTATAATGCTATAATTGAAATTATTTTAAGAAAATCTTATCTTAAAATTTAATATAGATTTACATTATATATTGAATGGTGGGATCCATGTATAAATTATGAAGTCCTTTGTGATAAAAAGTTCAAGGAAATGTAATAATAGCTCAAGGACAGCCTTGCAATGTCGGTGTTGATGTCTAAAGGCTAATCATCAATGAAAAGAAAAGAGATAATGTTTTGGTTTCAATTCATGAATACTCTAGAGGTATGTAAATGTAGCAAATTTTCTACATCTTTTGGGACAGACCTTAAAAGGATGTTTGAATTTGGAAGAGAATCAGCTGTCGGAAATTTTACCCTATACCCCAACACATGTACTTTCACCCCTACAAATTTACAAAAATTCCAATTTTATCCCTATTGCTATTTAACATTTTACACATTTATTTTCCCAATTCAACTTGAGTTTACCCCACCTGATATTCAAACTATAAAACATTTCTGAATTTTTCCCGGAAAACACATATTTACCTTTCCGAAAATTATTCAGAATACTCATGTGTATTTTTCCGTAATAATCCAAACCCTTAAATGGTGGATCCAACGGTGAGAATGGCAACGTAGTGACAGAACAATCACTTGTAATCCTCAAAATAAGCATATCTTGTTTAAAGTTATTGCTCTTTTGTGCCAAGCAAAAAATAATGGAATGATATTGGTGAGGGATAGAGAAAAGCATGATACATTATTTTTTTGGGTACAAAGCAAGGTAAGTTAACCCATTTAGTCTTCGAAACAAGTCTCAGGAATCTATAAGTAAAGACGGCAATAATTCCCATCTCAATTTTAACATTGCAATATTTCTGGCGAAATACGATTTCGGCTGAGGTTTGATTAAAAAATAAATTTTTAACATTGCAATATTTTTGGCAAAATACGATTTCGGCTGAGGTTTGATTAAAAAATAAATAAAAATAAGATTTAAAAGAACAAATTGCCGTAACCAATTTCGGGAAGAATCAACCTGAAGTTTTGCATGCGTTTTCTGGGAATCAATGATTTGGAGATTGATTCCTGTAATCTAAAACACGGTTACGTGAACGATTCCGGTGACCCACTGACCCAGAAAACGTTGACAAACCCAGAAAGCTCAAACAGTGAACGATTAAATGAACAAACACATGAAAATATTAAGAGAACAATCAGTAATTGATGATTGGAAAAAACAACTTGTTTGTTGGAATTTTTAACTTTTTTTTTCAGAAAAAATGTGGGGGTGAACAGGTGAATGGTGATATTTTTTTTTTATATATAAAGGGTAACTTTGGTAGTTTATGTCAAATATTTGGGTGAAGGTATAAATGTAGGGGTGTGGGGTATAACTTCTTCCTCAGCTGTCGGATGGACTATGCAACCAAAAACTCCAAACTTCTTTTGATTTGATCGCTGGTTGGTTCATGAATAATAATGGGTGGAAAATAAATATAAATATTTGATTGAGACACTATGAGAAACGCCTAACACATAGACCTAACTAATTATTAAGGATAAAATATTTTTGTCATATGAAAAGATTAATACTATCCAATTTTGCTTTTTTAAAAGCTGAATTTTAAGTGGGAACTTGAATCCTAATCAAGTGATTTTAATTTATCTGTTTTATGTTTGGGAGAACTAGAATTTTGAGAAAGATAGGAAATCTCACTGTGAAGGTGGATCAATGGAAGAAAGTTTTTTATCTTCGAATTCGTGGGGGAGGGAGGGGGGGGGGGGGGGGGGGGGGAGGTTTTTAATGAATGGACGAAGACACCTTGATTGATGGTGGTGTGTTACCCCTATATAGGCTCGGTACCTTACCTTGTGAATCGACTATTGTCAAGCGGATTGGGCCTTTGGTTGGTCTTAAACAATTGGCATAGTGTGGTGAAGATCGTTGTTCCAATGGGAAGACACTCTTGTTGGTGAGTCATTGCTGGTAATTCAACTGACTCTTCTCGGCCAAAATGAAGACGGGTGGGAGAGTACATCACATGTTGAAAGTTTGCTTTCGGTAAACTTGGTTTATCAATTCCTTTCGTCCGAGTTTTCTCTGCTTTCTAGTGTGGGATCCGAAAGAAGGAAATTGATGGTGAGGCTTTGGGAAAGTCTCGCGCCGTCAAAGGTTATTGTCTTTATGTAAATGCTTCGCCATTGTTGCCAACTAGAGAAATTTTGGGGAGGAAAAGAGTATTATCAAATGGGAGAGCCGGGGTGTGTCGTCCGTGGTGCCCGAATTGGTCAGAAACATAGACAAATGTGTTCCTTTCTTGTAGATTTACAGGTCAAATTTGGTACAAAATCTTTAATTGAATTGGTACGTCGATGGTTATTCCGACAGATTTATTCACCTTGTTGAAAAGTTGGTGATACTTCCTCTATCGTAAGAAGTTAACTAGGGCTTTGTTTGGGAGTTTGGAGGGGAAGGAAAGGAAAGACTTTGAGGGGTGCAAAATATGAGGAAAAATGGAGAAATTTTTCAAATTTTTTAAAAGAGTAGTTTTTTAGAGAATGATAAATTAATGCATATGCTTACTTTATTTTTAATTTTAAAAATATTATAACAACATAGATTAAATTTGAAGAATTCTTATTAACCCTCCAAAACCCCCCAAAACCCTCCTCCAATACAATTTTTTAGTTCCTCCAAATGAGGAGGGTTTTGTATTATGAAGAAAAGTTAACCTCCCAAAGCCCTCCTTCCCATTTTCCTTTATTTCTTCTACTTGCTCATTCCTTTTTTCCCAAACCTTCCCCTCCCTTCCCCTCCAAACTCGCAAATAAAGCCTAAGGGTTTGTTGATGATATGACAGACAACGTTGTGGTCAATTTGAAAAGCCAACAATGATTTAATTTTCTTACAAAAATCGTTGGGCGTTCCAAAGATGGTTGACACAATAAAACATATTTCAATAAAAAAAAATTTGGAAAGAAAGAAAGAAAGAAAAATTTCGTTGGGCTCTCCATGCTTATTTTATTAGTGTTTTGCGAATTTAATTAGTGTAACGTATGCTTAGATAGGAGAAAATCATGTTCATCTATTTTTTTTGTTTGTGGGTGTAGTACCATTTGTACTTTTCACAATATATGAGAGTAGTACACCAGCAAGGTTGCAATGCAATCCAACTCAAGAATTATATTTTATTTTTCACCACCACCCTTTACAATATGGTTCCCACTTTAACATCGTGATGACATAATTTACACAGAATCACACAAATGAAGCAAAAACAAAACTAGAAAACATAGTACTCCTGTATTTATTTTCATGACCTTAGGAAATAGAGTGTCGTCGATTCTTGCTTGGTTTTGTCCTACCTTTAGCAGTAACAATACCATCCAAACGTGGAAAAGGAGAAAGCTTCCCAAGTTTCTTTGAAACCGAACTTATAAAAGATTTTCGTGGCAGTGGAGGCTTATCAGCAGAATGAGAATGAGAAGGTGAAGCATTTGCAATAGGACTATTAACCGTTGATTTTACCGTTGATTTAACAGTTGATTTAAGTGTGGAAATCTCGATCTCTTTTAGTTTCATTTTCAACTTCACTACCTCTAATTTGAGGTCTTCATTTTCTCTTCGTAAGCTTGTAAGTTCATTTGAAACTTGAATATCACCTGAATATACATTTAGTTTGGTGTGAATAGAAGGTGATTCTGCAGTTTCACTTCCATTCATTGCATCGCGAAGTCTTTGCTGTTCGTAATAGAGAACTTGGACAACGGTTTGGACTGGTAACCGGTCGTTTTGAGCTGCATGTGCACATGCTTCTCGTGATAGTCTTTGACAGTCCATTATGCTGCAAACTTTCTTTCTCTCCATGTCACTTAAATTGGGATGAGCCTGAAAATTGTAAAATTTTAACTTTATTAGAAAGCAAGTAAAAATTTCAACATTAAAATCAAAATAGTAACACAGTTAAATAATTCATTTTGATTACATAGACTACAATAATACATGTTTGGAATGGACAGTAAGAATTGTTTGTATAGTAACACATGTTTGGATAAGACTAGCAGAATCACAACGAGTCCCATAATTTTGCCAAAAATAACACAAACTTCACAAAATTACGATGCCACCATGATCTTTTGATTTTGTTAAACTCATTTACAATCCAAACAACAATACATTTATTTGATGTAACAAATAAACTATGACAAGATGAAGCTCTAGAGAATTAGTTTAGGTAGTTATTGCTTTATCTTGATTAATAAAATGTGAAGACTTGTTATGTTGTTCCCACGAGAGGTATCCGAATCCTCTCATAGTCATTGCACTTACGAATCTCGACCATTGGATAAAGATTTTTAGCTCGTATTTTGTGTTGTAGCCAAAATCTATTTAATGATAGGAAAACACAAGCGGTCCGATCTTCATTCAATGGTCGAGATTCACAATTGTTGCAACTCGCAATCACAGAAAATCTATTTACATACAGAGATAGGATGTAGAATTAGATGATTGTGAGACAGTTCATTCTAAGTAGTAGTTTTAAAATGGATTTGGTGAAATCAAAATACGAGTCATCCAATTTTCATCCGACTGAGATCTGTGATTGCATGACTGCATGCATAGAGGAAGTGTAGCTTTTGGAAATGACTGCAATTTTTACCTTTAAATAGATTTTTTTAAAAGGCAAAAACTTAATCAAATAACTACAATTTTTTACCTTTAAATAGATGTCTAAGGCTCTATACATCCCATCTTCTGTAGGTTTTGATTGTTCAGGAATCAATTCAGCTAGACTGATGAACTTTGCAACTGATAAATTCCTGTCTGTGGCTATTTCAGCAAGATAGTTTTCCATTAGCTTTCCAACCCGCTCAATATCACTTTGTGGTGGAGAAAAATATTCATCATCACCATTATAGACAAAGTGGTTTCCAATTTGAGATTCTTGGTAATTATTCATGATCCTTTGAACCGTGTCTACATCGAATAACGTGTCCCCGGTAAATGAATACGAAGGAATGAGAAGATCATCTAAGACAGCTTGTCCTAATTGCATTGCCATTCTTTTCTCCAAATCAAGCCTGCAAGCAACTGTTGTATCAAGATATATTGCTGCACGAAGCAGCATCGATAGAAAGCTTACTGACATTGCATTCTTCTCTTTTGGTAATAGGCTCACTATTGTCTCTAAAATAACCCTTTTTTCATGCTCTTGTCTTGGTTCAATCTTCTTCCTTCCCTTTCCAAATATATCCTGCTCGAAAGAAAGAAAAAATTATTAAGAATTAAGGATTGAATCTCAAAAGAAATGAAAAGCTTCGTTACGATGCTTTTGAGTGTATAAAAGTCTAATTAATGTTGGCATTTTTCAAAATGTGCATCTTATATACTAAAAGCATAGTAATTGTGTTCTTCTTTTCTTTCGCAAACAAGGAGATCTCTACCTATGAAGCACAGATATGAACATCATCACAACACTAATACGTAGACACTCGTTAAATGTAATTATATGTGTAAGTGCGGGCAACAGACACAACTTGTGTCGGTGCTACATAGATCTCTACTCTATAAAAGCATATTTATTTTTAACTTTTCTATCTTTTTTTAGAGAGGGATCTCACCAAACCTCGTAGAGATTTCTGTGCATAGAGCATTAGAATAGGACCAATAGCAAACTGTTTAAACCCTCTAGCCATCATTGCTATAAGAACTCTTTGAAAAAGGTCGATTCTAAGAACCGTTAGATCTTCAGCCCACCAATCAACAACTGGTCTTTGTTGAGATGACACAGAAGATGACATCACTCCGTCAGAGCCGCTATCACTTCTTACAGATGAACACAATTGACTTTCCTTGCAAGCAATATAAGCAATTGCATCTATGCATTTGCTCACCAATTTTGTTTTCTCTGCTATTGGAAGAAGGCTTTCTGAAATATGTAAGATTGAAACAGAACCTGCAATTGTTTGTAGTGCTACATCATTCAAATATGCATCAGTTCTTGCCACCAAGTTCCCAACTGAATAATCTTCTGTCATCTCGAGATATTCGGCCACACATCTAAGCATAGCGATGTTTTCCACATTTATCTCGAAATTTATACCGTAGCAGAATTTTGCTGCTAGTTCAAATGCTTCTGCACCACCAGGAACATCAGAGAGTTCAACGAAGGACACGTCGGAGTCATTAGATTCTGAGACGAGTTTCCGAATGTATCCACACTTGGAGACTAATGGATACTGCAATGAATTTAATTCATATACACCGTCAATATAAAGATTTTTTTGCACTTTTAATCAATCATAAAAACGTAGGTAAAAGAATTCAATATAAATAGATGAGAAACATAACATTTTGTACACTTTTGCTTCCACTTATACATCTTGCTTTCAAATTCAAGTTATATTTTCAGACAGAAAGAAAAAAAAAAAACATGACATGTTTTGTAACAAAAAAACATTAACAATTGATTGACAAGTGACATCTTACAAGATTAAGAAATCATTACTCTTCACTCGAATGATTCTAAGCAAATAAGTTTGATATATATTAATATTATATCTATGCAACAAAGAGTCACTACCTTATGTAAAGTAAAGGAAGATTCTCCAATTTGGACATTGACATCACTTGGAATCTCCTGAGAAAAAATCCTATAATTAAGCAATACAACTCATTGGTTTCAGTCACTAAATCCAACAAAAGGTAGAAAACAATAACATGCACAAAAGAAAAGTGTTAAGTACATTTGACATATATATAAACATAAACAAACATACCAGTCACTTGTTCTTTTCATGGCACTAGATAGAAGCTCTTGCTTCTTCAGAGACAAGTCACTAGCAGATGTTGTAGTTTTGTCTAGACCACGATCCACCATGGCAAGTACAGAAAGATATCTACCTCACTATAAATGAAGCAGAAAAAAGATTAATGAGTCAGTTATAGTATTGGCTCAAGGACCTTTTATATTTGAAGATTCCTTTAACATTTTCTTAAGTTTTTTTTTTTTTTTTTATTTTTCAAATAAGAACATCAAGTCTTAAATGCTAGCTGAGCTGAAAAGTTTTAGGGAATAATGAGGATAGAGTACTTAGAATTTGAACCTCAAATCAAATAAATTTCTATGCCAAGAAATATTTGACCTTGTGAATTTCCCAAAGAAGGTCTTCTTATCTAGAAGAAAGGTAATTCTATGGAGGGTAGAGGAAGGAATATGAGTGGTATTATAGACATTATGAAATGAGAGGAGGGGCAAAATATAAGAATGGAGATGTACTTTGTTGTGTGTGGTGTGTGCTTAGGGAATTTGAGTGGAGAGGATGAGATTGTTGCATGTTGATTGGCGTCTAATGTCACTTGTTTCCACTTACCACATGGAAAGTTTGAGTTTCTTTCTTTCTTTTTAGTTACTCCCTCTCTAGTCTCAAAAAAAGAAAATTCTTAAAACAAATATAATTTTATCCTAAATAACGCCCTTATACTAACCTCTCCTTAATTATACAACCATTGAGCAAATCATTTGAATTAAGAAGTGTTGTATTATTAATTTTTTTGGTGGTAGTCGAGGTTTAAACCCGGACCTTGCTTATTTTATGTATTGTCCATACCAACTAAGCTACGCTCACGAGGACTGTTGTATTAGTACTTGTTAATGATTGGTACTGTTTTACAAGTTTATTTTTTATTTTTTTACAAAATAAGTTTACCTATTAAGATAAAAAAAAATTACTTAAAAAAGATACTTATCCATTGTTTGTGCTCTTTTGTATAAAAAAAAAGGAAATGTTAACTTCTACTTTTTTTTTTTTGAAAGATGTTAAAGGCACAAGTTAATGAATCAAATATAGAAATAGTTTATTGAAATGTATGCATTACATTTAATCTTTAACTTTTTAATGAATTGAATGCACATGCTTTTAAAGAATATTTCTTCTTTTAAATTTCTTAACATGTTTACCTATAAAGATAAAGAATTATCTAAAACAATACTTATCCATTTTTTGTGCTGTTTTGCACTAAAACAAAAAAAAAAAGCTCAAAACCATTTCAACTAACACGTCTCAAATGATGGCATTTAATATAAGTTACTCCCTCCGTTACTTTATAACTGTCACTTTTACATAATTTTTTTTGTTTCTAATTAACTGTCACTTTCAAGCTTCAATGTAGCATTAAATGTTGTTTTTCCTATAATGGCCTTAGTAATTTATTGCAGAGAGAGAAATATATGAAATATGATATTAAATAATTAAGGATATTATAGGCAAAACACAAGTTATTGTATCAAAAGTATTGAAATACATTTAGTGTCTTGGTTTGTGTAAAAAGTCAAAATGTGACAATTAAAAAGGAACAGAGAGAGTATGTGAAGATCATGTTGAACAACGACTAAGCCATTGTAGTTAAGTCTTCTCCATTACTTAAAGTCTTCGTCAGAGTATTTATTACAAATTGTAGAATAAGATGTAATGTGATTCCAAAAAAAAAAAAAAAAACTAATGTAGTTGAAAATTTGAAGACAATATATTGAAGACAATATAAAAACGAACAAAGAAAAAAATTCAAGAAGATCTTTATATTTATTGACAAAAATATCAATTAATACAATATTTGAATTTTCATATACGTTTGATTATTGATAAAAAAAATATAGATTTGAATTAATTAATGAGTAAAAACAAAGACAGTATTGAAAATTTTCATGTCAGACACCAATATTTTTTTTTCTCCCTACAATCTAAACAAATGAAGCACAAAGGTTTTTTTTTTTTTTTTTGATAAGCAAATTCATTAATGGGAGTACTAGGGTACTCAATCCCATTACAACAAAATAGTGTTAACCACTTTGAAGACATGTCAAAGGGTTATTACACCACGAGGGGAAATTAAAGCATGTATTGGCTTCATTTCTAGCTGAAAACCAAACCCATGATAATGTTTTGATACTAAGCACAAAGGTTTTTTTAAATGTTGCACGGAGAATTTACAAAATTATTCAATAAATTGAATTTCAGGCTATAACTAACTAAGTTTTTTTAAGAGGCCAACAACAATAAAACTTTATATGATCAAATAACGTTTCATTTTATACTAAGTTTTATACTAACTTTCGCAAATGAAACTTTATATGATCAAATAACTCTTCAAATGTCATATCTTGTTACCAAAAAATATAATTTTATACTCTTTTAAAATAATCTAGATAATCTTCTTCTTTTTATTTCATTTTTGTAAATGCTAAATCACATGTCAAAACTATCCATAATTTTACTCAACTTTGCACATAGCTTCACACTTCTTTCTTATAAATGTCTTTAATTTTTTTACATATAATCATTATAAAACTACCGCAAAAAAATACATTATGAATAAGAGTAATAACTAACAGTAGAAAGTGAGATCTTCGAGTACACTTGATATTTTGTACTATAACTATGAGCCACTAAATATTACCCTCTCCGTTCCTTTTTAAGTGTCACTTTTGGAGAATTTTTTTGTTCCTATTTAAGTGTCACTTTACATAGTTCAATGCAACATTAAATGTTATTTTACTAATATTACCTTTATTTATTATTGTGGAGAGAGAAATATATGTAATGAGATATTAAATAAATAAGGTTATTATAGTAAAAATAGAAATTATTGTATCAAAAGTAACAACATTTATTGATTGTCTTGGTTTGTGTAAAATGTTAAAATGCGACAATTAAAAAGGAACGGAGGTAGTATACATGATAATTAATTCAGAAGTTTTTTGGGTCAAAATAAAACAGAAAAGAGTGTTACTTTTCCCACCCTACTGCCTTCTTGCGCGCCCTGCAAAAATTCCAAAAATACCCCTGGTTCGGATTATGCTTTCCGGACCAGATTGTTAGTAACTTCCGAAATATAAAATCCGGACCATTTGTTGTGCGCTTTTTGTGTCTTTCTTTGATGTCAAGGGTCTCTGTTGACCGTTATATGAACCCCACACAAGCTGAAATGCTATTGCAGGGTTCATAGGAACGGTCAACAATGACCATGCCACCATCGACACTCCTACAATGCTTAAAAAATTTGAAGAAAATTGCAGAAAAGAGGTGAAAAGAGTTCCGGAAAATATAATCCGAACAAAGACGATATGAATATTTTGTGTCTTTCTTTGATGTCAAAGGTCTCTGTTGACCGTTATATGAACCCCACACAAGCTGAAATGCTATTGCAGGGTTCATAGGAACGGTCAACAATGACCATGACACCATCGACACTCCTACAATACTTAAAAAATTTGAAGAAAATGGAAGGAAAGAGGTGAAGTGAAGAATGAATGTATTTGTTGAAGATGGAAGCCTATTTATAGCCTTAAACAAGTCCTAGGTCATTAATACAGTCAATGAAAACGTGTTAGTAGTTGTAACCGTCCAACCACTAATTGATGGCACTCTTTCAAAAGAAGCCAAACTCTCTTTCAAAAGAATCCAATGCTGAAGCATTCCGGTTTATACATTCCGGAATGTCCTTAGCCCTACAAAGAAGTGCAAATGTTCCCCTCGTTCACCATAAGAGCACCATAATCGCACTAATCCGGAAAATATATTCCGGAACTAAAAGGTGCATTCCGGATTGTATATTCCGGAACGCTTCAGTGCCATGGCCGGTGGTCTGCACCACACGCATTTGTCGGTGGTCAAGTCAAAAAAACGTGTTTTACCACATTTTTTGACTGCATTAATGGTTTCCCAACCATTTTTCACCCACCCCTCCCTATAAATACCCTTTCAAACCCCACCATTTCTCACACCATCTCTCTCCTCCTCTTCTTCCTTCTACAACCATGGTTTTCTATCGTTGGCCTTTCATAGATAAGGGCCTCGTTGAAAACTTTCAGGGTTTGTATGAACGGTCAATGAGGATGGAACCGCGCTGCAACGAAAGGCGGTTCATCTGAGGGTCAGTGTGGTTATTAGCTTCGCTTGTCGGGGCGTAAGTCTGAGTACACCCCACCTCCCTCAGGGGCATTTGTTTCTTCTTCCCGCCCTCCTCTTCTCTCATCCTCCGGTTTTCCTCCAATAGCCAAGCTACTGCTATGTCCTATCACATAGCAGTGGTTAGACTCTTAGGAGATTAGAATTAGGCTCTTAGGAGATTAGAAATAGATTTAGGATGTTATGTAATAAGCTTAAAAAGCTTGAAAATTATTGTAATGTATTGTTCATATATTAATAAAATGAGTTGTTTTTATGTTTGTGTCTTTTTATTTATGTTTTTTATTTTATTCGCATTTTATTTTACGAATTGTAGAGCTTAAAATTGCAAAAGTTCTGCTAAAATACTATTCCGGATTTTAAAATCCGGAGACATCTGAAAATTACTAACAATACATTCCGGATTACGAAATCCGGACTAGAAGTAAAATTGGAAAAAAATAAGGCGCGCGAGGAAAGCCATAAGATGGGAAAAGTAACACTCAACAGAAAATTTATGTGGTGGGGCATAAAAAATCTACCCACACAGAAATCTGGACTGGCTCAACAACAAGGCCACAAAATCACTAGATTTAGGTCAGCCAATAAGTCATACGGTGAAGATAAAGTCACACATTCCATCAAATAAGAAAAAATAATAATGTCACAAATGTTTGGTAAACATTCTAAAATTACTCTAGTAGTAAAATAAGAAAATAAAAATAATATCACACACGTAGGCAAATATGCTAAAATTACTCTAGTAGTCAAGATAAAAATATTTCTCTTAAAATTTGTTTTGAAAGTCATTTGTAGACACACTTTCCGACAACGGTTTAATTTTTTTTAGGGGACAAAGACACGCGGTTAAAGTTGTATTTAAAATGGTGTTTATATACTATACCAAATTTTTGTGTGTTTAAATAACATAGTCCAATTTCTTTTAAGTTTAATTTTATTTTTTATCCCTCTATCTTCACTATTTTGCAGAATCAATCCCCTTATTTTAAGATTTGGCTGATAATATGACATGTTTTAAATTAAATTTTGAAAAAAAAAATCTTACAATTTCATTGATATTGAGGTCTCACTCACCCTTAAATTACTAGAAAGATTGTTGGATCCCAACAGCTACAATGCTTCTTTTGTCATACTAACTAACAGTGTTGGCTATTATTTCTCTGTTGATTATATATACGTACATTAGTATGTGTTAATTTCTATAGGTGCTGTGTGTGCGGATGGTAGATGCCATCTGCAATAATTGGTGCTCCCATAATAATGAAAACCTTGCCCTAGTACACATCAGAGACATGGTTTAGGTTCGTGTTTTCACATCATACATGATAAGGGTCCCTTAGTAAATGACTAATCATGGATTTTTCTGTCTGATCATTTAATTGTCTGATTGGATATTTCAAAATCTGAATCACCTTAGTGCAGACTAATCATAGATATGGCTTATATCGATTCATATAAGTAGGATTTTCCTGTCTCATCGTTACATTGTCTAAATTGGATATTTCAAAATCCAAATTATGCGGTACGAATAAATTGTTCTTACATGCATTAGTCATCATCCATTAATAAAAGGCTACCCCATAGCAACATTGCTGCTGCTTCGTTTTTAATCCATCCATGCCCGCTTAGTACGTTGTGTTGTGTCAACCACTTCCCAACAAATCACAATTATCAAATCATTTATTCTCGTATGATCTAAAATGTTTGGCTAAAAATGACCATGATGGTTATCATATTGCATACCAGAGTATGTTAGAAGAAGGATCCGAATTTGTCTGCGTGTCATAAAAATGTCAATTTAGAGGTGATGTCACATAGAGTTGGGTTAGCCATGTTAGAATTTTTGTAATGTTGGGTTAGCCATGTTAGAATTTTTGTAATAAAAGTTAGGCTCCGTTTATTGATTGAAAACATTTTTCAATTTTTATTTTTTAAAATTTATGTTCAATTTAAATTGCTTAATAAGGACGGTCAAAAGACAGCGAGAAAGAATATATTTTCAAAAATAATGAAAACATTGTTTTAGCATTTTTAAGTTTTTTTTTTTTAAATGTTAGATTTGTTTTCGAAAAGACAGCCAGAAAATTTATTGTAATGTTCAAAAATATTCTCTTTTTTTTTTTTTTTTGAGGGGCTTCTCTTATGTAATTAGTTAAAGTAAAAATGAAAACACAATACATAAACAATAACCGGGTACTTGATGACAAAATAATAAATAATAAAATCTAACTTAGGAGGTAGGTAAAGAAAAATTAATTACCGAAATAAAACTAGTTAAAACTTCGCGAGAACAAAAATACGTTTAAGCTTTTGTCAAAAAAAACACGTTTAAGCTAATTAATTTGTAAAGTATTTTGTTTGATCCTAATTCTTTAGAAATTTTCTCTCCTACCAACTAATATGGAGCCCAAGCAAGTCTTCAATAGTCACAAGACTATGGACACAAGTTTAGACACACTCACATAAAAGCAAAATATAAAATTAACTTTATTATTACTTTTGAAATAATTAAAAGAATAAGATGTGAATCTATATTTTGTGAATGTGTCTAAAATTTTTGTATTTGGTCTTGTGAATAATCCTATGGAGCCCAATGGCCTATGACTTGAGGTGCTCTATTATTAACGTACTCTCGTGGACAGTGCATGAAAATCTCCAAATGATGTACTATCATATGTGTGTGAAAATGGTTATGGAGAGAATTAGAAACCGTCCCCATGGCACATGGTATGTGAGCAAATTGTGACAAAATGCAAAAGATAAAATATCGTGATAAAATATGTATTTATCGATTTGAATGTTCAAGCATATTTATTCCACTTCCTTTGGTCTTGGCAAAGTGATGAAAAAGTTAAGTTGGACAACATCAGAGATGCGTAGATTAACGGATTATTTTGAGTTTGTTTTAAAAAAAAAAAAAAAGATTATTTTGAGTATTCAAAAAAATTCATCAAAAAATTTATTATATCCAAAATTATTGAACCAGAAGCAAGACTGTTAAGAGACAATGGAAACAAGCCCAACCAATTGATGAGGTCTGCTGAACATATATATACCATAATATTATAGATAGAGAAGATTGTAAGTTCAGATTCTAACCTAAGAGGGGTGAATTAGGTTTCTAGGAATATTGGTTAATTTTTTTTAGTTTAGTGCTGTTGAGAATTTTTCCGGTAAATAATGATGAAGATATGAATGCGGAAAAATAAAAGAGTAAGGGAAGAAGAAAAGACACATGAGAGTTTATAGTGGTTCCCCTCTAAATCTTAGGGTCAGTCCACTCCATTCACACCCCGCGAAGGAATTCACTATGTTAGAATCTTTGTTACAAGCAATATCACCCCAAGACCCCCTAACAATCTTTCTAACATAAACACAAGAAAGAAACACTCTCTCTTGATTACATCACAAACACCAAACACTTTTGGTGGACTTTGAATCTTCCCGAATCAAAGAACCTTTTACAACAATCCCAAGATAGCACCCCCATTTTCTTAAACAATAATTCTCACCAACAATGGCAAGAAACTTTACAACAAAGTAATTGAAGAATAACAAATGTATGGTTGTATATCTATCACTCTAACAAATGGACTTAGTGTTCAGAAAACTTTTTAATAAATGTTAAAGTGTAAGCAAAGTTTTCCAAACAATTTGAATGAAAGTTTGAAAGCAAGTGATATTGAAAATGTCAAATTGAGATAATGAAAGTTGTTGTGTGTAAATTGCTTTGATTCTCAATTAAAGCAACTATGAAAACGCCTTGATGCCATAATTCTGCAGTGGATTTATGGTACCATATCCATTGACCCTCTCCATACCATTATTGAGCGTGACCGCACAAACAGCATGGGACCGTCTCTTCAACATCTTCTTTGACAACAAAAATTCTCGTGCACTCTATTTAGAGCAAGAATTCTCTCGTGTCACCATGGAGCAATTCTCAGATGCCTCATCATACTGCCAACACATTAAGTCTCTTTTTGATCAATTGTCTAATGTTGGTGCACCAGTTTCCAACGAACGTATGGTTCTTCAACTTGTTTCTGGCCTCTCTGATGCTTATGTTACAGTTGGCTCTCAAATTCGTCATTCTGAAATTCTGCCTCCTTTCTACAAGGCTCGATCTATGGTTGTCTTGGAAGAAACGCCGATGACCAAACGCACGCAGAACAACATTGACAACTCTGCGTTTATTGCTTCTCAGGAGAAAAATTCTCTCAACTCTCCTCCTGCTCGAGCCAGCGGAAACCAACAAAACACCACTAGCAGTCGCGGTGGACACAGTAGCTCACGCAACTATCGTGGTGGATGAACTCGCGGTCGTGGTCGAGGCGGACGATCACAAAATCATCAAAACGGGACATGAAATCGGTCGTTGGTATATCCTCCTTGGGTTTCACAGTGGCAGACATGGGCCACTCCACCTTGCCCTTATCCTACCATCGGTAATTTGCAGCAATTAGTCGCTCCAAGCCGTCAACCAGGCATTCTTGGACAGAGACCACAACAGGCACACATGGCTTCAGCACAACCAGCGTACACACCAACAGACATTCAAGTTGCAATGCAGACTTTATCTATTGCTCCTCCTGACGAGCAGTGGTACATGGACACAAGAGCTACATCTCACATGACAGCAAATCGAGGTAATCTTACGTCTTATTCCAATATAAGTAATCATTATTACCTAACTCCCAAACTCCCTTAGCTTTGAATCATGTCCTACATGCACCTAAGTTAATCAAAAACCTTGTTTCTGTGCGAAAATTTACCATTGACAATGATGTTTCTGTTGAATTTGATCCATTTGGTGTTTTTTGTGAAGGATTTTCATACAGAAATGCCCCTAATGAGATGTGATAGCTCGGGTGACCTATATCCCCTTACTACCAGACCGCCGACTCAACTCTCAACACCCTCTTCTTTCATTGCTTTATCCAATAATTTATGGCATAATCGTTTAGGACATCCGGGAGCATCTATTTTAAATTCTCTTCATAGAAATAATTTTATTTTTTGTAAGAAGTCTCAGCACAATTCAGTTTGTCAATCTTGTCAATTTGGAAAACAAATAAAAATGCCATTTTATGAATCTTTGTCTCACACTTTATTACCGTTTGATATTGTGCATAGTGATCTTTGGACATCACCAACTCTTAGTTCTGGTGGTCATCGTTACTATATTTTATTTCTAGATGATTTTACAAATTTTTTATGGACTTTTCCTATTGCACACAAATCCCAAGTTTATTCCATTTTTCTTCATTTTCGCAATCACATTAAAACACAATTTGAAAGAGATATAAAATGTTTTCAATGTGATAACGGAAAAGAATATGACAATACTTCTTTCCATAATTTCTGTAAACAAAATGGAATGAGCTTTCGGTTTTCTTGTCCTCACACCTCACCTCAAAATGGAAAAGCCGAAAGAAAAATTCGTACTATTAACAATATCATCCGAACTCTTCTTGCACATGCTTCCCTACCACCTTCTTTTTGGTATCATGCTCTTCATATGGCTACTTATTTGTTAAATATTCTTCCAACTAAACAATTAGCTCTTCAAACACCAACTACAATTCTTTACCAAAAACGTCCTTCCTATTCTCACCTTAAGGTCTTCGGGTGTCTCTGTTTCCCATTAATCCCTTCCACCAATAGAAATAAACTCCAACCAAGGTCAACACCATGTGTGTTCTTAGGTTATCCCTCCAATCATAGAGGATATAAGTGTCTTGAATTGTCTAGTCGCAAAATCATAATTTCTAGACACGTTACTTTTGATGAAACTGTCTTTCCATTCTCTTCTTCACTTGCACCCGCCTCCTCATGCTATAAATTTTTGGATACAAGCAATGATCATTTTCCTTATCACATGTTACCTACCTCGACCACTCATCAATCAATACAACCAATTGCTACACCTAACACACCACAAATCAACACTTCTCCACCACCCATCCCCTCAGCCTCCACCCTACCTCCCTCACCCCTATCATATT
This sequence comes from Medicago sativa, assembly GCF_051527215.1. Taxonomy (NCBI): domain Eukaryota; kingdom Viridiplantae; phylum Streptophyta; class Magnoliopsida; order Fabales; family Fabaceae; genus Medicago; species Medicago sativa. Next base: position 8,144,717 of record NC_140753.1, read on the forward strand.
CAACACCTAAAAATACCATTAACAACACAAATCATCCACCAACTCCTATCTCTAACACCCCATCCTCTCTTACTATCCCCACAACTACTTCTTCTTTAGCCAATCCTTCATTATCTCCTCAAATGACCACCCGAGCTCAACATGGCATTTTCAAACCACGACAACTTTTTAATCTCCACACTTCTACTTCACCCATCATTTCTCCCTTGCCAACTAACCCTATAAATGCACTACAAGATCATAACTGGAAAATGGCTATGAAAGACAAATATGATGCTCTTATTGAAAATAAGACGTGAGATTTAGTACCACGTCCAGCTAATGCTAATGTCATTCGTAGTTTATGGATTTTCAGGCATAAGAAAAAATCAGATGGTTCCTTTGAAAGATACAAAGCTCGCCTAGTTGGGAATGGTTTGAATCAACAAATTGGTGTAGATTGTGGAGACACTTTTAGTCCGGTGGTAAAACCAGCATCTATACGAACAGTCCTCAGTATCGCTATTTCAAAATCATGGTGTCTACACCAATTGGATGTCAAGAATGCATTCTTACATGGTAACATTAATGAAACTGTTTATATGCATCAACCTCCCGGATTTCGTGATACTCACCATCCTGATTATGTATGTCTGCTAAAGAAGTCACTATATGGCCTTAAACAAGCCCCTCGAGCATGGTACCAATGCTTCACTGAATTTGTTGTGACATTGGGCTTCTCACATAGTGCATGTGATCATTCCTTATTCATCTATCACAATGGTAATGACATAGCATACATTCTCTTATATGTTGATGACATCATCCTTACCGCTTCATCTGATACTCTTCGTCAGTACATCATGTCTCACCTTAGTTGTGAATTTGCCATGAAAGATTTAGGCCCTATCAGTTATTTTCTTGGTATCTCAGTTACTAGACATTCAGGTGGTCTCTTTCTCTCTCAACATAAATATGCCGAAGAGATAATTGAGAGAGCTTCCATGTCATCTTGTAAACCAATCTCTACCCCTGTAGACACTAAAGCAAAACTCAGTGGTCTCTCAGGTAACCCATATCATAATCCATCTGAATATCGGAGTCTTGCAGATGCATTGCAATATTTAACTCGCACGACCTGATATCGCATATGCCGTCCAACAAGCGTGTATATTTATGCATGATCCTCGCACGCAACATATGACTGCCTTGAAGCGAATTATTAGGTACATTAAGGGTACCATTCATCATGGACTAGGGGTGTTCGCGGTGCGGTTTGGTTCGGTTTTGAGCATAAAAGTTATCCAAACCGCGAGATAAAAAAGCATGCGGTTTGGTTTGGTTCGGTTGATTTTTAAAAAGTCATCCAAACCAAACCAAACCAAACCAATGCGGTTTGGATTGGTTCGGTTTGTGCGGTTTATCGCGAGATAAAAAAAATATTACATTAACTCTAATATTGCCAACTTGTTACAAAGTAAACATAGGACATTTTATTTTGCTGTTTATATGATAAAATATTAGGCAAAACTTATATCAAAATAGGTAAAGTTAAGAAGAAACATAAACATGAAATAAATTATTGGGAAGTAAAGGAAACAAATTCATCACTAGAAATGAATTGAAAGAGATGGAAAGGAATTAGAATCGAACTTGATGGTGCAACAATGGAAAAATTGAATCAAAAGAGATTATTCTTGAGCTATGTAATTGGGCTAGTACATATTTAAGTAATATTCATTATTCTTGCGGTTTGGTTTGGTTTGGTTCGGTTGCTGAGATGCAAACCGCAAACCGAACCAAACCGCGCGGTTCAATGCAAAAGTCATCCGAATTCATCCGAACCAAGTGCGGTTTTTTGCGGTTTCGGTTTGGATTGGTTTGGTTTGCGGTTTTTCTATTGGGTTGGTTCGGTTTTGAACACCCCTATCATGGACTACGCCTCTCTCCTTCCCCAGACGATACCCTCATCAGTTATACAGATGCTAATTGGGGCGGGTGCCTAGATACGCGAAGATCTACGTCTAGATATTGTGTCTACCTTGGAAATAATTTGGTCTCTTGGTCTGCAAAATGACAATCAACTTTATCCCGCTCTAGTGCTGAAGCAGAGTATCGTGGTGTTGCTAATGTTGTCGCTGAATCTTGTTGGCTTCGAAACTTACTGTTAGAACTCCAGTGCCCGATCATCAAAGCCACTCTTGTCTACTGTGACAACGTTAGTGTTGTTTACTTGTCAGTTAATCCTATCCAACATCAACACACAAAACATATTGAAATGGATATCCATTTTGTGCGTGAAAAAGTTGCTAAAGGTCAAGTACGTGTTCTACATGTCCCCTCTCGCTATCAAATAGCTGACATTTTCACCAAGGGCCCTTCGCTGCAATTATTTGATGATTTCAGAGATAGTCTCGACATACGTCAACCTCCCGTTTCGACTATGGGGCGTATTAGAATATAAAATATTCATTGTATAATTTATTAATATATTGTATATTAGTTAGAGATAATTGAGGCACAAGTTAGATATACTTGATGCCCAAGTTAGAAATACTTGAGGCCCAAGACAACATCATTGTATAAATACACATTAAAGCATAATGAAACACTCATGAGAATTAATTCTATTATTTATAGAGGCTAAAAAGATGTCTATGAAGCAATGCTACTTTATAAAAAAAAATGAAAAGGTGCAATTTAAAAAGAATGTTGTTGCACTAAAGAATTGCAGTTGCATAATTCATAGTTATGTCTTTCCAAAATAATTTGCCATTGCATAATTAAATTTCTAGCCGTTGAATCATATTTTCATGCATAATAAATCATGGTTATTTTGCATGAGAAAAATGATATAGGACTTTTTGATATACGGCTATTTTTAATATTAAAAATCAATTATGCAATTTGAAAGATAAATTATGAATTTTCATGCAAAAACATTTTCTAGCAAAATCATATTTAAATAAGAATTATTGTGAGTGTGTGATTTATTTTCATGAGTATTAACATTGCTTCATATGGAGACTTAGAAAAATGTTAGGAATTATTTTCTGAGCATTCTAAGTTGTTCCATAAGTTAAGAATGATAAATCAAAAAATAATTGCCATACTTACAAAATGTATAACCAAGAAGCCTAGACACAATCTTCATTCTTAATCTTCATTTTGTGCCTCCATGCTTCTTTTTTTTTGATGTGTATTTGTTATCATCAAAACTCAGCCAAGTCTAAGAAGGAAATCTTCTTCACAAAGATTTATGCTTTTTAGAGAAGATTAACTAAAAATGTCAGGTTACATGTCTTTAAAAGTATATTAAAGATATCAAATTAAATTATTTAGATAAATATGAATAATAATTTTTTATATTATTATTATTATGATTCAATAATGTAAGCAAATTGGTGGAAATACATTCTAGGGACGATTTAGGGGAGTGGTTATGGTGCATAAGGAGATCCTTATGCACCGTGCATAATTGCTTTTTACACCCAACATAATTGCTTTCTACACCCCAAGTAAGCCCATTATAAAATCTAATTATTTGTGGGCCTAATAAAGTCCCATATTATAATTTTTTAAAACTGCTTTCTACACCCAACTTATTAGGATCACTTTTTTAAAACCGCTTATTCAAAACAGCTTATTTATGCAAAACAGCTTATTTGTTCAAAACAGCTTATTCAAAACAGTTTATTTATACAAAACAGCTTATTCCAATTTCATTTTAAAAAACAACTTATTCAAAACAACTTATTTATACAAAACAACATATTTATGCAAAACAACTTATTCAAAACAGCTTATTTATACAAAACAGCTTATTCTAAACAACTTATTTATACAAAATAGCTTATTTGTGCAAAACAGCTTATTCAAAACAACTCATTTATACAAAACAGCTTATTTGTGCAAAACAGCTTATTCAAAACAGCTTATTTATACAAAACAACTTACTCCGATTTCATTTTAAAAAACAACTTATTTATGCAAAACAACATATTTATGCAAAACAACTTATTCAAAACAGCTTATTTATGCAAAACAACTTATTCGAAACAACTTATTTATACAAAATAGCTTATTTGTGCAAAACAGCTTATTCAAAACAACTCATTTATACAAAACAGCTTATTTGTGCAAAACAGCTTATTCAAAACAGCTTATTTATACAAAACAACTTATTCCGATTTCATTTTAAAAAACAACTTATTCAAAACAACTTATTTATGCAAAACAACATATTTATGCAAAACAACTTATTCAAAACAGCTTATTTATGCAAAACAGCTTATTCGAAACAACTTATTTATACAAAATAGCTTATTTGTGCAAAACAGCTTATTCAAAACAACTCATTTATACAAAACAGCTTATTTGTGCAAAACAGCTTATTCAAAACAGCTTATTTATACAAAACAACTTATTCCGATTTCATTTTAAAAAACAACTTATTCAAAACAACTTATTTATGCAAAACAACATATTTATGCAAAACAACTTATTCAAAACAGCTTATTTATGCAAAACAGCTTATTCGAAACAACTTATTTATACAAAATAGCTTATTTGCGCAAAACAGCTTATTCAAAACAACTAATTTATACAAAACAGCTTATTTGTGCAAAACAGCTTATTTATACAAAACATCTTATTCAGATTTCATTTTAAAAAACAACTTATTCAAAACAACTTATTTATGCAAAACAACATATTTATACAAAACAACTTATTCAAAACAGCTTATTTATGCAAAACAGCTTATTCGAAACAACTTATTTATACAAAATAGCTTATTTGTGCAAAACAACTTATTCAAAACAACTCATTTATACAAAACAGCTTATTTGTGCAAAACAACTTATTCAAAACAGATTATTTATACAAAACAGCTTATTCGAAACAACTTATTCATACAAAATAGCTTATTTGTGCAAAACAGCTTATTCAAAACAACTTATTTATACAAAACAGCTTATTTGTGCAAAACAGCTATTTTGCACAAAATAAGCTGTTTTGAATAAGCTTTTTATGAGTTAGAGAGAGAAATGAGTATGGATTATGAGTTTCTTTACTGGAACGTTGTTTAACACTGAAATTATTACTGAAACCATAATTATGGTTTAATGGTTTTGATAATCATGTATGTGAAACCAAGATAATTGTGTAATGGTTTTTAATGAAATTATTATTGTTAGATGGTTTTGAATAATGATTAAGATGTTATACACTGAAATTATTACTGAAACCATAATTATGGTTTAATGGTTTTGATAGTCTTCTATGAGAAACCAAAATAATTGTCTAATGGTTTTGTTATGGCTATGGTTTATGTGAGTTGGTTTCAAAACCATTTTGCTGTGGAAATGGTTTCTGTGAGTTGGTCTCCAAAACCATTTTGCTGTCGAAATGGTTTCTGTGAGTTGTACTCCAAAACCATTATACGTACTTAATGGTTTTGAATTTTCTGTGAAAATGGTTTTGAATTTTCAGTTCTGTTCTGTGAGTTGTACTCCAAAACCATTGCCATCATTCAGTTCTGTGAGTTGTACTCCAAAACCATTTTGCTGTGAAAATGGTTTATGTGAGTTGTACTCCAAAACCATTAGATGTACTTAATGGTTTTCTTTGAAAATAACACTCATCACGCAAATAATTTTCCAGATAAACTCAAAACCTAACACGAATCCATTCACAATAACACTCATCACGCAAATAATTTTCCAGATTCATATAGCAACAACATCCAAACTGTTTTTAGAAACTGTTTTTAGAAATAATTCAAGACATTATTGTGAAAAGAAATGTTAGAAACACTCTCATTCTAACACTTTTCTTAACACTCCTTTCTTGTTAGTTGAAACTCCTATGATACAGTGGTAGAAAGAGAGTCCAGTCCGTCCATAACCGTAAATGAAAGCCTCAACAACCGTATATAAAGAACATCTAATGGTTTTGGAGTACAACTCACAGAAACCATACCCATAGCAAAACCATTAAACAATTAGTTTGGTTTCGTGTAGAACACTATCAAAACCATTAAACCACACTTATGGTTTCAGTAATAGTTTTTATTTAAAATCATTTGTCAATAATAATTTTCACTATTCTTTTATTTTATTTAGCATTTGACAATTGTTTTTCTTTCACATACAAGTCTATTAAAACCATTAAAGCGCGATTATATTTAGACAAAGTCAGAAATTCGTTTTACAATGTAAGAAATAAAAGAGAGATGACGAGGCTTTACAAAAAAGTGGTTACTTATTGATTAATTCACATTAGGTTATAAGTGTGTACTATTAAGTGGTTACTTAATAATGATTTAAATGTTTATCACAATTTTTTTATTACAAGACCATTTTCACTGGAATTGGGAAATGATTCGATGTGAAATCTGTTGGTATAAGCTGGAATTCGGATTTGATGAATTATTGAGAATGTTGTGATGAATTGTGTTGTTTATGATCAATCCGGTTCGGATTTGGTGTTAGCATTACTCACGGAAACCATTTTCACTGCAAAATGGTTTTGGAGTACAACTCACGGAAACCATTTCCACAGCAAAATGGTTTTGAAACCAACTCACAGAAACCATAGCCATAGCAAAACCATTAGACAATTATTTTGGTTTCTCATAGAAGACTATCAAAACCATTAAACCATAATTATGGTTTCAGTAATAATTTCAGTGTATAACATCTTAATCATTATTCAAAACCATCTAACAATAATAATTTCATTAAAAATCATTACACATTTATCTTGGTTTCACATACATGATTATCAAAACCATTAAACCATAATTATGGTTTCAGTAATAATTGCAGTGTATAACATGTTAAACAACGTTGCAGTAAAGAAACTCATAATCCATACTCACTTCTCTCTCTAACTCATAAAAAGCTTATTCAAAACAGCTTATTTTGTGCAAAATAGCTGTTTTGCACAAATAAGCTGTTTTGTATAAATAAGTTGTTTTGAATAAGCTGTTTTGCACAAATAAGCTATTTTATATAAATGAGTTGTTTCGAATAAGCTGTTTTGTATAAATAAGCTGTTTTGAATAAGCTGTTTTGCACAAATAAGCTGTTTTGTATAAATAAGTTGTTTTGAATAAGCTGTTTTGCACAAATAAGCTATTTTGTATAAATAAGTTGTTTCGAATAAGTTGTTTTGCATAAATAAGCTAATTTGAATAAGTTGTTTTGCATAAATATGTTGTTTTGCATATATAAGTTGTTTTGAATAAGTTGTTTTTTAAAATGAAATCGGAATAAGCTGTTTTGTATAAATAAGTTGTTTTGCACAAATAAGTTGTTTTGTATAAATAAGTTGTTTTGAATAAGCTGTTTTGCACAAATAAGCTATTTTGTATAAATAAGTTGTTTCGAATAAGCTGTTTTGCATAAATAAGCTGTTTTGAATAAGTTGTTTTTGCATAAATATGTTGTTTTGCATAAATAAGTTATTTTGAATAAGTTGTTTTTTAAAATGAAATCGGAATAAGTTGTTTTGTATAAATAAGCTGTTTTGAATAAGCTGTTTTGCACAAATAAGCTGTTTTGTATAAGTAAGTTGTTTTGAATAAGCTGTTTTGCACAAATAAGCTATTTTGTATAAATAAGTTGTTTCGAATAAGCAGTTTTGTATAAAGAAGCTGTTTTGAATAAGCTGTTTTTCACAAATAAACTGTTTTGAATAAGTTGTTTTGCATAAATATGTTGTTTTGCATAAATAAGTTGTTTTGAATAAGTTGTTTTGAATAAGCTGTTTTGCACAAATACGCTGTTTTGTATAAATAAGTTGTTTCGAATAAGCGGTTTTGCATAAATAAACTGTTTTGAATAAGTTGTTTTGCATAAATAAGTTGTTTTGAATAAGTTGTTTTTAAAATGAAATCGGAATAAGCTGTTTTGTATAAATAAGCTGTTTTGAATAAGCTGTTTTGCACAAATAAGCTGTTTTGTATAAATAAGTTGTTTTGAATAAGCTGTTTTGCACAAATAAGCTCTTTTGTATAAATAAGTTGTTTCGAATAAGCTGTTTTGCATAAATAAGTTGTTTTGAATAAGTTGTTTTGCATAAATATGTTGTTTTGCATAAATAAGTTGTTTTGAATAAGTTGTTTTTTAAAATGAAATCGGAATACGTTGTTTTGTATAAATAAGCTGTTTTGCACAAATAAGCCGTTTTGTATAAATAAGTTGTTTTGAATAAGTTGTTTTGCACAAATAAGCTATTTTGTATAAATAAGTTGTTTTGAATAAGCTGTTTTGCATAAATAAGCTGTTTTGAATAAGTTGTTTTGCATAAATAAGTTGTTTTGAATAAGTTGTTTTTTAAAATAAAATTGGAATAAGCTGCTTTGTATAAATAAGCTGTTTTGAATAAGCTGTTTTGAACAAGTTTTGCATAAATAAGCTGTTTTGAATAAGCGGTTTTAAAAAAAGTGATCCTAATAAGTTGTTTTGAATAAGCTGTTTTGCATAAATAAGCTATTTTGAATAAGTTGGTTCTTAAAATTAATCGGAATAAGCTGTTTTGAATAAGATGTTTTGCACAAATAAGCTGTTTTGTATAAATAAGTTGTTTTGAATAAGCTGTTTTGCACAAATAAGCTCTTTTGTATAAATAAGTTGTTTCGAATAAGCTGTTTTGCATAAATAAGCTGTTTTGAATAAGTTGTTTTGCATAAATATGTTGTTTTGCATAAATAAGTTGTTTTGAATAAGTTGTTTTTTAAAATGAAATCGGAATAAGTTGTTTTGTATAAATAAGCTGTTTTGCACAAATAAGCTGTTTTGTATAAATAAGTTGTTTTGAATAAATTGTTTTGCACAAATAAGCTATTTTGTATAAATAAGTTGTTTCGAATAAGCTGTTTTGCACAAATAAGCTGTTTTGAATAAGCTGTTTTGCATAAATATGTTGTTTTGCATAAATAAGTTGTTTTGAATAAGTTGTTTTTTAAAATGAAATCGGAATAAGCTGTTTTGTATAAATAAGCTGTTTTGAACAAATAAGCTGTTTTGCATAAATAAGTTGTTTTGAATAAGCGGTTTTAAAAAAAGTGATCATAATAAGTTGTTTCGAATAAGCTGTTTTGCATAAATAAGCTATTTTGAATAAGTTGGTTTTTAAAATTAATCGGAATAAGCTGTTTTGCATAAATAAGTTGTTTTGAATAAGCGGTTCTTAAAAAATCATTCTAATAAGTTGTTTTGCATAAATAAACTATTTCGGATAAGCTATTTTGCATAAATAAATTGTTAAGAAAAAAATTATAATATAAGGCTTTATTAGGCCCACAAACAGATAGATTTTATAGTGGACCCAAATAATTTTTTTCACTTGGAGTGTAGAAAGCAATTATGTTGCATGTAGAAAGTAATTATGCACGGTGCATAAGGATCTCCTTATGCACCATAACTTTTGCCACGATTTAGATGCAAGCACAACAATAAAACAAATGTTCGTTTCTGGATGCATATTTGGTTAGGGCATATATCATTGCATCATTGCGTCAATGGACGGTAAGATGGGAATATATGGAAGTGGGTCAGGTGTTGAAACTTTTAAATTCATTAGAATTTTTGCTGGCTGGGAGGAGCAAGATTGAGACTTGAAGGGTTAGATTCTTGGTGTTGGCTTCCTGAAGACGTCAATGGATTTTTTGTTCACAGTAGAACAATATGCAAATGACACTATCTAATTCAAATTAAAAGTCGTTTAGATGGTCGTTAACGGTGCTGTTATGGGACGTTAACTGCTTACACGATGTGCCAAGTCATATGCCAGAGATAAATATAAACGAAAATGAAAAAAATTGTCACGGACGAATTTGATTGAAATCCACAAAAACATTGTCTTCTTTAACATAGTGTATTACAACTTTTTCTTTCCCAATTCTATAAACTTGGAAATAATTTTTCAATTTCTCATTTACGGTTCAAAATCCCCAAAATTTATTTCATTAATTAATAACTCTTTGCTCCCAAATTCTAAAAACTTCAAACCCTAATTTTTCAATCTCTCATTTACAATCCAGAATTTCTTCAATAAAACTTGTTCAAATTGAATCTGAATTGATGGGTGGTGGTTGTTTGGCCAAAAAGAGCTCTTAAACTCGAGTTTCATCTTCAAACTCCATGTTTAATGGTGATGTCAGAATGCTTGAACGTTGGTGTCCCATAATTTATGATGCAAGAAAAGTATATACGCTCAAAAACACACGAAGACCTTTCTATGTTTGCCCTTTGCCAAAGGTTTGTTTAACAACAATTATTTGTTTTTTAATGTCATACATTTTTATTCATGATTGATTTAGATTTTCCTTTGTACATGATGATAATTGGGAATTTTTTATCTGGGTCGAAGAAGCTGAAGAACTAGGATACTTTAACAACAATGGAATTTGAGCGGGAAAGGTACGTGCCTTTGACTCAATCTCATCCATCTGATCAATCTTGTGCTCAACATAATGACACATATCAAACATTTTTAATTTTTTATAATAAATAATAATAAAACAAGTCAGATAGAGTCCATCCAAAATCGCGACCAGTTTCTTCACCATCCGCCGTCGTCGTAACCCTAACGTCGCCAGAGTTGTGACTAAGGTTTTTTAGAAATTTAAAAAACCTCATGCAACCCATCTGAATACGTAGGATTGATCTGATGGCTAAGGTTTTTTTAGAACACGTGACTGCAGCATTTCATGAACTGCAGAGAATCTGCATCCCATTTTCACTGCACCTTATCCAACCCTGTCCAAAACCCAGCAACACAAACCCCCCAAACCCCTTCATCTACAATGTCAAAACCAATACAAAAATCCACAAATCAATCCCATTAATCTTCACAACCCCTCCAATTTTATTTTCCACTATCAACATTTCCCAGCACAATTCAATCTTCAAACAACTACAATGGAACTCTCATCCTCTTTTTCACTCTCCCCAAAACCAACTAACTTCTCATTCTCATCCTCCTTCTCTCCTTTCCCCATCCAAATCTTAATCAAAAACACCAAATCCCGAAACTACCCTCTTCACGTTCTCGCAGTTGCAATAGACCCAACAAAAGACTTCCCTAGAAATAACAATCCTCAACGACTTCTTAAAGAACTAGCAGAACGCAAGAAGATCACTAACCCAAAATCAAAATCACCACCAAGACGTTACATTCTAAAACCCCCACTAGATGACAAAAAACTCGCAGAAAGATTTCTTAACAGTCCACAGCTTTCACTAAAATCATTCCCATTATTAAGTTCTTGTCTACCTTCGTCGCGCCTTAACAATGCCGATAAATTATGGATAGATGAGTATTTACTCGAAGCGAAACAAGCGCTTGGATACTCACTTGAACCATCAGACACATTAGAGGATGATAATCCTGCCAAACAGTTTGATACTTTGTTGTATTTGGCCTTTCAGCATCCTTCGTGTGAGAGAACAAAGACGAAGCATGTTAGGTCTGGGCATTCTAGGTTGTTTTTCTTAGGGCAATATGTGCTGGAATTGGCATTGGCTGAATTCTTTTTGCAGAGGTATCCGAGGGAATTGCCTGGTCCGATGAGGGAGAGAGTTTATGGGTTGATTGGGAAGGAGAATTTGCCTAAGTGGATTAAAGCTGCTAGTTTGCAGAATTTGATATTTCCGTATGATAATATGGATAAGATTGTGAGGAGGGATAGAGAAGGACCTGTCAAGTAAGTTCTAATTTTACTTCAATGTTCGTCTACATTATAATTTTTATATTATGTTGGTGTAAGTTCTTATTGTATGTAAAATTTCATGTACTTACAAATTACAATAGATTTTGATAACTATGCACTCACACCGTCGTTCAATCAAATTTTACTATGTAGGTATTTGTTGAGATATTTTAATAAACGATATCACTTTACCGAGTTAGCTATATTCTTCTCACATTGCGTAATTTATTTGATAGGGTTAGTTAGATATCATGTGACCGGTCTATGATCATTTGATGTCACTAGCCAAACTGAATTGATTTGTTAGGATAAGGATTAAATATAAGCATTTACTCTCATGAATTAAGCTTGCATGGATATCTGATATTCATTTGCATAATATGGTTTTCTGTCTATGTCTATTGGTATTTGAAATTATGTTAATATTTGTATTGGCTTCACATAATGAATGATATTTGGACATAAATCCTTGTGCACTTTTAAGTTTATGTTTCGTATTGTGTCTGATTGTCACACATAATGTAAACCATGAGTTATAGTGATATAAACTATAGGTTTAAATAAATACATATATGATCGATGACCTTTATATCTGTTGTATTCTTTTTTTTTTTGGTAGAAAATATTTGTTGCTATCTCATTTTCAGGCTGAAATTATTTGCTGATATTCAAAATAAATTGCTTAGCTAGCTTACTGTCTAAACAGGACATAGGAAAGAAAGACAAAAATGTTGAATTCTTAACTTCCCATATGCTGTTAATCAATTTGTAGCAGAACCATCTTATATGATTGAGTTGGTCTTTGCACATAATATATTTCTTAATTGAATTGTTTGCTGCATTTTCACATTTGTTATTCTATCGTAGGTCGGTATTTTGGGCTTTGTTTGGGGCAATCTATCTTTGTTTTGGTCTTCCAGAAGTCTACCGTGTTCTTTTTGAAGTGTTCGGAATGGATCCAGATGATGAGGATTGCCAGCCTAGGGAGCGCAAACAACTTGGAGATGTGGATTATGTATCTGCTGAGTTTGAAAACAAGCTAAACTGGCAAGATATTGTTGCTTATAAGGCAAGCTATACATATCTTCTGTTAAGAGTGTTATTTATTTTTAAAATGTTAGCACATCAAGATCCATTTATTATGAGCAACTGCACATAGCTCAGACTTGTTTAATCTGATTACGTAGCTAATTCAACTGCGCTTTCTGCACGATTAGTCGATTACTAAATTCTGATGCAATATTGCTTTCCTACAATCGAATGTTCTATATTGAGGCAGAAATGATGTTCACTGTTCTTCATTCAGCCTCCTGCAGATGCTCTGTTTACTCATCCAAGGCTGTTTAGAGCATGTGTTCCCCCTGGCATGCATCGATTCAGAGGAAATATATGGGATTATGATAGCAGACCCCAAGTTATGAGAGCACTTGGATATCCATTAGAAATGACAGACAGAATTCCAGAAATTACCGAAGCCAGGAACATAGAGCTTGGACTTGGATTGCAGGTAGCTCTACTATTGCCTTTCATTCTACTTTCCCATTTTCCCTTTCTGGCTATTTAAAGCACAAATCTGTCCTCTCTTGCTAGAGTAGGGCTGCTCTATCTTTCACATATTTCTGAACAAGCGAACAAACAAATCTCAATGCTTCTATTTATTATCCTTCTCAGGCATCGTGTTAAATTCCGTCAAAGATGTTTAGTGATAGTGATTGGCGAGGGTTAAAATCTTAAAATTTCGTTTGTCAAAATTGCAGACTTGTTACACCTACAGTGATACTTTTAAGTTTTTGTGTTGAATTCAGGGAAGTTACTTGTTATTGCTTTTGACCATTCTGTTTTTACCCGGTTTAGCTGTTTATGTAAATGGTTTATGTAATTTTCTCACCTGGTTTAGCTGTTTAGTAATCGGTTTATATAATTTTCACACCTTTGCGCAGTTCACTACATGACAACACAGTTCCACTTTAGAACCTCTCAACTCAAGTTCTAAGTGTATTAATAGTTTAAAATTTGGAATCAGTCAGTATATTTGATTCAGAAGTGAACTTGTCTCTTCTGAGACTATTCACTTTTCTTTTGAAGATGTAAAGTGGGTAGTTACTAGTTAGAAGTTTAAAAGTTTGCTCACTTTGCTGATGTTGAATGTCTTGTCCACTTGCAGCTTTGTTTTCTGCATCCATCAAAGTACAAATTTGAGCATCCTCGATTTTGCTTTGAGAGATTAGAATATGTTGGAAAAACGATACAGGTACTGTTCTTTCATTTGTAGAAAGTCTTCAGGAAGACTCTAATTTCATTAATGGAATTTATCATCTTCTGCCCCCTTTCCCTATTATCAGAAATGCGATAAATAGCTCTGCTAAACTTTACACGAATCTTGAATAGAAAAAAGTGAGGTGAGGAGACGGAGACGGGGACTGGGACTCATGGTTATTTATTTCATTATTCTGAAAAATAGCTTGGATAAAAATAGATTGCAACAGGTATTACTTGTAACATGAAAACAATGTTATGTTGCAAGCATTACAAGTTAAGTAAGTTTCCTTTATTTCCTGACCCTGATCTTAGATGTGAAAAGTTTTCATGAAAAATCAGAAAAAAAATAAAAGTTTCCATGAAAAACCTAAGAGAAAGATGGGCAGGGAATTATGTGGAATTTCCACTCAGATATGGGCATGAAAAACTGAGATATGTTTTTAGCTCAGAAGAATAGCTGCAGTACAATTACGGGAAGGGATGTTTGGTTTGTGTTTATGATTCAATATAATTGTTTGAAAGTTACTGAAGGTGAGGCTTGACGTATTGGTTTGAGACTTTGAGCAGTGGCATATGTTTAGAGTGACAGAGCATGAGATTCTGAAATATAAACAAGAGAGGTGGGTGACCATGTTTTTGAGGCTTGATGCAGAGCGAGACACAGGAGCCTAATATGTGTCTGTGATTTTGAAAGACGAACAAAAAAGATGATGTTAACAAGGCATTGGGACAGATGCTGAGGGGGAGAGTTTGAAACAGAAATAGAGAACTGAGTGTCTCCCGAGCTTCTGGAAGGAGAAACCTTATGTGAGCCGTTGGAAGCACAAAATTTGTAAATATTTAATTGATGTGTCACATTATTACTGACGATACAGGAAAAGGGGACAGACAATTTTGTCAATATTTACTATCTACTTCTATATTTTATATTTAGTTTTCTTCATTGAATACTTCATGAATTACAACGTTTTTATTTTCTTAAGGATTTGGTGATGGCTATCTACTATATTTTATATATAGTTTTCTTCTTCATTGAATACTTCATGAATTACAACGTTTTTATTTTCTTAAGGATTTGGTGATGGCTGAAAGATTGTTGATGAAGCATTTAGATGCTCCTGGGTTGTGGCTGCAAGAGAAACATCGTCGCATTCTTCTGAACAAATTTTGTGGAAGATACTTGAGGGCCAAACAGCTTCACCGTTTTATTATATATGATGATAATGTTCAAACTGCTTATGAGCGCAACCGGAGACGGAGAAACCCAGCCACAACAGCTGTTAATCAAGCTATTCATGGACTCTCATATCTTGTTTATGGGAAACGTGATGTGAGACGTCTGATGTTTGAGTTTTTTGACTTTGAGCAGATTCAGCCTAAAGAGGTCTAAATATGAGACAAGAATGACATGGCAATAGAGTACTCTCGGTTTGCTTTTTCACCTTTTATTTTTCCATCCCCTTGCTTTTCCATACCATGATTTGATCCACTTAGTTTTTAGGTTATTTACATATTCTTCTTTGAAAGTTGCTCTTGTATATATTGATTGTACTCTACTTGTTAGAAGTGGGCACCTTAGATAACCGGAACAGAGATGAGGATACATACATGACTGCTTGCTCTACTCTCCATGGCTCAGATCATGGAGCAAAAACACGATTACAAAAATGTTGTGTTGTATGATTATTTGAAAATTCAATTTGGGATTTTTAATGAATAAATGAGAAAACTAAGTGTAGCCTTAACTTGTATCATTTTGAAGTAGTGTTTAAGAAACAGAAATGTCTACCATTTTTGGCTGACAAGCAAATCTACATGTTTTGGTTGTGTTTAGATGCTCGAGGTCCATTGGCAAAAAAAAAAAAAAAGATTTTCATTGAATCAGATTGCTTCAATTAATGTGATGATTTAAAGCGTGCCCTTGTGAATTATTTGACAAATGGGAGCTTCTATCATCCATTCAAATTAAAACAGAGGTGAAAAAGAGGAGAGATTGGGGGGGTTAAAGAGAGACTACTTGATGATTAAATAGAGCTTTTATCATCTTTCTGTTTGTGTTTTTTATTTTTATTCTTCAGGGATAACCGTAGAGAGTAATTCCTTCGAGGATTTTAAACGAATTTAAGGTTGAATTACAATATTTACAAAGGGAAATGTTAACAAGTGTCTCAAGAGCACTCTTTAACAACCTTAATAAATTTTTATAGAAACTGATGAACTCAATGTATTGGAATCGATCTATTTAACTTTTTCAACTAACATTTTTGTAATTATGAATCTTTAAAGAGTCGTTAGCAAGACTCATTTATGAAACTTTTTTTTTTGAAGAAATAACTCATTTATGAAATACTATTTGAACTTGAGACTACATATTTGAGGAACAGATGTGAATTCACTATAAGATGATGAATTTTCATAGCTCTATCTAAGGTTCACCATCAGGCATCAACTACTCCCTAACTCGTGAGAGCAAATATTTGAAGCCTATAATATCTGTACCTGTGAACCATCTTGCTAGGCCTAGAATCACCATCACTACACCCTTGTTCTCATTCTCATACACACCCAAGCCACCACTCAATTCGCCAATAATAACACCAACACAATCACCTCATTTACCAGGAGTTTCTTTCAATCTCAACAACACAACCACCACCTGCAAGATAAACCACATGTAACCTCACATTCTTCAACAATGTGATGATGTCTACTTCAACAATACCTTTTGATTATGCTAATGTAAGATCATGTATAATTCTTAAATCGCCAAGGAAATTGTAAAAGGGTCTATACTTCCCAGTCCAATTGAATTGAATAGCCTTTACTAACCAAACATAGATTTTAGTTTTGTAGTGCCTTTACAATTGTCTATGTTACCTCTTCAGCAAAAGGAGTGCTATATTTGTTGTGGAGTTTAAGAAACATCTCAAATCCCAGTAAACACAATTACAATGAATATATTTCTTAATTAAGGCTCCTAACATAAATCTTTAGCCGATATTATCAAAATTATGGAACGAGATTGAACTTTTCTTTTTTGACCAAAAAGTGAGTTTGAAGTTTGAACCTGTAAGACATTTTCTGCTTAAATTGTCTGCAAGTAGCTTACGTGGTTAATAATTTTCTAATTTAGAGATAAATTGAAATTTCATTAGTTTTGAGAACAATTTGTGACAACCTTCTTTCCCCTCCTCTTATTTGTCCTAGACAATAGAAATAAAAATGAAGAGAGCAAATAAACACATAATGTAAGAGAGAAATAGTTTGTCCAAAAGTAGTTGTAAAATGATTGCACAAATAATATTTCTCTTTCTCTTTCAGAGTAATAGTATTTGAACAATAAAAAATTAACCACTTTTGATACAACTTCTTCGCACTTTTATTGTTTTAATACTCCTTCTCAGTTTATAAATACTCTTATATTGAAAGAGAAATGATATTTGAACAATCATTTTGGTACAACTTTTAAACAAATTTCTCTCTCATACTCACATTGTATTCTTATTCTCTCTCTTCCTTTTTCTCTTTCTAGTATTTTTGACCAATGAGAAGATAGAACAACAAGGTTGTCCCAAAAGTTGTTTCAAAAGAGTTGTGCAAATAACATTGCTCATTTTGAAATCATAAAATTGATTTTAACATATTTTAATGTTTTTGATTAAAATACCTTTTAAAAAAATATTTTAACCAACTTAAGTTTGTCTAATGGTGTGTTGCCTTAAAATCTTGAAGTATGCTCCTCATCAAAATGTTATGTCCGATTCTCAATGATGTCTGAACTAATCTAGTTTCTTAAAAATAAAAAAAAATTGATTAAGAATTACCGTTACCTCAATAATTTATTCTAACTAAAAGTTGAGATTTGAAATTAATTATTGTAGAACTCAATTTTACACGATAGACAGTGATTGTAACCAAAATTAATTTAATTGTCAAAGAAACAAAATTAGTTTTACCAAATCATTTTTCACAAAGAGAACCAAAGAGATTTGAGCTAAAAACGTCGTCGTCATATTCTTCATTTTAAACAGTTTTGCGTCTGCATTGCAACGAGAAGTTACTGTACTCTCTGAACTTTCTCTCATCGATCAAATCTATCTCGGATCCTAACGGAATATAAATACATTATTACATTCTCTCTTCGCGCGTTTTCAAATCAAAACTATATAAAACGCCAATGGGAGTGGTTATTGAAAGTTCCATTTGGGAACTGAATCCATCAATTTTCATATTCATCTTCGTTTGTTGCATATTCTCGATCTTTCTTTATCCTCATGCTGCTAACAGAACTTCCACAATCTTCGATCATGGAATCTCTTCATCGTTTCTTCGTTTCCAACGCAACTTTCTCGTCGTTTATTCTCTCGCTTCAGGTTCGTTTTCGTCCTCAATTTGAAACTGTTAGGTTTTCTAGAAAATGTGATAGATCGGAATCTTTTAATCATTTTAGGTTTGTTTTCTTCTTCAATTTTACAGCACTGTTAGGTTTAATCGAAAATGTGAGAGGAAATTTTGAGTTTATATAGTTTATAGAGGTTGAAACTGGAATCTCTGTGTAACTTAGGTAGAACATTCATCATATTCTTAGTTTTTGTTATGAAGTTTTATTTGTATATTGTTATTTCTAAATCTGTTATGTTTTGAAATTGAATATTGAGTTCGATTTTGTTCATTTTCTTCTTCAACTTAATACTGATAGGTTTCGTAGAAAATGTGATAAATCTGATTTCAAAATTTTGAATTTCTTTTGTTTATGGAGATGGAATTTGAATATCTCCAGATGAATATTCGTTGTTTTCTTAATCTTTGTATGAATTTTTTTTGTGCAGTATTATTTTTGAATCTGTTAGGTTTTGGAAACTGAATGTTGAATTCAATTTTGCTTGGAAACTGAATGTTGAATTCAATTTTGGAATCTGTTAAGTTACTCAATTAAGTTTTAGATCGGAGGTGTGAAATTACAAATGATGATTTAGTCGTATTTTTCAGGCTCATTATCTTCTTCAATTTAAAACAGTTAGGTTTCGTAGAAAATGTGAGAGATCCAGATTGGATTTTAAATTTCTTGTTTATGGAGGTAGAAATTAGAATCTCTGCGTAACTTAGATGAACATTCATTGTTTTCTTAGTTTTTGTCTATGAAGCACCGATACGCCTAAATAGCAATCGTATCCAATACACTCCGATACGCCGTCTATATGTATCGAAGGAGTATACGAATTTTTTTTACTTAACAAATAAAAATAAAAAATTCCGATACGTTGCCGGCACACTGCGATAAGCTTTCCTCTCCTTAATTACTATTTTCTGATTAATGTCTACTTTAATTGATTCATCTAAATTCTGTTGCGCCCATTTAATTTCTAAGCATTTTTCAAGACTGGTTTATTTTTCCCATAATTCTTGTAGTGTGCAAATTCAGTTCACGGTTGTGCCTGTTCACAATTACCAATTCTGAAGTCTGAACAAACCACTATATAAAGGATACAAACTCACTAGTCACTACTAGAGTATCCACCTTTTGAAGGAAAGGGCAGTAGAGCACTCCTTCATCCAAACCAGTCAAAGAGGAAGAACTCAGAAGCAACACAATGTCAGCAACATCTTCTAATTCCAACTCGAAAATTCCAACTAAGTTTCTTTCTGAAAATGTTTTACAAGATGATCATCGTCCTTGTTGGGCTTATGTCTGAATAGTAAACAAGGGTACTGTTTCTAAAACATTTTCAGAAAGAAACTTACTTGGAATTTTTGAGTTGGAATTAGAAGATGTTGCTGACATTGTGTTGCTTCTGAGTTCTGCCTCTTTGACTGGTTTGGAAGAAGGAGTGCTCTACTGCCTTCAAAGGTGGATACTCTAGTAGTGACTAGTGAGTTTGTTTGTATCCTCTATATAGTGGTTTGTTCAGAGACTTCAGAATTGGTAATTGTGAATAGGCACAACCGTGAATTGAATTTGCACACTAAAAGAATTATGGGAAAAATAAACCAGTCTTGAAAAATGCTTAGAAGTTAAATGGGTGAATCAGAATTTAGATGAATCAATTAAAGTAGAGAGATGATGTCATTAAATTTGAAAATAGTAATTAAGGAGAGGAAAGCTAAACGGTCAGACGTATCTGAGTCGGAGGCGTATTGCGACGTATCGAAATTTTTTATTTTTTAAGTAAAAAGTTTCAGATACTCCTTCAATACGTATCAGATACGATTCAGTGGCTATTTAGGCGCATCGCTGCTGCATAGGATTTAATATTTAGCAATGTGTTACAGATTTTGTTGGCTTCTGAGTTTGGTCTATGACAACGGTTCACAATTTCCATTTTATTTTAATTGGCCAAAGTTTTGATTTTAGTTTGAAACACTGCTTCTCTTGAGTTTGTGTTCTGATTTTATTTTCATTTTCATTTTATTTTAATTTTTTTTATATACGTATCTTTAACATATCGTATCCTATATTTTTCAATTTTTGACGTATTGCCGTATCGGTTACGTATCCGATACACGTATCGTGTCCGTGCTTCGTAGGTTTTTGTTATGAAATTTTATTTGTGTATTGTTATTTCTAAATCTGTTATGATTTGGAAACTGAATGTTGAATTTGATTCTCAATTGAGTTTTAGATCGGAGGTGTGAAATAATGAATATTCATTGTTTGCTTGTAGAATCTCCGTGTAACTAAGCTGAATATTCATTGTTTTCTTAATTTTTGTTAAGAAATTTTATTTGTATATTGTTTTTCTAAAGCGGTTATGTTTTGGAAACTGAATAGTGAATTCAATTTTGTTTGTAATGATAGTTACTCAGTTAAGTTTTATAGATCGAAGGTGTGAAATTATGAATGATGATTTCATTTGTTGTAAATTTCTGTTTTCTCAGTTGTGGAAGGTCTATGGTCAGTGTTTGGGGAGTATGAGTTAGCTTCACATGGATTTGACAGGGAGAAGATGATCATGTCTCTCTGTTATGGTTATACAACTGCTCTCTTTGCTGCTCCTTTCCTTGGCATGCTTTCAGATTTGATGTGAGTCTCTAGTTTTACTCGCTGTCATTACTAGATCAATTAGAAACCCTAATTATGTTTTTGTAATTCAGTATTTGTAAATATAAGAAAATTTTGTTGCAGTAAATAAGATTTGTTTAATTATTTTATGTTGTAGTGGTATTTATCAGCCAAATTATAGTATGAAGTTCCTTCCTTTTGGAAGAATTACTAACACTGATTGTTGATATTTCTCAATTCGCTGATGTATTTTATGTTGATTTTGGTGGATATTTGAGATGATTATTATGGTGTACTTTTTATTTTGAAAATGCAACCTTCCAAGAACTGTGCATTTCCAAATTTTAAGGATGATTTTATGTGATGTCAGTTTCATTTTCCTATGTATTACTTTTCAATGTTTCTATCACATTGGTTAAAGCATGCTTCTACGTGTGATTTGAACTTGAAGCAGGATTTGCTATTACTGATATAAACATCTTTGTTATTCCAGAAGTACTACCTAAACAATGCACAACCAAGACATGCATTTTCCAAAAGAAGTTTTGAAGTTTTTGTTAATGTTAAACTAACTTACTACTTTCTATATGTATAGAGGTCAGAAGAAAGTTTGTTTGATCTTTTGCATCCTACACTTATTTGTTGGTGTATGGAAGAAGATTACACAGCAACCAAGCATTTTCATGACTAGCATATGTCTCTCTATGGCCAATACAATATTCTCATTCAGTTTTGAGACTTGGATGGTCATTCAACATGAGAAGGTAATCAGTAATTTTCTTCTGTTACCTTCTGTAAGAGCTCAAGTCTTCCTTACTAAATAACCTGATTCAGATTTTATTTCTTTTCACATAAATTTCAATCTTATTTTGTGTATTTTGTCTGCAGCAAGGACACAGGCTTGACTCACTCAATGACACATATTGGTTAATGACTTTCTTTGAGTCTGCATGTTTTATTGCCAGCCAAATGTTTGCAAATTGGCTGATTGGTAATAATATGGAGAAAAACACCGTTCCTTCCTTTGCTGTCATCTTCTTAGCAATCGTATGCTTCATTTTGCTCACCAGAGGATGGACAGAAACCCCAGGAACAACATCTTTTAAGGAGTATAGTATGTCCTTCTATACATATATTTTTGGTGGTAAGCTCACATGCTTTTCTCAGGCTTCTTTGCTCTTTATTCTTTTATAATAATAAACAGTTCATTATTTTATTTATTTTTAAAAAGTTACACTATTTTCAGTACCCAACATTTCTTTGGAAATCAGATAACTTATCAATTAGTAACCATGAACGTTCTAGAATTACAAAGAAGCTAGTCCGTTTGATTTATGTCTCTAGTAGATGAATTTTGATGCCTTGTCTTCAGGTCATGTATAGTCTTTTACCATGAGTCAATGTTATAAAAGCCTATTTCTTTCCTTCATTATTTTCTACCTATTTACCCATGCTTTCCTTTTCCTAATTGTTCTCTTCCCTTGCTATCCCTGATATATTTGGTTCTCAATTACTTTCCCTTGACGGTTTTTGCTTTGCATCATTTTTATATTGTTTCATAAATATATGGTTAATATATGGTTCACCATTAATTCCTTTCTTGTGTTGCAAGAAACCTGCTAAAAGAATCTACTGGAAAATGGAAATACCATAAGACAGGAAATATACTCGTAATTGTTCAACTGTATTAAATTTGGATCTAATGGCTGAGATTTAACCTTTTTGACAGCATGAAAATGTATCTCAGAATTTGTGTTGCTTTTTTGCAATTGTTAAGTTTCTGATGATCAACCATTTGCTTGTGATCTTTTTATATGCAATTTTCCTTGTCAACAGTATGATCTTGTTTCTGTTTTAATTTCATTTTCAAGCTGTATTAGACCTGAATGGTGCATGATAAAGTCTATCTCTATGTTCAAACTGACATGGTATAATAATAATAATAATAATAGTAATAATAATAGTAATAGTAATAGTAATAATAGTAATAGTAATAATAGTAATAGTAATAGTAATAGTAGTAGTAGTAGTAGTAGTAGTAGTAGTAGTAGTAGTAGTAGTAGTAATAGTAATAGTAATAGTAATAGTAATAGTAATAGTAATAGTAATAGTAATAGTAATAGTAATAGTAATAGTAATAGTAATAGTAATACACTAGGTTAGATGTGGAAAAGAGTTGGCACTAGAGAAACACATTCCATCAATGTAAAATTTAAATGACATACTGATTATGATTTGTAATCCACAGATAAAAGGATATGGCTGTTGACATGGGCACAAACTAGCCTTCACTTCTCCATTGGACTTTTTTGGATGCTTTGGGCACCTACTGTGGTGGTATGATATCAAAATTTTAGAGTATAGCTTGTGATATACAGTGTCTTCAATTTATTTGGAGAATATTTGAAACAATTTGTTCAGGATCTTTGTATTGGCGAACCTAGAAATGAACTTAATTCAGAAACCAATAAGGGATTTTGTTGTTCAGTTCATTATTTTAGGAAGATGTATCCACCATGATTGAATTTTTTTGAATAAAACACTTCATGTTATTGAACCTGTTATATTTTCAGCTTCAGTATATATTTATGTACTCTTAATGCATGTGATTTTAGGCTGACGGCCGAGAAGTGCAATTAGGATTGATATTTGCATGCTTTTTGGGCTCAAGGATGCTAGGAAGCACTGTTTTTCCGTGTCTCACTAGTGGACCATCATCACTTAGAATTGAGGACTGCCTAGTATCTGCATACATCATATTGGCTGCTCTCTTGTCTATTGTGGCCTATGACTATCAGGTGCAGTTATTATTGTCTTTAAAAAGTCTCAAATATACTTTTGGTCAGATTTTCAATCTTGAAGTCTACATTTGACTCATCAATTTTTCATATGCAGGAAATTGGAGTTCTGGTGACACTTTTTAGCTTGTTTCATGCTTGCGTTGGCTTCGTTTTACCATCTCTCGCTAGATTGAGGACCATGTAATCTCATTACAAAGAGTTGTACTTCTTTGTTTGCTCAATAATGGATTTATATTTGAATTTCCTTGTTTGCAGGTATGTACCTAATGAATTGCGTGGAGGGATGATGGGGCTCTCTCTTGCCCCTGCAAATGCTGCAATTCTGCTATCTGTGTTGCAAGTGTGTATTTATGCATAATTTATTTTTAGTCTTTTCTGAAATTGTAGGAAACGTATAATTATCCATTTTGGCATTATTAACATGAGTTGACATGAGCCATATCATATGAGTAAAGATAATTTTTTAAGGTTTTGAAGTTAGAATGGCATAATTGTTGAGAGTGGGTGGCATAAGAATTTTCTATTCAAGAGTGGCCCTGTTTAAATTCTTCCGTTGTTAGTAAAAGTAGCAGATACTAGTCCTTGTTTAAATTCTTATTGTGCCAACGAGAGTCATCTATGTAAATAATTTATCAAGCTGGCTGCCACTGCTTTGAAAATGGCCATAACTTTTTTGATTGCCCCCAACTTGTCCCTGAAGTTTATTAGCTTATAGGGTGATATTGCATACATATTAGGTTCACAAAGAAGGGTCAAATCCATAGAATGATATTTTAGGTGTAAAATACCTTTAGGCTCTGTTTGCGGGATTGGGGGGAGGGGAGTAGACAGTAGAGTGAAAAATAGAGAAATCTTCCATCTTTTTTGAAATAGTGATTTTGTAGAGAATGATAAACGAATGTTTATGATTAATATATTTAATCTTGAGAGTATTGTAACAACATAGATTGAATTCGAAGAAATTATATAAACCCTCCAAAATCATCCTACGGTACAATTTTTGAGTTCCATCATTTTGAGGGGATTTGTATTATGAAGAATAATAAACCCCCCAAATTCATCCCCTCCCAAAGCTCTTCATCCCTTTTACTTCTTCATTCCTTTTACCCAAAGCCCTTTCCTCCCCTCCCCTCCAAACTCGCAAACAGAGCCTTAAGGGAGTTGTGGTACCGCAAGGGTTCTGTTTCTTAGTTGTTTTTTTCTGGTACAAGGTTATGTTCCTAAGTTATTTAGTATTTATTACTTATTGTTAGTTTTATTATAAATGTTTAGAAATTTTCATTAAACATTATCAACAAGCAATAAATGATTGATAATTCACTTTTGCTACCCTTGGAAAAAAGGGTACCAGAGTAATCCATCTCTTCAATATTTGTTTGCAATATTCTCAATGCATAAACTAGTGAGCACATCCAAACTCGATCCAAAAGGGTGTAATTAAAAACAATCCCAAATATGTTTGAGTCATGGGATGTTTCTTTCTCTCCTTGACAGGGATAGATTAGGATTGTTCTTCTCTAGGTTGACCTAGTGCGTAGGCTTTTGGTTTTATTTTGTTTTCTCTTTTGGATTCTTTGATGTAACTGGTTCAGGCCATCTCCTGGTTTCTAATGCATTCTTAGCTTTATCAAAAAAAAAAAAAAATATTCTCAATGCATAAACTTCTGTCTAAAAATGTATTTCTCAATCATTTTATGTGTATTTTCTGTCATATAGATATTAACTTCCTTTCTACTGTTGCAGGGTGGCTATTATCGAAATGTTGAAAATGCAACTCTAATGGCGTTTGGTGCGTTTGGTTTGTTGTTAGCAGCTGGATGCATGCATGCCCTGAAGCAATGCGGGAAGCAACCTTATAACAACTGGCATAAACAGTGAATGTATAAATAATACACCCTCTTTTGCAGGATTTGGTAGTAGTGGATGTCGGTCTCTCTCGTACACTCTGGGAAAAAGATTAATAACTTAGATGATGAAAATGCAGGCAAGAGTGAAAAGAAATCAAAGAAACACAACATCAACTACTAGTGAATACAACATCAACTTTTAGTGAATGCTGAACTGGACTGTTATTGGGGTACTTTCTGTAAGGAGACTGAACATTGAAACTTCACATTTTAATTCATTCTTTGGATTCAGTCTGTGATACCAAGTTCTCTTCTACTTCATGTCTACCATTTCAAATTATGGAAGACTAATGGGCTTATGATTCTACCGATATATTGTTACTTCCATTCTTTTCTCCCTGTATTTGCTTATGGAGGATATATAATCAACTGAGCAAGCATCTGAAGCCGCTATCACAATCTGCTTACGGTGGGAAGTTTCTCTGGAAATGCACATGAAGATCACAAGGTGAAAATTGAATCTTATAATTTAGGCTTTGTTAGCGTCACTAATGTGAGTTGGGATTGTTAGTTATGCAGAACCTAGTGTATTAGTATTAGTATAACCTATAACACCTGACTAATCCTTGCATGCTAACAAGTTATGAGCAAAAAAAAAAAGGTTTTTATGGTGTCAAAACTTGCAACCGTGGTAGGTATGCAAGTTTTTTATTCTTCTATTTGTGCTTGTATTATACCAAAAGGAGCAATGTAAAAAAACTTGCTGATAAACAGATGTATGTTTAATGTTTTTTCACCTATTAGGAAGAGTAGTTATTTCTGTACATCATAAAAGTATTTCTTTTCTTTACTTTTCTTTAAAAAAAAAAGTATTTCTTTTGAAGTTTTTTTTTTTGGTACAATATTTCTTTTGAAGTTAATCCAAACTCATCATAACATTCACAATTTAATGTCTGAAGGAATTTTTTAAGATGGAGATCAATGTTTGCTTTCAAGCAAACATTGTTGATCTGCAATTGTATAAAAAGTAGAGATTATAGACCTAAGGTATATTGGAAAAAAAAAGGTTGTAAACTTTGAATAGCAATTGTATTTGCCAAATCGGTTGCATTTCACACAAGTTATTTGAAACTGCTGCGGTCTCTGGAAGATATCAGTTGGCACTGTCGAGTAGAAGGATCCAACTAAACAGTGAACTTTGAATAGTGAGTATTATTTACTAGTTTCAGTTATTCTCCCACTCTTCTATGCATATCACACCTTTTACAAGTGATTTTAACAAAAATAAAGGGAAAATGATACTAGATATGGCTTTTTGGGATTTCATATTTAGCTGTTTGTTGCTCCAAATTGCTTTAACTCTAAATTGGTTAAAAAAATAAAATAAAGGGCTAGAGTCTAGATTAATTAATTATAACAACAACAAAAAAAGGGAGAGGTCTTTGGATTTACCATCTATTAGGAAGTTAAGTCCATGGTGCATGTATCATATATTTAATGTACAGTATTGCTTTACAATTCCAGCGTCTAATCAGATTTTAGACCTGATTATTCATCTGACTATCGATAATCAACTATATGATAGAAATCATAAATACTATCTCTGTATCGGTATGACTCTGAATCCCAATTTCAGGTATCATTCATCTAATCATCATAATGTAGTTGTTCCCTTATCCACTTTGTAGCAACCCACTTCTCCCCTTTAATAACGGGGCAGCTCCCATGGAGTGATGTCTGCCAAAGATTATATAGAAAGATTGTCAAACAACGTGCATGAGATCAAAAGTATTTTTTTTTAAATTTAGCAGACATAATTAGTATTAAATATTGTTTGATTTTTCATTCAAACAATTATTAACGTGCACAGAAATGCTGAGATTCACAACTGGTGCAAATGCAAGTGAGTGATCCTTCGTCTCACCACCCAGTAAAAGCATTTCATTGAAGGCTATAAATTTCAACTTGAATGAAAAGTGTTGAAACATCTTTTTATGTCTTTTCTTTCAAGTTTGAAATTCTAGAGAACCTCCAGAGTCCAGATTGAAAACATCTTATATTGTTTGATTATTTAAAAATACAGAAATATATATATATATATATATATATATATATATATATATATATATATATATATATATATATGGGTTATGATAGAAGACACCTTTTATGAAGGTGTCTTTTATCAAGTTACTCTATGAGCATTTGCGAAAAAACACCAACTTACTTTTATGAAGGTGTCTTTTAGCAAAGTTATAACTAAAAAGTAAAAATCACACCTTAAGGTGTGACTTGTTAAAAGACACCACCAAAGGGTGGCTTGTAACAAAACCATATATATATATATATATATATCAAGCCTCATTTTCTCTACCTTATTTTTTTCAAATTAGTGAAAACTATACGTAGTCATTTTGATTCATCTTACTCATATCGCTTTAGTAGTCTTAGAATAGAGTAAATAGCTTCAATATTAGATTTCCTGTGATGTAAGTCCCTTCTCTTGTCTTTAATCTCTACTCACCATTACTTTCTTTTGAAATTTAATTAAATGACAGCTAAATTAAATTTCTCTATAACTTTTGCAGTTATGTAGATAAATATATTAACATAATTTGAGAGATTATTTACTTGTAAGCTCAAAAAAAAAAAAAAAAATTTGTCTTCAATCATTCGACATAGTTTTACTCCTAAAATCTTGAAATTGTGTGTTGTCTTATACCTCCATCAAACCTTAAATATGCAAATTATACAGTCCAACCGACTTGCCAATTACAATCCTTTTCGCCCTTTCTCTTACTTAACATTATTTCATTACTGGTATGGTATGGATAATTTTGATCCGCTCTAATATGAAATCGATATGAATTATCTCAGAAACGTTCTCAAGTCTTCATTACTCATTAGCGTTGCCCAGAAGACGAGTAAAAAAAGTGATTGTATCGAACATGACAAGAATAAAAATACTAACCGGATCAATTGTACCATTAGGGAACAACGAATAAAATAGAAGTCCGTCTCCCTTCTGAGGCTTGATTTTTAAACCAATGCAATCCTCAAAATTATAGCTACTGTCCATGTTCGACCCATTCTACACAATAATAATGCACGAATTAGTAAAGTGCGTAGCTAGAAAATGAGAAATATTATGTGAGTCGAGATGCAGGGACAAAGTAGATTTTACCTCAAACGGAAACATGGTCTCCCCACCTTCTGGAACATCTGTTAAATACAGCAAAAATGAAGCCACCTGCATGGTAACCGAACCGACATTCTGAGTAAAAAACAGTTGGATAGACTAGTCATATAGGGAACAAATCATATGATCCGTCTAAGCCTCTAATTGGATGAACGTGCATGAGAGCTAGTGAAAATCAGTTTATATCATATCGAATCCATCAAATTCATTCAATCAACGACCTTAAAGGAATGTAAATGTAAAATTTTAAGGTCCTCTGGGAAACCATTCTCAACTAAATTTATTCAATAATTTTTTTTTATAAATGAATCGATATATGACATTAAAAAATATGCTAATGATTATTAATTTTGGTAATGAAATGATATTTTATATGAAAAACATGAAGTTAAAAATAGACATAAGTATCTACCGAAATATTGTATGAATTTAGTATGAACTAGTATAGTTGGAATGATTCTTGCTAACTTGCGCTTTAAGGACAATTTTGTATTGAAAATAACAACTAAGTTTTTACAAAGTTTAATGCATGATTTTTAAGCCAAATATTATTATATTAACTTTTAAGATGAATATTTCTATATGCCTAAAACATATTAGCATTTGCCAATTAGAATTTATTTGTAAGTATCCAAATTACAAGTTACGAGTTTTCTAAGATATCTGATCTACATTAATTCATCTAGTAAGATGAGTGGCTCGAGTTCACAAGTCATGTGCCGTGATCGGGATTTGAACTCCGACTCATCAACCTATGTGTGTAAGTTTTCAAGTGGCTAAAAAGAAGATGATGAGTGACTCGTTTATCAAGTGTGTTTCTCTTGGAATTTATAAATTAATCAATATAATTTTTTTTAGTTGAATATTTTTTTTAGTGATATTCTCTTGGAATTTATAAATGAAAATTCTGCACACTTGATAAGTCACTGTGTCAGTGGGTAGACGATGAGGGGTAAGGAATGTCTACTTTTAAGAAGGGAAAGACACCTACCTTTCTTCCTATCTCTCGTCTTTTACGTCCATATTTTTTGAATTTCTATTTCCTTTTTTTGCCTAAAGTCACGCAAAGGTAGAGACGGGAAAGGTAGAATGAGAAAATCCAATTATAGAAGATGAACTCTAAAGGGATTATTATTAACAAGGTTTAATTGCATTTTTAGTCCCCCTATTTTATTAAACTCAAAAATAGTCCCCCTATTTTAAAATCGAACTTTTTGCTCCCTCTATTTTCATATTTGCTGTCACTTTTCTCCCAACCCGTGTTTTTTGTGTGTGCCTATAATGGGGACTTTCACACTAAAGAAAGGCGAACTTTGGCCTCAAAAGTGAGATTGCCTTTAGATTCACTATTGGCGCAACAAATCACCATTTTTTAGTGCAAAAAACACGTGTTATAACTAAAATTGCAACAAATGTAAAAATATAGGATCAAAAAGTTCAATTAAAAAAATAAAGGACTATTTTCATGAGTTTGATAAAATAGGGGGGCCAAAAGCGTAATTAAGTCTATTTCTAAGAATCATAAATTGCGAATTAGAACAACTGCAAATGAAAATGTACTAGTTTTGTTCTAACTTACCCTTTGGCTCTCTTGTGGGCCATATTCCGCGGGATTGAATGCATCATAGTGAGAGTCATATTTTTGTCCAACCTTATAGCGGAGGATGTTATATGCCTGAAACATGGGGATTCCTCAGATAATTTAGAAACCATCCTGAAAAGAAGAGGTTTTCAATTTCAACAAAATCAAAAAGAACTTGTTTGGAGATAAAAGGACCTTAATACTCATACTCAAGGATTTAATTAGCAGTAATAGTATACATTGACGGTGTAATATCCAATCATATCTTGTCATATGGATTTCGTGCAGATATTTATTCTTACTCCGACCACGGGAACAAAAATTACGGTCTTAAATGGTAAAAGTTTTGTGAATTGATTCATTGGTAAACATGGCGAGTCCTTGCCTTTATGTTTTAATTGTAATGCACCATTTCCATATACAAACATGTCTTTCATGTAATGGAAATCTATGTTTGTTGCAAAAATGACCACTTGGGAAGAAATGCTATTGTTATGTTGAATATTAAGTTCACTATTAAATATATTTGTTCTGCATCACGCAAAAGCATTGACAGGATTACTGCAGCATCGTTGGTCTGTGTTATATTTTACACATTAAGTCTTGACATTCCTTACTACCTTCACAAATTGTTGGTCTTTAGTGGAAATAAGTAAACATTTTAGTTCTGTTTTGGGGGGGAAATGGTGAAACAGAAAAGCAGTGTTGGAAGGAAGTAAAGTAACTAACATTCATGCAACATTAATACACAAAGTAACTAAGTGAAGCAACAAAGCATGTGATGTGAGAAATATTTTTAGTGAATGAAATTGACAAGCTTTTTGATTATTCTGTTCCTACATTAGCAAGCGAGCAGTGGGGGGCATAATAAGAATGATACCTCTCCATGAGTCTTGGGAATTTTTGTTGCTCTGGCAATTTTCTCGTCAATGACTTCTAAAAGACCCGTTTTGTCCTCAGAAGCGCTGATAAACATACCAGAGCTGTTGAAAAAGATGAATACATAAGCTCCTGATATGATTTAATGGAACCATCACTGTGACATAATGTTGTTGGATTTTAGAAGGTCCTCACTCCTCGTAAGTATAATCATCAATTTAAAGTGAATCATGGGTTGTATATGACCACAAAAAAGCGAATAAAAAATAATATATTTCGGAAAACCTCATGTATTGAAACATTAAAGGATCACTGGAGGACATTATGTTGACGGAATTCAGTTCAAAACTTAATAAGTTTACAAAACCTGTGATCCAAGAACTGCATGAAGTCTTCCACTCACTAGTAGAGAAGAAGTCAGGACTGGGAAGTCAATCAAAACAAGATGTGTTGATATTCTCATCGAAAAGTTCATTGATCAAGTTAGATGCAAGAAATAGAAGAGCAAACATAAAGGAATAAACTAGATAGCATCTCAATTTCTCAATTCGCATAAACAGAAAATCTATGTCAGCACCATAATCCAACCCAGCTTCAATACATTTGTAAGTTGATTATCTTAGTCATTCCAAACAATAGCTTAGTTCTTGTGATTTTCTATTTCTGTGAGTCTTATGGACCGTATCTCCAATTTTTGATTAAATCACAGTTAACCATTTAAATTTGTTACAAAACCATGTAGTTAATTATTCTACTCACAAATAACATACACACTACCTTGTTCTGATTCCCTTTGTACCTTCCTCTGTTTCTCCCTCGCGTAACATCAATCTTGATGGTGAAAGCTCTGCCTTTGCCATCTCAATTATGCTATCACATTGTTCTGCACTTGCAAAATTAGGAAAGTATAAAGCGCGTGGGTTCCAGCTCAAAACCTGAGGAACACAAATCAAAGTTACATTTGAGTGTCAAAGCTCAAATCAATCATGAAGTAGAATCATGAGCTCAATACCGATCCTATTCAAGTAACATTGAAAATAATAAATTTGAGATTTATAATCATTCGCATAAAACATCTACGAAATCAAAATCTGTGATGTCAATCGCGGATCGCATAAATAAAAGAGGTTTGACTAAATTCCGCTATGCAGTAATGCTATAGAGTTATTATATATGCCATTTGACAACATTTTATACCAAATAGCGTATCCCAAAACAATAACAATTTATTCAAATTTTGGCACGTTATACCAAAGTAGCGCCATTGTAGGTGCTATTTACCGATCCTAATCAAAATTTATAACACTGACACACAGACACCGAACATGTCATGACTCGTCGACACCAATAATTATTTGAAAACAAATCACATAATTGAATGTAATCATGTATGTCAGTGTAGCGTTGGTGTAGTGTAGCGTTGGTGTGACATGTCAGACACCAGACACACCTTTGATCAAAAGTGTTGGTGCTACATAGATCAAAATATAAAGTAAAATTAACCAAAATTAAATGATTGAACCAACTGATTACACTAACATTACACAACTTCAAACTGAAAAAGAATCTTAAAATGCCGCAATCATCTCAACCAAAAACGCTGATTTCAACTAACCTAGCATAAAACATCATGTAAACAGAAAAATCACGAATGCTTGAATTAAAGAATTCACAAACCTGAAATGGAATCGAAGTAATGAAATTATCACCGGACTCTCCAGCATGCAACAAACGGTGCTCCGTCTCATCCTTCACCGATTTTTCCAGCAATCTCACTCTCACGCCATATTCATCTTCCTGGAAAACTCACCGATCCGTTACTTCGAACAATTTCCAGTAAAACAAAATAAAAAAAATCAAAAGATAAACAAGCTGAAAATCTAGAAGAATATGATTAAAATTGAGAAGAAGAAAAAACCTGAGAGTAATGGAAGAAACTGAAACCGAAGAAACCAGCGAGAAAGAAGAAGATGCATAAGAGGAAAACAGAAGGTAAACTGAATTTCTTCGTTCTCAAGCTCCAATTGGCTTTCACCGTTTTCGCTTTCATTTGGATTGTGCTAAGAGATTTTCGGTTTTTTCTTTCTTCAAATCAAATGCGCTCTGAGTGAAGCTTAAGAAGTTGATTATGGCGATTCTCTTTGTGAGTTAACTTTTTGAACGGATTTCTGTTGGATCACGCTGAGTGTGCCCGCTTAAATTTTTTGTTACACGCACGCTCGCGCTGATTTGAACTTTTGCACATGCAATGTTTTCGTTCAGACACGGCTATTAATTTCAGTCAAAAGATGAAAAGGAGAAATGACGGGTTAAGATCCTCTCCATTTGTAATTTGTTCCATTTGGTGCAATTTGAAGAGAGATAGACACAAAAAAATAAGTGGTGGGTCCTATCACTAAGTGGATCCCACCATCATTAATTTTTTTGTGTCTATCTCTCTCCAAATTGCAACAAATGGAACAAATAACAAATGGAGATGATCTTCACCAGAAATGACAATGCTATTAATCTAGGGAGTCAATATCTTCTCCATTTTGTATCCTCTCCATTTCTTCATTTGGAGAGATATAGACTCAAAAAAATTTGGAAAAAGTAAAAAACAATTAATGATGGTGGGACTCACTTAGTGATAGGATCTACTATCTATTTTATGTGTCTATCTCTCTCCAAATTGTGTCCTTCCATTTATTTTATCAAATGGAGAGGATCCTAACCCTAATCTAGGAGTAGTGATATTTGTGGGTCAAGATCCTCTCCATTTATAACTTTTTTCATTTGTTGCAATTTGAAGAGAGATAGACACATAAAAAATAATGATGATGGAATCCACTTAGTGATAGGATCCACCACTTATTTTTTTTTGTCTATCTCTCTACAAATTGCAACAAATAGAAAAAGTTATAAATGGAGATGATCAAAACCCGATATTTGTAAAAACATTTGTGACAAACATTATTTTCTCTTTTTATTGGTCCAAAACAATAGAGGAAAAAAAAAAGGAGATAATAAGAATATAAGGCGAGAATGGGGGAGAAAGTTGTCACAAAGTGGTTGTAAAAATATCATTGCTCTTAATTTAATACTTCAAATAAATAAACAAGTATTTTTTTTTTTAAAAAGTAAAATAACAAAGTTTCTTTCTTTCCAAAAAAAAAAAAAATAGGCAATAACAAATACTAATTTCTAAAATATATAAAAATTATATTTTAGTTTTTTTCTATTTTTTTAAGGATTTTTTGATCAAGTAGTCTAGTGGTTAAAAATTTACTTTTTAAGATATAAGTGTGGTATCCAAGGTTCGAACCTCGACTCCTACATTTAATAATGCATTGTCTCTGTCAATTGAGTTATGCTTATGAGGAGTTAATGAAGTTTTTTCTATTAAAATGTTAGGAATTAGTGAGATACATTTTTTGCATATGTTTAAAGATTAAAATGGCATATTTAAAATTATTTATTGTTTTTATATATTTTCGGAATTAGATTGGAAACCAAAAATGAGAGTTTATTTGTAGTGATTATAAAAAAGGAAAATGTTAAACTTAAAAAAATATTCCCACACATAAGACAGTTGTAGTGTTTTTATTGGTCTGACTTCTCTCATGTTTACATGATAGCTATGCAAGCAACATTGCTAATTTGCTATATGGTGTGAATTTATGATGTACGGAAATTGCCGAAAAGTGCAAAAGTTAAATTCTAGGTGCATAACCACAATACAAAGGTGGTTAGAGTTAAAATTATTTTTCAATAAAAAATAATAAAAATATAATTCTTCCATTCCACAATTCACGGGTAGTTGGAATTAGAAGTAGTGGAGTGATTAATAGCATTATTAAGC
This sequence comes from Medicago sativa, assembly GCF_051527215.1. Taxonomy (NCBI): domain Eukaryota; kingdom Viridiplantae; phylum Streptophyta; class Magnoliopsida; order Fabales; family Fabaceae; genus Medicago; species Medicago sativa. The sequence goes on from NC_140753.1 coordinate 8,179,826, forward strand.
ACAAATTCATGTGCATAACTTTTTTTCGTCGAAATTCGTTTGCAATCTTCCGCACTATTAAGCATTATTCTTATGCAAGTCCTGGATTGGTTGTTATTCTTTCGTAGTTTCGTGACAATTATATTCGTACATAATGGTGCGTTTGGTAGAAGAGAATTTGCAAGTGTGATGAACTTTCAAAGAGAGAAATAGAAGAAATAAGAGAGAGCCATGTTACCCTATTTGGTTTAGCATGGAATGAGGCGAGAGAGATAAAAACTAATAAGAATCGGAAGGAAGCATCTCATTTGGACTTAATTGACACTTTCTTTCATGACAAGAATCATCTGGAAGTAGTAGCAGATTCACTTCCTTTGAAAGATGTTGAGGTTGTTGATTTACTAAATAACAACCAAACTTTTAAGGCAAATGTTAACATGTGCCCCAAGGGCATATGTTAAGGAATTTAAAATAGAAATAATTGTCTTAAAAGTTGAGCATTCAACTTTATTCAACTTTTCAAAGTCCAAGTTTTGTTATTTTCTAAGAAAAATTTCTAGTTTTGGATCTCTTAACTTGTGCCCTAAGGACACAAGATAACAAGACCCAACTTTTAACGATATTCCTAATGTGGTTGTTTGTGACTTGCAGCATGTCAAATCAGCATTAGTTTAAGAGGCTTTTGGCATTTCTAAGTGTGATGAACTCCAACATGTCAAATTTTAATGCGAATGTCATTCATGCAAATCATGACTTGTAAATTTTAGGACTTACGACTAATAATGTGGAAAAAATAACTACTATCACAAAATCAATTGTTGATCGTAGTAGTTTTTCTATGGTTGTTTCTAAATCTATCTGACTACTCGCACTTTTTTAAAGGTACCAACTCACAATTTAAAGAGGAGTGTTATTTGAACAATCAATTTGGTGACAACTTATTTGACAACCATATTTTACAAAGAAAAAAGTGATATTGGCACAGAAATCATAGCAATAGAGAGATGAAGTAAAAAATAATGTGAGTATGAAAAAGTTGTTGCAAAAGTTGTCACTAAATGGATGTTCAAATATCATTTCTCCAATTTAAAATAGTCACACACGTGACTATTTTTAATTGAAGAGAAAGGTACCAACTCCTTGAACTTAAGATATGTCTAGGGATGTCAATGGGTACCCATGGGTACGGATAGTATGATACCCGTACCCGCCCCGCTGGATAAATACGATACCCGTGTCCGCCCCGTACCCTCGTGGGTATCCACTATGCGGGTACCCGCGGGTATTGAGGTATCCATGGGTAATTTATTTTTTTGTACAAATAATAACTTTTTTTTAATTACCAAAAAACTTCAACTTTTAAACATTCATACATAATTCATTCAAAATTTCATATATCATACATAATCCATAGAAAATTCATCATTCTTACATAATCCACATGATATGTTTTATGATGTGAAAGAAGTGGAAACGGTGAACTCATTATTTTAAAACTTTCTTTTTTTGGTTTCACTTAATAAGATGTAGTGAAAACTCATTATTTTAAGGAAACATAATCCACATTTGTTTTAAACTTTTAATGAGTTGACTGCATAAGTTTCAATGCGATATTACCTTATTTGTTTTCTTAACTAATGTCACAGAGATACCGGTTAACATTTTAAAGGTAGTACTGCAAAGTGACTAAAAAAATGTAATTAAATTTGAATGCGCACCAGGTAACTACTACTACTACTTTACTTTTGGCCAAGTTACACAATGAAAACTTTGAAAGTGGAGATTTGTGTTGCTGTTCCTTAGCTAATTAATCATGCTCGTTCCTATTGTGTGGAGGCAACAAGAACTCGTTAAAATTTGCGTGCAAAAAAACAGTATCCACGTTTCTCAAGCAACATTCCACTCGAATGTCTCAGACCACAAAAATATAAAGGGCACAAAATAAATTAGATTCAGATAATCTAAGTACTCCTAAGGACGTTAACCGCATCAGATGAACGGTGAATAAGAAGCACACGTGGAGGAGAAGCTTTGTCCACATAATAACGAAGCTTTCTCTAGTCCTCTATGAAAAAAATCTAAAAAATATACACAAACATTATTTACTTGTCCTCCTCCACGTAAATAATATATGTGGTCATGGTACAAAGACAAAAATAATTACAAATAATTGGTTTTAATCAGTGTGCATGATATCTCCTAAGAAAAAAAGTGTGCATAATATCAAATCTTTCCTCCTTTTCCTCCTCTTCCTTCTCCAAGTAAAGAATTGAAAACAACCTTGCTTTGTTGGTTTACTCATATGCTTATTATTAAAATTCAACAAGCAAATGATTAGACTAAATTTTCACTGTTCTCTAATTCCAACTGCAAGACAAACTAAACCGGGAAGCAACCATGGTTCGTTCATCATCCAAAATCCAAGAGCTTCAAAATTTTCTCAACGGGTTTCCATTAAAGTTAAGGCCATAAAAGGTGAGATGAATGGAGAAACAAGTGGATCTTCAGGAGGTAGCTGGAATCCTGGATTGGAAATTGAAGTCCCTTTTGAGCAAAGACCGGTATGTATGTAGACAACTACTGAATAGTAGCAATAAATTGTTTTATTTTGAATTTTGATGATACTCCAAATAAACTTTGATATTGCATGGTGTAATAGGATATTCCCTTTGGACTGAGAGGTTAAAAAGAACAGAGATAGAAAGGGAGGATAAAAATGAGGAGGAATGTAAAAGAAAGTATCAGAAAAAGGAATGAGAAAAAATCAAAATATTGGATTGAGTGTAATATTAGAGTATGTATTTCATGGCTGAACCAAGCCATCAGAAAGCATGACAGTTAGTGAGTTTCATATCCCTGCACACACATACAAACTGAAACGGTTGATGTCAAGTAATAAGAATATACTATTAATTAACATGATTGTCCCACTAAAAAATGTTTCTTATAACATTTCATGCTAACTTGGAATATGTCATGGTCTAATAGGTAAATGAGTACTCATCTTTGAAGGATGGAATGCTGTATTCATGGGGAGAACTGGGTCCAGGGTCGTTCTTTCTTCGCCTTGGAGGTCTCTGGTTGGCAGTGTTCACAGTGCTTGGAGCACCAATTGCAGCTGCAAGCTTTAGTCCTTCTAGAGTAAGTGCGAATTTTAAAGTATATGTGTATAATGATTGGGATATCAAGTAAGCAACAATAATGTATGCATATATATTGTACCAAAAAAAAATGTATGCATATATAAGAGTAATATGAGCTACACACAACTTACACAAACACGAAAACATTTATAATGTTGCTCATAAAATTTTCTTCTGTCTGTGTTGATGTTACCTTACAGGAACCTCTGAGATTTATACTAGCTGCTGGAACAGGAACACTCTTCATTGTGTCTTTGATTGTCTTGAGGATATATCTGGTGCGTTCTAATCCTCTTTTTCATGTTCACATCCCAATCATTTCATTATTGGGGATCATGGGGTGAGCAAGGCTGAGAGTGCAAAACAAATTTGTTCTAGTGTAGTACATCATGAATTCAAAACTTTATTGCATTTAACCTAGTGGGAACTCCCTTCTGTAGTCACAAACACTCTATGTTGTTGCCAGAATGTGGTGTCTAATGTCTTCAACTCAATATAATTTATTCGCTGTTCACAAGTAAAAAACTGTGGTTAAGAAATTAACGGGATCACAATGCAGGGGTGGAGTTATGTTGGTGATAGACTTCTTTCTGCAGTCATTCCTTATGAAGAAAGTGGATGGTATGACGGACAGATGTGGGTCAAGCCGCCCGAGGTTACTCTCTTAACTCTCATTTACATCTTCCTCTTTTACCTAAAAGTAAAAACAAAAGTCCCTCTGAAGACTTCACCTGCGCAAAACCATATTCAAGGTGTAGATTTACTGGGACATAGCAAGTAGGAAATAAGTACTCGACAAAATCAATTACTGGTCTTTTTAGATAAAGACAAGACCATTGGTAAAGGCTAATTTGAGACTGATCAGATGAAAAAGTCCAGAGAGAATAAACAATAGGTTAGGACCTTTTGTCTTTAAAATTGTAAGAGATGGTTCTTCACTAAGCAACAAGCAGTCTATTCAAAATTGGTGAATATGAAAGATACATAAAATAAAGTGTAGTTGAAACATAACAAACTAAAACTACTAAAAGAACCAGCAACATGCTTCATTTCTTTAATTTTTTGGCACTGTAACTTAGATCCTATTTCTCTTTGCAGATCCTAGCTCGTGATAGATTGTTGGGCTCTTACAAGGTACAAGACATCTCAAAGTATAGCATTGCATAAACTCATTAAGCTGAATAATTAGGATGCAGGGTAGAAGAGCAATATGCTAAACTTGTTTCTTGCTGCATGATTCACATATATTCCTTGTCTCCAGGTTAAACCAGTTGTTAAATTGCTGAAGCAAACTCTAGTTGGGACTGGAGCATTGCTTGTCACTGGAGTTATGCTATTTATCTTTGCTACACCAGTGGAGAATTTTCTTCATTCTACATTTACCACAGAAGAAAATAAATCAACCGTTCAAGTTCCCAAGGTCAACACAAAGTACAACCTAAGGTAAGGAAAAACAAGATCCTACAATATCTTCAGGAGTACTTCCCCCATATCATTGAAACTTTTAATGTGTACTGTAGAAAGGAGGAGTTGCTTAAATTGCCTGCAGATGTGAAAGCGGACGACAATCTTGCAGCTGCTGCTGCTGAGGCTGCAGATGGACGACCAGTATACTGTAGAGATAGGTTTTATCGAGCATTAGCAGGAGGCCAGTACTGCAAATGGGAGGATCTGCTAAAGTAAAGAACAAAAAGGAGACACACATGATTTCATATAGTAAAAGCTGTTTATTATTTGTTACATTTCGCAACTCTAAGGCCAAAGCATTATTCTATTAGTTAAGAAATCCATTCAACGTAGTCAAAGTAAAAGCAAACAATGCCTGAAATAGATAACTAAAGATCACATGGAGCAATAACAAAATCATATGACGTGAAGGAAAATAAAGACTCCAGTATATAGGCAGATAAACAGGTCAGACGTGCAATGCAAGTTCCATATGCATGTTAGGACAGAAGTCCGTGGAAGCCGGATAAGATTATACATATTTAACATGCCATGTGATATAATAACGAAGAAAACTACAGGAAATTTGTCAGCTCCTAGTTTATTATGGTAAAGGGATGAAATTCTTTGTGAAACAATTAGCTTTCATAATACTTGCCAATATGAACAATTTTTTGTTTTGGGACATTTAGGCATTTGTAAAGGTATGGGAAATATATAGAAATCAATAGATATATATCCACAAAGATTCATTCTTCTCTTGCATAACAATTCTGAGGCAAGTAGCTACAGAGAGCATTTTTTACAACAATGTTGTGCAACTATCTCCAGGCAAGGCACGGAAGCTAGTCCTTGACCGATTGAGACATTCAGTTCAGTATTTGGCCAACAGACCACAGCACCAGGAAGATCAAAAGATGAATTTTCTCCAACCATGTAGATAAGACTACGTGAGGCCTCTAATTTACCTTTCAGTACTAGCAGAGCATCTGTCCAAAGAGTCATTGTGTAGTTGTAAATGGACAAGGAAATCTTCTACAATCACAAAATAGAGATTGTTAAAAAGAAATCAGCTGATATGTCCAAATTGAGCTAGCAATGACTCGTTTAATTTATTGACAGTGCATAAGGCTAATAGATATACTACCTATTGAACAAGTTTTCTGCACCAGTGAAGAACTCGGAACATATGTGCTCCAATAGCATTTCTAAATGTTTTCTTGCTTGTTTTGGCATATTCAAGATCAAGCGTTCGATATGCAAGAGCAAACAGATACATTGCTGGATGAAGTCTTCTGCAGATTGTAAATCTAATACAGTCAGTAAACTCTATAGACAAGTGCATGGGGTTGGGTTGTTGAGGCATAGTTTCTAAAATATTGATTAGCTACTATCACTTGTAGTCTATGGGGCTCATAATGTTTGGTTGGTGGTTGGAGTGGAAGAGTTAAGGAGTGGAGTGATAAGAGGGTCGAGGGTTCAATCCCATCCCCAACCTAATATTAACAGTATTAATATTTTTCGTTTAAACAAAACTTGTAGATGTCTACGATGAAACAAATGGTAGATAGCATATTAGAAATTTGGTTCCAACGGACTGAGGATAAATTACTCAGATGAGCTTTCAGAATTAAGTAAACAGAGCTAAGGACTAGTCAACATAATTCAGTAAATAAAGCTAAGGACTGGTCAACATCTCTGAAACGCGACTGTGGGAACTCTCACCAAACCAAAATGCATGTAAAAAACTTCAATATTTTCAAGAAAATCAAATAAAAAACCAAATAAATGCAAATTTTGATTTCTTAGAAAGTTACAGAGTTACCCAAAGTCTACAGATTTGTTTATATATCATTGTATATTAATCATTCAAAGACGTGCATGTTAAAAGATAAACTTCTTCTGATGGTTCCATTACAGCAATTCTTATAAAGTTAAAAGAAGGCAAATATAAACTTTTCAAGTACTTACCTTTCAGCTTGCTCGCTATAATCCAAGCCATCCCAGAACCTTTGTGACGGCATAGTACGACCCTTCTTATCTTTGCCATATGTTTCAACATACCAACCTCCTATGTCATGGAAGCCACAGCGAGGCTCAAATAGCCAAAATCTGTATAACTAAGGGGTTAATATTATTAAAAAGGATTTCAAGTAGTATTGGAACAATTGATCTGCATAAATAACAATTAGCAGTATCATAAAAACTGCACGTAATTTAAGAATCGGGGTATTTATTTTAGCCTCTTCAAAAAAAGAATCGGGGTATTTACTTTTGTAGTTATTAATAGAGTATGGAGAGAAAGAGTTTTGAGCCATAAATCTACAATATCACTCCATCTTTCATGGTTCTTTCACCCAAGATGGTATAATAACACCATTTCAACACAATTGAGAGTTGATAAATTAATCTAATGCCCAAACCACTTCAAGCTTTAATGGAACCTTTAATGCCCAATAAAATCTACACTTGAAATACAAACCAGATGATGGCTACGCATATTAAGACCACAGCATGATCTAAGTCATCTAACTTCTAACAAAGAAAGTGGTCAACACATTATTTTACTAGGAAAGATTATGATGTTAAAACAAAACAAAAAAATCCTTTTCTAAGAGCAGAAAGTGTGTGGGCATATGCACTAATGAACACCAAACATCAGTAATAGAGAGATTCTAGAGCTTTACTTGCTTGGTGGTAAACGTGCTCTGGTGCATCTACACTCACAAACTGACACTTTCTCACCCACATGATACCAGTGCATATGCTTCACCTGAAAGTTTTATCATAACCCAGAATTTCTAGCAAGATCATGAAACCCATACCATGTTTCTTTTACTATTTAAATACAAAAAAGAAAAGACTTGGTACTAGTGCAAAATAAATTCCATTTTAAGTTCCAAGTATTAAACCAATAGGACAGCGGGATAGCAACTATGCTTACCAATAATGTTCTATGTTTCATGATCGCATGGGTCTTTTCACGGTTGCTGTTGTAGACATAACAACATCCTTCGTCTGGAGTGCTCCCAAGTCCAGATATGGTTCCCAAATGGATTTTGCTACCAACTGTGCTATTTGTAAATAAATTTCTTGAAAAGCTACTGCTGATATGTCTGGGATTTTCATCTGAATTAAGGAACACATGAATGTGATCTCCGGCATCTTCCGTTTGAATTGCATTAGAACATCTAGGTAGGACCCTAGATGCTGTAGCAACTAATTTTCCAGAGACATGCAACTCTAGATCTCTATACGCATCTGATACATTATTTGAAATTTTAGAGCTGCGGCTTTGTTGAGTTCCAAAATCATCTGGCCTTTCTACATTCCTGCTGGTGCTCACGTCCATTACAGATTGACAAAGGCCCGAATGGAAGGATCTGTAAGAAGTTAACTTTTCATTTTCAGTAGATGATATCTCTGGAATCTTGTTGACTAGGCAAACCATCCCAAAAAGATCACGACCTGAAACCAAGTGCAAAACCTCAGGAGTTTCATAAGAGGACCTCTCTTCAGCCTCAAAACAGTCAGGAAGAAACTCCATGGGGATAGAATCAATTTCGGGACCGTAGTATGCTGCATGAATAGCAGAATAAAAATCTCTCTCGAGTACATCAAAATATCCTGTTCCAACTACCACCTTCTTCTCTAACAAAATATCGTTTATAGCTAATCTATACCACTTTAACCATTCAACAACTTCCATCTCCTTGAATGCAGTAGCCTGTGATTCGTAGATGCGCAATTTTGAACCCTGTTCAGAACGCTTCTGCATAAGCTTTTTCTGAGAAAACAAGTACATGTCATAATGGGCTCTCCTCCTAGCATCTGAAAGAATCTGCAACACATCATGGATTATTCCGTTAATTCAATATTCCCTGAAAAGAAAAGAACAACGTCATTCTAGTTACCCACAAAGACATCATATCATGGCCTGCAAGTTTCCAGCAGTTAAAGTCATGAATATGTGTTATCTTTATGATAGGATGATTATAGCCAATAAATCAGCAGAAAACACCATGCCCTCTAAATATGTATAAGACCATGTACAATATTAGAAATAACTAAAGTTCCACATTGAAAAGAATCAAAATAAATAAGGTCTGCGAAGAGTTTAGTTTGTAAAGAAGGGGCACCTCTCACCTTGCAAGTCGGTTTTGCAATGATGAGTTATGTCCAACTCAAAACCTAAAATGGTCTCTCACCCATCATGTCTAATATAACTTGAAAACATATCAGTTCTAAAAAGATTTTACAAAGAATGAGCATCTCTCACCTTACAAATCCGTTCTGTAAAGATGAGTTATGACCAATTCAAAACCTATGATGGTATCTCACCGACCATATTATCCACGCACCAGGTCCAATATTACTAAGCGTGTGAGGGTGTATTAGGAACTTGTTAGGTCCAATTCAAAACCTAAAATACAACATATCTAAAATGAAAAAACTTCCACACAGTCATTTGTCCGACTACTAACTAGACACATACTCCTATCCAAAAATCAATGCAATAATAATGAACACAGGAACGGTAGATGCAAATTCATGAAAAGGAAGCCATGCATTCAAACTTGGCATGAGAGACAATCTAAGATCAAACAAACAGCAATTAAGCTATTTAGTATCACTGTTTTCATTTGATCGAACTATTGGGTATGGAATATCCTTCGGCACTAATAGACTGCTCCTTACACAATAATTGATAATTTGATATTAATATACAGCGGAGCTTCTTCGAAATTACAACTCATTGTTTCAATTTCACAACATTCCTATGGTTATGAACTAACAAAACACGTTATAATCTAAATTAACCACTAAACATAAAGAATATAAAATCCGCCAATTTAATCCATGACATTAAGATGTTAGGGACTGAGAGCCTGTTTGGAGCATAAGTTTTGTGAGACTTTTTGGGAGAACTTATGGAATCACATTGTTAAAAAGCTGTTTTCAGCTTATTTTCATAAGTTTTCGGATATAGTTTATGAAAAGAGGAGAACAATTCACACGAACCTCATAAGCGGCAAGGATTTGAACAAATCGTTTAGACGCAGTGGAATCGTTCCTTGACTCAGCAACATCAGGGTGAGTTTCTTTCGCCAATTTGCGAAACGAAGCTTTGATCTCATCGAATGAGCTTGTTTGCGAAACTTCTAGAAGCTCGTACGCGTTCTCTATGGGAAAATCTGTCCAAACTGATTCAGAAGAGGTGCTGAAGGCATAAACGACGACGTAGCGTGATGAAACGGTGGTGTTTGGTGTAATAATTGATATTGAAGAAATTGGTTTCTGACTATTGATTCCGATGATGCTAGTGCTGAGATAAGTCATGTTTTTCGCTTGAATGATAGTTTGTGTTTAGAGGGAGGAAAAAAATGAATGCATTGGAGACTCTCTTACACTTTACCCTCCTATAAAGAAAGCTTAAATATGAAAATTAGTTCAGGTAAGTTGGCATTTTTTTTTTTTTTTTTTTTGTGTTTGTATCTTTGTTTTTTAAAACAAACTAGTGTAAGTGAGACTCATTTGGTAAAGTAAAGTAGATGATGAGTCACACCCTAAAAGGGACGAAAACCAAAAACCAAAATTCGTAATGGTATAACCAAAAAATTAACATGGTAAGAGATACCAAATCTAAGAAACGAGAAGACGAAAATTCAAATTTAAAACTTAGTTTTTTCAACCTCTTCTGATATCTCTTCATGTCTCTCTTTGGATATCAAAATTTATACATTGCTTCTTAAGAATCTCCTATGAATATAAATACATGTTTCTCTTTTAACTTTTGTACACACATATTATTCACTTTGAAAAAAAAAAGTTAAAAGTTCAATGTCTCTATTCGCCAAAAAATTTATCTTGTGGTGTGTGTTGACATTGTTATTTGTGCACGATGCTCTTGGAGTGTGTGTGACTATTTGGAAGACAATCTTGATTTAAACCTTCATTGCAAAGCTGAAGGAGAAGATCTTGGAATTCACATTCTTTATCATGGTGAAAGTTTTGGTTGGAATGTTATAAACGAACAATACTTATGTTCCTTTCCAGGGTGTTCCTATGAAATAGGAGGCTCGATTCTATTTTTAAAATAGCCCTAGTAAAATCAAAACGCAATTCTTTTTGTGTAGCTAAGCTTCATTCAAAAATCAAAATCATAAGAACTTTTAAACACGAAACAAAACAAAATAAAATTAAGTGAAAGAGAGGTGAAATTTACCTAACGGTGTCGTTTGGAATGTCACTCCTACGTCGTAGGAAAGGGGAAATGAATGGTTTATGCGAAAAAGAAATAATTGTTGTGATTCTTTCAATGGGGGTGGGTATCATAATTTTTTTGAGGCCCATAGTTTTTAGAGGCTCGGTTCGGTAGCGCTTCTTGCACTCCCCAAGGTCCGGCCCTGTTCCTTTCAATGGAGTGGTAGTGGTGGATTACGTTTATACAAGATTTACTTTTTTTTGCTAAGCCATGAGCAAGGATAGACATCGAGGGGAAGCGATGACATCCCAACCAGGTTGGCATGCCAAAACGGTGCCACATTTGTTGTCATGCCAAAAACCACACAAAATCAAGAAATAGAAACATAATGAAGTGATCATGCATCCCAAGCAAGCATATACTCCCTCCATCCTTAACTATAAGCCTCATTTGAAAAGAAGTTTAGTCCCTAAATATAAGCTCTTATACAAATTACTAGGTATATTTATTTTTTTTCCTAAACATACCCTAATTAATTTCACTAACTTGCATTGGAATATGAAAAATCAAATTAAATACGCAAACAAATAAAAGACAAATAGTAAAATTCACACACGAACTAAACACATTAACTACACTGTCGATTTTTCTTAATATGTGTGAAATTAGTCAAAAGGACTTATAACAAGGGACATAGGGAGCATCGAGAATAATTATCACAATTCCGAACACAATCCCGTCAAACATGAGTTAAAAACAAAGAGGGAAGAAGAGAAATGAAATTTCTATTGAGAAACACTTTACCCGAACAAAGCCCTAGAAGCAAAAAACTTCAAAATACCAATAACAACACAAAAACTGCAATATGGAAAGAGCAAAACAAACTAATGGTAACATTGATTAAGTTTGAAATTTTATAAACTTGTCTGATTATCAAGGAAATCACGGTTGTTGAAATAAGAAGAATATCGTTGAGGAGGAACGACCAAAATGAAAAACGCAGCATTCATATAAAGAGTCTTCAGATCAAGCTCCGCTTTGATATGGAACAACACTCTTTAGCAGTTTTCCTAGAATCAGAAAACGTGTCTGAACCAGGAAGTCGTAAAATGTTACAAAGTTATCCTATCAAACATCATAAGGCTTATTTCCTTCTTCTTCTTTAAAAAAAAAAAATCCATCATAAGGCTTAATACTTATGTTTATATGTTGCATAGAAATTATGTACCTTCTAAAATGGGATTTAGAGGAAATAACTCCACAATAGTTTCTGCTTTAACACTCCATCGGGATATCAACATTCATGTTTCAACACTAGTCGGATGAAACTCTTATAATTGTTGTGGACGGAAGACCAGAAAAAACATGGTCACATGTTTGTTCAAGACCTTCAATGGCCTCGGAAAGCCTGCAACAAGAAGCAACAGAGATGATAAGAGGATTTCTTCAAGCTATATATGATTGTTTTTTTTCTTTATAATCCAATAAGAATGCTCGTTAATTACCTGAGTAGTTATATTTTATAGCTATGTTTTAAGTTTTCATGAAGAGTAGTAAAATGATTGTTCTTCATGAGTAGTAAAATGATTGTAATATGATACAAAGTGTTATACTCTATATCAAATTATAAGTCGTTTTGGGGAAACAATTGTCTCAAATTATAAATCTTTTTATAATATTATGCAATTAATTATTTATTATCTCAAATTATAAGTCGTTTTATAATATACACCCTCCATTAATGTTATACCATTAATTATTTATTGCTCTCAATTTCAATTCTTTAATATATTTTTCATGTACCATTAATTAAAGATAATTTTGTTAAATAACTCATAACTTCCATTTCTCATACAAAACTAACTAAATTTCTTACAGTGTGTTTGTTTGAAGTTATATTTGTAGATTCCTGAGAATAAAATGATAGAAATATATATATGTTTATGTTTGTTACAAGTTTACTAAATTTTATTTCCGGCTATAAAATGTTTCTAGGAATAAAAAAAAATCCCAAAGAAATGGGAATTAATTTATACTCCCTCCGGTCTCAAATATAAGAAAATATTCCTTTTTTAAGTTCATTGAGTAGTTAATGTATCTGGTCTACATTGTAAAGCAAATACATTAATTATTCAATGAACCTAAAAAATGAATCTTTTCTTATATTTGAGACCGGAGGGAGTATGTAGTTACCTATTATAATCCCTAATTTTATGGTTACTAAGAATATTATAAAGTTAACCAAACATATTTTTTTTAAATATCTTAGAATAAAATTCTCATCTTTATATTCCAAGGAATGTTATTTTTAGAAATAAACTAGTAACATACCCGTGCATCCGCACGGGTGCTGGTTGGTCGGGGACGAATTTGTGCAGTATAAACTTGACATTAAGTATTTGTAAACAATTTTTTTTAAAGAGAAAGAATTTGTAAACAGTTGAAATGTATACATATTAAACAAATTATTATTAATATTTTTGTAATGTATTCCCTCCGGTCCTATTTATAAGAAAAAGTTGGGTCAACAAAAGTTAATGTATCTGGGCTGAATTTTTAACCAAATACATCAACTTTTGTTGACCCAAATTTCTCTTATAAATAGGACCGGAGGAAGTAGTATATAAAACGTTGGATAACAAAAATGATTATTAAAAATAGGTTTTTCTATCATGTGCAAATTTGAAATTTTTTTATATAATGATTTATATTATAATATCGAAATTTTTTATATGCAAATTGAAACAATAATATTATAAACTTATATGATTTTTCTCTTAAAAAAATATCGACTAATATAATTTTAAAATATGTTTATCAAATTGCCATGCGTATAATAATCATTTTAAAAATTTATCAGTGACAACATGTCTCGTGTATACTTATTATTTTAATTTTTTAATCAATGACAATACGACACGTGTATTATAATTACTTTAAGTTTTTAATTAATGAGAACATGTCTCGTATATAGTGACGACTCGTCCCATGTTTAATAATTATTTTAAAAATTTATATCAATGACAACATGACTCGTGTAATATAATTACTTTAAGTTTTTATCAATGAAAACATGTCTCTTGTATTAGTGACGACTTATCTTGTGTATAAAGATAATTTTTATGTTTTTAACAGCAACAATTTTTCAAGTATAAAATAATCATTTTAAAAACTTATTTGTGACAACCTGTCATGAGTATAATAATCATTTTAAAACATGATCTGACGGCGTATTCCATGTATAATTATTATTTTTAACCTTTTAGCAGTAACAACTTATCCCTTTCTTATATGGTGCAGACTTTTTTACATTGTATAGAATTTTAGCAACGACAATATTATAAATAGCAGGAATATTTTTTTATAAATAACAGTCGGTTTTCTGCATCAAGGTTAGTTTAGTCAGCGACAACTATTCCCGTGCATTTACATTGCTTTTGGAAATTTTAGTCAATCCTCACTTCTTCCAAGTATTTCAACTTATCCCTTTCTTATATTGTGGAGACTTTTTTACATTGTATAGAATTTTAGCAATGACAATTATTTAAGTGTATAATAATTTTCGACTTATAAAATTTTATAATATGTTTGCCAACTTCTCGTGTGTATTAGTGATGACTTGTCCCAGGTATAATAATTATTTAAAAATTTATATCAATGACAACATGACTCGTGTATTATAATTACTTTAAGTTTTTATCAATGAAAACATGTCTCTTGTATTAGTGACGACTTATCTTGTGTATAAAGATAATTTTTATATTTTTAACAGCAACAATTTTTCAAGTATAAAATAATCATTTTAAAAATTTATTTGTGACAACCTGTCATGAGTATAATAATCATTTTAAAACATGATCTGACGACGTATTCCATGTATAATTATTATTTTTAACTTTTTAGCAGTAACAACTTATCCCTTTCTTATATGGTGCAGACTTTTTTACATTGTATAGAATTTTAGCAACGACAATATTATAAATAGCAGGAATATTTTTTTATAAATAACAGTCGGTTTTCTGCATCAAGGTTAGTTTAGTCAGAGACAACTTATCCTGTGCATTTACATTGCTTTTGGAAATTTTAGTCAATCCATACTTCTTCCAAGTATTTTGTAACACCCATACTCTCTACTTATATTAAGAGGATGTCAACTTCACCCATGCCATTTAATATGTGACAACTTATATCGTACATTTGAGTTAGTTCTCAATTTTTAAATTTTATTAGCGAAAACTTGTCGAGTGCATGCTAGTCTAATTCAACCAAATCCCTAAAAAAAAAAAGTTCAATTCAATCAATGTCAACTTCTCTTGTGTATTTATTAATGAAAACTTGTCTCGTGCATGATAGTTCTATTTTTTTACGGGGCATGGTAGTTTTATTCTATTTTTTAGGGAGCATGATCTTTCTATCTTACGGGGCATGATCTTTTCGTTGTGATAGTTCTATTGATGCTTTCTATTAAATTTTTAATTTACGTGATGCTAGTTAAGAATCCTTATATAATGTTTTTTTTTACGGAATCCTTATATAATGTTGAATCACAACGAAATAAATTCTTAAATTCAATTTTATTTGTGAGTTTATAATGTATTAGTTACAAATAATTATATTATTTTTTCCCCTAAACAAATATTTTTATAAGTTTCCTTTGAAAAGAAATATAATTTTCTAATAATGAATTAGTGACAAATATTTATTTAATTTTTTATTTATCAGTGACAAATCTTTTAAAAATATTCAATCTTTCTTTGTATATTTTTCATTAGTGAAATATAGGGTCCCTAGTTTTTATAAATTATTAACAAAATTCAAGTGCACCAATAAAAAAATATAATTCATTTTATACAACCGAAGAAAGTTTTTTCTCAATTTTTTTTTCAAGAAAGAATTTATTATTCATTCATTAATAGGAAAAAAAAATTAAAACATAAAAAAAAAAATTTAGAATGAAAAAAAAGTGAATGGGCTCAAAAGCCCAACCCACACATTAAAACACCTATCATCACCACAATTCATCCTTTTCCTTTAACCCTAGCCGCCACCTTACTTCTCTCTCTGGTCTCTCTGTTTTTACGTTCCTTCTCTTCTCTATCACAACCATCACCTTCTCTCTAATTTTCAACAAAATCCAACCACCATCTTCAAAAAATAAAAACACTATTCTTTTCCTCTGATTCTCCTCACGAAGCACCATAAATTTATTTTAAGTTTTGAGGAGATTAAATTTTGAGTCTGTATCTTCTTTCACGTTTTTCGGCCACCGCGAGCCACATGCACGAAAATCAAACTCTCCATCTGCCTACTGTGTGCATCAAAAACAAAATCCACAAAAAATTACAGTTGGAAGAACTCCGTCGGAGAAAATCGCCGGTGACAACAACCTCCGTCTTGCCATCATACATGCAACAACAACAACAATCAAAAGATTAAATTAGATAAGATTTTATTGTATTTTCAATTGTTGTAAGTTTTTTTAGATCAGTAGATCTGGTATAGGTTTTTTAGATCTGATAGTAATGATATTCTTTGGTAATCCTTGTATAAGATTTTTGATAAAAAAAAGATCTTGTGTTCCTGCAAAAATCATACAAACAGAAGACGGTTTTTTTTAAATAAAAAATGAGAATTTTCTTATTATGAAATAGGAAGTGTTTTTTATTACCAACTAATATTATTTTTTTGGCAACTAATTATTTGTTTTATGATTTAATAAAAATAATTATAGTTATATTTTACATTTCAAAATTTAAAATAAAGATAACATAAATGGTAAGGTTTTAGATTTTCCTTTCAGAAATAAAGGACATATTTCTCTAACTTTTCTTTTCAAAGATTAATTATCATTTTACTCACAATTTTCTAATTAATATTTTTTTATAAATAAAGAAGAGAATCTGAAAAAGTTGTTTTTTTTTTTGTATTTTAAGAATAGCAAGACATTATAAAAACATATGAATAAAAGTTTAAATTGTAGACACATATTATAAGATTTTCCTCCTGTTTCCTTAGAATATGGGATTAGACCAATAAAATTACATTAGACATAATTGCTATCTCTTTTGATGGTGGTATTCATCATCTTTATTTTTTTTAATAAAAAATTATAATGAACCATGAAAAGAAGTATTTGAAGAAAATTGATCATAGGACAAAACCATATTCATTTGTTTAAATTTGCAGATTTTCTTTTTTTTTTCATTCTACAGTTTGTTGGCTCTATCCATTTTCCTTCACTTTATTTTTTTTTCAAGTATAAGGAAGGAAAAGGTAATAGAACAGAAATACAAAATATGAATAGAATAGAAATACACAACATGAATGATTTTTTGTATATCTTGATGTTGCATATATCATGTTGATTTGGGTGGAAGAAAAAAAAGTGTAGTAATTTTTATATGATGATATGAAGAAATAAAATGGGAAAATACTTTTTAGCAAGAAAAAAAGAGTTGTTGTTACCTTTCCGTGTTTTTGATTTCGCTTGCACCTTTTTCAATAAAAAATAAAATCTTCCTGCATAAAAGAAAATGAATTGAAGATTAGAAAAAGAGAAAGGTAGAAGATGATGAAATATAGATGAGAAAAGTGAGAAAGAAAGAGGAAGAAGAATGAGTGAAATGGAGTACTGAATATTGTATATAGAAGTATGTTAGAATAAAATGAGGTTGAATATAATTTCAAATTTGAGAGCCAAAATTTTGGGGAAGAGTGTAGAAATGAGTGAATAAGTTTGTAGAAGGTTTGAAATTGAAAAGCTCTTACGGGTTGTTGAGAGAAGTGTGATATTTTTGAATTGACATATTGAATAAAGTAGATATCTTTAAAAAAGCAAAAGTTTAAGTTAGCTTTCAACTAACATTTCCAGCAATTAAAGCAATGTGTGTTGGTAAGACAAAGGATGTAGTTACATGACATCATAATAGTTACATGGTGTAATCTTGTTAGAAAAAGCATTATTTAGACTTGTTTTACCCCTCAATTTTATACGTGTCAATAGCATAGGATGACCAGTTTGGGTTTTTCCACAACATTGTATCTTCTTATATTAAGGAGGATTTGATAAACTTGAATCAAACACATATATGTAAAATGACCAAAAGCAACTATAATCTGAGGACGCAGCCCAACAAATCCTTTTGTTTCTCTACCACTCAATATACTTTTCAAATTTAAGCCTTGTTTTATATTTTTTTTTTTTTGACAAGTCCTTGTTTTATACTTATAACAACAAATTGGTACCATTTCAGCTCAAACTTGGTGAGAGAATTCAAGATGCCAAGCACGAAGGAGAAAAAAACTATCAAGGCTTATGTTGCCAAATTGTTAAACTACACAAATTCCCCTTCCTAGAAATGTTGTCTTTACACATAACTACAACAAAATCGTTACAAATTCAATTCATGCATTTTAAAAGCGGCTTTCATTTTCCATGTATTTTAACAAATGTTTGTTTATAGTACAACATACATCTATCTATCTATCTATCTATATATATATCTTTGAATTTGAAACTTGAACTATTCTTATGCAAGAGTTTTGATGATGTGGCATGTCTAAATGAGCTCTAATTTTTCATTTTCTATTGATACTTTGCCACCCTCTTTTAACTACAGTTAAAATTCTATAAATTAATAATGTCAGGACCAGAGAAATTTATTAATTTAGAGAGTTATTAATTTATCGATAAATTAATAATTATTAATTTAAAGAGTTTTTAAATAATTATACTGTACATAACAAACAAAAAGACAAATTAGTCTATGCCTTTTAGAATTACGTTGCAGCGAACCTTGAGACTCAACGTAAATTAGTAACTACTGTGTTCATATGCATTGGAAATCAATAATGACTTTTAAAGTACACTTAATGTAAACAAGATGAACAAATGTGTTCAATGTATTCTTAATACTCCCTCCGGTCCTATTTACAAGAGAAATTTGACTTTTTAGATACATTGAATAATGTATGTATCTAGTCAAGAACCTAAACCAAATACATAAATTATTTAATGTATCTAAAAAGTAAATTGTCTCTTGTAAATAGGACCGGAGGGAGTATATTTTTTCAGTTTCTATGAATTATTAATTTATGATTTTCTTGGGACCGAAAATTATAAAGGGATCGCCCGAAAAATTATTATTTTATTATTTTATGAGTTTTTCAATTTTTTACATTGGCCCAAGTCGGGACCGGACAAATTTATTATTTTAGAGAGTTTATTAATTTACCGAGTATTAAATTAAAGAGTTTCTACTGTATTACTCTAATAATTCATTCATTATTTAACCCCACTAAATCAATTTAATGTTTAGTGCCCATTATGAGAGATTGTATATGCATGATGATACCCTCCACTAATTCAATGTTTTTCCTATTCATTTTCCAACATTTTCAATTATCCAGTAGCTGAAATATTTTTCTTGAAATCAATCGGTTACATTATCATTCTATTAATTTTTCCTAAAAAAAAAAAAAAAACTCTATGCAGCATTTCTTACGGGGGCAATTTATTTTTATATTTATAACACTATATTATCATGCTATCAAAGAGAGAATTCCCTCTCCAAGTTATGCATCTTCTCCCTCACATTCTTTTTTTATTTTCAGTTATAAATATTCCTATTGAACCAAAATTTTCTTGCATAGTGAATTGCTTTAGTTGCGGATATTGAATCATCACTCTCAAAAACTATCCCTGATTTTTTCATCATCATTTTCTCTAAGAAACTATGATACCTCTTCAATTTTATCTTATGGTTCATCCCATCCGCCATCATCACTTTTGTTACTCTTCAATCTCTTGAGTATTCATTGATTTCTAATCTATGACATGATAGGGACTCAAATTACTATTAGATTAGAAAAATATTTTAGCTCAACTTTTCTTTATTGATTTTGTTTTGAAGGATACTTTGTTTATTGATATAATGTTTATTAGTTTAATTTTCTAACTTTTTTAGTTTATTTCTTAAGGTGGATGTGGCAATTTTTTCATGTCAATTAGAAGAAGAGATTGCTTCAAATAAAAAAAAAAATTTTGGGAGAAGAGGATAAATGAGGCTTTTATTTTCACTTTTGATGCATCCAACTCAAGAAGCCTATGAAAAATGACAGCTCATGTAGGTATATTTTTATAGCCCTAACTATTATTTGCATAAACATTTAAATTTATTGAATTTATTTTGAAGTTGTTTTATACAGTAAATTGTTTAAAGTTTAAGTAAATTATTTTTAATTAGTTTATATGAATGTAGTGCTAATTGTTATCATCTATTATATATTTATTTTCACACTTATATTTTCGGTACAATTTATCTGTTTATCAAATTTATATAGGTTAAAGAAATATATAGGTTAAGACAATATTAGTAGAAAAATATTACAAATGACAAAATAAAATAAACAATATAATTATTTATAATGATAATATTTTATATTTAGTCAAGAAAATATTTTTATAAATATTTTTATCTCAAAAAATAGAAAAAAAATTGATTAAAGGTTAATGAAACTATTGGATGATACCTCTTCAATTACTCGCTCATTGTATTAATGCAAATATTAAGTAACTGTTTCCTATTTCTTAACTATGATCATTTAGTCACTCATTTTATTCCTTAAACAAATGAGAATGATACAAATGATGATAATTTTGTTCATCCTCACTTTCTTCAAGCAAACTATAGAATGATACTTTTCAATTTTGTATTATAGTTTTTCTCTCCTCTTTTTTACTCTTCATTTATTGACTATTCATTGGTTTCTATGATATCATTCAATTTACTCAAAACATTCCTCAAAATTAACCTACAAAATGAAAAAACTTGATTTATCTATCTATCTATCTATCTATCTATATATCTATCTATCTTTGTAAACTAAACTTGAGTCACTCTAATGCTAGAATTGTGTCTATGTGACACCTCTAAAAAAACTTGATTTCTACTCTCTTATTCTATCTATCTAAATAAGTAAATAATAATGTGCAGTTAAGTTGAAGTTACATAAAGATAACTTCTCACATTATATCTAAAAAATGTAACTTCTCACCACACGATAAATATGTATAACAAAGAGTTATTTTAACCGTTGACTCTATATATGCTCCAATTTAAAGATGTTTTTTATATGCTATGTTAATTTTGCATGTTCACATATAAAGCTTATAGACTAATCAAATTCTACATATACACCGCAACATGAAATGTCTTAGCAAACAATAAAAATTTGAAAAGACAGTCCTAACATTTTAAGAATATTAAAAATTATTATTATGCTACAAAAATAAATTTCATTTATAAGACCAAAAACTCTATAAATTGACGTTTTAATTTTTCTAATAAAGTCTTATCTCATGTTATATATACATGATTGAAACATCTACATTCATGATCATTTTCGCTTTTCTCTTTTTTTGGTGAGGTGGTTCTCCCATTTCCTTCCATTCTTTTTATTTTTGTTCTTGGTATCTTTGTAATCTAAGTTTGCATAGTTCTTATGCAAGTATTGTGCTTATGTGGCACCTCTAAAAAGCTTTCTCACACTATTAACAACTTGACTCTATATCTTAAATTCTTAGTCCATCGATATCCATATTGTTGTTGTTCAACTTCGTAACAACCCCACCGTACTAATTATTGTTATCAAAATTAACTATTTAATTTTTCATATCATCAATATTATAATATAAATCATTTTGATTTTCTCATATTTGTCTAAGTCATGAGGCAAAGTATGAAAGATTACTCATAAATATCTATAGCAATATATTTATGTGTGCGTCAAAATAACAACGCATCTCTTATATGCAATATACTTGGATTTCATGAGAATGATAGAAACAAAATCTAAGTGAGACATAAAGATTTTGAAGTTGTCATATAAAAAGAATATTAATGTAACAAAATCTACACATGGTTGGTATAGTAGAGTTTATATACCGGCATCAAATGATTGTCGAACAATTTTATCTAATATAAAATACTACTTGCACATAACAAAGTTCATTCAAAAAGCTCTTTGAACATTTAATCTATTTTGCTTATTGTAAAAGTTTGGATGTTGATGTCATATATTTACTTTTACATTTTACTTATTTAGCCTAGATAAAAAGAATTTTATTTGAATCAAAAGAAACTTTAATTTTAACTAACTCTTTTATTTGACAATGACAAAAGTTTAAAAATGTTTCAAGTGTGATTTTATTTAAAATAAAAATGATTCATTGGAGCTAC
Organism: Medicago sativa; assembly: GCF_051527215.1. Lineage (NCBI taxonomy): Eukaryota > Viridiplantae > Streptophyta > Magnoliopsida > Fabales > Fabaceae > Medicago > Medicago sativa. Next base: position 8,201,839 of record NC_140753.1, read on the forward strand.
CGAAATGTTCATTTCCATTAAATTTATAAAAAAATCCATTGAAACCCGTGCAACGCACGGGTTAAATACCTAGTTGCTAGTTATTCCGAAAGCTTTTGTCCCGACATTATCACGACAGTTGTAACTGTAACAGTAACAAGATTTTTTATCATTTTCATCAACCGATGTAATTGTAAAGAAATCCAAAATCTAATATCTATCCTTTATTCGCCATGTGTCCGTAATGGATTTTCTCGGAAGAAATAACACCACTCTTTTTTTTTTTTGAGAACAAAAAGCTTATAACATTTCATTATAAAGCAAGTCATGTATACATGTCGGTACATCATTAAAAATTCGGAAGCTAGTCAAGGAAGTGGCTGCCTTTGCCAATTCATGGGCAACCTCATTCGCTTGCCTCCTAATAAACTCAACATGAGAGTTTGCTAAATTTAAGGAGCAATACTGAATATTACTATCCATAATGATTCCAAACTCAGTAATATCTCCATTGCTTCGGTTGAAATAATCTGCTACACGCTTGGAATCTACCTCAAAATCAACATTGTGTAGTTGTAGCTCATGAGCCCACCGAATAGCATGATACAAACCCAATGCTTCACCCACATGTACAGAGCAAACCGGGGAGAACCACATCGTTTTTGCACGAACAAAACGCCCTTCTTCGTTACGGATGCACATGCCTATGCCTAGCTTATTAGTAGACGTTGAAAATGACGCATCCACGTTACATTTGAGCCTTCCACGCGACGGTTTCTGCCATCTAAGTGTGCTGATCCTGCTGGCTGAACCTGTTTCTGCAGAATTACGTATAACAGCAGCTGCACCTGCTGGTTGCGCATATGACTGAACCTGCTTTCTGTTTGCGTTTCTCCACTCTTCCAACAAGTGTTTAGCTCGTTCAACAACACTTCTGTTATTTTCTGTCACCTGCTGCCACAAATTCAGATTTCTACTCTTCCAAATACTCCATAAAGTCGTGGCAAAAAGCTCAGCTTTCGGCACTGCTGCATGTTCCAGCACATGAAATATTATCTCTGGTGCATCATCAAATCTTTGTAACAATGGCTCAATTAAATTCCATAGACCTGCTGTACGCCACACACCTATTGCTGAACAACAGTGGAAAAAAACATGGTAACTGTCCTCATGAGGATCGTTACACGTGACACACATCGATGGACAATTAACCCCTCTTCGGTTCAGCCTAATCCGAGTAGGCCAACATTCTCTACAGACTCGCCACACCATATTCTTAACTTTGGGAGGGACTTTTAACTTCCAAATTCCACCCCAATAGCCGTTTCTCCTTAAATGCGAATTATCCACAATTTCCTCCACACACAAACGATACGCACTTTTTACCGAATAATGGCCATTTTTTTCCGGATTCCACACTAATCTATCCTCATTTATTTGCGGAAACAGAGGTATATTTACAATATTATGCGCTGTTTCTTCTTCAAATATGTACTTCACTAGCTCTTCATTCCAAGCTTTCCTGTTCTGCTGTATCAAGTTACCCACAGTAAGACCTTGAAGGCCTAAAGCTGCACCAACAGGATATATACTCGAACCAGCTCCCAACCAAGGTTCACCTATAAGTGGAATATCATAACCAGCTCCAATTCTCCATCGCGCACCCTTACCAACAATCAATTTTGCACTGAAAATACTCCTCCAAACAAAACTAGGATTGTGACCCAGCTTTGAGCCAAGGAAACTACTATTAGGAAAATACTTCGCCTTAAACACTTTAGTCACGAGAGTATCCGGTTCAGTTTGGAATCTCCATCCTTGTTTCCCAAGCATTGCAACATTAAACGCCGCAAGGTCCTTAAATCCCATTCCACCATGCCTTTTATGAACCGAAAGTTTATCCCACGACAACCAATGCATTCCTTTATTATTAGCACCACCATTCCCCCACCAAAAAGCATTCATCATCTTTTCAATTTCATCAAGAAGAGTATTAGGTAATCTGAATATACTCATCACATACGATGGGATAGATTGAAGAACTGATTTAATCATAACCTCCCGTCCTGCTTTAGACAAACACTTACTACTCCAACTATTAATTTTATTCCACACTCTGTCTTTGATAAAATTAAAAGTTGCCTTCTTGCTACGGCCTACCATGGACGGTAGTCCCAAATACTTGCCAGTTCCCAACACTGCCTGAACTCCTAGTATGTCAGTTATATCTTGCTGAACCTGCTGCTGAACATTTCGACTATAATATATCTCTGACTTAGGCAGGCTAATAGCTTGCCCCGAAGCTTCCTCATAGGTATTCAAGATCCTCTTCATAACATTGGCTTGACTCACCTCCGCTTGAAAGAATAAAAAACAGTCATCTGCAAAAAGCAAATGGGACACCACTGGTGCAGTCCTACATACACGTATTCCTTGGAGTTCTCCTCGAGTTTCTGCATCTCGAATTAATGCTGAAAGTCCTTCCGCACAAAGAATAAAAAGGTACGGCGATAAAGGATCACCCTGTCTTAATCCACGACCCGGAATAATTGGTCCCACCATGTCTTTGTTGACAATCACGGAATAGTCCACCGTTTCGACACACATCATAATCCAATCAATCCATCTATTAGAAAAACCCATTTTGATCATGACATCCTTAAGGTAAGCCCAATCAATGCGATCATAGGCTTTGCTAATATCTAACTTTAGCGCAACACTTCGTTCCTTAATCCTTGTTTTAGTTTTCATATGATGAACCAACTCAATTGCAACTAAAGCATTATCAAGGATGGATCTGCCAGGAACAAATGCAGACTGAGTTTCTGATATGCATTTATGAAGCACACTCTTTAGTCTATTCGCAAGCACCTTTGACACCAACTTATAAAGAACATTGCACAACGCAATAGGCCTCCAATCCTTCATAGACTTCTGCTCATTTCCTTTTGGAATAAGGGCTATGTTGGTTGCATTCAGAGAAGGTGGAAACTGACCTTCATTAAGCCATTGACAACATTCACGATAAATATCTCCACTACATGTACTCCATAAGTGTTGATAAAAACCTGGGTTAAACCCATCAGGACCCGGGCACTTATCAGGTTGCATTGCAAACATAGCATCCTTAAACTCACTAGCTTGGAATGGTGCGGTTAGCTTCCTGTTGTCATCAGCTGAAATTACTCTGTTCAGAACATTAATCACTGGGGCTGTTGTACTAATTTTCTCCTCGAACAGCTCCTCAAAATACTGCTTCGCTACATTTCTCATTCCTACATCATCAGAGATACGGATTCCATCATCATTCTCTAAAAAAGAAATAGCATTTACCTTTTTTCTAGAAGTGGCTGCAGCATGAAAATATTTTGTATTGAGGTCTCCTTCGCGGTACCAATGTGTTTTAGCTCGTTGCCTCCAATACATGTCATCTTGCACCAACAAGTGTGTCATCTTCTTTCTTAGTGCTTCAAAATGGATTTCATTCTCTACCCCTGCATTGCCTCGGCACCTATTCAACTCTTTCCGACAATCTTCAATGTCAATGCGCAATTTGTTACAATGTGATTTACTCCAATGTGTTAACTCTTCTGCACACGCAGACAACTTCGCCATCACACTATTTCCTGCATTAAGCTGCCAACTATTTTGCACTACCTCATTGAGTCCCTCTTCAACCCTCCAAGCGTTCTCAAATTTAAATGTTCTCCTTCCTCTATAGGGGCGCTGCACTGGTGCTCTCTCCAATAAAATTGCAAAATGATCTGAGGATGGGGCTACAAGGTTCTCCAATCGGGCATGTGGGAAAAGTTGCATCCAAGCTTCATTTGCCATAGCTCTATCGAGCTTTTCTTCAACAGCACGCGGAGTGCCTAAGCTCTTGAACCATGTAAACGGGTAACCTTCCATGTGCATGTCTATCAAGCCTGCATCTGTAACCGCTTGCCTGAACCCACGAATAAGCCAGTTGGACCTCTCGGTTCTGCCCTTCTTTTCTTGTGCATGTAAGATGTCATTAAAATCACCAAAAATGCACCAAGGGAGATTGGTGCTGCCTGCAAGTTGACGAATAAAATTCCAAGAATCTCGTCGTCTACCACCTTCCGGGTAACCATAAAAACCTGTCAACAGCCAAGAATTGTTGTTGTTTTCTTCAATTTTAGCATTAATATGGTTAGAGGAATAATTCACAATAGTGCAGTTAATGGTTTTACGCCAAAATAACGCAATTCCACCACCTCTTCCTACTCTATCTGGAGCAAAACAATAATCATAACCCAACATATAACGGAATTCTTCTATTTTATTTATGTGGACTAGAGTCTCACTAAGGAAAATAACATCCGGATTATAATACCGGACTAGGAATTTTAATTTTGGAACTGCACTCAGGTTTCCAAGGCCTCGGCAGTTCCATGATACAAAACTCATGGCTCCCGGCAGACCTGCTGAGCAGGTTCTGCCGATACATTATCATCCTCATACACAGGATTATTATTAACAAAGACAGTAGTAGATCCTATGCTAGTTTTAGGATCTCCGAAACAAAATTCTCCAGCTCTATCCCAATAGAAAGTGTCAGCAGCTTGAGTTATATGACCTTCAGCAGTTCTTTTCCTTTTCTTTAGGTCACCCCCCTCATCAGCTACATCTTCTCTTTGAACTTGGTTATCCACACTAGGTCCAGTCAGCATCATCTGTTCATTATCTTTCAGATTGGGGACCACGCCAGACACTAAATTATTTCCCATAATGCTAGAATTAACAGCATTTAAGGTATGAATTGCCATCATTGCACCATTATTTGAAAACTGCTCAGAAATAGGATCAACATTAACTTTCTCATTAATGCCTGAAGGAGTCGTTTCTGTATTTACTCCTGCCGCAAAACTAGTGCCTTGACTGGTGAAAGAGCTTTGACCCCCTTCTGCAGCCGTGCCGGAATCCTGCACCACCACTGTCGGTTTCAGCATCCATTTGTTATTAGTCACTGATCTACCTTGTCGTTGTTCTGCTTTGATTTCATTGCTCCAACCTCTGATGCCATCATCAGTTTCAGATTCATATCTCTTTATGCAGGTTCTGTCTGTATGCCCTATTATCCCACACAAGAAACAGAAAATGCCCAGCTTCTCATACTTAAACTTGGCAGTAACCCACGCACCATCCTCAAGTCTCACCTGTAGTTCTTTTTTCAATGGCTGATCAACATCAATGCACACTTTCAGCTTCATAAACCTGCTATGAACCGTATTTTTAGCATCATATTCCTTAAACTCACCTAAGTAAGCACCAAAACCCATTCCTACCTTTTCCTGCATAAAGACAACAGGTAAGCCATGGATCTGAACACACATATCCAGCTTGTTAACTATGGCCTGCTTTGGTACCTCACCAGGTGATATCTTTTGGACAACAATGTTTGCGTTATCATATAGCCAGGGACCTTTTTTTAACACATTCTCCACATCAAGTGGATGAGCAAACTGAAACAGAAATTTGTTATCTTCCACCGGAATGACAGCCAAACCTTTCCCGGGTGTCCACATAGCTCCTAGGCGTGACTGCAGATATTTTGCCTTGATCTGTTTGTCCGTCATGAACCGGCCAATCAGACAATGTTCTAGTATCTGGACATTTGATGCACCTGCATCCATTTTGAGTGTCATGCCTTCCTCTCCAATTGTAAGTCCTTCGATATTGAGATTGGAAGCCATAGCGGAAATGCACAGGTTTAGAACAAAGATTTGTGTTATTGTAATAAGAAGGAAAGTTTTATGAAACATGAAATTTTGAGAGAGGGACTTTAGTTTACACTTTTTGGAATACAAACACTCACACACAGTGGTCACTGCCATATAAAGGCTAAGATACGCTCCTAGGATAGAGAACAATAAAGGGGTATTTGATAATCAACAAGAATATTAAGTCATGAAAGCCTATAATAACAACAATCTGCCACTAGTCAACGAATCTCAACATTAACAGATCTCATTCACAATGAAAGGGAAATAAAAACTCATATAGATATCATAATAAACACAAGACCACAACAGGGCAAAAAGACACAAATAAGGCCAAAACGATCAGATTAATCAAAAGACTAACCACATCGACAATCAAAACTCTCACAAAGAGGTAGCCTTAGAAGAAGATAGCGACACCTTAGGAGAGAAAGCTTGGATTAAGTTCTTATTTCTGAGTAACACCACTCTTGTTTATGTTTTAAATTTTTTCCGACAGTGTAGCACAATATTTATTGCAAGTGTACTAAAGCCACAATAAATATTAATTGCAATTGCAAAGGGTACTAAAGCCACAATAATTAGAGTGCTCGGAATATAATTTACTAATTTTAAAGTGAGTCTCATACCTTCTTTTGCACCCTCTACATTGAGAAACCCTCTCCCTTGAAACTCTCTTAATTAATCAAGGAAATCGCAGTCGAAAAGAATATCTCCAACGAAAGACCGACGAAACAAAGCGCATGATAGATAGATCTTGGGACTCAGGCTGCATCTGGAAATTTAGCAGAGATTAGAAAAGCACAGAAATGAAATATAAAGTAAAATCAATGAAGAAAATGATAATGCATTCCTATAGTTAAACCAAATGAAGGAACATGAATCTTTTGAGGGCAGATAGCAGCGGTTAGTTAAACCTTTTGAGTTTAAGAAGTAGAAAGATAATGCATATCCAATAGACAAGTTACTGAGTGAAGCTTCCATTACAATGGTTAGAGCTCACATATTTTTAACGTAGAGAAGTATGGTATCCGGGGTTTGAACCCCGGCTCTGCATATAATATGTAATATCATATCCCTACCAAATGAGCTAAGCTCACGGGATTATAAAAACGGTTTAGGAAAATCACAACTATTAACATAAATTGTTTAAGTAATAAAATTGTCTAAAATGTATGTGACTGGTGTTAAATTATCCTTTATATATAAATGCATTCAATATTATTTTTCGTATTTCAAAATAAATTAATAATATTAATAAAAGGTGTATTTGGAATAAAAAAGTAATAAATGCATTTAGTTTTTATCCTTTGTATTTGAATTCACAACTTCTAATTCCTTATTTTTTTTTAAATCAAATTAGTTGAGCTATCCAACTTCGATAATTTATAAGTTTAGATTTTTTTTTTCTGTTGGTGTTATTGGAATGCAAACTCACAATGATTAATTGCTAAATCTGTAATGATCTCAAAAAATGTATTTTCTCATGTGCTATTTTAAATCATAACAAAATCATCTTTTATAATTGGCAAACCAATCATATTGCATAAAAAAAATCGACTTTAATACAAGTTACAAACTACGTGATACAACTTTACAATCGTATACTCATTGAGCTAGTACTTTCTTCTTCGCCAATTAAATACTAAATAGTTTTTATTTTCAACTGAATACAATTCACTATGTGCTAGTATATAACTTGTCCACAACCAGGGCCGTTCCTATAAAATAGGAGGCTCGGTTCTATTTTTAAAATAGGCCCGAGTAAAATAAAAACGCATTTTTTTTGTGTGTAGCTAAGCTTCATTAAAAAGTCAGAATCAGAAGAACTTTTAAACATGAAACAAAACAAAATAAAATTAAGTGAAAGAGATGTGAAATTTACCTAACGGTGTCATTTGGAATGTCACTCCTACGTCGTAGGAAAGGGGAAAACGAATAGTTTATGCGAAAAAGAAATAATTGTTGTGATTCTTTCAATGAAATAGCCTTTCAAATTGACCGATTAAGTGATTATACAAATTGATGGTGGTTTGATAGCATCAAATTTATGTCTAGAAAGTAGAACTAGAGTTTAGAAAAAACTCATACGTGTACTGAAGAAAAAAAAGTAACATGTAATTTTTTAATTTAAGTGGGGGTGGGTATTATAATTTTTTTTGAGACCCATCGTTTTTGGAGGCTCGGTTCTGTAGAACCTCTTGCACCCTCCAGGGTCCGGCCCTGCCTACAACAACTACTTTACAAATTTTCTATTAGTTGCATAAATCAAATGGAAAAGCTTCAAATTCTGCATCAAGGTCTTCATGATTATCAGATCCAAAAATCCAAAGACACAACATCCCATTTCACAACTATGCCACTCAAAAACACAACATCGAGACATCACTCAACAATTATGCACACATTTGCAATCACTCGTATGTAGTTGTAAAGTGGCTTACATAATTAGTGTCTTACATTGAAGAGATCAAGCATCATATTCAGATAGTTATTTATCTCAAGAACAATTAAAAATATAAAGACAGAAATTAAGAAACATATTTTCTAATTTATCGCGGAGATTGATTTTGATGACTTTATACTAGGGGTGACAAAATGGATTGGATGGATATGGATTTGAATCCCAATGGATGGATCAAAAAAGGTTCATTAGTCCATTACAATCCACTATATTTTTTTCTTAAAAAAAATCATCCAATCCATCCAATCAGAATAAAGTCCATCCAATCCATCCATTATTAGATTTTAATGGATGGATAATCCATCCGATCCACAAATCAAAGTGTATTATTTTTTTTAAAGTGTATTTTTTTTATAGGTGCTTTATAAAACTTTTATTAGTGAATTCAATCTAAAATAGCTTATTACAATCTTTTTTTTAAAAAACAACTTATTTATGCAAAACAACTTATTATGATCTTGTTTTGAAAAACAACTTATTAATGCAAAACAACTTATTACGATATCTTTTGAAAAAACAACTTATTTATGCAAAACAGCTTATTATGATCTCTTTAAAAAAACAGCTTATTCGAAACAACTTATTTATACAAAGCAACTTATTAGGATCTCTTTTTTAAAAAACAACTTATTCGAAACAACTTATTTATGCAAAAAAACTTATTACGATCTCATTTTAAAAAACAACTTATTCAAAACAGCTTATTTATACAAAACAACTTATTCGAAATAGCTTATTTATGCAGAACAACTTATTAGGATCTCTTTTTTTAAAACCGCTTATTTGAAACAGCTTATTTATGCAAAACAGCTTATTATATTGTATGCATGGTTTATTATTACGCGTAATTGCCTTCAACCAATGTTTTAAAAAGTGTAAAGTAATTATATTGCCTTCAACCATGGTTTTCTACAACTGTACATATAATCAAATTTTAAATAGTGCCAATAATTCATTTAAAATAAAACTATAATGATTAAAAAAGGATAGAAACCCTATCACACCAGAAACTAAATAAAACTAAACAACTTAATTATACTTCTCACTACAATAAGCAGCTTTTGGGAAAACCAAGTTTGCAACAGTAGGAAACAAAGGAAGTTGATTCACTTTAGAGGATAAATTGCTCCAAGTTACAATGTGTGGCCAAAATTACAATAAACATCAACATTTTCAAACACATTGCCCATCTCTAGTGGCTTACATAAAATGTATTTTGCATGGAAAAACTTTTTTGTAACCAAAAATTCTATTGTCTATCAAAACTGCAGCTACTAGTGGCAAAATTCACCATCAGCATGTTGTAAGAAATAACTTTGTGATGATAATTGGAGCCATGGAAGATAGTGGCCTTTTGTATGGTTCAATAAAACTTGGTAGAGATCACAATACATTGTTTCTATCAGCACCTGGAACACATAAATGACCATTGTTACCAAATATTATTCAAGCCAGCCACAAACAAATAAATAATATGATGATGTTGTGAACCCAAATTTGATTGCATCAGTCACTGACTACACGCAATCACACAATCAGGGAGATCGGACGCGTCCAAATCTAGACCATCCAATTGCGATCAGACAACTACTACTAAGTGCAGTATCAAGGTTATGTGGTGAGTGAAGTTGTGAATAACGGTGTAAAATGGTTTACTTTGACATGAACATTCATTAACTCTCTTTCTAACATAACTTGAACATTACAATTCAATTGGGAAGTTCCTGGCACACAGATACATTGTTCATACTGAATCCAAAGTAGCACCACAAAAATTCTGATTCTAAAGTTTATACTCTTAAAACTTCAAGACCAATATCCTTCACAGCACTTTAGTTAAAAATAAAATAAAAAATGTTTCACGGCACAAATTTTAATCCTCTAGGTAACATGATTAATTGTAATTTTGAAATTCATATCATATACATCCATATCTAGAATATTGCACACAGCACACATTTTTTCTTAGTTTATATGGTGGCCAATACTTTTCTCAACACACTCAATTCTTGCGGGACACACTTAGTTGAACACATGACAGGAGTTAAATTGTGAGGCTCGTTTATTAGTTGAACAATCCTTTCTTTATTTTACGAACATAAGGTTTTAATTTTAATACCTAATAAACACTCAATCTCTTTGAATCAATACCTTAAAAAATTAAATAAATCAAACTAATATTTAAATCATAGTAACCTTATTCGCAATTTGCTTCCGTAAGTGGTGTGGGTAGTTTTTTTTTTTTGAAAGTGTGGATAAATTTGTTGGATATACATAGTCGATACGATATTTGAATTTGTGGCAGGTTCAAATGTGATAATTGGTACACTGTAATTAAAAAAATAGTTAAAAAATAAGATGATTAAAATAAGAGGATTTGGAATTTGATATTGGGAAATGCAAGAATTTGAAAGTTTTTAAAAAATAAGATGGATACTCAAACTTTTTTTAAAAGGGAAATATACTCAGACTTATTATTTTATTGTAATGTTTAATGTATTTTAGATATTAACTAACAATTTGATTGGTAGATAAAACAACAAAATTCAAAGTAGTCAAAAGAATTAAAATTCATATTCATGCATGTTAAATTTAAAGTCAAACATTTTACCAAACATCATTTATGAAACTCGAAATATATAAAAACATATATTTTATTATATTTGTTATACAATCATAACACTATGAAGATTTCATTATAATTTCCAGCTAAACGCAATAGGACTTCTTACAACAGTTTTTCCGTCAGACCATTCCAAACTTCCAAAACTTTGAGTGCTATTTGGTTTTGAACCTGATGACGAAAATGTAATTGTGTACGACTTTTTCTCATTTTTCTTAAAACTTAACACTTCTGGTTCAACTGATATCTTGATGGATGGAGCATCTGACTTGATAGACACCTTGTATGTTCCTTCTGCGCCCACATTGGTAAGAGTTCGTGTGTGTTTGATCTCCTCTACACCATGCTCACCCTCAAAAACTACTGCAAAGGAAGGGTAGTTAAGGTTTGTTACACTATATTGTTTCTTTGGGTCACATGTGTATTTTCTCCTTGCCACCATTTCAATTTTATCAGCTGAGTAGTTCAATGCACAAAGGAAGCTCAAATAGTCATCCACTGTCAAATCATAGACAAGTCCAGGATTTAATGCAAAAATAGGGTTGACATGTCCTGCACCAAAATCAAACGGAGTTGCTGGCTTTTTGTTAGCACCGTCCAATAATGTCTTATTGTTCTTGTAAGCCGTATAAGCTGTTGTCATCAAAGCAGATCGAATGGCAGCTGGGCTCCAATCTGGATGAACTGACTTAATCAAAGCCGCTAATCCACTTGCATGAGGGCATGACATGGATGTGCCTGAGATAATGTTGAAATCTACACGCCTAGGATCTGAATCCAAACCTGTGGGGCTCACATTCCTTGTATATGCTGCTAAGATGTTAACACCGGGAGCAATAAAATCAGGCTTCAATATTTGTGGTGTTAATGAATTGGGGCCTCGTGAGCTGAATTCTGCAACAATAGGTGACGGCTCAACCCCGAGCTTTGTTCCTTGAAACAAAATTGTGGCAGTTGGTTTTGGATCAAAAAATAAGTATTTCTTGATAGCTTCACCATCTTTGAAGCCCACGGCAGTTGCAGGCAAAATATGGGCATCTGCCACAGGTTCTTCTCCATCGCTCTCAACGTTAGCTAACACCATGCCCAAACCGCCAGCAGACTTTACTGTGTTTCCTTTTTCTGTCCTAGAGCTCTCTCCACGATCGCATAACACAATCTTTCCTGAAACTTTTTTTGGATCCAAGCTACCCGAAATGCATGTACCAGTACCTAGGCCATTGATGCTTGCATTTCCTGCATATATGAATGGAACGGGAGTATCGGGCAAAGAATTGTCATTCGAAAGGGACACACCTGGATATTTTTTTCCATTTCCAAGACTAATGTATGCAGGGAAATCTCGATCGAGGGTGCCAGCTCCAACAGTTGTAATCCAAGGTGCTACATTGGTAACACTCAAAGGATTAGGACCAGAGTTTCCTGCAGCACATGAAACTAGAATCCCATGCTCCATTGCTGCAAATGCTCCAATTGCGAGGTTGTCCTCAAAGTAATCAATTGATCCACCTCCAAGAGACAATGAAAGAACATTGACGTTATCGGCAATGGCCTGGTCCATTGCAGCTAGTATATCAGAAATGCTACAAGCTTCTTTCCAACAAACCTTATAGACAGCAACTCTAGCACCAGCGGCCATTCCACGAGCAGTCCCATTAGCGTAGCCAAAAAGATTAGCGTTGTTCACTGGAGATCCTGCAGCTGTGCTCGCTGTGTGGGTTCCATGGCCATTATCGTCTCGAGGGGATCTAGACTGAATGGTTTCATCAATTGATCCTGTAGATGCCTCAATTCCCAAAGAATAGAACCTGGCACCAATTAATTTCTTATTACAATTCGAGGTTGTGAAATTGGTACCTGTTTCACATTTTCCTTTCCAACTACGGGGGATTGGCCCATAACCTGTATCATCAAAGCTCTTACTTTCAGGCCAGACACCTGTATCAAGGAGTCCCACAACTACGTCAGTGCTGTTATTTGTTGTGGGGAACATACTAGAAATTTTATCGAGCCCAAGGAATTCTGGTGTACGAGTTGTAAGGAGTTTGTACTGTTGATCTGGTGTCACCTTTAGAATCCCAATTTGGCTCTTTAATAACTGAAGTTCTTCGAGCGTCAGACTTGTTGAGAATCCATTAATTGCATTATCATAGGTGTATAACATTTCAGCTGAATTGGACACCGACTTAAGAATTGAGTTGTACCAGATTGAATGGTGGTTGAAGCTTGTAGGCATTATGGATTTGGCAACATGTACTATGTAAGTAATCTTATTGTTCTGGCTCTTATCTGTTCTTGCAAGAGACACATCACAGACAACCAGAATGAAAAAAAAAGTTGCAACCAAAGGTTTCATGTTAGATAGCTCTGTATGTATGTAATGTAATGAAATGAAATGAGGTTGTGTGAGAAATGCAGTATAGAACTTCGCTTTATAAAGGGGTAGACTTGAATACCTTGGAACTATTACCATATAAAAAGGACCAATGGAACAAAGAGAAAGTGCAGAAAAGATGTCACTCATTAAAGACATAATATTAAATTATATTTATTTCTTTTGACCAAGTATTAAATTATATATCTGGTCAAAAAAGTGTTAAATGATATATTAAATAATTATAATTTTGACTTATGCAATAATATTATCAAATTTATATTCGTAATTAAATGAAATATTATTAAAAGTTATATATATATATATATATATATATATATATATATATAGACACACACACACACACACACACACTCCCTCCAGCCTAAAATGTAAGTAAAAATTGGTCAATAAAATTTAATGTATTTGGTTTAAAATTTGTACCAGATACATCAACTTATGTTGACCCATTTTTGCTTACATTTTGGGACGGAGAGAGTATATATATATATATTGGTCAAATTATTTTTTGTCTCTTAATGTTATGAAGTCAAACTCTAGTAAATGAGTTGCCACGTTATAGGTTTTGGTTAAATTGCATGATATAACCATTATGAATAATAGTGATTAGACCAGCACTCCGTGACTGTCTGTTTGTTCTTCTTATTGCTTTTAGTGATTAGACTGGCACGCTATTTAAGACGGGCTGAGTCGAAGTTTTGAACTCGCTTACAGGGTCGGCCGACCTGCTTAACTGGTTTTTCTTTTCTTTTTTAGAATTATTTTATCCTTTTAGATTTATTTTAGTTGTTGGATTTCATTTAAGATTTGTTTTATGTTGGCAGATTTTTCTTATTTTGCTATTAAATATGATGTTGAGTTCGATAATTTATAAATTATCTTATTTTTACCACAAATTTATTCGATGTCTATTCTTTTATATTTTTTTATGATGAAAACAACGTAACAATTAAGAGCCCGTTAGTTATAGCTCTTTTAAGAAAAAAAATCACTTATTTTAAAAAAATAATCACTTTTAAGAGTTTTGCATCCGTTTGTTACAACTTTTTTAAAAAATAAGAATCTAAAAACAGCTTCAAATGAGAAGCTGTTAAGAGCAGCTTCTCAAAAAATAGATTTTTTTTAGAGGAGAGAGAAAATATGGATCTAAAGATTGAACTAATTTTGTTACAAAAAAATCGCTTTTATATAGTTGTATCCAAACAAACTAAATTATTTTTTTAAAAAAAGTGATTTTTATTACGGTAAACAAACGCAAAATAGATTCTGATTTTTCATAAAATCACTAAAAAATAATATCTAAATTAGTTTATGTCAAAATCACTTTTATTTTAATCGGTAACAAACGGACCCTAAGTTGTATAAAAAAATCCATTAAAAAAAGTTGCTTTTTCCTCAAAAAAAACAAATTTTTTGTCTGGCGGGTTGACCCGCCAACTTGTTTGTCCACCACTAAACGGGACGAGGTGAAATTTTGGAATTCGTCGCATAATTTGACTCGGCTCATCTCATCCCGTTTTAAGCGGGCTTAGATGGGACATACAAGCCCGCTTTGCCATCCGTAATTGCACTAATGCGTATAAATCACGAACAATATAGTTTTTATGAAATTTTGACTAAAATTAATTTGATTTTAATTAAAATTATACTTATAATAGATATTTTGCACTTTCATATTGTAACAACTTTTTTTTTAATCAACCAATATTATTAGTGCAACATCTGCACAAGAAGCGCGAGACTTGCTAGAAAAATACAAACGATAGACCGGGCATCGCACAAAAGCAGCGCACCCCCTAAAAATAAACACCAACAACGTCACACAACAACTGCCAAAAAACTAATGGGCTATACAAACAAAAAAACGCCGAACCCACTCCTATAAAAAACTGCCAAAACACCTGGGCCTAAAAACCACAACCAATATTTATCTTTCGATGATACCAACAATATCTATAAATATTGTAACAACCTATATTTATCTTTTGACTATTACTTTTCCCACCATATGAGGTACTCACGTGCCCTATTTTAATTCCAAAAATGCCCTTCAGATTTTAAAATCCGAAACCCAGTTCAGAAAATATAATCCGAACCATTTTGATGTATAAAGACATCCATGGGCCATGATGTATCTACCGATCAGGGGTATGTCTACACCAGACGAATACAGACAACATCTGGATTGACTGGATCTGACGGGTGTTATCATGACCCTGTATGCTGAACATCGCCATGCATGTCTGTTCGAGCGGGTCAATCTTTACTCTGGATGACTCAGATACGGTACCCGCAAGGTGAGATATTTACCGAAGCAGGTGCTTCGCCTGTTTGGGCGCATCCAGACCATTCCAGACATCCACATGAGAGTGCACCTCCCCAGACGACCTTAATGGAGATCAGTTACTGCTATGTGCACCATCTTGATCATATGCTGACAGATCAACAGTTGGGGCTCCCTGCTAGGCAGGGTGTGGAGGCGGAGCAGGGTACATCAGATGATTTTATCTTATCTCCCATCCACACATGCGTCTTCCGGACGAGGATGTTCTGGTCCCAAAGCCACCAGAGCAGAATGCCCTTGATGAGATTGCTGTTGTGCAGGATGGAGAGCATGAGTACTTGGATCTGGCTGAAAGGTTGGGCCGTATCAGAGACCATGTCTATGTTGTCATTGTAACAACCCGATTTTTCGTTAGATTTATTATATTATTTATTTAATTGCTTTTATGTGAATTTGCGTGTGCTTGTACGTGATTAATTGCCTCTGTGTGTATTTTTGGTCGGAATTTGTAGAATTCGGTGTTAGAAGGGTATTTTAGTCATTTTGGACTTAGGGGTATTTTGGTCATTTTGAGAGTAGGGGTAATTTTGTAATTTTGCTGAGGATTATTTTTAGTGCTTAGTGAGAGTTGTTATTTTACTAAGCCACTAGAGAGAGTGTAGTAATTATTTTATTACAGGTAGGTGACCGTTAGTATTACATTTTACCGTTAAGTGAGTAGTAACATTTTGGGTTAGAATAGAAATGGGTTAGGCCCATTAAGGCATTGTGAGTTAAGCCCAATTAGGTGAACCTATATAAACTCTTGTTAGTAGAGAAATAGGGTTTTTCACCAACATTTGCAATTGAGAAGAGATAGAGATAGAGAGAAGATAAGGGTTTGAAAAGAAGAATCTAGAGAAGGCTAGAGGGAGGTCAAACTTCAAGGATTGGAGCTAGGATTGGAGCTAAAGTGAATCCCTAGTTGATAATTGTGAAGAATTAAGGTAAGAGGGTTAGAATTCAAGCATAATCAATAGTTATAGTTTATCCCTAATTATTTGCTTAAGTTGTTAATTGGGGTTTTGTTGTAGAAATTCGTGCTTATTTATGATGATATGATTATATGCAAGAATTGAATGTTAATTGTGTTGTTGTTGTTGAAATTGTATGTTAAAATGGGTATATGCATATGACATGTTCTTGTGGAAAATTGATGATGAATAATGTTGTGGTTGTTAGATTGATGAAGAAATCATGTTCAAATGTTGTTGTTGTTATCTTGACATATGTTGTTGTTGAATTGATGCATTGGGTATCATTGAAATGGTGAATTGTGATGAAATTTGTTGTTGTTGTTGAGAGTTGAGAAAGTGTTGGTGAGATGATGAATTTTGTTGAATTGATGTGGTAATCTCAAAACTTGTGCATGTTTGAGTGTTTTATAGTGTATATGACCTGTAAACACGTTTTGGGTTAAGTTTTGGGGCTTGGGAAGATCAAAATGGGGATTTTGGATGAAAAAAGGGGTGGAACCCGTAACAATTTTGGCAGGAACTGAGACAGCACGCTTAAGCGTGCTGCAGCGTGCTCCAAGCGAGCAGCTTCTGGGACTAGGACGCTTAAGCGTGCTCCAAGCGTGCTAAGTCCATAAGCTACTGGAACTTGGACGCTTAAGCGTGCAGACCACGCTTAAGCGAGCTGCACCCAGTTCATCCACTTTTGATTTTTGTTCCGTGAACCTTAGGACCTTTCCGAGCATTTTCTAACACTTCTTTCAACCTCTATAAGCACTGTTTGCATCTATAATCCTACTGAAATAACATTTGAATCGAATCGGATTGATTTTTAAAGATTGAGCATGAAACTTGAAAATGGTCAAGAACACGGACCTTCCGGAACTTGATTCTTTTCAAGGAAACCAAGTGGGATTATACTTGAACAATGTTTATATGATTTTTAATGATGATTACAACTGGTTCCATGGATTAATTACTTCTTTTGTTTTGGAAACTAATAATTTTGGAAAAGTGGCAAAAGTGAGATGAACTTAGTGATTTTGGGAATTCTTCATATGTGGCCGATGAAATGCTTATGTAACCTCTACTGTACACATATGTGACTTGTGAGAACACATGGCATAGGCAATTGAGCTTGTTTACTTGGTTTTGGTTCAATACTTCAATTATTTTGAAAATGAGATATCGATAGACGAACTTGGTTGAAAATGCTTCTTTCAAGCCAATTACCTTATAAATCTTCCATGAATGATTTTATATGATTAATTGATGATATGTGGATGATTGTGGATGATTGAATATGATGTTTATCATGATATGATGTGTTGTTCCATTTTACTTGGTTTATGAAAAGTATATGGAAATGTTATGATATTTGGTAAGGAGATGTTGATGTGTGTGATGATGACCCTTATGTAAGTTGTGATTGTTGAATGTGTGGACATGTATACTTGATAATGCAATGTTGTTGAGATAGTCAATGTAATTGGAGGTGAACTTTTACATTGTCATTGTTGTGGTGGAGTTGGGCATTATTGGGTCGTTGTAGTATGTCCATGCATCATAATCATATCGAGTCATATGTGAAATGTAAAAGAGGAGGTGTACTTTTACATAGGTGATTTGTAAGAGAGAAGGTGTTCTCTTGCATATGATGTTTTTGTTGCATCATGAGTGACGACCTTGAGGTGATTTGATACCACATGCATGTATGTGTCGAGTTTAGGCATATCACATTGCATGAGTCTTGATTGTTGTGTTGAATGATGAATGTTGATGATGAGTGTGCTAAATGATTATATACTTGCAATGATTGAGGTTGTTATTTGAGTGTGGATGTGGAGGTTAAATGTTTGTAATGATTAATTGAGAATTGAACTGTTTTATCTATATCAAGTTATTTATATTGATTATGATTGATGTAATACTAACCTCCAGTGGTTTTGACCGCCTACCTGTCTGTATGGATGGGTAGACGCTGTGCAGGAGTAGTCCGCTTGCGGTGAGTGCTTGGATAGCTGGAGTTAGCCTCCACTATCATTTTGGAGTTATAGTATAGGGCTCTGATTAGGTTGAGTCAGTGTCTTTTAGTTGTGTTGGACTTATTTTATTTTTGAGGTGTACTCATTGTTGAGATTTGGAGAATTTTATGTTGATGTATTGTTGACCATGGCATATTTATGTCGGAGATTTTGTATATGAATTTTATCCGCTGTGACTGTTGAGATATTCTATCTAGATGTGCATGTTGAGTTTTTAGATTATGTGAGACGTAGAGTCTAATTCTTGAATATTTGCTATATTCGCATGTTTTATTGCTTTAATAGAATTAGGTCGTTACAGTCATGGTCAGTGGTGTGGTGGAGCAAGGGTCTGAGAAATGGCTTCAATTGGAAGAAATTTTGGGAGAGGTTCATGTAGGGTGGGTTTATCGTCGTAGGCGTGATGTTCAGGGTGGCAGGGGTTTGATTTTATATGTTATGGTGTTGTAACCGTTGGATAATTTTTATTTTGATTTTAGTGTTATGTT
This sequence comes from Medicago sativa, assembly GCF_051527215.1. Taxonomy (NCBI): domain Eukaryota; kingdom Viridiplantae; phylum Streptophyta; class Magnoliopsida; order Fabales; family Fabaceae; genus Medicago; species Medicago sativa. The sequence goes on from NC_140753.1 coordinate 8,220,856, forward strand.
TGAACTATTTTGTAACTTTGGGATAATTTTTATTTTTAATATGATGTTTGTAAATTATGTTGTGTTGTTAATTGTTGTTTTGGATTAAATTTTATGTTTGAACATATGATCAATGCATTATGTCGTCTAGAAACAATTTAATTGCCAAAGGCATGTCTCAACCAAAATAGACCATGTCTGTCTCTGTGCTTATACATTTTAGATTATATAATCCGAAATGGCTCTTTTTTCCTCCAAAGTTTGATATTTTTTGAGGTGCTTGACACATTTCGGATTTTATATACCAAAGTTGACTAAAAGTGTTCGGATTATATAATCTGAACTGTTCCAATGCACTTCAGGATCAAAGTGCTTCAGGCACCAACAGTTTCTGAATGTTTCGGATTTTATAATTCAAAACTAGTTCAGATTATATAATCCGAACCATGGGTATTTTTGGAAAAAAAATAGGACGCGTGAGAATGTCATAGGGTGAGAAAAGTAATAGTCTTATCTTTTTCAATGATACCAACAATATAACAAATATAATACCTTCTTTAAAAAAAACAAATATAATACCTTTCAAAAAACTATAACAAATATAATATAAATTCTTATCTTTTTTAATGAGACGAACAAAATAGTATTTTTATAGGTAGGTTTGCTTAAAGGTATAATTGGAATAAAAAAACTAAGTCTAAAAAAGTCTACTTTCTTTATATATATATATATATATATATATATATATATATATATATATATATATATATATATGGTTATGATAGAAGACACCTTTTATGAAGATGTCTTTTATCAAGTTACTCTATGAGCATTTGCGAAAAGACATCAACTTACTTTTAGGAAGGTGTCTTTTATCAAAGTTATAACTAAAAAGTGAAAATCACACATTAAGGTGTGACTTGATAAAAGACACCACCAAAGGGTGGCTTGTAACATAACCCATATATATATATGTAAAAAAACCATTATGAATAAAATGTGTTAATTAACTAAATTGTATTTGTCTCGCGGTCTTGGTTTGTGACCATAGAGTGTGCTCCTCTCGAAGTCTCAAGTTTGATTCTTACAAATGTCAATTTCGGTGGGTTAGTTTGATTTTTTCAAGAAAAATAAAATGTGTTTTTTTTTAAGAATTAAATTTAAAATTAACACTAACAACACATCTTTTAACATACATTTTTCAACACTCGCTCTTAATGTACAATAATCATATAGGTCTCATCCAATTAATATGTGACTCACATGATTCGGTGTGATCCGTGATTTGATGGATCTCATCGAGAGACACACTTTAACATTTTCCTAAAATTTAATTAATAAATTTTTTAAAAAAATGCATTGGAAAATATGTATTAGAGATGTCTTGCTGGCAATCCTCAAAAACTTACTACATCTAATCCTATTTACAAGAAGAATTTGTGTTTGGTCCTTATTATAAGAAAAAGATACTATTTTATTGCTGTGATATACGGTAACTCAGGGACACTTTTAACATTTCCCTAAACTTTAACCAATGCATTCAAAAATAGTGCATTGGAAAATGTGTATTAGAGATGTCTTGCTGGCAATTCTAGCCAAAAACTTACTACATTTGATCCTACTCCCTCCATCTCATAATATGTGTCATCTTTCCTAAAATAATTTGTCCCTTTTACAATATCAATACAATAATTCTTATTTTTTTCGACTAACATATCCTTATTTATTGCATTTCAATAATCTATAATTATTTCACTAGCAACGATTAATAAAGATGTTTTAGTAAATGATACACATTTTGTTATTAAAATCAACACAATCAATGATTTCCTTAATAATCATGTAAAACTCAAATAGGACACATATTGTGAGATGGAGGAAGTATTTACAAGAAGAATCTATGTCTTTTTGTGTCCTTATTACAAGAAAATGATACTCATTTATTGCTATAATACTTTTTGAGATATGATCACTTGAGCACTTAGACCATCCACAATGATAGATGTTTCACCTATTTAACATCATATTAAATAGATACTCTAATTGTGTAGTCTAATATATAGGTGTTTATGGAAAACGGTCGTTGTAGAAGCACCCTCATTCTCTTCATTTTAATTCTCTTCATTTACTTAGGAGTATTTTTTATGAAAATACCTTGTAATTTGAAGAAAAAAATATTATAAAAAGTGACAATTTTTAAAAACTTGTCTTACATGTAGGGTTGAAGTTAGTAATAGAGATCATTCAATCTATATTAAACATATATAAAGTTGACTTATTGCTTCTAATTATTTTCTCAGTCAAAAAATAAAATGATATTTTATATCTACAGTGATATAAATTTCTTAATTTAGGCTCATCCTTCATCATATTGTTATTGTGAAAGGACTACGGTTCGCTGGGTATGCAAGAAATTGTGAAAGATGAAGTAAAAAAGACTGAGAATCCCCATTTAGGAGCCCCGCTCAAGGAACAGAGACCAATCATAAATCATTATTACCAATTTTCAAACTACAGAAGCAACAAAACATGCCACAGCAGTACAATTGTTAGGGTGAAGCTGAGCAGGAGAAAAGTTCAACCATTGCATCACCTCACATTCAAAGTTGAAGAAAGAAAGTCTAAGATTTAAACCTAAAAAACATATAATGTCTGATAAAAGTAGCAATAGTCCAGTTTACTAGGAGAATTTTCTGAACAGCTTACAATAACAATCTTTTGTTTGCCAATTATGTGAAGAAGAAGAAAACGAATAAAAAGAGAATATAAAGCTAACCGAGAAATTAGCTAGAGGAATGAAGCTTGAAGCACTACGAATTCAATCGTAGAAATAGAAGCAAAATACACAACCATGAAATACTTCTAAAGTCATTGTTAAAATCCAAGGGTTCGGTGTAATTCCATGACATCTAACAATTCAGGTTTACTATAGAGCGACATGCAAATGATTAACCATCTCAAGCAAGAAAACGTAAGAAACAGAATCAATTTTGGCAATTTTAATTATTTGAACTTTTTCATTTGAATAGAATAAATGGGAAGAAAAATGTGTATTTGCCGGAAGAGACAAGATCGTTGACTCGTCGTGGTTATTTTTTTTTCTTTCAAGAAGGTTGTCGTGTTATGGGTGGAGAAGAAGATGCAGGGCCACAATAGAAGAAAGAGGAGTGCTATATATCGCGAAGGATAGTATAGCGAGAGTGTCCCGACAAACACTCCAGCCAATGAAAATGGCTGCTGGCCACAAAACATGGGGGGTGAGGTTTTAAATTTTAATTTTTTTTATTAAGCAATCAAATGAAACTGAAATCTAATGGCCATTTTTTGCCAACACACTCGGGTACTCTTCACGAAACAGCTTTTCGCTTGATCTATCTTTTCCCTAGAAGAAAATCAATGGAATACCAAACTTACAACCAAATTAAAAAGGGTAAATGAGTAATTATTTAATTAAGAGATTTTATTCTATTGCATATTCTCCAAATTAGGAGGAATGAAAAATAGAATAAAATGGTGGTATGTGATGGAATGCATTCCATCATGTTCCATGTCACTCCATCCATTTTGTTAAAATCCAAACAAGGGAATATAAGTAGATATCACTCCATTTCATCAATCCAAACAAATCTAATGAGTCTAATATTGTGTAATGGTATGAGCATAAGAAGTCCAACTAATTATCAAACACATGGCCACATTGGTCCATAACTCATAAGCAAACCAAGCCTAGTAAAGAAGTATCGAACAAGATGCTCAAGTCGAAATAATAGTGTGATTTGAACACTGTTGACGAGATCGTATCCAGAATAAGAACTCCCCTTAAGAATAAGAACACATGCGCGTCCCCACCGTTGTGTGTAAACCGAGAAACTCAGTGTAACCATTACATGATGAACATGACTACATGAGCATTATTCAAATAAGCACTATTATATCATAGCTCATTACCATAATAAATAGGGGTTTGTTAGAAGTATAACACACTTAATATGTCTCACTTAAATCATGTTTACACCTTACCTTAGTTTGGCATATGTAGGGGTGGGCAAAGTTAACCAAAAACCAATCTGAACCGGTTAACCGAACCGAACCACATTAAAATTAACCGAACCATTGCATTGGTTAACCGAATTGAACCGTTATTTGAAGATGGTTTACTAACCGAACCAAACTTTTATTAGATTCAATTAACCGGTATTATCCGAACCGAACCATTACAATTCACAACTCAATTAATCAGTTATCACAAAAACTTCTTTTCACACACAATGACACAAAACGTGAACTGAACCCTTTTCTAAACCCTAATTTCAAATTCAATTTCAATTTCTGAACCCTAATTTCTCCTCTTCAGGGACCAGTGATGGTGATATCGAAGCTTTCTTCACCTCACTCAATTCACTCTTCTGCGATTTTCCCACTTCAGTGAGCACTTTTCTCTTCTGCGATTTTCCCACTTCTACTTCAGAGACCATTTTTTTCTGCGATCTTCACCTCTTCTTCGAACTCTTATGCGGACTCTTCACCTAAGGTACAAATTAGTTTATGGGTATGATTTGTTTTGAGTTTTGTTTTTGGGTATGATTGATTTTGGTTTTTGGGTATGATTTTGTTTGATTTTTGTTTCTGGGTATGATTGATTTTGGTTTGTGGGCATGTTTTTGTTTCTGGCATGTTTGTGTGATTATATGATGAGTGTTAATTTGTTAGTGATTGTTGCAAAGTGACGTGTGAAATATTTGGACTCTTAGAAGCTTTTTTTAGCTCATTTCTATAACATATTCATTTGTGTTCTCTACTGTGGAGTTTTTCGGTAGGATGGTGAATCTTTTGTAACTTTGTTATTATTGTTATCCTGTGAAGTTAAATAGAGAACTAAATATAGCAGCACCTTTTAGATTGGTGAATCTTTTGTAACTTTGTTAATTGTTATTATTATTGTTGTAACTTTAAAGCCTTTGGTAATCAAATTTATTTGAACAAAAAATGTTGTTATTCTGAACAAATAGAGAACCAAATATAGCAGCACCCTTTTAGATTGATTTGAGAGAGAAATAGGTTTGGCTTGTATTGAAAGGTAAGCAAGAAATCCAATGTTGTTATAGGCAGTGGGTAAAGTTGTTGAATACTGATATAAGTGTGGTATCATACTATCATGTTCAAGTCCATACTAGATTGAATTGTGAATAGGTTGTTGGAACCATTTTAATTAAACTCTGTTCTTATCTAGCCAGTGCTTCGTAGATACTAGCACGTGTTCGGCACCAAACATACGTGTGAATAGGTTACATTTGTGTGATGACTGAGTATATAATAATAGATTGTGTGATGGCTTGGCTTCATAGCGTTTACATTACTAAGATAACTTCTGTTGCAACATATTTTCTGCATTATTTCTGTCACATTCTGTTGCAGCGTATTTTCCGCATTTTGTTACTGCTACTACTGCACTGTTGCAGCATATTTTCTGCATTATTTCTGTCACATTCTGATATGTTGTCCATTCTTGTTACACAGATGTCGGATAATATCTTAGACTTCACAGTGCCACAAGATACAAACCTCAATGCGTCGAATGAACTATCAAATGAACTTGAATCTAATGCTGAACATGATGTTCAATCTACTGGCAACACTAGTAACAAGCGGTCTAATGTGTGGGAACATTTCACAGAGGTACCCGGCATAGGGTTAAATGGAAAGAAAAAGGCTAAATGCAATTATTGCCCTCAGCTCATTGTAATTAGTGGGACAAGTGGTATGTGGAATCATCTAGGAAGATGCACTAAGTATAACAATGGTGACACCCAAGGGACCCAATCAAGGAAAAGGAGAAAAATCGTTAAAAAGGGTCAAGTTGTTTCATCTCCAAGCTATTCAAAATTTGATCAAGAGGCTTTCCGAGCGCAATTAGTGAGAACTTTTGTGTGTGCCGAGCTCCCTTTCCGCTTTGTGGAACATGAAGAATTTCGAAAGTTGTTGATTATCTTGCAGCCTCGATTCGACATCCCCTCACGATATACATTGAGGCGTGACATCTGGGCCCTCTATATTGAGGAGTTGGGGAAATTGAAAAAAGACTTGAAGAATTGTGGTAGAGTGAGTTTGACAACAGATACATGGACATCAAATCAAAACTTAAGCTACATGAGTTTGACCGTTCATTTTGTTGATCGTGGATTGAAGCTGCACAAGAAAATCATAAATTTTTGCCAAATCACGGGTCACACGGGAGACATGTTAGGTAAATATGTTGACACTTATTTGAGGGATTGGGGGTTGTATGGTAAGATATTAACGGTAACAGTGGATAATGCCAAGGCAAATGATGTAATGATTCGATATTTGCATAACATGATGGGTTCTTGGGACAATCACGTCCTAAATGGGGATTATGTTCACATGCGGTGTTGCACGCATGTATTAAACCTTATTGTGAAATCTGGCTTGAAGGAGGATAAACAAGGGTCTATTTCAAAGATTCGTCATGCTGTTAAATGGGTCAAATCCTCGCCATCTAGATTGGAAAAGTTCATGATATGTGCTTCTGATGAGAAAATTCCATACAAAGGTGCTGTTGTACTTGATGTTGACACTCGTTGGAACTCAATGTATTCAATGTTGACGGTTGCCTTGAAGTATAGAAAGGCCTTTCACAAGTTAAGCGTACGAGAGGTCACATTTCGTCGAGAAATGGAAGAGAAAACAACGCATGGAATAACAGATGAAGATTGGGACTATGTTGAATCAGTGCTTCCCTTGCTTGAGTTGTTTTATAAATCCACAATTCGTTTGTCTGGATCTTTGTATGTGACCAGTGCTTCGTATATGGCAGAGGTGTTCACCATTGGGAAAGGGATCAACAAGCATATGAGGAGTACAAATAAGTACATCATGGAGACAGCAAACAAGATGAAAATTAAGTTCAATAAGTATTGGGGAGATCCAGGCACCTTAAATATCTTGCTATTGATTGCTTTTGTTCTTGATCCACGGGCGAAACTGCATTTTGCTGAATTTTATATTGACCTTTTATATGCAAGCACCGGAAAAGCTAAACACCTGAAGGACAAATTGATGTTAGAGTTTAGAAAAATTTATGTTCAATATGGTGGTACAGATTACTCTCAATCTAGTCTACTAGAAACCAGGCATGAGAAGGATGACGATGATATTTGGTCCCACTACAGTCAAGAAACCGGGCATGTTTCTGATTCTAAAGATGAAATTGAAGAATATCTAAAAGAAGCTCGAATGCCTTACAAGAAAGAAGTTGATTTTGACATCTTAGGTTGGTGGAAAGCCAACTTAACTAGATATCCTATTTTGGCAAGCATAGCTCGAGAGGTGTTAGCTATTCCTGCATCTACAGTAGCTTCAGAGTCGGCATTCAGCACTGGTGGAAGGGTTGTTAGTGATTACCGTACTTGTCTAACACCCAAAATGGTGGAAGCGCTTGTTTGCACGCAAGACTGGTTGAAAGGAAAGGCCCTCCACTTGTTTTCTGAAGAGGACCTTGATGAGATCCATCGATTGGAGAAAGGTAAACTTACTCGTATCTATATTATTACTCTTGTGTATTTTGATTCATATTTTCAACATTGGTTAATTATATATCTTTTTTTTTTTTTTTTTGTAGAGATAACATCTCAAGAATCTGTCCACTTAGATGATTAAAGTTGATATGCACTCTGGCCAGTATTATTGAGGTACATTATAAGGTCTAATTTGTGAACATTGTCTGATCAATTTTTGAGATTCCTTCTGTTGCTTGAGTTTCAGATTCATTCAGATTTTGTCTTTGATGTGTTCTGCAGCTTCTGCATCTATTTGTGTGTTACTCATGTTTTTGAATTGAGCTATCTGAAATGCATTCATTTGACTGTGCTCTGGTTTTCTTGAGGCTTCTTTTGATTTGGAAATTCACAAAGAGAAAGTGAATTTGGCTTACACAGTTTTCATGTTCACATGTAGATTTTTTTTTTTCTTCATGTTACTGGTTGTATTGGAGTTCCTTGCTATTGAATTGTTTCAGCAATGGTTAGTTTGCCATGACTAAGAATGAGATTATCCTAGTTGATGGAAAAGAAACTCATGTAATTTTAAGACCATAGGTTGATTAGGTTAAGTATTCTGGTATGGTATTTTCAGGATGCAGTTAATGGTTAAGTACTATAGGTTAAGTAGTAAACAAATAGCTTACCTCCTATTGGATCTTATACAATAAAATCATATGTTTCATTTGATTTAAATAAAATAAGATTTGATTCAATAGACATTATTTAAACTACAACCAAGTTGATGAACTTATCTTGTGTAGTTGTCTTACTATTCCAAATATCAGTATAAACTAATTATTGCAGGTTCACACAAGTAATTCTTCTGATTTCGAAATGCTTTTCCTGTGTTTCTCTGCTAAGTTTTTTTTTCCTGCTTATTCCAAATGTCTTGAATCCCTTTCTAAGCCAATTCACTTCAATTCATGTCTTTTTGTTTTGCAGGGCCAATTCACTTCAATTCAATTCATGTCTTCAATTCCAAATGTCTTGAATCCCTTTCTAAGCCAATTCACTTCAATTAATTCATGAAGTCAGAGATCAATTTTTGTTTTGCCATTGTAATAGTATTTTTGGAAGGATGTTGACCCTAAACTTATGCAAGTATGATGTATTGAGAGCAACTAAGGAATTATTGTGCATCTTTATACTTCAAACTGAAGTTGATTTTATTGTTACTTAAGGATTAAGCTCTTGTGATTTATGTGCTCTTAAGTTGATGTCAACTGTACAAAAGATATTACACAGGTCGGATTCATACTATTTTGAAAAAATAGATCCTAATAAGCTATTTTGCATAAATAAGCTGTTTTGAATAAGTTATTTTGAAAAAATAGATCCTAATAAGTTGTTTTGCATAAATAAGCTGTTTTGAATAAGTAGTTTTGAAAAAATAGATCCTAATAAGCTGTTTTGCATAAATAAGCTGTTTTGAATAAGTTATTTTGAAAAAAGAGATCCTAATAAGCTGTTTTGCATAAATAAGCTGTTTTGAATAAGTTATTTTGAAAAAATAGATCCTAATAAGCTGTTTTACATAAATAAGCTATTTTGAATAAGTTATTTTGAAAAAAGAGACCAAAATAAGTTGTTTTGCATAAATAAGTTGTTTTGAATAAATAGTTTTGAAAAAAGAGATCTTGATAAGCCGTTTTGTATAAATAAGCTGTTTTGAATAAGTTGTTTTTTAAAAAGAGATCCTAATAAGCTGTTTCGTATAAACAAGTTGTTTTGAATAAGTTGTTTCTTGAAAAGAGATCCTAATAAACTGTTTTACATAAATAAGTTGTTTCGAATAAGTTATTTTGAAAAATGAGATCCTAATAAGCTGTTTTGCATAAATAAGCTGTTTTGAATAAGTTGATTTTAAAATAAGTTGTTTTGCATAAAATAAGTTATTTTAAAATAAGTTGTTTTTTTTAAAATAAGTTGGTTTTAAATAGATATGCTTAATGGTTTGGTTCGATTCGGTTAATAGGCAAGAAAACGGTTAACCGAACCATAACTTTGGTTCGGTTCGGTTACTTCCAAAACTTAAACGGTTCGGTTCGGTTATTCCGAACCATTTCACCAATTCGGTTCGGTTCGGTTCGGTTAATCTGGATAACCGAACCATGCCCAGCCCTAGGCATATGTGTGTCTTGGAGGCACATTCCCCATTTTGGAGAAGGAAGAAGAGACGTAGAAATCAGATCCCCAACTCATATGATCAGGGCCGGCCCTGAGGGGGTGCAAACAGCTCAACTGAGCTGGGCCTCCCCCAAGGATGGGCCTCAAAAAAAATAATTATACCCAGTAGTATACTATCCTGCAATAAAGGGGGTGCAAACAACGCATGACTTTTGATTGTTTTGTGCAGGTTTAATTTTCCTCTTGCTTTTGGTGTTAGGTGGGGATTCCTCATGTATACGGTAGTTATTTTCACCTATGGGTGTACCGCATATATACGGCACGTTGTATTTATCTTTTAAAAAATATAAATAGAGCATTGCTCTTTTAAAAAAAATACGTTTTGATTTTATCACTGGCCTCTTTTCATTCCCAGAGCCGAGCCTCCGAATTCTCAGGGACGGCCCTGCATATGATCACCCCGTGTTCAAGAACTAATGTTTTTTAAGAGTTTCTTCTCTAATTAGAAGCATCCACCTTTGTATCAACTGAGCTTTAGGGGTCTAGTTCTTAAGCTAAAATTGGCCTGCAACATATCTTAAACTCTATCACCATTAAGCTAGATTCTCAAGTTGTAGTCGATCAACTTGCAAACATTCATGATTACTATGAGAAAATATCAACGTGCTTATGTTGATTAACCCGTTATTGGAAGACGCTTAATTTGAAGCTCTTAGATCTTATGAGAAAATATCAATGTACTAATTATGTTGATTAACCCGTTATTGGAAGACGCTTAATTTGAAGCTCTTAGATCTTATGAGAAAATATCAATGTACTAACGAACAAAACTTTAATCAAGAACATATTTTAATGATTTAATGACAAAAATGCAAGAAAAATGATATGAAAATGATTAGTGACCGGAATAGCAAATTTGAATATGTTTATTTTCCAATGAAGATTATGTATGAATTTTTTTGTCCATCTAATAATATTTGCTTCATAACTCATGAATGTATCAAGTAACTTGATTCCTTTTTAAATTAACTTTTCGATTGTTAAGACTTGAGAATTGATGTACCATGTTTACAGCCTTGATTGGGGTGGCACTTTGGTGCCATTAATGGCATCATGCCATTAGATCTCCACCACACACACACACATCATACACACATCCACAATGTTTGGGTGCCATCAATGGCCAGGATGTAATGGCACGGTGCCATTAATGGCACCCGCCATTAATGACACCATGCCATTAGATCTCCACCACACACACATCACACACACATCCACAATGTTTGGGTGCCATCAATGGCCAGGATGTAATGGCACGGTGCCATTAATGGCACGGTGCCATTAATGGCACCCAAGTATTTCTCCCTTGATTGGCTGAAGGCTAGATAACCCTAGCAGCAGGGAACGAAAATATCAAACATGGAAAAAGACACGTGACTTCGTGCTTTCATCCAGCTGTGCCGTATAGTTCTTGCCAATTTTTAACGTTAAATTAATTGCTTTTCTTTCTTGATATGTTATATAGCATTGCTCTTTCTTTAAAGAAGATTTATATTGTCAACCATGATACATCCATTAATTTTTTAAACAAACATTCAACACTTTATAAAAATCCTTAATTGTGAAACATGAGTGCATATATTAGTTATCGTTTTTTCACGAACATATCTATATTTTTCTTTTTTGAAAAACGATCATATCTATGTTGTCTTAGTAAAATTATAAAAATGTATCAATTCACTTATCAATTTTTTAAAATAGTTTATGAATTTGTAAAATTTAAATTAGATCAGTCTTTTTTTTACAAAACAGATTAGTCCCTCTATTAATATTGATATTTTGTTGTAACTAACTAATTTAGAAAGATGACGACCTATTTCTTCTTTTAGAGGAGATATAGGACGACTTTGATTAACAACACTTTACTATTCCATAAATCAAATCATTTAAAATATCGATAATATACAAAGAAAGTTTAGTAAAAAAAAAGTTGATAGAAGTAGAACCCTATACAAGCAACTTGTTCTTGGTTAGTTTTTCATATATACGTGTGTTTTAGGAATGTTATTTGAACAATTATTTTTTTGATAAGTTGTGGGACAACCAAAATATACAAAGAAATACAGGTATCGACACAAACAACAAAACAATAAAGAATCCCTCAAAAAAAACAAAAAAAAAAACGCAAGTATGAAAGAAAAAGTTGCCACAAAAGTTGTTCAAATATCATTTCTATTTTTTTTTTACTCAAAGTAACTTTATTCAAATATCATCAAATACTAAATAAAATACGAACATTTCTCATAACTTAAATTTAAATATTAGTTCACCGTATTATGTAAGATTAACTCTTTTTACTAGAGTCAACGTCTCGGTGACAATCTTTGTATTTATTGTATGGAAAATTTGAAATTATTTCAAATTTTCTGTAGTTTAGAAGTAAAATAAACTGATCATGTAAAAGAATATTCTAATTTATTATCAATCGTTGTTTTTTTTTATCTAAACTAGTTATCCTCCGCATGAACATATGAATAATCCCTCGAATCATGTGAAACTTAAATGGACGGAAAACTCTATCTAAATGCACGTCATTATAAAGGAAGTATAAATTGCCAATAGTTAAATTTTTGGGAGCTTCTACGGTAGTTGAGGTATATTATATTTGACTATTAAATCAATAAATCAAGGATGATTTTAATAAAAAAAGGTTTATTTATTGAATTTTTTATGTTAAAAAATATCTGTTCATAAGAAAAATATATTATTTCATTGTTTATAAGTATTATACTACCTTTAAAAAAAGTATTATACTAAATTTTATATTTTATAACAAAAATATTAAATATTTACTATTATGAATTATATAAATTTAAAGAATAAATTTTAAAAGTTCCTTAAAAATAGTAAATAATAATTAGTTATTAAAATTTATTTTTTTGAAAGGATAGTTTTTTTTTAAAGATAAAAAATATTTTTTTAATATTCTTATTTATTTAATTATCAATTATTTTGCACTTTGTCAACGTTAATATTGAACGAGCATGGCCCCATCGTCCCAAAATAAGAAGCAACTCCCCATTAATAATAATAAATGCTCTGAGAAGAGATTATGATGTTCGTTGCAATTTGCACAGATAATGTCAAGTTACATTTAATGGGGGTCGGTTCTGTAATGTAATGTACTAACCACTAACCAGGTTATATTTTCATATTTTCTACGCTAGAAAACCTACCCATTGAACAATAGAGAATCCTCTTTTAATTAACCAATGAAATTTCATTATTTTTCAGTTAAAGATTTATGCTACACCAAATATCTCTAAGATGTGGCTCTACGTGTTCCTCGTGGCCTAAATAAGTCCAAATATAACGACGTGACTTTCCAGATTCACATAGTCGGTGAATGATTAAACAAAAATAGAAAGTCACAACCTCACACAAAAGGAAAAACGTAGAAGAGAAAATTGTGTAAACAACAAAAAATGGGAATAGTGGAAGAAGCTCACAACGTGAAAGTTTTAGGAACAGGAAATAGGTACATAGTTCTAGCTCATGGATTTGGAACAGACCAATCTGTGTGGAAACACTTTGTACCTTATCTTGTTGATGATTTTCGTGTTGTTCTATATGATAACATGGGTGCTGGTACCACTAACCCTGAATACTTTGATTCTGAGAGACATTCAAGCTTAGAAGGTTATGCTTATGATTTACTTGCTATTTTGGAAGAGCTTCAAATTGAATCTTGCGTATTTGTTGGTCATTCTGTTTCTGCAATGATTGGTGCTATTGCTTCTATTACACGACCTGATCTTTTCCTTAAACTTGTCATGGTTTCCGGTTCACCAAGGTAATTAGTAAGTTTTATTTGTACAGTTTATACATAAAAATTGTAACATTGTTTAATGGTGAATTATTTGAACAATAAACACAAAATTTGGAGCACCGCCTCACACTGTCACACACACAATATATATGTATAAAATAGATTTTAAAAAAGGGAAAATGGATTTGTGTCCACTTAAAATATTGTTACTCCTTTTTTTTATACCTAGGTTCAATTAGATATCATTGAGAATTTTTTTTTCATAACCCTTACATTTCTCTTGATTATTTTGAATTCGACTATAAGTATATAGTTTGGTAAAATATTCTTTTAGACATAGTTTGAATTTGGATACTCTCAATCAATTCAACTTTAGCTGGGTAGACACTTGATACCATTGAGATGTTTTATGTTCTTGTTGTTAACGTGTCGGAAAAGACATGCCCTAGTAATATGAAATTTGATATAGTTGGATAAAGAATTCTTTTATAACTTGAATACTTTGAATCGATCCTACCTAAGTTGCTTAACAATAAAATAATAATAATAATTTTAAATTATATGCATAAAAATTTATTAGCTAACTGTAAAACTATTTTATATGTGATTGTGACATGGTTTATTTTCTCTTTGAGTTAGGTATTTGAACGATGTGAATTACTTTGGAGGATTTGAGCAAGAAGATTTGAACCAATTATTCAACGCTATCGCTGAAAATTACAAAGCATGGTGTTATGGATTCGCTCCACTGGCTGTGGGTGGGGACATGGATTCAGTGGCAGTACAGGAGTTTAGTCGAACATTGTTCAACATGAGGCCAGACATAGCTCTAATAGTGTCACGGACAATTTTTCAAAGTGACATGAGACAAATTTTGAACCTTGTTACTGTGCCTTGTCATATTATACAAGCTGAGAAAGATATGGCGGTTCCGGTGATGGTTTCGGAGTATCTTCACCAACACTTAGGTGGTCAGTCCATTGTTGAGGTCATGCAGACTGATGGTCATTTGCCGCAGTTAAGCTCACCAGATATTGTTATTCCGGTGTTGCTTAAACACATTCAACTTAATATTGAGCCCACGAGGTAAATACTTGTTATTTACATCACTCCAAAATTGTGATTAAGATTTGACTTAGTCATAGTTAGGGACGTTAGTTGGATTAAGATCTGATAATTCAATTTTAAAATTTTGCTCCTGACTGAGTGGATAGTTGTGTGGTAATTTCGGAAACATAAAAAACCGTTACGTCACAACATTATATTATCACTATCGTAGACTTTTATTTAAAACCTTATAGTTGATTGGAGAGATATACTTGTGAGGTAAATAGAGAGATGAGAATCACCCTGTTTTATTCTATTCAATTATTTATTTTTGCTTGTTTGTTTGTGATTTAATTGTGGTATGGAAGAATGACAGTGGGAATCGAAGGTCGTTGTCCATCACTATGTTGTGGGGATGTATAAATTTATTTTCTCAACCAATTGGAGTACTTTGTGTGGCCTAAATTTAATGGGGGACAAACTTCAAAATCCAGAGTCAACTTCTGTACTGTTTTATTATGGTGGAAAAAAACTTTTGTACTGTCTGAATCATAGTTGGGAATTTTTCATGTATCTTCAATCATATTAACTGAGGTTTTAAGTTAAAATTCTGAAGTATTTTGCATTCGATTATAGTCCTATTATATCGATGAATTGGTCAAATTATGCGCGGAGGATGTCCTATTTACTCAAAAAAAGAAGGTTTTAAGTTAACTTGCAGAGAAGAACACAGTAGCTTAAGCTGAAATATTGACTTGTAAAAAATTGGTAATACAGTATTAGTTATGCATGTTTAACTTTAATTTTTTTTTTTTAAAAAAACGTTGGAACTTGGAAGCCTACAAAAAAAAAAAACTATTAGGACCTTATTTAACTAACAGAAAATACAATTCCATAATCAAATTAGGAATTTCATTTCATTGTATACATATATCATTCATATGTGGTTAGTCTAAGTGATAATAGATTCAGACACCTTAAGCAAATTGTTAACCAGTCTTTACTCTTATGTATGAGGAAAACTTGATTGAAAATGGAGAATTTACTTTGTATGTCCAACAAATTGTTCAACAAATAGTCATATCTAAACAAAGGTGGATGATTAGTAGTATCTATTACAATTTAAATGTTTATCCACAAATTAGGAACATGTCTTCCTTAGACTTTATCTGGCTTCTTGGTGGTGTTGTTTCTATCTTCTAAAATCCTATGAGAATTTGAAAATAAAATCATTCTATATTAACATTAATTTCTCTTCAATTAGTTATATCAGTGTTCTCACTTTTTCGCACAAAATAGTTGTTCTTTGGTTTTGTGATGTTTTAAAAAAACTAGTTATACTTAACTATTCATTTACTTACTTTTTTTTTTCTAACAATGGCAGCTGCCAGAGAAACTACCACACTTTCCAAAATCCAGAGGCTTCATCAACAAAAACAACAAATACAGAGGCTTCATCCTTGATGAAAATGGAAGCAGATTTGTAATTTGAATAGCCATTCTTGGCTGATTGATGTTGGTGTTTGTGTTGCTAGCTAAGATAAGTTAAGGGTCCTGGAAGAAGGAGAAGGGTAATCTGATCAAATAAATAAGATGCATTATCTCCCCATTTTCTAGTGTGAAGAAGGAAAAAGTTACATATAATGTTTTTCTTCTTTTTAACATCTCTAAAAAAATAATCTTATTCTCTTCTAATTTTCCCTCTATTTTCTCATGTATCTTTTTCTTGTCTAGCAAACTACGTTTTGGTGCAACATGTGAATCATATTTAAACATCATTGGTGGGTGATTAATTAAGGATCGTTTTATCTAGTGGGTGATTCATTAGGATTAAGTTAACCATGATTGGGTGCTCTTTTATAAACATCAAAAGTTCTGTATGCATGTTTTAATGGTTATGTTATGTTTTGGTAAATAACGTTATCTTATAATTCAAAAAGCAATTTGTATTTAACTTTTGTTGCTTATTATCTTTAGCTATATTATTTGAGACACTAATTTAAAATGCAGGCGATATCCAATCAATTTGACTCGTTGAATGTGGCGACCGTAACAAATTCAGTTTGTATTTGGTATTATCACCCACCATGAGCGGTACACGAATAAGAAGCAATAGTCTTCCTTGTGAAAAGTAGTTAGACTTGGAGCAAGATGTCAAAAAGTTGTGTGTGCAACTAAAATATGGCTGGTTATAGTTGTGTGCAACCGACATTTGGATGGTTATATGATCGTATGAAAATGCATGCTCACGGCAATTTCGTACTTTGTGTTTATTTTAGGTTTCAAGTGGTTACCATATATTACCGTATAAATTTGTACTTTCCATCAAATTTTGAGATATTGCGAGCATTAAATTATATAATTTTCTTTTGACCTTAGTTATGTGCTTGATTAAATGATACAATGACTAGAGTGTGAATGCAATTTTTTTGTTAGCCCTTTTAAAAACAAAATTTATATATTCCTACTTAAGAATATCCTATAGATACATGTTTCTTTTTTAACCTTGGTACACACATATTATTCACTTTTTAAAAATAAAAAAAAAACTTGTTGAATGTTCAATGTCTTTGTTTACCAAAAAGTTTATCTTGTTGTGTGTTGACATTGTTAGTTTTGCACGATGCTCCAAGACTGCGTGTGAATTTTACTAACTCTTTGGAAGGAGTCAAAGATCCTCCCATTTATTAGTCTCTCCATTTTTTCCATTTGAAGAGATAAGACACAAAAACTTTGAAAATAATTAATAGTAGTGGGACCCACTTAGTGGTATGACCTATTGCATACTTTTTTGTATCTATCTATCACTAAACGACTTTATCCATTTATTTTTAGCAAATGGAGTTGATCTTAACTCCTTTGAAAGACAATCTTGAATTAAACCTTCATTGCAAAGCTGAATGAGAATATCTTGGAATTCACTTTCTTTATCATGGCAAAAGTTTTGGTTGGAATGCTGGAAACAAACAATACTTTTGTTCCTTTCAATGGAATAGCAGTGAATTACGTTTATACGATATTTACACGGTGACATTTAGCATGGAAAAGGGCAAGAGTTCCCCACCATGGGAAAGTAAATGTTAACCATTAGATTAAATAAGGAACACTGTTTTATGGTACACTCTTAACACTAGATTATTTATTTCACTATCTTCCTCTATCATCTCTCTTCTTCAATGTCACATTCAATCTTCAACCAAGAACATAAAAACTCAACAATTCCAAAAATTAAAATCTCTTCAAACTCTTCTTCATCTATGATCCGGAAATCAAATTAAAATTAAACAACTCAGACAAACAAAGTCAAATCTCAAAAAAGGAAAAATTCTAGAAAATGAAAAATATATTAGATTTGGAAAATGAAATAGATCACCTAATGATATTGGGTTATTGTTAGTGAGTTAGTCTAAATACAACAACAACCTTTTTGAGTATGAACTACCCAGAAACCGAACACATAGTGCAGCCACCAAAGTTTGACAACCCAATTGCAAAAAATGAAACTTTATAAATATATATATCACCATCTTGTTTAATTGGACACTTAAACTTGTAAAATCCTCCAAACAAAAATTCAAAAAAGAAAGAAAAAGAACTAGCAGAGAAAGATCATGAAGCCATGGACATTGTCGACAATCTACTTGGTGGAGAAACACTTGGTGTTGGTTTGAAATTCAACTATGTGTAAAAACGAAAAACACATAAATTTGTCACTGGAATTTTTGGTATATAAAGAAATCAGGACCATGTAAGGTTGTATCTCTTGGTAAAGACGATTGTTATTCTTGGAAAAAGTAACTGATAATGATGTACTTATACATATGTTTTTATCTTAATAAATGTTGAACTTTGGATATTTAGAACCCAATGTACTCTCTATCTCAAATTGTCCTAAATTAATTGAATGGGTGCCTATATATATATACTATGAGATCCATTAACATTAGGGGTAAGCTTTACAACTTACACAAATGTCAACCATTAAATCAAATTAATCCAACAATTCACAATGTTCTATCCGTAAAAATAAATTAATTAAATTAATTGAATGGGTGCCTATATATATATACTATGAGATCCATTAACATTAGGGGTAAGCTTTACAACTTACACAAATGTCAACCATTAAATCAAATTAATCCAACAATTCACAATGTTCTATCCGTAAAAATAAATTAATTAAAAAAAGTCATGTTAACTAGTTAAAAAACAAAAGAAGTTCCTCAAAAAAAAAAGAATTAAATTTTGTATTGAAATAAATATATTTTTTACATTTTTAAATGTTTAACTACACAAATTTTAATATATTTATATTATATTTCTTTTTTTAACTAATTATGACCCCAACCTAAATTTGAACCCCAAATTTGTTATTTTAGACCCAAAATAAGAGGATTTGGGATGTGATATTGGGATTTAAAATTGTTAGAATTTGAAAGTTTTAAAAAATTAAAAAGGATGCTTAAACCTTTTTTTATAAAAGGGAAGGATACTCAAACTTATTATTTTGTTGTAATGTTTAATGTGTTTTAGATACTAACAAATAATTTGATTGGTAGATAAAACAACAAAAATTTGAAGTAGTCAAAAGAATTAAAATGCATATTTATGGATGATAAATTTAAAGTCAAACATTTTATCAAACATCATTCATTGAACTCGAAATACATAAAAACATATATTTTATTATATTTATTGTATAACCACAACACTAAAACATTATTGGAGATTTCATTATAATTTCCAACTAAACGCAATAGGACTTCTTACAATAGTTTTTTCGTTAGACCATTCCAAACTTCCAAAACTATGAGAGCTATTTGGTTTTGAACCTGATGAAGAAAATGTAACTGTGTACAACTTTTTCTCATTTTTCTTAAAACTTAACACTTCTGGTTCAACTGATATCTTGATGGCTGGAGCATCTGACTTAATAGATACCTTGTATGTTCCTTCTGCACCCACATTAGTTAGAGTTCGTGTGTGTTTGATCTCCTCTACACCATGCTCACCCTCAAAAACCACTGCAAAGGAGGGGTAGTTAAGATTTGTTACACTATATTGTTTCTTTGGGTCACATGTGTACTTTCTCCTTGCCACCATTTCAATTTCACAAGCTGAGTAGTTCAGTGCACAGAGGAAGCTCAAATAGTCATCCACTGTCAAATCATAAACAAGTCCAGGATTTAGCGCAAAAACAGGGTTGACATGTCCTGCACCAAAGTCAAACGGAGTTGCTGGCTTTTTGCTAGCACCGTCCAATAATGTCTGATTGTTCTTGTAAGCCGTATAAGTTGTTGTCATCAAAGCAGATCGAATGGCAGCTGGGCTCCAGTCGGGATGAATTGACTTAATCAAAGCCGCTAATCCACTTACATGAGGGCATGACATGGATGTTCCTGACATAATGTTGAAATCTACACGCCTAGGATCTGAATCCAAACTTGAGGGGCTTGCATTCCTTGTATATGCTGCTAAAATGTTAACACCTGGAGCAATAAAATCAGGCTTCAGTATTTGTGGTGTTAATAAATTGGGGCCTCGTGAGCTGAATTCTGCAACAACAGGTGATGGCTCAACCCCAAGCTTTGTTCCCTGAAACAAAATTGTGCCAGTTGGTTTTGGATCAAAAAATAAGTATTTCTTGATAGCTTCACCATCTTTGAATCCCACGGCAGTTGCAGGCAAAATATGGGCATCTGCCACCGGTTCTTCTCCATCGTTCTCAACGTTGGCTAACACCATGCCCAAACCACCAGCAGACTTTACCGTGTTCCCTTTTTCTGTCCTAGAACTCTCTCCATTATCACATAACACAATCTTTCCGGAAACTTTTTTTGGATTCAAGCTACCCGAAATGCAAGTACCAGTACCCAGGTCATTGATACTTGCATTTCCTGCATATATGAATGGCACAGGAGTATCAGGCAAAGAATTTCCTTTAGAAAGGGACACACCTGGATATTTTTTTCCATTTCCAAGACTAATGTATGCAGGGAAATCTCGATCGAGGGTGCCAGCTCCAACAGTTGTAATCCAAGGTGCTACATTGGTAACACTCATAGGACGAGGACCAGAGTTTCCTGCAGCACATGAAACTAGAATCCCATGCTCGATTGCTGCAAATGCTCCAATTGCGATGTTGTCCTCAAAGTAATCAATTGGTGATATACCTCCAAGTGACAATGAAAGAACATTGACGTTATCGTGAATGGCCTGGTCCATTGCAGCTAGTATATCAGAAATGCTACAAGCTTCTTTCCAACAAACCTTATAGACAGCAACTCTAGCCCCAACGGCCATTCCACGCGCAGTCCCTTTAGCGTAGCCAAAAAGATTTGCATTGCTCACCGGAGATCCTGCAGCTGTACTCGCTGTGTGGGTTCCATGGCCGTCATCATCTCGAGGGGATCTAGACTGGATGGTTTCATCATTCGATCCTATAGATGCCTTGATGCCCTTTGAATAGAACCTGGCACCAATCAATTTCTTATTACAATTTGAGGTTGTGAAATTGGTACCTATTTCACATTTTCCTTTCCAACTGTGGGGGATCGGCTGATATCCTGTATCATCAAAGCTCTTACTTTCAGGCCAAACACCTGTATCAAGGAGTCCCACAACTACGTCACTGCTGTTATTTATTGTGGGGAACATACTAGCAATTTTATCGAGCCCGAGGAATTTTGGTGTTCGAGTTGTAAGGAGTTTGTACTGTTTATCTGGTGTCACCTTTAAAATGCCAACTTGGCTCTTTAGCAACTGAAGTTCTTCGACCGTTAGACTTGTCGAGAATCCATTGATTGCATTATCATAGGTGTATAACATTTCAGCTGAATTGGACACTGACTTAAGAATTGATTTGTACCAGATTGAATGGTGATTAAAGCTTGTTGGCATTAAGGATTTGGCAACATGTACTATGTAAGTAATCTTCTTGTTCTCGCTCTTCTCTATTCTTGCTAGGGACACATCACACACGACCAGGATGACAAAAAGAGTTGCAACGAAAGGTTTCATGAGTGTTTTCATGTTAGATAGCTTTGTATGTATGTAATGAAATGAAATGAAATGAGATTGTGTGAGAAATGTAGTATAAAACTTCGCTTTATATAGAGGTGGAATTGAATACCTTGGAACCATTACCATATAAAAAGGACCACAGAACAAGGAGAAAGTGCAAAAAAGATGTCACTCGTTAAAGAAATAGTATTAAATTTATTTATTTCTTTTGACCAAGTATTAATTTATTTATCTGGTCAAAAAAATATTAAATTATATATATATATATATATATATATATATATATTGGTCAAATTCTTTTTTATCTCTTAATGTTATGAAGTCAAACTCTAGTAAATCAGTTGACACATTATATATTTTAATTAAATTGCATGATATAACCATTATGAATACTAGCATTCAGACGGACACTATGTGATTGTTTGTTCACTTTTTTTATTGCACTAATGCGTATAAATCACGAACAATATAGATTTTATGAAATTTTGATTAATTTGATATTAATTAAAAGTATTGTTATAGATAGATGATAGATATTTTGCACTTTTATATTGTAACAAACTATATTTATCTTTTTTAATGATACCAACAATATAAAAAATATAATACCTTTCAAAAAAATATAACAATATAATATAAATTCTTATCTTTTTGAATGACACAAAAAAAGTATTTTTATAGTCAGATTTGCTTAAGAGTATAATTGAAATGAAAAAAGTCAGACCGCAATAGTCTACTCTCTCTCTCTCTCTCTCTCTCTCTCTCTCTCTCTCTCTCTCTCTCTCTCTCTCTCTCTCTCTCTCTCTCTCTCTCTCTCTCTCTCTCTCTCTCTCTATATATATATATATATATATATATATATATATAAACATTATGAATAAAAAAATTTAATTAACTCAATTGAATTTGTCTGGTGTTGTTGGCTTGTAACTATATAGTGTGCTCCTCTCAAAGATAATTGAGTTAACGAACCAACATCATCAGACAAATCCAATTGAGTTAATTAACATACTGGTTTTATTGCCATGTTTAACAAAACTAGTAAAATCACAACAACAACAAAATTAACAAGGCAAAATGAAATTTATATACCACGAAAAAGGCTCCCCCTAACGCAAGAAGAGCAAGGGAAAACACTGAGAACTAAGAATGTCTTACAATAGAAATATGAATACAAAATACAACGAAGCACCACGTGGGTTATCCCGCAACCATTAAATGATTAAGACACCAATTATGAAAATTAAAAGTTAAACAAGGATTCTTAACCCTCAACCACCATAATGATAATAATTTAACTCTATCTAAGAGTTGAGCATTTGACTCTCATTTTGCTTAAAAGAATGGTTATTCTTTTCTTTTCAAATTACTCCCACACAAGCTAGCCACACAACATGCATATGATGTTGTAATGATTTTATAAATCCTCCTAATGCACTAAAATAAAGACTTTGATCAAACAAATTTAAAGGGCTCACTAAAAAAATATTGAACCAATGCCGCACGAGAATCCAAAGAAGTCACGTTCCAAAAATATGTGATTATCCTTATTTTATCTATCATTTTTTCTTAATCTTTGTGAAAATAATCTAATGCTACAATGGTTTTGAGATAGATGGAGTACTAAAACTTTTCATTACTTTCATTCATTTTTACAATTAATCTCGCCATTGTTATTAAACTTAATATTAAGATTGTTTGACAAAACACAATACTACCTCTAATGTATAATAATAAAATTGGACCGTGAAGACCCGAACGAAGGACTTCACGCCCTTCATAAGGGCTCAAATGAGCATAAGTGCCCCTCCCAAGGGCCGAAACCGGCTAAAGCGGCACCTTTATAGGCACCGCCAATAAGCACGCTCTAGAAATAGCCAGAGCCCTTGATAATCATCCTTATCCCCCGATAGTCATCCTTATACCCATAACTAAACGCCTAAAATAGAGGGTTTATCCTACCCTTTATTGACTATAAATACCCACCTTGAGCTCATTCTCAAGGCATCTCATAAATAGTCTAAACCCTAGAATATAATACAAAAACCCTAATATCAATTATTGTGCTTTTACAAGTACAGTTGGCGTCGTCTGTGGGAAATCGATAAAACTAACCTAGACCACACTCATAAACCTAAAAACCTATCGGTGATCTCGAAAGAGGCGATCTCGAAAGGACGATGGCCGATCGACAACCAAACCAGGTTCTATCTTTCTAAAATTATAATTATTCGAATGAACTAAGAACATGATGTTATACTCATGTCGCCGCTTTCATCAATTTTTTTCCTTTTTCATATGCACATATATTATGTATGATATTCAGGACACAAGTATATATTACCAATCAGATTTACAGCAATCGAACATGGTCTAAACCTCCCTGAGACACTTACTCACACTTGATATACATATAACCTTCCCATCAAGTGTGAGTTCGTTCGTTTATTTGAGTATATTCTCCCTCAAATGAAAGATTTTTCATCTATATACACTTGCACCGCCGTTGACACAAATCTTCACCAACATACACAGTTTGATCATCTTTGTCATGAAGACATTTGATACAACGAGTTGATCACCTTTAGTCAAATCATCAACTTTGATCATACCATTGTTGTGTCACGGGAGTCGGGTGGATCATTTCATCGGGCTTTGAGAAACCACGCAAGTAAGTTGGACTCTACATGTTCATCCAAAGCCTTAAGACCATCCAAAATGGTAAGGTCTTACTCCATAAGATTTGGTACCTATTAGGTACCATCACCGTGGGAAAAAAATTGAGTACCTAATGAGCTTGCGGTCTCAAATATGCGTCTCATACACTTGCGGGTCACATATATTTTTAATATTTAAAAATGAAATACAATGATATAAAATTATTGATAAATGATATGTGGATCCTATTTAAAAAATTTGTGTGAGGTTTTGGGTTGAAGGGATTGAGCGCTTATTAGATTCTACTGTTAAAAAAATTATAAATGAATTGTTTACACACGTATGACCCATTTAATTGCTCAAAAATGAATTTTTATCTACTCACACTTGATCCACCAAGAAGTTTGAGGAGAAACAAATGAGAACAGGACCAAAATACTCTATCAGTGAAAATATATTTTTCTTTATAACACTGAAATCTCTCACTTAGAGGAAACGAAAAAAATGAATTAGGTAAGATTCAATGTTTTAAAAAATCAGATCGAAAGTCGAACCACTATGGTCTCTGGATCAAGGTTCACACGGTTGAAACATGGATGAACTGGATTATGAATTAATAAATAAGTATATTTTTTTATTATATATATTACAACCCAATATCTTATCTACCACCTCTATATAGGCCAAAAACCTTTTTGACAAAGCTTTTATAGGCCCGTATACAACGGCGTCATCAGGACTTTGAGTTATGAGGTTGAAATGTTTGAACTTTAATTATAATTATAAGGGTTTTTCTAACCTACATATGCAACATTGCATATGATAAGGTGCAATAAATGTACCTCTTTTTTCAACAAAAACTATTATATTAATTATCCTTTTCTTAACTTTTTTCATTAATTTTCTCTATCATATTAATCATTCACTATTTTATTTTTATAACTATTTTTTTAAGTGCATGGAAATTATCCATGAATTAAATGGAACGCTAAGTGCATAGAAGAAAAATGTATTGAGATATAGAAGCCAGAAAAAAAAAATTTAACGCAGAAGATTATGAAAGCAACAAATTATGGAAGGACTTAGATAGCAAAGACCAAATTTAACTCCAAAAATTTAGATAGTAGCAACAAATTCAAGGACTAACCATTCCTTCAAAAAAAAAATAAAAATTCAAGGACTAACCATGACCACTCTTTTTTATTGTAGTTTCATGATACAACTCCAAAAATTTAACTAAGACTTTAAATATAAAATAGGATTTAAAATTTGTTGTGCTTGAGCTTCATTCTTCCTCTTTTTGATGGTTGATGACGGAACATAACCTTCCTTATCTTGACAAGTTGTAACATTGTGACCACTTCTATTGCAAAAGCTACAACTTCTTGCTTTCCTTGACAATTCGATTCCACCTTTTGATCGTTTTGTTTTGGGACGACCTTTTGTTATTGAACGCGGAGGACTGCTAATAAACTCTACTGCATTCTCCACATTCTCAATATATGGACCCTTGCCTTTATGTCCTACTTCACTAAGCATGACATTTACTTCGACTGGTCTTTGAATTCATCACGACACCAACATAATGGCAGATACCTTGTTGGAATTTGAAAGCAATCTTTATGAATAAATATTGTCAACGCATGACGACAAAGAATACCCCAAAACTTAAAATGCTTACAACTACAACCAACAACATCTCCATCCCATAAGACTTTATGCTTTTGTGAATGTTGCTCCTTGTAATATTTCACAATAAATTCTACATGCTTTTCTTCACAAATCTTGTATTGAGTTGTCCTCTCAAACTCCTCCTGAAACTTCTTAAACGCAAATTTTGTGAAAATACTATGAACTTGCTCCTCTATAAGGGATAATGATCAAAGTGAAGATCCCCTATATGTATCCAACATGGTGTGATGTAGTTGTTGTTGCCCAATGTCCTCAATGGCAAGATCAACCTAAAATATTAGATAAAAAAAATTAAACATGCCATTAGTTATTAAAGTATCATTTTCTACATTTTTTTAACCAACAAATTGTTTTTATTCATGTATAGCTCGAAGATGCCGCACCTAACAGATGCATAAACCACACTTGTGAAGAGCAAAACACCTAATAGAGACATAAAACGTGCTAGCCAACACATAACAGATGCATACTACACGTGCTCCTACTGTCCAAAACTATCCTCCAAAACATAGTATAAACACGGAGGTTTTTACTCTACTCACCAAGGTGAAAACATTGACAAGGTGACTAAGCTAAATTAGCATATAAATACTTACTTGTTTGAAAAGTTGAAATAAACTTGAACGAGATGAAGTAAAGCGTTTCACAAACCCATTTATACTCTCTGATCTTCATGTTGTTGTCATACCCCCAAAGAAATGTCCACGAAGATAAGCCGATACCCAATATTGCTTAAGTTCATACAAGCCTATTATGTGATTGTTTGCTTCTAGATTGTACTTGGAAACAATTATAAACCATTCTTCTTCAAAATCATCAACGTTGTCAAGCTTGTAGTGTTTATAAAAATCAGCACACCATGAAAAGTATCGATTTTGAAGAATTGAAGTAAAGTAGTAAACCAACCACTAAATTTAGCAGTAACGTGCCATATACAAAAGGCATGTTTTGTTGATGGCATTTCAAAAGCAATTGCCTGAGTCATCCATGGATCTTGATCGGTAATGATTGTCTTTGGAGACTTCTTCATGAGAGTAACAAAAGTTTGAAGCAAAGAAAACAAATAGAAAATACATGGGGATACTATTAGAAAAGATGAAAGAAAAAGTCTACCAAAGTTAATAGAAAAAAAAAGATGTATACGAACTAACTTTCATTAACCATCGAAATGTAGACACTGTTTCATTCCGAATGAGCGCGCAACCAAACAATATTGTCCTTCCGTGATTGTCGATTCCAACAAAAATGCCAAAAGGCATATTATAAGAATTCAAATAGTAGGTAGTATCAAATGCAACATCATCTCCATACTCTTGGTACAACTCAAAGCAATGAGGTGGAGACCATAATATATTCTCTAGTCTTTTTTCTTTATCAATAGTGAATGCAAATTGGAAGCAAGAGTTTTCGAATAATTTAGCTGCCAACCCTAGTCAGCAAGCTGAAATGAAAAAGTCCTTTCTAATAAATAAGGTAAGCTTCATAGCTCCCAGATATAGGAAATGCTTAACACGATTAGAAACTCCAAAAAAAAGTAATCGAAGTCTGGCCGGTCGAGTACCACATAAGGAGACAATCCTATCAAAGCGAATAATCCAATGACTTCCTTCCCCTTTTTTTTGCTTATTCAGGCCTGAAGGCTAGTCAGCTTGACCGCCGCCCCCTTGTCCTGGAGGCTCTCCGGGCGAGGAGGGGCTTGCTATCGGAACCTTTTCTCCCGGTGTATGTGAAAAAGAGTGACGAACGGACTTCTAGCTGTATAAGTAAAGATCCCCCTTCCTTAGTGCTCCTTTGGAGTCAACCACAAGATAAAGAAAGCGATTGAAGCAAGCATGAGTAGTATCCCCCCTCCTTCGTTGTGGGTCATCATGGCACACTTACAAAATTGTAAAAGATCATCAGCATCACCATCTAACTTACCTTGGTGAATCTTATTGAAGAAATTATGAATATCTTTCCGAAGAAATGGAAGATCACCATACTTAATTTTTCTCAAGCTCTATAACACGCATCATTTTCTTGACAGAAAGATCAGCTTCTTTTAATAACAAAATTTTCTTCTCATCTTCCTCATAAATGTTGCGGTAAGATGCAAGGAAGCGCACTTGATCTCGAGGTAGTAAATCATGATTGTGGTTGGATATAAGTTCAATAACTTGCAATTCTTTTGGAAAAATCTCAAAGGATTTCTTCAATTTGATTGTCATGTCCGCTGTGCATCCACACCTTGCAGATTGTCTATTTCGTTGTTCTTTAGATGGATCATGATATTTTTTTTCTTCTGGAAATCCTTCTCGGTGACAGAAAAAAATCCAGAAAAAATCTCTCCTATGTATCATCCCATTTTTTTTAAGAAAGCGACCTTTCCGGATTGAGAAACCACTCCTTTTGGCATAATTCTCATAAAATCTGAAAGCTTCTTCCTCACTAAGAAAACATTGCCCAATAAAAGGTTCAAAACAATTTTCGATAGTAATTGTTTCCTGCTTGTTGTTGCTCAAATCAATTGCTTCATTTTCTGAATTATCACATGGTTCATTATTTGGAACATCGTTCAAATCAATTAAATCTGTGACTCCTAACCTACACAAATAAATTCATATTACTACTACATAGCTAAAAAGTAAAATGATGTCACCATTATTTATCCACAAAATATTATTATTGAATTCGTAAATAAGGAATTAGGGGTGAAATATTTATGGAGCAATAATATGTATGTGTTACTTAAGGAAAGAAATTGAGAACAAGGTGTGGTATATAATGTGTGACATAAGGAATTAGTTGAGAACATGTGAGAAAAAGGTGAAAAAATTGAAAGAAAGTAATTATATTACTTACTGTGCTATAGCTGCCACATGAGAACAATTGATTGAGTTTTGAGCACTTACCACATCCATGAGAAAAAATGTAACGCAGAAGGAGGGAATAGTGGAGGGAAAAAAAGTAACAATTGAGGAGGGAATACCGTAAATTGAGGAGGAAATACACATTGAGTTGTATTTAGAATGTGACTATTTAGTTATTCACAAAATACAATAAATAGAGTGGTTAATAGTGGAGAGAGATGGAGAGAAAATAAAATTACTTATCATTTTTCATGAAAAAGATAATTAATATGATAGTTTTTGTTGAAAAAAGAGGTACATTCACCTTATCGTATGTAATGTTGCATATGTTAGAAAAATCCTAATTATAATAGTATATATTAAAAATTTTGCATCGTACTAATTTTTTTTACATACATACTTGACAATTTTCTCTACGCAGTTTAATCTTCACAACTTTCATGCATTAACAAGGTTAGTTTTTTAACCAATAAACTATTTGACAGAAAAGTATAATCAACGACGACTCATGTTGTTGAGATTCAAACTCGATTTCTCATAGATGATATGTCTTTAATTAAATTTATTATCGCTTGAGGCCATTCATTCAATTGGTTAAGTTGATTTTCTAGAAAACAAGGTAAGTTGATTTTCTAAGGCTTTGTTTGCAAGTTTGGAGGGGAGGGGAAGGGAAGGCTTCTAGGGGTGGAAAATATGACGAAAAATGGAGAAATCTTTCAAAAAAATTAAAAGAGTAGGTTTTTAGATAATGATAAATTAATGCATATGATTACTATATTCTTAATTTTAAAAATAATATAACAACATAGATTAAATTTGAAGAATTCATGTAAACCCTCCAAAACCCCCTAAAACCCTCCTTCAATACAATTTTTTAGTTCCCACAAATGAGGAGGGTTTAGTATTATGAAGAAAAATTAACCCCCCCAAAACCCTCCCTTCCCATTTTCCTCTATTTCATCCACTTGCTCATTCCTTTTTTCTCAAATCTTCCACTCCCTTCCCCTTCAAACTCGCAAACAAAGCCTATCATAACTGTATTTCTCTATATTTATCGCTTTATTTGTTCTCTTTCACCAATCTTTCACTCTCTCTCACATTTTGCACCATACCTTTTGAATCCAAAAGCTAGACAATCTATCCCCATACGTACCCTCTCCTCCCAAATGTTTGTCACAATTTTTATTTCAAGTTAGAAAATAATGTCCTAAAATGAATTAATTGAACGGCTACTCTCCCATTCTTTGCTCCTACAGTAGTTCATCCCTATCCTATCCCCCACGGCAGCACATTTTGTAACACGTCTTTAAACAATTTTTTATAATTTATGAGGGATACTGTATATCTTAATAAATTAAAAAGAAATCCCATCAATAGACTTCCCACTAATCAAAGTATCCAAAAGCACGTTATTGTTCATATTTACATTTTTTTCTTCAAAAAGCCTAATGAGAAGAATCACGCATCATAAATATGGATAAGTGAAAAATTGCATGTTCAAATCTACATCACAACACATCAAATACCTCTACTACTACCAAACATAGAAGACATTTTACATGTTTTTTTGTTTGTTAGAAAGTACTCCCTCCGTTCCTTTTTAAGTGTCACTTTTGGAGAAAAATTTTGTTTCAATTTAACTGTCACTTTCAAAGTTCAATGCAACATTAAATGTTGTTTTACCATTATTACCCTTAGTTATTTATTGTGGAGAGAGAAATATATGAAAGAAGATATTAAATGAATAAGGTCATTATGGTAAAAGTATAAATTATTGTATCAAAAGTAGTAACATTTATTTATTGTCTTGGTATGTGTAAAATGTCAAAATGTGACAATTAAAAAGGAACGGAGGTAGTAGAAACTACCGTCGGTTTTAAAAAACCACAAACAAACAAAGTTCAATACTACTTTGGGCTTTTACAGCACGTGCAATCACGCGTTAAGCGCGTCATGAATCACACCATTTCCATTTCACGCGCACCACCCTTCTCAATATTCTTTTTCCCCTCCTTCATCCTAATTTTTTCCAAAGCCTCAAAATCCCTTGACCTCAAATTCCCATTTTACCCTCATCTTCTACATCTGAACCCTCTCGTGAACCTCTGAACCAAACCAATCGTAACAAACTCCGCTGAACCAAACCAATCGTAACAAACTCCGATCCGTTCATCATCTTCATCAATGGCGGCACCTGCAACTTCGCAACGAACCGAGCTAGCGAAGCTCTGTAGCACCAAAGACTGGTCCAAGGCAATTCGAATCCTCGATTCTCTCATTTCTCAATCCACCGCTATCCAAGACATCTGGTTCAATCTTCATCCCTATCCGATTTTTTTTTTTTGTTAATCGTTGTTAATTATGCTAATTCGTTGTTTAATTTTGTTCTTATGCTTGTTTTTCAGCAACAGAGCTTTCTGTTATAGTCAATTGGAGCTGCATAAGCACGTGATTAAGGATTGTGATAGAGCGATTCAGCTTAATCCTTTGCTTCTTCAAGCTTATATTCTGAAAGGTTTCTTAGTGGTTTATTGAATTTGTTTATCAGTATCTACTTTTTCAAACTGTTTGTCTAAACTATAGTTCTGATTTAAGTTCTCATATGAATAATTGATGCTATTTATAGATTTGTAACCATATTTGACTTCGGAGTTTTGTTTTAAATTTAAAATTTTAATTGATTTATTTGTGCTGTCTATAAATTATCATCCCCTCAATTTTTTTTATAAAGTTTCATAATTGAAATGAGAAATGATATTTTGACATTTGAGGTCCTTTGGTTTTTATGTGTATTTTTTAATTACGTGTAAGTTGCAGGTTGCAGAAGATAAAAAGTACGAATCTCTATCTCTCATTATTGAAATGAGAGATAGAGATAAACATATACAGTCACATGTAATGTCTGTATTTTAATGTTCAAATAACACAACTCATTCAACAATATCTACTTTATCTAATTGTTGTGTAAAAATCTCTGCTGTTTAGTACAATGAGAAGTGCGATTTAAGTTCTCGTAACAATAATTGATACAATCGATGGATTATAACTGTATTGACTTTGGAGTTTTGATTTAAGTTATCGTGCTTTTTATAAATTATCATCGCTCAATTGTTCTTTATAAAGTTTCACAATTGAAGTAGACGAGTGGGTTTTGAATTTAATAGTGGTTTATTGTGTCATCTAGGTCATGCACTTTCGGCTTTGGGAAGGAAAACGGATGCTTTAGTGGTATGGGAGCAAGGCTATGAACAAGCTCAGCATCAGTCTACAGATTTGAAGCAGTTGATAGAACTTGAAGAGCTTTTGGTGAAAGCAAAACAAGCTATCAATTCATCGAATGAAACTAATGGATCGCCTATCCCACAAGCCAGATCAGATTCTTCAAGTAATAGGAACTTGACTGAAACTTGTGAGAGCCAAGCTAAGTCAGGTGGCAATACAAGTGATAAATCTGAGGTCTTGCTAAAGTCTGCTGATAAATTTGATGCAAGGAATGAATTAAATAGCGAAGGCGGAGAGTCTAGTAAATGTGATGGCCAAGTGAATGGAAGCCCTGATATTATTGATAATTTGAGGTATGACTCAAGTGATACTTCAGAATCGTGTGATAAAGTGTTAACTAATAGCGGCGAATCAAGCGACTCGAATGATGCTGCTGAAATTCTCAGAAAGCCCAGTTTTAAGTTCACTTTCCCTAGTGAAAAAAGTAGTGAAGCAAGGAAAAGTAAGAAATTCTCTGTTGCTCGGGTTTCAAAGACAAAATCTATAAGTGTAGATTTTAGGCTTTCACGGGGAATAGCAGAGGTTTGTTACCGTAACTGCTGATTTGCAGTATTTATCTGTTTAGTTGCATAATTGATATTGTGATCATTTGCAGGTTAATGAAGGGAAATATGCTCATGCTATATCAATTTTCGACCAGGTGCAGTGTTGTCATCTCTAGTGATACTTGCGGTGTCTTTCTTTTATGAAATTTCTACTATGTCCTCTTTTTATTGATCATCAAATGACACACTATGGACTTGTCTCCATCACACAATCAGATATTGAAAGAGGACTCTGCATACCCTGAGGCACTGATAGGAAGAGGGACAGCATATGCATTTAAGAGAGAACTTCATTCTGCTATAGCTGATTTTACCAAGGTATTTATGCAAAATATTGGAATGTTGCATATTGATATGTTTGTTTATTTCCTCAATTTATAAGTCGTTTACGTGTTGTATACCTTAGGCTATACAATATAATCCAGCTGCTGGTGAGGCATGGAAGAGGAGAGGTCAGGCTCGGGCAGCCTTGGGGGAGTTTGTTGAGGTGAGAATGCTTACTCTATCTTAGTATCTGTCTAACATTTTGAAGTTTGACCTAAACTTCATTTCTAATTGAAATCTCATTTTTGTTGTTTGAATCATTGCCTATTTTAGTTCAATAAGGTTTTGAGTCTGGTCCATTGACGTGCACACACTCAAATAAAGAAGTGGACCAATTCTATTGCTGAAAATTAAAATGGAAAAAAAAATGGTTTTTATTTTTTGTATGTCTCTGCTTCTTTAACTTCAATAAGGTTTTGAGTCTGGTCCATTGACGTGCACACACTCAAATAAAGAAGTGGACCAATTCTGTTGTTGAAAATCAAAATGGAAAAAAAAATGGTTTTTATTTTTGTATGTCTCTGCTTCTTTAACTAAGGTGCGAGTTTGATACGGATTACACATTGTCACTTAAAAACTTTTAGTTGAACCAATGCCTAAACAATATACATTTATTTACGGACAAAACTTAAGTACAGTGCCTAAGGCACCACGGTCCTATTCTCTTTTTAAAATACAATGCTTATATCATTTCTTCGAAGTCAAATCTATGTCAATCAATCCACTCTTGGTATAACCGAAGAGGTTGAGTTGAATGATAAAAGACTGTTGAATTTTAAACAAAAAGCACATGTGTCCTTTGTTTATAAGAGAACAGTTCCACCCGTACATGTGGATTGTATTCAAGTATTTTCCTTTATTTCTTTTGGCCTAAACTAAACTAATGTGGTTGTTAAGGTTTATGTGGTTTTTATTATGATAGATTCATGTTATTGCACCGTGTACTATGTTATTGCACTGTGAAATATTGAAATTTTTGGCGCTTCTTGTGATACCTTACTTGAGTCACTTCTGATTGTATATTATGGTTTTCTTACACAAATAAAAATCCACGAATGTGACACTGACCACTGTTTCCTTTGTCAGGCTATCGAAGACTTGACTAAGGCATTAGAGTTTGAACCCAACACAGCAGACATTTTACACGAGAGGGGTATCTTGTCTAACATTGAGTGTTTTCATCTTGTTTTTTTTCAATAAGTGATTGATGCATGTATCATGTAGCAACTCCATGAAGTCTAGACACAGCTTTCATTAGTTTTATGTGAAATGAGTTTGTAGTATTTATTTTTGATATTATCCTGATTCCTGCATGTGTTTCATATCTCATTTAATTTCTAGTTTAGGGAGTTTGATTCTAAATAATTGCGGTGATAACATTGAACTAATTATTTTTTGTCGTGAGCAACTCTTCATGCACATCTAGTCTAATGTATGTTTTTCATTAAATTTCAAATACAGGAATTGTGAATTTCAAGTTTAAAGAGTTCAACACTGCAGTTGAGGACCTTTCTGCTTGTGTGCAGCTGGACAGGGATAATAAGTCTGCCTACACATATTTGGTGGGTCCTAAGTCTTAATATTTAAATCCTCATTCACTCAGTTCCCCTGATGTTGGTTTTCTTCTCTTATACATGATGTGCAAACATTGTCTTTTACAGGGTCTGGCATTGTCTTCAATTGGTGAATATAAGAAAGCTGAGGAAGCTCATCTAAAATCACTTCAACTTGATAAAAGTTTCCTTGAAGCATGGGGACACCTGACTCAGGTATCTATGAACTGTAATACATTACTGTATGTATTGATAGCGTGTTGGCTCACTGCACAACTGAATGTAATGTAGTTGCAAAACTGATAGTGTTTGAACTGTGATTAGCTGTATACTTGTATGTATGCACTCTGGTCTCTTGTAATATCTTTTGTCACCACTCTTATCCATCACATTTTTGTCTGCCTGTGTTCTATTTTACTCATTCAACATGAGTTGAAATTTCCGTCTCATGGCTGCTTAGTCAGCATCTACATTTTTTTTGTTACATGTGTGCTTAATTTGTTTAGTAGGTTACCGTTTGCTAGTTTTATTCTGAATATAAGGTTTTTGGCAGTTCTATCAAGATTTATCAAATCCGACAAAGGCTCTTGAATGTCTAACTCAAGTGCTGCAAATTGATGGGAGGTAATTGTTGTGAATGAAACAGTATTACATTATCTTTGTCTCCTCTGGTTTATTACACTTGATGTAGTTTGTGCCTGTTAGCTCTTTATCTGAGGCTAATTGCTTGACTTTCGATGATAGGTTTGCTAGAGCTTATCATTTGCGTGGCGTTCTGTTCCATGCAATGGGAGAGCATAGGTATTTATGCAACCGTAACTGCTGATTAGTTGGAGATTAATATTTGCTTGACATGACTGTTTCTTGCTGCGAGCTTTCAATTGTATTGATGATCGGGTCGATGAATACAATTAAAAGGAACTTTGATGATATGCTGTTATAGAATACAATTTAGAATTAGAATAAGGAATATGCTGAAACCTTTCAGGGAGCAAAAGAGGTTTAGACTGGTTTTAGTTACTTAGGAGTTGTCATGGAGGGGAAACTTTGATTGATTGTTTTTCACTACATTAACTGAATGAGATCTTATTAGGAGGATGGTTTCAGACTTGTAAGTTTTGGCTGGTTATAGAATACGTACTTAACTTGGGATTAACTATGACAGGAAGGCTATCAAAGATTTGACAACGGGGTTGAGCATTGATGGTGCCAACATTGAGTCCTTATATTTACGAGCTGCATGCTACCATGCTGTCGGACAATACAAAGAGGCAGTAAGATTTTAATTTTAGCTTTTGGGAGCATTGCTAGTTCACATTTGTTAGTCCATAACTGTATTTGATTGTCACAGGTCAAGGATTACGATGCTGCACTGGATTTGGAATTGGACTCAATGGATAAGTTTGTGCTCCAGTGCCTTGCCTTTTATCAGGTTTGTCACACTGAAATAGTATATTTGTAGCGCAATGTATTTTTTTTTAATCTCAGAGTATGGTAACAAAATATATACAAACTTGCTAAAAGTGGGAAAAGAGAACCAAGAGACATAAACCAAGTAATATGCATCAAGGACGAGGAGTGAATAGTATTGGTCATAAAACAAGATATTAAGGTAAGATGGTAGAGCTATTTTCATAATATTTCTAATGAAGGGCATGAGTATTTTTTGGACTTCATTGGGCTTAACATTAGAAAGCAGGATTGAAGTTACTCCTGCTATTTAAGAATTCATCAATCTAATGTAAAAGAAGCATCGAATATGGAAGTAACAGTAACCTGGTAGCTGATTGATAAAAAACTATGAGGTCTAAGACCATTGCCAAATGAAAGGAGGAGTAATTTAATCCTTATTTTGAAGAGCAAAGGTGAAATTGTGCAAATTATAGAGGGAGTAAACTTGTAAGTCATACTATGAAGTTTTGAAAGATAGTAGTTATGCAGAGATTACAGCAAAAGACTTACATTATGGAAAATTAATTTGGTCTATACCAAAAAGATTGAGAGAGAAGTTTTAAGGGAATAAGAAAGACCTGCACATGGTGAAATTTGCAAAGGTGAAATTGTGCAAATTATAGAGGGAGTAAACTTTTAAGTCATACTATGAAGTTTTAAAAGATAGTAGTTATGCAGAGATTACAGCAAAAGACCTACATTATGGAAAATTAATTTGGTCTATACCAAAAATTGAGAGAGAAGTTTTAAGGGAATAAGAAAGACCTACACATGGTTTTCATTGATTTGTAAAAGACGTGATATATTTCCTAGATAAGTTTTTGTGGAAAGCCCTAGAGAAGAAAGAAGTTGAGATTGCTTACATTCAAATGATTAAAGATATGTATGAGGGTACTATGAACTGTAATTATAAGGGTGCATATGGGTCATTTTGGAGCCTTTCCAAGTTTTAGATGTGCACACTAAACATAACCAAGAGACAAAATCATGATGTTTTTTTCTTTTTGCAGATTATAGTCTTAGTTGGAGAGTTTAGGGAAGAAATGAATTAAGATTTAGAGAATGGAGACATGTAATGAAAACACATGGCTTTTGTCTAAGTAGAAGTAAAACAGAGTTGTTAGAGTAATAATAGACTGGTTTAGCAACAAGAGGCATACAAGTACTAGCATAGGTGAAAATTTGATAAACAATGGCACGAGTCTATGTTTAAAGTACCTTGGATCTATTATACAAAATGATTGAGAGGTAAAGGGAGATGTCAACCGTGGGATTCAGATAAGGGTGAATAAAATGGAGGAGTATGTTGGAGTGATTTGTAATTTGAAGGTGCCACCCAAGCCTAAAGGGAAATTCTATCACACAACTATAATAAGATCTGTCATTCTGTGTGAGACTGAAAGCGATATGGTGCTAACAAGAACATAAGCTTGGTATCATAGAGATGAGAGTGTTACGGTGGATGAGTGGTTGCACAAGAAAAGATTAGGAATAATCGTATCGAAAGTTGAATTATCCTCAATTATAGAACACATGATAGTCACAACTTAACTGGTTTGAACATAAATGAAGAAGACCTGACAAAGCACTAGTAAGGAGAGTTGACTAGTTGGAGGATGTTACATTAGTTAGAGGGAAGGAAAGACCAAAGAAAGTCATGTCAAACCATTAGGAGAGATTTGAAAGTAAATTGTATATTTGTGAACTTAACAGGGCATTGTTGCGTTGATTAACCCATATACACCTGGTGAGAATAACTAGGTGCAACAGTAAGGTTGCCGTCTAGTTTTTGTTTTACCACGAAATAACTACTAATGAAGTTGGGAGTGTAGTAATTAGGCTTGGTGCAATGGTAAGGTTGCTGCCCTGGGTTCAAATCTTGGAAAATAGTTTCTCTGCTTGCAGGGGTGAGACTGTGTACATCTACCTTCCCCAATGGGAACCTTGTGAATTGGTCCTCCCTTTTTAATAAAATTTTATTGTCGAACTGCTTTGTATCTGTGTAATGCAGTCAACATTGTCCTTTTATGTTTTACCATCAAGAGCCTGGTGAAATGATGTGATTCAAACTCTCCTCTTCTTTTGCAGAAAGAGATTACTCTTTACACAGCCTCAAAGTTTAACAGTGAGTTTTGCTGGTTTGATATTGATGGGGATATTGATCCACTTTTTAAGGTAAAAGTTGTGAATCTTATTCCACTTTTCTTTGATACTTGTCTTAATTTGGCCCTACTAAATGTGTTGTGGGATATTTGAACTGAACCATTTGGAATCATTGTATCATTGCGATGGCATCTGAATGCCAGAAGCTAACGCCTCTTGCTTGTTTGCCTGATAACTTGAGTTTCTTTGTTGGTTTCAGAAGCATAGCAATTTTTATTCTGAAACTTTTGTATAGGAGCTGTTTTTTGCAACGCATAGATACCCAATTCTGTCATATTTATTTGTGCTTTTTTAATATTCAGGAGTACTGGTGCAAAAGATTGCATCCAAAGAATGTATGCGAAAAGGTTTTTAGGCAACCTCCTTTGCGTGAATCTTTAAGAAAGGGAAAGCTTAGAAAGCAAGAATTAGCTCTTACAAAGCAGAAGTCTGCTCTTATACAGGCTGCAGACTCCATTGGCCAGAAAATCCAATATGATTGCCCTGGTTTCCTGCCTAATAGACGTCAGGTACAGTGAATTTGTATGTTACTGTCTTTATGTCCGTGGCTCACTAATCTCAATTTTGTTTTCCTATGTTTTCCGTGAAATCCATTGTCTGTGGATGTCTATATTCCACTTTATTTTTGTCCTAATAGACTCGGGAAAGGCTTTTGACCTTTAATAGGCCCCTCTTCCTTGATTTGATAATTGCTGCGGAATGTAGCAGCTAACAAGTCTTTTGAGATCCCCAGTGGATTGTAATACGGCTTGAACAATGTTCATAAGTGGTGGGCATCCTTCATATTATTAACCGTTTTGTAAGGATGGGTTCAACCCAATCCAAAATTTTAATATGGTATCGGAGTCTATCCTAGATCCATTAAGCCACCTGTTATCGTGTCACTCAGATCATGCTCTTGATTTCCCATCTTGAGTGTGAGGGGTGTGTGTCTTGAGAGACCCACATTGGAAGGTAATATGGCCTGAATAGTATTTATAAATGGTGGGCATCCTTTACCTTACAAGCCTGTTTTGTGGGGTTGAATTATACACAACCCCCGGGGCACTCTTTAAGCATTCTAAATTAAAAGTGATTATTCTTTTAAAAAAGTCAGACATATCAATTCCCAATGCACTGAATACACAAACTTTCATAAAAACTTACCATTTAAAGTCCTTAAAAAGTGCCCCGGGGGCGCACTCGATAGTATATCCATTAAAAATTAGGTCCAACGATCCTCGAGCAAAATCATAGTGTGAAATGTTCAGTTTTCATCAATTACATGGTTCATTGGAGGTTTTGTTGACATGTCTGGTCTATTTATTAAGCTTGTTTATTCTCCGTATAAAGTTATGATGTGTAGTACTGCAAAAATCACATTCATATTAAATTTCCATTTGCGACCATTATCATGTATTATCTTAATCTTTACACTCGATTCTAAGTCTTTGTAAGTTTTTAATGTTTGAATTTTAAAACAACTTCCATCTAACTAATGTTCAAAGTTATTTTCATATTATTGACATTTCTATCTTTTAATGTTTGTGTCTCTGATTCTGTCATTTTTTTTCTTCTTATTTATCAGCATCGTATGGCAGGATTTACTGCTATTGAAGTTGCACAAAAGGTCTCCAAGATTTGGCGTATCCTTCAAGCGGAATGGAAATCTTCTAACAAACCCAACTCAAACTCTAAGCATGGCAAACGGGTTCGAAGGAGGGAAAGAATTAATTTGCCCAGTCAGAATAGGGGAGGTGCAGGTTGTAGCACAAGTAGTGCCTTTGAAACATCTTCATCTGGCATTGTAGATGATAAACTTTCCAGCCGTCACATGTCATGGAAAGATATTTACTCGATAGCTGTTAGATGGAGACAGATTTCCGAGCCTTGTGACCCTGTTGTGTGGGTGAACAAGCTAAGGTAGACCATCTAATGTGTCAATCTTTCCATCTTTTGGTGTTTATGCATTTGATTATTTTACATGTTTTTGTTTATATCTGGAATGTCCAATTGTTCTCGATTATCATTGTTGTGTGCATGTTCTTTGAACCATCTGTTGAAGGTATATGATTTTAGATTAAGAATAGACTTGGAATTATGATTATGGTATGATATTTTATTTAAAAAGTTAAGCATTATCCTTTATTTATACTAATACAAGACTCTAATCCTACTTAGATAGGAAATAGAACACGATAATAACTAAGAAATATTGAAACTACTCTTAAGAGATAATCTAAGATATTCTATTTTAAGAAACTTATCCATGAGATAATCTAAGATACACTTTGATCATACCAAGCTATTATAAAATATTTTCATATTTCTTAAATCTTCAAGCTAAAGCTTGTTGAGCTTTAAGCTTGTTACATATTTTACCCTAACAAATACAAAATATATAAGTTGATATTGACAATTCAGCGATTATCACTTGTCAAACAAGAGTTGATACCAAATTGCAGCTGGGACAAAAGCTGGGGTCCAGACCACAATTGGGACAGAAAAACTGGTGTCAGGTCATAATAGCTTAGACAAAAACTGATGCCAAAATGGGTTTTAGACAAAACCTACAACAACTCACAACTGAGACAAAACCAGTGTTAAACTGCAACTAAAACAAAACTAGTGCAAAACGAGAAAAGACAATCTGTGCCAAACGAGCTGAGACAAAACTAGTGTCAAACCACAGCTACATCAAAACCAGTGTTTTCAAATAAACATCTTCAAACTGTAGGTGGGATCAGAGAAACAAGGATTGATCCAAGGAGAATGTGTGAGGTAGGTTTTGCTGGAGTTGCAAACAAGGCTAAGATCAAACTCAAATGAAAGATCCACAAACTGATAATAGTCTCAACAGAACCTGGAAGAGCTGAGAAACCAAATTTGACCACCAGTGTGACAAACAGATGGTTGGAAAGTGGTGTGTAGACCTCACGTATTGACAAGAATGAACACGATAGCTGAAGTGACGGAGACGGTAAAAACGGATTTCGAATAAAATTACTATTGTACGGTCCAAAGTACAAGTGAACTTGACTACGCAATAGTGATGGGACAGATTGTGCAAGATGGTATCACTCTGATGGCAAGTTCTACTGTGGACGATCATTTTGAAAGGTAGTTCATGGTGGATCAGCACCTAAAAATTTCCCAAAATACCGATGATAAATGACGTCGCTCTATAGAAGTAGAAGCTCACAGTCCTCTATTATCTGCACGATTGAGATGGTGACCTGATTGGTGCCAGTTTGACAAAAACAAGTGAAACCAAATGAGTTGAACTTTGAAGCACATATATAGCTTTTCTCTTGTTTTTGGCAAACTCACACTTATCAGGTCACTATAATAGACATTGCAATAAGGAGGACGTGAACTTGTACTTCCAGGGGCCGACATCAATCATCGTTATAGTTTTGGACAATTTTCAAGTACTGGTCCATAGTGGACCACCTATTCACGGTAGAGCTTGCCCACTATGAAATCATGTTTAAATTATTTGCAATTTCGTTTAATGAAGTACTTTTAATGAATAGTTCTGATAAAACCTGATTTATATATTTTATAAGTAATTTGTATGATTTATTCCACTTAATATTGTACATATGAATTGTCCCTTACATTCTAATTGTTGAGTTCAGTCAGTGTGTAATTGTTGTGTATAGGCAGCTTAACTTATGTGCTTTTGTGGATGCTTGTAGTTTTTCATTTGCATGAGATTTTGACTGTATTGATAAAAAGACTATATTTTTTTTTTTTCTTGGGCAAAGGCTGTATGTTTTTATTTAGCTCTCTACATTGATGTCTTTTATTGAGGAGATCAAGCAATTTGTAGCAAAGTAAGGAATATAAAAAAGGTGTAGTTGCAGTTGCTAAGAAAACTTGTAGGGCATAAGTAACAATGGAAAAAACAGGAACAAAAATGAATATTCATTACAATTTACAACAAGGTTGATTTTAAGTATATTTTACCTCTGTATTGTTTTCTACTATTGGGCTTTAACTCATTTCTTGCTTTTTTGCAAAGATTATTTTTCATTAATTAATATTCTGAAAATTTTGAAAGGCAACTAAATTTTCTTTTTGCTGTTTTATGAAAATCGGCTTATAATTTTGTTGGTCTAGGTTTGATAAGTATTTCCTTGCTTGCTTGCTGCAATATGTGGTTAACTTTCCCAGTTTCTATTCAGATTATTACTTTGGACTTCAATAAAAATGAGATCTTGTTTTTGATTTTTAATTGGTTTGTTTGCACTGCAGCGAGGAGTTTAATTCTGGATTTGGTTCTCACACACCCATGATTCTGGGGCAAGCCAAAGTTGTCCGTTACTTTCCAAACTATGAAAGGTGAAGAGACATTTTTTATTCTATATTGACTCACTGGCTGTGGAATGCTTATTCTTTTTAAATGCCACAGGACCTTAGATATTGCAAAGACTGTCATGAAAGAGAGATCTTATGTCCACGGAAAAACTGATCAGATCATTCATCTTTCCAATGATGGGAAATTAGAAGAGGTGCTTTGTACTCATTGATCTAGATATTTTCTTTGTTTTTACGTTGTAAGGGACCTTGTGACCCTGACTTGTATAGCTTTGAAAAAGTTAGTTTTATTTTCCCACATTGGTACTGCACTTCTCTGCTGTTTTATTGGGAGATACAATAATATTTTACACATCAAGGATATACATTATTTCTTCTACACATACCACAATGATATAGTTGATGTGCAAGTAACATTGAAAGTTGAAACTTTCAAGTTGCATCACTGGTAACATTTCCGAATACTTATGGGTCAAGTTAGATATGCTATTGTTAAAAGCATTTGCAGTTAATTGATAGATGCAAATAGTTTTGTGTTGTCGACATTCCCTTTTTAGGACTTGGGCTTGGAACATGGATAACACACAAGCTATTTTTTTGCTGTACGCTGAAATTCCACTGATTTTTTGGAACAGTGGGGGGAGACATGGATAGAGATCTGACTAATAGAGGCTTCCATACTAGGCAAAGAACCAATTATCTTAGAAACTGACGTTGTTAGCTAAATATGCATCAATGGTTTTAGATTACAACTATGAGCCATGTAATCTTCTATTTTTAGCTATGATATTTAATTTTCATAGTTACCTGATTGGAGTTGAATTTTCCTTCTAAACAAGCTTAAGATTCTTTAATAATCAATAATCAATTAACTTTTATGAATAAATTTTCCATGATTCTCCTCATTTTGCTTGTGATCATTGCAAATTTTTAATATTAGTCTCTGGTGGATGTTACATGTTACTTTTTTTTCAAATAGCAGTTTAAATATTAGTATTTCCATATTCCATGCTTCTATGAAAATGAAAAGTTAAATATTTGATGTGCAGATAATGAATGCAAAGTCATGCTCTGACCTTTATAAAGTTGTTGGCGAGGATTTCTGGTCGTCTACTTGGTGCAACAGTACTGCATTTGAAGGGTAAGTGTGCATAGTGAAAATATAGCCAGTGGGAAGAAACATCTAATGTTTCAAATGCTTACCTCTGGATTGTAATGCTTATACAGGAAACAGCTTGAAGGGACAAGGGTAACACTTGTAAAAATGTAAGCTAGATACGTGTCTTATAAAAATTCAAGTTATTTTGTTCCCTTTTTTTATGGAAGTTATTTTGTTCCCTATTTCCCTTTTGTTGCTACTTAACTTTAGCTTTCATACATGTGTTTTTAATTGCGGGAATTGATATTCAGGGGGCAGCATGGCTTTGACTTTGCAATTAGAACACCTTGTACACCTGCCAGATGGGAAGACTATGATGCAGAAATGGCGATGGCGTGGGAAGTATGTCATACCAAATTTTCTAAACGATAGATATTACCGTATCTGTCCAATTTATGTGGCTTGTTTCTGAATTGAATATTTCTTTTGATCTTACCGTATCTGTCTTATGCTTCCATGGGAATTGTTTAGAAATTTGCTGGCAGTATTTATTCTTTTAAGTTTCATTAGATTGAATATATTTAGATTGAATATATGTTGTTCTTAATTAAAATTACCGGATGATATGTGGAAGCTTACCTTGCTTGGTACTGTTTTTGTT
Organism: Medicago sativa; assembly: GCF_051527215.1. NCBI lineage: Eukaryota > Viridiplantae > Streptophyta > Magnoliopsida > Fabales > Fabaceae > Medicago > Medicago sativa. The sequence continues at coordinate 8,265,000 of NC_140753.1, forward strand.
AGGCTCTCTGCAATGCTTACTGTGGTGAAAATTATGGATCTACTGATTTCGATGTGCTTGAAAATGTGAGAGATGCAATTTTAAGGATGACATATTACTGGTATGATGACATTATCAAAATATGTAAATTCTTTTGGTTTCTTGGAGCATTTGCAATGATTGCAATAAACCTATCCACATCGATTTTCAGGTATAATTTTATGCCACTATCTAGAGGAACTGCTGTAGTTGGATTTGCAGTTATGCTGGGTTTGTTTCTTGCTGCTAATATGGAGTTCACAGGAAGCATCCCACAGGGTTTCCAAGTTGATTGGGAAGCCATTTTAAACTTGGATCCAAATTCTTTTGTGGATTCAGTCAAGAGTTGGCTATACCCGTCTCTGAAGGTGACAACCTCATGGAAAGACTATCATGATGTTGCATCAACTTTTGCAACAACAGGGTCGGTTGTTGCTGCCCTGAGCTCTTATGATGAATGAACTCTTGGAAGCAATAGCCAGGTGAGTCCATGGCATACCACATATTTTAGGCATCTGTATGGTTGGATAATAACAATATTGCTGCTGGTTTTTCACAACCTTCTGCAGTATGCAGCAGAACTGTTCGAAAGCATTGCCTTGCTGATCTTCAAATTGAGGCTTAATCTGTACAATAGTTATTTATTGATGTTTATTGTATGGTATTGTAATCTGTACATTAATGTAACTTTAGGCATTGGGCGATGAAATTACCTTTAATGTTTGTTATTTTTCAATAATCGCTCCTCCCCTTCTCCCAAACAAAAAGAAAATACTCACACAAATAGACACACCGTTTGTTTGTATTGTCAGAATGAGGTGTGTCGAAGGTGCTATTGTATTCGGGGACAAAACAGATAAAATAACGTAACATCTTTTGTTGGTAGAAACTAATTTATTTTGATAGAAATAAAATAACGTAACATTTAACAAATGATAAGTTTGTTTGTTTTAAATAAAAAAAAAAGATAAGTTTGTTTGTTGGTTTATTTTTTATTTTATTAAAGCTTGGATTTAAATCGAAGGTGCTTTAGTATTGTATCCTCTTGGATTTAAGTTTGTTACAAATAAGCAACCCAATCTTCATATTGATATATTTCTTGCTAAGTTTTTGAAGCTGTCTATTAACCCATTTGATAAGATAACTCAACTAAAAGGGATTGATATTTGAAACTTTTTGAAAATGAGATGTGTTGGCTAGAGGGAGAGTTGACTGTGAGAAGCATTTATAAGCACCTATTTGACAAAAAAATTGTCCTTATATAAATAAACCTCTTTTTAAATTACTAGAAGCATTTATTATTTTTTTCATAAACATACCCCTAATTAATATATTATTAACTTGTCGTGAAATATGAAAAGTCAGATTACTTATGTAAACAAAGGATAATTTGGTAATATTAACACACAAGTTTTTTTTTTAATTACTAGCAACTTTTGTTAAGAAAAGTAAAAAATACAAAGGGAACTTATATATAGAGAACATATTTTTTTTTACACTTTTAAAAGGCTCATTACGCAGGTTTCAAGATATTTTTACAGTATTAGTATTTGGTTTCTAACGAATGTTTGAGGGGCATTTGTTATATTTTCCTTGAATGGTTAAATGATTATGATTATACAAGAACATTTGTTGAGATGAAATGAAGATAGATATTATTTTATTTTTTTTACGGTTGAAGATATCTCTGTTGTCAATAGCGGCCACTCTTGGCGCTATCGCGGTGCGGAGCGGCAAACAATAAACCACCGCGTTACAATGCTCCAAAGCGGCGCGTTTGGAGAATGCGAGTTTCGCAGACGCGAAACGGTGGAGCGGGCGGACCCAAAGCGGCCGCTTTTTCCATGTTTTGGAGGTTGTTTCCGACGAGTTGCAGGAGAAAGGGACACAAACGACCATGTTTTAGAGGTTGTTCCGGCGAGTTGCAGGAGAGAGGGACAAGGGGAGGAAGATACAGTTTTTTTTTTTTTATCGATTTGAAGAAAAAAAAATGTTTCAGCACATGAATGGCTGGACATAACCCACTACTCTTGTTTGTCTTTTTTTTTTTTTGACAAGGCACTACTCCCTATTTGAAAGAAAAAAAACACGTTTTAGCTTGTGAATGGCTGGACAGAACAAATGTAACCCACTACTCCCAATTTGTAGTTTTGCTTTTTATCAATTTTTTATTTTTTAATTGAATCTTCTCTGTTCATTCAATAGCTTTACATTGGTTTTTTGTTTTCAATAAATATTAATTAATTGCGAATGTGATTTAAAAAAGTCACACTCATATAATAATCATAATAATAATTTGTTTTACTAAATTAATAGTAATAATACTTTTTTTTAAAGGAATAATAAATAATACATAGTATAGTATATTGTTTTTAAATTATGGCATGATATATTATTTTTGTCTTTATCAAAAAAATATAGTATGATATATAGTTTTTAAATTAATAAGTATATACAATTAATTTGTTTCTTAAGTACATTGTTTAAGGTATTTTAGTTTTTTTTTTTTAGCATTATGGTATTTAAGTATATTGTTTAAGTATATTATTTAAGGTATTTTAATATTTCTTTTTGAACAATATGATATTTAATACTAAAAACAATTAATAATCTTTGATTTTTCATTTATACTAATACTAAATATTTTTTTCGCCATTTTATTAGTCCTTTATTAATAATATAATTTTAAGTTTTAGTGTCCGTATCATGAAATAGCTCCCGCTATGTGCCGCGTCAATTTTTCGGGTGGCCGCGCCGCGCCGCTTTGACAACAGAGGAAGATATACATATTTACCTCTTATGGTCCTTTTTATAATAAACAAATCGGTTAGTAATGAAGGTGAGAAAAACACAAGAAGGGGGGGTTGAATTGTGTTTTTAAAAATTCTTCGTTTCTCCTAAACAACTGAATACACTGATCAGAAGCTAAGTGAGACAGCTTCTGAAGTGATAATCAGAATCTAAATGCAGCGGAAAAAAACAGAGAGAGAGAAGAAGAACGACACAAGGCAATTATACTGGTTCCTTCCACAATCCGGAAGTAGTCCAGTCCCCCTTGCACTTCCAAGGAGATTTCACTAAGAGTAATATCTGATTACAATTGCTCAAGCACACAAGCAAGAGACTTCCTTTGCTCAAGCACACAAGCAAGAGACTTCCTTTGCTCAAGCACACAAGCAAGAGACTTCCTAACTAAACAAAATTACACAGAAAATTGTTTAAGGTTGAACACTTGATATACAATCAGAGGTGCTCACAATACAAATCAGATACAGACTCAATGGACTTAAGAATTTCTAAGATATGACTATAAGACACAGAAATTCTAAGTGAATGCAGAACAATTTCAGCAGAGGTTTGGCACTTGTAAAAAAGTTGTGAGTCTTTCGTTCAGCGTTCTTGCATTACCAAAACTCTAAGTCTTCACTCCTTTATATAGAGGTGTGAAAGAGACGTTGTGAAATTGCCAGCACACCAAAGAGTCGTTGTTGAAGCTTGATCTTTCACCAATGATATATTGCCTGATTTGGTTGTTGTCCTATGAAGAACAAATTTGAAATCCATTCCTTATCCAAAGGAACATCTATGCAGGCGAAGCTGTATTCTGGAGCTGTTTTCTTGTCTTGTAGCGTGGACACAAAACAGAGTAGTGGAGAACGTGGTTGTACAATTCGTACAAAGTACAATGTCAACGCTTTCGTCCAAATTGCAAGCACAAGCCTTCAAACACCTTTGAAATGACCGTTGCAAAATTCCACTAATCCTTTGTTTGTGTTTTCGAATCCAATAGACAGCTTTTGCAATGTAGATTCTTCAATTCTTGAATCTTTTGCAAATCCAGTTGAGATTCAGCTTCTGGTGAAATGGCTTCTGATGAGGCAGCTTCTGATGATGCAGCTTCTGATGATATGACTTCTGCAGCTTCTGATGATGCAGCTTCTGATGATATGACTTCTGGACTTCTTGTCTTCAGGACCACTATTCTTACTTCAGAAGCGTCTTAACGTCAGGAGCACTATTCTTACTTCAGAAGCGACTTAACTTCAGGAGCGCTTTTTCTTCTTTAGTAACAAGTTGCCTTCAGGAGCGTCTAAGCTTCAAATCTTTGTTGTTTCCTTTGCTCTTTATTTGCTCATTCAGAACCAATGATGATGTAACTTTGTAATTATGGTCCTGTACACTTGAACAAATATTAGCTAGTCCAATTTACAATTTTTAATACCTTGTTATCATCAAAACTCTTTAAGGTTCATTGTTAAACACATTTTGTTCCAACAATCTCCCCCTTTTTGATGATGACAAACAATAGTATTTAAAAATTGATCAATTGTTGTTAATCTAATTAACAAGTTGACTTTGGGGTTCTGAGGTTTGTAAGCTCAGAGTCTGAGGTTTGTAAGCTCAAACTCCCCCTGAGTCTGATAGTCTTTAAGGTGAGGTTTGTAAGCTCCCCCTAAGTTCTATCCAGGTTAATTAAATTCATTTTTCGCACAATAAAAATATCAGAGCTTTAAAAAATTGAATCATTGGAAGAATTAACTTATAGATAAGAAGAATGGTTCAATTAATTTTACTTGAATTTTGATACTCCTTCGTTCGTTCATAGCTTATACCAATAAGGTAAAAAAAACTGATAGAAGTTTTTCAAAAAAAAATTCAAATGCCATTAATGGGGCTCAGAGCCTTTAAATACTTGTCACATATACTCCCCCTTTTGTCATTATCAAAAAAAATTGAAATAAATGTAAGCATAAAAGACAAAAAAAATATGAGAAAAACTCAAATAGAGAGAGTATAATAGTAAATTAACTAAATAAATTAGAGCAAAGTATATGAACATGAATATCCAATTATCAGAAGCAGCTAATCAGTCAAAACCAGTAAGCATTCAGAAGCAAAGAGAAATAAAGCAAGATGGTTTCAGAAGCAAGGACTAAGAATTTAAAACAAACAACAAACAAAAATAACACAAATGTGTGCAACTAAGGGTTGGTTTGATGTTGTTTCTTCATCTTCTCCATTTCTTCAATTTTCTTCTGCAACAGTTCTTCAAGCTGTTGTTGCCTCTGGAGAAGAGCCTGTTCCCTTTCCTTAGCCTCTTGCTGCTGTTGTGCCATCTGTTTCTTCAGAAGCTTACACAACCTTGCTTCTCTGGTCAAGTAGGCCGTTTCTGAGAAGAAAGGCTGGTTTGCCAGGAGCAGTGTAGAACTTCTTACTCTGAGACTCTGATTCAGATTTTCCATTAGCCTTCTGACTGAGGCTTGCTTGACTCTGATGCATTTAGCCTTGATCTCTTCAATAAGCTCAGCTGCCCGGTTCTGAAGTGATGCCCAGGAGTCTTCATATGCACTTGTGAGATCAATTGTCCTTCTTTGATCCACCAGATTATGCATCTGACTCAGGATTGTGAGAAGCTCAACATTGATATATCCAGTTTCCAGGATGTTTGTGGGTGGTTGTTCAAGGGTTTCAAAATCAGAATCACAGATTTCCAGATCTTGAACAGGGTTAGGAACTGGAATGGTAAGGTGTGTTTGTGTGTTTGAAGATGAAGGCTGGTCAGAGGCAATGTGAGTGATAGAGGTTGAGGCTTGAACATTGACTAGAGAGATGTCAACATCCATGGGAGTTGGTTCTGGGGAGTGTTCAGGTACATGTTGAAAGTCAGTTTCAGTTGGTGGTTGTTGTGGTGAAGTTGATGTTTGAATGTTGAGTTGGGGGTCAATGGTAGCTATTGGTGATTGTGGGGGTGTTGTGGGTTTATGTGGTTCAGGTGTTTGTTGATGGGGGTTTTCTGAAACAACATTTTCAGAAGCAGCTGCTTCTGGAGTTGTTTCAGAGGCCTTTTCTGAGGTTTTGTCTTTGGGTAAGTCACCTGAATAGTGTAGAATAAGATTGTCTAAGACAGAAGTGTCTTCTATTGGTTCAGGTACTGATGGTGAAGAGGGTGAAATGGGAATAGAGGTGACTGGAATCTGGATTACCTGAACTGCAGGGCCAGCTTCAGAAGTGATCTTCTGTGGACCAGCAGCTTGAGGAACTACTTCTGAAGTTCCATCTTCTGGAGCATTTTCAAAAATGAGCATCATATCGTCTTCCTCATTGTCTTCAGTAGGCTTACCAGCAATGGCTCTTACTTCAGCCAATTTATCTTTGTAGAACCTATCACAGTCTTCCAATCCCAAAGCCTTGAGCTTTTCATCTCTTTGATGAATGTATTGTGCTTTTTGTTCCTTTCTGTCTGATATAAGATCAGAAGCACGTTCATCTGCCATCCTTTTCATTCTTGGAGTCATCTCAACCATAGGACTCACAAGTTGAAGGGGAGCCTTCTTCTTCTTTAGCTTGGGATCAGCCTCTTCTTTCTCTATTTCTTTAAGAGCTTCCTCCAGCTGCTCTTCGGTGATTACCAAATCTGCCTTACCTTTTCTTCTTTTCTGAGGAATAGAAGCAGCACCAATCTTCAGCATCTTTCCTTTATCCTTGATAGAAACAGGTTTAGCAATAGCAGCTTCTGACTCAGTACTAGTTCTGGCCCTCTTTCCTTTAGTAGGAGCAGCATCAGATTCTGAACTAGTTCTGGCCCTTTTCCCTTTAGGTGCATCAGAAACAGCAGCTTCTGACACAGCAACTGCTTTGGCCTTCTTGCCTTTCCCTTTAGCAAGAGCAGCTTCCTCCTGAGAACTTGCATCAACCTCCAAGACGTACTCAACTACTAATCTAGCTAAGTGTTCAGGATTACTTTCCTTAACTAAGGAAGGAAAGTCCCTGATAATCTCAGATTCTTCTGTGGTCATCTCCAACCACTTCTCATCTTTAGGAGCTGTCTTGAAAAAGTGCATTGAATGCAAAGTCTTGCTACTGATAGTCTTTTCTGCAGTAGAGACTTCGAAGCATTTATCAGAAGCATCCCTTGTTCTTCTCAATAAATCCAGCACTTTCCCTTGATAAAAGATCTCAGAGAGCAATCTTCCATAGGGCACTTGTTTCCTTCCTTTGACTGTGCCTTCATTAATAGCCCAGCAGAGATGATCCAATACATATCTTGGAAATTTTATTTTTTCCAGATTGGTCATGAAATAGATTGCTAGCTTCTGTTGGTTGTTGGGTTGATCAGACCCACCTGCTCTTTGAAAGAAGCAATCGTTACTGAATTTCACCAACATTCTGTTGTGAATCTCCATTTCAGAAGGCTTAGCATCTTTGTTACCACCCAGAAGAGTGTTGTAGTAGTTTTGCAGCAGGACATCATCCTTTTTAACTATTTCTTGAAATCTTCCTTCTGCATCCATTCTACAAGCTTTAGCAATTATCTCCTCTGTGATGATTACAGGAATACCCATCACTTCAGACCTTATCTCAAGGCTACTGAAGGAAGTGGGATTCAACTCAAACTCCTTCTTTCCTTTCTTCGACCCAGCTGGTTTATCTGCTGCCTTCACAGGCTTTCCATTGACGATTTCAGCCCTTAACCAGAAATCTTTGACCAAGTTCACATATGTTGGCCCATTTAGCATGTTGAAGTATCCAGACAGTTTCTGAGTTTCTACATAGCCTTCCATGTTCACTTCGTACTTCTTGAGTGAAGTGAAGTCCACTGGCGATTCTACTTGGACGATTAAGGATTTCCATGGAATATCCATAGTCTTCTCTTTGTAGATGGACCCAGATTCTGGTACTCTTTGCATGTTTGATGTAGATTCTGAAACTTTTGGGCTTGATGATGCCATTTGATGATTGACGAAGATTTGAAGAAGATGAAGATTTTAGGGTTCTAAGGTTGAGATAATGCGCTTACTTCGCAAGAGGTTTGAGAGCAAATGTGTTTGTTGTGAGTGAGTAGTGTGTGAATTGACAAAGTGTTAAAAGTAAAACGATTGCAATTCAAAAGAGACAAACAAACATAACATTAATGACAAAATTGGGGGCGCGTGAAAAGTACTTTCAAAGCTATTAAATCATCATTGCCCTTTTAGTTATACACCAACACATACAGGCCACGTAAGAAGTTCACAGAGTAACTACCAAGTTAGTGGGCCAGAAGTTACTTTTTAAAAGGTAACCTTCAACGTTTCCACTAATTCAACTATTCAGAAGCAACAAATCCAGCTTCTGGACTTCAGATGCTGACGTCATCATCAGAAGCGAGTTTTCCTCAGAACCTCAATAAAGAGCTTCTGATCGACTACCGCTTCTGAACTAACTTCAGAACCTAAAATCCTATTCAGGAGCAAGCAAGCATTTAATCAGATACAAAGTGCATGTTCAAATTTTTCTTTATAAAATCAAATCTTTCAACAGTTAAAGGCTTAGTAAATATATCAGCCCATTGATTTTCAGTATCAATGAATTGTATATCTAAAATTCCTTTTTGAACATAATCTCTGATAAAATGGTGTTTGATTTCAATGTGCTTAGCTCTTGAATGCAAAATTGGATTTTTAGACAAACAAATAGCAGCAGTATTATCACAATAAATGGGAATACTGTTAGCAGTTATCTGATAATCTTCCAACTGATGTTTCATCCAAAGTAGTTGTGTACAACAACTTGCAGCTGAAATGTATTCTGCTTCTGCTGTAGACATAGCAATAGTTGTTTGTCTTTTGCTAGCCCAGGATATAAGATTATCACCCAGAAATTGACAATTGCCACTGGTTGACTTTCTTTCAATCCTATCACCAGCATAATCAGCATCACAGAATCCAATTAGCTTATAATCTAAGGATTTCCTATAAAGGAGTCCAAGATTAGTTGTTCCCTTCAAATACCTGAAGATTCTCTTGACAGCAGTCATATGAGATTCTCTAGGATCTGATTGGAATCTTGCACACAAGCATACACTGAATAAAATATCTGGCCTAGATGCAGTGAGGTATAACAAAGAACCAATCATACCTCTATACAGCTTCTGATCTACTTTAGCTCCTTCATCTTCTTTGCTTAAGTTGCACGTAGGGTGCATTGGAGTGTTCATCACTTTACAATCTTCAAGTTTGAACTTCTTCAGAAGCTCCTTTGTGTACTTTGATTGATGAACAAAAACTCCATCTTTGCATTGATTGATTTGAATGCCAAGGAAGAACTTCAGCTCTCCCATCATGCTCATTTCAAATTCATCCTGCATTAACTCAGAAAATTCCTTGCAAAGAGATGCATTAGTAGAACCAAATATTATATCATCAACATATATTTGCACAACAAGAATATCTTTCTCAAGGGTCCTTCTGAAGAGTGTAGTATCAACCTGTCCTCTTTTAAAATCATTTTTGATTAAGAAATTACTTAGTCTATCATACCAAGCTCTGGGAGCTTGTTTCAAGCCATATAGTGATTTCTTCAGTTTAAAAACATGGTCAGGATATTTAATATCCTCAAATCCAGGAGGTTGCTTGACATACACTTCTTCTTCTATGACACCATTTAGAAATGCACTCTTGACATCCATTTGATATAATATTATGCCATGATTAACTGCATAGGAAAGAAGTAACCTGATTGCTTCCAATCTTGCAACTGGAGCAAACGTTTCAGTGTAATCAATGCCTTCTTGTTGACTATACCCTTGTGCAACAAGCCTGGCTTTGTTTCTTGTTACTTCACCTTGCTCATTCAGCTTGTTTCTGAATACCCATTTTGTTCCAATAATGTTCTTGTGCTGAGGTTTGGGTACCAGATCCCACACATCATTTCTTTGAAATTGATTCAACTCTTCTTGCATAGTTAGGATCCATCCATCATCTGAAAGTGCTTCATCAACTGTTGTAGGTTCAATCATTGAGATTAGTCCAATCATTGACTCTTCTTGTCTGAAATGTGATCTTGTTCTTCTTGGACTATCTTTGTTTCCAATGATTAGCTCCTCAGGATGTGAAGACTTGTGTTTGAATGTGTTTCTGGGAGGATCTTCTTGATGTGAGCCATCTTGTGCTTCATCAGAAGCAGGTTCATCTTGCGCTTCTGATGTGGGTTCAGCTTCTGGACTATCTTCAGATTCAGCTATCTGATCAGGTTCTGGAGTAGCTTCAGGAACCTGTATCTCTGCAGAACTTTCACCTTGCTTTGAAGTTTTATCTTCAAGCTCCTTGTCATCAAATTTAACGTGCATAGATTCTTCGACACAAAGTGTTTCTGAATTATACACTCTGTATGCCTTTGACCTTTCAGAGTAACCTAAAAAGATTCCTCTTTGGGCCTTGGCATCAAATTTCTTTAGGTAGAGCTTGTTGTTCAGAATGTAACATGTACATCCAAATTGATGAAAGTAAGAGATATTGGGTTTTCTTCCTTTAAAGAGTTCATATGCTGTTTTCTCCAAAATAGGTCTAATATAGATCCTGTTTTGAACATAGCATGCTGTATTCACTGCTTCTGCCCAAAAATGTTTTGGTAAATTGTTTTCATGGATCATGGTTCTGGCCATTTCTTGTAAAGTTCTATTCTTTCTCTCTACAACCCCATTTTGTTGTGGTGTTCTAGGAGAAGAGAATTCATGGAAAATTCCATGTTTTTCACAAAAAGCTTCAAATGGCTCATTTTCAAATTCTCCACCATGATCACTTCTGATTTTCAAAATTTTTGATTTTTTTCAGATTGAATTTGAGTGCAGAAGCTACTGAATACATCACACGCAACATCTTTACTCTTTATGAATTTCACCCAAGTCCATCTGCTGTAATCATCAACAATGACTAATCCATATCTACTTCCATATAAGGATGCAGTACTCACTGGTCCAAATAAATCAATATGGAGTAATTCTAAAGGTCTTGAGGTTGAAACAATGTCTTTGGTTTTAAAAGATGATTTCACAATTTTCCCTCTCTGACATGCACCACAGAGTGCATCTGAATGATAGTCAATGTCTGGTAGCCCTTTCACAAGTTGTAACTTACTAAGCTTAGAGATTAACCTCCAGTTAGCATGTCCCAACCTTCTGTGCCACATCCATTTCTTATCATTCACTGATAGTAGGCAAATCATCTTCTGATCAGCCAGTTCAGAAAAATTGATTTTATAGACATTGTCAACTCTCTTTCCCTTGAACACAATGGATTTGTCTTCCTTGTTGATTACTGTACAGTTGGGTTTTTCAAAAAGCACATCATAACCATTATCACAAAATTGACTAATGCTCAAAAGGTTATGTTCAAGACCATCTACCAACCATACATTATTAATTGAGGTAGAGGAATTACCAATAGTTCCTGTACCTATGATCTTGCCTGACTGGTTGCCTCCAAATTTCACATTTCCTCCCTCTTTCATTGTTAGGCTGAGGAACATGGACTTGTCTCCTGTCATGTGTCTTGAGCAACCGCTGTCTAGGTACCATGATCTTTGCTTTGGCACTGCTCTTAGACATACCTGCATCATTGACATTTTTAGTTTTAGGTACCCATTGTTCTATGGGTCCTGGAAGGTTAGTACTTAAGGCTTTACTCTTCACTTCTTGTACCTTGTGCTGTGAGTTGGGTTGCTTCTGATTAACCATCACCTTAGGTTTTGGTACTTCAGAAGCAGTAACTGTCTTCTTCTGAAACTTAGACTTCAGAACCCCAGATTTTGGTTTCACCAGACTCTGAGGAATAGGTTCTGATCTTTTCAGGATCCTAACCTTTGAAGTCTTGGAATCAGATTTGATCATAGCCTTTGACTTAGAGTTCTTTGGCTTTGAAATAATCTTAGCCTTAGAACTAAAAGCTTCAGGTTCTGATTGAACAACAGTTTCCAACTCAGCCCCTTCTGGTACAAAGAATGTTTTCAGACCTTCCTTGATGCATTCACAACAAGACTTTAGATTGGTTTTCTCAAGTTTCACCTCTGGAAAACCAATTCCTCTGCCATTGTTCTTGTAAATGCTATAAATCATAGAAGCTACTCTGCTTCTGTCAATGCCAGATATAATGAAATCTTCAAGAGCAATTTCATGATTACTTAAAGGTTTTTCATTACACTTTTCTTGTAGCTTCTGACATAAGAACCTGAGCTGATCTTCATATGTTTTACACATGAAGTCAAAACCCCTAAGTCCTTGTTCAGAAGCTTTCAGATCCAATAGAGTTGATTTTTGCTGTTGTACCAAATCAGCATATTTTTCTTTTAAATCCTTCAACTCATTGGTTCTTACTTCAAAATGTGTAAGAAGTTCTTTAAGTGACTCAACAAGTTCATCTCTGGGAATTTTGGAATATACCTCGTTTTCATCTTCTGAGTCTGAATCTGATCCAGCTTCTGAAGTTGCTGTTGCTACCAACCCAACAGCTACCTTTGCATCTTCATCAGCTTCCTCTTTATCAGATCCAGATTCACTACCCAAATCATCCCAGGTTGCCATTAAACTCTGCTTAATCTGCTTCTTGAATTTGCTTGGTTTGAATGTAGACCTCTTTGATTTGTCCTTTGACTTTTCTCTTTGAAGATCAGGGCATTCAGCAATGAAGTGTCCAGGCTTCTTACAGTTGAAGCATCCCTTCTGATCTTCTTTCCTTGAGCTTCTGGAGTTACCCCTTTTGGCGAGAAACTTTCTGTTCTTCTTGGCCAGATATTGAAGTCTGTTTGAGAGCATGGCCATTTCAGCAGCATCTGGTTCAGAATCTGAACTTGACTGTTCTTCCTCTTCAGATTCAACCACTCTGAGAGCTTTTGATGACTTGCCTTTGGATGGAAGAGCTATTGATTTACTCTTCTTAGTAGACTCATGTTCATTAAGACTTAACTCATGAACTTTGAGAGAACTAACAAGATCTTCGACACTTAAAGTGTTTAAATCTTTAGCTTCCTCAATGGCAGTCACCTTCGGTCTCCATCTGGCAGGTAAGCTTCTGAGAATCTTGCTTACATGATCAGAAGCAACATAGCTCTTCTTTAGAATCTGTAGCCCAGAAACTAAGGTTTGAAACCTTGAGTACATCTCCTCAATAGTTTCATCATCCTTCATCTTGAATAACTCATACTGATGTACAAGCAGAAGAGCCTTTGCTTCTTTGACCTTCTTGCTCCCTTCATAATTTGAACAGAGAGAAGCAAACATAGCTTTAGCAGTGGATTTGTCACTCATTTTCATGTACTCTGCTTTGGGTATGGCAGTGACAAGAGCTCCTCTGATAATATGATGCTTCTTGTAGAGTTTCCTCAGTTCTGGAGTATGTTTCTTTCTATCCACAGCAGCTCCTTCTTCATCAAGGACTAAATCACCAACACCATCTTCCAGAATATCCCATAATTCTTCATCTAGGCTCATGATGTAACTGTAAAAATTGGTCTTCCACCGAGAGAACTCTTCAGCATCTCCATTGAACTTTGGAACTTTTCCAACACTGGTTTTCTTACTATCACTATAATCATGTGAGACATTTTTATAGCTAGTATCACTAGAACCAGAACCATTAGGAGGAGGAGTAGTCATGTTTTTCTCAGATCTTTGACTGTTGCACGGTTAAGTGTTACACAACAGACCAAGGCTCTAGATACCAATTGAAGGTGAGAAAAACACAAGAAGGGGGGGTTGAATTGTGTTTTTAAAAATTCTTCGTTTCTCCTAAACAACTGAATACACTGATCAGAAGCTAAGTGAGACAGCTTCTGAAGTGATAATCAGAATCTAAATGCAGCGGAAAAAAACAGAGAGAGAGAAGAAGAACGACACAAGGCAATTATACTGGTTCCTTCCACAATCCGGAAGTAGTCCAGTCCCCCTTGCACTTCCAAGGAGATTTCACTAAGAGTAATATCTGATTACAATTGCTCAAGCACACAAGCAAGAGACTTCCTTTGCTCAAGCACACAAGCAAGAGACTTCCTTTGCTCAAGCACACAAGCAAGAGATTTCCTAACTAAACAAAATTACACAGAAAATTGTTTAAGGTTGAACACTTGATATACAATCAGAGGTGCTCACAATACAAATCAGATACAGACTCAATGGACTTAAGAATTTCTAAGATATGACTATAAGACACAGAAATTCTAAGTGAATGCAGAACAATTTCAGCAGAGGTTTGGCACTTGTAAAAAAGTTGTGAGTCTTTCGTTCAGCGTTCTTGCATTACCAAAACTCTAAGTCTTCACTCCTTTATATAGAGGTGTGAAAGAGACGTTGTGAAATTGCCAGCACACCAAAGAGTCGTTGTTGAAGCTTGATCTTTCACCAATGATATATTGCCTGATTTGGTTGTTGTCCTATGAAGAACAAATTTGAAATCCATTCCTTATCCAAAGGAACATCTATGCAGGCGAAGCTGTATTCTGGAGCTGTTTTCTTGTCTTGTAGCGTGGACACAAAACAGAGTAGTGGAGAACGTGGTTGTACAATTCGTACAAAGTACAATGTCAACGCTTTCGTCCAAATTGCAAGCACAAGCCTTCAAACACCTTTGAAATGACCGTTGCAAAATTCCACTAATCCTTTGTTTGTGTTTTCGAATCCAATAGACAGCTTTTGCAATGTAGATTCTTCAATTCTTGAATCTTTTGCAAATCCAGTTGAGATTCAGCTTCTGGTGAAATGGCTTCTGATGAGGCAGCTTCTGATGATGCAGCTTCTGATGATATGACTTCTGGACTTCTTGTCTTCAGGACCACCATTCTTACTTCAGAAGCGTCTTAACGTCAGGAGCACTATTCTTACTTCAGAAGCGACTTAACTTCAGGAGCGCTTTTTCTTCTTTAGTAACAAGTTGCCTTCAGGAGCGTCTAAGCTTCAAATCTTTGTTGTTTCCTTTGCTCTTTATTTGCTCATTCAGAACCAATGATGATGTAACTTTGTAATTATGGTCCTGTACACTTGAACAAATATTAGCTAGTCCAATTTACAATTTTTAATACCTTGTTATCATCAAAACTCTTTAAGGTTCATTGTTAAACACATTTTGTTCCAACAAGTAAAAGTTGATGTATTTGGTCTACATTATGAACCAACTAAATCAAATATAGTTGACCAATTTATCTCTAAAGATCGGAGGAAGGAAGTATTAATAGTCAAAATTTTTGTTCTGCCTTACATCATTGAGAAAGAGCGAAGTAAGTTCTGTTTAGGCATCCTTCTCGCTCTTCTCCTCCGCGATAGCTTGATCAATTGCGGCTAGATAATCAGAACCCAAACAATCACCACCTCCCCAGCAAACCTTGCATATAGCAACTCTGGCCCTTAGGGCTATCCCATGTGATGTACCATCAACGTACCCAAGAAGACTCACATTTCTCACAGGAGACCCTACAGCAGTGCTCACTGTGTGAGTTCCATGGCCATAAGTGTCTCGTGGCGACCTAGAATCCTTGGTTTCATTGATTGGACTACCTGTATCGGCTTCACAGCCCTTTAGATAAAACCTAGCACCGATCAATTTCTTATTACAGCTTAAGGTTGTGAAATTGGTACCTGTTTCACACTTTCCTTTTCACTTGTTGGGAACAGACCCATATACGGTATCATCGAAGCTCTTGCTTTCAGTCCAAACTCCAGAGTCTATAACACCAGCAATTACATCCTCCATGGTTTTGTTTAATGATGATGATGCATGAAACATGGCAGGAATTCTATCAACCCGAGAAACTCTGGAGTTCTAGTAGTAAACAAGTTGTACTTCTTATCTTGTGAAACTTTTAGAATCCCAGCTTGACTCGACAATAACCGGGCTTCTTCAGCTGTTAAGCTTGTAGTAAAACCACGAATAACTTTTTCATATGTATAGAGAATGTGTGTTGAGGTAGAAACCAACCTCAGGGTTGATTCATACCGGTGTGAGTGGTGATTGAAGCTGGATGGCATTTCTGATTTTGCCATATGAACTATGTATGTTGTCTTCTCCTCGTCATTCCTTTTCAAAGCCAGAGACACATCACAAACAAACAGAATCACAAAAAGAGTTATAGCCTTCGTTAGCATCTTCATGGTAGCCTGCAATAATAAAAGAGAAAAAAGATGAGTGCTTTTGTGTTAGTTACTCTTTGGCTGCAAGTATCATTAAATCTATGTTATGCTTATTATTCTTATTTTTATGCTTTGAAAAGGTAAAAGAACATGAATCCAAGCAGAGTACAAGGATTATATTAGCAGTGGTGGAGCCACATATAAGTGAGGGGATGTAGCTGCATCCCTTTGGACTTTCAAAATTTACACTGCTCAATTTTATTTCTATTTGAACCTTTTAAAAAATTTCTATTGCATCTACTCGAAAGATTTTGCATCTATAGCTCAAGTTTTCATCAGCTCATATAAATAACATGTGACCCAGTTAATAACTTACTTTTGATACTTTCTCTTTTGGTTTTTATATCTTAAGGCACTTACGTTTCTTTTATATTTTTCTAAGGATACATTCCCTTTATATTATTTTCTTATTCATAATATTTTCTTATTAATAATTAAATTTGTGCTGAAGTAAAAATGAAACATTTTGGATTAAACACAATTTTTACAAGTCATATGGAAAGTCTTTACTATTAAACCACACACACACATCCACACACACACACACACACATATATGTGTGCGTGCGCGCACGTGCGTGCTTGCATGTGTTACTTAACATTTCATATAGTTTCAATTTCTTTTTGAAAGATTTGGTAAATTGTATAACTTTATCCTCTTCCATCCTAACTTATAAAACAATTATTTTCTGTCTTAAAATTATAAGAAAAAAAGAAACTTTTTACCCTATTTAATCATGTTGTTTAAAAAAACATCTTTCTCAATTGTTTATTTACTTATTATGATAAAATTAAATGGAAATTATATTTTATTTACACTCTCTCTGATATTCTCCATAAATAATAATCAATAAAAATTGTTTATACTTCTTCCCATGAAACTTATTCAGAGGAGAAAACAAAAAGCTATACCCTAAAATATTGTTTTAGGTTTTTTAATAAGTGTGAATTTATTACTTCTTTTTTTATAATTTAGAACGGATGGAGTATGTCATTCTCCATCTTCCTTTCTATTTTTTTTTTCTTTCCTTTTTATCTTCTTGAGAGACTATAACTATGATCACTTTGACTAAAAAAAACTATGTTTGCTAATTTCTTATTATTTATGATATTCATCTTTCAAATTCTAATTTTCGTGTGGTATATATTGTAATTAGTTATTTGATTGGAAAAAATGATAAAATTAAAAGAAAAAATAACTACAAAAAACTTTGGTATCTCCAATGAAATTAAAAGTCTGAAGCCCCTGACCTAGGATCTTGACTACGCAACTGATATCAGGTTATAAAGTAACAACTTACAAGCATACAACAAACACTGGAGAGTCACAATGTACAACATAATCAATTGATACAATGATACTGAAGGCTAGCTATTTTGATCTGTGATAAATAATCACTTCAAAGGATTCAATTGACATTCAACAACAGAATATTATTACCAAAACATGTAATTAAATAAATGATTTGAAAGTAAACAAGTGGTGCTAACTAAGTAACATCAACAAATTAAAGATTATTACCACATCTTGAATGTACTTAAAAATATGATTTGAAAGTTAACAAGTGCTAACCTCAACAAATACTTCTTCCTCAGAGGGATTTGCAACAAAGGTGAGAGAAAAACTTTTGCAAAGACAACTACAGAAAACAAAAGTAAGAAAATAATATGCATTGCTAAATATGTAATGTGAATCAGAGAACTACACAAAAGTTAGACTTGCCAAAAATGTCATGTGTACCAGAATAAGCAAGTCTTAGTCCCACAACACAAATACTTCACCAACTACACAACAACACTTTTATGAGATACATTTGCTTGATCATGAAGCATAAATTAATGAGTCATGCTATACAGCACGACACACACGCACACAGAAATACATAAGACAGGTTGAAATAACAAGCAATTTACTCAGTAAAAACAAATCTAACACTTCAAATGTAAATACTTAATTCACTTAACACTTTAACAATAATAAGTATTGGAATGTTGGTACTTATCCTAAACCAATCGATAAAACCCAGGCTTAGGTGATTTGGAGAAGTGGCAAAAAAAAAAGGAGTTATAATGTGACTTCTTAAAAACAATTAATTACCTAAACACTAAATGGGTTATTTTAAGTCATAATTTTTTTTAAAATGAAAGCATTTTTGTGACGTACATATGACACGAAAAAGATTGTCGTGCACTTTAGTATTTCCCTAAATTAAATTCATCAAGACACACGCTTAGAGCACCCATATCCATGCCACTCTACATGGGTGGTATAAATGGGTCCCACATAATACTTTATATTACTTCACACTTTCCAATTATTTAAACCACTCAGCTACATTTTCCAAATATCCATACCACTCTTACAAAACTTACAACGGGTCCCACTAATCTTACAATATACTCCAAATTATATTTTACATTAATATATAAAATGTATCTCACAATATACTCAAAATGAATTAAAATATCCAAAAAAATAAATAAAATCAAATGAAAATATATTAAATAACGTACTACTTGACACAAATAAGTTATAAGAAAATACAATAAAAAACACATAAACGTTAAAATAAACTACTAGCACAAAATAAAATAAAAATACATAAACGTTAAAAAAATACATGAACGTTTAAAATAATTTTTAGTTGTGAATATTCTCATGTTGTGTAATATGATGCACGTTCATCTTCAACAATCATGTTGTGTAATATGATGCACGTATCCATTATACGTTTTAGTGCATCCAAGTGCCAAGATCGAGCTGGGTTACGTATGATCGCAAATCGGGATTGGAGAACTCCAAACGCTCGTTCGATATCTTTTCGAGCACCTTCTTGATGTTGGGCATACAATTTTCTCTTATCCCCCTGTGGCATTGGGATGCTTTTCACAAATGTTGCCCATTCGGGATAAATGCCATCTAATAGATAATACCCCATGTTGTATTCTTTACGATTAACTGAAAAATGGACTTCAGGAGCTCGCCCTTGCATAACATCATTGAAGACATCAGATTGGTTCAACACATTGATATCGTTGTTTGAACCCGCTACCCCAAAGAATGCGTGCCAAATCCACAAGTCTTGTGAAGCAACTGCTTCAATCATAACAGTGGGTTTACCATGATCACCTCGAACATATTGCCCTTTCCATGCAACTGGGCAATTTTTCCATTCCCAATGCATACAATCAATACTCCCAAACATAACTGGAAAACCACGTGCCTCCCCCATCTGCAGTAGGCGTTCAATATCTTCGGTGGTTGGCTTTCTCAAGTATTGTGGCCCAAATACACTAATCACACCTCTTGTAAACTTATCAACACATTTTAGTGTCGTGGATTCACCAATTCTCAAATAGTCATCCACACTATCAGCAGATGTTCCATATGCCAACATACGAATAACAGCAGTGCATTTTTGGAGTGGTGAAATACCTGATCTACCAGTTGCATCAACCCTCAGTTGAAAATACTCATCATGTTGACCAAGAGCTTCAACTATGCGAAGGAAGACATGTTTACGCATTCGGTACCTTCGACGGAATTGCTCATCTGTGTACACTGGAGCTTCTGAAAAATAATCATTGAATAACCGATCATGTCCTTCTTCATGATTCCTCTCTATATTTCTTCTTTGACGTCTGGGCTTACTTGAGCTCGCATGTTGCTCTTGACTTTCAAAGTAAAGCCGCACAAGTTCTTCATCCATGTCGTCATTCATGTAATCCATGAACATTTTTGCAATATGGGAAGGATTGGAAGGATCCATGTGAAGAGAAGTTTGGTATTGATTGCGAATAAAATGTGCAAAAGAAAAAAATTAAAGAGATAAAATTAATAGTTCAAATTTAGACAATATAGAGATGGAAAATTATAATAGATTGAAATTTAGACTATGGTGCATTTTATAAGAAGTAAAAACAAGAAAATTTATTGCTATTTGTTTTATCTTGGTTTTCGGGTGTCAAACATTGATTACGTTTGAACCTTTTTAACCGGTGATATCTTATTTTTTCTTGGGAAGGGAAAAAGTAAGCAAAACCCTTGAGAATCGAGGTCCGGGAGTTGTTTTCGCTACGGGAAGGTGTTAGGCACCCATAACGACTATAGTAACCTATAGGAACCGTCTTTAATTTCTACGCGCGCGCTTTATTTTTAAATGCTATTTTGAAATGTTATTTACACCTAAGAATTTACTAAATGAAGAATTGGAGGGAGAAGAATGTTTTTGGATTTTTATTTTAGTTGAATTGAAGGAATTTTGTTCCTTGCCTACGTACCCGATTAAGGGATCAAATCCACCGTAGTTCTCTCTCAAAAAATGTTTTTGTTTTTGTTGATTGATTTTAAGTTTGAAAATTGGATTTTGAAGAATAGAAAGAGGCCTCAAGGGCATGAGATTGGAAAATTGTGAGGTGGAATTAGTCATTTGCAAAAGAGGTCAAAGTATGATTATTTTCATTGGATTTTTGATTAAGAAAATAAAAGGAAAATTCAATGGGATATTGGATCCCAAGGTTTATTTGGAAAGGATTTGAGTGAAGTTGTTCACATTTGTTTGGAAAATTGGGTTTTTTCTAAGTATAAGTCCTAGGCATTCATCTAAACATACAATCCTAAACATACATCTAAACATGCATATTCTAGCTATATAGTGGTGTGTGTGCATGTGTCGGTGCTTGTGTCGGTGTACATCATTAGAGTCCATTGTCCTTTACATCATACCCTAGATACATTCTATGGCCTCTTTGCCAAGAAATTAAAAGCATGAAAGTAAAATATTACAAGAACTCCTAAGTGTTTACATTCTAACTTTGGTACAAATCACATTGCAAGAAAAATAGAGATGAATATAGGATGAAATGGAGATGCTTATGAAATGATGAAACATGAAATGAAAGGAGTTAGTAGGACATGACAATATCAAAGAAGTGAAGTAAGAGAAATACTAGGATATAAAAGATAGAAAATAAGTGCAAACATGGCTAAAATTTGTTCATAAAATGCAAGAACCAAGTGACCTATAATTCTCACATTCCAATTACATTTTAAAGGTTTAGAAACAAGTTTTTGGAATGGGAATTAAGGCTACATGATTTACTTGACATTTTAAAACAAATTTGGAGCATATTTACATTATTTAACTACTTAATGACTTGTAAGCTAAGTAACCTACCAAAATTCACAATTATGCAACAAAATTAAACACAAACAGTAGCTAAACCCTATGAAATCAAGTGGCATAGGTCACTAAAATTCAACAAGCAATTTGGATTGAAATCAAGCAAAGTTTCACTTATTTTTAGCACAAAATATGACAAAACTAGTAAGAAAATTAACACCTCATTTTTTAACCAATTTTAACATGTGAAAATTACCACAAAATGCTACAAAAATATCAAGAAGCCTACATGAATTTTTTTGGAATTTTTTAGAGATTTTTTAGACACAAACACATGTAAAATTTCACAATTTTTAACAAAAAATGGTAAACTTTTAACAAGAAAATGCTACATATTTTGTAACCAAGATTTGACACATGACAACATCACAAAAATATCAAGAAAATGATCAAGAACACATAGGAATTTTTAAAGGTTTTTTAGGCTAAAAAATGTGCAAGAAAAATCACTAATTTCACCAAGAATGGAAAAAAATGCCTCAAATATTTCTTCTCAGGCTTTAACACAAGACAATGTCACAAAGATGTTAAGAAAAATATCAAGAACACATAGAAAAAATTTTAGGATTTTTCATGAAAAGATTAAATGGACAGGGGTGCAATTAACAAAAAATTTACTAAAACGTACAGAAAAAGGGGGGTGTAAACAGCATACTGAAAAAAAATGAAGCATTTGGGCTGCAAGATGGGACCAAGGGAGGTTGGACCGGTTCAGGAACGGGTCGGTTCAACCGAACCGGTCCAACAAGAATAGCATACAAGCAGCAGCGCTGCACTTCTCTTCTCCCTTCATTCATTCTTTTTTTTTCACCAAAAACATGTTCATGCTCAAAGTTCCCACAACACATAGATCCAAACATTCAAATTCAGCACTTTTGAAAACAAATTCTTGAATGAAAATCACAACAAGGAAAGGATTAACATGGTTACCTCTTACACAAATTGGAGAATACTTCTTGCTTGCTTTGCCGGTTCTTCCTTCTTCTTCGTATGGTCCGATTCGTTCTTCTTCCCCCTTCACGTTTTGTTCCTCTTCAAAAATGGCTTATGTGTTGCTGTTCTTGATTTGTTCTTGCTGCACCATTCTTTCTTCTTCTTTTCTCACTTCATTTTCGGTTTTGGAATGGATGTGTTGGTGATGATGATGATTGTGATTGTGTTGAGGGTTGAATGCAGATTTTGAAGATGTTGTTGATGCCAAAAGATGAATCCAGAATTGAAATGATGAAGGTTGTTGTTAGTTGTTGAAGGTTTGGTTATGGAGAATTGGTGAAGGTTGAAGATGAAGTTGTAATGATTTTGTGGTTGTTTATGGTGGTTATGGAGGTTAGAGGAGTTAGTTAGGGTGGAGGAGAAAGTTTGTTGTGGTGGTTGAAAGTTGGTTGTGGTGGTGGAAGTGGTGGAAAAAAAGTGGTTATGGTGGTGGTGATGAGTGGCCACGTGAGAGAGAAGAGAAGAGGGAAAGAGGAAAAAATTGTTTTGTGATTTTTTTGTGGAATTTGTAAAAAATGATTGGTGTTGAAAATTTGACCATGGTTTGACTTATATAGGTGATGTGAGAATGCTTTGGGCCAATGAGACAATGCCATGTGTACTTGACTTGTAACAAACTTTTGTGGACCAATAACATTTGGACACGTGGCACTTGGACTCTAACAAACTAAAAAAGGATTAAAATGCAAATAACAAAAGTACGAGGACTAAAATGAAAATTAAACTAAAATTGAATTGAAAAAGTAAATTGAAAATTAACGTAAAGCGAGACGATTAAAAACACAAAGCAGATTAAAATGAAACAGAGATATTATGTGAAATGACCAAAATGCCCCTAGGGGCTTAAAACGACTAAAAATGACTCAGATGAAATTTTAAAATGGATTTTTAACAGGAGATTAAAGCAAGAACTTATACAAGACTCAGAGACAATTTTTAGAATTTAAACAGAGTTTTAACACATGAAAAGACTAAAATGCCCCTAGGGGCAAAATTGACTCGAAATGACTTCAAATGCAATTTTAAAAGGGATTCTGACATAGAATTGAAATGAAGACTTATTCAAACTATTTGAAAGGACTCAAACAAAATTTTAAAAGATTGAAAGAAATTTTAACACATGAAATGACTAAAATGCCCCTAGGGGCTAAACTGACTAAAAAATGACCCAACTGATGTTTTCTGAAATGAATTTTGACATGAGATTGAAACAAGGAAAGACTCAAACAATTTTCAAAGATTAAAATGAGTTGAATGCAGGAAATGACTAAAATACCCTTTTATGTGAATTTTGCAAATAACATTGAAATAAAATGCAGAGAAAGATGCAATTGATCAGAGACATATCAAATGACTTATAATGCAAGAAAAGAAGAATTGAACAAGTATTTTTAGGTCCAAAATTAGGGTATAACAGCTGCCCCTATTTAAGTTTCTTTGTCCGGGGAGTCAAGAGACGAAGTCTTAGAATTGACGGGACGAAGATACTTAAATATTAACATTTGCACTGCTTTTGGACATAAAAATACACTTTCAGATTTTCAAACAAACACGAATGCCATGCAACATTTCATTTATGGATGCAAGACAATCGAACCGGAATCTACGGGCTGTGTCACACCACCAAGGGATTTATAGACATCAAGGTAGAAAGGACGGGCAACAAATAGACAGGTACAAGCTGTTCTTTGGATCGAACTAGCCACTTGACCAAGGAATACAAAGCAAGAGATAGGTGCAAGCTGTTCTTGGGATCGAACTTGGTACTTGACCTGAAACATAGACATATAGGCAGATACGAGCTGTTCTTTGGATCGAACTTGACACTTGATTGAAAATACAAACAGATAGGCAGACACAAACTGTTCTTGGGATCGAACTGGCTGTTTGGCCGGAGATATAGACAAAAGGGTAGATACAAACTGTTCTTTGGATCGAACTTGCCGTTGGATTATCACCACATCATGGGGGGTAGGTGCAAACTGTTCTTTTAGATCGAACTTGCCGTTTGACCGGTAACAAAGCATGAGCTGGGTACAAACTGTTCTTTCTAGATCGAACTTGTCGTTTGACCGATAACAAAGCATAAGCTGGGTACAAACTGTTCTTCAAATCGAACTTGCCGTTTGTCCGGAAGCATAGGTATATAAGCAGGTACAAGTGGTTCTTTCTGGATCGAACCTGGCACTTGACCAGTAACAAGATACAAATTGAAAATCTGGTTTAACAAGATACCAATTGAGGGTAAATTGTCATTGACTTGATTTGAAAATAGACATGACCATTTTTGTTGGCCCAAGAGTAAATTGAGAGTAAATTGACATTGATTTGAATTGAAAATTGACATTGAAAGTTGAAATTGACATTGACATTGACATTGGCTTGCAAATTGAAATTGACATTGACATTGACATTGACATTGGCTTGGAAATTGAAATTGACATTGACATTTGATATTGACATTGACATTGGCATTGGATATTGACATTGACATTGATATTGGCATTGGATATTGACATTTGACATTGACATTGGCATTGGATATTGACATTTGACATTGACATTTGACATTGGCATTGGATATTGACATTGATATTGACATTGACATTGACATTGGCATTTGGATATTGACATTTGACATTGACATTTGACATTGACATTGGCATTGACATTGGATATTGACATTTGACATTGACATTTGACATTGAAATTGAGATTGGAGATTGACATTGCTTCGAATTTGACAATTGAAATTGAAATTGAGATTGGAAATTGCTTCGAATTTGACAGTTGAAATCGAAATGGAGATTGGAAATTGCTTCGAATTTGACAGTTGACATGATTTGAGATTGAGATTGGAAATTGCTTCGAATTTGACAATTGGAATTGAATTTGACAGCTGGAATTGAAATTGACAGTTGGAATTGAGTTTGACAGTTGAAACTTGGATTGAATTTGGCAGTTGAGAGTTGGATATGCAACATGTATGCATGGTATAGCAAGATTATTGGATGTATGAGCACATAAAATGCATGATTATGCATGTACGAATGCTTGGAATGCATGATTGGTTGGCAGTTTGACAGAGAAGTTTCACAAAGGCAGATGAGACATTGGAAGATTGGGCACGTAGTGGCTCGTGCTGCAACATATTCACAGGGGAAAAACCTCTTTGGAGAGACCGTCGTTGAGAGACGTATCAAAACCATGGCTGAGGGCAATAAAACTTGTAAAGGAGGACCCTTGGAAGGTTCTTGGATACAGGTCGCCGTTGCTAGGTGTGTCAGTGCTGGGTGAACATTGAATGTTCGCGTCTGTGGTCAATGCTTTTCAATTTTTCATTCTTTCATTTTTCATTTTCAAACCCCACTTTTGTCTGAACCGCCCTTTCGGGTTTTCGATTCACCGGGGAATAGAATTCTTTTCATTGCCCCATTTTTGCCTGAATTGCCTTCATAGGTTGTCAATCAGCGGGGTGCTCATTTTTTGCCTAAGCCGCCCTTTCGGGTTTTCAACTTAGCGAGCTTTTCATTTTCATTCTTTCATTTTCTTTTCATTCTGTTTTTTCAATCTTGCCATTGACCACAGATCATCCTGGGGAGTATCCTGCTTGTAACATGTATTGAAATAGACATTGACATTCATTTATTCATGCATGTTTCATTGAAATGTACCCTGTTGCTCAGGTTTGCTTTCAAAATAGACAGCAAAAGATTTTTAGTTTTCAAAAGATGTTTGTTTCAGACATTGACATTATCAAATAGAAAGAAAGTATTTTGTATATAGTATTGAAAGTAGAAAGAAGAATAGAGTTTCAAACAAATAGCACAGGCTCAAATTGATGTAGAAGAGTGAGAGTCAGCCAAAGGCATGACTTCACGGATTTACAAAGCTTGGAAAATGGTAATTTTATTGGTTGGTGATACATTGAACACGATGACCGCTACATTTCATAGAAATTTTGAATTCACAAGTACAGAAGCCTCCGATGAAGACGATCATTGACAGTTGCAGATGCCCCAAGGGGTGATGGTGATTGGCCAGATATAGTTACTTGTCTTTTATCAACCTCATTTTTGCATGAACCGCCCTTTCGGGTTTTCGGCTCATCGAGGCGCTCATTCTTGCCTGAGTTGCGTACAATCTCAGCGAGCTCTTTCATATTCATTTTTTGTCCCTAACTTTTGCCTGGATCGCCCTTTCGGGTTTTCGATCCACCGGGAAGCGCATTTTTGCCTAGGCCGCCCTTTCGGGTTTTCGACCTACCACGCTGTTCTTTTCTTTTTAGACAAAGTATTTCTTGACTATATCGGCATTAACAGGATTTGGGAGTTCAACACCATCCATGTGTGTAAGAATCAAAGCACCACCAGAGAAAGCCTTCTTGACAACATATGGACCTTCATAGTTAGGTGTCCACTTGCCCCTCGGGTCGGGTTGCTGACTTATCCTTCTTTTCAATACAAGTTCGCCTTCCTTGAATTCTCGAGGTCGGACTTTCTTGTCAAAAGCATTCTTCATTCGCACTTGATACAACTGTCCATGAGTCATAGCATCCATACGTTTCTCTTCAATCAGATTCAATTAATCATACCGACTTTGACACCATTCAGCCTCAGTTAATTTTGCTTCCATGATTACTCGAAGAGATGGAATCTCCACTTCCAGAGGGAGAACTGCTTCCATGCCATACACAAGAGAGAAAGGAGTTGCCCCGGTTGAACTTCGCACTGTAGTACGGTAACCATGCAAGGCAAACGGTAGCATTTCATGCCAGTCTTTGTAAGTAGTGACCATCTTCTGAACAATCTTCTTGATGTTCTTGTTAGCGGCCTCAACTGCACCATTCATCTGAGGTCTATAAGGAGAAGAGTTGTGATGTTCAATTTTGAATTCTTCACATAAAGCTTGCATCATGCTATTGTTCAGATTGGAACCATTGTCAGTGATGATCTTGTTGGGAACACCATATCGACAGATGATGTTATTCTTGATAAACTTGACAACCACTTGCTTGGTCACATTGGCATAGGAGGCAGCTTCCACCCACTTGGTGAAATAGTCAATTGCCACTAGAATGAAACGATGTCCATTGGAAGCTTCTTGTTTATCAACACATCTTAACAAGACCATGTCATAGTTCCTCTTGTATAGGATTTCTCCGTCCAGAAGGAATCTGCTAGCCCATCGTCTCAAGGTCTTTTTATCCCTGTTGGAAGCACCAGGTGGATATTCACGATTCTGCAAGAATTGTTTGATGTTGTGATACCAAGGCTTTTTATCATTCACATCTTCATCAGCCTGATCTGGCATATTTTCAATAGTAAACACGTGAGCGGGTCTATCAAGACGCTGCACCTTGATTACGGGCACGTCATTCCAATGATTGACACGAAACATGGAAGACAAAGTAACAAGAGCATCAGCCATTTGATTTTCGTCCCGAGGGATATGGTGTAGCTCAACCTTTGTAAAGTATGTCAACAGACGTCTTGCATAGTCACGGTAAGGGATCAGCTTCTCATGATGAGTCTCCCATTCACCCTTTATCTGATTAATAACAAGTGCAGAATCTCCATAGATGTCGAGGTGTTTGATTCTCAGGTCAAGGGCTTCTTCGATGCCCAAGATGCATGCTTCATATTCAGCTATGTTGTTTGTGCATTCGAAAGTTATTCGAGTGGTGAAAGGAATGTGATGCCCCTGTGGAGTTACAATGATGGCTCCAATTCCTTTACCATAAGCATTAACAGCACCATCAAACACTAAGCCCCATTTACTATTGGGATCTGGCCCTTCATTGGTCAGTGGTTCTTCACAGTCTTTTGCTTTCAGATACATGACCTCTTCATCAGGGAAATCAAACTTAATTGGTTGGTAATCATCAAGAGGTTGACAAGCAAGATGTTCAGCAAGGATGCTTCCTTTGATTGCTTTCTGAGCTTTGTACACAATATCATATTCAGACAACAACATTTGCCAACGTGCGATCTTTCCAGTAACAGCAGGCTTTTCAAAGATGTACTTGATTGGATCCATTCGGGAAATCAACCAAGTTGTATGATTCACCATATAATGACGCAGGCGTTTGGCAGCCCAAGCTAAAGCACAACATGTCTTTTCAAGCATTGCATACCGAGTCTCACAGTCGGTGAACTTCTTGCTCAGATAGTAGATGGCATGCTCTTTCTTACCAGTCTCATCTTGTTGACCGAGAACACAGCCCACTGAATCATCTAACACTGACAGATACATAATCAAAGGCCTTCCTTCCACTGGCGGGACAAGGATAGGTGGCTCCAACAGGTACTCTTTAATGCTATCAAAAGCTTCCTGACATTCATCATTCCATACAACAGGCTGATTCTTTCTGAGCAATTTGAAAATTGGACCGCAAGTAGTAGTCATGTGAGATATGAATCTAGAAATGTAATTCAGACGTCCGAGGAAGCCTCTGACTTGCTTTTCAGTTTGCGGGGCCGGCATCTCTCTGATGGCTCGGACTTTATCGGGATCAACTTCAATGCCTCTCTGGCTGACAATGAAGCCTAGCAACTTTCCAGATCTTACACCGAATGTACACTTGTTAGGATTCAACCGCAGCTTATACTTTCTCAATCTTTCAAACATCTTTTTCAAATACACAACATGCTGCTCTTCATCACTTGACTTTACAATCATATCATCAACATATACTTCAATCTCTTTGTGAATCATATCATGAAACAGAGTAGTCATACCCCTTTGATAGGTAGCACCAGCATTTATCAAGCCAAACGGCATCACTTTATAACAAAATGTTCCCCACGGAGTGATGAAGGACGTCTTTTCTCTATCTTCCGGAGACATTCGTATCTGGTTATAGCCAGAGAAACCATCCATGAAAGAGAACACTTTGGATTGAGCAGTACTGTCAACAAGCACATCAATATGAGGCAATGGGAAGTTATCTTTCGGACTGGCTTTGTTCAAGTCTCTGTAATCAACACACATTCGGACTTTCCCATCTTTCTTTGGTACTGGCACGATGTTGGCAATCCACTCAGGATATTCAGCTGTCATGAGGAAACCCGCATCAATTTGCTTCTGTACTTCAGCCTTGATCTTAAGAGCCATGTCTGGACGAGACCTTCTCAATTTCTGTTTGACAGGAGGACATTCAGGTCTTGTCGGTATCCGGTGTTCCACAATCTTGGGATCTAGACCCGGCATATCTTCATAGGACCATGCAAAGACATCTGGATAATCATGGAGAAGCTGAATAATCTTCTTTTTCACCTCTGGCTCAAGTGCAGCACCGATCTTGATCTCTCGCTTATTCTCTTCAGTACCCAGGTTGATGAGTTCAACTTCTTCCTGGTGAGGCTGAATGGCTCTTCTTTCTTGCTCAAGCAGTCGAGTGATCTCATACGGTATCTCTTCATAGTCATCATCCTCATCCTCGGCTTCATATACAGGGAATTCAAAATTTGGAGGAACCATAGGGTCACTGTGTTCAACGGGTTTATTATGGTTCAATCTGCATAATATGATTGGGATGATTTTTTTAGAAAAATGTTTTCTATGCAGATTTTTGAAATTAATAAGAAAACACAGATGTTTTGGTTTTTTCTGGCATTACCATTATTTCCAAGAAAAAGGCACTAAAAAATAAAAACAAAGAGTCGTGAGAAAGACGACAACTTTTTATTGATTAACGGCAATGCCGAAACAATCACGCCCTTACAAAGATATCACTTTCGCCTTGGGCAAAGCGAAAGGATTGTTATTTTGAAAACAAAAACATGAGCAACAAGACACATTACATGGAAGCATGCATGACTAAAGGAACATCAATGGCCTCCCAATTTCTCACAGTGCCTCCTGGTATAACAAATGTAGGCACGTGACTACTTTCAGCAGCATCTTCAGCAATAGCATTGATGAACCCAGCACTGTAGAAAGTTCCCTTTGAAATACCAGAGGTTGGGGAGAATCCAAGGCCCTCTTTACGCTTGTTTTCCAGAATCTGAATCACTTTGCCCCAGCCAGCAGCTTGCCCTGCTTGGACAGCCTTCTGGGCATCTTTCAGCGAGGCCATGCTAGCACCAGCCCTCCGGGGTTCTGCACCCTCAACAGTCAATCCTTGAAACGACGTCCCTTCAGCGGACCCTGCTTCAACACAAGAGAAAGATGATACTTGGCTAACTAGATATGCTTCTTCACCATGCACAGTGACGATCTTACCGTTCCTCATGAACTTGAGCTTCTGATGCAAAGTGGAAGTTACCGCTCCAGCGTCATGGATCCATGGTCTTCCGAGGAGACAACTGTAGGAAGCATTGATGTCCATAACTTGGAAAGTAATCTGAAACGTCTCAGGACCAATGGTAATTGGCAAATCCACTTCCCCGAGAACATCTTTGCGGGATCCATCGAAAGCCTTAACCAGATAGCTGCTACCCCTCAGGGAGATCCCATGATGACTTAATTGCCTTAGTGTGGATTCAGGCATTACATTCAGAGACGATCCAGTGTCCACCAATACGTTGGATATCATATCAGACCCACAGTGTACTGAGATATGTAGAGCCAAGTTGTGGCGTTTCCCTGCTTCGGAGAGCTCATCATCACCAAACCCCAAGTTGTTGCAGGCGGTAATATTACTTACTATCCCATCAAATTGATCCACAGAGACTTCGTGGTCAACATAAGCTTGCTCCAGTATCTTTATTAACACCTTCCTATGAGCTTCTGAGCTCATGAGCAGAGACATGATGGATATCTTTGACGGAGTTTGCAGCAGCTGGTCAACAATTTTATAGTCGCTTTTCTTGATAAGCCTCAGGATTTCGTCCAGATTGGACTCTTCAATGGGCTGGCCCGAGGGGCTGGCATTCTCTTCCTCAAGGTTAGCCATGTTTCTTTTCTTGTACAATCTTGTTTGATGAATTCTAGCCGGTTGGTAAACCTTACGAGCACGAGCCACCTTTCAGACTGCGGCGGAAAAACCAGGAGACAATGAGCACGGGAAGCCATTTGTGACCGATGAATGATGCATATGATGCATGATATGCAAATGCGAAAAGACTCTTTTTTTGTCAGAAGGCTTGTCAAAGTGGTTGTGAACATCACGGAGAAACACGGTTTTATTTGAAGATCTTGAGCAAAACTAGAAGTTTAGTTGAGATGGTATCACTTGGTGTTTATATCCGTGACGTTCAAAAGATGACTTGTCTAAGTCCTCCGATAAATGCATGGGAAAAAGTTTATGCATGTATGCATGTATGCATGAATGCATGATTATGTTCAAGTTCGGAGAAAACATGGTGGGTTGAAGTTCAAAGTCAAGGAGTCATGGGTGGACACGGTGTCCGGTGAGTCTAGGGCTTTAGGATAATAGTAACCGGGTTCTAAAAAAGGTTCCCAAGTTACAACCTCTCCGACGTATCTCATGGTGTCACGAGACAACACTCGCTCCATGATTATACGTGGAAGGTCTAACTTGAGTGTAGTATCGCGTGACGACTAAAACTCGAGACGACACTCGGTTTAGCCTCCGCACTACGTCCTAGAAAATGGCCATGGATGGGTTTGGTTATCTACAGTTCATAGCGTCATAGAACAATTAGAAGTAAAGTGCCTAAACGCGACAACCCGCGCCGACAACATCACCTCCAAAATGCCTCAGCTATGTGGGATTGATCGCATAATCCAAAACACGAGGCAACCCCCGGAATGAATTGTCGATTATATCCCCCCTAAATCCTAAGTTCACTCAGCCCGGGTGCAGGACTTTTGATATTCTCACCCCACACGTTTGCAAGAATTTAAACATTTATTCACATAGGAAAGCAAGTAAAAGAAGCAAGTAAAAAATACAAGCGCAAGCGTGGAAATAAAGACTAGGCGTAACTCTCGAATCCCCAGTGAAGTCGCCAGCTGTTTTATCTTGGTTTTCGGGTGTCAAACATTGATTACGTTTGAACCTTTTTAACCGGTGATATCTTATTTTTTCTTGGGAAGGGAAAAAGTAAGCAAAACCCTTGAGAATCGAGGTCCGGGAGTTGTTTTCGCTACGGGAAGGTGTTAGGCACCCATAACGACTATAGTAACCTATAGGAACCGTCTTTAATTTCTACGCGCGCGCTTTATTTTTAAATGCTATTTTGAAATGTTATTTACACCTAAGAATTTACTAAATGAAGAATTGGAGGGAGAAGAATGTTTTTGGATTTTTATTTTAGTTGAATTGAAGGAATTTTGTTCCTTGCCTACGTACCCGATTAAGGGATCAAATCCACCGTAGTTCTCTCTCAAAAAATGTTTTTGTTTTTGTTGATTGATTTTAAGTTTGAAAATTGGATTTTGAAGAATAGAAAGAGGCCTCAAGGGCATGAGATTGGAAAATTGTGAGGTGGAATTAGTCATTTGCAAAAGAGGTCAAAGTATGATTATTTTCATTGGATTTTTGATTAAGAAAATAAAAGGAAAATTCAATGGGATATTGGATCCCAAGGTTTATTTGGAAAGGATTTGAGTGAAGTTGTTCACATTTGTTTGGAAAATTGGGTTTTTTCTAAGTATAAGTCCTAGGCATTCATCTAAACATACAATCCTAAACATACATCTAAACATGCATATTCTAGCTATATAGTGGTGTGTGTGCATGTGTCGGTGCTTGTGTCGGTGTACATCATTAGAGTCCATTGTCCTTTACATCATACCCTAGATACATTCTATGGCCTCTTTGCCAAGAAATTAAAAGCATGAAAGTAAAATATTACAAGAACTCCTAAGTGTTTACATTCTAACTTTGGTACAAATCACATTGCAAGAAAAATAGAGATGAATATAGGATGAAATGGAGATGCTTATGAAATGATGAAACATGAAATGAAAGGAGTTAGTAGGACATGACAATATCAAAGAAGTGAAGTAAGAGAAATACTAGGATATAAAAGATAGAAAATAAGTGCAAACATGGCTAAAATTTGTTCATAAAATGCAAGAACCAAGTGACCTATAATTCTCACATTCCAATTACATTTTAAAGGTTTAGAAACAAGTTTTTGGAATGGGAATTAAGGCTACATGATTTACTTGACATTTTAAAACAAATTTGGAGCATATTTACATTATTTAACTACTTAATGACTTGTAAGCTAAGTAACCTACCAAAATTCACAATTATGCAACAAAATTAAACACAAACAGTAGCTAAACCCTATGAAATCAAGTGGCATAGGTCACTAAAATTCAACAAGCAATTTGGATTGAAATCAAGCAAAGTTTCACTTATTTTTAGCACAAAATATGACAAAACTAGTAAGAAAATTAACACCTCATTTTTTAACCAATTTTAACATGTGAAAATTACCACAAAATGCTACAAAAATATCAAGAAGCCTACATGAATTTTTTTGGAATTTTTTAGAGATTTTTTAGACACAAACACATGTAAAATTTCACAATTTTTAACAAAAAATGGTAAACTTTTAACAAGAAAATGCTACATATTTTGTAACCAAGATTTGACACATGACAACATCACAAAAATATCAAGAAAATGATCAAGAACACATAGGAATTTTTTAGGAATTTTTAAAGGTTTTTTAGGCTAAAAAATGTGCAAGAAAAATCACTAATTTCACCAAGAATGGAAAAAAATGCCTCAAATATTTCTTCTCAGGCTTTAACACAAGACAATGTCACAAAGATGTTAAGAAAAATATCAAGAACACATAGAAAAATTTTTAGGATTTTTCATGAAAAGATTAAATGGACAGGGGTGCAATTAACAAAAAATTTACTAAAACGTACAGAAAAAGGGGGGTGTAAACAGCATACTGAAAAAAAATGAAGCATTTGGGCTGCAAGATGGGACCAAGGGAGGTTGGACCGGTTCAGGAACGGGTCGGTTCAACCGAACCGGTCCAACAAGAATAGCATACAAGCAGCAGCGCTGCACTTCTCTTCTCCCTTCATTCATTCTTTTTTTTTCACCAAAAACATGTTCATGCTCAAAGTTCCCACAACACATAGATCCAAACATTCAAATTCAGCACTTTTGAAAACAAATTCTTGAATGAAAATCACAACAAGGAAAGGATTAACATGGTTACCTCTTACACAAATTGGAGAATACTTCTTGCTTGCTTTGCCGGTTCTTCCTTCTTCTTCGTATGGTCCGATTCGTTCTTCTTCCCCCTTCACGTTTTGTTCCTCTTCAAAAATGGCTTATGTGTTGCTGTTCTTGATTTGTTCTTGCTGCACCATTCTTTCTTCTTCTTTTCTCACTTCATTTTCGGTTTTGGAATGGATGTGTTGGTGATGATGATGATTGTGATTGTGTTGAGGGTTGAATGCAGATTTTGAAGATGTTGTTGATGCCAAAAGATGAATCCAGAATTGAAATGATGAAGGTTGTTGTTAGTTGTTGAAGGTTTGGTTATGGAGAATTGGTGAAGGTTGAAGATGAAGTTGTAATGATTTTGTGGTTGTTTATGGTGGTTATGGAGGTTAGAGGAGTTAGTTAGGGTGGAGGAGAAAGTTTGTTGTGGTGGTTGAAAGTTGGTTGTGGTGGTGGAAGTGGTGGAAAAAAAGTGGTTATGGTGGTGGTGATGAGTGGCCACGTGAGAGAGAAGAGAAGAGGGAAAGAGGAAAAAATTGTTTTGTGATTTTTTTGTGGAATTTGTAAAAAATGATTGGTGTTGAAAATTTGACCATGGTTTGACTTATATAGGTGATGTGAGAATGCTTTGGGCCAATGAGACAATGCCATGTGTACTTGACTTGTAACAAACTTTTGTGGACCAATAACATTTGGACACGTGGCACTTGGACTCTAACAAACTAAAAAAGGATTAAAATGCAAATAACAAAAGTACGAGGACTAAAATGAAAATTAAACTAAAATTGAATTGAAAAAGTAAATTGAAAATTAACGTAAAGCGAGACGATTAAAAACACAAAGCAGATTAAAATGAAACAGAGATATTATGTGAAATGACCAAAATGCCCCTAGGGGCTTAAAACGACTAAAAATGACTCAGATGAAATTTTAAAATGGATTTTTAACAGGAGATTAAAGCAAGAACTTATACAAGACTCAGAGACAATTTTTAGAATTTAAACAGAGTTTTAACACATGAAAAGACTAAAATGCCCCTAGGGGCAAAATTGACTCGAAATGACTTCAAATGCAATTTTAAAAGGGATTCTGACATAGAATTGAAATGAAGACTTATTCAAACTATTTGAAAGGACTCAAACAAAATTTTAAAAGATTGAAAGAAATTTTAACACATGAAATGACTAAAATGCCCCTAGGGGCTAAACTGACTAAAAAATGACCCAACTGATGTTTTCTGAAATGAATTTTGACATGAGATTGAAACAAGGAAAGACTCAAACAATTTTCAAAGATTAAAATGAGTTGAATGCAGGAAATGACTAAAATACCCTTTTATGTGAATTTTGCAAATAACATTGAAATAAAATGCAGAGAAAGATGCAATTGATCAGAGACATATCAAATGACTTATAATGCAAGAAAAGAAGAATTGAACAAGTATTTTTAGGTCCAAAATTAGGGTATAACACTATTGCCATTGCAATTTAGCCGTTGTTCAACGGTAAAAATATTTAGGCTTCAGTTTTGAAAAGCAAGGTGAGAAAATAGCCAAATCAATTTTCAATTCATTATAATATTATTTAGAGGTGTATGAATTCTGAATTGCTACCGTTGCCAAAGTATACCACGTATCCATTTTATACCACTCTTACCACATCAAATAGTGGTGTCTTTACTGACAAGCACTGTGGCATGGTTGAAAAAGCAACTTAAGCACCCCGCGATAT
Organism: Medicago sativa; assembly: GCF_051527215.1. NCBI lineage: Eukaryota > Viridiplantae > Streptophyta > Magnoliopsida > Fabales > Fabaceae > Medicago > Medicago sativa. Next base: position 8,300,966 of record NC_140753.1, read on the forward strand.
TTGTGCTCTTAATTCATTAGAGAACTACAAAAATTAGACTTGCCAAAAATGTCATGTGGACCAACGTTCAAAATTACATGTATGAATCAGAATAAGCAAGTTTAAGTCCCACAACACAAACACTTCACTAACTACACAACAACACTTTTATGAGATACATTTCTTGATCACAAAGCTTAAATTAAATTCATCAAGACACACGCTTAAATTGAATTCATTAGACACACATAAGTATTAATAAATAAAGTATGAAAGAGGTAAAAATTAAATAATTAGATTGATGTATTAACATGCAAGCAAATGTATCTAAATAATTTATTTCTCAACTTTTTTTTTTGGTTGATTCTCCACTTTTATTTTGTTTTCCTTTTCCATTTATCATATCATATAATCCTAAAAACTATTAATTGAAATTAATAAATCATTGGAGTACTGCGTCCATTTCTAATTTCTAAAACAAAGATTTTAAATTAAGATGGCCTGTTTTAGTGTGGCTAAGATAGAAGGTGAACGAGTCCTAATCTTAATTCTAACAAGTTGTTGTTATCTGCTAGCTATTAGCTGCATAATCCTATTTATCCTGTTTGGTTGATCAATGTGATCAACAATATTATTCGTGTTACTGAATGTGGCAGTGCTTGGTATGCTTGTATTATTATGGTTTAGTGCATAACTAAAGACATATGTTACTTGATGTAGCTCAAGTAGTGCCATCTTAATAACAAAATCTAATTGTAATGCTTATTTTATGATAGATGGCAACAAATGTTGATAGTAGTGTTTCATGGTGATATCATTGTTTTCAGCCAACAAAAGTGACCTGGATACATATTCTTCATTTAGTTAATAATAACTAATACCATTTTCTAGATAATTTTTTATCCAAAAAATAGTTTCTTCACCATTACCTAATTTTCTATATAATTTTTCAGCAAACCAGCCTCTTTTGAATCCCCACACTCCTATCTAGATAGTTGTAAATCGTCTGATGGATATTGAAAAGTTTTTGAGAACAGTGTTACTCATTATCACAAAAGTTTAGAATTGTCGATGCCAAATTTAGATTGGAGACCAGCAAAAGATCAAAATAACAATTAAAATATTATTAATCTCAAGAATCTTGGACCAATCATTCTTATTCTTATCATACTTATATCTAATCTTTGTTAACAATGCTAATAACTTTGCAAACCCTAAACCTAAATGGTTTTGGCTCCAAAACAAGGAAGACCGTTGGATCTCATCATTTGGCTAAGCATGCATCTCATCCTTTGATCTAATCTGAGTCAAACTTTCAAATTTGATGTATATTTCCTATGGTTTTGACTCATTATTATCCTCCAATTCCCAAATTGACTCCACACTTATCGATGCCCACCTCTTTCTCCTTCATTTCTAACGTTCTCTTCTCTCCTCTCCCATTATTCCTTCTAGCCTGCTTTGACGAGGTCGGCGGTGGAGTGGCGAGATCCTCAGATAATTCCAACGGTGGTATGAAGGTCATGGTGTGATTAGACAGGAACTCAGAAACTGTTGATGACCCATTTCTATTTGTGAAATTATTGATTATACAGGATATTGCATCGTTTAGTGGGTTAGTCTTCTTCTTCCTTACTTTGCTCAGTTTGTGCTCAAGAATTTATTTATTATTTAAAACCGTAATCATGTTCACCATCCCTACTTTGAACATCATATTTGCCTGTGAGATTGATTGAATTCTCTGTTTATTTTCGTTTTAGTTATGGTGTTTAACTATTGTTGTAGTTGGAATATATTTTTGGTCAAACTCTAATTTGATTTTATTGTTGCTTCTAAGCTCAATCAACTTTTTATGTATTTTGGGTTTGCCTTTTCTTTTTTCCCACGATGTCGTTTCTCTTCCTTTGTTTCTTTGCAAGATTAAATTCCATCTTCAATTATTGTTGTTTTTTTTTATCCTATTCATATATGGATTTTTATTTCAATCAATTGCAACCTTGGTTTTTTCTTTTAGTTTTAGAATATGATTTTGCAATTTGGTTTTCAAGGGTTTTACCGTAAAAGTGTACATGTAGAGACTACCTGCCGATGAAATTCGTATCAAGGAAAGGACCCTAGAGTCACGACCCTCTGTGTTCAGTAAAAAGGAAGAACACGGTTGAATGAATTCAATACAGGTGCATCCAGATAACTATATTAGGAAGACTGGATTCATTGTTGACGGTGTATCGTGTGATTGCAAGCTAAACGATATCTCTTGAATTTCATTTTTCTATTTGTTTTTAGGGATTTTGAGGGGATAATCATGATATTTTGAAAGCTTATGAAATTTTTTTATTTTGAGTTTGATTTTATATGCCCACCGATCTTGATTTATATATTTTGGGGGTTGAAAGTTTGATTTTGTGTCAATGTTAATAATAATCTATAATTTGTGTTTTCAACAGTCCTTTTTGTGTTCTAAGGTAGATAGTAGAAATTGAATTGTGAACAGCATGGTGACTTTTGTTTAATTGTTTCTTATGTAATAACCTTTGAGAAAGATCTATTAACAAACCACATAAGATGATAAAATACCATGTTTTTTATTTCTGTTTTATCTGATACCGGATTTTGTCTCTATTCTGGATCATGATGTTTAGTTTATTTTCTTGAAACTATTGCTGTTTTCGGTGTACTCTTTTTTGAACCTAAGACCTAAGTGTCTCATATACTATCCTTTCATGTTGCTGTCAAATAATTTGTCTGAATGAATCAAAGTTTTTTCTGATATTAATACTTTTGCTGATTTCGGTTTTACCTATATGCAAAGTCATTTGCGTTTGAGAATTGGTGCTTTGAGGCTTTGATTATAAGCCTATTAATTCAGACAAGATATTGGAGTAAGAATTACATTCATAATGAATGCGAACCGGGTGTAATAACAATAAGTTATGTGCTGGTGTAGATGAGGGATATGTGAAAGATATCATATTTAAGTTTTATAGTCTATAAATGAAACATTGCTAAATCCTATGGATGTGTGATCAGGTTCATATCAGCCACTAAAAGGGTTGTCCCACCGATAACAAAATAATTTCTATTCACTAAGTATGCAACTTATTTGAGACTGTTTATGACTAATATCGTTACGGGACCTTTCCGTCAATATGTCTTTTGATTATATGTTTTATGACATTGTTGAGACATTATTATATGCTCCAATAGTGATTGTGTATGTTTAGTATTGCTAAGCGCATTGTTAACGTATTCATAGCCATTCGCCGTTTATAAGAGATTAAATTTAACTCATTCATAGTGCTTTATCAATAATTTACATATATTATATAGATCATTGTGTTATGTTTTTAAAAGTCTACAATTTTTCTATGCTTAATTGAAATAAATGTGCCCCTGTTGGTAGTTATTTTAAATGTTGTAGAAATGTGAAATTGAACAGCAAGAAGACAATTTATCAATCTAACAATTAAAGTCTTTGTAAAATCAAGGATCACATATTCTGCAGTGCGCTATAAATGTATGTTGATTGCAAGTTGCAACTATATCAATTTGTTTTGAGTTGTAAGTAAAAAGTAAATATTGGGATTTTGAGTCTATTTTGGCCATTTTGATCAATTTGTAAGGTATCAACCACTGTTTGAAAGTTCTTTCTTTGCTTGGTTTTATGATTTTCCAAGGAGCATGACTTTGTGTAGCTAATTTAGATTGATTTTGTATATCGAATCGTTGATAGAGCTATTCTTTTGTTGCACATGATTTGGTAGATGTGGCGTGTATTTATATCCGTTTCGGACTGGTGTGGCGCCAACATGCCTTCAAAATTATAGGTATCTCAACCAATAATATGCATAAAGGAATTGGAAGCGCCTAACACTTCAACAGACAATTAAGTACACTTTATGGCATATGTTGATGGAAGTGGTGGAGATTTGATGATCGTTAAAACAGCTTAGGGGACTTATGTTGATATTTACTATGACAAAGGTTTGTAGTATGGCAATTTGTGAAAAGTTGTAATGAGTATTGTAATTGTTAGTGCTGGCACAATTATGCTGTCTCCATGCTTCTTTCATTAGTAATGTTAATTTTTCATTAAATAGCCACGTTTGAATGCAAACTTGATTATTTTTTTACAATCAAACAAACTGATATAGTTGCAAGGATGAGGTAAACAGAAAGCTTCATAAGAAATCTCTAAAGTGTATGATTTTTGGGATTTGATATTCTTGAATCCAACATCCACTCTACCAAGATAACTCTAAAAGTTGGATCTACTAACTTGATGATAAAAAGTCAGTTTTTTTATAAAACAAAAAGGCTTAACACTAGCTTCTATCCAAACCTACCAACTCTTCATACTCAATTAGATACAAATTTAGAGTGAGATTTCACAATCTGAACTTCTATCCAATTATGGATCATGTTAGTTATCTTAATAGTGTTTTTATGTGTTATTTACTATACATTGTCTTTGAATTGGATTCTTAACGATAATTTTATCTATATCAATTCATGACAGTAATATATTTTACATATATCTCGCCCGTACGACGCACGGGTGTGTGATCTAAGGACATAAAATATTGAATCATTTTGTTTTTTATGTAATAGATCATATTGCAATATATCAGCTTCTCCATTTTTAATGTCCCGGGCGGTAGCACGGGTAAAAGTACTACTCCCTCCGTCCCGGAATAACTGACCCATTTTCTAAAAAAAAGTGTCCCAAAATAACTGACCCATTTCAATTTTCAATACAACTTTCATCATTCCCAATACAATATAACACTAAATAATACTACTTTTATCATTCCCAATACAATATATTCCACTTTCCCCTTTATTTATACATTTTTCTTAATCTGTGTGAAAAACCAAAGTAGGTCAATTATACCGGGACGGAGGTAGTAGTTCTTATTATAAAAGCTTATTAGGTTAAGCTATTGCTTAACCCTAATCACAAGCCTAATTTCCCTCCAAGGATGACTTCCCAATCTTACACAACAAGCCGCATGTAATTAATTAATTGTGTCTGACCTTCCATATCCCCTCAAATTTGAATTTGAATTTCCCTCCTCAAAGCAATTAATTCGGCACTAATCTCAATCATTATCTTTTCATGTTCCCAAACGTTATTTACATCTGTAAATCTTTTACACGTTTCCCCTAATTCTCATTATCTCTGATGAACACCAAGGTGGCTTCATGTCTTCCTCTCACACCTTTGTACATTTCAATGAATTTTTGTCTTTAGTCTCCAAACCATCCCATTCATATGCTTATTCAATTATTGTATGTTTTATTATTATTAGTATTATTTTGAAAGAGGGAGTTGTTGCAACCAAAATGGTGCTTTTATGTTCTATCGGTAATTTAAGGTTATTCATTATTCATTTCCTATATCCATTCCCCCTTATTCTTTTCCATTTGTTCGATTGCAAAATTGTAGGTTGTAGTGGATGAGCAAAAGGGCAAATTCCTAATCACATCTCTTTATTTTCCCATTCATCTTTTCAATACACAATAGTGCCATACACACCAATATCGTCCCACTTCAGCAAATTCTCAGCGTTCTCAATCTCATTGTGGGTTTTATAATTGCATCTCTGTAGCAGTTTTTGAGAGGTATCATTTCTTACCCTTGAATCATTCATTTTTGATATTTTTTTTAACTTTCTGATTTATAGTTGTTTTGTAATATTAAACCCATTTGGGGTTTTTATGCCATTGATGCAAGCAAGGTCTTTTTGATGGTCATGAATTTGATAATTCTTCAACAATTCAAGGTATGTCCTTCAAATTTAATGCTATTCTTATTTTAATGAACCGTCAATGAGATAATTTTTTGAATTAAGTTTCGAACTAATTTTGAGTTGGTTAGATTTGATGTTTATGCATGTATGCCAATCCGTAAGTGTGCATGACCCATAAAATTAAAAAGATTAATCTGGTGCTATGATTTTTTGAATCTATATCGAACTCGGTACTCCAAAGTTTATAACACTCGCACACAATGCACACCAACCAATTGTGTCTACCTTGAATGATGTTTGAGAAAGAGATACATTTATACAAGTTTAGCAACATACAAGGATAGTCTGAGTTCTTTTTCATTTTTGACACTACTGGTCTGTAATTGGACATGATCTTTTTACTCATCTGCTGTTGGAGGATTGATGTGCTATGAGAATCCTAAAAATAAGATTAATGTAGGACATGCTAATGTAGAGGATTTTTGGGGTGCGACCTTCAAGGTAAAAAAAAAAAGAATATATGTTAAATTATGTGACCAAGATCATAATTAAAGTTTCCTTAGGTCATAAATAATGTCAGTGATAAATATATATATTGATTGTACTTATTTAATTTAATCTGTGGTAAATGTTGCTCTCTTTAAATGAAATTGACTTCTAAATATTATGTTACAGGTTATCAAGTGGAAGGGGCAGCAGTTCTTGCAGAGAGTGGACCTTTTTATGAGTGAATGCTTTCTTAAAGGGCAATGTAATTAAGTGGCTTGAGATATTCATGCCTTTTTACTCTTGAGATATTCTCTATTTAAGCAAAACATTGGCTATCTCATGTTTTGTTGACTTGCTGTTGCGGATTTATCAGGCATTTTTTCTCTTATGGTGTGGTTTTGTTGTTGATTCAACTGTCATTTTTCTGATGTAACAGAACAGAATTTCGGCTCCTGTTTTAGTCTGATGTAGCTAGAGATTTTGTTAATAAGGCTTTTGGTATGCGTATTTGTGAATAATGATTTTGTATGTGTATTGGTAACTTTCAATAATTGATCGAGTATACATATTTTAGTTTAACTCCAACAAAATAAAAGTTCGACATGTGTGAATGTAATGTATTAGAAATAGGATTCGTAATAGTTTTTCTTTCTTTCTCTCTCAAAACTATTTTTTTGACCACTCTTCTGTATATTGTTCAAGTGCGTGTTGGTTTTGATTAATTAGAGATAATGTATACATGACTTCTTTATCTTCATGGAATTGTGAAATGTGGTGTTTAGCTGGAGGTCTTTGAATAAGTGTTGTTTTGTAAACTTTTGTATTGTCTCAATTAGCTACTGATTACGTACTTTAATGTCACCATCATTTGCTGTTTTTATCCATTTTCTACATATTATGATCAATGTTTTAGTTTTTTTAAAACGCAACACTATAACCTATTCATATACATGTAATATATAATAACGTACTACTTATGTGCGTATGTTTCACTTGGTATGACTCGTGCGGAGCACGAGTCGATGGTCTAGTAAGCCTAGAATTGACTTAATGAAGAAAATACGAGGGAATTAAGCTAGGGTTATTACATACTCCAATAAGCTTTAGATATAATATCTTGAAATTAGAAGATCCATTTATTTATTTATTTTTACAAAAGTATGTCTAATTAAATAAGAAAAATTATAATAATAGAATAAAATTATTATGTTCAATTTATTGGTGTTGTTGCATGGAAGTGTGTTCGAACCGTTACTCACCGTTTCTTCACCTTTTAAAAAATGAAATGTGATATTCTATCCACTTTATTACTTAGCCAAAAAAAAAACTTATTGGCATTGTTGTAGTTCTCAATTTCGAAAAATGGAAAATGTGGGATAAGAAATTGTCAAATATAAAGTCGCAACATAACAAAAATATTTAGCACCAATTGTTTTTGGGGTTAAATACTAGTATTTTTTTTCCTATAAATATATAAATTTTTTATTTTAGTCTTTCTAAAATACATTTTAGTTAACACTTTTTTCTCTCTTCTCTCCTTCTCAAACCCTAGACGTCACCCCTTTCTTCTTCTTTTCAGAGGGGTGATTTAGGGTCAATTTTGACCCAAAAACCACCCCTCCGAATTGTTTTTCCTTCTATCCTAATTGAATAAGTGATTTCACATATTTTCTATTTTCTTTCGTTTGTTTTTGTGATTTCGTCGTCTCTAAACGACTCTGTTTGTTTTGATTTCCCGTCTTTGTGCAGTGTGTTTTTGATTTCCCGTCTTAGTGCGGTGTTTATTTGATTCAGGTTGAAAGATTAGCTTTGAGCAAGTGCAGATCCGATCAATGACAATGACTTTGACGTCGTCGACGTTGCAGATCCGGAGACATGAGTATTCTTGAGACATGAATATAGTCATATTAGTCATATTTGTAGGCAGAGGTAGTTTGCCGTTTTATGCTATTAACATGGATGATGTGAGTTTGTTCACAGATTCATCCTTTTTGTTTTTAGCGAATTTGAATTTGTATTGTATCGATGCACTCTATCAATTTGAATGAATGAATATCGTTTATTTTTGTCAAAAAAAAAAATAAAAAAAAACTTTTCCTAGCATTATTTTTTGTCTCTACTTTTAATTTCACTCATGTGCAGCCTTCATACCTTAAAATGGAATTTTTTTCAAGAATGTGTAGAATATTATAAAAATCTCTCAAAAAAAAAGATTTTTTTAACAAAACATAAATTAAATAATATTTTTTAAGAGTAAAAGCGTAAAAATTCATATTTAATTCATGTTTGTTAAAAAATTATATATTTTTTGGAGAGAGATTTTTATAATATTTTACATTAAAAAAATATGAAGGCTACACATAAAGATTTAAAAGTAATGATTAAAAACTTTTGATGGACTAAAAATCGAAGAAAATTTATAAAGAAATTAAAACAAAAAGTTAGTATATTTATAGGAATAAAAACATAGTTAACCTTTGTTTTTGAGAAGTAATACTCATTTATCCTTATTATAAGAAGAATAACAACAAAATCAATACAATCATTATTTATTTTAACTTTTTGAATATTTTTACAAATATATGCTTATAGAAAAACTTTGAAGACAAACATTAAACATTAAATGAGAAAAAAAAAAGTATTTTTAAGTATATTTTAAAAGTAGTGATATTTTTTTTTATATAAATAACATCAATATTTTTTTGTTAAAATTACAACAGAGTTTATGCCCAATTCATTGTAGTTGGAGTTTCAGTAACCCCCCTATTCTCAAATTTTCCTTCGTTCTGCCGCCGCCCCTCTTGTGTTGGATATGCATACCATTAGCAAGTAGTTTTTTTAGAAGAAGATATTATTTGTTTCTCAGACTCAAAAGGATAAGGATTTCATTTTGATCTGTTAACAGATGGTTTCAAAAAGGTTCACGTTCCTTCATCTGGTATGCTTTTTCATTTCTTCATAGTTAGATATGACTCCACTTCATATTTCATTTCTGTATGTTTTTCTAATCTCTACTAAATCTCCAGATGCAGCCTCAGTCCGAAGATCCATCTATCATGCGCTTTGTTCAGTCGGTCCTTCGTTGGTGATATTCTTTTCGACCGTAATTTCCTTGATTAATTAAGAGAGCGTGGAGAGAGAACAGCTATTGCAAACAAAGGTACGAGACTCACTTTAAATAAAATTAAAATGAATTATATTCCGAGCTCTCTGTTTATCGTGGCTTTAGTACGCTTGCAATAAATATTGTGCTACAATGTTTAAATGAAACTAAAATATAAACAAACATTTGTTAATATACATGGAAAATGAAAGTTTATTTTAAAATGCATGAATTGAATTTTTGTTTGTGTTTAACTTGTAACAAATTTTGTTACAGTTATGTGCAAAGACAATATTTTTAAGAAGGGGAATTTTTGTAGTTTAACAATTTGGCAACTCACCAAGTACTTTGTTTTGAGATAGTCTCAAATTTGTTTGGTAGTCTTCATATTCATATCTTTTGCAAATAAGATTTTTCAAACGTAGAACAAAGACATTTTAGTCTTTGCCTCCTTGTCTTCCTATCTTTGTGGTTTTTAAGCTGTGCCATTGTATGTTTTTCGAGTAGTTGAAAGACTTCATTGTCTTCTTATACAGCCTCCCAAAGATCTAACTTTTCAAGACGAATAGTTATTCTTGCAGCCCATAATTTGTACTATTCACCATCATGAATTGTGGTGGTGATTGGTGATGATGTTGTTACAAATGATAATGTTTCTGTTGCCATTTTCATTTCCACAAACTCAAAGATCCCTCTAGCTGATTGCTCCTAGTCTTAAATTTGTTGTATCCAGAGGTACATAACCAAAAGGATTTGTTGTATTACAGCCCAAATTATAAGTCGTTTTTTGTCATTTTACACATTAAGAAATGTTGTTAGTTTTGTATGGGAAATGGAAATTATGAGTTATTGTACAAAATTATTCTTAATTAATTGTATGTGAAAAGTAACATTATTGGAGGGAGTATATTTTAAAGCGACTTATAATTTGAGATAATAAATATTGTAAAATGACTTATAATTTGAGACAATTTTTTCCTCCAAAGTATAACACCTTGTATCATATTACAATCATTTTACTACTCTTCATGAAGAGTTAAAACATAACTAGTAAGGTAATTAACGATCATTCTTATAGGATTATAAAGAAAAAAAAATCATATATAGCCTGTAGAAATCCTCTCATCATCTATGTTGCTTCTTGTTGCAGGTTTTCTGATGCCATTTTGAAAAAACATGTAACCTCCATCCACAACAATTGTATGCATAATTGTTTCATCCCACTAGTGATGAAGCATGAATGCTGATATCCAACAAAGTGTTAAATCGGAAACTATTGTGGAGTTATTTCCACTAAATCCTATTTTAGAAGGTACACAATTTGTATGCAACATATAAATATATAAGTATTAAACCTTATAATAGTTGATAGGGTAATTTTGTAACATTTTACGACTTTCTGGTTCAGACACATCTTCTAATTATAAGAAAACTACTAAAGAGTGCCGTTCTATATCAAAGCGGAGATATCTGAAGACTTTGTTTTGGTCGTTCCTCCTCAGTGATATTCTTCTTATTTCAACAACCATGATTTCCTTGATTAATCAGGTGAGTTCATAAAGTTTCAAACTTAATTAATGTTACCATGACTTGTTTTGTTTTATTTTATTTAATGAAGCAAAACAGAATCACACATTTATTTTATTTGTTTATGCTCTCTCTGTGTGGCAGTTTTTTGTTGTTATTGGTATTTTGAAGTTTGTTGCTTCTAGGGTTTTGTTTGGGTAAATTGTTTCTCATTAGAAATTTCATCTCTCTTCTTCCCTATTTGTTTTGACTCATGTTTGATGGGATTGTGTTTGGAATTGTGATAATTATTCTAGATATATGCTTGCTTGGTATGCCTGATCACTTTATTATGTTTCTATTTCTTGGTTTTGTATGGTTCTTGGTATGACTGCAAACATGGCACCGTTTTTCCGCATTTTCTAGCCAAGACTGACCATGCATACTTTGCATAACGATGTGCTTTAACCCGTGTTCATGCCTTTTCACTATTTTTGGGGTAGTCAACTTAGCTCTATATAGACTGATTAGATCATTGTTGCCTTTGCTTAATCTCTATTCATGTAGCTATCTTTACTTTGTTTTCTCTATATAGACTGATATATGTTCTTTTAAATGAAGAACTGAAATTCAATTTGACTAGCTTCCATATAATATTAATTCATAGAAAATGATGCATGTCACCAAATAAAGTATTGAAATTTAATTTGCCAAGGCTTCTTTAAGCTAGACAGAGTTTGCATCGGTTACTTAGGACTTGGTAGTCGATTATTTTATTTTACTATTTGATAACATTCGAGTCCATTCTATAGCACATATTTTATTGTACAATGTGTTCATATATATACTTTGTCGACAACTTCAGTTTTATTCAATCCCGAAGTTTTACTCCGATACTAGTATATGGCTTCATCCTTTGGCAGTGGTCGGTTAATTTTAAATTGCAGTCAGTCAAACGAGGACCCTAATCATTTGACTGATAGGCTAAACGCATTTGTTTGTTTAGTCAGTAGTCACGTCACGCTTATTACTTTACACTTCAAAAGTGAAAATCAAATAGTTATACTCAGTCTCATCTTACTTACTGTCCGTGATCAAATTTTTATATATAGTGAGTTTATGTCTAACTCAGTTTTTCCCTTTCCTTGCCACCACAGTCACCTCCTATTCCACCACTATCACCACAAATTCCTCCATTCTCGCCAGAACCAAGAAAAGAAGAAAACGTCATCGGAATCGCTTGCAGCATCTACAAGTTCATCATGATATGCAAAGTGTTGATTGGCCTCATATTTTTGTAGCAGTATTTGTATGTCTCAAGTTGGGAAAAGGGTTATAGGTATTTTACATCTTTTAATAGCACCATATTTTATCATTTTCTTATTTTAATTTCCTTTTTTATTTAAATCGTTTTACCTTTGAATGTTCTAGGTATTTTCTAGTTTTTTGATTCATAATTGTTTTCTCTCTTTGAATGCTTTATTTAAATCGGTTGGACTTCATTGATTTTATCTCTCGCCTCTCGGTTTTTGGTCCATATTGGATATGGCTTGGCATTTAGCGCATATACCATTCCCACACTTAAAATTGCAATAGCATTGGGGGTCCTTAAATCCTTTTGGTGAATGGTTTCATGCCCATCATTTCAATTCACTATTTATCGATAGATCTACTTTGGTTACAAGCTGTAGCAAGCTTTTCGTTTTGGGGCATGTTTCATTTTGGAATGTAGTAATTTAAAGAAGTTTAAGATTGGTTACAAGCTGTAGCAAGCTTTTCGTTTTGGGGCATGTTTCATTTTGGAATGTAGTAATTTAAAGAAGTTTAAGAAGAATGCTCTATGAGTGTCTCAAGCAAGCTATATATATATGAAAGGTTCCGAGGATGAGGAGCTTAATTCGATCATATAATGAAAAATGCTTACCTCTATTACATATCATATTCAAATATTTTATAAATGGTTTTTGTCCTGTCTGTGTCGGTTGTTATCGTGTCTTTTTCTTTTGTGTGTGTTCTTCAATGATGACTAAATTTATCATTGTCAAGGTTCATTCATATGTCGTAATAAGAATAGTTTGTGATTGGTTGTTACTAAATAGGTTGAAGAATCTGAGAAGGGCATGAAGAACACTAACTATATCATTCACAGTTCTCCAGGCCTGCTTCCTCCTCCGCTGTGCCTTCCTCTGCTGCACCTTCCAATCTTCATCTCCATGGCACTGAACAGGTAACATACCTCACATGCATTTGAATGGATTCCCTTTCAGTTTATAATGTGTCAATGAAGTATTAACTTATATCAACCGAGTAATATGCAGAAAGAGTGCAAGTTCTAGTTCATCTTAGATTCTTTATTCTGTGAATCTATATTGTGAATCAAACCCAACCTTTGTCAGTTTTCCCGAAAATATTTCCTTGCTGTTGGACAAGGTCTTGATTTCATACAAGAATGCTTTTCTATTTGGAGATCCTTTATGCTTTGAAAAATATTAAATGCTGTGTGTGCACAATTCTCTTCAACACCTGAATGATATATATTAGTTATTCAAATGGACTCTCACATAAAAATTATGCTTGATTAATTGGATTGCCTGTGTTCCCTGCATATGTTTTTACTCATGGGCCAAAATCCCTGCTACTGTTCTAACAAGTTGCTGTTATCTGCTAGCTATTAGCTGCATAATCCTATTTATCCTGTTTCGTTAATCAATGTGATCACAATATTATTGTGTTACTGAATGTGGCAGTGCTTGGTATGCTTGTATTATTATGGTTGTGTTACTGAATGTGGCAGTGCTTGGTATGCTTGTATTATTATGGTTTAGTGCATAACTAAAGACATATGTTACTTGATGTAGCTCAAGTAGTGCCATCTTAATAACAAAATCTAATTGTAATGCGTATTTTATGATAGATGGCAACAAATGTTGTGACTCAAAGCTTTGACCTGACTTTATAACTAAAACTTTCATTGGTATTTATGTTTGATGCAGTTATGAAAGGGAATTATGCCAAATGTTGTGTTTCATACTAGAACATCGATGACTACTCGGTTGAATTCCAAAACTAATTGCTCATGCAAAAATGATCAACAAAAAAAATGAATAGTCTACAATCCATGTTTCTATTTGCTTTTGAAAAACATTGGATTTGGATGGAATGTAGAAATTAACATTGTTGCTACAAGTGAAGAGGTTTGACGAAATTATCTTCAGGTACGATTTGACTTTTATAGGTTTTGTTAGCAGATTTACATTAATTTTATTTGTCAATGTTGCTAATGTATTGATGGTATGCTTATACTACTTTAGGCACATTATAATGCTTCTCTTATTCAAATGTAAGGGTGTGGCCATTCCAAGTTGGAAATAATTTTCAACAAAAATAATGCAACTGGGAGTATTTCATCATTCATCTGGCCAAGAATTGGAGCGCATCAATGCCTTAATACTCAGAGTGTGAGTCATGTACGTGTTGATGATGATAGTTCCGATGATGATATACAAGATGTGGACGTGTAAAGCGAAAAACTCAAGTAAGATCCCAAGAAAAAGGCTACATCATGTCAGATGGAAGATGCACTTGCACCCTGGGTTCAATTATTTTTGGCAAAAGTCGAGATGTATAGGGGATAAGAGTGGCAATGCTACTTCACGTGTATAATCAAGTTGTTCTCTTATTAACAATTCTTGTCCAATAGGCGTTCAAAGTGTCAAGTGAGCTCTTAATGACATTGTAAATTGTGTAGAGGGAAAAATGTCCTTAGGTGGTTTGCTCACTTGTTCCATCATTAATTGTTTTATATAGGGTGTTCGACATACAGTGTCTTCTTTTTTGTCAGAGAATTTCTCATACATGTATATGTGTTCGTCCTTTGTATGGTTGGTTAAATATCTCATATTTAATCATAGGTTAGAAACTGAGAATGGAGGAAGAGAATATAGAAATGAAATCATTTAAGGATCTTGGCTTATCTGATTCATTGGCAGAAGCTTGTGAAATCATTTTCTGTACCAACCCTTTTCTAAGGCTTTGCTATTCAAATAACTTGACCGTTTGAAGCTCTGTTTTGATTTGTAAGAGCATCTACAATGGCGATGTAGTTTCGTGGGTACTTATCATTCTTTAATAATCTTTTAATGATAGTACTTAGTAAACCACTTTAACCATCAAACCTAGTACTCTTAAAAATTTACTTTGACAATTTCCACATATATTTGTTTTGACAAAAATAGCTCTATAATCTAATAATTATATATCACTATATTTCAATATTTTGATGTTAAAAATGTGTGGAATCCTAGTACTCTTGTATGTGTACCACTCTTGTTTTCTCTGCAACATGTACTAAAGTTTTTGAAGTTAATCGCCCCATTGTGGATGGTAATACACATGCTTGGCTCGAGTAATAATTATATATTTAAGAACATCAAAATAAATTATGCTACTCCATCATGTCGGTTACATATTATTGTTTGACAGCACAGCTCTAGAACATTTATAAACCACCAGAGACTTGCAATTTTTTTTTTGTTTGTGAAATGCATTATAATTGTTTTGGGCAATGACGAAACAAACAATGAATATTATACGCCATAAGAGAAACCAATCCCCTGAGCAGCCATTCTTGGGAGGTAGGAGAATAAACCTAATCCAGTCAAGATTTTGATTATAATATATATACAATGAGTAACCATTTCCACTTCTTATACTAGTACTATCCGTCAATTGAAGTCTCAATAGTCAATAGAAATAGCTCAAATTTCAAAATACCTTTTCATAATAACATGAAATCTAGAACTAATCAATATTGCTTCAGGGGAATTTAGTCTCAGTAGACATGAGAATGTACTGTTCCCAAGCATCCATAATGCTCCATCTCCTCTCCTAAAAATTACCAACTTACTAAAATGATTCATAGGATCGTAGTCTATATAGTAGATAAACAAAGTTCCTTATTAATCTCAGACAAAACATGCCATGCTGTTTGTCACTACTCACTACCCATGCTTCTGGACTATGTTGTAGGGAAGAAAATCCTTATACAACAAATCGGTATGTAACATATCTTCCTGCAGTCTCACTTGGCCGGATTATCTTAACAACTTGTCCACGCTTCATGCCATAATATCTTGCAACTGGATCCGTCACCTGGATTCTAGGTAGCTGAGAAACAGACCATAAATATTAGATATAGTGAACCATGTCAGCATCAGTACAAATATTAGATATAGTGAACCATGTCAGCATCAGTACAATTTTGTAGTAGAATGATACAATTGCACATACAAGACAATATGCAAACAAGAACGGTACATCCATTAGACAAAGATTAAAGCAGTAAACACTAAAACCAGTAGAACTATCCAATGTAAATAGATTCAAAAGCTCTCAGGACAAGCGAACGACAAGGGTGACAAATCTGACAAACTTTCACTACAGGAATAAACAATGAAGAAGTTTTATTTGCATGAAATACAATGGATGCTAATTTTGCTTTTCATGCATTCTTAATTACATCCAAATCTAAATTAGAATCAGGAACTAGATTGTACATCATCATGGAACCAGGAAAGAAGAAAGGTTAAAATTCAGAGATGAAGCACGTGTGAGTGTGTGCAGAAATTTTTCAAATGCCTAGGTGAAATACTATTATATAACTTTACAAATTAAATAAATGGCTGGGATAAGTAAAGAGAATGCCCCAAAAGGGAAATGCTTTATAGCAGTTTGCTGTGATCGGCTGATTGTAGCTATTCATTGTTTATAGTCAGAGGAAAATGGCTGGAATAAGTATGTTGTTTCCCCTTATATGATAATAATTGTCTTTCTTAGCTTTCTTTAGGTGTTCACCTAATGGAATAGTTCCATCTAGTGATATTAATTGCAAAGGACATCATATATTTTAATTTTTACGAAATCATAGACTAGTGAGAGTGAGGTACAAATGATGAAGTTATATTTGAAGTACTCTGTCATTTAGGAAAGTCAGTATCCACTAACCTGAGAATACATCTAAAAGCTTAGACAGATCACTTAATTTTCTATAATTAATAGTATTATACACGATATTCAGCTTTAAATCACTCAACAATCTTAATGTGTACTACCAAAATCGTTCTAATTTCCAGACTTAGGCACTATAAAATCTGATTTCCTCTGAAATTTTTATGTCAGCTTGATGTTGCAGGGTACGCCGCTGACAATCTGCAACAGTAAGCTCTATCTAAATACTCACCCAAGTGATTATTTAAGACAATCAAAGAAAATCAATGAAAGAACTGGAGGGGGAGATATAATGCATGAGTTGAATAGGAAAGGGCTGTGGACCGAGTGGCGTCTTAAAGGATAAAGGGTTGGGGGGTTTGAGATGACCGATAGCGAGGGGAATAGGCAAAACTCTTTCATTCTGAAGTTAATTCACTATTTTCCAGATCAACAAAAACACTAAAAGAAAGAAAATAAACAATTTAACATAATGATATAAGCTAGAACAAAATCATCAAAGAGGAACTAAAATACAAATAACAATCCAACATCAGCTACTACAACATTAACAAAGTCCTAATAGTTTACATTTTCACTTTGTCCTTCCTTCAATGTTACAATGCCATCAAGTGCACTCATTCGATTAGTCACATTCTAAATAACACAAAATTTCCTCAATTTTTTTATAACTGACCTGAGTTTCTTTAACGGTGTATCTCTCGAGTAAGGTTTTCTTCTCATTGTCAGTCAGCACCTGATGTTTTGGCACAAGCACATGATATCTTACATTAACGAGCAATTCAGCCTCCTGCAAGCACGCACACACTAACAACAGTTACCTCAACCATTAACAATCACCACAAAACTTGATTGATTGATCGATTGATGAATTACCTGAAAAACTTCCAAATGAAATTTGGAGGCAATATCAGAGATACTGTTCCGTGCCTGGTTAGTAAGTCTGGTCTGGCAAACGATGATGGCCCTGTAGACATTCTCGGAGTTCATGCGTTTGGTGTAAGTCCTGAAGGTGTGGACGCCAACCTTGTCTTCCTCCGGGAAGAAGACATAAATCTGGTCAGAGGGATTGTCTTTTTTGGCCTTGTTGATGACAAGGTCTTCTCTCTTCATGTTCTCCCCATACTTCTCCTTGAACTCTTCTTTCGACATATTAACCTCAAAATCTCCAACGAGGTAATTCCTGTCATGAAGCATCTCCATCACCGTCTTCCGGATCCTATACAGCTTCGTTATTTCATCCTCCGAAAACACCATTGTGGAGTCGCTCTTCTAAGTCCCTCTAATAAACTCAAGTATGGCAAAATAAACAAATTAATCATAGCTGTTATGCAAATAATAACCGTGTAAATTTTGTTTAGACAACTACTGAATCAAATTAAATCACATCACATTATAATCGTAATCACTTACAAGTTGCAACAAGTATAGAAACCCTAATCTAGTGTTTGATTTTTTCAGTGTCTATTTCAATGAATGAGAAATTATATGAAGTATATTGCCACTAATTGCAGAAGATAGCATTCCAAGTTGGAATTCAAAAAGAAATCGGTAAAAAATCGAGACTTACGCAAGGGGAAGACGGAACGCGAAGGGTTTGAGTTGATAGTAATTAGGGTTTTGATGAATGAATGGAAGAAAAGTGATTGAAAAGATGCATGCGCTAGCAATCGGTTTTAGTAGTGAGATGAACTGCGTGGATGTTAGTACTATTTCAATATTAATGGAAATAGTTGGCCCGTGCGACCCACGGGCTTATTACTCTCTCCGTTTTAAAATAAGTGTCGCTTTAACCAATTACACACAGATTAAGAAATGAAATAAAGTTGTCAAATGTTATAGCAATTTTATCAAATTATCCTAATCAACTATTAGTTTGTTTTAATTAAAGAAAAAAATAATACTTTGGAAGTAGTGTAATATAGTATTAATTGAAGGATACAATTGAAAAGAAAAAGTTATTATTGCATTAAACTGAAAGTGACATTCATTTTAAAACAAATTTTTTTGGCTAAATCTACACTCATTTTGAAACAGAGGGAATATATTTTTGGAGTAAATATTTCTCAAAATATTTAATGATAAAATTGGAAACATATTAAGATAAAAAATATGATGCTATTCATTAGGGGTGTTCAAAACCAAACCAACCCAATAAAAAAACCGCAAACCAAACCAATCCAAACCGAAACCGCAAAAAACCGCATTTGGTTCGGATGAATTCGGATGACTTTTGCACTGAACCGCGCGGTTCGGTTCGGTTTGCGGTTTGCATCTCAGCAACCGAACCAAACCAAACCAAACCGTAAGAATAATGAATATTACTTAAATATGTACTAGCCCAATTACATAGCTCAAGAATAATCTCTTTTGATTCGATTTTTCCATCATTGCACCATCAAGTTCGATTATAATTCTTTTCCATCTCTTTCAATTCATTTCCAGTGATGAATTTGTTTTCTTTACTTCCCAATAATTTGTTTCATGCTTATGTTTCTTCTTAATTTTACCTATTTCGATATAAGTTTTACCTAATATTTTATCATATAAACATCAAAATAAAATGTCCTATGTTTATTTTGTAACAAGTTGGCAATATTAGAGTTAATGTAATATTTTTTTATCTCGCGATAAACCGCACAAACCGAACCAATCCAAACCGCATTGGTTTGGTTTGGTTTGGTTTGGATGACTTTTTAAAAATCAACCGAACCAAACCAAACCGCATGCTCTTTTATCTCGCGGTTTGGATGACTTTTTTGCTCAAAACCGAACCAAACCACACCGCGAACACCCCTACTATTCATAATGATTTTTTATATCTTCTACTCCCTCCCAATATATAAGACCTTTTTCTTAAAATAAAAGGAATTAAAAAAGTGAATATTTGTATTAAAGTTGTTTGTAATCACTATTGTTTTTACAATTTTATCTTTAAGAGAGAGAGTTAGTTTATGTTTTCCATATGTTATTTATTGCTGATTGAAAAAAGATGTATAAAAAATAGGGGCATGTATGTAAAGAAATAATTAATGTGGTTGGAAATATCAAATGTGTCTTATAAAAAGGAACAAATTTTTTTCTCAATAATGTCTTATAATTAAGGACGAAGGTAGTAGTATGTTTTGTCTCTTTAGGGCTGTCTTTTTCTCTTTCCAAAATTACATTTAAAAAGTGTAACAAACTTTTTTATTTATCCTTTAGAAAGTGTAACAAATTTTTTATTTATCATTTAAAAAGTGTAACAAACTTGATGAGTATATATATACGCTTAATTTTTTATTATCACAATTATATTCTTAAACAACTTTTTATATAATAAAAATTGTTGTTGGTGTCATAAAAAAAATAAGAATTTATATTATATTTTTTATTATATTATTGTTGTCATTAGAATAGATAAAGGTCATGTTAACCAGTGCCCACTGGTTAAGGAAGACAAAAGTGGAAATTTTAAATAAAAAAAACACTTTTTAAGCTTTTAATGCAATGACAGCACAACTTTCAATGCAAGATACTACTATATTTAACTCCTTAACTAGTGCCCCAGGGGCACTGGTTAACATTCGTTAATTTGATTTGTTATAATTTGAAAGAAAAAAAATCATTCTTCTGCTACATCAATTTGATTTAACTTTTGTAGGTTTTGTTTGCAGATTGACATTAGTCAATGCTTGTTAAAAAAAAAATTATTAGTCAATGTTGATAATGCATTGATGGGATGCTTATACTACTTTAGTCACATTATAAAAGCTTCTCTGATTCAAATGAAAGGGTGTGGCCATTCCAAGGCGTTGGAAATAATTTTCAACTAAAATAATGCCATTGGGAGTATTTCATCATTCATCTGCCCAAGAATCGGAGCGCATCAATGCCTTAATACTCAAGAGTTTGAGTCATGTACGTGTTGATGATGATAGTTCTGAATCTGATGATAATATACAAGATTGGAGCGGCTCGCTTGTAGTGTAAAGCGAAAAACTCAAATAAGATCCCAAGAAAAATGCTACATCACGTCAGATGGGAGATGCACTTGCACCCCGGGTTCAAGTAATTTTGGCAAAAGTTGAGAGATATAGGGGATAAGAGTGGCAACGTCGCTTCACGTGTAAAATCAAGTTGTTCTCGTATGTTTAAGATGTTTAGGGAGTTTTAGGAGGGTGCAAGCCTGTTGAGATGAGTCTCTCATTTTGATGTTCGTCGTTTGCACCACCGCTTATCATGTCGTTTGTCTTGCTTATTGTGTGTTGGTTTCTGGTGGGCCGGTTAATTTTGCTTCGAGACAGGGAGTCGGTGACTAGCTGCAATCCAGTTTGACTTGATATGGTATTCTCTGATGTACCGGGGGCGAGGGGTGCCCTGCTGATTTGGTTCTAAAGTCTGGTGGGCCGATCTTTTTTGATTCGAGATCGGGAGTCAGTTCTTTGGCTCAAATTGGTTTTTGGGCTTTTGTTTTTATGCTCTTTCGGTGGATCGGAGGTCGAGAGGTTGTGGAAGTTGCATGTTCATTCGGTTAGACGCTTTTCGTTTGTGGCTCTGCTTGGGTGATGTAGTCTGGCTGTTTTTTAAGGGGTGTTCTTTGGGGGTGAGTAGTGACGATGGGTTGTGGGGGATGTTGTGTTTTCAGTGTTTGTTTCCGTTAAGGTGTCCGTCTTAGGTGGTGATTTGTTTTGGTGGGTTATGTTCAGGGGCTTGTATGGTGGTTATGATGTACCGTCTATATGCGGCATCATTTGTATCTTGTTTCGTCCATACCTTGCGTCTTGCGGGGATGGCGTTTAATAATATTTGCTGATTCAAAAAAAAATAAAAAAAAAATAAAAAAAAAATAATATGTGTTCCAAGTGTCAAGTGAGCTCTTGATGACATTGTAAATTGTAAAGAGAGGGAAAAATGTCCTTAGGTGGTTTGCTCACTTGTACCATCATTAATTGTTTTATATACGGTGTTCGACATACATTGTCTTCTTTTTTGTCAAAAAATTTCTCATATATGTATGTGTTCGTCCTTTGTATGATTGATTAAATTTCTCATATTTAATCATAGGTTAGAAACTGAGAATGGAAGAAGAGAATATAGAAAGGAAATCATTTAAGGATATTGGCTTATCTGATTCATTGGTGGAAGCTTGTGAAATCATCATTTTCTGTACTAACCCTTTTCTTAATCTAGACAGCTTGCTATTCAAATAACTGAACATTTTGAAGCTCTAGGTAGGTTCTGAAATTAGTGTCAAGTGTAGTGTGTCGTGGTGAGTTTCTAATACACTTTTCTTACATGATTCGTTATACATGAATTTTATGCCTCGCTCAAAACATAGGTAATGTTTTTTTTTGTTTTGTCCAATGAGGCATAAGCAAGCATACTAAAAAATCTATTTTGATTGGTATATTCTCTTTTTTCTATAGCTTGTTGGAAGGATTGACCTGTTACAACAATCTAAGACAAAAAAGCCACCTCATATTATTGTGTGGATTAAAAATTTTATTCATGATTTGATAAGAGATAACTAAACTTATAAAGGTTCTGCATTTACAATAACGAGATTGAGACTCCTCTCAAAAAAAAAAAAAAGAACGAGTTTGAGACTGTATTTTCTTTCATTTAGTACTTATTATGGTTTCTATGTTGTTTTGAATTAAGCTCAAGTTTTATTTTTGACTAAATATACATGTTTTTTCCTTTAATGAATTTAGGTGAATCTTTTTGGTGGTTTTGCATGTCAAGCTAGAAAACTACCACGACCTTGATTTGCCTTAATTAATTAAACAATATTTTTCTTGTGAAATGAAAGACAAGTTGCTAGATGGACTATAGTTAATACTTAATATACATTTGTCAAGGAAGGAGTGATTTTTTTGTTTGATTGGTAAGAGCATCTACAATGAAGAATTTTTGTGCTTAACTGAGTTTTACATGTACTTGTCGTTCTTTTATAATTTTTTAATGATGGTACAAAATATTCATCAACTTAGCACCTCTTAAAAATTTACATGACCATTTCCACTAATAACTCTATTATCTATATTATTTTTTTTGCCAATAATAACTCTATCATCTATCAATAATTATATATCATTATATTTTAATATTAAAAATGTGCGCAATCCACGAAGAGCAATGAGGTATTGTTCTCTATAGGTACGACCTTACAACTCTTATTTTCTCCGCAACATCTGCTAAAGCTTTTGAAGTTAAATCACCCCATTGTGCATGGTAATACACATGCTTGAGTAAGAACATCAAGACAAAATATGCATTAAGAACATCAAAATAAATTATGCTACTCCATCATGTCGGTTACATATTGTTTGACGCCACAAACTCTAGAACAAACCACTAGAGATTTGCATTCTAATTTTTTTTCTGTGAGATGCATTATAATGTGCAATGAAGAAACAAACAATGAATAGGACACCATAAGAGAAGCCAATCCCCTGAGCAGCCATTCTTGGGAAGTAGGAGAATAGACTTAATTCGGTCACGATTTTGATTATATACAATTGAGTGTCCATTTCCACATACTAGTACTACCTATCAATTGAAGTCTCAATAGTAATAGTTCAAATTTCAAAATACCTTTTCATAATAACATGAAATCTAGCATGGAACTATCAGAAGAGAGCTCTTTACAGATAGAAGATTCTTTACCTTTAAACAATTTCACTAGGGAACATATAGAACTAATCAATATTGCTTCAGAAGGAATTTAGTCTCAGTAGACATGAGAATGTACTGTACTCAAGCATCAATATGCTTAGAAATTGTGAATGAAATCATGCTCCATGTCCTCTACTAAAAATTACCAACTTACTAAAATGATTTATAGGTCTATAGTCTATACGGTAGACAAACTAAGTTCCATTTAAATCTCTGACATTACGATCAATAACAACACATGCCATGTCGTATGTCACCCACTACAATAAAAAAAGGCTATATAATCACTATCCAAGCATGAAATCTGGTATATATCAGTAGGGAGGGAAATCCTTAGACAACAAATCGGTATGTAACATATCTTCCTGCAGTCTCACTTGGCCGGATTATCTTGACAACTTGTCCACGCTTCATGCCATAATATCTTGCAACAGGATCCCTCACCTGGATTCTAGGCAGCTGAGATACAGACCATAAATATTAGATATAGTGAACCATGTCAGTGTCAGTACAATTTTGTAGTAAAATGATACAATTGCAAATACGAGATAATATGCAAACAAGAACGGTACATCCATTAGACAAAGATTAAAGCAGTAAACACTAAAACCAGTAGAACTATCCAATGTAAATAGATTCAAAAGCTCTCAGGACAAGCGAACGACAAAGGTGACAAATCTGACAAACTTTCACTATAGAAATAAACAATGAAAAGAAGTTTTATTTGCATGAAATACAATGGATGCTAATTTTACTTTTCATGCATGCTTAATTACATCCAAATCTAAATTAGAATCAGGAACTAGATTGTACATCATCATTGAACCAGGAAAGAAGAAAGGTTAAAAATTAGAGACGAAGCACTTGTGCGTGTGCAGAAATTTTTCAAATGCCTAGGTGAAATACTATTATATAACTTTACTTTAGAATCAGGAACTAGATTGTACATCATCATGGAACCAGGAAAGAAGAAAGGTTAAAAATTAGAGACGAAGCACTTGTGCGTGTGCAGAAATTTTTCAAATGCCTAGGTGAAATACTATTATATAACTTTACTCATTAGATTAGTCACATTCTATAACACAAAATTTCCACAATGTTTTTTATAACTGACCTGAGTTTCTTTAACGGTGTATCTCTCAAGTACGGAATTCTTCTCATTGTCAGTCAGCACCTGATGTTCTGGCACAAGCTTGTGATATCTTACATTAACCAGCAATTCAGCCTCCTGCAAGCGCGCGCACACACACACACTAACAACAGTTACCTCAACCATTAACAACCACCATAAAATTTGATTGATTGATCAACTGATGAATTACCTGAAAAACTTCCAAATGAAATTTGGAGGCAAACTGAGAGATATTGTTCCATGACATGTTAGTAAGGCTGTTCTGGCAAACGATGATGGCTCTGTAGACATTCTCGGAGTTCATACGTTTGGTGTAAGTCCTGAAAGTCTGGACGCCAACCTTGTCATCCTCCGGGAAGAAGACATAAATCTGGTCAGAGGGATTGTCTTTTTTGGCCTTGTTGATGACAAGGTCTTCTCTCTTCATGTGCTCCCCATATTTCTCCTTGAACTCTTGCTTGGACATGTTAACCTCAAAATCTCCTACGAGGTAATTCCTGTCACGAAGCATCTCCATCACTGTCTTCCGGATCCTATACAGCTTCGATATTTCATCCTCCGAAAACACATGAAAAACTTCCAAATGAAATTTGGAGCCGATTTCAGAGAAGTCCCGTGCCGCTTTAGTAAGGCTGGTCTGGCAAACGATGATGGCTCTGTAGACATTCTCGGAGTCCATACGTTTGGTGTAAGTCCTTAAGGTATGGACGCCAACCTTGTCATTCAACGGGAAGAACACATAAATCTGGTCAGAGGGATTGTCTTTTTTGGCTTTCTTGATGACAAGGTCTTCTCTCTTCACATTCTCACCGTACTTCTCCTTGAAGTCTTGTATGTTAACCTCGAAATCTTCTACGAGGTAATTCCTGTCGCGAAGCATCTCCATCACCTTCTTCCAGATCCTATACAGCTTCATTATTTCCACCACAAGAAAGCACTGAAATTCCGAGGCACAAAATTCCTCGGAAATCGTCCAAATCTCCTCGGAATTCCAACTTTTTCCGAGGAACTCATGTCCTGGAAAAATAGTTGGTTGCAATCCAAATACCGAGAAAATTTCCGAGGAACTTTTGTTTCCGAGGAAATATGTCCTCGGAATTAAGATGTGACGGCTGACACCAAACTGGCGCTCCTGTTGTGGCTGACATAGAAGTGACTAGCATTTCCGAGGAACTTTGTCCTCGGAATGTATTATATTTAAAAAAAAAAAATTATAATTATTTTCCTGTTTCAAAATTTTAAATTTCAATAAGTGCCTGTTTTTAAATTTCAAATTTCTAAAGAAGAGCCAAATATTTTAAAATTCCAAATTTCAAAAAAGCGCCAAATTTTAAATTTCGAATTTCAAAATAGCAGTAGCACACATATGCATTTCAAAATAAATAGTAATCCTAGAAAAAAGGCTAAATGAGAGTACAAGTTACATTAAAGCTCAATTCAACAATACATATAGTGATAAAAAAAAAGCAAGTTAATCACAACTTCAATTTCAATATTGAATCAAGTGTATGAAGCTAATTACAATAACATTGCGAACAAAAGCTTGGCTTATACTCCAAATAGTTTGTATTTATTTTTATTTTATTTTTTTGAAAATTAGCTAGTTTGTATGTGAAAATATTTTCTTCACGTCAAATTTAATTCTTTAATAAATTAAAAATTAACATTATATAAAACAGAATGAAAGAATAGTGAGCCAAAGATAGACATAACCTGGTTAACTTTTTCATGAGTTTTCATTCATTCTTCTTAAACAGAAAGAAAGAATAGTGAGCCAAAGATAGACATGAGTTTTCATTCTTCTTAATTAGACGTTTCAAAAGAGAATTGATGCCTACAAATACAAAATCCAAAGTACAGAATAATCCTGCAACAAAACAACATACAGCCGAACCAGAAAAAGTACAACCTATAAAAACCTGCTAAAAAGCCAAAGGAACCACTGTCACTCAAACAAGCGAACCAATAGCCACAAGAAAACAGTCCAGCAAGAACAAGCAAAGGAAACTGACCAAAAACAGTCCAGCAACTCAGCTTGATTTTTTTTAGCTTTTATTGAAAGATTTGAGAAGAATCACTAAAAATATTTCAAAGATTATAAACCCTAATCACCAAATCATACAACAAAAGGATGAGAATACCTTTGAATATTTGATTGAGTTCTTCAATGGTTGTGTGACCCAGCTTTGGTTACTGTAAAGGAGGATTTGGTGAGAGTTCTTCAATTGTGAGAAGGAAAATTGCCGAGTTTGGTTCTGTGAGTGAGTGAGAAGCGCTAGATCTAACCTTGAGAGAGAGAGAGAGAGAGAGAGAGAGTGAGACAGAGAGGAATGTGCTCCCAAATATATCAAAATCCTTGTTACACGCTTTGAAAAGAATTTGATAATGACAACATGTTTTCCGAGGAACATTTTCCTCGGTATTTAACTTGGAAAAGCGCGCCACACTGACTTTGCAGGTAGAAGGAGCAGAGATTCTGACATGGACATACCGAGGAAAAAGTTCCTCGGAAATCCTTAATTTCAGCGAGAAACCATTGTTCCTCGGAAATTTTTGGTCGGAATACTCAAGCTTTCTTGTAGTGTTCATCCTCCGAAAACACCATCGTGGAGTCGCTCTTCTAAGTCCCTCTAATAAAAAACAGTACTCAAGTATAAATAAATAGGCAAAATAAACAAATTAATCATAACTGTTATGCAAATAATAACCGTGTAAATTTTGTTTAGACAACTATTGAATCAAATCAAATCACATTATAATCATAATCTCTTAAAACAAGTATAGAAACCCTAATCTAGTGTTTGATTTTTTCGGTGTCTATTTCAATGCATAATTTCTATATTAATCTTCTTAACTAGTGCCCTTAGGGCACTAGTTAGCATTTCCCATTAATTTTTAACCATATACATTAACTTTTTAACTATCATTTTATTTATACTGGCATTGGATTTCACATGGAGTATTATATACTATAATCCCAAGGACAGTAACAGGAACAAATCTGATATGATATGATATGATATTAATAGAATCTCATGAACAAAATCTGAACCATGAAGCACTCTATCACTTCCAAGTTCTAACACAGTAGTTTCCTTTTCACATACCCCCCATATCCCCACAAAAAACAGTATTAGACAGACACAGTATTACCAAGAGTCAACCGACCCTTGTAATCGCAGAAGATAGCATTCCAAGTTGGAATTCAATAAGAAACTGGTAAACAAAATCGAGACTTACGCGAGAAGGAAGACAGAACGCGAATGGCTTGATTAGTTAATTAGTTAGGGTTTTGATGAATGGAAGAAAAGTGAGTGTGTGTGAAAAGAATGTGCATGCGCTAGCAATTTATCAGTAGAGTGAGGTGAACCGCGTGGATGTCAATACTTTTTTAATATTTATAGAAAACTAGATCTGCAACCCGCGGGCAAATTATATTTTTAGAGTAAATATTTTTCAAAATATCTAATGATATCGAAAAATATCAGAAACGAATTTTTAAAAATTGGAAACATATTTATTATCTTTATATATACATCAAAAAAATGCACCGTTAAATCATGGACGTTGAGGTAATGAAGAATATCGTGCAAGATAGGTGGGAGAGCAAGAGTGAAGAGTCTACTTCAAGGAGGAGAGATTGAATGCATAAATTTTTAGTGAGTTTTAAGCCTAGGCTAAGAACCCAAAGTTCAACAGAGTCTATTAATAAACCCGCGTGATATGAGTGGTCATAAGCTTGGTGATAACCGTCAATATAAGATTAAAAAAAATTACCATGCGAAGGGTGACAAACAATGTTCAATTCTTTCTTTGGTACGAGTTGTATTAGTTATATGGCCAGACCATCCACTATATATATTGTGGAGGTTTGTACCAACATCTATTTTTCCATCAAATGTGAGCAGGTTTCCGATCTTTCCAAAGAAGCTAAACCATCACCACAAAAAAGGCTGGCCAATTCATATTAGAAGAAGTGTATAAATTGTATTTAACGGTTAGACAACTTCCTTAATAGTAAAGGGAAAAAAAAAATTTAGTCCCCAATTATTATTAATTAATCACAACCGTTATATAATTTTAAAATCAAAAGTCAAAATCTGGAGACAATATATACCTTATTATAAATATTTCAAAAAAAAAATATACCTTATTATAAAAAAAATACGGTATAAAATAGTTGTTTTTCTTGTTTGATTAAGTGAAGTAAGTAAAATAAGTTATAATGAGTGTATATGTGTATATATGAGACCGGCATCCACCTCATGGTCGGACCCATTTTACCATACATTAGTTTATGTACTATCTTTACCTTCAATATTTACAACAACAAAACAAATTGATCGAAGTATCGAACCCATTTAGCAATGCAATAATTTGCGTTTTATATATAAGGCTAATGTGTGTAAATACAAATGACAATATGTGTCATTAGATGGCGTGAGAACATATCCATTTTATCAAAACTCTTTGCTAATTTTAAAGTATGTCATTGTTGTTAATTCATTTAAAAATCACACCAATAAAATATCTGATGTGTGAAGCAAATTAATCAAGCAACAAAAACAACGTGAGTGAACAACGAGAGAGAGAGAGAGCACGAAATGTGTTTACCTGGTTCGGTTCAATACTGACTTAATCTGAGAGAGGGAGAAAGAGAGAGAGAGCAGCTCTCTGTTCCACTATAATGATGAGTTTTTTACAAAGAGATATCAAAGAGTTACAAGAATCAATATTCAAACCTAATTTTCTTCCCGTGACCAAGAGACTCAATCCTAATAGTGTTTCTCCAAGGTGAATCAATGGTGATTCAATCCCAACCCTATAATTTGTTGCTAAGAGAAAAACTCTACAAACTCTAGTTTTGTTGTTGACTTCTAATCCTTGTTTTTCTACTCTCTCATATTTCATCTGATACAAGATATGTATTTATAGAAAAATATAACTCATAAATTTGGAACGAATATCACGTTGGAGATACGTTTTTTTTTTCTCCTTGCGCAAAATATATTTGCATAAAAAATTTCTTTTAAAAATATATTTGCATCAAATCTTCTTTCATACAGTACAAAAATATATTTACTGTCCATAAATATATTTTCAACAACAATCTTCTGGAAGTACAAAATATATTTGAAACAAATCTTTTATATTTTTAGCAACAATCATCTTCATCAAATTTTGAGTCAATTTCAATAGTCATAACTTTGGTAAACCCTAATATCCAACTCACCTAAACTTTCGTTTATGACAAAAAATGTGCCATTAGATGATAATATGTGTCTCATTATTTTATTGTAAATAATAATAATGCAAATCAGGGCATAAAATTATTTTAGCTTTGTATATGTTTCTTGAAATAAAATAGTACAATTTTAGACGCAACACAGAAGACTAATTAAACTTAATAATTCTTATACAAATCATGCTCAAATGTGCTGTACATTTGAAGAAAGTTGTGCAAATGAAGACATTTCATTCACTAGAAAAAATTAAAAGGTTAGTTTAATTTGAACGCAGTAGTATTTTCAATGAGAACGATGAAGTCTTGAAGAGATGTTAACGCGGGTCTACAAGTTTGACCGTGCCAGCTTCCCTTTGTAATCTTCTGCACAATAATTGCGGGAATTTTTTTTCATTGGTTCATTAGAATCATTGCATAATGATATACCCCACAAATATATAAAATAACAACCCAGCTGCATCACCAACCAACAAATGAATCTATTTAACATAAATATATAAAATCTATTTACTCCGGACATCCCACTCCTCCACATTTAATATGTGTGAGTTCCAACGAGTAGGCTACTTAACAAAAAATATTTTTTTGTCATTTTTCCCATATTAGCTTATTAGGAAACTTTTGTGTTATTGTTGTTATTTTGTTTCTAAATGGAAAATAATAATAAATCTATTTAACATAAATAATTAAATTTAACGCTCCGTCGAATTGTGGTTCGTCGTTGAAGACGTCTAGTTCTTTCTACTTGACTCGATCTTTGTCGGTAGATTGCAAACTTTTAAATAAATTAACAGGACAGTTAAACAATTGAACTCGATTAGTTAATGAATTTCACTTAAATACGAATTGTTGAACATGAATTCAATTCCTGAGTGGAACAATTCTTCATCCGAATTTACCTATCTCCTGATCAAACTTCAAATTACCAAGACCTATTTTCCTAAGAATCGAAGGATGAACATCAAAATAAACAAGGAAAAGGACTAACATGACAAATCAAACGTTTAGAAAGATAAGACTAAGCTTCCAAGACCTATTTTCCTAAGAATCGAAGGATGAACATAAAAATAAAAAAGGAAAAGGACTAACATGACAAATCAAACGTTTAGAAAGATAAGACTAAGCTTAAAAGAAGAATATGATAGATAAACAATAAGACTAAGCTTAAAAGAAGAATATGATAGATAAACAAGTTAGATGACAAGTAACATGTCTTTCAATAACATTTCACTATCATATCGTAAAATTATTTCAAAATATATTCAAATATTTTAATGTTTATAGAAAGTTTTTTTTCATACTATATCATCTATACTAATTAAACCTTTACATATGATTAATTTTTATTCAACTTATGTACACAAATTATTCATTTAAATAAAGTATACTATAGAGTTTGCTAAAAAAAATATACTATAGAGAGTCAAATACAGTGCAACAAAAAGTTAAAATATTAAAAATTAAATCTATAAATACTTTATCTAAGAAAAATAATTGATTAAAACGTATCACATTCATCTCTATTTATAATTCTCTTTGACATTTTTCACATATATTAAAAAAGTTGATGATATGATTAATGTCAATAGTTTGTGTATAACTACTACTATTAAATTGTGTTTGTGTGTATATGTACTCAATTTGACAATTTATCTCTGAACACAAATTAACATTATAAATTAGGGATATATTTAGAAAAAATAATAAATGCATAAAATAATTTTCATTCGACTTATATTTAGGGGTAAATTTTTGTTCGAAATGTGGCTTTTAATTAGAGAGACTAACAAACCGTGGTCCCTGAACTATGACTCTCTCATCAATTTAATCCTAAAACCATAGAAATATACTAAGTAGTTAGTCTGTGATCTATTTTTAATTTATCAAGATAGTCCTTGAATCATTATTCTCTCTCTTATATTTAAAGAAAATGAGAGACTAATTTGATAGATCAATAATAGTTTAAAAACTACTTTAGTAGATTTATATAGCCTAATGACTAGATTGGTGAGAGAGTATAATAGTTTATGAATCAAATTGACAATTTATTCAAATAGATACAAAGGTGATACTTTTCAAAAGCAAAAGAAATAAGTGAATTTAATTTGCATAATGTAAAACTATTTTACATATTATCCAATAAATCTCATTTATACTGTCTGAAAAACATCTCATTTTTAAATATTTGTATAAATCTTTAACAAAAATATTTTTATAAATGTTTGAAGATTCAAATTACAAAGTAACACTATAATATAATTATATTTTCAACACTTTCTCCAACACACTTTTTTATTAGATAAAATTAATTTGTATCTCCTATTTAGGAAATGGATCTCACATAAAATGATGTAACTTAAGTTAATTTCATCTAATAAAATAGTGAATGTTATATGTTGAAATTAAAGTGCTTTTAACTTTTATGTTTAAGTTATGTTGAATTATGTAACATCTCATACGACTTTAAACATTGTCGATTGCCCCCACAAACCAACACAAGTCTTTTCAACATGTTTTCCTCACTCAAACGCTTTCGCTAAACTTCCCATAAGCTCACCCATTCCAAAATTTCTCCAAGTCACGCTTAACTGTGGAGTTCTTATGAAATGAGCTACCAAAAAGAAGATGCATCTAGATTTTGGTAGCCCATTTCTTAAGAACTCCACACTTAAGCGTGTTTGACTTGGAGCAATTTTGATATGAGTGGTCTTCCAGGAAGTTTTCCAGAAACCGTACAAATGAGGACAAAATACACTGAAAAAATTCGTATTGGTTTTATAGGGTCACTTGAGAATGCTTAAAGTCTTTTGGATGTTACAAATTATGCATGAAGTCCTTTAGTTTGATCATTAATGTTAACACATATTCCCTTCAACGTGATCAATTTGATTCTCCAAACTACTTTGCAAGTGAAAGAGGTTCATGAGGTTGAATATTTGGATAAATATTACCAGAATTTTTAAGTTTGAACATGTGCTTTAATGGTTAAAGAGAGCTTTAAGAGATACACCTTCTGGTCATTAATATAAGCAAAAATTTGATTTTTAGATTCATTCATTAAATGACGTATGTAGTCTTTATTATAGATTACATACGTCATTTAATGAATGAATATAAAAATCAAACTTTTGTTTATATTAGTGACCGGAGGGTGTATATTGTTTAAAAATTGTCTTATAAATATCATTTCTCTAACTTTTTAGCATATGAAACAGAAGGACATCCATAAGCACATTGCCCGAGGTGTGAATATGTGATTCATGACTTGTTTTTAGCAAATGATACATGCAATTATACCTATGTCCCTTATGCTTTTCTTTTGTTGGTCGATACCAAATGAAATGTCCCTTCTAACCAACCGTTGGATGTCACATGCGCCTACTGGGCCCCTTCCAGACTGGTTGAATCTTGAGAGCAGATTTTGAGAACTTACTTAACACCTACTCCACTCATAAATCATAAAAACGGTGCATAATTTGACAGTTTTTTAATCATTTAAAATTCTTTAAAACGAAAAAATACAGTAAGCATATGGTAATATTAACATCGGTACGTATTATTTAAATGAAAGTAGTAGGTATGTCACCAATAAAATACTGGATTTCCTTTTTCTTTTGTCGCTATGAAGCAACAAATCTTTGTTATGTTCCATAACATGGGTGCCGGTCACGAAAGATAGTCCAATTGATAATGAGTTGACTCTAATTTTGAAATGTGTTGGTTTAACTATTTTGATAGATATCCTCTGAGAAGTCATAAGAGGAGTTTGGGAGATCAACATGTTGATTTATGAGAAATTACATGATAAGAATTGAATATCACATCTTATTTCAAAATTTTAAAACATTGCGTTTATGAATCTTCTCGTATTTTAATAATTACTTTTCCGTTCCACATATATTATCGAATGAGTATCCAAAACTCAACACCTACATATGTGTTTAAAGAATTTTTAACATGCTCCCCCTGTCCCAATTTAAGTGAGTCTTTTGCTTATTTCACACATATTAAGAAAAATGTATTAATGAATGAGAGAGAAAAATAGTTTTAAGTGCTCTTGTCATGTATTGATGCATTTACCATTAACGTAAATGTAAAGTAGAATATATATTGAATTAAAAGTGATGAAATTAGTATTAATTATAGTTATAATTAGAAAAATTTAATTAATATTACATTAAAAATTGAAATGAGTCAGTTATTTCAAGATAATATTTTTTTTGCAAAATTTTCACTTATTATGAGACAGAGGAAGCACATTTGACACAAAATGATCTATATGTTTTATAAGTAGCTTCGATCTACCCTAACCTCGATGAGTGTTCGAAACTCAACTCAAATAAACGCTGTTATTTTTTTTATTAAAAAAACATATATTAAATAAACAATATGTGGGCCACAAAGTCGAAGCTTCTTTAGTTTACCCAAATAAGTTAATCCAACGGCTAGTGTTGTCCCATCTACCCGTGGGACCCACATCACCAGATCGATCCAGATGAATCAATCTAACACCCGTTGATCATTTTCTGACCAAAGAAACTTCCCTTCTATAAATCTTTCTGCCACATTTCTCAAACCTCACAAACACAAACACAACACAACACAACAAAACAAAAAAAAAATGGATCGTAAAAACGTTCTCTCACTCGCATTGATCTGCATTGTCTTCGCCGGCGTCGGAGGTCAATCTCCGTCGTCAGCTCCGACTACATCACCACCTACCGTCACCACTCCTTCTGTTGCTCCCGTCGCAGCACCTACCAAACCAAAATCACCCGCTCCAGTCGCTTCTCCAAAATCATCACCACCAGCTTCATCTCCCACCGTTGCAACTGTAACTCCAGCAGTGTCTCCTGCTGCTCCAGTTCCGGTAGCCAAATCTCCAGCAGCATCACCACCAGTCGTTGCTCCGGTGAGTTCACCACCAAAACCAGCTCCAGTGAGTTCACCACCAGCACCAGTTCCAGTGAGTTCTCCACCAACACCAGTTCCGGTGAGTTCACCACCGACAGTTTCCACACCTGCAGTAACACCAAGCGCTGAGGTTCCCGCTGCAGCTCCAAGCAAATCAAAGAAGAAGACAAAGAAAGGTAAGAAACACAGTGCACCAGCACCTTCACCGGCATTGGAAGGACCTCCAGCACCACCGGTTGGTGCTCCCGGACCTAGTCTCGATGCTTCTTCTCCCGGTCCAGCATCTGCTGCCGACGAGGTACATTCATGTCTCCTCTTTGCGTTTTTATTTTATTTTGTGCATGTTTGATATCAAGGTGAATTTGTCGAAATCAGTGTTTAAGTATTTGCATAATTGTAAATATTTTCACCGTTGGTAAAATTTTGCATCAGATCTGGAATTTATTATTGTAGTTTCAGATCTGAATAGTGTGAGACAAGACATTGAAATGCTAGTTTTCTTTGAGTTTAAATGTTTTTTTTAGCCGAAATTGAGAGAGACAGGAAACAGAGCACATTTTTGCTTCAATGTAGGTTGAATTTGAACTCAAATGTTGTCTTACTCTTATGTTGTGAACTGTGTAATTTTTTTTACACATTCATGCATAGGACAATCGTGATAGTCGACAACAATTAGTCAAATTAGGTATTTTATCATTTAGAAAAATCAAATTTGTATTTAATTAAAATTTAAACGGTTTGATCTCGATCTAACAATTATGATCATCCTGAATGCAAATTTAACTGCATTAACCCAATTTGGTTTTGGAAGTCCAAATGCCTACAAGAACAATATCTAGTAAAATCAGAAAATTTAACTGTTGCTATAAATGTATAACATGATTTTTGTGAAAGAAATGTATCATGTTTTGGTCATGGTAGATTGCCAATAGCAATATGAGAAACAAAATAATTGAGTCAATACTGAGATCTGAATTTTCTGTATTACAGAGTGGAGCAGAAACAATCAGATGCTTGCAGAAGGTGATAGGATCATTGGCATTGGGCTTGGCTAGCCTTGTTTTTATGTTCTAGACAAGAGATTTCATTGCTATTGTTACCACGATATATTCATATGTATCATTTATTTTCTTTTTTTGGCCCTGTCTTGGGCTAACATTAAATTTATTTGCCATTGTTTTTTTAAACTCTTATTATTCTATTACATATTGCCATTGGTGATGTTTTTGCCATTATTTTACACATTGGTTCTGTTTGCTTGTCTTTCTGTTTATGGCGTTTGTTTTCGGTTTTACCCTTGAGGTTGCTTGAAGGGGTAAAACAAACACCGACACAAAGATCCCTTTCTTAGTTTCTAGTTTGTCTTTAGCTAACTTCCTAGTTTGGTGGTTCTTCTAATAATGATATGCTATCAGATTATTCAATAACTTTAATAATAGTGGACAACAGATACCAAACATGTCAATAATTTAATTTCATTGTAACAATGCAGAAATTCATGTGAAATGAAATTAAGTTTAATTATAAAATCATCTTAAAACGTAAAAAAACTTTGGAATTATGCATGCACTTATTTTTGGTTTCAAATGTACTTTTTCATTTAAAGGGTGGTTCATGGTTATTGTTGTTAAATTATTGGATATTATTAGATGTCCTTTCTATGAAAACCATTTGAACCAGATTCCAAATAATTTTTTAAATCGAACCAAATCACGGATATAAATTTTATTTAATATTGTATTTTTTATTAGTATGAGATTGACACATGATTTTAACATTTGAATCGGGTGAACTTTTACCTCAATTAATCCAAACCTATAAACTGCATTGTGTATAATCCCTACCTGCAAAATTAGTAAAAATTTCATTTATGCATTACACGTACAAAAAAAGACGAAATTATTATTTTTGATGTGTTAGTTAAAATGGTTTATTTCGTGACAAAAAAAGGAAATTTTCTTGTACAAAAGAAAAACGACCTTTTCTCTGCATTTTGCGCTTAAAGTTGATTTAAAATAAACCCTTTATAACTGTAATTTGGTGTTTTCTTATGCCGATAATTACTACTCAAATCTTTTTCTAATGTTTGAGAGAATTTTTGCTTTTATGAATGTTTGAAATGATTCAGCTAGCCTTTCATAAAAAAACTAGTATAGTGACCCGTGCCAAGCACGGGGAAATAAAAAACTTTTTTGATCAAATGTATAAATTTTATATCATGTTATCTTAAAGTTATAAGTGTGGTTATAATTTAAATTTGATATGGAAAAAAAATATCATCTTAATTTTGTTAATTTTGTATATATTTTGAAATATCTAAACATTACACATAACGATTAAAGTATTTGGATTTATACTTATACTAATTATTTGTCGTATAAGATGTACTCATTGTTAAACTTAGCATATGTAATATTTTTGCAAAAATACGCCGACGTACTGTATATTATTATTTGTTGACATAATGTATTTTATTAATCAATAAAAACTAAAAAATTTGTATTTTTTATATAATAGTCAGTGTCAGATGTATACACATAGTTTGTGAATGCAAATGTTAAACTTTTTACGGGTGTGTATAAATATAGTTTGGGCTGCAGAAACACCGATTGTTATTTGTTTATATTTTTTACAAAACCAATGGTCTAATGTAAATATTGTATTTTAGGGTAACAACGATGTAAAAAAAAAAGTTTCGCGTATTGCTATACCTTAAAAGTGCATCAATTAAAACTTAAAAGTCAATGACAGAAGGATCTGCTTATATAGAAATTGCATGTCCGGTAATGACCAGTACGCCTTACAAAGAAATTAAAAAAACGACTTCCAAACAATACACAACTTTAGTTTTCTAAATTATAACAACAACAATTCTAAAACATAACCAATGATCATACTTTTTGAAAAACTTCACGACACACAACATTTGTGATCTCCTTGCAAACATTATTATCTTCATCCAAGATGACCAGCTTCAAACCTTTTCTAGAAGTAACTCGAGAGACAGCGACATAGAGTTGTCCATGCGTGAACACTGGCTTAGGAAGATAAACTCCCACTCGAGATAAAGATTGACCCTGACTTTTATTTATTGTCATTGCAAAACAAAGCATCAATGAAAATTGCATGCGCTTGAATTTGAATGGTAGTCCTGGATCACTCGGAATAAGATTCATCCTGGGAACCTGCCCTTTTTCCTGTAATTACGGTAGCAGTTATCGTGCTCTTCCCTAGATGTGTAACTGTCAGCCTCGTACCATTACATAGTCCATTGACCTGATTGATGTTTCTCATCAGCATAACTGGACATCCCACCCTTAGTTTCAACCGGTGATTTAGAATTCCATAGCTCTTAATACCATTAAGAAATTCCGTTGTGAACCACTCGCACTGGACATCATAATTTTCACCCGATCGACAAACAGAATTAGAGCTTAAATACTCTTTCTCTTCATCTGGAATCAGTGACATCATATATTCGTTAACATGGTCAACTGAATCAAGAGTTGGTGCGAGTATTCCCCTTTCTTAGAAAAATAACGGGTCACCAAGGTTATCATTCAAATCGGGATACACAAAGTCTATAAGTGACATCAACGGATTTGTTGTGTCCGATATGAGCAAATCTTCAGGAATTTCTACCTTCATTTCACCATTCTAATCTGAAGCGTCGTTGTCGTCTCCAATTGAGAGTATCAACTTGCCAAAATTAGCAATTTCTTCCTGCTCTGCAGGTACCGAAGATGCACCCAATCTCATATTAACAATAAGCCTCAACACATTACAATAAGCCCATATATTTGATGTATTATTGAGACATCAACAATATCCTGCCTCGTTCCTTTTCAGACAACAGGCAATATCTGCCTGTAATCACCACCTAAAACTATTGTCATTCCACCAAAAGGTCTAAACTCGTTTAGGGGATCATTCTTGGACATGATATCACGTATTGATTGGTCAACTGCCTCAAAACACCATCGGTGCATCATTGGAGCCTCATCCCAAATTATCAACTTTGCAGCACGCACCAGGTCTGCCCTAGGACTATCCATTTCCATCGTAAGTGATGATGCCTCATTAATCTCAATAGGGACTGTCAGTGTCAAGTGCACGGTTCTTTCACCTGGTAATAGAAAAGCCGATACACCGTTGGATGCACCATTCAATACAATTAACACCTTCGATCTAACAGCAGCCGACATTGTTTTCCATATAAAGGTTTTTCCAGTGCCACCGTAACCATATAAGAAAAAGAAACCACCGTCGTCAGAACCAACTGACTCCATGATCTTGTCATGCACACATCTTTGTTCATTAGTCAACATCAGTAACATATCAGCGGTTGTCTTTTCCAGTTCATCTCTGTTGTAATTTAGCTCATCAATGATAAGCTTGTTTGTGAAAGTTGGCATGTCTGATGCGTTTGGCCTGGGCATAGATTTGAAGTCAATAAGCGACCGTCCGTTTTCCTGAAGCGACATTTCAATTTCAATGAAACACAGGTTCTTCAAGTCATCGTCACCGATACGCAGATCTGCATATTAAATGTAAAGTCACGAAATTAATATTAACACCTTTGCATGCTTTTGTGTGCACGTTGAAGAGAGAGAAAAAATATATGAGAATCCTTTATATTTAAACATATCAGCCTAAAAAGTGTGGAAAATGTTGAATGGTATCGTAGAGTTAGTAACTCTTAGTATGTTCTTTACTATATCCTAAAAAAAGTACCTCTTAACTATACTTAAACTACTCTAATCAGCCTTTACTATATCCTAAAAAACACACCCCTCGAAAACAACCTTGTCATCAAGGTTGGAATGTGCTAAATTTCTTAATGTGTAATAGTCTTCAAATGTATCACCATTATCCCTATTTTTTATTAGCGAAGTATTGTTTTTCTTCACATCTTCAACAATAACATGAGTAGTTTCTCTCCACTTCCTTTGCATGAGCTTTTCATTTTGAAAAAATGAAAGATAACTGATCTCAGAACCATTTGAAATAAATTATTTGTCTAAGAAACTTTTATAAAAATAATTGCCTCGTCCATGTCATTTGCACCCTGATGCTAAACTCGTCATCCCATAATTCCAAGCAGTATTTGACTTGTGTTGCTTCAAAAACAACAACAAAGGAGTACGCAAAGAGAAGTGCAGTGGAGACAACACTAACAAAACATATCTCAGTGGAGACATGTTTCTAGTATGATACCCGTGCTAAGTATGGGGAATTAAGTACTTATAAAATTTCGATAAAAATTATTATTTTATATTAAATTTATTGAAAGTTAATTTATTCAATCACACTTCACCGTCTCCCACTACCACTCTCCACCAAAAATTTAAATCAGTTATTACTGGTGTAACCATGACTTTATGCTGGTGTGATCGACCGTTAAGGTTGTGTCACCATCAAATCCCAATTGGAGTCGCTCGTCTAATGTTATGATGATGTCTCATTGTGTGACAATGTCATTTGTTGATTTGTATGTTCTCTACACTTATTTGTGTCTGTTGGTTGGTTCACACTCAATTTTTGTGTGAGAACATATCGTGTTAGTGTTATTCAATTTTTTCACTTTTTAGGTGTGATGTATCTCGCATCTAGGTTCATTGTGGTGTTTCTAGGTGTGGTGTTTCTAGCATATAGGTTATACTTATTGTTCGTTCTTCTAGGGGTTGTTGGCCACATTTTTGCTTGTTCATTTAATCTAGTATACCCTTTTTCAATCTGAGTTTTGTTTATTTTGTGAATCTAGGTTTTTCTCGGTTTGTATTACTTCATAACCCGTTAAAGGTTTAGAGTGAAGCATCTTCATATCTACAAACCATACCACCATCTTGAGTGGGCTTTGTTAGATGGGATTGTCAGTTTTACGATATGGACGATTTAAATCATGTTGTTGCTGTTTTGTTTTTCAATTCTTTGTTGTAGTTGTTGGGATCCTTTCTTCAAATTGGCTTCTGAATCTTTGGCCCAAAAAGGTTTTAGCTTTAATCTATGGTTTCTTTCACTTAAAAAAAAGACTTAAATGCACTTTTGGCTTCTTAACTTTTAAATAGTTGTGATTTTCGCCCCATAGAAAAAATAGCAATCTAGTGCCCCTAACTTTACAAAACACAAAAAAATAGCAATTTTGGTCCTCTATCTTTAAAAAAAAAAATACGCACTTTTGAACTCTTATCTTTAAAAAATTATGCACTTTTGAATCTCTTAAACCTAAAACCTCTAAAAATAACATGCTTTATGTTCAATTAGATTAGATTTGGATTCTAATAGCAAGAATATATAT
This sequence comes from Medicago sativa, assembly GCF_051527215.1. Classification (NCBI taxonomy): domain Eukaryota; kingdom Viridiplantae; phylum Streptophyta; class Magnoliopsida; order Fabales; family Fabaceae; genus Medicago; species Medicago sativa. Next base: position 8,342,051 of record NC_140753.1, read on the forward strand.
AAACTTTTCTCCCTCCTTGATGTGTAAGGATTGGTATAACCCATCAAAAGCTTGTGTTTTTGCTGCGTTCAATGCCTTCTTGGCTCCTTTCTTAGCTCTCTTATAATTTTCCTTAATATTTATACTTTTACACCTATACCACACTTTAAAACATTCTCTTTTGATTCTCATTTTAATTTGAACACTTTGGTTCCACCAAGATTATTTACTCGTAGCTAGGTCCAAAATCTATTAATTCTCCTAGTGTTTCTTTTGCTACTTTTCTAATCTCATATGTCATCTTGTTCCACATATCATTTTCGCTTCTATGTAACTTCACATAACCTTCCTTTAATTTATTTTGTTTGTAGAAAAACACTTTGTTTTTCATTCATTAAATGCCACCATATTATCCTTGTACCACAACCGTGGCATCTCCTCACAACTCTTCTCCTAACCCTTACATCCATAACCAAATACTATAAGTTGGATAGTCAAACTCTCTCGAGATAAACCTTTAAATTCAAACAAATCTTTATGTCTGAATTCCTAATAAGAAATAAATTTATCTGAGAACATGACATTTCACCCTTGTATGTAATAAGATTCTATTTTCTTTTCCTAAAGTAAGATTAAAAGACAACAAAAATTCTAGGATAAAATCCGTGCATTTATCTCCCCAAGGCTATACCAAAAAAATCTGTGCCCGTGGGTATCCGCGGATAAAATCCGTCATGGGCATGGGGCGGGTAGCTAAACGGATACCCGCGGGTATAATAAATGGGTATTTAACTACCCGTTACTTTATGGACACGGACACAAATTTGATGATACCCGTGCCCGCGGGTATCCGTACCCGTTAATAAAAAATATATATTAAAGAGTTTGAGAACATTAAATTTAACTCAATATTGGAAGATATGCATGGTGTCATTGACATAAGTGGTGAATGACATTGTTAGTGAATGTTATGAGATTTTATTTCAAATATCATTGTTATGGCAATTTATTTGGAGGTTTTTATGCTTTTATTTTGGATATTTTGATTTTATTTCAACGGTTGCTTTTTGGATTTTGGTATGAATTATGAAATTTGAAAGAAATATGCATGGATGTTTAAAAGTCAAAGTTTGTAGTAATTAAAAAAGTATTTTCTTTGTAAAATCAAAAATCAAATATCCATGGGTACCCGCGAATATCCGTGGGTATCTAAATATCCGTGGATTACCCGTTTAGAAATACCCGCACGGGTATGGGGACGGGTACAGGTACCATATTTATCCAACGGGGTGGGACGGATATCATACTACCCGTACCCATGGATACCCATTGACATCCATTCACGCCTCCAAAACTTGTCAAACACTCCCTAGATGCCCATTCAGATCCACTACTAAAAGAAACATGTTCTCCTTGTGGTATATCTTGAATTAAGCCTTTCAAATGATTCCAAAATTTTACTTTAGGATATTCTTCCAACCCTACCTAAGGTGCGTAAACAAATTATAATATTAAAGATGTCTTATTTCCTTTCCAAAAAAAAAATAAAGATGTCTTATTCAACTACAAATTTGTGGGCTACAATCAAATTTCCTATCATCTTTACATCCAGAATATCCTTTTTCCATTCCTTATCCACAATAATGCCTACACTATTTTTCGATCTAACTTTTTCAATGTACCAATGCTAAAATCTAGAACTGTCTAATTCTTTCTCCTTTTCACCCATCCACTTAGTTTTTTGTTGGCATATAAAATTAATCTTCCTCCTAATCATATCGTCAACTATTTCCATATATTTTCAAGAAAGGGTGTCTTTATTCCATGTTCTAAAACAGGTCATACTCTCATGAACTACCTTCTTTACCCACACCTGTTCACAAATACGTAGGGACCCTTTCTGATTTTTTACTGCATCCAAATGATGATGTATCCACCCTTGCTCATTTAACATTGTACTTGAGCTATATAACGTGTTTCGTGTAGGCACTAACCTAATATTCACACTATTATATACTCGGTCCATGTCATAGAGATTCAAAGTGTTTCAACTAAATTCAAGTGTTCAAATTTTAAACAGTAGAATTTAGTCTAAGTCTTAAAATTTTTATAATATAGAATTTCATTTAATTATATATATTTTTAAGAACTTTTTTTAAAAGTTATATGTAATTATTTGTTGATCCAACCCAATAAAACTCGATTGCATCCGGTAATAGATAACAGTGAAAACCGACCTATCCCGTGGTCACATGTAGGCGTAGATGCAAAAGTGAGTATAACAACACCAAGTATATATAATCACAAATGGTTTGACCAATTTTTCTATACTTGCAATTCTACACTTAGTTTGCGTGCATTTAAATATCACTTATTCCAATTAGATTATATAGAGCATCCCTAATAGTGATGTTCTAGCTATTTTTCTCTGGGTCAAATAGACACTCTCACCGTGGAATCAAATAATTGAAAGCTTATATAGAATAGTTGCTATGGAAGATCTCTCTCTCTCTCTCCCTCTCTCTCATATTAAGTTATTAGGGGACTCATTTTGTAAAAATAACTTGAGGTGCTTAATTGGAGAGATAGAGTTGTAATTATATAATTCAACACAAACACACATGGGCGAATCCAGGACTATTTGCTTTGTGTGGCTAAAAATTTGTCCAATGAAATTAAAGTTTTAGTAGTTTTATTTGAACTAATTTTAATAACTCATGTCCATTTGTAACCCTAACAATGATTAATTGGAACAAAACCAGTAGTCAACTTCTTCTAGCATTTCTTTCTCATAGACATATCAACAAATTATATTCACCTTAGATAAAATGAAATGGATTGGTTTTCCCTTTGTATTTTAATAATACTTATTAGTTTAAATAAGTTATCAAATCGTAATATTTTTAATAAATATTAATTTTAATGTGTATTCTCCTTAATGAGTAATGAGGTTTTTCAAATAAGTGATCTCATTGTAATATATAACAACAACAAAAAAAAAATTAACGAAGACGTTCTCCTTACTATCAAATTTTAATAATTATAATTATAGGAATAAATAAAAAAATCAATTTTGTATAACTATAATTTTATCAAATCGTAATTTTATTAAAAATGGTTTTCCCTTTGGTTTTCCCTTTGCTTCTAATTCTCTTATATATTTATCTTCATTCATTAGTTTCTATTAATATGAAGAAAAAAATTAGAGTGAATTTACACTCTTCTTCTCTAAGAGAAGTATGAATTACACTTCTCTCTCCTCTTATGTTAAAATATACACTGATATATTTCTATTCATTTGTAAGTTTCTATTAATACAAAATAAAAATTAGAGTAAATTACACTCCCCTCCCCTAAGAGAAGCTTGAATTACACTCCCCTTCCCTCTTATGTTAAAATATACACTTCCCTCCCTTGAAAAATAAAATGTATATTCCCCTCTCCAATGAGATGCTTGAATCACAACCCTCATCCATTATAATTAAATACACACTACACTCACTACCAAAAAAAAATACACACTACACTTCAATCTATTTTAACATAAATAAATTTAATTCAAGTGTTGAATTCTTTTAAAAATAAAAAAAATAAAAAAATCATAATGGTATAATTGAGGATATTCGGTCGTATTAAAATATTGAATTATTTCTCTAGCACACTACTAACAACACAACACTAAGCTCTATAAATCTTTTTTATGCCTAAATCTATGATGGAAAAATAAAAACCAAACATTACAGCAATAAGGATGCATTAATTTGAATGATAATAATAAAGAATGAGAATAATTCCTTAAAAAAAAAAGAATGAGAATAATGAAATTAAGAAATAAAAAATATAAAGAGGTGGATATTTTTAACAAAAAAAAAGAAGCCAGAAGTTTGTGATTTTTAGTTTTCATCAAACAACGTACTTCATATATAGAAAATAATTGCATTGAATACATAGATATTCTTTTTTTTTTTTTTGAAATAACATAGATATTTTTATTGAATGTTTGATTTTGATTCAATGCAAGATTATAGGAGTATTTGAATTCGAAAATTATTAACGTTTGATTTTCACAGCATGATTAATATTTAAAATATTTGAAACTACTCCCTCTGTTCCTTTATAATTGTCACATTTTGACTTTTTACACAAACCAAGACACTAAATGTATTTCACTACTTTTGATACAATAACTTATGTTTTGCCTATAATATCCTTAATTATTTAATATCATATTTCATATATTTCTCTCTCTGCAATAAATTACTAAGGGCGTTATAGGAAAAACAACATTTAATGTTATATTGAACTTTGAAAGTGACAGTTAATTAGAAACAAAAAAATTCTGAAAAAGTGACAGTTATAAAGGAACGGAGGGAGTAATATGTAAGGGAAATGATGAATTCTTTCGCATTCAATTGTCTTCGTATGTTTGACTAACACCATTAAAATATGATACTCAATTATTTTAATTACTCTCCATTAATTATTTTCATATAATTTGAATTTGAATTTAATTAGTCCAGCATTCAATGCGATATTGTACCACCGAAAAAAGAAAATGTGATATTGTGAATAAAAATATATATCCAAGGTGTTATTTGTTTGGCATAAAGGTATCACACTTGATTGGAGCAAACATTTGAATTAGCTTACTTATTTTAACATTTATGATCATTGAGAAAATAACATTTTATGATCCAAATGCTTACTTGCATCTAATTTTTCTTCTTCTTTTGAGCGGATAAAGAAATTACATTGTTACTACAAATTTAAACGAAAAAATATCTAAAAAAAACCAACCAACGTGATATCATATTCGACTGAGCCAATAAATTATAAAAATAAACAAACAGACGAAAAAAAAATGATCTACTACAAAAACGGATATAAAAAGATAACAAAATGGTGTCAAACAACCTTATTTTCCATTAAAACCATTTCCAATGATTAAGGCAGATTTTCCTTGTTCAAATCTATCACAAACCAAAGTTGAACGACTCGAACCATGATATTCTAATTTTCTTTCGAATGGGATATATCGAAAACAAAATTGATGTCAGAGCCATTTGGATTGTAAAGGGAGAAATGAAGAAGACGTATAGGAAAAGAAAAGAAATAGAAAGAAAGACAAATGGAGATCCGAAGCTGTGATGTGAAGAAACTGTTAGCCAATAGATTTAATTTATAGTATATTTTACAGGATAATTTCGTAAAATAACAACATTTAACTTGACCAATCATATTTGAGTTCATATCTTAGCCATTAAGCAATACATATTAATGTTTTGTTTTTGTTAAAGCATATGATTACGTTTTTTTAGCAAATTGGTCAAAACAATCAATTGAAATTAACATTATGATACGTTTCTGATTATATGGCATCAATTCCATTTTCTTTATCGTCATTGACCAACAAAGTATAGTTTTACCACTATAGATATTATTATTATTTGTAACAAAACTATTACTATTATTATTATTACTACTACTACGAAACCAAACATGAAAATCAGTACATGTCTCATCCTTGTTAAGGAAACCAAAAAAAAAAATGGAAACTTTTTTTTTTGACACAAATTTTTGTAAACTTAGTCACTAAAATAAAAATATTGTATTTAAAATTATTTCGAAACTAAAATAAAATCTCAAAACATTAATTAAGATATTTTCTATTGAATGTATTGATGTGTTGACCTGCATTTTTTGTAGACACAAAAAAAAAAACTCATTTAAAGTACATATTGATGTATGGATTCTCACAAACCAAAGACGAACTATTGGAACCCTGATATTCCAATTTTCTTTGAAAGGGGATACATCAGAAACCAAGTCGATCTTTGGAGCCATTTTGATTTGATAGAGAGATACGAAGTTGACACAAAGAAAAAGAAATAAAATAGAAAAACAAATGACGTTTTCTTGATAAACTAATTGTGGTATACTTTTTAGTCCAATAAAAATAGTCAATATTAATTTATGTATCCGACATTAACAAAATAATATTTTTTTTTGGTGCCAATAAAAATGGTTCTATTTCCTTAAAAAAAAATGGTTCTATTTGAAAGTAACTAATGCACTTATTCAATTTAGAAAAAAGAACTTAGGTACAATTTCTTAGGTGCTTTTCGTATGGTTCTTTACTAAATTCACTTTGATTTTCTTAAATTCATAATTTTCTCAGAGGAAAAATTTGTAGTTTTAGTTAAGAACCATACCAAAAGCACCAAAAGAATTGTACCTAAGTTTTTCGCGGGCTTCTTCGATTTGTAGTAAAAAAATCTTTTTTTTCCTAAGAATGTCTAACAAACTTGTTGTCGTCACAAAAAATTAAAAATATTCAATCCATTTAATGTCATTATTAATAATTATTTATTCTCAATCTCCATTTATAATTGAATTAACATATTTTTTATAATATAAATTATAATATAAATGATATATATGGTTACAAATATAAATATAGAAAGTTATTGAAATCCAAATGCTTGAGAATGCTTGGTTTCTCAAGAGTGTTTTTCAAGAGCGCCACATGTCAATGCCATATTGAAACTTGAAAAAAGGGTCCTAAATTTATATAATATAGATATAGATTATAATGCTTCAAATTATAGCATTTATTTATGGATATATTTAACAATAATGCTATTCATCCCGAAAAGTAGTTTCACGATGCATCACAACATGTGTATTTTGGCAAGGCTATTTTCGGGATTTCTGTATTTCCATACAAAGCACCCCGTGAATTCCGCTAGGCCAGCTTTTTGATTGGTGGATTGTTGTTTCGGGATGCATTCGGGAAATAGATTTTGCTGTATATAGCACTGTTGTATATTTAAAGATATATCTTTAAATATGTCTATGATTGTTGATCCATTTAATAAAGAGTTTACTCATTATCCTAGAGAGACATGAGTTCAACTCTTGCTCTAAACATAAGGATCTCATTAAATATATTTATATGTGGTCTCTGAACTTTGAGACATGTCTTGCCCAAAACTTTTAATATTCAACAAAACTAAACTTTCGTATAAAAATAAATGATATTTTTTATTTGAGTATATCAATTATGTGATGTCTACTATTTAAAATTAATAAAATGACAAAAACAACACTCATAGTCACAAGCACAAATATTTTAGATTTAGGCACAATCACAAATAATTAAAATAGAAGAGACAATATTATTATATCAATAATACTAATAAAAATTAATTATTTTCTTTTTTACTTTTTATCATTTGTGAGAGTCACTAAATCCAAAACATTCGTGATTGTGACATAGAAGTATTACCCTAGAAAGACAATACCTCAAAGAAGTTAAATTTCTTACAATATTTCGATGATACTACAATTTATATAAGCTTTTAGTAAAGAAGACGTGCTAACCAATACCAGATTAAGTGATTCCCTAGGATCATGTATCATGTATGATTGTGACAAATAAACAAAGCCACGTTTTATAGTTTGGGCAACTAGTTACCTACCACATAAAAACACTGAGACCAATAAGCCTAAGAAGTATTGGCTTAGTTATGAGTCGCTTTTAATGGCTACTGGCTGCAAGTCACCATTATACTTTCACGTGTTGGATCCTTTAACATACTATAGTTGGCTTTCAATAATTTAAAAGTTTGATAAGCTTTCACTATCACATATATTTTTCTTGTATCATATGGACAATTTCTTCACCTTGCGGCTTAATTATTATTATAGTTGTAGGGTAATTCCTTTAATATTAATAGTTAAAGACAGTACCAAAATCGTGTTGTAGTGGGTTTTGCTTTAAGCACAAATCTACTAAAGCTTTTCCCTTTCATAAGTTTTCTTTGCTAGGAAGAAATGTTCAATTCCAAACTCACACTCAATGTTCTTTACTTAGCCACCAAGGGCAGTTTGGTATAAAATAGGTTCTCACTTTATAATCTTCCTCCCCGTAATCTCCTTTTTTTACATTTGTTTTTACTAGTTACCCCAAAAGAATTTAAGCAAATTAAAATGCATCATGTGCTAAGCGTTCATATAATTAACTTGGTAACCATGTCATGTGATGTGAAGGAAAATTTGTGTTCCCTAATTTGTGTCTCCTATATTGCTTGTATTTCTAGCACAAAACTTACAATTGCAAATCAGAGTTTGAATATGATTTTGATACTGGTTGTCGGTTGATATATACATTTTTAGTTAAGAAAAAGCAATACTAACAGGTTAGCAACTAATAATTACTAATAATTGACTTATTGATTAGATACTCTGGCCCATTTTGCTAGACCAAAAATCTAACTAAATCTTCAATTTCTTATTGTTTAAATATAGGATCAACCAATGATTAAAAATCTTGAACAGTAGTATTATTTGCAATGCAACGCTGGAGCAGCTTGGAATTGATTGTTACTTTGTAACTCTTGCTCTAATCCTTGTAAAAAAATTGTTGAATAAATCCTTGTACATTTTGTGCATGGTTAGTTAAATCCTTGTACATTTTGTGCATGGTTAGTTTTTCGTTAATATATTTAACTTTTTTTAAAAACTAAATCAAGCTATGTAACAATATTGGAAGGTGTTCCATAATTTTACTTGTGAAAAATGACCTCAAGACTTAAGCTACCTCCACCGACACAAAATGAAATGAACTAATTGTGACCCTCAATGATCAGACAAATAAGGATACGCCAGCGTGTGCTTCATTGTGCTGCTAGGTACAATATAATTTCCTCACATCTTTTACCTTTAAAAGGTAATGGTCCGAGATTTCGACAGAAAATTCAAGTTGCATGACAAAGTTGTCTATGTCCTTATCGTAATGTTTTTTCTATGGTACGTTTTTATCGTTATAGATTTTAAAATATCTGCTTACAAGTTACAAAAAGTATTAAAATATCAAATTCCACGTTGTTTCATTAAAGAGCAGAAACAACATGCTTAAATCAAATCAAAAAAAAAAAAACATGCTTAAACAGTGACGCGACATTTTCCATTTTCCAAAAACTTTAAAACCTCATTCCAAGGTTTGAAGTCACGAGTTATAATACTATTACCAAGGAAACGTGAGAAAACAACACCACCAAAACCTAGAAGGCCTATGGGATTTGGAAATTTTATCCAAGAGATGGCATATTAGGACGAACCGAAGGGAGGATCCCCACTAAACCCTAAGGTTGGAGAAGAAGAGCCACTACATAACCCTAATGTTGGGAGATGGAAGAGGAGGCCTTTAGCCACAGCATGTTATCATTATCTTCGGCTATAACCCCACCATAATCTTTTTTATTTATTATCAATGACTAGTAAATAGACTGATACAAGAATGAAGAGGAACATCACCTCAAAACCAGAAAAATAAGAATACGAACCAAGTAAAAAGTTCATCCAAATAAAAATGTAAGCATCATAATATACGAAATGGTGTGCCTCCCCTTTTTCATTCACCCGTATATTGAAATGCCACAAACAAAATTGCATTTTTAGATGAAGTGGCAAGCAAATAAGGTTGCACGTAGCTTAGCTAGAGCGTCCATATTAGATTCTAGCCCCTGCAATCATTACTCTATTCCCCATTGAATTTTTGCTTATTGTTGCTGATGAAATTAAATAAGCCCACTTTCCCTATAAAAAAAATCCTTACTGTACATCTTAACAGGGTTTTTACACATCAAAATAGACAGCCTGAATTTTTTGAAATTAGATCTTGAACAGCAAGTAACTATGGTTGTATAAATTGCTTGTAATAGCCACACTAATTAGGGAAACCGTTGACCAGCAGCAGTACAAAACGTAGCTCATAATGGTTGAAGCTCCTGCTCTGGAACAGCTACATGAACTGGCTTGTATGAATGCTCAGCTTGCTGTCTGTTTTTCCAAATTAAGAATATTCCCAATGCCGACCCTCCAAGAAGCATTGTAAGCAAAACCGCTAAAGCCACAATCCAATAATATTGCTGCCACCAAGTCCTGCATCATTTCAGAAAAATATGTTAACAGCATCCAAATGGTTATAGAATAAACCCCAACCATATTCAATTAATATAAGATTTTAGATATCAGCTATATGTAGTAACCAAAATATAGGCAACTGAAATAAGGAATGAAAGAAAAGGTTGAATTAACAATTATGCAGGTAGAATATTGAGTTGCCCACAAAGAAAATGTGGGTTTCCCACTTGTTGTCGCATAAGTTTCAGAGCAGTGCATACGTTGTGAAAGATATTTGTTTAAGAAACTAGTAAAATTATAAATATTTCCTCAAAGTAAAGAAATTTTAAGGTTTTAAAAGTAAATACAGCATTATATCGACATTTCCAAATAATTCACCACAAACTGGTGAAGTCTAAAAAAGGACACCACAAAGCAAAGATAAATAACTATACATTGCCAGAGTGTGTGTGTGTGTGTGTGTGTGTGTGTGTATTCATTGACACAGTCACACCAGGTGCAAGTCTTCGGATATTTACATCAGTGAATAACTTCATGTAAAATGTGAAACTAACCAATCAAATCATTGAACCATCTGATATTATTTTATGATCGCATATATCTAATTATAAATAATTTAGAAAACTGTAGGTCTGTAAACTAATAGTGGACATTTACTTATTTTTAAGAAAATGTATTATAGCTTAAATTGCAATAGTGCGATAATGAACTGATTTCACTTTCTGTATGAATTTCGTATACCCAATCTGCTTCGTAAAAAAATTTCAATTCAATGGTTGGATTAATTAAATTCATCATGTACCGAAGTGGTGAAGTATACGAAGACTAACACCCATTGTGAACAGATCTGGTTCCTCTCCCATGGTGCAGTGGTAGAGCAAAGTATTTTTTAGCTATTAGACAGCATACAACCGCATGCGGTTGCACTTTTTTATACATGAAAAATTTGATACAATGGTGAACATTTGTATCTATCAATATATATATATATGAAAAGACATGCTTGTGTGTTTTTTACAAAATATTAAATGTGGAAAGGAGCATATGACTCAATGCTGCAGCGTGAATTTTCATAAACTAGTACAGCATACTTTCCAAGTTCCTACTAATCCGAACGAGAAAAATTATATACCTCAGTATTGCATGCACTATAAATGATAAAGCAAGTATGTATACAATGATATAGGAAAGACAATTTTCTCTCTAGTTTCAAGATAGAACTTACCGTTTTGATGAAGGCTCAGCATTCCAATTAAGCAACTTATAACTTCCAAACGTGTCTGGGAGTTGCATGTGATGTTCAGAAAGCCGGGATATCATACTCTGTAACATAAAAAATAAGCCTCAAATTCAAATGGGTTGTCTACACATAAATGCAAATGCACAATTGTCAACTTACCATCGCAGTGGTGTTAGAAAAGAAATCCGCATATGGCCTTGGGGTTATGACCCATCTAGAAAGGGACCCGTTTCCAAGTGAAGAAAAATTCATTAAGTGAACCTGTGAGCATTCCATAATGTCAGTATCATAAAGTAACAACATGGAAAATTAGCTGAAAATGTTTAGTTTTCCTGGTACTTTGGTAGGCCGACACATGATTGAAAATCTTACGTCTAGGACCTACATATATCGGATGTCACTTGGGTGACATTGTGGTGCCAATGTCATGTGACATTGGTAAACCACAATGTGCCACATGTCACTCTATACTTAAAATAACAAAAAGCAAAAAATCCTTATGAAAGAAACCACTTGTCACATTGTGATTGGCCAATGCCACATGACATTGGCACCACAATGTCACCCAAGTGCTACCCATCCCACAACCTACACCAGCCAACCGATCTAGCCATGATTGTATATGCATATAGTTAATTACATCTCCTTTTAGCATCAAATTAAAAAATTATACTTAAAGCCCTGCACCTTGATGACCATTTTCTAACCTGTGATGTATTAACATCTAACTCCTGAGCTATGAGTCCAGCTAACTCTTTAATGTAAGGCTGCATATCCGTGTAGCTTGTGTTAAATGAAATGGCGATTGTTATTTGAGCAATTTGGAGTTCACCTGCACGTTCAATCATAGGAGATTAGTCGTTACTCATTGGTGATAATATAAGCTATCCATGTTTAAACGTGATGTATCCATGTTTAAACGTGATGTCTCTGTATATACTTGAAATAAAATAAAATTAGAATAGTAGGAGATAATATTACCTTGATGAAGATTATCCTGCGACGCAGATGGAGCAACCGAAGGCGCAAATGCTTTAGTTAAATTTGTTACTCCTGAATTTGAAGGCACTTGTGATGGGGCATCAGAGGTGTGTAGTGTTTCCCATAACTCAGAACAATTTGTTTTCCAGAAACCAATTTTTGAATTCTCACGATCATACATAACAAGAGTGTTACGGACAAAGATACCTACACAAACATAAATAGTATAGGAATGATCACTAAATTAGCAGACAAACCCATACCTCATAAGCTGCCAACCTAACACAAAAGCTAAGGAGCAATATTTTAAATCAGCACAAAGTAAGAAATGAAATGGAGTTACCCACAGTAAATCAGTTACCTCCTAAAAGAGTAGTTGGATCCCTTCCATTTGAGAAAACCCCCAGACAATATGCACCCCGTACTTTTGAATGCTTTATAAAAAGATAGCCCAAAGAAAAGTAGGGATTAGAAAATCAGTCAACCTGTAAACCCAGCTAAAGATACCAATGATCTTCTTATATAACTAACCCGAAACAAGTAATTTTCTGGAGACAGTGACAACTTGTGACCATTTTCAAACACCATGTCAACCACTGGAAAGCTTTTAGCGAGTTGAGAGACATCACTGAAATAAAAATAAATTTGAACCATTAATAAGCTGCAATAGGCTTGTGTGTTCACTACTTTATAATGATAGAGACATACATCCCAGCACCAGTAAAACATATATCTTTATAATTTGGATCAGGACCATTAATTTGTTTCAAAGAGTTGCGTTCCTTCATAATCTGCAAACAGATAAACACAAATGCAAACTTATCAGACATATAAGACAGTTTATCTTAATAAGATACTTTTTTGTTGTAATCACCAACAGGATATCCGGTCATAAATAATAATATACAATAACAATCAATAAACTAAACTATGAATTTTGTCAAAAAAAAAAAAAAAAACTAAACTATGAATGATGACGGAAGAATAAAAAGGAGTCTCCCTGATAAATGTACATACATTTGACTAATTCATCGAAACTTTAAATTCTATGAAGTGATTAGGAGGACATCCCACAGAAATGAAGACCAAAACACATCTTCATAACAGGTAAATTTAAAGCATAATTGTTTAAATGAGATTCCAAAATTAATGGTTAAAAATGACTACAAATATACATTACATCTTGATCGGAAAATTCAGTAATTTTTGAAGAATGAAGAAAATAAAATAAAAAACACACAAATTGAAGCATCTTAAAATTTCAAGTATTTATATATCATAGAATAAGAATACCCAATACCGTGTATGGCATACGTGTAAGAAGCTTGAATACATAGTACGATACATATATCATACGGCACGGATACAAAGGTACATGAAATTTTAAAAAGTAAAGATACAACACTGCAGCCAAGATAGACTAACAAAAATCTATTCATATCTACACACACACACACACACAAAAAAAAAAAAAAAACCCGACAATGTTTATAATTAAAGGTTACATCAATAATTGCTCATTAATGATAAACATAATAATTAATGTATGATCATCAAAATTTATAAAAGTGCACTTGTGATCATAAGACATGGACAGAATTAAATATATATTCCCCACCTATATCTGAACATGTTATTTCTACTATGAATGTGCCACAAAACATGAAATTTTGTGTCTTTAGTTGATAAGACCTATCGAGATGTATCGTATCAGGTAGACAAGTGTGTCTTTAGTTGGTAGGTATCGAAGATGTATCTGAGAAGTATCGGTGGAAATATTTCCAAAAAGAATTTAAAAAATTATTGGATACTTAATGGGTACGTATCGGGAAGTCTTGGACGCGTATCAAATATGTGTCAGACACTGATACTTCTCCATTTTTTAAGTATTTGAGCACCATTGTTTTTGTGCTTCCTATTTGAATACCGATAATCTACAATATTCAGGGCACTTTCAACAACAGTATTGAGGGAATTCAGTTTTGAAAGGTTAAATGGTGTATAAATTTTAGCATCCCTTTAACTCGATGCTCTGAACAAACAACCATCCAAAGATTTTTTAGTTGTAATGAAAGAGTAATTGAAATTTTAAATTTATCGAAGTATCAAAGTAATTTTCCTGAACTGAATACGACAAATGTCCAATAAATTCATAAATCAATAAAAATCATCTGCTAAATGTTAAACAATTTAAGATGTTTAAATCCTCCAACTTCATAATATTTTGTATAACAGGCATATGATTCATCAACAATCACAAGCAGAGGCAGTTCTTCTTTCAATAATGAGGAATTGAGCTACCCCCTCAGTATATTCAGAATTCACCATATTATAAGCCTCATCATCAATTTATTTCAACTCAACACCGGATAACGTAAGACAGACAACACCATGTTTGAAATCAAGAAATGCAACTCAAAAGATTCTATAATGGTATTTGTGAAAGAACTTACAGCACGTTTAAAAGCAAGAAATGCAGCTTCTGGTAGGTATGCATAAGTGGTGCCGCTATCCAAGACAGTTCCATGCTTCCCGTCAAAAACCTTTGGGTTTAGCTGCAGTTTCTTCCCCGCAACATGCATCTCCTTCAAATTGATATTGTAATATGGACTGTTGCCATCCCGAAACTAGAGTAAATGTGAGATTAATCAAATGCATTTTTTAAGAAAATGCATAAATCTCATATCTGTCAGATAAGGAATTTGACACACACCTTCTATCAGGATCTGAATGAGTAAATACCATGTCTTCAGGGGGAGATATTCCGCCAAGAATCATAGCACCTCCACCAACATCCATTCCACCATAGCATAATGAGAATGAATTACTTATTACCTTTTTATCAACCAACTGATCCATGATACTTAGATCTCCACGACCCAAACCCATGATGCCATCAGCGCGCTGACTATAGAGATCACCTGTCTCATCGTTTTCACAGCCAAAGACAGCACGTTGAGGGGCAAGCTCACTCAGATTTCCAAAGGACACAACATCCTCACCAAGGACTCCACTGCTACTACTCATTTCAGCATACTGTCTATCATACATGCACTGGTTCGTGTCACCATCACAGTTGCAATCCGGCGTGCATTTTACAGGTTGATAAGTTTCCGACAAGTCAGGCTGGAACTTCGGATCCTATCAAATAAAATCAGGCACATAAATTCATTCTTGTTCAGATAAATCACAAGAGTTACACACAAATCGGAACAGTAAATTCTAAAATAAAATTATTCTTTTTTGCAACCATTTCAAGATGGAATAAATAATTTTCCATGACAAAATTAGTACTCATAGCTGCCAATTGTCACTCCCTCCATGTTCTACCTCTCCAATTTTCATCACTAACATAAAAAAGAACATCCCTAGGCCGGACTAGGATCCCCTACAGCTGCAGTCTTGTGTTGGAGCTACATTGACCGTTAGATTAAGAAAAAAAGAAAGTTTGTCTCTCTAAATCTAACAGTCCATACTTTCTCTCTTTAAATCTAACAGTCCCAACCGCTGCAACGCCATAATTTCCAGGGTCGGAGGAGTAAAGAAGTATTCAAATTGAGTAACTTTGTTTTTTTTTTCCATAATAATGAGTCATCCACAAACAAATAGAATTGCATATTCAGAAATCATTAAATTCTAGACTTACATTCTCTATATTACAAACACTTCTGATAGAAGGTGTGTCCGGTGTCAGACACGACACATGTGATTTCATTCAATTAATTCATTTTTCAAATTACCACCCATGTCGACGTGTCAGTGCTAGCTTACATTAATTTCTAAGAAAAGTGACATTTTAAGAATGAATGATTATTATTTATTACCTGGTGCCTACCACAGTGTTCACAAGTAGAACAAGGAACATAAGTAACAGTGCTCCCTGTATCAACAATAAGAGCAAATCTCTGAGGAGGAGTACCGATCCAAAGCCGCGTAGTATAATACCTACACAATCAAATTTCGTAAAAAAAAAACAAAAAAACTAAAATTAAAATCTCGTTTAAAAAAATCATAAAGGAAATGGAAATTGAAAGAATCTATAAACTAACCCGTTGATAAGGAGATCATCGTAGAGTCGCATACGAGCGTTAGGATGGCGTTTGGATTCGGATCTTTGGAGTTGACGGCGAGGATTGAACGATGAGATAGAAGAATCCGGGGGAGAGAGATGAAGAGGGAGAATCATTGCAGGACGAGAAGCGTTACGAGTATTTGGAAAGAATAAGAGGTTGTTGGGATTAATAGAGAGAGTGAAGAGTGGAAGGTGTAGAATTAGGAAGAAGATTGAGATGAATTGAGTCATCGCCATGATTGAATTTGTGAACTGCGCGCGCAATGGTGGTGATTGAAAGTGAAGAAGTAATAAGGAAAATCACAGAGGTGAGCTTTGAGTATCAATTACGTCAACAAGGAAGGTAGGAGGGAGGGAAGTCAAGCTATCATCATCAATACTGTTTCAATTAACGTTCGCTTTAACTCTCATTTACGTTCCTTTGCTTTAACTCATTCTGTTCTACGTTCGCTTTCTTATCTTTTCTTAAAATCAAATTAAATTAAATAGTAATTTAGTCAATGGGTAATAAATTAAGATGGATAGTTAAGGTTTTTGCAAAAAAGCAAGTTTTTTTTGAAAGAAATTAAATTCTAATTTTTATACAAATAAATTACCAAAACTTCCTATAAATAATAACGTGGTCAATAATAAATAATAGTAATAATTTTTTGTGGCTAAATGACAACATGACTCTTTTTGTTCAATTATAGTAAGATGAAGTACGTGATTAGTTTGGTAAGACATAATTTTGAATTTATAATTTATGTCATATAAGATTTGATCTAAAAATAATCATGTTTGGTAACCGTTACTTTGTCCCAAAATTATAACGTTTCTTTTATAAGGTAATCCAAGTAGCTTATACTAACTTAAAACGTATAATTTATCATCATTTATCTCAATTTTACCTTATAATCTTAATTAAAAATAAATAAATATTCATTAAGTATATCACTTTATGTCATTTCATATTTACAAGTTAGTTTAATAGTTAATTTTATCAAACACTACAACTAACTTATCAACTATCCAGTATAAGTTAACTTATCAGTATCAGAAATTCACTATTTATTACCAAACTACAATGCACAGGTATGAAAATGTTTTCTGTTCAGAAAAATTCAGGGAAAAAGGGTGTAAGCAACAAAATGTACGTCGTTGGAGCGTGAAGGAGGAAGGATAGCAGGTAATTTACCTGCAGACTAGACAAAAAAAAAAAGTTTGGAGTGGAGCTGGTTGATATGGACAATAGTGATGAAGTGCTAAAAATGGAGATGATTACTATGTGATACGGAGCTAATACCAATGTTTTGAGGACAAAACAACCTTACTTAACAATAGTAGTAATTGATTAATCATTTAAAAACTAGATTTTGAAAATAGTTCTGCGATCACAACTTGGACCAGGCTTGCAAAGTTTCTCATCAAACTCTGACAAACAGCCCTCCAATGAATTTCAATTGGTGGCATCATAGTTCACC
The DNA here is from genome assembly GCF_051527215.1 of Medicago sativa. Lineage (NCBI taxonomy): Eukaryota > Viridiplantae > Streptophyta > Magnoliopsida > Fabales > Fabaceae > Medicago > Medicago sativa. The sequence continues at coordinate 8,359,713 of NC_140753.1, forward strand.
TTGTTAGAGTGTAATAATGAAATCATTCATGTGCTTGAGTGATGATATCAGCTTAATAACATGTTTAATTATGCGTTTCATTTTTCATTCTCGCATCCAAAAGCTAAAATGACTGTGATTCCCTGAAGAAAATAATTGTAGCTTCAAGTAGAAGCGTGTTTAATTTGATATTGGACGTGAAAAGAAACAGGTAATAAGCTATTTGTTTATACATGCATTATATTTGTAGGTTCTATCCCTGAGAAAAAAAAATTATTTACAACTTAACCTAAAAATAACACTCTTAACGTCATAGACTTAAAAGGTATGATTACAGCTCCATTGTATATCAAATTTTACAGTAGTGCAGTAACATACCAAGTTACTGGCATCTACACTGACTTGTTTCATTGAAGTACAGACAACCAATAAATAAGGTACCACCACTGCCCCTGAATCATTGCAAGTTATTAGTTATACAAATAATAAGCATTAGTATGGTCAATAAGAATAGGGCAAAAATATTGATTAAAACTTCTTTAGCAGCAGAGCATGTCCTACTTCATGATTTTGAGGAATAATGTTGACTGCTGAACTTTGCGTGGTAGCTACTATCTCTGTGGCTGCTCAACTCTCCGTGGTGGTAACTGTCTTTGATCGAGTTAATCTTTGCCAAGGTGAAAACGTAACGGAGCTTGAAATAAGGTAAATAATGAATGCAACGTATGCCGCTGTTATTACACACACAACAGTTGTGAACACTGCTCCACTCACTTCAGAGGAAAAGAATTCCAGCAAAAGATAGCCATTTATCACTATCACCAGAGCAGCCACAAGCCAGGAAATGGTCTGTATTGAAATCATAAGGATATCATGAGCTGTGGCTATTATACAATTACCAAAAAATCAAAGCATCAAACTAAAAATACTGTCTGAACCTAATTAATAATGATTAAATTTTTTAGCAAGCAGCCTCAATCCACGTTGATAAAAATATTAACGAGGGGGTAGGGAACATAAAAAGAGGCCTTGAAACTAGTCCCTTTGGTAAGAATATGTCAATCTTGTTGAACTTAGCCACTTAGGTAAGAGAAATTATCAAAATCTTACAGACATTATTTATCACATAAACTTATTTGAGTTCTGAGTTATATCAAGCCTGAGAAGCAAGATGGAATAGGTCTATATTGGGACATTTCTAAATTATCTCCTAGTTAAGAGTCCCACGTTTGATTAAATAAGGCCCGAAATGTGAGTGGTGGACATTCCTCACCTTACAAGCCAGTTTGGTAGGGGTTGAATTGGGCCGAACCCAAATTTTAACATGGTAGTGGAATCTATCCAAGATCCATTGGAGATTGGACCACCCGCTATCAAGCTATTCGGGTAACGCTCCAGATGTCCAACACTAAGCATGAGAGGTGTATTGAGAGTCTCATATTGAATGATATAAGGTCTGAAATTGTGTTTATAAATGGTGGACAATGCTGACCTTACAAGCCACTTTTGTAAGGGTTGAGCTAGGCTCTACCCAAACGTTACGACTCTTTACATGTTTTATATAAGACATATATGAATATGCAAATGGCAAATTTCATGTCCAATAAACTGACAATGGATAACTAGTAGAAGCAGTTCAACCAAAATGCAAAGGAATCATATACCTTGAGGACAGAGCCAATCTTGAAAGTGCCCATTATTTGTTCCTTTGAAACCAAACAAAGCAAGGGAATCAATGCAAAAGGGATTTGCACTGACTGAAGAACATTAAGCCATTCATTCAAAACATCTAATGATTCCTCTGAAGAATCAAATATAAGTGCAACTATCATAGTCGGGACGATTGCGAAACTCCGAGTAATCAACGCCCTCATCCATTTTTTCAACTTCAAATTCAGAAAACCACCCATGATGAATTGTCCAGCATATGTACCAGTAATAGTGCTACTCTGACCAGCTGCTAGTAACCCAATACCCCATATATACAGGATTGGGAATACTCCGCCTCCATACTTCTCCTGAAGGTACTGCCCTGCATTTACAAGACCGATCCTATTTGCTATTTCAGTACCATAAAAGCCCTTAGCAAACACAGTTGTGACAAATATATTAATAATAAAGGAGACAACTAGCGCAATGGTGGACTCTATGGAGTAGTAATTGAGAGCTTCTTGAACGCGGCCTTTCTTTTTGGGGTCAACCTGCCTGGATTGAACAAGAGCAGAATGCAAGAATACATTGTGAGGCATAATAATGCAACCAACAACTCCAACAGCTTGTTGTATAGTTCTGGAGCTAAGTTTAGGAACCAAAATACCTACAAAGGCAAAATGAAAGCATGTATCAGTCTATCAGATATGAAGCATGAGCACACCTAGGAAATTGACTTAATAATGAAGATAATTTGCAGATGTTCAAACTTCAAATCGACGAAATAAACTACTTACCAACAAGAACATCAACACCATCTGGCTTTGCTTCACCAAACATCCATGCAAATGAGAGAGCCATTATAGCAATAAGAACGGCAAAAAATGCTTCCAATTTCCTCACACCATAATTCTCAAGAAAGAGGAAAATGAAACTGGAACAAGGTAACCACATAAAAGTTAAATATTTAATTTTGAATAATATACATTGTTCAACAAGTACATTTGCTTCTTCCAATAGCTTCTTAAATGCCAAAACGAAAAAGCAAGACAATTGATCATGGATTCATCAATATTTCTGGTATTCAACATAATAATTTTTGTCTATGTATTCTTCCCAATCCCAACAGGTTTACATGACATCTATGTGAGAGATTTCCAAAGAAATGAATCTAAGAAAGCACTCTAAAAGGTGTGTTTCTTCATGGATTTGAAATTCAAATTAATATGGTATGTTCTTTCAAAATTGAATTGTGTTTATTCATTAATTAATGCATCTTTTTAATTGAATCAATTCATGAAAGAATGTAACTTGTTGAGTTATTATTTCCCTTCATCAAGTAATATACGAGTTTTTCTATAAATAGAACAACTCTACATTCAAAAGGTCAACGAAACACATTTGTCAAAGTAAGAACTCTAAACCATTTGTTGTCTTCTCTTCTCATATGCACAAATTGAAGTTAGGTAGTACTATTCTACAAAGTACAAACTATCACTGAACCATATGTTTTGATAGGGGATGTGCAATCCAATCCATAACAAGAAACTCTAAAGACATTCACAGTTACCCTCCTCTTACATCAAGTTTAGAACCTAAACTGGTAGGGCCATGTGGAACCTAAAACTTAGTGTCTCTACACACACTTTGAAGTAATTCTGCAATCATATTCTTCATCTGTACTCTATTTATGCAGCATCCTCGTCCATAGTACAACTAAAAAACACTATGACCCACTGTAATAATATCAAGAAAATCCAATTCCAAAACAATAATAAGATAATTTATCTATATTTTAAACCTTAATCAAAGAAGATACTTCGAAATAACGCCATAAGTGGCCCAATAAGCTGACATCAGAGGCTAAAAGTAACCGTTTTTGAGTTTGCAGGGTCAGAATCCAAACCAAAAAAAAAGAAACTCAGGGGGACTAAAACTAGAAAATGCTATAATTGCAGAGACTAAAATCATATATAAACCTACTTTAAATGAAACTTACCGAAACTGAAATTTGTAAAAAAACTAAAAACCATTTAAAGTAAATGAAATTTACCAATCTAAAGCAGTAATGACAACACCAGCCCAAAGAGGAACAAGGCCATTACTCAAAATCCTAATAGCAATAGCACTCCCTATAACCTCTTGAATATCAGAACCAATCAAAGCAACTTCAGTCATCAACCAAAGAACAATCCTTGCCCAAGTAGGATACTCATCTCTACAAAGTTCAGCCAAATGTCTCCCCGTAGCAACACCTAACCTTGCTGACAAAAGCTGAATCAAAAGCCCCATAGCTGTAGCCCACATAAGAAGCCATAACAGCGAATACCCAGCAATTGCACCAGATTGAAGATCTCCTTCCAAGTTTCCAGGATCCAAAAATGCTATACTCATCAGAAAACCTGGTCCACTGAATAACCATAGTTTCTTCCATGAAAACGGTGGAATTCTTACTCCAGAGTCCACGTCAGCTTCGTAGGCTTCTTCTTCGTCGGTTCCAACAACGACAACCTTTTCAGATGAATCGTAAGCGGTTTCTTCTCCTTCTTCTTGTTGTTGTTCTAACAGAGGTTGTTGGTGAGACATGGTGGTGGATAATGATTCGCGTTGCGGTTACGCTTATGTGTTGTAAAAAGATAGGTTTGAAAATTGGAACTAGTCACTGTCGAGTGTGGAGTTTTGAGTTAAGTAAATAGCACATCAAAGTTGAAACACTACACTCTGTTTTGTTTTCTGTATAATTGGGTTCTGGTTTATCGATGAAAAGAATAAGATTGTAAATCAATTAGAACTATAAATTATTCTTGTGGTCCCTTTCCCTAAAATGGGAATTCCGTTCCGATTTTTTCCTCCACTTTTTTCTTTTAATTTTTTATTTGTTATTGTATTAAATTATTATTATTCCAATAAAATATCCAGTGTCGTACAATAGCGAGAGAACTGAGAACATATTTGCACATGTGACCTCTCTCGCTTGAAAACTTTTGTTCTTTTACACGAGTGGTGTTTTGACTTGGAATATAATTTTTGTTTAGTTCTGTAGATATTGTCTTTTTGTATTTTGTGTTGGTCTTATATGAGATGAGGAAGGTCACTAGGTCAGTACCTTGGGTAGGTGCTTAGTGGTTGAAGCGAGTTGTTAGGAATTCGTCATGGATTGAACTTTGGAGATAGTTTTGAGGTAAGGTTTTTGCAATAGAAAATGTTTGATGAACACTTCATTTAGATGTATACATCTTAAAAAAAGAAGAAATAAAAAGATTGTTGTAATATATTGATGACGTAATAGAACCAGAGAATAAAATGTAGTGATGAATATACTCGAAGAATATATGATTCTCTTAAAAAAAAATCTAAAGAATATAAGATGTCCAAATATCATTGTTGCTTTGCAATATTACAGTCTTCATTGAAATGATTAAAAAAAATGCTCTTAATTAGTGGATGATGATTGCCCGTGGACCCATCCATCATTTGTTCTTGAGGTGTAATAATCAAACTAATGATCTAATGATTGGATGAATTTGAAACTCAATTCAAACCAATTATTGGTTCATTTTATTTTAAATTACAATCCAAACTAAACCAACCTAATATAATCTCCATTTGGTCTGATCAACTGAGAACCAAATCAAACCATTATGTTTCTTTTAGAGCAACCATTATGTTTCTTTTAGAGCAACCATTATGTCTATTGTTATTTCTTTTATTTCACATTATATTAGGATTGTTATCTTAAAAAATAAGTTGTGTTCATGTATTTTTTTAATCATTATATAATTTTTGTTTTTAACTTTAGATTATGTACTTGTTTTAATAATATATACAAAATACATAATACTCTTCCAATCCCATAATAAGTGATTCTTTTGTAAAAAAAAATATCGTCTCAAAGTAACCGACTCATTTCACTTTTCATTACAATATATTTTTTTTCTCCAATTATAACTTTAATTAATACTAAAGTTCTTTATTTGGTTAAGAGTGCATCTTGGGTTTGTGTGGATATTATGATCAACCGAGATGATCGGAAAGTGGAAGGGGATTGGAACAAGCTTTGGTCTCTACATATACCTCGAAAGGTTAAACATTTTATATGGCATGTTGGGAGGGATTATTTACCTAGTAGACAAAGGTTAACTAGCAAGGCTGTTGGTTGTTAATCGAATTGTGTAGTTTGCTAATCGTATACCGAATATAATTGGCACTTGTTTCTTTGTTGTGTAGATAGTTTCTATTATTGGAGAAAATTAAGTTTGATTTGCCATTGCTGGAAAATTTGATGGATAAATGTTGAGGGATTTAATGATGTTTTTATCAGGTTGTGGCAACATTAATTTGAACAAGTGGAATTTGCAATGATAGCATATGGAAGAAACAAAATTTGAAATAGTTGGTGTGATATGTGACATGCACTATTAGTATAGATGGGGCAATTTTTGCAGCTGATCAAAAGGAAGGCATGGGGGCGTGTTTGAGGAACACAACATGCCATTTTATTGGAGCTATGGCCACTGCTGCCATGACAACGTAGGAAGGTGAAAGTCAGGGTCTGCTTCGTGCCCTTGAATGGATTGTTCGTTAGACATCAAGCAAACGGTTGTGTTCATGCTCTTCAATGGATGGATTCATCTAACACTTCTCGCAATGGATGTAACCGGAATTTTGACTTTTACAAAAAATAAAATAAAATATAAATGTAAAATTTTTATTTTTAAAAGTATAGGGTAGGAGTATAAAATGTGCGATCACGAGAGGCTCGATTAAGTTTGGGTTGGATAAATTAAGTGTGGGCCACCAATCTATTAGCCCAGCCTAATATTTGACATTAGGTAATTTCTTTTTCCACCCTCCAAACTGCTCGCACACCTTCATGATCATCCACATGATAGGTAAATTCGGTTCATCAATCCTTCTAAAAATTTCCCGGCGATGAATTAAGGTTTTTACAAGAATATGGTGGAGAAGCCTAGCCTCTAATCTAATATCAGAACGATACAACTTCCCATGCCCGGTGTTTCTACCGGTGTCTCAAGATAGTATGCATATTAGTATACCGATCATAACTCTCGTGCACACAACGACCATAAGTGATGATATGTCAACTTGTCTGCAGATTAAGCAAAGAGTTCCAAATGAAAGCATATACCCTATAAGTAATACTCTTGTTCATCATGAACGTAAATTTAGTAGGACCATCTCGATGAAACATGCACTAAATGCCTTTTACTATAGAATCATTATACGAATTTTCAAATTCAATCAAAGACCGTAGACCTTGAATACTCAACATATTTTGAAATAAAAATTTCAACTTATCAAATTCCTCAAATTTCAAAAAAGAGTAGTTACTTCGATCCAAAAATAAATTTATGGATTTTGTTGAGGGCATCATTGGAAAGAATCAAAAAATGTTGAGTAGTTACTTCGATCCAAAAATAAATTTATGGATTTTGTTGAGGGCATCATTGGAAAAAATATAGTCGGTATGATTTCTCATGGTTGCCCTAAAATAGAAGAGAATGTGAATGTCTCAAATATGACTTTTTCAATGGCTAAATAATTTGGTCATTTTTTAGGAGGAAGAAGAGATGACAAAATTGGAGGTTTTATTTTTCATGTGGTGTAGCCAGAGTTGACCAGAAACTTAGATAAATGGTGGCAAAGGTGGTGGGTTTGGAGAAGAAGAGAAAGCTTCTTTGATTTTCTTTCTAAGAGAGAGATGCAACAACAACAAAAAATTAAAGGAAAATTGCATTTACATCCCCTAAGGTAGGTTCAAGTGTAACTCACACCTAGGGTCAGTCAAGAGGGGGTACAACTAGGCCCGTTGCGTCGGGCCACTTCTTATTTCCAATATTATCTTTATTCACACCCACATAAAAAAAATATGGAGTATATACTAGATACATCAACTCTTGAATGAATCTAAAAAATTCAATTTTTTTTCTTATAAATACGACCATAGGGAGTATATGTTAACTCCCTGTAATATTAGCGGTTTCTGATTTACCCCCTGTAAAAAGTAATTTAGATTCCAACCTTATAGTTTGAAGATTCTTTAGTTTTGGACCTTCATGAATTTTGACTGTACAAAATCAATGATATGGCAAGAAAGGTAAACCAATATTTGCTCAAATTGCGGGGGCGAAAGTACCTTAAATTTTGAAATTTGACACCATGAATGTCTAAAACCAAATAATATTTAAATTCGAGGGTTGGAATCTAAAAAAAAAATTACAGGAAAAAACCTGAAACCACTAATTTTACAGGGGTAAACATATATTAACCCTAAAATTTTTAATAAATCACATATTGTTTAGACTGATTTTTGGTAATGTAATCTTCATTATCCATCAACGCTTTAGGACTGGATAAATGTATTTTTATAGTGTCCGTTCAAGTCTTACGATTTATGATATCATTTCACGCGTTCTTTAAGAACAAAATTATTGCTCTTATTAATGTTAGAATTGCATCCAACAATTTTTAATAACAAATTGTCTCATGACAACATAATAGAAAAATACCAAGTGAGTTGTTCAAAAAAAAAAAAAAAACTAAGTGAACATATTCAAAAGAAAGGAAAAGAAAGAAAGATGAAAATAAATGCAAAATACAAAGGAAAAAGGAAAATAAAGCAAGAACAAAGCAATATTAAATTGCAGAGAATGTAAAGGGTGATTGTAATTCATCTCTATCCGCCCCTAAACCCGTTTGCCAACGCGGCGTGAGTGTTACAAGGCTTTCAGAAAATAGGATTCAACCTCTAATACATCGAAATTGCAACTATTTATAGAGAAAAGAAAATAACTTCCTACATTTAAGATATTGACAAGTGCCTTATTTAATAACTTCCTTAATCTAAGATTGACACATGTTCGTTTTAATAACTTCCGATAACTTTTATATAGGAGTTGTTTGCTTGATTGACGAACTATGTCAATATTCGACTCTTTGAATGACTTCTTCCAATGTCTTATAGCATCTGTCACTTCTTGTTGAAAATGAAGCCTTCGGCATCAAAATAGTTTAGTCGATTTCCACTTAATATAGTTAACTTTGACAAATCATGTTCCATGGTCAGTCGAATTGAGTTTTCTTCTTCTATTCAAATTCTAACACTAAGACTTTCTCAATGCCATAAATTTTATAACTTTGGTATCAACACATATATATGCATAGCAGTACGACAAGAAGCATGGTAAAACAAAACTCCCACAAGAAACCGTTAAATCTCTGCAAATATCTCCTTTGACAGGGATGTAGTTTCACAATTTTTTGGGGAAATAAATTGGATCCCTAGAAAGAAATACTTGGAACGACGGATCTATAACTAGAGCAGAGGAAAGTTTAGTACTTGAAAAGAAAAAAAAAAATTGGTATGCAAACTATGTATAAGTATTATAAAGGATGCTTGTTTGTTGCATCTGCTTTGGGGTCATACACAATCACAATTTAATATGTAGAAACAACAATTAAATTTGTACATGAGTTTCACTCCATTTTACATTTTCATGGTTTAAAACAAAATATTATATAGGAAGCTAGCATCATATAGTCATTACTTGTTGGCTTAAATTGAAGAGTTTTCTTCTTTCTTTAACCGCGTGTTAACACTGTCAAACTCATGGTAGGTCAATGTCTAGTTAAAAAATAGAGGAGGTGTGAGTGAAATTTTAACATACCTCACAACAGATCAATGTCATTTTTCCAAAAGACAAAGGAATAAGGGAGGAGAGTGTCGTATGCTTCAAAGAGGTAGTAAAATAGTACAAATAGGTAGTAAAAAACAAAGAAATTGAAATTGACTAAAATGAAGAAATGAAGAGGAGATCTGTGTTGATGTATAAAAGAGGAAGTGAACTTTTGTGTGCGTGGCTAGAAGAAGGTCTACGTGACCAGGGAAGATGAGTAAGGGAATGAAGAAAGATTGTGTTGCTCACAAAAGGGAGCATATAAGTTATTTCTTTGAGAAATGATATTTGTACAACCAATTTGTAACAACTTTTTGACAATTTTCTGTTTGTGATTTCCAAAATAATGGAATCACTTTAGAACCAAAAGTTTGTGATTTCCAATGTATATGAATGACTTCCAAAATAATGCATTATAAATGCTTGACATTTGGGCATTAGTTTGACAGAGAAAGAACAACAACACACAACTTTGGACAGAATTTTGTTGCATTAACAACATAGTTCTCCCTCATTCTCTTACTCTAAATCATCCATCAATTCTCTAATGCATGAGTGAATTGCTGGAACCATAAATCTGTAAAATACTGTTAGGAGATACGCTTGGTGTGGTTGTGCAATACACGTCAAGAAACTCATAGTATCCTGAAGGGGATTCGCCGGTCATTCCTTATTGCATCCAATATACAGTTATTGGTGGGGGCGAATCGAACCTAAAGGTTAGTATGACAACCCCATACGCTTTGAGTTTACATGCATAACTATTAAATTTTTCAGGTTTCAAGTGCAGCAGTCTCTTCCCAACAATTAAGATATACAACAATCTTTGGAATTTATGTCCACACTTCATCGTATTCATCTTCATCATCTTCTTGGTCAAGTTATTGCAGCAGACCCCCAACACAAGATCCAACATTTTCTCTCTCATACTCACATAATTATGATTTTATTCTCTCTTTACCTTTTTCTTTCTCTATTGATTTTGACTAATCAAAATAGAGAAAAACAAAGTTGTCAAAGAAGTTGTTCACAAAGAGTTGTACAAATATCACTACTCTTTCTTTTATAATAGTTGTCTACTTTTTTTTTTTTTTTGGGAATAATAATTGTCTACTTAGAGTGCTCTTAGTCAATGGTTAATTCCTGTTTGAAAAATAAAATAAAACAGTTACCTTTGAATTAAAATAGTTGAAGGAAATTCTTATAACTATAATACTTTCTAAGTTGAGGCATTCTTTACTAAAAATTAAGATTAAAGTAGGATCGTCCAAAAGTACAATTAATAAGATATTGAATCTTAAAAAATTAATTCAACGCTAAAATATTTTGTTCTACTAATCAATAGCATAAAATATAATAAATAAATTACATCAATATCTACCAATTGTATTTAACAATTCATCACACTTGTAAAAAAAAACACTTCATCACAAAACAGACACATGCGCATGTTACAATCTATATATTTTTTCGATGACGGAGAAGGACGGTGGATGATGGTGGATGACGGCGGTGAGAGGAATGCGAGAAGCGAGACATTACATATAGAAAATAGATTAATTATATTATTAAAAACTATATATTTTCCCCCTAAAAAAACTATATATATTTTTGACAAGATTATTAAATACTAATTATAGAATAATTAAATAAATAACATAAGAAATGAGCCCCAAAAAAAATAAGAAAACGAAAATAAAAGTGCATAAAAAAGAAACACAAAATAAAATTAAAAAAAAAAGTAACGAGAAAAAAAAACAAAAGATAAGGTAACAATAAAAAAAAGAGTAATACAATGTCCCATAAGTTGTGTGAGTTGTGATGACGCACGTGAGGATCTTGCTCATATTTGTTTCGAATGTTCTTTTACTGTGCAGGTTTGGCGTACAACCGGTCTTTGGAATACGGTTCATAAGGTGTTCATTGAAAAAAATTCAGCAGTTGATGCCATCTTTGAATTGCTACATCAACTTTCACAAGAATTTAGTCAACTATTTGCAGCTGTCCTATGGAGCCTTTGGAAGCATAGAAATCTCAAGCTTTGACAAGATGTCACAGAAACTTGTGCTAATGTAGTTGATCGCGCCTGTCACATTATGGAGGATTGGTATGCAGCTAACACTACTATTCCAGTAGCTAGTCGTAACAACATTTCAACAAATTCAGTTTGAAATGATCAGATGACGACATCAACATCGGTAAGACAAAGTGGTTCAGGTACAACTCGAAATTCTGCTGCTACAATGAGTGATATGGTTTCGGTCAGGTGGCAGCGGCCACAACGAGGCCGTCCGAAATATAATGTTGATGCTTCGTTTTCGGATCCGTTAAACAGAACAGGTATTGGCATATGTGTCCGTGATGACGAAGTACTTTTGTGTTGGCTAAAACTGTATCTATCTCTCCTATGTGTTCTATTGCTGTAGGAGAAGCTCTAGGCTTATTCCATGCCTTACAATGGCTAAGTGACATGCAATTTGACAATGTCGATTTTGTCTTGGATTCAAAGATTACAACAGACGCCTTTAACCATCGTCGGATTGATGTTACATAATTTGGCCAAGTGATTTCAGCATGCCAGAGTCTCTTCAACACACACTTCTCAAACTCTAAGGTCGAGTTTAACAGGAGACAAGCAAATGAGGTAGCTCACACCCTTGTTGGGGTTGCCACATTATCAGCTAGTCCCAATATTTATTATCGTATACCTCGTTGTATAAACTCTCTTATTATTAATGAAATGCTATAAGCATGCTCCTTTCCTTTCAAAAAAAATAAAAATAAAAAAGAGTAATAGTTTAATACTCGTAGACAATTGGCAATGACAGCCAATACATCGAGAATTAGCTATCAATTAAATCCGTATCAAAATTTTGGTAGCAAACTTCATATTTTCTTGTAGTGTATCTTAAAGAGTGCTGAACTTTCAAAGTAAAAAAGTACATGTAAGTTTTGACAACAAAAAATAATTGTTTTCTTTGACAAATTTTTTTTATTTGATACAAAAAGATGGTGTTGTTAAAATTGTGTTACTTTTTAGCATGAATATATATATAGTTCCAAAGTTTCAAAAACAAAAATTACAATTTTTTTTTTTAAGAGTATTACAAAATCTAGTTGACTAGCACTAAAATGCATATGTTACTCACTTCAAGTTGTATTTATTTTCTTTGTTCATCAGCACGAATTGCATAACATTTCTAATAGTGAAACTCAAAACAATGTGTTGAACAAAAGTGAGAATATTAAATATTCAAAATTAGTTTACTCACAAGAGTCACATCGATTATTGGTACGTCTTTTTTCTTTTCTCTTCTTGGCATTCATTTCCTGTAAAAATTTGGTTGCATAGTATAAGTAAAAAATTAGAATTTATTGAGAGTATATTAAAAAAAAAGTAAGTTACAAAAGAGAATGTGTTTAATAATGAAAATTACAGTTCAGGAACTTCTGCTGGTGAAAGGAAACTGATGCCTACTATTCATCAAGAAATGGACCGTCGTCTTTTACTGTGTAGCCTAATCACGCCAGTTATGAACCAGTAAGTAATTTCTGTTCATTTTTCATTGATGGAGTAGTAATAAGTAATAACAATCATACTATGGGAGTGACATAGAGCCTAGAGAGTAGAGGGTTCCATGAATCGATGATATCTTTATTTTTTAGTATATTGGAAGTACTTGATGTGGCAAAGTTGATAACATAAAAATTGTCGAAATATCTTAAATAATATGTAACAGTGTCATTTTGTTTTTGGATTTCCAAACTGTTGTATTTGGATTTCCAAATTCTATTATCTACCAAAGTTGTTACTAGGTTGAGTCACGACCAGGTCGCTCTCTTTAAGACGTTTCGTGGCACTGCCCAAAATTGTGCAAGACAGACTATCAACCACGCCACCTCCAGGATAAAACAAGTCCGGTTACAACTGTGCGGTTAACTACTGCACTGTAGAAAACCGTTCGAAAATTACACCATCAAATATGGTATCAAGACCACTCTTTAATACTGAAACCTCTTTAATATGATATTGTTACCACTCTATTATGATGCTGAGTGTAACACCTGTTTTTTCAACATAAAAATTTCATATTAAATCAGAGTATTTAAATCATAAACGGAATGTCACATACTACTTTAAAGTCATAAAATAGATATTAATAAATATCCTTCCAGGTTCAACATCATAAAAGTCTGGAAATACGCAGCGGAAATAGTTCGACATGAATAAAGTCTTGTCACGTAGGCCTTATCAGAAAATCTCATAATTTGGTTCCATACTTATTCATAAAAAGTTCATAAAAGACACGTAAGGAATAGATATGAAAGTAAGTCTCATCCCATTACGTATCAGAGCACCTAGACACAAGTGAGGAGTCCACTCACGAACACTTCTAGTCTTTATTACCTGCAAGTTACCCATACGAAGGGCGACATTTTCAAGCAGAAGGGGTGAGATTTCTCAAACAATAATATTAAACATATAAATCATATAAAGTACATTCAACAACTTAAACATCATTAACATATCTTATACTCCATTAACTACCATCATTAATCTCCTACATTAGTTATACACTTCATCTTATATCATCTTAATTATAGATGTAAACATCATCATATAACATCAATTACTAATTCATAAACATCAGCATACATCATCAAATATTAATTACAAACATCAACACATATATTAATCACAAACATCAACACATATAATGATCATAAGCATCAACATCTAATACCAAATATAATCATAAGCATCATCATGTATTTCACATAAGTATCATTATCAAAGCATATCATTTATCGAAAACAACTTCATAATTAAGTTCGTAATCAACTTCTTAAACAAACATCATCATTAAATCATCATCAAATATAAGTTACGACGACTCTACAATGCAACAACATCTTCAACAACAACTTAGACAACTTCAACAACAACTTAGACAACTTCAATATGCATGTGGTACCACCAGGGCATTAAGCCCCCTTCGCTAAGGTCATATTTGAACCTGTCGGGCATTAAGCCCCCATCGCTTAGGTCATAAAGAACATGTCGGGCATTAAGCCCCCATCGCTAAGGTCATAAAGAACCTGTCAGGCATTAAGCCCCCATCACTGACTATGCAACGACACAATCTTCCTACAACTTGGACAACAACGTGAACATCTTATACAATTCCATTAAAATGGACAACTTCTTAAATCATGACAACTTAGACCGACTTATACTTCTTCACTAAGATTCAGCAGCAACAAACAGCAACAATTACAGCATATAACAGTGCTAGAATATCATATCATCAATAAGAAATGAATCATATCAACTTAACATCATAGAACATCATAATATTATGTATCATACAATGCTCACATAATGTATTCTAACATATCAACAACAATAACCACATATACATTAATCAATTATATTCATATCAAAGTCCAAAACATTCTTCAAAAGCAAATCAAGTTTGATCAATGAGACATAAGCCAAATACTCATAAAACACCTCAACTAAATCCCTAATACTTAAGTTGAAGTTGGGAAACCAACCATAAGTTTTTGGACTAACTTGGGATTAGTTATGCTAAGTTTTCTTAAAGTTTTCTGAAGACCCACTTGGACTATTTTCATCAAAACTCAAAATCTACACATAATTTTCTAGTCACTCCAAAGCCATTAGAAAGCTAACTCAATTATCTACAACTTTCATGTTTACACCGAGAGCTAATTCAACACGGAAACGGGTGAAAAAGACACAAGAACGCAACAATCGAAGTTCTGACAACACGCAACGAAAACACAACAAGCAGTCACCCATGAGGGGCTGCCTTGCTGCGCTCAGTGGTGGAAAACTGCGCCTAGGCGTGGGAAGGCAGTAGCCCACCTGCGACGCAGCTCTGTGCAGTCCCATTTTTTTCGGTTTCACCGTTTCGTCCGTAAAAACCTAACCGTTACTCCGAATCCGATTTCGTTTTCGGCTACGCGTTCTATTCGACAAATCCTATCATATTTTACTGAAAAATCATATTTTTAAATCTCCAAAACAGCTTATCCTAGAATCACTTATTTCTCAAAAACACCTAAAATCACTTTTTCTCAAAATCTCAACTTTTCATCCATTCTCATGTTTCTAACCATCAACCTACTTCTAATAACATTCCTATAGGATATCTAAGGTTTGTTCATGATTCTCTCATCAATTCTACGGTTCTTCATCATCTAATCATCAAAATCGCTCATAAACCCTAATTCTTAAACTCACCGACTTCTCATCTAATCATATGTTTTAAACCTCAAAACTATTCCAATAATCATTCTACGGATTATCTAAGGACTGTTCACAGTTTCTACATCAATCTAACAATTTTCATCCATTAATCCTCAATTCTTCACTCAAAACCCTAATCCTCTTAATCTCACAAACTCTCCCCAACTTTGTTAGATGTAATCTAATGATTTACAACTTAATATTAAAGCAAGATAGTCTCACCCTTACCTTAATTTTGCAGAAATCGCAGCTCTCTCTTCTTCTCTTCTTCTCTTGGCTTTTCTCCTCTTTTCTCCAAAACTTGAACGTACGTTGTCAACTATTCTCTCAACCTAGCTTCCTCTATTTATAACCTTTCTATTCTTTCTAAATCTATTTGGGCCCAACAACTTAATCTCCTTTCTATTCTAACCCCCAATTCTACTTACACTAATAATTCTCATATTCTAATAAATAATAGAAATATGCCACGTAATAAAATACTAACACCTCTTATAAATAATTAAATCACATAAATAAATTCTAACTTAATAAAAATAATTAAATAAAAGGGAGGGCGTTACACTGAGACCACTCAAATATGGTGTTACCACCATTCTAATTATTATCTTTTCCAACTATGATACTATGATCACTCAAATATGGTTTTACACCATTCTAACGTCTAACTTCTTCAAGAGTCGAAGAAGAATATATTTTAAGATCATTCATAATTTTGAAGAGACATTATACCGAAAAAGGGACTATGATCTTAAATTATTATTTATTCCGAAGGACATAAAAATATCGAAGGGACTATGAACTTAAGACCAGGGGCGGATG
This sequence comes from Medicago sativa, assembly GCF_051527215.1. Classification (NCBI taxonomy): domain Eukaryota; kingdom Viridiplantae; phylum Streptophyta; class Magnoliopsida; order Fabales; family Fabaceae; genus Medicago; species Medicago sativa. The sequence goes on from NC_140753.1 coordinate 8,376,138, forward strand.
CATGTTGGAGCTATGTGGGACTATAGCTCCACATGCTTTTCCCTATTTTTTTTATTTTTAGTAGATAAAACACATATAGCACACACGCACAGTAGCAACTGCAAGTGTTGAACGTGTTTTTTCAGCTATGAAAGTTGTGAAGAGTAACATATGTAATAAAATGAGTAATCAGTGGTTAAGAGATGCTCTATTAACAATTAACAATGATGTCATTTTATCTCATTTTCAACAAATGGTTATGAGATGATTTTCATTGTAATGTATTGTATCAAACAATGAGGTAATAATATTTGTCGATTAAAAAAATTGTTTGTATTATTATTTATTTGAAATTTTAGCTCCACATGTACCTAAAGTCTGGATCCGCCCCTGCTTAAGACCATTCTTAATTCCGAAGGGACATTAAACCGAAAAGGGACTATGGTCTTAAGAACACTCTTAATTCCGAAGGGACAGAAAAAGGAGATGAAGAGAAGAAAGACTCATCAACACAAGTCAAGAAAGGGAGAAGAGAGAAAGAGTTCCCGACAACTCAATGAAACTCTTTGGTGTGATTTTTGAACTAGGTGAGCTCTCCTTTTATAGGGAGAGTTTGTGACTAATTTGGAGAAACTTAATAATTAAGTAACCTTAAAAATTAAGCAACCCACAGATCAGCTCAAGTAACAAACTAATCGGATAAGTTCAAAAAGAAACAAACCCACAAGATTAGCTGAAACAAACTAATGAAGGAAAGATAGGAAATTCAGTTGGATTCTCAATCTTATCACAACAAACATAACCTAAAATTATGAGAATTGATATCCATGAATAAATAATAATAATTATTACGTATTATTTTCATCATTATCAGGTATTTAAAATTAAATACCACTATTTAAACACTACTAATGTGTGTGTTCTATTTTATGTGGGACCCCCACATTCTATTTTTTTAATTCACACAACACTATATCAAAGTTTAATTACTTAGTGTTTAATCTTCCAACCTTCCAATTTCTTTCCAACTTCACGTGTTTAATCTTCCAACCTTCCAATTTCTTTCCAACTTCACACCAATGTTCCAACAGTATCATATATATTAATCAATTAATTTTTAAGACAATATTGAATAGAAATCAATAGTATATATATAAAGTAAGGTTTTTTATGCCACATGTCACTTCCACATTCATTCTCAATATTTTTATTATTTTTTCTATTTTATTTAACATAAATATCTCAACAAACTTTTGATCTTATGCACTCAGTATTTTTTATCTCAACAAACTACACATCAATCAATCAATCAGTAGTATATATAGTATATATATAAAGTAAGGTTTTTTATGCCACATGTCACTTCCACATTCATTCTCAATATTTTTATTATTTTTTCTATTTTTAAAAACCAATATTTTATTTAACAAAAATCGGGTTTTCGGGTTACTTGATCGGATTGCTCCGCCCCTCAAAATCCAAAATTCCATCGTTTAGACCCATTTTTCATTTTTATTAATTTTTCATATTCTCAGAAAAATCCGAAAAAATTTCCATTAGTTTTATTTGATTTTTAGAATTTTTTGGTACTATTTTTTATATTTTTATGATTTTATTCGACAGGTTTTTAGCATTTTTTTACTTAGTTTTTTGTTGTTTTTAAAAGGAAAACTCAAAACTATTGAAATGTGAGAGAGTCTGATGGCTGATTATACATAAGAATTGTCCGTATTATAAAATCCGAAATAGTAAACATGAATCCAAATTTTAAAATCCGGAATGCACAAGAGCATTTTTAGAAATTTTACAGGGCGCGGGAGAAGGCAATAGGGGGGGAAAGTAATAGTCCATGTTTAAAGAACCCAAAACTATTACCACTTGGACTAATTCATTATTGATTTTGTTACACTTTTTATTCTTGCATTGGACATTCATCTCATCATTTATATTTATTTTTAATTTTTTTTGAAATATTTATATTTATTTTTATGATATTATTATAATTGTAAATTTAAATAAATTCAATCTAATATACTGACACGTGTATTCGTGCACACAAACTTATAAAACTTATTTAATATCTAACCCGGGCAACGCCGGGTATCTAAACTAGTAGTATATATATAAAGTAAGGTTTTTTATGCCACATGTCACTTCCACGTTCATTCTCAATATTTTTATTATTTTTTCTATTTTATTTAACATAAATATCTCAACAAACTTTTGATTTTATGCACTCAGTATTTTTTATCTCAACAAACTACACATCAATCAATCAATAGTATATATATAAAGTAAGGTTTTTTATGTCACATGTCACTTCCACGTTCATTCTCAATATTTTTATTATTTTTTCTATTTTATTTAACATAAATATCTCAACAAACTTTTGATCTTATGCACTCAGTATTTTTTATCTCAACAAACTACACATCAATCAATCAATCAATAGTGTATATATAAAGTAAGGTTTTTTATGCCACATGTCACTTCCACATTCATTCTCAATATTTTTATTATTTTTTTTATTTTATTTAACATAAATATCTCAACAAACTTTTGATCTTATGCACTCAGTATTTTTTATCTCAACAAACTACACATCAATCAATCAATAGTATATATATAAAGTAAGGTTTTTTATGCCACGTGTCACTTCCACATTCATTCTCAATATTTTTATTATTTTTTCTATTTTATTTAACATAAATATCTCAACAAACTTTTGATCTTATGCACTCAGTATTTTTTATCTCAACAAACTACACATCAATCAATCAATCAATCAATAAATAGTATATATATAAAGTAAGGTTTTTTATGCCACATGTCACTTCCACGTTCATTCTCAATATTTTTATTATTTTTTCTATTTTATTTAACATAAATATCTCAACAAACTTTTGATCTTATGCACTCAGTATTTTTTATCTCAACAAACTACACATTAATCAATCAATCAATCAATCAATAGTATATATATAAAATAAGGTTTTTTATGCCACATGTCACTTCCACGTTCATTCTCAATATTTTTATTATTTTTTCTATTTTATTTAACATAAATATCTCAACAAACTTTTGATCTTATGCACTCAGTATTTTTTATCTCAACAAACTACACATCAATCAATCAATCAATCAATAGTATATATATAAAGTAAGGTTTTTTATGCCACATGTCACTTCCACATTCATTCTCAATATTTTTATTTTTTTTCTATTTTTATTTAACATAAATATCTCAACAAACTTTTGATCTTATGCACTCAGTATTTTTTATCTCAACAAACTACACATCAATCAATCAATCAATAGTATATATATAAAGTAAGGTTTTTTATGCCACGTGTCACTTCCACATTCATTCTCAATATTTTTATTATTTTTTCTATTTTATTTAACATAAATATCTCAACAAACTTTTGATCTTATGCACTCAGTATTTTTTATCTCAACAAACTACACATCAATCAATCAATCAATCAATCAATAGTATATATATAAAGTAAGGTTTTTTATGCCACATGTCACTTCCACGTTCATTCTCAATATTTTTATTATTTTTTCTATTTTATTTAACATAAATATCTCAACAAACTTTTGATCTTATGCACTCAGTATTTTTTATCTCAACAAACTACACATCAATCAATCAATCAATCAATCAATAGTATATATATAAAATAAGGTTTTTTATGCCACATGTCACTTCCACGTTCATTCTCAATATTTTTATTATTTTTTCTATTTTATTTAACATAAATATCTCAACAAACTTTTGATCTTATGCACTCAGTATTTTTTATCTCAACAAACTACACATCAATCAATCAATCAATAGTATATATATAAAGTAAGGTTTTTTATGCCACATGTCACTTCCACGTTCATTCTCAATATTTTTATTATTTTTTCTATTTTATTTAACATAAATATCTCAACAAACTTTTGATCTTATGCACTCAGTATTTTTTATCTCAACAAACTACACATCAATCAATCAATCAATAGTATATATATAAAGTAAGGTTTTTTATGCCACATGTCACTTCCACGCTCATTCTCAATATTTTTATTATTTTTTATATTTTATTTAACATAAATATCTCAACAAACTTTTGATCTTATGCACTCAGTATTTTTTATCTCAACAAACTACACATCAATCAATCAATCAATCAATCAATAGTATATATATAAAGTAAGGTTTTTTATGCCACATGTCACTTCCACGTTCATTCTCAATATTTTTATTATTTTTTCTATTTTATTTAACATAAATATCTCAACAAACTTTTGATCTTATGCACTCAGTATTTTTTATCTCAACAAACTACACATCAATCAATCAATAGTATATATCAATAGTATATATATATAAAGTAAGGTTTTTTATGCCACATGTCACTTCCACATTCATTCTCAATATTTTTATTATTTTTTCTATTTTATTTAACATAAATATCTCAACAAACTTTTGATCTTATGCACTCAGTATTTTTTATCTCAACAAACTACACATCAATCAATCAATCAATAGTATATATATAAAGTAAGGTTTTTTATGCCACATGTCCCTTCCACATTCATTCTCAATATTTTTATTATTTTTTCTATTTTATTTAACATAAATATCTCAACAAACTTTTGATCTTATGCACTCAGTATTTTTTATCTCAACAAACTACACATCAATCAATCAATAGTATATATCAATAGTATATATATAAAGTAAGGTTTTTTATGCCACATGTCACTTCCACATTCATTCTCAATATTTTTATTATTTTTTCTATTTTTAAAAATCAATATTTTATTTAACATAAATATCTGAACAATATTTTGATCTTATCCACTCAATATTTTCTTTAAATTTTTATTGAAATTCTAATATTTTATGCAGCAGAAATATCATTCAATTAGTTTTTATGTTTGAGGAAAAAAATGGTTCGATTAGTTTTTTTTTTTTGATAAAAAAAAGGTTCGATTAATTATTATGTTATCTTTTAGCAGCATATTCTAATGAAAATGTTAACTATAAATAAATATATTTTCGTTAATCACACATTTACATATTTTGAGCACAAACAGAAACCTCAAACCTTCTTTTCATCTAACATTTTTTCTTCTTCAGGTTTGCCAAACACCAATTTTATTATTTCTCATACTTTGATATATATATATATATATATATATATATATATATAGGGTTATGTTACAAGCCACCCTTTGGTGGTGTCTTTTATCAAGTCATACCTCAAGGTGTGATTTTCACTTTTGAGTTATAACTTTGATAAAAGACACCTTCATAAAAGGTGTCTTCAATCATAACCCATATATATATATATATATATATATATATATATCAACCACTTTCTTTCCTTTCAATCGATTTTTCTCTCTCATACACATGGGTCACGAAACAAACCCATGACCACATGTTAAAGGACCCAAAACTCTTACCACTTGGACTAATTCATTATTGATTATGTTACACTTTTTATTCTTGCATTGGACATTCATCTCATCATTTATATTTATTTTTATGATATTATTATAATTTTAAATTTAAATAAATTTAATGTAATATACTGACACGTGTATTCGTGCACACAAATTTATAAAACTTATTTAATATCTAACCCGGGCAACGCCGGGTCTCTAAACTAGTAAAAAATATAAAAATGTGAGTTGCTTAAGAGTTGCATACGTTTTTAAATGTGTATGAGTTACATAAGTAGACCCTGTGTGACATTGCAGAACCACTTAGTAGTCCATGAAACCAAAATGAGTTCATTAAAAAATAACTATTAGAGAGATACCGATCTAATAACTTTTTTTAGACTTAATATTACTATGTAAGTGATCAAATTCATATTTTGCAAATTACGAAGGTTAAACGAGCAAACAATTGCGACACTATCTTTAGCAAAATCAAGGAGATACAACATTACTATGCAGCATTTTATCAACTAACATTTCTTAATTTGGTTGAATCAGGTATGTGCCTAATTTGGACAAGGGTAAGGCACTTCACTTCCTTTTCATCAAAGCAGAAACAAAAACTCCAAGTGGGTTAGTGGCACGTCCAGTTCTAACAGCCTACTACAAAAGTGAACAGTTCAAGAAAAGACCATTTGACCCTTACAACATTTTGACAAGCCCAAATGAAGCCATCTCATGTCTAGATTCATTCCAAAGCATGTACACTCAGATGCTTTGTGGACTCATCATGCGGCATGAAGTTCTAAGAGTTGGAGCTATTTTTGCTTCTGGGCTTTTAAGAGCCATAAAATTCCTTCAACTTAATTGGGCCAAATTAGCCCATGACATCTCCACTGGAACCCTAAACCCTAAAATCACTGACCCTTCAATCAAAGAATGCATGTCCAAAATATTGAAACCTGATCCTGAACTGGCAAATTTCATAACAAAAGAATGTTCAGGAGAAAATTGGGAACGTATGTATAATCCCAAGAATTTGGCCTAACACAAAGTACCTTGAGGTTATAGTCACTGGTGCTATGGCTCAGTACATTCCAACCCTTGATTATTACAGTGGTAACCTACCAAAGCCATGTACAATATATGCTTCATCTGAATGCTATTTTGGACTTAACCTCAAGCCTATGACAGAACCTAACGAAGTTTCTTACACCATTATGCCAAACATGGGTTATCTCCAAAACTATTAGACCTTGCAGATGTGGAAATCGGTAAATTGTACGAGTTCATTATAACTACTTATTCCGGTCTTTGTCGTTACAGAGTTGGTGATATTCTTCAAGTAACAGGATTCCATAACTCAAATCCACAGTTCAAATTTGTGAGGCGAAAGAACGTGTTGTTGAGTATCGATTCGGATAAAACTGACGAGTCAGAGCTTCAAAAAGCGATTGAAAATGCTTCTGAATTGTTGAAAGAGTTCAAAACAAGTGTTGTTGAATACACTAGTTTTGCTGATACAAAATCCATTCCTGGACATTATGTTATTTATTGGGAGCTTTTGATGAAAGATTCCTCTGATCCTCCAACAGAAGAAGTGTTGAATCAATGTTGTTTGGTTATGGAAGAGTCATTGAATTCAGTTTATAGACAAGGAAGAGTAGCTGATAATTCAATTGGGCCATTAGAGATTCGTGTGGTGAAAAATGGCACGTTTGAGGATTTGATGGATTATTACATATTGTGTGGTGCATCGATTAATCAGTATAAAGTTCCTAGATGCGTGAGTCTCACGCCTATAGTGGAACTTCTTGACTCTAGGGTAGTTTCCTTTCATTTTAGCCCGGCTGCACCTTATTGGAATTCAGAACGTACAACGTAGTTGAGGGATTGGGTAAACTGTATTAACATGCAATCATGCATTGTCAATCTTATGGTGAAAAACTTATTTTCAAGTTCTGTTTAGCTTAGATTTCTATGTTATGTAACATTATTGGGGTTGTCACTTGTAATATTATGTGGTATCAATCTTGCATCCAATAACAATAATAACTCATGTCAACTATTGTCAATCTAAGTGACTAACTGACTATGTTAATTTTATAAAAAGTGACTTTCATTTAATTTTTTTTAAGTTAAATCTGAACAACAATTTCAAGTGCTATATTGAAACACTTGTTTTTTAAACTTGCTTCTGGTTTATCGATAAAGGAATAAAATTGAAAAATTAATTAAGCTACTGGTAGTACTCATGTGGTCCCAGAAATGCATGGGAATTGGGTTCCCATCTTCTTCTCCTCTTATTCGTTTTCATATCATCTCCATCAACCTTCAACAACAAGAATCCTAGAAATATTCCAAAAGAAAATGAAGAAAACCTAACGTTTTTGAATTAAAACTAACGGAAAGTACCAAAATGTGTAACGGAGAGAAGTTAAGGGACCAAAATAAATCAAATTTTAGATAAGGGACCAAAGCGATACTACATAAATAGTTAAGGAGACCAAAAAGGCAATTTAGCCTAAAAAGATATAAAAAGATGTAATAGGAAAAGAAAGATAAAAATATTAAAAAAAAAATGGTGAATGAGTGTTGAAAAACGTAAAGTATATAATATCATTATTATTTGCCAATATTATGGATGTACTGTGATTAAAAAAATATTTTTTATTGTTGGAGGATGACTGCCATGGACTCTTTTATCATTTGTTCTTGTGGACGTGCTTCATCAAATTCACCAAAATGAGGGTAACATTATTTAAAGACCTGTGTAGAGAAGTCAATCAAAGTGACAAGATGATTTTGTTAAATATGATTCCAAATTATATGGTTCCGTTATACTTTTTTTTCTATGCTCAATGCAAATGCCTTAAGGCCATATGATTCTTGCATTCTTTCCTAGAGGTTTTCATGAAAAATAAAAGTAACAAAAACAAACCCTTAATAATTCTTTTTTTTTTTCAATAAAAAAGGAATTTATTGATAAAAAAAAATCGAAGGTATTTATTCCTACTTATCTATATCTATACTATATATAAAGAAAATTACCCCTTTCAGCACACTTTTGGGTTGGACTTTTCTTTCCAAAAATACCCTTAATTTTTAATTTCAATTTTAAATACAAATAACACATGTAACAAATAGATAATAATAAATTTAATTTAAGGAGAAAACTTACACAAAATTCCTTATGAATTGTTCTTACCGTTAGCCAATTATAAAATAACACATGGATTACTAACATATGGATTACTAATCGTCTACGTTAACCCTCTTTTACCTCCGTTAAACACAAATCAAACTCACAAAAAACTAGCACAAAACAAAACCTCATGTTACTTTTTTATCAGCCGATTTTATGTTGTACACCTGTTTTGTTCCCCACAATAGAACCGACAAAGATTGCCAAATATTTTCATATCTCTTCCACAAAAAACAGTATTTCCATATTATTTTATTACTTCCACAAAAAACAGTATTCCATATTATTTTATTAATATAAGTTACTCTTCCTTAGCCTTTGATCAATTGTAACAAACGTGAGCAAAAAATAATGGTAAAGATTGGATTTTAAATCCTCTAAAAAAAGATTAGTAACAAACGTGAGCAAAAAATAATGTTAAAGATTGAACTTAAAATCCTCTAAAAAAAAGATTAGTAACACACGTGAGCAAAAAATATTGTTAAAGATTGGACTTTAAATCATCTAAAAAGAAATGATTAGTAACAAACGTGAGCAATAAATATTGTTAAAGATTGGAATTTAAATCTTCTAAAAAAAGATTAGTAACAAACGTGAGCAAAATATAATGTTAAAGATTGAACTTTAAATCTTCTAAAAAAAAGATTAGTAACAAACGTGAGCAAAAAATAATGTTAAAGATTGGACTTTAAATCCTCTAAAAAAATATTAGGACTCAAAATATTTTAGAAAAAGATTTGTTAGCACTATATTAAATATTAATTATCAATCAGTTTCCAGGAGAAGAACATAACTTGTTGTCATTTGACGAGGTTGAATGGGATACTCATAACTTATATCAACAGAAATTCCTAGACTCAATTGCTCAAGGAAGTATCTCACCACATATTTTAAAGGTAAAAAAAGGTGCAACTTTGATGTTGTTGCGAAACATAGACCCTAGATATGGCCTGTGTAATGGGACACAATTGTTATGTCGTGGTTTATTTAAGAATATGTGGGATGTGGAAATCCTAACATGAAGCAATGCTGGAAAAAGAGCATTCTTGCCCAAAGTTAAATTAAAAATAAATATGAGTTCAGAACTTCTCTTTGTGCTTAGTAGAAAACAGTTTCCCGTTAGACTAATTTTTGCTATTACCATAAATAAGTCACAAGGGCAGACTATTCCCAACGTCGGAATCTATCTTCCACTACATGTTTTCAGTCATGGTCAATTATATGTAACTTTATCAAGATGAGTTTCTCAAAATTCAACAAAAGTTCTCATTAACGAAGGAAAAATAGAAGGAGAAGATAGAGACTCTACGAAAAATGTAGTTTTTAAAGATATTTTTTATCGTAATCATAACAATGTTTCTTTTACATAACATGTCATTTATACATTTATGTTATGATGTATTAATTACTATTAGAATAAACAATAAATGATCATTATTTTATCTTAATTTTATATGCAGACAAACTAAAATATGTTGAGTTCAAAAATAATTTTGTTATATGACTTGACAATATTTTGTTTATAAATCAATATATCAATAATTTTCATTAATATTTAAAAATTTTAATCAAAATTATACAAACAAACATAATAAAATAATCACATGTGTTAGCGCAGTAGAAATAGTCGACACACGGGCCAAGAAAAACGTACTTCAAACTGATAGTGCTCTTCTTTCTTTCCGTTTTGCTCATTCTCACTTCCAAAAATAACTCCAACGTGAGTTAACTCACGTTCGGTAAATCAATCTTAACTTAACCCACGCTGATAACCAACGTGAGTTAACTCATGCTGACCCCAGCGTAAGTTAACTTGCATTAATTTCAGGTCATAACATCAATTCTTGACATAATTGCTTTTTTTTTTGAAGACCTAAACACCACATTCATTCGTTCAATCATTTTCTTCATTCAACCATTTTCAAAATCAATTCTAACTTAAAATACGCAAAATCAAAATCAATTCGTAAACTATTCAAATGTCATAGAAAAATACTCGAATGCGCAAATGCCACAGAAATGTCATTACATTACAATTCATCAAGAGACAAAATGTCATAAAAAAATAAAAAATATATATTAAAAAAACACTAAACAACCATTGACCACTACCCCCTCCCCCCGGACTCTGGCTCTCCCTCCTCCTCCTCCTCCTCCTCCTCCTCTGGACAATATGTAGCTCGGTCATCGGGTGTGTTTCCTCCTAGATCATCATCATCATACTATTATAGTATGGATGTGGGTCGGGATAATGCAACACCTCCTCGGTAATGTCGTAGATGTTCCGCATAACCTGGAGTATGGATGTGGGTTGGGAAGCTCTCTCGTATACTCTTCCTGAATAATGACCTCCTGATTAGGAGGTGGCTCCTCAACAACTTCTGTTGAATGGCTCATCCCCAAATGAAAGACACGGTAGAACCAGGGGCGGACCTGAGCAGGGCAGGGTGTGGCAATAGCCACACCAGCTCAGGCCCAATTATTTTTTTTATGCCCAGCCCATAACTCATTTGGAAACCGTCTTCTGTATTGAAAAAGTGAACAAACAGACAAAGAAAGAAACCTGAGTGCTCTGTTTGGATTTTCTGAAAATACTAGTTTATATAAAATACTAAAGTCAAGGCTGCAACTAGGCAAGTAGCAAAACATGTTGAGGGGTAATTATAATATCATAAATTATTAAGTGCAAATATTTATATTTATTTATTTTAACTTCTATATTGTTTCTTATAAACATTTTCCTTGTATATATGAAATTACTAAACTGAAATTGATAGTAGTAGTTGTTATGAAACATGGCATCCATTGATGAAGGAGAGAAAAACTTATGAAATTCTTTCTATTGATGGAAAATGAAATATTACAATCTGAGAAAGTTTTTTACAATGTGACACCTTAAGCCTATTTATAGGCACTAACTAACTAGTCATTATATGACTAACATATATCTCTAATAGTAGTGAGAGTAATTGAATCATGATATTGAAATTGAATTAAGATAGTGAGAGTAGTAGTGATAATACTTAAATTGAAATTGATTTTAATTTTTAGGGTTTGATTACGAAAATTGATTTTATATTGTTTGAAGTTGAAATGGAATTAAGATGTATTGTTTTGTTTGTTGATTTTATAAAAGTGGTGATTTATTGCTCTCAATGTACTTTCTATGAATTCCTCTTACATGTCTTTATTTATATTGATTGATATCGCAATAATCTAATATTTTGTGTGTTGTATAATTGAATTAGGATGAAGAATTTTTTTTTTCAATTATGCCTATAGACAAAGTTAGTAGTAGTGAGAGTAACAAAGTCATCGACTTTGCCCCACTGATATTGGAAGTCCAGATCCGCCCCTGGGTAGAACCAAGCTGCGGGAACACACGACTTTAGGGGATTTCTTTTAGTATTAAATATAATACCGTAAAAATATGCTTGAAATTAAACCTACTCAATCCAACGACCACATACCACTGATGTGGTTGACTGCATGAATGCCACTAATCAAAATATATAATAATTGGCCAAAAAAAAAGGATTGAGATATTGGAGTGCTCTCCATGCAATGTATCAAGCAGGTTATCGGAAACTTGAATATGTATCATGGTCCCCAACCATTTCAATTTAGAAAATTACAAAATGGACAGTGGAAAGTTACTATAAATCCCTTCATCTTTTCGATGGACCTAAATCAAGAGAGCTTGTTTTTCATATAATTCTAATGAAGAGACAAATAAAAGGTAAAGCGACAAGAACTGGTGAAGGTGCTTTCGTCCGAGGCAAACCAACGGAGACAAACAACATAGATATGTAACAAAAGACAATAATACGTATACAAGTGGTCCATTCATCATTCTCTTTAGATAAGGTCTGAATTTTTTAGAATTTAACCTTTTTAATTCAGCCCAAATAGTTAATTCCTCTATTATTGAAAGTTACTCTAAGCTACCTTGCTGCCCCAAAAAAAGTGAAATTTACCATCATTAGGTGTATTAATTTTCTTACATATGTGATTTGTATATCAATATTATAGGACAAATTGAAATAGAAACTTTTTTTAAAGAAGCAAAAAGATTAGTAATCCCATTAATCAATACTACATGATTAAGAGCACCATCTGTTTACAATGTAAACAAGACTAACAATTTTTACCAAAAAATGAAATATAAGAAATATTAAGCCAAGATAATATCATCACCCGTCAAACAAATAGCCAACATACATTTGCTAAAGAGAGACAATTGGAATAAGATGTAATTGTAAATATTATAGATAATTGTTTTCAACTTATTCAATTAATTTTCTTTCAAAAGAAAACTTATTCAATTAATTTGAATTATATTTAAATTTCCAAAAACATGTCTATATATGTACTGAGTTTGATGATGATATTATTTTTTTTTTTTTTGGTAAAAAAACATTAATCTTGGGTGGGAGGGGAGTTGAACCCAGGAACCATGGGAGGATCAACAAAAATTGCAACTGCTAGAGTATATCTGCAAGCTTGATATTATACCGGTAATAATATAATAAAATCGTCTCCATAAATATAATTCGGTTGGTATAAACATCACATTATATATACATAGATTAGGGTTTCAACTTTGCATTCTCACTTATTCCCTTTCAAAAAGGTGAATTTCTAAACCTACTTGAACAAAAAATAAAATCTTAGAGTAGCTAGTAAATGGTAACAATAATAAAAAATCAAAATTATAGTAAAAAATAATAAATCAAAATTAAACAATCCTTGTTAGTTTTTTATCCAGTTTTTCACACTTTTATTTATCTTTTTAACGTGAACTTGGAATTTTCATGTTCAAATTTATAGAGTCCAGAAAAAAAATATGTTCAAAAATATATATGATTGACAATGGCACAGGTGACAAAGGGATTATTGATGAGGCCTTCACTAGACAGGAAAATGGATTTCATTGGAATTGTCTCAATTGTTACATCTCAATCAACAACTCAATATCCTCTCTTTTTTATAATTTTTTTCTCTCAGTTTAGTGTTTTAGAGGTGGCAATTAAGAAAAATTGATAGAATTTCAATAGAGAGAATTTATTCGCCAGAAAAAACATTCAAATATTTTACTTTAATGGCTTATAATCACTTTTAAGTTTTAAATACTAATTCTTACCACCAACAACTATATAAGCGTTTAGTAGTATGATATTTTGCCTCCCTTTGAGGCGAAGTATTTTCTTTTCTACCACTGAATTATGCATGTTTGGATATAGATCCAATAGAATGGAATAAGTTAGTTAAATTTTTTTTCAAATGATGTTATGTAGTTTTATTCCATTATACGCTATCCAACCATTTAAAACATATATTTGAGCCATATATTATATTATTGAAACAATGTTCAGTTTAGGAGCGAAGTCTACAACATCGATCTAAGGGTAAGACGATCAAAGTCCTCGTAGTTGAGATAGCGATCGATCTAAGGGTAAGACGATCAAAGTCCTCGTAGTTGAGATAGCGATACTTAATTGAATTTTGCTCTCCACTCATCACATTTTGCTCCCACCCTGTAGTCCTTCCATATTTACCCTTGCGCATGTTAACTAACGCAAGTGTAAATGTATGCGTTAGTTAACATGCGTTGCGCAACTTAAGTAACGCAAGTGTTAAAACACTGCGTGAGTTAACTTGCGCACTCATTAAGCACTGTGTGAGTTAACTCACGCACCCATCACGCACCCAATTACACATGTGTGAGTTAACTCACGCACACTCTGTGCATACAACCAGAAGAGGCAGAAACCTCTTTTTTCCCTATTTTTTCAATCCTTCTTTCATACATTCATTCAAGAATAGAATTTTCATCATTCATTCAATAATACATTCAATCAAGAGCAACTCATAATTATATTACGAAAAATAACGGAATAAAATAAGTGAATAACATAACGGATAATGTCATAAAAATGCTAAAAAGCGCAAGTGTAATAGGATTACAACCAAATCCAACAAAATGTCAAACAAAAAAAAAACTACACAAGTCATAAAACATAAAAGCTACACAAGTCATGCTGGTCCATCTCGTGGACTCCTACTCCTCCTCCGCGGAGTCGGCACCTGCTCCAGCATGCTCCACTCAGACTGTATGCCCTGCATGATGCGAAGAACCTCTGGATTACCAAACACATCTGGATGCCCAATTGCACTGTCCACTCTAGCCCTGATGTTGCTGATGATCTGGTATGGGTCGGGAGGATGTCTGGCCCACTGCTGCTCAACAAGAACCTCCTCGTAAGCAGGGACAGGGCGAGGAGGGGCATCAGCTGCGTAGTCAGGAATGGCCGCAGGGGGGTGCACAATAGGATGTGATACTCTAACGAACCATTTCATGTACCCCTTAGTATGAGCCCACGGCTGGTTATCCGGAACCAGATGACCCCTCTGCTGATGGTTGAGGACATGTAGAGCAAACTCAGTGAAGGCCTGGGCCACATCATCCACCGCAAAAAGCTGAATGTCTGTAGGAGGCCTGGGAATTCTCTGGACATACCCGTACTGCCTAATAACCCGCTCTGGCAAGTGACGGACCATCCTGTCTCTGCCGGCCATGATCCATCCTGAGTACCAGCATATATCCTGAAAGGGCGTGATGTGTCGTCGTCTCTCGTACGACATCCAGGTGACACGAGAAAGGTCCATCGAATCGATGGCAGCTCTGTAGTGACGAGGATCAGTAAAGCCCCTTTGAGGTTTCCATTGACTCACAAGCAGGGAAACAGTAGGGTCGTAGGCATCATCATCAATCCTCGGAATGATGTTCGAGAAGTGCGCCAAAGTCCATCCCTGCAAACACAAAGAAACAAATATTTATATCACCGCAAGAATTATACAAACAACTAAACATTTACGATCCAACAAGTAAAAAAGAAGAAAAACAATTATTACCACAAGCAATGTCATGTAACCGCCAATAGAGGCCACAGATGAGTCGGAGGTAAGAGATAGCTACTCATATAGGAAAGCAAGTCTCATCCCACCCCATGACCAGCTGTCCAACTTGTCCATATCTTGCAGCGCAAGCAGCCAAATCATATTAATGTTTTTGCGATTCTTGGCGGAAAAAATGGTCCAGCCAAGCAAAAGCAACAGAAACGCCTTAACGCAGGCTAATCTAACTACAGCTCGCTCGTTCTCCTCCTCAACTGTGTCAACCTCAAGAAACTGATTACACCTATTCAAGAGCTCCTTATATCGCCTCTTCAGTACACCAAAACTGATGTGAGAACCACTCTGTTTTATCAGCTCCTTAGCGGCATCCTCCTCTGTAAACAGTAGGTCCGTCTGCATCATCTCTAACCCCTCCTCACGGGTTAACTCTCTATCAGGAAGGAGTCTCCAAGTGATGGGAATTCCTAGGAGACATGCCACATCATCTAGTGTGATGGTCATCTCTCCAACCGGTAGATGGAAGCTGCTGGTCTCCTCATGACATCTCTATGTCATCGCACAAACGAACCCGTGAGATATGTTCTCGTACCCACTACTCAGGAGGGGAGTCAGACCAGACATATTCACTTCATCCCAAAACCACTGATTTTGTTCCCCCAGAATAGGCAATGCCAAATTTTTAATGCTCAGCTTCTTCCCGTGCGAGATACCTTTCACCCTATGTTTTCTTCGAAACTGAAATACAAAAACAAAACACAACAAACAATAAGTCGTTAAATAAATAATAAGTAAAACAAACATTAAATATATGCTAACATAAATGTTAATTCTAACATTAAATAAGTAAAATAATAATTAGAATAAGTTGTATAAATAGTAAAAGAAGTAAAATAAACAATGAGTAAGAATAACATAGACATTTAACAACATTAATTATTTTAATTGAATTTCAAAACAAAAAATAAGTAAAATAAACATTAAATTATACTTACATTGGCATCAACCCATATCTTACATGCCACATGTCCACCAAAGTTAGGTAAAAGCGTGAGATCAGAAGGCCCCCTGCATAGCCGTCCGGACCAGCCTCGAACACCACCCTCGGCACCCCCTGAAAATGAGGCTCGGGCTGCTCAGGCTGCTAAGGCTGCTCAGGCTCATCATTCTGCTGAGGCTCCTCAATAACAGGCGGCTCCTCAACAGCAGGCTCCTCAATAACAAACTGGTACTGGTGAGGCTGAGGCTCCTGAAACTGATACGCATCATGCGGCTACCGATAGACCTTATAATGTTGCTGATACTGCGTCGGGTCCATAGTCTGGGATGGACCTGTCTGCGACGTTGACCCCCCTGCAGCATCATCTCTAGCAAGTATCGTTCCCCCACCTCTCCCTCGACCAGCCATAGGAGGGCGTAATGCTTCTTTCTCCCTCCGTGCACTACTAGTAGGGGCCATCATCCCTGCCCTAAGTCTGTCACTCCTACCCTAAGTCTAACAAAACACAAATTCAATATACATTTTCACACGCACATTGTGTCATTTCCAACAATTCAACAACAACACTAAAATTCCAACAATGTCATTTCAATCCGTAAACTACCACATTGCAGTCAAACATGTTATAATCAAAATTAACAAACCATATGTTAACTAATTTGATAAGTCACAATCCAAAAAAACAAAATAATTACCATTGAGACATTTTACCAAACACATGGTGTGCAATTTTCAAACAACTACCTTAATCTAACAATTTGTAGACCCTAAACTACCACATTCTACTCTAAACAACTTCTAAACAACAATTCCTAAGTTAATTCGTCACTAACAATCATCAAAACTAACATGCAAACCAAATATATAAAAACCTAAAAATGTCATATTTCTTCAAAAAAAAACTAAAATTTCTACAATTTAAATGCAATTAAGTATGTTAATCATCACTTACTTGATAATGTGGGAGAAATTGGCTTTGAATGGCGCAAGAATGATGAAAATCGGATATGGGGGGAAAATTTTCGAAGTTGGGAAGTTGGAGAAATGAGGGAAATGTGCTTCTGT
The DNA here is from genome assembly GCF_051527215.1 of Medicago sativa. Lineage (NCBI taxonomy): Eukaryota > Viridiplantae > Streptophyta > Magnoliopsida > Fabales > Fabaceae > Medicago > Medicago sativa. The sequence goes on from NC_140753.1 coordinate 8,393,747, forward strand.
GTTGGTGTTATATGACTTAACTAACGCTGCGCAAGTTAACTCACGCAGCGCATGTTAAGTCACGTATACAATATAACTTGCGCAAGTTAAGTTGCGCAGCGTGACTTAACTTGCGCAGGGGTAAAAATGGAAGGGCTGCAGGGTGCGAGTGATTTGTGCTGGGTGGAGAGCAAAAATCTACTTAATTAGCCTACTATGATTTAGGTATACAAAAGACCATTAGTAGGCTAAATATAAGCGGTTTAGGCCCAATTCACACTAATACAAGAAAATTGTTCATTATATACACCCATATGGTTTGCTATCAGACACCAAGAACTAACAAAAATATCCACAACATCGGTTAACTACCGTCAAGTAATTTTACCGGTCCAAAAAATGCAAAACGATATTTAACTACCGTTTTGTGACGAACGACATTTAACCGGTGTTCAACCAACTATAGTTGCAAAATTGAGCAATTATAGGGTGCCTAAATAGCAACTTTCTAATACAAAAAACTTATTATTTACGGTTACACAAGGCCCTTTGATTTATTTAAAAAAAAAGTTGTCTTTGCTCTTATAATAATAATGCAATTATGTGACATTTTTGGTTCATCTTAAGAGTGATATAGAATTATAATTTTCTGTAAAAATAAATTTTTAATACATGAGTGATCATTTTTTTTTGTAGAACTTGCTACTTTTATTTTAATTTCTCTTATATAAAAATGCCTCATGTTATAACCCACTTTAGGCTTCAAAACATTTAGAGCAGTCATTGGAGGAGTTCAAATAAACTAATATATGCATTTCTTTTAATACTACATCTGATCCATTTTATAAGAGACAAATGTGTCAACAAAATTTGATGTGTATGGTTCATAATATGTACCAAATACATCAACTTTTATTGACACTAATCAAAATAATTTATTTGTTTTCTACTATTTAGTTATAAAATGATTAAAGACAAAATGAATGATTTTGATGAGTGTCAATTCATCATGGATAACAATACCAATTTTTCTTTGATGGGTAAGTAAAAACTTGCCATAATAATTCATTAAAACGACATTACAAACACTCACTAGTCTTTTCTTAATTTACTTCAATTAAACCACTCAATGATGTAATTTTTTCAAGTTAAATACTTTTGTTTAGAGGGAAACCAATGTTAAATAGTACTTTTTTTTCCTACTAAAAGCAATGTTAAATACTTAAACATCTCTATAAATATCAACATGATAAGATAAGATATGATTCAAATTTGTTTTGAAAGGATAAGATATCATTTAATGTGTACTCAAAAAAATATATGATTTAATATGTGTGCAAAAATGTTCTCCACAGTATATACAGAAATAAATATTTTTGGTTTGTTTTACGTTAATGGATACTTCTTTTCTTTTTTTGTTTTTTCATTTATAAAATGGATACTTCTTGATATGACCGTATTTCCTTTTATTTGGATCTTTTCTTGTCTGTTTCTATATCAATCAGATATCTATTTCTTTTATGTGTAATATTGATAATGCAGTTGGACGCCACATCAAATTGCAGAAGGGTGATATCACCCACAATAGAGCATTAGACTCAGAAACAAATTCACAGTCAAGTTGAGATCCCCTAAAAACAAGTATGTGGTGATAACACGCATCCTACATTTTCTATGCCTAGTTAATTTCATGGACACATATGATATTGTTGGGGAGTTGACGTGGGACTAAATACACGTTTAATTTTATTTAAAGGGATTTGAATACAAACATTTACAATTTTTTTTAAGGGATTTGAGTTAAGAGTTATGAATATGAAGTTGGGTATTTAAGGTTTCAAGTTCTAATAAGTAGAAAAAATCAATGTAACAACTAACATACAACATTTATCCTTTAATAAAAAATCTAGTAATCACCGATAATTGTTTTAGGCTACATGTTAAAAGGGTTTAATACATATGGTTTTAGTCTAAAAATTGAAATGACATGCAAGATCAAACTCTTAAAAGACCGGTTACCTTTAACCTTTTGTTAAAAAGTCCTTGTATATATAATTCAAAGCATTTAATCTGTAAATACCTAATATAGAGTAGCTTAATTTTATTGGACTAACTTAATTTGTGGTTTTCTAGATGTAAAAATGATCTCATTTTTAGAGCACTGTCTAATATTATTCCATTTTGCCTTTTTTAGCTTAATTTTCTACTTTCGTTCTACTTAATTACATCAGATGAGGTAAAGAGAAAGTGAGAGATGTTAGTTAAAAAGGGTTCCAAAAGTAATCTTTTTTTATGGTTACTTACCAAAAGTAATCTAAAATAACAGAGTATTCATTGCAAAATAATATTAAGGCTGTCAAATGCCTTCCATCACGCTGCCACCACGCACTAAACCGTCTTCACCACTGCGTTATAAGGCTTTTTTTCCTGTCTGCCCTAGTTGTGAAATTTATATACCAATATGCCCTACTTGAAAAAAAAAACACCAAAGTGCCCTAGTTAAGTTGAACTGGTACGAGTACGCCATTTCATTTGGCGGACTTGTGGACATGAGTATGCCATTTCAAATGGCGGACTCGTGAAGCTTTTTTAACTTCTTTTTTTTTCGTTTTTTCTTTTTTTTTTTTTGGTTGTTTTATATTATTTATTTATTTTATCAATTTTAATTAACATAAAAACATATATTTAAAATATGGAAAAAAAAATCTAATAAAATGCTTAGTAAAATATTACAATAATATTTATTACATTAAAAGATAGTACAATATAATATCAATTACACAAAAATAACTAGTTTTGTCTAGTAAGAGGACAATTTTTTCGTGAGTGTCCGGTCTCACGACACATTCCACATTTTCTTGGATTTCTTTCCACCGCGTCCATTTCAGTCATAATGCGAGTACTATTTGGACGACCTTTTTTCACTCTTCGCATTGTCTCATCGTGGCAGAGAGTTTCCCCTTCGTATGGGATCCAATATGAAGGGTGTTGAATTACTTCGAACCTGGTATTGTACACGTTGAATACATGATCACTGCTATAAACTGGATGGATATATCTTCGATAGTCATGATTAAAACTAGAACAAGCAGCTATGACATGTGAACAAGGCATATGGAAAGCCTGAAATTTCCCACAATCACACCACTCTGCATGCAAGTCGACCTTGAAAGTTCCCTTTGGCCTTCCCTCCTTGTGGTCGACAGTTTCGCGGACAGAAAAAGTATGCATTTCTCGATCAAACTGATTGACTTCGTGAGTGTGGGACTTAATCACTTCGGCTTTAAGTGTGTTCATGCAATGCTCGGTGTAAGCTTGATTAGTCTTTAACCTGATATTCGCGTTCTCTCCTCGCTCTGCAAAAAGTGATGCAAGCCTATAATAGGTTGACTTGACCAAAGCAGTTTTAGGGAGGTTGCGAATACCCTTGAACACATTGTTCATCGACTCTGCAAGGTTAGAGGTCATGTGACCCCAGCGTACACCTTTGTCATATGCCTGTGTCCATTTTTCCTTGGGTATTTTGTCTAGCCATTTCACAGCTTCTTCGTTTTCCCCTCGGATTTTGTTGCGGTAATATTTGAATGTAGGCTCGTTCAATGCATAACCTACATTGCAAAATTATTATAATAATAATAATAATAATAATAATAATAATAATAATAATAATAATAATAATAATAATAATAATAATAATAATAATAATAATAATAATAATAATAATAATTAGATAAGTTATAAAAAAAATGTAGAATTCATGATAATAAGAGTGTGATTATTACCCATATTGACAACTTGCTTTCGAAGTTCTCCATCTCTGATCGCCCGCATAAAATTCTGTGCAATGTGCCGGATACAGTACACATGGGTTGTTGGAGTATCGTGCCAACCATTTTGCGGATCATTGTATGCGCTTTTTATTGATTCATGCCTATCTGAAATCAAGCAAATATCTCTTTGTGGTGTGACGTGCCTTCTCAAATGTTTCAGAAAGAAACTCCAGGCATCCTTTGTCTCACCTTCCACAAGTGCAAAGGCGATGGGAAAGATATGGTTTTCACCATCTTGTGCAACAGCCAACAACAAAGTACCTTTGTACTTACCATATAACCATGTACCGTCAACTTGGACAATTGGTTTGCAAAAATTAAAACCGACTATGCATGGATGAAAAGCCCAGAAGAGACGATGGAAGATCTTGTGCGTTTCCAACACTTGACCATTGAATTTGTAAGGTTTAGGTTCCAAAACAATGACAGTTTCTGGAAGATATTGTTTCATGGCTGACAACCATTGTGGAAGTTCATTATATGACTTCTCCCAATTCCCATACACATCTTCTATTGCTTTGTTTTTTGCTAACCATGCCTTCCTATAAGTCGTGGTGTAATTGAACTTTTCTGTGATGTGTGCAATTATAGTCTTCACTTTGATCGACGGGTCTTTGCTAACTAGGGACTTAGTGCTCTGAGATATGAGACTAGAGTCTAGTTGGCGATGATCTTGTAACAAGGCGGTGGATGTGCAAATGTGTGGAGCATCGATAGTTGAAATCTTCCACATGTCATTCCTTTTCCAAAACGAGGCCCTCAATTTGAAGGGACACTGTGAATTTACACATTTAATGACAAACCTTGTGGTGTCAGATTTCAAAACAATATAATCCCACGCATGTTTGATATGGTATTGTTTGATTGAAAACACACATTCTTCCTTGTTGTGAAACAAACTCCCTTTCTCAATATTTGCACCTGTTGAAATTGACGGTGTGTGACGATCAGCATATTGGTCAAGAGTTGTAAAGTCTATGTTACGCATGTGGATTGGCGGATTATATGATTCTGTTGTTGGAAGGAATGGTTCGGCGGATGGTGTGTCTTCTTCATCTGATGGCTCATCCAGCACGTCTTCTTCATCGTCATTGTTATCGCCGACATCTTCTTGTCTAATGTTTGGATCACTGTTGAATAAGAAATGGAATGGTTCTTCTTGGTGGTCGTATGAGTCATCGTGTTGAGGAATGGATGACTCATGTTGTTGGGAGTATGGTGGAGGTTGTGACGACGATGATGGTTCATACGTGAATGGTGGTTCATACATGATTGGTGGATCATATTGTGTTAGGTTTGCATCATAAGAGAAATGAGGTTGTTCCACTTCATGACGTTGTCTTGAGCTTGATGGCTGGATTATATCCGCAATCGTAACATATAACTCAATGGAACCTAACGCCGTAAAACCACCATGAGCATGAAACATCAGTTGAACATCTTCATCATCTGTAATATGCAACGGTTCGAACCTATTGCTATTATCTCCAAAAATCAAAGGGTGTCGATAAATGATATTGGATATTGGTAAATGCAATTTTTCTTCTATTCTTTTCTTTAAGTGAGAAAAGGTGCTTTTGCTACTTAATTTGAATGCTTTTGTGTGATCGCTTTCAAAATATACACCATTTTCGTTTCTCTCAATTTTTCCATTGTAATAGACATATACAACTTCATTAGTAGGAGCCATTACAAAAGGAAAGTGAGATGTTGTATCTTTGACACAAGATTTCTCAAGGTTATGTAGACGAAAATTCAAACTGGAGACATTCGAGTGAGCCATTCAACATGGCGCATTTGTGAGGAAAACTCAGAAACAGCCATTCAAAATGGCGGACTTGTGAAGGAAAGTCAGAATACGCCATTTAAAATGGCGTACTTGTGATGAATATTTTCAGAAACTGCCATTCAGTTTGGCGGACTCGTGAAGAATCATCTATGAAACTGCCATTTAAAATGGCGGACTCGTGACTGTTTTGCAGGAAGTGTCAGTGTTCGTCATTGAGAATGGCGCACTCATGAACATGGCATGGCAGAATTCTGCTATAAAATTCAGATTTAGCAGGGGAAATAGTAGTGCATAGTGTATGTTATGAACTGATTTATTGTATTTGTTCACTATAAAATTCAAGTTCAGCAGGAGAAATAGTATTCCTTCACAGATAAAATTCAAATTCAGCAGGAGAAATAGTTATACATAGTGTGCAATGAAGTGATATTTTGTATTTGTTCACTCATAAAGTTCAGACTTAGCAGGAGAAATAGTAATACACTTTGCAGAAGGAAGAGATATCTTGTATTCTTTCACTGATAAAATTCAGACTTAGCAGGAAAAATAGTAAATACAGAGTGTGCAATGGAGGGATATCTTGTATTTGTTCTTTTTTTTGGTCGAAAGGTCTTGTATTTGTTCACTCAATATAAAAAATGTACCTATGATGTTTTCCTCAAAAAAAAATGTACCTGTGATGTTTGTTAATTTATTTGATCATTAATGTACTATAAATCTCATCCACCACTTATAAATACTCAGCACCATTCCAATTCACCACAACACTTCTTCCCTCTCTCATATAACTCTGTAACATCTCAACATAACTTCTTCACTCTAAAATCATATTAGTATTTTTTAAGTAATGGAAGGTTTATGGATGGGAGATGCTCACAGATCATCGCAGCCCTTCAACCAAGTAGTATTTTTTTGGTTACACTTCAACCAAGTAGTATCACTAAATGTTACTAATTTTGCTTTTATAGCATTATTAACTAATATTATTACTACTTGTCAATAAAAAAACTAATATTTTCACTGATAATATTACTGTTTTTCATATAACTAATTATTTGTTTGTATTACTTATTTCTTTTATATTACTTGCTTTGTAGGAGAATGAACACAACAAAATTAGATCTCGAATGCACAAACGTTTATTGCCGCATGATAAACTTATTCCACTCTTAACCAGCGCGGGGTTCGGTTCAATACTAAGTTTTCGTGGATATAGTGTAGACCAAGATTTCATAACTGCTCTGGTCGAAAGGTGGCGACCAGAGACACACACATTCCATTTTCCAACCGGTGAATGCACAGTAACCTTGGAAGATGTCCAACAATGGCACATGCACAAACCAAACCAGCCAAAACTTCTACCCACACCAAAACCCCCAAAACTCACATCATCAATTCTATCCAAACCATACTCCCCAAAACATCTACACAGGTCAAACCTCCCAAAGTCAATTCAATGCAAATCAAACCCCTCAAAATTTCTACACATACCAAACTCCACAAAACCAATTCATCACAAACCAAACACCCCAAAGCTTCTACCCAAACCAAACCCCGCAAACCTTCTATGCAAACCGAACACCTTTCGACCATCGTTTTACACAACAAACCCAACCACATAATAACTTTACACCGACATATAATTTTAATTTTTCCAGTCCATCATCAAACGCTACATGGGGCACAGCCGATCACGATTTTCTACGCGAAGTATGGCGTCAAGACGGTACTGAAGTTGAAAGAGGATTTTTTCAGTCATTTAATGGAATGCTTCAAGGAGGCAGTTCTTCAGTGCAATCATCTATGGACAACATACAACCGGAAGAACCACGATATCCTGTTCGTGACATTAGACGTAGAGGATGTGGCACTGACGGACATTTGTAGTTTTTTATTTGTCATAATAATTTTTAATTTTTATGCATTTTATGTTATGTTTTAATGTTAATTAATATAATATTATTTTTGTAATATTTTACTAAGCATTTTATTAGACTTTTTTTTTCCATATTTTTAATTTATGTTTTTATGTTAATTAAAATTGATAAAATAAATAAATAATATAAAACAACCAAAAAAAAAAGAAAAAACGAAAAAAAAAGAAGTTAAAAAAGCTTCACGAGTCCGCCATTTGAAATGGCATACTCATGTCCACAAGTCCGCCAAATGAAATGGCGTACTCGTACCAGTTCAACTTAACTAGGGCACTTTGGTGTTTTTTTTTTCAAGTAGGGCATATTGGTATATAAATTTCACAACTAGGGCAGACAGGAAAAAAAGCCGCGTTATAAAGGTCTTGTGACTCACAAGATATTTCCAAAAACATAATGCCTCAAACAAGAATTTTAATTACTTCATTTTCATAATATTTAATTTTTCATGATAAAATTATCAACCTAGTGCAACAGACAGAATATGTAGCACGTGCACAAGAATACACTCGCATAGAGCCCATTGGAAGAGATCATAGTTGTTTCAAATTTCAAACTTAGTGAGTCATCCCTAGTTATATCATTAAATCTCCTAATGTGTTGGGTCATCCCTAGTTGCAAGAAATATTAGATGGTATAAAAGTTAGTTACTTTTTTATCCAGAAAAGAATTAGTTACATTAGTTGATTGTTTTCATATTAACTATATAAGTCTTGATATGTTATCAATATTCTTGTAATCAATATAATTAATTTGTACAGTAATTTTCTCTTAAGATAGAAATAGAGATAAGGACCCTACCAAAAAATACTTTGATCATTGATTGATCACATCAAGACTTCAACCTTTCTATCAAATCCAAACGCACTAAACATGAGCGGTTTCGATTATATTAGCTTTAATACGTTTTTTTAAAATTCTAAATGTAAAGAGATACATCACTTCTAGATTAAAAACAACCAAACATTTACATCACAACAATTACATCCTGCACCCCCATTTGAAAACCATTGAAGCTAAAGGGCATAAAACTTACTTTTATCAAAGCCGAAACAAAAAGGAAAAATAAAAACATTCAAAAGCAAAAATAGGGAACATACTTTTGATATATCAAATCAACAAAAAATTACACCCCAAATTACACATACTTAATCATAATCTTTGATCTGATACTGATCATAACAACAAGTTAACTACACTTAACACACTAACACACATTTATCTTACATCTCCATCTAGCAAATTTCCCATTTTGCTTTTTATTATTATTACTAACATTATTATAAAGATCTCGTGCTATGCATGCTGCATGCTATACACGTTATTAGACAAATCCTTCAACGACGTCGTTCTGGAGTCCAATGAGGTAGAGAAGGACTAAAATGAACCGAAACCACCCTAGAGTCAAGAAGTTCCATTATAGGAGTGAAACTCACGCACCTAGGAACTTTATACTGATTAATGCTTGCACCACGCGATATTGCATAATCCATTAGTTCCTCAAACGTGCCATTTTTCACCACACGTATCTCTAATGGTCCAATTGAATTATCAGCTACTCTTCCTTGTCTATAAACTGAATTCAATGACTCTTCCATAACCAAACAACATTGATTCAACACTTCTTCTGTTGGAGGATGAGACGAATCCTTCATCAAAAGCTCCCAATAGATAACATAATGTCCAGGAATGGATTTTGTATCAGCAAAACTAGTGTATTCAACAACACTTGTTTTGAACTCTTTCAACAATTCAGAAGCATTTTCAATAGCTTTTTGAAGCTCCGATTCGTCTGTTTTATCCGAATCAATACTCAACAAGACGTTCTTTCGCCTGACGAATTTGAATTGGGGGTCGGAGTTATGAAATCCGGTCACTTGAAGAATATCACCAACTCGGTAACGGCAAAGACCTGAATAAGTTGTGATTATAAGCTCGTAAGATTTACCGATTTCAACATCAGCAAGGTCTACTAGCTTTGGAGGTGAGTCACGTGAGAGGGTTATAGGTGATGAATCATCATGTGGTAAAAATTCAAAGTAACCCATGTTTGGCATAATGGTGTAGGACACTTCATTTGGTTCTGTCATAGGCTTAAGGTTAAGACCAAAATAACATTCAGATGAAGCATACATTGTACATGGTTTTGGAAGGTTACCACTGTAATAATCAAGGGTTGGAATGTATTGAGCCATAGCACCAGTGACAATAACCTCAAGGTACTTTGTGTTAGGCCAGATTCTTGGGATTATACGTTCCCAATTGTCTCCTGAACATTCTTTTGTAACAAAATTAGCGAGTTCGGGATCCGGTTTAAGTATTTTGGACATGCACTGTTTGATAGAAGGATCAGTGATTTTTGGGTTTAGGGTTCCTGTTTCAATGTCATGGACTAATTCAGCCCAGTTGAGCTGAAGGAACCTAATGGCTCGGAGAAGCCCGGAAGCGAAAACCGCTCCGACTCGAAGAACTTCATGGCGCATGATTAGGCCACAAAGCATCTGAGTATACATGCTTTGAAATGAATCCAGACAAAGGATAGCTTCATTTGGACTTGTTAACACATTGTAAGGGTCAAATGGTCTTTTCTTGAACTGTTCACTTTTGTAGTAAGCTGTTAGAACTGGACGTGCCACTAACCCACTTGGAGTTTTTGTTTCTGCTTTGATGAAAAGAAAGTGAAGTGCTTTTCCTTTGTCCAAATCAGGAACATATCTGTTGAACCCAATTAAGAAACAGTATTTAATTAACAAACTAATACTAACTTTTAAAAAAAGCTAAGTTATTACAGTAGTATAATTATCACTACAATATAATAAACTCACGGATATTTTGCTAGTACTATAACAGAAACAACTTACTGGTTCATCACTGGCATGAGTAGGCTGTACAATAACTGACGACGGTCCATTTCTTGATGAATAGTAGGCATCAATTTTCTTTCACCAGCAGATGTTCCTGAACTGTAATTTTCATTCACGTCATTTCATTAATTACACACTCATTATAACATAACTGAAAAACTTACATGAATAAATTAACTAATGAAAAAAATATTAATGAGTATCAATGAATATGAACCTGGTAAGAAACTCTGAGATTGGATGAGAGGACAAGATTGGAGAACGGTCACCGTTAGCAATGCGTTGAATATCAGGTAAAAGATCTTCATAGGTGATAACAGCAACTTTGGATTTGAATGTTTCACGATCAGTGGCACCGTTAAGTCCAAATCGTTTCAAGTACTCAGTTTCTGCGTTTTGTGCAAGAATTTCAGAGAGAACTCTCTCTTGAACTGAGTCAGTGTTATTTGTCATTTCTTCAATGAATTCAAGAGCATTGTTTAGACTCTTTTCATCAACAGAAGAAGGTGGTTCCAAAAGGATTTCAGATTCAACAGCCATGATGAAATGAAATCTCAAAAGAAAACGAAGAAGAGTGAATGAAAGTTGTATGAAACAGAAAGAAAGAGGAAATATGAGAATGAGATGAGAATGAATGAAGAATGCATGAAGGGTGAAGGGGTATTTATAGCCACGTCATCATGGTCCAGTAATAATAGTTAGCCACGTGGACAAGCCGGACCAAATAGAGTACTTTTGGAAGGACGTTGAAGGAGTTAATGGTGAATTAAGGAGACAAAAAATTAAAAGCAATTGTTATTGTGAACATCAAAGGGAGACATGTGGGACCAGAAACACGTAGAGATGAAGGGATTGTGGCCGACAGGTAGGGTCCACATGTGTTGCCATGTCAGCATAAAATTGTCTTAGGCTAAGTCGTCACGGCCATTTCGTTGCAGGGTTTGGTACCCTTTGAAAGTGATATGTGCCGGCTTAAAGAATTATCGTAGCCCATTTGGTTTAGGCAAGGGACAGGCCAAAGTTAATTAAGTTTAGAGTTGTTACGGCAAATAAAGAATAATTGCTGTAAATGAAAAAACATTGTGTTTTTCTTCTTCTTAACAGAATATACATTCATTAGTGTAGTTTGTTTTTTATTTTTATTTTAAAATTCGTGAGTGTTGTTTATTCCATAAAATGTGTGGTTTTAGTTATAAAATTTACAATTACATAGTATGGCATTCATGGTTCAATATAGGATAAGCTTTGAGGTAAAATTTCAACCTAATCTTATTCAAATTTATGACAAATGTTGGCTGAGGAACAATCCATCAAAGCTTGAAGTTGTTTGTTACTTAAAAACATTATGACGGTCAAATCAGTATGAGAGTAAAGAATGAGAGGTATTAAGAGGAGGGATAGTGTGTATCTTGAGTTGGAGGTGAAGAATTCCTTTTATAGACTTGGGTGCGGAGCCGTTGGAGCGTTATTGAGAAGTCCCTACTGCATATGGTGTGTCATTAATGTCAATTTGTCGTGTCAAATACTTGCTGTTTGAAGTTTTATGAAATGGGGTATTCTGAGCTAGTCGTCCAGCGGCGATTACATATTGGATAGTGTACAAGGTTGTTGAACAAGATCCTGGCATGTTAGACCTTTGTGCTTTTGAGCCTCATATATTGAGAATTTCGAACCTTGGATCAACCCTGAACATATATAAAGGTACAACTGCTCACAATTTGCTATTGAATGATTTTAAAAAAAATCTTATCAGAACCATCTAATTTAATGCGGTTTAATTTAATTGGTTTATGAATATCCAAATTACAAATTGTAAACTATTTTATTAATTAATACTAAAAAAAGCACAATAAAATCATATGTTTGATATCAAATATGAAATACAATATATTATGAAAAAAATTATATTTAAAAGATTGATTATATTTAAAACAAAAGAAATAGTAAAAAAAAATTGAGTAGACTAACTAATAAGTAATATTTTTTTTTTGAAAGAACTAATAAATAATATTGAAAACCAATGAATAATACTCATATTTATTTTTTGAAGTAATAATCATATATTATTGAATAGTTAATAAGAAAATAGAAAAGTATGGAAATATATGCATGTGGACTTTAGCTTGGTTTCAAATATCAACCAAAATTCCGCTAGATTTCCTGTGACATGCTTGTTGTAATCATCCGTACAAACGTGCTTGTTGTAATCACCAAAGAATTTTTAGCACACGGGTATGCAATTAATGTTTTATTTAGCACACAAATAAAGACGTGAACGTGATAGAGAAACTCAATATTTAGCATTTAATTTTATTAAATACATAATCACGTAAGTCTTTTTTCTTCTTTTTTTTTTGAGCAAAATCACATAAGTCTTGACGTGTTTAAGAAGATATTTTTTTTACAGGTTGACGTGTTTAAAATGTTAATTTCTAGTGAAAGAGATTTGCCAAGAAAAACATTGGATAAAAAAACAAATTAATATTGCGTTAAAAATATAAATATGGTATCTGCTGGTTTTTGGACCAACGTTCCAAAATGAATCATACACAATGCCAAACTTTTGTCCCACCAAATTTTTTATGGTGGTGGGTGATACCTCAATTTGATGTTGTATTTTTACTACTATACCAAACTTTTGTGCTTATATATCCTCTTTTTTACCTATGGGAAGAGTTACTTATTGATTACGAAATAATATATACCAATTAAATGTAGGTGGGGTTTAACATGGGAAAGCAGAATTGTTTCCCACCATGGGAAAGTTTTTTATGACCATTAGATAATGTAAGGAACATAATATTGTCATAGTCTTTCAACACTAGATTATTTTTACGTTGTCTTCCATCATCCTTCTTTTTCCTCCATGTCTCTACTCACCCAACAACAACCTCTCAAATTCCAGCTATTGACCACCACTGACTCCATCTTCATCACGTTGTTCTTAAAACACCCAGTAAATAAAATTAAAGAACAATTAACAAGAGATACCATTGCAGATTTTGTATGATTGTTTTTAACTTAATGTTTTCTTCATTAATGTTCGATTTTGTTTTCCTATGAACAAACAAGATTCTGAGTGTTATAATCCAAAAGTCATATAATTATTTCATGAAACACAACAAAATTTATTTTCGATTTTTTACTTAATTTTTTGTTGAACAATTAAGTTACAAACAAAACAAGTTAATTCATAGGAAAACAAAATCAAAACCATTGCCGTGAGCAACTTTTGATGTTTGTTTTTAACTTGATTTTTTGTTCATTAATGTTCCCACACTTTTTTATTCTTAGAATTGGTGATTTTTATTTGCATGTGTTTTAAGGTTCTTGCAAAAAAGGCCAAGAATCAATGTGTTTTTGAGTTTATGAATGTTACCTGGAAAGGCTATGGTAAAACATGGATTTCAGATCTCTGCAAAATTTTGGTATTCATGGGTTGAAGACAATATGAAAGAGAAAGAAAAAAAATATAATACAGGCAGTCTATTATAAAATATGTACACCTAATTAATCTAATGGTCATAAAAAACTTTCCCATGGTGGGAAACAATTCCCCTTTCCCATGTTAAACCCCGCCTTAAATGTATGTTACAAAAAAGATTTAGTATTTGTTTGGAACTACAATGGATTCCGTTCAAACACACACCAGAAGCAAAACACACAGTAGAATGTTGAGTGTTTGGAATTGAAACAAAGAAAAAATTATTAAGAGAATAGTTTAATTACGTACGTATAACTTATAAGGATATGAAGAAGAATCATTGAAGAAGAATTTTTTTTTAAAAAAGTGCTACGTATAGTTAAGGAATAGTTACGGTCATAATCACCATATAATAGTAGTAAAATAAAAGCATCTCGTTCCAGTTGTCTCATGAATGGTGACGCAATAAGGATATGAATCATTACTGCTTTCTAATTTGATTGGTTAGAATTTAGAAATCGAAGTTTTTTTACACGGTCAATGTCACAAGTGGTGACACTCAAACTCAAATATCCAAAGGAGTAGGTGAAATTGTTGTGAGTTGGCCTTTACCATGACATTGTTTTCTGCACCCTCTTGGAGTAATAGTAATACTATATTTTTATAATACACCACACCAATATTAGAATGAAGTCAAGTCATGAACAATGATACTCCTATCCTTGACGTCAAAAAATAGTAAATAGTAAAAATTATAGTAATATCCTTCTTGGCTTTTAACCAGGGAGAAATTCTTCTGTGGACTAAGACCAAGAATTTTAGTTTGGTCACACACAAAGAGAGAAGAGAGAAGAGAGAAGAGAGAGCATATGTAGAAGAGAGAAGAGAAGAGAGAGAAGGAATAAAACTTATGTGTGTGACTAAACCAAAATTCTTAGTCATGGTCCACACAAGTGTTTCTCTTTAACCAGGTCCAAGTCCATAATGTGACTTTCACAACATATAACACCAAAGAAATCAAAAGGAGCACACTAAAGTTAATTTTTACTACGCATACTCCAAATTGATCAAATCACATCATGCCAACCAGGCAACAAGTCCGAATCATCTTTTTACCCATCACATTATGTAAAGTGTAAAAACAATTTTTATCTTTTCTATATATAAGCAAATACTAAATAAATACATATACAGTAAACCGTGCAATACAAGAAGTACTTCAATCCATTATTACACAAAATTGTTAAGTATATATTTTGGTTATGCAGTAACATGAATTGGTTTTGAATAAATTAATTCTGTAAATTTGATTTTGACTAAAAATGTAATGTGATTTGTGTTTAGATATATTCTTGTAAAAGTTAGTTTAACCAAAAATTTGTGTGTTAAAATTCATGAATTTCTGATAATCTAAACATGAAGACGTACCACGTATCTTTTTTTTTTTTTTTGAAGGAACGTACCACGTATCTGATAATAATATTTTGTGGATATTTGCATATTTGCGGATACGTACCCACGAAAAATTGAAATTAGTTATTTTAATTTTAGAAAAATATTTTATCGGATACTTACAGGATACTACACATATACACAAAAAAAACTTATAAGATACTTCACAGATACGTATCCTAGAAAAGATGAAGGGTGCAAAAGTTAGACAATCTTGCGAAAATTCAGTGGAGATGCATATAATTCAATTTTATATATGCATCAGTATAATTATTTCTTGATGAACCACTTAAATTTTACTTCGTGTGGATAAAGGTAACGAGAGAGGAGATTTAGTTAATCAACATTATATAAAATTTGTGTTGATTTCTTTTAACGATGCTTATGTTGATATCGTAACATCTGAATGAAAGTACAATATGAGCAAGTGGAAGGTTTTGTTTGCAAGTTTAAAAGAGTTTTGGAAAAAAAGAATGAGCAAGTGGAAAAAATAAAGAACATTTAAAAAGGAGAGCTTTGGGGGAGTTCATTTTTCTTCATGATACAAAACTCTCCTCATTTGGGGAGCTTAAAAATTGTATTAGAAGAAGGTTTTAGGAGGTTTTAAAGAGTTTAAATGAATTCTACAAATTTAATATATCTTGTTATGATATTGTTAAAATAAAAAATATATGAATCAATTCTTAAAAAAAAAACACTTTCAATTTTTTTTAAGATTTCTCAATTTTCTCCTATATTTTTCACCCCGTAAAGCCCTCCCCCCTCCCCTTCAAACTCCTAAAGAAAACCAAGTGGTTGTTTGGTTGTGCATCTTGCCACCACAATTGTGCGTTTGGATCCCTCTATGTTGTGAAAACAAGAAGCTAAATAAGTGTATGTTTAGCTTTGTGGTGATAAGATTTTCAATTAATTAATTCTATAAAATGATTATGACTAAAAGTGAGTCAATGATAAAATGATTTGTGATTAAATGCATTCATGTAAAAGTGAGTTAAACTATAATTTTGTATATAAAAATCAATTCTATAATAAAAAACTATACAAGTCTATTTAAATAAAATCAATACTAAGGACAAAATCAATTCATTTAAAAAAACAACCAAATCTATCAGAATCAATTAAACATCTTCAAAATAAATTTTGACACACGTAAAAGTCGAACAAAACATTAGCAACAATGCACGTCTAGTGGAAAGAAAAAAAAATGCCCCAAGTCAGCAATTCACTTTAACAATTTTGTCTTTATAATAAGATGCTCCGTACTAGATCACATTCACATGTATCATGAAAATCCCATCCCAACCATTACAATGTAAATATTAGGAAGTCACGTAGAAACTTTGATATGTTCAACAATTTTTTTCCTCCGTTGAAAACATAATGATGGCAAGACCAAGTGTTAATTCAATGGTAATGATACATACTGACACTTTTTTCGTACATTCACACAATATCGTCCATAATTTTTTTTTTTTAATTCAATAATTAACATAGCACCTAGACCGTAGGGAACTAGACTAAGAGATTTAGAAAGGTAAAATAATTGCAATTAAGAAAGGTAGAATAGCTATAAATGAGAGAGAAGAGAGTGATAAGTACTCCCTCCGTTTTAAAATGAGTGTCATTTTAGGTGTTTACACACATATTAAGAAATGCAATGATTAAAAGAAAGCAAATGGTTATTTTACCAAATTATCCTTATTAACTATTGGTTAGTTTTAAAAGTAATACTTTAGAAGTAGTGTGCAGAGTATTAATTGGAGGGTACAATTGAAAAGAAAAAGTTATTATTGCATTGGAAACTGAAAGTGACATTCATTTTGAAACAATTTTTTTTGGCTAAAGCGACACTCATTTTGAAACGGAGTGAGTAGAAGATTTGATTGAGTCAAAAATATAAAGTTGAATATATGATCTTCCGCATGCGCTATAATAATTTTGAGTGCACGTTTTTGACAATAATTTCTTACGTCGATCATTGAAAGATTCTTAGTCAATTTCAGTTTGAGAAATTTAGAGCAGCAAAGAGTTATGGGTGCACAAGTTATGGTGGTGGTAGAATCAACAACAAAGATTAAAATAACTAAAAAAATAAAATCCAAAGTATCCACCAAAGGGAACCTCGTGTCGTATAAGCTCATAACATTAATTTTTGACTAAACTTCCCGTTGTGCAACAAAAGAAACACATGGTCAAATTCCACCCTAGGCCTTGTTGGCGACTACTATTTATTGACTGGAATTAATGGATTTTACGTGAACATTATAGATTACGGTAAGTGGTGACGTTAAGAAATATCCAATTTGAATAAGTTGCATGTGTTATAAAATAGAAACAATGACTCAATCTGCATTTCTCTCATTGACATTATAGGGGCCAAATACCAGTCTTTTAAATTTGTGGAATGGAATAGTTTAGTCTATTAAATAAATCAAGAACCTCCATCAATTTAATCATTTTTAAATTAAGCACCGCACAAATTTATGATTTTATGTTTGTCTTGGTGGGGTTGCTGTAAAAAATAATTGTATGTCTTGGTGCAATAATATTAGACCATTCAAGACAGTATGCAAGTCTGTCAACAAAAAAATAATACAGTATGTTGAAAGGTTGAAGGTCGTGGATGTTGAAGAGCAGCTCCATGGAGGGGGAGTACATGCAAACAATGTGATGATCACGTAAGAAAACGTTGTGAATGTGAAGTTTTAGGGTTAGAAAAGTGTGTGTCTAGGCCTAGACCATGAGTATAGACTTTATAGTTGAAGGATTAGGGTTTTATGACCCAAAACCCTAGCTTGGTCTATTGTTTTCGTAGATAGTTGTAGACAAATCATAATGGGATTCAAATCAAATGGTTTCGATAGGATCAATGGCCCTACTTAAGCGTGTCTATATTGTGGTTCATTCAAGAGCTTATGATTTATGGTTACCCGGTTCGTTGATGAATTGGACTTTGGCTCAATCTAAATGAATTTGTTTGTTTTTATATACAAATATAAGTTTTAAGTTATTAATTATGTTAGTTTGAAGGGTTTAAACATTGAACCTTGTTCTTACAATTTTCTATGTATATTAACTCACCAATCGAGCTATCTTTGTGTGAGACTTAAAAGTTTCCAAACACTACTACAAAATACCCCCTTTAATAACACTTATTTTGGCTCTTAATAGCGCTTCTCAAGCGCTAATAAAGCCCCCGCTATAAAAGGTCAGGAGCCTATAATAGCGCTTTTGAAACGCTATTAAACAGCAGTGTTTCAATAGCGCTTTTAAAAAAGCGCTAATATAGCCTTATTTTTGTGCTACTTTTATACAGATGTTTCTTAGCGTTTTTCGCAATGCTCGGTCTTAATTATCCCCCCTTTAATAGCGCTTTCATAAAAGCGCTAAAAAAAGTCCTATTTTTTTATTTTTAAAATTACATTTACACCTAAATGCATCATAATTAGGTATTGACCAGAAAAAAATATACATACTTATCAGAAACACTAATCATCCATTAATAGAAATAAACAACAATAATGTGTTGACATAAACTTAATTACCAATGACATCAAATGTACTCTTGCATAAAAATTCAAAGTCTAGACACAATGCGTATATATATGAACGATGACAAACCTAAATTAACTAACAAAACCTTGGTTTTTTCCTCCAATTTTCCATACTAATTGGAACCTCCCGACGAACGATTCCAATGTAACTGACAAAACCCTGCCTTTCTTCCCCAACTGGTTGACCACGGGCATTCCAACGAACCTGAAGTAAGATTGCATGGTATACAAAATGAATTTAGCAATGCATTAACAAATTCAAAAAAGAATACATATTCACATGACATAGTATTTTTAATTACGTGACGTGTTCACCGCTAAGCTTTTCACAATTGGCCTCTATATACTACCTAAGAAAAATGGGATTTGTCATCTATGCTTCAAGGTACTGGGTCACTTAATTAAAACATCAACCTTATTTGCAACTAATAACCAAAGCAGAACATGTCACTTAATTAAAAATATAATACTCCCTCCGTTTCAAAATGAGTGTCGCTTTAGCAAAAAAAAATTGTTTCAAAATGAGTGTCGCTTTCAGTTTCCAATGCAATAATAACTTTTTCTTTTCAATTGTACCCTCCAATTAATACTCTGCACACTACTTCCAAAGTATTACTTTTAAAACTAACCAATAGTTAATAAGGATAATTTGGTAAAATAACCATTCTCTTTCTCTTAATCATTGAATTTCTTAATATGTGTGTAAACACCTAAAACGACACTCATTTTGAAACGGAGGGAGTAACAAAATACAAAATGAAATTTTTGGTTTGCACATCATAACTCATGATTGATTGAGAGTGCTAAATTTAGAATGGAAATAGATCGGTGATATTTGATAAATGCTTAGGTACGCTGTCTTAAACATGATATATGATATATGATTGATTGATTGAGAGTGCTTAAACCTTGAAGCATCTCATGTATACTCCATATATAAGACTATTTATGAGAGACAATCTATGAAGTATAAACACTACTAGGACTTAGAGATGTCGTGGTGTCTAACAGGCGTTAGTGTCCAACATTTCTATGACACTCGTAAGACACGTGTCGAACAACTCAAACAACGGTCGAAAAAAGTTGGTTTTTTCTTTACTTCAACACTCTTTGGACTGTGTTGAACATCTATCTAACACTAATACGAGGCATGGCGCACAAGTAGGATAAATGTCTCTGTTTTTTTTCTTTGCTTCCCCACAACGTCGATTAAGAGTTAAATATATGTTGAAAAATGTTAATCAATGAGGGGTTATATACATTAAAGTTGATGCACATGTATGCATTACGGTGTCAATATCCTATGTTTTTTAGATAATTAGCGGTCTCAATTTACCAATGATGATTGATAAATTGTCTAAAACGCATTTTTTTAAAGAAATCGTCTAAAACACATGTCTATTTTAATAACATGAATTAGCAGTAAATCATTTATCCACCAAAAAAGAACATTAGATTTCATTTATAGTTGGCAGCTTGTTCTATAAATGCAGGGCCGGCCCATAGCCCGTCGAGGCTGGGCGACGACACCGGGCCTCCAATTTTTTGGGGCCAAAAATATTTTTTTTTTGTATGTAAGACACGAAAATAATGGATATATATCTATTAAAAGCAAATTATTTTAATTTGTACAGCTTGCATCAGTGGCAAGGCTACCTTTTGTTGAGTATGAGGTCATGTGTTCAAGACCCACCAAAGTGTGTTTTTTATATTTTTTTTGTTCAAGACCCACCAAAGTGTGTTTTTTATATTTTTTTTAAATGACTTATTTATTTTTTTTGGGGCCCAGATTTTTTTTTTTTTGCATCCCTTATAAAATTAAAATTGGGCCCATGAATTTGTTAAGACGGCCCTGTATAAATGAGAAACTAATGTATGCAACTGGTCACTACTACAAAGGCAACATTTATCCACCGAAAAAGAACATTAGATTTCATTTATAGTTGGCAGCTTATGATACTGTGGTAAAGTATTGTTGATAAAAAAAACTAAACCGAGAAGCTATAGTATTCAAAATTTTAAATTTAAGGCACACTTTCTCAATGTAAGGGACCAAACCTCTAAGTATGAAAAATGACATAAGTTGCATCGGTCAAAGAGTTGTACAAAATTGGTAACCAAGTTCTCTGTTAGAAGAAGCAAACAAAACAACTTTATTGCAAGTAGTTCAAAGATATTTATCGAATTATTATGCAATATTGATTGAATGTCATCATAAAAAAAAAAAAGCTTTATAGCTTTTGGTCTATCTCACAAAGGATTACAAAGTACAAAAAATTTCAATCAGAGCAGAGATAATTCATCAACATGAAGACACATGAATATTTATTGAAAACCATTCCAGTTGATTTAATGCCAATATCTCAAACAAAAATCTAAAGTACCAAGGAAGAGCATAAGCTACCTAAAATAGATAAAGTTTTAGTGGAGGACTAAATTAAATAACTCACCAATACAATTTAAAAGACTTCTTATAAAAAATACAATTTAAAAGACAAATCCTAGTCACAAAAAAGGACAAAAATACCGATATATTGAAAAAACAAAAACAAAAAAACTTTTGAAGGATATTAAAAAAACACAATAATGGCTAAACCATGTGTGCTTCATGTCTTCACTCAAACAAGCATTTCTGTAATTTGGTTGTTCGATGATATCAAAGTGTTGATACTCTCGTTGAAAATTTATTCGCATAAATTCATCCCTGTGTAGAAGAATTACACTTCTTTGCCAAGTTGCAATTCAGCATTGAAACTTTGGATGCGAATCAATTAGAAAAAGCACAAATATCTATCTAGCTCTTAGCTTTTTTATTTTAAGATCTAAATAATAATGAAGGCCTGTCCCTATTTGTTGACAAATTTCCTATAGCTATAATTAGCCGGGTTATATGAGACTATTAAATGTATTTGCAATATAAAACTATTCACATACTCATTAACCTGCTCATGATTACTCGATCATGATATAATGTGAACAAGGTTTTTTTGGGTTCAAATATGGTCAAGGTTTTAAATTGTGATTGATAGTACAATTGTGATCGACGAGATCTTCATCTTTAATGTAAAATTATGGATACATGCATTGTGGCCACAATTGTGCTCGTCAGGTGATCAATTACGAGAAAAATTACACTGTCAAAAAAAAGCTACGTGAACATTTAAAGGTGTGGTCCTGCGTCCAAGTGAAAGAGACTATACATTTTATGTTGGATTCAAGTGTGAATGTGGTTAAGTCCTAATTTTTTAAGGTTTTGGGTAAAGATACGATGTCTCTATCTTGTAATCTTGGAGTATCTAACCTCTTGTTGCTTCAATGACCCTCAAACTCCAACAAATGGTATCAGAGCCTTGGTTTGGGTGTGGGAGTGGATCCTCTCATAAGAGATGGAAACTCACACTTGTGGTTGTGGGGAGATGGTTGGGTTTCGAGTTTAAGTGATTAAATCTTACATCGTTTATGAATAAATAAAATATTAGATTATACCTAATTTCTTAAGATTTTAAGTAGAAATATGACATCTCCTTCACTTACGGTCCTAGAGCATTTACCTGTTATTTTTTCCATGATCGTCATGGCCCCCGACATTTTATGCTTGTGTGAAAAGTAATGTATGTTTTTGCACAAAATGTATTACTTTTTCTTAGAGCTCTTTTATTTAAACACAAAATTGACATATTATGGGATACCATATAAAATATATTCCGAGTTAGCAAATTTTGTCATCATATAAAATACACTTAAAGGCAACTTGTTTTCATCATCATTCGAGAAGAGAAAAAATATTAATAATAAATCAAAATCATAAGTTTAATCTGGTATCAAACTTTGTGTCTAAAAGTCGTTTTTTTATTCTCTGGTCTTTAGGATAAATGAGACGTGATGGATTTGAAATTGGACTTTTTTTCTATTTCAATAAATTTAAAATTTGACAAGAAATTCATTGAGATAAATTTGAGTACTACCAAAACTATTTAAGCTTAGCTAAAATTAACTCATGACACTTGAGTCAAATTATTTACTTATTTTAGACGTGTTTATCTTCCAAGTCATGTGTGTCTACATTAAAATAGTAGGGTTTTAAATTAGTGAGACAAACGACTTTTTTTCAGGCACAACTTTATCAAACAGAAGACTAAAAATAGTATCATCTTCTTTATCGGGTAAGATTTTATCAAATATCTAGAGAAAGAAAACAGCATAAGAAATTTGGCATTTGACGTAAAGGGCAAGTAACAGATTCGTTTTTTCATCTCTCAAAGTTCAATAATTCCTAACGGGTTGTGTAAGGGACTTAATCACCCTGTCTGTGAGTCTTTAGCACTTGAGATTGGAGTGAGAAGGGCAAACCCTAATTTGTAATGAATTGCGAGATTGAATTTCTTATCGGCCCCTCAATTTATTGCGCATTCACTTCTGAATTTTAAAATCCAAAAAAATATAAGGTTTTGAATGCATTTTTTGTTTTTGGAAAATGAAATCTGAAATGTAGTAAATCATTGAGAAGAGAAGAATGTGAGATAAGAAATTGGCATCGCATGAAGCCTTGCCCGTTGGACTCTATCTTTGTTTAATCATACATGCTAATCAATTTTATTTGTTGACGAGAAGAAAAAAACTTTTATAATCTTCTTTCATTCACACTGACTAGTTTTAAAAGTCTAGTATTTTTTTTTTACAAAGTCTAGTATCTTCTTATCAGTAATTTACAATGAACGCATCTTCTAAAAAATGCAAAAATAAAATAAAAATTGTTTCGACAACGTAAACACATTTCTATAAATAAAAATGCACTAGTGTCATCCAATAAAAGTAATGTACTCCTTTAAGAACACTTCGAGATTATTTGTATGTACGTGGTTTTTTTTAAGAACATTTCGAGATTATTTGTATGTACGTTGTGGCAAAATCTTAAGTTTTTATTGGTTGTCGGTATAAATAAATGTTTGAATGATCCATTGATACACGGGGTTAATTGTTTTGTGTTTTGCTTACCAAATAATGAAGGAATAATTATCATTTTGTTAAGTACACAAAATAAACAAAATGATAATTATTCCTTCATTATTTGTGTACTAATTTTCTCCTCAAGGTTTCAAGTTCAATTCTCTCTTGTGTCAATTTTGATGGGCTAATTTAACTTCTTAAATAAAAAATTTGTGTACTATTTTTTTGTTGTTGCTTTCTTTCCTTTTGGGTCGTAAACAAATGCATTGCAACTAAGAATAATTAAGTGAGCAAGTTTTCTTGTTAAATCTGTAGGGGTTATTCTCCATAGGCCTATAAGAAGAGACATAAGGATTTAAATCATTTGATTCTCTTTCCAAATTAGTGACATTTTTTTTCCTAATTGTACTTTGGTATAAAATAAAGTGTCCTTAGATGTTAGAACAGTTGGTATCTAAATTAGAAGGTTATTATTGAAAGATAAATAACCACAAACAGAACGACAAGCCGACAAGTATTATGCAATGAGTGTAAACTATCTTAATTAATTACGTAGTATAGGATGAAGAATATTTAAATAGGCTATTCATTCATAAGGGATTTGCATAGATCATCATGTAATTATTTGTTGATTCCTTATTACCGTTACTATATAATGTCGTTTTCATTTGTCATTAAAATTTTAAAAAGGCTAATGAAAATTATTAAGGTCACTTTCAAAAAACAAAAAAAGTAATTCTAATTGCTCTCGATCTTATCAAATATCACAAAAATTTCCGTGAAGAATCATATCCATGTGCTTAGTACGCGGGTAAGATTGTTTTTATCTACTCACTCCCTCCATTATTTTTTTTTTTTTGAGAGAGACTCCCTCCATTATTTCTTAACTACTCTTTCCATCTCTTCATTTATATGAAAATTTTGTTCATATTGACGTTTTTAATATTTAAAACAAATTAATTGATATTTTATCGATTTAATTTTAGTTATTTAACGTAGAGAGAAAACAAAAATTACAATAAAAAAGAAAGGAGATGCTACTTAATTTGTTTCACATCACATTTGCTTATTTCATATAACTTTTTTTTAAAAAGTAAAAATTAAAAAAATAGTATTTTTACTATATGTATCAAGTATTTATGTAATCCGCTATCATAAATATAGAGTGAAACATATCGACTTATAAGTGATGTATGAAAATTAATTAAAAGAATACAATTGAAGGAGAGAAAAAAATTAATACTACATTTTTTTATTAGTTAGGACTTGAAAAGATGATCTTTTTTACTTATTAAGTTTTTAACTCTTGGATCAAATTAATTGAGCTACCTAACTCTTCGATACTACATTCAAAAGTCAAAATTATTTAGGGAATAATTTTTTTAAAAATGTGATACTTACGAGAAGAAGGAAATATTGATGTAATTATGGATAGGGTTTTCTTTTAAAAATATTGTAGCTGTTGAATTGTCTTGATGAGGAATATATATTTATATTTTTTTTTTATAGTAGATGAGGAATATATATTAATCACAGTGAAAATTGTAAAATAAGCTGCGTGTTAAACACGATTAGTATATCAATGACTTTTTCACAATATATATCATTTTGCATACAATCATTTGGGGTGTTTGGGACAGAAATATTTTTTTAATGAGCAACCTACATAGATATGTTTATACTTTATACCATGTTTAAAAACACATCTTAATTAAATGTTTATAGAGTAACGATTGTTGTATAGTTTTTTATACGAGAATTGAACTTTGATTGAGTATTGGTACCCTATATACAAATGACATTACAATATTGGATGATAAATACATATTGAATCAAACTTCAAAGGTACCGTTGCACTCATCTTTTTTAATATCTATAAGTCATTTATGTGATAAAATTAAACTGTTTTGGTATAAGTTACTATAAGTTATCTTCGTATGTTGTCATGGATAGCTTATAAAAATGAGTTGAAAACAGTTTATGAAAATGTAATTTGTTTTCATAAGTTCTCTTAAATAGTCCCACAAAATGTTTATGTTAGTAGGTAAATTTAAATAGGCTAACTTAAAGTTTAAGCAATCATTTTATTCTTGCCAAAGTGTTCCACGTCCTGACTGAAATCATCTAAGAAAATTTCATCAATTTTTTTTTCTAAGAATGAAATCCTCAATTTATTGTGGTAAACTGCAATCCTCTAACTTGAAACCACAATTGAGAGGAACATGAAAAAAAATCTAAGTAAAAAGAAAGAAAGAATATTGTATGATTATAATTGTGGCGTTTGAAAAATGGCTGCTTATTGAAAAACCTAAGTACTTTTATAAACACTCACTCTCTATTGTGATCTGTTGGTCACTCATGCATCAAAATCACGGCCGGTCTAAGGGCCAAGCAACCCAAGCAAGGGCTTTAGGCCTCAAAATTATGGGTGAAAAAGAAGGCCTCTAAAAAATTAATTTGGTTATAAGTATATTATATGATAGATAAATTACAGACATTTGCATAACAAAATTGATTACTAAAAAGGCCTCAATTACTCTGGGTCATAAATTCAAATTTTGATCTCCACAAAATTGATTTTATACAAATATTCTATTAGAAAAATATATTTTTAAAGGCCACATTAAATTTTTTGCTTTAAGCCTCTTGATCTCTAGGGCCGGCCCCGATCAAAATACATCATCTCTTTAATTACTATTTTATTTTAATATTAAAAAAATAAATTATTGATGAAATGAAGTAATATAGATTTATTATTGGTGGAACTCATTTCGTAAAATTTTTGAGATTTTGGATTGAAAAAATTGAATGCTTAATAGTATTAATATTTAAAAATTATTAAAAAATTATAAAGTTTGTGATGTCGTAGCTGATTTCACTTACTGGGATAAAATTTAGTTGTTATATAAGATTTATGTAGTGGCTCGATTTATCTCAAAAACAAAATAGAATTGAAACTATCAATTTATATGCATTTTTTTTACAAGTATTGTACATTGAATATCGATAGTCTAAAAAGGTTCGTATATACATCCAACTAAATAACATAATAATACCATTTTATATTAATTCATAAAATATTGTGAGAAGTAATTAGATGGATGTATAAAAAAAATTATACACTTAAACAAATTGAGAGAAACTCAAACTAATTTTACCTAATTTATCCTTTTTTAACATTTATACTTCGACGCAAAAGCAGCTTTCATGTGATCATGTCCCTCTTTCTTGCGTAATAATACTCGTTTTGTAGATGCACTTGGCAATTGTTAATTTCTGTTTGAAATTGAGTTGCCCAATTTTTGCGTTTCTATATATTTTTGCAGTGTTGATCCTACATATTGTGGCTTTACAACGCGTTTGATATCGTTCGTTTGAACTTGAAAACAAGGCGTTTGTGTAATACTCTTTATTATTATTTTTATTTACATTTTTTGCTACTGAAAAAGAGGTTAAGCGTTGCGGCGGCTGGGGTTGAAATTCTAGACTTCTCAGTTCTCCATGTGTGAATTCAGCCATTAGATTATTTGACAAATGAAATTAAAGAAACAATAATGATGCTTAATATAATAAAGAAAAATCTAATGGCCGTGCAATTTACCTCCTCCCTCTTGTTTCTCTTCGTGACCTAACCTCCAGAACCCTTGAAGATGCCCGTGAAGCGTCGACCGTGGATCACTAGTGCATCTTATGTCAAGCTTCATAACAATCCACTCACAATCTGTCAATTAGATCTCTTGACTATTGTCTCCGATATGTGTGACAAACAAGATCATTGTTGCTGAGAAATTGATGGGATATAGATACTCATATCACAAGAGAATTCATTGAAATCTTCTCATGTGATATGAGTATCTATTTCATTACTAAGGAGACAGAAAGAAAATTTATAAAAAGTATGATTTAAAAGTAAAGATATGGACACTTAAGAAAACATGAGAAAATAAATTGAATTTAAAGAATCCATTTCCATTTCTAAGAAATGGAGGGATCTCAATTCATCGTTGCTATACCCATTACAGCCAAGCAAGAACCACTAGGCAGTGGGCACCAATAATGAACTTCATCCATACTATTGGTCACTCTCAAAACCTTACACTAGACAAGCGGCCTCCGGGTCTAGAAGGGGATTGAATCTGAATCTAGAGTTTTGGAGCAACTGGTTTTTCTTAGAAAAATTGTGAAGAAATATATTTAGAATTTAATGATCTAATTGAGTCATGTTCAGT
This sequence comes from Medicago sativa, assembly GCF_051527215.1. NCBI lineage: Eukaryota > Viridiplantae > Streptophyta > Magnoliopsida > Fabales > Fabaceae > Medicago > Medicago sativa. The sequence goes on from NC_140753.1 coordinate 8,421,746, forward strand.
GTCAAGAATGTGCCAATACAGTACGATAAACACAGAATGGACTTGTATGTAGGCAATAGGAACTCTGATTCGGCCAAAATTATAAAACATTTGCATTTGTATCAAGAGCAAAGCCATTGCAATTTGTAACAGCTCAATTGATAATGAGACACTACCAATTATTAATATCTATACATCTTAATTTCAATGCAACATTAGTCCCGGACAGCATTATTATTATATGATGATATAAAAGCAAAACAAAGTTGATATCCTTCAATTAGCTTGACAAGTTAGCTAAATCTTTATAGAAGAATGGATAGATATACTTATTTAACTTTGATTAAAATGATAAAATACAGAAAGCTTCATGCTTCATGCTTCACAGCATTAGCCATCCATTTGAGATCCAACCATACATGTAGGCACAACCAGTGCTGATAAATGTAAAATCAATTCAAGTACCTGTTAAACACATAAAGACATACCACAATGAAAAAAAGATGCAGCAATTTAATTTAAGAAATATATATAGTAAGAAGACAACAGCAAAAAAAGAGCTAAGTATAATGAATAGACAAAAGAACTGCACAAACTGATTTCTTCCAATTTTTTTGGTAAAGAAACATATATCTAATATCTAATAATATATATCAAAAGAATGTTATGTCACAAATAAGAAGGTGAATGATAAAGAAACTGTGAAGATGACGAAAAAGGAGCAAAAAGAGAGGATAAGGATCACTAAAACCATCATGAATTTGCTTCTTAGGTTGGATTCTGTTATTTGATTCTTAAAAATTTTCTACGTCTTCATCTGCCTCTAGTGATTTGATTATCATTCATTTGATCTACTTTCCTAACTAAATAATATGAATGTCTTCTATCTACATGCCTAAACCACCTAAGTTGAGTTTCCACCATCTTTTCTACGATAAATGCTACCTAACTTTCTCCAGTCTTACCACACATCCAATGCAACGTCCTCATCTCTGCTACACTTATTTTACTCTCATGTTCACAGTCCAAAACTTCATCCCACACAACATTATCGATCTTACAATTGTATCAGCTTAAGCGATACTTATATACCACGTAAAATACGATACTTTATGTAAAACACCTAAGGCCTTCTTTCAACCACCCAACTTAAATTTGATGGTTTATATCTCTAATTTCTACATCAATTTGTATTCAAGATATTACCATGTAACTTTTGTTTTGACATGATCTCTTAACTTTCAATTAACGAATATGAAAACAGACGTTAGAAATAATATTCATTAATTCACGAGGCAATACTACATTTGTAAAGTAACATTACACTGTCGATGTACAATGATTAAACTCTTACAATAATACTAAGAAAGTAAGAAATGGAAAGCAAATATTACCCTGAGACAACTCGCAGCAAGCGCGCAATTCAACGGAACCGTGAGAAGTGAGGCGCGCCGCGGCATCAGCGTTATGCAACGGCATCAACGACTGCGTGCAACCGAGAATTCCCAAAGCCCTTAAAAAAAATAAAAATTCAGAAAATGAAATTGAAAATTAAAAATTACAATAAAGTGGAGAAAGAAAAGATAGAATTAAACAAGTTGCATTACCTAGGGACAGTAACAAGGGGGCGGCGAGGTTGAAGAAGATGAGAACGAATGGAAGAAGTAGAAGAATGTTGAAGTGATGAACGAGTTGGTATTGATCTTGCGGCGGAGAAAATAGACCGCGAGAGAGATCCAGAACGCCACGCCATTTCTGTGATTTTGCTTTGGAATTTTGAAGGAACAAGGAAATTGGAAGTAGAAAGAAACTAAACCCTAGACTGGCAAGCTAGCATAATTTAGGCGAGGGATTTGCTCTTCCCACACGTGGGTTTACTCGCGCGCCCTATTTTTTTTCTTCCAAAAATACCCTTGAGATTCTGGATTTTATAATTCGGAATGTTGTATTCTTTTGTTAAAGGGTGAAAAAAATGAGTAACGGATTTTTTCAGATTTTGTAAAAAATAGGGCACATTACATCCGGATTACATAATCCGGAAACCCCCTAAACACCCTTTTTCAAGGTAAAAAAGTTCGGATTATATAATCCGAACTTCAGATTATATAATCTTTATTGTTGAAAAAGGTTTCTCATTGTTGTTATTGAGACCGAAAGTATCAAACCAATACAAATAAATCTATTAATTTTGTAGTAGTTTTTTTTACTTTATTATTTATGCTAATTTTTGCAACTAAACTTGTTTGGGGTAGCTCAATGTTTATTATTTAGGGTAGCCGAATATAAATACATACCGACTAATTCAAGAATAATATTTTTTTTGGGGTAGCAAAGGCTACCCCTCCCATATGAAGGGCTACGCCCCTGATTAATCTTCCTAACTCTCATCTTTCTGTTTTTGGTCATTGTTACCGGTTCTTAGTCAAAAATCGGGTTTTCGGGCTACTTGATCGGATTGCTCCGAAACTTCCCCAAAAAATCAGAAAAAATTCAAGGACCATGACTCCCTTAGAAGGGACTTCTTATGGGACTCCGCCCCTCAAAATCCAAAATTCCATCGTTTAGACCCATTTTTATTTTTTTTTAAATTTTTCATATTCTCAAAAAAATCCGAAAAAATTTGCATTAGTTTTATTTGATTTTTAAAATTTTTTGGTGCTATTTTTATATTTTTAGGATTTTATTTGACAGGTTTTTAGCATTTTTTACTTAGTTTTTTTTGTTGTTTTTAAAAGCAAAACTCAAAACTGCTGAAATGTGAGAGAGTTTGATAGCTGATTATACATAAGAATTGTCCGGATTATAAAATCCGAAATAGTAAACATGAATCCGGATTTTAAAATCCGGAATGCACAAGGGCATTTTTGGAAATTTTACAGGGCGCAGGAGAAGGCCACGAGGTGGGAAAAGTAATTCCCTTTAGGCGAAGTCCAGACCGTATTGAAAGCCCAAAGCAAAAAATGATATTTGGTCTGCGCAATTGTCTCGCATTCCAATTTGATCTCTGACTAAATTATCTTATCTTAAAATAATATTCATTCAATTCAATAGTCCTTGACATGTTTATACGAGGACCAAATTAATACTTCCTCCGTCCCTATATGTAACCACCCATTTAATTTTATATTTGTCCCTAAATGTAAACTCCTTTTCAAATTACTAGATGCATTTATTATTTTTTTCCTAAACATGCCCCTAATTAATACTACTAACTTATCTTGAAATTTGAAAAATCAAATTTAATACATATACAAACAAAGGACAATTTGTAATATTAACACACAAAACAGACATATTAATTACACTGACAGCTTTTCTTAAGAAATGTGAAAAAAGTAAATGGGGGTTACATTAAGGGACGGAGCGAGTATATAATAGAGAGACTAATTTAACTTCAGGGTAAATATTTCAGAGACTAATTTGAGTATTATTTTTTGTCGTTGACTAAATTAGAATTCGAGAAAATTTTAGGGGTTGAATAGGACATTCACTCTTAATAAAATACATGAATGAGCAACTTTAGATAAACTTGTTTCCAGCTTATAACACCAACCATTATCATGTTAAGCACATACTACTCCATTCTCAAATCTAAGAAGAAATCAAACTAGGTTGTTTTATCTGGTTACAGATTTGAAAAGGGAGAGGAAGACAAAAGAACACTAAGGTGTTTTTGCCTAACATGGTGTAACCGAAAGTTCATTAGGCATTTAGGTATAACTAGAAAGAACCAAAATAAAACTGTAACATAATTAACTAAGCATTGATACTACAATATTATTACCATAGCCATATTATATTTTCCAGGTTCAAAATTATATTCCCCCTCAAAAAAAGTTCAAAACTCTATACCTTTTTACTTCAAATAAATGTTAACCTATCCAAAACATAAAAGACTGTATGTCTATTCAACAAATCATATTGTACAATATGCAAGATAATTCAGACCAAGAAAAACTCAACTTGTCACGATCAAATTTCACCTCAATGTGCAAAACAAAAGTTTATCCCTGTGCATCACACTGAAATGCATTGCAACCACACACTTGTCTGAAGGCAAGCAGACCGCTACTGCCTATGTGAACGGTTGGATTAATCCAACAGCTGAGAGAAGAACATGACCAAATATCATCTCATATTTCTTAGTTTTCACAAAATCCACTATGCAGCAAATCATCCCAAATCAACTATGTATGATCGAACCCATCATCACCGCTTCTCCGCCTATCCAAGTTCGCCATTGAAGCCGCCACCGTCACCGCATAAGAGATTCGTGATGGCTGAATAGCGATGGAACAACGTCGAATTTAACAAGATGCCAAGTTGAGCTTGCATAAAAAACCAGAAAAGAACCAGAAAATATCATTCCACTTCCATAATCTATTTGCTTCAGCTTGCATAAAAAACCAGAAAAGAACATAAAAAACCTAGAAATAATTGTTGCTGCATAATTGCTCTCATAGCACTTCTCAAAGAGTTGGTGTTGAAAGGTAACAAAAGATAGTATAAAAAAATCTGCTAGAAAATGAATTAACCAGTTTTTTTTAATTCTAATTTCTTCTCGCATCCGGCAGCAGACCGAGGATGCAATATGATTGTAATTATACAGACGGCAGTGCAATAATTATAATTTGAAGTTAAAAGAATACACTCCCAACTAGGTACTAATGATTATGCCATAAAATTACAAGAGTTACAACTTACAACAATGGTTAACACTTTAAAATAGGGAGACCTACTGAACCAAAATACAGTTCTATCAATACCATGGACAGTAAAAGTAAATAATTTGAGCAACTAGCCAAAGTAAGGTGGCTCTTCTCAGGATCTTACATTCTGAAATCCAAAACGCAAACAGTATTGTTAGAAAAACAGGCAGCGATCTTGTCACCCTCCTTGTTCCAACAAACCTCAAAAATACCTCCATTGCCATTGTATGTTTTAATGATCTTGCCATCATTCAAGGACCATATATTTATGGATTTGTCAGGGGACCCACTGGCTAAATACTCACCATTGGGACTAAATGCAACAGAATATACACCATCTCTGTAGAACCAAATAAACAAGTCAAAACCAAAAGAATTGGCTACATTAAAAAAAAACAACCAACTACCAGCCTGAAATGTTGTCAAGAAAACAACCACCAACCAGATAAACTAGAATAGAAGTTTAGCATTTTAAACATGAAATGAAAGTTGTGACTTCTAGTTTAGTTGACCGCTTAATAACAAGCAGGATGCTGGGAGGAGGAATTCTTAATTTATTTTCCCATCCATATATTCTTGCCAATGATATAACATACTATAAAGCTGAAAAAGACAGTACCTGTGTCCACTCAAGCTATAAATTAGTTTCCCGAGTTCCGCATCCCATAGCTTTACGGTAGAGTCAAATGATGCACTGTACAAAAAGGAATGACTAAACAGTGTTAAAAGAAAACAATTATCTGTCTAGTATTAAGAGAAATAAAAACACTTAACTGCACTAAATATTGTTTTAGTCAAAAACTAAGTAAATATGATCTAGAAGTCATTTTCTTTTTTACCTAAAACTCTTCAAATTCTTATTTTAATAAAAAAAATTAGAAGTTTATGATAAAATTAAGATATAAAACAATTTTAAGAACTAAGAGATAAGAAATTCAGGGAAAATTTGAAGGATTTTTTTTTGGTGGGGGCCGGGGTTTGAACCCCGGACCTTGCATATATTATGCATTGTCCATACCAACTGAGCTAAGCTCACGAGGACGAAAATTTGAAGGATTTTGTAGAATGTGAAGAGGGGGGAAAATTGAGTGTTTGAGTAGAATTTGATATTTTGAAAGGTGAGTAGCAGAACAAGGTATAAAACAAATTAGTGGATACAACTTATGAAATTTTGAATAGATTATGAGAATGAGAGACCAAATCAGCTCAAAGTATTAGTTTTTTTCACAAGAGCACAAAAAATTATTAGAAAAACCAATATCACACATTACCTAGTAGAGGAATTTAAAGTGCAATTAACCTAAAATAAAAAATAAATAAAAAACAAGCATAAATGCAGGTGCAGCCGCAGATATTCGGTCACGGTCACCATATTCAAACTAAACAATTTTACATGAAAAACTACACGGCATCAATTTAATAGAAACTCTGCCGCACTGAATATACAGTATGTAATTGATTGTTGGACTATCTCAGCTGACCCCCACAACCGGTGTCGGTAATGCTATTGTATTTGTAGTTGTTGGGCTCTGGGAAATAATTGACAGCTTAAAAACATTTAGGGGGAGAGGGACAAATATAAGTGTTCATAATTTCTTCTATGGGGTGGCCTGCCTCCGTCCAGTCTTTGATTCCCAGCACCCACAAATTCTAATTTTACAGTGAAAGCGAATGTTGAACATGGAAATAGTTTCTCAAAGTGTGCGGAAACACAAACAACTTGCTGAATTGAGTGAATTATATGCTTAAGAGTATAAGTTCTAATTTGAAGCATGCTTATTGAACGGGCATTTAGTTAAACTGTTTGTCCAAATGCTCCCTTAGAGCACTATATTTTAATTTAAACAAATGCACTGATCATTTAGCAACCTAAGATTCAGGTGACGAGAAATACAGATGATAGGGTGAACTAAATCTGTAAGATATCATTAATAAATAAACCCATGCAAGTAAATGAAGAGCATTGAAAATAAGCTATCATACCTAGCCAACACCAATTTCTTATTAGGGTTATTTGTACCAGGACCAGTAGGGCTCCATCTGATAGTATATACCTCCTACAAAAAAAAACATTATTTAGTTTTCCCAACAAGCTGCATAGTTTAAAAGCAGGTACAAATGCAAAATTTGTCACTGAAAATTATTCCCTAATTGGTACCTTGGAATGCTCCCTAAAATCATGAATATACTTATCTTGCTTCATACTCCATATCTACAAAACGAGAAATAATAAACATTCAGAATACAGAACAGTTAATTTCACAAATATTCTGGCAAAAAGACATTTACCGGAAAAAACGTCTTCTATAAAATAATTCTTTGATGGCAAACTATCGAAAAAACATGCTATTATGGAGTATAACCTTTGCAGTGTTATCGTCTGAACACGAGGCCAGTAATGAACCTGTGGGATCCCATTTGATACAATTAACTTCACTCTGAAATAGCATAAAGGTTGTTATCAGACAGTAAAGACATATAGAAGTACTACATTGCATTTAAATGAAATATCTTAATGTAATGCAGAACCAATAAGCTAGTTAACTGGAATTCAGTAAACCAAAGCATGTAATAAATGCTAACTTTGCTACCCCAATGAAGTCCCGCACTGCTGGTGAATTTGAAAAAAAGTCTACCCAAGTAGTCAGATACATTAGAAATTTGGGATTCATATAGAAAGCATCATCACAAGGTTATCCCCAAATTTGAGTAGTTAACTCAGCAACACATTTCTTTACTGTATAATCAATGCAGTAGGGGATAGTTTTCCCTCCCAAAAAGGTATAAGCACAGCATCAGTGTAACAGTGCAAAGCATATTCAAAACAAGGTAGGTGTATAAACCTGGTGCCCGATAAAAGTTTTTATTGGGATGTTATCGCCAATCTTGCAAACATGAATCATGGCGTCAGTGGAGCTTGATGCAAACGATACATTGTTGCGCCAATCAACGTCAAGTGTTGGACCTAAAAAAAGCCCAAATATTAAAAATAAAAATAGAAGTTCATAAACATGGTTTTCTCACCAAGAGTTCTCTTTTAGAGTTTTTTTGAAAAAAAAAAAAAAGAATATTATTGTAAAAAAATTACCTTTATGAAAAGCAAATTGTTGTTTCCATTTCTCTGCATGAACATCCCATACAATTGCAGTCTCATCACAACTTCCAGTAAGAATATAATCTCCTTTCTTATTCCACTTCAAAGAAAGTATGGCTCCCTTGTGCTTGCTTAATGTACTCTTCAGTTCACCTGGTCAAGCCCCGAATACACGATCAAAATAAGGATTTTGATTGAAGTCATAAGAGTAAATTCAAATACACACAAAATTGCCAACTTAAAAAATCAACAATATAATCAATGACTAGATATACCACGAACGCAACTAAATCAGACACTAAGATTTATCAAAATAAAGGTATCACTCAATGAAGAAGGAAAGATAGAAGAAAGGGCCTACCATTAGTGGTCCAAATTCGTGCATGACCATCATAAGCACCGGTTGCAAGTAGTGTCCCCTCCCCCTGTACAACACAGCCACCAAAGGTCAGGCTCTCCATAAGATATAATTACGTACGAGTTACTATTAAATATATTTAAGTTTTAAATGCACTTTCGGACCCCTAAATTAAAAAAAAAAATTTGAAGTTTTGGTCTCCCTATTTTAAAAATCAGTTTTTTTGGTCCCCTGTTTAACTTTTCTCTGGATCTTGGTCCCTTTGTCTCGTTTTTGGGTCATTTTTTATGATGTGGTCTATTCATTTCTAACATGGCAACGCTTATTAAGCATATTTTTGCTGACATGGATATTCAGTGAGGCTTAATAAGGGATGTCACGTCATAAATGAATAGGCCGCATCATAAAAAAATGACCCTAAAAAGAAATGGGGGACCAAAATCCAGAAAGAAAGAAAAAAAGATAAATATGGGACGAAAAAACCGACTTTTAAAACAGGGAGACCAAAACGTCTTTTTTATGAAAATAGGGGGACCAAAAGTGCATTTAAGCCTATATTTAATTATATGGTGCAAAACATGAACCATGAGCATAAGAGAAGAGGGAAAGATGAGCCCAGTCATTATCTTACAGTCCCGAATAACACCAAAGCAGTCTAATAGGCCCTTAACATGTGTGTAGGAGTAGGAGTAGGAGTAGGAATAGGAGAAGAGGAACCATGGGCCTAGTAACAAAGGCCTGCAAGTGGCATGATTGGGAGGGAGAATATGGAAAAATTTGGGGCAAGCTTGGGAGGGTCGACTGCACTGATGTCAGTCTTATTTTTCTTTTTCTGTTTCGTTTTCAGAGCATTCTTGCTGAGCCGCAAGGAGCTTAGCTCACATAATAGCATTCACAATTTTACATTTTGCAACTCCAAATAAATATCAATGGAGAAAAAATATATATTACACACACACCTAAAATGTTTGAATCAAAAGTTTAGGAAAAAAGTATGAGTAAAAAAATAGATAAACCTGACATATTTTATTGATTTTAATACACCATCCTTCTATTTTCAAAACCTACACAAAATTATCCTTATACGTTTCTTTTTCCCACAAAATTATTCTGCTCAAGAAAGCTCCAACAGGTGAGAAAAAGATACAAATGGATGTGAAAAATAAAAAAACTAGACGGGACTTTGAAGTCACTATCAGTAATCATGGATTCAAATAAGAATATGCCATCAAACTCACATTCCAATCAAGTGTAGTGACATCTTTATCTTTACTCTTTTCATTGGTTGTACCCTTGATGTGTTGCAACACCAACACAGTCGAAGGGTCGTTCTTGGAATCTAATTTACGTGTCCGTTCAGCTATTGTCCAAATACGAGCTGTTGAATCCCCAGACCTAAAAGTTCAGAAGAGAACAATAAAAGTATTCTTTAAAACATGTTTCAAAATAAAAGAAAATGAACAATGCCCTCTATTATTATATTTATTTTATAGATAACAATAACAAGGGTGTGTAGAATCAGAAGGGCATGCAGAATCAGACTTTATTATCAGGAAGATAAACTACCATTTCCACACATCAGATATATTTTACTACTAATAAAATGTAAGGCCTTTTGATCCTATCATATTTTATTTCTTTCAATAGTAAGTATATGAAAAGTAACAGTTACTTAAAAGAAGTTCTAAAAAATTGATAAAATAATAGACAAAAGTTGTTAGGAAAAATAATTTTATTTTTGTTATATATAAAATGGGGGAAAACCACCTGCCCTTGTCTATTCTAAGTTTCCATTAGTTTTCCAAATGACATAAAATTGTGTACTTCCATTGATGGTTCAAAGTATAAGCAAAACTCAAACTAATTCTACACCTATTTAATGATAGTGTTCCTAAAATGCCTTTCAAATTTATTTATTTTTAAATAGAAAATACCTTTCAATTGATTTTCCAATAACCTCTTTTATTCATACTAGCGTTTAGATGGCCACTCTGTGCCTGTCTATCCGCTCTTCTTATTGCGCTAATGAGTATAAATTGCAAACAATAGTTTTTATACAATTTTGATCAAGATTAATTTGATTTTGATTAAAATTATAGGTATAGATAATAGATATTTTGCACTTTTATATTGTAACAAACTATACTTATCATTTCCAATGATACCAACAATATAACAAATATAATATCTTTCAAAAAAATATAACAAATATCATAAATTCTTATCTATTTAAATGACACCACCAAAATAGCATTCTTATGGTCAAATTTGCTCAATGGTATAATTGGAAGGATATAAAGTCGGCCAATAAACGTCCACTTTCTTTATATATCGTATAGAAGACGAAAGGTAGTCTAGAAAATGCAATATTTGTTTATTACATCAAGCATAGTAAATGAGAATATTGCGCAAATGGAAATGTAAAATGGACAATACTGTGCACATGGGTTATAACATTTCTTCAACAAAAAAAATTAATAATTAACACATGTTTTATGCACAAAAAAATAAAATTGTGAGGAAGATACCAACCCTGATGCAAGAAAGGATCCTGTAGGACTCCATGCACAAGCACAGACCTAAGTGGATGGTAAACAGGCTCATTAACAGAAGAGTTAACAGAAGAAACCAAAACACAAACATGAAGCATTGACGAAATACTTCACCTCTGACTTATGCCCTTCCAAAATTGTCACATCTGACTTAAGAAATTCACATGGCTGAGATGTTGATGTTGTACATATGTCCATGGGCTCTGGTCCTATACAATTGAATGAAAACTTTTCAATCATCTTTTGAAGGATGCATATCAACTGAAACAGACAACTAGTTTGCATTTGTCGCATATTCTCACATAGAGAAGGTGGCTACATGGGTTCTGGTGGTGTAAATAGTTGCAACTTGCAAGTAAATTGGAGATTCAATGAGATATTCTCAATAAAGATAAAATACTCAGGATATTGAATAATAAGGACATACAGCTGAAAACACATAATATGAAAGACAACATTTCTAATCTTAAATCTGACAGAAGTGGCCAGTAGTAAACTGCTTATTCGAAATTCTCCAGGGCAGCAAACAAGATAACAGCTATTAATGAATTTTACTGATTAAAGAAACAAATATTTCAAAAATATGGTTGGAAGGAGATGGATAAAAGTCTAGTAATGGATGGGGAAAAAAAAAATTTACTAGCTATCCATATCATCAGGGAATCAATGTTATACCCATCACCGTCACTTTGTATAGTACCCACTCTTCATCGCCTAATCACCACATGCAAGCAATTAATGTATATTATGAATTTTGTAAGGAGTCATAGCAAACAAACAGGAATGCATGAACATAAAATGATAAAAACTAACAGAGGAATATAGAATTGTATGACATGATACCTGGGGAGAACTATTAACAAAAAATAATGCAGCTATACAACAAGAAATGCCAAACATGCAACAGAGAACACTTTTATAGAAGACAATGTAAACCAAATCCATTGAACAGGTGGTTACCTCCAAATGCTCCATCCTCCTCATGCTTTACCTTAACCTTATCTTCTTTTTTAGCATCTTCTTTTTTAGTACCATTAACCTTATCTTCTTTTTGAGGATCTTCTTTTTTAGCACCATTAACCTTATCCTCTTGATCTGAGACCATTTCTCTACTTATCTGATTTTCATTTGGCAGTTCTTGTTCTTTATGATTTTCGACCTTCTCTTTATCCTTTTCACATTCTTTCTCCCTTTCATGTGTTTCCTTTTCTATTGTCAGTCCACGCTCACCATCATGCTCTTTTTCAGATTCCTTATTTTTACCCTTCTGTAGTTTTCTTCTTCTTTCATTAATCATTTTCTTAAGTTCATGCACGTCTTTTGTGATAAGATCCAAAGGTTGTAAGAACGAAAAATCTTCATCGAAGTCTGCATCACACTGATAGGCCAACATTTATCAACATGAAACCCAGGTATGAAAAGCTTAAAAAAACGGCTCAAACAGATGAACATTGTGCTGATAGTGAATACAAGAATACAAAAAGTAAAGAATGCTAACATTATTCAAGTTAGCTTCCATCTCCAAGAACTGTAGTCCCTTCTGAACAAATGTAACAAGAGCCCCTGGTGGTACCATATTTCCATCAATGGGGCATTTGTTAATGCCACCCTCATTCCCAAACACAAAAGCAGAATGAGAGAAACCTGCAGTCATAAAATCAGTAGCATGTAAACCAATTCAGTTGCTTTGCACGTTCATGTTATGGCCTTCTTATAAATATGGAAAATATGTTTTCCTTTGTAGTAAAATAAAAATACTATTGTCAAATCAACTTCAAGAAGCTTTTCTCACTCTACTGGAAGTTCCTAGTGACCTAGTCAATATGATCCCTTTAACACAACTTCAACAATGGGTTGTTTTTCATAGTTATAGTTATCTATTCAAAAATCACAATCATTCCGTAAATTCAAGCTTACAAATGAGAAATTGTAATCAGCATTTATTTTGTTAAAAATATTTACAAACAGTAAATAAGTTAAGGATGAAAAAAACTTTTACTCTACAAATCAGATGAGAGCCATTTCATTCATTGCCTCAAACTCCGTGGCTCAAAGTTTAATGGTATATGATAGACCATTATGGCGTATTTGATCTATGTAGCCGACCCTACTTAGTGCGATAAGGCTTGGTTGTTGTTGTTGTTGGAGTAGCCAAAACTAACCAATTAAGACACATAGCTTCGCCTCTGACTAAAACACAACACAAAGAACCCTAGATAGCAGTAACCTGCGGTGACGCAGCAAACCTAGCTATTTACTATATAATATGTACTATAATTTTGGTATATCATATACGTTAATAATTAATAATTTAATACATCTCACTATCTCAGTATATGTAAAGTTAAAAGCATTCAGTAAACATTATCATATATAAAATTAGAGTGGTTACATTCACCTAAGTTACAATATATCCCAAATATAGCAGAAAATATTGATGTCATCTGAAATTTAAAAATATAAATAAAAAGACTAGTGAACAATGATGAGTGTTTATAAGAAAGATCATACAAATGAAAAATGATACATCATACATGTTAACTTCTTTATTCATTTAGACAACAAGTTACATAGAGCTGCAAATATTTTAGCTAAAAGTTTCTTATATGACTAGTTTAACGTGACAATACTTCTCTCTCTCTCCTCCAAAACGAGCCAAAGTTTCGCAACATACAACATATTATGTCAATCTAAACTTGGCAGCAAACAACATATAGAACTAATGACTTCATCACTGAAATCAATTATCGAACTGAATGTATATTATTATATGATCATAATATAAAACACAATGATGTTTGGTACACCTAAGCTTTTTTGTGGTAACCTTCCAGTTTTCAGAGAAAGGACCCTGGTAATCTGAAGTTCGGTCGAGAAAAACTGTTCCACCCAGAAATCGAACTTAGGTTCTCCTGAACAATTCATCCTTGGTGAAGCTCATTAACCACTTGAACCCAATTTTGACTAATTATCATATACCAAATAGCTGTGAAGCACATATACTCCTCCAATTAGACGTGTCCCGGTGTCGGATATGTATTGTGTCCGACACCAACACATATGATTACGTTGAATTAAGTCATTTTCTCAAATTATTATCGGTTGTCTACGTGTCTATTGTCTATGTATATGCTTGATAACTAAAAAGTAAACCTCGTAACTAGAAATTAAAGTCCAATTTCACTTCAAAATTCAAGTATCAACACCAAATATAATTTTTTTCAGCAACAGATCTAACAAATTTCCTTCAAGCATTAATCTACAATCGGGAGTTAGAAATTCCCCCAAGTTTATGAACAGTGACTAAACCCTGATCTGGTTGAAAGCAATTAAAAACATTGAATATTCGAAATTCGTATAAAATATATGCCCTTGACATTTGGTTGACTGAAAAAGACCAAAGAAGAAGAACGAAATTGAAGATGAAATAAAAGAGAATGAAGTAACCTGATTCTTGAAGATAACGAAAGACGAGATAGTTGAGTTCGACGGAAGTGATTGAAGCCATGTTGCATGAGTGTGTGTGCAGAGAGAGAGAGAGAGAGTACTGTTTGTGTCAACGCGGCAGAAGACACTGGTGCGAAGAAAAGGCAGTAAGCGGCAAGTTCTAACAAATTCGCGGAAAAGGACGCTGTGTAGTCTTCATAGTTCATACATCACCCTTCATTTGGTTCAACATAGGGGGAGAAATGCGAGATATTATAATTAAATAAATATTTGTTTTTTTTTTTTTTTACAAAGTTACTCCATCCGGTCACTATTATAAACAAAAGTTAAATACAGTAGAAACTCTATAAATTAATAATGTCAGGACCGAATAAATTTATTAATTTAGAGAGTTATTAATTTATCGATAAATTAATAATTATTAATTTAAAAAGTTTTTAAGTAATTATATTGTACATACCAAACAAAAAGGCAAATTAGTCTATGCCTCTTAGAATTATGTTGCAGCGAACCTTGGGACTCAACATAAATTAGTAACTACTGTGTTCATATGCATTAGAAATCACTTATGGAGCCTGTTACGCGAAAGGAAGCACTTCTGGCGTCGAAGTACTCTTCACAACTTTATGATACAATACAAAAAAATACAACACCTGAGCTATTGGATGCAATAAGAAAAGTTAGAGATGAGCTCCAAACAGACTTGAACTTTAAAGGAAAACAGACAACTATTGAATCATATTTCAATAGAGTGTAATATATTTTTTTTCAGTTTCTATGAATTATTAATTTATGATTTTCTTGGGACCGAAAATTATAAAGGGATCTCCCGAAAAATTATCATCTTATTATTTTATCGAGTTTTTCAATTTTTTACATTGGCCCAAGTCGGGACCGGACAAATTTATTATTTTAGAGAGTTTATTAATTTACCGAGTATTAATTTAAAGAGTTTCTACTGTAGAACATTTGACTTATTTATAAAAAAAGGTTGATAAGCATATATTTCTTAAGAGGCTGATAGGTCAATAAAATTTTGTAAAGCTTGTACATCCATTTTTTATCATGTCCGGGCTTTTCAAAAGGTCAGGTCAGACTTAAAATAAAACCTTTGACAGACTAATAGATCAGGCTTAAGCTTTATTTTTTTTCAACCAGGTCTGGCCTATTTAAGCAATGTTTGGCTTGGTCCGACCTATTCCCAACCCTAATGACAGGCAAGCCGAAAAAGAAATTTGAACTTCTCTGAAACTTTTTAATGTCTAGATCCAAGACCAAGTATGTAAAAGGGTAGTGAGATTAACCTAATATGTACGAGAAAGAAGCCAGGCATAACCACTCTTGGTAGTGTCGACGTCGTTATTATTTAACCAAATGAAAGCATTTTCTATAGAATCATTAAACTTGGTGTGGGTGTTGTTGACAATGTCTAAATCCATAAGAGATAAATAAAAGTAGAGGAACTCACCAAAAGTATGAGGAGCCAGATCATGCACGCCAAGTATAGCCTTCTTGGAGAGTAGATTTAGCACGCATGATGGAAGACCAAGTAGAAGACCCACTGGATTGACCACAATTATGAAGGATTTTGGGGCGGGATACATAGCGATTTGAGAGAAAATTCATTTAAAGTTTGTTTGAGGATTGGAGTATGTCCCAGACAAGTTTTCCAAGGAGACAAATATTTGCATCTTTGGCCGATCTCAATCCTAAACCACCAAGATGATTGGGACAAAAAAAAATCTTCCAACTCACCAAGTGAATATCTCTGTTGTTAGAACCTCTCCAAATAAAATTGCGAGTAGTTTGATCAATATTATCACAAATGCTTTGTGAGAGCCGGGATATCTACATATAATAAGTTGGAATGGAGGATAACACAGAAGAAGCAAAAGCTAATATACATGGTTTGTTGAGAAGCCTGTTCTTCGAAGAAGCAAGTCGAGATTAAATTTTCTCAATGATAAAAAGAAAATCACTTATTTTGCCCGTCCTTTTAGTACTGGGAATCCCAAATATTTGTCAAGAGAGGTAGTGCTTCTTGTCTTGTCTTGAGGGGTAGTGCTTCTAGTTAGAGAAGTGAGCCTATTGATCTTGTCTTGAGGGGCACCTGTAGAGTAAAAAACCCTGGACTTTGACAGATTCAATCTTGAAGCACGACTAAAACGATCAAACAAATCAATGATAAATCTGAACTGAGAATTTATAGCCTTAGTAAAAAGAAGGACGTCATCCGCAAATAGGAGGTGGGACAGCTGAGGGTCGGCGTTGGATATATGGATGAGGTTCCAAGTCCGTCGAAGAACAACATTGTTGATGGAAAGGGAGAGCTTTTCCATACAGAAGATGAAGGGGCGGATCACCTTGTTCCCATTCTAGAGGATAGAGAAAGTGGAGAAGGTAACATAGTGCATGATTAACCTGATGGCGGTGTTCGAGAAGCCAAAGTCATGAAAGCAAAGGAGGGAAGATAAGAGATTTTAATCAAAAATATGTTTGATTCTCTAAGGGAAACGATTTTAAATTTAAAATTAATTTAAATTCTTACTCTTATAGTCTTAAAACACTGTATTTTTATTTATCATCTCATAAAAAATAAAAGGGTTAATTAAGTAAATGGTCCCTATAAATATTCAGAATTTTGTTTTTAGTCCCTACAAAATAAAATCACACTTTTTAATCCCTATAAAATTTTCCATCAACATTTTTAGTCCCTATAAAATTTTCCATCAGCATTTTTAGTCCCTATAAAATTTTTCCATTAGCATTTTTAGTCCCTAAAATGCTTAAGGAAAATGTCACAAGGACTAAAAAGTGTGATTTTATTTTGTAGGGACTAAAAACAAAACTGTGAATATTTATAGGGACTAAAAACTTAATTAACCTAAAATAAAATAATACAAACGCTAATTCTGTGTTCTTCCCCCTCCCTGGTAGGTCGAATTTTTTAGCTGGTTGTTATCATTTTGGCTTTGCATAGTTGTTTTTGTTTCGGTTTGTTATTATTTTGGCTTTGCATAGTTTGTTTTTGTTTCGGTATTTAAATGTAACGAACAAAAATACATACCTTTAAAATGTTTCTGCATGATTGTTTCTAGTTACACCCCAACTATTTTTAGTTACACCCCAAATTGACAAAAGTACCCCTAACCAGTTTTGAGTTAAAATAAAATAAAATATTATCAGTAGTCTTCTCTTATCTCCACAAGCGCCATGGAAATAGATCTGTAACTTGGTAACCCTTTGCGTCGTTTAGGTCTCTATCGCATCCTGTGGTCATCATGATAAGTAGGGGTGTTTTTAATTTGACGAATTCAATGACATAACATTTGTAGAATTTGGGAGAAGTTATGAAAGAAAGAAATTGTGTGCAAATTAGAGGATTACGATGTATAAACAAAATCATCTGGTACACATTTTTGCTTCGTTTCCTACCCAATATAATTTTCACAATCATCCAGTACACATTTTCACGCTAATTCAATTTACATATTCACACGCTAATTCAATTTACATATTCACACGTCAATTGATTTCACGTATACATACACTAACTAAGGTTACAGTTCACACGCATGAGGCTAAGGGCTATTTCGGTATAATAATAAAATATTAATGGAATTTGGGTGTAACTGGATGATTTAGGGGTGTAACTAAAACAAATCTTTCTGCATTTGTTGCTGCGCGCGTTTGTTTGGGTAACCGTGTTTGTTTTTTTTAAAGTAAAGCAAAAATTGTCAAAGACAAATAAAGCGAAAATTGTGTAACTCCCCTCATTAGTGGTTATCAGATTTGGTAAGAGGTGCTGACCAATTGGGTGGTGTTATAATAAGCCAAAATGTAGGGCATTCGTGCGTTTCTTGCTTAGCGGCTTCGTTTATAAGCATTTTCCAAAATAAAGACGCGGTACAAGATTCGAAACAGGAGCATAGAAACAATCCACCGAAAGAGCTTGTAGAAAGTTCAATTTTATGGTTTCTATTTTTGTTCTCTACAGCTTCTTTTTCTGCCAAATGAGGTTGTAAAAAGCTACTTTTTATGTATATGAGCTTCTTGTAAAATATGTATAGCCCTAGAAGTTCTAATTAAGTCAGGACAAACACTACCTAAACTGTATAAAAATAAAATAGGCCACTAATGCCTTGTGTTAAGCTAGCCCAGTAATGCTCTCCCACAAAAGACTGCAGCTACCTACCAAATAGTTACCCAATGAGAACATACCTTGGAGCTATCTGGCAGCAGACTGAGAATGCGACATGATAACGATTATACAGACGGCTGTGCAATAATTACAGTTTGAAGTTAAAAGAATACACTCCCTACTAGTTACTAATGATTATGCCATAAACTTACAACGGAGTTACAAGAATGGTTAAAAACTTAAAGGAAAATGCTAACAAGTGCACCTACGGCACTACCGAACCAAAATACAGTTCTGTCAATATCATGGACAGTAAAAGTAAATAATTTGAGCAACTAGCCAAAGTAAGGTGGCTCTTCTCAGGATCTTACATTCTGAAATCCAAAACGCAAACTGTATTGTTAGAAAAACAGGCAGCGATCTTGTCACCCTCCTTGTTCCAACAGACCTCAAAAATACCTCCATTACCGTTGTATGTTTTAATGATCTTGCCATCATTCAACGACCATATATTTATGGATTTGTCATGGGACCCACTGGCTAAATACTCACCATTGGGGCTGAATGCAATAGTATATACACGATCCCTGTAGAACCAAATAAACCAGTCAAAACCAAAAGAATTGGCACCAACTACCAGCCTGAAATGTTGCCAAGAAAACAACCAGACACCAGATAAACTATAATAGAAGTTTAGCATTTTAAGTATGAAATGAAAGTTAGGACTTCTAGCTTAGTTGACCGCATATTACAAGCAGGATGCTGGGAGGAGGAATTCTTAATTTATTTTTCCATCCATATATTCTTGCCACTGATATAACATAAAAAGCTGAAAAAGACTGTACCTGTGTCCATTCAAGCTATGAATTAGTTTCCCGAGTTCCGCATCCCATAGCTTTACGGTAGAGTCAACTGATGCACTGTACAGAAGGAATGACTAAATAGTGTCAAAAGGAAGCAATTTTCCGTCTAGTATTGAGAGAAAAATAAAAAACAGTTAACTGCACAAAATATTGTTTTAATATAAAATTAAGTAAATATGATCTAGAAATCATTTTCTTGATCACCTAAAACTCTTCAAATTCTTATTTTTATAATTTTAGAAATTTATAATAAAATTAGGAATTTTTTTTTTTTTTTAAGAACTAAGAGATTCGAAATGCACTAAACTTGAAGAATTTTGTAGAATGTGATGAGGGGGAAATACACTAAACTTGAAGAATTTTGTAGAACGCGATTAGGGGAGAAATTTGAGTGTTTTGAGTAGAACTTGATATTTTGAACAGTGAGTAGTGGAACAAGGTTTAAAACAATGTAGTGGATTCAACTGATGAAATTTTGAATAGAGTATGACAATTTGAGAGACTAAATTAGCTCAAAGCCTCAAAGTATTAGTTTTTATCACAAGAGCACAAAAAATTATTAGAAAACCAATATCACACATTAGCTAGTAGAGAAATTGTAAGTGCAATTAACCAAATTTAAAAAGACAACGAGCATAGTTGCAGGTGCAGGCGCAGATATCCGGTCACCATAATCAAATTAAACAACTTTATATGAAAAACTACACGGCATCAATTTAATAGAAATTCTACTGCACTGAATATACAGCATGTAATTTATTGTTAGACTATCCCAGCTGACCCCTACAACCGGGGTTGATAATCATATTGTATTTATAGTTGTTGGGCTCTGGGAAAAAATTGACAGCTTAAAAACATTTGGGGGGAGGGGGGACAAATGCATGTGTTTGTAATTTCTTCTTTGGGGTGGCCTGCCTCCGTCCACACTCTGATTCCCATCACCCACAAATTCTATTTTAGAGTGAAAGCAAATGATGAAAATGAAAATAGTTTCTCAAAGTGTGCGGAAACACAAACAACTTGATGAATTATATGCTTAAGAGTATAAGTTCTAATTTGAAGCGTTCTATAAGAACGAGCAAATAGTTAAACTGTATGTCCAAATACTCCCTTAGAGCACTATACTTTAATTTAAACATATGCATTGATCAGTTAGCAACCTAAGATTCAGGTGACGAGGAAAACAGATTATAGGGTGAACTAATTCTGTAAGATATTATCAATTAATAAATCCATGCAAGTCAATGAAAGAGTGTTGAAAATAAGAAGCTATAATACCTAGCCAACACCAATTTCTTATTAGGGTTATTTGTAGCAGGACCAGTTGGGCTCCATCTGATAGCATATATCTCCTACGAAAAAACCATTATTTAGATTTCCCAACAACCTGTATAGTTCAAAAACATGAATATTCCCTAATTGGTACCTTGGAATGCTCCCTAAAATCATGAATATACTTATCTTGCTTCATACTCCATATCTACAAAACGAGAAACAATAAACATGCAGAATACAGAACAGTTAATTTCACAAATATTTTGGTAAAAAGACATTTACTGGAAAAAACGTCTTCTATAAAATAATTTCTTGATGGAAAACTATCGAAAAACATGCTATTATGGAGTATAACCTTTGCAGTGTTATCGTCTGAACACGAGGCCAGTAATGAACCTGTGGGATCCCATTTGATACAATTAACTTCACTCTGAAATAGCAGAAAGGTTGCTATCAGACAGTGAAGACATATAGAAGTACTACATTGCATTTAAATGAAATATCTTAATTTAATGTAGAACCAATAAACTAGTTTAGTGGAATTCAGTAAACCAAAACATGTAATAAATGCTAACTTTGCTGTCCCAATGAAGTCCCACATTGCTGGTGAATTCGAAAAAAGAGTCTACCCAAGTAGTCAGATACATTAGAAATTTGGGATTCATCTAGAAAGCATCATCCCAAGGTTATCCACCAATTTTAATAGTTAACTCAGCAAGACAAATTTTATTGTAATAAATGCAGTAGGGATAATTTTCCCTCCCAAAAAGGTAAGCACGGCATCAGTATTCCAGTGCACAGAATAATAATTCAAAACAAGTTAGGTGTATAAACCTGGTGCCCGGCAAAAGTTTTTACTGGGTTGTTTTCGCCAATCTTGCAAACATGTATCATGGTGTCATTGGAGCTTGATGCAAATGACACATTATTGCGCCAATCAACGTCGAGTGTTGAACCTAAACAAAGCCGAAATTAAAAAAATAAAAGTAGAAGATCATAAACATGGTTTTCTCGCAGAATTCTATTTTAGAGTTTTTGTAAAAAAAATAAAAGAATATTATAGTAAAAAATTAATTTACCGCTGTGAAAATCAAATTGCTGTTTCGATTTCTCAGCTTGAACATCCCATACAATTGCAGACCCATCGAAACTTCCAGTAAGAAGATAATCTCCTTTCTTATTCCACTTCAGAGAAAATATGGGTCCCTTGTGTTTGCTTAATGTACTCTTTAGTTCACCTGGTCAAAGCCCCGAACACATGATTAAAATAATGATTTTGATTGAAGTCATAAGAGCAAATTCAAATACAGAGAAAATTCCCAGCTTAAAAAATTAACAATATAATCAATATATATACCACAAATGCAACTAAACCAGACACTAAGATTTATCAAAATAAAGGTATCACTCAAAGAAGGAAAGGCAGAAGAAAGGGCCTACCATTAGCGGTCCAAATTCGTGCTTGACCATCATAAGAACCAGTTGCAAGTAGTGTCCCCTCCCCCTGTACAACAGCAACCAAAGGTCAAGCTCTCCATAAGAGATAAGTAAGTACGAGTTACAATTAAATATATTTAAGTCTTAAATGCATTTTGGTCCCCTAAATTTAAAAAAACATTAAAAGTTTTGGTCTCCCTACTTTAAAAATCAGTTTTTTGTTCCCCCTATTTAACTTTTCTCTGGAAAAAAGTATTAGTAAAAAAATAGATCAACCTGAAAATTTTTATTTATTTTAACACAGCATCCTTCTATTTTCAAAACCTACACAAACCTCCCTAATAAGAACAAAATTATCCTTATACATTTCATTATCCCACAAAATTGCTCTGCTGAAGAAAGCTTCAACGGGTGAGAAAAAATAGAAACGGATGTGAAAAATCAGAAAACTGAACAGGACCTTGAAGTCACTATCAGTAATCACAGATTCAAATAAGAATATGCCATCAAACTCACATTCCAATCAAGTGTAGTGACATCTTTATTCTTTTCAGTGGTTGTACCCCTGATGTGCTGCAACACCAACACAGTCGAAGGGTCGTTCTTGGAATCTAATTTACGCGTCCCTTCAGCTATTGTCCAAATACGAGCTGTTGAATCCCCAGACCTAAAAGTTCAGATGATAACAATAAAAGTATTCTTTAAAACATGTTTCAGAATAAAAGAAAATGACCAATGTCCTCTATTAATCTACTTATTTTCTAAAGAAGAAATAGATAACAATAACAAGGGCGTGTAGAATCAGAAAGGCATGTAGAATCAGAAGTTATTATCAAGAATATAAACTATCATTTCCAAGCATCATATATATTTTACTACTAATAAAATGTAAGGCCTTTTATATCCTATTATCTTTTATTTCTTTCAATAGTTTTTAATGACACGGAAAGTAACAGTTAAAAAAAAGTTCTATAAACCTGATAAAAAAATAGACAAAAGTTGTTAGGAATTTTAAAAAAAAAAAATTGTTAGAAATATAAAAAAGCAATCAATTAAAAAAGGGGAAAAACCACTTGCCCTCGTCTATTCTATGTTTCCATTAGTTTTAAACGACATAAATTGTGTACTTCCTCCAGTTTCGAATATAAGCAAGTTTAGTGGTTCAAACTATAAGCAAAAATTCAAACTAATTCTACACCTATTTAATAATAGTGTTCCTAAAATACCTTTCAAATTTATTTAGTTTTTTGAATAGAAAAAACCTTAAAATGAATTTATATTTGATTTTCCAATAACCTCTTTTATTCATATGACGGGTAGTTTAGAAAATGCAATATTTTTGTATTACATCAAGCATATAAAATGAGAATATTGCGCAAATGGAAATGTAAAATGGACAATACTGTGCACGTGGGTTATAACTAAGGGTTAATTAAGTAAATGGTCCCTGTAAATATTCAGAATTTTGTTTTTAGTCCCTATAAAATAAAATCACACTTTTTAGTCCCTATAAAATTTTCCATGAGCATTTTTAGTCCTTATAAAATTTTTCCGTCAGCATTTTTAGTCCGTCAAAAATTTCCATCAACATTTTGGTCCCTAAAATGCTTAAGGAAAATGTCACAAGGACTAAAAAGTGTGATCTTATTTTGTAAGGACTAAAAACAAAACTGTGAATATTTATAGGGACTAAAAATTTAATTAACCCTATAACAAAATACACACGTTTCTTCAACAACAAAAAAAATTAATAATTAACACATTAACACATGTTTTATGCACACAAAAAAAATTGTCAAGAAGATACCGACCCTGATGCAAGAAAGGATCCTGTAGGACTCCATGCACAAGCACAGACCTAAGTGGATGGTAAACAGGCTCATTAACAGAAGAGTTAACAGAAGAAACCAAAACACAAACATGAAGGATTTAAGAAATACTTCACCTCCGACTTATGCCCTTCCAAAATTGTCACATCTGACTTAGGAAATTCACATGGCTGAGATGCTGATGTTGTACATATGTCCATGGGCTCTGGACCTATACAATTGAATGAAAACTTTTCCATCATCTTTTGAAGGAAGCATATCAATTGAAACAGACAACTAGTTTGCATTTGTCACATATTCCCACATAGATCAAGTAGGGGCATGGGTTCTAGTGATGTAAATAGTTGCAACTTACAAGTAAATTGGAAATTTCAATGAGATATTCTCGATAAAAAAAATACTCAGGATATTGAATAAGAAGGACATAATTGATAACACATAATATGAAAGAGAACATTTCTAATCTTAAATCTGACAGAAGTGGCCAGTAGTAAACTACTCATTCGAAATTCGCCAGGGCAACAAACAAGATAACAGCTATTAGTGAATTATACTGATTAAAGAAACAAATATTTCAAAAGTATGGTTGGAAGGAGATGGATAAAAAATTACTAGCTGTTCATATCATCAGGGAATCGATGTTATACCCCATTACTCTTCATCGCCTAATCACTATACGGAAGCAATTCATGTATATTATAAATTTTATAAGGAGTCGTAGCAAACAAACAGAAACGCATGAACATAAAATGAGAAAAACTAACAGAGGAATATAGAATTGTATGACATCGATACTTAGGGAGAACTATTAATAAATAATAATGCAGCAATACAATATGAAAGGCCAAACATGCAACAGAACAGAGAACACTTTTATAGAAGATAATATAAACTAAATCAGTTGAACTGGTGGTTACCTCCAAATGCTCCATCCTCCTCAAGCTTTACATTAACCTTATCTTCTTTTTTAGCACCATTAACCTTACCTTCTTTTTTAGCATCTTCTTTTTTAGTACCATTAACCTTGTCTTTCTTTTTAGCATCTTCTTTTTTAGCACCATTAACCTTATCTTCTTGATCTGAGACCATTTCTCTACTGATCTGATTTTCATTTTGCAGTTCTTGCTCTTTATGATTTTCTACCTTCTCTTTATCCTTTTCACGTTCTTTCTCCCTTTCCTGTCTTTCCTTTTCTCTCGTCGGTCCACGGTCACCATCATGCTCTTTTTCAGATTCCTTATTTTTACCCCTCTGTCGCTTTCTTCTTCTTTCATTTATCATTTTCTTCAGTTCATGTACGTCTTTTGTGATAAGATCCAAAGGTTGTAAGAACGAAAAATCTTCATCGAAGTCTGCATCACACTGATAGGCCAACATTTATCAACATGAAACCCAGGTATGAAAAGCTTAAAAAGATGACTCAAACAGATGAACATTGTGCTGATAGTGAATACAAGAATACAAAAAGTAAAGAATACTGACATTATTCAAGTTAGCTTCCATCTCCAAGAACTGTAGTCCCTTCTGAACAAATGTAACAAGAGCCCCAGGTGGTACCAAATTTCCATCAATGGGGCATTTGTTAATGCCACCCTCATTCCCAAACACAAAAGCAGAATGTGTGAAACCTGCAGTCATAAAACCAGCACAATGTAAACCAATTCAGTTGCTTTGCACATTCATGTTATGGCCTTCTTATAAAGGGCAGCCCGATGCACTAAAGCTCCCGCGCAGGGTCCGAGGAGGGGAAACCCATAACAAGAACAGCAAGATTACCACAAAAAACACTATATGTTGTTTAGTTTAACTCGACAACACTTCTCTCGCTCATAGTCACATAATTCGTAATTCTTTTGGTACGCGGTACGGGAACGGGTTCGTGCTACGCCATATGAAAAGAATTTGGTACGTATGGGGGTATAGAGCTTCGGTATGCTCGGTTCGTAGTGTTAATACTATCGGTTATCAAGTGTAGTGTAAGCTATCAATAAATTTTAAGAAAAAGTGTTTTCTACTACTAAACTTCATCCAAAGGTATAAGATTAATAATACGTACTAATTTAATTTAAAACATGTCTAAAAATATTAATATCATCATAGTCAAAATCTGAGACTTACATAATTACGAGTAGTATGATCATTTTGTTAAAATAATAGCTTTTCCCAAAACATCTTTTTTTGTTTTTGTTTTGAAAGAAGCCTTTGCCAAAACAATTTATTATTGTTTGTTTCAGCTACCTAATATTTTTAATATTCTCTCCATCATCGAGAAAAAAAGTCTCTTCTTTCAAAAAGAAAAATTAAAGTCCCTCACTTAACCTTTCGTCTTCAACGGTTCCAACACTCCACTCGTTTCTTCCTCTCTCCTGTTTCTTTCTCTCTGAATCTTTCATACAACCTAAAATTGCATCTTCACTATCTTTCTCTCATGTCTTGATGTTGAAATCGAAACTGGAAAACACGGAAATTGAATCATCTTTTCTTGGTTCGCTCTTCCATTTCTGTGGTACGCTGACTCCTGCGAATTCTGCAGGAATTTGGACGAACCTGGTTCGCAAAAGTACCGCGAACCAATTTGCGGTTCGCTAGCAAGGGTAGCGAATTCTGTGACTATGCTCTCGTTATTCTCCAAAACGTGCAAAAGTTTCACAACTATGACATATAAGGTCAATCTAAACTCGGCAGCAAACAACGTAAAACTAATGAATTCACCAATGAAATCAATTAACGAACTCGGCAGCAAACAACGTAAAACTAACGAACTCACCAATGAAATCAATTAACAAACTCGGCAGCGAACAACGTAAAACTAACGAATTCACCAATGAAATCAATTAACGAACAGTCACAGCGAGTTTGTGTTTTGATCAATTATAATTATATACTAAAAAGTAAAACTCATAGCTAGAAATTCATCTACAAATTCACTTCAAAACTATAAGATTCAATTCAAGTGTCAACACCAAATCGTATCAATTTTTCAGCAACAGTGACTAAACCCTAATTCGGTAGCAACAACATTATAACCGTTGGCTTGAATGAATTGAAAACATTGAATATTCAAAATTCGTATAAAGTCTAAACGCTTGACATTTGGTTGACAGAAAAAGATTAAGGAAAGACCTAACGAAGAAAATGTAAAAAATGCGTACTAATGAAATTGAAGATGAAATACCTGATTCTTGAAGGTAGCGAAAAACGAGATAGTTGAGTTCGACGGAGGTGATGGAAGCCATGTTCGTTGAAGAGAACGGGTTTGGAGATTTTTTCTTTTTTGGTGTGAAGGGTTTGGGGATTTTTTAGAACGAAAGTTATAGTAAAGTGATAAGCATGAGTGTGCTGTGTGTGTCAACGCGGCAGAAGACACGGTGGGAAAAAAGGGCAGTAAGCGGCAAGTCCTATATAATTCCCGGACGAAGAGGTTCAAGGGCCTTTACAACCGTCATTAACTAAACTACTAGCACCTACATGCCACCTAGCACCTATGTACTCCAGTCCTTGGGTCAATAAAAGTTGATGTATTTGGACTAAATTTTTAACTAGATACATCAATTTTTATTGACCAAACTTTCTCTAATAAATAAGACCGGAGGGAGTATTTTTTTTCGAGTGAATAGGCAAAAACACCCCTGAAATTGCAACTAACCCTCATGATTTTCAAGAAACTTCAAAAACCCTCTTGAAATTGTCAAACATTGGGTCAATTTATCTCTCCGTCAATTTCAACATGATGTGGCGTTTGACTGTTTATGTGGCACTGTCACGTGTCTGACGTGTCATGCCACGTCACAAGGGGTAAATTTTTCTCCTTTTTTTTTTACGTTTATGAGCAAACACCTCCTGAAATTTTACACTTATGTGAAAAATACTCCATGAAATTGATAATAATCAAGCAAATTGGTCCCTATAACAAAACAATATTCTTCTTCTCCCTATGACATGCATCAATAGTGAATCCTTATCTGTTGACCCAACAAACATAGACCCAACAAAAAATTCTATAAAATTCAATAGAGTTAAAAAAAATGTGGATTTCTCTAATTGAAACCCATAATGTTTCTCCTCTCTCTTCACTTTTACTCTTCCTTCAAATCCCTTCATCCTCCGCGCACTGTTGTCATTGTTTCCTCCAACGATTATGATCATTCCAAATTCCTTCTTCATCATCATCAATCGTTCATCATATATAATCATCATCATGATCATCAATCTTAACCCATTTTCGGATCTAAACTCGCCATCATCAATCTTTTTCAATCAGAAACAAACTTAGTCCAAACTCCTTAGTACTGAATGTTGAAATCAAAATCCATATGAACATGAATTAAAAGATTGAAGTGTAAAACTTGGTGAAAGTGTAGTGTAAGTCATACTGAATATGCAAGCATCATTGGCGGCCTCCGGTATGCCACTAACCGTACTATATTCGACATTACATACGTTGTATGAGTGTTATGTAGGTTTGTTAGTGTATCTAGTATTGATTATTGACTTGTTATTGATCGAGTCATGAGATACCTAAAAAGAACCATGGACCATGAATTGCATTATCAAAGGTTTTCCACTGTCTTTAAGGATATAATGATGCTATCATGTTGATAGGAAAACTCTATCAAATGATTCATAAGTGACTAGTGGCTATATATTTAACATTGTTGGAGGGCATGTTTCTTGAAAATCTAAGAAACACACAATATTGGCTAAGTCCACTATGCAATCTAAAACGATAACACTATCAGCTACTAGTGAAGAAGTAGATTGGCTGAGATGCTTGCTAGCAAAGATTCCTTTATGAGGAAAAACGATACCAGTTATGTTGATCCATTGCAATAGTACCAAACATTGAGAACCACTATCACTATAGTAAGAGGCAATAAATATGTCGTAAGTACAACATTGTTTTGTTAGAAAATTACTCTCTAATGAAGCTATTACAGTGGATCATGCACGCACCGATGAATTTATCTAAAAAATGCACGCAGTAATTAAAATTTAGCTCATCCAAAATGATTGGCTAGAGAGAAAGTCTTGAAAACATCAAATAAGATGAGACTACTACTTTTATAAAAGTGAACCGCTCATGATGGAAACCCGGCTTAAAAGAATGAAGATTTCAAGATCTAGGTTCAGTGGTATTAACAAATTGCAAAGTGATTGAGATGAACATGCTATAATAAATAAAAAGAAGCATAATTTGTGAAGCGATAAGAGAATGAGTTAATAAAAACTCTTAATGAGATATATACTCTATGCAGAATGAAGTACCTAGCTACTAGAGTATACCAGTGTGAAGTTTGGGTTGCTTCCTATGAAATTCTAAGCAAAATATGCTCCTTAATTCATTTCTTCATCTGTCAAACACAGAAGCTAGCTTTAAGATTTAATTGAATAAATCTCATCTCATTCAATAAATTTTTTGAAAGCGAATGCAATATTATAAACTCACAATGTAAATCCATTAACTAAGGCAGATATTAAAACAATGTAAACAAGAAATAAAACAAACAAAACCAGTATCCAGGATGCAACATTGTTCATTTTATAATTAGGAATTAGGATGTGAATTACAATTGGCTACTGGGATTTTCGCCAATGCAAACAGCTTCATCAGCCAATTTAACATGAAGAGCATCTCTAATCTTTATCAATGGTGGAATAAACAATTGACATTGTGGCTTCCATTTTACCATCCAATGGGATAGTGAATATTATTCCTGTGTTTGGAATATATAGAATGGGTTTTTCAAGGGAAACGAGGAGGATGGTGGTGGTGTTTTTGGGTAATTATTTTTTTTTTTTTTTTTTTTTTATGAATGCATGAAGATGAATACATTGAGAAGGAAAGAAGATGAATAAATGTAAAAAATATTAGGTGTTGGTGGTGTACTTTTAAATCCAGTAAACATACACAATCTATCTAATGATTGTATTTTCAATAAAAAGATCAAACACTTCAATTAAGATCTTTGGTTGATTATCTATGATGTTGGTTCATCTTAAACGTTAAAAATTAATAGAAAAAACCAATTTAACTAACGAAAGCAACATCAAAAAACGTAACAACGATTAATTAGATAAATAAAATGAAAATCATAAATAAATTAATGACCAAATATATAGTTTAGCCCAGTGACGGATCCAGAAATTTTGACTTGCGGGGGCAATATTTTATATGATAAATATTTATATAAAAATTTTAGCAATACAAAAGTGATAAAATAA
This sequence comes from Medicago sativa, assembly GCF_051527215.1. Lineage (NCBI taxonomy): Eukaryota > Viridiplantae > Streptophyta > Magnoliopsida > Fabales > Fabaceae > Medicago > Medicago sativa. The sequence goes on from NC_140753.1 coordinate 8,451,652, forward strand.
CAACATTATTATCATTGAGCAAAATACTTGACATTATAAATACTATACTGTTATATATTGGAAAAATTAAAGACTCGTTAACATCTACAAATTAAAATTACAATTTACGTGTCATTATATTTAAAAAGTATGATAAAAATCATTTAAAATTTCATCTCAAATGTATTTACACATTTAATTTTATAAAATTCATTAAAAAAGACTCTTTTTATAATATCAATTTTCAACTAATGGGGGCAATCTATTTTTTTAAGAGGGGGCAATAGTTAAAACACCAAATATTTAACAAATAACATTGAAAAAATAGTGGGGGCTATTGCCCCCAATATAGTATATGTGCACCGTGCCTGGTTTAGCCTATAATTTTTAGTGTTAAATATGTTTTTTTGTCTCTATAAATATACAAACTTTTCGTTTTAGTTCATCTAAAATTTTCCTTCAACTTTTAATCCATATAAAATTTTCAATCATTACTTTTGGTCTCTAATTTTAAGACAATTTTTGTATTTTTAATGAAATTGTGCAGAAATGTGTAAAATATTGTAAAAATCACTCAAAAAATTTTTGGATACATTCTTCTAATATTATAGATTTTTCTGCAAAATTTTATTCAAAAATATGAATTTTACATATGAGTTTACTTTAAAAGAGGGACCAAATTTTTATATGTGAAGATGAAAAACTTTAAGACTAAAAGTTAGAAGAAATTTTTTAAAAAAACTAAAACAAAATATTGACATATTTAAAGGGACCAAAAACATATTTATACATTACTTTTTATCTACCCAAACCATTTAAGTTTATCTACCCTACATAATTAATCTCACACGCACCTTCAAATAGTATGAAAACTACGTAAGCTCATACGTAATAAATTTCACTATTATTGTACTTGACAAACTATAAGATCACCACCACTTCACATTCCATCCTAATAAACTCAAGACAAGTGTTACCCATAATCAACAAAAAATGAGTACTTTCTATCTCTCACTCATCTCTCTCTTTTTCCTTATCGTCACTTTGAAGCTCTTCTTCAACACATCAAGAAAGATCAAAAACCTTCCACCAGGCCCACAATGTCTTCCTATAATTGGAAACCTTCACCAACTCAAACAACCACTCCACCACACATTCCACACCTTATCACAAAAATATGGCCAAATCTTCTCTCTTTGGTTCGGTTCTCGTCTCGTTGTTGTTGTTTCATCATTAACCATGACACAAGAATGTTTTACCAAAAACGACATAATTTTAGCAAACCGACCTCATTTCTTAACTGGAAAATATATTGGCTACAACAATACTACGGTAGCACAATCACCTTATGGTGACCATTGGCGCAATCTTCGTCGTATATTATCAATTGAAGTACTCTCATCTCATCGTTTAAATTCCTTCTTGGAAATACGAAGAGATGAGATTATGAGACTAATACAAAAGCTAGCACAAAAATCATACAATGATTTCACCGAAGTGGAACTTAGACCTATGTTTTCGGAAATGACATTTAATACTATAATGAGAATGGTGTCGGGGAAAAGATACTATGGAAATGATTGTGATGTGAGTGATGTTGAGGAAGCAAGATTGTTTAGAGAGATAATTAAAGAGGTTGTTAGTTTAGGAGGAGCTAACAACGCTGGTGATTTTTTGGGTTTTTTAAGGTGGTTTGATTTTGATGGTTTGGAAAAGAGGCTTAAGAAGATTAGTAAGAGAACCGATGCTTTTTTACAAGGGCTTATTGATGAACATCGTTTTGGAAAGAGGAATAGTAACACCATGATTGATCATCTTTTAACACAGCAACAATCACAGCCTGAATATTATACGGATCAAATCATCAAAGGACTTATGGTGGTAAGTAATTTTTTTTATATATATCTATTGCTGCAAATGTTATACACCATGATTTTTCTTTATATTAATTTAACAATAACTATATATTTTCGTGTTATTAGTGTGGAGAGCTCGAATAGTTTATCTAATTAATTTTATTTGATTATTACAATTATAAAATCAATTATTACAAATTTTTGCCCAACAAATCCATACATTTACTTTTTAAAGGTTACTGAATGGATAAGTTTCGGATAGAATGTAGTATAAACAATAAAATAAAATAATGAAAAGAAGATAAGAATAGCATTTACTATATAGCTAGGTTTACAGGTAAGTGTCACTCTCGAGCATTTGTGTTAGTGACCACAGTACAACTATCTACTCAGTAACATGTCGAATATATTTAGATGACTTTGAATTTTAATGACTTTGATGTTTTTGTGTATTTAATTGATAGGAAAAAAATTAGTCTTATATGGTCAAAAAATCAAATACATATTGTTTAGGGCTTTTATGTACACTCACAAAATAACAATCATTAACAAAAAGTAGAATTAGTTTTCTATTATTACTAAAAAGGATTATAACTTCAATCTTCAATGATAATTAAATTTAAATATTTTATTTTTATTTTTAAGATTTTATAATGAAAAATTTAATTTTAACTAGCTTAATTTATCAATTTTAATCGTTTGCTCAATTTTTTTGATGAAAATATTTATATGTTATCTTATTTTGCTTCATAGTTTATAACATGTTGTTACCAATATTGTGAATCAAAAATAGATTAAAAAAAATGCATGTTAAAGTTTAGTTATATAAAAATGGGTAAAAAGTTTAATAAGGAAGGACCGTCTATATTTTTACATAGAGAAGAGGGATGTAATTTAATCATCTCTTAAGAGAGCATCTATATTTTTTGTTTTCTTTCTGCTCCTTCTCTACATCCTAATTAATATGAGAAGTTGAAAATAAAGGTAGTATTTAAATTAGAAAATGAGGGCTGAGTATATTTCCATTGGCCATTTTATGCAAATAAAGGATGTGCCAAAATTAGGTGGAAAACCGAACCCATTAACACTTGCTTTTTGGGTACAAAGGACCCATTGACACTTAACTAAATCTAACCTAATTACAAACACATCAAAATCAAATCAAAATAAGGTAAAATTAGGATTCCCTCATTTCTTTGTAGTGATATTGATATTTTGGTGGACTTTTGTAGGTTATGTTACTTGCGGGAACAGACACATCATCCGTGACATTAGAATGGGCTATGTCCAGTTTACTAAACCATCCAGAAATAATGAAGAAGGCAAAAAATGAGTTGGACACTCACATAGGACAAGAACGTTTAGTAGATGAGCCTGACATTTCAAAACTTCCTTATCTTCAAAGCATTGTCTATGAAACCCTTCGACTACATGCAGCAGCTCCATTATTAGTACCTCATTTGTCTTCAGAAGATTTTACCTTAGGAGGATATAATATCCCACAAAACACAATTTTGATGGTGAATGCTTGGGTCATTCATAGAGATCCAAATTTATGGAGTGATCCTACATGTTTTAAGCCAGAGAGGTTTGAGAAAGAAGGTGAGGTAAATAAATTACTTTCATTTGGGTTGGGTAGAAGGGCTTGTCCTGGAGAAAGCTTAGCCCAAAGGACTGTGGGATTGACTTTGGGTTTGTTGATTCAGTGTTTTGAGTGGAAACGAATAGGTGAAGAAAAAATTGACATGGTTGAAGCAAAAGGAATCACGGTGGGAAAAAAGATTTCCTTAAAAGCAATGTGTAAAGTGCGACATCCATTGAATATTAAGGATGTTTTTTAGTTTATTGATGTTTGAGATTTGTTGAAAAAAGGCACATGATGTAAACATGTTGAATGAAGATATTTTCTAATACTTATGAGTTGTGTAAAACAGGCTCATATGGTGTATTCCTTTTGAAGAATGTTGTCTAGCAATACTCATATTTTTAAAGGTTAATTAAGTAAGTGGTCTTTGTAAGTATCTAAAATTTCATTTTTAGTCCTTACATATCTAAAATTTCATTTTTAGTCCTTAAAAAAAAGTCACATTTTTTAGTACCTTTAACATTTTTAGAGACATAAAATGTTGACGAGAAATTTTAAAGAAACTAAAAATGCGGATAGAAAATTTTACTAGGACTGAAAATGCTGATGAAAAATGTTATAATTATAAAGACTACAAAAATTGTGATTTCTTTAGGAATTAAAAACAAAATTCTGAATATTTTTAAAGATCATTTACTTAATTAACTCTATTTTTAATGAATAACACACAGTTTTGACGAAACATCAAATTCTCATCAATTTGGACAAAATGTTATTTCCATTATTCTAAAAATACTTCAGATTTAGTTTTTATCACTAGATTTTCATCAATATCACTTGTTTATAATATTATAAGATGTTATGTTGCTTAAAAATCTAGGGATAAAAATAAATTCTCATCAATATCACGTGTTTAAAATATTATAACATGTTATATATTAATTATTTTTTGACAAGCATGTTATATTTTTTTTTAAGGAAAAACGTGATATTTTTATCACTAGATTCTTTTTCTTTCTAAATATATAATATTGACGTTCATAGTAACATGTTGATAAACTTCTTCTCTAACCTTGGTCTTAGGAGAAACTTCTCTTGTGACATCCATTAAAATCTCTTTCAACCTACGATACGAGTGACCGTCTAAGGTAAATAGATTTCCTTCCATGTTTCAATCGGTTTGTATCATCATGGATAACATAACATGTTTTCTTCTTAAAAAAAGAAAAGAAAAACATAACATGTTTTCGTTTTATGCACAACCAAGAAGAAAGGTTATAAATTACATTGAGAACATGCAATGAGCTTAGAGTAGTACTACTAGTCTCATAAATTCTAACTCAATGGAAAAAAATGCCGAAATTGTTAGGCCAGACGTCATGATCAGGGTTCGAACCCCGGTACCTCCATCTCTTCTATCTACCAAAAAAAAAAAAAAAGAATAGAACTACTCCCTCCGTCCCAGAATAACTGACCCATTTTCTATAAAAAAAATGTCCCAAAGTAACTGACTCATTTCAATTTTCAATACAACTTTCATCATTCCCAATACAATATAACACTAAATAATACTACTACTTTTATCATTCCCAATACAATATATTCCACTTTCCCCTTTATTTATACATTTTTCTTAATATGTGTGAAAAACAAAATTGTGTCAATTAAATTGGGACGGAGATAGTACTACATTTACCACATGGTTTCATTCTATCGGTAGCAAGACAAAACCTAAAGTTTCTCGATTCATCACCCAAGTTCATAAACAAACAATTAGTATAGCCAAATAAATAGGACGGAGTAATATGCCCGTTGGAATAGTTTTTCTGGGCTATAGCAATGGTTTTTTTTTACCCTTTATCTACAAACTTCCGCTGTTATTATATGTCAAATTTGTTGTAGTGACATTTCCTCTCATTTGCACAACCTCCAATGTTTCTTGTATTATTTACATTAGCAAACAATTACTTGAACTTTATAATAAGGACAAAGCATAGGTGCATTTATGTAGATAGTTTTTGTACGGTTCTTAACTAAGAATACACTTTTTTAATAATAACAAACTTTGAAAAAATTGTGAATTGAGAAAATAATTTTTAGTTTAGTTAAAAACCATACGGACATGCATTGTACCCAAAAAAAAAACCATACGGACATGCAAATTAGTTTTTTACCTTGTAATAATTGCAAAATACCATAATTTTTTGTTTTTTTTTTTGATGTTATTTAAGCCTAATTGTTAGAAATGTCTAGAAGTTCTAATTCAACTGGCAAATGCCAAAATTACAAGGCCGGATGTCGTGACCTATGTTCGAACCTGGGACCTCACAATTGTGTGTGAGTTTAATTTCAGTGGATTACCACTTTATCTATCTATAAGACCAAAAAAAAATGTCATTTGGATCCCTTAATTTGACAAAGTACTTTAAGTACATGTAAACAAAGTTAGTTTCTATTGATGAAGCAAATCCGATCAAACATGGGAAAAGGTCATTAATCAATCTCCCTTTCTTATTCCACAAATCACAATCATATTACTTATCTAACCTAAGGTTAGGCTTTTTCTAAGTAAAAAACAATGACATTCTTTCCCAATTTTCTGAATGTTTATGCAATTTTAATCAGAATGTATAGAATTTTCTCAAGTTCTCATGATAGAGTTCAATGTGCATCTGTAAATGTTAGCGTGTTGCCCTGCACAATCAAATTAGAAATTGCATGTTGACTTTGTTTCGATATGTGGTTGTTGAGGTGGATGGTGTGTCGTGGTGTGCTGTCTTCTTTGTTTCCATCCTTGTAACAGTTTATGATGTACCCACGCAGTCTCTTTTCTTCATTTTGCCATTAACAACTCAAAATGGCAAACTTTAAGAGCTCGCACATGATATAATAGATCGGTGTATGATGTAAACATTGAACAAAGTACACCCCATAATTTTGTTTTCCTTTTTTTTTAGGTAATAAAATTTTTCATCAAATGTCTCCGTGAGTTTAACTCAATTGACAGAGTTTAAACATTGACATCCATTTATTCAACTTAAAAAAGTTAATTTTTATCCACCAAACTACTTGAGAAACAAAGGGGCCACAACCCAATCAACTTTCATTGATTTTAATTTAAAATCTAATTACATGTAAATAAAGTTTATCCTTCAAAAAAAAATGTAAATAATATTTATATAATCTAAAATATTTAAAAATAAATAGTTTTATTTTTTTTACTTAAGAAAAAAGTTTGAACAGACCGATTCAACTCTACTCCTATGATACAACTAAATGAAATTAAAATTAATATTAATAGGATGTATATTTACCTTTTTGTTAAGGTCTAGTTTTTCTATAATATTAGTAAATCTCAAGTTTTTTAAAAAAAACAAAAGTAGACCTATGAATAAAAGTTTTTTTTTTTCTTTTTGCGAGTGCGATTTCACAGAAATTAGAAGAAATCAAAGGTAAAGATTGACAAACCACTATTTCAAATCGAACAAGAGCTAAAAAAAATGATGATTTGCACAGAAAAATAGCTCCACATTGAAAAGGGTAATGCTGCTTGTAGCAAAAGGTAATATAGCGAAAATATCACGACAATGCATTTTCATAAAGCATAACTGTGGAGGACTATTTTGTTTTTAATCCAACTACCATCCTCCTAGCCAAATATAAATCTAACGGTGGCAGCACTCCGTGAAATGTTTGTGATGATATGCTTCGTGAGGAATAGCACTATCCCACCCCATTCCAAAATTTACCGTATAAATTGACACCGGTGAGAATGACATGGAGACCTTGAGGAAAATTATTTACACATACATTTATTATTTTTAATAGGTCTCGAAAAACCTTATACATTCATTTTTTGAAATATTTCACAAAATTTCATTTTAGAATTACAAAGTTTCTTTACCACGAAGTCTCGAACAGTTGGTTGATATATGCACATGGATGAGTTTTGTAAATCATGAGAATTATCTATTTATTTTTTGGTTGAGGAAATGAAATTCGACTTTTATTCATAAACTAGTATAGTGACCCGTGCCAAGCACGGGGAAATAAAAAACTTTTTTAATCAAATTTATAGTTTTTATATTATGTTATCTTAAAGTTATAATTTAAATTTGACATGGAAAAAAATATCATCTTAATTTTGTATATATTTTGAAATATTTAAACATTGCACATAACGATTAAAGTATTTAGATTTATATTTATACTAATTATTTGTAGTATAAGATGTACTCATTGTTAAACTTAGCATATGTAATATTTTTGCAAAAATACGCTGACGTATTGTATGTTATTATTTGTTGACATAACGTATTTTATTAATCATAAAAACTAAAAAAATTGTATTTTTTTATATAATAGTCAGTGTCAGATGTATACACCTAGTCTGTGAATGCAAACGTTAAATTTTTTACGGGTGTGTATAAATATAGTTTGGGATACAGAAACGCCGATTGTTATTTGTTCTTATTTTTTACAAAACCAATGGTCTAATGTAAATATTGTATTTTAGGGTAACAACGATGAAAAAAAAAGTTTCGCGCATTGTTATATCTGAAAAGTGCATCAATTAAAAGTCAATGACAGGAGGATCTACTTATATAGAAATTGCATGTCATGTAATGACCAGTACGCCTAGGGATGGCAATGGGTACCCCATGGGTAGGGTACTATAGTACCCATCTCCATACCCGCGTTTGTAAAAAATGTCCGTACCCGAACTCGTACCCATGTGGGCAACAACTTTAATACCCTTCCCCATACCCTTTGGGCATCTAAGTGGCCATTACCCGCACTTTAACTATGAAAAGACAATAAAAAAACATCACAATTGAAATAAAACTACGATCCAAAAAATTTCAAATAAGTTAAGTAGTTTTTAGTCTCAGGTTTAGGCTTAAATACCTAAATAAATTAATTAATTGTACACTAAAAGTAAATAAATTATTTATCATATTATATAAATTTGTATATGTGGGTTGCGGGGCTGGGTAGTATAACACCCTTACCCATGTCCGTACCCATTTAAATCCGTGGATATTACCCGGACCCGTGCCCAGACCCATGAAAGCGGGGTTTTATCCTACCCGTTGTCGGTATTTTTGCGAGTGCCCACCGGGCCTGGGTCCAATTGTCATCCCTACGCTTTACAAAGAAATTAAAAAAAAATGACTTCCAAACAATACGCAACTTTAGTTTTCTAAATTATAGCAACAACAATTCTAAAACATAACCAATGATCATACTTTTTGAAAAACTTCACGATACACAACATTTGTGGTCTCCTTGCAAACATTATTATTTTCATCCAAGATAAGCAGCTTAAAACCTTTTCTAGAAGTAACTCGAGAGACAGCGACATAGAGTTGTCCATGCGTGAACACGGCTTTAGGAAGATAAACTCCCAATCGAGATAAAAATTGACCCTGACTTTTATTTATTGTCATTGCAAAACAAAGCGTCAATGGAAATTGCTTGCGCCTGAATTTGAAGGGTAGTCCAGGATCACTCAGAATAAGATTCATCATGGGAATGAATACCCTGGTACCTGCCCTTTTTCCTGTAATTACGGTAGCAACTATCGTGCTCTTCCCTAGATTTGTAACTGTCAGCCTCGTACCATAACACAGTCCATTGGCCTGATCGATGTTTCTCATCAGCATAACTGGACATCCTACCCTTAGTTTCAACCTGTGATTTGGAATTCCAGAGCTCTTAATACGTTAAGAAATTCTGTTGTGAACCACTCGCTCTAGACATCAGAATTTTCGCCTAATCGACAAACAGAATCAGAGCTTAAATACTCTTTCTCTTCACCTAGAATTAGTGACATAATATATTCGTTAACATGGGAAATTAACATAGTGTTTTCCCTGTGCTAAGTTTTTCCCCCTAGTATGATACCCGTGCTAAGCATGGGAAATTAGCGTAGCGATAAAATTTTAATAACAGAAATATTATTTTAAATAAATTTGAAAAGTAAATGACACAAAAAATATCTCTCGAGCAAAATTAGTGTACATTTAAGTTATTTGTCATATAAGTCGGCATAAATTTAAAGTGAAGTTTGTATAAATTATAAAGTTAATTGTAATATTGTCTATTTTTTGTAAAAGGAAGTATTATATAATTGTATTAACGTATGTCATTGAAAGTTGCCTCATTTAGTAAGTAGTTGAATCACTTGCAAGGTCGTGGGTTCAACTCATGTTGTCAATGCGAGAACCTCTTTTATGAGTGATTGTAAGTAACTTTGTAAGCGCTGATCCTTGAGGTGTGTCTTGACCCATAAGAGCCTCAAGAGCTCAACTCACAAAAAATAATATGTAACAAAAAAAATATGCAAAATCTATGAGGTTAAAAAATGTCTATCTTTCTTTCACCATTTTCATTTGCATTGTTGTCACCGCCTTTAATTGAAAGTATCCATTTTCCAAACTTTACAATTTCTTCGTGCTCTGCTAATACAATATATGCCCCCAAACTCATATTCACAGTAAGTCTCGACATAATGCAGTTTTCATATAGAATGGGTGAATTAATTGAAGAAACAACAATATCATGTCATGATCTTTACCTGATTACAGGCAATGTCTGTCCGAAATCGCCACCTAAAACTATTATGATTCCACCAAACTGCTGATACTTATTGTGATGATCTATTTTTTACATGATGTTATGTACTCCATGGCCAACTACTCAAAAATAACAGCGGTGCATCATTGATGCATCATCCCAATTAATAAGTTTAATTGACAAAGTAGTTTTTCCCTAGGACTATCCTTTTTCATGGTTAACATTGATGACTTCTTAATCTCAATCATGATTGTAAATAATGAGTGTCGAGCTCTTTCACCCAGTAATGATAGAGCTACAATATCGTCGGAAGCAACGTTCAAAAAATTATCCCTTTAGATCTAACAGCTGCATGCATTTCCATATAAATGTTTTCCTAATATACCACCATAACTATATATAAAAAATAAATCATTGCTTCCAGAAAGAACAGACTTCGTGATCTTATCATATACACATCTAAGTTCGTAATTCAACATAAATTGTAGATCCTCATGTGTCTTTGCCGATTCAACTTTGTCATACTTAGCTCATCAACAATAAGCTTATTCATGAAGGTTGGCATATCATCAGTGTTTCGTCATGACATATATTTAAATTTTTTAAGCAACATTTTGTTTAGTAGATGGAGCTTTTCAATATCGATTAAACATAAATTTTTCAAATAATTGTGACAGATCGAAGATCTACAAATTATAAATAAAATTTGAAAAATTAATTTTAAAAATGTATATACAAAAATGAATGATAAAAAAGTGTAAAAATACATATGAATAGAAATAACCATTAATTTGCAACTGCTTCCTCCTTTCATACATAATCTCGTATAACAATAGTTGTCATGTGGCATCCCATACAACATTAGTGTTGCTTCCTCTATTCATATGGAATATCATCTAACAATAGTTGCCACGTTGCATCCCATGCAACACTAATGTGTGTCATTGTGCTCAAAGTTAACAGAGTCAAAAATAACGTACACAATTGTTGATCCAAACCCAAAACACTTGATTCTGTAATTCAATATATAAACACTTTACCATCTTCAAGTAATCTCAAAGCATAATATGTTTCTGGGAAGGTGTCATGTGTAAGACCATCAACTATTTTTATGCATTTGTATTTCATGCAACCTTTTTGAATGATTAATAGTATCCTCATGTAGTATAGTTCACTTACACATGTGAGCGTATAACCAAGTCTTGCAATACAATATTTTTACATGGATGTCATTGTTTATTGTCCTTAATATCTATAAATCTCGTTGGAAATTCAACATATATTAGGTCTCGACCCTATTCATATTGACAATTTCCACGAAACCATATAGGAAACCTAATGGATGCTTGTTCATTATACCCATAATTAACTTAATGTCGCGATTATCTCCAAATGAAAAACACTGTTCATTATGCAAATTTGTCGACTTAAGGACAATATTCCATTTTTGGTGCATATCAAAAGAAAATATTCTTCAAATAGCCTCGTAGAGTGAAATATATCAACTATCATAGCACTGATTTATTTCATCCACTGGCTTAAATTTGTCATGATTTTCACCATCAACTTGCATCTTTATTGTTGCCTTATCAGGACCTTAGTTCACATAATTAAAAAGGTACTTAATGGAGTTATACTTGTTACGATATTCCATGTTGAGATGGCATTCTTACATAATCATAATTAAAAAGGTACTTAATGGAGTTAGACTTGTTACGACTATCTAACTTGACAATCAGTTTCTTAATATTATCCCAAAATCGTGATACTTATATTTAGGTTAACCATCTTCATCTATCGTGGCAGTTTCTTGAAATCTCTTAGGATAATATTTTGAAAATTTGCCATCTTTCATGCGAGGAGATTTATGTCTAGCATAACCATATGACCCATGCATCATATACAAAGAAACAACATCAGTCAATCTTGTATAAAGTGTACCATCAGACAACTCATCCAATTTGCAAAGAAGAGTCTTATGTATCGTATTGTAAAACTCAACAGATACGTGGTCAATCCTATCAACATCTGCATAAAAAAATCAAATATTATATATTCAACCTATAATAGAAGTCAACCTCATAGAGTTGGATAAAAAATTACAATAGTTGATTATATGTTACTTCAAGTCATTACCATTCCGTTGGAACGAACCATCTCAGCACAAGGTTTTTGAAAAAATATTTCATGACATGTCATATATGACAAAAGTTGCATTCTAAGAATTAAAAACCTTGAAGAAATAATACCTCTAACTTCACATTGTACATGTGTCGATTTAAATTTTAATATAATAAATTGAAAGTGTTTACATATTTTATAACATATTTATAGCATCATATCATAATAACAAAATGAATTAAAAACATTAGAGAAATATTGAGAACATGTTTGTTATATTTAAAAAAAAATACATTCTACCATCTCGAAATATCCTTCTGCAAACACATGATTCAAGTAAATCAATGGAATTTAGTTAAAAATAACAAAGATTCAAAGTGAAAAAAAAAATTGGTATATAAAATATGTACATTTTACACACACACACAAAAAAATTGATTAACTAACCAACAAAGTAGTTGCAATTCTGTCAAAAAAAAAAAACAAAGTAGTTGCAATTATAATCATTAGATAAATATATTTGGTGATTGTTGAGATAGGATCTTTTTTTCATCGGATTCCAATATTTCACCTGATGATATACATTAGATGATTGGAGAAACATATTTCGTTTTTCATTTGCATTAAATACAAAATATCTCCCATGAAGCATGGTTTATTTGACTCAATTGATCTTTGATTTCCTTCTTGAATGTTATGATTGCATCAATCAAGTGTAAATTAAAATTGCCGCTGTAACAACAGTTAATTAATCATATACGCCATTAAAATTATCTGACTCAAATGAAATTAAAACTTCACTTGTAACAATAGGTATACATCATTAAAGATAATTGACTATTTCACCAATTTTCCTTAATCTTTAAGATTTTAACCTTTTTCTAAGTTATTTTAATATATTTATTTTGTATCTATTCTATTTCTATTTAACTAATGCGTAAACTTGTATAGGAAACCAATAAATTAATATACAAACTTTTTAGGAAATTTAAGAATCTCTTAAAATCGGAATCAATTTAAGGATATTAAGGCATTTCAAAAAAAGATAAGAAAATTAAGAATCTCATAAAATATAAACCAATTCGATTTAAATCAATTAAATGCTCTTAATGCAGGCAAGAATTGTAAAAATTTGATCAAACTTATTTTATCAACAATAAAGTAAATTTGTTCATTTTTTTATATATTTTAATTGTATTTTTTAATTTTTATATGTATTTCGTATTTTTATTGTATTTTGATAAAAAAATTAGATTTTAATTATAAATTGATTTAAAAATTTTAAATTTATATTTTGAAATGATTGATTTTTCATAAATTAAATTAATATGAATGCGGCAACTAATGAAAATAATTGTCAATTAATATTCATCAATTTATATATTAGAATCAAAATTATACAAATTCAAATCCATGATTTTTTTTTCTGTTATTGAATATTGATGATCTTTTTTTCTTGAAAGATGAATATTGATGATCTTATATCTGACATTTACACACATTATTTTTTAACCAAATAGAAGGTCGTATTTATTGCATGATACTAAAGAAAAGAAATGACTTTGTCAAAAAAAAAAAAATACATCAAAAGTCACAGCGTGATTAAAAAAAGAGACAAAATTGTAATAGATATTTACAAAAAAAATAGACATCACATGTGTTTTTTAATATTGTTACACGTTTATTCCAAATTGTTTTAAAGGCTATTTGATAAATATAAAAAAAAAAGAATAGACATACGACCCTGTTTCATCATGACCATGACAAACCCATCCTTGATTCTCTATGCCATATCTAAATTTCTAATTGAAAAACGAAATTAATTTTAGAAAGGAAAAAAAAGTAACAAATGTAGGCAACAAAAAGAAAGTAATTTGGAATCATATACAATAAACTGTGATTACCATAATCAAATGATATCACTATAATAATCTTTTATTCAATATAGAACATGTTGAATCTCTGCCTAAAGAGACGTTTTTTTAAAAGAAAAATATAAAATACAATGGAGTGATCTTCAATGACGTTCATTCTTCAATCTAGATATTGCAAGTCATTTATATTGTTTCCTCTATATCCAATTAGAATGAACTTTGATATCTTGAATCCACGCGCCACCGCTCATGTCCACCTAAAATAAATCAAAATACACGCATTCAAAATATCAAATTTTGTTCAAGCTCTTGTGATTAAAATAAATAATTCCAAATCCTTAAGACTTAACAATAATAATAAATGTAAATAAAAAAATATAATGAATATTAAGAAAGATAAGAGATTTCTATAGAAAATGACACAAAGAAGGGGATATATCAGAAACAAAGTCAATCTTCGGAGCCATTCGGATTGGAGAGAGATACGAAGATGACATAAAGAAAAAGAAACAAAACAGAAATGAAGGCAACTGCAGAATTGGAGTTGTGATGTGAACAAACTGCTGGCTAACAGGTCTAATTTATGGTGGATTTTTCAGGACAATTTCGTAAAACAACAACATTTAATTTGAGCTCATATCTTAGCTATTAAGCAAAATATATTATTATTATTTTTGTTTGGTTAAAGCCTTGCAATGTAACAAAAAAAAATAGAAATAACCACGTTCAATTCGACCAATCAAATGCAAGCTCATATCTTAACTATTAAGCAATATATAATAATATTTTTGTGATGTGAACAAACTGCTGGCTAACAGGTCTAATTTATGGTGGATTTTTCAGGACAATTTCGTAAAACAACAACATTTAATTTGAGCTCATATCTTAGCTATTAAGCAAAATATATTATTATTATTTTTGTTTGGTTAAAGCCTTGCAATGTAACAAAAAAAAATAGAAATAACCACGTTCAATTCGACCAATCAAATGCAAGCTCATATCTTAACTATTAAGCAATATATAATAATATTTTTTTTTGTTTTGAAAAAAATTTATTATCAATATGTTTGTAGTCGAAAATAGAAAATCAATAGGTCATAATGTTTTTTTTTGTTCGGATCGCATAGAAAGTTGCTCAATAGGTTGTTTAGTTTAGAAAGTTTTAATCTGATTTTAATACCAATAAATTCCAATAACCTGTATTTATTTGGGTCAAATAAAAAAGCTACAAATCCATGTTTATGTGATTTTATGTGATTGCAGGTCAAATTGAGAGGCAAGATCATTATATACTGCATTCGAAAAAAAATCATGTTTACCATTTTATAATGCAAACAAATGCTGGAAAAAAAAATCAATAGGACTATTATTTTAATGTCATCTAATTAGTTTAATCGGTTTCACTCAAAAAGAAAATCAGTTTGACATGTCAAATAAAAAATATAAGGAGTCAATTTAATGGCATTTAATCAGTTTACACTAATATAACAATAGTTCATCAATATAAAATTCATGGATCAGCAAAAAAAAAAAACAATTTGATAGGGTATCCATCGGTCGACGTTACAACAATATATTCCATTAAAAAAATCAAGTCTAACACCGTTCTTAAAAATAAAAAAAAGTAAACATCTACGATGTTTACGTTCCTAATGTATTCTCTACAATTTTTATACAAATAAATGAATAATACAATCCCTACTATATATAAAAAAAAAACATCTAAAAAATATTTGCCACTTGATTCCAAATTTCTTTGATACGTAAAACAATTTGTCCTTCTTCAAATTTCTCACAAACCACAGCCGAACGATTCTAACCTGATATTTCAATTTTCTTTCAAAGGGATATATCAAAAACGAAATCAATTTTTGGTGTCATTTGAATTATAAAGAGGTATGAAGAAGAAACAATATAAAAAAGTAAACAAATAGAAAGAGAGATGGAGTTGTGATGTGAAAATTTGCTAACCCATATGTCTAATTTATAATATGTTTCACAGGGTAATTTAGTAAAATTACCACATCTATAGTTGACCAAGAAAATGATACATTTTTGCTCTTTTAAAGAACACAATAATATAATTTTATTTTTTGTCTGTTTTTGATACGTTATTAAAGTACACAAAAAGAATGACTAATTTATAGACATATTTGATAGGTTAGTTTAGTACATGTGTTTTTCTTTCTTTCTATACACATTGGGCAATTCTGAATCGAAATTAAATTAGAGGATTCACACATTCATTACCAATTTAAAGTCATGTTTAATACAATGATCTCTCACATAAATGTGTGTAACATTACTGATCATCTTTAAAAACAAAAAAAATTAATAAAGCAATACGTTTTTTCTACCACAGAATATATTAATCCATATGTCCTGATTTAAACTCATATTTTCCTTTCTAAAGCAATACGTTTTTTTTAATAAGAATTCCTGAACGCATATTTCCTTTTTAATAAGAATTCCTGAACGCATAATTCCTGAACTCATATTCCTGAACGCATATTTCCTTTTTTTTCCTGAACGCATATTCCTGATTTTTTCTAAAAAAATCATTTATGATTTAAAAAATTATGTTTGCAACATCATTAAAAAAATTATGTTTGCGATAAAAAATTATGTTTGCAACATCATTAAAAAAATTATGTTTCCTTTCTAATCTAATTTCAAATATTAGAATTTGAAATTGTAAAACTTCCTTTTATACATAAACATTAAATACAAATTTGTGAGGATGAATGTGGTGAGAGTATTTTGTGAGGATGAATGTGGTGAGAGTATTTGTAAAAAGAATAAGATGAGAGTGCCACGTGTCATAAGAATAGGAGGAGAAAAAACATTTCCATAAAGGGCTATGGAATAGGCCGTAAATTTATATTATATAGATATAGATATAGATATGACATCAATTCCGTTTTCTTTATCGTCATTGACCAACAAAGTATATTTTTACCACTATAGATATTATTATTATTTGTAACAAAACTATTATTATTATTATTATTATTATTATTATTATTATTATTATTATTATTATTATTATTACTACTACTACTACTACTACTACTACTACTACTACGAAACCAAACATGAAAATCAGTACATGTCTCGTCCTTGTTAAGGAAAACAAAAAAAAATGGAAACTTTTTTTTTGATACAAATTTTTGTAAACTTAGTCACTAAAATAAAAATATTGTATTTAAAATTATTACGAAACTAAAATAAAATCTCAAAACATTAGTTAAGATATTTTCGATTGAATGTATTGATGTGTTGACCTGCATTTTTTTGTAGACACAAAAAAAAAACTCATTTAAAGTACATATTAATGTACGGATTCTCACAAACCAAAGACGAACAATTCGAACCCTGATATTCCAACTTTCTTTGGAAGGGGATATATCAGAAACCAACTCGATCTTTGGGGCCATTTTGATTTGATAGAGAGATATGAAGTTGACACAAAGAAAAAGAAATAAAATAGAAAAACAACTGACGTTTTCTTGATAAACTAATTGTGGTATACTTTTTAGTCCAATAAAAATAGTCAATAAAATAATCTTATTTTTTTGGGTGCCAATAAAAACGGTTCTATTTCCTTAAAAAAAATGGTTCTATTTGAAAGTAACTAATGCGCCTATTCAATTTAGAAAAAAAAAAACTTAGGTACAATTTCTTAGGTGCTTTTTGTATGGTTCTTAACTAAATTCACTTTGATTTTCTTAAATTCATAATTTTCTCAGAGAAATTTTTTGTAGTTTTAGTTAAGAACCATACCAAAAGCACCAAAAGAATTGTACCTAAGTTTTCCGCGGGCCTCTTCGATTTGTAGTAAAAAAATCTTTTTTTTTCTAAGAATGTCTAACAAACTTGTTGCCGTCACAAAAAATTAAAAATATTTAATCCATTTTCTTTTTTTTTTCTAAGAATGTCTAACAAACTTGTTGCCGTCACAAAAAATTAAAAATATTTAATCCATTTAATGTCATTATTAATAATATCTTAAACAACCATTATAAGATGACTATTTATTCTCAATCTCCATTTATAATTGAATTAACATATTTTTTATAATATAAATTATAATATAAATGATATATATGGTTACAAATATAAATATAGAAAGTTATTGAAATCCAAATGCTTGAGAATGCTTGGTTTCTCAAGAGTGTTTTTCAAGAGTGCCACTTGTCAATGCCATATTGAAACTTGAAAAAAGGGTCCTAAATTTATAGAATATAGATATTACAGTATTAGTATCAGAAGAAATTTCCATTATGTGTCGGGTCCAAATTTTTATTTGATATAGATGTGTCGGGTCCAACTTGGAAGTTAGTAGAATGCTGACCTTAGAAGATTTCAAAACCTTCCTACCATTAAAATTGTAGTTCATTAAACCTCTTTTTACACATAAAATAAATTAAAAGTCAAAGAAAATAATAGTAGCATCAGCAATAGTCCAATTCTAGATTTTTAGTATGGGAATAATCGCTACCACAATATATATAATTTTCATAAATTTTGAGACCCTATATATACACATACACATGTATTCATGGTCTGATTTGTCTCAAAATCCAATCACCAACAAATACTTCACTCTAAACATGGAACAAAACTTTCTTCTCTACATCATTTTCCCTTTCATTTTTCTTATCACTATAAAACTATTATTCTTTAGAAGATTCAAAAAACTTCCACTATGCCCTCCTTCTTTCCCCATAATTGGCAACCTCCATCAACTTAAACAACCAATTCACCGCTACTTTCATGACCTATCCCAAAAATATGGTCCAATTTTCACACTTAAATTCGGGTCTCAATTTGTAGCTGTTGTTTCATCAGCATCCATTGCTGAAGAATGTTTCACCAAAAACGACGTAATTTTCGCAAACCGTTTAACGTCTATCAAAACCAAGTATCTTGGTTTCAACAATACAAACATTATTACCTCGTCTTATGGAGATCATTGGCGCAACTTACGTCGTATAAGCTCGCTTGAAATACTCTCCACTCATCGTCTCAACTCCTTTTCCGAAATCCGAAAAGACGAGAACATGAGGTTGATTCAAAAGCTTAGTGAGAATTCTCACAAAGATTTCACAAAAGTTGAGCTTAGACCCTTGTTTGCTGAGCTAACATTTAACATAATCATGAGAATGGTTTGTGGAAAACGTTTTTACGGGGATGAATCTCATGATGCAAAAAAGTTTAGGGATGTTATGAATGAGGTGCAACAGTTTGGGTTGGGGTCTAACCTAGGTGATTTTATTCCTTTATTTAGATGGTTTGATTTTAGTGGTTACCATAAGAAGATAAAAAGTGTTGGGGAGAAGATGGATGCACTTTTCCAAGGACTTCTTGATGATACTCGTAATAATAATAGAAAGGAAAATAAGAATACCATGATTGATCACCTACTTTCCTTACAAGAATCACAACCTGATTATTACAGCGACCAAATTATCAAAGGGCTTATTATGGTTAGTCACTTATCATTACTCCTCTATAATCTTTAGTCCTTTTAAATAATCAATTTTTTTTCTTAGATTTCAATAATCTTCATCATACTTAATCTCAAATACTCTTGTCTATAAGACCTAACTCAACAGACAATATTGACGCTACTAGATTGTACATCTTAGAATTTCGATGTTAGCCGACAAAAAACAACTCTTACCATCCATAGAATATCTTCTTTTTATCAATTATTTGTCAAATTAATTACTCGTCTATTTTCAATGTACGGCACCTTATAATTTTTTACCCTCAAATGTGTAGCTCAATGGTATGAATTGGTTTGATTCCCATCGTTAACAATTTTCCACTCTCCTAACAAATTAACCACTAACATTAATCTATTTTAAAAACTAGTTTTTTGTAATAGAGCGTTCCTATGTAGTACGACAACATTTTCAATCGACGAACGGCGAAAAGTTATTTATTGTGATATTGGAAATTCTCAAATTAGGTTTTTGCGGAATATAAAAGCCATGTTAGTGTTAAACGGTGAAGATGATTGCCACGTCTATCGTCAAGTTTCGTCTGGTACCATTCGGTATTTCTCTTTTTAATATATATGGTTTTAGGTTTTGTCAGGGTATAAAGGAAAAAGATTGTTTAATTGTAGTACCTTGTTTTCTAACTACGGTGAGGTTTCAATCAATGGTTTGAATCTTAACCATCGATTTCTTTTTTTTCCACGTGTCATAAATCTAAAAAGAGAACCGAAAACTGGAGGATATAAACACTGGAGCAGATCTGAACTCTTCTAAACAAACCAAGTTTTGGAATAAAACTATAAAAAGCAAAAGATGAGGGATTAATCGGAGTGTTGAAATTAAATTAAAAAAAGATGTGGATATTCAATAATAATAACTAAGCATTATCATATAATTTCATAGAATGTTTCTTGTTTGTTTTGCAGTCATTGATATTTGCTGGAACAGAAACCTCTGCTACAACGTTAGAATGGGCTATGTCTAATTTGTTAAACCATCCAGAGATAGTAGAAAAAGCAAAGATTGAATTGGATAATCACATTGGACAAGAGCACCTAGTTGAGGAAGTTGAAGCTAGCAAATTAAAGTACCTTCAAAATATTATCTCTGAGACTTTACGGTTGCATCCAGCAGCACCAATGTTGTTGCCACATTTATCATCTAAAGCTTGTACTGTGGGAGGCTATGATGTCCCTCAAAACACCATGCTGCTGGTGAATGCTTGGGCTATTCATAGGGACCCAAATTTATGGGATGACCCTATGAGCTTTAAGCCCGAGAGGTTCGAGGATGGTCAAGAAGCAGACAAACATGGGTTTATTCCTTTTGGGATGGGGAGGAGGGCTTGTCCTGGGTCGGGCTTAGCCCTAAGAACTTTGAGCTTGACTTTGGGATCTTTGATTCAATGCTTTGAATGGAAAAGGATTGGCAAGGAAGAAGTTGATATGACTGAAGGACGTGGAACTCTGTTGCCTATGGCCATTCCATTGGAGGCACAATGCAAAGCTCGTCCAATAATCAATAACATTTTCTCTTAATAATTGTGTGTTTGCCAAAGATTCAAATTGATAAGATCCTTATGAACAAATGTATTTACATCAGTGAGTATGTATTCTTGCTATAACAAGCTGTGTGTATTTTTTTGTAAAAAAAATACTGTGTGTATGTTCTGTCAAAATGCTACAAGGAAGTCGTGATGTTTTCGCTCATATTTTTTCGCTAGAAGCAGCATTACCCTTAGATCATTAACATTTTAAGCGTTGAAAATTAAGGCAATGATATCACGAAAAATTGTAGTATTATGAATCTCCTTTATGATACTAATATTATAAGTTACAACAACATGGAGTATATCATACAACAGAAATTGCAGTCCAACCAAACACAGTGAATGTCTCTTACAAACACAACAAACGAGCATACAAATAAAAGCAAAGCATGGTAATTCATGATAGTCCATTTTTTTTCCAGCAAGATCTAGGTGCTCTCACTCCTATTCGGCTTAGACGAGACATAGTCCTGTTAACAAATCACAATCTATCATATATGTATGTTTTGATTTCGTTATATATCCGATCGTGTAAAGAACTTTGACACTCATAATGTATATGAATTAAATTCTTAGAATTTGATCTATCAATAATAAATAAGATATCTCTCTCTCTAAATGAATATATCATATACCAGATGTTCATGATCAAGGTTAGGAACCCAATCATTTGTGGCAGGGTTGCTTTTATAGCCTCTAAATTTGTTTTCACCAACATCAACATGGCTTGCAGGTAACTCAATCTCATATCCACTTTCACCTCCTTCTCTAACCGCTTTTATAAACCCACTTCCTGTCTATTTTCACAGTTCAATACCAAAAAAACATAATCACAAAAAAAAAAAAACATAAATAAATATAGAAACAGTAAAATCACGAACCGTATGATGTTGTTTATCAATAGAAAACAACTCTTGGTAATACTTTGTTTCCACAAACTCATCTTGTGTATCTACTAATCCCTTTGAGGAAAGTATAGTCTGAGAATTTGATTGAAGAGTTTGAAGTTTTTCCAGTTCTGGTATGTTGTGTTGAGAAAAAGTGGAGTCAACGGGGTTTTGTTGTGTTTCAGGTTCGCTTCTGTTGGGTTTGATGGGTCGTTTTGGTGTTAAAGCATCGAATTGAGCTTTGATTTGGTTAGTGATCTTGGTTTGTTCCTCGGTGTTCAAAACCTCGTCACTACGACTTGGTTTTGTAGTTGTCAACTGTCCTACCATGATGTTGTTGTTGTTGTTGTTTGGGTCTATAGTATAGTGAATGGGGCCAAAGCGGTGTTGGAGGATTAGTACTAGAATTTATAGAGGGAGAAAGTGACAGAACAATAACAATAGTATTAGCTGATTAGTTGAGTAGGAAACTCAAACAAACAAAACTATGGGCGTTGAAACTATGGATTTCGTATATGTAGCTGGTTATTGGTAAAGGATAACGTGGTGGTTAAATAAAAAAAAGAAAACGCTTATGGTTAAAAATATAATTTTGTAACAAGAAATCTAAGAATGTCAACATGATCTAGAGTGATTAGAATGATAGCGTTTGTTGAGCAGCAACCGTCGAAATGTAAGTTGGGGTACATTGTAAATAATATGTCCACGTCAGTAAGAGAGCAAGATGGAGAGGTATTGAAAGGATAGATAGTATGTCCAATGCATGTGTGATGAATTGAACTTTTTATAGGCTTAGTTTCGAAATTGTTGGTCGTTTGGTGGGGGCTGTTAAAGAGCGGCGTGCCATCAATGTCGAACTTTGTTTATTACATGTCGTTGAGACTTGAGACGTTACAAAGTGAATGTCTTTAGTTAGTCGCTGAAGGAATTTTGAAGAGAAGAAAGAAATTTTGAATTCTAGATTATCTACTTTTCCATGTTTAAGATGTGTCTAGTCATTATTTATGTTACTTGCGAAAAAAGTTTTAAAGTTGAAGAATAGTGGCCTCGTTTAGATGATACCCATTTATAAATATTCTATTATGTTCTAATCTTTCTTTTGGTTAATGGATTTGAGAAAAAAGATAAATACGCAAAAGAAGATGAGAAAAAAGAGAGGTCTAAATCTAATAACAGCTAAAGTACTTGTTAAAAACGTATCAGAAAGGTAAGGTCAACCGTGAGACCAAATCTTCAAGGAAGCATCTAAAGGTGCTCCTTCGTTACAAATCAATTTATACATACATTCCCTCCCTCAACTTAAAGTCAAAGTGTGGTTAAAGTGTAAATTGTTATTATCAAATACTTAAACTGTAATTGCCAGCAAATTTTGTAAACAAATAAGTTATGATTCTACATTTCACTGTACTAGAATGATCTTCCTTGCAATCACCCTCATCACAAATTGTTCCATTGCCATATGTTTGTAAATGTTAGTATTGTAAATTTGTTAGTATTATAGGGTTCGAACCATTGACATGCCCATTCTGCTTCTTAACTCTCACCCCAACCATAAAAAATGATGAAAATTTATGAAGTATTTTGTCCAAACTAAATTCAGGGAATTTTAAATGACACTTAAAAATTAAGAATTTAAAATTATTTTTGCGCTTATTTTTTTTCAAATATTGCATATTGATCCCTAAAATTTCAAAATTGTGAACTAGTCCCCATTTTTTCAAATTTCAAAATTGATCCAAATTTTTTAAAATTTATAAATGTAGCCTAAAAATGTTAACAAAATTTTTTGTTACTCTATCTAAAGAAAAGCTTTTAGAAATGAAGATAATTCAATTGAATAATTTGAATTGCATAAAATGCTAAATTTTCTAAAATTTTCAATCAACTCATCTAAGCACACTCTAACATTTCAAGAGCATGTTATTCTTGAGTGTTGTTTTTGGATTTCCAAACTGTTGTATTTGGATTTCCAAATTCTATTATCTACCGAAGTTGTTACTAGGTTGAGTCACGACCAGGTCTCTCTTTAAGACGTTTCGTGGCACTACCCAAATTGTGCAAGGTGGACTATCAATCACGCCGCCTCCAGGATAAAACAAGCCCAGCTACAACTGTTCGATTAACTACTGCACTGTAGAAAATCGTTCGAGATTTACACCTTCGAATATGGTACTAAGACCACTCTTTAATACTAAAACCACTTTAATATGGTATTATTACCATTCTATATGGTGCTAAGACCACTCAAATATGGTGTTTCCACCATTCTAACCTTTAAGTTCTCCAAACTTTCAATATGGTACTACGACCACTCAAATATGGTGATACCACCATTTCTCCTCAAATGGAAAAAATATTTAAATAATTTATATACTATTAAGATCATTCTTAATTCCGACGGGACATTATTATTACGAAAGGGACTATGATCTTAATAGTACTCTATATTCTGAAGGGACATATATTATTGAAGGGACTATGAACTTAAGAGCACTCTTAATTCCGAAGGGACATTAAACCGAAAAGGGACTATGGTCTTAAGAACACTCTTAATTCCGAAGGGACAGAAAGGAGTAGAAGCAGAAGAAACTCGTTAACACAAGTCGGAGGGAGAAGAGAGAAACCGCACAGGAAGCATCAACTATGCGATTTGGTGTGTTTTTTGAACTGAGTGGTGTCCTCTATTTATATAGAGATTCTGTAACTGTTTTAGCACAAATTGCGACAACGGTTACTCTTAATGGATAAAGTTAAAATGAAGTTTATCCATTAATCAGTTCAACAACACTTGTGGATAGGATCAAAAGAAACAAATCCACAAAAGTGGAGGAAACAAATTATTGGATTTGAATGAACGAAATATAAGAGATTTAATTAAATTCTTATTCTTATCACAACCACCATAAGTTAAATTTATGGGAAGTGATATTCTCGAATAAAAATAATAATTGCTATTATTTTTATCATTATCAAGTATTTAAAATTAAATACTGCAATTTAAAAACTACTAATGTGTGTGTTCTATTTTATATGGGACCCCCACACTCTATTTTTTCAATTAACACAACATTAGATCAAAGTATGATTACTTGGTGTTTAATCTTCCAATTTATTTTCCAACATCACACTAATGTTCCAACATTGAGCATCATCATCACACAATTGAATTCTTTGCAATCATGTGGTTACAAATTTGTAGTATTAATTGAATTCAAACTACTCATTTTAAGTTGTATTTTAAAAGCTTATTTGATATTACAAAATAGATCTTTCAATCTTGATTCTACAACTATGTTCTTTTAGTCTCAAGAATCTGGATTTCATGTATGTATGAATAGCACTTTGATTATTACCTGCGTATTTCAGGTCATATATTGATTGAAAAAACTGATTTTGTTCGTGCTTCTTGAAGTGTTATGTGCAAGAATAGTACGAATCCGATGCTCAAAGGGAGCAGTAATTTGCATACTATCATATGCAAGAACAAAGGAATCTTGGAAGTGTTAAAAGATCCCAGATCCATACTTGCTAAAAATAAATAAAAATTGTTTACTGTTTTGTGAGAAGACGGTTTGTTTAGGCCTTAGCATGGATGTTGTGTTGTAATTGTTCATTTTCCAAGCTCATAAATTTTTATATAACGAAATAAAAATGACAACAATATAGATACCAAATTTTTATTTTATTTTGTATATACAAGATACCTTTTTTCATACTCAATAACTATAGATACCTAAATGTTGTATAGACAACAGTTTACAGTTACACTATCTATATATAAATGGAAAATGCTATTTATCTAGAAAAATAGCATCAAGAATTTTTCAAGACACATGTGGCAAGTTTTAATTGCATGATTTATTTGTCTACTTCCTATTTTTCAGCCACACCTCCTTGAATTGTGGCAAATAGTGCATTGTGATTGGTTGCTCTTTATTCTTGAAGAATTCTTGATGTTTTTTTTCTAGATATATAGCATTGCTCTATATAAATTATGTACAGAGCTGATCTATTATCTGCTCAAAAAATAAAAAATAAAGCTGATCTATTATACGAACCCATATGTAAACTACCCATTTTATAGTCAGTACTGAGAAGAAATTGTTTTATATGCCCCTCATTTTTGCTCAATAGCTCTTCAATATATCGGAATGTATCTTCCGATGACACAAACATATCATAAGATATGTTTTGATCGACTTTTTTTCATCGGAAGCTATTTTTCGGTCGGCATTTTTTCACTGTATCAATGACCTGGGCCTTTTTCACTGGGCCCTGAAGTCATAGTATGGACTTGGCCACCAATCAAAACCCTGAAAACATTGTTTGCCTTCTCTTTCATGATCTTTAGCCCTTTGATAGGTTTATCAATAACCTTTAACTTTAGCTCATTGATAGGTTCATCAATGGCCTTTACTTGGGAGGGATAGCCTCTACAATTTACTGTGTTTGGCCTTGTTACAGCCAACACGATGATAACTACTGTAAGTAAAATGGAAAGCTTCATTCTTGAGTTGGCTTCAACCGTATTCCTCGAGTGCTGGAAGTATTTATACCCAAATTAAAGGACCGTGTGGGGCTAAAAATATTACTTTGGCATCTTCAACGAGCAAGCCAAACCAATGGTCTTTAGTTTGTTAATTTAATGAACGGTGAAGGGCTTGTTAGGGCTTGGAGTGGGACCAATTAAGGTATATTTGAATGAATGTATGAGATATTTTGTAAAAAATCTAATAAAAGTTTTATAATATGTTATTGATAGTTGTACTCTGCTTTTTGTTTAGTTTTTTTAAACAAACCAAAATCAAATATATTAACAATAAAAAGCATTTTTCATAGTATAAGATGTATTGGGGAGTAACACCAAAGAGAAGGAAGAAAAAAAAGTTGTTAGCCAATGTCCAAACAAGAGAAGAGGTTAAGCCACCAACCATGATAACCAAAAGTTAATTTAACTTAATTTGCTTTCATCCACCAATGGGATAATAACTTGATTTTATTCAATAAATGATGAATAAAGTCTTCCCCTTGGCTAAATATTCTATTATTCTGCTCTTTCCTTGTTACTCAAACACATGAAAACCAAATTACGTACATAATAGATCGTCGAGCTTATGAACCACCTATTAAATAGCCAACTGTATAAAATGGTTTGAGATACTTACAGGATCAACCGAAGAGAAATCAAACCAATGACGAACATGTTGCCAAATGTTGCTAAAGAAGTTATAATCCAATAAACAAGTGATTAGCCGATTCTGTAGGACCACACCCAGTCACACAAAGCTCTAAGTCTTGATTAATGATGCCTCACCTAAATAAGTTGTCTTGGCTACGAAGCCGATTTCTGAGAAGGCACCAAACAAACATCGATACTTCAAAGGAATGTCCTTATGCCAAAGTAAATTTGAAACAAGTGAATGAAAATGAGGAACAAAATTAACTAGCAGTTCATATGTTCCGCTGACAAAATAACCAACAATCAAATCTAATTGTCATTGCCAATGATCACCACTGTCAACCTATAAAGTAACATTGTTAAGTAAAGTCCTACACTCCCATATCAACTCCTCCTCCTACACAAACAACCGACGCCGCCATTTTCAAGCCTCTCTTCCCTCATCTCAACTCATAAAAACATATATATGTCACCGACATCCACCAATTCTCAGACAACTTCAACAACATCTTAAACCTCTCCTTAAGAGGAATACCCCCTAACCAGAAGTATGTATCAAACTCCTTACCCAAATAAATAGTATCCTAATCGATTCAAGAAATTTTTCTAATAACCTCGTCACACAAAAAACGATTAAATAAAGATTCTAGAGACACATAAATAAAACCATGTTTCATTGCATCAATATTTATAAAGATATTTAAGAATTAATATAAAAAGTTGAGACAATATTGATCGAATATATTTGTTAAAAACAGTTAACTTGATTGGGTGGTAGACATATTCCACTAAAAAAATAAAAATTTAGACATATTACACAAACAAATAACACAAATAACATAATAGAGCAATAAAAAAAAAGTATGATTATGTTCATAGAGAATATTATATTAAAAAAATTATTGAAAATAAAAATTATTTTTCTTAAAATAAAATTGTGTATTCATTTGTTTGTTTTTTTTGCAAAATTCTCATTAAAAAAGTAGTAGTTGACAGGAACCTTTGACAGCATAAAAAATTGACTCAAGAATATTTCTATATTGTTTCCCTTACAAAAAAAGTCTATATTGCTTGGGAAACAATGAGGATTTACCCTCCAAGTTTTTCGTGCAAATGTTCGAGGTGGGAAATGAAGTCCAGGTGCAAAAAGTAAAGTAGAATCGATGGAATATATGAAATATCAATTCATCTTTGTACCAAAAATATTATATTACATCTTTGTACCAAAAATATTATATTAATTCATCTTATTCATAACGATTGTCATATTATTCTAAAAAGAATATTATTACTTTTAGTTCCAAATTTAACTTAAAATATTTTTTCTTAATTATACCCTCTAAATAATATTATGCAATCACTTTCAAATTATTATTCTTCATTTTTATGACGGAAAAAATACATCAATAGTTAATGGAGAAAAATTAATAAAATCACAATTATCTTTTTTTCAATTATGATTTTCTCATATGTGTATAAAATGGTCAAGTGTGACAAGGGAGAGAGTGCTGAATTTCAAAGTAGGCACACATTTAAGAAAAAAATATTATTTATATCAATTTGTAATACCATTTATCGTAAGGGTGTTCAAAACCGAACAAATCCAATAAAAAAACCGCAAACCGAACAAATCTAAATCGAAACCGCAAAAAACCGTATTTGGTTTTGATGTATTCGGATCACTGTTTTACCAACCGCATGGTTTGGTTCGGTTTGCAGTATTCATTTTACCAACGGAACCAAACCAAACTGCAACATAGGAAAAATGTTAATTAAACCTATATCACATAAATCAATACTCATAAAAACTTATAAAATTTGATATATGTTTCCTCTTGTTAAGTTTCTTCTTTGTTTTTTTATTTCAAAAATATATGTATGTACCACTTGAAATTTTATAGAATGATAAAATTTTAGTGTTTTACATTTCTTACATAATAGAATTACTTTTTTTTCACGTTTTTAATTTAGTTTATATTGTTTGGTGAAAATAAAATCGTAATGTTTAATGAAATTTAAAATATTGTCGAAAACATTGCTGTAAATATGTTGTGTTATAACTTTTTAACTCGATTTTATTGTTGAAAAAAAATGTATTGTCTTAAAAAAACACATCAACAGATCCAACCCAAACCACATTGGTCTGGTTCGGATTTTGTTTTAAAAGTCAACCGAACCAAACCAAATCGCATGTTTTTTTATCTTGCGCTTCGGATGACTTTTATCCTCAAAACTGAATCAAACCGCACCACGAACACCTCTAATTTGTTGAATATTTTTCGGAACCATTTGCTGAATCTTATTTGCAGAAAACCATGATCCTTAAACGGTTTCTCGGTCAATGGCTCAAGTGTTGATTCCAACCTTCGACCACATCCTCGTCTAGAAAATTGTTTCTCGGTCCAAGATCTTCGCCGTATTTTAAAGACTCGTACATGATCAACAATTAGTTGTTTTTTCTTAAGAATTTTATACGGACCAACAATTAGTGCAAATCAATATTAAGTGGGTTTAGGCCCCGTTTGGATTAAGCTTATTTTGAGCTTATGAAAAATAGTTTGTGTAAATAAATAAGTTTTTATTTTAATTTATAAGCTCTCACTGACGAAAATTGTATCTTCATAAATTGTTTTTTCATAAATTACCTTAAAAACTTATAAATAATACATAAAAACTTGTTTATTTGCATAAGTTGTTTTATCTAATCTCTAAAATAAGCTAATCCAAACAGGCGTAATAAAAAAATTCAAATAAACGGGCGTAATAAAAAAAATTCAAATTAGTCACTACACATTAACAATCGGTTGTAGAAAGTTTTCTGAGAATCAATATCTTGATATCTATGAATTTATTTAGTGATCAATTTAGAGAATTATTTTACCGGTTAAAAGTTTGGTATAAAAAGGTCAAATTTAATTGTTATTTTTTTAGATCATTTAGGAGACGATTGCAAAATAGACATTAATATCACTTTAGTTAATAAATAGTCTCTCATACCTGAAAAAAGTGATATGCTACATGATGTTAATTTAAAATATATCATCAAAATAAAATATATCAAAACTACACCAAAAAAAATAAATATCATCAAAACAACAATATAAATATATTATATAACATAATATTAAGTGATAAAAATAAAAACAATTTTTATTCTGGAATCATAAAAATCTTTGACTTACACACTTGTTTTGCTTATTCCATTTTCACTTTTCACAATTGACGGACAACAAAATGGTGCATAAAGCTCGAGACAACTAGAATCCTCAATTGATGGTCTCTAGTCATTATCTAAAAATGAAGGGAGCGTAACAGATGTCATTTTTTATTTTGTTATGAGGAAGGTAAATTAGACTAAGCTACAAAGGAATGCTACCACAAATCACAATAAAAGACAAGTGAGAGGAATACGTATCCTGCTATGAACTGTCTTCTATTGCCAACTTCCAACCCTAACAAAATGCGTGCGTGTATTGATTTTAAGGAGACCAATCAAGAGAGAACCTCCTAAAGAAGGTCACAAGAAAATTGGAAGATGCGTGTATTTATTTTCATTGATCCACATCTTTTTAGTTGTTATTACATATATCTAAAATATTTAGTTTGGAAGACTTAGTTTAACTGACAATGTCGAAGTTGTTAGGAAGAACATTTTGCTCGAGTTTGAATCTAAGAAAAGAAATCGTAGAGGTGTGTATCAAGTAGTGTTCATCACTTCGTCTATAGACAAAAAGTATAAAACATTTAACTATTATCGTGGAAATTGTATAATATATAATTTTGTTGTAAGTTGTTCTTTTGTTTTTTACTATCTTTTATTTTGCTTTTTACATTTATTATTTTCTTGACCGTTTGCTAGCAAAACTCAATTTTCATTGTAGTGAATTTTTATTTTATTGTAGGAATCTAATTATCGTCTTTAGGAAAGAATAATTATTAACTTATTATTTAAAATATTCCTAAAAAAAAACTTATTATTTAAAATAAATAAATGGTATAGTTTTATATTTTTATTGTAATAAATAATGTAACGACCGTATTTAAGAGAAACGCAAATGATTTGAATATAACCAGAGTTCTTTTATTAATTAAAATTAAAATTCATGATGTAACTTGACCAAAAAAAAAGATAAAAATCCATGATGTAACTCTGGTACAAGATCAATTTAAAGGCTCAAGCTTTAGCTAAATTGTGAGCATCGACAACATCATTGATAAATTGATCAATACTCTTATCAGAAGAACCACCTTCCTCTAATGCTTTTTTCACACTAACTTTCAAATCCATTGCCCTCTTCTTAATCTCCTTAGCTTCTTGCCCCTCCATCACTTCCTTAATGCACCTCTCTATCTCTTCAACACTAGGAACCTCATTTACCTCATAATTCAATATCACACCATTTTCAAATTGTTTCACTATAATCTTAGCAATTGTTGGTTGGTCCAACCAATACGGATAACCAATAACTGGCACACCAGCAGTTACACTCTCAATCATTGAACTCCAACCACAATGAGACAAAAAACAAGCCACTGCAGGGTGGCTTAAAACCTTCTCTTGATTACACCATGTTACAACCAAACCTCTTCCTTTTGTTTCTTCCAAAAACCCTTTTGGAAATTCCGTAGCATCATTTTCAGAACCTTTCAATGTGGGCTTAATAACCCACAAAAATGATTTTTTGCTATTCATCAAAGCATTAGCTATATTATCAACCTCTTTTTGTGTCAACACAACTATACTACCAAATGCAATATAAATAACAGATGATTTTGGCTTATTGTCAAGCCAATCGATACATGAATCTTCAACATTCCACATATTAATCATGTTATTATTACTAACATCATTTTTTCCGATCATAAAATCCGA
The DNA here is from genome assembly GCF_051527215.1 of Medicago sativa. NCBI lineage: Eukaryota > Viridiplantae > Streptophyta > Magnoliopsida > Fabales > Fabaceae > Medicago > Medicago sativa. Next base: position 8,483,641 of record NC_140753.1, read on the forward strand.
AACCAACGGTCCAATTGTGTAAACGGGAGATAAAGAGGACATTGATTTCACACCCTCTACTTCCCATTCATAGACTGTATTAGCTATAACCCATTTCACATTAGTGTCACAAGCTTGACACATATCAACCATAATTTGTCTACAATGTTGAGGAAATGAAGGAAGCATATAAGTAGGAAAATCTCTTACCTTAAGCAAAGGAAGTCCAGGTAATTGAACTATCTCATTAGGGTTATTCAAATCAGGAAATGAATTAACCTTCCTAAAGTAACGATAAGAAATAGAAAATGTAGCACAAGGTTGCATCCAAAGAAATGCAACAGGTATGTTAAGTTCATTAGAAACATTTTCAATATTTGTCAACAAAACAGGATCAACAATTATGCAATAATAGTCACGTACTTTGGCAAGGTTTGTTATGAGTGTTGACATATTTTTGGCACCAATTGTTTTCATGGAATTGATAAAGGTTTCACTGTTTTTCTCACGATCAAAATCAAGGCTAAGGCCATCAGAGAAAAACTCAAATTGGATTTGTTTGTTTTGGGAAGGTTGTTGGTTTAAGGTAGTTGAGGGGACATTGTGGGCATTAAGAATACGGTTTTGGACCAACTCGGTTGTGACTATGGTGACATGAACATTTTTTGAAATAAGGCGGTTGGCAAATCTTAGGGTAGGATTAATGTGTCCTTGTGCAGCATTTGACACAATCATCACACTCACTTCTTCCATTGTGGCCATTTTTTTTTTCTCTCACAAGGGAATATAATTGAAGCTAAATGTTTGTATACTTAGGTGTTGTATGAAGGATCCATGGAACACTATCTTATATACTATGTGACTTCTTTAACTAATTTTTTTTGTTTGGGTACAAATTCGATTTATTTAATTGTTTGGTCAAAAAGTTGGGTCAAATAATTATAAACACATTTAATAACATGCTATAATAATATTGAGTATTACCGTATTAGTAATTCCTTCATAATTTGGTCAAATGAAAATACATTCAGAAAAAGTATTACTTTTAGAAGAAGAAAAAAAACTTTTTTAGATTAAATGTTTTTCCTCCAAATTCGTAGAATACATTGAAAATAACACATATTCAATGTAAAATAAAAGAAACCTCATAATTAAGTAAAAACTGTAAGATGTGTATTTTCCTCTTTTCAAAAAAATAAAATATGTATTTTCCTCGTAGAAAATAGAAATTTTGATTATTAGAAAATTTGTAACAATTTTAGTTATTACTAGAAAACACAGAGTTGTATCGTCTTTTATATATATAAAAAAAGAGGAAATAACATAAGAATTAAGGAGTCCTATAAGTATAGTTCAGTTTAAGGATAATTTGTGTAGGAGTTCGGGTTCGAACCTCGAATTCCCCATTTTTTCACACATAATGTATGTGAATCTAGCCACTAGACTACTTGACAAAAAAACATAAGAATTAAGGAACAAACTTAGGGATGTTGCATCCCATTGCATCAAAATATAACTCAAGTTTGATGCAATGTCATCATAAGAGAAGGAGGAAGAGAATCCATAATAGTCTTAATCAAAAGATCTATGGTGACTCAAGTTTGTCAAAAAAATGTGATCATAAGATAGGATGCATAGCAAATATACATGAAAATGACTTAGATTCATTTTTTAGTTGTCTAAAGTTAATTGTATAATTAATACTTATTAGCTCTTAACTTATAAATTCTACTATGAAAATGGGACGGATCTAGGATTGAATTATTAGTGGGACTAATTTTTTTTAAGGAAGCGAGACTAAAAATTTTGACGAAATAAATTACACAAATAACAACATATATATGTACTAATCGTAACAAATCATCAATCACTTTTTTCCTTGTGTAGTGATATTGTTTATATTTTAGTGAAATTTAATTTTTTAGTTATAATTTAAATAACATCATAAAAATGATAAAATAAGTTAAACGAATGTTAAATTTAGAGTAAAAAGTCTCAATCCAAAAATGGGTCTCCCCTTTTTATATATATATATATATATGGGTTATGATAGAAGACACCTTTTGTGAAGGTGTCTTTTATCAAGTTACTCTATGAGCATTTGTTAAAAGACACCAATTACTTTTTATGAAGGTGTCTTTTATCAAAGTTATAACTAAAAAAGTGAAAATCACACCTTGAGGTGTGACTTGATAAAAGACACCACACTACTTTTTATGAAGGTGTCTTGTAACATAACCCTATATATATATATATATATATATATATATATATATATATATATATATATATATATATATTTATAGATAATGCATGGCGCAAGTTGCAAAATCGTTATATATATATATATATATATATATATATATATATATATATATATATATATATATATATATATATATCAATGTTGCAACATACTCCCTCTGGTCACATTTATAAGCAAAAAACAATTTTTTAGGTACATTCAATAATTAATGTATCTAACCCATAAATGTGACCGGATACATTAATTGTTCAATGTTACTAAAAAGTCATTTTTTGCTTATAAATGTGACCGGAGGGAGTAGATAACATAGGAATCATTGTAGCTTAGTAGGAGATACTCAATTCAACGGGTTTCACCTCAAAAGTTCGATTAAGAGTTGAACTTAGGACAAACAAATATGAACACAAACGCCACACCACTAGACCAAAGAATTATATTTGGTTATTTGTCGAAATAGAACATACATATTATATAATATAGGCTTTGTATTAAAAAAAAAAAAGTATGGGTTGTATTGCCACACCCAACCTCACACATGTCCGCCCCTGTATGAAAACTTGTATTCGTGAATTTTGAGATATTGACTCATATCAGACCAACAAATTATTATATATAAGTCTTCTTCTTAATTTATAATGGGTTAAATAAGTTTTTTGTTCTTATAAATATATCAAATTTCTTTAAACAATAGTCTTTCAAATATTTTTTATCAACATTTTTTTACCTGTTTTTATGTCAATTTATGTGCATCCTTCAGAATTTTAAATTCTTTTTTTTAGCCATGTTTAATAAAAAATTGAAATCTATCTTTCAAAAATTTAATTTTTTTTTTAACAAGATGTGAATGAACTATGAACTTTTAAGCTTTTTACGCTTAAAAATTCATATTTATTTCATCTATTATTAAAAATATTAACTTTTATGGGAGATACTCTTATAATATCCTAAATATGACTATAAAAACTAATTCAAAAAGATTAATGGTACATATTGGTTTCCTTAAAATAGAGACAAAAAATGATGATCGAGATTGTTTAAAGGATCATTATTTGAATGAATAGATACTTGTGGCCGTCTCTTGAATTTCTCTTTTTAAATTTTGTTTTATTTTTTGGACAAAAAAATTGTTGAAGTTTATTTTTTTTATTATACATTAGCATGTAGACGGGACAATAATATATTCTTTTGTCCGTTTATCTTGATGTAAATATAATTTTATGCAGTTATTTTTACAAAATTGGCGCTTATATTTATCACTAATTTTTATGCAATTTTTTTTTATAAATCCGTAAGAATAATAAAATTGTAAATTAAATCGTTTAAATGAAATATAAAATCAAATTAAAAATATGGGTACACCAAAATTTGATATCTTTTTATGTCTGGGATATATATCCTAAAAAAAAGGTATAATTATTAAATAAACAGTTATTTAGGTTGATAATAATTGAAATTCTAACGCATTAGTTAGAAGATGTTCTATGTGATGTTCCAACACCAGGCACACAGAAAACGGATGTTGAGTTTAATGATTAAACGTCATGCTAACAAACGTAAAATACGTAAAAATTAATGACAAGAAAGTAAAAGGCACAGAAGGTTTGTTGACCCAATTCGGTGACAAACACACCTACTCTGGGGGCTACCAAGCCAGGAAGGAAATCCACTAGTGAAGTCCTTATTCCAAAGTTCTCAGCAAACCACGTTTACAACTTAAGACCTAGGACCTACCCGTCTTGATTTAAACCTAGGAACTCCTAGATCTGAGATCTCATCTCACTATCCCACAAACAATCACAACCCCTATGATTATAATATTACAACTCAATATAGTGAAGTTACCTTCAAACACAAACTACTACCTTGCTTCAAAGCTTTTGTGTAGCAACAAGTTACAACTCAATAAACAGTCCTATGCTTGCATCAAGGTGATACAAGAAAGACTCACAAAATAACAAAAACACAGTCCTAGACTTGCATCAAACGATACAAGAGAAGACGCACAAAGAACACAACTCAAAACCCTAAAAGCTATTATTTTGAATGACGACTTGAATGAATAATTAGGACTTAAGGTCTTGAACATATACTGAATCAACATGGGCTAAAAAGTCTTGTTGAGCTTCAAAACAATGTAGATCCTTCAAGTGATCTACGTAACAAGAATCAGTAACAAATATAGAAAGTCCTAAAAGGTAGGAACATATTTAGGAACCGCCAAACAAATCCAAAGATTCCCTAAAATGTTGTTACTCCTTTAGGAATAAAAACACAGCTGATTCTGAACAAATAACTTGTTGCTTGGCCAGCAAGAAATAAAGGCGTGAATTCCTTAATAAGATAAAGTGTGTGTACATATAGGCATAAAAACAGGGCACACTGAGTCGTGCCAGGATGTTGGAACATCACATCCAACATCTCATAAAAATGGCAAAACATGTTGGAACATTGTATCCAACATCAACATATGGATATTTGTTTTTAGCAATAATGAATCCAATACAAATACCCAACAAAAATAATCAATTGTAAATAAAATATAAATAGGAAGAGGAAAAAATTACTACACCAAAAGTTGATATAATTATTTTATAAATAAATAATATGTAATACCTCATCTGTCTCTAAATATAAGACTTTTTTTGACAACTTTTTCTTTCATACTCACATTATATTTTTACTTTCTCTCTCTATTTTTTTGGTTTTTGTGTCAATACATCAGTTTCTTTACAAATTTATGGTTGTCCCAAAAGTTGTCTTTAAAATGGTTGTTCAAATGACACAATTCTTTGATAAAATCGCAAAGAATAAGGGGAGTTGTGAGAAACCTTCCCTCGACCGTGCTTTATCCATCCTGAGCACCAACATAAATCATTGAATGGACAGGTAAAACCGACGTAATTTTTTGTATGCAAGCCCTTATTATTGGTCCAAAGTCTCGCATTTATAGGTTTATTTTTGTGTAAGAAAATGTAACTAGGAGCATTCTAACTTATCAAACTTAGAAATGATTCACCATAAGGTCTTAGGATCACGTCGTCGACCTCCAGACAATCAATGAAGATCCTATTGTTGTTTGTTGCCTTGTGACCATTGTTAGGAACAAACTTTGAAGCGCATGGTATGTCAAAGGAATGTATTGTATGTACAATATATGGATGTATTTTTATGAAATGCTCCACAAACCAAGCCTAAAAATCAAACAATGTATATGCTTAGTGATTTTGAATACTTACTTAAATACTTGCTTGACTTTGAAGAAATTTGATGGAGTATAGACTGTTGGAGTAGAGAGAGTGTGTAGGTTTGTATTTGGTTGGTTTTAAAACTAATGGTTCTAAGACCGTATCGATTTCCTGTATATAACATTAGAACAACAATTAATTGTCGTTTGAAAACGAACGACAATTAACTTTTTTTTGGGAGTGAACGATAGGTAATGTCATTTTAGGCATTTTCTTTGTTTTAATGTGCTTGTGAGCATAGGCACAATTGGTGCTTAAAGGGCAAAAATGTTTGCCAATATGGCTCTTTGGTTGAGATTTGGAGGCTAGCGTTCCTCCTAGGCCAATGGGGCCAGACCTTCTTGTCCATTCGCAACAGAAACACTTGTGCATTGTCAAAACTCATCTATACATATTGAATATGTTAAATCTCTAGTTAAAGTTGTTAATTGTAGTCAGATATTTTAGTAAGAAACTTCAACATCTACATTTTTTTGTTTGGGTGGTTTTTTAAGGGGTTTTTGATCGAGCCACGTTTATACGGCAACCGATTTCCCCTTTTTTGTATTTTTTTTCCCACCCGAGCTTATTAGTGCGCCTTGCACGGGCTCGTTGGTTAATAATATTTGCCAATTCAAAAAAAACATCTACATTTTTTTGTGAACAATGTACTTTGATATCTTTTGCAGGTGGGGGAGAATGGTGTTGATCCCAAGTTGCCCCAACATATAATACATCAGCATGAACATAGTTATGAAGGATATGAGAAGTAGTTACGACATAGGGCCACTACCACACGAGGTAGAGGTTCAGCACCGAAAGCATATTGCCATAAACATACACAAACACCACTCAACTTTTTTATTTGGGGGGGGTCAAAACTCAATACTACTCTACTTTTGGAAGCACTCTTCATATCATTGATTAATTAGGCCGCAAATAAATCATGAATTGCACATGTTGTAAATAAAATAATATCAGTGGAATTAGAAAACGATCTCGTCATCAAGTGGCCCTCAAACTTTGGATTTATACTTTTGTTAATAAAGACCGGAGACACCTTCTACATTCTTCCAAACCATTACCTCATTCCTGGGCCACTAAATTATGTATTTGAGTTTTTTTTTTCTTTTTTCAATTCTTATCTTAAATAAAAATATTAACTTTTAATAAGATGTAACATAAAATTAACTAATAATTGCTCAATACCACATACTACAAGGGATACCAAATAGTTTGTTGGAGGGTCCAACTAAGGGCTGATTTATATACCTCAGGGACAAAAGGCTCATGAAGGCTTCGTCACTTCCTATATAAAGAAGGTAACTTACCCTAATTGTATGTATTTTTTTATTTTCCCTAAAAAAATATTATATTATGCTTATACTGGCTGTGTTATTACTTATTTGTAGACTAGATCAATGAAATTAAGGGAAAATGAAATCCAGTTTCAGCATAAAAAATAAGGTAATTAGACCTTTAAGCAAATAATGCAATCCTAAAACATCACCTGCTAGTTCTTTCAATTAAGTCAATGCTTTGTGCACGAGGAAACTTCTTCCCCAAGAGTTCTGCCAACTCAACCTTATCTCGTTAATAGATATCGACCAACCTTGCTCTACTGAACCATTCCTTGTTGAAACATTAGGTTTATTATGATTAGATTAGATTAGATTGGAAGAACAAAATTTAGTTCAAGGTTGAATAAAAATACTAAACTAGATCCGTATATATTTGAGGTCCCTACATAGAAACTTCATACATATCTATAACTAGCTGTCCACCACCAACTAATGTCCCATTCACTAAACTAGCTGTCCCTAATTGCATTCCATTCATTCTCCAATAATTGCATTTACGAATCGATTCTGCTAATTCCAATTCGCTTCACCAAAGCATTCCTAATTCCATCCTCAGCTTTTTGAAAACACATCCCATTCTGTTGCTCCAATCCCGCCATGTAACTCCTCACCTCTGTTCTAATCATCTCCTGCATCACACTCAACAACTCCGCACTAAAACTAAATGGCATCACTGATCCCGATTGTTGCATCGGAACCGCCATCGGAACAGGAACAGCCGTAGTCATTACCGGAATCAAAGGGATCGCACTTGGCGGTGGTGGCGGAGGAGGTGGTGGTACAGTGTTGACAGGCTCAGTTACACGGTTTGAATCTTCAGAAGAAGAATCAACACCAACACCAACACCGGGAAGTGAGAGTGATAACGAAGTTGGAGGATCGTTCGATTTCGAAGATTTGGAAGACGACGTCGTTTCTACGAGTGGTAGAGGCGCGACGGTTCTCGTTGGCACAGGTCGGTAAACATGAGAGTTAACATGAGTGTTCACAATAGGTACGCTGGACTCGCTCACATCGGATCCAGAAGGAGAACCAGGAGAATTGGCGTTAATATAAAGACCAGTAGAAACAGGAATAGCAGCACCAGCACTAACAGATCTTTTCAACGGTGGAGATTCAGAATCATCAATCATAATAGAAGAACACTTACGTTTCAAAGTAGAGTTCCAATGATTCTTAATAGCGTTATCAGTTCGGCCCGATAAAAGCCTGGCTATTGTAGCCCATTTGTTTCCAAATCGAGCATGGGCTCTGATTATAGTATCATCCTCTTCAGGCGTAAAAGCCCGATGCTCAACTTGTGGTGAAAGCTGATTACACCAACGTAATCTGCATGATTTCCCTGACCGGCCCGGTATCGATTTGCTTATAATCGACCAGTTTCTCGGCCCGTGCTTCTCCACGAGTTTTTGAAGTGCTTCATCTTCTTCTGGACTCCATGGACCTTTGATCCGATCCATTTCTTTTCTGTTAATTACTGTGTTGTTCATGTGTAAATTATGATATGATATTATAAAAATATTTTGTTGATGAGAAAGGAAAGGAGAAAGAGGGTTTTGTGTTTGTGGTGTTTATTGGTGGAGGAGTTGCATTGGGTTGGTTTGAGGGGGTGAAGAAGTGGTTTATATCTGAAAGGTTGAAAGGAAACCGGTTGGATAGGTTAGGTTTAGGAGTTGACAGGGAGCGTTATGGGCAATCGGTACCGCTTATAACAGGGAAGCGGTTAGATTGGGATTTGGGATACAGCTGTAAACAGACACGCGTCACTTCTCAGCTGCTCCCAATTACACAAGTCACCTCTTCTTTTTTCCTCTTTTATCTGATTAATTTAAACGCGCGTTTATTACACACACGACGCTCCACTTCTTGAATAAAAGAAAGTGATTTACACGTGATGAATTGAGAAGGTGGGTTAGTTATGTATGTAAAAAGAAACAGTTCTGGAAGTTAATTAATGTAGACAAATAAACCAGAATTGATTAATTGATTAATTTTCTGAACGTTAAAAATAGAAAAAGAGCACTATAAAAAACGGAAAAATAAGGATAACGATGATAACGGTTGGTTAAGGGTTGGGTTGGGTGAGGTTCCTTTTCTTTTCTTCTGCTTTGGTTTTCAGTTTGACTGAGGACTCCAGGCTGTATAGCATAAGGATTTCGTGTGGGATTTTGAAGTTTCGTCCTTTAGTTAGGAAATGGGACCCATTTTAAAGGTGACGTGGCAGAAAACGACAAGATCGGTCGCCGAATCGGAGGGCGAATCATTACTGCTTTTCTGTCAGTCCAGCCTGTATTCTATACCTGCCACCCCCACCACCATATCATCCTATAACGGCCTATTCTAATCTCCACCTACACGTGTCGGTCATTTTTTTAAAATATCCTGTACGGAACCGGTTACTATACTTCACATTCTCCAATGCTACGGCACTTTCCTCTCAACTTCCCTTCTCCTCTTCACTAATTAATTAATTATTTATTTATCACAGTAAAGAATAAAAATTCCTCAATCTGACAATCTTAGCGTTTAGAAATTCATTTTATTTGTTTTAATACTATGATACCCACGTATTTGTCAGACATAAAATGTTTTAAAAAGGATAATGAATTGATAATATGAAAGTGGAGGGAGGATTAGGGGATGGATTCTTAAAAAAAGGTATTGGAAAAGGGCGAGAGAGGAAGTTGTCGGGGGGAGGTGGTTAGGTTGTTCAAATGAGAAAGCAAAGATATCATAATTGTGAATTGTGATGAAAAAGATCCGTATCCATTTATATTTCTGTTACTCGTACGTGGTCCGTATACTATCCACGGCGTGGACCTCGAATTTTTTTTTTTTCCTATCCCTATCACCAAAAAAATTGATATGTCTGCCCCTAATTAAAAACTATTGATAAAAATGCCCTTGTTCTCCAATTCATTTGGCGAACATAACCCCTTTTCAACACTCTCTGCAAAGTTGCAGGCTTCCCGCAGACTTTTTCTGTGCTCTACAAATTGAATGGCGAACAAGCCATTTTATATTTTTAGTTTTTTTTTTCTTTTCTTGTTTATATGTTTAAGATGGCGAGCATGTTATCATTTTTTATCCCACACCCATCTTTTTTTTAAGGGATCCCACACTCATCTTGGTATTTTTCTATTTTGGCTTGTTATGTAGATTTATTACACGTTGGATCAATGTCATTGGTATTCATGCACGTAACATTGGGTAAGGCAAGTGTCCTCTATCCATTTCATTGATGAATTTGGCACACAAATTTAATTACAACTGCCTACTTCTAACATCATTCTAGTATTTACAATAAACAATATTGTAGTGAATAATTTCAATTCATCCTGCTTCCTCAAATTTTAAACATGCTCGCCATCTTAAACTAAGAAATAAGAAAAGGAAAAAAACTAAAAATAAAAGATGGCTTGTTCGCCATTTCAAATAACGAACAAAAAAAAAAAACTATGCTCGCCATTCCATTTGTAGAGCATAGAAAAAGCTGCAGGCACCCTGCAACTTTGCAGAGAGTGATGAAAAAGGGTTATGTTCGCCAAATGAATTGGAGAACAAGGGCATTTTTATCAATAGTTTTCAAGTAGGGGCAGACATATCAATTTTTTTGGTGATAGGGGTAGGAAAAAAAATTCCTCCGTGGACCTCTTCCTCTTTCTTGATATCAGCTGTTTTTGGATTTGAGATATCAAAAACAAATTTAAAATCTACGCTCACCCTTTCCCCTTAGAAAAAGAAATCAAAATCCCATATTCTAAAAATAGAATTTTGCTCTCCACTCAGCACATTTTGCTCGCACCCTGCAGCCATGCCCAAAATGTCTCTGCGCTAGTTAACTTGCGCAAGTGTAAATAATTGCGCATGTTAAGTCACGTGACGCAAGTTAAGTGGCGCAAGACTACTTTTTTTAAATTTATTTATTATTTTCAAATTATGTTATTAACTTTATTCGAAATTATTTTGTTTATATTAATCTAAATTATTTTATTAACTTTATTCTAAATTATTTTCTTAACTTTATTTTGAAATTATTTTGTTTACATTAATCTAAATTATTTTCTTAACTTTATTCTAAATTATTGATTCGATATTATTCTTTAAATAAATACAAATATAAATAAAGGTAAATACAACATTAGAAACTAAAAGCAAATATAAAATAAAGGAACAAAATTGAGGCATAAATAATATCTCATTTTATTAATAATTCATACATTACAATAATTCATACAATAAGTTTGAACTTATTCACTATATCTACTTATTTTCTCCTTGGGGTAAAAAGTAATCAATCTTCGTGGGGTAAAATAGTGAGCAGCCTTCTTGGGGAAAATACATCATCAACCCTTGGGCTAAATTTAAATCTTGTTTTTTTTTACCACAAGAAGTTCTTTTTACCCACGGTAAAAAGTTTCTGCGGTTAAAAAAGCAGGTTTAAAATTATCCCACGGGTCGATCACTTCCCCAAGTCGGCTACTCACTATTTTACCCCGACGAAAATTGATCACTTTTTATCCCAAAGAGAATATTGAAAAGAAAAAAAAAGAAAGAAGAGAAATAGAGGGAGAGAGTGAGGAGGGGGAGAAAGTAATATGGTGTGAGGAATTAGGGAAGTATGGAGGGGTATTTATAGGTAGAAATGGGAGCCTAGGTTGTAACTACCATAAATGTAATAAAAAAAAACGTGTAAAGTTTGTTAAACACGTGTTGATTGAAGGTTGAAAACCTGACCACCGTCCAAAAAGCGTGTGTTCTTGAGGACAGACCACCGGCCAACGTGCGTGAGTTAACTCGCGCATAGGTCAGTGGTGCGTGACTTAAGTCACGCATTACTTACAACGTGCGTTAGTTAAGTCACGCTGCGTGACTTAACTAACGCAAGGGTATATTTGGAAGCAATGCAGGGCGCGAGCAAAATGTGCTGGGTGGAGAGCAAAATTCCTAAAAATATTGCATATAGAACCATGTACATGTTAAACCAAAATATTTTGTTTTTTTTTTTCTTTAACCACGGTTTCTGGGAAAAGGTTTTGGGAAAAGAGAACGTGATAATTTAATATTTGCTAGTAACCATTGTGTGAGCTATAATTGTTTATGTTCTCTCTAAAAAAAATTTGTTTGTGTTTAATTGTATGATGAATATAAATTTGTAAAAAATTAATTTATTTAGAAGTCGAACTTGAATTTTTCAGATGGTTTGTCGTCGTCTGGTGGAGCTCATTAACAATTTTTCCTCGATCGCTTGGTAAAATATATATTTTTTTGGAAAATGCTAACAAGTGCCCTAAGGGCATTGTTTAAGCATCTAAAAGTAGCAACTTTTGTATTGTAAATTGTACGGTTATGACTTTAACATGTGTTGGACTTGTATTTTCAAGACATAGTTTCTTTTTGTGGGTTCCTTGAACAATGCCCTTAGAGCACTTGTTAGCAAGACCCATATTTTTTTTGTTGGACAAAGCATAAAAATATGCAAGGTCCGGGATTCAAACCCCGACCACTACAAAAAAAATATTAAATAAACTTCTTTTAGGCATAGACACGTGTTGTTTTTGGATTTCCAAACTATTGTATTTGGATTTCCAAATTCTATTATCTACCGAAGTTGTTACTAGGTTGAGTCACGACCAGGTCGCTCTCTTTAAGACGTTTCGTGGCACTACCCAAAGTTGTGCAAGGTAGACTATCAACCACGCCGCCTTCAGGATAAAACAAGCCCAGCTACAACTGTGCGGTTAACTACTGCACTGTAGAAAACCGTTCGAGAATTACACCTTCAAATATGGTACTAAGACCACTCTTTAATACTGAAACCACTTTAATATGGTATTATTACCATTCTATTATGGTGATATGACCACTCAAATATGGTGTTTACACCATTCTAACCCTTAAGTTCTCCAAACTATCAATATGGTACTATGACCACTCAAATATGGTGTTACCACCATTTCTCCTCAAACAGAAAAATATTGTTATAATATTTATATACCGTTAAGATCATTCTTGATTCCGACGGGACATTATTATTCCAAATAGGGACTATGATCTTAAAAGTACTCTTTATTCCGAAGGGACATATATTACCGAAGGGACTATGAACTTAAGACCATTCTTGATTTCGAAGGGACATTAAACCGAAAAGGGACTATGGTCTTAAGAACACTCTTAATTCCGAAGGGACAGAAAGGAGTAGAAAAAGGAGAATGACTTGTTAAACAAGTCGAAGGAGGGAGAAGAGAGGAAAGACTCGTCAACACAAGTCAAGAAAGGGAGAAGAGAGAAAGAGTTTCCGACAACTCAATGAAACTCTTTGGTGTGTGGAATGCACTGTGTGAGCTCTCTATTTATAGAGAAAATTCACAACTAATAAGTGAGAAACTTTGGGAACAAGTAATATGAGAAACTTTGGGAACAAGTAACATATTACTTTGCGATTAAGTAATTCACATATTAGATCTAGTACAAAAATATCTTAATTGAGTACTAAAATATATTAAATTTAGTACAAAAATATATTATATTATGTACCAAAATATTTTAGCAAAACTTGGGGACTAAGAAAGCACTTTCTAATAATGATTAAATTAATTATTTAATTTATCATTTCCAAATAATAAAATATATATCAATATATATTTTTTCTCTAGTGCTTATGTACCCCCATTAATTAGAGGTACACCCCCACTATATAAACACTACTAATGTGTGTGTTCCATCCGATGTGGGACTTCCACTTTTTTCAATTCACACAACACTAGTTCTACCCAACATGGGAATTTGTGTTTAGTCTTTTTACTCAATATCCACACATGTTCCAACAATCCCCCACTTGAATTTAAAAAAATGGTTTCAGAAGTAACGTCAAAAACGTCTCCATAAGATTTGCTAGTAAACAAAGGTGTCGCCTACAACTTGAACCTTTGCATAGCAAGTAAAATTCTGATTAACAAGAGTTGCTTACAGCATTGAACTCTATCTCAGACATAGAACCCACACACAAACCTTTTCATAAGGTGTATTCTAAAAGCTCGTGCGTTTATGGCCTTGCACGTGTATCCCGGTTTAACGAACGCTCTAGGTATTCTGCCTCGAATCCCATAGGAACCGGCCCTTAATTCCACATTCGTATAGGTGAGTCTATCAAGAGTACTCCTGTAGCTATGTACTCCACTCCAAATAGAGTATATATCTCATTAAGAGTTTCTATTATCTCATCCTTCTGTCACTACAGGAATCATGCTTTCTTACTTTTAACATAGCATGTTCTATCACTTGTGACTTGTTATTACCCATTGAACCTATTTCTTGGGATCTCCAGTCATGTAGCTCGGGTTACCATCACTTGTGACCTTTGGGCATTAATCCCATCCTATTGGATGTGTTTAGGACTTTCTTTTTAGTAATTCCTTTCGTCAAAGGATTGACTAATTCTTTATCAGTACGTACATGATCTACTTTAACCGTTCCTTTTGAGAGTAGCTAGCTCTCTAATACTTTATGTGTTCATGCCTTAATTATCGTCTCTAACGATTCTCAATTTTTGTAATAGCTGCAGACTATCACAATGATTTAACACTTCTGGAAACTGTTTTATCCACTAAGGGATCTCAATTAGCAAGCATATTGTCAACTTGCTTCTCCACTAGTTTTCTCTAGTTTTCTCATCTCATATTCATTCCATAGTGGATTGAGTCAATATCATTTGTTTTAACAAACAACTCCTCTAGTGATGCTCAATATACAAACACTAGTCGCTAAATATTCATCTGAAAGATGTTCTATTTTATATCTTGTATCATTTAAGTACAATAGGTTACTCCTAGTGAAGTAATCTTAGAGTCATAGTTTTCTTAAGGCACCTCATGACTCTTTCTATAGCATGGCAATGCTTCTCATCCGTCTACTAGTAAACTTGCATAAGAGTTTCACGACATTAGCAATGTCGGGTCTAATACATTCAGTGGCTTACCTATGGACTGCCAATGATGCTCGCATATTTTGTTTGTTTAACTCCATCTCAAGTGTTCTTACACTTGGATCATAATATATGATTGCAAGTTTACGGTGAAATAATTACATTTCTTTAAGATCTTCTCAACTTTGTGAGATTTATCAAAAAAGTTCTCTTTTCTGATCTAGTAATCTTGAAACCAAGAATTACTTCAACTTTGTCTAGGTCTTTCTTATCAATGTTATTGATAAACAATGATTTCACATAATTCATAACATCAATCTTTAAATCAAATATGAGCAAGTCGTCTTTATAGAGACTTATGATCGTGCAAATATTATTTGCACTTTCATTCACTTTATACTCATTCGATAGCATTAGAATGTCAGATTTTTCATGTCACTCCTTAAGAGTTTATTTTAGACCATACAAATAATTATCTAACTTACAGACCTTGTTTTCTTGTCCATGAATCGCAAAACTTTCAGGTTGTTTCATATAGATTTCTTCTTCTAGTTCACCATAAAAAGAGGCAACTTTCACATCCATTTGGAGTACTATCGAGTTATGAACGGCGGCTAAAGGGACTAGTACTCTTATGGATATGATTTTCGTGACTGGTGAATGAATGTCGAAGAAGTCTATATTTTTCTCTGTCTAAAACCTTTGACTACAAGGAGAGCCTTGTATTCATCAACCGTACCATCAGGTTTTAGTTCCTTTTTCCAAAATCCAAATACAACCGATTGATTTTGCAACTATGAGACAAGTCAACCAAGTGTCATGTTTTGTTAGACTCTAGAAGATTCATTTCATCGTTTATTGCTTTTTGCCATAATTCAGCATCCAATGAGGATATAACTTCTTTAAGGCTTAATGAATCTTCTTCCAATGTATAAACCAAGTTCGTACTCTTTAGCATTTTTAGCTTTCTTACCTCCTTGAGGTTCTATAACATCTCGTATGATGTTTTCATAACTATTTCTAATTACATGAATGTGATTAGATATAGTGCCCCCACTAGTTCTTAATTTTTAGAAGGGAATCTAGTTTACCCCCACTAGTGCCCCCACTATTCTTTAATTTACAGGGGTACTTATTTCATAGAAATCAGCTTCTTTTAATTCTATGATCACTTTAACATTTAGGTCCTAAAACCTATATGCTTCGTTATTTATAACATACCTAATGAATACATATTCATAGGCTCTACTAGTGAGTTTAACTCTCTTGGGGTCCTGAAGCCAAATATAGTCCGGACAATCCCAAGTTCAAAAATAAGACAAGTTGGATTGTCTTTTCTTCAAAAATTTCTTAATTAAAATTTTTGTTCTTAGACTTAGGTACTCTATAAATTTCAATTTTCGTTATAAAAATTGAACATTCAAGCATATCAATTTTATTTTCCAAAATTCACAGTCATCAATAAATATGATAAAAATATCATTTTATCATTTCTAATTCATGTGTCATCAAAATACACATATTCTCTAAATTCTGATTTATATGAACTTTTGGTTCATATATCTTGACTGCAATAAATAAAATTGTTCAATCATATAACTTTAGAATTAATTCCAAGTTACTCAAGTTTTTAAACACTTGTTCGTGATCAATTTTGATATGTCAAATATTAAAATCACACAACTAATAAAATAGAAGGAGAATTTTAATTTTGAACATACCATCAATGCGCAGTCTTTTCTCGCAAGAATGCATTGTACACAAGTCTCTCTTTAAGTCTGAGTCAACTCAGTCTTATTCAATAGAAATCTGAAATTCAGATTCTTTCTTATTTATACGAAACATTTGGAACAAATTTCTCGTATAATTTCCAGTTCATCGAAAAACGCCTTTTTCAATTGATCCCATTTCTCATATAAATAGTAATGACCATTTGGATGGTAAAATTTTCCTATTTATTCCACGGTACATGATTCATGATTGTTCAATAAATAAGCTTTGATTATGTTCAAAAGGTGGCTCTGTACAATTTCCCTTTCTAACGGCAGTCGTTCCAGGACAAATGATAAATGGTTCAAACCATTATAAGCGAATAGGTGTCTCATCCTATACGTGAATGAAAGCTTTGTTTTGCTGCACACAACCCACCTGCAGTAGTCACTCATTTTCTCATAGAGACCACGTTCAACATAGTACCGTTCCTGAATTATTTCATTGAGAAAGGGATACACAAAATTCAGTGTTGTTGTTTCAAACAACAAGCACTTTATTGTTTCAGTCAAAGATGTATTTCTATAGCTTGATTTATCCTTAATGTATTTAGGGACAATTAAACCTCAATAAAGTAACTTCTTCGGTAGACATAGCATATCAAAACGTCTTAAAATTGTTGTTTTTGGATTTCCAAACTATTGTATTTGGATTTCCAAATTCTATTATCTACCGAAGTTGTTACTAGGTTGAGTCACGACCAGGTCGCTCTCTTTAAGACGTTTCGTGGCACTACCCAAAGTTGTGCAAGGTAGACTATCAACCACGCCGCCTTCAGGATAAAACAAGCCCAGCTACAACTGTGCGGTTAACTACTGCACTGTAGAAAACCGTTCGAGAATTACACCTTCAAATATGGTACTAAGACCACTCTTTAATACTGAAACCACTTTAATATGGTATTATTACCATTCTATTATGGTGCTATGACCACTCAAATATGGTGTTTCTACCATTCTAACCCTTAAGTTCTCCAAACTATCAATATGGTACTATGACCACTCAAATATGGTGTTACCACCATTTCTCCTCAAACAGAAAAATATTGTTATAATATTTATATACCGTTAAGATCATTCTTGATTCCGACGGGACATTATTATTCCAAATAGGGACTATGATCTTAAAAGTACTCTTTATTCCGAAGGGACATATATTACCGAAGGGACTATGAACTTAAGACCATTCTTGATTCCGAAGGGACATTAAACCGAAAAGGGACTATGGTCTTAAGAACACTCTTAATTCCGAAGGGACAGAAAGGAGTAGAAAAAGGAGAATGACTTGTTAAACAAGTCGAAGGAGGGAGAAGAGAGGAAAGACTCGTCAACACAAGTCAAGAAAGGGAGAAGAGAGAAAGAGTTCCCGACAACTCAATGAAACTCTTTGGTGTGTGGAATGCACTGTGTGAGCTCTCTATTTATAGAGAAAATTCACAACTAATAAGTGAGAAACTTTGGGAACAAGTAATATGAGAAACTTTGGGAACAAGTAACATATTACTTTGCGATTAAGTAATTCACATATTAGATCTAGTACAAAAATATCTTAATTGAGTACTAAAATATATTAAATTTAGTACAAAAATATATTATATTATGTACCAAAATATTTTAGCAAAACTTGGGGACTAAGAAAGCACTTTCTAATAATGATTAAATTAATTATTTAATTTATCATTTCCAAATAATAAAATATATATCAATATATATTTTTTCTCTAGTGCTTATGTACCCCCATTAATTAGAGGTACACCCCCACTATATAAACACTACTAATGTGTGTGTTCCATCCGATATGGGACTTCCACTTTTTTCAATTCACACAACACTAGTTCTACCCAACATGGGAATTTGTGTTTAGTCTTTTTACTCAATATCCACACATGTTCCAACAACACATTTATGCTGATAAATATTGTTTTGTTTTTAATGTAGCATTGACAAATTTATTCTTAGTTTACTTGATTAATGTTGCATGCATCTCTTTCAGTTCACTATATCCCTTACATCGAATGTTAATAAAGTAAATTTGTAGGTACCTTGGAGTTTAGTTGAATGTCGATATCCTCTGGGCAAAAATTGTTTAACTTTTAAATTTATTTTAAAATAAATTAATATGAAAATATGACATGTCATTTTTATTTTTTTTTGCACAAGCTAAAATGATATATATTAAAACTGCACAAGAAACGCCCTGCACAAGACGTGCAAAAAGCGAAACCCTGCTAAATATTTACAACCAACCAGGTGCCAACTGAAAAGGCACCAACAAGAAACATCTAATAGAAATTACTGGTGCACTCCCATGCAAAGGAGCGGATGTTTACACCAGTCATAATAACAGTAATTAAAAGAATTATTCTTAGCTTTCATCCACAAAAAAGAAATGCGTTTGATATGCTCAATGAGAACGAATGAGTTGGATGCCTCATTTTGGAAGATGCGTTTGTTCTTCTCTTTCCATATCACCCAAACAGAAGCATACCAGATACCTGTAAAGTAAGGATGTGTACTCCGGGGAAATCCCGCCATAGAGTAAAATTGATTATGATGTACCAAAGATAAGCCTAACCAATCCAATGTCAACGACCAAATGATACAAGAGTTACCACAAGATAAAAACAAGTGTCCTGCTGTTTCCATAGCTTCACAACTGTTCACACATAAAGAATTATTTATCTGAATAATATTTCTTCGTAACAAATTACCGCTGTAACACCCCGTTTTTCCCAACATAAAAATTTCTTAAATATAAGTCAGAGTTTAACAACTTTAAACGGAATGCTACACTTCTTAAAAATTTATAAACTGAATAAATAACAATTTATTCTTCAAAATCATTTAACATAAGTAATTCAAAAACCTTGCAACGGAATTAGTTCAACAATAAAAAGGTCTTGGCACGCAGGCCTCATCATAAAAGTCTCATAAATCTTAGTTCAATAATAATTCTTAAACTTCAAAAGCAATACGTAAAGGAACAGAAAATAGTATCAAAATTCCCATCCCGTTACGTATCAGAGCACCTAAGACACACTTGTGAGGAGTCCATTCACGACCGCAACTAATCCTGGTTACCTGCAAGTTACCCATACGAAGAGCAACATTTCCAAGCAAAGGGGTGAGATTTCTCAAACAATAATATTAAGCAGGTAACTCATAAACTACATTTAACAACATATATAATTCATTAATTATATCTAACAACTTAACTTTTTTAACTAGTATCATTAATCTTCTTATATTAGTCAAAAAACTATCATAGTACTAATCATAAACATCTTCATATATCATCAATTACTAATCTTAAACACCATAATCATTCATAAAACACTTCGTTAATAGCTCATCAACTTGACATCTTAACATCTTAACGACTCGACAACTTGACATCTTAAAATCTTAACAACTTAATAACTCGGCAACTTGACATCTTAACATCTTAAATCATCTTAAATCATCTTCAATATGCATGTGGTACCACCAGGGCATTAAGCCCCCATCTCTAAGGTCATAAATAGACCTGTCGGGCATTAAGCCCCCATCTCTAAGGTCATAAAGGACCTGTCGGACATTAAGCCCCCATCTCTGACTATGCAACCAGGGCATTAAGCCCCCATCTCTAAGGTCATAAATAGACCTGTCGGGCATTAAGCCCCCATCTCTAAGGTCATAAAGGACCTGTCGGACATTAAGCTCCCATCTCTGACTATGCAACGACACAACTCTAATGCAACAACGTAACTTTCGTACAACCAGGGCATTAAGCCCCCATCTCTAAGGTCATAAATAGACCACCAGGGCATTAAGCCCCCATGGTACCACCAGGGCATTAAGCCCCCATCTCTAAGGTCATAAATAGACCTGTCGGGCATTAAGCCCCCATCTCTAAGGTCATAAAGGACCTGTCGGACATTAAGCCCCCATCTCTGACTATGCAACGACACAACTCTAATGCAACAACGTAACTTTTGTACAACTTAGACAACTTCAAGAGCATCTCTTATAACTTCTTGACTTAGACCGACACTTTCATCTTAAATAAGACTCAGCAGTATATGCCGCATATAAATAATTCATCATGGCAAATAACTATAGTGTCTAAGTCACTCCATATGGAACATAAAGCTAATCTCAAACACATTTAAAGATAGTAATAAAATAATTCATTAACACAATCATCTCTATAAAATCACTTTAAATATAAATAAAATATATTCTTTGAGATAAAATATATACATATGTATATATGCATAATCTCTTAAAGGTGTATTCACAGAATGAAAATTAGCTAAAGAACTCACAAATAGAATTAAAACAGAGAATAAATATATGGGTGGTTAAGATATGCATCCCATTAAACGATTCATCTATAATTCAGTATCTTCACTAAATCACATTTAAATTTATCCTTCTAATATGTATTTAAAATCAATATATGTATTTAACATCAATAACTTAGTTAAGAGGTAAACGAACATGTATACGTAACCGAAAATAAAAGAATAACACATGTATATATATATTGGAACAGTAACTTAGAATTTTCAAAATCATAGCAGGCATCGCACAGGAATATATATACGTAATCAATTCACAAGCAATCAAGAAAATAACCGGCTTCCATAAGACTAATTATTTGATTTTCATAAAATCCCCAATGTTAGGTTTTCATTAATTTAAATCACAACAGCAAACTAGAGCATGAGTTTAACATGAATTCATTGAAACATCGTGAAAACAAAGAAAAGAATGCAAACCCTTCACTACCCATATGTTCGTAAAACCCTTATGTGAATAGAGACTCCCCTTACAAACTCATCCTAAAGCATGTTAGATGCAATCTAATGATTCACAGACCTAATATTAGTGAAAGATAGTATCACCCTTACCTTAGATTGTTTTTCTGAAATCAAAAGCAGCGTTCTTCGTTCCTAGGGTTCTCTCTCTCTGAGTTCTCCTCTTTCTCCAAAAAGCCGTATAATCATAAAAACTCGTTCTAACTTAAGCTTCCTTATTTATAATACTAATCACTCTTCCTAAATCTATTTAGGCCCAATAACTTATTCTTCTTTCTATTCTAACCTCCAATTCTACTTAAACTAATAATTCTCATATTTTAATAAATAATAGAATAATGCCACATAATAAAACACTAACACCTCATACATATAAATAAATCACATAAATAGATTCTAACTTAATAAAAATAACTAAATAAAAGGAGGGCGTTACAACCGCGAGTCGGAAGTCTATCGCGAAGGAGACGCCACACAAACAAAGACACCTTTGACGGTATTAGCCTATGCCAAACATTGTTGACACTACTCCTATCTGAAAATATGACATGTCATTGATTCATCGGATGACGAGTACATATACAACCAAACTAACTACATGGCTATCATTATGTTCACATGTTAATAATCACAATTATTTATATAGTGATTTTTTTTAGATAGATGTAATGACTATATAGTCATTGCAAACATTACATGTGTACGAGTAGAGAGGTTGAGATTCGAAACCCGATCACAACATTTATCCTAATAATTGAATTTAGCTACCTTTCTTACACTCGCAATTAAAGATACTTAAAAAAAAAGCATCTATATAACCACGATTATATGACCAATCATATATAACATTGAATATTTTATCAGCAATAATGTTTTTAGGAACACTTTTTTGAAATAAATTAAATAAGTTCAAATTTTGTAAAGCTGAAAAAACTGGTTTATAGAAAAAAGACGCTATAAATATTCTGAAAAAAACTATGCTCACCGAAAAAGTTGCATTTGTAATAAAATCATACCAATCCACAGAATTCTTTGAATTATATGTTGGTTTTATTAATATATACTATATATAAAGAAAATTCATGAGTTTGACTGATTTTTCCTTATCTACGTTTAGGGATGGCAAAATGGGTTAGACCCGTTTTATTTTTATTTTTGAAGAAGCTAAATTAGCCCACCCAAATTGACACCGATGAGAATCGAACCTGAGACCTCGAGGAGGAGCACACTCCCAGGCCCCAAGCCAATACCACTAGGCCAATCCAACCGGCCTTTTTTAGCATGGCGGGTTGAAATTTTGAACCTGTCACTAGTAGGGTGTCCATTCCGCCTAACTCGCTAAAAAGCGGTGCGGTGACGAGGCGGGGTGGGTTGGCCTGTTGGGTTGTTATATTAAAAAAAAAATCACTTCTTATTATTTATAAGTCACAATCAATTTTCAAATTTTCTCCTCCTATAGTAGGGAGAAAAAATTCAATTAATTTTATTACATTTTTGCTTCATGGTTTTAGCATCGTGTTTTTTACAGTTGCTCAATTCATAACTCATGAAGTTTTTTATTTTGAATGTCTTATTGATTTATTATAGATTTTTAGATGATGTAATTTATAAGTTTGAATGAATATTTTCATTTTTTTAGTGGAGTCATTAGTAATATATGTAGATTTCCTTAAATTGACTTTAAATTTATATATTTTTACATTGTATATGTGAAGTTTTTAATTAATAGTTTTTCTAAAAAAAATATTGATGGGTCAACTCGCTAACCTGTCGGTCTGCCATAAAACGGGACAGGGTGAGATTTCCAACCCTACATGTCTAGTTGGCCCGCCCCACTCTGCCCTTTTTTAGGCAGGATATTGACGAGTGGGGCTGGTACTGGGCAGGTTTGGCCTTTTTTTGTCATCCTATCTACACTACCCTTCATCATTTAAGTTATTTTGTTTACTATTTTTGGTGTAAACTGGGTATCCTCCGCGCGCAACTACAGAGACTAATCCTTTGAGCATTGTGAGACTCAAAAGGGCGGTAAGCTCTTCCTGAAAATTTTAACGTTGTTGCATGCCCAAGGCTGGATTCGAACCCAGAACCTTGGTTAAGTTAGAAGAGACCTCTGTCATCTCATCTGAGTGTTCTTGGGTATTTTGTTTACTATTTTATTCTTTAATAATATTATTCAAAATTTTAATTAAAATAGGACTACCCCCTACGATAGGAACAATATCTATACTATATATAAAAGGATAAGGGATTTTCGGATAGCTTTTTTTCTTACAACAATCATATCCTTAAACAAATTTTCTGATATTAATGTTATATTGTTGGTGTTATTAAAAAAAATAAGAATTTTATATTATATTTGTTATTAAATTATTGTTGTCATTGAAAAAGATAAGCATGGTTTGTTGGGTTTATTATAATGTGAGAGTCACAAATATTTGTACTTATGTCCCTAAAAAAAATGTACTTATAAGCTTAACCATAATTAAAATTTTATATAAAATACCGCTCATAATTTACGGAATTGGATCACCTCCTGCGTTTTTTCTCCTGCACTCTCTCCTGTGCAATTCTCATTCGTTGGATTTAATCTGACGATGATGACAAAAAAGGAGGAAACGTGACGAGGAGAGAGAAATGTTGGCTGTTTAATTTCATTTCCAGATCCTTTCTCTGTTATCTCTCTTCGTTGAACAAAACAAAACATTTGCACAGAAGAGAGGGCAAATTACAAACACAAAATTATTTTCCTGATTGAATTTTTTCTCTTCACCTGATTTAATTTCAAAATGCAGGAGGTGATTTTGAAATAATTAAAATTTGATTCAATTGATATCAGTTCCGAATACTAAATCCTTCTTTGTCAATTGGTTTTAATTGATATCTTTCTTGAAATTTTTCCAAAGGTTAACTTAATATTGATATCAAAATTTGAGAGATAGTTAACTTTATTTGATTTTTCCTTTTAACCTTGTTGAATTCTGTTGTAATTGGTTTTTTGAAAACACAACATGGTTAACTAAGATAAGTATCATTCTCAGCTGGGATTTTCGCAATCATCGTCGTTGTTGTCAGCAATGAGTTAGGATTAGACGGAGACAGCAGATAAGTGGTGGTCACTGGGCAGTGGGAACTTTTGAGGAAGACGGTGAAACAATTTTCAATTTTCATCATCTTTTTCTGCCTTTTTCCTGTAGATTAATCTAAAGGCTAGGATTAGCGCAGGACAGAAACTGGAGAGAACCTCGCAGGAGAGGATCCGGATCCATAATTTACACGTTTTAGCACAATAAAAAGAACATAAATCGTTCAAAAAAAACATAAATTTCCGCTAATGATTTAATAATATTCTTAGTTCAATTAATACGGGGAAGGTCCTGTTTACGTGAATATGTGAGAAATTCACACTACAAACTTCAACCTCTACATATATTATATGTTGGTGCTACCAACTAAGTTTTTCGCAAGAAAAAAAGTTTGATTCTAATTTCATTATTTCATGCATTCTTCAACTTTAATTCTTTTAAATATATTGAGTTCACATATTGACTTAATCGTTTGAATGATTTTAAAAAATAAAATAAAAAATCGTTTAAATGATTGTTTTCGATTTAATGATTATATGTGTCTTTTATTTTAATTAAAATTAATTACCAAGTAATATCTGACATATGTGCTATGCCGATTTGTCAATCCCTCGCATATTTGGTTTTCTTACATTTTATCATTACTAACTATATAAGATAAGATAAGAAGTAGATGATGCTTTGTTTAGTGATCAACAATGTTTTGAAGTTGGAATGTGTATCCAGAATGATCAATGCCATTTCTTTACGGCTTTAACGAAATGGTTTGACAACTATCATACTCTAAGAAGCAGATGCATTGGGCTTAAGGGAGCTATAGTTTGGCTTAGGGAATTAGGTTTGTCAATGGTGCAAATTGAGCTAGATTGTAAGCTAATGGTGGACGACATCATGAAAATTTTTAACAACCAATCTGACTTTGACAATATAATATCCTTTTGTAGATCACTTTTAAATCAATTTAGAAACATTAAGATAAACTGTGTTTGGAGACAAGAAAATTATGTCGCTCATACTTTATTAAGGGAGTCAAAGTTGCATGCTCGTCACTATATCTTTTATTTAACTTCATCTATTTTGATGAATGAAATGATATGAGTTGCTTTCTGTCAAAAAAACCATAAGAAGTATTATCGTTCCTATCTTTGGTGGTATTATTTCAGTCAAGGACGATATGTTTTTTGGTGTTTGTAAAAGTGATCATTCTTTCTGAAGTCAAAGTCATCTTTTTATGCAAATAGGAACCGTCCTTTGCCAAAACCGCCAGGAGGTTATCTCATACTCCCTTGTAACACGCATCTAGATAATTATGTCTTCTTTCTAATTGTCTCTCTCTTATTTAGGATGGGGGTATGAAACTATATATCGTACGACGATTCATTAACCAATAACAGTTTCAGAAAAATAAACTAAATAATTTTGCAAAAAATGATAAAAATAAGTGTGTGGTCGGAATTTGTGTTTTACGATCATTATTATATTTAATCAAATGTTGTAATCATCTTTCTTTTAAAAAAAATCATTTACCGAACCTATAATTGTATGACCTAAGCTATGTTTCTTTGCATGACTTGGAAAATGCATTCACTTAATCCAACCCAGCTACTTTTCAAAAATGGATCATTGAAATAGATAAGCATGGTTTGATGGATTTGTTACAATGTGAGAGTCACATATATTTATACTTATAATTTTAACCATACTTTTTTTTTGACAAATTTTTTACCACAATTAAAATTTTAGATAAAATACTACTCATAATTTACACGTTTTAGCATAATAAAAATAACATAAATTTTTGCTAGCTTACACCTTAGTGTTTTTATGAGGTGTATCTTATTAATTTACACCTTAGTGTTTTTATGTGGGTGTAAATTAGCAGGCCCTATATATATATATATATATATATATATATATATATATATATATATATGAGTTTTGCTAGAAGCCACCCATGAAGGTGTCTTTTAGCAACCCACGCCTCAAGGTGTGATTTCCACTTTTTAGTTATAACTTTGCTAAAAGACACCTTCATAAAAATTAGTTGGCGTCTTTTATCAAATGTTCATAGAATAACTTGCTAAAAGGTGTCTTTTAGCAAAACCATATATATATATATATATATATATATATATATATATAGAGAGAGAGAGAGAGAGAGAGAGAGAGAGAGAGAGACAGACAGGATCCGTTGACACCAAATCCCAAACGTTAATTTTATTTGATCAAAGGCTAATTACATTTCCTTGTTTTCATTTATTGTGTATATATCTTCTAATATATTTGTTGTGTTCGGACATCACATATCTATTGAATTTATGTTATATACATTCATCATTTTTTTTTCAAGTACCATTTATTACTCTCTCTTCTTTATATTCTTTTAATCTCATTCTCTCATGTCATTGATAAGAGATAATTATGTGTGAAACTGTCAAAACGACTTATAAGTTAATGAGATATCATGATGTACTCATTGCAATGAGAAAAAATCGTTTGTAAACTTCAACGATAAATTAAAGCACTAAAAACGTTGATTATTTTTTGCAAAAGTTAGCAGTATTATCGAACTCACCTCCTCTTTGTCCCTTAGTTCACCAACCAAACTATCTACATTGAAATGAAAAAAAAAATTGTTCAAATAATAATCATAGAGGAACATCTCAATGGAGATGCTTCTAATGACAATTGTAATTAGAAAACCTCATTAATCTTAGAGTCGACATGCAACTTGCAAGGCCGTATTTATAAACTTGTAGGCTCGACTGTCATAATAATAATTGTCCTCTAAAAATAAGAAATTGATTAAATGAGAAGAACATAAAAATCCTAAGAGTTAAACCAAGACCATGACAATACCACTACATGGATCTCTACCACTGACCAAATATACAAACTAAAAATTATTACCATGTTACAAGTATATATTCAATTTTACATGCATCATATATAAATAAATAAATAAAAATTTGATCCCAAAATTTTGAGGACCCATCTCTATAGAGCTGCACTCCGCAAGAGACTGTTTTAACAATGGGTATGTTACTCCAATGATAAGGGTTTTATAGTCAAAAGTGAAGCCTAGCTAGTGTTCCCCTACTTGGGTGTAGTTTGGTGAAGTGTCACCATCTTTTCAATTATGGGAGTTTAGTTGGTCATTATATAGTTTTATCTTAAACCGTAACATCTTTTCAATTATGGGAGTTTAGTTGGTCATTATATAGTTTTATCTTAAACCGTAACAGATAGAACCAACAAGCACTCAAAAAGAAATCATAACTCACAAGAGTCTTTAAGGTAGTACTCAAATTGTAAATAGTGTGATCACCATGGTTTTTCTCCTGGAAACAAACGATCTATCATTAACTCTCGTTTCCTAGAGGAACCGAGGAAAACTATAATAAAGTGTCCTTATTTACATGGAGACAATTGATGAACAAAACTACAACAAATGATATAATTTGGCTAAGCGAGCAATATTATGTATGGAAAACAAAGTATACATCTCTTCTTAGAATGTTATGTTTTTGACAATGTGTGGAAAACAAAATAATTAGATCTTAAAATCAGAAAACCAAATAATATTTTTTTTTTTTTGAGGGAAGAAAACCAAATAATATGGATAACATACTTTTCTCAAATAAAACACATCTACATGAAATAATGGCACGATTGGAAGATTCATTTTCATTGCAATTTGAAAAATGCAAATTGTTGCCATAAAGACCTCATTTTTTATTTATACTTATCATATATCCCTTTAATTATCTTTATTTATACTTTTGAAATCTACCATGACTTTGATGAATTCTCAAAATCCAACTCTATTTTTTGTGCAGCTCATTTACACTTTTATCTATAAAAAAAGAAGAAAAATGCCGACAAATGCATTTTTTTTTTCATGCTGCTGACAAGTGCATTGGGTATATATTGATTATGAAATAAACAAATTATGTTTCTCAATTTTTTTTAATAACTAATTATCTTTCATGCCACACTTTGAGATTTGAGGGGACTTATAATTTTCCTTCTAATTCTCCTACTAGCAACCAAACATGGAGATGCTGCCAGCAACAACCAAATTAAAGAAGCCGTCCCACTACTGAATAATGGTTTCAATTTTCAACGTAAGTAAGCTAGTTGGACGGTAGGTTTGGTCGTGTGGGACATGCGAAGAGGAGAAGTGATATTTGTACGATCATTTTTGAATAGCTTGTGAGATACTTTGCTCTTTTATACTTTTTTTTATTGTATTTTTACTCTTTCTCTATTGTTTTTGTCTCAAAAGAAGAGGAAACAAATGTCAAAAATTATCACAAAATAGTTGTACAAATATCAGTATTGTTTTAAGGTTATTGTGATCCTAATAAAGTTACTGATTGAGTCTTTTTTAAATCAATGTATCCATGCACACAACTGCGAAATTTAATGGTTAGAGATAATTCATGCAGGGTTGTTCCTATGAAATTGGAGGCTCGACTCTCATAGTAAAAATAGGTCCATAATTAAAAAAAATGAGAATGTTAACCAGTGCCCCTGGGGCATAGGTTAAGCAGTTAAAAGAGGTAAAATTCTATTAAAAAGTGATGTAATAATTAGTTAGTCAAAATAACAGTTTATATTTCCAAGACATTTTTTCTACTTTTGGATTCCTTAACCAGTGCCCCGAGGGCACTGGTTAACAAGACCCTTAAAAAAAACACAATTTTTTAAAAGAACAATATTCTATTTAAATTGAAAATAACATACGTATAATAATTATTAGCCACCGAAATCAAAATTAACAATTATTTTTACTAAGAAACACGTTTTTTTTACTTAGAAATAGAAACATGGAACATTTTTTTTGACTTAAAAATAAAAACATGGAACATGTTTTTTTTCTTTAAGTGGGGGTGGATATTGGACAACACTCTTTTTTCTTGAGGCTCATCACTTTGAAAGGACCAACTTAGTTGAGCTGTTTGCACTCCCAAAAACGGGTCTGGATTATGTATAACGTTAAAAAAAAATCGACATATCTTATTCATACCTATCAATTAGAAATTGTAATCTTGATCAAATGATTAAACAACCCAAACATCTTTAATTTTGTGACACACATAGATAAAGTTTAGTTTAGGCTATTGGTAGTCTTCTTGTTTTGTTCTTTTGAGAATGTAGGTAGTCTTATTCAAATGCCTATTAGTTAGGCAGGCTTGTTCCTTTGTGGTTCATGGGATGGGACCCCAACACTGTAATTGCCATTATAATGTATGGAGTCCTTTTTGCATAAGTGGTTTGATTTATTATTCTTGACGATGACTATTAACCGTTAAGTTGCCTCTCGTTTCTATATATTCATTGTTTTCCACTTTTTTCCTTCGCATACCTAACCTTTATCACTTATAAGTTTATTCATATCCAATTTATCTACTCTAAGAAGAGTTTTTAACATGTTGGTTAGAGCACCCCCTAACCGGTTTCTTTTAGCTGTTAGGACTTAGGACTCAATTTATGAAGGACTCCCATTAAAGATAAAAAAGAGTGAGTAAGAGAGACATCACTCACTATATAAAGTATACACATTCTCTCCTCTCTAACTAGACACCACCCATTAAACAAAAATGCCATAAAAATCGATTTTGTGTTGGTGCATTGACTTTCTTCGATTTTGTGAATTTTTTTAGAGCAATAATATTTAATAATGATGAGATTTTTTTTAGAGGAATAATGATAAAAAGTTATAAGAGGAATCAATTTAGAATTTTTTTAGAGGTGTTAGGTTAGAGTGATCGAGTATTTATTAGAAATTAACATTAAAAAAATATAAATAAGTGGTGTGTATATGTGATACCCACTTCTTTTAAAACGATCATTATTGTGGATGCTCTTGCATACCCAATATTGATAATATCATTAATCTTTCGAGCAAGTTTTATTGATGGGAGCAATGTTTAAAATAGTATCGTCTAGCACCCGAGACAAGGTACTATGTCTTGTACTGATTGGTATGAGATTGAACATGACATATTTCCTACTAAAAGAGTTACGGTAGTTGTCTCTCATTAGGTCTAGTCCCATTATAGACTAGACTTACTTAAGGGCCACATGTTATGACATTGCACCGCCAGTTGACCACACAAACATAACTTCTCTACCGACATTGTGTGATAAACATCACATAATGATCAATAGATCATTGAGAGGCTCATATCGAGATTCCCTCAACAAGGTTTACCTTAATACACCTCAATCTCATTTATAAAGAACATGCATGTGTAATACTCTTTTATGATAAACCTCTCGCTCAACTCAATCAAATATTGACTTGAGCATTAGAATGTTTATTAATTTATCATCATTCCATTCCGAAAAGTTTAAATATTCTTCGTCGATTGTTACTTTTCGTTATACATGTTCTTAAAACCTCTATTTTTTATGAAATTCTTCTTAAAAGTAGTGTTAAATATATTTTTGTCCCTATAAATATACCAACTTTTTGTTTTAATCTCCCTAAAACTTTTCTTAGACTTCAGTCCTTCAAAAGTTTTCCATCACCACTTTTGATCCATACTTTTAAGTCAACTAATGTGTAGCTTTCATATGTCTGAATGATTTGTTTTAAGAATGTTTAGAATATGATATAAATCTCTAAAAAAAATAGAATTTTTTAACAAAACATAAATTAAATATGAATTTTGAAGCGCCAGAAAACTGAAAAAATGCATATTTAATTCATGTTTTGTTAAAAAATATTTTTTAAAAAAACTGGGAGAGATTCTTATAACATTTTACACATTTTTGCAAAATTTTATTCAAAAACATGAAGGCTACACATGAGTTAGACTAAAAGTGGAGATTAAAATCTTTTGATGGATTAAAAGTTGAAAAATTATATAGGGATCAAAACGAAAAATTTGTATATTTACAAAGATTAAAGACATATTTAACCTTTGACAATAAAAATACATATTTAACCTTCAAAATTTACTGATTTCTGCTCTTCCCCCAGCACAAAACACTCGCACCCTACAACCATGCCCAAAATGCCCATGCGCTAGTTAACTAGCGCAAGTGTAAACTAATGCGCAAGTTAAGTTACGTTGCGCAAGTTAAGTGGCGCAAGGTGGCAATTTTTTTTAATTTATTCACTATTTTCAAATTACATTATTTACTTTATTCTAAATTATTTATTTTCTAAATTATTTGTTCACTTTATTCTAAATTATTTATTTATTTGCTATATTCTAATTTAGTTATGCACTTAAAATAAATAGAAATATAAATAAAAGGAAATGAACTAAATTAATATTTATTCATTAAATACAAAATTAGAAAATAAAAGCAAATATA
Organism: Medicago sativa; assembly: GCF_051527215.1. Taxonomy (NCBI): domain Eukaryota; kingdom Viridiplantae; phylum Streptophyta; class Magnoliopsida; order Fabales; family Fabaceae; genus Medicago; species Medicago sativa. The sequence continues at coordinate 8,515,387 of NC_140753.1, forward strand.
AAATAAAAAGGAATGAACAAAATTGAGGCATATAACAACATCTTATTTTATTAATAGAATTCATACAATACAATAATTGATACAATAATTTATTCGAATTCACTAAATCTACTTATTTTCTCCCTCTTGGGATAAAAAGTGACCAACCTTCTTGGGGTAAAATAGTGAGCAACCTTCTTGGGAAAAATACATCATCAACCCTTGGGCTAAATTTAAATCTGGTTTTTTTTACCCCAAGAAATTCTTTTTACCCACGGTAAAAAGTTTATGGGTTAAAAAAAGCATATTTAAACTTATCCCAAGGGTCGATCACTTCCCAAGTTGGCTGCTCACTATTTTACCTCGAAGAAGTTTGATCACTTTTGCCCCCAAAGAGACTATTGACAAAAAAAAAAAAAAAAATAGAGGGAGAGAGTGAGGAGGGAGGGAGAATGATATGGTGTGAGGAAATAGGGAAGTATGGAGGGATATTTATAGGTGGGAATGGTAATATAGATTGTAAATACCGTTAATGTGGTAAAAAAACGTGTATAATGGGTAAAAAAACGTGTAGATTGAATGTTGAAAAACTGACCTAAGACCAAAAAACGTTTGTTCTTTAGCTCTGGCCAACGTGCGTGAGTTAACTCGTGCACATGCCAGTGGTGCGTGACTTAAGTCACGCAGAGCTTATATTGTGCGTGAGTTAAGTCACGCAGCGTGACTTAACTCACGCATGGGTATATTTGGTAACACTGCAGGGCGCGAGTGTTTTGTGCTGGGGGAGAGCAGAATTCAAATTTACTAGCACCAAAGCCCAAATTACATTGAATTTTGCTCTCCACCCAACACATTTTGCTCGCACCCTGTAGCCCTTCCATATTTACCCTTGCGCATGTTAAGTAACGCAAGTGTAAATGTATGTGTTAGTTAACATGCGTTGCGCAACTTAAGTAACGCAAGTGTTAAACACTGCGTCAGTTAACTTGCGCAACCATTAACACTGCGTGAGTTAACTCACGCAGCCAGTAGCACATGCGTGAACACTGCTTGAGTTAACTCATGCACACTCTGTGCATACAACCAGAAGAGGCAGAAACCTCTATTTTCCCTATTTTTTCAATCCTTCTTTCATACATTCATTCAAGCATACACTTTTCATCATTCATTCAATCAAGCATTAACTCATAATTATATTACGAAAAATAACATAATAAAATAACGGAATAAAATAACGCATAATGTCATAAAAACGCTAAAAAGCGCAAGTGTGATAGGATTACACCCAAATCCAACAAAATGTCAAACAAAAAAAACTACACAAGTCATAAAAGCTACACAAGTCATTCTGGTCCATCCCGTGGACTCCTACTCCTCCTCCGCGGAGTCGGCACCTGCTCTAGCATACTCCACTCAGACTGTATGCCCTGCATGATGCGAAGAACCTCTGGATTACCAAACACATCTGGATGCCCAGGCGGCCCAGGCGGTCTCTGAGACGTATTCCTCCGAGGCATATCTGCACAACATTTAACAAAACACAAATTCAATATACATTTTCACACGCACATCGTGTCATTTTCAACAATTCAACAACAACACTAAAATTCCAACAATGTCATTTCAATCCGTAAACTACCACATTGCAGTCCAACATGTTATAATCAAAATTAACAAACCATATGCTAACTAATTTGAGAAGTCACAATCCAAAAAAAAAACAAAATAATTACCATTGAGACATTTTACCAAACACATGGTGTGCAATTTTCAAACAACTACCTTAATCTAACAATTTGTAGACCCTAAACTACCACATTCTACTCTAAACAACTTCTAAACAACAATTCCTAAGTTAATTCGTCACTAACAATCATCAAAACTAACATGCAAGCCAAATTTATAAAAACCTAAAAATGTCATATTTTGTCGAAAAAACTAAAAATTTCTACAAGTTAAATGCAATTAAGTAGGGTAATCATCACTTACTTGATAATGTGGGAGAAATTGGCTTTGAATGGCGCAAGAATGATGAAAATCGGATATGGGGGGGAAATTTTCGAAGTTGGGAAGTTGGAGAAATGAGGGAAATGTGTTTCTGTGTTGCTCATATATGACTTAACTAACGCTGCACAAGTTAACTCACGCATCGCATGTTAAGTCACGCATAATATATAACTTGCGCAAGTTAAGGTGCGCAACGTGACTTAACTTGTGCAGGGGTAAAAATGACAACGCTGCAGGGTGCGAGTGATTTGTGCTGGGTGGAGAGCAAAATTCAATTACATTTTCGAGAAGAGAAGCCCACTCATTCCATAAAGCCCATAATCACAAGAGAAAAGCCCAAAAATAATTCAAACCATTGCAACGTTTCATTATTTCATTTTTTTCAACTAATCGTTAAAAACGAGTTTTGAAATTGAAAATATCCCGCTCCAACTTCTATATATACTATTCAAACTCATTTTCATTTCAGAGATAGCCGTTAGAGAAGAAAGAGACGAAAAAAAACAAAAAAGCAGAACGAGAAAAAGCAAGCAGAGAAAAATGGCGACGAACATTGGAATAATGGATGCTGCATACTTCGTCGGCAGATCTGAAATCCTCTCTTGGATCAATTCAACTCTTCAACTCAATCTCTCCAAAGTCGAAGAGGTTCCAATTTCTCCGATTCAATTTTCTTCAATTTTCATCGTTTTTCGTTGATTTTGTTTTAGGTTTTTGATTTACTGTTAATAATTTGATAGATCTGATTTTGTTGAATTGTGAAATTTTGTTTAGGCTTGTTCTGGTGCCGTTCATTGTCAGCTTCTTGATGCCGCTCATCCTGGAATTGTTCCGATGCATAAGGTGAATTTCGATGCGAAGAATGAGTATGAGATGATTCAGAATTACAAGGTTCTTCAAGATGTTTTCAACAAACTCAAAATCACTAAGGTAAATTTCGATTTTCGGTTGCGTTCTGATTTTCGTTTTTCTTTGAGATCTTGCGATTTTTCCGATTCGTGATTTTCTTAATTTTTTTATTTTGATTTTGATTTTCGCAGCATATTGAGGTTAGCAAGCTGGTGAAAGGAAGACCGTTGGATAATCTGGAGTTCATGCAATGGATGAAACGATACTGTGATTCTGTTAATTCTGGACAGCACAGGTAATTTAATCGTTACTCTAAATTTTTTGCGGATGCGTTTATTGTTTCTGTTGAAAATTTCTGATGCTAATCTTAATTGCGTGGAATTGTTATCTTTGAATTTGATAATTAGGTTTTATGATTGGAAATTTGTAATTCTACTGACGAACATATGTGATTAGAGTTAAAATTCAAATTTAATTTCATATTCAAATGTTTTAATGAAAATTTTCTGGATGAAATCTTGAAAATTAGGGTTTACGATTGGAGTTCTGTAATTCTGCTGATATATACGATTAGAATTCATTCAAATGCTTTGAGGATTGAATCATGATTAGTTTAAAACTGAGGTTACTGAATGTTGAACAAGGTTTTGATAATTAGGTTTTACAAGTCTATTGATGACGATATATGATTAGAATTCAAGTTCAGTTTTATATGTCTTAACTCTTAACTGTATCGAAGTGTCTTGTTGTTGTATTGGTAATGATCATATTGGATTTGAGGATTTAAGCTTGATAAATTCTAAACCGAGGTTGCTGAATGTTTTATTGAATGCGTCAAAGTCTTGTTTTGATATTGGTATTAATTATATTGGATTTGAGGATTTAAGTTTGATTAGTTCAAAACTGAGGTTGTTTTAAATGTATTGAAGTCTTGTTTTGATACTGGTGATAATTATGTTGGATTTGAGGATTTAAGTTTGGTTAGTTCAAAATTAAGGTTGCTGCATATTTTGTAATTGACTTGGCTGGCTTATGTGTTTCTTGTTTCAGTTATAATCCTTTGGAGAGGAGAGAGATGTGCAGGGGAGGAGGAGGAAGAGAAGTGAGTAAAAAATCTGCACACTCTCAACCCTCAAACAAGGGTGGTTCTACTTCACACAGGCCTCCTCAATCTTCCCACACTGCTCGAAGGAATGATGTGTCTACTGCAAACCATGCAAATCCGGTGGTTGCAAAAGCTGCTAGGCCTGCTGCCGTCGCTGCTGTTGCTGCAGCTCCTGCATATGATCAACAGGTACTTTGTTTTTATCATCTCATAGATGTTATCAAGTGATTTATGAATTATTTTAAGTGCATAGATCTAACACTTAAGGTGATACAGATAACGGAATTGAAGTTATCCATTGATAGTCTTGAGAAGGAACGAGATTTTTACTTTGCAAAACTGAGGGATATTGAGATACTTTGTCAGACTCCTGAAGTAGAACATTCACCGGTATTTTGCTTGTAAACTCTTCACTTTTGAGTATTGAAATTGGTAATTGTTGATGGGTTACTGATGAAATGTGAATTTTGTTTATGATTCAGGTTTTTGCAGCAATACAGAAGATATTGTATGCTACTGATGACAATGGATCTGAGTTGGAAGAAGCTCAAGCTATGCTTACTGCTGGTCTACAGGAAGCAGAGCCATTGAGCCCCATTGCTGAGGTTTCTGAGGAGAAGAGCAGTTCTGAAAATCTCAAGAGAAAGAACTTTGCCAACCCTGAGGTTGATGCTGCTGGCACCAATAATTTGTCTCCTAGACGAAGGCTTTCTGATGTTTCGAATGTTCACCATAACGGGTCACCTCTCATGATCTGAAGGAAAAATTAGAGGAAGAAAACTGTTTTGGTTGTAATAATTTCTGATTCATGTGTTAAGTGACAATGTTTTTTATATTGATTAGGGGCTCTAAAGAGACTTATGTTATGAATATGGTTATATGGTATATGTTAATCCAGAAGTATAGCTGTTGGTAATGTCCATCCAGAAATATAGCTATGATTATAGTTTTGCAGATTTATAATCCAGCGTTATTTCTTGGCTTGTGCTTCGATTTTAGTACTATTTTATTTTTCATTATTTTTGTTGGTCAATTTGCAGTTATCGGCAAATATCAAATCCAAATTTGTTATTAAGTGATTGGTTCCGGAATCACAACTTGTTTGACCAAGACTAAAATTCTGATTTTAGACTAAAGCAATTGGTTCCGGAATCACCTGTTTGATCAGGACTAAAATCTGATTTTAGACTAAGAATCAAGGCTTTTGGATGTCAATAGCCACAGGATAATAATGCTACCAATTTTAGACTAAAAATCTGAATTTTCCATTCGTTTAACCCAATAATGGGATGGTAGGGCATGTATTAAGGTGATGTGTGGGTTGTGTTCCTATGGATGCCTTCTTCCTCGCCTTCACAATTGTGATTTCTTTAATTTGGTAATAATTCCACATATATCCATAAAAATCTTCAACTTTTATGAGTAGAAACATTAAGATACAAGTCTTAATTCGATTACAAATCACCAACCAACAAAGGGAAGCTTTCTATAGACTAATTATTGGGTAAACATGAATGAACAAGCTAAGGTAATAAAACTCCTACCATTTGCTCCTTTTTGTTGTGTTTTTTTTATGACAAATGAATTTGTATGAATTTTTCTGTCAGAACCAGGCTATGAATGTAAGAAGTTCCATTGAGAAAAAGGTGGAAACTGTCGATCATCGATCTTCGGCAGGGCAAGGGCAAGCAGAGAGGAATGTGCAAGTTATTCATGAACCCCATTCCAAAACCAGTGGTGGTGTTCTTACTGGTGCTGCTGCTGCCGTGGCATCCACTCTACAATCCGCCAAGGATGCAATTTCTAAAAAATAATGTAAATTAGATTGTCATTTTTTTTCTGCAAAGGACATAGGTTTGGTGTGTTAGTTCATTCTTGTACAACTAGTTGTCCTTTGACATAGACATGAACATAGTGTTAATGATGTATTTTTGTATCAATTGATTCCATTAATCTTGTTTTTACTTTTGTCCTGTAAACGCCTAATGCATCAAATTCTTTCTTTAATTTTCAGTAACTATACAATAACAATAATAATTAAATAAATAAAATCAACAACAATGGTTTGTCATTGCTGTTTTATCAAATGCTTAGGTTTGACGCTGCCCTAACTTTTGTACAGCGCCATACGAATCTCATGTAGATATTAACATTACTTCTGCTGCCCAACTAGCATCTTAATCTCAATTATTACCCGGTGTTTCTTTTCAATGCTATGGTGACTTCAAATTTGATGCCTATCGTATCAATGATGGTTTTAAATTGCGGTCACGGTCCTAATGATACTGCATTCTTTTTTAAATTGCGGTCACGGTCCTGATTACACTATAATCTAGAATGCCGGAAAATGTCGCCGATGCAGCCGAAATTGAAGTTGATGCCGTTGCGTAAAATTCAAACCCGCAATATTGCAGCTACAATTGCGATTGCTGACCTCATTTTAAACCATGATTTCAGTCTTAAATGGCCTCAATCTTAAGCTAAATAAAGATACCAAACACCTTTTATTATCCGAATCTTATTCTTTTATATTGGAGTATTGATGCCTGACGTATCTAGTCTCATATTCATATAATAAACAAACAACTCGTTAGATATTTAGGTAAGTTACAACCTTCCCCTTCTTTCATAAATCATAACAAATTGAACTCAGAAGAATTCAAGTTTTATACTTTTTAGGGCTAAATTTTGATTGAAACTAAGGTAAAAATGGGGTTGACAGTGTCACGGATAATGAGATTATTTTATGCAAAGAAAGAAATGAGGATTCTGATGGTAGGTCTTGATGCTGCTGGAAAAACAACAATACTCTACAAACTGAAGCTTGGAGAAATTGTCACTACCATACCAACCATAGGTTCCAAATAGTCCATTGAAAAATAATATCTATTTATTTTTTCCTATTCCCTATGATCATTTTAAGCGAAAAATGATTGAAAATTGACATAATTTAATGTCTCAAATGAATCAGGCTTCAATGTAGAGACTGTTGAGTACAAAAATGTCAGCTTCACTGTCTGGGATGTTGGAGGACAAGACAAGGTATCATTCTTGAAATGCATTCTTTTCTAGCTTCCATGTTCATATTGCAAACTAGAAATGCATGCTTGTTTAATAATAATAATAATAATGAGGTAATTCAGTTTGCACATTGGTAATACACCCTTTCACTTGATTGAACTATGAACTAATACTAACCAACCTTCTTATATGTTCTAACAAGTATTTCTTGTATGATTCACATGTTACTCTTCTGATATGAGTATATGCTAAATTTCGTGTAGATTCGACCATTGTGGAGACACTATTTTCAGAATACACAAGGTCTTATCTTTGTGGTAGATAGTAATGATAGAGAAAGAATTTTAGAAGCCAGAGATGAACTTCATAGAATGCTTAGTGAGGTTAGTAGCTTTAAAATAGTCTAGTTTTTTAAGTATTACAAAACTTTCCTTTCAACATAAAAGTGAAATATTTTTGCAATCATATTAATAAGCATTTACATTGTAGGATGAACTTCGTGATGCCACTTTACTTGTATTTGCCAATAAGCAAGACCTTCCAAATGCTTTGAGCATTGCAGAAATTACTGATAAACTTGGTTTACATTCACTTCGCCAGCGTCGTTGGTAAGTCACGTTTTACTTACCATGAATCATTATCTGAAGCTTGAAATCATAGATTGAAACTTCAAATGTGAATTACATCATAATCCAAAGTTGAGTTCAGGGTGTTTTTGATCCGTTCAGGTACATCCAGTCAACTTGTGCCACGTCTGGACAAGGACTCTATGAAGGCCTTGATTGGTTATCAAGTAACATATCTAACAAGATAAGATGAATAGATCTGAGTTACTTTGATCTTTATCATATGGATATTGAGACTTTGCTGCACATTCTATAATATGTACTCTATGATGTATTGTTTGCTTATATACTGGCATGAACTTGAGTACCTTTTGTTAATTTGAACAATTAACCAACTATAATATCAATCACTATGAACACTCTTTAACAGTGAAGGGGGATTGTAAGTATTATAGATAGATACAACTCATTGCAGCTTTAAATAAGACTCGTATTTGTAACTTTTAAACAAATCATAACCAATTGAGCAAGGCGACCTATATTTTCCTAGTGCTTTGTATCAATTTTAAAAAAAACACTGTATGCAACTACCAAATTTGAAAATGAAATATTCACATCATGTTTCATATCAAATCCATTAAGCTGATTTGTGCCCTTAGCTCGAATAAAAAGTTCTGTAAGTATCGCATAAAAGATGAGCCAAATGATCCTTGGAGTATTCCACAACTTCCCACATTTAGTTTGATCATGTTATTAGAAGTACGTATTAGTTAGTTATAGAATCAACAAATTAACTACAATTACTAACAAACTCTAACTTTTTTTAACTAACTTTTATATTTTTATTAGTCTGTTTAGGAACAAAGTTCAGAGTATGTTCTACAGAAACCAAGCATATTTACACACACGTATGGGCAATTAATTATCCTTTGTAGGCATCATTACACTGTATAGTATCAGTCTATCAGACTAATAGGATTGGTTAACAGTAACCAAAGATATAAAAAGATACATGTGCTTTTATAACTTTGGTTTTAAAACAAAACAAAAAATTAAAACAAGATAATTTCAGTAAATAATCTAAGCCAGAGAAATTTCTGGGAACTCTAACAAAGATCTTGAAACATTTTTAACTCCCTCCTCTCAATAAAAAAATCAATTTTAATTTTTAACTCCCTAGAAAGAAACACAATGGTTTAAAACTTTACCTGCAATAAACATCAAAACATGTCATAATTCTTTTGTATGTGTACCTAAATTAATAAAATGAACCTGGAGATATGAAATCAATACCTTCCGAATTCACGTTAGGTTTTGAAAACATGTAATTTTTAAAAATCTATTCTATGTAAACAAGTCACACACATCTTAATGTGAGGTGTTGGATTAGTTACGAAGCTCTGTAATTTTGAAAGAAGATACGCTGTCTTGTATACTGTCTTGGATTTGCAATATTTTGATAAGGGTGTTAGAATGTCCTCAAGGACGGAGAGGAACATCATGCGGACTTTAAAAATATACTCCCTCCGTTTTAAAATGAGTGTCGTTTTAGGTGTTTACACACATATTAAGAAATGCAATGATTAAGAGAAAAGGAATGGTTATTTTACCAAATTATCCTTATTAACTATTGGTTAGTTTTAAAAGTAATACTTTGAAAGTAGTGTGCAGAGTATTAATTGGAGGGTACAATTGAAAAGAAAAAGTTATTATTGCATTGGAAACTGAAAGCGACACTCATTTTGAAACAATTTTTTTTGGCTAAAGCGACACTCATTTTGAAACGGAGGGAGTACAAAATTTAAATAATAAAATGCAGGAAAGAAGGTCATTTGACAACAAAAAAGGGGCAAATGCAATCAATTCCATAATGTGCCTGATCCTTTTACCTGTGGGTATGATCCCGGTGTAAAGGGCTATACACAAATTCCTGAATATTAACAAATTTGAACAAGAATTTAACTCGCCTCCTCTCAATCACTCTCAAAATCTTCATCTCCAAAAGAAAAAACTGAAGCATCTGCTGCAATTGCCTTGAATTCACTTGTCCCTATAGATTCCATGTTGGTGGTGTTAGGACCTGCATGAATATTATGAAGTTTATCTGTAGTTGATGCTTCAGAAACATTGTTTTCCGTGCGTTCGTCATGCTGCTGGAGTGACAACTGATCCGTTGCGCGCGACAACATCCCTACATGGTCAGTAGTGGCCTCAGATGCTTGATGAGGTTCCATATATTTGTAATCAGTTGCAGCTTCCCTCCTTTGTGTTCCCTTGGTCTCCTCTTCATCGCTATCTGAGAATACATCATCATCTCCATTTTTAGGTATCTTACTCTTACTTGAATTAGATGTTGGCTTTGCACCAGATGAGGCATTATTTATGTCAGATCCTTTGCTTGCAGGGTTGACTTTTCCAGGTAGGGTGCCATCATAGTCTACCATCACAACTTCGACCTGGAACCCTGGAGCTGGGATCTTTCTCTGAAGGGCACAGTCATAATGTTTAATTAGTGAAAAAGTTCAGTGAATCAACGGATTATTAAGTGTTACTTAATGCCCACAAAATAACATTGAAAAGTAAGTGTAGTGTACCTTGTCAAAATCATCAAGATCCGAGCCATCTAAAATTTTTCTGTTCTCTATCATTGTTGTGTTCATCCAACTGCCAAGGAGAAACTGACGTATTAAAAACACTGTTAATCATTGTTAAACAAACTCTGTTCCATACATTACACAGCTTAGAAGAGAATAAATCTGGAATGTATGGCAGAGCTGGGAATTAAAATTTCATCATTATAAAAACATTTGGTCTCCATATCAAAATGATAAAGAAGACAAGTAGGTATGCTCGCCAATGAAGAATTTATTTAAATAAAGCTATAATAAATTAATAATTTAAAGTACAATCATAATGATTCTGACAAATCCAAGTTTCTTTTCAGAACTAATTTGAAGATGAAAAAGCTAAAGTATAAAGTGGCCTGAAGAAGTAGCCATTTTAAACGAACCAGTAGAAATCTCCCTGTCGATCATGAAAATGAATTTTGAAGTCACCAACCAATTCTGTCAGACCTGGCTCCCCTGGTAATGCAAAGACTAAAATTCCTTTCTTTGATGCATTGATCCAGAAATCTTCTGGCTGAAAATGAGATATAAAAGTAAGTTAGTAAATTAGCATGCGTGTACCATCAAATGTAGGCATAAAAAATGGAATACGAGTACCATTAGATCCTTTGTCTTGGGATGCTTTCTAGTTGTGAAAAGAATTCCTGAGAATAAGTGAAGACATCAGCCTTCTCTAGATTAATAAAATGTTGATTCACAAGTTGCATTTGACACTTACCATTATGATCAGAAATTGTAATGGATGGTCTAACCCAATAAGGGCATTTGTGAAGCCGAAACCCTCTCAGCATACACCTGTGGAAGTCCAAATTAAGAAAAGCCTTCTTTGGATTTGGTACATTGAGACAAAGTTTCATCTTACCTTCGTCCGGGCTGGACTTGTCCGTTGAAGTGTGTTAAAGTCCGTTCAAAATATTTGACATATCTCTACAAAATTACAGAAATAAATGATTTTAGAAGAATATGTTTTATAGATTAAATCTCCTTAACACGATAAACTAAAAAAATTACTAACAATTTGACTTGGGAGAGTTAGAGCCTTTCCATCTACACATCTTTTCTGGTTAAAGGAATCAATGGCTTCCTCAGCAGTGGGGAAAAACTGCAAAATAGTTCCCAGCAAGTAATTATTTTCAAAATTGCACAATTCACGGAGTAAAAAAATGCAGATCAACTAAGATCCTCAAGTCTCTGAAGTCAACTCTCAAAACTTACCTTAAGATACAAAAGAAGGCTGCAAATCATCAGTCCTGTCCTTCCCATACCAGCTTTACAATGAACAACGACCACATTTTGGATATCCTCCTTCAACCATGAATATGCACTTCGACAAAATGATGCTATAAGTTGAATAGGAGGGCAATTATGATCACTAAATGGGAAACTTGCAACCTGTAAACAATCCCAAGAAATCAATTGGGCAGACGTAAATATTAGAATAATTTTGTAAAAAATAAACTAGCGGCACATTCTTCATTTGTATTTTTGAATCTACAAAACCAAACAAAAATAAAAGAAAATTATTGTCTGTATTTTTATATCCAATTTTTATCGGTTTTATGCTATGGTTTTTTGAAACATATCTGCAACTCAAATAATGCATAAAATAAAGAGTCTATACCTTCAGAAGTCTCAGTCTTGTGAGCATAATTCTTCGCTACTTTTTTTTATCAATAGTGAGTGTACACTGGATATTAATTTCATGATCAAAACCTCAATATTATGTATAATTCAATTTTTGATTTATTTATTATTATTATTATTATTATTATTATTATTATTTTATGATTATTTATTAATATATTTACTTATAAATTAATTCATTGTCAAGAGCTTTCAAACCTAAGAGTCTATGAAACTAGAGGAATTTATGTAGAGTCATAAGCGCACACACAATACAAAAACAGTGTTTAAATCATCTACCATATTTTCTAAACATAATATATGATGGTAAATTTTTTTTTTTTGAAGAACCTAAATTGGCACCGAGACCTTGAGAGGAGGACACTCCAAGGTCCCAAGTCAACACCACTATATGATAGTAAATATTAAGAAAGGAAACAACAATAACAAAATTTTGAACTAATATGGGTTTAAAGACAATAGCAGAAAACAATACATAGCATCACAACTCAAAACTGATGGACAAATTCACAAATCAAAAGATAGATTCACAACTCAGCATGCAAAAGCCAAGAAGTGCATGAAATGTTCAAAATCAAAAGAAACATGACAAAACACAAGATTCAAAATTACTAGAGTGTGGCAGATGGTTAGACTATGTTCCAGTTGGAGGCAAATGATGGGCCACCATCAAGATTATTACATGTCTATACTGATGAACCAATTAGTGCCATAGTGCAAATATAATAAAACTATACCTTCCCCTGGAAAAGTGATCCATCGTACAACCTCTCTGAACAAAGATTGTATACTTTGTACTTTCCCTGCAGGTTTCAAGAGACTAAAATTGTCAAAAGATAATAGATAAGTTGTCAACTTTCAGAACATGAAGATTCAAACAGAGTTTAATTTCATGATCTTCAAATACTCAAATTATCTTTTTCACTCAAAGCAGAAGAGTTCAAGATCAACCTAACATACCAAGTTTTCATCTAAAGTGTAGGGTAAATGAAGTACAACAAAAGTGCTCAATTATAAATTACTGTTTGGTTGCTGTATGAGCTTGTAGGTGGATGTTGTTCAAAATACTGTTAGCGCAAGTCCAATTTCCGTATCATTTATATTTTACTAATCAGTTTCTTATGATTTGACTTTAGGTAAAGATATTTCTAAGCTATACGAAGGGATATACTGGAGTGCTAGATCACATTTTCAAATTAAAAGTTTTCTTCTATATTCCAAGGTTGTAAACTTGAAGAAAGGTACTCTTTGATTTCATTCTAGATTTCTTTGACTATTCAACTCTACCCATTTCTTGAGTACTAGCAAATGAGCAGATAATGAGATTCCAAAATTGAAATATATGCCATGTTACCTTGTGATGAGTTTCAAAAAACTTGATTACTTCTTCCATGTGATTTCGATAGAACCCCTGCAACACAGTTCTCTCTTAAAAAAAATTGACTCATGACTGAATCTGGTTATGAGGGGCAAGACTGACTGTCTATAAATATACCTCAATGTACCCAAAAATTCCAGAGCTAAAATCACCACCAGGAAATCCCATAGCTATTATATTTTCAGTGATGTATGTCATATCCAAATCAAATCCACCTTCCTGTTACAGAGTTAAATGTGAAAGTAAGAGAAAACTGAAATCAATATGGAAGATGAGTTAATTCTACACAAAACATAGAAATGTTCCATTCAAAATACAATAGGCTCAATAGAATTATGTTAGTTTGTAACTGAGAGAGTATCAAATACATAACGAATGTGATTCAGTACCTAAGAAATCAACACCAATTTGATTCTTTAATAGATGAAGTCAAAGGAATGTCTATCTCTGTGATGATGCCTTTAACATGACGGGGAACTCGACCTTTTTGTCTAACTAAGAATGTTAAAGGACATATCAATTCTTCTGTAGGAGGTAATAAACCTAGGATTCTAAGCAGATGTTTTTTATACTATTTTGAGGCAGATATTCGTGAAATACAATAATTCGAGCATATGATCCTATACACAATTTTGCAGTTCTAGTTTGTAACAGGTTTCAAAACCTCTATATGAGATGATTTTCTTGAGCACATTTCATAGCCATACATGCATTGGAAAAATGAGTGTGCCTGAAGTTTTGGTACTTTGTGTGAACTATTTGAATGATGAACAACAACAAGACAATATGTAATGCTAATGATGTTGAGATTAAAATCTAGCATATTTAATTTTACAAGAGCGTGTTGTTGAGGAACATTTATGGTTATTACCAGACATTTTTAAATAAAAAATAAATAAATGTTCATGGCCTATATCCTTTATACAACGTCAGTAACACAGGCAAAATTGAAGCAGGTGTAAATTGTTAACTGACCTGGTATCTGCGTTTATTTTGAGAAACAATATGCCGTGCTTTGGTCTGCACTGCCTTTACTGCTTCCTTTGAAGAGTCCACCAACCCTTTAGTGAATGATTCAATTATATTAGGTTGCTCGGCTCCTGAACTGCTCGTAGCAAGCTCATTTGAGGGACTTCGTAGTCCAATCCCACTAGTAAGACGAGCAAATGCCGACATGCCACTGTTCTCAGTCTGTGAGTTCTGATCTCCAGCCCCAAACTTCAGATTTCTCGCCCAGGAAGATATACTAGAAACTGGTGACAAGGATGGTGAATCACGTGCATTGTCATTTTCAGCAGGTACTTTGGCGGAGTAAAGTTCAGTCTTCGAAGGTGGAGGAGCGGGTTCCATCAATGAGTCACTCAAATGCAGTTCTGTAAAATAGAAAACCAATCTAAGGCACTTGCAGTTTAAGTAGCTAACAACAAATTAACTCAATAAGGGTTTTATGCCTCCATAGGTTGATTAAGTCTAGCAAAATACTAAGTGAAAAAATGTTTATGAACCGTAAAAAAAAGAACGTTTATGATAAAATTGTTATGAATGTGTCTGGATTGACTTGTTTGAACTTATCTACTGGCATAAACACATATGAAACCGTTTGAGAGAGCTTACGGTCAGAAATAACTTAAGACATGTTCATAAGCTGAAAAAATCTTATTATTAGAGATTTAAAATTAGTTACATATTAGTTAAATTAGTTAGGAGTTATATATAACTCGTAACTAATCTAACTAACATGTAACTAACTTTTAAATCTCTAATACTTATTTCCATAAGCTTTCTTGAATAGCTTATAAAAACGAAAAATAATTCGATTTTATTTCAGCTTTTTGTTGCAAAAATAGTTTATACATAAAAAACAAGCACTTATGCTTTAAGTGCTTAATAAGTTGTTTATTTATCCAAACATAGCCTAAATAAAAAGGCGCGATGAAAGCACCTAGTTTGTAAACATGAAAACACCTAGGCTACAGCATAAGCTAATTGATTTCGGAATAGAATCATTAACTCATTCTCATGAATTAACTCAATTGCGAAATGAATCGAATCAAAACAGCGCAAAAACATCAGCATTGGAAATTAAACAGAGATCTGAAAATGGAGTTTTCATTGATACAACAGATTGAGGTGATTTGTAAACAATGCAGAAGCATGATCGCACCGTTGATACAAGAACGGAAAAACGAAAGAGAAGTGGATCGCTTACCGGCGACGGCGAGTAGTTAGCCGGTGACGGTGTAACTATTATTTCCGATCTGTTTTCTTTCGGAGGGAATAACGGTTTTTTGAACGGAAAAGAAAGCGCGTGAGATTTGTAGAGATTGAGGTTCGGATCAATGTAGGTTCATTTGATTAGAGTGTAGAGTCACCGGCACGGAACAGAGTGTTTGCCATTTTAGAAGATGAAAGAAACAAGATTCATATGCATGCTTATTTCATAATCCATCACTTTATCCATTGAGCTAAAAATTAGGACATGCGATGAAAGTTAAAAAAGATTAGATGACTGGAGATTAGATAAATTTTTGTAAGGACCAAAACTAATAATTCCTATATTTTAAAATATATGTCGCAGTGAACCATTTCACTCATGTCAATATACAATTTTGATTGTTAATATACTCGCTCCGGTCACTATTATAAGCAAAAGTTCACTTTTTAGATCCATTTAATAAATGATGTATGTAGTCTATATATAGACCACATGCATCATTTATTAAATGAACTTAAAAAGTCAATTTTTGTTTATAATAGTGACCGGAGGGAGTATTTAGCTATCTACGGTATAAAAAATTATAAAATTTAACGTTTAAAAAACTTATCGAGACAAATCGAAAATCTTATTATATGCTAACATTTATTTTTATATATTAGCTAAAAAATATAGTCAAAGTAAATTCGATGAATAATGCATGTTGTAAAAATGTGACATGTATTTTGAGATGGATAGAGTATATGATTAATCGATGTTTTAATCCCGCTATAAGAGGTATTCATGTTTAGTATCGAAATCATCTTGAATAAACACAATTTTCACCTGTAAAAGAAACCTATAAATAAATTATTTTCTTTAAAGAGATACAATACTTATACCTTTTTCAATTTATTTGTAAATCATATGAGTTGTTTTCAAACATAATATCATTTATTCGTAACTTCCAAGGTTAATTCTTTGAGTCTTGTGAGGTTCAAGTGACAATTTTTTTTAAGAGTTTTAATGTTGATGCATGTCCAATATCATGTTCAAACTTGAGACCTTCATTAAGTTAGAAGAGATTCAAGTATTATAGCCTTGAGTTGTTTTGCTCTTCCTATTGATTCTTTTGCTTTTATATTGGACTTATTGATGTTATGATATCCATTGAAATTGATAATTCTAGATTTGGAAGAGATTCAGACTCAAATGTGATTCTCAATTGGTTGTTTTGACTTTCAAAACTTTCTCAATTGCTTGTATAAAATGTGATTCTTTTCTTTTGCAACCTATTTTCAATATACCTAAATTACACTCATTGATATTTTTACTCTTAAATTTATTAATTATGATTCGGACGCTAAAAATATGTCTTTGTTAACTCTTCTCAGTTAGTACCTAAATTTAAAAAGTAATGGTTATCAAATGAATAATACAACTAATCATGCACAATGTCCTCTTCTCACCATATTTATTTATTCCTTTTTTATTACAAGAATCTTACCTCTTAATAACCACCTCTTATCTATTCGATCATTTTATCATTTTTTTAAGGAAAAAAAAGAAAGAAAAGAAATTATAATCAATCAAATAGCTTAATTTTAAATAATTTATATAAAATTTACAACCTTTATTATTTTGTTCAAAAAAAAATTCATAGTCTTTCTCCTAAAAAAAATAATTTGTAGTGTCTTTTCAACGTGTCAATAGTATGCTAACGTATGATATTCATCATTAGCATATTCTTCGACAGTAGTTAAGAAGATCAATATAGAAATTATGCATTGAAAATTGGTGAAAAATAGAATGTTTAACTTTTATAAAAGTCAAAAAATTATTGTTTTTAATAAATAATTGGCAAAACCCTTTTTTATATTACCATGATATTTATATGAAGTTTCGAAGGTAAAAAAAAAAAAAAAACATGTGGGACACATAAATCGAACTTAAGCTAGAAGCTCAGGTCTCTTACCACTTTAAACAATCGATTGTTGTTATGTTCGATCAATTAAGGTTGGTTTGCTGGTATTGGATTAAGAGTTTGAAGTGTAATATTTCATGTTTGATTCTTCTGTTAATTTGAGTTGGCTAGTTTATTTTTCTTAAAAAACAAAAAAAAAACTTTATGGTGTATTTAAACTTTATTATTACAATAATTAATCAAGTGAAAAAAAATTACTCTGAACAGTTAACGGAATGAAAAAAATGAGATGATTCCCAGAAATTTACTCACTGAAATTGCAATCTCTTAACCCTTTGTAAGATCCCACAAGTAATTTCTAATTTAATTTCTGCATCTAGTCCAGCACGTTACATCCGATCCAACCCAATTTGCGCGTGATGGAGCCGGCAGCACCAGCAGTCGTCGTCGACGCCGGCACCGGCACCGGAACCGCCACCGAAGAGATTTCCCCAGCGGAAACCGCAATACTACAATTGAAACAAGCGATATGGCAACAATATCAACACGTGCTAGACAAAACAACCCCGTACGTGCTACCGCGATGGATAGGGTTTTCGGTCGTCGCTTTCATCTACATCCTCCGCGTCTACTTCTTAGAAGGCTTCTACGTCGTTACGTACGGTCTTGGCATTTACATCCTTAATCTTCTCATCGGTTTCCTCTCCCCTCAGGTTGATCCCGCCGTCGCCGACGCCGCTGACGGTCCTACTCTTCCTATTAGAGCTTCCGATGAGTTCCGTCCTTTCGTTCGCCGCCTCCCTGAGTTCAAGTTCTGGTAATACTTCAATTTGATTATCAATTATCGTTTAATTGATTGATTTTGGTATAGGATTTAATTCATATACACTGTCAGTGTAAAGAGTTTTGAGTTTTTACTCCGTCAATCATTCATTACCGTCAGTTTATACACACTTCGTTCTCGTGTGATTAAGGTTATAGTTGCGTTATGATCCTTGATGATATTGTGCATAATTATTGTTAAATGTGGTTGATAATTGATGTTGTACCTTGATATTGCAAGCTAGATTGTGCATGCGGACATTCATTTAAAACGTTCTATGTGATGATGAGTTCCAAAAAGAAATTTTGATGAGAAGAATGTTTTGCTGTTAGTTTCATCTTTGTCAATGTATCGAAAACAATAATCATGTAATGTACTTCATTGCATGAAGCTATTGTTGAATCACAGAGTTAAGTTAATTATAATTTTGTTAGGTAGTTGTTAGTTGGTTATGCTAGCAATCTGCTAACTACCATTGTATGTCAACGGATGTAAGCTTATTGTTACTGTTTATTGAGTTGAATTAGTTTCTGAGTCCTCAACCACATTCTATGGTTCTCTTCCTTTTCTTCACAGGGCCTGTTTGGGTTGGTTTATTTGAGTTTATCTATTAGCATTAACACACATGAGACTGTTTCAGAGAGCTTATGGAAACAACTTATGATAAGGCTATAATTTGTTTTCAGCTTATTTCCATAAGCTATCCAGTATACTTTATGAAAACAACATATAGCTTATATGTAAACAGTTTTTTGATATTATCTTTTGTTAATGAAAGATTAACAACTTATACATAAGCACGTATGTGATGAGAGTTTACTGGGTTTAATTAAGTTCTTTATCCAAAGAGGACCATAGTTTGGGTCTTCCACATTGATATGTTGTTTTAGGCATAAAAAAGTGCCTACCTAGATGATGTTGTCTTCTTCGGTTTTGGTGCTCTTAAGTTGTTGAAGTTTCTTTTTCACTTAGTAAGGTCTGCAGAAGGTTGCTTTTACTAAAGCTGCTCAATTTTCCTTTGTGGGCAGGTACTCGATCACAGTGGCATTTTGCATTGCAATTGTGATGACTTTCTTTAGTGCGTTTGATATTCCAGTCTTCTGGCCTATACTCCTCTTCTACTGGGTGGTCTTGTTCTCACTTACTATGAGGAGGCAGATATCACATATGATCAAATACAGATATGTACCGTTCAATTTCGGAAAACAGGTAATTTAGATTCAAAATTGTTGTTGTGATTGTTGTGTGGTTATTGATTCAATGATTGTGTTGATTGTTGTTATAAGGATTACATCTTTTTTGCTATTACTAAGCTTTTTTTGTCTATTTTACTTTTAGCACTATCAGAGAAAGAGAGCATCAGAAGAAGAAAGCACAAGTCTTCCTGTGGACTGAAATTTTCAGTTTTACTGCACATTTAAGTCAAAACTGAACCCCAAACATGTAGCTTCACATTATATTTTAGCAACTTGAGCAATCTATTGACGTGATGACTGATTAAGATTGCTTTGAGGTCTAGCGTATATGTGAACATCTGGATGTTCAATTCCCTATTGGGCAACTATTTGGATGCCTTCGATGGCGGCTTTGGGAAGATGTTGGGAACTGTTTCTTTACATTTCCCTTTTGTAAAATACTTTTTTTTTCCCCTTTCTTTCTATATAGGAAGGCAAATTCCAAACTCTTATTGCTGAATTCATAGTCCAATAACAAAAAAATTACAAAACCTGTGCAGCAGTCCCTTTTATTATTTGCAGATGGGGTTAACACTGATATGTCTCTTCCATTGCATTTTTTTCCTTTCCTTTTAATATATGATGATTTTAGGAATCCCTCTCTAAGTTATTTTCACTTGGCACTTTTCTTATCTGTTATTTCATGGCGCCTAGCACTTTTTCTGATATAAATTTTATGGATTGAAGTTTATTTATCCAATCATCTGAGACTTTTAAATTGAAGCCTCTCTTATTCACTAGATCCAACCAGTTGTACTGTGCCAATTTTATTTAATTTTGGATTTTAATTAACGATCACTTGATACAACCAGTTGGTGATGGTACTTGTTCCCCCTTCACCCTTGGGTCTGTTTGGTATACCATCTGCTCGGCAAATTTTTGCTGTGATCTTCACATGCTTTAGAAATTACATATGGTGTACTACAACTTGGAAAGTTATCTCCTTTTTCTTAACCTGTTCAAGTATCCTGATCTTTTGCAACTTTGGAGATGCCTGGTACTTTGAAGTAGCCTTTTTGTTTGGTTTATATTTTTGTTGAAGTAACAAAAAAGAACTTTACAATCTAATTAGGATTGAATTTGTATACATTTTTTATGTAAAAGTTTTTTATATTGTCAATCAATCATAACAATCAAATTATTGATTATTTTTTTTACTTTAACCATAGCTATTTCTAAAGCCAAACCACAATATAAAACTGTATGAAAATTAATCTCATCTCATTATACTTAGTTTAATGTCGCCTTATAGACCTTCTAATTTTACCCTGCGTCTATGTCGCACCAAGGGTTTTGCGCCAACCATTATCGAAATAAGGTGAAATTTCAGTGCATTTTTCTACTAAAAGTTAATTAGACTCTACTTCAAATACATTGTGCATGGTCTCAAAATCTATAATAAACGAAGCATTACAATAGTAGAATATGAAATGAAAGCACCCTTAAAAAATGAAAATGAAAAGAAAGCTGGTTATGAAACAAAGCCGGAGTTGTTTGATAAACACTTGCATCACAACTTGTCTTACAGTAGTAGCCACTAGCCAGTATCTTCAAAAGTGCCAAAATAAATTACCAAATAACAAGACTTCAAAAGTCTTCAACCTTCCAAACTCATTTCTAGGCTTCACTCTTGAAGCTTACATAAACACATCAATGTCTCACACTTAAGAAAGAATCAATGATAGAAAATGTATTGCTGGATGTGAAATGAAATACCCTGCAGGTGCAATACTCGTACCAACCAGTTACTGTGCTGGTCTATAATATCCATATACACTGTAGTAGGTTTGTGCAAAAGTAAGTAGCAACAAGACTACAGCAGCAACAAAAGAGATAATAGCCCAAGGGTTATTGAAGTAATTGTGTCTCAAGCTTGCACACCAAGTATTCCATCTATGATTGTAGTATCTATTTACAGACTCTGATAATGGAGAAAGGTAACTGTTATTGATGTCAAACACAACCTCTTGGCACAACCTGTTGAAAAGGTCTGCAACTTCAGTATCACTTCCAAGCCAGTGTTCGATTATCCCTCGGTAATGAAGGTACCCGACATCTTCTGGAGAGTTAATCAAATTATCCATGAAGATAACATAGGATGTGATGTCATTACTGCAATCAAGATGACACTGCTCAAATGCAATGAGGTTTAGAAACAGAGATTTTGTTCCATCATGGATCAAGAGCCTCGGAATCCGCAGGATTCCATCCTTAAATTTAATATCCCAGAAGCGATCGGTCTTCCTTTTCTTGAACTTGATTCCAGCCTCTTTTAGCTCAGTGACACAATGTATCAGTTGCTGGCGCCGTTTGTCTGCAACTCTATTAGCGTTCGACCTGCGTTTGATCCATATTCTAGGTGCCGGTTGAGGTCCTGAGCGCAATAAGCTTCGCCTGAATACATCGAGACAGTGAAGACCTCCTTGATCGGATAAAGGATCAAAGGTGGCATTGGTAGTGCTTTTTCTAAATGTTGATTCCAATTTATTTATATCACTTTTTGTTAATGGTTCATCTGTTGGCATTAAAGGATCAAAGAATCTGAGTGCTAGGTTTGCAACAAGTCCTTTCAAATCTGGTTTACCAAGCTGAATTCCCAGAAGCAAATCTAGTATGAAAAGAGGTAGCCGATTTTCTAGCATAATCATGTCTCTTTGAATCGAATGCATTGATCCACGCATCGCGAAAACCGGATCGTTCCTTGAATAACCAAGTTCCTTAAACCCTTCTGTTGCTCCTCTAAACAGCTCAATCACAAAACAACCATCAAGGACCAACATTTCCACAAACTCATTGCTGCTTAACCCGATCATTCCTTCATAACAAGATCTCGCTCTTTCCTCCATCTCTTTCATTGCATTGAGATAAAGCTTAATGTCATGTTTCGTCCTCTTAAGGACATGGTTAATGGAACGCCATTTATGACGTTCCATTTGTCGAAGGCGTTTTTTGCCATGATGGTATGGTCCTAAGGACACAATCTGTGGCGCAAAAGCTTTGTCGTCGCCGCTACTATCTCGAAGGTAATGAGGGATTTTGTAGATTGATAACTTGGTCCATGAACTCACTACATCGTCTTGATTCGCTTCCTCAAGTTTTTCCTTGATGGAAATCACCCATTCAGATGCTGGTGAGCTTGCTTCCTCTACCAAATTTTCACCATTTTGGTTGGTAAGAAGAACCTGCAATGATTCTGAAGGTTGTTGCTCAAGCTTTTGCTGCTGCTGCTGCTGAGGTAATTCGATCGATCGTGTACCTGAATTCGGAGACGATGATGGAATCCCTGATTCTAAGGTTTCTCTGAGTTTAAGGGTGATAAGGTACCAGCTCAAGAGCTCTTTGTTGAAAACAGCTACCATTTCTTTCTTTCTTTCTTTCAGGAAACTGATATTTTCTGTTTCTTGGTACTTAATGTTCTGAAAGGTGTTATGATCCAATCAGAAATAAATGAATTGAATAGTTGGTGAATTGAGTTAAAGTCCTTAAAGAACATTTTCTTGTTACTTCTGAAAGATGATAATCCAATCAGAAATAAATGAATTGATTAGTTGGTGAATTGAATTAAAGGCCTTAAAGGACATTGACTTGATGAGATTGTGCAGCTCATATGGGACCCCTTTGAGCTAAATAGTAGGAGTTTCATGGGAACTTCTCAATTTTTAAGCGTGCTATTGTATTCAAAAAAACTTTATTTCTATTATTATTTGAATAATATGTATGTAGCACGTCATTTATTTTGGAAAAGAAAGCTTAAATAATGCATAGTATCAGATGATGGATGAATGTGGCCTCAACATGTTCAGAAATGTCAAAACCTGTTTTATCCAATGAGGTGATATACCACCATTTGATAACCAATTTTTTTTTTTCTTTCCCTAATTGAACATGTAGATGATTAGACATTCTCATCTTCAACTTTACTTCTTTGTCACACAAGCAAAGCTTTAATTACTTTTTCTTGGTTAATCTATCTTGGACACCAAATCGTGGGTTAGAATTAGTCATTTATTCACTGATTATTATTATATAATTATTGTATTATATTATGTATGACAATTGTAGCTAACATCAAGGGATCTTGTAGACACAGTAAATCTCTCTTATTATTTTGATTCTGATTTATTTCTTTTCTTATATTAGGATTAGGATTTACTCTATTTAATCCAATGCACGGAGGATATCGAAGTAGTTCTAACAGAGCTTTCTGAATTGAATAGCGATCAACTAGCCACATGAGCAATAATAATTCTGCACAATGCACGTTTATAAGTTCCTCTAAAAAAAATGCACGTTTATAAATTATTGTGGCTACCTCCTCTTGGTCCCATTTGTAATAAAAAAATAAAAAAAATGAATAAACTAAGCTGCATGGAGGAAGTAAGGTGGAGCCAGGTAGGGACAAAAGTGTGGGAGAAACGTGAAAGAAATCAAAATTTCATCTATACTTTGTTAATATGACTTGGAGATGGAGCATGTCTTAATTATACATTTATACACTTGTACGGCTCTGTTTGGTAAGGCCACCAAAAGAGCTTATAGCTTATAGCTTATAGCTTATAAGCTCATTTGACAAAATAAGCTCTGTTTGGTAACTTTTTTTACAATGAGCTTATAGCTTATTTCACGAATTTCAACGAGCTTATAAGCTATTTTTCAGAAGCTATTCCAAGTAGCGTTTGAGCTTATAGCTTATAGCTTATCATATTTTCTTCCACTTTTACCCTTATTATTTTATTTGAATACCAGTTTTACCCTTATATTTAAATGACAATGTAATTATTATTATTTGGCAACGGCACATGACCTCATGGTTAATATTTTTGTTTGTACTGGGCATGGTTATTATTTTCTTACATACTTATTGTTTAATATTGTCAAAAAATTCGTGTCAGTCCCTTACACTTATTGTTTAATATTTTTGGAAGAAAATAATCACGTTTATGAAAGGTTTTGTTTAATTTTTTTTTATGAAGTATAAAAACTGAAATAAAATAAATTTTAATTAAAACAATAGAAAATTTATTAATTTAAAAATAATATATGAAAGAAATATTGAATTAATATATTAAATTATTAAATTTTAAATATTTTTAATATCAATTGATATAAATTTTATTTCCTTCAAAAAAAATTGATATAAATTTTATTATTAATTAAGAATACCCTTTTATGTAATTTTACATTTATCAGCTAGTTGAACCGCTATTTTTACCAAACACTTTAATTAGCTTATCAGCTATCAGTCATCAGCTATAAGCTATCAGCTAGCTTATCAGCTAAAAGCTATCAGCTAGCTTATCAGCTATCCGCTATTTTTACCAAACAGAGCCGTAAATTGTAATGGGACCGGTGCTGTGCTCACCAAGGTGCTAGAAAATCCACAAGCAATGGGGCGTGGTGGGGTCGTAGGAGCTCCACGTGGACCTTGGCGGCTGGGTGTAAATTATGTATTTTGTTCTTGTAAATTATAAATTATATAAAAAGAAAAAACTCAAAATCTCTATCATTCATGTTTCTATTATACCTTGGTGATTCGATCTTATCGTTTATCTTGAATGTGGCGAACGTTCTTCCCACTTCTCATCTAATTTCTTTTTGTATGTTTTCCTTTTATTCCTAGTTTGGTTAAATTTGTTGGGTTTTATTAGATTTTCTACCATTATCCTTCATTTTCTATCTCAATTAAAGAAATTTAAATTAAGGTCAAAGATCCTTGTATGGTGAATCTTTATTGGAATCACATCATTATTATTTTTTTGTTTACAATCAAGATTGTTATTTTTTTGGGGGTTGGGCAACTCAACTCGTTTGAGCAAATGGTTAAGGAGTTAGAGGAAGTTCAAAGTTTAAGTCATGACAAAGAGAAAAAAACTAAAATAAACAGTTAATATACTAACATTTGTCATTCGATTTTTTTTTTTTTTTTTGTATTTTTACGTTAATTATTTTTCTGAGAGAGCATTTTTCATTAACATTTAATTGAAATTCTTGAAAAAAAATAGGCAAATCCATTGTTGAGTCCACAGTTGATGGTCAAACCACTAATGTCATTAATCAAATCCAAATGAGTATGGGTCTGGATCAAAATTTGGTGGTTTTTCTCTATTTTGATCAATTTTAATTTGGTTTGTGTGTGATTAATTAAGGGAGGAATGAGAGTGTGGGCAAATGTGATGTCTTCATCTGGTTTGATAAATGGTCAGAAATTGATTACTTCAACCAAATCCAACTTAATCAAAGCTATGAACCCTGAGCTACAATCCACACTATACTTGGTTTTGTTTTTGAAAGAGGAAAGATAATTTCATTAGTACTATAGCACAAGATGCATGTGACGAACAGAACATGTACAATATACATCAGGAACACCGCATTTGTTCTATTTCACCCACATGTGCAGCAAAAACAATCTGCTCGAGCCACCCCACAATGCTGCTGCTTAAAGTACCAAAGTACATAATAGCCCACATTACTTCCTGATAATTTGGCTGAGATATCGACACTTTTTATAGCAGCCCCTCCCACATGTGAGGATGTTAAAAACGACTATATTTGAAAATTAATTCAAGACGACGTACAAAAATTGAGCTCAATTTTACTTTGAAAACAGAACCCTAATCGGAAAATCACTATTGATAAGAAAGCAGCTGAAATTGAGAGAAAAAGAAACAAGAGTGCCACTATGGAGTCTACAACCAAATACTAGTTCACAGATGTTCGTCTAAAACGGAATTAATGTGTGTCTTAATTATATATATTTTGATCACATTAGTGGATTGGCTCAACAGTAATAATTTTTCTACACTTTATGGAGGAAAGAAAATAATTTTTCCATAAATTTAATGAAGATTGCAGAGAAAGAACGTGGAACCTAAATCAAATTAGAAATTTTGAGTATGAAGATGGCCACGTCAATAATTTTTATACTCGTCACATGCGCCAGTTAATGAACACCTCAACACTCATTAACGAAAAAGAAGTGAATTTATATTACATTGTAAGAACAAACGGCTAAAATGAAACTTTTATAAGATAAATGATCAAAAATATTTTTTTAAGAAGTTAAATCTGTCCATCAATATTGGTATAGGGGAAGGGGAGAGTTGAAGTGAGGATCAAAAATAAATATTAACCTAATAATATTTTTTTTGGTGGTGGTCGATGTTTAAACCCGAACCTTGCATATACATTGTCCATGCCAACCGAGTTAAGCTCACGAAAACATTAACCTAATAATATAAATGCACATACATTGTTTCTTAACGTTTTCAATAAAAATAATATGTTATAAGATTTCATATGATTTCAAAAAAGTCAATACTTTTTTATAAATTAAATTGACATCAATGATTATTTTTCACTCGATCGATAAACTTTGTCTTTAAGGTTATAATGTAAAGTTCTTACTTAGTTGAGAGCTCGTCGACAAAATTTAATGATTTGATTTCGTAAAATAATGAAAAATTGAAAATAAAATAATAAAATAATTATAAAAAATATGAAAGGTAATTTTATTTTAAAAAATTAGCTAAATCAAAACTTATAATATTTTTTCATAGGTTTTAAATCTCTTTTATATATTTTCATATATTTATATGGTATAAATTATTATATATCTTATTTTAGATTAAATACATATTTTTTTGAATAAGTCAAAATAATATTAAACAACGACAAAACCAAGACCTCCTAGCACAAGATGTGACAGGAAGACTTAGCTAAAGTTAAACAATTACATCAACAAGGAAAAACTTCAAACTTGAGGAATGGAAAATTGGAATACGAACTATGTAACTGCTGATTAAATATATTTTTAGTTCCTATAAATTTTGGAATTTTATTTTAGTTTAAATAAAAAATTATTTGACTTTTAATCCACACAATATTTTTTATCAACCGTTTCAGTCTCTATTATTAAGTCAACTCATATGTATATTTTAAAATTTTTGAATGTTTTTTGGGTGAAAAGAAAAGAGGGAAAAGTCTAAAACACAAAAACAACTAACAAACTACATGAACATTTCCAATAAGCTTACAATTTCCTAAAACCATATTAATTATAAGCTTTTGAGTCACTTTCTAGTATGAGTCGAGTAAAACTTTGTCTTCTCACCACTAGTACTCTTGTATACAGTCTCCCCTTTTCAATATGAAGGGTGTCACAAGCATCATTGATTTCAGTATATTTTTTCAACCAACAACCACCTCGAGTCATGAAATAGGTCACCATAACCTGAAATATCCATTGATTCCTTGTAAGATTCATAGCAATTAAGGTAAATCCAACTCTCTTGACGAGGCTTTCAGCCGATCTCAATGGTCTCTTGTTGCTCATGTTATCCCGACAAAAGATTGTGACCACAACAATCCATGTCCTTAGCCATGTTGAAAATCACATGAATCGGATCGTTAGGGCGTTGAAATACCTTTTCAAATATATATTTGTTTTACCAAGACCAAAGATGCCAACACACTAACATGAAGATAGATTTCTATCTCATCTTGGGCTCACCCAGGGCCGGCCCATAGCCCGTCGAGGCTGGGCTATGACACCGGACCTCGATTTTTTTGGGGCCCAAAACATATTTTTTTTATATGTAAGCCACTTAATTAATATTTATATACAGTTAATGCGCAAATATTTCAAATAGCTCACAGTGCTTTAGTGGCGCGCCTGCCTTTGATTGAGTGTTTGGGAGTGGGTTCGACTCCCACTAGAGTACTTTTTATCAATAATTTTTGAGTACTTTTTATCAATAATATTTATTTTAGTGCCTTATTTAGTCTTTTGGGGCCCAAAATTTAATGTTTTTTTTCCATCCTTAAAAACTAAAACAGGGCCAACAAATTTTTCGACTCCCTTTATTTTAGTGCCTTATTTAGTCTTTTGGGGCCCAAAATTTAATGTTTTTTTTTTCCATCCTTAAAAACTAAAACAGGGCCAACAAATTTTTCGACTCCCACTAGAGTACTTTTTATCAATAATTTTTATTTTAGTGCCTTATTTAATGTTTTTTTCATCCTTAAAAACTAAAACAGGGCCAACAAATTTGTTAAGACGGCCCTGGGCTCACCTTACTCTTTCTAATTTGATTAGATTTAACTATCCAAAGAAAAATACGGATTACATGAACACGGTCCTTAAATGCATGAATGATACTTTCATCCCTATTTCCACAAATGGAGCAAATGGGTTAGACTCGTGCACCACATCCACTTCACCATACTTTTTGGTCAAAAGACTACCATCATTCATCATTCGTAAAACACTCTTCCACACCCCAAATATTCTTCTAGTCCTTGTGAGTTCTTAACATGTTATATGTTCCATTGATGCAAATCATAAACGCTTCAAACTATAAAGTGAAGAGCTTTGGTGCATTTTCAATCAATGATATCATGCTCATATGTAACCATAGGCTCCAGAATAACCATAACCACTACTTTTCCCAATGTATTGGAATTAAAACGAGTATCGAGTAAGTTAAAAAATATCATAAATGTGTATTTAAATATCAAATTTTTTATATAATTTTTTGAGGAGACTTCTATCATAATTCTAATAAAGTACTCCCTCCGTCCCATAATACTTGACACAGTTGACCTTATTACACATGCCAATGCATAACTTTGAGTTTAAATATCTTGAATAATATAGGGTATATAGGGTAAATACAGACTTTAGTCCCTTAACTTATTTTTGCGTTTCATTTTGGTCCCTTAACTTTAAACTGTCTCAATTTGGTCCCATAAGTAACTCTCCGTTTACCAAAATGGTCCCTTCCGTTAGTTTTTAAAAAAAAAACGTTAACTTTGGTCCCACTTGTATTTTCTATTATTGAAAAATAATTTTAAATTATTAAAAACATTGAAAAAAAAAGGTTCTTCTTCTTCTTCTACACTTTAACAAGAACAAGAAACCAGAAAAATCATCATCATCATCACTGTAATCATCATCATCATCAACACTGTAATCATCCTTTCTCTCTAGAAAAAATAGTTGCCCAGAACAACATCAACAACAACAAGGTATCATTTAAAAACAAATCTAATTCTCTATTTTCCTCTTTGCATCAACAGAACAAAATCAACGTCTATTTTCCTCTTTCCCTCTCCTCTCCTCTCTTCTCTTCTTTTCTCTTTCTCTTTCTCTTCTCATCCCATACCCATAAACACAGATCTGTGCAGAAGGAACTGGCAGCTGACAGTGATGGATCTGTCGTGGTTCAAGGTCGCCCGCGGTGGCAATATCCTTCTCTTTCCAAAAGTGAAGAAATCTCAAAAACCATGCCAGACCAAGTAAAAGATAAGCCAAAGACATAAAAGCATAAAGGGTGATCGAAGGTTGCATTTTTCCGGGAAGATAACCATTAGGGTTTCTCCAAACAGTTCTACCAGTAACAGTGGTACCTTGGAGATTAGGATCACAAAACATAAAATACAAATAATACATCCCAGTAGCATTAATTTGAACAGTTTGAGGATCCATATGAACAATTTGATTAGTACCTTGAAAAAAAGTTTTGAGCCTTTTGGGAAAGTTAGGATTTTGGGGGTTGTTATGAATGATAACTTCACCAAGATTACAATTTTGGGTTTTAGAGAGAAATGGGTCACAGCAAATTAAATCAGATTTGGGATTGAAATAGAAACCACCGATACGGTTACGGTCTTTGACTTCGAGGATGATGGATTCAATTAGACCGGTGTTCTGCTGCATTTGGCCGTGGATGATGGCGGAGTGTTTGAGGCGAGTGAAGGAGATGGATTCGAAACGGATGAAGGAAGAGGATAAGAGAGCTTCAGCACCGGCATGGAAGAAGAAAGCATTTGAGCGGTGAGTGAAGGGTTGTTTGGAGTAGTAATGGATTGAAGCGTTAACATTGTATGGTAGAAGAAGAAGAAGAACCTTTTTTTTTTTCCTTCATGTTTTTAATAATTTAAAATTATTTTTCAATAATAGAAAATACAAGTGGGACCAAAGTTAACGTTTTTATTTTAAAAACTAACGGAATTGACCATTTTGGTAAACGGAGAGTTACTTATGGGACCAAATTGAGACAGTTTAAAGTTAAGGGACCAAAATGAAACGCAAAAATAAGTTAAGGGACCAAAGTCTGTATTTACCCATACCCAATAATATATCATAAAAATTATGAAAATTTGATATTTTGAAAATACTCATCAAGACGAATCTAACGACATCTTATATGATATTATTTATCTTTGAGCAATGCTATTTATCAAGAAAGATTTTATCAAGAAATTGTCCCGAAATTAATGTTAGCCAATAAAATCTCAGCCTGGCCGGAAATCATGGGGTGGTGGGTGTTATGTATTTTTTTTTGAAACTTTAATAAACAAGATTAAAATCTAAGGGTAATTATTTTGCTATGTCATTCTTGAATTCATCAAGAAAATCCATTCTTGATATCTAGCATTTTCCTTTATCTTTATATATTAGTAGAAAAATACGGTCAAAGTAAGTTAGGTCAAAATTGAAAATTTTCGAATTGGTCATCTATTGCGGGACGGAGGGAGTATTAATTTATTTTAATTTAACAGAGATTGAAACTTTTGATAGACAATATTGTCGAGATCTCATACAAAATTTAAAACTTTATAGTACATACCAATTATTCAAAGGAATTTTTTTTTTTGGCAAAATAAAAGATATTCATTCATTCAAATTGAAAGAGCATATCGATATAATGCAAATTCGCTAAAAACAAAAAGGATGAATCTGTGAACAAGCTCACATCATCCATGTTAATAGCATAAAACGGCAAAGTACAAATGCCTACACATATGACTATATTTAAATCTCTGGAATAACCATGTTTCCGGATCTGCAACATGGATGACGCCAAAGTCATTGATTGGATCTGCACTGGATCGAAGCTGATCTGACAATCTGAAGCGATCAAATACCTGAGAGAAACAAGAAAAACAAACAACGTCGCACAAAGACTACGAAATCACAAAATAAAACGAAATAGATGTGAAAAACACTTATTTCAATAAAAGCGAAATAGAAAAACGAGTTAGAGAGGTGATTTTGGGTCAAATTTTATCTATCTCGAGACCAAACTTTAAGTTATTAAAATCCCCTTATATATGAAATTTGAAATTAGAGGGATTTAAAATATAAAAAAGCAATTATTTCAACAAGTAATTATAAAAGCCATATGGGTCAAAAATAAAAGCCAAAACATAAAAACTCACATAACTCAGTTTGAGTCGCACTGAACTCAGCTTCTCCGTAGAAAGAAAAAGCTAGCCGGAAATCGCAACCGGAGTTTCTCCTCGACCGCCGTAAACAGTGAGAAAGCCGTTACCTTTATCTTTGTAATTTTCCTTTTCGTCCACCCCGAATCGATGCGATTGATAACTTAGGGCAAAACCCAAACATATATTAAGATCTGTGTTTTAATTTTTTTAAATTTTTTTTAGGGTTTAGTATTAATTACTGTACCCAACATTTTTCATTAGATTTGGCTTTGGTAAAACTTACAATTGAGATTGCAGTGTGGTTTATTGGAAATTAGATTTGTGATAACTATCGCTTTAATTTGCTAGTTTTTCGTTTTTATCACCATGTTCTTTTCAGATTTTCCATTTTTTTTTTCACCTAGATTTGTGCAATTCATGTAATTTTCGATGTGTTTTTTTATTAAGAGAATTGAGAAGAACAGAACCCCTGTATTTGCAGCTTCTGAATACTGCAACTGTTTGTTTTATGTTATTGATTTGACGCCGGGCCTAATCGAATGTTATACGAACTTGTGAGACTGTTTGGTAGAACTTATGAAAACAGCTTATGTTATATTCATAAGTTGTTTTCAGCTTATTTTTATATGCTCTTCAGGGTAGCTTATGAAAGCAGCTTATAGCTTACATAAAACAATTTATCTTTATTTTATCTTTCATTATAGAAATAGTTTGTACATAAGCAGTTATCACGATAAATGCTTATTCTATAAATTGCAAATTAAGTTGTTTATCCAGAAAAGGCCATGTTTTCTATGAGGTGGATGACATAGCGAATTTGTTGTATTTTGGTAATGTATGTTT
Source organism: Medicago sativa (assembly GCF_051527215.1). Classification (NCBI taxonomy): domain Eukaryota; kingdom Viridiplantae; phylum Streptophyta; class Magnoliopsida; order Fabales; family Fabaceae; genus Medicago; species Medicago sativa. The sequence goes on from NC_140753.1 coordinate 8,547,813, forward strand.
GTATGATTATAATGTTCCTTGTTACAATATAAATTCAAACTATAGTCTTGATGTTATTATTCCGTAAAATTCTATCTTTCTTGCAATATCCTACCTGGTTTTTGCAGCACTATATTTCTTTGACCATAGATCATGGCCCTATGAAGCACGGACACTCCTCGGATTAGGTGTGTTCTGGTGTCGTACACATGTTGTTATCCGACACGACACATGATTCCATTGGACACGTGATTCCATTGAATCACGTGATTTGCTCAAATTATTATTGGCTTCGGTGTGTCCGTGTCGTGTCCGATTTCCATGTTTGCATTTGTGCTTCATAGGCATAGACCTATCTCTTTTTCTTTCATAGTGGTGCTTTAATCTATAATTAGACAAAAAAACTACTATAAGGAGGGTTCACATGAATATATTAGTATCCAGGGTTGCTTCATTGAAGCTTCCAACTTTGTCCTATTACCCTCTGAAGCTTGTTATTTTGATTGAACTTGTAGCTATGTAGAGGTTGAAAAGTTTTATAAGATTCATGGAGAAATTCAAAGAAGTAACTATTGATATGTAAACAAAATTTCCATGAAGGAAGAGTAACCACTCAAAGTTGGCATTCAGTTTATTTATTTATCACATATAAAAGCTACCTGTGGTTATATTTTTTCCTACAAGAAATACTTTATTCATTTATCAAAGAAATACTTTATCCATTCTCCTTATTTTTGCCTTTGCCTCAGATCAAAATGTCTCGAAGATATGATAGCCGTACAACAATCTTCTCTCCTGAAGGACGTCTTTACCAAGTGGAGTATGCAATGGAGGCCATTGGAAATGCTGGTACTGCCATAGGAATCTTGTCGAAGGATGGGGTTGTTCTGGTTGGCGAAAAGAAGGTGACATCCAAGCTTCTGCAAACCTCAACATCAACTGAGAAAATGTACAAGATTGATGATCATGTTGCATGTGCTGTTGCTGGGATTATGTCCGATGCCAACATCCTAATCAACACTGCTAGGATCCAAGCACAACGTTACTCATTTGCTTACCAAGAGCCAATGCCTGTTGAACAGTTGGTTCAATCTCTTTGTGATACCAAGCAAGGTTACACACAATTTGGTGGTCTCCGTCCGTTTGGAGTCTCTTTCCTGTTTGCAGGATGGGACAAAAACTTCGGCTTTCAACTTTACATGAGCGATCCTAGTGGAAACTATGGCGGTTGGAAAGCCGGTGCTATTGGTGCCAACAACCAGGCAGCACAATCAATTCTAAAACAGGACTACAAGGATGATATCACAAGGGAAGAAGCAGTTAACCTTGCACTGAAAGTTCTGAGCAAAACTATGGACAGCACCAGTCTTACCTCGGATAAGCTTGAACTTGCAGAGGTGTTTCTTGCACCATCTGGAAAGGTCAAGTATCAAGTTTGCTCCCCAGAGAACTTGACTAAGCTGTTGGTGAAGTCTGGGGTGACCCAACCAGCAACAGAGACTGCTTAGCTTGCTGTTCCAACATGTCATACACATTTCAAAACTCAAAGGATGAAACTGTTCCAAATTTATTTCTATGTTAAAACTAGTAAACTTCTCTTATCTTGGTGATGTTAAACTGCTAATAACTTTTTATTTTATATATGCTTCTTGGATTTTAAGGACATAGATCTGTTTAATCTATTTTGGTTTCTACGGATTCTTCTTTTCTTGTTCCTGTTATTTGCATTGAACCTGGAAGGTTGTAGAATCAGCTAGCATGTCATTTTCAGGCAGTTTTCAATTTGAGTAAACAACTCAGGTCCTTGTTCTTTAAATTCCAACTTGCACTTTAACCTTTTAATTGATAAAATTGAAAAGTTTTATTGTTTTGTTTTGGATTTACCAAAGTGCTTTGGTAAAGTTAGTTTATTTTTCTAACTTAATATTTATTTTTTTAGCTTTCAAATTCTATAAAGAAAAACAGTGTAACATGTGTATTGCATGTCGATTTCTACCAAGTACAAGCCTGTTAAGTTGTGCATGTTACAGGATAATATTTTCCCCTTTGATGATAAAAGTTTCATTAGATCTTCCGAAGACCTGCTACATGGGATATCTTTGGTGATGTAGGTGTATACCTCTCCCACCTCCATCTTCACCTACTTCACCAGAATATGGCATCCTCTGCCACTCCTCCCCTCAACCTCCATCACTTGCCTCATATCTTCGTTTTCTTGCTTTGCAGCTCAACTATCCAATACTATGTTTTTAGTTCTGTATCTAATTTCTTGCGGTTCGAATTCGTACAAGATTTACGCATATTCTTGTTAATCACAGTTTTTAAGTTACAAAATCGGAGCATATTGCTCGTATTTTCTTTTTTTGTTGATGAAAAGTTTGGTAAGTGAGCTGAGTAACAAGGCTCACTATGGTCAGGGCCGGTTTCATATTGATCATATTTCTTGCTCTAGTATTTTCTTTTTCTCAAACCATGTTTTCTTAATACTCCGTATAGAAGGAATGTAATAATGTATAGATCTGATCAAAACAGATTGAGGGGATAGATGCATAATGATAGATCACTTTGAAGCAATGCATAGATTGCTTATTGTCAATTCCTAAATGAGAGTAGATGGATACAGATCTTAGATTGCCATCCCATATTGTTTTTTGATCTTCGAAATTAAAAAAAGTACAATTTTGACATTCGAATACCTTGTGCTTCAATTACTGCGTGCAAGGACCCCAAAGTAAAATACAAAAGAATCCATATACGCAAATTGCCACAAACTTGTGCACTTCTTTGATCCGGTCAAAGGGTCAAGTTCTTATATTTTAGCTCTAGAGTAATCGACTTAATGATGTGTTTGGAATTGCAGTGAACAACCACCAAATGTACGTTTCAGCTGAAGCCAGAATTTCCAGCTTCCTAAAAGTCACGTTGAAGTGGCATTGGGACGCGAGAGTTGTGTTGCAAACGCCAAACCAAACGGTATTGTGTTGCAAACGCCAAACCAAATGGTTACTTAAAGCATCTACAATGCTACACCAAAATTTTGGTTTTTAGTTGTCATTTAATGGGTCTAAGTATGCCATATAGGATTTAATAACCCCAATATTTTTTTTCTCCAATGCCGGAACTCGATACATTTCTTATTTTACTTTATGCAGGGCACCATAATTCAACCCTCATATTTTCGCTCATCTTTTCTCTCTCTCTCTCTCCTTGTTTTACTTTATCTGACACAGTTGAAGCTACAACATGTTCTACTATGGTAACAGTTCTCCAACGTGACATCCATGTCATTCCACTCCACTTGGTTAGAACAAAGAAACACGTTTTTCTGGCTTTGAGGACAGTGTAAGGAACAACATTGATGATGGCTTAAAGGGTTAGAAAATCTATTCATGTCAAACGTTGACACGCAATTCTTTTAATTCCTTGAGTAGGAATCAACTCGGTATCTCGAGATTCATAATACTCGAACACATTGCGCATCAACCACTTATGCTAGATTCCGGTGGTTGCAATGCTGCTAAATAGCATCTTAATTCATTTATTTTATGAGAAATGCATAAAATTAAATAAAAAAACCATCCTGATCTTCATCAATGGACTCGTATATTGCCAACTATATCGCGCGACAATTAAATATCCCACTTCCCTTTAATAGCAAAGATACTGAGTTCATTTGCAGTGCTCATTAGGGTCATCACTATGCAGAGTAGGGTTAATCCCATTTTGGCATTTTCTTTCAATCACTAGGCAGTGTAATTTCTCTGGGACATTTTTGGCATACCAACTCTTCTTCAATTCAGGTGTACAGATTCCTTCTTTGTTGTAGTATCGTGTCATGTGCTCAAGTTGTATTTGAGAACTTAGTTCTTGGGAATGGTATGTTAGGGGATTCTATTCTAATACAATATAAGTCTGTGATTAACAAATTCTGCATGCGAAAGAATGAAATGGAATTGTATAATACTATAGAGAAGAATATGTATAAACATCGAATAAAATTGAATACAGGCTTCCCACAAGACAGCCAACGTTGCAAAACTAAGTTGACATTTCCCTTTAATCTTTCATATGAACGGATTTAGGGCACCTCCAAGAAAAATAAGGAAAAAAAAATGTAAAAGAAAAAATGGGTGAAAATCAGACACGAATGCACATATGCTGGCCAACCATAAAAAGCTTCTCGACAGATTTATGTATCCAAGAAGACATCAGCTTCTCCTTTTAATCAATTCAAATTCTTGTCGCAGAAGGCCAGCATTCTCTTATAAACACAAGGCAGTAAATTCTCAGATGCACCAATTCATATCTCGGTTTGTTCAGAATGTGTAGAGACCTGTACACCAATCACTTTGGTGTCATGCTTTCTCTTACTTCTACTGCGTCTGGATCTGGGTGTTTTAGTCTTTGTAGTGTGCGTGTTCGAATGCTCTTCTGTGCCTGCAGCGAACACTTTTTCATTTTCATTAGATGGGAGTTCAGGAGGAGAGTCTGGCCATGGAGTGCGTTTCGATGGGACTGTGATGTCCAAAGGAGGGTCAATCACCCATCTGCATGAAATAGCATCATATAGTCAGGGATATAGGCAGCAAATATCAAATATGCAAATAAATACAAGGCTAAGTTTTGATTTTACATAATCCATGCACTATTTGGACAACCCGTCGAAAATTGAAGTACAAAAACCTGACCTATAAGAACCTAGAAATAAATTCCATGATCACATTTTAACAACATTCATCCAAACACACATGATGTCAAATTATGAGATTGCACTAATTGTAGAAGTAGGGCCCTGGCACCCCTTCCCCCATTCTCAGACATAAAATTTGCTGTGTTCTTAATAGTTTTGGAGAAAAATGACTAAATCCAAGCTGTACCCAGAAGGCCGGAACATACCCCTGGGAAATCATTAACAATTGATTTGGCTGAAGTCTATGATCAAATAGGCCGTTACCAACATTTTGATCTAACAAATCCTATTTTTCTGGAGTTAGGTGCTACTGGAGTTCCTATCACCCACCCAATCATTATATCCAATTGTATCAATTAACCCGACATACAATTAGAGACTGATAGCTGCAGAAAATCACGCAGTTACTATACAATCAGCCTGTAGGCCTGTATAAGAAAGTCATAAAGTTTGAGCCCACATAAATTGAATCTTTCATTTTCTCCCTTTGCAGAATTTTTTTCAAGCCAGCTATTATCACTAGACAGTAAACAAATATATGACTATATGATGCCTATAACATTTCTACTCCAATATGGTAGCAGTGTATTCTAAGCAATGTTCTTATGGGTCAATGTGACTAGAGGCCTTGTAGTGGGTGCTTAAGTAAGAACTACATAAGCTGGAAACAATAATCATCCTATATCATCACATGATGCCCAAGTATCAGTGCATGCAGCTATTCCTATTAAGATAGTCATGATTATAGGTTCACATTAACCACAAAAACTGTAACTGCTGAGTTTTCTTTCGGTTTGAACAGTACATAACACAAATAAATATCAGAAATATTCAAATTTGTCAAACAATTCAAATTTTAGGGAGTAGTTTTTGGCTTTGAGCTTTTGGGTGGGTTGGCGTTGGAGAGTTTGTTTTTTACACTATCGTATTGGTTATAAATTACATACAACTAACACATAGAAATAAGACATCATTTGGCAAATGAAAATTACGGGCATCATTGAAAACGTTTAGAATATAGAGGTGGAGGGACTCACAGAGCAGGGAATTTGCTGTCTGTGCGAGCTTCAACCCGCAACCACCAAAGCAAAACATGGCGTCCACAACTCCCTAGTGGTTCTACCACAGAGGTACTCTTGAGCAAAGACAGTGGACTCTCTATCTTCTCACCATCCCCATCCAATGCATCAAGATCCTTAATCCACTCTGGCTTATCGTCAACATCCTTCCAAAGTAATCTGGAATTCAACACAAACCCAGACCATTCAAATTTTGTCGGCAACACTGGTGCCCGGTCATCAATGTAAACTGCACGCCTTCCCGTATATCGTAATGAATTGAAGGTGTGCCACCCGACCAACTTATCAGTACCATTACAAGCAGGACCTTGCACCGGCATTGGCATGGTTTCCTCATCTCCTTCTTTTTGAACCAATGAAGAAATTTCAGCTGCATCAACAGAATGAAGGAGTATTCCAACCGAAACAGCACCGATCCATTTCACACTCTGAATTTCATCAAACAGCTCCATATTATGCATATTACTATCATCAGCAAACATCACAATTCCATCCAGCTTCTCTTTTCTCACAATCCTGTTCCATCACAAGGAAAAATCAACAAAAGGTTTAATGTAAGAACAGTGAACGTAAAAAAATAAAAAAAATAAAAAAAAAAGGGGGAAAAGCAAATTGACTAAATTCTTTTTTCTTTTATATAACAAAAAGTTAGCATCATCGTATCATGTATTGTCACTGTATTTAGTAATTAAGTCAAAGGCATTACAAGGTTTCAAAAAAGGTTCACAACAAGACAACAATCAGGTTCGTGACATCAAAATTGAAAATGTATACGTGACAATAATTAAGTATATGTTTGATTCCACTTCTAGAGCACGCAAAATTGATTCTAGAGATCTAGAATTGATTTTAACCATAAAAGTGGGTTGAATGTAAAGTGATTCGTGTTTGAATGTATTTGTGTAAAAGTGGATTTAACCATAAATTTAAGACTAAAATCAATTGTAGAAGCCTAACTTCAAGTAGAATTCATTCTACAAGGAAAATCAACCAACCATGACAAAAATCAATTTTACAACCTCTAGAATCGACTTTGACCCTAGAAACTTGAAACCAAATACACCGATTCTGACTTGAAGCTAGAATTTGTAGCTGTTGCTATTAGAATTGATTTTTAACCTTATACTTGTCATTCAATTCACTTTCACATGAATGCATCCAAACAAAAAATCCTTTCACATCTAACAATTCACTTTTAGCCAAAATCAACTTCACAGAATCAATTCATTCAAACTCAACTTTTGTGACCACAGAACCAAACACACACTAAACCACATTTGGCATATTCAATCATGATTCTCCGCAATATAAGGGATCGTGACACGACAATTACCATAAAAACCGCGACACTAATTATTCAAACAATACTCCATAAAGATTCTACTGCAAATCACAATAATAAAAACCATAATAACAAATCAAGTAAAAGCATAAACTAAAAGGAATCAAAATTTAACCTTAAAGCATGAAGACGCATCAAAGATTCAACTTTATGTCTATCCTCCCACAAACTGGGCATTTTCTGATTAAACCCAACATGAATAATCCTTAATCCAGATTTTCCAATAATTGAAGCAGTCTCATTAGTAACACCACCAGCTTCAACCACAATCCAAGTCAGATCATAAGGCACAAGCATCAAAGAATGCATCACACCAGTCAAATGCATCGCTTGAAAAGTCCTCACATACGTTGGTGTCACAACAATCACTTTTCTAGGGTTCTTCACTCCAAACAACAATCTCTGTTCATTTTGAACTCTAGAGATTATTCCATGCGCTTTCATTACTTCCACAGGATCCGGATGCGGCCATGGCCGAATCCGGATCCCGTGTCTCCCAACCACGACTCTACTCGCCACTACCGAACTCCCGTTTGTTAGAACATTCTGTTGAGTTTCCACCGGAACAGTGATTCCGGCGCCGGTGCCGGAGGTGAATGGAACGGTGTAAATATTAGTGGATGAAGTTGAAAAGAGAAAGAAGAAAACAAGACGAGAAAATCGGAAGCCGAGAACGAGGCTGATTAAGCAGCAAACACCGTGAAGTACTAGCCAGAAAATTGTCGCCGGTGACTTAACGGCGCCGGCGCCGTTATCTGAATCTAAGCCTCTGAAGCTGTTTGTTCTACGGTTGATGTAACTTTGTTGTAATGTTGAGAGCTTCATTTTTTTTTTTTTTGTGTGTTTGTGGATGTTAAGGTTTTGTGAATGTTGAAGTAGTGATGTTTTATTTTATGTTTGAGTTTGATTTTGCGTTTTGTAGAAACAACGTTGTTGTGTCGTGTGAAAGTAAGAAGCAAGTTGGAGAAGAAGATGGTGGTGTTGGCTTTTTGTAGTTTGGTGGTGGTGTTGTAAATTGTAATTTATTCAGCTAACATTACTTTGAGTTTAAACCCACTTGGGTTTGGCATTGTGGTATTGGTTTGGGTCTTGGGAATGTGCTTTTTTGTAAGGTTTCAGATTCGATTCTCTCCAGTGCCAATTTGGGTGGATTATTTAGCTTCTTCAAAAAAAAACATTACTTTGAGTTTAAGGGATAAACCAGTTCGTTTTTTTAATTATTTAGAAAGCACAGACCAACAATAATTTTCATGACATTGTGACACCAACTCCAACTGTATGATATTAGGTAGCAACATCAAAAGTTGTTGGTGGGTTGCTTCAGTTACAAACTCAATGGATTCAAATTCAAACCAAATGATCATGGAGTTCCTTTAGAATGTGGCTAACTTATTTTAGTCTTCTTAGCTTCTGAATTGCTCCAACTTATCATTACCAGTGTTAAACGTTTTGCAATAAGCTCAAAATTTTACCAAAATTATAAAATTTATGGTATTACTATTTTTCACTATGTAATCATAGTTATCACGAAAACATGCAAATATGTCCTTTTGAAATTGGAAGACTAAAAACAAATTGAGTGGTTGGTGAGTAGTAATAATCCGTCAAAATCATGGGAGGCCAACGCTGCTCTTTTTGTTATGCATAGAACAACTTAACTTTAGAACAAAGAAAGAAAAAAAAAATAGTCATGTTAATTAAAAGCTTGTGATGTAGTATAAGTATAAAACACGACATGTTCATGACTGGTATCATCAATTTTTTTTTATATTTGAGGGAGGTCTCAAAACATGATTACTACATTCCCCTGTTAATGCATATAGTACTTAACAAATTTGGATTCCATGCATTCAAGGAATCTTGTATTCATGTTGTCAAGACATTTGTAGTCGTTCGATTAATATAAAACGGTCTAAAAAATACATATTTTAAATTTTATTTTATAAATAAAATACCGAACAAACATGAATATAGATTGTCTAGTCTTGATCGAATAATTACCAAAATTTCAACTAAGTGAATGCGTAAAATCCTTGATTGCAAAGGAGACAAGATATCTGTAGTTAACAAGTTCACTGGTTTTTTTTTTTGTACAAAAGATGGTTAAAGCCCAAAGAAAAAAGAACGAATTAAGACACTAATCTAATATTCTAAACATGCTAGCCTCAAATATATCTTCAAAGACATGGGCGGATGCAATGTGTGGTTAAAGCCACACATCCACTCCCCAAAGTTTATTTATTTATTTTATTTATAAATAAAACACACAATTATATCAAAACACGTATCTCTCGTGCGCGAAACAAATAAGTGCAACACATTTGTTATGATTTATAAGCTTTTGAAGTTGGCTTTGCTCTTGCGGGTAGCAATTGCAAGTATTGAATGTGTATTTTCACCTACAAAAGCTGTGAACAGTCAACTATGTTCTTTTAAAAATTAGCAATGTTGTTATTTTAACTCATTTTCGACAAATAAATAGGAGACAATTTTCATTGTAATTGTATTGCATCAAACAATGGTATTTCTTATTTTTAATATAATTTGCATTATTTTTTCTGCAAAATTTTTCTGCATTATTTTTGAATTGTTGCCGGTGACTTAACGGCGCCGGCACCGTTATCTGAATCTAAGCCTCTGAAGTTGTTTGTTCTACGGTTGATGTAACTTTGTTGTAATGTTGAGAGCTTCATTTTTTTATTTTTGTGTTTGTGTTTGTGGATGTTATGGTTTTGTGAATATTGAAGTAGTGATGTTTTATTTTATGTTTGAGTTTGATTTTGCGTTTTGTAGAAACTACGTTGTTGTGTTGAGTTTGATTTTGCGTTTTTGTAGAAACTACATTGTTGTGTTAGGTTTGAGAAGAAGATGGTGGTGTTGGCTTTTTGTAGTTTGGTGGTGTTGTAATTTATTCAGCTAACATTACTTTGAGTTTAAGGGATAAACCGGTTCGTTTTTTTAATTATTTTATTAATTAATTTTCTGTTTATGACTAATTATTTGAAATTTGAAAGAAAATGAAGAAATTGAAAGAGCTATGATTATGACCAACTATGACCATGTGTGGAAGGGAGGAAAATTTTATAATTCTACTTAGAGCAAATCTTACTAATCACAAACCGAAATAAAATATGCAGTGTAAACTATTAAATTGGTCCTTGTCTTTCTAAATCATTTTTAAATTGGTCCATGACTCTATTAATATTTCAAATTAATAATTGTCTTTGTCAAAAGTTTCTCAATTAAGTCCATGTTTTTATGTTTTTGTCACATAACAAATGACTTAATTGAGAAACTTTTGACAAAGACAAGGACTAGTTTGAAATATTAATAGAGTCTGAGACTAATTTGAGAATGACTTACAAAAACATAGACTAATTTGTTGAACACGCACATAAGTAAAGAGGTGTTTAAACCCGAATTTTATTTTAAAAGTCAACTAAATCAAATCAAACCGCATACTTTTTATATTGCGGTTTGGATAACATTTAATCTCAAAACCAAACTAAACCGTACGGCGAACACCCCTACACACAAATGAAAAATTAAAAGAAAAGAAATTTAATCACATCATTTAACACTATTTAACTTTTAGTGTGCTTGAACGTTTTATTTGGATTTGTGACCAAATAAGCATTTTTTTCTCTAGTGGATAAGGGTATAACTCCCGTATTTGATGAAAGTTTAAGAATCTAAGAGTATACTCGTTATAAGTAAAGTTTTATTTTTAATATTCACTAAATAATTAATTTATCTGATTTATAATAGAGACCAAATACCACATCAGGTTTGTTTTTCACGTGGCTTATTCTTGCATCCACACATTGTTACAATGGTTTGGTGTGGCAGCATCTTAATTTTATGTTTGGAAAAATGTTTCTGCCCATGCTATAATCAGCTCCTGTCTTGCCTACGCCAATACATAGGGTCCAACAAATGAGTGTTATCAGTTGGAATTGCCGGGGCATAGGTAGCCTGAGTGCAATTCCAGATTTAAAATATCTTGTTCGGCACTTCAATCCGGATGTACTCTTCTTAAGTGAGACATTAGTCAAACGTAATAAAATTGAAGCTTTTCGTTATTTGCTCGGTTTCGATTCTTGTGTTTCTGTTGATTGTGTTGGTAGAAGTGGAGGTCTTGCTTTATTTTGGCGTAATTCCTCTAATTGTCAACTTGTAAATTACTTTAATAATCACATCACTGTTGAATTTTCTGACTCTGTTATTGGTCTTTGGAGGCTCACCGGTTACTACGGGTACCCCAATGGGGAACGTCGGCGAGCTGCGTGGGATTTTCTCTGTCAGTTGTCAAATGAATACATAGGCCCTTGGTGCATTTTTGGTGATTTTAACGACATTATGGACCCTTGTGAGAAGAGGGGGTGCACCTCTAGGCCTCAATGGCTAATTAATGGTTTTCGACAGGCTGTTTTGGATGCAGGTTTATCCGACGTGCCGGTTGAAGGTTATCCCTTCACCTGGTTCAAAAGTCTTGGTACGCCTAGAGCTGTTGAAGAAAGGCTTGACAGGGCTCTTGCTAATAATGCTTGGTTCAATTTATTTTCGAATGCTACGCTTGAAAATCTTGTGGCACCCTCATCCGACCATTATCATATTCTTTTGAATCGCTGTCCTATACCAAGGCCTAATATCCGTTGTCGTAATTTTCGTTATGAGAACACGTGGCATATAGAACCTGGATTTAAAGAGGTTGTAACATATTCATGGCATATGTATGCGCATGAGAGCATCATGCCCAGACTAGCATCATGTGCAGCTGACATCAAAATGTGGGGTAAGAATCACTGCCGCAAGCTGAAAAGTGACATTGAAGAGTGTCGTAGAGAGATGCATAATATTCGGTTAAATGGTGCTGGTGATAGTCAGAATCAATTACTTGAGGTGAGGAAAAGAATGAATAGATTATTGGCTCAAGATGATGCATATTGGCGTCAACGAGCAAAGGCTCATCGGTACCGCGACGGAGACCGCAACACTAAATTTTTTCATACAGCTGCATCTGCGCGTAAGAAGGTGAATAAAATTTCTTCTCTTGAGGATGGCGCAGGTAATAAGGTCACAAATGATCAAGGCATGAGAGATATAGCCAAAACCTATTTTCTTGATTTGTTTCAGCAACACACTAGCGATTCTGCTCCTGTACTTGAGGTGATTCGGCATGCCATTTCTGCCCATGACAATGATTGGCTCACGGCTCCTTTCACTAAGGAGGAATTTCGGGTCGCGATGTTTTCTATGCACCCGGATAAATGTTCGGGCCCTGACGGCTACAGCCCCAGTTTTTATCAACACTTTTGGAACCTTTGCAGCGAAGATATCTATAACAATTGTTGTGCTTGGCTTGACACAGGGCATTTTCCGGCTGATCTCAACATGACAAACATTGCTCTAATTCCCAAAGGTACTGTTCATAATAGCATGAAAGATTGGCGTCCCATTGCTCTCTGTAATGTTCTTTACAAACTCATTTCGAAAGTCCTTGCTAATAGATTGAAGGTTGTGCTACCTCATTGTATTTTCGACTCCCAGTCGGCTTTTGTTCCAGGTCGCTCCATCCTTGACAATGCCATGGTTGCTATTGAAGTACTTCATTTTATGAAAACCAAGACTCGAGGAAATGATGGTTATGTAGCGCTCAAGCTAGATATTAGTAAGGCATACGATCGCATGGATTGGGACTATCTTCATCAAGTTACGGTTAAAATGGGGTTTGATCCCAAATGGATACAATGGATGAGTTTATGTGTTGAATCTGTGGACTATTATGTTCTTGTTAATGGTGAAACAATCGGTCCCATTATACCATGTCGTGGTTTGCGACAAGGGGATCCATTATCCCTTTATCTGTTTATTATTTGTGCGGAAGGTTTCTCTTCCCTTATCAGTGATGCTGAGGTTCAGAACCACATTCTTGGTACTAGAGTTTGTAGAGGTGCCCCACCGGTCTCACATCTCCTTTTTGCCGATGATTATTTTCTATTTTTTAGAGCGGAAGAGGAGCAAGCTCAGAGAATGAAGGACATCTTGTTAAAGTATGAAGCGGCGTCGGGTCAATCTATCAGTTTGCCAAAATCTGAAATTTTTTATAGTCGGAATGTCGCGGAAATTCGAAAGAATGCTATTACGCATATTTTGGGTGTCCGTGCGGTTCTTGGGACCGGTAAATATTTAGGCTTGCCTTCTATGATTGGTAGGGATCGTAATGCAACTTTTGCATACATTAAAGACAGGGTGTGGCAAAGAATTAATTTGTGGAGTAGCAAATGTTTGTCGAAGGCAGGACGCGAGGTTATGATAAAGTCCTTTTTGCAAGCTATTCCGTCTTACGTTATGAGTATATTCCAGCTGCCCTCTAATTTAATTAATTCCATTGAAAAAATGATGAACTCTTTTTGGTGGGGTCACGGTCGTACTTCACATCGTGGCATCAATTGGCTAAGTTGGGAGAAGTTGTCGATGCATAAAACTCAAGGAGGCATGGGTTTTAAGGACTTGTCGGCTTTTAATTTAGCTATGTTGGGCAAGCAAGGTTGGAAGTTTCAGACAGAACCAGATTCCCTTGTGTCTCGAATATTCAAGGCGCGATATTTCCCTAATAATTCCTATCTCACAGCTACTATTGGCCATAATCCGAGCTATGTGTGGCGTAGCATTCTCTGGGCTCGCTTTATAGTTTGTGGAGGAGCGCGTTGGAGCATTGGTCACAGAAGTCATATTCCCATTTTAAATGAGCCGTGGCTGCTTAATGGGGAAACCATTCCAAGTAACATATCAGGAACTAATTATGTGAGCCATGCATCCGTGAATAGCCTTATGGATCCCTACTTTAAACGATGGAACGAACCTGTTGTCCGACAAGTCTTTAGTGAAGACTTGGCTGCTAAAATTCTTAACACCCCTCTCTTTGAACAGGTTCATCATGACACATTACTTTGGAAGACTGAGAAGAACGGGCGTTATTCGGTGCGTAGTGCTTACCGGCTGTGTGTCAATGAGTTAGTAGATTTGTCCCACCTTCACAAACCGGGATATTGGACTGGCATTTGGAAGCTTAAAATTCCCCCGAAAGTTAAAAATCTGATTTGGCGTATGTGTCGTGGCTGTTTACCAACCCGTGTTCGGTTGTTGGATAAAGGTGTTCAATGTCCCACTCAGTGCGTAAGTTGTGACTCTAATCATGAGGATTTATCTCATGTATTTTTTGAGTGCTCTTTTGCAGTTCAAGTATGGTCTATGGCAGGTTTGTGGCATGAGATTCAAGGTGCGTTGGCATCGTCACCCTCGGCCATTGAGGCAATTTTTGCACTGTTACATTCTTTATCTGCCACACATTCTCAACGGCTGGCTGCAATATTTTGGAGTCTTTGGAAGCATAGGAACTTAAAGGTGTGGGAAGACGTCACGGAAACTTGTGCAATAGTGGTGGAAAGAGCGCGGTCCTTGATTGAAGACTGGCATCTTGCAAATGGCCTTACTGCTGCAAGCTTATATGTTGCTCCTGTAGGCACGCAACCAACAGCTATTAGTACTGATATCTCTGCCGTAACAGCTGTTGTTCCTGCTGTTTTCCAACCAGCAGCTGTTAGTGCTTCTGCTAGTGTTGTTCCAGCTGCTGGTAGTGCTGTTCCAGCTGCGGCGAGTGTTGTTCCAGCTGCTGTTAGTGCTGTTCCAGCAGCTGCTAGTGTTGTTCCAGCTGCTGTCCAGCCGCGGTGGCAGCCTCCCGAGCATGGCCGTATGAAATGCAACGTTGATGCGGCGTTCTCCAGTCAACGGAACAAAACAGGCGTAGGCATTTGCATTCGTGACGAAGATGGAGTCTTTGTTTTGGCTAGAACAGTCCCCTTTATTGGTGTATATCCGGTTGACATAGGTGAAGCTTTAGGCCTTTACCATGCACTTCAATGGGCGAGTGATATGCATTTAGATAATATTGATTTTGAAGTCGACTCCAAAACCACAAAAGACGCTCTTTACTCGGGTCGGGAAGACATAACTGAATTTGGCAACATCATCACGGCTTCTCGGTCTTTGCTCTCGTCCAAGTTTACCAACTCTCGGGTGGAGTTTGTTCGGAGACAAGCTAGTGTGGTGGTTCACACTCTCGCAGGGGAAGCCACATTTCTCGCTAGTCCCACTATTTATTTTCATATACCCAATTGTATTGAAACTTTGATTACTAATGAAATGCTATAAGCACTTTTCTCTCAAAAAAAAAAAAATTGAGACCAAATACATAAGACATTTAATGAATTTGAAAAAGAAACAAAAATTGAGATTAAAGTCTTAGTAATTACTGTTTTTACGGCTAATAGAGAAGGAGAAAGAGAGCTCTACGGTACCCAACAAAAAAAAAAAAAAAAGAGAAGGAGAGGAACAAGGTAACAAATAAAAATGGAGGATTAGCCTAAGGTCAAGAGTATAATAATCGTGTTTTTTTATTTGTTTCCATCGTGGAGATCAATTTTCTTTGGGTTAATTATGTTTCTAGTCCCTAAATAGCGACCTTGTAAGTTTAGTCCCTACTTAATTTTAATAGCATTTTTAGTCCCTATAAAAAAAAATTTACTTATAATTTTAGTCCCTGCTAAAACAAAGTTTGATTAATTATCCTTAAACTCTTAAATTTTTGAACGATTTTTTTGAGACAAGATTAGAACACTATGAAAGGTTCGTTTACTAAAATTTAGAATTTTCTGACATGAAATGAATTAAATATGAATTTTTTAAAACGACAAAAGTTAAAGATAAAAAGTTGTGAAGAAGATTTTCTTCTTAGACTTGGCTGGGTTTTGATGATAACAAACTCACATCACAAAAGAAGAAAACTTATGGAGGCTCAAGTTGAAGAATGAAGATAATGAGACTTAGGCTTGATAATTATATTTTTGTAAGTATGGTTCATATCTTTGATTTATCATTCTTAACTTATGGAACAACTTAGAATGCTCAGAAAATAATTACAAACATTTTTTCTAAGTTTCCCATATGAAGCAATGCCTAAAAATCTCTTGAAAATAAATCACACACTCACAATGATTTTCATATAAATGTGATTTTGCATTAAAATGTTTTTGCATGAAAAACCATAATTGATTTTCGAAAATTCGATAATTATTATTTTGGCTTTTGAAATAATTTTAGCATGCAATGAGTTGATTTACTTGTTGAATAATATCATACTAATATTTATCTATTATAATGAGTTGCCGTAACATATTTGTTTGCATTATTGAATGCAAAACTTGTTATTGAACTAACGGCTATTTTTTATATTAAAAATGTCAACGGCTAATTTTTTCTTAAATACATTTTTATGAATAGGTGCTATTTGAAATATGTGTCTATTCATTGGTAAAACTTTTTGAAAAATAGTATTGCTTCATAAACATCTTTTTAGCCTCTATAAATTCAATTGAGAAACAAAGCAATTTAGAGACAACAACTTTCATTATCTCAATTGACATTTTTCAATATCACTTGTCTTTAAACTTTCATTCAAATTGTTTGGAAAACTTTGCATACACTTTAACATTTATTAAAAAGTTTTCTGAGCACTAAGTCCATATTGTTAAAGTGATATTGATCAAGATATACAACCATACAATTTTATTCTTCAATTCATTTGTAACATTCTCATCAATTGTTGGTGGGAATTATTGTTAAAGATAGTGGGGTGCTATCTTATGATTGTTGTAAAAGGTTCTTTGATTCGGGGAGATTCAAAGTCCACCAAAAGTGTTTGGTGTTTGTGTTGTAATCAAGAGAGAGGGTTTCTTTCTTGTGTTTATGTTAGAAAGATTGTTAGGGGGTCTTGGGGTGAGATTGCTTGTAACAAAGATTCTAACATAGTGAATTCCTTCGCGGGGTGTGAAGGGAGTGGATTGACCCTAAGGTTTAGAGGGGAACCACTATAAACTCTCTTGTGTCTTTTCTTCTTCCCTTGCTCTTTTATTTTTCCGCATTTATACCTTCATCATTATTTACCGGAAAAATTATCAAGAACGCTAAACTCTGAAAAATTAACCAATATTCCTAGAAACCTAATTCACCCCCCCCCCCCCCCCCCCCCCCTCCTTAGGTTACAATCTGAACTTACAAAAGTAATAAAATCTGGATGTAGAAATCAAATTTTGCAATAATTTTTTGCGGACGAACTTTTAGTAATGTTCTAAACATGTCTACAAAAAATTGTTCAAAAATTTAAGAGTTTAAGCATAAATTAAACAAATTTGAATTGAGTAGGGGCTAATACTCAGTGCAGAAAAACAAAATTAGGGACTAAAAATGCTATTAAAATTAAGTAGGGACTAAACTTACAAGGTCGCTATTTTATAGGGACTAGAAACATAATTAACCCATTTTCTTTTCCTATAATTTCAAAAGTAAGTAAAAGGGCTATTTGGACATTTTAAGCAACCCAACAAAATGTAATAACAGCGCTACTATATATCCCGAGAAAACCACTCAGGAAATTTCAAGAAGAGTATGTGTCACTCACTATTTAAAGTCATGTATAGAATACGGCTGCATTAAGTAGGAATTTGGCGGAAAACATGGGCAGCTGGCCAATCAGAATGATGTCGGGACAAATTCGGGATAATCCGTCTCGCGAGATTCAGCATTATTCATGTAATAAACCAAATGAAATGAATGATTGAATTTTCTTTTTCTAAATAAAATTGATAATTCATGTGAAAGAGTAGAGATAGAGAATTTAATTGGTTGTTTTTTTCCTTTTTATTAGACAAACCTAGCATTGGAACTTTTTGTTTTGTCTTCTCTTTTTTTTTTCACTTTGTTTTCTAGCTGTAATTTATGTGCCACGCCATTGTTGTACTTTTCTCATATACTTTTACTTAATTCCACAATTATGGAAATTACCTTTTCTTTCGTCAAAAACAAATAGATAAATTCCTTTTATTTTTTCGTTTTCCCATTTCATGTAAATTTTGATATTTTTCTAAAACTAGGAGAGATATTGCTAATTCAAAGAGTTGAAAACGGTAAGAGTCAAAATCTTGTAAAGATATACAGCAGTTAATACCTAAACTGATGCAATTATGTTGTGTCTCTTTCTGATTTCCATATTTGTCAATATTGTTTGGTCACAAACCTAACCTACAACAATTACTTTGATATGATCATCTTTTCCTGCATGAATGAGCATTGGACACTATTTGAAATTGTTAAAACTACCAAACTTCTTCATATTTTTTCTCCTAAAAGCATGTTAATCTAACCAATTCGTTATTTGATGAAATTTATTAGTCACTTACATTGCTTTAATGATTAAAAAAGTTATTCCTATTTACCATCTATGAAGCATGGACCCCGACACGGACGCCTGACACGACACTGACTCGGACACGTCGACACCGCTGATGTAAAAAGTATAGGACACCAACACCGTTACATATATGTTAATTCATTTAAAGACAGTCTAAAATGAAAATTAAAATACATATACATATATATATATATACATACATATATATATATATATATATATATATAAACATCTAACTTTAGCAATATATGTCATTAGAAAAAGTTCTACAAAAAGATATCTACTATTTGACCTTTATTTATTCATCTACTATCAAAAAAGATAAAAATGATAAAATAAATTATAATGTCTATAACCCCTAATTGATCAACATTTCTCAAAACATATGTAACTCTTGAATCTATGGTGTGCGGAAGCAAGAGAGAAAAAAAATTGTTTTAGATATTTGTTTGAGTTGTCCGACACGGCTCGTATAAATGTTATATAGGTGTCGGATATCGATCATAGGAGTGTCGAAGTAAAGAAAAAAACAATTATTTAGGACACCGTTTCGACACGTGTCGTACGAGTGTCATAGGAGTGTCAGACACCGCGACACGCCTAGTCCTAAAGGTGTTCGTGCATCATATCATAGTTTACCATTGTTCATTCTTGTCTAATTCATTTTTGTTACATTTCTTGTTGATGAATATTAAACACTATTTGACATTTTGACTTTTTTTTTATAATTCACTATTTGACTTTGTTCAAACTTTTAATTCATATTTGACTTTGTTCAAACTTCTAATTCATATTTGACTTGTTGATATTTGCAGTGTATTTTACTTTTTTTTTTTTACTTCTATTTAGTAATTTTTTTAATTTTACAATTTCTTTCGAAAATATGAGTTTGACCAATTCAATAATTGGAATAATTTTTTCAAGGTCATTGACCGGTAAACTATTTAACTTTTTAATAAGAAATTATTTAATATTTTATTGCATCATTTCAATTTTACTTGAAATAAATAATTTTTTTTATTTGCTCAAAAAAAAAATATGAGTAAGTATCTAAACTATCTAGAAATTTACATTTAATTATCATCATAAAGATGATAATGCATCTTTATTATAAACATTTGCCTTAATTTTTTTTGAAAAGTACACTTGGCATCTTCATATTTCTCATATCATTTAATGTTTTCTTATCATCCAATCAAAATTGATTAACACACATTTATTTTATATCAACCAATAAAAAAAGGATTATGACTCATTTGTTTTTCATGAGCCAATCAAAATGAATCATGACTCATTTGTAAATTAATACATGGTTTTTTTCCCTATAAATAGACAATTTGTTTTTCATCATTTTCACCTTTCTCGCATAGGAAATGTATTGTGTATTTTTATTTTCATGGTAATAGATTATGGGTTGATTTTTTTTTTTTTTGTATCTTAGTTTCCATTGGAGAACATATGCCTCCAAATTTGGAAAGTTTGTTCAATTTCTCATATAAATACACTGTATATTGTACACCTCAATATATGTTGTCCAAATACGCAAGTTCATCATATGAAACTCAAGTTCTAACAAGTTATCACAAAGATCTAATTATATAACTTGAAGAAGGTTTATGTACCATGAGAAAAATTAAGAATGTTTATTTTATAAGTCTATTGTTGACGATTTTTCATTTAAACTGACCAATTTTATATTCTATTGTAGTTTTTTTTTTTTTTGGATTTTTGGTCGTTCCTCTTTGCATATTTTTTTTAATGATTTTGCGATATTTGTGCATTTGATTCCCGCTTTCACTCATTCAATGAAATTTTTTACTTTTTGTGCTATTGTTTTATATATATATATATATATAATTATTGAAGATTATATTTTTTATGGATTTCGTTATGAATTTTGGGTTTTTTAATACATTTTATTGTGTCGTTCATGTATTCGTTAATCTGGATATGAAAATAGCATTTATTTTGTTATGAACTATTCTTAGGATTTTTATTTTGTAGCTTAGTAATAGCTTGTAAATGAAATTTATATTTTTACAGGATTCACAAGGATTAATAATTATACTATTGAATATTATTTTATTTATGAATCTATAGATCAACACATGAACTTTTTTTTTTCTTCCAACAAAGGTATGTCAAATTCTATTTATGGGGCCAAATTATTAACATAAATTACAATAAACTCTTATACATTTGGTAACACGATAAATGTGATTGATAACATATAATTAAAAACATTAATTGTCACTTATAAGTGTGCTTCTCCTAAATGTCATAAGTTTGATTATCTCCGATGTTAATTCAGAATTTTGTTTTTAGTCCTTACAAAATAAAATCACACTTTTTAGTCCCTATAAAATTTTTCATCAACATTTTTAGTCCCTATAAAATTTTCCATTAGCATTTTTAGTCCCTATAAAATTTTTCCATCAGCATTTTTAGTCCTTAAAATGCTTAAGGAAAATATCACAGGGACTAAAAAGTGTGATTTTATTTTATAGAGACTAAAAACAAAACTGTGAATATTTATAGGGACTAAAAACTTAATTAACCCTATAAAAAATCATTTCTGAATATTTTTTTTAGAGAATCAATTCTCATTGATTACCGATGTTATTATTATAATTTTAAGCTCTCACCTTAGTTAGCAAGTTGATCATTTGGAAAAACGATAAACGTGATTGATAACATATTTTTTTTGGTAGAATGTGATTGATAATGTATAAAAATATTAATTGTCACCGATACATATATAAAAAGTTAATTATAAAAAAGCAATTCTTATTAATTGATTTTTAAGATTGAGCCAAAATTAACTTTCAAAATATTATGCAATATTTAAATTCAACATCATGATCATTGGATGATGAAATATTATGTTCAACGTGCCCACGATCATGCTGCAAAATAAAAAGTAACGAAAAATAAATTAATAAAATGAATATAAAAACACCATTTTTATTAATTTATATTTATATTTATCTATTATTTTTTTGAAGGAAATGTTTATCTATTATTATAAATGATTAGGAGTTTTCCTACAATCATTTAATGGCTAATGATTTTTTATGTGATTCATTTTTAAGATCATTAAAATTTCATTTATTTATAAGACAATAAGTTTTTTTTTTTAGGGATTATAAAGGACAATAAGTTAACAAATGATTATGATAATTAATTTTCAATTATACTGTCATTATGGTTTGTCATTTTACACTTAAACCTCTTATTAATTTCCATTGCTCCTATTTTTTTTGCTAAGCAGGGAGAAAGACAGACATAGTAGGCCACACCAACATTCCAAACTCTAAAATTTTATACATGATATTACATTTTTTTTAATTAATGATAATACCATTTTTATATGTGATTGTTTCTTAAATTTCTCAATTTATTCTTGCATGTCACGTTGTTTCTATTTTTCCTTTAATTTTCAAAATGTAATTATTAACAAAATATTCAGAAGAAAAAGAAAAAGAATTCTTATATATAAATATATTCGAGGAGATTTCAACATCATACATATAACAATCTTTCAAAAAAAAACATCATCCATATAACAAATAAATCCCTCAAAAAAAATATATAACAAATAATTCGTATCAACTTAAGTTACTACACCATGTGCTAGCTAGCATGTGCTTTTTCTATGTAGGTAATATTACTCCTTTTTTTTTTTGGGTGAATGATTCACTCCTTTTCTACTATTAATACAAATGATAGCATCGGTTTTGTTTAAATTATAAATGTAAAACTAGGATAGTAGCCTTTAAAAAGTCTTAATTTTTTATTCAAAAAATAAAGCCTCAATTTTGACATATTTTAAAAGAATAAGACTTAAATATCACTTTGGTCCCTTCAATTATTTTAAAAGTACAGTTTGGTTTGTTAAAACCGATCAATTTGGTCTCTTAATTTATGCAAGTTAATGGAACTTGCTCCCCTTACTTATGAAAATATACTATGTACTAGCATGGAAACCCGTGCCAAGCACGGGCTAAAATTACGTCAAACTTAAGAGATAATATTGCCCGTCAAACTTAAGAGATAATATTGCTATGTAGCAAAAGTCAGTTAAAGTTCAACATTAGATGAAAGAGTACAGGTTGAACATCAAAAAGAGTGAAAAACTCATACTTAAGCCTTAAATTTTTGGATGAAACTGTAGTCTCATTTTCACTGTGTGGTTGCCCTTTCTCCGATGAGTTGATCCACATTATTGTTGGTTCCTCCAGAAAGTCCAACTGTGGTATGATATCATGGTTCAACTTTTTCATAAGTAACACGGAGTGTTCTAGGTGGTGGATCACGAACACGGAGAGTCTAACACTTAATGGAGAGATGTTAATGTGTTAAGTGTAAGTTAAAATTTCACATTGTATGCAAGAGTAGATGTGACAAACAAATAAATAATATGATCCATGTTGTAATGCCTTGAGACGTTGGATGAAGGTGTGATGTTAAGCTCACTCGTGTGATTGCTCTTAACCTAATGTGATCATACAACTCAATTTTGACTCTCACAGAAGTTCCAACGTTGTGATATTTTTATTTGTTAGTTTTTGAATGTCGTTTTGTTTAATTTTTTATCTTAAATGTCAAAAAATTATTCAACCTCTGTTATATCTGATTCATTTACTTTTGATCTTTGGTAAGATCTGACGATAGTAAAATGTAGATGTGTTTTGTTGAGATAAAAAATACATACATGTTTATTAGAAATTTTAAATTGTTGTGGCATTTTTTTAATGAGTCTAATATTTTGGTAAGATAATTACAGATTAATTCTTATTTCCTTCAATAAATATATAATATTACCAATAACTCATTATATACTTTATAAAATCACTCTATTCGTTATAACCTCATGGACAAAACACACAATTCTTATTTTTTTTACCACTATTATATCTCTTAATCTCAAATTTATTTTTCATGATCTTCTTTCTTTTTCTAATTTTTTTATCTCTATTCTCATGAAAGATAGGAACATAAACCCCAATCCATTAAATTACATCAATCCACCTTTTTGACCATGTTGTGCCTCAATTTGACCGTATTTGACTATGTAGTATGTCACATAATTAAGGACACAGAGTCACACATTGGGGAGAGAGAGAGAGAGAGAGAGAGAGAGAGAGAAAGAGAGAGAGAGAGAGAGAGAGAGAGAGAGAGAGAGAGATGTTAATGTGTTTGATATGAGTTAAAATTTTAAAATAGATGGAAGAGTAGATGATGAATAACATATAAATGAAATGACTCATATACATGTATCTAAAGATTTTAGATAAAAATGTGGTGTCAATCTCATTTGTGTGATTTCTTTTAGTCTGATGTTGAATATAATACGATGTAAGCTTCATAGGAAGACCCAGCATTACGATGATTTGTTTTTGTTAATTTTTAGGTGTCATTTGTGTTAATTTTATAATCTTACATTTTAAACTTTTGATGTCATTCACTTTGATGGAATTATTTTTTGGTGAAAGCAATATTGAAAATTCCTTCATCTTTGGTCTTTGGAGGATCTGAAAAAGGAAAAATGTAGATGTGTTATGATGAGTTGACAAAATACACATTTATTAGACATTTTAAATTTATGTGACATTTTTTTAATTATTCTAATATTAGGTAGAAAAATTACCCAATAATTTATAACTTCATCAACAAACTCATAAATTATCAAAAACTCGTTATTTTCCCTTACCATTTCTCTCATGGTTAAATTTCATTTTCATCTTCTTTCTTTTTCTATTTTACTTACGCTCTTCTCATGAAAGAAATGGGTAAAAACGCCCCTCTATAAAAGTGCCACCAACCCATCTTTTTTACAGGTTGTGTCTCCAATCTTATTTGGATATTTCGTCAAATCATAGACACCAAGATTCTCACCCTTAGAGAGAAGAAGTTAATGTGACATGTGTGAGTTAACTTTTTACATTTGATGCAAGAGTAAATATTAAGAAACATATAAATGAGATGTCCAATAAACCTAATGTCTTGAGATTTTGAATGAAGATATGGTGTCAATCTCATTTATGGGTTTTCTCTTAGACAAATGTAATGATCAAACTCATTGTAGGCTTCCTCATAACTCTGAACTCTATGATGTATTGATTGCGGAGATATTCATTATCATTTCTCTCATGTTCAATTTTTTTTTTTATCATCTTTCATTTCCTAATTTACTTTCTCTTTTCTAATGAAAGAAATGAGCATAAACCTTCATCCATTAAATCACACTAAGTGGTGCTAATGTGTCATATGTGAGTTAAAGTTTCATATTGAATGCATCAGTAGATGAGGAGAAACATATAAATGAGATGATCCATATATCTAATGTCTTAAGGATTTTGACGAAGATGCAGTGTTAATTAATGTGGTTGTTCTTAACCTAATGTGATTATACAACTTAGTTCATGTTAGCTCTTTTCTTGGATTCGATTTATGTCCCTAAATTTTTATCAGATTAGGTTTACGTCTCCTAGTTTTTTTTTTTGTTTTTTCTCCATAAATTTTTATCTTAAGAAAACTTATTAGAAAAGATCCTTAAAATATCAATTATTTTCTATTTTTAATTTAAAAAAATGTCTAGAATACTAATTAAAATGAAAGACATAAGATTTTATTGATCATCATAGGTTAAAAGTTATATATTTAATGTATTTAATTAAGAAAAAATATATCATATTAAACAAAGGCTTTTTAATGGAAAATTTTAATAATTAGTTGTTAGATTAATTTTTCTTTCTTTCTCAAAACAAAATTAATTTTTTTTCTTCTTCATCCGAGTTTGTACCAAGAACCTCTAACATCATCTAAAAAACACAATCAAAGAAAACCAATAAATACATTCAATTAGACAATTGATATTTCATTAAATGCTAAGATTTGCCTACCTTCACTTATTTTTCCAAAAATTAAAAAAAATTTGGAAAATTATTTTATTAAATTTTTCGTAGGAAAATTAATACGTAAAAATGATTTTCTATTTACTTAGGATATTATTTTCATAGATTAAAAAAATCATGAAAAAAATACAACGATTAAGTTATAATTGAGTAATAAAATAGAGTTGAAACTGTATAATAAAATCATAATAAGTTTTTTTTCTAGAACAATTTAAATCAATAATTATTCGCCTATTTTGATTTATTTTTGCTGTGCATGCCTTTTTGTTTATTATAAAGATTCGAAGTAGGTATTTTTTTTTATTTTGTTTAAGATTATTAATTGAATTGTTAGCATGTATAGAAATGATTGACAAAAAATTATAAAATTTTCACCATAAAAAAGGACAATTGCTTTGGCACCTGAAAATCTTCTCTTTCTTGATTTGATTATGAATGTTCATAAAAATTACTAAATTAATATGAGTAAGTAATAATAACTTTGAATGTTCATAAAAATTACTAAATTAATATGAGTAAGTAATAATAACAAAAAAGAAGTAACATGTTTATTATAGGAAATTTACAAATGAAGAATTAAGAGCAATTAAGTCTTGTTAGCAAATTAAAATGTTACGTGTACTATTTTTTTTTATCTTTATAATAATATAGATTCGTAATTTCGTATATAGTGAATGAGTTAACTTGTATATACCAACATTTTTTTTATTGATATATCAAATCACTTTGTTTTATTGGTGCATCTAATCAAATTGCTTTGTTTTAAAATATAATTAAAAAATATGAAAAATAAACAAAGACAATAAAAACCAACCAACAACATTCCTTCAAAAAAAAAAAACCAACAACATTAACGTAGCAAAATTATAATTTGAAACGACCAAATTATTTTTTTAAAGAGAAACAACTAAATTATTCCTTCAAAAAAAACTAAATTATATATTTCAGCCAAAAAAAATAAATTATCAACAAACAATTTGATGATAATGCCAATAAACACTAAAAAGAACATTAGTACGTGTTTATATCCATGTTTCATAGAAAGAAAAAAAAATCTCCATGTTTCATAGATCCTTATCAATCCTTATCAATCTTAATATTCTTCAAAAATTCTTGGACGAAATTGTACTGCTGCTACGTGTTGATCCTGATATCAAATGATTGCTTGAAAGGTGTGAGTTCAAAATTTAGATGTCTAATTGCTAGGTCTAGCCTCCACGTTACATTAGATCCATAATCCCTGGATTTTGATAAAGAAGTCTAGAATTTATAAGTGAATTAAAAAAAAAATGATAGATAATACTATCAAATAAAAACAATACAATGAGAGAAAACTAACGGAAAATAGTATAAATGAAAACACCTTTTTACCCGAACCGCCATCATATACAACTTTCGTTACGATATTTGGAAAGAATTCTGAATTCTTTGAATGAATATGAAATGGTGAAAGTTGAACCAATATTTATAGAGAAAAATTGAGCAATACAATTGTTGATGCAGATCTTAAATTAGAACTTTTTTCACACGTAATTATAAGACATTTATGGACATTAAAGGGTGATTGTTTGATTAGTGGAAATACACATACAAAATGAAATGGTTGTAGGTTCAATAGAGAGCATATTCTTATAGGATGCCACTTTTGTATTGGCATTCATATCGGTATCAATTGTAATAAATGGCAAGGTTAAACATGTGTTAATATGTAACAATGATTTATCAATAGCCAATAATTAAGCTACAATTAGATGATGAGGTGCACATGTGTATTAGTGATGCTTAGGTGTGTAATACATTAAATGAAGTTTAACATAGAAGAGTGACAAATGTACTTTTCAAAAAAATTAAGGCAAATATATATAATAGAGATTCATCTACTTGGTAAGAAAATTGCATTAATTAACTTACATAATTTAAGGGATCAAGTTGCACTAATTTATATAAGTTAACAGACCAAATTGACTGTAATAAAATCAAGAGACTAAAATGAATTTTTAAAATAAGCCAAATTATCAACTTGACCGGTTTAAAGATAAGGGTCCATATTGAACCTTTAAAATAAGTTAAGGGACGAAAGTGATATTTAAGCCAAAGAAAAAAATTATTCAAGAATGTGAAAAAATCATATATTTTTTTTTAGTATAATTTTTTTTAAACAAAAAAAAAGTGCAAAGCATACTACCCAAATTCATTCAAAGAAAAGGAAAGCATACATAAAAGAAAAGTGGGATATACCCCAAACCTTTTCATATAATTATAGAAATAGTAATAACAACAACATTTTGAAGGAGAAATAATTGACACTAACAGTATATTAATCCAGTATATTAATATGTGCTTACATGCTCTTTTTTTTAAGTATAGTAGCATATTTTTTCAAAAAATGTATGGTAGCATATCTTTGATTCATTCTTTTTGCTATTAATAGTAATAATAATACTGTTAAAGAAGGTTGACTCAGTTGGTAATTAATTGAATCGTCCACAAGATTGTAGATTCAATTTTCGTTGACAGTGTGATGATTTGTTTTTAATGGATGATCTATAAGACCATCCACAATGGTGGGTGCTTCACATACTTAGCACCATATTAAATAGGTACCCCCGTTGTGGATTATAATATATGGGTACCTATGGAGAAGGATGGTTATGGAAGCACCCTGTCTCTCTCTCTCTCTCTCTCTCTCTCTCTCTCTCTCTCCATTTTTTGCGGTTCCTATTTAATAAATCTTAATAAAATAAAGAATTTTTTTTGAATTGTAATGATATAAAATTATTTGCGGGACCTATTTAATAATTTCTTTTGAGGTGCTGGGTTGGAGAAAATTGGTGCTTATTAAGTATTACTGTAAATTGAGTGATGCAGACACACGGAACCCATTTAAGCACCCAATTTGGGGTCCTCTGTTGTGGATGGTCTAAATACATATGTAAGCACTCTTTGAACCATGAAACATGTTCTGAATTTGATGAACTCTCGCAACCTCAATTTTTTTATTCAAAATAAACGCTTCAATGTCATATTTTAATAGAAAATTGATTGTCGAAAAACATGGGAAAATCATATCATTATAGAAACAGAAATAACGACAACATTTTGAAGGAGAATAGAACCATACCGAAGATTAAATTTTAGCTATAATCCAATGATTTTTTAAACTCTAATTTTACAAAAATTTTACAAAGTTTGTCTTAAAGAAATACTACTAATAAAACATTTTTTTTTAGGGAAAATACAAATAAAGCATGTCATGTCTTTTAATACAAAAAAAAATAAAGAATTTCATTTTGGTCCTGAAAAATTGAATTTATTTTTGGTAAAACAATTATGGTGAGGGCCTCTAAAAAAAATTATGGTGATTTTGCACAAGGTATGAAAGATCTAGAGATAAAGAGTATTCACAAAGATATTTTAATTTACTCATCTTCAAGGATACTAGCACGGATCTAAATATGTAATCTCTAGATCTAAAATATGTCTTTTTACTACTGGACCAAACGCTTAGAGTTATAAAATCACAATGAACTAAAAAATGGGTTTCTATTTCAAATTAATCATGACAAATGACATTTTCTTTATATCGACTAAACAACCATCATCTTGATTTTTTACTGAAAGAAGTTATTTCTTTAACTGTTCTTGCTGATTGGAATTGCTCGGTCAAATACATTTTTTAAAAGTTGTTGGTAATTTTATGAATTTGTTAAAATAGTTGAAAATTTTTGGATAACTAATTTGCCAAAAAATTTGACTAAATTAAAAAACTGCCACATCATTTAAAAATGTCTAATAAACATGTAATTTTTCAACTCAGTGTACACTTCAACATTTTTTATGGTTAAATCTCACCAAAGCCCAAAAATAAAGAAATTTGAAATAATACAAGTTGAATAAAACAAATGGTATGAAAGGGAACAACATTGAAAAAACTTAAAATTAATGTAGAAACAATAGACGTAAAAAAAAAACTAAGAAAACAATATATAATAATGTTCAAACTTCCGAGAAAGCCTACAATGTATTGAATCATATATAATATTAGGCTAAGAGCAGCCACAAAATTGAGATTGACACTACATATTCAATAAAAATATTAAGAGATTAGGTATATTGATTATTTCACTTATATGTTGTTTAACATCTAATTTTGCATCCAATGTGTAACTTTAACTCATATTAGATGCATTAACATCTTTCTTTTATGTGTGAGACTTTATACGTCTGCGATATAAGAACATAGCCAAATAAGGTCTAATAGAGGCACATCATACTAAAAAAGTTGGGTTGTTGGTGTTTTCATGCAATAAGTTTTTGTTCCTTTCTTTCGTGAAAAGAGATAAATTAAATTAGAAAGAACAGAAAAGGGAAAAATGCGAAGAAAAAAATTGAACACGATAAAAATGATAAGGAAAAAAAATAAGTAGTGTGTGATTTGTCCATGAGAGTATAGAGAATAGAGTGACCACACGAGTGAAATTGATACCCCGTCTTCATTTAAAATTTCTAATAAACATATATTTTGTTAACTCAACATAACACATCTATATTTTTCCATTATCAGATCACACCAAAAACCAAAATTGAAGGAATTTGAAATAACTGAGGTTGAATGAAAAATAGCATCAAAGTGAATGACATCCAAAAACTCAAATAATAGACGTTGAATGAAAAAAAATTCACATAAAAGATATTGATATCCAAAATTCACAAATGAGTTTGACCATACTTCTTCTCCACAAACCTTAAGACATTAGGTATATGTGTCGTATCAGCTATATGTTTTTCAACATCTACTCTTGCAATTAATGTGGAACTTTGACTCGCACTTGATACATTAACATCTCTACCTTAAGTATGAGACTCTCCGTATCCATGGTCTACCACTAGGAACCACTCCTGATTCCCCCATAAAATCGATTCAGAATATGATATCATCGTTGGACCTTATGGGAAAGACAGCATTGGTGTTGATAAACCTATTGGACATAAAGCAATCACACAAAGAAGAATGATACCAGATCTTCGTCAACTATTTCAAGTATGATGGAATTCTAGCCCGTGCTTGGCACGTGTATCCATACTAGTTGTATATCTAATCATAAAAATGATAGGTAAATTCAAGAATCAGAAATTGAGAGTTTGAAAATTGATGTATTTGATCTATGATATAGACCAGATACAAGTTTTATTCAATAAATTTAAAAAATATTTATTTTTAATAGTGACCGGATGAATTACTAAGAAATTGAAAACTTTATTCAACACTTAATATTTCATATGTATCGACTTAAAATTGAGTCTTTGAACACTTGCTTAAAAAACTTAATCATATATTAATTATATTACACAATGTTAATTCTATAATCAAAGAGATTAATTAATTTATACTAATCTGTAGTAATGAATGATATAACACTTTTTATACATGCATTCAATCAAATCTAATAATAACAATGACACTTTATCAAGCCAGTTTCTTAAAATCTCTATAAATATTGATATGATCGATGTTATACAAATTTAAAAAATTAATACTATCTGTACATACAAATTAAATCCATAGCTGGATTGATTTTATTAGTTTTAGATTTTAAATAAGTTACTATTAAATATTTAAATATAGGTCTTGTGTTAGATTTTGAATATGTTTATGCAAAAGCGATTAAATATTTCAAAAACTTATGCACAAACTACACACAAATCAATAGTAGTAAATCGTATATATTAAGGTGGATATTAACTTTGTTTTTATATGGTTGATAATCACCATAAAGAGTTTAATAGGCAAATTTTATCACTGTAAAATAATTTTACAATGACATACCATAGAGACTACTTCTATGTTATATATACCGCAAATTTTAAACATCCTTACAAATATAGTATGTGGAGTGGTAAAATAATAATTTTTTATTGGATGATTGTCTAAAACTATTTTACCAGCTTAAGGTGCATATATATATATATATATATATTAAAAACCCATTCTTAGCACAAATATGCTCGTACTAAACATTAGTCATACTCCTCTTGTAACACCCATACTAGACGTATCTAGAAAGTCTAGCACGTGCGTTAATATTAGTACTGGATACATTAAAATATACAACAATTAAAACTTCGAATGAATAATATTTACAACAAGTTACGTTCGTATAAATAATAATACATCACAACTCATCCATACATAAAATTACATCCTTGATGTCCATATCGTCTTGCAACTTTACGAACGAACCCTTGAAGTAATATCCATCCGGCTCCGAACATGCATAAACATCCTGCTTATCTGAAACAAATAAGGATTGGGATGAGACATAATATCTCAGTGAGTTCCCCTAAAACCTAGGCTATAGGTAACCTCAGGGGAAACCTACGGTCACCACGTGTCTACATTACAACCTGACGGTTGATTATACGTGTGTGGGGACTTGCATACTTAGACGGTAGTGCATACTAAAGCCGTCATAGTCTTATCTCACTTGTTATAGGGTTCACTTCCTATACGTGTCATGGCGGTCGAGGGGGAATTAGAACCGCATTGCCAAGAATACATTTTAAGTATCAAGGCCTAAACATACATGATCATGACACGATTCTAAACCGGACGATTAGGGGAAACCTAATATCGTCGTCGGTATCATGTTCATAGCTTGCTATATACATAACCTGTTCTTACTTGTAGCATCTAATGCTCTTGTTCTTAAACATAATCATACATGTGCTCGATCTTGAGCATAACATAACATAATCATAATCATGAGAAACATAATCGTATCTAAGTTCATTCATTAGGTTAGCGTTGAACAAACAATTATTATCTTGATTCATTTTACGGATAGTCCCGAGTGGAGTAACCCCGAGATCAATCCCATACATGACCGATGTACGTACATCGGACTCCCTCGGTGTCGTGCGGGTCCCTTGCGGCTTGAACCGTTCCCCTTAGGTCGAGAACCTCCCGTATCCCCCTGGCGTGGATAACAAGAGACACGAACACCTACGTCTTGTTAATTTCAGTGACATGCGGGTCCCTTACGGCTTGAATCGTTCCCCTTAGATCGAGAACCTCTTGTATCCCCCTGATGTGGATAGCAAGAGACATGCCACCTACTTAATAATCATAGTCTTGTCGTTCGTATAGGTTAAACCTAATCATACATACATGTTTACCTCGGAACCTTAATCGATCCGATTAGCGGTAAATACATACTTGTTCATGCTTGAACATACTTAATCATGGTGGAGTGATTAACTAATCAAACCACAACTTAACATGCTTGCTATCTTATTCTTAATCATGTGCAAAGATAATAACTTCGCATCTTAACCTCTAGGAATTCTTGCTAACTGGCTAGTTCTCGACAACTAGATCGAGGCTCTAGTTTTCCCTTGCTTAATGGATAATTTACTACCCGATTCATGACTTAAGTCTCTCGTATGCCATGCCTTGCTAATATGCATAATACTTGCCTCATTATCGTAAAGATCTTGCTTCATTTAATCATCATTTAGAACCTTGGTTTGAGGGGTTTACATTTATAAAAGACTGTACAAAAGATCCGGAACGAAAAATCATCAAAACTGCCAGAACGAGCAAGCAGCACCAGGAGGTACCACTTGCTCGCCATTGCGAGCTCTCTTTACTCGCCATTGCGAGTAAATGGTTCTTGCTCGCCATTGCGAGCTACCTGTACTCGCCATTGCGAGTTAACTTACTCGCCGTGGCGAGTTGGTGGCGAGCAGCACCCCAGGGAGAGTGTTTTGCTTGCCCTGGCGAGCTGTTTACTCGCCGTGGCGAGTTATGACAGTCCAGACCTGCATAAATGGTGTTTTTGACCCAAAAACCTCAACCAAGTGTCTCTAGTCATGTTATGACCCATTTGAGGTCATAGGAAACATTGAAAAACATTTTCAAGGCAAGTATTAGCAATTATAACAAGCATAGCAAAAAGGGGCAACTAAACATACACATTAAACCCTAGAATTTATCATGTTGTTCATATCAATTTATCATAGCATAAACATACTCCCGAAGGGTGGGAAAACTATCTATGGAACTCACCTAATCACTATCTTGAAGCAACTCCAAGCTCCAAGCATCAACATGCCCAAAACCTTAGTTTTGCTCCCTTTTCTTCCTTGCTCATACCATTCAAACCCATCATCCTTTTCTTGCAAACCAAGACACCATTTCAAGCTCAAAACCATACTTCAACATTACCCTCAAAACACATATTCAAAACATAATGTCAAAAAGGAATTCTTGGTGAGGAAGGATAAAGATATTAACCCATTCAACCTTAACATTCTTACCTTGATCAAATAGAAACCATTCCTTGTACCAATTCGAATCCATCTTCATTATACATCAAACCCTAATTTGCAAACACTTCTTTAAGAGGAGAAAAGAGAAGAATTAAACACAATCCATACTTCTTTAATCTTAATTGATCATAAGGGAACAAGTTTAGAAGCTTACCATGAAACAAACCCCAACTTGCCTCCTTGATTCCAAAACTCCCAAAATCACAATCCACCCTCTAACTTTTCAACCCAACCTTTAGACATCATCTTGATCATGAAAGAACCACTTCTTAAACATCTTCATGCTTCAAATCCCAATTTACCAAAACCCTAGATTTATGGAGGAGAAGAGAAGTTGAAGAATCAAACAAATACAAGCTTCCAATAACTTAGAAGATCATATAGAATACACAAATAGAAGCTTGTCTTGAGAGGAAGAAGATTTGGAAGGCTTAAGGGTGAGGAAGAGAGAAAGAGGCGTGAGAAAGAAGAGAGAAGGAGGAGAAATGTTTGCCAACACTTGAAGAGAGAGAAAGGAAACAAGAAATGAGATATTTTTGGGATAAAATCAAATAAATATCCTTCCCACATGAAATTACCATATTACCCTTGGTTATTGCGTGTTTAAAACAACTCTGATACTTTTCCCGTAAATAGCTGACATGTCATTTAAAATATTTCCAATAACTTACTTTCCATGAATTAAATTCATCTGACACGGTCAACGGGTAATATACCGATACTGTCAGGCGGGATATTACATTCTACCCCCCTTAAAAAAATTTCGTCCTCGAAATTTAGAGATCACCTACCGATCATCATGACAAAGACTTACCATTTATGGTCTGATCCATACATCTTCTATTCATACATATCCAAGAAGTTCATCATTGCTTGTTTTTCATCTTGTTTCTCAATTCACATACATAAGCATATAGCTTTCTTGATCTTAATATCACTTGAACTTGAAGTTATCTTAGTATATCCTGTTTTGGAACTTACATGGCTACACATAAATTTATCGTCTCGGACTCATATCTTACCCGTTTAACTTAAACCATTCATACACATATCTTATCATAAACATTAACACTCAGGATTTGCCTTTTAACTGGAATCCTACCGGAAACCAGGTTTGCCCTGCAGTGCTTACTTGTAACATTAAAATATCTTTTCATGCATACGTAGCTCTTCTTACCGCACTAAGCGACTTATGCCTCTTAACGAGTCTTACGGAACCTTATTATCTCCTGTAACCTTTTTGCACCCACAATAATAGGTAAACTCACATAACTTGACATAGAGGAGTGAAATCAAATTTGCTACATCATTTGACAATCCATTAATTAACATTGTTGATCACATGTTCCCGAAACTTTCTAACAAGTTTACTTGCACTTACATCATACTTTCTTAAAACCTTTCCGTGTATCCCGTAGTATATTGACTTCCTACAACATTGTTATTTCCACCAAACGTACATACTCTCGAGTACCGCTCCTTGTTAAATGATATCGATACATGTTCTAGAATCTTACTTAATGAAATTTCTTAAATATTAGTATACGGGTTCTTGGAACGAATAGATACTCGGCTAAAAAAATTATCGTTTCAAAACTGAGTCAGTAATGGTACTACGTAATCACAAGACGAGTCTTTATATTTTGAAAAAAAAATTTCACAGCTCGTCTTATGTGAACTTACTTGCTCTGTACGTACTTCCTCAGTTTTGCCAATGATAGGTTTCATGCATCGGTTCCAAATTCCATATACCAATCTTAGTTTTTTAAAAGTTACAAAATCATGACTCGACAGGTCTTAACAAGTATCGTTTCATTCAACAAGTATTGCATACAAGGGCATAAAGCTCAAGAGTTGCATCTCCTTTCTTGATAACATGCTTAAACTTCGAAGGTAAATTCTTATCTTTCTCATCTTACTTAGGTGAAGACACATACTTAAAATTCCATGTTTCATGATTAATGATTAACTCCCATAGCGCTACTCTGATACCCACCGATTGGTTTAAACTAATACTCTAATCCGTTAGAGCAATTGAGACTTCAATTCATGCTTATCACTCGAATACTAACTTCTTGAACTGTTTTACAGATTTCTCACGTTGCAACCAACGTCACAATCTTACACTTGTCCTTATCACTGCCTTGTAAGATCAAAACATCGTGATAATGTATCTTATGCTCCTAATACTTAATTTGGGGGTAAACCTTACATTCTTGACAGTTGCCTTTACCTGAGGAGGTATACATAACATACTTGAACTCATTTCCAAGCAAACTCGAATTCTTTGACAACCTCGTCTTGTACCTGAACCTATCTTTCTTACACATTTAACCTTTGCATTCTTGCATACTATATTTTGCTTAATCATACCAATGCTTGCTCTTTGATTTTTCCTCTAGAAAAACTTCATAAAATTGCGTACGGGTCATTGACGTTAATGATTTTCTACTTTATAAATATATTGAGTTTAGGCCCCGGCCGTTGCTATAAAATCATAGAACGAGTTGATAACACATACGTGTCATCAATTCTAGATTCTAATGAGTCTAGCTCGTTCTACAAGGGTCGTAGCAACCCGGTTCCTAGAAAAATCTCATGAATTTTCAAAATGTCAACTTCAATCACCCCTATGCATAAATCATTTCTAAAATTCTTTAAACTTATAACTCAATAGCATATCGAGCCTTTGCAAGTATATTAAGGAAAACATAGATTCGAGAGATCCGTCATAATTCCGAGAACCTTGTGATTTCCCATGACTTTGCACCGCTTTAACTTCTTATTTCATACCTCATGCATAATCATCTGTGACTTTTCCTTTTAAACGCCGGAACTTCTATACTCTCGATCTTGGCTCTTGACACATCAACCTCCAAAGCTACCTTAAACCGTATCGACTTCGTTGATGATTGCCCCTGTCTTTTCCTTGAAAATCTTAGGATATGATATGCATTTGTTACTTAACGTCATAAAAGATTTTTGTCACATAAAAGATTATTGTGAAGACATCTCCCCAATAGTCATTGCAAACCTTTGGAACGAACGGGTAAATTTCATAAAAACAGAAAATTTCGTTCCAATTCGCTATTGGTGAGTTTCTCCAACTATATATTTTATTTCTCAAGTAACCAATGCACATCATTCATTCCTAGCATCGTAAAACATTCTATAACGTACGCATGGCAACTTCAACCTTTTCGATACAATTCTTGGCACGTCGGAAATCGATGCCTTAATCCTGATAACATAAAACTTTCTCTTGAATCCTTAATTTCATTCTTATAACATCATTCCTGAGAGCCCGCTGACTCCGTCAACATACGTCGACTTCTCACTATCTTGTAACCTTGTTCTGACATTCCAGAATATCACAAATCCGTTCTAACATCTCTTACCGAAACTTTCGGTCATGCTTAGATATATATATATATATATATATATATATATATATCCAACTTCTTCACTTACGGGTATAACTAACATCATACTCTACATTGTCAGAACATCCCTTCTTAACATGTCTTACATTCCCGGAGGATTCACACTTCTACTTGATTAGTTCACCGGCCACCTTTTGGCACGATCAACTACTTCATCACATACTTCATTCCTCCTGGGTCCTATTCAGCTCTCAGGCATCCATTCTAATCGTTGAATGCTAAATTGAGTTGATCAGGCTCAACTAACAACAACAACTAGAACATTTACCTGGAACCCAATGGTCCCACTACCTTAGTTGTAATTTGATGACCCAAGGCACGGTCTGAATCGACCTGCTCTGATACCAAATGTAACACCCATACTAGACGTATCTAGAAAGTCTAGCACGTGCGTTAATATTAGTACTGGATACATTAAAATATACAACAATTAAAACTTCGAATGAATAATATTTACAACAAGTTACGTTCGTATAAATAATAATACATCACAACTCATCCATACATAAAATTACATCCTTGATGTCCATATCGTCTTGCAACTTTACGAACGAACCCTTGAAGTAATATCCATCCGGCTCCGAACATGCATAAACATCCTGCTTATCTGAAACAAATAAGGATTGGGATGAGACATAATGTCTCAGTGAGTTCCCCTAAAACCTAGGCTATAGGTAACCTCAGGGGAAACCTACGGTCACCACGTGTCTACATTACAACCTGACGGTTGATTATACGTGTGTGGGGACTTGCATACTTAGACGGTAGTGCATACTAAAGCCGTCATAGTCTTATCTCACTTGTTATAGGCTTCACTTCCTATACGTGTCATGGCGGTCGAGGGGGAATCTAGAACCGCATTGCCAAGAATACATTTTAAGTATCAAGGCCTAAACATACATGATCATGACACGATTCTAAACCGGACGATTAGGGGAAACCTAATATCGTCGTCGGTATCATGTTCATAGCTTGCTATATACATAACCTGTTCTTACTTGTAGCATCTAATGCTCTTGTTCTTAAACATAATCATACATGTGCTCGATCTTGAGCATAACATAACATAATCATAATCATGAGAAACATAATCGTATCTAAGTTCATTCATTAGGTTAGCGTTGAACAAACAATTATTATCTTGATTCATTTTACGGATAGTCCCGAGTGGAGTAACCCCGAGATCAATCCCATACATGACCGATGTACGTACATCGGACTCCCTCGGTGTCGTGCGGGTCCCTTGCGGCTTGAACCGTTCCCCTTAGGTCGAGAACCTCCCGTATCCCCCTGGCGTGGATAACAAGAGACACGAACACCTACGTCTTGTTAATTTCAGTGACATGCGGGTCCCTTACGGCTTGAATCGTTCCCCTTAGATCGAGAACCTCTTGTATCCCCCTGATGTGGATAGCAAGAGACATGCCACCTACTTAATAATCATAGTCTTGTCGTTCGTATAGGTTAAACCTAATCATACATACATGTTTACCTCGGAACCTTAATTGATCCGATTAGCGGTAAATACATACTTGTTCATGCTTGAACATACTTAATCATGGTGGAGTGATTAACTAATCAAACCACAACTTAACATGCTTGCTATCTTATTCTTAATCATGTGCAAAGATAATAACTTCGCATCTTAACCTCTAGGAATTCTTGCTAACTGGCTAGTTCTCGACAACTAGATCGAGGCTCTAGTTTTCCCTTGCTTAATGGATAATTTACTACCCGATTCATGACTTAAGTCTCTCGTATGCCATGCCTTGCTAATATGCATAATACTTGCCTCATTATCGTAAAGATCTTGCTTCATTTAATCATCATTTAGAACCTTGGTTTGAGGGGTTTACATTTATAAAAGACTGTACAAAAGATCCGGAACGAAAAATCATCAAAACTGCCAGAACGAGCAAGCAGCACCAGGAGGTACCACTTGCTCGCCATTGCGAGCTCTCTTTACTCGCCATTGCGAGTAAATGGTTCTTGCTCGCCATTGCGAGCTACCTGTACTCGCCATTGCGAGTTAACTTACTCGCCGTGGCGAGTTGGTGGCGAGCAGCACCCCAGGGAGAGTGTTTTGCTTGCCCTGGCGAGCTGTTTACTCGCCGTGGCGAGTTATGACAGTCCAGACCTGCATAAATGGTGTTTTTGACCCAAAAACCTCAACCAAGTGTCTCTAGTCATGTTATGACCCATTTGAGGTCATAGGAAACATTGAAAAACATTTTCAAGGCAAGTATTAGCAATTATAACAAGCATAGCAAAAAGGGGCAACTAAACATACACATTAAACCCTAGAATTTATCATGTTGTTCATATCAATTTATCATAGCATAAACATACTCCCGAAGGGTGGGAAAACTATCTATGGAACTCACCTAATCACTATCTTGAAGCAACTCCAAGCTCCAAGCATCAACATGCCCAAAACCTTAGTTTTGCTCCCTTTTCTTCCTTGCTCATACCATTCAAACCCATCATCCTTTTCTTGCAAACCAAGACACCATTTCAAGCTCAAAACCATACTTCAACATTACCCTCAAAACACATATTCAAAACATAATGTCAAAAAGGAATTCTTGGTGAGGAAGGATAAAGATATTAACCCATTCAACCTTAACATTCTTACCTTGATCAAATAGAAACCATTCCTTGTACCAATTCGAATCCATCTTCATTATACATCAAACCCTAATTTGCAAACACTTCTTTAAGAGGAGAAAAGAGAAGAATTAAACACAATCCATACTTCTTTAATCTTAATTGATCATAAGGGAACAAGTTTAGAAGCTTACCATGAAACAAACCCCAACTTGCCTCCTTGATTCCAAAACTCCCAAAATCACAATCCACCCTCTAACTCTTCAACCCAACCTTTAGACATCATCTTGATCATGAAAGAACCACTTCTTAAACATCTTCATGCTCCAAATCCCAATTTACCAAAACCCTAGATTTATGGAGGAGAAGAGAAGTTGAAGAATCAAACAAATACAAGCTTCCAATAACTTAGAAGATCATATAGAATACACAAATAGAAGCTTGTCTTGAGAGGAAGAAGATTTGGAAGGCTTAAGGGTGAGGAAGAGAGAAAGAGGCGTGAGAAAGAAGAGAGAAGGAGGAGAAATGTTTGCCAACACTTGAAGAGAGAGAAAGGAAACAAGAAATGAGATATTTTTGGGATAAAATCAAATAAATATCCTTCCCACATGAAATTACCATATTACCCTTGGTTATTGCGTGTTTAAAACAACTCTGATACTTTTCCCGTAAATAGCTGACATGTCATTTAAAATATTTCCAATAACTTACTTTCCATGAATTAAATTCATCTGACACGGTCAACGGGTAATATACCGATACTGTCAGGCGGGATATTACACCTCTTATGAAAATTGTAGGTTTGAATTCAGAGTTATGTTTTAAAACAAATAATTTATTGGAGTTTAAATCCAAGATATGTAAAAATAAAAATAAAAATTCCAAGACATCTGATTTTCATTCGACATTTTGTGTGACATGCAATATTATATTGTGACTATAGGAGTATAGGTAGGATCAAGGTCGGTGTTTTACCTTATGTCATGAATTCCACATGTGACAATACCAAACATCGTATACATCATAATTTATCAATCATATTTTATATTTTCTTTTTTGCTAAAGTAATTTTATTGTCAAATGTCAATTCTTAATGATAGTGATACTGGTATATATCCCTTAGTCTCATGATGGCAGGTTTTACTCATGTGTCACCCCTCACACCAGCTACAAGTTATGGTACCATATTGAATCACATTGCTGCAAATAATTAACAAGTGATTTTCTCTTTATTGAATTGCGGAAATAAGAAAACACATACCAACAATAATTTTCATGACATTGTGACACCAACTCCAACCGTATGATATTAGGTAGTAACATCAAAAGTTGTTGGTGGGTTGCTTCAGTTACAAACTCAATGGATTCAAACCAAAATGATCATGGAGTTCCTTTAGAATGTGGCTAACTTATTTTAGTCTTCTTAGCTTCTGAATTGCTCGAACTTATCATTACAAGTGTTAAACTTTTTGCAATAAGCACAAAATTTTTACCAAAATTATATAGTTTATGGTATTACTATTTTTCACTATGTAATCACAGTTATCACGAAAACATGCAAGGATGTCCTTTTGAAATTTGAAGACTAAAAACAATTGAGTGGTTGGTGAGTAGTATTAATCTGTCAAAATCATGGGAGGCCAGCGCTGCTCTTTTTTTATGCATAGAACCACTTAACTTTAGAACAAAGAAAGAAAAAAAAAATTAGTCATGTTAATTAAAAGCTTGTGATGTATAAGTATAAAACACGACATGTTGAAGACTGGTCTCATCACTTTTTTTTAGGGAGGTCTCAGAACTTGATTACTACATTCCACTGTTAATGCATATAGTACTTAACAAATTTGGATTCCATGCATTCAAGGAATCTTGTATTCATGTTGTCAAGACATTTGTAGTCGTTCGATTAATATAAAACAGTCTAAAAAATACAGATTTTAAATTTTATCTTATAAATAAAAATACTGAACAAACATGAGTATAGATTGTCTAATCTTGATTGTATAGTTATCAATGTTTCAACTAAGTGAATGCGTAAAATCCTTCAGTGCAAAGGAGACAAGAAATCCGTAGTTAACAAGTTCATTGTTCTTTTTTTTTTTTGTACAAACGAGGGTTACTGCCCAAAGAAAAAAAAAACGAACTAAGACACTAATTTAACATTCTAAACATGCTAGCCTCAAATGGATATGAGACAATTTTTATTGTAATTGTATTGCATCGAACAATGTTATTTCTTATATAGTTTGCATTATTTTTTCTGCAAAATTTTAGCCACACATATATCAAATGTCTAGATCCGTTTCTGATCAAAGAGAAGACTTTTGAATATTATACTTCAAAAAAATGGATTTACAAAAAGAAATTAAGAAGAGTTTGAGAAGTTGAAAATTAAAAAAAAATGCAATTAAGTACTTCGAAAAACATTAAGAATATGGATTTACACAGCGGGCAAAGCTAGCTATTTTTTCACGAAGGGACCGAATC
This sequence comes from Medicago sativa, assembly GCF_051527215.1. Taxonomy (NCBI): domain Eukaryota; kingdom Viridiplantae; phylum Streptophyta; class Magnoliopsida; order Fabales; family Fabaceae; genus Medicago; species Medicago sativa. The sequence goes on from NC_140753.1 coordinate 8,589,996, forward strand.
TAAATAAATGAAATAAAATATATATTAACCGTTGTTTTGAAATTTTTTTATTGGTAACTGAGCTCTCTTTGTAATATGGAATACACACGTTGATGTGCACGATAAGTGGGATTAAAATTTTATCCAGGTGAAGGTTATATAGTTAGCGCCGTTTATCACATGTTGTCTAACGTGCGACATATTGATCATGTGGACATCTCGGACATTATTTGGAATAAAGTAGCCCCTTTGAAGGTCTCTCTATTTTTTTGGTGATTATTAAGTAATTGAATTCCCATAATTGACCATTTGCTTTGGTGTGGAGTTCTTCATTCATATGCTAGTTTTCGTGATGTTGGTTGTGACTTAGAGGAAAGTGGTGATCATCTTATTTTGGGGTGTGCTTTTTTTGGGAGTATTTGGTCTTTGATTTTGCAATGGTTAGATATGTTGTTAGAGCTTTCGATGCATCTTTCTGATCATCTTATTCATTTTGATTGTTTAGGAGTGTTTCTAAAAGGATCATTCTTGTTTTCAATCGACTTAGATGGCATGCATTTGAGTTATTTGGAAGAAAGGAAATGAAGGAGTCTTCAATTGTTCATTTTATTACTACATCCCTTTTTGGTTGTTTCAAAAAATAAAGAAATGTTTTTGTTTAACTTTTTTTTATTTATTTTCATATATGGTACAACATAGTAGAGTTCAGATTTTGGGGGTTTTCGAATTATTTTAGGGTAAAACCTGCAACTGAAGAAATGGGAGAAGGAGGATGACAAGACTTTTACATTGGCATATTTTGGATTATATAATATGTCACCACCACCCACACACACTTTATACTCCTACATGCTCCAAAATACACGAACCACCTAAATACCATTTATTTTAACAAATAAAAACAATTATTGTATTTCAAAAAATAAATTCCACAAATTACCGAATATTGGGAAAGAATAAGTAATTTTGCAGAAATTCTTGAATGTTTTGAATTTCAAAATACCCACTTTGAATATTCAGACCCGGAGTTTAGTTTTCAAAACTTTATGTATGAATATTTATATTGGATCTTTTATTTTTAAAACATCATGTTTGAATACTCAGATCGAAATTCGTTTGTTTTTTTTTGTGGTGGTTGGGGTTCGAACCTCAAACCTTGCATATTTATATGCATTGTCCTACTCAGATCGAAATTTCTTTGTTTATGAAAGCTGACAACATCTTAATTTTGACCGAAAATTGTATTTCACAAATAAAAGAAGTTGATCCCTCAATACTTTAACTTTTTTCTTTTTGAATAACTCGATACTTTCACTTATTTCCATTAAAAAAATATACGCTACCTTATTCTAAAGTAATTTTTATGGAAGTGTTTTAAAATATTGGATTAAACTTTAATTATATTTGCTTATTAAAACTTTAATTATACTTCTTACGTTGGTTTTAAGTTTCAAAATACTAATATTGTTGACAATTCTTTAGTTTTTATTTATGTCTATTAACAAAAATGTGTATATATCTCGTAAGTACAACTCAAATGATACAGTGTTGTATGGAAGTTTGATATGTTGTAACACGAGTTCGAATCAGTAATTCTCCAATTTTATGTGTTTAGTTTGTATGCAATTTTGCGGTTAGATTTTTACAAAAAAAACTACATCGATGTTTGAGATATTTATTTAAGTTTTTAGTCAAAAAATCAAATTTTAATTAGTTTTTTCTTTTGAAAAAACTCACATTCATTAGAGTTCTTCTAACTCAAAATTTGGCGAAACCCACAAACATAAATACATTGTAAATCAATAACTCTTTTTGACTAATCAAAACCTTAAATCTCACTGTACTGAAAAACTATTGAAATGAAACGAGGGTTGTTAAATCACTCTTTTTGGTATATTTCTTTTCGATACGAGAAGGGCTATGAATACTCTTTTCTAACAATCTTTTTAACATTCACTCTTCTATTGGGTGGAATTGATGTGGATCTCACCACTTCATGTGATATTCATATTGATTTCGTCAAATAAGACAGTGAGTGTTGGAGAGAGTGTTAGAAAGAGAGTGTTTGTAGCACTTCTCTTTATATTTAACACAAACTTGCTCCTCCACCACCTTTAATAGCTCAAAACTTGAGTGGAAATGAGTTTTAGTTTTATTGGATTTGGATTCAATTGAGTTGTGACACTGAAACATATTTGGCTAAAACTGAATATTGTGAAACAATCGGTAACATAGTGTCAAACACAAGAAAAAGAGGGTACATAGAAGGAAGAAAGAAAGATGAAGAGAATGAGAGGGACACGAAGAGTTTCTGCGAAAGAGAACAAAAAAATCTAACCTTTAAACTAAAGTTACATTTGTGCCCTTTAGATTTAATTTTCCCAAAAAACAAAAACAAGGGCGTTTGTGTCCAAATGAAAAGGTGTTGGTTGCTAAAATAGACCTTCATAAAATGAAGTGGGTCTATTGTAGCAAATCCCTATATATATATATAGTGTAGGTCGAACTCTAATGATGAAATATGGATTCCGCATTGAAAGGAAAGCCCAAAATAGCGCACAACAACTTATGTCACTGTAACACCCATACTAGACGTATCTAGAAAGTCTAGCATGTGAGTTTATTTAGTACTGGATACATTAAAATTTACAACAATAAAACTTCGAATGAATAATATACATCAATACACGTTCGTATAAAATGCTACAACACCTTTTGTCTAAATAATAAGAATTGCACCCTTGAAATCCATATCCATTACTCAGCGTGTACGAACGAGCACTTGATGAGATATCCATCCGGCTCTAACTTGACGTCCGACCTGTTTATCTGAAACAAAATAGGATTGGGATGAGACATAATGTCTCAGTGAGTTCCACCTAACCCTAGGCTATAGGCAACCTCAAGGGAAACCTACGGTCACCACGTGTCTACTTTACAACCTGACGGTTGATTATACGTGTGTGGGGACTTGCATGCTTAGACGGTTGTGCATACTAGGGCCGTCATAATCTTATCTCACTTGTTATAGGCTTCACTTCTTATATGTGTCACGGCGGTCAAGGGGGAATCTAAGACCGCTTTGCCAAGGATACGCTCTACGTATCGAGGCCTACACAACATATCATGACACTAATCTAAACCGGACGATTAGGGGAAACCTAAAATCGTCATCGGTATCATGTTCTTTACTTACTCTAATCCATGCCTTGTACTTATCATATAGCATCCAAAGCTCTTATTCTTAAACATTAACTTGCATGGATTCACTCTATCATAAACTTGATCATAACATAATCATAATCATATCATACATAAACGTATCTAGGTTCATTAATCATTATGTTAGCGTTGAACAAACATTCTTATCTTGATTCATTTTACGGATAGTCCCGGGTGGAGTAACCCCGAGATCAATCCCATACATGACCGATGTACGTACATCGGACTCCCTCGGTGTCGTGCGGGTCCCTTGCGGCTTGAACCGTTCCCCTTAGGTCGAGAACCTCCCGTATCCCCCTGGCGTGGATAACAAGAGACACGAGCACCTACGTCTTGTTAATTTCAGTGACATGCGGGTCCCTTACGGCTTGAATCGTTCCCCTTAGATCGAGAACCTCTTGTATCCCCCTGATGTGGATAGCAAGAGACATGCCACCTACTTATGTTAATCATAGTCTTGTCGTATACATAAGTTAAGCATACACATACTTGATTGTTTACCTCGGAACCTTAATCGAACCGATTAGTGGTAAACTATCACTTATTCATCATAAACATGGTGGAGAGATATCTATACTATCCACGACTTAGGCTTGATATATCATTCTTAAACATGTGCGAAGATAACATACTTCGCGTCTTAACATTCTAAGGGTTCATGCTATCATGCTAGTTCTCGACTACTATGTCGAGGCTCTAGTTATTCCCGCATTAATTATTGCATGCTACCCGTTCATCTCATGTCATAATTCTCTTACGCCATGCTTAATTATACATTATAAATACTTGCTAAATGATCAAGAATACATGTTTAAAAACCATGCCTCGGAGTCATGTATTGAGGGGTTTATTACTGTAAAAGAGTGCTTGAAGAAACTGGACCGAAACACGTTAAAAAGGGGCCGAAACGAGCAAACCGGGTGATGAGACCCTTAGCTCGCCATGGCGAGCTCCCTCACTCGCCGTTGCGAGTTCATCTACTCGCCGTGGCGAGTGACCCACCAGGGAGGACGTTTTGGTCGCCCTGTCAAGCTGTTTGCTCGCCGTGGCGAGTTGTGACAGTCCAGACCTGCATAAATGGGGATTTTGACCCAAAAACCTCAATACAAAACATCCCAAGACATATCATGACTATATTGATCATTTAGAACTTGTAGAACAACCATTGACAAGTATTCACAAATATAAATAGGCATGGCATAAAAAGGGGTAACTAATTTTTACTTAAAACCCTAGAATTACCATATGATTCATAATAATTATCAAGGCTTAAACATGATCCCAAAGGGTGGGAAACTAACTAAGGAACTCACCTAAACCAAGCTGCACAAAATTCCTAAGCCTCCAAGCATCACCTCCACTTCATACTTCAAAACCCTAGCTTTAAATCCACATGTTTTCTTCTTATTTTCTTGTAACCCAAGACAACATAATCCTTGCCTAATCATGAAGTAACCTTACTTGAATCAATCAATGAAACCCTAACATAAACAAAACCTAACCTCATGAAATTCTTTCCTTAAAGAGGAGTGATAAAATCATCTCTTACCAAAGTTCATGTTGTTTCCTTGATCTTGCCTAGACCATGACATGTACAAACTCAAGCTTCCAACACAACCTTCTCTCAACCCAACATCAAACCCTAGCTTCATGGAGGAGAGGAGAAATAAAGAAATCAAACCAATAACACACTTCCTTAAGCTTAAAGGATCATAAAAGTTCATAGAATGAAATCTTACCATGAGAACATGAAGTTTCATGAAGGTTGTTGAAGAGGAGAAGAAGAAATGAAACCTCCCAAAATTTCTAGTTGTTCTTAAAAGAGGAGAAGAAGAAAACCATGATGTATGATCCATCACCAACTTAAAAATCCATGGGAAGAAGATTTGATGATTTGGGTGAGGTGAGGAGAAGGAGGGAGATCGATGGAGAAGAGAGGAAAGGAAGAGAAAGTCTTTGCCACAAATAGAGAGAGAAAGAATGAGTGAAAATGGGATATTTTGGGCCAATCCAAAATAAATATCTCCTTTGGACGCGCAATTACCAAATTGCCCCTGCCTTAAGCGTGTTAAATCCGACACTGATACCTTATCCGTATTTTGCTAACATAGCGTAATAAATATTATCCATACTTATTTTTCTTAAATTCAATCTTCTGGCACGTTCGACTGGTAATATTCCGTTACTGACAGGCGGGATATTACATTCTACCCCCCTTAAAAAAAATTTCGTCCTCGAAATTTAGAGATCGCTTAACATGTAACGAATTCAAACATAACATCTTAAAATAATCTGTACATCATCAGAATCACTCTTCTCATAGTCTTAACTTAACTTAAAACATCATGATCAACTTATACTTATGGCATATTGGACCAGATATCTCGGATCCAGAACTTACCTGCTTAAGGTAAATCATTCATATAGGTAACTTATCATTGTATGGGACACTCAAGATTCACCTTTCATCTGGAGTCTTATTAGAATCCAGGTTTGCCCTGCAGTGCTTAATTGCATCATATACAACTTATCACGTAACCATTTAGCTCATACATACTCCTTCTTTTGTATCTTAAAACACATATCTCTTAATTACATTACTCGCTAGACGATTCCACGAATCTCTTTCCAGAGCTTTAGGAAAATCTTCCGATCTCACATAATCTCATGCACTCGAATCCCTCAGTAACTCATATGTCTTGACATGGAGAAGCAAATTTATATTTTTCCCTTAAACTTGTCGTCTATAAACTAATCTTTGGTTCACATGTTCTTAAATTTTCCGACTTAATATGCTTGTACTTGAACATTCTTATCATAAACTTGTATGTCTCATAAAATCTTCTGAAGAACACGGTTGTCCGCTTCGTCAACTTTACTTTTCATGGTCTTCCACATACTCTCAGGTGTCACATAATGCTAGATAATAATGATACTTGTTCTATCTCTTTATTTTAAGAAACCTTATAAAGTTTGGTATACGGATCCTTGGAATGAATATATGTATATCCTTTTTAAAAGAAACATTTTTAAACCACACCGATAACGGTACTGTCGAACCACAGGACAAATTTCTTTATTTCGAAAAGGATTTGAATTTTGCCCAAACTCGTCACTGACTAGTTGATCCGGAAGTCCGCACGTCTTAAGTGAACTTACTCACTTACGACGTGTGCCATTGGTTTCAAAAATGAAAATATCATATTGTTTAGTATAATTCATTTCCAAGTCCCTTAATACCCGTCTTAACTTTTAAAAGTTATAAAATCTTGGTTTAACATTGTCTTAGCAAGTATCGTTATCATTTAACCTTTATAGCATCGGAGAGTATGAATCTCATCTTGCTTAGCTCATAAATCATTTCTCTTTTCTTGATAAAAACTCGTAACAACTTAACCGATTTACTTCCGTTGCGTTACTCTGATTCCCACCGGTTGTCTTTAACCAATACTCAAAGTCATAGAGATGAGTGAGACTTCACGTTCTTTTCTTACGCTTTATTATCTTCTTGAACTCTTCTAAATACCATTCATGTGACATCCAATGTCGCAACTTGCTTTCCATAAGGCCTTGTTGAATATAATCTCAAATTCCCATAGCATGCTTATATTGCACATCGTGCATACCTTTCATGAACATCCTACTCCAATCTTCCATATACATATATCTTTTCTAAAATCTTATAAACTTTGCAAAATATTAATTCATCATGGAAACGAGCCTTAGCAATTTAATTAAGCAAATCATAGATTCAAGGGGTAAGTAATACTCCACTAAAACTGAGAATCTTGAGATCAAACCTAATTCCTCACCACCTTAACTTCCTACCTCACGTCTTCACGTCCATATCGTCTGTTTCACATACCGGGTCCTCTAAGCTCTTGGTCTAAACTCCTTTAAACTCTTAACATATTAATCTCCAAAGTTACCTTAAACTGAATCGATTCCGTTAATGGTTGTTCCTGCTCTTTTTCCTTTGAAAACCTTAATTTGTAATGTGCATTCGTTACTCGATGTTATAAAAAGTGTTATTGCAAAAAGGTTGTGAAGACAACTCTCCAATAGTCACTGCGGACACTAGGGACGAACTGACAGTTTTCGAAAAACTGAAAATTTCGCCCCATAATCGCTATCAGCGAAATCATCTAAAGTAATTTCGCTATTAGCGAAAATTTCCCTTTTGGCGAGTTTCTTCATCTCAGTTCTCCAAAATATATATATATATATATATATATATTGTACAAAATCTTATTCCTCAAGCAACCCAATGCACATTATCCATTCTTGACATCATTAAAACATTTATATCATATGCATGACAACCAACAACATCATTCGATTCAATTCTCGGCTCATCCGAAATTAATGCCTTAATCCTGATATCATTAACATAAAGCGTTCACATAAAACCTTGACTTCGTTTGCTGTGAACGGTTTGACTTATTCTCTGTCGACTCGATCGACGTTCCAACATTAGAACCATATCCTCTCTGGACATTCCAGAAATATTCACTTACGGATATACAAAATATCTTTAACAACTTCCCAACGTAGTCGGATCAGCCCATCTTGACCTAACCTTACATTCCCGGAGAAAATCAACTTAAACTGATAGGTTCACCAGCCACCATTTGGCACGATTAGACTCTTACTATTCTTACTCCGAGTTTCTACCTTCTCAAAACATCTTCATCACATACTTCGTTCCTCCTGGTCCTATTCAGCTCTCAGGCATCCGTTCTAACCGTCGAGTGTTAAATTGAGTTGATCAGGCTCAACTAACATCAACAATTAAAACATTTACCTGGAACCCAATGGTCCCACTTCCTTATTGTAACTTAATGACCCAAGGCACGGTCTGAATCGACCTGCTCTGATACCAAATGTAACACCCATACTAGACGTATCTAGAAAGTCTAGCATGTGAGTTTATTTAGTACTGGATACATTAAAATTTACAACAATAAAACTTCGAATGAATAATATACATCAATACACGTTCATATAAAATGCTACAACACCTTTTGTCTAAATAATAAGAATTGCACCCTTGAAATCCATATCCATTACTCAGCGTGTACGAACGAGCACTTGATGAGATATCCATCCGGCTCTAACTTGACGTCCGACCTGTTTATCTGAAACAAAATAGGATTGGGATGAGACATAATGTCTCAGTGAGTTCCACCTAACCCTAGGCTATAGGCAACCTCAAGGGAAACCTACGGTCACCACGTGTCTACTTTACAACCTGACGGTTGATTATACGTGTGTGGGGACTTGCATGCTTAGACGGTTGTGCATACTAGGGCCGTCATAATCTTATCTCACTTGTTATAGGCTTCACTTCTTATACGTGTCACGGCGGTCAAGGGGGAATCTAAGACCGCTTTGCCAAGGATACGCTCTACGTATCGAGGCCTACACAACATATCATGACACTAATCTAAACCGGACGATTAGGGGAAACCTAAAATCGTCATCGGTATCATGTTCTTTACTTACTCTAATCCATGCCTTGTACTTATCATATAGCATCCAAAGCTCTTATTCTTAAACATTAACTTGCATGGATTCACTCTATCATAAACTTGATCATAACATAATCATAATCATATCATACATAAACATATCTAAGTTCATTAATCATTATGTTAGCGTTGAACAAACATTCTTATCTTGATTCATTTTACGGATAGTCCCAGGTGGAGTAACCCCGAGATCAATCCCATATATGACCGATGTACGTACATCGGACTCCCTCGGTGTCGTGCGGGTCCCTTGCGGCTTAAACCGTTCCCCTTAGGTCGAGAACCTCCCGTATCCCCCTGGCGTGGATAACAAGAGACACGAGCACCTACGTCTTGTTAATTTCAGTGACATGCGGGTCCCTTACGGCTTGAATCGTTCCCCTTAGATCGAGAACCTCTTGTATCCCCCTGATGTGGATAGCAAGAGACATGCCACCTACTTATGTTAATCATAGTCTTGTCGTATACATAAGTTAAGCATACACATACTTGATTGTTTACCTCGGAACCTTAATCGAACTGATTAGTGGTAAACTATCACTTATTCATCATAAACATGGTGGAGAGATATCTATACTATCCACGACTTAGGCTTGATATATCATTCTTAAACATGTGCGAAGATAACATACTTCGCGTCTTAACATTCTAAGGGTTCATGCTATCATGCTAGTTCTCGACTACTATGACGAGGCTCTAGTTATTCCCGCATTAATTATTGCATGCTACCCGTTCATCTCATGTCATAATTCTCTTACGCCATGCTTAATTATACATTATAAATACTTGCTAAATGATCAAGAATACATGTTTAAAAACCATGCCTCGGAGTCATGTATTGAGGGGTTTATTACTGTAAAAGAGTGCTTGAAGAAACTGGACCGAAACACGTTAAAAAGGGGCCGAAACGAGCAAACCGGGTGATGAGACCCTTAGCTCGCCATGGCGAGCTCCCTCACTCGCCGTTGCGAGTTCATCTACTCTCCGTGGCGAGTTGGTGGCGAGTGACCCACCAGGGAGGACGTTTTGCTCGCCCTGTCAAGCTGTTTGCTCGCCGTGGCGAGTTGTGACAGTCCAGACCTGCATAAATGGGGATTTTGACCCAAAAACCTCAATACAAAACATCCCAAGACATATCATGACTATATTGATCATTTAGAACTTGTAGAACAACCATTGACAAGTATTCACAAATATAAATAGGCATGGCATAAAAAGGGGTAACTAATTTTTACTTAAAACCCTAGAATTACCATATGATTCATAATAATTATCAAGGCTTAAACATGATCCCAAAGGGTGGGAAACTAACTAAGGAACTCACCTAAACCAAGCTGCACAAAATTCCTAAGCCTCCAAGCATCACCTCCACTTCATACTTCAAAACCCTAGCTTTAAATCCACATGCTTTCTTCTTATTTTCTTGTAACCCAAGACAACATAATCCTTGCCTAATCATGAAGTAACCTTACTTGAATCAATCAATGAAACCCTAACATAAACAAAACCTAACCTCATGAAATTCTTTCCTTAAAGAGGAGTGATAAAATCATCTCTTACCAAAGTTCATGTTGTTTCCTTGATCTTGCCTAGACCATGACATGTACAAACTCAAGCTTCCAACACAACCTTCTCTCAACCCAACATCAAACCCTAGCTTCATGGAGGAGAGGAGAAATAAAGAAATCAAACCAATAACACACTTCCTTAAGCTTAAAGGATCATAAAAGTTCATAGAATGAAATCTTACCATGAGAACATGAAGTTTCATGAAGGTTGTTGAAGAGGAGAAGAAGAAATGAAACCTCCCAAAATTTCTAGTTGTTCTTAAAAGAGGAAAAGAAGAAAACCATGATGTATGATCCATCACCAACTTAAAAATCCATGGGAAGAAGATTTGATGATTTGGGTGAGGTGAGGAGAAGGAGGGAGATCGATGGAGAAGAGAGGAAAGGAAGAGAAAGTCTTTGCCACAAATAGAGAGAGAAAGAATGAGTGAAAATGGGATATTTTGGGCCAATCCAAAATAAATATCTCCTTTGGACGCGCAATTACCAAATTGCCCCTGCCTTAAGCGTGTTAAATCCGACACTGATACCTTATCCGTATTTTGCTAACATAGCGTAATAAATATTATCCATACTTATTTTTCTTAAATTCAATCTTCTGGCACGTTCGACTGGTAATATTCCGTTACTGACAGGCGGGATATTACAGTCACAGTCTGACTTAATTTAATTGAATCCGGATCTCGTGTCTCCCAACCACCACTCTACTCGCTACTACTGAACTCCCATTTGTTAGAAAGTTCTGTTGAGATACCACCGGAACAGTGATTTCGGCGCCGGTGCCCGAGGTGAAAGGAACGGTGTAAATATTAGTGGATGAAGTTGAAAAGAGGAAGAAGAAAACGAGACGAGAAAATCGAAAACCGAGAACGAGGCTGATTAAGCAGCAAACGCCGTGAAGTACTAGCCAGAAAATTGTTGTCGGTAACTTAACGGCGCCGGCGCCGTTATCTGAATCTAAGCCTCTGAAGTTGTTTGTTCTACGGTTGATGTAACTTTGTTGTAATGTTGAGAGCTTCATATTTTTTTTTTTTTGTGTTTGTGGATGTTAAGGTTTTGTGAATGTTGAAGTAGTGATGTTTTATTTTATGTTTGAGTTTGATTTTGCGTTTTGTAGAAACTACGTTGTTGTGTTGTGTGAAAGTAAGAAGCAAGTTGGAGAAGAAGATGGTGGTGTTGGCTTTTTGTAGTTTGGTGGTGTTGTTGTAAATTGTAATTTATTCAGCTAACATTACTTTGAGTTTAAGCGATAAACCTGTTCTTTTTTTAATTATTTTATTAATGGGAAATGCTAAACATTGCCCTTGGGGCATTGGTTAAGAGAACAATAATAGAAATATTGTGTTGGGAAGTGGTAAAAAGTGATGAATTCAACTTTTTAAAAGTTTAAAAATTGTAGTTTCCAATGTAAAACTACTATTTTTGGTTTCCTTAACCATTGCCATGAGGGCGATGGTTAGCAAGACCCTTTATTAATTAATTTTCTGTTTATGACTAATTATTTGAAATTTGAAAGAAAATGAAGAAATTGAAAGAGCTATGACTATGACCATGTGCGGAAGGGAGAAAATTTTATAATTCTATTTAGAGCAAATCTTACTAATCAAAAATCGAAATAAATTATATTGAGTAAACCATCAAATTGGTCTCTGTTTTTGTAAGTTATTTTTAAATTGGTCTTTAACTCGGTTAATATTTCAAATTAGTTTATGTCTTTGTCAAAACATTCTCAAATTGGTCCATTATGGACATAATTGAGAAACTTTTGATAAAGAGATAGACAAATTTGAAATATTAATAGAGTCAGGGACCTTTTGATAAAGAGATAGACAAATTTGAAATATTAATAGAGTCAGGGACCAATTTGAATATGACTTACAAAGACATGGACCAATTTAATGATTTACTCAAAATATATTTGAACATACACATAAGTAGAGAGGTGTTCGAAGCCGAATTTTATTTTAAAAGTCAACTAAACCGAACAAAACTGCATACTTTTTTATATTGCGGTTTGGGTGATTTTTAGTCTCAAAACCGAACTAAATCGCAAGGCGAAAACCCTTACACACAAGTGAAAAATTAAAAGAAAATAAATTTAATCACATCATTCAACACTATTTAACTTTTAGTGCGCTTGAACATTTTATTTGGATTTGTGACCAAATATGCATTTTTTTTCTCTAGTGGATAAGGGTATAACTCCCGGGTTTGATGAAAGTTTAGAATCTAAGAGTGTGGTCAATGTCATTTATCGATTCTTCCAAGTTTTTGTTTTGGTTTCAACTTTATTTCCAATAGTGAAATGTGGAGTTTGTCGTTTACATTAATCTGTTATTAGATTGGACATTGAGTTAAAACATTAGATAAAAGTACCTTTTTCGACTTTTTTTAAGGGAGGGATATTTTCTCCGTCATTTTTAATATTCATTAAATAATTAATGTATCTGATTTATAATAGAGACCAAATACATAAGACATTTAATGAATTTGAAAAAAAAAGATTAAAGTCTTAATAATTACCGTTTTTACGGCTAATAAAGAAGGAGAGAGAGCGCTCTACAAAAAAATAAAAAATAAAAAGAGAAGGAGAGAGAGCAAGGTAACAAATAAAAATGGAGGATTAGCATAAGGTCAAGGGTATAATAATCGTGTTTTTTGATTTGTTTCCATAGTGGAGATCAATTTTCTTTTCCTGTAATTTCAAAAGTTAGTAAAAGGGCTATTTGGACATTTTAAGCAACCCAACAAAATGTAATAAACCAAATGAAATGAATGATTGAATTTTCTTTTTCTAAATAAAATTTATAATTTACTATGACAGCGTAGAGATGGAGAATTTAATTGGTTGTTTTTTTTCCTTTTTATTAGACAAACCTAGCATTGGAACTTTTTGTTTTTGTCTTCTCTTTTTTTCACTTTGTTTTCTAGCTGTAATTTATGTGCCACGCCATTGTTGTACTTTGCTCGTATACTTTTACTTAATTCCACAATTATGGAAATTACCTTTTCTTTCGTCAAAAACAAATAGAGAAATTCCTTTTATTTTTTTCGTTTTCCTAATCCACGATATTCATGTTAATATACAGTTAAAACTCTATAAATTAATAATGTCAGGACCGGAGAAATTTATTAATTTAGAGAGTTATTAATTTATCGATAAATTAATAATTAATAATTTAAAGAGTTTTTAAGTAATTATACTGTACATACCAAACAAAAAGGCAAATTAGTCTATGCCTCTTAGAATTACGTTGCAGCGAACCTTGGGACTCAACGCAAATTAGTAACTACCGTGTTCATATGCATTGAAAATCAATAATGACTTTTGAAGTACAGTAAATGTAAACAGGAGAAACAAATGTGTCCAATGTATTCTTCATATATTTTTTTTTTCAGTTTCTATGAATTATTAATTTATTATTTTCTTGGGACCAAAAATTATAAAGGGATCTCCCGAAAAATTATTATCTTATTATTTTATCGAGTTTTTCAATTTTTTACATTGGCCCAAGTCGGGACCGGACAAATTTATTATTTTAGAGAGTTTATTAATTTACCGAGTATTAATTCAAAGAGTTTCTACTGTAATGTTTTTCTAAAATTAGGAGAGATATTGCTAATTCAAAGGGTTGAAAACGGTAAGAGTCAAAATCTTGTAAAGATATATAGCGGTTAATACCTAAACTTAAGCAATTATGTTGTGTCTCTTTCTGATTTCCATAAAAAAAATATTTGACAATATTGTTTGGTAACAAACCTAACCTACAACAATTAGATGATATGGTCATCTTCTTCTTTTCTTGCATGAATGATCTTCTTTTCTTGCATGAATGAGCAGTGGACACTATTTGAAATTGTTAAAACAACCAAACTTCTTCCTATTTGACATTTTCTCCCAAAAAATGTTAATCAAATCAATTTGTTAGTATTTGGTGAAATTTATTAATCACTTAATCATTATTTACAAAAGTTATTCTTATTTACCATTGTTCATTCTTGTCTATTTTTTTCCCTAAGAGACTTTTTTATCTACAATATATCAAAGATTACTTACACATGAATAATTCACTATTTGACATTTTGACTTTTTTTATTTATAATAATCCACTATTTGACTTTTTTCAAGCTTTTAATTCATATTTGACTTTGTTCAAGCTTCTAATTCATATTTGACTTTGTTCAAACTTCTATTTCCTATTTGACTTGTTGATATTTGTAGTGTAATTTACTTTTTTTTTAATTCTATTTAATAATTTTTTTAGTAACTATTTTACATTTTCTTTCGAAAATATGAATTTGACCAATTCAATAATTGGAATAATTTTTTCAAGGTCATTGACCGGTAAACTATTTGATTTTTTTGATAAAAATTATTTAATATTTTATTGCATCCTTCAATTTTACTTCTAATAAATAAATAAATAAATAAATATTATTAAGTTACATATGAGTAAGTATATTTTTTTTGTGGTGGCCGGGGTTTGAACCCCAGACCTTACATATATTATGCATTGTCCCTACCCACTAAGCTAAGCTCACGAGGACACATATGAGTAAGTATATAAACTATCTAGAAATTTACAGTTAATCATCATCATCATAAAGATGATAATTAATACATTGTATTTATAATCATAAAAATGATACATTTATAGGTAAATTCAAGAATGCACAATTGAGAGTTGGAAAATTGTTGTATGTGATATATGATATAGACGAGATACATCAAAATTTTTTTGAGGGAAGACCAGATACATCAATTATTCAATGAATCTTAAAAATATTTTTCTGCTTATAATAGCGACCGGATGAATTACCAAGAAATTGAAAACATTCAACGATTTATCTTCCATATGTATGGACTTGAAATTGAATTTTCGAACACTTGCTTAAAAAACCTAATCGTATATGTAATATCCCGCTTTTCAACAATAAGAATTTTACCCGTCGGATGTATCAGAGGTTAAGTGATGGGGAATGCTAAGTATGACAATATGTGTATGTGTGTGTGTGTGTGTGTGTGTGTGTCTATATATATATATATATATATATATATATATATATATATATATATATATATATATATATATATATATAGGTATGTAATGTAAGATGAATACGGATTTAAGTATCAGTGTCGAGTCAGACGCGATTATGCCGAAAGGACTTTATAAGGCCACAAGGGCCATTTTACCCTCATTTCCATTTTACTTTCTCTCTCTAGGTTTTGAGAGAAAGAATTTCTCTCTTCCTTCTCTCTAACCCACACCCTCTCTCTCCTCTCTAAATCATCCAAACTTCCTCAAAAACATGATCAAGCATGGATTATGGTAGCTTAGCAAGAAAGAAACACATGAAGGAAATGATTAAAGCATGGTTTGGTTTGAAAGCTAAGGATCAAGATTGGATCAAAACCTAGGGTTTGGGCTTGAATCTTGAAGGAAATGTAAGAAACATGTTTAGGTGAGTTCTATAGATAGTTTACCACCTTTGGGTTGTGTAAATTGAAAATATAGATTTATGTTAAAGAGGGGTTTTAAACCCTAATTTCCCTTTAGCCAATTCTTGTTGATTTGATGTTAAATTGCCATGAAATATGTTTATAAATGGTTCTATATGTTGCTGGATGTTTATGTGGCATTGCAGGATCAAATTTGACGAGTTTTGGGTCAAAATTGCAAAATCAACACCACAGACCCGAAGAAACTCGCCCCAGGGTCGCTAATAGCGAAACCGTCTGGTTTGGCCAGCATGCTTTTTGGCTGTTGGCTCTTTGTGGGGTCAGTGGTGCATTCCGAATCTTTTCTTTCAACGTTTTACAACTTTATAACCCCAAAACAACATCTAGGTAATGCACATAACATCAAATGATGCTTGAAATGAAAATCATGGCAATCTTAACATGAATGACAATGATGGCATATGAGAGTTTAAGCCGAGTTATCGGGTAGATGATGAATTAAGAAAGGGAATGAATGTAAAGCCTCGACTTAGTTGTTGAGAACTAGAAAGATAGCATGAATCCCTAAGTATGACAAGTATATGAATGAATGCCTATGTAAGTAAGACGCGAAGTGTTTTCCCTTCACATATGATTAAGTAAGAGTATGCACGCGTGATAAGTCGTGGAGTGATAAGTTAATCTCTCCACAATGATTAAGTATGAACATGAATGAACAAGAAGGTAGTTTACCATTAATCGGTTCGACCCCGGATCCGAGGTAAACGAGTATGCATGTATAGGTGAAACCTTTCATGAATGTTAAGACTAAGACTTAATGAATGAGGTAGGTGTTATGTCTCTTGTGATCCAGCTAGGTTGGATCCCAAGGGGTTCTCTTCATGGGAACGGGATAAGCTCTGCAAGGGGGGCCAGCATGTCACTGAGTGTAGGTGTCGTGTCTTTTGTATTCCTTCCAAGGTTGGATGCAAGAGGTTATCCAAGGGGAATGGTTAAGCCGTAAGGGACCCGCACGTCACTGAGGAAGGTATGTGATTGTACTTGGGGCTACTCCACCCCGGGGCTTTCCGTAAAATGAATCAAGATAATGATGTTTGTTCAACGCTATAATAATGAATGTATGAATGATTATGATTATGTATGATATGATATGATATGTTTATGATTATGAAGATGATGTTAGCTAAGAACAAGTCGTGCATTAGAGTATGATATGAATTTTATACCGATGACGATCTTATGTTTCCCTAATAGTTCGGTTTAGGACCGTGTATTGATTATGTATATTAAGTCTTGATGCGTATATCGTATCTTGAGTTTGCGGTTCTAGGATCCCTTAACCGCTATGACACGTATGATGATAAAAAGACCTATGACAAGTAAGATGAACCTATGACGGGTCTAGTATGCACTACCGTCTAGGAAAGCATGACCACACACGTATAATCAACCGTCAGGTTGTATTGTAGACACGTGGTGACCGTAGGTTTCCCCGAGGTTACCTATAGCCTAGGGTTTAGGGGAACTCACTGAGACATTATGTCTCATCCCAATCCTTATTTGTTTTAGATAAGCAGGATGATTATGCATGTTCGTAGCCGGATGAATGTTTCATCAAGGGTTCGTTCGTACCGCTGCAGGATGTTATGGTCATCAAGGATGTATTTTTATGTATGGACGTGATGTACTGTATTATTGTTTATACGAACGTGACTTGTTGTAAGTATTATATTCATTCGGAAATTTTATGTTGTATATTTTTAATGTATCCAGTACTAAAGATAACACTTGTTTTATCTTGGTTTTCCGGGTGTCAAACATTGATTAAGTTTGAACCTTTCTAACCTTTGATATCTCATTTTTTCTTGGGAAGGGAAAAATAAGAAAAACCATTGAGAGTCGAGGTCCGGGAGTTGTTTTTGTTATGGGAAGGTGTTAGGCACCCATAACAACTATAATATCCTATAGGAACCGTCTTTACTTTCTACGCGCGCGCTTTATTTTTAAATGCTATTTGAAAAAGGATATTTACACCTAAGAGTTTACTAAGTGAAGAATTGGAGAGAGAAGAATGTTTGATTTTTTTTGTTTTATTTGAATTGAAGGAATATTGGTTCCCTGCCTACGTACCCTTTTAAGGGATCAAATCCACCGTAGTTCTCTTCCACAATTTTTTTTTTGTCTTTGTTGGTTGATTAAGTTTGAAAAGTGGAATTTTGAAGAATGAGAGAAAGAGGCCTCAAGGGCATAAGATTGTGAAAATATGAGGTTGAATTAGTCATTTTGCAAAAGAAAGTCTAAGTATTATTAGAATTCATTAAAGTTTTTTGTTTAAGAAAATAAAAGGGAAAATACAATGGGATTTTGATCCCAAGGTTTATTTGGAAAATTGTTTGAGTGATGTTGTTCACATTTTTTGGAAAAGGATTTTTGGTCTAAGTTTTAAAGTTCCTAAAAATACATCTAACATACATTCCCTAAACATACATCTAAGGCATGCATACCCTAAACATACATCTAAAGTACCTATGTGATGTGTGTGCATGTGTCGGTGCTTGTGTCGGTGTACATCATTAGAGTCCATTGTCCTTTACATATGTCCTAGTTTACATTCTATGGTCTTGCAAGAATTTAAAAGCATAAAATAAAGTACAAAATCCCTAGGCTTTACATTCTAACTTTTGCATGAATTTTAAAGTGCAAGAAATGGAAATAAGATTGAAGGACGAAATATGCTTATGGAATGTATGAAACATGAGATGGAAATGTTAGTAGCACAAGATATAGAGCAAGTAAAGGCTATCATAACAAAAGTAAGAAAGTATCACAAAAACAAGTAAAAACAAATCAAAAGAATGCCTAAAATCATCACAAAAATACCAAGTTCACATGACTTATAATCCTCACAATCCAACACATTTTCTAAGGTATGAATTCAGGTGTTGCAAAGAGAATTAAAAAGCATGTATCACAATGAGCATTTTTGGGAGATAATTAGACGTATCCTTCATTTATTTATTCACAAACAAAGCTTGTAAAACAAGTAAACACACACAATATATCCACATACAGTAAAAAAACACTTCAAAACAACAAGAAACTCATTACAAATGCACACTTCACAAATCAATATCATGTATCATGATTGGAGATCAAGAACATGCACTTTTCACAAGTTTTTTAATATGAAATATCACAAAATAGCAAGAAAAATCATCACATTATTTCTATTAACTTTTAATATGCAAAATTACCACAGAGAATATCATAAAATGAATAAGAAACATGCATGAATCTCTTTTAGAATTTTAAAGGATTTTTAGACTCAAGAACATGCAAACTTCTCAAACATTTAACAAGAATAGTAAACAAGTAGCAAGAAATACCACACATATTTTCCCTCAAGTTTTAACATATAACAGTATTACAAAAATGTCAAGAAAATTGTCAAGAACATGTAGAAAATTTTTAGGAATTTTTTTATCAAAGTTTTGAACACATAGAGGTGCAAACAGCAAGAAACAGTATTGAAATAGCAAAACCAAAGCAAGAAAACGAAATCCAGTAAAAAGGATGCCCAGGCCCATGGTCTTTGATGGATCTGGACTATCCAAACGCATCAGGAGCGTTGGATTGATCCAGCTCCATCAAACCTTAGATCTATTGGTTGAAAACGAAGTAGAGGTGAACCAGGACTGAACCGGTCTGGTTCAGTGGTTTATAAAAAGGCTAAGGGACCGGTTCAGCACACTTCTCACTTCTCTTTCTCTCTCTAAGCTCTCTCCTAGTGAGAGAAGCTCTGCAACTCTCTTCTTCTTCGATCACCTTCTCCGATGAACACAACGACGGAGGTACGGTGGCCGCCGGTGGCGCCGCCGTACCTGAACACTTTTTCTGAAAATTTTTCATCGTTGTGTTCGTCTTTGACTCCTCTTCATGATTCTGAAACTCGTTTTTCGAAATAATGCCTAGATATGAACAGATCTACGCTTGAATCTTTCGGTTTCTATGTTTTCAAAACTTTTCGAAACTTCTTGAAATGAAACCCTAACCTAAACTATTTTCTTCACCGATTATGAATATGAGCTTGGATTTACAAAATAAATGGTGAATCTTCGAAGATTTACATTTTTAGGGTTTCGTTTCACACTTTTTCGAATCTTTTCAAAGTTCTTTGAAAGAACAAGTCTGAGGACTTGTTAATCTGCTTCGATTCACCGTTTATTTGTAGCTGTGAACCTTCGATGAGTTTTTGCAATGAAAACAAAGAAGTTTTGATGATTACCTGAACTTTGAATTGGAGATTCGAACAAAAAGATCCTTGAAAGCTTCTGGTAAGTTTGGACCGAAAATAAATCGGTGTTCTTCTCTCTTTCTTCTTCACTGGTTCAGAACTTGCTTCGATTCCCTCTTCTTCTCACTTCTCTTACTGTGATCGTACGAATTCTTGGAATTTGTGCTTGAATTGAAATTTCTAAGGTTCGATGATGATGATTCAGTGGTGAATCTCTGAGAACTGTGATGAATTTACTTCAATTTGGCTTAATTTTGATTCTGGTAAAGTTAGGGTTTCGTGAATGTTCTTCGTGTTCTTGGCAATTTCTGGAAACAGTTAGGATTTTGATCCTTGGGAGAAGAGAGATAATGGGAAATTGTGTTTGTTGAGTTGGCACTTTGTGAATGGGGTTGTTACTGTGGCGGTGGCTGAGATGGCCTTTATATAGGCTGCCAAGTGTAATGCTCTGACCAGTGAGTTTGTGACACCTATCCCTGGACTTGTAACTAACTCGGCCTTGCTGAGTTTTAGGACCTAAGGACCTTTCTGCAATTGTTAAAGTGAGTTTGAGGACTAAAATGTAAACTGTCAAAGGACTAAAAAACAACTCGAACCACTCAAAGGACTTGAAATGAAAAATGGGGCTAAAGTGCAAATAGTAAAATTTTGAGGACTGAAATGCAAATAATAAGACTTTGAGGATTAAAATGCAAATAATAAAATTGGGTAAAAAAAATATAAATTGTAAACAACGTAAAGTGAAACTAATAAAAAACACAAAAAGGACTAAAATGAACCAACTACTAAATTAGGTACTTCAAAGTAACCTCTCTCTGTCAAAATTTCACGTGAAATGACCAAAATGCCCCTAGGGACTAAAATGACTTAAAACGACTCAAATGCAATTTTTAAAATGGTTTTTTAACAGGGAATTAAGGCAAGAGCTTATTCAAACAAATTGAAAAGACTCAGAGACAATTTTTTTAGAGATTAAAAGAGTTTTAACACTGGAACTGACTAAAATGCCCCTAGGGGCTAAACTGACCCAAAATGACTTTAAATGCAATTTTTGAAATGGATTTTAACATGGAATTGAAACAAGGACTTATACAAACCAATTGAAAAGACTCAAACAATTTTCAAGGACTAAAATGAGTTTGAATGCAGGAAATGACTAAAATACCCTTTTTCATGACTTTTGCAAATAACATTGAATAAGATGCAGAGAAAAATGCAATTGATCAAGGACAAATTCAAATGACTTGAAATGCAAGAAAAACCCCTTGGATGGTTTAACATGCAAGAAAAGAAGAATTGAGCAAGTATTTTTAGGTCCAAAATTAGGGTATAACAGCTGCCCCTATTTAAGTTTCTTTGTCCGGAGGGTCAAGAGACGAAGTCTTTGATTTGACGGGACGAAGATACTTAAATATTAACATTTGCACTGTTTTTGGACATAAAAATACGCTCTCAGATTTTCAAAGACATGAATGCCATGCAACATTTTGATTATGAATGCAAGACAAGCAACTGGGGTCTACAGAGCATGTCATATCACTGGGGATTTTGGGTAGACATTGACAGAGTAGACAAACCAGGGGAAAAAAGATAGGTACAAGCTGTTCTTTGGATCGAACTTGCAACTTGACCAAGAAGTACAAACAAGAGATGGGTACAGCTGTTCTTTGGATCGAACCTGCTACTTGACCGGGGATAGAAATGTGAGACAGGTACAAGCTGTTCTTTGGATCGAACTTGTCACTTGACCGGAAACATAGACATATAGGCAGATACAAGCTGTTCTTTGGATCGAACTTGTCGCTTGATTGAAAACACAAATAGATAGGCAGGTACAAACTGTTCTTTGGATCAAACTTGCCGTTTGACCTGGAGACATAGACAAAAGGGAGATACAAGCTGTTCTTTGGATCGAACTTGCAGCTTGATCAATATCACAACATGTAGATTGGTACAAACTGTTCTTTGGACCGAACTTGCTGTTTGACCGATAACAAAACATAAGCCGGGTACAAACTGTTCTTTGGATCGAACTTGCTGTTTGACCGGAAGTATAGGCATATAAGCAGGTACAAGCTGTTCTTTGGATCGAACTAGCCACTTGCCCCATTGGAGGTTTGACTTCACAAGATACAAATTGAGGGTAGATTAACATTGATTTGATTTGATTTGAAAATAGACATGACCATTATCGTTGGCCCAAGAGCAAATTGAGAGTGAATTAGCATTGACAAAGACATTGAATTGAATTAAAAGTTTGAGATTTGAAAGAAAGATTGAAAATTGAGATTGAAAGAGATATTTGAAAATTGGAATTAACAGAGACACAAACATAGACATAGACATAGAATTGAATTGAGAGTTTTAACAGAGACATGGACATTGGCAGGGGCATAGACATTGAATTGAGGGTTGAAATTGAGACATAGACATTGGCATAGACATAGACATAGACATTGAATTGAGAGTTGAAACTGAATTGAATTGGGAGTTGAAATTGAGTTGGATTGAAATTGGGATTGAGTTGAATTGGAAGTTGAAATTGAATCAGATTGAAATTGGTATTGGAAATGCAACATGTACGTATGGTATAACAATATTATCAAATGTATGAGCACATAAAATGCATGATTATGCATGTATGAATGCTTGAAGATGCATGATTGGGTTGTAATTTGGCAGAGAAGTTTTGCAGAGGCAGACAAAACATTGGAAGATTGGGCACGTAGTGGCTCGTGCTATAACATGTACACATGGAAATCCTCTTTGGAGAGACCATCGTCGAGAGACGTATCAAAACCAATGGCTGAGGGCAGTATCTCACATCACATAAACAAAATCTGTAGAAGAAGGAACCTTGGAAAGTTTTTGATACAAGTCGCCATTGCTAGACGTGTCAGTGTTGGGTAAACATTTGGATGTTCGCATCTGTGGTCAATGCTTTTATATCATTTTCAATCTTTCATTTTTCAATCCCATTTTTGCCTGAACCGCCCTTTCGGGTTTTCGATTCACCGGGAATTAAATTCTTTTCATTGCCCCATTTTTGCCTGAATTGCCTTCATAGGTTGCCAATCAGCGGGGTGCTCATTTTTGCCTAAGCCGCCCTTTCGGGTTTTCGACTTAGCAAGCTCTTCATTTTCATTTTCATTTTTCTTTTTTCATTTTTTTTTTACTTTCATTCTGTTTTTTCATTCTTGCCATTGACCACAGATCATCCTGGGGAATAACCTGCTTGTAACATGTATTGGAATAGGCATTGATAGACATTTATTCATGCATGTTTCATTGAAATGTACCCTGTTGCTCAGGTTTGCTTTCAAAATAGACAGAAAAAGATTTTTCAATTTTCAAAGATGTTTGTTTCAGACATTGATGTTATCAAATAGAAAGAAAATATTTTGTACATAGCATTGAAAGTAGAAAGAAAATAGAGTTTCAAATAATAGCACATGCTCAAATTGATGTATAAGAGTGAAAGTCAGCCAAAGGCATAACTCCACAGATTTACAAAGCTTGGAAAATGGTAATTTTATTGGTTGGTGGTACATTGAACACGATGACCGCTACATTTCATAGAAACTTTGAATTCACAAGTACAGAGGCTTCTGATGAAGATGATCATTGACAGTTGTAGATGCCCCAAGGGGTGATGGTGATTTGCCAGATATAGTTACTTGTCCTTTATTGTCAACCTCATTTTTGCATGAACCGCCCTTTCGGGTTTTCGGCTCATCGAAGCGCTCATTTTTGCCTGAGTTGCGTACAATCTCAGCGAGCTTTTTCATATTCATTTTTTTTTGTCCCTAACTTTTGCCTGGATCGCCCTTTCTGGTTTTCGATCCACCGGGAAGCGCATTTTTTCCTAGGCCGCCCTTTCGGGTTTTTGACCTACCACGCTGTTCTTTTCTTTTTAGACAAAGTATTTCTTGACTATATCGGCATTAACAGGATTTGGAAGTTCGACCCCATCCATGTGTGTAAGAATCAAAGCACCACCAGAGAAAGCCTTCTTGACAACATAAGGACCTTCGTAGTTAGGTGTCCACTTCCCCCTTGGGTCGGGTTGCTGGCTTATCCTCCTCTTCAAAACAAGTTCGCCTTCCTTGAATTCTCGAGGTCGGACTTTCTTGTCAAAAGCATTCTTCATCCGCACTTGATACAACTGTCCATGAGCCATAGCATCCATACGTTTCTCTTCAATCAAATTCAACTGATCATACCGACTTTGACACCATTCAGCCTCAGTCAATTTTGCTTTCATGATCACTCGAAGAGAAGGAATCTCCACTTCCAGAGGGAGAACTGCTTCCATGCCATATACAAGAGAGAAAGGAGTTGCCCCGGTTGAACTGCGCACTGTAGTACGGTAACCATGCAAGGCAAACGGTAACATCTCATGCCAGTCTTTATAAGTAGTGACCATCTTCTGAACAATCTTCTTGATATTCTTATTAGCGGCCTCAACTGCACCATTCATCTGAGGTCTGTAAGGAGAAGAGTTATGATGTTCAATTTTGAATTCTTCACATAAAGCTTGCATCATGCTATTGTTCAGATTGGAACCATTGTCAGTGATGATCTTGTTGGGAACACCATATCAACAGATGATGTTATTCTTGATAAACTTGACAACTACTTGCTTGGTCACATTTGCATAAGAAGCAGCTTCAACCCACTTGGTGAAATAGTCAATTGCCACTAGAATAAAACGATGCCCATTGGAAGCTTTGGGCTCAATTCTTCCGATCATGTCAATGCCCCACATAGAGAAAGGCCATGGGGAAGATATAACATTGAGAGAGTGTGGAGGCACATGAATCTTGTCAGCATAGATTTGACATTTGTGGCATCTCTTAGCATGCTTGTAACAGTCACGCTCCATAGTTATCCAGTAATAACCGGCTCTCAACAGCTTCCTTGACATAGTGTGACCCGAAGCATGGGTCCCAAAAGTACCATCATGTACATCATGCATCAGTTTTTCAGCTTCTTGTTCATCAACACATCTTAACAAGACCATGTCTAGTTCCTCTTGTATAGGATTTCTCCGTCCAGAAGGAATCTACTAGCCCATCTCCTCAGGGTCTTTTTGTCCCTATTGGAGGCACCAGGTGGATATTCACGATTCTGCAAGAATTTTTTGATGTTGTAATACCAAGGCTTTTTATCATTCACATCTTCGTCAGCCTGATCTGGCATATTTTCAATGGTAAACACATGAGCGGGTCTATCAAGACGTTGTACCTTGATTACAGGTATGTCATTCCAGTGATTCACATGAAACATGGAAGACAAAGTAGCAAGAGCATCAGCCATCTGATTTTCATCCCGAGGGATGCGGTGCAGTTCCACCTTTGTAAAGTATGTCAGCAGTCGTCTTGCATAGTCACGGCATGGGATCAGATTTTCATGATGAGTCTCCCATTCACCTTTTATCTGATTAATGACAAGTACAGAATCTCCATAGATGTCAAGGTGTTTAATTCTCAGGTCAATGGCTTCTTCAATGCCCAAGATGCATGCTTCATATTCAGCCATGTTGTTTGTGCATTCACAAGTTATTCGAGCGGTAAAAGGAATGTGATGCCCCTGTGGAGTTACAATGATGGCCCTAATTCCTTTACCACAAGCATTGACAGCACCATCAAAGACTAATCCCCACTTGCTATTGGGATCTGACCCTTCATTGATCAGTGGTTCTTCACAGTCTTTTGGTTTCAGATACATGATCTCTTCATCAGGGAATTCAAACTTGATCGACTGGTGATCATCAAGAGGTTGATAAGCAAGATGCTCCGCAAGGATACTTCCTTTGATTGCTTTCTGAGCTTTGTACACAATGTCATATTCAGACAACAACATTTGCCAGCGTGCAATCTTTCCAGTTACAGCAGGCTTTTCAAAGATGTACTTGATTGGATCCATTCAGGATATTAACCAAGTTGTATGATTCACCATATAATGACGCAGGCGTTTGGCAGCCCAAGCTAAAGCATAACAAGTCTTTTCAAGCATTGTATACCGAGTCTCACAATCGGTGAATTTCTTGCTCAGATAGTAGATAGCATGTTCTTTCTTTCCTGTCTCATCTTGTTGACCGAGGACGCATCCCACGGACTCATCTAACACTGACAGATACATAATCAAAGGCCTTCCTTCCACTGGCGGGACAAGGATAGGTGGTTCCAACAAGTATTCTTTAATGCTATCAAAAGCTTCTTGGAATTCATCATTCCATACAACAGGCTGATTCTTTCTGAGCAATTTGAAAATTGGTCCACAGGTAGTAGTCATGTGGGATATAAATCTGGATATGTAATTCAGGCGTCCGAGGAAGCCTCTGACTTGCTTTTCAGTTTGAGGGGCCGGCATCTCTCTGATGGCTCAGACTTTGTCAGGATCAACTTCAATGCCTCTTTGACTGACAATGAAGCCTAATAACTTTCCAGATCTTACACCGAATGTACACTTGTTAGGATTCAACCGCAGCTTGTACTTTCTTAATCTTTCAAACATCTTTTTCAAATACACAACATGCTGCTCTTCATCACTTGATTTCACAATCATATCATCAACATATACTTCAATTTCTTTGTGAATCATATCATGAAACAGAGTGGTCATACCCCTTTGATAGGTAGCACCAGCATTTATCAAGCCGAATGGCATCACTTTGTAACAGAACGTTCCCCATGGAGTGATGAAGGACGTCTTTTCTCTATCTTCAGGAGACATCCGTATCTGGTTGTAACCCGAGAAACCATCCATAAAGGAGAACACTTTGGATTGAGCAGTATTGTCAACAGGTACATCAATATGAGGCAGTGGGAAATTGTCTTTCGGACTAGCTTTATTCAAATATCTGTAATCAACACACATCCGAACCTTCCCATCTTTCTTTGGTACTGGTACAATATTGGCGATCCATTCAGGATATTCAGCTGTCATGAGGAAACCCGCATCAATTTGCTTTTGCACCTCAACCTTAATCTTAAGAGCCATGTTTGGACGAGACCTTCTCAATTTTTGTTTGACAGGAGGGCATTCAGGTCTTGTCGGTATCCGATGTTCCACAATCTTGGGATCTAGACCCGGCATGTCTTCATAGGACCATGCAAAGACATCTGGATAATCATGGAGAAGCTGAGTAATCTTCTTTTTCACTTCTGGCTCAAGTGCAGCACCAATTTTGATCTCTCGCTTGTTCTCTTTAGTACCAAGGTTGATAAGCTCAATCTCTTCCTCGTGAGGCTGAATGGCTCTTCTTTCTTGCTCAAGCAGTCGAGTGATCTCATATGGTATCTCTTCGTTATCCTCCTCATCTTCGGCTTCATATACAGGGAATTCAAAATTTGGAGGAACCATAGGGTCACTGTGTTCAACGGGTTTATTATGGTTCAATCTGCATAACATGATTGGGATGATTTTTAGAAAAAGTTTTTTATGCAGATTTTTGAAATTAATAAGAAAATAAAGATGTTTTAGTTTTTTCTGGCATTACCATTATTTCCAAGAAAAAAGCACTAAAAAGTAAAAAACAAAAGTCGTGGAAAAAACGACGATTTTTATTAATAACTGCAATGCCGAAACAAACATGCCCTTACAAAGACATCACTTTCGCCTTGGGCAGAGTGAAAGGATTGTTATTTTGAAAACAAAGAAAAACATGAGCAACAAAACACATTACATGGAAGCATGCATGACTAAAGGAACATCAATGGCCTCCCAATTTCTCACAGTGCCTCCTGGTACAACAAATGTGGGCACATAACTACTTTCAGCAGCATCTATAGCATTGATAAACCCAGCACTGTAGAAAGTCCCCATTGAAACACCTGAGGCCGGGGAGAAACCAAGGCCTTCTTTGCGCTTATTCTCCAGAATCTGTATCACTTTGCCCCAGCCAGCAGCTTGCCCTTCTTGAACAGCCTTCTGGGCGTCTTTCAATGAGGCCATGGCAGTACCAGCTCTTCGAGGCTCCGCACCTTCAACAGTCAATCCTTGAAATGATGTCCCTTCAGCGGACCCTGCTTCAACACAAGAGAAAGATGACACTTGGCTAACCAGATACGCTTCTTCACCATGTACAGTGACAAGCTTACCATTCTTCACAAACTTGAGCTTTTGATGTATAGTGGAAGTTACTGCCCCAGCATCATGAATCCATGGTCTTCCAAGGAGGCAGCTATAAGAAGCATTAATATCCATGACCTGGAAGGTGATTTGGAATGTCTCGGGACCAATGGTAATTGG
Organism: Medicago sativa; assembly: GCF_051527215.1. Taxonomy (NCBI): domain Eukaryota; kingdom Viridiplantae; phylum Streptophyta; class Magnoliopsida; order Fabales; family Fabaceae; genus Medicago; species Medicago sativa. The sequence continues at coordinate 8,618,310 of NC_140753.1, forward strand.
CAGATCTACCTCTCCAAGAACATCTTTACGAGATCCGTCAAAAGCCTTGACCAAATAGCTGCTTCCCCTTAGAGAAATTCCATGATGACTCAACTGTCTCAATGTAGACTCAGGCATTACATTTAAGGACGATCCAGTGTCCACCAGCACATTGGATATCATGTCAGACTTACAGTGCACTGAGATATGCAAGGCCAAGTTGTGGTGTTTCCCGGCTTCAGGGAGTTCATCATCACCAAACCCCAGGTTATTACAAGCAGTAATGTTACCCACTATTCCATCGAACTGATCCACAGAGACTTCATGATCAACATAGGCCTGTTCCAGTACTTTCATCAACACTTTTCTGTGGGCTTCTGAACTCAGGGGCAAAGACAAGATGGATATTTTCGATGGAGTCTACAGCAGCTGGTCCACAATCTTGTAATCGCTCTTCTTGATGAGCCTCAAAATCTCGTCCAGATTGGACTCTTCAATAGACTGGCCCGATGGACTGACATTCTTATCAACAGAGGGAACAACTGGTGGAATTACTGCGGCAGCAGGTGTAACAACTTTCTTTTGGAACAAGGGTGGACGGACTCTTCCGCTTCTCAGAGTTGTAGTTTCTTCAGCAATGTTACTAACCGCAGCTGGGGATACCAGAGGCATTTCTACTCCATCCTAAACCATAGTCGCATCATACTTGTAAGGAATTGCCTTAGTAGAGGCATAAGATACCGGGTCAGGTAGCCTGATCACCAAGGGCTCGACTTTCTTTGTCTGAGATACACTTTCAGCAGGAGAATCATGAAATACTGGCACAATCACACAAACATCACTGACAACCAAATGTTTATCATCCATTAGGCTCTGTATATCATCTTGCACCACACAACAGCCCATAGGATTCCAAAGACATTCTGAACAAGAAGCATGGTCATGGTTAAACAAGGAAGCTTGGCAGAGTTTAACATGTAACGACACCAAAGGAGTAACAACATTACGGACATCTAAAGCGGAGACCCCTTGGGGAACACGAGCTTCTTCGAAAGCCTCAATCATATTAACAGCAGCATGGTTTGGAAGTGGATTGTCAAGAACATGAGGAACACTATTTTCAAAGGTCAGCCTTCCTCTGTCTATCAGATCCTTCACAACATATTTCAAAGCATAACAACCTTCAACATCATGACCCTGAGCACCCTGATGGAATTCACATGTAAGATCCTGACGGAACCTGGGAGGCAATGGCGTAGGCGGAGGCTTGCCTGGCCTAGTGACACAATGTCCCTTAGCAAGTAAAGTTGGAAGCAGATCAGCATACCGCATTGGTATTGGTGGAAAATAAGTCCTGGGTCGAGGACCCTGTTGTTGCTGCTGTGGGGCAGGAGGCTGCTGTTGTACCTACTGAGCAACGACATTCACGGGTGCTGGTGGTTGACCCGGTGGCAGAGGATATTGCTGGTAGAACGGTGGGAAGAAGGGATGTTGAGAGTACTGCATGTATTGATAGGGCAAAGGTAACTGAGTAGCATTAACAGGAGCGACAACAGATGTAGACTGATTACCGGATACCATCCCCACTTCAGATTCCTTCTTCTTATGGTGGCCATTGCCATACTTCTTCGGCGCACTGGTTGAAGACTCACCTTTTTCAAGAACAATAATGCCTTCTCTGACAGCCTCTTCTAGACGAGTTCCCATAGTAACCATGTCGGAGAAATTGTTTGGAGCAGAGACTATCATTCTTTCAACATATTCCTTCTTCAGAGTTTTCAGGAATGTCTGTGTCAGTTCTTCCTCATCAAGCCGAGGAGAAACACGGGCAGCTGCCCCTCTCCATCTCAGAGCATATTCACGGAAAGTTTCATCTGATTTCTGAGACAAGGACTTAAGAGAATCCCTATTCGGCTTCAAGCGGGTATTAAACTCATAATGGCTCTCAAAAGCAGCCGCAAGTTCCTTAAAAGTATGGATATTATCTTTACTCAAGCCAGTGTACCAGTCTGTCGCATCTTCTGCTAGGCTGTCCTGGAAGCAGTGAATCATCAATGCATCATTATCTGCGTAGTTATCCATCTTCCGGACATACCGGATGATGTGGCTATGTGGACAAGTGGATCCATTGTATTTGTCAAAATCTGGTACTTTGAACTTCTTAGGAATCTCAAATCGGGATACCAGGCATAGATCACGAACCTTAGCAGAAACACCATTTCCACGGCTGGCCTTGACCTCACGGAGCTCTCCAGCTAGCTCTCTCAACTGTTCTCTCATAGCCTCCACTATAGGGTCTTGTCCACGCGGAGTGTCAACATCAATCACCTGAGGCACAGTGTGTACCACAGGTTCGGTAACAACAGTAGTCACTTGAGGCATAAAAGTATTTGTAGGAACAAAAGTTGTTGTGGGAGTAGGCCCTTGATTGGCAACACCAGAGATACCGGCTGCAGTGTTAGGAGCATAGAAAGCTGAGAGTCCATAAGGACGCCCACTGGGCATAACAAACCGAGCATCAGAAGCCACAGTAGACAGTGGGATAGAGGGAATCCCTTCAGTGGAAGCTGGAACAAAGGTGGCTGGTTGTTCTTGGGCAGCCATCAGAGTAGACATAGTATCATGAGCCTTAGCCAAGTCTTCCTTCATAGCAGCCAATTCGGCACAGAGCTGAGCATTTTCTTCTTCAAAGGTAGCCATGAATGCATATGATGCATGAAATGTGTAAATGCCTATTCAAAAAAGACTCCTTTTATGTTATCGAAGGGTTTTAGACAAATTAGAAATTTGTAAACATTACTAAACAACTGAAACATCAACACCAGATGAAACATTCAAACATTACAAGGTCTTTCAAAATGATTCCCTTTGAAATGCCAAGCCAAGGGATAAACTTTGGAATGTAAACAACATAAACAACAACTGGAAACATCAACGGGAAAACAGGAACCCTCAAGCATAGGAAGTAGAAGGATCATCCTCAGGCTCAGACTCGGACTCATAGCTGCAATATCGGGCATAGAAGTCACGGGTACCCCTAGCCCTCTTGGAATCCCTCATGATCAACCTATCCTTTTCTTTAATTTATTTCCTAGCCTTAGCTAATTCCTTCTTCAATGTCAAGACCTCATGAGTCTTCTGCTCATCCTTTCCATCCAAAGTCATGATCAAATTCTCAGCCTCATAGCATCTAGCTCTCCACCGATGCTTCTCTCGGCTCTCCATAGCTAGGTGCTCCTGATACATCTCCTGAGTAGGTGGTAGTAGAGGCAAAGGCATGGATGGAGTAGATGCAGACACATATCTCATGGTGGGGTAAGGCATGCCAATCTTCTCAGCTTGGTTTATCACCCATTGAGTATAGGCCTCATGAGCAACACCGGATCTCACACCCATATGCTTCACATCTCTCTTCCGAAGCTTGGACCAAGCCTCTATGAAATCTTCTCTTATTCCCATGGGAGCATTGGAGTAATGAAAGAAGTAAGGAGATGTAGCAAGATTGACGGGCTTATCTTTCATCGGGAAACCAAATTGTCGCAAGGCGAGCTCCGGGTTATAGTTGATTCCACCCCGGGTACCAAGAAGAGGTACATTAAGAAATTTCCCACCACCAAAGATAATCTCTTTGACTCTAGCAGCAGGAGTGAGCCAAACTACTTCATTAGGAGTGAAAGCCATGATTCGCTGTGAAATAGACCAATTCTCTGGATTATCATGGAAGGACTTTGGAAGGTGCGAAATAAACCACCTATAGAGGAGAGGTACACAGCAAAAGATGTATCCACGACCCTTGCCGGATCGATCATGAAGAGCATGGTATGTGTCAGCCAACAAAGTAGGAACCGGATTCTTGGAACGGAAGATCATGATAGCATTCATGTCCACAAAGTTGTCAAGATTTGGAAAAAGAATAAGCCCATAGATAAGTAGTGCAAGAATAGCCTCAAGAGTGTCTTGACAAGTGGTTTTGAGATTGGCTTTCTCAAGTAGATACTTTGAAGTGAACCCTCGAATGTGAGCCTTTGTGACAAGATTCTTGGAAACATCGGTGGTCTTGAGATAAAGATCCTTAGCAATAACCAATGGGGCAGGAGCATTCTCAAGTCCCGCGAAAGGTGTCCCTTTGGCTATGGATAAGCTGGTCAAAGAAGAATAAGCCTCTAGGGTGGGCATCAGCTGAAAGTCAGGAAAAGTGAAACACCGATACTCCCGATCATAGAATTGCACTAGAGTGTGCACAAGCTTCTCATCCACATTAGTCCAGAGAATAGTAAGTAAGTTCCCATAACGGTGTTGGAAACCAATCGGATCCTTGATCTTGAGTGCCAAATCCCTCAAACTAGCCAAATCAACCTCCATGAACTTGTATGACTTAGTCTTTCCCATTCCTACAATGTTTACAAATTCAATTTGTCTAAGCCCTTCAATAAATGCATGGGAAAAAGTTTATGAATGTATGCATGTATGCATGTATGCATGATCACATTCAAGTACGGAGAAAACATGGTGGGTTGAGATTCAAAGTCGAGGAGTCATGGGTGGACACGGTGTCCGGTGAAACTAGGGCTTTAGGAAATAGTAACCGGGTTCTAAAAAGGTTCCCAAGTCGCAACCTCTCTCACGTATATCATGGTGCCACGAGACAACACTCGCTCCATGATTATCCGTAAGAAGGTCTAACTTGAGTGTAGCATCGCGTGACGACTAAAACTCGAGACAACACCCGGTTTAGCCTCCGCACTACATCCTAGAAAATGGCCATGGATGGGTTTGGTTATCTACGGTTCATAGCGTCATAGAACGATTGGTAGTAAAGTGCCTAAACGCGACAACACGCGCCGACAACATCACCCCCAAAATGCCTTAGCTATGTGGGATTGATCGCATAATCCAAAACACGAGGCAACCCCCGGAATGAATTGTCGATTATATCCCCCCTAAATCCTAAGTTCACTCAGCCCGGGTGTAGGGCTTTTGACATTCTCACCCCCACACGTTTGCAAGAATTTAAACATTTATTCACATAAGAAAGCAAGTAAAAGAAACAAGTAAAAAGAGCGCAAGCATGGAAATAAAGACTAGGCGTAACTCTCGAATCTCCCCAGTGAAGTCGCCAGCTGTTTTATCTTGGTTTTCCGGGTGTCAAACATTGATTAAGTTTGAACCTTTCTAACCTTTGATATCTCATTTTTTCTTGGGAAGGGAAAAATAAGAAAAACCCTTGAGAATCGAGGTCCGGGAGTTGTTTTTGTTATGGGAAGGTGTTAGGCACCCATAACAACTATAGTATCCTATAGGAACCGTCTTTACTTTCTACGCGCGTGCTTTATTTTTAAATGCTATTTGAAAAAGGATATTTACACCTAAGAGTTTACTAAGTGAAGAATTGGAGAGAGAAGAATGTTTGATTTTTTTTGTTTTATTTGAATTGAAGGAATATTGGTTCCCTGCCTACGTACCCTTTTAAGGGATCAAATCCACCGTAGTTCTCTTCCACAAAATGTTTTTGTCTTTGTTGGTTGATTTTAAGTTTGAAAAGTGGAATTTTGAAGAATGAGAGAAAGAGGCCTCAAGGGCATAAGATTGTGAAAATATGAGGTTGAATTAGTCATTTTGCAAAAGAAAGTCTAAGTATTATTAGAATTCATTAAAGTTTTTTGTTTAAGAAAATAAAAGGGAAAATACAATGGGATTTTGATCCCAAGGTTTATTTGGAAAATTGTTTGAGTGATGTTGTTCACATTTTTTGGAAAAGGATTTTTGGTCTAAGTTTTAAAGTTCCTAAACATACATCTAACATACATTCCCTAAACATACATCTAAGGCATGCATACCCTAAACATACATCTAAAGTACCTATGTGATGTGTGTGCATGTGTCGGTGCTTGTGTCGGTGTACATCATTAGAGTCCATTGTCCTTTACATATGTCCTAGTTTACATTCTATGGTCTTGCAAGAATTTAAAAGCATAAAATAAAGTACAAAATCCCTAGACTTTACATTCTAACTTTTGCATGAATTTTAAAGTGCAAGAAATGGAACTAAGATTGAAGGATGAAATATGCTTATGGAATGTATGAAACATGAGATGGAAATGTTAGTAGCACAAGATATAGAGCAAGTAAAGGCTATCATAACAAAAGTAAGAAAGTATCACAAAAACAAGTAAAAACAAATCAAAAGAATGCCTAAAATCATCACAAAAATACCAAGTTCACATGACTTATAATCCTCACAATCCAACACATTTTCTAAGGTATGAATTCAGGTGTTGCAAAGAGAATTAAAAAGCATGTATCACAATGAGCATTTTTGGGAGATAATTAGACGTATCCTTCATTTATTTATTCACAAACAAAGCTTGTAAAACAAGTAAACACACACAATATATCCACATACAGTAAAAAATACTTCAAAACAGCAAGAAACTCATTACAAATGCACACTTCACAAATCAATATCATGTATCATGATTGGAGATCAAGAACATGCACTTTTCACAAGTTTTTTAATATGAAATATCACAAAATAGCAAGAAAAATCATCACATTATTTCTATTAACTTTTAATATGCAAAATTACCACAGAGAATATCATAAAATGAATAAGAAACATGCATGAATCTCTTTTAGAATTTTAAAGGATTTTTAGACTCAAGAACATGCAAACTTCTCAAACATTTAACAAGAATAGTAAACAAGTAGCAAGAAATACCACACATATTTTCCCTCAAGTTTTAACATATAACAGTATTACAAAAATGTCAAGAAAATTGTCAAGAACATGTAGAAAATTTTTAGGAATTTTTTTATCAAAGTTTTGAACACATAGAGATGCAAACAGCAAGAAACAATATTGAAATAGCAAAACCAAAGCAAGAAAACGAAATCCAGTAAAAAGGGAGTCCATCTTTGCTCCATTTAAGTTTGCTCAATTTACCCCATTTACTATCATGGATGTGTGACTGTTGGAACAAAATGTGTTTAACAATGAACCTTAAAGAGTTTTGATGATAACAAGGTATTAAAAATTGTAAATTGGACTAGCTAATATTTGTTCAAGTGTACAGGACCATAATTATAAAGTTACATCATCATTGGTTCTGAATGAGCAAATATAGAGCAAAAGGAAATGAAGCTTAGATGATTCTGAAGGCAAAGCGCTCCTGAAGTCAAGCTGCTCCTGAAGAAATAGCGCTCCTGAAGTAAGCTGCTCCTGAAGGATAGTGCTTCTGAAGACAAGAGGTCCAGAAGCCACATCATCAGAAGCTGCGTCATCAGAAGTTGCAGAAGTCACATCACCAGAAGCTGCATCATCAGAAGCTGCCTCATCAGAAGCTATTTCACCAGAAGCTGAATCTCAACTGGATTTGCAAAAGATTCAAGAATTGAAGAATTATCAATGCAAAAGCTGTCTATTGGATTCGAAAACACAAACAAAGGATTAGTGGAGTTTTGCAACGGTCATTTCAAAGGTGTTTGAAGGCTTGTGCTTGCAATTTGGACGAAAGCGTTGACATTGTACTTTGTACGAATTGTACAACCACGTTCTCCACTACTCTGTTTTGTGTCCACGCTTCAAGACAAGAAAACAGCTCCAGAATACGGTCTCGCCTGCATATATGTTCCTTTGGATAAGGAATGGATTTCAAATTGGTTCTTCATAGGACAACAACCAAATCAGGCAAAAGATCATTGGTGAAAGATCAAGCTTCAACAACGACTCTTTGGTGCGCTGGCAATTTCACAACGTCTCTTTCACACCTCTATATAAAGGAGTGAAGACCTAGAGATTTGGTAATGCAAGAACGCTGAACGAAAGACTCACAAGATTTTCACAAGTACCAAACCTCTGCTGAATTGTTCTGCATTCACTTAGAATTTCTGTGTCTCAAAGTCATATCTTAGAAATTCTTAAGTCCATTGAGTCTGTATCTGATTTGTATTGTGAGCACCTCTGATTGTATATCAAGTGTTCAACCTTAAACAATTTTCTGTGTAATTTTGTTTAGTTAGGAAGTCTCTTGCAGTTGTGCTTGAGCAGGAAGTCTCTTGATTGTGTTCTTGAGCAAAGGAAGTCTCTTGCTTGTGTGCTTGAGCATTGGAAGTCTCTTGCTTGTGTGCTTGAGCATTTGTAATCAGATATTACTCATAGTGAAATCTCCTTGGAAGTGCAAGGGGGACTGGACTACTTCCGGATTGTGGAAGGAACCAGTATAATTGCTTTGTGTCGTTCTTCTTCTCTCTCTCTGTTTTATTCCGCTGCATTTAGATTCTGATTATCACTTCAGAAGCTGTCTCGCTTAGCTTCTGATCAGTGTGTTCAGTTTTTAGGAGAAACGAAGAATTTTTCTAAAACACAATTCAACCCCCCCTTCTTGTGTTTTTCTCACCTTCAATTGGTATCTAGAGCCTTGGTCTGTTGTGTAACACTTAACCGTGCAACAGTCAAAGATCTGAGAAAAACATGTCTACTCCTCCTCCTACTGGTTCTAGTGATACTAGCTATAAACATGTCTCACATGATTATAGTGATAGTAAGAAAACCAGTGTTGGAAAAGTTCCAAAGTTCAATGGAGATGCTGAAGAGTTCTCTTGGTGGAAGACCAACTTTTACAGTTACATCATGAGCCTGGATGAAGAATTATGGGATATTCTGGAAGATGGTGTTGGTGATTTAGTCCTTGATGAAGAAGGAGCTGCTGTGGATAGAAAGAAACATACTCCAGAACTGAGGAAACTTTACAAGAAGCATCATATTATCAGAGGAGCTCTTGTCACTGCCATACCCAAAGCAGAATACATGAAGATGAGTGACAAATCCACTGCTAAAGCTATGTTTGCTTCTCTCTGTTCAAATTATGAAGGGAGCAAGAAGGTCAAAGAAGCAAAGGCTCTCCTGCTTGTACATCAGTATGAGTTATTCAAGATGAAGGATGATGAAACTATTGAGGAAATGTATTCAAGGTTTCAAACCTTAGTTTCTGGGCTACAGATTCTAAAGAAGAGCTATGTTGCTTCTGATCATGTAAGCAAGATACTCAGAAGCTTACCTGCCAGATGGAGACCAAAGGTGACTGCCATTGAGGAAGCTAAAGATTTAAACACTTTAAGTGTCGAAGATCTTGTTAGTTCTCTCAAAGTTCATGAGTTAAGTCTTAATGAACATGAGTCTACTAAGAAGAGTAAATCAATAGCTCTTCCATCCAAAGGCAAGTCATCAAAAGCTCTCAAAGTAGTTGAATCTGAAGAGGAAGAACAGTCAAGTTCAGATTCTGAACCAGATGCTGCTGAAATGGCCATGCTCTCAAACAGACTTCAATATTTGGCCAAGAAGAACAGAAAGTTTCTCTCCAGAAGGGGTAACTCCAGAAGCTCAAAGAAAGAAGATCAGAAGGGATGCTTCAACTGTAAGAAGCCTGGACACTTCATTGCTGAATGCCCTGATCTTCAAAGAGAAAAGTCAAAGGACAAGTCAAAGAGGTCTACATTCAAACCAAGCAAACTCAAGAAGCAGATTAAGCAGAGTTTAATGGCAACCTGGGATGATTTGGGTAGTGAATCTGGATCTGATAAAGAGGAAGCTGATGAAGATGCAAAGGTAGCTGTTGGGTTGGTAGCAACAGCAACTTCAGAAGCTGGATCAGATTCAGACTCAGAAGATGAAAACGAGGTATATTCCAAAATTCCCAGAGATGAACTTGTTGAGTCACTTAAAGAACTTCTTACACATTTTGAAGTAAGAACCAATGAGTTGAAGGATTTAAAAGAAAAATATGCTGATTTGGTACAACAGCAAAAATCAACTCTATTGGATCTGAAAGCTTCTGAACAAGGACTTAGGGGCTTTGACTTCATGTGTAAAACATATGAAGATCAGCTCAGGTTCTTATGTCAGAAGCTACAAGAAAAGTGTAATGAAAAACCTTTAAGTAACCATGAAATTGCTCTTGAAGATTTTATTATATCTGGCATTGACAGAAGCAGAGTAGCTTCTATGATTTATAGCATTTACAAGAACAATGGCAGAGGAATTGGTTTTCCAGAAGTGAAACTTGAGAAAACCAATCTAAAATCTTGTTGTGAATGCATCAAGGAAGGTCTGAAAACATTCTTTGTACCAGAAGGGACTGAGTTGGAAACTGTTGTTCAATCAGAACCTGAAGCTTCTAGTCCTAAGGCTAAGATTACTTCAACGCCAAAGAACTCTAAGTCAAAGGCTATGATCAAATCTGATTCCAAGACTTCAAAGGTCAGGATCCTGAAAAGATCAGAACCTATTCCTCAGAGTCTGGTGAAACCAAAATCTGGGGTTCTGAAGTCTAAGTTTCAGAAGAAGATAGTTACTGCTTCTGAAGTACCAAAACCTAAGGTGATGGTTAATCAGAAGCAACCCAACTCACAGCACAAGGTACAAGAAGTGAAGAGTAAAGCCTTAAGTATTAACCTTCCAGGACCCATAGAACAATGGGTACCTAAATCTAAAAATGTCAATGATGCAGGTATGTCTAAGAGCAGTGCCAAAGCAAAGATCATGGTACCTAGACAGCGGTTGCTCAAGACACATGACAGGAGACAAGTCCATGTTCCTCAGCCTAACAATGAAAGAGGGAGGAAATGTGAAATTTGGAGGCAACCAGTCAGGCAAGATCATAGGTACAGGAACTATTGGTAATTCCTCTACCTCAATTAATAATGTATGGTTGGTAGATGGTCTTGAACATAACCTTTTGAGCATTAGTCAATTTTGTGATAATGGTTATGATGTGCTTTTTGAAAAACCCAACTGTACAGTAATCAACAAGGAAGACAAATCCATTGTGTTTGAAAGAGAGTTGACAATGTCTATAAAATCAATTTTTCTGAACTGGCTGATCAGAAGGTGGTTTGCCTACTATCAGTGAATGATAAGAAATGAATGTGGCACAGAAGGTTGGGACATGCTAACTGGAGGTTAATCTCTAAGCTTAGTAAGTTACAACTTGTGAAAGGGCTACCAGACATTGACTATCATTCAGATGCACTCTGTGGTGCATGTCAGAGAGGGAAAATTGTGAAATCATCTTTTAAAACCAAAGACATTGTTTCAACCTCAAGACCTTTAGAATTACTCCATATTGATTTATTTGGACCAGTGAGTACTGCATCCCTATATGGAAGTAGATATGGATTAGTCATTGTTGATGATTACAGCAGATGGACTTGGGTGAAATTCATAAAGAGTAAAGATGTTGTGTGTGATGTATTCAGTAGCTTCTGCACTCAAATTCAATCTGAAAAAGAATCAAAAATTTTGAAAGTCAGAAGTGATCATGGTGGAGAATTTGAAAATGAGCCATTTGAAGCTTTTTGTGAAAAACATGGAATTTTCCATGAGTTCTCTTCTCCTAGAACACCACAACAAAATGGGGTTGTAGAGAGAAAGAATAGAACTTTACAAGAAATGGCCAGAACCATGATTCATGAAAACAATTTACCAAAACATTTTTGGGCAGAAGCAGTGAATACAGCATGCTATGTTCAAAACAGGATCTATATTAGACCTATTTTGGAGAAAACAGCATATGAACTCTTTAAAGGAAGAAAACCCAATATCTCTTACTTTCATCAATTTGGATGTACATGTTACATTCTGAACAACAAGCTCTACCTAAAGAAATTTGATGCCAAGGCCCAAAGAGGAATCTTTTTAGGTTACTCTGAAAGGTCAAAGGCATACAGAGTGTATAATTCAGAAACACTTTGTGTTGAAGAATCTATGCACGTTAAATTTGATGACAAGGAGCTTGAAGATAAAACTTCAAAGCAAGGTGAAAGTTCTGCAGAGATACAGGTTCCTGAAGCTACTCCAGAACCTGATCAGATAGCTGAATCTGAAGATAGTCCAGAAGCTGAACCCACATCAGAAGCACAAGATGAAACTGCTTCTGATGAAGCACAAGATGGCTCACATCAAGAAGATCCTCCCAGAAACACATTCAAACACAAGTCTTCACATCCTGAGGAGCTAATCATTGGAAACAAAGATAGTCCAAGAAGAACAAGATCACATTTCAGACAAGAAGAGTCAATGATTGGACTAATCTCAATGATTGAACCTACAACAGTTGATGAAGCACTTTCAGATGATGGATGGATCCTAGCTATGCAAGAAGAGTTGAATCAATTTCAAAGAAATGATGTGTGGGATCTGTTACCCAAACCTCAGCACAAGAACATTATTGGAACAAAATGGGTATTCAGAAACAAGCTGAATGAGCAAGGTGAAGTGACAAGAAACAAAGCCAGGCTTGTTGCACAAGGGTATAGTCAACAAGAAGGCATTGATTACACTGAAACGTTTGCTCCAGTTGCAAGATTGGAAGCAATCAGGTTACTTCTTTCCTATGCAGTTAATCATGGCATAATATTATATCAAATGGATGTCAAGAGTGCATTTCTAAATGGTGTCATAGAAGAAGAAGTGTATGTCAAGCAACCTCCTGGATTTGAGGATATTAAATATCCTGACCATGTTTTTAAACTGAAGAAATCACTATATGGCTTGAAACAAGCTCCCAGAGCTTGGTATGATAGACTAAGTAATTTCTTAATCAAAAATGATTTTAAAAGAGGACAGGTTGATACTACACTCTTCAGAAGGACCCTTGAGAAAGATATTCTTGTTGTGCAAATATATGTTGATGATATAATATTTGGTTCTACTAATGCATCTCTTTGCAAGGAATTTTCTGAGTTAATGCAGGATGAATTTGAAATGAGCATGATGGGAGAGCTGAAGTTCTTCCTGGGCATTCAAATCAATCAATGCAAAGATGGAGTCTATGTTCATCAATCAAAGTACACAAAGGAGCTTCTGAAGAAGTTCAAACTTGAAGATTGTAAAGTGATGAACACTCCAATGCACCCTACGTGCACCTTAAGCAAAGAAGATGAAGGAGCTAAAGTAGATCAGAAGCTGTATAGAGGTATGATTGGTTCTTTGTTATACCTCACTGCATCTAGGCCAGATATTTTATTCAGTGTATGCTTGTGTGCAAGATTCCAATCAGATCCTAGAGAATCTCATATGACTGCTGTCAAGAGAATCTTCAGGTATTTGAAAGGAACAACTAATCTTGGACTCCTTTATAGGAAATCCTTAGATTATAAGCTAATTGGATTCTGTGATGCTGATTATGCTAGTGATAGGATTGAAAGAAAGTCAACCAGTGGCAGTTGTCAATTTCTGGGTGATAATCTTATATCCTGGGCTAGCAAAAGACAAACAACTATTGCTATGTCTACAGCAGAAGCAGAATACATTTCAGCTGCAAGTTGTTGTACACAACTACTTTGGATGAAACATCAGTTGGAAGATTATCAGATAACTGCTAACAGTATTCCCATTTATTGTGATAATACTGCTGCTATTTGTTTGTCTAAAAATCCAATTTTGCATTCAAGAGCGAAGCACATTGAAATCAAACACCATTTTATCAGAGATTATGTTCAAAAAGGAATTTTAGATATACAATTCATTGATACTGAAAATCAATGGGCTGATATATTTACTAAGCCTTTAACTGTTGAAAGATTTGATTTTATAAAGAAAAATTTGAACATGCACTTTGTATCTGATTAAATGTTTGCTTGCTCCTGAATAGGATTTTAGGTTCTGAAGTTAGTTCAGAAGCGGTAGTCCATCAGAAGCTCTTTATTGAGGTTCTGAGGAAAACTCGCTTCTGATGATGACGTCAGCATCTGAAGTCCAGAAGCTGGATTTGTTGCTTCTGAATAGTTGAATTAGTGGAAACGTTGGAAGTTACCTTTTAAAAAGTAACTTCTGGCCCACTAACTTGGTAGTTACTCTGTGAACTTCTTACGTGGCCTGTATGTGTTGGTGTATAACTAAAAGGGCAATGATGATTTAATAGCTTTGAAAGTACTTTTCACGCGCCCCCAATTTTTGTCATTAATGTTATGTTTGTTTGTCTCTTTTGAATTGCAATCGTTTTACTTTTAACACTTTGACAATTCACACACTACTCACTCACAACAAACACATTTGCTCTCAAACCTCTTGCGAAGTAAGCGCATTCTCTCAAACTTTAAACCCTAAAATCTTCATCTTCTTCAAATCTTCGTCAATCATCAAATGGCATCATCAAGCTCAAAAGTTTCAGAATCTACTTCACGGATGGTCCCTGAATTTGACTACAAAGGAAGAAGCATGAAATTGGAAGAATGGGAACTACAGGTTCAAATAGAAAATCCGGTGGATTTTGAATCACTCGCCTTCCATGAGTGTTGGATCAGAAGCTACTATGAAGAGCAAGAACTTATGCATTACTTCAAGATGTTGAATGGACCAACATACGAAGCATTGGTAAGACACTTCTGGGTAAGGGCTAAGGTTTATGACAAAGCTGCGTCTATAACTGAAGAAAGTCAAATGGTGTTGATTTATCCCGAACTGGAAGGGAAGACCAGAGAAGAAATGGGACTTGAGCCATTTACAGGTATTGAAATCAGGTCAAGTATTTGTGGTATTCCAGTGAGAATTGCGGAATGGCAGATAGAAGCTGTACTCTGTAGAGAGGCCTCTGGAAAATACTCTGGAATTGATCTCTCAAATACAGCTGAAGAACGCCTCTGGAAGGAAAAAGTAAACTTGGCACTGTACAACTCAACGCAAGCAGGAAAGTATGCTGATCTAAGCATGGATAAGAAGCTGCTTCTGAAGATTCAGAATGAGGACTTACTTCCATGTGGTGGTAGTGAGAAACCTAATTTGGCACAAAAAGTCTTTCTTCAACACTTCATTAAGAAGGAGAAAGTGAACGTGCCAAAATATATGTTCAAATACTTGATAGAGTGTCTGAAACAGAGTCAGCTGCAGAATAGAACCTGGGTACCTTATGGAAGACTCTTGTCAGAAATATTCTATCAAGGAGGAGTCTTGGACAAGCTAAGCAGTGCTGAAGCCTTCACAGATGAGCTGCTTGATACTAAAACTGGAAAGTTCATTAATGCACAAACCCTCAAGAATATGAAGTTGATCCCTGCTGTCACCAAGCTTCATACAGATTTGAGTGAATCACTTGTTAAGTCTGATCTTATGAAGGACTTTCCACCCATCTGCAAGAAGGATCCCATTGAAGTGCAGATGTACTATATCAAGGAACATTTTGAGGCAACCAATGAAAGAATCAGATTGGAAGATATTCCAGAGGAAATGTATGGTGGTGCTCTGCCACGAGCCAGAGGCAGAAAGTCAAAAAGGAAGATGACTGCAGAGCAATATCTAGAAGTTGAACAATCTGCTAAAAAGGCAAAAGTTGCTACTGACAAGCTCAAAATTGGTAGTTCATCAGTACCTTCTATTGAAGAAGCCATTGAAGACATGGATTCCAGGATGATCATGGATGTTGGCATTACTCTTGATCAACCTGCAATACCAAAGAAGAAAAGGAAGCAAGCAGTAAGGAGAACCAAGAACTTCCCTCATGTTTCTAAGAAGACTGAAGCTGCTACTATTGTGTCAGAAGCTATTGGAAAAGCTATGGAGATTGCTGCTAAGCTACAAGAGTCTGTAGTTTCAGAAGCCAAGCAACTGTTGCTGATGACCAGTGAGTCTGTTAAAGAGGATTCTGATCCTGAACCAGAGAAGGTAATTAATATATCATCAGATTCCGCATCCACACCATTATCAGATTCTGATGATTCTGATGATGATATACCCTTAGCCCAACTCTTTCAAAAACCAGTAAAAAGCAAGTCAACATCAACCAAAACCAACGAAAAGCCCTCTCAGTCAACTACTTATGAGCCAGTTGGTCACATAATTAATGAGAAGTTGGCTGAAATGGCTGTGCAGAGAGAAAAAGTCATTGAGACTATCTTTCGCCTTAACCCTCAACCCCTTAACATTCAACCTCTCAACATGATTCCTCCAGAAAATGTTGAATTTACTTCAGAAAAGGCCTCTGAAGCAACTCCAGAAGCAGCTGCTTCTGAAAATGTTGTTTCAGAAAATCCCCATCAACAAACACCTGAACCACATAAACCCACAACACCCCCACAATCACCAACAGCTACCATTGACCCCCAACTCAACACTCAAACATCAACTTCACCACAACAACCACCAACTGAAACTGAATTTCAACCTTTACCTGAACACTCCCCAGAACCAACTCCCATGGATGTTGACATCTCTCTAGTCAATGTTCAAGCCTCAACCTCTACCACTCACATTGCCTCTGACCAGCCTTCATCTTCAAACACACAAACACACTTTACCATTCCAGTTCCTAACCCTGTTCAAGATTTGGAAATCAGTGATTCTGATCTTGAAATCCTTGAACAACCACCCTCAAACATCCT
Source organism: Medicago sativa (assembly GCF_051527215.1). Taxonomy (NCBI): domain Eukaryota; kingdom Viridiplantae; phylum Streptophyta; class Magnoliopsida; order Fabales; family Fabaceae; genus Medicago; species Medicago sativa. The sequence goes on from NC_140753.1 coordinate 8,634,660, forward strand.
GGAATCTGGATATATTAATTCTGAGCTTCTCTCAATCCTGAGTCAGTTGCATAATCTTGTGGATCAACGAAGGACAATTGATCTCACAAGTGCATATGAAGACTCCTGGGCATCTCTTCAGAACCGGGCAGCTGAGCTTATTGAAGAGATCAAGGCTAAATGCATCAGAGTCAAGCAAGCATCAGTCAGAAGGCTAATGGAAAATCTGAATCAGAGTCTTAGAGTAAGAAGTTCTACACTGCTCCTGGCAAACCAGCCTTTCTTCTTAGAAACGGATTACTTGACCAGAGAAGCCAGGTTGTGTAAGCTTCTGAAGAAACAGATGGCATAGCAGCAGCAAGAAGCTAAGGAAAGGGAACAGGCTCTTCTCCAGAGGCAACAACAACTTGAAGAACTGTTGCAGAAGAAGATTGAAGAAATGGAGGAGATGAAGAAACAACATCAAACCAACCCTTAGTTGCACACCCTTGTGTTTCTTTTTGTTTGTTGTTTGTTTTAAATTCCTAGTCCTTGCTTCTGAAACCATTCTGTTTTAATTCTCTTTGCTTCTGAATGCTTACTGATTCTGACTGTTTAGCTGCTTCTGATATTTTAGATATTCATGTTCATATATTTTTGATCTGATTAATTTCTTGTATACTCTCTTTTGTTTGAGTTTTTCTCAAATCTTTTTTGTCTTTTATGCTTATTTTTTATTTTTTTTGATAATGACAAAAGGGGGAGTATGTGACAAGTATTTAAAGGCTCTGAGCCCCATTAATGGCATTTGAAATTTTTGAAAAACTTCTATCATTTTTTTTTACCTTATTGGTATAAGCTATGAACTAACGAAGGAGTATCAAAATTCAAGTAAAATTAATTGAACCATTCTTCTTATCTATAAGTTAATTCTTTCAATGATTCAATTTTGTTTTTAAGCTCTGATATTTTTTATTGTGCGAAAAATGAATTTAATTAACCTGGATAGAACTTAGGGGGAGCTTACAAACCTCACCTTAAAGACTATCAGACTCAGGGGGAGTTTGAGCTTACAAACCTCAGATTCTGAGCTTACAAACCTCAGAACCCCAAAGTCAACTTGTTAATTAGATTAACAACAATTGATCAATTTTAAATACTTTTGTTTGTCATCATCAAAAAGGGGGAGATTGTTGGAACAAAATGTGTTTAACAATGAACCTTAAAGAGTTTTGATGATAACAAGGTATTAAAAATTGTAAATTGGACTAGCTAATATTTGTTCAAGTGTACAGGACCATAATTATAAAGTTACATCATCATTGGTTCTGAATGAGCAAATATAGAGCAAAAGGAAATGAAGCTTAGATGATTCTGAAGGCAAAGCGCTCCTGAAGTCAAGCTGCTCCTGAAGAAATAGCGCTTCTGAAGTAAGCTGCTCCTGAAGAATAGTGCTTCTGAAGACAAGAGGTCCAGAAGCCACATCATCAGAAGCTGCGTCATCAGAAGCTGCAGAAGTCACATCACCAGAAGCTGCATCATCAGAAGCTGCCTCATCAGAAGCTATTTCACCAGAAGCTGAATTTCAACTGGATTTGCAAAAGATTCAAGAATTGAAGAATTATCAATGCAAAAGCTGTCTATTGGATTCGAAAACACAAACAAAGGATTAGTGGAGTTTTGCAACGGTCATTTCAAAGGTGTTTGAAGGCTTGTGCTTGCAATTTGGACGAAAGCGTTGACATTGTACTTTGTACGAATTGTACAACCACGTTCTCCACTACTTTGTTTTGTGTCCACGCTTCAAGACAAGAAAACAGCTCCAGAATACGGTCTCGCCTGCATATATGTTCCTTTGGATAAGGAATGGATTTCAAATTGGTTCTTCATAGGACAACAACCAAATCAGGCAAAAGATCATTGGTGAAAGATCAAGCTTCAACAACGACTCTTTGGTGCGCTGGCAATTTCACAACGTCTCTTTCACACCTCTATATAAAGGAGTGAAGACCTAGAGATTTGGTAATGCAAGAACGCTGAACGAAAGACTCACAAGATTTTCACAAGTACCAAACCTCTGTTGAATTGTTCTGCATTCATTTAGAATTTCTGTGTCTCAAAGTCATATCTTAGAAATTCTTAAGTCCATTGAGTCTGTATCTGATTTGTATTGTGAGCACCTCTGATTGTATATCAAGTGTTCAACCTTAAACAATTTTCTGTGTAATTTTGTTTAGTTAGGAAGTCTCTTGCAGTTGTGCTTGAGCAGGAAGTCTCTTGATTGTGTTCTTGAGCAAAGGAAGTCTCTTGCTTGTGTGCTTGAGCATTGGAAGTCTCTTGCTTGTGTGCTTGAGCATTTGTAATCAGATATTACTCATAGTGAAATCTCCTTGGAAGTGCAAGGGGGACTGGACTACTTCCGGATTGTGGAAGGAACCAGTATAATTGCTTTGTGTCGTTCTTCTTCTCTCTCTCTGTTTTATTCCGCTGCATTTAGATTCTGATTATCACTTCAGAAGCTGTCTCGCTTAGCTTCTGATCAGTGTGTTCAGTTTTTAGGAGAAACGAAGAATTTTTCTAAAACACAATTCAACCCCCCCTTCTTGTGTTTTTCTCACCTTCAGTGACATGTGGCAAAATAGAAAACCAAGGGCTGGGATTAAAAGTGTTGGAAAAAGCACTTGTTTTATCAAAAACAAGGCTACGCGCTACTTCTCCGGCAAAGAAGAACAATCCACGATGGCGTATCAGCAGACTCCTGAGAAAATGCAACTCCGGCGGAATTACCGGAATCTATGGAACACTGATCTCATGAGAAATATACAGGTCGATACTTCATGTAAGCAACCACACTTTCATCACTCTTTTTATTATTTCATGTTCCATTTCTATCATTAATTATCAAACTCAATTCTTGCAGATTGCTGGTTATGGTTGTGGTGGTATGTCATCCATAAATCTCTCTTCAGATCGGTACTGAGAATACCATTGATTGAAGCATAATCGGAACTCTGAGAATTGGGTTTCTTAAAAATTGGTTTTTGAAGTTGACGGCGGCGGCTTGACAGATCTGATCGGAGGTGGAGGGTTCGGCGACGAGACGGAGGACGGCGAGGGCAAAGTTAGGTTGGGAGGAGGCGGAGGAGAGAGAAGCCGTGAAGAAGAAAGGAAGAAGAAGAGCGTGCATGAGGCAGAACAAAATGCGCGTAGGCTTGTTTTTGATAAAAACAAGTGCTTTTTCCAACACTTTTAATCCCAGCCCTTGGTTTTCTATTTTGCCACATGTCACACATCCATGATAGTAAATGGGGTAAATTGAGCAAACTTAAATGGAGCAAAGATGGACTCGTAAAAAGGATGCCCAGGCCCAAGGTCTTTGATGGATCTGGACTATCCAAACGCATCAGGAGCGTTGGATTGATCCAGCTCCATCAAACCTTAGATCTAGTGGTTGAAAACGAAGCAGAGGTGAACCAGGACTGAACCGGTCTGGTTCAGAGGTTTATAAAAAGGCTAAGGGACCGGTTCAGCACACTTCTCACTTCTCTTTCTCTCTCTAAGCTCTCTCCTAGTGAGAGAAGCTCTGCAACTCTCTTCTTCTCCGATCACCTTCTCCGATGAACACAACGACGGAGGTACGGTGGCGCGGCCGTACCTGAACACTTTTTCTGAAAATTTTTCATCGTTGTGTTCGTCTTTGACTCCTCTTCATGATTCTGAAACTCATTTTTCGAAATAATGCCTAGATATGAACAGATCTACGCTTGAATCTTTCGGTTTCTATGTTTTCAAAACTTTTCGAAACTTCTTGAAATGAAACCCTAACCTAAACTATTTTCTTCACCGATTATGAATATGAGCTTGGATTTACAAAATAAACGGTGAATCTTTGAAGATTTACATTTTTAGGGTTTCGTTTCACACTTTTTCGAATCTTTTCAAAGTTCTTTGAAAGAACAAGTCTGAGGACTTGTTAATCTGCTTCGATTCACCGTTTATTTGTAGCTGTGAACCTTCGATGAGTTTTTGCAATGAAAACAAAGAAGTTTTGATTATTACCTGAACTTTGAATTGGAGATTCGAACAAAAAGATCCTTGAAAGCTTCTGGTAAGTTTGGACCGAAAATAAATCGGTGTTCTTCTCTCTTTCTTCTTCACTGGTTTAGAACTTGCTTCGATTCCCTCTTCTTCTCACTTCTCTTACTGTGATCATATGAATTCTTGGAATTTGTGCTTGAATTGCAATTTCTAAGGTTCGATGATGATGATTCAGTGGTGAATCTCTGAGAACTGTGATGAATTTACTTCAATTTGGCTTAATTTTGATTCTGGTAAAGTTAGGGTTTCGTGAATGTTCTTCGTGTTCTTGGCAATTTCTGGAAACTGTTAGGATTTTGATCCTTGGGAGAAGAGAGAGAATGGGAAATTGTGTTTGTTGAGTTGGCACTTTGTGAATGGGGTTGTTACTGTGGCGGTGGCTGAGATGGCCTTTATATAGGCTGCCAAGTGTAATGCTCTGACCAGTGAGTTTGTGACACCTATCCCTGGACTTGTAACTAACTCGGCCTTGCTGAGTTTTAGGACCTAAGGACCTTTCTGCAATTGTTAAAAGTTCATGGACCAAAATGCAATAATGGAAAAGGGACTAAAAAATGAAATTAAAATATTTTCAGGACTAAAATGTAAACTGTCAAAGGACTAAAAAACAACTCGAACCACTCAGAGGACTTGAAATGAAAAATGGGGCTAAAGTGCAAATAGTAAAATTTTGAGGACTGAAATGCAAATAATAAGACTTTGAGGATTAAAATGCAAATAATAAAATTGGGTAAAAAAAATATAAATTGTAAACAACGTAAAGTGAAACTAATAAAAAACACAAAAAGGACTAAAATGAACCAACTACTAAATGAGGTACTTCAAAGTAACCTCTCTCTGTCAAAATTTCATGTGAAATGACCAAAATGCCCCTAGGGACTAAAATGACTTAAAACGACTCAAATGTAATTTTTAAAATGGTTTTTTAACAGGGAATTAAGGCAAGAGCTTATTCAAACAAATTGAAAAGACTCAGAGACAATTTTTTAGAGATTAAAAGAGTTTTAACACTGGAACTGACTAAAATGGCCCTAGGGGCTAAACTGACCCAAAATGACTTTAAATGCAATTTTTGAAATGGATTTTAACATGGAATTGAAACAAGGACTTATACAAACCAATTGAAAAGACTCAAACAATTTTCAAGGACTAAAATGAGTTTGAATGCAGGAAATGACTAAAATACCCTTTTTCATGACTTTTGCAAATGACATTGGAATAAGATGCAGAGAAAGATGCAATTGATCAAGGACAAATTCAAATGACTTGAAATGCAAGAAAAACCCCTTGGATGGTTTAACATGCAAGAAAAGAAGAATTGAGCCAGTATTTTTAGGTCCAAAATTAGGGTATAACAACGCTCATGCTAAACTTTCTAGATACGTCTAGTATGGGTGTTACATTTGGTATTAGAGCAGGTCGATTCAGATCGTGCCATGGGTCATTAAGTTACAACTAAAGTAGGGGGACCATTGGGTTCCGGGTAAATGTTTTGATTATTGTTGTTAGATGAGCCTGATCAACTCAATTTAACATTCGACAGTTAGAACAGATGCCTGAGAGCTGAATAGGACCCAGGAGGAACGAAGTATGTGATGAAGATGAACTGAGAAGTAAGAACTCGGGGTGAGTTATAGTAAAAGTTTGATTGTGCCAGTAGGTGGCCGGTGAACTAAGCAAGTATAAGTGTGAGTCCTCCGGGAATGCAAGGATACACGAATAGGAGAAGTCGACATGTGTTGACGGAATCAGTAAGCTCTCAGGGATAGAGATATGAGAACGAAGCCAAAGATCTGAATGTCCAGAGTGGACGAGGTTCTAATGTTTGGAATGATGAAAGAGTCAGTAGAGAAACAAGTTAAACCACTCGTAACGGAAGTATTTAAGGAATTATGTTAAGAGTTAGAGCGGCTAAGGCATTAATTTCTGATGTGCTGTGACTTGTATCAATTGATGTTAATGCTTGCCATGCAAAAGTTATAGAATTGATTTAAGATGATCGGAAGGAATGATGTGCATAGGATTACTTGAGGAAATAATATTTTTATGCAAAATATGTTTTTTGGAAAAAACTGAGCTGAAGAAACTCGCCAATAGCGAAATTTTTGCTAATAGCGAAATTACTCCAGAGGATTTCGCTGATAGCGAACCTGGGGCAAAATTTTCAGTTTTTTCAAAAACTGTCAGTTCGTCCCTAGGGTCCGTAATGACTATTGGGGGGTTGTCTTCACAATCTTTTACGCAATAAGCACTCTTTATAACATCAAGTATCGAATGCACATTACATCCTATGATTTCTAAAGAAGAAAAATGCATGGGCAATCATTAACGAAATTAATCAGATTCAAGGTAACTTTGGAAGTTAACGTGACAAGAGCAAAAGAAGAGCTTGGGTCAAGAGTTTTAGGTTTCGGCTTATGGAATGGATAAAGTGGATGCCAAGGCATGAGATGGAAAGTAAAGTGGTAAAGAGTTATGCGAAGTCACAAGATTTTCAGATTTTATGAAGTTATGAGTAACCCCCCGGATCTATGTTTTGCTTGATTGATTTGCTAAGGCTCGTATGATGATGAATCAAAAGGTTTATATGATTTTAGAGAGGTATACGCTACGGGTGATTGGAGTTGACGTTTATGAAGTTAAAAGGGAGTTCTTTAGGTACCGGTCAGTCATGACTCGCATAGAGTAAGTTAAATTCACCTGGAACAAGGTTTGATGGCACAGTTGTGTTGTTAACTCGTTCAGTGAATTTTATGGTAACGACCAGGACCCAGAATTCAATGTGTTTTATGTATATGATGAAAAATCATCAACGCCAATGACCCGTGTGTTAAATTATAAAGTTTTCTTAAAGAAAGAAATTAACGAGCAAGCATTAGTTTGATTACGCAAAACATAGTATGCGAGAATACAAGGATACAATGATGCACGATCAAGAAAGGTATGTATGAATTTATGATGAGTCTACTATGGGAATTCGAGATTTACTCAGAAACAAGTTTAAGTTTAAGTATGATAAGTATATGTCATGAGGTAAACCCGACCAGTGAGAATGTAAGGTCTATCCCCAAGTAAAGTAATATGGTAATGTGACAAGTCTACCGTGAGATTCAATCTTACAAGGTAATGAGAAGTGCAAGTTTATGGCATTTGTTGCCACATGAAAGGTCTTGACAAGAGTTCAAGAAGATGATGATCATATAGGAAAAAGGACGTGAAGTACACTCATCTCAATGGAATAGAGTATTGGTTAAAGCCAACCGGTGGGAATCAGAGTGACGCAACAAAAGTTAATTGATAAAGTTGTTAACAGTAACCATGGAACATGGATCTTGATAGTAAGAGTCCTCTTGAGAAGCATTATGGGACAAGCGAAGAGTTCTTGAAACGTTAAGTAAGTAATGAGACCTATACGGTCAGTGAAGGATATGGTAAAGATATAATGGATGTGTTTTCTCCTAAGTAAGATATGAAAGGCTGGAATTACAGCAAATGAAGAGTATGTGCTATGATAAGAGAAATACATGTAAGAGTTGAAAGGTTCATTCTCATGACTCAAAGTAATGATTGGATTATCAAGTGTGATAACCGGTGTCCGAAGAAAAGTGATATACGGGAGAAGGTAACAGAAATTGAGCGTTACTCGAATATGATGTTTCGAAGATTCAAGTTTATTGTTCTTGGAACGAGGAAATGAAATGTTATCATGTGAGGTAAGGATCCTATATGAATTATGTTATGAAGAAATGTGTACCTGGGATATGCATGTAAGTTAAGAAAGGATAGAAAAGAAGTTACTTTGAAGTTCAAGAATTTTATCATGAAAGGAGACATGATCCTTGAGTTATGCACGATGAAGTACATACCCTTTTATGTCAAACTTGTTAAGTGATCGCGATACTTGCTATGGTAAATTCGAACCATGATTTTGAAACTCCTAAAGTTAAGATGGGGTATTGAGGAACTTGGAAACAAAATTTATTTTTAAAAGTTATGCATTTATTCGTACCAAGAACCCGTATACCAATGTTTAGAAAGATTTTGAAACAAAGTGTTAGAACAAGTATCATTATTATTTAACAAGATGTGACACTTAAGAGTATGCAGGACACCATGTAAAGTAAGGTTTGATGAAGTTAACAACAAAGTTCTTCACAAGGTCATATGAGACGCACAAGTTTATGTTGAGAGTATTCAAATGCAAGCGACCTAAGTCGGAAGTTTTAAAAGCATGTGAGCTACAAGATGGGTTGATGAATGTCATATGTATCGGCGTATTTAATTTCACTTCTCCACGACAAGTTATGAGAGTTACCCATGAATACGGATGCAATGAGAATGGTAATGAGATCGAAAGATTTCTTAAGACTCTGAAAAGAGATAAGAGATTCGTAGAATTGTCAAGATAAGTAATGTAAGAAGGAGGCATATGTCTCAATGTACAGTAAGGAAGATATGTATGAACTATGTATAAGTATGAAAAGATGACTTCGATGTAAACGAGCACTGCAGGGCAAACCTGGATTTCGGTAGGACCCCAGTTAAAAGGCAAATCCTGAGTGTATCAGCTAATGATGAGTTACTTATATGAATGTGTTGGGTATTTGTATTGGCTGCATTGTTGCTAAAACAAATATCCTTGTTTTGTAAGTTGGAACCAATGTTTCAGCATGTAGTTAGGCAGCTCTGTGTGATGTTGGATACAATGTTCCAACATCCTGGCATGGTTCAGTGTGCCTGGGTTCTGCCTTATCTGTACGCGCGTGTTTTATCTTTTAAGGAAACCGTATTTCCTTTACTTACTGACCAAGTAACGCGCATATCTTATGAGAATCAGCTGTAGAATATTACTAAAATAGACATTTTATTTTAGGGAATATTTGTTACGATTTGGAATGTTTTAATATAGGTTCCGACATATTAGGACTTTCCAGATTTGTTTCTGATTCTGTTTTGCAGGTTTGTTGAACCGATCTGCAACTTTACTGAAGCCCAACGAATTATTTAGCCCAAGCTGCTTCAGTATAAAAAGAAGAATTCAAGACCTAATTGCTCATTCAAGCCGTCACGCTAAAAAGTTTAGATTTTTAGGGTTTGAGTCTTCATGTATCCTACTCTTGTATCGTTTGTGATGCAGGTTTAGGATCTATACTGTGTTCTTGCTAGTGTCGAGTCTAGATACTTGTTTAGGACTGGTTTTGTGAGTATTGATACTCTTGTGCATCAAACCGAAGTTGTGAAACAAGGTTTGGTTGTTTGTGTTGGAAGGTAACTTCTATTTCATTGTGTTTGAGGTCTGATAGGTCACTGGGGCAGTGACTGACCATTAGGATAGTGAGATGGGATCTCAGATCTAGGAGTTCCTAGGTTGAAGTCTAGACGGGTAGGTCCTAGGTCATATAGTGTAAACGAGGAGTTTGCTGAGAGCTATTGAATAAGGACTACACTAGTGGATTTCCTTCCTGGCTTGGTAGCCCCCAGATGTAAGCGTGTTGTGCTGAACTGGGTCAACAAACTTCCTGTGTTCTTTATTTTCTGTCCTTTATTTTTCTTGTTTTATTTCTGTTTTATCGCTCGATGTTGAAACATTAACTGGAACATTGAAAACGTTAAAACATCTGATAGAACTTTAAAACAAGTACGCTAGAATTTCAGAATGGTTTATGTTAAGCAGGTAAGATGTGGATCTGAGGTCGCTAGTCCACATGTGACAAGGATAAGTTATGACCATGAAGTTTTAAGTTAAGCCAAGAACATGAAAGAATAAGCGAACTCTAAATGAGGATTATCTCAAGATGTTATGCTTTGAACTCGGTAAATATTAAGCGAACTCTAAATTTTGATGACGAAATTTTTTAAGGGGGGTAGATTGTAATATCCCGCTTTTCAACAATAAGAATTTTACCCGTCGGATGTGTCAGAGGTTAAGTGATGGGGAATGCTAAGTATGACAATATGTATATATATATGTGTGTGTGTGTGTGTGTGTGTGTGTGTATATATATATATATATATATATATATATATATATATATATATATATTGGTATGTAATGTCAGATGAATACGGATTTAAGTACCAGTGTCGAGTCAGACGCGATTATGCCGCAAGGACTTTATAAGGCCACAAGGGCCATTTTATCCTCATTTCCATTTCACTTTCTCTCTCTAGGTTTTGAGAGAAAGAATTTCTCTCTTTTTTCTCTCTAACCCACGCCCTCTCTCTCTCCTCTCTAAATCATCCAAACTTCCTCCAAAACATGATCAAGCATGGATTATGGTAGCTTAGCAAGCAATAAACACATGAAGGAAAGGATTAAATCATGGTTTGGTTTGAAAGCTAAGGATCAAGATTGGATCAAAACCTAGGGTTTGGGCTTGAATCTTGAAGGAAATGCAAGAAGCATGTTTAGGTGAGTTCTATAGATAGTTTACCACCTTTGGGTTGTGTAAATTCATGTTAGAAAGTATAGATTTATGTTAAAGAGGGGTTTTAAACCCTAATGTCCCTTTAGCCAATTCTTATTGATTTGATGTTAAATTGCCATGAAATATGTTTATAAATTATTCTATATGTTGCTGGATGTTTATGTTGCATTGTAGGATCGAATTTTACGAGTTTTGGGTTAAAATTGCAAAATCAGCACCACAGACCAGAAGAAACTCGCTATTAGCGAAATTATTTCTCTAATAGCAAAATTTTGCCAAGAAACTCGCCCCAGGGTCGCTAATAGAGAAACCCTCTGGTTTGTCCAGCATGCTTTTTGGTTGTTGGCTCTTTGTGGGGTCGGTGGTGCATTCCGAAGCTTTTCTTTCAACGTTTTACAACTTTATAACCCCTAAACAACATCTAGGCAATGCACATAACATCAAATGATGCTTGAAATGAAAACCATGGCAATCTTAACATGAATGGCAATGATGGCATATGAGAGTTTAAGCTGAGTTATCGGGTAGATGATGAATTAAGAAAGGGAATGAATGTAAAGCCTCGACTTAGTTGTTGAGAACTAGAAAGATAGCATGAATCCCTAAGTATGGCAAGTATAGGAATGAATGCCTATGTAAGTAATACGCAAAGTGTTTTCCCTTCGCATATGATTAAGTAAGAGTATGCACGCATGATAAGTCGTGGAGTGATAAGTTAATTTCTCTACAATGATTAAGTATGAACATGAATGAACAGTAAGGTAGTTTACCATTAATCGGTTCGACCCCGGATCCGAGGTAAACGAGTATGCATGTATAGGTTAGAAACCTTTCATGAATGTTAAGACTAAGACTTAATGAATGAGGTAGGTGTCATGTCTCTTGTGATCCCGCTAGGTTGGATCCCAAGAGGATCTCTTCATGGGAACGGGATAAGCTCCGCAAGGGGGGCCCGCATGTCAGTGAGTGTAGGTGTCGTGTCTTTTGTATTCCTTCCAAGGTTGGATGCAAGATGTTCTCCAAGGGGAATGGTTAAGCCGTAAGGGACCCGCACGTCACTGAGGGACGTATGTGATTGTACTTGGGGCTACTCCACCCCGGGGCTTTCCGTAAAATGAATCAAGATAATGATGTTTGTTCAACGCTATCATAATGAATGTATGAATGATTATGATTATGTATGATATGATATGTTTATGATTATGAAGATTATGTTAGCTAAGAACAAGTCGTGCATTAGAGTATGATATGAATGTTATACCGATGACAATCTTAGGTTTCCCTAATCGTCCGGTTTAGGACTGTGTCATGATTATGTATGTTAAGTGTAACTCCCATTTCGATTATTTAATTATTTTAATGAGTTTTAGAATATATTTATATGATTGGCGTGATTTATAAGATTTATGTGATTTATGTGATTTCATGAGGTGTAGTGACTTATTTTATTATTTAATAAAATAAGATTCGAAAATAAGATAAATTAGATGAGGGGTTATAAATAGGAGAAGTTAGGTTTAGAAAAGTTTAGAACGTACGATCAGTTTTGGAGAAAAAGGGAGAAAAGTCAAGAGAAGAGGAGAAGATAAAGAGAGCTGCGATTTCATCATTCTAAGGTAAGGGTAAGACTAACATTCAGTATTATTAAGTCTGTAATTCTGATAATTATTTAACATGTTGTAGGTTGAGTTTGAGAGGATTTTAGAATTAGGGTTTTGAGAGAGATTTGATGATTAGATGATGAAAACTTGTTTGATTGATGCAGAAAATGTCTACAGACCTTACATAATCCATAGGATGATAATTAGAATCAGTTTTGAGGTTAGGACCATGAGATTAGGTGAAAATTTGAGAAAAACTACATTATGTCTGAGCCTGACATTCATCGCTCACCTCGCGAGCAATATCGCTCGCCACCGCGAGCAAAGTAGCTCACCACCGCGAGCAAGCAATTTTGAGAGGTCCAGAGAGCATTTGTTGGCTCGCCACACGGGCAAAACCAACTCGCCTCGCGAGCAAATGTTGTAGGTTGCCTAGAATTATTTTCCTTGCGATCCTTTCGCACGTGTAGTTATGAGTTGGTTCCAGGGGTAGGAATGAAGGTTGTTTAGAACATTATAAGCTGACCAGAGAGCCTGAATTAAGATGAATAATGTTATTAGTAATGTGTTAATGATATATATGGACAATTTGGATTACTTATGATGCTTATGTTGATGTGATTCATTCTTTAATGTTGATATGATATATACAAGAGATGTTATATGCTACATATGTCGTTGTTTTGTTGTTGTTGACCATTAATGTCATAAAGTTGTAAATGTCGGTCTAAATTGTAAAGTTGTAAGATGTTGTCCAAATTTTTGGAGTCATATGGGATGTTCCTGATGTTTCAAGTTGTAAGAAGTTGAGTCCATGCATACTCATTCAAGTTGAGGGCTTAATTCCCTGGAGCCATTGCTCAATTATGTTGAGGGCTTGATGCCCTGGAGCTTTTGCTCAATTATGTTGGGGGCTTGATGCCCTGGGAGTCTTTTTACGCTCAAATATGTTGAGGGCTTGATGCCCTGGATTGGTACCACATGTATTTGCATTGTCAAGATGATTTTAAGAAGTTGAAGTTGCATTACCGAGTTTTCAGCTGCATTGTCGAGTCAAGTCGTTAAGTTGATTATGAAGTTGATGTTGTTAAGTTGATTATGAGTTGAATTATGATGATATTATGATGCTACCTTACTATAGTTTATGTTTATGATTTTGTTGTTAAATGTAATTGATGAATTACATGCTTAATATTGTTGTTTGTGAAATCTCACCCCTTCTGCTTGAAAATATTGCTCTTCGTATGTGTAACTTGCAGGTAACCAAGATTAGTTGCGGTCGTGAGTGGACTCCTCACAAGTGTGTCCTAGGTGCTCTGATACGTAACGTGATGGGAATTTTGTTATTGCTTTTCTGTTCCTTACGTATTACTTAAGAAGATTTTCATGAATTATTATTGAACTAAGTTTATGGGATTTTATGTTGAGGCCCTTGTGCCAAAGACTGTTAGAGATGTTGAGATAATTCCGCTGCGAAGTTTTAAATATTACGTTGTTGGATTTTGAAGGATTAATATTTATTTATTCCATTTACGATTTTATGAAAAGAAATGTGACATTCCGTTTACGTTGAGAAACTCTGATTTATTTAAGAAATTTTTATGTTGGGAAAACTGGGTGTTACAATTGGTATCAGAGCAGGTCGATCCATCCGGTCAAGTGGTTGAGTCGAGTAGTGTCGTTTAACAGTTGGAATACCATTATTATGTTATTCTGATTGTTGTGTGTTGTGCAGAGAACTAAGATGGCTGGAAGAAATGATGATGATATTGCTGCTGCGTTGGAAGTTGTGGCTCAAGCTGTGGGGCAACAGCGTAATGTGAATGCTGGTGTTAATGCTGAGGTTAGGATGTTGGAGACTTTTCTGAGGAATCATCCCCTACTTTCAAAGGAAGGTATGACCCTGATGGAGCTCAGATGTGGCTCAAAGAGATTGAGAGTCTTCCTTGTTATGCAATGTACGGAAGATCAAAAGGTGCGGTTTGGTACGCACATGCTGGCTGAGGAAGCTGATGACTGGTGGGTGAGTCTTCTACCTACCTTAGAGCAAGATGGGGCGGTTGTTACTTGGGCTATGTTTAGGAGAGAGTTCCTAGACATATACTTTCCGAAGGATGTGCGCGGGAAGAAAGAGATTGAGTTTCTTGAGCTAAAGCAAGCTAACATGACTATGACAGAGTATGCTGCTAAGTTTGTGGAGCTGGCTAAGTTTTATCTGCATTACACCGCTGAGAATGCTGAGTTTTCCAAATGTATTAAGTTTGAGAATGGTTTGCGTGCCGACATCAAGCGGGCCATTGGTTACCAAAAGATCCGTAACTTTTCTGAACTAGTGAGCAGCTGCAGAATCTATGAGGAAGACTCGAAAGCTCATTACAAGATTGTGAACGAGAAGAGAGCTAAAGGTCAGCAGAGTCGTCCGAAGCCTTACAATGCTCCTGCTGATAAAGGAAAACAAAGAGTTAATGATGAGAGGAGGCCGAGAAAGAATGATGATGTTGCTGAGATTGTTTGCTTCACTTGTGGTGAGAAAGGCCATAAAAGTAATGCTTGTACTAGAGATGTGAAACGGTGTTTTCGTTGTGGCAAGAAGGGGCATACGCTTACAGAGTGTAAGCATAAGGATGTTGTGTGCTTTAATTGTAATGAGGAAGGTCATATTGAGTCTCAATGCAAGAAGCCTAAGAAGGCTCAGACTACTGGGATGGTTTTTGCTTTGACTGGTACTCAGACAGAGAATAAGGATTGCTTGATCAGAGGTACTTGTTACTTTGATAATACTCCTTTAGTTTCTATTATTGATACTGGTGCTACACATTGTTTTATTGCTATTGATTGTGTTTCTAAGTTGGGTCTTGCTATGTCAAATATGAATGGAGAGATGGTTGTCGAAACTCCAGCTAAAGGTTCGGTGACCACTTCTCTTGTTTGTTTAAGATGTCCTTTGTCTATGTTTGGTCGAGATTTTGAAATTGATTTGGTTTGTCTACCTTTGAGTGGAATGGATGTAATCCTTGGTATGAACTGGTTAGAGTACAACCATGTTCACATTAATTGTTTTAGTAAGTCGGTGTATTTCTCTTCTGCTGAAGAAGAAAGTGGAGCAGAGTTTTTGTCTACTAAACAGCTGAAGCAGTTAGAACGTGATGGAATTTTGATGTTTTCATTGATGGCGTCTTTGTCCATCGAGAATCAAGCGGTAATTGATAAGCTACAAGTGGTATGCGATTTTCCAGAAGTTTTTCCTGATGAGATTTGTAATATGTCACCGGAGAGAGAAGTTGAATTTACGATTGATCTCATTCTGGGAACGAAGCCTGTGTCTATGACTCCTTACCGTATGTCGGCTTCTGAGTTGGTTGAGTTAAAGAAACAGTTGGAAGATTTACTTGATAAGAAGTTTATACGACCGATTGTTTCACCTTGGGGAGCACCGGTATTGCTAGTTAAGAAGAAAGATGGTAGTATGAGGTTGTGCATTGATTATCGACAGTTGAATAAAGTAACTATAAAGAATAGGTATCCACTTCCAAGAATTGACGACTTGATGGATCAGTTAGTGGGTGCAAGTGTGTTTAGCAAGATTGACTTGAGATCGGGTTATCACCAGATTAAAGTGAAGGATGAAGATATGCAGAAGACAGCTTTTAGAACCCGCTACGGACATTATGAGTATAAGGTGATGCCCTTTGGTGTTTCAAATGCACCTGGTGTGTTTATGGAGTATATGAATCGCATTTTTCATGCATTTTTGGATCGTTTTGTGGTGCTATTCATTGATGATATTTTGATTTATTCCAAGTCTGAAGAAGAACATGCAGAGCATTTGAAGATCATTTTGCAAGTGCTAAAAGAGAAGAAGTTATATGCTAAATTGTCAAAGTGTGAATTCTGGTTGAAAGAGGTAAGTTTTCTTGGCCATGTTATTTTCGGTAGTGGTATTGCAGTTGATCCGTCTAAAGTTGATGCGGTATCACAATAGGAGACTCCTAAGTCGATTACAGAGATTAGAAGCTTTTTAGGATTGGCTGGTTATTACAGGAGATTTATAGAGGGATTTTCTAAGTTGGCACTTCCGTTAACGCAGTTGACTTGTAAAGGAAAAGCTTTTGTGTGGGATGTTCATTGTGAGAATAATTTTAATGAATTGAAGAAGCGGTTGACGACGGCCCCAGTTTTGATTTTGCCAAAGTCCGATGAACCTTTTGTGGTATATTGTGATGCGTCCAAGTTGGGGTTAGGTGGTGTGCTTATGCAAGATGATAAAGTGGTTGCTTATGCATCAAGACAGTTGAGAATTCATGAACGAAATTACCCTACTCATGATCTTGAATTAGCTGCAGTGGTATTTGTGCTTAAGATTTGGAGACATTACTTGTATGGTTCGAGATTTAAAGTGTTTAGTGATCACAAGAGCTTGAAGTATTTGTTTGACCAGAAGGAGTTGAATATGAGACAGCGAAGGTGGCTCGAAGTATTGAAAGATTATGACTTTGGTTTGAATTATCATCCAGGTAAGGCTAATGTTGTTGCAGATGCCTTAAGTAGGAAGACTTTACATATGTCTGCTATGATGGCTAAAGAGTTTGAGTTGCTGGAACAGTTTAGAGACCTGAGTTTGGTTTGTGAATTGTCGCCTCAGAGTGTGAAGCTAGGGATGTTGAAGATTGATAGTGACTTCTTGAAAAGTATTAAAGAAACGCAGAAAGTGGATGTTAAGTTTGTGGACTTGTTGGTTGCTAGTAATCAAACTGAGGATGGTGACTTTAAAGTCGATGATCAAGGTGTGTTGAGATTTCGAGGTAGGATTTGCATTCCTGACAATGATGAGATGAAGAAGATGATTCTTGAAGAGAGTCATAGAAGTAGCTTGAGTATTCATCCGGGAGCTACCAAGATGTATCATGATTTGAAGAAGTTGTTTTGGTGGTCTGGATTGAAACGTGATGTGGCACAGTTTGTGTATTCCTGTTTGATTTGTCAAAAGTCAAAAGTTGAGCATCAGAAACCTGCTGGGTTGATGACACCTTTAGATGTGCCAGAGTGGAAATGGGATAGTATATCCATGGATTTTGTGACGAGTTTGTCGAATACTCCTAAAGGGAATGACGCTATTTGGGTGATTGTTGATAGATTGACGAAGTTGGCTCATTTTATTCCGATTAATATCAGATTTCTTGTGTCTCAGTTGGCGGAGATTTATATTCGAGATATAGTGAAGCTGCATGGTGTTCCTTCGAGCATTGTATCAGATAGAGACCCAAGATTTACTTCTAGATTTTTGAAGAGTCTGCAAGAGGCTTTAGGTTTTAAGTTGAGGTTGAGTTCAGCGTATCATCCGCAAACTGATGGTCAGTCGGAAAGAACGATTCGGTCGTTGGAAGACTTGTTGAGGGTTTGTGTACTTGAGCAAGGAGGAACTTGGGATAGTCACCTCCCACTGATAGAGTTCACGTACAATAACAGTTATCAATCTAGTATTGGAATGGCACCTTTCGAGGCTTTGTATGGTCGGAGATGCAGAACTCCGTTGTGTTGGTTTGAGTCAGGTGAGAATGTGGTTTTAGGACCAGAGATTGTACAACAGACTACTGAGAAGGTAAAGATGAATCAAGAAAAGATGAAAGCGTCGCAGAGTCGACAAAAGAGTTATCATGATAACCGTAGGAAAGACCTTGAGTTTCAAGAGGGAGATCATGTATTCCTAAGAGTTACTCCCATGACTGGTGTTGGTCGTGCATTGAAGTCAAGGAAGTTGACTCCGAAGTTTATTGGTCCGTATCAGATATCGGAAAGAATTGCAACGGTGGCTTACCAAGTGGGTTTACCACCACATCTTTCGAATTTGCATGACGTGTTTCATGTGTCCAACTTTGGAAGTATGTTCCGGATCCATCTCATGTGATCCAAAGAGATGATGTGCAAGTTAGAGATAACCTTACGGTTGAGACCTTACCAGTGAGAATTGAAGGTCGTGAAGTGAAAAAGTTGAGAGGCAAAAAGATACCTCTTGTGAAAGTCGTTTGGGACGGAACGCCTGGTGAAAGCATGACGTGGGAGCTAGAGAGTAAGATGCTGGAGTCTTATCCAGAGTTGTTTGCTTGAGGTAAATTTTCGAGGACAAAAATTCTATAAGTTGGGGAGAGTTGTAACGCCCGTTTCGATTATTTAATTATTTTAATGAGTTTTAGAATATATTTATATGATTGGCGTGATTTATAAGATTTATGTGATTTATGTGATTTCATGAGGTGTAGGGACTTATTTTATTATTTAATAAAATAAGATTCGAAAATAAGATAAATTAGATGAGGGGTTATAAATAGGAGAAGTTAGGTTTAGAAAAGTTTAGAACGTACGATCAGTTTTGGAGAAAAAGGGAGAAAAGTCAAGAGAAGAGGAGAAGATAAAGAGAGCTGCGATTTCATCATTCTAAGGTAAGGGTAAGACTAACATTCAGTATTATTAAGTCTGTAATTCTGATAATTATTTAACATGTTGTAGGTTGAGTTTGAGAGGATTTTAGAATTAGGGTTTTGAGAGAGATTTGATGATTAGATGATGAAAACTTGTTTGATTGATGCAGAAAATGTCTACAGACCTTACATAATCCATAGGATGATAATTAGAATCAGTTTTGAGGTTAGGACCATGAGATTAGGTGAAAATTTGAGAAAAACTACATTATGTCTGAGCCTGACATTCATCGCTCACCTCGCGAGCAATATCGCTCGCCACCGCGAGCAAAGTAGCTCACCACCGCGAGCAAGCAATTTTGAGAGGTCCAGAGAGCATTTGTTGGCTCGCCACACGGGCAAAACCAACTCGCCTCGCGAGCAAATGTTGTAGGTTGCCTAGAATTATTTTCCTTGCGATCCTTTCGCACGTGTAGTTATGAGTTGGTTCCAGGGGTAGGAATGAAGGTTGTTTAGAACATTATAAGCTGACCAGAGAGCCTGAATTAAGATGAATAATGTTATTAGTAATGTGTTAATGATATATATGGACAATTTGGATTACTTATGATGCTTATGTTGATGTGATTCATTCTTTAATGTTGATATGATATATACAAGAGATGTTATATGCTACATATGTCGTTGTTTTGTTGTTGTTGACCATTAATGTCATAAAGTTGTAAATGTCGGTCTAAATTGTAAAGTTGTAAGATGTTGTCCAAATTTTTGGAGTCATATGGGATGTTCCTGATGTTTCAAGTTGTAAGAAGTTGAGTCCATGCATACTCATTCAAGTTGAGGGCTTAATTCCCTGGAGCCATTGCTCAATTATGTTGAGGGCTTGATGCCCTGGAGCTTTTGCTCAATTATGTTGGGGGCTTGATGCCCTGGGAGTCTTTTTACGCTCAAATATGTTGAGGGCTTGATGCCCTGGATTGGTACCACATGTATTTGCATTGTCAAGATGATTTTAAGAAGTTGAAGTTGCATTACCGAGTTTTCAGCTGCATTGTCGAGTCAAGTCGTTAAGTTGATTATGAAGTTGATGTTGTTAAGTTGATTATGAGTTGAATTATGATGATATTATGATGCTACCTTACTATAGTTTATGTTTATGATTTTGTTGTTAAATGTAATTGATGAATTACATGCTTAATATTGTTGTTTGTGAAATCTCACCCCTTCTGCTTGAAAATATTGCTCTTCGTATGTGTAACTTGCAGGTAACCAAGATTAGTTGCGGTCGTGAGTGGACTCCTCACAAGTGTGTCCTAGGTGCTCTGATACGTAACGTGATGGGAATTTTGTTATTGCTTTTCTGTTCCTTACGTATTACTTAAGAAGATTTTCATGAATTATTATTGAACTAAGTTTATGGGATTTTATGTTGAGGCCCTTGTGCCAAAGACTGTTAGAGATGTTGAGATAATTCCGCTGCGAAGTTTTAAATATTACGTTGTTGGATTTTGAAGGATTAATATTTATTTATTCCATTTACGATTTTATGAAAAGAAATGTGACATTCCGTTTACGTTGAGAAACTCTGATTTATTTAAGAAATTTTTATGTTGGGAAAACTGGGTGTTACAATTGGTATCAGAGCAGGTCGATCCATCCGGTCAAGTGGTTGAGTCGAGTAGTGTCGTTTAACAGTTGGAATACCATTATTATGTTATTCTGATTGTTGTGTGTTGTGCAGAGAACTAAGATGGCTGGAAGAAATGATGATGATATTGCTGCTGCGTTGGAAGTTGTGGCTCAAGCTGTGGGGCAACAGCGTAATGTGAATGCTGGTGTTAATGCTGAGGTTAGGATGTTGGAGACTTTTCTGAGGAATCATCCCCTACTTTCAAAGGAAGGTATGACCCTGATGGAGCTCAGATGTGGCTCAAAGAGATTGAGAGTCTTCCTTGTTATGCAATGTACGGAAGATCAAAAGGTGCGGTTTGGTACGCACATGCTGGCTGAGGAAGCTGATGACTGGTGGGTGAGTCTTCTACCTACCTTAGAGCAAGATGGGGCGGTTGTTACTTGGGCTATGTTTAGGAGAGAGTTCCTAGACATATACTTTCCGAAGGATGTGCGCGGGAAGAAAGAGATTGAGTTTCTTGAGCTAAAGCAAGCTAACATGACTATGACAGAGTATGCTGCTAAGTTTGTGGAGCTGGCTAAGTTTTATCTGCATTACACCGCTGAGAATGCTGAGTTTTCCAAATGTATTAAGTTTGAGAATGGTTTGCGTGCCGACATCAAGCGGGCCATTGGTTACCAAAAGATCCGTAACTTTTCTGAACTAGTGAGCAGCTGCAGAATCTATGAGGAAGACTCGAAAGCTCATTACAAGATTGTGAACGAGAAGAGAGCTAAAGGTCAGCAGAGTCGTCCGAAGCCTTACAATGCTCCTGCTGATAAAGGAAAACAAAGAGTTAATGATGAGAGGAGGCCGAGAAAGAATGATGATGTTGCTGAGATTGTTTGCTTCACTTGTGGTGAGAAAGGCCATAAAAGTAATGCTTGTACTAGAGATGTGAAACGGTGTTTTCGTTGTGGCAAGAAGGGGCATACGCTTACAGAGTGTAAGCATAAGGATGTTGTGTGCTTTAATTGTAATGAGGAAGGTCATATTGAGTCTCAATGCAAGAAGCCTAAGAAGGCTCAGACTACTGGGATGGTTTTTGCTTTGACTGGTACTCAGACAGAGAATAAGGATTGCTTGATCAGAGGTACTTGTTACTTTGATAATACTCCTTTAGTTTCTATTATTGATACTGGTGCTACACATTGTTTTATTGCTATTGATTGTGTTTCTAAGTTGGGTCTTGCTATGTCAAATATGAATGGAGAGATGGTTGTCGAAACTCCAGCTAAAGGTTCGGTGACCACTTCTCTTGTTTGTTTAAGATGTCCTTTGTCTATGTTTGGTCGAGATTTTGAAATTGATTTGGTTTGTCTACCTTTGAGTGGAATGGATGTAATCCTTGGTATGAACTGGTTAGAGTACAACCATGTTCACATTAATTGTTTTAGTAAGTCGGTGTATTTCTCTTCTGCTGAAGAAGAAAGTGGAGCAGAGTTTTTGTCTACTAAACAGCTGAAGCAGTTAGAACGTGATGGAATTTTGATGTTTTCATTGATGGCGTCTTTGTCCATCGAGAATCAAGCGGTAATTGATAAGCTACAAGTGGTATGCGATTTTCCAGAAGTTTTTCCTGATGAGATTTGTAATATGTCACCGGAGAGAGAAGTTGAATTTACGATTGATCTCATTCTGGGAACGAAGCCTGTGTCTATGACTCCTTACCGTATGTCGGCTTCTGAGTTGGTTGAGTTAAAGAAACAGTTGGAAGATTTACTTGATAAGAAGTTTATACGACCGATTGTTTCACCTTGGGGAGCACCGGTATTGCTAGTTAAGAAGAAAGATGGTAGTATGAGGTTGTGCATTGATTATCGACAGTTGAATAAAGTAACTATAAAGAATAGGTATCCACTTCCA
Source organism: Medicago sativa (assembly GCF_051527215.1). Taxonomy (NCBI): domain Eukaryota; kingdom Viridiplantae; phylum Streptophyta; class Magnoliopsida; order Fabales; family Fabaceae; genus Medicago; species Medicago sativa. Next base: position 8,656,699 of record NC_140753.1, read on the forward strand.
AGAATTGACGACTTGATGGATCAGTTAGTGGGTGCAAGTGTGTTTAGCAAGATTGACTTGAGATCGGGTTATCACCAGATTAAAGTGAAGGATGAAGATATGCAGAAGACAGCTTTTAGAACCCGCTACGGACATTATGAGTATAAGGTGATGCCCTTTGGTGTTTCAAATGCACCTGGTGTGTTTATGGAGTATATGAATCGCATTTTTCATGCATTTTTGGATCGTTTTGTGGTGCTATTCATTGATGATATTTTGATTTATTCCAAGTCTGAAGAAGAACATGCAGAGCATTTGAAGATCATTTTGCAAGTGCTAAAAGAGAAGAAGTTATATGCTAAATTGTCAAAGTGTGAATTCTGGTTGAAAGAGGTAAGTTTTCTTGGCCATGTTATTTTCGGTAGTGGTATTGCAGTTGATCCGTCTAAAGTTGATGCGGTATCACAATAGGAGACTCCTAAGTCGATTACAGAGATTAGAAGCTTTTTAGGATTGGCTGGTTATTACAGGAGATTTATAGAGGGATTTTCTAAGTTGGCACTTCCGTTAACGCAGTTGACTTGTAAAGGAAAAGCTTTTGTGTGGGATGTTCATTGTGAGAATAATTTTAATGAATTGAAGAAGCGGTTGACGACGGCCCCAGTTTTGATTTTGCCAAAGTCCGATGAACCTTTTGTGGTATATTGTGATGCGTCCAAGTTGGGGTTAGGTGGTGTGCTTATGCAAGATGATAAAGTGGTTGCTTATGCATCAAGACAGTTGAGAATTCATGAACGAAATTACCCTACTCATGATCTTGAATTAGCTGCAGTGGTATTTGTGCTTAAGATTTGGAGACATTACTTGTATGGTTCGAGATTTAAAGTGTTTAGTGATCACAAGAGCTTGAAGTATTTGTTTGACCAGAAGGAGTTGAATATGAGACAGCGAAGGTGGCTCGAAGTATTGAAAGATTATGACTTTGGTTTGAATTATCATCCAGGTAAGGCTAATGTTGTTGCAGATGCCTTAAGTAGGAAGACTTTACATATGTCTGCTATGATGGCTAAAGAGTTTGAGTTGCTGGAACAGTTTAGAGACCTGAGTTTGGTTTGTGAATTGTCGCCTCAGAGTGTGAAGCTAGGGATGTTGAAGATTGATAGTGACTTCTTGAAAAGTATTAAAGAAACGCAGAAAGTGGATGTTAAGTTTGTGGACTTGTTGGTTGCTAGTAATCAAACTGAGGATGGTGACTTTAAAGTCGATGATCAAGGTGTGTTGAGATTTCGAGGTAGGATTTGCATTCCTGACAATGATGAGATGAAGAAGATGATTCTTGAAGAGAGTCATAGAAGTAGCTTGAGTATTCATCCGGGAGCTACCAAGATGTATCATGATTTGAAGAAGTTGTTTTGGTGGTCTGGATTGAAACGTGATGTGGCACAGTTTGTGTATTCCTGTTTGATTTGTCAAAAGTCAAAAGTTGAGCATCAGAAACCTGCTGGGTTGATGACACCTTTAGATGTGCCAGAGTGGAAATGGGATAGTATATCCATGGATTTTGTGACGAGTTTGTCGAATACTCCTAAAGGGAATGACGCTATTTGGGTGATTGTTGATAGATTGACGAAGTTGGCTCATTTTATTCCGATTAATATCAGATTTCTTGTGTCTCAGTTGGCGGAGATTTATATTCGAGATATAGTGAAGCTGCATGGTGTTCCTTCGAGCATTGTATCAGATAGAGACCCAAGATTTACTTCTAGATTTTTGAAGAGTCTGCAAGAGGCTTTAGGTTTTAAGTTGAGGTTGAGTTCAGCGTATCATCCGCAAACTGATGGTCAGTCGGAAAGAACGATTCGGTCGTTGGAAGACTTGTTGAGGGTTTGTGTACTTGAGCAAGGAGGAACTTGGGATAGTCACCTCCCACTGATAGAGTTCACGTACAATAACAGTTATCAATCTAGTATTGGAATGGCACCTTTCGAGGCTTTGTATGGTCGGAGATGCAGAACTCCGTTGTGTTGGTTTGAGTCAGGTGAGAATGTGGTTTTAGGACCAGAGATTGTACAACAGACTACTGAGAAGGTAAAGATGAATCAAGAAAAGATGAAAGCGTCGCAGAGTCGACAAAAGAGTTATCATGATAACCGTAGGAAAGACCTTGAGTTTCAAGAGGGAGATCATGTATTCCTAAGAGTTACTCCCATGACTGGTGTTGGTCGTGCATTGAAGTCAAGGAAGTTGACTCCGAAGTTTATTGGTCCGTATCAGATATCGGAAAGAATTGCAACGGTGGCTTACCAAGTGGGTTTACCACCACATCTTTCGAATTTGCATGACGTGTTTCATGTGTCCAACTTTGGAAGTATGTTCCGGATCCATCTCATGTGATCCAAAGAGATGATGTGCAAGTTAGAGATAACCTTACGGTTGAGACCTTACCAGTGAGAATTGAAGGTCGTGAAGTGAAAAAGTTGAGAGGCAAAAAGATACCTCTTGTGAAAGTCGTTTGGGACGGAACGCCTGGTGAAAGCATGACGTGGGAGCTAGAGAGTAAGATGCTGGAGTCTTATCCAGAGTTGTTTGCTTGAGGTAAATTTTCGAGGACAAAAATTCTATAAGTTGGGGAGAGTTGTAACGCCCGTTTCGATTATTTAATTATTTTAATGAGTTTTAGAATATATTTATATGATTGGCGTGATTTATAAGATTTATGTGATTTATGTGATTTCATGAGGTGTAGGGACTTATTTTATTATTTAATAAAATAAGATTCGAAAATAAGATAAATTAGATGAGGGGTTATAAATAGGAGAAGTTAGGTTTAGAAAAGTTTAGAACGTACGATCAGTTTTGGAGAAAAAGGGAGAAAAGTCAAGAGAAGAGGAGAAGACAAGGAGAGCTGCGATTTCATCATTCTAAGGTAATGGTGAGACTAACATTCAATATTATTAAGTCTGTAATTCTGATAATTAGATTTAACATGTTGTAGGTTGAGTTTGAGAGGATTTGAGAATTAGGGTTTTGAGAGAGATTTGATGGTTAGATGATGAAAACTTGTTTGATTGATGCAGAAAATGTGTACAGACCTTAGATAATCTATAGGATGATAATTAGAATCAGTTTTGAGGTTAGGACCATGAGATTAGGTGAAAATTTGAGAAAAACTGCATTCTGTCTGAGCCTGACATTCATCGCTCACCTCACGAGCAATATCGCTCGCCACAACGAGTAAGCCCATATCGCTCGCCACCGCGAGCAAGCAATTTTGGGAGGTCCAGAGAGCATGTGTTGGCTCGCCACGCGAGTAAGTGTTGTAGGTTGCCTAGAATTATTTTCCTTGCGATCCTTTCGCACGTGTAGTTATGAGTTGGTTCCAGGGGTAGGAATGAAGGTTGTTTAGAACATTATAAGCTGACCAGAGAGCCTGAATTAAGATGAATAATGTTATTAGTAATGTGTTAATGATATATATGCACAATTTGGATTACTTATGATGCTTATGTTAATGTGATTCATTCTTTAATGTTGATATGATATATACAAGAGATGTTATATGTTGCATATGTCGTTGTTTTGTTGTTGTTGACCATTAATGTCATAAAGTTGTAAATGTCGGTCTAAGTTGTAAAATTGTAAGATGTTGTCCAAATTTTTGGAGTCATATGGGATGTTCATGATGTTTCAAGTTGTAAGAAGTTGAGTCCATGCATACTCATTCAAGTTGAGGGCTTGATGCCTTGGAGCCATTGCTCAATTATATTCAGGGCTTGATGCCCTGGAGCTTTTGCTCAATTATGTTGGGGGCTTGATGCCCTGGGAGCCTTTTTACGCTCAAATATGTTGAGGGCTTGATGCCCTGGATTGGTACCACATGCATTTGCATTGTCAAGATGATTTTAAGAAGTTGAAGTTGCATTACCGAGTTTTCAGCTGCATTGTCGAGTCAAGTCGTTAAGTTGATTATGAAGTTGATGTCGTTAAGTTAATTATGAAGTTGATGTTGTTAAGTTGATTATGAGTTGAATTATGATGATATTATGATGCTACCTGACTATTGTTTATGTTTATGATTCTGTTGTTAAATGTAATTGATGAATTACATGCTTAATATTGTTGTTTGTGAAGTCTCACCCTTCTTCTTGAAAATGTTGCTCTTCGTATGGGTAACTTGCAGGTAACCAAGATTAGTTGCGGTCGTGAGTCGACTCCTCACAAGAGTGTCCTAGGTGCTCTGATACGTAACTGGATGGGAATTTTGTTATTGCTTTTCTGTTCCTTACGTATTACTTGAGAAGATTTTCATGAATTATTATTGAACTAAGTTTATGGGATTTTATGTTGGGGCCCTTGTGCCAAAGACTGTTAGAGATGTTGAAATAATTCCGCTGAGAAGTTTTAAATATTACGTTGTTGGATTTTGAAGGATTAATATTTATTTATTCCGTTTACTGTTTTAAGAAAAGAAATGTGACATTCCGTTTACGTTGAGAAACTCTGATTTATTTAAGAAATTTTTATGTTGGGAAAACGGAGTGTTACATTAAGTCTTGATGCGTATATCGTATCTTGAGTTTGCGGTTCTAGGATCCCTTAACCGCCATGACAAATATGATGATAGAAAGACCTATGACAAGTAAGATAAACCTATGATGGGTCTAGTATGCACTACCGTCTAGGAAAGCATGACCACACACGTATAATCAACCGTCAGGTTGTATTGTAGACACGTGGTGACCGCATGTTTCCCCGAGGTTACCTATAGCCTAGGGTTTAAGGGAACTCACTGAGACATTATGTCTCATCCCAATCCTTATTTGTTTCAGATAAGCAGGATGATTATGCATGTTCGTAGCCGGATGGATGTTTCATCAAGGGTTCGTTCGTACCGCTGCAGGATGTTATGGTCATCAAGGATGTATTTTTATGTATGGACGTGATGTATTGTATTATTGTTTATACTAACGTGACTTGTTGTAAATATTATATTCATTCGGAAATTTTATGTTGTATATTTTTAATGTATCCAGTACTAAAGATAACACTCATGATAAACTTTCTAGATACGTCTAGTATGGGTGTTATAGTATATTAATTATGTTACACAATGTTAATTCTAAAACCGAAGAGATTAAATAAGTATATACTAATATGTACTAACGGTATAACACTTTTTATACATGCATTCAATCAAATCTAATGACAATGACACTTTATCAAGTTAGTTCCTAAATATCTCTATACATATTGATACGATGTTATACAAATTTAAAAAATTAATACTATCTGTACATACAAATTAAATCCATAGCCGGATTGATTTAGTTTTAGATTTTAAATAAGTTATTAAATATTTAAATATATGCCTTGTGTTAGGAGGTGTGAAGATATGTTTCTGCAAAAGATTAAATGTTTCAATAACTTATGCACAAATTACACACAAATCAATAGTAGTAAATCGCACCTATTAAGGTGAATATTAACCTTGTTTCTATATGGTTGATAATCATTGTAAAGAGTTTAATAGACAAATTTTATCATTGTAAAATAGTTTTACACTAACATACCATAAAGATTACTTCTATATTATATACCACAAATTTTAAACATCCTTACAAATGGTGTGTGGTGTGGTAAAATAATAAATTTTTATTAAATGTTAGTCTAAAACTATTTTACATTAAGGTACATATATATATATATATATATATATATATATATATATATATATATATTTTAAAATCCATTCTTAGCACAAATATGCTCGTACTAAACATTAATCATACTCCTCTTATGAAAATTGTAGGTTTGAATTCAGAGTTATGTTTTAAAACAAATAATTTATTGGAGTTTAAATCCAAGACATGTAAAAATAAAAATATTATATTGTGATTATAGGTAAGATCAAGGTCGGTGTTTTGCCTTATGTCACGAATTCCACATGTGACAATTCCAAGCATTTATATACATCATGGTTCATCAATCATATTTTATATTTTCTTTTTTGCTAAAGCAATTTTAATGTCAAATGTCAATTCTTAATGATAGTGATACTGGTATATCCCTTAGTCTCATGATGGCAGGTTTTACTCATGCATCACCACTCACACCAGCTACAAGTTATGGTACCATATTGAATCACATTGCTGCAAATAACAAGAGATTTTCTCTTTGTTGAATTGCGGAAATAAGAAAACACAGACCAACAATAATTTTCACGACATTGTGACACCAACTCCAACCGTATGATATTAGGTAGCAACATCAAAAGTTGTTGGTGGGTTGCTTCAGTTACAAACTCAATGGATTCAAACCAAAATGATCATGGAGTTCCTTTAGAATGTGGCTAACTTATTTTAGTCTTCTTAGCTTCTGAATTGCTCCAACTTATCATTACAAGTGTTAAACGTTTTGCAATAAGCACAAAATTTTACCAAAATTATAAAATTTATGGTATTACTATTTTTCACTATGTAATCATAGTTATCACGAAAACATGCAAATATGTCCTTTTGAAATTTGAAGACTAAAAACAAATTGAGTGGTTGGTGAGTAGTAATAATCTGTCAAAATCATGGGAGGCCAACACTGCTCTTTTTGTTATGCATAGAACAACTTAACTTTAGAACAAAGAAAGAAAAAAAAAATAGTCATGTTAATTAAAAGCTTGTGATGTAATATAAGTATAAAACACGACATGTTCATGACTGGTCTCATCACTTTTTTTTTTTTTATATTTGAGGGAGGTCTTAAAACTTGATTACTACATTCCACTGTTAATGCATATAGTACTTAACAAATTTGGATTCCATGCATTCAAGGAATCTTGTATTCATGTTGTCAAGACATTTGTAGTCGTTCGATTAATATAAAACGGTCTAAAAAAAACATATTTTAAATTTTATTTTATAAATAAAATACCGAACAAACATGAATATAGATTGTCTAGTCTTGATCGAATAATTACCAAAATTTCAACTAAGTGAATGCGTAAAATCCTTGATTGCAAAGGAGACAAGATATCTGTAATTAACAAGTTCATTGTTCTTTTTTTTTTTGTACAAAAGATGGTTAAAGCCCAAAGAAAAAAGAACGAATTAAGACACTAATCTAACATTCTAAACATGCTAGCCTCAAATATATCATCAAAGACATGGGCGGATGCAATGTGTGGCTAAAGCCACACATCCACTCCCCAAAGTTTTATTTATTTATTTTATTTATAAATAAAACACACAATTATATCAAAACACTTATCTCTCGCGCGTGAAACAAATAAGTGCAACACATTTGTTATGATTTATAAGCTTTTGAAGTTGGCTTTGCTCTTGCGGGTAGCAATTGCAAGTATTGAATGTGTATTTTCACCTACAAAAGCTGTGAACAGTCAACTATGTTCTTTTAAAAATTAGCAATGTTGTTATTTTAACTCATTTTCGACAAATAAATAGGAGACAATTTTCATTGTAATTGTATTGCATCAAACAATGGTATTTCTTATTTTTAATATAATTTGCATTATTTTTTATGCAAAATTTTAGCCACACATATACCAAATGTCTAGATCTGTTCCTGATGAAAGAGAAGACTTTTGAATATTATACATGCAACTTAAACTCAAACTTCGTATACATATGTATTAAGTATTTCAAAAATATGGATTTAAAAAAATGAAATTAAGAAGAGTTTGAGAAGTTGAAAATTAAAAAAAAAATGCAATTAAATACTTCAAAAAACATTAAGAATATGGATAAACATTAAGAATATGGATTTACACAACGGGCGAAGCTAGCTATTTTTTCACGAGGGGCCGAATCTAAATAAATGAAATAAAATATACTTTAATCGTTGTTTTGACAATTTTTATTGTTATCTAAGCTCTCTTTGTAGTTGCTTAAGAGATTAAAAATGTCAAAATAATATGGAATACACACGTTGATGTGCACGATAAGTGGGATTGAAATTTTATCCAGGTGATGGTTATATAGTTAGTGATGTTTATCACATGTTGTCTAACGTGAGACATATTAATCATCCAGGCATCTCGAATATTATTTGGAATAAAGTAGCCCCTTTGAAGGTCTCTCTATTTGTTTGGCAATTATTAAGTGATTGAATTCCCACAATTGACAATTTGCTTTGGTGTGGAGTTCTTCATTCATATGCTAGTTTTCGTGATGCTGGTTGTGGCTTAGAGGAAAGTGGTGATCATCTTATTTTGAAGTGTGCATTTTGTAACACCCCGTTTTCCCAACGTATTATTTTCATAAATAAAATCAGAGTTTTTCATCATAAAACGGAATGTCACATTTCTTAAAAATCATAAATGGAATAAATAATAATTTATCCTTCAAAACGTTCAACAACATAATATTAAAAACTTCGCAGCGGAATAGTTTGACAACTTAAATAATCTCTGGCACAAGGGCCTCGATATAAAATCTCATAAAACTTAGTTCAACATCAATTCTTGAAAGATTCATAAAGTATTACGTAAGGAACAGAAAGTAAAGACATATTCCCATCCCGTTACGTATCAGAGCACCTAAGACACACACTTGTGAGGAGTCCACTCACAACCGCAACTAATCTTGGTTACCTGCAAATTACACATACGAAGGGCAACATTTTCAAGCAGAAGGGGTGAGATTTCACAAAACAATAATATTAGGCATATAATTCAACAATTATATCTAACATCTTAAAATTCATTAACTAGCATCATTAATCTTCCTACATTAGTCATAGACTTCATCATGCATCATCAAAAATACAATCATAAACATTATCATATATCTTCATAAATATAATCGTAAAACATCATTTTATAGCATCATAAGTACAAACATAAACGTCATCATATGTCATCATAAATATATTCATAAAAGCATCATCACATATCATCAAATATTAGTCATAAACAGTCATCACATTATCATCAAATATTAATCACAAGCATCGTATATCATCTTAATCGTAACATCATATACCATTTAATAAACATAGACATCATATCATAAATCATATAGCATCATATCATCAACTTATCATAGTAATTATCATCATAGCATCAACATAACATCATCATCATAAACCACTTCATAATCAATCATCATAAGCAACTTCATAATCATTCATCATAAACAACTTCATAATCATTCATCATCTTAAACATCATAATCATTCATCATCTTAAACATCATAACTTAACGACTTGACTCGACTATGCAACTCTTCATCTTAAATGATCTTGACTCAACTATGCAACTATTTCGTCTTAAATCATCTCGAATCATCATGAAATGCAAATGCATGTTACCATTCTAGGGCATAAGCCCTCATCGTCGTTGATCATAAATATACTTCTAGGGCATAAGCCCTCATCGTCGTTGAGTAAAAGCTCCTAGGGCATAAGCCCTCGTCTTTGGTAGAGCAAAAGCTTCAGGGCATGAGCCCTCATCTATAAATTAGTATGCATGGACTTAACATCTTACGTCTTAGGAAACATCATGAACATCTATGACATCTTAACATCTAAACATCTTGACAACATAACCTCTTAACAACTTGATGACTTCATAACGACTTGACGACTTAACAACTCTTATCATCTTAACGTCTTAACATCTTAACATCTTAGCATCTTGACAACATATGGATCACATAATAATTCATGTCATATCATAATATAACAATATCAAATGATAATAAACAACATCTTAAAACATCATAATCATCAATCATAAACAACATCATATAACATCGTATTTAAACATTAACAATACTTCACTACATATCTTTGCAAAAACATAATAAATTATCCACAACATATTTTCATGCCAAACCAAAGCTACTGGAAAGATATCACAAATATCAACAACTTTCATGTTTATACCAAAGACTAATTCAGAACAGAAACATGTGAAACAGACGCAAAAACATGAAACAGAGAATGTTGTCACCGTACAATTTCGCTAAGACCTCCTTGGAGTATTTTCATCATAACTCAAAAACTGAAAATCATATTCACGTCAAACCAAAGCCACTGGAAAGCTAACAAAATTATCTAAAACTTTCATGTTTACACCAAAGACCAATTCTGTACCGATCAATACCAGTTTTTATTTTAAATTCAAAAAAGTTGTGCAGAAGTCCATAAAAATTCACTATGACCTACGTGCAGTAATTTGACCATAACTCAAGTTCTATAAATCATTTTGAAGTCAAACCAATGGCATTAGAAAGCTAACATTCATACCTACAATTTTCGTGTTTACAGCTAAAGCCAATTCAAAACTGACACGTGTGAAAAAGATACAAAAACATGAAACAGAGAATGCTGTCAGAGATAGCTCTCGGGAAAACTCCACTTTTCATCCCAAAATCCCAATTTTGAATCCCCTAAGCCCAAATTTGGTCCCAAAGTTTGTTTAAACGTTTATAAACATGAAAAGACACCCAAATCCATATAAAACTTGAACTAAAACATCCTTTCAACAAAAATCACCATTTGACCCATTTTTCATGAAAACCTTCAAGAACAACATAAATTCACTTCAAGCTCTATGATTATGATTACCCATTGCATCAATCATTAACAAAAACATATCATAACAATAACAACAACTAGCATCAATGAATTCATCAACAACAACATTATATTTCATCAATTTTGAGTGAAACCTAATTTCTCTAATCATCAAAATCAAACAACAACAACCATGTTAAACCCTAATTCTCAAATCCTCACAAACTCAACCTACAACATGTTAAATCTAATTATCAGAATCATAGACTTAATAATACTGAATGTTAGTCTCACCCTTACCTTAACAATTGATGCAGTCTCTTCTCTCTTCTCTTTGTCTTCTCTTCTTTTCTCTTCTCTCTAAACCTTGTTTTCTCCAAAAACTGATCGTACGTTCTATGTCTTTCTAAACCTAACTTCTCTTTATTTATAACCCCTCATCTAATTTCTCTTACACCTCAAAATTACTCTTTTCCTCATAATCTTATTTATTTCTAAATTATATATATATATATATATATATATATATATATATATATATATATCTCCCACTTAATAATATTAATACACTAAATAACACATAATAGCATATTTCATCAAAATATATATGTATATAATATTTTAACACCAAATAACAAATATATCTCTTCACTGAATAACAAATATATTTCTACACCAGATAACATATATATTTCCACACAAAATAACAAATATATTTCTACACCAAATAACATATATATTTCCACACAAAATAACAAATATATTTCTACACCAAATAACATATATATTTCTACACAAAATAACCCCACAACTTAATATTTATTTTATTTTCGAATCTTATTTTATTAAACAATAAAATAAGTCACAACATCTCATAAATTTCTCCAAAATCATATAAATCACATAAATCTTATAAATCACACTAATCATATAAATATATCTTAAAACTCATTTAAAATAATTAAATAATCGAAATGGACGTTACACATTTTTTGGGAGTATATGGTCTTTGATTTTGCAATGGTTAGATATGTATTTAGAGTTTTCGGTGCATCTTTATGATCATCTTATTCAATTTGATTGTTTAGGAGTGTTTCTAAAAGGATCGTTCATGTTTTCAATCGACGAATGGCATGCATTTGAGTTATTTGGAAGAAAGGAAATGTATGTATCTTTCAGCATAAGGAGTCTTCAATTGTTTATTTTATTACTACATCCCTTTTTGGTTGTTTCAAAAAATAAAGAAATGTTTTTGTTTAACTTTTTTTATTTATTTTCATATAAGGCACAACGTAGCAAAGTTCAGATTTTGGGAGGTTTGGAAGTATTTTACGGTAAAACTTGAAACTGAAGAAATGAGAGAAGGAGGATGACAAGACTTTTATATTGGTATATTTTGGATTATATAATATGTTGTGTGTTTTTATATTTCAGGTTATATAATATGAATGGGGGCGAAATTGGAAATATGGAAGGCGTGCGAGAAGCATGAAAGGTGGGAAAAGAAAAGATATGCTTGTAAATATCTAATGCATGTGGGCTAGCTAGCATATCATCTAGTCTAGAATCATGAAAATTTAACTTTATACCCCCCACCCACCCCAAATAACCCTGCAGGCTCCAAAATACACGAACCACCTAAATACCTTTTATTTTAATAAATAAAAACAATTATTGTATTTCAAAAAAAAAACACAAATGACCAAATATTGGGAAAGAAAAAGTAATTTTGTAGAAATTCTTGTATGTTTTGAATTTTAAAATATCCACTTTGAATATTCAGACCTGGAGTTTAGTTTTCAAAACTTTATGTATGAATATTTATATTGGATCTTTTATTTTTAAAACATCATGTTTGAATATTCAGATCGAAATTCGTTTGTTTATGAAAGATGACAACATCTTAATTTCGACAGAAAATTGTATTTCACAAATAAAAGAAGTTGATCCCTCAATACTTTAACTTATTTCCATTGAAAAAAGACATGTTACCTTATTCTAAAGTAATTTCTATGTTAGTATTTTAAAATATTGGATTAAACTTTAATCATATTTGCTTATAAAAACTTTAATTATATTTCATAAGTTGGTAGTTTCAAAATAATAATATTGTTGACAATTCTTTAGTTTTTGTTTGTCTTTTTTTTTTTTTGAGAGACAGTTTTTGTTTGTCTATTAAACATAAATGTGTATATGTCTCATAAGTACAACTTAAATGATACAATGTTGTAGGGAAGTTTGATATGTTGTAATACGAGTTCGAATAAGTAATTCTTCAATTTTGTGCGCTTAGTGTGTATGCAATTTTGCAGTTAGACTCTTAAAAAAAGACTACATAGATGTTTGAGAGATTTATTTAAGTTTTTAGTCGAAAAATCATATTTTAATTAATTTTTTCTTTTGAAAAAACTCACATTCATTAGAGTTCTTCTAACTCAAAATTTGGTGAAACCCACAAAACATAAATACATGGTAAATCAATAACTCTTTTTGACTAACCAAAACCTTAAAAATCTCATTGTACCAAAAAAGAAACTTAAATCTTAGTACTTTTGAATGGTCATCCCTATTGGAATGAAACGAGGGTTGATAAATCACTCTTTTTGGTATAATTCTTTTCCGGGAGATTAGTCACTTTAGTCCCTGAATAGGAAAGAAGTCGTCTGTAACATCCCGCCTGTCAGTATCGTTATTTTGTCATTCGATCGTGCCAGAGGATTAAATTCAAGGAAAGTAAGTATGGATAATATTTAATATGCTATGTCAGCTCATTACAGAGTAAGTATCAGTGTGTCTTTTAACACGCTTAAGCCAAGGGTAAAATGGTAATTTCACGTGGAAAGGATATTTAATTGATTTTTGGGCAAAAATATCTCATTTTCATTTCTCTTTCTCTCTCTTGAATGTTGGAAAGCTTTTCTCTCTTCCTTCTCTCTTCTCCCACACGCCTATCTCTTTCCCTCTTCACCAAATCTTCCAAATCTTCTTCCCTCTCCATGGCAAGTGAAATAAATGGCCTCCTCATGGTCCTTTGTACAAGTAGAAGTTTGGTTATGGTTTGATTTCCTTTCTTCCACCCTTCATGAAGCTCATCCATCTCTTTCTCTTCTCAACATCATTTCTTTCAAGTTGTTTAAGTGATGAATCAAGCTTGGGATGTATCAATTTTGTTAGCAAGGAACAACTATGGCTTTGGATTTAAGGTTTTAAGGTTGCTATGGAAATTCTAGGGTTAGGGTTTGGAGTGGTAGTGGATCAATTGAAGACTTATGCATGAAGATTCATCAAGGATGGTTTAAGTTTAACCTATGCAAAGACTTGATGTTCTTTGAAAGGAGTTGCATGCTCTAGAGTTTGAATTGAACTCTTCCTTCTCTTTGGTTCTCCAAGGTGTTTGATTATGGAAGTTAGGGTTTGGTTAGTAATCAAGAGGCTAGGGTTTTGATGGTTTGGGCATGGAAGCTTTTGATGAGGCATGTAGCATAGAGTTGTGAAGTGTTGATGCTTTAAAGCTTGATGATCAAATGCAAACCATTAGGTGAGTTCCATAGATAGTTTTCCCACCCTTTGGGATTATGTTTAAGCCTTGTTAATTGATGTGAATCATATGAAAATTCTAGGGTTTGAGTATAATTTTAGTTACCCCAATAGTATGCCATGCTTGCTTGACTTGTGAATACTTGCTGAGTTTATGTTTTACAGGTTTCCAATGATCCTAAGGGTCATATAACACTTAGAGACACTTGGTTTGAGGTTTTTGGGCTTAAAATGCCATTTATGCAGGTTCTGAACTGTCATAACTCGCCACGGCGAGCTATTACTCGCCATGGCAAGCAAAACACCCTCCCTGGAGGAACAGTTACTCGCAATGGCGAGTAAAGGAGCTCGCAATGGCGAGCAAAGTCCAGTTACTCGCAATGGCGAGTAAAGGAGCTCGCAATGGCGAGCAAGTGGTACTTCCTGGTACTGCTTGCTCGTTCTGGCAGATTCGGTGTTTTCCGTTCCGGATCCTTTGAGCAGTCTTTTTATAAGTTAAACCCCTCAAACCAAGGTCCTAAATGATGATCAATCTAAGCAAGATTTTTGTGAAAAAGAGGCAAGTATTAAGTATGTTAGCAAGGCATGGTATACGAGAGGAACAAGTCGTGAATCGGGTAGCAAGTTAATCAGTAAGCAAGGGAAAGAACTAGAGCCTCGACATAGTTGTCGAGAATTAGCAAGATAGCAAGATCCCTAGAAAGATAAGGCGCAAAGTTAAGTTCTTTGCATAGACATATTAAGAGTATTATTTTATTAAGAAGCAAGAGCCATACGAGTATGGCAAGACGTGAATCGATTTCGTATCCATTCACAAAGTAAGATAAGCAAGGCTTAAGTTTACCTCTAGTGGGATCGTTCAAGGATCCGAGGTAAAAGAGATAGTATGATTAGGTTAAACCTTCATACATGCATAAGACTAAGAATTTAATAAGAGTGTTATGTCTCTTGAATTCCTTCCAAGGTTGGGTTCAAGGGGTTCCCCAAGGGGAATGGTTAAGCCGAAAGGGAGCCGCATTTCACTAAGTTAAGGTGTCGTGTCTTTTATATTCCTTCCAAGGTTGGATATAAAAGGTTCTCCAAGGGGAATGGGGTAAGCCGTAAGGGACCCGCACGTTCACTAAGGGAGTCCGGTGCGCTATTGCAAAGCATTTTCACCGGTAGTAAGGGATTAACTTCCGGGGTTACTCCACTCGGAACTAATCCGTAAAATGAACTCAGATAAGTTGTTTGTTACACGCTAACATAATCAATGAAGCTAACTTGCATATTTATTTTACATGTTTAAGTTATGTCATAGAGCCTTGGCGTAGATCGTCAAGAACAAGTAGAGACTTGGCATAGATAGTCAAGAAGAAGATAGTCAAGAACTAGCAAGCTAGAAAGAGTCACTTTTGTGGCAAGATTAAGATAGATGCAATTATGTAAGCAAGCAAGTAAGCAAGTAAAGAAAGATATACCGAAGACGATCATAGGTTTCCCTAATCGTCCGGTTTAGAGTTGTGTCATGACTTTAGCAAGTGAAGGCCTTGATGCGTAGATAGTATCTTGGCATTGCGGTCTTAGTTTCCCCTTAACCGCCATGACACGTGTGAGATGAGAAGCCTATAACAAGTTAAGAATATTATGACGGCCTTAGTATGCACAACCGTCTAAGAAAGCAAGTCCCCACACACGTATAATCAACCGACAGGTTGTAAAGTAGACACGTGGTGACCGTAGGTTTCCCCTGAGGTTACCTATAGCCTAGGATTTAGGGGAACTCACTGAGACATTATGTCTCATCCCAATCCTTATTTGTTTCAAATAAGCAAGTCGGTATGCAAGCTTGAAGACGGATGGATGTTTCAACAAAGGATCGTTCGTACCGTAGCAGGATGACAAGGATTCCAAGGATGTATTTATTATACTTTAGGAAAAGATGAGTTGTATATCTTTGTGCGAACGCATTGTTGTTGTAAATAATATTCATTCGAAATTTTATGTTGTATATTTTAATGCATCCAATACTAAAATAACGCACATGCTAGACTTTCTAGATACGTCTAGTATGGGTGTTACATTTGGTATCAGAGCTGGTCGATTCAGACCGTGCCTTGGGTCATTTAATTACAACTAAGGTAGTGGGACCATTGGGTTCCGGGTAGATATTCTATTTGTTGATGTTAGTTGAGCCTGATCAACTCAATTTAACATTCGACGATTAGGATGGATGCCTGAGAGCTGAATAGGACCCAGGAGGAATGAAGAAAGAGCTGAAGTTGTACCGAAAAGTAAGAACTCAGGAGGAGTAGTAAGTAAGAGTTTGTTGTGCCAGAAAGTGGTCGGTGAACTAAGTAGTAGAAGTATAGATCCTCCGGGAATGTAAGATAATGCTAAGAAGGAACGTTCCGACGGTTCCGAGAAAGATGTGGAAGGTACTTGTATACCCGTAAGTAAGAGTTTGGAAATAACTAAGTATGATCTGAAGTTTCAGTAAGAGCTGTTGTTTGAACAGAATTATTGTATAGGAAGGAATTGTATTCCGGAACGTAAGCGCAAGGTTACAAGTTAGAAAGAAGTTGGGGTTGTTGATGGAATTAGTAGGCTCTCAGGGATATCATTATGTGAATAAGGTTATGGATTTGAAAACTCAGAGTGGACAAAGTTCTAATGTTCTGAAAGTGCGTTAAGTCGCAACGTAGCAAGGCAAGTTACTAGTAGTAGAAGAAGTTAAGGATTTAAGCGAAAGTTTATGTCGTCAGGACTAAGCCGTTGATTCCGACGAGTTGAGAACTGTATTGAAATAGGTTAATGGTTGCCGTGTATTTATATTGTAGAATATTTTACAATGATAGAAATGAATGATGTGCATTGGTTACTTGAGAATAAAAACTTTAAGTAAAGAATGTTCTGAAAAATAGAGTCGGAGAAGCTCACCAATAGCAAGCCAAGAACGAAACTTTTCGTTTTCTACCAATTCGTTCTTATGGTTGCAATGACTATTGGGGAGATGTCTTCGCAGTAATCTTTTTTTTGTGACGAAAAATCATTTATGACATCGAGTGACGAATGCATATCATATCCTAAGATTTTCATAAGAAAAGGCATGAGCAACTATTAACGAAAATCGATACGGTTAAGGTAACTTTGGGAGTTAATATGTCAAGGGTCGAGAAAGAGTTCAGATCAAAAGTTTAGAGGTTCCGGTGTTTAGAACGGACGTCACGGAAGTGAAGACATGAAGTAAAGAAGTTATAGAGGTGAAGAGTTGTACGAAGTCACAAGGTTCTCGGATTTTGTGGAGTTATGAGTATCCCTCGAACTTATGTTTTGCTTAATTAACTTGCTAAAGCTCGTTAGGATGTTAAATCATAAAGTTTACGAGATTTTAGAAAGATATATGCGTATGGGTGATTGAAGTTGACAATTGAATTCAAAAAGAAATTTTTATAGGTACCGGTTGTTACGACTCGTGTAGAGTATACTAAACTCACTAGGACAAAGATTTGATGGCACGTATGTGTTGTCAACTCGTCCTGTGAATTTAGAGTAACAATTGGGGCTTAGATTCATTATAATTTATAAAAGTATTTAGTGGAAAAACCATCAACGTCAATAACCCATGTGCTAATTTACAAAAGTTTTCTTTGAAAGAAAAGTCAACGAGCAAGCATAGATACGATTAAGCAAAACGTAGTAAGAGGAAAATACGAACACACCGTGATAGATGCATAAGGCATATATGTTCAAGTGCAAGATGAGTTTACCATGGAAAGTTTTGAGAAGAGTTCACGAAGATAATATTGAAAAGATAGAAGGAGTGTGAAGTTCACTCGTCTCAATAAATTAGAGAACTAGTCAAAGAAAACCGCTGGGAATCAGAGTAGCACCATGGAAATCAATTGGTAAAGTTGTGAACGGTGACCATGGAACATGGAATTTTGGTAGTAAGAATCTTCGCGAAGAATGTTTGGGAAAGTAAAGAAAGTTTTAATAAGAAGTACTATGAGATGAACAGGAAGTTCTCGATGTGTAAAGTAAGTGTTGATACTCACACAGTCAGTGTTGATTAAAGTAGAAGTATAAAGGAAGTATCTTCGCTTAAGTAAGACAAAGAAGACTCGAGATACCACAGATGAAGTGGTCGGGTTGTTTAAATGATGTTGTTGAATATGTAGAAGAGCATGTGCTATTATAATGGAGTAAGGTTTATGAGTTTCACAAGATGAAGAACATACCCTCCTATACCAAACTTGTTAAATGATAACGATACTTTCTAGACTAGCGATAAGCTATGTTTGTAGTTTTCTCAAAGTTAAGATTGGTATTAAGGAATTGTGAACGAAATTGTTTTAAAAGTATGATATTAAACATTGATGAAACCAAGGAAGTGCGCCATAAGTGAGCAAACTCACCTAAGACGTACCGGTTTCAGGACCGACTTGATATAGACAAGTTTGGGACGAGTTGTAAACCTTTTTAATAAAACTTAGAGACTCGTCCTGTGGTTCTGAGGTATCATTACAAACTTGGTTTCAAAATGAGATTTTTTTTATTCAAGTAAATGTTCGTTCCAAGAATCTATGTACCAAAGTTTAGAAATTTCTTGAAGTAAAGTACTAGATTGAGTATCGTTATTAATTAACAAGAAGCGGTAATCGGAAGTATGCAAGTATTAAGAGGATAAAGTTTAAAGAGGAGGTGGCAATGTTCGTGTGATATCAATATCATACGGAATGCACAGTTTGTATTAAAGTGTTCAATGCAATTGCAAATGGACTTAGCAGAAAGTCTTCAAGTGAGTAAACCATAGATTTGGTTATTAGATTATCAAGAGAATCGACGTAATGGATTTCGCTTCTTTATGTCAAGTTAGAAAGGTTTTTGAAGAGCTTAGAAGAGTTAAGAGTTTTGTATAATCATCAAGATAAGTAACATAAGTAAGAGATGTAAATCGCAAGATGCGGTAAGAAAGATCATGTATGCATAGTAAGATGTATGCATGATAAGATATTTCAGATGCTAGAAAGCACTGCAGGGCAAACCTGGATTCCGGTAGGACCCCAGTATAAAGGCAAATCCTGGGTGTTTTAGTTAGTAAAAGGTTACTTACGTGAATGGTTATGCTAAGAAGATGAGATATGGAATAGAGACAACTAGTCCACATGCAGCAAAAGTGTGTTTCAAACACAAGGTTCTAATAGGGTTCTAAGAGTTTAAGAAAGATATTAGGATTGAGGAAAGTATGCTTCGAACTCTATGAAGTGAGTATAATCAGACCTCATATAAGTTAGAGAAGGCAGGTCGCAGTTGCGACGATTGGTAGTTGGTTTCTAAATTTCGAGGACGAAATTTTTTTTAAGGGGGGTAGAATGTAACATCCCGCCTGTCAGTATCGTTATTTTGTCATTCGATCGTGCCAGAGGATTAAATTCAAGGAAAGTAAGTATGGATAATATTTAATATGCTATGTCAGCTCATTACAGAGTAAGTATCAGTGTGTCTTTTAACACGCTTAAGCCAAGGGTAAAATGGTAATTTCACGTGGAAAGGATATTTAATTGATTTTTGGGCAAAAATATCTCATTTTCATTTCTCTTTCTCTCTCTTGAATGTTGGAAAGCTTTTCTCTCTTCCTTCTCTCTTCTCCCACACGCCTATCTCTTTCCCTCTTCACCAAATCTTCCAAATCTTCTTCCCTCTCCATGGCAAGTGAAATAAATGGCCTCCTCATGGTCCTTTGTACAAGTAGAAGTTTGGTTATGGTTTGATTTCCTTTCTTCCACCCTTCATGAAGCTCATCCATCTCTTTCTCTTCTCAACATCATTTCTTTCAAGTTGTTTAAGTGATGAATCAAGCTTGGGATGTATCAATTTTGTTAGCAAGGAACAACTATGGCTTTGGATTTAAGGTTTTAAGGTTGCTATGGAAATTCTAGGGTTAGGGTTTGGAGTGGTAGTGGATCAATTGAAGACTTATGCATGAAGATTCATCAAGGATGGTTTAAGTTTAACCTATGCAAAGACTTGATGTTCTTTGAAAGGAGTTGCATGCTCTAGAGTTTGAATTGAACTCTTCCTTCTCTTTGGTTCTCCAAGGTGTTTGATTATGGAAGTTAGGGTTTGGTTAGTAATCAAGAGGCTAGGGTTTTGATGGTTTGGGCATGGAAGCTTTTGATGAGGCATGTAGCATAGAGTTGTGAAGTGTTGATGCTTTAAAGCTTGATGATCAAATGCAAACCATTAGGTGAGTTCCATAGATAGTTTTCCCACCCTTTGGGATTATGTTTAAGCCTTGTTAATTGATGTGAATCATATGAAAATTCTAGGGTTTGAGTATAATTTTAGTTACCCCAATAGTATGCCATGCTTGCTTGACTTGTGAATACTTGCTGAGTTTATGTTTTACAGGTTTCCAATGATCCTAAGGGTCATATAACACTTAGAGACACTTGGTTTGAGGTTTTTGGGCTTAAAATGCCATTTATGCAGGTTCTGAACTGTCATAACTCGCCACGGCGAGCTATTACTCGCCATGGCAAGCAAAACACCCTCCCTGGAGGAACAGTTACTCGCAATGGCGAGTAAAGGAGCTCGCAATGGCGAGCAAAGTCCAGTTACTCGCAATGGCGAGTAAAGGAGCTCGCAATGGCGAGCAAGTGGTACTTCCTGGTACTGCTTGCTCGTTCTGGCAGATTCGGTGTTTTCCGTTCCGGATCCTTTGAGCAGTCTTTTTATAAGTTAAACCCCTCAAACCAAGGTCCTAAATGATGATCAATCTAAGCAAGATTTTTGTGAAAAAGAGGCAAGTATTAAGTATGTTAGCAAGGCATGGTATACGAGAGGAACAAGTCGTGAATCGGGTAGCAAGTTAATCAGTAAGCAAGGGAAAGAACTAGAGCCTCGACATAGTTGTCGAGAATTAGCAAGATAGCAAGATCCCTAGAAAGATAAGGCGCAAAGTTAAGTTCTTTGCATAGACATATTAAGAGTATTATTTTATTAAGAAGCAAGAGCCATACGAGTATGGCAAGACGTGAATCGATTTCGTATCCATTCACAAAGTAAGATAAGCAAGGCTTAAGTTTACCTCTAGTGGGATCGTTCAAGGATCCGAGGTAAAAGAGATAGTATGATTAGGTTAAACCTTCATACATGCATAAGACTAAGAATTTAATAAGAGTGTTATGTCTCTTGAATTCCTTCCAAGGTTGGGTTCAAGGGGTTCCCCAAGGGGAATGGTTAAGCCAAAAGGGAGCCGCATTTCACTAAGTTAAGGTGTCGTGTCTTTTATATTCCTTCCAAGGTTGGATATAAAAGGTTCTCCAAGGGGAATGGGGTAAGCCGTAAGGGACCCGCACGTTCACTAAGGGAGTCCGGTGCGCTATTGCAAAGCATTTTCACCGGTAGTAAGGGATTAACTTCCGGGGTTACTCCACTCGGAACTAATCCGTAAAATGAACTCAGATAAGTTGTTTGTTACACGCTAACATAATCAATGAAGCTAACTTGCATATTTATTTTACATGTTTAAGTTATGTCATAGAGCCTTGGCGTAGATCGTCAAGAACAAGTAGAGACTTGGCATAGATAGTCAAGAAGAAGATAGTCAAGAACTAGCAAGCTAGAAAGAGTCACTTTTGTGGCAAGATTAAGATAGATGCAATTATGTAAGCAAGCAAGTAAGCAAGTAAAGAAAGATATACCGAAGACGATCATAGGTTTCCCTAATCGTCCGGTTTAGAGTTGTGTCATGACTTTAGCAAGTGAAGGCCTTGATGCGTAGATAGTATCTTGGCATTGCGGTCTTAGTTTCCCCTTAACCGCCATGACACGTGTGAGATGAGAAGCCTATAACAAGTTAAGAATATTATGACGGCCTTAGTATGCACAACCGTCTAAGAAAGCAAGTCCCCACACACGTATAATCAACCGACAGGTTGTAAAGTAGACACGTGGTGACCGTAGGTTTCCCCTGAGGTTACCTATAGCCTAGGATTTAGGGGAACTCACTGAGACATTATGTCTCATCCCAATCCTTATTTGTTTCAGATAAGCAAGTCGGTATGCAAGCTTGAAGACGGATGGATGTTTCAACAAAGGATCGTTCGTACCGTAGCAGGATGACAAGGATTCCAAGGATGTATTTATTATACTTTAGGAAAAGATGAGTTGTATATCTTTGTGCGAACGCATTGTTGTTGTAAATAATATTCATTCGAAATTTTATGTTGTATATTTTAATGCATCCAATACTAAAATAACGCACATGCTAGACTTTCTAGATACGTCTAGTATGGGTGTTACATCGTCACTTTAGTCCCTGAATGCAGATAAATTGCAAAATAGTCCCTGAATGTATACTATGTTAGTCAATTTAATCCCTGAATGCAAACTCCATTAGTCAATTTAGTCCCTGAATGTAGACTCTGTTGGTCACTTTAGTCCCTGGAATTGACTAACAGAGTCTACATTCAGGACTGTTTTGCAATTCCTCTGCATTTAGGGACTAAAGTGACTACTCATTTCCCATTTAGGGACTAAAGTGACTAATTCCCCTTCTTTTCCATATGAGAAGTGCTATAAACACTATTTTCTAACAATATTTTTACATTCACTCTTCTATTTGGTGAAATTCATGTGGATCTCACCACTTCATATGGTATTCATATTGATTTCATCAAATAAGACAGTGAGTGCTATAGAGAGTGTTAGAAAGATAGTGTCTATAGCACTTCTCTTTATATATATATATATATATATATATATATATATATATATATATATATATATATATATATATATATATATATATGGGTCTTGCTACAAGCCACCCTTTGGTGGTGTCTTTTAGCAAGTCACACCTCAAGGTGTGATTTGCACTTTTTAGTTATAACTTTGCTAAAAGACACCTTCATAAAAGTAAGTTGGTGTCTTTTCGCAAATGCTCATAGAGTAACTTGCTAAAAGACACCTTCACAAAAGGTGTCTTCTAGCAAAACCCTATATATATATATATATATATATATATATATATATATATATATATATATATATATATATATATATATATATATAGGGTTTTGCTAGAAGACACCTTTTGTGAAGGTGTCTTTTAGCAAGTTACTCTATGAGCATTTGCGAAAAGACACCAACTTACTTTTATGAAGGTGTCTTTTAGCAAAGTTATAACTAAAAAGTGCAAATCACACCTTGAGGTGTGACTTGCTAAAAGACACCACCAAAGGGTGGCTTGTAGCAAGACCCTATATATATATATATATATATATAGTGTAGGTCGAACTCTAATGATGAAATATGGATTCCACATTCAAAGCAAAGCCCAAAATAGCGGACAAGAACTTATGTCACAATCTGACTTAATTTAATTGATTAAATAGTGATCTAATCGATGGACAAAAGAAAAACGTAATATATAACTACACATATACATTTGATAATCGATTAGCTCAATTAAATAACCAGTTGTCAGAGCAACTTACTCGGTTAATTGTTCCAAAACAATAATTAAAAGACTTAGAGTCTTGTCAACTTGTGTCCAAAGAACACATGTTAAATAACCCTCGAAGACAATTTTGTATTAGAGAAAACATAATATTTTGACTTTTATAAAGTTGAATACACATTTTAATATGTATATTTCTATAATGATTGTGTCTTTCATGGCACAAGTTAGCATTCGTCGAAGATTTATATTGATTCACAAGCATCAAAATGTATACACCATAGGGTCACTATTATGAGCAAAAATCCTCATACAACACTTATTCAATGTATCTAAAAAGTAGATTTTTGCCTATAATAGTGATCAGATGGTGTATCAATTAACACATAGGACTCCAAAATATTAAATAATAAAAGCCTCAAATGTTACAATATACAATCATTTTTACCCTAAGTTGTATATGTTTTTTCATAAACTACCTTGACAAACTTATGAATAATACGTAAAAACTTATTTATTTTCATAAACTGTTTTGCATAAAGCCCAAAAATAAGTCAATCCAAACGGACCATATATAATTAATTATCATTTTTCGTTTGTTAAAAGAAAAGATAATTAACTATTATTGAATGGAGGTTATTATTATCTTTTTTTTTTGTAAGTCATTCATTTCTTTATTTTTTTACAAATTATTATCTTGTTTGTAAGTCATTTATTTCTTTATTTTTTTTACAGATTTGGGAGGATATTCATTTTGATGTTTTGATCATACCGAAATAAAAGAATAATTTGTCAACTAGTTAACTATTTGCTTAATTGTGCAAATATTTATATGGTCTGGTCAATCAGAGTCTAAGGTCAGATGCTCTCTTGATAAATATGTGCATTAGTAAACACAAATAATTGTAATTAGAAGAGGACCTTTTGATATTTATCACTGGATAAAACTCAAAGTCTGTATCATCATAGAAACAATTGTATTGTACTTACCGGTTGTAAAAGAAAGTAACAAAGATGAGAGAAGTTAATTAGTTATCTTGCTTAGACGGTAAAAGTAACAAAGATGAGAGAAGTTAACGTGACACCACAGTCAACTAGTAGTGGACCAAACCATCCACTATCACATTATTCTTTCTTTACTTTCTTTGGCATCATTTGACCAAAAGGTACCCTATGACCCTCCATCTTTATCAACGTCCCTTTATTATTCCTTTCCTTTTTCTTCTCCTTTGTAAGTACTATGGCCGTTGAACTAATGATGGGACACAAAAACAACAATTTAACAAACAAATTCCAAGAGAATGCAGTTCAAGAAGCTGCTTCTGGTTTACAAAGCATAGAAAAACTCATTAAATTACTATCATCATCACAAGCATGTTCTTCGAATACAAACCCTAATTCCATGGACTATAAAACCGTAGCTGATGTTGCTGTTTCAAAGTTTAAGAATGTTATTTCACTTCTGAATCAAAATGGAACAAGAACTGGTCATGCACGTTTCAGAAGAGCACCTTTACCTTCTCCTACTTCCACTTCTGAAACTAGAGTCTACCATGCTACTCCGTTGCAGCAGATTCCTCCTCTAATCCCCAACAATGATGTTATTGATAAGAATATCATTGATTTTTCTTATTCCTCTCAGGTTTCTTCTTCGTTTGGAAAGTCTTGTGTTTCTTCATGTTCGTTGAAGAGAAAGTGTAGCTCTGAGAATTTTGGTAATGAAAAGTGTGGTAGTTCATCTAGCCACTGTCATTGTTCAAAGAAGAGGTATATATGTAGCTCTCAAAATTCGTTTTATTTTTGTTCTTCTTTTTTGAGTTAATTACTTTATGTTAATTTTTTGTTAATTACTGTAGAAAAATGAGGTTGAAAAGAGTGGTTAGGGTAGCGGCAATAAGCTTGAAGATGGCTGATATTCCAACTGATGAATATTCTTGGAGGAAGTATGGTCAGAAACCTATTAAAGGATCACCTCATCCAAGGTACTTGATTATTAGTATTAAGCAACCTTAGTAATATTTTAATTGAGTTATCACTTACTGTAAGGACCAAAAAATTTCTTATATGTGTTACACTAGATTGCTCACTGACCGTTTAATTTTGAATCATTTCCCTTTTTCTTTATGCACATAGTGGACCATCTTGATTTGTAATTTACCAAAAGCCAGTATTTGAAAATTGTTTGAAACTTAAACCACAATAGACATTTTCTTCGAGAAGTAGAAGTTCACGATTGTCCTTATACTAACGACAAACACAAATGACTTGATTGATGCAAGTTCGTCAAAAACAAGAGAAATGAATTTATGTACCTTAAAACTTAAGTAATTTATTTTTATTATTTTGGTCGAACCGACACCAATTAGGTCATTGTCTTGGATGTAAGAATGAGAAAGACCATAAACTTCTACTTTTAAGATACGCAAATAACGTTAGGTGTTATAATGTTTAGTGATTTTTTTAATTATTGGTCCACGGTGGACCACCTATTAAGATTGAGTACTAAATTTAGAAAAAAAAAAATCATTATTATGCAGTGTTATTGAGTTAAGTTGATTTTGAATTGAGTAGTAATGAATACTAAGTTATCAATTTGTGAACGATGATTATTACTACTGCAGGGGTTATTACAAGTGCAGCAGTGTTAAAGGTTGTCCAGCACGAAAACATGTAGAAAGAGCTTTGGATGATCCATCTATGTTGGTAGTTACTTATGAAGGCGACCACAATCACTCCCTCTCTATGGTTGAAGCTAATAATCTCATCTTAGAATCCTCTTGAACTGAATTGAATTCAATAGTCTTCATTTCTCATCACAAATATACATACTCTTTCTTATGCCATTAACTGTTATAACAACTTGTACAATTGCATCTTCTTACTCAAGGCCAGCACAACTTTTTCATCTCAAAGGAGATTGATTACTAGGGTTGGTGTTCCTTTTTCTTGTACAATATTGGATTCCTTTAGCTTTTCTCGTTCTCTTCACAAACTCCAACAACGTGAATCCATCGAGACTAGTATTATTTATTTTCAAAGAAAAAAGTGGAGATGGTGGATTTGGTAAAAAGAATAGAAAGAATTGAGTGGGGTTTTAGTCTTCTTTTTCCTATTTAATTTAATTGCTTTATACGTAGTGCTTTATCTTGGATGCTCATAATATATTATGCTGCATCGACATTTCTGATTAAACGAATGACTATTGTTCGACACATATTATTGTGCTTTATCTTGGATGCTCGTAATATATTATGCAGCATCAATATTTTTGATTGAATGAGTGACTATTGTTCGACACATATTAGTGTTTGATACCAACAAAATACGAACACATTTAAATAAATTTTTTTCTTAAATTATTATTGATGTAAACAATATTATTAGTGTCGTGTTTCTTTGTATGTGTCGGTGTTTTATACCTAGTCATTTCCCAACTTTAATGGGAGAGTTTTGAATTGAATATTGTTGTTTTCAAAAGAGAGTAAAGTGAAGAAAAGGCAGAGAAAGATAGCGGACGGAGGCAAAGAAGTGAACATAAGAGGATGGAAATGTCATGTTTAAGATAAGACGGTTGACTAAAAGAGGGAGTTGTTGCTTTGTTGTTGCCACTTGAAGAAGAAGAAAAAAGTGCAAATTTTATTGGACCGTTTGGCTTTGAGCAATTAAGAATGCTAGAATTGATCATACACTCGAAAAAACATCTAGAAGGCCTCTTACTCTGGTTGCGGATAAAGAAATATGATATTTGTACAGCTATCTTGTGACAAATGATATTTATACAACTATCTTGTGACAAATTTTAGATAATTCTCTTTTCTACTCATAAGATGTTCTTGTCCTCTCATTTTCTTTTTATCTCACTATTATGTTTTACAAGTAAAAAGATAAAAACAAAAGTTGTCATCAAATGGTCAAAATAGATGGATGTAGAAGATAAGTAATAGTGGTGAAGGGTCCTGCCTCATACCTTGTTCCCAAATTTTGTTCAATTGTTTGCATTGCTCTTGCCTTTGCCTTAACATTAGCTTTACTTCGCTATGCGTATAGGTCCCCCTCCCTTTTCCATTTACCCATTTATAATTGAAGAGTGTTATTTGAGCATTTACCATTTATATGGTAAAGTCCCGCCTCACAAAAAATGGGGCATGGCGGACCAATTTGAGGTTGGACTCAAACATTAGCCTACCCTGCACAGTAAGTACTAGCTAAAAGTGTAATTGATAAATCATAGATGTAAAATATGTTGAGTGTTCTTAATTTCAAATGGCAGAAAAATCAAAATGATAAGTGTGATTGATAAATGTGTGACTAAAATTTATTTATTATATTTGTTCTGTCAAACAGAGGCGGATCTAGACTTTCGATATTGGTGTGACTAAAATAGCAAAAAAATATATATATATTAACAAAGTGAATTAATTACACATGAGGCACAATAGCAAAAATGATTTGGACGTGTTGTTTTTACAACGAGTATTGAACCCAAGACGCGGTACTAGTAAAAGCACGTTCTACCTCCAGGTCAAGTAAAAATACATGAAACAAAATGCAACATATATTGTATATAATGCATTATTTAAAGGGTTAATTATGTTTCTAGTCCCTATAAAATAGCGACCTTGTAAGTTTAGTCCCTACTTAATTTTAATAGCATTTTTAGTCCCTATAAAAAAAAATTACTTATAATTTTAGTCCCTGCTAAAACAAAGTTTGATTAATTATCCTTAAACTCTTAAATTTTTGAACGATTTTTTTGAGACAAGATTAGAACACTATGAAAGGTTCGTTTACTAAAATTTAGAATTTTCTGACATGAAATGAATTAAATATGAATTTTTTAAAACGACAAAAGTTAAAGATAAAAAGTAATAAAATCTGGATGTAGAAATCAAATTTTGCGATAATTTTTTGCGGACGAACTTTTAGTAATGTTCTAAACATGTCTGCAAAAAAATTGTTCAAAAATTTAAGAGTTTAAGCATAAATTAAACAAATTTGAATTGAGTAGGGACTAATACTCAGTGCAGAAAAACAAAATTAGGGACTAAAAATGTTATTAAAATTAAGTAGGGACTAAACTTACAAGGTCACTATTTTATAGGGACTAGAAACATAATTAACCCTTATTTAAATCTAGTATATGAAGAAAAAATTAGGTAAATATAATCTGGTGTGGCTACATGCACACTATGCCTTACGGTGGGTCCGCCTCTACTGTGAAATCAAATATAACAAAAAAAAAACATATACATGGAAATTTTTTTTACAAACCTATTTTTATTGACTAGTCAAGTAAAAAAGTTGTTTTTTAAAGAACATATGGGTCAACCTATTTTACCACCCCTAACTGTTGATGTGTGACAAGTAAAAAAGTTGTTTTTTAAAGAACAGATGAGTCAACCTATTTTACCACCCCTAACTGTTGATGTGTGACTAAGGAAAAAAATGGTTAAAATAAAAAATTGTATATACCGTGTATGCACATACGGTAGTCGGACAATTAAAAAATTGTCCAAATAACATTTCTTATATGTTTTTTTTTTTTTTATAAAAACATTTCTTATATGTTGATGCATGTGCTTTATGTTGGAGGAAATGGAGGTGAATCTATAGAGTGAGAACATTATTACTTTGTTTAAATTGTTTTTTTTCCTTAATGCCTTCATAACACTGGTTAAGAAGGTAAACCAAGAAAGTTTTAAATTAAAAATAATATTTTTTAAACTTTTGAGAAGCTGCACAAATTCCAATGTAATATTGCTATATTTGCATCCTTAGAGCATACACATCGCCTGTCCATATGGGTGTATCACACTAACCAATGCTGTTGTGTCATAATATCATGGATAATTGGCTTTAGAATTGAGTAGTTAAACTATCCATGGTAGCAGTGCATTACTACGTTCCTTTTCCTGTAATTGTCAGATTTTGTAATACTTTTGAGTTTTATTTCTTTTAATTAATAGTATATTGTAAGATAAGTGTGACCTATTTTAGAGTTTTGGAGGAGTGGTATGGATATTTTAAACTTTTGAATACCCATACCACCCATATGGGAAGTGTGAAGTAATGTATTATGTGGGACCCATTTATACCACCCATATGGGTGGCATGGATGTGGTTGCTCTTAATGCTTAAATGACATCAATTAGCATTTCCCTTTCTCTAATACTTATAAGAATTGATATGAGAGTAAAATATATTGAGGGACTAATATGTGAGTATTAACATACTATTTCAACGTCAATGATTATTTTGATTAACAAAATCTATAATCATAAAATATTTTAAAATTTTAATACATTGAAATATTATTAGAATTATTTCTTCACATTCAAAGATTAAATGGTTAAATATGTCAATTTCTCGTTTTAGTCCCTCTAAAAAATTTCTTTAACTTTTAATCCTTCAAAAAAAATTCCATTTTCACTTTTGGTCACTCATTTAAAGTAAACTCATATGTAGAATTCATATTTTTGAATCAAATTTTGAAGAAAAATTCTTTATATTATAAGAATCTTACCCAAAAAAAAAATATTTTTTTTAACAATACATGACTTTAATATGAATTTTTATATTTTTGAAGGTTAAAAATTCATATTTAATTTTTGTTTTGTTAATTTTTTTTTTTTTGGAATTTTTTTTACAATATTCTACACATTTATGCACAATTTCATTAAAAAATAAAAAAAATAAACTTAAAAATAGGGACCAAAAGTAGTGATTGAAAATTTTATAAAGACTAAAAGTTAAAGAAAAATTTTAGAGGAATTAAACCGAAAAATTAATATATTTATAAGGATCAAAAACCTATTTAACACAAGATTAAAATCATCCTTTTATTGGAAGTTAAATATAGGAAACTTTTATTGAAAACAACAACTTTTAACTTTTAAAAAGTTAAACTAGTATGGAAACTCGTGCCAAGCACGGGCTAGAATTTCGTCATACTTAAGAGAGAGGATATTGTGATATATCAAATGCAGTTCAAGCTCAATATATACAACAAATAAATGAATGAATTCATACTTAACTTTTTTTTTTTTAAGCAAAATAGAAAATATAATAAATAAAAACAAGAGATACAAAGACTGGGGGGACATGAGACCTGACCCAGGAATAGCCCAAACGGGAATACAACATATAAAACAGTCCAAGAGGATCAACTCTAATCTATCTTAACAAAAATTCACTAGTCATAGGCGCAACCCAGTGAACCCGCGTACGGGCGCGAAACCAAGTTACAAAAAAGAATGAAAAGTGAACATTCGCAACAATAGTTAGAGTTCATATGGCGAATGGATCGACCGCCAACACGGTAACAAAATCCAAGTGCCCACAACTCCCTGTTCAACAGCAAGCATAAAATGCTCTTTCGAGCAATACAACGCGTTAAAACTCAGATCGAGGGATGAGTTCAATACGTCAGAAACCAGACCCTTTCGGGTTAAACGAACCAGACCCTTTCGGGTTTTAGAACAAACCAGACCCTTTCGGGTTTTCGAAACAATCCACTTCAAAATAGGCCAAATCTGATTCCACCAGTCCATGAACAACAATACTGCACAACACAACAGAGCAAGAAACAAAACACAACACAACACATAACAGAAACAGCAAACAAAAGAAAGCAACCTTCAATAACTCCGATGCGGTGGCCGCAATACAACAGCCAAGAAACTGCAGATCTCAACAGATCTGAAATAAACCAGATATCTAAGGCTGTGCAAGGTGAATACGAAGAAGCTAAAAACAGAGCAGCAAAACACCACCATGTTCAGCAACGACCCACCACCCAGAAGATCGCAAACCACCACCAGAAAGCTATAAAAGGGTCCCGTCAAAGCCTCAACAGCTGACCCATGAACCGAACTCAACCCCACCCCTACACCGGAACGGAACAGGTGCGGATCTAGCAAGGAACAGATCTGCAAAACGGCACCGACAGGAAAAGGGTGGTGCGGCCGCTAGAACAGCAAGCACCACCACCAAAACCATCTACATCTTGTTTAAATTGATTTGGATTTGGATGTGGTATCATTCTCACATGTGTGGTTGAACTTTCTCGAATGTGTCGATTCACACCAGTGGTTGGTCCTTCAGAAGGCCTAACAGTTGTATGATATCTCAATTTAACATTGTGAGAGAGTGCACGGGCGTGGTTCTTTGTGGTGGATCACGAACACATATAGTCTGACATTTAACAAAGAGATGTGAATGTATCAAGTGAGTAAAATTCCAGTGTATGTAGGAGTAGATGTTGAACTACATATAAATGATATGACCCTTACACCTAATGTCTTAAAATTTTGGATGAAGATGTGATGTCAATCTCAATTGTGTAGTTGTTTTTAGCCTAATATGATTCAATTGTGTAGTTGATATTAGCCTAATATGATTATGCAACCCAATAGTCTCTAACGGAACTCTCGACATTATGATAAATTATTTTGTTAGTTTTTGGGATTTGTTTAAATTTTAGTTTCTGGATGTCATTCGCGTTCATGCAAAAAAAAAGATTATTTAATCTCTGTTATTTCAAATTGCTTCACTTTTGTTCTTTGGTAGGATCTGACGATGGAAAAATGTAAATGTGTTCTACTGAGTTGACAAAATACATGTTTATTTTACAATTTGAATTGATGTGACATTTTTTCTTTAATAAGTATACTATTTTGGTAACATATCTTTAAAATTACCAACAACTCACTATTTCCTATACTCTCGCGAATGAAACTAACATTCCTTAATTTTATTTCCTTATCATTTCTCCCTCATGTTCTAATTTCTTTTTATTGTTCTTTTTTTTTTAATTTACTTTCTATCTTTTCATGAAATAAATGAACAATCCCATAATAAAAAAAATTAACAAAAATATTTATCTATGAAACCGCTACCAACTCACCTTTTTTTACCAAGTTGTGCCTCGGTCTGACTTTATTTGGATGCAATAGTAGATGTTGAGAAATGCATGAATGATATGATCAATATAACTAATGTCTTATGGTTTTAGGTGACGATATGGTGTCAATCTCATATGTGTGGTTGCTCTTAACCTAATGTGATGATACAATCCATTGTAGGCTCCCTCAGAACTCTGAACAGTACGATGAACGGTTTGGTTAGTTTTTAAATTTCATATGTTTAATTTTTATATCCAATTTAATTGTTTGGGTGCCATCTGTTTTAATGCAACATTTTTTAACCAATTTCTATTATTTCAAATTCTTTCTATTCTGATCTTTGTTAGAATTTAACCAAATAAAAACGCTGATGTGTTATGTTGCGTTGACAAAATACGCGTTTATTAGACATTTTTAAATGTTCAAACATTTTTTTAATTGTGTCTAATTTTTTGGTAAATTAATAACCCATAAATCTTCAACTCCTTCAACATACCCATAAAATCATCAACAATTCACTCAATCTAAAGTTTCTTTTTCATTAGACATATTTCTCAATCTCAAATATATTTTTCATCTTCTTTCATTTTCTAGTTTTCATTTTCTCTTTTCACGAAAGAAAAGAACATAAACCTCCCTCCATTCGATTACAATCAAATCACCGTTTTGACCATGTTGTGCCTTCGTTTAACCTTATTTGACTATGTCACATAATTAAAGACGCGGAGACTCCACACTTGAGGGTGAGATGTTAATGTGTCAAATTTGAGTAAAACTTATACAATGGATGAAAGAGTAGATGTTGAATAATATATAAGTGAGATTATCCACATACATGGATCTAAAAAATTTAAATGAAAATGTGGTGTCAATATGAAATTTGAACAAATATGTGTTATGTTGAGTTGATAAAATACATGCTTATTAGACATTTATAATTGATGTGACATTTTCTTAATGAGTCTAATTTTATGGTAGCATAATTATTCAATAATCTTTAACTCCTTCAACAAACTCATAAAATTACCGGTAACTTACTATCTTCACTCATCATTTCTTTCGTCTTCTTTCTTTTTTGTAATTTACTTTCTCTTCCCTAGTCATTTATTTCCCTCATGAAAGAAAAAAACAAAACATTTTTTGTAACTTACTATCTTCCCTCATCATTTCTTTTGTCTTCTTACTTTTTTACCATGTTGTACTGACACCTTATTCGGCTATTTCACCATATCATAGACACAGAGAGTCTCACATTTAAGGGAGAGATATTAATTTGTCATGTGTGAGTTAAACTTTTATATTAGATGCAGGAGTAAATATTGAGCAAGATGTAAGTAAGATGACCAATATACCTAATTTCTTAAGTTTTTTGATGAAAATGTGCTGTCAATATCATTTCTTAGGGTTTCTTTTAACCAAATATAATGATCCAACCCATTGCAGACTCCCTTATAACTCTGAACTTTATGATGAACTGGTTTGTTAGTTTTTTGATTCCATTTGCTTAATTTTTTTTAATAAATATAAAAATTATTTAAAATAAAAATTCAATTTTTTTTAATAAATATAAAAATTATTTCAAATAAAAATTCAAAAATTAGAATAATTTAAAAAAGTTAAAATAAAATTACATTCATAATATACATATTGATGCATCCATGAGAACCATATCTAGATAGAACAGATGTGTGTCACAGATGACATCATGAACGAACCAAGCATGAATGATTCGAACAACTTTGCTTCATGATTCTATGACCGAATTGATCTCACAGAAGTTATCGGATCTTGGTTGACATTTTTTTTGGAGTTTGACAACATTCTTTGGAAGAAATATGCATGTGAAAATGATGAAAGAAACATATACTATATATAGGAAAATAATGGAAGCAAGTTACATTTTAAACAAATAAAAAATATGATGCGAAATTGGTTAATTCTAAAATGTTTAATTGGCTCACAACATAAAAAGTGACGCATGTTATACTCTAATTGATTTACATATTAAAATTGGTACTATGCTATAATTTTATTGGTTCACTTGTGTAATGTACAATTCAACATATAAAAACTTGTGATGATTTGCTTAACTCTGACCAGTTAAAAATTAAAACAAAGGATATATGGTTTGATTTGATTGGTTGAAAAAAAAAATGATAAAGACATTTTTCTCCACCTAACAGTACTTAATCAATGATAATTGATTATGGAGCAGTGCTATTTAGTACGGAGACTTGCCGTACGAAATTTAACGAATAGGCACAACTACAGTTTTTCTTAAATAATAATAAAGTTAATACAACAGTCCCACTTTCCACAATACACAGCTGGTTAGTTCATATTAATTTTTTAAAAAAAATAATAATATAATACTCCAACTTATTGGAATACATGAGTTGGTTGTAGTTAAAATCAATCCGTAAACTAATTCGTAAATTTTCTCTTTGTATATTTTCGTACTATTAAGCATTACTCTTGATTATAAATGCAATTTTTTGAACAAAAGTTCCATGTATATCACGTCAAATTAAAGTGAGATTTTTTATATTATTTGGTGATTAATGTTATCAATTTTCCCATAAAAGAAATCTCGTATTATAGGAGTGTACCATTTTCATTTATTGTGAATTGAGATTTGAATGAGTTTATAATTTTTTTTTTAATATTCTTTTTTAGTCATTTCATGTTTTATACATTACATAAACTAAACAAATAAAAAAACATCAAATAAGATGGAGAATGTGAAGATGTCACATATATTTTTGATTTGAAGTAAGAAAAATGTTTATTATATAAAGAGTAAAGAAAAATAATTTACGTGTTCATTCTTAAAAAAAAAATACGTGTTCAATAATGTACAAAATAGGAAATTATGTGATGACGTTTGTAATAACTTAGAATATGATGCAAATATACAAAAGCATACATTTGATTGACTAATTATATTAAAATGACACATCTTACATTGAATTAGTTTAAATAATAAAAGGTGATGATTTAATAAAATTTGATTGGTTAACCTAATATGTATAATATATATGGAGTAGGCGGCAAACGATGGATGTTTGTGCAGGACGTCAATCTAGTTGGACTGTTGTGGATTCATCTTGATATCCTCACTACCTCTTTGCTTATAAAAAAATAAATAATTATGTATGATTTTTTTTTTAAATTAAAACAATAGTTAAAATGATTTTCCTCACATTGCTTTTTAGCTACATGATTTGAAATCAACCACGTGATATTGTTTTCCTCTCAATATCAGACTCAAATATTAGCTATACGTTTTTTTTAAAATACCCGTAATCTCTATTTTAAAACATACGTTTTTTTTAGCTATACGTTTTTTATGACACGAAGAAATAATTAATACTCTTTGGAAATTTAAGATGACATGTGTACTCTTGAAATATGGAAAGGCTTTTGTTAATAGAGAGATTAGTTGTTAGATTAATTTTTTTCTTTATAAAAAAATTAATTTTTTTCTTCTTTGTTCGAGTTTGTACCAACAACCTCTAACATCATGGAAAAAACACAATCAAAGAAAACCAATAAATACGTTGATTTATTTAATCGATATTACAATTAAATGCTAACATGATTTTGCATCTTTTGTAAAACAATAAAATGAGACTACTTATAACATTATAATTAAATCAATTGTATAATGAATAATCTGACATAATTTTGGGATCCAGTTTTTTTTTTTTTTAAACAAATTGACCATAAATAATTTGAATTAATTCAATTTTATAAGCAATTCAATGGTCATTGCAATGACATCAATTGTACATTTCTTATTTGAGAAAAGACAAAAATGGAAATTAAAGATCAAGGAAAAAATGTCACGTCAACATGCTATGTTATTGTTGAAAGTTGAGAGGAAAAGCATTTAACATTTTGCTTGTTAGGAAGTTATATTTGTTCTACCTACAAATTTACATTTGGCTTACTTCATTTGATTGGTTGAGAAATCAAAAAATGATGATAAGTTGATGGCTGCCATTGAAACATGATTAATAAGTAATCGAAAATTCATTTAGTTTTGTCAATTATAAGAATTTTACAACTTTCCGCTTATAAATAAGGTAATTAATAAAAATATTATTGCATGTTTACACAAACACATTGTCTTGTCAAATATATCACATGTGTAAACTTTTTTATGAGGTATATTAGTGTTTGATGCTCTTTAGAATGTGAAGATGAGATGTTCTTTTAATTTTTAGGAAGACATTTGCATATAATAGAGATGTCTTCTTGTGGTCTGTCAAAAAACTTCTCAAATAAAAAACTAAAATATTACATGATAAAAAAAAAAAGTTAACTGAGGAAGTGAGATATTAAGCTACAATCCAACACAAACAAAATACAAAATCAAACTGTTAGTAGCATGAACCAAAAAACTATCATTAAATAGAATTAAATTTGCAGTATATACCTTTGCAATATCATTTTTGAAAAAAAAGGAATTGGTGTAAAATATGATGAAATATTTAATCTGATTATTCTTAGAAAAGTAATAATGCACGTTTAGTGGAAATTATATTGTTTGATTATTTATAGGAAAAAGGATAATGAGTATTTATTCCCTAAAAAAAATTATATTGTGTGTTAACTCTACAGTTCCTAGGAGAAATGAACTTTACTAATTCAAATTTCAACCGTGAAGTAAATAAAATTCAGATTCTCTCAAAAAAATTATTTATTTGATGGAGTTAATAAACGACTTGAGCCAAAATACCTGATTTTCATTTTATTAAATTATTATAGTAATTACAATTTCAAAATCAATCAATTTAATTTTTCAAGTTTGTAGAAGTGTTGTGAAATAATTGTTTTTTTGTAGAAATGATGGATGAAGCGAAGATTATGGAAAGAGTTAAATATGGAGTCGGTTTTAAAGCATATCTGATTATTAGTTTTAATAATAGAATGAATGCATTGAATACAAAAATTTGGATTTGAATAAAACAATTAATATTTTTCTCTAAAAAAACATAATAATTTAATAATCTTTAATTAGGATATTAATTTTAATAATTGTACGAATTCATTTATATATTTAATTTGGATAAAGAAATAAAACATAAATGATTACTGGGTTTATTATTTTTTAAAATGCACTTAAAATTTTAGGATAGCACCTTGCTCCCTTTTAGTTAAAGAAAAATGAACTTTTTACCGAACAAAATAAATTAAAGATGTCATAAAAACGATTTTCTTTTTTGACATATACAGAAAAATATCATTTTCCTCTCAAAAAAAGATCATTTGGAAGATGTCACTCCAAAGTTATCAATTCAACCTGTTTTGTAAAAATGAGATGCATTTCTTCTTGTCTATCTGGTTTCCATCTCAAGTATAAAGTAGGAAAAATAGAGAAAAATCAAATATAATCACCAAAGAAAATATAAAAGAGCAAATTATCAAAAGTAAAATAAAAACATAAGAAATATAAGAAAAGTTAAACAAAGAAAAATAAATAGGTAAAAAAGGTTGCGAGTATCGAGAGATTAAAACAAAACAAAAGGGTTATAAAAATCCTCGATATATTTTTTGATTGATATGTGATGCATTTCTTCTTTTCTCTTGATTGACTTCCATGTCCAAACTAAAGATCCAGTCTAAAACAAAAAACTTATAAACACAAAAAAAAAATTGAAAAGAGAGAATATGAATAAGAAAACAACAACATAAGAAATCACAATACCAAGTAACAAAAGAATAAGAAATGTTAAATAAATTAAACAATAAAACAATAAAAAATAAGAAATAAATAAAATAAAAGAGAATGGGGTTGAAATCAATGATTTTTTTTATGGAAGAAAGAGGTAGATGAAAATAATGAAAATCAAATTGTCTATATATAATAAAGAATATGTCATAATCAACTTTGATTGGTTGATGAAAAATAAATGAGTCATATGATTCATTTTGATGGGCTAATAGAAAATGAATGAGTAAAGATCCATTTTGATTGGTTGATGAAAAAACATTAAATGAGATGTAGAATATGAAGATGCCACGTGTACTATTGCTTATAAATATATACACGTTTTCACAATTCTCAATACAATCTTTTTAATTTTGTGTTCTTAACTAGTGCCAACGAA
This sequence comes from Medicago sativa, assembly GCF_051527215.1. NCBI lineage: Eukaryota > Viridiplantae > Streptophyta > Magnoliopsida > Fabales > Fabaceae > Medicago > Medicago sativa. The sequence goes on from NC_140753.1 coordinate 8,695,213, forward strand.
CACTAGTTAACATTTTCCAAAAATAAAAACTTTGAATACCCTTCGTAGTGGGAATAGGAATAGAGTCACGTGAAAGGCGTGTGGGACATAGTCGGCGTGATTCTCACGCAAATACAGCGAAGCAATGCAGAAAATCAAGGGACGACTCATCCGTAGTTTCCGAAACAATATACCCCATCAATCAAATCAAATCAAAAGATTTACACAACGAAATTAATAGCGAAGCTTCTAGAAAAATATAAAGTACATTGCAATAAGATTAGGAGAAGTTAGTTTCACACAGAAACAAAAAAAGGGTTTATCGATTCCAAAACAGAGAAACACACAAACACTCAAACATGTCTGGTATTGCTCGTGGTCGTCTTGCTGAGGAACGAAAATCATGGAGGAAGAATCATCCTCATGTAATTTCCTACATTTTTCTCTGTTTTTTATCGAATAATTTACTTTATATGTTTTTTATTGATTTTTGATTTCAATTTAGGGTTTCGTTGCTAAGCCTGAAACTAATCCTGATGGCACAATCAATTTGATGGCATGGCATTGCTCTATTCCTGGAAAGGCTGGGGTAATCGCATATCTTTATACATTATTTGCATTTAATCTTAATAATAACCTCTGTAGCACCAACACTTCTAATCGAAGGCAAAGGTGTGTCCGATGTTTGACACGTTTGTCTGTGTACTATGCCGACACATGTGATTGTATTGAATCATGTAATTTTCTCAAATTATTATTTGTGTTGGGTCTCCGACACATGTGATTGTATTGAATCATGTAATTTTCTCAAATTATTATTTGTGTTGGGTCTGGCTTGTGTTTGTGCTTCATAGACGGTTATGCTTTTTGATATTTTGTTTTGAGAAATACCCTAGTTGTCATATCATATGTGCCTGAATTTATGTTAGGACGACTGTAAATATAAAACAATCAAGGGATAACTAGAATTGGATTGTTGCCTTGTTGGTGAGAGTAATTTAGTTAACAATCTATTGTCAGAAGTGTCTTGTTGGAGTTTTGCGTTTGTTAGGACTTTCATGTGATTGCAGATTGTTTTATTAGCACTGTTAATTGAATTAGTGATAGTGTGGCATTGAATATTCCCAAGTTTGAAGGACTTGTAGTTTAAGGATGCTATGATTGTAAGAAACTCACCTGTCTAGTTGAATAATACTCCAAGCTTATTCCGTATGTAATATGTATAACCTGAACATTGTTGTAAAATAGCAGCTATAGTGCTATGGTATAGCGGAATTTGAAAAAGTCGCTAAAACGTTGTCAAATAGTGGCTATAGCAGCGCTATAGCCCTATTTTGCATAACGTAATTTGATCAAACTGCGATTTTCCAAGACCGCGATTGACAACACCGACTTTAACTAAAACGTGTTAAGAATTAACATTGCATAACGTAATTTGATCAAACTGCGATTTTCCAAGACCGCGATTGACAACACCGACTTTAACTAAAACGTGTTAAGAATTAACATGGTATGTTGGAAAAAGTAACGACTTTTCTCCTAAGGTGTTGCATATTTTTTTATTTCATTAATCAAGTATTGGGTTATGGCTATTAGTTTTGCTTATTGACTCTCGCCCTGGGACTTATTTTGTATAAGCTCATCCATTTGCAGTGCCATTCTATGTCTCTTTGTTATTATTTCTTATCTTGTTGCCTGTGATTGAACGGGTTTTCTAAATAATAATTTATTCGTCCACTGAACATTTGACTGAAGGATAGTAAAATAAGAAGTGGCTCAACTGCATTTCAATTTTATTTATCCACCAAAGAGTTTTAGATTGGTTTATGATACACATTATGACGTAATTTGATCAATGTAACCTACCCCACTCAGTGGAATGAGGCTTGATTATTGTTATTGTATTGAAGAGTTTTAGATTTGTGGTTTGATGGATTGACCAAACACTAGTAATATTCCTTCAATGAAATCAAGTCCAGTAACCTGGTAAAAATTGAAAGCAACCAATGTTGAAGAACAAAATAAATCCTATCACAGTCTTGGTGCATTGCAAAATTTTCAACCGATTTCCTATATCTTTTCTCTTAAGGATTCAGAGTAGAATTGGTATCCTTCAATAATCACACACACCACTTTTATGAAACCCATTAGGGAAAATTCGAAATATGGTAAAGCCATCAGCACCTAACTACCTAGTTAACAACTCGTGATTGAAATTATTAAAATGAATAATTTAACAACTCATGCCAACGCTTTCTTGACGCTGATTCATCCTGCTGCATCCATACTTTATTTCTGATACTGGTGTTGTACAATGGAATTATATTATCCTGTATGATAAGAGCTAACTGATTAGTTCAATATGTAACCATCAATATTTACAATTGATGTTAACTGACAAGGTCTTGAAAATCACTCAAACATGTTATCATTGAAAGCTTATGCTAACAAATAACGATCTCTTGCTTCATGCTTATGCTTATTATTACTATTATGTTTGTAAATGTTGAGTGGTTGGTCAGTAGTTTGGACACTATTAATTACTTCATGCTTATGCTTATTATTACTATTATGCATGTCACATTCTGCTACCTGAGGTTATGCCTTGTATTAGGTTTACAATTGAATGATCTGCTTGCTCAACATTGGGCACTGTTATTTATTTCATTGTAATTATTTTGCATGCATTTGCCGCAGACTGATTGGGAAGGTGGCTATTACCCACTGACTATGGTCTTCAGTGAAGACTACCCTAGCAAACCACCAAAGTGTAAATTCCCTCAAGGTTTCTTCCACCCTAATGTGTATCCATCTGGAACTGTTTGCTTGTCTATACTTAATGAGGATAATGTAAGTATGATTCTTTTGATGAATGCATGACCATTTGAAACTATTATAATGTCATTTCACATGCTTCTGAATCTGTGGATTTACATTATCATTCTTGCATGTTTAGGGGTGGAGACCAGCTATAACAGTGAAGCAAATCCTTGTGGGTATCCAAGACCTGCTTGATCAGCCAAACCCTGCCGACCCTGCCCAAACAGAAGGATATCATCTATTCATCCAGGTAGATAACCTGAAATACCCTTCATTTTTCAAATGGATATACGGCCCACTGTTCCGTAAGAATTGTTAATATGTTTGCTCTTCAAGTGGCATTTTATCTTATTAACACAGTGCAATAAGAGTAGGTGCTGAGAAATTGTTGTATTTGCAACATGTAATGTAGAACTATAGCCAATTAGATTAGGGTGCTTAAATTATGTTTTGCTAACCCGCCCTAATTAGCACTTTTCCCCACGGCTTAGGTCATTTGGACCTACCATGAAACCAGTCCTCCAGGGTGCTTGTATTTGTTTGTGATTACTGAAATTTGTCCTTACGTAATAATATTTTCTGTAGGATGCTGTGGAGTATAAAAGAAGAGTCAAGCAGCAAGCAAAGCAATACCCGTCTATTATCTAGTGCTATATGTGCTCACTTTAGGAAATATCCTAGTATGGCAGCTGTTGTTTTACCATTTCTTGCTCGGTGCTAAAATTGTTGTGTGATTGTTGACTGCTATGACATGCAGACGCTTTTTTGGTTTTGACTATTTTTATTTACTCAGGTCTGGATAACATGTTAATATATGACAATTTGAAAGTCAACGAATAATACTTGTTGGCGATACTTCACTGGTACATTTCCTATAGAAATGGATAATTTACTATTATATGATATTATGACTGATGCGCCGAAACTTTTTCCTATTCTGAATTTGTTGTTTCCGTGAAGATTAACAATAGATGTACTTGGTCAATTGGTTTGTTGGACCCTTTATACATCCCATGGCAAGATAAACTTTCAATGAAATTTTGCTTCTTATCTTAGGTGATGAAGCATTTCCCTGTAAAAATGTGCTTCAGTGTCGCTGTGGTAGTACTGCAACTGCTGCTTAATTGGCCTTGTTGACTCCTCCCCCAAGAAACGAATTGGGGAGTGTTCAAAATTTTAGTTATCCGCTAAAGTGTAAGGATGACTTTTCATTGTATGTTAGTTTTTCCGTTCTTCTCATGTAAATGTACATGCTAATATCTGAATGTGGCATGTATTCATGTAAGAGAGTGGAATTATGCGAGTTTTCTCCCGATTCATAACATTTGGAAGCTCATACCTCTTGAATCACTTGATCTTTTTGATTCTATGCATTAAGAATATTATTATCCATTAAAATTCATGAGGTGTATTATGCTAAATGTATTTCCTTCCGATAAATGTTGCTTGCTAAATGTGCTACATATAATGCTTGTTATTGATTCCTAAAGCATGGGATTCCCTTTCCATAACATTTTGTTTAATTGTATTGGTGTCTATTCCCTATTGGCAGAGAGCCAGAGAAGCACCTAAAACTTGGATAAGGTAAGGAAGCATAGTTTTGCTTAAAAAAATTTGTGCCCTGTTTTCTCAAATAGGTTAAATTTCAGTAATGCGGCCACTGTAACATGCGACGTCCTCGTTTATTTTTGACAACAATGTCCTCGTATCGTATATATTGCGTTTCATAATTCAAAATGCGACAAGTTCCTAAATTTCTTTTTTACGTATTTTGAGAGTTGGCCTTTGTTGTATTGTATGCTTTTTAATTGTTTGAGCAAAGTGCTATACAAAAGAACATCCAATTTGTTTCAGAAATTCAATTCAACCCTCTTTCACAAATTTCACAAATGGTCTTCCTGTAAGATGTGCTAATTCATCATCATGTTGTTTTTCTAAAGCTTCCACGATGGCCAATTCAATTTCAACTATTGCCTGTCATCATTATTTTCCAGAAAATCAAAGTCATTTAAACTCGTCAATAAAATTTCTTGTGCTGAAAGTCTATTTAATAAAAGCAATGATTCTTTTTTCAAGACTAATTATGATAGGTATTTGTTTATATCAAAATTATAGACATGTTCAAATGCAAGAATTTATTTGAAAATCTGACGTAGCAATATAACCAGTTCTTTTACATGTGGTGATGGTGCTGACGGTGGACAAGATTTGAGGAAGGCCTGTAATTTTTATGCAAAGCTTTGTGCTGTATATTGAAGCAGAAAGATGTGCAGCTCTACAAAGCTGTGGAAAATATTGAACTAGCCATATTAGAACCATTGAATAATATTTGTAGTTTGATAAACAAACACAATAACAATTTCACATACGGAAAAAATAAATTTGAAATGTAACAAGTAAAGTGATAAAAGTGATTGAAATAATGATTCTCGTTGGTCAAGTTTCAATGATTGAAGTTTCAGATGCAAATGCAATCTTTTACTCCCTCCGTTTCTAATTATAAGTAAATTTTACTTTTTAGGTTCATGCAATTAATGATGCATGTGGTTTATAATATGGACCACATACATTATTAATTGAATGAACCTAAAAAGTCAAATTTGCTTATAATTAGTAATAACGGAGGGAGTATTTACTTTTGTAAGACAGATGAAAAGGTGGAACATTCAGTCAGTTTATATATTGACTTTTTAATGAAGCTGATAGTAATTAATAGCAATTGCATTGTTGAATATTTTCAACTTTAATCATGGTAACCTTGCAATAATAAACCAATTGTATAAATTGAATAGAACAAGGACAACCAATAAGTATATTTAAGGACAGGAACATTCAGATAAAAAGTGGTGCATAACCAAAATATATCTAGTACAGACAAGCAAAATTCAAGACGACAAACAATGCATAACCTGCATTAAAATTCTACCGAGCTAAATAAAATAAAAGTATTTTAAGAATAAATGAATAATACCTAGGAAGTATATTTTGACATTGAATCTTGATATCGGAATCAATCTCATTCCCTAGATTTATGCATAGTGTTTTCATCTTCTGGTGAGCACTCTTAAAAACAAGGTGTAGTATATTCATCTGTCTCAGACAGATACTTTGTAGCCCTCTTATGAGTGGCAGCCTGGAAAAAATATTAGTGGTTAATTAAACCGAAAAGTGTATTCAATTAAAAATTCTCATCATCGTCATAAAAAAATTGAGTTGCTATATCTTGGAAATAACGACAGAAAGTGATTTTCGCCTCAGGAGTTGAGATATCATGATGAAGGCTGTAAAGCTCAACGGCAGGTTTCAACGCAGGCGCTGCATGACCGGATGCTGATCTAAAATCCTCAATAATACCAGAGGAAGGCGACTCATCAAGGGAGGTGTGGTTCTCATAGTAGCCGATTCTGATTAGATGACCAAATTGAGCCGTATTAGATCAAACAAAAAAGTCAATCTATTTGAAAGTAAACAAATGACAACTGAAAATAGTTAATTGACTAGTACAGAGGGTCTATTTGTCATAACTTTTTTTGTGAACAAAAGAACTTCGATTAATTTCATAGTCAACCGCACGAAATAACTTCAAAAAAATTAGAAAACTAGATGCTGTTAATCAATTTAAGTTACATCGATTGAATAAAAGAGATGTCGATGATACCTTCAGGCAGATATATCAGCCACTTGGACAAGAACACGGCCAAAATGCTCTCGCTTGGAATCTCGAACATCAACAATCAAATCATCTCTATGGCTATCTGGAAAACTATAAAGGTAGTCAGAAAAATTCAACTAGCATAATGTTGATGGATTAGAAAACTACCAAAAAGAAAAGAACTTACAACATATGAGCGTCACGAGATCCAGTATGCAACTTAACGGCACCTTCTTCAGCTGAGCTTTTGAGCTTTAAAAAACATGTATGTAGCAGAATTTGATCAAACCCCGCAATGTTAGAATATAGCAGCTATGAAAAATTGCTATTGTTCCGCGATAAGCTTTTTGGTACAAAATGTTGTCAAATAGCAGCTATTCCAGTGCTATATCACTGTTGTGTATAGCAGAATTTGATCAAACCACTATTTTCTGCGATCCACAAACCTTGATATACATCTAATCATAGTTATTATTCATGCTTAGGTATTCAACTAACTGCTTAGGTATTCAAACACTATAACATTCAAACTAATAAATGGTCCTCAAGACACAGTAAAATTGACTTCACAGAGAACTTATAAAAACAACCTATGGCATTTTTCATAATCTTTTTCAACTTATTTTTCATGGAAACAACTTATAGCTTATACATAAGCGGTTATCATGATGAGTGTGCCATAAGCTGTTTAGTCAAACAAACAAAAATGCAAGAGACATAGTTAGTAAGTTTTACTGATACAAAACTTACACTTAATCATTCATTATGTCTCGCTAGCTAGCGATGATTTGATTATTAAATGTGATTGTGATTATGAAGCAGATTAAAATAAACAAAACAGAATAAAAGAGTGGAAAATGTAGTTTCCTTGTGGTGGAAGAATGCTTAGAATTAAACACGTGGAAATAGAGCATGTATATAGTGATTCAACAGTAGTATTAACATTCTTGTCAAAAATAAAAGGAAATAATAAACAGCGGCAATAGCCCGACCGGTCTTTTTTTTTTTTTTTAAGAAACTAAAATGGGATATATATATATTAACAGCGGTGGTAAACGTTCCTCAGTACAAGGTGTATCAGGGAACCCACCCCAAGAAACAAACCGTCAATACAAAGTATATACAAAACTAAGGTTAGTCGAGACCCAAACAAATCATAGGGTCCGACCACCATCTCTGAGAGCCGTACACAAACTAGCCCGACCGGTCTTAAATATAAATAAAAATTATTTTGTCAAATTGGATAACCGATTATAAACCAAATATATCAGTTATCCAATAAACCCGATGGAAAAATAATTTGCATATTAAATTATTTTGCCTAGTTTTTTCAATTCAATGTAGATTAAATCAATGACTTTGACGTCTTTAACATTAAATATTTAAAGGCATTAATATTTCAAACACTTTTTCCGGTTATATTTATAGGTTGTTTGTCGTCGTATGTTATTCACATAGATGTTATGAGTTTGTTTACAATTCATCCATTATGGTTTTAACAATTTTTAGTTTATTCTCAATCGATGTATTCTATCATTTGAATGAATAAATGTTGTTATTTTAGTTTTTTCTTATTTAAAATAACTCATTCATGCATGGTATTGCCCCATTTGGTGTATGTGGGTTGGAGTCCTCATAGTTGAGGAAGAAAATAGTACCTGCCACCTGGTACAAACAAAAAAACAAATTATTATTATATCATAAAGAGAGACAATAATGTATAAAATTCTTACACTCAAGAACCACGAGCTTCTGGCTGCATTACCCCTCTTCTTTTTTATTTTTTATTTATAAAATGATGAAATTAATATAAAAATACTCAAGCACGGATGGCGTGGGTAATTTAAAAACGAATTTAATTACATGTTTTACACTAAAAAGAGCAATTTTTGTACTTTTAGTAAAATTAAATATACGACGACTTTTGAAATAAAATTACAATGAAAGAATACGATGACATGTGACACACTAAATATAGCAAATATTGTTGTATGCCTTACATTATTCCAGTGATCACACACACACACTGTAAAAAAAAAAAAAAAGTACATCATTTATTACCTTCTTCTAAGTTGCAACACATTACATTTCCTCAAAATTTCAGTTCACACTTACCACAACTACATTCATAGGATCAACAAAAGAAAGACAAACATTCAACAAAACAAAAAAAGTGATTATTAGTAGCAACTTCTTCTAAGCTTAAACCTTAGCAAGTTTAATTGACTTAAGCTCTTGAATCAATTCCACCATATTATTATAAGAAGAACCACCAACTTGAATAGCTTTCTTTGCTTCAACACTCAACTCTTTAACTCTTTTCCTCATAGCAACTTCTTCTTCACCACCTTCCACTTAGAATTAAACACGTGGAAATAGAGCATGTATATAGTGATTCAACAGTAGTATTAACATTCTTGTCAAAAATAAAAGGAAATAATAAACAGCGGCAATAGCCCGACCGGTCTTTTTTTTTTTTTTTAAGAAACTAAAATGGGATATATATATATTAACAGCGGTGGTAAACGTTCCTCAGTACAAGGTGTATCAGGGAACCCACCCCAAGAAACAAACCGTCAATACAAAGTATATACAAAACTAAGGTTAGTCGAGACCCAAACAAATCATAGGGTCCGACCACCATCTCTGAGAGCCGTACACAAACTAGCCCGACCGGTCTTAAATATAAATAAAAATTATTTTGTCAAATTGGATAACCGATTATAAACCAAATATATCAGTTATCCAATAAACCCGATGGAAAAATAATTTGCATATTAAATTATTTTGCCTAGTTTTTTCAATTCAATGTAGATTAAATCAATGACTTTGACGTCTTTAACATTAAATATTTAAAGGCATTAATATTTCAAACACTTTTTCCGGTTATATTTATAGGTTGTTTGTCGTCGTATGTTATTCACATAGATGTTATGAGTTTGTTTACAATTCATCCATTATGGTTTTAACAATTTTTAGTTTATTCTCAATCGATGTATTCTATCATTTGAATGAATAAATGTTGTTATTTTAGTTTTTTCTTATTTAAAATAACTCATTCATGCATGGTATTGCCCCATTTGGTGTATGTGGGTTGGAGTCCTCATAGTTGAGGAAGAAAATAGTACCTGCCACCTGGTACAAACAAAAAAACAAATTATTATTATATCATAAAGAGAGACAATAATGTATAAAATTCTTACACTCAAGAACCACGAGCTTCTGGCTGCATTACCCCTCTTCTTTTTTATTTTTTATTTATAAAATGATGAAATTAATATAAAAATACTCAAGCACGGATGGCGTGGGTAATTTAAAAACGAATTTAATTACATGTTTTACACTAAAAAGAGCAATTTTTGTACTTTTAGTAAAATTAAATATACGACGACTTTTGAAATAAAATTACAATGAAAGAATACGATGACATGTGACACACTAAATATAGCAAATATTGTTGTATGCCTTACATTATTCCAGTGATCACACACACACACTGTAAAAAAAAAAAAAAAGTACATCATTTATTACCTTCTTCTAAGTTGCAACACATTACATTTCCTCAAAATTTCAGTTCACACTTACCACAACTACATTCATAGGATCAACAAAAGAAAGACAAACATTCAACAAAACAAAAAAAGTGATTATTAGTAGCAACTTCTTCTAAGCTTAAACCTTAGCAAGTTTAATTGACTTAAGCTCTTGAATCAATTCCACCATATTATTATAAGAAGAACCACCAACTTGAATAGCTTTCTTTGCTTCAACACTCAACTCTTTAACTCTTTTCCTCATAGCAACTTCTTCTTCACCACCTTCCATCATCACCATAATAGCATTCCCAATATCTTCCCTTTTCACAACCTCACTCCCAAACTCATTCCAATTTCTCCACTCTTTAGCTCCAACAGGAACACCAATTTTCAACACATCAACCACAAGTTTCTCATTGAAAAAATGTTCAGCAAATAAAGGCCATGTCACTGTTGGTAACCCAACATTCACACTTTCAACAACTGTGTTCCAGCCACAATGACTCACTAACCCTCCAATTGCAGGATTTTCAAGGATCAAAAGCTGTGGGGCCCATCCCCAAATCAAATAGCCTTTTCCACTTTCTTTCACTTTCTTCTCAAACTCTTCAAGAAAAACACCACCTTCTTCATTTTCTTCATTTTTTCTAACAACCCAAATGAAATTATGACCTGAATCTTCAAGTGCATGTGCAATTTCAACTAACTGAGAATATGGAAATTTATTCATACTACCAAAACTTACATATAAAACAGAACCATCTGGTTTTGAATTCAACCATTTCAACCACCCTTCTTCTTTTGCACCCTCTTCTTTCTTTGCATACCCTCTTGCAGCTTTATCTGAATCATCTTGATTAGCCCATAAAGAAACAGGTCCAAGTCCCCAACTTTTAGTTCCCATAACTTTCTTATAATGATCATAATAACCACTTTCAAGCTTATAAAAACTATTGAAAACAGAACCAAAACTTTTCTTCTCTGATTCCTTAATCACTTTCATCAACTCAGTATACTGATTCGGACTCCGAAGCCAATCTGGTAATTGCAATCTTGTCATCTCCAATTCATCAGGTAAATCCGGTATAACGAATTTATCAGTATCTGATTCAGCTTTCAAATGAGGTGCATAAACCTCTACAGAATGTGCAGCAGAACGAGCAAGGTAACTAGCACCATGAAACATAATCCTAGGAATACCAAGTTTCTTAGCAACATCAGCTGTCCAAGGAAAAAACATGTCAGTGACAATGAAATCAGGTTGAAGTGTTTCAAACAATTTTTCGATGTCAGGTTGAAGAATGTAAAGTCCCATGTAGATTTTTGGGATCATTTCTTTTGGTGTGTTGACATTGAAAGCTTCTATACCTACTGGGATACCAACTTTTTCAGCTGGGAAATCGATGATGTGTGTTCTAATGGATCTACCACGTGAAGCATCAAGGTTAATGGAGTTTTGAAAAATGGTGGAGTTGTATTTTGTGGAGATTATGGTAACATCTACACCATGAAGTGCAAAGAGTCTTGCCATGTCTACTAATGGAATTATGTGACTTGTTGAGAGAAAAGGTAAGAAAATTGATTTCAACTTTGGTTCAGTTTGATCCTCCATGGTGATAGTGATAGTAGTGATTCTAGTTTTTGGGTTGCAAAGGTTTTTTTGGTCACACACTTGGTACTAGTACTAGGACATTTTGGTTCTTTATATAAGAGGAGTTATGGTAGGTAATAATCTTACAAGAGATGTGTTTTAGTGATAAGAATTAATTAAACAATCTTTAATTGTATTGTTTAATTAAGCAAATTTGATTCTCTGCATGCAACATGTGCAATGGCTTCATAGCCGTTTATCTAAGATCATTGCACATTTAATAATTCAATCGTGGGACACGAGGATTGAATTTTTTATTTTTATTAAAGATTATTACATTTTTCCCATAGATTTAAAGTTTACATTTTTTATTACCAATGTGGGACCTGGACCTGAGTTCATGAAGTACCAACGCGACATTAGTATCATTTATCAGAAACCATATCAACAATACAAATTTTCTCAAAAAAGAGCATCAACTAAAATAGAAACACTAGCAAAAGATTGCTAAGTTTTTATCTATAAACAAGGAAATAAGGACAAAAGTAAACACCTCAATAACTGTTAGTCAATTAGTTGAAGAAAATTGCTTTTAGCCACTTACGGTTTGATCAGAAGTATCTTGAACCGACTAAAATGCCTCGATTAATTATTGTTTGCTTCTGAACGGTAGTTAATTGTCCATCCAAAAACGGCAGTTAACTGTGTGTTGTAGAGAAAAGCATAGTCTGCATGATTTAAATGCAAAATGATGATACAAAACGGCATGTCTAGATATCTCTAAGTCAGAAATACCGTTCAACAAACAATAATTTACCAATAACAGTTATCACTCATAATCAATAACATGAGACCAATTCAATATTATTTCAATAATACACAACTGATTGAAATTCAACAACAATTCAATATTTGGGAAATTGACAACATTAGATAATTTAATTTATATAAACCATTATTTACACTTGAATAGAGGTAAGCGGGCAACAAACTGCGCCGCTAGACTTTTTTGGATGGCAAAACCAATCCTCGTGAACACAACATTCATGGACCTAGGAGACATGACATTGCTATGCATGACCTTTTGAACTCTATGTAGAAGGTCAACAGCCTCTGGTGCTAGGAAACCAAAAGTGTCAAAAGCAAATGGTATAAAATCATGTTGACGTTTTCTCATGTTTGGCCACATTGCTTGACGCGACTTTTAGGGCTGCTTGTCCTACGGTAAAAGGTCTGACACCTAATCCCATAAGTGGTGAAACCCCAGTCAAGTCTACACAAGCATGTTTTCCACCTACCCATCCGTACACCATAACGTCTGCATGCCTCAGTGTTGATCTTCTATCTAGTGGGTCAGTCAGGAAGTTCACATGCACCTCCTTCTTCACTGATATTCCCGCCCGTCTGAATATATCAAAAAGTACATCCCTAACAAAGTCATGTCTGTACTTAAAGCCGAGAAGCTCCTTACAATGAACGGCATGCTCCCCAAAAGTATCCAGACACGCCTTACGACAAACAGGACACACTTCATCAATAGGAAATAGTGGAATCATAAGGCGATATCTAATGATAGTCCAGTCTACTTGAGTTTAGGTAGTTTAACACTAAAATTGTATTGAGAACTTTAAGTTGTTTTGAGGTTGATGAGCGTCTTACTCATTTTGAATAACATGTGATCTTTCAACAACTACTCAATTCCCACACTTTAAGAGGTGAAACAAGAAACTCAATAGGTGTGAAGAGCAAACTCTTTGTAAGTCTGCTGACCAGCCCACTACAATTAATCTTGTTAAAGTGGTAAGAAAATTGCTTTTCTGACATTGAGAAGTTCACAATGACACATGTAAATGACCTAAAAAAAACCCAGCGGTAGTTAACTACCGTTTGCCAAACCGGCGACAGTTAACTGCCGCTGGCCTCAGCGGTAGTTAACTACCGCTGTAAATTGCTTTTCTGCACATGCCCACTTGTTCTGCCAACAACTTCCATTTTTAATTGCTTTTGTTCTTCGTTTTAATTCATGTTCAAAGAAACCCTCAACAATCCTTTCTCTTCGTTCTTCAACTGTAAATTTACAAAATTATGGCATCCTCAAGCAGTACTAGATCTAACCCAAGCTGGATTCGTTGTACCAACATGAATCATAGATCGTTTAAAACGAAGCCGGATTCGTGCTCTGAGGTGATTGACGGAGAAAAGGAGATCGGTCCGAAAACTGGAATTGATTTACAAGGATCGTTTGTGAGGCCGTTAAGGATGGAAGAACAGATCGAAACATTGATTGTATTTCAAACACCCAATTGAACTTTCACACAGTAATACTTTCACTGATATTTGTGTTGTGAAACTCAGTTCAAGCAAATTTATAAAAAATTCCAAAATATTGCTTGATTCCACAGTAGAAAGAGATTATTGGTGTTTGGTGTTTGAAACGATGAAAGAATCGATGAAGAAGGGTGAAAACATACTACTTCAGATTAATTTGTTTCCTTCCATTTGTTATGTGGTAAGGCTTTCAGCTAATGTGTTGCGTGTTTTCTGCAAAATTAAAAAAATCAGAAAAGCAATTAAAAAATGGAAGTTGGTGGCAGAACAAGTGGGCATGTGCAGAAAAGCAATTTCCAGCGGTAGTTAACTACCGCTGAGGCCAACGGCACTTAACTACCGTTTGCCATCGCCGGTTTGACAAACGGTAGTTAACTACCGCTGGGGGCTTTTAGGTCATTTGCATATGTCATTGTGAACTTCTCAATGTGAGAAAAGCAATTTTCAAGTAGTAACTTACAAAACAATTCAATTTTTATTTATTTTTTGACAAAAACAAAAGAATCAAAATCGAAAACTGAAAATCAAAATTCTAGGGCTTGTCAGTGAACTGCAAAATCAAGCTTCAATGGATGACATGGCAGCGTACTACTCCCAAACCCAACCGCCGAATCTTCTAACTTATCAATACTATCCACCGCAACAACCACCGCCTCCGCCGCAGTATCAACCCATTCCGGTGATACCACCGCCACCCGGTGCTCCACTACCGCCGCCGCATCATATTCATCCTCAGTACATTCCACAACAGCAACAACAACCACATGTGTATGATTCTTACGTTCCTTCTCCGCTTTCTTCAACCAATGATGTTCGCACTCTCTTCATCGCTGGTCTTCCTGAAGATGTTAAGCCTCGTGAAATTTATAATCTGTTTCGTGAATTTCCTGGTTATGAATCTTCGCATCTTCGGAGTCCCAATAATTCATCGCAGGTACAATTTTGATTGCGTAAAACATGTTATTGTAGATTATTGCTTTGATTTGTTTCTGAATTTTTGTGTGTTTGTGTTTGTGACAGGCTTTTGCTTTTGCTGTTTTCTCGAATCAGCAATCTGCTATCATGGCATTGCATGCCCTTAATGTGAGGATATTATGTTTTTATTTTTTTCAATTTTTTTTAGAGTGAACAATTAATCTGGTCCTTTCAATTTTCGAGGCTCAGTCAAAACTAGCTGAATGTATCAAAAATTCAAAATTAATTATGTTAAAGAGTCCATATTGGATGCAATATGGTCTGACAATGTGAGTTATGTTGGGCCACTTGCTATCAGGTCACGACTCACACTCCAAATGTCCAGTCGTGGGCATCAGGGTGTGTTTTAAAACTTAAAAGTTCCACATTGGATGAGATATGATTGACAATGTGATTATAAGTGAGGGTCATCCTCACCTTATATGCCGATTTGGTAAGGTTGAGTGAGGCCCTACCCGAATACTCTAATCACTTGAATGTGTCTTTCGTTATTAAATTTGGTTCTCAAATATTACTTTCATTAGTTAATTTGGCCTTTGATTGTATCTCTTGCTAGGCAATTTGTTCATAAACTTACTAACAAAAGACACACTTAGGGATGATTTTGTAATCTCAATAGATTCCCCAAGACTATAGTGACAATGCTTCACATATTCACGGACCAAAATGACTATTTGCTATGTGCTCGTTATTTTATGTCACATCAATGAATTTATGATTAAAAAGCTTTATGGTCCATGAATATGTAAGGTGGTGTCACTGTGTTACAAAAAATATAGGGGTGGTGTTTCAACAATGCAGAGAATAAATGGTTGTGTTTGATCCATTGAGTTTTTTTAATCAGGTATATCACATTTGAGGGAGAATGAGATTCCTCTCACTTTCCTCATCTTTCTCCACTGCGTTAAAAGAGAAAATCATATTTACAAAAATATGCCCAAAATGTGTCTTTTGCTAGTCGGTTGTCTGTTACTACTTAGTTTGGTAGTCTTTTGTTTGTTAGTTTGGTCTGTAGAATTACTAGTTATTAGATGATGACACACCCGGGAATGTTTTTGAAGTTTTGACACATTGAAAGACTATGATGATACTGTCTCACACATTTAAGGACCAAAGTTACTGTTTACTCGTAAATATATTGGTCATCCAGTTTTGCTATATGAACATTGAATTTTTTGTTTTATTTGGTATGTAGGGGATGATCTTTGATCTTGAAAAGGGCTCCACTCTTTATATTGATCTGGCTAAATCCAACTCTAGAGCTAAACGTGCAAGGATAGGTGTGATTTTTAATTTCTTTATTTTGCCATTCAGACTAGAACTACTTTTGATGTGTAAAAATTGATAGGTTTTGTGGGTTTGGGTGAATGTTAGAAAGTTTCAATTCTCTCAAAATTAAGTGTGAGTTTGAATGAATGTTTGATAAAGGTGAATTAGAATGAAATTGCTTTTGAAGTTGTTTTAGTTTCAATTGAGTTTCAAGTCAAGTGGTTTGTCTTTTAATTTTACAACTCAACTCAAAACTACCTTTTCTTACTTCTCACCAAATTGAGGTGTGGAACAAAAACAAATTTCTCTTGTTCTATTCAAACACTTTAGTTTTCACTAAAATTTCCTGAGCATAATCCAATTGGGAACGCAGCAGGTTGATTTTGAAATGATTATTTTTTGCTGTAATCTTCAAAAAGTTATTTTATCTCATTTTATTTCTAGAGCCTCCAGATAGATTTGGTGTGATTGATTGCCATTTTCATTGACAAGCAGATGATGAGAGAGCTAGCTCAGATAAGAAAGCTCGTGGATCAGCACCCTCATGGCCAACTCCTGATTCTGGTAAGCTGATTCTAGATAAATGTATAGATGTTCTCTATGCATGCGACTTGTATGGATTTTTCCCTTTACTATTCTATTATTTCGCTTAGTTCAATGTCTAATATCATTCTTGGAGACCAGTTAAGTATTGATCACACAAATGACACTTTATATATGAGCTCACATTACACATGTTTTGCACTCTTCGGCACTAGCAGGTGTTAGCAGCATCCACATGCCTGGAATGGGTAATCCTGCTTTCAACACAAACATGATTGGTTATCCACCTGCACAAAGGTCATCTGCACTACTTAATCACAGCTTGTTATATGGAATTGATTGCTTCTAGATCAGATAAAGCACATTTTTCAATTTCCAACGTTATTTCGAGATTCAATTGTCGAACTCTTCCTCCACTAGAAGAAAATAACCAATATCTTGTTATATGGAATTGATTGCTTCTAGATCAGATAAAGCACATTTTTCAATTTCCAACGTTATTTCGAGATTCAATTGTTGAACTCTTCCTCCACTAGAAGAAAATAACCAATATGTTTGAATTATCAATTAAATTTTTAGGGTAGCTGTTTCCTTTATATTTCATGCTATATTGTCTAATTTTTTTCTTTTTTGGTTATAGTCATGGAATTGCTGACGGGAATGCTATGCATGACAGTCTATTTCTAAATCTGGTTAGTGATATAAAAAACTCAATGTATTTAACTTGCGCGTCACCTTAAATTTATTTTTCAAATATTATAGGGTTCAAATGGTTATATCTTTATGTGCTAAAAAAACACAGTGCTGTTGAATTAAACTTGTCTCCTCCACTTGTTGTGTCTGTTGAGGAATTCAAAAGCTTGTTTTTGCCTGTCTTTTTTGTTTGCGTTGGAGAGAAGTTTTTCTAAACATCAGATGGCATTTCTCTTTGTTTTTGTAACTTTATGAGGAATGGAAAACCATCTTCCTTTTTCATTCTCTATTTATATCCGCTTTAAGAGAAGGTAATGATTTGGAGAACATAGCAGTTTCTTCCCTCGTACAACTATTTATAGTCATATTCCATTTTGCTCCATTTTCCACTATTAGACAAATAATAGTAGTATTCTGTTGTAAAAAGTATTTGCACAATGATCTCACCGGTCTGACTCTCTTCTTGACAGCTATTTAGTGTTGTCAAGATTGCATGTTTGCTCAAAGGATTGAACAATTTTACAATTTTGCCATCCTTTGTAATCCCAACTGTTCAGAGGATTGTAAAACCCACCATGTAGGTCTTGTGAAAGGCTGCCTACGGTAGAGTCATGCAGTCTGACCCTTTCCTTAACCCCCCACCATGCTAGGATCTTTGTAACACTAAGTTGCTCTTTAGATGTACTAGTTAGTTAAAAAGGGCAACCCGGTGCACTGAAGCTCCCGCATACGCAGGGTCCGGGAAGGGGTCCCACCATTTGGTGTATTGTACGCCGCCTTACCCTGTTTTTACACAAGAGGCTGTTTCCAGGACTTGAACCCGTGACCTTACAGTCACATGACAACAACTTTACCAGTTGCGCCAAGGTTACCCCTCAGATGTACTAGTTAGTTATACTCTAATATTTATCTTTTTATTTCGGATAGAATTTTCCAATCATATTTTATCTCCCCTCCAATCCTTGGTTAGATCTCCATTTGATTACTTTGCTCCTAACATTTAAATGGTCATCGGCATGGTACATAATGTGACGATGTCTATGTCCTGGTGTGATGACTAGGTTTTGGTGTGGGGAGGAAGATAGTAAGCTGGTATATAGGGTGTTGTTTCTCTTCGGGGATTCATTGATCCTCCAAGAGGACTTGGTAGTTTGTGCCACTTGAGCTTAGCTCTTGGTCGTAGACTTTAAGCTATTTCATACAACTTTTAATACAACAAGAAACACCATCAAGTCTTTTCCGACTAGACAGGTTCTAGCTACATGGACCAAATGATATCATACAATTTGTTATGTATGAGGTTTATAGATAAACCACTTATGTCTAGATCTCTCTCAATGATTTGACCTTTTTTTTTTTTTTTTGTTCTTCCTCTGTTTTTAGCCATTAAACTTTCACCCGTTCAATCTTTTTAGCTTATCGGTGCTTCTATAGGTCTTCTCAATACCCACCCAAATTACCTAAGATTCTACCATCTTTACTATGGGGCTATACAAACTTTTCAGAAGCTCATTTGCTCATTTTTTTCAGACAGTATTAAAGCCTGTGTGGTTAAACCGTTAATCTACATATATATCAAATTTGCCATCACATGTGGGAAATGCAATTGCCGAACTAATGACCTGTAGCTGCATTTTTTTTTTGTAGTTTTTCTTTTTGAGTTTGATCATTACTTTAAGCTCATTTTCTACAATTTTGCTTTCTATTTAGTTAATTTATTAAAACAAATGTTAAGTGATTAATTTGTTAGGGGGAGGGAGAATTTGTTATAGCAATTATCGAACCTTGGACCTCTTTCATGTTACTCCTTCAGCATCCCAGTCCATATAATAAATTAATAATACCTGGACTACACCTCAGTGACATGTTCTTTGGTTAACGATTAGGTTTTTTAGTATTATTATGATTGACATGATACCATGCACTTCTCTAAGGACACCTGATTGTACTATTCTCTTCTGCTATACCAATCATTTGCCATTAATAAAATAAACTGTAGGTTTAATAATTATTATGCAGTGCTTATGTCAGTATGTTTCTAATGTTTGAATCACCGTGTATAATCATGTCTTTTTTTTCTTCATGTCGTACAAATTTGAGACTGTATATCATTTTAAAAGTTGCATTTCTAATTTCTTTTTGACAGAAAAAGTGTTCCAATCCTTACATTCCAACAAATACCACCCCATGTGCGACTTTATTTGTAGCTAATTTGGGGCCATCTTGTAATGAACAAGAGTTGATCCAAGTATTTTCCAGGTCAGTGTACAAGAACCATGTGAAGTACTTTATTGTTTGTAAAATCTGTAGAAGCAGAAGTTGTATTTGCTTATATTTGCATCTCTATCAGGTTCCCTGGATTTCTGAAACTGAAGATGCAGAGCACATATGGAGCTCCTGTTTCATTTGTTGATTTCAAGGTTTTTCTTTCTTTGCCTTTTAATTTTGTGTTCAAGTTTAATAATTATGTAGATAGGAGTAGTTTATTTCACTGCATGTTACTTCCTGTTTCAACTTTCAACTTTAAATGGATTCCCTGGTTATTCTCTATCTGCATGCAATGACGTTAACTTCTAACATAAAAACTTTTATGTTAAAAAATGCATTTTAAATTATGTGCAATGTTGTCGATGGCGGAATATGCTGAAAAGCCAAAAATCTGCCACTCCATTCCGCCTTGCCCGCCCTTTAACAACACTGATTACGTGGTGGTCTATTGATTTTGCCTTAACTGATTTGCATGATAAGATTTTGATGTTTTACTCAGTTTGATTGCTAACCATGCATGCAGGATATTCCTAGCGCAACTGTCGCCTTAAACAGTCTGCAAGGCACCATTCTTTATTCCTCACCAGCCGGCGAGGGAATGCGTTTAGAGTATCCTTTGGCTACTATCATAGCATCTTTTTTTGTTGGGTTTTATTTTATTTCATTTATTTGTTTTTCCAGGGTTGCATTTCTTTACTTCACGTTGTATGATATTTGCTTAACAAGAATTTTAGATATGCTAAATCGCGGATGGGTATGCGGAGGAAGCCGAAGTAAATTGTGTGCTGGAAATTTTCTATTAAAAAAAAAAAAAAGCAAAAGTAAAACATTGGAGAAGTCGTCCATGACTTTTTTGAGAGACACACTTGCCATTAGGATGCATTATGAATTCTATTTGCGGTTGCAATAGAGGGAAGCTTAACGGATTTGTCCAAAACTTTGCAAGATTTAATTTACAGTTTCTGAAGACAAAGTCTAAGATTTAAATTCTTGTATTTGTCTTGGTATTTGAAAGTTCTACATTGATAAAGTTCTCCGGTATCATATCCCCTTGTAAATTTCATATAAACTCGGTACTTCTAAATTTTTGGCGGATTTATCAACAATTCGAGATTCATACAAGTTGTGAATTTAAAATCATTTGTTAGTATCATAATTTTCGTGTATACTATAGGTTATGTAAAATTTATGATAAAATTTGATAGGTGATAGCCGAGAGTGTTATTTGCTATGAAGTCTGGATATGTAGCGTGCGATATAGATATACAATTTTTTTTTTTTTTAAATTTAAGATACAATTAAGACATTAAGACACGTTACAATAAACCATTTATTTATATACATGTAAAATATTTGAAAGAAATATACATTGATTATTTTCATTACTATATAATTTTTTTCTCGAGGGGATTATAGTTTATTTTGAATGAGAGGGGATTATAATTATAAAATATAACAATTTACAATTAAATAAAACACTGTTGAGCTGGGTAAATTAAAATAATCTATTTTCATACCTACTTAAGGATATCAATAAAAGCGTGGTTATTTTTTTTTTGGCCGGGGTTTGAACCCCGGACCTTGCATATATTATGCATTGTTCCTACCAATTGAGTTAATCTCACGAGGACAAGCGTGATTAAAATTTAAAAGCACTCAACAAATTTTATTTCTCCTCAAAAAAATAAATAATAATTTATTTAATTTTATTTTTCTTTCTATAGGGAACAAATTTTGTTTAACTAATTGAGTCTCGTCACTCACTAACATCATCAATAAAGACATACTCCTTCCATCTCTTTTTATAGGCACAAAAATCCCTTTTCCATCTCTTTTTAAGAAAATTGATTGAATAAAATTTGTCTTAACGAGGGATATACTTGAAAAAAAAGAGTAATAAATGCATATAAAAACATGCATATAAAAACATGTAGAGTCTTATATATAAGGACGAATGTTTTTTTTTTTATAAAAAAAATAGTCTTATAATTAAAGACGAATGAGTACATTTTAAATTTGGTTCATTAATAGACAACTCTATTTATTCGCACGTTGAATTGAATCATCTATATCTCCTATAAATTTTTACAATCTTGTCTCACTTTTTTTTACCTTATCTTTTCTAGGATACATATCCGTGTGTATCTATAATGTATCCAATATATATCTGACGTAATATTTTATAAAAGTTTAAAAATTAATTATAATATTTCTTGGATTTATATCTGCGAGTATTCGTGAAGTATCAGTGTGATACGGACACGCATTCATATTTGAGGTATACGAGTTCTTGTTTGACATTTTTCAATAATTATTTTCAATAACGCGTATGATTGCCTTTACCACACATTTTAGTCAAGGAACCAAATATCAATTCGAGTCCTTCAAAAAAAATAGGGTTAAATATGTTTTTGGTCCCTATAAATATACCAACTTTTCGTTTTAGTCCCTCTAAAATTTTCCTTCAACTTTTAGTCCCTATAAAATTTTCAATCACTACTTTT
The DNA here is from genome assembly GCF_051527215.1 of Medicago sativa. Lineage (NCBI taxonomy): Eukaryota > Viridiplantae > Streptophyta > Magnoliopsida > Fabales > Fabaceae > Medicago > Medicago sativa. The sequence continues at coordinate 8,717,371 of NC_140753.1, forward strand.
GGTCCCTATTTTTAAGTTAATTTTAGTATTTTTTTAATGAAATTGTGCATAAATGTGTAGAATATTGTAAAAATATTTTCCAAAAAAAATTAGAATTTTTTAACAAAACATAATTTTAACCATAAAATATATAAAAATTCATATTAAATTCATGTTTTGTTAAAAAATTCTAATTTTTTTTGGGAGAGATTCTTATAATATTATTAATTTTTCTGCAAAATTTTATTCAAAAATATGAATTCTACATATGAGTTTACTTTAAAAGAGGGACCAAAAGTGAAGATGAAAAATTTTTGGAAGACTAAAAGTTGAAGGAAAATTTTAGAGGGACTAAAACGTAAAGTTGGTATATTTATAGGGACCAAAAACATATTTAACCCAAAAAAATATATCAATTTGATTGAAATTTATACAAAACGATTGTTGGTATTGTACAAAGGTTGACATGAAACTGTATGAAAATAACTCGTTACAATATTCTACGAGCATCGCTTTTATTGTCCTTCTAATGTCTCCCAAGTACCTCAAAAAATGTTAAAACTATTTGGTAGATAACTTCTAAAGAATATTTGTTAATTAAAAATGATAAAAAAAATACTTAATATACCATTAATTTTAAATAAAAAAATTAATTATGAATATTAGAAAAATTAGACACAATTCATTTTTTTCCTCATCCTTACTAATTAAACATGACATTTGGAGTCATATTTAAATCACAAAGAACATGCACAAACCAGCAATATATATTGCAAATAATACTTTTTTTTTTGAGATAATATTGCAAATAATACATATCAACCTCTTTCTTCATATATTAAATATGATTCTTGAAGTCATCAATTTCAATCATAAACATTATCACATACTATGCACACGAATCATCAATATATATGGCAAATAATATATATCTTTCTTATTTGTCATGCATTAAATATGACTCTTTCAGACATAAATATCACGTGAGAACAAATATCACATATCTTAAAATACACTAGCAACTAACCCGTGCTAAGCACGGGTCCGTGCTTCGCACGGGCTAATTCGAAACAGGGGTGTGCATTAAAGCATATTGCAATGTTATATAAATTGAGAAGATAGAAAAAAAAACTAATGATAAAGTCGACGTTAATGATAAAAAGGGAAATTATTTTGACTTCCCTTGAGATTTTCTTAAATAACACAGACACCCCTTCTAATTTTCCAAACACATCGATCTCCCTTCATTTTATCCATTTCAATAACTTTGTAAATATACAATTTAATCAGTCATTTTACTTTGTTTGTATCAGCTTTCTCTTTTCACAAATAAGTTAAATGAAGTGTTTTTCTCGTAATGGAGAAACAATAACAACATTTGTTTTTACCACCAAATAGAATCTAACATCAACAATTACGAAGAGATCAAAAGAGAACATAGAAATGAGAAATTTTTTGGTGGATGGACATTGTGGTTGATCAATGAAAAAGAAATAATCTTCAATATATCTGTTTTATTACATTAGAGTTTAAATATTAAACAACCTTGACCCAGGAACAATAAGTTAGGAAAAATTACCTACGTGGAAAATGGAAAGAAAAATGGTCGTATATTATATGAGTTTCATACTTGTATGAAGAAGATAATTTCTCAAAATTAATGGAATTAACAAAGTTTAAACCATGTTATATTATAAGAGAAGTGCTTGTCAATTTGATAAAAAAAAAAGGGAGATTAGTATTTAGTTAAAAAATTGAGCGGGTGTTTGTGTTATTTAAGAAGATCTTAAGGGAGGTTAGTGTAATTATATGTAAAAATATTTAAAATAGTAAAGATTTCATTATTGATAAAGATGTTGTTATGAGTCCCGTGTATAAATTATACAACAATATTATTTATTGTGCTGACGGTCGATCCATAAATTATTTTTCGCAGAGGTTCCCTTTTCATATTTTTTTGTAACCTGGGTTTCGCGCCCGTATATGGGTTTGCTAGGTTGCGCCCGTGATTAGTGAATTTTTATTAGGGTAGATTTGAGTCGATCCACTTGGTCCAATTTATTATGTTGTATCCCCATTTTGTGTTGTACCTGAGTCAGGTCTAATACCCTCAGACTCTTTATCTATTTCTTTTTATTTAATATAATTTTTCTTTTGACTAAGAAAAAAATATAGAAAAAACAAAGGCAAATTATTTTTAGAAAAGAAACAATCTTGAAAATGTCTATTTTTTTTTTTGAAAAATAGATATATGCCTTGTAATAAATATTTTGTAAGTTTCTTGAAGTTAAGTTATTTTTTTTTTTAAGAATGAAGTTTTGTTGTCCTTGTGAGCTTAGCTCAGTTGGCATGAACAATGCATAATATATGCAAGGTCCGAGGTTCAAACCCTGACCACTACAAAAAAAAAATAATGAAGTTTTGTTATTTTGTGATTATCAATCACATATAATTGAATGTTTGTTTTTATTTTCTTAATGAAATACTACCAAAAAAAAAGAATGAAGTTTTGTTATTTTGTGATTATCAATCAGCTATAATTGAATGTTTGTTTTTATTTTCTTAATGAAATTTTTTTCAGTGTTTTGTAGTATCGAAGATAACTATCTCAACCATATTTTATTGATAAGTGAAATATATATTGAATAAAAATATATATATTTTGATATTCAATTATTTAGAGATTATTTTTGAAAAAGCATAATTAGTTATGTTTGTTTATCGTAATAACAATCACTTCTTAAAAAGTCCTCGTGAGCTAAGCTCATTTGGTTGGGACAATGCATAATATATGCAAGGTCTGGGGTTCAAACCCCGGCTACCACCAAAATTTCTTAAAAAAAAATGTTTGGATACAACTATATAAAATGGATTTTGTGTTACAAAATTATCTTCTTGTTTAAAGTTTTTTTAAAATTATAAAAAGTTATTTTTTTTTGTGGTGGTCGGGGTTTGAACCCCTGACTTTAATTTTTTTTAAATTATAAAAAGTTATTTTTTTGGTGGTGGTCGGGGTTTGAACCCCTGACCTTGCATATAGAGCAATGCTATTTATCAAGAAAGATTTTATCAAGAAATTGTCCCGAAATTAATGTTAGCCAATAAAATCTCAGCCTGACCAGAAATCATGGGGTGGTGGGTGTTATGTATTTTTTTTTATGAAACTTTAATAAATAAGATTAAAATCTAAGGGTGATTATTCTGCCATGTCATTCTTGAATTCATCAAGAAAATCCATTCTTGATATCTAGCATTTTTCTTGCATATATTATGCATTGTCCCTACCAACTGAGCTAAGCTCACGAGGACAAACCCCGTAGAGCTTATTTGTTACGAATTAAAATAAAAATTTTATTAACGTTAAAAATTTTAGTGATTTTTTAAAAATTTTATAAAAATATCATAATCTATTTTGTGTTTGTTTATGGTAATAAAATATAATATACTGTAGTTTGTTTAGATGCATCAATATAAAAGATTTTTTTTGTTGCGAAATCACATCAATCTTTTGAAATTTATGTTCTCTCTCAGCTAAATACATTTTTTGTTACAAAAGACACAAAAAGATAAATATAATTTGAGGTGTCAAAATCTTAAGATGTGGCAAAATTATGTTTTTACTAATCATTAACTTTCATAATTAGAGAAAAATAATAGATTGTATTTGTTTTTTTTTAACTCTTTAGATATTTTAAAGAGAAAGATAATAAATTGTATTTGTTTTTTTTTTTTTTTTAACTCTTTAGATATTTTAAAGTTGAATTATAAGAAAATTTCTTTTGGTTGGGATTAAGATTTATTTTATTTTTTTGGTGAAGAAGTTTGTTTATAGATTAAGTTAGTGTGTTTTATTGTCCCGTGAGCTTAGCTCGAATGGTAAGGACAATGCATAATCAATGCATAATATATGTAAGGTCTGAGGTTCGAATCCCAGACACCACAAAAACCAGACACCACAAAAAAAAAGGTAGTGTTACATGTCTGAGGTTCGAATCCCAGACACCACAAAAAAAAAAGTGAGGTTCGAATCCCAGACACCACAAAAACCAGACACCACAAAAAAAAAAAGTTAGTGTTACATATTTAACATATTTATTGAGTGAATTTGTTTTGTTTTAATTTGTTTTTAAAAGAGAAAAAATAGGGGGAAGTTGAAACAAAAGACACAAAACTATACAATTTTGTTGACGTGTCAAAAGATTAAGAAGGGGTAAGATTTTATTTTGGGTAGAAAATTAAATTTCATGATTAGAGAATAGAAGATTGTAATTTTTTTTTAACTCTTTAGATATTTAAAAGTTGAATTATAGAAAAATTTGTTTTGATTGGAATTAAAATTAAGTTTGTTTTTTATTTAAAAAAGATTTAGTTAGTGTGTTTTATTGAGTGAGTTTGTTTTAATTTGTTTTTAAGAGAGACAAAATAGGGGGAAGTTGAAGCAAAAAACACTAAAAGATATAATTTTGATAACATGTCAAAAAATTAAGAAGGGCTAAGATTGTATTTTTGGTAGACATTAAGTTTTATAATTAGAGAATAGATGTGATTTTAGATTTTAACTCCTCTTACATTTATATATCATAGATCTATTATCCATCAAATAACTGTTTTTTTTTAATCCTTTTTATAAATCATCACATAAACTATTGTAACTTTTCTATTATGTTATCAACAAATTATAATTTACATTATTTATCAATTTGAAACTAGATTAGAACATCAACATCATTAATTATTTATTTGGTCTCTCGTTTTTTTACATCTATTATCTTGTATTTTTTTTCTTCTTTTTTCGCAAATGCAAATGCTAAAGTTGGAAAGAAAAAAAATATGAGAGTATTAATATTTTCAGTGTAGTCATGTATCCTTTTCCTCAATATTCTCTTCACGTACCATCTGTAATTTTTCATCTCGAACTATCGGAAAGCCATATCAACCCACCTCAAACTATCACAAACCTTCTCAAACTTTTAAAAACCATATAATCATCTGTAACAATCTAAAACAATTGCCATGTATAACATATTTAAACATATTCTTCACCACCATCAAGACACCTTTGTTTTCTCTATTCTATCTGTCCTTCTCTCAACAAAAAGACCCATCACATAGGGAAAATACTTGTGTGGACCCGGGACCAAACCCCATTGTGTGGTCACAACCAAAGAAATGGGAGAGAAGAGAGAGAAGAGAGAAGAGAGAAGAGAGAGAAAATGGAAAAAGTAAAGAAAAAAAGAAAAAACTACGTGTGTGACCAAACCCAATTGTGTGGTCCTGGTCCACACAAGTCTTTCTCATCACATAGAGTCTTAAAAGAGGGCTATTCTTCACAACCACCAGGACACTTTTGTTTTCACGACATGATTTCATTGGCCAAACACTATTTCATGCGCCTCTTTCGATTCCCACCAGAGATAACCATTACCTTGAAATCTTAGATAAAGTAGTATAAGTTAAAAAAATTATATACTCCCTCCGTCCTAAATTATAAACAAAAAAAACTCATTTTCTTTGTCCCAAATTATAAGTAAAAAAGACCAACTTTTATCATATTTAATTATGTTTTTTCAAAAAATTATCTTTTCCAAAGGAAAATTAAATGCACAGTGCATTCAATTTGCTCTCTTTTTCATTTTCTCTATAATCAACTACCAATGAAAATTGTTTTTACATCTTCCTATAAAACTTATTCAAAGATAACACAAAAAACTATGTTGCAAACTACTATGTTTTAGTTTTCTTAATAAGTGTGATTTTTTTTTTTTGCTTATAATATGGGACGGAGGGAGTATATATATATATATATATATATATATATATATATATATATATATATATATATATATATATATATATATATATATATGAGAAATGCTAATGACAATTGCTCAAACAGTCTCTTTTGAGTACTTGCCAAACCATTGGGCCACGTCACTTAAAAAATTAAAAAAAAACTTTCTACAAACCGGTTAACCGGCTATGCTGGTTTAGAAAAGTCCATCCTCTTAATTAAAAGAAAAAACAGGAAAGAAAATTGATTTCCAATATAACTGAATGGGTTCTTCGCTGGGTTTTTCAAGCACAACACCAGATCTCAAGAAGACAACAACTAAAAGGAAACATGTTGCTCTGCTTCACGTATTACACAGTCTTTTTTTTTTTTTTTTTTTGCTTTCTTCACCTTATCTCATGAATCAACAGTAACTATCCCTACACCCAACTGGCCAAAGAAGGGATATATTATTCATGAAATTCATGTAATCTTCAAAAACATTGGTTTAAGAAACCATAGAGAATGTTGCAGCAACGTTCAATTCATGTAATTGTTTCAAGATTGTTTCTGAAAATAGCAAACATATATTATGCCATCATCTACATCTGTAAAATTCAATATAAATGCTACATGAAAAAAAAAGTTAGAATGAAAAGGACCAATTTTTATTGAGCAATCCTTTAAGGAAGGGGAAAGGGGCGGTGGTGTACGAGGCAATTGATGGGTGAGGTTGAGGGATACTAGCGGCGGTGTTAATCTTCAGTTTAAGAGAGATAAAGAGATGACGTAAAAGGGGAAAAGGGATGAACAAGTAGAACAGGTAGCCAATTGCACTTATTAAGAAAGTGGGTGACGTGGTCCAATAAATGAGAAAGTGTCTAAGAGAGAGTGCATGAGCGTTTGACGCTAGCATACCTCATATATATATATATATATATATATATATATATATATATATATATATATATATATATATATTCTTTTTGACAAAAAAAAATTATATATATTATAAGTTGAAATATTTTATACACCTTTTATTTTTTTACAAGATATACACGTCTTATTAAAAAATATAATTTATATTAAACTTTTTTGACGAAAATAAACGATATTCATTCATTTAAATTGATAGAGTGTATTGATACAATATAAATTTAAAGTCGTTAAAAACAAAATTGATGAATTTGCAAACAAACTTACAACATCAATGTTAATAACATAAAACGACAGAGTACATATGTCTAGTTTGAAATATGAAAAATATGTTAAAATATTATTTTATAAGTTTTTTTAACCTTTTTCAAATGTTATAATTATTTTTACAATTTTATAGAGTCAATCTGATTTAATCTAGTTTAATATATACAAACTATTTATAAAGATTGAGTTTTTTTTTTAAGGAAAAAATTGAGTATATAACCGAATTATCTCAGATATCTCTTAAAAAATTGGTACTCTCAACTATTTTTTCATCCTTTCAATCTATTTGCTTCAACTTATTTTTTCATTTTTTCAAAACAAAACTTTCTCTTAATCAAGTTTACTTTCAATTTATTCGAGCTCTTATTGATGTCATTTACAATTTAAGTAGAAAAGTGATTTTTTATTTATTTTAAATATTGTTCCTTTTTGTTAGGGGTCCAATTTTAACATTATGTCTGAACCTCCGATTAGATTGGAACGGCCCTGCTCAACGACACATGTCAATCCTCTCTCTATCTATCTAGCCACAACCCAACCATGAAAAGGAAAACATGGTGAATGGCAAAAACGAAGATTAAAGAAGATTGAAGAAAAGAAGCCGCAAAGATATTGAAGAGAACAAGCTTCTCTATCTGATTCTTATACTTTGACAAAGAAACAAAAAACATCTGATTCATTTACCTGTCAAGTCGATCTAGAAGGCGAACAAGAAAGGAAAGATTGTAAGTGTAATTTGTGGTTAATTTTAGGGTTAATTACGTTTCTAGTCCCTATAAAATAGCGACCTTGTAAGTTTAGTCCCTACTTAATTTTAATAGCATTTTTAGTCCCTAATTTTGTTTTTCTGCACTGAGTATTAGTCCCTACTCAATTCAAATTTGTTTAATTTATGCTTAAACTCTTAAATTTTTGAACAATTTTTTGCAGACATGTTTAGAACATTACTAAAAGTTCGTCCGCAAAAAATTATTGCAAAATTTGATTTCTACATCCAGATTTTATTACTTTTTATCTTTAACTTTTGTCGTTTTAAAAAATTCATATTTAATTCATTTCATGTCAGAAAATTCTAAATTTTAGTAAACGAACCTTTCATAGTGTTCTAATCTTGTCTCAAAAAAATCGTTCAAAAATTTAAGAGTTTAAGGATAATTAATCAAACTTTGTTTTAGCAGGGACTAAAATTATAAGTAAATTTTTTTTATAGGGACTAAAAATGCTATTAAAATTAAGTAGGGACTAAACTTACAAGGTCGCTATTTTATAGGGACTAGAAACATAATTAACCCTTAATTTTACAGGTATGATGTGTAGTTCAACATTGATATAACTGATCTATACTTTCTTGTGTAATAAAAAATATCTTCTTGTTTATTTTCATATTTATCTTTGTAGCTTTGTATTTCTTATTTTTCACAAATGCGTAAAATAAAAATACTTTTAAGTTTGAGTTATTTTTTTTTGTGGTGGTCGGAGTTTGAACCCCGGACCTTACCTATTTTTATGCATTGTTCATATAAACTGAGCCAAGCTCACGAGGACTTAAGCTTGAGTTATTGTACACATACATAAATTTTGATCAAAAATAAATAAATAAAATAAAGGGTTTTAATGCTTACACTCTATAACAAAATAATATAGACCTCTGAAATTAATCTATCAAATCAAAATACATCGGCACTTTAAGGATCCAATCGCATCGAGCACGTTATGCTTTTTTACCTATCCACTTGATATATATCAAGTGTATGAGATTAAAATCATATCAAGTGAGAATAAGTTTTTGGGTCATGTTAATCAGTGCCTTCGGGGCACTAGCGGGGGGCACTAGTTAAATTATAAGAATGAATTTTTATGTAAAAATGATAAGAATGAATTTCAACCATTAGATTGAAATGTGTGATTGAGAGTAGAAATGTAGAATACCGAATTAAAAAGATCACATGTCTTTTCCTTTATAAAATTCTAAATTTAAGGGTTAAATATGTTTTTGGTCCCTATAAATATGTCAACTTTTCGTTTTAGTCCCTCTAAAATTTTCCTTCAACTTTTAGTCCCTATAAATTTTTCAATCACTACTTTTGGTCCCTATTTTTAATTTAGTTTTTGTATTTTTTAATGAAATTGTGCAAAAATGTGTAAAATATTCTAAAAAAACTTAAATTTTTTTAACAAAACACAAATTAAATATGAATTTTTAACCGTAAAAAATATAAAAATTCATATTAAATTCATGTTTTGTTAAAAAATTCTAAAAAAAATTTGGAGTGATTTTTATAATATTTTGAATTTTTCTGGAAAATTTTATTAAAAAATATGAATTCTACATATGAGTTTACTTTAAAAGAGGGACCAAAAGTGAAGATTGAAAATTTTATAGGGACTAAAAGTTGAAGGAAAATTTTAGAGGGACTAAAATAAAAAGTTGACATATTTATAGGGACGAAAAACATATTTAACCCTAAATTTAATGAGGGACAAAAATTTCAATTTTTGTTCTATCTTTTGCCTCTAGTTTATCCCGTCTCTAAAACAGTTTTACAATCAAACATTGTATAACTATAATTGTCTTGTTTTGTCTTTAATTTTTAGCGGATTAAACACACCCTAAACTAGTACATAGTCCTCCACCAGTTCCACACTTTTTGGTTGTATGTTACTCACACAAATTAAGAATAAATTATAAATAAATGAATGAAAATTATAATGTTAACAAATTAACTATTTATGATTCTCATTATCCTAAATATGCAAAGTAAAAAATAATAATTTAAGAGGTAATTCACATAATATTAACTAGAGTATATAATTGGACAAAATATTATTAACGTTATATTAAAAATGTAAATATTTTGAGACAATTGTTGTCTGCAATTGTGATAAAACGAACAGAATGAGTAGTACACTACTCCCTCCGTTCCTTTTTAAGTGTCACTTTTGGAGAAAAAATTTGTTTTAATTTAACTGTCACTTTCAAAGTTCAATGCAACATTAGATGTTGTTTTACCATTATTACCCTTAATTATTTATTGTGGAGAGAGAAGTATATGAAAGAAGATATTAAATGAATAAGGTCATTATGGTAAAAGTATAAATTATTGTATCAAAAGTAGTAACATTTATTTATTGTCTTGGTATGTGTAAAATGTCAAAATGTGACAATTAAAAAGAAACGGAGGTAGTATTTAGAAGAAGCTTTTACTCTTACTGTATTTAGAAATAAAAGTCAACTACAATAATGTTGATAAATTTCACTCTTATTTTTCACCAACATTTGACTTTTCCTTTAATCATTGAACAACCGCATTAAGTCCCATAAATTATTTGTCCAACAGACTCCTAGCAAATTCTGATTCAGTGATACGCATAAATTACTTGCTCATTATTTTCTCTCATGTTGAATCAGTTCCAACATTTTCCGACACGTTTACATTTTCTTCCAACTTTTGGGGGTCTTGTTGCCTATAGGTAATTTCCTAGATACATGCATTATGGACCTCTTTATTTCCTTTTCGATAATGGTTTTGACAAAATGTCTAGTAAACATGCCTCTAGTCAAAGATTAAGGGTGCGTTTGGCCATACTTTTTCTAGGTCTAAAAGTCACTTTTAGAATAAAGTTGAAAATTAAAACTTTGAAGTTGAAGTTAAAGTTGTTTGGTATTTGTTGTTTTTTTCAACTTATTTAGTACTTTTAAGTTAAAATTTGTTTGGCAAAATATTTTTAAAAGAGCTTTGAGATTATCATAAATAAAATAAAAGGCATTTTCTTATAAAAAAAAATTATATTTTGCAAAGGCCTGATTTTTTTTTAGACCAGATGAAAATTTATAAATTATTATATAAAACATTATCATAAATTAAATTGAAAGAGTTTGGAAATAATCCAATATTAGAAACATAACACATCATAAACTTGAACGATTTTTGTTTTCCAACAGCTTAGTGGCTATTCGATTTCTAGCTCTATCCATGTAGCTCCCATCTTGTACTCTTAAATTATTTGAACTTGAATCTTCATTAATGTTTCTTTCTTCTTCTTGTTCGGACATATATCCAGTGATATGCTCCCATTTGTTGAATTCCTCATCTTGAACGCCACATATTCGAATAAAGTTATGAAGTGCTGTTGTTGCAACTATGATCTTTTCTTGTTTGATTAGTGGAAATGGTCTCATATCACATAAAATATGCCACCTTTTCTTCCAAACACCAATTGTTCTTTCAATGACATTTCTAAGTGACTAATGTGCATGATTGAATACTTCACGAATGCCTTGTGCTTGACTTCCATCTCTAAAATCAGGAATGTGATATCTTTCACCTTTGTATGGTGATAGATATCCTTTCATGTTTGGATATCCTGCATCAACCAAGTAATACTTTCCTAGAAATATTTATAAAATAAAATATCATTGTTAGTTTACATAAAAGTTATTGTCAGAACTATATAAATCACAAATTTTAATTATAAAAAAAAAAAACTAATCGTACCTTCAGGAGAATGAGGGAACACATTTTTCATTTCTAGATGTTATTGCCTTATGAAGCAATATTATAGTTCTCCTCCAGAAGGTGATCACCTAATTGTTTTACCAAATGGGTGAGATGTGATCATGTGAGGGCAATCAAAAGTTCTCTTCATTTAATTCCTTTTTTTTTTTGAGATGTACATTGCTCGAGATGTGAGTACCAACATACCGTATCCTGTTTGTACTCGAATGTAATTTTTTTGGGAGATTAGGCACTTTAATCCTGAATAGGAAAGAAGTCGTCACTTTAGTCCCTGAATGCAGATAAATTGTAAAATAGTCCTTGAATGCATACTTTGTTAGTCAATTTAGTCCCTGAATGGAGACTATGTTAGTCAATTTAGTTCCTGAATGTAGACTCCGTTAGTCACTTTAGTCCCTGAAATTGACCAACATAGTCTACATTCAAGGACTGTTTTGCAATTTCTCAACATTCATGGACTAAAGTGACTACTCATTTCTCATTCAGGGACTAAAGTGACTAATTCCCCAATTTTTTTATTGCCAGATGGTAGTATGATAACCGTCGTATGTTAATTATTTTTTTTGACTTATGATGTTTGAACAACCATTGATTGACGATTTTTTAGATAATTATAATTTTACAAAGGAAGAAGGTATTGGTACAAAAATCAAAGCAATAGAGTGGAAAAGTAAAAACATGATGTAAGTATGAGAGAGAAAGTTGTCAAAAAGTAGTTGTACAAATATCTTTTTTTTTTTTTGTTATTGTTCATTTGTTTGAACTTTGAACTTTAAATTTAAATATGGAAAATTCTATGGTGAAGTCATGATAATGACTTTTCTGGTGAAGTTAACACTATAACATCAAAAATGTGGGGAGTAACACCCCATTGACCCCACTGTTTGTACAATGACATCAAAAGTTCAGTTCCCATAGTATCATCAATTCATCAGATTAACAAGACTACACTTAATCTAATTTTATCCTACCTTGTTTTAAGTGTAACACCCCACAAAGTGTAACAGTTAAGACTATCACATAATATCATCAATTATGTTTGCATGTTAAAGATGCCAACGATAAAATAGTACCTGTAAGTCCAAGATATTGCAAGCATTACTAGATGAATTACTATTGATCATTGATCAGTAATCAACAATTTAAAAATGAATCCAACATTAAGATCAAAATTAACTTTTCCAAAAAAGTCAGTTTCCTGACTGCACCATAGAAGCTCCCTTTAAATATTGATATTTGAACAACCAAAAGTTGACAACTTTTAGGACAAACCTCTCTAAAAAAAATTTTTTTTAGGACAAACCTATTTTTTCTTCATTTAAAAATAAAGAGTGAGAGAGGAAGAGAGAGAGAGAGAATACAATAAGAGTATGATATGGAGAGAGACTAGATATGGCAACAATACCCGTCCCCATGGGTACCCGCCCAAACCCACCCCGATTTGACGGGTTTTCCCCGCTTTGACTGGGTTTGGGTATGGGTTTGGGTTTTCCCCGATTTCAAAACACGGGTATGGGACGGGTAACGGGGTTATATACCCATACCTGTCCCAAATGTAAAAAATTATTTTTTTACCCCCTTTTTATATAAATAGAAACACAATCATAGATCATGATATGTTATTTGGTTTAATAATTCCCATGTTATAAAAATTGCCTTTGATTTTTAAAGGAGCAACCAAATCATTATGTTAAGGAAATGTTAAAGGGAACATAATGCTTTAAAAAATTGCCATTGGGGTTGGAAAAAAAAACTTTTTTTTATTAAAAAATAATTCACTGCGGATACGGGGATGGGGATGGGATCCCCGAACCCATCGGGAACGGGGATGGGGTTCGATTTCTCATCCCCGTTGGGTATGGGTAGAGTAACGGGTAAGTATATGAGAATAGGGTATGGGGATGGGGAAGGTAAAACCCGTCCCCACCCCGCCCCATTGCCATGCCTAAGAGAGACTTGTCCAAAAAGTTGTTAATTTTTTGTTTTTCAAATATTGTTTCTCTTAGCTTTTTACAAGAATTTTTCATTTTATTTTTATCATCACCACTTACCCACTTGCTTAGAGAGTTAAAAAAATAAAATGAAATATAGCTATGTATACCTTGTGTGCTATGCTATTATGGAGAGCAATGAAATGGCCAAGAGAATCGAATGCATTTCAGGAGTTGAACAAGGTATGATGCAACTTGTGGGATTGCCTTAACTATCAAGAGTAATTGGAGGCAATTGGATCTTCAGAATGATGAAAATGATCACATCGGATGATGATGAATAGGTTATGATGAAACTTGTAAAGCTATCTAAAAGGCCTAAGATAATTGGACACAAAATCTTTAATATGGAGGAAGGCATTACGAGAATTGAAGAGGTAAAGGTGAAATTTTGTTGGACTATAATGTGTAGTTAGATGCAAGGACAATCAACAACACGGTTGATAGTTAAATTGACATTGTCATCGGTTTAAAAGAAAGGTGGAGAATTGTTGTTAATGCTTTAAAATTTCATGTTTGAATGTGAAAATGGATCAATTGGCAATTTAGAGCATTTTTGCAAATTTCGGTACTCATACGCCTTGCACATGGAGCCTATTCAAGGCGCACAACAGTCTGAGGTACACACACAAGGCATAGAGGTTGGACGCAAGGCATGTGCTACAATGACAAACATCTATAAATTGCACTTTTCTCGATTTTTTTTGTTGCTAATCTTGTGGAACCAAAATAAGGGACTCTTAAAAAATGATTGGTTCCTTTTGCGAGAGATTCTATGAGTGGAAAACACTTGAGAAACACCTTGTAGATTGAAAATCATTGAGTCTACTGTTTATGAGATGAAATTGGAAATTGGTATAAATTAAGTTGTTCTTGGAGAACTTGTTGAAAACTAATTTCTTATAACCTCGTTTTATTTCTCTGTAAGAAACTCATTGATGGTGGATCAGATCTCTCTCTTCCCAAAATGTAGGTCATTGTTGGCCGTGATGGGTAACTAAATCTTGGCATGTTTGTTCATCTACCCTTGTATCTTGTTATTTTTGCTTCGATTGTGAATTTGTTTTACACTTTAACGTTGATTGCTTAGACTACTTGACTGTGGGTTGTCACTAGTGCTTGCTTCGCCCATCTAAATTTATTAGTGTCATTTGATTTTCAAATTCACAACAATTTTTACTACCTATAACTTGTAATTTCTGTATAAACTGAAGGTGTCAAAGCAAGACAAATACATTTATCAATTGTGTGGTGTTGTTTTTACTTTTATATTTTTATCAATTATTACAAATAATTTTTTGTAGTGGCTAAATTACATCATTAAAATAGCAAAAGATGCGAATATTAACTTATTCAACGAAAATAGCAATGGAGTAGCTAAGGCTACCTCATAGCAGCACAAGGCTCCACCCTTCTTACTTCTTAGTAAGGATGCAATTTGTTGCATCATCTCTAAGTTTTTTAGTTGAAATTGTAGGAACACATTTATGATTATTTTAAGGGTTATGTTAACTAGTGCTTCTGAGACACTGATTAAGGATGTCAAAAAATGAAATTATTACCATAAAAGGAAACAATTTTGACCTTTTTAGTATTAATTGCACAGTTTTTAATGCAATAACTACTATATAATTTTCTTTTTTAGCATCGTTAATCAGTGCCCCGAGAGCACCGGTTAGAATTTCCCTTGTTTTAATTACAGAGTTAAACTAAAATAATACTAATAATACATAAAATTATTTCAAACTAAAATGCATATAATTTATTTTAAGAACTATATTATTTAGACACACATTTTATATAGAACTATATAAAAACAAAAACAGTATAAAAATAAGGTCTTGTTCAAGAAAGGTATAAAAATAAGGTTTAACTTTTTTCTTTTCAAATAATTCAGTGATGAGCATTACGTATCTTAAATATAAAAAAGTGAAAAATCTTAGGTTTAAACACGAATTCGAACGTGTTAAATGCTCGGTGCTACCTCTTAAATGCTCTTATTGCTACCAATCGAGTTGTCTTTGCCGAACAATAAAGTGTTGATGTTAAATGAGAAATGATATTTTGACAACCATTTTTTGACAATTTTTGGACAACTTTCTCTCTCATACTCACATGATGTTGTTATCCTCTCTCTTCCTTTTTCTCTCTTCATTGTTTTTGACCAATAAGAAGTGAGAAAAATAAGATTGTCAACAAAGTTGTCATCAAATCAAATGATGTCAAAATATCATTACTCATGTTAAATTGTGTGTTCAAGGATCGTTTCTTTGCCTTTTATTTTGTGGTGGAATAGTTATTTAAATTTAGCTTTGGAGAATTTAAAATCCCGATGAGTCACTACACAAACTAACTACGGCATATCGTATGAGGAGGCAAACCCACAAGCTGATTATACTATGTCATAGAAAAAGTGGTTTAAGCCATATAGAGAAATCTAAAATTAATTAAAAAAAGAGAGACAATATGTCGTAGAAAAAGTGGTTTAGGCCTTATCATTCGTACTTAAAAATAATGAGACTTTTATTATTATTATTATTATTATTATTATTATTATTATTATTATTATTATTATTATTATTATTATTATTATTATTATTATTATTATTATTATTACATTAAACTATTTTTTATATTTAAATATATTATTATATTAAATAAATGGAGCAAGAACATATTGATCTATTATCTCGTTAATCTATTTAAATAAATATCAAATTAATTATTTAAATATGTGTTAGCCAATATATTTTACTAGCTGTAATAAATGTGGTCAAAGTATAGTTGACCTAGATTTAAAGAAGATTCGAACAAAGTGTTGTATTGAAAGCAAATTTAGGTTCGAAGATGGTAGAAGACTTCGACAGAGCAGTTTTCGAAGGTGGTTATCAACAGTTATTCTTTAAGTCAGTTTGTATTTTAAGTTTGTTTTCAAATAAGCAAAACTGTCGACTTGTGGCAGTTGTAGTTTGAATTTCAAAGAAGTGTAGTTATTTCTAGACTTAGTATAAATAGTAGTTTTTCATAGGAAAAACGGGTCACAATTCCATCATACAAACTTACACTCAAAGTATCCGTATGGAAGCGAGAAACGAGTCACAAGTTGCAATGTATGAATCTGTGTACCAACTTTTGTTTAATCAATACAATTTACCCTTTTTTTTTTAAGTGTTCTTGCACTTTACTTTATTAAGTTCGATTGAGTTCAAGTGGATTGAATTCGATTGTTTTTATCATATTTCTTATATTTTCGACACCAGAGACACAGAATTTCTAACAACAAGAACAAACACAATATGTCCTAAGATTTACTGGTTGATCTTGCAAGTTACCATTTGTAAACCAGCGGTTGTTTACGAAAATCCAACGTAAACAAATTGGCACACCCGGTGGGACTGTTTGTGCTTTTTGTTTATAGTTTTTGTTAGAATTTCTTTTAATTCTGGTTTGTTTTGTTGTGTATGCAATTAAGAAACAAGAAATTGCTTTTTAATATGACACGCGCTAACAACCAAAAGAAAACAAATCCAACATCTTCAAATGAAGATGTGGATCAAGTGACGGTTGAAGATGATGTTCCATCCCCAGGGAATGTTAGAACATCACAGGCTGTTCCAATTAGTAATACAGCCACTCAAACATCGTCTCAGGCCATGCCTTCGATGGCCACAGTAATTTCTCAAGCCATGCCTTCGATGGTTACCCAAACTTCCCATGATTATCCAAATAATACTTCTATTCAAGGAGTTTGGGATCATAGATCAATGCCATATGGTATGCCATCATCATTGATGCAAGGCTTACAAACTAGTGGTAATATGTTTTCAGAAAATTTAAATGTTTCATTACCACAACTTTTTGGTCCTGGGGTATCTACCACATATAGAAGTCCCCAACAAAATTTAACCAATGCTTCTATGGCTGCCATTAGGCAAACTATGGAAGAAACTAATCATGATATGGTTAATATGATGACCCAACAAATTGGTACTGTCATAAATCCTTTAATTCGAGACACCAGCACTAGTTATCAAAGGTTGTCTGATCAAATGGAAAGAATTGCTAATTTCTTTGGCGCTCCACCAATCCAAAATACCCAATTGCCTCAAAATCGAAATTTGAGGGCAATTGAAATAATTGCTGATGAACCAGTGGTTCGAAATCATGAAAATATTGTCCAACCACAAGTAGTACAACCACAAGTTCAGGCAGAACCTGAAAGACAACCCGTTTTGGTTAATAGAAACCAAGATGCCGATCAAGTGGTTTTACAAGCCCGTCGAAACAATTTCGATGGTCAGAATAATATAGCGGGTATTGTCGAGGCTTTGTTAGCCCAAAATGGTTTTAATATGGGTTTACATAGACCAAATTTTGTGTCTCCTTTGTCTGAGTATGTTTTAAACGCTGAATTGCCTAGAAATTGGAAAATTCCAAAGTTTACCAAATTTGCTGGAGAAACTAATGAATCTACTGTCGAACACATTGCTAGGTTTCTCATGGAAGCAGGAAATATTGCAGAAAATGAAAATTTGAGAATGAAATATTTCCCAAGTTCTTTGACAAAAAATGCTTTTACTTGGTTTACAACTTTACCTCCTCATTCAATTTATAGTTGGAACCAATTAGAAAAAGCCTTTCATGAACAATTTTACATGGGTCAATCTAAGATTAGTTTGAAAGAATTGGCCAGTGTTCGACGTAAAAGTCATGAGTCAATCGATGATTATCTCAATAGGTTTCGTCTCCTTAAGGCTAGATGTTTTACTTCTGTTCCAGAATATGAATTGGTCGAAATGGCTGCTGGTGGCCTCGATTATTCTGTTCGAAAGAAATTAGATACCCAGTACTTAAGAGACATGGCCCAATTGGCAGACAGAGTTCGACAAGTTGAAAGACTTAAAGCTGAAAAAACTAGAACTCATAACAAAATTCCTAAAAAGGAAAAAATTGCCTATATAGAAACAGGAGATAGTGAACCCGAATTCGATTGGGGTTCAGATATCGTTGAAGACAATGATATAAACCTAGCAGAATTAAAAGATGGACCTCCATATGCTTGTAAAATGTTGAGGCCATCCAATGGAAAAAATCCTGAAGATCCCAAGAGTGACAAATATCCTTCTAAAACTTATACTTTTGATATTACTAAAAGTGAAGAAATTTTTGATCTTTTAGTTAATGATGGCATAATATTAGTGCCACCTAATATGAAGTTGCCTCCTTTGGAACAAAGGAAGAAAAGAGGATTTTGTAAATTCCATGGTTTTTTAGGTCATAACCTATCTCGATGTACTCGTTTCAGGGATTCTGTACAAAAAGCTCTTGATGAAGGGAGGCTGAAATTTGGAGAGAAATCAAAACAGCAAGTGGATGGAGATCCTATGAAAAAGGCAGAGTCCATGTTTGCTGATGTTTCTGCCAATGTGGCAGAATCCATGTTTGCTGGTATTTCTATCAATATGGTGGAGATTTCAGAGAATATTGATGCAGAAATGGTTACTGAGGACCATCAAATTGAAGAGCCAGTGGTTACTGAAGATCAATTGGCCAAGGAAATGGAGAAAGCATATCCAAAGGCTGAAGAAGATTTGGTTGATTTTTTAAACCGATGTAAAATATCTAACACCAATGCTATGCTTTGTCCTCGATGCAGTGCAGTGTTCGATAAAGAAGCTGCGAAATCAGTTGAAGGATATCAACCTCAAACAAAACGTAAAGGAGGGTGGTTCGAGAACCGTTCTAAATTTGGCTTTAACAAAAGAGGTGTTCCTTACAAGATGAAAACTTCAGAGAAGTATCAAGTGAAGAACCATAAGAAGACGTTCGTTCCTTCATCGAAGTCTCCTATTGATACTTGGGTTTTCTCTGGGGGCAAGAAAACTGGTCATTCTGCGCCTCCAGCACCACCAACAAAATGGGTAAAAAGAGCTGTCAAAGTTCCAGACCAACCAGAGAGTTCTAATCCTAACAAGTATGCTTACAAAAATAACTATAAAGGTAAGAATCCTATGACTAGAACTCAATGGCGCCGTTTTCAACGCCAGAAAAAGGAAGGAGTTTTGAAAGATGTCACTAATGATGACAAAAGTAAGGGAAAACAACCAATAGTTTTCGAAATGGTTAATAAACCAGCTACTGAAAGAATTTTCCCTCCATTATCTTCTGCTTTAAACATCCCCAAAGGGGATGATGATATTCTAACTTCTACTTTTTCAGATTCTGAACCAAGTCTTGACATTATATGTGTGGTTTCTGTACTACCAATTGAATATGCATATGATGTATCTTCGAAGGCCAATCATGATGATGAATGTGATTTCACTGAGGAAATGGCTCGTCATAGGCCTCTGTGTTATTATGTTATGAACAATGGTTGCATCGAAGATCAACATGCAGTGTTCGAAAAACCTGATGATAGCATGAAGCTTCATTTAAAGCCTTTGTTTATTCAAGCTAAATTAAATGGTGTTGGAATTAACAAAGTGTTAGTAGATGGTGGTGCTACTGTTAATCTCCTACCACAATCTTTTCTAAGGAAACTTGGTATTTATGAATGTGATTTGAAACCACATAATGTAGTGCTCACTAATTATGAGGGATCTACTGGACAATCTCTTGGTGCTATCGAACTAGAATTGGTAGTAGGAAGCATAACCAGAGCAACTGTGTTTTTAGTAGTTCCTTCTAAAGCCAATTTCAATGCATTATTAGGGAGGGAATGGATCCATGCTGTAGGTGCAGTTCCTTCTACAATGCATCAAAGGATTGTGATTTGGAGGAAAGATGGTTTGGTAGAGAATATTGAGGCTGATCAGAGTTATTATTTCAAAGCTGAAGTTGATAATCAAGATATCAACAAAAAGAACTTTGACAAACAGCTTCAATATATTGCACCATTCATGGAAAATGATGCATCAAGTTCTATGACTAAAGAAGAAAAATTCTTTGTAAAACTTGCACCAGAATGGGGTTTTCGTTGGAAAACTGCATTCGACGATGACTTCGTAGTGGTGAACAATGAAGATTGCCATGAGAAGATACCTGTAAAGGAAACAGATTTGCTGAAGACAAGAAGTACTTCGTACAAGAGGGTTACTGATGACCAAGGATATTCAGCAAATGGAATCTCACCAACTGGGTGGGATATCAATAATTGATCAATGGTTGAGCCCAGCATATGGGAAAAGATTACGGCTTATGTAGCCGAGAAAAACTTCGATTTGGCTGAAACAGCCAAAGAAGAAGAGGTCTTCGATACTTCAGTAGAAAATAATTCTGATGACCTCGTTGATGATCAAAAATTAGACTGTATTTACGATGATGAACCTTTGGGTTTTGAAGAAGATCCAATGGAATCTACAATAAAAATGAAGGCCCAAGATCCTCTTGAAGAAGTGGATATAGGAGATGGTTCTGTAAAAAGACCAACATACATAAGTTCAAAGATTCCTAAGAGCTTCAGAGATCGAATTGTGGCGCTTTTGAAAAATTACAAGGATTGCTTTGCTTGGGATTATCATGAAATGCCTGGTTTGAGTAGAAAGGTTGTAGAGTTGCAATTGCCAATCAGGACAGACAAGAAACCAGTGAAGCAAATTCCAAGAAGGTTTGCACCAGAGATTCTACCAAAAATAAAAGAAGAGATCGAAAGACTCCTCAAATGTGGCTTCATCAGACCTGCAAGGTATGTTGATTGGTTAGCTAATGTAGTTCCTGTTAAAAAGAAAAATGGAAGTATAAGAGTTTGTATTGATTTTAGAGATTTAAATCTCGCCACTCCTAAAGATGAATATCCTATGCCAGTAGCAGAAATGTTGGTAGATTCTGCAGCAGGTTTCGAATATTTGAGTATGCTTGATGGTTATTCAGGTTATAATCAAATATTTATTGCTGAAGAAGATGTTTCTAAAACAGCATTTCGATGCCCAGGGGCATTAGGATGTTATGAGTGGATAGTAATGCCATTTGGTCTTAAAAATGCTGGTGCTACATATCAAAGAGCAATGAATTCAATGTTTCATGATTTAATTGAAGATTTTATGCAAATTTACATTGATGATATTGTTGTGAAATCATCTTCTGAAAACAAACACTTAGAACATTTACGTTTATCATTCGAAAGGATGAGACAATATGGATTAAAAATGAATCCATTAAAATGTGCGTTTGGTGTTTGTGCAGGTGATTTTTTAGGATTTGTTGTCCATAAAAAGGGCATTAAAATCAATCAAAATAAGACTAAAGCTATAATGGAGGCTAAAGCACCCTCTACCAAAAAAGAGTTGCAGTCTTTATTAGGCAAAATAAATTTCCTCAGAAGATTTATATCTAATCTAAGTGGCAGAGCACAAGCATTCTCGTCATTACTTCGATTAAAGAAAGAGGAAATTTTTAGATGGGAGCCTGAACACCAAAAGGCATTTGAAGACATAAAGTCATATTTATCTAATCCTCCTATTCTTTCACCTTTGTTGAAAGACAAAAAGATGAAGTTATATATA
The DNA here is from genome assembly GCF_051527215.1 of Medicago sativa. Classification (NCBI taxonomy): domain Eukaryota; kingdom Viridiplantae; phylum Streptophyta; class Magnoliopsida; order Fabales; family Fabaceae; genus Medicago; species Medicago sativa. The sequence goes on from NC_140753.1 coordinate 8,739,335, forward strand.
GCATCATCTGAAAGAACTATAGGGAGTATGTTAGCACAAGAGGATGAAAATGGTGTAGAAAGAGCCATTTATTATCTTAGTAGAGTTTTAAGTGATGTTGAAACAAGATATCATCCTAGTGAAAAATTATGTCTTTGTTTGTATTTCTCATGTGTGAAACTTAAGCATTATATAAGACCTTTTGATGTTTATGTTTATTCCCATTTCGATATTATTAAGCACATGTTATCTAAACCTATTCTGCATAGTAGAGTTGGTAAATGGGCTTTGGCACTCACAGAATATTCTTTAACTTATCAATCTTTGAAAACTGTGAAAGGCCAAATAGTGGCTGATTTTATTGCTGATCATTCCATTGAAGAACATGTGACTGGGGGCATCGAAACATTTCCATGGACATTGTATTTCGACGGGTCTAGTCATAAAAATGGTTCTGGAATAGGTATAGTTATTGTTTCACCAACAAATGAAGTAACCAAATATAAATTTCGAATTAGCCAATATTGTTCGAATAATGAGGCAGAATATGAAGCCTTAATAAATGGTTTAGAGATTTTGCTCGAACTGGGGGCAAAATGTTTAATTATTAGAGGTGATTCTGAATTAGTAATAAAGCAAATAACAAAAGAATATAAATGCCTCAAAGAAACTTTGATAATGTATTACACTATAGTTAATGCATTACTTAAACATTTTGTTCAAATTGAAGTTCAACATGTTCCTAGAGCAGAAAATCAAGAAGCTAATGATTTAGCTCAATTAGCTTCTGGATACAAACTTTCGAAGGAACAAGAGCAAGAGGTTATTGAAATTAAAACAAAGCGTAATTCGATAGACATTGTGCCTAACAAATTGTTAAGACCAAAACTTGGGGGCATGGAAGCATCTCAAGGATACCTTCAGAGTGCAAAATTTTCTGAAATTTTGGTCATTAACAATTTGGATGATAATGATTGGCGAAAACCCATAGTCAATTTTTTGGAAAATCCAGATGGCACAACTTGTAGAAAAGTCAAATATAGAGCCTTGAGTTATGTGATAATAGGCAATGAATTATTTAAAAAGACTCCAGAAGGAGTTTTACTTAAATGCCTTAGTGAAGCAGAAGCATATTTGGCTGTATCGAATACTCATAGTGGTGCTTGTGGTACACATCAAGCAGGCCATAAAATAAAATGGCTTTTGTTTCGACAAGGTGTTTATTGGCCAACCATGTTAAAAGATTGCATAAATTTTGCTAAAGGTTGTAAAGAATGTCAAGAACATGCTGGAATTCAAAAAGTACCAGCTAGTGAATTACATTCAATAGTGAACCTTGGCCATTCAGAGGATGGGCTTTAGATGTAATTGGGGAAATCAAACCTAAGTCATCCAAAGGCTACAAATATATTTTGGTTGGAATAGATTATTTCACTAAATGGATAGAAGCTGTTCCACTAAAAGATGTTACTCAAGATGAAGTTATAAACTTCATTCAAAAATTTATTATTTATAGATTTGGCATACCAGAAACTATTACTACAGATCAAGGATCTGTATTTACTGGTCGAAAGATGGTAAAATTTGCCGAAGAAATAGGATATAAATTGTTGACTTCAACACCATATTATGCTCAGGCAATTGGTCAGGTAGAAGCAGCAAATAAGAATTTGATTACTATAATCAAAAGAAAAGCTAGCCAAAAGAAAAAACCCAAAGAATGGCATGAGTTTCTTTATGAAGCTTTATGGGCAGTTCGAACTTCTCCTAAAGAATCTATAAATACTACTCCTTTTCGATTAACATTTGGCCATGATGTTGTATTGCCAACAGAAATCTTACTTCAATCTACTCGAATTCAAAGACAAATCGAAATTCCAACAAATCAATATTTGGATATGATGTTGGATGAATTAGTAGATATTGATGAAGAAAGATTAATGGCTTTAGAAGTGCTTACAAAGCAAAAAGAAAGAATAGCAAAAGCCTATAACAAAAGAGTTAAATCGAAATTATTCCTGCAAGGGGACTTAGTTTGGAAAGTTATCTTGCCTATGGATAAAAAGGATCGATGTTTAGGAAAATGGTCTCCTAGTTGGGAAGGACCATGGAAAATTCTAAGAGTTTTTTCGAATAATGCGTATGAGATCGAAAAACTACAAGAAGATCAGAGAATTCTACGCATAAACGGTAAATATTTGAAAAAATATAAACCGATGTTACAAGAAATTAAAATTACACAAGAGTAATTTGATTCGAAATAAAAACTTGGCATTAATTTAAAAATGCCAACTGATGGGCAGGTTACATCGAAATGCTTAAAATGGAAAAACCATTACAAAAGAAAACATAAAATACTTAAAGACTAAAAAGCATTTAAAGATGGTTTTCACCATTCAGTTACAATCCCAAAACGATCGAGAAACCAGCGAATTTCCGTATCGAGACGACACCTGAAGCAAGCATTGACCAAGTAGTATTCATGATCTGGCCCAGGTAGAAGTGCATACCAGCCTCCAATTCTCCCATCTCCTGCACAGTTGTGGTAGTTGTTGCAAAAACGACGCCTAGTAAGCCAAATAGGCATGGGCCTATTCCACCAAGGACAGCGAAATCGATAAGTTGAAGTCCCTCCCAAAATGTCGCTTCGAAATTCTGCCAATCGATGTGTCCATGCAAGATCTTCGAAGTCTTCGAGGATGTTTTCTGGCATAGGCATGGAGAGTGCATTGATGAGAAGACGGTAGTACCTTGCACTCAGAGAGCCAGTGGCGTTGATAGCAGTAGTGAGGAGGCGTTTCATTTCTTCAATGTTTGGATTAGCATCCAACATGTGTTGAGTGCTTCGAAGAATACAGAACATGGCGTTGCCATGATTCCAGAGTCTAAGTTTAAAAGCAAACTTAGAATGAGCCACCATAGCATTGTTGTACCATTCATTGGGGTCGTAAAGGAAGTAGAGGACATCATTTCCAAAAGCCCTAGAAACTTCAGAATCCTCACTGACACGCCAATGCCTGCTACTGGTATGGCGAAAGGCGAAAAGATCTTTCCTGCTTTGAGCAGCAATCTTTGCAGCAATCTTGACTAAAAGATCATCACTCAGATTATCAATGGTGGTCATGATGATTTGGGAAAGAAAGCTTTGAGTAAGAAGGATTTTTCAGACGAAACAAAGAAAAGAGTGATTTTTATAAAAGGAAAATCATATTTATAGGGGAGGGAAGTTGAAAGAAGTGATTCAATCAGACGGTTCTTCTTGCTTTGAAGATGATGACACGTGGGAACAGTTATTCTGATGGCCAATGGTTACTTAACTTTGTAATCTGAGGGAAGTTTTGAAGGTTTTCTTTTAAAAGGATTAATCTGTGTTAAAAGGTCATTTATTTGTTTTATTTCTTTTCAACTTCCTAGACAAGTTTAACTTGTTGGGTTAAACAAAAAAGTTACTTTTTTGTTTCCTCATCATTAAAATGTCTTGGAAATTGTTCCAATCTTATTTGGATTTAAATAAAATTTGAATTCGATATAAGAAAATAAGAAAGGAATTTCGATGATTGAAAATAAATTGTCATTCGAAACAGAAAATGGTCCATAAATTGTTATAAAGACATTACAGACCAAGATATTCGATAAGGCTGAAATAAAATAAAAGTCTTAGAGAATAAAATAGAAACAGAACTAAATCTCAAATGATGAGATGAGTTTCTCGATTTGGCTCTTGTATTCAGCCAGTTGAGTATCGAGAGCATGGTTGTCACTTGCAAGTTGAGCAATGGTAGACTCTAGTTCCTTGGAGAGCTTGAATTTGTTAACAGCTTCATTGGCTTCTTGATTTCTGGCTTCATCCTTAGCCAAAATTTCAGCTTTCTGAGCTTCCAGCTCTTTAATCTTGGCATCGATGTCAACCACTTGCTGCTTCGCATTGTTTCTTTCTTGCTGAAGAGTTTTAAATTTCTCTTGGAAGGATGACAGTTCGATCACAATTTGATCATGATACGCTTTCTTCTCTTCCATTTGAGCTTGATCAGTTTTCCTCTTCTGGAAGTTTTGATTAGCACTCTCCAACATTGGTTCAAGATAGTTAAACAGGTTTCGAAATTTCCAACCAGTTGGGAGAGCACCAAGCTTTTCAAATAAACTCCTGATTTCAGCAAGAGCTCCAGCATCCTTTTCAATCAACTCTAGCAAGTTGGCTTCGATGATCTTCTTTTGAAATTCTGCTAGCAGGTTGTTCTTTGAAGTCTCAGAGGGATTTCCCTTGGATGAATCAGAAGTTTGGCCAGTGCTAGTTGAGAAAAGAGTATTACTCTTAGCTATCAAGGCAAAAGCGTTGAAAGGATCATCTTTGGCCAATCGATCGATTTCTTCCAAATCGATCATAGGAGTATCTTGTTGAGCAATCATCTCTGCATCACCAGGAGCATCTTGTCGAGTAGTGATTTTTGTATCTTCAGTAGCAAAGTTTGATACATTATCTCCAAGGGTGGGTGCAGAATAAGATTGATCATTGTTGAGTGATTCATCATTTACCAAGTCATCAGTGGGTGTTTCTGTTTGTTGTTGTTGAGAAAGATTCACTTTAAGACCTTCTGGACTGCTAGCATCATCATGCTCATCTTCTTTGTCTTCAGCAATTGGTGAAGTGGTCTTCGAAGAAGGAAGGTCTTGCCCATGTTGTGATGGATTAGCTTGTTCTTGTTCGATACCCTAAAAAGAATAAGATAAATGCTTAAAACAAGACACTTAGAAATATTTCGTATAAAAAATGGTTTTGATAAAATACCTTCGAACCATTATCACCAACATGTGAATGAGCACTAGAGTGAGAATTCTTTCGAAGACGTTTGAATGGTTTAGATGGTGAGATGGTGGGAGAACCTTCAGAAGCTTCCACTTCGACTTCCTTTTCTTGGACAAGTGATATTTGTTCTTGTTTTCTTTTCCTTCTTCCTTCAGTATTGACTTTGGGAAGTGTTACTTTGGAAGCTTCGATCTGTTCTTTAGTTATCTCCACCTCGCCATCATCATCAGAGAGATCGACAGTTGCTTGTTCTTTCTTGTTCTTCGATCTAGAAGGTCTTTTCGATGAAGTTGTTTTCACTTTGGGTTCCTTTGATTTAGGAGGTTCCTTCGATGCAGCCTCAGATTTCTTCGATTCAACTTCTTTAGTTTGGGAAACTTTCTTTTTCTTCTTGTCAGACTTGCTTTTTGAGGTGTTCTGGGTGCTGGCATCATCGAGCTTTGTTTCTCCTGGAGTTAAAGGCAAAGCTGAAATATGTGATTATACAGATAAGTACTATTTTTTCTAAAAATAGTATTAATATATTTTAGTAAAGGAAAAAATCATACCCATGATACTGGGAGTTTCGATTCGAACTTGGGATAATTCATAGCCAAGTTCACCACTATATTGATATAAATTGCATTTAGCATAGGTTACTAAATTATTCTGTGGGATTTTGAAATTATAAAGTAACCATTTTGGGTATGGTGGCCTAAAGGCCAAAGCAAGATTACAAGATGGAAATTTTGCTAGTCTCATTTTCTTTTCTAAAACATAAAGATATTTATTGGGTGTTCCAGGGGGAAAAATTGTTTCTGGAATTTTTTCTCGAATTTTGTCTCTCAAGGTCTGAGCAGCATAATATACTGTCCTCCTTGGATGTAAAGGGTTATATGTTGTTTGATAATATCTTTGAAATTGCTGAATTTCTTTAATGTGCGTACCTCTAGTCTTCTTGTCTTTGTTCTGCAAAGTGTGAAAAGTACTGGTCAGTTGAGGCAGCAATTCATCAGGATTCCCTCGATTGGATTGGCGTATGTAATAATTTCGCCACCATCGAAAGAATGTTTCAGAGCATGCAAATGATGTTGAGAAATATGTAGGCTCGAACACAGTTGTTCTCTTGGCTTGAATTATGGATTTCCACACAGGTTCGATCAGAGGAATTTACCATTCACTTATACTTTTGAACAAAGAGCTAGGTTTCGATTGAACCATACCAAACTGTCTAGCTACATGGTTAGGTTGGTAACCATATACTCCATAAGGGCTACCAGGTGTAAGTCTGCTAGATAGATAGGTAGGGGTCAAATAAGCTTCCCATATAGCATTGATTTCTGTTTTGTTGGCTGTTTTCGAAGTAGTGGGAAAATCCTCTTTGAACCAGTTAGGTCCATATTTCCTAGTGGTAAATGGTGCCATTATAGGGGTGAAAATGGGACAATCAAGCAAGGTTTTGTAAGCATTCTCAAAAAGTTGTTGCGAAGATTTGTTCCCATCAGGGTGAAACATAGCTAAGCTTATACCTTCAGTGGTCCTTTCTGAGTATGCTGATGTGTAAGAGGAAGGTAGGATCGAAGCAAGTTTTGATCCAAAAATGGCTAAAAGCCATAGTTGGAACAACCATATGGGTCCTGATACAACTAAATTCCCACCAGTTCGGGGATAATCTCTAAGATTATTAGTTGTATGGTTAAGGGTTTCATACAAAGAACCTAGAATCAGTTTGCTTAAACAGATATCTGTTCCTTCATGTAACTGATTAGCTAGACACATGAATTTCTTAGGGACTTGTACTGACCTTGAGCAAAAAACATGCATAGATAACCAGTAGGTCAAAAAAGCTACATGTTCATCTGCAGATACTTCAGCACATTTGGTATCATGGTTGTTAGCTATAAACAAACCATAGGCAGGGCTATCGAAATTTACTGAGTATTGAGAGGTGGTAACATCTGGATTAAAGGTGTATCCAGTTGGTTTTAAGCTAGTAAGGCCGGCCACATCTAAAAGGGTAGGAGTGAGCATTCCACATTTCAAGTGAAGGCTGTTGTTCGATGGGTTCCAAAAATGTAAAGCAGCAAATATCAATTCATTATGGTATTTTGGACCATATCGAGATATTTGGATGAGATCAAAAATCCCTTTCTCCTTCCAGAATTGTCCCTTTTGTTTTTGAACTTTGTCTAACCAAGCAATGTATTCTGGAGAAGGTTTTGGTTCAGTCCTAATTTTGGATTTTACAAAACTTAGTTCAAAAGGACCTTTTGTGAAAATTAAAGGAGGTTGAGTTTCAATACATGGAAAAAGAGAGTTAATTTCTGGAGTTTCAGGTTCTAGAGAAATGGGGCCTAAGAATGCATGTGGAGTATCAGTACAAGGGATGATTACCTGGGTTTTCCAGATAGCTTTTTCAGCTTCATTGATCTCTGGTTCGTTCACAAAAGCAGGAGCAGCATTGGCTATTTCTTCAGTGAAATCAATGGGTTCTTCGCGATTCACATGAGAAGTTCCTGCTGCGTTTGTCATTGTTTCAATGTTTTTGTGAGAAGTTGATGAATAGTGAAGATTTCGTGTTTAAAGATAGGAGTTGCAGAAAATTCGAAGCTTTTTCTTTGAGAGAATTTTGGCGGAGAAGAGGAACAGTGAAAGTGAAAATGAAATGGTGAAAAGTGAGAAGAGTAAAGGTGAGTTTGTTTCTATATGGACCTTTGATCATGACACATGTCAAGATCTTATTTTGACAGTTTTACCATTAAAAATGGCGTCTTTTCCAATATTAGAGAACGTGGCCCACTAACTAAGATTGTGGGGTCAGTATTTAAAGGAAATTTGAATTAGTTTTGAATTAAATACTGACATCATTCATTTCGATGGAGAATGTTAGTTATTTTTTTTCAAAAACGTCTTTTTCTTCTTCGGCGAAATCGAAAATGGCGTTTCTGGGGGGCAATTTGTTAGCCAATATATTTTACTAGCTGTAATAAATGTGGTCAAAGTATAGTTGACCTAGATTTAAAGAAGATTCGAACAGAGTGTTGTATTGAAAGCAAATTTAGGTTCGAAGATGGTAGAAGACTTCGACAGAGCAGTTTTCGAAGGTGGTTATCAACAGTTGTTATACCCTAATTTTGGACCTAAAAATATTAGCTCAATTCCTCTTTTCTTGCATTATAAGTCATTTGAACTGTCTCTGATCAATTGCATCTTTCTCTGTATTTCATTTCAATGTTATTTGCAAAATTTACATGCAAGGGTATTTTGGTCATTTCCTATGTCAAATCTCTCTCAGCCTTTCAAAATTTTGTTTGAGTCCTTTCAATTAGTGTGAATAAGTCCTCATTTCAATTCTATGTCAAAATCCATTTTAAAAATTGCATTTGAAGTCATTTTTGAGTCAGTTTTGCCCCTAGGGGTATTTTAGTCTTTTCATGTGTTAAAGCCCTGTTTAAATCCTCAAAATTGTCTCTGAGTCTTTTAATTTTGCTTGTATGAGTCTTTGATTCAATTTCTGTTAAAAATCCATTTTTTAAATTTCATCTGAGTCATTTTTAGTCGTTTTCAGCCCCAGGGGCATTTTGGTCATTTCACACGAAATTTCGGCAGAGAGGTACTTTAAAGTACCTCATTTAGGCCATTGGTTCATTTTAGTCCGTTTTGTCAAATTTTAATCGTTTCACTTTACGTTTTTTCCAATTTCCCAATTTTATTCAAATTTTATTATTATTTGCATTTCAGTCCCTCAAAATTTTAAAAATTACATTCAAGTCCCTTTAATTTTCTTTTTAGGCCTTTTAATTTTGTTATTTTGCAATATTAGTCCTCTTTTGTCCAAATCATCTATTATGTACACGTGTCAGGGTCTTAGTGGTCCACAGAAGTTTGTTACAAGGGTATGCCACATGTCAAAATCCCATTGGTCCAGTCCATACATGTGTCAGCTATAAAAGCCAACTCACCAGTCAAAGTCAGCAACCACCATTCATTTCTGTACACATCATCAAAAACAGAAATTCCATTCTCTCTCCACCACAAAAAGATCAAAACGCAGAAAAACTCAAGAACATGATGAACAAATTCATCATCTTCAAACCCTAATTCATCAAATTTCCCCAGAAATCATCACAATTCGTCACTAACATTCATCATCAACATGAATCACCATTGAACCGCAATCAAAAATTCCAGAGAAACAAACACCATTAGAGTTAGTTACGTATTGTAACAAACCCTAATTTGTCCAATTTTTCTGTCAAAATTCATGAGTCAAAACTCTAAGTTCAATCTAACCGATCAGAATCAATAGCAGCTCTCAGATACATCTTCATCATTGAGCAAGAATCACGCGAACGTTGCAATTCAAGTGCGAGTTTGTTACGGAGCGTGACAAACTCAAGCACCGATCACAGAAGGCGCGTGCGTGAGTCAGAGAAGAAGAGGAATCAAAGCGAAGGCGAACCGGTTCATCATACTCGTTGAAAACGAAGAACACGAAGAGAGAGAAGAGGAAGAACCTCCAAAGGTTGAACTCAGATACTTACCAGAAGCCAGGACGAGGCAACAACTTGCTCTATCGTCTTCCTTCGTCATAACCTCCAAATATTCATCAGGTAAACCTCTTTCTCTCTTTTATTCTTATTTCGTTTTTGTTCGAATCTGTTTCTTTAGATCTAGTAGGATCCAAGGCTCGTCTGAAAATTCTAAGGCCGGATTCGTCATCGCCACAAAAAAAGATTTCAGAAAACATGAAAATATTTCGAATCGGAGAAGTTTGAGTCACCGGCGCCGGAAACCGTCGTCGGTAACCGTCGCCGGAGTTCCTTCTCTCATCGGAGAAGATGACCGGCCTTAGAACAAAGAGGAAGAAGGAGAGTTGCAGACTCTCTCTCTCTAGATGGACTTAGAGAGAGAAGTTGGAATGGGAAATGTGAGTTGGACCGGTTCTGTGGATTTTATACTCCCCCTGAACCGGTTTAACCCACACCAAGCCCTAACCCGGTCCATTTCCTCCCTGGAGCCCATTCTGTCTGGCCTGTGCATATGCTGCTCTTTGCGCCCCCCATCCCTGCGTGTTTCTTGCTATTTCTGCTATTCGTACCCCCTGTTGTGTTAGATTTTCATGATAAGAGTCCTAAAATTTTTTACGTGTCTTTAATCATTTTTTCTTGACTTTTTTGCGACATTATTATGTGGTGAATCTTGATAAAAAGTATGTATAGCATTTTTCCTTATTTTTGTTAGAATTAGCAATTTTCTTGCACTTTTTGGTCCAAAAAACCTTTAAAAAATTTCTAAAAAAATTCATATAGGCTTCTTGATATTTTTGTAGCATTTTGCGATAATTTTCACATGTTAAAATTGGTTAAAGAATAAGGTGTTGATTTTCTTGCTATTTTTGTCATATTTTGTGCTAAAAATGAGTGAAAATTTGCTTGATTTCAATTCCAATCCTTGATAAATGTTTGTGGTTCATGATGGATGATTTTATGAGGGTTTTTACTACTGTTTGAATGTGTTTTTTACTGGACATGTGCATGTGATGATTGGTTGCTTGCTTGGCAAGTTTTGTTTTGTGAATAAATGGTGCAAATAAGTCTAAATTCACATAAAAATGCAAAGTTCGTAATGACACTTGGATCCTCATTTTAAGACCTGGATTTTTATGCCTTGAAAATATGTTGAATGGTGAGGGTTATAGGTCATACTCAAGCTTTGCATTGGTGTTGAGATTTTAGGCCTATTTCTCATTGTTTTTGCTTGTTTTTATCTTAATTTTCATTATTTTTGTTATGATAGCTTTGACTTGCTTTATATCTTGTGCTACTAACCATTTGTTCATTGTTTCATACATCATGAGCATTCCATACTTCATCATCTCATTCACTTTAATTTCTTGCACTTTAAGTTTCAATTCCATACAAAATTAGAATGTAAATACTTAGGAGTTTTTGTATATTACTTTTATGCACTTTTAATTCCTTGGCAAAGAGGCCATAGAATGTATCTAGGGTGTGATGTAAAGGACAATGGACTCTAATGATGTACACCGACACAAGCACCGACACACGCACACACATCACTATATAGTTAGAATATGCATGTTTAGATGTATGTTTAGGATTGTATGTTTAGATGAATGTTTAGGCTTTAGACTTAGAAAAAACCAATTTTCCAAAAAAATATGAACAAACTTCACTCAAACTATTTTCTTAATAAACCTTGGGGTCCAAAACCCCATTGAATTTTCCTTTTATTTTCTTAATCAAATTTCAATGAAAATAATCCTACTTTGACTTGTTTTTACAAATAACTAATCAAACCCCACTTTTTACAATCTCATGCCCTTGAGGCCTCTTTCTATTCTTCAAACTCCATTTTCAAACTTAAAATCAACCAACAAAAACAAAAAAACATTTTTTGGAAGAGAACTACGGTGGATTTGATCCCTTAAACGGGTACGTAGGCAAGGAACAAAATTCCTTCAATTCAACTAAAATAAAAATTTAAACACATTCTTCTCCCTCCAATTCTTCACTTAGAACATCCTTAGGTCTAATAAATACTTTTCAAATAGCATTTAAAAATAAAGCGCGCGCGTAGAAATTAAAGACGGTTCCTATAGGATACTATAGTCGTTATGGGTGCCTAACACCTTCCCGTAGCGAAAACAACTCCCGGACCTCGATTCTCAAGGGTTTTGCTTACTTTTTCCCTTCCCAAGAAAAAATAAGATATCACCGGTTTAAAAGGTTCAAACGTAATCAATGTTTGACACCCGAAAACCAAGATAAAACAGCTGGCGACTTCACTGGGGAGATTCGAGAGTTACGCCTAGTCTTTATTTCCACGCTTGCGCTTGTATTTTTATTTGTTTCTTTTACTTGCTTTCCTATGTGAATAAATGTTTAATTTCTTGCAAACGTGTGGGGTGAGAATATCAAAAGTCCTGCACCCGGGCTGAGTGAACTTAGGATTTAGGAGGGATATAATCGACAATTCATTCCGGGGGTTGCCTCGTGTTTTGGATTATGCGATCAATCCCACATAGCTGAGGCATTTTGGGGGTGATGTTGTCGGCGCGTGTTGTCGCGTTTAGGCACTTTACTTCTAATTGTTCTATGACGCTATGAACCGTAGATAACCAAACCCATCCATGGCCATTTTCTAGGATGTAGTGCGGAGGCTAAACCGAGTGTTGTCTCGAGTTTTAGTCGTCACGCGATACTACACTCAAGTTAGACCTTCCACGTATAATCATGGAGCGAGTGTTGTCTCGTGACACCATGAGATACGTCGGAGAGGTTGCAGCTTGGGAACCTTTTTAGAACCCGGTTACTACATCCTAAAACCCTAGTTTCACCGGACACCGTGTCCACCCATGACTCCTCGACTTTGAACTTCAACCCCCCATGTTTTCTCCGAACTTGAACATAATCATGCATACATGCATTCATGCATAAACCTTTTATCATTGCATTGTTATCGAAGGGCTTAGACAAGTTGAATTTGTAAACATTGTAGGATGAAGATGACTAAGTCCTACAAGTTCAAGGAAGTGGATTTGGCTAGTTTGAGAGATTTGGCACTCAAGATTGAGGATCCGACTGGTTTCCGACATCGTTACGGGGCTTTACTTCCTATTCTTCATACTAATGTGGATGAGAAGCTGGTGCACACTCTAGTGCAATTCTATGATCCGGAGTATCGGTGCTTTACTTTCCCCGACTTTCAGTTGATGCCTACTCTAGAGGCTTATTCTTCCTTGATGGGTCTATCTATTGCTAAGGGGATACCTTTCTCAGGGCTTGAAAATCCTCCTACTTATTTGGTTATTGCTAAGGATCTCTATCTCAAGACCACCGATGTCTCCAAGAATCTTGTCACTAAGGCACGCATCCGAGGGTTCACTTCAGAGTATCTTCTTGGGAAAGCCAACCTCAATACCACTTGTAAGGACACTCTCGAGGCTATTCTTGCACTTCTCATCTATGGGCTTATTCTCTTTCCAAATCTTGATGGCTTCGTGGACATGAATGCTATTATGATCTTCTGCTCCAAGAATCCGGTTCCTACTTTGCTAGCTGACACATACCATGCTATTCACGATCGTTCTAACAAAGGTCGTGGATACATTCTTTGTTGTGTGCCTCTCCTCTATAGGTGGTTTATTTCGCACCTTCCGCAGTCTTTCCACGACAATCCGAGGAGTTGGTCTATTTCACAGAGGATTATGGCTCTCACTCCTAATGAAGTAGTTTGGCTCACTCCAGCTTCTAGGGTTAAGGAAATCATCTTTGGTGGTGGAAAGTTTCTTAATGTACCTCTTCTTGGTACCCGGGGTGGAATCAACTATAACCCGGAGCTTGCTTTGCGACAATTTGGTTTCCCGATGAGAGATAAGCCCATCAATCTTGCTACAACTCCTTACTTCTTTCACTACTCCAATGCTCCTACCGGAATTAGAGAAGATTTCATGCAAGCTTGGTCTAAGCTTCGGAAGAAAGAGGTGAAGCATATGGGTGTAAGATCCGGTATTGCTCATGAGGCTTATACACAGTGGGTGATAAACCAAGCTGAGGAGATTGGTATGCCTTACCCCTCTATGAGATATGTGTCTGCAACTGTTCCTACCATGCCTTTGCCTCTACTCCCACCTACCCAGGAGATGTATCAGGAGCATCTAGCTATGGAGAGTCGGGAGAAGCATCAGTGGAGGGCTAGATACTATGAGGCTGAGAACTTGATCATGACTTTGGATGGAAAGGGTGAGCAGCAGACTCATGAGGTCTTGACACTGAAGAAAGAGTTAGCTAAGGCTAAGAGAGAGATTGAAGAGAAAGATAAGATGCTTATGAGGGACTCCAAGAGGGCTAGGGGTGCCCGTGACTTCTATGCACGATACTGCAGCTATGAGTCCGACTCTGAGGACGACGCTTCCACTTCCTATGCTTGAGGACTTCCATTTCCTGTTGTTATTTCCTTTTGTGTATGTTGAAATTGCCTTGTAAAACTATATGTTGGTGTTTGTTTCCCGCTTATGTTAATTGTTGTTTAGTAATGTTTACAAGTTTATAATTTGTCTAAAACCCTTCGATAACCTAAAAAGAGTCTTTTTTGCATATACATTAACACATTTCATGCATCATATGCATTCATTGACCACAAAAAAAAAACTTCTCTCGTGCTCATTGCCTCCTGGTTTTGTCCGCCGCAGTCTGAAAAGTGGCTCGTGTTCGCAAAGTCTACCAACCAGATAGAATTCATCAGACAAGATTTCACAAGAGAAGGATGATGGCTAATTTTGAAGAAGAAAATGCTCAGCTCCGTGCCGAATTGGCTGCTATGAAAGAAGACTTGGCTAAGGCTCATGACGCTATGTCCGCTATGATGGCTTCACAAGAACAGCCAGCCACTTCTGTTCCAGTTACTGCTGAGGTGATTCCCTCTATCCCACTATCTACTGTGGCTACTGATGCTCGTTTTGTTATGCCCAACGGCCGTCCCTATGGCCTCTCAGCTTACTATTCTCCTAATACTGCTGCTGGTGTCTTTGGTGCTGCTGGTCAAGGACAGATTCCTGTGTCTACTGCTATGCCTCAGGTGACTACTGTTGTTACCGACCCTATTGTACACACTGTACAACAGGTGATTGATGTTGACACTCCGCGTGGACAAGATCCCGCAATGGAAGCTATGAAGAGACAGTTAAGGGAGTTGGCTGGAGAACTCCGTGAGGTCAAGGCTAGCCGAGGAAACAATGGTGCTCCTGCTAAAGCTCGTGATCTGTGCTTGGTATCCCGATTTGAGGTTCCGAAGAAATTCAAAGAGCCAGAATTTGACAAGTATAATGGGACTTCTTGCCCACACAACCATGTCATCCGGTATGTCCGAAAGATGGCTAACTATGCCGACAATGATGCACTAATGATCCACTGCTTTCAGAGTAGCTTGATAGATGATGCAGCAGATTGGTACACTAGTCTGAGCAAAGATAACATCCATACCTTTGAGGAACTCGCTGCTGCTTTCGAAGGTCAATATGAGTTCAACACCCGTCTGAGGCCAAACAGGGATTCTCTCAAAGCCCTATCTCAGAAATCAGATGAAACCTTCCGTGAATACGCTCAGAGGTGGAGAGGGGCAGCTGCCCGTGTTTCTCCTCGACTTGATGAGGAAGAGTTAACGCAGACATTCCTGAAGACTCTGAAGAAGGAATATAAGGAGAATGATAGTCTCTGCTCCGAACAACTTCTCTGATATGGTCACAATGGGAACTCGTCTAGAAGAGGCTGTCCGAGATGGTATTATTGTCCTTGAGAAGGGTGAATCTTCAAACAGTGCACCGAAGAAGTACGGTAATGGTCATCATAAAAGGAAGGAATCTGACGTAGGAATGGTATCTGGTAACCCATCTGCAGCTGCTACGAAATTACCTCTGCCTTATCACTACATGCAGTACTCTCAACATCCTTTCTTCCCACCATTCTACCAACAATATCCTCTGCCACTGGGTCAACCACCAATGCCCGTCAATGCCATTCCTCAACAAGTACAACAACAGCCTCCTGCTCAACAGCAACGGCAGCAACAACAGGGTCCCCGACCCAAACCTTCTTTTCCAACAATACCAATGCGGTATGGTGAGCTGCTCCCAACTCTATTAGCTAAGGGACACTGTGTCACCAGGCCAGGCAAACCTCCACCTAATCCATTGCCTCCCAGGTTCCGTCAGGACTTAACATGTGAATTTCATCAGGGTGCTCAAGGCCATGATATTGAAGGTTGCTTTGCTCTGAAATATATTGTGAAAGATCTGATAGAAAAGGGACGTTTGACTTTTGAGAACAGTGTTCCTCATGTCCTCGACAACCCGCTTCCAAACCATGCTGCTGTTAATATGATTGAAGCCTTTGAAAGGATTCCCGTTCCTCGAAAGGATCCCATGTTGGATGTCCGCAATGTCGTTACTCCCTTGGTACCATTACATGTCAAACTTTGCCAGGCTTCTCTGTTCAAACATGATCATGCTTCTTGTTCAGAATGTCTGCAGAATCCTATGGGCTGTTGTGTGGTGCAAAATGATATCCAGAGCCTGATGGATGACAAGTACTTGATTACCAGTGATGTATGTGTGATTGTACCAATGTTCCATGACTCTCCTGTTGGAAGTGTATCTCAGGCAAAGAATGTTGAACCTTTGGTGATCAGGTTACCTGGTCCGGTATCTTATACCTCTACCAAAGCAATTCCCTACAAATACAATGCAACCATGGTTGAAAACGGGGTGAAGTGCCTCTGGTATCCCCAGCTACAGTTGACAATGTTGCTAGTGAAGTTACAACTCTGAGAAGTGGAAAAGTCCGTCCACCCTTGTTTCAAAAGCAGGTGGTCACACCCATTGCCACGGTAACTCCACCAGTTGCTCCTCCTGTTGACAAGAACACTGGCCCAGCAGGCCAATCTATCGAAGAGTCCAATCTGGACGAAATCCTGAGACTTATCAAGAAAAGTGACTATAAGATTGTTGACCAGCTGCTACAGACTCCTGCAAAGATATCCATCCTGTCTCTGCTCATGAGCTCTGAGGCTCATAGGAAAGTGTTAATGAAGATACTGGAGCAAGCTTATGTTGACCACGAAGTCTCTGTGGATCAATTTGATGGGATAGTGAGTAATATTACTGCCTGCAACAACTTGGGGTTCGGTGACGATGAGCTCCCCGAAGCAGGGAAGCACCACAACTTGGCTCTACATATCTCGGTGCACTGTGGGTCTGATATGATATCCAACGTATTGGTGGACACTGGATCGTCTCTGAATGTAATGCCTGAATCCACACTAAGGCAATTGAGCCATCATGGAATTTCTCTGAGGGGTAGCAGCTATCTGGTTAAAGCTTTTGATGAATCCCGCAAGGATGTTCTCGGGGAAGTGGACTTGCCAATCACCGTTGGTCCCGAGACATTTCAAATAACTTTCCAAGTCATGGATATCAATGCCTCTTACAGCTGTCTCCTCGGAAGACCATGGATCCATGACGCTGGAGCGGTAACTTCCACTTTGCATCAGAAGCTCAAGTTCATGAGGAATGGTAAGATTGTCACTGTGCATGGTGAGGAAGCATATCTAGTTAGCCAGGTATCATCGTTCTCTTGTGTTGAAGCAGGGTCCGCAGAAGGAACGTCGTTTCAAGGCTTGACTGTCGAAGGTGCAGAGCCCCGGAGGGCTGGTGCTAGCATGGCCTCACTGAGAGATGCCCAGAAGGCTGTTCAAGCAGGGCAAGCTGCTGGCTGGGGCAAGGTGATTCAGATCTTGGAAAACAAGCGTAAAGAGGGCCTTGGATTCTCCCCGACATCTGCTGTTTCAAAGGGAACTTTCTACAGTGCTGGGTACATCAATGCTATTACTGAAGATGCTGCTGGAGGTGGTTACGTGCCTGCATTTGTTATACCAGGAGGCACTGTGAGAAATTGGGAAGCCATTGATGTTCCTTTAGTCATGCATGCTTCCATGTAATGTGTTTTGTTGCTCATGTTTTTTTGTTTTCAAAATAACAATCCTTTCGCTCTACCCAAGGCGAAAGTGATATCTTTGTAAGGGCGTGTTTGTTTCGGCATTGCCGTTAATCAATAAAAAGTTATCGTCTTTCTCACGACTCTTTGTTTTTACTTTTTAGTGCCTTTTTCTTGGAAATAATGGTAATGCCAGAAAAAACCAAAACATCTGTATTTTCTTATTAATTTCAAAAATCTGCATAGAAAACATTTTTCTAAAAAATCATCCCAATCATATTATGCAGATTGAACCACAATAAACCCGTTGAACACAGTGACCCTATGGTTCCTCCAAATTTTGAATTCCCTGTATATGAAGCTGAAGATGAGGATGATGATTATAAAGAGATACCGTATGAGATCACTCGGCTGCTGGAGCAAGAAAGAAGAGCCATTCAGCCTCACCAGGAAGAGATTGAGCTTATCAACCTGGGTACTGAAGAAAACAAGCGAGAGATCAAGATTGGTGCTGCACTTGAACCAGAAGTGAAAAAGAAGATTATTCAGCTTCTCCATGATTATCCAGATGTCTTTGCATGGTCCTATGAAGATATGCCGGGTCTAGATCCCAAGATTGTGGAACATCGGATACCGACAAGACCTGAATGTCCTCCTGTCAAGCAGAAATTGAGAAGGTCTCGTCCAGACATGGCTCTTAAGATCAAGGCTGAGGTGCAAAAGCAAATTGATGCGGGTTTCCTCATGACAGCTGAGTATCCCGAGTGGATTGCCAACATCGTACCAGTACCAAAGAAAGATGGGAAAGTCCGAATGTGTGTTGATTACAGAGATCTGAATAAAGCCAGTCCAAAAGATAACTTCCCATTGCCTCATATCGATGTGCTTGTTGACAGTACTGCTCAATCCAAAGTGTTCTCTTTCATGGATGGTTTCTCAGGTTATAACCAGATACGGATGTCTCCTGAAGATAGAGAAAAGACGTCCTTTATCACTCCGTGGGGAACATTCTGTTATAAAGTGATGCCGTTTGGCTTGATAAATGCTGGTGCTACCTATCAAAGAGGTATGACAACTCTGTTTCATGATATGATTCACAAAGAGATTGAAGTATATGTTGATGATATGATTGTGAAATCAAGTGATGAAGAGCAGCATGTGGTGTATTTGAAAAAGATGTTTGAAAGATTGAGAAAGTACAAGCTGCGGTTGAATCCTAACAAGTGCACATTCGGTGTACGATCTGGAAAGTTGCTTGGCTTCATTGTCAGCCAAAGAGGCATTGAAGTTGATCCTGACAAAGTCCGAGCCATCAGAGAGATGCCGGCCCCTCAAACTGTGAAGCAAGTCAGAGGTTTCCTCGGACGTCTGAACTATATTTCAAGATTCATATCTCACATGACCACTACCTGTGGACCAATTTTCAAATTGCTCAGAAAGAATCAGCCTGTTGTATGGAATGATGAATGTCAGGAAGCTTTTGATAGCATTAAAGAATACCTGTTGGAACCACCTATCCTTGTCCCGCCAGTGGAAGGAAGGCCTTTGATTATGTATCTGTCAGTGTTAGATGATTCAGTGGGTTGTGTCCTCGGTCAGCAAGATGAGACTGGTAAGAAAGAGCATGCTATTTACTACCTGAGCAAGAAGTTCACCGACTGCGAGACTCGGTATACAATGCTTGAAAAGACTTGTTGTGCTTTAGCTTGGGCTGCCAAACGCCTGCGTCACTATATGGTGAATCATACAACTTGGTTGATATCCCGAATGGATCCAATCAAATACATCTTTGAGAAGCCTGCTGTTACTGGAAAGATTGCACGTTGGCAAATGTTGTTGTCTGAATACGATATTGTGTACAAAGCTCAGAAAGCAATCAAAGGAAGCGTCCTTGCTGAGCATCTTGCTTGTCAACCTCTTGATGATTACCAGCCAATTAAATTTGATTTCCCTGATGAAGAGATTATGTATCTGAAAGCAAAAGACTGTGAAGAGCCACTGATCAATGAAGGGTCGGATCCCAATAGCAAGTGGGGATTGGTGTTTGATGGTGCTGTCAATGCTTATGGTAAAGGAATTGGAGCCATCATTATAACTCCACAGGGGCACCACATCCCTTTCACTACTCGAATAACTTTTGAATGCACAAACAACATAGCTGAATATGAAGCATGCATTTTGGGCATTGAAGAAGCCCTTGATCTGAGAATCAAACACCTTGACATCTATGGAGATTCTGCGCTTGTTATTAATCAGATAAAAGGTGAATGGGAGACTCATCATGAGAAGCTGATCCCATACCGTGACTATGCAAGACGTCTGTTGACGTACTTTACCAAGGTTGAGCTACACCACATCCCTCGGGATGAAAATCAAATGGCTGACGCTCTTGCTACTCTGTCTTCCATGTTTCGTGTCAATCACTGGAATGACGTGCCCGTAATCAAAGTGCAGCGTCTTGATAGACCCGCTCATGTGTTTACTATTGAAAATGTGCCAGATCAGGTTGATGAAGATGTAAATGATAAAAAGCCTTGGTATTACAACATCAAACAATTCTTGCAGAATCGTGAATATCCACCTGGTGCTTCCAACAGGGATAAAAAGACTTTGAGAAGATGGGCTAGCAGATTCCTTCTGGACGGAGAAATCCTATACAAGAGGAACTATGACATGGTCTTGTTGAGATGTGTTGACAAACAAGAAGCTGAGAAATGGATGCATGATGTACATGACGGTACCTTTGGGACCCATGCTTCGGGCCACACTATGTCGAGGAAGCTGTTAAGAGCCGGCTATTACTGGATAACTATGGAGCGTGATTGCCACAAACATGCTAAGAGATGCCACAAATGTCAAATTTATGCTGACAAGATTCATGTGCCTCCACATGCTCTCAATGTTATATCTTCCCCATGGCCTTTCTCTATGTGGGGCATTGACATGATCGGAAGAATTGAACCAAAAGCGTCCAATGGACATCGTTTTATTCTAGTGGCAATTGACTATTTCACCAAGTGGGTTGAAGCTGCCTCCTATGCCAATGTGACCAAGCAAGTGGTCGTCAAGTTTATCAAGAATAACATCATCTGTCGATATGGTGTTCCCAACAAAATCATCACTGACAATGGTTCCAATCTGAACAATAGCATGATGCAAGCTTTATGTGAAGAATTCAAAATTGAACATCACAACTCTTCTCCTTACAGACCTCAGATGAATGGTGCAGTTGAGGCCGCTAACAAGAACATCAAGAAGATTGTTCAGAAGATGGTCACTACTTACAAAGACTGGCACGAAATGCTACCGTTTGCCTTGCATGGTTACCGTACTACAGTGCGCAGTTCAACCGGGGCAACTCCCTTCTCTCTGGTATATGGTATGGAAGCAGTTCTTCCTCTGGAAGTGGAGATTCCATCTCTTCGAGTGATCATGGAAGCAAAATTAACTGAGGCTGAATGGTGTCAAAGTCGGTACGATCAATTGAATCTGATTGAAGAGAAACGTATGGATGCTATGACTCATGGACAGTTGTATCAAGTGCGAATGAAGAATGCTTTTGACAAGAAAGTCCGACCTCGAGAATTCAAGGAAGGCGAACTTGTATTGAAAAGAAGAATAAGTCAGCAACCCGACCCAAGGGGCAAGTGGACACCTAACTATGAAGGTCCTTATGTTGTCAAGAAGGCTTTCTCTGGTGGTGCTTTGATTCTTACACACATGGATGGTGTTGAACTCCCAAATCCTGTTAATACCGATATAGTCAAGAAATACTTTGTCTAGAAAGAAAAGAACAGCGTGGTAGGTCGAAAACCCGAAAGGGCGGCCTAGGCAAAAATGCGCTTCCCGGTGGATCGAAAACCCGAAAGGGCGATCCAGGCAAAAGTTAGGGACAAAGAAAATGAATATGAAAGGGCTCGCTGAGATTGCACGCAACTCAGGCAAAAATGAGCGCCTCGATGAGCCGAAAACCCGAAAGGGCGGTTCATGCAAAAATGAGGTTGATAAAAGACAAGTAACTATATCTGGCAAATCACCATCACCCCTGGGGCATCTACAACTGTCAATGATCGTCTTCATCAGAGGCTTCTGTACTTGTGAATTCAAAATTTCTATGAAATGTAGCGGTCATCGTGTTCAATGTATCACCAACCAATAAAATTACCATTTTCCAAGCTTTGTAAATCCGTGAAGTCATGCCTTTGGCTGACTCTCACTCTTTTACATCAATTTGAGCCTTTCTACTGTTTGAAATTCTATTTTCTTTCTACTTTCAATGCTATATACAAAACATTTTCTTTCTATTTTGATAATGTCAATGTCTGAAACAAACATTTTTGAAAATTGAAAATCTTTTTTCTGTCTATTTTGAAAGCAAACCTGAGCAATAGGGTACATTTCAATGAAACATGCATGAATGAATGAATGCCAATGCCTATTTCAATACATGCTACAAGCAGGTTACTCCCCAGGATGATCTGTGGTCAATGGCAAGAATGAAAAAACAGAATGAAAATGAAAAAAATTGAAAAAAATGAAAATGAAAAGCTCGCTAAGTTGAAAACCCGAAAGGGCGGCTTAGGCAAAAATGAGCACCCCGCTGATTGACAACCTATGAAGGCAATTCAGGCAAAAATGGGGCAATGAAAAGAATCTTATTCCCCGGTGAATCGAAAACCCGAAAGGGCGGTTCAGGCAAAAATGGGGTTTGAAAATGAAAAATGAAAAGAATATTGGAAAAGCATTGACCACAGATGCGAACATCCAATGTTTACCCAGCACTGACACGCCTAGCAACGGCGACCTGTATCCAAGAACCTTCCAAGGGTCCCTCCTCTACAAGTTTTATTGCCCTCAGCCATGGTTTTGATACGTCTCTCAACGACGGTCTCTCCAAAGAGGTTTTTCCCCTGTGAATATGTTGCAGCACGAGCCACTACGTGCCCAATCTTCCAATGTTTTGTCTGCCTTTGTGAAACTTCTCTGCCAAATTGCCAACCAATCATGCATTTCAAGCATTCATACATGCATAATCATGCATTTTATGTGCTCATACATCCAATAATCTTGTCATACCATACATACATGTTGCATATCCAACTCTCAACTGTCAAATTCAATCCAAGTTTCAACTGTCAAACTCAATTTCAATTTCAATTCCAATTCCAAATGTCAAATTCAATCCCATTTCAACTGTCAAATTCGATGCAATCTCAACTCTCCAATTCCAATTCCAATTTCAATGTCAAAGTCAATTTCAATTCCAATTTCAATGACAATCTCCAATGACAATATCCAATGTCAATGTCAATGTCTATGTCAATATCCAATGTCAATGTCAATGTCAATATCCAATGTCAATGTCAATGTCAATATCCAATGTCAATGTCAATGTCAATGTCAAATGTCAATGTCAAATGTCAATGTCAAATTTCAATTTTCAATTCAATTTCAATCCAATCTCAATGTCAATGTCAATTTCCAATTCCAATCCAATTTCACTGTCAATTGCAACTCTCCAATCCAATGTCAATGTCTATGTCTCAATCCAATTCCAATTCCCAATGTCTCTTTCAATTTCAATTCTCAATCCAATGTCTATGTCTATGTCTCTGCTCAATCTCAATTCCCAATCTCTTTTTCAATGTCAACTTTCAATTCAATTCAAATCAATGTCAATTCACTCTCAATGTACTCTTGGGCCAACAAAATGGTCATGACTATTTTCAAGTCAAGTCAATGACAATTTACCCTCAATTGGTATCTTGTTAAAACCAGACTTTCAATTTGTATCTTGTTACTGGTCAAGCGCCAAGTTCGATCCAAGAAGAACCACTTGTACCTGCTTATATACCTATGCTTCCGGACAAACGACAAGTTCGATCTAAAAAGAACAGTTTGTACCCAGCTCATGCTTTGTTATCAGTCAGACGGCAAGTTCAATCTGAAGAACAGTTTGTACCCAGCTTATGCTTTGTTATCGGTCAAACGACAAGTTCGCTCTAAGAGAACAGTCTGCACTCTCCCACATGATGTGGTGATAATCCAACAAGCAAGTTCGATCCAAAGAAACAGCTTGTATCAACCCTTTTTGTCTATGCCTTCAGCCAAACAGCCAGTTCAATCCAAAGAACAGTTTGTGTCTGCCTATCTGTTTGTATCTCCAACCAAGTGTCAAGTTCGATCCAAAGAACAACTCGTATCTGCCTATGTGTCTATATGGACCTTTGATCATGACACATGTCAAGATCTTATTTTGACAGTTTTACCATTAAAAATGGCGTCTTTTCCAATATTAGAGAACGTGGCCCACTAACTAAGATTGTGGGGTCAGTATTTAAAGGAAATTTGAATTAGTTTTGAATTAAATACTGACATCATTCATTTCGATGGAGAATGTTAGTTATTTTTTTTCAAAAACGTCTTTTTCTTCTTCGGCGAAATCGAAAATGG
This sequence comes from Medicago sativa, assembly GCF_051527215.1. NCBI lineage: Eukaryota > Viridiplantae > Streptophyta > Magnoliopsida > Fabales > Fabaceae > Medicago > Medicago sativa. The sequence continues at coordinate 8,763,065 of NC_140753.1, forward strand.
CGTTTCTGGGGGGCAATTTGTTAGCCAATATATTTTACTAGCTGTAATAAATGTGGTCAAAGTATAGTTGACCTAGATTTAAAGAAGATTCGAACAGAGTGTTGTATTGAAAGCAAATTTAGGTTCGAAGATGGTAGAAGACTTCGACAGAGCAGTTTTCGAAGGTGGTTATCAACAGTTGTTATACCCTAATTTTGGACCTAAAAATATTAGCTCAATTCCTCTTTTCTTGCATTATAAGTCATTTGAACTGTCTCTGATCAATTGCATCTTTCTCTGTATTTCATTTCAATGTTATTTGCAAAATTTACATGCAAGGGTATTTTGGTCATTTCCTATGTCAAATCTCTCTCAGCCTTTCAAAATTTTGTTTGAGTCCTTTCAATTAGTGTGAATAAGTCCTCATTTCAATTCTATGTCAAAATCCATTTTAAAAATTGCATTTGAAGTCATTTTTGAGTCAGTTTTGCCCCTAGGGGCATTTTAGTCTTTTCATGTGTTAAAGCCCTGTTTAAATCCTAAAAATTGTCTCTGAGTCTTTTAATTTTGCTTGTATGAGTCTTTGATTCAATTTCTGTTAAAAATCCATTTTTTAAATTTCATCTGAGTCATTTTTAGTCGTTTTCAGCCCCAGGGGCATTTTGGTCATTTCACACGAAATTTCGGCAGAGAGGTACTTTAAAGTACCTCATTTAGGCCATTGGTTCATTTTAGTCCGTTTTGTCAAATTTTAATCGTTTCACTTTACGTTTTTTCCAATTTCCCAATTTTATTCAAATTTTATTATTATTTGCATTTCAGTCCCTCAAAATTTTAAAAATTACATTCAAGTCCCTTTAATTTTCTTTTTAGGCCTTTTAATTTTGTTATTTTGCAATATTAGTCCTCTTTTGTCCAAATCATCTATTATGTACACGTGTCAGGGTCTTAGTGGTCCACAGAAGTTTGTTACAAGGGTATGCCACATGTCAAAATCCCATTGGTCCAGTCCATACATGTGTCAGCTATAAAAGCCAACTCACCAGTCAAAGTCAGCAACCACCATTCATTTCTGTACACATCATCAAAAACAGAAATTCCATTCTCTCTCCACCACAAAAAGATCAAAACGCAGAAAAACTCAAGAACATGATGAACAAATTCATCATCTTCAAACCCTAATTCATCAAATTTCCCCAGAAATCATCACAATTCGTCACTAACATTCATCATCAACATGAATCACCATTGAACCGCAATCAAAAATTCCAGAGAAACAAACACCATTAGAGTTAGTTACGTATTGTAACAAACCCTAATTTGTCCAATTTTTCTGTCAAAATTCATGAGTCAAAACTCTAAGTTCAATCTAACCGATCAGAATCAATAGCAGCTCTCAGATACATCTTCATCATTGAGCAAGAATCACGCGAACGTTGCAATTCAAGTGCGAGTTCGTTACGGAGCGTGACAAACTCAAGCACCGATCACAGAAGGCGCGTGCGTGAGTCAGAGAAGAAGAGGAATCAAAGCGAAGGCGAACCGGTTCATCATACTCGTTGAAAACGAAGAACACGAAGAGAGAGAAGAGGAAGAACCTCCAAAGGTTGAACTCAGATACTTACCAGAAGCCAGGACGAGGCAACAACTTGCTCTATCGTCTTCCTTCGTCATAACCTCCAAATATTCATCAGGTAAACCTCTTTCTCTCTTTTATTCTTATTTCGTTTTTGTTCGAATCTGTTTCTTTAGATCTAGTAGGATCCAAGGCTCGTCTGAAAATTCTAAGGCCGGATTCGTCATCGCCACAAAAAAAGATTTCAGAAAACATGAAAATATTTCGAATCGGAGAAGTTTGAGTCACCGGCGCCGGAAACCGTCGTCGGTAACCGTCGCCGGAGTTCCTTCTCTCATCGGAGAAGATGACCGGCCTTAGAACAAAGAGGAAGAAGGAGAGTTGCAGACTCTCTCTCTCTAGATGGACTTAGAGAGAGAAGTTGGAATGGGAAATGTGAGTTGGACCGGTTCTGTGGATTTTATACTCCCCCTGAACCGGTTTAACCCACACCAAGCCCTAACCCGGTCCATTTCCTCCCTGGAGCCCATTCTGTCTGGCCTGTGCATATGCTGCTCTTTGCGCCCCCCATCCCTGCGTGTTTCTTGCTATTTCTGCTATTCGTACCCCCTGTTGTGTTAGATTTTCATGATAAGAGTCCTAAAATTTTTTACGTGTCTTTAATCATTTTTTCTTGACTTTTTTGCGACATTATTATGTGGTGAATCTTGATAAAAAGTATGTATAGCATTTTTCCTTATTTTTGTTAGAATTAGCAATTTTCTTGCACTTTTTGGTCCAAAAAACCTTTAAAAAATTTCTAAAAAAATTCATATAGGCTTCTTGATATTTTTGTAGCATTTTGCGATAATTTTCACATGTTAAAATTGGTTAAAGAATAAGGTGTTGATTTTCTTGCTATTTTTGTCATATTTTGTGCTAAAAATGAGTGAAAATTTGCTTGATTTCAATTCCAATCCTTGATAAATGTTTGTGGTTCATGATGGATGATTTTATGAGGGTTTTTACTACTGTTTGAATGTGTTTTTTACTGGACATGTGCATGTGATGATTGGTTGCTTGCTTGGCAAGTTTTGTTTTGTGAATAAATGGTGCAAATAAGTCTAAATTCACATAAAAATGCAAAGTTCGTAATGACACTTGGATCCTCATTTTAAGACCTGGATTTTTATGCCTTGAAAATATGTTGAATGGTGAGGGTTATAGGTCATACTCAAGCTTTGCATTGGTGTTGAGATTTTAGGCCTATTTCTCATTGTTTTTGCTTGTTTTTATCTTAATTTTCATTATTTTTGTTATGATAGCTTTGACTTGCTTTATATCTTGTGCTACTAACCATTTGTTCATTGTTTCATACATCATGAGCATTCCATACTTCATCATCTCATTCACTTTAATTTCTTGCACTTTAAGTTTCAATTCCATACAAAATTAGAATGTAAATACTTAGGAGTTTTTGTATATTACTTTTATGCACTTTTAATTCCTTGGCAAAGAGGCCATAGAATGTATCTAGGGTGTGATGTAAAGGACAATGGACTCTAATGATGTACACCGACACAAGCACCGACACACGCACACACATCACTATATAGTTAGAATATGCATGTTTAGATGTATGTTTAGGATTGTATGTTTAGATGAATGTTTAGGCTTTAGACTTAGAAAAAACCAATTTTCCAAAAAAATATGAACAAACTTCACTCAAACTATTTTCTTAATAAACCTTGGGGTCCAAAACCCCATTGAATTTTCCTTTTATTTTCTTAATCAAATTTCAATGAAAATAATCCTACTTTGACTTGTTTTTACAAATAACTAATCAAACCCCACTTTTTACAATCTCATGCCCTTGAGGCCTCTTTCTATTCTTCAAACTCCATTTTCAAACTTAAAATCAACCAACAAAAACAAAAAAACATTTTTTGGAAGAGAACTACGGTGGATTTGATCCCTTAAACGGGTACGTAGGCAAGGAACAAAATTCCTTCAATTCAACTAAAATAAAAATTTAAACACATTCTTCTCCCTCCAATTCTTCACTTAGAACATCCTTAGGTCTAATAAATACTTTTCAAATAGCATTTAAAAATAAAGCGTGCGCGTAGAAATTAAAGACGGTTCCTATAGGATACTATAGTCGTTATGGGTGCCTAACACCTTCCCGTAGCGAAAACAACTCCCGGACCTCGATTCTCAAGGGTTTTGCTTACTTTTTCCCTTCCCAAGAAAAAATAAGATATCACCGGTTTAAAAGGTTCAAACGTAATCAATGTTTGACACCCGAAAACCAAGATAAAACAACAGTTATTCTTTAAGTCAGTTTGTATTTTAAGTTTGTTTTCAAATAAGCAAAACTGTCGACTTGTGGCAGTTGTAGTTTGAATTTCAAAGAAGTGTAGTTATTTCTAGACTTAGTATAAATAGTAGTTTTTCATAGGAAAAACGGGTCACAATTCCATCATACAAACTTACACTCAAAGTATCCGTATGGAAGCGAGAAACGAGTCACAAGTTGCAATGTATGAATCTGTGTACCAACTTTTGTTTAATCAATACAATTTACCCTTTTTTTTTTAAGTGTTCTTGCACTTTACTTTATTAAGTTCGATTGAGTTCAAGTGGATTGAATTCGATTGTTTTTATCATATTTCTTATATTTTCGACACCAGAGACACAGAATTTCTAACAACAAGAACAAACACAATATGTCCTAAGATTTACTGGTTGATCTTGCAAGTTACCATTTGTAAACCAGCGGTTGTTTACGAAAATCCAACGTAAACAATATGTCAATATGACATTGGTCTTTAAGTGGACAACACATTATACCAGAGTTTCAACAAAGTCAAACTTCGACTTAACGTGACACCTAATAGACAAGATTCAATTTGCCTTAAAATTTTTAACTATCAATTTAATTTTTACAAAGCCTAACTTGATCCAACATATTTTCATCTTAGACTAGTAAGTTACTTTTTAATTCTCCTAAAAACCTTTCACCGTTTCTAAATACGTGTCGTATTTTTACAATGTACACTATTTACATAATTTAGTTAGACCATATTTTTTAACTACTATCTCCGTCCTTAATTATAGAGCCCTTTTGAAAAAATAACGGGAATTAAGAAAATTGATATTAGCGATAAATTGGTTTGTAATTACTACTATTATTTTTACAATTTTATGCTGATTGAAGAAAAAGATATAAAATAAATATGGGTATGTTGGTAAAGAATTAATTAATGTATTTGAAAATATTCTCAAAATAGACAATAAAAAATAAAAATATTTGAAGAAAAAGATATAAAATAAATATGGGTACGTTGGTAAAGGGGTCTTATAAAATAGACAAAAAATATTCTCAAAATAGTATTATATTTAGGGACGAAGGTAGTAGTATATAAATACAACTATTTCTCTAAAAAAATACATATATTCTCAAAATATGTTGTTTAAATGAATATTTTTCAAACACTATCAAAAGTTTATAATTTTTTTTTTAAAGATTAAAGAAGCTAAATAGCCCACCTAAATTAGCACCATAAAGATTAAAGAAGCTAAATAGTCCACCTAAATTAGCATCAGAGAGAATCTAAATTAGCACCGGAGAGAATCGAACCTAAGACCTTGCGAAGGAGCACACTCCCAAGACTCAAGCCAATACCACCAGGTCAATCAAAGTGGCTTTTATAATTTTTTTATTACAAAGAATAAAAAACATTAAAGGTCAAAGTTATATTTTGACATGTCTAAAATATAGCGTTGAATGTGACATGTATTTAGAAACGGAAGGAATAGTCTAATGAATAAATTTAATTTCAAATAATAAAGCTTGTGAATGAATAATTAAAGAGGCAAGCACACACTACTCTAATAATAGGAAATTTAACCGTCCATTAATATGATTAGCCGGGCAACAACTTTAGACCATATGGGCCATTGATATTTCCATATTTCATAAAACCCCTTATTATGCACATGACAACAAAAGTTTTTGAAGGAGAAAATTGGAAATATTGTCCTATCGTAATTGCGTGGAGGGAAAGTCAATTGCTAACGGTATCTATCCACCGACCACCGACCTACCTCTCTGCCCACTCAGAATTATTAAAAAAGTATCACATAATAATAATGAAAATGAAACAGATTATTTTATATTTTTAGTATATAGTTTTCTTTCCTCCTGATTAAATTATCTTTGAAATCTTTATTTGATTAACCAACAAAAGACATCAACGAACCCACTTAAACATCATACACCAGATTGGCATTCATTAAAATCTATTTTTTGTGCCACTAACACAGTAGCAACTTGTTTTTGTTTTTTAGAATCATGCCTGACGGCAACAACTCTTCTTTTTAAAACATAGATACAGATAGAATATCCATTAATTTATTCACTGTACTCACAAGATACATTAATCAACGATAAATATTTGATTAGACAAATTCGAAATAAAACATCTATATCCTCCATTAATACTGTTAAATGAACTTAACATCAACTGCAAAATTTAGCTCACGAGATTAAGGTGTTCAAGCACATGTAATATATAATTTATCGGTCCTAAAAATGTAAGGAAAAATGAGTCAATATAAGTTGATGTATTTGTTACAATTTTTGAACTAAATACATAATTTTTGTTGATCAATTTTTGCTTATATTATAGGACGGAATCTAAAAACTCAAAAACCTTAACAATACGGATCTTCAATACAACTTCGATATTTAACCTCACACTCAGCATGAAACTTGGTTTCAATCCCCACATTATTATATATTATCCATCCATCTATATAATATCATGTTAAATGAGTTGAATCTTATTTTAGGAGGTAAATAGACAAATTTTATATCCCTTATTTCATATAGTTTAACACCAAAGAGATAAAGATAATTTAGAGACTAATTGATAGTCTAGTCTTCAAACAACAAATAAGAAAGAATGATCTATGTGCAGTGTCTTCTACACATGAATCCAATCAAATCATGTTAAATTGATATTTTAGAAACTTATCTTTAATGATTATTATATCATAAAGTGATTTGATTTTATGCATGTGTAAAAAATACACTACCAATTAGGGATGGCAATGGGTACCCATGGGGTTGGGTACTATAGTACCCATCCCTATACCCGCATTTGTAAAAAATGCTCATACCCATGTCCGTACCCTCGTGGGCAACAATTTTAGTGCCCTTCCCCATACCCTATGGGTACTTAAGTGCCCATACCCGCACCCATTACCCGCATTTTAGCCATGAAAAGATAATAAAAAGCACTACAATTGAAATAAAACTATGATCCAATTTTTTTTAAATCAACTCACATAATAATATGAATCGTAGTATTTAGCCAAATAAAAAACATCCAAAATATTCTTGGAAAGAAAAAAAAAATAGACACCTTACATCAGTTATACGTTAAAAAGTTGTAGTTGCATGTTAAAGTCATAATAAATTGTTACTAAAGTTTTTATTAAGTTGTTTTAGGTTTAGGGTTAAACTTAAATAGATAAATAAATAAATTAATCGTACACCAAAAATAAATAAATTATTTATCATATTATATAAATACATATATGCGGGTTGCGGTGCTGGTTAGTACAGTTCCCATACCCATTCAAATTTGCGGGTAATTACACATACCCAACCCCAGACCCACGAAAGCGGGGTTTTACCCTACCCATAGCGGGTATTTTTTGCGGGTGCCCATAAGATCTGGGTCCAATTGTCATCCCTACTACCAATGTATAAAAATTAAATACAAAATAAAATACACATTTCATTGTATTGATAGAAGAAATTAATTTTTATACTTCAACGATGTAAGTATTTTTATAAATGTATTCAATTAAATCATATCAAATAAATATTTAAAAAGATATTTTAAAAACTGATTTAGAAAAGTGATACCACAATGTGATTTTAATTTATATACGTGCAAAAAAAATATACTCCCTCCGTCTCGTTTTATCTGAGCCAGTTTGGTTTTTCACACAGATTAAGAAAAATGTATAAATAAATGGGAAAGTGAAATATATTGTATTGAGAATGATGAAAGTAGTATTAATTAGAGTTATATTGTATTGAGAATGATGAAAGTTGTATTGAAAATTATTGAAATGACTCAGTTATTTTGGGACACTTTTTTTTAGAAAATGAGTCAGATATTCCGGAAAAATGTCTATGTATACAGTTTAAATCCTTAATGAAAAGTAGGAACTAAGAAAGTGATTAAAATAAGAAAGTAATTAATTAATAAACATAAGGAGGTGGACGCCATGCAATGCAAATGAAAGGAGGAAGCAAGCAATATTTTGCGCAACCTGCGTTTTAAAGGGACGGCTTCAAATTAAAATAAAAAATTCCAAAGATGAAAGGGACAGGTACTAATAAACAAAAACATGATATTTGTTTTTCTTTGAGAGAAAAAAAAGGCAAGAGTGACTTTGTCGGTGAATTAAATCCGTAAATAAAAATATAAATATATAGCCATTATCCTATTGGTAATTGATTTAGCATTAAAATATAAAATTTGAATAAGATGATAAAAGATCTTTCCCAGCTTAACTAAATGTTTTAATTCTAATATACGATAATGTTAACCAATGTCCTTAGAATATTAGAGCATCGATTAAAGAATTAAATATAATATTATTACATTAGAAATTATGCAATCAATGTCCCAAAAGTCTAAAAAGTATCAAATTTAAATTTTTCAAATTTCCTTAGCTAATGTCTCAGAGATACTTGTTAGTATGATCCAACTTAAAAAAAAAAAGTGTAATTTTATCAACGTAGAATATTAGTCTTTATGATTGCGCGTAGAAGATATCTAATGCATATGAAAAAATATAAAAAGGTTTGTGTTTATTTATAAGAAAAACCAAACCAACGTGGAGGCTTACCCAGATGACAAACTTGAGTGGGAGAGAGTCACAACATAATTATAAGAGTCTCTCTCTCCCAAAAAACCCAATAACATAACAGTTTCTTTTACTCTTTAGATTTTCATGAAGATTCACTCTCTCTCTCTATAACAAACTCAAACAACAAACAACGAGAGAGAGAGAGAGAAACATGGACGGTGGAAGAGGAAAAGGAGAGAGAAAGAGAAACGGTGGCGGTGGTGTTGATGGAGAGAGAAGATACAAAGGAATTCGTATGAGAAAGTGGGGAAAATGGGTAGCTGAAATTCGAGAACCAAACAAACGTTCTCGAATTTGGTTAGGTTCCTATTCTACCCCTATCGCCGCCGCTAGAGCTTACGACACCGCCGTTTTCTATCTCCGGGGACCATCAGCTCGTCTCAATTTCCCAGAGCTACTCGCCGGTGAAAACAACGCCGTCGTCGGTGGTGGTGGTGATATGTCGGCGGCTACTATTAGAAAGAAAGCTACTGAAGTTGGTGCTAGGGTTGATGCTCTTCAAGCAGATGTTAATCATCATCATAATCATAATCATCATCACCTTCAGCATAACCGGAACCATCATCATCGCGTGATGCCGGTTCCGGAGTTACTTGAAGGTGATGGTTCTGGTGATTTTGCTGAGAGAGTTGATTTGAATAAGATTCCTGAACCAGAGAGTTCTGATGAGTGGGATGTTAATTGATATTGGAAGAAAAAAAGTTTGAAGAATCGGAAAAAAAGTGATTCTTCTTCCTTTTTCGCGTTTTGGACTATGGTTGCTAACGTGCGCCGTGGAAGTTGTTTAACGGCTGAAGCAAAAATCTTCTTGTTGATGATGCCTTTGGTTGGTTGGTTGGTGGTATGGATTAGAGTACTGTTTTTTCTTTTATTTTTCTTTTCTTTTTTTAATTTTAATCTTTTTATTTTCTTTTGCTACTTTTTTTTTAATTTTACAGAAGAAATTTTGGCATTGTAAAAATGTTAAATGTAAATTAATTATGATTATTATTATGATTATTAATTAATAGTTAGTAGTGATGAGAAACTTTATGTTTCTTTTGTTTTTTTATCTATCTTTGGAATGGTTGAAAAAAAACTTTGTTTTTTATTTTCTTTTTTGAAGAATTTCGGTGGAAATTATGAATTTTGGAGGAACATGGGTTTATTATGAGTGAGGTGCGATACTTTTGAGAATGGAGATAAGAATGATGGGAAAGTAAAGGATTAGAAATGGGTAGGGACTTGTCTCATTAAAAAAAAAGTTGTGACATTAATATTGTGACACAATTCGCAAATATCTGAATTATGTTCGATCTTGATTGATGCGTACAAGAGTGTGTATTAAACATAACGCGACACAATTTCAAACATAATGCAACACAATTTCAGATAATTAGATAACTGCGTCATGCTTGATCGACAAACATGACCTAGGTCTGATCATCGACTTAATAAATGATGATAACAAATTTAACAAATAATGGTAACAAATTCATGTTCGATCCTTAATTGATGCATATAAAAGTGTCTAGTCAACAATGGTTCAACACAAATTGTTGATATGTAAATCATATTTGATCCTATCATACAAAATAGTGTCTAATATCTGAATTTGGAGGGATTAGTCTCTAATTTTTGAGGCAATATAAGAGAATTGGTGGGACATGAATGGCCTACGATGCCAAGTAGTTGGGTGCAAAGAAGAGAGTGAGCCATGCTAACCACTAAAGCAATAATATAAGTACTAAAAAGGTGATAAGATATAGAGTTAGGTATTTTTCTGGTTCTTCACTATTTCTTTCCATTCTTGATTATTATTGTATTCGTGAAGAGGAAAGAAATGGAAATGGAAATGGAAATGGGCCAGTAAGGAAAATGCTCTGTCCACTGCTTTCTTCTGTTTTGATAGTGATTGATAATGGGGTCGGTTTAATCGGTTTTGTCGTCTCGGATTATATATTAGTCAATCTATTCTCACACAACAATTGTATCGAAAACTATATACTAGTATATACATAAATAAATAACATAAAAAGAAGAGAAAATTAGAGAAAGATATGTTTCCATGTGAAGGCAAAATTACAGCTCTTAACAAATAATTTTTTTTCTTCCTTATTTGAGTCTGATATGAGCTGTACCCCATATAATATAACATATTTTTGATAGGTTCACTAGGAATAGGATTATCTATCTTGAGCCCTTCTATGTTGTAGCTAAGGAATAGGATTAATCCATCATTAGCGGAGAATTAGAGTATTTTAGTTGTGCTGGTAGTACTGTGGATTACATCGAGCTTAACGTAAGTGTGCCATTGTTTAATTAATTAATTCATGAAAAAGTTAATTTACCACGTTAATGAACAAAGATTTTAGATGCATGTAGGTGATTGAACAAGACAAAAGAGAGAAAACAAAAATTACAGAAAGGCAAGGATACGGTAAAAGACAAATGTCAAATTGAAAACTTGGTGAAATAGACAAGAAACGAAAGCTCGTTTATCAATAAGTTGTTTTTTTCTAAACTGAAAGGGTGCCTAAATGCAAATAACATGAATGGTCAAATTAGGTAGCAAACAAAGATCTTTTTGGAGGGTGAAAATTTTGAAATTACTACTATTGTCCTAAAAAAAATGATTTTTATTTAACTAAATTTGATGTATTTAATCTAAATTTTAAATCAAATTAATCAATTTTTATCGACCAAGTTTTCTCTTGTATTAAGAATATAAAAATAAATTGATTAGAAGTGTTTGAGTTTGAAACGTAGTTCAAATGATTGGTTGAACTTCCGACGTACTAGGCCTCCTTTCTCATACTAACGGGAGGATTAAAAACAAGAGACTCGCTAACGCATGGCGTAAGAGTCCTTTAAAAAAAATTGTGCTAAGAGCACATGCTAAAGAATTTAAAAGTAAAAATATATTAAAAAAACATATTTTAATTTTTTAACTTTTAAGTAGTTGAATGTACGAGATTTAAAATAATATTTCTATATTAAATTCTTTAAGATATCCCCTTGTAAAAGACAATGCAAAAACTAACCCTTAATTATCTTAGTTTATAAAATAAAAATAATAGACCCCAATCTGGTACTCTCAAACATGATGGGCCAAGACATGTCATTCGTTTCAGCTCAACCACATAAAAGATATATTGAACGGTTTTCTATTCTTACAAGTCAGTAGAGGGAATATTAATGCTAGTTGATATTTATGTCTTGAATTATCCTTAGCCCGTGGAACATGATTAATACAACAAATTCACATTTCAACATCATTATCACCAAGGTGGTCCTTATCAATGTGAACATTCGGAATAATAATTGTCTATTACATTTCTGTGATAACAATATAATATAAGATATACATGCCTAAGCCAAAATTTTACTTCTAATTCAAGCAAAGCTTGTGTGAACACTTCAATAGAATCAGTGCTTGAAATCAAACAACAAATCTTTGGAATGATCTTCTAAATCCTATCATGCTTTCTTTTGGCTGTCTCGTTTCATTTGAAGCGCAGCTCTTACAACATTTCCTCTAGTGATAATCCCAACCTTCATGTATCACATAAAAACATTAACCTTTACAAACATGAAAACAATGAAAGGAAAACCCAAAGATAACAGAAGAAAGGGGTTTCTTACCAATCTACCCTCAGCATCTACAACTGGAAGGCGTCGAAATTTTGTTTCCAGCAACAATCTGATGAAAAATATTCAACAAAGGTCAGTTTTTTCAGTGACAGTTAAAAAAACATTGATGACACGCATAAAATTCAACGGTTTGAGGAATTTTTGTACAACCTTAATTAAATAGTGAAAACAAAATGAATATAAAACATGTTTTCAAAATGAACAGACACCAAGGAAAAGGATAGAAGAACCTAGCAGCATCCTCAAGATTGGTGGTCTCGCGAACAACCATAGGAGCAGTGGTCATCAATTCACCGATCACCTTCCCGTTGGTCTTACTCAGCAATCTCTGAACTTCATTGAAAGTCTGCATGAAATTATGATATTAGACAAATCCACCTTTAAGACCTAGGTAGGGATTAATTCATTATTAGAGTCTATAATCAACGCAGAACATTAAGTTTAATGCAAGCAAGCATTACCATCTAAGAAACATAAACATTTACAACGAAAAGACTTTGTCCGTGCTGAACATGTTTCTATGATATGTTTGGTTAAATTAGTTATTAGAATAGCAGCTACAAGCAATGCAGAAAATCTAGTTTAACGTAAACATTACCATCTATGGAGCATGCAATTAATTTTTTTTCTTTCGTTTCCACCCATATTATTGAAGAGTGGGTTTTAGATTGTTCCAAATTAAATCATGGTAAATGAGGCAGCACGGGGAGGAGATGTGACATGCCTACACCAGCAATAGATAGTTTATAATTTGTCTTGGGACTTATCAACACACGTCCATCACGCTTAGGACTGGACAGCTGGAGTGTGACCTTGGGTTAGCCCTAACTCAACCCTACAAACCGATTTGTAAGGTGAGGTTTTCCCACAACTTGTGAACATATTCTCAAGCCATATCTTATCCAATGTGGGACTTCTCAACAGAAATGTCTAGCAGTCAGTTTAACACGAACCTTGAGAAGTTGCTTACAAGTTTTATGAAGGAACATGGTATATATTTGGATTGAAACACTGTCCCTTTGCAGTAAAATTCCTTTTACCAAAAAAGTAGCATAATTTCAAACCATAATGAGCAACCAAGTGGTAACTATTGTGAAAGAGGACTTCACACACATGCAACTTCATTTTCCTTCTACTTCAAAAATGCGTAATTAAATCACACTCATATAATATTTCATTGAAAAGATATACAAGCACTTGACTGAGCTTGTTGGAAGGGGGAGGGATAGGGATTGCGAACTGCAAAATTTCCTATAGTTGGGACACAGGTAAAACACCAAGATATGTATTGTTAGTGTACTAGGTCTGACTACCAAAACATCAGCTCAGTAAAACTCCTCTTGTTGGGTAATAATAAGTATTAACAACACAAAGTTCTGGTTCCTTAACGTAAATATGCAATGGAGTCCAGAAAGTATTATAACACAATACTAGTAAATATAAATTAGCTATTAGTTAAAGAAGCTTTAACATACTTTCCAAGTACTGTCAACATCTGGAAACAAGCTGTTATCTGTTTGCCCTTGACCTGAAACCAGCATTGCACATTTTATTTCGGCTTAGAACTCCAACTTTGGAATAGAAACAAATTAAAAATGCCAAAAAAAGGTTCATAGTATCCTCTGAAATGAAAATGCTGTAAATTTCTGAAGGTGGTGAAAATCAAGTTTCCAACAAATGAAAACAGATAAGATTTTTTTTTAAATCAATTTACCTGAAATGGAGTCCAGAGCTAACAGGTCGTAATCTGAAACAACACCAACCTACAAAGCATAAACAACCTTCAGAAATAATTTTCATGATAATTTATCCTGCAATATTGTGCTAACTGCATCAAATTTGTTTATCTAAATGAAGAACAGAACGAACTAAGTCATAAGCATTTGTGAAGACATTCAAAGGTTAAAATCGTCAGATTCAATTGTGGGAAGGATATATTGCCTCTAAACTATATTTGTTGAACTGATTAGCGGTTTTCCTCTAAATGAAAGTATAGCTCGAAATTAATGTGTCAAATAAATACTGTACTTTAGTTAATAAAACATGCAGTATGCATAGAGGATCTTTTGCTTAATTAAAATCAGCTTTAACAGAATCTTAGCCAGCGGCATTTACTGAAGTTTTGTTTCTGTTTTTTCACGTTGTCGGTTTCTTAAAACGGTATCTTCTTACTCAAATCAGAGTTAGGTCTTGAAAATTTTCCTTTGTTAAAAATCCAAAGCCGCATAATATAGCAGGTGTCTTGACAATAAAGGAATGAATTAAAGGACAGCAGATTTTGAATGAGGAAAAGTTACGCTGAGAGGCTCCCACCATCACAACATTGTTTAACTACATGTGTTAGTCATACTCTTATTTCACTTTATGATTTGTTTGACAAATGTTCATAAAGTGTATTTATATATTTAAGACAAACTGAATATGGAAAGAGCAATGATATATGGAAAACCACAAGTTTTATCAATAGATATACTAGAGAAAATGGATAGGCATAACTCACTAGCTTCCAGTTATCATCAATCACGGGAAAACCAGTTATTCTGTGCTCAACAAGAGAATCCAAAGCTGTTGCAAAATAAATGTTAGAAATTAAATATAGAATCTCATGTCCACCAAAACTAACTACCCAAAAGAAGGGAAGAAAAGATTGTCCCAAAATGAGACTTCAACAAGGTATGAAGCACACCTTCATCCACAGTTGTTGTGGGCTTCACTGTATGTAACTCATCTTTCTTTGTCATAAAGTCACCGACGGTGTAGACCCCATTTTTTGGCTGCACATTATGTCAAAACACATGTTGTGTCAAACTAGGGTTAATACATTTAACAAATGACAACACTAGACCAAATAATAATAAGAATACAAAATTAAATTGGTTTGATTTGGCTACCCCAAATAGGAACTACCTTCCTCAAATTGGTTTGATTTGGCTACCCCAAATAGGAACTACCTTCCTCTATTAGAAACAGTCGGATATAAATTGATGACGTTGTTTTTTGACTGTATGTCACTCCTCAAAGACTAAGGCTAAATATTGAACTTTTGAGTTAATAGGTAAAAGGAAGATAATAAGAGGTCCGAGTATTATTGATGATGGCCTAATAGTAGTGTGATACAAAAGACTCCGTACTAATCTCTATTTACAGGAATACACAAACTCAGTCCTAAATCAATAACAAATCAAAATAATAATAAATAATACAAATTCTGATCCTAAGAGTCAAGAGATACTGTAGATTAATATAAAAGATATTTTATAATATTCTTCTAACAGTTAGATAAAAAGTAGCAGATGGTGAATAAACTAGCAGGTAGCGTCGAACTAACAAACAAATATAAAATGATATAAAAAGGTATTTTAGTTGACATTTAAAAAATTTCAATTAAGTTAACAAGGGGAAAAATAGATATGTTATAAGCTATAAGCTCAAACACTACTTAAAATAACATCTCAAAAAGCACTATAGGGTCTGTTTGGTAAGGCATATTTTTTAGCTTACAGCTTATGTCTTATAAGCTCATTTGACTAAAAAAGACTTGTTTGATAACCATCAGTTCCTCACGAGCTTATAGCAATTTTTTATAGCTTTAAACTTATAGCTTACCATTATTTATCTCAACTTTACCCGATGCAATCTTGCTTGAGGAAAAAAAAAATTAAATATATAATTTTTAAGTCATTTCCTATTTATAAGTTAGTTCAACCGCTTACTTTACCAAACATTACAAAGATACTCCATCAGTTAGTTTATTTATCCGCTATCATCTAACTTATCAGCTCGTGGCATAAGAAGACTACCAAACAACTCTACTTTGACTGTATGAGCTTATATGTTGTAAGACATCTGCTATAAACTAGGGGTTCGGCTTTGCTAACTAGGGGTCCGGCCTTGCTAAACAGAGCCTAATTCTTTCTTCATATTTTGGGAAACAAATAAATAACTCTAAGTCTTGACAATCAATCAATACAAGCTATCGTCCCTTTGGGAGAATTGCAAAGTGAAGCATTTCAACCATTTTGGCACAAACACTCTACCTCCTCAACAAGCAACAATAGAATAAAGTATCTTAATAATCATAATTTAAAAGCACAGCGAAACAAATTTCCCAATTTTTTCAAGAAATTGCTAAGCAAGTAAAGTAAGCATAAATAAATAAATATATTTCAAATCCTAACTCCCAAGTTATCAACTACACCAAATTTATACGTGAGGATAAGAAAAGAAAAAACATACCGGAACGGAATTAGCGGTGAGAGTGTTAGCAGCAAAAAGCGGGGAGCCACGAAGCTTTGAAAAATGAGCGGAGGAGTGGAAGCATCGGAAAGCGACGGCGGCGCGTGGATTGAAAATAGGACGGGGAGTGGCGGAGGAGAGTGTAGGGAAAGGAAGAGTGAGCGAGTCCATAATAGCTTTCTAGTTGAATTGCGATTATGGACCAGAAAACAAAGGAAGAAGAAATTGAAGGGGGTTTTGGTGGGTTTTGTTTTGAGTTGAGTTGAGTTGTGTTGTTAAGACAAAGTATCTTCTCTTCTAATCCGCAGATATAGTTGTTGTTGTTCTTACCTCACTCTCCACTTGCCTGTGTTGTACCGCGACAAAGACAAACAACAGAAACTCAAGCTGCACCGTAACTTAACTTCTTCTTTTTTAAGTGAATAGACTATTTTATCCTCAAATTTGTATACACAGTCACAGATCAATTTTATCTTCCATTTTTTTTTCAATAATAAATACGCCCATGAATTTTATATCAATCAATTTAACCCATCCGTCAAGTATCATCGTTAACAAGGTTGACGTTGAGGTCCAAGTCAGCTTCAATGTGTGCATGACGAATTTGATAAAAAATTAAATTAAATTTTTTTTGACTTTTTTTAAAATGAAAGTCATTACAGATTGTTACACTATCAAATCGATTTCTGAATTATTCATTAAAAATCAAGTTGATTCGTGAATTATGTCACTCACTATAAAATCGATTCCTGAATATATTATATTATCTTCCAATTTATCTTTGATACCGTGAAATAAATGCTTAAAACTAACATAACGTGTTTGACTATTATTTATTACTTTTTGCATGTTTAAAATATTATGTGACCATTTAAAAAAATTGTGTTTGTGAAAATAGTTTAGAGTCTGAAGCATAGACAAAGTTCAGTTTTAAGTGCAACTGATAAATATAGAGAGAGAGAGAGAGAGAGAGAGAGAGAGAGAGAGAGAGAGAGAGAGAGAGAGAGAGAGAGAGAGAGAGAGAGAGAGAGAGAGAGAGAGAGAGAGAGAGAGAGAGAGGAGAAGAGAGAGAGAGAGAGAGAGAGAGAGAGAGAGAGAGAGAGAGAGAGAGAGAGAGAGAGAGAGAGAGAGAGAGAGAGAGAGAGAGAGAGAGAGAGAGAGAGAGAGAGCAATTATATTGGTTCCTCCCACAAACTGCAATTAGTCCATTCCTATTGCATTTCCAAGAGATTTCCACGGTTATCATTATAATTACAAATATCGCAAGCACACAAGCAAGATACTTCTTTTGCTCAAACACACAAACAAGAGGTTTCTACAGTCTGTCTTAATCAAATAAAAGATTGTTTGATTTTACACTTGATATAGAATCAAAGGTGTAATACAATAAAGTTCAAATGGACTTTAAGACTTATGAATTTTTAAGATATGAAAGTTTATAAGAAATTCTCTAAGTGTTTGTGCGCTATTGATTTTGACAAAGTAAAGGTACTTGTGAAAATTCAGAGTGTTATATCTTTTCTTCAAGTCCTTATATAATATAACTTTAAGCTTGAATTCAAAGACATTGAAATGTTTCTTAATCTGGTTAATGACGTTGAAAGTGTATTCAAATACCTTTGTTTCATTTGGAATTATCTATTTCATTCTTTTTGTCCTTGAATTTGTCTTTGCACGTCATTCAGGAAGAAGATAAATTGTACTATTAGAGGCAAAAAGCAACCCTTCTTGATAAGATGACAAACTAGTCAGAGACTTATGATGTTGATGTGGCTTCATAGTCATGACATTTTTATAGTCTTCTGACCTTCAGATGCTTGACCTCTTTAGAGTGTGTTCCAAATCTTCAGCTTCTCACTTGTTTCAAATGTGCTTCGGAACGTGCCGAACGTGACTTATACGTCACATATGTTATATTTCAGCGTGACTTAAGTAACGTTTGGTTTAACACCTGCGTGACTTAAATCACGTGGGGGTATTTAGGGTAGTTCAGTTGGGAGCAAAGCAATTTGAATTTTGCTCTGCACCCTGCACGTTTTGCTTGCACCCAGCAAGCCTACCAAAAATGCCCTTGCGCGAGTTAAGTCACGTAGCATGACTTAACTAACGCACGTTGTTTTTATGCGTGACTTAAGTCACGCACTACGCGAGTTAAGTCGCGCAAATAAGACTGATTTTTTACTTTTTTTTTAATGCCCTCTTGAGGTCAAAACTTATTTGATACCCTCTTCGGTATATGCCAAATAGCTCATGGTAAAAATAGCGACCAGTCCTGGGGAAAACGACATCAAGATGCCCTTTTCCCGACCGGACTGACCACTACTTCCCCCATAAGCCACTGGTATATACCTAAAGCAGTATAACCACCCTAGAAACTAATACGAAACAAAGAAGAAGAACAAGAAGAAGAGAAAGAGGGAGGAGAGTGGGATGAGAAAATGTGAGGAAAAGAGGAAGTATGTGAGGGTTTTTATAGGGGGTATTAGGTATATAGCAATTAATGAGTCAAAAAAACGTGGTCAAAACAAGTGGAAAACGTGTAAAAAACAGTCAAGACCATTGACTACCGTCCAAGAAACGTTTGTGCTTCAGTTTTTAGAACCGGCCAACTTACGCAAGTTAACTTGCGCAGAGTTTATAACGTGTGTGACTTAAGTCATGCACAACTTATAAGGTGCGTTAGTTAAGTCACGCAGCGTGACTTAATTAACACAATATATTTTTTATAATAAAGTAAAAAAATAAATTAGAAGAATAAAGTCAAATAAATATTGCGACAGCGTGAATTCAAATAAATATTGCGATAGCGTGAATTCAAATAAATATTGCGATAGCGTGAATTCGAATAAATATTGCGTATCGAATAAGTAAATTATAATATGTACACAACATTAATTCAAATAAAAATGGCGTATTGAATAAATAAATTCGATAAGTGCACAACATTAATTCTTAGACAATTTTATTTAGATATAATTTCATCTACGTTACAATACATTGTGGTATCATTACATTACATTACGTAAAAGACATGTACGTCAACTATCATTACATTACATTCGGAAATGTACCTTCCAACTACAACAATTATCTTACCTCTGAATGGGGTCAATTCAAACTAGCTAAAAAGCAGGACTCCGGCATTCGTCCATAAGTATTATTGTTCCAATCCATATGTTAAATTCTTGTTGGTCTTGGTTTTAAATGATAATATCTAAGTGCCACCGGAATGAGGTCCAGACCTTGACACTTTGATACCATCATTTAAACGAAGCCAACAAGAAATTAACATTTAGAATGGAACAAAAACACTCCCGGGCGAATGCCGCTGTCCTGCCATTTAACTAGTTTGAATTACCCCATCCAAAGGAAGACAATTGTTGTAGTTGGAATGTGCATTCCAACTACAACAATTGTCTTACCTCTGAAATGGGGTAAATTCAAACTTGCCAAACAACAGGACTCAAGCATTTCGCTCAACATTCATGCTTTCCTTTGAAAATAATAAATTTTTGTTAGGCTTGATTTAGATGAATGTATTCCAGTGTCACCGAAATGAGGTCCATTCCTTGACACTTAATACCTTCATCTAAACCAGCCAAACAAAAATTTAATCTTTTCAAAGGAAAAACATGAACGCTGAGCGAAATGCTTGAGTCATCGCCGTTTGGCAAGTTTGAATTACCCCATTTCAGAGGTGAGACAAATGTTGTAGTTTGAATGCACCTTACCCTAACTAATGACGATCTTCTGGCGGAATCAAGTTGTTGATGATATCTTCAGTTGATCTCAGCAACGTCACCCACATATCGATCCACTGGAACTTGGTGTGCTCCCAAAACATACTCGTCACGTTTTCGTCGTTCTTTAACTCCACCCAAGTGAATGATACACTCCCCTCGTCGAGCTTTGGACGTTTATATCGAACATTTTGCACCCTCCTTGTGTCTCTTGGGTTGACTCCTTGGTTGAATTCATTCAGTTGATCCTTGAGATCTCTTAGCGTTACATCAAGGCACCGAACCTTCAACCTCTGAGGTTCTCCGCCGTTGAATGTTGCATGAACGTCGATCCACCCGGCCATTATTTCAAATCTACACACATAGAAATTAAAAATAATCAATGAAAAACTCACTCAAACATTTAATCAAACACTTGGTGTGCATATTATACATAAACCCTAAAAATGATAACTACAATATGAACATGCAAACATCTAAATAATTAAGCAATATTACTCATTTGCATGTAACATTGTAGCATATCTTGCAAAAATAATCAAAATTTAAACAAACCCTAATTCTAAAAAAATTCTCTAAATAAATCTCAAAACTACAACATAAACATGCAAACATCTAAACATTTTAAGCAACACAAGTCATTTACATCCTAACATTGTATGATTTCCTTCCAAAAACACCAAAATTTAAACAAACTCTAAATCTAAAAAATTTCTAATTTAAGAGAAAAAATCTAACATGCAAACATAAAAGGTTAATGGTGTTTGATCATGAGAACTTACTTGTTATTGGAGTGTTGTTTGATTTGAACTTGAAGGAATTTTGGAGTTGGGTGATTTGAGAGAGATTTTTGAGATTTTAGATGAGAAATGAGGTGCTCTGCCTTGTATAAGAAAGCACGCAGCGTGAGTTAACTAACACTGCGCATGTTAACTCATGTAGCGTTAGTTAACTTGCGCAGAAATTAACACTTGCGCAAGGGCATTTTTGGTAGGCTTGCAGGGTGGAGAGCAAAATTCAAGCAATTTTCTTTTTTTTGGTGAATGAATAGGTACTTCAGCCCAAAGACATATATTTCTGCTGGGCCCAAATAGATTTTTTTTGAACACCCAAATAGATTGATTTTGAAAGTTGCTATTCTCACTTCAAAAATTGCTATGACACATGGAAATTACAAATATAACTCCAACTTCAGCTAATTACCGTTCGGATAGCGAACTGCCGTTGTGCCAACTAATGCAGGTTGCTCAACTGCACTTAAGTGCATTTCCTACTTACTGCTGATAATTGTTCATGTATTTGATCTCCCCTTGTACTAGTATTTTTCCAATAGGAAAAATTCCATATCTATTCATCCAATCCAATGATTATTTCCTGAAAAATCAGTTAGAATAGCTGATTTTTTTTCACTAGATTTCGTTCCTCTCTTTTTTATGTATTTGATTTGATGATGTTGGTTGTTTGTCATGTGACAAGTTTCAAAGGGGAGAATAATGTCTCTCTAAAGCTGGGAATGGGGGGATTGGTAATTAATGTTTTCTCCTCTTTTTGACAATCTTTTGTTGCTTCCTTACAACTATGAAAGTTAATTTATTCTGAGTTTTTTTTTGTAGAATAGGAATTCAAAAGAATTGAGAATTTTCATAATAATTTGTAGGCATTTTGCGATCTTATCACAATATGGCAATAGAATTTCAAATGATTTCTCTAATCAATTTGTTCTTGTTGTCGGGCCTTTCCTCTATAAATATTTGTTCAAGGTTTAATATCAATAACAACTCTATAACTTGTCTGCCTAAGAAATTACTACACATTTAGAGGGAAAAGGAAAAACAAACATGCATAGTTTCTCTAATATGTATGCACAATCTCGTTCCTCCCATTGTACATTAACCATAACGATGTTAGAAAAGAATGCACCTAATCCAAAGTAATCATCTAAAAAAACGAAAATAATATTTTTCCAATAAGAAAAATTTCATATCTATTCATCCAATCCCATGATTATTTCCTGAAAAATCAGTTAGTAGGAACTACACTTAACTACGACTGACTCAACTGCAGTTGGCACAATGGCAGTTAAATGTAGTTTCCTACCCGGACAGTTGGGGTTATATATGAAATTACCATGTGTGTCATAGCAATTTTTGATGTGAGAACATCAGTTTTCGTAGATATTTCAATGGCCCAAAACAATTATTTGATAATTCAGAAAACATTTAAAAATTATATTAATAGTTTCAATTAGAAAGTAAATGTTAATAAAAGTGTGATGGTCGATGGTAACCACTGGGAAATCATCGACAACGTACATCGGATCTTTGGAAACCCCACGGTGGTCCGCGACAGAGCTCCAATAGTCTATGGTGGTGCTGCGACGTTGATCGCTTAACTTTGATGTTGACCACCATCACCATTTTAACTTATTTTTATTATAATATTAAATCATAAACTAATTTAAATATTCACATCAATTTAGAAATCAGTTTTTCTTATGTTTAACTTTAACTTTTTTTATTTGAATATTGACCACGGCCGATCATCACCATTAGTTTTTTTCCTTAAAAAAACATTCATTTTATAATTTTATTTTCCGGTTTTTTTATAAATTATTTTTCTAGTTTTTAATACACTACTATTACAATTTCCTCAAAAAAAATATATTAATATTAAGTATTTAAATTAATTTAAAAAATAATAATATTAGTTTTTCTTCCCAATTTTTTTCAAGCTCTTTTTATATTACTATGTAAGTGAATTTATCTTAATCTTACACGAAAGATAAAGGTGTTCCATGGTTTCCTTTTCTCAAAAGGAAGGTGTTCTGTGGTAGAAATTGAGTGTGTATAATACTTTATTAGGGGGCGGCAAAGAAATTTATTTGTTCACATCTATCCAAATTCATCTACTACTATTGTCTTGAACGATAAAATTCTAGAAGTAGATTGGATATAAACATAAACCATTAACCATATAACATAAAGCAACTATAAGTAATCGTGACATTCAACGAAAGCAAAAAAAAAAAAAAAAATAGAATGTTTTTCTTCAACTTCTAGTGGCTCTTGAAACAAGTTGCATATAACATAGTGCCCATTTCTGCCTCAATCTTAAATTTTTTTTTTTCTGGTCAAACCTCAATCTCTCTATTCTATATGAATGAGCAAAATGTTATGCGGCATGCAATTGTGGCAACTAACCACAAGGTTGTTTTTTGCAAGTTGCTAGTTACTTGATTGAATGTACTCAATGTTGAGTTGACTGTGTTATTATATGTAGATCGATAATGATTAAATCCTTTTCGTACGTTTTGTTATATGTACCGACATATTATATATGTGTTCAATGGAGTCCCGAATGTATTGTATTGATTTCAATGGTTGACATTGATTGATTAACTACACTGTAAAGTAGATAATGTACTATTTCAGTCTCAAATATAATCAACAAAAAAAAAATTAAATAAAGTTATATATCTGATTCAAATTTAACCGGATGCATAAACTTTGTTTGACTTTTTTTTCTTTTATTTAAGACATGGGAGTATATATAAACACATAGGGAGGACACCATTTGTTATAGATTTAAATCACTTGTCAAATGTCAGTGTCTCAATGTCATTAGTGAAAATTTTCCTAGAGAAGGTCTTTACTTGAGCATGTACCATATAGGATCAAAGAGACCAATTCATAATATGTAGTCGAAGACTCTAGTTGCAAAAACAAAATAGTTATTATTGTTGGAATCTTACTCAAAGATTAACTCCTAATATATCCTTGATATTTGATCCTTAGATTCTTATTTTTATTCCACAATTTCATTGTTTTATGAAATTAACATACAATTACTCATTCTGTTTTTATTTTAATGAAAATGTCAACAACTTAGCAAAATCAACCCTTACAAAAAAACTAAAAAAAAGCATATATTAGATTGATTTTATTTTGATTATGTATCTTTAGTGCAATAAAAATAAACACTTCATTAAATTAATGATAAAAGTTTAATACTCAGTCATGGATCACTAGATACAAGTTATAGCATATATTAGTAATAAAAAAGGAAGAATAAATTGTGTACCTTTGAACTAGGTTGATGAAGGATAACCGCCGACAACTATGAGAGGGATGACTACCCTCATTCCGTTTAACTATTTAAACGTCATCCCATCAGACGGTTAAACATTATGAACATTCTAAACGGAATTAGGGTAGTTATCCCTCTCATGAAAGCAACATCAAAACAAAATTTCAAAATGATTTTCTTAAGTTGATTGCGAAAGAATATTGAATAATGAGGACCTTATTAATGGGAGACGGGTCCTTACTTTCAAAAATTTAATACCTAAATATTAGTGATAAAAAAAATCCATAATAGATTTATCCCTCAACTAAATATATTTTATCATATTGAAAGATGTTTTTTAATAAATAAAAATGATTGATATTAGAGAGTCGAAGGAGTACTTCAACCCATATATTGGAAGATATTTAGCAATTACAAATAAAATAGGATTTCCATCCATTTGAATAAACATAGTAACTATTTATTTTACTTTTATTACGGGTTGAATGTCTTGCTTAGAGGTGTTGACATATAATTATAAATACTCTAGAGGAAATCTTAATAAAAAAAAACTTGTTTGGATGATTTACAATATTACTATATACATAATTAAAAAAAATATATTTAAGTTGGTCGGGTGATATTAAATTGGACCTTAAAGTATCTCATTCTTCTAAATTTTCAACTTAACTAATTATCCTTTAAGGACATGTTTTTTAAAACAAAATTAATCATTGACAAATATAATATTAGCACTAACTCTATCAAATCACGTAATTTAGTGAGAGGCTTACAGAAATTTTATTTCAAAGAACAAAGGAATCATTAGTAGTTTATGGTTGAAAATCGTATCATATCTTCATGGTTCAAAAAACCCCAACAACAATCCAGTCTCTATGTGTGCCAATCAAAAGGGAACATGTATGATTCACATCGTGTCTTCTTGTGCTAATAAAAATTACAAAATGGGACCCAACCAAGTCAACAACCTGGATTTGATCACAGTAGGTAGGTGCATATATTTGCACCAAGATTTCAAAGGGGATGATGATGATCCATAATAGCCATAAGATGACTCATTGTAAACAAAGTTTGTTTAATTGGTGCCGACGTGAGATATATCTAGAAAAATTCTTAAATGCTTTTGAAAGTAAACGTGGTGTCTATTATCAACAAGAACAAAAAAAAAATGGCCTTTAGCAAAAAGTAGGGTTTCTAATCATTTCCAAAAGAAATGATGAGTTCTATTATTGAAGAAAATGTTGGAAATATTTGAGTAATCCGCAAGCACTAATGCAATGTAACTCTAAAGAAATTTCTTCACGACTTATAAGGTTATCTTTTATATGGAGTTTATTTCGCAATAACCTCAACATACACAAAGAGAAACCTTCAACAAAACTATTTTATCACACGCAAAATCATACAAAGGCGACATTTCAGTGTTCTATGGTGTGATAGATTTGAAAATCGCAAAATGAAGTTATTTTATGTGATAAGGTAAAAGATATATAGCAATTGGTGGATCAAATAACGTTCTGATCTTACTTTCTATGAGTGGGTTGTCGAACCCTATCTTTGCCTATTGAGATAGTTTCTCAGTGGTTCCCCTTGTTGATTGTGCTTGATTATCCTGTTTTGGAAGTTTTCTACTTTGTTGTCTCTATATTTCTTATATGACCCCCTTGGCGCTTGATTTTTCTTTTTAGTTGCATTTTGTTGCTCTTCCTATAGATTTGGGCTTAACCTAATTCTTGTTATCCTATGTATTCCTGTACTCCCATTTACTTTCATATACACACAATAAATCATGCTTTGCTATTAAAAAAGAAAACCAATCACCACTATTGTTATTTTTTTATAGTAAGAATCTAATACATTTCATTATTAAAGATAGAAGAAGCAATATAATGTGATAATTGATAAAATACCTGGAGATACCTTTTTTTTTTGGTGAATACCTGGACACTACCTTAAAACTAGTTAATATCTTCCAAAAATATTCTTATCATTTCTTCATTTGCATGAAGAAATAAAAAAATATTAAAATAAACAACAGAGATATCATAAAAATAATTTTAACAATAAATATATTAGTGGTCATATGTGAATTAATAATGTAAATGAGATTCACTCAAACTTGAGTGGTCATGTGTGAACCGGATCCATATTCTATGTCTTGTAGTGTAGATATTGGAAAGATTTCACAACTTGCATCCTCGTGTCTCATGAATCATCAAATCCTAACCTTAATTAACATGTGATGTGATGACTTTAAGAATCCAAAAGCATTAATATTTAAAAACTTTTTGTTTAACATTTTCCATATTTTTATCATTTTATATAGAGCAGTGATATTTCTTGCGAGGTAGAATATCACGAACTTACCACAAACCGTGTCTATCGTTAGATTCTCATTTGACATCATAAACGAGTGGCGGGTAGAGAATCTGTATTCTGCTAAAGTAACTCGTATATATGGATAAAACTACTCGTGATGACTTTGTGAAGAAAAAAATGTTTACAATAAGAAGCATTACTTATCGCAAATGTTTTTTTCACATAATTATCACAAATATTTATATTCATATATACGAGTCATCACGAGTAGTTATATCCATATATACAAGTTATTTTAGTCTAATACATATTCTCTATCCCACCACTCGTTTAGTTATGCTGCCAAATAAAAATCCAACGATAAACATTGTTCGTGATACTATAACTCACGAGAAATAACACTATTCTTTAACATATGTACTAAAAGTTGATGTTTAATATTTGTCAAATAAAATAAAGGCAGACACAATAAGGAGTAAAGATATGACAAAAGGGAATATTTATCATTTCATAGGATTCCCTGGTTGGTTGGTTGGTTTCTAAAACTGTACAAATTACACAAAGGTTGGAAAATTGCATAATTCCTATATACAGAAAATACACATGAAGCCATACAGCCATACCTAGCTACTACCTACCACTCCATTAATATTCGAATTCGTTAATGTCAATGAAAGAAAACGTTACTATACGAATATGTTCTTCTTCTTTTTTACTTTCTTACGCAAAAGTCATCTTTAAAGAAAAGATATATGCTAGCTACCAAGGCCAATGTATTTTCTCTTCCGTGTACATTAATAATATATTAAACATGTACCGAAAAATATATAATATATTAAACAATGAATCAATTATTATGCCTGATTCATAAAATAATTAAATTTTAGGTAAATACAATGAACTTTACAAATACCTTCTCCTCCTCCTTGTAAGTCACGTTGCTACTTTTTATAGTAATCTAGATTATGAATACTTGAACCTATATATGGTGTCTACATAAAAATTTATATTCAACTAATCATGCATTGCTATGACTTGTGATTTTAAAACTCTAAAATTTATATTTTTGTAGTAGTTTTACAAGCTAAATGAAAACATGCAAGAAATCCCAAAATGAAATAAGAAGTCGAGTTTTGACCTCAATTTCGTTGGGTTTAGGGTCTGTTTGGTAAGGCCACCAAAAGAGCTTATAGCTTATAGCTTATAAGCTCATTTGACAAAATAAGCTCTGTTTGGTAACTTTTTTTACAATGAGCTTATAGCTTATTTCACGAATTTCAACGAGCTTATAAGCTATTTTTCAGAAGCTATTCCAAGTAGCGTTTGAGCTTATAGCTTATAGCGTCTCACTTTTAATTCCAGTTTTACCCTTATTATTTTTATTAAAACCCACATATACCCTTTATGATTTATTTATGACCACACACATTCACTGAGTCCCGTACGATTTATTTAGTTTCATTAAGCAATCGTTACATTTTTTTCTTCACAAATAATTGCATTTATGTTCCTTATAACTGAATTTTATATGAATGTATGTGGTTGCTTCCGTTTTTTTTTTCTGGGTACAAATCTAGTTGCTTACATTAGTATGGCTTATGAAAAATATATATTTTTTATGTCATTTAGTTGCTTACATTAGTATGACTTATGAAAAATATATATTTTTTGTCATTTATGAAAGAATGTTCATCTACTTTAGGTAAACTGCATAATTTATTTTTTATACGTATAAAAATAAAAAACTGAAATGAAATGATTTTTTTTTAGGAATGAAATGAAATAAACTAAAAAAAAAACTTTACTGAAAAATTAATTTAATAATATATAAAATATATCTTCAATTAAAAATTTACTTATTAAATATTTAAAACATTAATTGATATAAAGTTTTTATGAATTAAAATGTCTTTTTATGTCATATTACATTTATCAGCTAGTTGAACCGCTAATTTTACCAAACACTCTAATTAGCTTATCAGCTATCAGCTAGCTTATCAGCTAAAAGCTATCAGCTAGCTTATCAGCTATCCGCTATTTTTACCAAACAGAGCCTTAATGAAATCAAAAACTTTTCTATAAATAAACTTATAAAGATTACGACGGGAGTGCAAAATTTGTTTTCAAGATCTCTTGGGATTGAGTACTCAACTAAACTAATTAATAGAAGATTTCATTGAATCACTTAATTACATATAAATACTCCCTCCGTCCCTTAATGTAACCCCTTTGCTTTTTTCACATTTCTTAAGAAAAGTTGTCAGTGTAATTAATGTGTCTGTTTTGTGTATTAATATTACCAATTTGACATTTGTTTGTATGTGTATTAAATTTGATTATTCATATTTCAAGACAAGTTAGTAGTATTAATTAGGGGTATGCTTAGGAAAAAAATAATAAATGCATCTAGTAATTTGAAAAGGAGTTTACATTTAGGGACAAAAATAAAATCAAATGGGTGTTTAGATATAGGGACAGAGGGAGTAGTAGTTAACTATTATTTTTTTCTCATTTTTTTTTTTTTGATAAGCAAGGAGATAAGGCAAGCATCAGGAAGCATCATCGACATCCCAACTAGGTTGGCACCCCGAGAGACCTCCATCCTATACCGCCCATCTCAACAAATTTTATTAAAAAAGGGAAAAATAATTACAAAAGGTGGGGGGACTAGGCCAAAACCCACCAGAGAAACAGAAACGAAAACAGAAAGAAAAAAAACAGAAAGAACACAAAAACTGCCCACAAAGGTTAAGGGAACCTATAATTAGGCAACCCACATCTGTCCCTAAAAAAATCAATCTTTAACTCTTCCGGGAGAATGTCAAGCCAAATGTCACCAACAATAGAGTGCCCCAAAGCAGCTAACCTGTCCGCACAACAATTACCTTTGCGGAAGATATGGGACGATATAACCTGAACACCAAGATTACGGGCATTATGCCATCTGTTACGCAATATGATCGGAACCAACGAAGGATTGGGGAAAACCCGAAGAGCACTGGTGGAGTCACTCTCCAGCCACAGGTTTCTCCAACCAAAAGTCGCAGCAAATTCAAGAGCCAAAATAATACCCATCACTTCCGCATAGAAAACAGAATGTTCACCGACATTGCTATAAAAAGCACCTCGGAAAGTACCTAAATTATCACGGAACAGCCCCCCGCAAGTGGCATTCCCACCTATCACCTAACCATCAGTATTTACCTTCATCTACGGAGGTGTCGGAGCCTTCCATAAAACCGTAACAATTTCCTTGACTTTACGACAATGCGGAGAAACCGCAAAAGAATCAAGGAAAGAGAAGTCAGAATGCAAACACTTACCAGTCGAAAGGTTCCCGGACAATGCAATATTAGAATGGATACGAACTTTGGCTGAATGCAAAGTCGGAGTAACATTTGTGAACCGTAAAGAGTTCCTAGCCCACCAAATAGTATGAAGTGTGTGTAATATAGCTGCCAAAAAAATGTCAGATACCTGTGAAGAGCACCGAACTGGCCTAGTAGAAAGGAGAGTATCAACTGAGGTGCAGTCAATAATACAATGTAATTTACCACTTATCCAATTCCAAAGATGCAATGCAAACGGACACCGAAGAAAAAGATGATCCGACGATTCATCCGCAGACAAACATAAACTACAAATTGATAGAACAATGCAGCCACGGGTACGAAGATTCTCATCAGTGGGCATCCTCCTATTATGTAACCTCCAAAAAATAAAAGAGTGAGAAGGAGGTACTGCTGGGCACCATATGCGGTCTGCCCATGGCAACAAAGTGGACGTAGGACGCAGAAAAGATAAAGCCATCTTCGACGTCAGCACACCATCAGAAGCATGGGACCACACAAACACATCCGGGAGCTGTTCGGGAGGAATATGAAGCGAATTCAAACGACTTTGGATGTCCCCAAAATTCCTTAAGGCCGAAGGCAAAAGCCAGCCCCCATTTACGATAACCTCAGAAACCTTTCCTTGAAGACGAGTATGATAGACGGGATCTAAGTGAAGTAAATCCACCAAAGTTTCCCCAAGCCAATTATCCGTCCAAAAATTAATTTTTTCACCATTGCCTACAATCCACAAGGAGTTCTCCATTACCGTCCCAATCTTGTCTTTGATACCCAACCAAACCGAAGATTTGAAATAATGAGTGATCGGTTTACCATTCTTGAAGTAACGCTTCTTGAAGAGAGATGACCATTGCGACTCTTTTGCCATTAGATTCCAAGCCAACTTCAGAATTAAAGCCTCATTTATCAAACGAGTATGTTTTAAATCCAGCCCCCCTTCAGACCAAGGGCGGCACATTACCTTCCAAGAAACCGTACAAACCTTCCTAGTTTGAACATCACCGCTCCAAAAAAAAATTTTCGGCCAAGAGTCTAGTAACTTCAGCAGCCGTCGAGGCCAAAGGTAAATATGAAATGAGTAGACAAGCATCCCATGGATGATAGACTTGACCAGCTGCACACGGCCCATTATTGAAAGAATAGAACCCTTCCACGTTGCCAATTTATTACGAATCTTGTCTGTAATCATTCTGAAATGAGTTACCTTTGGTTTCCCTTGAAAAATAGGACAGCCAAGATACATGAATGGAACTGATCCAACACTGAACCCCAACATATTTGCAATCACATTTGTCCGGGACACAGACATTGAACCTGTGAAGAAACGACTTTTATTTTTGTTCACAATCTGTCCGGAGACCGCAGAGTAATTGTTAAAAATACTAAGAAGCTCTCAAATGTTGCTTTTCAAACCAGTACAAAATATCATGATATCATCCGCATACAACACATGAGTTGGAAAAGCAGTACCCCGACAATAAGACATGGGTAGAAAAAAGTCACTCACCCGAAAGAGAATTTACAGTTTACTCTACATCAAACTTTATTCAAACTAATTAAATCATTGAGTTCAATGAGCTTCAATTTATGAGGAATTGTTCTAAAAAATTAGAAGTGTGAATCCAAATTGAATAATCATTCGATAAACTTTACTTATCTTCCAACCAAATTTAAGATTACTATAATCCCTTCCACTAAGACCAGGAAGGTTAAGGGAAAAAAAATCATGTCAAACCATATTATTTTGAAGGCTTAAATATGGTATTGGTCCCTGCAAAATAGGCCAGTTTTGGTTTTAGTCCCTGCAAATTTTTTTTATAGGTTTTGGTCCCTGCAAAAATAGGTCAGTTTTGGTTTTAGTCCCTGCAAAATATTTTTATAGTTTTTGGTCCCTGCAAAAATAGGCCAATTTTGGTTTTAGTCCCTGCAAAAAGTTTTTTTATAGTTTTTGATCCCTGCAAAAATTCAGGAAAAATGAAAAATTAATAAAAAAATTGAAAAAAATATTAAAAAATTCTGGAAAAATGAAAAATTAATAAAAAAATTAAAAAAATTCTGGAAAAATGAAAAATTAATAAAAAAATTGAAAAAAATATTTAAAAATTCTGGAAAATTGAAAAATTAATAAAAAATTGAAAAAAATATTAAAAAATTCTGGAAAATTGAAAAATTAATAAAAATGAAAAAAAAATTTAAAAAAATACGGAAAAAAATTAAAAATTCTGGAAAAATTAATAAAAATAAAAAACGATTAAAAAAATAATATAATCTAATAAAATGAAAAATAATGCTAAATTCTGAAAAAAAAAATAAAAAAGATTAGAAAATTCTGAAAAAATAAAATTTTGAAATTTTCTAAAAAAAATTAAAATTCTGGGAAAATTAAATTTTAACAAAAATTCTGGAAAAATTCTAAATAAAATTTTAATGAAAAATAAAAATTCTGAAAAAATTCTGGAAAATATCTAAAAAATTTCGAAAAAAATTAAAAAGATTAATCATTTTTAAACAAATGAAATTTTTCAAATTTTCATTAGTATTTTTCGAAATTTTGATTAGTATATATTCGAAATTTCCATTATTCTCGATTTATAAATACACAAAAGTTCCCGGTTTATAAATACACAAAAATTCCTAGAAAAAATACTAATGAAAATTTTGAAATTTCGAAAAATACACAAAAAACCTAAGCTCGGTTTATAAATACACATATTTTTTCCCTTATTCTCGGTTTATAAATACACAAAATTCCCGAAATTTTTTTTGGAAATAAATACACTGAAAAAACTTAAGCTCGACATATATACTAATGAAATTTTTCAGAATTTTTATTAAAACTTCGAAAATTTTAATTAAATTTCGAAAATTTCATTTTTCCAGAATTTTAATTTTTTTCAAAAAATTTCGAAATTTTATTTTTTCATAATTTTTTAATCTTTTTTATTTTTTTCAGATTTTATCATTATTTTTCATTTTATTAGATTATTTTATTTTTTAATCATTTTTTATTTTTATTAATTTTTCCAGAATTTTTAAATTTTTTCTTTATTTTTTTTATTTTTATTAATTTTTCAATTTTCCAAAATTTTTTAATAATTTTTTTCAATTTTTTATTAATTTTTCATTTTTCCGGAATTTTTTAATATTTTTTAAATTTTTCAATTTTCCAGAATTTTTTAATATTTTTTTCAATTTTTTTATTAATTTTTCAATTTTCCAGAATTTTTTAATATTTTTTTTCAATTTTTTTATTAATTTTTCATTTTTCCAGAATTTTTTAATATTTTGTTCAATTTTTTATTAATTTTTCATTTTTCCAGAATTTTTTAATTTTTTTTTTAATTTTTTTATTACATAATTGGGGTCAGGGACTATTTCCAAAAACAAAAATTTTGCAGGGACTAAAACCAAAACTGGCCTATTTTTGCAGGGACCAAAAACTATAAAAAAAATTTGCAGGGACTAAAACCAAAACTGACCTATTTTGCAGGGACCAATACCATATTTAAGCCTATTTTGAAAGAGAAAGGAAAAAAAAACAGATGTAGGTTTTACTTTTAGAAAACCTATTTAGTTTAAAGATTAGGCTACAAATCACCTATATAAGCTAAGCCACTTTTTTAGGCAACCTACAAAGGCACTTAAACCTAACAAAATGTTATACTTTAAATAAATAAATATTCATATATTCATATACATATATCACTAAAGGAATATATTTATACATGTTGTTATCATAATAAAATTTTCATAAATGCTAAAACCGCGTAGTGATTTATATTTATCAAGATTTAAGAATATTGACCTTACACAAAATGTTTAAGTCCTTGTCAAAAAAAATGTTTAAGTCAATGAAATTGGTTTGGAGTAAATGTAGATTCTATTTAAAGGTCCTATCGTAAACTTGCTTCTCAAAGACTATTCAAAGAAACTATTGTGAAATTTAGGATCAAAAGACTTTTATCGTGGCATGAAGTCTCAAGAGATACGATCAAATAAGTTTACAAGTGAGAACAACTCTCACCTTAATTTTGTAAGAGTTGAATTAGACGCAATCCAAAATTTTAATATGACATCAGAGTTTATTCAAAACTTATAGAACTATATGTTATAATATCGTTACTATTGAGTCACTCCTATCATGTTTTATATGTCTTGAGTGCGAAAGTGATGTGTTAAGAATCTCACGTTAGATAACTCATCATATTACAAGTAGATTTTGTAATAGTTGAATTAAATTCAACCAAAATTTTAATAAAGTCTAAATTTACTAGCTAAATATAGTTTCTAGGAAATTTTGGTCAATGTTAGTAAAAAAAAAAAAAAAAAAACTTGCCCAACATGAATTTATTTTAGGTTAGGCCATAACCCCTTGTGAGACAAGCTATGAATTCTCACCCCTACTTGCATTTCAAACGTGTCGTGCGTACAGTCCAGGGAGTTTCTACCTACGATGTAGACATAGATAAACATTAAATAATTTTTGTTTTATCTTGGTTTCATTCACGGTTTTCTCATAGAGAAAGTGATTTGTTCCGTAGGAGGACGTATTTGATCATTTCAATTTTCAACCTAACGATTATTCCAAACTATGGTTTGTCATGGACCAAGATATTTATTTAAATTTCATCATGTGTAACATAAACAAACACAAAAGAAAGCTGGCACATAAAATGTTTGTCCAAGTTATAATCATATATATGAACGGGAAGTTGAGGAGGCCCCCATAAAAGAAAGTAACCTAAATGATCCATTTTTGTTAGTACTAGTTTAGAGTTGTATAGTTTGCAGACACCGTTATGTGTGTTTTATGATCTTTGGTGCCAAAATAGTCAAACAAAAGTTAGGTGCGGTAATATATAAGTTTTTTAATGTTGGAACAGAAGTTAGGTCGAATACATAGGTAAAGGGGTTAAGGATAATAAAGCTAGTGGGCCTAGGTGGTACCAATTGCTGTTTGAGAGAGAAAGAAGTGGGCCTGGGCTTGAATAATTGAATGAGAATAGGGCCCACTATAATTGGTACTGTTTCCACTTAGGGAAAACAGCTCTTCAATAAATAGCCTCGTCCCACTTCCATTATGGGAAGGTTATTTTTTTTTTCTTTTGAATTCTTACTCTCCACTCATTAAGTGGTCTCATGAGAGAGACACAAGTGCTGTGAATGTGAATGTTGGACAGATTAGCATGTTTTGTAATTTTTTGAGGTTGGGAGTTTCTAGTCCGTTGTGACACGCCTTCCTCTTCACCACGTTTTCAATAAATAAGAATAAAAAATGCTAGATCTTTTTGCTCACCTTAATGCTACGGTTTTCAATAGATAAGCTGTGTTTGGTAAAAATAGTTGATAACTTATAAGCTAATTGATTGTTTATAGTTTATAGTTGTCAACTGATGACTGATACTTCCTCCGTCCCTTAATAGATGATCTAGTTGACTTCGACACACGTACCAATACATATGTTTTATCTTTGATATCTTCAATTCTCTACTAAAAAATATTCATCGAGACAAATCCAACAACATCTTACATGATATTATTTATCTTTGTGAATTAGTATAAAAATATGGTCAAAGTATGTTAAGTTGATGACTGTTAATATTGTCCAAACTTGTGCCTTAAGGGCACAAGTTAACATTTCCTATTAATATTTAATATATTTAAAATTTAGTAACTTAAATATAATAAGTTAACGTGTCTTTATATAATATTGTTAAATTAATTTTTATTTTAAAAAATCTTATTTTAAAACTATTTTATTTCAGTTTTTATAGTTAATAAAAATTAAATATAACATTTTTTCAAAAAAAATTCAATATAACATAGTGGCAAAAAAATTAATTTAAACTTGTTGAACGTAACACACTAACACCTCTAAAAAAAACTGACCTCAAAAAAGACCTGAACGTGACAACACTTCTTTCTTTCTTTAACCTAGTTGTTTTTTCTTCTTCCTAAACTAACATTTCTTATTAATTAAAACATACCTATTCAATCCAGAAGTCTTAGCTCAACTGGCAAAATGTCGAAATTGTTAGGCTGGATGCCATGACCCGGGTTCGAACCCCGGTACCTCCACTTATGTGTGTGAATTTATAATGGCTTTGTCATTTCGTCTATCGTCTATCTACCAAAAAAAAACATACCTATTCATTGGTACGTAATTTATTACAATTCTTGAAATTTGAAGTTTAGTTAAAACGTAACATTCATTTCTTAAATGTAATTATGTATTATAAAGGGTAAAATTGGGTTTTAGTTTAAATGACGAGGGTAAAAATGAGATAAGATAAGCTATAAGCTCAAACACTATTTGGAATAGCGTCGGAAATATAAGTTATAAGTTCATAAAATAAGTTATAAGTTTGTTCTAAAATGATTGTTACCAAACAGAGCTTTTTTTATCGGACGAACTTAAAAGATATAAGCTAGCTTATTGGCCTTGTCAAATAAAGGCCTTTCAATACATAGATAGACTATTACAAAAATCTTCCTCATAGCAAATCTAAAAGAAATAAAGAGTATCTAAATTTGTATCTTTTGATATTAGTTTGATTCCTTTTTTTTTTTTTTTTGTCTTTTTTAGGCATATAGTGACATATATTTTAAATAGTGAAAGCAGTATAGATTAAAATTTGAGTGAGATGATAAGAGATCTCTTACAACTTAATCAAAGGTCATGAATTTGAATCCAAACCTAGGAATGCAGAAGTCTTAAATATCCTGAGGGAGAACTTTGTCACTCATTGTTGTCCTATTAGGTTCAACGGAATAGTTTCCACAGTTGCACACAAATAATATCTGCTTCACAACAACAACAAAAATTAAAAAAAAGTTGGTCGAAATATTTCATATCCAAAACAAGAATATCTAACATTTTACCGAGCTCACAAGATTTTTTGAGTCACCGCCGGTGTACGGTACAGAACGGGAAGCCATTGTCGGTGGTTGTCGTTCTTTGGGTTGTTCGGGTCAACCCGAGACATAGAGTCCGAAACTTAACTGATGTGAATGGATTTGAGTCTCCATAGAAGCTTTGAAAGTTGAGAAGAGTGTGAAAGTTTTTATTGTTACACGATGTGAAGATCATTGGGAAATCTAACTTGTCTCTGGTGTTGGCTATCACGATGTCCAAATTGAAGTCGACTTCACATATATTTATTGGAATGTCATCACACTATTGCCACAGCTACTATAAGCATCATTAATTCCAACCAATACTCTATCACATTCACCATTATCTTTGGCAACGTTTCCTCTACTTGTACATGTGTTTATGGTAGCCCTAACCCATCCTTGCACAACAGTTTTTGGAACTGCCTAGCCAACCTCAACCAAACCATTATTGGATCATGGATGCTTATAGGTGACTTCAATGAGACTCTCCTTCCTAGACCAACGAGGAGGTATATTTCACCGCTATAAAGCTGATATTTTTGTCAATTTCATGGATAACTATAACAATCTGCTTGATATCTCTACTACAGATGGTTGATATACAATCTGCTTGACCTCTCTATTAAAATAATGAAAATGTTTATGATTATGAAGTTATAGTGACGACGACTTTTTTATAGTGACAAAGGTACGATCTTAATTATACTTTCTTAGTTTACATAATTATTGTATGTTAAATAGATGTCATAAATCCAACATCGTTAGTCAGTTTTGGGTATCCACATTAACGATAGAGGACTAAGTTCTATGAAATTAGATTATGAAGATTCTATGAGGATTGATTATGGAACCCAACTTCAAAGAATTCGTATATGAGACTCACACTATGTGTTTTTGCACATGACACTTCGACAAAAAATATCTCAGACAATGTTTTTTTTGTTGCCTTTTATAAGTGTTATATATTTAAGCACTGCTAAAATTATATAAAACATTTTGTATAAAGAAGAAAAAGTTTTTATATAGTTGTTTTAGATAGTTATTTTTAACATTAAGTGTTATTGAATGATGATTTTTTACACTTGTGGCCAAATCCTTACACTTGTAGACAAAGACCAAGACAAAAGAGAAGATGGTTCAAATTCCTGAGCAGGCTACGGTCAACGCATAGCCTACTAAACTACACAATTATGTCGGATACACTTTAGAATTCTAATTAATTTCCAATGATAGCCATTTAGGCTGTTATAAGTCACATTATAGCGCATAATACTCATCACTTTTCACTTGCGAACTTCATTTTCTCCCATTTTCATCTTATTCGTCGTTCTTGTAATTTACACATTTAAAAATCCAATTTTAATATTTTTCATATATTGTTTGGTGTTATTTTATTTCATCTACCACGATCATGAGTGAGCAAATTCTATAGTCTTGAGATTATGGAATAAATCCAATGATAGATTTTCCGTAATTCCATTTCTTTCTAAATTTTACGGGTTTCAAAATCTTTTAACTCAGTCTTGTTGTTCATCATGTGTTGTAGTTTTAGAACTGTGATTATTTAATCTTAGATATCAAGCGATGATATGAAAGGTGAAGCTTAATACCGACAAATAGAATTGGATAACATATGATAATTATCGACAAATATGAAAGGTGAAGTTTAATACCGACAAATAGGACTGAGGGGTGAAGGTTAATGCTGGACATATAATATTTGAAAGGTGAATCAAATATGAAAATAGTATATATTCTTTCGAGATGACATATGATAATTATTCTTAAGAGGTTTTGTCAACAATTTCTCTATGAAAATAGGATTTTTTTTTTATTGGTTCTAAACACATTTATGTACCTTGAAAGGAGCCATTAGTTTTTTTTTTATCAAGAAGAAATGATAAAAACAAAACCAAACTACAATCTCAAGCGAACAACTCCAAGAGCATCATCCAGAAGGGAACGATGCAGTTGAGGAGGGCAAACAATCCAAGACTTTAGAGCATCCGAAGAAGAAGCACCATGCTTAGCAAGCCAATCCGCACACTTATTACCTTAACGGAGGGTATGATGAAAATGAACATTCCAATCTCGATGTTGCAGTTGGACAATCTGACTAATCAGAGGAGCATGAGGATGATGAGATTCGACATCCGACATGATTAAATCAAGAGCCATCCTAGAATCTGATCCAAGAATAATGTTCTTGTGGCCCGCATCATACGCAATACGAAGGCCATGAAAAATGGCATACAATTCAGCCGCTAAGCAAGAAGTAATACCACAAAATTCAGAAAAACCCAGCAACCAATCACCATTACTGTTTCTAAAAAGACCTCCAAAACCTGATCTCCTAGGAATAGAAAGAGAATTACCGTCAACATTAACTTTGATAATATTATCCAAAGGAGGAATCCATTTAACCTGTCTAATGGGCTTCTGAGTTGCATCATTAGAAAGGTGCACCACCACATCTGAATGAAGAAAATAAATATGGCTAAGACAAACCCAATTTACCCAATCATTTCCATTAAAAACCTTATGATTTCGTGCCTTCCAGAAGACCCAACATGTAATAATGAAGATATTACCATTAGGAGCAAGGGCATAATGTTTGAACCACCAATTGAAATCTTGAGAATTGAAATTTGAATCTTTGTTGAACAACAAGGCATCCCATGTCGCCAATGAGAGAGGGCAATCTCTAAAGGTGTGAATAAGTGACTCAATATTAGCTCCGCATGTCTAGCATGATGAATTTGAGGTTAAATGTCTACTAGCCCGAAATGCATTCGTTGGAAAGTTACCATGCACAGCCAACCAAATAAAATGTTTCAGATTCTCTGGGAGGTTGAGCTTCCAAATCCATTGCCATGTTTCCTGCTGTGTCTGACCTGCAAAAGAAAGAGAGTTTGAAGTCAACCACTGATGACCACTTTTAACAGAGTACATACCTGATGGCGAATGAATCCAAATCTTGATGCCTTGGGAAGACTCATCGATGAAGATACTTTGAATTTGGAGTTGAATATTGAGAGGTATCTGAGTTGTGAGATGAGAGAAATTCCAGCGGTCGTGATGGTAAATGTCCCTCGGTCTCAAATTAGTTTCACTAATGTGGACATAAGGGACAAGATTACAAAGACAATCATCCTCTAACCATTTGTCATACCAAAGAGAAACCTCTCCTCTTCCAATTCTAGTCTTGAAGCCGGATTTTAAAACTTCAACTGTCTTGGTAATAGCCTTCCAAACACAAGAAGAACCCTGATAATCTGTTGCCTCTAAAATAGAGATACCATGAAGATATTTAGAAGAAGGAAGGTGTACTCAAAGCTTATCCGGATTATGGAGGAAATCCCAAACATGTTTGCCCATAATAGATATATTTGAAGCATGAGCTGTCTGAATTCCAAGACCCCCTCTAGACTTAGGTTATGTAATCATCTTCCAATTCACCCCATGACTATGCTTCCTTCCCCAAATAAATTGTCTGATAGAAGCATCTATTTGGTTACACACCCCTTCAGGAATCCATAAATTTTGCATAGAGTAGGTTGGAAGAGCAGAGACCACAGATTGGGCCAATGTCACCTTCCCTGCTCGGCTAAGGAGTTTTGTCTTCCAACCATCCAATCTGCTATTGACTCGATCCATGATATAAGCAAAGTCAGCATTTTTTATCCTACCGGATAACATAGGGAAACCAAGGTACTTGCCTAATTGCGTATGATGAGTAAAATGAACAATAGAAGAAAATTTATTCACTTTGCTTCTAGAGATATTAGTAGAAGACATGAATCTAGACTTTTGAATATTAACTTTCAACCCAGAAGCATGACAAAAAATTTCTAAGACCTCTTTCACTATTATAGCTTGAGAGGATTTAGCTTGAGTAAACAAAAGACAATCATCTGCAAAAAATAAATGTGAAATAGCTGGACCATTATTGGAGATTTTGATTGGATGTCATTCATTAGATTGAACCTTCTCCTGAATTAACATAGAAAGTTTTTCCATGCAAAGGACAAATAGATAAGGAGACATAGGATCCCCTTGCCTTAAGCCTCTTTGAGGAATTAAACTCTCTAGTTTTTCGTTGTTCGACTTCAAAGATAAAGTAGAAGAGGTTATACAGTTCATAATAAGAGTAATAATGGAAGTAGGGAAACCAAAATCATGTAAAGTAATACGAAGGGAATTCCAATCTACTCTATCATAAGCTTTTTCAAAATCAATTTTGAACAAAAGATTACCTTTTTTCCCTTTCTTCTTATTCATGCTATGAACTATTTCCTGTGCGATAATAGCATTATTAGCCGTGCCTCGTTTAGGAATAAAACTACTTTGAAGAGGGTTGATAAGGCTATTTAAATGAGGTCTAATCCTCCCCGCCAGCACCTTAGAAATAATTTTAAGCATAACATTGCAAAGGCTAATAGGCCTAAAATCTTTCAAAGACATAGGATCATCAATTTTAGGAATAGGAACAATAAGAGTCTCAGTCAATTTTGGATCGATGGTACCTGATTGAAAAGCAGTGGAAACCAAGTTATGAATTTATGAGGAAACAATATTCCAAAATGTTTTAAAGAAAATAGGTTGGAACCCATATGGACCAGGAGCCTTATAAGAATTCATCAAGAAAACAGCAGACTTGACCTCTTCAAGACTTGGGTTCAGGCAAAGAGAGTTATAAAGATCAATACTAACATGAGGAAAGTGAGAAAAGTGGAGGCTTGAAGGACTGGTTGATCCTCCCTCTTGAAATAAGCTCCTAAAGTAAGATAAAGCTTTCCTTCTTAAAGAATCTTCATATGTGCACCAAATACCATTAATATTCAAGCCAACCACCTTATTTCTCCTTCGACGAATGACGATTTGGACATGAAAAAATTTTGTATTTTTATTTCCAAATTTAATCCAATTCTCTCTAGACTTTTAATACCACAACATCTTCTCTTGAGCCAAGACCTTGTTATACTCATTTTGCAAATGCCTTTCAAAATTGATTAGATCAGAGGATTGAAAAAAATCAAGTTGTTGATGCACTCCTTTGATCCTTGCTTCCAATTGTCTTTTATTTTTAAAAATGTTACCAAAGATATCAGAATTAAATCTCTCTGAAGACTTTTGGACCGCTTGGAGCTTAGAGATCACATTACCACCAGTGTCATTCCAAGTAGATTGAACTAAAGGAGACATTAGTTACATCAATTGATCTCATCTTTAAAAATTTGATTCTCGTATCATAAAATGAGAATAAGGGTTCCAGCTCTTATGATTGCGATGAACCACAATCCTAGGGCATTTTTATCATTATATTGCCGAACACCATTTCTCAAACAGTCATTCTTTTAGCTAATCAAAATAGTAAAATAAATTGATACTTGAACAAAATCTTTGCAAATCGACATTTTTAATATGCGACAGAACCCTGCACTCCTAACCTATATTAATATTTACATCCATAAAATATATTGTAGTAAACTTCACCTTATTGTTTTGTGTTGTCTACTGTCTACCAAACACCGTATAAAATCAAAAAGTTGTCAAATACCTTAAAAGCTTATCATGTGGTGTTCTATTAACTACTCAACTTTCGCAAATCAAACAAACTTAAAAGAAACTTTGTCTAATATGCTCAAACAAATTAGTATTGCACCATACATACGTTCCTTTTCCTATCATTAAATCATTAATATCTTTTCATATTTCATTTGATTTAATAGTAATATTTATTGATTTAATGATTAAAACAAGGGGAATTAGTCACTTTAGTCCCTGA
This sequence comes from Medicago sativa, assembly GCF_051527215.1. Taxonomy (NCBI): domain Eukaryota; kingdom Viridiplantae; phylum Streptophyta; class Magnoliopsida; order Fabales; family Fabaceae; genus Medicago; species Medicago sativa. The sequence continues at coordinate 8,805,608 of NC_140753.1, forward strand.
ATGGGAGAGGATTCGTCAATTTAGTCCCTGAATGAAGAGAAATTGCAAAACAGTCCCTGCATGGTCAATTTCAGGGACTAAAGTGACTAACGGAGTCTACATTTAGGGACTAAATTGACTAACGAAGTTTGCATTCAGGGACTAAATTGACTAACAAAGTCTACATTCAGGGACTATTTTGCAATTTATCTGCATTCAGGGACTAAAGTGACGAATCCCTTCCGATTCAGGGACTAAAGTGACTAATTCCCCTTAAAACAATTGTATACATAATAATACAAAGGGTTATGCTAATCAGTTTCCCAAGGGCACTGGTTAAAGAAACAAAAAATGGTAAGTTTGCATTGAATTCAACAATTTTCTACTTTTAAAAAGTCAAATCTATCATCACTTTTCACCATTTCTCAATACAACATTTCTAAATTTTTCCTATTAACCAATGTCATAAGGGCACTCTTTAACATTTACCAAATATACAAAACATATGTTCATTGTTCACGCAAAATCTTATGACCGACCTTAATGATAGATATACCAAAAAGAATGTAAAAGAATCTATACTATATATAAAGAAAACTACATCTTTCAGCACTTTTGGGCTGAATTTTTCTTTCCAAAAATATCCTCAATTTTCAATACAAATAACACATGTAACAAATAGATAAGAATAAATTTAAATATTAAAACAAATGTAACAAATACGATATAAATATATATATATATATATATATATATATATATATATATATATATTTACCATTTAAAAAATGTAACAAACTAGATGAATATATTTATACTTACTTTTTCATCATTCCAATTATACCATTAAACAACTTTTCGTATAATAAAATTGTTGTTAGTGTCATTAAAAAAAGAATTTAGATTATATTATTTGTTATATTGTATTATTGTCGGTGTCGTTGAAATAAATAATCATGATTAGTTTGATTTTTTATAACTTGAAAGAAACAAACATTTATATTTTATTTTAGTTTTAATCAAAATCAAAATTTTATACAAAAAAAATATCGTTCATAATTTTCAAACGTTAGAGTAATAAAAAGAGCTGTGAGTGCCCGTTTTTTCGCCAATAAGAATAGCAAAATAGGTGTTGGAACTACACGCGCAGTTTGAAGAGTGGTATAGTATGAAAAGCTCATAAATACGAGGTACAGCGTAAGAAGGGTATTGGTCGCTTGAGAAACTAAAGAGGCAAAGGTGGCCCTCTTCCCGTACTCTTGGATTGGACTTTTGTGGAAATAGTTTCCTTTTACTTCTCATTATTCTCATTTCCTTTTTCTCACACCAAACTCTCTCTCTTACTCCATTAATTACTATTTCCCTCCCCAAAATACCCTCTTTCACCCTTCCTAATTACATTCCTCTTTTGTCCCCTGTAGCATCCACATGGTAAAACTTAGTCATAATCCTAAAAAGATAAAAATACTTGGAGGAAAAAGTAGTGAGAGTTATTTATTTATATGATGCAAATCATTAAGTTAACAAAAGGTAATTTATATTACTACCAATAATGGTTAATATAATTTTATAGAGAGAGAGAGAGAGAGAGAAAGAAAAATGTGATGAGAGAGAAAGGACAGGTGAGATAGATAGATATACTAAGATGCTTTTTCGATTTGGTTAACGTGGGAAAGTTGTTCAAGAAAGAGATGGTTCTTTCTTTCCCTATATTTACCACTTGTTATTTAAATTCATTCAATAAACATATAAAAATGGAAATAAATACATTATACTAAGAAAACAGTACAGTTGAGTCTGAAAAATAATAAATTATGTAACGCAATAAAAGAAAAAGACTTTCCTCTGTTAGAAGCAAAACAACAAAAGTAGATAAATATTCATTGTTCAATTTTTTCAGTGAATGAATCAAGTGATAAAAAAAGATAAATAGATAGATACATAGAAAGAGAAACAAGTGGTGTATGTATGTGTCTATGGTTTCTAGAGAGAGAAAGAGTGAGAGAGAACATTGAAGGTTTGCTTTCTGTTTTGCTTGCTCAAACTTGCCTCGTCTATGCTCTATTGGGCAGTTTAGGGTTCTCTCTTAGATTTTTCAACATTTCTCTTTCTTCTATTACCTTCTTTTCTTCTTCTTCTTCTTCTTGCTAAGTTAATGCTTTTGAACCTTTCTTCTTCTTCTTCTTCTTCATATTATTGTTCATCTTGTTAAGGTTAGATACATATTTGAGTTGAGATAGAGAAGAATGTGGGATCTGAATGACTCACCTGATCAGAGGAAAAACTATGAATCAGAAGGGTGTTCAATGGAAGGTGATGAAGTTGAAGTTGATGTTGATGAAAAAGGAAAAGGTGTTGGATCTGTTTCAAATTCAAGTTCATCAGCAATAGTTATAGAAGATGGATCGGAAGAAGAAGATGGTAACATGATGAAGAAAAAGAGTAGTAAGATATTTGGATTTTCAATGGATGATAGTAGTGAGTGTCCACCTGTCACTAGACAGTTTTTTCCTGTAGAGGATTCTGAGATGATAACAACGGTGGTGGATTCTTCTTCCGGTGGTGGTGGTGGTGGAAGTTCTTCTTTTCCAAGAGCTCATTGGGTTGGTGTAAAATTTTGTCAATCAGAAACCGGTGGTAAAATAGTTGAAGCTTCACAACCGATGAAGAAGAGTCGTAGAGGACCAAGGTCCAGAAGTTCTCAGTATAGAGGTGTTACTTTTTACAGAAGAACAGGTCGATGGGAGTCTCATATATGGTTAGTATATTTTTTCCATATTACCTCTGAAGCACGAATACCTCTAAGATCAGACGTGTCTATGTGTCAGACACACTTGATGTCTGAATTCATTTTTTCAGATTATCACGTGAGATATATCCATGTTAGGATTGTGTCTGATGTTCGTGTTTGTGCTTCATAATAGTTAATAAATTATTAATCAATCTATAAAATTTAAAAAATAACTAGCTATTTATTATTTGGTAATGAAAATATGAATTTGAATGTTTTTTTGGTTGTGTTTGTGATGCAGGGATTGTGGAAAACAAGTGTATTTGGGTAAGTATTAATATTTTGATGTAAGATCAGTTACATATGAGGTAGTTAAAAGTGGCTAAATTTTTTTTTTTTAATAATAAAAATTGATTTGGGAGGGAGACAGGAAGTAGTATATATATAAATTAATATATATTGTGAAGAAGATTTAAGGGATAACTGATGAGATGGTTTTGTCTGGGTAAATTTGTGTAGGTGGATTTGACACAGCACATGCAGCTGCTCGGTGAGTCATCATTAATTTGATTCATATAAAATTTCATTCATTCTTTTATGGTAAAAATATACATACCTACATACATATATTTAGTATATATAATAAATTTTTTGGTGTTTCTATACTCAGTGCATATGATAGAGCTGCAATTAAGTTTAGAGGAGTAGAGGCTGATATAAATTTCAATATTGAAGATTATGAAGAGGATTTGAAGCAGGTGAGTTATGGGGAAGAATATTTTGAAAAATGTTTATTTATATCCTATAGTTTTTAATTAATTATTACTAATTTTTTTGTATCTTGAATTTTTGTGATTTAGATGAGCAATTTAACAAAGGAAGAATTTGTGCATGTACTACGACGACAAAGCACTGGATTTCCAAGAGGAAGTTCTAAATATAGAGGTGTGACTTTGCATAAATGTGGAAGATGGGAAGCTCGAATGGGTCAATTCTTAGGAAAAAAGTATACATTTATATATCTTCTACTATAATTCTCATTTATTATATACTGTATTATTTTCTAAATGTTTGTTCATGCTGTTTTTATGTACCTATAAATGAAATAGATAATAAAAATTTAATTAGATTAGTTTGATTCAATTTACCAGGTATGTTTATCTGGGTTTGTTTGACACTGAGATTGAAGCTGCAAGGTATTATTGCTTTACTTTATTACCAATTTAATTTGTTGTTTTCCCTTTCAATTAATAATATATAAAGTGCATGCTAGGGTTTTAAATTTTTGTGGCTCATTTTGTTTAAGGGCATATGATAAAGCAGCAATTAAATGCAATGGCAAAGAGGCTGTCACCAATTTTGATCCCAGCATATATGATAATGAACTTAATTCTGGTAAGCACTTTCTAATTGTTTACATTTTAATTTTAATTATTCAAATTCACTTATACTTAGTTAATAATTAAATGCATTATTAAATGACAGAATCATCAGGTAACGCTGCAGACCACAATTTGGATTTGAGTTTGGGGAATTCAAGTTCTAAATGTAGCAATAATAATCAAGCATTTGGGAATCAAAACACAAATGTCACCACTGATCAATACATGGCACCTGAATCAAATTGGCGGAATGGTGGAATCAGACCTAAGGTAAATGTAATGTAATTTAATTTAATATAGTCCAACCTTATTCTATTGATTAATTTTTCTTAATTAATCACAATTTAAATTTTACCTTGAAATTCAGCCTGTGAATATACTACCTAAACCATGTGGTATAAGTAACATGGATGGCTTTGTAAGGGATGGATATGGAGAGAATGAAGCCTTGAGGATGCTAAGCCAAACTCACCTTCATCAATCTTCAGTTGCCACTAATGAAATGCATAGATTTGGTCCCTATAGGTTACCTATGATTGAACAACACCCTCAAATGCTTCACAATTTTCCACATCTTCACCCCTCAAATTTTCATGTGAGTACTTTTCTTCAATTACTTTCTCTTTTAGCTCATTGGTACTTGTTTTTTTTTACTCAAGTTCAGTTAGTACTTAAAATTGTACTTGTATGGTTGTGCAATTTAATTTTGTTTATTAATGCAATTTCAAATGATCATGATATTACTCAATGATCCTTTCAATATCTTGAAATTGTCTCCAAAGGACTAATGTAATGAATATGTTCAATTTTAAAGGTTAAATAGTAAATTTGAACACTAAAACATGTTTGGATTCCAGGTATATTTTAAAGAATCGCAGTGAGCTAAAGACTATTCTTTAGGACTATAGGAATTTTAACAAAAATCAGTCATTGAAATTTTGTCAAATTCATCGTGATTTCAAACCTGCATTGCATTGGCAAGATTGAATTATTTTGTTAATTATGTGAATTGTTTTAATTTGTTGAATTGAAATGATTATGAAGGTTTCGAGCAGCAGCAGCAATGGAGGCCGAATCGGAAGTGATTTAACATTATCAATGTCTGATCAACAAAAGTGGCAATCAGGGCCTCCTCCACATTTGTTAGCAACTGCTGCAGCATCATCAGGATTCCCACCTCAAATAAGACCCTCTTCTTCTCAAGGTTGGCTGCAGAAAAATGGGTTCCACACCCTCATGAGACCCTCTTGAACAACAACATTAATTAATATTTCTTCATTTTCAACCTTGCCATTTTAAATTCACATTTAAATAATCTTATTTATTCTTGAGCATGTACAAATGAATGCGGTTTAAATTAGTACAAAACCATAACTTTACCATTGAGGTGAAAGAAGTGATAAAAGTAAGCCAAATTGGGAACACTCATTGGTCTTTTTTCTGAGTCAGTCAAACTAACAAACGGACGAAATCTTTAACTAGATACTCTATGATATGATCTACTACATAGATACTCCCTCCGTCCCATATTACTTGACCTATTTAGAATATTTGCACTATTCATGTACCATGCTTTGACTCTATTTTTCTACTAATATATAAAAACAAAATATAGCATATAAGATGTTGTTAGATTCGTCTCGATTAATATTTTCAAAATATCAAATTTTCGTAATTTTTTCTACTAGATTATTAAAGAAATTTAAGTTTAAAATTGTGCATTGGCATACGTGACAGAGTCAACTAGGTCAAGTAATATGGGACGGAGGGAGTATTATTCTGGCTTCTGACTAAAATATTTCTGATTTTAATTTATTATATGATTTATTACATTACATTACATTGTAGTATTTTTTTTGTGTTATGTTATGGTATTTATGACAGCACCTATTCGTTTCTTAATTTGGGATGTATTGCTATCACATACACGTGGTTGTCAATTTGTTCCCTATTTTTTGTTGGTATTGAAATTGGCCTTAAAAACTTTACCAAGGAAAGATGCTAGGTTTGATTCCTTAATAAGGTAACACAGGTTTTGTGTTAGCTTTGCAAAAAACACATTGAGACAAATATCTAGCTAGTAAAAAATAAATATAATAAGGGATACAAAGTGAGGTTTGATTATTTATTTTTGTGGTGTGTCTTGGAAATATCAGTGGATGGTGATGAATAGTCTCAATCAACGGTGTCCTTTGAATCAGTTCTCTTGGCTAAAAGCAGTCAGACAATGGCTATAATGACGAGAGGGACCTATCATTGTTCGTCTAAAGCTTCAAAAGGACACTGATACAATGTGTGTGAGAGAGAAAATTATGCCACCAAAAGGGTATAAATTGTGAAGGGATTTCAATATTTCATGGCTTGAGAGTTTAGGACCCTGTCACGGTTTTAACTTTTACCAAAAATCAAAATGGCAAATTCTCGTATGGAACACTTTAATATAACTATCTATACTTAGTATAAACACCGGATACTTCAAAATTAAAAAAAGATAAAAAAAAAAGAAACTTTTAAATATTTTATTGGATATGTATAAGATATTTCACAAAAACATGTGATTATGCATTTTATCAAAGATGAAGGTATACGAATTGTGAGACAAGGTTGCAAGCTAATGTCAAATGATTCAATTGAAGTTCTTGAATTATATTGACAAATGTCTCATAATGAATCAGCTTTAGAAGTTACACTTTTTATATAATGAAATTGTGATCATTATCAATGAAGAATGATCAATATATTTTTCTTTACAAGTATTTTGTACATAAAAATGTTAGCGTATCTAAGCCGTATTATATCCTAAATTTCTCATGTATCATTATCATGTTCGTATTGCATTGACCCAAATTTATACCATGTGTTCGGACTTCATAAAAATCTTTTGAAATTATAGAGGTAGAAAAAATAAGTAAAAGTTAAAATATTCTTTATTTTTACAAGAAAATAACTTGGTTGATGTCGTTTTGACAAATATAATTAAAAAAAAAGAAATGTTAACTCGTACCCTAAATATAAAAATATGATATTGAAAATTATGCATGCAATATCTTAACATAAATCAATTTTTAATTTTTTTAGTTCTTTTACTTATACCCTAAGGTTTTGTTTGCGAGTTTGGAGGGGAAGGGAAGGGAAGGCTTGGGAAAAAAGGAATGAGCAAGTAGAAGAAATAAAGGAAAATGGGAAGGAGGGCTTTGGGGGGTTAACTTTTCTTCATAATACAAAACCCTCCTCATTTGGAGGAACTAAAAAATTGTATTGGAGGAGGGTTTTGGAGGGATAATAAGAATTCTTCAAATTTAATCTATGTTGTTATAATATTTTTAAAATTAAAAATAAAGTAAACATATGCATTAATTTATCATTCTCTAAAAAACTACTCTTTTAAAAAATTTGAAAAATTTCTCCATTTTTCCTCATATTTTGCACCCCTCAAAGTCTTTCCTTTCCTACCCCTCCAAACTCCCAAACAAAGCCTAAGGGTCCCAAAAAGAACTTATGCCCTAAGTAATTAGCATGACTCTTAAAAAAAATATAAGTACTTTAAAATTTAATTGTTACCAATATTCATTTGTTTTTTTTTTCTTTTCAAATTGACATTGATCAAATTATCATTTCAAGTGTAAGTACGAGGATGATCATAAGCTTTGTCTCCTATATCTAAATACATTGTGCATATTTGGAGAACAACAGAACTGAAAAATGACATTGTCATCGTAATTTTGCGAAGCTACAAAATCTCACCTTTCATCCAAACATGCATATTACTTATGGTTAGGGTTTCTAAGGAATTTTATTAACCAATGTGCTCCTCCAAAATAAAAGTGTTGTACTACTCCGAAATAAAGCGTTGTACTACTATGTGGTAACATAACAATGTTAATTAAACTGGGGAAACAAAGTTGGGTCATTATTTAATGGATAGTGTTAACTTGTGCCCTTAGGGCACATGTTAAGAACTTCAAAAGAAGAAATACGCTATAAAATTTTATGCATTGAATTCATTAAAAAGTTAAAGATTAAATGAAATGGACACATTCCAATACATTATTTCTATATTCAATTTCTTAACTTATACCTTAAGGGCACAAGTTAACATTTTCCTTATTTAATTATGGGATGTACCTTTATGGGAGCAGTAGCAGAGAGTCATTGGTTAGTGTATTGGTTTGGTTGGCTTTGGTTCAATGATTCTAGACTTGTGAGTATGCCAGGGAACAGCATCTGAGCTGGTAATAAAACAAGACTCGTTATTTGATGATAAACTTCTGTCGTTTGGAATTTATACATGAATGATGATTTTAAAATTTAATTTTCTTTAAGATCATATTAACTTGTGCCCTTAGGACACATGTTAAGCAATCTAAATAGAACAATTTTGCATTGAAAAACACAATATAACAACTTTTAAGAAGTTGAATGCACGCCTTTTAATAAGTGTATTTCTATAATGAGTATCTTAACATGTGTCTTGAGGGCACAAGTTAACATTAGTCTTTTCTTTAATACTAGAACTTAGATGTTTTTTTTGGAAATGTTAACTTGTGCCCTTGAGGCACAAGTTTAGAAACTAAATATAGAAATGTTTTCTTGAAAATTGTACATTCAATGTATTAAAGTTTTAAAATTTTATCTTTTCAATACAGAAGTTATACTATTTTAATTCATTTTTTAGCTTCTTAACTTGTACCCTAAGGGCACAAGTTAACATGACCTTTTTTTAATGTACAAGTTGGTGGGTTTATTTATTGAAAAATCAGTTAACCTAGTTGAGATTTTATTTATAGAAAAATACTAATGTGAAGCATATACTGTAACACCTTTCAATTGACCAACGAAATCATAGTGTTGTCTGTAACTGTACTAGGATAATGGATGAATAAAGATCCAACCCATTTGTTTATTAATTTTGTTGTTGTTAGTTGGGTTAATCAATTAAAAACATGAATAAAAAAAAGTAATACATGCGTGCATCCGTCATCACCAGCGTCATACTAGATATTTCTGGAAAGGTGGTCCCAAAATTCATCCTTGGAGAAGAATTGAAATTGCACGTTTAACATTTTACTTATCTTTTGTTTCACGATGTTTAAGGTTACATATGGACTCTCTTTGGTAAAAATGTAGTCGGTAACGTTGACAGCGGATGGATATATAATACATAAAGAAAAAATTATGTGAAAGTTGATAGTAGATAAGTTATTGGTCTAAATTTATTGTGTTTGGTAAAATTAATTGTTGAATTAGTTTTCATATCGACACAATATATAACTGCATGTTTATGTTACCTCGTTAAGAGTTTTTTTATAACAAAAAATGTAGACGGGTAAAGTCTTTGAGACTTGCAAGTTCAAGATAAACTATAAGATTTAGAGAATTTAACTATGAACGGGTAGATTATCCATCATTTCCGAACTATGAGTCAACTTCATAACAACTATATCGGCCTCATTGAGAGTTTCAAATGGTAATGTAATAGAAGAAACTAGAAAGAAAAGAAAAAAAAATTCAACAAACAAACGTATCTTGAGATGCAATATTATTTCGATTGTGGCCAAACAAGGAAATTTATTAATAATAGTTGATTTGTTTTATTTAGCTTACCTACCAAAAGAGGGGCCTGAAAGAGTGTTTATAATTAAAAATTGATCATACCACGGAAGCCAGGATAGGTTAACAAACAAGGTGCAGTGGTGGTCCAAAATATTGATGCGTAAATTGCAGGATTTTGGAGTACAAAGTGGGACTATGTTATTCACTACTGCAGGTTAAAGGGTTCTCAATAGATTTTTTATTTTTAGGAAGAGCTTTCAATAGATATTTACATGCATTTACTTTAAATCGGATCTACGGAACACTTCAAAACGATCATCTTTAATAAGGAATCTCATCCTTTTAAGACTTAGTATCTATTTGGTATTTTCATTAGGGAAAAAAGGGTGAGATCCACCCTAATATTTTATACTTCCCCAAAGTTCAAGCAATCATATATGTATATTTAAAGGGAAATAGAGAGGGGTGTAATAATGAGAAGCAAAAAATGTAGAAAAAAAGAAGTAACAGTACATCATAACTAAATGATATTCAACTTGGAAGAGTCGGTAACATGATCTTTTTAAAAAAATACATGAATTCAATTGTTAAAATCGTTCATAATAATTTTAAAGAAAGTGAGCAATTGAAATACCTTGTATGTGTGTGTATATATATATATCCAAAAAGTTATTTTTTTTTGTTACAAATGAAGAAAAAAGAGAGGATAAAAGATAAAAAGAAAACAGGAAGAAGGGTAAAAGAGACGTCTAAAGCATCATCAAGCAATAAAAAGATAAAATCAGAGGGCTGCAACTGAATACCATTAGGTTACACAAGTGGTAGCCGACTACTTTTTTATTTCACAAGTGTTTCACTACTACAAAAATGAGCTTATATAGCGCTTTTTTTTTTGCTTTAGATAGCGCTTTTGAAGCGCTACTGTAAATGGCGCTGGTAAAAGTAATATAGCGCTTTTTTTTATGTATAAAGCGCTAGCTAAAGCATGATTTATATAGCGCTTTATGTCAAAAAGCGCTAGCAAAGGGTCTCCTTAGATAGCGCTTTCAAAAAAAAAACGTCATCTAAGACAGGTTTAAAGACAGCGTTTTAGTTTTAAAAGCACTATGTAACATTATGTTTAGATAACGCTTTATAAAGGAAAAAAAGCGCTAGGAGAAGCATTTATTTAGTTTTTTTTGTCAATTTTTTTTCCTTTGCAGATAGCGTGTTTTTATCAATTTAAAGTAAAATATATATAAAGTCAGAAATTTAAAGGGAAATATATATAATTTTGGCACATTATAATTGGGACTATTATTTATCAAATAAAACTTAATTATATCATAAAAAATGTATGTATATATAGCATAAAAGTCAGAAATGTATAGCCTATAATATGGTAACATAGATATCTCTAGGAGTTACAACTAAATAGTTAACATAAACATCAAAATCTTCTATGGTATCATGCAGTCTTCATCCATCTTCTTGATCTTCTAAACATTTTTATCCAAAACAAGCAGGCAAATAATCATTCATTTCCAAATTTCGTTCACTCTCCTCCACTTGAATCCTCCACCTGAATATATACCAGAAAACACCATTAAGCAATAATACTATATTATATTAAAGATAAATTCAAAGTACTACTGATCATGAGTATAAATTAAAGCAAGATTATAAATTAAAACAACTACCACTTCTAGCAAATATATTGAGAAACATGAAACCCACCTTATCATAAAAATATCATATAACTTTTAGGTTGAGCATGAAATGACACCATTCTTCTTGGATTTCTCTTAGTTTATCTTTTGAGTATGTCACACACTTGAAATCATCAATGTACTGCATATATTATAACAAAAAATAACCATGTTACTTAATAAACTTAATTATATACAAATATTATACTTTAATATAAAAATAACATACCAGCTTTGGAATCTCGTTTAGTTTTGAAATGAGAATCTCTTTCATAAACCTCATCACAAAGTACCTGCAATCTATACCATTTTCTTGGCGAGGACACTACAAAAAATAAAATAAGTTTGTATCAATCAAATTATTTATATTATTCATACACTAATTTTTTAAGGTTGTTATGTTATATTACTAAATCTGTACTTGGACCCATGATATGTTGTTAAATTTATTCTTTGATACTTGAGTGTCCCTTGCAGAGCGAAATACCTGTAGAACTCTACAAAATATAAATGTAAACTTAGATTACATACAACTAATCATATATATATATATATATATATATATATATATATATATATATGTATGTATGTATGTATATATGTATATATATGTATATATATATATATATTGTTTTCATATACATCAATATATAAATTTATATATACTTACGTGTCAAACATATTCTTCATTTTTGGGTAATTCATATAGTCATTGAGTAATGGATCCAAATAATATATGATTTCCGATATGGGATCAATGACAACTAACACCCAATGTCCACTACACAAATGTCAAAGTTAATTAGAAAATCTTCTATAAACTATGGTAACAAGTTAGGAAAAAATAATCAAAAACAAAATTTCAAGGAAAATCTTACATAGACTTATGTATATAAAATGGTAGAATAAATAACTTGCGCTCATCTTTATATTTCAAGAATTCCTTAACCATGTATGCTTTGACCAATTCTTGTTCTGCTTCAATTAACACCAATGATATTCGATGGGGGGGATAAGAAGGAGTACTTCCTTGCGAAATCAGTGCCGCGCACAAATTTTTCATACAAGTACCTAGAATGAAAATATAATATTAGATATTTTTAAATGTTATACAATTAAAATAATTTGCAAATCTAGGTTTTTTTTCCTAACATGATTGCATCATAAGCTTAACTTATCTCAACCTAGAGAGTATCCAATAAAAAAAATTATTCATATTTAAAAAGTTTCCACCAATACTCCTCTGATACATCTTCACTACTTCTTAACAACTACAGACACAAAATTGTACGTCTTTTATGACACTTATAGACATATAGTAAAAACTAGGGCAAATTGAGTAATCTCTTGCATGTCTACGAGTCGAGTTTGCATTCCAATCAAACACGGGCAAATTGAGTTTACCTAGAATCTCAAGTTTGAAACTTTTGAACAGGAACTATATTAATTTCACAATACCAAAAACAAAAAATTTACCTTAAGCATTTCTTTATTTTCATTATCTATGATTTCATTTGTCGCTTCTGCATCAGGCCTACCCATTGTGTTCTTCAACAGGGAAAAACCAAGAATCAGCTAAAACTTTCAATTGCCAATGCAGATATAGAGACATGCACATTCTTGATTCCCTACATAATTCTTATATAGTTATAGTATATGAAGGAAGCCTTACTTGCTTGGTTGCAGGAATGCCTACAAATCTTTGATGTCTCTGTGTTCCGTATGAAGTCTTTCGCCATTTGTCTGCACAAGATGCACCCTCGTTAAGTACTCTAAATGTCACCATAAGACTAGGACAAGTAAAATTGACTCATACAAGAACTTGTAACTACTAACCAGAGCTATATTAATGTCAAAACTAACTTAACATCAAAACTGTGTTACTGTGTTTAATTTCATTCATACTAGTTTAATTTCAAGTCTTGTTACTGTGTTACACTTTAATACTAACTAGCAAATCAAGTGATTTGTAACTAACTAGCAACATTACTCATTTACTCTAATATTCAAATTTGATAACTAACAATACATTATACATGATTAATGATTTGTAACTATTTCCAAAACCAAATAACAGTGTTGTAATATCAACTACTAAAGTCTAACTAGCAACACAAACACAATTTCGATTCCCTACTCAAACTCTGCAATATTTCCAAAATCAAATTTGATTCCCTATCATCAAAACAGTTTCAATTTCAATTTTGTAATTCAGTTTTGCTTTCCCCCCTTTTGTTTTGACTAGGGTTATGGAAAATTGAAGGTGAAACCAAATAAAAAACCAAATTCAACACCAAACAAGACAGTAGGATTCGAAAATCAAAGTGAAAATATGAAATTAGTAGGATTTTCACTTACAATTGTCAATTAGGGTTTGTGCCTTTGTGGAGAGATGGAGTCGGAGAAGGACGAAATTGATACTCAGAGATGAATTTGAGTGAACCGTGAGCGACGGAAGGATCAGTATGTCTTTGAAACCATGTGTATTGTGTTGTGTCCAAGGTGATCGATGTCGTAGCTAGCAGGAGATGTTCTTGTTGTCGCTTTGTACGTTTCACTGAGTTTTTTTCTCTCTCTCTCTCTCTCTCTCTCTGTCGTGTGATTTTGTTTCAATTTGGGATTGGAAAATTGTTTTATTAGCATTAAGATGAATTTATAATTAAGTGTGGGCCACTATTGACTACTACACTTCCATTCAATTATTAAGAGTGTATGGGGTATTTTAATTTTTTTTTTGCGAGGATATGATTTATTTATGGAAAAGTAGGATTTAGTGGGATTTGGAAATTTTGATTTGTTTTTTTAGATTTGTTTTGTTAGTTTGGATTTGTTTTTTGGAAAAAGTTTGGATTTGTTTTTTTGGAAAAGTTTGGATTTAGTTTGTTTTTTTTTTTTGAAGAAAAGTTTGTTATATATTTGATTTGTTTTTTTAGTTTGGATTTGTTTTTTGGAAAAAAGTTTGAATTTGTTTTTTTGAAAAAGTTTGGATTTAGTTTGTTATATATATATATAACATATATATGACAAAAATATTAAAAAAAAGGTGTGTGCTTTTTTTTATATTAAGAAAAAGGTGTGTGCTTTGTTACCGCAATCCATTTTTCATTAAAATTAAAAAAAAATTGAAATATGCTATGCAGGGGATCGAACAGGGGACCTGTTAGTTAATATAGATTAAATCACTTTATAAAATGGCGCTTTTTTTAACCTATAAGCGCTATCTTTCTCAAGCATACAGTAGCGCTTTTTTTTAACTTATAAGCGCTATTTAAGGTTGATTTATATATAGCGCTTTTCATAAAAAGCGCCATATACGATTAATCATGTTTTTTATTTAAATATCTATTATTTTTATTTAACCTATACTGACGCTTTCAATACAAAGCGCTATATATACTTCAAAGGATAGATAGTGCTTTTTCAAAAAAGCGCTAGCTAAGACCTCCGTGTTTTAATTTATAGCGCTTTAGTGTTAAAAGCGCTATTTATGAGGCGCTATATTTTCCCAATTTTGTAGTAGTGTTTCCATATATGAGATTTATTGAACCGTTGGAAAAACTATTGACGCTGCTTTAATTTCATTTTAATAAAAATAACGATTTATGTCCCCGTGAGCTTAGCTCAATTGGCACGGACATTGCATAATTTATGCAGGGGCTGAGTTCGAACCCCGGACACCCCACTTCTCCACATTTAATTGTGTGAGATCTAGCCACTAGGCTACTAGATAAAAAAATAATAATGATTTATTATTGTGGTGGATTCTAGGGTGAGGGTCCAATTAAGTCCCTCACCGGTGTACCACTTTAATCGACCATTGGATTAAACAAGTCTATACGATCTCATTAGTCATAACCACACTTGATCATATCTCCCCTCTCTCCAACCTCGTTTTTTCTCTAGTCCTAGCAAATCTCACTTTGTGCTGCACAAGGACCATGGCAGAGCTTCATCTCCATTTGTTCCACCACTACATATCAGTGGCGCTCTCCCACCTAAAAAACCTAGCAAATTCAGAAAACGGTGGCATCTTATGTTCGAGATTTCAAATCCCATTTCAATTTGTTTACCCCTTTCAACATTCAGGGTGCAAATGTGGCGTCTTATTATACTCTCCTTCATCGAATAGTTCAACAAAGTTTCTTGTTGGCAGTTTGGTTACGTTGTTCTGGTAAATTATATCAAACAATAACATATATTGGACAAATACCCAACAATTAAACCAAAAGAAAAGTCTAGCAAATTCTAACGAAAGTTGGTGTATTTAAGTAAAAATCCATCAACAAAAGCACAAGATTGTATAAATAATCATAGAATTCAATCTCTTCTCTCTTTACTTTCTTTTTATTATATTTCCAATTTCCACAATCACTTTTGTTGGATTAGATTGTGTGATACTGCTATGTAATATGTTATGAGTTTTTCTAATAAAACTGATTGATATGTGATCTTTATCATTACCAACGTTACATTCGTAGAGATTACGAATTTAAATATCGAAGAGGGATAAAAGAGGAAGAGGGGAGAGAGGAAAAAGATAAGTGTGATTCGGTGTATATGGTGTATAATAAAATATATGAACTCAATTAATCTAACGACTCTTATTGTTATTCATAGTGGTTCACCGGTGAGGGACTTAATTGGACCCTCACCCTAGAATCCACCTATTATTGTATTTTGAGTTAAATATATTTTTAATTTCAATAAAATCATGAGCCAAAAAATTTATGCAAATTTATGGAAGTATTTCCGATGATCCTTTTCTCTTTCACGTTGCTTCGAGTGAGCCTAAAAAGTATAAATGAACAGTTGTTACCTCCGGTGACCCGATGCTTTGTTGAATTTTTGGATTCTAGATGTGTTATACTCTCTCCGTTCCGGGAGAGGATTGTCTCCCGTGAGATTTTCTCCTGTTTTTCTCCAGTGAACAATCTTAACCCTTCATTTATTTAATGATAGATCAACGGCCAATAATAGAAACTATTAAATGATTTGTCGTTTTAGTTCTTTCCTGTTTTCCTCAAAAACTCATCTCAGTAAATCTCCTTGTTCATGAGATCAAATCATGTCCATGCTAATAACCAATTCTCATTGAATTACAAGCAAATTTCAAGCAAATTTAAATCTCCTTGGATCAAATCATGCTAATAACCAATTATGTCATTAAATTTGCTTGGAAGGACTTGAACACTTTGTATTAGATTGTTGTTGTTAGTACATCAATGTAAAATTATGGTTATACTTGTAAATTGGAATTGAGTCTGATAAATGGTTTCTTAGATAAATTAATTTTCAAGTAAAAAATTGAACCTCTTAAATTGTGATCAATGGAACCTATATCTCACCAAATTACAGACCAATCCACCAAAATAACAGTCGAATACACAAAAGTTGAGATAACAGATTCAGATAGAGAGACGATGTCAACCACAACGGCCGGAAACCACGACGACGAAAAACATAGCACACGATGACAACGTCATTAATTGAAGATCACACAACAGTAACTTCAACAGGTAGCACGCGACAACAACTAGCTAGTCAATATAGATAGTGTTCACTGTGTTGTTGTTGTTATTGAAGAAGGTGAAGGATTTCAATACTTTTCCAGGACGAAGAGACATGAAAAAGGACGGAAATGAAATTGAAAAAACACATGTAATTTAATTGTTTTATTGATGGCCGTTGATCTATTTTAAACAAATGAAGGGCTAAGATTGTTTACTGGAGAAAAACAGGAGAAAATCCCACGGGAGACAATCCTCTCCCCTCCGTTCCTTTATAACTGTCACTTTTACAGAATTTTTGTTTCTAATTAATTGTCACTTTCAAAGTTCAATGTAACATTAAATGTTGTTTTTTCTATTATGCCCTTAGTAATTTATTGGAGAGAGAGAAATATATGAAATATGATTAAGGATATTATAGGAAAAACATAAGTTATTGTATCAAAAGTAGTGAAATACATTTAGTGTCTTGGTTTGTGTAAAAAGTTAAAATATGACAATTAAAAAGGAACAGAGGGAGTAAAGTTTAGTGATGTCCTCAAATGTCAACTTCATCCTTCTAACATGAAGAATTATTTCAATAAGGCCATTGATTCAATTTTTACCTTTCCCAATTTGAAATCTTGTGTCTAACATGTTTTTATGTTGCAGATAGAACAACACCAAAATTGAACAAGACGAAGTTGGCCAAATTGGTGGTCGAGGTGGGGTTATCAAGTGAAGTTCCCTCAACCCTAAAAGATTGAAGGAATGAGAAACCCACCTCCTCGCTTGTTTTTTAGGCAAAGAAAAGGAAGAGAGATGCTCCAGTTGGTACCTTGCAACATATTTTTTGAGTGTACACTTATGGGAGAAAATTGACGACGTCGATTTATGTTCGTAACACCTCTTCCGTTGCAACGGCTACAATCATGGCTCGTAGTTCGTCCAACTTCGCTTTTATTGTTGTGCCTACCTGAAAATTTCAAATCCTTTTCTTGATGATGATTTTACCAGAAAACAACGTGGTGTTCGAGGTGGAAACGACGTAGAGGTGCTCAATTCGGATGATTGGATCAAGCACCTCCTTGAGTATGCCAATAAATGTGCTAAACTTTTTTTATTTTAATTTCAAAGAAAAATGACGTCATGTGATTTGAGTGTTGGTAGATAAATGACGTCACTTCAACATAAACTCGAAAGAAATTAGGAGGGATCTAACAGACCACAAAAGAATAAAACCGATTAGAACAAATGTGACGATTAAAATCGCATAATCACAATATTTAAGGCCTAAAATTGTAATTAAATTTAATATTAATATAACATAAATTTAGTATAGAGATGGATGATAGATTTAGTATAGGGATGGATGATGGTGAGTGACTGAGTGGGAGTGAGGGTGGCATTTGTGCAAGGAGGCATTGGTCTTTTCCTTTCAACACACATTGTGCTCTCTAATTGTTAGATCACTATCATCATTCACTAAGACAAACTACTCTTTTGGTTTCCCTTTAAGGGACGCTTCTCTAGCACCTCTCTTTCTCCTCTCCAATTAAAGTTTCACTTTATTTATTTACAACCACAATACTGTATGTGGCTATGCTTTAATTTCCTTTTCTTTCTATAATGTTACATATATATAATTTCCTTTTCTGGTAATGTTTCTGTGTTTGATATTGTATTCATATGTGTCTCTTTGCATTTTTCTATCGACCTAGCCTTTTCTTAATTCTGAGATCTAGCTAGCTTGACTATTCATGTGTTACTTGAGCAGTCACTCTTCTCACAGTCTGTCCTATGTCCCACTCCAATCTTTATCATTGTATATGATACATATTTTTTGTTTTAACTTTGGTTATATAAATATTTTTTGTAGTTTTATTACTTTTTACCTCTTGTGTGGGCCTGGAGAGTAATGTTAAAGATTGCTTTGTCATTAAATGGAAAAATATGATTTGCCAAAAAAAAAACTTCAACAAGTAAATTACCTCATAAAAGGATACTACATAGTATAACTTTTTTAAAGTTTTATCGGATTATTTATAGTAATATGGAATCCCTTATATATGTAAATTTTTATGCATCAAAATATTTTAATTACACAAAGTAATGATAAAGGAAAAAAAGAAAAAGAGGAAAGTATGAGGAAAATCTACAGTGAATCTAAAGTTGAGACATTAAAAGAATACGGGTCCATTAATTTGTGCAGTTGGTATATAAGATTAGATGTTTCAGCATATTTACTATGTATCAGGAAAGCTCATTCATTAGTGTTTTGTTTTCGTACATCCTAAGTTAGGAAACAGGACCACAAATTAATTTGTAGAGTCTCCTTAATTAAGAACGCAATACCTACATATGGAATTATGGTTTCAACCTTCAAGACCCCCCCCCCCCCCCCCCCCCCTATGTTCCTCTTTAGAATACAAACTGTACAAATTAAGATAGGTTGTATATGAATGCGTTTAATTCCTCACCAACTATTAATTAACTTTCGTTTTCTCATGTATAAATCATATAGATTCAACCAATTGTTATTCACTAATTAAGTTTTATTTTGGACTGGTTTTTCATGTCTAAAGGAACAGAATAATAATTGATGAATGAGAATGAGAATTGGAGAAAAGGTTTTCTTTTTTGTTTTAATGAAAATATGGAGAAAAGTTTATAGAGAGATCCAACACATAATAGTAACATTTTAGGTGGACATGGGGTAAAAAAGAAACATTTTAGGTGGACATATACCAACACCTTATTTTTAGAAACAACTAGTCAAATTTTAATGAAAATTTGGAGAAAAGTTTATAGAGAGATCCAACACATAATAGTAACATTTTAGGTGGACATATACCAAACACCTTATTTTTAGAAACAACTAGTCAAAGTAATTATAACATTTTTTTAAGATTGTCCATAGAAAAATTGTGGGTAATTTAATTACTCAACAACTAAATCAGTCACATAAATAAATATGCAAATGAAGTGAAAATTAATTTGTATGTACTATTTGCAAATTTACTTTTGTGTGGTTAATTCTCGTTTAAATAAATTACATAGAATTCTTCAAATGTACTATAATTTATGTCTCACTTAATTATAAATATTAAAATAAAATAAAAATAGTCAACCTTAATTTTGTTTTTGAAAATTTCAACATACAAGATATACTTTCTTTCAAAAAAAATAAAAAAAATACAAGATAGACTTCATTTTTCTCCTTTTTTTTAACTGATTGTCTTCCTCGACCTTGTGTGCAATAAAGTATGATTGGAATTTTAGGTACATATTGGAGAGATTGAAAATTTCTCTGTCTGCCAGGAAAACACTAGATTAACAATATAATTTTCTGACAGAGGGATTAACAAGATAGAAATAATTTTTTTTTTCCTTCAAGAAAAAAGATAGAAATATTTTTTCGTTAACCCTTTTGGATTTTCAGGAAAAAGGGGCATTGCTAATTCGGAGTTTTGTTGTGAAGTAAAAATAGCCTCACAAAAAATTGTTCTACCTAAAAATCGAACTTGAATTCTCCCAAACAATTTATCATTGATGAAACTCATTAACCACTTGAGATCATTTATTTGATTAATCGGATAAAAATATTCGAAAGTGGGATATTTCTTGTTAGAAGTGGCTTTCATTAATTACCCTGAATGCATTTTTTATATAGAAATAATGAAAGGAAATTTAAAGTAAATCACAATCATATTTTGTTAATTAATATCTATAGTCAAAGTTTCAGTCTAGATCTGCACGTTCAATCAAATTTATTTTTCCTTTTACAGTCGTTAAGGTTGGGTTGGTCACATGACTACGTTACTATGATTTTGATTTCACATCAATTTATTTTTGAACACATTAGTGATCACGCAAAAAGCTTTTCCTATAATTGCAATAAGAAAATACAATGTATACTTTAAAGAAAACGAAATTGTCTCCAAATTTGTATATATTAGTGATCATAATCAATTATTGATCACAATGAACCCAGCTAGTAAATGCTCCCTTCACAAACAAGTTCTCAACAATTATTTATGTTTTCACACTTCTCAAATCAAAAGGAAGGACCTAGATTTTCTGCTGTAACTGCTTCACGCAGTTACACGTATTAGTTAATTTCAGTCGTAGAAAAGTGATACAACGATTTAGATTTGTTTGGTCAGTTTCATATAGTTTAATGTCAACCATCAATTAGAGATCGGACGGCTGAGATTTGTTACAGCAGGATGCTAAAACAACACCAAATTCTGTCTACAAAAGGAACACTTATGAATTGGTTTTCTTGAAGGGTAATTTGCAAGTACATTACATTTTTATTATTTAATCAAATCAAAAGTTTTTTTTGAAATAATTTTATTTTTGAAACAACTAATGTTAATATTGTTAGCATTATAACGAAAGTAGGAACTAAACGCTTGATATCTTAATCATTCCACCTGGTAACTATGTGACTGCACCTACCAAAACAACATATATCTCATTTTTTTAAATCAGAAAAATGCTATCGTGGTCAAACACGAAATTGGATATTATACGG
Source organism: Medicago sativa (assembly GCF_051527215.1). NCBI lineage: Eukaryota > Viridiplantae > Streptophyta > Magnoliopsida > Fabales > Fabaceae > Medicago > Medicago sativa. The sequence goes on from NC_140753.1 coordinate 8,826,967, forward strand.
CTACCGAGTTAAGATCCTCTTCATTTTCTAAAAGAAATTGAGCTATCTATTACAATAGTTTTGAAATAAATAAATAATATAAATGTACATATTTCTAAAATTTATTACATCAATTAATTGGACATTTATAATTTAAAACTATGGTAATGGATATCTACGTTTCTTTTGAGAAATTGAGATGATCTCAACTCACGGCTACCTTATCATACTATAACCATTGAGGATTCGATTCCGATAAAGGCCCGGACCGGGGTTGGGGCCGGCGCTGCAGCACTTGTCAAAGTTGCCTAATATTGAAGAGCAAACATGTTTTATTTCCATTTGGGCCAATGCCAAACTGAGAGGGTTAAGAGCTACTAATAATGGGAATAGGAAGAATCTTGCTCAATTTTGTAACCGATTATAATCGCCAAAAAAGAAAGAAGTTGGTGTCTTGTCAAGGACTCTTATCTTAGTGAGGCCTAAATAATGATAGAGAGACTCAGAGAGATTGAAACCTACTTTATACAAAACAAGTACTCCCTCCGTCCCGGAATAACTGACCCATTTTCTAAAAAAAAGTGTCCCAAAATAACTGACCAATTTCAATTTTCAATACAACTTTCATCATTCCCAATACAATATAACACTAAATAATACTACTTTTATCATTCCCAATACAATATATTCTACTTTCCCCTTTATTTATACATTTTTCTTAATATGTGTGAAAAACAAAATTGTGTCAATTAAATTGGGACGGAGGTAGTAAGAATTTGTGTGGTGATAAATATTTCACGAGGTTATTTCTTTATTAAGGTTTGATGTTGAATGTGATGGACTTTTTGGGTACATTGTTTTTCCTTAATTGGAATGAGTTTAGGGTTCCAACGCTAACTCTTTACCAACTTGTCAATCGTGCTGTTTGCGTTGTTGTGACTACGATAAATACCTATGTTGCTAAAATAAGCATGTCTACAGGATTGAACAGCTCATATTCATTTAATTTTGCATGCATTTTGAGTTTCCCTTGAACACTTTAGGGCATGTTTGAAGTCAATGTGGATTTGTCAAAATTACAACGAGACACCACAGTTAACAAATAGTCTTTTCAAAATTATGGTGGTTCAACGTGATTTTAATAAATTTTCCATGATATTAAATATAAACCGGCAATTGAGTGAAAGAAATGCAATCGATATTTTAAACTTTTTCAAAATCACGGTTGGTATGAACAATGCATAAAATATGTAAGGTTGGGGTTCAATCCCCGGCCACCACAAAAAAAAAAGATGATTGGTTTTAGTATTTTGAAACCGGACAAAAAAAAAACCTCGTAGATTTTGTAACAATTGCCGCTTCAATGATGGTAATGAATAATGATAGAAATAGTTGATGATAGATTACACAATAACAAATGAGATTTTTTTTTTTCTTTTTAGATGAACAAATGAAATACTTGATAATTTGAGTGAGCATAGAAAGAAAACAAAAATAGTGAGAATAAAAATCACTCGTGGATTAGCAGGTATATAAAGAAAAATGAAATGAATGATGAAGCATGACTTATCCAACAAAAAAAAAACATGGGCTTAAATTGGTTCAGGATGAACAAGCTCAACTTGGGCTTATGATTTTATGTCATCAACAAGAAAATTGATCAATACACCCCTTTATTTGCTCATAATACCAAAAATATCCCTCTCGGGGAGTTACAATCCGAACCTCTTGGTCCGTATCTCCCGCTCACTCAAGTTTGAAGGTTACGACCTGAACTGTTTTTTACTTATATATCAAGCAACCAGACTTGTGCTACACAACATACCCTACGCTCTACCTTCCTATTTGCAAAAAAGTAAAAATAATAATAAAATTGGGGGTTCCAATTTTTTATTTTGCAAAATGAGTTTCTCAAATCATCATTAAAAGATTTCTACGCTCATTTGTCGTCTAAGAACATATATTACATATTTTGAACCGATTGCATTGTTGCTTTGTGCTTTTTTTTAACCGGAGTTGTTTTTTATTAAAAGTTAACACATAAACCTATCGTGATCAAACTCCCGAACCATTTAGGAATGAACGACTCAATTTAATTGCAATATTTTGATGTTTCTATATTATATTTTTTATTTTATTTTGTTATGTGCTTCATTTATGGTGGTTGAACATCCTATTGATCCAAAGAGAAACAAAGTTGAAGCTTTTGTCGATTTGAAACCAAACATTGTTAAGACTTTCAATGACTTGAAACCAGATATTTTGTAGGATTTCATTGATTTAAAACCAAACATTGCTGAGGTTTCCGTTGATTTGGAAACAATATTTTATTCTAAAGAGAACACTGTTAAGCTTGGTATTTTTAAACCTGTTGATAATGAAGTTGATATGACGGAATACTTTTTTACAAATATGAAATATAAAGTTATGGATGATATGATTAATTGGATTCGTCATCAAGCATCAACAACGAAATTTACCTTATTATAGAAAAATCTCATCATGGTGGTGGATGAAGAGCGCCAAAGTTAGTCTTCGATTGTGAAAGGTGTGGTGTGTTCCAAGGAACTAAGAAGAAATTGAAACCAGAAGACACAAGGTAAATAAATTGTGAATGTTTGTTTAGGTAGCATGATTATTTATTAAAATTATATGAATGGTCGCTAAGTATTGTTAATGGAGTACATAACCATATGATGGAATGAAAGTTAAACGACCACTTTCTTGTTGATGGTATAAATGTGGAAAAGAATGGGATTGTTGAAGATGTGACAAGGAATATGGTCTAACCAAAGAATATATTAATGACTTTGAAGGATAAAAGAAAAGACAATGAAACAGTAATAAAGCAAGTTTACAACGTACATCAAAGGTACAAAATGTCCATAAGAACATGTTGACTAAAAATTTTCAGATAGCCATTTGTCGCAAACAAAGCAGTCGTTGCCTAAAAAAAAGGTGCACGTGTTGGTAATCCATCGCCAACCTAGTTTCACGACCAAACATTCCTCATATTGATAAAATGTGTTTATGCATTCATATATTAAAAAAAACTGTGGAAGTCAGATGTGATGGTGATTGTGGATTTGACGTTGTAGCTGAGCATCTTGGTCTTTATGAATATAGTCATAGTTTAATTGATCTTGCATTTCTTAGAGCACTAAATCTGCATAAGAGTGATTATATGCCAATCTTCGACCACGAGGAAGATTTTAAATATATCAGAGATGGATTGTACCCTCCCAAATTGAAGAGTGGAATTGCAATGATAGAGAAATGATTGACGTTCCCATATATGAGTCATATTAATTGAAACTTGCTAGAAAAGAATTCTAGTTGAGTTGTCAAGACATCAAATGGAGTTTATAAATCCTTTTTCCCAATTTTAGATCATCCACCACATAATCCATCTTCACACATCATGTGCATTAGATTAATTCCAAATTATCTTGTTCATGTTTTTCTGAAGGACGGGTGTCTGCTACATCCCACGTGTCTAGAGTGGAAACGTTACAAAAAAGATGAAGTTGAAACATGGGATGATCAATTTATGGAGAGACAATATTTGTTTGAAGAACTCGTGAAAATTGAAAAAGGTGACTGACCACCCAAAGTAACCAATTTCGATTGATAGTGATGATGAAGAAGCAGTTTGACTAGTAGGATATGACTTGTATAAGATATAATTTTATTGTGCATTGACAACTTTTTTGTGGTCCTTAGTGCATCACAATTTTTTATTTTTTTTATTTTTTGCGGTTCATAGTGCACTCACACTTCTTGGTGGTCCATAATTCACCGACATTTTTTGGTGACCAATATTCCACAAACACTTATATAAATATATATCTTTACATATTATGAAGTGGATTATGCACCGACAATTTATGTGGTACATATTCCACTGGGTCTTACACAAGTATATGTCTTTGCCTTTCTTTCATATCCATATATCATAAACTTTCATTTTATTTTCTTCTGATAATTTTTCCTGTCTCTACATTTCTCAGGCATGCCTCCAGCCAAAGTTCATATCTGATTTGAAGCTTTGAAGAAAATGGTTCAAATGTATTTAGCCCCCAATGACAAGTTGACTGAGTTGGAGAGGCAACTTAACCATTTCATTCATTATGCTTGTGAAAATCAAATTGTGTCTTAAGGTATTGTGGTTCATTATCCAGATATTCTTAAGGATGATATGACGTACACACCATGTTTCCCTAGATGGTGTCTGAAGATGGATTGTTATATTTGTCTCTTTGTATGACGTTTTTTTGTTGAAGAAGCTAAATTATCCCACTTAAATTGGCACTAGAGAGAATCAAACTCGAGACCTTGATGAGGAGCACACTTCAAAGTTCTAAGACAACACTACCAGGACAACCCAAATGGGTCGTGTGATGTTTGTTCAATCTCTAATTATATTGAATTATGAGTTTTGGTGTATTGTTGTTGAGTTATGATTGTTGGATTATGAGTGTTGTTAACTTTTAAACCAAGGTTAAATGGAATTGAGGATTTATCGAGTCTTAACTTCTGAATTAGAATAATCTCGAGTTAGGATCTGAGAGGAGAATTTTAGAAAATTCGATGAACTTATGAGTATTTTCAAGTGTCAATTGAGCGACTTTTCATTAACAATGTGTAAGCCCAAATGGTGTTTTATGATTACATGCTTATAGTCAAACTTATCGTATTTATGTTCGTTAATTGGTCAATTTAAATTTGATAAACATTTCTCACTTCCAATATGAATACCTTTTTTAGGTCAAAGTGAATATAGGAGGATAAACAAAATGATTTTTACATAAACATATCAAGGTTTTCTCAAACATGGAGAGGTATATGAGGATGGTGGTGAAACGGCAACGTGGGATGCAAAATAGTGGATGAATTGTCTAAGATAACACGAGGAAGGTGGTGGCAATGGGGTGGTATAAAAATGATGTTTTATTTTAGCTGCCAATACATACCAATTATGTATCACTAACCAATTTTTTTTATTGATATTGATAGTTGACAATTTCTCATGTTTCTCACGGTATATTCAAATCAAATGAATTGAATCCAACGAAAGAGGTTAAATTTTCACAATGCATGTGATAAACCATAGTTTTTATTTGAACCAAAAGAGATACCTAAATTTATTGCAGATAAGTCTAGAACATGATTAATTTTGGTAGAGAAAAAATTTACCCAAAAAAAAAAATCAGTAGAGAAAATCTATAAAAATAAAATAAAGGGTTAATTAAGTTTTTAGTCCCTATAAATATTCACAGTTTTGCTTTTAGTCCATACAAAATAAAATTACACTTTTTAGTCCCTGTGACATTTTCCTTAAGCATTTTAGGGACTAAAAATGTTGTTGAATTTTTTTTATAGGGACTAAAAATGATGTTGCAAAATTTTAATAAGGACTAAAAAATGTTGATGGAAAATTTTATAGGGACTAAAAAGTGTGATTTTATTTTATAGGGATTAAAAACAAAATTATGAATATTTATAGGGACCATTTACTTAAGGGTCTTGTTAACGAGTGCCCCGGGGCACTCTTTAAGCATTCCTAATAAGGAAATTATTCTTTAAAAAAAGTAAAGATTTCGATTTCCAAAACAATAAATGCACAAACTTTCATAAAATCTTACTACTTTAAGTGCTTAAAGAGTGCCCCGGAAGCACTCGTTAACATTTCCCTTTACTTAATTAACCCTAAAATAAAATTCAAAAGCATAGTTTCTTGTGGCAAGCGTTAAAAAAACTATGAACCAAAGGCGAGTTTTAGCATGGGACAATTGAGAAATTTCCCCATCTTAGGCTTATTTGTTTCTTACCGGCTGTTACCTGTAATTTCGGAAAATACTTCCATGACATAGCTTGTGTGCCATTGGTGCCATTGTGAAAATCCTTGCCATTGATGTGTGTGGATGTGTGTGGGGATGTGTGTGTGGTGGAGATGCAATGGTACACAAGCTATGATACCAATGACACACAAGCTATGACACCAAAGTGGAGTCCTGTAATTCCAATTGAAAGAAAATACGGCTTATTTGTTTTGGGTTCTGTGATGTCAACAACAAAGAAGGGTTCTATATTTTATTTTAAAAATGAACCTATTTGTCAATCTGAACAATTTATTTCACCTGTAAATGATTTACACCAGATTTTGTCAAAGAACCAAAAGCAAATTTATAGAACAAATAAATTTTAAAAACAATCTATTACTTTAAAATTATTTAGAATATTATCTACACTATATTCAAGTATTTTTTTTAAAAAAAAACTCGGTATCAACCCAAGAATAGATTAATTCATAAGATACATCTAAGTAATAATATTACATAATTTGTCCTTTAACTTATGTTTTTCTACGATTTTATTATTTATGTTATAACATGTCAATATTGTATCTTTTTTTATGAGATTTTTTTCAATAAAATTTGGGTTTCTAAGTTTGTATAATGAATCCCCTAAAAAAAAAGTTTGTATGATGAAGATTTGATGTTTTTTTTATGAACTTTAGATGATTTTTTTAGAATGATAACGATGTTGATATTTTATAATATAAATGATTAAATCAATAAAAAATGACGAAGTATGACCTGCTGTGAAGCACAAAACTTCAAAATTGAGGACACACATGTATCTGATACGTATCATGCAACGATACGTGCTCGATACACCCAGATACGTATCAGGAGAGTATACAGTAATTAAATTTTATTTAAAAAAACAATTGTCGATACATTAAAAGTATTATTCTTTCTCTTTTAATTTTATAATTTTTTTAATCGGTGTGAAATCATCAAATATTTTTGTTATAGTCATAGGAAAAGGAAAAGGAAATTACATTTATGAAGTATATAATGAAAAATTCTGAAAAAAAATAAGTACAATAAAAAATACCAGTTCCCTCAAATTGGTTCAGTTAGTGTTCCATTTTACTTTTTAAAAATCCATGTAGTCAAGTTGATGAGCCGTATAAGTTGGGTGGCACTTTGGTGACATTAATGTCACGGTGACATTAAATCTGAACCACACATTGCCATTGCATCTGGGCCACACAACACATCTAATGTCACCCAATGTGTGGCCCAGATTTAATGTCACCGTGACATTAATGTCACACAAGTATTTCCCGTATAAGTTGCTGGTAAAAAAGATCATAGGATCTCAACCGTCCTCATTATTTTATATTAAATCAATGATTCAATTTAGATGAGCCTAAGATGGGGAAGTTTTACAATTGCCCCATGCTAAACGTGGCCTGAACCAAAATCAAACAAAAACTGTCAATAATATGGTGGGGTACAAGATTTTATGGCAGGGATCTTGCAAGTCTTTATTCAGCAAACAAAAGTGTAGGCCTCAATCCAATTTTCAATGCAACAATTCCAATAAGTAGACCAACATAAGATACGATCTGCTCAATATTCCAATAAGTGATGTTGTAGAGTCGAGGTGGTGGTGACTCAGGCTCTGTTTGGTAAGCCACCAAATGAGCTTATAGCTTATAGCTTATAGCTTATAAGCTCGTTTGACAAAAAAAGCTCTGTTTGGTAACGATCTTTTACCACGAGCTTATAGCTTATTTCACGAATTTCCACGAGCTTATAAGCTATTTTTCAGAAGCTACTTCAAGTAGCGTTTGAGCTTATAGCTTATAGCTTATTGTATTTTATTCCACTTTTGCCCTTGCTATTTTATCTAAAATCCCTTTTTACCCTTTATAATTTATTACAATCTGAAATATTTTTACGTTAATGCTGAATTATTGTAAGGCACATGTTTTAACACGCAGTATTCATGCAGGGAGAATTGATTTGCAAGATACTGCCATTCCAGAAAGTGAACCGAAGCCAGAAACTTGAATCAAAACTGCTTGTTTTGCATTTTACTGGATCATGTATTCTATTAATTTAAGCTTGGCATGTGAAGATTGTAGACAACTATATGCTAGAAGCAAGCATATTAAAAATTCAATGCAGGCAGGACTGGAGTAAGGTCATGAATCTTGGGGGAGTTAATGCCGGGGGGGGCTCATTTCCTGTGCTTTTCAATCCCATTTTTTTGTCACATGATTTTTCAATCTGAAGTATTTTATTCCACATGATTTTTCTAAAATCCCATTTTTGTCGCCTACAACATATGGATTCGATTTTTCTTTTTGTTTTTAAAATAAAAAGAAATTAAGTATTTTGACCAAAAAATAAAATATTAATTTATTAATCTATAAAATATATATATATTAAATTGATTAATTTAAATTATTAAATATCTTAAATATTAATTTATAGTAGTATAAATTTTATATGAATTAATAATGTCCTTTTATGTAATTTTACATTTATCAGCTAGTTCAACCGCTATTTTTACCAAACACTTTAATTAGCTTATCAGCTATAAGCTATCAGCTAAAAGCTATCAGCTAGCTTATCAGCTAAAAGCTATCAGCTAGCTTATCAGCTAGCTTATAAGCTATCCGCTATTTTTACCAAACAGAGCCTCACATGTAACTCCCCATTCAATATCAACTCTTATATTTGAATACTCCTGAGTCCTAATATCAGTATCAGTATCTCTTACTTTTTTATCTTTTGCATGTGGATTTTAAGTTGTTAATTGGGAGTATACGGTTACTTATTTAAATGAAACTAGTACTGACAGTATCATTAAATTTTAAGCATGTGATGGTTGCGTAGTTACTTAAGGTCCAGGGTACATATACTGGTGGTAGATGAGTGTGTTGTGTTTACTTGGTCAAATGACACATGTTGTTGATTCAAACACAACACAACACAGTAGTATGATGCTAATACAGCCAAACCGACACCTTCCCCTCCCTATCTCTCCCCCTTTTCTCGTTCTCTTGAAAAATTATATATATTATTATTTGCAGATTAGTATTAAGTTTATGATGAACAGAACATATTAAAATTTTAATAACGTTTAGATGAATCTCTTCAAACTTAAATGAGGTCTTGGTTTCCAAGTTAGTTTTTGGCATACCGTTAACACTATCTTAGGCATCTTGAATGGGAAGTGTTTTAGCTAATAGGGTCCAAACCCATTAGGCAGTAGGCACCTCCTCCATCTAATAATAGCCATCAATGTTTGTATAGTACTCCTACTTTCTTTCTCATCTCTTACGCCTAGATCCCACCTTTTTCAATGTACTACTACTAAAAATGTAGACCGTAGAGTTATTAGTGAGATCAATTTGATAATTTTTAGAGATGCTGAATTAGATATATTGAGTGTAAGTACTTTCATTAAAAAAATATATATAAATAAGTGATTTGTATATGTGAGTTTCATCTTAAGAACATTTAAGAGTTTTTTTAAATTGATTGTCTTTGTGGATGTTCTTAGAAGTATTTAATATTTACCATTCATTAGAGTGTAAAAATATTTGAAAAATTACTCTCTACAATGTTATTAGCAAATACACCTAGTTTACATTAAAAAGATCATACTTCTTGACCAAAGCGCATATTAAACTTGCTATTTCAATGACTAGTTAACAATATTACCCATCACATTTTCTTTTGTCTTACTTTCTCTTTTCCCTTATATATATATATATATAAAATCGGTGTTTTTGTCAAACTTAAAGGATTAAAATAGACATTTTACCCTAATATTACTTATTTTTTTCTTGATTTAGTAATAAAAATATGATTCTATTATACACCCTATCATTTCTCAACCAATATTACATGAGGTAGAGGGAAACATAATTCAAATCACTTAAGGTATCAAATTCGAATCAAATATGGTTAATAGGAGAACCTCCACTAAAAATGACGAGTTAGATTCTTCTACAAAAGATTGATCATAAAAAGCATATTAACAAATGTATCATTTCTCTTCTATTAATTTTCTAAGAAGATTTATGAAAAAGTGTATATATATATATATATATATATATATATATATATATATATATATATATTAGAAAAGAGAACATTAAATAAGTTAGTTAAAATATCTTTATAAGATTACTTTATTAGTAGTTTGTAAACCAAATCCAATCTTTTGAAGTTATTATAATAAAGAGAAAGCAGAGATAGTTGTTAGTTGAGGAGTGTGAGTCATTTTCCTTGAACTCAGAGCGTCGGTGAGATATCAAACACAACACGTTATCATATTCATTGTTCTGCTCCTTTATCACCCTCTTCACTTTCTCAACTTCAAAGTTCTAACTAACCATTTCTTGCACCTAAACTTATGAACCTTCAACTTCATTCTTAGAAGGTCATGTAAGTATGGAATAAATTATTTTGTTAAGGTAAATATTTTCCTTGTGATTATAGTTCCATTGTAATATTTATTTGATTACATGATTTAATTATTATATGGTTAAAGTTGTTATTGTATTTGTAGTCATGATCAAACTATTTGGTATTTTAGACTTTAGTAGTATATAATATAATTTTTTCCTTGACCAAAATATGCATGCAGAATCAGCATAATTTGAAGACTAATTTTCCTAATGGATCAAAAGCAGTGGGAGTGGGGGAAAAAGACAAGGGAGAAAACAATTTTAGAAACAGACAAAGCAAATCTTACTTCAAATGAAAATGAGGAGGTAGGTAATTTTAACCTTTTCTAACATCTATTATTTTTGTTCTGAATTAATTAATTTTATTTATATATTGGACAAAATAATTCTAAATGTAACTATTTGTTAGAGATCTAGATTCTAAAATGCAACTAATTGGTATTTTTTTTGTCTTGTTTTATTTTTCTGTTTTAGGTGCATGCACTTCTGGCTGATAAAGAAAAATTGGAGAAAGAATTAAAAAGATTAAATGATAAGCTTGTTTTTACACTCTCTGAATGTAATGCTAAAGATGATTATATGAAGAAACAAACAAAAATTGTTCAAGAAGCAGTGTCAGGTAATGTTCATGAATTTCTAGTTTTAAGTAGTAACTCGCAACATTATTATCGAGTTTAATTTTCGCACACATTCGGTGTAAAAAGTTTTACATTGTTAGCACATCAGTCATCACAACTAATCATGCCTTTGACTATAGAAGTGGTTATGATAAGGGTCAAACGTTTAATGATCCGTCGGTTATGATTGATTGAGAGTGTAAGAATTAAAATCAATAATGCATAATTTTTTTAAGAGCAGTTATATTGGTGTCTTATAAAAGTTTCATTTGAAGGATGGGAGAAAGCAGAAGCTGAAATGTTGTCAATGAAGGAACATCTCGAGGAATCTATACACCAGGAACTAATTTATGAAGAAAGAGTCGCACATTTGGATCGTACTCTCAAGGAATGTATGCGGCAGTTACATTTTGTTAGAGAGGAACAAGAGCAAAGGATTTATGATGCTGTAATGAAGGTTTCTGTAGAATTCGATCAAGCTCGCGTTGTTTTAGAGGAGAAGCTATCAGAGAAAAGTAAAAGGCTTGCTAAAACTGTGATTGAAAATTCTTATCTTAACAAATCTATTATCGCGAAAGACAATTTGATTGATGATCTGAGAAGACAATTGAATCAAGCAGACGTGGATCGTAATGCATTGATGATTGGATTAGAGTCTGTTGAGAAAGATAATACTTCTCTGATGTATGAGGCTCAAGTGCTTCAAAAGGAACTTGATATTCGAAATGAAGTTCAATTTTCAAGAGTAATGCTTTCGCGAACTGCTTCTAAACTGTTGCAACTTGAGTCTGAGATTGAATCCAAAAACCAAGTAGCATCAGAGCAGACTAGAAGTAATGTTCCATTGCAAGAGTTATCTTTGGCATCAATGTCTTACATTGGCAGTGATGACAATGTTAGCTGTGGGGAATCCTCGGCTTCTGCATTGATTTCAGAATCGGAGCGGTTTAAAAGTCCAAAACATTTGGGATCATTGTCATGCCAAAGTTTTGGACCTTCAGATATAAACCTTATGGATGATTTCATTGAAATGGAAAAGTTAGCAGTGGTTTCTGTCGAAAAAGCCACTGAAATTTCTCATGCTTCCGTAGAAGCAAATAATGAAATAATTGGCTTCTCGGAGACTATACTAGATGAGATCAGTCCATTGTCTGATTCTGATAATATCTCGGAATTCGCTGCATCGAATCCGGAAACATGTTTCAATGACATATTAAAGGGTAATATTCCTGGTTGGTTTCAAGATGTAGTTAAAGTGGTATTGGAACAAAATTGTGTTACTGATTTTAACCCTGATGATGTACTTGAGGATATTAAATTGGCTATAAAGCACCTGAATAATCCAGATCAATGCACATTAGATTCAGGCAAAGATTCTTGTCAATTTGATGCATCTAATGCTGAGACTTCATTGATAAAGAGAACTAGAACACAACGTCAAAGAGATCTGAATAAATCAATAGGCAAAATGATTGAGCTTATTGAAGGGATCAGCATGCCTGTTGACGATAACGACAATTCAAATCCCTTCATGGTCCGTACTTTTCAGTGGAAAACATCCGATTTCAGGGATGTCTTACAGAAGTTTCTCAATATGTGTTACAGTTTCCTGGATGGCAAGGCTGATCATGAAAGATTTGCCACGGGACTAACTACAGCCATGGAATGGATTATCAATCACTGCTTTTCGCTTTGGGATGTTTCAAGTATGGAGGATGCCATCAAAAAGAAATTTGATTGGGATGAGACACAAAGTGAAAATGAAGCTAAAATTGGAATGTTCACAGATTCAGAAGAGTTGCAAACAGATACGAGTCGATTTCAGGAATTAGAGAATACTATTGCCAACTTACGATCGGAGTTGCAGACATTAAAAGAATCCAACAGAAGACTTGAAGATCAAATACAAAATGAAAGATCCTTAAGTAGATATCTTGACACTCAGCTTACAGAAACTGAATTAAAAGAGGCTTATCACAAGATTTTAGCATTAGAAGTGGAATTGGAGAGCAAGAACCACTTTTGTGAAGAATTAGACACAAAATGTGTTGAACTTCAGCTTCAGCTTGAAAGGTGTGAAGTAATTCTAATCCTTCAATATATATATTAGTTATGTGTGCAATACTGTAATATGATTTTGGAACATTTTAGCTTATACTGACGTATAATTTTATCTTCTCAGCACGAAAAGGGCACGCTCAAATGGTTACGTTAATCAGAAAAATGAGCCGGTGCGAAATGTAAGTTCATCTGTTTTATTCCTTAGCAGGAAAATCTATTTCTGCTGGAATATTGTGTTGAGGTTGTTTGTTTACATATCCTGCAGGAATGGGAGATAACAGCTGCTTCGGAGAAATTGGCAGAGTGTCAAGAAACCATCCTTAACCTTGAGAAGCAGTTGAAGGCAATTGCTGCAACAACAGATGTATCGATTTTCGACAACATTATTGCCGCTCATCGTCGTCCTATAGTTACAAACACAACTAGTGTTAGTGTTCCCTTAAAAGACATGAAGGTGAAAAATCGACCGTCCCTATTGGATCAGATGCTTGCTGAAGATGAAGCAAAAGCCAAGTTTTGTAAAACAAGCGAAAAAAGTTTTATACTGCCACTTGAAAAGATTGTAGTTTTGAAAGGATTAAAAGGCTGCGATGACGATGTTAATGTCAATTCTTTGGCCATTTTACCTGCCAAAAAATATGGACGACTAAGCTTGTGGAAAAGGATGTTAGGGACAAGAAGAAAGCCGAAACGAAAACAAGTGTATCAGTTTAACAAGTGAAATGCAGTGTGAGTGTAGTTGAATACTTTCTGAGAGGGAAAAACACTTGCATCTAACATTGCTGTAATTTGTAATGGAGAGAAGTGAGGGATGTTTGTGTGTTTTTCTCTTCACTCTGGTGTATACGGCTGAATAAACTAATGAAAAATAAAATTCATGTTATTAATAATGTAATGCAATGCAACATTGTTGTTCTTAGATATATACTTCTTATTACTGAGCAAATGTAAGTGCAAGTAGATAAGATTAATTGGAACAAAAGTTCAAGTAAGTGCAAGTAGATAAGATTAATTGGAACAAAAGTTCAATGTCTGTTTAGAAAGGGAAACAAAATTTAGAGTATTTTTCTGCCTAATGTTTAAATAATTTGTCTTCTAGATAACCATGTTTTGGATTAACTCTTGCACAGCATAAATAAGGACTTTATAGTTCTAGTTCAACTGACAAAAATGTCACTATGCCAAGATTGGGATTCTAATCCAGACTTCTCCACTTGTCTGTGTGAGTTTTTAATAACTATTGTTATTTCCTCTGTCTACCACAAAGAATATATTATTCTGAACAAGATTTTGAGTTCAAATCCTCGCGGGACCGTTGTAAAATGATCATTAGTGTCACTTTAATTAATAAAAAAAAAAATTCATTCTCCAATTTTTTGTAAAATGATAATTGGTCCTCGTATTTTGACAAAACTGCAATTTTGATCCTCATATTTCTAATTGCACAATTTTTGTCCTCCATTTCAAAAAAATTGACCAATCCATAATTTTGACCATTCAATTTGATAATACGACAATAAATACTTCAATCACATCCACTTGTATTATTTCAATTGATGTTATTTTAACTTTGTATGTTTTGTCACAACTTAATTTAACATCCATTTTTTAAGACTTTCAAGTTTCAACAATTATATCATTTGTTTTCATTTTAGATAACCTAATATACTGCCACGTCTTCAAATTAGAATATAAAAATCTTGTCCGATTTTTTTAAAATAGAAGACCAAATTTGTGCAATTAAAAATAGGAGTATCAAAATTATGATTTTATCAAAATAGATGAAATTGTGTATATTCATCGACCAAGCTTGTTAACACCCCATGTATCTTAGCTCATGATGCATTTGAACAAATACTCCCTTCGTTTCAAAATGAGTGTCGCTTTATCCAATTGCCAATTGCACTTGTATTAAGGAATGGAATAAAATAGTCAAATGTGATAGCAATTTTACTAAATTATCCTAATCAACTATTGGTTTGTTTTTCATTAAAGAAAAAAATACTTTGGAAGTAGTGTAATATAGTATTAATTGAAGGATACAATTGAAACGAAAAAGTTATTATTGCATTGAAAACTGAAAGTGACATTTATTTTGAAACAATTTTTTTTGGCTAAAACGACACTCATTTTTGAAACGGAAGGATAAATAGATAAATATGCTTGAAGAATCGAAAAGCAACCCCAACCAACACTTGTTTAAAAGATTATCACATTCAACAACCATCAATTATTATTTTTTTGTTGGAAACATATGAGTGCAGGATCGAAAATAAAATAAAATACTGTAAATGAATTAATTAGTCCACATCTAATGAAATTTCCAAAAACAGAAATCACCACTTTAATTAATTAAGAGAAGTTCATTAAAACCATTCTCATTCTATAGAAGCAATCTAAATCAATCCAATCATTTTATTGTCACGTTATTATCTTTTATATCAAGGAAAAGTAAAAAAACAATCAATTAATTAAGAGATGCTCACAAAGAAGTACAAAAAATCATGTTCGTTCTATAAAACGAAATTAATTCACTCTAAATATACTCCCTCCATAAGCAAAAAACAATTTTTTTCAGGTTCATGGAATAATTAATGTATGTGGTCACATTTATAGACTAAATACATTAATTATTCAATGAACCTAAAAAGTTGTGTTTTGCTTATAAATATGATCAGATGGAGTATTGAATAACTAATGTATCTAACCTATATATAGACCGAATACATTCAATTAATCTAAAAAATTGTTTTTTGTTTGTATATGTGACGGGAGTGAGTAGCGTGTATGATTGTTTATCGATGTATAAGGATGGAAAAGGTCAAACCAGTCTACATGAGTATACGACCTTGCTACTACAAACTCAAGTCATGATTTTTTATTTTAAATAGAGAAGACTTGTGCTTTTTTTAGAAGTCTACTTTGGTAAAATAGCCAAACCACATGCCATAGAAAAATCATTTTAGTCCCCAAACTAAAGTAGAGAAGACTTGTGACTTATATTATTTATTACTAATATTATTATATTATAATTTTCACTTTTAATTTAATTAGGAATTTGTTAACATTTTCAGTAAGTTAAGCATATTAATTTACATTATTTTATTTTTTTTCATATTTAAATCTATTATTATAACTTAGAATTGAAATATGATATCATATATAGTAAAATTCTCTAAAAATTCATGTTAAATATCAGAAAGAGAATTTAATCCATTTATCTTTTTATTCATTAGTCTATTTTAAAATTAAATCAAATTACTCATTCAAATACAGTCATATGAATAGGTCTGAACATGGTAGCAGATCGTATCCGACATTCAAAAGGCCAGACTTAGGACTCAAATTACTCATTTCTACCAATGCAATGAACTGATATAAAAAAAAAAAAAAAAGAACATTAAACCCCAAAAAATATTGAATATAGTAGCAACACAAACAACCATCAAAGAAATTCTATGACTATTTAAGCAACCAAATTCACTCAAATAATGCATGTCTCTTAATAATATCAACACAATCAAATTTGTTGGCATAATGCTAACTTACATTAGATGTATTGAATATTCGAATTCCATGTGGTAAGTGCGTAGTTTCAACATGTTATTTCATAGAGACATGTTGTATTCGTCACCATCATTGGTTGGAAGTGTTATAATGAGAAGGCAAATGTAAACTCATAAGAATAAAAAGTAGTTTAGTGAAAATTACGTAACAAAGGAAAATGATACGGTTCTGCGAGTTTGTTTAAAAAACAAAAATTATACAAGTGAAAAGCGTTGAAAGTTTGTTTATCCTACAAAAGACAGTAATCAACCAACTTTTAAACTAAGCAAAGCACTTGAAATCCACTGTTGTTGTATGCCATTATGTAGTTTTGCAGTTTTGAAATCAATGGTTTGAGCATAACAACTTCCCTTATACAAGCTGTAAATGGGTTTGATGTTCACAATGCTCATCTATTTATATCGTATAATTTATACCGTAAGAAAGAATCATTAAAGGCTATGTGTATACCCTAGAGCCGTGCAATGAACATGCTATATTAAAACCATGGAGCCATTTTTAGGACACATTAGTCAATAATTGCTTGTCATTTATAATGCACATCATTTAAATTGGGTATTATATCATGTTGTTATTATATTTAAGCGGACTAAGGTTTCCTTGTGAAGAGAAAAATCAATTTGTCGGGCTAGGGTTGCATGCAATACTGCCTTCCATTTATATTTATCAAGACAAGACGAGATAAGATATCCCATTTTAATCGACCCCTCATCATTATGTTCCCTCTTTATTCTGTTACATACTACGCACATAAAAAAAAATCTCATTTTTTAGATGACAAATAAAATATATAGATAAAAACAAAATAAGCTACAAAAAGGAGTCATCAATCGAAGTTCAATGGACCAAAATACAAATTAGAAAAACAATACACCAAAAGAGAGTACATACGATACTCAACAACAACGAAAAAGCGTCAACTAGGCAAGAAACATCAGAAAAGCTCCCATCCTCAAGACACCACCTCTTAAATCACCCCACCTACTTGCAAAAGAAAGAGAAGTGAGCATTTTTTTGGCTTTTCCATACAAGTAAAACACACCACTATCGGGAACTTTCAAGAACCATTCCTTCAATATGAATCGAAACGATATTTAAGAGGTTCACTTTTAATTTCACTCGTATTATATTACTTAAAATGAATATTTTGATATAAAAAAAATGTACGTCTAAATTGATGGTGAAATTGATATAAACATGAAAACAAGAGAAATTTAGGCATGGCAATAAAACCCATACCCGTGGTTACCCGCCCGAACCAAACCCAATTTGACGGGTTTTCCCCGTTTTGACCGGGTTTTGGTATGAGTTTGGGTTTTCCCCGATTTCAAAACACGGGTATGGGACGGGTAACAGGTATATAGGTACCCACCCCGAACCCATACCCAAACCCGTCCCGAATGCAGAAAATTATTTTATGTTGATATGTCATGTTATTTTGTTTGATAATTGGCGTGTTATAAAAACTACCATTGATATTTAAATGAGCAGCTAAATCAATCGATGTAACAAATGTTAAAGTGAGCATATTGCTGGATAATACATTACATTATTTCTCTAGGGGTTGCAAAAAAACTTATATTTTTTTATTAAAAAGAATTATTCAATGCGGGGACGGGGATACCCGAACCCATCGGGGACGGGGATACCCGAACCCATCGGGGACGGGGATGAGGTTCAACTTCTAATTCCCGTTGGATATGGGTAGGGTAACGGGTAAGTATATGAAAATTAGGTATGAGGACGGGGAATGTAAAACCCGTCCCCACCCCGCCTCATTGCCATGCCTAGAAATATTACTACTATTTAGAGAGAAACATGATGTACGTTGGATACACATTTTCTCATCACCACCATCGTATGATTATCATACGATTGCATGCCATCTCACTGTAAACAAGAGGTTCACATTTAATTTCACTCATATCATAATACTTTTTTTAGAGTTCATATCACAATACTTAAAATGAAGATTTTGATAGAAAAAAATTGTATATGGTGAATTTGACAAAATCAAATTGATCGACACATTTATTGAAATTTTAAAATGCCACTTTTGTCCAAATCGCAATGACTGTCTGTGATTCAAATGGTCCCTTTGCTAAAGGACATTTTGGTTGAAAAAAATGAAAAAGGGAATAGGCTAGGCCGAGCTAAGCGTTGCAAGTCATAAGCGTGGCCTGTCAAAAATTTTAAGGCCTAAGCCTGGTTTGTGACATGTTATAGACTTACTTTTTAGGTCTGAGTCTGACTTTCTGATAAGCTGATTAGACTTGTTAGCCTGTTTAGAGACATATTTCATATGAATATCTTTAAATAAGTAAGGTGATCCAATGTTAAATAGACTAGCAAACTAATAAATCAATGATATTAAATTATCTTTCAATATTTAACATGAAGTTTTAGAGAACTTTACTATATATTATATCATTATTCATATTTACCTAAGTAGCCGTCTAATAGACTTAACGTTTTTTTTAATAGCCTCTAGCATGATGTTTTAAACTAAATAGACTTCTAAAAAAGCCTAAATCTTCTCTATTTAAAAAAAAAAACAAGGTAGACCTGACCTGTCGTAGGTTAGACCGTATGCCCATGTAAGCCGACTTGACATATTCTCATCCCTGTCCAAACATTATAAAATGAATTCTACAACCTCTAAAATCACTTACGACCTTATAATTGAAACCAAACGGATGCTATGTCTATGTTGATACACATTTTTTCACCACCAAAGTACAATTGCATGCCTTCCAACAGTAAAAACCAAAAACTACCGTCTGTAACTTCAACGTAAATTTTTACTGTGATTTCAGAACCACATTCACCTCGTATCCAACACATGGAGGAGTAAAGAGTAAAGAAAGTAATTGAAGAAGATGACAAACAAACAAGATAAGCCATTTTTTGTTTGCTTCTACAACAGTCCACATATAAATTCAAAACCATGACTCTTCCCCCCCATTCCCTGTCACTTTACCCAACAAATTAAAACAACACAGTCAAAGTCTTTATCTAAAGCGGCGCAAAAAAATAAATTAATATATATATTTTTTAAGGATTTTCAGAAATGAATTAGGGTTTCACAATCGCAATTGAATCTGCATGAATCGGATTCAGATCCGATTCCGCATTTCCAAATCGGGTTTCGATAATTTTCTCCACCGTCATTGCCACCTACCATGGCGTCAAACTCTCCGCCTCCGCCTTCTCCGTCTTCTTCTTCCAGATCCGACCCTCCGCTCGATCCTTCCGTATACTTTCTCTTTCTCTTTAATTTCTCATTCTCAGTTCCTATTTTTTTTTTTTAATAATTTTTTATTTACTTTTCAGCCTCGATCTGTTTTTAATTTCTATTTTAACTTGCATTTTTTTGAGTGAAATTTTTAATCCAATCGTGTATAAAATAACTATGCTGCATTTTTTTAGCTACATTGTACGGTATTGTTTGGATAAACAACTTATTTGCAGCTCAAAGAAAGTGCTTATCATGATAAGCACTTATGTATAAGCTATTTTTATAACTAAAGATAAAAATGAAGTTAAATTGTTTTCGTACAAGTTATAAGCTGTTTTCATAAGCTATCTTGGAGAACTTACATAAATGAGCTGAAAACAGATTATGAACAAGGTTATAAGCTGTTTTCGTAAGTACTTCCAAAAAATCTCACAAAACTTATGCCAGTAGTTAAGTTCAAATACGTCAATTCAAACAGGGAAGCTTATTAGGATGTGTTTGTTTCAATGTTTGGAATTACATTCCCTGGAATGATACTTCTAGTAATAATATTTCCAGGAATAATATTCTACTCACTTGTTTGGTAAAAAATTAGATTTTCTAGGAACATTTTTAAAATTTGTTTGATTTAATAATTTCAAAAATAAAAGTTATCTAGGAATAATTTTTTTAAAACTTGAAACAAACATTGGAATGCTGCATTCCAAATGTCGCATTCCAAGGAATAACATTAGAATCCTTGAAACAAACAAACTCTTACTTATTAGGGGTGTGTTTCGGTCATTTGATAACCTGTTTGGTTTCACTACATGCTGAGTGTGGCTGTTTTGTTGAGTTATAATTTAGTAATGATAATGTAATTATAATTTGTAAGTGTGATGGTTTTATTGTTTGTTTACAATGCAGACAAAGAAAGTGGAGGAAACAAGTCCTGCAGTTAAAGACGTGTTAGCGGTTATTGAATCTTTGAAGAAGCAAGTTGCTGCGAAACGAATTGTTACGGTTAAGGTATAATAGCTTAACCTCTGATTGTAATTTGTTGTTGCTTTTGTATATGGGTTTTTCGATAGTTTGTTATAACATGTTGTGGCGCGTTAAACGCGCGTGCATTTGGAATAACAGAATAGAGTGGAGGAAAATAGACAGAAGCTGATTGCTATAACTAACCAGATATGGAAATCGTCGGCGGAGAGGACGTGTGGCATTGCCGATACAGATAGAGGTCTGGATTTGCTGAGTAAGAGGCAAAAAGAAGCAATTGACATGCATAATGGTGTTCGTGCCGGTAATGATGATGGGGAGAGCAATGGTTATAATGGAGATGACCATGGTTCTACGGCAGTACTTCTAGGATCTAATTATGCTGTAAAGAATGCTGTTCGGCCTATTAAATTACCTGAAGTAAAAAGATTGCCTCCTTACACTACATGGATTTTTCTGGACAGGTTCGTTTTGCCGTAATTGATGTTTTTCTTTACGAGTTTTAAAGTTTGTGTGGTGTATTGTAGTTAATGTTAGATGGTAAAAAGCCAACGAGATTATAAACTCAGTATTGTAAGGACGAGTTGATTTGATATGTTGAGACTTGAGAGCCCCACATCACCTAGATATATGACCTAGGTGGTGCTTATGAGGCTTTGGGCAATCCTCACCTTAATAGCCAATTTTGTAAGGTTGAGTCAGACCTAAGCTTACATTCTAAGCCATCTTAGATCTGTTACTGGACCAATATCTCTCTTATTCCACTTGCATTTGTGGCCTCACTCCAGGTGTGCAGTTTTGAGACTGAGGGCGTGTTGAAATCCTGTTATTCCACCCATATTAGTCATCCTTTCAAATGTCCAGTCTTATCGTGAGGGAGAGTGTTGAGAGTTCCACATCGCCTAGTGAGATGACATAAGCGGGTTGGACAATCCTCATTTTACAACCCAAATTTGCAAGGTTGAGCTAGATTCTAAGCCCAAATTCTATGTAGACACCCAAGACAAGATAGATAGTGTTAGGAACCCAAGAATTGAATTCCCAAGAAACAAACATATTGATAGAAAAGATAAGGATACACGAGAAGATACTCTCCTTATACTGGTTTGAAACCGGTCAAAACAATATTTTTCATACAGATAGTAAGGCAAAGTCTGACATAACATAGACCACCTTCATAGGTGGTCCATGGTGAACCACAAATTATAGCCATTTGATTTGATTTGATGTATTTGTACGCACGATATTACGATGTACTCCCTTCACTGAACATTTTATTTCTTTTTTTATTTTCCCTCTCTCTGACCAACCCCATCCCCACATTTGTTGGGGTCTACACCATCTTCACTACCTCCCTATAATTCCACCTTCATCGCTTCCTTGCCGTGTTCTGGTTGTTGTTAGTAGCCTGCAGAACCATCACTGGTATTTTCTTTGAAATATAAGGACATTTTTAAGACACTTGCTGCGGAGTAAAAAACCAGCTTGTTTTGTTGAAACTTGGAAGTCAAATATATCATATTATCATCCGAGGTCATATGGGGATTTTTAGCGATCATCACTATTATTTTTTAAGTCAATCTGGTTTTCAGTGAAGAAACTTAAAGGACATTTTTAGGATACTTGCTACGGAGTAAAAAACCAGTTTGTTTTGTTGGAACTTGGAAGTCAAATATATCATATTATCATCAGAGGTCATATGGGGATTTTTAGCGATCATCACTAATATTTTTTAAGTCAATCTGGTTTTCAGTGAAGAAACTTAAAGGACATTTTTAGGACACTTGCTGCGGAGTAAAAAACCATTGTTTCGTTGGAATTTGGAAGTCAAATATATCATATTATCATCAGAGGTCATTCGGGATTTTAGCGATCATCACTAATATTTTTTAAGTCAATCTGGTTCTGGTTTTCAGTGAAGAAATTTAAGGGGATTGCCTGGTTTGAGATGTTTGTTCCGTGGTCTGTTTTGCATGCTGTATTCTAGAAGTTGAAACCTTGAATGTATTATCCACCAGTGTCACATCCTTCCCGCCGAACCAATTTGGTGAAAGAAAAGATAAATAGTCATGTGTGAAGTGTACTGTATTAGTGTGCGTACAGATAAATCCAATGGCTATTATGTCATTCTTGATTCCTTGTGAACCACCTATAAAAGGCAGTCTATGCCACTTCTAGTGGAATTTTTTCTAAAAATGATGTCATTTGATTCTTGCAACTAACTCCATCTAGTGGAAAAAGTTTTTGATTGTTGTTGGCTTCCATATTCCAGCCCTTTATGTAATTTCTTTTAACAAATGGTTAATTGTGCTGTGTGATACCCTAAACTTTGATTCATACCATCTGTTTGTCAGTTCAACCTGAGGTCTTTGGTGTATGTATCATATCATGCATAAAAATGAAAGAAATCAAAGGCAGAGGAAGGAGCATTTAAAGCATTCTATACTTTTTTTTGTCGTTTCTTTCTCAGGCATTCACGGCTCTTACTTTTACCTATTTTTTATGGGAACCCCTAATATGGACCCTAATTTTTGTGTTCCACCCATGGTCCTCTTTATCTAACTGCATATAGCAGGTCACCCTTTAAGTTGGAAAAAAAAGAAAAAAAACGTCACGCTGGAGGCTTTCAAGTTTTTAACTTTGTTGGGTTCCAAGGAAGAGACTTGAATATAGAGTAGTTACTCATGACACATGCTGATAGTGATAGTGATATTGCTCTTGGACTCCTTGCTGAGGAACGATAGACATGGCTAAAGTGTCATCCCCATGTTCTTATCATTCTCTCTACGTTTTTATTTTCCTTTATTCCTCAATTTGGGATTAGAGAATCTATTTTCTCTTTGTCTGTATATTGTTGATCAAATAAATTTTGAAGATATTAGCAGAAAATTTCTTTAATTTGATTGCAAGGATGAATCAATGTTAGAAATTTGCAGATCTCAGGGAATTTGCAGATCTGATATTTTTAGATCCAACAAATCCGACGGGAAACTCATAGAACAATTAGGATTGGGAATAAAAGTACATTTACTTTGCAATAGGATTGGAAATTGGCAAATCAATGCACTAAAGCTGAAGAGATGCGATCTACAGATAAGAGAAGAAGATAAAATGTGACATTTTATTTATTTTACTTTTTTATGCAAATCAAAAAAGAAAAGAGAAATATAAAAGCGTGGCTTTTATTTTTCCACTCAAAAGGTAACCTGCTGTAGGCAGTTAGATAAAGAGGACCATGGGTGGAACACAAAAATTAAGGTCCATATTAGGGGTGTCCATTTTTGATTTACCATTGCATACGAGACTGATCACTCTTATTTTATTTTATTTTATTGTGGTTTCACCTTTTTAATTTCCAGCTCTCTAGTTTTCTTGTGTTTCGAAGTACAAAAATCTTATTGTTTGAAGATCCTTGTGATCATTTGTGTGCAGAAATCAAAGAATGACAGAGGATCAATCAGTATTAGGTCGGAGGCGAATTTATTATGATCAAAATGGTGGTGAAGCACTTATTTGCAGTGACAGTGAGGAGGAACTAATTGACGAAGAAGAGGAAAAAAGAGAATTTGTAGAATCAGAAGATTTTATACTTCGGTTGGTATAACTTAGCAAACTATTATTTGATGCTTTCATTGTTTCCTTTTCTCTGTTAGATGTTCTTTGTTGGCATGTAAAATAATATTGCAATATATATTTGACTGTTCTGTGTTATGTTAATCAGATTAAGTTTTGAGTAGGAACATAATGAAATCATATTTTGTGTGTATGTAATATGTATGATGTAACTAAAAGTTATTTATGCACTTCAGACCTGTACTTGATTGAACTGTCTATGAAATACTTCATAAGTTTTTTTTTCTTTTGATTATTTTAGTTTTAGATTGCAGCATACTTGAACGTGTGTGTCTCGCGTACCATTGTCTTTTTGTTGACTCTAAGTGGGTTCCGCAAGATGTTTTTGATAGCTGTTTTCTTGTTATATTCTCTATATAAAGAAGGACCCAAAAGAAGATACTTGATCAGTTATTTGCATAACTAATTTCTTTTTGTGACAAAACAATTTAGTTTTTATGCATATTTTGCACTTTCATTTGATATCTTTGCATTTTTCTGTAGAAAGAATTGCCTTGGTTAAATTTATATGAAAATATGTGGACAATTAATTATATGCTTGGTTTATCCTGTCAATTCTGCTGCTTCCATTATGGGATAATGAAACCATGCTATTATTATGTATCCTTCTGCTGTGATTTTATCTTTACATTATATTATATTATATATATTTTTTATTTATTTATTTTGTTTTGTTTTGTTTTGTTTTGTTTTGCACTTGAGTCAGTTTTGGGGATTATGTAATGTCTGGTTTGATTTTACAGCATGACTATCAGAGAATTTGGTTTATCTGATGTTGTTTTGGAGATCCTGGCTCAGTGCTTTTCTAGAAAAACTAGTGACATTAAGGTATATTTTTTTTCATTTATTGACTTCAATGTATTTTCCACTTCTGCCATCTCTCTCAATTGTTCTGATGAAAACTGGTCGTAGTTTAAGCTTTCGTCCAGCTGTTTCCCATTTGCTTTGTGCTGGCTTTACAGAAATATGAAACATCGTCGAACATCTTATACAGGCCAGATATGAAACTTTTTGCAATGAAGACAATAGTGGCGAGGATTCTAAAAATGGAGATGCACAAGATAATTCCCAAATTGACGATTCTTTTCTGGAAAAGGATCTTGAAGCGGCTCTTGACTCTTTTGACAACCTATTTTGTCGCCGATGTCGTGTAAGATTCTTTCCCCATGAAGGCACTGAATAGCATGCAGTTTCTTTGTTTTATATCTCATTTGTTTCTGTATTTTCACTTTGCAGGTTTTCGATTGCAGATTACATGGATGCTCTCAGGATCTTGTCTTCCCGGTAGGTTCTACTTATGAGTTATTTCTTATGAAGTTGTCTACATGTATCTTAACTTGGTTCATGAATAGGCTGAGAGGCAACCTTTGTGGACTCCTCCTAACACTGAAGATGTACCATGTGGGCCAAATTGTTTCCGAACGGTAAGTACTGGTCTATTCTTCAGGGGCTATCGATAGAGTTTCTGTAACAATATACTCAAGTTGCTCATGCTTGCCGACTTATAGGTACTCAAGGCAGAAAAAATGGCCAAAGTCACATCTACTCAGACTGATGTTGAAGACAAATCCTCTGGTGGTGCTCTATCTAGGAAAAAGTCTTCCGGTAGAAGGCGTATAAAATGCAGCCAAAGTGAAAGTGCTTCATCTAATGCTAGGATCATATCTGAGAGTAGTGACTCGGAGAATGGTCCTGGACGGGATGCTGCTTCAGGCTCCCACTCAGCCCCACCTAAAACTAAACCAGTGGGGAAAAGTGGAATTGGTAAGAGAAACAGTAAGCGAGTGGCAGAACGCGTTCTAGTTTGCATGCAGAAACGGCAGAAGAAAACAGTAGCTTCTGATTCTGATTCCATTGTAAGTAGTATTCTTTGTTCAAGTGACATGCATTTAAGTTCAATTATTACCAAGATAATAAAGAAACAATTATTTTATTACACAAATGTGTCAAATTTCTTAATATTAAAAGATCCAAAAGGAATTGATTTGTGATAATCTGTACATAATGCAGAGTGAAGCTCCTGACCGCTCATTGAATGATATGGTTTCTGACCCACATGTTATGAGTGGGGAAGACAACACGAGGAAAGAAGAATTTGTGGATGAAAGCATTTCAAAACAAGAATTGGCTGATAATAAATCTTGGAAAACTCTTGAAAAAGGGCTTTTAGAAAAAGGAATGGAGATTTTTGGCAAAAACAGGTCAGATATGTTTGAATTGGAGATGTGTTTTTCTGTCTTTATTGACCAGATAATATGATAGATTGCATGAATGTTGTAATTAGTATTGAGGTGAGATATGAAAATGTACTGGTTGGATCACTAGTCCAAGTGTTTATTTCATGATAAAAGCTTGTCTTCATTCATTTTTCATGGAAAATGGATTGTTACAATTTGGAAGTAATGAGTTCAACCTTGTTTGTAATTGGTCTGAATCAAATGCTGAGATTGATTTGGTTAATAGGAGTCCATATTTTCAATATCTTATTCTTATATATATATATATATATATATATATATATATATATATATATATATATATATATATATATATATATATATATATTTGCACTGGAAGGCCCAAATGGTCAAGGTCTGGCATTTCTCTAGGAAGGAATTAGTAAAAGGAGCCAAGAGAGAGAGGATATGGGAAAGAAAGGAATAAGGAAAGGCATGCAGATTGTATTGTTACTAGTTGGAGCCTAGAGAACTTGCCCTTGCTTGGGGGCTTGACCCTTATTCCTTCTATTCCTACATTTGGAGTACCGTTAGAATTCCCATCTTCCTACATTTGGAGTACCATAGGAATTCCCATCAATTGGTGCTCTCATTGAGAGTGTTTGCATGTGAGAATGTCACCACAATGCCTTTGTTCTTGGGGAGACACAATTTCGTTGATTCAAATCTCGGAAACCAAAAAGCATTATTCAAGGTTAAGTGGTAACAATATGAATTCAACTTCGACCATACAACCAATAGCTGTGAACCCCTCAGGGTTTACGCCCATAGGCTCAAATGTCCAAGTCCTAGGATACCTCTAGGTGGTAATTAGTAGGAGGGGAGGTTAGTCATAGATAGACCAAATTCCCTTCTTTATATAGGGGTGTGGGGTGGGGGGAGTGAATACGGAAACGCCTGCTGAGTGAATTGTTGTTAGTTAGAGTCTAGAGAACTCGCTCTGGCTTGGAGGCTTGGTCCTCTCTTCTATTTTGTTCATTTTACATTGATATTTTACTGTACATACAAAGTTCAATAGGAATTCCTATCGTATTGCTTACTTAAAATCTCTGTTGTCAATAGCGGCTGCTACAACTGATATAGCGGTGCGGAGCGGTTCAGATGGGTGATGCAGCCGCTTTGGTCGAGATATCCCAGCGCTGATCCACCACGATATCATCCGCTCCCACCACATCACACATGTAAACATGCTACGTTGCTGAAACGGATCAATTTTTAAGAAAAAACCAGTTTTTAATTGGCGACAAAGAGGAATAGCTTAGATCAGGGAAGATGAAACACAGTAGTAAGGGAAAATGTTCAGATAACCCTTTATTACTGGTTTAGGAGTGAAGAAAAAGAGCAGGAGAGGAAAAAGGCATGAAACGGTGCTGCTGAAGCAAGAGAAGACGAGCATGTTGCTATTGTTACGTGACAAATCTAGGGTTATTGAATTATTGGGCTTATGTTTTTTAACATGGGCCTCTTAAGACTGTCTTTTTTGTTTGAAAGGGGATTTTTAAGACGAGAAAATAATTTTGATAAAAAAAATAACACATTAAATAATAGTAAAAATAGTATATTATTTCAATATATATATATATATATAGGCTAAAATATGGTATTGGTCCCTGCAAAATAGGCCAGTTTTGGTTTTAGTCCCTGCAAATTTTTTTTATAGTTTTTGGTCCCTGCAAAAATAGGCCAGTTTTGGTTTTAGTCCCTGCAAAAACTTTTTTTTATAGTTTTTGATTCCTGCAAAATTTCTTTTTTTGGAAATAGTCCCTGACCCCAATTATGTGATGATTTGTCACTTTTGTGCATATGTGGCATATGTGCTTACTTAATAAAAAGAATATTATTTTTAATAATTTATATAACAATAATTATTTTTTAATTA
Source organism: Medicago sativa (assembly GCF_051527215.1). NCBI lineage: Eukaryota > Viridiplantae > Streptophyta > Magnoliopsida > Fabales > Fabaceae > Medicago > Medicago sativa. The sequence goes on from NC_140753.1 coordinate 8,855,441, forward strand.
AAAAATAATAATAAAACATATACAATAATTATTTTTTAATTTATAAAAGTGACAAATCATCACATAACTGGGGTCAGGGACTATTTCCAAAAACAAAATTTTTTGCAGGGACCAAAAACTATAAAAAAAAATTGCAGGGACTAAAACCAAAACTGGCCTATTTTTGCAGGGACCAAAAACTATAAATTTTTTTTGCAGGGACCAAAACCAAAACTGGCCTATTTTGCAGGGACCAATACCATATTTTAGCCATATATATATATATATATATATATATATATATTGTGGTGAAATATAATATACTGTTTTAGTTCATGTATGATAGTTTTATGCTTGTGTTGTGTAAATGTATATATATTAGTGTCTGCTCCCGTGCCACACCATTTTTTGGGTTGGCCGCGCCACAATCCCGCATTGATAACCATGGTTAAAATAAGCACGTCTGCAAGGGTGTTTAAGGATTACTGATCATTATTTTATTTTTTTTTTGGATAAATTACATATTACCATACCATGCAAATTTTGTCGATTCAACGTAAGTTTTATTACAGGTAGTTTTGGATGTCCCGCTTATGACTTGTCCGATGCCTCCTTTCATTTTGAAATTGTCACTTCTTTAAACTATGATGAATTATGCTAGCTACACACTTTCTAACACGCTCTTCCCAACACATTCTCTCGAATTGGTTGGATTTTAAATGTGTTCCACTAAATTTATATGGGGGCCTAGATGATTTAGTGGAATCCATTTGAATTTCAACCAATTAGAGACAATGTGTTAGAGTGTGTTAGATAGTGTGTTGCTGGCACTCCTCATATATGATAGAGATAGACCAGGATAATGATCTCCACAATACCTTAAGGCAAGAATTGCTGATGGTTAATCACCTAATAAGTAACTGATTTTTATTGCAGCTGCCTAATAGCCAGGAATCTCTTAAATGGTCTAAAGACATGTTGGGATGTTTTCCAGTACATAAATTGTGAAGAAGGGAAGTTGTCTGGTTCTACTGGGGATGCTACAAATTCTCTCGTGGAAGGCTATTCCAAGGTTGATTTTGATGCAACTATATGTAGTGCAATATTTTCTTTGCTCCTTGTTACTTGCATATAGTGCTTAACTGAACAAGTTTTGGTCAAATGAATATAAGGGTAATAATGAAGTGAGAAGAAGGTCAAAATTTTTACGTAGAAGAGGAAGAGTCCGTCGTTTAAAGTATACCTGGAAATCTGCTGCCTATCATTCAATCAGGAAAAGGATTACAGAGAGAAAGGATCAGCCCTGCCGACAGTACAATCCATGTGGATGCCAATCAGCTTGTGGAAAGGAGTGTCCTTGTCTTCTAAATGGAACCTGCTGTGAGAAGTACTGTGGGTAAGCTTTTAACTTACCCAAATAGTGTTTTGCTCAATTGTCTTGTCTCGTGCCTAGATGGTTTTAGAAATTCCGACGGTTATTATACGATTAGCTTAAATAGATATATTGTATTGTGGCATGCATACATGCTTGCTCATGCAGCTAACATCCATTAACTTGTGTGATAATTGTTTTGATCTGAAGATGCCCCAAGAGTTGTAAAAATCGATTTCGAGGCTGTCATTGTGCGAAGAGTCAATGCCGAAGTCGTCAATGTCCATGCTTTGCTGCAGATAGGGAATGTGATCCAGATGTTTGTAGGAACTGTTGGGTCAGGTGAGCATTACCTGTTTATGGTTGTGTATGTATAGCGCTGCCTCTGTCATTTGTTAGTTATATTCATTGGACATATAATTATATTTCAAACATGCATTTGTCGATTTAAGTAACCAAGTAAAAATGTAAGGGGATGAAAAGAAAAACAAGTAGAGGTGTTAGATACTCTGTAGTGGAAAACACAGTTGGATATAGTCCTGATCAAGAATGGCAAAAAATAATCTAGCCGGCGTATGATTTAAGCTGATTAACATTGTTCGTTTGCAATTATTTTCAAAAGAAAGTGGAATGAAATGCTTGATTTTGGGTGGAAAACTACAATCTTCCATTTGAAGGAAAGAGAGATGCTTTCAATTTTCTTTCCCTTTTTTTCCCTCTCTATCCAAACAATCATAACAATCCTCCCACTCTTACTTCTACTCTCTTCATTTTCTTTCCTGATCCATACAAAGTTCGACTGTGTAGAGCTGATTGGGATGAAAGGCAATCTGATATGAACTTTTAATTGCGAAGTCCTTTTCATGTAATAAAAGAGAAGAGTATTTGTCTGTATGTATTGCTTATATATCTTCTTTAAATGTGATCTTGAATCCGCCTCATCATTGTGTTTAGTCTTAATATGATCTATTGAATTGGTTATTTGGTCTGCCAATGTTAACTGATGGTCCATTAATTTTTTTTCATTTCCTCCTATTAACGATGATAACATATTAAAGCTTTAGGAAAATATTTGGTTTTATGTCTTTTTCCTGAACTTATCTGCCTCCTTTATATGTCAATGAAACATTATTGTTTGTTACTTCTCTAGTCACTATTTGCCTTGTTAATTTATGCTGTTTGAGCTAAATTATTGTAGCAGCTGTGGCGATGGCACTCTTGGGATTCCTAGTCAAAGAGGGGATAATTATGAATGTAGAAACATGAAGCTTCTTCTCAAACAGCAGCAAAAGGTATTTATTTTCCTTGACTGCCTTTTTCAATCCTACCTCCTTTTGGAATCTTCAGATAGACACCCATTTCTTTTCATTCCAGAATTTTAACTCTTATCAAAATAATGCATTCAAAACCTATTTGTTTTATTTTTGTGGAGAAATTTTTTCAGAAAAATAACACATTGAGACCTATAATTTATTATGACGGAGCGAAATGTAAGGGTACCTATTGAGAAATATAACTACGTGTAGGCATACATTACATTTTCATATTGAGAAACAAGGTAATTAAAACCGGACCGGACCGGCCGGTTCAACCGGTGGCCGGACCTGTGTCCGGTCACTGCTAGAAACCGCCAAGTACAGGAACCGGTCAAAAACCGGAAAATTGGTCAAAAACTGGGATAAAACTGGAAAACCGGCGGTTTGGCTGGTTGTATGGGTTGAACCACAATATAATTTTTGTAGAGAAAAGAAGGAAAATAATCGGCGTCGAAGGAAGAAAGATACTAGATTTCATGTTCTTCCTTCTAATATAGCAGAGATACGAAAATTGGAAGAAGAAACATTGTTATTTCTTGCTTATTCTTTGATCTTTTGCTGACAAAAGTTAGAATGAAGACGCAGCACAGTGAATAAGAGATAGGCAGCCGCACAACAATATGGGATTAGGGTTATGTATTATGAATATGAGAGATTTGGATTTGGGCATATTTGACCCGTTATAATAGGTTTTAATGAGATGGGCTTGGGCTATTGTTATGTGTGTTGCATTTCATGAGTTCCATTTAGTGTCTTATCTTGTTTTTTTTTTTTTTTTTTGATAATCCATTTAGTGTCTTATCACTTATGCTTCATATAAAAAAAAAAGTTTATGCCTCGTAGTTTTTAAATTTTCAAAGAGCTAATAAGAATCTAATAATTTATATAATTATTAATAAGCATCTTTTATATACTTATTTTTATAATTTTAATTTTTAAATCATCTCTTAAACTTGAGTGATGTTTAAATTTTAGTAGTATAAAAATAGGAATATTTTTTTTTTTTTTTGTGTGTATAATAGTTTGATATAAAAATGAAAAACATGTATTTAATTATTATCGGTTGAACCCTGGTCCGACCTCTAAACCTTGAACCCATGAGTTCACCGGTTCAATGTCTGGTCCGGTTTTGATTACCTTGAATATAAGAGTTTATATCCTTTTAAATGATGTTCCTTGCTTTTTTTTTTTGTTTGCCATGATGGCAACTTACATTTAATATGCCTTCAGGTTCTTCTTGGACGGTCTGATGTGTCTGGCTGGGGAGCCTTCTTAAAGGTATTTACCAAATTGATGATTCAATTTGTTTCTTCTTCAAAAAAAAGAAATGATTTGACTTGTTTAGATGTGTTTTTTCCTAATGCTATTTGGTTGAACTCCAGAATAGCGTTTGTAAGCATGAATACCTTGGAGAGTATACCGGAGAGTTGATTTCTCACCGGGAAGCAGATAAGCGAGGAAAGATATATGACCGTGAAAATTCATCTTTTCTCTTTAATCTGAATGATCAGGCAAGATTTTACTACCATAAATTTTTGTTGGAGAAGGGTTTTTTTACATTGCATTACACATATCACATGTAAGATGAATCTTGTTTGCAGTTTGTTCTTGATGCTTATCGAAAGGGTGATAAATTGAAGTTTGCAAACCACTCTCCTGTTCCAAATTGTTACGCGAAGGTATTCAGTTCTTCCCACTCTTATGTTTCACATTGCATTTTGAGCATTCATGTGTTTTTGACGTCGTTTACAATCTTTCTCTGCTTAAAATGGCAGGTTATTATGGTTGATGGAGATCATAGGGTCGGAATATTTGCTAAGGAACGGATTAATGCTGGCGAGGAGCTGTTTTATGATTACCGTTATGAGCCCGACAGAGCTCCTGCTTGGGCTCGAAAGCCAGATGCCCCTGGATCGAAAAAAGAAGACGGTGCTCCTTCAAGTGGTCGTGCAAAGAAGCTTGCTTAATGAGAGTTTGTTTAAAAATTAAAAATCCATTCTTTTAGGTATTCTTTAATCAACACATAGAGGGAGCAGTTTCATTCATAGCTGAAAGAAGTATTTGTTGAGTTCTTTTGTTCGTAGCAAGGCCATACAATTGTTACAGCATAGGTAAAATTACATTTAAACATTCATTTTGGCATTAGCTATCCCAGATGGATATTACAAGCTTATTGAATCAAAATTCCGTGTAATCCTTTTTCCCGAAGGGGAATGAGCAAATGCATATCAGTGGAAGACAGTTTTCAAATCTTACAAAAAATATTATGATTATTTGAATCATCTTAATTACAAATTTTACAGGTCAAATTTTCGATAGTTTATCTTGATATTTTTGCTTATTTGAAAAAAAAAATATTACATTGAATAAAATGTTTTTGGAATGTTAACTCGCCTCAGACTAATCTAAATTACCAAAATTATATACAAGTGTTGTTGGTCTGATGCGAATTTGTGATGCTACAAATGGGAAGTGTTTGGAATTGAGAAAATTGAATGATTTTTTTGAAACAAGAGAACAAAATGTGTTATTTTTTTTTGGTTACATGAGAAAAAAAAGGGAAAAAAAAGGAGAAAAAAGGAGAAAAAAAAACTAAGCATGAGAGTGTCAAACTCCCATGGCATCCGCCAGAAGGGCCAACTGAAGTTCATTCGGAGGATTGTTGAGAATCACCAAGTTACTAGTAGCTCTAGCGCCAAGTTTAGCGAGAACATCTGCACTCATATTACCTTCTCGAAAAATATGATAAAGTCGCACGGTCCAATCCTTGGACAAGAATTGACGAATTATCTCAATCTCGTTTCCATAATGATGATATCTAGCATCTGCCGTTTGGACCAAGCAAATGGCTTGAAGGGAATCTGAATAACATATTATGTCTTTGAACCCTGCTTCCCAACAGAGCTGAATGCCGTGAAACAAAGCCATGATCTCTGCATGAAGAATGTAACCGGTGCTACCATAATAACCCTTGATAAATTTGCCATTATGATCCCTTATTAACCCTCCAAATCCAGCTACACCCGGGTTTGTTAAAGCACTTCCACCCACATTCAATATGATAGACCCAATATGCCCTTTGGGCCAAACTACATCTTGAGGCGCCTTTGAGGGACTAGACTGAGTAGGGGAACCATAAGCACGGAGGACATACATATGAAGAGAATGAACTTTGGCTAAAAGACCATGGATAAAAGAGTTACAGTCCTCAAAAAGTTTTTTATTCCTCGCACACCAGATAACCCACATAATGATGGGGATTATTATGCCAAGCTTGTCAATAGCATCATGAGACCATTGAAGAAGAGAAGTATCTCCCATGGGTAGAACAAGGTTAGAGTCCACTGCGAGACGCCAAACAAAATGTGTTATTTAAGCACATATCTAATAGAAACCAAGTGCAATTTTAAGCTTTAAATAATAAAACAACCATTCAAAGGTAAGAATAAAAGAATTAACGCATTTTCCTTGAACTACTGTCAAGAAAAACAGAGATACTAATTGTACGGTTGTACACAAGGCATGAAAAATATGCTCATCAAATTGTATGTTCATCAAGTTGTATCAAGTTGTATGTTCATCAAGGCTTGTCAAAGGAAAAGTAGGAATTGGGTGGATGTCATTTATGATGAGTATGGAGAAAAAATTTCAGAAGAAGAAGACATCGCTAGAATTTTTACTGAATTTTTCCAAAATTTATTTAACTCTTCTGAGCCGTCTAGGATTGATGAAGCTGTGAATGTTGTGCAAGGCAGAGTAACTGAACGAATGAGAGGGATTCTAAACCAGACTTTTTCCCGAGAAGAGGTTTTTGTTGCTCTAAAATCAATGAAACCTACAGCAGCTCCAGGCTCGGATGGCATGCCAGCAATCTTTTATCAAAATTGGCACATCGTGGGAGATGAGATCTCCTTTTTGGTACTAAACGTGCTAAATAATGGCGGAGACTTGAGCAATTTGAATCACACTTTCCTTTGTCTCATTCCTAAAAAGAAGAAGCCAACTCTGACAAGTGAGTTCAGACCAATTTCTCTCTGTAATGTTATTTACAAAGTTATAACAAAAGTGATAGCTAATCGACTGAAATTAATCCTACCTGACATTATTGATACATCCCAAAGTGCTTTTGTTCCTGGTCGATTGATTACAGATAATGCACTTATTGCTTTTGAAGCATTTCATTATATGAGGAAAAAAACTACGGGTCGTAAAGGTTATGTGGGTATGAAATTGGATATGTCCAAAGCTTATGACAGAATTGAATGGCCTTTTCTCAAGGAAGTTTTGAATAGCATGGGTTTTCCCTAACATTGGATTTCCCTTATCATGAATTGTGTTTCAACTGTATCATTTTCAGTTCTCTTGAATGGTGGTCCGTGTCAATCCTTCTTGGCCCACAGAGGTTTGAGACAAGGGGATCCATTATCTCCTTACCTATTTATTTTATGTGCTGAGGTTTTTTCAGGGCTTATTTCAAGAGCTATTGAGAGGAACACCCTTCATGGTATCCAAATTGCAAGAGGAGCCCCAGTCCTTTCTCATTTGTTCTTTGCAGATGACTCTCTCATTTTTTGCAGAGCTAATCAATCAAATGCTGCCAGTATCCAAAGTATTCTCCAACTATACCAAGATTCTTCTGGACAACTTGTGAACTTGGATAAATCAGAGATCTCTTATAGCCGAAATGTTCCGAATGAGAAAAAAATTGAATTCCAAAGATGGATCCCTTTTAAGGCTGTGGAGACACAATCAAAATACTTGGGGCTTCCCTCCTATGTCGGGAGATCGAAAAAACAAGTATTTGATTTTATCCAAGAACGGGTATGGAAGAAGTTGAAAGGTTGGAAGGAGAAATTTCTTTCATCAGCAGGTCGAGAAGTTTTGATCAAATCAGTGGTTCAGTCTATCCCAACCTATATCATGAGTTGTTTCCTCCTCCCAATAGGGTTATGCGAGCATATTGAATCTATGATCAAACAGTTCTGGTGGGGCTACAGTAAAGGGGAGAAGAAAAAGTTTCATTGGATTAATTGGAATAAATGTTGTCAACCCAAAAAGAGTGGAGGCATGGGTTTTAGAAATATCAAAGATTTCAACCTTGCTCTGCTTGCTAAGCAAGGCTGGCGTATATTATCAAATCCTGATTCTTTGCTTGCAAGGTGTTTAAAGGCTCGATATTTTCCAAGTGGAAATTTATTGAAAGCGAGTCTTGGACATATTCCAAGCTATACTTGGCGAAGTATCCAAGGAGCTTTATGGATTTTGAATCGTGGATGTCTTTGGAGAGTGGGAACGGGACATTTCATCAACATTTGGGAAGATAATTGGCTCCCTCTTCAAAATGGCTACAAAGTGTGGTCTCCAAAGCCCCCCAATTCTGAACTTTCTCAGGTGTCTCAACTTATTCATCATGATCTTGGAATTTGGAATGCATCGTTGGTAAATGCAACTTTCTTGCCTTTTGAAGCCATGCAAATCTTCCAACTCCCTTTGCCAACATCAACACATATGGATTCTCAAATTTGGGGACCTAACAAAAATGGCATTTTCTCAGTTAAAAGTGCATATCACTCCATTCGAAAGTGGGAGGAATTTAACATTTCTCAAACTTCTACTCGTGGTGCCAATTCTGAGTGTTGGTCAAAGCTTTGGAACATTCGCACCATCCCAAAACATATCCACCTTGCTTGGAGGATTTTTCATGATAGCCTCCCCACTAAAAAGAAGTTGATCCATAGAGGAATGTTGATTGACCCTCTTTGATCTCGTTGTGGTAATGCTGACGAAGATCTGGATCATGTCTTTAAAGGGTGCATCTGGGCGAAAAAGGTGTGGTTTCACTCTCCTTTGGGTGTTCGAATAGAGGATTCTCCCCTCTCTTTCATTTCTTGGCTTGATCATGTCATTTCACATTCACCATCAGATGTCATCTCATATGTTCTTTCTTTATGCTATGGTATTTGGTTTGCTCGCAATAAGTCATGTTTTGATGGGAAACAAAATCTTGTGGAAGATATTGTTCGTAAGGCTTGGGCTATAGTGGATGACTATAATTTAATGCTGAACACACATGTATCATCTGATAATCCGGAGCCTTCCAACTCCCCCATTTCTTGGAACCCCCCTCCTCCAAACTGTTATAAAGTTAATGTTGATGCTGCTGGTCCAACTAACAATATGTGGGGTATTGGCGTTGTTATTAGAGATTCATATGGAGATGTTGCAGCAGCAGCTACTTGGATTGTTGAAGCCATTCCAGATCCTGATGTTGGCGAGGCATTGGGTGTAAGGCTAGCGATTCAGTTTGCTCTCGATATGGGGTTTTTCCAGGTGATGTTTGAAAGCGACTCTCTTAACGTGGTCCGTGGTTTTCACAAACTTTCAAATAATCAATCTTACCTTGGTATGGTGGTTGCTGATTGTAATCGTCTTAGTTCCCGTTTTAATTCCTTTTCATTGAGTCATATTAAACGTAGTGCTAATATGGCAGCTCATTCTTTAGCTAATTTTGCTTTAACTTCCTCTGATACTGTTTGGATTGAGGAATGCCCTCCTTGTATTGTTTCTTCTATTGCAGCCGATTTGGTTGCTTAATGAAATCCTTTTTTTCCGTCAAAAAAAAAAGTTGTATGCAATGTAGTCTGGATACGTAGTACGGATACGGGTACGATACGATACGGGTATGTGGATACGTAAAATTTGTAAAATTAAGATACAATACGGCTAAGATACGTTAACAAAATATTTATACTAAAATTTATATGCATGTAAAATATTTAAAAAAACATTTTCCTCTTCAATATTATATTATCATAAAAGTCACAATTTACAAAAAAAACAATACACGTGATCAAAATAAAAAATGTAAAATTTTCATATAAATCATATTCTATTTTTATTCATATGTTAGGTTATCTCCTCTCTCCTAGTACTTTCATCCACCAAAAACACAAATTTTAATTGGTTATCGAAAAACAATTATAGTGATTCATATCTTAAATTGAATCATATACATCTCCATTAAATTTTCACAACACAATCTCATTTTTTTACACTTCATTTTTTTTTCGGGATACGTCTCTATGAAGTATCTTACAAGTATCTGTGTATATCTACCGAGTATCTTATAAGTATCCGATAAAATATACATTTTAAATTAAAATAATTAATTCTGATACTTCGTGGATACGTATCCGAGAGTATCCGCGGAGTATCGATATCCGATACGTATCCGGTACGGATACGTCTCCATTTTGGAGTATCCGGGCTTCATAGGTTGTATGTTATGTCGACCACGCCCATAATGAAGCAGTGCCCTCTAGAAGCAATTTAATGGGAAGAAGCAACGTACCCCACCACATGGATATCATAAAATGTAAAAAATAAATAAATAATGTCACAAAAAAAGCATAAAAGAGATATGAGAAAGCAAGATAAGAATTAGACAGAGTGGAACACACAGAAGAAATAACTTGGGAGGTGGGGTTTAACCAAACAAATCTCTCCGGAGGGTAGGTTTACAACTCACAAAGCTTAGTGCTTTGAGTAATTGCCCATAAAAACTTTATATTTCTTTATTCACATATTCACATAAAGAATTCAATTATTATGTATAGTTTCATTTACATAAATGTCTAATTATAACCCCAAGCACGTACATATTTATACACCTACTATTTTCAGAAATAATATCTTCATATAATACCATGGTGATTTTTTAACAAACTATATATTTAATATTGTTGGATATTTAATATAACAAAATCAAACATACTTCACGTTTAACTACAATGACAGTAAACTAAATCCATTGAGTCGGATAAAAACACAATAAATATGAAAATTACTCTTCAAAAAATGTATTCAAATAAAAAATTCTTAATTAAACTTGAAGAGATCTGAACCATCTTTTTCAACCACTATTGAGTTTGGCAGATGGTAACATAAAATAAATAAATTATCATAAAATTATGATGAGTGCATTAGTGGTAATAATTACTTCAAAATGACAAACCCAATTACTTAGACCATATGCAATGGTTGTTTAATTCTTGTTGAAAGCCAAAATAAACCAAAAAAATCAGTCCAATGGTTGTTTAAGTTTGGTTGAAACCGAAAAATTGTTTAGCAGAATAAACAACTTTTCTCCTGCCAGCGACGGACACGCGTCCAGCTTTAATTGCTTCAATCCGGCGCGTGTGCTACACGCGCATACATAGGCGCGTGACAGCAGGGAGGGAGAAGAGAGAGAATCTCCAACGGATAACAATGGACACGTGGCAGTTTTTTATTGGCTGTCCGGATTCTTATCATTTTAATACTTTCACCTCAATTATTTCGTCCAAAATTAATTTAAAAAAATAAAAAAAAAATACCAAAATTCATGATTTTTTTTCTCTATAAATAGAGACTTGGTTTATTTGATTTGGACACAGAAAAAAAAACCAAGTTTTTCACTATATTAGTCTTATTATTATCTTTCAATTAGCAAAATTAGTGAAGTTGTTATCTATTTTTGTAGTGAAATGGAGAACAATAATAACAATTTCAACAACCAGAATTCTTCTAGTTACCCACATGGCTACCAAAATCCCAACAATTTTCAAAATCAAAATCATCAATTTTTCAACCATCCTCCTCAAAACATGCCTAACTATGGTTTTCCATCAAGTTTCAACCCGACATCCTCTGCTCAAAACTATACTCAATATATGAACCCGTCATCCTCTGCTCAAAACTATACTCAATTTGTTTGTATTCGGTCAAAATTGTCATTGTTGTCTAGTCCCGAGTGTGTGCTTTAATAATTATTAGTGTTGTCTAGTCTAGTCCCCAATGTATGCTTTAATAATTATCAGTGTTGTGTAGTCCTCAATGTTTTCTTTAATAATTATCAGTGTTGTCTAGTCCACACTGTTTGCTTTAAAAATTGTCAGTGTTGTCTAGTCCCTACTGTAATAATTATCCGTGACTTTATTTCCCATACTATCTCAATGTTTGCTTTAATAATTATCCACACTGTTTGCTTTAATATATCCACCACACAAATCTCACTAACTATTTCACCTACTATTCGTGAGAATGTCATCCACACAATATGCTTATATATAGAGACTCATACCTACTTCCAATATCACAAATCTCATTCATATCTACTTCCTATATCACAAATCTCAATCTACTTCCTATATCACAAATCTCATTCATATCTACTTCCTATATCACAAATCTCATTCCACTTCCAATCTTTCAAAAAAACTATCAATGGATCCTTTTGATGATATGGAAGCCTACACACAAAACCGTTATAATGAAGACACTTTTATGGTCAACCAATTTATTCAGCGTCGAAAAAATGCAGAGGAAAAGGAAAAGAATGCATCTCGTAGAAGAAAATATATCAATAGAGATCATGCAGCGGCAAACGAAAGACTAATTGAGGACTACTTTGCCAATGAGCCTACATATGACGATGCAATGTTTCGTCGTCGGTACAGGATGCAAAAACATGTTTTCCTTCGAATCGTTGAGGACCTTTCAAGTAGTGATGACTACTTCACCCAACGATTTGATGCAGCCTATAAAGAAGGTATATCTCCCTTAGCAAAATGTACCACAGCAATGCGAATGTTAGCATATGGTGTGGCAGCAGATGCGATCGATGAATATATCAAAATTGGAGGTTCTACAGCATTGGAGTGCTTACGTAGATTCTGTCAAGGAATCATACGATTGTACGAGCAAGAGTACCTGAGAGTACCAACCGAAGATGATCTGCAAAGAATACTACATGTTAGTGAAATGCGGGGGTTCCCAGGGATGATCGGGAGTATTGACTGCATGCACTGGGAGTGGAAAAATTGTCCTAAAGCATGGGAAGGTCAATTTACTAGGGGGGATAAGGGAACCACCACAGTCATTCTTGTAGCAGTTGCATCTCATGATCTATGGATCTGGCATGCCTTTTTTGGATGTCCGGGAACGTTGAACGATATAAACGTTCTAGATCGGTCGCCAGTGTTTGATAATGTGGAACAGGGAAAGGCTCCAAGTGTGAGTTTCTTCGTGAATCAACGTCCCTATAATATGACATACTATCTAGCTGACGGTATCTACCCTTCTTATCCAACTTTTGTCAAATCCATTAGACTTCCTCAAAGTGAACCCGATAAGTTATTTGCAAAATATCAAGAGGCATATCGGAAGGACATCGAACGTGCATTTGGAGTTCTTCAAGCTCGATTTAAAATCATCCGTGAACCAGCTCGCTTGTGGGACATAGGCGATTTAGGTATCATCATGAGGACATGCATCATATTACATAATATGATTGTTGAGGATGAACGGGATACATATTCTCAACGCTGGACCGATTTTGAGCAATCTGAGGAAAGTGGATCTAGTACACCGCAACCACCACCATACTCGACCGAGGTGTTACCCGCTTTTGCAAATCATGTACGTGCTAGATCCGAGTTGCGTGATTCAAATGTTCATCATCAATTGCAAGCAGATCTAGTAAAGCACATATGTGCAAAGTTTGGAATGTTTAGGAATTGAAGATAATTTGTATCGTACTAATTACGTTATTTGTGTGTTGTGTGCTTAGTTTATTGTTTAGCATTTTAAGTTATTTGTGTGCCGCGTGCTTAGTTTCTTGTATTGCATTTCAAATTAAGAAAATAATTAAATATTTAAATAAATTTTGTTTAATTATAATCGTTAAGTGTATATTATTTTAATTTAATTATAATTGATATTTTTATTTTTATGTAATTAAAAATATAAAAATATAAAATTAAATAATAAAATTAAATAAGAATATGAATTAAAAAAGTGGTGGGGTAGAGTGTTGGTGGGGTAGATTGTTTAATGTTGTTTAACCATTGGAGATGGTTATTTGTGAATGTTTGTTTAATGTTTAGGTGGAAGAGAGAGAAAATGATGTGGAGTGTTGGGAAGTGAAAAAGTGGATGTTTAAACAAAAAATGTTGTTTAACCATTGTAGATGGTCTTAGATCAACTTTCTCTTGCACAGTAAAATCTGTTCATGAAATTCCCTTACCCAAATGCAGGGCAAGTGCAACCCTCATATCATCAAATACCTCTTTCCCTTGCTCTTCTCTTCCTTCTTCCCCACCTCTTCCCCCTGCTTCAATGAAAATTTCCAAATTTACTTCCTTTTCGTTTTTCTTCCCTATGCTATGCATCTACTTATTATCACCACATAATTCAAAGGTTGTAGAAGCATGTTCAGCTGCTACAGATTGTGGTACAGGCTACTATTGTGGCCATTGTCCTGGTTTAAGTAGGAGGACTCGATCTGTTTGCACCAGAGGCCAAGCCACCCCTGTAACATCCATTGTAAGTGTCTCAGATTCAATCCCCATGTTTCTTTTATTTTTTAAACATCTGTTTCTTTGTTAAGGACGAATTGTTCAGGAAAACCCGTGTTTCGTGTTTGAGTCCAACCTGTGGAACAATTCTTGACCAAACTTTACTTACCTACATGTCGAATATGTTTTTCGCGTTTTAACCGTCCCTTACTCCCTTGTAACAAACTAACTAACTAACTTATATAGGTAAATGGGCTGCCCTTCAACAAATACTCATGGATCATGACACATAATTCATTTAGCATAATGGATGCACCCTCTTTGAATGGAGTTCAAAGACTTACTTTTTATAATCAAGAAGACACTGTTACTAACCAATTGAGGGTATTTATTTATTTTGCTTTGTTATTTTTAAATAAAAAATATTGTTTGGTTATTTTCTTTTGTGATTCTTATTATACATTTCTTTGGTGAATGTTGTTTTAGAATGGAGTTAGAGGATTGATGTTGGATATGTATGACTTCCAGAATGATATTTGGCTATGTCATTCATTTCAAGGACAATGCTACAACTTCACAGCCTTTGTAATCTTATCGAACTCTCTTTATTATTTATTTGAATATATCTGAATCTGTTTTTGTTGTTGTAATGTGTCTAATCTTGTTTTCAGCAACCTGCAATAAACACTTTGAAAGAAGTGGAAGCATTTTTGACTGAAAATCCAATGGAGATTGTTACCATTGTAATTGAAGACTATGTGCGTACACCAAAGGCGTTGATTAATCTATTCATAAATGCTGGTCTTGATAAATATTTGTTCCCTGTGTCTGATATGCCAAAAAACGGTGAAGATTGGCCTACTATAACACAGATGGCTCAAACAAATCGACGGCTTCTTGTTTTCACTTCTGATGCTTCAAAGGAAGCTGAAGAAGGAATAGCTTATCAGTGGAGGTACATGATTGAAAATGAATGTAAGTGCGATGTCCTTTTGCTACATGGATATCTATCCTATATATCATAATGCTGTATGGATAAACAACTTTAACTAAGTACTTGTCATATAAGTGGTTGTTATAAGCTGTTTCTATAACAAAAGATATCTAAAGTCCAACTGTTTTCATATAAGCTATAACAAGCACTTTTCCTTAGCTATCCTGGAGAGCTTATGGAAATAAGCTGAAAACAACTTATGGACATGTCGTGAGCTGTTTCCATAAGCTCTCTCAAACAGTTTCACAAACACCTATGCTAGTAGATAAACTCAAATAAGCCAATCCAAACAACCCGAAATGACAAATTTGACAATCTCGTGTTTCACCTACTTTCAGCTGGAGACCCTGGAGTTCATCGTGGTTCTTGTCCACATCGAAAAGAATCGAAACCACTAAATTCAAGAACTGCGTCACTTTTCTTGCAGAATTACTTTCCAACAACTCCGGTCGAAGCTGAATCGTGCAAAGAGAATTCAGCTCCACTTGCAGATATGGTGAATACATGTTATAAAACTGCGGGGAATGTGCTACCGAACTTCATAGCAGTTAATTTTTACATGGTATTCTTTGTTCTTCTGTTTTGTCGATTCACATTCAATAAAAATGAAAAATATTTCAACCTCACTAATCCATTTTGGAATTATGAATGGAATTTAATGTAGAGAAGTGACGGTGGTGGTGTCTTTGACATTGTGGATAGAATAAATGGACACGCATTGTGCGGATGCAGTACAGTCACTGCTTGCCAGGTTTGTTTGCATTCCTTATCCAAATACGTATTGTGAACTTTCTTCTTGATTCCGATTAATTTCTATATTGCACAACTTCTCCCAGTGCATTTTGATTGAAAAAACTATGGCAATGATATAATTACATGATTTCTCCAATTTTCCAGGTGGGAGCACCTTTTGGATCATGCAAGAACATTTCTGTACCAAGTACAAGTCCAATGACCAACACTGCTGGGAGCTATAGTGGTTATGTTCAGTTTTCTGTTAGATCAGCTTCACCTGTCCATTCTCCAAATTGTTCGCTTTTTCTCTTGTTTTACTTCCTGCTTACTGCAGTTATGTTGCAATTTCGATGACTCAAGATGAGTTTCTGGTATTGTTATTTCATATTTGCATATCATATGCGAGATCATCTCTTGAAGGGGCTTCTAGTATCTTAGTATGTATAATGGATTATTGCCTCAATCTGGAAATGGCATATGGAACTGTTTAGACTTTAGAGGTTAGAAAATTAGGTAAAAAAAAAAATCAGCATAGCTGAGGCTATAATCAAAGAATCTGAGAAGTTATCTGAGGTAGATAGTAACCAAGACCGCGAGAGGCCAAGAATTATCAGGAAAAGTTCAGGTATGTTGTATGCTTGGCATTCTAGACATGTACACATCCTTTACTTATCTGTCGTTGCATGTGCATAATATGTTTTTTGATAAAATAGTTGCATATGTATTAATAGTCGTCTCACTAATATTTGTAATGTTTCCCCTTGTTGTCTTTCAGGTTTTGTACCAAGAAATCACTAGTCAACAACATTTAAACGATTTTGCAATATCATGATTGTTGTAAACTCTTGATAGAGTACAAATTAGAACATGATAAACAGCAACATAATGTTCTGTACATTATTCAAGAAAGAATATTGATATATTCATCTTTTCAGGAATCAAATTTAAGAATACAAGATGGAAACAATCTGTACATTAGAAAAAATAACAGTGAAAAATACCACTGTTAAAATCATTAACTTGGACATCATTCTATAGATGCAATCCTGTTTTAGATTTTTATTTGTAGAGTTGGACTCATGATAAGTAAATTGTTAAGGCAATCCACAGGAACTCTTAATCCCCATACATTCATTGATTTGAGCTTGAGGCATTGATCAACTAGGGCAATAAGGCCATTCTCAGTTACATGACGACAGCTCCATAGAACAATGGTCTGAACAAGAACAAGAAACAATCAGATATGTCATGGATTTGTGTAATGTTATACCAGAATATGTCATCATATTAATGTACTATGTAATTAACACTTACAAGTTAAAACCAATAATAGAAATATAAAAGTTAATATTCTCTTTTTAAGGAAGAAGGAGAAAAATTTCACACAACCTAACATCCAATTTTTTACAAATTACCTCCATTTTTGGACAACTTCTTGCAATGGCAAATAGAGATTCATCTGTGATAAATGTACCACCAACATTCAGATGCCGTAAAGACTTAGTTCTGGATATCTGTTAGAACAATTGCCATCAAAGAAGCAAAGGGAATTAACATTAGAATTATTCAGTTTCATTGATTTAGTCTGCAAAAGATATGGTAACAACACCCAATGACCAAAGTTAACAATTCATCAACCTGGCGAATGCCAGAGTACTATCACCATGTACAATCTAGTTTGTGAACAACGAAGAACCTCAAATTCCCAGACTTGGATTCCCTGCAGCGCTTCATACGGTGCAACGGCTGCAGGGTTGTTAGATCAAACACATATTTTTTAACTGTGATCCAACGTCCGTGCAGGTGTTGCACCGTGTGCAATACTGCCGAAGATCCAAACACCAAATCCTAACTGTTATTAATTACCACAACTACTAAATCCAAACACCGTGTGGAACGCTACAAGAGATCCAAACACCAAATCCTCCTTTAAAATAAAATTCATCTTATTTTGCAGAAAACCAAAATTTGCAAAATTTAAAACAGGAAGATCTATGCATAATCTCCAAAACCCGAGGAATCTAAGTTTCAGAAACAATACAGCGACGGTGACATACCAGTTTTACAACTCCTTCATCTGTGATGCCAGTCAATCCCCATAATGATATGGATGTAAGATTGCTGATACACTTCGCATATGATATTCTGATAAGTCCGGCATCTGTTATTTGACAACTCCAGCGGCTCCTTGGTCTGAAAAATACAACTAAGACAAATAAATAATGGCATGGATGCTTGACATCATACAATCACAACCATATCCTATCTGCTTGTGTTTGATGACAAGCAATCTAACTCATTATATATGGCATGTTTATGCGAGGCTAAATTAGACCTGACACGAATGCATATCTAATGATATCAGAATATATCATAGATCTGTTAGGCCGCTAGTTATCAGACTACTCGGATCATGTCTCAGATGTCAAGTTTCGAGTGCGAGGTGATACATTAAGAGTCTATATTAGTTAATGATGGATTACATAGTGTTTATTGAGTTGAGACTCAACCTAACATACTCGCAACTATGAAAGGTTATGCAGTTTCAAACAAAGCAGAATGTCCATAGAGTTAAGTATCCAACTATCCCAAAACAAAGATGTTATCAAACTTCTTGCGGGGGTAATTGACTAGTTGCCATTAAATTTTCAATTCAATTCCTCATACACTCAATATTTATCATCCATCTCCAAATTCATAAATTCAATACTAAACTTTTTGACTTTGATATTTAAACAAAGACCATAAAAACAAAGGGACATAGAATTATTATAATCATGAAAAGAAAAACTTACATATCAAGTTTTCTGAGATTGTAGGCATGAGAAACAAGTCTAGAGGTGGAATCATCATCCATCTTCCAACCAGCAAAACTAAGATTCTGTCTCCTTGCCAAAGATTCCTTCACCCCTTGTTTCCATTTCTTGCAAACCTTGCTTGCCCTTACAAAACCATACACAATACATACTACAAACATTAATCAATGAAAAAAAAACCTTATATAGTATGATTCATTTTTTTTTTTTTTGTGACAATTTATATAGTATGATTCATATACAAGTGAATATACTTACTGGGCCAAATCAGTGAAGGAAGTGAATAGAACAAAAATATGAGCCAACAAGTCAATAGGCAAACGATCAATCTCAGCCTCAAGTTCCATAAAGAAGATTCTATTGATTCACCACTTACAAAATAAAGCAAATTAAATTCAACTATATAAGCTTATTGTTTCAATAGTACTTAATTTTTCTCAACCTTAAACTATGTTATGCGTGTTTGAAATGGCTTTTGGTTCCGCTAAGTTAGTTTCTTGTTTAATACAACAATAATAATTCAATCTAACAAGGCATAGCATGAAAAAGTGTCCTCATGTTTTCGTCATCGTTTCATCTTGTCCTTTTTTGTTACATAACTTCCCTCCTACGTGTCTATCCACTTTTGTTCTTTTTTGTCTTTTTCCTTTTGTTATTTAAATTTTTTGTGATATTTACTGTTTTTATTTACACACAAATGCTAGAATCTGTTAACATGGTTACAACAGATTCTGAATCTTGATTGTTTCTTGTCTTTTTAACGGTGTGAGTTTGGGGGCCATAGATGGGTCATGGATGTATTATTATTATTTTTTTTTTTGCGGCAAGGGTACATTATATCTTATCTTATTTAATATTTAAGACTTAACTTAGTCTTTCACAATTTAAAAGGGGTCAATTTAGTAAAAAAAGATTTTTTTTTGGATACCCTTGAGTCTAGTTTTTTTTTTTTGAAGGAACCCTTGAGTCTAGTTTTTTTTTTTTTTTGACAAAAACCCTCGAGTCTAGTTGAATGTTGGTATTTAGTAGGTAAAATTAAATCAAAAATTAAATTTTATTTTAAAATAATTAGATATAAAAAATGGTATAACATAATAAATGAATGATGGTACATATTCAACAAAATTTTAGAGTACCGAAGTGTTCACGTATACGAAAATTAATATCTAAATTAGCTCCCGACGATTTTATATAAGGGAAAAATTAGACCATTCATGAAATTAATCAAAGTTTGATGCTTTAGTTGTTGACATGTCCATTAAAGACAATGAAGTGTTTAAAGATGATAATGTGTCAACTACATATGTCAACCCAAAAAAATGTTGACATGTAAATGATTTGGTTCAATTTGGTCCCTTCGACATTAATATTTTGTGAATTTTGGATTTTCAGTAAAAAAACTAAATTAACCCTTCAAAGTTTTAAGCAAAATAGGAAATCTTTATTTAATTATTTAAACTCTCTCATTTCATTGTAATTAATTTCTCATGTTTGTTCTCTCCTATTTCTTACTCAACCTGTTATGGTCTCTCCCTTTTGAAGCAACCATTAAAAACACTCATTTTTATAAATTTTATCAAATTTTTTACACCCATCTCACTAATTTACACACTTCATTATTCCAAATATTGTTTCCTTAAAAGTTTATTAAGTCAATCCACAAAATTGGGTGCTTAAATGCGTGCCTAGTGTCCACATCATTAATTTTATGATAATACTTAATAAACACCAATTTTCTCCAACCAAGCACCACAAAAGAAATTATTAAGTAGGTCACACAAATAATTCTATATCATTAAATTTCAACAAAATTTTATTTATTTTATTAAAATTTATTAAATGGAACCCGCGAAAAATGAAGAGAGAGATGATGCTTCTATAGCCACCATTCTCTATAGGCACCCATATTATACTTCACAATGGGGTGCCTATTAATGTGGTGTTAAATAGGTGAAGCATCCACCATTGTGGATGGTCTTACATGTTTTGTACCTTAAACATATCATTGTCTTTTTTGTTTCTTTTTTTAAGGATATTCCTTAAGATAATTACAAACTGCCCTTCTATTTATATTTAATTAGAATAGAAACAAAATTGTGTTTTAGTAAAATATAAGTGGGTGTAACTTGCTAATTTACACCTAATATTTTTAGATGGGTGTAAATTAACGGCCTCTTTATATGTCTTTATATGTCTATATAAGAATTATTCCATTACCTAAAAAGCTGTGAAGCCCGAATACGAGATACGATACGGATACGATACTGCACCGATACACCGATACGGGAAAATTTCAAAAATCAAGATACGATACGGCTGGGATACGTTAATAAAAAAATTATATAATTAAATGTACAATATAATTATAACCATTTTTTTAATATGCAAATACATTAACAAACACAGGAAACCAGGCTCATAGCACATTAACATAAATATAAATAATATTGACGATTAAGAGAGTGGTCATTAGTCAATTACATACGCAATATATACCAAAAAGAGCACCATCAGTGCTATACATCAATGCTACACTATATTCAAAAGGAACATTGTTAGTGCTATATTATTTCGATCCAAAAAAGAAGCACTATATCCATAAAAGAACACATCAGTACTAAGAGTTAACACTAATATGTAACTAACTTGTACAATATAATGTTTTATTCTTATTTTTTTAAAAAAAAACAGAAATCAAAATAATATAAAAAAACACAAGTATCCGTGAGTATCGGGATGTATCGGAAAGTATCGGATAATTATTTTTTTAAAAAATAAAATTTAATATTTGGATACTCTCCGGATACGTATCGGAAAGTATCGGGCAGGTATCGGTGCAGGATACGCAGGGGATACGATACGTCATCCATTTTGAAGTATCGGGGCTTCACAGCTAAAAAGAAAGAGAAAAAAAAAAGGAAAAAAGTCAAAAACGAAAAATAGTAAAATTTTCATCCATGCTTATCACGATACCACCCAGCGAGTCACCCACGGGAGTAAGGAGATAGTCTTAGGTGGTCACATGACCAAAAACTTTGATTTGGTCACTAGACACCAAAGCATTGCCAATTTCTTTCTTCTTCTTTTTTTAGTTTTTTTTTCTCTCTCATTGTTGTGGGGTGTCATTCATTGATTGGATGTGACCAAATTCATATTCTTGGTCCAAGACCACCCAAGAATTTTCCCGGGAGTAAGTCATAATCTGTTGATTCCTTATGCATATTATTACTTTATTTTTTATACGAAGAAGCAAATATATTATTATTTTATTATTATTATTACTATTTTTTTGACAAAAAATATATTATAATATTATTTTATAAAACCAAAATGTATCTTATTATGATCAGCATCATCATCATCATTATATACACACACAAAACTTATTTGTTGAATCGACTGATAAATTGGAGACATTCATACATAAATAGAGTGAATAGCCAACTTTGTCCACGAATTTGTAAGGACCAATCAATTTCGTCCCCCCATTTTATCGAAATAGCTAATTAGTTCTTGAATTTAACGGACGTCCATCAAATTCATCCATGCGTCCAATCTCTCCATTAGTGAGGCTGATGTGTCAATCCGCATGCTGTAATGTGATATCCACGTGTCCTACAGTCCTCCACATGTACAAGGACCACTTTGATTGAAACAATTCAAATTTCACTATTCACTTCCAATTTTTTCATTTTTCCTCTTTTACCCATCTTTCCATCCTCACATTTTATTCAGAAACATCAAACCGGTCCTTGACTCTTCTCCTTTCCGCTAAAACCATCATCGTCCTCATCTCTCATCATCTTCATCGATCAACGTTCGAAGTGTCGTTTTGAAGGAAGATTTCGTCGTCTGCGAAGGTAAACCCGTTCCTGTTCGTTTTCTTCATTTTTTGTGACCTTTTTTTCATTTTCGTTTTCATTTTTATCCATTCGTTTTTATGTTTAAACTTCATTTGATGCTTGCTTTGTTGATCACACAGTCACATGTTTACTAGGGTTTGAGTCCATTTTAGGGTTTTTAGTTTATAACTTAAAAATTTGTTGTTTTAATTATTGGTTACTAAAATTGATGAACATGAGATAAATAATGAACCTTTCAAAAAAAAAAAAAAGAGATAAGTAATGAAGGAATTAGTGGTTGATTAACACAGTTTCTAAAAAGGGTACATTCTCTATGTTAATGAATTCTGATTTGCATTATGTTGTTGTTTTGTTTATGATTATGACTAATGTTCCCAAAATCCGTAGGATGGAAGAAAATATCACGCTAATCCTCCATCATGGTGGGGGCTTAGAGCAAGATGTATCAGAGGCTTCAATATGTTCGTGGTGAATTCTGTGTTTGGGAAAAAATGGAAACAAATGAGTTATGTCAGTGGGACATTGAAATGATGGTGAAACATTGCAGAGGATACTTCAAGGTTTCTAAATTGTGGTACTTGAAGCCGTATGAAGGTGCTGCTTCTGATCTCAATATTTGCTTGAATCCATTGAGTACTGATAAACATGTTTTGGATATGGTGCAAGTTGCAAGGGCTAATGTGAATGTAGTGGAAATATATGCACAACATGTGGTGGATAATGACGAGGCTAAACTTGTACCATTATCTTCTGAAGATAGGGAGGAGCTTGGGAGAGCATGATGATCAGGTTCAAAATGCTAAAACTGTAGTTGCTAATGAGGTGCAATAAAATGTTGTTGCTAATGAGGTGTAAGGAAATGATGACTAGGTTCAAAATGTTGTTAATGTTGTTGCTAATGAGGAAGTGTTTGTCATCAATGTTATTGCAAATGAAGTCGTGGCTGGACATGTATGACTGATAGTTTTGCACTATTGTCACAAAATATAAGGATCGATTTGCTAGTAATTGTAATAATTTAGGGACTGATTTGATTGAAAATTTTACTGCAGGGAGTAAGTATAAGGAGGTATGGTACAAGAGGATCAGTTATTTTAATTGAGAGGTCTAAGCAAACACCAGTGAGGGGTCTTGCTCCAGCACATCCAACTACTCCTGGACTTATTAGAGTATCATATCCTGGTTATGGACTCAACCCCAATTCATGGAGCTTATCCCAACACCAGAATTTCCAAAGAAGTGATGAATGAGACCTGTTTAGATTATGGCTTATTTCTCCCCTGACCAACACCAATTCCATTCTTTTTATAGTATTCTAGTTCTTTAGCTTCATCAACCCAGACAAAAAACTCACAATTATTATCATCATCATCCTGTTCAAAGGAAAATCAAAATCAATCATCATTAAACTGTTTTTCCCATACACCCACCACCCATCATTTCAGATTCAATTTGAACAATTTTGAATGAAGAAATTTTGAGGATTTTGGATTTCATATTCAATCAAAACAAATTAGGGTTTGAAGTTTTCAGAATCGGGGAAGAAATGGTTGTTAATTAATGGAAGAAATTTTGGGGATTTTGGACTGTAGATTAGAGATTGAAAAATTAGGGTTCCAATTTTATAGATTCAGGGAAGAAAGAGCCTATGTATAACAGCCATGAACAAGCCAATGATTTTATGCATTTCAATCAAATTCGTCCTTGGAAATTTTTTCACTTTCGGTATATAAGTCCCTGCTTGTGTGGCATATGACATGGCAAGCCACATGAGTGGTAATTAACAGCCCACGTCAACACCGTTAAAACCCCAACTTGACGGAGGAATGAAATTGATTGACATTTGACAAATTCAAGGACTAATTGACTATTTTGACAAATTGGGGGACAAATTTGATTGGTCCTTGCAAATTCAGGGAGAAAGTTGACTATTCACTCTACATAAATACGTATCTATAATTTGAAATAATAATAAAAATTGAAAAAAGACCTGAACGGAAAAAAAACTGAAAGCGACAAAAGTTTTTTTTTTATTTGACAAAAACTGTCTCATGTGACAAAAGTTGGTGCCCCAAACAATAAAAATAGATTATAAACAAGCGTTTTAAAATATTTTGACTTTGACTTTGATTCTCGAAAATATTGAAGTTGGAAAAAAATAGTCCTTTTTTTGACGACAAGTTAATATGTTAATTATTATTTAGTTGTTTTTCTTTGTAATGACTTCAACATGAACCTCCAACTCTTTAACTCTTAGCCAACGCGAAAAAAATTTTTACTTAAAAGTGTTTTGAGGACTTAATTTATTCCTAGACAAATTATCAATAACCATTTGAAAACACACACACAAGTGAATAAGTTGGGGTTCAAACCCAAATCACAATGTCATGTCTAGCAATTTTGATATTTTTGTCGGTTAAGATATGACTTTTGGACTAAATGTATGACTTTATAGCCTTAAGAAACGAAGTTCAATCCCATCCTTGACAATTGTAAAATGGACATTAATTTCACCTATATAAAAGTGTTTCAATATTTATTTACTTATTAAGAAATTATTTTATGCATAATATTTTAAAACTCTGAGTGCTTTTATATATATTTGACTGATTTATAAGATACAATTATTTTTACAATTGCACGTAGAGCATACCCCTTTCACACAAAAAAAAGTATTGGTTATATGAAAAAAATTAAAATAAAAAATGTTTTACCATAAAGAAAAGGTTGATAACGGACACGGGGGATGCATTGTGACAAAATATTAGTCAAAAGTCAGTCATTTAGAATTTATTACCAGTATTAAGTGCATGTACCATGAAACTAATTTCTAAAAAATATTTTGACATGAATTAAAAATAATATATAAGCCTGGTTGAGACCCTCAAATTTTCTCTATAAATTGAAGCTCTCACTAGTGTCATTTTACCTTTCATATTGCCTATTGAGAAGGGAGAGAGCATAGTGCGAGAGAAACCATCAATGTGATTGAGAAGTAGTGATCATCAATACTTTCTCGTGTTTAGCATCAACCAGTTCTCGTATCTGCTCATCTATTTAGGTATATATTCTTGAACTTTCATTTTCATGTATGAATTTAATCTACTTAAAAAAATTGTATGAAATTAATCACTGGATATGAATCTAGTAATATTGTATGCAATTAATCTGCTTCACACAACCACCTGTTTCTGTTCATGTGTTTTTCATGGTTTGGCTTGGTTTTTGCATGTTTTTTTCTTTGTTAATTTTATTTATATGTGCATGTGTTTTTGTTATCCCCCACCCCTCATGTGATTACTTGATCAACTAATTGATTGATCTATCAATCTTATTTTCGAAACTTTAATCTTTAGTCTATGAATTTATTTTGTCTGTATGATTTTGATGTCCTTGAATTTGGGCCTTTACACTATGTGAAAATAAATTTAATATTTTTATCTTTACACAAATTTTGTATCTTTACACTATGGAATTTAATAAATTTAATTTAATAGCAACACTTTTTTTTTTGTTTTGAAAAAAGAGGATAGAGACACATTTTTATATAATATTTATACTTCGGATAAGAAACATGTTTATTAAACGGTGTGCAACACACACTATCTCATGATAGAAAAAATGTAAGCAAAAGAATAGAGTGTAAAAACATCAATTTATATTTCTAACCTTTTAAATAATTATCTATGTTTGCTATCCGGCAACATGACAATCATCTATTTTCAATTACTTTCATTTTATCAAATTATTATCGATGTCTACATGTTAGCCTTAGTATCTTATGCCTATGTTTATGTTAACATATAGTTGTTGTTATTGTGTGCATGCAGGTAGGAAGAAAGAATGGCCCATCAAGATAGGCCTAGTGGTTCTACATCACCACCACGACCACCACCGCCTTCAAATCCATCACCGAGTAATGACCGGCCAAACCCTCCTCGTGGGTACATGCGTCCATCACCGAGTAATTACCGGCCAAACCCTCCTCGTCGGATGCAAACATTGTCACAGATTCCAGTTCCTGATCTTTGGGCAGCGAGGAATAGGCTCACGGAAGAGGTATATATACTTTCTTAATTACTTGTGAATATTTTTGGTTGAGAATACTTGTCAATTAATTTAATGTTAATAATGTGCTTAATTTTCAAATATTCTTGATTTATTTACCATTGATTCTTAGTCGAAACTAATAAGTGATAGTAGCGTTTAATTTGTAGTTACATAGTGTGTTCAAGAACTGTTGTGTCACTTGCTATTCGGTTATTGGTGTGATGAGAAAATGTTCATAAGCGGTGTGTATTGATTTATGTTTAACCTAAATTTTAATATTATTTATTTAGGTTATGTATTGAATATTAATTTGTAGTGATCTAGTGTTACTATTCTGCAATCATGTGCAGATTTAATATTACAATGAATTAGAAATGATGAAAAGTGTATCTGTTATTTGTTAGAAATTTATCATAGAAATCTTTTTTTTTTTCTTTAAGGAATTTATCATAGAAATCTATATATCTTAATTGATATGTTTATTAATTTAGAATTCATAAGTAAAATATGGTAATTGGGTTTAACAGTGTAGCAAATTTTTAGCTCCCTACAACACATTTCTCTTATATTGATTTAAAGTCTTTAGTGGTTGGCAAGGAATGACATATTCTTTACTAATGAAAATTCACATTACTTCGTTTTCATGTATTTTGCAAATATATGTCACACAGGCATTGGCAAATGAATCTCCAGAACTCACTGATAATTCAGAGACCAGTGAGGACGAGTCAGAGACTAGTGAGGACGAGGTAAATGTTATGTAATTATTACTTGTCTTATTTTTTTCTTCACATTGTTTGCTCAATTTTTTACAAGATCATATTCAATTGAAAATAATGAATTAAATTAACGTATACAGATAACTGAAGCCCTTGAAAGTGAAATGGGAATTACAGAGCAGGAAATCCTAAGGCATATCCAACAGGTTACTTACCAGTCCTGCCCTAATGAAACAAACACCCAGAACCAAACCTGCACCATATGCCAGGTGAGACCAATTTATCTTAATAAAGAATTGACACCGCTATTCTTTTTTTTTTTTTGGTCAAGCAGTTTAGTAGCTAGAGAAATTTACCTTAACGGCGAATAAGTGGGGGTATCCGGGATTTGAACCCTGATCCATGCATATATTATGCATTATGAATAAGTGGGGGTATCCGGGATTCGAACCTCGATCCATGCATATATTATGCATTATCTCTTACCAAGTGAGCTAAGCTCACGAAGACTTATTACATTAAATTGACACTGCTATTCTATTGAGCTGATTTTGTACGAATGAGGTGAACTAAATATTAAAATCCTAATATATGAGCTTGTTCTAGTCTCATAATCTGCCCATTTTTATGTTATTAGGAAGACTATGTGGAGGGGGAGAGAATTGGAAGACTCGATTGTATGCATATCTTTCATCTTGACTGCATCAAACAATGGTTGGAGCGAAGGAATGTTTGTCCAATCTGTAAGGAGACAGCTCTGGAAATTGATGAAGATGGGGATGCATAATTGCTTGATGTTGCCTCAAAACTTTATTTTGTTATCAGTATTAAGAAGGTCTCTTCGGATGATGTTTTCGTATCCTGCTTTATCTCATTTTAATAATTGAAGGATTTTTTTATTTTTTTATGATGTAATTTTGTTTACATGATGAAAAGCCATCCCAAACAGTATACATTTTACCGTTTTGTTTCAATCAGTTGCATAATAAGTGAGTTAGAGAAATCACTTAGACAATAATATTGCTCACCGCCTCTTTTTTATATTGTTATCTTATGTTATCCACTCTTTTATGTGATCAAGTTTGTTACAAAATATTTTCTACCATTTTTACTTTACATTGCTGAACTTGAAATACCTTCTTGAAGTGTGATGAAGAGTCATATTTCATGAAAAATGGATGTTGAGCAACATACAAGTGAGATGATATTGTATATCCAATATCTTAAAATTTTGGATAAAGATGTAGTAATGAAACCACTTGTGTGGTTATTTAAATTCTAATATGTTGATCCAGACACCCCTCATGATCCAATTGTTATATTAGAGTCGATGATATGATTAAAGTGTATGTGAAAGCAAAAGCTTTCTCTGTTTGAGGGGGAACTATACTCAAATAATGATTGCATGAACCCACACCGAAGATTATTGGCATGTCAAGTAAGTTATAAGTTTTACACTGGATTGAAAAGTAGATGTTGATATATTAGTGAGATGATCCATAAACCTCATGCTTTTAGGTTTTAAATGAAGATACAATGTACAAACAACATGTGTGATTGTTAATAACTTGATCTTTAGACTCCTCTCAAAATCCAGAACTAAGAGAGAGATTGTTGATATATCAAGTGTGGGACTCCATATAGCCGATGTATTGAGATTTTTGGTGAAAATGTAGTGTTAAAATTTATGTTATTGCTTTTAACTCATGCGATGATTTGTGGCTTCCTTCAAACATAAATGAACCACGCCCAAGACACTAATTTTATCTTTTCTAGCAGAGTACCAAATGCTCGAGAATCCAGCACCCTCTAAGAATAGCTTCACTCCTCAACATATCCAAAGTGAGCTTGTGATGAGTGCTAACCAAAAGAGAAATCTCACCTCTTATACTTCTTTTATCCCTAATGACACTCCAAATTGTACAAGATCAAGCACACTAACAATATTGTTGAAGTGCCTTCTATACGATATAGCCTTCACCTTGAATCAATATGCATACTATAACTTATTTAATTTAATGCTCAACAAATCAATAATGCAACTGAAAACTTTAGATGCTGCATTTTCATAATTACCCCATCAATAATAATTAGAATATTTTGCAGTGAATGCGTGAAACTTGCTAGGATTTCATATATATATATATATATATTTCTGTTTTGGTGCACTCTGATGTCGGTGGTTCTATTGTTGCATCAGATATTTTTTTTTTCTTCATCATTTAGGAAAAGTTGTTATTTTACTGTCGAATAATTTTAATTTTGCAAGTATATTGCTTGAGGACAAACAACTTGGATTTTGTACAAAGTGTGCAAGTATATTGCTAGGAGCTGTGCACTGCTCATCGATGAAAAAGGATCAAGTGTACAAGAACTGGATTTTGTACGAAGTGTGTATTGAGTTGCACGTCACGCAACATGGAAATCAGGTTCGAAGAAAAATAGTATTGCGAGTCCATTTTAATATAACCAAACTTTGAATACATATTTTTCGCTATAATTTATTCACAATTTCATTAACATATAGTTTTAAACCCTATTGTAAAATATGAAACAACTTAAAATAAAATTAAAATATGTGAAAAATTGCTAGAGTCGATAAAGTTTTACTCTAAATTATAAAATAATAATAAAATATTTAAATTTAATTATCATTGATATTTAAAGTATAAAGAAATTAAGTTAATTTTTCTTAAATGGTGGTTCAAAATTAGTTTATATCATAAAAATATTTATTTATTCTAAAATAGATTAACATGTAGTGCATATTTAATTACTAAGGAATGAGGTTGTAATTCAAGTATCTCATAGGGGTGGGGAGTATAAATTTTACTTTTCAAGAGACCCCTGTCATTCAAGCTTCTCTTACGAAAGGGGAGTGTAATTTACTCTAAAAAAAATTTAAAAAAATTGATGCATTTACACTACACAAGAAAAATGTTGTCTTCTAAGGAGCAAACATTGTTTTCCATCCTTAAAAAAAAAAAAACATTGTTTTCCAAGAAAATGATATCCCTCGTATAACCTCAAGAAATGAAGTTCAATTTCATATGACAAAGTAGTCAAATGATCATCAGTGTCACCTATATTAAAAATAATTTACCCTTTCCCAATTTTTTTTGAATATATATATATATATTAAGATATTGTTTTATGAATGTTTTATATTTTAAAATTATAAGTGCTATTATATGTATTTGACTGATTTATTTGGTATGATTATTTTTGTCCCAATATTTTTTGGTCAAATCTTTTTTTCCTAATATTAAAAAGGTACCGGTTATATGAGTAGTAAAAAAGTATTTTTTCGGTCAAGATTTATTTTTGAAAATTTTAAAATTATAAATGCTTTTTTTTTTTAAGGAAAAATTATAAATGCTATTATATGTATTTGACTGATTTATATGGTATGATTATTTTTTTCCTAATATTTTTTTTTGTCAATTTTTTTCCTAATATTAAAAAGGTAACAATTATATGAGAAATAAAAAAGTATTTTTTCCGTCAAGATTTATTTTTTTACCATTTCCTAATATTAAAGAAGGTAACGGTTATACGAGAAATAAAAAAGTAGTTCTTTGGTCAAGATTTTTTTTTTAAAAATAGAGAGGTTTTTTTTATTATTAGGGGGGATGTATTTAGATAAATATCAGTCATTTGCCAGCCGTGTATATATACAATGAAATATAATAATATTATATTTATATATATATATATATATATAGCTCTCTCTGGTGTCATTCTTGCCTTTCATATTGCTTATAGAGAAAAGAGTTGAGTGCGAGATACAATCAGTGTGATTGTGCAGTAGTAGTCACCAACTTTTGGTTTTAGCATCAACAAACTCTCGTATCCACTCATTTACTTAGGTATATACTCTTGAACTATCATATTCATCTATGAAATCAACTATTGGATATGAATATAATAATATTACAATAGTGTGTGTATATGTGTGTGTGTGTGTGTGTGTGTGTGTGTGTGTCACACGACCACATGATTCTGTTCATTTTGGTGTTTTAAGGTTGAGTTTGGTTTATGCATGCTTGTTATTTTTGTTATTCTATTTTTTTAATCTTGTGTATATGTGCATGTGTTTATGTTATGCCCCTTCTTCTTTGGTTTCTTGATCAGCCAATTGATTGGCCATTTAATCTTTATTTTGAAACCCTTAATTTTTTTCCAAGAATATACTTTGTGTGTGATTTTGCTGTTCTACAATTTAGGCTTTTACTTGTGAAAATAAATTTAAAATTTTTAAATTTACACATATTGTATGTTCGAAATTTTATGCACACTTACTCTTATACTTATTCTCATTATAATCAGAAAACTAAGTAAAAAATAATAATAATCCGAAAACAATATTTTTATTCTGGATTTTTAAAATTATCATGATGAAAGAGGATAGACACAAAGGATATCATGTTTTTACATACTTCAGATCAAAAATATTCAGTGACATATTAGTGTTCAAAATTATAGTCATCTATATATGTGATTACGTTCATTTTATCAAATTATTATTGATGTCTACATATCACCGTTAGCGCTATGACAATATCACATGTCTATGTTTGTGTTGATATATGTGTATATATATAATTGTTATTGTGGCCTACATGCAGGTAAGAAGCTAGAATGGCACATCAATTTCGTTTAGGAAATTGGCTAAGAGAGGAGAGCAGCCCAGTTCGCGAAGCAAGGCAATTAAGATATATGAGGCTAATCAATTCTTCAGATAATCATGCTTCTTCTTCCTCCTCTTCTCCTCCAAGATTATTTAGTTCATCTCTTGGCATGGTTCCTACTAGTTACAATGCTTTGGGGGGTAGTAGCAGCAACAACACCAACAACACTAGCACTAATTCCCACTTCATCAATGGAGGACTGGCATGTGCCTCGTTCATCCCGGCTAGAGAAACTGGAGTTGAACCTGCTGTAGGATATGAGTACCAAAGAAGTGGAGCTGCTGCAGTAAATAGTAGTAATGCTAATTCCATTTCATCATTCTATAGAGGAATTAACACCACCACCACCACCACCACTACTGGTGGTCCTAGCAACGATGATGATCCACGTCGTGCTAATTTATTGTTAAAGAGAAGCAGATCACCAAATGCATTAAATAGAGGTGAAACTTCTGCTCAAGGTTCACAGGGTGATGAAAGTTCTAGTAGAAGACGCACCCTTCCTTCTTCTTTTCATACTCACCAAGACAACGTCAACATGTCGTAATCATCTTCATCAACATCTTGGAGGGACTTTGACAACATGATGAATGAAGCTGCTCTTGCACGTGCAGGACCAAGTACCTATGGTACTACTTCTGCTACTTGGTCTCCACTATATAGTCCTCCTCGTGGTACAATAGGTCTTTTTGAAGATGATCGTCCAATTCCATATCATAATGCACCTCATTCTGATTTTCTCACTGAGCCTCTTGATATTCCTAGCATGTTACGTCGTCAAGAGCATCCTAGGACAAACTTCAACATAGGAAGACACAATCCTTCTCCTGCCTCTAGATCCGCCTCTGCATCATTTCTATATCCCTCTACAACAACAGGTGGAGCAAGAGGTTCTTCTTCTCGTAGCATAAGCCGGAGGCAGAATAATAACAATAACTTGGATGTCTTTGATCTTATTCATGAACAACGAATGGATGAAGCATATGCTGAAAACATGATAAATGTTGAACAACATGTAAGGATATTGCCAGGAGGCCGTGTAAATCGATTTAGTGTACCGGCTATTAACCTTGGGATGCCTAGTAGTTTTGTACCACCACGACAACCACACCTGCCTTCAGATCCATCATCGAGTAATTACAGGCTAAATCCTCCTCCACCTCCTCCTAGATCGAGGTTTAGTACTGTTGAACAAACTGGTGAGTACGTGCAGACCAATTCAACATTCGCAAGATCAGAGAATTCATCTCGTCCTGGCGGTAATAACCGCATTTTCATTTCAACTTCTAATGAACTTAGGGAAGAGAGGAACGCTCTCAGGGATGAGGTATATATACTTTCTTAATTACTTGTGATTATTTTTGGTTGTTCATTCGTATAAATGAATTTAGTGTTTAATAATATGCTTCACTTTCAAATATTCTGGATTTATTTTCCATGATTAATTGTTAGTTGAAACTAACAAGTGAAAGTATTTAATTTGTAATTATATATTGTGTTGCCATATGTATTGGATGTGGAGATTTAATATTGCAATGAATTGGAAATGATGATAACTGTGTTGTATTGATATAAACTATAATTAAGTTGATAGAAATCCATCCTAGGAGTCCAACAACATGCGGGAAATAGGTTGAAAAAAATGTGTATAAGTGATATTTTTGAAAGAGTGTATTAAAGCTTAGCTTAAGATCTATTGTGCCCCTTCAACATTTTTTTTTGTTGTTGTTGTGTCAATGTCTATTCGATCGGTCACCACTACTTGGTCACCTGAGTCACACATTAAATGTCTAGATATTAGTATGAGGAGGTGTGTCAATAGTTTCATATTGAACAAGATATGACATGTCAATTTATTTATAGTGGTGGGTATTAAATTATGTTTAATCCAAATTCTAGGAATAGTTATTTATGTCATGAATTGGGTATTGCTTTGTAGTGATCTAGTGTTATTAACGACCATTTTATGATCGTCACTAATGAAATTCGAACAATGGGTCTTAAGTTTACATTGAAATTCTAACATGAATAAACTCTTACCACCGAACAATCACTTCAAGTGTAAATTTAATATTACATTGACGAATGAAAAATGAAGAATAACATATTTGTTAGTTGTATTCATATAATTAAGTTGTTAAATTTCTATCCTACACATCTATATCTTCTGTTGATTAATTTTGCATTCATGAGTCAAATACGACTTTAACATTTGGGTATGAAATGTATCAGATTTTTAACACCATACATCATCTTCGCAACGGTGGCTCTGCGCGTATAGAGGTAATTAAATTTTCACTTAAATTATATACATTTTCTTACATTAATCACTTTAATACTTTTTCTGATATTATTACACCTACCAAGTCATTTTAAACACACATATGTCTCTTTCATTGATTTATAGTCTACTGGTTGGCATGGAAGAGAATATTCTTTACTACAAAAAATTCATATCATCACTTACTTTAATTTATTTTGCAAATATATGTCACATAGGACTTGTTATTACTTGACTGCTCAATTGTGCTAAACCTATTGGACTCTCAAGAACTCATGGATCAAATGAATGATTCAGATGACTGGCCGTACGAGGTAAAACTTATGTAATTATTAACATATAATTAATATTTTTTGCTCAATTTCATATACAAGTAGCTAGCTATAGTTTGTCTTAATTATGATTAGAAGATCATATTCAATTGAATGTAATGAATTAAATTAACATATAGATAATTTCGGCACTTGAGAGTGATCAATCGGAGAGTGTCGAGATAGGACTGACAGAACAAGAAATCTTGAGGTACATTCAACAGGAAACTTATCGGATCAATCTTGAGGAAACAAGTACTCAGAATCAAACATGTACCATATGCCAGGTGAGGCCAACTACATGTTTCATTCATCAATTAATTGAGTGTAATCAAACACATGAAATTTCAAAATTTAGGTCAACACAATTTACACGGAAAAAAAAACATCTCTTATTTTGTCACTCCAAAGTGTTTAGAGATGGTAAAATTAAAGAGTAGTTTTATTTAATAGATATTTCTTATTTTTGTATGTGATTCACCTTTTTACAATAACATGTATAAGAGATTGTTTTTCTCTTTTTTAGTGATAGATGGGAAAGCATTGATTTACTTGTTTCTTTCTTTTTGAAATGTCATTTCTATTGCCTCAAAATTTGATTTCACATTTATTTGTTAGTAATTAATTTAGTTTGTGATTTAACTTTTTCTAATAGCACATGAAACTCTTGGGAACATGATAATGAGAAAATCAAAGTCCCACATTGAAAAAAATCTTAATTATTTTTTTTTATAAAAAGTCACACCTATATTGTTTTGTTTTTGACGAAGTGACTCTTATATTCTAACAAGCTGATTTTGTAAGAATAGTTGAACTAAATATTAAAATCCTAAAACCTAAGGATGTTTGAGTCTCGTAACCGACATTTTTCATGTTTATTAGGAGGACTATGTAGCAGGAGAGAGAATTGGTAGACTTCAGTGTGTGCATATCTTTCATCTTGACTGCATCAAACCGTGGTTGGAGTTGAAGAATGTTTGTCCTATCTGCAAGCAGATAGCACTAGAAATTGATGAAGACGAGGAATAGAACATAGATGAATAATTGCTTACTTTACAAGTTGCCTGAAAACTCTTTTGTTATGTGTTTTTGAGTTTATCCTACTTTATCTTTTTTCAATTATTGAACACTTTTTATATCATGCAATTGAGTTTACATGATTTAATTACATTCAAAATATTATATATTTTACCGTGCCGTTTGAATTAGTTGCATGATAAGTGAGTTACAAAAGAATTTTTTGCTATATAAGCGTGAGTCACATTTCAAGAAAAATAGATGTTGAGCAACATATAAACGAGATGATGTTGTATATCCAATATCTTAAAATTTTAGATAAAGATGTAGTGATGAAACCACTTGTGTGGTTGTTTAAATTCTCTAATATGCTAATCCACACTCCCCTCATGATCCAATCGTTGTATTAGTGTCAATGATTTGATTAAAATGTATGTGAAAGCAAAAGCTTTCTCTGTTGGAGGGGGAGCATACTCAACTGAATGGATGAACCCACACCGAAGATTATTGGCATGTCAAGTGAGTTATAAGTTTTACACTGGATTGAAAAGTGGATGTCGATATATTAGTGAGATGATCTATAGACCTCATTCTTTTAGGTTTTGAATGAAAATACAATGTACAAACAACTTGTGTGATTGTTCTTAACTTGATCTTTAGACTCCTCTCAAAATCCAGAACTAAGAGAGATTGTTGATATATCAGGTGTGGGACTCCATATAACCGATGTATTGAGATTTTTGGTGAAAATGTAGTGTTAAAATTTATGTGATTGATTTTAACTCATGCGATGACTCGTGGCTTCCTTCAAACATAAATGAGAAATATATTTTATCTTTTCTATAAGAGTACCGATCCTCGAGAATCCAGCACCCCCTTAAGAATTGCTTTACTCCTCAACATATCCAAAGTGAGCTTGTGATCAGTGCAAACCAAAAGAGAAATCTCACCTCTTATACTTCTTTTATCCCTAATGACCCTCCAAATTGTACAAGATCAAGCACACTAACAATATAATATTGCTGAAGCGCCTTCATATAGCCTTCACCTTGAAATCTCTAAATTTAGGTTTGTATAACTTATTTAATTTTTTTTTTGAAGGAAACTTATTTAATTTAATGCTCAACAAATCAATAATGCAACTTAAAATTTTAGATGCTGCATTTAATTTCATAATTACCGCATCAATAATAATTAGAATATTTTGTAGCGAATGCGTGAAACTTGCTAGGATTTCATGTATACCTTTTTTTCTCTATTTTGTTGCCCTGTGATGTCGGTGGTTCTATTGTTGCATCAGATAAAGACTTTGGTTTTTTTTATTTTATTTTAATTTTTTATATTTTTTATCATTTAGGAAAAGTTGTTAATTTACTGTCGAATTTTAATTTTGTGAGTGTATTGCTTGAGGACAAACAAAAGTTCAAGTGGGGGATGTGATGATAGTCAATCATATATAGTCTTTTTAACATCATTTTGGAGCATTTTAAAGTCTTTTTTTTTTAACAAAGTTATCATCTATCTTAGTTGATTCTATGTAAATAATTCAATGGATGAGCATCAGAGTAATTCGAAGCACAAAGCCTTGAACCACATTAAATCATACAAACCAGACAACTCAGTGTGGTCGTGTTATGCTTTTTACAAGATTAATCAAGTGATTTCTTGGAGTATAGTAACAACAAACGTTTCAGTGACGAGAAGTGGGAAAAAAGATGAAGAATTGAGGAAGGATAAGCTATTATCTCATGTGTGATGCATGCTAGGATCTGTGCACGCTCATCCATGAAAAAGGATCAAGTGTACAAGAACTGGATTTTGTACGAAGTGTGTATTGAGTTGCAAGTCACGCAACATGTAAATCAATTTCGAAGAAAAATAATATTGCGAGTCCATTTTAATATAACCAAACTTTGAATACATATTTTTCGCTATAATTTATTCACAATTTTATTAACATATAGTTTTAAACCCTATTATAAAATATGAAACAACTTAAAATAAAATTAAATTATGTGAAAAATTGCTAGAGTCGATAAAGTATAGTTATTTAAAAATGAATTTTTTACTCTAAATTATAAAATAATAATAAAATATATAAATTTAATTATCATTGACATTTAAAGTATAAAGAATTTAACTTATTTTTCTTAAATGGTGGTTCGAAATTAGTTTAATCATAAATTTTTTATTTATTCTAAAATAGATTAACGTGTAGTGTATATTTAATTATTAAGGGATGAGGTTGTAAAAAAAAAAAGCATCTCACGGGGGAGTGGAGTATAAATTTTACTTTTCAAAGGATGAGAGTATAATTCAAGCTTCTCTTACGAAAGGGGAGTGTAATTTACTCTAAAAAAATTGAAAAATATTGATGCATTTACACTACAAGAAAAAATGTTGTCTTCTAAGGAACATTGTTTTCCAAGAAAATGATATCTCTGATATAATCTCAAGAAATGAAGTTCAATTTCATATGACAAAGTAGTCAAATGATCATCAGTGTCACCTATATTAAAAATAATTTACCCTTTCCCAATTATTATTTTTTGAATATTTATATATTAAGATATTGTTTTTATGAATGTTTAATATTTTAAAATTATAAGTGCTATTATATGTATTTGACTGATTTATATGGTACGATTATTTTTTTCCTATTAATTTTTTTGGTCAAATCTTTTTTCCTAATATTAAAAAGGTAACGGTTATTTTATATATTAAGATATTGTTTTTATGAATGTTTAATATTTTAAAATTATAAGTGCTATTATATGTATTTGACTGATTTATATGGTACAATTATTTTTTTCCTATTAATTTTTTTGGTCAAATATTTTTTCCTAATATTAAAAAGGTAATGGTTATATGAGAACAAAAAGAGTATTTTTTGGTCAAGATTTATTTTTTAATATTTTAAAATTATATATGCTTTTTTTTAGGGAAAAATTATAAATGCTATTATATGTATTTGACTGATTTATATGGTATGATTACTTTTTTCGTAATATTTTTTTTTGTAATTTTTTTCCTAATATTAAATAGGCAACGGTTATATGAGAAATAAAAAGTATTTTTCTGTCAAGATTTTTTTTTTACCGTTTCCTAATATTAAAGAAGGTAACGGTTATATGAGAAATAAAAAAGTAGTTTATTGGTCAAGAAAAAAAATGTTTTACAATAGAGAGATTTTTTATTATTATTATTATTACAGGGGGATGTACTTAGATAAATATTAGTCGTTTGCCAGCCATGTCATCCTTGCCTTTCATATTGCTTATAGAGAAAAGAGTAGAGTGTAAGAGATACAATCAGTGTGATTGAGCAGTAGTAGTCACCAACTTTTGGTTTTTAGCATCAACAAACTCTCGTATCCACTCATTTACTTAGGTATATACTACCATATTCATCTATGAAATCAATTATTGGATATGAATATAATAATGTTACAATAGTGTATGTATATATGTGTCACATGACCATCTGATTCTGTTCATTTTTGTGTTTTAAGGTTGAATTTGGTTTATGCATGTTTGTTATTTTTGTTAATCTATTTTTTTTAATCTTGTGTATATGTGCGTGTTTATGTTATACCCCTTCTTCTTTGGTTTCTTATTAATTTTCAAACCCTTGTTTTTTTTTCCACGAATATACTTTGTGTGTGATGATGTTCTACAATTTGGGATTTTACTTGTGAAAATAAATTTTAAATTCTTAGATTTACACATATTGTATGTTCAAAAATTTATGCACACCTACTCTTATACTTATTCTCAGTATAATCAGAAAACTAAGTCAAAAAAAATTATAATTCGAAAACAATATTTTTATTCTGGATTTTTAAAATTATCATGATGAAAGAGGATAGACACAAAGGATATCATGTTTTTATATACTTCATATACTTTAGATCAAAAATATTCAGTGATATATTAATGTTCAACATGACAGTCATCTATATATGTGATTACGTTCATTTTATCAAATTATTATTATTCGTGTTGATATATATATATATATATATATATATATATATATATATATATATATATAATGTTATTGTGGCCTACATGCAGGTAAGAAGCTAGAATGGCACATCAATTTCGTTTAGGAAATTGGCTAAGAGAGGAGAGCAGCCCAGTTCGCGAAGCAAGACAATTAAGATATATGAGGCTAATCAATTCTTCAGATAATCATGCTTCTTCTTCCTCCTCTTCTCCTCCAAGATTATTTGGTTCGTCTCTTGGCATGGTTCCTACTAGTTACAATGCTTTGGGGGCTAGCAACAGCAACAACACCAACAACCCTAGCACTAATTCCCATTTCATCAATGGAGGACTGGCACGTGCGTCATTCATCCCAACTAGAGAAACTGGAGCTGGACCAGCTGTAGGATATGACTACCAAAGAAGTGGAGCTGCTGCAGGAAATAGCAATAATGCTAATTCCATTTCATCATTCTACAATGGTATTAAAACCACCACCGCTATCGCTGGTCCTAGCAATGATGATCCACGTCGTGGTAATTTATTGTTTAAGAGAAGCAGATCACCAAATGCATTAAATAGATGTGAAACTTCTGCTCAAGGTTCACAAGGTGATGGAAGTTCCAGTAGAAGATGTACTCTTCCTTCTTCTTTTCATGCAAATCATGACAACATCAACATGTCTTCATCATCTTCATCAACATTTTGGAGGGACTTTGACAACACGATGAACGAAGCTGCTCTTGCACGTGCAGGACCAAGTACTTATGGTACTACTTCTGCTACTTGGTCTCCACTTTATAGTCCTCCTCGTGGTACAATAGGTCTTTTTGAAGATGATTGTCCAATTCCATATCTTAATGCATCTCATTCTGATTTTCTCACTGAGCCTCTCGATATTCCCAGCATGTTACGTCGTCAAGAGCATCCTAGGACAAACTTCAACATAGGAAGACACGATCCTTCTCCTGACTCTAGATTTGCCTCTACATCATTTCTATATCCCTCTACAACAACAGGTGGAGCAAGAGGTTCTTCTTCTCGAAGCACAAGCTGGGGGCAGAATAATGACAATAACTTGGACATGTTTGATCTTATTCATGAACAACGAATAGATGAAGCATATTCTGAAAACATGATAAGTGTTCAACAACATGTAAGGTTTTTGCCAGGAGACCGTGTAAATCGATTTAGTGTTCCAACGATTAATCTTGAGATGCCTAGTAGTTTTGTACCACCAGGACAACCACCCTCGCCTTCAGATCCATCATCGAGTAATTACCGGCTAAATCCTCCTCCACCTCCTCCTAGATCGAGGTTTAGTACTGTTGAACAAACTGGTGAGTACATGCACACCAATTCAACATTCACAAGATCAGAGAATCCATCTCGTCCTGGTGGTAATAACCGCATTTTCATTTCAACTTCTGATGAACTTAGAGAAGAGAGGAACGCTCTCAGGGATGAGGTATATATACTTTGTTAGTTAATTGTGATTATTTTTGGTTGTTCATTAGTATAAATGAATTTAGTGTTTAATAATGTGCTTCACTTTCAAATATTCTGAATTTATTTTCCATAATTAATTGTTAGATGAAGTTAATAAGTGATAGTATTTAATTTGTAATTATATAGTGTGTTGCTATATGTATGGATATGGAGATTTAATATTGCAATGAATTGGAAATGATGATAAGTGTGTTGTATTGATATAAACTACAATTAAGTTGATAGAAATCCATCCTAGAAATCTATCTTGATTGATATGTTTCTTCTTAAAAAAACTGGTTACCTCATTTAATTGTTAGGAGTCCAACAACTGGTGAGAAATAGGTTGAAAAAAATGTGTACAAGTGATTTTTTTTAAAGAGTGTATAAGTGATAGATATGTTGCTCTCCTTACAAATTAATTTTGCAAAGATGAATTAGGCCAAAAGTTGAATTTAAGATGGTATTAAAGCTTAGCTTAAGATCTATTGTGCCCCTCAACAAGTTCTTGTTGTGTCAATGTCTATTCGATTGGTCACCACTGCTTGGTCACATGAGTCACACATTAAATTTCTAGATATTATTGTGAGGAGGTGTGTCAATAGTTTCATATTGAACAAAATATGACATGTCAATTTATTTATAGTGGTGGGTATTAAATTATGTTTAATCCAAATTCTAGGAATAGTTATTTATGTCATGAATTGGGTATTGCTTTGTAGTGATCTAGTGTTACTAATGACCATTTTATGATCGTCACTAATGAAATTCGAACAATGGGTCTTATGTTTACATTGAAATTCTAACATGAATAAACTCTTACCACCTAACAATCACTTCAAGTGTAAATTTAATATTACATTGACAAATGAAAAATGAAGAATAACATATCTGTTAGTTGTATTCGTATAATTAAGTTGCTAGATTTCTATATCTTCTGTTGATTAATTTTGCATTCATGAGTCAAATACGACTTTAATATTTGGGTATGAAATGAATCAGATTTTTAGCACCGTACATCATCTTCGCAACGGTGGCTCCGTTCGTATAGAGTTAATTAAATCTTCACTCAAATTATACATTTTCTTACATTAATCAATTAAATAAATACTTTTTCTGATATTATTACATCTATCAAGTCATTTTAAACACACACATGTCTCATTTACTTGATTTAAAGTCTTTAGTGGTTGGCAAAGGAGAGAATATTATTTACTACAGAAAATTCACATCACTTTAATTTATTTTGCAAATATATATATGTCACACAGGACTTGTTATTACTTGGCTACTCAATTGTGCTAAATCTATTGGACTCTCAAGAACTCATGGATCAAATGAATGATTCAGATGACTGGCCGTACGAGGTAAAATTAAACTTATATAATTATTAATACATAATTAATATTTTTTTCCTTCATATTTTTTGCTCAATTTCATAAACAAGTAGCTAGCTAGAGTTTAGCTTAATTATGATTAAAAGATCATATTCAATTGAATGTAATGAATTAAATTAACATATAGATAATTTCGGCACTTGAGAGTGATGAATGGGAGAGTGTCGAGACAGGACTGACAGAACAAGAAATCTTCAGATACATTCAACAGGAAACTTATCGGATCAATCTTGAGGAAACAAGTACTCAGAATCAAACATGTACCATATGCCAGGTGAGGCCAACTACATGTTTCATTCATTAATTAATTAAGTGTAATCAAACACATGAAATTTCAAAATTTAGGTCAACATAATATACATGAAAAAAAAAAATCATCTCTTATTTTATCACTCCTAAGTGTTTAGAGATGGTATAAGAGATTGTTTTTCTCTTTTTTAGTGATAGATGGGAAAGCATTGATTTACTTGTTTCTTTCTTTTTGAAATGTCATTTCTTTTTTTTCTTTTTTTTTGGTCAAGTAGCCTAGTGGCTAGAGCTCACACATTTTAAATGGGGAGAAGTGGAGTGTCCGGGGTTCAAACCCCGACCCCTGCATATAATATGCAATATCCCTACCAACTGAGTTAAGCTCACGGGGATGAAATGTCATCCCCGTTAGTAATTAATTTAGTTTGTGATTTTTCTAATATCACATGAAACTCTTTAGGTAGTTTGTGATTTAATGAAACTCTTTAGGTAGTTTGTGATTTAACTTTTTCTAATAGCACATGAAACTCTTTAGGGAACATGATATTGAGAAAATCAAAGTCCCACGTCGAAAAAATATCTTAATTATTATTATTATTTTTTTATAAAAAGTCACACCTATATTCTTTTATTTTTGACGAAGTGACTCTTATATTCTAACAAGCTGATTTTACAAGGATAGTTGAACTAAATATTAAAATCCTAAAACATGAGGATGTTCGAGTCTAGTAACCGTCATTTTTCATTGTTTATTAGGAGGACTATGTGGAGGGCGAGAGAATTGGTAGACTTGATTGCTTGCATGTCTTTCATCTTGACTGCATCAAACAGTGGTTGGAGTTGAAGAATGTATGTCCAATCTGCAAGCAGACAGCACTAGAAATTGA
Source organism: Medicago sativa (assembly GCF_051527215.1). Classification (NCBI taxonomy): domain Eukaryota; kingdom Viridiplantae; phylum Streptophyta; class Magnoliopsida; order Fabales; family Fabaceae; genus Medicago; species Medicago sativa. The sequence goes on from NC_140753.1 coordinate 8,898,928, forward strand.
TGAAGACGAGGAATAAAACATAGATGAATAATTGATTACTTTACAAAAGTTGCCTCAAAACTCTTTTGTTATGTGTTTTTGAGTTTATCCTGCTTTATCTTTTTTCAATTATTGAACACTTTTTATATTATACAATTGGGTTTAGATGATTGAATTACATTCAAAACATTATATATTTTACCGTGTCGTTTGAATTAGTTGCATGATAAGTGAGATACAAAAAAATTTCTATCATCTTTTACTTTGCAATGATCAATTTGAAATACCTATTTGTTGCTATATAAGCGTGAGGAAGAGTCTCACATTTCATGAAAAATAAACGTTCATTGCAGGTTTTAGATTGAGTACTCTTCTTTTTCGTTGAACATGTTTGTGAAAATCCCATACAAGCTTCATTATTGTCACCCATGTATATATAAGATGGGCAATCACAACTCTGCCACAAAAACATGTCCATTTATCACCATAAAATTTCGTCTCTTGTTTTGTTACCATCAATATCTCATAGATATATATTGTATCTGAACCAACTTCGTTCTTATTAAACCCTTACAAAGGTAGTTGCACAAGTTATTTCTACGTGTATTATGAGTTGTTTCCTTCTACCAAAAGAGCTATGCAATCATATAGAAAGTATGATATGCAAATTTTGGTGGGGCAGCAAGAATATTTAGCTTGAAATCCATTCGACAAACTTGAAAAAGCTTTGTATAACAGTTACATATGGATTACGCTTCAGAGATTTAAGGGCTTTTAATTAAGCTTTTTATTATGACAGTTAGTAAATACATAATTGAGATGGTTAATTTGTTGATATATGGAATTTGGGTTGCAAGAAAGAACTGTTTTTATGTATTGTTATCACAAACAAGGATGATGAATTTATTGCAGCTATGGCTAGGGTTTTAATTTTAAATGGATTTCAAGATGCTATATCAGCAGAGGCTCTGGGGATTTTCATGGCCCTAGAATTCGCGTTGTCTCTAAACACTAGGAAATCCATTGTTGAATATAATTCTCAGTCTAATGACTTCTCTAATGACTTCTCAGTCTTAAGAGAGGATATAGATCAATTTGGTAAACATTCTTGCCCTGGATATGGGCCTGTTTTAGTCGATTTGGTTTTCTTTCTAAAGAAGAAAGTAATATCATTATATTCATATGCATTTGTGGTGCATTTTGTTTTTTTTTTTATATCAATGGTCAATCACAATCTTGCATCATTAAAAATATTTATCTTTAATTTTGTTTTTTTTTATATCAATGGTCAATCACAATCTTGCATCATTAAAAATATTTATCTTTAATCATATTTACCTTAAAAATCATACAAATAGTGAATAGTGATTGATTGTGAATGTAAAAAGTTTTACACCAACATTGTATACAAACTAATCTTTTTAGAATATTGATCAACAATCAAATTCTTTAATATTAATTAAAGGTTGAATGTAATTTACAATAAATATCTTCTTCTTTTCTTTTTGGTACAAAAAATCTAACTTTTTTTATTTGGTCAAGTTCTATCTTTTTATTTAGTGCATATTTATCTTCTTTTTCAACAATCTCTTTTACCAATAATTAATTTGAATGGATAATTTCAAGTTTCTTCGATAACCTATTTAGTGTATATTTATCTTCTTCTTTTCTTTTTGGTACAAAAAAAATCTAACTTTTATTATTTGGTCAAGTTCTATCTTTTTATTTAGTGTAAATACTTAAAAAATAATTATTGTGAAAAAGTAAATCAGTATTATTATTATTATTTATTATTATTATTACTATTACTATTACTATTATTATTATTATTATTATTATTATTATTATTATTATTATTATTATTATTATTATTATTATTATCATTGTATGATATTAATGAATTGACACGAGGGGACGCATTGTGACAAAATATTAGTCAACAGCCAGCCATTTACAATCTATTGTGATAAAATTGAATTTCTATAAAATATTTAGACATAAATTAAAAATATTATCTTAGCCTTGATTGAGATCGAAAAAAAAATTCTCTATAAATTGAAGCTCTCTATAGTGTCCTTTTTGCCTTTCATGCTATAGAGAAACCATCAGTGTGGTATTAAGCGGTAGTGATCATCAACTTTTGGTTTTTAACATCCATCAGTTCTTCTACCTACTCATCTATTTAGGTATATATTCTTGAACAATTATTTACATGTATGAAATTAAACATTTTGTTCACTTGTGTGTTTCAAGGTTGGGTTTGATTTGAAATTATTTTTTTTTATCTTGTTTATATGAGCATGTGATTTGAACTATCTTTTTGTTTGATTTTTTGATTAATTGATTGATTGACTGATAAATGTTTGTCTATAAAATTATTTTTTGTGTGTGATTTTGATGTTTTAGAAAATGAGCGACTTTGTGAATATAAATTTAATATTCTTATAATTACACATATATTTTATATGTTCTAAATTTTAAGCACACCTACCCTTAGGTCCTGTTTAGATTGACTTATTTTTGAGCTTATGTAAACAAATAAGCTTTTATGTATTATTCTTAAGCTTGTCAAGGTATTTTATGAAAAAATAGCTTATAAATATACAATTTTTTTTTACAAATATAAATATACAATTTTTGTTAGTGAGAACTTATGAATTAATATAAAAGCATATTTATTTGCATAAACTATTTTTCATAATCTCAAAATAAGTCAATCCAACGGCCTCTTATACTCATTCGAATCTATTCTATGTGTATAGGCAATTAACAACAAATAATACAACTTTTTTTAGGAAACGAAAATATTTTATTTAAACTCACATTCACATCATTCAGATCTATTTTTTGAAATCATATTTTTTTTAAAAAAATCAAAATACAATTTATTTTGTTTTAAAAAAGTCTTTTTTACTAATTTTTTTTAGATACTTGATATCATTGTGAGCGCTATGATAGTATTGATATATGGTTGTTGTTATGGCGTGCATGCAGGTAAGAAGCTATAAAATATGGCCAACCAATACCGTTTAAGAAACCAGCGTAATGAAGAAAGCAGCCCATATCGTAATGCAGTATATCTTAGACTTTTTGGATCAAATATTCACATTATCAATGGAGGATCAAGAAGTGTGTCGTCCACCCCGACTATTGGAGGACAAACTGAAGCTGGACCTACTGAACCTGCTGCAAGATCTGATTATCCAAGAAGTGGAGTTGTTGCAGGAAACAATAGTAATGTGAATTCCATTTCGTCATTCAACGATGGAACTAACACCACTACTATTGGTACTAGGAATGATGACTTGTTTCGTGCTAATTCGTTGTTCAAGAGGAGGAGATCACCTGATCCATTCACTAGAGGTGAAAATTCTAATCAAGGTTCACAAGTTGAAAGAAGCTCAAGCAGAAGACGCACTCTTCCTCCTCCTTTTCATCTTCATAGAGACAATGTCAACATGTCTTCACCACAAGAAACATTTTGGGATCATTTCCTGATGAATGAAGATGGTGATGTAAATGCAGGACCAAGTAGTGCAACTAATCAGTTCGAAATTAATAGCCCTCCACATGTTAGGTTATTCTCAGAAGGTCGTTTGAATCAAACTCCTTCTCCAACAATTGTTCCTGTGTGGCCCAGTAGTTATGTACCACCGCAACAAACAATAACGATTTCCGACGCTTCACCGAGTAATAATTACCGGCTAAACCCTCCTTCGTCTCCTCTTGGATACATGATGAGTACAAACTGATGAGTACATTCAGAATGGTTCAAGATCGCCAAGATCAGAGAATGTAGCTAGCCATGGTGGCATTCACCATAATTTAATATCAACTTCTCATGAACTTAGGCCAGAGAGGAACAACCTCAGGGTTGAGGTATATATACTTTCTTAGTTACCTGATAATATTAACTTTGGTTGATATTAGTATAAATGAATTCATGTTTAAAGATGTGCTTCATTTTCAAATTTTCTCGATTTATTTACCATTAAGTAATTTTTAGTCAAAATTTATAAGTGATAGAATTTAATTGTAGATTTCTTTTTTGAAACAAAATTTGATTTGTAGTTCTATATAATTTGTTGCTATATATGCATGTGGGAATTTAATTAATATTCCAATGAGTTGAAAATGATGATAAGTGTGTTTTGTAGATATAACTTTGTTAGAAATCTATCCTAGAAACCTGACTTAATTGATTTGTTTCTTATTTGTAAAACTGATTTAATTGTTAAGAGTCCAACAATAGTAGGATATTGTGTCAAAAGAAAATATTAGTGAAATATAGTTTGACAAAATGTTTATAAGTGGTAGATACATAGTGCTTACTTTATATCCTAATTTTGTAAAGATAAACTAGACACATAATTAAATTTTAAGATAGTATTAGAGTTCAGTTCATGAACTCTTCTGTCATGTATTATTCGATCACCACTATTGTACCACCCATGTCAGGTCTAGGTGTCTAATTATTGGTTTGAGGAGGTGTGCTAAAATTATACATTAAATACATATCAATTTGTTTATAAGTGGTGGGTATTTGAGTTATGTTCAACCCAAATTCTGAGATTAGTTATTTAGGTTATAGATTGGATACTATTTTGTGAGGGTTTTACTATACCGCAAGATTACTAGTTGCTGCAGAATAAACATCCCCAATGAAATTAAATCATCTTGATATGTACCATTTTATAAACATGTAGCTAGAGTTTTAGCTTAAATATGATACAAGATCATATTCAATTGAAAATGATAAATTAAATTAACATACAGATAATGGAGTGGAGGGTGAGAGAGGAGGAAATCTTCTTGTACATCCAGCAAAAAACATACCGGCCTAATACTGAGGAAACAAGCACAATGAATCAAACCTGCACCATATGTCAGGTGAGGTCAACTACATGTTTCATTCATTTACAAGAGATTTTTTTTTTCTTCTCTTTTTTAGTGATAGATGATAAAGAATTAATACTACTTGTTTCGTTTTTTTGAAATCTTCTTTGTATACCTCAAAATTTTATATCACATTAATTTATGTGTAACTAATTTAGTTCCTGAGTCATTTATTTTTCTAATAGCATATGAAACTCTTTAAGGAACATGATATTGAGAAAATCAAAGTTCAACATTGAAAAAAACAACTTAATTTTTTTTTTATTTTAACAAAAAGTGGCACCTCTATTCTAACCCGCTGTTTTTGTAACGATTGTTTGAACTAAATATTAAAATCCTAATACATGAGCATATTGAAGTCTCATAACCCTCAATTTTTTTTTTGTTTATTAGGAAGATTATATTGATGGGGAGCATATTGGAAGACTTCATTGTACTCACACATATCATTTTGATTGCATCGAACAATGGTTAGGGGTGAAGAATGTTTGTCCAATCTGTAAGAAGACGGCTCGGTTAATCTGGATCTGAAAATTTATGAAGATGATGATGAAAGCGAACATGAATCATTGTTTTCTTTACATGTTGCCTCGAAACTTACTTTTGTTATCGATATTAAGTGGGTATCTTGGGTTGGTGTTTTTTAGTCTATTTTGCTTTTTATTTTTTTCAATTGTTGAAGGCCTTTCTAATTGGATTTGCATGATAGAAAGTCATTCCAAACATTTTATATTTTAACATTCTTATTTCAACTGGACACATTGTTTTTCTTGTTTTGTTACCATCAATATCTCAAAGATATATATTGTATCTGAACCAACTTCGTTCTTATTAAACCTATATATAAAGATAGTTGCACCAAGTTATTCCTACATGTATTCTGACTTGTTTCCTTTTACCAAAAGGGATATGCAATCATATAGAAAGTATGATATGAAAATTTTGGTGAGGCAGCAAGAATATTATATTTAGCTTAAAATCAATTCCACCAACTAGAATAAACTTTGTATAACAAAGTTACATATGGATTAAGCTTCAGATATTTTAGGGCTTTTAAATAAGCCTTTTATATGACAGTTAGTAAATACATAATTGAGATGGCTAATTCGTTGATATATGGAATTTGGATTGTAAGAAACAACCGTGTTTTTAACAATAAAAGCACACCTATGAATGCAATCATCTTGAAATATTTGGAAAACTTGAAAGAATATCAGGCTTTCTCAAACGATCAGAGTAGTACAAACATGCATAATCAAACAAAGCAACAAAACCATAAGAAACATTGGAGGAAAAAATTTGTGTGCCTATTTTTTGGAGAATAAAAAAGTAATTAAACAATGTTTAAAATCACTGGTGATGGTGAAGCAACACAAGATTGATATTATTAATTAAGATCAACTGATCATGTATTTACTTATTCGATATTATCTTGGATTAGATCCATAAATTAAGTGCTTGGCAAAATACCAGTCATCTTGGTTTTTTTAATAGTTAAAATTGGGAGAAAATGTGGTATCAATATCATATGTATGGCATCTGTTCACAACATATCACATATATATATGACTTGGATGAATTTTTTTCTAATAGTAATTAATCGAAAAGTATAGAAGGGTCAGAAAAATACAACATATCAACTGAACTGAGAATGACCGTAAAATTAAAGATAAAAATGAAATACGAAGAGAATGAGAAAATGGAATAAGAAACAAAGTGAAAACTTAAAAGAGTCCAACCTTAGAGATGGATTGCATTTGTGACGCAGTACCATCAAATTTTCTCAATATGGGTAAATAGTATCGATGATGAGTTTTGTTACAACATCAACCAGTAACAGAAAATTAATCTAACCCATTTGGGTTGATCTGATGGTGCAGATTTTGGACTTTAAGGTGTGTTCCTCTCAATGTTTGAAGTTCAATTCTCCTCGGTGCCAATTTAGGTGACATAGTTTTGTTTATTTGAAAAACAGAATTTCAGCCAATGGTGCCTACCTCTACGACTATAGAGCATCTAGTTCCATTTTCTTTCTATGATAAATTAGGATTTACATTGTTACAACCAATATATATAGTATTGTGGTTCAGTTATCAACGCTTCGTTAGCTCACTTCCTTCTCCATCCCTTACGCATCTTTTGTGTGTGTGTGTGTGTGAGTCATACTCAACAAGTTTTATAAATATAAGGACGAAAGGAGTTATAGTAAATAGGTAAAATTCATATAAAAATTGAATCTTATATCTTTTGTACACATAAAAAAAATTACACATTCAATCAATCTTATATCTTACCATGATATCTTATTGTGTCCATGATAAGTCACTTCTAAGAAATTTACTTTATAACATCAAGAAACGAAGTTCAATCCCATTTTGTACGGTTTAAAATTGTCAACAACGTCACACATAACAACAACAACAACAACAATAAAATTTTACAACTTCCAATTTCATTTTTTAAAATATTTACATATTATTTTATGCATGTTAATATTCGAAAACAATAAGTGCTTTTATATATATTCCCTCAAAAAAAAGTGCTTTTATATATATATTTGATTGATTTATATGATATGATTATTGTTTTCTGCACTATTAAAGATGGTATCAGTTATGTTTATATGACCTACAAATAAAAAAAGTTATACTTAGATTAACAATAAAAAAGGTTTTACCTAGAGAGATTGTTGATAACTGACAGGGGACGCATTGTGACAAAATATTAGTCAGCAGCCAGCTATTTACAGTCTATTGCCATAAAATTGAATTTCTATAAAATATTTGGACATAAATTAAAAATAATCTCTCGCCTCGATAGAGAACCCTCAAATTTTCTCTATAAACTAAAGCTCTTTATAGTGTCATTTTTGCCTTTCATGCTATAGAGAAACCATCAGTGTGATATTGAGCGGTAGTGATCATCAACTTTTGGTTTTTAATATCCATCACGCTTCTTGTACCTACTCAGATCTATTTAGGTATGTATTCTTGAACTATCATTTCCATGTATGAAACTAATTATTTTGTTCACTAGTGGGTTTCAAGGTTGGGTTTGATTTGAACTATCTTTTTTTTTTTAATCTTGTTTATACAAACATGTGATTTGAACAATCTTTCTGTTTGATTTCTTGATCAACTAATTGATTCGCTGATAAATCTTATTTTCAAAACCTTAGTCATTTGTGTATCTATTGTGTGTATCTATTGGTTTTGTCCGTGTGATTTTGATGTTTTATAAAAAAAAAAAAAAAAACTTATGAATACACATTTTTTGTTGGTGAGAACTAATGAATTAACATAAAAGCTTAGTTATTTGCATAAATTACTTTTCATAAGCTCAAAAATAAGCAAATTCAAACGGCCCCTTATACTCACTCAGATCTGTTATATGTGTATAGGTAACAATATCTAAAAACAATTTATTTTGTTTAAAAAAGACTTTTTTACAAAATAAAAAAAGTAATTTTTTAGATACTTGATAGTATAACATTTTTTAATTAAAAAGAATATTTCAAATCCAGTTACAATAATATTTTGACTCTAAAAGAGAGTTATAATTATAATTAATTTTTAAATTCCCAAAGTTGTTGAATGTAAAATAATCAGAACTATTTTTTTTCAAAAATGTTAGTGTTTTCGAATTATAATTACGAGAGTTATAATTATACTTTTCCCAACACACTCCAACTCTCATACGATTATATTTTTTAAGCAAAGAATAGAGTCTAGCAACACGGCATTCATCTACATTTGAATATGTTCATTTTATCAAATAATTATTAAAGTGTAGATATCACTCGGCGTTATGATAGTATCATATGTTCATAGTAGTATTGATATATGGTTGTTGTTATGGCATGCATGCAGGTAAGAAGCTATAAAATATGGCCAACCAATATCGTTTAGGAAACCAGCATAATGAAGAAAGTAGCCCATATCGTAATGCAGTATATCTAAGACTATTTGGGTCAAATATTAGCATTATCAATGGAGGACCAAGAAGTGTGTCCTCCATCCCGGCTGTTGGAGGACGAATTGGAGCTAGACCTACTGAACGTGCTGCAAGATCTGATTATCAAAGAAGTGGAGTTGTTGCAGGAAATAGTAGTAATGTGAATTCCATTTCGTCATTCAGCGATGGAATTAACACCACTACTACTGGTACTAGGAATGATGACTTGCTTCGTGCTAATTCACTGTTAAAGAGAAGTAGATCACCCGATCCATTCACTAGAGGTGAAACTTCTAATCAAGGTTTACAAGTTGACCCTTCGTCGAGTAGTTTTGTACCACCACAACAACCAATAACGACTTTAGACCCTTCGCTGAGTAATAATTACTGGCTAAACCTTCCTCCATCTCCTCGTGGATCTGGATTTACTATTGCTGCACAAACTGATCAGTACATTCAGACTAGTTCAGGATCGCCAAGGTCAGATAATGTAGCTAGCCATGGTGGCATTTACCACAATTTCATCTCACCTTCTCATGAACTTAGGCCAGAGAGGAACATGCTCAGGATTGAGGTATATATACTTTCTTTATTACTTGTTAATTAATATTAAATTTGGTTGATATTAGTATAAAGAATTCACGATTAAAGATGCGCTTTATTTTCAAATTTTCTCTATTTATTTACCATTAAGTAAACTTTAGTCAAAATTAATAACTGATCACATTTAATTTGTAGTTATATATATAGTGTGTTGTTATATGTATGCATGTGGAAATTTAATATTGCAATGAATTGGAAATGATGATAAGTGTGTTTTGTTAATATAAAATTGTTAGAAATTTATCCTAGAAACCTAACTTAATTGATATGTTTCTTATTTATATAAAAAAAAAAATGTTAAGAGTCTAACTATAGTGAGATATTGTGTCAATGAGAATAAGTGAAATATAGATTAACAAAATGTTTATAAGTGGTAGATACGTAGTTCTCATGTTATATCCTAATTTTGTAAAGAACTATTTTTTGAGCACTATGTATCTACCACTTATTCCACCACCGCTATTGTACCACACCCTTGTCACATCCCGATGTCTAGTCATTGGTACGTATGCGGAGGTGTGCTAAAATTCTACATTAAATACATAACAATTTGTTTATAAGTGGTGGGTATTTGAGTTATGTTCAACCCAAATTCTGAGATCAGTTGTTTAGGTTATAGATTGGATATTACTTTGTGATGGTGTTACTAAACCGTAAACATGTGGAAATTTAATACTATTACGTTTATTATGTTAGTATATTTACCAACTTTTATTTTTACACCTTTTATCAATTCATTTTAAGCACTATTTATAAGAAGGGTTGTAGAGCTCCTGCTAAATGCATGTGCTTGAAAGTCTGATAAAACTCAAAACATATTCATACAAAGATGATATAGATCAACATGACCACACCCCATGAAAGCTACCCCAAAACTACTAATTGTTGCAGAATAAACATCCGTGAAATTAAATCATCTTGATATATGCACCATTTTGAATTCACATCACGTTACTTTCATGTATTCTGAAAATATATGTCACACAGAACTTTTCAGTACTTGATTACTGGGCCACTCAAAATCGGTGGCTTCATTCTCAAGAGCGCATAGATCGGATGACTAATTCAGAGGACTGGCTTTCAGATGACTGGCTGGACAAGGTAAATATTTTGTAACTATTAATGTAAAATTAATACTTCATATTGTTTGCTCAATTTTATAAACATGTAGCTAGAATTTAGCTTAAATATGATACAAGATCATATTCAATTGAAAATTATAAATTAAATTAACGTACAGGTGATGAAGGCGGGGCTGAGAGAGGAGGAAATCTCAGAGTCTATCCAGAAAGAAACTTACCAACCTAATATTGAGGAAACAAGCACAATGAATCAAACTTGCACCATATGTCAGGTGAAGTCAACTACATGTTTCATTCATTTATTGAGTTTAATCAACATATTAAAATCCTAATACATGCGCATGTTCAAATCTCATAACCCCTATTTTTTTATGTTTATTAGGAAGATTTTATTGATGGGGAGCGTATTGGGAGACTTGATTGTATTCGCCGTCACATATATCATCTTGACTGCATCAGCCAATGGTTGGAGGTGAAGAATGTTTGTCCAGTCTGTAAGGAGATTGCTCTGAGGATTTATGATGAAGATGAATAATTGTTTGCTTTACATTTTGCTTCAAAACTTACTTTTGTTATGAGTATCAAACAGGTATCTTGGGCTGGTGATTTTTAGCCTATTTTGCTTTTTATTTTTTTCGATTATTGAAGGCCTTTCTAATTGGATTTGCATGATAGAAAGTCATTCCAAACATTTTATATTTTAACTTTCTATTTGAATCAGTTTAAGATGCGTGAGTTAAAGAAACTCACTTAATATTGCTCATCTCTTTTTTATATGTAAACCGCTTTTTTATATAGCTATATTATGTGATCACTTTTGTTATTTAAACCGTTATCCTGAAGTATCTTCATTTCTGTTGGTATATCAAATGCGAATAAGAGTCTCATATTAGATAGAAAAATGGATGTTAAATAACATATAACTATAAGTGGGATGATCTATATATTCAATGCCTTGATATTTTCGGTAAATATATGGTGTGTAATATACTTGTGTGATTGTTCAAAACCCACTACAATGATAGGTTTCCCTCATGATCCATTAGTATTAGAGTCGATGATTTGACTAAAAAGTGTATGTGGATGAATAAACTTCCTCCATTTGAGGGAGAGTTTACACAGATGAGGGAGAGTTTACTTAAGTGGAGATTGTTGGTGTTTCAAGTGTGAGTTAAAAGTCTCGCATTGAATTGAAAAATAGATGTCGATATATAAATGTGTTATTCAAATCACTTGTGTGTGGTTGCTTGTAATCCAAAACCCAACCACACAAGCAGTGTTGAAGCACTTATATACCATATGGCCTTCACCTTGAATCAACATGCAGACATTTAGGTGTGTGTAACTTATTTAATGTTCAACAAAACAATAATGCAACTGTACATTTTAGTTACTACATCATCATAATTATACCGTATCATAATCATTAAAATATATTTTGAAGTAAATGCATAAAACTTGCTTGGATTTCTTGTACTTGTTTCTATGTTCAAGTGCTTTCATTTATTACAAGGTTTCTCAAATCCCAGCCACAAAAATGCATTCATTCTGTTTTATAGTTTGTTGAGTATCACTTTTCTTAAAGTATCAATCTATAGTTCTGTTTTGTAATTTTTTGAATTAAAAAATTGTGCATTTGAGTATTCTATTCTTTTCTTTATATATATGTCATACCACTTTCTTTAAATATTTAGATAGATTTTATTATGATAGCTGTTAATTTGTTAGTTATTAGAGTGCAACGAATATTTTAATTTCTGTTATGTTTAGCTTGTATAAGTAGAATTGGTTAATGAACTAATACACAAGAAGAATAAGAAAGAAAGCTAAATAGTTTTTTTTGGACAAGGAAAGTTAGTTTGTGAGTAATTTTGCTTCTTTTTTTTTTTTTAAAGAGCAAATTTATTAAAGCAAGTCTGTACAAGACGCACTCGGCTGCAAACCACAAAAGAAATGACATACAATGGTTTCGTATATAGGCGGACACACCCCAAGACCAAAACAAACCCCAAGGATGAAAACCAACTCATACATAGTCAAACACAAAAGGCTAAAACAGAACCGTTGTTGGCTCATAAAACAAGCGCAGCAGTTTCCCCCAAAACCAGCAGAAAAATAACCTCCACGGCAAGCCTACCCGCCCAGCTGCTCTGCAATTGACAGCAACATCCCCTACGCCCTAAAACAGCAACCCCAAAACAGCCGCAAAACACGAACAGCAGAAACTATCTGATCTCACACACCGAAAAACAGCTACCGCTTCAGCCTGACCTTCCAAAATCCACAATTACTTAGCTAGACTCTCCCTTGGATTCCAACACCACTCATAGTATAAATAAGAAGCAATTTTCATTCTACTTAAACTCCAATACCAATCTCCCAAGCTTTGTTGTTAAAGACCAATCCTTCCTTATCTACCAAATAACCCAAATCGTGGCATGCCAAATTAACCAAACTCCACGCCTTTGTTTTTTAGCAAACACTTCATTTGTCCAACCATTGAGGTGATAAAACAAATTTGGCGGAGATAAAATTGAATTGCAACCAATTCATCACCTTAACCCACACTTTTGAAATCACATCACAATGGATAAAAAAGTGAACCAATGTTTCCTCCATGTCACAAAAAATGCACAGTCTTGACATATCAACATTCAAGAGATGTCTCTTTGCAAGATTTTCTTCCGTTGGGATACAGTCAAGTAGAAGCGTCCAAGAGATAGCCAGAACCTTTGACGGAGTCAAACTCTTCCATAGATACTGGAAAACCACCTCCTCCTCTACACTAACTCCCTCGTCTAACAAAAACAATTTTCCAATAAAGTATAACAAGATTTTCCCAAAAAAAAACTCCACCCTCTTCCGGCTTCCACTTCCACGAATCCACTTCCAAAAAAAAAAGACTTTCTTCATGATTAGTAGTATTAGATATGATAAGATATTAAATCAAATAAAATAAGATACAATTATAACTTTTTCTTCTTGATTAATACTTTTTAATGGGATTACATCTTTTTTTTACACAAACTAGATTGCATTTTTTTTCTTCCTGAATAAACACAAGAATCTATGAAGGGAGAAATGAAAAACATAAGAAAAATCAAGAACAATGATCATTGTAGGTGTTTATTTTTGGTGTTCCGTCTATATACAGCGCCTTTGTAGTCTCTGATTCACTAATCTCTGCTCTTCTTGAGTAGGGATCTAGTTTTTAATCAAATTTTCCGTTAAAAAAAATGATCATTGTTGGTCAAATGAGCCCATCAAATAGTGTCACTTTTTGTAGTGAAACTATGGCAACAAATATAATTTTTATCATTTAGCTCCTCTTTGTGTTTTTGACATAATTAATTGTTCATGAATGTAAAGCCATCAATGTGGCACTTCAAACATTTAAATTGATGTAGAACAGTAGAAGCAATGAAAACTTGAATCGAGTAGTTTGAGCTTAGCTCTCAACCATTGAATATACATTCACAGCAATACAACGTTGATTCTCTAATTTCAAGTCTCTTAAAAATGAGACTTGAATTGAATAGTTGGACCTTAGGTTCTCAACCATTGAAATGAATAATAAGGCAATTCGTAACCTATGTATATACATAATCAAATTTACATACACAAAGGGAAAGATGAAAATCACAACACTTATGTTTACACTTAGCTTTAACGAAATTTAATAGCTTCATCAAAGTTAATAAAACTTGGCAAGTAATCACTTATTGTGCACTCTATATATTCACAAAGATTCATTGGCCAACGATTGCTCCATCGCTTTCCAAAACTTCAGCTCTACGGCAAGATTCAGAATGCACTGATTTCTGTTCTACATGGTTCTTCATATCACTGCAAAATCAACATAACTATTAAAGAATAAGTATGCATATATTAGCCAAAAAAAAATGACTCTGTTTTGAAATGAATAAGTATATCTATGCATAGTTTAGTAAAAGAATAATTCATAAAATAGAATATCGAAATTCTCTAGGTAGTGTAGAATTCTAATTGTAACACACCTGCAGCGTGGTATTCTACATTCCGAGTCTTTGCAATTCCTGGAGTGAGAAGTTAGTATAAACCATATCTTTTTACAATGCTGGCAGCCCTCATTTAATTGAATTTTGCACTTACTGGCATGATAGAACAACTTCTTGATTTGAGAACAGTTTGGATGAGAGCATGGCTCAGCATTACTTGCCCGGCGGCGGCATTGAGATGCATGCTTCAAAACGTTCAGCAGTTTCACCATCTGTGTGTAAGTCAATAAGTATGATCAACAATCTAGCTTAGGACAAATGTGTGAGGAAAACAAAAAAGCGAGAAAATTAAATTCATACATTTCTTCATTTGACTCCTGGTTCTCAGATTGACATACTTGTGTTGAACAGTTTTGAGTTAACTGGTGTTCATTTTGAGTCATCGCATTAGGATTGTGTAGATGGTAGAGAATCATCATAGAGGAATACTTGGCACGACGGAGTGTGTCAAACTGAAACTGAGACTTCTGGCAGAAGATCAAAAAGTTGTCCCTATTTCCAAACAATCTACTCTCAAGGACAATATCATTATGTTTAGTGTTGGAGGGGATATCATCAACAACGGCCTGAAAACGTTACACAATTATACGAAATCACTAATGATGAAACAATCATATGAAATGAAAAACTTCAGGTTTAGGTTGTTACCTGACAAAGTGTATGCACCTCACCATTCTTTGAAGTGTGTTGATCATAACTATGGCATCTGAAATACTTAAAGTGAAAGTCAATGACAAAAGCCCTTTTTATTTCATTCAATGCTAAAAACAGTTCAATGTGTATTCAAGTTATCATACCTTTCACACTCCTGAAATTTCTTGCATTTGGTGTAAAACCATCGCTTCCCAGACACTATCACTTCACGGCAGTGCAAGCATGAATATTGCAAGTGAGCTATGAGGAAGTTTTCCCTGGTAGGCAATATATTTTGGCCAACCTAATAGAAGTTAGGGGGAAAAAGAAAAGGAAGAAAGATCAGATTACACATGTACATATTATGAAAATAACTTAAACTAGTCTATAATAGGAACATAGCAACATTTCATTTACTCAAGTATAAAAGGATATATCCCATTGGATGACAAGATAGACATACTTTTTGCATCTCCAAAGTCTCTTTGGAAGGCTTGGCATGTCCCATGTCCTTTAATGTTCTATTTGACACTTGTTTCAACAACTTCTCATAGTCTCCTACACTCTCTTTTTCGAAGGTCTTGGCTACTTCCATAGCATTACCACACCAGCAGTCTCCTTCAAAGTATGGCAAACGAAAAGCTGTCACCTTGGAGTTCCCTTTTTCAGTAGGAAGAAAGAAATGGTCATGTATGTTGGTTAAACCAACGACAATATTTTCTTCGGTAGCTTTTTTTAGCATCAAAAGATACCTGCATAAACAAACAATATAAAAATAAGGAAAATAGCTCATGAAAATTCAACACACACAGACACATAAAGAGAAACAAAAGACAGACCAGCGGCGTAGCTTATCATTCTTCGGAGTCTTTTGCTCTTCGGGATGGCAATATAGTATATAATCATTCCCTTTCTTTGAAGGAGCACAGGTCCATATGTAGCAAGTTGAGAAACCCCTTTTGTTACAAAAATCAAGGTATCTAATCTGATGATAAGAAATAAAAATAAAGCATAAAAAGAGAGAATGGAAAGATTAAGTGTTCATTTTATTAGTTTTATTGGCATAGAATTAGAGTTTAAAAGAAAAATACCAATATCTCATGGTAAACGAAGGTACGAAGGGCTTCTCCACACTTTGTCCTTCTTTCAGGCCTAAAATACTTGACGGAATCAAGATATGATATGCATACACAAGCGCTGATTGGGACTGCTGCATTCAGAGTCAAATTCCTGGACGTACATTCCAAAAATGCATACATCTGCTCCTTCAATCAGCTTAAACAGAAGAATAACCTGAAATCAAGAGAACTTCTATTAAATGTTCGGAATAATTCAGACATGTTAGAGTATACATCAAGAGACATTTAGTTCAGAAGAAGCAACTGGTGGTATATCCATTTATTCATTGATAAACCACTGAACTTACTCTTGATCTATAAGAGAATTCAGCAGGGTAATTCTCCTCTGGGATGATGTCCAGAAACTGCTTATTCACTTTCAATTGCTTGTTGATAGATAGCACTTTTCTAATTGAAAGACTTTCTGCTGCTAAAACCTGCAATTTTGCAGTAATTCGAGACACGTAAGTAAATAATCTAGAATTTTCAAATCAATATATATTTCGAAGAAAAAGATCAATAATTTTAAGGGAACATGGCAGGATACTAATTTATTACTATTTTCAATTTACATGCTTGCATAAGAATAAGAAAATAAGATATTTGAAGTTTATGTGCATACATGCAGATTTCTCAGTATTACCTCATCAAGATTCTCATTCCCTTCAACTTTTTCCCAGTTTTCTCTCTCTTGCATGAGACGCTCGAAAAGTCTTATCTCTAAGTGGTCACTTAGCACTGTTCTTGGAAAGTCCTTAGCATCAGAATTAGCCGCCTTTGGTAAGGGAACATGCATTCCATTTTCAATTTCTTTTTGGTGGTATACATGACATATATATTCAGCACTGCAGTCTAAATCTGCTTTCTTGTTGTAGAGTGCACAAATTTGATGCTGCCATCTATTGCATTCATCCCACTAGAAGAAAAAACAGTCATAAAGAGTTAGTTTAAATTTCTCTCTATCAAGCTGAATTATATAGTAATTGATATTAAAGACAGACATAATAGAGTAGACATCAAACTTGGTGTAACACTTTAAACTTTAAACTTACTCTTAATCTATAAAAGAATTCAGCAGGGTAATTCTCATCTGGAATGATGTCCAGAAACTGCTTCTTCACTGCCAGTTGGTTGTCAACAGATAACACTTCTCTAATAGAGATACTTTCTGCAACTACAACCTACAGTTTTGGAGTCATGCATGACAAATCAGACAATAATGAATATTCAATTTCTTTTTAAATAACATACTAGGAAGGGACTGAAAAATATCAATAATACTGATAAATTTCAGACTACTATTGATCGGACTGATAGTTATATAAAAGGAATCAATTATCTAACTAATTATTACTGACAGCAATTATTGACATGTGTTGTTGTCGCCCACAGTTGAACTCTGTTAAAAAAAAAAGTGTCAACTTGTATATGGCTTAGAAAGACACAACTTCACAATGCATTAAAATTCCTATGTTATAAACCAAATGCTTAGACAACATGAATTATCATAAAACCAAATGCTTACAAACATGAATTATCATAAATCAAATGCTTAAAAGAAGAGGAAGACCGATGCCTAAACAGATCAATGTATTTAAAAACACAGGAAGGTGGTGTACTAACCTGAACGGATTTGCTTTTTCAGACTTCAAATATGTTTGGTTATTTGATCATGGGTGGACAGATCAATCAAGGAAACAACATCATTTATTTTATTTGAGGATGTGGTTTGCTTCTGTTGATTAGCTTTTGGCTCAGTGAATTTCTTGAGAATCTGTCCCCTCCTGGTTGAATCAAATTCCGTCTTGTTTGTCCTCTACATCAATAGGAATTGGAAGCTGGCTTACGAGGGCATGCATATTGTCATTCGCTCCGATGTCAATTTCCATTGAATTGTTGTCTGTCATACCATGTATTTCAAGATCTTTCCCCTCCTCTGATATCTTTTGAGCAACTGTCCCCTCCTGACTAAATACTACTCTGCCTTGTATGTCCTGTTCAACATCATCATCAATAATAGCTCAGACACAATTCAAGAAACAAACCTTTGAAGCAGCATCGGTAAATAGCAATATTTCCACAATAGGTGCAAATTTCTCGTTCTAAATGATTTCAAAACTGAATAATTTCTTTGAAAACTAAATCACTTTCACTTACATTTTTCTTCTTATCCAATTACGGTTGTACACAATTTCAGAATGATACCGCCAGTCTGTGGAGAATCCTATTTGATAGCTTAATTCTTCAAAACATCTCTTTCGTGGAATGTTTGAGATAACTGATGAAGAATGATTTGGTACTTCGCTCCAATTATTCGCACCAATATGACAACCCTTAGTAAGCATCTTCTCGCTTTATCAGATGCTATTTAAATTCTGAAGCCACAAGAAACAATCAACAAATATAAATTAGAGAAATTACAACAATGTTCTTGATGTGCCATAAACTAATAAAGAGGGAAAACATGATTAACATAAATTTAAACAAGCTCACAATTAAGTGTGCATATATAAATACCAATGTGAACAGCAATCAGAAATCATATAATCAAAGATCAAATGTTTAAGTAGAAAAGTCCATGATTCACTATTTGAATAAATAAACAAAGAAAGTGAAGAAAAAATATGCATACCCTCTTCTTCAAACGTCAATATAAAGCTTCCTGCCACCAAATATGTTGAAATTGGAGACTCCCAGGAAACTATTGGTGAGTTTCATTTTTCTTCTCTGAATTTTAAGGTTTCTCCTCCCACTTTGCGTTTAGTTTCTTAACTTAAATTATAATTCTTCCACGAGGGTAATAAGAAGATTATAAGTGAATAAATGATTGTTTGTAGCAATGGAAGACATTAACAAACAGATTGAGGAGGACCCGCTTCTTGCATTTGAGACGCTTCTTACTGAAGTGCAAAGTTATTCCATTAGAACTTTACTTCAAGAATTGAAGACTTTGATGGACTCATCATCAGACCTTGACCAACTTGTATCTAACCACGAGTCCAGATTGAAGTTGATTTCTCTTTTTCATGGACTGAATCAGCATCAAGGACTCATACCTTCTGATGTGAAGGAGTTTGTTGAGATAGTGCAGAACTTCTTCAATGACAACATTATCAAACAGGACACTTCTCAAAAAGTACCAAGGAAGCACAATCAGAAAGTAACTCTTTACTTTGTTGTGCCCATTCAGTGCATTAGCCATCAACTTCTCCTTCTGAACATCACATTTGTTCACTGCTGATTTCAAATCATCTCTTTGTTTCACAAGATCGTCAATTTGTAAAGAGAGTTTGTGTATCTGCGCATTTGCAGTTGAAGATTCACTGTCAATTTGGGTTTGTGTACTCTTTGCACTCCTAAGCTTGTTCATAAGATCAGCTTTCGAATCAAGAAGTTGGTTGTGCTTCCTAAGTACTTGTTGAGAAGTGTCCTGATTATGTTGACATTGAAGAAATTTTGCACTATCTCAACAAATTCCTTCACATCAGAAGGTAAGAGTCCTCGATGTTGATTCAGTCCATGAAAAAGAGAAATCAACTTCAGTTTGGACTCGTGGTTAGATACAAGATGGTCAAGGTCTGATGATGAGTCCATCAAAGTCTTCAATTCTTGAAGTAAAGTTCTAATGGAATAACTTTGCACTCCAGTAAGAAGCGTCTCAAATGCAAGAAGCGGATCATCCTCAATCTGTTTGTTAATGTCTTCCATTGCTACAAACAATCATTTATTCACTTATAATCTTCTTATTAGTCTAATATAAGAATTATAATTTTGGTCTGATGATGAGTCCATCAAAGTCTTCAATTCTTGAAGTAAAGTTCTAATGGAATAACTTTGCACTCCAGTAAGAAGCGTCTCAAATGCAAGAAGCGAGTCCTCCTCAATCTGTTTGTTAATGTCTTCTATTCCTACAATAAATCATTTATTTACTTATAATCTTCTTATTACTCTCATGGAAGAATTATAATTTAAGTTAAGAAACTAAATGCAAAGTGGTAGGAGAAACCTTAAAATTTAGAGAAGAAAAATAAAACTCACAAATAGTTTCCTGGGAGTCTCCAATTTCAACATATTTGGTGGCAGGAAGCTTTATATTGACATTTGAAGAAGAGGGTATGCATATTTTTTCATCACCAACTTCCTAGCAATTCAAATTAATTAACAAATAAGATCAAATTAATTAACAATTCAGGATGAACATGAGAAAGAAAATCAAAGAAGACAAATCTAATCAAAATAACAGAGCCCCTATTTGAATTTCACTTGACCAGAAAAGTTATATCGTAACATTAAAAAGTAACAACCAATGTTGTTGAATAACAGCTATAACAGCGCTATACCACTAAATCGTGGCCGAATTTTAACAATCATCTATATACCGAATTCCGCTACGCAACAATGTTATAGCACCGCAGTATTTTGTACTAAAAGTGTACTGTATCTAACAACACTCCCATTGTCACAATTAAAATCTTCCTTTCTTTTTTCTTTTTCCTTTTTTTATCCAAAATTAAAAAAGTGTCAAAGATTCTTGGAACCCTTTATCATCATCATTATTATTAATCAACATTCAAAGACTCAAATTCATTAATTCAAAGAAGAAGAAAAAAACGAATTAATTTTATAAAAGAAAACAGAAATTAACAGCAAGAAAGAAGTTATTATAATCAATTCATAACCATAGCAACGTTACAAAACTGTGGATTGAATAATCACTTGATTTAAAAAGAAAACCCACAAAATTTGAATTGAATAAAATTAAAATTAGGGTTTAAGAATTGGGAAAAAGAGAAAATTAGAGATAGAGAAAGAGGAAGAGAGACATACAAGTTACAAGCAACTTGGTGTTGACGCTCTGAGGTTGACACAATTGTTGTTCTTGTTTTCTTAATTAATCTGATAATTATTTCTTCTGAAGTAATCTGATAAGTCAAGTAATTAGTACGTATTTATACATAGCTTTCATTTCAAATGATTAAATTTCTAATCAAAAGTAATCTTACAATCAATTCTTTTGATTAAAATAGTTTATGGCAAAGTAATAAAGTCTGAGAGCTGATAGGTAAACACCCTTACGTGGTGTACCCCTCTCCTACACCCCCCACTTGTCACAATGAAGTATAAAAAAAGCCAGCTCAACAAACAAAAAAAAGAAAGTCTACTCTTTCAAAAAAATTGTCTCTCTCATTCAGCATTCAGTTCTCTTCAACCTTTCTCACTTATCCAACCACCCGTTCATCTCCACCACAACCACCGTCCTCCGCCCTCCGCCGTTTTCAACCTCAAATCTTACCACCACCACCATCGTCGTCACTAACCGTCGTCCTCATTCCGACCCTTAGATCCATCACTGTCGTCACCACCCTCGCTGTCGTCGCTGCCATCCTCACCCTCTCTTCTCGGGATCTATTATATCTCCCTCACACTCCTCCAAAACACAATGACAACAACCTTTTTAAATAAATCCAACAAAAACATTTTCAAAGATGCATACAGAGGTGGGAACGCTGGCAACATAGGCAACAAAAAGAAAGTATTGAGGGAGAAGAGAGAAAAAGAGACAAGGGGTTGAAGAGTGAGAGAGAAAGGAAGAGAAAAACGTGTAACAGAGAGATACTCCCTTCGATTTCAAAATATAAGCAAAATTCACTTTTTAGGTTCATTCATTATTTAACGATGTATGTAGACCACATACATCGTTAAATGAATTAACCTAAAAAGTGAATTTTGCTTATATTTTGAAACGGATGGAGTAGATGTGAGAGTGTTCTATTTTTTGTTTTTAATTTTTTTGTTGGATGAGACAAAAAATTAATGCCACGTGGGCAGGGTAGGAGGTGGATGGAATTATGAGATGTCTGTGTATCTTTTCTCTTTCTTTCTTGGGTAAATATTCATGGACACCCTTTTAATCCATCCACCCTTTACACCACTCCACTGTGGTATTTTTTTTCTTATTCAAACAAAATAATATAAAATATAACTTAAATATCATTAAAAAAAATTAAAAGAAAAACAAAAAAACTAGTTTATGTCTCTTCATCCTTCCACTCTCCTAGCTCTATCACTTCTTCTTTTTCTTTCTTTCAATGAAGTCTACCTCCGCCGCTGCCGGTGTCGGCCTCCTTGCCTTGCATCGTCGACCACCATCCCTCTTTTTGTCCATCTTAGATCTATCAAATTATCTTCTTTGTTTTTTCCTTAAGATTTGTGTGCTTCTTGCTATTTTAAGAGGTTGTCTTTTCTGTTTTTTCTGGGTTCTGGTGGTGGTCGGTGGCGGAGGAGAACGGTGGTGGTAGTCGGTGATGAAGGACGATGGTGATGAAAGGAAAGTAAACGTCAAAGGGGAAAGGTGCAGAAAGAAAGAGGAAGAAAGAAAACATAAAAAAAAGTTGTAGAGGAGAGAGTGAACGGCGGTGATAGGCGGCGCAGGCAGCAGTGAGAGGCGGTGTGTGGTGGTGAGAGAAGAGAGAGAGAGTGATGGGTGGTGGACTGGTTTTGTTGAAAAATTACCGAGGATAGAGAAGAGAGGAAGAGGGTGATAAGATGTTGTATGACAAATTTATCCCTTTGTTTTTGTTAATGGACAAAATTGTCCCTGTCACATGGGGATGTATGGAATGGTGGTATGCCACATAAGGTGGTTTGTCTATCACTACTCTTATTTCTTCGTATACTATGTACAAAGAGAAAACGGATATTGTGAATGTCTTCATTTTACGAAAGGACACAAATACTAATATAATAACTAACATTTTTTTAACAAGATAACAACTAAAATATTAACACTTCTTATTAAACAATAAAAAATAATTACACCGTTGATATATTTAAATTAAATTCTTATAAAAAATGATTTTGATGTTTAATAATATTATAATTTAGAGATTAATTTTAAAATTTATTTAAAACAAAGTAAAAATTGTTTTGTGTTTTTTTAGACGGAATGACAAATATTATCTAAAACTTACACACATAGTTACTACATTACCAAACTGATTCCACTCGACTTTTAAAGCATACAAGTATGCATGATGCTTCTCTTGCTACATGTTCTTTGATACGACGCCTCTATATCCAAGGAAAAAAAATCAAGTTCCTCAATTGATTGGCTTGCAATCATTTCGTCCCTGGTCATTACTGCACCATCAAAACTTGGCTCAAATGGCCTTTGAACTCGATGCAATGTTGATGATAAGTTTTTTGTTCAGTGTATTAAAGATTGTTAGAGCTCTAGAAATCTCTAGCATGCCCTTGGTTTCTCAAATGTTGAACTCTTTTTCAACATGGATCTGATGAGATGGATCAAAAGTGGCTTATCTTTGATTAACTTTGACTCTTTTGTCGCATTAATTCGGTGGTCATGTTGTAATCGTAATTCTTATTGTTTTTCTAATTTTGCAATCCCTTATCATCACCTTACCATGGAGGCACACAACATGACCTCAACCTTCCTCTCCTGCTTCTCTAGTTTCCAGTCGGTAATGCATGACAAGGTATGGGTTAAATGGAACTCCTCAATCAAGTTTACGTTATTCTTAATGTAGATAGGAGCTGCCTTGGTAACCCCGTTAGAGATGGATTACAAGTTTTAATTTGTCACTCTTCTAGGAGAAATAGATCTTAGGTTTCTCAGGGCTCCTTTCAGTATCATCTGAAATTCTTCAAGTCGAGCTTCATGCTATCTACTAAAGGTTCCTTTTAGCTAAGAAGTTGAATCACCATGAGGTGGTATGCTTCATGAATTCTCTTCACTGTGTTGACATCCTCCATGATCAAACCCCAAGATTCTACAAGTTGGCTGTAACTCCCACTTTTTCATAATTATTATTTGAGTGATTTATGGCTTTTTATTAGAATATTATTATTATTATATTTATATTGGTGGAATATATGTTAATAGTTAATAAATAAGTATTATTCTTAAGTGGGGGAGAAATATTGTTATTAGTAGAAATAATTAATTATTAGGGGAAGGAGTAAGTTTGTGGTGAGAAGAGCAATTAGGGAAAGAATAAAGTTTGTAAGTGAGAGAGAAAAATTAGAACGCGTACAACTGAGAAAAGAGGAGAGAAAGAAGAGAAGTCAAAGAGAACCCTAAAGAACGAAGAACGCGGCTGTTGGATTTCAGAAAGATAATCTAAGGTAAGGGTGAGACTAACTCTCATTATTAACAAGTTTTGATTCATAGGAAGTGGTCAATTGTTGTAGGTTTAAGGGATTGGGATTAGGTCAAAAATCATTAAATTTGGAAGATTTAAGTGAATTGTTGTGTAATTTGATGTAGAATGATATTAATCAATCATAGAAAACGTTTAGATGTTGATTCCTAACGAATTTGGGGCCTGGGTAGTGAAATTGGATGACTGAGATGAGAGAAACAGAGCTGCGACAGAACCCTGTTCTGTCATCGCTTGCCATTGCGAGCGATTCAGATCGCCATTGCGAGTAAACCCCAACTCGCCATTGCGAGTAACCTTGCTCGCCGTTGCGAGCTTCCCTGTTCAGCTCGCCATTGCGAGTGTTTTTGTGCGCCGTTGCGAGCTCCCCTGTTCAGCTCGCCATTGCGAGTAAACCCCGACTCGCCATTGCGAGTAACTTTGCTCGCCGTTGCGAGCTTCCCTATTCAGCTCGCCATTGCGAGTGTTTTTGTGCGCCGTCGCGAGCTCCCCTGTTGAGCTCGTCGTTGCGAGTAGAGTAGCTCGCCATTGCGAGCTAGTGCAGTGCAGACCTGCTGTTTTGCGAAATTATGTCCTTTCGCCCGTTTCTTTGATGAATTAGCTTATGATGTTTACATTAATGATGATGCTGTTAAATATGATGTTCCAGTGATGCTGTTTTGATGTAATGAGTCCTTGTGAATATTTGTTAATTAATTTAACATTAAAAATGAAGTTGTTGCATTTAGAGTTGAGTTGTTGCATAGTCAGCGATGGGGGCTTAACGCCTGACAGGTTCCTTATGACCTTAACGATGGGGGCTTAATGCCCGACAGGTCCAAATATGACCTTAGCGATGGGGGCTTAATGTTCTGGTGGTACCACATGCATGTTGAAGTTGTCTAAGTTGTTGTTGAAGTTGTTGTTGCATTGTAGAGTCATCATAACTTATAATAAATGATGAATGATGTGATGATGTTGTTGTCTTGCCGTTGTTGTTGCTGTCCTAACATTAATAAATGATATAAATGATGAGTTATAAGAATGAATATGTTGCTTTTGGTAACTAAGAAGTTGTTGACTACTTAGCTTTGTTAAATGATGTTAAAATGATGATATTAACGTTAGATATATGTTGTTGGTTATCTTTTTATGAATTATTATTTGTTAATTAATGAATGTGAAATCTCACCCCTTCTGCTTGAAAATGTTGCCCTTCGTATGGGTAACTTGCAGGTAACCAGGACTAGCTGTGTTCGTGAGTAGACTCCTCACATTGTGTCCAGGATGCTCTGATACGTAACAGGATGGGGATTGTCTGATGTTTGTTTTTCCTTGTTACGTATTTTATTTTAATAATGTTGAAGTATTTTGTGAAGACTAATTTAAATGTTAAGTTGTGGCCTTTTAATGCCAAGAATTTTATGAGACGATGTAAACTAAATTCTGCTGCATTTGGTTATTGAATTTTATAAAGACAGGTTGCTTAAATAAATTGTATTTCCTATTATTATATTTGTTGGAAGTGATGTATTGAAGTATGTGATGCTCCGTTATGTTGATAAACTTTGATAATTTTTATGAAATTTTTAAGTTGGGAAAACGAGGTGTTACAATTGGTATCAGAGCAGGTCGGTCCGTCCGGCCAAGTAGAGAGTCGAGTTGTGTCTTTTAGCAGTTGGAATACCCTTATTATGTTATTTTAATTCTTGTGTGTTGCGCAGAGTAGAGACCTGGAGGCTGCAAACCTTATCTGTTATAAGAGGACTAGAATGGCTGGAAGAAATGATGTTGTGATTGCTGCTGCTTTGGAAGCTGTAGCCTAAGCTGTGGGACAACATCCGAATGTTGGTGCTGGTGTTAATGCTGATGTGAGAATGTTGGAGACCTTTCTGAGGAATCATCCTCCTACTTTCAAAGGAAGGTACGACCCTGATGGAGCACAGACGTGGCTCAAAGAGGTTGAAAGAATTTTCAGAGTTATGCAATGTACTGATGATCAGAAGGTGCGTTTTGGTACGCACATGCTGGCCGAGGAAGCTGATGACTGGTGGGTGAGCATTCAACCTACCCTAGAGCAGAATGATGCGGTTATTACTTGGGCTGTGTTTAGGGAAGAGTTCCTAAACAGATATTTTCCTGAAGATGTTCACGGAAGGAAAGAGATCGAGTTCCTTAAGCTGAAGCAAGGTAACATGTCGGTGACAGAGTATGCAGCGAAGTTTGTGGAGCTGGCTCAGTTCTATCCACATTATACCGGAGATAATGCTTAG
Organism: Medicago sativa; assembly: GCF_051527215.1. Lineage (NCBI taxonomy): Eukaryota > Viridiplantae > Streptophyta > Magnoliopsida > Fabales > Fabaceae > Medicago > Medicago sativa. The sequence goes on from NC_140753.1 coordinate 8,925,662, forward strand.
TTTTCTAAGTGTATCAAGTTTGAGAATGGTTTGCGTGCTGATATTAAGCGAGCCATTGGTTACCAACAAATCCGTGACTTTTCTGCTTTTGTGAGCAGATGTAGAATCTATCAAGATGATTCAAAGGCTCATTATAAGATTATGACTGAGAGGAGGGGTAAGCAGCAACAGAATCGTGGGAAGCCTTATAGTGCTCCAGCTGATAAGGGCAAGAAAAGGGTGAATGATGAGGGAAGACCTAAGAAGAATGGGACTTCAGCTGGGATTGTTTGTTTCAAATATGGAGAAAAAGGTCACAATAGTAATGCTTGTGGTGCTAATGAGGAAAAAGGGTGCTTCCGTTGTGGCGTTAAGGGGCATACGGTTTCAGAATGCAAGCACGACGACATTATTTGTTTCGATTGTGGTGGAAAGGGGCACATTTCTGCTCAGTGTACTGAACCAAAGAAGGCCCCGGCCAAGGGTAAAGTGTTTGCTTTAGCTGGTACTCAAACAGCTAGTGAGGACCGTTTGATCAGAGGTACTTGTTTTATTAATAATATTCCTTTAATAGCTATCATAGATACTGGTGCCACGCATTGTTTTATTGCTACTGATTGTGCTTCGAGTTTGAGTCTTGATGTGTCGCCAATGAATGGAGAGATGGTTGTCGAAACCCCATCTAATGGTTCGATAACTACCTCTCGAGTATGTTTGAGTTGTCCTTTGTCTATGTTTGGTAGAAATTTTGCTATGGATCTAATTTGTTTGCCATTGAAAGGAATGGATGTAATTCTTGGTATGAATTGGTTAGAGTATAATTACGCTCACATAAATTGTTTCAACAAGACGATACGATTTTCTTCTCCAGAAGAGGAGGCGGAGACCGAATTTATAACTACTAAGCAGTTGAAGCAGCTGATGCTTGATGGAAGTCAATTGTTTTCTTTAATGGCGTCATTGTCCATTGAGAACCAGGCGAAGATTGATAAGTTGCACGTTGTGTGTGAATTTCCAGAAGTATTTCCTGATGAAATTTCTGACGTGCCGCCAGAGAGAGAAGTTGAATTTACTATTGATCTTGTTCCAGGAACGAAGCCTGTGTCTATGACGCCCTATCGTATGTCAGCTTCAGAGTTAGCAGAATTAAAGAAGCAGTTAGAAGAATTGTTAGACAAGAAGTTTATAAGACCAAGTGTATCACCTTGGGGAGCACCAGTGTTGCTAGTAAAGAAGAAGGATGGAAGTATGAGATTGTGCATTGACTATCGTCAATTGAACAAAGTAACGATAAAGAATAGATACCCCCTCCCCAGAATTGATGATTTGATGGATCAGCTAGTGGGTGCACGTGTATTTAGCAAAATTGACTTGAGGTCAGGTTATCATCAGATTAAAGTGAAGGATGAAGATATTCAGAAGACGGCCTTTAGGACGCGTTACGGACATTATGAATATTCTGTAATGTCGTTCGGAGTATCTAACGCACCAGGTGTGTTTATGGAGTACATGAATCGCATTTTTCATGACTATTTGGATCGTTTCGTGGTTGTATTCATAGATGATATTTTGATATATTCGAAGTCTGAAGAAGAGCATGCTGAACATTTGAAGATCGTCCTGCAAGTATTGAAATAAAAGAAGTTATATGCCAAGTTATCTAAATGTGAATTCTGGTTGAAAGAAGTAAGTTTTCTTGGCCATATTATCTCTAGTAGTGGTATTGCAGTAGACCCATCCAAAGTTGATGCAGTATCAAGATGGGAGACTCCAAAGTCAGTTACCGAAGTTAGAAGCTTTTTGGGGCTAGCAGGTTATTACCGAAGATTTATAGAAGGATTTTCTAAGTTAGCACTTCCGTTAACACAGTTGACGTGTAAAGGCAAAACCTTTGTGTGGGATGTTCAGTGTGAGAACAATTTTAATGAGTTGAAGAAACGTTTGACGACGGCTCCAATTTTAATTTTGCCAAAACCTGATGAACCTTTTGTGGTGTATTGTGATGCGTCCAAGTTGGGCTTAGGTGGTGTGCTTATGCAAGATGGCAAGGTAGTGGCTTATGCTTCGAGACAATTGAGGATACATGAGAAGAACTATCCTACACATGATTTAGAGTTGGCTGCTGTGGTTTTTGTGTTGAAAATTTGGAGACACTATTTGTACGGTTCCAGATTTGAGGTGTTTAGTGATCATAAAAGTCTGAAATATTTATTTGATCAAAAGGAGTTGAACATGAGGCAGAGGAGATGGCTCGAGTTACTGAAAGACTATGATTTTGGGTTGAATTATCATCCTGGAAAAGCTAATGTTGTTGCAGATGCATTGAGTAGGAAGACTTTACACTTGTCGGCGATGATGGTTAAAGAGATGGAATTGCTTGAACAGTTCAGAGACATGAGTTTGGTTTGTGAAGTGTCGCCAAAGAGTATGAAGTTGGGGATGTTGAAGATCAACAATGAATTTCTGGATAGTATCAGAGAGGCACAGAAAGTAGATGTGAAGTTGGTAGATTTAATGGTTGCAAGCGATCCAGCTGTAGACAGTGACTTTAAGGTTGATGAGCAAGGAGTGTTGAGGTTTCGAGGAAGAATTTGTATTCCTGATAATGATGAGATGAAGAAGACGATCCTTGAAGAAGGCCATAGAAGCAGTTTGAGTATTCATCCAGGAGCTGCTAAAATGTATCAAGATTTGAAGAAAATGTTTTGGTGGTCTGGTTTGAAGCGCGACGTGGCACAATTTGTGTATGCATGTTTGACTTGTCAGAAGTCGAAAGTTGAGCATCAGAAACCTGCTGGGTTATTGACACCGCTAGAGATTCCGGAATGGAAATGGGATAGTGTATCCATGGATTTTGTGACGAGTTTGCCGAATACCAACAAAGGGAACGATGCAATTTAGGTGATCGTAGATAGATTGACGAAGTCGGCTCATTTCATTCCGATTAATATTACTTTTCCTGTATCCCAGTTAGCAGAGATTTATATTAGAGATGTCGTGAAGCTACATGGTGTCCCATCGAGTATTGTGTCGGATAGAGATCTGAGGTTTACGTCGAGGTTCTGGAAGAGTTTGCATGAGGCTTTGGGTACTAATTTGAAGTTGAGTTCAGCGTACCACCCGCAGACAGATGGACAGTCGGAAAGGACAATTCAGTCGCTGGAAGATTTATTGAGGGTTTGTGTGCTTGAGCAAGGTGGAACTTGGGATAGTTATCTACCTCTGATAGAGTTCACTTACAACAACAGTCACCATGCTAGTATTGGAATGGCACCTTTCGAGGCTTTGTATGGTCGAAGGTGTAGGACTCCGTTGTGTTGGTTTGAAACATGTGAGAGTGTGGTATTGGGACCAGAAATTGTCCAACAGACTACCGAGAAGGTAAAGTTAATTAGAGAAAAGATGAAAGAGTCACAGGATAGGCAGAAAAGTTATCATGATAAGCGCAGAAAGGATCTTGAGTTCCAAGAAGGAGACCATGTGTTTTTGAGAGTCACTCCGGTGACGTGTTGGACGTGCATTGAAGTCAAAGAAGTTGACTCCGAGATTTATTGGTCCGTATCAGATTTCAAAAAGGATTGGAACGGTTGCTTATAGGGTGGGTTTGCCACCACATCTTTCGAACTTGCATGATGTGTTCCATGTATCGCAACTTCGGAAGTATGTGCCTGATCCATCCCATGTGATTCCAAGAGATGATGTGCAAGTAAGGGACAACCTTACCATCGAGACCTTACCAGTAAGGATAGAAGATCGTGAAGTGAAGAGGCTGAGAGGCAAGTAAATATCTCTTGTGAAAGTAGTTTGGGAAGGAGCAGCTGGTGAAAGTTTGACGTGGGAATTGGAGAGTAAGATGCGAGAATCTTACCCAGAGTTGTTTGAACAAGGTACATTTACGAGGACGTAAATATTCTAAGTGGGGTAGAGTTGTAACGCCCACTTTTTCATAATTATTATTTGAGTGATTTATGGCTTTTTATTAGAATATTATTATTATTATATTTATATTGGTGGAATATATGTTAATAGTTAATAAATAAGTATTATTCTTAAGTGGGGGAGAAATATTGTTATTAGTAGAAATAATTAATTATTAAGGGAAGGAGTAAGTTTGTGGTGAGAAGAGCAATTAGGGAAAGAATAAAGTTTGTAAGTGAGAAAGAAAAATTAGAACGCGTACAACTAAGAAAAGAGGAGAGAAAGAAGAGAAGTCAGAGAGAACTCTAAAGAACGAAGAACGCGGATGTTGGATTTCAGAAAGATAATCTAAGGTAAGGGTGAGACTAACTCTCGTTATTAACAAGTTTTGATTCATAGGAAGTGGTCAATTGTTGTAGGTTTAAGGGATTAGGATTAGGTCAAAAATCGTTAAATTTGGAAGATTTAAGTGAATTGTTGTGTAATTTGATGTAGAATGATGTTAATCAATCATAGAAAACGTTTAGATGTTGATTCCTAACGAATTTGGGGCCTGGGTAGTGAAATTGGATGACTGAGATGAGAGAAACAGAGCTGCGACAGAACGCTGTTCTGTCATCGCTCGCCATTGCAAGCGATTCAGCTCGCCATTGCGAGTAAACCCCAACTCGCCATTGCGAGTAACCTTGCTCGCCGTTGCGAGCTTCCCTGTTCAGCTCGCCATTGCGAGTGTTTTTGTGCGCCGTTGCAAGCTCCCCTGTTCAGCTCGCCATTGCGAGTAAACCCCGACTCGCCATTGCGAGTAACTTTGCTCGTCGTTGCGAGCTTCCCTGTTCAGCTCGCCATTGCGAGTGTTTTTGTGCGCCGGTGCGAGCTCCCCTGTTGAGCTCGTCGTTGCGAGTAGAGTAGCTCGCCATTGCAAGCTAGTGCAGTGCAGACCTGCTGTTTTGCGAAATTGTGTCCTTTCGCACGTTTCTTTGATGAATTAGCTTCTGATGTTTACATTAATGATGATGCTGTTAAATATGATGTTCCAGTGATGCTGTTTTGATGTAATGAGTCCTTGTGAATATTTGTTAATTAATTTAACATTAAAAATGAAGTTGTTGCATTTAGAGTTGAGTTGTTGGATAGTCAGCGATGGGGGCTTAACGCCTGACAGGTTCTTTATGACCTTAGCGATGGGGGCTTAATGCCCGACAGGTCCAAATATGACCTTAGCGATGGGGGCTTAATGCCCTGGTGGTACCACATGCATGTTGAAGTTGTCTAAGTTGTTGTTGAAGTTATTGTTGCATTGTAGAGTCATCATAACTTATAATAAATGATGAATGATGTGATGATGTTGCTGTCTTGCCGTTGTTGTTGATGTCCTAACATTAATAAATGATATAAATGATGAGTTATAAGAATGAATATGTTGCGTTTGGTAACTAAGAAGTTGTTGACTACTTAGCTTTGTTAAATGATGTTAAAATGATGATATTAACGTTAGATATATGTTGTTGGTTATCTTTTTATGAATTATTATTTGTTAATTAATGAATGTGAAATCTCACCCCTTCTGCTTGAAAATGTTGCCCATCGTATGGGTAACTTGCAGGTAACCAGGACTAGCTGTGTTCGTGAGGTGAGTAGACTCCTCACATTGTGTCTAGGATGCTCTGATACGTAACGGGATGGGGATTGTCTGATGTTTGTTTTTCCTTGTTACGTATTTTATTTTAATAATGTTGAAGTATTTTGTGAAGACTAATTTAAATGTTAAGTTGTGGCCTTTTAATGCCAAGAATTTTATGAGACGATGTAAACTAAATTCCGCTGCATTTGGTTATTGAATTTTATAAAGACAGGTTGCTTAAATAAATAGTATTTCCTATTATTATATTTGTTGGAAGTGATGTATTGAAGTATGTGATGCTCCGTTATGTTGATAAACTCTGATAATTTTTATGAAATTTTTAAGTTGGGAAAACGGGGTGTTACATTGGCCACTTTGATCTAAAATATCAAAGGTATAATTTCATCAAGATTGGAAGTCTATATCTCCCACACTCTTTGAGAAGGAAATAGTTTTGTTGATTTTCATGCTAAGCTAGGTGTTTCTTATAGCATAAACTACACGAGTCATCCTTTCCTATCTCGCCCTTCCAGACCTACTCATCACAAACTTTATGGAAACCTAGTTCCATAGAGTGTAGTTCTCTTTTTCTTTTTATTGTTGTTTTTCCTTTCGTATCTTTAGCCTTTGTGACAAAAAAACACACACAATATGTTGTAGCCATTGTGAGTTTTGACAAATACTGTCATTTTTCATCGATGTGTATGTGGTATATATTTTATGTTGAAAGATAATGTGGAAGAGATAGAAACACACTTGCTGAATGAAGACGAAGTAGAAACAAGCAAGGTCTTAATAACTTGCAGCACAAGTTACTGATTTGTATAGTTGTTTGAACTTGTAACTAACTTGCTTGGCTGTCAAATAGTTAGTTACTATATGGTGTAACCTAGTACACAGTAGCTTATGATATAACTTCAGTTACAAAGACTATATAAGGTTGTTGTATCTTGCATTTCAAGTCAATGAAAAATATCATTCATTTTACACAATTTTACTCTCTTTTCATCAATCTTCATCTTCTCAAATCACCATGAAGAAAAGCATTGTTCACATCTAGTTGGTGCAGATGTCAATTGTGAATGGATGCAATAGCAAGAAGTGTTCTCACTGTAGTTAGTTTTGCCACTGGTGAGAATGTATCAAAGAAGTCAAGGCCCTCTATTTGATTATAGTCTTTAGCCACTAAGGTTGTGTGGATACAAGAAGATCAACCACTGGTTTATGTTTCTTTCTGGGTTCTTCACTCATATCTTGGAAAGCAAAGAAGCAGCCAACTATCTCTAGGTCCTCTTCAGAAGCTGAATATATGGCTCTATCAATGGCAACATGTGAACTTCAATGGATATCATATTTGTTGAAGGATCTTAACATCAACTGTGTTAAGCAGCCAGTTCTTTATTGTGACAGTCAGAGTGCTATCCACATAGCATCAAATCCAGTTTTCCATGAGAGAACAAAACATCTTGAGATTGACTGTCATTTGATCAGAGAGAAATTGCATAAGGGTGTTCTCAAGCTTCTACCTATTTCAACCAATGAGCAGCTGGCAGACTTCTTAACCAAAGCACTTCCACCTACAAAGTTTAACTCTTTCATATGCAAGCTGGGAATGATCAATATATATCATGTTCCAGCTTGTGGGAGGCTGTTGAAAGATAATGTGGAAGAGATAGAAACACACTTGCTAAATGAAGAAGAAGTAGAAACAAGCAAGGTCTCAATAACTTGCAGCACAAGTTACTGATTTGTATAGTTGTTTGAACTTGTAACTAACTTGCTTAGCTGTCAAATAGTTAGTTACTATATGGTGTAAGCTAGTACACAGTAGCTTATGATATAACTTCAGTTACAAAGACTACACAATTTTACTCTCTTTCTTTCTCTTTTTTCATCAATCTTAATCTTCTCAATATTTTACATTGAAGTTGAGTTGATGAGTGTTTTAAATACCACTTTACTAAATTTATGAAGACGTGTGATTTATCTTGATAAATGTTAATTCATCTGGTGTGTATTTGCATGAGCATAATGTTGATGCATTCTTTGTCAATCAAAATTTTACATGAATGGCATATTGTTTTCAATAAATATAGTATTGTAAAGAAACAATTTGTTTCACTTATCCTGTCTGGTGTGCAGAAGAAGAAAAAAAAGGTAGTTTTGTTGTAAATTACATCTTTTATTTTTCTTTTCTAAATGGTAATATTAAAATATGGGTTGGGCAGGTTCATCGAGCTAATTCATAGTTCATTAATGATCTATTGTGAATTTCGTCGGCTCATGTAATTCATGGGTTAGTCCAATCCAGATTATTTAGATGTATTGGGCCACTCGAGTTGTGGCGCTATTTCATCCTTCCCGATACACGTACTTCCTTGTCACGGTCGTATTCCTTGTCACCGGCATATTATGTCGTCACCAATCGTGAGTCGTGACTGTTGTGGCTAGGATCAAATTTCGGGATTGAGTTATTTCAGATTAAGTAAGTGTTTTGGAAGGAGACAACAAATGTGATTTTGAGTTATTTTGTCTTTTATTATGTCCACCGTCAGATTCATCCAATGGCTAATATTAAGAGAAGGAGAGAGAAGGAGACAATTTTGAAGGAGAGGATCCAATTCCTTAATTTTTTTTCCACAAGATAATATAAGCTTACGTATTTGAAGGGTTTATGCACAGTTGCAAAAACAAGATTGCTTAAAAAAATAAAAATAAATAAAAGGTGCATTTGATTTGATAAAAAATAATTGATTGAACAAATTTTTTGATTTAAAAATTGGTTGTGGGACTAGACAAAACAAGTAATAAACACCGGGACAAAAACGATAATTCTTGTCCCTCACTAAACCACGCAACAACTTTTTGTCCAAATTATAAACTATCAAAAATACCAAAATACTACTTTTATTTTTCAACATAAAAATCTTTTTTTTTTCCTCCAATTTTATCCATTATTTATTGCTTTACGAATCAAACATAAAAAAGGGTTGGCACTCGAAAAATAACTTAACATAAAAATCTTTTTTTTTCCTCCAATTTTGCATTGAAGATGCTAAGAGAGAGAAAAAGGAAGAGAGAGAAAAAACAATAGAGAGAGAAAAAGGAAGAGAGAGAAAAAGAATCCATCATGACAATAGAGAAGAGAAAAGTAAGGTTGTCATGAAAGTTGTCTTTCATGAAAGTTGTCATGAAAGTTGTCTTTCATGACAACCTTACTTTTCTCTTCTCTTATTGGTCAAAAACAATAGAGAGAGAAAAAGGAAGAGAGAGAAAAAGAATATCATTTGAGTATGAAAGAGAAAGTTGTCAAAAAAGTTGTCACAAATGGTTGTACAAATATCATTTCTCTAACCACAATAAACCAATTAGTGATACTATTGTTCAACAATGAAAAGCCATTTGAGAAAATTATTAACACGAAACTATTTTGATGAGATATCATTATTAATCAACGACCGAAAAATCTAGAATTTTTTCATTGCTGCAAAGGTGGATATGGATGTCAAAGGGAAGAACCGAGAGGAAAGAAAAAGAATAGTGACAAATCTAGAGTTTTGTAATTATATATACAAAACTTTCCTCTCAAAAGAACTATACAACTTTATTATCAAAGGACAAATAAAAAATAAAGGAGTGTTATTTAAATAATCATTTGGTTGACAATTTATAAGACAACTATAATTTAAAAAGAAAAAGTAAGTATTTTCATGAAAATCAAAACAATAGAGAGGTAAATTAAAAAATAATACGAGTATAAGAGAAAAAGTTATCAAAAAATGGATGTTCAAATATCATTTCTCTAAAAAATATTCTAACTTAAAATTCGTTTGATAGAGGAGAATCTATATCATGTGTTCCACTAATTTTCCGACAGAAATTAGTCTCTATTAAACAATATAGGAAATTTCGTATCAATAACGTAAAAAAAAAATAAAAATAAATCTAACTTAACCTTGGTGAAAACCTATCAAACTCTCTCATCATATCCTTTATATCTAATGGTTGCAAACATGCCAACCCTAATTCTAAAACCCTAAACCTAAAAAAATGGCTCCAAAAATTTGAAATTTAAATCCCACATTTTCAGCATTGGAAAACCATGATAATTACTATGCACACTACTCAAAACGCGTTTCCTCTTTCCAAGCTCACGCGTTTCTTCTTTTTCCTCTTATCATCATCACAACTGCCAACCCTCTCCCCCCATCCATCGGCAGCGGCGACCACCACCAAACCTCTCCCTCAATCCACCGATGTGCTTCCAACACTGCTTTCTCTCTTCCACACGCTTACTCTCCCTCTGTCCACCACCGCCTTCCCTCACGCTTTCTCTCTTCACCCCTATCTCTCTCTCACGAATCAGAAATCAACTAAAACCTTCCCCCATCTCACCACTCCTCTATGTCGTGAAATTTTGATTCGAATGCTTCTCCGCCGGATTCAGTGGTGGGTGCGGATTCAAGGAATCATTTTTTGATGAATGCATGCCATGGCTAAGGTTTCCTCCATTTCCTAATCATTTTTCTGCTGTTAACGTTTATCTTGAATCGCAAAGGTTCTGTTCCGTTTGATGAACAAATTGCAGGTGAATCTTCATTTCGCTCAGGTTCGTGGAGGTTTAGGACGAGGATTTCGAATGTTTTGTGCAGGAAAATTGATGTCGGGATTTCGTCGAATTCGAGAATGTCAGGTGTGGATTTGAATTGAATTGTGTGGCCTCTTCAGTTCATCTCTCTATCTCTGTATTCAACACTGATTTTTTTTTCATCAATGACCTCTTTCTCTGTATTCTCTGGTTTTGTCTGTTCTTTTTGATTTGTTTTTTCTTTCTTTTCAGATCTTATACATTCCTCATTAGATTGATAAATTGTTTGCGGCTGTCTTTGTAAAAACAGGTTTGTTTCTTTTTGTTTTCAAAATCTTCAATGTGCATCTTTGGATATTTGAATTATTATTGATTTTATTGTTTTCAATGGTCTGATTTTCTCCCTTTGGTTTATTCTTCTCGGTGCTGTTGGTTATTGCATATTGTGGTTGTTTGTGCAAAACTTAACTATGCTAATTTTGTATTTAACTTGAGTTGATGCCTTAATAGAGTTAATAGTAATCCATGATAAGCTACTTTGAGAAATGTCAGAGCTTTTAGATCATTACATATGAATCTCATTTAAGAACGTGTGTCAATTAGTTCTTTTTGTTGAAGTCTATTTTGACTCATTGCTGCTACATTGATGTGAGAATTGATTACATATTCCGTGCGAAAGATTTGTTTTGGTAATTAAGCGCTTTGATTTGGTCATGTTGTGTGCTCTGATTTGATATGTGATGGCTGATTCAAAGTGCATCGACAAATTTTTTCATGACTATTTCTACGCCTTTCATTGCATTGTTTTGGTTTTGGCAAGGGTCTTTGCTGCTGCAGTTTCTATGTATGCTTTGTGTGCATATAGTGCATCTACCATTTTGTCAAATTTAATATCAATTACACGTCATTCCCTTTTAAGAAAGCCACTTTTCATTCTAAGTGTCTGATAGATCTTTTTTATTCTTATTCCCTTTCACTCATTTTATCAAATTTAGGTAGACTTTTTTGTAGTTATTGTGTTTGATTTCTATAGAATTTAAATTTCTAATTCAATACACAATAGGAGCTATTTTAAAACTCAAGTGTTCATATAAAAGTTTGCAGTTAAAGAGCTCTAAGAATGGACATTAACTGGCTTCTAAACATCTTAATGAATAAAAAATCTGTTCACTTTCAAACTATTAGGTTGTTGATTATCTACTCTTTCAATGCTTATGACTCTCAATTCCCCACTTTATCGTTGGTGTAGTCCTCTTCATTTACATTCGTGGGGAAACTACAATCATACATGCTTTGCTTCTCATAAATTTCTTCAATTTCTTTTTTCATTGAACTATTTTGGAATGTAGTGCATTACTAATGTGTTAGGATTCATTCATATTCATATTGCTCTTTGCTTTTAAAGATATGAATCCCCTAAAAGTTTTGAAAGTGTGCATCTGTTTTATATCTGTCCTAATTCACCAAAAAATTGAAAAAGTCTTTTTGTTTTCTTTTGTTCAATATCTATTTATGGACAGTCCTGTTTCTACATCAATATGGCAGCAACACGGGTGTTTGGGCTGGTTTTAGGCACTACAATTGGTGCTCTAGATATAAATATCAGGACGATTTTACTAAATGATGGAAAGGAACCATAGACTAAAACACTTTGGTTGTTTTTGTTGCAGTTTACAATGTTCAAGTGCAAAGGTCTTGGTTGCAAGTTAGGAAACTGTGATAACAAGAATGAATCAGAGATTGGGGAATTTGACATAAAGATGTGTGAATATAGTTCTTCAATATTCAATTTAAATTTTCTGAAAAAGTTATCCTATGATTCTAACCTCCTGCAGATGGTCATAGATTTGAGTTATCCAAGTATTTATATGCGGTAATGCTATATAGTACGATAGGTTTACCCAGCAAAACTCACGAATGCTCACTTCTCCAAATTTTAAGGAAAAAAAAAACTGATTTAGTATTCGTAGAAAAAAGAAAAAATTGAGTTAGGTCATGTTCTATATTCCATTTGACATATGGCTGTTTATTAATTTCAGTTTATAAATTGTGGCGAAAACAACCAATGCACTCCATAGCCTGAGTGGTACGTTTATAGTCCATTAGTTCATGTTCTATATTCCATTTGACATATGGCTGTTTATTAATTTCAGTTTATAAATTGTTTGAACATATGCAGCTGACTTCGATTGGTTATTAACTCTCAGCAACGACGGTCTTTTTCAATTTTCTCAATTAAAGTGGCATACTTTCGTTGTTGAATTCAATCCAAAGGAGGTATCTTTATGTATTTGATTGATTTTCTTTGTAATTGATGACATAAGTAAGTTCTCATATTTTTCATCCCTTTCTCATATATAACAAAATTATTTAGTTTTTCCAACATTGTTGATTAAGACTTTGGGGTCGAATTTGAGACGTATTGTGTTCTTTAATGATCCTGCCTACAATCAATTTAAAGTCCTAATTGAGAAGATAAACGGAAGATTATGCTTCAGTGCTGGATGGCTTGAACTCCATAATGTTTATGACTTACGAGATAGTGGTTCTGTAACTTTGATCAACGTTCAACCAGCTCGATTCGTCATCCAAGTGAAGGATCATTATGGTGAGGAGGTGTGTATCCAAAACATTCTCTGCCGTTGTTTCAAAGATTGAACCGACTTAAATTAAATTTCCAAGGCTTGATCACTGATAAATATGGCAATTTAATTAATACATCGAAGGTTGGCGTTCCTGTCATGCTTCTGCGCAATTTAAATAATCACTGACTTTAATTTCCAAGGCTTGATCACTGATAAAGTTGAAGGTTGGCGTTCCTGTCATGCTTCTGCGCAATTTAGACGCTACAGCTGGTCTATGCAACGGTACTCGATTAATAATAACGAAGATGAGCAGATATGTGTTTGAGGGCAAAGTAATCATAGGCAGCAACATTGGAGATATAGTTTATATACCGAGATTGTCGTTGAGTCCATCGGATACAAGAATTCCATTCAAGTTTCAGCGTTGACAGTTCCCTATATCAGTTTCATTTGCAATGACGATCAACAAAAGTCAAGGGCAATCATTGAAACAAGTTGGAATATACCTTCCCCAACCGGTTTTTTCCCACGGCCAACTATATGTTGCGGTGTCTAGAGTTACATCAAGAAACGGATTGAAGATATTATTGACGGATGAAGATGGCAATTGTATGAGCACTACATCAAATGTGGTGTATAAAGAAGTCTTCCGCAATTTATAATGATGCATCAACGCTGTTGGTGTCCTACGATAAATTTACACATAAACAGGTAGCTGCTTAACTAATAATTCACAGAAATTTACATTGTTTTGTTTTCATCGCAGTGGTTGCAGCTGATGTATTAAGTTGTTTGTGCGTTTGTCCAGGGCATTATTACTATGAATGAGAATATAGAGGCTGTTAGTTTTTGGCTGACAAATATGAGATCGTACTTATAATCTTAAAGGCAATGGAATGCATTCTACTGTCATGCAAGTTGCTGTTGTGATAAAGGTAAATAATGAAATATTATAATAAAGCATCTAAATGATTATTTAGTTATGTTCCTGTACACACCCTAACCAGTGTTCACATTTAAATCATTTGCCTGTATTGCAGGTGATAATTGACTTCATTTTAGTCATAGCTTTGGAAGGTATTTTTTGGTGATAAATTGATGCTGGTTTTTTCATGCCATTACAATTGCAACATTGTCCCCGCTGTTTAAGTTTTAGCTATCTTTTTCATGTTGTTTAAATATGTCGTCGGCCGTTGCATGTTCACAATTGTCCAGGACTCGGTGGATTTGGAGGCAAGCCTTCAGTTGATTTTATGTACACTGATGAACTTGCTATATGTTGCAATTTTATATGGATATCTATATTAATATATGTTACTATATGTGAAGCTCTTTGTAATTTCGTCAGTGCAAAGTAACTGATTTAACTTGTGTCAATTTTCTTGAATGCTAATTCACCTTGCTTTCAGATCAATTCTATTTCTTCCAAATCGTTTTGTAACAGACACATGTTTGGGATTTATTAATTGCCGTTGAAGGTTATTGACGTTGTTATATTTATTTACGGTACTTCCACAATAAATTACGTTACAAATACCGTGGCGTAGTCAACCAAATGTTACCCGCATCTACTAACATTTATTCATCAAATTAACCACACTAATTCAACTATATTACCACATTGACAATTTTACATTGATTCAAGTTACATTTTTAACTTTATCTGACCCGTGCGGGAGCACGGGTAGACGTCTAGTAACTAACACATCACTATCCATTAAATATTTTCCTTACTACTAGTACTAGTTAGTACATCGTTTTCATCACTTTTGCATGTCAAACAAGAAGGCATGAGATAGAAAATGGTGTTTGACTAGTGATGGTATTGGTAGGTGTTACTTGGCGTGTATATATGATCGTTGATCGATCGATTTACTGCGTGACGTTTATGACATTGACGCAGATACTGTGGTGGTCCATCTTGGTAGGACAGACTTTATACCATATTATGATGGATTCGATATTTTTCCAGTTTCCACATCAAATAATAGTTTTTCCATTCCAATAATAGTTAGCCACGTACTAGTATGAATAACAAAGAATTACTAGTCAACATAAATATGTGTCGGGTTAATGTGACGTTGTTGGGTTGGGTCGAACAAAGAAAAAGATAGAGGCAGAGACTGAGACGTTTGATCTAATGATCATATCTGTCTCTGACCTCACCGTCCTCATTTTTTGACTCTATGCCCTTTTTTTTCTTCAATGCATTATGCAATGTAACGCCATTAATAGTCACCGGCTCACCCCTTATAAAAAACATGTTAAAGGAACAAAGGTATGATAATGGATTAAATATAAAAGAGAAAATACCAAGGTTTCTTAGAGAGTAAGAATTTGATAAATCATATTGGTTTAGTAATTCAGTTTAGTTAGAGTTAGAGTTAGTTTTATCTTTTAATAGTTTGTTAATAAACTTGCACTAGAAGTAACTATCTCAAGTTACTTGCATGTGAAGTAATGAGTTTGTTAGGAGTTTGTTTCAATTTTTGTTACATTACTTGATGTATAAATACTTCACAGCCTTTGTACATATGATTAGTTCATTCAATCAATAATATTTTCACAAGTTTATCTCTCTCTCTCTCTTCCTTCAACAACAAGAAACCCTAGAAACCCTAACCCTAATTTCTTCAAATCTGCACATAGTTCTTGTGATTTTCATTCAATCTTTATGCGTTGTTCCATCAAATTGGTATAGCAGAGCCTGGTTCGTTCATTGTTGTTAGAGAATTCGCGAAGAATGGCAACTCATAACAGCAATATCCCTGCGCATCTACCAATCTTTGAAGGCAAGAATTTTGATCAATGGAGCGTAAAGATGAAGGTGATTTTCAGATATCAGGATGTTCTGGAAATTGTGAATGAAGGTATTGCACCAATTGCAGCGAATGCAACTGATGTTCAACAAACAGCACATAGAGATTTGAAGAAGAAAGATGGGAAAGCTATGTTCTTGATGCACCAGAGTGTAAGTGATGAGATCTTTGAGAAGATCATGCACTATGGTAGCACGAAAGAGACATTGGATGCATTAGAGAAACTGTATTCTGGTGATGGGAAGTTAAAGAAGGTGAGGCTTCAAGCGTTGAGAAGACAGTATGAAGTATTGACAATGGAAGAAGAAGAATCTGTGAGTCAATACTTTGATAGGGTAATCAATCTCACAAATCAGATGACAAGGAATGGTGAGACATTCACTGATGTGATGAAGGTGGAGAAGGTTCTCAGAACACTAACATCAAGGTTTGATCACATTGTAGTGGCTCTGGAGGAATCTAAAGATCTGGATTCTATGAAGATAGAGGAACTACAAGCTAGTCTTGAAGCACATGAGTTGAGGCTGATTGAAAGGAATAAAGAAAGAGGGAAGAGCGTATCATCTGATCAAGCTTTGCAAGCTCAGTATGAGAAGAGAGGAAAGTCCAAGAAAGGGAAGAAATCCTGGAACAATCAAGCTCATAAGGATGGTGAAGGTTCTAGTAAGAATCAAGAAAAGGATGATGCAAAGTCTGATCAGAAGAAGAAAAAGAAAGATAAGAAAGAGATTCAATGTTATAATTGTCAGAAGTGGGGACATTATGCATCTGAATGCAGATCAAAGAGAGTTCCAAGGAACAAGGATGAAGCTCAGTTTGCTCAGAATAAGGATTCAGATTCTGATGAAGTACTCTTGATGGCAACAATCAAAGAGGAAGAAGAAAGAAGTAATGAATGGTATTTGGACACTAGGTGTTCAACTCATATGACAGGCAGGAAATCTTGGTTCACTGAATTAGATGATTCAGTAAACAGGAAGATAAGATTTGCATATAATAGCATAGTTTGTGCAGCTGGTATTGGGAAAGTACTGATTCATAGAAAGGATGGCGAGAGAGCTTGCATCACTGATGTGTTGTATGTACCAGACATGAGGAGCAATCTCATAAGTATTGGTCAGTTATTGGAGAAAGGATACTCTATGAAGATGGAGGCACAAATCATGAAGGTACTTGATAGCAAGAACAGGTTGATTTTGAAAGCTCCTCTATCAAAACAAAGGACTTTCAAAATTAACATTAGTGTTATTGAAGATAAGTGTCTGCTGTCAGAAGTCAAAGGTGAAAATTGGCTATGGCATCAAAGGTATGGGCATATCAACTTCAGGGACTTGAATATGCTTAGTGACAAGAAGTTGGTGTTGGGTTTGCCAAAGATAAAGCTGCCTGATGAAGTTTGTGAGAAATGTTGCACTGGAAAGCAAGCCAGAAATTCTTACAAATCAGAAGTACCATTCAATGCAACAAGAAAACTTGAGGTAATTCATTCTGATGTTTGTGGACCCTTTGAAGTGAATTCAGTAGGAGGAAATAGATACTTTGTGACATTCATAGATGAATTTACCAAAAAGTTATGGATTTACTTGTTGGTTAAGAAAAGTGATGTGCTCAGTGTGTTTAAGAAGTTCAGATTGCTTATTCAAAATGAAAGTAGTGAAGTAATAAGCAGATTAAGAACAGATGGAGGAGGTGAGTATACATCCACTGAGTTCAATGATTTTTGCTCATCAAATGGCATAAATCATGAAGTAACTGCACCCTATACACCTCAACACAATGGATCTCAGAGAGGAAGAATAGAACATTGGTGAATATGATAAGGAGCATGCTGAAGCAAAAGCAGATGCCTCATTATCTGTGGGGAGAAGCAGCTGCTACTGCAGCATATCTCATCAATAGAAGCCCCACAAAGAAGCTGCAAGACAAAACACCAGAGGAAGCATGGTGTGGAGTAAAACCAAGTGTTCAACATCTGAAAGTGTTTGGTTCATTGTGTTTCAGACATGTACCTGATCAACTGAGAAAGAAACTTGATGACAAGTCTCAAGCTATGATCATGGTTGGATATCACTCAACTGGTGCCTACACACTTTATGATCCAAGCAGTAAGAAAGTTGTATTCAGCAAGGATGTAAAGTTTGATGAATCAAAGGGCTGGAACTGGAAAGACAAGGCATCAAATAACATTGATAGTCAGCATCATCTATCTGATTCAGAAATAGAAGATGCTAGTACTGAAGAAACTGAAGAAATAGTTGGTGATACAGATGAAGGAGGTGCAGGAGTTGTCAATAGGCCAACAAGGAATACTCAACCACCAGCCAGGTTGAGAGATTATGAGAGGTTCCCAGATCAAGAAATCACAGATGAGGGTGATATGATACAGGCAGCAATGCTTGCTGAATCTGAACCAGTATCATTTGAGGAAGCTCTTAAGCAGAGTCATTGGAAGAAAGCAATGATTGAAGAACTAGACTCCATAGAAAAGAATGAAACTTGGAGATTGGTTCAATTACCTATTGGTAAGAAGTGTATTGATGTAAAGTGGGTTTTCAAGACAAAACTGAAGCCAGATGGTCAGATTGCAAAGTACAAGGCCAGGCTAGTTGCAAGAGGATTCCTGCAGAAGTATGGTCAAGATTATTATGAAGTATATGCTCCAGTGGCAAGGATGGAAACAATCATATTGATTGTTGCTATAGCAGTGAAGAACAACTGGTCAATGTATCAGTTGGATGTTAAATCTGCCTTTCTCAATGGTGAACTTGAAGAAGAAGTATATGTGAGTCAACCATCAGGATTTGAGATAA
This sequence comes from Medicago sativa, assembly GCF_051527215.1. Classification (NCBI taxonomy): domain Eukaryota; kingdom Viridiplantae; phylum Streptophyta; class Magnoliopsida; order Fabales; family Fabaceae; genus Medicago; species Medicago sativa. Next base: position 8,943,982 of record NC_140753.1, read on the forward strand.
AGGGAAAGAAGGAGTATGTATATAAACTTGACAAAGCCCTGTATGGTTTGAAGCAAGCTCCAAGAGCTTGGAATAAGAAGATACATAGTTTTCTTGTTCAGCAAGGCTTCCTGAAATGTGTGACTGAACATGGAACCTACTGCAGGAACACCACAAATAAGCTCATTGTATGCTTATATGTGGATGACATGATTGTTACTGGAAACAATGAAGAGGAAATGAAAGTTTTTAAGAAGAATATGATGAAGGAGTTTGAAATGTCTGATCTGGGCAATCTCACATATTTTCTAGGAATTGAGTTTGAAATGAATTCACAAGGAATTCTAATACATCAAAGAAAATATGCACAAGATGTTTTGAAGAGGTTCAATATGCTGAATTGTAAACCAGTTTCAACTCCAGTTGACACAGGAGTGAAACTGTCTCTGGAAACTGATGAGAAAGAAGTGAATCCCACTTTGTTCAAGCAGATTGTGGGATCATTGAGGTATCTGTGTCACACTAGGCCTGACATTGCATATGGTGTAGGTTTGATCAGCAGGTACATGGTGAAACCTACCACTTCACACTTAGTTGCAGCAAAGAGGATTCTAAGATATGTGAAGGGTACAAGCAGTTATGGGATTCAGTACTCTAAGAATCAGAGTGGTGAACTAGTTGGCTATTCAGACTCTGACTGGAGTGGAGACAAAGATGATAGGAAGAGCACATCTGCATATGTGTTCATGATTGGAAATGCAGTTTTCTCTTGGAGTTCTAAGAAGGAACCAGTGGTTGCGCTATCATCCTGTGAAGCAGAGTACATTGCAGCCTCCATGACAGCATGTCAAGCTCAATGGATCAATATGTTACTGATGGAACTTCAGTTGGTGAAAGATGAGAAGATGGAGCTCAGAGTTGATAGCAAATCTGCTATAGATTTGGCTAGACATCCAGTGGCACATGGAAGAAGCAAGCATATTGAGACCAAATTCCATTTCCTAAGACACCAGGTAAACAAAGGAAAGCTGGAAGTAAAGCATTGCAAGACAGAAGAGCAGATTGCAGACCTGCTCACAAAGCCTTTGAAGCAAAGCAGCTTTGATTATCTGAAGGAAAAGCTAGGAATGGCTGAAGCATCTAACTAAATGAATTAAGGAGGTGTATTGGTTTAGTAATTCAGTTTAGTTAGAGTTAATTTTATCTTTTAATAGTTTGTTAATAAACTTGCACTAGAAGTAACTATCTCAAGTTACTTGCATGTGAAGTAATGAGTTTGTTTCAATTTTTGTTACATTACTTGATGTATAAATACTTCACAGCCTTTGTACATATGATTAGTTCATTCAATCAATAATATTTTCACAAGTTTATCTCTCTCTCTCTCTCTCTTCCTTCAACAACAAGAAACCCTAGAAACCCTAACCCTAATTTCTTCAAATCTGCACATAGTTCTTGTGATTTTCATTCAATCTTTATGCGTTGTTCCATCAAATCATATGTTTGCATCTGAAATATTTTTATTATGTTTTTTTATCTTATTCTATTTTTATCAAATTCTGTTATCTCATCTATGTTTATTCTATATATCATGATAATCTAAGAGATTAATGAAGCAATATTAATTATTCTTTGCTTTTGTTTTGTTTTCGCAATATTAATATTATTCTAGTTACGTCAACGTAAGTTAATATTAATATGATTGATATGAAGTTAGTTCATACCTTGAAAGAGTGTAGGTTCATTTCCGTTGTTAGCGTAAAAAAATATTGTTTATGAATAATTCGTAAATATGTTTATAGCGTTGTATGAACTTTGAGGAGTTAAAGATTATTTCTATTTATAATCATTTCGATTTCTTCTGCTTTGAGAAATAAAGATACAAAAAAGTTTGAGAAAAAAGTATAAAATGATTGACGACCATGAGACCTACTTAGTAGTATGATCCGCTATTTATTTTATGTGTTTATGTATCTCCAAATGACATATTCCATTTATTTTGTCAAATGAAGAGGATCCTCACCTAACTTTGAGACATGTCTAATTCTTACACTTCTTTAAAATCCAACTCATCTAAATAAAATAATGAAAAAATAGTATTCTTTTTTTAAGGATAAAAAAATACTAGTATTATTCTAGTTGCTAATTAAATCACAGGATAAATTTTGTGAACAAAAAAATAGTCTAGTTTTGAAGTTGGTTACAAACAAATTTTAAACAACCATGATTAAAAATAAATAAACTAAAAAAAATCATTTTATTGGGTTTGATCATTGTTTAGTCCTTTTTTTCTCCATTCTTTCACGTCTACTTAATAATCAAAATGCTAAGTGTAAGCATATGAGTTGGAATTTGGATCGGAATCAATTACTTACAGTACAGCTCTCGTAAATCAGAAGAACACGGAGTCGTCTCATCGAAATCATCATGCATGTAAGATAATTATGGACATGTGACAGATAAATCAGAAACAGAAGCAGTATGTATACAGAGTTGAATGTTCTGCCGTGGACTCTAACAATGGTTGACAATGAGATCAGAGATGGTTGATGGAGTACATCCTTTTTTGGGCTAAATAATTTGATAATTGTTTGATAATTGCTTCATTTAAAATGTTTAAATGGTGTTTCTATTATTGTACGTTTAATAATGGTTAATTTATGTCGGAGAATATACAAAACATACATTGTGGTTTCTTCTCTTTTAATTGAATTATCTTCTTACACAAAAGATGATCAATAAGAATCAAAGTCCTCTCAATTTTCTCCATTGTTATAGTTTTAATTGGACACCCTAAAACATTTAAAAAAATTAGTAATGAATATAATAAAAGTAGAGAGAAAATGAAAGGATCCGGTCTCGTTTGATAGTATAGTAGTAGTATTTAATTAACTGCTAGAAGGAGAGAATGTTTGTTATAGACTATAGTGCTTGGCAACAACGGTAAACAGTGGCAGCTAGCGTTAATATAATTAACCACTAGCACAGCATATACTTAAAAAACAGTGATTAATGTTCTGTAAAAGTTGGTTTAAATAATAAGGAAATGCATTCTTTTTAGCATGAGTGTATGATTTCGAGTTTAAACGTTAAATTAAGATGTGCCTCTACACTAACTAGCAAAAGAGAAGACGATGATGTGCCTCATGTGCTATATACGACACGTAGTGTAGAGCGTGCAGCTCTAGTCCACTCGACTGACATGGCAGAACAGGAACACGATTAGAAGCAAAACAGCAACAACTAGAGGAAGAGCAGTAGCGACTGTTTATTTGTGGTTCTTAAGGTTAAACATAGTTACTTTACTCATCCATCCGTCATTTTCCCGTCTTATATTAACCACTCCTTTGTTCTTCTTAACTATACTAGCTAGGTTTTACTTTTCTCTCAAAACACTATACTATCTCTTGACTCATTTAATAATTTCAAACTATGAAAAATGCATAAATTAAAGACTCAAAATGTTTCCAAGAGCATAATTGATTTGATGTAGAAGTGAAATTTCTCAACTTAGTGAAATTTTTACCATTAAACTAATGTACAAAGTCAAATAACTTTTTTACTCCCTCCGTTTCAAAATGAGTGTCGTTTTAGGTGTTTACACACATATTAAGAAATGCAATGATTAAAAGAAAGAGAATAGTTATTTTACCAAATTATCCTTATTACCTATTGGTTAGTTTTAAAAGTAATACTTTGGAAGTAGTGTGCAGAGTATTAATTGGAGGGTACAATTGAAAAGAAAAAGTTATTATTGCATTGGAAACTGAAAGCGACACTCATTTTGAAACAAATTTTTTTGGCTAAAGCGACACTCATTTTGAAACGGAGGGAGTACTTAATTACTCTTATCAAATATCAATATATGGAAACTAATAGTACATTATAAATAGTTTTTCGCATGAAAATAAGAATTCTCCCAAAAACTCTTCATGCAACAAATTTAAATATAAAATAGTAGTATATCAAGAGTAACATATTGTGATATATACTCCGTCCGGTCCTTTTTATTAGAAATAAAAGTGAGAATTTTTTTGGTCTTTTTTATAAGAAATATTGACCAAGTTTCAAGTACCATGTTTAAAACTAAATTGCTTTTGTACCCTTATTTATTATGAGAGAGAATAATAAAAGTAAGTAAGTTGGTGGAATAAAAAGTAATTAATTTATGGATATTCATGGAAATTTTTTTAAATGTGGAGGTGTATTAAATGAAGATGACTATTTTCAATGTATTTTCTTGGTCTTGATGTTTTATGTCCTTTGTTTCTTGTATAAAGGGCTAGAGGGAGTAGTAAGTAAAAAGAGAGTCAACACATGTTTTCAGGTGAGCGTTTAAGAGTCAACTCATCTAAACTTTAAAAATACTAACAACTTTTATTTTTCAATTTTTTCCTTTAACTTTCACTCTTTTATTGAATTCGCCTGAGTCTTACCATGTCATGTAAGACTCATTTTAAAAGTGTGCGACCCCAATGATTTCACTTATAAGACAATGAATGATAAAAAGAAATGAAAAGAGAGTGTTCATATCGCTCATTCAAGATATTTAAGCTCAAAAGTATGCATTGACATGCGTAATAGGGTCAACTGTGTCATGTATTATGGGACGGAGGGAGTATTATTTATTGTGGCGCGTGGGGTGCAGGTGATAGTAAGTAGCGTGAAATGATATAGTACAAAACCCGCACACAAATCTTTCCTCCATACCATGTCCATGTCCATGTTCTTCTCTTCCCATTCCACTCCATGGATTTGTGAAAATATCATCAACATTCAACTAGTTATAGTTGTTGCATAATGCATTAGTAACATTACTATGTTCAATGTTCATTCATGCTGTTCACACAAACAACACAACACCGCACCGCACGTTAACTAACCCAACCAAACCAACTTTCTCGTAACTCTCAAAACTCCACAACCATATTCAATATTTTCACACCAAGACCAAGAGAGAGAAAAATGGAACATAACAACAACATGGCTCGGTTTGACAAAAACATGTCCTCTTCACAAGACGAAATCTCTCTTTTTCTTCATCAAATTCTCCTTCGTTCATCTTCATCTTCTTCCATGCCAGGATCCATTAACCAGCTTCAAGATGGAAAGATCTCAGCCTTTGATTCAACTTCTAGACCAAACCATGCTTTAAATGTATCTTCCTCTTCTGTTGGAGCAGGAGGACTCAGTGGTAATGACACTGATGAATATGACTGTGAAAGTGAGGTATTATTCATTACTATTTTCTACTCTTCAAGTTTCAACCTTTCTTTTTATGTATTCATGTGGGGTAGCTAGTTTCTATATTTTCTTCATAACAAATTATCTTTTGTTAATTTTGTTAGAATACTATCATAAAATAATGACACTGTTTTTATTTTTTTTAATTTTTTACTCAATGTCTTGGAAAAGGTTCTTGGTTTTTAATGCAAGCAATAAAACATGGTAATTTATTGTTTGTATGTGTATTTTGGCTATGTCTCTGACTCAAATTGTTAACTGAGATTGTTGTATGTCCTAAAAAGAATAATACTTTGATTCTTGGTCTATTTCTAGTGTGGATCTTTGTATGCTATTTTGATTTAGATGAATTTGTCGTTTTGTTGTTTTTGTTGGGATTTGATTTTGGGGTTAAAAATTGCATCTTTTAAATTTGCAGGAGGGTGTGGAAGCATTGATTGAAGAAGTTCCAACAAAGTCAGCTGGTGCTTCTAGGAGTTCTTCAAAAAGAAGTAGAGCAGCTGAAGTTCATAATTTGTCAGAAAAGGTTTGTCAATTTTTGTTGATTGACGTTTCTTGATTTCAATTTTATTTGTGGTTATGTAATTTTGCTTGTGGATTTTTGTGGGACTTGTTGAGCAGAGAAGAAGGAGTAGGATTAATGAGAAAATGAAAGCTTTACAAAATCTAATTCCAAACTCTAACAAGGTGCATACAATTTTTAAACCATAGTTTAAAGGGTTTTTTTTTATTTTAATTTAGAATTATTCTTAATGTAGTGGATTGTTTCCATGTGTGTCACAGACTGATAAAGCTTCAATGCTAGATGAAGCTATTGAATACCTTAAACAGCTTCAGCTCCAAGTACAGGTTTGTATCTTTTTTATTTACTGCACTTTTGTCCTATTTTGGGAGGTTGAGAGCTTCATTTATCCTCAACTTAAACCCAGCATCTCCACTTTTCATTTTTTTACATAGGTCCCACCCTTACACTCATTTTTACTTTTTACAACACAACCACCCTATTCTCAGCCCGTCATCAATACTAAATATTTATGAAGCATTGACACATACGCCAGTGTCTTACAAGGCACCAAAACTAATTTGAGAAGATGTAAGTAATGGATTCTAAATACTTCTCTCGACGGCTGACAGTGACACATGTCAGACACCAGACACGTCTTAAATTTGAATCGTCGGTGCTACATAGATTAATATTGATTACAATTGGAGATTTTATGATATAGAGAATTACCAACATTTGAAGGATAATTAGTGGAAATACAACATGAAATGTTTGTCACTTTTCAATTAAGCAAATTGGAATATTGTTGTGTTACTACGGAGTATCTTGTTAAATCAAAGTTTATTATGTTTTTTAAAATATAAGAAAATTGACCTTGTTAGATTGAATTTGCTATCAAAGGTAGCTTAATTCCTGAACTGTATGTGATCCTTATGAGGATATTTCAGATGCTGTCATTGAGAAATGGATTGAGTTTGCATCCTATGTACTTTCATGAAGGCTTACATTCTCTGCCTTTGTCTCGGATGAGTACGGTGTTGAGTGAAGGAAACGGTTCTAACCCTTTAAATATGACATCTACTCTGCCTCATCCCCTAGACAACTCCTTACTTTATGCATCCAATCTACCTAACAAAAACACATTGTCGAGTCAGCCATCAATGTCTTCCTATCCTTCATATATTAACAACACAGAAACTTCTTTCGGGGTGGAATCTGGAATCCCAGCACAGAAAAAACGTCTCCAACAATCTTCAGAGGTAAGCCAATCCTGCAAACTTGAATGTCGTATTTAGTTAAATTTTGAATGTATGATGTTAATCATTGTTACATGTTTTCTCTTGATTTGTGAAGCCAATACACGGCGAAGACTTGTTGCAGCACCAGCAATTGAATGCAATAAATTCTTTTACCAATCTATTAGGCGGTTCTCAAGGTGAGCGCATATTTCTTCTTTTCTAACTCAATGTAACTGTTCCACTTTTATACCACAATCTCACGCTCCTTGTTTCATAACTTCAGCTGTCAAAGAATTTCAGTCGGGCGCAATGGCTACACCTACTACTAACAATACTTTGCAAACTTGTGTTGCCGGAAGAGATCAGTCAGGAGCGGTCATGAGAAATAGTGAGCCCAACATTATATTTACATCGCAGTTAAGTAGGTAAATGGTATATGAAGCATGCCAAGATTAGATGACAAAACAAAAAATCAGATTTTTTGAAGTTTGTCGCGCTTCAAAATACGTATTTTTAATTTTACTTGCCTCGTAAACATAGAAATCCCTTAAGCATTTTGTGGTGTTGGTAAGTGGTAACAAGCCTCTGGCCTATTTGACTTGGGGGATGAGTTTACATACCCAATTTTTAAAGTTGGTAAATTATGTATAATGTATGCAGACATTATAACTACTAATTGTTGTGCTGGGTATATAATAAGCACTGTAGTAAAACCTTCTACAATGATTTCAGCTTAAGATAATGTTTATTGATGTTTCGGACAACAAAAATGATGTCAAAATAACATTTGTCTAAGTACTTGGGAAGACTTTATGGGATGCTATTGTATTGTTGGATGCAGACAAAAAATTGGAACTTGTAAAAGAATTAATGTTGAAAATCTTGACCAAGATTAGATGAGGACGAAGCTTATTGTTTGTGGAAGTAGTGCATCGACCAGCTTTTGGGTTCATGCATGTAAGAAAAAACGAGATTTTGTCACCTTGTTCGAAACACGAGATAGTGTACACAACAATCATCACACGCCACAGTCCACACGTAGTGTTTATAGATTGTGGTGATATTTATTTTTTAAATAGCAAAAAGTTATATGAGTTGCATTTTGAGACTCACGTTAACGAATCGCTCAACATATGATAACTAAGATGTTTACAAATCATCTATCAAAGAAATCTATACGTTGTTAGCATGAGTTGAGTTCAAATCGAGTATGAGTTGAACTCATATCTTTGCAAGATATGTGTCAGCTTCTTATCAATTGAGACAACCTTCATTCTGGATTATGGATAAAATTGGTAATTCATGTTTTCTTTAGCCCGCAATGATGCATGTGTGCACTTTTAACAAAATTAGTTTTCCAGAAAATTTTAGATTATTGACAAATATTTGTACCAATTCCAGAGTTTATTCGTTTTTATTTTGGTAGTATATTGGAGTATACATCGAAGCAAACAAAAATAACTACAAATCATGCATACCCCAAAAAAACAATCAATGTCAGCCCTCAACTTGGTAACAAAATCATGCACACATGCTTGGATGACATTTCTCATTTATGTTTGTATTTTTCTCAATATTTCATTCCAGAAATCCAATCGTGTGTAACATTCTTGTTGAGTTTTAAGTGTGAGCGGCTAAGAGCAACATCGTCTACGAATGAGTAAAATGTTAAATATATAATATAAGTGACTCATATATCTAATATCTTAAGATTTTAGGTGAAGATGTGGCGTCCTCCTCTTATGGTTATAGAACATTGACCAGTTATTACTTCCGACACTCTTTGGACCCCCCCAAACACATCTATAATAGACTTTGTTGTCATTCATGACACTGAACATAAGATTTAACAATTTGATGACCAATTTGCCTCATAACCCGAGAAATCAGTAGCTACGTACACTTCCATCTTAATCCTGATCAAGTGCTAAATATTCATGTTAAGAGTCCCACATCGGTTAGGAGTTGGCCTGACAATTTGTTTATAAGTGGGGGCAATCCTCGCCTCACAAGCCGATTTTGTGGGGTTGTGTTAGGCCCAACCACGATTTCTAAGATGGTATCAGAGCCTCTTCACGATTCTGGGCCACCTGTTATCAGGTTTCCGTTATCGGGCCACCCGTCATTTATGATCGGGCCACCCGTCATTTATGTTCACGCTTTAGACGTCCAATCTTGAGCGTGAGGGGGTGTGTTAAGAGTCCCACATCGGTTAGGAGTTGGCCTGACAATTTGTTTATAAGTGGGGGCAATCCTCACCTCACAAGCCGGTTTTGTGGGGTTGTGTTAGGCCCAACCACGATTTCTAATAATTCATGTAGGTTTCCGTTATCGGGCCACCCGTCATTTATGATCGGGCCACCCGTCATTTATGTTCACGCTTCAGACGTCCAATCTTGAGCGTGAGGGGGTGTGTTAAGAGTCCCACATCGGTTAGGAGTTGGCCTGACAATTTGTTTATAAGTGGGGGCAATCCTCACCTCACAAGCCGATTTTGTGGGGTTGTGTTAGGCCCAACCACGATTTCTAATAATTCATGTATGGATGGAGAATATTAGTTTTAGTTAATTAAGAATAGGATGGATGACACATTAATTCGAGAAACCTTCTTCATGGTTCGTTGCATCAAAGATTATGCTCCACCTTTAATTCTTCATGATTCGTTGCATCAAAGATTATGCTCCACCTTTTAAAATGTATCAATTCATTGTTATGGGATTATGCTAAATGTTGCAAAGTTAGCTGAATAATCCATCTCATCTGGTAATGCAAAATAATGGAGTGTGAAGAAATAGATCTATTTGCATTCCAATTATGAAGAAATTTATGTCCTTATAATGTTGATGGAAGTTTGCTTGAATGGGATTATGCTAAATGTTGCAAAGTTAGCTGAATAATCCATCTCATCTGGTAATGCAAAATAATGGAGTGTGAAGAAATAGATCTATTTGCATTCCAATTATGAAGAAATTTATGTCCTTATAATGTTGATGGAAGTTTGCTTGATAATTTGTTTAAGAAATGCTTTTTATTTTGGTACAAGAAGAGGGCTGTTTAAGAAATGCTTTCGGATAGAATATCACTAAGTCTCTAATAGTAATGTTGTTGTAGTTTTAAAAAATAAATGACTTATTTCATCTACACACAAGATAAATAAATTGTTCCCCAAAAAAAAAAAAGATAAATAAATTGTTTAAAATTTTAAATTGTTTTTTTCATATAAAAACTGTATATTTAGTCAAAAGACTTCTAGTGCTAGTGCAGTTTTTTTTTTTTTTAACTTCTAGTGTAGTTTTACTTAAAGATGTTCATATTCAAATCGATCTAAAATAAAACTGTAAAATGATCTAAAAAATCTAAAACTAACACAAAATGTTTTTTTAAGGGAAACACAACATGAATATTATTGAATGTTATTGGATGCCTTTTTGAGAAAATCACTTGGATTGAATTTTGAATATACATAAATTTTATTACTTATTTAATTTTTTATTAGTATGGAATACTGCATTAATCTATTAATTTTTATTTTAATTTAAATGCATTCACCTGGGATCTCAATTATAAGATAAAATTATTAGTTTAAGGGGTATTCATCGTTTAGATTAGCACTTTTTAATCTCATTAATGTTTTGCATTTAAAATATTGGAATGGATTCTCTCCATTGATTTTTTTTTCTCATTTTTCTCAATTGGAACATTTCAATCATAAAAATTGAAAATTAGAGAGAGAGAGACAAAATTTTAAAGAAAATATGATATTGACTTTGAAAGTTGTTGTTTCAAATATAAAATATAAATTGAAGATCCATTTTATACCTCAGATTTTTTTTTCCAATCCAATTTAGTATTTGACAAAAAATAATACTCAAACTAGTCCTTGATATTTTTATTAGTACAAACTAGTCTTCGATTCATTACAATAGATAGACTAATTTGTCTATGAAACTAGTCTCAAACTAAAACCATTCCGCCAACATAAAACAAATCCCAAAATAAGTCCAGCAACCAATGAGATGCAGCAGAGTCAACAACGAACCCTAGGAAGTACAATGACAACAATGCACTCTTCTCTCTCAGTAATAGAGTTTCTTTCTCGATGTCTCAACTCTCACAATAGATTGATCATTGTTAACAAAACTCTAAATTTATTTAAGTACTAGTTTTTTTTTATTATTATATAGCATTGGGTTATGATGAGTTATGGGGTGATTCCACTTTAACTTTTGCCTAACTCATTGAAAGAAAAAAAATAGCTGGTTGATGTGTTGGCGAGCTAAACTGCCTCATTCATGTCTCGTCATGTTTTTCTTTAAGTTAAGTACAACGAGATGTTTTTCTTTAAGTCAAGTACAACGAGCCAACTAAAAAAAACGAGTTTGAAACTTCGACGCAACCCGCCTAAAATAGTGGGCTAAATAAGCTAGCCCATCAGGTTGAATCCGTTTTGCCACTCCTATAATTTGATCCACCAATCCACCATCCTTCAACTCATTAACCCATCCACCTAACAAACAATTAGTTGATGGATTGGATTGAATCAATCCATTTCATAATATGGATTGATCACAATCCACCCATTTATATTTTTGAATCCAATGGATCAACTAAAATCAAAATACAAATTCATTGTATAAGTATAAATACTTTATTGTAAAATTAATATAAATTCTTTTTTGACCAAATATTAATTCAATCTATAAAAAAAACTTCATATTTAAATTAATTTAAAAATATTAATAATACGTTAAAAACCAAAAAAAAACATTGGTGGTCAATATTTTAATGATGTAATTAAAATTGATTTTTTAGCAAAAAAATATATATTTATTTTTCCCTAACAAAATAGAATATTTAATTTAATAATGATTTATATTAAACTGGGAAAAATATAAAAGGGAGTGTAGGTAATCAACATTGGAGCACCGCCGCATGTCAATGGAGGACCATCGTGCACTGGCGTGGGATTGGCGGCGACAATTGTGGGTCATCCAGAGCCCAGAGGTCTGGCGTTGACCTAGTTATTGACCACCTCCATTAATATTCATAAATTATTTAATTTTTATTAACATAAATTTATTTTAAAAATTTATAATATTTAACTATTTTTTAAAAATTTGGAAATATTATTTCAGGCCCAATAAAAAAAAATGAGCTAGAAGTCCTCTAAGTGCGGCTCGGTTGATAAGCTTCATTGACAATTAATATACGGGAGTCGGGGTTTGAACCTTGGTTTCACCATTTATGCACACTTATAGTGTGTGAGTCTATCTACTAGGCTACTTCATAAAAAAAAAAAAATGCACTCATAATAATTTTATGTTATTGAAAATAGAATAATTAATGGATTGAATGAATTTTATGTTTAACGGATGTATTGGATTGAATCTTTTGAAATAATTTTTAGTGGATTGTCATTGAATTAATTGATTGTTTTGATTCATCCATTACCATTTAATCACTCTTAGTGGGGATTTGAAGAATCAATCTGTTTTTCACTGTCCAAACTTTCTTGGAAATGAAACAAATGAGATTTATGCAGTCAAGTTCCTTAAAAAAAGTAAAAATTTGTACTCACAAATTTATCACATTGAACACATTCCCAGTGGTTAGATAAAGAACGGACGATCCAAATTTTAATGAATTTTTAATTCATTTTAAATTAAAAAAGAAACTTAATAAAAATTTAAATCGTCTGATTTTGATTTAATCATCGCAATGAGTTGATGTAGTAAGTTTGTGACCTCTAAACCCATTTGGGTTAGCCAAGTGGTTGGCTTGGGATCTTGGAGTGTGCTCCTCTCAAGGCTTAATAGTAGTTTTCGTCACCTAACTTTTAAGAAGTTGCGATTTTGACCCCCCTAAAAAAAAACTACAAAACCACCCCCTAAGTTTTGCAACTGTAGCAATTTTGGCCCCCCAAGACAAAAAAAATAAAAATAAATAACACGTGGCACCTCACTTAGGGTGCCATGTTAGCGTAGACCGAGTCAAAATTGGCCTTGAGGGTCAAAACTGCCGCATGTGCAAAACTTAGGGGGCGGTTTTGTACTCACAAATTTATCACATTGAACACATTCCCAGTGGTTAGATAAAGAACGGACGATCCAAATTTTAATGAATTTTTAATTCATTTTAAATTAAAAAAGAAACTTTAATAAAAATTTAAATCGTCTGATTTTGATTTAATCATCGCAATGAGTCGATGTAGTAAGTTTGTGACCTCTAAACCCATTTGGGTTAGCCAAGTGGTTGGCTTGGGATCTTGGAGTGTGCTCCTCTCAAGGTCTCAAGTTCGATTCCGTCTGGTGCTAATTTCGGTGGACAAGTCCATTTAGAGTTTTGTTCTGGCTTAAAACGGGACCCCCGCAAGTGGGCGGTGGGATTGGTCCCCTCGAATTAATCGGTCCTTGAATCAGATACCGAATTTTTTTTAAAAAAAAAGTTTGTGACCTCTAGAAAGCTGTCCTAAAGAAACCCTTTCGTGTTACAAAAGACAGAGAATATTACTACTACAAACAAACAAAAGTACCAACAGAAATCATTGTCCAATCCAAACATTTTTACAAAAGAAACCCTAACGTCTGTCACCTTTTTTTGTTTGTACGCGCGTGAGCTCACGCTTTCTTCACACTGAAACTTCGTTTTTCTTCTTTACTTTGAAGAAGAAGAACACCAACGCAACAACAATGGATTCAAATGGTTCCATCAAACCCTCTAGGGTGATACCTGGACCCACAAATCCAATGGTAACACCTCTACTCACAGATCACTATCAATTCACAATGGCTTATGCATACTGGAAAGCTCACAAACATCAAGAACGTGCTGTGTAAGTCATCATCATCATTCATCATTTTCATCCAAAATATTAAAATTGTTATATTCTTCGTTCATTACATAATTTAATTTTATTATTGAATTCTAATAATGTTTTATTTTATGATGTGAATTGTCATACGTTGTTTTGGTTTATAATAATATAAGAAGATGAGATTCGGTTTAATTTATAATAATGATAATGTTTTTATTTTTCAGGTTTGATTTGTATTTTCGTAAGAATCCATTTGGAGGGGAGTATACAATCTTCGCTGGTTTAGAAGAATGTGTGAGGTTCATTTCTAATTACAAGATATCTGAGGAGGAGATTCATTTTCTTAAGGATAATTTGCCTGGTTCATGTGAGGTAGGTAACTAAACCATTATCTGAATTGCATGTGATATTGTGATTTCATTATATGTTGAGGAAGAAGAATTTAAACTATGCAAATAATTGAATTTAAGTCTATAGAAAAAATTTCAATAACAAGATGTAATGTAATTATAAAGACAGTGTATATTAAGATTTTAGTTGTTACATAGGGGACTGAAACAAAAGTATATGATATCAAGTGATTAACAACTTAATCAAGTGATTATGTATATGTTATATTATAATAGATTATCACTTCAAAAATATAATTTGAATTTGCTAATTATGGATTAAATTTAAATCATAGGATGGTTTCTTTGACTATCTTAGAGGAATCGACTGTTCCGATGTTGAGGTGTATGCTATTCCCGAAGGAACTGTTGTTTTTCCCAAGGTTCCCCTTATGAGAATTGAAGGTCCAGTTGCAGTGAGTATCTTCTACCATTAAATACTCTATTAGCTCATACACTTATTATTTTTAGTCTTATTTCTCTCAAGGACTATCCACATCTTACGTTGAATCCATGTTTCTATTTTTCAGGTTGTTCAATTGCTGGAAACACCTTTTGTCAATCTAATTAATTATGCATCGTTAGTTGCTACTAATGCTGCAAGGCACCGTTTTGTTGCTGGGAAATCTAAAACTTTACTCGAGTTTGGACTACGAAGGGCTCAGGTTACTAACTCTTACTTAAAACAAATGATGAGTTCGTTACGGAAGACTTCCTTTCCTCAATATTCATCAAAAGAATGTTGTTTTAATGCAGGGGCCTGATGGCGGAGTAAGTGCATCAAAGTACTGTTATATTGGAGGATTTGATGGAACAAGGTATTATCTATTAAACAACTTCAATTCCGGTTTGTTTGTCACGGTAATACGAAGGACATTTTGATAATATTATGTGTATATCTAGAAGTAATCTGGCTTGAGATTTTTTATGGACTATGCTTTTTACAGTGCGATATTCTGTCGTGTTAGTATTGGTTTCAATTTAAAATATTTCTAACAAGATTTTTTCATACATTGCAAAGATTAGAGAATATTTAGTTGCTTTCAATTTAAGATGGCAGGGCATGATTTTGGCATGATAGCATGTAAAATAGGCCCTATTAGTTTGTACTTTGTAATTAAGTTAGGTTAAATTGCTTCCAAAAATCTAGATTCTTTTGGGTTTTGTTCAAAAAGTTCTAGTAAATCCTGGATCACATAACTTGGAGTATGGTAGGATATAAATAAATTCATTGGAAGCAATTAGTATCTGTTACCACATACCGTATTCAGCCATATGTATTAATGCATCCTGTTGCAAGAAATCACGGAAATCTGATTTTGAAAGTGTAATTAGAGAAGAGGCAGACTTGCCAGGGATAAAGAGTAAGGTTTAAACATTGATTGCCAACTCTTGATTAAAATATCAGCATATTTTTTGTGCCATAATGATCAAAATATCATGACATCCTTTAACATTTTGTTTTGCTTTAGTAAACTTTAATTTCTTCTTGTTGCTTGTGTAGAATAACTTGTTTTTTCATGTGGCACGTTCTAGCAATGTTGCAGCAGGAAGGTTATTCGGGATCCCCCTTCGTGGCACTCATTCACATGCCTTCGTTAGCTCATATATGGTGAGTTTTCAACCATTTCATCGAATTTTTGATGTATTTAGAAAATATTTATGAAGATAATTTCAACGAGTTGTGCTCAATATTTCATTTGTAATACATAACCATTTATCGTCTAAAGGGAAAAATTTCGGTTTGATCTATCCATTCCATCCAAAATGCCAAAAGGGACAAAAAAAGTGTAATTAACTATTTCCAATTACTATGTTTTTCAAAGGAGAGTTCAAATTTTTCTAATGGAAGAAAGTGATGAGGCATGCTATTTAGTGGGAAGATAGAGTATATCCCCTCCTATTATAATAATAAAAAACCAGTCCAGAATTTGTTGATTCATATTCTTCTCTGATTGATCATGTTATGCTTTATTATGATATTATGATCTGAGTCATTTCCTTTGCTTACTTTTGTATGTCCTGCAGAGCCTTGGTGACATTTCAGACAAATCGCTGCTTAAAAAAGATGGTTCAAATACATGTAAAGATTTTGTTGTTTTGGTTCAAAATTGGCTGAACAAAATTAAGGTAGCATCCATAATGATATATTCTCGTGGTACTTAGCTGAATTGTTTTGGGGGAGTAGGGATTTGGTTTGACGTAATCTTGATAGCACTTACTTCTATAACCACATGACGACAATGATGTTCTATCGAGTTGATGATGGTATGCCTATTAGGATTGTCTTATCATGAAAGATGGAAACTTCAATTTATGTCAAAGTTGTAAGCTATTACTATCTGAGGAACATGGAATATGAATAGCAGGATATAAAATACGAATACAACATACAAGGATTATTAGGTTTATGAGAATTTATTGTTATTTTGGAATTGGTAATTTTAGGGCTATTAAGGTGTTTTAAAGAAATTTAGTAACTTAGAGCTCACATTTCTTATCAAGTTTAGATTGTTGTGTGCTTAGATTTCTACATCGAATTATGTTATGGATTAGGCATCACTGTATTGTTTGTCCCTTGTAGGCCAATTACGTAACTTGTTACACTCCCCAATTTCTTCCCCATGTGACCATTCTTATTGCATATATGTATGATCTCTGTTGTGTTTCCACTATGCAGTGGTCAAATTCGCTGTGTGGCATTTTTTCTGAGACCAATCAAAGTGAGCTGACAGCATTCATATCATATGCATTGGCATTTCCTAATAACTTTCTTGCCCTTGTAGACACTTATGATGTAAGTATTTAATATTATATTAGTTACTTTATATTTCTTACAATAAACACATAATCTTTGCTAGACTGTAACCTGCAATGTCCAATGGTTGTGGCTTAGGCTTAGTTTAGATTAGCTTCTAGCTTATGGGAGCTTCTCAATTAAAAGAAATTAATGGTTCTTCACTTATAGAAAGTCCTATATTCATGGAGAAATTAAATGAAATGACATTTAAAAAATTGAGGTGCAGAAGTTAATTGCAACTTATACGAGAAGCAATTAATTGAAGAATTCATTGCAAGATTCTTTCAATATTTCTTAATTCTTAACCGAAGGGTAAAGACCAAAAAAAAAGTTTCTGTTTCTGCATTTAATTACATTTGCGTCTCTTGACAGGTCATGAGAAGTGGAATTCCTAACTTCTGTGCAGTTGCATTAGCTCTCAGTGATCTAGGGTATGTCAAGATGTTTTTCATGTTCACCAATATAACTTGAGTATACGGTTTACGTGGCTATTTGAACTCTTTCGCTTTCTCATTTTGCTTCTGTGAGCTGCTTCCTTATTGTGGAAAGTCTATTTTTTTTTCGGCGTATCCTTAGCAGTCTTTCTGTGGCATACCTGTTTTTTGATGCAAATGTTTCTTATGTTAAGAAGCCTTTACCTATGCAGATACAAAGCAGTTGGTATTAGACTGGACTCTGGTGACCTTGCATATTTATCTAGTGAGTCGAGGAAGTTCTTTCGTTCCATTGAGGAGGAATTTGGATTATCCGGTTTCGGGAAGATGAGTATCACAGCTAGTAATGACCTTAATGAGGAAACATTAGATGCTTTAAATAAACAGGTAACTTTTATTTGGATACTGAAATTTTTAGCTTTTTTTTTATACTCAAAATTATTTGTTGGTTATTCATTATACTAATTTTAATTGCTTATTCAAGCATATATTAATTTAGTTTCTCATAATATCCTACTTTTTTGTATTGGATTGGATTTTTCCCTGTAGGGTCATGAGGTTGATGCCTATGGAATTGGAACATATCTGGTTACATGTTATGCTCAAGCAGCTTTAGGTGTGGTTTTCAAGCTGGTTGAGATAGACAATCATCCGCGTATCAAACTTTCCGAAGATGTCTCGAAGGTTTGAACACATCTAACACAAATGGAATCGTCTATTCGCATTTAATTATAAATCAATAATCTTTCTGTCCTTTTTTTCTTCTGTTTTGCAGGTCTCTATTCCTTGTAAGAAGCGAATTTATAGATTGTATGGGAAAGAAACTTACCCCTTGGTTGACATAATGACTAGAGAAAATGAACCCCCTCCAAAGGTAGTTTTTGACTTGGTTTGTGTGACCCTCTTCAAATGGATTAATAAATTTTGAACTCGTTTGATTATGCGTTGGTGCTCCTAAACTCACGTCTGCATTGTCACTTCTAAAAAAAAATTCTGCATACAACGTGAAAGCTACTATGTAGTAGCATCTCCAAAATCAAGTCCGTGTCCAATGTGACGCACCATCACACACATGCTTAATCCATGTCAATCTGCCATTATGTTGGCTAGTTAAGATTACCAGTCACATCCACGTAATTTAATCACGGGATTAATCTCTAAACTGAGAGTGACTTTAAAAGGATAAGAGACAATTATATCGATTAACTACCACTATTTTTAAAAAATATAAATTTAATCATTACTGTTTTAATCAATTATTCTAAAATGAATTTTTCTGAAATCAAATCATTATAAATGTTACACATTTGACTTTGCTTTACTACCGTAGGTAGGACAAAGAATATTGTGTCGCCATCCCTTTCAAGAATCTAAGAGAGCATATGTAGTGCCACAGCATGTTGAGGAGCTTCTAAGATGTTACTGTGATGGGAGTTCAGGTAAAATAGGACTTAATTGACATATAGATAAAAAGAAGCTTATTGTAACTTTACATGCATTTATCAGTAATTTTGATATACTCAGTAAATGTAGCTGACAGTAAAAAAAATTGTTTTTCTTTTATAACATGCTTTTTATTTATTGAAGGAGATAAACAGAAGCTTATTGTAACTTTACATGCATTTATCAGTAATTTTGATATACTCGGTAAATGTAGCTGACAGTAAAAAAAAATTGTTTTTCTTTTATAACATGCTTTTTATTTATTGAAGGTAAAAAGAGTGAAACCTTACCACCTTTGAAAGACATAAGAGAGAGATGCATCAAGCAACTTGAACAAATGCGACCTGACCACATGAGGAGACTTAATCCAACTCCATACAAGGTCTGTAGCTTTAAATTATTCTGTAATTTTCATTTTAAACAATTTTTTTGATATTTTTACTTCAAACTTTGGGCAGGTTAGTGTCAGTGCAAAATTGTATGACTTCATTCATCACCTGTGGCTCAATGAGGCACCTGTTGGGGAGCTGCAGTAACTAGAAAAATAAAATGGCATTGCTCTTTGTGATTTGGGCTAAAAGAATTACTATAGAATTCCGTACAGTCGGAGTATATACATGTTGGAGTAATCATTATTCTGTCAAGAATCATGCGCGATAAATTATCTTGGCTCTCAAGGAAATGGCCTGCTTTTTGGAACTTTTTTATTAGGTTACATGTAATATTGATTGTAGAACTTACTTGTCACAGTAGAAGTAGGAGATGCCAACGGTTTTCCTCATATGTTACAGAATATGTCTGTTAAGAGTTTTAAACTTGATTAACATATTCTGAATGCTTACAAGATAATGCTGTGTCTGTAAGAACAACACAATTCTTTATTGCGCACACACACACGATGTGTTGAGATTTCGAAAGAAAGAGATAGATGATAGGATTGAAAGAAGAGAATAGAGAGTATTTCACTTGAATGAGGTATATAATTATTATTGATCATCACTAGGTATTTATACACTTGCACAAATCCACACCCAGTTGGATCTCAACCAAAAGGGTTGCAACTAACTAACTAACAAAAAATTGAACTTTGAAACTAACTACGGTTACTTGCACATCAAGTCATCGACTCTAACTAGCTTGAATTACTCATTTCTCAACATACCACCTTAATTCATGTTAGTCAATGATTTGATTCCCATTAAATATCTCAGTTTCTTAAACACTTCGATTGCAACTCCTTTGGTCAACAAATATGCCACTTGATCTTCACAATGCTCTAGTCTTAGCGTTTATTTGCTTACTTGCTCTATAAGTAATTAAACCTCATCTCTATGTGCTTACTCCTACCATGTGCAATGGAATTTTTTGCTAGTGCATCAATATGATTCTACCAACAAAATAACTAGAACAATATGAGTCTGATGATGAACAAGTGGCATGTTCAACTTAGAGCATCTCCACCGCTAGAACAATGTTGATGTTCTCAAGTTAATTTTTGTGGGCCAATAATTGCCACATAGGATTCAAGAACTTTCCTCATTTTCACTACAATGCATTTAAGTTCTTAATTTGTTTTATATGGAATCCACCATGAACATCACATATTATATTTTCTTTTCCTTTCCTCTTCTCTCTCCCCTTGTTTTTGTTTTCTCTGACACAGCACTGCAAGAACGTGTTCCCCTACAAGAACGGTTCTCCAACTTGTCCTTCCATGTCATTCTCCTCCAATGCCTAGAACAAAATTCTATGTTCTTGTGCTTGTGTTTTAAGAACAATAGGTAGAACAAGCGTTGTTGATGCTCTTACTCACATTTATAATCAGACAATTCAAATCGCAGATTAACTTTTGGGTTGCACTCGCTTTTTACCTGCGGATACTCATTTGCTTTTTCATCCTTCTCCGGGTTGTGTTGACCTTTTATTGTAGGATGTTGCCAATATTTTTATTTTGACCACCATATTCATTTGTATTTTGACATAACGGCCTCCATTTTATAAAATAAACCAGACATACTTCCCAATTTTCTAGAATAAAAACCATAACTCTTTGGCAATGATGTAGTCCCTGAAAATGTGGATGGAATTTTTTTCATGAGTTGTGCATCTTTTCAAAATAAGAATGTTTTGTTTTTGTTTGCACAAATGTCGACAACTGACACCGTATATGAATACAGTTTTTTTTTTTTATTAATTTTTTATCCTTCTTCAAATACCTCTCTATGTAGGCGGAAGAATAGAGTAGGCATTGAGTAGTGTAGAGCAAGCCAAACAAAGTGTTAGACATTTTCTGAAACTAAAAGCTTCAAAACCCAACTCCAAGTTGCTGGAGTACTATCTCCCCTCATATTATGCAACCACTGAACATTATTTCATCGAACTTCATGCCATAGAGGAGAATGTCCTCTATGAAGAAAAATGGGAGTTTTTATCATCAACACACTACAATTGAGAAGACAACACAACTCTTGTGTGCAGACCTGCCAGCACAAAGAGATGTTGTCTCTGTTAGAAAATTTATGTTCATTAAGGTTTTCTACGGTTTGGTTTGGATATATTGTGGAAAAAAAAAATCATCTAATTTGCGTTCGTTAAGGTTGTACAAATTTATTTAGCACAACCAACATTCAAAATTTCAATTACTAGGTAAATAAAGTTTGACATAATATGTCACATCCGATAAACCTAATAAAACAACATATATTATCAAGGAGAAACTGTGAGATGAATTACGAGTAAAGAAAAATTGTATCCTCACAAACTAAAGGGATAGAGGGGGTGGACAGTGTATCAACCCGAACATGGTTCTTTCTTCCATCATGCATTGCCAAGTCCTTTAACACCCTAATTTTAATTCCATTTCATTTCGGATTAAAGTCAAACTTGGTTCATAGCTTGCAGGACAAAAATGGGTTCACATGATTGATCGGATTTTGTGGACGCCTAGTTAATTGATTGATAAAATCTTTGTTACTAACTTGTTGATCTTCGGTAAGTAAAGACAAACGTGTTAATTTTCAAAAGTTTATAATAGAAGATTCCTATTTTTGAAACAAAATAAATATCAACCTTACACTTAATTACAAAAATTATATAGAACTTAATGAAGATTACTAATGCAGAAATTGTGATTTCATAAGCTAGCAGAAGAGTACTGAGCCGGCAGAAGGGTTAAATATGTTTTTATTCTTTTATAAATATACTAATTTTTTGTTTTAATCCTCTAAAATTTTTCATTTAACTTTAAGTTCCAATAAAAAATTTAATCACTACTTTTTGTCCCTATTTTTAAATCAATTTTTGTACTTATTTTTTTAATGCAATTGTGCAGAAATGTGTAAAATATTGTAAAAATCTCTCCAAAAAAAATTAATTTTTTTAACAAAACATAAATTAAATATAAATTTTTAACCACCAAAAATATAAAAATTTATATTTAATTCATGTTTTGTTAAAAAAAAAACATTGGAAATTATTATAAATTTTTATGAAAAATTTTATTCAAAAATATGAATTCTACATGAATTTACTTTAAAGGAGAGACCAAAAGTGAAGATGAAATTTTTTTTGATAAGTTAACTTATATCAACTACTTTGACATGGTTTGGATAAAACATTTACAAATATTTGTATTGTTCTATGGATAATTACACAATCGAGAACAAAAGTCATTTCTGCCCTAATGAACCAAGGATGTGGCTGTAACACTTCACATTCTTCATAATAAGACCATAGCTTCACTTGCAAGCTACAACCCCCTTGCTGGTGTGGATTCACATATGAGCAGCTGGACAAACTGAATTTGGCATAAAACCTGCAATTTAAATTGCAACAACTAGATCCTGCAGCTTCACCCACCCAAAGGCACAACGGTCCCTGATCTTTTGTATTGTTGATGCAGCAAGATCAACTATTGGCCTGATTTTGATCAACTCCTTCTCTATCGGTATCCTAGACTTTGCCTCCATCTGGTGTAATAAAAACATGAAGCAGCAAATATAATTAATGATTAATCAAGCTGATTAATCAATTGATTGTTATTCATATTGATTGTTATTCATTTATTTGACTTTGATAACATGATTAACAAATTCTTTATAAATTTACAGGTTTACGTCAGGTTTTTTAAAATATTATCTCCATTAAGCATGTCCTAGCATCCCAGTGACATACCTTTTCTATATAACAAACAGTATCAAACACATGACAAAAATATGAGAGCTGCTTGTACAAGTCCGCTTCAGTGTACTGAAAAATCAAAGAAATATTTCGTTAGTTAATTCAACAAACCAAAGCATTAAAACCTAACTATTATAGATCATATAAATGAAAAAGCTGTTCATATTTAACAGGTTTGTGGAGTGAAACCTTTCTATTAAGATGCCCGTTGCAGCGAGGATAATTTGGACAAACAGTTCCTCGCTCAGAATCACCAACCAAACGAAAGCTGACACTTCGAGTTGTATGCTTACACGTTTCATCGTCACACTGGGTACAAAAACAGATAAGCACAGCAACATCTAATTTTGCAGGCTTTTAATATTCACAATATGCTTTAGAGAGGTGACTTACAATTAGTAAACCTCTATAATACATTAAAACAAACTTCTCTGCTCGCCGTTTGACCTGACATGAAGCAATAAGCAGATAATCACTAATACTATTCTATGCTAAATCAAAACAATCATGTTATTAAATGCCAGCGTGATAATCTGCTAAGATCCATGATCTGATATCAGCGTAAAAACCTTCATATGGCTGAAATGGCAGCTGAACAAATTTTTAGAGAAGCCTTAACCTTAAATTAATAATACCTGATTGGCTATAATTGCAGGGGAAATTCTACCAACACCATTTTCAAAGCATTTGGGACAGCACAGCTTGCGCCAGAAATTGTAGTCAGATTCCTCCGCGCCTGAGCTGGTTGGCTTTTCATTTCCCAACATACAAATAGATTTAAACACAGGAGGGCAGTCAAATACACTAGAGCAGCTGGGGCATGACAAGACCAACGGCTCACATCCCTGATACCTGCATTTAATTTTATATCATCCAATCCGTTAATTATTTACAGCTAGAGAAACCTGTATTCAAAATGAAACTGGAAATACAGATTGATAAAGAAGCTCAAAAACTTCAAAACAGAATTTATAACTACTATAACTTTGAACCTCCACATAAAATAGCTAAGTAGTAACATGTCAACAAAAAGAAAGCAGCCTCGTGTCAAAATTAACATCATAACAACTAACAGAAATTTTGGAAACAAGATGTACCTCTCATCATCATCACCAGCAAATAAAAGTGAGCTTGTAGGATCATCCCTTGCTTCACTTGATTTATGTTGAAACTGCAAACGCCAATGCAAAAGAACAGTTGATATCAAAAATAATTAAAATAAATTAGCTGCCTCTGAATGCTGAGACAAACCAAGTTTTACCTTTGATGTGTCAAGCCCTAAACAATCAGCCAGTCTTTCAGGGCTTGTGCCCTGAATTGATGCACAAAGACGTGATACCACAGGATGAATCTGCAAGAGGAAAAGAAAATACTCAAGCAGATCAGTACAGTACTTCGTAATATATATATATAATTAGGTACTAAACCGCAAGGCACCTGTTGTGACAAATAGTAATCAATATCAATTAGCCATGTCCCCTGTTCTCGTTTCAATTCATCCGGATGTCTGGCACGTAGAGCAATTCCGGTCGCACTGCCTGAATTACCGCCCTACTCAAAGAACATAATAATAAATACAAAGCAAAACTTTGGATGCCTGAATTTCAAATACCCGATGCAACATATTTCAAAGTTATCCCGGTTGTATTTTGATTGAGAGCACTAAATGACAAACCTGCTCACAGCAAATTACGTAAGGGATTGTATCGCCAACAGAGCAACCAGATGCGTAACCTTGTTGCTTCAATCTTTGTGCCACCTATATGTTAATCAAGATAGCTATCCTCAGAATTGAGCAGATCAGAACAAAATAAAACACAGATCAAATCATTTTAAGTAAAAAAAAAAAAATGTCCGTGCTTACAAGAACATGTGGCTGGTTTTTGGCATCAGGATATGCTTCGGGTGGTTTAGTCAATGTCTTTGTGATGACGTATTTTTCCAATGCTACTTGTCCGTTCCTCATTTCTTCTTGTACCTGTATTAAAACTAGCATTCAATGGTTGGCTGGAGAAATAAACCTCATACTCCAATTTTATGAAAAATTAAAAGGTAGGGAAAAATCTACTAGAACAAAATCTCCAACAAACTCTAACGCCTTCTCCTATGATTAATAATTAGACCAATTTAAGAAGTGCCATCCGCTAATGACAAATCCAATCAAATTTGGATATGCATCAAGGCATCTGGGCAACAAACCACCCTGCTATAGCATTTGGGCCCAAAGATACAAGAAGTTTCTTCCTTTAAAATTCTCCAATCATATGGTAGGTTATTATAAGCAAATATCTTATACTATAAGACATCACAATTTACCTTCATGAGAGAGTTGTGAATTGATTCGACGACATCTTCGCATGACCTATAAGCACGGAAGCCGCAATATTAAGTTACCACATAAATGAGTAAATATTGCATCCAGAATAGCCAGAGTGTGCAATGGTAACATACCCTCCCGACAAAATTTGAGTCAAGCAAAAATCTCCTAAATCTTTCGCTAACAAGCTCCAGTCACGGCGGACAATATCAAGACCTTTGCGTTCAATAACCTGCACCATATGTTAATCCTACTGGCATGTTCTTCTAAAATGTTAGATAATGCAAAATAATAAGATAGACATACCTCATATGGGGTGCCATCTTTAAACTGCACCTTAACAGCTGCATATTTCTTTTTCTTGAGAAGTAGCATCCTCTTATACAAACCATCAAGATCAATTTCTAAGCACCGATATTTCTTATTGACCTAATGACAAATTAAAGGAGAAATCACAGATCATTAGATCAAAAACGAAAACTACAATAAGGTAAAAATCATCTGTAAACATATATTCTTGAAACATGCCAAAATTATCTGTAATAGCAAACTCGCTGATGGCAAGAAACAGGAAATACAAACATTTTAAACATCAAATGCTCGCTAAAATTTTAAGTCTAGAAAAAAATCAATAAATATAGTCTATTTCATGGGGGGGGGGGGGGGGTAAAAGGCTGGAAAAGTTTGGCTCTGACATACTATGTTGCAAAAGAAAAGAAAGTTGAGGTAAATATAAACCCAATCACCACGAGTTCATCATATAGGTTCAAAGGAACTTCACGCAGCTAATGGTCAATTCTTACCTCTTGAATAACTTTCTTAGATATTGAATGTGCTTTTGCAATATCATCTAGCCCACTGTAAACCATTATTGAATCAGTATCACCATAGATCACCTACAAGACAGTACAATAATTAAGAGCTAATACCACACACAACCAGTCAAATCAAATGACCTCGTGTACATAATAAAATCGTACAATACTTCAAGAAACAGTGTAGTAGAAATAACCTCTAAATTCAAGTTATTTTGAACAAGATCAACAGTACTTTGTAGTATCTCCCTTCCCTGTATGACATCAAACATGGAAGTCAAAATGCACGTGTCTGAGACTATATTGAGAGTATGGTAATGAGTAATGACTGGTTTTGCAGAAACAAGCCAGCATATTCTTCTTACTTGTAGGGTAATGAGCTCAGCCAGCGGTTTTGCATAAAATCTTGAATTGGAAAATCCCAGGCATCCATACATACTGCATCATACACCATAACATTTTTTTATTGCAGAAGGAAGAATAAAACGTTAATTTTGAGCACCCGGAACTAGAGGCTGGGAAAAACCAAGATAAAAACCTGTTGGCAGTAAGCTTCAGTGCTTGCTGCTGAATGTCCAGTTGCTGACGTTTAAGACCAGATGCAGTTTTCATCGATGCCTTTTTGTCTCGCCTCCACATAACCAGTTTTTTCAGCAACTAGCACAAACAAATAAAAAAATGAACATATGCAACAAATCTCTGCAGTCTCCAGGAGGGGAAAGAAAATCACCATATATAGGTTACAAAGTATCTCAAATTTTTAATGCATTAAAAAAATGAACGCAAAACAGACATGTTATTTAGACCGATGTAAATCCTTTCAAATAAATATTCAAGGACCTTGAATGTGCCATTCTTGGTCAATGTAATCAACAGAGGTGCATTCTGACAGAATTCTAAAATGGCATTTAGAGAATTTAAAATGTTTATCATAAAATGCGTCGTTTGATAAGTTCAAAGAAAAATTAAAATTTTAGGGTTCTTTATCATCTCTTTTTACCTTACTTATAGTGCTATACCCTGAAGTGTCTTTCTTTGTTTCTATCTGGTTCAATTGTATTCTCTACTTGAAATAGTGAGGTAATACATCGTATAAAAGATGATCAAATCCCATTTCGATGCAAAAAAAACATCCACCATGGTACTAGA
This sequence comes from Medicago sativa, assembly GCF_051527215.1. Classification (NCBI taxonomy): domain Eukaryota; kingdom Viridiplantae; phylum Streptophyta; class Magnoliopsida; order Fabales; family Fabaceae; genus Medicago; species Medicago sativa. The sequence goes on from NC_140753.1 coordinate 8,971,288, forward strand.
AAATAGTAAAATAGAGATGTCGTTATAAATAGTCTTTCTCTGGTCAATTTTTAACCACCTTTTATTAGCTTCATTGTAACAATCATTGCAACTAGATTTCGAATCCTTTCCTAATTTTGTGGTATTTCAAATACTAAAAGTTCTACAAATTCTCACTAAAAAGTTGGCCACAAGACTAAGAACGGCAGCTAAGATGGAGACAACTCGAGAAAATCTAATTTCATGCGCAATTATCCAAACAACAAAACTGTAAATCTCAAAATATCATTTCCTAACACGAAACACAAGATACTTTAGCCTAAATCCAATGCTAAATCAAACTTAATTAGACCTCATTAACAAACACTACTTTCATGCACCCAAAAAAAGACAACTGAGTTGTGAAAGCTGCAATGTTATCAAACACGGTAACACGGCAGCAGTTGGACACATCAAACTTGAAGTTCAAAAGTATCTGAGAAGTCCTATAACACAAAATGATTTTAGAGATAATCTTGTTTGTATCCGTGCATTTTTACCTCTGGCAAGACTCCAGTTGTTTTACTAGATGGCAGACGAGGAAAAGATCCATCTGAAGATCTTTCAACAGTTGTGAAGCAGATATTATATTCCTGCGATGCAGTTCAGTAAGTTGCAAAAGAAGAAACTGCCATAAATTACACCATAGAGGTGAAGCAGATAAGTAAATAAAATAGACAAAATGCCAAAGGAGTGGAAGTGTCACAGGAACCAGAAGCACATTTTGAAAGAGAATATTATCAACCTGAATGATGGAAGGGTATAGACTGTTGAAGTCCAGAAGTAATATGTATTTATCATATAGACCCTTCTTTGGCTCTAAAACCAGTCCTCCAGCATAGGAAGCAGCCTTTTTGTTTTTCTTATGATCACTTTCAGAAGCATCATTATGATAGTTTCCATCATTAATATCTGCATCGTCAAAGTTGCCATCATCGACACCATGAGTTACTCTGCGCTTCGTCAATTTTGTTTCTTTTGCGTAATTAGAAAACTTGTCTGGAACAATATATTTCTTATTATGGAATTCATGCAACAAAAGATACTCCACCCTCTGTGCCCGGGCACCCTGAAATAGAAAACAGTAGATGTCAACCTCCAACTGCTACATCGTGTATAATACCAAATTAAGCCAGCAAATAAATGCTGCAATGGCTCACCTGAAGAGTCTTCCCCCATAGGTTGCCACTTATATTCGTCAACTGGCGTGTGAGAGGAAGGACACTCAAATAAAACATGAGTTCCATTGACAACCATGCATCCGTTTCCCCATATTCAATCTGACCAAATCAAGAATACTATAAAAACCAGGATAGAAGCAAAGATGATTCATGTTTGATCAATCAAGTACGTCAAATGAAAGCATTTAATATAATTATCATGTTTGATCAATAAAGTATGTCAAATGGAAGTAATAAGTTGCTCAATCAACACCAATTTTTCAAAACAATTAGTTGTGAAGATCCCTTACTTAATCAACTTAGATTCTTCATTGTTCATGATAGTCATTAGACTCTGCAGAATAACTACAAACTACTTCCAACACCTTATCACTTTGAAGTTTCAACAACTTAAATAGTTGGCCAGAAGCATTATCAAGTTCAAGGCTTCAAGCTACTGCCGACATCAACAATAGTACAAAGCAAAGCAAGAGAAAATAAAGTGCTAACATCAACAACCATGACAACTGCCATACTTTTATATCTATTGGTGCAGCCTATTGCATAATGTATCTAGATGTTGTGATGCAGAAAATCAGAAATGAAAAAAAGTTCCATAACAATGAAATGCTAATCATCGGAAAAGCAACCCAAGTTTAATACTGCATAATGTATCTACATTTTGTGATGCAGAAAGTCAGAAATGAAAACAAGTTTGAAATGCTAATCAGCTACTTTATATCATTGACAAAAAAATTATATAAAAAAAGGAAAGATAAAACTGTTCTGGGACAGTGGCACCTACTAGCTCCATCAGGGATTTTGCAGTTTGGAACATTTTTGGAACTTCATTTGGAGCAACTTCCTTCCGAGACTGGTTTAGCTGTGTTTTTGCAAGGTGAGTTAAAGAATAGCTAACCTGGAAGAACCAATGAAGGTAGTTAGTAAGAAATAAAAAGCAAAACCTAAATTCCTACTTGGCAAGATTTCTCAACAAGAGAAATGCTAACAACACTCTCTCTAACAATCCCTCATTTATGGGATGAAATCCATATGAATCTCACCACTTTATGTGGAACCCATTTTCAAAGCGTGGGACCCACATTGATTTCACCCAATAATTGTGTGAGTGTTAGAGAGAGTTGAAAAAAGAGTGTTTCTAGCACTCCTCTCTCAACAAATAATTTACCTCCTTTAATAGGTCACGAGAACATAAATACGTATCACAAAGAAGCCGACCGGCAACACAAGACATGATAGCAGGATCAGCTCCAAAACCAAATGTTTTGCCTCTTCTATCGAGCTTAGGCATTGTAGAACGGTTGAGACGGCCCAGTTTAGACCACATGCTGCTTGGTACTCTACAAGCCTGCACAAGTTTTTATTTGGCTTTAAGGTGCAGCATCTTCTTTGCAGTGTAAAATGAAAGTTGGATATATGATGAAAAGAGTCTGAGAAGTCCTATTATACTTAATTTAATAATTGTCTGAAGTTGCATATTCAATTAGCTACCTTGCCGGTATATCCATCATAACCTTTCGTCTTACGTGATTTTCATACTACTTTCAGCCTAGTCCAAACAATTTGAACCAACTGTTTATCATCAAGATATCATCCATTTGAAAACAAAGAATATTTAAAAAAGCTATAAACTGAAAGAAACAATTGAGTTAATTTCTTTTTCCTTTCAGACAAAATTCAGTTAATTTTTATTCAATGAGAAAGGTCATATAATTGGACAAGAAAATGTTTCAGAGAAGCAGCCAAATTCCTACCTGAGATCTGTGTAGAAGAACATCGAGGTCGAATCCAGAAATATTATGTCCAACAAGAACGTCGCTATCCATCTTGTGTAATTGTAACATTAGACGATTTAACAAAGCTCTTTCACTGAAACAAAGTAAATAAATGGGTCAATCCTGGAAGCAAGCATATGGTATTCGAGAAATTTTTTTGCTATTTACTGATAGCATGGTATTTGAATTCTAAGGACGACATGTGGCTGTGAATAAAAGTAAAATGCTCAAACTACTAACAAATCTTAGTTTCCACCTGCTTTCAACACACAGAACATTTGACCCAGCTTTTATGTTTCTGTCCGTGACCTCCTTATTGAATCCCATTGGAAATATATTCCCATCAAGTTTGCGAATAACAGTAAAATGGGTCAGCATTCCAGGTCTCTTCCACTCTGAAGCCAGCATAGGAGTGTCAATCTAAAAAGTCAAACAGGAAAGGTTACTGTGGATCATATTTCAACCTTAACTACAACTTATATAGTATAGAAAAATCAGTACGTATCTTTAAAATTGATAATAATATTCAAGCTGTCAGTATTTACACACAGAATCTTTAAAGGTATTAAGTTCATGCTTTAATTTGTTTTAAGCTTCAAGGAATACAACGAAAAATTCAGCCTAGTGCATATTGTATCAGCTAAGATGATTATGCACAAGCACAGTCAAGCCAACTATTTGACTCTTAAGCAGAAGTATGTTAGATTGTTAAGAATTTTTTTTAGGGCTAAGATTATTAAGAATTTAGTATATATATATGCAATCATCATAAATTCCAACATATTGTGGAAGGTTCAAAAGAAATAATTAAATTTGTATTCTTCTGGTTTGTTGAATATTCCTTACAACAAACAATAATACTGGATCAGCCTGAATAGTTAAACATATGAAACTGAGTATAATTGCCTGAAGCTTAAAGCTTTGTAGTGCCATAAGTTCATGTTACAACAAGAGAACATGAGATTAAATTGAGTCAATGGCCACATTAACTGAATAAGAGATTGTGGGTTTTAAGTAAGTGCATAGAGAACATGAGATTAAATTGAGTCAATGGCCACATTAACTGAATAAGAGATTGTGGGTTTTAAGTAAATGCATTTGTAAAAGTTGTTAGTGAACACTAGTTTGGTAGTTTATTCACCCAGTATGCATCATTACCAATAAAAATATACCAAATCTATTCAAATCTGAGTTTGAAATTTATGTATGTAGGTCTCGGTATTCTTATCACGTGAAAAGAAATAGCATATAGAAGTGGCAAAGCAATGATATAACTTCGTCAGCCATAACAAACTCAAGAAGCATATTGACAGTAAATCAAGCCTTCCTGAAAAATAGATTTGCATATAGAAATATCTATGAAAAAGTGCTGGTACGCATGTGCAGATATATCAATGCACTTTGAGAAATGATGGCAAGAAATCTAAACACTAATAAAAGAACTGCAAACAACCTTAACCATATTGCAACTGACAACAGATGCAGATACAATTTCATTTATGTTCTGTTTTTCATTTATGGTGGTCTTCAAGTTTATTGCTGTGACAACCACGGGGGGAGTCACTCGAGTGATTTTTGAAGAAGAATTCCTGATGTCTTTAGGAGAGTCGACAGTCACTTCAAATTTGCACCAGCTAACCTGTAAGCAAAAGAAGCTGCTAAGACTTCAAAAAAGAAAAGGAGGCCTGTATATAGAAATAAACTATATCATATACGTAACTTATAATAGATGTGGAAAGTAAAATCTCACCCTTTGGGATGCTGAGCAGGTAGAAAAGTTTGAAACTTGTAGCCATGAAGGCCCCATAATCTTTCTTTTAATCAGAAATAACTCAAGTGCACTGCATGTGGGGATACAGTTAGTTCATCTGTTTTTCTGACAGAAATTATCGTTCAATTTAAGGACACTTTTCAACACAAGTTTGGGAATTTTAGCACCAATAAATCATTTTGGAAAGCTTATTACTGAGCAAAAATGCTTCATTGGAACAGATTTTTTGAGTACCATGACAGACAAAATAAACACACCCGAAAAATACATTTGTTATAAAGTTTCAGAAAGGCTGATTGAATAATCATCCTTCGCTATTGCATACTTTTGTTATAACCAAAAATATCAAAGGATAGCAATACCTGTTTCGAGCTCCAAGAAGAGCACAGAAACTTTCTCCTTTGAGGTCTACTGGAAGTGCCGTATCCTGTAATGTTTAAAATATTGTAAACATTGAAACAAATTACACACACATAACAAGCTTGTCGGGAAATAATGAAAGACGTACTTTGACGTTTTTAATTTAAATTGATTATGTTAATAGATTTAACATGTACCTTGAACGGATAATTTATTTTCACCACATAATTTTCACCTGCAGGAATGTCTGTTCGTTCAAATGCATATTTCCTCTGCAAAATGAGCACAGGGTCAAAATAGAAAGACGAACAAAAAATGTATGTGGCACAAAGGCATAACATAACCCATTTATGATTTGTGGCATCAGAATTTGTTAATCAGCAAACCTTAACAGGTGCCATGCTAAAGGAAGAAACACCCAAATCCACCAGATGTTTTGCTATCTCATTCTTTGTATCAGATACTGCATCCTACAATTTTAAAGAGAGGTGGGACAAAATAGACTTTATCAACTCTAGCCAACAGAAATTAGGCAAGAAATTCAAACTAACATAACATAAGAACAAAAATTATATAAATGATGTCAAAGAAAGTAAAAACTTACTTGCAGCTTTTTACGGAAATCTGCAGGAGAAATTCGAGACTCTTGGACATCTTTCTCAAGCTGTATCATCTCACTGGTTGAATGCAAAGGATGACTTGGAATTGCATAGACACACCTCTGCATGTTCTTCACAACAACACAGCAACTCTGATACAAAGTCCCTGTTTTGACCTAATTATCAACAAAGAAAACTAATAGTCAGAATCATTTTCTTTATTCAAGTTATACCAATAGGCAGAAATTATAAACTGACTGTTTAATGCAACCCGGCTTTCTGTTGGCGCCAAGTCCCAAAAACAAAGCTAAAAAACTCATTTTCACAATATGCTTTGACAACTTGCCATGTTGATGAGACCTTGGCACCAGAAAACTAACATGTTATAGGTGAATAAAAACACACGCATTATCATGCATCATGAACAAAAAGGTTCCTACTTTAATTATATTCTTGCTCACTAACAATGGGTATTAGGAGCAGTATTGTTAAATAACGGCTACGGTTGCGCTGTAGTTCTATTGCATAGCAGAATTTTAACTAATCGCTATTGTTATGCAATATGCTATTTAGTACAAAACATTGTGAAATAGCAGCTATAGCAATGCTATGCTTTATAGCATTGTCACAGCGGAATTTGAACAAAATGATATTATTCGAACAAACTGATACTATTCGTGATCCACATAACACCGTATGATAGACAATATGTGAATGTGAAAAATAAAATCATGCACGCTTTATATCAAACAACTAAGAAGTATTACTTCAAAGTTCAAAAACATATCTACAGGAGAAGTCATAAAATGTCACAATCTTCTCAAGGGAACCAGCAAAAATTAAAATGATATAAAGAACTTGAAAAATGAAATTACTAATTCAAATTAACAGATCACTTGAATTCAAAACCACAAAATTACCTTCCCAAACAAATAAAGAGTACCCATATTAGCTCCATAATACTCCTCATAAGCATCAAGTATGTAAAAAGGCAACGATCCCTCCGGATCCAAATTAAACTCCACCTGTTGTTGATTATTCGAATCAGCGACATTTACCTCCCCGCCTCCACCACCACCACTCCTCGCCGCCTGCCATCCAGCAGTAGCACACAGCTTCGGATCCACCACTTCTTCACTAACTTTCGCATTCAAAGTAAAACCCTCCTTCTTCACAACAGGTTTCACTTCCATTTCTTCATCTTTCACCTTCGCCACTTTCTCTTCAACTAAATCCCCATTACCACATTCATTACCTTCCACCACCATTCCTCCCTCGCAATTTCCCAAACTCTCGTTCACTTCTACTTCACTCTTTTCCTCTAACCCTAACCCTATTCTGGATCCATTATCCTTATCCTTACTAACCCTACCAGATTCAATTTCACCATTTCCACCATTACCGATTTTCGCAAAATTTTCACTCGCGTAAGAACCTAATACAGATTCAGCAGAGGGCTTAGGTTTAGCCTTAATCCGTGCATCATTAACAACAGAAGACGAATTCGATTGAACCTTCCTCCGACTAATTTTATCGTTCTCATCCGGCGCAAACTCCTTAAGAACATCATCAACAATACTCTCACAAACCTTATCATCTCTACTTTTCTTAAAATTAGCAGAAGTAAACATCGACGAAACTCTTGATCCGCCCATCATAGCAGCAGCAGCTGATAATTTAGCCGCAGAAGAAGAAACAGAAGGACGCTTGATCTGCGAAGCGTCTTTCTCTTTCTTCCGTTTAGGTTTCTCAGATTCATCGAATTCTTCGTCTGAGGAAAGGGAGAAACCGGCTTTGGACCAATCCTCTTCTTCGCCTTCGTCGTTGTAACCAAATCCGTCGTCATCAACGATGAATGAGCGGGATTGTTCACGGCGGCTAGCGACTAAGGCGGTGTATTCTTCCTCAGGGATTGTGTCGTAGATAGGGTTTTCGAGTCGGATTTGTGGTGTGGTGGTGGATCGGGGACCGTTGGATCTGCGGGATCGGAGAAGCTCTAAGGCTTGGCTGCGTGCGGTGGCGTCAGGGCCTCGGATTGGTCTTCGCTTCCTGCTTGAACCGTCGTCGTCCGCCATTGCTATCTCTCTCTCTCTAACTAACTTTGGTGACTGACTGTGATTTTAGAAATTTCAGAAAGGAATGAGACGATGATACGGCGCGAGGGTTTTTACGTTTTGAGCAGAGCGCGGGAAAATGTGTCCATTTTGGCGCGCTTCTGAAACAAAAGCATTTGTGATTTACTTTTTTATTTTTTATTTTTATTTTTTGGTCAAGCATTTGTGATTTATTTATTGACAAACAATAACGGCAAAAAAAAATCTTACGTATATATGCTTAAAGTTAAATGTATTGTTGGTCTACCAAAAAGACTTTGATAATATGATAAGAATCTTTTGTCAAACAACAAAAAATAAGAATCTCAAATGTTCTCGTTTTAAATTGAACAATGTTCAATCTACTAGGAGAGAGTTTAGTTACATGTTTTTTTAAACGAATAAGTTTTAGTTGGTCACAAACACAAAATAAAAATTAAGCGCACACACATAAATAAAAAAATTTAAAAGATTAAAATAAAAAATTATGTGACTAATTTATTTTTCTTTTAAACTTTTTATTTGTGTGTGTCCAAATATTTTTTATTTGGAGTTGTGTCTAAGTAATTTTTATACAACTACGTCTAAATAATACCTTATTCGTATCAAAAATAAATTATCTCTTTCGAAAAATCAAAAATAAATAGTTGTTTTTTTCACTTATTTACAATTGTATTTATTCCTCCTTGTTTTAAGTAAAAAAACTAACTCTCCAATTTCTGAAGTGTCGGAATTTTTCTTAAAGGCTCATTTTTTTTTATTAATGAAAAAAATATACATGAGGGTCAACTTTTATTAATGAAATTTTTTTTTGAAAAAAATGAATAAATGTAGTTATATTAAGAGTCAGTATAAAGAGAGACAATCTTCTTCTATATGAAATATTGAAATAACTAATTGTGATTAAATTAGAAAGCAAATTTTTTTCTTCATTCTATTATTTTCTCGTGCGTCTCATTTAAATAAAATTTGGAATGTTTAACGTGTTTTGAAAGGTTTTGTAGTGTGTGTATCTTAGAAAAGTAAGAAATAAAAAGTTGTATGACGAATGTGATAAGCAAGTGATGCATTAAAAGAGCGATAAATAGAAAATAAGTTTAAGAAATTAACAAATATACACACGTCATAGTTGATATATATATATATATATATATATATATATATATATATATATATATATATATTGCATGGGTTGGAGATAATTAGTTTGAGTATAGAGTTGGCAATTTTTAGTGTGTGTCGTCATGTGAATTGGGACTAGTCGAAATCTAAGTGTGAAACAAAACTAAGTATGACCAAAGGAATAAAGACACGAGGGTAAGGAAAAACAAGATGCAAGAAATTATATCTCAAGTTCTTAAAGAATAAATCATAATTTCTACTCAATTCTCGAGTTATTCAAACCAACAATGAAAGAGAAAACAAGAGTCAAGTTTTTTTATCATTTCTTTAACGAGACTTTGTTAGAACAAGAACGGTTCATACAAAGTCTCTTGAGTTTTGATGATAACAAGGTATTGAAGAACAATTGGTATACTAACATATGTTCAAATGTGTAGGATCTCCTTACCATGAAGAAGAAACATATGAAGAGCATTAAAAAAGGGATTGGGAAACCTAGCAGACTAGGGTGGAAGATCTACTGCAAAGTCAACCAAAAGTCAACGTCCTTAGTAGAAGGAAGTCTCACTGAAGCTGGGGAGTGATCTCCGCAAACTATGTGAAGGGTATCAGACACAGAAGCTGACTAGGCTACTTGGATTTGAGGGACCCATAATTCACGTAATCCTTTGTCTTATTATACGAGCTGTCTCTATCACAACATTTGGTAAAGCGGTTATTTTGTCTTATTCTGTCTACGTTTACAATCAGACAAAGGACATTAGGAACGAGAAAACAACAGATAATTCTCCTTTCGGCAAAGAAAATTCAAAGTACTTTCCAACAGGATTATCCATACTAGGCAAAGGGCCAACGTTCGTGATCAAAGTTTCTCAACGAATCTATATGTGATGGCACCCTTCTTCAATGTCTCTCAAATCACTATATATAAAGGAAGCTAAAGACCTGAAGAAGAAGTAATAAGACACCGCTATTTTTCTGTGCCAAAACTCTGTCAAATCAAATAGCGCAAGACACTTAGGATTATTTTTTCAGGTTTATATCTTATAAATCCTAAGGAGTGAGTTTGTTCATTTGTTTAGTTTACACTCACTGGTTAGAAAGAATGTGAGAACAAATTAACCTGCTTGCAGTTGTTCTTGGGAAAGGGAAGTTTCTGGCAGATGTGCTTGAGCAAATAAGTTTTTAGGTGAAGTCATAAAGCATAGAAGTCTCTTGTCATGTTCTTGAGCATTGAGAAGTGTTTTGGTGTTTCTTTAAGCAAGTTGTGATCAAGATTGGTTGTGGTGAAATCTCTTGGAAATGCAAGGGGACTGGACTACTCTCGTGTCGTAGGAGGAACAAATATAAACTGCTTTGTGTCTTTCTTCTCTCTCTGACTCTTTATATTTTATCTGCATTTTATGTATTTCCGCTGCATTCAGACTCTAAGTCAGGATCTGCAACATCAGATTCTGTCCAGATTTGTATTTGACACTTGGAAAAAGAAATTGAAGAAAAGATCTGTTTCTTGTGTGTTTTTCTCACCTTCAGATCTCACTGCCCAAGGTGTTTAAGAAGTGAAAATTATTTGATCTTTTATTTAAAGACACTTGACTATTAGCCTCTAAAATCCCTAGAAGCTCCCTTGTTTGGTTTGATAAAATCTTGTCAATGAATGAGTCAAATAATGCTCATACAATGTCAAAATTCAATGCAAATTAAACCATGATTGATCTAGGCTGCGCCATTATTCTAATTCTTACATTAGATTGTTTATGTTACCTAGCAAAATCGTGGCACAATTTTTGACGAAATCAAAACATGTAACCAACTATGCCAAATCCTGTCGCGATTGCACGGAATAGTGCCACAATTTGACATAATTAGCAACATCGGTTTCAAGTCATTTTCCAACATAAGTAAAATAGATGAAGGAATATGCAACGATAACTCTTCATTAATGCTAGGATACCAGCAATTAAAACACAGTTAATATTGTTAAGATCAACAGCTATTCCCTCCGTCCCTATATGTAAACACCCTTTTATTAGAGGCAAAAGGTGCTTGCATATAGAAACGGAGGGAGTAGTAGAAAGTTGTGTCAATTTGTTTTTCCCAATACAAGGGTCTTTGGTTTAAGCAAACACCTTCCGATTAAAAAAAAAAGTTAATATTGTTAAGATCACAATTTACAAAAAATAATACTTGCGATTAAAACAAAAAGTGTAGAATTTGTATAAATCATAATATATTTCCATCCAGATGTTAGGATACCAGCAAAAACACCATCCCCTAAAAAAAAAGAAGCATTGTTAATATCCTATATATTTTATCGAATGTTATTTTTTTTTAGATAGATGAAATGACAATAGTCATTGAAAACTCACATGCATAAGAGTTTGAACTTCAATCACAATATGTGACCTAACAACTTTGACATTTTATCGGTTAAGTTGAAACTTCTCTATTTAAGTATACTTTCCCTCATTACCATCATTCATAAAAAGAACATGGCATTTAATTATGATTTTTTTAAAAACAACCCACAACATTGTCTCATCGTTTCTAAAACACATATATCCGAGGTGTCACCTAAGTATTCAAAAAAATATTTTAATAGATAATTTTGACATTTCTTAGGTGATCCGCGAATATCTTCAGAGTATCGACAAAACTTCATTTTTGAAGTATTTAAATTTTATTCTTTCCCTTTTTTTCTAAAAAACCATTATCATTTTTTTACAAATTTACCCATCTTTAAATGTACACTCTATAGTTAATGACTAAACCACCAAATTGATCTATGTTTTTGTAAGTCATTATCAAATTAGTCTATAACTTTATTAATACTTTAAATTAGTCTCTGTCTTTGTTAAAAGTTTTTCAGTTAGGTCCATGTCTTTATGTTTTTGTCGCATGATGAAGAAACAAATTGAGAAACTTTTGACAAAAACAATGACTAGTTTGAAATATTAAAAAGGTTAGGGACTAATTTAAAAAGGGTTAATATGTGTTTACCCCCCTATAATATTGGCCATTTCCGGTTTTACCCCCTGTAAAATATTTTTTTTGAATTTCATCCTTGAAATTTGAAAATATTTTGGTTTTAGACCTTCATTGAATATTTCACCCCCTGTAATTTGAGCAAATTTAGGTTTACCCCTCTTGTAATTTGAAAAAAATTTGGTTTACCCCCTGTTCATTTGAGCAAATTTCGGTTTACCCCCTGCCATATCTTTGATTTTGTACTGTCAAAACTCATGAAGGTCCAAAACCAAAAATCTTCAAATTACGAGGACGAAATCCAAAAAAAATATTTTACAGGGGGTAAAACCAGAAATGACCAATATTACAGGGGGGTAAACACATATTAACCCAATTTAAAAATGTCCAACAAAGACATGGATCAATTTGATGTTTTACTTATAGTTAATCAAATAGGTTGAACCACCACAAAATTGCTTTACGAGACCGTGGCTCATCATCAACTTAACTTCCGTATTTTCACTATGAACTCCCCCATAACCACCGCAATCCATAGAAACAACAACCGCTCCGTCGTCACCCTTTGAAATTCACAGGCAATGCCAATGTCTTCTCGTACATTAGATTTCAGACAATGACCCATCACCAACTTTTGTATTTTCATCACGAACAATCCATAGCAACCACGTCACCTACGTCATCACCCCCTTCATATACTATTATTTAATGATTATATCTTGTTATGTGTTACAATTTGCAAGCAAGCAATCTAACAATAATAGAGTAGTCCCTAAAAGAAACAAGAATATAATATATTTTTAAAAAACACTAACAAAAAACGAATGATGTCAAGTAGTTTTCCTAAAAAATGAAAAATCAACAACATGACTCATTGACTCCATTCAAATTGGTTCCTCTCATTCGCCTTGTTCTATTTTTCTCCCTCGTTCTCCAATCCACGTCTTTCTCTCTTGATCATATTTTTTTTCCCTCTATCTTGATCTTCCATTTAAAATCTAGAGAGATATATATACAACGCGATGAAAAATGAAGAAGGAGAGAACGAGGAGAATGAGAGGATCCAAATCTCTCTCAATTCACTTCATTCCTATTAGGGGTGGAAATAGGTTAGGCCGGGTCGGGCTTTGTAAGACCTAAGTCTGGCCTACTTCAAAAATTATAGGCTTGAGTCTGACCTATTACCCGTCATAGGCTCATTTTCGAGGCTTGGCCTAACCTATTTCAAGGCCCGATGAAGCCTGAAAGCCTATTTAAAAGCCTATTTTACACTAAAGCCTAGAAACACATGCAAGCCTACTACTAAATAGGCCAAAATTTATGAAGGCCTAAAGCACATGAATATATCTGCAACTAAATAATGAAATCTTACGAAGGTCTAATCACACCAATATATGTGCTACCAAATAACCAATCATATGAAGGCTTGAGTTTATGAGAAAAATTTTAAACGATATCAATAATGGAAGATATATTATACATAAAAAGCTTAATAGGCCGGCCCGACGGGCTTAATAGACTTTTTTGCAAGCCTTAGCCTGACCTATTTAATTAAATAGGCTTTATAAAAAGCTTGAGTCTGACCTTGTTAATAAACGAGCTGAGTCGAGCCAGACTTTAAATAGGCTAGGCCATAGGCCCCTATCGGATGGCCTGGCCTGTTCCCACCCCTAATTCCCATCAAAGATCAAATCGAGTGATGATTACAAATTCAAGGACGAACTATCGCATTCACTTTCATTTTGTGCGTGTTTTCTTATTGTCTGACCCGTGATTAAGTGCATGTTGATAGTCGATACGATAAATCAGGTCTATGTTGATAATCTAGAATTTAAAATCATATTCAAAACAAATTAATACTCCTATAATTTTTGTGATAACCGACTTAACTTTGATGTCGAAAATGGAATTTGGGTCCAAACAAGCACTTATGAGTAGTACCTCTTTTATTGTTTGACTAATCAAAGCACTTATGACCCATTAGAGAGGAAACTATAGATTACTCTAGATTTGAGTAATAATGCAATTAGCATTTTCCAAATAAAGTATCTCTACTAGTTAAACTAAACCACACATGCAACAGTAGTTCCCACTCACTCACTTCAAAGACAACAAAACACACTGCAATTGATTCACCACCACCAACAGACCCCACCATGCCAGCTGCCATTGCCTCCTCCTCCTCTTCTTCATTCATCTCTCATCCATTCACACGTTTTTCAACCCAACTCAACACAACTCTGTTTCTTTCTCTAACCACACACATGACTCTGATCTTCAAAAAACAGAGCATTCTTTTTTCTTCACAGTAATGCACAACACCGACACAAACACAATGAACGACCAACTCTCAAACCAAACCTCAATATTCGGTCTCCGTCTCTACGTCATCCTCGGCATCATCGTTGGTGTCATCATCGTACTCCTCCTCTTCTTCATCTCTATCTACCTTGCTTTCAAACACAACAACTCCAAAAAAACAAAAACAAAAACAAAAACAAAAACAACCATTCCAAACATCTCCAAAGATGTTCCAGAAATCACTCTCGATGTTCCACCTCAACCCGACCCGTCTCCTCAACCCGACCCACCTTCCGAACAAAATCACCCAGAAGAAGAAACTGCTCCTTTAAGTTACAAGAGAATTCAGTTTGAGATAGGAAAGAATCATAGAATTTCTTACCCTGAACAACGTGGCTCTGTTGAACATAGTGGAGAACGAGAATCTCGACCGTTGGATCAAGTTAACGCGGTTATTCCTCAAGTTTCTCATCTGGGTTGGGGTCATTGGTATACTTTAAGAGAATTAGAAGATGCTACTAATGAATTTTCACCTGATAATGTTATTGGTGAAGGTGGTTATGGAATTGTTTATCATGGTATTTTGAAGGATAATACTAATATTGCTATTAAGAATTTGCTCAACAATAGGTTTGTTTCTTGGCCACACTTAATTACCTCTCGACCGAACTCTTGATTACAGAGTCTTTTTCTCTGGAACCAGAGGGAGATGTCAATGTCTTCTACATTGGAAATAAGCTTAACTAACTTTGGTTTTTTGGTTTGTGTAATTTAATGGATGATGTTAGGGGACAAGCTGAAAGAGAGTTTAAGGTTGAGGTGGAAGCTATAGGAAGAGTTCGTCATAAGAATTTAGTGAGGTTGCTTGGTTATTGTGCTGAAGGAGCTCATAGGTAAGTACTAGTCTTCTATTTAGTTTGATTTAATTTACATGCTTTTAATTTCTTCATTATTATCATAGTTATGTTACATTACTTATACTAGTTTATAACAATAAATTGACAGTGTTATTTCTTCCTAATTACAGAATGCTAGTGTATGAGTATGTTGACAATGGTAACTTGGAGCAATGGTTACATGGTGATGTTGGACCTTGTAGTCCTTTAACTTGGGAAATTCGAATGAACATTATTCTTGGAACGGCGAAAGGGTAAACACTAAGCAACAATAACATCATTTGATTTTATTTTTGTGCATTCTGTCTTGTTCGATTCACAAATTTATTGCCGAAAAATGCTTTTCCTGATATTATTTTTTGACAGGTTGACTTATCTTCACGAGGGGCTAGAACCAAAAGTTGTTCACCGCGATATTAAATCAAGCAACATTTTGCTTAGTAAGCAATGGAATTCAAAGGTTTCTGACTTTGGTCTTGCCAAACTCCTTAGTCCTGAGAGCAGCTATATTACAACCCGTGTCATGGGTACATTTGGGTTTGTACATTCTCCTTTGTCTTTTATTTGTCCTATTAAAACCTACAAGAACTATGTATAAATTTTGAGTTGAAAATAATTTGTACGAATTTTTTTTTATTTCCGCAGATATGTAGCTCCTGAGTATGCAAGTACTGGAATGTTGAATGAAAGAAGTGATGTATATAGTTTTGGAATTCTTATTATGGAAGTAATTACTGGCAGGAATCCAGTTGAATATAGTCGTCCTGCAGATGAGGTTCGGTTTGGTTTATTTTTTTTCACTATTGTGAACCTCACTGTTATTGGTTATTATGTTCGAATCTGAAAAATCGAAATTTTCAGGTGAATTTAGTTGAGTGGCTCAAGAAGATGGTCAGTAACAGAAATCCAGAGGGAGTGTTGGATCCAAAGCTTCCAGAGAAACCAACTTCGAGGGCATTAAAGCGAGCTCTTCTTGTAGCCTTACGCTGCACTGACCCTAATGCACAAAAGCGGCCTAAAATGGGGCATGTAATACACATGCTTGAAGCTGAAGATTCACCTTACAAAGAGGTAATATCATTTCTTCTTCAATTAATTCAACCTTAGTATAGTAATAGTTAATGAATAAGGAAGCATGGCATGTGGATATATAGTTCCTTTTATTAATTGAGATGTTAATCTGAAATATGACAGCTAAAAGGATTCATATCATTATTTTTCAATAAAAGCCTAGATGACAAGCGATCACTTGCCCGCTAAATTAAATTACCAATTTATCAAATTTTTATTCACCGATAAATTTAGTTTCTAATTTTGTGTCTTGATTTAAGTTGCTAGTACCAGTGTGTATCATAGTTTATGAGTGAATTATTGTTATGAAAGCCTCTTCATTATGGAACTCATGTGGTTAAATATCTCAACACCTAAATGGATATTCGTATTCATTTATGCTGATAGCAAGTAGTAACTTCTTTTCCATGTGTGGTCCTTAGCTTATCTACAAGCTTTATATTTGATCATGAACTAATATAAATTCAACAGTGTTGTTCTTTGCGCACCAACTGACTGGTCCCCCCATCGAAGTTTAATAAATGAAACCAAAATCAGAAGGATCACTTCCAACACTATAAAGAAATAGCATTACTTTGCATCCCTGATTTTCTTATGTTTCCACTGACAGTCTTTGATTTTAACTTTATTGATATAGGAACGTCGAGTTAGAAGGGATCCAGGCGTAGGAAGTTCACCTACCACCAGTATAGAGGATAGATCGAAAGAGGAGGCCACTGTATCAATTGATGATGGTATGCTTGAAAATGAGAAGTGTACTAATGAGACAAGTTCAAATCATGAAGTAGAGAAGCAATAAATTTGCATAGCTGTCTCTTTAATGACAACAAAAAACTTGTGCTACTCTCCTCCTTTTACAACCTGTCATTGCAAAAGGCCAACACAAACGTGCTTTTTGCTTTAAGATTGTTGGAACCTTCTATACCCCAGCGTATAATCGCATAACCCTGCATTGAGATTTCTTCATTTTCTCTGTCCCATGTCTTTTTTTGAGGGGATGATTGTATTTTAGCTATAGGTTTGGTCATGTAAATTATAGTCATATGGTTCAATTCTTCCAATAAATGACTGTTTTGATCTCTTTGAAGTGTTGAACATTTTATTGTATGATTAAAACATAGAGAAGTCAGTAACTTACATCAAGTAACTGGTGCATACATACATCACATTAAACGGTAATACAAATTTTTCTGGACTTTGATCCTCTACATGCCATAGCTAAATCTATTTAAAATAATCTGAATCGAACCATTTAACTAAACCGCACCAAGAAAAATTGAGTTATAACTGAGAGTTCACGATTTGGTTCTTTTCAGTTTAATGATTCGGTTCATTTGCTCAAACAGTAATGTTGGTTTCGGTTTAGTTTTTGGTTTTTTTTTCTTCCAACAATCTTAGGTTTTTTTTAAGGTAGTTTTGGTTCCGTTTGAAACACAGAACCAATGTACCAAATCTTTATACCGGTTCTAGACAAACCAAAAAAGTTTCAGGTTTATTGAACTGTTATAATGGTTCGATTCAATAAACTTCCTCAATCGAACCATGAACCGCCCTACTGCCCTACACCTATAGGCACAACACAATGCAGCAGCTATGCGCACACTTTTTTTTTTTCTTTTCTTCTTGGTGGACAATATATACAAGTGAGACACATAACAACACATTCATGTTAAATAGTTGTCACTAGATAACAAATTATCTTCACTTCAATACAGTGGTCCATTAGCTCCATGTGTAACTCAGTGGGGAATTTATGTTGTGATTTAGAAAGACCGTGACAGCTTTTTTTTTTTTTTTGACACAAAGAGCCCCTGACAGCTGTATAAAGAGAGTTCCATAAATCGTTTCATCTTTATAAGGTATCTCATAAGTGGCCACCATAATTCAACTTTTTTCCTGTGAGAAATATAAAGCCCCCACAATTGATGCCTACCTCATCTAACCAATCTTCACTAGATCTCAGTTGCATAACCTGAAAAGACATTTTTGGCATGGCTTGCTCCAGCTCAAATTTGGTAGTTCACTTAAGAAACTTGTCGGCAATAAATTGAACTTAACCAAAAACAGCTTATGCTATGTAAGTATGCAACCAATAGTTGTGAATCATTCAACAGACCAAGTCAAAACACAACCATAAAGTGCCGAGTGATGAAAAAAGGACTCAGATTCCATACAATAACACTAGGAATCAAATGACTCAATGTGTACAACATACAACATACATATACATATTTTCACATGATTAAAGACACTGCAAAACTAGTAGCATTTTATAACCATGCCAAGAAAGTTGTGGTAACCAAAGTTAACACAGCCAATTGCATCATCATAGCTGTTCTACCACTATATGCATTGTTTGCTTGACTATTATTAGGAGACTTCTGGTTTCCATTTGGTGCAGCTTCTGAAGCAGGTGGAGGTGGAGAAATTGGAGGGACATCACATGAACCAAACGTAGCATTTGCCTGAACATATATATTAGTACACAGTTAAATACAATAAGGTAAAGTTTTATGGTAAAATGTTTCCAATGAATATGCAGCATATGCTATTGTTTAATCATTTTAGGATGCAGGAATCAAACCTTGCAATAAGCAATGCTGTCACATCCACAAGTGAGATGACCATTTGCTGCATCAACAGCTTGTGGTACTCCTCCACCATCACTCCTCTATAACATCATAACCATCATTAACAAATCATTAGTATAAATTAACCTTTGTGATTAACGATTTGATGAAAATTTAGACAAATACTATATAACTACCTGATAATAATCAACAGCGATGAAATTTGGCCATCGGTTGCCGGCAGCTTCATGGCAAGTCTTCATCATGCTAAGTAATGGAGCTGAATTGTCGCCACAGGCCTGAGAACGATTCGGTGTAGAATGAAAGAAGTTCATCAGAACTAATGACCTAGATTTTGTGTTCATTGGTGGCGATTCATTTCGATTTGGACAAGAACCCGGTTGCATACCTTCATCTCCATCTAAAATTCTCAAACATATACAATCATAGTTCATTAGCTTCCATAATCGTATCATACTATTAATAAAACCCAATTCACTTATTTACTGCACATGCATCACATGACAATATCTTCGTCTATCTTTTGTATACATTGCGTCACGTCACATGACAAAAATAAGTCCAAGTAGTTAAAACATGTTTTTGAGGCATGCAATTACTCACATTGGTTTTCTACGACGTATTTCCACGTGAAAGGAATGCCTTCAGCTGCTTCCTTGGAAGATCTCGAGGAGAATGCGATAAATCGTTGATTGTTCAGGATCATGTCATCGACAACAGGCCAATCGCTACCGTTCTTGGGCAACCGACCAACCGGGAACATGTACCTGTTAATCCCTGAAGCTTGGAAGACCTTAGTTAGGGCTGCAGGAGCTCTAACATAATCCTCAATAAAGATGGTGATTATTTCAGATGGATTTGCATCCAGAAATGAACGCATGTCTCTAAGCGCGTTTACTGCAGGTATCTGCCGATCATTGATAGACATAGACAAATGGATGTTACAAAATCAACCAAACACACCAAAGTTTATGTTATGTCATTAATGATCGATGAAGTAATAATATAAGCAGATAGTAGAGCCACGCACTTACGAATGAACTGAAGTTGAAACATTTGCCTCCAGTAGAATGACACAACCATACGTCGTTTTGAAAATCATACATATCTAACATAAATCCTCGAACACCATTCTGTTAAGATACACAACAGATACATAGATAAGTGAAAAAATAAACTATAAAGTGAAGAGTTAGTTAAGTTAGTTATCTTTATCACTTTTATATGAACTCATATGTATAAATAGAGTTCATAGTTCAAAATTGATCAAATTGTCAATAAATGAGATGTTTCAGTATAAATTCATCTCCAAATTAGAATACACGATTGCCTTCTTTGGTTTATAAAATTGCTGACCTAATGTGTGAATTATTCAAATGAAGTACCGTATCATGTTGTAACTGTGACTATTTATTCTATCATAAAAAATGTGACTATGACTAATTCATTCATCACATCAGCATCTAATCTTAAAATATGGTTGTCTCATTAATAAAATGATAATTGAAAAAGGCATGTTAGTAATAGTAATATTTCGCTTTTTCAAGCAATATATTTTTATAGTGGCTGTTTCCCCCTTTTTTTTTATAATAAAACATGAGACAACTACTGCATACATGAATTATTGTGTAGTTAGCACATGATTCCCATTGAACAATGAACATGTATATTTTCCTTAACAAGTAAGATGTGTGCTTTCAAGGTTGTTCATCATGAGCATTCTTTTATGCAAAATAAAATTATTCTATGTTAATTTCGTTTTACTTTATAGCTTTAGTACACCAACTAATTCAACAACTACTAGCGTTTAGATTCTTTCCAATTATTTATTTATTTATTTATTTACTACTATTAACTTTCACCAATTTTATTTCAACCGTGCCATCTACACTACACCCACTTCATTTATGTGGTCAACATTTAACTCTTTTAAGTAAGTTTATTCAGATCTATAAACTAATGTAAAAAGACATTATACCCCTAAAAGAAAAAGACATTATACCCCTAAAAGAAAAAGACATCCAATGAAAAATTTATCATTTTTTTGTTGCTAAATTTTATCAAGCTTAATGACATCAAAACATATATGAACTAATTTTATATTATATCCTACAATGCATCATGTTAAAGAAGGTCCACGGGAATTATCAATAAAAAAGGGCCACAAGGAAGAGAAGGATTAATCCCGTGTATGCATGGACTTCCATATTTTATCAAACCTATTGTGTTTGTTTGACCGTAGAAACTAGAAAGGTCGTGTATGTTTGGTTATAAAAAATGATTTTGAATATATTGACTTATTAAAATTAATTCTGGCTAAAAATGAGTTGAAACTAAAATGATTTACGTTAGAATACATAATACATAACGTAAAAGTGAATTAAACAACAAATTTGAATGTTAAAATTAATTCTAAACTCAGAAGTTCCAATCTATAGCTACAAGTAGAATCAATTTTGGTTCTTTAGAAGTGAAACCAAACATACACGAAAAAGAAATAAAATCGTTGTAAGAGTTACAACTTTAAAAAAAACGACCATAGACCATTTCTTAGTTGTCACATAAGATACGCCAAGTAATTTTAACTAATAAATAAAAACTAGTTGAGCTGGAACCTCAATTTCAATATTCAATCTTTGTTCTTTATTCACATTCACATACTAAACAACATCTTTATTCTATGTTTTGTCTAATCTAATCTTTGCTACAAATTCCAATAGACTATTCACATTCATAAGCTAAGCTAAAACATTATATTATAATCTACCATAATAATAATAAAAAATATGAAAAGGGAAAGCAAATCTTACTTTGAGTTGATCAGCAATAGTGTCATCCTGGTTCATAGGTGCAAGGATAATTGAACCTGTGGCTGATCTTGCACCAGCCAAAGCAAATGAATTATGTGTCGTTAACCATGAATACCGATTAAACGGCAAACCTTTCACCTTCACATTATCATTATAAAAAAAAAAAAAAATCAAAAAATTGAACATAAATCAATTAAAACAGAAAATTTTTCAATTAGAATATAGGAAAAGATACAAACTTTGTTAATGGGGTTTGAAGATAGTATCCTGCTACATCTGGGACGTGTATTTCCATTTGCAGGACATGTTTGACATGTAAGACCAGCATCACATGAACCGCATGTTTCTCCGATCTGCTACCTCGTACATGGTTAAAAACAACAAACGACAAAAACAACAAAATAGTAAATATCGAAAATTAAAAAATTAAAAAATAATTATTATTACCTTCAAGCTGGATGAATAGGTGAAGAAACAAATGACGATTAATACAAAGATTTGGCTCTGCAGAAAACGAAACATTGTATGGATTAAAAACAACAGGCAGAGAGAAAATGATTAATGTAGAAGAGAAATTAAACGAAATAAGAAAAGTATGATTAATATTATTAATGTAGATATAAATACAATTAATGAATGCAATAAATATGATTAGTTGAAGATGCATAGGCATTGAATTTTCTTACCTTCATTCTACTTTTGTGTTTAGAGAGGGATGAGTCACAGACTTTTTGTTTTTGAATGTAAAAAGTCTGTGACTGAGAGATGAGCAGTTGAAGATAGCAACAGAAAGGATATGGATTTGTGAAGGAAGAGGAAAAAAGCTGATTAAGGAAGAAATAATGAATTCATTTCTTTCATAAGAAGCGATTAAGGAACAAACGCGCGTTATATTCACGTCTTGTTACAACCCCCTTCCTTCGTTAGGTACGTCCTTAAATATACTTAATTAACAAAAATAAATTATACATAGACTTGGACTATAATTAAAAAAATTGGTTAAGTTTGCTAAGAAAGAGACTATTCTATCCTTTTTCTTAATTTGATTTTCTATATAAAATTTGTTTCATGATAATATTAATGATAATGTTAAATATGATTAAGTGCTTAAAAAAACACCTTAAACTTGAAAGGACCAAGTTTGAGTCCTACTAATGCCTTCGGAAGTAGACGGAGATGAGTAATTAAACTCATTTGAAATAAACAGTTAGCGGTCTTGAGTTCAAACTTGAACAAACGATATATTAATTAAAGTTAAACGTTCTGAGTTTGAGTCCCATTAAGGGAGAGAAAATTAGTGGTTCAATTCGCTAATAAATGTAGATATTTAGAAGATTCCAATTTTTTTTTAGAAGTTCTCCTCATAATTTAGAAGTTCTCCTCATAAAAAGACGGGGTAATAGTTAGTTTGTTATTTTTTGGTGGTGGCTGGGGTTTGAACCCCGAACCTTGCATATTACCATGCGTTGTCCCTACCAACTGAGCTAAGCACACGAGGACATAGTGAATTTGTTCTTTGAATATGTAAAGAGTACTCGCAATAACCCCTTAATATATTAAAATTTTAAAATAGTCTTTGACTGTGCACTTCGATAGTTAAAATAGTCTTTGACGCTAAAATAATCCATCAATACTCACAATCTTTTCATATAGGGACTGAATTGATAGTAAATAAGAACTTATAAAAATTGATACGACAATAAGTAAGTATATTGAAGGACTTACTTTAGGATGAGAGGAAGGGGGTGAGACGTGGCAGTGGAGGAAGAAGTTGTGGGTGTGGGAGGAGGAGATGGTAGAGGAGTGTAGGGTCTTGTTATCTAATGTTTCTCTGCAGTCTCATGTTTCAGATACTTGGCAGTGGCTTCCCGACATTGTGGGGGGATACTCAGTTAGTACAGGTCACCAAGTGCTCATTTCTCAAGAACCCTCTATCCTGGATGTTTCAGATAACCTGATATGACATACTCAGGTGCCATTGAAGGTTTCCATCCTAGCATGGCGCTTGCTTCGTGACAAGTTGCCGACAAAAATTATTTACTAAATCGTGGCATTCTATATGCCACAAACACCTATTATTCGGCATGTTGTGGGCAGCTTGAAAGCGCACAACATCTATTTATTCATTGCAATGTTTTTGGCATCATTTGGCAACAGGTTCGTTCTTGGATTGGTGTTGTAGGTGTAGATCATCACAGCCTTCATGCACATTTTGTTCAGTTTACTAATTATTTAGGTGGCACAAGGGCTCGCAGATTATTTTTACAGTTGATTTGGCTTCTCTATGTTTGGCTAGTGTGGAATGAGCGTAACAATATACTTTTTAATAGCTCTCACACTCCCAACACGGAGCTTATTGATAAGGTTAAGTTTCATTCATACGGGTGGTTGAAGGCTAATAATGCCACTTTTGTTTTTGGTTGTCAACAGTGGTGGTCGGACCCGTTAGTTTGTTTGGGTATCGGCTGACTGCGTGCTTGTGTATTTGTTCTCATAACTCTGTTTATTGAGCTCCTTCTAGGGCACGTCTTGTGCTAGAAAGGCGTCTCTGATAGTGTGATTATAAATCCCATTTTTTATTCTTAAAAAAAGAAAGTATATTGAAGGACTAATATGACAATATTAACGAAACATTTTAAATGTCAAAGAATATTTTGACTAACGAAGTTACGAAGGGCATAATCATGGACTATTTTAAAATTTTGATACATTGAATGACCAAAATGACTATTACCCTAAAAAAAATATTTTAAAGTTGGTAATTTTGAATTTATTAATCAAATATATACTTTTTTTATTATTATTAAATTAGTTTCTGTAATTGTAAAAAAATTAGTTTCTTTTATTTTGACAAAAAAAAGTTTCTGTTACTATAAGTTTTATTTTATTTTTTTATTTGCGTATTTTCTTATGCAAGTACATATTTTGGTTGACTCAGTTTTGTTCCTTGTTTGTTGATAAATATATATATTTCTTGTATGTAGTGACATTTGTTGATCTTTCATACGCATACACTACTCTTATTTTTATTTTAAACTATAAAGGGCAAAAAAAGTTTTTAGTAAAAATAATAAGGATAAAATTGAGATAAAAATGAAAACACTATAAACTCAAACACTAATTAAAATAACATTTTAAAATATACTATAAACTAGTGGAAAAAAATGTAATATATCATGAGGTAATGAACATTGTGAATACACGCATCATTCACAACATTCCTCTATATGAGTTTGAAGATTATTTTAGTTGACTAGTAGATGATACCTCTGAAGTTTTTTTTAGCAAATACCTCTGAAGTTATTTTCTCTACGCTTGTTACTATTTCATTTTAGTTAGTTTTTAGGTGTTTTTTCTTTGGGTTGTTAGTCTCCTTTTTTTTTTTTTTTTTTTGCAAAATAAATAAAGTGAACATTACCATACATATTTAATTTTGTGATATGAATTTTTTTGACAAAATTTATCATATGAATTTATAAGCTAAAAAATTAGTCTTTACAGCCATAAGCTAAATTGAATATTGCATTTCTATTTCAACCATGCTTAATGGACATGTAATGACATAATTTATACATATTTTTTTTGTTTACAAGGCTAAAGAAATAAAAAATAAAAGTAAGGAAAAAAGAACAGAAACAACACTCAACGAAATCAAGTTTCCATAAAGTGGAGCGCATGGGAAAGATGGATAATGTAATCTATGCCAGAGGAAGCACATAATTTAGCAAAAACATCAACAAATCTGTTTCATTCTCAAAGAATGTAGGCGATGCTGAGATGTCAATATCGATGAAGTAAATCTTTAATGTCTTGGATCAAAGTAGCAAATTTGTGGAATCTTCGAGTTAGATCATGGAGGATGTCAATACAATGAAGAGAGCCTTTGAAGCAAATTACATAATGGTGATTCAATTTCTTAGTCAATAAAAGTCCATGATGGGCCATGAAATTCGGCTTAAGAATTTTGGAGGATTCTGCAATGAGCCCCGAGAAACTTGAGATCTGATTCTAGGAAAGGTGACGAAGCAAAATCCCAAATTTAGTTCTAATGCTTGATTGGAGGAGTTCCATTTAACCCATATATCATCATGCGTCACTAATTGAGAGTTATAGGGAAGCAAGAGATGGAGGTGAAAATCATATTGCGATCTTCCATGGTAAGACGATAATGAAGGATTGGTGAGTTGGAGAAGCATTAAGCATTCAAATTATTCCAAGACCACGAAACACATGTGGACAAAGTGTTAGAGTTGAGCGAAGATAAGCCATTCATAGCGAGCTAATCGGATCCATGTTGGCAAAGAAGTCAATATTTGAGAAACTTAAGGGCATGACAAAGATTTCTATAGGCTAAATAGTCTCTAATACAATGAAGGAAAGACTCATCATGAGTGTTGTTACACCAAGTACAAAGACCATTGGGATCCAAGTTGCGTTGTGTAGTAATGACATGATTGACACAAGATGATTGCAAGCCAACTAAAACAAGGAACTTGATCCTTTTTAGGAGATGGAGGCACCAGATCCAAGACCACATATAAAATTGACAAATCTACGCTTAAAAAGCCAATTGAAATCAGTCTTGATAGCGTAGTAACCATTACTCCATTTAGTGTTTTTAGAACAAATGAAAGTATCTTCAACTTTGGAGTTGAAGTGAAGATTTAAAGATTTAAATTAGTGATAGCTAAACTAGTTAAGGAAGAGTTCTTGAAACCCACTCGCCAAGAGTAAAGCCATCTTTGAGGATGGAGCTTCAAGTAGAAGAAGTTGTGGTGTTACTATGAGAAAGAATGTAAGTTTAGAAAGTGTACTTGTGCAACAAAATATTGACCCACAATTTCTGAGTTTCCTGAAGCATGTCCCAAACCAAAAAAGAAGGCTATAGTTTTTTTTTTCCTTACCAAAAAGTTTATAGTTTTAAAAAGCTCCAAATGCGCCTAAAAAAAGATCTAATTAAGTACATAATATTTTTTTTTTTAACAAACCAAAATGGAATATTCAACATTAATTTCGAGAGGGGCATGTCCATGTCTACAAATATTTTCACAATTCGATGATAATTCAAATCCCACCATGCTAACTAAGAACTTGATCATCTTCTGCCACATGAGTGCAGTCCATGTGGTTTTTGTGAGTGAAGAGAGGGATTGAAAAAATAAATTATTACAGTGGGTTAGAAAAAATAAATAATCAGAGTATGCTTCATCTATTATAAGCTTTAGTATATTTTTTGTTTGTACAATCCGACAATGAATAGTTCACCTATGAATTAAACTTGGGTTTTCTCGAAGGATTTCTTTTTAGGTGGAACACATTAACACTTGAGATCAATCACTTGATTGTAAAAATTTATATTTAGTTCAAAGTTCGAACTTCAATTCTGCCATGAGATATTTCTCTACACTTTGAATATTCCTATTTCCTACCATCTATGGAAAGTTTAAAGTTTAAGCACGGTTGCATTGCATTGAAGGAGTCCATTTCTGCAGTTCATACTAGTAATGTCAAGGGCATAATACCTCTTGAAGATCTTTATCCTTCTGGTTAAGATTTTAAAGTTTTGGGAACAATTCATATGTTTCTAAAATGCTGCCAAAGTTCATTCATAATCATTGCTTGAAAACTAGAACATTAAACAAAAAAGTAAATAAAAAACGTCAATGAACATAAAAGAACAAATCAATTTTGGTATATACACTTGCCAAGGTGGCGTCAAAACAATGAATCTTTATATTATCATAACTCTTCTAGCTTAAAAAACAAAAGGAACAAAATTTTAATTTGACCGAACAAAACACCAAGCATCGGATTCTGACCAATCCAACGGTCTTTGATCTGTGATTAGTCGTTGAAGCCTCTCGTCCGGTGAACAAAAACCTTGCTCAAATTTCAGTTCACATAATTCCTTTGCATCAGGAGGCAAAGTCGTAACACTAGAAGAAGCCCAATGAGTAAAATCGAAGTGAGTTCTCGGAGATGGTGACATTGACAATGGCAACTCTTTCACCAATGAAACAGTTTCATCACATGAGATAAACTCATGTTTCAAAAGCATCTCTGCGGTCCATCTTTTCAGAGGATCCTTAACGAAACACTTTTCCAGAAAATCTTTTCCAACTTGTGATAATTCGTCTGGAATCAACGGTGATTCGTCTTCTGCCCCAATTCGAATTAACAACGACCACATATTTGAACCACTGCTTACATTCCATGCAGGTTTACCCGTAGCCATCTCCACAACAGCGCAACCAAGAGCCCATATATCTGCCGGCGATTCATAAACACTCTCATTCACTGCTTCTGGGGACATATACAACGGAGTTCCTCTGCATTCCAATTTTCCACCATGTTTTGAACCTTTCTCTTTAGCAAGACCAAAATCCGAAATCTTAACTTCGCCATCCTCAAATACAAGAATGTTTTGTAGCTTCAAATCACAGTGAACAAAGCCTTTGTTGTGAATATGTTTGAGTCCTTCAACGATAGACCTTGTGTAACGATGAACGAGATTCTCCGGTAACTTGCCACCATGGTTCTTGAGTTGATCGGAGAGAGTACCGCCAGCAGCATATTCTAGAAAAATATTATAACACTCTTCACCGTTTTCGAAAGTTTGATCCTGACCAAAACACTTAATTATATGTGGGGATGATCCTAAACTATCAAGTATTTGTTTCTCGTTTACGAGAAAATGGGAGTCGTAAGTATCGGAGGTTTTGACTGCGGTGAGCGACGGAAAGGTATCGGAATTCTGTGGGTGTGTGGCTATGTTGACGGTGGCGAAGGTGCCACTACCTAGCATCTTACCTCGAACCCAATTCTTCATGTTTTTGTTATTCTGAGGTTTTTGGTTTGGTTTGGTTTGGTGTGTTACTCTATTTTGTTGGAGGAAGGAATAAAATAGTAGTATGAGAGAAACCTTGAAGAGTCGCGTCTTGTGTTAATAAGGAAACAAATATTTGGGAAGTTTATATATGTTGAAAATTTATGTTGATAATTCAATTCAAAGACCTAACAGGGAAATTTAAGATGGTGGCTATTGAAACACGTGTGTATATATATTTAAGGCGAAGAAAGCGTGTTTTTTAATTGGAAAATATCTTTTCATATTGATTCTCAATCTCAACCGTACTGTTTAGAAGATATAATTTTTATTTAGAAGATCCTAATCCTAATTAACTGCAGATCATTAACTAACTGATTATTAATTAATAATTAGTTTTCTTTTGACGGGTAACTGTTAATTATACAGTTTAATTTGATGATTCGGATAATTGGATGGTTGTTGACTGTACTTTGAAGTTTTATCTTTTGTTCTTTTTTGACAATTGAAATTTATTTTAGTTCAACGATTCCTCATGTTTTGAAGATTCCTATTTCCTACCATATATGGAAAGTTCAAACACGTTTCCCATTGAAGTATAGTACGTACTCTTTTATTAGAAGTGTGATTATAAGCATTATTTATTGATAATAAGCTCAAAACTTCTGTCTTCTGCTAAAGCCTTTGAAATCATTATTTCTGCATGAATAATAATCCTCAAATTCTTTTTAAATTTTGAATTAAGTTTAAGGTTGATGTCTATTTTGTTTTTAAGTAGAACTTAAGGAATATTCTTCTATATAATCCTTTCAAAATCAACAACTTTTTTCTTTAGATACTCTAGTCCAAAAAGAGAGATTTAGCTCAAATTTAGCGTTTATAGTTAAAAATAAAATAAAAGACACTACTTGTATCCTCACCACACGAAATCCTGCATTTGGAACATAGTCACCATTCGATCAAGATTAGATGGTCTAAAAACATACATTTTTTTTTTTTAGTTTTAATATTCAAAAACCGAGCTTGAATTTTGATCTTTTGATCATGACTTAGCGGTAACTGATGTCCCAAACTCGTGAATGCAAAAAAATACCGACTATATTCATCGGTGGATTTATCATTTATTGAGCAAACTAAGATTGTGCTTTGGCATCTGCATAACTATGCAAAGTGGTTAAATTAAATGGTAAGGGTAATGCTTGGAGATTCTATCATGAATTGGAGGTTGTTGATGAATAATGAGCAAAATGGGGATTTCAAAGGTGGACCATGGAAGAGTACTGCAAAGTCTGAAGATGATTATTGGTGTTCAAGGAAAATTATTCATTGAAAATTCTAAGGCTATAACTAAAATATCACCACAGAGGTGTATTTGTATCAATGATGTAGCTTATTTTAATGTTTTGAATTTGGCAGCTATAGGTAAACTGAACATCCTATTGAAGTATATCATATGTGAGAGGTGCTATAAGAAATTTGTTGATATCTCAGCTAAAATAATAGTATGCAGTAATGTGTGTACATTTTAGTACACTGTACTTTGCTTAACGGTATTGTGGGTTGGCTTTATCAGAAAGATTTTGATGCACATTTAGTGGGTGCTTTAGTGCAAATGTTATGTGCTACTGATGTACTAGTTTTGAACATGTTTTGTTGGCGCACCTTTGTGATGAGTAGTGATTTTTGCATAACTATCGATGATAATTTTTATGACAACTTTCTTTCTCTTTCTTTTTATTGATTAAAAACAATGAAGAGAAAAATATAGAGAGAATGTGAGTATAAAAGAGTTGTCAAAAAGTTATCACAAAATGATTATATAAATATCATTTCTCAATAAATAAAGTTGAATCAACTTATTCATTCTAAACCGTACATAATTGATTGAGTCCGATCGTATAAAAAAATATTTTTTTAAAGAAGCAATTCAAATTAAACTGAACTACAAGGTATTTTCACCTTTAAATTAGATGATTTTTTTCCCGATAAAATAAATCCAAACTAAACCACAAACACCCTCAATGGACAGACGTTTATCAATAAAGATAACATATCTGTTTGATTTATTGGAGAACTGATGAATGATTGTGACATGAGTGTTTCAGTTAAGTTTTGGGGAGGGAGGTCAGCCTTGGAAGTGGCGTCCTCGATTGTTGGTGTGGGAGGATGAGCTGTTAGGGAAGTGTAGGAATTAGCTTGACAATGTGATTTTGCAGGATAATCAGGATGACAAGTGGCTTTGGCAACTTAATCCAAGTGCGACTTTGGCAACTTAATCCAAGTGCAGGCTATAGTATTTATGGTGTCTACCAATTTCTTACTATCCAGGAACCACAACATTATACTCTAGTTTCTGATTTCATATGGAAAAATGACGTCCCTTTGAAGATATCATTGTTTTCTTGGCATCTCTTTCATAATAGGTTGCCAACTAAGGACAATTTGTCTACAAGAGGAATAATTTCTCATGATGCTCAGTTATGTGTTAATGGTTGTGCCAACATTGAATGAGCAAATAATTTGTTTTTAGGTTGTAGTGTCTTTGGTTCTATTCGGCATCTTGTGCGGAATTGGTTTGGTTTGTCTTCACTGGATCCTTTTGGAATTTTGGACCACTACCTCCAGTTTGGTTATTCAACAGGTATCTCTGAAGCTCGGCGCTCTATCGTTTCATTGAAATAGATAATAATGATTAGTTTGATTTGTTATATTTTGAAAACAAAAAACATTTATATTTTTATTTTTAATCAAAATCAAAATTTCATAAAAAAACACGGTTCATATTTTTCGAACGTTAGCGCAATAAAAAGAGCGGAAAAACGGGCACATGAGTGCCTGTCTTTTTGCTAGTACTATATATAAAGAAAGTAAATCGTTTTTGGCTGACTTTTTTTCCCTTCCAATCATACCCTTAAGCAAATTTGACCATAAAAATGCTATTTTATTGTTGTCATTAAAAAAGATAAGAATTTATATTATATTTGTTATATTGTTGGTATCATTGAAAAAGATAAGTATTATTTTTTTGTTGTGGTCGGAGTTTGAAACCCAGACCTTGGATATATGCACTGCCCCTACCAACTGAGATAAGCTTACGAGGACAAAGATAAGTATAGTTTGTTACAATATGAAAGTACAAAATATCTATTTTTTTTGAAAGAAAAATATCTATTATTTATGTTTATATACCTATAATTTTAATCGAAATTTCATAAAAACTATCATTCATAATTTACACGCATTAAAGCAATAAGAAGAGAGGACATATGAGCACATAGTTTCAGTCTAATGCCAATATCTATTCTCTACTGTATATAAAGAAAATAGGTGATTTTGGGTTGACTTTTTTTTTATTATTCCAATTATACCCTTGAACAAATTTTCCTGTAATTTTTTTGTGTGGTGGCTGGGTTCGAACCCCGGACCTTGCATATATTATGCATTGTTTAAACCAACTGAGCTATGCTCACGAGCTCACGAGCACAAAATTATATTGTTGGTGTCATTAAAAAAGATAATCTATTTTGTTTTTAAATAGAAAAAAAATCTTTATTTCATGATAATCTAAAAAACTCAATATCAAAATTTACTCTAAACCAAATAAATAAGAATAATTTCTTGATAACAATCACCTAGTTTCCGTCTAAAAATAAAACAACGATCATCTAATGAAACGAAACCACCAAAATAAATATTTACAGAGTTATCGTATGTCCTCTCAAAAAAAGTTATCGAATGTAGTTAAGATTTTAACTCAAAAAAAAAAAAAAAATTCAACTCAAACTCAATGATATATCCATGATCCATCCAATTTGATTAAAATCTCTTGTTCAAGAATTTTTAATTTTTTCTATAGGTTAGTCATCATTATTTATTAGTTGCTGTCGGTTGCTAGTTAGTAAGTGTCAATGTATAGATTTATGTTGCGGTACACGTGTTTGATAAATTGACACTAGATTGAATTCAAATGTGGTCAATGTGATTTTAGGTTTAATTTTTTCATTATTCCAACCAGCGAAAAGACGGACACTGACGTGTCTGTCTTTCAGCTCTTTTTGCTGCGCTAAAATTTGTAAATTATGAACTATGTTTTTTTTTTATGAAATTTTGAGTTTGATTAAAACTAAAAATATAAATGTTTGTTGCTTTCTAGTTATAACAAACCAAATTAAACATGATTATCTATTTCAATAACATCAACAATAATCTTTATTGTAGAAAAAGTTGTTTAAGGGTATAATTGAGATAAGAAAAGATTAAGTATAAATATATTCATTTAGTTTGTTACACTTTTTAAATGATAAAAAAGACAGACATATATTAATTCATATCATGTTTGTTACATTTTTTTAATATTTAAAATTCTTCTCTTTCAAAAAAATAAAATAAAATTATTCTTTTCAATTTGTTACATGTGTTATTTATATTGAAAATTGAGGAAATTTTTGGAAAGAAAAATCCAACTCAAAAGTGCTGAAAGGGGTAGTTTTCTTTATATATAGTATATATACCTTTGAACAAATTTTTCTATAATAATATTATATTATTGGTGTCATTAGAAAATATAATGATTTATATTATATTTGCTATATTGTGGATGTCATTGAAAAAGATAAACATAGTTTGTTGAGTTTTTATACTTTGAAATTCTCAAACATCTAATCTCTATTTTTTAAATCAAAATTTCATAAAAGACGTTATTTATTTTTTTTTAAAAAAACCGTTCATAATTACAATTGTTAACGTAATAAAAAAAACAGAAAGACGAGCATTTGCTAGTATGTTATAATAAAAAAGATAGCATTTGATTGAAAATGAACATTCAATGTAGCATGGGAGTGACACACGTATATAGGGATGACAATTGGACCCATGTCCGATGCGTACCCGTAAAAAATACCCATAATGGATAGGGTAAAACCCCGCTTTCTTGGGTACGGGCTTGGGTCCGGATATTACCCACAAATTTAAATGGGTATGGGTACGGGTAAAGGTACTATATTGCCCAGCCCCGCAACCCGCATATACATATTTATATAATATGATAAATAATTTATTTATTTTTGGTGTATAATTAATTAATGGGTCTTGCTAACAAGTGCCCTAAGGGCATTGTTTAAGGAATCCAAAAAAAGAAATTATGTCTTGAAAATACAAGTCAAACACTTTTTAAAGTCATAACCGTACAATTTCCAATGCAAAAATTGCTACTTTTAGATGCTTAAACAATGCCCTTATGGCACTTGTTAGCATTTTCCTTAATTAATTTATTTAGCTATTTAAGCTTAAGCCTAAACCTAAAAACTATTTCATACAATCATTGATCCCTCTTGTTGGTATACAATTTTTAAGGATGTTTTGGATGTTTTTTATTTTGTTAAATACTAGGATTCATACTATTTTATGAGTTGATTTTAAAAAATTTGAACCAAGTTTTATTTCAATTGTGATATTTTTATTGTCTTTTCATGGTTAAAATGCAGATAATGGGTGCGGGTATGGACACTAAGGTACCCATAGGGTATGGGGAAGGACACTAAAGTTGTTGCCCACGAGGGTACAGACACAGGTGCGAGTATTTTTTACAAACGTGGGTACGGGAAAGGGCATTGTAGTACCCTACCCATAGGGTACCCATTGCCATCCCTACGCGTATATGAAAAATAATATATATATATATATATATATATATATATATATATATATATATAATTATTAAAATTTGAATTATGATTGTTTAAAAAAAATTTGAATTATGATTAAATAAAAATTAGAAAATTTAAAATATAATGAGTAGTTTGTTGAGATATTTATACTATATAATATATTCTTTTTTTGGTAGTGTAACATTTTTTTTGGTAGTGTAGTATATAATATATTATAAATTAATTAGAAACTAAAATAAAATATTTAATAGATATTTTACATTTTCATATTGTAACAATCAATACTTATATTTTTCGATGATATCAACAATATAACAAATATACCATAAACTTCTTATCTTTTATGACATCAACAAATATTGTAACAATCAATACTTATATTTTACGATGATATCAACAATATAACAAATATACCATAAACTTCTTATCTTTTATGACATCAACAAAATAACAATTTTATATTCAAGTTTGTTCATCCTTTAAAAAAAAATAAGTTTGTTCAAGGGTATAAGTGGAATGAAAAAACACCCTAAATCCAGCCCAAATAAAATACCCAAACCTATCCTTTATAAATAGGAGAACAAGGTGAGGTGAATGGGTTACATTCATCCATTCGATACCACAAGTAACGCACGCAAGAAAAAAACTCAATTCTCCGATCGAAGATAAGAAGAGCTTGGAAACATGGTACCAATTGAGGTGAAACTGGTGAAGTCACGGTGTGGAGACGTCGGCACTACGCTCAAACCTCCAGTTCACGATCCCGATCCCTCATGGCGGTTTGAATATGATGATAGTAAGGATTTTGCTTTTCTGTTTTTTCTGTTATTTATATCCGATACAAGTTTTTCACTATTTTGCATTCATGTCGATGAATCTAATGATATGTATTGTCTACAGGTTTTGGGGATGAGTTTGAGTTTGATGACAGTTTTCTATTTCCTTGTCCAAGACATTGTTGTCAAACTGTTTATCATCCAGTTATTCCTATTGATTATATACCTCCGATTGCGGGTATGTTTGGCAATGAGCTTGAGTTTGATGACAGTTTTCCTCGTACAAGAAGTGATCCTAATACTGTTTATCCATGGCATCTTATGCGTATTGATTATATACCTCCGATTGCGGGTATGTTTGTACCTCCATGGCTGAAGGCTTTTGTGGAAGAGATGACCGACGATGACAAGAACAAGAATTCTTTTCTGGTGGTCGTAGGCAACCTCCCGTACGAGACAAGGAACCCTGATTTGCTTCAACTTTTCCAGCCTTTTGGTCATGTCATCAGTGCCGATGTTGCTATTGCTCAACACACTGGCCTTGGTGGCCGTTTTGGCTTTGCCGATGGCCTTAGTGGCCGTTTTGGCTTTGTTAAGTTTGCCACCAAGGAAGCTGCTCAGAGTGCTATTGAAACACTCAATGGGATTGAATACCACAATTTCGTCCTTAGAGTTGAATGGCACACCCCAACAACAACAACAACCTAACTATTGCTTTATGTATCTTTTTGCTTGCATAGTTGTTTATCCAAAAGTTTCAATCTTCAGTCAGTTTATTCATAAGATATTCCTCTATGTTTTGAAGATTCCTATTTCCTACCATAAATGGAAAGTTCAAACATGTTTCTAGTGAAGTATAGTACTCTTTTATTAGGAGTGGAGTGTGTTTATAAGCATTATTATTTATTGATGATTGATTGTAAACTCAAAACTCTTATGATAAGTCTCTGAAATCATTATTTCAGCATGAATAATATTCTTTTTAAATTTTGAATTAAGTTTAAGGTTCATACCTATTTTGTTTTTGAATAGAAACTTAAGGAATATTCTTCTACATATTTATTTTATTTTATTAGTCTGTAGAAAAAATCTTTATCTCATGATAATCTAAAAAACTCAATATCAAAATTTACTCTAAAACAAATATAAGAATAATTTCTTGATAACATTCACCTAATTTTTTTTTTTTGGTACACATTCACCTAATTTCTATCCAAAAATAAAACAATGATCACCTAATGAAAACGCCAAAATAAATATTTAAAGAGTTATTGTATATGCCCTCTCAAAAAAAGTTATCGTATGTTCATAAGATTTTAACTAAAAAAAAATATTTCAACTCAAACTCAACGATCCATCCAATTTGATTAAAATCTCTTGTTCGCAAATTTTTTTTTTTGTTTTTTTATATAGGTTAGTCATCATTATTTATTCGTTGATGTCGGTTACTATTTAGGAAGTATCTAAGGATAGATATAAGATAGTCAAATTGTAGGGGTTTATTCAATATAAGAGTTTTCCCTTAAAAAAATTAATAATCAATAAGAATTTTAGGGGTGTTTATTTCAAAAGTTTACTAGATTTATTCTAGGAATAACTTTCCTAAGAAGGATGAGACTTTTATTTAAGGTATTTTATAAAAAAAGATGTTTAACATGAATAAATGGGGTGTTTTGGTTCGAATTTTGACTCTTGCATGTTAAAAACAAATTAACAAATGGAAATTCTTGTGCAAATTAGGGAGTAAAGAAAATAAAAACTACAATGAACAGAACAAGAAATATGTTGATGAAAACAAATAGTAAGAGAATTCTAGATTACATTGCATTCGAAGAATTGTGGACAATTTATCCAACAATCAATTAAATGTAGCCTGGCGTCAAAACAATAAATCCGTGTAATCTACTATTTCTAGCTTTATAAAAAAAAAGAAGAAAGAACCAACATGATTTATTTTTGAGCAAATTGCACTCACCTCCCCTGAGGTTTTAATAAAAGACACTCACATCCCCTCTAGTTTTGAAAAAACATTCACCTCCCTTTTTTTAACACCGTTAACCTGACTGACGTTTCCTTGCTACTCTCAAACATCCAAATTTAAACCCTAATTTGTATTTTCTTCCAAAAGTCAAGAATATGAAACGATGCTATCAAAATTCATTTCACTCTGACGTATCATCACCAGCTTTCCACCAAAACACACCTTGCCTCTCGCCCTTGTCTCTTGCTTCTTGTTTCTACTTTAACTCATAAACAACAATTAGGGTTTTATCTTTTCTCATTAACATACAAAACCAGCCATCATAGACATCATCTCGCACGGTATTTTTCCATCTTTTGTCATCTGGTTTGTTCAATATTTCATTCTTATCAACTTTTAATCACTTTTGGCCCAAAATTCTCACATATTTTGTTGTTTGGTTATGTTTAAGGTGGGTTAGTAGATGGAGAATAACAGGCATGATGAACCAGAACCAGGATGTGTGCATTTGCTTCTACATTATGCAGGGGATGCAACTTTGCCACTACGAAATGTTGATCCTGACCGTTACTCGTATCTTGATTTGATCGACGATATTTCTAGATTGTTGGATGTTCCCACTGGATGCAACGATGACAGAGGTTTGCCTTTCTCCATTTCTTTCTGCCATCCAGGTAGCCATATAAGAATCCCAATTAATACGGATTCTCATATTCTTGATATGTTCAAATTAAACAGTAACTGCATTTACATTCATTTGTATGTTATGTTGAGGAATTTTAATGATAATCAAGTTGATAGAGCTGAACCTGAAATAGTAACTAGTGAGTCTGATGATGAATGGCAAATGACCGCCGAACCTCAACAAAATGAAGGAGGCGAAACTGATTCTGTCTCTAG
Organism: Medicago sativa; assembly: GCF_051527215.1. Taxonomy (NCBI): domain Eukaryota; kingdom Viridiplantae; phylum Streptophyta; class Magnoliopsida; order Fabales; family Fabaceae; genus Medicago; species Medicago sativa. The sequence continues at coordinate 9,009,010 of NC_140753.1, forward strand.
CTATATAGATGAAGAAGAAATGAAAAATGAGAATAGTGATGACGGGCTAAGTGATTATGAAGAAAAATATGATGTTATTGCTTATGAAAACTCTGATGAAGATAAAGTGCCTATTTATGTTGATAGAGGTATGAAAGGGAAATTATTTGACCATGAATCTGATGGAAAAGTGAAATTAGAACAAGGTTTATTGTTTGGCGATGTGGATGAGTTTAGAGCTGCCCTTAGAGATTTTGTTATACAAGAGGGATTTGAGATCAAAAGAATTAAAAATGAAAAGGCTCGAGTAACTGCTAAATGTGCTTCAGATGGTTGTTCTTGGCGGATTCATGCCTCTCCTACACCTGATGGGAAAACATACAAGATTAAGACATATAACCATGTGCATTCTTGTATAAGATTACCAAAGAACTCAAATGCCACATCTACTTGGATTGCAACAAAGCTAGAGAGTAAACTGAAAGCTGAGCCAAATATGAGCTATGCGAGCATGAGTCAAGAGTTGTTGGATAGGTATGGCATAGAACCAACTAATGTAACTAAGCTTTATCGTGCAAGAAACAAGGTCAAACAAGATAATAAAGGTATTCATGCACTTTCTTATAATGACCTGCCAGCTTGGGCTTTTTCTGCTTTCGAAACAAACCCAGGATCTATCATAAAGCTAGAGTTGGAACCCAGACTCAACAAAAATCCAGAGTTTAAGAGGTTTTTTGTCTGCCTAAATGCAATGAAAAATGGATTTGTTAGGGGTTGTAGGCCTTGGTTTGGGATTGATGGATGTCACCTAAAAGGACCATATGGTGGAGTATTACTCTCAGCTGTAGCTATTGATGGAAACAAAGGCATGTTTCCAATTGCATTTGCGGTAGTTGAAATTGAGTGCAAGGACTCGTGGATGTTTTTTTTATCCTTGTTACGCGATTCATTGAGTTCTGTTTCTGAATGGAAAGATAGACAAGTGACAATCATGTCAGATATGCAAAAGGTTGGTGAAAATTAATTTGTTAATTTCAATTTAATTTATAGTTTTATATCATACTTGGTTGCCTACTTATAAATACTTGTGTAACAGGGGTTGCATAATGCAGTTTCAGAAATATTTCCTTATGGCAAACATAGGTAACTAACTATTTTACTTTATATGTTTTCTTGAACATATTTTTTGTCCATTCTATTAATTGTTTGTTTATGTCTCTTATCTATAGGTTTTGTTGTAATCATTTGCTAAGCAATTTCAAATTAAAATTTAGAACGTTGCTTCTAAGTACACATTTTTGGAATGTTGCAATGGCATACAATGAGTTTATGTTTGATAAATCCATGGAAAAACTTAGAAAGGTGAGCAACGAGGCTGCAAATTGGTTGTTAGATAGTGAAAGACCCAAAAGTATGTGGGCTAGACATACTATAGACCCTGAGTGCAAATCTGATCACGTAACAAATAATGTATCGGAGTCCTTTAACAACTGGTTGGGAAATGATAGAAAGAAGACAATTTTGTCGATGGTTGAGTCTATTACTTGTAGGTTGATGGCTAGATTTCAAAAGAGATATGAAGAAGGGTGTGGGTTTGAAAATGTTATCACACCTAAAGTCAGAAAAGTATTAGACACTTCAATGCAAGATGGAAGAATGTGTAAAGTCACATATGCTGGTGATGATGAGTTTAGAGTAAAAGATGGGTTTACCACCTTTGTGGTGAACTTGAGGGCTAGAGTATGTGATTGTGGTTATTGGAGGCTAACTGGTTTACCATGCAAGCATGCATGTTCATGCATTGCATATAAGAGAGCTAATGTGGAGATGTTCTGTGATGATTCTTATTCTACCACAACTTACAGTTTGTGTTACTCAGAGATTATACATCCCATGCCTGAATTAGATTCCAACAATAGAGGCTCTTATGGGAAAATTGATCCTCCGGCAATGAAGAGGCTTCCTGGAAGGCCGAAAACTAATAGGAAGAGAGGTATTACTGAAGGTCCAACAGCTTCACATGATGCAAGAAGATCAAGCACGGTTAGATGCGGGAACTGCCGTGAATTTGGGCATAATAAGTTGGGATGTCAAAGAGATAAAACTAAAAAACAGGTATTATTTCTATTTGTAATTAACCTTAATTATTGATTAGCTTTATATTGGACTAATATTGACATCTATGTTGTATTTATAGAAAAAGTTGCAGGTCAGACGTGGTACTACCAGCCAAGTTACTAATGAAATACAAGAAACTCCAAGTCAAGTGCAACTGAGTAGCCAAGTTACTCAATGAAAGGAGATAAACATTTGCTTTCTGCAACAATAAGAAGGAACCTAATTTTTAGAACTGTCTATTTGAAGAATATTAGTATTTTGGATATTGTGATTGTTTTTTCACATTAATTGTTGGGAGAACCAATGGTAAATTTGACATTGTTGCTGGTTTTGGATTTGGGAATCAATTGTCATCATATAGATTTTGGATATGTTTGAATTTTATCAATGGTTTTAGTTCCAAATATGGACTACAATTTTTTTGTTGTGCAGATAGAACACTGTCTTTGCTATGATATAACTGTTATATTATTGCTTCTTCAATTTTATGAGTGCAAACCAAATCTGTTTCAAACTTTAGACCAAATTTGCTTCCATAACTGTAACCATGTGCAAAACAAATTGAAAAGGCATGCTATATAACAGGCAGAATCTTATTTTGGCTTGTTCAGTTTTAATTGAAATTTAAGGACCCTTGCAAGAAATAGTAAGGAGAAATACTCGAGAAAATATATTTTTCTTGGTCAAAAGAAAAGGTTTACACAAATGATGACACTTGAAAGTTGAAACCATAAGAATCTTATGTCATGAGTCACGATAACAAACCAAATGGAAATTTCTTTCAAATAGCCAATTATTTAGTCAAGGTAACACACAAAATTATTCCATGAATATCTATCAATTTGCCAATTTTTCAGCCAATAACAAGTAATGCCAAGAGTAACAAGCAAAATGGATAACAGACAAAATGGATGTTCCTATTAGTTGCCAATATTTTAGTGAGGACAACAAACAATTATCAATCGTATGTATCCTAATTCAAGCTCCTTTTATACATTGTAGAAACAACTACCATGTCTTCATAATATCTTATTATTTCCCCCACAATTACCAATTTAAAGTTCCATGGATTAAAAAAAAGCTTCAGTTCCATTGCTTGATGATACTCGATAAAAAACAAATAAATTTCACTCAGACAAATCAACAAACACCTTATGCTCCAAATTCATATGCACAGAGTTGAATTTCATAGTGTGAAAAAAAAAAACTTGAATAATAAAATGCAGAAAATAAAAACGAGGAAGAAAGTTGAAGAGATGAAGAAATAATGAAAATTGGAGAAAACATGTAAACGCCGAAGAGGATTGTAGCGATGAAGAAATAGATGAAGAAATAGTGAAAATTGGAGGAAACTTATAAACACAACGTCTTTTGAACCACTGTGCTTGTGCAGGACCGTGAATGAAGATGAAGGTAGAGATTTATGGTGTGCACCGTTAAAAGTAACACTGTTAGTGTCCAAGGGGGAAAGTGCCACAATCATGATATAATTAAGGGAGGTTAATGTTTTTTCTAAACTAGAGGGGAGGTGAATGTCTTTTAATAAAACCTCAGGGGAGGTGAGTGCAATTTGCTCTTTATTTTTTTATTCACTCCTCCATTCCTTTGAAATAGGAGGCAATGTCGTAAAAGTAGAAGAAATACAATGAGCATATTGAATTAAGTTTTTGGAAACGGTGAAGGCAATGGCGACTCCTCAACTTAACTCTGTTACAACTGAAACATTTTCAACATCGGAGATAAACGGATGTTTCAAAAGCAGATCTATCGTCCATCTTCTCAAAGGATCCTTAACGAAACACTTTTCAAGAAAATCTATCCCTTCTCGTAATAATTCATCTGGAATTTTTGGTAATTCTTCTCCAACCCCAATTCGAATCGTCAACATCAACATATCCGACACATTCCATGCGGATTCTCCAGTAACCATTTCCACAATAGCGCAACCAAGAGCCCATATATCCGTCGGCGATTCATACACACTATCATTCACCGCTTCTGGTGACATAATTACCGGAGTTCCTCTTGATCGCCACTTTTCACCTTGTTCAACCCTTGTCTCTTTCGCAAGACTGAAATCTGAAATTTTAATGTTTCCATTCTCGAATACGAGAATGTTGGGCAACCAACTTCAAATCGCAATGAACAAACCCTTTTTTGTGAATATACTTGAGTCCTTCAACAACCGACCTCGTATAACGACTAATGAGGTTCTCCGAGAGCTCACCACTGTCGTTCTCGAGTTGATCGGAGAGAGTTCCACCACTGACATATTCTAGAAAAATATTATAATACTCTTCACGGTTTTCAACAATTTTATCTTAGCCAAAACACTTGATAATATGTGGTATTTTTTTGATCAAGAAAAGGAACCTGCTCCCAATCTCATGTGCCGTAAAAGAATGTGAGACCCGATCTTTCAATGTCAGAAAAACTATGTTATATTAGGTGTGATATTTTTTAAAAATAGTTTTTGTAATTAATACAAAATTTTAAAATAAAATTGATAGTGATATATATGTCACACATGGAAATAGTAATACACAGTAATATGAAACTACCGGCCTATCGACAGTTTATTTCCTATCCCTAGATCAATGAGTTGAAATTCAACCGTTTTCATTCATTCAAAAGATATGGTTGCTTTGAGGTCAAGGCAATATCATGGTGTTTCTAAATTTGATGTCTGTTCACTTTAGTGTCCCCACGTTCAACAAAAGTAAAAGAAGTCCCGGAAACCATATTTCCCCTTTCGCTTTAGTTAATAATTGAAAACCTGGTTGATCTGAAAATCTAATAGAAAATTAAAATGTTTAATGAATTTAGATATTTTTCTAAATATATAAACTTGTGTTTTGAAACAAAGAAAGTGAGGAAATTATACCGTGTACACATGCAATTAATCTTTCACCCCTACGAACTTCAAAAAATGACAATTTTTACCCTTTTTTTATTCGACTCCACCCCACAAAATAATTTTCAAAGCCAAAATTGTGAATAGGAAAACTCATTGATAGATTGTCGGAGTTGCAGATTCTATGAATGACCAAGCTTCAGTCTCCTCCTCACCAATCCTCAATGTCATTCGGGGGCTAATTTACTGTTTTTGCTTCTTCCTCCACACAAAATCATGTATTATGGAGAATCAATTTTCATAACTATTATACAAAATTATTGCAGATCTTTCGATCAATACGAACATGAAGGCATAAAGTCTTTGTTTTATTCTTTGGCATCTCAATCACAAAGTAATGGCAAATACATCCTTCCTTTCATTTTTCAGTTTCTTTATTTTTTCTTTTCGGAAGATCTCGAATCCAGAAATTATTTCCCTTCATAATCTAATTGTTATTTTTCTCTATAATCCATGATTGTTTTTCACTTTTCATACTTTGGGTTATGGTTATAATTCAAACTCCATGGCTTTGAGAGAGATTGTTTGATTTAGTCACCGAGGAGTGCAAGGATCAAATGTCTACCTTTCCAGTTCATAATTTTGATATTCAATTCAGAACAAAAATTTGTGGGGGTCAAATCAAATTACAAAAGGGATAAAATAGACTTTTTGTGTGGTTTGTAGGGGTAAATGGCTAATTGTAGGGGTACAAGATATAACATCCAGAAAAGTGATTGTCATCTTAACTAAGTTGGCAATGCAACAACACAAAAACAAACAACCAAAAATATTTTAATAATTGTTGAAATTGTGACTAAAAATTGATGAAATTTTGAAAAATGGCTATAGTGGGTGTAATTGTTGGGATTGTGAGGTGATTGGTAGTGTTTTTCCATTGGCTCGATACTACTTTCGAGATCGTGAAGTATTTCATGCATTTGATGAAAACTCAAGTGTCTATTTTAAAAGGTTGAGGTCAATATAATCCCCCCCCCCCCCCCCCCCCCCCCCCCCCCAATTGGTAGTGTTTTTTCATTGTCCCGATCCCCCCCCCCCCCCCCCCCCCCCCCCCCCCCCCCAAATTGAAAATCTTTCCTCCGCCTCTGTTGAACCAAACAGACCCTTAAGTGATACAAATATTTTTTGGAAACTTAAGTCCTACAAATTCTAATTAAAGTAATGATGGAAACAAAAATAATATATCATTAAATTTTTTTTTGAAGGAATATATCATTAAAGTTAAAGATGACTCTCCAAGTCATTCATATAAATCACCAAAAACACCACTAAGCAACTACACACACATGAATCACCAAGAACTTCACAACCAACTACATACATAAGTTTTGAATCCATTATTCTTATTTTTCATGTATTAAATATGTATTTTAGAGTCATGCATGTGATGTGATAATGAATATTATATATAAATAAAAAAAAACAATATGAATTTTAACTCTTATTATATTATATTATATTATACCTTACTATAACTGTTTCTTTTTTTCATAAATTATCGCATAAAATTTTATAACATTTCATTCTTTTGGATAAATTATAATACTTGCAATTACTACTTTGAACACAAAGATTTCATATTACTTCCCCTCTCCTACAACTTTTGTAAGGTTTTATAACTATTTTTTTTTTGAGTTACCATTTTGATCATTTCACACTTATTTTGAAGAATATATAAATAAAATAGAGTATTTTTTTGGATTAGTCGATCCAAGGACCGACTAATCTGAGGGGAAGGGGTCCCCGCTCTAAGCCAGAGCAAAGCTCTGTATGGAACCGAAATTGGCAGCAGAGGGAATCGAACCTGAGACCTTGAGAGGAGCACACTCCAAGATTCCAAGCCAACCACTAGGCCAACGCCAAATGGGTTTGAGTAATTTTTTTTATTACTAAGTACTCTTATCAAAAGTATTGTTATATTCAACATTACAATAAAAAGTAGAAAATATTGAATTAAAAGTGATGCAAGTAATATTAAGTAGAGGCTCCATATTTTGCACTCACATGACCGTCTTTTCGCTAATTTTATTGCCCTAACGCGTATAAGTTATGAACGGTATTTCATATGAAATTTTGATTTTGATTAAAATTATAAGTACAAATATTTGTGACTTTCAAATTGTAACAAACTCAAAAAATAATGTTTATCTTTTTCAATAACTATAGTAATTTAACAATTATAATATAAATCCTTATTTTTTTTAATAACACAAACAATATAAGAAAATTTTGTTTAAGGGTGTAATTTGAATTATAAAAAAATTCAGCCCAAAATCTCTATCATCTTCATATATAATATTGTTCCTATTGTAGTGGAATATTTACTATTTTAATGGGATTTAACTTTTTTAATTAAAATTTAAATATAATTTTTATTTATAGAAAAAGTTGTTTACGAGTATAATTTTGATAATGAAAAAGTAAGTATAGATATACTAATCTATTTTGTTACACTTTTTAAAGGATAAATGAAAAAAAATGGACACACACACACACACATATATATATATATATATATATACTCGTACCATGTTTGTTACGCTTTTATTTTAATATTTGAATTTACTATTTGAGGGTAGTTTTGAAAAGAGAAAAAACCATCCAAAAAAAATCGAAAAAGGAAAAACTCAAACTCATACCTAAACCCAGTCAAAGCACGGAGAATACCCTTCAAATTGGGATAGGTGTGGGCAGGCAACCGCGAGCACGTGTTTTGTTGTAATGCCTAGTTTTAAGCATGGTTTAAGTGGGATATGGAATGAATAGTCATACCTAAAGGTGATTTGACTATTTGTAGTGTGATTTTGAGTTCATGTATGTTCATGGTCGTCACTATCTTCACTTAGGTGACTGTTGAGGTCATGTCGAAATAGACGTCACACGCTTGAGCAGTTAAATAGTATGTGAGGGATGATCCTAAATGATCAAGTACTTGTTTCTCGTTTTGGAGAGGATATGAGTTGTGAAGATTGCAGGATTCGACGGCGGTGAGAGACGGAATGGTAACTGAGTCTTTAGGTGTTTGGCTAAATAGACGGCTGTGAAGCTTCCAAGTAAAGGACCACGAACCCAATTCATGATCGTTACGGTTTGGTGTGTTATCTAGGTTTTTTTTTGTAGGAGGAAATTAAATGCTAATAGTATGAAGCAAGTTTCGAAGAGTTTCCTCTCTTGTTTATAAAAGAAATATTTGAAGATAATATAGGTTTCCTGCTCCTCTTGTGGAACAAATTTTTTTGAACTAACAAAATAAAAATTTTATCTTTATTCAAACATTAATTCCACCATGAGATATTGATGACAAACAATCATACATTATTTTTGGAGTCACTTTTAGTTGAGTTTTTAGTCAATTTTTAATAGTTTAATATTTAATTTAGAATCATTTTAAATAAAATATCATTTCTGATTTATTGTGTCAAATAGTGTTTTATTATTATTATTGGTCAATTAGTGCAACATGCTTTTAAGGCTTAAGAGAATGAGAAGAAATTAATGTGCCACTTGTCTAGCCTAATGAGAAAAAGGAGGTATGAATAGAAACATAACAACAAGAATATTTGGTGTATTGGGCTATCATAGAAAAAGAAGTTGGGTTGTGGACCCAAGATGATTAACAAGGGATTCATATGTGAAGGAAATATAAGTGCCAGGAAGCCATACAAGTATCAACAATGATATGTAGACCCTTAAAAAAAAACAATGATATGTAGACACCCTTAATGTGTACACCCTTTTGTACTATTCTGAAAAATTAAAGTTAACCAAATATATAGTCTGTGTGACCACCTTTTTTTAGTTGTGCGTCCACTATTTATTTGGTTAATTAAGTGGAAAAATAGTAGTCACGCACATTTTAGTTGCGTGACCACATTTTTCAGCTTCAAAATGCTGGAAAAATAGTGGTCACATAAACCATATATTTGAATAACTGAAATTTTGCAGAGTAATACAAATGGGTGTACACATTAACAGATGTCTACCAATCTATTTTTTTTTTGTGAGTATTAGTTTTGGAACGGTATTGACGTTTGAAAATTGCTCTTCTCCCAACAAAAAATGTTTCCTCCCAACCGAACTGCCCAAAATATCCCCGTGTGAGTTAACTTACGCAGGAGTATTTTGACAAAACATACCCAGGAAAAACCAATTCTCCCCCAAATTGAAAATCGATTCTGAAAAATAGTACCCTTCTAATATATCACAAATCGTGGATCGATTACAATAGATTGACTTCACTTGAATAATCTTGAAAGCTCTTTCTTCATCTAATTGTGTTAATTTTGGTGAGTGGTGTTGGAAACGTGACTCAAAATATCATAAGATTTTAGAAGAAATATGATATCCTTATCTCTTGACGATTTGTGATATGTTTTGAGAATTTTTCATCTAATTGTGTTAATTTTTGAATCAATTTGCAATTTGGGGGCGAATTGGTTTTTCCTGGGTATGTTTTGTCAAAATACTCATGCGCGAGTTAACTCAGGTGTATAACCCTGCGTGAGTTAAGTTACACTGGTTTAACACATGCTTGACTTAACTCACGCTTGGGGCATTTTTGAAAGTTTAGTTGGGAGTGAACAAAACTTGTTGGGAGAAGAGCATTTTTCTTGACATTTTGGGGAAACCAGGAGGCTGATATCACATACAGTTAAATTAAATTATCTGGATATCACTAATTAGTTGATTGTTTTACACATGTCAATGCACACATGTCACTAATTAGTTGATTGTTTTACACATGTCAATGCACACATATCTTTGACCTTTAATATCTTTAATTATAAAAATTCAATATTTTAAAAATATTCACTGAGGCAAATCTAACATTTGGTACCAATTGTCTTTATATAATAATATAAAAATATACTCAAAGTAAATCATGTGAATAATGCACACAGTCAAACTAGATTGTTTATTTTGGGATGGAGCTACACAAAGGACATTTTATTAATATTTTCAAATAGGCACATTAACTACACTGTCGATTTTTTTTAATATACATGAAATATGTTATAAGAGCTTATATTTTTCTTCATGATTAGTAGCATTAGATTTGATAAGATATTAAATCAAATCAAATAAGATACAATTATAACTTTTTCTTCCTTTTTTTTTAATAAGTAACTTTTTCTTCCTGATTAATACTTTTTAACGGGATTACATCTGTTTTTTTTTACACAAACTGAATTACATTTTTGTTCTTTTGAAATCATATCAAAACTTTTATAAAGTCTTCATCTATTTTTTACATATCATATCAAACTTTTAATACAATGTTTTTTTTAGCTTTGGATCTAGATGATTAAATTATGTACAAAAAATTTGATCATAAAGAAATGGAGATAAAAAAGCTACAAAGTAAGAATAACAAGAATCTCTTTGGAGTGTCACTTTTTGCAGTGAAACTATGGCAACAAATATATATTTTTTTTATCATTGAGCTCCTCTTTGTGTTTTTGACATAATTGTTCATGAATGTAAAACCATCAAACATTTAAATTGATGTAGAACAGCAGAAGCAATGAAAACTTGAATTGAGTAGTTGGAGCTTAATTAGCTCTCAACCATTGAATATACATTCACAACAATGCAACATTGATCCTCTAATTTCAAGTTTCTTAAAGATGAGACTTAAATTGAATAGTTGGACCTTAGGCTCTCAACCATTGAATATATATTCACAACAACACAAAATTGAATCTCTTATTTTAAGAGAATGAATAATAAGGCTATGTATACACATAATCAAATTTATATACACAAGAGGAAAGATGAAAATCACAACACTTATGTTAAACTGATTGCACTTAGCTTCAACGAAATTTAATATGCTCCATCAAAGCTAATAGAATTTGGCAAGTAATCACTTATTGTGAACTCTATATATTCACAAAGATTCATTGGCCAGCGACTGCTCCATCGATTTCCAAAACTTCAGCTCTACGGAAAGATTCAGAATGCATTGATCTCCGTTCTACATGCTTCTTCAGATCACTGCAAAATCAACATAATTCTAAAAGAATAAGTATGCATAGATTAGCCACAAAAAAAAAGACTGTTGTGAAATGAATAACTATATTTATGCATAGTTTAGTAAAAGAATAATTCAGAAAATAGAATATCGAAATCTCTAGGTAGTGTAGAATTGTAACTGTAATACATCTGCAGCGTGGTATTCTACATTCCGAGTCTTTGCAATTCCTGGAGTGAGCGGTTAGTATAAACCATATCTGTTTGCAATGCTGGCAGCCCCCATTTACTCGAATTTTGCACTTACTGGCATGATAGAACAACTTCTTCATTTGAGAACAGTTTGGATGAGAGCATGGCTTAACATTACTTGTGCGGCGGCGGCATTGAGATGCATGCTTCAAAACGTTCAGCAGTTTCACCATCTGTGTGTAAGTCAGTAAGTATGATCAACAATCTAGTCTAGGACAAATGTGTAATGAAAACAATAAATCGAGAAAATTAAATTTTTACCGTTCCCTCATTTGACTCCTGCCTGATTCTCAGATTGACATAACTTGTTTTGAACAATGCTGAGTTAACTGGTGTTCATTTTGAGTCATGACAGTAGGATTGTGTAGATGGTAGAGGATCATCATGGAGGAATACTTAGCACGACGGAGTGTGTCAAACTGAAACTGAGACTTCTGGAAGAAGATCAAAAAGTGCTCCCTATTTCCAAACAATCTACTCTCAAGGACGATATCATTATGTTTCGTATTGGAGGGGATATCATCAACAACGGCCTGAAAACGGCAGACAATTATACGAACTTACTAATGAAGAAACAATCATATGAAATGCAAAACTTCAGGTTTAGGTTGTTACCTGACAAAGTGTATGCACCTTGCCAAAAATTAGTATGTGCTTGAGTAAGCAATAAAAATTAGTATAATGAATAACCAAGAAGTAATTTTCTATAATTTTGAGTATAAGAAAAAAGCTAAAAGTTTCAGTATCCAAATAAATTCACCTGTTTATTTAAAGCATCTAAGTTTTCCTCATTAAGGTCATTACTAGCTGTGATACTCATCTTCCCCAAACCGGGCAAATTCCTCCTCAATGAAACGAAAGAACTTCCTCGACTCACAAGACAAATATGCAAGGTCACCGAGTCTAGTCTAATACCAACTGCTTTGTATCTGCATAGGTAAAGGCTTCTCAACAAAAAGAAACATTTGCAAAAAAAAAAACAGGAATGCCACAGAAAGACTACTAAGGATACACGAATAAATAGACTTTTAGCAATAAGGAAGCAGCTCACAGAAGCAAAATGAGAAAGCGAAAGAGTTCAAATAGCTACGCAATCGATATAATCAAGTGACATTGGTAAACATGAAAAACATCTTGACATACCCTAGATCTCTGAGAGCTAACGCAACAGCACAGAAGTTAGGAATTCCACTTCTCATGACCAGTCAACAGACGCAAATGTCATACATGCAGAAGCAGATAAAAAAATTATTGGCCTTAACTCTCCAGTGAAGAATTAAGAAATATTAAAAGAATCTTCCAATGAATTCTTCAATTAATGTCTTCTTGTATAAGTTGTAATTAACTTCTGCATCTCAATTTTTTTAAAAGTCATTTCATTTAATTTCACCATAAATATAGGACTTTCTATAAGTGAAGAACCATTAATTTACTTTAATTGAGAAGCTCCCATAAGCTAGAAGCTATTCGAAACTTGACTACGCCACAGCCATTGGACATTGCAGGTTATAGTCTTGCAAAGATTACGTGTTCATTTTAAGAAATATAAAGTATCTAATATAGTCTTTCTATAATCATTCTAAAATTAGGTGCCCATTGCTTAGAAGAACTTCACCCTTCTTTTGTTTTTAAAAGTTACGAGAACAATTCACCGTTTCTAGAATTCTAGCAAGTTCGTTCATAATCATCGCATGAAGAAGAGAAAATAAATCAATAAAATAGGAAATTGAAAACCTCAATTAACATAAAACAACAAATCAAATTAGGTATCTGTACATCAATACAAATCAAATTACACTTGCCAGTGTGGCATCAATACAATGAATGTTTGCAGCCCAACTAATACTAATTTGACCTAACAACACACCAGCCATCCGATTCTAAGCAATCTGACGGTTTATGATCTACAACTAGTTGCTGAAGCCTCTCTGCCAGTGAAGGAAAACCATGCTCAAATTCAGACTCACACAACTCTAAATTAGGAGGCAGAGTCGTTGAGGTTGAAGAAGAAGACCAATGCAAAAAATCGAAGTGTGTCCGTGGAGATGGGAATGGCAATGATGACTCGTTAATCTTTAACTCTTTTGTCAACGAAACATCGCAAATGAAAGGGTGTTTTAATAGCATATCTGCACTCCATCTCTTCAAATGATCTCTAACAAAACACTTTTGAAGAAAATCTTTCCCTTCTTCTGATAATTCATTTGGAATCAACGGTATTTCTTCTCCCATTCCAATATGAGACAAAAACCACCACATATTTGTCTTGCAGCTTACATTCCATGGAGATTTTCCAGTAACCATCTCCACAACGGCACATCCAAGAGCCCATATATCTGTTGGCGATTCATAAATACTCTCACTCACTGCTTCCGGCGACATATACATCGGAGTTCCCCTACATTCCCATTTTTCACTTTTGAAGCCTTTCTCCTTAGCAAGGCCAAAATCCGAAATCTTAACTTCGCCATCATCAAATACAAGAATATTTGGCAGCTTCAAATCACAGTGAACAAAGCCTTTGTCGTGAATATGTTTGAGTCCTTCAAGGACGGACCTTGTATAACGACGAACAAGATTCTCCGGAAACTTACCACCATGATTCTTGAGTTGATCGGAGAGAGTACCACCAGCAGCATATTCTAGAAAAATATTATAACACTCTTCGCCGTTTTCGAAAGTTCGATCCTGACCAAAGCACTTAATGATATGTGGAGATGATCCTAAACTGTCAAGTATCTGTTTCTCGCTTAAGAGAAAACTGGAGTTGTATGTATCTGAAGATTTGACGGCGGTGAGAGGTGGAAAGCTATCGGAATCCTTATGTGTGGCTAAGTTGACCGTGGCAAAGCCGCCACTACCTAGCATCTCACCTCGAACCCAATTCCAATTCATGTTTCTGTGTGTTACTATATTTTGTTGAGGTGGAAATAAAACAGTACTGTCAATTGAGCAACCCTATGAAATATGACGTGACTTGTCGCGTCTGGTATATATTGCTATGAAATATGAATTGCCGCGGGAATTAGGTTAGGGTTAGGAAATATTTGAAAGGTATTGTTAGTCGGTTTAGAAGATTTAATTTTAACAGAAGACAGTTGCTAATTAAGTGCACAATAATAACTAAAACTAACTTAGCCAGCAAGTCGGAAAATTGGATGGTTTTTTTTTTTTTTTAGGGAAAAATTGGATGGTTTTTTTTTTGGTTACAAATTGGATGGGTTTGTTAACTCTTTAAAATTTTATCTTTTGTTATTTTTTGACAAAAATAACCCTTCTTTAAAGATCCAAACTTTGATTTATCCATAAGATTGCTAATATTTCCTACCATATATGGAAAGTTCAAACACGCTTCCGTTTCTTTTAGATTTTTTTAGAAAAATAACTATTTTTTTTATTTATAAAAATTCACTTTTATCATTTTTAAGTGTTTGTTTAGTAATTTTAGAAAAATCATTTTATCAAAAAAAATCAATTTTAACTAAGGATGGCAAAAAATGTCAATCCGCCCCGTCAATAACCCGTCCAAAAAGTGGCGGAGCGGGGCTAGTCAACTAAAGAAATAGGGTTGAAAATTTCACCCCGCCCCGTTTTATGACGGACCGGCGGGTTGACCCGTCTATGTTTTTAAAAAAAAATATCAATTTAAAATTTTCACATAAACAACGTAAAAATATATTAATTAAAATATATAAGTATTCAAACATATAAATTACATTCTTTAAAAAAAAACATATAAATTACATCTTCTAAAATTCTATAATAATTTAATAAATCAATAAGTCATTGAAAATAAAAACTCCATGAGTTATCAATAAATAACTGTTAAAAATATATGGCTAAAATCATGAAACAAATGTGATAAAATAAATTGAATTTTCCCCCAATATATGGAAGTGAAAATTGAAAAATTGATTTGACTTATAAATAAAAAGAAGTGAAAAAGAGAGTTTCTTTTTAACATATCAACCCAAAAGGGCCAACCCACCCCGCGCCCGTCACCTACCTACTTTTTAGCGGGTTAGGCGGAGCGGACACCCTACTTGCGGCGGGTTTAAAATCTCAACCCACCCCCGCTAAAAATGATGGGTTAAACGGGCCAACCTGAAGAGTCCAACCCATTTTGTCATCCCCTAATTTTAACTTTAAAACCGTTTGTTATGGCTTTTTTAAGAAAAAAATCATTTTAAAAAAAAAAAATCATTTTTAAGAGTATTGCGTCCGTTTTTTACAACTTTTTTAAAAAAATTAAAATCTAAAAGAAAATCTAAAAATAGCTTCAAATGAGAAGTTGTTAAAAATAGCTTCTCAAAAATAGTGTGTGTTTGGTTCAGCTTTGAATATAATTGATTCTGACAGAATTGATTCTGACAGAATTGATTCTGAGAGAATTGATTTATGTTTGGATACAATTATGTAGAATTGATTCTTGCTCACTAACAATGGGTATTAGGAGCAGTATTGTTAAATAACGGCTACGGTTGCGCTGTAGTTCTATTGCATAGCAGAATTTTAACTAATCGCTATTGTTATGCAATATGCTATTTAGTACAAAACATTGTGAAATAGCAGCTATAGCAATGCTATGCTTTATAGCATTGTCACAGCGGAATTTGAACAAAATGATATTATTCGAACAAACTGATACTATTCGTGATCCACATAACACCGTATGATAGACAATATGTGAATGTGAAAAATAAAATCATGCACGCTTTATATCAAACAACTAAGAAGTATTACTTCAAAGTTCAAAAACATATCTACAGGAGAAGTCATAAAATGTCACAATCTTCTCAAGGGAACCAGCAAAAATTAAAATGATATAAAGAACTTGAAAAATGAAATTACTAATTCAAATTAACAGATCACTTGAATTCAAAACCACAAAATTACCTTCCCAAACAAATAAAGAGTACCCATATTAGCTCCATAATACTCCTCATAAGCATCAAGTATGTAAAAAGGCAACGATCCCTCCGGATCCAAATTAAACTCCACCTGTTGTTGATTATTCGAATCAGCGACATTTACCTCCCCGCCTCCACCACCACCACTCCTCGCCGCCTGCCATCCAGCAGTAGCACACAGCTTCGGATCCACCACTTCTTCACTAACTTTCGCATTCAAAGTAAAACCCTCCTTCTTCACAACAGGTTTCACTTCCATTTCTTCATCTTTCACCTTCGCCACTTTCTCTTCAACTAAATCCCCATTACCACATTCATTACCTTCCACCACCATTCCTCCCTCGCAATTTCCCAAACTCTCGTTCACTTCTACTTCACTCTTTTCCTCTAACCCTAACCCTATTCTGGATCCATTATCCTTATCCTTACTAACCCTACCAGATTCAATTTCACCATTTCCACCATTACCGATTTTCGCAAAATTTTCACTCGCGTAAGAACCTAATACAGATTCAGCAGAGGGCTTAGGTTTAGCCTTAATCCGTGCATCATTAACAACAGAAGACGAATTCGATTGAACCTTCCTCCGACTAATTTTATCGTTCTCATCCGGCGCAAACTCCTTAAGAACATCATCAACAATACTCTCACAAACCTTATCATCTCTACTTTTCTTAAAATTAGCAGAAGTAAACATCGACGAAACTCTTGATCCGCCCATCATAGCAGCAGCAGCTGATAATTTAGCCGCAGAAGAAGAAACAGAAGGACGCTTGATCTGCGAAGCGTCTTTCTCTTTCTTCCGTTTAGGTTTCTCAGATTCATCGAATTCTTCGTCTGAGGAAAGGGAGAAACCGGCTTTGGACCAATCCTCTTCTTCGCCTTCGTCGTTGTAACCAAATCCGTCGTCATCAACGATGAATGAGCGGGATTGTTCACGGCGGCTAGCGACTAAGGCGGTGTATTCTTCCTCAGGGATTGTGTCGTAGATAGGGTTTTCGAGTCGGATTTGTGGTGTGGTGGTGGATCGGGGACCGTTGGATCTGCGGGATCGGAGAAGCTCTAAGGCTTGGCTGCGTGCGGTGGCGTCAGGGCCTCGGATTGGTCTTCGCTTCCTGCTTGAACCGTCGTCGTCCGCCATTGCTATCTCTCTCTCTCTAACTAACTTTGGTGACTGACTGTGATTTTAGAAATTTCAGAAAGGAATGAGACGATGATACGGCGCGAGGGTTTTTACGTTTTGAGCAGAGCGCGGGAAAATGTGTCCATTTTGGCGCGCTTCTGAAACAAAAGCATTTGTGATTTACTTTTTTATTTTTTATTTTTATTTTTTGGTCAAGCATTTGTGATTTATTTATTGACAAACAATAACGGCAAAAAAAAATCTTACGTATATATGCTTAAAGTTAAATGTATTGTTGGTCTACCAAAAAGACTTTGATAATATGATAAGAATCTTTTGTCAAACAACAAAAAATAAGAATCTCAAATGTTCTCGTTTTAAATTGAACAATGTTCAATCTACTAGGAGAGAGTTTAGTTACATGTTTTTTTAAACGAATAAGTTTTAGTTGGTCACAAACACAAAATAAAAATTAAGCGCACACACATAAATAAAAAAATTTAAAAGATTAAAATAAAAAATTATGTGACTAATTTATTTTTCTTTTAAACTTTTTATTTGTGTGTGTCCAAATATTTTTTATTTGGAGTTGTGTCTAAGTAATTTTTATACAACTACGTCTAAATAATACCTTATTCGTATCAAAAATAAATTATCTCTTTCGAAAAATCAAAAATAAATAGTTGTTTTTTTCACTTATTTACAATTGTATTTATTCCTCCTTGTTTTAAGTAAAAAAACTAACTCTCCAATTTCTGAAGTGTCGGAATTTTTCTTAAAGGCTCATTTTTTTTTATTAATGAAAAAAATATACATGAGGGTCAACTTTTATTAATGAAATTTTTTTTTGAAAAAAATGAATAAATGTAGTTATATTAAGAGTCAGTATAAAGAGAGACAATCTTCTTCTATATGAAATATTGAAATAACTAATTGTGATTAAATTAGAAAGCAAATTTTTTTCTTCATTCTATTATTTTCTCGTGCGTCTCATTTAAATAAAATTTGGAATGTTTAACGTGTTTTGAAAGGTTTTGTAGTGTGTGTATCTTAGAAAAGTAAGAAATAAAAAGTTGTATGACGAATGTGATAAGCAAGTGATGCATTAAAAGAGCGATAAATAGAAAATAAGTTTAAGAAATTAACAAATATACACACGTCATAGTTGATATATATATATATATATATATATATATATATATATATATATATATATATATATATATTGCATGGGTTGGAGATAATTAGTTTGAGTATAGAGTTGGCAATTTTTAGTGTGTGTCGTCATGTGAATTGGGACTAGTCGAAATCTAAGTGTGAAACAAAACTAAGTATGACCAAAGGAATAAAGACACGAGGGTAAGGAAAAACAAGATGCAAGAAATTATATCTCAAGTTCTTAAAGAATAAATCATAATTTCTACTCAATTCTCGAGTTATTCAAACCAACAATGAAAGAGAAAACAAGAGTCAAGTTTTTTTATCATTTCTTTAACGAGACTTTGTTAGAACAAGAACGGTTCATACAAAGTCTCTTGAGTTTTGATGATAACAAGGTATTGAAGAACAATTGGTATACTAACATATGTTCAAATGTGTAGGATCTCCTTACCATGAAGAAGAAACATATGAAGAGCATTAAAAAAGGGATTGGGAAACCTAGCAGACTAGGGTGGAAGATCTACTGCAAAGTCAACCAAAAGTCAACGTCCTTAGTAGAAGGAAGTCTCACTGAAGCTGGGGAGTGATCTCCGCAAACTATGTGAAGGGTATCAGACACAGAAGCTGACTAGGCTACTTGGATTTGAGGGACCCATAATTCACGTAATCCTTTGTCTTATTATACGAGCTGTCTCTATCACAACATTTGGTAAAGCGGTTATTTTGTCTTATTCTGTCTACGTTTACAATCAGACAAAGGACATTAGGAACGAGAAAACAACAGATAATTCTCCTTTCGGCAAAGAAAATTCAAAGTACTTTCCAACAGGATTATCCATACTAGGCAAAGGGCCAACGTTCGTGATCAAAGTTTCTCAACGAATCTATATGTGATGGCACCCTTCTTCAATGTCTCTCAAATCACTATATATAAAGGAAGCTAAAGACCTGAAGAAGAAGTAATAAGACACCGCTATTTTTCTGTGCCAAAACTCTGTCAAATCAAATAGCGCAAGACACTTAGGATTATTTTTTCAGGTTTATATCTTATAAATCCTAAGGAGTGAGTTTGTTCATTTGTTTAGTTTACACTCACTGGTTAGAAAGAATGTGAGAACAAATTAACCTGCTTGCAGTTGTTCTTGGGAAAGGGAAGTTTCTGGCAGATGTGCTTGAGCAAATAAGTTTTTAGGTGAAGTCATAAAGCATAGAAGTCTCTTGTCATGTTCTTGAGCATTGAGAAGTGTTTTGGTGTTTCTTTAAGCAAGTTGTGATCAAGATTGGTTGTGGTGAAATCTCTTGGAAATGCAAGGGGACTGGACTACTCTCGTGTCGTAGGAGGAACAAATATAAACTGCTTTGTGTCTTTCTTCTCTCTCTGACTCTTTATATTTTATCTGCATTTTATGTATTTCCGCTGCATTCAGACTCTAAGTCAGGATCTGCAACATCAGATTCTGTCCAGATTTGTATTTGACACTTGGAAAAAGAAATTGAAGAAAAGATCTGTTTCTTGTGTGTTTTTCTCACCTTCAGATCTCACTGCCCAAGGTGTTTAAGAAGTGAAAATTATTTGATCTTTTATTTAAAGACACTTGACTATTAGCCTCTAAAATCCCTAGAAGCTCCCTTGTTTGGTTTGATAAAATCTTGTCAATGAATGAGTCAAATAATGCTCATACAATGTCAAAATTCAATGCAAATTAAACCATGATTGATCTAGGCTGCGCCATTATTCTAATTCTTACATTAGATTGTTTATGTTACCTAGCAAAATCGTGGCACAATTTTTGACGAAATCAAAACATGTAACCAACTATGCCAAATCCTGTCGCGATTGCACGGAATAGTGCCACAATTTGACATAATTAGCAACATCGGTTTCAAGTCATTTTCCAACATAAGTAAAATAGATGAAGGAATATGCAACGATAACTCTTCATTAATGCTAGGATACCAGCAATTAAAACACAGTTAATATTGTTAAGATCAACAGCTATTCCCTCCGTCCCTATATGTAAACACCCTTTTATTAGAGGCAAAAGGTGCTTGCATATAGAAACGGAGGGAGTAGTAGAAAGTTGTGTCAATTTGTTTTTCCCAATACAAGGGTCTTTGGTTTAAGCAAACACCTTCCGATTAAAAAAAAAAGTTAATATTGTTAAGATCACAATTTACAAAAAATAATACTTGCGATTAAAACAAAAAGTGTAGAATTTGTATAAATCATAATATATTTCCATCCAGATGTTAGGATACCAGCAAAAACACCATCCCCTAAAAAAAAAGAAGCATTGTTAATATCCTATATATTTTATCGAATGTTATTTTTTTTTAGATAGATGAAATGACAATAGTCATTGAAAACTCACATGCATAAGAGTTTGAACTTCAATCACAATATGTGACCTAACAACTTTGACATTTTATCGGTTAAGTTGAAACTTCTCTATTTAAGTATACTTTCCCTCATTACCATCATTCATAAAAAGAACATGGCATTTAATTATGATTTTTTTAAAAACAACCCACAACATTGTCTCATCGTTTCTAAAACACATATATCCGAGGTGTCACCTAAGTATTCAAAAAAATATTTTAATAGATAATTTTGACATTTCTTAGGTGATCCGCGAATATCTTCAGAGTATCGACAAAACTTCATTTTTGAAGTATTTAAATTTTATTCTTTCCCTTTTTTTCTAAAAAACCATTATCATTTTTTTACAAATTTACCCATCTTTAAATGTACACTCTATAGTTAATGACTAAACCACCAAATTGATCTATGTTTTTGTAAGTCATTATCAAATTAGTCTATAACTTTATTAATACTTTAAATTAGTCTCTGTCTTTGTTAAAAGTTTTTCAGTTAGGTCCATGTCTTTATGTTTTTGTCGCATGATGAAGAAACAAATTGAGAAACTTTTGACAAAAACAATGACTAGTTTGAAATATTAAAAAGGTTAGGGACTAATTTAAAAAGGGTTAATATGTGTTTACCCCCCTATAATATTGGCCATTTCCGGTTTTACCCCCTGTAAAATATTTTTTTTGAATTTCATCCTTGAAATTTGAAAATATTTTGGTTTTAGACCTTCATTGAATATTTCACCCCCTGTAATTTGAGCAAATTTAGGTTTACCCCTCTTGTAATTTGAAAAAAATTTGGTTTACCCCCTGTTCATTTGAGCAAATTTCGGTTTACCCCCTGCCATATCTTTGATTTTGTACTGTCAAAACTCATGAAGGTCCAAAACCAAAAATCTTCAAATTACGAGGACGAAATCCAAAAAAAATATTTTACAGGGGGTAAAACCAGAAATGACCAATATTACAGGGGGGTAAACACATATTAACCCAATTTAAAAATGTCCAACAAAGACATGGATCAATTTGATGTTTTACTTATAGTTAATCAAATAGGTTGAACCACCACAAAATTGCTTTACGAGACCGTGGCTCATCATCAACTTAACTTCCGTATTTTCACTATGAACTCCCCCATAACCACCGCAATCCATAGAAACAACAACCGCTCCGTCGTCACCCTTTGAAATTCACAGGCAATGCCAATGTCTTCTCGTACATTAGATTTCAGACAATGACCCATCACCAACTTTTGTATTTTCATCACGAACAATCCATAGCAACCACGTCACCTACGTCATCACCCCCTTCATATACTATTATTTAATGATTATATCTTGTTATGTGTTACAATTTGCAAGCAAGCAATCTAACAATAATAGAGTAGTCCCTAAAAGAAACAAGAATATAATATATTTTTAAAAAACACTAACAAAAAACGAATGATGTCAAGTAGTTTTCCTAAAAAATGAAAAATCAACAACATGACTCATTGACTCCATTCAAATTGGTTCCTCTCATTCGCCTTGTTCTATTTTTCTCCCTCGTTCTCCAATCCACGTCTTTCTCTCTTGATCATATTTTTTTTCCCTCTATCTTGATCTTCCATTTAAAATCTAGAGAGATATATATACAACGCGATGAAAAATGAAGAAGGAGAGAACGAGGAGAATGAGAGGATCCAAATCTCTCTCAATTCACTTCATTCCTATTAGGGGTGGAAATAGGTTAGGCCGGGTCGGGCTTTGTAAGACCTAAGTCTGGCCTACTTCAAAAATTATAGGCTTGAGTCTGACCTATTACCCGTCATAGGCTCATTTTCGAGGCTTGGCCTAACCTATTTCAAGGCCCGATGAAGCCTGAAAGCCTATTTAAAAGCCTATTTTACACTAAAGCCTAGAAACACATGCAAGCCTACTACTAAATAGGCCAAAATTTATGAAGGCCTAAAGCACATGAATATATCTGCAACTAAATAATGAAATCTTACGAAGGTCTAATCACACCAATATATGTGCTACCAAATAACCAATCATATGAAGGCTTGAGTTTATGAGAAAAATTTTAAACGATATCAATAATGGAAGATATATTATACATAAAAAGCTTAATAGGCCGGCCCGACGGGCTTAATAGACTTTTTTGCAAGCCTTAGCCTGACCTATTTAATTAAATAGGCTTTATAAAAAGCTTGAGTCTGACCTTGTTAATAAACGAGCTGAGTCGAGCCAGACTTTAAATAGGCTAGGCCATAGGCCCCTATCGGATGGCCTGGCCTGTTCCCACCCCTAATTCCCATCAAAGATCAAATCGAGTGATGATTACAAATTCAAGGACGAACTATCGCATTCACTTTCATTTTGTGCGTGTTTTCTTATTGTCTGACCCGTGATTAAGTGCATGTTGATAGTCGATACGATAAATCAGGTCTATGTTGATAATCTAGAATTTAAAATCATATTCAAAACAAATTAATACTCCTATAATTTTTGTGATAACCGACTTAACTTTGATGTCGAAAATGGAATTTGGGTCCAAACAAGCACTTATGAGTAGTACCTCTTTTATTGTTTGACTAATCAAAGCACTTATGACCCATTAGAGAGGAAACTATAGATTACTCTAGATTTGAGTAATAATGCAATTAGCATTTTCCAAATAAAGTATCTCTACTAGTTAAACTAAACCACACATGCAACAGTAGTTCCCACTCACTCACTTCAAAGACAACAAAACACACTGCAATTGATTCACCACCACCAACAGACCCCACCATGCCAGCTGCCATTGCCTCCTCCTCCTCTTCTTCATTCATCTCTCATCCATTCACACGTTTTTCAACCCAACTCAACACAACTCTGTTTCTTTCTCTAACCACACACATGACTCTGATCTTCAAAAAACAGAGCATTCTTTTTTCTTCACAGTAATGCACAACACCGACACAAACACAATGAACGACCAACTCTCAAACCAAACCTCAATATTCGGTCTCCGTCTCTACGTCATCCTCGGCATCATCGTTGGTGTCATCATCGTACTCCTCCTCTTCTTCATCTCTATCTACCTTGCTTTCAAACACAACAACTCCAAAAAAACAAAAACAAAAACAAAAACAAAAACAACCATTCCAAACATCTCCAAAGATGTTCCAGAAATCACTCTCGATGTTCCACCTCAACCCGACCCGTCTCCTCAACCCGACCCACCTTCCGAACAAAATCACCCAGAAGAAGAAACTGCTCCTTTAAGTTACAAGAGAATTCAGTTTGAGATAGGAAAGAATCATAGAATTTCTTACCCTGAACAACGTGGCTCTGTTGAACATAGTGGAGAACGAGAATCTCGACCGTTGGATCAAGTTAACGCGGTTATTCCTCAAGTTTCTCATCTGGGTTGGGGTCATTGGTATACTTTAAGAGAATTAGAAGATGCTACTAATGAATTTTCACCTGATAATGTTATTGGTGAAGGTGGTTATGGAATTGTTTATCATGGTATTTTGAAGGATAATACTAATATTGCTATTAAGAATTTGCTCAACAATAGGTTTGTTTCTTGGCCACACTTAATTACCTCTCGACCGAACTCTTGATTACAGAGTCTTTTTCTCTGGAACCAGAGGGAGATGTCAATGTCTTCTACATTGGAAATAAGCTTAACTAACTTTGGTTTTTTGGTTTGTGTAATTTAATGGATGATGTTAGGGGACAAGCTGAAAGAGAGTTTAAGGTTGAGGTGGAAGCTATAGGAAGAGTTCGTCATAAGAATTTAGTGAGGTTGCTTGGTTATTGTGCTGAAGGAGCTCATAGGTAAGTACTAGTCTTCTATTTAGTTTGATTTAATTTACATGCTTTTAATTTCTTCATTATTATCATAGTTATGTTACATTACTTATACTAGTTTATAACAATAAATTGACAGTGTTATTTCTTCCTAATTACAGAATGCTAGTGTATGAGTATGTTGACAATGGTAACTTGGAGCAATGGTTACATGGTGATGTTGGACCTTGTAGTCCTTTAACTTGGGAAATTCGAATGAACATTATTCTTGGAACGGCGAAAGGGTAAACACTAAGCAACAATAACATCATTTGATTTTATTTTTGTGCATTCTGTCTTGTTCGATTCACAAATTTATTGCCGAAAAATGCTTTTCCTGATATTATTTTTTGACAGGTTGACTTATCTTCACGAGGGGCTAGAACCAAAAGTTGTTCACCGCGATATTAAATCAAGCAACATTTTGCTTAGTAAGCAATGGAATTCAAAGGTTTCTGACTTTGGTCTTGCCAAACTCCTTAGTCCTGAGAGCAGCTATATTACAACCCGTGTCATGGGTACATTTGGGTTTGTACATTCTCCTTTGTCTTTTATTTGTCCTATT
The DNA here is from genome assembly GCF_051527215.1 of Medicago sativa. Classification (NCBI taxonomy): domain Eukaryota; kingdom Viridiplantae; phylum Streptophyta; class Magnoliopsida; order Fabales; family Fabaceae; genus Medicago; species Medicago sativa. The sequence continues at coordinate 9,034,199 of NC_140753.1, forward strand.
AAAACCTACAAGAACTATGTATAAATTTTGAGTTGAAAATAATTTGTACGAATTTTTTTTTATTTCCGCAGATATGTAGCTCCTGAGTATGCAAGTACTGGAATGTTGAATGAAAGAAGTGATGTATATAGTTTTGGAATTCTTATTATGGAAGTAATTACTGGCAGGAATCCAGTTGAATATAGTCGTCCTGCAGATGAGGTTCGGTTTGGTTTATTTTTTTTCACTATTGTGAACCTCACTGTTATTGGTTATTATGTTCGAATCTGAAAAATCGAAATTTTCAGGTGAATTTAGTTGAGTGGCTCAAGAAGATGGTCAGTAACAGAAATCCAGAGGGAGTGTTGGATCCAAAGCTTCCAGAGAAACCAACTTCGAGGGCATTAAAGCGAGCTCTTCTTGTAGCCTTACGCTGCACTGACCCTAATGCACAAAAGCGGCCTAAAATGGGGCATGTAATACACATGCTTGAAGCTGAAGATTCACCTTACAAAGAGGTAATATCATTTCTTCTTCAATTAATTCAACCTTAGTATAGTAATAGTTAATGAATAAGGAAGCATGGCATGTGGATATATAGTTCCTTTTATTAATTGAGATGTTAATCTGAAATATGACAGCTAAAAGGATTCATATCATTATTTTTCAATAAAAGCCTAGATGACAAGCGATCACTTGCCCGCTAAATTAAATTACCAATTTATCAAATTTTTATTCACCGATAAATTTAGTTTCTAATTTTGTGTCTTGATTTAAGTTGCTAGTACCAGTGTGTATCATAGTTTATGAGTGAATTATTGTTATGAAAGCCTCTTCATTATGGAACTCATGTGGTTAAATATCTCAACACCTAAATGGATATTCGTATTCATTTATGCTGATAGCAAGTAGTAACTTCTTTTCCATGTGTGGTCCTTAGCTTATCTACAAGCTTTATATTTGATCATGAACTAATATAAATTCAACAGTGTTGTTCTTTGCGCACCAACTGACTGGTCCCCCCATCGAAGTTTAATAAATGAAACCAAAATCAGAAGGATCACTTCCAACACTATAAAGAAATAGCATTACTTTGCATCCCTGATTTTCTTATGTTTCCACTGACAGTCTTTGATTTTAACTTTATTGATATAGGAACGTCGAGTTAGAAGGGATCCAGGCGTAGGAAGTTCACCTACCACCAGTATAGAGGATAGATCGAAAGAGGAGGCCACTGTATCAATTGATGATGGTATGCTTGAAAATGAGAAGTGTACTAATGAGACAAGTTCAAATCATGAAGTAGAGAAGCAATAAATTTGCATAGCTGTCTCTTTAATGACAACAAAAAACTTGTGCTACTCTCCTCCTTTTACAACCTGTCATTGCAAAAGGCCAACACAAACGTGCTTTTTGCTTTAAGATTGTTGGAACCTTCTATACCCCAGCGTATAATCGCATAACCCTGCATTGAGATTTCTTCATTTTCTCTGTCCCATGTCTTTTTTTGAGGGGATGATTGTATTTTAGCTATAGGTTTGGTCATGTAAATTATAGTCATATGGTTCAATTCTTCCAATAAATGACTGTTTTGATCTCTTTGAAGTGTTGAACATTTTATTGTATGATTAAAACATAGAGAAGTCAGTAACTTACATCAAGTAACTGGTGCATACATACATCACATTAAACGGTAATACAAATTTTTCTGGACTTTGATCCTCTACATGCCATAGCTAAATCTATTTAAAATAATCTGAATCGAACCATTTAACTAAACCGCACCAAGAAAAATTGAGTTATAACTGAGAGTTCACGATTTGGTTCTTTTCAGTTTAATGATTCGGTTCATTTGCTCAAACAGTAATGTTGGTTTCGGTTTAGTTTTTGGTTTTTTTTTCTTCCAACAATCTTAGGTTTTTTTTAAGGTAGTTTTGGTTCCGTTTGAAACACAGAACCAATGTACCAAATCTTTATACCGGTTCTAGACAAACCAAAAAAGTTTCAGGTTTATTGAACTGTTATAATGGTTCGATTCAATAAACTTCCTCAATCGAACCATGAACCGCCCTACTGCCCTACACCTATAGGCACAACACAATGCAGCAGCTATGCGCACACTTTTTTTTTTTCTTTTCTTCTTGGTGGACAATATATACAAGTGAGACACATAACAACACATTCATGTTAAATAGTTGTCACTAGATAACAAATTATCTTCACTTCAATACAGTGGTCCATTAGCTCCATGTGTAACTCAGTGGGGAATTTATGTTGTGATTTAGAAAGACCGTGACAGCTTTTTTTTTTTTTTTGACACAAAGAGCCCCTGACAGCTGTATAAAGAGAGTTCCATAAATCGTTTCATCTTTATAAGGTATCTCATAAGTGGCCACCATAATTCAACTTTTTTCCTGTGAGAAATATAAAGCCCCCACAATTGATGCCTACCTCATCTAACCAATCTTCACTAGATCTCAGTTGCATAACCTGAAAAGACATTTTTGGCATGGCTTGCTCCAGCTCAAATTTGGTAGTTCACTTAAGAAACTTGTCGGCAATAAATTGAACTTAACCAAAAACAGCTTATGCTATGTAAGTATGCAACCAATAGTTGTGAATCATTCAACAGACCAAGTCAAAACACAACCATAAAGTGCCGAGTGATGAAAAAAGGACTCAGATTCCATACAATAACACTAGGAATCAAATGACTCAATGTGTACAACATACAACATACATATACATATTTTCACATGATTAAAGACACTGCAAAACTAGTAGCATTTTATAACCATGCCAAGAAAGTTGTGGTAACCAAAGTTAACACAGCCAATTGCATCATCATAGCTGTTCTACCACTATATGCATTGTTTGCTTGACTATTATTAGGAGACTTCTGGTTTCCATTTGGTGCAGCTTCTGAAGCAGGTGGAGGTGGAGAAATTGGAGGGACATCACATGAACCAAACGTAGCATTTGCCTGAACATATATATTAGTACACAGTTAAATACAATAAGGTAAAGTTTTATGGTAAAATGTTTCCAATGAATATGCAGCATATGCTATTGTTTAATCATTTTAGGATGCAGGAATCAAACCTTGCAATAAGCAATGCTGTCACATCCACAAGTGAGATGACCATTTGCTGCATCAACAGCTTGTGGTACTCCTCCACCATCACTCCTCTATAACATCATAACCATCATTAACAAATCATTAGTATAAATTAACCTTTGTGATTAACGATTTGATGAAAATTTAGACAAATACTATATAACTACCTGATAATAATCAACAGCGATGAAATTTGGCCATCGGTTGCCGGCAGCTTCATGGCAAGTCTTCATCATGCTAAGTAATGGAGCTGAATTGTCGCCACAGGCCTGAGAACGATTCGGTGTAGAATGAAAGAAGTTCATCAGAACTAATGACCTAGATTTTGTGTTCATTGGTGGCGATTCATTTCGATTTGGACAAGAACCCGGTTGCATACCTTCATCTCCATCTAAAATTCTCAAACATATACAATCATAGTTCATTAGCTTCCATAATCGTATCATACTATTAATAAAACCCAATTCACTTATTTACTGCACATGCATCACATGACAATATCTTCGTCTATCTTTTGTATACATTGCGTCACGTCACATGACAAAAATAAGTCCAAGTAGTTAAAACATGTTTTTGAGGCATGCAATTACTCACATTGGTTTTCTACGACGTATTTCCACGTGAAAGGAATGCCTTCAGCTGCTTCCTTGGAAGATCTCGAGGAGAATGCGATAAATCGTTGATTGTTCAGGATCATGTCATCGACAACAGGCCAATCGCTACCGTTCTTGGGCAACCGACCAACCGGGAACATGTACCTGTTAATCCCTGAAGCTTGGAAGACCTTAGTTAGGGCTGCAGGAGCTCTAACATAATCCTCAATAAAGATGGTGATTATTTCAGATGGATTTGCATCCAGAAATGAACGCATGTCTCTAAGCGCGTTTACTGCAGGTATCTGCCGATCATTGATAGACATAGACAAATGGATGTTACAAAATCAACCAAACACACCAAAGTTTATGTTATGTCATTAATGATCGATGAAGTAATAATATAAGCAGATAGTAGAGCCACGCACTTACGAATGAACTGAAGTTGAAACATTTGCCTCCAGTAGAATGACACAACCATACGTCGTTTTGAAAATCATACATATCTAACATAAATCCTCGAACACCATTCTGTTAAGATACACAACAGATACATAGATAAGTGAAAAAATAAACTATAAAGTGAAGAGTTAGTTAAGTTAGTTATCTTTATCACTTTTATATGAACTCATATGTATAAATAGAGTTCATAGTTCAAAATTGATCAAATTGTCAATAAATGAGATGTTTCAGTATAAATTCATCTCCAAATTAGAATACACGATTGCCTTCTTTGGTTTATAAAATTGCTGACCTAATGTGTGAATTATTCAAATGAAGTACCGTATCATGTTGTAACTGTGACTATTTATTCTATCATAAAAAATGTGACTATGACTAATTCATTCATCACATCAGCATCTAATCTTAAAATATGGTTGTCTCATTAATAAAATGATAATTGAAAAAGGCATGTTAGTAATAGTAATATTTCGCTTTTTCAAGCAATATATTTTTATAGTGGCTGTTTCCCCCTTTTTTTTTATAATAAAACATGAGACAACTACTGCATACATGAATTATTGTGTAGTTAGCACATGATTCCCATTGAACAATGAACATGTATATTTTCCTTAACAAGTAAGATGTGTGCTTTCAAGGTTGTTCATCATGAGCATTCTTTTATGCAAAATAAAATTATTCTATGTTAATTTCGTTTTACTTTATAGCTTTAGTACACCAACTAATTCAACAACTACTAGCGTTTAGATTCTTTCCAATTATTTATTTATTTATTTATTTACTACTATTAACTTTCACCAATTTTATTTCAACCGTGCCATCTACACTACACCCACTTCATTTATGTGGTCAACATTTAACTCTTTTAAGTAAGTTTATTCAGATCTATAAACTAATGTAAAAAGACATTATACCCCTAAAAGAAAAAGACATTATACCCCTAAAAGAAAAAGACATCCAATGAAAAATTTATCATTTTTTTGTTGCTAAATTTTATCAAGCTTAATGACATCAAAACATATATGAACTAATTTTATATTATATCCTACAATGCATCATGTTAAAGAAGGTCCACGGGAATTATCAATAAAAAAGGGCCACAAGGAAGAGAAGGATTAATCCCGTGTATGCATGGACTTCCATATTTTATCAAACCTATTGTGTTTGTTTGACCGTAGAAACTAGAAAGGTCGTGTATGTTTGGTTATAAAAAATGATTTTGAATATATTGACTTATTAAAATTAATTCTGGCTAAAAATGAGTTGAAACTAAAATGATTTACGTTAGAATACATAATACATAACGTAAAAGTGAATTAAACAACAAATTTGAATGTTAAAATTAATTCTAAACTCAGAAGTTCCAATCTATAGCTACAAGTAGAATCAATTTTGGTTCTTTAGAAGTGAAACCAAACATACACGAAAAAGAAATAAAATCGTTGTAAGAGTTACAACTTTAAAAAAAACGACCATAGACCATTTCTTAGTTGTCACATAAGATACGCCAAGTAATTTTAACTAATAAATAAAAACTAGTTGAGCTGGAACCTCAATTTCAATATTCAATCTTTGTTCTTTATTCACATTCACATACTAAACAACATCTTTATTCTATGTTTTGTCTAATCTAATCTTTGCTACAAATTCCAATAGACTATTCACATTCATAAGCTAAGCTAAAACATTATATTATAATCTACCATAATAATAATAAAAAATATGAAAAGGGAAAGCAAATCTTACTTTGAGTTGATCAGCAATAGTGTCATCCTGGTTCATAGGTGCAAGGATAATTGAACCTGTGGCTGATCTTGCACCAGCCAAAGCAAATGAATTATGTGTCGTTAACCATGAATACCGATTAAACGGCAAACCTTTCACCTTCACATTATCATTATAAAAAAAAAAAAAAATCAAAAAATTGAACATAAATCAATTAAAACAGAAAATTTTTCAATTAGAATATAGGAAAAGATACAAACTTTGTTAATGGGGTTTGAAGATAGTATCCTGCTACATCTGGGACGTGTATTTCCATTTGCAGGACATGTTTGACATGTAAGACCAGCATCACATGAACCGCATGTTTCTCCGATCTGCTACCTCGTACATGGTTAAAAACAACAAACGACAAAAACAACAAAATAGTAAATATCGAAAATTAAAAAATTAAAAAATAATTATTATTACCTTCAAGCTGGATGAATAGGTGAAGAAACAAATGACGATTAATACAAAGATTTGGCTCTGCAGAAAACGAAACATTGTATGGATTAAAAACAACAGGCAGAGAGAAAATGATTAATGTAGAAGAGAAATTAAACGAAATAAGAAAAGTATGATTAATATTATTAATGTAGATATAAATACAATTAATGAATGCAATAAATATGATTAGTTGAAGATGCATAGGCATTGAATTTTCTTACCTTCATTCTACTTTTGTGTTTAGAGAGGGATGAGTCACAGACTTTTTGTTTTTGAATGTAAAAAGTCTGTGACTGAGAGATGAGCAGTTGAAGATAGCAACAGAAAGGATATGGATTTGTGAAGGAAGAGGAAAAAAGCTGATTAAGGAAGAAATAATGAATTCATTTCTTTCATAAGAAGCGATTAAGGAACAAACGCGCGTTATATTCACGTCTTGTTACAACCCCCTTCCTTCGTTAGGTACGTCCTTAAATATACTTAATTAACAAAAATAAATTATACATAGACTTGGACTATAATTAAAAAAATTGGTTAAGTTTGCTAAGAAAGAGACTATTCTATCCTTTTTCTTAATTTGATTTTCTATATAAAATTTGTTTCATGATAATATTAATGATAATGTTAAATATGATTAAGTGCTTAAAAAAACACCTTAAACTTGAAAGGACCAAGTTTGAGTCCTACTAATGCCTTCGGAAGTAGACGGAGATGAGTAATTAAACTCATTTGAAATAAACAGTTAGCGGTCTTGAGTTCAAACTTGAACAAACGATATATTAATTAAAGTTAAACGTTCTGAGTTTGAGTCCCATTAAGGGAGAGAAAATTAGTGGTTCAATTCGCTAATAAATGTAGATATTTAGAAGATTCCAATTTTTTTTTAGAAGTTCTCCTCATAATTTAGAAGTTCTCCTCATAAAAAGACGGGGTAATAGTTAGTTTGTTATTTTTTGGTGGTGGCTGGGGTTTGAACCCCGAACCTTGCATATTACCATGCGTTGTCCCTACCAACTGAGCTAAGCACACGAGGACATAGTGAATTTGTTCTTTGAATATGTAAAGAGTACTCGCAATAACCCCTTAATATATTAAAATTTTAAAATAGTCTTTGACTGTGCACTTCGATAGTTAAAATAGTCTTTGACGCTAAAATAATCCATCAATACTCACAATCTTTTCATATAGGGACTGAATTGATAGTAAATAAGAACTTATAAAAATTGATACGACAATAAGTAAGTATATTGAAGGACTTACTTTAGGATGAGAGGAAGGGGGTGAGACGTGGCAGTGGAGGAAGAAGTTGTGGGTGTGGGAGGAGGAGATGGTAGAGGAGTGTAGGGTCTTGTTATCTAATGTTTCTCTGCAGTCTCATGTTTCAGATACTTGGCAGTGGCTTCCCGACATTGTGGGGGGATACTCAGTTAGTACAGGTCACCAAGTGCTCATTTCTCAAGAACCCTCTATCCTGGATGTTTCAGATAACCTGATATGACATACTCAGGTGCCATTGAAGGTTTCCATCCTAGCATGGCGCTTGCTTCGTGACAAGTTGCCGACAAAAATTATTTACTAAATCGTGGCATTCTATATGCCACAAACACCTATTATTCGGCATGTTGTGGGCAGCTTGAAAGCGCACAACATCTATTTATTCATTGCAATGTTTTTGGCATCATTTGGCAACAGGTTCGTTCTTGGATTGGTGTTGTAGGTGTAGATCATCACAGCCTTCATGCACATTTTGTTCAGTTTACTAATTATTTAGGTGGCACAAGGGCTCGCAGATTATTTTTACAGTTGATTTGGCTTCTCTATGTTTGGCTAGTGTGGAATGAGCGTAACAATATACTTTTTAATAGCTCTCACACTCCCAACACGGAGCTTATTGATAAGGTTAAGTTTCATTCATACGGGTGGTTGAAGGCTAATAATGCCACTTTTGTTTTTGGTTGTCAACAGTGGTGGTCGGACCCGTTAGTTTGTTTGGGTATCGGCTGACTGCGTGCTTGTGTATTTGTTCTCATAACTCTGTTTATTGAGCTCCTTCTAGGGCACGTCTTGTGCTAGAAAGGCGTCTCTGATAGTGTGATTATAAATCCCATTTTTTATTCTTAAAAAAAGAAAGTATATTGAAGGACTAATATGACAATATTAACGAAACATTTTAAATGTCAAAGAATATTTTGACTAACGAAGTTACGAAGGGCATAATCATGGACTATTTTAAAATTTTGATACATTGAATGACCAAAATGACTATTACCCTAAAAAAAATATTTTAAAGTTGGTAATTTTGAATTTATTAATCAAATATATACTTTTTTTATTATTATTAAATTAGTTTCTGTAATTGTAAAAAAATTAGTTTCTTTTATTTTGACAAAAAAAAGTTTCTGTTACTATAAGTTTTATTTTATTTTTTTATTTGCGTATTTTCTTATGCAAGTACATATTTTGGTTGACTCAGTTTTGTTCCTTGTTTGTTGATAAATATATATATTTCTTGTATGTAGTGACATTTGTTGATCTTTCATACGCATACACTACTCTTATTTTTATTTTAAACTATAAAGGGCAAAAAAAGTTTTTAGTAAAAATAATAAGGATAAAATTGAGATAAAAATGAAAACACTATAAACTCAAACACTAATTAAAATAACATTTTAAAATATACTATAAACTAGTGGAAAAAAATGTAATATATCATGAGGTAATGAACATTGTGAATACACGCATCATTCACAACATTCCTCTATATGAGTTTGAAGATTATTTTAGTTGACTAGTAGATGATACCTCTGAAGTTTTTTTTAGCAAATACCTCTGAAGTTATTTTCTCTACGCTTGTTACTATTTCATTTTAGTTAGTTTTTAGGTGTTTTTTCTTTGGGTTGTTAGTCTCCTTTTTTTTTTTTTTTTTTTGCAAAATAAATAAAGTGAACATTACCATACATATTTAATTTTGTGATATGAATTTTTTTGACAAAATTTATCATATGAATTTATAAGCTAAAAAATTAGTCTTTACAGCCATAAGCTAAATTGAATATTGCATTTCTATTTCAACCATGCTTAATGGACATGTAATGACATAATTTATACATATTTTTTTTGTTTACAAGGCTAAAGAAATAAAAAATAAAAGTAAGGAAAAAAGAACAGAAACAACACTCAACGAAATCAAGTTTCCATAAAGTGGAGCGCATGGGAAAGATGGATAATGTAATCTATGCCAGAGGAAGCACATAATTTAGCAAAAACATCAACAAATCTGTTTCATTCTCAAAGAATGTAGGCGATGCTGAGATGTCAATATCGATGAAGTAAATCTTTAATGTCTTGGATCAAAGTAGCAAATTTGTGGAATCTTCGAGTTAGATCATGGAGGATGTCAATACAATGAAGAGAGCCTTTGAAGCAAATTACATAATGGTGATTCAATTTCTTAGTCAATAAAAGTCCATGATGGGCCATGAAATTCGGCTTAAGAATTTTGGAGGATTCTGCAATGAGCCCCGAGAAACTTGAGATCTGATTCTAGGAAAGGTGACGAAGCAAAATCCCAAATTTAGTTCTAATGCTTGATTGGAGGAGTTCCATTTAACCCATATATCATCATGCGTCACTAATTGAGAGTTATAGGGAAGCAAGAGATGGAGGTGAAAATCATATTGCGATCTTCCATGGTAAGACGATAATGAAGGATTGGTGAGTTGGAGAAGCATTAAGCATTCAAATTATTCCAAGACCACGAAACACATGTGGACAAAGTGTTAGAGTTGAGCGAAGATAAGCCATTCATAGCGAGCTAATCGGATCCATGTTGGCAAAGAAGTCAATATTTGAGAAACTTAAGGGCATGACAAAGATTTCTATAGGCTAAATAGTCTCTAATACAATGAAGGAAAGACTCATCATGAGTGTTGTTACACCAAGTACAAAGACCATTGGGATCCAAGTTGCGTTGTGTAGTAATGACATGATTGACACAAGATGATTGCAAGCCAACTAAAACAAGGAACTTGATCCTTTTTAGGAGATGGAGGCACCAGATCCAAGACCACATATAAAATTGACAAATCTACGCTTAAAAAGCCAATTGAAATCAGTCTTGATAGCGTAGTAACCATTACTCCATTTAGTGTTTTTAGAACAAATGAAAGTATCTTCAACTTTGGAGTTGAAGTGAAGATTTAAAGATTTAAATTAGTGATAGCTAAACTAGTTAAGGAAGAGTTCTTGAAACCCACTCGCCAAGAGTAAAGCCATCTTTGAGGATGGAGCTTCAAGTAGAAGAAGTTGTGGTGTTACTATGAGAAAGAATGTAAGTTTAGAAAGTGTACTTGTGCAACAAAATATTGACCCACAATTTCTGAGTTTCCTGAAGCATGTCCCAAACCAAAAAAGAAGGCTATAGTTTTTTTTTTCCTTACCAAAAAGTTTATAGTTTTAAAAAGCTCCAAATGCGCCTAAAAAAAGATCTAATTAAGTACATAATATTTTTTTTTTTAACAAACCAAAATGGAATATTCAACATTAATTTCGAGAGGGGCATGTCCATGTCTACAAATATTTTCACAATTCGATGATAATTCAAATCCCACCATGCTAACTAAGAACTTGATCATCTTCTGCCACATGAGTGCAGTCCATGTGGTTTTTGTGAGTGAAGAGAGGGATTGAAAAAATAAATTATTACAGTGGGTTAGAAAAAATAAATAATCAGAGTATGCTTCATCTATTATAAGCTTTAGTATATTTTTTGTTTGTACAATCCGACAATGAATAGTTCACCTATGAATTAAACTTGGGTTTTCTCGAAGGATTTCTTTTTAGGTGGAACACATTAACACTTGAGATCAATCACTTGATTGTAAAAATTTATATTTAGTTCAAAGTTCGAACTTCAATTCTGCCATGAGATATTTCTCTACACTTTGAATATTCCTATTTCCTACCATCTATGGAAAGTTTAAAGTTTAAGCACGGTTGCATTGCATTGAAGGAGTCCATTTCTGCAGTTCATACTAGTAATGTCAAGGGCATAATACCTCTTGAAGATCTTTATCCTTCTGGTTAAGATTTTAAAGTTTTGGGAACAATTCATATGTTTCTAAAATGCTGCCAAAGTTCATTCATAATCATTGCTTGAAAACTAGAACATTAAACAAAAAAGTAAATAAAAAACGTCAATGAACATAAAAGAACAAATCAATTTTGGTATATACACTTGCCAAGGTGGCGTCAAAACAATGAATCTTTATATTATCATAACTCTTCTAGCTTAAAAAACAAAAGGAACAAAATTTTAATTTGACCGAACAAAACACCAAGCATCGGATTCTGACCAATCCAACGGTCTTTGATCTGTGATTAGTCGTTGAAGCCTCTCGTCCGGTGAACAAAAACCTTGCTCAAATTTCAGTTCACATAATTCCTTTGCATCAGGAGGCAAAGTCGTAACACTAGAAGAAGCCCAATGAGTAAAATCGAAGTGAGTTCTCGGAGATGGTGACATTGACAATGGCAACTCTTTCACCAATGAAACAGTTTCATCACATGAGATAAACTCATGTTTCAAAAGCATCTCTGCGGTCCATCTTTTCAGAGGATCCTTAACGAAACACTTTTCCAGAAAATCTTTTCCAACTTGTGATAATTCGTCTGGAATCAACGGTGATTCGTCTTCTGCCCCAATTCGAATTAACAACGACCACATATTTGAACCACTGCTTACATTCCATGCAGGTTTACCCGTAGCCATCTCCACAACAGCGCAACCAAGAGCCCATATATCTGCCGGCGATTCATAAACACTCTCATTCACTGCTTCTGGGGACATATACAACGGAGTTCCTCTGCATTCCAATTTTCCACCATGTTTTGAACCTTTCTCTTTAGCAAGACCAAAATCCGAAATCTTAACTTCGCCATCCTCAAATACAAGAATGTTTTGTAGCTTCAAATCACAGTGAACAAAGCCTTTGTTGTGAATATGTTTGAGTCCTTCAACGATAGACCTTGTGTAACGATGAACGAGATTCTCCGGTAACTTGCCACCATGGTTCTTGAGTTGATCGGAGAGAGTACCGCCAGCAGCATATTCTAGAAAAATATTATAACACTCTTCACCGTTTTCGAAAGTTTGATCCTGACCAAAACACTTAATTATATGTGGGGATGATCCTAAACTATCAAGTATTTGTTTCTCGTTTACGAGAAAATGGGAGTCGTAAGTATCGGAGGTTTTGACTGCGGTGAGCGACGGAAAGGTATCGGAATTCTGTGGGTGTGTGGCTATGTTGACGGTGGCGAAGGTGCCACTACCTAGCATCTTACCTCGAACCCAATTCTTCATGTTTTTGTTATTCTGAGGTTTTTGGTTTGGTTTGGTTTGGTGTGTTACTCTATTTTGTTGGAGGAAGGAATAAAATAGTAGTATGAGAGAAACCTTGAAGAGTCGCGTCTTGTGTTAATAAGGAAACAAATATTTGGGAAGTTTATATATGTTGAAAATTTATGTTGATAATTCAATTCAAAGACCTAACAGGGAAATTTAAGATGGTGGCTATTGAAACACGTGTGTATATATATTTAAGGCGAAGAAAGCGTGTTTTTTAATTGGAAAATATCTTTTCATATTGATTCTCAATCTCAACCGTACTGTTTAGAAGATATAATTTTTATTTAGAAGATCCTAATCCTAATTAACTGCAGATCATTAACTAACTGATTATTAATTAATAATTAGTTTTCTTTTGACGGGTAACTGTTAATTATACAGTTTAATTTGATGATTCGGATAATTGGATGGTTGTTGACTGTACTTTGAAGTTTTATCTTTTGTTCTTTTTTGACAATTGAAATTTATTTTAGTTCAACGATTCCTCATGTTTTGAAGATTCCTATTTCCTACCATATATGGAAAGTTCAAACACGTTTCCCATTGAAGTATAGTACGTACTCTTTTATTAGAAGTGTGATTATAAGCATTATTTATTGATAATAAGCTCAAAACTTCTGTCTTCTGCTAAAGCCTTTGAAATCATTATTTCTGCATGAATAATAATCCTCAAATTCTTTTTAAATTTTGAATTAAGTTTAAGGTTGATGTCTATTTTGTTTTTAAGTAGAACTTAAGGAATATTCTTCTATATAATCCTTTCAAAATCAACAACTTTTTTCTTTAGATACTCTAGTCCAAAAAGAGAGATTTAGCTCAAATTTAGCGTTTATAGTTAAAAATAAAATAAAAGACACTACTTGTATCCTCACCACACGAAATCCTGCATTTGGAACATAGTCACCATTCGATCAAGATTAGATGGTCTAAAAACATACATTTTTTTTTTTTAGTTTTAATATTCAAAAACCGAGCTTGAATTTTGATCTTTTGATCATGACTTAGCGGTAACTGATGTCCCAAACTCGTGAATGCAAAAAAATACCGACTATATTCATCGGTGGATTTATCATTTATTGAGCAAACTAAGATTGTGCTTTGGCATCTGCATAACTATGCAAAGTGGTTAAATTAAATGGTAAGGGTAATGCTTGGAGATTCTATCATGAATTGGAGGTTGTTGATGAATAATGAGCAAAATGGGGATTTCAAAGGTGGACCATGGAAGAGTACTGCAAAGTCTGAAGATGATTATTGGTGTTCAAGGAAAATTATTCATTGAAAATTCTAAGGCTATAACTAAAATATCACCACAGAGGTGTATTTGTATCAATGATGTAGCTTATTTTAATGTTTTGAATTTGGCAGCTATAGGTAAACTGAACATCCTATTGAAGTATATCATATGTGAGAGGTGCTATAAGAAATTTGTTGATATCTCAGCTAAAATAATAGTATGCAGTAATGTGTGTACATTTTAGTACACTGTACTTTGCTTAACGGTATTGTGGGTTGGCTTTATCAGAAAGATTTTGATGCACATTTAGTGGGTGCTTTAGTGCAAATGTTATGTGCTACTGATGTACTAGTTTTGAACATGTTTTGTTGGCGCACCTTTGTGATGAGTAGTGATTTTTGCATAACTATCGATGATAATTTTTATGACAACTTTCTTTCTCTTTCTTTTTATTGATTAAAAACAATGAAGAGAAAAATATAGAGAGAATGTGAGTATAAAAGAGTTGTCAAAAAGTTATCACAAAATGATTATATAAATATCATTTCTCAATAAATAAAGTTGAATCAACTTATTCATTCTAAACCGTACATAATTGATTGAGTCCGATCGTATAAAAAAATATTTTTTTAAAGAAGCAATTCAAATTAAACTGAACTACAAGGTATTTTCACCTTTAAATTAGATGATTTTTTTCCCGATAAAATAAATCCAAACTAAACCACAAACACCCTCAATGGACAGACGTTTATCAATAAAGATAACATATCTGTTTGATTTATTGGAGAACTGATGAATGATTGTGACATGAGTGTTTCAGTTAAGTTTTGGGGAGGGAGGTCAGCCTTGGAAGTGGCGTCCTCGATTGTTGGTGTGGGAGGATGAGCTGTTAGGGAAGTGTAGGAATTAGCTTGACAATGTGATTTTGCAGGATAATCAGGATGACAAGTGGCTTTGGCAACTTAATCCAAGTGCGACTTTGGCAACTTAATCCAAGTGCAGGCTATAGTATTTATGGTGTCTACCAATTTCTTACTATCCAGGAACCACAACATTATACTCTAGTTTCTGATTTCATATGGAAAAATGACGTCCCTTTGAAGATATCATTGTTTTCTTGGCATCTCTTTCATAATAGGTTGCCAACTAAGGACAATTTGTCTACAAGAGGAATAATTTCTCATGATGCTCAGTTATGTGTTAATGGTTGTGCCAACATTGAATGAGCAAATAATTTGTTTTTAGGTTGTAGTGTCTTTGGTTCTATTCGGCATCTTGTGCGGAATTGGTTTGGTTTGTCTTCACTGGATCCTTTTGGAATTTTGGACCACTACCTCCAGTTTGGTTATTCAACAGGTATCTCTGAAGCTCGGCGCTCTATCGTTTCATTGAAATAGATAATAATGATTAGTTTGATTTGTTATATTTTGAAAACAAAAAACATTTATATTTTTATTTTTAATCAAAATCAAAATTTCATAAAAAAACACGGTTCATATTTTTCGAACGTTAGCGCAATAAAAAGAGCGGAAAAACGGGCACATGAGTGCCTGTCTTTTTGCTAGTACTATATATAAAGAAAGTAAATCGTTTTTGGCTGACTTTTTTTCCCTTCCAATCATACCCTTAAGCAAATTTGACCATAAAAATGCTATTTTATTGTTGTCATTAAAAAAGATAAGAATTTATATTATATTTGTTATATTGTTGGTATCATTGAAAAAGATAAGTATTATTTTTTTGTTGTGGTCGGAGTTTGAAACCCAGACCTTGGATATATGCACTGCCCCTACCAACTGAGATAAGCTTACGAGGACAAAGATAAGTATAGTTTGTTACAATATGAAAGTACAAAATATCTATTTTTTTTGAAAGAAAAATATCTATTATTTATGTTTATATACCTATAATTTTAATCGAAATTTCATAAAAACTATCATTCATAATTTACACGCATTAAAGCAATAAGAAGAGAGGACATATGAGCACATAGTTTCAGTCTAATGCCAATATCTATTCTCTACTGTATATAAAGAAAATAGGTGATTTTGGGTTGACTTTTTTTTTATTATTCCAATTATACCCTTGAACAAATTTTCCTGTAATTTTTTTGTGTGGTGGCTGGGTTCGAACCCCGGACCTTGCATATATTATGCATTGTTTAAACCAACTGAGCTATGCTCACGAGCTCACGAGCACAAAATTATATTGTTGGTGTCATTAAAAAAGATAATCTATTTTGTTTTTAAATAGAAAAAAAATCTTTATTTCATGATAATCTAAAAAACTCAATATCAAAATTTACTCTAAACCAAATAAATAAGAATAATTTCTTGATAACAATCACCTAGTTTCCGTCTAAAAATAAAACAACGATCATCTAATGAAACGAAACCACCAAAATAAATATTTACAGAGTTATCGTATGTCCTCTCAAAAAAAGTTATCGAATGTAGTTAAGATTTTAACTCAAAAAAAAAAAAAAAATTCAACTCAAACTCAATGATATATCCATGATCCATCCAATTTGATTAAAATCTCTTGTTCAAGAATTTTTAATTTTTTCTATAGGTTAGTCATCATTATTTATTAGTTGCTGTCGGTTGCTAGTTAGTAAGTGTCAATGTATAGATTTATGTTGCGGTACACGTGTTTGATAAATTGACACTAGATTGAATTCAAATGTGGTCAATGTGATTTTAGGTTTAATTTTTTCATTATTCCAACCAGCGAAAAGACGGACACTGACGTGTCTGTCTTTCAGCTCTTTTTGCTGCGCTAAAATTTGTAAATTATGAACTATGTTTTTTTTTTATGAAATTTTGAGTTTGATTAAAACTAAAAATATAAATGTTTGTTGCTTTCTAGTTATAACAAACCAAATTAAACATGATTATCTATTTCAATAACATCAACAATAATCTTTATTGTAGAAAAAGTTGTTTAAGGGTATAATTGAGATAAGAAAAGATTAAGTATAAATATATTCATTTAGTTTGTTACACTTTTTAAATGATAAAAAAGACAGACATATATTAATTCATATCATGTTTGTTACATTTTTTTAATATTTAAAATTCTTCTCTTTCAAAAAAATAAAATAAAATTATTCTTTTCAATTTGTTACATGTGTTATTTATATTGAAAATTGAGGAAATTTTTGGAAAGAAAAATCCAACTCAAAAGTGCTGAAAGGGGTAGTTTTCTTTATATATAGTATATATACCTTTGAACAAATTTTTCTATAATAATATTATATTATTGGTGTCATTAGAAAATATAATGATTTATATTATATTTGCTATATTGTGGATGTCATTGAAAAAGATAAACATAGTTTGTTGAGTTTTTATACTTTGAAATTCTCAAACATCTAATCTCTATTTTTTAAATCAAAATTTCATAAAAGACGTTATTTATTTTTTTTTAAAAAAACCGTTCATAATTACAATTGTTAACGTAATAAAAAAAACAGAAAGACGAGCATTTGCTAGTATGTTATAATAAAAAAGATAGCATTTGATTGAAAATGAACATTCAATGTAGCATGGGAGTGACACACGTATATAGGGATGACAATTGGACCCATGTCCGATGCGTACCCGTAAAAAATACCCATAATGGATAGGGTAAAACCCCGCTTTCTTGGGTACGGGCTTGGGTCCGGATATTACCCACAAATTTAAATGGGTATGGGTACGGGTAAAGGTACTATATTGCCCAGCCCCGCAACCCGCATATACATATTTATATAATATGATAAATAATTTATTTATTTTTGGTGTATAATTAATTAATGGGTCTTGCTAACAAGTGCCCTAAGGGCATTGTTTAAGGAATCCAAAAAAAGAAATTATGTCTTGAAAATACAAGTCAAACACTTTTTAAAGTCATAACCGTACAATTTCCAATGCAAAAATTGCTACTTTTAGATGCTTAAACAATGCCCTTATGGCACTTGTTAGCATTTTCCTTAATTAATTTATTTAGCTATTTAAGCTTAAGCCTAAACCTAAAAACTATTTCATACAATCATTGATCCCTCTTGTTGGTATACAATTTTTAAGGATGTTTTGGATGTTTTTTATTTTGTTAAATACTAGGATTCATACTATTTTATGAGTTGATTTTAAAAAATTTGAACCAAGTTTTATTTCAATTGTGATATTTTTATTGTCTTTTCATGGTTAAAATGCAGATAATGGGTGCGGGTATGGACACTAAGGTACCCATAGGGTATGGGGAAGGACACTAAAGTTGTTGCCCACGAGGGTACAGACACAGGTGCGAGTATTTTTTACAAACGTGGGTACGGGAAAGGGCATTGTAGTACCCTACCCATAGGGTACCCATTGCCATCCCTACGCGTATATGAAAAATAATATATATATATATATATATATATATATATATATATATATATATAATTATTAAAATTTGAATTATGATTGTTTAAAAAAAATTTGAATTATGATTAAATAAAAATTAGAAAATTTAAAATATAATGAGTAGTTTGTTGAGATATTTATACTATATAATATATTCTTTTTTTGGTAGTGTAACATTTTTTTTGGTAGTGTAGTATATAATATATTATAAATTAATTAGAAACTAAAATAAAATATTTAATAGATATTTTACATTTTCATATTGTAACAATCAATACTTATATTTTTCGATGATATCAACAATATAACAAATATACCATAAACTTCTTATCTTTTATGACATCAACAAATATTGTAACAATCAATACTTATATTTTACGATGATATCAACAATATAACAAATATACCATAAACTTCTTATCTTTTATGACATCAACAAAATAACAATTTTATATTCAAGTTTGTTCATCCTTTAAAAAAAAATAAGTTTGTTCAAGGGTATAAGTGGAATGAAAAAACACCCTAAATCCAGCCCAAATAAAATACCCAAACCTATCCTTTATAAATAGGAGAACAAGGTGAGGTGAATGGGTTACATTCATCCATTCGATACCACAAGTAACGCACGCAAGAAAAAAACTCAATTCTCCGATCGAAGATAAGAAGAGCTTGGAAACATGGTACCAATTGAGGTGAAACTGGTGAAGTCACGGTGTGGAGACGTCGGCACTACGCTCAAACCTCCAGTTCACGATCCCGATCCCTCATGGCGGTTTGAATATGATGATAGTAAGGATTTTGCTTTTCTGTTTTTTCTGTTATTTATATCCGATACAAGTTTTTCACTATTTTGCATTCATGTCGATGAATCTAATGATATGTATTGTCTACAGGTTTTGGGGATGAGTTTGAGTTTGATGACAGTTTTCTATTTCCTTGTCCAAGACATTGTTGTCAAACTGTTTATCATCCAGTTATTCCTATTGATTATATACCTCCGATTGCGGGTATGTTTGGCAATGAGCTTGAGTTTGATGACAGTTTTCCTCGTACAAGAAGTGATCCTAATACTGTTTATCCATGGCATCTTATGCGTATTGATTATATACCTCCGATTGCGGGTATGTTTGTACCTCCATGGCTGAAGGCTTTTGTGGAAGAGATGACCGACGATGACAAGAACAAGAATTCTTTTCTGGTGGTCGTAGGCAACCTCCCGTACGAGACAAGGAACCCTGATTTGCTTCAACTTTTCCAGCCTTTTGGTCATGTCATCAGTGCCGATGTTGCTATTGCTCAACACACTGGCCTTGGTGGCCGTTTTGGCTTTGCCGATGGCCTTAGTGGCCGTTTTGGCTTTGTTAAGTTTGCCACCAAGGAAGCTGCTCAGAGTGCTATTGAAACACTCAATGGGATTGAATACCACAATTTCGTCCTTAGAGTTGAATGGCACACCCCAACAACAACAACAACCTAACTATTGCTTTATGTATCTTTTTGCTTGCATAGTTGTTTATCCAAAAGTTTCAATCTTCAGTCAGTTTATTCATAAGATATTCCTCTATGTTTTGAAGATTCCTATTTCCTACCATAAATGGAAAGTTCAAACATGTTTCTAGTGAAGTATAGTACTCTTTTATTAGGAGTGGAGTGTGTTTATAAGCATTATTATTTATTGATGATTGATTGTAAACTCAAAACTCTTATGATAAGTCTCTGAAATCATTATTTCAGCATGAATAATATTCTTTTTAAATTTTGAATTAAGTTTAAGGTTCATACCTATTTTGTTTTTGAATAGAAACTTAAGGAATATTCTTCTACATATTTATTTTATTTTATTAGTCTGTAGAAAAAATCTTTATCTCATGATAATCTAAAAAACTCAATATCAAAATTTACTCTAAAACAAATATAAGAATAATTTCTTGATAACATTCACCTAATTTTTTTTTTTTGGTACACATTCACCTAATTTCTATCCAAAAATAAAACAATGATCACCTAATGAAAACGCCAAAATAAATATTTAAAGAGTTATTGTATATGCCCTCTCAAAAAAAGTTATCGTATGTTCATAAGATTTTAACTAAAAAAAAATATTTCAACTCAAACTCAACGATCCATCCAATTTGATTAAAATCTCTTGTTCGCAAATTTTTTTTTTTGTTTTTTTATATAGGTTAGTCATCATTATTTATTCGTTGATGTCGGTTACTATTTAGGAAGTATCTAAGGATAGATATAAGATAGTCAAATTGTAGGGGTTTATTCAATATAAGAGTTTTCCCTTAAAAAAATTAATAATCAATAAGAATTTTAGGGGTGTTTATTTCAAAAGTTTACTAGATTTATTCTAGGAATAACTTTCCTAAGAAGGATGAGACTTTTATTTAAGGTATTTTATAAAAAAAGATGTTTAACATGAATAAATGGGGTGTTTTGGTTCGAATTTTGACTCTTGCATGTTAAAAACAAATTAACAAATGGAAATTCTTGTGCAAATTAGGGAGTAAAGAAAATAAAAACTACAATGAACAGAACAAGAAATATGTTGATGAAAACAAATAGTAAGAGAATTCTAGATTACATTGCATTCGAAGAATTGTGGACAATTTATCCAACAATCAATTAAATGTAGCCTGGCGTCAAAACAATAAATCCGTGTAATCTACTATTTCTAGCTTTATAAAAAAAAAGAAGAAAGAACCAACATGATTTATTTTTGAGCAAATTGCACTCACCTCCCCTGAGGTTTTAATAAAAGACACTCACATCCCCTCTAGTTTTGAAAAAACATTCACCTCCCTTTTTTTAACACCGTTAACCTGACTGACGTTTCCTTGCTACTCTCAAACATCCAAATTTAAACCCTAATTTGTATTTTCTTCCAAAAGTCAAGAATATGAAACGATGCTATCAAAATTCATTTCACTCTGACGTATCATCACCAGCTTTCCACCAAAACACACCTTGCCTCTCGCCCTTGTCTCTTGCTTCTTGTTTCTACTTTAACTCATAAACAACAATTAGGGTTTTATCTTTTCTCATTAACATACAAAACCAGCCATCATAGACATCATCTCGCACGGTATTTTTCCATCTTTTGTCATCTGGTTTGTTCAATATTTCATTCTTATCAACTTTTAATCACTTTTGGCCCAAAATTCTCACATATTTTGTTGTTTGGTTATGTTTAAGGTGGGTTAGTAGATGGAGAATAACAGGCATGATGAACCAGAACCAGGATGTGTGCATTTGCTTCTACATTATGCAGGGGATGCAACTTTGCCACTACGAAATGTTGATCCTGACCGTTACTCGTATCTTGATTTGATCGACGATATTTCTAGATTGTTGGATGTTCCCACTGGATGCAACGATGACAGAGGTTTGCCTTTCTCCATTTCTTTCTGCCATCCAGGTAGCCATATAAGAATCCCAATTAATACGGATTCTCATATTCTTGATATGTTCAAATTAAACAGTAACTGCATTTACATTCATTTGTATGTTATGTTGAGGAATTTTAATGATAATCAAGTTGATAGAGCTGAACCTGAAATAGTAACTAGTGAGTCTGATGATGAATGGCAAATGACCGCCGAACCTCAACAAAATGAAGG
Source organism: Medicago sativa (assembly GCF_051527215.1). Taxonomy (NCBI): domain Eukaryota; kingdom Viridiplantae; phylum Streptophyta; class Magnoliopsida; order Fabales; family Fabaceae; genus Medicago; species Medicago sativa. The sequence continues at coordinate 9,056,222 of NC_140753.1, forward strand.
AGGCGAAACTGATTCTGTCTCTAGCTATATAGATGAAGAAGAAATGAAAAATGAGAATAGTGATGACGGGCTAAGTGATTATGAAGAAAAATATGATGTTATTGCTTATGAAAACTCTGATGAAGATAAAGTGCCTATTTATGTTGATAGAGGTATGAAAGGGAAATTATTTGACCATGAATCTGATGGAAAAGTGAAATTAGAACAAGGTTTATTGTTTGGCGATGTGGATGAGTTTAGAGCTGCCCTTAGAGATTTTGTTATACAAGAGGGATTTGAGATCAAAAGAATTAAAAATGAAAAGGCTCGAGTAACTGCTAAATGTGCTTCAGATGGTTGTTCTTGGCGGATTCATGCCTCTCCTACACCTGATGGGAAAACATACAAGATTAAGACATATAACCATGTGCATTCTTGTATAAGATTACCAAAGAACTCAAATGCCACATCTACTTGGATTGCAACAAAGCTAGAGAGTAAACTGAAAGCTGAGCCAAATATGAGCTATGCGAGCATGAGTCAAGAGTTGTTGGATAGGTATGGCATAGAACCAACTAATGTAACTAAGCTTTATCGTGCAAGAAACAAGGTCAAACAAGATAATAAAGGTATTCATGCACTTTCTTATAATGACCTGCCAGCTTGGGCTTTTTCTGCTTTCGAAACAAACCCAGGATCTATCATAAAGCTAGAGTTGGAACCCAGACTCAACAAAAATCCAGAGTTTAAGAGGTTTTTTGTCTGCCTAAATGCAATGAAAAATGGATTTGTTAGGGGTTGTAGGCCTTGGTTTGGGATTGATGGATGTCACCTAAAAGGACCATATGGTGGAGTATTACTCTCAGCTGTAGCTATTGATGGAAACAAAGGCATGTTTCCAATTGCATTTGCGGTAGTTGAAATTGAGTGCAAGGACTCGTGGATGTTTTTTTTATCCTTGTTACGCGATTCATTGAGTTCTGTTTCTGAATGGAAAGATAGACAAGTGACAATCATGTCAGATATGCAAAAGGTTGGTGAAAATTAATTTGTTAATTTCAATTTAATTTATAGTTTTATATCATACTTGGTTGCCTACTTATAAATACTTGTGTAACAGGGGTTGCATAATGCAGTTTCAGAAATATTTCCTTATGGCAAACATAGGTAACTAACTATTTTACTTTATATGTTTTCTTGAACATATTTTTTGTCCATTCTATTAATTGTTTGTTTATGTCTCTTATCTATAGGTTTTGTTGTAATCATTTGCTAAGCAATTTCAAATTAAAATTTAGAACGTTGCTTCTAAGTACACATTTTTGGAATGTTGCAATGGCATACAATGAGTTTATGTTTGATAAATCCATGGAAAAACTTAGAAAGGTGAGCAACGAGGCTGCAAATTGGTTGTTAGATAGTGAAAGACCCAAAAGTATGTGGGCTAGACATACTATAGACCCTGAGTGCAAATCTGATCACGTAACAAATAATGTATCGGAGTCCTTTAACAACTGGTTGGGAAATGATAGAAAGAAGACAATTTTGTCGATGGTTGAGTCTATTACTTGTAGGTTGATGGCTAGATTTCAAAAGAGATATGAAGAAGGGTGTGGGTTTGAAAATGTTATCACACCTAAAGTCAGAAAAGTATTAGACACTTCAATGCAAGATGGAAGAATGTGTAAAGTCACATATGCTGGTGATGATGAGTTTAGAGTAAAAGATGGGTTTACCACCTTTGTGGTGAACTTGAGGGCTAGAGTATGTGATTGTGGTTATTGGAGGCTAACTGGTTTACCATGCAAGCATGCATGTTCATGCATTGCATATAAGAGAGCTAATGTGGAGATGTTCTGTGATGATTCTTATTCTACCACAACTTACAGTTTGTGTTACTCAGAGATTATACATCCCATGCCTGAATTAGATTCCAACAATAGAGGCTCTTATGGGAAAATTGATCCTCCGGCAATGAAGAGGCTTCCTGGAAGGCCGAAAACTAATAGGAAGAGAGGTATTACTGAAGGTCCAACAGCTTCACATGATGCAAGAAGATCAAGCACGGTTAGATGCGGGAACTGCCGTGAATTTGGGCATAATAAGTTGGGATGTCAAAGAGATAAAACTAAAAAACAGGTATTATTTCTATTTGTAATTAACCTTAATTATTGATTAGCTTTATATTGGACTAATATTGACATCTATGTTGTATTTATAGAAAAAGTTGCAGGTCAGACGTGGTACTACCAGCCAAGTTACTAATGAAATACAAGAAACTCCAAGTCAAGTGCAACTGAGTAGCCAAGTTACTCAATGAAAGGAGATAAACATTTGCTTTCTGCAACAATAAGAAGGAACCTAATTTTTAGAACTGTCTATTTGAAGAATATTAGTATTTTGGATATTGTGATTGTTTTTTCACATTAATTGTTGGGAGAACCAATGGTAAATTTGACATTGTTGCTGGTTTTGGATTTGGGAATCAATTGTCATCATATAGATTTTGGATATGTTTGAATTTTATCAATGGTTTTAGTTCCAAATATGGACTACAATTTTTTTGTTGTGCAGATAGAACACTGTCTTTGCTATGATATAACTGTTATATTATTGCTTCTTCAATTTTATGAGTGCAAACCAAATCTGTTTCAAACTTTAGACCAAATTTGCTTCCATAACTGTAACCATGTGCAAAACAAATTGAAAAGGCATGCTATATAACAGGCAGAATCTTATTTTGGCTTGTTCAGTTTTAATTGAAATTTAAGGACCCTTGCAAGAAATAGTAAGGAGAAATACTCGAGAAAATATATTTTTCTTGGTCAAAAGAAAAGGTTTACACAAATGATGACACTTGAAAGTTGAAACCATAAGAATCTTATGTCATGAGTCACGATAACAAACCAAATGGAAATTTCTTTCAAATAGCCAATTATTTAGTCAAGGTAACACACAAAATTATTCCATGAATATCTATCAATTTGCCAATTTTTCAGCCAATAACAAGTAATGCCAAGAGTAACAAGCAAAATGGATAACAGACAAAATGGATGTTCCTATTAGTTGCCAATATTTTAGTGAGGACAACAAACAATTATCAATCGTATGTATCCTAATTCAAGCTCCTTTTATACATTGTAGAAACAACTACCATGTCTTCATAATATCTTATTATTTCCCCCACAATTACCAATTTAAAGTTCCATGGATTAAAAAAAAGCTTCAGTTCCATTGCTTGATGATACTCGATAAAAAACAAATAAATTTCACTCAGACAAATCAACAAACACCTTATGCTCCAAATTCATATGCACAGAGTTGAATTTCATAGTGTGAAAAAAAAAAACTTGAATAATAAAATGCAGAAAATAAAAACGAGGAAGAAAGTTGAAGAGATGAAGAAATAATGAAAATTGGAGAAAACATGTAAACGCCGAAGAGGATTGTAGCGATGAAGAAATAGATGAAGAAATAGTGAAAATTGGAGGAAACTTATAAACACAACGTCTTTTGAACCACTGTGCTTGTGCAGGACCGTGAATGAAGATGAAGGTAGAGATTTATGGTGTGCACCGTTAAAAGTAACACTGTTAGTGTCCAAGGGGGAAAGTGCCACAATCATGATATAATTAAGGGAGGTTAATGTTTTTTCTAAACTAGAGGGGAGGTGAATGTCTTTTAATAAAACCTCAGGGGAGGTGAGTGCAATTTGCTCTTTATTTTTTTATTCACTCCTCCATTCCTTTGAAATAGGAGGCAATGTCGTAAAAGTAGAAGAAATACAATGAGCATATTGAATTAAGTTTTTGGAAACGGTGAAGGCAATGGCGACTCCTCAACTTAACTCTGTTACAACTGAAACATTTTCAACATCGGAGATAAACGGATGTTTCAAAAGCAGATCTATCGTCCATCTTCTCAAAGGATCCTTAACGAAACACTTTTCAAGAAAATCTATCCCTTCTCGTAATAATTCATCTGGAATTTTTGGTAATTCTTCTCCAACCCCAATTCGAATCGTCAACATCAACATATCCGACACATTCCATGCGGATTCTCCAGTAACCATTTCCACAATAGCGCAACCAAGAGCCCATATATCCGTCGGCGATTCATACACACTATCATTCACCGCTTCTGGTGACATAATTACCGGAGTTCCTCTTGATCGCCACTTTTCACCTTGTTCAACCCTTGTCTCTTTCGCAAGACTGAAATCTGAAATTTTAATGTTTCCATTCTCGAATACGAGAATGTTGGGCAACCAACTTCAAATCGCAATGAACAAACCCTTTTTTGTGAATATACTTGAGTCCTTCAACAACCGACCTCGTATAACGACTAATGAGGTTCTCCGAGAGCTCACCACTGTCGTTCTCGAGTTGATCGGAGAGAGTTCCACCACTGACATATTCTAGAAAAATATTATAATACTCTTCACGGTTTTCAACAATTTTATCTTAGCCAAAACACTTGATAATATGTGGTATTTTTTTGATCAAGAAAAGGAACCTGCTCCCAATCTCATGTGCCGTAAAAGAATGTGAGACCCGATCTTTCAATGTCAGAAAAACTATGTTATATTAGGTGTGATATTTTTTAAAAATAGTTTTTGTAATTAATACAAAATTTTAAAATAAAATTGATAGTGATATATATGTCACACATGGAAATAGTAATACACAGTAATATGAAACTACCGGCCTATCGACAGTTTATTTCCTATCCCTAGATCAATGAGTTGAAATTCAACCGTTTTCATTCATTCAAAAGATATGGTTGCTTTGAGGTCAAGGCAATATCATGGTGTTTCTAAATTTGATGTCTGTTCACTTTAGTGTCCCCACGTTCAACAAAAGTAAAAGAAGTCCCGGAAACCATATTTCCCCTTTCGCTTTAGTTAATAATTGAAAACCTGGTTGATCTGAAAATCTAATAGAAAATTAAAATGTTTAATGAATTTAGATATTTTTCTAAATATATAAACTTGTGTTTTGAAACAAAGAAAGTGAGGAAATTATACCGTGTACACATGCAATTAATCTTTCACCCCTACGAACTTCAAAAAATGACAATTTTTACCCTTTTTTTATTCGACTCCACCCCACAAAATAATTTTCAAAGCCAAAATTGTGAATAGGAAAACTCATTGATAGATTGTCGGAGTTGCAGATTCTATGAATGACCAAGCTTCAGTCTCCTCCTCACCAATCCTCAATGTCATTCGGGGGCTAATTTACTGTTTTTGCTTCTTCCTCCACACAAAATCATGTATTATGGAGAATCAATTTTCATAACTATTATACAAAATTATTGCAGATCTTTCGATCAATACGAACATGAAGGCATAAAGTCTTTGTTTTATTCTTTGGCATCTCAATCACAAAGTAATGGCAAATACATCCTTCCTTTCATTTTTCAGTTTCTTTATTTTTTCTTTTCGGAAGATCTCGAATCCAGAAATTATTTCCCTTCATAATCTAATTGTTATTTTTCTCTATAATCCATGATTGTTTTTCACTTTTCATACTTTGGGTTATGGTTATAATTCAAACTCCATGGCTTTGAGAGAGATTGTTTGATTTAGTCACCGAGGAGTGCAAGGATCAAATGTCTACCTTTCCAGTTCATAATTTTGATATTCAATTCAGAACAAAAATTTGTGGGGGTCAAATCAAATTACAAAAGGGATAAAATAGACTTTTTGTGTGGTTTGTAGGGGTAAATGGCTAATTGTAGGGGTACAAGATATAACATCCAGAAAAGTGATTGTCATCTTAACTAAGTTGGCAATGCAACAACACAAAAACAAACAACCAAAAATATTTTAATAATTGTTGAAATTGTGACTAAAAATTGATGAAATTTTGAAAAATGGCTATAGTGGGTGTAATTGTTGGGATTGTGAGGTGATTGGTAGTGTTTTTCCATTGGCTCGATACTACTTTCGAGATCGTGAAGTATTTCATGCATTTGATGAAAACTCAAGTGTCTATTTTAAAAGGTTGAGGTCAATATAATCCCCCCCCCCCCCCCCCCCCCCCCCCCCCCAATTGGTAGTGTTTTTTCATTGTCCCGATCCCCCCCCCCCCCCCCCCCCCCCCCCCCCCCCCCAAATTGAAAATCTTTCCTCCGCCTCTGTTGAACCAAACAGACCCTTAAGTGATACAAATATTTTTTGGAAACTTAAGTCCTACAAATTCTAATTAAAGTAATGATGGAAACAAAAATAATATATCATTAAATTTTTTTTTGAAGGAATATATCATTAAAGTTAAAGATGACTCTCCAAGTCATTCATATAAATCACCAAAAACACCACTAAGCAACTACACACACATGAATCACCAAGAACTTCACAACCAACTACATACATAAGTTTTGAATCCATTATTCTTATTTTTCATGTATTAAATATGTATTTTAGAGTCATGCATGTGATGTGATAATGAATATTATATATAAATAAAAAAAAACAATATGAATTTTAACTCTTATTATATTATATTATATTATACCTTACTATAACTGTTTCTTTTTTTCATAAATTATCGCATAAAATTTTATAACATTTCATTCTTTTGGATAAATTATAATACTTGCAATTACTACTTTGAACACAAAGATTTCATATTACTTCCCCTCTCCTACAACTTTTGTAAGGTTTTATAACTATTTTTTTTTTGAGTTACCATTTTGATCATTTCACACTTATTTTGAAGAATATATAAATAAAATAGAGTATTTTTTTGGATTAGTCGATCCAAGGACCGACTAATCTGAGGGGAAGGGGTCCCCGCTCTAAGCCAGAGCAAAGCTCTGTATGGAACCGAAATTGGCAGCAGAGGGAATCGAACCTGAGACCTTGAGAGGAGCACACTCCAAGATTCCAAGCCAACCACTAGGCCAACGCCAAATGGGTTTGAGTAATTTTTTTTATTACTAAGTACTCTTATCAAAAGTATTGTTATATTCAACATTACAATAAAAAGTAGAAAATATTGAATTAAAAGTGATGCAAGTAATATTAAGTAGAGGCTCCATATTTTGCACTCACATGACCGTCTTTTCGCTAATTTTATTGCCCTAACGCGTATAAGTTATGAACGGTATTTCATATGAAATTTTGATTTTGATTAAAATTATAAGTACAAATATTTGTGACTTTCAAATTGTAACAAACTCAAAAAATAATGTTTATCTTTTTCAATAACTATAGTAATTTAACAATTATAATATAAATCCTTATTTTTTTTAATAACACAAACAATATAAGAAAATTTTGTTTAAGGGTGTAATTTGAATTATAAAAAAATTCAGCCCAAAATCTCTATCATCTTCATATATAATATTGTTCCTATTGTAGTGGAATATTTACTATTTTAATGGGATTTAACTTTTTTAATTAAAATTTAAATATAATTTTTATTTATAGAAAAAGTTGTTTACGAGTATAATTTTGATAATGAAAAAGTAAGTATAGATATACTAATCTATTTTGTTACACTTTTTAAAGGATAAATGAAAAAAAATGGACACACACACACACACATATATATATATATATATATATACTCGTACCATGTTTGTTACGCTTTTATTTTAATATTTGAATTTACTATTTGAGGGTAGTTTTGAAAAGAGAAAAAACCATCCAAAAAAAATCGAAAAAGGAAAAACTCAAACTCATACCTAAACCCAGTCAAAGCACGGAGAATACCCTTCAAATTGGGATAGGTGTGGGCAGGCAACCGCGAGCACGTGTTTTGTTGTAATGCCTAGTTTTAAGCATGGTTTAAGTGGGATATGGAATGAATAGTCATACCTAAAGGTGATTTGACTATTTGTAGTGTGATTTTGAGTTCATGTATGTTCATGGTCGTCACTATCTTCACTTAGGTGACTGTTGAGGTCATGTCGAAATAGACGTCACACGCTTGAGCAGTTAAATAGTATGTGAGGGATGATCCTAAATGATCAAGTACTTGTTTCTCGTTTTGGAGAGGATATGAGTTGTGAAGATTGCAGGATTCGACGGCGGTGAGAGACGGAATGGTAACTGAGTCTTTAGGTGTTTGGCTAAATAGACGGCTGTGAAGCTTCCAAGTAAAGGACCACGAACCCAATTCATGATCGTTACGGTTTGGTGTGTTATCTAGGTTTTTTTTTGTAGGAGGAAATTAAATGCTAATAGTATGAAGCAAGTTTCGAAGAGTTTCCTCTCTTGTTTATAAAAGAAATATTTGAAGATAATATAGGTTTCCTGCTCCTCTTGTGGAACAAATTTTTTTGAACTAACAAAATAAAAATTTTATCTTTATTCAAACATTAATTCCACCATGAGATATTGATGACAAACAATCATACATTATTTTTGGAGTCACTTTTAGTTGAGTTTTTAGTCAATTTTTAATAGTTTAATATTTAATTTAGAATCATTTTAAATAAAATATCATTTCTGATTTATTGTGTCAAATAGTGTTTTATTATTATTATTGGTCAATTAGTGCAACATGCTTTTAAGGCTTAAGAGAATGAGAAGAAATTAATGTGCCACTTGTCTAGCCTAATGAGAAAAAGGAGGTATGAATAGAAACATAACAACAAGAATATTTGGTGTATTGGGCTATCATAGAAAAAGAAGTTGGGTTGTGGACCCAAGATGATTAACAAGGGATTCATATGTGAAGGAAATATAAGTGCCAGGAAGCCATACAAGTATCAACAATGATATGTAGACCCTTAAAAAAAAACAATGATATGTAGACACCCTTAATGTGTACACCCTTTTGTACTATTCTGAAAAATTAAAGTTAACCAAATATATAGTCTGTGTGACCACCTTTTTTTAGTTGTGCGTCCACTATTTATTTGGTTAATTAAGTGGAAAAATAGTAGTCACGCACATTTTAGTTGCGTGACCACATTTTTCAGCTTCAAAATGCTGGAAAAATAGTGGTCACATAAACCATATATTTGAATAACTGAAATTTTGCAGAGTAATACAAATGGGTGTACACATTAACAGATGTCTACCAATCTATTTTTTTTTTGTGAGTATTAGTTTTGGAACGGTATTGACGTTTGAAAATTGCTCTTCTCCCAACAAAAAATGTTTCCTCCCAACCGAACTGCCCAAAATATCCCCGTGTGAGTTAACTTACGCAGGAGTATTTTGACAAAACATACCCAGGAAAAACCAATTCTCCCCCAAATTGAAAATCGATTCTGAAAAATAGTACCCTTCTAATATATCACAAATCGTGGATCGATTACAATAGATTGACTTCACTTGAATAATCTTGAAAGCTCTTTCTTCATCTAATTGTGTTAATTTTGGTGAGTGGTGTTGGAAACGTGACTCAAAATATCATAAGATTTTAGAAGAAATATGATATCCTTATCTCTTGACGATTTGTGATATGTTTTGAGAATTTTTCATCTAATTGTGTTAATTTTTGAATCAATTTGCAATTTGGGGGCGAATTGGTTTTTCCTGGGTATGTTTTGTCAAAATACTCATGCGCGAGTTAACTCAGGTGTATAACCCTGCGTGAGTTAAGTTACACTGGTTTAACACATGCTTGACTTAACTCACGCTTGGGGCATTTTTGAAAGTTTAGTTGGGAGTGAACAAAACTTGTTGGGAGAAGAGCATTTTTCTTGACATTTTGGGGAAACCAGGAGGCTGATATCACATACAGTTAAATTAAATTATCTGGATATCACTAATTAGTTGATTGTTTTACACATGTCAATGCACACATGTCACTAATTAGTTGATTGTTTTACACATGTCAATGCACACATATCTTTGACCTTTAATATCTTTAATTATAAAAATTCAATATTTTAAAAATATTCACTGAGGCAAATCTAACATTTGGTACCAATTGTCTTTATATAATAATATAAAAATATACTCAAAGTAAATCATGTGAATAATGCACACAGTCAAACTAGATTGTTTATTTTGGGATGGAGCTACACAAAGGACATTTTATTAATATTTTCAAATAGGCACATTAACTACACTGTCGATTTTTTTTAATATACATGAAATATGTTATAAGAGCTTATATTTTTCTTCATGATTAGTAGCATTAGATTTGATAAGATATTAAATCAAATCAAATAAGATACAATTATAACTTTTTCTTCCTTTTTTTTTAATAAGTAACTTTTTCTTCCTGATTAATACTTTTTAACGGGATTACATCTGTTTTTTTTTACACAAACTGAATTACATTTTTGTTCTTTTGAAATCATATCAAAACTTTTATAAAGTCTTCATCTATTTTTTACATATCATATCAAACTTTTAATACAATGTTTTTTTTAGCTTTGGATCTAGATGATTAAATTATGTACAAAAAATTTGATCATAAAGAAATGGAGATAAAAAAGCTACAAAGTAAGAATAACAAGAATCTCTTTGGAGTGTCACTTTTTGCAGTGAAACTATGGCAACAAATATATATTTTTTTTATCATTGAGCTCCTCTTTGTGTTTTTGACATAATTGTTCATGAATGTAAAACCATCAAACATTTAAATTGATGTAGAACAGCAGAAGCAATGAAAACTTGAATTGAGTAGTTGGAGCTTAATTAGCTCTCAACCATTGAATATACATTCACAACAATGCAACATTGATCCTCTAATTTCAAGTTTCTTAAAGATGAGACTTAAATTGAATAGTTGGACCTTAGGCTCTCAACCATTGAATATATATTCACAACAACACAAAATTGAATCTCTTATTTTAAGAGAATGAATAATAAGGCTATGTATACACATAATCAAATTTATATACACAAGAGGAAAGATGAAAATCACAACACTTATGTTAAACTGATTGCACTTAGCTTCAACGAAATTTAATATGCTCCATCAAAGCTAATAGAATTTGGCAAGTAATCACTTATTGTGAACTCTATATATTCACAAAGATTCATTGGCCAGCGACTGCTCCATCGATTTCCAAAACTTCAGCTCTACGGAAAGATTCAGAATGCATTGATCTCCGTTCTACATGCTTCTTCAGATCACTGCAAAATCAACATAATTCTAAAAGAATAAGTATGCATAGATTAGCCACAAAAAAAAAGACTGTTGTGAAATGAATAACTATATTTATGCATAGTTTAGTAAAAGAATAATTCAGAAAATAGAATATCGAAATCTCTAGGTAGTGTAGAATTGTAACTGTAATACATCTGCAGCGTGGTATTCTACATTCCGAGTCTTTGCAATTCCTGGAGTGAGCGGTTAGTATAAACCATATCTGTTTGCAATGCTGGCAGCCCCCATTTACTCGAATTTTGCACTTACTGGCATGATAGAACAACTTCTTCATTTGAGAACAGTTTGGATGAGAGCATGGCTTAACATTACTTGTGCGGCGGCGGCATTGAGATGCATGCTTCAAAACGTTCAGCAGTTTCACCATCTGTGTGTAAGTCAGTAAGTATGATCAACAATCTAGTCTAGGACAAATGTGTAATGAAAACAATAAATCGAGAAAATTAAATTTTTACCGTTCCCTCATTTGACTCCTGCCTGATTCTCAGATTGACATAACTTGTTTTGAACAATGCTGAGTTAACTGGTGTTCATTTTGAGTCATGACAGTAGGATTGTGTAGATGGTAGAGGATCATCATGGAGGAATACTTAGCACGACGGAGTGTGTCAAACTGAAACTGAGACTTCTGGAAGAAGATCAAAAAGTGCTCCCTATTTCCAAACAATCTACTCTCAAGGACGATATCATTATGTTTCGTATTGGAGGGGATATCATCAACAACGGCCTGAAAACGGCAGACAATTATACGAACTTACTAATGAAGAAACAATCATATGAAATGCAAAACTTCAGGTTTAGGTTGTTACCTGACAAAGTGTATGCACCTTGCCAAAAATTAGTATGTGCTTGAGTAAGCAATAAAAATTAGTATAATGAATAACCAAGAAGTAATTTTCTATAATTTTGAGTATAAGAAAAAAGCTAAAAGTTTCAGTATCCAAATAAATTCACCTGTTTATTTAAAGCATCTAAGTTTTCCTCATTAAGGTCATTACTAGCTGTGATACTCATCTTCCCCAAACCGGGCAAATTCCTCCTCAATGAAACGAAAGAACTTCCTCGACTCACAAGACAAATATGCAAGGTCACCGAGTCTAGTCTAATACCAACTGCTTTGTATCTGCATAGGTAAAGGCTTCTCAACAAAAAGAAACATTTGCAAAAAAAAAAACAGGAATGCCACAGAAAGACTACTAAGGATACACGAATAAATAGACTTTTAGCAATAAGGAAGCAGCTCACAGAAGCAAAATGAGAAAGCGAAAGAGTTCAAATAGCTACGCAATCGATATAATCAAGTGACATTGGTAAACATGAAAAACATCTTGACATACCCTAGATCTCTGAGAGCTAACGCAACAGCACAGAAGTTAGGAATTCCACTTCTCATGACCAGTCAACAGACGCAAATGTCATACATGCAGAAGCAGATAAAAAAATTATTGGCCTTAACTCTCCAGTGAAGAATTAAGAAATATTAAAAGAATCTTCCAATGAATTCTTCAATTAATGTCTTCTTGTATAAGTTGTAATTAACTTCTGCATCTCAATTTTTTTAAAAGTCATTTCATTTAATTTCACCATAAATATAGGACTTTCTATAAGTGAAGAACCATTAATTTACTTTAATTGAGAAGCTCCCATAAGCTAGAAGCTATTCGAAACTTGACTACGCCACAGCCATTGGACATTGCAGGTTATAGTCTTGCAAAGATTACGTGTTCATTTTAAGAAATATAAAGTATCTAATATAGTCTTTCTATAATCATTCTAAAATTAGGTGCCCATTGCTTAGAAGAACTTCACCCTTCTTTTGTTTTTAAAAGTTACGAGAACAATTCACCGTTTCTAGAATTCTAGCAAGTTCGTTCATAATCATCGCATGAAGAAGAGAAAATAAATCAATAAAATAGGAAATTGAAAACCTCAATTAACATAAAACAACAAATCAAATTAGGTATCTGTACATCAATACAAATCAAATTACACTTGCCAGTGTGGCATCAATACAATGAATGTTTGCAGCCCAACTAATACTAATTTGACCTAACAACACACCAGCCATCCGATTCTAAGCAATCTGACGGTTTATGATCTACAACTAGTTGCTGAAGCCTCTCTGCCAGTGAAGGAAAACCATGCTCAAATTCAGACTCACACAACTCTAAATTAGGAGGCAGAGTCGTTGAGGTTGAAGAAGAAGACCAATGCAAAAAATCGAAGTGTGTCCGTGGAGATGGGAATGGCAATGATGACTCGTTAATCTTTAACTCTTTTGTCAACGAAACATCGCAAATGAAAGGGTGTTTTAATAGCATATCTGCACTCCATCTCTTCAAATGATCTCTAACAAAACACTTTTGAAGAAAATCTTTCCCTTCTTCTGATAATTCATTTGGAATCAACGGTATTTCTTCTCCCATTCCAATATGAGACAAAAACCACCACATATTTGTCTTGCAGCTTACATTCCATGGAGATTTTCCAGTAACCATCTCCACAACGGCACATCCAAGAGCCCATATATCTGTTGGCGATTCATAAATACTCTCACTCACTGCTTCCGGCGACATATACATCGGAGTTCCCCTACATTCCCATTTTTCACTTTTGAAGCCTTTCTCCTTAGCAAGGCCAAAATCCGAAATCTTAACTTCGCCATCATCAAATACAAGAATATTTGGCAGCTTCAAATCACAGTGAACAAAGCCTTTGTCGTGAATATGTTTGAGTCCTTCAAGGACGGACCTTGTATAACGACGAACAAGATTCTCCGGAAACTTACCACCATGATTCTTGAGTTGATCGGAGAGAGTACCACCAGCAGCATATTCTAGAAAAATATTATAACACTCTTCGCCGTTTTCGAAAGTTCGATCCTGACCAAAGCACTTAATGATATGTGGAGATGATCCTAAACTGTCAAGTATCTGTTTCTCGCTTAAGAGAAAACTGGAGTTGTATGTATCTGAAGATTTGACGGCGGTGAGAGGTGGAAAGCTATCGGAATCCTTATGTGTGGCTAAGTTGACCGTGGCAAAGCCGCCACTACCTAGCATCTCACCTCGAACCCAATTCCAATTCATGTTTCTGTGTGTTACTATATTTTGTTGAGGTGGAAATAAAACAGTACTGTCAATTGAGCAACCCTATGAAATATGACGTGACTTGTCGCGTCTGGTATATATTGCTATGAAATATGAATTGCCGCGGGAATTAGGTTAGGGTTAGGAAATATTTGAAAGGTATTGTTAGTCGGTTTAGAAGATTTAATTTTAACAGAAGACAGTTGCTAATTAAGTGCACAATAATAACTAAAACTAACTTAGCCAGCAAGTCGGAAAATTGGATGGTTTTTTTTTTTTTTTAGGGAAAAATTGGATGGTTTTTTTTTTGGTTACAAATTGGATGGGTTTGTTAACTCTTTAAAATTTTATCTTTTGTTATTTTTTGACAAAAATAACCCTTCTTTAAAGATCCAAACTTTGATTTATCCATAAGATTGCTAATATTTCCTACCATATATGGAAAGTTCAAACACGCTTCCGTTTCTTTTAGATTTTTTTAGAAAAATAACTATTTTTTTTATTTATAAAAATTCACTTTTATCATTTTTAAGTGTTTGTTTAGTAATTTTAGAAAAATCATTTTATCAAAAAAAATCAATTTTAACTAAGGATGGCAAAAAATGTCAATCCGCCCCGTCAATAACCCGTCCAAAAAGTGGCGGAGCGGGGCTAGTCAACTAAAGAAATAGGGTTGAAAATTTCACCCCGCCCCGTTTTATGACGGACCGGCGGGTTGACCCGTCTATGTTTTTAAAAAAAAATATCAATTTAAAATTTTCACATAAACAACGTAAAAATATATTAATTAAAATATATAAGTATTCAAACATATAAATTACATTCTTTAAAAAAAAACATATAAATTACATCTTCTAAAATTCTATAATAATTTAATAAATCAATAAGTCATTGAAAATAAAAACTCCATGAGTTATCAATAAATAACTGTTAAAAATATATGGCTAAAATCATGAAACAAATGTGATAAAATAAATTGAATTTTCCCCCAATATATGGAAGTGAAAATTGAAAAATTGATTTGACTTATAAATAAAAAGAAGTGAAAAAGAGAGTTTCTTTTTAACATATCAACCCAAAAGGGCCAACCCACCCCGCGCCCGTCACCTACCTACTTTTTAGCGGGTTAGGCGGAGCGGACACCCTACTTGCGGCGGGTTTAAAATCTCAACCCACCCCCGCTAAAAATGATGGGTTAAACGGGCCAACCTGAAGAGTCCAACCCATTTTGTCATCCCCTAATTTTAACTTTAAAACCGTTTGTTATGGCTTTTTTAAGAAAAAAATCATTTTAAAAAAAAAAAATCATTTTTAAGAGTATTGCGTCCGTTTTTTACAACTTTTTTAAAAAAATTAAAATCTAAAAGAAAATCTAAAAATAGCTTCAAATGAGAAGTTGTTAAAAATAGCTTCTCAAAAATAGTGTGTGTTTGGTTCAGCTTTGAATATAATTGATTCTGACAGAATTGATTCTGACAGAATTGATTCTGAGAGAATTGATTTATGTTTGGATACAATTATGTAGAATTGATTAAACAAACAAAATGTTGTTTGGATGATTTTGATCAAAATTGCTTTTGAATTTATAATTACTAAAATAGACATAGCTAAAGGAGAATTGATAAAGAAGGAGAATTGATAAAGGGCAATAAAGGAAAATAATAGGTTGTAATAATAAAATATAAAATTTATTGGAGAATTGATTCTAGAAAAGCTAGAAGCTAGGATTTGTAGCTTCATGGAGAATTGCTATTGGAGGATAAAAGCAATTCTGAAAAGCCAAACCAAACATGTTGGAATATTGTAGAATTGTTTTTGGAACTGTATAGAATTGCTTTTGGCTTTGCAAAAGCCAATCCAAACGGACCCTAGATTTTATTAGAGGAGAGAGAAAGTATCAGTCAAAAGA
This sequence comes from Medicago sativa, assembly GCF_051527215.1. Classification (NCBI taxonomy): domain Eukaryota; kingdom Viridiplantae; phylum Streptophyta; class Magnoliopsida; order Fabales; family Fabaceae; genus Medicago; species Medicago sativa. The sequence continues at coordinate 9,072,286 of NC_140753.1, forward strand.
TTGAACTAATTTTGTAACAAAAAATATCTTTTCTATAGTTGTATCAAAACAAACTAAATGATTTTTTTTTTTTAAAAAAGTGAATTTTATCACGGTAGACAACTGCAAAATAAATTCTGATTTTTTCAATAAATCTCTAAAAAGTAATCTCTCAATTTTTTAGTGTTAAAATCACTTTTGTTTTAATCCGTAATAAATAGGTCCACAATCTTTTTTAGGATGTAATAATTGTAACTATTAATTAATATTTATTTAATTAACTATATATTTATTTTGTTTTAAAAAATCATATTATTTATCTTTTATATAAACTTTTGAAAACTAACACGTTTTTCTTTACTTAATGAAAATCAACCAGTTAGTAACAGATTTTTATATATTCGTCCAAAAGGAAAGATTTTGTTCAAATTTAACCTAATAATTCAATAATGAATCAATAACATAACCTTTTTAAAACAAGATACAACTTTTATCAATTAAGTAACTAGACGTGTACATAATCTGATCCATCATGTAAACCCATCTTTATTCCGGAAGCCATGAATCGGGTTTGACTTTAGCCCGAAATAAAATTGAAATAAAATGGTGTTAATGGACTTGAGTTGATTACACAGATTACCTCTCTATCTCTCTTTCTAATCGCATCATCAATATATCACAATTATCACATCATTTTCTCTATTTTTTTTTTTTATATCTTGGGCGTTGAGTCTACATAGATTATTTTCCTAATCAATGTCATTATGTTTTTTTGATTTATACATAAAAGGTAAACACATCCATATCTACATTGCATAAAGTAGTATACTAATTAACATAGTAGTTAATAGCGGATAGCGGCGCGTAGCGGCCGACCCCAAAAATGCTATAGCGGGATAGCGCCTAGCGCTATGACCGCTATTTCATATAACTTTTTGGACAAATTATATAAATAATACTATAAACTTCTCTCAAAAAAAAATATAAATAATACTATAAATTATAAACAAACATATATCACTTGTAACTTCTGAGTTGTCCCAACTGAGTTGTAACCAAGTCTGCCACTTCATTACATTCACAAAGTGTCTCAATGCATTTATGCAAACCTCTCAGCAATTTGGGATCTGTCTCAATTTCTGGTTTGCTATAAAAGTATTTAGGATTGATTGAACACCAGAAGCTGGGATCCTTCCAGTGATTAAATTGCCAAACAATGTCGAGATTATCACCGGTCCACTTATGTCTTTGAGCACATGAGTCAACAGACACAGAGTTTGATTGAACACCAGAAGCGGAAGCTGCCATGACTGTGTTGTCCACAAAAACAACAAAAATAAGGAAACAGAGAGCAGAATAGAGGATGAACAAAACAGAGGATGCTTTTTAGGGTACAGATCTGATGCTTTTGAGAGAAGATTTAATGAAGAGAGGAAGTTTTTTGAGAGAGCAGATGCGTACAGATCTGAAAGGCGCCGTAAAGAATGAAAGAAGGAAGAGAGAAACTGAAGTTATTAATTAGGGTTTGACGAAAATGACAAAAATACCCTTGTTTTTTATTTAAAACCAAGGAGAATCTTGTATTTTCACGTAAAATGAAATAGCGGTGCAAGAGTGCAAAACCGCTATGCAGTGTTGCGGCCGCTATTGCGCCGCTATCTCATAACGCTACGCCATGGCTTATTGCATAGCGGTCCTGGACCGCACCGCACCGCGCGGCCGCTATTGGCCGCTATAGCGCCGCTATTAACTACTATGCTAATTAAATCCATAAAAAGAACCCATCATAGTCATACGCACACAAAATAAATCCAAAAGCTTAAAGTCAATTCTTTGACCAAGCACATTACACAATATACTAAGTGCTAACACAAAATTAGCACAACTAATAACACCTTAATTAATTTCATAAATAAAGCTAACACAACAACACTTACATAAATTTCAAATCTTTTCTCGATCTGAGAATAAAATTGAAAAAAGAAAATAAAAAAAATTCAACCCATTTCACCTCCTGCAGCGTGTGATAGCAGAACAACCTCTATAGTAAGGATGAACAGGACCTCTAGCTTCATAACACTTATGAGTGTAGTAAGATCTACCAGAACGAGGTGGACATGGGATTCTGTTAGCAGAAAGAGCACCATAAGAGATGTAGTATTTCACTCTACTCCAGAACAAAGATCTTCTACTGAAATCACTGTCTGTGTCTTCTTCATTGTCTTCATCTAGGTCATTGTAAAGTGATGACATTGTTGTTGGCCATTCTAGAGTGTCTGAGATGAGGTTCAAGGTTGGTTCTTCGATCTGTGCATCAACGTGAGTGTTGAGGAGGGTAAAGAGGAGACAAAGGAGAAGGGTGAGAGTGAGGTTGAGGAGAGTAGAGGAAGCCATGAGAAAGAAGAAGAAGAACAAGAAAGAGTGAAGTTATGATGTTTTTATCTTGTTGTTTTTCGTGTAAATGACTAATATGCCCCTGAAATTGTAGGGCTGGAACATTTTTATCCTAATATCTAAAAAAAAGATAACAAATCTGATTTTGAATTCGTCTGATATCTTGTTAGGAGTAGTTTTGAGAATAAATAATATAATTAAATAATCAATTTAGAAAAAATATTAATTTATTAATACTACATTCTATCCTTTTTACATTAGATTCATGTGTCAAACAAAGTCTATGTATTTGATCAACAATACATCAATTTTTTCTTGACATATATTCTTTTATAAAAAAAGATATGAGATGGTATGTGAACATAATTCAATTGATATACACATTATATAATATAAAAAGGTTGGGTTCGAACTCTACACATTTACTTTATGAGGTGAATATCTAGTTTACTAAACTACTTGATCAATAAAAAAATACACGAAGTAGTAAGTAATACCTTGTTCAAATATTAAAATGACAATAAATTGAATTTAAGTTAACATAAACATCTAATATCTAATTGCTCGACCTAATTCAAAGGTAAATTTTCTTGTTAACTCATGCTCTAAGACATTTATTTTATTAGGTGAATATCTAGCTTAGCTAAGTATGCAAAAAGATCTTTAAAAAAAGTAGGTGAAAAGAGAATAAAAAGATTTAAAGGCTAAATTACATCAAAGATTATTTAAGTTATTAAATTAATAAGTTGTTTCTTTCAGTATTTTTTCGTACCACTTAAATCCTTTAAATTATTTTATTATAACAAGTTAATCTATTAAGTATTTTTTATATCGAACGTCCATTTAAGAAGATTTCGGATCTTAAAAATATAACTTTATTTTTTAATTTTAAATAAATAATTTTAAAAAAATTCTAATTCAATAAAGTTTTACAAAAAATTGTTTATCCGAACATCAAATTTGAATTCTCTAAAACAATTCATCATTAAAATTACTGTTTATAGTATACTGCTTTATACCAAAATCAACATTTCCCAGTTTTAATTTTTTAAAAGTACTTCTAAAATTTCAAGGGGGTAAATCGATAATTTACGATATTGCTATGTTTTGTGAGGGAAAAGTGGTTACTATAGGACAAGACAAGAGCAGAGGTAGTCACATGGCGTAAGCGCCAAAAATGGGACCTTTAATTATTTACAACTGTCATTCATTAATGTTTCTATCAACTGTGCCTCTACCCTATTCTCGTGTGTGCCCCTACAAGTTTTATTCCATGCGCTTAGCGCTAAGCTTCATGCGCTAAGCTTCATGGTGTGACAGTGTATTGTACTCTTTACAACGTCGATTTGTTTTATGTATATTGTGAGGACCATGTGTTTGATAGATCAACGGTGATGATAGGAGTGGTGTAGTAGAAGACTGTGATGGAGAGTATTGTAGAATCTTTTGCGTGTTACCATACGTAACGGTGTTGAGTAAAGACGCCGCGGATGGCACTGTGAATAACGGTGATTTTAATTGCCTCTAATCACGCACCTAACTCCTACTCTCTCTCTCTTGTTTGTGTTTTTAGGTTGTGGATAACTTAACTCAAGTTATGTTCTCTGCGAGTGTCTCTTATATATCTTAAACCGGATACAAAATTAAATGTTGAACACTTTATAAATGAGATGATCCATAAATTTATTGTATTAAGGAGAGAGTACTTCATAGATTAATAGGAGTAACTTTAAAAAAAAATATTTATAGTACAAATACGCAACCTATTTCTCTCCTTAGTGAGAAGTGAGCGAGCGTTCATCACTGTGTTACTAAAATTTGAGAGTTTTTTTCAAGAGAAATGATATTTGTACAACCAATTTTTAACAACTTTCTATCTCATACGTACATTATATTCTTATTCTCTCTCTACATTTTTCTCTTTCTATTGATTTTGACCAATCAAAATAGAGAAAAATAAAGTTGTCATAGAAGTTGTTAGAAAGAGGTGTACAAATATCACTTCTCTTTTTTCAATTGTTTACTAAAATAGAGAGGTTGTCATTAGTGAAAAGAGTGGAGGTAAGAGAAATCAAGGTCTTTTATTTTGAGAAATGCAACATTGTATCTCATAAATTTTTCCTTAAACGTAATCAGGCCCGACCTTGAGGGAGTGCAAGGTGCTCTACCAGGCCGGGCCTCCAAATGTTACGGGCCTCAAACAAAAAATTATGTCTAATATCCACCCCCCATTTAAATAAAAAAAAATATATGTTACTTCTTTTTCTTTCTTCAGTACACGTTTGAGTTTTTTTTTTTAGATTCTAGTTCTCTTTCCTGTACATAAATCTGATACTATCAGACCATCCTAATTTGTAAAATCACTTAATCAGTCAATTTGGAAAGTTATTTCATTGAAAGAATCACAACAATCATTTTTTTCCACATAAACCATTCGTTTTCCCTTCCCACAACGAATGAGTGACAAATCCAAACGACACTGTTAGGTAAATTCCATCTCTCTGTCACTTAATTTTCTTTTTATTTTATTTCGTTTCATGTTTAGAAGTTCTTATTCTGATTTTTTAATGAAGTTTAGTTACACAAAAAAATTACGTTTTTATTTTACTAGGGGCCTATTTTAAAAAGAGAGCCGAGCCTCCTATTTCATAGGAACGACCCTGAACGTAATGTTAAGAAAGTATTGAGAGAGGGGTCGTGGTTTTTCAATAAACATATGATGGTATTTGGTGTAATAGCGGAGGGGCAAAAGCCAGACATGTTCTGTTACACACAGTTCCTTTTTGGATTCAAATTCATAATTTACCGGTACATGCATGGCAGAGATAACGGGACGAAATGTAGGAAACTATGTGGGAGAATTTTTGGAATACTATGAGAAGGATATGTCTGACTTCTGGATAAGATATATGCGCATCAAGGTTATGGTGGATGTTAGAAAGCCGCTTGATTGTAGGAAGAGCATTAAGAAGAAAGAGGTGGCGCCTGTCATGGTAAACATCAAGTATGAACACCTTGGTATTTTCTACTACTACCGCATATTGTTAGGGAATGTTAAAGATTTGTGCGAGAAATTGTATGAGGTTTCGAAAGACAATGGTGTGAGAAATTGGGGACCAGACATCCGAGTAGAAGTTAATCAGAGAAGTAGAGATGGCGGCAACAGATGGGAGGTGGAAGTATGTTATCCGTCGTTGCAAAAACTGACTGAGGGCTGGATTAATTAAGGAACAAGCAAAACTGAAAACAATAAAGAAGGAAATAATATTCAATTATGCTCCAATAATTAAGGAGAGTTATGGAGTGATGATGCAAGCAATTTCTGTAATGACTGAGGAAGATGAACCAATGGAGTCTAACAATGAAAGATTGCGTGATGACAGGAGTAAGGACGTGGGAGGGGAAAGTTACGATGACAACATTTTAAAAAATCAAAGTATAATGCAGGTCGGTGGTGACAAAGAGATGGCATAGTGCAAAGAGACAGAAGAGGGACATGAAAAAATTACACAAAATATCGATTTTTTATCGGCATGTACTGGAAAGCATGCCTGCCAGGAGCAATGAGTTTTATGAGTTGGAACTGACAGTGTCTAGGCAGCCCGAGTGCACTTTTGACACTTAGAGATTTGGCCCACAAGTATCAAGTAGATGTTCTTTTTCTTTGTGAAACTTTGGTCCATGCGAACATGATAGAAGAAATCTGAGTTAGATTGGGATTTAATGCATCTTTTGTTGTTGATAAAATAGGGCGAAGTGGAGCTCTAACAATGTTATGGAAGCATTCATTTGACTGCAATCTTATCAATTATTTGCAAAATTTTATTAACATGGAAGTGATTCATCCACATTATCCAAAATGGAGATTCACTGGATTTTATAGCTTTTCGGAGAATGAATGAAGACGCGAGTTATGGAATTTGCTGCGCACACTGTACCATGGTGTGTGATGGGAAATTTTAATGATTTTCTATCCAATGATGAAAAACGAAGTAGAGTTGACCATTCACCATGGAGGATAAGAGGATTTCTGAAGGCAGTCCAAGATAGTAGACTGATTGATCTTCATTTGAAAGGGTAATCGTACACATGCATGGTGTGACATTTTCTATCATAATAAGCTCAATAATGTCATATCACATCGCTCGAATCACTTTCTAATATTACTTAAGCTGCATGAGTTATTACGAATGAGGGGAATGAAGTAGTTCAAGTTTGAAAATGCATGGTTAAGGAGGATGAACTTGAGAATATAGTTTAGGGTGGATGGGGGAGAAGTCCATATGGGGGGGGGGGGGGAGGGGGTTGTTATGACGGATGAAGGCATGCACATAAGAAATGAATGAATGGGGGTGCAAGCTTTGATATAAATACAGAGATCCGATTGAAGAGTGTCGAGAAGAGATGGAGAGACTTCGAGGGATTTCACAACATTATCAAGTGGTAAGATATGAGGAAGCTCGAACAAAATGGGAACTTTATTGGCGCAAGAAGAGGCTTATTGGATGCAACATTCGAAGGTTTATTAGCTCAAGGAGGGTGACACAACTCACGGTTCTTTCATGCTACGACGACTTTGAAAAGAAGACGAAATAACATCATGGCCTTTAAGACGAATGAAAGGGAAACTGTTTAGATACTACGATATAAAAGGGGTTTTTTGTTACAAGATTAGTAAAATCTTTTGACACCATGTGTGAGAAGCAGGGTTCCTTGCAACACTTTGACACCATGTATATCTCCTCGTGCTTATGTTCTTTTCAATAAAGTAGACAAACCTTCTGCACATAATATGATCAGATACAATGGCAGTGGGTCACCTTGTCTAAACCCACTTTTTGGAATAATTGGTCTCACTCTCTCTCCATTAACAAGCACCTAATAGTCAACACTTTCCATACACATAGTCATCCAGTCCACCCATCTATCATGAAAACCCACTTGAGTCTATCATATGCTTTACTGATGTCCATTTTCAAAGCGACTTCCCCTACCTTGCCTTTCTTCTTACCCTTCATATGATGAATAATCTTATTGGTAGCCATTACATTATAAATTATTGATCAATTTTCTATAAATGCTGATTATTTTTGTGATATGCGCTTTTGTAGAATAGGGTTGAGTCTATTAGCTAGAACTTCCGAAACAACCTTGTAAATAACATTGCACAATGAAATGGGCCTAACACCTCTCATGGTTTTCAGGTTATATTTTTTTAGGGATAAGCACAATGTTTGTGTCGGTCAATTGAGACGGGATTTCACCATTATTCAGCCAAGATGTTGCCGCATCAAAAGGAGTTTTTTGTTACAAAATTAGTTCAATCTTTTGACTCATATTTTCTCTCTCCTCTAAAAAAAATCTATTTTTTGAGAAGCTACTCTTAACAGCTTCTCAATTGAAGCTGATTTTAGATTTTTAGATTCTGATTTTTTTAAAGAGTTGTAACAAACAGATGCAATAATCTTCAAAGTGATTTTTTAATTAAATTTTTTATAACAAACGGGATCAAAATCTCTAAATTATTCAAAGTCAAAATCACTTTTATTTTAATCCGTAACAAACAGGCTCAAATTCGAATCAAATCAAACTATTTGAAAAAACTGAATAGTGGGGTGATTAGAAAAATACCAAGTGACAAAAAGTACTTAAATATTTTTGTTGGAAAAAGTACGTAAATTTTATAATCAGTCAGGAGATTAATATATTTTGTTGGAATTTTTTTATACCTAGTTGATCAAATCGGTTTGACTTGAGTAGAGTAGTTTGTTATTTGTCTTTCGTGATTAGTTTTTGAGTTGTTATATATTTGATTTGATTGTTATCCAAAATTATCAGCGTTCTAGAATATTTTTTGTTGGATAATCTTAAAATATTTTTCTCTTAGTGATAGATATTGTTAATAACGTATTAGATTTAAAGTTTTTGATTTCTCCCATTAAAATAGCCTAAAATCTTTAGTTTGAAGTTTAACCCTATAAATATAGTGCAAACCTAACAAACTAAATACAACTCTCCAAAACTAAACCCTAGTTTGTTTCTTTTCTCTCCAAAGCTAAACCTAATTTGTTTCTTTTCATATTACTCTCCAGTTTCTTTTCTCTCACCGATCACTCATCATGAATTTTAATTTTCGCTTGAAAATAAGTTCAATCGAAGAACCAACCTTTACAATCCCAAAAGATTATCCTTTTGGTAACTATTTCCATATTAATTTCCATTACGACCTTGTTAATTTTCCCTTGCATTCCAATGCCTCAAACTCAATCCTTGACTGTACGACTACTATAAATCAAACCTTGTTGGTTCCTTGTGATATCTTATTAGATAGGAAAGACAACATCTTATATGAGTACTATTTTTCCTCTCTGCCTATTTCTTCTCACATATCAAAAGAAATACTGCCTCAGATTGGTCAACATGCTAGGGAGATGGTCGCTAATGACGACGAAGATCAGAAAATCTGGGAGATAGACGTGAAGCTTGATGTCAATACATGGTATATTGAAGATAATGATGCTGTGAAGGCCCTACTTGTCGTGGATGGGTTGAAAAGGGTTGGAATGGATCATTCATCTCGTTACTCTACGGACCGGTGTGCAATTTGTTTGGAAGAGCTCTTCGATGGATCAAAGTCAGAACATGTTATGACCAATTGTTTGCATGTTTTTCATAAAGAGTGTATTTTTCAATGGCTCAAAAGATGCTTCCATCGTCAATCATCCCTCTCGTGTCCATTGTGTCGCAAAACTGATGAAGCTTTTGAATGAAGTATTTTCCTTATGTATTTTTTTTTACTGGATTGTGTAATTTCCTCCGATATATATAGTATTATATGAGGTGATTTTTATTGTTATTGTGTAATGGAGCTTTTCTTAGTATTAAAAATAAACTATCTTAAGTCCTGTATGTAGCCTTTTTTGGAAATTTGTTGCTTAAACAACCTTTCATATTGTTTCTGGGCTACTGGCTTCAAACTATCTTAGAACAACTCCTTGATCTTGTATTATGTCTATTACTTCAAACTAGGTTCATGTCATACAAATTTATTTACTTTGCTAGATGGAAAATAATCGCATGATCATCATTAGTCAAACAAGAAACTAGATTAACACAAGCAAATTGACATTATTTTATTTTGATTTGAATTTAAAAATAGTTATATCTAGGGTGCAATTATAATTGATCCAAGGTTCATGTCATACAAATTTATTTACTTTTTTTAGACAAACACATTTATTTACTTGCTAGATGGAAAATAATCGAATGGGCATCGTTAGTCAAAAAAGAATATCGCTTGGTCATCATATTAATTAAATTTTGTATATAACTCAAAAAATATTTGAACAAAAAAAACTCAAAAAATATACTCCCTAGTTAATTATTATAATTGTTCCAAAGTTCATGTCACACAAATTTGATATGCGAAGTGATCTAAGGTGATCATGTGAAAAACGTAGAATGAGCAATTTGCGATTGAAAAATAATGGGGGTGTACACAAAAGACACTCTGACGCTCAATAGCAAAAGAGTATCAAGATTGGGAGATTGTACCTTGGAGGACCAGAAAATCCCTCATTTATTGGCGAGGAGTGAGAATCCTCATATGGATGATTGGTAGTCGTTGATTGACGATTACAAATGACAAATTCTATAATCATTGAGCGTTACACATTAATGTGTGATGGAGACGTTTTAGGTTCTTCTGAATCGGAGGTTCATCGTTGTGAGCACACCTCCATGTGGTATGAGTGTGTGGATAGCTTAGTTTTGGACTTATTAGATTGAGCCTAATTTTTGGGTCCAAAACAAGAGGTTATTTTTATAAATTTTTTTAAACTTTTTTTGATTCGTTCATCTACTTAAAAAAAAATTAATTTCTTATTGATGCAACAAATACTAGAGAATCGGTATAACCAATTACAAAGGGAGTCACAAATTAAGCCTCCATAATCAAAGCAATATGGATTTCCTATTGAGCTATCATCAACGTTCAGTTTCGGTATGAATCACTCATTATGTGTTCTCTTACATGTCTCATATGTATATATGCTTCATATTAAGTTATAAAATAGAGTTAATACCTTAAATAGTTCATGTGTAATTTGAGTGAGGTCACCTCACCGAGGTGTGACAATAGTCAATGTAAAAAAACAAAGATTACACCTATGTAATTTTTTATTCTTTATATTTTAACCTTCACTTTCTTAAAAAATATTTGGACAATGTTTGAAAATATTTTATGTAAATGGTTAAAATATAAAAAATTCAAAACTACAAGGGTGTAATCATTAGTTTTTTTTTTCTTTGTTTAAAGTGGCTACTTTTAGATAGTGGTCAAATTATGGAGATTATTTGATGTATTAATCCTATAAAATATGTTGACACAACAAGTCCGATAGAGGGTGATAAGTGGAGTATTGGTGTTGTTGTGAGAGATAATGAATGTGTTGTCGTTGGTGTTAGTTCTTGACAAGTCTTTTCATTATCAGATTCAGAGGTTGCAGAAGCCTTAGCTATGCGGAAGGGTTCGAAATTTGCAAAGGAAATGTCTTTTCTAAATCTTATAGCAGAATCATATGCTTCTAATGTGGTTTTAGCATTGAATACTCACCAACAATCTCCCAACTATGTTGGCTCTATTATTCGAGATTGTATTAGTTTTAAGGGTAGTTTTCGTAGTTTGAATTTTTTGCATGTTAGGCATGAAGTCAACCAAGCTGCTCATTATTTAGCTAAATATGCTCTTAAGAATTTAGATTGCATATGGGTCGAAGAAACTCCGCCTTATATTTCTACAGTCTTGGCATTTGATTTATTGCCAGACTTTCGTAAATGAAATTGTCTTTAACGTAAAAAAAGTATTATGTATTATACTATTAACTTTATATAGTTTTTTTTGTTTTTTTAATAAAATTACTATTACTATTTAAATATATCATCAAATGGAAGACTTTATTTATCACATTCTTGATAATATCAAGATTTGTTGTTTTTTGGATTTCCAAACTGTTAAATTTGAATTTCCAAATTCTATTATCTACCGAAGTTGTTACTAGGTTGAGTCACGACCAGGTCGCTCTCTTTAAGACGTTTCGTGGCACTACCCAAAGTTGTGCAAGGTAGACTATCAACCACGCCGCCTCCAGGATAAAACAAGCCCAGCTACAACTGTTCGATTAACTACTGCACTGTAGAAAAATCGTTCGAGAATTACACCCTCAAAATATGGCTCAATCGTTTGATCGAAGCCACTCGATACGGTACGTAACCGCTCTATTCGAAACCGTTCAAATTAATATGGTATTATTACCATTCTATTATGGTGCTGAGACCACTCAAATATGGTGTTACCACCATTCTAACTTCTCCAAAACATGAATATGGCACTACGACCACTCAAATATGGTGATACCACCATTTCTCTTTAAAATAATATATATATACTGTTAAGATCATTCTTTAATATGATCTTAATAGTACTCTATATTCCGAAGAATCATATATTATCGAAGGGACTATGAACTTAAGACCAAGGGACTATGGTCTTAAGAACACTCTTAATACCGAAGGGACAGAAAGGAGTAGAAGCAGAAGAAACTTGTTAAAAACAAGTCGGAGGGAGAAGAGAGGAAAAAACACAGGAAGCATCGACTGTGAATTTTCGGTGTAAAGAATCAAATGGGGCGAGCTCTCCTTTTATAGGGAGAGTTTGTAACAAAAAACGAGTGACTTGGGGATTAAGTCTGCTTAATCCTTAAGCAAACGCGTTTTGTTTCTTAATTGGATATATCCGGAAGTTTCTGGATATGCTTTTGGATCGGGTCGGGTCGTAACAAATTTATTTGTTACGCGTAGCGCTTACGGATAATGATTAAATTAATTAATTAATTAATTTAACATTTTCAAGTGACAAAAAAATATATATTAATTTTTTTTTAAGCGTTCACCCGTTCACAAAATTGGGTACCCCAAGGGCACACCCTTGGAGGTCACTTTTCCCATATATAAACACTTACTAGTTGGGGTGACCGTTCAATGTGGGACATTTTTATGTCACACCCACACACTAGTTTTTTTCATAGTGTTTTTCTTTCCAATTTTCTTCACTAGAATTAACTAGTGTTCCAACAATCCCCCACTTGACTTCAAAATGGTTTCGAGAAATAACGTAAAACGTTTCGATAAGATTTGCTAATATACAAAGGTGTCGCCAACAACTTGAACCTTTGCATAGTGGAAGGTATTCTGATTTAACAAGAGTTGCTTACAGCATTGAACTCTATCTCAGACATAGAATCCACACACAAACCTTTTCATAGGTGTATTCTAAAAGCCCGTACGTTTTAAGGCCATGCACGTGTATCCCGGTTTTAACGAATGCTCTAGGAATTCTGCCTCGAAATTCCATAGGATCGGCCTAAGTTCCACATTCGTATAGGTGAGTCTATCAAGGGTACTCCTGTAGCTGTGTACCCCACTCAACATAGAGTATAGATCTCATTAAGAGTTACTATTACCTCATCCTTCTTTCGCTGCAGGATCATGCTTTCTATATTCTTTCTCTCATAGCATGTTCTACCACTTCATGACTTGTTTTTACCCATTGAACCTATTTCTTGGGATCTCCAGTCATGTAGGTCGGGTTACCATCACTTGTGGGCTATAGGCATTAGTCTCATCCTACTGGATGTTTCTTGGACTTTCTCTCTATTAAGTCCTTTCGTCAAAGGATCAGCTAAGTTTTCATTCGTACGTACAAAATCAACTCCAACCGCTCCATTTAGAGATACACTCTCTAATCGTGCTATGTTTTCGCCTTATCTGTCGTCTCTTACCATTTTAATAACGATTCTTAATCTTTGCAATAGCCGCGGTACTATCGCAATGAATTAACACAGCCGGTAACGGTTTCTCCCATGAAGGGATTTCAGCTAGCAAGAATCTTAGCCAACTTGCTTCTTCACTAGTTTTCTCTAGTGTTCTCATCTCAGATTCATTCCATAGTGGACTGAGTCAATATCATTTGTTTTTAACAAACAACTCCTCTAGTGATGCTCAATGTGCAAACACTAGTCGCTACATATTCATCTGAAAGATGTTCTATTTTATATCTTGTACCATTTAAGTACAATATGTTACTCCTAGTGAAGTAATCTTAGAGTCATAGTCTTCTTAAGGCACCTCATGACTCTTTCTATAGCATGGCAATGCTTCCCATCCGTCTACTAGTAAACTTGCACAAGAGTTTCACGACATCGACAATGTCGGATCTAATACATTCAGTGGCATACCTAAGTGCTGCCAATGATGCTCGTATATTCTGTTTTTCCATCTCAAGTGTTCTTACACTTGGATCATAATATGTGATTGCAAGTTTACGGTGAAATAATTACATTTCTTTAAGATCTTCTCAACTTTGTGAGATTTATCAAAAAAGTTATCTTTTCTGATCTAGTAATCTTGAAACCAAGAATTACTTCAATTTTTATTTAGGTCTTTCTTATCAATGTTGTTGATAAACAATGATTTCACATAATTCATAACATGAATCTTTAAATCAAATATGAGCAAGTCGTCTTCATAGAGACATATGATCGTGCAGATGTTATTTGTCACTTTCATTCACTTTATACTCATTCGATAACATTAGAATGTCAAATTTTTCATGTCATTCCTTAGGAGTTTATTTTAGACCATTCAAATAATTATCTAACTTACAGACCTTGTTTTCTTGTCCATGAATTGCAAAAATTTTCAGGTTGTTTCATATAGACTTGTCCTTCTAGTTCACCATAAAAAGGCAACTTTCACATCCATTTGGAGTACTATCGAGTTATAAACGGCGGCTAAAGGGACTAGTACTCTTATGGATATGATTTTCGTGACTAGTGAATGAATGTCGAAGAAGTCTATATTTTTCTCTTTGTTTAAAACCTTTGACTACAAGGAAAGCCTTGTATTCATTAACCGTACCATCAGGTTTTAGTTCCTTTTTTTTTTTTTCTTCTAAAATCCAAATACAACCGATTGGTTTTGCAACTATGAGACAAGTCAACCAAGTGTCATGTTTTGTTAGACTCTAGAAAATTCATTTCATCGTTTATTGCTTTTGCCAAAATTCAGCATCCAATGAGGATATAACTTCTTTAAGGCTTAATGAATCTTCTTCCAATGTATAAACCAAGTTCATACTCTTTAGCAATTTTAGCTTTCTTACCTCCTTGAGGTTCTATAACATCTTGTATGATGTTTTCATAACTATTTCTAATTACATGAATGTGATTAGATATAGTGCCCCCACTAGTTCTTAATTTTTAAAGGGAAATTTATTTTGCCCCCACTAATGTCGTGCTCCCATTAGAGCCCCCCACTAGTGCCTCCACTATTCTTTAGTTAAAGGGGTAAATATTTACATAGAATTCAACATCTTTTAAATTCTATGATCACTTTAACATTTAGGTCATAAAACCTATATGTTTCGTTATTTATCGCATACCCGATGAATACATATTCATAGGCTCTACTAGTGAATTCAACTCTCTTGGGGTCCAGAATCTAAGTATAGTTCAGACAATCCCAAGTTCAAAAATAAGACAAGTTGGATTGTCTTTTCTTCAAAAATTTCTTAATTAGAATTTTTGTTCTTAGACTTGGGTACTCTATAAATTTCAATTTTCGTTATAAAAAATTGAACATTCAAGCATATCAATTTTATTTTTCCAAAGTTCACAGTCATCAATAAATATGATAAAAATATCATTTTATCATTTCTAATTTATGTGTCATCAAATTAACACATATCATTATGTTTAGAGATTCATATCCTCTAAATTCTAATTTATATGAACTTTTGATTCATATATCTTGACTGAAATAAATAAAATTGTTTAATTATATAACTTTGGAATTAAGTCCAAGTTACTCAAGTTTAAAATTAAACACTTGTTCGTGATCAATTTTGATATGTCAAATATTAAAATCACACAACTAATAACATAGAAGGAGAATTTAATTTTTAACATGACATCAAAGTGCAATCTTTTTCCACAAGAATGCATGATAGACAAGTCTCTCTTTAAGTCTGAGTCAACTCAGTCTTATTCAATAGAATTCTGAAATTCAGATTCTTTCTAATATTTGTTTCAAACATTTTGAACAAATTTCTCAGATAATTTCTAGTTCATCAAAAGACATTATTATTTTTCTTTCAATGTTCATATCATTCCAAGTACATTCCAGTATTGAACAATTCACTAATGTGACCGAGTGCATCCAGAAACAATTATTAGCACATAACAATCCATTTTTTTAATAGTCACCAATTAGATGACGTCACATCAACCCAAATACTTTGATGTAAATAAAAAGTTCTTTAGCAAGCACAGAAGTCACATACTTCAATTGAATGGTTCGAAGACCAGTATTGTTCTCTAATGGATTTAAGTGTTGTTGTTTAAAAAACACTTTTAGAATTCACCATAACAAAATAACGACCTTGCATTATTTTATTTTCTGCTCCAAACAATTTTTTTTTTATGTTTTGTAACAAACTAAACTTGTTTGGTTCTGTAACAAATAATTTGTTTTGTAACAAATTATTGTTTTCATCAAATAAATTTTTTAGTGTTGTTGATTGAAACAACAATCACTTCATCGTTTCATTCGAAAGATGTAAATCTATAGTTTGGTTTATCCTTAATGTATTTAGGGACAACTTAACCTCAATATGTAACTTCTTCGGTAGACATAGCATATAGAAACGTCTTAAAATTGTTGTTTTTTGGATTTCCAAACTGTTAAATTTGAATTTCCAAATTCTATTATCCACCGAAGTTGTTACTAGGTTGAGTCACGACCAGGTCGCTCTCTTTAAGACGTTTCGTGGCACTACCCAAAGTTGTGCAAGGTAGACTATCAACCACGCCGCCTCCAGGATAAAACAAGCCCAGCTACAACTGTTCGATTAACTACTGCACTGTAGAAAAATCGTTCGAGAATTACACCCTCAAAATATGGCTCAATCGTTTGATCGAAGCCACTCGATACGGTACGTAACCGCTCTATTCGAAACCGTTCAAATTAATATGGTATTATTACCATTCTATTATGGTGCTGAGACCACTCAAATATGGTGTTACCACCATTCTAACTTCTCCAAAACATGAATATGGCACTACGACCACTCAAATATGGTGATACCACCATTTCTCTTTAAAATAATATATATATACTGTTAAGATCATTCTTTAATATGATCTTAATAGTACTCTATATTCCGAAGAATCATATATTATCGAAGGGACTATGAACTTAAGACCAAGGGACTATGGTCTTAAGAACACTCTTAATACCGAAGGGACAGAAAGGAGTAGAAGCAGAAGAAACTTGTTAAAAACAAGTCGGAGGGAGAAGAGAGGAAAAAACACAGGAAGCATCGACTGTGAATTTTCGGTGTAAAGAATCAAATGGGGCGAGCTCTCCTTTTATAGGGAGAGTTTGTAACAAAAAACGAGTGACTTGGGGATTAAGTCTGCTTAATCCTTAAGCAAACGCGTTTTGTTTCTTAATTGGATATATCCGGAAGTTTCTGGATATGCTTTTGGATCGGGTCGGGTCGTAACAAATTTATTTGTTACGCGTAGCGCTTACGGATAATGATTAAATTAATTAATTAATTAATTTAACATTTTCAAGTGACAAAAAAATATATATTAATTTTTTTTAAGCGTTCACCCGTTCACAAAATTGGGTACCCCAAGGGCACACCCTTGGAGGTCACTTTTCCCATATATAAACACTTACCAGTTGGGGTGACCGTTCAATGTGGGACATTTTTAAGTCACACCCACGCACTAGTTTTTTTCATAGTGTTTTTCTTTCCAATTTTCTTCACTAGAATTAGCTAGTGTTCCAACAAGATTCAATCTTATTTGTGACCGCAGGAAAATCACGTCAATTTTGCTTTTAACTACCACATGTGGTGGCTTAATCTCATCTTATATTATTGAGATGTTTTGTTTTGTTTTTTCTGGTCATTTTTTGGGTGATTTTTTTTATCTTTTTTGGTTGTAATTGATCATTCTTCTTTACTTCTCTCTAGCACTCCTTGTACGCGGAAAGTAAAGTTAATTGGTTAGTTAAATTTCATTTTATCTTTTTCAACAAAAAAAAATTAAATCTATGTAAAGAAAATTATAACATTTTTTCTGCCCCTATTTGACAGGTTTATGGGTCGGGTATAATGGATGGTAAAACTCTCTCTCTCTCTCTCTCTCTCTCTCTCTCTCTCTCTCTCTCTCTCTCTCTCTCTCTCTCTCTCTCCATATTTAACACTACTGTATTTTCTCTCATATTTAACATTACTGTATTTTTAAAGCTGACTTCAAATCAAGGACCTCTAAAAAACAGAAAGAGACCATTTATCATCTCATTCAAGTGTTAATGGGATGCTTGTTATTGTTCTGTGAAACATGCTTTTTAATCGAACGCAAAAATGATAAAAAAAATAAAATAATTGTGAGTTGTAGAAATATTTAAGAACTTTCATATTCTCAATCAATTTAATATACGTGGGGTCAGTTGCACACACAATATTAAATTTATTTCTTCAGGAGAAGAAGAGTCCATCACAATAGCTTGGCACACCCCACCTAAAAAAATATTTTATTTAATTAAATTAGAAAAATATTTGGATTTGATATATTTTGAATTTGATTCAAATCAAACAATTTAAAAAAACTGAATATGGTGGGGTGATTAGAGAAATACCAAGCGGCAAAAAATTCGTAAATTTTATAATTAGTTAGGAGATTAATATATATTTTTTTGAAGTAAGGATATTATTATTTTATGTTGGTATTTTTTTTTGTACCTAGTTAATCATATTAGTTTTACTTCTAAAAAAATAGATATTTTTTTTTTGGTCAGGAAATCAAATTGGTTTTACTTGAATAGTTTGTTCTTTCTCTTTCGTGATTAGTTTTTGATTCGTTATATATTTTGATTTGATAACCATTGTTTTCTAATAATCGTTTTTTAGAAAGCCACGATAATAGGAATTTTAAAAAACTAATCATATGGTAATTTGTTACGCTTTATAAAACCCAGTTCTCTTAGTTATTATAAATACCCATCTATCTATATAAACAACAAAGCACTCACACATATATTTGCTCGGCTTTTGAACACTATCGACCTCAAACCTACGACATCGAAAGCTAAACCTAATTTGTTTTTCTTTTCTTTCCAAACCTAAACCTAATTTGTTTCTTTTCTCATATTATTATATTACTCTCCAAAGGAATCAAGAGAATAAGTGTTGAACCGCTGGAAGCTTCAATGTCAGGTGAAGGTTCATCTCGCAGCCGCGGTAAACGCCCTCTTCCTGAAGACAACGACGATTCCACCAAAAATCCACCAGCTAAGAGGGTTAGGTTTCCGAAGGGGAAGAAAAGGAAACTAGTTGATGTAATATTGGACAAAGTAATTGCTGAGGAGGATGTGAATGATTTGTCGAATCCGGCTGTTGCTGCCAAAGAGCGGGTGAAACGGAGGAATCAAACTACTGCTGAGCTTTTTAGTGACGAAAACGGAGGTATTTCAAAGGTTGCTGAAGTTAAATACAAGGAAAATGAGAATTTTGTTGAAGACGGGATTCAGATTGAGCCTTTCAACCTAGATAAAGAAAGGGAAGAAGGTTATTTTGATGCATTCGGAAACTTTGTTGAATACGTCAGAGATAATGAGATTAAGGATGCATGGCTTGATAATGTTGAGGCTGATCCTAGATATGCTGGATTAAGCTCCGCGGCAACAAATGATGAAGAGGAGGTCCAAGAGCTCTCTCCTAAAGATGTGGCAATCATGAAGAGGCGCATTGCTAATGTTCTTGAACAAGAGGAAACAGTCTTGCAAGGCTTGAGAAGGTTAAAAGGCAGCAGTGATAGAAAGACAAAAATGTCTGGTGAGACTAAGATTGTATTTGACCAGCTAACTGAGGATGCTATGAAGCTTATGGAGAATGGTGAATACAACGTTTATCATCAACATAAAGAGGTTTTTGAGCGCGAAGCAGATGGATACGAGAAATTGGTCAGGGCAAGAGAAGAAGGCATATCTGGAAACTAGGATGATTTTGATATGTTTGCCGATGATGATGGACAAGCTGCCACTAAGCCATCTACAGATGAAAATGATGCAGTTAGTGATTTGTATTGTTATTACATATTAGTGTAATGGAGCTTTTCTTAGTATTATGAGGTTTTTTACAGGAGCTTTTATTAGTGTATCTAGCCTTTTTTTGAACTTTGTTGCTTAAACAACCTTTCATATTGTTTTTCAGCTTCTGGCTTCAAACTTTATTAGAACAATGCCATGATCTTCTATTATTTCTATTGCTTTGTTTGTTTTAATATATCCTGTTTTATCGTATGCAAATTTAATCAGATCATTTTTTTACGCCGGATCCTAATTAAATCAAATCCTTTTTTGTTAGAGGCATTTGCCACTGATAGGAATATAACAGTAGCTAAAAAAAGAAACCAGGAAGGAAGCGCGGAAGATTGGAGATGGAGCTGGTAGTGTGTTCTGAACCAGACAGAGAACAGATTTAAGCATAGTTGTCGATGAAACTGTCATGCATGCACTTGCGGACTGATGTAGCAGATGCGTTCTATTGGAAACAGGAGGCAGGTTTCGGATTCACTGTTAGAGGCTGCTACCTGCTGTCGTGCAGCTTGCAGGCACGCGACGATTATGACGATGATTTCATCTCAGCTGTGCAACGAATGTGGAAAACGGCTGTGCCATCAATGATAAGTATGTTTTGATGGAGATTGCTTCAAGACAGGTTATCAACGAGGGTGGAATTGTGGAGAAGAGGTGTAATTCGTGATGTGCATCAGCATTGCTGCGTTTTTTGCTTCGACGAAATTGAAACCGCAAGCCATGTATTGGCAAGTTGCTCAAAGACGAGGATGATTTAAGATCGGATGGTTGGATTAGAATGCTGCAGGTTAGGGGACAGAATTGACTGATACTTTTCTTTTATTTAATTCCCTTTGCAAGGGAAAGAATGAAAAGAAAGTCTCTCATATAATTTGGCTAACATCTACAAGATCCATTTGGTTGGACCGTAATGACATTCTCTTCAATCGAAAAACTATCAACATTTCAGAGGTCGTAGATCGGATAATGCGATTGTCGCGGTCGTGGTTTATTTATGGGGAAGGAAGAAATAAGAATCTCTATTTTTCAAATTGGTGGACTAATCCACTCCCTTGTCTTCAACGCATTTGAGTTTGATGGTTTTTGGACTTGTCACTGTGAATTGAGGATGAGATGAATAAGTTAGGAGTCTTTGTTGTTAGAATTCTCGTATGGATGGTGATTATTTCTTATCTGAGATGATGGTGAGTTAAGAGAGGAGCAACTTGAGTTGGACTTGTCTATAAAATTGAAATCTCAAAGTTCATGTCATACAAATTTATTTACTTTTTTCTGACAAACAAATTTATTTGCTAGATGGAAATTAATTGCATGGTCATCATTAGTCAAAAAAGAATTTCGCTTGTTCATCATATTAATTAAATTTTGTATATAACTCATAAAATATTTGAACAAAAAAACTCAAAAAATATAATATCCAACCCCAAAATATACTCTGAAAGACAAGTAAAATCAAATATTATTTAACTAACATTTTTTTTAATAAACTTATATTTTCAAAATAACACCGTATTCTCCAAAAAAAAAAAAAAGACACCCTAGTTAATTATTATAATTGATCCAAAGTTCATGTCAAACAAATTTGATATGCGAAGTGATCTAAGGTAATCGTGTGAAAAACGTATGGGTGATTGGTAGTCATTGATCGACGGTTAAATATGACATATTCTATAATCAGTGAACGTTACACATTAATATGTGAATGGGACGTTTTAGATTCCTCCGAATCGATGATTCACCGTGGTGAGCACACCTCCATGTGGTGTGAGTGTGTCGATGGCTTAGTTTTGGATTGATTGAGCCTAATTTTTGGGTCTAGAACAAGGTTATTTTTATATATTTTTTAAACTTTTTTAATTTGTCCATATATTTAAAATATATTAATTTCTTATTTTTTTGAATAACTTTTATTTTATTAACTTCAAAATTATTTGAATTATGTCTCAAGAACAAAGTTGTCCCAATAATATTCAATAGTAAGTGGAGTTTAAAGCAAATTTTAATAACTTCTTCTTTACCCGTACATGCCTTTTTTTTTTTTTTTGTTATAAAATTTAATATCTTTTTTAATTGGTGGGCTTAAAGCAATGAGCAATGATTCTGGTACTCTCACTTTTGGATAATCATGCTCAAGAATTTGATTCTCCATAATTTGCAGAATGCTCAAGGTTATAGAATTATTTTTTACCGATTATGAAGTGGTAGGAAATGCTTGAGTTTTTACAAGTCACCTAATAGGGTACAAAAATATATCTAAGCACTTCTAAAAAAAAGTATTTAAGGTCTAAGTAATAAAAGAGATGTTTGAACTTTTTCAAACTGGAAAATACGCTTCATTTGATGCTTGGAGAGGAAGTGTGAAAACTGTTCACTAAGAACGTTTTTCGGAACATTCTCTTTGTCCAAATCATTCTCAAGAATGATTTCCTTGTTCCAACCTCATTTGTGCAAAGAATTTGAATTTGATTCTCCATAATTTGCAGAATGCTCAAGGTTATAGAATTACTTTTTACCGATTATGAAATGGTAGGAAATGCTTGAGTTTTTACAAGTCACCTAATAGGGTAAAACTGAATGGTTGGGTGATTAGAGAAATACAAAGCGGAAAAAATACTTAAATTTTATAATTAGTTTGGAGATTAATATTTTTTTTCTTGAAGGAAGGAGATTATTATATTATGTTGGTATTTTTGTATACCTAGTTTTTTTTTTTTGTGGTGGCCGGGGTTCGAATCTCGATCTTTATTTATATTATGTATTGTCCTTACCAACTGAGCTTAGTTCACGAGAACTTTTTATACCTAGTTAATCAAATTGGTTTTACTTCTAAAAATAATTGGTTTTTTTGGTCAAGAAATCAAATTGGTTTTACTTGAATAGGGTTTGTTCTTTCTCTTTCGTGATTAGTTTTTGATTCGTTATATATTTTGATTTGATAATCATTGTTATCTAATAATCATTTTAATTGATTTGATAATCATTGTTATCTAATAATCATTTTAATTTTAGAAAGCCACAGTAATTGGAATTTAAAAAGCCCAATCAATAATAAATATCGTAACAAACTTTTTTTTAGGGAAAATATCTTAACAAACTTATATATAATTGCATGGTTCTCTTAGTTATAAATATATTACCTGTATTTGTTTGTTACGTTTAATAAAACCCGGTTCTCTTAGTTATAAATACCCACCTATATAAACAACATAGCACTCACACATATATTTGCTGGGTTTTTTAACACTATCGACCTCAAACCTACGACATCAAAGACAAAGTGATTTCCCACCAACAAACTAAGATGATCGGAACAACTGGCCCTAGCCACCATCAAATTTTCGACATCGAAGGGGAGATTATTTCACAATCAGATAGTGATGATGATGGCCGTCTCAAGCGAACCGGTACAATACTAAGCCAGGCTCACTTATGGATTTATGTGTAGTTTATTTACTTGAGTACGAACTAGATGGAATTTTTTTGAACTTTGAAGAGATGTCCAATATATATATATATCCAACGTTACCTCTTCACTTGATTCGTACAAAAAAAATCGAAAAACTCAGTCGCGAACAACAACCGACTTAGCGTATGAGTTTCTAAATCAGTCGCTCACTCTAGCTTATAAAATCGAAACAATGTTGCTAAAGCATCGGTTGCTAATGTAAGCGACAGATTTAACATTCTTGTCTCTAAATCAATCGTTAAATTGGTCACTACATCATAGTTCTTTTAGATATGTTACTAAATATGATATTATCAATATACTTTTATAAGTGACATGATTAATTGAAATGCTATGCAGGAAGTGTTTTGACTGCAAGTTCACACATAATAACAGCTGTGATAGGATCAGGGGTGTTGTCTTTAGCTTGGGCCATAGCTCAGCTAGGTTGGATTGCTGGTCCTGCTGTCATGATTTTATTCTCTTTGGTTTACAGCCTATACTTCTTCCTTTCTTGCTGATTGTTATCGCACTGGTGACCCTGATTCCGGCAAGAGAAACTATACTTACATGGACGCTGTTCGCTCCATTCTTGGTAATTAAAACTCATTCTCTGTTTGATTTTATTTTATCTTACTTTTGAATTCTTATTCTAAAAAAACATGTAAAAATATGCCCTTATGCGGGATAACGAGGACTGAAATGTATTTTGCAGGTGGAGCAAAGGTTACGTTTTGTGGGATATTTCAGTACCTCAATCTATTTGGAATTGTGATAGGATACACTATTGCGGCTTCTATTAGCATGATGTGAGTTCACATTTTTTTATACTTTATACAAGTAATTTTTAACAACATAAACATGTTTAGGTCTTTTTAGGGAAGTACACTGTACGCATTCTAATAATAGTGTTACATCTTGTGTGTTTATTTATATCATTATATATTTTGGTTTGTTCAGAAGAAAAACAATAATATTACATACAATCTCAAATTAATATGTGGTATGATAGCTAGGAAATTGGTTTATGTAGATTGATGGCTTAACTTCAGTTTCATTGGTTTTTTTGGTTAACAGGGCTATCAAAAAATCAAATTGTTTCCATCAACATGGGGACAAAATCCCATGTCACATGTCAAGCAACCTATACATGATCATGTTTTGTGTGATACAAATTTTCCTTTCACAAATTCCAGATTTTGATCAAATATGGTGGCTCTCATCAGTTGCTGCAGTCATGTCTTTCACATATTCCTTAATTGGTCTAGCTCTTGGAATTGCCAAAGTTGCAGGTTATATTTTTAGACCCTCTACTTATAATTTTGTCTATGGATTTTTCATCTAGTTATAGAGACTGATAATAGTATGGTTGATTTATGAACAGAAAATGCTACTATCTTGGGTAGCCTAGCAGGAATTAGCATTGGAGCGATTTCAGAGACTCAAAAGATATGGAGGATTTCTCAAGCTCTTGGTAACATAGCCTTTGCATATTCCTATGCCGTGGTTCTCATTGAAATTCAGGTATTACTTTAGAAAATTGAATTGCTATTAGGTGTTAGATGTTGGATGAAGATCATCAAATGATTTATATTACAAGTTTATATTTGCAAACAAACTCGAACTAAGTTCTGAAATTACAATATGAATCATATCTAATCTCCATTCAACAGTCGAGACGGTTCAACTAGTTAAATCTTGAACCAATATTTATTTAGGACATTTGTATGGGGACTTATATATCCATCTAATATTCTTAATATTTCAGGACACATTGAAATCCTCACCATCTGAGGCAAAATCAATGAAGAAAGCAACCAAGATAAGTATTGCAGTGACCAAAATATTTTACATGCTTTGTGGCTGCATGGGATATGCAGCATTTGGAGATGCTGCACCTGGAAATCTTCTAACTGGTTTTGGATTCTACAATCCATATTGGCTAATAGACATAGCAAATGCAGCTATAGTAGTTCACCTTGTGGGAGCATACCAAGTATTTTCTCAACCAATCTTTGCCTTTGTAGAGAAAAATGCAACAAAAAGATGGCCCAACATTGACAAAGAATACAAAATTGAACTTCCTTACCTTCCACCTTACAAGTTGAACTTATTCAGATTGGTTTGGAGGACAATGTTTGTTACCTTAACCACTGTTATATCGATGTTGCTTCCTTTCTTCAATGACATCGTTGGAGTGATAGGTGCATTGGGATTTTGGCCTCTAACAGTTTATTTTCCAGTGGAAATGTATATCTCACAGAAGAAAATCCCAAAATGGAGCAATAAATGGATTTACCTACAAATATTCAGTTTTGCTTGCCTTGTAGTATCGCTTGCTGCTGCTGTTGGTTCAATTGCTGGAGTCTTGGCAATGTAAATGTACGGAACGTATCGGCAATGTAATGTACGAAACTCATGTATTGACAACTATATGAATATGATTACCATGGTTTTGGTTTGTATGTACACTTATGTTGTAAATAAATTGAATTATTATGATCCATTATCTTTCTCTGTTTTCTTTTTTTTTTTGATATACCAGTTTACTATACTTACATGCAGTCCTCTTTATATATTATGCATTGTGACCGTTGGAGTCTAGAGTACTTCAATCTCATACACATTCTTAATTCATAAAGATAGTAAGGCACATAACTCAATTATATGACTAGTAAAATAAAAATACAATTAAATAATTTAAATCTAATTAAAACTGACAAATTTTAATTTTAATCTCTTCTTGAATTAGATAAAAGTAGCGTATTTTTATTTTATAACCTTTTCAGAGAGGAAAGCACACATTTTCTTTATTGAGGAAACCACACAGTTGTATATATTTTTAAAGTCTAAAAAAAAAAATTAAAAAACTATGTAAGTTTTTTATAAACGTGTCGGCCATCTTTCCGCTAGTATTTTATAAATTCGTATTATAATGAGTTTTTTTTTAAAAAAATACATTGGTATTATAATAAGAGTTATCTTATTTCTTTTTAGTTAAAGATTTAAATAAGAGATTTGTTAGAATACTTCCATTAGTTTTTATGTAGCTGTATTTCATCAACATGAAATCTTAGGGTGCATTTATTCACGGACTCCTTCTAAAAAAATAAGTTAGTGTATTCTAGGAAATGATTGTAGAAGCTCCTAACTTGCCTAATTTTTTTTTTTGAAGATGTGTTTTAACAAAATGCACCTCGAGGTATATTTAACCAATTTTTAGTTATAACTTGCAAATATACTCCTTTTAAAAAAATGAGTGGTGGTACTTTAGCAAATATCCCTTCAAATAATCTCATACATTAATTAAAAAAAGTCATCTTTTTTTTTTTTGGTGGCCGGAGTTTGAACCCCGGACCTTGCATATATTATGCATTGTCCCTACAAACTGAGCTACGTTCACGAGGACAATTAAAAAAGGTCATCTATAACAATATATAAATGGAATACCTTTCAAAAAATATATATATAAAGGGAATAAGAGATTTTTGGCTAATTTTTTCATTTTTCTAATTACACCTTTAAACAAATTTGCATATAAGAATGTTATATTGATGATGTTATTGAAAAATATACGAATTTATATTATATTTTCTTTATTTTTGGTAAAAATAAAACCATAGCTTGTTTTTTTTTTTTGACAAACAAAGACTCATATTATTTCATTACTCAAAATAGTAGCAATACAAGATGGAATCAAATCGAAAACGTGGTGACGAGCATACAATTTTGCCTCCCTTGCTAAGCAATGGGCGACCGAATTTGCTTGTCTCCTAACAAAACTTATCTTAAAGTTTGGGAATTGTTGTAATAGGATCCTACAAACAGTAATGATATTGCCAAATTCGGCTTGATTTTTAGTCCTATCACTTACGCTGTCAACCACTAGTTTACAATCTAGTTCTATGTGCACATGTGATAGTCCCAAACTTCCTAGCCAAACTATAGCATCACGTAAACCAACTGCTTCTGCTTCTTGTGCGGGGGGGCTGCCTTCATGCCATGTTGTGGCTGCTTTTATACCTTAGCTTGTTACAATTTGAAAGTTACAAACATGTATACCTTTAATTTTTAATCAAGTTAAAATATTATAAAAAAATGCTCATAATTTACACTCATTAGCGAAGTAAAAAAAAGCAGACATATGAACATGGGATGGGAGTGTCCGTCTGAACGTTAAACATTATGAAAAAAATATCATTTAAACCATCAACAATCTTTTTTAAAAAGCGATGCTAAAAAAAATAGGATGCATAAGTGCAGTGGCGGAGCCAGAAATTTTAAGACGTGGGGGCAATATACGGCATATTGTTGTATTCTATATTAAATAAGACGTGGGGGAAATATACGGCAAATTTGCACATGTTAAGAAATTTAAAATGGTAAGTTTGTCTTGGAACTTGTGTATTCTATATTAAATAAACAACTTTTTAATAATAATTGGTGTTTTTCAATGAAAAGTTACTACATTTAGTTTCCTTAACATGTGCAATATTGCACATGTTAGACAAACCCATATATAATATCAAAAATATGATAATTTTTTAAGAATATATGTATACATCGAAATATACTTTAGCACTTTTTATATTATAAAAATATACGAATGTTTTTGAAGAATGAAAAGTAGCAATTATTTCTTACATTACCATGTTATATTGATTGTTGAAATAAAATAAAATTGCAATTGTAAAAGTATAATGATCCAAAATATGCAATTTAAATTTAATTATACTTGTCATCAAATGATTTTTTTGACAAAATTTGTCATCCAATGATTGTGAGAGACAAAATTAAATAGGTGAGATGTTCTTTCATGGATTGTGTTGTTAGTAAGCAAACAAATTAAATTTTAACTACATAAAATTACCTAAAAGCTACTAATATGGACATATAGTAGCAATGCATTTTAAAAAATTGTGCAGGCATGAACCCCCACACTCTTGTGAGTGGCTCCGCCACTGCATAAGTGTATCGTTTTCTGCGGTTTTCCTTTTTCTACAATGTTCTTATACTCTGTTTTCATTAAGTTTTTTTAAGATGACAAAATGAAATATATTAATCAAATAAGTCCTTCTAAAATGAAATACATTAATTTTTTATTTAAAGTAATTCATTGTATATTTACATATTACCAATAGAAATTTTTACAAGAAAGGAATGTTGATGAACAAGAAGTTGCGTCACTAACCCTTTTTGAATGATAAAATGAGTCATTTTAAACCACACATACATTTTATTTTCTAAATGCTGAGAACTATATATATGTTGTCGCATTCGAGGGGATTTGTTTGCAAAATACCCACTTTTTCATGTTACGCGCAGGCGTTCACATGGAATACAATCGCGGGAATTCCTTTAACTCACCTCACATTTGCCACAACATATTCTACCTTTTATACCAATATATTATGTATTTATAAACAAACACACATGAGGGTTTGTTTAATTTTAATCTGCACGTACATAGGCAGGTTCAGGGAGAAGCATGATGCGTTTCAGACTACTTGCTTTATACAAAAATATATATATATATATATATATATATATATATATATATATATATATATATATATATATATATATATATAGGTAATGCTAATACACACCCACACTAATTTTAGAAGGTGTGCATTAGCATTCTACACCTACTTGCTTTATACAAAAATACCCCTTCTCTCTTATTTTAATTGCCGCTAAAAGCATGTCCATTATGGTAATTTTATCACTCACCCCATCTCATTCCATCATCAGTTTCTCTCTCTTTTTCTCAAAAAAAGAAGATCCTCCCCACGCACCTCTGTTTGTGACGCCAACAGTGCAGGGACGGCTTCAAATTATTTGACTGAATTACGAAGTGGAAGGATAACGATGCCGTCAACCAACCAAGTTGCGACCGAAGAGTATAAAGATATGTTTTTTAGTTTTTGGGATGGATCATCATCTCTATCGGCTTCCATGGTTTTTCACCTTCCCATTTAACACAAACAAGCCAGCCACGTGAAGATTTTTAGGTGGGTTACTATGTATTAGGAACAACTATGTAGCACTTTTTGGTTGGCTTCCATGGTTATTTTGTCCATCTTCCATTTCAACACAAACAAGCCAGCCACGTGAATAATGATTGAACGAAGAGAGAGAAATTCTGGGTGTGTGAGAAAATGATGGAAGGATAGAATTACTATAAAGGACATGCTTTTAGTGGCAATTAAAATAAGAGAGAAGGGGTATTTTTGTATAAAGCAAGTAGGTGTAGAATGCTAATGCACACCTTCTAAAATTAGAGTGGGTGTGTATTAGCATTACCCTATATATATATATATATATATATATATATATATATATATATATATATATATATCTGTTCAGTAATAAAAGAGTCAGATTGTATATGGACAATCGTTGGGGTGTACGTATTACATGGTTTATCATTGACTATATATTACCGACATGTTATGTTTAATGTTCAGAAGTCAATATTTCCAATAAAGAATTTATTAAGTTGACAAATTCATGGAAGCTGGAAGGAAAGAAGAAAGAAAAAAAAAGGTAAACTTGAATTTACTCAGCAATTTGGAAAAGATACAGCCAACATATCATTGCTCAAGTCAGTGCATGGTCCACTCCCAGTTAAGATGCTATTCTATGCAAATGTATTGAGATAAATTTTTGAGATTATGTAATGTTAGAGGGTGAATGTTTATGTATAATACACGTAGATTATAGTTTAAATCCTCGAAACCCCACCTATTTATCTTAAAAAGATAAATTATTTCTAGCCACTATGTTATCTGAACCAAAAAAATTGTTAGAAGGTAAATAAAAAGACCATGTAAATTTTATTTTTTGGAAGATAAATTTAAAGAATTTTAAGTATCACAGAAATATTAAGATTTTTTTAAAAAAAAATCTTACCATATACAATATGAATATCAAGTAGTTGTTATAATCCTTTTTTTAAAAGAGTTCTTATTATAATCCTTTTTCTTAAAAGTTCTTATAATCCTTTTAAAATATGCAAATTGATTTCTATATATTTTATGATTTACAAATTATTCTTTATTTATTTTTCAAATTTTGCAATTGGTTTCTATTTTTTTTCAATTTTTGCATAATAGTCACTATAAATTTTCATAAGACTTCTATTTGGGCCCTATTTTTGAAATTGGTCTTTCCATTATTTTAAATTTCAATTTTTACCTAAATTTTTAAAATTCTCAATTTAAATTATTTTTCTTTATATATTTAATATAATTTGATCTCAAAACATTTAAATGTTATAAAATAAAATAAAAACAAAATATAGGAATGGATTTTTGTGTTTTTAAACACGATTGAAATTCCGAGACATTTTGTCTTCTTAGAAAGCGATTGAAATTTTGTCTTCTTAAAACCACGATTTAAAATGAAAAAATTAAGTTGAAGTATTTGAATTGTCTAGAATTTTAAATTCCGAGACATTTTCAAATTCAATTGCCCATCTAAACACAATCTTGGTGCATTCGATGAAATTATCTTAAGAAATGTCTTAACTTTTTTAATGAACCAATTTCTTTATTTTTGGAGAGCATGAACCAATTTAATATTATCTTAAAATATAATTTAAGATTTTTGGTAAATAAACAATACTTTAAGCAATTAATAAAAATTTTAAAATTAAACTAAATGGTTAATTATCATTCATATGTATAATTTTATATACATTTGTTTAAAAATCATTGATGATCGAAAGTTAGTAGAAGAACCGGAAGTAACATCATATTAATGACTAATACACCACATCTCTATCCAAAATCATATTGGTGACCACTATTACATACGGAAAGTTAGTATCATCATGAATTCTATTACTGCAACACTTATTTCTCATTGTCAAATGAGACCTTAATGTTGATTAACGATCTCAAAGAAATTTTTTGTATGTAGAAAAAGGTCAAGATCATGGAAGAAACAAAGATAAAACAAATTATAAAAAGAAGTGTTCTAAATCCAAGAACAGAAAAACAACAAAATGCTTTAGTTGCAAAAAGATCGGATAATTGAAGACGGATTATCCAAACAAACAATATGGTTCATCTAGTTTTGTATTGGATACAACAAATGGGAGAATGACTATTGTGCTTAAGCTAGAAGTTGTAATGACGTTGTTGTTTTTTCTGGTTAATGTGTGTCGGTGATATGTTGATTGCCGCTAATCATTTCAAGATGTATTATGTATATGAACTACAGATTGTGTAGAAAAAAGAGTTTGACAAGAATAACTTAGGTGTAAGGAGTTTTTTGGGATGGACACTTATAAGAGATAAGAGTTGCAGACAAATGTTTCATTTAACAAAGTTATATTAAAAATGTGTTAGACAAATTTAACATGAACAATGCTAAAGATGTAAATACTCTATCTATCGACGAATTGTTTAAGCTCTCATTAGATTAATGTTCAAAGACGAATGCAGTAGTTGAATATAGTTCAAAGCTAAGTATATGATGTGGTATTTTTCTATCAATCAAAAGTAATTATTTTATATCGTCTCCTCAGGGACTAGTGCGATATCATAAACCGTTCAACATCGATTGTCATTTTAAGTTAGAGTTTAATTGGTTGTTTGTTTAAAACTACTAGAACTAAATTGCAAAGATAAAAACGGAGAGTAATAAGGCGTAAAAGCATTGGGATTAGAGTTAGTTAATCAAACGTCGAATATAACCTAATGATCACATATACGGATTCTAGCTTTTTACCGATATTATCACGTATCACTCAACAACATCATTCATGTCTAAATGAGATTGTGAGATCGATCGTATCGTTTAATCGACGATTTCTCAATCTATTAAACGATCTGAAAGCTTTAAGTTCTGATACTTTGTGTGATTATCAAAACATCAATCCTATGTCTAAAATCATTGTTTTGATAGATGAATATTCTAAACTTAGATTCAAAAGTATTTCTCAATAACAATTAAATCAAACATAAGAATGAAATGCAAGAATAAACTTAATATCATGTAAATTGCTATAATCATATATTAAAAGATCAAAAGATTACATTCCAAGCTTGATCAAGTACCTCTAATCCCAACTATGGAGATTTAGTTGATCATTGTCATGATAACAGTACAAAAGTGGAATACAAGATGAAGATACATGCTAAGAACTTGATTTCTAAAAGAATCTTGATGAATCCACACTCAATCACTCTTGCCCTATGAAGAACAATGTTTTTCACCCTATTCTCTCTCTAAAAATGTGATAAGATAGTGTTTGAAATGAAGGAAAAGGCTTTTATACATCTGCCTGTTCTGATAAACTCGTCTCGCGAGATATGCTAGCCATGGCAAGTTGAGCTTTCTTCCCCAGTGGGTTTCTGCCACGTCAGCTCTGAGAGGATTAGGCCACCTTAACTCGCCTCGCGAGATTTTTCTTCGCCATGGCAAAATCTGGTCCTTGCTCTCTGTTCCAGCTCGCCATCTACTCGCCTTTCACTGGCCATGGCAAGATTTCTCGCCTTCAACTCGCCATTGCGCATTGGGGGCGAGTTGCTCTTGTGCTCTCTGCCTCAGCTCGCCCTGGACTCGCCACTAGTTCGCCATGGCGAGTTGATCTTTGCACATTTTCCTTGTTTTTCTTTCTTGCTTAGTGTCTTGCTTTTCAATTCCTGCACAAATGGATAGAGTTAGGTATAAAAAGCATAATAGGATAATTATTCGTATTTTCTTTACTTTTCCTTAGATAACTTGCAAAACAAGTAACAATTGTGCCTCAAATATACTATGTATTTTACTACTTCCTGGCACTTATCAGTATATATGTTTTTGAACACCGTACAAATGGTCTTGTAACCGTAGAAGACTAGTTCCTCATATCAAACAATCATTTGGGAGAGAATAGTTTCCAATCCACCTCGAAATGTGTTCCAAATGTAGTGATACGATAGGAATAGGATCTAATCTTATTCACGTAGAAACTTCCCTGTTAAAAATCACCCGCTCATTTTGGACTATTATACATAAATTTGGGACCACTTGACAATGGACACTCTTATCTCTATTCATACCTGCCTGTGCTGCACCTTTCGCCGGTGACGGAAATAAGCAATAGTTTGCAATGAATTTATCCGCCAGTCACCTTCTGACAACTGTCATGTGACTGTGGACCTAACTACATATGTCTTTATTATTCATTATCATCTTATAATAAAGTGGTAAAATAACATTCATGGCAAAAAATGAAAAACATTCATGGCAAAAAGCAAACAAAGTTTGAGTAAAAAGGATTGATAGATAGATCGCATAAAACATGCATTCGGTTCATGCACCAGCATTCAACTTTACAATCCAAATCCTTACCTCTATCTGATCATGTGGTCCCTTCTCATTCTCAACCGTTGATCTTAAATGCTTTCACCTTTGACCTTGCTAATCAACGGTTTCACAAGAAACCCTTGCTATTAGGAATAACCCCACACATCATGGGCGGTCTCCAAATGCTGATAATAATAAAAACACATCTCCATCGTAATTATACTTCATTGTATAGATATTTTTACATTTTCATATATTACATATACTAGTATGTGGACCCGTGCCAAGCACGGGCTAGAATTTTGCCATACTCAAGGTAGAGAATATTGTGATTTATCTAGTGCCACCTAAAGCTCAACAATGGATAAAAGAGTGGAAGTCGAACCAAAATCAAGCGAAAAAAAACTCATACCTAAGCCTTAAAATTTTGGATAAGACGGTGCATCATATATTCTCACTTGTGTGTTTTCTCTTTCTTTAACGTGTCGATCCACAACAGTGTTGACTCCTCAAGAAGGCCCAACAGTTGTATCATATCCGAGTTCAACATTGTGGGGGAGCAGGAGTGGTTTTTGGTGGTGGACCACACACACGGAGAGTTCAACACTTAGCAGTGAGATGTTAATGTGTCGAGTTAAAATTTTAAATTGGATGCAAGATTAGATGTTGCGCAATATATAAGTAAGATGACCCATATATCTTTTAAGACTTTGAAAATGAGATGATCCATATACCTAATGTTTTAAGACTGTGAATAATGATGTAATGGCTATCTCACTTATGTGGTTACTCTTAACCGAATATGATGATGCAATTCAATGTACGCTCCCACATAAATCTCAATATTATGATGATTTATATGGTTAGATTTTAGGTATCATTAGTTTAATTTTCTATCTTAAATTTTAGTTTTTGGATATCATTCATTTTAATTCAACTTCTATTATTTTGAATTCTTTTACCGTTGATCTTTGGTAGGATCAGACAATGAAAAAATATATATGTGTTTTGCTAAGTTGACAAAATATATGATTATTATCCTTAAAAAATACATATTTATTAGACATTTTAAATTGATCTAGCATTTTCTAAATGAGTATGATATTTTGGTAACATAATTACCCAATAATCTCCAATGATCCTTCAACAAATTCATAAAATTAACAGAAACTCATTATTCCATATGCTATCATAGGTAAAATACACACCCCTTTAATTCTTCCCTTATCATTGATATCATGTTCAAATTACTTTTTCATTTTCTTTCTTTTTTTAATTTATTTTCTCTCTTTGCAAGAACAAATGGAACAAAAATATCCCTATATGATGAAACCCACCAACCCATAATTTTTATCATGTTGTTTGTTTGATCTTATTTGACTATCTCATCTGATCACAGACACAAAGAGTCACACAATTAAGATAAAGATGATAATGTGTCATGTGTGAGTTAAACATCTACATTTGAATTTGATGCAGTAGTAGAAATTGTGCAACATATAAGTGAGATTTCCAATACACTTAATGTCTTAATGTTTTGGGTGAACATATGATGTTAATTTCACTTGTGGGGTTTCTATTATTTAAGTGTGGTGATCCATTTACTTAATATATGGATGACATTTGCTAAAAAAAATATATTAAATATAAGTTTTTGGATGTCGTTCGCTTTCATGCAATTTTTTTATCCAACCTCCATGTTTTAAATATCTTCACTTTTGATCTTTGGTGGGGTCAATGAAAAAATGTAGATATGTTATGCTGAATTGATAAAGTACATGCTAATTAGACATTTTTAAAATCAGTTATGCTATATAGTACGGAGCTTTGCATACAAAAAAAGACGAAACTCATAGGTGTTTCACGCTGGGAAAATTATAATTCTGTATTGGATGGAATAAAGGCAGTATGGGGGTAAAAAATTGGCTGCCACGTAATGCATTTTCTTCCCTTAGCTTTTCGTTCCGTACTAAGAAGCATTTCTCTTTTAAAATAACGTGGCATTTTTTAATTAAGTCTATTTTTTAATAAAATAATTAATCATAAATTTCCAACTCCTTCAACTAACTTACAAAATTACCGGTAACTCATTCTATTTTTGATACTTCCTTTTCCTCTTTTCATGAAGGATAGGAACATAAACCTACCTCTATCAAACCATCATTAACCCACATTTTTTTTTACCATATTAGGCCTCCGCTTGACCTTATTTGACTATGTCACCAAATCACAAACGTAGATAGTCTCACACTAAGAAAGATATGTTAAAAAAAATTACCAACGAAAAAGAAAAAACAAATTATATAGATTGATTAATTTGTTGATGCAAATTTTTGCAAAAGTAAAATTTTGCTGTAACTTGATAATTTTCCACATTTATAACTTTTTGTTGATCATCGCTCACTCGTTCCTGAAATCAACATCTTATTTGTTGTCTTTTGAGGCGAATTCCTAATTTCAAAAGACCTTTTATTTGTGAAAAAGAATCTAGAAGAAGTCAAATATACATGAAGGGATTATCATATAGGATTATAAAATTGACACACAACTTAACATTATCCGATAAATACAGCTTCTTTTAGACCAACTTACTCCGAATAAAAAGGAAATCCCAAAAAAAAGGTGGATTCAAAACCAAATCCATTAAGCTACTAATTTAAACTAAAAATATACACTATTAAACAAATTAAAAATAAAATATCTCAAAATCATCATACACATGGAAGTTAATAGTGAACTGAGAAAAAAATTCAACCAATCCTATAATGAAGAACAAAACAGTTGGTTGAAAGTGTCATTTCCTATTAAAAATATATGTTGCTCCTTAACATGTAAAAGAGAACAATTGTTCAAGAAAACATGAACACTTAGTAATATTGTCCTTCTCATAAGGTGTGAACTTTATTTAAATTGTTTGTGTAAAAAAAAGGTATAGATAACGAAGAATAATCGGAAGAGATAAAAACATATGAGAATGAATCTCTTTTATTTTTTGGTAGAAGAATGAATCTCTTTTTTTTTTTTATATAAAAGAAAGAACAAATCAACATAAAAAAAGGTAAATATGACAACAAAATATATTTTAGAAAGAAAAAAAGGTATAGAAAGTAAATATGATTTTTTTTTTTTGAATTTTGACTTGAATACATGTTAATGCTTTTTAATGACATCTATGAGAGAATTATTGTGTGAACATAAAGAATTAGACACTTCATTTGATATCACATACATAAAAAGAACAAAAATAATAGAAAAATAATAATTAAAGAATCATTAGTTTTTAAATGATTATATCATAAGCATTGTTTGTGTGCGACCAAACGAAGTGTCTAAATCCTTGTGACCATCCAAAAACTTTTTCATCAATGATACATTATAATGCTTTGAAAAAAAAAGGAAGTAAAAGAAGTAGAAGAACAAATGCTAGGAAAAACAAATATTTATTCATATCCTTTAACCCAGACCAGAGGTAGAAATTTCTAATCGAAATTCATTCCATATTTGTGAATGTAAGACCATCCACAACAGAGCACCCAACATTGGGTGCTTAAGTGGGTCCCCTATGTCCATATCACCAATTTTACGGTAATAATTAATAAGCACCAATTTTCTCCAACCTAGCACCTCAAAAGGAATTAATAAATAGGCCCTTACAAATAACTCTATATTATTACATTTTTAACAAAATTTATTCATTTTACTAAGATTTATTAAATGGAACCCCATGAAAAATGAAGAGAGAGAGGGTGCTTCCATAACCACCCTCCTCCATAAGCACCCATATGTTTTTTTTTTTTTTGAAATTAAGCACCCATATGTTATACTCCACAATGAGGGTGCCTATTTAATGTGGTGCTAAATAGGTGAAGCACCCACCATTGTGGATGGTCTAAGAGCCTTCTACATGGATATGTATATTATCAAAAGATAGTAGAATAACCTTAAAAGAATTTATTGATGAAATGAATAATAAATTTACATGAATTTTGTAATAAAAAACGATGTATAGAGAAATATGATAGGCATTCAAATATTGCTTGTATAGTTGAAAAACAGTGTTAATTTCATCATTACTCGTATCAATCGTTTGTGGTCATTCTTCTTATGAAACAATTGAACATAGGGGAAAAACCAAAATAAATTGATTCAATACACACAAAAAGTTGAACGAAAAAATAAGAGGCACACACACACACGGGCTTAAGAATCAAGCACAACATGAATCAAAACAAACATAAGAAGCTAATATGTGGTTGAATTAGTTGCAGAGTGAACGCTGATAAGTGGCTGAATCTATCGTGTGGTGAATGATTCAACACTAAGAGAATAAGAAAAGTTATCAAAACATTTTCCAAGATTAAAAAAATATACTTAATAATGTGTAAGAAAAATAATTTTGCATATTTTATTTAATTTTGCATATGTCATGAATATAAAAATGGTTTTTATAAGTGTACTCCATGTTTTGTACCTATAAAAAAATTGTAAAGTAAAAATAAAAATTCGTTGGATGTGTGTGAAGAGAGACTAAGTAAAGAAAGAGTACAGAAATAATTCGAGTAACGTGAGTATATATAGTGAAGACATGACTATAAATTTGAATACAAAATAGGTACCCAAAATCAATACAAAATTATTGTCAGACGTTTTTATTTGCATTCAATACGTACAAAACATGGAGACTATAAATTTTTCAAGGGAAGACATTAAAAAAAATTGCATTGACTTCGACAACTTCTATAAAATATTAGTACCAAAGATATCATTACCAAAAAAGAAATAGACCACTAAAGCAATAGAGACATGAACAAATGGTAGCAATTAGAAAAAAACAATTGAAAGCAACTAATGATAGAAAGCAAGATTATGTGCAACGTGTACTTTGAAACTCTTGTAAGTTAGATGTATATTATAAAATAGACGGCGTATACATTTAAGATCCACTTAGGTACATAAAATGGGATTTCTATTGTGGATCTTCTTTGTAAAATGTGTTCACTCCCCTGAAAAATTGTGTACACCATGAAAGAGTCCGAGATCGAATATTAATCATAACATCCGATGAAACAATTTTGACATTTTTATTATTTGAGTTAGGAATTTTTAGGACTAATTTTCTCAAACTATAAAATTGTTTTAAATATATTATATATGTAAACTT
Source organism: Medicago sativa (assembly GCF_051527215.1). Lineage (NCBI taxonomy): Eukaryota > Viridiplantae > Streptophyta > Magnoliopsida > Fabales > Fabaceae > Medicago > Medicago sativa. The sequence goes on from NC_140753.1 coordinate 9,110,796, forward strand.
AAATATATCTATTCACACTGGTTTTGTTTAAGAAGCAAAAACAGAAATTGAGACAACAACATGTACTTGGGGAACCGCCGTATAGAACCCGCTCAAGGGGTGCTTCATCTCCAAGTGTCCAATGATTGTCCTATATTGGAGTGCTTAAGGTATTGGCAACTCGGACACAAGAGTTGTTTTCCGTCTCATAAACCATTGTTAATTATTATTGCGGAATCTTTGATTTTCGCGGTGTCGAACAGGTTCCGAATGTTTATTGATGATTTTGGTGGATTTGATGAAAATCAAAGCCATGTTGCTGGTGATGTTGACTTTTTACAATTCCAGAGACTCGTGCTAAAAGTTTAACAGAAATTGTTGCCCTTTTATTTTTCATTCTCTTTTATTTTCAGCTTCTGAGGTTTTTGGCTTAGTCCCCCTCTTGTGTATATATTTTCCCCTTTTTTAATAATTCTTTTGAGTTTGGCGGCATAGGATACGGGATGCGAACCTAGTTGAGATGCCGTTGTTTCCTCTTGATATTTGTCCTTTCTCCCGGCTTACAAAAAAAAAAATACTTGAAAAATGTAAAGTTACTAAAATACACCCAACTGGTAGGCACTATTGTTGGATGACAACTTTTTAATGTTCCAAACATACAACAATGTTTATAGTAACTACTATTCATGGAAATTAATCAAGCAAGTATTGACTATTTGTTTTTTACCGTGTATCCTTTAAGCGTAAATGGAGTCGAGTAAGACCACAATGAATGGGAAAGGTTTCTCTTAGGAGATTTAACATTGTTGTATATTTTAGACTATATTTGAACATATGATTTTTGATGAAGCTTAAGAAAATCTCTTACCATCCCATCCAAATAACCTTGAATAACAGGTATACATTTTTTATAATTGGAAATGAGTCAATCACAAATAAATTGTATAAAATTTTGAAAACTGTAAGGATGATTATAGACGGGTAACCATTAAAAAATGAGTAAATTGTATAAAATTTTGGAACCTACACATTTACCTATAGTAAAAAAATGTCACGATCTATAAGTAATTGTATTTTGTTTTGGCACAATAAGCAAATGTATTTATTAGGGAAAAATATAAGCAAACATTATACTGTTGTCTTTTTTACAGAGAAAATCATACAAAAAAAAGTTATGTTTATACCGTATGAATTTACAAATTTAACATCAATTTTTTTTTTTTTGGAAATAAATATAAGTGAATTGGATTCCTAGAACGCTTACAAAAGTAATTTTCAACCATCTGGATGAGTCAATTACTTACTAATTGAGTCAACTTTCATGGCTCAGAGATTATTTAACTTAGTAATTTTGATTTTTTTGGATTGATGAAAAAGAAATTACCTTAATTTTCCCCTTAATGATTAGGTCCGTATACGTGCATTTTGAATAATTTTGATACACGTTCTGAATTGGTTTTAATTTTGAATGCTTATGATTCATGTTTTAATTAGCGCATTAATAATTTGCGCTGAACAATTTGATTCAGTTTTGAGTAGAAAAAGTGTATAATATTTCATAAATGTTAAGATTGTCTTTTTTATGCAACATAAAGATTAAGAATTGATGGATATTTAAAATATATAATCTCATTGACAAATTTGAATGTGTGATGAAGAATATGTTTTGCTAAAGATAAAAAGAATAGGGGATAAAAAAAAGATAAAAAGAATACCATTTGTGTTTAATGTGCGTATTAATGGTCATATTAATTTGTGAATAAAAAAAAATTACGTAAGCAGTTAATTAGGGAGAAACAATACACATGTACTTTTGCATATTTAGTTTCATTAAATTAAAAAAAACATATTAAAAAATAAATGTGAAATTATGAAAAGGTAGCTTATGACCTTATGTTTACAAACATATTAATAAATAAATTTAAAAACATATTTGAACAAAAAAAAAATTAAAAACTTATTAATAAATAAATGAGAAACTTCCTTAAAAAAAAAATAAATGAGAAACTTATGACCTTATGTTTACAAACATTGATTACAGATTTTATTTTGAACAAATACATTAATGATTTTTTATTATGATATTTCTAAATATAAATCAATATAAAAGTGTTAAATTCAATCAAAAACACATAAGTGACCAAAAAAAGGCAATATACATAAGTTTTTTTTTTTTGTGTAAAAATATAATAAAATTTAGATAATATATATTTTTCAAATTGTTTTGTAATTATATAAGTTCCTCTTTTAAACAATATCATCATTCAATTTGTAAAATAATAATTCGAGTAATATGATAAAACAATATTTTTTTTTGAGGAAATATGATAAAACAATATTGAAATCAAATAAACAAATAAACTAAATTGACCACAGAAGTTTATAAGGTAAATATTTATTTTAAGGTAAGCATTTTTTAAAATAAACAAATATATTGAATTGGTTAAATAATAAATAATAATACAAAACATTATGTACAAAAGAGTTTTGATGTTTATAAAGATGACACTCGTTTCTCTAACATGATATGAAAAAACAAAGTGTATCTAACACATATTCAAAAAAACAAAATATAGCTACAAACTACAATATGTAAAGCAAACAAATGAATTGGATCCTTCAAAAAAATGAATTGGTTGAATATGAAAATAGATGACAACTAAAATACAAATGTATAATCTTCCATTAAAGTGTTGTTAATCTTCTCATCCTAACTCTGTATCTTATCATACCATGAGAGTTCTCTAACAGTGACATGGATTTTCTCAAAAAAATAAATAAAACACAATAGTTAGAAAAATAGTTATAATCATTAAGACACAAAAAAACACAACAATACGGAAACTACTATAATAACGATTATTACTAAAGATCATATTTTTTCAAAAATAAATAAATTGCATAAACAATCAAATATTGTTTGCCAAACAAAATATTTCTCATTCACACAAAAAAAAATTAGCAACCAACGATTGACAAAAAAAAAAGAAGCAAAGAAACTAATAAGAAAAAGAGAATACATGGAAGAAGCAATGTAATTTGCAATGGTCTTTCGAATATCATTTATATAGACAATTTTGCAAGGGTATTTTAGTATTTTTGTTTGATACCAAGCACATTCAAAAAGGAGTATTTATAACGAAATCATTAGAAATCTTTTTCTTTTAATTTTGTAACCTCTCTTTGTGCTAATTCCATCAAGCATTTATATTGATATTGTTCATCATCCTTTTTAATAAACTTCTAAAGCAAACTATTTTTTTATTCTCTATTTTGGGTTTTTTTTTAAAATTACAAAAAAAAATATAAGAAAGTAATTTTTAAAAAAATGTAAGGATTCATATTTTTTTTATAAGTTTTATACATTAAAACAAATTCAATAATTTTTGTGCATATAGACACTTGATATCTAAATAATGTTATAACGATAAATCATCATCATCATCATCATCATCATCATCATTATTATTATTATTATTATTATTATTATTATTATTATTATTATTATTATTATTATTATTATTATTATTATTATTATTATTTCTATTCAAAATTACAAAAATAATATCAAAGTCATACCTTAAAACAATTTAAATGAAATTAATTTTTTTAATGGTCAGATTGTCATTACCTATTTCACTAAGCCTTGAAATTTGAATTTCAAATGGAACATCAAGTTGAAATTTGAAGTTTTAGGTGTATTAGAGCATTAATTAGAGCATTAATGATGATTAACAATTTAGAGTGCCACGTGTACTTTTACAATTTTTCAAGGAAAATATATATAATAGAGATTTTGTACAAAGTGTCCTTCAAAAAAATTATTTTGTACACAATGGTTACACTTTACAATTGTAAAGACTCATTCCTTAAGTAAGTTAGCACCACATAAATAACAAATCTCTTCCATTAGAGTTGTAACATTTATGTATTTTTTTTTATAGTTAAATTCAAATTCAGGACTACTGATACTTAAAAAGAGACATATATCTTTCAAAAAAAAAAAGAGACATATATATGAAACAATATTGGTGGCAAGTATGAGTTATAAAAATAAGAATGTATAACAATATTATATAAGTGAGATCATCCATATACATAAATGTCCTAATATTTTTGGTGAATATGTCCGATTTCTCTTTGATGATCATCTCCACACACACAACACACACCACCAAATGATCTAATAGTGGTATCATAGTATGCTTACTAAATGTCGAAAATCTAATTGATAATGTATGGCGTCTAGTTGATGTGATGAGTGTTAACAACAATGTAATTGCATGTGGACAAAAAAACTTATGTTTGAGGGGAAATATACCCAAATGAATGGATAGAGTCACATTTGAGCTGCAATATATTTTGAGACAAGTGTAAGTTAAAAGTCTCACATTTGATAAAAAAAAAAAAGTGAATGTTGATCAGCATATAATTTAGATGACTCGTGTGCCTAATTTCTAAAGGTTTTTGGTGAAGATGTAATTTTAAATTCTCTTTATACATATGATTGCTCTTAGACCTATGTGATGCTCCGTCAGACTCTCTTGATGACCAAACAATGGCATACTAGCTATTCATCGATCATTCATGAATCATATACTCTATTTGTTCTACATAAAAAAATGTTCTAAAACGAGTGTCACTTTCGATTTTCATTGTGATGCTCCCATTTTCCCATTAGAATTATCATATTTGCAACCAAAAAAAAATGTCCCAAAACAATTGTTATTTTTCAATTTTCATTGTAACATTAATTATTTTTTTCTAAATATATCATCTATTAATATCATGTGCATCAATCTCAAGCTATTATTTTTCACTCTACATATTATTAATATTAGGTCAAATGCATCTAAAGGTCCTTTAAGTTTTTCGTTTTTCCCAAAGTGATCCTTTAAGTTTCAAAAGTCCCAAACAAGTTCTTTAAGTTTCAAAAGTCCCAAACAAGTCCTTTTAGTTTTTGAATTGTTTCAAACAAGTCATTTTAGAGGATGATGGTGATGATTCAGATGATACCAACAAAGAGCATTATCCACCATTTGCCATACCTAAAAAGATGACTAATTTTAAGTGGGTGTTAGGAGCCAGATTTGGTACCAAAGATGAGTTCAAGGAAGCAATTACCAACTATGCTATCTACAATAGGACTTGTTTGAGACTTTTGAAGCTACTAATAGTTAATAAAGATAATTTGGTACTTCTTAGTTTATGTTTTCTTTCAAAAAAAAAAATTCTTAGTTTGTGTTAAATGGCCTAATATGACAAAAAAAAAAATTAGACGGAGAGACATTATTTTCTTTTGGTTGAGCCCTTTAATTAACAATGTGTGTATCACTTTCAACTTTCAAGTCAATATTGTTCACAGTACATTCAAGTAAAAGTGAATACACCAAATAATTGATCAGGTGAATCACTCCAAAGTTGCTATAAAAAGGGCTTCCATTACCCTGCTAGAATTGGTGCAGTAGTTGTTGGTACATTACAGAGATAATATAAACCTGAAGTACTTTCTGCACTCTGCAATACTTCTACACTATTTTATACTATTCTTCCCCTTCATCTCTCTACTGCAAATTCTACTTTCACACCTCCCACCTCTTCCCATACTCTGCCACTTTCACTTTTACTCATCCTCCCCATTACTCCTGCAGCCTCTATTTTTCTGCACTTTCTTTCTTCCTTCCATTCCTCCTTGTCTTCTCTCTCAGAACATTCATGGATGAAGACATACTGAAAACTTTGGGAAATGTTGAAAGCAACATGGACATGATGACAATGATGATGCAAATGGAAAAGTTCCCTGATTCATATGAACCTTTTTATAGCAACACCAATAACAACACTCTCAATCTCAATCTCACAAACAATGATTTCCCTTATGGAAACTCAAATGTAACTTCATCACTCACACCTTCATTGATCAATCCACCATTATTGTCTTATCCTCTTCAACAACCAATGACACCACCGCCGTCGCTTCAACCCAACAGAGTTCAAATCCCATCAGGAAGAACCAACAATTCTTCATTCTCCTATCCCGAGAAGAAGAATTCAATGGCAGCAATGAGAGAGATGATATTTCGAATGGCGGTTATGCAACCGATTAACATAGACCCAGAAACCATTAAACCACCAAAGAGAAAGAATGTGAAGATTTCAAAGGATCCACAAAGTGTAGCAGCAAGACATAGAAGAGAAAGAATTAGTGAAAGAATAAGGATATTACAAAGATTAGTACCTGGTGGAACAAAAATGGACACTGCTTCTATGTTAGATGAAGCTATACATTATGTGAAGTTTTTGAAGAAACAAGTTCAAACGTTGGAACAAGTTGGGGCAAATAGACCTTTGAATGTTGTTGGGTTTCAAGGAGTGGTTTCTAATGCTAATTTTAATTATTCTTCTTTGCTTAGAGGTTGTTCATCACCTTGCCAAATGGTGGGTCCCACTTCCAAACAAATGCTTAGTTGACACTTCACAAAGATACTGAGAGAAATTTAAATTTGTTGCCAATTGATATTTTGAATTATTAACATCAATGAATTTGATTCCATATCCAAATATATTACATATTGAAAATGTATGCATCAATGATGGATATGGTTTTTTATGGTTAAACTTTGAATATTGTAACCAAGTGTTATATATTGTCATTGTTTAGATTTTTTCCATTTCCAAAAGATTAATGGAATAAGCTAATGGATGAATTTGTGTTATTGTTCTCCAATTTTTCTAGCTATATACTTTTTTTTTTACCTTATGACTTATATCTAATCAGAAAGAATATCATATAAGTGTTTGAATAAGTATCTTTCAAAAAAAAAAAAAAAGTGTTTGAATAAGTAATAGCAAGAAAATCTTTTGAATGATAGTATAAACTAGTACAGGTTCAATGATATATAAAACTTTGACCGATCTAGTAGACTTGTAGTACGTATGTTGTTTTTTGTCTCCTAAATGTCCATCAATCTTTGGTCAACATGTGCACCCAAAAGAAAAGTCAATAGTATTATTTTGAGTAGATTTTCTTCATTAATTATTTTTAAGCATTGGACCTTAATTTCCATGTTTTATAAATTTGAAGGCTAATTACATAAATAACCATATGTATTTTGATCGACTTGTGCATATATATGCATGCAAATATATGTTAATTCGCACTTGCATCGTGATTTTTTTATAAGTTAACTTAAATTAAAATAGTATATAAAGGATGATACTCAAGATCGTTTATGCATATGTGTCAAATTATATTATAGTATAACTAGAAGACAGACCAAGGGATCACTAATTCTAAAAAATACCAAAACCTCTCTGCCCTCAATGCAACCAAAAAAAAGACAAGTCAATCTTTGTCCAAATTTAGGAAACGGATATCCTTCCAAATGGAAGTTTTTTGAAGTAAAATCTCATCCACTCATTAGTTTATATCTTATGCGGTCACAATCATTTAAAAAGAATTGTTATGTAAATTAAGTAAATTTGGACAATTCAGATTTTAGTTGGTTGATGAATGGATATTTAATATGTTACGGATTTGAACTTGTTACATTTCATATTTCAGTTCTTAGTGTATGAGTTTTGTTTTTAGGCTCTTTTGAATCAAAAATATCATTGAACAATAATTGAATGGTGAGGATTTCCATTAGAATGTCTAGGTGAAATTCTCTCGAGAGAATCTCATCCCTAAATTTATGATTTTTGTATTGTGATTTACACTATGTAATTACATTTATATGTGGAAAACTTGCATTGAATGGCGAGGATTTTCATTGGAATATCGCGGTGAAATTCTCTCGAGAGAATCTCATCAACAAATTTATGATTTTTGTATTGTGATTTACTCTATGTAATGATATTGATATGTTGAAAACTTACATTCATAACACAATTTTGAATTGTACCCTTATACACCTTGTGTCGGGTATAATGTGTATGGTAGTAATATATTCCATTTTGGCGATTTAAAAAAAAACACACACACACACAATTTTGAATTTATTATGGTAAAGGCAAACACATTTCTGTTTATTTTGTTATCTACTTTTCATTATCTCTATAAAAGACAATACAGTGCAAAAATATGTAAATTTTAATACGTAAATATTTTTATTCATTTAATGCATCTTAAAAACAAATATTTAAAATGAATCGCGTATATATAAAACATTGCATTTATGTAACCAAAACAAAAAACATTGCATTTACACGAGTGGTAGTACTGAACTGGTCACACTTTGAATACATCCCCTTTTAATCATAAGAATTTTGTGCCACAAAGTAAGATGACCATATATAGCAGCGAATGTTGTCTATATCTTTTAACGCATAGTGAATTGAGGATAAGTCATATTGGACTAGAAAATTGTGATTTTAAAGTGAGTTTACCAGAGAAAATTAAGATGAGTGATCATATGCATTTTATACGTAATTGCTATAGCAAAATACAGTGCACATTTATAATTATGCTGTGTTGTGTGCAATAACAATTTTGAGGAATTCCTATTTTATTTGAATGTCTGTTGTCCATTCAAGTTTGGCAAGCAAGTGCTCTATGGCATGAAGTCGAAATTATGCTGAACAAAATTATAATGTGGAAGGTGCTATTTTTATTTTGTTACAAATGCTAAATAATTAAGGACCAAGCTGCACGTTTTGCATCTATTTTATGGAGTATTGCGAAATACAAAAATTTGAGCATTTGGCATGAGGTTACGGAAATGAGTGGACAAATCTTGGAGAGAGCTTTTCATATGGTCGTGTTGATTGGCAACATGCAAATATCAAATTTGAATTGGTCATGTTGCTGCCAATAGTGCAGTGTGAGGAACAAATTTAGACGGAAGATTGAGGTATAATAGTGCAAGTCATACCAATTGGAAGTAACCGCAACTGGTAATTGTAATTATGATGCATCACTTTCCTCTCAATAGAATGTGCGAAATTCAACGAAATTGTAAGGCAGACACGTCATTTGCATTAATCTTAATAGAAACATACTATCACATTTTTTGGTGGAATACATGGGATGGTAGTCATTCGTCAAAATTCGTTGGTATGTTATTCGCACCAATAAGCATTAGTACCTGTTTGGTTGCACGTTGCAACCTCCAAAACGTACGTCTATGAAATAGAAACGTGATTTTCCCATAATATTTATGTTTGGCTTCGACAAAAGATAATTGATTTTGAAGCCTAGAATTGAGTTAGCAAGAAGCTTGTATTCTTAGCTTCTGCGATCAGTAGAATCAATTCTACTGCTTTTTTGGACAAATATTTTATATTATGTCTTTATTTCTCTATATTGCCCTTATTTATATGTAATTTACGCAAAGCATGCTTATTGTTATTTTGCTTATGGAACTATAACATTATTTATTTTTATGTTATTATGGCCAACTATTTCTTCTTACACGGAACCATGCTTCTATTTTTTTTACGCACAATCCATACTTACTATTAACTTTCAATTATTTTCTGTTATATTCCAACCAAAAAAATAAATATTTTCTATTATGTTATTATATTGAATTTTAAGTTTATTATATAATTTGACAAAAAATAAGTACTGGTATAATATGGATTTTCTTAATGGAGTATAATATGAATTGTTTCCGTCAAAAATAAAGTGTAATATCTAAATGTTATAGTAGTTCTTCAAAAATTAAATAATAATTTGTACACAATTGAATTCCTTTAAAAAATCTGCACCTAGTTTTAAATACAATCAAAACCCTTTTTGGTAATTACACATTCAAAAGCAATTTTGATTCAAATTATCCAAACAACATAATTTGATAAGAATCAATTTTACAGAAGTGTATCCAAACATAAATCAATTTACATTCAACTCACTTTTAATCAAAATCAATTCTCTCAAAATCAATTCAACCAAACTCAATTCTAGCTACCGCAGAACCAAACACACACTTAGTCTTTAAGGATATATTTGATTACTTATTTAAAAACTTTAGTATGGAATAAAATTCTAAGTATGTGATTGATCATATCAAACTTTTGAAAATGATAAATGCATAACTAATAATAAGGTAGTGTTTGACCCGACTTATTTTAGACTTTTTTACTCTATAAAAGGAGAAGTTCAGCCAAACATATTTTTTAAGAAGCTCTTGATAAAAAATAATTGATTATTTTTCTTGTGTAAAGTTCCGTTTGGCCCGACTTATTTTAGGTGCAGAAGTAGCTTTAAACTTAAATGTAAAATTAAGAACTTTAGATATAAAGGTAAAGATGTTTGGCAAATCTTGTTTTTTCTGTTCCAAATTCCAAATACTTTGTTTACTTTTAAAGCTACTTCTACACCTAAAATAAGTCGGGTCAAACGGAACCTAAATCTAGAACGTATACCAGGTTAGATTTGATCTCAAATTTATTTATTTTTTTAATTAAACCAGACTTAATTCTTGCAAAGTTTAAGTTTGTATCATATATTTCTACCCATTGTGTGAAGTTTAGATATTAGTGTTGATTGTCAAAATAAAAAACATACTATATTTTAGAAAATGCTAACGAATGATATATATGAACACTTTTAAAGACTTTAAATACTAAATTTTTATAAAAATTTAGCTCATAAAAAACTATATGCTATAACTATTAATGGCTTAAATATGGTATTGGTCCCTGCAAAATAGGCTAGTTTTGGTTTTAGTCCCTGCAAAAAAAATTTATAGTTTTTGGTCCCTGCAAAAATAGGTCAGTTTTGGTTTTAGTCCCTGCAAAATTTTTGTTTTTGGAAATAGTCCCTAACCCCAGTTATGTAATAAAAAAATATTAAAAAATTCTGGAAAAATGAAAAATTAATAAAAAAATTAAAAAATTCTGGAAAAATGAAAAATTAATAAAAAAATTGAAAAAAATATTAAAAAATTCTGGAAAATTGAAAAATTAATAAAAAATATAAAAATTCTGGAAAAATGAAAAATTAATAAAAAATTGAAAAAAAATATTAAAAAATTCTGGAAAATTGAAAAATTAATAAAAATGAAAAAAAATAAGAAAAAATTTAAAAATTCTGGAAAAATTAATAAAAATAAAAAATGATTAAAAAAATAAAATAATCTAATAAAATGAAAAATAATGATAAATTCTGAAAAAAATAAAAAAGATTATAAAATTCTGAAAAAAAAATTCGAAATTTTTTGGAAAAAATTAAAATTCTGGAAAAATGAAATTTTCGAAATTTTAATAAAAATTTTGGAAAATTTAATTAGTATATATGTCGAGCTTAAGTTTTTTCAGTGTATTTATTTCCAAAAAAATTTCCGGGAATTTTGTGTATTTATAAACCGAGAATAAGGGAAAAAATATGTGTATTTATAAACCGAGCTTAGGTTTTTTGTGTATTTTTCGAAATTTCGAAATTTTCATTAGTATTTTTTTCCAGGAATTTTTGTGTATTTATAAACCGGGAACTTTTGTGTATTTATAAATCGAGAATAAGGGAAACTTCGAATATATACTAATCAAAATTTCGAAAAATACTAATGAAAATTTCAAAATTTCATTTTTTTTAAAAATGATTAATCTTTTTAATTTTTTTCGAAAATTTCGAAATTTTTTAGATATTTTCCAGAATTTTTATTTTTCATTAAAATTTTATTTAGAATTTTTCCAGAATTTTTATTAAAATTTCGAAAATTTAATTTTTCCAGAATTTTAATTTTTTTTAGAAAATTTCAAAATTTTATTTTTTCAGAATTTTTTAATCTTTTTATTTTTTCAGAATTTAGCATTATTTTTGATTTTATTAGATTATTTTATTTTTTTAATCATTTTTTATTTTTATTAATTTTTCCAGAATTTTTAATTTTTTTCCGTACTTTTTAAATTTTTTTCCATTTTTATTAATTTTTCAATTTTCCAGAATTTTTTATCATTTTTTTATTAATTTTTTATTTTTCCAGAATTTTTTAATTTTTTATTAATTTTTCATTTTTCCAGAATTTTTTAATATTTTTTAATTTTTTTATTAATTTTTCAATTTTCTAGAATTTTTTAATATTTTTTTATTAATTTTTCATTTTTCCAGAATTTTTTAAAAAATTTTTAGTTTTTTTATTAATTTTTCATTTTTCCAGAATTTTTGCAGGGACCAAAAACTATAAAAAAAAAATTTGCAGGGACTAAAACCAAAACTGATCTATTTTTGCAGGGATCAAAAACTATAAAAAAATTTTGCAGGGACTAAAACCAAAACTGACCTATTTTTGCAGGGACCAAAAACTATAAAAAAAATTTGCAGGGACTAAAACCAAAACTGGCTTATTTTGCAGGGACCAATACCATATTTAAGCCTATATTTCTACCCATTGTGTGAAGTTTAGATATTAGTGTTGATTGTCAAAATAAAAAACATACTATATTTTAGAAAATGCTAACGAATGATATATATGAACACTTTTAAAGACTTTAAATACTAAATTTTTATAAAAATTTAGCTCATAAAAAACTATATGCTATAACTATTAATGGTTCACGTCTATCTTGCCGTCACACACTCCCATACTTTTCTAGCTGGTCTTTTGAAATAAAATAAAGACGTCGGTGGCTGAGGATAGAAGAAGTAGGTTGCCTCCCGTGGCAAGGTCGAATAATTTTGTTGTTCATGTCTCAAGGATCATACCTTAGAAATGTTCCATTTTTTTCTTACACTATGTGATCAAATATTATCTAAGACTATTTTTTTCATACTTTAATGCTAGTATATATTATTTGCTTCAAAACAAAATCTAGTATATCAAAAGAAAAGGCAAGGTGAGATGAATATGGAGGGAAAGGGTTCTAGCGAATTTAGCCCATGTGAAAAAGGGTCCCAATATATCCAATGAGATTAGATTTTTAATTATTATATTTTTGGGAGAGAAAAAAAAAAAAAAGTAAACAACCAAGAGGACTCTGCACTTTGCATATGCGTTAATACGCTCTCTCTTCACTTTGCAACCCTCTTTCTATATTGGGTACATTGCATTGTGTCCTCCTCTCTGACACATTGATCCTCCTATATCATATTCTTATTTTTCCACTTCATTGGCATTTATATTGGGCAAGGTTGATCTCTTTGAAGTCAGTTGGAAGTTTGATATCACAACGAGTATGTTAGAAATATATTTATATACCGTAAATTTATAGAAATTACAAATTGTCACTTTTAACAAAATTACCGTGGATTATTGTAATTTCGACATATCAACTGTGATGCTTAAATCAGACTTAGTATAAATATAAAAACTCAACTCTTGTGTTGGAATTTAATTTTTTATTAATGGAATGTGCAATGAAATAGAAGTATAAATCATTTTGTTGGAATCAAAAGCTTAAACTTAGAAAAAGAGATTAAAAAATTATATATTAGATGTGTTATATGTAGCTACGAATGGATTCGTGAATATCATTGTGAACACATACATGTTTGCATTTCAGATCAATTGAGAAAAATAGCAATTGGTGGTTGACTAAAACCATGGGTCAGATGGACTCTTTCTTATTTATTTCTTATACTCCCTCCGGTCCTTTTTACAAGAGACAAATTGGTCAACTAAAGTTGACGTATTTAGTTCATAATATAGACCAAATACATCAACTTTTGTTGACCTATTTGTTTCTTGTAAAAAGGACCGGAGGGAGTATTAAGGAGGGCCGAAGTCTAGTGGGAGAAATTACACGGAGATCATATTGTCACTAAGTGACTAACAAAAGAAGGACAGTAACTAAAATAAATAAGGTCTCCAACCAACAAGCAATCGAAATTAACCAATGCATATGCACACCGGTTAGCTTCCTGATACGAGTGTTTCACCATCACCTCTCAATCTTATGAAATAAGGTTGTTGATCTTACAAACCAAAGACAGACCAACCGGGCTTCCCTTTCTTTTGCAAATGGTATTTGAAACAACAAGATAGTCAACATTCACCTCCACCCGCTTGGAACCCATAACTTCTCACATAATGTAGGCACTGCACGACCCAAGACTTTTCACAAAGCCTCCAAACTATTCACCATTGCAACATTGCAGCACATCACCACAATCAGATGTTTCATTATCTTTGCTTGATCCATTAGTATTTAGCTTAACCCAACCAAGCATTGGAGGGTTCCAACCAATTAAACGCTCTTTACGGTGACACATAACTATTGAGAAAAACTCAAGTCCCACATTGGATAGGTAGGACTCTTATTAAGAGTTTATAAAGAGGAGGTACTCCTCAGCTCATAAGCCGGTTTTAAAATGAACATTCGGTAGTTATTTACCGAAGTTAGAAAATAAAGTTTTTTAAAATGTGGGGGGCCTAAAAAGAAATGTTCATATAATTTACTTATGTAATTGCAGACAGGCTTATAATTTGGGCCGAATGACAATTTCATTTTAAAAGGCCCACTGTCTTCTTAGGGAAGTACAATACAAAATGGGGAAAATTGCTCTTTTAACTTTCAAAATTGCTTTTTAACGACCTTAAAATACCAAATTACTATCAACAACAGCATTTAACTTTGCTCGGTTTCAACTGTAGTTAACTGCCGCTCACTAAATGAACCAACCACAATTAACTACAGCTCTCATAATGACCAACGGCACTCAAGTACCGTTGATACCTCTGCCAAAAACTTTCAATTTGTTATGATCTTCTTTCACTTGAAAGCAAGAATAGCATGCAGCTTACTCACACTCTCAATTGCTCACATTGTGACACGTTTTAATTTACTCACACTTCTTTAAGTAGGAAAAACATGAACAAATGTTTATAGGTTGAAAAAGAAGAACCCATTTGGGTTGGTCTGGTGGTATTGGCTTGGGACCTGGGAGTGTGTTCCTCCTCAGGATCTCAGGTTCGATTCTCCCAGATGCCAATTTAGGTGGGCTAATTTAGCTTCTTCAAAAAAAGTTGAACTCCCAGATGCCAATTTTGGTGGGCTAATTTAACTTCTTCAAAAAAAGTTGAAAAAGGAGAAAGAACTAATTTCCATTGGGGAAAGGTGGAAAAAAGCTCTTCATGTTTAAGGAAAAGTACCACAGATTCACTTATCCATGGTACTTGCTTTGCGATTTCAGTATACCTCTTGAATTTTCAGATTTCAAAGGGCCTAACCGGTTTAATTCGTTCATCATAAAATTAATTTACTCACCAATTGAAAAAAAAAACTAATTAATGGTTAAACTAGTCTAGGCCTTCCATGACTTTAAGAACTCCAACATTAGTCTAGGCCTTCCATGACTTTAAGAACTCCAACATGATACTAAATTCTAACAAACAAAAACCATGAACATAAACCTTGAGCAAAACTTCTAATCATAGAATCAAACCCTGTCATGTTAATAATAAGAATAAACAATAAATAAAGATTGTTGGGGAGTCTGAGGAGCGTTGAGAGCAACAATGAACTAAATGTTAAGAGACACCACACTCTTACCCAAAACCTTAAGGCAATGGATTTATGGGTCTCCTCTCTTGTATATCCAATGTTTTCTTCATTTCTAATCGATGTGAGACATTATCACTCACACTTGATTTCCAACAATCTCTCTCTCAAGTGTGACTCACCCACATCACTAGGCTGATCCACACTAGGATCCCACTCCCACTCCCCCAGCAAGCATGGCCATGCTCTAATACCAATTTTTTGGGGAGTCTAGGAAACGTTAGGAGCGACAAGGGGCTAAACGTCTAGGACGTGCTAAGAGAGAGACACCACACTCTTACCCCAAAACTTTAAGGCAGTGGGTTTATGGGTCTCCTCTCTTATATATCCAACGTTTGCTCCATTTCTAATCGATGTGGGACATTATCACTCACACTTGATTTCCAACAGATAGACATGGCTTGATCACTTGAACCATAATAACAAGAAAATGATCTTTTGTTTGATACCTACAAATAATAAATCCAACACTGAAAAATTGGCATGTAGCAACGACACTTAAGTGTCGTTGACCATTAAATAAAAAATTTCCAACAAAAGTTAATTATCATTAGTTAATGAGCGTCAATTAATTATCTTTGAAAGCGAACGATAATTAATTATTATTGCAGGTATTTTGGTATTTTTAGAGTGTTAACTAACAATTTTTTAAGCTAAAAGGACAAAATCCCAAACTGGGTTTACATGTCTTGAACTTTCTATAAGGGGCCCAATTCATCTAGTTTCAATGTTGCAATCGAAAGGCAAATTTTTTTTTTTATAAGCAGCATTATATTTTAGGTGTAAATTTATATCTTATATGTCCAATTATATAGATTAATTCTTTAAACTGAATAGAGTTGCAATGGGTAAAAAATCCCTCTACATTTAACTACATTTAACATTTTTGCATTCTCAGAGTTGGATTAACTCAGTTTTATTTTATAGACAAATATATCATTATTTATAAATTCAAGACCTCCTCCTTCAAACTCCTTTAACGTCTCTTAGTTTACTAATCAAACTATCAATGAAGGATGAAACTCAGTGTTATTTGAACATAAGAAAATAAATAGACAATAATCAATACAAATTTTGAGAGAGAGTGAAAATAAATAAATAACACAGTAGTATCTTTATACTGTACTGAACTTTTTTTCCTTTAAAACACTACTTCTCTTTTTCTACTTGCAACACCTAGTCTTTCCACCCTAAACTATTTTAAAATCATGTTTTATTAAAGGTAAAATATGTTTTTAGTCTATAAATATATCAAATTTTCGTTTTCGTCTCTCTGAAATTTGTGTTAGACTTGTAGTTCCTTAAAAAAAAATTGTCACTACTTTTAAGGTAACTAATGTCTAGCCTTCATATTTTTTAATGAAATTTTACAGAAACGTGTAAAATATTTTGAAAATCTCTCCAAAAAATAGATTTTTTTAACAAAACATGAATTAAATATGAATTTTTATCCAAAAACATAAAATTCATATTTAGTTCATGTTTTATTAAAAAAAAGTCTAAATTTTTCGATAGATATTGTCATAATATTCTACCTATTTATGGAAAAATTTATTAAAAAATATGAAGGTTATATACGAGTTGACTATAGGGATCAAAAGTGGTGATGAAAAACTTTTAGATGACTAAATATCTAAAAAAAAAAAATAACAAGATCAAAACAAAAAGTTGATATATTTATAGGGAACTGATAGAATATTATTGTCATTAATCAATAGTATATTTGTAATTATTTATATTTAAACCTATTATTATTGTATATATGTCCCTGACAAACATGAATAAGACAGCAAAAAAAAGCAATTTTACAATAGAGAATACGTTACGGTTCTCCTCTTTCAGGAACAAAAAACATGTTTAACCCTTCAATCATATTAACACATGCAGAAAATAACACAAAGGAAGATAACTTGGCGCGCAAGACAACTAGCTAAAGTGCATTTGTAGTTTACAATTTCATTTCACTTGTAATTTCATGTGCATTTAGTTAGTTAGAGTTATCATGAGCTGGCACTATTGTATATATAAACTGTTTGTAACAACCTTTCACTATCAATGAAAACAGTTTATCTCTCACTCTCTCTTTCAAGCTTTTTTCACCACCTTCAATGGCGGTTTCATCTTCTTACATGGTATCAGAGCAAGATTCGTCTTGCTCTGCTTCCTCAATCAACACTACTCTGATTTCTTCTCATTGATTACGTGCTTCAATTCATAGAACACGAATCATATTTTCTTCAATTTCTGTTTTTGATTTTTCCTCTTTCTTCTTCGTTACAAGTTCTAGATCTTGATTCAATTCTTCTTTTATTCTATATCAAACTCAGAATTCACTCAATTTTCTGTTGAATCATGGTAAGAAACAACAATAATCAAGATCAAAGTCTTGATCCTTACTTCGTTCATTCTTCAGAGAACTCAGCAACGGTGAGTGTTACACCACAGTTGAATGGTGACAATTACCATGCTTGGTCCATGAAGATGCGAAGAGCTCTGGCTATGAAGAACAAATACAAGTTTGTTGATGGTTCTATACCTATTCCTAATGAAGATGATCTGAACCGGAGTGCTTGGGAAAGGTGCAACAATCTGGTACATACATGGATTATAAACTCTATTACACCTTCTATTGCACAAAGTGTTGTTTTTATAGAAAATGCAATAGACATGTGGAATGATCTGAAAGATAGATTCATGAGAGGTGATAGGATTAGGGTTGCACAATTACATCAAGAAATTGCTAATTTGAAGCAAGGGAATCATAAAATTACAGATTACTTCACTGAAATGAGGGGTCTATGGGAAGAATTGGAACAATATAGACCAATGCCTCATTGTAATTGCCCTATTGCATGTACTTGTGCTGCTATGAGGAATGCAAGAGCCTTTAGAGCAGAGGATAGAATTATACAGTTCTTGATTGGTTTGAATGAAGAGTATCAAGGAGTGGCTTCTCAGGTTTTGTTAATGGACCCTATGCCACCAATAAACAGAGTCTTTTCTATGGTGCTACAACAGGAAAGAAAACTACAATATGGTGTTGTTGCTACTCAAAATACACCACTTGAAGACACTAATAGTTTGGTTAATGCTGTGAATGGACAAAAGCAGTTTGGTAGAGGAAGAGGAAATAACTCTTCTCAAGGAAGAGGTAGAGGAAATGGAAGGTATTGCACTTTTTGTGAAAGGACAAATCATACTGTTGAAACATGTTATAAGAAGCATGGCTATCCACCAAACTGGGGAAGAGGTGGAGGAAACTCTTATGCAAATATGGTTGATGGAGATGATGCAGAGAGTAAAGTGGCATCTACATCATCAAGCAGAAATGAAGAAAGTTCAGGTATCAATCTTACAAAGGAGCAATATCAGAACTTGATGTCTCTACTGGAAAAGAGTAATTTGGAGACAAAGTGTTCAGCAAATGTGGTAAAAGGTATCAATCTCTACTCATCTAGTGGAGGTAATTCATGTTATGCTAATTTTGATAATAAGCATGATGATACTGGATGGATTGTAGATACAGGAGCTACCCATCATACTTGTTTTGATATGAAATGGTTTAGTAATTGCACTAAAATTGAACCTATTAGTGTTAATTTACCTAATGGAAATACCACAGAAGCAAATTGTAGAGGACAAATAAGATTGACACAGGAGTTGAGTATAGATAATGTCTTATATCTACCTCAATTTGCTGTGAATCTAATTTCTGTCTCAAAACTGATCAAAGAGCAAAATTGCATTTTGCAATTTGAGGCTGATAAATGTACTATACAGGAAAGGAACACTTTGAGGAAGATTGGTTTAGCTGAAGAAAGAAATGGTCTTTACTACTTGAAGACTGATGCTGAGAATCATCAAGTTTCAGTTTCAAGTGTATCAGCTTCAGAAAAATTACACAAAGAACATGTGCCTGATGGAGTTCTATGGCATCTCAGGCTTGGTCATCTGTCCAAGGATAGAATGACATGCATGAATAAAGTGTATAGCTATATGACTACTAGTCAACACATTGCTTGTGATGTGTGTCAAATGTGTAGACAAAAGATTTTACCCTTTCCTGTTAGTGATAAGAATGCTAAATTTCCTTTTGCATTACTTCATTTTGATATTTGGGGACCATTTGGTACCGCATCTGTCCATGGTCACAAATACTTTCTTACTATATTGGATGACTGTACAAGACATATTTGGATTGTTATGATGAAAAATAAATATGAGACTTCTCAGAATGTGAAAAGTTTCATTTCAATGGTTGAAAGGCAGTTTGAGTGTAAAGTGGAAATCATTAGGAGTGATAACGGGCCTGAATTTTTGTTAAAAGATTTTTATGCTGAGAAAGGAATTATACATCAGAGGAGTTGTGTATATTCTCCACAGCAGAATGGTAGAGTGGAAAGAAGGCATCAACATATACTCAATGTCAGTAGGGCTTTGATGTTTCAATCAAAATTGCCTAAGAAATTTTGGTCTTATGCTGTTTTGCATGCTGTCTACCTGATTAACAGGATTCCTACTAGAATTCTAAACAATAAATCCTCCTATGAAGTCTTGTACAATGAACTACCTGATCTTAGTAACCTTAAAGTTTTTGGATGCTTAAGCTATGCATCAACATTACCAGTCAACAGACATAAGTTTGACTCAAGGGCCAGAAAGTGTGCTTTCTTAGGTTACAAGCCAGGCATCAAAGGTTTTGTCCTTGTTGATGTTAATACTTCTGAAGTTTTAGTTTCCAGAAATGTCAAATTTTTTGACATGGAATTTCCTTTTCATTCCTCCAGTATTACTACAGTTCCATCTCCAGAAATTTACTTTGAAAGGCCAGTCAATTCTATCATGCCTGAGAGTAATATAGGTGTGAGCTCAGTTGAAGATGATTTAGAAGCTTCTCAGGGAGACTCTACTAGTGATACAGAAGAAAGGAATGTTGAAATAGCACCAGTTTCTATCAGAAAGTCATCCAGAAATAGCCATACCCCATCTTACTTGCAAGATTATGTTTGCAATTCAATAGATGGTCACTACTCAATAAACAACTTTGTTAACTATTCAGCTCTTTCTCCCAAGCATTTAGCTTATGCTTACTCTTTGAATACTGAGCTTGAACCCACCAGTTTTCTTTCAGCTAGTAAAGATTCAAGGTGGTTGACTGCTATGCAAGCAGAAATAGAGGCACTCAATGTTAATCACACTTGGGTGTTTGCTGATTTGCCCCCAGATGCCAAACCTATAGGTAGTAAATGGGTGTATAAAATCAAGAGGCATGCAGATGGTACTATAGAACGCTTTAAAGCACGCTTAGTTGCACAGGGGTTTAATCAAACTGAGGGTCTGGATTATTTTGAAACTTTCTCTCCTGTTGCAAAATTGTCAACCATCAGAGTATTGCTTGCACTAGCCTCCATTCATGGATGGTATTTACATCAACTTGATGTAAATAACGCATTCCTTCATGGAGATCTGCATGAAGCTGTCTACATGAAGGTTCCTCAAGGTGTCACCTCTCCTAAACCTGGCCAAGTCTGCAAGCTCTTGAAATCACTCTATGGTCTTAAGCAGGCTAGTAGGCAATGGTTTGAGAAGCTTACACATTTTTTGCATGCTCAGGGGTTCACTCAAGCCACTGCAGATCACACACTATTCACTAAAATCACTGCAACTTCCTACACTGTGATCTTAGTATATGTGGATGATATAATCTTGGCAGGAACGTGTCTCAAAGAGTTTGATTCATTGAAACAGGCTCTTCATAATACATTTCGTATTAAAAATCTAGGGGAACTTAAGTTCTTCTTAGGTTTAGAGGTAGCACGTTCTTCTAGAGGGATCTCTCTATGTCAACGCAAGTATTGTTTAGAACTGCTTGCTGAAGCAGGTTTTTGACTGATTGTAAACCTGCCTCCACTCCTCTTGACCCTTCTATTCGTCTTTCTCAAGATGGTGGCTCTCCTCATACTGATATCACTGGTTATAGGCGTTTAGTTGGAAGATTGTTGTATCTTACAACTACCCGGCCAGATATAGCTTTTGCAGCTCAACAACTAAGCCAATTCATGGCCTCTCCTTCTGAATTGCATTATAGAGCAGCTCTTAGAGTCCTACGCTACTTGAAACGTTCTCCAGGCAGGGGTCTCTTCTTTCCTCATTCATCTGAACTTCAACTGCTTGGCTTCAGTGATGCAGATTGGGGTGGATGTGTGGACACTCGTCGCTCTATATCAGGCTATTGTTTTTTCATTGGGCACTCTCTGGTTTCCTGGAAATCCAAGAAACGGCCAACAGTCTCATGTTCATCTGCTGAGGCAGAATACATAGCATTGGCTTCTGCCACCAGAGAACTGCAATGGCTGTGTTTTCTGCTTCATGATTTAAAGCAAGCTCCTTCTCGTTTGCCTGTACTCTATTGTGACAATCAGAGTGCATTGCATATTTCAGCTAATCCGGTTTTCCACGAGCGTACTAAACATTTGGATATAGATTGTCATTTGGTACGAGAGAAAATTCAAGCTGGAGTTATGCGCTTGCTACCAGTTACCTCCCAGCATCAAACAGCTGACATGTTCACCAAGGCATCTGGCCCTAGACAGTTTCATGAGTGTATGCTCAAACTAGGGATGGTAGATATCTACCAACCTCCAGTTTGCGATGGGGTATTAACACATGCAGAAAATAACACAAAGGAAGATAACTTGGCGCGCAAGACAACTAGCTAAAGTGCATTTGTAGTTTACAATTTCATTTCACTTGTAATTTCATGTGCATTTAGTTAGTTAGAGTTATCATGAGCTGGCACTATTGTATATATAAACTGTTTGTAACAACCTTTCACTATCAATGAAAACAGTTTATCTCTCACTCTCTCTTTGAAGCTTTTTTCACCACCTTCAATGGCGGTTTCATCTTCTTACAAATCAATCTTTATTTTTATTACTTTTATTGGTTTCCAATAATTTGAATTTTTTACTTACATTTAACTTGTTTCTAGAATGCACGGTGAGTAGTGAGTTTATTTTGAGTTTTGAAATA
Source organism: Medicago sativa (assembly GCF_051527215.1). NCBI lineage: Eukaryota > Viridiplantae > Streptophyta > Magnoliopsida > Fabales > Fabaceae > Medicago > Medicago sativa. The sequence goes on from NC_140753.1 coordinate 9,133,248, forward strand.
TCGGAGATTTTTATTTTTAGAAAAGCTAATTAATTTACTTACTCTTAATTTAGGAGACACGTGATGGTAAAGACTTTTAAAATTTGGAGATTTTGTTATATAACTTATAAATGAAAATTGTAAAATTCGTATTTTGATAAGGGTTTGTCTAACATGTGCAAACTTGCACATGATAAGGATATTAAAAGTAACAACTTTTTATTGAAAACCACAATTATTTATTAAAAAGTTATATATCTAATATAAAATGCACAAGTTCCTATACAAACTTACTACTTTAAACTTCTTATCATGTGCAAATTTGCACATGTTAGAAAAACCCTTTTGATAAATTATAAGGTAGGCTATGATTAAATTAACATTTTTATTGTAAAAAAAAAAATTATACTATTATTTTTTCAATCATATGTGTTTTCCACGCGTCTTTTCAATGATACTTTTTGCTCAGTATATATAATCTGAACTCTTGTATAAAGATTTTCGAATTATACAATCTTAAACTTAATGAAACCCGTAAATAATGTTGTAATTGACATAAAAGTCTATGTTAACCACATTACTGTCCCCACAAAAACTACTTCAAAGTTTGCTTGTTTATGATATTTCATACCTAAGCAAGCAATGGTTCAAACATGGGATAGTTTGATAACATATTTTTATACTTATTTTATACCATGGTTTTATTTAAATATGTATTAGTTTTTATTAAATTTTTAGAACTATTTTACTACTTTTTGTTTATTTTCCAATAAATAGATAAGATTTAGAGATTGTGAAGAATTGATGAAGAAATAGTGGAACACAAGAAATTGAAGTTTGGATCGGCAAAGAATCAAATAATGTTAACGGAGTGCTTCTTCAATGTATTGCAAGTGCAAAATAAATGTCACTTTGCCTATTTTTTGCAAGAGTAATTACGTAAGAGCATAAATCATCACCATAACTCATGAAAGTTGGAAAACTAAAGAAAGATGAAGTCAGTGGAGGTTACGCCACTCGTATAGCCAACTATTAGCATTAAAATTAGATGTTTTAATTTGTGCATTCCAATGATTTCTTCGAATTATGTGTACTTAAGTCCCGTGGCTACCGAAATGCAAGATTTTAGGGTCCCTTGTGCCTTTAAATTGACTTGTAAACTTTGCATTTAAAACCACCCCTTGTTGATTGTAAACATTTAGCATAATCTTGTACTATCTTGTTATTTTCATACTCCCTCCCTCCGGTCCTATTTACAAGAGAAAGTTGACTTTTTACATACATTGAATAGTTTATGTATCTAGTCAAGAATCTAAACCAAATACATAAATTATTTAATGTATTTAAAAAATTAATTGTCTCTTGTAAATAGGACCGGAGGAAGTATTAATAAAGTTTGGGAAATGTTTTTTTTTTTAAAGAAAAGTTTGGGAAATATTAATTTGTGCTCTTATGGTACATGTTAAGAATTCCATTAATAGAAATTATGTATTGGAAATTGTGTTAATTTATTGTTTAAAATATTTAATATTTATTTTTTTAATAAATCCTTACCCTTAATGGAATGACATTTATGTTTAACATGTGTCATAAGGGCATATGTTAAGCATTAATTTCATTTCATTAATTGTAAGAATTTACTGAAAAAAAATTTAATATTAAACATTTTGAACAATAAATTTACATAATTTCCAATACAAAATTTCTATTAGTGAAATACTTAACAAGTTAGCATTTCCCAAGTTTTATTTCTTGTTCTCCTATTCTTTGAGGGATATAGCCAAACTTAGTTGAAGTCAGTGTTCCGTAGTTGAGATCAATTCAAAAAGGTCTTTGTGAAAAAAATTATTTCCTCTTACCATGACCACGCATATTAGACCTCAAATCACAGGCCTCCTTATAAAAGAAAGAGAATAAACAACTGAAGTTTTAGATAAGTTCAAATAGCTGTTGGAAACTTGCCCACACCATTGCCCTTCAAAGGTGTATCTTGATTATGTTGATGGTGGAGGCTAACATGAGGGAGCCAATAGGTCCCTCATCTAGTGAGGGAGCAAAGATGCTTTTTTTTAACCTTAGGATTAAATAAATGGATTGGATTTTCTCCACATCAGCAAGAGAACACATGCACCTCTCCACACTCTAACCCATTACAATCAAAACATAACTCATTATTGTCCCACATTCAATCATTTTTAGATCCACACTTCTCCGTCACTCCCCGTCGCCGGCAACCTCTCCGGCACTCTCACCGGCGATTCTTCAAAAATCTTCCTCAAACACTACCGGCTGCGACCTACCACCATCTACAACGCTTTATCTACCTCTTTCTTTTCAGATCGAAAGTTCTCTTTCTCTCCCAACTCACCGTCGCCGGTACTGCGACGACATTTACCCTTTCTCTTTCTCACTCAACTATAACAACCGCAAGTAACGGCGAGCTCAAAAGAACAAATAACTACGAAAGTTATTGTCCCGCACGAAAAATTTGCAGATCGAAACTATTTTTTAGTCACTCACCATCACCGGCAACTGGTAATTTTCCAATTATTTTTGTTTCCTTCGAAATTGTTTGAATCCTTGAAATATTATGCTAGTTGGGAGTAAAATCTGTTATGCTAGTTGGGAGTAAAATCTGTTATGTTTTGTTTGAATTCATGTATTAGATTGATAATAAAACGACAATTTAATTTAGAATTAAAAATTTAATTTAATTGTTGTTTAGGGGCATGGAATACAGAGCTTTTGATTGTAGTCAATTTATTGATGGAAGTCATGAAGAAGGGGCAGACATTGGAGAAGATGTTAGGCTTGAAGAGGGGGAATACAATGGTAACATGGAAAATGATGGAAGTGGTTACGAAAGCGGAGACAATGGTGAGTTTGAAGAAGATGGAGGTAGTGGTCAACCCGGAGATGATGAAGGGGTGAACTATGGTGACATGGAAGAAGATGGAAGCGATGAAGAAGTAGTAAACTATGGTGACATGGAAGAAGATGGAAGTGATGAAGAAGTGGTAGACTCTGGTGACTTGGAAGAAGATGGAAGTGAGGCAGAAGGGGTAGACTATGGTGACATGGAAGAAGATGGAAGTGACGATGAAAACCAACATATCCAAGTTGATAGTGCTGATGACATTGCGGCATTGGACCTGACTGGTTTAGGGGCTCTATTTGTAAGGAGAATTGAGTTTGGAAGCCTAGAGATTGCATATGAGTTCTATAAATCCTATGGAAGAGCGAATGGATTCACAGTTCGCAAAGGCAAGTTGCTATATTGCAAATCAGGAGAAGTAGTGCAACGCACATTTGTTTGCCATAGAGAAGGATATAGGAAAATGAAAATAACTGAGGCGAATAGAAAGCGTCGGCCAAGACCTTATACTCGATGTGGATGTCAAGCTATGTTTCGGGTACACATAAACAGTTTCACAAATCGCTGGTCTGCTACAGTTTTTAATAACCAGCACAACCATGAGCTAGTATCGCAGGAACATTGTGGACTGCTATCTTCACACTGCGTAATGACAGATTCAGACATAATGCAAATGAACAATATGTTAAAAAGTGGTATTTTACCTAATCGCATATATGCTTCATTTGCAAATCAAGCAGGAGGATATGATAAAATTGGTTTCCGGAGGAAAGATCTGTATAATCAATTAGCGAGACAACGGCGTTTGCGAAAGTCAGATGCAATTTCTGCATTAAATTATCTTCGTGGATTGGGTTCAAATGATCCCATGATGTTTTTCAAGCACACTACTGATTCTACAGGTAGACTACAACACCTGTTTTGGTGTGACGGAAAAAGTCGTCTTGATTACCAAATTTATGGCGACGTAGTCGCATTTGATGCAACATATGGTAAGAACAAATACCATTGCCCTTTAGTTGTGTTTGCTGGTGTGAATAATCATAACTCTACTATTGTTTTTGGTGGAGCTATTGTTGCTGATGAGAAGGAAGAAACTTATGTCTGGGTGCTTTCACGGTTCTTGGAAGCAATGTCTGGAAAGTCGCCAACTGCTGTAATCACTGATGGTGATTTATCAATGAAGAATGCCATAAAACAAGTGTTTCCAAATGCTTATCATAGACTGTGTGCGTGGCACTTGATTCGCAATGCATCGTCCAACATAGGCGATCCTGCATTTGTGAATGAATTTAGAAAGTGTATGTTGGGTGACTATGAGATTGGAGAATTTTCCAGGAAGTGGGCTGAAAATGTTGATTCATTTGGATTGCATGACAACAATTGGATCAAAGAAACATATATGAAGAGAAAGGCATGGGCAACAGCACATATACGTGGCCACTTTTTTGCAGGCTTCAGAACTACATCTCGATGCGAGGGGTTGCATTCAGAGATGGGGAAGTTTGTTCATTCTCGTTACAACTTGGCAGATTTTTTACTACACTATCACCGTTGTCTCAACTTCATGCGGTATAGAGAGGTCCAAGCAGACTTTGAAAGTGATTATGGTGATCCTGCTCTCATTACAAGATTCCCTAAACTTGAGGCCTCTGGTGCGAAGGTATTTACGAAAGAGATATTTTGTAAATATCAGATGTTAATCAACCGATCTTCTGCCATGGTCGTAACTGGATCGAAAGAAACATGTGGGTACCACATTTATACTGTTAGTAAGTACAGGAGACCGGACCGGGAGTGGCGTGTATCATTTAACCCTTCAGAAGAAATTTTCAGGTGTGCTTGTCGGAGGATGGAGTCATTTGGAATTCCATGTGAGCATATCATTGCAGTTTTGGTTTTTACTGATTTTGCTGAGTTGCCTGAATCCCTTGTATTGAGTAGATGGACAAAGAATGCTAAGGATGTATTAGGTAGCATCTCAAATGGTCGTCCGACATATTGGGACTCGCACCATGCAACAAGATACGGAGCATTGATGTTTAGATGGGGGAGATTGTCTAAATTAGTCGTTGACAACGGTAATGACTACAAAGAGCACATGGACATTGCGGCTGCAGCTATTTTGAAAGCCGAACAAAAGAGAGGCATAATAAGTGATAACACGACAAACCTTGAAGAGGACGTGGTGGAAGAAAATTTGCAAAATCCTGTTTCTGTCAGAACCAAAGGTAGAGGTGGTGGTGTTGGCTCCACTAGTGGAACAAACAATAGGCGTGTCGCCCATTGTTCTGCATGTGGTGATCCTGGTCATAATAAGAAAACATGTTTGCGAAGAACGGGTGGCACTCAAAATGTGAACAATGTTGATGAACATGTAAGTATATTTTAAGCGGATTTTTTTTTTTTTTTATAATATTATGAGTGATGATTCTGAATTTATGTTGTTAAAATGTTGTATTTCAGGAACATGCGCCGGCGGAGTTTATGCAGTTTATGTAGCGAGAGTGTTGTGATGCTACGTAGTATATTATGTATTGAAGTATAAGTCACTTCATTCAGTGATGTAATGTTATGTATTTGAATTTGTGTTTGAATGTTGGATTTAGTAAAGTGATGTAATATTATGTATTTTGAATACCGACTCGTGACATAACGTCGCTAATCTTAATTGAATTACATCATTACAGTACTTGTTTACTATTAGATAATTTCTCAGATTGTTTCAATCATATTACTAAAAATGGTTTGCCCGAAAATAACAATCTGGATTATAAGTCCTACAATTTAAACAAACAACACAACCAACAATCATACAATTAAAACCATGATATCGTTACACAATAAACACATCCACCAGTGTACCAAAACAAACTACAAAGTTAAAAAATCCACATATTAGTTCAGTGCCAGAACATACAAATTAAGATACACAACAAGCAAGTGCTTAAGATAGACATCAATGCAAACACATTCATACTGCTTTGCGTCGAACAATGTCCACATACAAACGATCAACAGGGTGGTCAAGGTAAAAGTTCAACACGTCACCAGCCTTCAACTTGTATTGCCTAAGAAAATCAAACCAGCCGCCAACCAAATACCTCTTCTTCCGGACTACTTCTTCAGTAATTATTTTGCATTGATAAACTTGCCCGTTTTCGATGTGGATAAGTTCAATCGCCTCTAAGCCATTCTTTAGGGCAAACCTCACTGTCTTGTTTGGAAAACGCTACATAAAAAGGATATAAAAACAGTTGACAAAGTTATGACATACATGTAAGTGGACCACATTACAAAAATGAGCACCAAAAATAACAATTCGAGACACATACCATTCCTTGAGGATTCTTCTTCCTTGCCATAGCTGCTGTTACGCGAGTTTCCCAATCGTAGTTCTCGTAGCAATCTGGTTGAAGATTACGATGCAGCCAATCATCACCTTCGGATTCTTCATCATTTTCAGCACCATCATCAATTTCAGCAGTTCTTGAATCACCACCACTCTCAATGTCATCCTCGGTGGTTTTTTCTACCATAACTTCTTTATTGGTAGACTTTCCCAATCCTTCAGCCACAGGACCTGCAATGACCAACTTGAATCTATTATCCTTAACCAAATAATCAAGTTGAACTTTGGTTGGCACATGAAATTCAAGCATACGTGCCACTGTTTTTCCAGATTTGATGTGGGATTAGAAAGCAGAAATTGTGAGTTCAACAGGTACATTTACTCCATTAGGTAGATCAAGAGAACCATGAGGCTGAGCTCTAAGTTCTTTGAACCAATTGTGCACAAATGAAAAACTCAATTCAATTTCGTCCTACAAGTATAAAAAAAACACATTAAATATGGTGTTAAAATAATAACACCTCTCCAATCAAATAATGATAACAAACAGTAAGCTCATGGAGATGCCATACCCGATTTGGATAAATGATTGACTGGTAGGATGTGGGAGTAGATGATTTTTTGTAACATAAGTAATGTAAATTAGATTGAGTTGCATGGATAAGATAAACCAACAAAAAATGTTTATTCTTAACCACTAATAATTAAAATACCACCTTGAATGTGACGCCATGGTGTCCTTTGAGAGTGGATATTCGTTGTTGCCTCTCTTGGGGAAGGAGATGTTGCCTTTGTTTGAGCTGAACTGATGTTTGTGGTTAGGGTTTCCTATTGAAGTTGAGATGGGTTTTGATGGGGACGTTTATGAAGTATAAAAGGTTTGGTGGGGTTAGTTGGGGTTAGGGATGGGGGTATTAAGGTTTGGATTTGTTACCGTTTTGAGGTAGGATGAGATGGGGACCATTTTGGTATTTGTCTTCTTGTGGTTTATTCAAGTCTAATAAGGAATATAAAATGGGCCCAACGATGTGTGTGTTGGTGTGTGTGTGTTGGTGGGGTAATAAGTTTTGGATTTATTCTTGCTTGCCTACCCTCTTGTGCTTCCAAGTTTGCACAAAGTGTGGAAGCATTGGCATTGATATTGATATTGGCACAAGGGAACTTGCAAAGTGGAAGACCAAATATGAGGGACATTGGCATTGATAATTAGTTGGTTTTTCTTTGTTTGGTATGTTACGATCTGATGTAGTTTTGTAGTTTTTATTGTTTTTGGGAGCATGCAATGAACCTTTGTTTTGGTTGTGTTATGAATGAGAAAGTTTAGATGGAGAAACATTTGTGGTTTGTAGACCACAAATAATGATTGATATAAAACATAACAGATGCATTGTTTTAAACCATTACACCAAACTAAAGTAAACTGTTAAAAGCCATCACACCAAAAGAAAGGCATTGTTATAAAGCCATTACACCAAAATAAGGTCATTTACTCCCTCATTGATCGTTAAAAGCCATTACACCAAAACAAAGTGATACACACAAGCCATTACAACACAACAACATAAGTTCATACCAAAGACATTACAACAAAATAAAGTGATACACACAAGCCATTACAACACAACAACATAAGTTCATACCAAAGAAATTACAACAAAATAAGTTCATTCTTCTTCATCGTCAGTTCCAACTTCAATAGGATTGATCACCAAATTACCCGGTGCACCTGATTTTGGCTTTGGACCAAGATAGCAGGTCCTTCCACTCCTTCTCAGCCTGTTAAAGTTGTAGATTGGCACCTTGCAATTTGGTTCCTTTCGAGATCCATCGCAAGTTATTCCATTCCATTTGAGGGGGGTCTTTGCCTTCTTTTTAGATTGAGTAACATCAGTTTTAAGCTTTTTCTGTTAATGAAATAATCATATTCAGTTACATATTTAACATTAACACTCAGTGGCGGAGCCAGAAATTTTGATTAGTGGAGGCACCATATATATAGTTTGTAGCATTAACTATATATTTTTGGAAGCATAAATATACATCACAAATATTCTCTACTATTTGTCATTTTTTGAAAATGATATTATTGAACTCTTGAAGTTTTTGATCAACCACTAGATAGAACAATTGAACTTATTAGAAACTTTCTCCAATTTGCACTTTGACTTCTTTTTTCTCCAATTTGTAAAACCTTAAATTATTAATTAAGGCCTCACCAATACCACTATTTCTAAATAGTAATGTCGATCATTGTTAGAATTTCAGATGCTTTTAATTAAGTATTGATTCATCATAGACCACTAGTGATACTTTGGTGTTATCAATTAACTTTGCAAGATTACAACGGGATGAGACAATGGTTTGGCAAAAATTCATGTTGTAAGTAGAAAGACTCACCAGAGCTCTCTATATGCAGTTAGTTTTAACTTTTACCTTATGAATAGAAAAACATCAAGCGTGTATAATTTAATAGAACTATCAATTACTATGAGCCACTATAGATGTAATAGAAGTAATAAGCTTAATTGTGATCTTATAATTTTATCAAGGCTATCATCTCACATAATATAGTTGGTCTAGCATACACATATTTAGCAGTACCACATAATTACCTCTGCTGGAGCCTTCAATTGAGAATTACGAGCTTTAGAAGACCCAGAACTAGCAGGATTTGTTATACCTCTAACTTCATCTTCATCCGTACTTGAATCACCTTTAACATGATGAATCCCAACAGAGTTCGACATACTAATACTTGCACAAAACAATAAAAAAACAGCTTTTAAATAACAATCAAATATTATAATATATGTCTCCCACAAGCAAAATCACTTACTCACCTCGCAGAGGAAGCGTCGCCGTCAATGAACTAACGAAAACGAATCGAACGGATATAAATTCGAAGGAATTGAACGGGTAAACAACCTTAATCGGGTCAGATCAACATCGGAATAAATGGATCGGTGAAGAAGAATATGATGGAAGAATAAGATGAAGATAACGATTGAGGAATATGAAGGAAATGGGGAAATTGGGGAAACCCTAATATGTTACCCCTTTTGTGCACTTTTTTTATCTTTTATTTTATTTTGACCAGAAAGTGTCCTTGTTTTATTCTTTTTTTGGTTACATCCCTTTACCATAAAAAACAAATCGTTGCATAGCTTAGGAAGCATTTTTTTTTTTTTTTAGAAAAGGCTAGGAAGCACTTGCAAACATATATTTTGGGAAATTCATTTTAGAATAAGATGTTTTTCTACTTGCAAACATCCCTTTTCTCCCAAAATTAATACTAGCTTCCTAGCACGTGTCCGTCTGTCCGTTTTTTCTACTGCGCTAATGTATGTATTTACTTGAATGCGTTTTTTTGTATAAATTAATATACACTATATGATACACAAATAATTCTTTAACACCATGTAGAAGAGTAATATATAAAACTTATTACATAAAAAATAAAAATTTGATGAATAGAGATGTTTGACACTAAGAAAGGTTTGCTCTAAAAAATTAAAATGTTGGACAATGGAACAGAGTGGTTTGAGACTCAAGAACACAACCACATTGATAAAAATAAGTAATTAAACTCCAACAATTATCTCAATATCATCAGTAGAAAAAGAAAAGGAAAAAGAAAAATATTGCGAGGTAGAAAAACTCAATATCATCACTATATGTTCTCCGTGTAATTAAACTCCAACAATTATCATCAGTAGAAAAAGAAAAATATTGCGAGGTTGAGGCCACAATAACAAAAACATTCATTCAAATACGAAGCCCGTAAATTTTCATTCATATTGCGAAGCCCGTAAACATGTCATGAAAAAGGAGTAACAACCTGTAACAAAATCAAGAAATAAAGGGAGAAACGTGAATAATGATTATATTTAAACAAAACTTTATTTTCCTCCTTTGCTAATATTTAATATGCAAAGCTAATATTTAGATGTCATCTTTCTTCATATTTAGCATAACATGAATAATGTCATAAGGATTAAGGAGTTCACCATACACATTCAAAAACAATTAAACTAATTTTACATAAAATTTTAGGAATTAGGACATATAAAACACATAGACGGATAGATGTTCATAAATTACATTCGAAAGAAAAGACTCAATGATTCATACTCTAATGTTTTAATCCCCAATGACTGTTACATAGAGCCTATCCGGTGGATTCTCAACAACAAAGAACAAGGTATCACCAACTTTGAGATGCCCTTGCCGAACATATTCATACCAACCTTTTCCAATGTATTTCTTATCTTCAATTGTAGGAGATGAACGGATTTCGCATTCAAATAATGTACCATTATCTTCATCATGGAGAACAATATTACTTTGATTCACATGAAAGCTTCGAATGGCAACGTGCATAGGAATATGCTGCACACAAATATGTCAAATGAATTAAAAGGTAAACTAACATTAAATACAACGTATGAAGCATGAAATAGTTGATTCAAGATACACAAACACACCAGAACATTTTTTGCTTGAATCAAAGAAGTAGTAACCTTGACCATCCAAACATAGTCATCAATATGGTCAAAGTTAGCAATCCATTCTCCAACAAGATCTCCTATTGGTCCATCAACCACTCCCTCGTCTTCATCTTCAACGGGGTAAAAATTCGCGTAAAATTCAGCCAACTCCGGATCGGTTTCAACGCTGTATTTAATAATTTCATTAACATGAATCAGAGTTGAAAAGATAATTATATAAAAAAATCTGGCATAATAGTATGAGGCCATTAGTTTAAATAAATAATATGTTGTTTTATATGTGAAAAGTTAGATCAGTTAGTGCTACAACAATAAAGCAAGCTTATGCATATATGAACCAAGAGCAAGAAATGTTGAATGAGCCAAAACAAGTTGGATTTCTTCATTATCCACCAAATATCATTTAGAATGCTACAACAACTAAAGTGAACTTATGATTATATCCTTACCAGTAACCACGCAAACACAAAAAAAAATAAAGGAGGGTGTAAAAAATTGAGATGCAACCTTGAAGATGAAGTCATTGGGTCCTTTGAATGCTCCTTGTTGAGGAATGAGATCTTTGTTTGAGCTGAACTAGGATGTGTGTGGTTATGGTTTCTTGTTGGGTGGCCTTCTCTTTAAAGGCAAGATGTGTGTGGGGTTAGTTGTGGGGTAATGAATTTTGTATTTATTATGAAATGGGGACCATTTTGGTTTTAACTTTGTTGGAATGTATTTCTTTCAAACAAAAAAAACTTTGTTGGAATGTATTGAAACCCAAAATAGAATATGAAAAATTGGCATTTAATTGAAATTGGCCCAACTTATTCTTTTTCTCTCAAAAATTGGCATTTATATATGCTCCAAATTCATTCCAGCCATAGAGCCATAGTGTCCCTACTGTCCTTTTCTATCATATCTACTTAACCGTATGGCAAAGTCTAACATGTGAGTTACACTAAACCTTCTCTCAACATGAAAAAACTTAATTTAAAACAACACAACACATCATTCATACACATATATGTCCTAGTTGAGACTACATTATCCTTCTATCAACAAGAAAAAACTTCATTACAAAACACATACCACATGATTCATAACAACATAAAATGGAAAAAGACAAACTATTAGATGATTCAATAAGACACGGCCATAACCATAGTATTCTCTGATTCATCCATACTGAATGCGACAAAATCACCTGCTTTGATATATCCGTTGAATAATTCGCACCATCCTCGAAAAACAGTATGTTCCATACCATTGAAATCTATCTTCCAAGTGTGTTGTGTTTTTTCTCCGGTAAACGGTAAGCCTAAACCTTTCATCCTCGGATAGTCCTCGTTGTAAAGTTCGTTAACGACTCCATAATAAATGGTTACAGCTAACTCTTCGGGTAGAACTCCATTAAAGAAGTTGTCCACCACAAACTTAGGGATGACCTACATACATTAAGATTCAATTAAATTAAATTATTATTTAGATATTTCCAAACTATGCAACAACATAAATGGTCAAATTTCACTTAAGTTAGAGTATATTACCAATGGTTTGCAATCCTTTGCCATTGATTCAGAAATAAAAAATCGCCACATGGGGTCATGACCCCAATAACCACCATATCTTCTTGGATCGTTAGAATCAATTTTCCCCAGATACTTGCCCATTACTTTCATCTCAAAAGTACCCTCTCCAACTACTTTCAATTTCATTATGCCAATCTTTGTTACTTGGTACATGAACCGTAGTCGTTTTTCGTTGATCCTTAAATATGTGCCTCTATGATTGTTTGCAATAAACCCAATGAAACAGTTACCACGATCATCTTTGACAACCACATCGTTACCAAGGCGGGATTTCCATCTTTCGTAAAACCATTTAGGAATGTATATTCTTTCCTGTGCATAAAAACTCATGCTAAAAATATTGATTAACCATAAACTAAAGCTACAATGACATTTTCGTCCGAGATTATTACCGTGTTTTCAACGAACCAAGCCGTGAATTCTTCCCTATTAAAATGAAACTCTGCAAAGTTTATTGGATATGCAATCAAATATCAGTTTGTCACAATCAATTTGGATAACCCAAATAAATCCATTTGAAAATATTATTCAAAAAAGGTTAAGACTTAAGATAAACCCAAAAAAATCAATTTTAAAAACTTCAAAACCCAAACAACATTAAGTTATTGAAACTATTACCTTCTTTAAAAGACATTTTCAGCGAGTGGGTGAGCTTAACTGCATTTCGTTCCATTTGTTGCTGGAATGATAACAAAATATTAGATGCTGCTTTCTCAATTTTAGAACACACCAATAACCCTAATTGAACATTTGAGTTGAAATACATACCCATCTCTCACTGTTGGTAGGTATAGGGGTCGGTGGATCAAATGAAACCCTTAAAAAAGAGAGACCATTAAAATTAAAAATATAAACATGGTACACCATCAACAAAAAACCAAATAAGATTAGTGGTTGTCTACAAAAAATAAAAAATAAAAAAATTGAAAAAGCGCAACAACGAGTTAATCATTTAGGGCATGCATGCATGTGATGAAAAAATAAATAACTTACCTCATTGAGGATGATGCATTTCGGCGGTGGAGAAATGGGGTTCCTTTGTCTCCTAAGGAGATTTTGGTTTTTAGTGAGAAAACGAGTGGCTGAAAGCGATTGTGTTTGTTGGATAATGAAAGTTTTTTGTTTCTTGTTAGTTTTTAGCAATGTATTGATGGGGACCATTTGGGTTGGGGGAGAAAATGGGCTGCCAGAAAAAGTAAAGCTGGGCCCATTCGTGTGTGTGTGTGTTATATAGCTGGATATATTACCATTTATGGTCATTGCAATGTATTGAGGGGGGTGGCCTAATAAAGCCAATAGTGGTATCATCGGAGAAACATAATTTTCTCTCGACCCGCATTAAAAAATTAAGACGCGCCATAGAATAGACATGATATCATAGATAACAAATATGTTGCGTACATTGTTTCGGGCGACAGTGTTAATGACAATGACATTTACTATATCAACATTGTTTATATGATGCACACATATTTTGTTTAGATTAATATAAAATAGATAAACTAATTGTAAATTGCTTATCATTTTCCCACAATGATTAGGTAACCAAAGCATGACTATCCAAAACTATCTATGATTTAGCTTTATTACAGGGAAAAAATCGGTTTTACATAGAATACGGTTAGCGTGTTTACATATGTAGTAATCCAAAATAGTGTTCCTTAAATTAAAAAAGAATAAAATTTACCGTTCATGATTATTATAGGCAACCGTATATGTACATATGCTACATTCACGGCAAAAAAACATCACTCTAACTAATATTGTGCAATATTAGGTTAGCTTGACATAGGTATAAGCTATTGCATAGGTATAAGCTATTGCACAGTCACTTAAGAAAACAACCATGTGCAATTTAAGAATTTGGTATAACTTAAATAGACATAGCATATATAATCATGTAGATATAGCATAACCATTCATCAGAGACATAGCATGTCCAAAAAAACAACCACGTTCTAAGGTTAGAGACAATGTCTTTGGGGCTATCACATAACCACCATAATTAAGTTAAAGTTACAAATTGATTGTTCAAAAAAAAAAGACAAAAGGAACAAGCTTCAAACAAACCCAAACTACTCTTTAGCCAAGTGCAGCACCGCGAACAATTCGCACAAACATGATATCGGTGGGTTCATCAAGGCAAAACCGTAACTGGTCTCCAACCTTGAGCTTGTTCTCCCTAACAAAATTATACCAGCCATCTGTTAGATACCTTTCATTGTCACTGACTACTCCTCTTTTTGGATTTTTGATTGTGCATTCATAGATTTTGTCAGTGTCATATAAACAAAGGTTGATTGTAGTTTGCTGTTTTGGGATGGCTATCTCACAAGTTTTGGCAGGCAATTGCTACAAAAACAAATGTGTATATGGTCATACACAGTCAATGTTCTTAAATCAAATTGCATCACAAGGATTACAATATACATACTCAAGCACAAGGATTACAATACAGCATAAATAATTGTAGTATATGGTCAAAAATATTATATCACAACATAGATGGTAAAAAAACAATGTTTAAACAAACATGTGATACGTACCAAAGTCTGTGGTCTTTTCTTCCTTGCAAGAGCTTTGGTAACATTACGCCTCCAATTATATACTTTGCAGAGTTCTGGTGGAACAAACCTACGACCAAGCCAATCACGTCCATCACTATCATCATCATCAGAATCATCATCACTGTCATCATCCACACTACTATCATCAATATCAGAATCATCATCACCATTATCTTCCCCACTATCATCTTCCTCACTGTCATCATCACTTTCCTCCTCAGAATCGTCATCACTATCAGAATCAGATATGACCAATGGATTGTTCATTGACTTGCCAATTTCTTCCCTTCCACCCTCAGGACCTACAATCTGCAGCTTGAATTTATTGTCCTTGACAAGATAATGCAGCTTAACTCTCGTAGGCACTGTCAATCCACACTGTTGTGCCACTCGAACCCCAGACTCCATATACTGATTAAAGCCAACCGTATTCATTTTGGTCACTATAGCTTGACCGCTTGGGAGCATAATCCATCCACGACTCTTAGATCTAAGCTCCATATACCAGTTGCCAACAAAATCAATTGGCAACTCAATACGTTCCTATAAGAAATAAACATACATCATGTATTGATTTGGAACAAAAATTGTTTTCCCTAATAAGAAATAAACATAACTCTTCATAATCATAACAATTACCAGATCAGGATGAATCACAGTTTCGAATGATCTAATTTTTTCACTGTTGGAAGAACTTCCTCGTTTACAAACCCTATATCAATAACATAAAATAAAATTAGTAAAGTAAAAAAATTAACCTTTTTCAACACATTTACTGTTACCATGTATATATCAGAAACAATTAACAGAACAAAAATCAACAACATATTCTAATAAACCTACGATTTTATCCATTTGAATCGATTTTTGATGAAAAAAAATATATAAACCAGAAAAAAGATAGATTCATCTATGTCGATGTTGCATGAGTTTACAAGATGTTACCTTTTGGAGGCGCGTTCCATATCCTTCGGCGATGACGAGTTTAGCTTTGATGAAGGATGCATGTTGAAGGAAAAGTTGGAAGGAAGTTCTTAAACGTGAACGAGAAGTGAAAGAGACTGATAGAGATAGCAAAGGTTTTTTTTAGCTTTTCGTAGGTGAATAAATGGGGACCATTTGGATTTGGTTGGAGACAAAGATTGTCCAAAGGTGGGCCGTGCATTTTTTGATGGAAATTTTTTAGAGTTTTCTCTAATAAATAATATTATACTAATATTTGGTATTAGTAATATTAATAGAAATGAAAATATTACTAATATCCTTCAAAAAAAATATTACTAATAATAATTGAAAAATGTTAAGGCAAACACACAATTATCATATATAATAGTTAGTGTGTGTTCGGTGCGGGTGAAATGTTATTCCTTTTGAGAAATGTGTGTTGATATTGAATAGTTTGTTTGTCACTGATGCAATCATTTTAGTTATTTGAAAACAACATGAACATGCATGCACCTTCACTTACAATACATTTTTGGCCTAATTACTCTTTTGGTCCCTTTAATTGAAACCAAACAATAAGCTAATGGACGAAAAGAGTAATTAAGCCTACATTTTTAGTCATGCATCTCTACCACCAAATAATTGAAATCCTAACTAAAATATTTTTTTTAAGGGAAAATACATATCTAATATTCTATAATTATAAAAAAACAATTGAGAGGCCTTTCAAAAAAAAAAACAATTAAGAGGTGGTGTTATATTAAGGCCTAGTATTAAATATGGTATTGGAACGGTTGAATGCTTTTAAGCAATGCTTGCAACGTGCACCCAAAGATCACAATCCATCAATCCCAACGATTCATCACAACCGTTCACACCCTTCATCCTCTCATAATGAATGCTTTTACTCAATAACACACCTCACTTTATACTCTGACTATTCTTATCACAAACCAAACACCACAAACCTCTCCGTCCTCCCTGTTTTCTAATCGTCATCACCACCCCACATCTTTGTCACCGATCAACTTAACCCAAATCCTAACAACATGCCTCCTACCCTTGATGAACTACTTCAACGACCTGCAAAAGGATTTTTCTCCACCGTACACGTCAGAAATGAGGTCTGTGTTAAATAAACTTCACTATTGTCCTTATTTGCATAGGTTAAATATATACTTGTTAGATCTTTTCGTGTTAGATCTTTGGTAGACATAAATCTTTTCTATTTAAGTTGCTTATTAGATCTGTTTGTGTAAATTGTAATGCTATACATTTATCATTTTAATGCATGAATCTTTTCCATTTAAGTTAGTGTTTATATCACTATGTCAACATTCGTTTTGTACTTTTGATATTGTTTTCTTTCTTTCTGAGCGCTGCTATATGCAGCGAACACTTTCATCCCGAAAGTGTCCCGTCGTACACATGTCCCATTTTTAAAGGTTGGTGAAAATTGAAAGTAGGTTGTTAGCGGAAATCAGGGGATGGTGGTGATTATATTAACCGATAGCATTAATTCGCTATGTTTCACGAGTGTGTTTGTCTGGATAAACAACATTTTCCTTTCTTTAAAAGATTGTGATTTGTTTTAGTAAAGTTATTACTGATAACTATGTTTTGGACTTTATGTTTCCAAGTAAGTGATTGTTCTATGTTTTGGTCTTTGTTTTATTTTTGTGTTACAGGAATATGGTGAAGTTGAACCAAGCTTTTTTAGAGAATTTCACCATGAGTTGGGACATACCTGGGTACTCTACGACAATAAAGGTGTAAGACTCACGGTTGAGTGCAACCATGACCCAGATTTTCCCCTGTTAACAGATGGCTGGGTGAACTTTAGGCAAGTTCATAATCTCAATGGGCACCACAATATTTTCTTCAAGTATTTAGGAACGAGCATCAGCACAGGGAGAAGTATTTTTGTTGTTGATATTTCGGATAAAGAAACACAAACTAGCGTTTTTCCTTCATGGCACAGTAAAAGCTTGGGATTTAGAAGGGCTGTGGTTTTTCATAAGACTCTCACAAATGCTGATTTAACTACTGAATTGGTTGAGTATTCAAAAGATTCATAATTTTTGCATTATTTACTAAATTGTTTCAGGAAGACTTAAATGAAATAATTTCGTTTCTTCTTTTTAATGTAGACTGTACCTGAAGAGATGGAAGCATATCTTTTGAAATCACTCTTTTATACGGTTAAGCTGCGTGGACCAACTGGAGTGCAGTTTGTTTGTCATCTTGAGGATGCTGAAGCTTGGCCATGGAATATGGTAATTCGTGATGATTGGATTGAGTTTGTGGCGCACAACGAGTTCGAGGTTGGAGACACACTTTATTTTCACATGGTTAACTTTCATGAAGACCAAGTAATCAACGTTGGGTATGGGTTTGATCAGTTTAAATTTCCGAGCTTTCCTTGTTATTTTGGGTTGTAATGTTAACGGCATAATGCCAATGGTTGTAATATTAATGGCATAATGCCAAGACATTCTCATTAGGTAGGTGGTTGTTTGAAGTATGGTATTATGTCAAGACTTGCTTTTTTAGTTTGTGGTATTTTGGCTGGTATTATTAATGGCATTGTGCCAAGAACATAATTAGTTTCTTTGTGCTATTTTGGCTTTTATTATTAATATCATAATGTCGTATTTAATTTGTACTATATAACTCAAACTTATATTTGTGTTTTATTTGAACAACCAAGATCATTTTGAAATCAAAATATATTGGTAACATTGGTGCATGCATGCAAAATATAAATCAAACTATATTGGCATAACCCAGATTTTCTTCTAACGTTGGTGCATGCATGCAAAGGGTGACAATGTTTTGAAAGGGAAAAGAAGTACCATAGTGCCAAGAAAAAAAAGCAAGGGACTATGACCATTTATTGGCAACATCCGGCTGTTGGTTCAAAAAGCTGTGGTGGGGCCATATTTATCCATTGAATATGGTGGACAAGACAAAAAAGACAAAGTTAAGAAGGTATATAATTGGAAAGGTGACGTGAGTGGTCCCGTGGTGTGCAAAAATAATGGGTAATAGCCAATGGATAATGAAATAAGAGGGAAAGATCGGTTTGTTTTGGCACGAGAGGTAAAATGAAAGTGCTTCCGCCAAAAAAGAAAATCGAATAAGTTAAATTGTGTGTTTGGTCGATCCCACCGTTGGATGTGACTCTCACAGAGTTAGAAGGAAGCAGAAACTGGAATTTCTCAGATCGGAATCCCGGAGACGTGTCTACCGGACAAACTATCCCTTCAGAAGCCTAGTCAACTAGGAAGGGCAACTCCCCGGAGACTGAAACGTGTCTAACATTGGAACCGAATCATGTTTGGTCGATCCCACCGTTGGATGTGACCCTCACAGAGTTAGAAGGAAGCAGAAACTGGAATTTCTCAGATCGGAATCCCGGAGACGTGTCTACCGGACAAACTATCCCTTCAGAAGCCTAGTCAACTAGGAAGGGCAACTCCCCGGAGACTGAAACGTGTCTAACATTGGAACCGAATCATGTTTGGTCGATCCCACCATTGGATGTGACCCTCACAGAGTTAGAAGGAAGCAGAAACTGGAATTTCTCAGATCGGAATCCCGGAGACGTGTCTACCGGACAAACTATCCCTTCAGAAGCCTAGTCAACTAGGAAGGGCAACTCCCCGGAGACTGAAACGTGTCTAACATTGGAACCGAATCATGTTTGGTCGATCCCACCGTTGGATGTGACTCTCATAGAGTTAGAAGGAAGCAGAAACTGGAATTTCTCAGATCGGAATCCCGGAGACGTGTCTACCGGACAAACTATCCCTTCAGAAGCCTAGTCAACTAGGAAGGGCAACTCCCCGGAGACTGAAACGTGTCTAACATTGGAACCGAATCATGTTTGGTCGATCCCACCATTGGATGTGACCCTCACAGAGTTAGAAGGAAGCAGAAACTGGAATTTCTCAGATCGGAATCCCGGAGACGTGTCTACCGGACAAACTATCCCTTCAGAAGCCTAGTCAACTAGGAAGGGCAACTCCCCGGAGACTGAAACGTGTCTAACATTGGAACCGAATCATGTTTGGTCGATCCCACCATTGGATGTGACCCTCACAGAGTTAGAAGGAAGCAGAAACTGGAATTTCTCAGATCGGAATCCCGGAGACGTGTCTACCGGACAAACTATCCCTTCAGAAGCCTAGTCAACTAGGAAGGGCAACTCCCCGGAGACTGAAACGTGTCTAACATTGGAACCGAATCATGTTTGGTCGATCCCACCGTTGGATGTGACCCTCACAGAGTTAGAAGGAAGCAGAAACTGGAATTTCTCAGATCGGAATCCCGGAGACGTGTCTACCGGACAAACTATCCCTTCAGAAGCCTAGTCAACTAGGAAGGGCAACTCCCCGGAGACTGAAACGTGTCTAACATTGGAACCGAATCATGTTTGGTCGATCCAACCGTTGGATGTGACCCTCACAGAGTTAGAAGGAAGCAGAAACTGGAATTTCTCAGATCGGAATCCCGGAGACGTGTCTACCGGACAAACTATCCCTTCAGAAGCCTAGTCAACTAGGAAGGGCAACTCCCCGGAGACTGTAACGTGTCTAACATTGGAACCGAATCATGTTTGGTCGATCCCACCGTTGGATGTGACCCTCACAGAGTTAGAAGGAAGCAGAAACTGGAATTTCTCAGATCGGAATCCCGGAGACGTGTCTACCGGACAAACTATCCCTTCAGAAGCCTAGTCAACTAGGAAGGGCAACTCCCCGGAGACTGAAACGTGTCTAACATTGGAATCGAATCATGTTTGGTCGATCCCACCGTTGGATGTGACCCTCACAGAGTTAGAAGGAAGCAGAAACTGGAATTTCTCAGATCGGAATCCCGGAGACGTGTCTACCGGACAAACTATCCCTTCAGAAGCCTAGTCAACTAGGAAGGGCAACTCCCCGGAGACTGAAACGTGTCTAACATTGGAACCGAATCATGTTTGGTCGATCCCACCGTTGGATGTGACCCTCACAGAGTTAAAAGGAAGCAGAAACTGGAATTTCTCAGATCGGAATCCCGGAGACGTGTCTACCGGACAATATTAGTTTAATTATATTTGATTAGGAATATTATATAATAAAATAAGGTAAGGTTTTTTTTTTTTTTTGAAACAAAATAATAAAATAAGGTAAGGTTTTTTTTTTTTTTTTTTAGAGAAAAATAAGGTAAGGTTATAATGTTATATAAGTGACTTCAACCAAGTTCATTAGCAACGTTTTGTTGCATCTTCTTTGTTTAAGGAACTAACCTTCGTCTTCAAGTATTTTTCTTTTTAAATCTTAGTTTAAGGAACTAACGTTCTGTAGTCTACTTAAATCTTAGTTTACTCATTTTATTTTTCTTTTTAAATTTTACACTAATCATCTCATATTCTCTGGTTCAGATTTTATCCCACATCTCTCACAAATGGCATCTTCTACCAACAGCTCAAACCATGTTTCATGGAGCCGGTATGCTATCAAATTCTGCAGATGTGAAGAAGTTGCAGAGATCCAAGTATCAACGAACAAGGAATACCCAAATAGACTTTTGTATAAGTGTAAAAAAAATGCTTGCAGATGGACTTGCTGGTGTGAACCCATTCCTGATTTCACAAAAAATAATTTCCAACCTCCAATGGATTTAACTAAAGTTGATCTTGGACATGAGATTTCTAAGCTGGTACAAGATCTGAACTTATCGGTTGAGGCACAGGAAGCAGAGCACGAGGAGATAAGAGATGAGATTAAGCATGCGATTGGTGGAGTCAAAAGTGTGGTTGATGATAATTTGGATGTTATGAAAAATCAACTTTTGACCAAAATTTCTTCTTTGAAGACACATTTTGAAAATGCTTCTAAGGATGAACTCTCTAAATTGACGAAAGAGTTTGAGAAACAGAGGAAAAAAGATATTGGGAAATTGGTGTTCGCCCTGATTTTGGTTTTAATTGTGATTTTGTTTAACAAAACCAATTGATTATGGCAGCTGCTGATTATTTTGGACGAACCTGTTAACTCTTTTTTTATGAAGTTTGTGTATTTTTTTTGATGAAGCGAACCTGTTAACTATAGGATTATGTCATGTTTTTAAAGTTAATTAAATTTAGGAGTTAACTCTATGTATCAACCTTTGTCGAAAAAAAAAGAAGCTCTGGATCAAGCAATTATTTCACATTAAGTGTGTTTTCTAATTTACATTGTTTTTTTTTTAATCTTCTAGTTTAAGTGTTTGTTTGTTAGAGAAATAATATGCCTTTGTTGCACTCTAATATGTCTTTGTTGGCCAAAGCTAAGTGATAATTAACCATTAACTCGGATTATTTTTTTAAAACCTCACCAACAGTCAACACACCACAATTTTTGTTTGAATCACAAGCAATGCATTCAATGAATTTTGGACTATTACACAGTTTAATATCATACAAATGGAATGTCTTCAGACCTCAACATCAAAATAGGACTTGTAGGGTATTACAAAATTGGAGCTACTTGACACATGTCAGCAGATGGGAGCATTGTAATGGGTGACCTTACAGCACACAAATTTGTCTTGTACCCATGTTCTGCAGGCTGCAGCATGCTTTCACAGACATTATCCTTCAAATTTCACCAGCGCGCAAACCAAAATTCCATCAGATGGCTCGGCGCCTTTTAGAGAACCATGTTAAACCTGCATTTTTTAATTGCATTTATGAAATAAAAATTAAAATAATAAAATTGTGATCTGCTTTTCATTAATTGATATGCATGATAATGGAAACTAATGGTGTCCTGCACCCTATCTCCAAGGCTAAATTAATCTCAAATATGGAATGTTTTGAAAACCACTACCCTGCTCTGCATTTAATGTCCACTTTGCAATACAACCTATCCTCAAATCAAGTCACAGCTATTTGTTTTATCTTGGTTTTCGGGTGTCAAACATTGATTACGTTTGAACCTTTTAAACCGGTGATATCTTATTTTTTCTTGGGAAGGGAAAAAGTAAGCAAAACCCTTGAGAATCGAGGTCCGGGAGTTGTTTTCGCTACGGGAAGGTGTTAGGCACCCATAACGACTATAGTAACCTATAGGAACCGTCTTTAATTTCTACGTGCGCGCTTTATTTTTAAATGCTATTTTGAAAGTGTTATTAAGCCTAAAGAGTTTCTAAGTGAAGAATTGGAGGGAGAAGAATGTTTTTGGTTTTTTATTTTAGTTGAATTGAAGGAATTTTGTTCCTTGCCTACGTACCCGATTAAGGGATCAAATCCACCGTAGTTCTCTCTCAAAAAATGTTTTTGTTTTTGTTGGTTGATTTTAAGTTTGAAAATGGATTTTGGAAGAATAGAAAGAGGCCTCAAGGGCATGAGATTAGGAAATAGTGAGGTTGGATTAGTGAATTGCAAAAGAAGTCAAAGTTTGATTATTTTCATTGAAATTTGATTAAGAAAATGGAAAAGAAAATACAATGGGATATTGGATCCCAAGGTTTATTTGGAAAAGGTTTGAGTGAAGTTGTTCACATTTGTTTGAAAAATTGATTTTTTCTAAGTATGAGTCCTAGGCATTCATCTAAGCATACAATCCTAAACATACATCTAAACATGCATATTCTAGCTACTTAGTGATGTGTGTGCATGTGTCGGTGCTTGTGTCGGTGTACATCATTAGAGTCCATTGTCCTTTACATCATACCCTAGATACATTCTATGGCCTCTTTGCCAAGAAATTAAAAGCATGAAAGAATATTACAAAATTTCCTAAGTGTTTACATTCTAACTTTTGGTACAAATTAAATTGCAAGAAAGAAAATAGAGATGAAAATGGGATGTAATGATGATGCTTATGGTGAATATGAAATATGAAAGGAAAAGATTAGTAGCATAAGGCAATATCAAAGAAATGAAGTAAGAGAAATATTAGAATGTAAAAAGGTAGAAAATAAGTGCAAACATGGCCAAAATTTGTTCATAAAATGCAAGAACCAAGTGACCTATAATCCTCACATTCCAATTACATTTTTAAAGTTTAGAAACAAGCTTGGAATGGGAATTAAGGCTACTTGATCTACTTGACATTTTAAAACAAGTTTTGAAACATATTTACATTATTTAACTACTTAATGACTTGTAAGCTAAGTAACCTACCAAAATTCACAATTATGCAACAAAATTAAACACAAACAGTAGCTAAAATCCTATGAATTCAAGTGGCATAGGTCACCAACATTCATCAAGATATTTGGATTAAAATCAAGCAAAGATACACTTATTTTTAGCACAAAATATAACAAAAATAGCAAGAAAATTGACACCTAATTTTTTAACCAATTTTGACATGTAAAAATTACCACAAAATGCTACAAAATTATCAAGAAACCTATATGAATTTTTTAGGAAATTTTTTAAGGTTTTTTGGACTAAAAAAATGCAAGAAAATTATTAATTCTAACAAAAATAAGAAAAAAAGATTCAATTATTTTTCAGAGGCTTTAGCACAAAAAAAAAATATCACAAAAATGTTAAAGAAAATATCAAGAACACATTAGAAAAAATATTAGAAATTTTTGTGAAGAAATTTGGACTGGTGAGGGTGTGAAAACACAAGACTGTGCGACAAATAGCAAGAAAACAAGCAAAATACAGAAAAACCCAAAGAAACGACCCAGGCCCAAACACAGGTTGGATTTGGATCATCCAAGGGCCTTGGAGGCGTTGGATCGATCCAGAACCTCTAAAACCCTAGATCCAACGGCTTCAAAGCAAGGGGAACATGGACCTGCAGTGCACGCGCGCGCGTGGAATCACAGAGCTAGTATATAAGCAAAATACAAAGGAATCCCTCACAATCCTCACTTCTTTCTCTCTCTACAAAGTTCTTAGAGAGAGAGAGTCTGCAGACTCTCTCTTCTCCGACCTAAGGCCGGTCATCTTCAACCTTCCTCCGACGCGGTGGCCGGCGGTGGCGCCGCCGCGTCGGAGCCCTAAACCGCCCAGAACTCAGACTTAAACACATGTTTCTATAGCTCCTGACCTCCTCTCTTCGATTTCGAGGCTCATTTTTTTCAAAGGACTTGCAAATCGACGTAGATCGGGGAAAAATTAAACACGACGTTGATGTTCTTTTGCTTTTAGCTCTTTTCAAACGATGTTTTTGAAGAAAGATTTTCTGTGACACTCCTTTCTACGTCGATTTGCGAAGAAAAAGCACGTATATGAAACAAGTTGCTATGATTGATAACGAAAGAGCGAAAACAGGATGGGAAGAAAGATTTGGTACCTGAACGAGAGAGAGGACGAACTCTTCGGAGGTTTTTCTTCTTTTGACTTCTGTGAACTTTTCGATCTGCTTCTCTTCTTTACGCTCTTGCGTTGATGCTTCAGTTCTTGTGTTGAAACCCTAGGGTTTCAGATTTTGTTGTGCTTCTGTGCTGGCTTCTGCGATCCTCTTCTTCTCTTCCTCGATCTCTTTCTCTCGTGATCGCAGATATGCTTGAATTGCGAGAGAACGGTTCGATGATGATGATTCTTGGAAAAGAATCACTGAGAACCTTCAATACTTGTTGAATTAGGACTGATTTGGTGAAATGTTTGCTGAATTCGTTTTGCTTGTGGCTGAATCGATGGAAATTGGTGCGAATTTGAAAGGATTTGTGTGTATTGTGATTCTGGAAAAGTGGTTAGGGTTTGAAGATGATGAACTTGTTCATCATGTTCTTGAATTTTTTTGAGAGTTTGTTACGGTTTTGATCTGTTCTGAGCAGAGAGAGAAATTGTGAAGTGTTTGTGATGAGGTGTTGGAATCTGAATGGCACTGCAATGATTGGGGCCTTTTATAGGCTGCCAAGTGTAGCTTCTGGACCAATAGAATATTGCCACTTGTACTGGACCTTGTAACAAACTTTTGGACAGATGGACAAATGAGCAACTGACACGTGTACAGACCTGATGACTTGGACAAAAGGACTAAAAGACAATTTTTAGGAATTTTAGGACTAAAAATAAAAAATAAAATGAATTAAAATTGGTAATTGGAAAATAACGTAAAGTGGAACGAATAAAATTGACAAAACGGACTAAAACGAACCAATGGCCTAAATGAGGTACTTTAAAGTAACCTCTCTCTGCCGAAATTTCGTGTGAAATGACCAAAATGCCCCTAGGGCTAAAAACGACTAAAAATGACTCAGATGCAAATTAAAATGGATTTTTAACAAGGAAAATGAAACAAAGACTTATACAAGCAAGATTAAAAGACTCAGAGACAACTTCTAGGATTTAAACAGTGACTTGACATTTGAAAAGACTAAAATGCCCTTTAGGGGCAAAATTGACTCAAAGATGACTTCAGATGCAAATTTTGAAATGGATTTTGACATAGAATGAAACAAAGACTTATTCACACTACTTGAAAGGACTTCAAACAAAATTTTGAAAGACTGAGAGACACTTGACATAGGAAATGACCAAAATACCCTTACATGTGAATTTTGCAAATAACAATTGAAATAAAATGCAGAGAAAGATGCAACTGATCAGAGATAGTTCAAATAGCTCGTAATGCAAGAAAAGAAAAATTGAGCTAGTATTTTTAGGTCCAAAATTAGGGTATAACAGCTGCCCCTATTTAAGTTTCTTTGTCCGGAGAGTCAAGAGACGAAGTCTTAGAGTTGACGGGACGAAGATACTTAAATATTAACATTTGCACTGTTTTTGGACGTAAAAATACGCTTTCAGATTTTCAAAAACATGAATGTTATGCAATATTTGATTATGAATGCAAGACAAACAACTGGAGTCTATGGAACCTATCATGTCACTGGGGATTCAGATAGACACTGACAGGGTAGACAAGCCAGGAAGTAGAAAATAGGGTACAAGTTGTTCTTTGGGTCGAACTAGTCACTTGACCAAGGAATACAAAAACACGGGATAGGTGCAAGCTGTTCTAGGGATTGAACTTGGCACTTGACCGGAAACATAGACATATAGGCAGATACAAGCGGTTCTTTGGATCGAACTTGACACTTGGTTGAAGATACAGACAGATAGGCAGACACAAACTGTTCTTTTGGATTGAACTGGCCGTTTGGCTGGAGACATAGACAAAAGGGTTGATACAAGCTGTTTCTTTGGATCGAACTTGCTTGTTGGGTTATCACCACATCATGTGGGAGAGTACAGACTGTTCTCTTAGAACGAACTTGTCGTTTGACCGATAACAAAGCATAAGCTGGGTACAAACTGTTCTTCAGATTGAACTTGCCGTCTGACTGATAATAGAGCATGAGCTGGATACAAACTGTTCTATCGAACTTGCCGTTTGACCAATAACAAAGCATAAGCTGGGTACAAACTGTTCTATCGAACTTGCCGTTTGTCCGGAAGCACAGGCATACAAGCAGGTACAAGTGGTTCTTTTTTGGATTGAACCCGGCACTTGACCAGCAATGAGATACCAATTGAAAGTCTGGCTTAACAAGATACCAATTGAGGGTAAATTGTTATTGACTTGATTTGAAAAATAGACATGACCATTTTTGTTGGCCCAAGAGTAAATTGAGAGTAAATTGACATTGATTTGAGTTGAAAAATTGACATGACCATTTTTGTTGGCCCAAGAGTAAATTGACATTGATTTGAATTGAAAATTGACATTGGCAGAGACATAGACATAGACATTGAAATTGGAATTGAAATTGACATTGACATGGAAGTTGGAATTGAATTTGACATTGGATATTGGAAAGTTGCAATTGACATTGAGATTGGATTGAAATTGGAATTTGACATTGAAATTGGATTGAAAATTGACATTGACGTTGTCATTGGATGTCAACATTGGAATTGAAAGATTGACATTGACATTGTCATTGGATGTCAATACTGGAATTGAAAGATTGACATTGACATTGTCATTGGATGTCAATACTGGAATATGAGATTGACATTGACATAGTCATTGGAATTGAAATTGGAAATTGACATTGGAATTGGATTGAAATTGGAATTGAAGATTGACATTGACATTGTCGTTGGATGTCAACATTGGAATTGGAGATTGACATTGACATTGTCATTGTATGTCAACACTGGAATTGTTATTGAAGTTGAGATTGCTTTGAATTTTGACAATTGAAATTGAATTGGATTTGACAGTTGAATTTAAAATTGGAATTGACAGTTGGAATTGAGTTTGACAGTTGAAACTTTGATTGAATTTGGCAGTTGAAAGTTGGATATGCAACATGTATGTATGATATAGCAAGATTATTGGATGCATGAGCACGTAAAATGCATGATTATGCATGTATGAATGCTTGAAATGCATGATTGGTTGGCAACTTGGCAGAGAAATTTCACAAAGGCAGACAAGACATTGGAAGATTGGGCACGTAGTGGCTCGTGCTGCAACATATTCACAGGGAAAAAACCTCTTTGGAGATACCGTCGTTGGGAGACGTATCGAAACCATGGCTGAGGGCAATAAAACTTGTAGAAGAGGGACCTTCGGAAAGTCCGTGGATACAGGTCGCCGTTGCTAGGCGTGTCAGTGCTGGGTAAACATTGGATGTTCGCATCTGTGGTCAATGCTTTTTCAATATTTCATTCTTTCATTTTTTCATTTTCAAACCCCATTTTTGCCTGAACCGCCCTTTCGGGTTTTCGATTCACCGGGGGATAAGATTCTTTTCCTTGCCCCATTTTTGCCTGAATTGCCTTCATAGGTTGTCAATCAGCGGGGTGCTCATTTTTGCCTAAGCCGCCCTTTCGGGTTTTCAACTTAGCGAGCTTTTTTATCTTCATTTTTTCTTTTCATTTCATTCTGTTTTTTCATTCTTGCCATTGACCACAGATCATCCCGGGGAGTAACCTGCTTGTAACATGTTATTGAAATAGACATTGACACTCATTCATTCATGCATGTTTCATTGAAATGTACCCTGTTGCTCAGGTTTGCTTTCAAAAATAGACAGGAAAAGATTTTTCAATTTTCAAAGATGTTTGTTTCAGACATTGACATTATCAAATAGAAGGAAAATATTTTGTATATAGCATTGAAAGTAGAAAGAAAAATAGAATTTCAAACAACAGAAAGGCTCAAATTGATGTAGAAGAGTGAAAGTCAGCCAAGGGCACGACTCCACGGATTTACAAAGCTTGGAAAATGGTAATTTTATTGGTTGGTGATACATTGAACACGATGACCGCTATATTTCATAGAAATTTTGAATTCACAAGTACAGAAGCCTCTGGTGAAGACGATCATTGACAGTTGCAGATGTCCCAAGGGGTGATGGTGATTTGCCAGATGTAGTTACTTGTCTTTATTGTCAACCTCATTTTTGCATGAACCGCCCTTTCGGGTTTTCGGCTCATCGAGGCGCTCATTCTTGCCTGAGTTGCGTACAATCTCAGCGAGCTCTTTCATATTATTTTTTTTGTCCCTAACTTTTGCCTGGATCGCCCTTTCGGGTTTTCGATCCACCGGGAAGCGCATTTTTGCCTAGGCCGCCCTTTCGGGTTTTCGACCTACCACGCTGTTCTTTTCTTTCTAGACAAAGTATTTCTTGACTATATCGGCATTAACAGGATTTGGGAGTTCAACACCATCCATGTGCGTAAGAATCAAAGCACCACCAGAGAAAGCCTTCTTGACAACATAAGGACCTTCATAGTTAGGTGTCCACTTGCCCCTTGGGTCGGGTTGCTGACTTATCCTTCTTTTCAATACAAGTTCGCCTTCCTTGAATTCTCGAGGTCGGACTTTCTTGTCAAAAGCATTCTTCATTCGAACTTGATACAACTGTCCATGAGTCATAGCATCCATACGTTTCTCTTCAATCAGATTCAATTGATCATACCGACTTTGACACCATTCAGCCTCAGTTAATTTGGCTTCCATGATTACTCGAAGAGATGGAATCTCCACTTCCAGAGGGAGAACTGCTTCCATGCCATATACCAGAGAGAAGGGAGTTGCCCCGGTTGAACTGCGCACTGTAGTACGGTAACCATGCAAGGCAAAAGGTATCATTTCATGCCAGTCTTTGTAAGTAGTGACCATCTTCTGAACAATCTTCTTGATGTTCTTGTTAGCGGCCTCAACTGCACCATTCATCTGAGGTCTATAAGGAGAAGAGTTGTGATGTTCAATTTTGAATTCTTCACATAAAGCTTGCATCATGCTATTGTTCAGATTGGAACCATTGTCAGTGATGATCTTGTTGGGAACACCATATCGACAGATGATGTTATTCTTGATAAACTTGACAACCACTTGCTTGGTCACATTTGCATAGGAAGCAGCTTCAACCCACTTGGTGAAATAATCAATTGCCACTAGAATGAAACGATGTCCATTGGAAGCCTTTGGTTCGATTCTTCCGATCATGTCAATGCCCCACATAGAGAAAGGCCATGGGGAAGAGATAACATTGAGAGCGTGTGGAGGCACATGAATCTTGTCAGCATAAATTTGACACTTGTGGCATCTCTTGGCGTGTTTGTGGCAGTCACGCTCCATAGTTATCCAGTAATAGCCGGCTCTTAGCAGTTTCCTTGACATGGTGTGGCCCGAAGCGTGGGTCCCAAAGGTACCATCATGCACATCATGCATCAACTTCTCAGCTTCTTGTTTGTCAACACATCTCAGCAAGACCATGTCATAGTTCCTCTTGTATAGGATTTCTCCGTCCAGAAAGAATCTACTAGCCCATCGTCTCAAAGTCTTTTTATCCCTGTTGGAAGCACCAGGTGGATATTCACGATTCTGCAAGAATTGTTTGACGTTGTAATACCAAGGCTTTTTATCATTCCCATCTCTATCAGCTTGATCTGGCATGTTTTCAATAGTAAACACATGAGCGGGTCTATCAAGACGCTGCACTTTGATTACGGGCACATCATTCCAGTGGTTGACACGAAACATGGAAGACAGAGTAGCAAGAGCGTCAGCCATCTGGTTTTCATCCCGAGGGATGTGGTGCAGCTCAACCTTGGTAAAATATGTCAACAGACGTCTTGCATAGTCACGGTATGGGATTAGTTTCTCATGATGAGTCTCCCATTCACCCTTTATCTGATTAATAACAAGTGCAGAATCTCCATAGATGTCAAGGTGTTTGATTCTCAGGTCAAGGGCTTCTTCAATGCCCAAGATGCATGCTTCATATTCAGCTATGTTGTTTGTGCACTCAAAAGTTATTCGAGCGGTGAAAGGAATGTGGTGCCCCTGTGGAGTTACAATGATGGCTCCAATTCCTTTACCATAAGCATTAACAGCACCATCAAACACCAATCCCCATTTGCTATTGGGATCCGGCCCTTCATTGATCAGTGGTTCTTCGCAGTCTTTTGCTTTCAGATACATAATCTCTTCATCAGGGAAATCAAACTTAATTGGCTGGTAATCATCAAGAGGCTGGCAAGCAAGATGCTCAGCAAGGACGCTTCCTTTGATTGCTTTCTGAGCTTTGTACACAATATCATATTCAGACAACAACATTTGCCAACGTGCGATCTTTCCAGTAACAGCAGGTTTCTCAAAGATGTATTTGATTGGATCCATTCGGGATATCAACCAAGTTGTATGATTCACCATATAATGACGCAGGCGTTTGGCAGCCCAAGCTAAAGCACAACAGGTCTTTTCAAGCATTGTATACCGAGTCTCACAGTCGGTGAACTTCTTGCTCAGATAGTAGATAGCATGCTCTTTCTTACCAGTCTCATCTTGCTGACCGAGAACACAACCCACTGAATCATCTAACACTGACAGATACATAATCAAAGGTCTTCCTTCCACTGGTGGGACGAGGATAGGTGGTTCCAACAGGTATTCTTTAATGCTATCAAAAGCTTCCTGGCATTCATCATTCCATACAACAGGCTGATTCTTTCTGAGTAATTTGAAAATTGGTCCACAAGTAGTAGTCATGTGAGATATGAATCTTGAAATATAGTTCAGACGTCCGAGGAAACCTCTGACTTGCTTTTCAGTTTGAGGGGCCGGCATCTCTCTGATGGCTCGGACTTTGTCAGGATCAACTTCAATGCCTCTTTGACTGACAATGAAGCCTAGCAACTTTCCAGATCTTACACCAAATGTGCATTTATTAGGATTCAATCGCAGCTTGTACTTTCTCAATCTTTCAAACATCTTTTTCAGATACACAACATGTTGCTCTTCATCACTTGACTTCACAATCATATCATCCACATATACTTCAATCTCTTTGTGAATCATATCGTGAAACAGAGTTGTCATACCCCTTTGATAGGTAGCACCAGCATTTATCAGGCCAAATGGCATAACTTTATAACAGAACGTTCCCCACGGAGTGATGAAGGACGTCTTTTCTCTATCTTCAGGTGACATTCGTATCTGGTTATAGCCAGAGAAACCATCCATGAAGGAGAATACTTTGGATTGAGCAGTACTGTCAACAAGCACATCAATATGAGGCAATGGGAAGTTATCTTTTGGACTGGCTTTATTCAGGTCTCTGTAATCAACACACATTCGTACTTTCCCATCTTTCTTTGGTACTGGTACGATATTGGCAATCCACTCAGGATATTCAGCTGTCATGAGGAAACCCGCATCAATTTGCTTCTGTACTTCAGCCTTGATCTTAAGAGCCATGTCTGGACGAGACCTTCTCAATTTCTGTTTGACAGGAGGACATTCAGGCCTTGTCGGTATCCGATGTTCCACAATCTTGGGATCTAGACCCGGCATATCTTCATAGGACCATGCAAAGACATCTGGATAATCATGGAGAAGCTGAATGATCTTCTTTTTCACTTCTGGCTCAAGTGCAGCACCAATCTTGATCTCTCGCTTGTTTTCCTCAGTACCCAGGTTGATAAGCTCAATTTCTTCCTGGTGAGGCTGAATGGCTCTTCTTTCTTGCTCAAGCAGTCGAGTGATCTCATACGGTATCTCTTCATCATTATCATCCTCATCTTCAGCTTCATATACAGGGAATTCAAAATTTGGAGGAACCATAGGGTCACTGTGTTCAACGGGTTTATTATGGTTCAATCTGCATAATATGATTGGGATGATTTTAGAAAAATGTTTTTCATGCAGATTTTTGAAATTAATAAGAAAAATACAGATGTTTTGGTTTTTTCTGGCATTACCATTATTTCCAAGAAAAAGGCACTAAAAAGTAAAAAAAACAAAGAGTCGTGAGAAAAACGACAACTTTTATTGATAACGGCAATGCCGAAACAAACACGCCCTTACAAAGATATCACTTTCGCCTTGGGCAGAGCGAAAGGATTGTTATTTTGAAAACAAAAGACATGAGCAACAAAACACATTACATGGAAGCATGCATGACTAAAGGAACATCAATGGCTTCCCAATTTCTCACAGTGCCTCCTGGTATAACAAAGGTAGGCACGTAACCACCTCCAGCAGCATCTTCAGTAATAGCATTGATGAACCCAGCACTGTAGAAAGTTCCCTTTGAAACAGCAGATGTCGGGGAGAATCCAAGGCCTTCTTTACGCTTGTTTTCCAAGATCTGAATCACCTTGCCCCAGCCAGCAGCTTGCCCTGCTTGAACAGCCTTCTGGGCATCTTTCAGTGAGGCCATGCTAGCACCAGCCCTCCGGGGCTCTGCACCCTCAACAGTCAATCCTTGAAACGACGTTCCTTCTGCGGACCCTGCTTCAACACAAGAGAATGATGATATTTGGCTAACCAGGAATGCCTCCTCACCATATACAGTGACAACCTTACCATTCTTCATGAACTTGAGCTTCTGATGCAAAGTGGAAGTTACTGCTCCAGCGTCATGGATCCATGGTCTTCCGAGGAGACAGCTGTAAGAAGCATTGATGTCCATGACTTGGAAAGTTATTTGAAATGTCTCGGGACCAATGGTAATTGGCAAGTCCACTTCCCCGAGAACATCTTTGCGGGATCCATCAAAAGCTTTAACCAGATAGCTGCTACCCCTCAGAGAAATTCCATGATGGCTCAATTGCCTTAGCGTTGATTCAGGCATTACGTTCAGAGATGATCCAGTGTCTACCAACACGTTGGATATCAGGTCAGACCCACAATGCACCGAGATATGTAGAGCCAAGTTGTGGCGTTTCCCTGCTTCGGGGAGCTCATCATCACCAAACCCCAAGTTGTTGCAGGCAGTAATATTGCTCACTATCCCATCAAACTGATCTACAGAGACTTCGTGGTCAACATAAGCTTGTTCAAGTATCTTCATCAACACCTTTCTGTGAGCTTCCGAGCTCATGAGCAGAGACAAAATTGATATCTTTGATGGGGTTTGTAGTAGCTGATCAACAATCTTATAGTCACTTTTCTTGATAAGCCTCAGGATTTCGTCCAGATTGGACTCTTCAATGGATTGGCCTGCTGGGCCGGTGTTCTTGTCAACAGGAGGAGCGACTGGTGGAGTTACCGTAGCAATGGGTGTGACCACCTGTCTTTGAAACAAAGGTGGACGGACTTTCCCGCTTCTGAGAGCTGTAATTTCACCGGCAACATTGTCAATTGTAGCTGGGGATACCAGAGGTACTTCCACCCCATTTTCAACCATGGTTGCATTGTATTTGTAGGGAATTGCTTTGGTAGAGGTATAAGATACCGGACCAGGTAGCCTGATCACCAAAGGCTCAACATTCTTTGCCTGAGATACACTTTCAACAGGAGAGTCATGGAACACTGGCACAATCACACATACATCACTGGCAATCAGGTACTTGTCATCCATCAGGCTCTGGATATCATTTTGCACAACACAACAGCCCATAGGATTCTGCAGACATTCCGAACAAGAATCATGATCATGTTTGAACAGATAAGCCTGGCAGAGCTTGATTTGTAGAGGTACCAAGGGAGTAACGACATTGCGGACATCCAACATGGGACCCTCTTGAGGAACGGGAATCCTTTCAAAGGCCTCAATCATATTGACAGCAGCATGGTTTGGAAGCGGGTTGTCAAGGACGTGAGGAACACTGTTCTCAAAAGTCAACCGTCCCTTTTCTATCAGATCTTTCACAATATATTTCAGAGCAAAGCAATTTTCAATATCATGGCCTTGAGCACCCTGATGAAATTCACATGTTAGGTCCTGACGGAACCTAGGAGGTAATGGATTAGGCGGAGGCTTGCCTGGTCTAGTGACACAGTGCCCCTTGGCCAGCAGAGTTGGGAGCAGCTCACCATACGACATTGGTATTGGTGGAAAAGAAGGCTTGGATCGGGGACCCTGTTGTTGCTGCCGTTGCTGTTGAGCAGGAGGCTGTTGTTGTACTTGCTGGGGGATGGCATTGACGGGCATTGGTGGTTGACCCGGTGGTAGAGGATATTGCTGATAGAATGGTGGGAAGAAAGGATGCTGAGAGTATTGCATGTAGTGGTAAGGCAGAGGTAGTTGCATGGCTGCTGCAGATGGATTACCAGACACCATTCCCACATCAGATTCTTTTCTCTTGTGATGACCATTACCGTACTTCTTTGGTGCACTGGTTGATGATTCACCTTTCTCGAGGACAATAATACCATCCCGGACAGCCTCTTCTAGTCGAGTGCCCATTGTAACCATATCAGAGAAGTTGTTTGGGGCAGAGACTATCATTCTCTCCTTGTATTCCTTCTTCAGAGTCTTCAAGAACGTTTGTGTTAACTCTTCCTCATCAAGTCGAGGAGAAACACGGGCAGCTGCCCCTCTCCACCTTTGGGCATATTCTCGGAAGGTTTCATCTGATTTCTGAGATAGGGCTTTAAGAGAGTCCCTGTTTGGCCTCAGACGGGTATTGAATTCATATTGTCCTTCAAAGGCAGCAGCAAGTTCCTCAAAGGTATGAATGTTGTCTTTGCTCAGACCAGTGTACCAATCTGCTGCATCATCTGTCAAGCTACTCTGAAAGCAATGGATCATCAGTGCATCATTGTCGGCATAGTTAGCCATCTTTCGGACATACCGGATAACATGGTTGTGTGGGCAAGAAGTCCCATTGTACTTGTCAAATTCTGGCTCTTTGAATTTCTTAGGAACCTCAAATCGGGATACCAAGCACAGATCACGAGTTTTAGCAGGAGCACCATTGTTTCCTCGGCTAGCCTTGACCTCACGGAGTTCTCCAGCCAACTCCCTTAACTGTTTCTTCATAGCTTCCATTGCGGGATCTTGTCCACGCGGAGTATCAACATCAATTACCTGTTGCACAGTGTGTACAATAGGGTCGGTAACAACGGTAGTCACCTGAGGCATAGCAGTAGACACCGGAATCTGTCCTTGACCAGCAAAACCAGAGACACCAGCGGCAGTATTAGGAGAGTAGTAAGCTGAGAGGCCATAAGGACGGCCGTTGGGCATAACAAAACGAGCATCAGTAGCCACAGTAGATAGTGGGATAGAGGGAATCACCTCAGCAGTAACTGGAATAGAAGTGGCTGGTTGTTCCTGTGAAGCCATCATAGCAGACATAGCGTCATGAGCCTTAGCCAAGTCTTCTTTCATAGCAGCCAATTCGGCACGGAGCTGAGCATTCTCTTCTTCAAAATTAGCCATCATCCTTCTCTTGTGAAATCTTGTCTGATGAATTCTATCTGGTTGGTAGACTTTGCGAACACGAGCCACTTTTTAGACTGCGGCGGACAAAACCAGGAGGCAATGAGCACGAGAGAAGTTTTTTTGTGGCCAATGAATGCATATGATGCGTGAAATGTGTAAATGCATGCAAAAAAAGACTCTTTTTGTGTTATCGAAGGGTTTTAGACAAATTATAAACTTGTAAACATTACTAAACAACAATTGACATAAACGGGAAACAAACAACCAACATATAGTTTTACAAGACAATTTCAACGTAAACAAAAGGAAATAACAAACAGGAAATGGAAGTCCTCAAGCATAGGAAGTGGAAGCGTCGTCCTCAGACTCAGACTCATAGTCGCAGTATCGTGCATAGAAGTCACGGGCCCCCCTAGCTCTCTTGGAGTCCCTCATAAGCAGTCTATCTTTCTCCTCAATCTCTCTCTTGGCCTTAGCTAACTCTTTCTTCAGTGTCAAGACCTCATGAGTCTGCTGCTCACCCTTTCCATCCAAAGTCATGATCAAGTTCTCAGCCTCATAGTATCTAGCCCTCCACTGACGCTTCTCCCGACTCTCCATAGCTAGATGCTCCTGATACATCTCCTGGGTAGGTGGGAGTAGAGGCAAAGGCATGGTAGGAACAGTTGCAGACACATATCTCATAGAGGGGTAAGGCATACCAGCCTCCTCGGCTCGGTTTATCACCCACTGTGTATAGGCCTCATGAGCAATACCGGACCTTACACCCATATGCTTTACTTCTTTCTTCCGAAGCTTAGTCCAAGCATGCATGAAATCTTCTCTAATTCCGGTGGGAGCATTGGAGTAGTGAAAGAAGTAAGGAGCCGTAGCAAGATTGATGGGCTTATCTCTCATCGGGAAACCAAACTGTCGCAAAGCAAGCTCCGGGTTATAGTTGATTCCACCCCGGGTACCAAGAAGAGGTACATTAAGAAACTTTCCGCCACCGAAGATGATTTCCTTGACCCTAGAAGCGGGAGTGAGCCAAACCACTTCATTAGGAGTGAGAGCCATAATCCTCTGTGAAATAGACCAATTCCTCGGATTGTCGTGGAAAGACTGCGGAAGGTGCGAAATAAACCACCTATAGAGGAGAGGCACACAACAAAGAATGTATCCACGACCTTTGCTGGAACGATCGTGAATAGCATGGTATGTGTCAGCTAGCAAAGTAGGAACCGGATTCTTGGAGTGGAAGATCATAATAGCATTCATGTCCACGAAGCCATCAAGATTCGGAAAGAGAATAAGCCCATAGATGAGAAGTGCAAGAATAGCCTCAAGAGTGTCCTGACAAGTGGTATTGAGGTTGGCCTTCCCAAGAAGATACTCTGAAGTGAACCCTCGAATATGTGCCTTAGTGACAAGATTCTTGGAGACATCGGTGGTCTTGAGATAGAGATCCTTAGCAATAACCAATGGAGGAAGAGGATCCTCAGGTCCTGAGAAAGGTATCCCCTTAGCAATAGATAAACCCATCAAGGAAGAATAAGCCTCTAGAGTAGGCACCAACTGAAAGTCTGGAAAAGTGAAGCACCGATACCCCGGATCATAGAATTGCACCAGAGTGTGCACGAGCTTCTCATCCACATTAGTATGGAGAATAGGGAGTAAAGCCCCATAACGGCGTCGGAAACCAGTCGGATCCTCGATCTTGAGTGCCAAATCCCTCAAACTAGCCAAATCCACTTCCTTGAACTTGTAGGACTTAGTCATCTTCATGCCTACAATGTTTACAAATTCAACTTGTCTAAGCCCTTCGATAACAATGTATGGAAAAAGTTTATGCATGTATGCATGTATGCATGAATGCATGATTAGGTTCAAGTTCGGAGAAAACATGGTGGGTTTGAAGTTCAAAGTCGAGGAGTCATGGGTGGACACGGTGTCCGGTGAAACTAGGGCTTTAGGATAATAGTAACCGGGTTCTAAAAAGGTTCCCAAGTTGCAACCTCTCCGACGTATCTCATGGTGCCACGAGACAACTCTCGCTCCATGATTATACGTGGAAGGTCTAACTTGAGTGTAGTATCGCGTGACGACTAAAACTCGAGACAACACCCGGTTTAGCCTCCGCACTACATCCTAGAAAATGGCCATGGATGGGTTTGGTTATCTACGGTTCATAGCGTCATAGAACAATTAGAAGCAAAGTGCCTAAACGCGACGTACACGCGCCGACAACATCACCCCCAAAATGCCTCAGCTATGTGGGATTGATCGCATAATCCAAAACACGAGGCAACCCCCGGAATGAATTGTCGATTATATCCCTCCTAAATCCTAAGTTCACTCAGCCCGGGTGCAGGACTTTTGATATTCTCACCCCACACGTTTGCAAGAAATTAAACATTTATTCACATAGGAAAGCAAGTAAAAGAAGCAAGTAAAAAAGAAGCGCAAGCGTGGAAATAAAGACTAGGCGTAACTCTCGAATCTCCCCAGTGAAGTCGCCAGCTGTTTTATCTTGGTTTTCGGGTGTCAAACATTGATTACGTTTGAACCTTTTAAACCGGTGATATCTTATTTTTTCTTGGGAAGGGAAAAAGTAAGCAAAACCCTTGAGAATCGAGGTCCGGCAGTTGTTTTCGCTACGGGAAGGTGTTAGGCACCCATAACGACTATAGTAACCTATAGGAACCGTCTTTAATTTCTACGTGCGCGCTTTATTTTTAAATGCTATTTTGAAAGTGTTATTAAGCCTAAAGAGTTTCTAAGTGAAGAATTGGAGGGAGAAGAATGTTTTTGGTTTTTTATTTTAGTTGAATTGAAGGAATTTTGTTCCTTGCCTACGTACCCGATTAAGGGATCAAATCCACCGTAGTTCTCTCTCAAAAAATGTTTTTGTTTTTGTTGGTTGATTTTAAGTTTGAAAATGGATTTTGGAAGAATAGAAAGAGGCCTCAAGGGCATGAGATTAGGAAATAGTGAGGTTGGATTAGTGAATTGCAAAAGAAGTCAAAGTTTGATTATTTTCATTGAAATTTGATTAAGAAAATGGAAAAGAAAATACAATGGGATATTGGATCCCAAGGTTTATTTGGAAAAGGTTTGAGTGAAGTTGTTCACATTTGTTTGAAAAATTGATTTTTTCTAAGTATGAGTCCTAGGCATTCATCTAAGCATACAATCCTAAACATACATCTAAACATGCATATTCTAGCTACTTAGTGATGTGTGTGCATGTGTCGGTGCTTGTGTCGGTGTACATCATTAGAGTCCATTGTCCTTTACATCATACCCTAGATACATTCTATGGCCTCTTTGCCAAGAAATTAAAAGCATGAAAGAATATTACAAAATTTCCTAAGTGTTTACATTCTAACTTTTGGTACAAATTAAATTGCAAGAAAGAAAATAGAGATGAAAATGGGATGTAATGATGATGCTTATGGTGAATATGAAATATGAAAGGAAAAGATTAGTAGCATAAGGCAATATCAAAGAAATGAAGTAAGAGAAATATTAGAATGTAAAAAGGTAGAAAATAAGTGCAAACATGGCCAAAATTTGTTCATAAAATGCAAGAACCAAGTGACCTATAATCCTCACATTCCAATTACATTTTTAAAGTTTAGAAACAAGCTTGGAATGGGAATTAAGGCTACTTGATCTACTTGACATTTTAAAACAAGTTTTGAAACATATTTACATTATTTAACTACTTAATGACTTGTAAGCTAAGTAACCTACCAAAATTCACAATTATGCAACAAAATTAAACACAAACAGTAGCTAAAATCCTATGAATTCAAGTGGCATAGGTCACCAACATTCATCAAGATATTTGGATTAAAATCAAGCAAAGA
Organism: Medicago sativa; assembly: GCF_051527215.1. Classification (NCBI taxonomy): domain Eukaryota; kingdom Viridiplantae; phylum Streptophyta; class Magnoliopsida; order Fabales; family Fabaceae; genus Medicago; species Medicago sativa. The sequence goes on from NC_140753.1 coordinate 9,173,470, forward strand.
TACACTTATTTTTAGCACAAAATATAACAAAAATAGCAAGAAAATTGACACCTAATTTTTTAACCAATTTTGACATGTAAAAATTACCACAAAATGCTACAAAATTATCAAGAAACCTATATGAATTTTTTAGGAAATTTTTTAAGGTTTTTTGGACTAAAAAAATGCAAGAAAATTATTAATTCTAACAAAAATAAGAAAAAAAGATTCAATTATTTTTCAGAGGCTTTAGCACAAAAAAAAAATATCACAAAAATGTTAAAGAAAATATCAAGAACACATTAGAAAAAATATTAGAAATTTTTGTGAAGAAATTTGGACTGGTGAGGGTGTGAAAACACAAGACTGTGCGACAAATAGCAAGAAAACAAGCAAAATACAGAAAAACCCAAAGAAACGACCCAGGCCCAAACACAGGTTGGATTTGGATCATCCAAGGGCCTTGGAGGCGTTGGATCGATCCAGAACCTCTAAAACCCTAGATCCAACGGCTTCAAAGCAAGGGGAACATGGACCTGCAGTGCACGCGCGCGCGTGGAATCACAGAGCTAGTATATAAGCAAAATACAAAGGAATCCCTCACAATCCTCACTTCTTTCTCTCTCTACAAAGTTCTTAGAGAGAGAGAGTCTGCAGACTCTCTCTTCTCCGACCTAAGGCCGGTCATCTTCAACCTTCCTCCGACGCGGTGGCCGGCGGTGGCGCCGCCGCGTCGGAGCCCTAAACCGCCCAGAACTCAGACTTAAACACATGTTTCTATAGCTCCTGACCTCCTCTCTTCGATTTCGAGGCTCATTTTTTTCAAAGGACTTGCAAATCGACGTAGATCGGGGAAAAATTAAACACGACGTTGATGTTCTTTTGCTTTTAGCTCTTTTCAAACGATGTTTTTGAAGAAAGATTTTCTGTGACACTCCTTTCTACGTCGATTTGCGAAGAAAAAGCACGTATATGAAACAAGTTGCTATGATTGATAACGAAAGAGCGAAAACAGGATGGGAAGAAAGATTTGGTACCTGAACGAGAGAGAGGACGAACTCTTCGGAGGTTTTTCTTCTTTTGACTTCTGTGAACTTTTCGATCTGCTTCTCTTCTTTGCGCTCTTGCGTTGATGCTTCAGTTCTTGTGTTGAAACCCTAGGGTTTCAGATTTTGTTGTGCTTCTGTGCTGGCTTCTGCGATCCTCTTCTTCTCTTCCTCGATCTCTTTCTCTCGTGATCGCAGATATGCTTGAATTGCGAGAGAACGGTTCGATGATGATGATTCTTGGAAAAGAATCACTGAGAACCTTCAATACTTGTTGAATTAGGACTGATTTGGTGAAATGTTTGCTGAATTCGTTTTGCTTGTGGCTGAATCGATGGAAATTGGTGCGAATTTGAAAGGATTTGTGTGTATTGTGATTCTGGAAAAGTGGTTAGGGTTTGAAGATGATGAACTTGTTCATCATGTTCTTGAGTTTTTTTGAGAGTTTGTTACGGTTTTGATCTGTTCTGAGCAGAGAGAGAAATTGTGAAGTGTTTGTGATGAGGTGTTGGAATCTGAATGGCACTGCAATGATTGGGGCCTTTTATAGGCTGCCAAGTGTAGCTTCTGGACCAATAGAATATTGCCACTTGTACTGGACCTTGTAACAAACTTTTGGACAGATGGACAAATGAGCAACTGACACGTGTACAGACCTGATGACTTGGACAAAAGGACTAAAAGACAATTTTTAGGAATTTTAGGACTAAAAATAAAAAATAAAATGAATTAAAATTGGTAATTGGAAAATAACGTAAAGTGGAACGAATAAAATTGACAAAACGGACTAAAACGAACCAATGGCCTAAATGAGGTACTTTAAAGTAACCTCTCTCTGCCGAAATTTTGTGTGAAATGACCAAAATGCCCCTAGGGCTAAAAACGACTAAAAATGACTCAGATGCAAATTAAAATGGATTTTTAACAAGGAAAATGAAACAAAGACTTATACAAGCAAGATTAAAAGACTCAGAGACAACTTCTAGGATTTAAACAGTGACTTGACATTTGAAAAGACTAAAATGCCCTTTAGGGGCAAAATTGACTCAAAGATGACTTCAGATGCAAATTTTGAAATGGATTTTGACATAGAATGAAACAAAGACTTATTCACACTACTTGAAAGGACTTCAAACAAAATTTTGAAAGACTGAGAGACACTTGACATAGGAAATGACCAAAATACCCTTACATGTGAATTTTGCAAATAACAATTGAAATAAAATGCAGAGAAAGATGCAACTGATCAGAGATAGTTCAAATAGCTCGTAATGCAAGAAAAGAAAAATTGAGCTAGTATTTTTAGGTCCAAAATTAGGGTATAACACTATTCATTCAACTCAAATAGTTGCAACTCAACTAAGTGGTGGTTGATAGAGGTAGAGATGAACACTGAAGACATGGAAACCAAAACAAAGGGGTATGATAACAAACAAGCAATTAATACGGTTAAGAATGGTGGTTGATGTGCATTTACTAATTTTTTTTTTTGCAGACATGATAATATTTCACATCTGGGTGAGGAGTTACACGTGGATGCATCTGTTTGTTCTAATATGGTATTCATTTTTTCGTTTTTAATTCAAGTTCCATGTAGATTGCATTAATGGCACAAAATTTACTCACCAATCATACTTTCAATGCAGTTGGGAAGCCAAACCAACGACCCTCTTCTTGCATTACTGAAGGAATCATTGCAGTTCCAAAAGGTATATATTCTGAAAATGATAAACACAATATAGGTTGAATACTTGCTACTTGAAAATGAAATAAACAGATGTGTGACCAAAAACTGTAAAAAGTGTTACAATAGATTTAGGCAAGGTGAAAGTTTAAACATGTTTGATAAACTGAAGATGTGCAGTGGATTGTCACCAATAACATGAAGTTTCTCTCCATTAACTTGAATCTGTTTGTTGACAATGATAAACTAATTAACACTCCCAAAGACATTGCTTATTTATTGGTTGTGCATGATATATTTTCAGGATTACGCTGATAGGTTAGATATGCTAAACGGCTGCTTCAACATAATCTGCAATAAACTAGATAGAATGGAAAGAAAGATGATAAGAATTGAAGAGCGTCTTGATTCTGAATCCACAACAGTTGTAAAACCCACTCCAAACGTCGACGAATATGACATGCCTCCTCAGCAACCCCCTGAAAAAAAATCACAAGAAGAAGTGATAAGTAATAAGAAATATGTCAAGAACAGCATTTTCAAAGGATCTGATGTGAGCGATGTTATCTTGGACCTTGAATCAGATGGAGATGATGCTACAGATGCCTGTACCTCCCAATTGAACCTAAATTTAACCCCATCAAGCCAAGTAAAAACCATAGGAAGGGCATTACGATTCAGTAGCTCTCCTCCCATTGCACCAAAAACAATGCCAACCTTTGGCAACCCCTTTCCTATGAAACCACCAGTTGCATATCATTCTCCATCCAATAAAACACAGAAATTGCAAACCTTTGGCTTTTCACCTACATTTAAAACACCAAAGGGATCATGCTTAGGGAACAAGTCAGAACCCCCTAGTACACCAAAATTACCAATCTTTCACACGTCACCTCCAAATAAAACACCACAAGTTCAAAAGAGGATGGAACCAACCATGGAAAATCCCCTTAAGAAAAAACAACGTTCGGTACCCTCCACTCCTAAGTCAAAAAGCACATTGAAGGTGAAAGAAGGGGCCACACAAAACACTCCTAAAGTTACCCCCTACTACTTATGGCCAGACCAAACAAAAGGTGCTCAAATTATTACATGTTGTAACATCATAATTAGAGATCCTAAGTACTATTAATCTAATTTTTGCTCTGTACATTTTCAGATGAAGTCAAACTTCAAAACAAGTGTAAAAATAGAACTATCTGATGAAGCCCATCACTTGGCTGCTTATGTGTTTCATCCCGATAAAGACATGGGGTATTTCACTTCTATTCACAATGATTGGTTTACATTCATTTTATATGACCATACATTATACACTGTCTATTGAATCTGAGTGTTGCAATTTGTATGAAGGGAGTATTTGTTCAAGGCATCGGATTATCAAGCAAATCGTATGTTATTCCAAACTCTATGTCCCGGAAATACTGTGGCAGCAGAGGTAATTTACAGAGGAAATCCAATTGGATCAGTTATTCAGCTTTTCCACACCTAATATTTTTTAATCATTATGTTAGATTTTGTATATCATGGCCTTGAAGACTACATGGGTTCAGAGGAACATCCATACCAACACGGTTTGGACATTCTCTCCATCATTCGCGGTAAAGTACTCTTTGTTAGACTATCATACAAGAATGTTAATTATATATTTATTCATTGTAATCAATATTGTAAATGTAATTGTCCACTAGAATGATGTGATTAATTCTGCCTCACTACAAGAACTAATCCATGATTATGCGGAAACCTGGATGCCGCCATTTGATGACTTGAAATATGTAAGTCATTATGTTCAAGTACAGATCAATTATTACTACGGATCCTCATTATGTTAGTAACCTAAATACATGTTTTGACGTAGGTTTATGTTCCCATCAAGGACAACTGTGATAATTGGTATCTAATGGTGGCATCAATTCATGAGGGAATTCTTTACCACATGGACCCATGTGTTTCACTAAATGGTATCCCAGCTAGGCAGAGAGTGATAAAGAAACTGGTATTATAAAAAACCAGAAAATTTATATTTCCCAATATATTTTGACCCTAGCCTCTAACCATAACCAATACTCATTGCAGTGGGAAACCATTATCCAAATCATGCAATCTGACCACTATTCACCAGATTTTTTGCTAGGCCGCCACATTCATGCTGAATGGGATATATCTGATCCAATTGGAATTGTATCTAATGACTACTGGTGAGTCAACTGTATATATCACTGTTGCAAAACAAAAATACGACTATAGTATAACCTATTGACAATTTATGAATTGTTTACTCAGCCAACACTCTGGAGTCTGGGTTCTGGGATGGATGGGAATGGAGGACATGTTTCAGCCTAACACCACTGGCTTGGTTGGTGATTTGTTTAAATAAATAGTTATGATTGTTAAACTGTGTAAAATTTTATACTTAGAACATGGTTTTGTTTCAGGTACATGAGGATGTGATCAGGTTGAAGGTGGCCATGGACCTAATCATGTGGGAACATAATGAGTTAGCTGCAAACTTGCAGGCCAAGGCAGAAGACAGTTGGCTATCTAAGCATTAGGAATGATAATCTGTAATTGATTTTTTGTAAGAGACTCAACAATCAGTCAACAATCAGTCAACACGCCTTAAACTATTTTCAGTTGTTTTATAAGAGACTTAGCTTACAATATGCGATCCACTTTTTGGGTGTTTGATAGTTGAATTATTTCATCTTTTGGAATGTAATCTTTAAGCACTTTGACTTGAATTGTGTTTTATCTTTTGTGGAACATCAGACAAGGTCTATGGGCATGTAATGTTAAGTACTTTTATTATTATCATATTATGTTAAGGGTGCCTATGTTAAGTACTATTTTGCTTCAATATATATATATATATATATATATATATATATATATATATATATATCTTGCAATCAGTTATTTGTCTATCAGTTATTTGCAATCAGTTATTTGCACAACTTATTCACACTAACAGAAATTCATCAAACATAGTACACAAAATTATTCAATTCCTTCTTCATTCTCAATTCATAGCTTACATAGTTTTCATACCATTACAAGGTTACCATAATTAAACACATCACACCTAATCCCTCTAATATTACATCAGTTAGCAAACTTAAACACATCACACCTAATCCCCCTAATATTACAATTTACATCAGTTAGCAAACTTAATGCACATTACACCAAAACTTAGCAACAACAATACCCCTAAAATGACAATGATACTCACATGAGTTCTCTCTTTCTTCCTCAAAGCATCGTTTTTCTTCAGCAAACCTCTGATGATCTTCTTCTGTCGATCTGGGACTTCCGGATCAAACCACCTAAAAAACTTGCATTTCCTCCTCTGAAAATATCTCCCACATCCATAGAATCTCCTCCCTGGGTTTTCATCTGTCCAAGCTGTTACCAATGGTGAATCAACACCACAATAGCAAACCAGGTTACCTCTTTGCTTCTGTGTCGCACCAGACAGGGTTGAAGAAGATGAATAATCACTCATTTTCGGATTCCAGGAAAAAAGGGATGAATACGAATTGAAATGGAGAGAAAGGGATGAATATGGGAAAGAAAGGGAGATATGAACACGAATTGAAACAGAAATTCGATTAAGAGAAGAAGAATAGATGAATGAGATGAGTAATTGATGAAGGAGATGGGAATGGAGAATGGGAGTATTTGGGGGTTTTTATACCCTAATATCCTACCGTTGGAGAAGCTACCGTTGGCGAAGCAGGAAGAAGTGACGTGATGTCCTTTTTTTATTTTTTTAAAATAATAATCACACACTAATCTTCTACACATAATTGTTCTTACAATAATTACTTCCATTAAAATAATAATCACACACTAATCTTCAATATGCACAACAAACAAAATAATCAATTGAATTTAAAAACCTAATTATTCAACATTTAGATCTAAACCGGTAAGTATAAATCCAAATTTGTAATGAGAAGTGCACCTTAAAGGAATGCGGAAATTTATATGTACAAAGTTGTATCTTCTCCGGCAGTGTAGATCGACTCCGGTGGCGCAAAAGGTCGCCGGCGAGTATGTCTGCGAAGGAGGTTGACAACTGAGAAGAGACAACTTAGGTGAGCTTTGTGATATGGTTGTGGATGTGTTCTCGTTGTTTTTGAAAGGATCGCCGCCGTTAACGGTGGCCGGCGATGGTGAGTATGGAAGCAAGAAATGTTGATCGGAGTGGAGAGAGGAAAATGTATTGCGATGTGTCGTTTTTTTGATTTTGGGGGAGTTATGAGTTTTGGGTTTGAGTGTGGGGAGGTGTAGGTGCTCCCTTGCTGAGGTGGAGTAGATCCAATCCAATGTTATAATCCTAAGGTTAAAAAAAAGCATCTTTTGCTCCCTCACTAGATGAGGGACCTATCAGCTACCTCATGTTAGACTTCGCCTATGTTGATGGGGGACCTTTGATGAAGACCATTGGAGAAGCATAAAGTGTGGCAACAAATCATCATTAAGAGGCATTGAATGAAGTAGCAACTCAACAATGGTTTCATCGGGTAGATGATGTGACACCCTAAATTTCAAACACGGTAAAATAATATTTATACTACTCCCTCCGTTTCACAATACTTGTCCATTTTGAAGAATTATTTTGTTTCATTTTACTTGTCCCTTTCAAGTTTCAATGCAACATTAATTATTGGTTTATCAATAATACCCTTACTTATTTATTGTAGAGAGAGAAATAATAGAATGAAATAATAAATGAGTAAGGGTATTATAGAAAAAACACAAAGAATTCCATAAAAAATGACAACATTTATTTGATTCCTTGGTATGTGTAATTTCTTCAAAATGGACAAGTATTGTGAAACGGAGGGAGTAGTTATGAATAAAATGTGCAGCGATTTCAAATAGAATATTTCTAAAATAACCTTCTCATTGGCTTATAATGCCACATTCAACACATTATAACTCTAACTCACTTAGAAACATATTGGACTAAAAATATCCACTAGAATTGCATAATTAATTATCAAGTAGCGTCAAGTCACTTTCAGAACTTAGAAACAAATTGCTTTTATTCTCAGGTGCAGGTTCTGGTGGGAAGGCTTGTTAATTTTCCCATGATGGGAGAAGCCACATTGACTTGTCATAGCCAGTATTGCCAGTTTTTCCATTTTTACACTTGTACCCCCACAAAACTAAATATGAATGTATTATCCAATTATTGTATGGGTTTATTATATTTTTCACACAAACCTTTATTTTATGATTTTTTTTACCAAATCCTGATCGTGAAAGTCGTTCCCGATATCCATTTTTCACCGCAAAAAGAAATCATGATCTTGATACCCATTTTTTCCCTTATCTTCTCTAACGCTATTTTCCATTTGTAACTCTTCACTCGTTTTCCTTAGCATATCCAAATTTTTATTCAATTATTTAAAAAAATTGACTTATTGATTGGAAGGATAAACGGTAAAAAGAAAGTTTAAGAAAAAAATTGCGCTTAAACTTTTTAAATAAACATATACACATTTTAAAAAGTTCATTATTTTAAAAGTGAACTAAATATTTTTTTTAAATGTCAAAATAGTTTATCAGCATAAATTGAGTATGAGGTGGGTATCTCAATTAATTTGACTTAAAAATGAGCTTGAAGTGATGAGCTCAAACCCGGATAAAGAAGTAATCTAACAAACTAGTTGTTAACAATTGTCATTAAAAAAACAGCAATTGACTCTAGTGAATGGACTAGATTCGAACAATATAGTGAACCAATTTTCGAATATTAAATTGAAGAATTATCTAACGCGCCTCAAATATAACTATTGTGGTGGTGAAAAACTATGAAAAGGAAATATTGCAAATCAATTTATCACTTCGTATTAAAATTTTAAATACAGTATTAACACTATTAAATTTATTTCTACAAAACTAATTATTAAATTTAGATCGATAAAACTCATTTGTTATTGGTTTAGACTAGATAAGGGCAGGGCATATGGGCATCTGGAAAAAACGCAATCATATTCTTAGGCTTTTTTATTTTATTTTATGGATTAGGCCTTTTCTTTTATAAAATAGGTATGTGGAAAAATTCAATCATATTTATTAGATACATTTTTTCGAGAGAATTGTTTTTTTTTTTTTAGGGAAGAGAGAATTGTTGAAATCGTAATGTACATATGCTGGGCATTTTATCACAAGTATATTTAGCACAAAATAAAATTATCCAAGTTGTAGGGACAAGTATATAAATAAGCACAAAGTTTGGTACAAAAGGTACCCATTCTTCAATCAAAGCCATCAAATATTTTAATAATATATCAATGGTGGATTAGAGCTTGTCCCATCATGGGAAAATTAAAGAGTTCTCCCACCATAAATGTCACCTTATTCTCAAGGTGGAATTTAGCCTGGACCCATGATAGTATTGGTCCATACTGGACCAAAAATTATAGCCATTGGATTATTAAGGAACCACAATAATACAATACATCTTATATATTTGATTATTTTATTTTCTCTCAAAAAAGTTCTCTTGTTTTCTCTCTCTTTCTGTTTTTGATAAAATCCTTTCTCTCTCTCTATACTGGGTATTGAACTGGAATTCATAATTTGAAGAAGATATTAGTGAACAACATCAAACCCAAACCTAAAGAATACAGTCACACTACTAGTTATGCTCTATATCCTAAATCCGACTCTGAATGTACCACGACAACCTCAACCCCAACCCGGTAGTGCAACAGCCACCCTTTATGTCACTCCTGCGCCGGTTCTAAAGTCCATGCCTGTAAAGATTTTTTATTTTTTTTTTAAGTTGGAACAACTTGCAGCGGTTTTACTCAAACAATTGATAATTTACTAAATTGCTTATTTCAAAAATTAATGTTCAAATTAGACTTGACAAAATTCCAGCAATATAGACTTGGATAGCCATGAATAATGAACCACTGGGCTTAGAAGGAAAAAATGAGAAGAAAAATCAGTATTAGTTTTTGGCTAATGTTAACTTGTGTCCTCAAACACATGTTAAGATACTCATTATACAAATACAAATATCAAAAGACTTGCATTCAACTTCTTAAAAATTGTCATATTGTGTTTTTCAATGTAAAATTGTTTTATTTAGGTTGTATAACATGTGCCCTAAGGGCGCAAGTTAACATGGACCCTTAGTGTTTTTTTGCATACAGGGAAGTGAGAAAGAGAAAGAGTATAATGAAAAGATAGAGTTGAGGATAGATTTGGTATGAGTGGACCATGATAAGATTCGGTAGACAGTCAAATCAGACCGTAGAAAAAATTGGTCCATGATGAACCAAAAATTTTACCAGTCCATTTTATAACTGCAAAAGTAGTTTTCAAAACTCATGAAAATACATTGAATAACTTTCCATCCGGTATCACTTATCAGAGTATGAGTCTGAATGTTAGGCTTTCAAAAGCGTCAAACATTCTTCTAAAAGATATGTTCATCAAAAAAATATACCACGTTTTCACATAGAGATGATATGATACATCATAAAAATACTTTCAAAAGATATGTTCATCAAATAAAAGAGTCACATATTCACATATAAACCATTCACATTGCACATACAATATCTCATACTCACAATTTCACATAATTACAACATATGATTTGCATTACACATATTATAACACATGATGATCACAACTTAACATGTATTCATAAAATTGTCTTACATAACATATCATGATAACTGAAAATAAACCAAAGTTTACTTCAACACACATTCAATTAAGTCATAGTTACTACATATTCCGACTAAAATGACGCACACCCAGGCTTGTTTATATTTATATATTTATATATTTAATTTAACGTGTGATGACCTTTGAAAACTCGTTGAAGATGAAATATTAAAATATATTTCCCGCGTGGAACACGAGGGTAACACGAACACCGTAACTCAACTATTATTGATTTGTTTTTTGTAAAACTAGCAACAGACCCGTGCTAAGCACGGGCCCGTGCTCCGCACGGGTTGATACTTAAATCGCGATTTATGCGTCAAAACGCATTTACAATGTTATTTACATTGATAAATAAGAAAAAAAAATGATAAAGATGAAGATGATAATAAAAACATTGAAATAGTTGTTATTAAATATTATAATGTGGTAGACTAAATATATGTGAAAATATTATAAATAATAAAATCACAATAATTATAATGGGGACGTTAATAAGCCCCGTGATTTTTATATATCATTGAAAAATATTTGTAATTTTTTTTAGCTTTTTTGTATTTTTATATGAATTTATAAGCAATAAATATGTATATCGTGCAAGATTCTTATATCAAATTATAATTAGTATATTATAATTACTCCCACTATTATTTAGAATATACAATTAGGCATGACAATGGGGCGGGTGGGGACAGGTTTTACCTTCCCCGTCCACATACCCTGCTACCATATACTTACCCGCTACTCAACTCATATCCAACGGGGATAAGAAATCGAATCTCATCCCTTTCTCCGACGGGTTCGAGTATCCTCGTCCCATCCCCGCAATGATTTCTTTTTTAATAAAATAGAAGTATTTTTCTGCCTCATACGCAATGTTGCAATGCATTATCCTGCAAAGAAACGACGACGATAGATCATGGCTATGGTGATGGAGAATAGAGAGAACTTTGAGAAGTTAGTATCATCTAATAGACTGAGACTCTGATTATGTGACTGAAATGATTTATGGTTTGAGTTTCTTTTTATATAAAAGGGGCAATAAAATGATTTTCTACATTCGAAACGAGTTTGGGTATGGGTTCGAGGAGGGTATATACTTATATCCCTGTTACTCTTCTCGTACCCGTGTTCTGAAATCGTGGAAAACCCAAACCGTGTCAAAGCGGGGAAAAACCCATTAAATTGAGTTTGGTTCAGATGGGTACTCGCGGGTATGAGTTTTGTTGTCATTCCTAGATACAGTACATAAAAAAAATCAATTTAACTAATTAATATGTGACTGATTGTTATCCCTTGTATGATTTGTACAACAGTATTAGTTAGTGTCTAATTAATTAGAGAGTAACGTTTGTTTTGTGTTTTTTTTTATAGTCATTCTTTGAAAGGATATAATGATTAATAATGAATAACGATTAAAAATAATAATTTTATAATATGACATTAAGATAAACCAAAAAACTTATGAAAATCATTTATACAAAAGAAGTAATCTTGATGATGTGTAATTTTATGTAAAGTAGTTGTATTTCTCATAATAAATACTAACCCCGTGTATAATTTAAAAATGAGAAAGATTTTGTAACTCTCCCAAAGTTATGTTATTTGTGATAATTCAATTGGATATAATTGAATAAATTTAGATTTAAAAATATGTTTCAGCGTGAGAAATAATCCTATGATTTTTTTGTCAAAAAAATGTCCTATGCTTTTTTCTTTTTTATTTACTCTTTTTCCCCGTGTTTTTTTAAGTATCGGTATAAAATGGTTCTCCTGTATTTTTATATTATTCATAAGTGAAATGTATTTATTAATGTTTTTTATTAGGAACACACGATGAGATAAAATCACATGTACGTCATAAAGTTTATTTTTAGTAAATGTAAATTAAATATATGACAAATTTGTTACGAATTAAAAAAATGACATTCAATAATTTATAGATTTTTTTATCATGATAAAAACCACCTCTTTAAAAAAAAAAACAATTCAAGACCTGTTTTGTTACAAATTAAAATAAAAGTGATTTTGATATCTATTAATTAAGAGCACTTATAAAACAAATCACGATTTATTTTGTTTAGTTATAGTAATTAAAATCACATATTTTAAATAATTTAATTTGTTTAGATACAACTATAAAAAAATTGGACATTTTTGTTACAAAATTACATCAACTTTAATAATTAGAGAAAGATAATATATTGTAAATTGTTTTTTTTTGGTAGAAATATTGTAAATTGTTTTTAACTCTTTAGATATTTAGAAGTTGAATTATAGAAAAAAAATATTTTGATTGGGATTAAGATTAAGTTTGTTTGTTCTTTAAAAAAAGATTAAGTTAGATTGTTTTATCAAGTGAGTTTGTTTTATTTTGTTTTTAAGAGAGAAAATATAGGGGGAGGTTGAAGCAAAAGACACAAAATAATATAATTTTGATGACGACTCAAAAAATTAAGAAGGAGTAAAATTATATTTTTGGTACACATTAAGTTTCATAATTAGATAATAGATAATTAGAAAATAAAAGATTAAGTTTGTTTGCTATTTAAAAAAAGATTAAGTTAGTGTGTTTTATCGAATGAGATTGTTTTTGTCAAAAAAAAAATCGAATGAGTTTGTTTTAATTTGTTTTTAAAAGAGAAAAAATAGAGGGAGGTTGAAGCAAAAGACACAAAAGGATATAATTTTGATGACGTGTCAAAAAATTAAGAAAGGGTAAGATTGTATTTTTGGTAGACATTAAGTTTCATAATTAGAGAATAGACTGTTATTGATTTTATTTCGACTACAGAAAGATGGGCACGAGTCTGTCCGATCTTTCTACTGCGTTAACGTAAGTGATTATTTTATTATGTTTGTTTGTATAATTTTGATTAAAATTTTAAAATATTAATGAAAATTATTGATATATTGATTTATAAACAAAATATTGTCAAGACATATAACAAAATTATTTTTGACTTATAATCACTTATAAACCAGCAAAGTCAAATATAATCCATAAAATTAATCGACTTTGATTAGTTGTAACATGAAAGAAAAATAAAAAAACTTACATGTTAATTCTGAATTCTGATGCAAAGGGTTGTGAGAGGTTGAGAAAAACTAAACAATGCGGAAACGAACTATGAACTGTGAGAACCCTACTTATTAATATTTAATATAGTGCTAACAAATCTTTTTCTAAAATATTTTGAGTCCTAATCTTTTTTTTAGAGGATTTAAAGTCCAGTCTTAAGCAATATTTTTTGCTTACATTGGTTACTAATATTTTTTAGAGTATTTAAAGTCCAATCTTTAACATTATATTTTGCTCACATTTGTTACTATTTTTTTTTCAAGAAGATTTAAAGTCCAATCTTTAACATTATTTTTTTCTCACGTTTGTTACTAATATTTTTTTAGAGTATTTAAAGTTTCATCTTTAACATTATTATTTTTTGCTCGCATTTGTTACTAATATTTTTTTAGAGGATTTACAGTCCAATCTTTGACATTATTTTTTGCACACATTTGTTACTAATATTTTTTTAGGGGATTCAAAGTCCAATTTTTAACAATATTTTTTGCTCACGTTTGTTACTAATCTTTTTTTAGAGGATTTAAAGTCCAATATTTAACATTATTTTTTGCTCACGTTTGTTACTAATCTTTTTTTAGAGGATTTAAAGTCCAATCTTTACCATTATTTTTTGCTCATGTTTTTTACAATTGATCAAAGGCTAAGGAAGAGTAACTTATATTAATAAAGTAATAAAATTAAAATGGAAATAATGTTTTTTTGTGGAAGTAATAAAATAATATGGAAATACTGTTTTTTGTGGAAGGGATTTGGAAATACTTGGCAATCTTTGTCGGTTGTATTGAGGGGAACAACACAGATGTACAACATAAAATTGGATGATAAAAAAGTAACATGAGTTTTTGTTTTGTGCTAATTTTTTGTGAGTTTGTTATGTGGTCAACGGAGGTAAAAGAGGATTAACGGGGACGATTAGTGACATGAATTAGTAATCCACGTGTTATTTTATAACTGACTAACAGTAAGAACAATTCATAAGGAATTGTGTGTGAGTTTTCTCTTTAAATTAAATTTATTCTTATTTATTTGTTACATGTGTTATTTGTATTTAAAATAAAATTAAAATTAAAAATTAAGGGTATTTTTGGAAAGAAAAGTCCAACCCAAAAGTGTGCTGAAAGGGTAGTTTTCTTTATATATAGTATAGATTTATTTGTTACATGTGTTATTTGTATTTAAAATAAAATTAAAATTAAAAATAAAGGGTATTTTTGGAAAGAAAAGTCCAACCCAAAAGTGTGCTGAAAGGGTAGTTTTCTTTATATATATTATAGATTATAGATTATAGATAAAATAATTCAAAGTAATTTCTTTTTTGTCAAATTCAAATTAATATTCTAACCACGTTAAATAACCACATCATTCTTTTAATTACTTTATTTATGTATATAATTTTTTTGGGAGTATTAATTATTTCATCTCTACTAATTAATTGCTTAGTTGAAGAAAATGGAACATCCATAATCAAATGTAAATTAATTTTGAATCCAAAAACGCTTGGATGAGATGGTAAATAAATCACTTTCAATATAATTAGAGATTTTCAATTCAAATTTCTTAGAATACAACAATGCTACTTGACTATGAGGATTCTGAATTCAAATTTCTTAGAATACAACAATGCTACTTGACTCTAAGGATTAGTCATTGCAGATAGGGATGGGAATAGGCCAGGCTAGGCTTTGATAGGCCTGAGCCTGGCCTACGAAAAAATTTACAGGCCTAAGCCTGGCCTATGGCCTATCATAGGCCGTTTTTCTTGGCCTGACCTGGCCTATTTAAAAGCCTGGACTGGCCTGAAAGCCTACTTACAGGCCTACTTTATATTAAGGCCATCAAATAGTTCATTTAGCCTACTAAATAAGCTAAACAAGCCTTAAAGCCTACTTAAAAGCCTATTTAACTACAAGTAAATTTTAACTAGATTAAAGCCTACTTAAAAGTCTATAACAACAAAGCCTATTATGGGACTACTAGATAGAGAAAAAGATATTTATATTTTTAATATATGCAATTATTTTAATATAAAAAAACATTTTTTAATAAATAGTATTAATAGGCCAGCCTATTAGGCTTAACAGGCTTTTCTAGAAGCCTAAGCCTGGCCTATTTAACTAAACAGGCTTTTTAAAAAGCCTAAGCCTAGGCCTATCTACTAAACAGGCCAGGCCAGGCCAGGCCAAAACAGGCCAGGCCGTAGGCCCCTGTAGGCCGGCCTGGCCTATTCCCAACCCTAATTGCAGATGTGCACAGAAGATATCAAATTCACACAGAAAAAAAATGTTTCTCTTATTTACATTTGGTCCTACAATTGTTGTAATTATTTTTTTTTCAAGTAGTTTAGTGGCTAGAATTCACCTTTTTCAAGGTGAATAAATAAGGTGTCCGGGGTTCGAAATCTGGCCCCTACATATAACAATGTATGTCCCTGCTAACTGAGTTATGCTTACGGGAACTTGTAATATCTTTTTCTATTAACAAAATTTCTAACTTTCATCAACAAAAATAAATAAATATTATAATATGACATTTTTTAAGATATTTCGCAACTCAGATAGTCTTAAAATCGCAACTCAAATAGTTATAACGAGGGTCTCATACCATCACTTATCCGGCGGCATCTACGGTAGGAGAGGACAATAGGTCCCCTACCATAGGAGATCATATAAAAGGGTTTTTTTTTTTTTTTTTACAACTAAATTGACATGTGTTTGTAGGTGGTTGACACAATAGATATTAGTGTTGCATTTTTTTTATAGAAATGATACATCATCCTCTCACTATTATAAGCAAAAATGTACATAAAAATTTACATTTTAAATTCATTTATTAAATGATGTACGAGGTTTATAATACAGACTACATACATCATTTAATGAATGTATCTAAAACGTTGATTTTTGCTTATAATAGTGACGAGATGATGTATTTGTACAACCACTATGATAACTTGTTGACAACCTTCTCTCATACTCACGTTATACTCTTATTCTCACTCTTCATTTTCCTCTCTCCATTATTTTTTAAGCTTAATTAATGATTTAGTCCATTAAGTTATTTGTTGATTACATTTTGGTCCCATAAATTATTACCGTTACGTTTTGGTCCCTTAACTTATACTCTGTTAACCAAATAAATATTAACTTTTGTCAAAAAAAACCGTTAAAATTCATCATCACATTCATCATCTTCATGAACACCCTTCATGAGATTCATCAGTAAACCCAAAAAAATTTAAAAAAAAACTCAAGAAACCCAATAATCTAATTTAAACATCAATATTCAATTTTCCCTCAATTTCAAACCCCTAACAACCTCAAATTTTCCATATTTTTTCTAAACCATCTTCTTCCCCAAATAAATTCACAAAACAAACCAAACAACCCCCATAAAAAGAAACTCAAAATCATCATCTTCAGCTATGTCTCGTTTAACACTGCTAAAAGCAACAACTTGTAACAAACCCAGAATTCAATTGCCAAACCCCAAAATTAAATTTACAAAAAAGAAAAGACTTCAAATCAATGTTTCCAGCAAGAGCATGGCACAATTTTGAGTTTTGGTGAGAGGGATTTGGAACGATTTTGTGAGAGGAATTTGTTGGTGATGATTCAAAGCGAGAGAGAACAAAACCATGAGAATAACAAATTACTTGATTCTGTGAAAGGGATTGTTTTTTTTTTTTTAATAATTATAAGGATTGGAATGTTAGAGCAGGGAAAGATGAAAATAATAAATTGTTGGAAAGAAGATATTAAGCTATAAGTTCATGGGTATTGAAATTAGTTTAAATATGAATAAATAATATGGGTGGGTCATTGAGAGAAGAAGGAGACGATGAAGATAATGAGTTTTCTGGGTTGTTGATGAAGGTCATGAAGGGTGTTGATGAAGATGATGAGTTTTCTTTGTTGATGATGAATGTGATGAATTTCTGGATTTGATGATGAATTTTAACTGTTTTTGACAAAAGTTAATGGTAAGGATTTATTTGGCTAACAGAGTATAAGTTAAAGGACCAAAACGTAACATTAATAATTTATGGGACCAAAACGTAACCAACAAATAACTTAGGGGATCAAATCATTAATTAAGCCTAAAAAATAATGGAGAGAGAAAAAGGAAGAGTGAGAATAAGAGTATAACGTGAGTATGAGAAAAGGTTGTCAAAAAGTTATCACAAAGTGGTTGCACAAATACACCATCTCGTCACTATTATAAGCAAAAATCAACGTTTTAGATA
The DNA here is from genome assembly GCF_051527215.1 of Medicago sativa. Taxonomy (NCBI): domain Eukaryota; kingdom Viridiplantae; phylum Streptophyta; class Magnoliopsida; order Fabales; family Fabaceae; genus Medicago; species Medicago sativa. The sequence goes on from NC_140753.1 coordinate 9,191,211, forward strand.
CATTCATTAAATGATGTATGTAGTCTGTATTATAAACCTCGTACATCATTTAATAAATGAATTTAAAATGTAAATTTTTATGTAAATTTTTGCTTATAATAGTGAGAAGATGATGTTTCATTTCTATAAAAAAAAATGCAACACTAATATCTATTGTGCCAACCAGCTACAAACACATGTCAATCTAGTTGTAAAAAAAAAAAAAAAAACCCTTTTATATGATCTCCTACGGTAGGGGACCTATTGCCCTCTCCTACCGTAGACGCCGCCCACTTATCCAAGTTCGAACTTTGAATACAACAAAACTTGATCCTTTTTCCCTTCAAAAATAAAAATATAAATAAAAAAACTTGATTCTTTTTCAATAAATCTTTTTTAAGAGTAAATAGTCATTTTTCGTCCTTTAATGTGTAATAAGTAATCACAATAGTCTCTTAATGTATATGAGCAAAAACAGTTCATGATTTTACACTCTATATTCAAAATAGTCTCTAACTGTAAATAGTCATTCAATGTTAAAACTAACTCTTTTCTTATAAAGATTGGTATGACAATAGTAAATATTTATATGAATTGATATGATAGTAAGTAAGTATACCGAATGATTGATATGACAATATTAACAAAATATTTTAACATCAAAGACTATTTTAACGAATTAATGCAATACACAACCTGATATTATTTTATAATTTTGATATATTGGATGATTATTATGACTACTCGTAACACATTCAAGGACAAAAATGATTATTTACCATTTTTTTCTAAATGTCTAATTATAATATGAAAAATGCTAAAGTTCCCGAAAATAAATTTCCCGACATTATCGCGACAATGTAAAGCAAGCATGTGGGCCACCTCTTTCATTTTCCATCATCCCATGTATTGTTATAAAGAAACTAATCCAACGGTGCAAAAGGTTTTAGTAACAATAAACATGATTTGCCGTAAAATAAAACAAACAATATAGATAGTTTTAGAAGTTAGGCATTTTTGTTTGCCCAATACATAGCAGGAGGTGGCATCTAGATTTTCCACACAAATGATTAAAATAAAAGTGGATGGTGTGGGAGAAGCTTACTTAGTTTCGTTGTGACTGATTTTAAGTTTAATAGTTGTTTAATAATTGAAGATTATATGGTATTTGGTGGTTCGGGAAATTTTCTTGAAGAATATTGTCGTGATATATAGCAATGCTGTTATAATATTTTAAAAATCCCTAGGTAGGTTGGCCGGCTGTGACGAGTAATGTACTTGAATTTTTTTATTTTTTTTTCCAATCCATGAAGTTAATTATCATAGTACTGCATCCAAATTTGAATATATAATATCCAAAATATATTTTATAAAAAATATATATAACAATAAAGATATTATTAAAAAAATCTAAATTAATCTATTGACATTAAAAATGCTATTAACTAAATCGTGTTAATTGAATATCATTTATGTTTATTTGAGATCGCCAAAAGTGATAATTTTGTATTGGGATGAGTATCTACTGATTAAAGAGTTATAGGTTAAAAATTCAGGATTTGAATTATAGTGAAAGAGAAAAATAATAAAATATAACAATTAACATGCTATAACATTTGTTATTTAAAAAAATCTTATAAATATAATTCATATAACCTGATTTAAAATATAATTCATCTAATAAAAAGACTTAAGAAATATTTGATGCATTGAAGCGGAGTTTGAATCCAAAATATCAAACTTTTCTACGGTTAGTGCTTATATAAGTTTTGTCCTTAAACTCTAGTTAAAATAGAAAAAGAATGTACTATCTAAATTGACATGATGTGTTAGAAAAATACGTGGAGATAAAAAAAATGGAAGAATTGGAGAAAGAGATAGAGCACGTGGAGATGAGATTGGAAACAATTTTATTTCTTAAAAAAAAAAATTAAGACAAAAACAATAAAGATATAGGGAGTGAGGGAAAAAAAAGTAAGAATACAGCTAGAACCTTTACCCGTGCTACCGCCTGGGTCATAAAAAAGGAGAAGCTAATATATTGTGATATGATCCATTACATAGATAATAAAAGAATTAAGAACATACAATGGTTGTTCACACATTTTGGAAAATCTCCTTATACACTACATTTGAAGTGGTGTTAATACAGTCCTCATTGTCATCTGTTAATAATATTTTTAGGACATTATAAATGTAGTAGACAAAAGCAAAATTTTTTAGTACAATCCCAACTTATAATTTTAATGTCATAATTTTAAATAAAACTATAAAAGCATATTGTGCAATTGATTCAAAATATTTTTAGCGACATTGAGCAGCAATCCATAATTTTATTAACGAAAGAGATTTTGGCAAAAACACCACACAAATTATAAATTACTGAAACAAAGCAAATGTATTTTGATTCCTATCAATTCTGTATGTAAGTTTAAAATATCTGTCATGATTCTATATTTATGTCATTTATATTGTGCACTTAGTTTTAATGATAATTTTCCTTGTAAATTATCATACGTTAACTATCCTACTGTAAATCATTCTACCAGTGCTTGTTATAGTAATATGTTTAACTCCCAAAACAACTATCATAATTATGACCGAATAAATTAGATTGATGGTAAGTTGAATAACTTATATATAAACTATATGAATAGAAGAACGAAAAAATCCAAAACAATTAGATATGACAGAAACAAATTTGCATAAATTGTAAATCCCTTCCTAGTAGTAAAATTTGTTGCTTGTTAAAATATTTGAGGGATGTAACAAAACGTAAAAATAACAAAACCTAAAAAAATTAGGGTTAGTATTAGGAGGGAAAATATTAGGTTTAGTTGTTGTAGACTTGACAAAATTAATAAATAAGGACTAGTATTTGGACCCGTGCGATGCACGGGAAGTTGATTATATCATTGACTAATAAATGTGGTAGTTGATCATGAAATGAAATAAGAGAAATGATAGGGTCACACCCTCTAACACTCTCCTTTTAACACACCCAATTATTTGAAGCCACATCATCCCATTTTTTTACTCTTGTACTTGGCTACCGGTTGCATTTTCTAATCATTTATTTATTTATTTATTTAGATTATTATTAACCATTTAATTAAAACAACAAAACACAACCTCTTTCTTATGCGTTTATACAAAAGAAAACCTCTTTCTTCTGCAAGTTCTCATCGTCCTAAAACAATTAACAAACTGTTGCACTTGTTCCTCCAACACTCTTTTTTCTTCTTTCCATTTTATACTTTTTTGATACAGAGATGTGAAATTATAGAAAAAGGATTAAAGAAAGAAAACTGAAGGGTTGTAAAAATATTAACAAAAGGGATCCCAAAATTGAAGCCACTACCATTGATCTGTTTCACAATTCCAATTCCAATTTATTTTGGAAGATGGAACCCAACTCAAATATCTGCAACATTACCGAACTCAATCTGTCACACTCATAAGATGGAACCCAGAACAACAACTTACATCGCGACTGAGACGACAGCGGCGGCTATGATGAAATATATCGCAGCAGTGTGTAAATAGGAGAATAGGAACAACCAACAACCAGAGCTCTATACAAAGACAATAGAAACATAAAAGACCACCGTGGGTTGCGGCTAAGACGACGGTGGCTGCCCACTCGCGAGATTGGATAGGTCGGAAAAAGCGATAAAGACGACAGAGCTCTAGAAAAAGGATGAAGCTTGGAACAAAGAAGATGATTGAGTCTATACAACACAACAACTCGTGAAGATGGAGGTAAAGAGCGACCAGACATGGATCTGCAAAGCCAAATTCCCAAAAAAATAATTTAAAAATAAAAATTTAAAATTAAAAAGGAAATTTGTTATCCCGTAACTTGTTTAGCCAGTTTTCAGGTTAAGGAGTAAAAAAATGGGATGACGTGGATTCAAATAATTGGGTGTGTTAAAAGGAGAGTGTTAGAGGGTGTGACCCTAGCATTTCTCATGAAATAATAGTTGTTGTTGAGCATGAGTTAATACTTCCAAAAGACGATGACAACAATAACCAAACATTATCCCACTAAATGGGGTTGACTACATGGATCGAAATATGTCATATTGTTTTATCATAAACAATATTTACATCCAACTCATTAATCTATAAATCTTTCCAAATAGTTTCTCTTAGAGGGCGTTTGTTTTGGGGAAACACAAATTATTCCCAAGAATAACATACCTGGGAATGAAAATATGAAAATTTGATTCCCGGGTATTTGTTAAAAAAAGTGTTTAGCAAATAACTTGACATTCCTGGGAAAATTGGAAGTTACAATTTTTTTTTTCAAATCAATGCAGAATATCATGGGAATTCACATTCCCATCTCTTTAGATGGGAATAATGGAAGTTATGGGTAGTTACTTCATTCCCAGGAACCTTTATACACATGAATTTTTTTTTCTCAACGTCATAACAAACATGAGTATAATCATTCCCTAGCCATGTTTTCCCGGGACTATCATCCTTAACCTTGAAACAAACACCCTTTTATGGTTCTTCTAGGTTTTCCTATACCTCTTGTAATATGACTATCCTCTATTTGATCTACTCTTCTTACTATTGAATCTACAGGTTTTCTCTCTAATTGTCCAAACCACCTAAACCTATTTTCCACAATATTTATAATATAGGTGCTACCTCAACTATCTCTATAATGTTGCCATTTCTAATCTTATCCCATCTAGTCTTACCACACATCCAACACAACATTCCCATCTCCGCACACTTGCTTTATTCTCGTGTTGGTTCTTAACTTCCATAAAACATCGGTGTTCTAACAACTTTCTGGTATTTTTGCACTTCAACTTAAACGGCACGTTTGTATCACAAAAAACACATGATGCTTTTCTCCATTTCAACCACCCAACTTGAATACAATAATTTACAGTTTCTTTTATTTCTTCGTCATTTTGTACTATGAACCAAATATTTTTTTGTTGAAAGAATGAACCCAAGATATTTAAACTGTGTAACTTGAATGATATGATCTCTAACTCTCACCTCTAAGGTCAAACTACTTCGTCTTTTGCTAAAATTACATCACATATATTATGTCTTGCTTCTACTCAAATGAAATTCTAACGCTTCCAAAACTTGTCTCCAAGTCTCCAACATCCCATTCAATCCCTCTCTCGACTCTCCAATTAAGACTACATCATGTACCAAATCCATACATCTTGGTGCAAGCTATTGAATATGTTTTGTAAGTACATCATAGACTAATGTAAAAAAATATAGGATTAGGGTTGACCCTTGGTCCAATCCTTGTTATGAAAAAATCGTTCATATGCATTAGGGTTGACCTTTGGCCCAATCCTTGTTATGAAAAAACCACTGACAATGCTTCCAAAAGACAAATAACTAATCCCCCGAGGTAATTTAGACTTCAACAACATTTTTGGCTACAAAAAGTTGTCTAAGAGACTTAAGAACTTTTACAAATAAGATATAAGATACACAATCATTTTCTAAAAAATAGAGAAACGGCAAAAAAATTAGAAAGGAAACGTGCAACAACATTTTAGACTTAAGAACTTCTAAAAAAATAAGATATTTAAACTGTGTAACTTGAATGATATGATCTCTAACTCTCACCTCTAAGGTCAAACTACTTCGTCTTTTGCTAAAATTACATTACATATACTATGTCTTGCTTCTACTCAAATGAAATTCTTACGCTTCTAAAACTTGTCTCAAGTCTCCAACATCCCATTCAATCCCTCCCTCGACTCTCCAATTAAGATTACATCATGTACCAAATCCATACATCTTTGGTGCAAGCTATTGAATATGTTTTGTAAGTACATCATAAACTAATGTAAAAAAATATAGGATTAGGGTTGACCCTTGGTGCAATCCTTGTTATGAAAAAATCATTCATATGCATTAGGGTTGATCCTTGGTCCAATCCTTGTTATGAAAAAACCACTGACAATCCTTCCAAAAGACAAATAACTAATCCCCCGAAGTAATTTAGATTTCAACAACATTTTTGGTAAAAATTTGTCTAAGAGACTTAAGAAGTTTTACAAATAAGATATAAGATACGCGATCATTTTCTAAAAAATAGAGAAACGGCAAAAAATTAGAAAGGAAATGTGCAACAACATTTTTGGCTCCCAAAATTTGTCCAAGAGACTTAAGAACTTTTATAAATAAGATAAGATAAGATATGCGATCATTTTCAAAAAAATATAAAGAAACAGTAAAAAAATTAGGAAGGAAATGTGCAACAACTTTTTTGCCTCCAAAAAGATATCTAAGCGACTTACGAACTTTTATAAATTAGATACGCTATCATTTTCTAAATAAAGAAAAACAATTAGGAAGGAAATTTGCAAAACATTTTTTGGATCCAAAAGTTACGTAAGAGACTTAAGAACCTTTATAAATAAGATAGACGATCATTTTCTAAAAAAATAAAGAAACAACAAAAAATTAGAAAGCAAATACGAAACAACTTTTTTGGCTCCAAAAAAGTTGTCTAATAAACTTAAGAACTTTTATAAATAAGATAAGACACGCGATCATTTTCTAAAAATATAAATAAACAACAAAAAATTACGAAGGAAAAGTGCAACAACATTTATGGCTTCAAAAAGTTGTCTAAGATACTTAAGACCTTTTATAAATAAGACAGACGATCATTTTCTAAAAAATAAACAGCAAAAAATTAGGAATGAAAAGTGCAACAAAATTTTTGGCTCCAAAAAGTTGTCTAAGAAACTTAAGACCTTTTATAAATAAGATAAGAATATATTTGAGGGATGTAACAAAACGTAAAAATAACAAAACCTAAAAAAATTAGGGTTAGTAGTAGGAGGGAAAATATTAGGTTTAGTTGCTGCAGACTTAACAAAATTAATAAATAAGGATATATTTGAGGGATGTAACAAAACGTAAAAATAACAAAACATAAAAATATTAGGGTTAGTATTAGGAGGGAAAATATTAGGTTTAGTTACTGCAGACTTAACAAAATTAATAAATAAGGATAAGAGAATGAGAAAGAGAAAAAAAGGTTATGACTAAAAGTTATTTCAAAATAGTTGTATAAATACCTTTTCTTTTATAAATATCCACGTCCTTACTTACATTACAATTCAAAAAAGCAATTAATATACTAATTGTGACATATAATCCATGGTCAACTTCAGTAAAAAAAATTATGTATATGAAATTTGCTTTTTGACTTAAATACAATTATAGTCTTCGATGTGTTTTTTTTTTCGCACCTCTATTTTCCTTTACATAAATTTGATCCCCATACATATTATTTTCGTAAATTTGATCCCTGCACCTTTAAATTACACTTTTAATCCTTGATGTTAGAGGATGTTTGTGGATAGAGGAGGATTGTGGTTTAATGTTATCGGCGTGATATGGTGTGGAGGGTGGGCGAGTGAATGAGAGGGAAGGAATATGTCTGTTTGGTGGAAGGAGATGGTGCAAACTCGTAATAGAGTTGGTTTAGAGGTTGGGAGCAGGTTTGAGTAGAATTTACAGATAAAGGTTGGCAATGGAGTAAATACTTTTTTCGGATGGACTGGTGAGTAGTGGAGACTCTTTTGTGTGAGCGGTTTAGGCGGCTGTTTGATTTGACTGTTAATAGATGGATGTCGGTGGCATATATGTTTTCCTTAGGATGAGGTTAAAGAGGAGAGGCTTGGATGTGGCGGAGTCTGTTGTTGATGTGGGAGGAGGAATTGGTAGGAGAGTGTAGAGATTTACTTCTTAATTTAACTTCGTATGTTAATATTGTTGATCAATGGTTTTGGCAGTTTAACCCGGTTGAAGGATATTCAGTTTATGGTGTGTATCATTTCTTCACTACTAGTCAATAAACACAACTATTTACTGCAGTTTCAGAATTCATCTGGCATAAAGATGTCCTTTTAAAGGTTTCAACATTTGCTTGGCGTCTTCTTCGGAATAGATTGCATATCAAGGATAATCTATTTAAGCGCGACATTATACCTCGTCAAAAACGTCTTTGTGTGAGTGGGTATGGTAATGTTGAAACAATAAATCACTTGTTTCTAACATGCAATAACTGGATATTACTTCACCTAATTATGTTTAATATGCAACAATACCAGTATGACCCTTTCTTAAAAATAATATCAATTCGTACCTATCCAACAAAAATACGTACATATCCCACAATTACCGTAACAATATGCATTACTTTATCCCCTAAAAAAATAAAGGATAAAAATGGATTTTAAATAAAATAATAAGGGTAAAAATGAAATAAAAGATGATAAGTTATAAGCTCAAATGCTATTTGAAATAGCGTCTGAAAAATAAGCTATAAGATAGTAAAATAAGCTATAAGCTCGTGGTGAAAAGACTATTATCAAACGGAGCTTTTTTTGTCATACGAGCTTATAAGCTATCCGCTATAAGCTGACTTATTGGCCTTGCCAAACAGAACCATAATGTAAAGCTTGTTATCCCATAAACTTTCACAATAATCTAATTTAATTACTAGCTCCGTCCGTAATTCTAAAACCTTTTTGAAAAAATATGTTTGTCCCTTTTTATAAGATCTTTTTATTATTTTCCACTACATTAATTATTATTTTTACCAACATACCCTTATTTATTTTACATATTTTTCTTCAACCAACAATAAATATTATATTTGAAAATTTAAACCAACTCTCTCTCTCTCTCTCTCTCTCTCTCTCTCTCTCTCTCTCTCTCTCCATGGATATAATTGTAAAAACAATAGTAACTACAATCAAATTTTCTGAATTTCTGTAATTTTGTCAAAAGGGTCCTATATTTAAGGACGGAGGTAGTATTTATTTTTAAAACTCGTTATCCAATCAAAGCATCGACTAATTTGAAAGATAAATCTCATCGTTCATTAGTGAGAGCTCCAATTAAAGTCAGAGCTTTGTTCTGTATGGACTAGCCAACAAAAACTGATATCAAGAAGATTCAAACATGGCACCTTGAAATAAGTGTACTCCAAAGTCTCAAGCCTACACCTTCAAATCAACCTGTATAGGTTTAGTATCTACGTGTAATTGATTTGAGAAAGTTAATCACCAAGCACTCACTACCAACACTCTCTCATCTCTTTAAGCTAAATACAATCGTCGGCGTACTCCACCACCCAAAATCTATTTTGATGTGGCCTTTGTAGGTGGTGGTGTGCTCACCCTTCACAATAGCACCACCTCCTTACCCCAACTGGGGTTAGGTTAATATGTAAGGGTCCGTACCAACTACACCGTTGTGATTGAAATTAGCTTCTAAATTTGCGCTCGTCCGTCACACTTCTGTTCGAAGTTGTTGTTATGGTTTCATCTTTGGTTTCGTTGATCTAGGTGTTTTCAAAACCGTTTCAGATGGGTGATTGCTTTCACCGTTTGGAAACTAAGGATTGAGGCGGAGCGTCGTCATGTTGGTGGTTTAGTTCGCTTCCTTTCTTTTTGCTTTCTTCTGGATGTTTTTGGGTTCTTGGTTACAATTGTGTAGATTTGTAGTGTTAGTTAAAGCCTCAATCGATGGTGGCTAGGCTTTGTTCTTGGATCCTCATTGCCGCCACTGAAAGTGTATATCTGGTTTGTGGTGGGTGTTTCATACTTTTGACTCTCTAATTATTGTCCATATCTATTGAGATATGTAGGTTTTAAGGTTATGGTTTGCCTCCTTTGAGTCGATGACGCTTTAATATCCATATCGATTTTCGTGATTGATTTTGTACTGGTTTGAAATCCTCGTCATTTTATCTATTTGATGTTGGTCTTGCTGGCTTGAAAGAGGTGTTTAGCTTGTTGTTGTTGTGGGGAGTTATTGGTACTTAAAACAATTGTGTGTTGAAAGCCAGTCTGTTCATCACACTGTAGACATCTTATTAGTGATATTTGTTAGGTTTGAGGTTGGATCCAATTGTTGTTTTAAACTTTTGTATTATCCATCTGGGTTGTCTTACACTTATGTATGTATTAACTAGGTTAGGTTTTAACACCCCCGAGACATTTTATATTTTCTTTGATTTCACTATGCTCTTAATTTAGTGAGGAAGAAAACCTACGTGTGGTTAACTCATTTAATTAACAAACTTAATTTCCAAATTAAGTTTAACTCATTTGGTTCATAAATCAAATTCAATTAGTTAATTTTTGAGTCAAGTTATTGACCATGTTTGAGTTGATTCGGTTCATTGTGGGGCATAATTTTGACAAAATGTATCACAAAATAATTATTGATAATTTGGCACGTTTTAGACAAATTTACTACGATCAACAACTTTCTTAATACCATAAATTGTTTTATAGGCTCCTATAATAAAATACGGGTCGAAATACAGGTCGAATATGTTTTTGGGAACAAGATCGAGTATGTATTTTTTTCTTTTCAGATAATTTAGTCACTAGCTTCACCCACATTACGGGTGAAGAAGTAGATAATTTAGGATTTGAAACAGACCTGTTCAAGGGATCGTTTTTAATTCAGGTGGTAAGGGCAGATTTAGTCCCCGTTTATTTTGGATTTTTTCCAACAAAAATCTATTTTTTCCTTGAAAAAATCACTTTTTTCAGTTTTAAGTGTTTGTTTTAGATTTTCAGATAAATCATTTTATCAATAAAATCTATTTTGACCCTAAAATTAAAAGCTATTAGGATTAGTTTTTCTCAAAATCTATTTTTTTCAAAAACAATGAGGTAACAAATGTACATGTTAAAACTCATTTTATTTAAAAAAATAGATTTTTATGGGTAGTAGGTAAACAAAAATAACTTCAGATTTTTTTTAAAATATTTAAAACTTAATCTCTAGAATCTTTTAACACAAAATCTTTTTTTTAAAGCTAAAACAAACACACCCAAAATCTCAAAAAAATAATCTTCAAATTATTTTATATCATAATCACTTTTATTTTAATCCGTAACAAACAGACCCTTGATCAGCCAATAATTGAAAGATTTTAATGGGGCAGCTGGCCAAATTTAATTCAAGGACATCTTTGCTGTTTGCTGGGTCATGATGTTAAACTCATGATGTACAACGTTGATTTTTTTCTTCCCTAATTTGGAAAATCACAATTTAATGATGGACCCACATATGCCACAAGTTTTGATCCCTTTTGTTCACACTTCACACCATGGTCGTGGTGAATGAGAATCAAGTGGACAATAGTTACAAGGAGAGTTCTTACATCATTGATGAGGATATAATAAACTAATAAAAACGATAATTAAATGAGTTTCGGTCACATCATTAATTTATAATTTTTTTAATAAAATTATCTATTACAGACTCCATAAATTCATTTATAGTAGTAAAATATAAAGTATTTATATAGGTTAACTAACATGTAATTTAATGCGTGCATTTAGAAAATAAACAGAAAAAAATTGGAAAAGCAAGAATCAAGTGTGTTTGGTTCAGCTTTGAATATAATTGATTCTGACAGAATTGATTCTGATAGAATTGATTCTGACAGAATTGATTCTGACAGAATTGATTTATGTTTGGATACAATTATGTAGAATTGATTAAACAAACTGAATGTTGTTTGGATGATTTTGATCAAAATTGCTTTTGAATGTATAATTACTAAAATAGACATAGAATTTAGACATAGTTGAATGTGTATGTAGATCAAAACTAAATGTAGATATATTATTTAATTTAAATAAATAAATTTTCTATATATTAATTTAAAAAATAATAAATACGATCATTAAACAAATTTTTTTACAAAAATACTTGTTCATATATTTTATATTTTTTTACAAAAATATTTATTCATATATTTTATATTTTTTTGATAAAATATATTTAAGTTAAACAATACTAGAGTTTGTTGCCAAAAATAATAAATTTTTTTGATTACCACTTTCAAAAAAAAAGTTTTGAAAAAATTCGTTAATTTTTTTGATTACCACTTTCAAAAAAAAAGTTTTTTGATTACCATAAACTTTTTTTTTAAGTTACAAAAATAATAAAGTTTTTTTAAGTTACAAAAATATTCGTTAACTTTTTTTTAAGTTTAAAAAAAATAAACTTTCAAAAATAATAAAGTTTTTTTAAGTTACAAAAATATTCGTTAATTTTTTTGATTACCACTTCCAAAAAAAAAGTTTTGAAAAAATTCGTTAATTTTTTTGATTACCACTTTCAAAAAAAATGTTTTTTGATTACCATAAACTTTTTTTTAAGTTACAAAAATAATAAAGTTTTTTTAAGTTACAAAAATATTCGTTAACTTTTTTTTAAGTTTCAAAAAAAATAAATTTCAAAAATAATAAAGTTTTTTTAAGTTACAAAAATATTCGTTAATTTTTTTGATTACCACTTTCAAAAAAAAAGTTTTTTGATTACCATAAACTTTTTTTTTCTTGTAAAAAAAAAGTTTTTTGATTAAATTTGGTTCATCAAATTAAATTACAAACAAAAAGAAGGAGAATTGATAAAGGGCAATAAAGGAAAATAATAGGTTGTAATAATAAAATATAAAATTTATTGGAGAATTGATTCTAGAAAAGGTAGAAGCTAGGATTTGTAGCTTCAAGGATAATTGCTTTTGGGGGGATAGAAGCAATTTTGAAAAGCCAAACCAAACACCATTGAAAATCCAGTTTTTCACTTTTGAGGCTCTAGAATTGCTTCTGGTCTTGGAATAAGCTGAACCAAACTAACTCTGAGTTTGATACGTTGAGATCAACTTTTTTTCTATTTTAATTGTGAGACATGTTATTTGCAGAAGAGAATTGACTATAACTGATAATTACTCATTTTTCCTTTGTTCAATGATAATTCTTAGAAGCTTGGTTGGGTACCAATACTTGGTAATAAAAATTCGCTTAAAATTTGATTTGATTTTCAAATAAATTAATATAAAAATATGACATGACATTACATAATCTGAATGAAGAGAACATACCTCAAAAAGGTATGAGTGTATTCACCTAGTAATAAAAGAAGAAAGGGAGCTCATATGAACCTGAAGACAATGGCATGCATGTTGATAAGCTTTTGGGTGAAAACAATATCAAGCAAGGTGCTATGGAAATGCCTTACACCATCTAATATGGCATAGCTTACCCATAACAGGCCAGTGTTTATTTAGCATTTTTTTAGAGGTGAGTCTCGGTTCGAGGCCTCTCAGGACCCATAGGCGTGACAATCTGCATGCAATTTCATTCTTAACTACCTAAAATAGATTCATCAATCTGAATGCAATTTTTCATTCTTAACTACCTAAAAACTATGTGAATATTATTGAGTTTTTTTTCAAGAGGTTGCACAACGCCTTGATGATTTGTGAACCAATTTTGGCAACAATTTACTTGTTTGTAAGAAATAGAAAGAGAGGTGACATTTCTTCAAAACCAAATCTTATAGTCACCCTCTCATACTTGACTGCATGAAGGAAAGAACATAAATCAAGAGGAACAATTTGAAAATGTACTGGATATCTCAAATTGCAGTAGTATTTTATAGGCTTAATTGCATGTTTGGTCCCTTATGTTTATTTTAGTTTTCAAGTTGGTCCCTTACGTTTTGAAAGTTTCAAGTTGGTCCCTTACGTTTTAAAAGTTTTCAAGTTGGTCCCTTACGTTTTGAAAGTTTCAAGTTGGTCCCTTATGTTTATTTTAGTTTTCAAGTCGGTCCCTTATGTTTATTTTAGTTTTCAAGTCGGTCCAAAACATAAGGGACCAACTTGAAAACTAAAATAAACATAAGGGACCAACTTGAAAACTAAAATAAACATAAGGGACTAACTTGAAACTTTCAAAACGTAAGAGACCAACTTGAAAACTAAAATAAACGTATGGGACCAACTTGAAACTTTCAAAACATAAGGGACCAACTTGAAAACTAAAATAAACATAAGGGACCAAACATGCAATTAAGCCTATTTTATAATATAGGAAAGTAATTCATGTACAATATTGATACATCTAGACACCGGAAAAATCTTGCATGAAGACAATCATAAATCAATATCATTTAGGTACTCTTATATTAAATGAGCAAAATTTAAGAAAAATTGTTTAGTCACATCAATTGGCATTATTTAATTTTATTCTCTTTTATTTTATTTTATTTTTGTTTGTGTCCAAATATATTTATTTGGGCTTGTATCCAAGCAAGTATACCTCCTAAACATCTCCCGAGAGAAAAGAGATGATAAGAATACTTTAATGGATAATAGTCATTTTTGTCCCTGAATGTGTAACGAGTAGCCAAAATAGTCTCTCAATGCATCGAAATTTCAAAATAGTCCATGATTGTGCACCTTGTTAGTCAAAATAGTCTTTGACATTAAAATACTTCGTTATAATTACTTATTGCCAATTCAGTCCATATATGAAAAAAATTATTATGAGTATTGAAAGATTATTTTAACATTATAGACTATTTTGACTAACAAAATGCATAATCAGAAACAATTTTAAAATTTAATACATTGAGGGACTATTGTGACTGCTCCTTTACATATTCAGGAACCAAAATGACCATTACTTTTAGTTAATAAAAGTTATATATTGATAATGTACTAGAAAGAAAAAAATGAGGTTTTAATAAATAAGCGTGTAAAAACTAAATAAAAATGTTTAAATATCACTACCGAATTATACAATCATGCAGCAATGGTAGTTTCTAGCACATGGTAGTTAGAATAAGTACAACCAATATAGAAGAGGGTGTGGCTGAAATTTCCACCCGTGCTATTCAATTGGGGACCGCAACGTGCAATAATAAAATATACCAAAATTGTAACGTGCATTGGCCTTCATGAAAAGTGACACGCAATTATTATAGAAAAGAAAATACTTTTAATTAAGAAATCGTCCAAAGTAGAGAAACATCCAAAGTAGAGAAACAATATGTAAACACTTATTTTATGATAATTTTTAGAATAATTCTCTCTCTAATTTTTATTGTGTTTCTAATTTTTTTTTGTCAAATAGCCTAACAGCTAAAGAAATTTACCTTAAAGTTAAATAAGTGGAGTGTCTGAGGTTTGAACCTCGACCCCTACATATATCATGCGTTATCCGTTAGCAAGTGAACTAAACTTATAAGAACCCTAATTTTACTCTTTATTAATTGTTTTTTTTCGTCAATATCCACATTTAATTTTTTTTTTGTCATTATCCCTTATCAACGTCTACTGTTTTCTTATTGCACATATCAATCAATCAAAGATTGATCTTATCTAATCTCTTCAATAATTCAAATTAAATAAACAAAAAAAGATAGCTCAACATCGACGAAAAGTCATAAAAAATGATAAACTACAAATGATTGATACTACATGCCTATGAAGCCCGGATACTCCAAAATGGTGCCGTATCCGTGTCGGATACGTATCGGATACCGATACTCCGCGGATACTCCCGGATACGTATCCCAGAAGTATCCGATTGATTTAATTTAATTTTTATTTAAAAATATATTGGATACCTTAAGGATACGTTAAGGATACTCCCAGATACGTATCCTAGAAGTATCCGAATGATTTAATTTAATTTTTATTTAAAATTTTTATTTGTATTTTGATCACAAGTATTAATTTTTGTAAATTGGGATCATTATATTGGCCATTACTTGAAAAGGGTGACTATCTTCATACTACCTTGGTATCATCATAGTGCAGGTTGTTTATATGGTATGTTTTGGTTTAAAGGATATCTTAGTTGGTGAATGGTCCATTGTATTTTGACTTGGTGTAATTAGTTTTAAGATTTCACGCTATTTATTTTTTGTGCGATTATGTCTAATATATATATATTAAAAAAAAATTGTAAACGTATCCAAGCCGTATCGTATCCTAAATTTGAAATTTTTGACGTATTCGCGTACCCGTATCGTATCGTACCCGTATCCGTATCCGTATCGGGGCTTCATAGCTACATGCACTTCCCGCTGCACTAATCACACGTGGAGAAAGTTGTCTTTCCCTTTCTTTTCATACTCTAAAAAAGGATTAAAAAAAAACCTTTCTTTAAGGAAGGACAAAACCCTTCTTGAAACCCACACAAGTCTATTATGGTTGTTCCATAAGTTGTCAACTAAATGGTTGTTCAAATAACACTCTTCATTAGGATAGCACTTGGGTGCCATTGGCTTTTGGTGTCCTTGATACCTTTGTGTCTATCTCTCTCTTAACAACTCATTCTTTCTCATCTAAGAATAACATTCATACCTATATGTTTGGTAAAAATTTAGATTATATGAAAATGTTTTAGAAATTATTTAATTAAAAAAATAAAATGAAAATAAATGTGAGTGGTAGTGAGAATTTATAGCAAGTTGAGGTTGTATTCGATGTTAGATTCCAATCCTTTAAACATGTGAATAAGAATATAAGCAATCATGTGTAAATAACGTTCCTAAAAATAAATTTTCAAAACTTGAAACAAACATGAGAATGTTGCATTTTCAATCTCACATTTTCGGAAACATGAATGATAAATTAACATCCAAGCTTACAACCACACCGTCTATTCATACGGTCAACATATACCAATTCATTTTTTAATAATTTTTTATTGCCCTGGGGATTTGTGCCATCCTGGTCTGCCTTCCCAACAACTCTACGGTGTAAGTAAAGTTGTCACTCTTTGATTGTCAAAATATCAATGCTCTTTCGGAAATGATATTACAAACCTTGAAACAAACACACCTTAACAACTAACATTTGTCCTTAAAAATATAAATATCCTACCGTGTCTTGAATTAAATATAGTAGAAGGACTCCGTGAGCATAACTCAATTAGTAGAGATAATCTATTGTTATATACAGATGTGAGAGTTTAAACTCCAGACATCCCACTTATTCACTTTAAAATGTGAATTCTAACCACTATGATACTTGATAAAAAAATACAGTAGAAGGAATACTTTATGAGAAATCAATACAAAATGAAAAAAATGTGACAAAATACACTCGTATTAACTAGTTACAACAAAAATGTGTCACTACAGCCATGTGTATATATACTTAACTATAGTCTAGAGTCAAGACACTCACAACCATAGGCTAAAAAAGAACTATATATCAGTCTACCTTTCCTCTCCTCTCCATTATTGTGCTATTAACTACCTTAAGCCATGGCTTCTACTTGCGATAAGGGTTTTGCTGATAGTTATATGATTTTGAATCCAGAAGATGCTCATTTCTTTGATATTATTCGTATTTTATTTTCCCGGGACATAGGGCATAGGAAATTTGTGGATAGTAATGCTGAAGGAGATGTGGAGGGAAGTTTCAGAGGTAGATGGCTTATATTTATCTCTATTGTTCTCCAGAAATTCTTGTTGTTCATTGCTAAACCACTTGCCAAGATTGGTTATTGGGTTGAGATGTTGATTAACCTCATTGCTCTTAATGGAGGAATCACCATGATTATAATTAACTTTCTCTCAGGTTCGTTTCTGAATTTAGTTAATTTATACTATATTATGTCAATTTGATACTTGCTACTATATTAACTTGTCAAATACCTAATTAACAAGTAAAAGGAAAAAAAGTGGTAAATCTGACCAGCTAAATGAATATTTGATGGGTTTTATAAGTTAAGACATATTTCAATTGTAGTAAATCAGATCTCAGTCCCAAGCAGGCAATTTGAGTCTTTTACAAGTGTCTGGTTTGGCCTGTTTCGTTGCTTGTATTGGTCTATTTTCCTTAGTTCTTGAGTGGCTCTTCTGTCCCATGTGTATTGGTCAGATCTTGTTTCATTTGTGCTATTAAAGATATATAAGATCTTGATGACAAGTGTTTTATGACACGATTTAAAAATGAAAAGAATTTATAAGATACGCATGATTTTTAAGATAATTTTTTTTTTTTAAATTTCTTAAAGACAATTGTTAATATTTTCTTTAAATTGTGCTATTAAAATTAAAAAATCCTTGTCCCGGTAAAATTAGTGACCCCATATTTTTTTTTGTGGTGACTGAAGTTTGAACCCCAGACATTTCATATACTATACATTGTTTCTGCCAACTGAGCTAAGCTCACGAGTCACGAGGATATTGACCCCATATTTTGAATCTGTATAAAAATATATAACTTATAATTTATTTATTTTGTATCATGATTTATAGAATCCTCTAAAAATAATAGAAAATTAAATTGTGTATCCACCCTATGTCCATGCGATGCGACAATAAAAATATTGTACAGATTTTCTAAAAAAAAATAATATTGTACAGATAACATTTCTTCATGAAAATAGCTGGCAAAGTAGCATAAGGGGGTCTATATGCATCATGGTCCGGCACACATTTAAGTTTACGTCCGATTCAAATTAGTTCAATTCTTTAATGTATAAGTGATATCTTACAACTTCCATCATGCACAAAAGCTTGTTTTCACCATTGAATTAATAAATTTCATCAATAATTTTTTTTTTGCTCAAAAATTTCATCGATAAATTAAACAATATATGATTTGATTTATTGATTCCATGATAAAAAAGGTATTTGTGCATGGTCCAAGATTATTTTGCTTATACATTTTAGACAAATCTATTTATTAAATGAAAACTAGGCCAATCCATTTCAAAAGTTTGCATTGCTAAGGTGAGGCTTAAAATCATTTAAAGTTCTTTTTAAGCCTAATCAAATAATAGAGCTATTTATTTAAACAAATATAAAAACGTATTTGTTTGTCTTTATTGTGATAATATTCTAGTCAAACCAATATTTGTATATTGAAATTATAAAGATATTTTACCTTTAAAAAATTAAGAAAAATTCTTTAGCATTCTAGAATTTTGTTGGTATCGATAATTTGTAAGCAAAATTAATTAAAAATTAAAATTCATATAAAAAATTAAAATAATGAAATATAAAAACGACATGACATTCAATAATTACATGTTTGAATTTTGATACATACGAAAAAATATCTAAGATATCTTCACCAAAATTTAATTATGTTGACTTATAGTATAAAAGACTTTGGTCTATATATAAGTTGATTTTTGGGGATGAATTTATTTTTATTTAAATGTATGATTATAAAATAATTTTTAAGAAGGATATAAATGTTGATATCAGTTAGTAATAAAAAAGCAAATGTTTTTTTTTTTATCTTATCAATATTTTCTCTTAATTTTATTTGCTAATTTTATTTTGAAAGATGTTAATTATTATTTCAATCCAAAAACAAAAGTTGCTCTTTATGTGATATGATGATCCGTCTAAAACGATTTTGACTTCTAATCTCATTGTTATTATAAACAAAAACAGGTCATTTGGAAGTTCCAAATCCTAAATCATCAAAATACTTGTCTTGCATTGGAAATTTGGATTCACGAGTAAACCTCGACATTCTCAAGCGTCAAGACAGCAAATACTATGTTAATCTATCTATGATGGCTGCAAAAGCAGTCTATGAGAATGAAGCTTTCCTTAAATATACTATCAAATATGACTGGAAGGTACAAAATTAACTTATTTGTTAAGTTTTTTGGGGTGCTTTTTATCTTCTATATATGTTCATTTAATTACTTTCTTTTGACTCACTCCTATTTTTTTTCTTTCTTTCTTTCTTACAGATGGAGTATGTGGGATTTTTTGACTGCTGGAATGGTATGAACTAAAAAACAAACCAACTCTATCTATATACTATCCTGGTCTTAAATATAAGAATGGAAAGAAAAAAAACTCATTTAGTGGTCTATATTCTATAATATACACATATAAGAAAATATTAACAAATTAGTCTCACATCACTAATTGATTATATATTTTTAATAAATTAATGAAATAATTATTAAAATATATTTTAATTAACACAATTTAATTTTTCTATAACTCTTTCCTTTTTATGAAAATATTTTTTATGAATGAGAATTTAAACTTTTAATTTAATTTTTTGTTATATTATAAGAATTAATTGTAAATGAGAAGATCAACTGTTACATATTTAAAAAAAAAATTGATATTCAATAATTTTTAGAGATTGACTTGTAGAGAATTAAAAAAAAAAATGTAAGTTATTTTGTGTTTGTTGACTATAATGAAAATCATTTAAAAAAAATCAGTTATAAGAAATATTTTTTTACAAAAACTACTCAAAAGTAATTTTCATTAAAGTAGCTTTTTAGATAGTGGTTAGGCCCTACTTATTTTTGCTTGCTTTTGAGATTGAATTGAGTACATTTGTATTCATGATTTCAATTTTCAAGCTTATTAAATTATATTGAAGAATAGTTAACTGTATGGTTGATTAATTTTTCTTTTTAATATCCTAACATATGCAGAATATCAAGAAAGAGCCACAACCCAAGTCTTGATATTATTGGACAAATTTAAGGACCGTGACACTTATGTGGTGGCTTTTAGAGGAACAGAACCCTTTGATGCAGATGCATGGTGCACCGATCTTGATATCTCTTGGTATGGGATTCCCGGTGTTGGAAGAGCACACGGTGGATTCATGAAAGCCCTAGGACTACAAAAGAATTTGGGTTGGCCTAAAGAGATTGAAAGAGATGAAAAACTTGCCCCACTAGCCTATTATGTTATTAGGGACATATTAAGAAAAGGTTTGAGTGAAAATCCTAATGCAAAGTTTATAATTACGGGTCATAGTTTGGGTGGAGCATTAGCAATACTTTTTCCAACAATTATGTTCTTACATGATGAGAAATTGTTGATTGAGAGGTTGGAAGGGATTTACACATTTGGACAACCAAGAGTTGGAGATGAGAGATATGCACAATATATGCAACAAAAAATGAAGGAAAATCGTATAACCTATTGTAGGTTTGTTTATTGCAATGACGTTGTTCCAAGGTTGCCCTACGATGATAAGGATATGCTCTTCAAACACTTTGGGATCTGCCTTTTCTTTAATAGGCGCTATGAACTCAAGGTACGTATGAAATTTGATGTGCATCTTTTTTTCTTCATATGTTCCCTCCGTTTGACTTAATCTGATTTGAGGTGTGTCCGAAACGACCTCTCCCGATTGAAATTTGAACTTTGATTTGCCACGTTATGAGATTCTAACCCTTTCAGCTAGATAATGTTTGTCGGTTCATGTGTATGCATTTGATCATACCAAAAGTAATATACTGGATATATCAAATTTATCAAGTTATCAATTTTTTTTATGCAAGTGAAATTCTCATTATTTGATTTCAATACAGATTCTTGAAGAAGAACCCAACAAGAACTATTTTTCACCTTGGTGTGTAATACCCATGATATTTAATGCCATACTGGAACTCATAAGGAGCTTTACCATTGCCTATAGAAATGGACCTCACTACAGAGAAGGGTGGTTTCTCTTCTTTTTTAGGATGGTTGGTTTACTAATTCCAGGATTACCTGCTCATGGTCCCCAAGATTATATTAATTCAACTCTCCTTGGATCCATTGAAAGACATTTCAAAGAAGACTGATGTTTTGATACGTGTCAATCGATAATAAGCTTATAATAAAGCATGTTAATTTGATGCTTCAATTTGCCTATGCAAAGTTGTTATTTTAGAATTGTGTAAACACAAAAAATGCTATGAGTGTGTGAGTTTGTTCTCTTCTCAAAGAGTTAGGCATGGAATAGATATTTATTTCACTTATAGTTGCATCCTCTAGAACTATAGCATCGTTTCTACCTATCAAAAAGTATAAATCGTTTCCAAGTGAAATGAAGGTTTCAAAATTCAACAATATTATAGGTCAAGTATCATTTTATTTTGAAGACTACAACTTTATGGAACTTACATTTCAAATTTGGATTCCACAAAAGTGAATCGATGTTTTCATACATGAGAAATGACGACATGATCAACACTTCACTTGACCATAAGTCATAACACATGTCTTCCTCCCCTCATAAGCCTAAATCATTCCTCATAATAGATAGCTATCGTTGACATTGACCAAGTCTGAGGCTTTCAATTTCACATATATGACACAATGCACATCTTAACACGATTCATATTATTCACATCACATTATTTACAAAGGATAATGATGGTTAATGTCCTCATCCACGTAACTCACATTGCATAATTTTCGCATATCACACGTTGATCACGTTGATCATGATTTCTCAAATAAAACCTTTAGCACCATTCACATTTCACACAAGGGTCATATTAATTTCACACCATAAATATCACTTAAGTCATCAAGCATCACATAAATTACAATATATAATTGAATGTAAAACATGGTAAATTTCTACGAAGGTGGTCCAAAGTGACTAGTACGCAAAGTTATCATAAATTCTAACAACGGTATAAAACAATGATTTGATTGATGTCGGTTCAATAAAATTTACGTATTTATTTTATGTTGTTTTAATCAAAATGATATCAATTAAATCATTATTTTTGTCCCTGTGAGCATAGTTCAGTTGGCAGGGACATGCATTATTATATGCAGAGGCTGGAGTTCGAACTCCAGACACCCCACTCATTCACCTTAAAAAAGGGTGAATTCTAGCCTTTAGGCTACTTGACAAAAAATAAATAATACTCCCTCCGTCTCTATATCTAAGCCCCCGTTTGACTTTATTTTTGTCCTTAAATGTAAACCCCCTTTCAAATTACTAGATGCATTTATTATTTTTTTCCTAAACATACCCCTAATTAATACTACTAACTTGTCTTGAAATATGAAAAGTCAAATTTAATACACATACAAACAAAGGACAATTTGGTAATATTAACACATAAAACAGACACATTAATTACACTGACAACATTTCTTAAGAAATGTGAAAAAGACAATGGGTGTCTACATTAAGGGATGGAGGGAGTATCATTTTAATAATAAAAAATGAAGAGGATCATTAACATCTACAACCAAAAAATAACATTTGTCGTCATTGGAATTTAAAAGTTTTTAAGTACTAGTTCACGATGGACCACTAATAAAGGTGTCCCGTATTAGAATTTCTTTATAAAACATACAACACCTTAATAATATTTCTTGTTCCACATATTATGCCCCACTTGTCAATTAATAAAATAAAAAAGGTTTTTTCTAGATTACCCTCTCTTGTTTAGAGGGTATTTTACCCTTTCAACATATCAACCAATCAAAATGCAATATAGAAATGTAACATTAATGTCAAATAAATGAGTCAAATTTTTTATTTTTTTTAAATAGAAAACTCAATTTTAATCCTAAGGTAACTTTTAATTTTTATTTAATTATATTTAGGTATACAATCTTAATTAATTTACATTATAGGGCTTGTAAGAATTAAAATTTCACATCAAATATACAATCTTAATTAATTTACACTATAGGGCTTGTAAGAATTAAAATTTCACATCAAATACGTTCATAAATTTTGTTCCATTCCAAAACCTAGAACAGACATAACCTGCAATTTCTTCTTCATTCTTCTTCCCATCTTGATTGTTCAATCCAATTATCGTGAGAATCGCTGCCGCCCGTTTGATTCCAGACATCGTGAGAATCGCCGTTGTTTCCAAAATCACATCAGATATCGTGACTTATCTTTCTTATTGATTTGATTTACACTATCATGAGAATCCTGCTGTTATTAGGCACATTGATCATGTTGTTATCGTGAGAATCCTATCGTTGGTAATCTAGGCCTAGATTACAAATTGAATCCTAGTTTCTTGATCTGAAACCTATCGTGAGAATCCTATTGTGCTATTTCAAAATATTTAGGGGCTAAATTGAATGGTTGTTACAAATTTGCATGCCATTACCAACATATCAATCCACTCACTTTGATCAAATCCAACAAGCTATGAATGTTTATAAAGTAAACTTGAGCTCTTCAATAATGTTGTAGAGTTTATTTCTGATCCCTTCTATGTATGTTTGGTCCCCTTATTTCCATAATGTCTTCAACTTCTCTGATACATGCACACACATGCATATAGATCAAATAAGGTTCACATAATGCTAATTCATCAAACAACATCAATTTGATAAAAAAAAAGCATTAAAAGATGATGCAAAAGAGGAACTTGAATCTCAAATCCATTGATCACTTGCCTTTCTATCTAAAAGCATTAAAAGTGGACTCTCTAGATTGACAGAGATGCAAAACAACATAGATTATATAATAGGATCGTAACACATAACAATTAACTGAAAAACAGAACTATATGAAAAATATAAAAACACTAGCTACTAAACCAGAACAGAAACTGTTATCAGTACATGAAATTGCTCATATAGACTTATATGCTCCTAAAACTTTTTAACTTCAGAAACAAGGATGATTTTTACTACAAGAAAACATATATCAGTTACAAGGGTCAAGAGATAAGACAATATATCAGAGTAAATTAGACTCAATTCAGAATTCACTGCTGCAAAAATGATTTTTCTCTTGAAGACTCGATATATGTCATGTCAAAGTAAATTTTGCGCATCTAGTCATTAACATATATCAGAAATGTTATTCTTAATAACATGCATTTTTTTTATATATGCGTATATACACTATACGCCTGATCAAACAATTATAATAGATAGCAGGTGGATTTTTTGTTAAATAAAGTAGGCCTAAATACAAATGTACCATGGCCCCCATATCCATAAGATACAATCTAACATTTGTATATACTTTCTAAACTAAGAACTAACACGAGTTAATTGTTCATTAAAATCTAACAAAAGGGCTATGGCTAACAAGGATACTATAATGTTATAGCCCATTTACCTTAGATAATAGTTCAATCCTGCACTGCCTGCCTACATCTTTCTCTTTTTATAGTCTAATTGGCTCTAAGTCATCACCCTATATGACTTGTAGTATTTCTCACAATGATTAACTAATCATCACTATAATGTGTTTTTTGTAGGTTATAATTTTAAAATGTCTACATATAGTGAAGCAACATTGCCTTTTGATGTATATAGTGATACAGATGAGGTGGAATTTAATAGTGTTAATGATATTGACACTGATAGTGATACAGATGGGGTGGAATTTAATAGTGTTAATGATGTTGACACTGATAGTGATACTGAAGATATAAAAGTCAATAGCAGCAACGATGTTTGTACTGACGGAGATGCAGACGGTGTGGAATTTAACCATGGTAATGGTGTTTGCAATGAGCAAGGGAAAGAGAACTTTGATGGCTACAAATGCATCAGTGATGTGACAGATGATGATATAAGGGATATGGAATTCAACACAGAGGATGAAGCTATAAAGTTTTATCTATTGTTTGCAAAATACTACGAGTTTGAAGTAAGAAAGGATGATGTGAAACGTGATTCTAATGGGAACATTATTATGCGTCAATTAGTATGCAATAAGGAGGGTATTAATGATGGAAAAAATAAGAAGAATGGCAGCCGATCTACGCTAACCATTCGAACTAATTGTTCTGCGAAACTTCAAGTAGTCTACGACTTTGTTCGTACGATTTGGAGAGTTTCTGTTTTCAAACCCTCTCACAACCATGAATTAGCTCCTTTGCGTTTTGTCCATTTGATGCCTAATTACCGCAAATTGAGTGAAGTTGATAAACAAGTTGCTAGTGGTCTACATTCGCAAGGTGTAAGAACATGTCATATCTTGGGCTTTTTGATGGGTCAAAAGGGTGGCCATGAAGGACTTGGGTTTATCAAAAAGGACTTATATAATTTCACGGATCATCAGGCAAGGGTTAAAATAAAAGATGGGGATACTTTTGCTACTTTGAGTTACTTCCAGGGTAAGGCTGATACTGATACATCATTCTTTTCAGAGTTTACATTTACAGATGATGGACGCCTAGAAAACATTTTTTGGGCAGATTCTACTAGTAGGTTTGACTATGAGTGTTTTGGCGATGTTGTTGCATTTGACACCACCTATAGAAAGAACAAGTATGGAAAACCCCTTGTCATTTTTAGTGGATATAACCACCATGGAGAAACAACCCCTTGCCATAGGGGTAAAGGGGTTATATATGGAGTTTTTTGGCGTCCCACCATTGAGGTGTTCTGCATATATACGACACTTTTGTATTTATCTCTTTGTGGTCCAAGGTTTGGGTTTCTTTCACCTCCTTAGCTTAATAAATTTTGCCGATTCAAAAAAAAAAACATATATCCTCCTTGCAGATTTCGTCTTCTATAATGTAACACGTTTTCATAAATTTTATACAAGATCAGGACATATGAGTATACTTAAATGGCTTGACTCTTACTCGTTTATATTTTAAATTAATTTGATCAAAATTTTCTCAATATTTTACACTAGTGTAATGCATTTATCTTCTTTTACAATAAGAAGAACCCTAAAAACATAAATAAAATTGATCAAAGTTCATAGCTATCTACAACATAAGAATAAGTACAACAGATGCAATTCCAAAGAGTAGCTTCAATTAAGTACAATTTTTTTTTTATGAGCAAGATTTTATTAAAACGAGTTCAAGGGGTACTCGAAACCTATTACGATGAAATTACATGAATCAACATACGTTGTTGAAAAAACACAAGCTGTACATCAACATATAGCATGATTTTACAGAAGGAAAAAAAAAAAGTCCCCCGAATTCGGCAACCAATTACATGAATCAACCACATCAGGCCTCGGACTATCAGAGTGCAGGCTCTAATACAAGTCCAAACAAGTTACTCTACAGCAACACAAGTAACTCTAATTGACATCTGACTTCTTCATGTTCAAATAATTATCTGCAGCAGTAAAAATGAAATGCTCTATACATGAACAAAACCACTTTAATATGATTTAAACTCGATTTGTTTGCTAAGCTCAGCAAG
This sequence comes from Medicago sativa, assembly GCF_051527215.1. Lineage (NCBI taxonomy): Eukaryota > Viridiplantae > Streptophyta > Magnoliopsida > Fabales > Fabaceae > Medicago > Medicago sativa. The sequence continues at coordinate 9,217,935 of NC_140753.1, forward strand.
AAGGACTGAGTCCAAGATGATAGGCGGCTTGCAAGCCAAAAGCCCTATTGCTGATGATGAATCTTCAACACATGCTGTGCAACCGCTATTGCTGATGGCGGCTCGCTGGCCAAAAGTGTCGTGTTATACCCAACCACTGCTAGTCGCTACCATACTCCTATAGCACGCTATTGACAACATAGCTTCAAACAACAACAACAACAACAAGAGAAATTCATGGTTTCATTATGATCATGATGAAAATGTGTCCGAACCTCACATCTTTAAAAATGATTGGTAGACTAATAAACCAAAAGAAAGAACATTTGTATATTCCATCAAAGTCCACATATCAGAGAGCTTGAATCAATGATGCAGAGTCAATATATATGCCTTTGCATCATCAGTTGAACCATTTTCATCACATCATTCACTCAATCCAATGACTCTCACTTTACAACAAGGGAACAATTAGTAGGCTTTAACTTCTTGCATGTGCCTCTAAATTGAAGACTTTAAATTAGAAGATTCATCCAACAGAACAAAACTAGTATTAACTCCTTAGACATTTGTTGAAGAATAATACATTAAGCTAAGAGACTAGATGTGCGTTGAATTAAAGCCAAATAATTTTAAAGGAAAACATTTTGAAAGATCTCAACTGAGTTTTTACATTGAGACTGACATTTTTCCTGCAAATGTCAAATATCACAGAAAGCTGCAAGAAATATGGTTATCAAAATCATAATGCAAGATGACAATGCATTATAGTAATCGAAATTGTAAAATAATATAACATGGCTCTATAGTAATCGAATTCTGTTGGATTTGATCAAAGTGAGTGGATTGATATGTTGGTAATGGCATGCAAATTTGTAACAACCATTCAATTTAGCCCCTAAATATTTTGAAATAGCACGATAGGATTCTCACGATAGGTTTCAGATCAAGAAACTAGGATTCAATTTGTAATCTAGGCCTAGATTACCAACGATAGGATTCTCACGATAACAACAGGATCAATGTGCCTAATAACAGCAGGATTCTCACGATAGTGTAAATCAAATCAATAAGAAAGATAAGTCACGATACCTGATGGGATTTTGGAAACAACGGCGATTCTCACGATGTCTGGAATCAAACGGGCGGGAGCGATTCTTACAATAATTGGATTGAACAATCAAGATGGGAAGAAGAATGAAGAAGAAATTGCAGGTTTTGTCTGTTCTAGGTTTTGGAATGGAACAAAATTTATGAACGTATTTGATGTGAAATTTTAATTCTTACAAGCCCTATAGTGTAAATTAATTAAGATTGTATATTTGATGTGAAATTTTAATTCTTACAAGCCCTATAATGTAAATTAATTAAGATTGTATACCTAAATATAATTAAATAAAAATTAAAAGTTACCTTAGGATTAAAATTGAGTTTTTTATTTAAAAAAATAAAAAATTTGACTCATTTATTTGACATTAATGTTACATTTCTATATTGCATTTTGATTGGTTGATATGTTGAAAGGGTAAAATACCCTCTAAACAAGAGAGGGTAATCTAGTTCTCACCAATAAAAAAATAAAATACTTCTTCCCTTCTCTCCCCTCAAAAAATCCCAAACGAAACGAACCATTATACTCTCATTAAAATTATTTTGTTTGTTAAATAGACATGTATTAAGTGCACTATTTAATGAGGACTTTTTCATATGAAGATTTTTAAATAATGGGTAATTTTCTTTAAAATCAACTTATCGGTCTTTGTTGGATGATACTTCTATCTTGAATCCTACTCCAAATTTCATGCTCCTTTGGAATTCAAACTTTCCTTTGGAAGTCGTCCAAAGGAAAGCTTCTTACTAATGACGAAAAAAAGCATCGTGGCATGACATATTCTGACCTTTGTCCTAGATGTACGCAAGCCACTGAGACCATAATGCACGTCTTGAGAGATTGTGAGGTAGTTAAGGATTTATGAGAGAATTTTATCACTATGGATGACGATAATTGGAGTGCTTTCTTTAGTCTTGGATTATCAGAGTGGCTGAATTTTAATCTTCAATTGTCCTTTACTAATACTGATCATTGGCATTGACCTACTCGCTTTGGTATTATGGCTAATTTGCTATGGAAAGATATAAATCAATTTGTTATCTCGGGAAATTCCCTTGATCCTAGGCAATTTTTGAGTAATATTCAGAGGTATCATCATTTTGTTCATTACCATCTCTTCCTCCAATAGCACCCCCCCCCCCCCCCCCCCCCGCTTGCGTCGAACACAGGAAGCGTGAAATCAATGTGTAATGGCAACCCCCTCCTCCTAATTTTTCAAGCTCAATATCGATGGGTCCTACTTTAGTAGTACATGACTTTCAACTTGTGGGGGTCTCGTTAGGGATTCCAAATGAGTTTATGTTAGTGGACTTTCGTGCAACATTGGTCGATCTACCTCTTTTTTGGTTGAGATTTGGGGCATAGTTCATGGTTTGAGAAAGACAAGTAGATTGGGTTTCTCTTACTTTATTGTTGAGATGTATTCTCTCGTCATGGTTAACATGATCATCTCTCGGAATACTCATAATCTTCAGTTGCTTCCTCTTCGTCTTAAAGCGTTGTCTCTCATATATCATGAAGCTAATCGATGTGCAGACCGCCTTGCAAATGGCGAGTTTGGTTTGATAGATTTTCCAAGTTGCGATTTTGGCCCCCTAACAAAATAAAATACATTCCAGCCCCCTAAGTATTGCCCCTTTTGCAGTTTTGGTCCCCAGAGCAATTTTGACCAAGTCAATGCTGACGTGGACGCCACATGTGTAATCTTTTTATTTTTTAATTATTAAAAAAATAAAAAAAAATTACACACGTGGCGTTCACGTCAGCATTGACTTGGTCAAAATTGGTCTAGGGGCCAAAACTGCAAAAGAGGCAATACTTAGGGGGTTGGATTGTATTTTATTTTGTTAGGGGACCAAAATCGCAACTTTCTAATACTTAGGGGGCCAAAACTGCTATTAAACATGTTTTTTTAAGAGCTTGGTTGAACTTAATGACCAATTTTTCTTAAACGAGATGATTAACCAATTTTCTTATCAATCCATTATGAACCATTTTTTTCCTTTCTGAACTAGATTATTAACCGAAACTCTTAACGACCCGACTAATTTTTGGGTCAAAAAGAGTTTCAACTTATCATCCGGTTCAAGAAAAAACCGGTTCTCAGGTCCAACCAAACCAAACCGAAGTCATAAATGTGTATAGTTAATGTTAAAGATGGTTGGTAAAATGTAAAAAAGACAGAAACAAAGAAACAGGAGGAACCTGAGACGGTGCGGAGCGATAGAGGGAGGAGGAAGAGGGAGATAGATTGAGCGAGATCTTCAATTTAGGGTTTTGAATTTCGTTTTCATCAAGGTCAGTGAGAGTATAAATTCACCAAATTCTTTCAATTTTTTCGCAATTCGTTTATTCAATTTCGTAGATATCCAACCCCCAAAAGCAGAATTTTGATTTGGTATATCAATGATGATGATGACGACAATTTTTGTGTGTGAGAAAAAAGTGTGCTTGTTATGTGCAGGGAGAAAGTGTGAGAATTTTAGAGAGAGTGGTGTGAGAACGAGGTGGAATTGGATAGAATTTTTGTTTTTCTTGTTAATTTCCCCTTCATAGGGATTTTTATTGTGCTTTGTTCAAGTTGCAAATGGAGCAGAGAAAGCTTGTGGTTAGTTATGCATATTCAATTTGTTTATGTTTATTCATTTGGGTTGATTTTAGTTTTTAATTGCAATAATCAAAATGTTGATATGTTTTGATCTGTGTTTATGAAATTGGATATTAGGTTTTGGGGATTCCTTGGGACGTTGATACCGAGGGGTTGAAAGAATATATGAGCAAATATGGTGAATTAGAAGATTGCATTGTCATGAAGGTGAAGTCTTACTTCCCAATTTTGTGTTTTTATTTATTTATTTATATGTTCAATTTGTGTATGATTATCTACCTTGTTAATAATAACAAATGTGTGTATGTATAAACAAGCGCGTGTGTCCGTCATTCAATTACTAACTTAATAAACAAGCATGTGTGCCCATTATTCAAGGGTGTGTTCTTGAAATATTGATGCATGAGTAATATTCGAATCTGTTTGGAGACAGTAATAATCCATTTTGGTCTTCCAAAGCTATGCTATTAATCATGCTGCTATTGTGCACAATTGGTACAGTCATGGTGCGGGGTGGAGTCCTGCAGTGACGCAATTATTTGGTGCTTGCATTTTGTAGGGGCAGCTGTCGTTGCCCCAAATCGCGCTGGTATCATTCACAGCCTTGTGAGCTACAGGTCGCGCACTTGGGAAGGGAAATCCGAAAGAAAAGAAGGAAAACCCGTGGCTGCCTTCCTTCCGACAAGGACCAATCTACCTGTGTTTTCTGACCAGCTGTTTGTTTTCTGGCCACACCAGGACTCCAGCTTGTTTATTTTAAAAGGGCAACATGGTGGATGCATTTTGTTTTAGGTTAAGGAACTGCCGAGTGATAATTGTTTTGGGTTATGGAGCCACTAAGTGATACTTGTTGACTATCTAACTCTACCCTCTTCTATCACTTGGCTTGGCATGGGCTATGTAAAAATAGTAAAAAAGAACTACATAGATAGAACTATTATGTCAAGGAAATTCGCTGCACAATCTTTATAGTCCATTTCCCATGCATATTTATTTGAAATTTGAAAAGAAAAAGTGACATGCTTAGACTAGGTGCGAAAAAAAAAGAGAACATATCAAATTTGTTTTATCACTTCCGGACTGAATATGAAATGTAAATGTCATATACAAGGATAAGTTAGATTTCCCTATACTAGGCATTCTAATCTACTTATTTTGATTCAGGAGCGTTCAACTGGACGATCTCGTGGTTTTGGATATGTTACATTTGCTTCAGTGGATGACGCCAAGGTAACTTTCACCTAGATACACGCATTTTGCTGGTCATACTCACATCTACATGTATATCACGAGTTGGATGTCCTCTGGCTGCAGGAAGTATTGTCAGGTGAACATGTTCTTGGTGATAGGATGCTGGAAGTCAAAGTGGCTACACCGAAGGTTACAAAAATATTTGTCTGAAACTTGAAATCTAGTCTGGTTCACTTGTAGAAAATATAAAACCATGTGCTATAATTGTAATACTAATTCTTGTGATGTTACATTTTAAAGGAGGAGATGAGGGCACCAGCCAAAAAAGTTACCAGAATTTTTGTGGCCAGGATTCCACCATCAGTAACAGAAGAAACTTTTAGAAGGTATATAAGTGTTGGTATCTTCATTTAAAATAAATCAGACTCATGTGTGTTATATCTTTGTTGATATACTCTTTTATACTTGTTGAAATTTGTTTTAATAGTTTTCTGTCCTTTTTTTTTTTTTTTCCTTTTCTTTTTATTGCAGTCATTTTGAGAAATATGGTGATATAACAGATTTGTACATGCCAAAGGTACTTTGCTCCCTTTGACTGTGCATTGCAGACTTATGCATAATTTACTCTTTTATTTATTTGAATTTTTAATCATGTACTATAATTTTTCATTTATTTCTAACAGGATCAAGGCTCAAAGATGCATCGTGGAATTGGTTTTATCACTTTCGCAAATGCAGGTTAGGCCATTTACTGTTGCTTATGTATGCACTTTACGTGTAAGTTATAGTTGTCTACATATTTTAAATATATGGTAGTTTCATAGGATCTTGTTATCACTTGGAGAAGAGGATTTTGACAGTACTTGCTATCTGCACTATTTTTACTATCCGTGCCATTCTAGTTTTGGTTTAATTTTTGGTTCTTAGACTTTTGAAGTGAAGTGGAAAGAATACATATCATCAATTGCTCTAAGGAAAATGTTCTCTGTTGCAGAGTCTGTGGAGAATTTGATGTCAGAAACCCATGAACTCGGAGGTTCTGCTGTGGTGGTTGATCGAGCTACACCCAAGGCAAGTTTGTATAGCTTCTCATTTTATGGAAGAATAATTTGCGAAATTCGAGAATGGTGCTCCATGTGTAATGAAGACATTTTCAAAAATAAAATAAAATTATACCAGCGGGGTTTCATTTCCATATGCTTTCATTGTTTAGACCTAACTATTGAAGGATATTTGTTTTTTATATTTTTCTGTATTATAATTTGGCTGTACCATTTTTATAGGAAGATGACGTTAAGCCAACTGGCAGAATGTCACAGGGGGGAGGATATGGTGCATACAATGCATATATTTCTACAGCAACTAGATATGCAGCTCTCGGAGCTCCTACTTTGTATGACCATCCCGGCCCAATTTATGGAAGTAAGCATGGAAGCACTTGCCTCTGTTCAATTAAAATGACTAATGTTGCTTCATACTGACGATCTCACTTTGTAAATTAGGGGGAGAGCCTCGTCGGAGAATTAGTAAAAAGATTTTTGTTGGTCGCCTCCCCCCAGAAGCAAATTCTGAGGATCTCCGTCAATATTTTGGAAGATTTGGCCGCATAGAAGATGTTTACATTCCCAGAGTAAGATATGAATAAAAAAACTTATACCAGTGTTTAAAGCTGATTAACTCACCCGTCTTTTTATGTGTAGGATCCTAAGAGAACAGGTCACAGGGGTTTTGGATTTGTTACTTTTGCTGATGAAGGCGTAGCAGATCGTGTCTCTCTAAGGCCTCATGAGATTTGTGGACACGAGGTGTTTTATTTTGGCTTTGCTTCTGTATTGCATTACTATTGCTTAAAAAATTCAAATATTTAGGTGTTTTGATGGAATGGAAGGAAATCTGTAGGGCAGTGTAGGTGTAGATTAACTCCCCTTCTTCAAAATGTCCATTCCTGATTTAAGTGTGTTGTTATTGGAAAAGTCTCAGATTTTAGTAACCAGTTGGCACCTTCCACTAGAAGGGAATTTGCCATTAAAAGTTTGGATTCCTAGTTTATTGCATCAACAGTAGTTGGAGGTCCTAGGTTCAAACCCTGACAAAGGAGAAAACTAATCTAACCACTAACTACTATCATTTGCCATTAAAAACAAAAACATTTTATTAACGAAAGTGAGTTGTTTATGACATTGACTTGTATGTGTGTGTTATTGTTTAATAAACTTGTGCAACCTTGGGTACATATGCATGTAAATTCCTGTTGCTATAAGCTTTGAACTTGTATGTGTGCGTTATTGTTCTAGTATGGTTTGATTGACTGGCAGCTTGTACCTGCAGGTGGCAATAGATTCAGCCACACCTGTTGACGATGCTAGGCCCAGTGGAAATTTTATGATGAACAATAGTATGGAATCTTTTGGGGGATATGGTGGTCCGGTGCGAAGTTATGGGAGGATGTACGGTGGTTTAGACTATGATGATGTGAGTATATGCAAGGGATAATTTGTCAAAAATTTGGCCACCTCAATATCTTTGGAATTTAGGCCATTTAATAGTTTCTTGGTTCTTGCCATAGTACAACTGCAGTATCTGCTGTATGAAATGTTTAGTTTTCCATCAGTCATAAAAACATTGATAATCTGCATGGCAATAGTACTCCTGGCATGTGGACACATTTTTAGCCTTTTTGTTTACACACTGTTTTCTTTTGCAGTGGGGTTACGGAGTTCCCAGTGTGAGGCCATCAAGAGCAGAGTATCAAGAGCAGCTTGGGAGGCCATCGAGAGCAGATTATCAGGAGCAGATTGGGAGGCCATCAAGAGCAGATTATCAGGAGCATATTGGGAGGCCATCAAGAGCAGATTGGAGGTACAGGCCATACTAGTATGACACTGTCTATTGGTGGTATTGCTTCTGCAATGTTAGCATGGATGCCTGCGCACTGTGGTGTAGGTCTTTAGTATTAATGAATTATGAAGTTGTAAGCACTAAATATTGGATTTTATCTTATCTATTGTAACACAGAAATACTCTTTTTTTTGCTTGAACTATTTATCATCCTGTATCCAATTAAAGTGAAGATTATGGCCGTCTGCTAGTTCTCTTTAAGGCATGATAATAGGTTGTGATTTATTCTAGAACTAGAATAACCGTGTTAAACTTGAGCTATGGAAATGTTCATTATGTACTGGAAGTGTTTGATGGATTATCCAGAATAAACTATAGCAGCCTTCTTTGCCTAATATGCTATGTGATTGTGTAGATAATTGGCTTTGCTTTTCAGCCATCTTTCTGCAGTGCATGCCCCTTATTTAGTGCAAGAGGAAAATGTTCCAACTGGATATGTTTTATTATGCCTTGAATACTTGTTTCCAACTGTCATAAATATACACTTCCATTGACTATGTATGTTTTTTTTTTTTTTTAAACCCTCATTATATTTTTGAGTCCAATTTTGATGTGATCTGAATCACTTGAATTATGGATTATTAGTGTGTATCTATTGTGTTCATAAAAGAAAATTTAGAAAGTTGGGAGATAAAAGGAAAACACGTTTGTAATCCTGACTTTTGATACAAGCAACACGTGTGAAAGGATTATCTCTTAGCCTCATGTACGATGCAAAATACATCAACTGACATCAAGAAAATGCAATGTTCACTATCTAGGTATAAATGTAAAGTGCAGAAGGCTATTCCAAGTAGGGCCTATGAATTGAAATATGACAATCCTATTGTGTTTACCTGAAAAAACCTAAAAAAAACTACAATGAACATGGGGTGTGTATATGAGATTGATCACGGAACATGGCTTGCAAAGCAGCTGCTTGGAGACCATATTTTGCCATATTTGGTGAATGAAAATACTTTCCAAGTCTTGGAAACATGCTGCTCCTGTTGAACTGGTGTTAAGGTTCTCATCTTTTCAGCTTTCATCTGTGCTCTTCTCAGTTTGTTTAGAATCTTATCCATTGATGACGATTTCTTCTTTTCCAATTTCATCTGTCAAACACTTGCATAATCAGGAAAAGAAACTAAAGACGCCTCTGCATTTGTCGGTCTAATGCATTGCAGACTGTATATTCACATACTTATGAGCTTTGAAACTACTTGTATATTCCTAATGAAATTGAGTTGGGTTAGGAACAAAAACCATGTAAGAATGTTCAGTTCAGTACACGTACCTCAAGTTTTCTAATTGCAGCTTCAGCCTTTGCTTTTTGCAAACTCTCCCATGCAATGATTTTAGCTTCATCATCTCTCTCAAACCTGCTTCAAAATGAAAGTTCATCGATAAATACATAAACACAACAATGGATTTTCCCTCTTTTGTTGACTCAATGAAAAAAAAATGACATCTATTATCTAACATACTTGGAACTGGAAGTGTCTGATGTTGTCTCTGCAATATCCAAACCTGAAGCTTGGGCTTCTGTACCACTTTTCTTCAACTCTTTACCATTGAAAGAGCTTAGCTTGGATGCATAACTCTTGGACCACTTAATAACATTAGCTTGACAGTCTACCTGCACATCTTTGATCTCTAACTTTTCTGAATGGCAACTTTTTGGATTCATGGCCAAAATTGGGGATGAAGAAGATTTTGGAGATGAATGGTCCTCATTTTCAGTCTCTGGAGAGCTCATTTGGGTACCTTTATCAATTTTTGACATAGGAGACATCACAGTCGTAGTCCCATCACATTTCTCATCTGTAAACAAAAATACTAAACGTTTAGGGGACTTGGCTTCTAAGAATTCATCGAAACCAGAGCAGACTTCGATGTTCAAAGAACATTCATAGCGCTACTTATAAATTGTTATATCTTGTGATTTGTCAATGAAAGTTAATTCATTGACACAAACATACACGCAACATCTTAAATTGAGATGCAATGTAATTTTAGTTAGACCAACTGAGAAGACTAGAACTTCATACCATGGGAATTAGGCGAAGACGGATCAGAGAGAAGTTCTGACCACGAAGGCGCGTTCGACACAGATGTACGAGCAACACCATTCTCATTAACCACTGAACTATTATCATCAATGTCATAACGTGGACCATACAAATTGTCATGTGGATAATAATGTTGAAGAGAAACAATATCTGGTGCCAACACACCAGTTGTAAAAGGAGAACTCATCATTAAGTTTTTCACCACCAGACCATTTCGCAGTGGAATCGTAGGTGAAAAATTGGAGTAGTAAGTTGTTCCTTGTGGCACAATTGGACCACTTTTTGATTTGGGATTTCTCTGATGTTGAACATAGCCTGAAGAAGAAACTGGACTACAAATCCATCTCTCTGCATCATCCCATTTAGAAGGTATTGTCCTTCCACTGTTGAAGGGTGAAACGCCAGCTACATAGGCTTGTCTTCTGATATTGCTGCTTGTTGTTGGATGCAACAATACTCTCTCTGAGTTCCACCCCTTTTGGTTTTCAATGTTTTTTTCTCTGTAGTTTGGTTCCTTTGGACTTAGGAATGAACCTAGTTTCTGAGAGGTACCAGAATTCTTTTTCATATTAACACTAACTCAGTTTTGCAGCTTGCAAAACCCTCTTGAGAAACACTGTGACTACCAATATGATAAGAAATTTAGATACTATACCAAAACTGATTTTGTTCCTTAAACATGTGTGATATATGGTTTAATTAATCTTTGTCAAGGGACAATTATAGATACCATCGATATATAAAAGAACAAAAGTTATGTGTGGACAAGTATAGGTTGAGACATTTCATATAAGTCCAATAGTATAGCAATGAGTGAAGCTATTTTCATCAAAGATAAGAACAATTTGCATTGAGGTGGAACAATGAGCGCGGTGAATGTGGAAAATACAAGTAGAATAGGGACAAGAACATGAGCTGTGTGACTTGTGAAACATTATGCTGAAATGCATAAAACATGTCCTTGCATTTGTCTTGTTGTATCATTGACCACTTAACTTCTATAAGTAATAACCAAACAATTGTGTGTGGGCCTCAAGTTCTTTTTTCTTTGTTAAATAAATATTTTTGCTATGATAGTTTGGTTGATGATAATTGACCCAGCACAATTTTTCAACAACACCATCACATTTGTCTTCTAAAATAGTGTTTTACTAGAGAAATTACACATGCACTATTTACTATTTAGATTGAAATGAAAACAATTAGTATAAAAGAACAATCTCAATGAGATTATCTCATGTATTATTGTCTGATGACAATTTTCAATCATGAAGTCATTTCATTAAACAAGTGAATATGATTAAAAGAAGTGTCATATCCTATTAGAAGTAGTGAAGAACCTTTTTTTTTTTCCTATAGAAAATATCTTGGTGTAGATAATATATATCACAAGATTAGCATAATATTTTTTCTTCCATGATTTTAATATTCCAAATGACTAAAAAACTATGGTTAGGATAACACCACACGTGCATAATGAAAGGAAAGTCGTGCCAACTTATAATGGTTTTATAATTTATTTATGCCATATTATAGCCTTTGGTCATTATTCAAAGTAGACACAGTGTGTATAATAAACTAGAAGCATAGACACTGCTCGGATTAGGGATGTCTCGTGTCCGACACCGACTCCAACATGACACCTATAATTACGCTGAATTATATCATTTTCTCAAATTATTATCCATGTCAGCATATCAGTGTGCGTGTCGTATTCGGTGTCCGTGTCCGTGTCCGTACTTCATAGATAATAAGTCTAATCCACAAGTTATCTGAAGAGAAAATGTAATTATGCAAATTATTGTGTTTGGGGCTGGGGTGAACACAATAACTGTTTGTGGATATTGCTTCACCAACACCAGTAACTGTTTCATAGTTGACAGTTCAATAAGGAATGCAGGTTGTAGGGTTATGACACATTCATAATGAAACATGTTCTGTACTTGGTTACCACTGTTCAATTCATTTATTGCAGAAACATAAACATTTTTTACTTCACTAGGATACTTTTATTTTTTCTTTCTCATTAGTTTACTCTACCGACAGGAGAGGAGGTAATAATAATTTTTCGAGGCGTGTCAAATACTAAATGTGGATACTTCTTCAAGTCAGAATTTGAACATAGGTTCACTACATTGTTGTGTCTAATACCCAACTCATGTCTGTGTCCACCGCTACTCTTTATAACAGTAAAAAAACTGTTACCAATACTTCTTTCAAATTTTCAATGACATTGATTTTTTACCAGCCAAATATCTCTAATTACTTTACATCTTTTTTTACTAGCCAATAAAAGGTAAAATTAGAAAAATAATAACAATTATTAACAAACTCAAACTAAAGTTTTCAATTCTTTGATTAAGTCAATAGGGTATTATCATTGTAAACCAATAAAAGAAAGTTAAATTACATAAAAAATGGAATGAAATAAAGAAACTTCTAGATAAAGAGAAGTTCATAAATATGCTTTCATTCAATGTAAACTATTGGTTTCTAATACAATTATGCAGCAAACTTAAGACCAAAAAACATATACAGAAAACAGAACAATAGTTCTTTACTAGCTAACAATCATCACATTAATCTTCTAAGGGTACTTGTTTTGTGAATTAGGGTTTTTAATTAAAATGGAGAACTAGGGGACATGTTTCTCTACTTGGAAGAGAACTTGACTTATTATTGTGTTGACATTGTCAAATAATCCAAGCGTACCTTATTGTAAGACCCACATACCTTACTGTCCTTCAAATTATTGATATCATGAAAGAGATAGAACAAAATTAAGTTTTCCAATTGAAAATTAAATAGGGACATTTTTGTAAGGAAATTATTAATGCATGTGAGATTTTGAATAGAGTTTTATTTTTAGAGACAATGAAACCTCAAAAGTGAATCTTACAATCAGAGGGTGGGGGGAGAGGGTAGTCATCTTGTTGAATGATTTATTGGAGTAGTCCTGTTAGTTTGTGTTGAAGTCTCTCTTTGTACTACAGAAACTAAGGTACTGTTGTTTTTGGATTTCCAAACTATTGTATTTGGATTTCCAAATTCTATTATCTACCGAAGTTGTTACTAGGTTGAGTCACGACCAGGTCGCTCTCTTTAAGACGTTTCGTGGCACTACCCAAAGTTGTGCAAGGTAGACTATCAACCACGCCGCCTCCAGGATAAAACAAGCCCAGCTACAACTGTGCGGTTAACTACTGCACTGTAGAAAACCGTTCGAGAATTACACCTTCAAATATGGTACTAAGACCACTCTTTAATACTGAAACCACTTTAATATGGTATTATTATAATTCCATTCTATTATGGTGCTAAGACCACTCAAATATGGTGTTTCCACCATTCTAACCCTTAAGTTCTCCAAACTATCAATATGGTACTATGACCACTCAAATATGGTGTTACCACCATTTCTCCTCAAATAGAAAAATATTGTTATAATATTTATATACCGTTAAGATCATTCTTGATTCCGACGGGACATTATTATTCCAAATAGGGACTATGATCTTAAAAGTACTCTTTATTCCGAAGGGACATATATTACCGAAGGGACTATGAACTTAAGACCATTCTTAATTCCGAAGGGACATTAAACCGAAAAGGGACTATGGTCTTAAGAACACTTTTAATTCCGAAGGGACAGAAAGGAGTAGAAAAAGGAGAAGGACTTGTTAAACAAGTCGAAGGAGGGAGAAGAGATGAAAGACTCGTCAACACAAGTCAAAAAAGGGAGAAGAGAGAAAGAGTTCCCGACAACTCAATGAAACTCTTTGGTGTGTGGAATGCACTATGTGAATTCTCTATTTATAGGGAAAATTCACAACTAGTAAGTGAGAAACTTTGGGAACAAGTAACATATTACTTTGCGATTAAGTAATTCACATATTAGATCTAGTACAAAAATATCTTAATTGAGTACTAAAATATATTAAATTTAGTACAAAAATATATTATATTATGTACCAAAATATTTTAGCAAAACTTGGGGACTAAGAAAGCACTTTCTAATAATGATTAAATTAATTATTTAATTTATCATTTCCAAATAATAAAATATATATCAATATATATTTTTTCTCTAGTGCTTATGTACCCCCATTAATTAGAGGTACACCCCCACTATATAAACACTACTAATGTGTGTGTTCCTTCCGATGTGGGACTTCCACTTTTTTCAATTCACACAACACTAATTCTACCCAACATGGGAATTTGTGTTTAGTCTTTTTTACTCAATTTCCACACATGTTCCAACAATCCCCCACTTGAATTTAAAAAATGGTTTCAGAAGTAACGTCAAAAACGTCTCCATAAGATTTGCTAGTAAACAAAGGTGTCGCCTACAACTTGAACCTTTGCATAGCGAGTAAAATTCTGATTAACAAGAGTTGCTTACAGCATTGAACTCTATCTCAGACATAGAACCCACACACAAACCTTTTCATAAGGTGTATTCTAAAAGCCCGTGCATTTATGGCCTTGCACGTGTATCCTGGTTTTAACGAACGCTTTAGGTATTCTGCCCCGAATCCCATAGGAACCGGCCCTTAGTTCCACATTCATATAGGTGAGTCTATCAAGAGTACTCCTGTAGCTATGTACTCCACTCCAAATAGAGTATAGATCTCATTAAGAGTTTCTATTATCTCAACCTTCTATCGCTGCAGGAATCATGCTTTCTTACTTTTATCATAGCATGTTCTATCACTTGTGACTTGTTATTACCCATTGAACCTATTTCTTGGGATCTCCAGTCATGTAGGTTGGGTTACCATCACTTGTGACCTTTGGGCATTAGTCCCATCCTATTGGATGTGTTTAGGACTTTCTTTCTAGTAATTCCTTTCGTCAAAGGATTAACTAATTCTTTATCAGTACGTACATGATCTACTTTAACCGTTCCTTTTGAGAGTAGCTAGCTCTCTAATCCTTTATGCGTTCATGCCTTAATTATCGTCTCTAACGATTCTCAATTTTTGTAATAGCTGCAGACTATCACAATGAATTAACACTTCTGGAAACGGTTTTATCCACTAAGGGATCTCAATTAGCAAGCATCTTATCAACTTGCTTCTTCACTAGTTTTCTCTAGTGTTCTCATCTCAGATTCATTCCATAGTGGATTGAGTCAATATTATTTGTTTTAACAAACAACTCCTCTAGTGATGCTCAATGTGCAAACACTAGTTGCTAAATATTCATCTAAAAGATGTTCTATTTTATATCTTGTACCATTTAATATGTTACTCCTCATAATTTAATCTTAGAGTCATAGTCTTCTTAAGGCACCTCATGACTCTTTCAATAGCATGTCAATGCTTCTCATTTGTCTACTAGTAAACTTGCACAAGAGTTTCACGACATCAGCAATGTCGGGTCTAATACATTCAATGACATACCTAAGTACTGTCAATAATGCTCACATATTCGGTTTTTCAAACTCCATCTCAAGTGTTCTAACACTTGGATCATAATATATGATTGCAAGTTTACGGTCAAATAATAATATTTCCTTAAGAACTTCAACTTTGTCTAGGTCTTTCTTATCAATGTTATTGATAAACAATGATTTCACATAATTCATAACATGAATCTTTAAACCAAATATGAACAAGTTGTCTTCATAGAGACATATGATCGTGCAAATATTCTTTGTCACTTTCATTCACTTTGTACTCATTCGATAGCATTAGAATGCCAATTTTTTCATGCCATTCCTCAGAAGTTTATTTTAGACCATACAAAGAATTATCTAACTTACATACCTTGTTTTCTTGTCCATGAATCACAAAATTTTTCAGGTTGTTCTATATAGATTTCTTCTTCTAGTTCACCATAAAAAGAGGCAACTTTCACATCCATTTGGAGTACTATCGAGTTATGAACGGCGGCTAAAGGGACTAGTACTCCTATGGATATGATTTTCGTGACTGGTGAATGAATGTCGAAGAAGTCTATATTTTTCTCTGTCTAAAACCTTTGACTACAAGGAGAGCCTTGTATTCATCAACCGTTCCATCAGGTTTTAGTTCCTTTTTCCAAAATCCAAATACAACCGATTGATTTTGCAACTATGAGACAAGTCAACCAAGTGTCATGTTTTGTTAGACTCTAGAAGATTCATTTCATCGTTTATTGCTTTTTGCCATAATTCAGCATCCAATGAGGATATAACTTCTTTAAGGCTTAATGAATCTTCTTCCAATGTATAAACCATAAGGTCCATACTCTTTAGCAATTCTTGCTTTCTTACCTCCTTGAGGTTCTATAACATCCCGTACGATGTTCTCATAACTATTTCTAATTACATGAATGTGATTAGATATAGTGCCCCCACTAGTTCTTAATTTTTAGAAGGAAATTTATTTTCCCCCCACTAATGTCGTGCTCCCCCCACTAGTGCCCCCACTATTCTTTAGTTAAAGGGGTAAACATTTACATAGAAATCGAAATCTTTTAAATTCTATGATCACTTTAACATTTAGGTCATAAAACCTATATGTTTCGTTATTTTATTGCATACCCGATGAATACACATTCATAGGCTCTACTAGTGAGTTCAACTCTCGGGGTCCAGAATCCAAATATAGTTCAGACAATCCCAAGTTCAAAAATAAGACAAGTTGGATTGTTTTTTCTTCAAAAATTTCTTAATTAGAATTTTTGTCCTTAGACTTGGGTACTCTATAAATTTCAATTTTCGTTATAAAAATTGAACATTCAAGCATATCAATTTTATTTTCCAAAATTCACAGTCATCAATAAATATGATAAAAACATCATTTTATCATTTCTAATTTATGTGTCATCAAATTCACACATATCATAATTTATTATGTTTAGAGATTCATATTCTCTAAATTCTGATTTATATGAACTTTTGGTTCATATTTCTTGACTGCAATAAATAAAATTGTCTAATCATATAACGTTGGAATTAAGTCCAAGTTACTCAAGTTTAAAATTAAACGCTTGTTCACACAATAAATTTTGATATGTCAAATATTAAAATCACGCAACTAATAAAATAGAAGGAGAGTTTAATTTTGAACATACCATCAAAGGTGCAATCTTTTTGCACAAGAATGTATGGTAGACAAGTATCTCTTTAAGTCTGAGTCAACTCAGTCTTATTCGATAGAAATCTGAAATTCAGATTCTTTCTTATTTTTAGAGCATGCAACATGTCTATATACCCAATATGCCATAAAGTTTATGGCAATTCTTGTTATTGTTTAGTAACAAACGGAACCAAACATTTTTTTTTTGTTTGGCTAGTTTCTTTTGTTTTGTAACAAACAAAACTTGTTTGGTTCTGTAACTAATAATTTGTTTTGTAACAAATTATTGTTTTCATCAAATAAATTTTTTAGTGTTGTTGATTGAAACAACAATCACTTCATCGTTTCAATCGAAAGATGTAAATCTATAGCTTGATTTATCCTTAATGTATTTAGGGACAACTTAACCTCAATAAGTAACTTCTTCGGTAAACATAGTAGATCGAAACGTCTTAAAATTGTTGTTTTTGGATTTCCAAACTATTGTATTTGGATTTCCAAATTCTATTATCTACCGAAGTTGTTACTAGGTTAAGTCACGACCAGGTCGCTCTCTTTAAGACGTTTCGTGGCACTACCCAAAGTTGTGCAAGGTAGACTATCAACCACGCCGCCTCCAGGATAAAACAAGCCCAGCTACAACTGTGCGGTTAACTACTGCACTGTAGAAAACCGTTCGAGAATTACACCTTCAAATATGGTACTAAGACCACTCTTTAATACTGAAACCACTTTAATATGGTATTATTATAATTCCATTCTATTATGGTGCTAAGACCACTCAAATATGGTGTTTCCACCATTCTAACCCTTAAGTTCTCCAAACTATCAATATGGTACTATGACCACTCAAATATGGTGTTACCACCATTTCTCCTCAAATAGAAAAATATTGTTATAATATTTATATACCGTTAAGATCATTCTTGATTCCGACGGGACATTATTATTCCAAATAGGGACTATGATCTTAAAAGTACTCTTTATTCCGAAGGGACATATATTACCGAAGGGACTATGAACTTAAGACCATTCTTAATTCCGAAGGGACATTAAACCGAAAAGGGACTATGGTCTTAAGAACACTTTTAATTCCGAAGGGACAGAAAGGAGTAGAAAAAGGAGAAGGACTTGTTAAACAAGTCGAAGGAGGGAGAAGAGATGAAAGACTCGTCAACACAAGTCAAAAAAGGGAGAAGAGAGAAAGAGTTCCCGACAACTCAATGAAACTCTTTGGTGTGTGGAATGCACTATGTGAATTCTCTATTTATAGGGAAAATTCACAACTAGTAAGTGAGAAACTTTGGGAACAAGTAACATATTACTTTGCGATTAAGTAATTCACATATTAGATCTAGTACAAAAATATCTTAATTGAGTACTAAAATATATTAAATTTAGTACAAAAATATATTATATTATGTACCAAAATATTTTAGCAAAACTTGGGGACTAAGAAAGCACTTTCTAATAATGATTAAATTAATTATTTAATTTATCATTTCCAAATAATAAAATATATATCAATATATATTTTTTCTCTAGTGCTTATGTACCCCCATTAATTAGAGGTACACCCCCACTATATAAACACTACTAATGTGTGTGTTCCTTCCGATGTGGGACTTCCACTTTTTTCAATTCACACAACACTAATTCTACCCAACATGGGAATTTGTGTTTAGTCTTTTTTACTCAATTTCCACACATGTTCCAACAGGTACACATTTATTTCTGGACCTGTTTCCTTGAATTTAAATCAAAGGATAAATATGGCCACACATGGAACATGTTAACCTTATAATTTTGGAAGAGCAGGCCAAACTACAATGATTGACCACTATTAACTATTACATTTTCAAATTGCATACTAGTGTATGTTTCCATCTTGCAAATAAGGCATATCCTGTCCAATGTTCATTGACATGTGTTTCCTTGATAATAAGTTTATGCTACATGGAAGGAACTAAGTAAAAGCAACACAAGCAGAAGCAGCTTCTCAAGTTATTCAAGTTTCACAACAAACATCTAGGAGAAAGAGGCAACCCCAATCAACTCCATGAACCCATTCTATTGAAGAAGGTTGTGAGGCAAGTATAGAGAAAGGGAAAAAAGGTGCGGCACATAAAAATAGCATAACTATGCTTGGTGGAACTGATGAATTTGTTCACATGACTCAAATCTGTCCCTTACTAATGAATACCATAGAAGATCATTATCTTATTAATGACATGAGAAAAAAAAATTGAAAGAATATAAAGAAGAGAGAGTTTTTTTTTTTTTTGGTTACACACTTTTTAAAAAAAATTTGAAAGAATATAAAGAAGAGAGTTTTTTTTTTTTTGGTAGATAGACGAAATGGCAAAGCCATTATAAACTCACACATTTTTTGGTAGATAGGCGAAATGGCAAAGCCATTAGAAATTCACACACACCTCACACACTTTTTGGTAGATAGACGAAATGACAAAGCCATTATAAACTCACACACACAAGTATAAAGTATAAACTCACACAAACTCACACACTTTTTGGTAGATAGACGAAATGGCAAAGCCATTATAAACTCACACACACCTCACACACTTTTTGGTAGATAGATGAAATGGTATAGTCATTATAAACTCACACACACAAGTACACACAAGTATAAAGTATAAACTCACACAAACTCACACACTTTTTGGTAGATAGACGAAATGGCAAAGCCATTATAAACTCACACACACCTCACACACTTTTTGGTAGATAGACGAAATGGCAAAGCCATTATAAACTCACACACACAAGTATATAAAGTATAAACTCACACACATAAGTGGAGGTACCGGGGTTCGAACCCCGGTCATGACATCCGGCCTAACAATTTCGGCATTTTGCCAGTTGAGCTAGGACTTCTGGATGCATTGTTATTATAAAGTGTCATATAATAAAACACAAATATTTGTTCTAGAATGACTTATAATAAAATACGGAACTGAACAATATTTTTATTACCAAAAAAAATCTAAAACAAGATATGTTAGTATACCTTCATCTATCCATCTCCTATATAGGATAAAAAAAAAGAAGCTGAAATGAAAAAACAATGTAATCAATTTTATTTAAGATCTTTAATCCGCTCATTAATCATCATCTTGAATACTGTAGAAGATGAAGATGTTTGTATTTGAAACGACATGCATGCATTAAAAAATTTCTCAAACACTTAATTAAAATACTAGTATTATATAACTTTTAAAACAATTTCCCCAAAAACAAAAACTTTTAAAACAATTTTTTTGCTGTAATTTTTTTTTATAGATGTCATTTTTTTTGAGTTTTCCGACCGTGTTAGAGACCTGAAACGTCTAATCCAAAGACGTGTACGTGAGTTATAGGAGTGTCGAACACCGACGCGTGTAGAAACCTGACATATCTAATCCAAAGATGTGCGTCATAAGAGACACTTGTCTTATGTGCATCACACAAGTGCATCGTGTCGTATACGTGTCAACAAGTGTGTCACATGTGAGAGATCGGGGCATGCCTAATTCGAGAGACTGAGACATACCTAATCCGAGGAATGTTCATGCTTCATAGATTGTTTATATTGGTGGGTCATTTGTGCATATAGAAAAGGTAAGGAGATTAAAAAAAGGTTAAATATGTTTTTTGTCCTTATACATATGTCAATTTTTCGTTTTAGTCCTTCTAAAAAATTTCTTCGACTTTTAGTCCCTCAAAAAATTTTCATCTTCACTTTTGGTCCCTCTTTCTAAGTAAGCTCATATGTCAAATTCATACTTTTGAATAAAATTTTACAGAAAAATTTATAATATTTTAAGAATTTCTCAAAAAAAGTTAAATAGAATTTTTTAACAAAACATGAATTAAGTATGAATTTTTATATAAAAATTCATATTTAATTCATGTTTTGTTTTGTTAAAAAAATTTAATTTTTTTTGGGAGAGATTTTTACAATATTCTACATATTTCTGCACAATTTCATTAAAAAAATACAAAAGTTGAATTTACCAGTTCAAACCAAAGCATGGAATAGTGAGCAGTGAATACTCCTCATAGTCATATTAGCAAATAATAAAAAACAGAAAATATAAATTGAAAAGTAAAAACACCAACATTTTTTCTTCTTTTCTTGAAATTTAATTAAACCTCTAATCTACTTACAATAGTTATTGTTTAATTGGAAGGGAATTTAGGACAAGTGAGATTTTTAATGTGTCAATGTTTGTTATGTTTACAATAATTTCTCAAATTAGCTTTTTTCTTGCTCATAAAGTGGTTATATAGGTTGAATCACTCATTGTTGAGTTGAGGTTGTCAAATAGTTACCTTGTTGATTGATTTATTGGAGCAGTCCTGTTAGTTTGGGTTGAAGCATCATCACTTTGCTGCTTAAACCGACATACAAAATTATTTATGAACCTGTTTCCTTGCATTTCAATCAAAGGCTCAATGTGGCCACACATGAAATGAAACAGTTTAACATGCTTTCTACTCAAAGAGAGGCTATGGTGGGGGAGGTGGGTGGGGTGGCGGAAGACGGGAGGGAGTGGGAATTTGTTTGGAGAAGGCGACCATTTGTGTGGGAGGAGGAATTGATTTTGAGTCTTAGGGAGGACTTGGGTGGCATGAGATGGTCCACCGTTGAAGATGAGTGGAGGTGGAGTTTAGAAGATACGGGGGTTTTTTCGGTTAAGTCGGCTTATGAGCGATTGTTGAGTTTGTTGGTTGTGGAGGATCATTGGGGAGTGGGTGAAAAGAGGGTGTTTGGGACTCTTTGGAAGTGCCCGGCTCCGTCGAAAGTGGTGGCGCTTGGTTGGAAGGTGTTTCATAATCGTGTGCCGACGAAGGATAATCTTGCTTTGAGGCATGTTCTTGATCCGGGGGTGTCCTCATCTTGTGTGTTATGTCATGGAGCCACTGAAACATCTTATCACCTCTTCCTTCACTGTCATTTCGTTAGCTCGGTTTGGTCCTCATTGATGCTTTGGGTCGATTGGTACTTCTTAACTCCGCCTAACCTTTTTGTCCATTGGGAGTGTTGGAATGGGAGGGGAGGCTCTAAAAATAGGAGGCGAGGATTGGGTTTGATTTGGCTAACAACGATTTGGATGGTGTGGAAAGCTAGGAATGATAGAATTTTTAAAGGGATTAGTAGAGAGATTGATGAGGTTGTTGAGGAGATAAAGGTGTTGTCGTGGCGGTGGATGTTGGAAAGAATGAATATTCCGGCTTGTCTTTACTACGAGTGGAGTTGGAATCCTATCCTTTGTCTTGACAGAATTTCGGTGACTGTGTAGTTCTGGTAGGTGTGGCAGCCTGTTCTGGTGGTAGGTGTCGCTGCTGGGTCTTGTGTGCGGGGTTCTTTTTGGTGCTGTGCAGCTGCTGGTGTTGCTGCTGGGCCTGTTCCCTTTTGCTGTGGTTTCTCTGGCCGAAGGTTGTGGTGTTGCTTGAGTTTGGTGTGTGGCGGTTGCTGGGCAGCAGCTGCTGTTCGCTGGTTTTGAAGCATTTTCTCTGTTTTTGCTGGCAGGGAACCTGGTGCGGATCTGGTGTGTTTTTGTTGGCTTTGGGAGGCTTCTGCAGGGTTTAGGAGCAGTTTCAGGCTGCTATTGTGTAGGCTTCGTTTGTGTTGGTTTTGACGCAGGGGTATGCTAGTGTTTGTCAGTTGCATAAGCCTGCGTCATTACTTTTTTGGGCTGTGCCTTTTTGTTTAGGGGTGGTTTTTTAGGGGTTTTTGTTCGAGCCAGGTGATTGTTAGGCAACCAATTTCCCCTTGTATTCTTTTTTTTCCCACCCGAGCTTATTAGTGCTTCTTGCACGGGCTCGTTGGTTAATAATATTTTGCCATTTCAAAAAAAAAAAAAAAACAGTTTAACACTTTTATTGGTTGAAGAGCAGGCCAAACAGACAAGGCATTGTGATCATGTAAATCTATTGTTGTTCCTTGTCATTTGACATGATGCATTTTGGAACTACAATGATTCTGTTGACTGTTACATTTTCAAATTGAACATAAGTGAATCTATTCATCTGTGTCCTGTGGCAAAAAATAATTAAAATTTGGAAAGCAATGAATTGTTGGTTCATGAAACATAAGGAATCAATTCATGTTGAAATCGAGGAAATCATAGAAGTCCATGAATCGATTCACACATGTCGCAACATGCCAAAAATCGTTTTTAATGCACATTTGAGTTCTAAATGATATGCTACTTCTTTCTTATGTATGGTTGGAATTAACTTTCACAAACATTCCCTGATTCTTACACCTCGTGAATATTGAGATGATTACATATATCATCATAGCTATATAAAGACTTACTCTAAGCCTAAGTTTGACATACATTGAAACAAAGATAAACCTTTAATAAACCTATGCTTAGGGAGACATGGAATCACAAGAAACACCTCTACTAAGAACATCCTTAGCAATGCAAAAAAAAGAAGAGACAGTGATCAGTGATCACCTAGAAAAACACCTTTGAGAAAAATAGCCCACAAACGAACCACTAATGGCAACTGAAGCTTAGCAGAAGAAATAATGGGTTTTGCAACTGATTTTGCTACTGGTTTTGAATTTCTTCTCTCCCAATATTCAACTCCATTTGTTTTTGCCTTTGATGATTTATGTTGCAATTTCAGGCTACTTCATAACAATTCCTCGGTTTGGAGGGTAAACAACGACATTATTGTTGGATAATACTGTTATTACCTATATGCTAAGTGCTAACACACTAATTTGGTACAAACATGATAGAACAGTTCAAACCAAGTCTCTAGTATTATATATCATTGGTTTGGCAACTTTTTGCTATCTAACAACATCTATAATGCTTTCCCGGTGACAACAACCAATAAAAATATTCCAAATTTCCAATATAATTCAAAGCAAATAGAAATATTCCAGTTCCTTAGCCTGTCTCAACCATAATTTCCATATTAATATAATTACTATTATCGGTCTGAAAATCGATAATCAATCTCTTCAATCTCACCATTGTATACTCTGGCTACACTTGTTATACTAGTATTGCAGATTTTGTGTCAGTCAACGCTGAATCTGTAGGATAAGTTGGCCACTTCTCTAGCTTAAATGCCTATTTAACTATACTTGGCCTTCATTTTATGTTGATGTGTAAAATCATGTCACGATGTCATGTTGAGAAGCTCATTTGAACTTCATTGGTGGAAGGTACCAAGTATTCTTAGGACACAAACAATACTTTGTATCTTCCCATGTTGGTGTTGGAAAGATGCAATGATATGCATTTCAAGAGTCACCGAAGAACCCGCTGGAGGTTTAGATACCCCTAGCGATATATTTTGCTAAACCAAATGTCTTTTAAATGGAGTTTAATAAACATTCTTGGTTCATAATCCAATATAAAATGAAGACATACACAATGTTTTTAATCAACACGATAGAACATGACAAAACAGAACAAATGAATTCTGTTTTACAACTAAATAAAAAGCTGAAATTTAAACATAGAAGACAAAGGAATTGAATCAAAAGTTCCATAAACTATTTGCTGCATTCACAAGTTGATTAACATTTTAAGCAGCAGCAAAGAAAGATACTCCTAACATATTATTTTAAGCAGCAGCAAAGAAAGAAACTATTTGCTGCATTCATGTAATTCTACCAATAGTTGCTACACAAAGTGAAACATTTGTGCCAATCACTGTAGATAAACTTTACCAAATTTTTAATTGAAAAGTAAACATACTACTCCTAACATATATAAGACATTTTTTCTTAGTTGTTGAAAATTGAAAGAAACACCTAAACAGCCATAGGGCACATCTCATAACACTTTTTCGCCATCTCTAGGTCTGCCTTGACAACTCCGACCATTCCATCTCCAAGAGGATATTTCATTGTGAGGTGTAACGTTGAGATCACCGCTCCCAAATCAGCAATAGTGGGCAAGCCAATGACAACATTATAAACAGACCAAGAATCAACGACAAAGTACCTTACCTTAATCATCTTTACATTCCCTCCTTTACCAAATGTTGTGTCCAAATCAACGTATCCTTTGACCGGCACACCATCGCCAAAAGTACCCTTCAGAAATCCTTCAAACGGTTTCAGCATTGACTCTCCCAGTCCCATCTTCAAGAATGCAGACCAGTAGAGAATGTTCGCGCTGCTTCCCTCGTTAACAGAGACTCTTAAAACAGTGTTGTTGTTTATTTGGAGTTTAATGACCATAGGAAGAGTAACCTCAATTCCACAACAGTTTTTAGCCATCTCCAGATCACCCTTGACAACTCCCACATTTTCCTTTCCAACGGGAAATACCACGGTGAGGTCTTCGATGGAGATTAATGCATTCAAATCCTTAAGAGCAGGTAAGCCAATAACAACATTATAAGCACTAGCAGTCTGCGAATCATCAACGACGAAGTACCTCACTTCAATGGTTTTCGCATTCGGTTTTGTACCAAAAGTTGTGTCCAAATCAATGTATCCTTTGACTGATACACCTTGTCCAAAACCAATAACACTCTTGAGATATGCATCACATGGTTTGAGCATTGATTCGGATATTCCGAATTTTGAGAATAAGGACATGTAGAGAATGTCTGCTCGACTTCCTGTGTTGATGGAGACTCTAAGAACGGTCCAGTTTTTGGTCCAGTCGTTGATTATGAGTTTGGTGACAAAAGGAAGAGGCAAATTAGTTCTTGTGAACGTGAAGTCTTTTTGTGAAAATGAGATTGGCATGATTTCTGGTTTGATTTCGGTATTATCATTCATTCTAGGTCGTTGGTTTGAAAAGGGTTTTGACATGTTTTCTTTCTTCAGTGTGTGAGAGAGAGGTGTTTGAATAATGTTGAAGGAGTGAGGAGAATGGACTGTAATATGTAACCGCTACGTTGCGCTGGCTGTCTGTAGCTAATGTTGCGGGGAGTGGCGGGCGTGACTGAGGTTCAGCGAAAATGGCTTGAAAACAATGGTCATACTATTGTACGGAAACACACGCACCAATTCAAGACGTGGTAGTGGGAATATTTTCATGATTTCTGCTCTCCCCCAGCACTTTTTGCTCGCGTCCAACATGATTTCCTGTTATACCTCTGCAGTGCAGTCATGCTGCGTGACTTAAATCGCGCATCTTATAATCTTTGCCTGACTTAACTCACGCACCACTGGCATGTGCGCGAGTTAACTCACGCACATTGGCCGGTGGTCAGAGCTGGAGAACAAACGTTTTTTGGTCAGTTTTTCAACATTCAATCTACACATTTTTTACCCATTATACACTTTTTTTTACCACATTAATGGTATTTACAACATATATTATCATTCCCACCTATAAATACCCCTCTATACTTCCTTATTTCCTCACACTATATCACTTTCCCTCCCTCCTCACTCTCTCCCTCTATTTCTCTTCTTTTTTTTTCTTCAATAGTCTCTTTGGGGGCAAAAGTGATCAAACTTCTTCGGGTAAAATAGTGAGTAGCCGACTTGGGGAAGTGATCGACCCTTGGGATAAGTTTAAATCTGCTTTTTTTAACCCCAGAAACTTTTTACCGTGGGTAAAAAGAATTTCTTGGGGTAAAAAAAAACATATTTAAATTTAGCCCAAGGGTTGATGATGTATTTTCCCCAAGAAGGCTGCTCACTATTTTACCCCAAGAAAATTGGTCACTTTTTGCCCCAAGAAGGAGAGAATAAGTGGATTTAGTGAATTCGAATATATTATTGTATCAATTATTGTATTGTATGAATTATTAATAAAATGAGATATTGTTATATGTCTCAATTTTGTTCATTCCTTGTTATTTATATTTGTTTTTATTTTCTAATTTTGTTTTTAATGAATAAATATTAATTTAGTTCATTTCCTTTTATTTATATTTGTATTTATTTAATGAATAAAATCAAATCAATATTTATTTTAAGTTCATAAATAAATTAGAATAAAGTAAATACGTAAATAAATTAATTTTAATAAATAAATTAGAATAAAATAAATAAATTAATTTTAATAAAGTAAATAAATTAGAATAAAGTGAACAAATAATTTAGCAAAATAAATAAATTAGAATAAAGTGAACAAATAAATTAGAAAATAAGTAAATTAGAATAAAGTAAAAAAATAAATTAGAATAAAATAAATTAGAATAAAGTAAATAAAATAATTTGAATATACTAAATAAATTAAAAAAAGTGAGTTAAGTTACTATGCGTGACTTAAGTCACGCAGCGTAAGTTAACTGGTGCAATTTTTTACACTTGCGTTAGTTAACTAATGCAGGGGTAATTTGGGTATTTCAGCTAGGAGCGAGCGAAACTTCCTGGATAAAGAGCATAAATCTATTTTCATAGGAGATCATACATCACACATGTGCGATCCAATCATACGTGTGTGCTTAGCAAAACACATTGTTGACCTTATAGCATTATAAGTTCATGTGACTCAAAACGATCCGTTTGATAATGCTCATTTAAGCATGAGTTTATAATTTATTTTTATTAGTTAAAATGATTTTTTATATGTTAATTTAACTAACTTATAGTTTAAAGATTATATGTTATCATTTTTTCTTACACTTTTACTTTTGTAGTCTTAAAAGTCTCTTACTCAGGATTAAATATAAAGTCACTGAATGTGCACTTTCGTTATCAGTTTAGTCCCTGACGTTAAAAACTTTTGTTAACTGCTGAGTTGACAAATGTTTTGTCCTCGTGAGCTTAGCTCAGTTGGTATGGACAATGCATAAAATATGCAAGGTCCAGGATTCTAACCTCGACCACCACAAAAAAAAGAGTTGACAAATGTTTTGTGCTGACATAGTATATGACGTGTCACAGGGACTAAAGTGATAATAAAATATGATCACTTTGGACCCTGAACCGAAAATCAATATCCCCAAATTGAAACTCAAATCCCTAATTTAATCCACAAATCCTTAAATCTCCTCTAATTCAAACGGGGTGGCGAGGAGGTGGTGATGTGCGATGTCTGGGTGGTTTTAGGGAGGCTGTTGCGACGGGTGGTAAGGAGTTTTCAGTTTGACATATTGTGTGGTGGCGATGATGCAATGGTGGATCACTGGTGTTAAGAGAGAGTGCTGCCGCTAGTGGCAGCGAAGAAGATGGTGAAAGTCGGTTATTGGTGATGTTTTTTGTGGTGGTTTTGTGGCGGTTATTGGTGTCGTGGTGGTTCACGGGTGGGCCAATGGCGGTTTTGGTTGGTATGGTGGTTTGTCATGGTTGAAGTAGCGTGGGTTGGACGGTGTGGTGGTGGAAAATCTAGACTTGGATATGTTGTCGTCAGATCTCTTGGTGGATAGGAGTTAATCAAGAGGGGGTGATAGATGTTGTTTAGGCAAGTAAATAAATGTTTAATGGTGTTGTTTTGGGTGGTGGTGAGCTCTAGGTGTGGTGAGTTTGGTTGTGGTGTTTCTGTTGTTGGGTGCCTCTGTTTTGGGTTCATAGTCGTCGTCGCTAGCTCTTGTTGTGTTTGGGTGCTTTGAGTATAGATGGTCTTTAAGCTGAATCTTTTCCATTTCTGACATGGTTTCTATTTGCACCATTGCGCGACTTGTCGAATGCCTTAAAAATTTGTTTTCTAGATTCTAGTGAGCTGATTGCTTTTGATTCGAGATCAGGATTCGGTTTCTGACTCAGGTTTGTTTTGTGCTATTTATGGTGTTTTCTTTTGTGGACTGGAGGTAAAGAGGTGATGGAACCCGAAGGAGCGTTGGAACACAACATTCTAGGTGTCAAATTGGGCTCGTTTACGATGATGATAAGAGGTTGACCGGGATAGTTTTTGGGGTGTGTAGCAAACGATGAGTGTTTATAGACTTCGTTTTCAGCGACTATTTACGATGGAGTTTGATTTAGGTGGCGAGATTGGTTTCTCATGGGGGTTAAAGATAGGTCTTGGTTAGGTGGAGTATATTTTGATGTTTTTTTATGGATGTTCAGCCTATATACGACGCATTTCTCTTGTAGTTTCTGGATAAACGGTCCCATCTTATGCAGGAGCCGGATTTTTAATAAATTTTGCCGTTTAAAAAAAAAACATTTACGAATTTGTACATGATACTATATTTAAGGACAATTTTTTTTTTTGTAACCTACTCTTATAAAAAAGAACTGAGGAAGTACTTTGATTGATCATGTGTGTTGAAAAAGATTTATACGGTAAGTATTTATAGACACATATCATATTCTATTGGTCAAGCATTATGACCTTGTTTGTTTCAAGTTTACCAAATTTATCCTTAGGAATAACATTCCCTTGAAACATAAAGATGGAAATTTTATTCTAAGGTATTTAGAAAAAAGATGTTTGTTTAACATTATAATATTCACAGGAATGATAAAAATAGGGATTATAGTAGGTAATTACATATGAATTTATTCTCATCTTCATGAGAACTTTATTCACACTCTTTTTCTTTGGGAAATTTTTTCTATTCCAAGGAACGTTTTATACCCGAAAATAAAATTTAGTAAACTTGTAACAAACATAGGCATGCATATTTATATCGTTTTATTCCCAAGAATCTACGAATATAACTTGAAACAAACACACCCTAGTCTCGACTGTCGTTATTGGTTAAACTCGTATATAGTGTGTTTGTGAGGCAAGCAGAGAAAGGAAAGAAAAAATTGTGTGGCAGATTAAAATAGCATAAGTATGATGTGTGTATACAGTTCTTATTTCCATCTGATTGTTTTTCTTTCTTCCGTTACCAGGGAGACATGCTTGATGGAAGTGGAACTGATGAAAATGTTTAAATGATTCAAATCTACTTTTTGCCTAATGAAATGATAACAAATTCCACCCTCCACCTTTTCTTATTCTGAAACATTATGATACTACCTTCGTAAACATCATAAGAAAATGTTGAGCCTATTCTTCTTTGAAGAACTTTTACTTTTGTAACATAACTTCCGACCTTTGAAAACATTGAGATTTTCAAAAGCACGTTTTAACATTGCAGTTGACCTACTTAAACAAAGATAATTTCGAAATCGTAGTCCCTGCAATAATGGGAGAAGGCCACATTCACACATCCAGTTCATCGGTATTAAGGTCAAACAACCCAAAAAATACAAATTTATATTTTATTTATTTATACAAATTCACATTTTCTTCCTTGAAATGTAAGTCCAAGCTATATCCCCGCCTAGGAGGAATAAGACTATCACCATTATGCATAAAACAATCCTTAAAAAAAATAAATTATGCGTTGAACAAGTAATCTAGCTCATCAGATCTTAATCTAACTACTTGACTTACCAGAATCACGATTGTTGTAAGCTTTATTTATAGCGGAGGTTGACTTCTCTAAGCTTCTCAAATGTCCGATGTGGGACTGACTAGCTATCGCTCTATACATGTTTGCCAAAGCACATGTGCTTAAGAAACTTGATTTATAGTAAACTGTACACTGTAGTTTGACTATATATCATCCTTTTCAATTTTTATCTTGTGTTTACCCTTATTGTACACGACCAATTAGTTTTCAAAAAAACAATACACTTAAAAATTACTAATAAGAAGACAAATTCTTCACTCCATCAACACAAAAGACCCATTTATTTGTTTTTTAATCAAGGTGGTGGTTCTTGATGATCTGTCTTCATCAACTTGAATGAATATTTTATCTAACAGTCGGTTTCACTTCACTATCTGACTACTATATTCTTTATGGGGGTGAACTAGCCACTAGTATAGTACCACGTGTACCACAACAATAATTTAAGGTTCCAAAAATCTAAATCTGTCTGTTGTCACAGAAGCATAACCAATAGCCACTGAGCTCACAAACACACTGCCACATGGCTTTTCCTTCTCTATTATTGGTGATTCAAACCACCACATTTTCACTTCTTTGTCATCAATCAATGTCTCTTATAAACCACCACGTTTTCTCTTCTTTGTCATCACCAATCAATGTCTCTTATTAACTCCACTAACATAAATCAATGTTATTATGTTAGTGCATGCTCCCCTTTTTTTAATTCATGCATTCACTTCTTATCCTCAACAACCTTAAGCTATGATCTAATCTTATATTTATTGCACAGAGAAGTAATTGGTTTTCTTTAACATCAACAACAAACTCCAACAATGGATTCTACTTTGTCTCACAAATGTCTCAATCCCTCAATGGCAGCTTTCTCAAGAACCCAATTCTCAAATCCTTTTGTGAGCTTTGGAAACAGAACAACCAAGCAGAGGAAGAAACTGATGCAAGTAAAAGCAACAGTAATGCATGAAGCACCTTCTTCTGTCTCAAAGTCAACGCATAGTGTAGCTGAGATTGATGAAGATCAAACTCCTCAGAAGAAGCAGCTTAAGGTACTTGTGGCTGGTGGAGGGATTGGTGGTTTAGTGTTTGCTTTGGCTGCTAAGAGGAAAGGGTTTGAGGTAGTGGTTTTTGAGAAGGATTTGAGTGCTATAAGAGGGGAGGGACAATATAGAGGTCCAATTCAGATACAAAGCAATGCTTTGGCTGCATTAGAAGCTATAGATTTGAATGTTGCTGAAGAAGTTATGAGAGTTGGTTGCATCACAGGTGATAGAATCAATGGGCTTGTGGATGGAGTTTCTGGGTCTTGGTAAGTTCAATCTTGCGACATACCAGTGATTTCAATTTCTTCTTACTCTTCCTCTCTTGCCATGATATAAAAATTGGTTTAGTTTATGATTACGGGTTACTATGATATGACTAATATAGCTTAAGTACAAATTAAATTCAACTCACTTTTGTGTTTATGGGAACTGTAGTGTACCTATTTTTCAGTTAATGTAGTAAACAGAATATACCTGTTTGAACAACATCTATTTTGCTGACAAACCTGTGGCAAAAGTTTAAACATAAACTTCGAAACATTGCCTGCTGAGTTGACATTAATTTTGTTTGTTTCGTTTGCCACGAATTGCACAGGATTTTATCTGTACTGTGAGAGTTCAGGGTCTAAAATAGTTGTGAACCTTATTTGCATACATAAAGTTTGATCAATATACATAAATTGACTATGTTTCATACAAGAATAAAATTGAAAGCTGACAAAATTTATTCATATAAAATTGAAAGCTGACAAAATTTATTCATAAATGGTATAGAAGCCTAGCTGAGCATTTTTTATTTATTTTATAATCTCGACAGATGCATGTAATAATACTACAACAGAATAAATCAAGTTCCAACATATAATTCAAAGGATGTAAAACAACATTTCTTTACTTATATAAGAATTTATCTTCCTTAATATTGTACATCAACTAAAAGTGTACTCTTAAGGTTTATTGTATGAAATATTAGCATCTACTACTGTGAATTGATATTAAGTTTGGTTATCAGGTACATTAAGTTTGATACATTCACTCCCGCAGCAGAACGAGGCCTTCCAGTTACTAGAGTTATTAGTCGAATGGCTTTGCAAGAGATTCTTGCTCGTGCAGTCGGGGATGATGTCATTATGAATGGTAGTAATGTTGTCGATTTCATAGATCATGAAACTAAGGTAATCAAAGAAAGATTTTATTGAAGATTCTACTCACATTGCTAACACAGGTATTTTTGAAGCTTTAAAACAATATTTGGTTTATCACTTGTAGGTAACAGTGGTGTTGGATAATGGTCAGAAATATGATGGAGATCTCTTAGTTGGAGCAGATGGGATTTGGTCCAAGGTCTTACTAAATTCTTTTTTTTATTCATAGTTTTCTATATAGTAACTCGGGAAGAGTTTGAAGGAAATTTTAAATACTCTCCCAAACCCTGCTTTACTCCTTTTTTGAAGCTTCCCCAAATTATAAGGTTTTGGACATTAAAACAAGGTGGAAGTTTATCATCCCTTTCTCCTCACTCCCCCCACCCTCCTGTACAAAGTTGCCCATTCCCTTTCTAGGCTCCCTAAAAAATCTCAAGTAATTGTATACTCAGCATAATCAATAACACATAATGTTGTATCAGAAGAATTAACAAAACTGCTTATGGTATAAATATCTTCTAGAAAAACGTCAGTCTTTTATACTTGATAACACATAATGTATACTCAGCATAATCAATAACACATGTGTATGTCAATTTATTTTCAGCTTTGCTCCTCCAGTAGTCCAGTTACATGTCATTCTTTTAATTTAATGTCTTTATTATTTAATCGTTATTTTGTGAATAGGTGCGGACAAAGTTATTTGGGGCAACAGAAGCTACATACTCTGGCTATACCTGTTATACTGGTATAGCAGACTTTGTGCCACCTGACATTGAATCGGTTGGGTGAGTTGGCCGTTTCTCGAACTTTAATCCCTATTTAACTACACTTGCCGGTCATCATTTTATCATGTCATGTTGAGAAGCTCACTTGAACTTCTTTGGTTGAAGGTACCGAGTATTCTTAGGACACAAACAATACTTTGTATCTTCAGACGTCGGTGCTGGAAAGATGCAATGGTATGCATTTCACCAAGAACCTGCAGGAGGTGTTGATACCCCCAATGGTATGTGCTTCTAAACTAAATGTCTTGCAAGTGAGTAACATCTGTCAGAAGATACCCTCTGCAGATGTAAAGTGTTATTTTGCACACCATTATAAAATCAATACACGGCGGTTAACATTACTTAGAAACTGAATTGGACGGGTTCAACCACCGACCTTAACTAAAGTTTGGTTATTTTGG
The DNA here is from genome assembly GCF_051527215.1 of Medicago sativa. Lineage (NCBI taxonomy): Eukaryota > Viridiplantae > Streptophyta > Magnoliopsida > Fabales > Fabaceae > Medicago > Medicago sativa. The sequence continues at coordinate 9,251,519 of NC_140753.1, forward strand.
CAGTTTGATTGTGATTTTCAGCGCATCATGACCCAAGGGTCACACCGGTTTGAGACCAGATCGGTTTATAAAACATTGATGTTCTTTAGAAACCGAATAGAACGGTTCAACTACGGACCTCAACTAAAGTTTGGTTATTTTGGTAGTTTGATTGTGATTTTCTCTTGGTTTGAGCACATCGTGACCCAAAGGTCACACCGGTTTGAGTCCAGTTTGGTTTATAAAGCATCGATGTTTTAATAAACATGTTAGATTAGAACATCACAAAACAGAACAAACAAGTTCTGTTTTCTATAACTAAAAGCTGGCTTAAACATAAAAACAAAGATCAAAACCTGCATATCTAAAAGAACCCAAGTTTAATAACGTGTTTGATCAACATTAAAGATAATTATCATAACTGGTCTAGCAATAGTTGCTACACAAAGTAAAACATTTGTGTCATTCATTGTAGAGAAACTAAACAACACGTTGAAAAGTACGTTGAAAAGTAAAATACTAAATATACTACTTCTAATCTGCATAACATAGTAGGGACACATTTCGAGACACTTCTTGGCCATCTCAAGGTCTGCCTCGACAACACCAACCTTTCCATCTCCAACAGGATATTCCATGGTGAGGTCTGCCACTGACATTACTGCTTTCAAATCCGTAAGAGCAGGCCAGCGAATAACAACATTATAAATAGAAACAGACGGTGGCGACTCAACGACGAAGTACCTAACCTTGATGGTTTTGGTATTCTCACCTTTACCAAAAGTTGTGTTCAAATCCATGTATCCTTTGACTGGCAAACCTTTTCCAAAAGTACCCTTGAGAAATCCTTGACATGGTTTTCAGCTTAAACCCCTATTTAACTCTACTTGCCGGCATTTTTTCAAGTCATGTTGAGAAGCTCACTTGAACTTCTCTGGTTGAAGGTACCAAGTATTCTTAGGACACAAACAATATTTCGTATCTTCAGATGTTGGTGCTGGAAAGATGCAATGGTATGCATTTCACCAAGAACCTGCAGGAGGTGATGATACCCCCAATGGTATGTGCTTCTAAACTAAATGTCTTGTAAGTGTGTACATCTGTCGCCCTCTGCAGATGTGAAGTGTTATTGGCACACCACTATAAAATCAAGACACGGTGCTTAACATTACTTAGAAACCGAATTGGACGGTTCAACCACCGACCTTAACTAAAGTTTGGTTATTTTGGCAGTTTGATTGTGATTTTGAGTGCATCATGACCCAAGGGTAACACCGGTTTGAGTCAAGATCGGTTTATAAAACATTGATGTTCTTTAGAAACCGAATTGGATGGTTCAATTACCGACCTTAACTAAAGTTTGGTTATTTTGGCAGTTTGATGTGATTTTCTCTGGTTTGAGCGCATCACGACCCAAGGGTCTCACCGGTTTGAGCCCGGTTCGGTTTACAAAACATGGATGTTTTGATAAACATGTTAGAACATCACAAAACAGAACAAATAAGTTCTGTTTTCTATAACTAAAAGCTAGCTTAAAAAACATAAAAGACAAACATTGAATCAAAACCTGCATATCTAAAAGAACACAAGTTGAATAACATGTTTGATCAACATTATCATACTCAATTTCAACTTTTCTACTAATAGTTGCTAGACAGAGTGAACCATTTATGTTTATCATTGTAGAGAAACTAAAAACATTCTGAAAAGTAAAGTAAAATACTACTTCAAAGCTCAAACATAAGACATTTTTTTCTTAGTTCTTGAGAATGAAAAGTGAAAATACTACTTCTAAACTACATAATAAAATAGGGACACATATCATGACACTTCTTGGCCGTCTCGAGGTCTGCTTCGAGAACACCGACCTTTCCATCTCCAACGGGATATTCTATGGTGAGGTCTGGCCATTTGAGTACCGCTTTCATATCTTTAAGAGCAGGCCAGCCAATAACAACATTAAAAATAGAAAAAGACGGCGCCGACTCAACGACGAAGTACCTAACCTTGATGGTTTTGGTATTCTCCCCTTTACCAAAAGTTGTGTCCAAATCAATATATCCTTTGACTGGTACACCTTTTCCCATAGTATACCTGAGAAATGCTTGACATGGTTTGAGCATTGATTCTGGTAGTTTCATCTTCAAGAATGCGGACCAATAGAGAATGTCCACATTACTGCTAGGGTTGACAAAGACTCTTAAAACAGAGAAGTTTTTTTCTGGTTTGATTTCATCTTCAAGAAAGTTGGTGTTGATTTGAAGTTTGATGACAAAAGGAAGAGTAACATCTGGTACTGATTTGGGCATGTTGTTTTCTCGTGTGATTTCGCTACCCATCTTCAGAGAGGGAGGAAGAAAGAGAGAAAGCTAGGGTTAGGTTAGGTTGAAATCTTCTTGAATTAGGGTTCGTGGGGTAATGAGAAGAAGAAGAGAATGAGGTTTATTTGTTGCTATTTATACTTGAAAATAAATTAAAGATATTGTTCCAAAAGATATTTAAAATAAATAAAAAAATCTTTTAGAAAATATATTGACAATTTAAATAAAATATATCTTTTGTCCTCATGAGCTACTTGATAGGGACAATGCATATTATATGCAAGGTTCGGAGTTCGAACCCCAACACAACAAAAAAAACCTTTTGAAACAATTTCTAAATCATGTTTTTGATTTTATTTAAATAAGATATTTATCTTTTGAAACAATTTCAAAATTATATCTATTATTTTATTTAAATCTGATTTAAATAAAGTATATTTTTTTGAAAAAAATTCAAGTACTACAAAATACATGTCTCTATAAAAATGAACATGAACTGATTCAACAAATGTTTGTTGTTAGATCACTCATTCGAGTAGCATGCAACATGTCTCTATAAAAATGAACATGAACTGATTCAACAAATGTTTGTTGTTAGATCACTCATTCGAGTAGCATGCAATTTAGATAAGTCTGATATGTCATATCATAAGGCCAAGAGACATGGTCTTATCATGACTCAACAAGCTGATATGATGATCATGAAATGAACATTTGATTTACTAGGGGGTTGTAAATGGACTATATATATTCAAAGAAGTGACTGGATGTCAAATAATCTTATCGAAGTTCATGTACACAAATCATATATGGATATTAGTTGTTTCATCCAAATGAGTAAGCCACATGTGATGAAAATGAGTCTTCTTATAGAAGATTAACATGGACGATATTCTAAATACAATTAAGTCTGATATGTCTGTATCACAAGGCTAAATTTCTTAATTATTTTTTCTACATGTATATTTTTAGGCTAAATTTTAACATAAATCTTACAAAACCGAGCCACTTATAAATACATGTTCAGAGCTCATCCAGCGTGGAACTCTTAACAATACTCGTCTTTACACCGAAGGTGTGGAACTCTTAACAATACTATTCCTCCAAGTAAATTGTCTCTTGTGGGAGTTCTATTAATTAACAAACGCCAAATAAACAAAAACACCTTCAAAAGTATAACTTTATTCCAAATAATATCGAAGACTTTTGTTCAATCAATATGCTCCACATTAGACAACAAATAATATACTCCATTATAACTTTATAACCTTCCCCAATATTGAGCTTTCAATCTCACATATCTAGCACATGAACCTAAAAAAAATATGTTATGCAACAAATCGCAACACTCCCCCACTAGCTCCTCCTCCCAAGCTAATACCTTCTACGCCACTTCCAACCATCACCATCAACATTCCACCCTAAATTGTTCAACTAAGTGATTGACACCAAACGATTATCAGTCAGCTCAAAAAGCCTTATGAATCTATCACATAAAGGATCATCCTCCAACCGTGGATCTATCCAAAAAAGCGTATTAACGCAATTAAATAAAAAAGTTCATTTTGCGAAAATATATTTTGTTTTTCATTTTCTAAAATATGTATTCATTTTAACTCGTCCATTAGAAGATGAGAGACTTTTAAAGTAGGTCACTATGTTGGAGAAAAATAAAATGTTACTGCTGGGAATAATGCATTTATTGATATTTTTTTTAGGGAGCATTTATTGAAATAATGAAAGTTGAATTTTTGACATTTTGGTAGTTTAAAAAAATGCTAGGCAATTGTTCACTTCAAGAGTAATTTTTTACTTGTTAAGAAGTAAAACTAACACAAAGTTTATGAAATGAAAATAATAAATGTTTTTACAAAATAAATTGGATCTAAATCTTACATTGTCTAAGTTCTGAATTCTACCTCCATGGCAGGGAAAAAGGAAAGGTTGCTGAAGATATTTGAAGGCTGGTGTGATAATGTGATAGATTTGATAGTTGCCACTGAAGAAGAGGCAATTCTGCGACGAGATATATATGATCGGACGCCGACACTAACATGGGGAAAAGGACGTGTGACCTTACTTGGTGATTCTGTTCATGCCATGCAGCCAAATATGGGCCAAGGAGGATGCATGGCTATTGAGGTATATATGTTGAGTTAACAGTACAATTCATGAGCTGTCATTGTTGTTTTATTATTCTAGTCACAAAATAGAAAGCTATATAATCTTTGGAAAGCTTATATTTTATCTTTATTACAGGATGGATATCAACTTGCATGGGAGTTGGATAATGCATGGCTACAAAGTGCAAAATCAGGCTCTACAATTGACATTGTTTCTTCCCTTAAGAGGTAACATCTGAAACTATTCAATCTTCTTAAATATCTTAATGACTTGATTTATTTTGCAAATGGCTTGTTACTGATGGATCATTGTTACCAATTACTTTCATAAACTATCATATATTAATTTCCAAATTGGTTAATTTGGTTATAAATAACTTTGTCAACTCATAGTTCATGTATTTTTCCTCTTTTCATTCCTGCTTTCAGCTACGAGAGGGAGCGAAGATTACGAGTTACTATTGTTCATGGAATGGCAAGAATGGCAGCTTTGATGGCTTCCACCTACAAGGCATATCTAGGTGTTGGTCTTGGACCCTTTGAGGTAGCTAGGAATTAAGTTGTTTTAAATTAGATTTTGAATGATAAAGTGAAGGTTATACTTCATATTGTGAAACCTACAAGTTCATGGTTCCTTTATATTGCAGTTTTTAACCAAGTTTAGAATACCACATCCAGGAAGAGTTGGAGGAAGGTTTTTTATTCAAAAGTCGATGTCTTTGATGTTGAATTGGGTGTTGGGGGGCAATAGGTAAGTGACACATTTCTTTGCTATTTATAACTTTTCATCATGCATGCATGTGTTAGTAATACGAGCCAATGGATTAATTCCAAAAAGGATTGAAAGATGAAGAAACTGATAAAAGTGAAAACATTAGTTCTCTATTTATTCTTTGAAAACATGAAGAATAATGCTACTTTTGCAGCTCCAAACTTGAAGGAAGACCACTATGTTGCAGGCTCTCAGACAAAGTACGTTCGATCAATTTACTTTGTACAGTTATGTTACTTAGAGAAAATGGCAGCTTGTCTTTTACTGTTTATGTCTATTAGACTTTGTTGTGATGTAAATGCTAATAAGAGTTTGATTATTTATCAAGGCAAGTGACCAGTTACACACATGGTTTGAAGATGATGATGCACTTGAGCGTACTATTAATGGAGAGTATGTTTATGGCCTAATATTGATGAATATTGACCTTTGGTATATATTTCCTGCCATATATACAGATCACATTACCGTGTCATTCCCTTTTTGTTTGAATTGTAGATGGATTTTATTACCATGTGGAGATGTAGCAGGCCATCTCAAACCTATATGTTTGAGCCAAGATGAGAAAAAACCCTACATAATCGGGTACACCTCGGCTCTGTAATTTTTTTGCAATTTTTATATTTGATTCGTTGAAAATCTTAATGTATCTATCCGACTTTTGGTGCTTCTTTGAAACACAAGAAAAGTTTTTAATTTTTTTATCAACTATTATCTAGGGTAAAAGGTCCTTCTCAATTTTTCATTTTCAACAAATTTTCTGATATGTTTCTGCAATTACAGGAGCATGGAACAAGAAGATTATCCAGTAAGTTTAATCACAATACCTTTAACTCAGGTAAGAAAATTTGTCTTGAGCTGAATTAGACATGGTTCCAAACTCATGTGGTCTTGAAGATCATGCAACAAAGTTTCACTTTTAAAGGTATCTCAATTGCATGCTCGAATTAACTACAAAGATGGTGCATTTTTCTTGACTGATTTACGGAGTCAACATGGAACTTGGATCACTAAGTAAGTAAAGCAAATTTCAGGCTACTAATTATTTTTTATCGAATATTACAAGTCTAGAAAATTGTATATCTAATTTTTTTCTCATCATATTTTCAGCAATGAAGGGAGGCGATATATGGTACCTCCAAATTATCCTGCCCGCATCCGTCCTTCTCATGTGATTGAGTTTGGTTCTAATCAGGTGACAGATAATTCCTCCAAATTTATACATATTGACAATGGTGTATTTTATTTGGCGTCTAAACATGGAAGTTATTTGCAGGCTTCATATCGTGTAAAAGTGACAAGGTCTGCTCCAAGAGTGGCTCAAAAGGAAGCGACAGAAATTTTACAGAAAGTATAATCTGTACAGGAAAAATATTCGTCTTGTAAGTTATAGAAAATTGGAGCCATAGAGTCTTGTAAGTATGATTATGTGTAGTTACAATTCATCTTGTAAGTTATAGAAAATTTGTACAGGAAAAGAATTGGAGCCATCCAACATGTACATTGTTTTAGTCCATGGTATTATTATACCATGATGCCAACCATTTTAGAATTTGTACATGTTACACAATTTTTTATTGTGACACTCAGAATTAAATTATATATTACTTATATTGATATAATGACAAGTACACTGGCTATACTTCTTATTTTGGCAATGCAGATTTTGTGCAGGTTGACATTGAATTGGTTATTGTTGGGTAAGTTGGCCATCAGTCTGGCTTCAATCCATATTTAATTAAATTTGATAGACTTTATGTTTTGAGCCTAATCATGTAAAGATGAGAAGCTCACTAGAACTTCTCTGGTTGAAGTTATCAAATATTTTTAGGACAAACAATACTTTGTATCGTCAGTTGTCAGTGCTGGAAACATGCAATGGTATGCACACGAAGAACCTTTCGAGGTTGATATCCCCAATAGTATAATGTCTTCTAGACGCGACATGTGTCAGAGGATACCCTCGTTGACGATCCACTATAAAATCATGACAAAGACAATGTTTCAAAAATCGAATCAAATGGTTGGACCTTGAACCAATCTTTACTATGGTTCAATGGTTTGACTGTATCTTCGTCTCAGTTCGAGCATACCATGACCCAGAAGTTTCATCAGTTTGACGTTCGGCTCATTTTTTAAAACATGTGTTTATTAAATAGGTTAAAACAGAAACATTTGTTCTGTTTTCTATATCTATAAGCTGGCTTTAAAAACATAAAAATAAAGAATTGAATCAAAACGTGCATATCTAAAAGGAATTTTAACTATTGCTGCACACAGAAGTTGAATAACATGTTTGATGAACATTTTAAGCAGCAAAGATAGTTCTCATGCATATGATCAGTCAGAGTCACAATTAATTGCTTACAAATAGTTGTTTTGTTACACAAAGTGAATCATTTGTGGCAGTAATTTTAAAGAAAAAACATATAGAAAAGTAAAGATAACTCATGTAACATAAGACACTTTTTTCTTAGTTGTTGAAATGAAAATCAAAAGAAACACCTAAATTAAAAAGCCAAGGCGCACATATGGTAACATTTTTTGGCCGTATCCATGTCTGTCTTGACAACTCCGACCATTCCATCTCCGACAGGATATATCATGGTGAGGTGTAGCGTTGAGATCACGTCTCTCAAATCAGCAACTGTAGGCCTGCCAATAACAACATTATAAACAGCGAAGTACCTCACCTTGATTATTTTGGCTTCCCTCGTTTGCCGAATGTTGTGTCCAAATCGATATATCCTTTGACTGGTACACCATTTCTGATAACACCCTTGAGATATGCTTCTAATGGTTTCAGCATTGTATCTGACAGTCCCATCTTCAAGAATGCGGACCAGTAGAGAGTGTTTGCATATGTAGAGGAACATTAGTTCTTGTGATCAACGTGAAGTCATTGTCTGAAAACAAGATTGGCATGTTTTTTGGTTTGATTTCACTACCATCAATCCGTATAGGTCGTTTGTTGGAAAACAAGATTGACATCTTGACTGATTGAGCTAGGTTTGAATCTTGAAGGAGGAGAGAAAATGGAAGACACTAACATTTTATCGTGAATGGTATGTCCTTGTTCATTATCACTTTAAGCACAACAATTTAGCAAACAGTGTTCAAGTTTTATTTAGGTGGGCATGGCATTGGTATACCTTGTAACATCAAGCAATGATAATTTTTATATCGTGGCCGAGAAACTTGTGCTAAAACAATGAACATTGAAAATTAATTGCAGCATTTAAATAGGTGTGGACTGTGTTACTTGGTTGAGAGGTAACTGAAGTTACCTACATTATACTATTGCAGATTTGTGCAGGTTGGCATCAAATTTGTTGTTTTGTAAAGTGCCACTAGTTTGGCTTAAATACCTATCTATTACTTGTTAAGAAGCTCTCTTGAACTTCTCTGGTGAAAAGTAACAAGTATTCTTAGGACACAAGTTGGTGCGGGGAAGAGGCAATTGTATGCAATTCAACCAGAACATTGCGACAGTGTTGACACTCCCAGTGGTATACATACATATGCTTCTATATACTAAACGTGTTCTAAATGTGACATGTATCAGAGGATATCTTCACAAACACAAATATAACATTTTTTCACACTCCATTATAAAATAAAGACATTGACAATATTTAACGGTTCGATCAGTTATTACTACAGTTTGACGGTTCGATCGCAGTTCGAGCATACCATGATCCAAAAGTGTCTTCAGTTTGATGTTTGGTTCGATTTTTAAAACTTTTAGTGTTCAATTAATAGGTTAAAACATAACATTTGTTCTGCTTTTCTATATCTAAAAGTTAGATTTAAAAACATAAAAGACAAAAGGAATTGAATCAAACCCTCATATCCAAAAGAAATTTAACTATTGCTGCACACACAGGTTGAATAACGTGTTTGATTAACATTTTAAGCAACAAAGATGGTTCTCATCCATATGATCGCCCAGAGTCAGAATCAACTGATTCTCATGCATATGAGCATGCAAATTTAGACAAACTGCATATTTAAAAGTAAAGATACTCCTAATAACATAAGACATTTTTTTTCTTAGTTGTTGAAAAATGAAAGAAACACATAAATAGCATAGCGGCACATTTTGTGTTACTTCACCATCTCGAGGTCTGCCCTGACAACTCCGACAACTCCATCTACGACAGGATATTTCATGGTGAGGTGTATGGTTGGGATTACTGCTCTCAAATCACTAACAGCAGACCTGCCAATAACAATATTATAAACAGACCATGAATCAATGACTAAATATCTTACCCTAATGATTTTGGTGCTACCTCCTATACCAAATAATTTGTTCAAATCAATGTATCCTTTGAGTGGTACACATTTTCCACCAAAACCCGAAGTGCTTGAAATGGTTTCATTGAGGTAGTTATTTTTTAGAAGGATTTGAGTGGTAAAACTTAACTTTGATTTGAACAGGCAAATGGTTTCATTGAGTGGTGCCTATTTTGCAGTTAATTTAGAAAACAAATTATATTAGAAGAGCTATTTTGCTGAGAAACATGAGGCAAAAGTTAAAACATGATACATTTGTAGTCCAATAAAGCATTGCCTGTATCAGTATCAATTAACATTAATCTCCCTTGTTTTAGTTGCCACAAATTGCACAGAATTTGTTCCATAACATACCTGTGAACCTTAATTGTATACACATAACTTGATCAATACTACAAGAGAATTTGCGGTCTACCATAGTTTTGAATATTTATTTGAATACACAATTTGATCAATATATAAATTTTATTCCTTTCATGCAAAAAATAAAGTGAATGAAAGCTAGCAAAATTTATTCATGAATTATACAGAAGCTGAGCAATGAGCATATCCTTAATTTGTAATCTCTATAAATGTCAAACACCCTTCATTATTCTTGTCATTAAATATTAAATAATGAGACAAATAAGGTTTTCATATTTGGGTCACGCTAACTGATGCCCCTGACACTGGTTAAGAACACCATAAAAGGAAAACATTACTAAAAAAGGAATTTTTTTTTAACTTTTTATGGATTAATTACGCAATTTTCACTACATTAATTACTATAAAATTTCCTTTTTTTAAGATCCTAAACCAGTGCCCGAGGGCACCGGTTAGTATTTCACTTCATATTTTTATCTACTTCTTATTGTTACAGAAGAATCTATGTTCCTTTTTATTTACTGCAGTTAAGTTCAATAAATAATACAATCAAGTTTTCAGCTGGCAAGATTAGGAAAGTAGGTAACCTATCCTGCTGCAGCTAAATCAAAATAGCCTAAAAACTGTATCAAAACCAGTTCGGCCATGTCAAGTTCAAATGATTAAACAATTATTTATTGTTGTTATTTAATAACGATGGCTAAAACCAGGCCAAACTACACTTTTACCACATGTTGCACATGTGACATTCTCGCCACAATGAAACGATCTCAACATCGGTTTTGACCTGATCAAAATCAATGGAGGCATGATTTTTGCAAAAGGCTATAGTTGGAGGCTAAAAATACTATTTTGAAAATTGGGCTAAAATAACAAGTTTGTGAAACTTAGAGACCAAGAGTGGAATTTAGCCCATAGATGTTTTTAGAGGGCTTTCACTTTTAGATGTGCATTATAAAACATAAATCCAGTTCTGTGGTTAACTTGCAAGAGAGATAAAACGACGGTGAGAGAGGTTTCCAAGACTTAAAAACCATGACATTCATTGGTACATGCGTTGGTTTTCTTAACCTGTAACCTGTTACCGAAGGCCATCAATAATTACAAGGGCATCAAATGGATACTCTTGAAACAATTGGTGGTCTATGGTAAAAGGTTTACCATGAGAAGGAATGAATATGCAGACTCTGTAAACTAATCACGTAGATTAGGTTAAAAAAATAATGTCCTTTGTTTAGTTTTTGAGACACCCACCAGAGCTGTTGATAAAATAATTGTAACAGATTAAAGATGGAATGTGGCGAGTGGGTAAAAAACGAACCAAGGGAATGTAGGGAAAGAATGGAGGACAATAGGGTTGTACTCCTTCCAGCCTCCCACTATGAGAGGCGGTGAAGTTTGTTGCTATCTAGGGTTATCTTATGTTATGGGGATATATATACAGACAATGAGGTAACCTAATGGGCTCAAATATTTACCAAATCAGGCCCACCAAATTAGCCTACCTTGTTTAATTTTGTTGAGATTTTCTTTTACCACCATACTCAATACTTGCGCACCCTATGATTTTTTATTTTTGTGCTCGTTTAGATTCTATAAATCTAGTGAGTTTTAGAATTTTGTATTACATAATCTAAAACCTCTCAAACTCCAGCAAAAATAAAAAAATGCAACTATGCCATATGTGTACATGTGCATATTTAACATTCATAAACTACAAAATTTGACCAACAAAAACATAGACAATTATATCAAAAACCATTATCATTACACACACGTACACACATTTGAAGTGAACTAAACTTGAACTTGGGTGAAGTCTATATTATCCCAATCAACATTTTCAATTTTTACTACATCTGCAATTTTCTTATCATCTACAACCTTCTTAAGGTTTTCAATTATCATCACATCATCTCGAACTATCACATTGCCCGCAGCACGGCTTTGTTAATTATAAGTAATCATCCTTTGCAAATGTCTAGGCTCCCAAGAGGTTGCATCATTACAAACAACTATAACACTAAATACAAGCTAAAAATAGCGATTCAACAAGCAACTTTACCATCATAAATTGGTTGTCATTCATATGTGCAAGGCACATGAATTGTAGAACTACCACATCAAGGATAAAAAGTTTTTTAGGATAAGTTATTTTCTGATGGTGCACCGCTTAAAGGATAAGTTATTTATGATCACCTGAATATCCTTGTCTTAGATTTTGAAGAGCAAGTTACAAAGATTTACATTTTCAACGTTTTATTACTATAACAAACATAGAAACAGAGCAAATAACCCTTTCAAATATAGTTTATTACAACAACTTCTGTTTTACCTTCAATGACATCTGTGTTGTGCCATGAGTTCAATATATTGAGAAACTAGTATTCATTCTACAGTCTTTCATTAAAATACCATGAATGTGAACATGAAAGAAATATGCCGAAAATGTAGTTCTTAAGAACATACTCCTTAATTAAATGAGTAATCCAAGGTTTGGTAATTTTGGGTTTGATTACATGAATGATTTGTAAAACAGAACAAATAAATTCTGTTCATAAATAATAAAGCTGGCATTGAAAGCAAAAGACAAAGGAATTGAATCAAAAGTTCCATATACTATTTGCTACACTCACAAGTTGACTAATATGTTTGATTAACATTTTAAGCAACAAAGATACTTCTCATCTGCGTTGCACGGGTGCGGGTACGGTACCCGGTACGGGTACGGGATACGACATTTCTCAAAAAACAAAGGTACGGGTACGTTAGGATTTTTTTTTAAATTTAAAATAACATTGCATGAGAAAATTATATTGCTCAAATGAAAGGTGGGGCATTTAGTAGGAAGCAGCAGTTCCAGAACATAGGAAATGGTTGTTGTGACTCTTGAACCTCTTGAACCGTTTGAATTTTATTAAGAAACAAAAAAAAAAAAACTATAATGCTATTAATTCTCATAAAAGGGCTCATTTTCTCAAAAAAAAAAAAAAGGATGTGCTTACAGTTCAAGTTTGAGTTTTATATCATGAAGAGACCCCTACTCGAGACCCAGTCATTTCGTGGACAACTTATCCTCAAACGCTGGAGGCTGAGCACAACAAATTGAGTGCTCCAGTTCATTTTGTAGAGTGTAAAAGAGCGCTTTTTGAGATGGGTCCTCACAAGTCCCCAGGTGAGGATGGTTACCCTGCTTTATTTTTCCAACAAAGTTGGGATACCGTTGCTGACTCAGTTTATCATTATGTGAATCAGGTGTGGTCTAATCCTTCTCTTATTTCCTCTATTAATAATACACTACTTGTTTTAATTCCTAAAATTGATAAACCTGAGTTTATTTCACAATTTCGCCCCATTGCGTTATGTAATGTTATTTATAAAATTATTACTAAAGTGGTTGTCAACAGAATCAAGCCTCTGCTAAATGGTATTATCTCTCCTTATCAATCTAGTTTTATTCCTGGTCGCACAATTCATCATAATATCATTGTAGCTCAGGAAATGGTGCACTCTATGTCTAAAATGAGAGGTAACAAAATGTTTATGTCCATTAAGATTGATCTTGAAAAAGCATATGATCATCTTAATTGGAATTTTATTGAGAAATGTTTGGATGATTGTAAGTTTCCTCCTAAGATTGTTAGCATTATCCATCATTGCATCACTTCTCCCACTTATAAAATTCTTTGGAACGGTGATAAAACTGAAGTTTTCGCTCCTACAAGAGGAATTCGGCAGGGGGACCCTCTTTCCCCTTACCTATTCGTCATTTGTATGGAGCGTCTCTCTCACATTATTTCCGATCAGGTAGAGGCTAATTATTGGAAGCCTATGCGTGCAGGTAGAACGGGACCTCAAATATCTCATCTACTCTTTGCTGATGATCTTCTTCTTTTTGCAGAGGCCTCAATTGAACAAGCTCATTGTATTATGCATTGTTTGGACCTTTTTTGTGATGCTTCAGGGCAAAAAATTAACAATCAAAAAACTCAGATATTTTTTTCCAAGAATGTTGATCAGCAACTTAGGGATGATATTTTGCAACACACAGGTTACACTCCAGTTGCTAATATTGGAAAATATTTGGGTGCCAATATTTCCCCAGGTAGAACCACTAGAGGAAAATTTAATCATATTATTGGGAAAATTCAAAACAGACTGAGTGGATGGAAACATCAGTGTCTTAGCTTAGCTGGAAGACTTACCCTCTGTAAATCTGTTCTTAGTTCCATTCCCTACTATCACATGCAGTATGCCAAGCTTCCCAAAACTTTATGTGATGAGATGGAGAAAATTCAAAGATGTTTCTTGTGGGGTGGCAATGACCAGACTCGTAAGCCTCATTTAATCAGGTGGGAAGTTTGTTGCTTGCCTAAGATGGATGGAGGTCTAGGTATTAGGAGCCCTCATCAAATGAATGAAGCCTTTCTTATGAAAATGTTGTGGAACATGATCAATAGCCCGGATGATCTTTGGTGCAAAGTCCTTTATAGTAAGTATGGTAGAGATAAAGATCTTCGGGTTTCTATCAGCATGCAACCTTATGACTCGCCTTTGTGGAAGGCCTTAGCTAGAATTTAGGACAAGTTCCAGAACCATGTCGTTTGGAAATTAGGAGATGGTATGCATATCAATTTTTGGTTGGATAAATGGATGCCTAGTGGTCGTTCTCTCATGAACTTGTCTACTCAACAAACAATTGATACTACCCTTGCAGTTAAAGATGCTCTAACAGATGCAGGAGATTGGGATATCAATTTTCTTTCCACTCACCTTCCGCACAACGTGATGAATCAAGTGGTGGCAATTCCAGAAACAAAGGACACAGATGGCCCAGATGCAATAGGGTGGATTGGAACCAATACTCGTCACTTCACTGTTCAAAGTGCCTACAACCTCCAATGAGAGAGTAGCATTTCCATTGTGGGGAGTTGGAAAAGCATATGGGATTGGAAGGGTCCTCACAGAATTCAAACTTTCATGTGGATTGCTGCCCATCAGCGTCTCCTTACTAATTATCGTAGAAGTAGATGGGGGATTGGGGTGTCCCCCACTTGCCCAATTTGTGGAAATGAAGATGAAACGATAATCCATGTGTTAAGGGATTGCGTTCAAGCAACCCAAGTTTGGATTAGGCTTTTAGCATCTAATCACATTACTGATTTCTTTTCTTTGAATTGCAGGGATTGGATATTCGACAACCTAAACAACAAATTTGCAGGAGCGCACAAAAAAGGTTGACAGACCATTTTCATGGTGGCGTGTTGGTACTTATGGAAGTGGAGGAACAAAAGCATATTTGAAGAAGATTTTCAGCGTCCCAACAATCCAACAAATGTTATTCTCAAGATGGCAATGGAGATTGATAGTTGCGAACAAACACATGTGACTGGATGGTCTCATCAAAAGGATACTATTTTCATTGGGTGGAAATGGCCTCAGGATGGTTGGGTCAAGCTCAACTGTGATGGTGCGCATAAAAGCTCAATTAACCTTTCCGGATGTGGTGGCCTTCTTCGCGATAGCAATGGCACTTGTTTGATCAGTTATGCTCGTAAAATTGGAGCTTGTGATGCGTTTCATGCAGAGATGTGGGCCATGTATTTAGGTTTGGAGCTAGCTCGGAGACGGGGGATTACTCACCTTCAAGTTGAAAGTGATTCCAAGGTGTTGGTCGACATGATAACAGGAAATTGCAATATTAATGGGAGTGCTCCTACATTGATTCGGCGCATCCGTGAGTTTAAAAACATGAATTGGCATGTTCAAATAAACCATACTTGGCGTGAAGGCAATAGAGCAGCTGATTGGTTAGCTAACTTCAGTTTAACTTTGAACGCTTTTGATTTCCATGTAATGGAGACTCCTCCGAGGGAGCTTCAAAATATTCTCTTTGATGACAGATCCGGCGCTTGCATGCCTCGGAATGTTCGTTTAGTTTTGTAGTTTTCTTCTTGGGCTTTTGCCCTCTTTTGTACCAAAAAAATAAAAAAATAAAAAAAAACAAAAAAAAAAACTATAATTGCTATTAATTCTCATGAAATGCCCCATTTTCTCCAAAAAAAAAAAAAAAGAGGATATACGTACCTTTTCAGTACCGCAACCGTACCCAACCTTTAAAAAAAAATATAAATTGGTGCTTCATGAATGCGTACTCGTACAGTACGTGTACCGGTACCCGCGCATTACCCGGTACGGGTACGTTTAGCAAAATGGGGTTCCCGTGAGCTTCTCATACTATTCTACAAATAGTTACTGCTAGACATACCAAAACATTTATGTCACTCATTATAGAGACACTACATACTCAAAACTAAGACACTTTTTTACATGGTTATTGAAAATTAAAACCTAAACAGTACAAGGACGCATTTAGTAACACTTCTTAGCCATCTCAAGATCTGCCCTAACAACTCCAACCTTTCCATCTCCAACAGGATATTACATAGTGAGGCATGCTGGTGAGAACATTACTCTCATATCACTAAGAGTAGGCATACCAATAACAACATTATAAATAGATTGTGAATCAACGACCAAGTACCTCACCTTGATCATCTTGGCATTCCCACTTTTACCAAAAGTTGTGTCCAAATCAATGTATCCTTTGACTGGTACACCATTTCCAAGAACATCTTTCAGAAATGCATCGCATGGTTGCAGCATTGACTCTGATAGTCTCATTTTCAAGAATGCTGACATGTAGAGAATGTTAGCTTCACTTCCTGTATTGATGAAGACTCTAAGAACGGAGAAGTTGTTGATTTGGAGCTTGATGACCATTTGAAGAGGAGCATTGAGTCTTTGTTTGAAAACGATATTGGCATGTTTTCTGGTTCAATAATGTCACTACCATCATCATCGTTTCTTGTTGAACTTTGATCCTTTCTTTGTTTCTTGTTGTTTTTATTCCATCTTTTTTGACAGAGTTAGGTTGAAACTTGAAATCCTTAAGGAGGTTTTGTTTCTTATTACTCTATGAGCTCACTTTTATATATATGATGGGTTAGGTGGCAATCCCATCAACATGCATTGGTTGGGGGTTCTATATGGGTGGCACTAGTAGGTTGGACCAAAGTTAGATTTAATTACGACATTTTCAATGTTTGATTTTTTTTTTTTGAAACAATTTTCAATGTTTGATATAATCTCAAAAATATATTTCAAATGAATTTTTCTTTAACTCCTTGATTTCTACGGAAAATGGCTAATTCAGAGTTCAATCAAAAGGTAAATAAAACTTGGATAAATAATTATTTCAAATAAAAATTCAATTAAGGTTCTTTTAAATCATTCGCCATAAGAAAAACTCATTAGACTCAATCACTTGGTTTCAAATGAAAGTTTTTTTATAGAAAAAGAAAAATGAAAGTTCTTATTTGCGGACCTAAAACCTCGGTCAACTCATCAAATTATATTTGTTCAATATTTAAGTACAAGTCATATTTAAAGCCCGTTTGTTATAACTTTTTTAAGAAAAATTACCTTTTTTTTATAATAATCACTTTTAAGAGTATTGCATCCGTTTGTTACAACTTTTTAAAAAATCAGAATTTAAAAAATCTAAAAACAATTTCAAATGAGAAGATGTAAAGAAAAAAAATATGTTTTAAAATATTGAGCTAATTTTGTAACAAAAAATTCCTTTTATATAGTTGTATCCAAACAAACTAAATTTTTTGTTTAAAAAAAGTTATTTTTATTACGGTAAAAAAACACAAAATAGATTCTGATTTTTCATAATTAACCGGTTACTCCCATTTCTTTAATTACCGTTCTAGAGCAGTATTATTAACATGAAATGAAGGAAGTGATTTTTTAAAGTTTTTTTGTGCTATACTATCATTTTATCCATCAATAAATTTCTATTTTTTTGAACACACTTTCTCATTTCGATTTCATATCTTTTTCCATAACAAACAATTGATATAGAGTTTGTTTGTAGCTTTTTTAAGAAAAAAAATCACTTTTTTTAAAAAAATAATCATTTTAAGAGTTTTGCATCCGTTTGTTACATATTTTTAAAAAATCATAATCTAAAAACAACTTCAAATGAGAAGCTGTTAAGAGCAGCTTCTCAAAAAATAGATTTTTTTTAGAGGAGAGAGGAAATATGATTTAATCGTACTCCTTTTCAATAATTCAAGTTTTTATTTTTGTCAAAAAAAAAAATAATTCAAGTTTTTATTAGCAAAGTTTGTTTTTTTTTTTTAAAACAAACTGGGAAAAACTTTTGTTACCTATAATAATAGGTTCGTCATATATATATTTGAAAAATTCAAGTTTGTTTTTTTAAACAAACTTTTTTTTTTTACCTAAAAGAATGGATCCATGAAGAGTAGAGATTCTATTATTGTAACATCATTAAAAAAAATCTCAGTGCAATATTTAAATCTGATAAAGGAATTTTCAACATTCAAATCTATGTCACACAATGTGAACCTAGTATTGGTTGAAAACATACTTCAAACCTAAATTTTGATTAAAAGAAGTTGAAGAACATAGTTATACTTATACTTTGATTAATGTGAAGTTGAATTTTTTTTATTTTACTTAAATTATTTACAAAAAAATTGTTTGACTTTCATATAAGGAATTTATTCAAAGGCTCAATAACCAAACGAAATTTTAATAATTGACGGTGCACTCACATGTTATTTAACAACAGGTTTGATTCACATTTTAAGCAAAGATAATAATTTTAACACACGTAGGTGATCACTGATTATCAATTGTTCTAACAAAAATTGCTGCATATGCATGAAGTGGAACATTTAGTTGTGCTTATAGAGATATGTACGGAGTCCTCGTGAGCTTAACTCAGTTGGTATGTACAATGCATAAAATTTGTAAGGTCTGTGGTTCAAACTCCGGCCACCACAAAAGAAAGAGATCATGTACGGAGAAAAAGAAAAAAGAAAAAAAACTAATCAAGATATTAATAGCAATGGCATAAATAACAGTAATAGTGTTTGAGTTAATCCAAGGTATATAAACTTAGAATAAAAAACAGAAACTAAATATTGAAAAGTAAATTAAAGGTACCTACATAAGACACTCTATTCCTTAAAAAAACATAACACACTTAACTTTTATTTTTGAAACTCGAAAATACACCTAAATTTCATGTCACCCTCTAATCCTATGAAGCACTAGCACGGACACATATATTAGACACGACACAAATATTGATAATAAGTAATAACCACAAGTGTCGGTGTTGCTGGACACTATGGTACGCCTTCAATTAATATAAAGTGTCCATGCTACAAAGCTCTAATCTTTTCGTAGCTTGTCATCATGTAAACCATCAACAAAGCATGCAGCTCTATTCCAGAGATCATCCAAGTTTAGTAACGGTTTTGCGATGAGTGAATCCTTGAAACTCCCTGGTTTCAAACCAGTTTGTATAAGATGAATACAAAGTTGATCGGAGAGATCATCAACTTGTAGAGCCTCTTGATTGAACCTATAAAGGTAATCTTGTAAAGATTCATGCATACCTTGCTTCAAGCACTTGAGTGTGAAGGGCAATTTCGGGAAAGTTTTGCTTAATACAAATTGAGACAAGAATTTTTGGGATAATTGTTCAAAATTGTCAATGGACTTTGCTGGAAGTTTAAAAAACCAACGAATGGCACGACCTTTTAGGGTACAGGGAAACATTCTGCACTTGATACCGTCTCCGACTCCATAAAGTAACATGTGAGCATTAAACTTTGCAAGATGTTCTTCTGGGTCTGTGGTTCCATCATATTCAATTTTTGGAAGCTCGATGCCGGGAGGAAAATTGACCAACCAGACAAAGAAACCGAATGGATGATGCATTGGATAAAACCCCTCCTTAGCTACCATTATGTCTCTGGTTTGGTCGATCAAACTTAATTTGGTTCTATTGGTGAGAACAATAGGGTGAAGTTTATAGTTCTTTGAAGGTTATATGTGTATCTATACTATATATAAAAAAAATTACCCCTTTCAGCGCTTTTGGGTTGGACTTTTCTTTCCAAAAATACCCTTAATTTTAAATTTTAAATACAAATAACACATGTAACAAATAAATACACATAAAAAACAGACGAGTACTATCTTCGCCAGAATCATCACACACTGCACACCTATCAGTACACTGAACTCCCTTAGATTGTAAGCGGATTCTTGTGGGCAAGCAATTACGACAAGCTCGCCAAAGGAAATACTTAACTTTCAGAGGCAATTTTAAACTCCATATACAATTCCAGTTACCCGGCACACGGTGTTGAACAACTGCCACATCATGATTCAATATATCCTTATAAGCACTTTTAACTGAGTAAGTACCATCCCTCTCGAACTTCCAAACAGGCACATCATGAATTACCGAAGAAAGCAAAGGAGTATTAAAAATGTTTCTAGCAGTAACATTGTCAAAAAAAGCATTAATGAGCTCTATATTCCACTGTTTCTGGGGAGTAATCAACAAATCAGAAACAGTAATAGAAGGCCACTCCAATTGATGAGGAGTTGAGGGTAAAACTCATGCAACATTACTGATCCAAGGGTGATCCCAAACTGGTATGTGTTCGCCTGTGCCTATACTCCACTGAAAACCACGCCGAATCACATCTTTAGCGCTCCAAATACTACGCCAAACATAACTAGGATTATGGCCTAAACTAGCTCCAAAATAGTCACTTCGAGGAAAATATTTAGCTTTGAGTAATTGAGTGATTAGAGATTCTGGAGAAGAAACCAACTTCCACGCCTGCTTACCAACCATAGCCATATTAAATGCCTTAAGGCCCTTAACTCCCATACCTCCAAACACCTTTGGAACTGAAAGACGTTCCCAAGATAGCCAGTGCAATCCTCGAGAGTTTGCTGAATTATGTCCCCACCAGAAGGAATTTAACATTTTTTCTATCTCATTTATTAGGGATCCCGGAAGAAGGAAAATACTCATCACATAGGAAGGAATAGATTGCAAAACAGACTTAATGAGAACCTCCCTACCAGCCTGCGAGAGACATCTACTACTCCAAGAATTTATTTTGTTCCAGATACGATCCTTAATAAATTTAAAAGTTGCATGTTTGCTACGACCAATCATTGATGGTAGTCCAAGATATTTACCTGTACCCAACACTTGGCGAACACCGAGAGTAGTAGCAATGAGATTTTTTAAATCATCCGGAGTATTACGACTGCAAAATAATTCTGATTTCTGGAGATTAATGGCTTGCCCCGAAGCTTCTTCATAAGTAGTCAAAATATTTTTCATACAAACAGCCTCACTTTCACAAACTCTAAAGAAAAGAAAACAATCGTCTGCAAAGAGGAGATGAGAGATAATTGGTGCATTTCTGCATATCGAAGTACCTCTAATATGATTTCAACGTTCAGCTTCACGGATAAGAGAAGAGAGTCCTTCAGCACAAATAATGAATAAATAAGGTGAGAGGGGATCCCCCTGCCGGAGACCGCGTCCTGGCACAATAGGACCCACTGAAGCTCCATTAACCAAGACCGAATAATCAACCGTTTCAACACAAAGCATGATCCAACTAACCCATCGAGATGAGAAACCCATTTGAATCATGATCTCTCATAGGTAATCCCAATCTAATCTATCATATACTTTACTAATATCCAGCTTAAGTGCAACATCTCCACTCTTCCCTTTTGCCTTCGCCTTCATGTAGTGAACAATTTCAATAGCCACCATTGCATTGTCTAAGATAGATCGACCTGGGACGAAAGCTGACTGATTTATAGAGATACATTTATCTAGCACCTGTTTGAGCCTATTAGCAAGCACCTTGGCTACTATTTTATACACAACATTACAAAGAGCAATAGGCCGCCAATCCTTCATTGAAGACTGAGAATCGCCTTTTGGAATGAGAGTAATATCAGTAGAATTGAGATGAGGTGGGAAAGCGCCACTTGCTAACCAATGACACCCTGCCTGATAAACTTCATGACCACAAGTGTCCCAAAAGTGTTGATAAAAACCTGGGTTAAAGCCATCTGGTCCTGGACATTTATCTGCTTGCATGGAGAAAGCTGCTTGTTTGAACTCCTCTAAAGTGAAATTCGCGGTTAACAAATCATTATCATCTCCGGTGATTAAAGTTGGAACCAGGTTGATGACAATTGCACGCGAGCTTGGTGATTTTTGAAAAAGATTCATAAAATAATCACAGGCAATATGCTTCAGACCATCTTCAGACCGACATTCGAAACCATGCTCATCTTCAAGATGCTCAATTCTATTCAACTTCCTTCTAGCACTAGCTACCGCATGGAAAAACTTCGTATTAAGGTCTCCATCACAATACCAAAAAGTCTTAGCACGTTGTTTCCAAAACATATCATCTTTAATCAACAGTTTATCCAACCGCTGTCTTAGCATGTTGAAATATCTCACATTAGAGGCATCCACATGTGACCGAATAGCTTCAAGCTTGCGTTGAGTTTTGTGAATCTCTTGCCTGGTGTTTTGGTTAGTATTCATGCTCCATTTAGATAGATCCACAACACATTGATTGAGTTTATTCATAAGAGGACGATCACCATAATCCTGCCATCGTTGAGAGACAAAAGGCCTAAACTCGGGTTCAACAAGCCATGCATTCTCAAAACGAAAACGACGTTGACTGGAACTAGGCACAGGTTGCGGAGCAAAATCTAACAAAAGAGGGTAGTGATCAGAGGACGTGGTAGTAAGACACTCAAGCTTTGCATTAGGAAATTTATCAAACCAACTATCATTAGCCATAGCTCTATCCAATTTCTCCTCCACAGCGCGAGCAGTTCCAAGACTTTTGAACCAAGTGAAAGCATAGCCATCCATATGAATATCAGCGAGTCCAGCATCCAAAATGGCTTGTCGGAATCCTTGAATAAGCCACGGTTGACGATCAGACCTTCCTTTCTTTTCATCAGCTGATAGAATATCATTAAAGTCGCCAATAATACACCAAGGAAGTTGAGAAAGATTGGATAATTGTCGAAGTAAATTCCAAGACTCTCTTCTCCTCCCTCCTTCCGGCATACCATAGAATCCAGTTAACCTCCAATTTCCCCTCAAAGAGTCATTAACTTCTATATCAATATGATTTTGGGAGAAATTCGTGACAGTATAATTAAAGTTCTTATTCCATAAACATGCCAAACCACCTCCCCTTCCAATACGGTCAACAGAAAAACAGTAATCAAAAGCCAACATATATTTCAATTCTTCAAGTTTATTAGACGTTGTCATTGTTTCAGACAGGATTATTGCATCCGGTTTATAGGTCCGGACTAGGTACTTTAAATTAGGAACCGTACTCGGACACCTAAACCCCGACAATTCCAACTGATAACGCTCATTATTAGACACTAACCTGTGTCCGGTGTTGCACCTGAACTGAGATAAACTAGGCTGGAATTAAACCGACAGAAACACTTTGCAAACGTGCAAACCGTACCCTTGAAAACCAAAGCACAAAAAAATCATGGAAAGCCTCTTATGCTAATTGCAATCAGAACAATGAAGGGGAATACGTGACACATGGTACTAGCAATCAAAAGCAAAAGTGGGAAGATAAACAAAAGCAAGCGGTGCAAATACAAACACAACACACATGAGGGAATCAATGAATTACCACAAAGGGATGGTGCTATGAAATCACACACAAGGAGAAACAAACAATCAAAGCGGTGGGGAAACAAGCACAATCGAACAAGATGGGAAACAAGCACAAACGATCAAGATTGAGAAGGCTTTAAACTGACCGACACCAGACTCTCACAAAGGGGCGGCGGTAAACCCTAGGAGAGAAAATCGTATATCGCTCAGTTTCTTTGGATTTAAGCTCATACTGGAAAGAAAAATTAGTTGTATATAGAAGGGTTAATAGGCTTTTACCCCCTGCCATATGGGCGCATTTTGGTATACCCCCTATGAAAAAAACTTGTAGATTCCCCCTTGTAAAATAAAAGATTCTTTGGTTTACCCCTCCAAAGCCATCTGACTGGATAAATGAGATGATGTGGCTTGCTGACTGGATATTTATTTATTTTTTGATATTTTTTTCAATTTCCATGTGGCACACATAATAATTTTTTTACAAAAAATAATATTGAAGATATGAAATACCTAAAGTACCCCTAATGCTTAAAAAAATAAGAAATTTTTCCATACTTTTTTTCGTAAATTAAAAAAAATTGATAGAAATAATATTATCTAATTTTTTTATTTTGAAAATTAAGTTCCATAATTTTTTTTTCTAATTTGTTAATTTCGAAAAATATTTTATAAAAATTAAGGAATAAAATTTTCAAAAAAAATCTGAATTTTTTCTATATTTAATTTTTTTGAAAAAAAAAATCTGAAATTAAGATTTTGACAATTGAAATAAAATCGAATTTTTATATAATTTTCCAAATCTTATTTTCATATTTTAATTGGAATTAAAAAAAAATTATATCCAAATTTTTAAAAATTAAAATATTTTACATAATTTTTATTTTTTGTAGAAAAAAGAAAAAAAAAACTTTTTTATTTTAAAAAAATCTGCACTTTTTTTAATTTCGATTTTTTTTCTATTTTTTATCTTTTTATTTTGATAATTAAAAGCCATTTAACCCATTAAAAAATTCAATTTCTTCTTTCTTCTCTTCTTCTCCAGCGACTTTCTTCTTCTTCCCAACAACATTCTTCATCTTTTCATCAAACTCAATCCCCAATTCTTTTACCTCATCATCTTATTCCCTCTATCTCATCTTCTCTTTCAAGAACACAACACAACTAGCACCACACAACAAAAACAACAACAACAACCCACAACAACACAATTCCCTCTCTTTCCTCTCAAATCCAGAAACACAAACCACAACAACAACAACAACACAAACCCATAAACAAAAATGCGCCTTTCCTCTCAAATCACAGCAACAACAACTACCAACAGCAACAACACGCAACAACAAGAAATTTCCCTCAAAAAATTCGCCGCCGCCGCTGTCAAATAACCGTCGAAAAAATTCGCGTTTGGGTTTGTTCTCCGGCGAACAACCATCGCCGCCCCGTCTTCAACAACACCAACATAACAACTCAAGTTTTGGGTTTTTATGTTGATGATTTGGAAAAAGCATAGATCTTGAAAATGGGTTTGAATAAAAAAAAAAAAAAGAAGAGAGAAGAGAATAGGAAGGAGGAAGAGAAGAGAGGAAGGAGGAAATGGGAATGAGAGAGAAGGGAGAAAATAAGAAGAACAGAGAGGGATGGGAGAATGGGGACGAGAGAGAGAGAGAAGGAAGGAGGAAATGGAGAAGAAAAGAAAAAATAATTTTTTTTAGGCTAAAGTGCAACTTTGACCCCTTATCTTTCAAAAAGTTGCGATTTTGGCCCCCTAACTTTGAAAACTACAATTTTGGTCCCCTAACTTTGAAAACTGCTGAGAAGGCGACACGTGTCCAAAAAAAGGAGCCATTTTGAAAAGATAAGGGGCCATAATCGCAACATTTTGAAAAGATAAGGGGTCAATAGACATATTTCCCTTAAGTTAGGGGGTTAAAAGAGCATATTTCCCTAAACATGGGGGACCAAAATTATAGTTTTCATACTTAGGGGGTCAAAATCGCAACTTTTTGAAAGATAGGGGGCCAAAGTTGCACTTTAGCCTTTTTTTTAATGTTTTTAATTTAAGAAATTAAGTTTTTAATAAAAAAATTCAAATGGAACAAAAAAAAATGGAAAAGAAATTAAAAAAGCCACGTCAGCGTGCCACCTCCTTAATTAGTGCATAGTCAGCGTGCCACATCATCTCATTAATCCAGTCATATGGGTTGAGGGGTGTGAACCAAAGAATCTTCATTTTTCAAGGGAGAATCTCCAAGTTTTTTTTTCCGTAGGGGGGTAAACCAAAAGACGCTCATATGGCAGGGGGGGTAAAAGCCATTTAACCCTATATAGAATAATTTTTTTTTTTTTTATAAATAAATGTATGTCACGATGCTAATTACATGGGCTTCTACTTCTACATGCAATCCTCTGCAACAAAATTTGTTCAGTTGAATTAAATGGTCTTCGAATTATCTCGCATGATTAGTCAAAAAAATTTGAAGAATAACATCTTGTCGTGTACTTTAGCATTTTTCGAAGAATAATTAGTCAAAAAAATTATAATTTTATATATTTTGATTTTTCTAACAAATCTAAATCTATTTATATTACTTTTTTTTAAAACAATCTATATTACGTTTTTATTCTATTAATATTTTTCTGTCCCCGTGAGTTTAGCTCAGTTGATAAGGACAATGCATAATATATGCAAGGTTTGATGTTCGAACCTCAGACACCACCAAAAAAAATTCTATTAATATTTTCCACAATACATAATAAAATTATTAAACGATCAAATAAATTTTTAATAGATAATTTTTTATTTGAAAGGAATTTATAAATAAATTATAGTGGTCATTTTTTAATGGTTAATTAAGTAAATAATCCTTATAAATTATAATTTTATTTTTAGCGACTGCAAAATAAAATCGTATTTTTTAGTCCTTGTAAAATTTTCCATCAGCATTTTTAATCACTGTAAAAAATTTCATAAACATTTTTACTCCCTCTAAAAAATTTCTATCAATATTTTTAGTCCCTAAAATGCTAAAGGAAAATGTCGTAGAGACTACAAAATATAATTTTATTTTGTAGGAACTAAAAATAAAATTCTAAATATTTATCAAGATCATTTCCATAATTAACTTTTTTTCAATAAATAACGGTTAAGAGATAGTCTTTTAGCATTTCAATAAATAACGGTTAAGAGATAGTCTTTTAGCAACAAAGACAAAGATCCGGGCCTCCTACACATGTTCGTTCAGTGTTTCAATCCATACCACTAAACTACATAGTTGGCGACAGTTTTATTTATTTTTTTAAATAAAAGACGATTGATTTCATTGATTAAGCGTAAACACATTACAATATATATCCATAGAGAAAATCATAGCAACCGATTGTGATTAACTACATTATAATTTATGATATTATCTACGTACAAACCTTAATTATACCACAACGAACAAGATTGAGCACGCTTGCAATGGATACGCCTAGCGAGCTGAATATCCTTCAGCATGATAGTAACACGATTAGCATGGATAGCATAGAGGTTAGTGTCCTCAAACGGTCCAACAAGATAAGCCTCTGTCGCTTCTTGAAGATAGAATTGAAATTAAATAATCAGCACAATTTATCACAAAAAAAGGGTTGGGTAGCTCAACTGATTTGAGTCAAGGGATAAGGAGCTGAAAGTTCATGGTTGAAGTTCTGATAAAAGAAAAAACTAACAAAACAATAAACTTACGAACATTTGTCATTCAAACAAAGACAACATTTTGTCACAAAAATATATAGCAATAATCGCCTCAAGCCCTCAATATTTCTTATCAAAATGTGGGGGGAGAGAGAGAGAGAGAGAGATTTCATTTCTTGTAAATGGAAGAATGAACTCAGTTGGTTACTGAAAGATACATGTCAGAACAACAATTTATCACAAAAATATATAGTAACAATCACCTCAAGTACTCAATATTTCTTATCAAAACGCAGAGAGAGAGAGAGAGAGAGAGAGAGAGAGAGAGAGAGAGAGAGAGAGAGAGAGAGAGAGAGAGAGAGAGAGAGAGAGAGAGAGAGAGAGAGAGAGAGAGAGAGAGAGAGAGAGAGAGAGTAATAAACTAAGTCAATTACCCAAAGCGAAAGAGAACATTAAGTAATTAATTATAAATCGAACTGAATTTTTTATCTTCAATATTTATCCTATTTTTAATTTATGAAATATTTTAAAAAAGATAAATTATTTCAATTACGATCATTTTAATATTTTGTAATATTTTGGTTCTTTAGTCCCTATTATTGACATTCACGACGTTCACCTCACAGTTAAAGATGTGTTGAACTTTCACTGGTCAACACACGGATGCTCTCTACACTTCTCTTCCGCAGCCAGTCACGGACACCATTAATCACTTTCACACTAATTTCAATACCACAGTTGATGATGCTTTTATTTGGAGTCATAGCAAAAATGGCGTTTACTCCACTAAAAGTGGTTACTCTTGGCTTCTCTCCCTCATGGAATCAGCCAACGTTATTACTCCGCATTTTTCTTGGTCTTGGATTTGGAGTTTGCAGGTACCGGAGAAATTCAAATTCTTTATTTGGCTAGCTTGTCATGACGCGGTTCCGACTTTATCCTTGCTCCACCATAGACACATCACAACTTCAGCAACTTGTGGAAGATGCGGTGAGGGAGACGATGTAACACCCCGTTTTCCCAACATAAAAATTTTATTTAAAATCAGAGTATTTAATTCATAACGGAATGCCACACACTACTTTAACATCTCAAAACAGATAGTAATAATTACCCTTCAAATTCAACATCATGAAAAATCTTAAACTGTTGCAGCGGAAAATAGTTCAACATTTAAAAGTCCTGGCACGCAGGCCTTATTGAAAAATCCCATAAATTAGTTCATAAAAGAGACACGTAAGGAACAGAAGTAAAAGCAAGCCCCCATCCCGTTACGTATCAGAGCACCTAGACATCAACTGAGAGTCCACTCATGAACGCCTCTAATCTTTATTACCTGCACATTACCCACGGTCGAGGCAACATATACGCAGAAGGGGTGAGATTTCATAATCAATACATTAAGCATATAATCCAATAAAATGCATTTAACAACTTAAACATTAATAACATAACAACAATTAACAATTAGCATATTTTTCATTTCATAACAAATACAATCATCGAATATCATTACTAATTTTCATCACAAATCATAATCAACTTAACACTCAACTTGACGACACAACTCATCTTTGACCATGCAACTCTATCAACTCAACAACAACTTGACAACTTAAACATCATGAAACTTCTTGCTATGCAAATGCATGTGGTACCAATCAACAACAAAATGAGCATAATAGGCTCCTCAACGTGTGAGCACAAAGGCTGTCGGGCCTAAAGCCCCCAACTTTAATGAGCACAAAGGCTGCCGAGCCTAAAGCCCCCAACTTTAATGAGCACAAAGGCTGCTGGGCCTAAAGCCCCCAACTTTAATGAGCACAAAGGTTGCCGGGCCTAAAGCCCCCAACTTTAATGAGTATGCAATGAACATCAACTTCCAACAACTTAGACAACAACATAAACAACTCATACGACTCATAATCATGGACAACTTCTTAAACTCTTGCAACATAGACCGACTCATGCAATTTCAAGACTTTATAGGTCAGCAGCAAAGAACAGCAACTGATTTTCAACATATAACAGTGTTGGAATATCTCAACATCATTTAAGGAATGGATTACATCAATATAAATATCATAAAACATCATAACATTATTCATGCAACATTACTAATCATTTCAGTCATATAAACAGACTTCTGTAACATCTGGAAACATCCTAAACCTCCCTCATTCTTACTTCTAAGGTCAGCTCAAGACTATACGTGCGAAAGGATCGCATCGGGACAATTTTGGGCAACTGACAGCCTAACTCGCAGTGGCGAGTGATTCTACTCGCAGTGGCGAGCTCAAAGGTCTGGCTCGCAGTTGCGAGCGATGTTACTCGCAGTTGCGAGTGTCTTGGGGTAGCTCGCAGTTGCGAGTGTTCTTGCTCGCAGGTGCGAGCGATGAATGTCAGTACGGCCAGAAACCTAAAAATTCCAACTTTTCACTTAATCTCCTAATTCTAACCTCAATTCAACATCTAATTATCATCTTATGGTATATCTAAGTTCTGTACATTAATTTAGCATCAACCTAACATCTTTTCATGATTCAATCATCAAATTCGATCTTAAACCTAATTCCCAATTCTCACCAAAACTTAATCTAATCATGCTAAATTCATCCTATAGAATCATACTCTTAATAATATTGAAATTAGTCTCACCCTTACCTGGTAATAGCAGAAATCGATAGCCTCCTTTTGTTCTTCTCTCTTTCTGACTTTTCTCCCTTTTTCTCCAAAAACGTACGTATTCTGTTTTCTAACTTTTGTTGTCTATTTATCTCTCCTAATTACTCTTCTCACTACTAATTGCTCATCTCACAACACAGCCCAGTTTTTAATATTTTATTTTATTTCTCATATCTTATTTTATTTAATAATAAAATAAGTCACACCAACATAACAACTTCACAACATCAATATACTTCACATCATTCTAGGAAATCACATAATTTATCTATAAATCATGCAAACTATTTAAATTCTTAAATCATATAAATATATATATAAATAAATATAAGACGGGCGTTACAACTCTCCCCAACTTATAGAATTTTCGTCCTCGAAAATTTACCTCAAGCAAACAACTCTGGGTAAGACTCCATCATCTTACTCTCCAGCTCCCACGTCAAGCTTTCACCAGTAGTGCTGCTCCAAACAACTCTCACTAGAGGTATTTCTTTGCCTCTCAACGTCTTCATTTTGCGATCATCAATCCTCAAAGGTAAAATCTCTACCGTAAGGTTGTCTCTAACTTGCACGTCATCACTCTGAATCACATGGGACGGGTCTGGAACATACTTCCTCAACTGCGACACATGAAACACATCGTGCAAATTCGATAAATGCGGTGGTAAGCCAACTCTATAAGCCACCGTGCCAATTCTCTCAGATATCTGATAAGGACCAATAAACTTTGGAGTCAACTTCTTTGACTTCAATGCATGACCAACACCGGTCGTTGGGGTAACTCTCAAGAACACATAGTCTCCCTCTTGAAACTCAAGGTATTTCTTACGCTTATCATGGTAACTCTTTTGTTGACTCTGCGACGCTTTCATCTTCTCTTGAATCATTTTCACCTTCTCAGTAGTCTGTTGAACAATTTCTGGTCCTAAAACCACACTTTCACCGGTCTCAAACCAACACAACGGAGTCCTACACCTCCGACCATACAAAGCCTCGAAAGGTGCCATCCCAATACTTGAATGATAGCTATTATTATAAGTGAACTCTATCAACGGAAGATGACTATCCCAAGTTCCACCTTGCTCAAGTACACAAACTCTCTACAAGTCTTCGAGTGACTGAATGGTTCTTTCCGACTGACCATCTGTTTGAGGATGATAAGCCGAACTCAATCTCAACTTAGAGCCTAAAGCCTCTTGCAAACTCTTCCAAAATCTAGAAGTAAATCTTGGATCTCTATCTGACACGATGCTTGAAGGAACACCATGCAATTTCACTATGTCTCGAATATAAATCTCTGCCAACTGAGCCACAGGAAAACTAATATTAATCGGTAGGAAATGTGCCGACTTCGTCAATCTATCAACAATCACCCAAATAACGTCATTTCCCTTAGGAGTATTCGGCAAACTCGTCACAAAATCCATGGATATACTAACCCATTTCCATTCTGGTACATCTAACGGTGTCATCAATCCAGCAGGTTTCTGATGCTCTACCTTCGACTTCTGACAAATCAGGCAAGAGTACACAAATTGTGCTACATCACATTTCAATCCAGACCACCAAAACAACTTCTTTAAGTCATGATACATCTTTGTAGCTCTGGGATGAATACTTAAGCTACTCCTATGACTCTCTTCAAGAATCATCTTCTTTATCTCGTCATTGTCTGGAATACAAATCCTATCTGGAAACCTCAACACACCCTGATCATCGACCTTAAAGTTACTATCTTCAGTTTGATTACTAGCAACCAACAAGTCCACAAACTTAACATCAGCTTTCTACGCATCCTTAATATCTTTTAAGAAATCATTATCAATTTTCAGCATTCCTAACTTAACGCTCCGAAACGACATTTCACAAACTAAGCTCATATCTCTAAATTGTTCAAGCAATTCAAATTCCTTCACCATCATAGCAGACATATGTAAACTCTTCCTACTTAAGGCATCCGCAACAACATTAGCTTTACCTGGATGGTGATTCAAACTAAAGTCATAATCCTTCAACAATTCGAGCCACCGCCGCTGTCGCATATTCAATTTTTTCTGATCAAACAAGTACCTCAAGCTCTTGTGATCACTAAACACCTCAAATCTCGAACCATACAAGTAATGTCTCCAGATCTTAAGGACAAATACGACTGCAGCTAATTCAAGGTCATGAGTAGGATAGTTTCGTTCATGAGTTCTCAACTGTCTTGATGCATAAGCAACAACTTTACCATCTTGCATAAGCACACCGCCTAAGCCCAATTTGGACGCATCACAATACACCGCAAAAGGTTCATCAGGTTTTGGCAAAATCAAAACTGGAGCCGTCGTCAAGCGCTTCTTCAATTCATTAAAACTGTTCTCACAATAAACATCCCACACAAAGGTTTTACCTTTACACGTCAACTGTGTTAACGGAAGTGCTAACTTAGAAAATCCTTCTATAAATCTTCGGTAGTATCCTGCCAAACCCAAAAAGCTTCTAATCTCTGTAACTGACTTAGGAGTCTCCCATTGTGATACTGCTTCAACTTTAGATGGATCGACTGCAATACCACTACCAGAAATAACATGGCCCAGAAAACTTACCTCGTTCAACCAGAATTCACACTTAGACAATTTAGCATACAACTTCTTCTCTTTCAGCACTTGCAAAACGATTTTCAAATGTTCTGCATGTTCTTCTTCTGTCTTAGAGTAAATCAAAATATCATCGATGAACACAACCACAAAGCGATCCAAAAATGCATGGAAAATGCGATTCATATACTCCATAAACACGCCAGGCGCATTACTCACATCGAAAGGCATCACCTTATATTCATAATGACCATATCGCGTCCTAAAGGTCGTCTTCTGCATATCCTCATCTTTTACTTTAATCTGATGATAACCCGACCTTAAATCAATCTTGCTGAACACACGTGCACCCACCAGCTGGTCCATCAAATCATCAATTCTTGGAAGTGGATATCTATTCTTTATGGTTACTTTATTCAGCTGTCGATAATCAATGCACAACCTCATACTACCATCTTTCTTCTTAACCAACAATACCGGCGCTCCCCGAGGTGAAACACTTAGTCTTATAAACTTCTTATCAAGCAAATCCTCCAACTGTTTCTTCAACTCAGCCAACTCGGAAGCTGACATACGATAAGGTGTCATCGATACAGGCTTCGTTCCCGGAACAAGATCAATAGAAAATTCAACCTCCCTCTCCGGCGGCAGACACTTCCTGATGTGCCGGTAAGATCACACAACAATCTCTTCAGGAAAACTTCGGGAAATCCTCACACAATTTGCAACTTATCACTCACTGCTTGATTCTCAATAGACAGTGACGCCGTCAATGAAACCATCAAAATTCCATCACGTGCTAACTTCTTCAGCTGCTTAGTAGACAAAAACTCTACTCCACTTTCTTCTTCAGCAGAAGAGAAATACACCGACTTACTAAAACAATTAATATGGACATGGTTGTACTCCAACCAGACCATACAAAGGGTTCAACAACAAACAACAACAGGACAACTCAAATACAGTACAAAACTGTAAAAGGACACATCGACTCATCTACTTGGCCGGACGGACCGACCTGCTCTGATACCAATTGTAACACCCCGTTTTCCCAACATAAAAATTTTATTTAAAATCAGAGTATTTAATTCATAACGGAATGCCACACACTACTTTAACATCTCAAAACAGATAGTAATAATTATCCTTCAAATTCAACATCATGAAAAATCTTAAACTGTTGCAGCGGAAAATAGTTCAACATTTAAAAGTCTTGGCACGCAGGCCTTATTGAAAAATCCCATAAATTAGTTCATAAAAGAGACACGTAAGGAACAGAAGTAAAAGCAAGCCCCCATCCCGTTACGTATCAGAGCACCTAGACACCAACTGAGAGTCCACTCATGAACGCCTCTAATCTTTATTACCTGCACATTACCCACGGTCGAGGCAACATATACGCAGAAGGGGTGAGATTTCATAATCAATACCTTAAGCATATAATCCAATAAAATGCATTTAACAACTTAAACATTAATAACATAACAACAATTAACAATTAGCATATTTTTCATTTCATAACAAATACAATCATCGAATATCATTACTAATTTTCATCACAAATCATAATCAACTTAACACTCAACTTGACGACACAACTCATCTTTGACCATGCAACTCTATCAACTCAACAACAACTTGACAACTTAAACATCATGAAACTTCTTGATATGCAAATGCATGTGGTACCAATCAACAACAAAATGAGCATAATAGGCTCCTCAACGTGTGAGCACAAAGGCTGCCGGGCCTAAAGCCCCCAACTTTAATGAGCACAAAGGCTGCCGGGCCTAAAGCCCCCAACTTTAATGAGTATGCAATGAACATCAACTTCCAACAACTTAGACAACAACATAAACAACTCATACGACTCATAATCATGGACAACTTCTTAAACTCTTGCAACATAGACCGACTCATGCAATTTCAAGACTTTATAGGTCAGCAGCAAAGAACAGCAACTGATTTGCAACATATAACAGTGTTGGAATATCTCATCATCATTTAAGGAATGGATTACATCAACATAAATATCATAAAACATCATAACATTATTCATGCAACATTACTAATCATTTCAGTCATATAAACAGACTTCTGTAACATCTGGAAACATCCTAAACCTCCCTCATTCTTACTTCTAAGGTCAGCTCAAGACTATACGTGCGAAAGGATCGCATCGGGACAATTTTGGGCAACTGACAGCCTAACTCGCAGTGGCGAGCTCAAAGGTCTGGCTCGCAGTTGCGAGCGATGTTACTCGCAGTTGCGAGTGTCTTGGGGTAGCTCGCAGTTGCGAGTGTTCTTGCTCGCAGGTGCGAGCGATGAATGTCAGTACGGCCAGAAACCTAAAAATTCCTACTTTTCACTTAATCTCCTAATTCTAACCTCAATTCAACATCTAATTATCATCTTATG
Source organism: Medicago sativa (assembly GCF_051527215.1). Lineage (NCBI taxonomy): Eukaryota > Viridiplantae > Streptophyta > Magnoliopsida > Fabales > Fabaceae > Medicago > Medicago sativa. Next base: position 9,286,349 of record NC_140753.1, read on the forward strand.
GTATATCTAAGTTCTGTACACTAATTTAGCATCAACCTAACATCTTTTCATGATTCAATCATCAAATTCGATCTTAAACCTAATTCCCAATTCTCACCAAAACTTAATCTAATCATGCTAAATTCATCCTATAGAATCATACTCTTAATAATATTGAAATTAGTCTCACCCTTACCTGGTAATAGCAGAAATCGATAGCCTCCTTTTGTTCTTCTCTCTTTCTGACTTTTCTCCCTTTTTCTCCAAAAACGTACGTATTCTGTTTTCTAACTTTTGTTGTCTATTTATCTCTCCTAATTACTCTTCTCACTACTAATTGCTCATCTCACAACACAGCCCAGTTTTTAATATTTTATTTTATTTCTCATATCTTATTTTATTTAATAATAAAATAAGTCACACCAACATAACAACTTCACAACATCAATATACTTCACATCATTCTAGGAAATCACATAATTTATCTATAAATCATGCAAACTATTTAAATTCTTTAATCATATAAATATATATATAAATAAATATATAAATCCTCATTAAATTAAGTAAATAATTAAGACGGGCGTTACAGACGAAACCTTCATGCATTGTGTTCGTGATTGCAGATTCTCTTGTGTTATTAGGCAGAAATTTGGTTTCACTAACCAAGATTTTTTCTCTCCAAATTGTGCTCAAGAGTGGATCAAAACCGGCTCCAAAGGCTCTCGTCGAACCATTTTCCTCACAACTTTATGGTGGTTATGGAGACACTGCAATCAGGCGTGTTTCAACACAGAAACTTGGTCCATCACTCAGGTATGCATCCATATTCAAAATTTTGCAGATATAATAGAGAAGAGCTTTCAGCAGGACGGCGATGTTGCAACTTCTGGTCGCTTGGTTCGTTGGAACAATAACAATCACCATTGTCATATACTCAACGTTGACGGGAGCTGTTTGGGTTCTCCAATCCGTGTAGGTTATGGCGGTTTATTCCGAACCAACGCAGGGTCCTTGCTCTCAAGCTTCTCCGGTTACCTCCCTAGATCGAATTGTATTCTTCTGGCTGAACTCATGGCTATCTTCAAAGGTCTTAGGCTAGCACTAGATATGGGGCTGGAAGATTTGGTTTGCTACACGGACTCCATATTATCCGTTAACCTCATCACATGTAACACTTCCAAGTACCACGCTTATGCAGTGATCATTCAAGATATCAAAGATGTCATGGCCTCTCGCAATTTCATTATCCAACACACTCTCAGGGAGGGTAATCAATGTGCTGACTTCATGGCCAAGCTAGGAGCGTCATCAGATTCTGACTTCGTTCTCCATCCGACCGCGCCTCAGGAACTTATCAATTTGCTTAGAGCTGATGCCATGGGAACTTTGTTCCCTAGAGCTTGATTGCTGTTTTTTCTTCCTGCTTCCTGTTTTTCTTTTTTTTTTTCTGCTGATTGTTAGTTGTCTTACCAAAAAAAAATCGAAGAGGTCCCTTGATGGTTACATATCATAAGTACGCATTAATATGTTGATGGTCTCCGACTGATTTATTTTGTGCTTCAAAGTATGATGGCATTGACAAGCACAAAGACCCACCCAACCCAATGACAAATTAGGAGCAAGGAGGAGTGTGGAAGCATGAGCCAAAATTGGTCCTACATTTATTTATAATAATGCACATTAGTACTAATGAGAGTTGAGCATAGCAGAGGAGACTGTATATTTTCATGAGTACTGCTACATCCAGCGAATCTTTTTTTCTGAAATATTCACGAAGGCTTGTATTGTGGTTAAATAGGAATTTTGTGACAAAGTAATATTATTAATTTTAATTTTGAATGGTTATATAAGAGTGCTGGAGCAAAACAATTTTATTTACTTTAATACCGGATTTTATGGAAATCATGGGGTAGTGGTGTTATGTTAAAGTGTCTCTCGCAATACTTAGCATTACACTATTTTCATAATGTAACACGCTATTGTTTGAATTTCCACTTTGGAAGGTACATAGGGAAATGCTATATATAGCGAATTTTTTCACTAATTCATCTCGAGAAGTGTCATTTAGTTACATGCTTTCTAACTCAGTAAAAATTATCCATTACCTACCTTATTTCCGCAAAACCCGAAAGTGAAGTGTGAATAAAATTGTGTTGCCTTTGAGTCATGTTTTAACATCAAAACATACTTTGGAAAATCTCGTATTCTCGTGGTCATTTAATGTTTAATACGTCTCAATTAGTTTTAGTGGAAGGAACCGGTGGGAACAAAATAACCTATATTGCATCAATGTCTCTTTTTGTTGTTTTGAGAACGTTGTTGTAGCTGATTTTCATGTGAATGCAATGTTTGTTTAGTCTAGATTTTGCGTCTGCTTTTTTTGCTTTTAAGTTTTAGTATATAGTTTGTATTTTGAGTTTTAATTCTATAGTTTAAATTTAATTTTTTTATTAAAGTATCTCGGCTATATCATATCTTAAATTTTAAAATTTTCCCGTATTTGTGTGTCGTAGTTGTATCCACGTAGCTTGGCTTCATTGAAAATAACATAAAATAATGCACACTAGTCTTCTTAGTCTATTCTAAGAGGTACACATAAAAACATGAACCATATACAACAAAGGACATTGTTGAAACAAACAATTGAGTTATAGTCAGCAATGCAAACTGTGAAGAATGGTTGTCTCCCTTTGTATGAACAAAAACGAGGAGCAGGAGCGGTTTAGGGATCAAAAGTTGAAAGTATGAATACGAGTGGGGAAGGAAATGGGTACCACAATCTCACCCTCTATGTCAGACAAGATAAAATTAACTTTGATTTCAGCTTCATCACCAAGCACTGTCCATATTCATCTCATATCATCTTACATCAAATCACTTTCACACACCCCTTCTTAATTATTGTCTTTGAATTTGAAATAATTTTAAGGTAGAGCCCACATAGGATCTAAGGGGTGGGTTGATGTTGGCTCAATCTTAAGTGGTTGGCTTAGGCCATTCCATTTGAAACATTGCCACTAGGGAAGCACGTGGAGAGAAGAAAAAAATTATGAAGCCTTGGCGGTGATTTTTACAAACAACACATGAATCAGAGAAGATAGATGACAAGGTTTAAATTGTTTGGTTGAGAATTAACCATGAAAGGATCTATGAATGTGGCATATGCGGCGCAGCAGTTACCGTTGGAGGTGTATTTTTTTTCCTCCATAATCTTGGTGGATGCATTTATTGAATGTTTTTAACCTAACTTCATATGTATATTATTTTAGGAAAATGTTTGATGTACACTCCATTTTGATCAGGGGCGGACCTAGACTTCCAATATCAGTGTGGCAAAGGTTTTTTTTGGCTAAAATGTACTTTTGGCCCCCCAAGTTTCCAAAAGTTGCGATTTTTGCCCCCCTATTTTGAAAATAGCACTTTATACCCCCCAAGTTTCAGCCCCTTTGCAAAACCTTGACATCCCTTGATTTTGACTCGGTCAAAGCTGACATGTCACTTTTTTTTTGGCCATGCTGGATATTATTAAAATTAAAATTTTGCCTACACTTATTATGACAATTAAAATTAAAATAAAAACCATAAAAGGTAAGATTTCTCACGTGACCTTTCATTCCAGATTAGAAACCGTACAAACCAAAATCCAATTGGGAATTAGGGTTAAGTCCAAACTCCAAATCTCACTCTCATTTCAAAGCATGTATGTTGCTTAAGACTCCTTATTTGTGTTAATCTGGTTGCAAAATACTTATGCTGCAAGCACTTCTTTTATTTTGTCTTAATCTAGTTGTTAAATGCTGCAAACATTTATTTTGTGCTATCTAAATGTGGTTGTAAAAAAACTTATGCTGCAATCACTTATTTTGCAAGCATTTCTATGCAAACAACTTTATTACTATATTTTGTGTCGTCTTAATAGTTGTAAGCACTTATAGATTAAATCACTTATTTGTGTTCTTTCAAAAATTTAGATTGCAAAATATATATGATTCCAAAAGGAAAAGATAGAGGAATTTTTTTCTTTGCAAAAATCCACGTGAGGGTTTTAATTTTTTTTTTTTTTGCAAAAATCCAAAAGGAAAAGATAGATTTATACCAAAAAAAAAGGGAAGAGATAGATTAAATCACGGTTACGTGAGGGTGTGAGGGTTTTAATATTTTTTTTCAAAAATCCACATAAGCTGTCTATATGGCACAAAAAAATGTGACATGTCAGCTTTGACCGAGTCAAAATCAAGGGGGGTCATGGTTTTGCAAAGGGGTTGAAATTTGGAGGGCATAAAGTGATATTTTCAAAATAGGGTAGCAAAAATCGCAACATTTGGAAACTTGGGGGGCCAAAAATGCATTTTAGCCTTTTTTTTTTAATCAAACCATTAAATAATACTAAATTTAATAAGAAGTTATATTAAAAGTAGTTGTACCAACCAAAATTGTAAATAAAATGCTATATTTTCCATTTGTTGAAAATGTATCACCGGCTCGAGCAAACAATTCTTGATTCTTTCCGCAATAGGTCTCTATAACACACTATCAACTTAAAATCAACAAACAAAACAATACATCCTAATTCAATTTCAACTTCAAACAATATAAAAGCAATTTCAATAATAACCAAACCCTAAAAGATAAAATCAATTTCAATTTTATTACGACTATCACTATCTCAATGTCAATTTCAATTTCACTATCCTGATTCAATTACTCTCACTAATACCGCCAATTTAAGTTTAGTAATTTAAAATTTGACCTGAAAGAGGAGAGGAGAGTGACGGTTCGTGGTGGTGGACCGGTGGTGTTGTTTGTTGTGTTCGTGCTTTGCGAAAGTAGAAGGAAAGAAAAAGAGGGTGCGTGTGAGAACTCCGTGCTGTTGATACTACTGGAAAGCAAAAAAAAAAAGTGTTGGGCTGACTTTGGCTGTTGATTGAGTGTGGACTGCTTAATTTTTTTTTAAACAAATGGCCTGAGCTGGTGTGGCTATTGCCACACCCTGCCCTGCTCAGGTCCGCCCCTGATTTTGATGTGTATATTTTGAGAAAGAAAGAGATAGAAGAGAGTGATGTGATAAATATAATAAGTTTGAGATAATAAAAAATATTCATTGTATAATATCAAACAAAGTTAAAAACAAATACCGATACCAACAAATTGGTTCCCCTACTACCTTCGTCTCTAACCCAAGTATAAGTGATAATGTGATATCAAAATTAGCCAAAAAACTCATTGAAGGGTTTCCCATAAACAAAAGAGGATATGCGACCCTTAGAACAATCGCAAAATGCCTTTTTTCCTATAGTAATGGTCCAATCTTAAGTCCAAATTGCATAACAATGCACAAGACCAAAAATCACAAAAACACAAATACACTTATCAAAAAAGCTTAAACTATGAGATATTAATGACACTAAAGTTAGAAATAAGGGAAATGCTAATGTGTGTCATATGGGCACATGTTAGTATATCAAATGAAGAAATTATGTATTTGAAATTAGGTCAATTTATTTCTCATAAAGTTGAAAATAAATATTTTTCAATAAATACTTGTTATTATTTGTAGAATTCTTTTTTTTTTTGACAAGATTATTTGTAGAATTCTTAACATGATAATATTAACCTAAAAATAATTTGAATCCCACGAATCAACCTTTGATTACTTTTTTCGGAGTGTTTCCTTCAATATCCGTGTATGTCAAATAAGGAATACAATTTATTTTGTCTAAACAAAAGTCAATGTTTTAAGTCCGTATAGTTAGTAAGCATTCAATTCATATTTCACAAGAATTTGAATTTTGACACCGAACCAAGAACTTTATTGGTGGACAATATTATGCTCTATGAGGCTTGGAGTGAGGCCATAAACTCAACTAGTCCAAACTTTTCATGTACAAAAAATCCTACCAAAACAAAGTGCAAATCAAATCCTAACAAAATAGATTACAAAGCAAATTAAAACACATCCTCCTTTTCCCATAGCAACTACCAACCTCACCCTCCCTTCACAAAAAGATCTGCACTAGTGTAAATGAGATGCTCCCTCAAATGCTTACAAAACAAGCAAAGACAAAGCCACTGACCAAAAATATACAAAATATCAACTTCATATTGCACTAGTGTATTACCCAACAAACTAGAGTGGCATGTTCAACGTTAAAGCGAAGAAGGTGCGAAGAAGTTGACATGTAAACAACAAAATTAAAGAGTGGTCACATGAAAGACTCTAATTTCATGCTCCTTCGTCGTACGGAACCCTTGAAGTTGGGGCTTGTTTAGGGCCCAATCACGTGGTCCATCTTTGTTCTATTGTCACCGACTTTTCATTCCAGATTTGCCCTTATTCTGTTTTTCTTAATCTCAAACAAATGTACTTGTCATGCCTGAATTTGAATTCACATTTGATCTCATTCATGCATCAGAAAAATCTATGGTTGCCCTTATTCCCAATTAACTGTCTTTTATGTTTAAATGTAAGACTAATCGTTCAAAGTATGCACCAAGTAGCCACAAGCAAGGATCAAACAATAAACAATTACTATGAAGATACTAGTATAAAATAAAATTTTCATGTGAAATTAGGATATTAAAAAAATCATTTTGAGTCCAACAACAATGTGCCTCGATCTATTGCCTTATTACAGTATTGTTATTTTTGTGTCAGTTTTATCTGCCTGCAAATCCATACACGCATTGCATGCATATCCTATTATCCTTTTCCAAATTCCAATAAAATTTGATCTTCAGAAAAAAGGATGAAAAATCACGTATCTCTGTCATATATTACATTGAAATTTGAAATTATACTGAAAAGAATCACCCTCACACATTGCATTTGGATCCTTTCTCTGTTTTTAAACACTCACGCTTTTCATTTTCACATTCCCTTCCATAGTTCCATTCCATCAAGTGTTGATGAAACGACACATACAATCAGTTTAGCTGGTAACAAAACGACAACACCTGCATCTCCTAGCCTGGCATTGGATGATAATAATACGATCCTGTGCTGTCCTACACTACACGCATATTCTGATTGAACATTGGAAGCTCACCTTTCAATTAAAAATCTACATTATACTTATAGGTATATCTAAATTTATGCACTTACACACGTGCACCTGGTTACTTAGAATTTAGAAAGTAGATCCATTTCCAGCTAAAACAATTCATCATAATTCATAATAGAGTAAATAAAATTAAGCAAGTATAGAAAATCACACTAGTGTAAATCATAAAGAATACCAATATTCAACCGCTGATCATTTATTTATTATTGAACTTTACTATAATTTTGTAGTGTATATATATATAAAAAGGACAAGATGATCTTAAACATGTAAAAAACCTTTTCAAACTATTTTGTGCACATTCTTCCTAGTACAACACAATTCCCAGTCTTTTTTGACACCAAAAAGGGAAAACCAAAACCTAAGATCATAAAAATTAAAATTAGAATAAAAGAACAAAAAAGAAAAATGTTAATCTCATTTCCAACTTTAAAGTATTACAAGTCTCTGCACTTGTGCGTAGAGGATTATGGACTAAGGACGAGAAACTGATTGCGCCAGTTTCTCAATCTTTTCCACAAGCTCCGGCGACAGCTTCTTAACCGGTTTCCTTTCCTTCTCGGGTCGAAAATCAAATACTAGAGCTTCGGATACCTCTTCGGAGCTCCATCCAGCTTTTCGAAGCGAGTCCGAAAACCGATCCGCTTTTAATAACAGAGCATCCAACAACGCTTGATTATCCAACATCACCATTTCCCCTTCAAAAAAACCACAAGCCGAAACTTGAACCATTTCGGTTATATCCGGTTCACTCCAACCACCCGCTTTTAAAACTGACCCAATTTTATCAATATATTCATCAACCCAACCCGGAATAACAGACCGTGGTGGAATATCAAAAAACCTCTCCGGCGAAGTAGATTCCGACGATAAAGAGTTTCTCCGGCGACGATCCGTGGCGGCTTCTGTCCAAAACTCCACCCACCTCGGCGTCCTTCCTCCGGCATCGAGGCTCCTCCGTGAAAAAACCGTTGAAGAACCCGCGGATTTCTCGCTAACAGAACGTTGCTTCATGAGAATCTTCGGATCGGATTCGGAGCTTCGAAATAAAGACTCACGTTGAAAGAAATCTGAAAGATCGAAACCGCAACAGAAGATTCTATTTTCATCGACGTAGAAAATTGGATTTCCGGCGAGTGAAGGATTTGAAGGAATGTAGCAATGGTTGAAGATAGGAATCAGTAACGGAGCTTTCTTCAAAGCATTTCTAGCAATTTTCAGTGCTTTTTCCGGTTCTGAAGGTCTTAATCCCCAAGATTTTGACCAGAACGCGTTTCTCGCGATCTGAAACGAGATTGCTGCAATCGGAAGATCAAGTGAGGCGCGGAGACGGAGGCGAGCGGCGGCGGATCGCCAGTCAGGGAATCCAGGTCCGACGGGTATGCCGGCGGCGAGAATTGCACGGAGGTCCGGTGGAAAAACGAAACTGAACTCTGCTTCGGCACGTGCGAATTCTGCGTCGGAGAGACCAGGTTGAACTTCGACGCCGGAGTTATGGAGCTGCGTTATGACTTTATCAACTACTGAAGAGAATGAGAATAAACCGTTACGTTCTGAGGAGGAGGTAGAGGAAGAAGATGAAGCAGCTCGGGCTGATAAGCGGCGTAGACCGGCTATGTGAGCCGGGTTTAAACCGGTCATTCTCCGGTCTACGTCGACCATTTTTAATGTGTTTAGTGTTTTGGGTGTATCAGGAAGGTGAAGGTGAATGGTGCGTTTTGTGGAGTTTGAGACAGAGACAGAGACAGAGACGGAGAGGGACTTTTGCTTCTACACAAGCTTCTTCATTTATAGCATCAAAGAGTGTGGGGTCTACTTTTGATTTATTTTGGTGATTCTTTATTATTATTTTCATTTCCCTCATTTGTCCTTCACCTTTTGTTATAGTGTGAATAAACTCTTTGGCTTAAATGGTAAATTTATAAATCGATCATTTCTTTCAAATTAATCCACGGATATGAATTCAAATTCATTTTTAGAAGTACATTCGTGTTAATTCGTTTTAATTTTTGATAAGTCATCTGTGTTAATTCTATTCAGAGATTTTAACACTCATTTAAGTGCAATATTTTTAAGATAATTTTTTTTTTTTTGGACTTTTATCAAGTGTTTTACGAGTACTTGTTAGCATTTTCTTTGATTTTATCCATCTCAAAAAATTATTTCTATAGTTGTGTGGCAATAGGCAAGAATACATAATTCACCCCAAAATAGATATAGTAGGTATATATTTTTATGTGATGTGTATTTTTTTTGAAGAATTCTATGTGATGTGTATTAAAGTATAGGTGAGAATAAACTTGATCATGAATTTTTTAAGTTTGAGTTTGATATGGTTGAAAAATTTAAGGTTTAGGTTAGGGCTCATTCTACGATAGACGAGTCACTCGTATCGTTCATTGTTGTTGAGTGAAAAATCTACAAGTGCATGGTATGCTGTCGTGAATCATACACGTCTCTCTCTCTCTCTCTCTCTCTCTCTCTCTCCACCATCAACGCTTCGGAGACCATGGAACAATTCTCAAACATCTCAAATGGATCATTTCTCTTTTAAAATGAATCAATGGAACAAAAATTTAATCAGAACAATTCTAATTTCTTCTTCCTCTCATTCGAAATTCCTCGAAAATTGATTCACCAAAAAACGACGAAATTGTCAATGTCAAGTACCAAGAGGAGGGAGAATAGAGAAAGCGAGATAAAATAAAAAGTATTTTGTGTTTTTAATCATAGAACTTCACTATCTAACGGCTAAACATTAAAATTCGAACTCATTCACGATAGGAGACCTATCAAACCCTCCAACCATAGACTAAACTTAAGTTTGATACGTAATCAGTCATAAACATATTTTTATGTTTGAACCTCACATTTTTAAAAGCATGTAATGATCCGGTGGTTTTTTTTAGTTTTATTTTAGAAGAATGATCTAGAGGTTTATTTGAAGTATTTAATATGAATGTATTTGTATGATGATTTGACATATGTTTAAAAGTTTTAAAAACATCTTAGTCTTCTCTCTTTAAAAAAAAGTTTGACATAATATGTACATGGCATAAGTTAGGTTGTAAGTTCATGTCGATCAGTCACTCGATTCAACTTATTTCAATCCTAAATGTGAACATTTCATTTTAAAAAAACAAATGGAAGCGAGTTAAAAAAAAAAAACAAAAAGAGCTAAAAGCTCAAGAAAAATAGACAGTCTCATAACAAAAAGATAGTTACAAAGAAAATGATGTATTATGACAAGACTTAGAGAAAAGAGAATAAGTGCAAAATAGATGAAAAACAGAAGAGTAATGATATTTTGACATCCATTTGATGACAACTTTGTTGACAACCTTGTTTTTCTCACTTCTTATTGGTCAAAAACAATGAAGAGAGAAAAAGGAAGAGAGAGGATAACAGTATCATGTGAGTATGAGAGAGAGAGTTGTCCAAAAGTTGTCAAAAAATGATTGTCAAAATATCATTTCTCAAAACTGAATGTGAAAAATAAGCACTTGAGTTTATAAATTGCAAAGCATGACATGATATTATGATCAATATAGACAACAGCTGCTGTACAACGGCTCCTTCAAGAAACAATTGTCCTTTCATCAACGGTAATTAGAAGATTAGATTATGTTTTTTTAACCACACAAGTTTCTCATGCGGGACAATTTACTTTCTGCTTAGGGCAGACCTATAATCTTTTTTACTTCATTAGTATTTAATTAATTCTACCCACGCTCAGTTAACTTATGCTTTGTTTTGTTCACCAAAAAAAAAAAAAAAAAACTTATGCTTTGCTTTTCTCAGTGACCATGTAGTGATTTTAATTTACTACTATATATTAGATCATTTCTATAGCTTGGTTAAATGTTGATTCCATATTACTATTATCAGTCACTATTTAGAGATGTAAGTTACTAATTGATTACACTCTAATTATCATAAAAATAAAAATTATTGTTATTATTAGTACTTAGTAGTATTATATGCGTGACCAATTTTTGGCCCACGAGCAATCATGCATTTGTTTGGCAACGGATCCAAAAGCTAACCACATAATCATAATAGCACATTGTTGTTGTGCTTTAACGTTAATCTCCCTCTTATCTTTCTTTATTTTCCTCATTTTTTTCTTTCTTTCAGTCTTTACTACTATTTCTTTCCGTCATTTGAAAAGAAGAAGAAAGATAATAACAGTTAGCTATGTCCATATCCCAGCTAGTTTATCCGTTGAAAAAATAAAACAATTATAGCTTAGGTGTCCCTCAAGCTGATCGAATGTATGTACATGGATGAAATTATATAGATAGTTGTCCTCCCATCCCAAAATATCAATATCTTCTTTACACAATTACATATGGATTATATTACTAGCAACTTTTGCATTTTTTTTTTTTTGAAGATGATAAGTTTTGCATCGTTAATTCTCAATTCTAATCTAATCTAATTTTACTTTACAAAGAATGATATGCTTTATAATTGGCGCCAATATTATGGTCTCCCACGCTGAAGATTATAATGAACCTAGAGAAATATATTTAAACCCGACCTCTATTGATTCGAACATCAATTTTGCTAAATTTATGTTGTAAATTTTGATTATATTTCAAAAGTTTCAAATATTTTGTGTCTCATATTTTTAATTGAGAATTATAGAAAAAATATTTTAATAGATTATTATTATCAAATTATTATTATTTGTGATGTTTGACGTTTTATAACATATTTTTAATTCCAAATTTTGTAACTTCCTTTTCCTTAATATCTCTTAAATGTGGCCATTATTAAGGCTTATTTCTTGGTTTACAAAAAGAAAAATATTTTGTTGAATATACACGTACTTACAGAAGGAAAAAACACCATTTTATTTTGCTTTGACCATGTGTTAATTAATAACTTCCTAATTATAAGGAACCACCAAGTCTGCTAAAAAAAAAAAAACTCTCAGGTCCTTTGTTTCTTTCACAGTAGAAAAAACACATACTTGTTACACAGAACCCACCTCTACACAAAAATCTAATTTCCTTTTTTTTCCTCTTCCTTAAAAAATCAAGTTTAGGGTTCCTGGGTGCATCATTCCTGTGTTTATTCAAGCTATTCTGTCACCTCTGATGTGATTCATATCAGGGAAGAACATGTTGTATCCTGGGAGGATATGCGTTATGAGGCGAATAAATCCTTAAGGACGGTGACTTTTGTCACGCCTCATGTTTTATAACGGTTTACTACTGTTTGCAGGTTATCCTCTTCCATGGTTTCATGTTTGATTACTTCGATTATGCCGATTTCAAGTTACCGCAATTTTAAGAACAGATAAGTTTATTGATCTCTCTTTACCTATATTTTATTGATGCTTATACGTATATGATAATTATTATTTATAGAGATAATTATTCCTAATATATACAACAATTCATAACGATCACATAAAATTTAAACCAAATAACTATATTTTCTTATTTATTCTTTTATTTCACATAACGACCTCTATAGGATTTTTTTTATATTCTTTGAAATAAATTTGTTTACTATTTTTAAAAATAACAACATGATCAAGCTCCTCTTGATCGATATGGTTTGATATAAATCAATCCCAATTTATTACAGGTTAGGATCATTCCCTAAAAATAGAGACACCCTAACACATGATTACATCCCTAACTCTTCCACCGTTTTGCATAACTCCACCTACCTAAAAGCATCAGTGAGAAGTTAGCATCACTCAACCTCTTGTTCTATTCATTAATGTGATGTTTCTTCCCCAAGCAACAATGCATTTTTGGATTTGGAGGTTAGGCACGGGTAACCCCAACCTCAACCATAATCCATAACTATCACTAGAGGACGAGGTTGTGCAATCACGTGGGCCTACATTTTTTTAATCTCCAAATTTTTTAAATGATATTGAATTTAATTTTATATATTGTCTTTTTTATTTTAAGGAATTTTATATATTGTCTTGTAAAATGTTTAAAGTATAATAACGAATATGGGTGATTTTAAAAAATATGATTAAAGTCAAATATTTTTTTTTATGATGATGTGATTATTAATGGTTAATGACCGTGTATATAAATTAAACTCAATATCAATGAACATATGAATCCTCAAAATTATATACTCAATCGCTGTTCATTTTTTACAATTTTTGTTTATCCTTCCTTCATTCCTAAATTTGTTCTTTTTTGGCACAAAACTTAATTTAAAAATACCACATGCCAACAAATTGTTTGTCAGGCTATATTAGTTATTTTTATCAACTATACTTTAATTTATAAATTATTTTTCACTTGTTAGATAATAAATTATTGAATTTATGTTATTGGATCCTTTAGGTTTTTAAGTTAGTAGACTAGTCCATTAAATTTTACTATTTATTTGCTTGTATTCTTTATTATGTTATATGTAATTGTTAATCTTAAGAAAGCCTAACCGTCTCCTTTATTATTCTCTCTAAAACCCTATATTATTAACAAGACCTATTAAGAATATATATAAATATATACATATGTGTGTGTGTGTGTGTGTGTGTGTGTGTGTGTGTGTGTGTGTGTGTGTGTGTGAGACTTACATATTAATCAAAATTGTTACATGATTTGTACAAAATAAATTATTTGTATTATCGGTGTACCCCTAAAAAATAATATTATTGGTGTAAACCAGTTTTACATGACGACCAATAAGAATAGTGTGTGGGGTAGTTACTTTTAAAAGAAAGTTAGTAAATTGACCTCCATAGCTAGATGATGGGTTTTCATTGGAATATAATGGTAAGTATTTTACATTGTTAATGCATAATAATTAAAGTAGTCGATAAACAATTATATAAATTAAATACATGGAGTATCAAAATTTCTTGCAAGGCACTTGTCATGAAAAAAAAGATATTGCTTAAGGTTTAGTCTTTGCTCTACTATATACTACTACTACATTACCAAACTTCCAAAGAGTTGACAGTAACTTTAGGTAATTGTATTGTTTCGGAGTTAGGGGAAATCCTATAAAATGGGCTTGAAAATAGATAGAGAATTATCTAACCACTGCCTATATGCTAAAAAAGCCGGCATTTGATATTTTCTTTTTGTTATTTTTCAATTTTTTGATAACATCTTTTTGTTATTTTTCTTTTGCACCATTAGATACATGCACATGAAGATGGTGACATCCTACAGGCACTTGTGACCATTTTTATGATGGCCGCCCCAAGTGTGAGCATTTTAGCCCATGCCACTATATGGTTGAGTTTTTATCAAGAACAACAAGTAGAAAATAACACTTGTACTTACTGTTCTATATAAGGGAGTAGCATCAACCGTTTAGTGGGACATTAAAGTCATAATTAATCAAGACTGTATAGCCCCACTAGTTAAACTTAAGTCAAAGCAAAATAGAGATAAATAAGTGGAGAAATAATAAGATCTCATTCTTAATGTTTCAGACAAAAATTGGAACAGTTTATTTCCTATCTGAGCTAACCCTTAGTAAATGAACGATTAAGTCTCTAATAAGAAATATAGCCTGTCCTAGTTTTTCAGTGAGAGAAATTCTATCTTGTCTCTAAGTTTTCTTTCTCTTTCATTCATTAAGGATGAGTGGTTTTAGGTCATTTTTTTTACCTAAAATCACGCCTTGCATATTTTTTTCTCTTTTTCTTTCAATCTAAATAAGTGATTTCCACATATATCAAGTTTTTTCTTCTGTGTTTTTTGGTGATTTTGTCGTCTGAGTGCGACATTGTATTGTTTGTCATCTTATGTGGCGTTGTTTGATTTTGCATCTTGTTGTGCGGTGTTTGTTTGGTTTCTATTGAAGATCAACTTCAGACAATCACAAATTCAATCAATGATTTGGGCGTTAACGTTACAGATCCAGAAGCATGAGTATTCTGGTGATTTAGTTTTTATTATATTATTTGTAGATATTTTTCCGTTGTATGCTATTAACTTGGATGTTGTGAGTTTATTCGCATATTCACCCTTTACGTTTTTAGCGATATTAATCATGTTATTGTCTCTGATCTATTATATCAATTTGAATGAATGAATATCGTTTTACTTTTGTCAAGAAAAAATAATCAAAAATAAAAATCAATAGGTCCTTAATAATAATTTAAAAAGAGAAAATTTGATCTAACTTTGACAAATATATTATGTTTTTAATAATAGAAATAATTTTAAAGAACACATTGTACCAAAAAATGTCCTTAAGAACCCTTATTTTAGTACGGATATACTACATATTGCTTTATACTTTAAAGCACAAATATAATATAGATTTAGTCCCCTCAAAGACGTTGGCAAAAAGAGAGGAAATTAATCAAGGAGGGGAAAACATCTGTCACGTGATATGTTGGCTGTTGGCATTGCATTAGACTTGGACCATTTTCATGAATTGATTTTAATATTTGCCAAATTGCGATATGATTATTATTTGGTTGCTAAAGATGAAATTGGGTCAACCAAATTGCATTATATATTACTCTATGTAACAGCTTGAAATCATATCATTATCATATATTTTATTTGTACAAAATACTACCTTCCGTAATATAACTAGTTTAGAAGCAACTTCAACTACACTCATTATCCTATGTGAGGAATGTGAATTTGTTGGACTTTTGAAGGGTTTTTTACATTACATGCATTATTTTTCACACTTGCTTTTGAAAGAAAAGCTGTGAACCACCATTTCTGATTTTGTTTTTTCACAAAAAGACTTTCTTCAACTCATGGTTGACTAATCATAATTAATTTGTGGATGAGGAGCCACATGCAGCTTTTAAATAATATCCAATTACTAATATTTTGTTAATTTGAGTGAAAAAATACTCAGATACTTAAATAATTTACATTTGAGAGTTTTGCAGTGGGAAAAAAAGTTAACAATATGATATTTTAAAAATCTCAATGATATTCATAATATCAAAATACTTGCTAAATTATAGAGCATTGGCTCAAGCAACTTGTGGTAATTGTACCTACTATAATATTTTCTTGTTCCACATCAATCACCCATCATCAACTACTCTAACAACAAATCATCATTGTATATAGCAACAAATTATGTTTTTTCTAAAAGAACAAAGCATATTGAGATTGACTGTCAATATCATCTAAGGAACAAGTTGGACACATGTTGACAAAGTATTTGCATCCAGGACCTTACAACACCTTGCATAACAAGCTATGAAAGATTGACATACATTCTACTTTGAGGGGGATTTTAATTGTAAGGATAAGAAAGAATAGAAGTGTTGCTTGTGATGCAAGTTAGTTATACTTATGATAACGGTTTTCTGCGTTAGTTATAATTGGTAAGAAACTCTAGAGGAATCACAACATGTATAAATATAGGATCTTAGTCTTTAATAACTAGGTTTGATAATAGGGTCATGTTAACGTTTCCCTTGATAATATTAATTTCATTGATCTTTATATTGATGTTCCCTCCTTATTCTTCATTCATGGATTTCAAACTCAACATTTTTTTTTGTGGTGGCCAGGGTTTGAACCCCGGACCTTGCATATTTTATGCGTTGTCCCTACCAACTGAGCTAAGCTCAACATTTCATATCGACAAAGACGATCAGTCATTAATGAGATTAATAATAAATCTCAATGGTATTCATTATATGAAAATACTTCCTTCAAAAAAAAAAAAAGATATGAAAATACTTGCCAAATAATTGAAAGGTATGGATAAGGTTGATTTAGATAATGACTCTATCTCAACTAAGGATATTATTGTTGGAGATGAATTACTTGTAGTTACATCTATAATTCACAAATGTATAAAGTGAAAAAACACATAATACTTTTTTTTAAAATAAGACATTACAACTTTCAAGTTAGATGTGTTTTTAAATTTGTTTGGAATGAGTTTTGTTTATGTCCTCCCATGTTTTTCTTCCGTTTTTTCCCCGCTATTTTCTCTTTTTTGATCAATCAGTTTTCTTTACATTGCTTAAACAAAACTACAAAGGATTGGATTAGGATCCATCAGATCGAGAATGCTTTGAGGAAGGCATGGACCAATTACATGTTTATTTTTTTTGAACAATCAATTACATGTTTATTAACCTTATCGTAAGCTACAAAAGAAGAAATGTATAAGGAAAGGCCAACAATTTGTGGTTGAGTGAGTGAGGAACCAATATGAGATTCTCCATGCTATACAAGTAGTGGGAAAGATTCATGAAATCCTCAAAGCCACATTGGTCAATGACATATTCCAAAATGGCTGTTTAGCTCTCGTGTTGTATTGTCCTCCTAAATTTTGGCACACCTGTGCTAAAATTCAGACTTTAGTTATCTTAACGAATTTCTTTAGCCTATAACAAAACAAAAATACATGGTATCCATTGTATATATGGTGAACATATAATCAATGTTACATAAAATGACACATACAGTTACGGGACATTGATATGACTATGGTATATGACACAAATACGGGGGACAGAGAAAATTTAAAAAACAACCCAACTATAATAGTACAACACAAAATTATTAATCAAAACTATATTGTAAAGTTAAGATGCTAAATGTGGCTGCCTGGAAAGAAATGAATGGCACAACACCAAATATGTGAACAAGGGAAGAATATCTAAATATAAATAATCCAAAATTACAAAAGCGGAATTTGTGTTTTTTTATATTGACTATTTTAATACCTCGTCTAAATTATATGGGTTATTTGAGGTCTAGTAAGTCTTATATTTATATATTTTGGGCTAATTAGAGAGAAAATTATAGTTTAAAAATTAATTTGATGGTTTATTTCAAATGTATCAAGCAGGGGCCTCTTAGCCAAAGAAAGAAAGAAAGAAAGAAAAAAGTCTCCTGAGTGATGTGAATGTGCATTTATATTCAAATTGAAGAAAAGGAGAGGTAAAATTTGAAACAAAATGGATTGAAATAGAGATATCATATGCCCCCATCAAGAGTATTATTTTTCTCAAAAAATATAAAGCTTAGGAATTCTAGTTTGTATTGGTCATATTCTAATATACAGTAATATTTATTAGCTTTAGAGTACATGCATGTGATATTTAACTTTATTTTTGATAGAAAATCATGTGATATTTAATTGATGAGATATCATATGTAAGTGCATGCCTATAAGAAAATATTATACAGAGTAGGAACCTTTACCTACTTTCAATGGTTTCGACAATATATATCCCAATATAAATATTAACTGGGACATCAAAAATACGTTTAATTAAGATTTCCAAGAAAGGTACATCAAGGCTCAAGCCATGTGCTTCACTTATATTATAATAATAATAATAATAATAATAATAATAATAATAATAATAATAATAATAATAATAATAATAATAATAATAATAATAATAATAATAATAATAATAATAATAATAATAATAATAAGAATAATAATAGTAATAACAGTAATAACAGTAATAATAATAAGAGTAATAATAATAGTAATAGTAATAATAATAGTAATAGTAATAATAATAATAATAGTAATAATAATAGTAGTAGTAGTAGTAGTAGTAGTAGTAGTAGTAGTAGTAGTAGTAGTAGTAATAATAATAATAATAATAATAATAATAATAATAATAATAATAATAATAATAATTATCAGCTTTATTTATTTATTTTTTTGATATAGCAGTTTTTTTTACGAATAAGTGGGTCAAGGTAAAGTTAATTCTAGTCTTTTAAAGAAATATTTAGTGGATTGTAATTAGTTGCATCAGCCCAAGCCTCAACTACATGTTACATATAACCCAGAAAAAAGACTTAATCATTACTGGTTGGGGAAAGAAAGAATAAATAAATACTAACCTAAAGATGCAATCCCTCAATTGGGAATTTTTAAATAAGACTTTTCCCTAGTCCAAGAGAATGCTAGCTTTCTAGTTGGAGATGGGGAGAATAGAGAATTATTTATGTTACCTAATTGAACATTTATTGATGCTACATGGCTAGCTAGCTTATAAAGTTTAACTATACTAAATTAGTAGCTAGTTTAGATTTGAATTTTAAATAAGATTACTGACCCCTCGCGGGCGGACCTCTTCAAGGCACAGTGTGGCAAGTGCCACACCAGCCTAGGTCCCCCCCTTTTCTTTTTCTTTTTTTTAATTTTTTTTACCGGTTTATTGTATAATTTTATTCGTATATTAATACAAACTTAATTTTTTAGGTTTATACATATGCCTATATTTCAACTTATATATTAATATGAAGATATATTTTTTTTTATAATTTATACATGTGTCTATATTTTTACTCGTATATTAATAAGATGGCCTATTTTTTTAATTTATACATGTGTCTATATTTTAACTTATATATTTACATGAGGACCAATTTTTTTTTTAATTTATACACATGTCTATAATTTTACTCATATTTAATACGGAAATAAATTTTTGTACAATTTGTACACATGTCTATATTTTTATAATTTTTACGCAATTGCGACTTGCTTTTAAAAAAAAAGAGCGCAACAGACTCACCCGTCCGTATGCACGTGTATCATGCAAGAGCATTCGATTCATCTCTTGTAACCTATATAGAATGAGATGTTCTTAGAACAATTAGTAATGATATAATTTTAGTTCATTTTCAACAAATGGAAAATAAATTATTTTCTTTCTAATTTTGATTGCTACAACTATTTTTAAAATAACTTCTTACTAAATACAATATTATTTGATTATTTCACAAAAAAAAAAAAAAAAGTTGCCCCACTAATATTTTGAGTCCAGATCCGCCCCTGCCCCTCGTGTGAGAGTAAAGATATAAAGATATTATATATTATGTTTGATTTTATTTTATCTTTTTAAAAGTTCGGTATCTAACTTAAAGACCAACTAATTTAAGAGATCAATCTAATTTGCTTAAAAATTTAAAGTCCAGGGCAAAGCTATATATTTAAAATATGATTTTAACCGTCTGATACTCTGATAGCAATAATCTGATAACAGGTTACTCGATCAAACTTAATATTATTATATATTCCATTGTTCTAAGGTTTGGTCACTCAAAGTAAAGTGGAGAGGGAATCAAGTAAAGATGAGTAGAAGGTTAAAGTCTATACATAGGAATATAACAATATCAATATGAGCATCGATCATTTTCAATAGGGAAGACGCGTGCGGTGTGAAAAGGATAGAATAAAGTGTAGTTTTAGACGTGAACTTGATGGCCTAGCTTTAAGATCAGATACTAGAAATTAAAATCCCGTGTGATTCAAGAAATGCTAAAGAGATGCAAAAGGTTCAAGGGTCACGAAAAGAAGCATGTATAGCTATAGCAATTTGCAAGCTAATTAAATTATACACCCCATTGGTAGCTTTTAGGATTTTCTATATATAAATTAATATCTTAAGAGTTTCTTTTGCATGTCCTACTACCAACTATTCACGGTAGAGGTAGAATTAGAATATAAACATGTCCACTTGTCATTTTAATGCTATAAAAAATGACAGCTTCATAATTAGGCCCCCACATGAAGAGAAGATACGGGTAGCTTGTGTGTAATAAGAAGTTGCGTGAAATATTTACCTTATGGCCAATGACAAACTATTGTAAGAAAAAAATTGAGTGCACTCTCTCCCTTAATTGATACCGACAATATAATAGTAATAACAATAACAATAATACTCCCTAAAAAAAAAACAATAACAATAATATAATGATAGTTTTTTTTTAGGGAAGAATGTAATGATAGTTGAAAGTAGATGTAAATGCTCCTAGGATGTAATTGTGCTAAGCTGAGCATAATATACTTAAACCTTGAGTTATACTTCCTAATAATATTTTTTGGGCTAATATACCTGTTCATTTTTCAGAAATTTTTGCTAACCTAACAAGTTTGTCAGAATTGAGGAAAGTCAAATTGAATTTTTTTTCAAATTAAAATTTCAACAAATTGCTGAAACATAAATATGTTTTATATGTGAAAAACTCAAATCTTAAGTAATCCATAACTATTCGTTTTTCTTTTGTATGAACCGAGTGTTCTTTGTCAGATAGAACCAAAATGGACGGCAAAGTTCTGTCGAGAGATTTAACGTTGATGCATTCACATGTCTAGATTCGAACTAAGTACCTCGTATTTCGTTTTGATAACTCAAAGATTTGGTCATTGTTAAAGAAAACTCAAACTTGTGTTATTCAGTATTCTTGATTTATCTGGAATAATTTCAAAGAAACTCAAATATTTGGTTATCCTGTATTAATTTATCGTTTAAGATATTTCAGTTTTCTTAAAAATAAAAAAAATAAAAATCCCAAAATCAATGAATACTAACTTTTGGAAATCTATTCCAGCAAAGTGCATGAGTAGAAGAAAATACGCTTAATAGCAGTTTTCCTCCCTAACTTTCACAAAGTTACGATTTTGGCCCCTTAAGAAAAAAAACTACAAAATCGCCCCATAAATTTTGCAACTGTAGCAGTTTTAGCCCCCAATTTTTGGTAAAAAAAAAAAAAAAAAAACACGTGGCACCTCACTTAGGGTGCCACGTCAGCGTGGACCAAGTCAAAATTGGCTTTGGGGGCCAAAACTGCCACAGGTGCAAAACTTAGGGGGCGGTTTTGTAGTTTTTTTTTCTTAGAGGCCAAAATCGCAACGTTGGGAAAGTTAGGGGGTTAAAACTGCTATTAAGCCAAGAAAATATCTAAAAACTTGGGCAAAAAATTGTGTCAAATGAGAAAGGTGGGATAGAGATTTAAATAAAATGAATGTTGGATCGTGAAGAAAGTTTGGAGATCATTGTTAAATCAAAAACAACTACACAAGTGAGTTGTACGTCATATGTTTACCCAAAACCGAAAGAGATTAAGTATATTAAATATATGAGTTCTATCGTTTATATTTATTCAGCATTTATTTTTACCATTTAATATAGAACTCTTAACTTAAACTTGTCACAACAATGTAGGGGTATGAAGACCAACAATGTGGAAGCAAACAAAACTGCAACAGCTTTGCTTTTAGTTTTGAGACTATGTATCATTCCAGGTTACATTGTCTTTGGCCTACTTCAATATTTACTTATCTCGTACTCCTTTCCTTTCTTTCACTAGCAGTCCATTCCAATAATCAACATCACATATAATTTGGTCAAAAGCAAAATGCATGATCTTTTGTTTGAACGGCAGTAATGCAGTATGATCATTCACAATTCAATGGGAACTCTCGATTGGCTCTTATCTTGGACAGTGGACACTGACATAAAGCACCCACTTGTTTAATGTGCTATTGGTTTTCATCAGATTAATTAGTTTACTGTCATCATCAAACCAAACAATCAAATTACCATGGCCCGAAAGGAGGAGAAACAAGTAATTCGCCACTTTTATAGACAGTTTTAACAGAAATATTCAGAAAATAGAAAACAATATATAGTGAGAAGAAAAAACATTTTATCATGCAGCATTAGTCGTTATGAATTTTTATATATGATCTACAGTTGGTGATAATGGTGGGAAACAAGGAGGCTAGGACTTTTTTATTTTTTTGACAAAAGGATGCTAGGAGTTATGGACAGCTAGTTAAAAATATGCACCATTATTCATTATGAGTTTATATCTCATTACCATTTCTCATGGTTTAAAAAGGCCAACAATTATCATGAGTTGTTAATTACAGTTTACACATTTCTTATATTTTTTTTTATGATATTCGTGTTTTTTAGTTGCTAATTACGTTTTACACATTTCTTATATTTTTTGATGATTTTGTGTTTATCTTAATTTAAAACATTCGACCGAGATAAATAAAATCTAGTTTGAAGCTGTTATAGTAAGATTGAATTTAGGTATTACCTAAACAATTCAACCAATATGGTGAACTTATTTTTTGCAACAATGTGAAAGTAATGAGAATGTCAAAGGGATACATGAGTTGAATTTGAGATCAAGCAGTTTAAGAGGAATGGCTGGAGTGAACAAATATCATACATATTCTGACACTCTAAACGTTGTCCAAAAGGTGAGGTTTCTTGGAAATATTTTTTTTTCTATGACAGATATAGTTCAAAAGATCCACAAAATTGTTCTAGAGGATTGAATCCAATAATTCATCTCAGGATATCAATTACTTTGTGGGAATTATCGTACGCTTTGCAAGCGAATTCAAGAAGAAATATGAAATATAATATTGTCACAATCCAGATTGAAGCCAAATCAAGAAATTAACAGAATGTCCAAGAGAGAGTAACATTGAGCAGAGGGATAATTAAAAAAAAAAAAAAAAAAGAATGAATACAAGTCAAAAGACCTCTCTCAAACTTGCTTTATACTTCACTCACTATTTGGACTTATATATGAGTTTGATAACATTGGCAAAATGTTGGTATGATGTTTGGTGGTACAAGTGCATCGTTTCCAAGTAAAAACAGGTTTCAAACTTCAACATATTATAGGTAAATTATCATTCTCTTTTGAAGGCTACAACTTCAAGGAAACATTACAAATTTTGATTCCACAAAAGTTAACCAAGGTTTTCGTACATGAGAAATATGTACCTGGTCGGACTTTTGAGACATCAAATTACTCGCAAATATCTAAATATTAAATATACAGTGGCAAATGCTAAAGTGACATGTTCAAAAAGATTTGCCCACCGCAACTTTAACACAACTAAGTACATAGTGTTTTCCTTCTAACCACTTGGGAGCAATATGTAAACAGATTGCACACAAGCCTCGCTGGCCTTTCATGCATACAATGTTTCATCAGTGCCTTGAACGGTTTCTTAGCCTGAAATGTCAACTTTCTGAATCAGTAAAGAATGATTGAGATGATGAGGAGTAAACCTCTGAGGCACAGGAAAAGAAAGACATTAATTTCACCTGGGAGAACGAGAATAAGGAGAGCATGAACGATGCGGAGAACGAGTGCGAGAAGGGGACCGAGAACGGGTGCGATTAGGGGACCGAGAACGGGAGCGAGAACTTGAGTGATATCTTCTGGAACCCCTGCTTCTACTTGGACTTCTACTACGCCTGTACCTTCTGCAGTTAATCATAATATTAATTAAACCAGAGGAAAACAAAGCAAGGGCTTGCAAAAATAGCATAATTTTATTAACGGGTAACCATTCACTATTCCATTTTGCTGAGAAGTCATAACACCTTGATGGTTAAGGTGTTCCAATAAAGTTACACAAATTACAAATCCTAGAGTATACAAGGTGTGATAAAATACCTTGGTGGGGAACGACTGTAACTCCTGCTGCGGCTGCGACGCCTATACCTACTCAATCGACTAGTTTCAGCAAGCTTTTCTTGCCTCTGTCGCTCCTGTTCTCTTTTCTTGGCTTGTTCTGCAGCAGTGTCTTTTTTGACTGCAAAAGAAAAATAATGATCTACATCAGAAAATGTTGAAGTTCATTTGATTTGAAGTTGAGATAAATTATTCAAACATTCGTACTTTGTTTGTTCAGTTGCTTATTCATGATCCTTTTAAGTCTCTCTTGGGGTGTTTCTTTCTTTTCCCCTGGTTGAGGTTTTAAGAGCCCTCCAGAACCACTTGCCTTTAACTTTGCTAGTGCTGAGCCTGAAGGTGTGCTGTGGAAAAGAGAATAGCAATAAGCAGATAAATAAAAAAATTCAGATATTTTAAAAGAAGCTGAAACAAATATCCCATTGTAATAATAAATTCCGAAAGAAAAAAAAAGGATATAGAATAACTTTACAGTACCAATGATCGAATGGCAGTATTATTAACTGTTTAATGAACATAGAATTAATGCTGATGCAAAATCTAATGGCGAATAGAGCATACAATGTTAGACAACTGACACAGAATACTGAGCCCTGCATTTGGAGAGTGTGCTGTGTACACGAGGAGATGTGGGATAATGGAGCAAAAGAATCAACCAGCTGTGGACATGTCAGCCAAGGGGGGTCAGCTGGTAAGGTATTGTTACAATTATTATGTTTTTTTTTAAAGGTTGCTATTCTGTTCTGTTGTTTCTTTGGCATATTTCTGTGGTTGTTTTCTCTTGCTATCTGAGTATCTGACATTGGCAGAGGAGACAATTTATCGGGAACATTGAATTATCTCTTGAGGGAACTTGTTTGTTTTGTGGAAACAGAAAACATTTCATTTGCACGAGCTTAGCTCTGGGGATTGATGTGTACGGATTTGCTGAATCACTTTTAGACACCTTGTGTACATCTTTAAGAATGCAATGAATTTTTGTATACATCTTTAAGAATGCAATAATTTTTTTTTTCCTAAACAATATAGTTCTACCATTCCTAACAGATGAAACCACAAAAACCATTTTAATACTCTATTCACATTCACATATACACTGTTGGGTGATGGTATACCTTACGGGTGGCTTCAAGACTTTAGCACCTTTATCAACGGATACACCAGAAGCAGGATCGACATGCAATGCTTCGAGTATACAACCAGATGATGACCTGCAATACAGTAGAGGTATCAGATAAAATAATTGTAATATTTACATGCAGCTACAGGTAATTATGCAAAATTCATTTCAGGGAACATTGAGCTCCAAATAGGAAGCCTCCTCCATCTTCCTCTTGGCAGCTACCCTGACAATCCTAGTCATGATCTATTCTAAAACCATAAATAATTGGTTCAGGAAACAATATGGGTGATATGCTGCGCAGAGAAAAGACTGTCCAATCAATCTTGGCAATAATTAAAGGTCCAGTGCTCCGACCGGTTTAATGTATCAACTCGAGATGTGGGAGATCGCGGTGGAGAAAATCCTTCACGCCTAGTTCCATCTGCTTCTCCAGAGCCCCCAAATTCAGTTATGTATTCTATTTTAGGAGTCTTTGGTTTGCTTCGGAGAATATCGTCAGAATGACTGCTCCGTGAATAACGCCTTGCATAGGACGGGGAGTAGGACCGTGATCTGGACCTTGACCTGCATATTGAAAAGGTCAGAAATACCAAATAAATTCTCCTTAACGAGAAGAATGAGTAAAATGGATAACGCATATGTGCTCAAGGAGTGCTAATGCTATACCTTCTAGAACGAGAATAAGCTTCGTAAGTAGGACTTTGCCTTGATTCCCTGCATGTATATATTGAGTCAACCATTAAGACTAGTATGCAAGAATAATCCGCTATCCATTTGTCAGTGGGAGCACAATTTCAGATATTCTTCGTTCAATCGGAAGCAGAAAAATATCAATATTTTCTACCGGTAGGGGTCCTGATGTAGCACACGAGTTCCAGGTATCCGTGTAGCTTCTCGCTCTCTCTCTCTTTCAACTTGAGAGGCCTTCCTTCTTTCCTTACGACTCAGTTTCCTCTACAAAATTTATAAGATATACCAGTCAAAAAATCCTACACGGTAATCTCAAAATATCAGCAAAACTATTATTATTCATTCTTATCAAGAACATTTCCACTTACAATTGCAGGATCACCTTTGATTATCTCCTTTTGCCTTTTTTGTTCCTCTTTGGCTTTCTTATCCATGTAAACAAGCCAACCATACCTTTTGACCCCATATTCTTTTGCAATTATCTCCATCCCTTCATCATTGCTATCATCGCTATTAAAATCCTCATCATCCTCGTCATCTTCGTCTTCCTCATCATCGTCATCTGAAATCTGAGATTCCTCTTTACCATTTCCGTCGTATGAAAACCCAACCTGTGAGTAAGATCCTTTGGTTGCAGCAGGCTGTGACACATTAGATCTACAAATGAAACATGAAAACAAACAGATAAGTTTATATGTTACTTGCTCAAAAAAAAGTTTATATGTTACAAAGTGTGCAAACAACACATCATATAAAGCTGCAAATTATAGATCTACGGACCAGTTCAGACCATGCAAGAATCAATAGACAAATTCAAAATCAGAAGATATGATAACAAATTCACAATCAAATAACAAACTGAAGAATCACAAAGTCCAAAATTACTACATAAAGAAATAGACAATTATGGCTGGACGGAGTTCCCCTTGTTAGAGTTGGACTAAACTTTGTAAAGCTAATTTTTAGTTCATCTAAGCTGTGGCTTCATTCACCTCATCAGTCTCTTGGATTCATAGCAAACTTACAACACATTTGCGTTTGTTATATAGTTTGTGACTGTCTATAATGAGAACAATGGGGCTGACGTGTTCATGTTTGTTGAGTGCATATTTGGAGTCGAGTGTTACCGCTGAGGATAATAGTTTGTACAGAACCAACGCTTGTCATTTAACATGTATTTTGAATATTTGCAAAACATTGAACCACTGTCTTTTAGGCATATCGAGGAAAATTGATTATAATGTTTCAGAATCACCTAAATAAGTTTCTGATAAAAAGGGAATCACCTGAATTTACATGAAAACAATTTTCTGGTCGCGTTAACTCAATTCTGAGGTCTAGAGTTGTAAACTCAAACAATACTACAAGATAACTCGAGAGTTTGACAATAATGGAAATAATGACTCAAAATAATCAGTAGCGCATGGAAGCACAATATTGTTAGCATATGTTGCTTAACCATCTGATTATTTGCATTAAGAGCAAAAAACAAACCCAGAACCAACAGCTATTTACAATTTTATTTTTACACACCATGCATATAAAGATATATGGATACATCAATGCTTTGCTCAGATATGACATGAAACAGTCAGTTAAAAATGCGTGGAAATAATCTCCCAACCTGTCTGATGCAAATGGAGCAGCAGCCTTGGCCTCCATCTCTAGATTTACATGTTGCAAAGCGTCCTCGTCGGTAACTGTTACCATTAAAAACCAAGTTTGTGAATTTAGCTATGAAACTAATCCCTGGATGTCAGGTTGGCCTGATTTCTAGAAACTTTTCCGTTCTATGGCATTATTATCAGGAAAAAAAGAATATTGAAGAGAAAGAGATACAAAAAACCACAATAATCAAACTGTTTATATTATGAGAATCAAACTCGTTGTCAAGAAATAAAGAAGTACCGACATCCTCTACGCCGATGCTTTATTAAATCCCGATAACGCTCAAAATTAACAAACTCTTCTAATTCTTCTTCCTCTTCAGACTTTTCCTGGACACGCCTAAAACTACTATCCCGAATGAAATCTAGGAGAGCACGCCCATCAAATCTGCAAAGGTATAGATAGGTTTAGCAGTCGATTCTTTATTATTATTAAT
Source organism: Medicago sativa (assembly GCF_051527215.1). NCBI lineage: Eukaryota > Viridiplantae > Streptophyta > Magnoliopsida > Fabales > Fabaceae > Medicago > Medicago sativa. The sequence continues at coordinate 9,314,516 of NC_140753.1, forward strand.
TAAATCAAATACATAAAACAAGAATTCACAGAAACAGTAGAAAAACAGCAGACCTGTCAATCAAAATATCTTGTTTCCCATTCCAGGGTATCCTGAGGAAAAAATGAATTATAAGATCAATTGTCAACCATAAACGAATTATATGTTTTACTAACAAAAATTCAGAGGATACATTTTTTTTAGATAAACCAAGAGCTTGCAATGCTTCAAAATGCCAAATCCCAACTAGGTTTGCACCCCAAAGAGAAAGGGCGGAGGAACCCAAGCAAAATTAAGAAAAGCGGAAAATAGGAAAATTAAATCTATCTACAAAGTATTCTTGCCTGACATAGTCGGGAAGTGAATCCCACTAAAAAGCCGGACAAGGAATGCCCATGATTTGCTAACCTATCGGCACAATTATTCCATTCTCTTCGAATATGAGAATAGATAAATTAAAAGCCTTTTAGCTTGATCAAACAATTATTTCAATTGTTTCTTAACCTCCAGGGTATGGCAGCAGAGTTTGAGAAAGCTTGAATTGCCACCATTGAATTACTCTCAATCCAAATTCCATGTCACCCTTTCATCAATGCATATAGGAGACATTTTACGCTTTTACCATTTAATGGAAGAAAAAAAAACTAACTTAATTACACTTTTGGTCATCAAATTGTTTTGGTCCCTAAATTATTACATTTGTTTCAATTTTTATCTCAGCCTTTTTTCCCCAGAAAATGGTGATTTTGGCCCAAAAGTGGCAAATTAATGTCCCAATTTTGATCATGAATAGAAAACTCCACTATTGCTGCTAAAAATCAAACTTTTGGGACCAAAAATCATCATTTTAGGGCCAAAAACTTGATCAGGTGCAAAATTGCAACAAATGTGATAATTGATGGACCTAAAAGCTCGATTTAAAAAAGAGAGGACCATTTTCGTGAGCAAAAACAAAATGATAGGGTAAGCCTTATCATTACCAGAAATGCATACTGATTAAATCACCTCACTCATTGTACTAAAATTATGATCCAAACATACAAAGAGTATCAACAAAAAAATTATCTTTACATAACATTTCAAACCAATGAGCTTATTTTTTTTCTCCCCTTACGTTGAATACATCAATTCCTCCAGAAACAGTGAAATAAACAAATAAATTATCTTATTTGAAGTAGGAACCATCTAAAAGATCCTAAATTACACCATTAATCCCAAATTATAGAATCAATTTTAAAAATTCTAATTTTTCATGAAAAGTAAAAATATAGAAAAAATGGAGAAGGAATATAGAAACTAACAATCCTTGTTGATCTTCGGTGGCTTGATAAAGCGCGTCATCACGATAAGCACGAGAACGAGAGCCAACGACTTGAATTGATTGCACAGGATCACCGCGACGTTTTGCAAGGTAAACGGCACGTCGTTGAGCTCGTTTTCGAGCAGCGTCCATCATGTCATGGACCTTCTTCTCCGACCTTCTTGCCTCATGCCACATCTTCCTTCCTTCAAATTCTCGCAAATCACAGAGCAATTGAAAGAGAAAACCCTAATTTTGATTTGATTTCCCACCAACCCGATGAATGAATGAATTTCCCTGACAATTGAGATTGATTTTGTTTTTTTTCAGAACAAAGTACAAACAAGAAATTTCTACAAACAATGATGTTGAAATTTCTTTCTTGGGCCTAGATTTGCAGATAGTTAGTACCTGAGGCCCAATAATAACCTTGCGGTCATTACTTTTCGGGAATTACTTTTCCCACCCTATGGTTTTCCTCGCGCCCTATTTTTTCCAAAAATGCCCTTGAATTTCCGGATTTTATAATCCGGAATGGTGTTTTCCTTTGTGAAAGGGTGAAAAAAATGAGTTACGGAGTTTTCCGGATTTTGTAATCCGGAAATCTCAAAAAATATGGTGCATTACATGATTTTTTCGGATTACATAATCCGAAAACCCCCTAAACACCCTTTTTTTCATGGTGCTGATGCAATCCGGATTACGTAATCCAGACAGCACCAGCACCAATTTTTTCATATGTAAAGATACCAACAAATATGCACTCTGAGATGTCTCTGTGGACAAATATATCATATTGAGTACTCACAGTGTTGTGATGTGCTATGGTGAGGCTTGAATGTGCACATATATTCAGTCTTTCTCTAAATGCAACGGTAGGTCCCAATGAAAATAACAAGTCTCAGACTGTAAATTATACATGATAGAAACTGAACTTGTTGTTTCAGTGCAAGTGGAACACCTCAATCACTTGGTGAGACAAGAACACATTGAATTATATCTTAAGCAACTCCCTACGATTCCAGTTGCCATGGAAATGTTGCTGGTTTTTTGAGTGAGGTATATGTAGAATATATTAATGTAATATTTGTGGTTAATATTCGACGGTGCGGCGGAGGGTGGTGGTTGAAGGTCATCGCGGAAGACGACGAAGGAAACCGGTGGTGGGCTGTGTTTGTGTTGTTCGCGGTGGAGGGATGTGTAGTTTTTCCTGCTCAACTGTTTTTTTCATTTGCTCCATGATTTTTACATCCAAAATTCCATCATTTATACTTTTTTTTCATGGTGCTAATGCAATCCGGATTACGTAATCCGGAATGCCCAAGGACATTTTTGGAAAATTTACAGGGCGCGGGAGAAGGCCATAGGGTGGGAAAAGTAATACCCTTACTTTTCTCACACTATAGTCTCTCATGTGCTCTATTCGAATTTTAAAATCTGAAATATTTCAATGTGTTTTTGAAGGTTTTTATAGGATGTTTATGCCGTTTGAATTTTATAATTCAAACTGTATAGGACACGCGAGAAACTTATAGGATGAAAAAAGAAGCATTCTAATGTTGCCTAATTGTTTTTGGGCTTTAAAGTATCCACTTCCCTCTATTTGCTCCAAAATCAAACAGCCGTTGATTCTAAGCGGTGGTTAGCTGTCTTTCGCTCATATAAAGATAGTTAAGTCAGCTAACTATTGTTGGAGTATTTTCTTTGATTTATGGTGTCCGAAAGCAACCATTAATTGTTGGGTTAATTATGTTTCTAGTCCCTATAAAATAGCGACCTTGTAAGTTTAGTCCCTACTTAAAATAGCATTTTTAGTCCCTAATTTTGTTTTTCTGCACTGAGTATTAGTCCCTACTCAATTCAAATTTGTTTAATTTATGCTTAAACTCTTAAATTTTTGAACAATTTTTTGCAGACATGTTTAGAACATTACTAAAAGTTCGTCCGCAAAAAATTATCGCAAAATTTGATTTCTACATCCAGATTTTATTACTTTTTATCTTTAACTTTTGTCGTTTTAAAAAATTCATATTTAATTCATTTCATGTCAGAAAATTCTAAATTTTAGTAAATGAACCTTTCATAGTGTTCTAATCTTGTCTCAAAAAAATCGTTCAAAAATTTAAGAGTTTAAGGATAATTAATCAAACTTTGTTTTAGCAGGGACTAAAATTATAAGTAAATTTTTTTTATAGGGACTAAAAATGCTATTAAAATTAAGTAGGGACTAAACTTACAAGGTCGCTATTTTATAGGGACTAGAAACATAATTAACCATTAATTGTTTAAAGAACAAAGTTTTTATATTTAAACTAGTTTTACATTGAGGTGTTTGATAAGAAATAGAATTGATGTACGGTAATTATTTTGAACAATGTAAAACTAATTTAAAATTGATTTTGAAGTTATCTATATGATGGATTTCTAAACTAATTTAAAATTGATTTTGAAGTTATCTATATGATGGATTTCTATTAGATAATGGTGTAAAACTAGTTTATATTATCAATGCATAATTAGTAAACTCAAAGAAAAACATCATATTGTATCATTATCATTTTTTAAATTTAATTTAGGGTTCTCTTTTTATAAGTATGCATCTAGACTATACAAAACATTCGATTTGCCAGCAAAGTGTGGGGGGTTTTTGCTCCCTTTGTAATTAATCTCATTTTTGTTTTACCATATAACAATAGTCGGATTGCTTTGCTCACATAAGCAAATGAATTTTTACGAGGCGTGTTATATATACAACCAAAATTTGGACAACATCCTATAGCATCGTGAGTGCATGCAAATCGAAATCGGTTGAAAAGTATTACAAGTTGTACAATTTGATTGTTCATAATTATTTCTCATTTTTTATTACCTTTGTTGACAAGTTGCATTTTAAATTTGAAATATGACAATATTCATGTATTCTTCTTTGCATGGCTTCATTGTGAAAAAGTATTTGGTGTGTTGTTCTAATTAATTGAGTGTGTGCATTTTTATAATGAGATTCAGTTTGTATTTGTTGGATACTTGGATCAAGACTATGTTTGATAGCAACATGAGAGTATCTTTCCAAAATAACGAGACTTGCACATGAAAATGACGACTATGTACTAATGTACATAAACCCATATTCAAATTAAAAAAATTATGTCAGATTATAATTCGGTCGCTTTCATGATTAAGAATTTATTAATACAACAGTTTTAGAGTACCATTTTTTACATGCAAATGTGCTAATACTTTATTTTATTTATCTTTTACAAAAATTAGTTTATTAAAATGAGGAGAAAATGTTTTTTTTAGGGAAAAAAAATACCACTCATATATGATCCAATTCAAACTATTGAGATACTCTTTTAAAAAAATATCACTCATAAACATTTTATAAACTTCAAAACATTATTTAAAATTATGATTAATTGTATATACACCAAAAGTCATTCACACATGGTGTTTCGGTTAGTAATTTGGTGTAAATAAGATACCGTTCTCTTTGTAGAATTGTAGGGAGTAGTCTTTCAAGGGGTGGCACTTTAGTGACTTTGTGTTGGGTGATTTTGGTAACTTTAGTGTATTTTAGAAGAAAGAGAGTGATGATTGAATGATTAAAATAAATTATTTTGATGAGAGAGAATTATTGGTTAGGAGAGAGATAGAGACAAAGACACCCAACGACACCAAAGCCAAAGGCACTAAAGTGCTCCCCTCTTTCAAGCCAAATAATATGCCACGGTAGGCGTCAAAGTTCTATGTCAAGAGTTTGAACATTGATGCACTCTTGTGACTAAATAAGAACCCACAACATCATGTTAACCTAAAAATCACTTGAACCATCTCACCAAAACATCTTTAGGTCATGATATCTTTATGCTAAAACAAAATTTAAAGACATATTTGGATGTCAACAGTGCATTGCACTAATACTGAGATATATACTGCATTCATCTCAAAATAACTATCACATTTGCAAAAAATATACTCCCTCCGTTTCAAAATGAGTGTCGCTTTAGCCAAAAATATTTGTTTCAAAATGAGTGTCGCTTTCAGTTTCCAATGCAATAATAACTTTTTCTTTTCAATTGTACCCTCCAATTAATACTCTGTACACTACTTCCAAAGTATTACTTTTAAAACTAACCAATAGTTAATAAGGATAATTTGGTAAAATAATTATTCTCTTTCTCTTAATCATTGCATTTATTAATATGTGTGTAAACACCTAAAACGACACTCATTTTGAAACTGAGGGAGTATTTTTTTAAAATGAATATTGTTTTTAGTTTTCAATGCAATGTTAATTTTGTTTTCTTGTTATGCAAGCCAATTAATATTATATGATCGCTCTGAAGTCATTAATAATTATATTTCACTTTATATTATTAGTAATGGTGGATACATCAATGCTTAAGAAGAAGGATTTTGTAAAACTATCATTATTAATATTTTCTTTATGCATGTGAAATAACAAAAATGATCCACTATTTGTAGAACGAAAGTAGTAATTGAATTATCGCATGATACTTTTTATACTATTAATAGCTCATCCACTAAACTCTAAAGTAAAATTGTCATGTAAATACATCGTAGAAGTTAGTAGGCTTCAAGAACATTCACTTTACTAGACCATTGACCTGTGCTATCGCACGGGTCCTACCACGTAGAAGTTAATCGAATCAATGAAAATAATATAACCATACATAGCCGATAGAAGTTTTATATCATACACAACAAAATGAAATGGTAGCATACATAACAAAAAAGTTTGAACATTAACCATCAAGAATCATTACGAAAGACTTCGTGATAAACAACATTTGAGACATGGTCACTACATGATTAATCAAAGACTACATAATTAATCAAAGAATGGTTGTATTCTCACAACTAAGTGGTATTTAAATAGGTAATTGGCAATTCTCTTTGTTAGTTTCAAATGTGAATGATCATAGTCTTCTATTGTTAATAATTACTATTGATTGCAGCCATAAAAGCAATTAGAGCAATAGTAATTGATTAGCATAAAATTGAATCAATAGTAATTAAAGCGATTAATAAGGCGTAATTGGTAGAGCTATTAATAGGGCGATTAAAGCTATTGCACATAAAATCAGTAATTCGATTTGTGCGATAACTACGTCATAATTGCTTTTAATAGATAGTAATTGGTAGAGTAATGCAAAAAAGCAATTAAAAACAATTCTTATACGAAAATAAAACTGAATAGTGCATAAAAGCAATTGAATAGTCCAAACGAAGAGCATCAAAAAAAGTGTCATTACCGTAAATAATGGAAACAGAAAATTTAACAAAAAAATGCTTTGCATCAATTTTTGTCGTGATGCAATATTTTTTTTTGCTAAATTTCCTGTGCATATTGATGCAAAGCTCTTCTATATAGCGTGACAAATGTGTTTAACATATTTTTCGTGGTTATTTTTTGTTATTGGACCATATTTGATATATAGTATATTTGATTAACTTATCCGTGTATTAAGTTTTTCGTGACCAATTGATATAAGTTCGTCATAATTGCTTTTAATAGGTAGTAATTGGTAGAGTAATTAGTGCACACTTTTAAAAGCAATTAAAAGCAATTCTTATACGAAAATATGCAGGTTAAAAGTTTTCAATTGCCATTAACTACGATTTCAAGCCATTAACTACGTTCTTAATTGCCATTAACAGTGTGTCATTAGTTTTTAATTGCATTAAAAGTGTGTTATTTGTTTCTAATTAGCATTAAGTAAGTCCTATGAGAGAAAGTAATGAGTTTGAGAATATAGATTGAATCAACGGGTGAGATTAAAAGCAATTGAAAGCAATTCCTATACGAAAATAAAATTGAATACTTGTTAACAAAATTGCACATAGCCCTAAACTGCTTGATCTTAAGACACGTCATAAAGACAAACGGAGAGAATAAAAAAAAGTGTTATTACCGCAAATGATGGAAACAGTAAATTTAACAAGAAATTTTATTTTGCATCAATTTTTTTCGTGATGCAATATATTTTTTGCCACTAAACAGAAAATTAAAGATGCCACGGCACGAAAAAGAGAGCAAACTAAATTGGAAAGACAATAACATAAACCGCATTACGTACTTTTTTTGCATTTTTTTACTGATGCGAAGGTGATAATATTTGAAAATAAAAACTAAATTATTCTTTCTTTCAAAGAAAAACTTAAACTATCACTAATAAAATACTCCAGTCAAGCGTTTATCAACGCTTGGATACGATAACATATTTTTTGATACGTGTTAATTTTTGAAATAAGTACGTAGTTAATTGCTTTTAATAGGTAGTAATTGGTAGAGTGATTAGTGCATAATGCATAAAAGCAATTAAAAGTAATTCCTATACGAAAATATGCGACTTAAAAGTTTTTAATTGTCATTAACGACGTTTTCAAGCCATTAACTGCATTCTTAATTGCCATTAACAGTACGTCATAATTAATATTCAAAATCGAATCAACCTTGATATGTGTTAATATTTGAAATAAGTACGTCATAATTGCTTTTAATAGGTAGTAATTGGTAGAGTGATTAGTGCATAATACATAAAGGCAATTAAAAGTAATACATATACGAAAATATGCGACTTAAAAATAATTCCTGTGAAGCACGAACATTTAACTTTAGTGGTAAAATTCGAGGGAAATTTCACCTTGAAACGCATATCTTCCTATCACTCTATATCGGATAGCACAGTATAGTGTAAAAAATGCTTGCGTGAAACATTGAAATGTCAGTAGAATAATGTGATAGGAATTAGCGTATGAGTGAAACAGTATAGTGTAAAAAATGTATGCGTGAAACATTTTCAATTGCCACTTTCTAAGGGATGTTTATGTTATTTATGATTAGCAATTAGTGTAGGGGTATTAGCAATTATTGTAGGGGATTGTTGACCGACTTGATTAGGCTTTAACACGTATTCAATTGCATTAACGAAGTGAGAGAACTTTTTTCAAGTTTGAATAAACGGATGTGATCAAGTGCTTGAACGGTTGAGATTACTCGAGCAATTAGTACATGTTTAGGAGGGAAAAAAGCTAGGGAATTAGGGCAAAGTAGGGAGGATTAGGGCAAACATGATAGCCAAGCAAGTCTAACTTTTATAATAAAGGATTTTCAACATTTAGTGCGTGTGACTCTCGTTGCTACATTTTTAAAACTAAAAAAACACAACTAACCACAATAACCAAGTCTAATTAATTAGAAAGAAATAAAACTTATTTTACTTGAGTTTAATTTTATGTTACTTGCTACCTCTAGCTAAAAAATGTTACTTGGTAACTTTCATATTTATGCGGCATTCAAACAAATGCTCCTTCCAACAAATGAATAATGTTTCGCATAGTGCATTTTTTTATGAAAGAAGAGAATTACAAAAGATTAAATGACTAATTTAGAGATACTACACCTCATTACGTTATTCCGAAGCTTAATAGCTAAAGAGGAACAACGAAATTGAAGAATCATCCAAGAGAAGGAACCACGTTGACCTAAGTTGGTAAGAAAATCAGCACATAAGTTAATCTCCCTGCAAATATGTTTTAATGACCAGACATTTCAATCTAAATGATAGATAATACAACAAAAAAATGTAAGAGGGGATTGAAGAGCAGCCACAATGTAAGTTGAAGTGTATTGTACAATCTGAAATCTGAATAACGACTTGTGAATTGCATTCTAAAAAAGATAATTAATAATCAAACTACATGCAAACTTACGATACAAGAAAACACAACAATGCTTACGATACAAGAAAACACAACAATGCATGATTTGTTTTGCCCACAGAGGTGCTGACGCTCTTTTATTTTGTACTTAAATAATGATCTTAATTTATACATATCAAAGATCTTATTTTTATGCTTATGTTTCAAAAAAAAAAACTTTATGCTTAGCTAATGCACCTATGCGGCATATCCGTACGAATATGCTCAATTGAATCAACACACCATAAGAAAAAGATGGCCTATATGTATTACGTAAGACCAATTACCTCTCCAAAAAAAAATGCAAGACCAATTAAATTGAGACTATTTCAAGAGGATTCGTGATGTGTCACTTAACCTAAAATATATATCTATCATATTGGCAAGTGTTTAATTATTCTGAATTATTGGGTTTGCTAAGAAATATTCTCGAAGCACTCTTTAACAACTATAAGTGGTAAGTTTTTTTTTTTTATTTTTTTTTATAAAAATATGTATATCAATGTATTGAAAATTGAAGTATTTAATCTTTTTAAAGAATAATTTTCTTAATCTGAAATTCAGGAGTGGACAGAGGACACTCATTACTATTTCTCTTTATCATTTTATAAAAATAAAATAAAAAATATGTTATTGATCTCTTAGTTGAACAAGGTTGCTTTTTAGTCAATGTTTTTAATTTATTCTATGTTGATGGAAACATTGTTGGACGAACATAAAATTGAAATGTTCGATCGAATTTGAAACATTGTTGGAAATAAATTGTTTTTAACTATTATTTTAATGTTGAAAACAAATAATTGTATTGTATTGAAAAAATCGCAACATCGAACCAACCCAAACCGCGTTAGTTTAGTCGGGTTTAATTTTTATTTTAAAAACCAATAACAACCAAACCTTATACCACTAAGCGTGGTCGGCAAGATGAATCAAACTACGTCATAGTTTTCTATAAAAAAAAAACTAAGTATTTTTCCAACTCATTTATCTCTAGATACTTCATAATAGCTTTTCGTATAGTTTTTTTTAGGTCTATCTCTACCTCTAACTATCTGACTTCTGTCCATCTGATTTACCCTCCTTACTACAAAATCCACATGTCTTCTCTTTACATGCTCAAGCCACTTAAGTATAGATTCTACCATCTTTTCTACTATATATGTTACCCCAACTCTCTTTCTCCAGTGTTGTCATTTCTAATTCTATCTCGTTTAGTCTTACCACATATCTAACGCAACATTGTCATCTCTGTTACGTTTATTTTATGTTGTGTTGGTTCTTTACCATCCAACATTCTGTCTCGTACAACATATTGCCGGTCTTACCACAGTTCAATAAAATTTTCCTTCAATTTAAGAGGTATTTTCACATCATATAAAACACTCTAGGCACTCCTCGATTTCAATCATCCAACTTTGATTCGATGATTTATATCTCTTTTTATTTCTCCGTTGTTTTATTCTATAAATAAAAGATATTTCTTGTATTTCTGCAGTCTTGGCATTTGATTTGTTGCCAGACTTTCATTAATGAAATTGTCTTTAATGTCAAAAATAAATAAATAAAAGATATTTAAACCGTATAACTTGTAGTATGATATGATATCCAGCCTCCATCTCTACGCTAAAAACACTTCGCCTCTTGCTAAAATTACAATCTATATAGTTTGTCTTACTTCTAATCAGACAAAAAACCATACATTTCTAAGACTTAACTTCAAGTCTTCAATCTCCCATTTAATTCATCTTTCAACTCTCCAAAGGAGACTATATTATATGAAGAAAAAAACAATCATTTAGGTGCTAACTTTTGAAGGAAGCCTTTATCCTCAAAATCAAGCGGTACATAAGAGATGCTTATCTGGAATGTCGTTAAGTAATCTCGCTAACTTCACGTGTAATAATTTATAATCGTCATTCTAGTATCAATTTCACATAAGATCTCCTATTAATTAATTCATCAATATAACTACTTTCTCCGTCCTTCTTCAAAAAATATTTTCTCTGTCTTAAACTATAAGTTATTCTGAAAAGGAAAACAAATCAAAATATAAGCTGTTTTACAATAACAAATAAACATTAACGTCAATTTTTCTATTATATCATTAACTATTTATTATTATATCTTCTCTCAATTCTTTAATTTATTTTTCTCATACCATTAATTAAGGATAATTTTGTAAAATATTATCTCCATCACAAATTGTATATCATTCTAGCAAAGTATCTTTATCTCAAATTATATGTCATTTTACAATATGAATTAGTACAAGTTTTTCTATTATGTTCTTTCTATTTATTACTCTACGTTTCCGCAATTCTTTTAATTTATCTTTCACGTGCCATTAATGAATGATATTTTTGTAAAATGACTCATATTTTCCCCTCTCAATGCAACATTAATTAAATTTTTTATTTTTTGTGAAATTACAAAAATGACATAAAATATAAGATAAAGAGACTAATTCATAATTTCTATTTTTCACACAAAGTTAATTACATCTTTTAACATGTCTGGAATAACCAAAACAATAATTTAAGATCGATGGAGTATTGTATTCTCTTTGCTTTGCTAGCTAACGTGATCGATTATCTCACTAAAGTAAACACAAAACAAATGCGTATTCACAATACCACAAAGAATGGGATGCATTGGTTGCCCTGTTAAGTAAACAAACAAATAATAAATACGATAATTCTACGCCAAGCAAAGAACCAAACAAGAAGACAATAATACAATCAATCTAAAAAGATTTTTTTTTATTTTTCTAGTATATATACCAAAAATAATATAAGAAAGAGAAAAAAAAACAGGTCATGATTACGTGGACCAATAAAAAAGAGGTAAGGGTTTCCAACTTGATCTACCACCTCACCACACCCTTAAATCTTTGCACTCTTCTTTCCCATTCAAAAAACCGCCGAATCCAAAACAAAACAAAAAAACCAAAAAAACCTAATAAGCCATAGCGTCTTCCAACGCACCGTGCGAGGTCCCTCGACCTCCGCACAACAACGCTCCGATGTCTGATCCCTACGCGCCGCCATCTCCACCACCTTCCTTTCTCTTCCACCGTCCACCACTGCTAAGGCAAGAATTCTCTTCTCCTCTCCTCAAGCAGCGATCGTGGTCGCCTGATCTTTACCGTGACGAAGCGTGGCTTCGTCGTAAAGGAAACTGGAAGAATCGGAGAAGTAAAAGCGTTACTGATGAAGATGTTGATGAACTCAAAGCTTGCATTGAATTAGGTTTTGGATTTGAATCTTCACCCGAAGTTGAAACTGATCGTCGTCTTGTTGATACTTTACCTGCTCTTGAACTTTATCATGCTGTTAATAAAAGTTATAATGATTCTCGGAACCCTAAATCCGCCGCCGTTACTACACCGTCTTCCTCCGCAGCCTCCGATCGTGATGGCACTCCTTCTCCTCGTGGCAGCCCTCGCACCGCCATCTTCGGCAACGGTAATATTTAATTAATTGTTATCATTAAATTCATTTCTCTATTTTCAAATTCTCAATCGATTATCTAATTAATTTCCTCTTAATTACTCTTAGAATACATTGAATTAATTCATTTTTTTCAAATTTTTGTTGACTGTGTCCGGTGTCTGTGTTTGTGCTTCAATTTTTTTAGTATCATATTGAATTAAGATCTATGGTGTTTATTTTTGCTGATTAAGTTTGTTATTATTGTTTTTTTTTTCTTCTGTGTTTTGTTATGTTATGAAGATGATGATCCACAAACGGTGAAGACAAGGTTGAGACAGTGGGCACAGGTTGTTGCTTGTGCGGTTCGTCAAAGCTGAATGATTATGCATGATGATTCTGGTGATGGCAATGATGATGAGCATGAATGGGGGATTATTGATGATTAACCGGAGAAAAATCCAACCATGGTTATTAATTTAACCATACAAGTTACAATCATGTGTGATATAAAATGACAAAATTTCACTACCAAACAGAACCGGCCACGAGCCTTTAGGGTTTGTTTGGGAGATCAAAGAAAGTGAAAGGAAAGATTGTAAGTGGAAAGATTGTTGAAGGATTGAAAGTGAATAGAAAGTGAATGGAAAGTGAGATGATTATTTGACCGTTTGGTATGAAAGAAAGAGGAAAGAAAGATAAAGGAAAGATAGATCTATGTTTATTAAAATGACATAAATATCCTTACATTAAAAATTGATATTGTACTATTACATAAAGTAACATATATTAATAAAAAACAAATAATAAATTAACGGTAGCATAATATTATATGGGAATTATTTTATTAACCGTTAATTATAAGAAAAAATGTTAATGGATGGGTGTATATATGTATAATAATAATAAATGTTGAATGCCACCAAAGTCACAGTGAAAAAAAGAACGCACATGCCATTGTAATTTTTTTATTCAAATAACAGCAGTATTGTAATTTTACCATTTTGTAACCCATGCCAAGCTTTCTTCCCTCATTTGAGCGGAAAGTTTTAACACATGGGCCCCATCAATAATTAAACTTTCTTTCCACTCTGACATGCAACCATGCAAGGGAAAGAATGATTTTCAACAACCTTTCTTTCCTCTTTGCTTTCTTTCCTTATTGCTTCTGCAGTACCAAACACACCCTTAGTTTAACCAAACCCAGATTGTTTTGGTACCTAAAGTAGTTGATGTTATTATTGATATGTTACTTGCTGTCGGTAGCTCTTGTTTTTTAGTTTTGTACTGTTATTGTCTAAAATGTGACTGTGGTAGATTTTTATGTTTTTTATATAGTATAATATAATACAAGATGCTAGAAGTACAGTACTAGTTTCGTTTTGTGTCAGAAAGAAAGACGGTGTGTTAAAGATGTTACTACTACGTGGTTGAAAATCCCCTGCTGCTCCTTTTTGGTATTCATTGTGTAGGTGTGGATGATCAGCTTGAAAAATCAATGTCAATTATTGTGATTTTGTGAAGCTAGAAAATATAGCTTTTGTCGAAATGACGATGACTCATTCCAACTACGTGAATTTTGCGGTTCATCCAAACACGCATATTATTACACTAAAGATTTCTTTGGTGTGTCACAATTTGTTCGCAGTCTAATTCATTCTTCGACAATGTAGTCGATGGTAGACCATGGCGAAGAGCAAAAAATTTGACATATCAGCGATGGCGGCATTGCCATCCTTCACACAATTGACCATGGAAGAACTGATATATACACCATTTTCGCATGAATGGCATGTAAGGACCAAATTGGTCAATACTCATTGTTATTATTCTTTTTGGTTTGGTCTTGCTGTTTGGAATTAGAGAATCTAACGCAAGGCCAAGGAAAGAGTATAGTACAAAAATGACAGCCTTGCAACTCTGACCAAGGACTGACTCTCTAGCTTTCTAACTCAACTGGCTTGAAAGGCACTTGAGCTTGAAATTTCAACTTGGAAGCCAGCCTTCTAATTCTGTAATGTGAATAAGAATATGATCAATTGGGAACATTGGGCTGCTGCTTTCCTCTGTGGTATCTGACGACTCGTACTTTCTAGCCTGTCATGACTCATGTTCCACTAAATTTCCAGCTACCGGTTGCTTAGGTTAACAGGGAAATAAATACTCCCTCCGGTCCTATTTACAAGAGAATGTTGACTTTTTAGATACATTGAATAATGTATGTATCTAGTCAAGAACCTAAACCAAATACATAAATTATTTAATGTATCTAAAAAGTAAATTGTCTCTTGTAAATAAGACCGGAGGGACTAGAACCTTCGTTGACTTTGATATGGGACATTGTCAAGCAAATGAAGTCACTGACAGCATAATTATGTTTTTATAGAGGTTCTTCATTAATTAAACCCCAATTGTTACTGTGATGACGAATTAAAAAGCCACACATGTGTGCATGCGTGGGAAACATTCCCACCATAGAAAATAGGAAAATGTTAACTGGTGCTCCCGGGGCACTGGTTAAAGATGTTAAAAGAAGAAATTCTAAGTCAAAAAAGATACTTTTTAAGTTTTTAATGCATTGATTACACAACTATCAATGCAAATATTACTATATTTGCTTCCTTAACCAGTGCCCCGGAGGCACCGGTTAACACGACCCTAGAAAATATTATGGGAAAGAAATGCAAAATCCACACATTTTATAGGCTGGTGTTAGAAGAGCATATCATGAGGGTACAAATGTATTGGTATCACAATGTTGTCAAAAGTCTCATTGGATCGACGAGATAAAACCCAAACTTGAGTTTATAAGTGTGGAGACAAATATTCACTACTTCTCCGACGAAGCAGCTACAACTCCGTTGTTTGCCTCTTCACTACTTCTTCTTTTTAATGGTTCTATTTATTTCGACTTATTTTTCATTGCTTCTATAAATTGTCATCAGATATTTCTATTTCATGTTGATTGTGATCAATTTGTCAAAAATAAAAGGGTTAAATATGTTTTTGGTCCCTATAAATATACCAACTTTTCGTTTTAGTCCCTCTAAAATTTTCCTTCAACTTTTAGTCCCTATAAAATTTTCCATCTTCACTTTTGGTCCCTCTTTTAAAGTAAACTCATGTGTAGAATTCATATTTTTGAATAAAAATTTTCATAAAAATTCATAATATTATAAGAATCTTTCCCAAAAAAAATTAGAATTTTTTAACAAAACAAGAATTTAATATGAATTTTTATATTTCTTAAGGTTAAAAATTCATATTTAATTTGTGTTTTGTTGAAAATTTCTAATTTTTTTTGGGAATTTTTTTTAGCATATTTGACACATTTCTGCACATTTTCATTAAAAAATTCAAAAATTAAATTGAAATTCGGGACCAAAAGTGGTGATTGAAAATTGATCGTACCTGATCAGAAGGAGACTGTCGGTGCTTTGAATACGGTGGTTGGGACGGTGGTGGAATGCGTCAGGATGCTTCTTGGAGCGGATGGGGGGTGTGTACCTGCAGACACTCCGACACTCAAGTCAGTAGAGATCAGAGAGTGAGGGTTTTAGAAGGAGATAGAGTTCTACCTTGGGGACTGCGGTGAGTCCCCTATTTATAGAGGTGGAGGGCTGCAGAGCCGTTAAGGAGGCACACCTGGCTCTGGCGGTTACGAAATCGTGGGAAGTGTAACCGCCAGAGATTTTATTGCGGGAACGTGCACAACGTGCAAGAGAGACGTTGGGGTTCGTTTGAACCGGTCTCTTTGCTTCGTGCACCCCCCTTCAGGCGAGGGGGTACGTTGTGAGCAATAATGCCAAATGTGGAGTTTGGGCTTTGAATGATATTGGGCCTAAGTAAATGGGCCAAGAATCTCTTTGGCCGGTCCAGAACAGTAGCCCCCTAAGTCGTTGCTCTTGATAAATAGTGATGACTTAAGTGCGGGCGTTTTGCTCGTAAAGAGCCGATCTCAAAGGAAATTCAGTTGGTATGTACCCCCGTGCTAGAGGTAGAGATGGATCTCGTTAGCGGACTTATGCGTGCCTTGACTTGGAGGATCGTTTGCGAGGCGGACTGAGAATGCTGAGGCTTTGGGCCAGATAGGCTCACCTGTCTCGAAGCGCTTGTTCTCCCTTTAACGATGTAAGTTCGCCCGTCAATGTGGCGGAGTCCGGTATACGTATGTCCGGCGGTGAGATCGGATGGAAAGATTCCCTCATCAGGCAGTTTGGTCGGATGTCATTCCGTAATTAATGCCAGCATCTCGAGGAAGAAGTTGAGGGGACATGACCTTTGGTTTCTGAGTGACACGTGTGCAGGCTGTTAGTAGCACTTGAGTGCCTATAGTTTCCAGCGTGTTCTCGGGTTGTATTTCCGAGGTGTCATCATCACCGTTGATTGGATCCTGACGTTTGGAGAAACGTAGTGAAGGATCATAGCCCTTGGATGAAGGGGTATGATTGAATCTAGGCCGTAGAAGCAGTGCTTTAGAGGAGGAGTAGCGAGTGAAGGGATGCACCGGATAGATTTGTGACCTTTGGGTGGTTCGTGCAAGGAGTATAAATAGCTCCACTGTTGTTTTGGAGAGTCACTGTATTTTCGAATTTCTTAGAGACTTAGAGATTTCTCACAGTTTCCACAGGCAAAGTTCTTTCGAGTTTTCGCATCCCAACCGCAACTTCAATCTCTTCTTCCTCACAGGTAGAGTTCTGAGACTCGTTTCTTTTACTTTTGTATTTTAGTTTTTGTTCTGTTTTAGAAACCGTAGGAATGCATGCTTCTTAGGGCAGGAGTAGTTTGACTCGGTGGTTTCCGCCGTTGGTTCAGGCGTTTTCCACCGTGCATCAAAGAGTTTGCAGGTATGCCGTCTGTTTTCTGTTTAGTGTTTAGAGAAACGTTGGCGACAGGCTTGTGCTTCTAGGATTAGGGTTAGCCGTAGCGTAGGCCTTTTTCACTGTTTTAGAGTGCCCCCGGACCTTCTAGAATTTTTTTTTTGTGATTGAACCCCTTAGCTTCGGAGAAGACGATAGTGACCTTCTCCCTGTTTTCCTCCTTCCAGGTTTGATTGAGGTGAGAACTTAAGAGGGGACATAGGAGCAATGTCAGTTGATTCTTGGATAAACGGGGAGATCTTAGGGGTGGCATCCCAGTTTGCGATAGACGGCGCTGGGGTGGTTCCGCGTTGTCCAATAGGGAGGAAAGAAGATTGGGAGATCCTCCTCCCCAAGGCTGCGGACCGAGTATGCTCGCGTTTCCCAAGAGATCGTTTCCCCATGTATGAAGCGACTTTTAAGGAAGTGGGTTTTAGGCTTCCCTTTTCCCCTTTCCAGACCGGTGTTCTAGAGTGGCTGGAGGTGTGTCCCTCCCAATTGAGACCCGACTGCTTCGCCTATATGTCGGCTTTTGAGTTGGTGTGTCGCTTCCTCCAACTTTCTGCCTCGAGAGACCTCTTCTTTGCTATCTTCGCTGTCCGACGGAATCTGGACACCGATGGTGGTTGTAGCTGGGTGTCGTTTTGTCAGCGCACCTCTCTCTTTGAGGTTTTTGGTGCCGGTGTTGCCGAGTTTCGTGAGAGGTTCTTCCTGGTGAGGCCTCGAAAGGAAACAACGCTTCAGAGTGTCTCGAAGATGGTCGATAGGCCCCACGGGGGGGCGGTGTCGCGCCTGCGCACGTTCCTAGAATCCGTTATAACTGGAGTCGTGACCATCTGAAGCACGAGCCCACCATGTATAGGATTAGTTATGACAAGTTGACCGAGCAGGACAAAGATAGTTTCGCCAAACTAGTGGGGTTTGTGAACTCTTTTTCTCGATCAGTGGTGGTCGATGATGGCGGCGATCTGGTGATGGATTTGCGAGGAAATCTTGTTACCAAGCCCCGATTGATTGATACCCGTTCTTTGGTGTGTTCCAAGGATTCTCTAGCTCTTCTAGGCATGCTAGCGCTGATGTGTTTTTCTTTACCGCTCGTTACCTTAAGTTTCTGACTAATGATTCGTCCTTGTTTTTCACGTGCAGGAAAGATGTCTCATATCCGTTCCATAGTGAACAAGGCTAACCAGAAAGTGACCGGTCAAGGTAGTGACAGTAGAAGAAGAGATGAGCAGCGGGAGAGGACGGCGGATGAGTGGTTCCCTGCTCGTTTGACAGATGATCCGGCGGAGGAGGAGGAAGTCCCCTTGAAGAGGAGGATGACTGTTGCCCTTGACAAGGGTAAGCAGGTTCAAGTTCAGGACGTTGCTCCTTCCCGGGGTATTCCTCCTGCTGATGAAGGCTTGTTTCAGCTACCGAAGGTGTGGTCCTAGTCGGATCGCTTTGGTCCTCGGGCTTCTCTGTACCTTGGCGATTCTGAGCTGAAGGCCATTCGTGACTTGGGCACTGCTGGCCGGACTCGTGCTGTGACCGAGGGGGTTATTGGTGGTATGAGAGCCTTGGAGGTCACCGTCTTTCTCAACAACTCATCCATGGAGGAAGCTGTTCGAGCAGATGCTCTTGCTCGCGAGCGGGAGGTGACGACCAAGAGAATAGCTGATCTTGAGGCGGAGGTGGCCGCGCTGAAAGCGAGCGCCTCTGAGAATGGCAAGATAATAGCCTTTCTGGAGGAGAAAGCTGAAGTGGGGTCCCGCTGCCGTCGTGAGCTGACTGAGGTCCGTACCAAGTTCGCTGCAGAGAAAAGGGCTCTGGAAGATGCTCTTTGTGATGCAACTCACCCTGGTGAGGACAAGACAGAGGATACAGCGGTGCTGGGCCGTCCTGCCTTGGTGTACAGGCTTGAAGAACTGGAGAGGAACCTTGTAGGTGCTGCTCGTCATGACTTTGACAACGCTATCTAGCAACTCAAGGTAGTGAACCCTGGCGTACAGCTCTGTGAGGACGGGCTTAGCTTTCTGAAGTATGTGCGGAATGGTGATATTGTCGACCAAGACGACGAGGGGCATGTCTGAAAAGCTCGGGCTTTGTGTTACCCTGTAATATATTTTGCTTTTGCTTGACTGGCCTTCGTGCTTCTGACATTATACAACCCTTTGTGGCTTGTACGTTTATTTTCCCTTTAAACATTTGTTTCCGAAATGCATGATTTATTTTCCGATATCATGTTTTGAATTTTGCATGCTCGTTGCGTGAGGCTTTACTATTGTTTGAAGTATTTGTTGAGAGCGAATTATCTATCTATCTTGTATGTTTGACAGATTGTAATAATTCGTATGCTCTTAGCTGCTGTCGAGAGCGGATTATCTATCTGCCTTGTGTTTTTGACAGATTGCAATAATTCGTGTGCTCTTAGTTGTTCAACTTTCGAACTTGTCTGCTTTTGGATCGCAAAGCTCTTTAAGTTGAGTGTAGCGGGACGGGCTACCCCCCCCCCCCCCCCCCCCCCCCCCCCGCAGTCATTATTTTGACGAAGTGACTTAATGACTGGAGAGTCTTGTACGCCCGCCCGGCGTTTGGTAGCTTTGACTTGATGAAATCAAAGTTGTGCCTTTTGCTTTCCAGGTAATAATTGACTTCTCTTGGAAAGTTTTTACCTTTGCGTAGTTTTGCAAGGAAGAGCTCAGGCAAGAAGTTTGCTAACCGTTTACGCGGAGTATTAGTTAGAAGTGTTTGCACATCCAAGAATTTGTTAATCTGAATGTGTGTCCAAAGTTATAGACGTGTAACAGCGGATGAACGAGAGAAATTTTTCTAAGTTCCCTCCACTGAGGCTTGAAACACCCATTGCGAGCTGGGGTTCTACCTAACATGCCGAGCAGTGATGTCGCAGCGGTAAGCGTACATACTGAGGAGTGAGAGAATTTGTTATGTAAAATCCTCTCATCCTTTTTCTTTTTGGATTCGGAGTGGCACGACTTTCCTCTTCCGTTTATTTGCTCGACGGGGAGCGATGAGATGAGTTCGTTGTATCGAACTAAGTACATACATTAGAGTGAGTTGGCGTTGTTTGCCATCTAAGTGTAGTACTTTTTGAGTTTTTCTGCATTCCAAGTCCTTGGAATTGCATTTTGATGGAGGTCTTCGAGTCTGTAAGCTCCTGTCCCGGTCTTCATCCGGATCCTGATGGGGCCGTCCCAGTTGGCGGCGAGCTTCCCTTCTTCGAAGTCCTTCTGGTTTCGCCGGAGGACGAGGTCGCCTACTTCGAATTCTCTTTTGATGACTTTCTTGCTGTGGCGAGCAACTATTTTCTGTTTTAGTGCTGCCTCTCGCAAGGTTGCCCCTCTCCTGACTTCGTCGACGAATTCGAGTTTTTCACGTATATTTGCCGTGTTGGCCGGGAAGTTAGTGCTGGCGTCCGTACGCCATGTGAGTTCGGTTAGCTCAATGGGTAAGACCGCTTCTGTCCCGTACGTGAGTCGAAAAGGTGACTCGCTAGTTGTGGAATGGGGAGTAGTTCTGTAGGCCCAGAGGACTGCGTGTAATTCCTCCGCCCACTGTGTTTTGGCCGCGTCTAGCCTCCTTCGTATTCCTCGCAGAACTACCCTGTTTGCAGCCTCAGCGAGGCCGTTGGCTTGAGGGTGTTCGACGGAGGTGAAGCTTTACTTGATGCCGATATTCCTTAGGTAGTCCTGGAACCGTTGGTCCGTGAACTGTGTACCATTGTCGGATATCACTAATGTTGGCACTCCAAATCTTGCTAAGATGTTTCTCTTGAAGAAGCGGAGTATGTTTTTAGCTGTGATTTTGGCCAATGGTTCTGCTTCGATCCATTTGGTTGAGTAGTCGATTGCGACGACCAGATATTTTAGTTGACCAGCAGCTTTGGGGAATGGTCCCAGAAGGTCGATGCCCCACCATGCGAAAGGCCAAGGTGAGACCAAGGACGTTAGCTCAGCAGGGGGTGCTAGGTGCATGTCCCCGTGTCGCTGGCATTTATCGCAGAGGTTCACGTAGTCTTGGGCATTATTCATCATGGTAGGCCAGTAGTATCCTGCTCGTAGGGCCTTTTTTGCGAGAGCTTTTGTACCAAGATGTTGTCCGCAGATGCCGTCGTGGATGTCGGCGAGGACTTCTTGGGTCTCATTGGGTCCTAGGCACTTGATTAGTGGAATATTGAAACCTCTTTTGTACAAGGTTCCTTCCACTAAAGTGAATGAGCAGGCCCTCCGTTTCAACCTTGTCTGTTCTTGCTGATCGGTCGGGAGCTCGCCATTCTCTATGTATCGAGAGATGGGCCCCCTCCAATCTTTCAGTCCGATGATCGAGTTGACCTCTTGATGCAGAGTCCCTCTATTCTGGATGCTTGGCTCGCCGAGGACCTCTTGTATTACTGTCTTGTTTCCGTTCGCAGTTCGTGTACTTGCGAGTTTCGAAAGAATGTCTGCCCGAGTATTCTGTTCGCGGGGAACGTGAATTACTTCTACGGCGTCGAACTCTTTCATTTTCTCTAGTACTAACTGGACGTACTTTTGGAGGTGGTCTTCTTTTACCTGGAACTCTCCTGTGACTTGGGAAGCCACTAGTTGCGAGTCGATAAAGATTTTCACCCTTGTGGCCCCCATGTCTTTGGCGGTTCGCAAGCCAGCTAGGAAGGCTTCGTACTCTGCAGTGTTATTGGTAACCGGAAAAGACAAAGCGAGGGAAATTTTGACAACGATACCTTTGTTGTCTTCGATGATTATTCTGGCTCCGCTTCCCTTGGCGTTAGATGATCCATCTACGAATACGGTCCATTCTTCAGGGCTTTCCTCAGCTGGGAAAGTCATTTCGGCGAGAAAATTGGCGAACACCTGAGCCTTTAGTGCCTTTCTGGCGAGTGACCATTTCATCCGACCTTTCTGGATGACCCAGGATCTGCCTAATGGGTTGGTCCGTCCGGACTACCACCGTGTGCGCTAGGAAGTACTGCCTTAGTCTTCTGGCTGCAGTGAGGAGTGCGAGGGCCACCTTTTCGATCCTTTGGTACCTTGTTTCAGGTCCCAACAATGCTTTGCTGGTGAAGTATACTGGTTTCTGCCCCTCCGCCGTTTCTCTGATGAGGACGGCGCTTACCGCGTCAGAGGAAACGGAGAGATATAGGTACAGTACTTCACCTTGATCTGGTCGTGATAGCACTGGTGGCGCAGAAAGCGTTTCTTTGAGGTGCTGTAAGGCTGCTTCGCACTCGCCAGTCCATTCGAACTTCGTTTCTTTCCTCAAGAGTTTGAAGAAAGGAAGTGCGTGTTGAGCGGACTTGGCCACGAACCTGGAGAGAGCGGTCAGCATTCCGTTGAGTGTTTGGATGCACTTTTTGGAGTGGGGCGTTGGAAGCTCAGTAAATGCGCGGCATTTGTCTGGATTTGCTTCAATTCCTCTTTCTGTAAGATAGAAACCGAGGAATTTACCCGCTTGGACTCCGAACGTGCATTTTTCTGGGTTGAGTCTCATGTTGTATTTCCGAGTTTGCTCGAACACTCTTTTGAGATGAGCGGCATGATCCACCTCTTGTTGGGATTTTACGATCATGTCGTCCATGTAAACCTCTAGAATGTCGCCCAGAAGTGCCTTGTCGTAAACTCTGTTCATCATCCGTTGATAAATAGCCCCCGCGTTTCGTAGACCGAAGGGCATTACGTTGTAGTAATAGTTGCCTGATTCGGTAATGAAGACTATTTTCATTTTATCTTCTTCAGCCATGGGTATCTGGTTGTACCCAAAATAGGCGTCCATGAAGGATAAAAGTTTATAGCTAGAGGAATTATCAACGAGTTTGTCGATGTTAGGAAGAGGATATGCGTCTTTAGGGCAGACCCTATTAAGATCGGTATAATCAACACACATACGCCATTTTCCATTAGATTTTTTGACAAGTACAACATTGGAGAGCCAGGTAGTATATTTGGCCTCGGAAATAAACTTTGCCTCTAGGAGGTCTTTTACAGCTTTTTCTGCAGCCTCTGACTTCTCGGGAGACTGTTTCCTCTGACGCTGGGCTACAACACTAACTCCGGTGTCATACCCCAATTTTTGACCTAAGGTCCCACTGACACATGTCCTCTGACCCGGAATATTTTATGTCTTTTCAGTGAAAATTTTGGCAGAAAGGTATTTTAAAATACCTCATTTTTGTTCCAATTCGGGCCCTTTTCTCACTTTATTTTTATTATTAGTTTTTTTTATTATTTCTATCTTTTATTTAATTTTATAATTTTTATTTTTATTTTGAATTTTTATTTTATCTCTATTTAGCATTTCAATTATTGTCATTTATTTTCCTGCAATTAGAATGTATTTAGGTCCAATGTAAATATAAATAAGAAAAGTGTGTGTGTGTGTGTCTTTTATTTCTTTATCGCTTTATATATATAAAAAAAAATACAAAAAATTAGATTAGGGATTTTGTGGTGACCCAACGTCACTACAAAAATCCACGCGCTTTTAATTTTATTGCTCCGTTAGTTTAATTTTCATTTATTATTCCAAAACAACAAAAACATTCAAAAAATCAAAAATCACAAAAATATTTTCATAATAAACCTTGATTTTCAATCAAGTGATCGTCCTTTTTATTTTCTTTCTTAATCAAATATCAAATCAACTTTAATCATACTTTGAGTCTATTTTTCTTTCAATATAAAAAATACAAACCAATTCTCATTTGCCATTTGGCTTTTCATTTTAAAACCTTTTCAAAAATTAAATAAAAAACACACAACAAATCAAACGTCAATTTCAACCCCGAACTACGAGGTTTTGATCCCTCACGGGTACGTAGGCAGAGGACACTCGTCCTTCCAAATCAATAAAATGTAGATAATTAGGTCTTTCTTTTTTAATCATTTCAAAATTCCATTTTTTTTAGAAAAAGCAAGCAAGTTTAGAGCACAAAAAGTTAAATAAAATCAAGAGGTTCTCGTAGAGTACTACGAATATTTAGGGTGCTAATACCTTCCCTAAATATAACCAACCCCCGGACCCCCCAATTTAAATAATTTTTTTCAAAGTCGTGAAATAAAAAGTGAGTCAAAAGCTAATCAAATAGCCTTGATCTCCGAAAAATGACGCGACAGAAATGGCGACTTCACTGGGGACTCCTAAGAGGGTTAAGCCTAACTTGGTTTTGTTTAAAATATTGTGCTTTAAACTTGCTTAAAAAATCCAAAAAAAAAAAAATCCAAAAATAAAAGATGGAAATTACGTGTATATTTGTTCTTCCTTCTTCTTTCTCCTTTCTTCAAACGTGAGTGGTGAGATAAGTCCTACACCCGGACTTGAGGGAACATTAAGATAGGATGGTGATATAATCAAAGTGCTATTCCAAGAGTAATCTGAAGGTGAGAAAAACACAAGAAGGGGGGTTGAATTGTGTTTTGAAAAATTCTCCAATTCTCCTAAAAACTGAACACACTGATCAGAAGCTAAGTGAGACAGCTTCTGAAGTGATGGTCAGAATCTAAATGCAGCGGAATAAAACAGAGAGAGGGAAGAAGAACGACACAAAGCAATTATACTGGTTCCTTCCACAATCCGGAAGTAGTCCAGTCCCCCTTGCACTTCCAAGGAAATTTCACTATGAGTAATATCTGATTACAATTGCTCAAGCACACAAGCAAGAGACTTCCTTTGCTCAAGCACACAAGCTAGAGACTTCCTTTGCTCAAGAACACAATCAAGAGACTTCCTGCTCAAGCACAACTGCAAGAGACTTCCTAACTAAACAAATTTACATAGAAAATTGTTTAAGGTTGAACACTTGATATACAATCAGAGGTGCTCACAATACAAATCAGATACAGACTCAATGGACTTAAGAATTTCTAAGATATGACTTTGAGACACAGAAATTCTAAGTGAATGCAGAACAATTTCAGCAGAGGTTTGGCACTTGTAAAAATGTTATGAGTCTTTCGTTCAGCGTTCTTGCATTACCAAATCTCTAGGTCTTCACTCCTTTATATAGAGGTGTGAAAGAGACGTTGTGAAATTGCCAGCACACCAAAGAGTCGTTGTTGAAGCTTGATCTTTCACCAATGATCTTTTGCCTGATTTGGTTGTTGTCCTTTGAAGAACCAATTTGAAATCCACTCCTTATCCAAAGGAACATATATGCAGGCGAGACCGTATTCTGGAGCTGTTTTCTTGTCTTGTAGCGTGGACACAAAACAGAGTAGTGGAGAACGTGGTTGTACAATTCGTACAAAGTACAATGTCAACGCTTTCGTCCATATTGCAAGCACATGCCTTAAAACACCTTTGAAATGACCGTTGCAATGCTCCACTGATTTTCTGATGTGTTTTCGAAACCAATAGACAGCTTTTGCAATGTAGATTCTTCAATCTTTGAATGTTTTGCAAATCCAGTTGATCTTCAGCTTCTGGTGAAATGACTTCTGATGAGGCAGCTTCTGATGATGCAGCTTCTGATGAAGCAGCTTCTGCAGCTTCTGATGGTGCAGCTTCTTCAGCTTCTGATGATGTGGCTTCTAGACCTCTTGTCTTCAGAAGCACTATTCTTCAGGAGCAGCTTTACTTCAGGAGCGCTTTTACTTTCAGGAGCGTATTGCCTTCAGAATCATCTAAGCTTCATTTTCTTTTGCTCTTTATTTGCTCATTCAGAACCAATCAAAGATGTAACTTTTTTAACTGTGGTCCTGTACACTTGAACAAATATTAGCTAGTCCAATTTACAATTTTTAATACCTTGTTATCATCAAAACTTTTTAAGGTTCATTGTTAAACACATTTTGTTCCAACAATCTCCCCCTTTTTGATGATGACAAACAATAGTATTTAAAAATTGATCAATTGTTGTTAATCTAATTAACAAGTTGACCTTGGGGTTCTGAGGTTTGTAAGCTCAGAGTCTGAGGTTTGTAAGCTCTAACTCCCCCTGAGTCTGATAGTCTTTAAGGTGAGGTTTGTAAGCTCCCCCTAAGTTCTATCCAGGTTAATTAAATTCATTTTTCGTACAATAATATCAGAGCTATAAAAAAATTGAAAGAATTGACTTATAAATAAGAAGAATGGTTCAATTAATTGTTATTTGAAATTTGATACCCCCCCTTTTTGATACACCGATAAAAAGGATAGAAATTTTCAAAATTTTCAAACTTCAATTAATGGGGCTCAGAGCCTTTAAATACTATCACATATACTCCCCTTTTTGTCATTAGCAAAAAGACATAAACAAAAAGAAGAGATGAGAAAAACGTAAGATTAAAGGTTCAGAGCATAATTCAAATAAATTTAAAACATTTTAACCATCTTCAAAGATTAAATAAACAGCCATAGCAAGAATTATTATCAAAGCAAATAATGACATACAAGGTATAAACAGTTAAAGATATTCAGAAGCAGGAAGAATTCAAAAGCTTATAATATCAGAAGCAAAAAGAACTAGTTCAGAAGCAGAAATGAACAAAGAATATCAAAAGCCTAAAAAGACAGAAAAATAAGCTAAAAGTGTGCAACTATGGGTTTGGCTTATTTCTCTAAAATCTTCTTCAGAAGCTCTTGAACATCAGCATACTTCTTGTCCATATCTTTTCTGTAGTTGTCTTCTCTGATCTTGGCTTCTTGCATGTCAGCTTCCAACTGTGATATCTTCAGCTTCTGCTCTAGTAGCTCTGTTTCCAGCCTGTCATTTTCTTCTTTGAGCACCTTGTTCTCCTGAGCTAGAGCCAGGTTAGGTGCATCAATCTTTTCCAGAATCTCAGAAGGAATGATCAGATTCAGCTCCTTAGGCAGGAATTCATCAGGTTTTCTGCCTCTGATACTGAGTGGATTCTTCACCCAAGTACCAAGAATTTCTACATCTGCAGTATTTTCTTCTATGCCATTCAACCAATCTTCCAGCTTCTGCTTGGCTTGCTCTTGAGCCTCAATGCAGGAATCATGCAGTGCTGAAATAAGGTTGACGACCCTTTCTTTGATCCTTCTCCATTGCTTCCGATACCTTATTGTATGACCCAGATCATTTCTACTTGCTATCAGTCTGAGAACTTCAGAAGCAATATCTTCCCACACATCTTTTAGTACTTGAGAATCCAGGTAAATGGTGGGAGGTGAAGGTTGTTTAGAGGGTTTTGGAGGGGCTAGGGGAACAATTGGTAGGTTTGATGATGATTGGTCATTTGTAGTTGATGATTGGCTGGTTGATGGTTGGTCAGGAGTGGGGTCAACTACCATATCAGAGGCATGATCATATTGATCATCCTCAGAGTCTGTGTCCATATCACATACACCAGTATGGTGGATGATCTTGATGACTTGAACTGGTGAAGAAGATATGGAAGCAGAGGTTAGCTCAGGAACAATGTGTTCAGGAGCGGTAGTTTCAGGTTCAGGTTCAGGAGTGGGTTTAGTAACTGGTTGTTCAGGAACAGAATGTTCAGGAACGGTCTTTTGAGGAGAGACTTGTTCAGGAACAGATAGTTCAGGAACAATTGGGGGTGATGAAGTTGTAGGGGGTGAAGATTGAGGGGGTGAAAAGGCTTTATCTGGTGAAGGTTTTTGTTGTGGGGGGTCTTCTGAAACAACTTTATCAGAAGCAGCTGCTTCTGAAGTTGTCTCAGAGGCTTTCTCTGAGGTTGTGGTAAAGCTAGATTTGGGTAGTTCACCTAGATAATGACTTTCTAGGTGATCTAAAAGAGATGTGTCTTCAGAAGGAATAGAGGATGTGCTATAAGATGTGTGAGAAACTTGAGATACCTTAGATAACATTGCTGAGTTATCTACTGCTTCTGAAGTTCCAAGATTCTGAACTTGCTCCACATTTTCAGCAACAGCTTCATCCACTATTAGAGTCCTTTCTCCTTCCTGTTCTTTTTCAAGTTCTTTCATGGCTTTCCGTTCTTGCCTATTTGCCAAATAGTCATCAGAAAGTTCCTTAGCCATTCTCTTCATGGCTGGAGTCATTTCAACCATGGAACTTTTCATGTTAACAGGAGCCTTCTTCCTTTTCAGCTTTGGCTCAGCCTCTTCTTCTTCTATTTCTCCAAGAGCTTCCTCTAGCTGCTCTTCGGTGATTACCAAATCTGCCTTACCTTTTCTTCTTTTCTGAGGAATAGAAGCAGCACCAACCTTCTGTATCTTTCCTTTATCCTTGGCAGAAACAGATTCATCTTCAGACTTAGCAACTTTTTGCTTTTTGGTTTTAGCAACAGCCGCTTCTGACTCAGTGCTAGTTCTGGCCTTCTTTCCTTTAGTAGGAGCAGCATCAGATTCTGAACTAGTTCTGGCTCTCTTCCCTTTAGGTGCATCAGAAACAGCTTCTGACACAGCAACTGCCTTGGCCTTCTTGCCTTTCCCTTTAGCAACAGCAGCTTCCTCCTGACAGCTCGCATTTTCCTCCAAGACGTACTCAGCTACTAATTTAGCTAAGTGTTCAGGATTACTTTCCTTAAAGATGGAAGGAAAGTCCCTGATAATCTCAGTTTCTTCTGTGGTCATCTCCAACCACTTTTCATCTTTAGGGGCTGTCTTGAAAACATGCATAGAATGCAATGTCTTGCTACTGATAGTCTTCTCAGCAGTAGAAACTTCGAAGCATTTATCAGAAGCATCTCTTGTCTTTTTCAAGAAATCCAGCACTCTTCCTTGATAAAAGATTTCTGATAACAATCTTCCACAGGGCACTTGTTTCCTTCCTTTGACAGTGCCTTCATTAATAGCCCAGCAGAGATAATCCATGACATATCTGGGGAAATTAATCTTCTCAAGCATGGCCATGAAGTAGATTGCCAGTTTCTGTTGATGATTTGGTTGGTCAGACCCTCCTGCTCTTAGAAAGAAGCAATCAGTACAGAATTTCACCAACATCCTGTGATGAATCTCCATTTCAGAAGGCTTAGCATCTTTGTTACCACCCAGAAGAGTGTTGTAGTAGCTTTGCAGCAGGACATCATCCTTCTTAACTATTTCTTGAAACCTTCCTTCTGCATTCATTCTACAAGCTTTAGCTATTATCTCCTCTGTGATGGTTACGGGAATACCCATCACTTCAGACCTTATCTCAAGGCTACTGAAGGAAGTGGGATTTAACTCTATCTCCATCTTTCCTTTCTTTGACCCAGCTTGTTTACCTGCTACCTTCACAGGCTTTTCATTGTACACTTCAGCTTTTAACCAAAAGTCCTTGACCAAGTTCACATAAGTTGGCCCATTTAGCATCTTGAAATACTCAGACAGCTTCTGAGTTTCTATCAATCCTTCCATGTTCACTTTGTACTTCTTAAGTGAAGTGAAATCCACCGGTGATTCTATTTGAACTATTAAAGATTTCCATGGAATATCCATAGTCTTCTCTTTGTAGACTGACCCAGATCCTGATGCGCCTTGCTTGCTTGATGATGCCATTTGATGATGATTGAAGAAGATTTAGAGAATTTAGGGTTCTAATGTTTTTGCGCTTACTGCGCAAGAGGTTTGAGAGCAAAATGTGTTTGTTGTGAGTGAGTAGTGTGTGAATTGACAAAGTGTTAAAAGTAAAACGATTGCAATTCAAAAGAGACAAACAAACATAACATTAATGACAAAATTGGGGGCGTGTGAAAAGTACTTTCAAAGCTATTAAATCATCATTGCCCTTTTAGTTATACACCAACACATACAGGCCACGTAAGAAGTTCACAGAGTAACTACCAAGTTAGTGGGCCAGAAGTTACTTTTTAAAAAGTAACTCCCAACGTTTCCACTAATTCAACTATTTGAAAGCAATAAATCCAGCTTCTGGACTTCAGATGCCGACGTCATCATCAGAAGCGAGTTTTCCTCAGAACCTCAATAAAGAGCTTCTGATGGACTACTGCTTCTGAACTAACTTCAGAACCTAAAATCCTATTCAGGAGCAAGCAAACATCTAATCAGACACGTAGTGCATGTTCAAATTTTTCTTTATAAAATCATATCTTTCAACAGTTAAAGGCTTAGTAAATATATCAGCCCATTGATTTTCAGTATCAATGAATTGTATATCTAAAATTCCTTTTTGAACATAATCTCTGATAAAATGGTGTTTTATTTCAATGTGCTTAGCTCTTGAATGCAAAATTGGATTTTTAGACAAACAAATAGCAACAGTATTATCACAATAAATGGGAATACTGTTAGCAGTTATCTGATAGTCTTCCAACTGATGTTTCATCCAAAGTAGTTGTGTACAACAACTTGCAGCTGAAATGTATTCTGCTTCTGCTGTAGACATAGCAATAGTTGTTTGTCTTTTGCTAGCCCAGGATATAAGATTATCACCCAGAAATTGACAATTGCCACTGGTTGACTTTCTTTCAATCTTATCACCAGCATAATCAGCATCACAGAATCCAATTAGCTTATAATCTAAGGATTTCCTATAAAGGAGTCCAAGATTAGTTGTTCCTTTCAAATATCTGAAGATTCTCTTGACAGCAGTCATATGAGATTCTCTAGGATCTGATTGGAATCTTGTACACAAGCATACACTGAATAAAATATCTGGCCTAGATGCAGTAAGGTATAACAAAGAACCAATCATACCTCTATACAGCTTCTGCTCTACTTTAGCTCCTTCATCTTCTTTGCTTAAGGTGCACGTAGGGTGCATTGGAGTGTTCATCACTTTACAATCTTCAAGTTTGAACTTCTTCAGAAGCTCCTTTGTGTACTTTGATTGATGAACATAGACTCCATCTTTGCATTGATTGATTTGAATGCCAAGGAAGAACTTCAGCTCTCCCATCATGCTCATTTCAAATTCATCCTGCATTAACTCAGAAAATTCCTTGCAAAGAGATGCATTAGTAGAACCGAATATTATATCATCAACATATATTTGCACAACAAGAATATCTTTCCCAAGGGTCCTTCTGAAGAGTGTTGTATCAACCTGTCCTCTTTTAAAATCATTCTTGATTAAGAAATTACTTAGTCTATCATACCAAGCTCTGGGAGCTTGTTTCAAGCCGTATAGTGATTTCTTCAGTTTAAAAACATGGTCAGGATATTTAATATCCTCAAATCCAGGAGGTTGCTTGACATACACTTCTTCTTCTATGACACCATTTAGAAATGCACTCTTGACATCCATTTGATATAATATTATGCCATGATTAACTGCATAGGAAAGAAGTAACCTGATTGCTTCCAATCTTGCAACTGGAGCAAACGTTTCAGTGTAATCAATGCCTTCTTGTTGACTATACCCTTGTGCAACAAGCCTGGCTTTGTTTCTTGTTACTTCACCTTGCTCATTCAGCTTGTTTCTGTATACCCATTTTGTTCCAATAATGTTCTTGTGCTGAGGTTTGGGTACCAGATCCCACACATCATTTCTTTGAAATTGATTCAACTCTTCTTGCATAGCTAGGATCCATCCATCATCTGAAAGTGCTTCATCAACTGGTGTAGGTTCAATCATTGAGATTAGTCCAATCATTGACTCTACTTGTCTGAAATGTGATCTTATTCTTCTTGGACTATCTTTGTTTCCAATGATTAGCTCCTCAGGATGTGAAGACTTATGTTTGAATATGTTTCT
Source organism: Medicago sativa (assembly GCF_051527215.1). Classification (NCBI taxonomy): domain Eukaryota; kingdom Viridiplantae; phylum Streptophyta; class Magnoliopsida; order Fabales; family Fabaceae; genus Medicago; species Medicago sativa. Next base: position 9,346,361 of record NC_140753.1, read on the forward strand.
GGGAGGATCTGCTTGATGTGAGCCATCTTGTGCTTCATCAGAAGCAGTTTCATCTTGTGCTTCTGATGTGGGTTCAGCTTCTGGACTATCTTCAGACTCAGCTATCTGATCAGGTTCTGGAGTAGCTTCAGGAACCTGTATCTCTGCAAAACTTTCATCTTGCTTTGAAGTTTTATCTTCAAGCTCCTTGTCATCAAATTTAACGTGCATAGATTCTTCAACACAGAGTGTTTCTGAATTATACACTCTGTATGCCTTTGACCTTTCAGAGTAACCTAAAAAGATTCCTCTTTGGGCCTTGACATCAAATTTCTTTAGGTAGAGCTTATTGTTCAGAATGTAACATGTACATCCAAATTGATGAAAGTAAGAGATATTGGGTTTTCTTCCTTTAAAGAGTTCATATGCTGTTTTCTCCAAAATAGGTCTGATATAGATCCTGTTTTGAACATAGCATGCTGTATTCACTGCTTCTGCCCAAAAATGTTTTGGTAAATTGTTTTCATGAATCATGGTTCTGGCCATTTCTTGTAAAGTTTTATTCTTTCTCTCTACAACCCCATTTTGTTGTGGAGTTCTAGGAGAAGAGAATTCATGGAAAATTCTATGTTTTTCACAAAGAGCTTCAAATGGCTCATTTTCAAATTCTCCACCATGATCACTTCTGACTTTCAAAATTTTTGATTCTTTTTCAGATTGAATTTGAGTGCAGAAGCTACTGAATACATCACACGCAACATCTTTACTCTTTATGAATTTCACCCAAGTCCATCTGCTGTAATCATCAACAATGACTAATCCATATTTACTCCCATATAAGGATGCAGTACTCACTGGTCCAAATAAATCAATATGGAGTAATTCTAAAGGTCTTGAGGTTGAAACAATGTCTTTGGTTTTAAAAGATGATTTCACAATTTTTCCTCTCTGACATGCACCACAGAGTGCATCTGAATGATAGTCAATGTCTGGTAGCCCTTTCACAAGTTGTAACTTACTAAGCTTAGAGATTAACCTCCAGTTAGCATGTCCCAACCTTCTGTGCCACATCCATTTCTTATCATTCACTGATAGTAGGCAAATCACCTTCTGATCAGTCAGTTCAGAAAAATTGATTTTATAGACATTGTCAACTCTCTTTCCCTTGAACACAATGGATTTGTCTTCCTTGTTGATTACTGTACAGTTGGGTTTTTCAAAAAGCACATCATAACCATTATCACAAAATTGACTAATGCTCAAAAGGTTATGTTCAAGACCATCTACCAACCATACATTATTAATTGAGGTAGAGGAATTACCAATAGTTCCTGTACCTATGATCTTGCCTGACTGGTTGCCTCCAAATTTCACATTTCCTCCCTCTTTCATTGTTAGGCTGAGGAACATGGACTTTTCTCCTGTCATGTGTCTTGAGCAACCGCTGTCTAGGTACCATGATCTTTGCTTTGGCACTGCTCTTAGACATACCTGCATCATTGACATTTTTAGATTTAGGTACCCATTGTCCTATGGGTCCTGGAAGGTTAGTACTTAAGGCTTTACTCTTCACTTCTTGTACCTTGTGCTGTGAGTTGGGTTGCTTCTTGTACTTCAGAAGCAGTTACTGTCTTCTTCTGAAATTTAGACTTCAGAACCCCAGATTTTGGTTTCACCAGACTCTGAGGAATAGGTTCTGATCTTTTCAGGATCCTAACCTTTGAAATCTTGGAATCAGATTTGATCATAACCTTTGACTTAGAGTTCTTTTGCTTTGAAGTAATCTTAGCCTTAGAACTAGAAGCTTCAAGTTCTGATTGAACAACAGTTTCCAACTCAGCCCCTTCTGGTACAAAGAAGGTTTTCAGACCTTCCTTGATGCATTCACAACAAGATTTTAGATTGGTTTTCTCAAGTTTCACTTCTGGAAAACCAATTCCTCTGCCATTGTTCTTGTAAATGCTATAAGTCATAGAAGCTACTCTGCTTCTGTCAATGCCAGATATAATAAAATCTTCAAGAGCAATTTCATGGTTACTTAAAGGTTTTTCATTACACTTTTCTTGTAGCTTCTGACATAAGAACCTGAGCTGATCTTCATATGTTTTACACATGAAGTCAAAGCCCCTAAGTCCTTGTTCAGAAGCTTTCAGATCCAATAGAGTTGATTTTTGCTGTTGTACCAACTCAGCATATTTTTCTTTTAAATCCTTCAACTCATTGGTTCTTACTTCAAAATGTGTAAGAAGTTCTTTAAGTGACTCAACAAGTTCATCTCTGGGAATTTTGGAATATACCTCGTTTTCATCTTCTGAGTCTGAATCTGATTCAGCTTCTGAAGTTGCTGTTGCTACCAACCCAACAGCTACCTTTGCATCTTCATCAGCTTCCTCTTTATCAGATCCAGATTCACTGCCCAAATCATCCCAGGTTGCCATTAAACTCTGCTTAATCTGCTTCTTGAATTTGCTTGGTTTGAATGTAGACCTCTTTGACTTGTCCTTTGACTTTTCTCTTTGAAGATCAGGGCATTCAGCAATGAAGTGTCCCGGCTTCTTGCAGTTAAAGCATCCCTTCTGATCTTCTTTCTTTGAGCTTCTAGAGTTACCCCTTCTGGAAAGAAACTTTCTGTTCTTCTTGGCCAGATATTGAAGTCTGTTTGAGAGCATGGCCATTTCAGCAGCATCTGGTTCAGAATCTGAACTTGACTGTTCTTCCTCTTCAGATTCAACCACTTTGAGAGCTTTTGATGACTTGCCTTTGGATGGAAGAGCTATTGATTTACTCTTCTTAGTAGACTCATGCTCATTAAGACTTAACTCATGAACTTTGAGAGAACTAACAAGATCTTCGACACTTAAAGTGTTTAAATCTTTAGCTTCCTCAATGGCAGTCACCTTTGGTCTCCATCTGGCAGGTAAGCTTCTGAGTATCTTGCTTACATGATCAGAAGCAACATAGCTTTTCTTTAGAATCTGTAGCCCAGAAACTAAGGTTTGAAACCTTGAGTACATCTCCTCAATAGTTTCATCATCCTTCATCTTGAATAACTCGTACTGATGTACAAGCAGGAGAGCCTTTGCTTCTTTGACCTTCTTGCTCCCTTCATAATTTGAACAGAGAGAAGCAAACATAGCTTTAGCAGTGGATTTGTCACTCATCTTCATGTATTCTGCTTTGGGTATGGCAGTGACAAGGGCTCCTCTGATAATATGATGCTTCTTGTAGAGTTTCCTAAGTTCTGGAGTATGTTTCTTTCTATCCACGGCAGCTCCTTCTTCATCAAGGACTAAATCACCAACACCATCTTCCAGAATATCCCATAATTCTTCATCTAGGCTCATGATGTAACTGTAAAAGTTGGTCTTCCACCAAGAGAACTCTTCAGCATCTCCATTGAACTTTGGAACTTTTCCAACACTGGATTTCTTACTATCACTATAATCATGTGAGACATGTTTATAGCTAGTATCACCAGAACCAGCAGGAGGAGGAGTAGACATATTTTTCTCAGATCTTTGACTGTTGCACGGTTAAGTGTTACACAACAGACCAAGGCTCTAGATACCAATTGAAGGTGAGAAAAACACAAGAAGGGGGGTTGAATCGTGTTTTGAAAAATTCTCCAATTCTCCTAAAAACTGAACACACTGATCAGAAGCTAAGTGAGACAGCTTCTGAAGTGATGGTCAGAATCTAAATGCAGCGGAATAAAACAGAGAGAGGGAAGAAGAATGACACAAAGCAATTATACTGGTTCCTTCCACAATCCGGAAGTAGTCCAGTCCCTCTTGCACTTCCAAGGAGATTTCACTAAGAGTAATATCTGATTACAATTGCTCAAGCACACAAGCAAGAGACTTCCTTTGCTCAAGCACACAAGCTAGAGACTTCCTTTGCTCAAGAACACAATCAAGAGACTTCCTGCTCAAGCACAACTGCAAGAGACTTCCTAACTAAACAAATTTACACAGAAAATTGTTTAAGGTTGAACACTTGATATACAATCAGAGGTGCTCACAATACAAATCAGATACAGACTCAATGGACTTAAGAATTTCTAAGATATGACTTTGAGACACAGAAATTCTAAGTGAATGCAGAACAATTTCAGCAGAGGTTTGGCACTTGTAAAAATGTTATGAGTCTTTCGTTCAGCGTTCTTGCATTACCAAATCTCTAGGTCTTCACTCCTTTATATAGAGGTGTGAAAGAGACGTTGTGAAATTGCCAGCACACCAAAGAGTCGTTGTTGAAGCTTGATATTTCACCAATGATCTTTTGCCTGATTTGGTTGTTGTCCTTTGAAGAACCAATTTGAAATTCATTCCTTATCCAAAGGAACATATATGCAGGCGAGACCGTATTCTGGAGCTGTTTTCTTGTCTTGTAGCGTGGACACAAAACAGAGTAGTGGAGAACGTGGTTGTACAATTCGTACAAAGTACAATGTCAACGCTTTCGTCCATATTGCAAGCACATGCCTTAAGACACCTTTGAAATGACCGTTGCAATGTTCCACTGATTTTCTGCTGTGTTTTCGAAACCAATAGACAGCTTTTGCAATGTAGATTCTTCAATCTTTGAATGTTTTGCAAATCCAGTTGATCTTCAGCTTCTGGTGAAATGACTTCTGATGAGGCAGCTTCTGATGAAGCAGCTTCTGCAGCTTCTGATGGTGCAGCTTCTTCAGCTTCTGATGATGTGGCTTCTGGACCTCTTGTCTTCAGAAGCACTATTCTTCAGGAGCAGCTTTACTTCAGAAGCGCTTTTACTTTCAGGAGCGTATTGCCTTCAGAATCATCTAAGCTTCATTTTCTTTTGCTCTTTATTTGCTCATTCAGAACCAATCAAAGATGTAACTTTTTTAACTGTGGTCCTGTACACTTGAACAAATATTAGCTAGTCCAATTTACAATTTTTAATACCTTGTTATCATCAAAACTTTTTAAGGTTCATTGTTAAACACATTTTGTTCCAACATAATCTTGAGTGTTAGTAATGTGATAATCCCGCTCAACGGAGGTTCTTGGAAGTAATACTATGTTGACATGAGTAATCGTGTTTGTCCCTATTATTTTCAAGTAACCGTCGAAGTTGAGGACCTTTAGTTACCTTTAACCCATCTTGGCCTTTTAGGACGTAGTGCGGTGGCTGATCAAGAGTAATCTTGAATTAGCTGATACGCGATACTACACCCAAACGAGACTTTCCTACAAATGTCATTGGATCAAGAGTAATCTTGTAACCTGATAATATTTGGAAGTGGTTGCAGACTTTGGGAACTCAGTAGATCCCTTATTACGAGTACAAATGAAACCATAGTCCTTACCAAATGGCGTTGTTGCCCTTGACTCCAACATTATGGACTTAAACCTCACCATGTTTTCACCATTTGTGTTGCATAATCACGCATACATTCATTCATTCATAAATACTTTTTTCCATCAAAAATTGAAGGATTTAGATAAGTCGTCTTGTAAACATCATAGATGAATGTACCTTGTAAGAATGGACACCAAGAAATATAATTTCAAAAAAATCTTAACTAAGCTTTACCTTTTGTTAAGAACTTCTTCATTGGTTTCGTTCTTACCTTTTGAAAAATAAACCAATTGCAATATTTTTACAATTTTCAAATGAAATCATGTTCATCTACAATGTTTCCAATTAACTTTGATGAGTCCTTCAAAAAAAAATTGTCCATTTTTGCATAAGCATCATCCATCATTTGCATTTCATAGTCTCAATTCCGAGTCTCACAAATTTTTCTTTTCCACAAAAGGTCAATCCATCTTGAAAGAGTCATGGCGTCCTCGTCCGAAACCAACTCGCATTTACAACACTCGGGAAATCATAAAGAGAAGATGGATTTTCTCGAGCAAGAAAATCAAGTGCTCCGTGAAGAAGTGGCAGCCATGCAGACTAAGATGGACGAAGACACTGACGGCTGCTCAAGCACAAACACCTCCACCTCTTGTAACAGCTCCTCCAGTCGCCATGACATACTCAGAACCTGTGATCCATACTACTCCTCAAGATGAAGAACCCATCTTCCATTCAGGGAGTGTGGGGGCATATGATAGATTGGATGGGCTACAAGAGAAGTATGATGAAATTCAGCAAGATGTGAGAGCCCTCCATGGGAAGAAAGTGTTTGGGAAGACTGCTTACGATCTCTGTTTAGTGCCGAACGTCCAGATACCCCACAAGTTCAAGGTCCCAGACTTCGAGAAGTATAAAGGGAACTCCTGTCGTGAGGAACATCTAACAATGTATGTGAGAAGGATGTATGCCTATGCCAAGGATGATCCAGTCCTTATTTATTTCTTTCAAGAGAGTTTGGCTAGTCCTACCTCAAAATGGTACATGAATCTAGACAAAACAAAGATCTAAACTTTCCATGATCTGTGTGATGCTTTTGTACAGTTACAATGTGGATATGGCCCCAGACCGAAGTGATCTTCAGGCTATGACTCAGGGAGACAAAGAAACATTCAAGGAACATGCTCAGTGGTGGAGAAATATCGCTGCCCAAGTCAGCCCACGTGTTGAAGGGAAGGAGATGACCAAACTTTTCTTAAAGACTCTCAATCAGTTCTATTACGTGAATATGGTCGGAAGTACGCCCAAGGACTTTGCTGAGATGGTTGCTATAGGTGTACAGTTGGAAGAAGGAGTCCGAGAAGGACGATTGATCAAAGAAAGTGTTCCCGCTAGTTGTTCAAAAAAGAAAGAGCAGGAGGTTAGTATGGTGAAAGAACACCCTCAGCCACAATATCCTCAGCAACAGTATCAGCAACATCAGCCTCGACAACAGGCCTCATGGGCACAATTTGCCCCGATTTCCATGAAATATGCGGTTTTGCTTCCACAATTGCTCGAAAAGAATCTAGTCCAGACCAAGTCGCCTACTTCGGTGCCAGCAAGATTGCCAGCATGGTATAGACCTGACCTTTTCTGTAACTTCCATCAAGGGGCACCTGGCCATGATATTGTACATTGTAATGCACTGAAGAAAGAAGTCCAGAATTTGATCCGGACCAACCGCCTGACTTTCTAAGTCTTGACTCCAAATGTGCAAGCCAATCTACTACTAGATCATGGTGTCTAATGTTGCAACACAAAGAGGGATTAGCTGCAATTGAGTCGATGTTGATGTTTTCTTCTGCTACTCGATTTGTTTAAATGATATGTTTATTGTTCACTGCTTTTCAAAAAATGTCTTTTCGTCCCGCCCGAGATGAAAGTGAACTTGTGTAGGGCTTTTTGCTTCATGTATTTTCCATCATTAATAAAAAGGTCGTTTTGATGCCGACTTTGTTTTTTATTTTGTGCTTTTCTGGAAAAATGGTAATACAAAAAACCAAAAAAATTCTTCTTTAATCATTCTCAAATATCTGCATAGTCATAACTTATACTTACTTGTCAAAATCAATAATCAAATCATGCATTAATAAATCCGTTGAACACATTAACCATGTACTCTCTTCCAACTCTGAGTTCCTTGTATCCGAAGCTGAAGGGAAGAATAAAGACACTCCCGATGAGATCTCTCGCATGCTGGGGCATCTTGGCCGTTGAAGCTACAAACAAAAATATTGTCCAGAAGATGGTGGTCACTTTCAAAGACTGGAATGAGATGTTACCGTTGCCTCGCTTGGATATCGTACTTCAGTACACATCTCAACAGGGGCAACCCCCCTCCTTCCCCAATATGAAACATGGAGGTAGTGCTTCTCGTGGAAGTCGAAGTCCAGACAATAGGAGTTCTGCTAAAGTTCAAGCTTCATCGAATTTAAACGAATGACGACCTGGTGCAAATATATCAAAAGAGGTTTGAAACAAGCTTCTAACAAGAAGGTTCGTCCCCATGAAATTCAAGGAGACTTCATGCCTAAAAAGGTACTATTTTTCCAACCAGACTCCAGGGGAAAGTGGACGCCTAACTATGAAGGCCCATATGCAATGACTTTCGCAACTACGGGTGGTGACAAACTCACGCGTCCTATGAACACTGATGCAGTCAAGAAATACTCTGTCAAAAAATAAAAAGCTCGATAAGTCGCAAACCAGAAAAGGCGGCTTAGGCAAAAATGAGCGTCTCGGTGGACTGAAAACCCGAAAGGGCGGTCCAGGCAAAAATTAGAGAAAAAAAAGAAAAGATATAATTATCCTGATAGGTTGAAACCCAAAAGGGCGATCTATGCAAAAGTTAAGGATCATGACAAGTAACTGCATCAGTCAGCACAGTCCACTTGGGGCATCCAATCGTCAAAAGAACCTCCGATATGAAGCATCTGCAGATCAAAGACTCAGAACAGGGGCATTCAAAGTTGTTAGGGAGAATAACGGTTATTGTGTTCAATGTACCCTTCCCTTTATATTTACCATTTTCCAAAATTTTCAAAGATCCGTGGAACCATGCCATTGGCAGTTCACCACTCAATTCTTCAAATTTGAGCCTGTGCCCATTTATTTGGAACTCTCATTTATTCTATTTGCAAAATTTCTTCTATTTTTGATAGCAATACTTGAAGCAAAAAATTTCAAAATACAAAACTTTTTTTTTACATCTTTTGAAAAGTGTGAACAACAAACACGCTCTCTTTGAACTCGTGAGTAGTTGAAGCGTACATCAACATCTGCCTCGGGAACGGTTACACTCTGAAAGGGAAACATGGCTAAGCACAATGGAGAGGACCTCTGTTTTGAGCAAGATGTTGTCACAGTCCAAAAATACAAAAAAAAAAATCACAGCTCGCTAAGTTGAAACCCTGAAAAGGCGGCTTAGGCAATAGAGAGCGTCCCGGTGGACTGAAAACCCGAAAGGGCGGTCCAGGCAAAAATTAGGGGCATAAAAAGGAATATATTCCTGGTGGACTGAAAACCCGAAAGGGCGGTCCAGGCAAAAGTTAGGGGTTTTCAAAAGAAAAAAATGACTGTGGAAGCATACTAGTGGAAGAACACTCTGCGTCGATTTACAAATGGCGACTTCTTCCAGACTCTTGGTCAACAATGGGCTTTATCCCCAGGAGCATCAGCTGCTACCTTGTGCCAGGTTTTGCCCCGTCAGCGGCTCAATTTGTTTGCAATACTATCATCCCCAAGGAAGTCTGCCGAGTGTTTGTACTGCGATGTCAGTCCACCTCCCGTTTTACCTATCTTGTCTCGTCCCATAGAGTCATCGGTCATATACAGTCCATACAAATCATACAAGTTACATTCATACATTCATGCATTCATACATTCATGCATTCATACAATCATACATTCATACATTAATACTGTCACATATTCACACACTCATGCATGCACAACATATACACGACATCATTCACACATGATCGAATTAGTTACCAAAATCTTGTTTCGGTCGTGTCTCTTCAGTTCGGTCTTTACTTATCATCGTGTCAAGCCGCAAGTTTCTACACATGAACGTCTGGCATTTACCTTCTTATCATCAAAAGTGTCATCCCCAGTGTGTTTGGTCTAGAGATGTCACTCATTATAAGCCCGGTGGATTTCGGCGAACTCTTACAATGCCCGGTGGATTCCGGCAATCTTTTACAAAGCCGGGTGGATTCCGGCACAACCTTGCAAAAGCCGAGTGGATTCTCGCAAAACTCTTATGAAGCCCGGTGGATTCCGGCACAACCTTGCAAAAGCCGAGTGGATTCTCGCAAAACTCTTATGAAGCTCGGTGCCCGGTGGATTCCGGCATAACCTTGCAAAAGCCGAGTGGATTCTCGCAAAACTCTTATGAAGCCCGGTGGATTCCAGCACAACCTTGCAAAAGCTGAGTGGATTCTCGCAAAACTCTTATGAAGCCCGGTGGATTCCGGCACAACCTTGCAAAAGCCGAGTGGATTCTCGCAAAAGCCGAGTGGATTCTCGCAATGTTTACCAAGCCGAGTGGATTCTCGCAAAAGCCGAGTGGATTCTTGCAAACCTTATCAAAAGCCGAGTGGATTCTCGCAAATGTTTATCAAAAGCCGAGTGGATTCTCGCGAATGTTTATCAAAAGCCGGGTGGATTCTCGCAAACGTTTACCTTGTTTCAAGCTGCTAGTCCTAAATAACGGACCGCTTGAGTTTACCTTTTTGTCTTATATCAGGCTGCCAGTCCTAAACAACGGACCGCTTGAGTTTCATTTTGTCTTATTTCAGGCTGCTAGTCCTAAACAACGGACCGCTTGAGTTTCCTTTTTGTCTTATCTCGTTTCAAGTTGCCAGTCCTAAACAACGGACCGCTTGAGTTATCCTTTTTGTCTTGTTTCAAGCTGCCAGTCCTAAACAACGGACCGCTTGAGTTTACCTTTCGTCACATTTCAAACGGTCAGTTCCAACCAATGAACAGTTTGAAATCACATTTTATTTTCTCCAGTGCCATCCCCAGATTAGCTGTTCAAGTGATGTCGCTAAAAAGGTTTTGTCATCATTAAGCTATCATTCCAAACCGATACGGTAGTAGACAATCTCTTCCCCAGTGAAACTACAATTCCCCAGCGGAGTCGGATCCCTTTCTTTAACGAATTTGGGTATCCTGTTTTTGTTTCTACCCCCAGTCAAATCGTCTTTGCGGTCCTGCATTCATACTTGCATCATGAGCATTTCACAACATCTTAGGTCAAAAATTGGTGTACTTTTGTATTTAAGTCTCTTCGTTCCGTCAAATCAAAGATTTCATCTTCAAGTCTCCGGACGAAGAAACTTAAATAGGGGCATCTGTCATACCCCAATTTTTGACCTAAGGTCCCACTGACACATGTCCTCTGACCCGGAATATTCTATGTCTTTTCAGTGAAAATTTTGGCAGAAAGGTATTTTAAAATACCTCATTTTTGTTCCGATTCGGGCCCTTTTCCCACTTTATTTTTATTATTAGTTTTTTTTATTATTTCCATCTTTTATTTAATTTTATAATTTTTATTTTTATTTTGAATTTTTATTTTATCTCTATTTAGCATTTTAATTATTGTCATTTATTTTCCTGCAATTAGAATGTATTTAGGTCCAATGTAAATATAAATAAGAAAAATGTGTGTGTGTGTCTTTTATTTCTTTATCGCTTTATATATATAAAAAAAAATACAAAAAATTAGATTAGGGATTTTGTGGTGACCCAACGTCACTACAAAAATCCACGCACTTTTAATTTTATTGCTCCGTTAGTTTAATTTTCATTTATTATTCCAAAACAACAAAAACATTCAAAAAATCAAAAATCACAAAAATATTTTCATAATAAACCTTGATTTTCAATCAAGTGATCGTCCTTTTTATTTTCTTTCTTAATCAAATATCAAATCAACTTTAATCATACTTTGAGTCTATTTTTCTTTCAATATAAAAAATACAAACCAATTCTCATTTGCCATTTGGCTTTTCATTTTAAAACCTTTTCAAAAATTAAATAAAAAACACACAACAAATCAAACGTCAATTTCAACCCCGAACTACGAGGTTTTGATCCCTCACGGGTACGTAGGCAGAGGACACTCGTCCTTCCAAATCAATAAAATGTAGATAATTAGGTCTTTCTTTTTTAATCATTTCAAAATTCCATTTTTTTTTAGAAAAAGCAAGCAAGTTTAGAGCACAAAAAGTTAAATAAAATCAAGAGGTTCTCGTAGATAGGGGTGTGCAAAAAATGTGGTTAACTGAATTGTATCCACAAACTGAACCAAACTGAACCAAAAAAAACTGAATTGTATTAAAAGGTTTATGAACTGAACCACTTTTTAAAACCAGTTCTAGTTCAGTTTAAAACTGGTTCAGAACCGGTTCATATTTATGAACCTTTTTTAACCAAAACAAATAAAATTACAATAATTTTTTTTTTAAGAGAAAAGAGTATCGAATAATAATATTCCAGGAAGGGTCGAGTTCGCAGCAGAGAGAAAAAGCTCCGGCAACCGATAATGGCACTGTAGTGCGACGGTGCCTACCATTCTCTCCCTTCACCAAAACCAACACTCTTCAACCGATAATGCGCTCCAAAGACAGAATCTCTTACTTCTACGACGGTGCGTTTTCCCTTTCCTTCTTATCGATTTCCACTTTTATACTTTAATAATCGCGTTTTCTTCTTTAGCTGAATCAGATTATTTTTCGTAGAAGTGATTTTCAAAATTTATTTATAGCTCTGTTTATTCATGTTCCTCGAAACCCTAGCTTCATTCATGTGATGTGTAAGGAATGGAACTTGCGTTTAGAACTGTTTTAGGTTTCGGATCCAAGTCGTTGTTTAGCTGAATTTCAAGGCTTTTTCGTAAACCAGTTCAAGGAATAATCTGGTTCAAAAACCGGTTTATAACTGCAAACCGGTTCGAAACCGGTTCGAAGTAAATAAACCGATTCAAAACTGTAAACCGGTTCTGAACCGGTTTTAAACCGAACTGGAACTGGTTTGAAAAATTAACCAGTTTTTTTTAAAGTGGTTTTAAAAACTGAATTGTATCCATTAATGTGGTTCAGTTCCAATGCAGTTTAGAACCATGAACACCCCTACTCGTAGAGTACTACGAATATTTAGGGTGCTAATACCTTCCCTAAATATAACCAACCCCCGGACCCCCCAATTTAAATAATTTTTTTCAAAGTCGAAATAAAAAGTGAGTCAAAAGCTAATCAAATAGCCTTGATCTCCGAAAAATGACGCGACATCCGGGGTCCACCGTAAGTTGGTGACAGGCGACGCTAGGGTCGATTCCGGGTATGTCAGCTGCGCTCCAGGCGAACAGGTCAGCGTTTTCCCTGAGGCAGGCGACCAACTGGTTCTTGACAAGTTCGGGGAGATCCTTGCCAATCTTGAAGTTCTTCGAGGGGTCGTTGCCGAACGGGACCAGCTCGAATTCACCATCAGGAACAGGTCGAAGAAGTTTCGCGTTGAGCGGATCCTTCTTCTCCCGTTTTTGTTCCTTCCGGTCCTCCTTGGTGAACCTGGGGTCGAGTTCGACCAAGTTGGCGTCCAGGGTACTCATAGCAGCTTTCCCTTTTTCCTCAGCAGGTTTGCTGGGTTGGGAAACCTAGTTCTGGGTTTTGTTAGCTTGGAGGAAACATCTTCTTGCAGCTTCGATGTCTCCGCTGAGTGAGGCGATGATGCCATCTTTCGCATGGTATTTCAACTTCAGATGAGCGGTTGAACATGCGGCCCCTAGCTGGGCGAGCCCAGTTCTCCCTATAATGCAATTGTAGAGAGACTGGCAGTCGATCACCAGGAATGGGATCTTTATTGTCTTTTTGGCCTCCTCTTCGCCGAAGGTGACCAGTGTTTTATCTTGGTTTTTCGGGTGTCAAACATTGATTACGTTTGAACCTTTTTAACCTTTGATATCTCATTTTTTCTTGGGAAGGGAAAAATAAGCAAAACCCTGTGAGAATCGAGGTCCGGGAGTTGTTTTCGCTACGGGAAGGTGTTAGGCACCCATAACGACTATAGTATCCTATAGGAACCGTCTTTACTTTCTACGCACGCGCTTTATTTTTAAATGCTATTTGAAAAAATGATATTTACACCTAAGAGTTTTCTAAGTGAAGAATTGGAGGGAGAAGAAGATGTTTGAATTTTTATTTTATTTGAGTTGAAGGAATATTGTTTCCTTGCCTACGTACCCTTTGAAGGGATCAAATCCACCGTAGTTCTCTTCCAAAAATGTTTTTGTTTTTGTTGGTTGATTTTAAGTTTGAAAATGGGATTTTGAAGAATGAGAGAAAGAGGCCTCAAGGGCATAAGATTGTGAAAATATAAGGTTGAATTAGTCATTTTGCAAAAAAAGTCGAAGTATGATTAAAAGTTCATTAAAATTTTTGTTTAAGAAAATAAAAGGGAAATCAATGGGATTTTGATCCCAAAGTTTATTAGGAAAAAGATTTGAGTGATATTGTTCATGTTTTTTTGGAGAAGAGAATTTTTCTAAGTATGCGATTCCTAAACATACATCTAAAGCATACATTTCCTAGGCATACATCTAAGGTAACCATGTGGTATGTGTGCATGTGTCGGTGCTTGTGTCGGTGTACATCATTAGAGTCCATTGTCCTTTACATCATTGGCCTAGATACATGCTATGGTCTTGCAAGAATTTAAAAGCATTAAGAAAATTACAAAATACCTAAATTTTTACATACTAAGTATTGGATGAATTTAAATGGCATGAAGTGGGATGGAGATGGGATGCTTATGTATGAAACCATTAGATGAAATTGTTAGTAATATAAGGCATAAAAGAATAGAGATATAGGCAAGTAAAGCTATCATAACAAAAGGTAAGAAAATTGATATAAAACAAGCAAGAACAATATGTAATAGACCTAAAATTCATCACCAAGGCAAAGCTTAACTATGACCTATAACTCTCATGGTTCAACATATTTTCAAGACATGAAATCCAGGGTTTAAAATGAGAATCTAAAAGTTATTGTAAGCCTTACATTTTAATGTGAATTTAGACCTATTTGCACTATTTATTCACAAACATAGCTTGCAAAGCAAGCAAGCAACCAACCAACACATGTACATATTCAAGACAAACACACATTCAAACAGTAACAAAATTCCACAAGATCATATACCATGAACCACAAACATCCATCAAGAAAAGGAATCAAATCATGCAATTTTCATGGACTTTTTAATATGAAACTCAAGTAACAAAGCAAGAACATGTCACAATATTTTTCCATCAAGTTTTTAGTAAACAAGTAACACAAAAACATCACAAAATTATCAAGAAAATATCTGTACATTTCATGGGATTTTTTAAAACAAATTAGTCATGACAGGGGTGCAATTATCAAAAAAAATAATGTGGAAATAGCAAAAAACAAGTAAAAAAACGAAAGTCTGCAAAGGAACAAGTCCAGGCCCAAAGGAAAGTGGATCCTGGATCATCCAAACGCACCAGGGACGTTGGATTGATCCAGTTCCTGAAACCCTAGATCAGACGGTGCAAACACATGGTCCAAGAATGAACCAGACTGGTTCAGGTGAACCGGTCTGGTTCACGCTCCTTTAAATACTTAAGAGGCCGGTCCAAGGCCATTTCCCACTTCTCTTTCTCTCTCTTCTCTCAAACCTAGTGAGAGAAGCTCTCACCTCTCTTTAAGATTCTGTCGTCTTCTCCGACGAACACAAACGGAAGAGGTGCGGTGGCTCGCCGGTGGCGCCGCCGCACCTGAACATCTTTTCTGAAAATCTTTACACCGTTGTGTTCGTCTTTGCTTCCTTTTCATGATTCTGAAACTTATTTTTCGAAACGAGGCCTAGATGTGAACAGATCTACGCTTGAAACTTACGGTTTTTAGGTTTTCAAAACTTTTCGTAACTTCTTGAAATGAAACCCTATTCTACACTATTTTCTTCACTGATTATGATTAGGAGCTTGGATTTACAAAATAAACGGTGAATCTTTGAAGATTTACATTTTTAGGGTTTCGTTTCAAACTTTTTCGAATCTTTTCAAAGTTCTTCTTTGATTCACTGTTTATTTGTGTTTGTGGATCTTCGTTGAGCTTTTGCGATGAAAAACGAAGGAGTTTTGAGGAATACCTGGTTTTAATTCGGAGATTCGAACAAAAGATCCTTGCGAATGCTTCTGGTGAGTTCTTGAACTGAAAATAAATTAGTTATTCTCTTCTTCTTCTTCACTGATGTGATTCTGCTTCGATCTTTCTTCTTCTCACCTCTCTGAACTGTGATCGCACAATTCTTTTGAATTTGTGCTTGGATTGCAGTTCCTCCAGTTCAATGATGAAGATTCGAACTCGAATCTCTGAGAACTGCAACGAATTTGCTTCAATTCGATCCAATTCCTTGTTCTGGAAATTTAGGGTTTGATGAATTGGGGATGAATTTCTGGGTTTCTTTTGTTTTTGATCGTAATTGCCAAGAGAGAGAATGTGTGATTCTGTTTCTGTGATTGTAATGAGTTGGCATTCAATTAATGGTGATTGTGATAATTAGATCCTTTTATAGCTTGACATGTGTATTTGATAGCCAATAGGTGCTTGCCACGTTGAACTGGACACTGGACTTGACTTTGGGACCAATCTGCAAATTATGAAAACCTAAAGGACTAATCTGCAAATTAAAAGGACTAATCTGCAATTTAAGTGAAAGGACTTAAAAAATGAAAACTTGCGAAATTTTGAGGACTGAAATGAAAAGGGACTATTCTGTAATTTTTAGAAAAAGGACTAAAAAAACAAGTTTTAAACAATAAGGACCTGAATGCAATTTTCAAAACTTCGAAGGACTAATATGCAAAAAGGACTAAAAAGTAAAATTAAAAATGAATTAAAATTGGTAATTGAAAAAAACTTAAAGTGAAACAAAAATAAAAAACACAAAATGAACCAACTACTTAAATGAGGTACTTCAAAGTAACCTCTCTCTGTCAAAATTTCACGTGAAATGACCAAAATGCCCCTAGGGACTGAAACGACTCAAAATGACTCAAATGCAATTTTATACTGGTTTTCTATCAGGGAATTAAAGCAAGAGTTTATACAAGCAAATCAAAAGACTCAGAGACAATTTTTAGAGATTAAACAGAGTTTTAACACAGGAAAAGACTGAAATGCCCTTAGGGGCTAAACTGACTAAAAATGACTCAAATGCAATTTTTGAAATGGACTTTAACATGAGATTGAAACAAGGACTTATTCAAACCATTTGTAAAGACTCAAACAATTTTCAAGGACTAAAATGAATTTGGAGGCAGGAAATGACTACAATACCCTTTTTCATGAATTTTGCAAATAACATTGAAATGAGATGCAGAGAAAGATGCAATTGATCAGAGACACATCACATGACTTGAAATGCAAGAAAGATGTTTTTGGATGACTTGGAATGCAAGAAAACATAGACAAATACACAGTTGAAAAGATTTTTAAAGCTAAATTGAGAGATAAAGCAGAGTAAAATGTCAGTGTAAAATAATAGCAAATTGGCAATAGACATATATCAAAGATGGAAAAAAATTTTGAGCAAGTATTTTTAGGTCCAAAATTAGGGTATAACAGCTGCCCCTATTTAAGTTTCTTTGTCCGGAGGGTCAAGAGACGAAATCTTTGATTTGACGGGACGAAGATACTTAAATATTAACATTTGCACTGTTTTTGGACATAAAAATACGCTCTTAGATTTTCAAAAACATGAATGCCATGCAACACTTTGATTATTAATGCAAGACAAGCAGCTGGAGTCTACGGAGCATGTCATATCACTGGGGATCTAGGTAGACATTAACAGGGTAGACAAACCAGGGGACAAAAGAAAGGTACAAGCTGTTCTTCGGATCGAACTTGCCATTTGACCAAGAGATACAAACAAGAGATGGGTGCAAGCTGTTCTTTGGATCGAACCTGCTGCTTAACCAAGAAATACAAACAAGAGATGGGTACAAGCTGTTCTTTGGATCGAACCTGCTACTTGACCGGGGATAGAAATATGAGACAGGTACAAGTTGTTCTTTGGATCGAACTTGCTACTTGACAGGAGACATAGACATATAGGTAGATACAAGCTGTTCTTTGGATCGAACTTGCTGCTTGATCAATATCACAACATGTAAGTTGGTGCAAACTGTTCTTTGGATCGAACTTGTCGTTTGACTGATAACAAAACATAAGCAGGGTACAAACTGTTCTTCGGATTGAACTTGCCGTTTGACCGGAAGCATAGGCATATAAGCAGGTACAAGCTGTTCTTTGGATCGAACTAGCCACTTGACCGATAACAAGACATATAACAAGATACGATTGGGAGTTTGATTTGAAAAGATACAAATTGAGAGTAAGTTGACATTGATTTGATTTGAAAATAGACATGACCATTATTGTTGGCCCAAGAGCAAATTGGGAGTGGATTACCATTGACTTGAATTGAATTGGAAGTTGACATTGAAGGAGACATTTGAAAGCTGGAAATAATCAGAGATACAAACATAGACACTGGATTGAGAGTTGAAATTGAATTGAATTGGAAGTTGAGATTGAATTGAATTGGAAGTTGAAATTGGGTTGAATTGAAATTGAGATTGAGTTGGAAATTGAAATTGAGTTGAATTGAAAGTGGAGATTGAACTGAATTGAAAGTGGAAATTGAGTTGGATTAAAAATTGAGATTGGAGATGCAACATGTATGTATGGTATAACAAGATCATTAAATGTATGAGCACATAAAATGCATGATTATGCATGTAAGAATGCTTGAAATGCATGATTGGTTTGTAGTTTGACAGAGAAATTTCACAGGGACAGACAAAACATTGGAAGATTGGGCACGTAGTGGCTCGTGTTATAACATATTCATATGGAAATCCTCTTTGGAGAGACCGTCGTTGGAAGATGTATCAAAACCATGGCTGAGGGAAATAAAAACTTGTAGAGGAGGGACCCTTAGAAGATTCTTGGATACAGGTCGCCGTTGTTAGGCGTGTCAGTGCTGGGTAAACGTTGGATGTTCGCATCTATGGTCAATGCTTTTCATTCTTTCGTTCTTTCATTTTTCATTCTTCAATCCCATTTTTGCCTGAACCGCCCTTTCAGGTTTTCGATTCACCGGGAATACATTCTTTTCACTGCCCCATTTTTGCCTGAATTGCCTTCATAGGTTGTCAATCAGCGGGGTGCTCATTTTTGCCTAAGCCCCCCTTTCGGGTTTTCAACTTAGCGAGCTTTTCATTTGCATTTTTTCAAATTTTCATTCTGTTTTTTTTCATTCTTGCCATTGACCACAGATCATCCTGGGGAATAACTTGCTTGTAACATGTATTGAAATAGACATTGATATACATTTATTCATGCATGTTTCACTGGAATGTACCTTATTGCTCACGTTTGTTTTCAAAATAGACAGAAAAAAGGTTTTTCAATTTTCAAAAATGTTTGTTTCAGACATTGACATTATCAAAATGGAAAGAAAATATTTTGTATATAGCATTGAAAGTAGAAAGAAAATAGAGTTTCAAACAATAGCACAGGCCCAAATTGATGTAGAAGAGTGAGAGTCAGCCAAAGGCATAACTCCACAGATTTACAAAGCTTGGAAAATGGTAATTTTATTGGTTGGTGGTACATTGAACACGATGACCGCTACATTTTATAGAAATTTTGAATTCACAAGTACAGAAGCTTCTGATAATGATGATCATTGACAGCTGCAGATGCCCCAAGGAGTGACGGTGGTTTGCGAGATATAGTTACTTGTCTTTTATTATCAATCTCATTTTTGCATGAACCGCCCTTTCGGGTTTTCGGCTCATCGAGACGCTCATTCTTGCCTGAGTTGCGTACAATCTCAGCGAGCTTTTTCATATTTATTTTTTTGTCCCTAACTTTTGCCTGGATCGCCCTCTCGGGTTTTCGATCCACCGGGAAGCGCATTTTTTGCCTAGGCCGCCTTTTCGGGTTTTCGACCTACCACGTTGTTCTTTTCTTTTTAGACAAAGTATTTCTTGACTATATCGGCATTAACAGGATTCGGAAGTTCGGTACCATCCATGTGTGTAAGGATCAAAGCACCGCCAGAGAAAGCCTTCTTGACAACATAAGGACCTTTATAGTTAGGTGTCCACTTGCCCCTTGGGTCGGGTTGCTGGCTTATCCTCCTTTTCAATACCAGTTCGCCTTCCTTGAATTCTCGAGGTCGGACTTTCTTGTCAAACGCATTCTTCATTCGCACTTGATACAATTGTCCGTGAGCCATAGCATTCATACGTTTCTCTTCAATCAAATTCAACAGATCATACCGACTCTGACACCATTCAGCCTCAGTTAGTTTTGCTTCCATGATCACTCGAAGAGAGGGAATCTCCACTTCCAGAGGGAGAACTGCTTCCATGCCATATACCAAAGAGAAAGGAGTTGCCCCGGTTGAACTGTGCACCGTAGTGCGGTAACCATGCAAGGCAAACGGTAGCATCTCATGCTAGTCTTTGTAAGTAGTGGCCATCTTCTGAACAATCTTCTTGATGTTCTTGTTAGCGGCCTCGACTGCACCATTCATCTGAGGTCTATAAGGAGAAGAGTTGTGATGTTCGATTTTGAATTCTTCACATAAAGCTTGCATCATGCTATTGTTCAGATTGGAACCATTCTCAGTGATGATCTTGTTGGGAACACCATATCGACAGATGATGTTATTCTTGATAAACTTCACCACCACTTGCTTGGTCACATTTGCATAGGAAGCAGCTTCAACCCACTTGGTGAAATAGTCAATTGCCACTAGAATGAAACGATGTCCGTTGAAAGCCTTTGGTTCAATTCTTCCGATCATGTCAATGCCCCACATGGAGAAAGGCCATGGGGAAGATATAACATTGAGAGCGTGTGGAGGCACATGGATTTTGTCAGCATAGATTTGGCATTTGTGGCATCTCTTGGCATGCCTGTAGCAGTCACGCTCCATAGTTATCCAGTAATAGCCGGCTCTTAACAGTTTTCTTGACATAGTGTGACCTGTAGCATGGGTCCCAAAGGTACCGTCATGTACGTCGTGCATCAATTTCTCAGCTTCTTGTTTATCAACACATCTCAACAAGACCATGTCATAGTTCCTTTTGTATAGGATTTCTCCGTCCAGAAGGAATCTGCTAGCCCATCTCCTCAGGGTCTTCTTATCCCTGTTGGAAGCCCCAGGTGGATATTCATGATTTTGCAAGAACTGTTTGATATTATAGTACCAAGGTTTTCCATCGTTCACATCCTCATCAGCTTGACTTGGCATATTTTCAATAGTAAACACATGAGCGGGTTTATCAAGACGCTGCACCTTGATTACGGGCACGTCATTCCAATGGTTCACACGAAACATGGAAGACAAAGTAGCAAGAGCATCAGCCATCTGGTTTTCATCCCGAGGGATGTGGTGCAGCTTAACCTTTGTGAAGTATGTCAACAGACGTCTTGCATAGTCACGGTAAGGGATCAGCTTCTCATGATGAGTCTCCCATCCACCCTTTATCTGATTAATAACAAGTGCAGAATCTCCATAGATGTCAAGATGTTTAATTCTCATATCAATGGCTTCTTCAATGCCCAAGATGCATGCTTCATATTCAGCTATGTTGTTCGTGCATTCAAAAGTTATTCGAGCAGTGAAAGGAATGTGGTGCCTCTGCGGAGTTACAATAATGGCCCCAATTCCTCTACCATAAGCATTGACAGCACCATCGAAGACCAATCCCCATTTGCTATTGGGATCCGGCCCTTCATTGATCAGTGACTCTTCACAGTCTTTCGCTTTTAGATACATAATCTCTTCATCAGGGAAATCAAACTTGATTGGCTAGTAATCATCAAGAGGTTGACAAGCAAGATGCTCAGCAAGGATACTTCCTTTGATTGCTTTCTGAGCTTTGTACACAATATCATATTCAGACAACAACATCTGCCAACATGCAATCTATCTAATAACAGCAGGCTTCTCAAAGATGTACTTGATTGGATCCATTCGAGATATCAACCAAGTTGTATGATTCACCATATAATGACGCAGGCATTTGGTAGCCCAAGCTAAAGCACAACAAGTCTTTTCAAGCATTGTATACCGAGTCTCACAGTCGGTGAATTTCTTGCTCAGATAGTAGATAGCATGTTCTTTCTTTCCAGTCCCGTCTTGTCGTCCGAGAACACAACCAACTAAATCATCTAACACTGACAGATACATAATCAAAGGCCTTCCTTCCACTGGCGGGACAAGGATAGGTGGTTCCAACAAGTATTCTTTAATGCTATCAAAAGCTTCCTGGCATTCATCATTCCATACAACAGGCTGATTCTTTCTGAGCAATTTGAAAATTGGTCCACAGGTAGTAGTCATGTGAGATATGAATCTTGAAATATAATTCAGGCGTCCGAGGAAACCTCTGACTTGCTTTTCAGTTTGAGGGGCTGGCATCTCTCTGATGGCTCGGATTTTGTCAGGATCAACTTCAATGCCTCTTTGGCTGACAATGAAGCCTAGCAACTTTCCAGATCTTACATCGAATGTACATTTGTTAGGATTCAACCGCAGCTTGTACTTTCTCAATCTTTCAAACATCTTTTTCAAATACACAACATGTTGCTCTTCATCACCTGACTTCACAATCATGTCATCAACATATACCTCAATCTCTTTGTGAATCATATCATGAAACAGAGTAGTCATACCCCTTTGATAGGTTGCACCGGCATTTATCAAGCCAAACGGCATCACTTTATAACAGAATGTTCCCCATGGAGTGATGAAGGACGTCTTTTCTCTATCTTCAGGTGACATTCGTATCTGGTTATAGCCAGAGAAACCATCCATGAAAGAGAACACTTTAGATTGAGCAGTACTGTCAACAAGAACATCAATATGAGGCAATGGGAAGTTATCTTTTGGACTGGCTTTGTTCAGATCTCTGTAATCAACACACATTCGAACTTTCCCATCTTTCTTCGATACTGGTACAATGTTGGCAATCCACTCAGGATATTCAGCTGTCATGAGGAAACCCGCATCAATTTGCTTCTGCACCTCAGCCTTGATCTTAAGAGCCATGTCTGGGCGAGACCTTCTCAATTTCTGTTTGACAGAAGGACATTCAGGTCTTGTCGGTATCCGATGTTCCACAATCTTGGGATCTAGACCCGGCATATCTTCATAGGACCATGCAAAGACATCGGGATAATCATGGAGAACCTGAGTAATCTTCTTTTTCACTTCTGGCTCAGGTGCAGCACCAATCTTGATCTCTCGCTTATTCTCTTCAGTACCCAGGCTGATAAGCTCAATTTCTTCCTGGTGAGGCTGAATGGCTCTTCTTTCTTGCTCAAGCAGTCGAGTGATCTCATATGGTATCTCTTCATCATCTTCCTCATCTTCAGCTTCATACACAGGGAATTCAAAATTTGGAGGAACCATAGGGTCACTGTGTTCAACGGGTTTATTATGGTTCAATCTGCATAATATGATTGGGATGATTTTAGAAAAATGTTTTTCATGCAGATTTTTGAAATTAATAAGAAAATACAGATGTTTTGGTTTTTTCTGGCATTACCATTATTTCCAAGAAAAAAGGCACTAAAAAGTATAAAAACAAAGAGTCGTGGAAAAGACGACAACTTTTTATTGATAACGGCAATGCCGAAACAAACATGCCCTTACATTATTCCAAAACAACAAAAACATTCAAATAACAAAAATCACAAAAATATTTTCATAATAAACCTTGATTTTCAATCAAGTGATCGTTCTTTTTACTTTCTTTCTTAATCAAATATCAAATCAATTTTAATCATACTTTGAGTCATCTTTCTTTCAATATAAAAAATACAAACAAATACTCATTTGCCACTTGGCTTTTATTTTAAAACCTTTTTTCAAAATTAATAAAAAACACCAAAACAAATCAAACGTCATTTTCTTAACCCCGAACTACGAGGTTTTGATCCTTCACGGGTACGTAGGCAGAGGACACTCGTCCTTCCAAATCAATAAAATGTAGATAATTAGGTCTTCCTTTTTTAATCATTTCAAAAGACCTCACTTTCGCCTTGGGCAGAGCGAAAGGATTGTTATTTTGAAAACAAAGAAAACATGAGCAACAAGACACATTACATGGGAGCATGCATGACTAAAGGAATATTAATGGCCTCCCAATTCATCACAGTGCCCCCTGGTACAAAATATGTGGGCACATGACTAGCTTCAGCAGCATCTTCAGCAATAGCATTGATAAACCCAGCACTATAGAAAGTTCATGTTGAAACGCCTGAGGTCGGGGAGAACCCAAGGCCCTCTTTACGCTTATTTTCCAAAATCTGTATCACCTTGCCCCAGCCAGCAGCTTGCCCTTCTTGAACAGCTTTCTGGGCGTCTTTCAATGAAGCCATGCTAGCACTAGCTCTCCGGGGCTCTGCACCTTCAACAGTCAAACCTTGAAATGTCGTCCCTTCAGCGGACCCTGCTTCAACACAAGAGAAAGATGACACTTGGCTAACCAGATATGCTTCTTCACCATGTACAGTGACAAGCTTACCATTCCTCACAAACTTGAGCTTCTGGTGCAGAGTGGAAGTTACTGCCCCAGCGTCGTGAATCCACGGTCTTCCGAGGAGACAACTGTAAGAGGCATTGATGTCCATGACCTGGAAAGTGATCTGGAATGTCTCAAGACCAATGGTAATTGGCAAGTCTACTTCCCCAAGAACATCCTTGCGAGATCCGTCGAAAGCCTTAACCAAATAACTACTTCCCCTTAGAGAGAGTCCATGATGACTCAACTGTCTCAGTGTAGACTCAGACATTACGTTTAAGGATGATCCAGTGTCCACCAACACATTGGATATCATGTCAGACTTGCAGTGCACTGAGATATGTAAAGCCAAATTGTGGTGCTTCCCTGCTTCGGGGAGCTCATCGTCACCAAACCCCAAGTTATTGCAGGCAGTAATGTTACCCACTATTCCATTGAACTGATCCACGGAGACTTCATGGTCAACATAGGCTTGTTCCAACACCTTCATCAACACTTTCCTGTGAGCTTCTGAGCTCAAGAGCAGAGACAAGATGGATATTTTTGACGGAGTTTGCAGCAGCTGGTCCACAATCTTATAATCGCTCTTTTTGATAAGCCTCAGAATTTCGTCCAGATTAGACTCTTCAATAGACTGGCCTGATGGGCCGACGTTCTTGTCAACAGAAGGAGCAACTGGTGGAGTTATTGTAGCAACAGGTGTAACCACCTTCTTTTGGAACAAAGGTGGATTTACTTTTCCGCTTCTTAGAGTTGTAATTTCACCAGCAACATTATCAACCGTAGCTGGGGATACTAGAGGCACTTCCACTCCATTCTCAATCATGGTTGCATCATACTTGTAAGGGATTGTCTTTGTAGAGGCATAAGATACCGGACCAGGTAATCTGATCACTAAGGGTTCAACATTCCTTGTCTGGGACATACTTCCAGTGGGAGAATCATGAAACACTGGCACAATCACACAAATGTCACTGGCAATCAAGTGCTTATCATCCATTAGACTTTGTATGTCACCTTGCACCACACAACAACCCATAGGATTTTGCAGACATTTTGAACAAGAAGCGTGATCGTGATTAAACAAAGAAGCTTGGCATAGTTTGACATGTAGCGGTACCAAAGGAGTAGCAACATTACGGACATCTAAAGTGGGAGTCTCTCGAGGAACACGAACTCCTTCGAAAGCCTCAATCATGTTAACAGCAGCATGATTTGGAAGTGGATTGTCAAGAACATGAGGAACACTATTTTCAAAAGTCAACCGTCCTCTGTCCATCAGATCTTTTACCACATATTTCAGAGCGTAGCAACCCTCAACATCGTGGCCTTGAGCGCCTTGATGGAAATCACATGTGAGATCCTGTCGGAACCTGGGAGGCAATGGTGTAGGCGGAGGCTTGCCTGGCCTGGTGACGCAGTGGCCCTTAGCAAGTAGAGTTGGGAGCAGATCAGCATACCCCATTGGTATTGGTGGGAAATAAGTCTTGGGCCGAGGACCCTGTTGTTGCTGCTGTTGCTGTTGAGCAGGAGGCTGCTGTTGTACTTGCTGAGCAATGGCATTAACGGGCACTGGCGGTTGACCCGGTGGCAGAGGATATTGCTGGTAGAATGGTGGGAAGAAAGGATGTTGAGAGTACTGCATGTATTGGTAAGGCAAAGGTAACTGAGCAGCAGCTGTAGGCTGGTTACCAGATACCATCCCTACTTCGGAATATTTCTTCTTATGGTGGCCATTACCATATTTCTTAGGTGCACTAGCTGAAGATTCCCCCTTTTCAAGAACAATGATGCCTTCTCTGACAGCCTCCTCTAGACGAGTTCCCATAGTAACCATATTGGAGAAATTATTCGGAGCAGAGACTATCATCCTTTCAACATATTCCTTCTTCAGAGTTTTCAGGAATGTCTGTGTCAGTTCTTCCTCATCAAGCCGAGGAGAAACACGGGCAGCTGCCCCTCTCGACCTCTGAGCATATTCACAGAAGGTTTCATCCGACTTCTGAGACAAAGACTTAAGAGAATTCCTATTTGGCTTCAAGCGGGTGTTAAACTCATAATGATTTTCAAAAGCAGCAGCAAGTTCCTCAAAAGTATGGATATTGTCTTTGCTCAAACCAGTGTACCAGTCTGCCGCATCTTCCATCAAGCTATCCTGGAAGCAGTGGATCATCAGCGCATCATTCTCTGCATAGTTGGCCATCTTTCGGACGTACCGAATGACATGGCTATGTGGACAAGAAGTTCCATTGTATTTGTCAAAATCTGGCACTTTGAACTTCTTAGGAACCTCAAATCGGGCTACCAAGCATAGATCACGAGCCTTAGCAGAAACACCGTTCCCACGGCTAGCTTTGACCTCACGGAGTTCTCCAGCTAACTCCCTTAACTGTTTTCTCATAGCTTCCATTATAGGGTCTTGTCCACGCGGAGTGTCAACATCGATTACCTGTTGCACAGTGTGTACAATAGGATCGGTAACAACAATAGTTACTTGAGGCATAGAGGTAGATGTAAAAGCAAAAGTTGTCACAGGAATCTGTCCTTGATTGCCAATACCAGAAATACCAGCCGCAGTATTAGGAGCATAGAAAGCTGAGAGTTCATAAGGGCGTCCGTTGGGCATAACAAACCGAGCATCAGAGACCACAGTAGACAGTGGGATAGATGGAATCACTTCAGTAGAAGCTGGAACGGATGTGGCTGGTTGTTCTTGTGCAGCCATCATAGTGGACATAGCGTCATGAGCCTTAGCCAAGTCCTCTTTCATAGCAGCCAATTCGGCACGGAGCTGAGCATTTTCTTCTTCAATGTTAGCCATGTTTCTTCTCTTGTAAAATCTTGTTTGATGAACTCTATCTGGTTGGTAGACCTTACGAGCACGAGCCACTTTTCAGACTGCGGCAAAAGAACCCGGAGGCAATGAGCGCGAGGGAAGTTTTTTATGACCAATGAATGCATATGATGCATGAAATGTGTAAATGCATATGCAAAAAGACTCTTTTTTGTGTTATCGAAGGGTTTTAGACGAATTAGAAATTTGTAAACATTACTAAACAATTGAAACATCAAAACCAGACAAAATAATCAAACATCACAGAGTCTTACAAGATGATTCCCTTTGAAATACTAAGCCAAGGGATAGACTTTGAAATGTAAAACAACATAAACAACTGAAAATAACAACAGGAACAGAAATCCTCAAGCATAGGAAGTGGAAGTATCATCCTCGGACTCAGTCTCAGACTCATAACTGCAGTATTGGGCATAGAAGTTACGGGCACCCCTAGCCCTCTCGGAGTCTCTCATAAGCAACTTATCCTTTTCTTCAATTTCTTTCCTAGCTTTAGCCAACTCTTTCTTCAGTGTCAACACCTCATGGGTCTTCTGTTCATCTTTTCCATCCAAAGTCATGATCAAGTTCTCAGCCTCATAGTATCTAGTCTTCCACTGATACTTCTCCCGACTCTCCATAGCTAGATGCTCCTGATACATCTCCTGAGTAGGTGGTAGTAGTGGCAAAGGCATGGTTGGAATAAATGCGGACACATATCTCATGGCGGGGGTAAGGCATGCCAATCTTCTCAGCTTGGTTTATCACCCACTGTGTATAGGTCTCATGAGCAATACCGAACCTTACACCCATATGCTTCACCTCTTTCTTCCGTAGTTTGGACCAAGCCTCTATGAAATCCTCTCGTATTCCGGTGGGTGCATTGGAGTAGTGGAAGAAGTAAGGAGATGTAGCAAGATTGATGGGCTTTTCTTTCATCGGGAAACCAAATTGTCGTATGGCGAGCTCCGGGTTATAGTTGATTCCACCCCGGTGATGAGTCATATATAGTCTAATTTATTGCCTTATTTAGTTTAGTTTTATTTAAGATTTGATTTGATTTTATTGCATTTTATTTCCTTTTAGAATATTTTACTTTAAATTGCTTTTTATTTTATTTTAGGAACGAATATATGGTGGAAGGTGTCTTGGAGCAAAAGAAAGAGGACTGGAGCAAATACAGTGCGAAAATACGAAGATATGGAACAAAAATAGGTTCCCACCAAGTCAGAAGCTTGGCACGGCCAGTGCCAACATGTGGCACGGCCGTGCCACCCCCAGAAGCCTCTTTTGCTGCTTTTTCTTCGGGCCCAAGTTACCCTGTTGCAGCTTTACTGTTTTACCCTTTTAGTTGCTTAGTTTCTAAGTCGATTGTAAAGCTATAAATAGAGTAGCTCTCCACCATAAACATTCACCCTTTACTTTGTTTATTTCAAGTATTATTTCAATAAAAAGTCTTTATTTCCTTTTTACTTTCTTTGCAATTTATTTTACTGTTTATCTCTCTTCTTCTCCCATGTCTACGATGAACATGAGTGAGTAGACTTCTTCGTCTTGGGATTGTTGGGGAGTCTAATGACTCAATCCTAAACAAAACAAGCCTAAACCCTAAATTCTATGTAACCCTAATTTCTAATCTAGATTCACCGTCTTAACGTGGATTAACAATTATCAAACTGTGGAAGCGAAAGCAGAGGGTTTGATAATCGTTAATCCATCATCCCAAACATCAATTCATAAAGCGAGAACGGAGTCTTGATGTTGGAACAAGTGAATCTAGACAATAATTGCAAAACAGTGAAATAGTCTTTGCAATTATTGAGACAAAGAGTAGTTTCAATCCTCTATGCATTTTCCAGTAATCATGTCAGCGAAATAGGCTTGGTTGCTAGAAGTAAACTCTCACCGGACTTTCATCGGAAAGGTGAGGGGTTAAGGGAAACCGGTCTTTAGAAATTAGTGTGTAAACCATGAAATTAGATGTTTATGTCTTGTCTAGTGAAGGATTTGTCATTATGATGAACCAATGATCCCGAGGCCCTTTATTATTATTGTTTTTACCTTCAGCAATAAAACTCCCTTTTTCTAACTTTCTCTCCTCTAATCATTCACTAAAAGTTAATTAAGTTGAACAACTCCCTAGCGGAACGATACTCTTACTTACTACTATTACTTTGATAGGACGTGCACTTGCGGTTTGGCCCTATCACCCGGGTACCAAGAAGAGGTACATTAAGAAACTTTCCACCACCAAGGATAATTTCTTTGACTCTAGCAGCGGGAGTGAGCCAAACCACTTCATTAGGGGTGAGAGCCATGATCCTTTGTGAAATGGTCCAATTCTCTGGATTATCATGGAAAGACTTCGGAAGGTGCGAAATAAACCACCTATAGAGGAAAGAATGTATCCACGACCCTTGCCGGATCGATTGTGAATAGCATGGTATGTGTCAGCTAGCAAAGTAGGAACCGGATTCTTGGAGTGGAAGATCATAATAACATTCATATCCACGAAGCCATCAAGATTTGGAAAGATAATAAGCCCATAGATGAGGAGTGCAAGAATAGCCTCAAGAGTGTCCTGACAAGTGGTTTTGAGGTTGGCTTTCTCAAGTAGATACTTCGAAGTGAACCCTCGGATGTGAGCCTTAGTGACAAGATTCTTGGAGACATCGGTGGTCTTGAGATAAAGGTATTTAGCAATAACCAATGGAGTAGGAGGATTCTCAAGTCCCGCGAAGGGTACCCCCTTAGCAATAGATAGATCCATCAAGCAAGAATAAGCCTCGAGTGTGGGCACTAACTGAAAGTCGGGAAAAGTGAAGCACCGATAGTCCCGATCATAGAATTGCACTAGAGTGTGCACAAGCTTCTCATTCACATTAGTCTGGAGAAGAGTAAGTAAGGCCCCGTAACGATGTCGGAAACCAGTCGGATCCTCGATCTTGAGTGCCAAATCTCTCAAACTAGCCAAATCCACTTCCTTGAACTTGTAGGACTTAGTCTTCCCCATTCCTACAATAATTACAAATTCAATTCGTCTAAGCCCTTCGATAAATGCATGAAAAAAGTTTATGCATGTATGCATGTATACATGTATGCATGATTATGTGCAAGCACGGAGAAAACATGGTGGGTTGAAATTCAAAGTCAAGGAGTCATGGGTGGACACGGTGTCCGGTGAAACTAGGGCTTTGGATAATAGTAACCGGGTTCTAAAAAGTTTCCCAAGTTGCAACCTCTCCGACGTACATCACGGTGCCACGAGGTAAACACTCGCTCCATGATTATCCGTAAGAAGGTCTAACTTGAGCGTAGTATCGCGTGACGACTAAAACTCGAGACAACACTCGGTCTAGCCTCCGCACTACATCCTAGAAAATGGCCATGGATGGGTTCGGTTATCTACGGTTCATAGCGACATAGAACAATTAGAAGTAAAGTGCCTAAACGCGACAACACGCGTCGACAACATCACCCCCAAAATGCCTCAACTATGTGGGATTCATCGCATAATCCAATACACGAGGCAACCCTCGGATTGAATTGTCGATTATATCCCCCCTAAATCCTAAGTTCACTCAGCCCGGGTGTAGGACTTTTGATATTCTCACCCCACACGTTTGCAAGAATTTAAGCATTTATTCACATAAGGAAGCAAGTAAAAGAAGCAAGTAAAACGAAAGCGCGAGCGTGGAAATAAAGACTAGGCGTAACTCTCGAATCTCCCCAGTGAAGTCGCCAGCTGTTTTATCTTAGTTTTTCGGGTGTCAAACATTGATTACGTTTGAACCTTTTTAACCTTTGATATCTCATTTTTTCTTGGGAAGGGAAAAATAAGCAAAACCCTGTGAGAATCGAGGTCCGGGAGTTGTTTTCGCTACGGGAAGGTGTTAGGCACCCATAACGACTATAGTATCCTATAGGAACCGTCTTTACTTTCTACGCACGCGCTTTATTTTTAAATGCTATTTGAAAAAATGATATTTACACCTAAGAGTTTTCTAAGTGAAGAATTGGAGGGAGAAGAAGATGTTTGAATTTTTATTTTATTTGAGTTGAAGGAATATTGTTTCCTTGCCTACGTACCCTTTGAAGGGATCAAATCCACCGTAGTTCTCTTCCAAAAATGTTTTTGTTTTTGTTGGTTGATTTTAAGTTTGAAAATGGGATTTTAAAGAATGAGAGAAAGAGGCCTCAAGGGCATAAGATTGTGAAAATATAAGGTTGAATTAGTCATTTTGCAAAAAAAGTCGAAGTATGATTAAAAGTTCATTAAAATTTTTGTTTAAGAAAATAAAAGGGAAATCAATGGGATTTTGATCCCAAAGTTTATTAGGAAAAAGATTTGAGTGATATTGTTCATGTTTTTTTGGAGAAGAGAATTTTTCTAAGTATCGCGATTCCTAAACATACATCTAAAGCATACATTTCCTAGGCATACATATAAGGTAACCATGTGGTATGTGTGCATGTGTCGGTGCTTGTGTCGGTGTACATCATTAGAGTCCATTGTCCTTTACATCATTGGCCTAGATACATGCTATGGTCTTGCAAGAATTTAAAAGCATTAAGAAAATTACAAAATACCTAAATTTTTACATACTAAGTATTGCATGAATTTAAATGGCATGAAGTGGGATGGAGATGGGATGCTTATGTATGAAACCAATAGATGAAATTGTTATTAATATAAGGCATAAAAGAATAGAGATATAGGCAAGTAAAGCTATCATAACAAAAGGTAAGAAAATTGATATAAAACAAGCAAGAACAATATGTAATAGACCTAAAATTCATCACCAAGGCAAAGCTTAACTATGACCTATAACTCTCATGGTTCAACATATTTTCAAGACATGAAATCCAGGGTTTAAAATGAGAATCTAAAAGTTATTGTAAGCCTTACATTTTAATGTGAATTTAGACCTATTTGCACTATTTATTCACAAACATAGCTTGCAAAGCAAGCAACCAACCAACACATGTACATATTCAAGACAAACACACATTCAAACAGTAACAAAATTCCACAAGATCATATACCATGAACCACAAACATCCATCAAGAAAAGGAATCAAATCATGCAATTTTCATAGACTTTTTAATATGAAACTCAAGTAACAAAGCAAGAACATGTCACAATATTTTTCCATCAAGTTTTTAGTAAACAAGTAACACAAAAACATCACAAAATTATCAAGAAAATATCTGTACATTTCATGGGATTTTTTAAAACAAATTAGTCATGACAGGGGTGCAATTATCAAAAAAAATAATGTGGAAATAGCAAAAAACAAGTAAAAAAACGAAAGTCTGCAAAGGAACAAGTCTAGGCCCAAAGGAAAGTGGATCCTGGATCATCCAAATGCACCAGGGACGTTGGATTGATCCAGTTCCTGAAACCCTAGATCAGACGGTGCAAACACATGGTCCAAGAATGAACCAGACTGGTTCAGGTGAACCGGTCTGGTTCACGCTCCTTTAAATACTTAAGAGGCCGGTCCAAGGCCATTTCCCACTTCTCTTTCTCTCTCTTCTCTCAAACCTAGTGAGAGAAGCTCTCACCTCTCTCTAAGATTCCGTCGTCTTCTCCGACGAACACAAACGGAAGAGGTGCGGTGGCTCGCCGGTGGCGCCGCCGCACCTGAACATCTTTTCTGAAAATCTTTACACCGTTGTGTTCGTCTTTGCTTCCTTTTCATGATTCTGAAACTTATTTTTCGAAACGAGGCCTAGATGTGAACAGATCTACGCTTGAATCTTACGGTTTTTAGGTTTTCAAAACTTTTCGTAACTTCTTGAAATGAAACCTTAATCTACACTATTTTCTTCACTGATTATGATTAGGAGCTTGGATTTACAAAATAAACGGTGAATCTTTGAAGATTAACATTTTTAGGGTTTCGTTTCAAACTTTTTCGAATCTTTTCAAAGTTCTTCTTTGATTCACTGTTTATTTGTGTTTGTGGATCTTCGTTGAGCTTTTGCGATGAAAAACGAAGGAGTTTTGAGGAATACCTGGTTTTAATTCGGAGATTCGAACAAAAGATCCTTGCGAATGCTTCTGGTGAGTTCTTGAACTGAAAATAAATCAGTTATTCTCTTCTTCTTCTTCTTCACTGATGTGATTCTGCTTCGATCTCTCTTCTTCTCACCTCTCTGAACTGTGATCGCACAATTCTTTTGAATTTGTGCTTGGATTGCAGTTCCTCCAGTTCAATGATGAAGATTCGAACTCGAATCTCTGAGAACTGCAACGAATTTGCTTCAATTCGATCCAATTCCTTGTTCTGGAAATTTAGGGTTTGATGAATTGGGGATGAATTTCTGGGTTTCTTTTGTTTTTGATCGTAACTGCCAAGAGAGAGAATGTGTGATTCTGTTTCTGTGATTGTAATGAGTTGGCATTCAATTAATGGTGATTGTGATGATTAGATCCTTTTATAGCTTGACATGTGTATTTGATAGCCAATAGGTGCTTGCCACGTTGAACTGGACACTGGACTTGACTTTGGGACCAATCTGCAAATTATGAAAACCTAAAGGACTAATCTGCAAATTAAAAGGACTAATTTGCAATTTAAGTGAAAGGACTTAAAAAATGAAAACTTGCGAAATTTTGAGGACTGAAATGAAAAGGGACTATTCTGTAATTTTTAGAAAAAGGACTAAAAAAACAAGTTTTAAACAATAAGGACCTGAATGCAATTTTCAAAACTTCGAAGGACTAATATGCAAAAAGGACTAAAAAGTAAAATTAAAAATGAATTAAAATTGGTAATTGAAAAAAACTTAAAGTGAAACAAAAATAAAAAACACAAAATGAACCAACTACTTAAATGAGGTACTTCAAAGTAACCTCTCTCTGTCAAAATTTCACGTGAAATGACCAAAATGTCCCTAGGGACTGAAACGACTCAAAATGACTCAAATGCAATTTTATACTGGTTTTCTATCAGGGAATTAAAGCAAGAGTTTATACAAGCAAATTAAAAGACTCAGAGACAATTTTTAGAGATTAAACAGAGTTTTAACACAGGAAAAGACTGAAATGCCCTTAGGGGCTAAACTGACTAAAAATGACTCAAATGCAATTTTTGAAATGGACTTTAACATGAGATTAAAACAAGGACTTATTCAAACCATTTGTAAAGACTCAAACAATTTTCAAGGACTAAAATGAATTTGGAGGCAGGAAATGACTACAATACCCTTTTTCATGAATTTTGCAAATAACATTGAAATGAGATGCAGAGAAAGATGCAATTGATCAGAGACACATCACATGACTTGAAATGCAAGAAAGATGTTTTTGGATGACTTGGAATGCAAGAAAACATAGACAAATACACAGTTGAAAAGATTTTTAAAGCTAAATTGAGAGATAAAGCAGAGTAAAATGTCAGTGTAAAATAATAGCAAATTGGCAATAGACATATATCAAAGATGGAAAAAAATTTTGAGCAAGTATTTTTAGGTCCAAAATTAGGGTATAACAACCAGTAACTCCACGTACCCCCATGGTTGAGTGGATGAGCCGTTGAAGCCATAGAGTTCATCCCCAACGTAGGGAGAAAGGTTTTTCTCCGTCAGTTGGAGAGTTCTGAACAGGCTGGTGTACATGATGTCGCATGAGGCCCCTGTGTCTATCAGGACTCGTCGAACATCTGCATTGGCCATCGATGCTCGCACGAGCAAAGGGATGGCAGAATTTGAAGCTCCACCAGGCAGTTCAGAGTCATAGAAAGCCAAGGGTGGCCTTCCTCCTCGGATGGATGGGGCCATGGTGTTGACGTCCATGAGCTCCTGGAACTTCCTCTTCATGCTGCCCATGGAAATGTTCAGCGTCCCTCCAGTGATGATGTTGGCGGTCGGAAACTGTTTCCAGGTGCATGAATAGGGGGTGATTTCCACGTTGTCTGGGAAATCACCTAGATGTTCCACAGACATGGCGATGGTCCGGCCAGGTTCAGAACTGTCACCGACGAGATCGACAACTTTCCTTTCTGATTCTGGATTTTTCACGTATTGTTTGAGTCGACCCCTTTGGATGAGGAGTTCGATGGCGTCCTTCAGATGGATGCAGTCGTCGGTTGTGTGTCCGTGGCACTTGTGGAACCGACAGTATTTTGTTTTGTCGACTCTCTTCCTCTCCTGAGTTGGAGCCTTTGGCGGCTTAATGCCGACTTCTGTTAGATCGGCTACAGCGATCTCGGAGAGGATTTTCTCCCTTGACATAGCCAGCAGAGTGTACTCGGTGAAGTGACCGTTTGGTCTCTTGCTTTCGCGAGCAGCTTTGCCTTCCCTCTTTTTCTCATGGAAGGGCTTTTTGGAGGATTCAGCAGCAGGTTCCTCCTTCCTGACCTTGTTGAGGCTGTCCGCGTACAAAGCCTCTTCGTAGGCGATGTAGATCTTTGCGATCGCTAGGAACTCGTTGAGAGTCCTTGGGCGATCCAGGAGGACAGCTTTCTTGACGTCTGTCTCGTTGCGTAGGCCTTTGGCAATGAGGTATAGTTTCATTGTCTCATTTGCGCCCCGGACCTGGATGGCTTCTTTGTTGAACCTCTCGATGTAGTCTCGGAGAGGTTCACTTCTTCGTTGGACGATGGCTTCGTGGGAAGCCATCGTTTTTGGTTGCGTCCTTGACGCGGTGAAGTGGGTGGTGAACTCGTTGCAGAGGTCGCTCCAAGAGTCGATGGAGTTTCTGCTCAAGTTCTTGAACCACGTAACGGCTCCTCGCCTCAGAGTAGTGATGAAGAGCTTGCATTTAACGGCGACCCGCACCGATCGGTAAGTGAGAACTGCTTCGATGTTCTCAATGTGCTCATCCGGATCGGTAGTTCCGTCGTACGAGTCCATTTGTGGCGGCTTTTCCAGTCCGCGAGGGATACGAGCTTCTCGGATACGCCGTGTGAACGGACCATAAGCATTACGATTGGTTCGGGTATCACGGGTGTC
The DNA here is from genome assembly GCF_051527215.1 of Medicago sativa. Taxonomy (NCBI): domain Eukaryota; kingdom Viridiplantae; phylum Streptophyta; class Magnoliopsida; order Fabales; family Fabaceae; genus Medicago; species Medicago sativa. The sequence continues at coordinate 9,382,154 of NC_140753.1, forward strand.
CAGTGAACTGGAAGGTGATCGGGAGAATCTATTGCGCCTGGTTGGAGACCTCCTGGGTGGAGTGCGGCGCATAGGGGATCTTCGCGACGGGGCTCTTCTGGGAGGGGATCTCCTTGGTGGAGACCGTCGGGGGGACCTTCTTGTCGACCTCCGAGAGTAGGGTGGGGATCCGATGCTCGCCGAATGTCGAGGGGATCTAGAACGTGGCCGGCCGAGGCTCCCTCCTCTTCTGTTACGCATTGGGGAGAGAGATCGCCGGGTTTGGACTGTCGGACGTGCTTGTTCCAGATCCATTAGCTGACGGTTCTGTTCCTCGATTAACGACGTTTGTCGTTGAACCGTGCGGATCAGGTTGCTGATGAGTACGCCGGTTGATGCTGCGTCTTCTGGTCTCTGCAGGGCGGATGGGACCTAGCAGAGGCCTTTGTTGGATAGGAAGTACCTGAGTTGGGTCCTCCCTGGGTGTATCCACAGGTGAAGGTGAGGATGTTACGCCATCCTGTTGAGGAATACGCACCTCACTTCGTAGTTGGGATTTGGCACCGTTGGCAGCCATGGTAGTTTTTTGTGAAAGCTTTGGTTTTTAGGGATAAAAACGGGGAAGCTTGTGATTTCCCACAGACGGCGCCACTGATCGTACCTGATCAGAAGGAGACTGTCGGTGCTTTGAATGCGGTGGTTGGGACGGTGGTGGAATGCGTTAGGATGCTTCTTGGAGCGGATGGGGGGTGTGTACCTGCAGACACTCCGACGCTCAAGTCAGTAGAGATCAGAGAGTGAGGGTTTTAGAAGGAGATAGAGTTCTACCTTGGGGACTGCGGTGAGTCCCCTATTTATAGAGGTGGAGGGCTGCAGAGCCGTTAAGGAAGCACACCTGGCTCTGGCGGTTACGAAATCGTGGAAAGTGTAACCGCCAGAGATTTTATTGCGGGAACGTGCACAACGTGCAAGAGAGACGTTGGAGTTCGTTTGAACCGGTCTCTTTGCTTCGTGCACCCCCCTTCAGGCGAGGGGGTACGTTGTGAGCAATAATGCCAAACGTGGAGTTTGGGCTTTGAATGATATTGGGCCTAAGTAAATGGGCCAAGAATCTCTTTGGCCGGTCCAGAACAAAAAATTTATAGGGACTAAAAGTTGAAGAAAAATTTTATATGGAATAAAACGAAAAGTTGGTATATTTACAGGGACCAAAAACATATTTAACCCAAAATAAAAGTTGTCTGTCAACTTAAAGGAGGATAATATAAATGTAAAAGACACGATTAATTTAAGGAGAACACCAACGAGTATCGTAAGAGTATTGTTTCAAAATTAAAAAATGTAACTCTTGTATAGAGAAATGAACTAACTATTACTTTGACAATAATTCTAGTGTTTTGCAATTGCATTTCCAAGACAATATTTCTGATATATTGATTCCTAGCATGGTCCTTGATTTAAATAGTATTTTATTACATCAAAACAAACATAAAATAAATTTGTGGTGTAAAATTTGTGAAATGACTATATTTCACAAAATTGTCGTACTTAGTTGATCGATCATTATTATAGTTTAAAGGTTTAAATATGGTATTGGTCCCTGCAAAATAGGTCAGTTTTGGTTTTAGTCCCTGCAAATTTTTTTATATAGTTTTTGGTCCCTGCAAAAATAGGCCAGTTTTGGTTTTAGTCCCTGCAACTTTTTTTTTGAGCAATGCTATATCTCTAGAAAAAAAACATCAAGAATTCTTCAAGAATAAAAAGCAACCAATCACAATGCACTATTTACCACAATTCAAGGAGGTGTGGCTGAAAAATATGAAGTGGACAAATAAATCATGCAATTAAAACTTGCCACATGTGTCTTGAAAAATTCTTGATGTTATTTTTCTAGATAAATAGCATTTTCCTTTTTTTTTTTATAGTTTTTGGTCCTTGCAAAAAATTTTATTTTTGGAAATAGTCCCTGACCCCATTTATGTGATGATTTGTCACTTTTATAAATTAAAAAATAATTATTGTATTTGTTTTATTATTATTTTTAATTAAGAAATAATTATTGTTATATAAATTATAAAAAATAATATTCTTTTTATTAAGTAAGCACATATGCCACATATGCACAAAAGTGACAAATCATCACATAATTGGGGTCAGGGATTATTTTCAAAAACAAAAATTTTTGCAGGGACCAAAAACTATAAAAAAAAAATTGCAAGGACTAAAACCAAAACTGGCCTATTTTAGTAGGGACCAAAAACTATAAAAAAAATTTGCAGAGACTAAAACCAAAACTGGCCTATTTTTGCAGGGACCAAAAACCATAAATTTTTTTTGCAGGGACTAAAACCAAAACTGACCTATTTTTGCAAGGACCAAAAACCATAAAAAATTTTGCAGGGACTAAAACCAAAACTGACCTATTTTGCATGGACCAATACCATATTTCAGCCTAGTTTAAAACACTAAAATGGTCGAAACATTTGTTCTTTGATGATCAAGAAGAAAAATAAACACTAAAATGATTATTTTACTCTAAAAGCAACACAGCACAACACAACACAGGTCCATCACATATATCACATGATGATGACAAGCAAGAAGAAGAATCATCACATATATCACATGATGATGACAAGCAAGAAGAAGAATCACGCCTTTGTTCTCTCACATCAATAATCTATCGCCCACAACGTGAATGATACATTCGTTAGATACCCCACGTTTTAATAATGCACGCCCAACATGTATCACTAGATTCAGGACATAATTAAAGATCAGTGTTATTTCCCTAAAAAAATATCAGTGTTATTTTTATTTTTTTTTAATAAAAGACTTTATTCCTTACCTTAAAAAAAATCACCGTTAACATAACTCGGTTAATAACATATCGTGATATACGTTTTGAATCTAAATTTCTCATTTATTCACTTTAAGAGATGAATATTTAGTTATTTACCCACTAACCAAATTTGACACCAAGATAATATTCACATATTATGAGTAGCATGCATAAACCGGATGAGTAGTGTGATATTTGAACAACCATTTAAAACAACTTTGGTGACAACCTTCTTATATATATATATATAGAGAGAGGGGGAGGGGGGGAAGAGAGTGAATAAGAGTATGATGTGAGTATGATAGAGAAGGTTGTCACAAAGTGGTCGCACAAATATCATTTCTCAAACTGGATATTTGTTTAACCACTAGCTTGTGTACCAGCTATTGGGCTGTGTTTTGGTCCTTGGGCAGCATTCAGGTAATCATGCTTCATTTTCAATGAGATCTGATCTCATTTTGGCAAAGAAAAAGGAAAATTAATCTCGAATTCCATTGGTAGTTAACTGCCGCCGGTTAAAATCCATTGGCAGTTAGCTGTCGATGGGGTTAAGATTGTCAATTCGTGATGTTTCTTAGCTTTCTTTGATGTGGAAACAACAATTATCAAGAAAAAGACACATAGATGTTAGTTTAGCTCCCTGGATTTGGAATATCTCTATTAAAATCTCCCTCAATTTTTTGAAGTTTAATCTCAACGAGCAAACACGCGAGAGAAAATGATAGTTAAATTATAAAGAAAGTGGTTGATGCATTTTAATAGTGAGGATTAAAAGTTAAAAAAAAAAAATCGATGGAGAGTTCACATCCCATCTTCCCTATTGATTCATACATTCAATTTATGTCAAACTTCACAAAAAATTTAAAAGAGAAGTGACTCCCAACAAACAACTTACGTATTAAATCATTCCAGCCACATACCTTTTCAAAGATAACACTTTTGTAGTATCGATTTTTTTTAATGTGAAAGATCAGACGATGTTACCCCAAGTATGTACATGAAGAACATTAACGTTAATGATGATAGTGTTGGGTAAAATGATTCCTAAGATTAGGTTGAAACAAGGTGACTCAATGTCAACCTATCTTTTTATTATGTGTGATAAGAATTTATACGCTTTAATTAAAGAACATAGGCAATATACATGGTATCAAGGTCTGTAGAGGAGCTTTATTTCTGACACACCTTTTATTTATTGCAGAGATACCATTAATGAAAGTACTTGAAGGAGATATTATAGGTGCATGGCCAAGCTATCAATCTTCAAAAGTAATAAATCTTTTTTAGCACGAACACCTCAGTGGAAGATAGACAAGACATTAGAAATATTCTAAATTATATGCCAGAAATCTTAGTGTCGGAAAATTATTTGGGTCTGGTGTCCATCGTAGAAGAAGATTTAAGGTTGGTCCGGAAAGTAATTGTTAGAGGCATTAAGAGAGGCTCTAATCAAATCGCCCGATCAATAAATTCCTACTTATTATATGAACACTTTTCTTCTACCAACGTCATTAGGGGAGGAAATCTAAATGAAGCTTTAGATCTCATACAATAAGTTAGAATTGAATGATGAAGCGATTTGATTAGGACCTCTCTTACCGCCTTTAACAAATGCTTTCCGGACCAACCTTGGATCTTCTTCTAAACTTTGTCTTAAAGATACCCAAAGTGTAACACCCCAATATTTTATAAAGAATCTTTTTAATTATAACTTTATTGTTTTATTATTTATTCAACTACTCATTTGCTGTATAAAGAGATTTAAGAAAATTATAGCATTCTCCTTTCATTAAATTATTTTTCATAAATTTTCCTTTTTCTCCTTAACGATAACCAACCATAGTGTCTAAAATACACTCTCCGGTCACAAATATAAGCAAAAATCCATGTTTTAGATTCATTCAATAAATGATGTATGTTGTCTGTAGATAACATACATCATTTATTGAATAAATCTAAAATATGGATTTTTGCTTATATTTGTGACCGGAGGGTGTATTTTCTTTAAGTTCATGTAATCATTTATTACTTTTTCAAAACAACATATACTTATTAGTATTATTGTTGTTGTCGTCGTCATTAATTTTCCCATCAATTGTTATTCAATTACACATTTTTATCTCTCACTCTCACTCACGTTAACACTCCTTCTCCTTTTTCCATTTGACTTTTGACTTTTGACTTTTGACTTCTAGACCAATGAAACAAGACATTGATGCCAATTTATATCATTTAATTGTTTGTCAACAAGGGGTAGAAACAAAGTGTTAAGGCTACATGATTTCTTTTGACAAGGAATTAAATAATATAATTCTCCTTTAAATTCATTTCTCACGCTACTTATGGTTAGTTGATTTTAGGAGAGTTGTGATACAAATGCAAATGGAACTAATGTTGTGGCTAAAGAGGACATAATTGTTGGACCGTCCAGGACTAAGAGGATGGTAAAAGGCCCAATTTGGCTTAAGGATTATGTGACCAGCAAAGCTAAAAAGAAGTGATATCAGCAAGGAGTCACATAAGCTTCTAGTGCATGATAGAATTAGTTACTTGATTTTATCTCATTGTAGAGAATATTTCTATTTCTTGTTTTATCGGATCACTACACATCTGGCTATCAGGAATGTGGCAGTGACTTATATAATGACGCACTTGATGTAATAAGCACTATTATGAGAAAATTGGATTCGTCCACCATTTTTTTGTGTTGTTTCTTCTCCTTAATTTCTGGAGCCTCATCCAAGCTCGAATTGGATTTTTCTTACTGCATCATTGGTGCTTTCATCTCTCTACCATGCCTCCCAAACCAGAAAAACCCCCTGGCCTTGATGAAATCTCTGAACAAATTAGAGCCATGCAACTCCACATTGAAAACCATACTCAACAACAAGAAACCTTTCAATCCTTTCTCACCACCCACATCCCTTCCTTACTGAACAACCACTTTTTGATGTTACCACTGACGCTTCTGGATTTGCAGTAAGGGCAGTTCTATCTCAGGAAAAGCATCCCTTAGCCTTCTTTAGCAAGAAGTTATGCCCACGCATGCAGGCAGCATCCACTTATGAGAGGGAAATGCATGCTATTACAACAGCGGTAAAGAAATGGCGCCACTACTTGTTAGGAAGACATTTTCGTATTTTTACCGATCAAAAAAGTCTCAAAGGGCTCCTCACACAACAAATTCAGACGCCAGCACATCAGAAGTGGTTGACTAAGTTACTAGGCTATGATTATGAGATCATATACACTCCCGGGCGCATGAACTTAGTAGCTGATGCGTTATCAAGACAAGTAGAAGCACCTGAAGTTGTTTTCACAGCCATCTCCACCTGTCAGCCTCAATTGTTGACCCAATTACACGAGTTCTATATGTCACACCCTGTGGGAATGAATCTGCTCACTAAGTTCCATCAAGTAGACACAAGTAATTCACAGTTTACGGTACGCCAAAATCTGTTATATTACAATGATCGCCTCTTTATTCCACAAGAAATAGGGTTACGTTCCACCATCATTCAGGAGCTGCATTCAACTCCCGATGGGGGTCATTCAGGAAACAAAGGGACACTCACAAGGATTGCTTCATCCTTCGCTTCGCCAAATCTGTCCAAAGACGTTAAAGACTTTATCAGCCAATGCGTGGTGTGTCAACATAATAAGTATTCCACGCATAAACAAAATGGTCTCCTCCATCCGCTTCCTATTCCCCAACAAGTTTGGGAAGATATAAGCATGGACTTCATCACTCACCTCCCCCCTTCTCATGGAAAAAGCACTATTTGGGTCATTGTTGATAGATTGACCAAATACTGCCACTTCTTTGCACTACCTGTTAAGTTCTCAGCAGCTACTTTAGCTTCTATGTTCCTCACTAAAGTTTACAAACTGCATGGCATGCCTCGTACGATTGTCAGTGATCGTGACAAATTGTTTGTAAGTCAATTTTGGCGTGAACTTTTCAGACTTCAGGGCACTACCTTGGCGTTCAGCAGTGCGTATCATCCCCAAACGGATGGGCAAACCGAGGTCACCAATAGAATTCTGGAGACTTATTTGAGGTGTTTTGTGAGTGACAACCCCAAATTGTGGGTAAGTTTCCTTCCTTTGGCTGAATATTGGTATAACACTAGTTATCAATCTGCAATTCGCATGACTCCTTTTGAGGCTCTATATGGGCGTTGCCCACCCTCCATCAGAACATACACTGCATCTACCACTTCAGTAGCATCCTTGGATGAATTAATGCAGCACAGGAAGCAAATCTTAGCACTGCTGAAAACTAATCTCTCTAAAGCTCAGATGCGAATGCGTTCCTTGGCAGATGCGCACAGACAAGACCGCAAATTCTCCGTTGGTTTTTGGGTGTGGCTTAAGCTGATACCTTATCGACAAACTACTGTGCGACCTTACTGCTCTCCTAAACTGACCAAGAGGTTATATGGGCCATTTCAGGTGGTAAAGGTCATTAATAATGTGGCGTATGAACTGAAGTTACCTGCAACTGCTCGCATTCATCCCGTTTTTCATGTGTCTAAACTCAAGCCTTTCAAGGGATCTCCTCCCACTAGTATTCCCGAGCTAGATCCTGCTGTCACAGGCACCTTGATAGAGTTACAACCTCTTGCTATTTTGGCTTACAGGTCAGTACAGACTGTAGCAGGGGATAAGCTTCAGGTTCTAATCCAGTGGTCTGGACTTACCACTCAAGAGGCCACATGGGAAGACAAGGAGGATATGAAAACACGTTTTCCTCTTTTTAACCTTGAGGACAAGGTACTGTCTGAAGGTCTGGGTAATGATACAAATGCAAATGGAACTAATGTTGTGGTTAAAGAGGACATAATTGTTGGGCCGTCCAGGACTAAGAGGATGGTAAAAGGCCCAATTTGGCTTAAGGATTATGTGACCAGCAAAGCTAAAAAGAAGTGATATCAGCAAGGAGTCACAGAAGCTTCTAGTGCATGATAGAATTAGTTACTTGATTTTATCTCATTGTAGAGAATATTTCTATTTCCTGTTTTATCGAATCACTACACACCTGGCTATCAGGAATGTGGCAGTGACTTATATAATGACTCACTTGATGTAATAAGCACTATTATGAGAAAATTGGATTCGTCCACCATTTTTTTGTGTTGTTTCTTCTCCTTAATTTCTGGAGCCTCATCCAAGCTCGAATTGGATTTTTCTTACTGCATCAAGTTGACCAAATTTATTAGATAAATTGATGAGTGTCCCATATAATGTGTTATCAATCTCCTTAGGAAAATTCGATAGAACCGTGTAGTTCAAATTCTAGTATTCTCCCATTTATGCTAATTTATGCATACTTTTGAGCAGGACAATTCTCTCTTAATACTACTTTCATTCCCATTAATTTCCACCTTAATTCTCCTTGATTTGGTAACGTTTCTTACCTTACATTCAGCAGCCCTTAATATTTGGAAACCACGCCTGACAAAAGCTACATATCCCGCAAAAAAATCAGAGAGAAGAGAAAAGGAGAGTGTAACCCTCTAGCAACAAAAACATAAAAACATCCAATTACCGTTCTTCTCCTTATTTATTCAACCATTTCATCTTAGTGTAAGGTCTTAAGAATTTCAAGACTAGCTCGTGCATTCGGTATGGAATCGACCATAGAGATGTTTTGTGTCGAAGGAAAATCACTCAAAGGTAAGGGCGGTATTCCGTACAATCATCTAGTCATAATCTCATAAGATAAGTTGGTAGTAGAGCTCTTTTCCTAGTAAAAGGATAAAACTTTAATATAAATAAAAAGATGGAAGATAATTTTTATTGCATTTCGTGGTTGATGAAAATGTCTCATCTTTTATGGCATAGCATGGCATTATGATTTGACTCTCTTGTGCTTTAGAGAAAATGCTTTGATGAATGTGATGAATATTTTGAAAGAAAGTTTGAATATTTTAGTTGATGTTGTGAAAATGGTGATGATTTCAAAGAGTGTGCATCATGCATGGCATGGCATGTAGTTGTGTCATAGGTTGCCAATAAGGGCGATTTACTCTGGTGCCGAAATGGCGATTTACTCTGGTGCCGAAAGGGCGATTTACTCTTGTGCCGAGAGGGCGATTTATTATGTGCCGAACGGGCGATTTATTCTTGTGCCAATTGGGGCGATATCCGGATCATGGTCTAGTTACATTTCATGCATCATTTGCATAAAGTTTATATTTCTATTTATTTATTTGTATGTGGTTTTTGACTTTTATGTGGTGAGTGTTTTATTATTCTTCTTATCTTGTGCCTTTATGCCTTTATGATTGTATTTTTGTGGTTTAGGAATACTGACCCCTTACAACCAACATTTTAGGTATTGATGAATTTGAAGAATTTGAAGCAAGAATGATGTTTAACTTGTACGCGCGCGGGGAAATAAACTTGGGTTTTCTTAATTTGTAATTTAAAACATTTTTGAGTTTCATTTTAGTTTCTTGTAATAATCAATTTTAATGAATAATTTATAATATTTTCTTTTAATAGTTACCTTCTAGATGTCTTTTCTATTGATATTATTTTATTAATTTATTTTTAAAAGCAAATATGTTCATATTTTCTAAAGAATAAATTATATTTACGTAATGTCTTGGATTAAAATCCAGGGCGTTACACAAAGATAGTCTTATTATATCTTCCCACGATAGAGACAAGACCCAGTCAATTTCCAACACTAAGATTTCTGGCATATTTAAGATATTTCTAATGTCTTATCTATCTTCCACTGAGGTGTAATTCGTGCTAAAAAAGATTTATGATTTTTGAAGATTGATAGCTTGACCATACACCTCTTCATACACTTGTATATCTCCTTCAACTTAGTACATTCATTAATGGTATCTCTGCAATAATGAAAGAAATTTTCAATAAACAGAAGGTGTGTGAAAAATAAAGCTTCCCTACAAACCTTGATACCATGCATATTGCCTATGTTGTTTTAAGTAAAACAGATAAATTCTTATCACACATAATGAAAAGATAGGGTGACATTGGGTCACCGTCTCTCAACCTTATCTTACGAATCATTAGACCCACATTATCCCCATTAACGTAAATATTTTTCATGAGTAATGCTAGCAACATTCTCTTTTAAACACTCTCTCTGATACTCACTCTTTTATTGGTTTAAATTATTGTAGGTCTACACTTTGAAAATTGAATCTACACAAAATGGTGGGACATACATTGATTTTATCCAATAAAACAGTGAATACTAAAGAGAGTGTTGAAAAATGAGTGTTGCTATCATTCCTATATTTTTCATATATACTCATCCAATTCATCCACCTATCATGGAAACACATCCTTCTCCCCGCATTCTTCAAATAATTCTCAAACTATGGAAGGGTCAAAATTATACGTACGTAAAGAAAAAGTAATAGATTACAAAATAATAAATTACTTCTCAAAGTATATTTTTGTATGGTTTTTTTAGGGGTATGTATTTGTATGGGTTGAATAAGTAAAAGTTGTTAATAAAATTATATTCCTTTGATTAAATAGATAATCAAATTAATACCAGTTCAACGAACAACTGATTCGGCCAAAGCCAAGAAGTCAGCCAGCAAATAGTTTCAAAATAAATCTAATGCTACGTTGTCTAGAGCTACGTACGTAGTCTTGTATCAAAGAATCTAAAAAGGAATTACGTAGAATGATGTGAAGAAAAAGTCATAATCACATAATTTTCAAAAGGAAATGTTTAATTTGCCACATACGTTTCACATGATTAACCAAGGATCATGCAATTATATGTTATAGTATTCGTGCATATTGTCTTAATATCATATACACATCCGGTTACTATTATAAGCAAAAATTCATTTATTAGGTTTATTCAATAAATGATGCATGTGGTCTATTATATAGACCACACACATCATTTATTGAATGAACCTAAAAAATAGACTTTTGTTTATAATAGTGACTAAAAAATGTACATGTTTGTTCTTTAAAAAAAATAATATCGTACATGTATATCCACAAAGATTGAGTAATTACTTGGTAAGGATATTGGTCATACCCTACATGGACGGAATAAGTTAAATTTTGTTGTGCGTGATTTATAAATACTTTTGTTAAAACTTTCTATGTATCGATGACTATTTTAACTCTGATCAACTTCTTGACCCAAAACTCTATGATCTAATTTTTTTTAAAACCAAAGGTAGATGTTCGAATAGGATGGAAATACGAATTGCATATGACTTAACCATAAAGTTATTATTTGTTTTGATTATTATCTTAGCCATGAAGTTACTATGGTAATGAATAAGATAGAAGCCAGGATCACATGAATCCAAATTCAACATATGTAAAAAACAAAAAGTCATAAAACTTAAAAGTGTTGTGTTAGCATCCATTTGCTTCCATGTTCCATACTTTATTCAATGCATAGTATAATGTTGGGCGGCCATAAGAGGCACAATGGTCTAAAGCTAAGAAAAATGAAGAAATAAATAAAGGAGGCTACCAATTGATGAAAGATGACAAAGACATTGAAATATATATGTAGCTGCCGCGATAATGAAGCAATTTAGAAAATTGAAGGAGGGTTAGGTGAAGGCAAAGAAAAAACCACCTTACCCACTTCCTCCCATTCTTTCTACTTTTCCTTATCCATACTATTGAAAAAAGAATAATAAAATAGTACTATTTATTCATGCCTATAATGAATTGTTGTAACTGTTTTTCCGACTTTGAATAGTGTTTGTAATATTGAGTCAAAAAAATGATGTTAGAAACTTCTACTTGGACTATTTATTCTTCTTTTCGATGCAAATCCGTCTTGAAATTGGAATTTTATGAGTAATTGAGATTCAAGTATTTTCTTTTTTTGATAAAAAAAAAGAGAGTTAATAATTTCAATTGAAGTGACAACTTCACACTTTAGTTATTTGAAAAAAATAAATTTCACAACTTTAGAGTTTAATTAATTGGATATAGAACTTTTTTTTTAAGGATATGGATATATAGTACTCTTGTTGTTTTTGGATTTCCAAACTGTTAAATTTGAATTTCCAAATTCTATCATCTATCGAAGTTGTTACTAGGTTGAGTCACGACCAGGTCACTCTCTTTAAGACGTTTCGTGGCACTACCCAAAGTTGTGCAAGGTAGACTATCAACCACGCCGCCTCCAGGATAAAACAAGCCCAGCTACAACTGTTCGATTAACTACTGCACTGTAGAAAAATCGTTCGAGAATTACACCCTCAAAATATGGTTTAAATGTGTAATTGGTCCCTGCACTTTCAACAGATTTTGGCATTGGTCCCTGCACTTTTTTTTGTTTGACATTGGTCCCTGCACTTTGTAAAAATATTGGCATTGGTCCCTGCACTTTTTTTTGTTTGGCATTGGTCCCTGCACTTTGTAAAAATATTGGTATTGGTCCCTGCACTTTGGACAAATATTGGTATTGGTGCCACGTGGCATGAAATGATTGGGATCAATACCAAAATTTTTACAAAGTGCAGGGACCAATGTCAAACAAAAAAAAGTGCAGGGACCAATGACAATATTTTTACAAAGTGCAGGGACCAATGTCAAACAAAAAAAAAGTGCAGGGACCAATGTCAAAATCTGTTGAAAGTGCAAGGACCAATTACACATTTAAACCTATATATTTTAAAAGTTTAAATTTTGGATTAATTATCAGTGCCTAGCTATTTCTTGGAAATTTTTTGATACACATAAATTTTATTGAGTACCAATATCTATAGTCAAAATTAATTTTAAAATAATTAAATAAAGAAAACTAAAATAACTTTTCAATAATTAGATGGTACCAACTAGTATTCAAGAAAACTCCAAAGTATTTATCACTTTTCTTATGAGTAAATAAGAATAACCCACCCATTAATTAAAGCAAATTAACATTATTCATCACATGGTTTTTACATGCATGCATCAATCAACAAGTAGCCTCTCATCTAAGTATATATGATTTTTGTGTGTGAATATTCGAAATAACTTGTCTACCACATAATTTGCCTCACCAACCACACTTCTCGTTCTTTTCGATCTTTTTCTAAAAGGATCAAATAGCCAGATAATGCCAAACACACGCGTCTATATCCATTATCAAGCAAAGAAAAAGTAGAACGCACTCTCTGCATGATGATAATAGTACTATTTGTCACACATCATTTTTATCAAAAATATTTGTCACATCACATAATTTTCCAAAAAATAAATAAGAAAAGTGCTTCTACGGGAAATTGTCATAGAAGCTTCCATGCAGAAAATTTCGTACGAAAATAAAACATGTTCATTTTCATTCAAGAGAAAAAGCCAACTAGCAAAACCGCGTTGTAATTTCCTAACCATCAACATTCAACAGTTGATATTTTATCTTTCCAAAAAAAAAAAACCGGGTTAATTATGTTTTTGGTCCCTACAAAATTGCGACCTTGTAAGTTTAGTCCTTACATAATTTTAATAGCATTTTTAATCCCTACAAAAAATTTCTGCACTCAATATTAGTCCTTACTCAATCCAAATTTGTTTAATTTATGCTTAAACTCTTAAGTTTTTCAACAATTTTTTACAGACGTGTTAAGAACGTTATTAAAAGGTCCTCCGAAAAAAATATCGCAAAAATTTGATTTCTACGTCCATATTTTTGTTACTTATATCTTAAACTTTTGTCGTTTTAAAAAATTCATATTTAATTTATTTCATGTTAAAAAATTATAGATTTTAGTAAATGAACCTTTCATAGTGTTCTAAACTTATATAAAAAGAATCGTTAAAAAATTTAAGAGTTTAAGGATAATTAAACAAAATTTATTTTAGCAGGGACTAAAATTATAAGTAAATTTTTTTTTTGTAGGGATTAAAAATGCTATTAAAATTAAGTAAGGACTAAACTTACAAGATCGCAATTTTGTAGGGACCAAAAACATAATTAACCCAAAAAAAAAAACAGTTGATATTTTATCAAAAATGTTATCCCAAATCTTAACAAAATAGATACTCCCTCGGATCTTAAATATAAGATACATTTTTTTGAACAACATGAAAAGTTATGTGTTTGTCAAATACACCGATTCAATTTTTATTGATCCAAATTATCTTTTGAATTTAAGACGAGAGAGTCATTAAACGAAGATGATTGTTTCATTAGAGACTAATTTTAAGGTGCACAAATAAAACCGTATCATGCAATATTTAGTATTTTTATTATCAGATTAATAAATTTCATCATATGATACTTGATTCGGCAATAAAACTTATTAATCTAATGATAAAAATAAACTTATGCATGTCAGATACATCATTAAAACATATTAACATTTTTTTTTTAAGTTTACTTGTTTTGGGGACAGTGAGGCAAAGGTATGCATGTGGTTCCCTCATACATGTGTATACTTTGGCCTCATTATTTAGTTTGGGTGGTTGCTTTTGGTTGGGAGGTGGTCCGTATATACGCGGCGCCGGTTGTATTGATCTTTTCCTTCTCGAGTTTTTTGCGTCTTGCGATTACTCGTTATTAATAATATTTGCCATTTAAAAAAAACATTTTTTTTGAAGAAGCTAAAACCTTTTATTTTTTTGAAGAAAGAAGCTAAATTTGTCCACCCAAATTGACACGGTTGGGAGGTGGTCCGTATATACGCGGCGCCGGTTGTATTGATCTTTTCCTTCTCGAGTTTTTTGCGTCTTGCGATTACTCGTTATTAATAATATTTGCCATTTAAAAAAAACATTTTTTTTGAAGAAGCTAAAACCTTTTATTTTTTTGAAGAAAGAAGTTAAAACATTTTTTTTGAAGAAGCTAAAACCTTTTATTTTTTTGAAGAAAGAAGTTAAATTTGTCCACCCAAATTGACACCGGTGTCAAGAGAATCGAACCTGACACCTCGAGGAAGAGAACACTCCCAGATCCCAAACCAATACCACTATACCAACCCAAGTGGGTTTATCATTTAAACATATTGCAACACATTTCAATTACCAGAGAAGAAAATGCGAAACCAACAACCATATTTTTGTTATTTTATTACTTAAATTAATTTAATAGTGACATATCTATCATCTATCTATTGGTACGTGTGGAACCGGTTTCATTTGGTCAATAATGAAACTTTAGTGCTTCTCAAAATTTCTAGAATCAACGTCACTTATTAAGGTTGGAACATGTTTGGTTTTTTCGTATCTATAAAAAGAGCCTCGCCCAAACATATTGAAGGAGAATATTATTCATAAAACTTTCCTATTTTTTGTATGGGGAATTATGTTTGTTGTGACCCAAATTAATTTCTTAGATGTGGCTTAAGCTAATGGATTCTGATCGTCTTAGAAAGCCTTCAGAAAATTTAGTTCATTCTCGTTTCTTTCTTTCTGGTTTTTATTGTTGGGATTGGGAATTCTTAACTGCTCTTCTTCTCTTTAGTTGTTCTTCCTAGACAGATTTTTATTTGAAGTTATTTAATTTTTTTTTACATCAGATCATAGAGAAGAGATTTTATTTGTTGTTTTGAGAAAATTATTAGTAGTAGTGATTAGAAAAATATATTAGTTGAAGGGTTGATCGGAGAAAAATGTCGCAGCGGTCGGCGCCGGCGCCGTTTTTGTTGAAGACGTATCAGATGGTGGATGATTTTGCGACGGATGATGTGATATCATGGAGTGAGAGTGGTGAAAGTTTTGTTGTGTGGAAACATGCTGATTTTGCAAGGGATTTGCTTCCTAAATATTTTAAGCACAACAATTTCTCTAGCTTTGTTCGTCAGCTCAATACTTATGTAAGTTCTTTATTTCCCTCTCTCCTTTTAGTTTTTCATGAACATGATTCATTCTTGCATGTTTTGCAGCCTTTGATTAGTTTAAGATAATTTCTAACTGCTAATGTTTTTTTTTTAGAAAATACAAATTATTTTTTAGCAATTTTTGGGGTTCATAACAAGGTAATTTGTTTGTTTATGCTTTACTTTTTTCACAAACAAGCAAGTATAAAATGACATATGTTGTTCACACAAGCAAGTCTTGTACGAACACAACTACAAATCAAAAGTATTTAAATACACTTATATAAAATAAAAATATTAAAAGAAGATAAAATTAAATGATGTTAATTGATGTGAATAAATTATTTTTATTTTAATGGATTTTATTTTGTATGAGTATGTTCAAATATTTTGATTTTAGGTTGTTTCTATAGAAAATTTGCTGCCTACACGAAAAGATTGAAAACCTTCTACCGAAGTAGAATACCCTAATTAGAAGGAAAGTATTGGTCATCCTATTTACTATTTGTTAAAATATCAAACAAGTGATTTTCTTTTATAGAGTTCAACTTTGATACATCGAAAATGAATTTACTTGGTAGATCACAATGAATTAGGTGTGATGTTAGATGTAATTAAGTCAATCGTTTTCAATAATTTTACTATTATGTTTGATTTTATAAATATATATTGATATTGTATATCAATTAAATCTATTAAGTCTTCAACTTCTACGCATTGACATTATAGAATTGTTTTACATATAATCAATTAAATTACATCATATAAACATTTGTAGAGATATTTTATAAATTGCCCTAAGAAAGTGTATTATAATTTGATTTGATTGTATGCATGTGCAAACCAATTTTTTAACGTCGATGTCCGTGCATAATTGTAAAGATGTGTTATGTAAAGATGATTTACTTTTAGTGTTCGGATGGTAGATCACAATCAATTACTCCCTCCGTTTTAAAATGAGTGTCGTTTTAGGTGTTTACACACATATTAAGAAATGCAATGATTAAAAGAAAGAGAATGGTTATTTTACTAAATTATCCTTATTAAATATTGGTTAGTTTTAAAAGCAATACTTCGGAAGTAGTGTGCAGAGTATTAATTGGAGGGTACAATTGAAAAGAAAAAGTTATTATTGCATTGGAAACTGAAAGCGACATTCATTTTGAAACAAATTTTTTTGACTAAAGCGACACTCATTTTGAAACGGATGGAGTATTTTAGTGTTCAATGGTTTACTCTTGGAGAGATGTTTTTTCCCTCAAATATTAGCACGTTTTCTTTTCTTGGTTTTATCTTAACACTTTGGCAATGAGAAAATGCTAATTACCATGGTTTTTGAATTTGCAGGGTTTCCGAAAGCTTGTGCCAGATAAATGGGAATTTGCAAACGAAAATTTCAAACGAGGCCACAAACACCTCCTCACCGATATCAAACGCCGCAAAACCATCTCACAACCGTCGTCACAACCCCTGGAAGCTGAAAAAACCAGCATCAATGACAACTCTCCATCAAACTCCGGCAACGACGGAGCAGGATCCACCTCAACCTCTTCCTCCAACTCAAAAAACCCTGGATCAGTGGAAACAACAACACTTCCTCAATGTGTTAACTTATCGAGCGAAAATGAGAAACTAAAAAAAGACAATGAAACCTTGAGTTGTGAATTGGCACGTGCAAAGAAACAATGCGAAGAGTTGGTGACTTTTCTAAAAGACAATTTAAATGTGGGTCCAGATCAAATCGATCGCATAATGAAGCAACAAGAAAATTGTGAATCTGTTCAAAATGCGGTTGGTGAAGTTGAAGAAAGTGGAAGAGATTGTTTGAAATTGTTTGGTGTTTGGTTGAAAGAAGAAAATTACACACAAGAAATAAGCAATAAGAAGAGAGGTTGTGAAGACCAACTGAGCTATGGTGGGCCTCGAGCTAAAGTGGGTAACAATGTTGTTGACTTTAGTGCTGTTAATGTTGTGAACATGATGAAAAGTGGCAAGGTTTGTAACTGAAATATGACCTTAGCTTGCCACATTTCAGATATAAAATTTACTTTTTTTTTAAATAAAGATAAAAGTGCTATCGTAAAAAATGATAAGACCAGTAATTAGTTATCATCATGGTTGGGTAGAAAGATCGAATTTGCTACCTGTTTCTTTCATGTGTTCAAGTTGTGTTAATTTTGATTTAATTGTAATCTAGGTAATATGATTATACGAATATTCGTATACGTTGTTGTAAAGCATATACTAATAGTCAATGTATGGCTTTTTACGTCAACATAGTAGTTGTATTTTTTTTTTTTTTTTGACAATGAACATAGTAGTTGTTGTTATCATGTTGTCTGGTTTGGTAGTATATTGGTGATAATGGAGAAATTTGAATGACAATACAACAACTAGTTAGAAAAAACGGAAATGATAAACATCCCGACAAATAGTATAGCGATAGATTCACGACCGTTTATACAAAAAAAAATTGCCAACACACCATCCTTTTATTCCACCAAAAGCGGACTGCACACCAATTCCGTTACAACACGTAAGACTTCGGGATGATTCACGAGAAAATTGATCGCGATACATAGCAAGGCTCTAGAAAAAATAAAGGGAAAATAGTACATTCTTTTTTTTACAAAAATGTATTAATACTAGCAAAAATTTATCATGCTCTCTTAACAAGATGATGATAACATTATACAACAACGACATCAAACAACAATTTGTTACTACTTCAAGAATAATAAAGTAAGTAGAGTTGCATGGTCATAGAAATGGGTGATAATGATATATTTCATCATTGTGTCATTTTTGTACATCACCATCAATTTGGTTGGTAAATTAATGGTGTTCGCTAGAAAACGATAAAGACAAAGTAACATCTTTTTTATTTTTTTTTATTTTTATGGTAAACGACATTTTCATTCATCGAAAAATTCTTAGAGGATTACAACATCAATCAGATTGAAACAAAAGTGTATGGATAGACTACATCCACTTGAAAGGGAAATTCTAACATTAAAACGTAACAAAGACATGAACAACAACAAGCATGGAGTGACTAGGGACTAAATATGTGCCTCTTGTTGTAAATTTAGGCATAAATTATCTCTACAAATAATAATCAACAAATAAATATAAATAAATATAAGAATCAATTTGTGTGTTAATAAGAATAATCAAGGAAGAATAATCAAGGAAGATTTCAAAGTAAACTTATCTGTTTTGATGTTGTTGTATAATTATGTCACCGACACAACTCTATCAACCTTTCTGACAACCAAATCAAACCAAATCAAATAAACACCTGCAAAACGAACAAACCATGAATAGTCTGAGACGCGCTGATCGCGCTGTCCTTAAGGATTTTTCACGTAATTATACGCTAACCCCCAGGATTTAACAGACCCTTCTCGATTAAAATCGAGGATACAGAACTAACAAGAATATATTTTCAGGAAGATGATAACCCAGAGTTGTGTGTGAGACTCTGAAAAATTAAAAGGTTAATATGTGAGTTGAAGAATAAAAAGGGGATTTTCCTTTTATGTGCTACAGATGAGTAAACAACGAAAAAGAGAGTTTTCTCCTGTTTGTTATAAACTTCTGCGCTACTCACAATAACAAAAACGTGAATCATAGTTTTTTACATTTTTACCAGTCAAAAATTGACTTTGTCATGCCAAATATAAAGCCTTAATAATAGCTTTCAAGTTGGGAACGTTTGGAATAAAATGTAACAGCCTTTGACTCGGTAAACAAAGTTAAATGAGCATAAAAATATATTTAATTGCATTAACTTTTGAAATATATCTTATAAAAATACAACACCTCTATAGCAACATCTAAAACCTAACTTTCTGAAAAAAGGTCATCCGTCCACGATCAATGACAACTAAGAGAAGAGAATCCTCACTCTTTTTATTCATCCAGTTATGAATTAGATTGGCTACTGCTACAGACGTGTTTCGACTACAAGTGCTCTCAATAAAGTCAATTTTGATCACGGGAAAGAAAAACAATTGAATTTGGAGCGGTTGCACAACTTGGTTTTAACACCATGATGGTCTACCCACACCCTATTAGTCAAAATAAGCAATCTATGTTGTGGCATTCCAACAACACATCGTGCTCCTTTTTTCTATTGAAAATTTGGAAAGCCATTCTACAAAGAGACAATGAGAAAAATACAACAACCACCAACTCAAAGTAAAGATTACCACCCTCATGATCTGGAGTCTTTCGGGGAGGGAGCAAGAAGCCGAGAAACACCAAATGATGGTAAACCATAATACACTTTTTAGCTTGAGGCGTTGGCTTTGGTGGAGGGCATTCAATCCATTTAGAGGTCATCCCTTTTGGATTCGACGCCACCAGTATATCTAAACTTTTATTATGGATATCAGGGGCGGGCCTGGGAGGAAATTTTCAACGTGGCTAATTATTTTAGCAAAGTATATTATGCTAAAAATATCAAATACTATTCAGAGTTTAGTGAAACTTAACCTTTCTTATTTGTAACTTAAATAATATTATAAAAAGATAAAATATTTTAAATGAATGGTAAATTCGAAATAAAAAATCTAACCCAAACAATAGTTGGGAATTGAACCCAAGACAATGAGTTAGGAAAATACACACATGACCACTAGATCAATGCATCATATTTCATTATATTTTAAAATTGAAGATATATCATATAAAATTTGAGCTTTGAATATAAAAAAGTTTGGGTTGGGCTGCACACCAAGCCTTACACAAGTCCGCCTTTAATTGGTATAAAAAACGAGAGATAATGAGGTCACAAATGATGTTGGTGGTGAGATGAGATGACATTGATGTGAGATATGATGACAATATCTGGGTATCGAGAAACATGGCCTTGAATGGAAGGGAGAAAGACTATGATCATCTAGATGCAGTGACCATACAGTCTAGGAAGGTAAACTGCGAAAATATGATCTGATTCGTCGTCGTTGAATCAAGGGGAAACCCTAGTTTGGATGGTGGAATGCATGTTATACTTAAAAAGAAGGTCTAACTTTTCTCTAATACTACATTGTGACATGGATTATAGTTAGTCACTAAAAAAGCAAAGCCCTTCACTTTTTTTTTTTGATGGGAAGATAGCTCATTTCATTTCATTTCATCCAGAATAATAGAGTAAATACAATAGGGAGGATGATTGAAAATACTGGGACTAACATGTAATATAGACGCTCGAGCAAGATTATGAACGACTCTATTAGCTTGTCTCCTAACATAAGCTAGAACATAAGTTGCATTAAAAAAAAGCAACCCCCAACAATTAGAGAGCAAACTTCCTTGTTCATTAACATATAGATTATTACTAAGGACGACATTCACAACAAGCTGACAATCAATTTCAAAAACAACGCGATTTAGACCAAGATCGAGAGCAATTTAGAGGAATAAAGCCCTTCATTAACAACAAAGAAGCATTTCAATTAGAATATGAGTTGAAGGGGTATTCAACCCACATACATAGAATATCAAAGGAAAAATTAAACAGAAAGAAAAAAACAAGAATAAAGAAGTAAGGCCTAAAAAGACCATCTATAGTATGAATACTCCACTAGTATAGCATACAATGACACCCCTATGTCTTGGTCAAATTAATTTCCACAATCAAAGTTCAATGAGCTCTACCATAATACGATTATTATTTTACAAGATGACATCCTTTTTGTTGATGTATAATGTTACTACCTCCGTCCCTAATTATAAGACCCTTTTGAGCCTATAATTAAGGACGGAGGTAGTATCATCTTGTTGAAAATTGTAAAACATTATTGAGTTTGAATGGTAACCATTGAGTAAGAATATTAGGAGGTAAGCTAATTGAGTAGACAATGAGTTAGCTGAGAATTATAAGTAACTCAAATTGGGTTATTCGAAAAGATTAATTTTAAGAAGAATATCACGTCATTACATAAAAATTAAATTTGGAAGCCATGTAAATAAAAATAAAAATAAAATAAAAATGATATCTTTCCCTTCCACACTACTGTTTCATCATCAGTTCCCTCTTCCCCCTTGAAGATAGTTATGGATAGCATCGATACTTCGTCTTCACCACCGTCTCCGTCTCAGTATCAGTATCAGTATCAGATCGGGTACTTTTTGTTCATTCTTCATCTTCTTCTATTATCTCTTTTCAATCTTATTCAACCCTTTTCTCTTTTTTCCACCATCTTCAGTCACCCGCGTCATTTCTACCTCGCAGTAGATAGGCTTCAATTCAAAATGGTATCACCATCTTCATCATCACCATCATTATCATCATAATTGATTTGTGATGATTATAGATAATTGCTTGTTTGCTTGCAGCAAACGTTGGTTGATCTTCTTGATTTGGTGGGTCGGCGTCCTTGTTTGCCAATTGTTGTCTGTTGCAGTACTCGTGATGACCTTGATTCTCTCTGCTCTTCTCTTTCACCTCTTCCTTTCATTTCCTCTTCTGCTTTGGTACCATTCATCATCCCTTTCTCATTTACTGCATCAAATTTCATTTCGATTCACTTATTTGAGTTTATCTACTAGTATAAGCACTTGTGTGACCAAATAAAAATACACACTTGAGACTGTTTGGGAGAGCTTATTGGATAGCTTCTCAAAATTAGTTTTAGCTTATATCAAAACAGTTTCACTTAATTTCATTTTTTTTTTTTTTTTATAGAAATGGCTTATACATAAACACTTATATGATAAACGCTTGTTCACTTGTATGATAAACACCAATAAGTGGCAAATATCTGTAGCTTATTTATAGGTGTAAGCACTTGGGTAGCACTGGTATATATTCCCTGATATAGCTTATTGCTTTTGATTTCATACCTTCCCTTACACATTATAGGATTACTTATGGAAATAGCATTTAGTTTACAAGAAAACAATTTGTCTTTATTTTATCTTTTGTTATAGGGTAGCTTATATATAAGCACTTATATGATAAACACTTATGCCATAAATGCTTGATTAGTTGTTTATACAACCAGGTCTTAACTTGTTCACATACATATCTGTGTTTTTAATTTTAAGTATCATAATCATAATAACTAGCAATTAGTGGAAAATTACGCCAAGGATTTGGGGAAATAACGAAAAATAAAGTTGTTAAGTTGAGTTACATGTAATTAGTGGAAGACTTTACTCAGAATAGATAGATAGATAGATAGATAGATGTCACTGGTGATTATATTTCTTTTATGTGTTTTGAGTTATGATTCTGTTTTCTTCCTTGCTGACTTCTTTGTTCTTCCCTCAACTTTGTTTTCTTTTCCATGTAATGTCAGTACAGTGACCTTGCTGAAGATGAACGTGCTTTTGTTTTAGATAAATTTTGTCAAGTGGTGACGAGGTGGAATCAGGTTAATCATACTGGGGAAGGGAATGAGGATGATGTCGGGAAAGATGATAGATCTCATATGATTATTGTCACAGATGCTTGTCTTCCCCTTCTTACTTCTGGGGAGTCTCCCATGAATGCTCATCTTCTCATTAACTACGAGTTACCGGCAAAAAAGGTATTCTACTTTTCATTTTCTTTTCTCTAATTCACATTTACCTTGCGACTTTCTGGGCTGATATGTTTCCAAGAGTCCTTTCATACTATATTGGGGCTTTACATGATTATTTTTACTTTACCATGTTGCTCTACTCATTGCGGTGTCACTTGGCTAATATCCTGTTGCTTGTGCCGAATATCTTCTGTCGATTAATCTCCTATATAAAACAGAAAAAACTTCCTACCAGATGATGTGCTGTTGTTTCTTTTATTCTTTTGTATGGAGCCACCACTTGCTAGTCAGAAGAGAACTATTGAAATTTGTTTCTTCAGTTAGATTTATGTTTCTCAAGAATCATCCATTTTTGTACCGAGCTGCATTTTGCTTTCAAAACTGATGAATGTGGGTCTAGTTATTTATGTGTTGCGAACGTGGTGTTTGTGTTTCCTTCCCTTTTGTATCATCCTCCTACCCTAATGATTCACTTCCCCTCCTCATAATTTTAATTTTTGTTTTCGTACAGGAAACATATGGAAGGCGCTTGGCAGCTTGTTTAACAGCTGGTCCTTTTTTGCTGCCTTGTTCTATGGTTTGTTAAGTGATAGTTTGGATTTTTGCATCATTGATTAGATTCCTGATTAATGTGCAGATGGAATTGTTATCAATATGGTTGTTGGTGGTGAAGTGGTAACTCTAAAAAGTATCGAAGAAAGCACCAGTATTGTCATGCAAGAGATGCCAATGCAAGTAAGTTTACTTGGTAACTCTTATCATATTTGCTTGACTATGTCAGGATCACATGGCTTTCATCCCTCTTTAAATTGGTTAAATTTTATTCTGATGTACGGCAGTATGAATGTGTATGTTTTCAGACCAAGAATGTTGATCTTATATATTATCACACAAGTCTCTGTTGGCTGTCCATTATTGCAACTAAAGTTATCCATTTCATAAGCAGACAATACAATTTTAGTTGAAGCGTAAAGAAAAAATCGATGAAAATTTATACCATATGGATACAAGTCTGAGACTTTATTTTAAGTAGTTGTAAAACAAAGTATAGGAAATACAAATCTAGCAAGTTGTACTATTCGTGGCTTAGAGGTGAAAAATGAAAAACATTTTTTTTTTTATAAGAGGAAAATTGAAAAACATTAATACTAGAATTGACTCATTATAAGTAACTTAGATCTATGTTGTCAATAGTGGTATAGCGTGGCGGTGTGGCCCTCCACTGCTACGCCATAGGCCCGCGAACGCCATTAAGAGTAGCGGATATAGCCGGCCACTATTGGCGGTTTGATGGCCGCTATAACAATTTTGGGGGGAAAACTCCCAAAAACCCTAATTTTTTAATTTCATTTTTGATTTGTTGAGGGTATATTGCTAATTTTGCACCCTTTGAGTGACCTAATATTGTAACCTACACGTTTGATTGTTCAATTGTAATTGCTTTTGTCTTTCTTTTGATGGAATGTTATTTGATTGCATTTTGAACTTGATTTTGATGGGATGTCATTTTGATTACATTTTGAACTTGATTTTGATGGGATGTCATTTTGATTACATTCAAAGATTATTTTGATGGGAAATTACAAAGTTGGTTTGATTATAATTATTAGTTTGATTGTGCCTTTAATTTTGTGTATTTTTCTGTTTTTGAGTATTTAAGTATGTTGTTGGAATTTATGTTTACTCTGTACATGGTTTTTATTCTACACAATAGCAGTCATCCAGCTATACCGCTACAGCATTTTTGGGGATCGGTGCTACGTGCGCTATATGAGATTCACAACATAGTCTTAGATCCATCTTAAAAAATGTCAGTGAGGTAAAGTGAGAGTATTAGCCATGGTAACATACAGTTCAAGTAGGATGGATAAAATGAAGGTTTTTTTGGGTGTAATTTGCCATAGAAAATATCACTCTAACATAAAGCAAGATTTTATTGCATAGTTTGTTTTATTTTGAAAAGGACTTTATTATTGCATAGTTATAAAACCTGGAATATCATATGGACTAAATACTGGGCAATAGTCTGATAGGCCTCCTCTTAAATACGTTTATAAAAGGAGGGTAGAAAAGGAAATGTAGAGAAGTATGATGGTTTAACTGTTTAAGAGGGAATGTAACTAACTTAACAGGTGGCAGCCTAGGAGTGGTGGGGATTGAGAGAATCATGGAAGAGAATGTGCATATAACGGAATTTAGTCATGAGGGAAGGCAGATTGGTTTTGGAGTAGAAATTGGGACTGAGGAGTGAGAGCAATTCCCAACTCAGTCAAGGATATTCCCAATTCCCATAGTGGGATTATCATTTTGTTTGTCTTTATTTTCCCTTATTGCAAGGAGAATTCTCTCCATCTATTGTATTTCCCTTTACTGCAAAGAATACATTTCTAGACGATTCAGCTTCTGTGATTCATACACTACTCACTTTCCTATACTCTATTTCATTCATTCTTGAGTCGGGATTATAGTCAATACGAAAGATTAGTGTTGTAGAGGTGAGAATGTATGTGGGACAAAAATAAGATTATGAGTGAAGTCATGGGTAGATTAGTCTTATCGTAGATGATTTGGGCATACGTCAAGTAGACATGTAGAAGCATTGGTAAGGAGATTGATTTAAGGATAATCTAAGTTAGAGGAAGAAGTTAGACTAAAGAAAACAATAGGGCAAATCATCAAAGGAAGATCTAGAACTAAATTGTCAATCTGTAGAGATGGTCCACGACAATGCATTATGGTGTTATTTGATTCTTTTAACTAAGTACTAACCACACTTGATGGAAAAAAGGCTTTGGTAATTGTTATTTGTGTCCTACTTTTCAGTTGGTATCAATAATGTTATGATATCAATAGAGAAGAAGCCTAGTCATCATTGTGTCAGTTCATCCAATAATTCAGGGAATATGGCTAAGAGAAAATATTCTAAGTAGTGATTGTTATAAAAATAAGTGACTGTTTTAAAGAGGGAGGATCAAGGATGTGATGCGCATGGAAGTTATGATTAAGGAATTCTGCCCTCCCCCTCTGATTCCGTCTATCCCTCCTTCTAAATGGTTTCTCTTCTTTAGCTTTTACTATTTCCCTTCCCTTCAAATGGACTAGTTCCGTAAGTTTATTTTCATCCTTGTACTTGATCAAATTCTCTTGTTCTGTTTCACTGAAAATCAATACATGAGACATTTACTCCAGTGTGCTTTTTTACTGTTAGCACAAGGGTTCATACCCTTGTAATAAACTTTTTTAATGGTTTTTTAATTGGTCTTACAATTATACATGTTAAACATTGCAGATTCTTGACATTTTATGATGTCTTACCTTTCTCTTTGCCGGAAAAAGCAAAGAATTTGATTGCCTGCTATCATGAATGGTTGAAGACTTGAAAATTCCCCATTACTTGGAATATTGTATCAGTAACAACTAGAGTCGTTTGTATACTAGATAATGAGAAGGTTCTTTTTTCTTTAATATTGTATTTAACATGTAAGGACATTTATGTGTTTTTCTTTACAAATAAGGACATCTATGTATGATTGGTTGTTTAAAATTGGAGTATAAGAAAAATTGGTAGGAATGGCGATTAATTTTTTTTTTACATTTAGCTTTGGAAAAGTAATCCTTATACATTGTTGAACATTGTAGATTTGTAGGGTGCAGAACTCAATGATACAGTACATGCAGATGTATGAAAATCGCGAAATAATTAAATTTCTCCATCAACTTTCATATCTTTAGTTATTTTTTGTCAAAACAAGAAATCTATATAATTGTCAAAACAAAGATATAGTTTTTTTTTTTTTTTTTGAAGAAAAAACAAAGATAAAGTTATTTTTTTACCATTCAAACGGTAGATGAGTCAGTTCAAATATTTTGGTAATATTATTTTCACGAGTGAACCATTTTTCCAGCGGTGCAACATTTTAGGAGATATGGATTATCTTTTTAATCATTCACTCATTGGCCATTCTCTCTCCTAACTCCATCTCTTAACTAAATCTTATCCTCTATGGGTTCATTGATTGATTTGTTTTTGGATACAAAAGCGAAATATTGATTTAGATTTGTCCGCCATTGAGATTATGCACACTATCTATGTAGCCCATCGATGAAGACTTTCTCTTCATTAACAATATTTTAAAGTGCATTAATAAAAATTCACTAAGAATTTGAGAGTCTTAATCAAATAAAATTAGATGGAGAGATTACGCCTATGTTTTGTAGCTTCTGCAAAATCATGGTGTGACATCATGATTCTGACATACCCACCGTGATACCAAATACACATTACTTGTAACAATTTAAAGAAATATTTTGTAACACACACTATTTGCAACAATTTAAAGAAGTATTTGTAGAATAGAAGGTGTTTATTTGTTAGATTTTCTAGACCATTTTTGTTAGTAGAAATAGAAAGTAGAAACTAGACACTAGAAAAGAAGTATTGTCAAGAAAAAGATTCGGATAAGTATCGACAAAGAAGGAGTTTAGGTTAGGATGCAAAGTAGTACAAGCAGAACCTAAAACCCACTCACTACGTTGCCTGCTGTGCTATCTATCTAGTCACTGTCCACCCACCCAACAGACCAACCAAACCAACCACCGCGCGATCAAATGTATGTCAATAACCCACTTCCCTTCCCACAACTCACATTAATAAAACTCACTCTTCCCTAAACCATATTCCCCTAACAAATTCAATGGCCACCGCTTCACCAGCAGAACTCACTCTTTCCCTTCCCACAAAGAAACCTCAACCCATTCCATGGACCCACCAAGAAACCATTAACCTCATCAGAGCCTACCAAGAGAAATGGTATTCACTCAAACGGGGCCCACTCCGCGGCAGTCAATGGGAAGAAGTGGCTGTAGTCGTAGCCGCTCGTTGCGGCTACGATTACAACCACCCTTCCAAAACCGCTCTTCAATGTCGTCATAAGATGGAAAAACTCCGTCAACGCCACCGATCTGAAAAACACCGCCTCACCGCTACTTCCTCCGCCGCTTCTTCTCGATCCTGGCAGTATTTTCGTCTCATGGATGATCTTGAACGCGGTCCTTTACCTATCTCCGTCCGACCTCTTTCTCAGAAGCACCCTATCTCCGACGATAGCGACGGTGAGAGGGTGAAAAAGCATAGTGCTGCTAGGTCTGTTAGGTCAAGGAGTATTCATACTGTTCTTAACCAGAAACCAACAGTAACAAGACAACAACGTGATGAAACTGATGATGAAGAGGAGGAGGAAGACGAAGAGGAGGGAGTGATGGCGAAGAGTTTGACAGCGGAGTTGAGAAGTTTTGCAGAGAGGATTGTAGGGTTGGAAAATAAGAAGATGGAGATGATGAAGGAAACAGAGAGGTTTAGATTAGAGATGGAGAATAAGAGGATTCGTATGATACTTGAATCTCAATGGAGGATTGTTGATTCTATTGGAAAGGCATTTGGGTCTTCTTAGATTTTTTTAGATTATACCATTAATCAATGTTTGTGTTATTGCCATTTGCCATTATGGGTATGTTTGGATACACAGCTTATTTGTAGCTTATAGAACAAAAGCTTGTGTATGTTGTAATCATAGGGGTTATTTGTTTATTAAGAAAGGCTACTAATTATTGTCAATGTGATTTTGTTTAACTCTCCATTGGAAATTTACACTACTTCGAATTTGCTTGTTGTCTTGTGCATAAGCATTTTCAGGACTGTACTTGTTTTTTGTGAATTTGCAATTTAGTGTGTGTCTGGTATGGCGGTGGCGAGAATTGATTTTGACAAAATTGAGTTTGAAAGAATTGATTTTAGTCAAAAGCGAGTTTGATGTGAATTGATTTATGTTTGGATAAACTCATATAAAAGTGATTATTTCAAGTTGATATTGTTTGGATACTTTAAATTAAAATTGATTTTGGATGTCTAATTACCAAAATGGGTCTTAATTATATTTTTTGAGGGACCTGTATTTTTTATGGGCGGATTTTAATAGCCGATAAATATCTGCAAAATTCACTCATGAATATAATTAAAAAATAATAAAATAAACAGGCCCATTATATTTTGTCTTCCTTGCCCAGAAGAAACCAACACCATTCACGGCAACATGGAAGCGGTTCTCCATTGAAACAGAGTGAGAACTCTAATGTCAGATTTCGAGGGAGAACTCTACACCATTCATACATCTTCAATTCATTTTCGTTGTTTTAAGTTTAATTTATTGTGCTTTTTCCCCTATTCTCTCTGTTTTGATATGAAACGGAAGATGGAAGAAAGTGTTTTATCTGAAACGGAAGATGAAAGAGAAGAGAACTGCTTTGTGGTTAATTTGGTAATTATACAAGTCACTGAACAGTTGAGAATTGTAACCGCGTTTGCTTTGCCGCAAAAGCTTGGATTTCTAGCTTCTACCCAACCGGCGTTTTGTCACTTTAACTGCGTTTTGCAGATTCACTTTTCAGATTGCCAAACATCATAGGAAAAGCAAGAACCGCATTTGGGGTAAGAAAACGCCGTTTGGAGGTTGTGAACGCGCAACCAAACAGACGCTAGTTGATTTGTCTCCAGAAATGTATACACAGTAATGCATATCAAGATTATGTTGCGTTTACGAGAATTAATTTTGTCATTTAAAAAGACTTTTTTTTTGAAGAAGTCATTTAAAAAAACTTAGTGGCACAAGTTGTTACTCATTTGCCTTACATTCAAGTGTAGTTTTTTGTGTATATAAATAAATATAAATTTTTAAGATTTTTTTATTTGGCTTCTATTGAATTGTAGTTTATGTTAATTTACGTTAGTATTTATTTTTCTTAAAAAAAAAAATGTTAGTATTTATTTCGTTTTCATTGTTGAGACTTTTTTTTTTGAAAAGTCATCGTTAAAAACCTTTCGATATTTATCAATTTTTAATCACTTCTTTTTTAAGAAACTAAACTAGTCCATTTAAATTGGTACGGGGAAGAATCGAATATGCGACCTCGAGGAGGAGCACACTTCAAGATCTATCAATTATGTTATCTAGCTCCTTTACCTATATCAATCCTCGCATTACTTTGGATAACATGTAACAGTTAAATTGTTGAGGATTTGTTGTCTTTCAATATAAGTAACATTGTAAATTTAATCTAAAATATGCTTGTATGTAATGAAAACAAAATATGCTTTTGTCCTTGCAAAATTGGTCAGTTTGAGTCTGGTCCCTAGAAAAAAATAAGATTTATACAGTAAAAAAATATTAAAAATTAAAGTCCTTAAAATGGATTTAGTGCAGATTTGACTAATTTTTTTTGTTACAAAGGCAAAAGAGAGGGAAATACTTCCATGACATAGTTTTGGTGCCATTGGTGCCATTGGGGAAATCCTGGCCATTGATGTGTGTGGATGTGTGTGGGGATGTGTGTGTGATGTGTGTGTGTGGTGGAGATGCAAGCTATGGCACTAATGGCACCAAAGTTATGGCACCAAAGTGAGAACAGCAAGAAGCAAGATAAAAGGAGAAAAAGAGTCCAATAAGTTTTATACAGTACAAAAAAGATTTATACAGTCCAAAAAAATTAAAAAGATTTATACAGTACAAAAAAATTAAAAATTAAAGTCCTTGTTTTAGAGATTTTACGAAATTTATTCTTGTTTGTTTTGTGTACGTTTTTTTTAATCAAAATTATTTAGTGACTTACTTGTCCAATAAGTTTGCCTATAAAAATGAGATTATATGAACCGTAGCATAGATCAAATTAGTGAATGAAACTGTGAAGTAATTCTCACTTTAATTCACTACTAAATTCCTTCAACTCCAAAGGCAACAAACAAACAAAAGAGAATTCAGTATGTATGATTCTTCTTCAAAACAGTGGATCAACCAAAACACAAGTAACAATAATGTTTCGACCGATGAAACCAAAGATCCTCAGCTTAATAATAAGACCAAGAAAGTGCAATATCATTGGGATGAAGAACACAGGTATTTATACTTATAGTCATTTGAGAAATTAATTAACGTACATTTAATTTTGTTGAATTTTTTAACATTAGGTAGAACAATGTTAGTCACATTTCTAATTAAATTGATTTCCTGTATTAATTTGGTCATTTGTTAATTATGCTGTAAAGAAATAGTCCTCAAGATACTGTAAATAAATTTACCATTGAGGAGCTTAATTATGTAGCAATTTTATTATCAAACACAAACACAAACTTGTAGTAACTATTTTAAGGTCTAAAACTTATGTTCTTTTCTCATTTTCTGGGTTTGACTTTCAGTAAGGCCAAAGGCAAATGTGCATCTGTGGGATCACCTCATGTCATAACCAAAGACAGAATAAAATTGAAATAATGACAATCACCAAGCATGTAACCAAAAAAAAAAAAAAAAAATTATTTATCACTCATAAAAGAAAAACAAAAGAAACAAACTAAAAACTAGATATATTTAAGATAGACAAAAACTTCATAAACACTAAACAAGATTACTCTCTTCTATAACGGAAAAAATATGATCACTTAGGCACATTTCTTGCCATTCATCATCATCCTTGTAAACTCATTCAAATCTATAAGACCATCTCCATCACCATCAACACCTTTCACCATTTTCTTACAAGCACTAAGGCTACAACTCTCTCCTAACCTCTTAAATATTTGAGACAATTCCTCAGCACTAATTTTCCCATCACCATTTATATCAAATACTTGAAAAGCACTCTTAATCTCCTCTTCTTTTATCTTATTGCCTTCTCCATTGAACATTTCCATGAACTCTTTAAAGTCTATGAAGCCATCTTTGTCAGAGTCCATTGCTTTAAATGCTTTCACTGCATCAGTATCCCCAACCCCCTTATCCAAAGCCTTTGCAGCTGCTTTATACTCTTCCAGACTAATCTTGCCATCTTTGTTTGTGTCGAATTT
Source organism: Medicago sativa (assembly GCF_051527215.1). Taxonomy (NCBI): domain Eukaryota; kingdom Viridiplantae; phylum Streptophyta; class Magnoliopsida; order Fabales; family Fabaceae; genus Medicago; species Medicago sativa. The sequence continues at coordinate 9,414,179 of NC_140753.1, forward strand.
CTCAAACACCCATTTCATTTCATCTTTCTTTGGTTGGAAACTCATTTCAGTAATCGATGTTTGTCTCGACTTGAAGCTGTTCTTTTGAGCTATATTTTTTCGTGGAGAGGTTGGCTTGGCTGAAAAGCTACCATAAAACTTTAGGAAACTCAATTTTGACATTGTCTTTTTTTTTTTTTTTTTTTTTTTATAACTTTTGATACAATTTGGCTTTAGTATGGTTATGGTTTATGTGTGCTACATTATTATGACTTGTTTATATAGATTTCATAAGTCTCCTACTCTTGGAAGGCTCTTGATATAATTTGCACAGGAAAAGTACTAGAATCTGAATAAAGTTTTGTTCTTATGCCAAGAGTTTTTAAACTAAATAAAAGTATATACGTGTGCTTTATTGTTGTGGCGTGACTAGCTACTTGTGTTAAAAGTTACTAGTTCATTGATAGATAGCCACAGATTTGGTGAAGTTAGAATAACTTTATGGTGTAAGGGATTTGGGAAAGGTTCACTTATGAGTTATGACTCACGGTATAAGTTAAATTTGAAATGCATATCTGTTGGATGGATGATTCCTTTTGAACTTTTTGCAAAAACCGTGTATTCAGCACACCATGCTCCACCTGAGTTGAATCATATTCTCATGTCACTTGTTAATTTGTTATTATGTTTGGGAATGCTTCAATGAATACAGAACATCTTAAGGAATATGGGATTAGAACTTCAAATGGACGAAAACTTCTATTTACACTAAACAATATCAAACCAAGATTATGAGTTGGATTCAAAACCATGACCAAGCCTCCCTATAAAACTAGGTGGTTTTGGTGAATCAGTTTAAAAACAGGCTTTTCTAAAACCTGGTATGAACTTAATAACTGATCTTAAAAACTACTAATATATACAAAACAAGGTTTAAAGTTTCTAGATTTAACATCGTGGAATACTTTTTGTTTCTTATTCGCCATACATGTTCAGTTCATTGCTAATCATTGAAGTTCATTGCTATTAATATTTCAACCATAGTATAATTTAAGTAGCAAATAAGTTCTAGCCTCCCAAACTCACAATAACACATCTAATATTCAAACATAACATAGAGAAACATAGGAAATAAGTTTTAGCAAAACAAAAAGAAAGAAAGGAAAAACAGAAGCATTCTCCAATGTCTATATGCACACGGAACATCTGCAGTATTGCAAAGGTTGCATCAAAGGGCTCCTTCACAACCTGCAATTAAAAGAAACTCAAATGCAACTCCAAAGGAAAAAATTGAATCCCATCAGCAGCTATTTTATAAACTAGAAGAAATTAGCAATATTGTACAGTGATGAAAGGAAGAATAATGTATTCCCCTCTTCACGCGCCATGGACAAATCAGGTTTTAGTGTCTCAAGTATATTATCTAACAAAATTTTATAACGATTCTTAACACTTTGTTACAGTTTCGATTTTTTGTCTCTTTTAAATAAGAGCTATACCTTGTCAAAATAAAAATAAAAATAAGAGCTATACTAACAAGTGTCATAAGAACATTGTTTATGGAAGTCACAAAAAAAAAAAATTATCGTAAAATTATATCAAACACATGTAAAAATTATAAAAAAAAAATTATCTTAAAATTATAAGTCAAACACATGTAAAAATCATAACTACAAAATTTTTTATGTAAAGGTTACTACTTTTTAATAATTAAACAATGTCTTAAAATCTCTTGTTAGAATTTTTGTTTTAAAAAAATAACAATTATTTTGCCTATGCAAGAAGCCAATTTTGACCCATTGATATTCATATACCATCTTTGGGCTTTGTGATATTATCGAAATTTACAACTTATAATCATAAACATTTCCCTAAAAAAAAAACTTATAATCATAAACGTTACTCCCTCCGTCTCTAAATAATAGTCGTTTAAGGTTTATGCATGATTATTAAGAAAATGATTAATTGTGTTGATTTTGATGTTAAAATTATCATCATTTACAAAAACACCCTTATTAATTGTAGTTAGTGGAGTAGTTAAGTTGGATGAAACTCAATAAATAAGGGTATAATAATGGAAAAAAAATAATAAATGCTGCATTGATATTCTAAAGTGACAATTATTTTGAGAAAAATAAAAATGGGTAAAGAGACAATTATTGTGAGACGGAGGGAGTATATAATTCCTTGTGTCAGTAAAAAAAAACTACATATTTTTTAAAATAAGTTTTTCTTGTTTGCATCAAAACTAAAATAAGTTTTGCATCAAAGCATTAATGATATTATTTATTTTATTCAGATTATACCGTGTAAGTAAATTAGTATTTCCTACGTCAGTTTTATGATATTTTTTTATAAAGACAAAACGATATTCATTTATTCAAATTGATAGAGTAGATCATATACAATAACATGTCCAACATCACTAAAAACGTATAGGGTGAATCTACGAACAAAAACTCATAGCACCCAACATCACTCATGTTCAACAGCAAAATGTCTACAAATAATATGATAAATTATAAGTCATCGAAATACTCATTCTTCCGGATCTGCAACGTCGATGCCAAAATCATTGATTGAATCTGTAATTGGCTGAAGTCAATCTTTCAATAAGAACCAAACGAACACCGCAACAAGAGCGAAATCAAATGTCGCACAAGACGACAAATAACACAACACAACACTCAGACGACTAAATCACGAAAAACACAAGGACAAACTTGATATATGTGAAAACCACTTATTTAGATTGAAAGAAAGGGGAAACATGCGATGAGCCCTAAGCAGTTGTATGCGGCCTTGCACCATGTTCGGGAGCAGATAGCTCCGGTATTGACCAGGAGGCGTCGAAGGCAGCAACAACAGCTAGAGCAGGACCTGGACCAGGATTAGTCGTAGTTGATGTTTAGGACTTGTTTTTTAGTTTTCGTATTTTGATGACATTGGTTCGTATGTTTGTATTTTGATGACATTAGTTTTCGTTGGGATATCTTACGTTCTTTGAATGGTTAAAATGTTGGTTAAATTAATTTTTGAATTTGCGCTAATTTGTTTTGTGATTTGAAACATTGAAACAGGTTGTGTTATGTGTTTTAAACACATAACAGGTTCAGAAAATGAAGCTTCTGCCAATGCAGAGGCATCAGGGCGCATTGACAGTTAACTTGCGAGGAATTACAAAACCGGCAGCAACTAACTGCCGAGGAAAAAGTATCCGGCGGCAGTTAACTGCCGAAGAACATTTGCGTCTTTTACAAGTGTTTTTCAGCCTTCTTTAGTGTGTGAACATCAATTTTCATAGTGTACGTGATTGATTAAGAAGTATAGTTCTGTGCAGAATTTTTGACTTTCCTAAGCCTGTTACATGCAGTTAAAGATAAAATAAAATAAATTATATGACAAATTCAAAGATGGTTCCAAGCTTACAATTATACAAATAGATGATTTTAACGGGGTAATCATTTTAATCTCCAAATAGAAATCATCTTAATAAGATTCATTTTTCTTCAATTATAATTATAATTAATATAAGTACAGTGTTTTTTCTGATCTCTAATTGGTGCTTTGAGGGGCACATGAAAATGAAATCTTTTAATCAAATTCGGTGGAACAAAGCTTTGAGAGAAAAACAGGATAGAGAATCAAAGACAGAACAAAATTGAATATATTTGTATTAAACGTTTTTATGTCTCAAAGCAATAGCATGACACCAATAAGCAGTAACTATTAAAGAATGACAATCACTTTCTTGCTACTCATCATCATCCTTGTAAACTCATTCAAATCTATAAGACCATCTCCATCACCATCAACCCCTTTCACCAACCTCTTACAAGCACTAAGGCTGCAACTCTCTCCCAACCTCTTGAATATTTGAGACAATTCCTCAGCACTAATTTCCCCATCACCATTTATATCAAATACTTGAAAAGCACTCTTAATCTCCTCTTCTTTTATCTCACTACATTCTCCATTGAACATTTCCATAAACTCTTTAAAGTCTATGAATCCATCTTTGTCAGAATCAACGGCTTTAAATGCCTTAACTGCATCACTGTCACCATTACCCTAATCCAAAGCCTTTGCAGCTGCTTTGTACTCTTCAAGACTAATCTTGCCATCTATGTTAGTGTCAAATATTTCAATCACCCATTTCATTTCATCTTTCTACGGTTGGAAACTCATTTCAGCATTCGATGTTTATCTTGACTTGAAGCTGTTCTGTTCGGCTATATTTTTTCGCGGAGAGGTTGGCTTGGCTGAAAAGCTACCATGAAACTTTAGAAAACTCAATTTTGACATGGTATTTTGTAAGGAATTTTTGATACAATTTGGCTTTAGTACGATTACGTGTTATGAGGGAAACTATATTATGACTTGTATATATAGATTTCATAAGTTTCCTACTCTTGGCGGACTCTAGATATGATTAATTTGCAGAGGAAAAGTAGCGGAATCTGAATAAAGATTGGTTCTTATGCCAAGAGTTTTTAAACTAAAAAAAAGTATATACGTCTGCTTTATACTAGATTCTTAGTGTTGTGGCGTGAGTAGCTACTTAGCTTGTGTTTAAAGTTATTAGTTCATTGATAGATAGGCACAGATTTGGTGAAGTTAGAATAACTTTTTGGTGGAAGGGATTTGGGAAAGGTTCACTTATGAGTTATGAGTCTATGACTCACCGTGTAAGTTGAATTTGAAGGATGATTCCTTTTGAACTCTTTGCAAAAACCGTGTATTCAGCACACCATGCTCCACTTGCTAAATTGAATCATATTCTAATATCACTTGTTAATTTGTCATTGTGTAGACATACCAAAGTGTTGGTGAATCCTTCAATGAATACTGAACATGTTAAGGAATATGGCAAAACTTCTATTTACACTAGAAAATATCAAGCCAATTTTATGAGTTCGATATAAAGCCACATCCAACCCCCCTTTTACCAGGTTAATTGTGGCGAATCAGCTTTAAGAACTTTTTTTTCTTCTCTAAAACCTGGTCTGAAACAAATAACCGGTTTTAAAAACTAATTTATACAAAATCAAGTTTAAAATTTCTAGTTTTGTACTTTTTTTTTTTGCAGTAACATTTAGTTTTAACATTGTTCTGCATACTTATTGTTTCTTATACGCCATCATCTTCAAGCATGACAAAGACAATGGGAAATTGTTTTTAAAATTTGAGTAATTGACAGTCATATTGTTCCAATTTAAGCCCCCAACACATAAAAATTAAACTTATGTAGTGATTCACAGATAGCGTACGTAGCGTAGTGGCCAACCCCAAAACACTATAATGGTGTAGAGGGTAGCGGTATGTCCACTACATCGAAGTCTAAGGAAACAACACAAGCACTACACATGAAAACTAAAACATAGAAGAATGCACAAAATTAAACACGCATCCATTGCTAATCATAGAAGTTCAGTGCTACTAATATTTCCAACATAATATAATTCAAGTAGCAAACAAGTTCTAGCCTCCAAGGCTCAAAATAACACAACTAATTCCATATTGAAACATAACATCAAGCAGAATAGGAAATAAGTTCTAGCCTCCAAGGTTCAAAGTAAAATAAACGAATGAAAGAACGAAAAGCAGAAGCATTCCTCAATGTCTATAGGCACAATGATCATCTGCATTATTGCCAAAAGTTGCATCAAAGGGCACCTTCACAACCTGCAATTAAAAGAAACTCACATGTAACTCTCAAGAAAGAAAAAAAAATCGAGAGTATTTCTTATCCAAGACATCCATCTTTCAGGGACAGAATCACACACACTTGTCAAGACATCAACTTTATGAATGATATTTTTGGTAAAATACTTATTTCAACTCTAGAAAAACCTAAGCTACATAAAGTCTCCAAATTTGTTAAGTTCCTTGAATTGCCTAATGTACATGAAATTCCTAAAGCCAATGAAACAAGTACTCGTAAAGTTTGAACCACATCTTTCATTACATTGTCTCAGGTCATGGTTTTCTGCTATCTAATGCATGCTCTTTGATGGGTGTGATTTATATTAACTTTCAATTTTGTCGTAACATATTATAGTACACATTTGTGTCTTTTATCTGTGCCAACATGTTAATAAAACGATCTCTTCAACAGTTATGCGGCAGTAGCTCAGTTTAACCCTTCTTGGTTTATATGTGCACAATGTTCTGAACATATGACATGAGGTTACCCTGTTTTGCAAGACTTAGACAAGGTTCCGACTGAGTTCTAACTATTGACTGGGTCTACATCTGAATACATTCCAATCTTAGAAAACCAATCCACTAACCATATAATGCAATGCATGATTATTGTGGTTTGTATAAAATGTAATGCACCCAACAACTCTAACAAGCAGATAAATGAAACAAACACACCCGTTTTTCATGTTGCACATGTTGATCGGTAATTAACAATGGTCTATTAAGATACCATTGATAAAGATAAAATAGAAAACACACAACATGAACAGAAATTTGTCATAAAGTTGCCGTTGAATATAATGCACAAATGATATAGCACATACATACTAACATTAAGGACAAGGTGATATCAAACTCTCAACGTAGATATCCTGGAGCCCCAAATCATAGAAATTTTTAATATCTTGAATCTTCAAATTGCCATTTTTGGGATCGTAAACAACCAACTCTGATTTCGTGTAATCCCAAATATCCAACAGCACTTGATCGTCTTCAGAAATATAAAGTACATTATTAATCCATCCCATGTAAGGAACACTGGCGAATTTAATCCAAGACTCTCTATTTCCATATTCCTTCATTAGCCAAATATCTGAAACCATTTGACGTTCACCATGTCTAGCAAGGATGCACAAGCAATCCTTCAAAAAGCCCAAGGTAGAAGCTGCCACCTGATCAGGATACAAAATCGGTTGATAGGACTCTGTCCCCAAATCAAGAGAAACAATGGGCTGATCACCATTACTTACCAACCAATTAATTGTGCCACTCACAAATATTCCCGATTGAAGATGATTGTTATAAAAAGTTACAGGAGGAAAGTTTTGTATCAATCTCCAAGAATTGGTACCGGACGTATGAACTTTCACTTGAGTTCTGTATGCGTTTTCCGCCCAATAATGTTTACCGTACATAGAAACAGCAACAACTTTGTATTTATCAATCAAATGATCATAGTCAAAGCCATAAACGGTCTTAGTAGGTTCATAGTCATCAAGAAACCGGTCGTCAAGGTTTAGCCGTGGTTCATCCAAATAAGGCAATAGGTTGTATTTTCCAGTGGAAGGGTTCCACAAGGACAAGGAAGGTGGAATAAAGATTTTACCACTCGAATTCTTTTGTTGAGATAAGCAAAGGATACCGTCGCAAGAGCCAACTATGTTAATAGATTTGTTGCAATGGATACTGTCGATGATCCCGTTGCCATTAGTGAAAAATGAACGGATAGGATAAACTATGCGAGTGGGAGCGGAATGGTGAGTGTGTTTTGAAGTTTATTATGAGTTTGGGGTTCATTCTTGACATGCGAAGATGTTTCCTCGCGAACTTGCGATCGGAGGAAATAAGTGAATTCCATGATTTACAGACACATTTGAGTTTCATGAGTAATTTGACGGGAAGCCTCCATAAAATTTCTATTATCAGCTCAAATGGAAGAGTTGGTAGCGGTGGTGGTGGTAAAGTTAGGGTTCCTGCAGTTGTGGTGGCCAATTGCTGCCTGATGTAATTTTTCTACATGTCATATAACTATGTACACGTGAGCATATATAGGATCGTTTTCCACAGGGAGTTGCGGTATATCATAAGCGTGTTCACAATCTTTCACATTAAGGTATCATTTATAAAATGTTTGTTTGTAACACTATATCCATAGATGACAAAAGTAAAAACGAGAAGAGATCGAACTATTTCGCTTGCGGTATAAGATAACGAGCAAGCATAACAACAGCAATCTCTCGATCGATTAACAGACTCTAGCTTTATAACCAATATTATTACAATCATTTCTACAACATCCTTCGTGTCCAAAGCGACATCGTTATTTCTAAGTTAGCGTTTAAACATTCTTGTCCAAATCCCTTAAACGATAACAAAGTCGATCGGATAACTTAATCGACCGTGTCCAGCCTGATTAAGTATCCGAAAGCATTAAAATCTTGATTAAAAGTAATTATCAAAGGTTTACAAACTTGTCAAGAGTGATATAACATAAGATAGATTGTTATTCTAGTTCTAGATTCAAGAGTTCGTGTCCAAATCATCTTGAATCTCTTTGAAAGCATTATAAGCAAGAATAACAACAATATTGAATCATTAAGCTAGAACCTTATATATTAAAAGATCAAAAGATTACATAATAGCTTGATTGTTACCTCAATACTACAAAGAAGGTGATAGTTACACATAGACATGTAAACTAATGCAAGGAATGAAGGAAAGATGAAGATTCCATGCCAAGATCCTTGATGTCTCAATGAATCTAGGGTTGAATCTACTCCTTAATCACTTGCTTTGTGTTTCTCTCTTTGAAATAGCTCTAACCTCTCTCTAAAAATGTATAAAATGTTTCAATGGAATAGTGAATAGTCTAGAGAGAGGGAAAACTTGTATTTAAATGGGCTGAAAACGTGTAATCTCGCTTAAGCGAGATACATCTCGCTTAAGCGAGAAGCCTAAATATCTAGCCATGGCCAATGAAGTCTTGCCACGTAGCCCTGATCCTTGATGAAGTTGCATCTCGCGTAAGCGAGTTAGAACTCGCGTAAGCGAGGTTGCTTCAAACTTAAACCGCCTTTGAATCCTGCTTGAGCGACTTGGAAGCGAGATGGGAGCGAAATTTACAATTGTTCCCTGGAGAAATCTCGCGTAAGCGAGATTCAAAAATCCACAAGCGACCCTGGAAGCGAGATGCAAGCGAAGGTTGAGCTTCTCCCTGGAGGAATCTCGCTTAAGCGAGATGACCTCGCGTAAGCGAGATTTGCTTGGTTCACACACTTGAGTTTTGGTCCTTGCTTGTCATTTCCTGCATAAATTGGGTGGAATTAGGCATATAAAGCATAAATGGTAAAATTACAACAATTGATTGCTTTTCCGTAGATAACTTGCATAACAAGTCACTAAAAATGTCTCTTTTAACACATGAAATATATTACTTTTGAGCACTTATCACTGCCTCTTCGAGACGGTTTTCACTTTTAGAGGATGAGACCAACCGGTGTCGTTTTTGTCATCGCCGTCCGGTGATAATTCCATTTTTTTTTTGTGTGGAAAATATTAGGGTTCACACTAAAAGGATTTCAATTCTGACTCAACAATAGAGTATTTAAAGATACAATTGAGGGCTTCAGTTCCTATTCCTAAGGTAGTAGAGCTGGTATTGAAAACCGAACCAACTCAATGGAATAACTGAAAATTGAATCAACCTAAATAAAAAAAATATCACATTTGATTCGAATATATATGAACCATTTTTTTACTAAAGCACACGGTTCGATTTGGTTTATGGTTTTTATTTTAACAACCAAATCAAATCTAACCAGACCGCAACATAGAAAAACATTAATTAAACTTTAGCCATTCATCCTAGTAGTCGGAAATTCAATGGAAAGTTTTATAGTATTTTTTTTTTAACTAAGACATGTTTTTCTCTTCTTAATTTTTTTTTCTTTTTCTTTTTGACAAATTCTTAAGTTTCTTCTTGTTTTTTATTTCAAAAATGTATTTTATTAAGGGATTTCAAAAATGTATTTATAAGTTTTAATTTAATTCTATTTGCATTTTTGCATTAATATTCAGCCTATACGAATGATTTTTTAAAAACATTCAACCTATAAGATTTTTTTTTTATAAATTTAACCGACTATTCTGATGGATAAGGTATCACCGCTATATGCATTGCCTCTCTTCTTTCTAACGGCAAACTCACGTCAAGATTTTTTTTTTTTTCCAAACAACAACTTATATTATTTCATTCATTACTATAGAGGTAATACAAGATGGAATCAAATAGAAAATATGATAACTAGCATATAATTTTGACGCTCTTGTTAAAGTATAAGTAACAAAATTTGATTGTCTCCTAGCAAAACTTATCTTAATGTTTGAAAAATAACAAGTGATCTATAGTTAGACATGATATGACCAAATTCTAACCGGTCAAAACATTTGTCAAAACATTAATTATTGTTTCTTTTTACTTATTCCGTTTCCAAATAACATTCGTTCAAGATTTGTGCATGATTTTTAAATAAATGATTAATTGTGTTGATTTTAATTGTAAAATTAATATCATTTACTAAAATACTCTTATTAATTATAGTTAGTGAAGTAGTTAGGTTGGATGAAATTCAATAAATAAAAGTATAAGAGTGGAATAAAATAATAAATGTTGCATTGACATTCTAAAATCATAATTATTTTATAAAAAAAAGAAGTTAAAAGACAATTATTTTGAGACAAAGAATTAAAACATATAAACTAAAAAATTGAAACAACTATGCTCAAATTTAACAAACAATATAATAAAATGATTGGGCTCAAATTATTAATAGACTCCGCCAAATAATGAATCATGGTATGTGAAGCCCGGATACGAGATACGATACGGATACGATACTGCACCGATACGCTGATACGGAAAAATTTCAAAAATCAAGATACGATACGGCTGGGATACGTTAAAAAAATACTATATAATTAAATGTACAATATAATTATAACCATTTTTTTAATATACAAATATATTAACAAACAAAAGAAACTAATCATAGACTTGTAGCACATCAACATAAATATAAATAATATTGACGATTAAGAGAGAGATGATTAGTCAATTACATACACAATATATCCCAAAAAGAGCACCATCTGTGCTATACTATATCCGTTAGTGCTATACTTTATCGATCCAAAAAAGAAGCACTATATCCAAAAAAGAACACATCAGTACTCAAGAGTTAAGTTATTTTAGTTAACATTAATTGGGAAATATTGGGGCAGGTATGGGGCATGATAATTATAGGATACTCTCCTTCTTTCAAAAAAAAAAAAAAATAACGAATACTCTCCTGATAGGCTGATACGTATCGGGAAGTATCAGATAATTATCTTTTTATAAAATAAAATCTAATCTTCAGATACTCTCCTGATACGTATCGAGAAGTATCGGGCAGGTATCAGTGCAGGATACACAGGGGATGCGATACGTCATCCATTTTGAAGCATCGGGGCTTCATAGATCATGGTGGGCTTTGGATTATCACAACTCTTTTCCCACGAGAATCCTAGGTTAACACAAAAGAAGTAGATAGCAATATTAAACACATTATTGACCTTATAATTTTATTCTATGACTATTACTTTTCCCACCCTGCTGCATTCTCGCGCGCCCTGCAAAATTCCAAAAATATCCTTGGTCCGTATTACGTACTCTGGACCAGATTGTTAGTGTTTTCGGAAAATATAATCCGGACAAATACGTTATGAATATTTTGTGTCTTTCTTTGATATCAAGGGTCTGTGTTAACCGTTATACGACCCCCGCATAAGCTGCAATGCAATTGCAGGGGTCGTATGAGCGGTCAACAATGACCATGACACCACAAACACTCCTAAAAGCTACCTAAAAAACTTAATTTTTTTTGAAGCAAATGTAAGAAAGGAGGTGAAGAAGAATGAAGGAAAATGTTGAAGATCCAAACCTTTTTATAGCCTAAAACAAGTCCTAGGTCATTTGGAAGTCAAAGAAAGCGTGTTTTTCATTCAAAACCGTCCAAAAAACGCGTTAAAACTCCACTAATCGGCCAAACCTTTGGTGAAACGGCACCGGCCAAAATTTTACTGAGGTGTTCCGGAATATAAAATCCGGATTTCATGTAGATGTTCCGGATCTTATAGTCCAAACTGCACCAGACCCTTTTATTTCGAGCATTTCTTGGCGAATGGCTTGGAAAAAAAAATAGAACAACGGTACATAACATAAAAAGAAGAAACATAAGACAAATAAAAAGTTAAAAAAACCAAAATAACATAAATGATGAATCTTTTGGGAAGGTGTTCGAAGAGGAGCTTTTGAACTCGATCCTGCCGGCCTGCCAACTGACATGTTACGATCGGCAGGCCGACATGATCGAGTTAATAAGAACCTCTTCTTTGGAGTTAGATCTGCAACACAATGAAGAAAGGCAAGGTGTTTTCAAGAGGATTTCTTTGAGTTAGATCATGCTGCCTTGCCAAATGACATATTCATCTGGCAGGTAGCAAGATCTAACTCATAGAAACCTCTTGATATTTTTGAGTTATCTATCTATCAAGGAGGCATCAAGGACTATCTATATATTTTTGACAGCATGCTGAGGATCTTCATCATGCCGTTATATAGAGATCTACTCCCTCCGGTCACTATTATAAGCAAAAATCAACTTTTTAGGTTCATTTATTAAATGATGTATTTAGTCTATATTATTGACCAAATACATCATTTAATGAACGAACCTAAAAAGTTGATTTTTGCTTATAATAGTGACCGGAGGGAGTATATATTTAAAACAGCGTGAGAAAGATCCTCATCTTGATGACAAAAATTTGCATGGTTATCTTTGGTGTGTTTGTGTGTTTTGTTGGTATTGAAGATCAAAACCGGAGAGGGTGTATTTATAGAGGTCCTTGGATGTTGTGGACCACATAAACTCTTGGTGCAATGTGGATCACACAAAAGAATCATATGCTGAGGTATTCCGGATTTCGTTTTCCGCAACACACTAACGCCCTGGGTGAATCCGGATTTCATAATCCGAAAAACATATCTTTGGTTATTTTATCAATTAAATGAACATCTTTGACGTAAATTAAAACATATTGAAAGTTTAAATAATATATATATTATTCAAAACATAATCAACAACTTAATTCAACAACACATAACTAACACGCAATTAAAACAACATAAAACACGCGATTAATTAAAACATAACACATTATCACGGATCATCTAAACTAACTTCTTCCTCCTCTGGTCCCTTTAGCAGAGCCCTGATCTTTTCGTAGTTCCTGGGCCGGTGCAAACTTTTCAGAATTTGTTCAGCAGATCTAACCAACGAAGCGTCCAACTCGATCGGTCCTCTAGTGTTGTGCTGACCAAAGACAGAGAACATGGTTCTCACGTCGTCGTCGTTTGTGAGTTTCATCCGGCTGAAGCGAAGAGATCCGGCTGAGTCGGACAATGGACATCGATATTCGACACCGACCACCCTCCTCGTGTCTCTGCGGTTGAGTTGACGGTTGATTTGATCCAGCTCATCCTTCATCCCGAAGAGGGTGACATCGTTGCGAATCCTAAACAGATGGGGTGGTGTTCCACCGTTGTAGTAGACTGCCGCTAGCTTGGTGTTCGGATCAAAGCCAGGGAATTCCATGTTGCAGAGGTATCTGGCCGTTGTAGTTTACTTGTAATGAAAACAGGGACCCCTATTTATAGAGGTATATGGGCGTTGTGGACCACGAAAATTGTCGCTGTAATGTGGGGCACACAAAAGAATTCAATGCTGAAGCAATCCGGATTTTAAAATCCGAACCAAGCATCACAATACACAGTCCCAAGTTCTCCTTTGGTTCACGCCATGATCGTATCTTTCCGGAATATATAATCCGGAATATATGTGTATTCCGAATTATATATTCCGGAGTGCACCAGAAGCTTTTGGTCGGTAGTCTGCACCACAAAGAAAACGTTTTCAAAGGTTGGTCAAGTAAAAAAAAACGTGTTTTTACACGTTTTTTGACTGTATTAATGGCTTTCAGACCTTTTTTTTACCCTTCCTCCCTATAAGTAGGCTCATTTCCTCACAATTTCTCACACCCTCTTATTTCTCCTCTACAACGATGTGTTTCCATCGTTGGCCGTTCATAGAAAGAGGCCTCTTTGGAAATCCACCAGGGGTCATATGATCGGTCAATAGGGAAGGGGTCAGTCTGGGTGTAAGGTTGACCATCATGGTCTCTTGTTCCCTAGAGGCCCCTGTGCCCCCTCTGTCTCCCCTCCAACACCAAAGCTACTGGTATGTCCTATCAGGCAGCATTGGTTTCTTCTTCCCCGCCACCCTCTTTCCTCCCACCCTCTTTCCTCTCCACCAGTGGCTGGAGCCACTGGTATAGCTTATGTAATAAGATAAGATTAGAAATAGTTTTAGGATGTAATAAGCTTAAAAAGCTTGAAAATTATTGTAATGTATTGTTCATATATTAATAAAATGAGTTGTTTTTATTCCCGTGTCTTTTTATTTCTGTTTTTTATTTTATTCGCATTTTATTTTACGAATTGTAAAGCTTAAAATTGCAAAAGTTCTGGTAAAACATTATTCCGGATTTTAAAATCCGGAAACATCTGCAAAATTCTAACAATGTAATCCGGAAAACGAAATCCGGACCAGGGGTAAAATTGGAAAAAAAAATAGGGCGCGCGAGGAAAGACATAGGGTGGGAAAATTAATAGTCTTAGCTTTGGTTGAACATAAAAATGTATCCAAAGCCTTGCAGGTGCTTTGTACTCTTCAAGGCTAATCTTGCCATATATTTGTTGGTGTCAAATTTCTCAACCACCCATTTCATTCCATCTTTCTTTGGTTGGAAACTCGTTTCGGCATGTCTCGATTTAATCGTGGAGGTTGGCTTGGCTGAAAAGCTACGATGAAACTTAAATTTGACATGAGCTTTTTTAGGACTTTTGAAACAATTTGCCTTTTGTATGATTATTGTTTGGGTCATGTTAACTTGTGCCCTGAGGGCACAAGTTAAGGAGCTAAAAAGGGAATTAAAATATAACTTTTGTATTGAAAAGATAAAATTTTAAAACTTTAATACATTGAATGCACAATTCTCAAGAAAACATTTCCATGTTTAGTTTCTAAACTTGTGCCTCAAGGGCACAAGTTAACATTTCCCTTATTGTTTTTGAGTTCTACTATATCATGACTTGTTTATAATATCATAAGCTTCCTACTATCTGAAGGCTCTATATATGATTTGTAGAATAGAAGTAGTAGAAACTGAATAGATATGAATCATAGAATGAAAGTAGTAATCTGAATATATAAAGATTTGTTCTTGTGCCAAGAGTTTTTAAACTAAAGTTGTGCTCATGCTTTATACTAGATTCTTAGTGTTGTGATTGTGACTATCCACTTGTTTAAAGTTATTTGCTCATAGAACACTGACGTGGTAAATTAGAATAACTTTTTGGTTGAAGGTATTTTGAGCAAGGTTCATTCAGGACTCACCGTGAGCAAAACCATATTATTGTGTGGTCTAAAGTGAATAGGAAATGCATATATGTTGGATGATTCCTTTTGAACTTTTCTAAAAGAGTATATTCAGGACCAATTTTATGTATATATCCCAGAGTGTTAGACTTGCAGAGTTGAATCCTATTCTCATGTCACTATAATTTGCTATTTATGTATATCCCAAAGTGTTGGCGAATCCTTCAATCAGTACAGCACATATTGTGAAGGCAAATTGCATCAAAACTTCAAAAAGGACAACAACAAAAAAATTACACTAAAACAATATCAAACCAATTTTATGAGTTGGATTAAAAACCATAACTAAACCTCCCTATAAAACAACCGGTTTTGGCCAATCAGTTTAAACAGAAGCATTCTCCAATGTCTGGTCACAATGATCATCTGTACAATTGCCCAATGTTGTATCAAAGGGCTCCTTTACAACCTGCAATAAAAAGAAACTCAAATGCAACTCTCAAAGGAAAAAAAAAAATAAGAGTATTTCGTATGCAAGACATCCATCTTCCAGGGTCAGAATCACACTCACTTGTCATGATATACATAAAAGATGAACCCAATCAGCAAGAATTTTATAAACTAGACAAAATTAGCAACATTGTACATTGATGAAAGGAAGAATAATGTACTCCCCTGTTTGCGCACTATAGACAATTCCGGTTTTATTGTCTCAATCCTCAAAGCAAACATTCTAGACACACATCAGTTTCTTATCGTTTAATATTTAGCCTGAATGTTATCCCATTACATTATCTTCTATAAAATCATAGGAAACTGTGATATTCCCTATGTAAGACAAGCAAATTAGCCCCTCATACGAGGATTGGAATTAGCTAACTTTGTCGAGGGAAAGCCATCGCGACTTTAGTGTATTTGAGGGAGGGAGGGAGGGAGGGAGTCATGGTGACTTTCCCTCTTTAAAGTTAGCCAATCTCAATCCCTCGTAAGACCAAGTTTTAACATATTCAACTTTTGTCGAGGTAAATTGCATCCCAACAATTCTACTAAAATGTGAATAAAATGTAAATTGTTGTCTTGTCAACTTAGCTAGCTTAATTTTATGAGAGAATCAGTGGAACTATTGACTTCAGATCAAAAGATAGATATAAAAGATTATAAACAACTAAACAATCGTTATAACCAGAAATAGTGGACTTTTTTTTATTAAATATTTTAAAGGGAGGAAGACAAGGAGGGCCAAGACTAAAGTGTGTCTTTGTTCTGCAGTTTTTGCAAGAATTATGAATATGAAGACTACCAAACAAATTTAGGACTACCTAAAATCGGAGTACCAAGTTAATGAAAAAACAGAAGGTACGCAAACACTCAACTTGTGAGAGAATTTGAGATGCAAAGAAACAAGGAGACAAAAACTATCAATGTTTATGTTGACAGATTGTTATTAAGCAATATAAACAAAAGCTTTATATTGCTTTGAAAACAATGGAACAGTTGCAATTGAAAGCCATTCATGTTTGAAAATAATTTAAGATGTTTAATATTTTCACAAAATTGATCAAAACCTTTTAAGTGTTTCCCAGTTGATAGAGAAAGGCTAGAAGGTGCAAATTGAAGAGAAAAGTGTGTGATTAACGATGCACAAAACAAAGAAGTGTTCAAAGTTTAAATAAAAAGTGAGGGCATTGTCTTATAGATTTGATGAGTGAAAAGAATGTTTCTGAAGAAGAAGAAGAAGCAACAACAAAAAATGCAGGGAGTTTAGAGAAAGATGCTTTGACAAGAAAAAAGATACCTTCAAAGTCAAAGAGGAAGAAAAGAACAAGAAGAAAGATGATGAAGATAAAGAAAAAAAACAAATCTAAAGTGGGTGAGATGGCTAAAATTAATAAGGGTTTGAAAAAGCTCAAGAATGACGGAACATAAATGGAAGAGATAAAGATAAATGGTGTAGAGGATCAAGCTATGCCAATCGCCAACAAACAAAAAGCCAATTGAGTAAAGAAAAACAATGGCGCGCTACTACTGTGTACAATAATTAGTGAAGTTCAAAAGTTCCTCTAGGAGTAATGGCTTGTTTGAAAAGAAAACTTGATTTGTAAATGTTGAACATCACATGAATAAAATATGGTCTTTGCAGCAAACTAAGGCAGGGAGGAGATTTGTTGCAAAATGCCTTGGTGCTTTTACCTAGAATAACTTTTAGATACGATGCTATACAATAATTGGTCATCAACCAATTTAGACCTTTCACCAACACATGCATGCACACAAAAAAAATTGATTGTGGACCAACCACATAACTTGAATAATAGTTACACACCCCTACAAAACACAGAACCTATAAGTGGCCTTTCAGTGTCAGAACCTGTATAGAGGCCTTAGTACCCAACTGTTTTTAAAATTCTTCATACTCAACAACAGTTCAAGTAAAATAACAGACCAACTAGGATTTAAAGAGAATGTTTCAAGTGGAACAATAGACATCTTCTATCAAAGGAAAAGAGTTACAAATTTTATAAAAAAAAAAAAAAAAAACCCACATTAATTACCAGTTATAAAAAATGAGTTGGAAATAAAAACGCTACAGCTTCGGTAATTTTTATAGCATGGGATCAACTTTATGAATTATATTATTGGTGAAAAACTTATTTCAACTCTAGAAAAACCTGAGCTACATAAAGTCTTTTAGTTTCCTAAGTTCCTGAAATTGTCTTAAGTACCCGAAATTCCTAAAGCCAATGCTAAAAGTACTCCTCAAGTTTGAACTACACCTTTCATTACACTGTCTCAGGTCATAGTTTTCTTCTATCTAATGCATGCTCTTTGACTGGTGTGATAAGATTTATATTAATTTTCAACTATGTAGTACATGTTAATGTTATAGTACAAATTTTCAACACTTGTTAGTTTATATGTAAACTTTCACAGTGTCCTTAGCAGATGATGTGAGGTAACTCTGTTTTGCTAGAACAATATCTTTATTAAATTGGATATGCCTCTCAGATCCCGCAATGGTAAAACCTTTTTTAACTATACCCACTATTAATTAATTTCTCACACTCCCTTGGATTTAATATAATTATTGTAAATAGCTAAAAGAAACTTATAATACAAATATAGTCATTCGAGTAATTTTAAGAGAACTTACGTCTCAAAGGATGCCAAGATCCCAGTTGCTAGAAGCTCTCCAAACTGCACAAAGAATGATGTGTGAAAAATCAAATTGATGTTTTTCTTTATACAAATACTATACAATAACTATATACAGATTGGTGTAAACCAAATGGTAGCCAAAGGCGAAAAAAACAGTTCTATGGCACAGATATTTAACTACTATTACCATAACCCAATTAATCATATTTTTCAGCCTTCCTAACAAACATACAATTGACTGTGCATACATATGAATTATAATTCTAATCTTAGAAAAACCAAACAACTAACTAATCTACTACTGTCATGCACGATCATGGACTGTGAAAGTAAAATTTAATGCACAATGAAGGAACCAACAAATCTAAGAAACATATAAATGAAACTAATATACAGTTTCTCAAGCTGTAGATTCCATTGACCAAAAATTAATATTGATCCATGAGCTACCGGAGATCAAAACAAACATAAAATACATAATATGAACTGAAATTGACATACAAGCATACATGTTGCAGTTGAATATAATGCACAAGTGACGTAGCTCAACATCTGCATACTAACATTAATAACAGGGTGATATCAAACTCTCGACGTAGATTTCCTTCTGGAGCATCAAATGAGTGAATTTTTTATTATCTTGAAGCTTAAAAGTACCGTTACTGGAATCGTAAACAGCCAACTTGGATTTGTTTTTCTCCAAAAACTCCAGTATCACTCGGTCATCATCAAAAACAGAAAGTGCTCTAACATAGGTAAAAGATTTATGGACTCCCATGGTAGGAACAGTAAACAATCTCGTCCAAGACTCTCTATTTCCATATTCTTTCATAAGCCAAATATCCGTAAACTTGTCAACTCGACTACAAAGGAAACACAAGCAATCCTTCAAAACATCCAATCCCAACAAAGCCTTTACCCCTTCTCCATAATCAGGCTGTGAAATCTCTTGATAGGACTCTGTCCTCAAATCAACAGAAACAATGTTCTTTGAAAGAACCTTCATCGAAGGAGACAAACCAGTAGATACCATCCAATTAATTGTACCACTCACAAATTTTCCGGATCCGGAAAAACTGACATAATAAGGAAACTCCTTAATCAATCTCCAAGAATCAGTACCCACAGTGAGAACATTTAATTGAGTTTTGAAAACAATGTTATGAATCCATCCATAGCTAAAACCACCAACAACCTTGTAATTATCTGTGAGATTATCATAACCGAATCCCCATTGATTAGCCCAAACAGCTTGGTTTGGAATTTCAAAAGAGGGCAGTATCTTATGTTTACCAATGGAAGGGTTCCACACAACAGGGAATCGACCATGGCTTAGACAAAGTATGCCATTGCAAGATCCAACGATGCGAACAAAATTGTTTTCACTGTTGACAGGGTAGTTGATCTTAGTGCCGTCGGTGGTTACAGCGGTGAAGAATGAGCGGAGAGGATATACGATGGGAGAGAGTGAGAAACGTGAGTGTTCCATCTTGATTATAATGAGTTTGGGGTTTAGGGTTGAAATTTGAAGGTGTTTCTTGACGAAATTGCAATCGGAAATTAGAGAATTCCATGATTTGCAGACGCACTTCAGTTGAATGAGGAGTTTGACGGGGAGTCTCGTTAGAATTTCTGCTATGATCTCAAACGGAAGGGTCGGTAGCGACGGTTGTTGTGGTGGCAAAGATTGCTGCTTCATCTTCTTCCGGGCCATGGTTGTGTTGTGTTTGGTGGTTGATGAATATCAATCATGTTAAAACTTTGTTTGGGAGTTTTAGGGGGAAATGAGGGGAGATCTTTGGAGGATGAGATTAGAGAAATTAAAAAAAAAAAAATTGAAAGAGTATTTTTGTGATAAATTAATATTTATGATTAATGTATTTTTAATTTTGAAAATATTATAGTAACGTAGATTGGATTTGGAAAATTTGCCTAAACTCTCAAATATATTCAAAACTTAGTTGGTAGCATAGTTTTAAAAACCGACTCGGACCGGCCGGTTGGACTGGTCGAACCATGAACCGGTGGTATAACCGGTTCGAGGCAGTAATTGGATCGTACATGTAGTTGACCCAGCGTGAACCGGATGACTCGGCCGGTTTTCGGATAAACCGGTAAACCGGCGGCTCATCAACTCGGACCGGGTCAAGCCTGTTACTGTAAGAAAAGAAGAAGAAAAACAGTAATCGCGTTCTCACAAACAAAATCTATTGGCGTTTTGCAAGCTTATCACAGAGAGGGGATGGAAAAGAAATACGTTGGGAAGAAGAGGAACAGAAAATATGTGTATTCTGTTTGGAAAGCATAGCGGCAGAAGTGAAGATGAAATGAAATGAAACGGCGGCTAGTACAAAATTTTGTGATTTAGAATTAGGGTTATCACTTATCTATTCATTAGGAGAGAATAATGGGCCTGGGCTGTTTTGCGAATTTTTTCTCTCTTAATAACCTATTATTACTTTCATTAGGAGAGAATAATGGGCCTGGGCTGTTTTGCGAATTTTTTCTCTCTTAATAACCTATTATTACTTTTGTACCTTGTGGTTAAATGTTATGTTTTTGTTTAATTATTTTAGTGCATCATTTTTGTTTTCAAGTAGTTATATATTAGTAATTATCTTCAATTGGACAAGATATATAACGAAAATTTGAATTTTTTAAAAGGAATTGGAAAAAATATTAGAAAATTGGAATTTGTTATGGAATTTGGAAAATTTATAACTATTAGAGATCGAGTCATCTGGTTCAATTTGATTTAACACATATACATATTTTATATAAAGACTGAGTTAACTGACCGAGTCATCCGATTTATTCCGGTTCAGTCATGCGGTTCAACCATTGACCCAATGGTTCAACCAATTACCCAATGACCCAGTGACCTTACCGAGTCGATGACCGAGCCGGTTTTTAAAACTATGGTTGGTAGGAATAATGCATAAAATATGCAAGGTTCGGAGTTCAAACCCTGACAAAAAAATAAAAATTCCTCAAACTCCTCCTTCAATACAATTTGAAAATAGGGGTCAATTTAAATTCTTTAAAAAAAATTGGGGGGTAAATTTGTAATTTCCAAAAAATTATGGTTAATTTGCAATTTTTTTAAAATTTATTGGGGTCAATTTAAAAATTTTAGAAAATTTGAGAACCAAAAGGCAAAATTTGAAGAAAAATATAAGAATGAAGAAATTTGAAATTCTTAGCTTTTATGTGTCATTTAAAACCCTCTAAATTTATTTTGAAAAAATGCTTCATAAATTTTCATCATGTTAAAAATTCTCCAAACATTCCCCTATCCAAACATTACCTTAAAACATTCATCTATCTAAACACACTCTTAAGGTCAGTTAGAATAATAAACCAAAACATTATATTGGTTGTTTGTTTTGGTTAGGCAATCAGGATGATTTTAAGCATAGTTTTAAAACTCGGCTCGGACGTTGACTCGGCAGGGGTACTGGGTCACTGAGTCAATGGTTGAACCATTGGGTCATTGGTCGAACCGCATGACTAAACCGGATCAACTCGGATGACTCGGTTAGATAACTCAGTCTTAAGATTAAATTTATATTATTTAACCGGATTAAATCGGTGACTCGGTCACTTTAAAAACGGAAAAATGACACGTAAAATAAAAATAAATATTAAACAATAATAATTTTATAGGTTAATTGCTCAAATTCACCTAGTGGTTGTGAGCAATGACTTGGTGGTTTTTGTTATTATAGTGGAATGTTTTTTTTTATATCAAAAAAATAAAATAAAATAAAATAACAACATTTTTTAATCAAAATAAATGAACAACTTGAAGCATTTAGTCAAAAAAGAATTGAAACATACATCATGAGTGTCCCAGCTTCAATTCTTCAAGAATAAAAGTGTACTAGCTTTAAGAAAAAAATACCGTAAAAAAAAAAGGCTGGTGGAATTTGTTGTTGCTTCTAAACATGAATGTATTGAATATAATTAATAAAAAGTAGAATTTAGCACAAAACAGTAAGTGGTGCAGTAGTTAATACCTAATTAATTTCACAGCCTTTTGGTCCTGTGTTCAAGTCCCACCAATGCCAAATTTCAAAATTTTTTAAAAATCCAATGCCAAATTTCAAAATTTTTTAAAAATATAAGTGGAAGCGCGGTCAACTGAAAGCGTTGACTCGGCCGGTTTACATAAAATCGCCGGGTCACCGGTTTTCACCGAGTTTGGCCGGTTTTAACCGGTTCGCACCGGTTTAACTGCACAGCCGATCCATTGTGCAGACCGAACCGGATGCCCCACCGGTTCAAGGTTGGACCGGTCCGAGCCGGTTTTTAAAACCATGATTTTAAGTCTCATTTCTAAGTTTGGTTTAGTGTACGATTAAAATTAATATTAGTAGGATGTATATTTAGTATTTATAGTATTTACTTGAGTAAATAGGTTTTTGTTCCTCAAATTTGCATGCACTTGTCAATTTTATCCTTCAATTTTTCAAAATACACGTCCCTAAATTTTATAAATATCAATCAATTTAGTTCATCGGTTAAGTCTCGTCGTTAATAGTGCTGACGTGTAACGTTAAGCGTTGATGTGGAGTTCCTAGTCAGCTTCCACATGTACAAATGAATGTGATCGATTTTTTATTTTTTAGATTTTTTTTAAATGAAAGTCATTATAAATTGATATTTTGATTCACACTGCAATAAAGACAACATCAATATAAGTTAAATGGATTGAAAAATACTCCATTCGGTCTTACTTACAAGAAACAATTGACTTTTTAGATACATTGAATAATTTATGTATCTGGTCTAGAATATAAACTAGATACATAAATTATTCAATGTATTTAAAAAGTCAATTACTTCTTGTAAATAGGACCGAAGGGAGTATAAATTTCCCAAAAACACAAAAAGCGCATGCAGAATCTTGAACGAAGAGCCATAAATTTTCAATAGTGGAGGCATCAAATCAAATTCCATTTTTTTCTTTATTATAAATGAACCTAATTTTATACTTCCACGTTCATTAAATGTTTGAGGATTAATAATTGATGATTGGTATGAACTTCACTCTCTTTTAAAAAATGTTTCCACTGTTTATTGCTAGAAAAAAATATTAAAAAAATACAATTAAAACCATACAATTCATACTCATACACTATATTACTCATATCATATGTAATAAACCTAATTCCTAACTTCTTAATTGTGCCTTTGAAAAAAAAACTTCTTAATTGTGAACGAGATGTTCATGGCTAAATTTAGAAGGAAATAAATTATACTAAGTGTGTGTTTGTTTCAAGTTATATTTGTATATTCTCAGAAATAAAATGATATAAATATACATTTCAATGTTAGTTACAAATTTATTAAATTTTAGTCCTCGGTATAAAAGATTCTTAGGAAAGAAAAACATTCCCATGGAAAATGGTTGGAACAAAAATTCCCATAAAGATGAGAATAAATTAGTGAGTAACTACCCATTAACCTTCCTATTATAATAGTTCTTGGGAATAAATAAAAATTAACCAAACATCATTTTTTTTAAAAGCCTAGGAATAAAACTCCCTTGTATTTGTTTCAAGGATGAAATTTACAATTCTGGGAATAACATGCACTAGAACATTATTCCTAGGAATTTTAATCCTATTAAAGTGTTTAGTAATTAATTTAGTTTCCAAGAAATATTTTTAAATATATTTAATTTATAATCTAAAAAAAAAGAGTTAAAATAGTGTGAGAGTGGGAAGTTATGGGTGGTTACGAATATTCTCATACTTTAACTTGGGAATAAAAAGTGGAAAAGTCATGTGTAAATAATTTATTCCTAGAAATAAAATGTACTTAGGCATAATTTATGAAAACTTGAAACAAACATGGGAACCAAAGATTCCCAATGTCACATTCCTGAGAATAAATCTGCAATCCATGAAACAAATACAACAGTTTCTAGGAATAAATTTAGTCAACTTGAAACAAACGCACCCTAGCATACACTACTACTTCATCGACAAGAATTAACTTTTTAATTTCTTAGTTTTAATTACACCGATAGAAGTGGATAATGATGAAACAAGGAACATATGGGAAGAAACAACACCCATAAGAACATTTTATAGGAAATAAACTCTTTATCTTCTTAGTTTGTTGAATTTCTACTGGGTAATTGGTGGATTTGGCCTAGTCAATGTATACTATTAAAAAAAAATAAAAAATTCTCAGAAGTTTGTGAATTCTGCTCTTTACCCAAACGTTTCTGCTCATTCCCAAAGTAAATGTCCAAAATGCTCTTACGTGACTTAAGTCACATAAGTGTATAATTTTATGCGAGTTAACATACGCTACGTGAGTTAACTCACGCAAAGATTTTTACAAAAATTTACACTAGCGTGAGTTAACTCACGCAGAGATTTTACACTAGCGTGAGTTAACTCACGCAGAAAACACACACTGAAACTCCAACTCGTTGATACTCAAGCTGGAATACAACACGTTCGTTTCTCTTCTCTCCAAAATCCTCTTTTTGTTCTCTTCTCTTCATAGTCAATCAAAACAACTTCAAGCTATGGCTGTCATGTTTTATCTTTCTATAATTATATATCAATTTTATTGATTAATTTTGTTGTTCTGGAGAAGTAGGGAGATGACATCAACCACAATAGTGTAGTGCCTTTATATGTTTCTTCCCATTTTAATTGATGTGTTGGCATTTATATGTGTTTCTTCCCCTTGTTTATTTATGTCTTCCAACATATTGATGAATTAGGCACTCTGTTTCCATTTATTGGAACGGTAAATTGATTATTAATAACAAAAGATGGACGAGGGAACAGGGAGAGTAGAGTAGAGTAGAGAGAAGAGAAGAGAAGAAAGGAGAACTGAACACAGATGGATGAGAACAGTGAGGGGAGAGAAGAGAACAGAGCCTGTTGCATTTGGACGTGAGTTAACTCACGCAGGGGCAAAATAGACATTTACTTTGGGAATGAGCAGAAACGTTTGGGTAAAGAGCAAATTTCAAAGTTTGTGCAATGCTGGTGCCCCCAAACCGTTTTACTTGGCTCCACAAGTGCCATGAACCAATTTTTAAAAGTGTAGCTGAAATAACCAAATTGCTTTGAAAAAGTTTCATTTGTAGAAGGGCTCTTCATGAGACTTAAACAACGAGAGCTAGACTCATCAAGTATACTTCACTTAATAAAAATATATCAGTACTCCGCTGCTAATTAAGCAATATGCAAAAAAACATAAACGACAAGAAAAAAAAGTTATAAACAAAAGTGAACATTAAGCAAAATAAATTATACTCACAGGTATCAAAACCAAATTTTACGACTTTAGAATCAATTTTAATTCATCAAAGAATTAAACAATAAGTTTAACTGTTATTTATTAAGAGGTGTTGAAACAATAATGATTAACTGTTAGTCCTAACTTGTTCCTCAGAGATTCTTCACATTCTTTTAGTTTTTAACATTTATTTGACAGTATCAAGGATCAGTTTGATAAATAAGATAAATTATTCAGGAATAGATTTTATAGCGAGTGACATAATTCAGGGACCAAATTAATTTTTAATTAATAATTCAGGATTGATTTGACAACGTAACAATTTGTAATGTCTTTCATTTAAAAAAATTCAAAAAAATTTCAATCAAGTTCGTCCTTGTACGCGTGGAAGCTGGCTTGGAACTCCACGTCAGCATTGTTAACAGCGATACTTGACAGAGTGACTAAATTGATTGACATTTATATAATTCAAGGGACATATTGGCTATTTAAAAAAATTATATTGAGAGATGAAATTGACTGATGGATACAAATTTGAAGATAAAAAACCTATTCACTCATATTTACATCTTGTCATACAGGTCTAGTAGAGTTCTCTTCTTATATTCTTCACAAGGTGAACTCTTAATATTCTCGTTGCAGCCACTCACCATAGTAAAAAATGGCATCAAACGACGGCGATGACCAAAATGACACGGTTGGTCTCAGCCACTTACGGTGGAAACAATCTCGAAGAGGCAGCAAATGTCAACCTCCACCGGAACCCTAACATTATCACCACCGTCGTCGATATCTTCATCTTCTAACCCTCTCGGACGCTAGTCTCTCTTTCAGTTGTTAATTAGTATTGGTGATATTGTTGCCGGGTAAATTTCATTGCAAATAGTAAGAAACTCCTGTTTAGAAACCATGCAGTTACCTGTAATGAATTTCCCTCGAAGCTTTTCTCCCCCGAATTTGCTTAACATATTTCATTTTCATGTGCCCTCAGTGCAAACGTGAGTTCCAAGCGATAAAACCCCCTATTTGCACAATTGAAAGTTTGGACCCATTTTTAAACTTGTCATATTTTATTTTTTAAAGCATCTAACAAGGTTAGGAAAAGACAATAAATATGCCCATAACTTCTTAATAACGCAAATTATCTCAAAAGGACGGTGAGTTTGGCAAAATCTTAGTGGTTCTGTGATTTCATTAAAGCTATAAATTGTAACTTTTGTTAATATCATAATGACTCATCGTGATTTTGACAATACCACGGTCAATTCAAACATGTACTTAATAGTATCATTCAAGAGTACTGTGTTGTAAAAAATTGTAACAAGAACAAGTTTTAGTTTAAAAAAAAAACTGTAACAAGAACAAGTTGTATCCTTTCAGTAAGGCCAAATGCAAATGTGCATATGTGGGATCTCAAGGTCACACGAACGTTACTCCTATTAAACTAAATTACCTTATGCCCTCCCCAAAATTCATACAATGTGTATTAGCTCAATAATCTATGAATAAATATATCAATATTGAGATTAAAAGTCTCTTGGTACGAACCAAATAGAAGAGCTAATTTATATAAGGCTCAAACACCCAAGTAGTGTTCTATACTTCTATTTATGTAATTAAATAACTATGTATAGAGGATGCTTCCAAATGAGAATAAACAAGAGATAGTGTACGTTATTAAGAAGTATAGTTCTGTACGCAGATTTTTTTTACTATCGAAGAATGACAATCACCAAGCATGTTAAAAAAAAATTAAGTTTAATAGCAGTTTTGGCCCCCTAAGTATCAATAACTTGTGATTTGGTCCCTCTAAAAAAAACAATTACAACCCAGCTCCTTAAGTTTATCCCATTTTGCACTTTTAGTCCCCTGGTCCCTTTTTGACTCAGTGTTGTGATTGTGACTAGTTACTTGTTTGAAGTTAATTGCTCATAGATAGACACTGATTTGGTAAATTAGAATAACTTTTTGATTGAAGGTATTTTGAGAAAGGTTCATCTAGGACTAACGGTGAGCAAAACCGTATTATTTGTGTGATTTTAGTTGAATGTGAAATGCATATATGTTGGATGATTCCTTTTGAACTTTTTCTAAAACAGTATATTCAACACCAATTTTATGTATATGTCCCATATATGTTGAATCCTATTCTCATGTCACTATAATTTGCTATTTATGTATATCTCAAGTGTTGGCAAATCCTTTAATGAGTACAAAACATGTTTGAAGGCAAATGGTAGACAGTGTAGCAGCCGACCCCCAAAACGGTGCAGCGGTATGGCTGCTACGTAAAAGTCTAGGGAAACAATACAAGCACTACGCTAAAGAAAACTAAAAAACATAGAAGAATGGACAAAATAAAACACAATCATTACTAATCATCAAGGTTCATTGCTATTAATATTTCAAACATAATATAATTCAAGTAGCAAATCAGTTCTAGCCTCCGAAGCTCAAAATAACACATCTCTAATTCAAACATAAATCAAAATAGGAAATAAGTTCTAGCCAGGCTCAAAATAAAATAAACCGAAAAAAAAAGAAAAGAAAAAAGAAGCATTCTCCAATGTCTGAGCACAATGATCATCTGCACGGTTGCCAAAGGTTGCGTTAAAGGGCTCCTTCACAACCTGCAATTAAAAGAAGCTCAAATGCAACTCACTTGTCATGATATACATAAAAGATGAACCCAATCAGCAGGAATTTTATAAACTAGAAGAAATTAGCAAAATTGTACAGTGATGAAAGGAAGGACAATGTACTCCCCTGTTTGCGTACTATAGACAATTCAGGTTTTAGTGTCTCAAGTCTCAACCCTCAAAGTAAACATTCTATACATATGTCAATTTCTTATCAATTTATATTTAGTCTGAATGTTATCCCATTATATTATCATCTATAAAATCATAGCAATCTGTGATATTCCATATATAAGACAAGCAAATTAGCCCCTCATACGAGGGTTGGAATTAGCAATTTGTGGAGGGAAAGCCATGGCGACTTTACTGTAATTTAGAGAGAGGGCAAAATAATTGTTATTTCTTTTAAAGAAAATGCTAACAAGTTCCCTTAATGTATTGTTTGAGCATTCAAAAGTAGCAATTTTTACTTAGAAAATTTGACTTACAATTTTAAGACAAAATTTTCATTTGTGACTTCTTTAAACAATGTCGGTATGACACTTGTTAGCATAGCTCTTATTTAAAAGAGGCAAAAAGATCGTAACTTTTACGAAGTTAAGAGACCAAAAGTACATCAAAATTCGATGAAAATTATCTCCATAAACATAGCTCCGGTGGTAAGGACAATGATTTTACACTTTTGTTTTTTGTTATAGAACAATAGTTCTCTTCATCCTCCCTAAAAAAAATAGTTCTCTTCATCCTTTTGTCTTGAAAATAGTTCTCTTCGTCCCTTAAAAAAATAAAAAACAATAGTACTCCTCGTGTTTATATTAAAACAAGTGAACCCTAACATTACTGTACTCCTTTCGTTGCAGCCACACGGAGAAATGGGTGACGATGGCGATGACAAAAATGACACCGTTTGGTCTCATCCACTGACGCTGGAAACAGCCTCGAAGAGACAACAATTGGCCACCAGCGCCGCAGGAACCCTAACTTTACCACCACCACCGTCGCGCTCTTCCTCTTCTAGTCCTCCCGGTGATTCTCTTCTTCAAATGTCACCGCCGCTACCCAGTCTTCCATTTGAGCTGATAACAGACATTCTATGCAGGCTTCCTGTCAATTTCCTAATGACACTCAAATGTGTCTGCAAACCCTGGAATTCCCTAATTTCTTCCGATCGCAGGTTCGCCATGAAACACCTTCGCATTTCAAGAATGAACCCCAAACTCATTTTAAAACGCAAACAATGGCCTGATTGCTCTCACATTGTTCATCCTCTCCACTCATTCTTCACCAATGGGAATGGGACCATCGAGGGTGGCACACATATCAACTGCCCTCTCAACAGTGAAGAAAATTCTACTAACATAGTTGGCTCTTGCGACGGTATCCTTTGTTTAAACCTAAGAAAGTTACCTGTTATGATGAGTGAAAACTTTATTCAAGCTGCCTTGTGGAAACCCTTCCATTAGAAAATACAATGTATTGCCCGCTTTAAATAAACCACATCAAAATGATGGGAAGGGATATGTTGACACCAGTTACGGCTTTGGCTATGATCATTCGTCTGATAATTACAAAGTTGTTGCTGTTTTTCTGTATAAATGTATAGGTGATATTAGGTATCATGTTTACAAAACTCAAGTGATGATTCATACTTTGGGTACCGATTCTTGGAGATTGATAACAAGACTTTCCTTCTCTAATTTTTGGTGCCACTTATCTTCACTCTGGAAAATTTGTAAGTGGCACAATTAATTGGTTGGTACCATCTGATTCCACTTATTCCAATACTTTGCTGCCCATTGTTTCTCTTGACTTGGGGACAGAGTCCTATCAAGAGATTTTACCTCCTGAATCTGATTATGGGGAAGAAAGGGTTGTTTTGACGTTGGGGGTTTTGAGGGATTGCTTGTGCATCATTACTGGATGTGTAAGTCACATGGTTTCGGATATTTGGCTAATGAAGGTATATGGGAAAAGAGAGTCTTGGACTAAATTGGTAAGTGTTCCTCATGTGGGATATAGCCATTATTTCTCCTATATTAATAAAGTACCTTATATTTCTGAGGACAACCAAGTACTGCTGGAGTTTACAAAGATGTTCCAATCGGAGTTAGCTGTTTACGATCCCATAGATAGTACTTTCAAGATTCAAGATGTTGAATATTTCGAAGATCCGAGGCTACCAGAAATATACATTGAGAGTTTGATATCACCTTGTTCTTAATGTTAGGTATGTATGTGCTATACCATTTGTGCATTATATTTTTGACTGCAGCTTTGTCAAACTTCGGTTCTTGTTATGTACTTTATGTTTTTTGTTTCAGTTATCTGTTTGTTAGAGTTGTTGGTTCTTCGTTGTGCGTTACATTTTATACAGCTCATAATCATGCATCGCATTAAGATGATTAGTAGTTTGGTTTTTTAAGACTGGAATGAGTATTCAGATGTATGCCCAGTCAGTATGTTTGTTAACATATATGCTATCTGTTGCTCAAATCTTGCTGTTGTAGAAGTAAAAAATTTAACCTTCTCAGTCAGTATTTAGAACTCAATCAGAACCCCATCTAAGTCTATGCTCCTCTCATTCGCCCTCCCTTCCATTTCCTCGTCTGCTTTGGCAATATTACTAATTGTTTTCCTGTCGTCGCCATTTGAATAAGCTGACCTCTCTAAATCATATACCGATCTATTTAGTGGGTCTATATTCTTCCAAAGTTAGGAAAGGTGAAAAATGTGATTAATTGGGTCGTAGTAATAATAGCTATTTTTTGCTTTATAAAACTGTTTTTGCCAATTTTGTTCACCATTTAGTTTACACCAATTTGTATATGGTTATCCTAAAGTATTTGTAAAATAAAAAACATCAATCTGATTTTTCACCCATCATTATTTGTGCAGTTTGCAGGGCTTCTAACAGCTTAGATCTTGGCATTCTTTGGGATGTAAGTTCTCTTCAAATTACTTGAATGATTATGTTTGTATTATGGGTTTCTCTTTGCCATTTACGATAATTATTTTAAATCCAAGGGTGCTTGAGAAATTATTTGAAAATTAATATATAAATCATATCCACACCAGTCAAAGAGCATGCATTAGATATCAGAAAATTATGACCTGAGACAATGTAATGAAAGGTATCTTTTATTTTCTTATCAATAATTCGTCATTTTCTGCGGAAGAATCTTTCTCTAAACTCTCTACGTCTTTTCTTGTTGCTTCTTCTTCAGAAACTTTCTTCTCAATCATCAAACCTATAAGACAAATCCCTCACCTTTTATTTGAACTTTGAAAACTTGTATATCGCTTAACAATCTGTCAACGTATAACCCTTGATAATTTTTGCCTCCTTTGGGCTCTGCTTCTCAAATTCTGCCACCAAGTTGAGCGTTTGCGTACGTTTCGTTTTTTCATTGCATTGGTACTCCGATTTGATATAGTGCCAAATTTGTTTGGCATTCTTCATATGATAATTCTTGCAAATAAGTTTTTTCAAACTCTAGAACAAAGACACACTTTATGCAAACTTTAGCTGGACCATTGTATGGTTTTCAAGTTCTTGAAAGACTTCATAGTCCGTAGTCTTCTTATACAGCCTCCCAAAGATCCAACGTTTCAAGATGAGTAGTCATTCTTATAGCCCATAATTTGTATTCCGCACCATCATGTATTGGTGATGACATTGTTATGAATGATGATGTTTCTGTAGCCATTTTTATTTCTATCAACTCAGCGATTCCTCAAGATGAATACTCATGATACCAATTTGTTGTTATAAGGATTTGTTGTATAACACGTATCATATTAAAAATTGAAGCATCACAAAAGACAAACCAGTAACTGCTCATAGAGCCTTGGTTGATGACCAATTATTTAATATTATTATATGTAAAAGGATCCTAGGAAAAAATACCAAGGCATTCTCAAACATATTTGCACAAGGAGAACATTCAAGTTTTCAGAAATTATTTACTAAAATGCCCATTATTTCTGGTCATTACGATTGTGGAGTTGTTTATAATGTCTTATATCTATCTTTTGATCTGAAAATTAGTAATGTAATTTCACTGTTTCTGCTCATAAAAGTAAGATAGCTAAGTTGACAAGACTTGTTCACATTTTATAATGTCTTATATCAACATTTTATTCACATTTCGGTAAAATTGACATTTGAGTTAGAAATACACATTGTTGATTATCTAACTTGAGACTTGAGAGTTGCATTTGAGTTTCTTTTAATTGCAGGTTTTTAAGGAGCCCTTTGATACAACCTTTGGCAATACTGCAGATGATAGTTGTGCCCATAGACTTTGGAAAATGCTTTCTGTTTTTCCTATTTTGCTTTATGTTATGTTTGAATTTTAGATGTGCTATTGTGTTTAACTTTGTGCACTCTTCTATGTTTTAAACTTCTAGTTTTCATATGTGTAGTGCTTGTATCGTTTCCCTAGACTTTGACAGAGTGCCTGTGCCGCTACAATGTTATTGTGTTTGGGGGTTGGCCGCTACGCTATGCTATCTGCTACTCTTAAGACATACATTTTATTGTGTTTTAAATACATTATGACACAGTCAATTAATCACAACAATTTCAAATTTAACAGTTTCCCGTCATGTTCAAAGATGAATGGCGAAGCCAACCTGGTTTTACAGGGGGTTTGGATATGGTTTTAAATCCAACCCATTAAATTGGTTTGATAATGCTTTGGTGTAAATAAAAGTTTTTGTCCTTTTGAAGTTTTGATGCCATTCACCTTCACAACATGTTCTGTACTCGTTGAAGAATTGGCCAACACTTTGGTATACATAAATAAACAAAGGCTTAATACATGCTTTGGTCCCTTAACTTATTTTTGAATTTCATTTTGGTCCCTTAACTTTAAACTGTCTCAATTTGGTCCCTTAAGTATCTCTCCGTTTACCAAAGTGGTCCCTTCTGTTAGTTTTCCGTTATGTTTAATAAAAAAAGTTAAATGAGGGACACATGTCATTTTGTCATTTGTTGAGAACTTTTTTTTTCCTCAAATATGCATCGTGAGCCATAACTCACAAGTGAGCTAATTACTTTAAGCACAAGTAACTAGTCACAAAAACTCTATGAATCTAGTATAAAGCACACGTAAGAAGCTTTATTTACTTTTAAAAACTCTTTGCAATAAGAACAAATATAAGCTTATGAAATCATATCTATACAGCACACATGATAAACTCTTTATTTATATTCTAGTACTTTTCCTCTACAAATCATATCTAGAGCCTTTCAATAGTAAGAATTTTATGAAATCTATATAAAGTCATAATATAGAAGCAGTCATAAACCATAATCATACTAAATTCAAATCATATCAATCGTCCTAAAAAGACTGTCAGGTTTGAGTTTTCTAAAGTTCAACTGTAGCTTTTCTGCCAAGCAACCTATCCATGAACAAATATAGCCCCAAAGAACAACTTCAAGTTGAAACAAACGTCGAGTACTGAAATGAGTTTCCAACCAAAGAAAGCTAAAATGAAATGGGTGTTCAAGAAATTAATTCGACACAAACAAAAAATGGCAAGATTAGTGAAAGTATTTAAAGCCATGGACTCGGACCAAGATGACTTCATAGACTTTAAAGAGTTCATGGAAATATTCAATAGAGATGATAGTAATATAAAAGAAGAGGAAGTTAAGAGTGCTTTTCAAGTATTTGATATAAATGGTGATCAGAGTATTACTCTTCTTCTTGTGGAATGTGAATATTCTCATGATGTTATTCTTGTGGAGTGCTAATGGGAGATAGTGGTGAGTTGATTTGTGGCTTTTCGAAAGGTTTAGGAGTGTGTAGTTCATATATTGAGGAGCTTTGGGGGTGTTCGAAGGTTTGAAGTTGGCTTGATCCCATGAGGTTTTAAGGGTAGACCTTCATGTTCGTTCTCAACTCGTTAACACCTACTTTTGTAAAATGTGAGTCATCTGCCGGGTGGACCTTTGGTTTAAAATATTAGAAGATTTTTGGAGTTGAATTAAGAGGTTAAAATTAGCCATTCATATAGAGAAACAAATTCTTGTAGGGATGCTTTGGTGAATTTGGCGTGTGATGGTGTTTACTATGATTTTATACGAGCAATGTCATGTTCAAGTCAATTCAATTTATTTAGTTAATTAATGTTGCTGGAATCTATACTTCGCGTTTAATTAATTGTTACTTTCACTTTGTTTGGGCTTTGACATTTTTGCATCCAACAAATTACGACTATTACTTTTCTCAGCCTACAGCTTACTCGTGTGCCCTATTTTTTTTCCTTCAAAAATATCCTTTTGTTCAGGTAATGATATTCAAACCACATTGTAGGGATTGTGAGATTCTAAAATCCGAATTTGTGTAATGCCCAAATTTTCAGAACAACAACAACACATATTATTACAATTACTTAATTAAAAATGACAATAACATAAAATAAATTTAAATAGACAGAAAAGTAAAGCGACAAAGATTTCTTATTTTATTAATATATAAATACTTTCATAGTACATTTACAATAAAATTGAATCTTATTACACAAAATTGTTAAACACCTAATGACTATTTTATTAATGCTAAACCTATGGTGCTTGGAGTTGGAAGGGAAAGAGAGGGGGTGAAGAAGATGGAGGGGGAAGAAGGTTGGTGTAAGGTTTGTTTCCTCTATAGGACAAAAGAGACTTTGATTGTTAACCTAACACCCAAACAAATCAACCTTAAACCCAAGCAGATATTGGATGTGTTTGTTTCAGCTTTAAGAAAAAAGATTTTGAGTTAAAAGAATCTAGAGATCTTTTTTAAAAAAACTAAAGCTATTTATGTTCGTTTACAATCATAAAAATCATTTTTTTTTTAAATTTGAAGCTCTTACACTTGAGTTCTTTATGTTTAGAAAAAAAATAGATTTTGGAAAAGTTACTTGAAATAGCTTTTCATTTTGAGGCTAAAAATGATTTTTTTAACAAAATGAATTTTTAAAAAATCTAAAACAAACACTACAAAAATAAAAAGTGATTTTTTTAGATCAGAAAATAGATTTTTTTTTCAAAAAAATCCAAAACAAATGGGCTCATTGTGAATTTGCAAAGTAACACCATCACCTTTAACCGTTCATACAATCATTAAAACATTAAAGTAACCTTTTGTATGAATGGCCAACGGTGGAAGCACATTGTAGAAGAAAAGAGAATGAGAGAATGTGAGATGATGGAATGAGAAATTGTGAAGGATTGATGGATATTTATAGGGTGAAATTTGTGAAGAATGAGAGCACAAAGTTTAATTATTCATAAATTAGGATCGAAAAACGTGTGATGACTGGTCTAACTAGTCAAAAACCTGTTCCATGAGTTACTCTTGTTGAGCAAGTAACCGTCCAAGCTCTGAGCTGGTTCAAACTAATTAATATCCCATAAATGTTTGGATTATATAATCAAAAAATGTTCAAGCTTGTGTTAAAGTTCGTACTTTATGGAGTGAGGGATTTTTTGGATTATAAAATTCGAACATGTTCGGTACAAGATTTTTTTGTGGTCCACATTGTACCGATAATTTATGTGGTGCATAACGCACATAACCTTCTATAATTTGGTATGCTTGTTTTCATATACTGTAAACCACACTAAATAATCATAGACACTTCAGTCGTTGATCTGAACACCAAACTAGCTCCAGTTTACTATAACAGAGGGAAAACCCATCTATTCAGGGTGTGAAATGATGTCATGCTCTACGGATTGAAGGATCAACTTAATCAAATCAACCACAGAGACTCAAGGAGGGTGGACGGTGACATTCATCAACCGACTCAGTCAAAAGAGTGTGGTTCATCAAGATGAAGCTCAAGAACGACGATGACGTGAGAACCATGTTCTTGATATTTGGTTAAGACAGTACTGAAGGACCTATCGAGTTGGACGTTTCATTGGTCAGATATGTTGAAGAAATTTAAAAAGGTTTGATCCGGCCTATGATCTACGAAAAGATCAAGGCTTTGCTAGAGGAACCCAACGAAGAAGTTAGTTTGTCTGGTTCGTGATCTATTATATTTTGTTTTATTACGTGTTATACTTTATTCAATTATGTTGTTTGAAGTATTTGAAATTGTTATATTTAATGTTCGGATTATACCTTCAATGTTTTACACCTCTTGAAATTGCTCTTCTCCCGTTTAGTTTTGGTCGTTCCCGTTAAAAATGTTCAATGTGAGTTAACTCACGTTCATCATTTTTCAACGTGAGTAGTTAATTCACATAAGCATAAAAACAAAGGGGGGAAAGAGCAAAACCAAACGGCAGAAAAGAAATTATCTTGTTTAGTTGTTACTTTCACTCTATTTGGGCTTTGGCCTACTTGTATCCAAAAAAAAAACTATTACACTTTGAAAATTGCTTTTCTGACATAGAATACTTCCTATTGACACATGGAAATGACCAAATTACCCCCAGAGGTTGTTAACTGCCGCTGGAAAACACGCCGGTAGTTAACTACCGCTGAGTGCCAGCGGTTGTTAACAACCGCCAAAGCTTAATGTAGCGGTTGTTAACTGCCGCTACGTACTTGATCATTTTCCAGCAGCTCATTTCCATCTTCCTTATTTTGTGTCTTTCCCAACCAATTTTAACTTTCATTTTCATCTAAATTTTTTATCAAATAACCAATTGAAAATTCTTCTAAAATTTTCATCTAATAATACCTAAACATATTCATCCAATATTTAACAGGAACATGGTAAAATTAAAACGCAAGAAATAATATAAAACGAATGTACGTATATGTCATAGAAATAGGAAAATGTATGGAACATGTCATAATAATACATCATGATCATCGTAGTCAAAAAATACATAAAAAAATCCTAATACTAATCAGCCTTGCCTACCCTGCCTCTGCTGACCCTGCCTGTAACACCCCGTTTTCCCAACTTGAAAATTTCATTTAAAATCAGAGTATTTAATTCATAAACGGAATGTCACATACTACTTTTAAGTCATAAAATAGATATTAATAAATATCCTTCCAGGTTCAACATCATAAAAATAAGGAAATACGCAGCGGAAATAGTTCAACATGAACAAAGTCTTGGCACGCAGGCCTTATTAGAAAATCTCATAATTTGATTCAATACTTATTCGTAAAAAGTTCATAAAGACACGTAAGGAATAGATAAGAAAGCAAGCCCCATCCCGTTACGTATCAGAGCACCTAGACACAAGTGAGGAGTCCTCTCACGAACACTTCTAATCTTTAATACCTGCACATTACCCACGGTCGAGGCAACATATACGCAGAAGGGGTGAGATTTCACAGTCAACAAATTAAGCATATAATTCATCAAAATGCATTTAACAACGTAAGACATCTCTAACATATTAAACATTTATCACTTAGCATCTTAACAAATCATAATTAATTATTATCATCATATATCATCATTAGTTCGTAAACAAATATCATTCTTAATTCATAAGCAAAATCACCTTTAAATCATAACCAAGTATCATCATATATTTAACAACTCAAGACATCATAACATCATCATTAATATTCATTTAGTATCATATTATTATCATCATCAATCATAAACAACATCATCATCAAACATCATCATCAAAACATAATCAAACATCATCATCAAATCGTTAGATCCTCATTAAATATAAGTTACGACGACTCTGCAATGCAACAACAACTTCAACAACAACTTAGACAACTTCGACAACAACTTAGACAACTTCGCAACAACTTAGACAAATTCGCAACAACTTAGACAACTTCAACATCAACTTAGACAATTTCAACAACAACTTAGACAACTTCGCAACAACTTAGACAACTTCAACATCAACTTAGACAATTTCAACAACAACTTAGACAACTTCGCAACAACTTAGACAACTTCAACATGCATGTGGTACCACCAGGGCATTAAGCCCCCTTCGCTAAGGTCATAATTGGACCTGTCGGGCATTAAGCCCCCTTCGCTAAGGTCATAATTGGACCTGTCGGGCATTAAGCCCCCATCGCTAAGGTCATAAAGGACCTGTCAGGCATTAAGCCCCCATCGCTAAGGTCATAAAGGACCTGTCAGGCATTAAGCCCCCATCGCTGACTATGCAACAACACAACTCTAAATGCAACTTGAACAACAACATGAACATCTTATACAATTCCATTAAAATGGACAACTTCTTAAAGACTTCAACAGATTGGACGACATCTCAAGTAGACTCATGCAACATAATCAATTAACAGCAACATGATAACTCAGGAATAGCATAATAATGAACATCAATCAATAGGCAACAACGTCATAAACATCGCACATAAGTCACATAATAATCATATAGCATTAGCACACTAATCGTCTCATTAATCATCATAATTCAATAGTAATAGTAACATAGCAGCACATAATCAGCATCATAAAATAGCAATATCATTCAATGAGAAACTGCATTATAAACATCTTTATAAATCACATATTAATCATATATTATTATCATTCATCATCTTCTATTAACATAAAATCATCTTAACTTAAGCTCTCTGGATACTTTATAATCTCATGAACAACTTTCATCCCTACCCCAAGGTCATTTCAAGACTACGTGTGCGAAAGGATCGCAAGGAAGCTAATCAAGGCAACTAAACATCACTTACTTGCAAGGTGGGTTACATTATGGCAAGGAACTACTCCTATAACCCTTAATTAAATCCCTCTCATTAAGCTTATTGATTTGGGGTCTTACTGTACATCTTAGGAACCCTTTAGAGGCATAAAAATGGGTCAAATATAGTTTAAGTCAACACTGCATCGTGGCATGTTGAGGTACCATCGTGGCACGTTTGGACAGCCTAAAAATGGTTTCGGTTCTGGAAAAATCGTGGCACGTTGGGCTTCCATCGTGGCACGTTCATAGTTCGACAGACAACATCAGATTTTCTACCTTTCACGTTTTCGTGCATAAAACCTAAACCGTTAATCCGTTTTCGATGCCGTTTTCGCCTACGCGCTCCTGACACTAAGCTCTATCATATTCTACAGAAAAATTCAAGTTTAAACCACACAAAAAAAATCGTTTTCCAAAACCTCACAACCCTAATTCTTAACTCACTGATATCTCATCTAATCACATAGTTTTAGCTTCAAAATTACAGTAGAAACTCTTTAATTTAATACTCGGTAAATTAATAAACTCTCTAAAATAATAAATTTGTCCGGTCCCGACTTGGGCCAATGTAAAAAATTGAAAAACTCGATAAAATAATAAGATAATAATTTTTCGGGAGATCCCTTTATAATTTTCGATCCCAAGAAAATCATAAATTAATAATTCATAGAAACTGAAAAAAAATATATTAAGAATACATTGAACACATTTGTTCCTCTTGATTACATTTACTGTACTTCAAAAGTCATTATTGATTTCCAATGCATATGAACACAGTAGTTACTAATTTACGTTAAGTCCCAAGGTTCGTTGTAACGTAATTCTAAGAGGCATAGACTAATTTGCCTTTTTGTTTGGTATGTACAGTATAATTACTTAAAAACTCTTTAAATTAATAATTATTAATTTATCGATAAATTAATAACTCTCTAAATTAATAAATTTCTCCGGTCCTGACATTATTAATTTATAGAGTTTTAACTGTACTTCTGATAATCATTATGGGGATTATCTAAGGTCTAATTACAGTCTCTTCATCAATCTAACAACTTTTCATCAATTAATCCTCAAACTCCCTCAAACCCTAATTCA
The DNA here is from genome assembly GCF_051527215.1 of Medicago sativa. Classification (NCBI taxonomy): domain Eukaryota; kingdom Viridiplantae; phylum Streptophyta; class Magnoliopsida; order Fabales; family Fabaceae; genus Medicago; species Medicago sativa. The sequence continues at coordinate 9,454,228 of NC_140753.1, forward strand.
TCAATTCTCACAAAACTCAACCTAATCATGCTAAATCCATCTTTCAGAATCATACTCTTAATAATATTGAAAGTTAGTCTCACCCTTACGTGGTTATAGATGAAAATCGATGGGCTCCCTCTTGTTCTCCTCTTTTCTGATTTTTCTCCCTTTTTCTCCAAAAACGTACTTTCTGCCTAAAAACTTTTCTCAACCTAACTCCTTCTATTTATAACCTCACTCTAATTTCTCTTTACACCTCTAAAAATACTCTTTTCACACCACAGCCCAAATTCTAATATTTTTATTTTATTTTTCATATCTTATTTTATTTATTAAATAAAATAAGTCACCCAACGTAACAACTTCACAAAATCATATACTCCTCATAATCTTATTTATTTCTAAATTAAATATATCTCTCACAAATAACAAATATATTCACATAAATACATTACATAAATATCACGGCACATAAACCATATAAAATCACATAAATGTTCTAACCACATAAAATCATACGAAATCATATAATATTCACATCTCATCACATAATTCATATAAATATATATAAATATATTTCTAGGCTCAATAAATAAACCAATAAATCAAGTAACAAGGAATAAATCAAGTAATTAAAAAGTGGGCGTTACACTGCCTCTGCTAACCCCTGCGCCGCCTGGAAATCTGATAAGTAAGGGCATGCTCAGTAGCACTAACTATCCGCATGACCTCCTGGACAACCTCCTCTTTGGTCATCTCGCCATGCCTGGCCGCAATATCTCGGGCTATGAGCCATGCCTGGCAAATGCTCCATAATCCATCCCTGCAACAAAATAAATAATACACAAAAATAATTATTCGAGTTAAATATTCAATAAAGTAGTTAATACACAAAATAATAGTCTAACATGATAATTAAATTTATAAAATAAATTCATAAAGAAATTAAGATAAATATTACCATCAAAAGAGTCGCAGAGCCAGCCATCGTTCTGTTATTCAAGATAACAGAATCATCCAGATAATCGTAGAGGTAGGCTAAGGTCATCCCTCCCCATGACCACTTCCCAATCGCCCCCAAGTCCGCAATGCAATCAAGATATATCAAGTCGATGTGTCTATTCGTTTTGTTAGTGAACAACGCACAACCGACGAGATATAGAAGGAAACTCCTCACACAGCACGCCCTCCTCCTGGCTCTCTCCTGCATCTCCCCCCTCGACTGTGGACGCTCAAGCCGTCTAGCCTCAGTCAGGTGCTCCTCATAAACCCGCTTAAGTGCGGGATAACTGATATGACCAGGAGATTCATCCCTAACCTGATCTCTGGCATCAGCATCAGACATTCCCAACAACCTGGTCATCATATCAATCGATCGGTCCCGATCCATCGACTCATCGTGCTCCAACATGCGGCCGTAAATAGGAATGTGCAGAAGATTATGCACATCGTCCAGAGTGATCATCATCTCCCCCACAGGTAGATGAAAACTACTCGTCTCCGTGTGCCACCTCTCGTACAGAGCACGTATCATGGCATGGGTCACAGTCGAATACCCAACGTGTATCAAACCATGGAGGCCAGACCCCTCCACAGGCTCCCAAAACCATCTCAAAGCCTCCTCCGGCTTATCAAGCTCCTTCAACCTTTTCCCTGCGTTTACGCACTTATAACCCATTGCATCATGCCACATCTGAAATTCAAATTAAATAAGACATTGTCACTATTTTAAATGATTCAAACACTTACGCTACATTATATTTAATAAATTAAATCACTTACGCTACATTATTTTAATTAACTAAAACACTTACGCTACATTATTTTAAATAAATAAAACACTTACGCTACATTATTTTAATTAACTAAAACACTTACGCTACATTATTTTAAATAAATAAAACACTTACACTACATTATTTTAATTAATTAAACAACTTACGCTACCTAATTTTAATTAATTAAATCACTTACGCTACATTATATTAATTAATTAAACAACTTACGCTACGTTATTTTAATTAATTAAACAACTTACGCTACCTAATTTTAATTAATTAAATCACTTACGCTACGTTATATTAATTAATTAAACAACTTACGCTACATTATATTAATTAATTAAACAACTTACGCTACCTAATTTTAATTAATTAAATCACTTACGCCACATTATATTAATTAATTAAACAACTTACGCTACATTATTTTAATTAATTAAACAACTTACGCTATCTTATTTTAATTAATTAAACAACTTACGCCTCGTGTAGTCGGACAACAATGACGTGGTCTGAGGTCCTCCAGGAAAGGGAGCCTCTCCAGCAGGATAGGGCGGTATCCGCGGAACACGACCACCTCGTCGTGGCTGAGGCTCACGCTCAGGCTCACCCTCAGGAATAACATTATGTGCCTCCATATAATCTGCCACAACATCCTCTGGCACCCCCTCTGGCACCCCCTCACCCTCATCCTCTGCCTCGTCCTGCGGCGGCTGAAAATACATCCTCTCCTCCTCCATCCGATCATAGCCAACAAAATCATCATCCGCATACCCAGCATAATCATGCGCTGGTGTCGGATCAACCACCTGGGAGGAATCATCCACATGTGCCTGTGAGCCCTCTCCATGTATCATCTGGTCTCTGCGCCTCCAAGTCTTAGGGACATACGGGTCTTCAGCCCTCTTTTCTCTCCGAGCACTAGCGGTACTCGCCTCTTTACCTCTCCGCATCCTATCCTCTCTAATAACCCGCTGCTGCTCATCCGTATCCCTAGCCATATCTGTACAAAACAAATTTTAAAAAACATAAATAAGTTGACAATGTATTTAAGAATACAATGTATCTAAGCATTTACTTAAGGCATTGAACATAGGCGAACATAGGCATTCATACAATGTATTTAAAACTTTTAAGGCATTGAACATAGCAAGTAACATGTAACATATCAAAAATAAAACTTAGGCATTCATAAAATTTAATATAACACATTCATCAAACTTTATATAACATACCACATTATGTCATGCTTCAAACTTGCCAAAAAATTTAAAAATCCAAGCTTATAATAATTATAACATATATACTTTATAAAATTGAACATAATTGAAAACAAATTACACAAAAAAAGCAAGATTTCCTCACTTATGCATTTTATCAAACACCTTATGTGCATTCTAAATTAGGAGCATAATTAGTGTGATTTGAACATCTAAAGGGCTACATTGTACCTACATTGTTTCTAAACAACAAATACAGCATAAACAATACTTTAAAACATCAAAATCATGCTTCATTTTCAATTTTCTAACCTAATGTGAAACTAACATTTTGCTCCAAAATATGTAAAATAAAACCCTAAACAAACTATATTGCTTGTAAATATGAAGAATATAACTTACTTGTGAATTAATTGACGAAATTTGGTTGATTTTCGAGCAAATTGAAGTTTGGGTGATTTTTGGTTTGAATGGACAAGTTTAGCAATCAACACTGTAACCAGAAAATGGAGGTTTCTGCGTTCTTAATATGCAGAACTCAGCGGTAGTTAACAACCGGCGTGTTTACCAGTGGTAGTTAACTACCACCAGGGGCATTAAGGTGTCAAAAAAGCAATTTTCTTACGCTTTTTTAAGGAAAAAAAGTTTTTTTCATATATTATCATAAAGTAAACCCTAACATTACACGGTAACATTGAGACATGGGTGACGACGGCGATGACAAAAACGACATCGGATGTTCTCTTCCTCTAACGGTGGAAACAGTCTCGAAGAGGCAGCAATTGGCCTCCGGTGGAAACCCTTCCGGAGATGATTTTCTTCCATTTGAGCTGATAATAGAAATCCTATGGAGGCTTCCTGTCAAATTCCTCATGACACTCAAATGCGTCTGCAAATCCTGGAATTCCCTAATTTCCTCCGATCGCAAATTCGCCATGAAACACCTTCGTGTTTCAACTTTGAACCCAAAACTCATTTTAAATGTCATGAAACACAAACAATCACCCAAGTTCTGTCGCAGAGCACACAAGTTCTCTCGCAAAGTTTATCCTCTCCGTTCATGCTTCAACAATGTGAACGGGATCATCGACGGTACATTTATCAAGTACCCTCTCAGCAATGAAGACAATTCTGTTAACATAGTTGGCTCTTGCGATGGTATCCTTTGTTTAGCTGAAAGTGAAAGCAATATTAGTCAACGAGCTGCCTTGTGGAACCCTTCCACTAGAAAATACAACCTATTGCCTTATTTGGATCATCCCCGACTAAATAATGAGAGCATCATGTTTCTTGAGGGCTACACCGAATTTGTAAGGACCGTTTATGGCTTTGGCTATGATCAATTGATTGATAAATACAAAGTTGTTGCTGTTTCTATGTATATATGTTATCGTAATTTTACCCTTCAGGATATTCAAGTGAATGTTCATACGTCCGGTACCAATTCTTGGAGATTGATACAAAAATTTCCTCCTGTAACTTTTTATAACAATCATCTTCAATCGGGAATATTTGTGAGTGGCACAATTAATTGGTTAGTACCTGATGGTTATCAGACCATTGTTTCTCTTGATTTGGGGACAGAGTCCTATCAACAGATTTTGTATCCTGATCAGGTGGCAGCTTCTAGCTTGGTCGTTTTGAGGGATTGCTTGTGCATCCTTGCTAGACATGGTGGAAGTCAAATGGTTTCAGATATTTGGCTAATGAAGGAATATGGAAATAGAGAGTCTTGGATTAAATTGGCCAGTGTTCCTGACTTGGGATGGATTAATAATGTACTTTATATTTCTGAAGACGATCAAGTGCTGTTGGAAATTTCGAATGACCTGACATCGGAGTTGGTTGTTTACCATCCCATAAATGGTACTTTGAAGATTCAAGATAGTGAAAATTTCAATGATTTGATGTTCCAAGGAATATACGTTGAGAGTTTGATATCGCCTTGTTCTTAATGTTAGTATGCATGTGCTATACCTTCTGTGCATTATATTCAACTGATATTTTATGTCAAACTTCGATTCCTGATATGTTTTTTATGTTTTATCTTAATCATTGTATCTTAATGGATCATTGTTAACTACAGATCGATACGTCCAACATCGGTTGTGTTTGTTTCATTTATCTTTTTGTTAAAGTTATTGGTTCCTACGTTGTGCATTACATTTCATACAACCCACAATCATGCATTGCATTAGATAGTTAGTGGTTTGGTTCTTAACATATCTGCTACCTGCTGCACAAATGTTGTTTTGGTAGTAGTAAAAATTTAACCTTCTCTGTCAGTAGTTTATAAAACTGTTTTTGCCAATTTTGTTCACCATTTAGTTTACACCAATTTGTATATGGTTATTGTAACATACTTGTAAAATGAAAAACATCAATTTGATTTTTCACTCATCATTCTTTGTGCAGTTAGGTGGGCTTCTAAAAGCTAAGATCTTGGCATTCTTTGGGATGTAAGTTCTCTCAATACTACTTGAATGACTATATTTGTATTATGGGTTTCTCTCAGCCATTTACGATAATTATTTTAAATCCAAGGGTGCTTAAGAAATTAAAAGTGGGTGTAGTTAAAGAGGATTTTACCGTTATGGGATCTAGGAGACATATAAAGTTCAATTTATGAAATATATTGTTCTAGCAAAACAAGGTGACCTCTTATCATCTGCTCAGAACATTGTGGAAGTCTACATGAGTGTTGAAGAGTTCGTTTTATTAATATAATATGTACTACAAGTCTACAACATCGAAAATTACTAAAAATCATATTGCACCCATCAAAGAACATACATTAGATAGCAGAAAACTAGGAACTGAGACAGTGTAATGAAAGTTGTAGTTCAAACTTGAGTAGTACTTGTTGCATTGTCTTTAGGAATTTCAGGTACCTTACGCAATTCCAAGAACTTAGGAATCTCAGAGACTTTATGTAGCTAAGGTTTTTCTAGAAATGAAATAAGTTTTTTACCAAAAATATCATTCATAAAGTTGATCCAATGTTATAAAAAGTTACCTAAAGTTTGATAACCAATAGTTATGTAGGTTTATTGTTCAGTGAAATTTGTAACCTTTTTCCTTTTATCATAACAGATGCCAATTGTATATCAAAGGAGATTATGGTGAACTTATGAATACGTGACATGTACTGCGTGTTTTGTTAATTTGTATTTTATCTTCTTGAACTGTTGTTGAGTATGAAGATCGGGGTCTTATATTAGTGAGTGAGAATAGAACCTGAGATAGATTCCCACATTTTGAGATCTATAATTTGCATCTTGTGGGTCTTTTGCCCAGTGGTATTGAGAAAGGGTGATTTATTATTTTTATTCTTTTAGTTTTGAAAACAGTTGGGTACTAAGGCCTCTATACAGTTGGGTACAATAGGCATATACCTTGCAATTGAGTTTGTTCTATCCCTTTTACTTTTGACAGATAACGGGTTTTTGTTTCTTTGAATAGCTCGGTATTTCATTATTCTGTATTGAGCAACTTCAAACTATAATTTAGTCCATTTAATGTTTGAACATAACTGTGAGGGATTTAGGTTGTGTAAGGTCTACGGCAAACAAACCAATAACAACTCAAAACATTGTTTGAACTTCACAAATGTTAGTACACAGTAGCAGCGCAGCATTGTTTTTCTTTACCCAATTGGTTTATTGTTGGCAACTGACAGAGCTTGATCTTCTACACCATTTATCTTTATCTCTTGCTTACATGTGCTGTCATTCTTCAATATTTTGGTTTGGAACCACTGTAATTTTAGCCATCTCACCCATTTCAGATTTGTTTTCTTCATTTCATCATCATTCTCTGTCCTTTTCTGCATATTGATCTTTAAAGGCGTCTTTTTTTCTTATAAATCTAGTCATTTTCTGCTGAAGTATCTTTCTCTAAACTCCCTGCATCTTTTGTTGTTGCTTCTTCTTCAGAAACTTTCTATTTCACTCATCAAACCTATATGATGAAGCATTCACCTTTTGTTTGAACTTTGAACATTTCTATGTTGTATGCATCTTTAATCAGACATTTTTTGTTCTTCAAATAGCACCTTACAGCCTTTCTCTAACAACTGGGAACATGCTAAACATAATTAATCATTTTCAAACATTAACGGCTTTCAATTGCAACTGTTCCATTGTCCTATGAATAACAGTTTGCTATCGTTTTATGAATAACATAATAGGTTAACATTCAAGCTTAATATAAAACGATAACAAATTAATGTGTATAGGATATTTTCTTTGACTTATTGAGACACTAAAACCTGAAATATCAATGGCGTGTGATTTTGTCCCTGTTTTTTTCTTTCTTGAGAGTTGCATTTAAGATTTTTTTTTTAAATTGCAGGTTGTGATGGAGCCCGTTGATGCATCTTTTGGCAACACTGCAGATGATTATTGTGCCCGTAGACACTGGAGAATGCTCCTGTTTTTCCGTTCTTTCGTTTATTTTATTTTAAGCCTTGGAGGCTAGAACTTATTTCCTATTTATCTTTATGTCCTGTTTGAATGTTAGATGTGTTATGTTGAGCTTTGGAGACTAGAACTTATTTGCTACTTGAATTATATTATGTTCGAAATATTAATAGCATTGGACTTTGATGATTAGTAATGAATTTGTGTTTAATTCTGTGCATTCTTCGATGTTCTAGTTTTCATATGTGTAGTGCTTGAATTGTTTCACGAAACTTTGATGTAGCGGGTATACCCGCTACACCGTTATATTGTTTTGGGGATGGCCGCTATGCTACATAGTCTTAACATCGATATATAATAGGTTATGGGCTTAAATTGATAATGACTCAGTGAATTGAACGAAACTATTTTAAGATGAATGACGAATAAGATACAAGAAGTATGCAGTATTAAAACTGGAAATATTTAAACCTTGTTTTGTACAAATTAGTAGTTTACAAAAAAACCAGTTAATAAGTTCATACCAGGTTTTGGAAAAGAAAAAGAAAAATAGTTTTTAAACTGATTCCCAAAACCAACCTGATTTTATAGGGGGCATGGTTATGGTTTTAAATCCAACTCATAAAATTGGTTTGATGTAAATAGAAGTTTTTGTCCTTTTGTAGTTTTGATGCAATATGCCTTTCATAAACCATGTTCTGTACTCATGCAAGGATTCAATAGGTGGCAACTTGAGAAGGCAAATACTTCAATAGGTGACATTCAATAGAAATCTTTAGAAGTAGAAGCTATGTTATATTCCCTTGATGTTGAGCTTGCTGAAATTTGGAGAAATAATTCAAAGATTGATAGAGAATTACCATCAACAAAACCATGGGGAATAACCAAAGCACACTAAATTAATAAGAAGAGTATATTTGATCCATAGCCAATAAGTAAATATTAAACTACATTAGTCAACACATTCAAAGAAATCCAAAAGAAACATCAAGAGGTCCATAACTATCTTATATAAAATTCTTTCAAAAAAAAAAAAAAAAAACTATCTTATATAAAATGAGTATGAAACTATTTCTTCCTTCCTATCATGTCACCATCTACTACCAATAATGAATGCATAATTCTCAAGAGCTCAAAACCATAGTTAGTGCGTATTATATGTATCTACTTTCACGTGCCCCTTATGTTATGATGAGTGAGTCCTCAATATCAAATCCTTTGAACTTCCCATTCACAATAACTGATTTAAAACACCACACTCCACTCACATTACACACTTTTGCACTCTCAGAATTTCACACTTTACTCTTTACTCACAATAACTGAGAATAAAGATTGAGGTCTTATATATAGAGTGAGAATAGAACCTGAGATTTGAACTTCTTGATGCAAATGTGTTCTATTATATGAATTCAAACAAAAAGAAATGCAAAAAAAAAAAAAAAAAAAATTGATCTATGATTTGCATCTTGTGGGCGTTTTGCTCAGTGATAACATTCAAATTTCTGTTATATGTTCTTGGGTTGGTAGGGGTGTGTGATTATTATTCAAGTTACGTGGCTGCCCACAAGAGAAATTTTTGTGCGTTCTTGTGAAGGTGAAAGGTCTAGGATTTTGTTTATTCGTGGCTCACCTTCTAATCTTTTACTAGCATATATGTTTGATCCCTTTCGCTTGTATGCAATAAAAATATACCTTGCAATTATGATAATTGTTGTGTTTTGTGCATATGCAAGGGTTAGATTAGCATCAAGTGCAATTGGAAAAAGTGGAGTCATTAGCAGCTCCAAATGCACACATAACTGCTGAGTTTGAAAATGAGAACGCAATGATTGTGAAGAAAATCGACAACAATGTTTTGTCTAAGGAAACTATGGTCCCTAATTTTGTGAAACACTCTAATATGAATTCTGTTGAGGTTATTCCAGATAAGTTGTGTGATCAGCTGGTGAGTAATGTAGCTGGAAATAGTGTTGGAGGAATGCTCACTAACTGTATAGTGCAGCAGCATTCTATGTTGATTGAGGAACCTGTTGTTGGCAAAGCAAAAAACAAGGCTTTGGATGTAGAAAATGTTTTAGATAATACTGCTAGCACCTCAAAGAATAACCAGTTCAGTAGTTTAAACTGCGATAATGTAACACAACCTGAAATTGAAAGGATAGCTATTGATCCTATTGATGAAATGGTCAATAGTACCGTGAAAATAAGGAATAATTGTGCCACGCAACCTGCTGTTGAAAAGAGTTTAAACCCAAGTAGTTCTAATGGTGCAAACACATATGTTGAGGATTTGGATATGCTAGCCAGCAGCCCCACTCACAAGTCTCAAAAGGAGGCAGCTATCACAGGACCTTCGTCTGCAGCTATGAAGAGTGTATCCAAAGAGGCAAACAATCCTAGTACTGCTTCAAGGAAGAATGTAAGCATATTAAGAACTCAATGGAGAGACTTATCTGATGAAGAGACGGATAGGAGTGATGAGCAAGAGAAGAACCTTGAAGGAGATATTGAGGAGGGAAGTTTATTCACTCCATTTATGTCAAGAAGGCAGAAGAAGTATAATAAGAAGAAACATGCTAATAAGCTAATTGATACAGGGATTAAAGGATGGTAAAGTCTACGACAAACAAAGCATTAACAACTCATAAAGCATTGGTTGATGACCAATTATTCAATAGCATCCTATCTAAAAGTTATCCTGGGTAAAATGAAACACCCCTACTAGAAATCACCTAGAATGTTTAGCATGTGTGTTAAACTTGGCGTCAGATACATTGAAATTATAAAATAAATAAATATTCTCTGAACAAATCATAGAATTTCTCGCCTATTACCTTCACTGATGTGTACTTTACATGGTCCAGCTATGTCTGCTTCTTCATCACGAGCCATCCTATCGTATAATAACTTGTACATCTGAAATAAATAAAAGGGATTTGGGTGAGACAAGATGTCTCAGTGAGTTCCATCTATCCTAGGTTGTAGGCAACCTCGGGGAACCTAGGATCGCCATCTGTTTCTAACCTCAACCCATTTTGGGTTTATACAATTTCATTATGCATAACTGAGCGATCAAGGGATAACTAAAATCGCAGTCTGAAATACTATTTTGATCATATAATAAATATATAGTCTTACTCATAACTTTAATCATAAACATAATAATAATCATAAACATATATCCAATCTATCGTACTCTGTATAGCTTATACTTTGACATACTTATTTGAGTATGTCTCTGATTCTTTTCCGATAACAACTAGCTTCGGCTAACTAAGTCGGAGTTCCATAACTAAAATTCTTCATTTCCAACGATTAGTAAAATGCCCATAAAATATTGCTTTGTAACTAATTCATTCCAAACATAATTTTCATATTGACACACTTCTCTAAAATACAAAGCTACTGAAATTTGACACAATCTCGTATACTTTATCATCGCATCTCATGATGTGAATTTACTATCTCATCGATATAAATTATTTGTACATAAACCACATTATCTCTTCATTGTGGCGAACGAGAATATACCACATTATCTCTTCGTGTTGGCGAACGGAAATATACCACATTATCTCTTCGTTGTGGCGAACGGAAATATACCACATTATCTCTTCGTTGTGGCGAACGGAATATACCACATTATCTCTTCGTTGTGGCGAACGGAATATACCACATTATCTCTTCGTTGTGGCGAACGGAAATATACCACATTATCTCTTCGTTGTGGCGAACGGTTTACTATGAACAATTTGGTTCATAGGCTGCATTATCTCTTCGTTGCAGCAAACGGAGATTTTATCTTAAATTTCTATGAGCATGTTACTCATAGGCTGCATTGTCTCTTCGTTGCAGCAAACGGATCAGAAGTTTTCAATAGAAAAAAAATCAAATTATAGTTTCAAAATGATTTTTATCGCTAAAATCAAATTATACTCACTGTGAACATGTTACTAATAAGCTCCATTTCAAATTTTTCTTTCAAATCATTTTTATAAGTATATATGCATCAATTGTGTTGCTAATTTTCCTCCAACATTTACACTAACATCAACATACGTATTAACATAAAAGAGATTTTAGAATAAACAAGTAAGGGAGCCTAATCAAGAAATAATCATTCTAACTATCTTATATTTATTCTACTTCAAATGTACCATTCATATGGCATAATAGATAGGTTTGCACAAAAGGCAAGTAATTCATAAAATGGTCTAATTATTCATATTATCTTAATAATCTAGCATAATTATAATCGATCTCCAAAGGTGGGTTCTAAGCTAAAGGAACTCACCTCAAACATTCTCCGGAGCTTGTACATAGTTCCGTCTGAACTCAGACTCCATTTCTGCACCTTCTCGCTAGACGATGCTTCATGTTTACTTCGGCGAGTTGTCGCATGTGAACTCTGATTCTGCTGAAATCCTACATCAGGACCTTTACTTCAACTTTGTCTCCAGACTTCAATACGTTTTTGTGGAGCCTTGTCCCAAAACCCGTAACCTTATTTTGCAGCTTTTCCAGCAACATTGTCCAACTTCAAACGCACTTTCCGAGTTCATTACTAATTGGAATTGCATGGAACTTATGTCCGAATTGAAGGGAATTGAATGAAGAATCTAAATCTCCAACAGTTATTTACTTTCAGGATACACAGGAAAAGATACAAACGAAAATTGTCCATACGAACTTAACACCCAAACATAGCTTCAAACTTTGTCTTTCTCTAAACATACATACTCATATCTGTACCCACGTACACAGGCAGCAGCTCACGCTTAGTCCCTAATCCTTGCTCTTAACAACTCAAAATAGTACCAACAATATCCAAAATCATCTACACAACATTAGCCATTCATAAAATAACTCAAGCTTCTGTTTTATCACTCCAAACATAATAACATATCAAAAACCATACATATACCACTTGTTATTATCCCTTAGTTTATAGCAGCCCAAACAACAACTCAAAATAATCTCTTATGTGCCAAAACAGTTTATGGCTTAAATCCACTACCTTGCTTCTGAATATTCTTACAACACATAAACAGCTCCAAGTTACACTTACAACATACACCAAAGTTTAATATGAACAATTCAACAAAAAGGGTGAAAATGGTGGTGTTGATGGTGTAGTTCGGCCAACACTGGAAAGAAAGAGTGGAATGAAAATTAATACTTACTAGTGATTCTTCCACACATGGGTGGTCCAAAAGAAAGGTTATATATATTGGATTCCATGAAATTTGGAAGAAAAATGAAGAATTTAGAAAGAAAAAAAAAAGTGGGAGGGCGGTTCACCAAAATGGAGGGAGAGATTAGCTTTTGAAGTTTGGTTCTTGCTCACATCACTACAAAGAACTCCTTTGAAGCTTATGCATGATGACTTAGGGAATGGAATTTGTAAAATTTGTGCACACATACACAAACTGTAAAATTTGTGCACACATACACAAACACACTTCTAACCTTTGATTCATGGTTTAAAAATTGAATGACTTAGATTTAAGGTTGGTACCATGTATACTTTTTGTGGTCTACAAAAGTTGTTTATAAAGTGGGTCCTAAAAAGAAACTGTTTTTCTGTCAAAAAATGAAATTGTTTTTAGGATAATTTACTAATTTATTAATAAAATATATATTAAAACTCCAATAATGGGTTGATGTGTTTTTCGTCAGCTCCTTTAAAAAATATTTTCGCCAGCTTCTTAAAAAATGTTGAATTTATTTCTGTTTTTCACTCTTAGTGTACAATTATATGAGGATTCATATTTTACTTTTTACGAGTTTTTTATAGTTTTTTTTTCTAAACTTTTATTGGACATTAAAGCGTCATAAGAATTATGAGGCTAACATTTTTATAGTACTTTAATTAATAATTAAAACTAATAATTAAAGAGTCAGTCCCATCAAAAATAATAATTAAAGAGTCCGTCTCTAAATTAATTAATATAGTGATAAAAAAAATTATATCTAAACCAATCACTATATAACAAGTTTGTAGTAGTGGGAACTTAAAAAGAAAAAACTTGCAACAGAAAAAAAAAAAAATGGTGGAGGTTAAGGGAGAAAAGAGTGGGTGACGAGAGAGAGAAAGGATAAGGAAACTTCTAGAGAAATGTGGGGAAAGTGGGTTTCTTAAAAAAAATCTTAAGTCCCAATGACCAAAATGCCCTTCAGGGAAAAGATACAATTACCCTCCGTTAATTCGTAACCATATAATTCCTCAAGTCCGTTGAAATAATATGTGAGATTTTTACCGAATATCTTCGCATGTCTCAATAAATAATTTACACTTAATAAATTATTTCGTTCTAACACGTTCAACTAATACATCAGTCTACCTAGACTTCAGCGGGATATTACATAAAAGCACCAAGTCATTTTCCAATAAATCTCCTTTCTTCCTTAGTTGCTGGAAAGACCATATTTTATTCATGTGATGTTCAGAAATTACTCATCAAGTTGTGTTTTCAAACAAGCCATTACTCCTGGAGGAATTTTTGAACTTCACAAATGATTGTACACAGTAGTAGCACGCCATTGTTTTTCGTACTCCTCACCATCATGTAGTGGTGATGACATTGTTATGAGATCCCTCAAGATGAATACTCCTTATACCAATTTGTTGTTATAAAGATTTGCTGTACAAGATAAATTGAAGAGGTAAAACATAATTATACAAGATAAATTGAACTACCAAAAATATACCTCTTAAAAACTAAGGCATGATAACAGACGAACCAATAACTCCTCATCTATGTAGAAGTATTCTAGGCAAAAATACTAACGCATTTTCGGACATGTTTGCTTAAGGGGAACATTCAAGTTTTCATAAATTATTTAATAAAAAAGGCCACTATTTCTAGTCATAACGATTGTGGAGTTTTTTATAATCTTTTATATCTATCTTTTGATCTGAACAAGTTTGCATAATATAATAGGATAACATTCAGGCTTAATATAATACAATAACAAATTGATGCGTTTATAGGATATTTACTTTGAGAGTTATACTTACGGCACTGAATTACCTATGGCGTGAAGAAGGATAACATTATTGCTAGTTTCTTCCTTTCTTCACCGTACAATGTTGCTAATTTATTCTAGTTTATAGAATTCCTGCTGATGGGGTTGATCTTTTATGTATATCATTACAAGTGAGTGTGATTTTGTCCCTGGAAAATAGATGTCTTGAATATGAAATACTCTTGATTTTTTTTTCCATGAGTTATATTTGAGTTTCTTTTAATTGCAGGTTGTGAAGGAGCTCTTTGATGCAACTTTTGGCAACACTGCAGATGATCATTGTGTCCATAGACAATGGAGAATGCTTCTGTTTTTCCTATATTTCCTTCGTTTATTTTATTTTGAACCTTGCAGGCTAGAACTTATTTTCTATTTTACTTTATGATGATATGTTTGAGTATTAGACATGTTATTTTGAGCCCGGGAGACTAGAACTTATTTCCTATTTTGTTTTATGTTATTTTTTAATATTAGATGTGTTATTTTAAGCTTTTGAGGCTATAACTAATTTGCTACTTCAATTATATATTAGATTTGAAATATTAATAGCAATGAAGTTTGATGATTAGTAATGAATGTGTTTAGTTTTTTGCATTCTCTGTGTTTTGGTGTTCATGTGTAGTGCTTGTATTGTTTCCCTAGACTTCGATGTAGTGGTCACACTGCTACCTGCTATGCTCTATAGACTATAGCTATTTGGTGATGGCCGCTACGCTACATAGGTTTAACTTTAATGTATAGTAGGCTTAAATTGGTACAGTATGACTTTTGTCAATTAATCAAAACAATTTCGATTTTAATAACAGTTTCCTAATGCCATTGCCATGTTTGAAGATGACTGTAAATAGTAAACAAGAAGTATGCACAAAAATGTTAAAACCAGAAATTTTAAAACTGGTTTTGTATAAATTAGTAGTGTTCAAATCAAGTTATTAAGTTTGTTGTATATCTTGTTTTGGGGGTCTGCTGCAATAACTTGACCAAGAAGATGATGAAGATGACTATGATGAAGTGTGCACATAAATTCCAAAGATTTGTTGTATATCTTGATTGTTGGGAAGATGTTGCTGTACTTGAAACCTGAAAAGATTAATGGTTATGCATGCAAACTCAAAGCGTATGGGGTTGCCATACTAACCTTTAGGTTCGATTCGCCCCCACCAATAACTGTATATTGGATGCAATAAGGAATGACCGGCGAATCCCCTTCAGGATACTATGAGTTCCTTGACGTGTATTGCACAACCACACCAAGCGTATCTCCTAACAGTATTTTACAGATTTATGGTTCCAGCAATTCACTCATGCATTAGAGAATTGATGGATGATTTAGAGTAAGAGAATGATGGAGAATTATGTTGTTGTCCTTTTTTGTGTGTGTCCAACTAATGCCCAAATGCCAAACATTTATAGTGCATTATATGACTCTTCACATGAAAGAAAACACCCCTTTGACTTGAATCAATGCTATGATTCATTAAGCACCCATTTGCCAAAGATTATGATCATATACACTTGAATCAATGTTATGGTTCATTAAGCACCCTTTTGCCAAATGTTATAACCATATACATTTGAATCAATGAAAATGTTCATTAAGCATCTCTTTGCCAAAGGTTCCAATGTATATGAATGATTCCCATGAAGAGTTACAACTTTTGGTTCTAAAGTGATTCCATTATTTTGGAAATCACCAACAATCCCCCACCATTTTCAAAATACTAAATCACATAAATCCGGAAATTCCATGCCTTCAGATAATGGTATCTCGCGATTTGAACCATTACTTAGTAAGTTAAGTTTTCGCTCATTCCCAAATAGTATGGTAGGCAAGCTTTGAACCAACTATTCATTAGAACAAGTGTGCATAACTTACACATAGAATCTCGGTACCATTGATAAAGAGACTTGTAAGATGACACATTAAGAAGGCCTTGTGTCATATATCCCTTTTCATGAGAATTTAAGAGTCAAACCCTTGAACTCCGTGAAGCGGCCAAACTTCATTCTCACATAGGTAGACTATATCGGAAATGCCCCATAAGTATGCATTCCAGCAAATATATGCTATATGTCCATTAAGAGGAAAACCTCATCCTACCCTTTTTCTTCTTATGGTCCAAGTACTTTTGCCCATTGGGATGTTATCTATTGTCAAGTACTTCAATTACTCTAATAGTGTACTTTCACCATTGAACCCAAGACTTGATGCTACTCAAGTGTGGGTTGAGTTTCCACCATTGGTAATCAATTAGATTTGGGTTTGTACCACATCCCTAATAATGTCTTCAATGTATTCAACATCATTTTCCAAAGACATCATTCCTTGTCAATCATTTCGTCAAATAATTGCAAGATTTTCTTTTAACTTTTATAAACTTTGAATATTCAATTCTTCACATAGATTTTGTATTCTCATAGCTATGTCTATGGATCAACTTATATACTCTTGATAGTATTCACCAACTATCATCAAACCATGACACGCTTTTGTCAATTGAGTATATTGTAACAATGCACAAACTTTTATGTCATTACACCTTTGCTATAACAATATTTAACATGCATTTCAATTTGAACTTCAACTTTTCTTTTATATCTAGCCAAGATATATCATACATTGAATGCATTAAACATACATAGCAAAATAAAACTTGATCATAAAAGAATGTCATAACCAAACTTCATAAAATGGGATTAAACATGCAAGTTATACACTCCACATAAAATTAAATATAACACAAACATTTTGATTTTAGTTATCATATAACTAATACATATATCATAAATTCATTGTGTTAAATTCAAGTTTATGTTTTAATATGTTCAATACTAAATTTCAATAAATAATGACATAAAAGAATAAACAATGAACCAAAATCATTAATATTTTCTATGACTTTCTTCCATGAACATATATCAACTTACAATAATTCAAAACATACCCAAATTATTTTAATATCATGATAAACAAGAAATTAACCATTACTTTTCATATTATCATGTACATATAATATCAACACAATATTAATGATAATAATTTCTTACACAAAGTAAATAATATCATTAATGCAACCACTTGATATTTTGACAATTTATCTACACTACTTTCATAAATAAAATAGTGTTTAAACATTCTTAACATATTACTATACTCATCAAAATTCATATACTTGAACAATTTCTAAATCATGTATATATATGTCACCACATGTTAAATCTAACATATTCATATTTACTTAGATACTATACACATGCATTTAGAACACTAAATATTTCATAATAGATAATCACTTATATGCACATTATCTCATGTTCAAATTCACATCAAACAGATTTCAAACGATAAATTTCATACATATCAAAATTTATCATGCATATATTATCTACAACCACATGTAAATTTAATATAAACACATCACATATGAAATATTTATCCATAAATTTCCACGACATATATTCATAAATGGAATTTGTTTACCGTTCACCGTAGTCATGGATGAAAATGTAAGCTTTCATCTCTCCTAAAAATTGCAGCCTTTAATCACAAGTAAATCATAAATCGAACCTAAAGATTGTTGGATATCTTGTTTTGGGGGTCTGCTGCAATAACTTGACCAAGAAGATGATGAAGATGACTATGATGAAGTGTGCACATAAATTCCAAAGATTTGTTGTATATCTTGATTGTTGGGAAGATGTTGCTGTACTTGAAACCTGAAAAGATTAATGGTTATGCATGCAAACTCAAAGCGTATGGGGTTGCCATACTAACCTTTAGGTTCGATTCGCCCCCACCAATAACTGTATATTGGATGCAATAAGGAATGACCGGCGAATCCCCTTCAGGATACTATGAGTTCCTTGACGTGTATTGCACAACCACACCAAGCGTATCTCCTAACAGTATTTTACAGATTTATGGTTCCAGCAATTCACTCATGCATTAGAGAATTGATGGATGATTTAGAGTAAGAGAATGATGGAGAATTATGTTGTTGTCCTTTTTTGTGTGTGTCCAACTAATGCCCAAATGCCAAACATTTATAGTGCATTATATGACTCTTCACATGAAAGAAAACACCCCTTTGACTTGAATCAATGCTATGATTCATTAAGCACCCATTTGCCAAAGATTATGATCATATACACTTGAATCAATGTTATGGTTCATTAAGGACCCTTTTGCCAAATGTTATAACCATATACATTTGAATCAATGAAAATGTTCATTAAGCATCTCTTTGCCAAAGGTTCCAATGTATATGAATGATTCCCATGAAGAGTTACAACTTTTGGTTCTAAAGTGATTCCATTATTTTGGAAATCACCAACAAAGTTCATACCAGGTTTTAGAACAAATCAATTTTTAAACCGATATCCAAAACCAACCTGATTTTATAAGGATATGAATTCTCTCCATTAAAAATTCTCTCAGGTTTTCTTCATTTTCAATCTCCACCATTAAAATACAACAACCACTTTTCTTTATAGAGGGCATGATTGTGGTTTTAACTTTTTAAAAGTTTTGATGCCATTTGAATAAAAAAAGGTTGATGCATTTGCCTTCACGAGACTGGTATACGTAAATATCAAATTGGCAGTGATATGAGAATAGGATTCAACTCTGCAAGTGGGTCCTTTTTGTGTACTCATTGAAATGAGAAGTCAAATTAGGAAATTAAACTATATGGCAATGAAACAGTTAAGATAGAGGTTAACTAGGAAGAACCGCATGTGGTAATGAAAGAAAGCTAATCTTATCTCTGTCTCAAATTATAAGTAAAACAAATAAAATCACATTTATTAAGAAAATTAAAACATTAGAATTTGGAGTATAACGTTTTATGTTTTCTTTAGATTATGTTTCATGGGAAGATGTAAAAACAATTTTTATTGGTTATTGATTATGGAGAAAATAAGAGTATAACTTTTTGTGTTTTCTTTGAAATAAGTTTCATGGGAAGATGCAAAAACAATTTTTATTGGTTATTGGTTATGGAGAAAATGGAAGAGAAAATTGAATGCAAGTACGCAACTTGCATTTAATTTTATGAGAATAAGTAAAAGTTTTTAGTGGAAAAAATGATTTTTTTTTTAAAACAACATGATTAAATAGGATAAAAGTTTGTGTTTTTATTATAATTTGTGGCAAAAAAAATGAGTTTTTTTCTTATAATTTGGAATTGAGGGAGTAAGTTGTAAGTTCTCAACGAAGGGTGTGATATGAACCAAAGAGAGACAAGTCTGAGAATTTAGATCAGAGAGAGTAGCAAAGAATTCTCTCAAATCTCACGCATCATTCTCTTGGTAATAGGGATGTCAATGGGATATCCATGAGTACGGATAGTATGATACACGTTCTCGTCCGTTGGATAAATATGATGCATGTGTCTACCCTGTACCCGTGTGAGTACCCACTATACAGATAACCCATGGGTATTGAAGTATCCACGGGTACCCGTGGATTTTTGAACTTATTTATTTTTTTGGTACAAAGAAGAACTTTTTCTTAATTACCAAAAAACTTTAACTTTTAAACAAAATCTCTAAAAAGAATCTCTAGATTTTATAAATACAAAATTTATTATTTTTAAAGCTGAAACAAATGTACCCTAAATGATATTATAGCGAGGAACTACAACTTAGATATAAGCAATGGTATAATTCCCTAATGGTGGTCGCCAGCCGCTAGGAAGAGGCACTTGTGGTATCTAATACGTAGGGTATGTATGGAAACTACTCTAGTAGGTTATGGTGTGAACCAAAGAAAATCAGATAAAAAAAAAATTTAGAGATCAATTCATAAACTTTTTGATTGAGTATATATGTCAACTGGATTAATACTCAATTGTGAAACAACCTTCAAATCATCGTGCAAAGAAAATTAGCTAACAAAGTTTAACACCGCTCAACAACTCTTTCTTCCAAGCACCTCAATTTTTCAAATCACTCGAAATCACTATATACTTTACCAAAACATTTTTATCAACTAATAGATCAAACAATCTATTAAAGTGATCATTTAACACCACCCCACCCAACAAAGCCAATCAAAACAAAGTGTTGCAAACATTCTATTTTGTTTGACATATTATCACCAAACCATCTTACTCCACTCCATTTGTTGGAGACCCTCAATTTTGAGGTCTTAAATGGGTCCCACATGGACACATAACTTTTTAATAATTTTTTAATAATAGTACTTAATAGGTACTCAACCATTCCAATGGAGATCCTCTAACAAAGGGTCTAATAGGGTCCCACAAATATTATTTAATAGCCATGAAAATTATTATTTTAATAAAAAGTGATGTGGGTCCATTTAAGAATGGGGGTCTTAAGTTAGACCTTGGATCTTTTAAGACCTCCAATTTTTTTTCCACAACGGGAGTACCTATTAGGTACCAGGTCTTAAATGGTGAAGACCTCACCATTGTAGATGCTCCACTACAAATATTATGTGAGTTTGGCTTTGTAAGCTCACCGAGTCACAGCAACCATCAAGGCTAAGAAACAATAAAAAAAAATACTTATAGAACATCATTGAAGAAATCTTATACATATAATGGAAGCTAAAACTCACAACCTTGTAGATGAGTCACATCCTTACTAATTAAACCTTCATTAGCATTAATTTAAATTATAATTACTAGTAAATAGAGTTTTTTTTTGTCAAGTAACATAGTGGCTAGACTCGCACACAGTACATGTGAAGAAGTGATTAGTGAAGAATCTAAAATCCGAACTTCAACATTTGTAAATAATTTTTTTTTTACAAATGTAAATAAAGTTTATATAATCTAAGATCTAGAATATTTATTAGGCTTAATAGTAGTTTTAGCCCCCTAACTTTTCCAAAGTTGCTATTTTGGCCCCCTGAGAAAAAAAACTACAAAACCGCCCCCTAAGTTTTGCACCTGTGGCAGTTTTGGCCCCCAAGGTCAATTTTGACTCGGTCTACGCTGACGTGGCACCCTAAGTGAGGTGCTACGTGTTTTTTTTTATTTTGTTTTTTTTTGTCTTGGGGGGCCAAAACTGCAACAGTTGCAAAACTTAGGGGGCGGTTTTATAGTTTTTTTCTTAAGGGGCCAAAATCGCAACTTCGTAAAAGTTAGGGGGCGAAAACTATTATTAAGCCTATTTATTAATATATAGTTTTACTTTTTACCCTTCCAAGTTTGAACGATTTAACATTAATACTTCTATGATACATTAAATTAAGGATCATGCTAACATATGCCTTAAGGACACATGTTAATGATTCCAAAGATAGTAAATATTTATTAAGAAAACTTAATTTTCAGGCTTTTCATATGTCTTGTTCACATGTTGTAGCAGTGTGTTTCAGTTTTAATCATGACTACCAACGACATATCCATCAAATTTACTACACTGATGGTGCATTCAATGTCTGCAATACTAGGTTCAAAGTAATTAAACTCCCCTTCATATCGAATCCAATACGAAGGGGAAATTTTCTACCACTATGATACATTGCGAAGTGTAAAAAATGGACATCCAAATAGCACTCACATTATGATTGAAATGGATGTGGTGGAAAAATAAATCCAAGGAAAAGTGGAATTTGTCGTATGATGAGCTATTCACAAAAAACTGTCCATTAATGTTATTAATATTATTTTTGTTATGATATTTATTAGTCTATATTTAAAATATTTTTAATCTATGTTTTAATAATTAAAATTGAAAAGGAAAAAAAAACGTTCGCGCCATTTGAAAAGGTAACACTCGTGGCTGACATCAGCAAGTGCGGCAAATGAAATGAGATGCTCCTTCTAACCAATAAAAAGTGGGCCATTTTGGTAATTTAATTAATTTTCTAAGGAGGCAGTTTGTATATAAATCATCCAATAGGAGGCAGGCAGTTTGTATATAAATCATCAGACGATTGCAATGACCAAAACGCCACCAGCTGGTCTCATCCACTGACGGTGGAAACAGCCTCAAAGAGACAGCAACTGGCCACCACCACCGCAGGAACCCTCACTTTACCACCACCTCCCGGAGATGATTCTGTTCTTCAAATGTCACCACCGCTACCATTTGAGCTGATAACAGAAATTTTATGCAGGCTTCCAGTCAAATTCCTCATGAAACTCAAATGTGTCTGCAAACCTTGGAATTCCCTAATTTCCTCTGATCGCAAGTTCGCCAAGAAACATCTTCGCATGTCAAGAATGAACCCCCAACTCATTTCAAACTTCAGAACACATATATCAATTGCACGCATTTCTTGCGTAGCTTATCCACTCCGTTCTTTCTTCACCAATGGGAACGGGACCATCATCGACGGCACGCATATCAACTGCCCTTTCGACAGTGAAGACAGATCTATTTACACCTACATAGAAGGCTCTTGCGACGGTATCCTTTGCTTAAGTCAAACTAAGCATTCGAGTGAAAAACCTCTCATGATTATTGGAAACTTTATTCAAGTTGTCTTATGGAACCCTTCCACTAGAAAATACAACCTATTGCCTTATTTGGCTAGACCGAAGCTAACTGATGACCACTGGTTTTATGAAAGAGATGGATTTCTGATGTCCCGTTATGGCTTTGGCTATGATCATTTCACTGATAACTACAAAGTTGTTGCTGTTTTTATGTATAAAAGTCATTATAGAGATGCCATTTGTGAAACTCAAGTGAAAGTTCATACTTTGGGTACCCATTCTTGGAGATTGATACAAGACTTTCCTTCTCTAATTATTGGTACCACTTATCTTAAATCAGGAAAATTTGTAAGTGGCGCAATTAATTGGTTGGTACATAGTGGTGATTGGTCCATTGTTTCTCTTGATTTGGGGACAGAGTCCTATCAACAGATTTTGCCTCCTGATTATGGGGCAGAAACGATTGCTTTTACCTTGGGGGTTTTGAGGGAATGCTTGTGCATCCATGCGAGAAGTGAACCTCAAATGGTTTCTGATATTTGGCTAATGAAGGAATATGGAAAAAGAGAGTCTTGGACTAAATTGGTGAGTGTATCTTACATGGGATACAGCGGTTATTACCCCGATATTAATCAACCACTTTATATTTCTGAGGACGATCAAGTGCTGCTGCAGTTTATGCATGGGATCCAATGGGAGTTGGTTGTTTATGATCCCATAAATAGTACTTTGAAGATTCAAGATATTGAAAATTTCAGGAATTTGAGGCTATCAGAAATCTACATTGAGAGTTTGATATCGCCTTGTTCTTAATGTTAGGTATGTATGTGCTATACCATTTGTGCGTTAAATTCAACTGCAACTTTGTCAAACTTCTGTTCCGTTTATGTTTTTACTTTATCAATAGCATCTTAATGGATCGTTGTTAATTACCGATCGATATGTCCATCATGGAAATCTGTTGTGTTTGTTTCATTTATCTGTTTGTTAGAGTTATTGGTTCCTTCGTTGTGCATTACATTTTATACAACCTACAATCATGCATTGCATTAGATGGTGAGTGGTCTGGTTTTCTAAGATTGGAATGAGTATTCAGATGTATACCCATGTTTGTTAACATATATGCTACCTGTTGCAAAAATCTTGCTGTGGTAGAAGTAAAAAATTTAACCTTCTCTGTCAGTAGTTAGAACTCAGAACGGAGAGTTTTCAGAACCTCAACTAAGTCTTGTTTAGACATCACATCACCTTCTCAGGACATTGTGGAAGTTTACATATAAACCAACAACAGATAAAACTGAGCCATTGCTTCATGTGATGAAGAGTCTGTTTTATTAACTTGATGAAAATTAATATAAATCATATAACACCTATCAAAGAGGATGCATTAGATAGCAGAAAACTTATGACCTGAGAGAATGTAATGAAAGGTGCAGTTCAAACTTGAGGAGTACTTGTTGCATTGGCTTTTAGGAATTTAACGTACATTAGGCAATTCAAGGAACTTCGGAAACTCAGACTTTATGCAGCTCAGGTTTTTCTAAAGTTGAAATAAGATTTTTACTAAAAATATCCATTCATAACGTTGATCCTATATTATAAAAAGTTATCCAAAGTTTGATAACTGATAGTTATGTAGGTTTATTTTTCTGTGAAATTTGTAACTTTTTTCCTTTTATCATAACAGATGTCAGATGTCAGTTGTATATCCAACATAAAACTTTTCTTTAAATCCTTGTTAGTCTTATATTTTTATAGCATCAAAACACGTGCCTTTTGGTAATCAAAGAAAATTATGGTGAACTTATGAATACATGACATGTAGTGCGTGTTTAGTTAAAATCGGTATTTTATCTTCTTGAACTGTTGTTGAGAGTAAAGATTGAGGTCTTATATAGAGAGAGTGAGAGTAGAATATGAGATTCTAACCTTTTGATGCAAATGTGTTATATGATTTGAATTCGATCAAAAAGAAATGCAAAAAGTAAAAATTGGTGATCTATAATTTGCGACTCGTGGTAAAAACTGGTGATCTGAAAAGTATATTGAGAGGGTAGAGAAACAAAAAGATTTGTTGTATAACACCTTGTATCATAATATTACAATCATTTTACTACTCTTCAATGAGAGTTAAAACATAACTATAAAAAATCAATTGAACTCCCAAAAATATTTCTCTTAAAAACTAAAGCATAACAACAAGCAAATCAATAATTGCTCATAGAGCCTAGGTTGATGGTCAATTATTCAATATCATCCTATGTAAAAGTATCCTAGGTAAAAATACTAAGCCATTTTCGAACATGTTTGCATATGGGGAACCTTCAAGTTTTCTGAAATTATTTAATAGATAAGCCCATTGTTTCTAGTCACAACGATTGTGGAGTTTTTTTATATCTATCTTTTGATCTGAAGTTAATAGTTCCACTGTTTCTGGTCATAAAAGTAAGCTGGCAATGTTGACAAGCCATCAATCGACGATTTATTTTCATTTTGTTAAAATTGCTGGTTTGCAATTTACCTGGAAAAACTGGTAAAGAAAACAAAGCAGGAGCGGTTGCAGCAACGAAGTGTTGAACAAGTGACTTCAAACACACAAGAGGGGGGTGAATTGTGTTCTTTAGAAAACGATTTAAAATAAGCACTTAAAAAAAAATGTTTTAACCAATTAAAATAAAATGGTTATAAAAGGTTTAAATAAATATAAAAATAAATATGGTGAGATAAAATAAATGACAAACAAAGTAAAAGAGATAAAGGGATGAGAGAAAAGACACAAGAAGTTTATACTAGTTCGGCCTAAAACAACAACGCCTAGTCTAGTCCCCAAGGAAAAGCCCCTTGAGATTTTCACTGCTCTAGCTTTTAATTAGGATAAGCTGGTAACCTTTACAAATAACGAGCACTCTCCAAACAAAACAATCCTTTGTAGAAGAGTCTCTAAAACCAAGAGATATCACCTCTCTTGAAACCTTGGGATCGCACCCAATACAAATAAGAGTTACAATAATTAAATAATACACCAAATGTGTAGATATAACAAATTGAAGCATAAGAACTACAAGATAAACTATGTAGTATAAAAGAGCTCTCAAGATAATAAATTAGCAAGTGTAAAAATAATGAGAGTGATGAATAATGTTTTTGACAATGTTTAGTGCAAATACGAGTTCTGTCAAATGAGCTATAAAAAACTCATATTTATACGACAATGGTAATAAGGTGCAATTAACAAAAAGTAGCCGTTGGAGAATTAATGCAAAACCCATCGTTGACATTATCAAATATGATACTGATAATCCGTTCAAAGTCATAGACGTTGGAGCATTAAAATGAATTATCCCATGTAACAAAATCAATCTCCTTTAATGTCAACGGTAACAATTTTCATGCAAAAGAATTATGCCAAATTGATTTGCATTCTCTACAAAAGATTATTATGGTATATAATTGATTGATGCTTGTTTGAGAAATATAATATGAGTAATTCCGAAAAAGCATATCAAATTATATAAATTAATAATCAATTGTGTAATGAAAATATTTTATGCAAAATGTCAAATCCATGGTAATTTGATTTAGGAAATAATTCAAATCATGCTTAAATATATTTTTAATGTCAAAACCAATTATGCAATTTGTAAAATAAATTATGACTTTTAATGTAAAAATATTTTCATGTAAAATCACATTTAAATGAAAATCATTGTGAGTGTGTGATTTATTTTCATGAGAGCTTTTTCTACTACTTACAAATAGTCCTAAACCAAATAAAAATGAATTCCAAGACTTGAAAGCTTGAATCTTCTTTTCCGCTTTTTGCATAGTTGCTCTCCTAGGACTTCTTTTGTCAATCATCAAAACCAAAGTATTCCTGTCAAGGCATATATTCACATTCTCCCCCTTTTTGATGATGACAAACATCTCATGGTGGGATTTGCTTAATGAAAGGGTTAGATCAATAATAATCATAATAAAATATATAACAGAGAAAAGCGCAGATTTTGCACCCCCTCACTATATGCAAACATTTAAAATCAACTCCCCCTGAAACGCAAATCACATAACTCTCCCCCTTTTGGCATTATCAAAAAGCGGGAAAAGAAGCAAAATGATAAAACAAGGCATATATTCAAGAAAGCACAGCTGCTAAAAATTTCTGGACAGCCCAAAGAAGACCGGTTCTGTGAAAGAAAATAAATGAAGGAGTGAACAATCTGACCTTTTTTTTTTTCAGCCGAAATAGATTATGTTGCCAGCTATAATTTATTTAATGTAGTGTTGTTTGCTGGCCCATTCAGAGTTGTGATCCATTATGTTGTGTATCATGATGGATTTATGTTGCATTTTTGAAACCTGGACATAATGTAATTCCCTATAGCGCTGCACAGCCATGGAATATGCAACTCCATCTTAATCACACAATCAAATATGTGTGAGTTACACAATAGTTTCTTTCCTTTTCTTTATGGACACAAAACCTGCATCGACTTGTAAGCACACTCAACGAAAGAGTCAGTAAGCATAAAATATAAAGATGCAATTACCCAATGCATGATTCATTTAAAATTCCTAATTCATTTCTTATGAGAAAGAAATTTTCTTTAGGCAAAGGCTTAGTAAAAATATCTGCGAGTTGTTTAGATGTTTCTACAAACTCAATCAAGCAATCCCCCTTTTGAACATGATCTCTAATGAAATGGTGCCTAATCTCAATGTGTTTAGTCCGTGAGTGATAAACCGGATTTTTTGTGAGGTTTATGGCGCTAGTGTTATCACACTTAATTGGAACAGCTTTGAGATTTATCCCAAAATCACTCAACTGTTGTTTCATCCAAATAATTTGTGCACAACAACTACCCGCAGCCACGT
Organism: Medicago sativa; assembly: GCF_051527215.1. NCBI lineage: Eukaryota > Viridiplantae > Streptophyta > Magnoliopsida > Fabales > Fabaceae > Medicago > Medicago sativa. The sequence goes on from NC_140753.1 coordinate 9,481,953, forward strand.
ATTCCGCTTCGGCGGTGGACAAAGCGACACTTGCTTGTTTTTTACTATGCCAAGAGACCAAGGCATTTCCAAGCAAGTGGCATGTTCCACTAGTACTTTTCCGATCCATTTTGCAACCAGCAAAGTCTGAATCGGAGTACCCAACCAAAGTGCAATCTGTGCCTTTAGGATACCATAAACCCATATTTTGTGTGCCAATGAGGTATCTCATAATGCGTTTGACCGCAGAGAGATGTGATTCTTTGGGATTAGCTTGAAACCTAGCACACATACAAACACTAAACATAATATCAGGACGACTAACGGTGAGATAGAGAAGAGATCCGACCATACCTCTATACTTACTCTCTTCAACCGACTTACCATCCTCATCTTTATCAAGGTAGCATGCGGTGCTCATAGGAGTTGAGATTTCTTTGGCATTTTGCATTCCAAATTTCTTGAGAAGTTCTTTGCAATATTTGGATTGATTTATGAAAATTCCATCTTTTGTTTGATGAATTTGAAGACCAAGGAAGTAGCGAAGCTCACCCATCATAGACATTTCAAATTCACTTTGCATTATGTTAGAGAAATCCTTACATAAAGATTCATTAGTTGCACCAAAGATAATATCATCCACATAAATTTGAACGAGTAAAATGTCATGCTTTGATTTTTTTTATGAAAAGAGTTGTATCAACTTTTCCTCTTTCAAAATCATTTTCAAGTAAAAATTTGCTTAAACGGTCATACCAAGCTCGAGGTGCTTGTTTCAATCCATACAAGGCCTTTTTTAATTTGTAAACATGATTTGGAAATTCAAAATTTTTAAAACCGGGGGGCTGGTCAACATACACCTCTTCTTGAATATAACCGTTAAGAAAAGCGCTTTTAACATCCATTTGAAAAAGTTTGAAATCCATGATGCAGGAGAAAGCAAGAAGCATGCGAATGGCTTCTAATCTAGCTACGGGAGCATAGGTTTCATCAAAATCTATGCCCTCTTGTTGATTGTAACCTTTAGCAACAAGCCTTGCTTTATTTCTTATAATTACACCATTTTCATCAAGCTTGTTTCGAAAAACCCATTTGGTTCCAATCACTAGATTATCTTTTGGTTTAGGAACAAGTTCCCAAACACTATTTCTCTCAAATTGATTTAACTCCTCTTGCATGGCAAGAGTCCAATGTTCATCAATGATAGCTTCATTGATGTCATTAGGTTCAATTTGAGAGACAAAAGCCATATGGTTACATGCTTGAGTTAAAGAGTTTCGAGTAGTTACCCCTTTTGAAATATCACCTATAATATTTTCAAGTGGATGATTTTTGGAAGCTCTCCATTCTATTGGCAGGTCTTGGTGAGGTGCTTGCGCATTATCTTCCTTACCTTTGTCTTTGTCATCTTGAAGACTCTTTCCCAAAATTTCTGCAACATCATCAACATTTTCTACAACACATTTGGGGTTAGTTTCATCAAAGGTAACGTGTACAGATTCTTCTAGAACTATGAGCTTTGGTGGTAATTACTATGCGCTTTGGTGGTAATTTCTATGGCTCTGATACCACTTGTTGGACAAGTGACTTCAAACACACAAGAGGGGGGTGAATTGTGTTCTTTAGAAAACGATTTAAAATAAGCACTTAAAAAAAATGTTTTAACCAATTAAAATAAAATGCTTATAAAAGGTTTAAATAAATATAAAAATAGATATGGTGAGATAAAATAAATGACAAACAAAGTAAAAGAGATAAAGGGATGAGAGAAAAGACACAAGAAGTTTATACTAGTTCGGCCTAAAACAACAAGGCCTAGTTTAGTCCCCAAGGAAAAGCCCCTTGAGATTTTCACTGCTCTAGCTTTTAATTAGGATAAGATGGTAACCTTTACAAATAACGAGCACTCTCCAAACAAAACAATCCTTTGTAGAAGAGTCTCTAAAACCAAGAGATATCACCTCTCTTGAAACCTTGGGATCGCACCCAATACAAATAAGAGTTACAATAATTAAATAATACACCAAATGTGTAGATATAACAAATTGAAGCATAAGAACTACAAGATAAACTATGTAGTATAAAAGAGCTCTCAAGATAATAAATTAGCAAGTGTAAAAATAATGAGAGTGATGAATAATGTTTTTGACAATGTTTAGTGCAAATACGAGTTCTGTCAAATGAGCTATAAAAGACTCATATTTATACGACAATGGTAATAAGGTGCAATTAACAAAAAGTAGCCGTTGGAGAATTAATGCAAAACCCATCGTTGACATTATCAAATATGATACTGATAATCCGTTCAAAGTCATAGACGTTGGAGCATTAAAATGAATTATCCCATGTAACAAAATCAATCTCCTTTAATGTCAACGGTAACAATTTTCATGCAAAAGAATTATGCCAAATTGATTTGCATTCTCTACAAAAGATTATTATGGTATATAATTGATTGATGCTTGTTTGAGAAATATAATATGAGTAATTCCGAAAAAGCATATCAAATTATATAAATTAATAATCAATTGTGTAATGAAAATATTTTATGCAAAATGTCAAATCCATGGTAATTTGATTTAGGAAATAATTCAAATCATGCTTAAATATATTTTTAATGTCAAAACCAATTATGCAATTTGTAAAATAAATTATGACTTTTAATGTAAAAATATTTTCATGTAAAATCACATTTAAATGAAAATCATTGTGAGTGTGTGATTTATTTTCATGAGAGCTTTTTCTACTACTTACAAATAGTCCTAAAACAAATAAAAATGAATTCCAAGACTTGAAAGCTTGAATCTTCTTTTCCGCTTTTTGCATAGTTGCTCTCCTAGGACTTCTTTTGTCAATCATCAAAACCAAAGTATTCCTGTCAAGGCATATATTCACACGAAGATGTTGCAATAATCTGTGGAGGAGTGATAGGCTGGCTGTGTGTTGATGCTGCTTACTTTGCAGAACTCACATGTGCAGGCTTCCCTTAACAAAAAAAACTGGACAAACTGGTAGTTGCTTGGTTATGGTTTTAAATCCAACTCAAAATTGGTTTGATTTTGCTTTGGTGCAAGTAGAAGGCTGTCTTTGTGTTTTTGTAGTTTTGATGAAATATGCCTTCATACCATGTTCTGTACTCACTGAAGGATTCGCCAACACTTCGGTATGCATAAATAACAAATTAATAGTGACATGAGAATAGGATTCAACTCAACAAGTGGGGCATTATTTGTGTTGAATACACGGTTTTACTAAAAATGTTCAAAAGGAATTATGCAACATATATGCATTTCAAATTCAACTTACACCGTGAGTCATAAGTGAACCTTGCTCAAATCCATTCCACCAAAAAGTTATTCTAATTTTTCCAAATCAGTGTCTGTCAATCAGCTAATAACTCTAAACACAAGTAGCTAGTTACAACCACAACTCTAAGAATCTAGTATAAAGGACGCAAAAATTTTTAGTTTAAAAACTCTTGGCATCAGAACAAATCTTTATTCAGATTCTAGTACTTTTCTTCTGCAAATTATATCAAGAGCCTTCCAAGAATAGGAGGCTTATGAAATCTATATAAAGGACACAAGTCATAATATTGTAGCACACATAAACCATAACCATACTAAATCCAAACTGTATCAAAAGTTCTAATAAAAGACCATGTCAAAAATGAGTTTCCTAAAGTTTCATGGTAGCTTTTCAGCCAAACCAACCTCTCCACCAAAAAATATAGCTCAAAAGAACAGCTTCAAGTCGAGACAAACATTGATTACCGAAATGAGTTTCCAACCAAACAAAGATGAAATGAAATGGGTGTTCGAGAAATTTGACACAAACAAAGATGGCAAGATTAGTCTAGAAGAGTATAAAGCAGCTGCAAAAGCTTTGGATAAGGGGATTGGGGATACTGATGCAGTGAAAGCCTTTAAAGCCATGGACTCTGACAAAGATGGCTTCATAGACTTTAAAGAGTTCATGGAAATGTTCAATGGAGAGGGTAGTAAGATAAAAGAAGAGGAGATTAAGAGTGCTTTTCAAGTATTTGATATAAATGGTGATGGGAAAATCAGTGCTGAGGAATTGTCTCAAATATTTAAGAGGTTAGGAGAGAGTTGTAGCCTTAGTGCTTGTAAGAAAATGGTGAAAGGTGTTGATGGTGATGGAGATGGTCTTATAGATTTGAATGAGTTTACAAGGATGATGATGAATGGCAAGAAATGTGCCTAAGTGATTATATTACTCCGAGATAGAGGAGAATAATCTGGTTTAGTGTTTCTCATGATTTTGTCTATCTTAAATATATCTAGTTTTGTTAGTTTTGTTTTTCTTTTATGAGTGATGAATAATTTTTTTTGGTTAAATGCTTGGTGATTTTCATTCTTTGATAGTTACTCGTTTCTTGTTTTGATACAAATATATTCAATGTTATTCTGTCTTTTGATTCTATGTCCTTTTTTTTTTTTAATAAATGATGTATGTAGTCTATATATAGACCACATACATAATTTATTGAATGAACCTAAAAAGTCAACTTTTGCTTATAATAGTGACCGGAGGGAGTATTCATAAACTTCTAATTAATGCATATATTCAGAAACTATGCAGCTACCTCAATGAGTTCCCCCAATTGCTTATCTCCACCGAACTTTACATATATTTCATTTTCATGTGCTTTTCAAAGCATCCATCTACTAAACTAAATATAAAAACCATTGTCTGTTTTTTTTACCATTTTACCCTTGTGGGGGTATTTTGGTAAATTAGTAATTCATGCTTTTCCCCTATATATATGGAGTGGTATGAAAAAAAATCAGTTCAAAACTTCTCTCTCTATCCCATCGTTTCTCTCCTTATCCCATGGTTTCTCTCCTTTTTCTCTGCAACTCTCTCCGATGACCACCCATCGGAACGGCGACAACAACCGGCAACCGCCATCTCTCATTGACCAGAAAATCAATCTCAGTCTCAATCTCTCCCGAGAATCCATTCTTCTCCGTCACGACTGCGGAACACGGCGGCGCCGGTGAGGATGATTAAGAGAGAGACGGCCAGATGACGAAGGTAATTTCCAATCTAAAGCCATGCATGTCGTTTTTGTTTTCGTCCTCCGGTCGGCCGAAAAAATTGTCCCGTTTTGGCTAACAATCGTGTTGTTCTTGAGATGTCTTCTATGGATCCTCTATCTTCTTCTTCCGCTTCTTCTTCTGCCTTTCCGGATCAACAACCTCCTAATCTCAGGTATATTCACGCTCCTTGAATCTTTCTGGATGATGATCTCAGTTATTTTGTTTCGGTTTTGTAGTTGTTTTTCCTGGATTTTTTTTAATCGATGGTTATTTTAAAATTTTATGCTGTTGATTAGATACATTGATAAGAAAATTTGTGTTTTTTAGGGTTTTATTTTGATTTTGAGGTGGTTTTTGCACGTGGGTCGTTTTTGTTTGTGTTTTAGAATTGAATTGAATGGAGTGGTTCTAGGGTTTTGAAAGTGGTTTTGTTGAATTGAATTTGATTGTGGATTTGGGTTTTTTTTTTTGTCGGTTTCTGGAATTTTTTCTAAAGGTTGAGTCTTTTGGGGAATTGAAATTGAAAGAAGGTACACTGTTGGATACAAGACTGAAATTTGAGTCCAAGTTTTCTCCTAAATGGCTTGTGTGAAATTGGGTTCCAAAGCTGACTTTGTAATCTCAAGGGTTATTAATAATAAAAAAAAATGTGTAGAATTTCATACCTTGGTTTACTTTCATTTGTATGTATTCACCATAGTCTTCAATCTAAAGTAGATGAAAATTTATCCATTAACTTCGCAAGTATTGGCAGATAATGATGCATTTGAAAAGAAGTAGAGCTAACTATACTAACTACTAACTCTGCAGACACAGCCACAGACAAGATAATGATGCATTTGAAAAGAAGTAGAAAGATTCATTTTTTGTTAATGAAAATGTTTTTTTTTTTTTGTAGGAGCTGTACAAGATTGATGCTTATACACAGACAAGAATGGATCCTCAAATAATTGTTGATAAATTCAAAGAACATCATATGGTATTAAATTCGTTGTTATGAATCTCTATCACTACTGATTTTGAATTGTGATTTGATTCTGACTGTTCTCTTTGCTACTTGGTTGAAAATTTTACATTTCTATTGTGCAGCCTCAACAGTGAAAGTTGAACTGCAGCAGACTTCCTCTGAGATATTGGAAAAAAGATATTTCTGTTCTTTCCGAGGAGAAAGAGCAGGCTCAAGTATCTAGAGTTGCTGCAGAGACAGAGTTAGAGCGAATTAGAGATGCAGCAGACAGGCAGACAAGAAAACTATCAGAGGCCAGCAGTACCATAAAGGATTTAGAATTTGAACTATCTCAGGTTGAAAGTAAGGTAAATTTATTGACCCAAAAAAATAATGCTGATCAAGTTGTCAAGACTGAATTGGAAGCTGGATTGAAGAAGCTACAAGATGAAGCAGCAAATAATGCTAGCAAGTTGGTAGGTTCCTCTGAAACTATAAAATCACTGGAAGATGCATTGTTGAAGGCGCAAGATGATATTTCTACCCTGGAAGATGCAAATAAAATTGCCAAACAGGAGATATCTTCGCTCAGTTTTTAAGTTAAATTCATACATGGATGAGTTAGCTGGAAAGAATGGCAGCTTAGAGAACAAATCTCTAGAGCTCATTGGATTCCTTAATGATCTTCAAGTGCTTATGAAAGACGATACTCTATTTCTTAGGATAAAACAATGCTTTGAGAGAAAATGTGAGACCCTGAAGAATGTGGATCTCATTGTGAGCAAAGTAAGAAACCATATTTCCCTGTCCGCTAAGGATTCTAGAGGGCACCTTGAGATGGAGGTAACATTCTTATTATCCTTTTTTAGCTGTTGTTATTTTCTCAAGTTGTGTATTTGATACTGTTTTGATTTAATCTACATATATTTGCCATCTAAATCTTTCGAACACTATGATATGTGTCCACAGCCCTCACTTTACTTCTGTTTTATTTATTCTAAAATGTATTCTTCATTCACTCACCACTGATATGCTTTTATGGATACATTGAGTGAAAAGAAAAACACCTTGAAAACACCTAATACAACATAGTAGTTTGTGACTACCCTTTTTTGGACAGGTGTGCTTCCATACAAGCAATAGAGACCGACTCTTGTGCAAAAACTAAGGAATTGATCTCATATTGGATACTTCTTTCCTTAATTTACCTCTTTGAATATGCTTTTATGAACCTTCTTCTATGGTAGTTTTTTTGTCTTCCCTCAAATATGGAAAGAACCTTGGTATTACCACGGACACCGTGAATTTGGTGAAATCACGGACACTGGTTTTGTTGAATCTTGATAATTTAGCTTTTGCCAAAATTACAATGACGTAACTAGATTCTCCCAAATTCATCGGCAATTCAAATATGTATTAAGAAATTAAGAATGACCAAGTTCATTTTTTTCACCAAGAATGAGTACCTGATTTGAACTTGAGATTAATCAATGCACTTTTAATGTGCCAAATTTTTAATTGAGATTATTAGGGCATGAAATTCCTTCTGGGATGTCTTTTTCCCCATAAGAAAAGAAATGTTGCAAATTGCACCTTTTTTGTGTTATTTTAAAACCAATATTAAGGTAGTTTTTAACTACTTCATTACCATGTCTGACATCAGGTTTCAGCTCTGGCCGTACATTAAGCTAATGACCATCTTATGGCTCATCATACCGGATTTTGGACGAACTTCTTATGTTTATAACTACCTTATTCGCTCCATGAAACCACAAATAGTCACATGGAGGTTAAATAGCTACTGGAGAGATTGTTTTGCTGAGAAAGATAACTTTTTACTGCATGCAGAGAGATATATGAAAGAGAATGGAACTGAAACCTTACAGAAACTCATTGCTAGCAAGGTAATTACAGCTAAAAATGTGAAAATACTATAACCTAAGAAGAATTATATAGGGAAGCATGTATGTGTTTATGATAACTCTATATCTGCATTGGCAATTGAAAATTTTAGCTAATTCTGTTTTTTTTTTTTTAATATTGAAGAACACAATGTGTATGCCTGCTGTAGAAGCGACAAAGGAAACCATAGGTACTAATAGTAAAGAAATATTTAAGGTAAAGTTTTTGGTGTTAAGTTCTTGTATGAGTGGATTCTACCTGTCTTAGTCTCATGGTGACATTTAGAGTGCTTAATGAGGGAGCTTAATCCTGTGCAGAAAAATGGAGAAAGACTCCAAGTAAAATACAAAGACATCAAAGATTTGGAGGCTATTGAGAAAAAAGATTTTCCTGCAACCAAGCAAGTAAGGATTCATTCATATTCACTGCAAGTAGAAATCTCCGAAGGACAAATAATTTTTAGACTTGATTTCAGTCACAATGTCAGATGATTTACTTGAAATATGTGTTTCTTTGTTGGCCAAGCTGAAAGAGTTGGACCTCTTTCATAAATTACAATTTCTACCTGCATACATAGCAGAAATTCTTTGAGGAAATTTTATTTGAATAATTGCAATCTTTTTCGAGAAATTAGAAGGATTCATCACGTGTAGGAGCATTCCCTCATAAGGCTGCACATCCTTGAAAGATTTAGACCTCACACTTCTTGCTGCATACACCAGAGATTTTAACTTCTTCAGATTCAGTGGAATCTGTAAGGATTCTTAATGACACAAATGCTCCAAGCCTAAGTGAAGAGGCTATGCAAGCTTTGCAAATAGTGTAAGACTTCATCTTCATTGATGCTTCAGTTCTATTGCAACCTGCTTAGGTTACCTCTCTAATTTTTCTGCAGATGATGATTACATATCAGGAGAAATGTGAACACTGATACAAGAGCCTTGATGGAGTTCAAAACTGGAGTAAGGAATAAAATGAATCAGGTATGATAATTGATTCTGAATTGCTGCAAGCCGATTAATCACCATATGATCAGCTTCCGACGTACATAGCATAATAAAGTATTTGTAAGCTTTCTTTCAACAATTTACTTTATTTATCTGCAAAGCTAAATCCAAAATACTTGCACAACGACTTTTATGTTTCATAATAATTATTTGACAATAAAAATGAGTTTTGTGAGTGTAAATAAGAATATTTGACTTTATAATTTGAAGTACTTGATCCAATTGTTGTTTTATTACTTTATAATTTGAAGTACTTGATCTGATTATTGTTTCTTGCTTCATTGTCAAAAATTCAGATGGTTAGTTGTTTGATTACATTGCTAAATATGCAATATTGTTTGTGTGGTTTTCTTTCCTTTGATATGATTGATTTCTCATCGAGTTCGCAGACGACAATTACCGAAAATGAGCCAAAACAATTGATGTTGAAGTCATCATCATCTGAAGCAAAGGAAATGTTGCAGAATAATAATTAGATGAATCAAAAGTCTTCATATATAGGTGTGAGAAAAAGACCTAGGGGAAAATATGCAGCAGAGATCAGAGACACAACAAGAAGATGAAGAAGGGTTTGGCTTGGAACATTTGATAGTGTTGAGGATGCTGCTTTGGCTTACGATCAAGCTGCATTTTCAATGAGAGGTAATAATGTTGTGCTCAATTTTTCTGTTCAGAGGGTCAAAGGATCTTTGCAAGAGATTCAATATGATTGCAGAGGGGTTTTCACATGAACTTGCACTCAAGGAGAGACACTGTGAACAAAGAAAGATGTTATCCAAAGGTGTAAATAATAAAGCAGGGAAACAAGATCAATCAGAGGGATTAAGTGTCTTGGTGTTAGAAGACTTGGGAGTTGAATATCTTGAGCAACTTCCAACAATATCTGATAATCAAAGTACAAGCAGCAGCAACTTACGATCAAGTTGTATGTAATTTTTATTACTTCTTTTTAATTGATGCAATAATTCTTTTTACTTGAACTAATATTATTACTTATGAAGAACTATCCAATGTAATTTTGGATCAATTGGTTGTGATTACTTTATGATAAAAACTTATATTTCAGAAAATTTGGTCGATTACAATAAATACTAACTATGTTCTGCTTTAGGAGCCATCGTCGAGAAATCATGTGAGTTAAAATTTGGTTGATTCACTCCTCTCTTTGGTGTGATTTAAAATTTACTTTGAAACAAAATCTTATCATAGATTGTCTTTCATTATATATGGTATTCTTCAAAGGTTTATTTAATTTTGGTTGGGGAAGATCTTTTCTATGTTGTCCTTACCTTCTGCAGTGCAACTAATTTCCTCATTTCTACATTTTACAGGTGAAACAATAATTTTGATACTCTTTGGATTATGTACAGCTCATAGAGGATACTTTTGGTGGTTCTAACTTCTCTAAATATATAATAGGTAATAATGCTTAAGTTGTCTGCTATATTGTTGAGTTGATAAGTTTTACTCTAAACTTTTATACAGTTGAGCTTATTTTGAGGTTTTAGTGTTTCTAACTTCTCTAAATATATTCTTTAGGCTGTTAGTGCTGTTTTAGAGCTATATAAGGCTTCACAAGTCATTATACATCCTGATGAATCAATTTTGGTTAAACAAAGTTCTTGGACAAGACATTTTTTGGAGCAAGATTCTTCCCCTTACCAATTATACGCTGATAAACTTCAGATTTATGTTGATAACGAGGTAGTTTATTGTCTCAATCTTTCATAATAATAACATATATACAATCAGTAGGTGTAAATCGCGGCCATGGCGTGTGTTTTTTTTTTTTCAACAGCCATAGACAATTTGTAAAGGGATGTCCGCCATAGCGCCACTATATGGCCATAGGCGTCAATGACATGTTTATATTGCGGATTTTAGCATCAGTGTAGACAATATTACAATCTATCCTGAATACTGCAATGTTCTTGCACATTATAATAGGTCAGTGGAGCATTGCAATGCAAACGAAACAAGGACTTTGAAAACATCATACAAGTGTGCCATTATTTTCATTCCTCTTTTGTGGTCAACTTTTTTAATGTTTTTATGAAACAGATGTTGCAATCTTGCAAGCAAAGAAATTCTGAAGTTAGCAGTAGGAGATTTCAATCTCTGCCAATCAATACACAATCAAGAATTGAAACAACTTGAAAGGTAAATAGTTTTCTTTTTATTCTTTTTAAAATTCACAAACTACATATGTCTTGGTGGAAAATAATAAAGAAAAATTACTATCGTCTTTGTAATGCAAACCATAACCAAAATTACCGAACAACTTTAGCTTTATTTTTAAAGTTCTTTTATTAGTTTCAATTTTAAAATAGCTTTTAGTTCCAAAATAAAGCTGGTAATACAAAGCCTATATTTTTTGTAGAAAGTTAATCCAAAAATGTGTCATCAATATAATGTCATGGACTTTGGCTAAAAATTCTGCAAAAGAACCATGTATTTTACCAAGCTAGATATATAACTGTTTTCTATCAAATGCAGGTGGATTGTTGAAAATAGACTAGACAAATTAAAATTTGCAAGGCACGGGTTGTTAATTTACAAAATGTAAAATGATGTATTACCAGGTTAGCTCAAGGAACGGGTTGTTAAAATACCTCAAAATGTAAAATGATGTATGTATTTGATGTAACCAAAATGAGATATTTCTATTATCTCATAAATATGTAAGCATCTAATATATCTTTATTTTAATTTTCAACAGAAATATCTCTTTTGTTCATTCTTAATTCAATTTTGCTCATTTAAATCACGATATGTAATCAATGTTTTTGCTAGGCTAGAGAACCTCACAGTTTTTTTTTTGCGGCATCTAATATGTAATCGTAATTTGCACATTATTGGTTCCCTTATTGATTCCAATTAATTTCATCTTAATTATTATGATGTTTTCCTTGTCTCATGAACAAAATATATGCTCTTTTCATGAATCAAAACTTGGTAAGGCTTTCATAAATATTTTGATAAAGATTTCTAATGTAAACAACGAAAGGTAGTGGTTACTTTTGAAATTGAAGACGATGGGATCGTTTCGGAAATTTAACTTTCTAATCCATCGAACACAACTACTTTAGAATCTATCTTGTATAACTTCTGTTTTGGTTTCATTTAAGATAGACCTGTCTAGGATTTAATATGCTATAAATCATGGCTTTTTATATTTATAAGCATGTAATATCTATGTTCGCAATCAGTTCACTTTTAAGCGTTAACAAATGTGATTGCCAACAAAATTATCCGAAAAAAAAAAAGCAATCCATCCCGTGCGAAGCACGGGTTGACAACTAGTTAGCAATACAAAATGACAAGGTATAATTATAATTAAATTGCTGAAAAATGAATCTTCTTAAGATGATTGCTAATTGGAGATTAAAATTTGTCCCTATAGAAGGGTAAGGAGCCAACTTGAGTGCAATTAATGTGTCTATATTTTGTGTGTTAATATTACCAATTGTCATTTGTTTGAATGTGTATTAAATTTGATTTTTCGTATTTCAAGACAAAATTAGTAGTATTAATTAAGGTTATGTTTAGGAAAAAAATAATAAATGCATCTAATAATTTAAAAAAAAAATATTTAAAAACAAATTTTTAATCAAATAAATGCTTATGTATATGATTTAGGGAGTACACTCCTATGACACAATTAAATTAAAAAAATTATTAGTAGGATTTTTATTTTCTTGTTGACGGAATTAATATAAGGGAAAAGTTAACTTATGTCCAGCACAAATTAATGAATCAAATATAGTAATTTTTTGTTAGAATGTATGCATTAAATTAAATATTTGAATTTGTAACAAATAGAATGCTGAAAACTTGAGGGAACATTTTTATTTTTGAATTTATTAATGTGCCTTAAGTGCACAAGTTAGTAGGGTAACACTTGGGGGATATAGAATTGGTGATATTAGTCAATCACAATGTCGCAATCATTTTGAGAAAGAAAAAAGTCATTTGTAATATGGTGGTTAATCAATATCAGGAATGTCATCGATTCAATTCCATGTCATTCAAGTGTTATCTAGTTAACATCACCTTACTATTAATATGAGTAGGATAGGATGTATACTTACCTCTTTTGTTGTACTCTTGACAAGGTGAACTCTCAACATTCATTCTCGTTGCACCCACGCGCCGCTGTCGGAAATGGCATCTCAAGGTAACGCTAACGATGTCGATGGCCAAAACGACACCGGCTGGTCTCAGCAACTTACGGTGGAAACGATCTCAAAGAAGCACCAATTGTCAACCTCCACCGGAACCCTAACTTTACCACCACCGTCGCTCTCTTCATCTTCCAACACTCTTCAAATGTCACCACCGCTACCCACTCTTCCATTTGAGCTGATAACAGAAATTCTATGCAGGATTCCCGTTAATTTCCTGATGGCACTCAAATGTGTCTGCAAACCATGGAATTCACTAATTTCCTCCGATCGCAAGTTTGCCAGAAAACACCTTGGCATTTCAAGAATGAACCCCAAACTCATTTTAAACTTAACAAACTCACCCGATTTCTCTCACGTAGTTTATCCTCTCCGTTCTTTCTTCACCAATGATAATGGGACTATCGAGGGCGGCTCACATATCAACTGTCCTCTCTACAGTCAAGACAAGTCTACTAGCATAGTTGGTTCTTGCGACGGTATCCTTTGTTTAACCCAAATAAAGACTCAAAACTTTGTTCAACCTGCCTTGTGGAACCCTTCCACTAGAAAATGCAACTTACTACCCACTTGCTATATACCACAGCAAAATCATGGTATGAACGGATTTGTTGAGACAGTATATGGCTTTGGCTATGATCATTTCACTGATAACTACAAACTTGTTGCTGTTTTTATTTATATACGTAAAGGTGATGATAGTAGTCGTTATGCTGTTTACAAAACTCAAGTTATGGTTCATACTTTGGGTACTGATTCTTGGAGATTCATACAGGACTTTCCTTCTCTAATTTTTGGTTCCGATTATCTTCAATCTGGAAAATTTGTAAGTGGCACACTTAATTGGTTGGTGCTACCATCTGATTCCAATACTTTGTTGCCCATTATTTCTCTTGATTTGGGGACAGAATCCTATCAAGAGATTTTGCATCCTGATTATGGGGCAGAAATGATTACTTTTACCTTGGGGGTTTTGAGGGATTGCCTGTGCATCCTTGCGAAAAGTGAAATTCAAATGGTTTCTGATATTTGGCTAATGAAGGAATATGGAAAAAGGGAGTCTTGGACTAAATTGGTCAGTGTTCCTTACATGGAATTCACCGATTATTACCCCTGCATTAATCAAGCACTTTATATTTCTGAGGATGATCAAGTGCTGCTGGAGTTTATGAATGCGTTGCAATTGGAGTTGGTTGTTTATGATCCTATAAATAGTTCTTTGAAGATTCAAGATATTGAAAATTTCAATAATTTGAGGCTACCAGAAATCTACATTGATAGTTTGATATCACCTTGTTCTTAATGTTAGGTATGTATGTGCTATACCATTTGTGCATTAAATTCAACTGCAACTTTGTCAAACTTCGGTTCTTGTTATGTTTTATATATTTTTACTTAATCAATAGCATCTTAATGGATCGTTGTTAATTACCGATCGATATGTCCAACTTGTGTTTGTTTCATTTATCTGTTTGTTGGAGTTATTGGTTCCTTCGTTGTGCATTACATTTTATACAACTCATGATCATGCATTGCATTAAAATGATTAGTGTTTTAATTTTCTAAGATAAGAATAAGTATACAGATGTATACCCTTGTTTGCTAACTTATATGCTACCTGTTGCACAAATCTTGATGTGGTAGAAGTAAAAAAATTAACCTTCTTTATCAGTAGTTAAACCTCAGAAGGGAGATTTTTCAGAACCTCGTCTACGTCTTGTTTGACCATCATAATATATGTGTGATAATGATTCTCTATGCTCCTCTCCTTCGCCCTCATTTTCATTTCCTCATCTGCTTTGGCATTATTACTAATCATTTTCCTCATCTGCTGTGACCTCTATATCTCGATTCGGATCTCTTTATCTTTGCTCTATAAAACTGTTTTTGCCAAGTTTGTTCACCATTTAGTTTACACCAATTTGTATATGGTTATTGTAAAGTATTTATAAAATAAAAAACATCAATTTGATTTTCCACTCATCATTCTTTGTGCAGTTTGGAGGGATTCTAACAACTGAGATCTTGGCATTCTTTGAGACGTAAGTTCTCTTAAAATTACTTGAATGGCTATATTTGTAATATGGATTTCTCTTGGCTAGTTACGATAATTAGAGCAATGCTATATCTCTAGAAAAATAACATCAAGAATTCTTCAAGAATAAAGAATAGCCAATCACAATGCACTATTTGCCACAATTCAAGGAGGTGTGGCTGAAAAATAGGAAGTGGACAAATAAATCATCCAATTAAAATTTGCCAACTATGTCTTGAAAAATTCTTGAAGCTATTTTTCTTGAGAAGTAGCATTTTCCTTATTTTAAATCCATGGGTGCATGAGAAATCAAAAGTGGGTGTAATTAAAATGGATTTTACTGTTGCGGGATCAGGGAGACATATTAAGTTCAATTTAAAAAAGATATTGTTCTAGCAAAACAGGGTGACATCACATTGCTGCTTACTTTGCACAACTCACATGAGCAGGCCTCCCGTAAAAAAAACTGGACAAATTGGTAGTTGAATGTTAGAATTTGGCTGTATGAGGGGCTATTTTGCCTATGTTATGAATAACATAATAGGTTAACATTCAGGCTTAATATAAAACGATAACAAATTAATGTGTATAGGATGTTTTCTTTGACTTATTGAGACACTAAAACCTGAACTATCAATGGCGTGCGAATAGGGGAGTACATTATTATTCCTTTCGTCGTTGTACAATATTGCTAATTTCTTTTAGTTTATAAAATTCCTGCTGATGGGATTCATCTTTTATGTGAGTGTGATTTTGTCCCTGTTTTTTTCTTTCTTGAGAGTTGCATTTAAGAATTTTTTAAATTGCAGGTTGTGAAGGAGCCCTTTGATGCATCTTTTGGCAATACTGCAGATGATTATTGTGCCCGTAGACATTGGAGAATGCTCATGTATTTCCTTTCTTTCGTTTATTTTATTGTAAGACTTGGAGGCTAGAACTTATTTCCTATTTTGCTTTATGTCCTGTTTGAATGCTAGATCTGTTATGTTGAGCTATCGAGACTAGAACTTATTTGCTATTTGAATTATATTATGTTTGAAATGTTAGTAGCAATGAACTTTGATGATCAGTAATGAATTTGTGTTTAATTCTGTGCATTCTTCTATGTTCTACTTTTCTTTTGTAGTGCTTGAATTGTTTTGCTAGACTTTGACGTAGCGAGTATACCCGCTACACCGTTATAGCGTTTTGGGGATGGCCGCTATGCTACAGTCTTAATATCAATATATATAATAGGCTATAGGGTTAAATTGGAACAGCATGACCCGGTGAATTGAATAAAACTATTTGCCAGTGACTGTCATTTTAAAGATGAATGGCGAATAAGAAACAAGAAGTATGCACATTTTTAAAACTGGAAATTTTAAACCTGGTTTTGTACAAATTTGTAGTTTACAAAAAACCAGTTACTAAGTTCACACCATGTTTTGGAAAAAAATAGTTTTTAAATTGATTCCCAAAACCAACCTGATTTTATAAGGGGCTTGGTTATGGTTTTAAATTCAACTCAAAATTGGTTTGATATTGCTTTGGTGTAAGTAGAAGTCTGTCTTTGTGTAGTTTTGATGAAATATATGCCTTCACAAAATGTTCTGTACTCGTTGAAGGATTCGCCAACACTTTGGTATACATAAATAACGGGTTAATTAAGTTTTTGGTCCCTATAAATATCTGCAGTTTTGTTTTTAGTCCCTATAAAAATAAATCACACTTTTTAGTCCCTACAAAATTTTTCGTTAGTGCTTTTAGTCCCTATAAAATTTTCCGTCAGCATTTTTAATCCCTATAAAAAATTTCCATCAACATTTTTGGTCCCTAAAATGCTTAAGGAAAATGTCACAGGGACTAAAAAGTGTGATTTTATTTTATAGGGACTAAAAACAAAACTGTGAATATTTATAGGGACTAAAAACTTAATTAACCCATAACAAATTAATAGTGACATGAGAATAGGATTCAACTCAGCAGCAAGTGGGACATTATTTGTGTTGGATACACGGTTTTACTAAAAGTTCAAAAGGAATCATCCAACATATATGCATTTCAAATTCAACTTACACCGTGAGTCATAAGTGAACCTTGCTCAAATCCATTCCACCAAAAAGTTATTCTAATTTTTCCAAATCAGTGTTTATAAATTATCTAATAACTTTAAATTAAAGGAGCTAGTTACAACCACAACTCTAAGAATCTAGTATAAAGGACACATACTTTTAGTTTAAAAACTCTTGGCATAAGAACAAATCTTTATTCAGATTCTAGTACTTTTCTTCTGCAAATTATATCAAGAACCTTACTAAGAATAGGAGGCTTATGAAATCTATATAAAGGACACAAGTCATAATATTGTAACACACATAAACCATAACCATACTAAAGCCTAATTGTATCAAAAGTTCTAAAAAAAAAAAAAAAAACCATGTCAAAATTGAGTTTCCTAAAGTTTCATGGTAGCTTTTCAGCCAAGCCAACATCTCCACGAAAAAATATAGCTCAAAAGAACAGCTTCAAGTCGAGACAAACATCGAGTTCCGAAATGAGTTTCCAACCAAAGAAAGATGAAATGAAATGGGTGTTTGAGAAATTCGACACAAACAAAGATGGCAAGATTAGTCTGGAAGAGTATAAAGCAGCTGCAAGAGCTTTGGATAAGGGGATTGGGGATACTGATGCAGTGAAAGCATTTAAGGCCATGGACTCTGACAAAGATGGCTTCATAGACTTTAAAGAGTTTATGGAAATGTTCAATGGAGAGGGTAGTAAGATAAAAGAAGAGGAGATTAAGAGTGCTTTTCAAGTATTTGATATAAATGGTGATGGGAAAATCAGTGCTGAGGAATTGTCTCAAATATTTAAGAGGTTAGGAGAGAGTTGTAGCCTTAGTGCTTGTAAGAAAATGGTGAAAGGTGTTGATGGTGATGGAGATGGTCTTATAGATTTGAATGAGTTTACAAGGATGATGATGAATGGCAAGAAATGTGCCTAAGGAATAATATTTTTTTCCGGTATAGAGGAAAATAATATGATTTAGTGTTTCTGAAGTTTTTGTTTATCTCTAATATATCTAGTTTTTTGTTTGTTTGTTTTGTTTTTCTTTTATGAGCGATGAATAAGTTTTTTTGGTTAAATGCTTTGGTGATTTTCATTCTTTTGATAGTTAGTGGTTTCATGTTTTGATACAAGTATATTCAATGTTATTTTGTCTATTGTTTCTATGTCCTTTTTTTTATACTTGATCTACTAATCCTAAATATAAACAAAAAATTGCTACTAAGAAAAATCATTCTCATAATCGTAACTGATTTAAAAGGTCCTATTTTTTAAATTGGTTGTTGTTAAATTGGTTCAATGCTCTTTTTAACTGATTTAGTGTGTTTGGTTATTCGATAGGGGCTGAAAGTGATTTCAAACATATAAACTTGATTTTGATATGGTTTGCTGATGTTAATTGGAATTGATTTTCCCTTTAAAATTGATTATAACTTGAAACTATGATTTATAGCTTTTGATTCCAAATGTAATTTTTACATTTAAATTTATTGTTCAATTCATTTTAAGTGAAAGTATCCAAATATAAATAACTTCACATACAAGTTACAACTTACAACTTAGCATTTAACTAAAATTAATTTTGCAAAATCAATTCATTCAAAATTATTGTTTATCAACGCAGAGCATGACAATGGGGCGGGGTGGGGACGGGTTTTACATTCCCCGTTCGCATACCCAATTCTCATATACTTACCTGTTACCCTACCCATATCCAACGGGGATGAGAAATTGAACCTCATCCCCGTCCCCGACGGGTTCGGGTATCCCCGCCCCATACCCGTCCCCACATTGAATAATTTTTTTATATAAAAAATAGAAGTTTTTTTGCAACCCCTAGAGAAAAATAGAAGTTTTTTTGCAACCCCTAGAGAAATATTGTAATGCATTATCCAAAAATATGTTTACTTTAACATTTGTTAGACCGATTAATTTAGTTGTTCCTTTAAATATCAATGGTAGTTTTTATAACACGGCAATTATCAAACAAATTAACTTGGCATATCAACATAAAGGACACATACTTTTAGTTTAAAAACTCTTGGCATAAGAACAAATCTTTATTCAGATTCTAGTACTTTTCTTCTGCAAATTATATCAAGAGCCTTCCAAGAATAGGAGGCTTATGAAATCTATATAAAGGACACAAGTCATAATATTGTAGCACACATAAACCATAACCATACTAAATCCAAACTGTATCAAAAGTTCTAATAAAAGACCATGTCAAAAATGAGTTTCCTAAAGTTTCATGGTAGCTTTTCAGCCAAACCAACCTCTCCACCAAAAAATATAGCTCAAAAGAACAGCTTCAAGTCGAGACAAACATTGATTACCGAAATGAGTTTCCAACCAAACAAAGATGAAATGAAATGGGTGTTCGAGAAATTTGACACAAACAAAGATGGCAAGATTAGTCTAGAAGAGTATAAAGCAGCTGCAAAAGCTTTGGATAAGGGGATTGGGGATACTGATGCAGTGAAAGCCTTTAAAGCCATGGACTCTGACAAAGATGGCTTCATAGACTTTAAAGAGTTCATGGAAATGTTCAATGGAGAAGGTAGTAAGATAAAAGAAGAGGAGATTAAGAGTGCTTTTCAAGTATTTGATATAAATGGTGATGGGAAAATCAGTGCTGAGGAATTGTCTCAAATATTTAAGAGGTTAGGAGAGAGTTGTAGCCTTAGTGCTTGTAAGAAAATGGTGAAAGGTGTTGATGGTGATGGAGATGGTCTTATAGATTTGAATGAGTTTACAAGGATGATGATGAATGGCAAGAAATGTGCCTAAGTGATTATATTACTCCGGGATAGAGGAGAATAATCTGGTTTAGTGTTTCTCATGATTTTGTCTACCTTAAATATATCTAGTTTTTTGGTTTGTTAGTTTTGTTTTACTTTTATGAGTGATGAATAAATTTTTTGGTTAAATGCTTGGTGATTTTCATTCTTTGATAGTTACTCGTTTGTTGTTTTGATACAAATATATTCAATGTTATTCTGTCTTTTGATTCTATGTCCTTTTTTTTTTACACTTGATCTACTAATCCTAAATATAAACAAAAAATTGCTACTGAGAAATTGGTTCAAAGCTCTTTTAACTGATTCAGTGTGTTTGGTTATTCCATAGGGGCCGAAAGTGATTTCAAGCGCATAAACTTGATTTTGATATGTTTTACTGATGTTAATTGGTATTGATTTTTACTTTGGAATTCATTATAACTTGAAACTATGATTTGTAGCTTTTGACTTCAAACGTAATTTTTATTCATCCCTCAACTACAAGGAGGGAAAGGGCAAAGGGAAATTTTAAGCTTTTCATATGCCTTGTTCACATGTAATAGTAGTGTGTTCTAGTTTTAATCATGACTACCAACGACATATCCATCAAATTTACTACACCAGTAGTGTATTCAATGTCCGCAATACTAGTTTGAAGTAATTCAACTCCCCTTCATATAGAATCCAATACTATGACACAATATGAAGTGTAAAAAATGATCATTTAAATAGTACTCGCATTACGAGTGAAATGGATATGGTGGAAAAAAATCCAAAGACAAGTTGAATATGTTGTATGACCGGCCATTCAAAAAAAAGTGGGGCATTTTGGTATTTTAATTTTTCCAATAGGCAATTTGTATATAATAAAATAAAGGCTAAAATATGGTTTTGATCCCTGCAAAATAGGTCAGTTTTGGTTTTAGTCCCTGCAAATTTTTTTTTATAGCTTTTGGTCCCTGCAAAAATAGGTCAGTTTTGGTTTTAGTCCCTGCAAAAAAAATTTATAGCTTTTGGTCCCTGCAAAAATAGGTCAGTTTTGGTTTTAGTCCCTGCAATTTATTTTTATAGTTTTTGGTCCCTGCAAAAATATGCCAGTTTTGCTTTTAGTCCCTGCAAATCTTTTATAATTTTTTTTATAAATTAAAAAATTCTGGAAAATTGAAAAATTAATAAAAAAATTAAAAAAATTCTGGAAAAATTAAAAATTAATAAACAATTGAAAAAAATATTAAAAAAATTCTGGAAAATCGAAAAATTAATAAATTTTTTTTAAAATTCTGGAAAAATTAAAAATTAATAAAAAAATTGAAAAAAAATATTAGAAAATTCTGGAAAAATGAAAAATCAATAAAAAAATTGAAAAAAAATATTAAAAAATTCTGGAAAATTGAAAAATTAATAAAAATGTAAAAAATTGAAAAAAAACGAAAAAAATTAAAAAAATCTGGAAAAATTAATAAAAATAAAAAATGATTAAAAAAATAAAATAATCTAATAAAATGAAAAATAATGAAAAAATTCTGGAAAATAAAAAATATTCTGATTAGTATATATGTCGAAATTTTGAAATTCTGGAAAAAATGTATTTTTCGAAATTTTGAAATTTTGATTAGTATATATGTCGAGCTTAGGCTTTTTCCCTTATTCTCGGTTTATAAATAGCCAAAAGTTCCCGCTTTATAAATACACAAAAATTCCCAGAAAAAATACTAATGAAAATTTCGAAATTTCGAAAAATACATAAAAAACCTAAGCTCGGTTTATAAATACACAAAAATTCCCGAAATTTTTTTGAGAAATAATAATGAAAATTTCAAAAATTTCGAAAATTTTTCATTAAAATTTTATTTTTCCAGAATTTCATTTTTATTTTCGAAAATTTAAAATTTCATTAAAATTTATTTTCCAGAATTTTTATTTTCCAGAATTTCATTAAAATTTTAAATTTCGAAAATTTCATTTTTCCAGAATTTTAATTTTTTTAGAAAATTTTCGAAATTTTATTTTTTCCAGAATTTTTTAATCTTTTTTAATTTTTCCAGATTTTTTTTAATTTTTTCCTTTTTTCATTTTTATTAATTTTTCAATTTCCTAGAATTTTTTAATATTTTTTTCAATTTTTTATTATTTTTCCAGATTTTTTTATTGATTTTTCATTTTTCCATAATTTTTTAATATTTTTTATTAATTTTTAATTTTTCCAGATTTTTTAAATTTTTTATTAATTTTTCGATTTTCCAGAATTTTTTAATATTTTTATTAATTTTTAATTTTTCCAGAATTTTTTAATTTTTTTATTAATTTTTGAATTTTCCAGAATTTTTTTTAAAAAAAAAAACTATAAAAAAATTATAAAAGATTTGCAGGGACTAAAACCAAAACTGGCATATTTTTGCAGGGACCAAAAACTATAAAAAAAATTTGCAGGGACTAAAACCAAAACTGGCCTATTTTTGCAGGGACCAAAAGCTATAAAAAAAATTTGCAGGGACTAAAACCAAAACTGACCTATTTTTGCAGGGACCAAAAGCTATAAAAAATTTTTGCAGGGACTAAAACCAAAACTGGCCTATTTTGCAGGGACCAAAACCATATTCTAGCCTAAAATAAATGGGTTAAATATGTTTTTAGTCCCTATAAATATGTCAACTTTTCGTTTTAGTCCTTCTAAAATTTTCCTTCGACTTTTAGTCCTTCTAAAATTTTCAATCACTATTTTTGGTCCCTATTTTTTATTTAATTTTTGTATTTTTTATTCAAATTGTGCAGAAATGTGTAAAATATTCTAAAAAAAATTCCTAAAAAAAATTAGAATTTTTTAACAAAACACAAATTAAATATGAATTTTTAACCGTAAAACATATAAAAATTCATATTAAATTCATGTTTTGTTAAAAAATTCTGAATTTTTTTTGGAGTTTATAATATTTTGAATTTTTCTGGAAAATTTTATTAAATAATATGAATTCTACATATGAGTTTACTTTAAAAGAGGGATCAAAAGTGAAAATTGAAAATTTTATAGGGATTAAAAGTTGAAGAAAAATTTTAGAGGGACTGAAACGAAAAGTTGACATATTTATAGGGACCAAAAACATATTTAACCCAAAATAAATCTCACAAAAAAGGCAGGCAGTTTGGAAAAAACTCTAACATTGTCGTTGCAGCCACGCGCCACAGTCGGAAATGGCATCTCAAGTTAAGACTAACGATGGCGATGGCCAAAACGACACCGGAACCCTAACTTTACCATCATCAGCACCACCACCTCCCGGAGATGATTCTGTTCTTCCATTTGAGCTGATAACAGAGATTCTATGGAGGCTTCCCGTCAAATTACTCATGAAACTCAAATGCGTCTGCAAATCATGGAATTCACTAATTTCCTCCGATCGCAAATTCGCGAGGAAACATCTTGGCATGTCAAGAATGAACCCCAAACTCATTCTAACCAACTTATCTGACAGAAGCTTACCCGATTTCTTCTCTCACATAGTTTATCCTCTCAGGCATCATCGTCAACGGCACACATATCAACTGCCCTCTCAACACTCAAGTTACCACCACTTTGTTTAGACCTAATAAACGACTATTTCACGCTGCCTATTGGAACAAAGTTTATTCACGCTGCTTTGTGGAACCCTTCCACTGGAAAATACATTGTACTGCCCTCTTTCAACGAACCACCGCCCCTAAAGAACGGATTTGTTAAGACACTATATAGCTTTGGTTATGATCATTTCTCTGATAACTACAAACTTGTTGCTGTTTCGAGGGATTGCTTGTGCATCCTTGCTGGATTTTTAGGTCGCATGGTTTCCGATATTTGGCTTATGAAGGAATATGGAAATAGAGAGTCTTGGACTAAATTGGTCAGTCTTCATAGCGATTACTATAACTCTATTAATAAGGTACTTTATATTTTTGAGGACGACCAAATGCTGCTAGAGGTTACGAAGGCGCTCCAATCGGAGTTGGTTGTTTACGATCCTATATATAGTACTTTGAATACTTTGAAGATTCAAGATATTGAAAATTTCAAAGCAATCTTCAAGGTTTTGGGGCTACCGGAAATCTACATTGAGAGTTTGATATCGCCTTGTTCTTAATGTTAGGTATGCATGTGCTATACCATCTGTGCATTAAATTCAACTGCAACTTTATGTCTAACTTCGGTTCCTGTTATGTTTTGTATGTTTTTACTTTATCAATAGCATCTTAATGTGGATCGTTGTTAATTACCAATCGATATGTCCAACATGGAAAATTATTGTATTTGTTTCATTTATCTGTTTGTTAGAGTTATTTGTTCTTTGTTGTGCATTACATTTTATTAGAAATCGTGGTTGGGCCTAACACAACCCCACAAAACCGGCTTATGAGGTGAGGATTGCCCCCACTTATAAACAAATTGTCAGGCCAACTCCTAACCGATGTGGGACTCTTAACACACCCCCTCACGCTCAGGATTACACATCTGAAGCGTGAACATAAATGACGGGTGGCCCGATAACGGAAACCTGATAACAGGTGGCCCAAAGAATCGTGAAGAGGCTCTGATACCATATTAGAAATCGTGGTTGGGCCTAACACAACCCCACAAAACCGGCTTATGAGGTGAGGATTGCCCCCACTTATAAACAAATTGTCAGGCCAACTCCTAACCGATGTGGGACTCTTAACACATTTTATACAACCTACAATCATGCATTGCATTAGATGGTGAGTGGTTTGGTTTTCTAAGATTGGAATAAGTATTTAGATGTTTACTACGTCAATAGTATGTTTGTTAGCGTATCTGCTACCTGCTGCACAGATCCTGTTGTGGCAGTAGTAAACTAAAAACTACCTGATTAGTGGTTAGAACTTAGAACTCAATCAGAACCTCGTCTAAGTCTTACTTGGTCATCACAGTATATCATATCTGTGATAATGATTCCCTAGGCTCCTCTCTTTTGCCCTCCCATTCATTTCATCATCTGCTTTGACATTATTACTAATTGTTTTCATGTGGGTCAGTTGAATCTGACCTCTCTATATCTCGATACTGATCTGTTTAGTGGGTCTATGGTCTTCCAAAGTTAGGAAGGCTGAAAAGTGTGACTCATTGGGTCCTAGTAATAATTGTTTTTAGGGTCTTGTTAACGAGTGCCCCCGGGGCACTCTTTAAGCATTCTAAATTAAGTAATTATTCCATAAAATTGTCAAAGTTTTCAATTTCCAATGCACTTTATTACACAAACTTTCACAAAGAGTTGCCATTTGAAGTCCTTAACTAGTGCCCCGGGGGCACTAGTTAACTTTTCCCTAGTTTTTATATTTGCTCTATAAAACTGTTTTTGCCAATTTTGTTTACCATTTAGTTTACACCAATTTGTATATGGTTATTGTTACATATTTGTAAAATGAAAAACATCAATTTGATTTTTCACTCATCATTCTATGTGCAGCTTGGAGGGCTTCTAACAGCTGAGATCTTGGCTTTCTTTGGAATGTAAGTTCTCTTAAAACTACTTGAATGACTATATTTGTATTATGGGTTTCTCTTAGCCATTTACGATAATTATTTTAAATCCAAGGGTGCTTGAGAAGTTAAAAGTGGGTGTAGTTAAAGAGGATTTTACCGTTGCTGGATCTGGGAGACATATAAAGTTTAATTTAATAAAGATATTGTTCTAGCAAAATAGGGTGACCTCACATAATCTGCTCAGGACATTGTGGAAGCTTACAGATAAACCAACAAGAGTTAAAACTGAGCCGTTGCCGCATAAGTGTTGAAGAGTTCATTTTATTAACTTATTGGCCCAAATATAAGACACAAATGTGTACAATAATATGTACTACAAAATTGAAAATTAGTATAAATCATATTACACCCATCAAAGAGCGTGCATTAGATAGCAAAAAACTAGGACCTGAGACAGTCAAATGAAAAGTTGTAGTTCAAACTTGAGGAGTACTTGATGCATTGTCTGTAGGAATTTCATGACTTTATGTAGCTAAGGTTTTTCTAGAAATGAAACAAGTTTTTTACCAATAATATCATTCATAAAGTTGATCCTATGTTGTAAAGTGTGATTCTGACCCTGTTTTTTTTCTTTCTTGAGAGTTGCATTTGAGAATTTTTTATAATTGTAGGTTGTGAAGGAGCCCTTTAAATGCATCGTTTGGCAATACTGCAGATGATTATGCCCGTAGACATTGGAGAATGCTCCAGTTTTTCCTTTCTTTCGTTTATTTTATTTTAAGCCTTGGAGGTTAGAACTTATTTCCTATTTTTCTTTATGTCCTGTTTGAATGTTAGATGTGTTATGTTGAGCTTTGGAGACTAGAACTTATTTGCTACTTGAATTATATTATGTTCGAAATATTAATAGCAGTGGACTTTGATGATTAGTAATGAATTTGTGTTTAATTCTGTGCATTCTTCTATGTTCTAATTTTCATATGTGTAGTGCTTGAATTGTTTCACTAAACTTTGACACCCGCTACACCGTTATAGTGTTTTGGGGATGGTCGCTATGCTACATAGGCTTAATATCGATATATAATAGGCTATGGGCTTAAATTGGAACAGCATGACTCAGTGAATTGATCAAAACAATTTGCCAATGTCTGTGTCATTTTTGAAGATGAATGGCGAATAAGAAACAAGAAGAATGCACAGTGTTAAAACTGGAAATTTCAAACCTGGTTTTGTACAAATTAGTAGTTAACAAAAACTAGTTACTAAGTTCATACCAGCTACCAGGTTTTAAACTGATTCCTAAAACCAACCTGATTTTATAGGGGCTTGGTTATGGTTTTAAATCCAACTCAAAATTGGTTTGATATTGATTTGGTGTAAGCAGAAGTTTGTCTTTTTGTAGTTTTGATGAAATATGCCTTCACAACATATTCTGTACTCATTGAAGGATTCACCAACACTTTGGTTTACATAAATAACAAATTAATAGTGACATGAGAATAGGATTCAACTCAACAAGTGGGGGGCATTATTTGTGTTGATTACACGGTTTTACTAAAAGTTCAAAAGGAATCATCCAACATATATGCATTTCAAATTCAACTTACACCGTGAGTCATAAGTGAACCCTGCTCAAATCCATTCCACCAAAAAGTTATTCTAATTTTTTCCAAATCCGTGTCTATCAATTAGCTAATAACTTTAAACACAAGTGGCTAGTTAATTACAACCACAACTCTAAGAATCTAGTATAAAGGACACTTAAAAACTTAGTTTAAAAACCCTTTGGCATAAGAACAAAGCTTTATTCGGATTCTAGTACTT
This sequence comes from Medicago sativa, assembly GCF_051527215.1. Lineage (NCBI taxonomy): Eukaryota > Viridiplantae > Streptophyta > Magnoliopsida > Fabales > Fabaceae > Medicago > Medicago sativa. The sequence goes on from NC_140753.1 coordinate 9,509,195, forward strand.
TTCTTGTGCAAATCATATCAAGAGCCTTACAAGAGTAGGAGGCTTATGAAATTTATTTAAACAAGTCATAATATTGTAGCACACATAAACCATAACCATACTAAAGCCAAATTGTATCAAAAGTTTAAAAAAAAGACCATGTCAAAATTGAGTTTCCTAAAGTTTCATGGTAGCTTTTCAGCCAAGCCAACATCTCCACAAAAAAATATAGCTCAAAAGAACAGCTTCAAGTCGAGACAAACATCGAGTACCGAAATGAGCTTCCAACCAAAGAAAGATGAAATGAAATGGGTGTTCGAGAAATTTGACACAAACAAAGATGGCAAGATTAGTCTGGAAGAGTATAAAGCAGCTGCAAAAGCTTTGGATAAGGGGATTGGGGATACTGATGCAGTGAAAGCCTTTAAAGCCATGGACTCTGACAAAGATGGCTTCATAGACTTTAAAGAGTTCATGGAAATGTTCAATGGAGAAGGTAGTAAGATAAAAGAAGAGGAGATTAAGAGTGCTTTTCAAGTATTTGATATAAATGGTGATGGGAAAATCAGTGCTGAGGAATTGTCTCAAATATTTAAGAGGTTAGGAGAGAGTTGTAGCCTTAGTGCTTGTAAGAAAATGGTGAAAGGTGTTGATGGTGATGGAGATGGTCTTATAGATTTGAATGAGTTTACAAGGATGATGATGAATGGCAAGAAATGTGCCTAAGGAATAATATTTTTTTCCGGTATAGAGGAAAATAATATGATTTAGTGTTTCTGAAGTTTTTGTTTATCTCTAATATATCTAGTTTTTTGTTTGTTTGTTTTGTTTTTCTTTTATGAGCGATGAATAAGTTTTTTTGGTTAAATGCTTTGGTGATTTTCATTCTTTTGATAGTTAGTGGTTTCATGTTTTGATACAAGTATATTCAATGTTATTTTGTCTATTGTTTCTATGTCCTTTTTTTTATACTTGATCTACTAATCCTAAATATAAACAAAAAATTGCTACTAAGAAAAATCATTCTCATAATCGTAACTGATTTAAAAGGTCCTATTTTTTAAATTGGTTGTTGTTAAATTGGTTCAATGCTCTTTTTAACTGATTTAGTGTGTTTGGTTATTCGATAGGGGCTGAAAGTGATTTCAAACATATAAACTTGATTTTGATATGGTTTGCTGATGTTAATTGGAATTGATTTTCCCTTTAAAATTGATTATAACTTGAAACTATGATTTATAGCTTTTGATTCCAAATGTAATTTTTACATTTAAATTTATTGTTCAATTCATTTTAAGTGAAAGTATCCAAATATAAATAACTTCACATACAAGTTACAACTTACAACTTAGCATTTAACTAAAATTAATTTTGCAAAATCAATTCATTCAAAATTATTGTTTATCAACGCAGAGCATGACAATGGGGCGGGGTGGGGACGGGTTTTACATTCCCCGTTCGCATACCCAATTCTCATATACTTACCTGTTACCCTACCCATATCCAACGGGGATGAGAAATTGAACCTCATCCCCGTCCCCGACGGGTTCGGGTATCCCCGCCCCATACCCGTCCCCACATTGAATAATTTTTTTATATAAAAAATAGAAGTTTTTTTGCAACCCCTAGAGAAAAATAGAAGTTTTTTTGCAACCCCTAGAGAAATATTGTAATGCATTATCCAAAAATATGTTTACTTTAACATTTGTTAGACCGATTAATTTAGTTGTTCCTTTAAATATCAATGGTAGTTTTTATAACACGGCAATTATCAAACAAATTAACTTGGCATATCAACATAAAGTAGTTTTCTGCATTCGGGACGGGTTTGGGTATGGGTTCGGGGAGGGTACCTATATACCCGTTACCCGTCCCATACCCGTGTTTTGAAATCAGGGAAAACCCAAACCCAGTCAAAACGGGGAAAACCCGTCAAATTGGATTTGGTTCGGGTGGGTAATCACGGGTATGGGTTTTGTTGCCATGTTTGCAAAACACACTTAATTGAACTAGAAAAAAAAAATGTATGCAGCAGTGAATAGAAAGAAACTTCTAATGCACATAAACTATGCTCAATAATTCAGAAACTATGCAGCTACCTCTAATGAGTTTCCCCAATAGCTTATCTCCACCGAATTTACTTGACATATTCCATTTTCACTTGCTCTTCAAAGCATCCATTAGCATACAAAATGTCACTGTATTATTATAATTAAATTGATGAAAAATGAATCTTCTTAAGATGATTGCCATTTGGAGATTAAAATGATTTGTCCCTATAGAAGGGTAAGGAGCCAACGTGATTGCCAAGCAATAGAACAAATCTATTTGTATGATTGAAAGTTTGGAACCATCTTCAAATTTGTTTTATTTTATTTTTTACTCCAAATGTAGCAGGTTATTAAAACATAGGAAAACCCAATAAATCTGCACATAACTTGACTTCTTAATAACGTACAATATCTCTTGTTTATTCTCAAAAGGAAGCATCCTCTATACATACATATATATTTCTCAAAATAATCATTAATATATAGAACACTACTTGGGAGTACATTGTAGGAATTTTGAGCAGGGCATAAGGTTATTTAATTTAATAGGATAAACGTTCGTGTGACCTTGAGATATGAAAGGATTCAACTTGTTCTTGTTAATGTTTTTGACAACTCATGGTGATTCTTGGAGGATACTACTAAGAAATTTCACAAAGTTATCAAAGCAACATCACTCAAGGACCAAAATTAATTAATGTACAAACAGTATAGTCAGCTTGAATGTAGTAATATTAGTACTAGTATTACTTTATGTACGTGATAATAGTTTAAAAAATAGTACTATTGTTAAAGACATTGATGTTGTGAATTTGAAGGAAATGAAGTGAATCCCAGCTAGCATAGTCATTAATACAGCTGCCCGTGTGAGTTTTGGAATTTGAAAGCATATCGCATGTTGTGGCGTTTTATTCTATCCATGTACAATCTGTGTGCTTACTCAAACTCAATTCATTATTTAAGAATGCATGACATGTTAATAGTACTTTACTTCTAGTAATAATTACTTACTACTGCTAGAAGATCGAAACTGGATAGTACTATAGTAGTGGTAGAGGACTAATCTTTAAATCAAGATGATTGAGATCTTTACACATTTTGTCCTTCGGGATGATACAGGTATGGAGTACGGGGACACCGCATACGACACGGACAAAGTGATCAGATACGATACGACACAGACACAACTAATAATTTAATAAAAACATAATTTAGCGTAATTATATGTGTCGATGTCGTATCGGTGTCCGACATCGGGGCACATCTGATCCGAGTAGTATCCGTACTTTGTGAAAACAATACTCTCTTTATAATGAAATAAAGTTTGTTGAAAAGTCGTGATATATATATATATAGTTAAAAATTTAATGAAAGCACACAAATTTCTATATAGAAATTTCTTATATTTTGATTCCTTAAACAATGTGTTAAAGACACCGGTTAACATTTTCTAAAATTTAATCCACGATGCATCAATTTTTCAACTACGCTTTTTATTTATATTTCATTCTAGATGAAATATTTACTTATTCTCTTTTTATGTAACCTACTTTTTTTTTTCCTGCTCTTTACTCTATAACCAACCAAAAAGGCTGTTAGCTTCTGTGCTTGACTCTCATGTTTGAACATTGTCCTGTTTTTATCAGTTTTGGGACCCCGGTCTTTGTTTTAGCTTGCTACACATTATGGTTATACCTGTACAATAGTGAATGCAGTTGTTGACCGTAGTCACAAGACTGGTGACAAAAGAGAGAAAAACATAATATAACATTAATTCAATTCCCATTTATAACAAGAAAAAGTTTTTTTTTTTTGAGCAAACAAGAAAAAGTTAAGTACAACTACAATGTTTTATTGCTAAATAAAGTACACAAGACTAATCACCTATCTTTGTCAAAAAAAAAAAAAAAACTAATATCCCATGAACACATTTGTCACAAATACATCAGTATTCAAACTCCTAATTACCTGTTTAAAGTGTTTGAGTCTCTTACTACTCGGCCTAAAAACATATTATAACGATCTAATTCTGATTGCATATGGTCTACCTACAAACAAACAACAACTCTTGGAGTGGGTTATTGTTGAATTCAAGTGTAGTAGTTGCCCAATACCTTAAGTGTGACAATCGCATATTATATATTTGCACCATTGTTACGACCACAACATTGCAATAATTAGGATCAACAAGAGACGTGAACACCACATCTCCTATCACAAGTTTTTTTTAAGGGATCGCCTATCACAAGTTAAAGCTCTACCAAGTTGACCTATTATTAATGGTCATAATTAATTCAATTTTCTTTGGTATTATTCCTATATGATTCGATCTCAAGTCCACACCACAAGTTTTAGAGGTAGAAGTCAAATCTACTAGCCTGTTTGGAACTACATCCAAAAGGCATCAAACACACGTATAGACAGAAGCTTGGAATTCTAGTTTCACAAAATGGGTGTTCATAGTGCATGGGGACGCGAGAAATATGAGGCAAACGCAAATCCAAACAAGTATTGTGTCATGTTTGAGAATTGGCATGCCCTTGAGCCCATTAGCCTTAACTAGTCGACTATTGTTTGGTACACCATCTCCGGTGGAGTTGCAGCCCGTCATCTTATAGTATTATCGCAAGTTTGATATCACGGTGGATTTGTTAAAATCAAGTGTTGATCTAAGGAAAAGGATCAGTAGAAGGACTTGTGGCACTGGCAAGCCACTCAATTGGCGCAACCCAAAGAAAGTCTCGATATAATAATAATTAATGAATATACTACTCCCTCCGTCCCATATTACTTGACCTATTTAGAATATTTGCACTATTCATGTAACATGTTTTGACTCTATTTTTCTACTAATATATAAAAACAAAATATAGCATATAAGATGTTGTTAGATTCGTCTCGATTAATATTTTCAAAATATCAAATTTTCGTAATTTTTTCTACTAGATTATTAAAGAAACTTAAGTTTAAAATTGTGCATTGGCATACGTGACAGAGTCAACTAGGTCAAATAATATGGGACGGAGGGAGTAGTATTCAACAAGCGTGACTTGCCCTATTTTAACTTATATCACAGAGCAAGTACTGGCTCATAAAAAGGCCCTTCACAAAATTAGGACTTTTGGAATGTGTTTTTTTAAAATGTAGGCCAGTATATGTCTCCAAAAATAATTACACGTTTTTCATTTTCCCAAATAAATTCTTAGACCGTTACTCTCCACAGACATTTGTTTTATCTTACCCCATTATGCATACCATTCAATCAACTTGAGTTTAATTTAGCTATAGGTTTTTGAGCTAATGCTTTCCTTCAACTAATTAATCTATTCACCACTTTTTATTTTCAACTAGAGTCTAATTAAAACTCAAAATAGATACAAATGTTGAGTAAAACAAGTGAACGGTAGTATTGATCCATCAGATTAATCGGTCTCTGAATCAGATAGCAATGCAGTAATTTTGTACAAAATTACAATGACAGCCAAATTAAGGATAAACATGATAGGTTCTTTTTATTCTGATCTGATATTGGGAAATGAGCACACACATTAAATAAACAAGAACAAATAATCAAATTGACTTAGGTTTAGATATTATCATAGCCAATAAGATGTAAGCAGTTGCTAACAAAATGGGAAACCAAAACGGGGATCATGCCAAATCCAACAGTTTTTTACTCTCCAAGAATTTGCTGATCAATTGTGTTTGACTGGTCCATGTTAAAAAGCCATCCATCACTGAGAATAAGCCACGTGTGATAACCCTATTAGGCTAAGTAGTACTTGAAAAATGTTGAATCACGTGAGTGACAACTATGTCCTTTGCTAGCTACAAAAAAAAAAATTAATAATAAATAAAATATTAGAAGTGCCCTTTGTGTCCTTTCCTGCATGTTAGATCAGGCTTTTTTCTAATTCCTGGTCATGAGTGAGGACCGAGTAAATTCTACTTCTAAACATTGATTCTAGCCTACAAGACTATGACCTATCTATGGGACATTTGAAAGAGAAAAAAAATATTTATTCATGAAAAAAATGCATGATAATGATTATTTTCATTTGAGTTTTGGTGGCTCCATTTGTGTTTCTCCCCATGATTGGCAAAACAGAATTTGGATGCAAAAGTGTTTAGTGTCTAGTTATAAGGAATATTTAATTCATGTTTGGAGAAGTTTTGGTGGGACTTCAATTTTGTTTAGTGTATTTTTGGTTTATTTTTTAAAGTGTCAAAATTGATTTTAACATGTTTGTATGTCTATATGTATAATTGAGTTTTTCTCTCGAATTTATTCTAATGTAGAGTTGAGATTTAAAAATAAACCATTTTACATTGAATTTAATTTCAACTAAAATAAATTTAAAAAATTCAATTTTTTTTTTTTTTGGTAAATAGAGATATATTTCATTAACCAAAACAGATATTACAACTTCATGGAAACTAGAAACCCAAAACAAAGAAACTCTATTCTAAGCTCAACAGAACTAACAAAAAAGAGAGCAAGAAATGCCTACAACCTTACAAACTTAACACTAGACTCAATCTTCACCACGAAACCAGACATAATCTTCACCTTCAATCCAAATATGTAAATTTAGATTAGATAATACTTCATTTGTTTCTAATTACGTCACGTGAATAATTCACATGCGATAGCCGATATGTATTTAGGAACAGGTCGTGCATTACTGCAACTAAATATAACAATATCATCGCGGTAACGCGTTATCATTGCAAATGCACGGGTAAATGCTACTCCCTCTGTTCGACACGTACATCGTTTATTCAACGAATCAAGTAAAAATTTATTTATAAATAAGATCATATGGAGTAGTTTATAGTAAAAATTGGATTTGAAAATCACATTTGAATTAAGTTAAAATTAACCCCGGATCACGTGGTGACTGCTAGTCTAGTACTAACTTTGATCAATCAATGTCGCCAGCTCATTCCCATTGCTTTGTTTGTTAATAATAATAGTAATGGAGTCAAAGCAAAGTTGGGTCAATTAGCATAGCTGTGCTCTGCATGCATGCCATTGCCGCTCCTCTCTGTAACTGTGACTCTGCCACTGTGCCACTTTTTTTTACTCTTCAAACTTGAATGAAAATACTCCCTCCGTCCCGGAATAACTGACCCATTTTCTAAAAAAAGTGTCCCAAAATAACTGACCCATTTCAATTTTCAATACAACTTTCATCATTCCCAATACAATATAACACTAAATAATACTACTTTTATCATTCCCAATACAATATATTCCACTTTTCCCTTCATTTATACACTTTTCTTAATCTGTGTGAAAAACCAAAGTAGGTCAATTATACCGGGACGGAGGGAGTAGTATTTTGACCCTTCTTCTTAAATGTCACTCCTGTTGCTTTCTGTGCCACAAATGATAGTAACACTTTTCTTTGGTTGGTTGTGCAGCAAACCAGCATGACCATATTTGTAGTATTTTCAAAATTACATTCATTGGTTAATTTGGTGGTAAAATTATTGAAAGTGACCAATTACACATATATTTTGATTTTTAATCATCAATATTTTGATTTATCTTAGAACAATTATTGGTGACCGACAAACTTCACATCTTGCCAATAGAACCATAGAAAGATAATGCATGCATGTCTTGTTTGTTATACTTGGAATTGGATATTGAGAATGTGAAGACATACTAGAAGTACAAGTTCTTGGAATCTTTCCAGAACTTTGTATATTTACAATAACATGAAAAACAAGGGAATGGCCTAAAAAGGAGAGCTTTGCAATTGCATTTGTATTTGCTACCACTACACTACCATGGGATGGGATGGGATTTGATTTGCATACACCACACTATCTATGGGATGGGATGTGATGGGATGTGAAAAACAAAAATGTATACAGAATTCCTTGGCAGTTTCCTTCACTTGTGTCCAAGGGAGAGCAGCAAGATAACTGGAGAGACAGTACATATATATTGAAGATTGACCGTCATTCAATGCCAAATCAACATGTCATGACAAAACATCTTATCATGGCATCTAAATAATACTCAATCTGTCTCATACTCGTTCGTCTATAATTGTATAAAAAAATAAAAAATTAAATTTTGCATGCTTTAATAATTTATAGATTTAAATGTAGTTTTGACCATCCAAGTTTCACCAATTGTTTGATTTTGATCCTAAATTTCACAAATGTTCGATTTTGACCCACAGATCTAAATCGCTAAATCTCAATTGGGAATTCGTTTCAGGGATCTCGATCGGCATCTACATGGTGGAAAGACATATTCCAGGTTAGGTCTAATGTGGGGTTTGCCCCATAGTGGTTTTTAGAAGGGGTTATAACGGTAGTTCGTTGATTAGTGCCATGATTTTCTATTTCACCTATATAGTTTAAGGCACTTGTTGACTTGTTTGACAAGAAATCTAGTAATAATCCCTCAATTTTATGTAATTATTAGATAGCTTGATCATAAATGATATTTCATGAACTATAACATTTTTCAAACACTTTTTTGTAGTATTGAAGGGACTTGAATGAAGAACCAAGCAAAATAGGACAAGAAGATTGAGTTCGTGCAATTCGCTAGGCGAGAAGAAGCACAAGCTTAGCAAATTGTCTCAGTCTTGAAACATGGCACCGTTCGCTATGACGATTTTCAATTCGTCTAGCGAATTCTAGAGATTGAGTGACCCGTGTGGATGAGCTAGCAAAGAGTCTAGGATGAAGAAATCACAATTTCGCCTAACGAATTGTCACTTTCAAGAAACTATATAAAGAGAAACTCAGTCGCAATTTAGACCATTCTATCACTTGGAGAAAGAGAAAAACGTAGGGAGAAGAGTGAGGAATTAGAGAAACATTAAGGTGGAGCTCGAGATATTATAAGTTAAAGGATAAAAATAGATCTCTCGTTATCAACAAGACCTTGAGATGTATAGTGAGCGATATGTGAAGTTACAACTACAATATTACGAGTATATAATTGATAATGAAAGACATTAGAGGATTAACTAATGAAACTTAATCTCAATGTAGTTTTCTCATCTTGATATTTTCACTACTTGCATTTTGTTACCTGAACAAACATCTTTTTACAAACCCTTAACATAAAATATTGAAAACTGTTGAAAGATTCAAAATTTAACAAGTCTTTTTGGATCGATAATCTATAATGGAGGTGGAGGAAACACAAGAAATGAGGGTTTCGATTTTGTAGACGATATTAAATCTTTTCTTTAACAACCATTAACACTTTTTAGTAAACATTTTAAGAAGTTGTCTATACTAGAGTAAATTCTTTATCAAATCATTCAACTTTATTTCATACAAGAGAGAAAAGGCGAAGTTGAACCATGAAGAACTTGTCCTAAACAAACAAACAAACAAAATAGATGGTGAAGGAAAGGCGAAAAGATAAAAAGAATGACACAATATGTTTAAATTGTTTCACTATCCAAATTAATGGCTAGTCCAGCCTACCCATATCAAAGTCATTTTGCATTCTACTCTAGAAGGACTTAATCCATTATAATCCATTGATTACATTTTTCAGAGTATCTTTCACTGCCATAGGCTATACTCTGAATTCCACAAAACATTGATATTTTCTAAGTCCTTACCAACTCAACATACTCGCTTCACCAAGCATGAGGAGTTTCCATCAAAGATCATGACTTAGACAAGTCTAATTTGTCTTCTCATGCCCATGAGGTCCAAGTGTTTAATGTCTCTTCGGACGACCTTGTTAAATAAAGGTTGTTGCCACAACTAGGGGTTGTACAATAAATGATAAGTTTGTCTTTGAGTGATACAAAATAATAGGTAGGATGATTACTTTTTATGAGAGAATATTACAATAAAATCTTATATCAATTCGAGTGTGTGAGACTACTTGATCGATTTACAACATGATCTAATTACTCACTTTGAGAGGATTTACTGTGATTTTTCTATATGATATTCTTTGATTTTTATTGATTATGTCTTTCTTCTTCTTTTGATTTTTCCCTGATTGGTCAAGAAGAGATGATAAAAGACGTGACGATCCAAGCTAGTTTCCCATTTAAATTTAAGTTTGTGGTTAACTGTGTCTAAATATTATGTGGTTGGTTTTGTGATCGTTCAAGTATTTCTCAGCAATTAGTTGAAAAAAGAGAAACAATGGGATGGTCACAATATCTGGTAAAAAATATTTGGATACGCATAAAAATACTTATAATGTTTTTTTTTGTCTAAGTGGTATGCCTAATGTTAAATGAGCTTGAACTTCATCTCAAAAGTTAAATTAACACATGAGGGTGTTCAGACATATTTATGCACTAAAAAACATGTGAACATGACCAATGTGTGTGACTTCAATACGATTTCAAAAGTTAACTAAAAAGATGAGAAAGCATTGTGACCACACAAAACTTCCTCCAAAATAAAATCAGTTTATTTGAGGGACGTCGCCGCATCTTCAAATTCTAAAGAAGATTTTAGCTTTTGCCTAATCGCAGAGACTCATCATGATTTTAATGAATCCATCGTAATATCAAACAAGCATTTTGTAATAACTATAAAATATATCCAATGAAAATCACAATGACTTAACAAACTCACTATAATACCAAATACACACACATAGTATTATATACCAAACAAAAAGTATAGTATCATATAGTATATATATTTATTTGTAAAAAAGATGAGATCAAAATATTGAAAGATCCCTTCTGTGACATATATAAATACAAGCATCTGGTTGTAAGTGGGGTTGCAGCAGTGAAAAAGAAGGGGGGTCCCAACTAGAATTTATTGTTCCTAACTTCTCACATATCCATTTTGTGTTTTCTTTTCAATTGAAATATAGATGTTGTTCTGAAATCTCATGGCAAGTTTAGACATGATGTACAACTCATCCGAACAAAAGGGTCATCATAATAATAATCATCATTGTGCTCCAATGAGTCCAAGAATCTCCTTCTCCAATGATTTTGTGGATCTCCAACAAGCCATGAAACAACAAGAAAGAAGATCAGACACACACATACCTGTTGTGTCTTCTGACTTTGAATTTTCTGTCACTAACTACTCAATGATGAGTGCTGATGAACTTTTCTCCAAAGGTAGATTGTTGCCTTACAAAGATAATAAGATGCAAAGAGCTACTACTACTCTTAAACAAGAGCTTCTTCATAATGATGATGAATATGATTCCTTTTCTTTAAGGCCTCCTAAGGGTAGGTGGAAGGGTCTTTTGGGTCTTAGAAAAAGTCACATTGGTTCCAAGAAGGCTGAGAAGAGTGAAGGTTCTCATCAAAGAAGCCCTAATGAACCACCTCAATTTAATTTCACTTCTCAGGTTATAAATCAATCTTCTATTTAATTTTTCCAACTTTTTATTTATTTATTTACTTTGGATTCATTTTTATATTTTTGTGATAAAAAAATATATTTTGTTCTCGTGAAGTTAACTCAGTTGGTAAGGACAATACATAATATATGCAAAGTCCGGAGTTTACCCGGTCACCACAAAAAAAAAGAATATGTTAGTTATTTTTTAGTGAAAAAATTAATTTTTTTAAGTAAAATAGCTTTATTTAGGTTTTTATTTTTTGTGATACAGGAGGTGGCAAATGAAGGGAGTTCAAGTTACTAAGATTTGGATGTTGGCATATAAGATATGGTTGAAGGAAGTGTTGAATTTTTAGAGGAATGGACCAACTTTTTTTTTTCTTCTCTTTTTTGTTTTTGTTTTTCTTGTCTTGTTGACAAGATGGGGAAAAGGAAGGTCATTTTCTCTTTTTTTTATTTTTCTCTTTTTTCATGATTGGGTTTGGGAAAAGTTTAAGGGAATTTGTGTGTTAGGTTTTTGCTTGTCAATTTGGATTATTGGTTTCTTCTCTTGTAATTTCTCTTAGATCTCGTAGGAATTAGGATCTGGTTATTTTGTTGTACAAATTATTTGCTTCTAGTATTTGAGTAAGTATTTGACAACTTTTTGACTCCAAAAGAAAAATCTACTTTTGTTGTTAGACTTTTCAGTTACCTTTTTCTTAATTGAATTTGATAATGCAGATTGCTATGAATTTATTTTGTAGAGGGCTCTATAGTGTTTGTGTATGGTATAATTAGTTTGATTAACTTATCATCTTCTGCAAAAGAAAATAGTGTTATTTCTTTAATCTAAATAATATCATCCACTTTAACATTTTTAGTTTTAATACTACATAGAAAGAAAAAAAAATGAAGGATATTAAAAAGTAGCATCAATATACATATATACTTCTTTACGTAACTTTCATATATAATAATCTAAACATTTAGAAGAATACAAGAAAAATGATGAAACGTGATTAAGGAGTTAGATGAACAAATTCTTGGTGTGCTACTGTATTGATAGATCACCAAAGGAGCATATCATTCGTTAAGTTTTTTTGTACAACGATGTTGTGGAATTTCTCCCATCTTTCAGACTTTCTCAAGCTAATGAAAGGATTTAGAGGTTTAGTAGTAATGGAGAGTATAGGTTTAAGAGTGTCATCGAGTTTATGTTGATCGATACTCTCATCGAGTTTGGCATCGAGCTATAAATTCACATCATGGATGAAAGTGCGGGCGAGCAGGTCCAACGATCAATCAAGTTTTATTCAACAATTAGAGATTGATATCTCTTGACTTACAACTTCAATTGGGTTTTTGAAATGTGATATTGATTCTGCAATTTTCTTTAAGCAGAAGTGTGTTGAGGTCACTATTTAATGTATAATGTGTGTTCTTTAATTGTGGCTAGATTAGTAGTGCAACTCAGAAATGAAGCCAACTGAAGGTTAGGCCTGAGGACTTATTCAAGCTCTTAAACGGATTATCCCTTTGGAGTATACTAATGAGTTCTTTGAGATTGATTATAAACTAGTGATATAAATGATGTGCTCAAAGATAAATCTTATCATACGAAATATGGATTACATAAATTAAGGAAGGAAACCATGTGAGGCTCGGAGGCTTAAAGCTCTTACTTAATGGATTATTTCTTTGGGGTATACAAATGTTTTCTTTGAGATGGATTGTATACAAGTGATAGATCTTTGCTTAGTTTGTACAACATTGATAATATTTTGATTATCCTAAAGTATTTTTTCTCTGAATTTCAATCATAAAAAGACATTAACCTAACAACTAATTATTAATCTTGATGGTTTCTAATGTGAGTGAATCGTCAAGTCCCTCAAGTTCTTCACTGGGTACATTGCTACAATTAATCTTGGTTGTTCAAATAAAATAAAGGGTTTTATTCACGAGTTTCCCCGAGACATTCTTTAACCATTCTAAAATAAGCAATTATTCTTTTAAAAAAATCAAATATTTTGAATTCTAAAGCACTTGAATACATGTATTTTCATAAATACTTACTACTTATGGTCCGCCCAAAAACATTCGTTAACATTTCCCTAAAATTAAACATTAGGGGTGCTTTTTTGGGATTTTAAACTAATTTCAAGAAAAGGTATGCATGCTTGTTTGGTTTTTTCAAGAAAAAATAATTCTGTTGCGGAAACGTGATTTTTTGGTCCCATAGAAAGACTTTTTCTTGTCAAGGAAAACAAAACTTAATCAAGTGTGCTAGATCTACATCTGCATTGGGGACATTAGGTGTTATTAGCATTTAAAATTGGCCCAAATCTAAGGAAGGAGCTTGTTTGTGTATTAAATTTTGGGCCATCTACAAAAAAGTTTTGGAGAATTTTAATTGTACCCTACACATGTAAGGGTACCCCAATAAGACACTGCAAAAGACCAAAATGCCTTCATTTTTGTGTAAAATTTATTTGTAAAGATTTTTATGGTTGAAGTGGGAGATGGAAGGAGTGAAGTGATAAGGGTGTTCCTAAATTCAATTTCCACCTTAAACAAAAAATTAAAGTTGTTTTGAAAAAAAAATATGTCCTAAATTATATAATTCGCTTTACAATACCAACGAATAATTAAATATTATTTTTCTTATTATACCAACAACTAGTATTTATTATTTTTCTTTCAATTCTTTAATTTATATTTCATATAGTATTAATGAATGATAATTTCATAAAATTACTTATAATATCTCTTTCTCATACGATATTAACTGCACTTCTTAATTTGTGTGAAATAATCAAAACATCGTATAATTTAGGACGGATGGAGTATCAATTAACAACTAACATTAAGGGTCATGCTTAGGGCACTTGTTATGTAGAAAAAAATGTTTTTAAAACTTCAATGTGTTGAAGGCAGCCTGTGTTGAATACACAATTTCTAAAATAAAATTTTATTTTAAAACTTCTTAACAAATACTCTTATGACACTTTTTTTTTTTTAAGGAAAATACTCTTATGACACTTGTTAACATTTCTCTAACACTAATAATGCTAATGCCAAAAAAAAAAACGTTAATGTATTAAAAGGTGACTTGATAATGTATACTAGAAGTACATCTCAATAGGTACTGTAATTTTCTTTAGGGGATTACGTAGTTGTAAATTTCACTTTTACGGTTTAAATTATTTTTCAAGGAAAGAAACTGTTTAAGTGGAATTCAAGATTCTCATGTGAATAATATTCGTAAATTACTTAATTTACTTTTTTTATTTAGACAATTTACTGTTTTCATATGTGCCTCTATATTTACATATATAAATTTTAAGTTTTTGCTAGTTTTCCTACCATAGTAACCATAAATTATATATTATATGAGTCATGCAACTTTAAATTATAAATTCATCAAATAGAAGTACCTATAAGATACCTGTAAAACCTCACAATTGAGGATGGTCTTAGAGACACCAATAATCAGTGTGCATGTTCAAATCCATGATGTGTTGTATTATAAAAAGAATGTTTATATCTTTTGTATAATGTATGCAATAACTTTATTTGGTTTAGAAGAAACCAAGCCAGGTTTTAACAAAAGATGATCCATTGGAAAGCTGTTGTTAATGTGATAATCTCTAATGTATATATCTTGGTCCGGAAATAATACAATGAAGTCAGCTTCCAGAGATATTGTCGAATTCACTATATTGAAGCATTTTAAAGTTGACATACATCCTCCTAAGGCTCCTTTGATTAAGGAGGTAATGTAGATTTCCCCTATCCATAACTGGATAAAGGTGAACACTGATGGAGCTTCTACTAAGCACCCTGACAGAGCAGCTGTTGGAGGTATCTTTAGAGATGAAAATGGTTCTTGTATGGGACGTTTTGCTCAGTTCTTAGGTCTTGGAAGTGCTTTCTTTTCTGAATTGGTTGCTGCAATGATTGCATTAGAACTAGCAACTACAAAAGGTTTTCCAAATATTTGGCTTGAGATTGATTCTCAACATGTTTTACTGGCCTTTAAATCTAGAACAAAGGTTCCTTGGAAGCTTAAAAATAGATGGAAGAATTGTCTGCTCATCATCAAGAACATGAAGTTTCTAGCACTCACATTTATCGAGAAGGCAATTCATGTGCAAATGGTATGGCTAATTTAGGTTTATCTTTGTTTGATCATGATATCATATGGTGGAATAACTCTCCTGACTCAATTAGGAGGAGTACATTAGGAACAGGTTGGATATGTCCAACTTAAAATTTATATCCTTTTGAAAAGGTCATTGGCTTAGTCCCCTTTTTCTTCTATGTACTCATTTTCTTTTTGATTTAATGTGAATTAATGGTGCCCCTGCATCATTTTTGTTAAAAAAAAAAAAAAACTTCATTTATTTATTTATCTAATCTAATCTAATACTATATAAAGGAATAAACCCATTTAAACTGATTTTTCTTATATAGTCGTTTGGACTGAATTTTTTATACCAAAAAAAAAAAATCATAGATAATATTTTTAAAATAAAATGATGAGAAAAGTTATAAACTCTAAAAGAGGTAAAAACTACGATGCGGCTGTTAGAAATTTTTTGGTCTTCCATTGATTTATAAAATTAAACATTGGTTGAATAGTATCTTGATGGGTCTTGAAATATCTATATTGTGATCAATAGATATTAGACATCACATGGTAGGTGTACTTGAATAATGTAGCCTATAGTTGAATGAATCCATGATGGGTGGAACCATTCAACTCTTTATGAAAGGGTATGGTTTGATACCTAGTGACTATTCATGAAAGAATTGGTAGAACCATTGTAACCCTACATGAAAGGGTAGGTCCCCTCTCCACTTTCTCTATAAATATGTCTTGGGGCATATGCAAAAGATCATCCATGTTATTACATACTTACCCATCAAAGTTTGAGAAAGAAGGAGAGGAAGATCCTATCCAACATAATTGGAATTCAAGATCATCAAAGAGCATACATACGCGTTGACAATCAATGGCTTCAAGAGGTAAGTCCTAAACCCTCTTATTTAATTTTAATGGTGTCCTAATTCATGCAACTATGACTGAAGTTTATTGTTCATGATATGTAAATTATATTTCATGATCTGTTATAAAAATTAACATGTGGTATCAGAGCCTTAGTTGCATGTTTAGGATCCATATAAATGCTTGAATATGAAAATCATGTCTTTGAATTTAATACATTAATTTGGTTCACGTTCATTCATTGAAGTGTGATGATTTTCATGCTACTTTGCATATTCTCGGCATTTAAAGTCAGCATATTTTTGAATGCATGAATGATTTTCATATAATAATTTTGTTTCAATGCACATTCTATTTTCTAGATTATGTTTTCCGTTAGTCTATATCAATTAAAATTGAAGGCCACCCATATACCTTCAAAATAACAGAATGATAGATCATATGAATTATGTAGGAATTAGTGAGAAGACATTTGAATATAGAACCTTGAATATACAATAGACCCTTTTTTGAACTTGTATTTTTTCTTATACCAAAATTATACTCTGTTTCCATTCCAAATCATTTTCTAAATGATTCCAATTCATAAGAATATGAGAAACAATTCTCTTTCTGGAAAATTGAATTGAAATTTGGTGAAAAGTCGTGATTGTTCGCGAAAGGTCGTGACTGTTTGCGAAAAGTCGTGACTGTTTGCGAAAGGTTGTAACTGTTCCCGAAGGGTTGCAGTGAACCCGTTTCTGAAACAATTTTGGTGTCATGAGTTTGAATCCATTGTTCTCCTTCCTGTTTGTTTTAGGGCCTAAATGTTATACATATTTAATCCTTAAATATTATATAATTGGTTTAATTGTTATTAGTTTTTACATGTTTTATCAATATAAGAATGATTCCTGTTATGAACTTTTTCAAGAGTCACTGTCCATACATACTACAATAGCATAGGTCACTTTCCATGTGTAGTGCTTGAAATAAAAATGGTTAATATAAGTGATTAATTTTTGAGCAAATGTTATCAAATTTGGAATTCTATTAGTTGAAATGAGTGTATACCGCCACAGCGGCTCACTCATGAATATTGATAAAATTTCATGTGATTTTTGGATTGTTTGTTTCTTGAATGATTTACAATTTAATTTACCCATAGGAAATTAAATTGGATTTAATTCTTAAAACATGATTTATTGGGAATGTGTAACGGTTAAAAATTCTTTCTGCCCACAGGTGTCTGAATTTTGTCACCGTTGTTTGTATAATATATGCTCCACCCACAGGGGGGTTTATATTGTATGTGCTTAGATTCCCAGTTATTGATTATTTGCTCATGATATTAATCATTTTTATTTTTACTTTTCAGCCCCCATTTCCTTTTCCTTAAATAGTTCTGCAAACCAAATAGAGATTCTAACGGGGAATAACTATAAGAAATGGAAGGCTGATATTGAGTTAGCATTGAATTTATTGGACATTGACATTGCAATTCGAGAGGATAAACCTTCTGCCTTGACTGCAACTAGCACACCTGAACAAAAGACATATTATAAGGAATGGACAAGGGCTAATAACAAGGCCTTGATGCTTATTAAGAGATCCATTGATGATACATTAGTTAAAGCCATTCCAAATTCTGATGATGCTAAAACCTTTATGGCTTCTGTTGGTGAAAGATATGCCATTTCCGGAAAGGCTGAGGCAGGGCAATTGATGGATTCCTTTATTAACATGAGGTATGATGGTAGTAGTGGTGTTAGGCAGCACATCATGCAAATGATGACCATAGCCAACAAGCTTAGTGACCTTAAATGTCCATTAGCCGATAAGTTTATCATACACCATGCTATAAGTTCTCTACCTAGCAAATTTGATGTTTTGAAAACCTCATATAATATTCAAAGTGGAGAGTGGGATATCAATACCCTCATATCTGTTTGTGTGCAAGAGGAAGAAAGAATGAATCATTTGAGTAGTGGAAGTGTGAATTTTCTTTCGCAACCTAACCATAAGAGTGGAAAGAATGGTTATTTTAAGAATAAGGGAAAGAAACCATTTTTTAAACAAGGAAACAATAAGAAGGGTGGACCATCCAACATGGCATCTAGTTCAAAACCCAACTTTAAGAAAAAAGGGCTGAAATGTTGGTTTTGCAACGGTATAGGACACAAGAAGTCAAACTGTCATGCCTTTAAGAATTCAATCCAAAGTGAAACCCAAGGTAAGCCTTATGCTTTAGTTTGTTTTGAGTCTAACATGGTAGATATTCCTTTAAACTCTTGGTGGTTAGATTCAGGGGCATCAATTCATGTTTCTAATTCTTTACAGGGGTTCAAGACAAAGAGAAAACCAAGTGAAGTTGAAGTGAACCTGTTTGTAGGAAATGGAAATAGAGTTAATGTGCAATTTATAGGATTAGTAGAATTAAGATTAGAATCTGGTTTCATTTTGCAATTAAGAGATACTTTGTATGTTCCCTCTATGAGGCGTAATTTAATTTCTGTGTCAAAACTTGATGATTGTGGATTTTCTTTTAGTTTTAATAAAGGATTATGTTTGTTATCTTATAATTCCAAATCTGTTGGAAAAGCTCATAAACATGATGGTTTATATAATTTGGAATTGGATTCTAATATTTATAATAGCCTACATGTTCAAAATATTGGATATAAGAGACCTTTATTAAAGGACACTTCACTCTCTTTGTGGCATGGACGCCTAGGGCATATCTCTAAGGATAGGATTAATAGATTGATTAAAGATGGACTCTTACCACCTCTTGATATTAGTAACTTTGATGAATGTGTGGATTGCATAAAAGGGAAATTTACAAGAAAAAATAGGAAGGGTTCTAATAGAAGTAGAGAGCTTTTAGAGATAATTCACACTAATATATGTGGTCCTTTAAGAACAACCTTGTGTGGAAATAAGTACTTTATAACATTCATAGATGATTATTCTCGTTTTGGTTATGTCTACTTGATGAATGAGAAGTCTTTGTCCCTTGAAAAGTTTAAGATTTTTAAGACTGAGGTCGAAAATCAATGTGGCACAAAGATTAAGATAGTTAGATCGGATAGAGGTGGTGAATATTATGGTAGACATGGTGAGACTGGACAATATATGGGACCTTTTGCCAAATACCTTGAGGAATGTGGAATCATATCTCAATATACTATGCCCGGTACTCCTGAACAAAATGGTGTGGCTGAGAGGCGTAACCGTACATTGATGGATATGGTAAGATCCATGATGAGTCATTCTAAATTACCAGATTTCCTTTGGGGAGAAGCCCTTAAGGCAGCTATGTATATATTAAATAGGGTACCATCTAAGGTTGTACCTAAGACACCTTTTGAGTTGTTTAAAGGATGGAAACCTAGTCTAAATCATCTTCGTACATGGGGGTGTGCAGCTGAAGTTAAAATTTATGATCCTACTGCATCGAAGTTAAGCCCTAAGACCACTAGGTGTTATTTTATTGGTTATCCTAATAATGCTAAGGGGTATAGATTTTATTGTCCTACTCGGGGAACAAAAATAATAGAAGCCATTAATGCAAAATTTCTTGAGAATGATGTTGGTGATTCAATTGGTCATGAAACTGGAGAATCAAGTTCTAAAGGAGAAAAGGTTCTAATACCTATACATATTATACAAGAAAGAGTTGAGATACCTTTAGTTGAGCAAACAACCGAGGAACCACAACCAACCATCATAGATAATCCACCCGCTCCTGCACCCGCTCCTGAGCATCATGTTGAAGCTTTACCCATTAGACGTTCTCAAAGAGAACGAAGGCCTGTCAATCGTGATGATTACTACACTTTTCTGGGGGAGAAGGATTCAAACATAGGATGTTTTCCAGATCCAGAAAATTATAGTGAGGCAATTTGTAGTGATTTGTCCGATAAATGGATCGAGGCTATGAATGATGAAATAATTTCGATTAATCACAATAATGTGGGAGCTTGTGGAACTTCCCAATGGTTATAAACCTATAGGATGCAAGTGGGTGTTTAAAACTAAGAAAGATGCTAAGGGAAATGTAGAACGCTTTAAGGCAAGATTAGTGGCTAAAGGGTTCACACAAAAGGAAGGAATTGATTACAAAGAAACATTCTCTCCTGTATCATCAAAGGATTCTTTTAGAATTATAATGGCTATTGTGGCTCATTATGATTTGGAACTTCATCAAATGGATGTTAAAACGGCTTTCCTGAATGGAGATCTCTATGAGGATGTGTACATGCTACAACCTGAGGGTTTCATAGAGAATAATAAAGAGCACTTGGTGTGTAAATTGAAGAAGTCTATATATGGTTTAAAACAAGCATCAAGACAGTGGTATATTAAGTTTGATGAAGTTGTTGCTTCCATGGGTTTTGAGGAGAATAAGGTGGATCAATGTATATATCTCAAGGTCCGTGGGAGTAAATTTATCTTTCTTGTTCTCTACGTAGATGACATTCTACTTGCCAGTAATAACCTAGATTTACTTTTAGAAACCAAGAAAACCTTGTCCACTTCTTTTGATATGAAGGATCTAGGTGAAGCCTCTTTTGTCTTGGGTATTGAGATTCATAGAGACAGAAACCAAAAATTATTGGGTTTATCTCAAAAGGCATATATTGATAGAGTTCTGAAAAGATTTAATATGGAGACTTGCAAGCCTGGAGATGCTCCAATAGTTAAAGGAGATAAACTTAGTAAAGATCAATGTCCCAAGAACAACATTGAAATGAATGCAATGTCAAATGTCCCATATGCTAGCGCAGTAGGCAGTCTGATGTATGCTCAAGTATGTACAAGACCTGATTTATCTTTTGCTGTGAGAGTATTAGGTAGATATTTGTCTAATCCTGGATGTGCTCATTGGGTTGCTGCTAAGAAGGTAATGCGATACCTCCAGAAGACAAAGAACTATATGCTTGTTTATAGGGAAGTTGATGATTTAAATGTCGTTGCATATTCCGATGCTGATTTTGCTGGATGCCCTGATGATGAGAAGTCAACTTCTGGATATATCTTCAAGATGGCTGGCGGTGCTATATCCTGGAAGAGCGTTAAGCAAACTCTAACTGCCTCATCCACAATGCAAGCAGAGTTTGTTGCATTGTATGGTGCTGCAACCCATTCAATGTGGTTAAAGAATTTTATCTCAGCTCTTGGTATAGTTGATTCCATTTCTCGGCCATTGAAGATATTTTGTGATAATAGCTCGGCTGTCTTCTTTACCAAAAATAATAAAACGACTTCTGCTTCTAAACACATAAGGATTAAATTCTTAGTTGTTAGAGAAATGGTGGAGGATAATGAAATTGAGGTTGAGCACATATCCACCGAAGAAATGACTGCAGATCCATTAACTAAAGGGCTTAGGCCGATTATATTTACGAAACATGTTGAAAATATGGGAATTGTAAAGTCTTTTGATATTTTTAATTAGTGGGAGCAGACATTAATTGTATGTGTTCATTTTTAAATTAATAAATTTATTCTCATTTTCTTTTTATTATTACTATCATGCTTAACATGCATATTTTTTTTTTAATGAAAATTTTATTTGAGATTTGTCTCTGATTTCTCTTGTGGAAATGATGTTTCATATGAAATGTGATTTTAATCTCTTTGGGGAGATTGTCATTTCTTTCATGAGAAAGAAATTGTGTTTCGTAATGGAATGTTTCATTTGAAACATGAATCTCTTTTAAGGGATTGATTGTACTTTCTTTGAAAGGTACAATGAGGACTTGTACACAATAGTATACAATGATCACAATATATATACTATGATGTGTATTGCATTAGTACGCTTATTTGGTGATCATGACAACAAGAAATGTTAGTTATGTGGTTGTGGGTGACATAAACTCTTAATAGTTTAATTTTCACCTATAGCTCTAGCTGATAGGTTTTTTTTGCTTGTCGGCATTGATCATGGTTATTTGTGATTTTAGTCAAGATACAAAAGTGGCCACTATTATTCAACCAATGTGTTTTTTAAAGTTTTATTTTATTTTGGTTTTTTTGTTTTGTTTTGTTTTGTTTTCTTTTATTTATCAAATCAATGTTGCCCAAGTGGGAGAATGTTAGAAATTTTTTGGTCTTCCATTGATTTATAAAATTAAACATTGGTTGAATAGTATCTTGATGGGTCTTGAAATATCTATATTGTGATCAATAGATATTAGACATCACATGGTAGGTGTACTTGAATAATGTAGCTTATAGTTGAATGAATCCATGATGGGTGGAACCATTCAACTCTTTATGAAAGGGTATGGTTTGATACCTAGTGACTATTCATGAAAGAATTGGTAGAACCATTGTAACCCTACATGAAAGGGTAGGTCCCCTCTCCACTTTCTCTATAAATATGTCTTGGGGCATATGCAAAAGATCATCCATGTTATTACATACTTACCCATCAAAGTTTGAGAAAGAAGGAGAGGAAGATCATATCCAACATAATTGGAATTCAAGATCATCAAAGAGCATACATACGCGTTGACAATCAATGGCTTCAAGAGGTAAGTCTTAAACCCTCTTATTTAATTTTAATGGTGTCCTAATTCATGCAACTATGACTGAAGTTTATTATTCATGATATGTAAATTATATTTCATGATCTGTTATAAAAATTAACAGCGGCATGGCGAGCGTCCACTACAACCACAAAAAGATATTGTACCACACTCGGAGAGAGAAATTGCACCTATCAAAAAGGTGAGTTGCCGACTCTTCCATGGATTCGCACCGAATACATTTCACATTTGAAGTAACCGGAAAAGCTTGTGATGGAGATGATTGGCGCATGCGGGCACCCAATCTTACACAGGCCAAGATAATTGTTATTAAAACTAGACCAGAAGAGCACTACAAATCAGTTGGTTAAGTGTATTGAGCTTTTGGAAGAGGACTACAAATCTACATATATAACTTGATGAGGAACGGATAGCTTTAAACTATAATTTAAGCATCAATAATTTGTCTTATAGTCAGTCTAAAAGGCTCAAACATGGAGTGATATTTTATATAGTCATTGGAGCGCTTATTTACTTTAAAAAAAAGTAGAAGAGCTAGCATGAGGAAGCCTAAATCTCTTGGAACTTTAAAAAAAATACAAATGTATCTAATAGATTTTGTATTTTAAAATACAAAAAATTTAATGATTGACAAGGCTATCTATCAAAAGATTTAATAATGTTGTATTTGCAGAATTTATTTCGAACTCATAACATCTAGTTAAGTTAGAAGACATCTCTTGTCATTTTATTCAATCCGTAAAAGATAAAATTATAAAAATAAAATTTCTAAAAGCGAATTTCTTTTTAAAATATGTAGGGGTGCAGGGAAGATTTTTCTCTATGAGATGGAGAACGGTAGATTGATGGAACATACTCCTACAATATCAAGGAGCAAGAGGGTTTTTGGGACTATAGGCAGTGTTGGTGACCAAAGAACAATTCTTTGATAATTGCTCTTTTTCACAACAAAAAATGCTCACTCACACCCCAAAAATACTAAAATACCTTTTAGCCGTAGTTAACTTTTGTTCGCACTAGGGTGCTCCAGCGGTGGTCAAATGCCGATTTTTCATTTTGCAAGCGGCATTTAACCGCTACTTAGGTTATTTTGATATTTTTGAGGTGAGGGAGCATTTTTTGCTGTGAAAAGAGCAATTTTTCAATCCCTTTATGGGTTTGTAGTTTGTACATCGCAGCCTAGTCCTGCATTTAGTGGACTGTACCACTTGAGTACAAGGCCATTACAACAAAAAAGTTATAAGTTTTTATTTTTTTTTTAAGAACAAAAAGCTAAGTTTCTTTCTAAACAAAACACCCACTCCTCTAAGAAAAATTAATTATGCTTATATATTTTAGGGTTAATAGGCTTTTACCCCCTGTAATATAGGTCACTTTTGGTTTTAACTCCTAGGAATTTTTTTTTTTAGATTCCGTCCTCGTAAAATGAAGATTCTTTGGTTTTGCCCCCTGAGCCAGTTGAGTCAGCAGAATCTCCTACGTGGCATGCGACGTCAGCAGATTCTGCTGACGTGGCGCACTGACTATATAATTATTTTTATTTTTTTATTGGGGTACACGTGGCATTTTTGTTTGTTTTTTTTTTAAAAAATTAAAAAATTATGGAAAAATTAAAAATTAATAAAAAAATTTAAAAAATTCTGGAAAAATGAAAAATCAATAAAAAATTGAAAAAAATATTAAAAAATTCTGGAAAATTGAAAAATTAATAAAAATGAAAAAATTGAAAAAAAACGGAAAAATAAAAAAAAATCTGGAAAAATTTAAAAATTCTGAAAAAATTAATAAAAATAAAAAAATCTGAAAAAATTTAAAAATTCTGGAAAAATTAATAAAAATAAAAAATGATTAATAAAATAAAATAATCTAATAAAATGAAATATAATGAAAAAATTCTGGAAAATATTTAAAAAAAATTCAAAATTTTCAAAAAAAATTAAAAAGATTAATCATTTTTAAAAAAATGAAATTTTTGAAATTTTCATTCGTTTTTTTCGAAATTTTGATTAGTATATATGTCGAGCTTAGGTTTTTTCAGTGTATTTTTTCCCTTATTCTCGGTTTATAAATACACAAAAATTTCCGGAAAAAATACTAATGAAAATTTTGAAATTTCGAAAAATTCGGTTTTTTCAGTGTATTTTTTCCCTTATTCTCGGTTTATAAATACACCAAAATTCCCAGAATTTTTTTGAGAAATACTAATAAAAATTTCAAAAATTCGAAAATTTCATTAAAATTTCATTTTTCCAGAATTTTCATTAAAATTTCGAAAATTTTTATTTTTCCAGAAATTTAATTTTTTTAGAAAATTTCGAAATTTTATTTTTTCCAGAATTTTTTAATTATTTTTCATTTTATTAGATTATTTTATTTTTTTTCATTTTTCCAAATTTTTTCCGTTTTTTCATTTTTATTATTTTTACAATTTTCCTGAATTTTTTAATTTTTTATTCAATTTTTTATTAATTTTTCATTTTTCCAGATTTTTTTATTAATTTTTCGATTTTCCAAAATTTTTCAATTTTTTATTAATTTTTAATTTTCCCTGAATTTTTTAAAATTTTTTATTAATTTTTTATTTTTCCAGAATTTTTTAATTTTTTTTTTTAAAAAAATAAAAATAATTATACAGTCAGCGCGCCACGTCAACAGAATATGCTGACGTCGCATGCCACGTAGGAGATTCTGCTGACTCAACTGGCTCAGGAGGGCAAAACCAAAGAATCTTCATTTTACGAGGACGGAATCTAAAAAAAAAATTTCCTAGGGGGCAAAACCAAAAGTGACCTATATTACAGGGGGGTAAAAGCCTATTAACCCTATATTTTATGTAATTTCAGTCTATTATTCTTTCCATGTGAATTACTTTTAACTATTTTTAAATATATTAGTTTAACTTAAATGCACATTTGCTTTCTATTTATTTTATTCTTGATTCTAATCCCTCACTTCTAAATCCATAATCTTGATCCTCCAAATTTAAAAATGTCATACACTTTCTTCACTACGAAGTTGAAACTAATATTGAGCCATTGTCTAGTTGGACTTAGACTTTAAACTTGGTGAGAACTTTAATCCATGGATGATTTTTCTTTCAAAAATGGTAGTGGCGCATCAACAAATCCAATTCATCCAATTTAAAGCTAATTACGTGTTCAAAAACGAGAGGATCAAAGTCAAAAATAGGATAAAATAAAATGATTAAAATTGCATTTGTAACTTTGAGTATACATATATCAACTTCAAATCAATTTCTTTGTCTAAAAATTTACGGGTCTATGGTGAATTGAAGATATTAAACAATATAAGAAATAATTGTGAGAGATTCTCCTCTAATTAGAAGAGCAGTAAAATGTAAGTAGATAGTTATAGTGAAGGCATGTAGGCTCAAAACTGGTTGAAATAATTAGTAAATATGTTCGAGATGGTTCCAATGTACAAAGGGAAAAGGGTAACATTTGCCACCTATATGTTGAAAGAAGCATGTGTATACATGGTTGCGAATAACATTCCCTTGTCTTGGGAACATTTTCAAGTTGCTTTCTTTGATATGTACTTTCCAAAAGAGCAAGAATTCCTTCACTTGAAGCATGAAAGAATGTTGGTAGCTAAATTTACAAAGAAATTTGAACAATTGGCAAATCCTCACAAGTTGAATTAGGGGAGTTTCTTTAATTAGGTTCGATTCTTTACGGGGTCTTGTAAACGAGTGTCCCCGGAGCACTCTTTAAGCATTCTAAATTAAGTAATTATCTTTTAAAAAAGTCAAAATTTTCAATTTCCAATGCACGGATTACACAAACTTTCATAAGAAGTTACTATTTAAGGTCCTTATCTAGTGCCCGGGGGCACTAGTTAACATTTGTCTTCTTTATATTAGAGATTATGATAAATTCTAGAAGGAGAATGCTAATCAATACCCTTGGGGCATTGGTTAATGTACTAAAATAAGTAATTTTGCAATAAAAAGTTGTGTAATTATTGACAAGACAAAAGTGAAAACTTGCATTTCCAAGACAAAACATTATGTTTCGTTGTTGTCAAATTAAAATTAAATGGAGATTTCTGTAGTATACTCCCTCTATCCCGCAATAGATGACCCATTTGAAAATGTGCAATTTTGACCAAACTTATTTTGACCGTATTTTTCTAGTAATATACAAAGATAAATAATATCATATAAGATGTCGTTAGATTCGTCTCAATGAGTATTTTTAAAATATCAAATTTTCATAATTTTTTTAATATATTATTCAAGATATTTAAGCTCAAAGTTATGCATTGGCATACGTAATAAGGTCAACTGTGTCAAGTATTATGGGACGGAGTGAGTATTGATCATCACTTCTTTTCAATAACTCCTTTTAAGATGGTTGTTGAATTTATGAAAACTAGACTCAATTCCCTTTCAATAGGAGTACTGGCTAATTTCATAGGTTTTGGCTTAATATTGATGTATCAAATCATATACCAAGATAGACAAAAAAATGCATACAATTAAACAAGTTCAAATTTGAGCTTTTAGTATCCTAGCGAACTGTTATGTTTCCAACTTCTATCATTTTAGCTCATTCTAAACCTAAAAATTAGTATTTCATTAGGATTGGTTATAGTAATGTCAAGATATAAGATTATTAATTACTCAATTTAGTAGTTAGGCGCGGTATCATGTATGCATCAACATAAAAGATACTCCCTCCGTTCCTTTTTAAGTGTCGTTTTAGAAAATTTCCACGAAAATAGCAAAGTGAATTTTTGCACGTTTTCTTCCTATTATACACTCAATTTAATCCACCAATATATCTCTATTTTTTGGCACACACTTTATCTTTCCAATAAATTTAATATGTTATATATTTCTCGTAACAAACATTTGTTTTTTTTTAAGATCGTAACAATGAGTCTGTTACTTCTCGCGCTTCATCTTCCATTAGTAGTTCCAATGAGTCTTCCACTCTTTCTTCTTTTTGAACATTCATGGAGTTTTTATTTGTTTTTCTCTCAAATTGTTCTTTTACTTTGCACTTGAAATTTTTAACAATGAGTATTCATCTTATTTATATAATTTTAACTCTTAACAAAATCATTATTATATGTAACAAAATTTTGTTTAAATCTGAAGATAACAAAACAAATTTTGTTTTTTAAAAAAACAAACTTTAGTTTTCCAAATATATAACATTAATTAGTTTTATTAAAAAAGATAAGAGTAACCAAACAAAGAAAAAGATATGAGTAATTGACAAAGGGTATAATTGACAAATCGTACCCTTAAAATACCTAAACGACAGTTAAATATGAACAAAAAATTCACCCTAAAACGACACTTAAAAAGGAACGGAGGGAGTAATTATGAGACGTATTATTCTCTGTTGACTTTGTGATTGTTTATTTGCCCCTGATACGCCTTGTGTTGGCGGGAATGATTTATGGTATTAATAATATATTCTATTTTGGTTTTTTCAAAACAATATTATTCTCTAATTACATGAGCAATATAAGTAGAAAAGTGAAGGCATATAAGTGGGATGCCATTTATAAGCTTGCTTATATACTCCACTAGTATACAAGCTTATTTGGGCTTACTTATTACGCAAGGAACTTGACCGTCGTAATAGATGAGTGGAAGGTTATATGTAACTTATAAAGAGATATGAACTCTCCCCTCAAAAAGAAATATGAACTCTAATGATGTATTTTAAGATTATGTTTTAGCCTTAATATGGTTTAGTTTAAAGAGCTGGTTGGGATGTGATATCTCCCCGTCATAGTTGTTTTTTAAAAATGGCATTGAAGAAGAAAGAACATGGTTTTTCAGATGTTGTAGTTTAATCATTTGTATTGTAGATTTTATAGTAGCTTTTCTATTGTCATTGTAAACTCGTGCCTTATTATTTGGTTTTAAGGTAATTGTACAAGTCTGTTGTGTAAAAAGACTTCGACTTCCCCATTATTTTCGCCTAGTATGTGATTTTTTAGACAAATTCCATGAACTAGGGAACAAATTGAGTAGGGAACATTCCTTAAAAAAAAATTGAGTAGGGAACATTGAGCAGGAAAACAAATGTTTCCTCTAATCCTATTTATAAGAAGAAAAAAACAAAAATCATAAAGACCAATGCATCCATATTTGATAATTGATAAGACTATTTCAAATATATACCCTACAATTAATGTTCTTTGAAAAGTGAGGTCCACTCAATATGTTCTTACTAAATATGGAACAGGGTCTAAGAAATACTCCAGCATTTTGTTCATTTCGCACATACTATTGCGCAAAAATTTATAAGTGAAAGAAAATGAAAAATGATTTTGAGTGTATTTGTTAAGTATTAGTGCATTCACTATTATCATAAATTTACACTAGAACATATTAAATTAAGAGTGGGGAAAGTATTATTAATAAGAGTTATAAGTGAAAAAAGTAATTAATATTGTATTGAAAAGTGAAATAAGTCAATTATTTTAGAATAATTGTTTTTTCAAATAACTCAGTTATTTTAGTACGGTGGGAATAGTATTTGAAAATTAAAAAAAACTTTTAAAATTTTCCTTATGATCAAAGAAATTAAAATAGTGAACAACCAACAACCAATTGACGAGACAAGACAAAGTTTTATCATTGTAGTGAATCTTCATTAGTTTATCAATCTTTTAGTTTGTGACGTCTATTTTAACTTTCAACCTAATATGTTGAGGGTGCGCAAATTTGATAGAATTTCTTGTAGGATTTGTTTGCGAGTTTGGAGGGGAAGGGATGAGAGGGTTTGAAAAAAAAATGAAGGAGCAAGTGGAATAACTAGATGATATTGAAAGAGAAGATTTTTGGGGTTCATTTTTCTCCATAATACAAAATTCTCCTTATTTTGGGAAACTAAAAAATTGTATTAGCGGAGGGTTATGGAGGGTTTACATAAATTCTTCAAATATAATCTATATAGTTATAATATTCTTAAAATTAAAAATATATTGATCATAAATATTAATTTATCATTCTCTAAAAACATACTCTTTCGAAAAAAGTGATTTTTTTTACCATTCTTCCCTATATTTCCAACCCTCCAACACCTTCCATTTCCCTCCCCTCCAAACTCTCATACAAAAGCCATAGAGAAATGTTAAAAGTATTCCAAAAGCAACTTTTTTTAAAATCTAAGGATGTGTTTGTTTCAAGGGTGTGTAATGCTATTTTCGAGAATGTGAGATTGAAAATGCAGCAATTCTACAATTGTTTCAAATTTTCAAAATACCTTTAACCTAGTATGTTAAGGGTATTTCTTCTATTGTTATTTCAATACATTCCCATCGGAACAACACTCAACTTTTTATAACTTCCCACTACCACTCACATTTATTTGTATTTATATTTTTTAATTACATAAATTTCTAAAACATTCTTTGGAAATTTAATTTTTTACCAGATACATAAGTAGAAATGTTATTCATAAAAATATTATTCCTTATAATGTAATTTCTTATCTTAACACAAACACACCTTAAAATTTGTTAGTTTCAAATTAAAATTTCTATTTTATGTTTCCTTTTAACTATTATACCCTTAAGTTGTTGACAATACATGGCGCTATGCTGCTTGTGCCCGATTGAATTCGTCTATTAAATAAACTATCTACTTCAAAACTACTAACATTCTTCACATTGTCTACTAAATTTTTATCAAGATATTTTATTTTCTCCATGACCCAACCAACAAAGCCATGTGTAAGAATAAAGAATACATAATTGACAGGGTGGATACGAAGGTTATACTTGGAACACTTGGGAAGTCAATATTCCACGTGGGTACGGAGGGCCCTAAAGTTAAAGTAGCATAAAATAAAAGTGAGTGAAGTAAAAGAATAGTGCACAAGATCCAAGAAAATTGGTTACCGTACCTTTGTGACGCAATTCTATTCTATTCAGTGTAAATGTAGTTGTTTGTGCCCATTAGCTACTTCCTTCATTTATACACCACCCTTGTAGCTAGCTCCATTGTCATCACTCACTCAACACTACTATTGTCCTCAACAACTACCACTCCAATGCATTTTTTCCCCCTAATTACTTCATATACCCCCTTTCTAGTACATCCTCTAACCGCCCCCAACCCAAAACAGATAAACCTCCTATTCTTTATCTTACCTTAGTCACTGACATGTATTTCACCATTTTAGAACGTTTCGCTATCAAAACGGTTGATAAATATCAAATCAGCTTAAAAATTGAATAGATGGGCCCACGCCACCCCATCCATCTCTTTCTTCTTTATGATCCATCATTGTGTAAAATTTTACTGATGCCACCTTCTCTTTCAAGTTCCCACATGCTTTTGTACCTTCAATCTTCGTTTTAGCTACCGATTACCATTTTAATTCACATTTTACTTTTTTGGATCGTACTTTCCTTCTTAGCTATCCATCCATATTTCTTATATATGGTTGCCAATTGCACAATATATGCATATTTTATTTTAATATCCCTATGTATAGGATCCTATAGAAACTTCCCTTAATTATATATATATATATATATATATATATATATATATATATATATATATATTATTTTGCTAAATTATAGTAACATCATTTGGCGTTGTGTCCATTATCCAATGTCTTCATATAGGAATAGGACCCTACCCTTAATGATATCAAAATTATCAATATCTTAAATTCATATAGATGCTGGCTTTAGACCACAAATAAAGGTATGCCGAGACAAAATAAAATGATAAGTGGCTATGAATAAAAGAAAATTAAAGTACTGAATTTTGAATATATTTTTTGGTACATGGTACCTAATTAAGGTTAGAAATTGTTAAGTTAATTATTAGTTGACACGGATTTGTGGGGGACGACAATAAGAGATGTTGATTTTTTGTGTGGATATGAAACACTATTACATCTGTGAATTACATTCTGTATCATAAACTTGTCGTGATGTGTGTCATATACTAAAGAATATCCGGGGGCCCCTACTTGATGATTAGAAGATAAAACTATCTTGCATTAATTTGAATTAGCTTCCTTTGTTTTCTTGTCTTACCTATTCCTAGTTAGTGACAATTGTCATCACTATTCAAAAATGTGTTTTCTTATAGACACGCACGGGCAAATGTTTGCGACCTAACATAAAGATTAATAAAAGAAATATTGTCACACAGCCCGATGATCATATCTTATCTATATATATACCATAGTAGTACCCACTGAAAATTTGCCTTCTAATTAAACACGAGTTGAAAACTATGTTTTATTTTTCTTCTTTTAGTACATAATAAAGAGGCATTCTTGTATGGACACAAATACAAATGAATAGTATTTGGTCACACACACATCAAAAACCATTTTTTCAAAAGGCTAAATCATTTTATTATCAATTTCTTTTTTATTATTAAAAAAATTCTTTTGATGTATGTGTGCCCAAACACTATACATTTATATTTGTGACCATGATAGACTTTCTCCGTAATAAAATAGGGAAGTAGAAACAATCTATACTCGTAGTACAATTGGTTTTAATTACTAGGGGTAAAATAGGGAGGTAAAAAATGTCCTTCGAAAATGTGAAAAAGATTTTGCAAGAATGAAGATTCTCCTGCGCGAATGAAGATATAATATCTTAACCGAATCATACCCTCGTTGATACGAAATATGCAATGATTATAGCATAACGGAAAGTAACAGTGTGAGTCATGAAAAATTGCTTTGCTTGCTGCAAAAGTATGTATCGAGTCTGTTTGTTTCTCACTCCATGATCCCCAAAACCAACCCACAATCACATCATGAACTCCACACACTATGAGGCAGAGGAATCTTAATCCTAACCCCATGTGCTTGCTTGTTGCTACCCCTATAAACCATTGCCTTAATACTATACTAGTACCCCCTAACCTAACTAGTACGACGTGACAATCACGTTCCTACCGCGTTACTTGCAACAAATCATTATAAAATTTCATAACTAAAACGACGGCCAAATAAATAACAAACAAAATGCAATTGCAAAAATTAAATTAAACAAAACAAAATAGCTTAATTAATTTATGAAGTAATAATGTAATGTATTGTTCTAGAATTTGAATTTTGATTGAACAAAATTCTACCAAATAGTTTCATCTTTTACGATAACAAATATTCCTCCATTTTTCACTCATGTACAAATTTTGTTGTACTTGGTGAAAGTAGAGTGGATTTGGTAGATTTATTTCCAAAATTGGAAGACTCATCTCACATGGGGTGAGGGTAATAAGATCAATTTTTCTCATCGTCTCTAACACGTGCACGTACCTTACACGCCATTTTGCGTGTCCCTCTGCATCTCCCAATCCCAAAACAATCACTCTTTCTACCCAGATTTTTCACTATGCGTTGGTTAATTTTCTTCCTTTTACCATTTTTCACTTTTTGCAATTTTTTATACATATATAACTCCACTGAAATCATAATCTGTATGAATAAAAAAACAAAAGAAAAAAGAGGATATGCAATCATACAATCACTGACTTTGTTGTACCTTTTTAATGGCAAAGGTTAAAATAAAGAAACGGACACGGATTTTAAGGGAGAGAGCATAAAATATGAATGGAATGAAATCATCGTTTTGTTCTTCATTGAGTGAATTTACAGAAATTCTGCACAATTAAGCTTCGTAAAAACCCATTCAAAGAACGAACCAACGAAACTACCTTAATCTTTTTTCTTCCATAAATAACCCACCACATCCCAAATATTAAATCTATACACTACTAATTAAATTAAAGAGTAATCTCAAACTGACATTAAACATAGATTAAATTCAAATTCAAATACCTAAACTAAAATAGTAAGAAAAAATGTCAGCAAAGTGGAAAGTTCGAACTTTTCGAACAGATTCTACATCATCATAATGTTATTGTTAACGTTCATGGCTTCAACTGAACCCACTCGTAGCGTCCTTCCAATGGAACATCCTTCACAATATCATAATTATACCTGCAAAATCATTCTTCAAGAATCATAATCTGAATTTTGAAAAATAAAGCAGACATGAAGAGAAAATGAATATTGAACTTACTTTTCTTGAAACTTTTTCTGAATGTTTTTCTCGGCAGCAGAGAAAAATTCTTCAAGCTCAAATTCCGTTGGCATATTTTTTGGAGAAGAAATCGGGCGGTTAGAATTTGTTTCCATTGACTCAAACTCGTTTGAACGACTCATCTCTCTCCTACACTCACAAAATATTCTGTTTCAGAATTTTGATATGAAATGAAAATGCGAACGCGTAAAGTTAGTTATATACACACACACATATGAGAGAGAAGAATCAAATCAGTTACTACGATTTTGAACGGAAAAAATTGTGGCTGTTAGAAACATACTCATTTATTTCATCATGTTTATTTTTTTTTTTCCTAACTCAAAAACTATAACTAACTCAAAGAATCCAAAGCAAATTCAAATTTCAAAAACCTCTGAAATTCTTCTTCACTGTAATTGCACGTCGACGTTTCAACTTGCGCGCTCTCCACCTGTAAATAGAAACGTTTAATGCGTTAGGAAAAAATGAGAATAAAATTATGAATAATAATTACTGAAGAAAAAAACGTGACAAGTACTGAAATTAATTAAGAAGTTCAACAAAATATATAAATAACCGCATTAAATTGTTCATTTCAGTTCATAAAATTCAAATTGAATTTCTCTAACCTCTAGATCTAACGATTTGATCCTTTCTTCATCGAGTTGAACGGATCCATTGCTTGAACAACAGGACGCGGGAAATTCTTCATCGGAGATATCACCGGAGGATTTTTCATCTTTTACCGGTTGCGGAAGAATCGTCGGTGTTGAGAATTTTCGGTTGTTGTTGATTTTTCTTCTCTTTGAAGTTTTTGGAGATGAAGTTGTAGCTTCATCCATGGCTAATGCAGCTTGAGCGCGAGTCCTGACACCTACAACCTGAGAAGAAATCTCCATTGATGATGAAATTCAGCGAAGTACGGGAGTCTGAAACTGCGAAACGAATTTCTATTCACACCTCACTCTGGCTTTTCAGGTGTTATAGTGCTTTTTCTGCGATTTTTCTGGCTTTGTAGAGAGAGAGAGAGAGAGAGAGAGAGAGAGAGAGAGAGTATGCGAGATAGAGAGAGTGTTGATAACGCGCGTGGAGTACGGAGACGACGAAAATGTGTGATGATAAGAAATTGAACGGTTAGGATTGGATGATTGCTTTTTCGTAGTGGTGTGTGTGGTCCAGTCTCCGTTAATAGTGACGGGGGAATCTCAAAACGGGGAATTTGACGGCGCCGTTATCTGATTAAACAAGGGAATGACACGTCGTTGTAACTAACGGGGGATGAAAACGGAGAAACGGTGTTTTGTTGGAATAGGAATGGGAAGAGGATGAGGATCGATTATGACTTTGCATCTGCAGACTGCGTTTGCGTTTGCGTTTGGATTATTCTTTTGAGTGAAAAGTGCGTTTGGAATTTACATACAACAAAGGAAACGCGATTATTTGCAAGTGGAAAATTATGAAGGGATCATGGGGTTGAGATCAAAATAATCATCATCATCATGTATTTGCGTTTGTGTTTTAGGAATTCCGTTTGGTGGAGAACCGGTCTTAAGCAAAATAATTATGTTCAGAACAGCAAATTACGGATTTATCCTCAACTGTGATTGTGAAACGCAAAACTTTTTTATGTCTGAACCATGTATCCTTACCTGCAACTACATAGACTAATTTTTCGAGTTAAATATTAGCTGCAGCCGAGTGTTTTCGGTGTTTAATTTAAACGGGAACATCTAGTTAAACTGGAAGAGATTTTTTTTTGTTGAAGGAACTGGAAGAGATATTTCATCATCTCATTCAAGTATTTTTGGTCCGAAAATACTTATTTATTATGCATGCTAGTATAGTTTTTTCTGTTTGTTTGTTGTCTCTACAATGCTAGCCACACGACAAGAGCGTTTGGCGTTTTATCGCCGTAACAATCATATTGCACAATTCTCTAGCAAAAGAAATCATAGTGCACAATTCATCTTTATCCTTTATTACACTCCTTTGGTTAGGTTTTCTTTCTTTGTTTTGGTAACAATTCTTTAGGCTTTTTTAAGAGGGAATGGAAAAGAGGGCTTTTTGGAGCGAAAACCTTAGATGTTACTCTATTGATTAATGAAAGTAGGAAAGGTGATGAAGAGCCAATGTTTACTTACATGACTATTTTGGGTAATAGACAGAAATTAGTTTAGTTGATAAGAAGTAATTTCAAAACGTAACTTTTCATTCAATAAGGCGGCATTAGTTTTTTCTCTCTTGGTTTTTTCTTTCTTTATTGAGGAGTGGTTTTGGGTCAATTTTTGACCTGAAATCACTCATCTTCGTCGTTTTCTCTCTATTTCAATCTAAATAAGTAATTTTCACATAGATCTAGGTTTTTCTTCGTGATTTCGTCATCTAAATGTGATGGTGTGTTGTCCGTCGTCGTATTTTTATTTTCCGTCTTGTTGCGATGTTCGTTTGATTCATATTGAAAGATCGATTATTCAATCAAAGATTTGAGCATCAACGTTGCAGATCCGGAGGCAAGGGTATTTCGATCACTTTAATTTTATCATATTCTGTCATGTATTAAGTGTTATTTCTTATTATTTTATGCAGATTAAAAAATATAATATAAATAAATAAATGAGCATAATAATTTTACAAGTCGTATTTATTATTAGGTGTTAATCATCAATATTATAAATATAGAACAGTGAAATGAATTTTGAAAATGCATATAATATTAATGAATTTGAAGATAGAAATGAAATAAAATGGTTAATATTTTTACATTAAAAATGACACTAGTATTTAAGAACACTTTTCTTTTGTAAATGTAACACTCGACATAAGACAAAAAATAGTTTCAATAGTTCATTTAATTTGTATACACCGAAAACTTAAAACTTGTTATATGTGCACTCAATCAAATCGCTTCTTAAGAAGATGAAGGGTGCCAGTCAACTTGTTAACTTTTCCTACCCATCCGGTCACTATTATAAGCAAAATTTCACTTTTTAGATACATTAAATAATTAATGTATCTAATCTTTATTATGGATTAGATACATTAATTATTTAATGTATCTAAAAAGTTGAGTTTTGCTTATAATAGTGATCGGGAGGAGTATTTTCAGCACACGCTGATTAATATTTCTGGATGAAACTATTTTTTTTATCAAACTATACTTACCTCACAATCAAACTCTAGATTATCAAGACCCTTTTTATAAGAATTGAAGGGTTGAAACAAAAGAAACACACGCCCTAATTAATTGTATTTGCAGACAATATATCTTGAAATGATGAACCAAAATGATAATATGATTATTCTAAAAAGAGAATTTGATTCCAATTTCTAAAATCGTTCATTTTGCTTGAATGGCAAAATGCATATATTAAAAATTGAGAAGTGAGTACAAATTAATGGGTACTCAAATCCATTATAGAAACTAAAAACAACAAAAATAAAACCTACAAAGATAGGAACAACAAATTAAAAGGCAAAGAAGAGTTGTCCAAAACAAAGGGGCAAAGGAACAAAAAGACCAAAAAAGGCCAAAGAACTCAAACATACCAACAAAGTACTCCACAACCATAAGAATTAGGTGACGAAACAGATTTATTTCAAAAGACAAAGGGAGGGTTCAATGGCCTAGTTGTGGAAAGTACAAGATGACTTACTTGAAAATCACTTCTAAGATCTAAGATGAGAACTTAATTTGATCCGTCAATAGCTCAATATTCACATTTTCACAGTTTTGTTTAATTTGATTCTTATTCGCTCAATAAACTCCTTCCCTCTCTTCCCCTCTAAACTCGCAAACAAAATTTAAGAAAAAATCTACTGTGAAGGATCTAATTGATAGAGCCTCAATATTTTCATACTTACCCATATGATTCATTTGAAAGAGAGTTATAAGAATTCATGTGCAATCCTTCAAAAAAAAGATTTCATGTGTAAAAAATTAAATAACCCCATGTCAATTTTGAGATTTGACTCAATATTGAAGAGTCAAGAACTTTATTTTTAGTGGGTAATGATTTTTTTTTTTAAATGATCAGTAAAACTATTCTACTACTTTCATTTCACAAATGTTCATCACTTTAAAAACTAAAGTTTATTTAAAATGAATGTTATTTTCACATTTTAATGTAAAACTAATTATATTTTTGTATTGTACTCCAAAGTACTCCCTTCGGTCTTATTAGTTATAGGTAAGAAAAAAACCAAAAAAAGAAAGTGGTCTAGGTGCAATTAAGTCATCATAAAAAAGCAAACTCTTTCCAATTTTAACTTTGAAATGCTTTGGAAAGTGTTGAAAACATTGGAGGATGAATAATTATAGTAGATTTGATTTAAGTATAAATTTGGAATAGCGATGTTAATCAAACACAAAAAGTTTAAAATTATCCCTCCCTTCCCCTCCGAACATCCCGAACCAAACGGATCCTAAATGTAAGGAAAATGTTGACGAAAGGAGAATGTTGATGAGTGCTCTTAGGGCATTGGTTAAAGTAGTAAGTTTATATTAAAAAGTTGTGTAATTGTTGCATTGACCAAAGTAACAACTCATGTTCTTAAGACAAAATTTCTTTTAATGAAATATTTAAACAATGCTCTTAGGACACTCGTTAGCAAGACCCAAAATATAACAATTATAGTGGATTTTTGCTTATATTTTATACAATGAGAATTTTTTTTATTCCTTAAATAAATAAATAAATAAATGTAACCAATTAATAATAGTGAGAAAAAGCATCAATTATCAATAAGGTTGATTTGATTTGATATGTAACCAAAAAAAAATAAGGTTGATTTGATATAAATATCATTTTAATAACTTTATTGTGTTTATTAATATGTGTAAAAACTTTAATCAACACTATTTTTAAATGGATGAAATAGTAGTAGTATAGAGATGCAGGAGAAGTGTGCGAGGGAACATGACACACATGGTCATTTAATTTTGGACCATATGGGTAACAGGGTAAGTATAGAAATCAATGTACTACATGATGATCAAATACACATGTTGAAAGTGCATTTACACGTGGGAACGAACATAGATCAATACTGAAGGGAAGACATGCCAACTTGATCACCTACACTATCCATCCGCCAAGCAAAAAATATACACTTTAATAAATTTTGATTAGGAAATATACCACCATCTAAGATCAGTGACAATTATCATAGATTTTGTCCTCTCAAAAAATAAATTATCATAGATTTTGTGTCCAGAATAAAATAATCAC
Source organism: Medicago sativa (assembly GCF_051527215.1). NCBI lineage: Eukaryota > Viridiplantae > Streptophyta > Magnoliopsida > Fabales > Fabaceae > Medicago > Medicago sativa. Next base: position 9,548,370 of record NC_140753.1, read on the forward strand.
CAAGTCTACATTTAGTCTAGTCTACATACAAGACATATCCAAATTCAAGCTGATCATGGTTAGTGCAAACAGAAGTTTGACCATTTGTGCTAACTTGTGTTGGCTAAGATAGTAAATTTATTTATTTTTTGATTGTAAAGAGGGTCATCGGTCCAAAGGAAACAAATTATAAATTGATCATACGAGGCTGTGGAACCCCCATTTGATCAGCTACTAACAAATGTCTTAATTGAGTCGGACAAGACTCATAGATCATCAAAGTAGATCCCATACTACAACCAATATTAGCCAATGCATCTGCACAAGTGTTTGCTTCGCGGTAAGAGTGTTGAACTTTCACCTCCCACACCATTTGAAGTAATCTCCTTATCTTTTGAACAAGACTACGGCTAATAGGACTGACATCTTCTTCATCCAATAAATTCTTTGCCACAACCAAAGAATCAACATTTAATTCTACCAATATGAACCCCAAAATCTTCTTGCATACCGACGACCTTCATAAACTCCCCACAATTCCGCGACATACGCACTACACATCCCGACATACTTAGAAAAACCGCCAAGCCATACACCTTCGCTCCCCTGTATGATACCTCCACAACCCGCTCTGCCATCTTCCTTTCGTGCTCCGTCGGTGTTGATTTTAACCCACCCCGCCGGGGGCACTTCCAGCTCACCATTGTCATAACTTTTGGAGTTTTTTGAATGATCTTTGTGTCTTTATCAGCAGCATGATATGCGTTAACATAACTCATGACAGCAGCTTTCCCATCCAATGATGGCCTTTTAAAGTTATCAATATGATTTTCCTTAATAAATTTAATCTGTAAATAAAGTTGATTAAAAATTATTCATACTTTGAGACTATTAAATGATTCTTTAAATAATTTTTTATATAAATATATACCTTTTTCATCTCCTTTTAATTTCTTAAAATATTCTCATTCACAACATTGTTTTAATTTCTAAGAATGTACTTAGTTCTATCTGTTCGGTATATCCCTTTTATCTATCACTGAGGATGAGTGCTTGGCTATGGCTAAGATCTAAAATAATTTAACTCCATCCAAGTGACTTGCTTGAATTTCTTAAGAGTGATTCAGAATGTAACTGAAAACAAATTTGTTTTGTGTTCAGCAACTCACGAGTCTGAATCTCATTTGTTGGCTTTGTGTAATTTTTTGTAGTTGGTCTACTACTACATAGTTTCATTGCTTTTGGGACAAAAGGGAAGGAGAGTAAGGGATTAATTAATGATTTAGAACTTAGTGATTTGAGCAATCTGAAAGAATGATTGTATTTTTTTCCCTTTCTAATCTATGTCCATTTGTGTCGAAGGTGGTTGACTACATTATAGTTTCGTCTTGAAAATGGTTTATAGTTAGAGAAAAATGTCCCTAAAAAAAAAGTTAGAGAAAAATGTGTTTCTTGTCTTATTATGAATGGTATATGATCTCATTAGATTGCATTTAAAGGAGGTAGCCTAATATGCTTGGTCCTATTTTTCTTATAATTTTTTCTTAATTTATAATGAGTTTGGAGTATCATCAATTTGCTATTTTATATAGTTTTGATGAGTCCCACCAATAAATAAGAGGTCCATTTGAGCACTAACAAAACAAACATGTCTTGGACATTTATTGAAACCTTTCCTTGAAGTCTTGGATATTTCTTATAAAAATATTTATTGAGACCCTTAAAATAGTGAAGAGAGAAGGTACTTCCGTAGCCCACATTCACCGCAAACATTTGATTTTTTCATTTCATAATTTGAGTGTCTATTTAGCTTAATAGGAAAAAAAAAAGTCAAGAAACCCGAAAGTGAACCTAATTTCAACCACTTCTTGATTAAGTTATATTTTCCTCTTTCTTTCTCCTTTTCAGTCCGTCTTCTACCTATGTGTTTTATTGAGTTCTATTCTTGCCTTAAATAACTTTTGTTTCTCAACATCTCTTCCCCCTAAGTATTATTGATGCCTCTGATCAAATTTTGAGTAAAGTTAGGTTGACTATTTAGTTGACGGTTGAGTAGCTCAACTGTTTTGAATTAAGAGATAAATAGTTGAAGGCTCTACATTTAAACTCAACGAATGGCTAAAATATTAATCTAACAACCAACTTCTAACATTTGTTATTAAAAAATAAAAGTTATTTATTTAGTTGTCTTTTTCTTGTCTTTCTTAGATTCTCTTCTCCCAAGTGTTAGTTTTACTAAGCTTTTTTCTGATTGATTAACTCTTGATTTCTATGTATTTCTAGATGTGAGGAAAAGAAGAAGTAATTTTGCAAATGGCTTTTATGTGTTTGGGTTTTGTGGTCTGAACGTAATAACAAGTTGTTCCAAAACAAGGTGACGAACACGCATCAACTGGTTGAAAGAGTAAAAATCCATTCTTACTAGTGGTTGAAGGCGGCTAATGCAGTCCATGTGCTAGGGGTCCATAGTTGGCTAGCATGCCCTCTTGATTGTCTGGGCATTTGTTAATTATGCTTTTGTATTGTGTTGGCTTACCGTATAACTCTGGTTGCATTGTGTAGGCACATCTTGTGCTGAAGATGTTAACCCGTCTCTGTTGGTATATATAATTTCATTTTTCCCTCTTCAAAATTTTTTTTGGCCCCCATGTTATAATTTTTTCTTAATTTATTTTGTTCATTTTTATCGTTTATTGGCTTAATTTTGTCCCCCGTCCAATTGTTACTTTTTTATTTATAGACAAATATTAATTGTTTTACTTATTATATTATCTTAGTAGTAAAGATTTTAAACTTTGAATCTCTTTTTCAAAATCTTTCGAATGTTCTTGCTTAACCACTTGAATTACTTCTTAAAAAAACTTCCCCACGGCTGCATTTCCATAAAAACCTTATCAACTTTAAGTTCTGTCATTCTTTGCATTGCTAGACAATGGAAAGAGTACTAATTGAATTGCCAAAAGAGAAAAGGAAAAAGATGATGAAGATTAAAAGTGAGCAAAAGAAAATTGAAGAATCTCTACATTGTCCTAAACGAGATAAGAGTTAGGCTGTATGAAGACTTAAGGGGTAGGTTTCAATAAATGTCCAAGACATGTTTGGTTTTTTAGTGCTCAAATGGACCTCCTTATTTTCTAAAAGCATATACTGTATTTCCATTTTTATGGGTTGGATGGATATGAGAGTCAGGATTGTTATTTTTTCTTTAGGACCCCCCTCACACTTTCTAAAGTAAAGGACTTTTTGCACCTTTTCCTTCTTTTAATTGTTTCAAAAGTCATGTGAAAAATTATGATTGCATGCACAAATGATCACAAATCAGCTGTGGGTCTATATGGAGTACTCTTTTTACATTGCAGCAAATGTTTTTGAAAATTGAAACTTTTTCATCTTACAGACCTTTATCGTATCGATCACATGATGCCTTGTGTCATTCATGAAGTGGAATTGGGATCTACTACATTTTTTTAAGTGAGGGATCGACTACATTATCATGGTTAACAGATTTTTAAGCTATTGCAGATAAACTCAAATAGTAAGTATTATGAAAAAAAAATTAAGTTTAAAATAATGCAACTAAATTGATTATTCATGCAGGTAGTTAGTAAAGTTACATGATATTAAGAAAAAAACATACAAAATTTATTAATGACGAGTAAACTAGCACAAGATGTATAGTCAGTAAAAACTTTCACTTGAATGATTTTTTTTAATAAGCATGACGAACAAACTAGCATAAGATGTGCAAAGACGCTCCATAATTGCAAACAAAGTTACAAGAAAATTGTCAATCATCGAAAGTGAAATAACACACATGAAGAAGTAAAAAAATTGGTTAAACTATACCATATGTCTTTTAAGTTATTTAATTATAACAAATTGGTTTTTTAAGTTTTTGTCGTACTACTTACGTTTTAAAGTTTTTTTTTTGTCAAGTAGCCTAGTGGCTGGAGCTCATACATTTTAAATGTGAAGAAGTGGGGTGTCCGGGGTTCGAACCCCGGCCCCTACATATAAAATGCATTTGTCCCTACCAATTGAGCTAAGCTCACGGGACCGTTTTAAAGTTATTTAATCATAACAATGTAGTCCTTTAAATTTTTCTATATACCACTTAGATCTTTTAAGTTATTTAATTGTAACTTTTAAACGCCGAATAACTTAATTTTAAGATCTGAAATTTTCAAAATTGTTATAGTTAATTAACTTAAATGACCTAAGTGGTATGAGAAAAACTTAAAAGATCAACTCGTAAAACTTAAATAACTTAAAAAATTTAAGTGGTACAAATAAAAAACTTGAAGGACCAACTTATTGCATTTAAATAACTTAAAGAACCACTTGTGTAATTTAGCCTAAAAAATACCACCTGGATGGTAGATTGAGTATAAGTTTTCTCACCATGTAGATAGGAGAGTACAAATGCAAAATGACGGGGAAAGAGGGAAAGTGATTCTCATTATCTATCAGTGATTAAGTAAGAGTATGATGTTTAAAAAAGTATATGAAAGATGGCGGAGATTGATGCTGGAGGGTTGGGTTTCATGGAGGTAGTTTTGGTGGATAACAAAACATTATACTACTTGAATAATCCGGAAAAAAAACGATAACACTTTTTTGAAAGAAAAATAAAAGCAACATGTAGTACCGGTTTACTAGTAAGCGAGTAAAAAAATGACTGCATGAAATCGTAATTTTAAAAAGGGTTATGTGGCATATTATATGAGGTGTGTGTTCAAGAGCGAGTGCATAATGGATAGCGGGTGTCACTAGCATCTAGGGGTGGGAATAGGCCAAACATTTGTTAGGGGCCTATGATACGGTCTACTTAAATCCTGGTTCGGCTTAGCTCGTTTATTAAATAGGTTAGACTCAAACTTTTTAATAGGTCAGACTAAAACTTATAGAAAAGCCTACTAGGCCTATCAGGCTAGCTCATATATTTGTAATTATATATACTACATTATATGATACATGTGTATTACCCTCTACGAAATGAATGTGATAGTTCTACAAAAGTGGAGAGGGGGGGATTTACATGTTTTACAAAATTTTATTGACCTATTAACCTTTTAAAAAATATATGGTTCAAAATTGCACAAAATAAGTTAGGGAGTGTCAAAATTGCACATTTATAGAAGTTGAGGTTTCCAAACTGCATTTAAGCCTTGATTTTATTATCCTTTCTGCAACCCATTTTTTAGGTTATCCCAATCAATTATGCTTAATGTCGTGTATTTAAGAAGAAAAGTTGAACAGATAACGAGGACAATAAAAAGTAAATTATATTAATGCAACAAATCCAAAACATTTGACTTGCGGGGGTAAAATCATATAAATATTTCTATAAAAAAATATTCAAATGATAAAATAATAATCATCATTATCATTATGCAAAATGTAAATACATGTTTCTTTCGATTGTTGTAGTTGTCACAATAAAAAGCAATGTTAACTTTAAGAGCAAATCTTCCATAGTCACAAGATCACTAATTCAGTTTATCTTAACTAGAATATTGTTCACTAGAAGGTATATCTATCATATAATTCTAAATTTGATTATTGAACCACATAAACTCAAAAGAAACAATCGTAGTGTAGGTGTGGTGATGTGTGGAGAAATTGATTTTTCTTCTTTCTCTTTTGCACCACCCTAACTCCTAAACACCTTATTTCTCATTATAAATTTATAACCAACGCTATTCCTATTTCTCTCTTTTTTTAAGGGACTGCTCCTATTTCTCTTTTAAAAGGGGAGGAAAAAAATAACACATTGTTAAAGCCTTTTATAACTTCTTTGACTCATGAGACAAGGCCAACTGTTATTGTTAATGTGATAGTAAGTTTTTAGCTTCTAACTAAAATAGTGGGGGTAACTCAATATATGTGGTGGGGGCAAAAGAATATAATGTCTTATCATTAGTCAACAAATATGTAGAATAGTGTGAGCAATGCCTTCAATGCACATAATGTAGATTCGGGCCTATGTTAATGAAGATTCAAAGCAATCAATTAAAGAACAAAGAGTAGAAAATTAACACCATTTTTTTCCATGTGTTTTTTCACTGTATTTTACGGTTAACTATGTGTTTAGACTTCCTTTGATCATCGTTAGAGTCTATGTTTGTATTTTGCCTATAAAATCCACTCATTGTTCGCGATTTCTCGTTCCAACTCGTATTATCTCATTTTCCTTCTTTCTTTTGTTTTAGGGGACATGTGTTTTAGTATGCTATGATTGGCGCCATTTAGCTTGGACCAATTGAAGAATTGGTCTATAATGGATCATTTTTTTTTAATGTTTAGATTAGACTATCCACCAAATCTTATCATACTCAATCTGCACCAACTCTAAGCCATCACCAACTCTATCTTCTTCTTTGCTTTTTCTCTTTCTCTCTCACACACACCAGTAGGCAGTAACCATATCCAACCTTGCAATCTCTATACTTCCTCAATTCAACCCACACCACTCCTCCAATTCCTCATCCTTTTTATTCTTAGTACTTTTTCATTTGCTTCTTATTCCAAATTAGTGAAACTTCCATTTTTATATCAATACTATTCAACAACTTCCTCTAGTTCCATTGAAATGGTGAAGGTTTCAGATATATAACTAAAGTACAATATTATTATATCAATTTATTGAAAATGATCTCAAGCTTTTTAATTAGATACAAGAACTTCTTTTTTATGGATTATTATTCTTATTCTTAAAGGATGGTAATGAAACACCTCTACATTATTTATTTGCTTGCAATGGTTCATAGGGAGAAAAAAAGTTACCAATGATTTGGAAGGCACTACATCACAACCTATAGAGTTGCTTCCCCCTCTAGAGCCGAAGTTATTCATGAGTTTTGTTTTATGTTTCCGATGAATATGAGCTTAAGTATGGTTGAGTTTTTCCCAATTTGAGAGTGTGCAAAGAAAGATAAAGTTGATGTGAGCTAGATATAATATAGATAGACCATGATAACTTTAAGTGGAATGCTTTATCTAGCGTTGAAAAAAATGGGTCCAGTATGGATCAATTTTATCATGGGTCCAATTTATACTTTACCGCTATGATTTTATTGTTGGCGTTTCATACACAAGTTCATCAAAGACCTTCGTAACAATAGTTTTTGAATGGTGGAAGTGGGACATTCTACACCAACTTGTATGTCAGATTAGTATGGATCTCAAATTGTTCAATTCAATTCCCACTTTCTCTTGCTCAAACATCTTGTGCTCGCGACTTTTTTTATAAGGGTGCATGAAAGGGATGACAAACCTACTCTCTTCTTCCACCTCTATCTTCTTGTACAACAACTTTAGTTTACCAATATTTTGTGTCATGTATATGTATCTATACTATATATAAAGAAAACTACCCATTTCAGCACACTTTTGGGTTAGAATTTCAAAAATACCCTTAATTTTAAATACAAATAGCCAATTATAAAATAACACGTGGATTGATAATCAATGTCACTAATCGTCACCGTTAACATTCTTTTACCCCCGTTAACAACAGATCAACCTCACAAAAAGTTTAAAAATTATATTTGCATTCTTTATGTCTCTTCTCATGAATTCAAATCGATCCACAATTCATCACAGTACCATCTGATCACATCTCATCACCTCTAAAAAATTAGAAAGTTCCAAGGCTCACGAACTTGATTAATACTTCTGAAGCACCATTGAATGGAATATCTTTAAGGTCCACTTCATGAATTGAATATCTTTCTGTTTTATCCTTCGAGCAATTTACTTTCCGCCAACATTACAATTCAAGTTTTGTTTTTACTTTTTTTTGTTAGAAGAATGAATGAATCAGAATTTGAGAAAATCAAAGTTGAACAATAATCACTTATGAAAAAAAATAATCCAAAGTTTATGTTTTTTCCTGCTTTATTTCTCACAAGTCTATGAGTTTTTTTAATTTTTTTAAACAAAAATAATAGCCGATGAGGATTGGACTATAAATCCTCTAAAAAAAAATTAGTAACAAACGTGAACAAAAAATATTGTTAAAGATTAGACTTTAAATCCTCTAAAAAAAAGATTAGTAACAAACATGAGCAACAAACATGAGCAAAAAATAATGTTAAAGATTAGACTTTAAATCCTCTAATAAAAGATTAGTAACAAACGTGAGCAAAAAAAAAAAAGATTAGTAACAAACTAAGCAAAAAATAATGTTAAAAATTGGACTTTAAATCCTCTGATGAAAATATTAGTAACAAACGTGAGCAAAATATTATGATTCAAAGTCTTTTAGAAAAAGATTTGTTAGCACTATATTAAATGGACTATAAATCTTCTAAAAAAATATTAGTAACAAACCTGAGCAAAAAATATTGTTAAAGATTGGACTTTAAATCCTCTAAAAAAATATTAGTAGCAAATATGAGCAAAAAATAATGTTAAATATTAGACTTTAAATCCTCTAATAAAAGATTAGCAACAAACGTGAGAAAAAAAAAGATTAGTAACAAACATGAGAAAAAAATAATGTTAAAAATTGGACTTTAAATCCTCTGATAAAAATATTAGTAATAAACGTGAGCAAAATATTATGATTCAAAATCTTTTAGAAAAAGATTTGTTAGCACTATATTAAAATATTAATAAGTAGGGTTCTCACAGTTCATAGTACGTTCCCGCATTGTTTAGTTTTTCTCAACCTCTCTCCGCCCTTTGCATCAGAATTCAGAATTAACTAGTAAGTTTTTTTTTATTTCATGTTACAACTAATCAAAGTTGATTAATTTTATGGATTATTTGACTTTGCTGGTTTATAAGTGATTATGATTCAAATTATTTACGATTAATTTTAAGAATTATTTGACTTTGCTGGTTTATAATTGCTTATACAAACTATGATAGTGTGTTTTTTTGATCTATAAGCACACCTTTGGGTTGGACTTTTCTTTTCAAAAATACCCTTAATTTTAAATACAAATAGCCAATTATAAAATAATATGTGGATTAGTAATCCATGTCACTAATCGTCACCGTTAAATCTCTTTTACCTATGTTAACCAAAGATCAAACTCACAAAAAAACTAGCACAAAACAACAACTCATGTTACTTTTTATTAGCTGCGTTTTTGTTGTACATCTGTGTTGTTCCCCTCAATACAACCGACAAATATTGTCAAGTATTTTCATATCCCTTCCACAAAAAACAATATTCCATATTATTTTATTGATATAAATTACTCATCCTTAGTCTTTGATCAATTGTAACAAACGTGAGTAAAAAATAATGGAAAAGATTGTACTTTAAATCCGCTAAAAAAAATATTAGTAACAAACGTGAGCAAAAAATAATGTTAAATATTGAAATTTAAATCCTCTAAAAAAATATTAGTAACAAACGTGAGCAAAAAATATTGTTAAAGATTGGACTTTAAATCCTCTAAAAAAAGATAAGTAATAGACGTGAGCAAAAAAATATTGTTGAAGATTCTCTAAAAAAAAAGATTAGTAACAAACGTGAGCAAAATATAATGTTAAAGATTGGACTTTAAATCCTCTAAAAAAAATTAGTAACAAACGTGAGAAAAAAATAATGTTAAAGATTGAACTTTAAATACTCTAAAAAAAATATTAGTAACAAACGTGAGCAAAAAATAATGTTAAAGATTGAACTTTAAATCCTCTGGAAAAAAATATTAGTAAAAAGCGTGAGCAAAATATTATGTTAAAGATTGGACTTCAAATCCTCTAAAAAAATATTAGTAACAAATGTGAGCAAAAATTAATGTTAAAGGGCAGACCATTCGCAATGTCGGAATCTATCTTCCACGACATGTTTTCAGTCATGGTCAATTATATGTAGCTTTATCGATAGGAGTTTCTCAAAATTCAACAAAATTTCTCATTAATGAAGGGAAAATAGAAGGAGAAGATGGAGACTTTACGAAAAATGTAGTTTTTAAAGATATTCTTTTATCGCAATCATAACAATGTTTCTTTTACATAAAATGTCATTTATACATTTATGTTATGATGTTACTAATTACTATTAGAATAAACAATAAAAGATCATTACTTTTTCTTTATTTTATATGCAGACAAACTAAAATATGTTGAGTTCATAAAATAATTGTTATATAACTTGACAATCTTTTGTTTATAAATCAATATATCAATAATTTTCATTAATATTTAAAAATTTAATCAAAATTATACAAACAAACATAATATAATAATCACACGCGTTAGCGCAGTAGAAAGAGCGGACAGACGGGCACGATAGTGCCCGTCTTTCCGCTAGTTATTATAAAAGAAAAACGTTAGGTACAACGAATCGCACTTTTGCGAGACTCAACTAACTTTATAAATAATTCCAACTTTACCTCCACACCTTTCCATGATTTCCAGAAACAAGAGTTGAATATTTGACCAAAATTTTTCAGCATTCAACATGTTGAATACTTTCATCTCCTCTTTCCTCCACATCATTTCTCAATCACCAAGTGTTGAAATTAATGTATGTGGTCTTATAACGCTTTACCTTTTCACGAATTCCGCACAAAATTCTTTCATTAATAAATCATGTTTAATTAATAAATAAAATGTGATTAATTATTGTTAATTTTAAATTATGTCAAAAATCATTTTACAAAAAAATTTGTAGGAAGAAAGGAAACACATGGCATAAAAGAGATAAGTTACAAAGGAGTGACTGCAAAAAGAAGAGAAGAGAACATGGCTATGGCCGCGAGCAGCAGCGTGTCACTGTTAAAGTCTTCTTTCACCGGAGATCGATTCTTTCGCTGCTCACGCCACCAATCACTTCCTCAACTATTCCGTTACAGACAAGGTTTCAACCTTCTCCTTCTTCCTAATTCCATTTTCTCTTCTTTTCAATTAACTTATTCTTCATTCATTCTTTGTAACAGGAATGAATCATTTTTCGATGCAGTTACCTCGATCACTTTCTGGCTTAACCAATCTCTTATTCAATAGAAGGAACATCGATGACAATACCAATCGTAAACGCTTGAGACCTGGAATTGTTTCTCCACGTCGAAAAGTTCCCAAGGACATAACAAAGCCTCCATATGTAAAATCCATGGTTCCGCCAGGGATTGCGAGTGGACCTGAAGTACATGATGAAAAGGGGATTGAATGTATGAGAGCTTCTGGAAGGCTTGCTGCTCAGGTTCTTCAGTATGCTGGCACCTTAGTCAAGGTGCGTTTCTATTCATCTTTTTCGCCACTCGCTTCAAGGATGATATAACAGATAGATAGCTGATAAGTTAGTCTATAGCCGATAGCAGATAAGCTAGTTTATAGCTGATACCAGATAAGCTAGGTGATTGAATTTGTAGTGTTTGGTAAATTTAGCCGCTCAACTAGCTTATAAATATGAAATGACAAACAAATGCTATATTTAATTAATATTTATTTTATTTTAATTATGATTGCAGCGGTAAAATTGAGATAAATAATGATAAGCTATAAGCTACTTGAACTAGCTTATCAGAAACCACTATAAGCTAGTAAAAATAACCTATAAGCTCGCGAGGAAGTAACGGTTACCAAATGGGTCTTTTTTAGTCATACGAGTTTATAAGACATAAGCTAATAGCTATAAGCACAATAACATGTCTAACCAAATACACCCTACGTGTCTTAGGATTGTAATTTTATTAACTAACAAACATATGAGGTTGTTATTATTGGTTAGTGCGGGAAAAGGAAATCGTAATTTTTTTGAAGCGTGAGATTTATGTTATCTATGAAATGTTAATAAAATTAAATTGTTGAAATGATTGGTATGTTTCTTATTGAAAAAGAAAAAGTTGTTTTTATGTTAGTTTTAACTTCTGTTGACAGCCAGGCATAACGACTGATGAAATTGACGAAGCAGTTCACCAAATGATAATTGATAATGGTGCGTACCCGTCTCCTCTTGGTTATGGTGGTTTTCCAAAGAGTGTATGCACATCTGTGAATGAATGCATTTGCCATGGAATACCAGATTCACGTTCGCTTGAGGTCCTTCCAGAAAACTCTTAAATTGTAAAATTATATATCTTGGGTGAAAAAGTTGTGACATTTTCTTTTATTTGCAGGATGGTGATATAATCAACATTGATGTTACCGTTTATCTAAATGTAAGTTGTATAATTTTTTTTTGGCATGGCAGGGTGCTTATTTTTGCTTTTTGTTCGGGTGGGGAGGGGGACTAGTCATGGAATTTCATATGTTATGTACTTTACCTCGTCTCAGTAGTACAGTAGTATGCACCCTGCTTACAACGCTTATGTCCTCTTCTTGTGCTATATTGTTGGAGGGGACGGAGGCTAGGAATTATTTATCATACATAACACAATACTATTTTGTTCTTTTAAAACATGGTCTTATGTTAATTCGTGTATGAATATTAATTCATCTATCTTATTTTGGAACGAGTATGCTGCATTAATATCAGTTGTTTTGCCCATTTTTATATGTTTTGGAATTGAATCTTTTATGATTTATAAAACTTGTGCTTTGATTTGGTGATTGAACATATGGATATGAATTGTAGGGTTATCATGGTGACACATCGACAACTTTCTTTTGCGGGGATGTTGATGATGAGGCTAAAAAACTAGTTCAGGTACCAGTTTATCTTCATGCCAACGATGGCTGTGATTTGGTGCTTTTGTATGTTCCATACGTCTGTGCCCTGTTATTTAATTCTGCATTTTAATCTGATTCTCATCATGATGTTCTAGTGAACCGTGAACTAGTTCAATGGTCAGTCCAGTTTTCAAAATATTGGTAAAAATATTAATTTTGGATTTTAGATTACTTGGTCTGGAAAATTGTTTAATGCACTTTTTGTAATGGAATTCATTATGAAAACCTGAGGAATTACAGAGAAGGGGTCTAAATCCTTAGAGTAAGGACTTACCTAGTTTTTGAATTTCAGATATTGTGCTAACAAAGGAATGCTTTTATATTCCCTTTGGAACGAGTATATGAAAAGAAAGAAAGCTACTCTACTGTATTATATGGCATTGTAGATATTTATTATCTTAGCAGGGCAGTAAGTAACTAGGCCTACAGTACTTGTGCCAACGTAAACTGTAAAGCTATCCAGTAGAATATCCTATGGTATTAAGTTTTGAATGAGACACGGAGTGTATAAGGAAGAATATCCCTTGGTATTCATTTATGGTTTTATATTTTCTGGTCAATAGGAGATGTACCACTTATTCCTGGAAATTGTATATCCCATAAAATCCGTTGACTAACGTTTTACCAAATATAATGAATTTTATTTGTATTTTTCCTTACAACTTATTCTAATTGTTTTTGGATGTTGAGATACTATTCTGGAAGTCTCTTATGCAGCTTTTTTGTTTCTTAAAAGTGTTTTTTTTTTTTAGAAATGAGATATTGTCCTCGCCATTTGTTTTGTGTTTATATGAGTGGGGTTTTCTCCCTTATTTGATTGATACAGGTCACCAAAGAATGCCTAGATAAAGCAATATCGATATGTGCACCTGGAGTGGAATACAAGAAAATTGGCCGAACAATTCAGTAAGATGTTCCTATCATTTGTTCTCCCATTCCTGCATTTCCTTATTCCACATAAATTCAGAAAACCTCTGGACTATATGATTCATCATTGATTTTTTTTTTTTTTTTTTAAAGTGATCATGCAGATAAATATGGATATGGTGTTGTGCAACAGTTTGTTGGCCATGGGGTTGGACGTGTTTTTCATGCTGATCCAGTTATTCTGCACTTCAGTAATTAACTTTTAACTGTGAACTTTTGTCAATATTACTTGTTTCACTTCAATTCTATACTTGCAAATAGCAACAAATCCGTGTTGAAAATCTATATTTATTTTACTGCTTACGAGGTATATTGAAATCAGCATGTGTCCTTTAATTTTTAAAAATGATAATCATTAATATTTTGTTTAATTTTAAAAATTATAAGCATTAGTCTTTTAGAAATTATCAAATGATATTGTGCATAGACTAAGGGGTTGAAGGAGGCAAGGGTTTGGAAGTAATTTTTTTTCTTTCACTACATAAAAGTTGGTAATGATCCATTAAACTTGACAAACAAGCCCTATATTTTACATTCCACAAGGGAAAAACCAAAGGTCCCTGCTAGCTTATACTGTTATACATATATGATATATTCCACCTCTTTCTGGAAATATTCATTTAGCTGTCGAATTTAAAACTGTTTGTTTGGACATCAGTTAGCCACCCTTATATTATATTATATTGAAAACATTTCATATTCCGTTCACATATTTTATCCAAACCTCAAAATACTTTTGCCCGTCAGATGTGATTGCTTTTCTGTCAATGCCTCTATTCAGAGTTATGTTTGTAACAATTATTCTTGTTATTTTTATTTTCAGGAAACAACGAAGATGGACGTATGATGTTAAATCAAACCTTCACGATTGGTAATTTTTTTTTTTCCAATACAATATAGATTGTTATGAACTAATGCTTATGATTATTGTTTGCAAAGCTGGAAACTTTGCATTTGTTTGCTCTTGTTTTCTGTTGCATTGATTGGGTTTTAATATTATATCTGATATGTTACAATATTATTGTTTAAAAAATTGAGATGTGCATATATTTAAAATATTTAAATACGTAAAACTATTGTATAATTCATACTTATTCCTAATGTCACAATTCAATATTTTAGATATGTAAAAATACTCATTGCCTTTCATCATTTCGCTTTCCTTGAGAAATTCTCTTTCCTTTCCACTTGGGAATTTCAACCTTGCGTAGCTTAATAAACAGGATAGTTCAATATCTTCATGCATCTGCCAATAAAAGTTCACACGTCCAAAAATATGGCCACACTGCCAAATTTAAATTTGGAAGCTGCTGTATGTGAATGATACTACCCACATACCATATGGATAGGCATTGCCATGTATGTAAGCCACTTATTTTGGAGTAATTGTGCATAACTGCCTTTGAATTTACATAGGCTAAGTGTATGTAGCTTACTAATTTATCACAGAATTGCAACAGCTCAGATGTGGGGAAGGGGTGCATGGGAATCGTATGAAATTTCAAATTCCCTTTTTAACAAGTTTTAGTGTCGCTAACTGTTTTAATTGTGGAGGATGGTACTATATAGAGGGTAGTGAAAGTGGAGTGGAATGGAATGGAATACTTTTGATTTTGACTCCCTGATCTAGCGCTTGGTAAAAATAATGGAAGTGAGTGAAAATAATGATTTTACTCTTGGTATGATTGAACAGTAGGGAATGTAGATACTACAATGAACAAAATTATCGTTAAAGCACCATCCTTCATTGTCAGATCATTTTCACCTTAAAGGAGAAGTAGCAGATATTGTGGACCCAAATTGAAATTGAGCTCTTTAACATACTGCTTTATATGTCACGATTATTTTTCTTCAATGTTGCAGTCATATGCAAAATGATTTGTAACCAAATTTTCCATTCCCTCAATCTCTACTTTCTTATTTATAAGCTAAAGCAAGTTCCAGGAATATACCCTTGGTGTCATGTTTTCAAAATTTGTAAAGTACTTTGGTATTTGGGGATTTCTTGAATGTATATACTGCTTAAACTTTTTGAAAACCCATCGGTAGTTCATGATGTCTATATGAGGGAGTGTTGTGCATGATGTTTTTCTTTCCCTTATTTGTTAGGTGTATGTTTAATTTCAGTAAAAGCAAAGATGACAATGTTGCATTTTATGAGCGGAAATATTAGATGAGATAGGATTTAGAGTTATTGCATTAGAGGCAGAAGAAGACAAAAAACTATAGGCTAAAGATTTAGAGGCCAATAGTTTGCCTATAGACATGATTTATGATAGAACATTATGACATTGCTTTGATCCATATAGCTGATTCCCCCTGCTGGAATAAGGTTTTGTTGTTGTTGTTGATGATGTTTAACACATAAACTTTACAACTCATCACATTTTGAAGAAACTGTGGTTGAGAATGTTTTTCATATATAGAGTTAAGGCTCCTAATAGACTCTTAAGTCTATATATAATCATGGTTTTCATGATGCAGTCATGTGCTTAACAACCCTTTAAACTTGCTTTAGTGAGAAAACAATCCTCCAAGATTTATAGATTTTGTTATAACGTTAACATTATTTAATTTTTTTTCTTTACCTGGTAAATTTTACAGAACCTATGCTGACTATGGGCAGCATCAATCCAGTGATGTGGAAAGACAATTGGACAGTTGTAACAGAAGATGGAAGCCTTTCAGCTCAGTTTGAACACACCCTTTTGATAACACCTGATGGGGCTGAGATTATGACTCAATGCTGACAGATGCAAACATTCAATATCTTTGCATAGCTCGCACGAAGAAACTTATTATTGAGATGTTATTGATTTAATTACTTCCAGTTTCAGATCAAAGTTCTTGCTGGAAATTACCCAAGTTATAAGAAGCATGTGCCAAATGAGTCACAGTGTTGTATTGTTTCTGTGTAGTATTTATATATAGTTTTACAGTTTCATTTTCTTCAATTTTTACTACACTTATTTTTCATTATAGGTTTGTCAATGGGTAGAGGGAGATTAGGTAGAAAGTTATTCTTTCGATCATTAAGATGGATTTAAATTTAAAAAATCTCATAAAACATGATTTATTTCAGAGTTTTATAGCGTATTGCTCCCTCTTTGGATCTTTTACCCATAAAATAGGTTATTGGGATTTTTTTTTATTTTTTTTAGAATTTAGTATCGAAGTATGTTTTTGGATAAATATCATTAATATTTGTAAAAAATAACATCGTTTTTTTTATATAAAAAATGCAGGAGATATTATTTTTAATCTATCACAATGATAAATAATTTTGGATTACTCTAAAAATTTGTGAAGATTTCTTTCTAGGCCCCCATATCTATAATGCCCTCCGAAATTCTCATTTTACTCTTATTTAGAATATCCGGTATATAACTATCGGAGAGTTCGCTTAATTTCGACACGTATCTCTTGAAAGTGTTTGTACTTTCATTTCCTCTTTTGCACTCAACTTCAATTTTCTCTAAAATCTTGTGATTTTTGAGCGATTTTAGATTTTTTTATCACAATCATTAGAGCAAATAAGATCAATCTTCAAACTATTACGATCAATTAGAAGGTAAAACATACTTTTTACTTTCACATTTGCTCATGCATTACTTTTGTTGTATTTTTGTCAACAAAGAAAAAAGAAAATTTTGATCAAACCCTATACATTTTCCTAAATTCCTATTGAATCAACACGAAACATTTTCCCTACAACAAAAAATAAATATCATAAAAATAAATATTAATATTTGTTAGAAAAACATATAACATAACAATTAATAAATAAATTAAGTTATAATATTTTTTTTTTGACAGAGGTTATAATAAATTTTTAAAAGGTGTTAGTTTGTTACATGAAGTATCATCAAAAAGCAGTAAGTGATAAAAAAAATTCTGAATTTTTTTAAGTATTAATACAAAATCTTTTTTTATATGTAGAAATTCTTTAAAATATTTTTAATACTAATTTTAATTTATTGATAAGTGATAACTATGAGTTGCTGTAAAAACATATAGATACATTTATTTTATTAATTAATTTTGGTTTTCTCTTTCTCTGATTTTCCAGAATAGTTCTCTCTCATTTTCAATCAATTCCAATCATCATTTTCTATCATTCTTTACTACAAAACACACAAATTTCGAATCGGAGCAACTTCGCCGGCGACCACCGTGCCGGAAATTGCCTCTGTTCGTCGGATTTGGTAAGTTAGCTGTGATTTCTTCTTCTTCAAACAATTCTGCTGTCATAGTTGAATTATAAGATCTGGTGTTGTATTTGTCATTTCTTATTCCTCTTAAGAATGAATTCTGATGATTCATTTATATGCAATTGGGTTTTTGCATTGCAGTTATATCTTCATTTCATGGTGTGTATGTGGACACATTGAAGAAGTCTCATTATGGGAGTTTTTGATGACTTACCTTTGCCTCCAGAAAAATCTGTAAGCTATATTTCCTCCTTTTCAGATTTATTAATCATTAGCTGTGAAGCACGGTCACTCCTCGGATTAGGCGTGTACGTGTTCGACACGACACTGACACGTATAATTACACTGAATTATGCGATTTTCTCAAATTATTAGCCGTGTCAGTGTGCCGTGTCAGTGTCCGTGTCTGTATCCGTTCTTCATAGATCATTAGATTATTGACGGTAGAGTATTATTATTATGGTTAGATTTATTCATTTATTGCAATTGCATTTCTCATGTGTTGCACTGAGTAGTACTCATTCATTGATGAAAAATTGAGTCTTTGTTTTCCATTTGAATGCAGTATCTGAGAGAAGAACTTTCTAGGATAGACGAGACTTGGACTGTTGCTCGTTTTGATTCGTTACCTCATGTTGTTCATATTTTGACATCAAAAGATCGTGATGCTGCTGCCCAATATTTGAAAGAGCAAAGTGATGTTGTTGAGGAGGTTGTCGATGAAGTTGTACAATCTTATCATAGTGGTTTCAACAGAGCTATCCAAAACTATTCCCAGATCTTGAGGCTTTTTAGTGAATCCACTGAAAGTATAGGCGTCTTAAAGGTAGATTTGGCAGAGGCTAAGAAGCACCTTAGTTCCCGCAATAAGCAATTGCATCAATTATGGTATCGATCAGTCACATTACGACACATAATCTCCTTATTGGATCAAATCGAAGACATTGCTAAGGTTCCAGCTCGTATTGAGAAACTCATTGCAGAGAAGCAATATTATGCTGCAGTTCAATTGCATGTGCAATCCATTATGATGCTTGAGCGAGGTCTCCAAACTGTAGGTTTTCAACTTACTATATTATTATTCTATTTTCAGTGTGTTTTGCGTTGAAGGCTTATTTTTTGCTACGTGTTGTATTTGTTCTTTGGTAGAAACAGTTTATTGTTCAAAGAAAATGTCAATGTGACTGTATCCTGAATCCAAAGAAAAAAAGTCAAAAAGACTAAAAAGCACAAGTGTATAACAAAACTTCTGCATCTCTCTGCATATTAGAAATGTATTTTTCCCGTTGACCAAAAAAAGAAGAAATGCATTTTCCCTTAAAACCACCATTAGTTTGTGATTGAAACACCAGCGAGAGTCACTAAACTTAACCATATCCTCTAGCATATGGAAAGAAGGGCTAACAGTCAGTTATAAAATTTCCACTTGTTTAGCTTGTTTTGAACCTGTATATTATACGACTAATGTACATCCCTTCTCAAGCTTATTATTGATTCAAAATGCTCTCTCTCCCTCTTTGTTAATATTTTTCCATTTATTTAATCATCTCTATGAACATTTTTATGTGTTTTTTGTTTGTAATAATCATGTTTGGCGTGTGGCCTAGGTTGGGGCACTCCAAGATGTCCGTTCTGATTTAACAAAGTTGCGTGGAGTTCTCTTTTATAAGATTTTGGAGGATTTACATGCACATTTATACAACAAAGGTGAATATAGGTATTTGTTTTTCTGTTCCTATCTCTTACTTAGATCGTGATGCTGCGAGATATTGGAGTACACATTTTTTTTTGTTTTTTTGCAAAGGCATTTAGAGTATATGCTTCTGGAATGCTATTTTAGAGGTGGCTCATCTGTGCTTTATATTTCTCCCATGATATGCTATTTTCAAGCAAACTCCGAAGCTCTATTTTGCTCTTTTGTTAATTTCTCTTCTATTTTGTTTGCATTTGCTTCTATGTGAAAACATCTTCATATCATGGCGCTTAAATGTACTGCGAACTTTTGATCTGACCACCAATTTAATGTAGTTGAGCAGTTTATTTGTTGTGAACCAATGATATGATATATCGTGTTTGAACTCTTTTGTGTACAGTGCTTCAGGCTCAACTATGCTGGAGAACGACGACGACGTTCCCACCACCATTTCTGTTGGACTTACTGCGCATAATTCACAACCTCTGTCTCGAAGAACAAAGTCATTCAAAGGCGACAATCAAAATGGCCTCCAGATTGATGGATCATATAGGCCCGGACCTGTGGACAGAGGGTAATACTGGTCAATTGAACTTCTGACTATTCTGCTATTTTTCTCCTAGTTATAAACTGTTAGAAACAAGAATCACCATTGATGAATGTGAAAAGCTTGAAAAACTCAGAAGAAAGAGAAGAGAGAGAGAGAGTTGTAACTAACTCTGTAACTGAATCTGTTATTTCTTGTAGAGTTCAGGTTACAATGGGATACAAGTATATATAGGGTCATGAGGTAGTATGACAGCTGTACACAACCTGACAGCTGTCATTAGCCTGCAATGGAAGGCTTAAACTAAGTGTAACTAAACCACACTAAGATGCTTAATGCATCAGATACTTATATACTCTAATGTAAATTGCATAAATCATTTCTTATTTCCTATTGAAGCTTCATGCAGTTTATTTACTGCTACACATTGCTTCATTGATGGCCGAGGGAAGATTGCTTTCATAGTAGATATTCTAATTTAGCAAATTCCTCTCATATTGTCTTATTTGTCAAGAATGGACGAGATTGTTGAAAGTGATGATGAGAGTATTTGATAGTGTGATTTTATTAAATGTTACATGGAATACTGGTTATACTACTCAATGCTAGCTTTGGTAGTATATTTTTTTGCTGGATTGTTGCTTTGTTAGGTTGATGTGATGTAGTCATGTAGCTCCATTTTCTTAATTTCCACTTTAGGTTGTGCCCTCTAATAGAGTTTGATAAACTCATCATATGATGAAGAAGAAGAGAGAGAGAAAGGAAGAGAGAAGAGAGAGAAAGTTTATTACAGAATTGTGATTTTCAATATATGAAAAGTTAGTTACAATTTTGAGATGGATCTGATTTATATACAGATTTGTACAGCTCAGCATACAGCTATTGATGAGCTGGCACATACACAAGTAAACTAAGCTATGTACACTTATATCTCTAATACCCTCTTCACTAATATTTACTAATCTAAGGATGTAACAATTTAAAGAAAATCTCCAATTTTTCTTTTTCCAGCATCATATTGGTGTGTTGTTTGATAGAGAACTATTACGTTGTTTGATCCATGTAGCTGATCCCACCTAGCGTGATAAGTCTTGATTGTTGCTCCACATATTAGGGTGTAGTTTGGATTCTGCTTGCGGAATATAGTATATAAAACACTATCAAATGTGTGTTTCAGTTCTTTTGATGGCAATGATGAGGAAGGCGCTTTGGTTTCAAGTGAAGAAGCTACTTTAGATGGGGATATGGAAAACATGAGAATCAATGGTAGTGGTGTCACAAAGGATGCCAGTGGTGCTCTTCGTCAAATGCCAACATGGCTTTCGAATTCGACACCTGATGAATTTCTTGTATGCGCCACTTAATTGTATAATTGGTATTGAATTCATATTGCTTTTCAAATTTTCAGTGACTTCTAGCTCTGAACTGAAGTTCCGAGTTTCTTGTGTAGGAAACAATTAGAAAGAGTGATGCTCCACTTTATGTGAAGTATCTTCAGACCATGGTTGAGTGTCTGTGTATGCTTGGAAAAGTGTCAGCTGCTGGTGCTATGATTTGGTTAGTTATTTTAATAATATTTATTCTTTTCAAAAAAAATATTTATTCTTTTCAAGAAAACTCTATGTTTCTTCATCTCTTTGAAGGTTTTGATTTGCTTTTTTCAATAAGCTTCTCTTAAAACTAACTTTCACACTAGTGTTGCTAGCTGGATCTTGACTCTTGCTTGGGACTCTATTGTTAGTCTTCGATAAATCTTCGACTATGACAGCAAGTTTATCTATAGATGAAAAATCAAGATATTGAATCAATTTTATGAATCCAAAGTAATATAAGAAAATCAATTTCTCTTTTAATATCCCTTTGGAGTTTCTTTTCACGAGCAAGGAAAATGCATGAGTATTGTGCTATAAATGATTATTACTGCATCAAATTACAATTACGATTGGTTGAATTTTCATTCCTTTCAATTTCAACTCCTTTGATTTCTGCTTTAACTCCTTTGCAGTTGGTAAAAGAGGAAATGCTTTAACGAGATCCACTACTATGTGTTCTTTCCGTTTCTTTTGTGGATGTGTATATATATATATATATATATATATATATATATATATATATATTTCCCATGGTGTCTTTCGCATTATTATCATTTTTGTGCTTTTTAGGCGTGGTTGTTTGTGCTGGCTTCACCACATTTCATTATTATCGTTTTGTTATTGTTATATATTTGTTAGTGATGATAGTGTGTAAGTTATACTGGTTTTATTGTTTACCAGCCAAAGATTACGACCAACAATTCATGAAATTATTTCATCCAAGATTAAAGCCCATGCAGACCTTTTGAATTCATCAAGGTCTAGCATTGGTCATGGTTCCCGAACTGGAACAGGTGATCTACACTTCATTAAAGGTCAACTGGAAAGCTACCAGTTGCCAAAACAGAAGCGTAAGAATGGGATATCTATTGCTGGGACTCTGTTGGCTGTAAGCCCTGTTTCCCCTCTCATGGCTCCTGGTGGGAAAGCACAAATTGCTGCGAAGGAGCTTCTTGATTCAATTTTGGATGCTGTTGTTCGAATATTTGGTTAGTCACGATAATTTTATTATGCATTCTTCTTTCTAGGTTAATAGCACACTTAATGTTGCAGAGAGGAGAATGTTAAGATAAATAAATGGTCACGCAAAATAATATTGGATTATGAATAAAAGCACTAGGGAGAAAGTTGGGGAAACACCTGCTGTGTAAAAGACAGCAGAGTCTTGTGTGGTTTGGGAATGTGTGGAGAAACCCATTGCATTAGAGATATAGGATTATATCTTCACTTCAGTATTCACACTGCTCTTTGTGTGGGCTACTTGCCCTATTGTACTTGGGTTTCAAGCCCTTAGTTTCTGTTGTAACAGTATTGCTACAGCTAGCTATGTATAAATAGTTAGCTACACTGGAATCAATTCAGTTGAGATGCATCAATCAAATTACTTTCACTCACTCTCTCTCTCTACTCACACTCTCTCTCTCTCTCTCTCTCTCTCTCTCTCTCTCTCTCTCTCTCTCTCTCTCTCTCCTGCTCCCTCTCCCTCTCTGTGTGTGTGTGTGTGTGTGCGCGCGCACTTTCATGCACTTTCTATATTTTTAAACACATAGAAGCATTGGTGAGGCGGGTAAACTAGATAGAGGATAGTTCAATAAATGGAGGTAAAGGAAGACCAAGGAAAATTGTAGCCAACCCCACCTAGTGACAAAATGTTTTGGTTGTTGTTTTCTGCTTTCTATTTTAATCATTATTCTTCATAGTAAATTTGTCATCTCGTGTATCATTCTATAGAGAACCATGTTGTTGTTGGGGAGCTGTTGGAAGCAAAAGTCAGTCAGCATGTTGATATGAACACACCAAAATCTGTGCCAGTGGATGTGAGTTGGAATCCTGATTCTGAAACATCTCAAGTCACAGGAGGTTACAGCATAAGTTTCTCCTTGACAGTGTTACAGGTAATCTATATCTAGGGGTCATTCAGTTGCAAGATATTTAATAACAGAATGAGTACATGTCTGTGCTAATAATTTCCCCACTCCATAGCAAGTTATTGCTATTAAGATATTACTATAATAATAAGTGAACTTGTAAAAGGCTTACTATCACTTAAAGGGTTGACCACGTTTCATGCGCATCCTGTTCAACTGAGACATTCACTTTATAATTAGTGCATCTCTTTTATGCGTTTGTGTATTTAGCTTGAAAATTGTACTAGATGAGAAGATTACCTACTTGCTTTAAGTTTTTAACATGTATATTTATCATAAAAAAATAAAAATTAGCCCCCCCCCGTCTTTTAAGCTTCTGGATCCGTCATTAGGACCAACTTTCTAGAAAGCTTAACTTGCGAAGTGAAAACTCATGACAAGTTTAAATCTGTAAACTAAATAAGCAGTTTGACATGCATGTTAGTGGGTGTTGAAACTACTGGAAAGTATCACACTTGTTGGTTTAGAAACATGTTTAGTTTTTTTTACTGCATGTTTCTTTGTAGAGTGAATGCCAACAACTTATATGTGAAATTCTGCGGGCGACTCCAGAAGCTGCATCTGCTGATGCCGCTGTGCAAACAGCCAGACTTGCAAGCAAAGTCCCTTCGAAAGAGAAAAGGCAAGTGAGTTGAATTTATTTTGCTCTTAAATATAACATTTAACAACAACCTTTGCTCAATTCAAAGTTTTAATTTTATGAAATATTGTGTAGCAGTCCTTTGGCCACAGACACCTAATAATTAAGAAAGTCTGTGATAAAGTTGGCATAAGAACTTGATAGATAATAAATGGAGCTCCAATCAAACCATTAATGCAGCCTTCATTTAGGATTCACTGTTAATCATCTAGTTGAGGAGCATTTGGTTTGCAACTCATATATGACATGCTCGGTGTCACATGTTAGTTTGTGACTTTTTTTTTTTTTTTTTTGAATTTATGAAAGTGATCTTATTAGAGAGATCTTGACTTACAAGAAAGAGCACAAGGTATTGTTTTATTTATGCGTTGGTGCAAAGAAACATAGAAAAGAAAACAATGGCATTAGTACAATCACAACCTCAAATCCCCTCTTATGCACTCGGTCTATAGATAAATTGAAACTTTGGTGTTGCAAGGAAAGATGTTTAGACAAGAAAAAATGAGTAGGGTATTGGACACAAGGTCTTTTGCCTTAATGCGATTGATAAATCATTTGAGTCAGGTTAACAATTGTCAGGAGAAAATAATACAGAAATTTTAATTTTCTATGTTAATACAATATTATCTTTCAAATCAAATTTGTATCATGTAGTTAATGATTAATGTTTCTTATTGATTACAGGGATGAATCAGAAAATGGTCTTACCTTTGCATTTCGCTTTACTGATGCTACAATATCTGTTCCTAATCAGGGTATGATAAATTCTATTTTGCTGCTTATACAGTTTAAAATCATGTTGCTGTTGGAATACATGGGATGCTGTTAAGATATGCTTATTTTGGTGAAGCTTGCATAATTTGTGAAAATAAATCACTATTAAAGATAAACTTCTACGCGTTTGAATTTCAACCAATATGAGAGCGCGTGATGGGAAGAGTGTGTTGCTAGGACTCCTCTTCCTTGCAATGTCTGTACATATTTTTATTTCACCTCCGATAAAATTTCTATTCCTATCATAGAGAAAAGTGCCATATGTGGTATCTTTGATACTTGATATATAGAAAAAGTTGCAATATCAAAGAAAAATGAAATTTATATTTATTTGTGCACATATTTGAGTTGTCAAAGTTTTTGGCATGTTTATTTTCCTTCTCCCACTTTTAATTGTTTACTACATGATTACAGCTGCTGTTTAATAGACATGGTACATGAGAATAGTAATCTTATCAATATTATGATATGGACAAGAAAATCATCAATGTTTAAGACTACCAGTAATATTGGATAAAAAACAAATAAGCAAGCGCTGTTACAGGAAAATTTTCCATTTGGTTGTTTAGCACCTGCAATTCTAAATTCTTTCCATTTCAGTTTAGAGTGATATTGCGTATATGTAAGCTTTTAGCATGCTGTGCTGACAGTACCATTTCTGCAATAGCTTTTAATTTGTAAATTAGTTATGGAAGTTTCTGATAATATCACCCTTTTACTTGATTCTTGACAATTTAATCTCTAGCAGTAGTTTTTGCTTTGATGACAAGTCATTGCCTAACTGCTGAACATCTTATTTATAGCATTTTTTCTTTATAATTTTTTTGTTTATTTAATTTTTTTTCCCAATTCTAACATTTATGGCTGGTTATTTTAATATTCAGGAGTTGATCTTGTTCGCCAAGGATGGAATAGGAAGGGTCCCAATGTGGTGCAGGAGGGTTATGGGTCTGCAGCGGTTTTACCTGAGGAGGGCATATATTTAGCAGCATCAATATACCGACCTGTGCTTCAGGTGTTGCTTTTTGGATTGTTATATCCCTCCTGTAAAGTTTTGACCGTGTTTAATATGTTTTTTTTTCCTGACTTGATTCTTTGTGCAGTTCACAGATAAAGTTGCTTCAATGCTGCCAACAAAGTATTCCCAACTTAGGTGAGCTCAAAAACATTTGAGAATTTTTCTTTATTCAATATTTTTTTAAACTTATTCCTTGATTTCTTGTATGCGAAACCAAAATGCTACTTTATTGTTCACTTTCTTTGTTGAAAAAAATGCGTGAATAAAATGTTGCTTTCTGTATTTAGTGCTAAGTTAAGCACATGTGCTTGTTCATTTTACCTTAACTTAAATATTGATATCGGGACAGAGTGTCATTCTGCATTGAATATTTAGCGCCAATATGTTAAGTATATACTGCTAAATGTGCTTGAAAAACCAGGTTCTGAAAGTAGAATGAATTGAGTTTGTTGCGGTAAAATTTTGAAAGAAACTTTTTCGTTAGAATTTCTTTACTGAAAAATAGTGTAGATGCAGGGCAGAGATATTAATGTTAATCAATCTATCAATCTATATTATGGTCTGGTTCCAGCTAATTGGTTTAATTAGCTAGTCAAGTCTAGTTTTTTGGACATTGCTTATTTGTAAATGATGAAGAACACGAACCAAGAATGTGGTTGAAATGTAAAAATAGTTTTACTTGTCAACGTCAAAATAAAACACAAAATGTTTGATCAATTGATTATAGAACCCATTATAAATAGGGCTATTAGGTTAGGTTATTGAATCTCATCTATTGATTATATACTGAATACATTGTTAGCCGTCTTTGTTTTTTCTTTCTTTTCTTAGTCTAAACCTGATAATTGCAATAAAAATCTTTAGAGGGATTAGGGAATGCGAAATGTCCATTAAACTTCGAACATAATTTCCATCCTATCCTTTGTGAAGTGAATGGGTTAGAACTTTTTTATCCCCCTTATAACCTTATTTCAAATAATAGTTCATTTTTACACAATCTAGAAACTTAATATTCTTCAAAATATTAACAATCTGATGCTAGATTTACATTTTGTAATGCACGTGAAACGTAAAAATAAGAATATTAACAAAAATATTATCAATATTTTTGACAGTATAAAAATACAATAAGTCAAAAACCCAATAATTGTATGTTAATAAAATCCCAATATCGATGTACAGTAAAATGCAGAATAAGTAAAAAATATTACTAGTTTTGTCTTTGGTTTTTATGCAACCTCAACACCTCACGTTCTCAATAATAAAATAAAATAACAATAAAAGTGAAGTCGGCTCAATCCCCAAATTAATAGCATAAATCCAATACCCAGTGTCCAGCCATTGTGAAGGACAAAATTCTGCATCTCCGGCTCTGCAACTGTTTGCCGGCACTGGCCAGAAATGTCATCAGTCGCAGCTGTACGACAAACACAGCGTTCTTGTGCTACGCGACACACTTCATTTTACTTGGGTGAAACAGTAATTTAAGTTATAAAAATATGTCCAGCTGTGATTCCATACCATTTCATCCAAATTCAGGGAAATGAAAAATAGTGGTAAGTAATGAAATTGATGGAATAGATACCATTAGATTCTATTCTATCCGTCCTTATTTTTAAAATCCAGACAATTAAAATAACTTCGATCCAATCCATTCAACTCTATTCCATCTCATAGCATTAATTGAAACATACCCACCCTTAGATCAGAGGCTCTGGATGTATGATATTGGTGGTACTTGTAAAATAACTTCTATGCTATCTATAAGAATTAGGTCTAGTGCCAGTGTAGCACTACTTTTGCAAGCCCGGGGTGAGTGATCAACAAACTTCAAACATAATCAATATAAGGAAACATAATGAAAATGGAAGCTATAAGTTTTTTGCATGTCAGCTAGTTTCTATTAATTTTTATATGGTTTTGACTAATCATGCTTGCATAGTTTATATTTTTTATACAAACCCTTATTGATTTAAAAAAAAAAATAGCAAAACTTCTTTTCAAGCTCAAATTTTGTGACTTTTTAACGCATTAATGTTACTTCATGGTTTTGTCAATTTTGTGAATTGCAGCAATGATGGGTTGCTAGCTTTTGTGGAGAACTTTGTAAAGGACCACTTTTTACCAACTATGTTTGTGGATTACCGAAAAGGCGTACAGCAAGCCATATCAAGCAAGTCTTTTAAACTGTTCTGGCTATTTTATTTTTCCGTCTCCCTTATTTTAAAAGCCCTGCTTGGGGTCAGTGTGATCTTTTCTGAATCTTAATTTTTTTTGAAACATCATAGAATGTCAATCATGCAGTAAAGCATTTTGAAGTTAGCTTTCACTGAAATGTTTGATGCTAAGACCCTTTCTTACTTCTTAATTGAAGGTGTTATTGACAAGCACTTGAGTGATAATTAATACCCACCCCAAAACACAACTTTCTGAAGCAAATTTGGTTTCCATGAAAATTATGCATCCTGGTTTAAAGTAGTTGGTACTGTAGTAGTTAGTAATTTTGTTGTACCGGCCATAGTTATGGGAACCTGTGACCCAAGACTCAATCCCTTGCTCGATTATCTTTTCCTTACAGTACAATTCAAAAGTCCCAGAAAACAGATTATGCATTTCTGTGTTTTTGGAGTGTTTTAGTTGTTGCAATTGTTCGTATTTAAATTGTTGAAAGTATACTTGCTCATACATGTTATTTGTTGGGATTTTAAAAGAAGCAATTCCTAAATTTGTTTACAAAATAGGAAAGAAGAAGCCTGTGATAGCGTAGTTAATCGAGTGTTCTTAGATGATAGATCACTTCTTTTGTACAATTAAACTAAACATAGTTTGATCCTAATTTGTAAGATCACTGTGCATAACATTTACTGAACTTTTCAATCTGTAATGTAAAAGCTAATTAGGCTTACGGGCATATAGTGCACGGAAAAACTATTAGAAATTTTGGTCAATATTTATCATATTGTATTGAAAAATGGAAGTGAATGTTGATGACTTGTTGAGAGATTAGTATTTGTCCTCAAATATCACCATAAGTTTGTTTTAAGATTTGTTCTCTTCCTATAAACTTTTAGGTCCGGCTGCATTTCGTCCAAGAGCACATGTGGTCAGTACTTATACCTCGTCAATTGAAAAGGGCCGGCCTGTATTACAAGGATTATTGGCTATTGATTACTTGACAAAAGAGGTAAATTTTAGCTTCAATAATAATGTCAATACAATACGTCGGGTTCTATTTTATTTTTTACTTTTCTATTTTGAACACAAGATGATATGTTACCTGGACTAGTAAGTTTTGGAATTTGGACATTATTCCATTGACCATGCTTGACATTTAGTTTCGTTTGATAGTTAGAGAACATGTTTGTTTTCCCTTTGAAACTTTTTGTATCAAATTTACTGCAGGTGCTTGGCTGGGCTCAAGCAATGCCCAAATTTGCTAATGATCTTGTGAAGTATGTGCAAACTTTTCTGGAGAGGACTTATGAAAGATGCCGGACTTCATACATGGAGGTACTTTTTTTTGGATGAAACTTCCTGTAAGTTTAATTTATTTATTTTGACGGAAAAACTTTCAATAATCTAGAAAAAAAACAGAGAACATAGATTACTAAATCCTCAAGCTACCTGACAAAGACATATATTTGAAACAACGACTGGCTAAGCACCATAAACTATGATGCATGGATGCAATACGAGTAACAGATACGATACATATCCGATGCAGTGATACAACATTTTTGAAAAAATAGGATACAATATGTTTAAGATATGTATATAAAAAAATGAAATATAATAAATATATTATTTTAATTCAATAATTCCAAACTAAAAATGGGCAAAGGCAGAGGGAAAAGTGAATGGGTGAAGGATATTATGCATGTGAAGGGTTCAATTTAATGAATGGGTGAGAAATTATTAGAAGAGTGGGCAAGTGTGAATGATATATTTATCTGAGATGAACGGGTAATGCCATAAGTGTTATGGTGATTACCGAGAGTCATAAAAAGAAAAATTGAGCCATATATGTATCTCAGTGGGGAATATGTAAATTCATGAAGAAGCGTACATATATTGCAGCCATGTTGCTGCTGTATCAGTGGCCATTTCTGCGAATCGGTGCATCATAGACTATAAAGAAGCAAATAACACATAAGAATTGGATCCTTGCTGCTTCTTCAGTCCTATTATTTATTAATTCAGTCAAGAATCCCCAGGGGAAGGGATGGCATGGTGGTGTAGGCTTGGGGCCTAAGAGTGTGCTCCTCTCTAGGTCTTAAGTTCAAATCCCCGAAGTGCCAACAATTCCTGTGTTGGGTCCGTTGGTGTATTGTGTGATTGGTCCTGCTGATTAATAGGTCCTTGGGCCGGATACCTAGTTTTAAAAAAAAAATGAAAATAAAGTTTCAGCTCAAAGTATATATGGACCTGTTGATTACTCCGTCCTTGGCTATTTAGATGAATTGGTGGTTGACATTCCTATAAATAGTTGCCTTGAATCACATCTTTCCTGTGTTAGCATTTTTTGACATTTTTGTCAACTATATTTCAGGCTGTTCTTGAAAAGCAGAGTTACATGCTTATTGGGAGGCATGATATTGAGAAATTGATGAGGCTTGACCCCTCAAGTGGGTATTTACCAAATCTGCAAGGACCTTTTAATTTGGAAAGCAATTCCTATGACGCCGAAACAATTGAGGCTGAACTGGAGCTAAGTGAATTATTGCTAAACTTGCGTCCTATTAAGCAGGTTCATTTCTTCATTTATGCTTACGAGTTACTATGCTTCATTATTGATATAATTTTCTTATCGAGCGTTTAATTTTTACCAACCTATAATAATTAAGTTTTCAATTTTATGCATTCTTGCTAAAATCCACCGTCTCTCCCCCTATTCATTTTGCTTCTCCTGTGACTTAATTGTATTTTTTTTTCCTCAGGAAAACCTAATCCACGATGACAATAAACTTATTTTGTTGGCATCCCTTAGTGACTCACTGGAGTATGTTGCAGACTCCGTTGAAAGGTGTGTTTTGTATATGCTGTGCAATCTAGCAATGTTTTATTGCATACTGTATATAATGTAAGTATAAACGTGAGACTGCCAGAATCCAATTCAGATTGTAGAGTTCACAACTCTTTAAGTTGCAGGTTGTGGAACAATCGCATCCCCAGAAAGACATTTGCTTTTCTGGGATTTTAATAAGATCAGTAAAATGTGCATGACCACCAATCATTCACAAACCATAGTTTTTAGTAATCAGAATCCTATGGTGTGAGGGAAAAAATAAAACTCCTTTGGAGTTTTCCACCACCTAGTAGTTTTTTATCATTGCTTTTTCACAAGTGTGAATCTATTTAAAAGAGCTTCCCTTGGATGAAACTATTTATAAGATCTCAACATTATTAATGTTATTATGTTAATTTGTGATATTTTATCTGTTTGTTTGTATTATATGTATGTATTCTTGAGTACAATTTTATGTTGTAGGTAAAATCTTGTTCTGTGTTACAATCTCTCAGATTTTACATGTGTATCTCCCTTATTGGGTGGCAGGATCTATAACTGTGACAAACCTTGCATTGTTTTTTGAGGGATATAGCGCAGCAGAGTGCTTATGATGTAGGGCAAATATCCAAGAGTGCTCCTCTTTGTAGGGTACTCCTGAAAATCCTTAAGCATCCTTGTAGGACGGACTATCCTTCGACTAAAACTTGTGTATCAGATATCCTATAAATGAGAAAATTGAATATCATAAAATCATCAAAGGCATCTGAAAGTTTTTACTGAAGTTTAGTCTGTTAGGTATAGTGCAGGAAAACAATGCTCAATAAAATTATGTTGATGTGTACGTGGATGATATGTTGGATGAGAGGAACTCTTCTATAAACACAACCACAAATGATAAATATTTGGGCACATCCACATCAATTGGAAAAATATAAAACAAAAATAATTAGATCACATCAATCAACATCATTTAGTTTTATTCTCTTTTAATTTTTGCATTTGATGTGAGTGTGTCTTAATATTTATAATTTGTGGTTGTATCCATAGAAGAGTTTCTCGTTGGATGATATCACAAAAATCATAGCATCAACAGAGAGATGAACTAGAATTGGTATCAATAGTGTAAGTCGAGTTAAATCAGAGGAAGTGTCATCTGTTACTATGTGAAAATGAAGGAAAATATTAAATGAGCACAAAAATATTAAATGAGCTCGAAAAATGGCTGGAGCCAAGCTCCTTACAATCTGTGATGGTAGTATATTTGAAAGGAACAAAACAAAATAAATACTCCTTACCTAGTTAGGACCATAGAGTTTTGTTTTGTTCTGTTCTAAGTGACTTTTTACAAAATTTTCAGTTATTGATTTCAGTCTCTGCCTTTTTACAAAATTTCACTCGCTCCCTTCTCCTTTCATACATTCACAGGCTTTGTTCTTGAGGGGATGGGGATAGTTAATTGCATTGGGATGTTGTGTTTATTTAACAATTAATTAGCAAACATTTATGGGTTTATGAATGTACAAGACGAAGATGAAAAGCCATGAATGATGATGGTGGATGTTGATGATGATAATTTTTAAATATTTTTTATATTTTAATATAATAATAACTAAAAATAATGATATGGAAAACATTTAATCAATGAGAGTGACAAGTCACCAAAATTGATGGAGGAATAAAAGACCCAAGAAATGTATAATAAGGGGACCAAAATAATGGGTTTAGAAATGGGGGAACTAAAATTTCAGTCAAGTTAAAATAGGTGGAGCAAAAATGCATTTAAGCCTTTGTTTTTTCATGATGAAAGAATTCCAAGCATTAAAATTCTTGTGAAATTGGCAGGCTTGGACAGACTACTCAAAGAGCAACAAATCATGTTGAAGGAAAGCATCATAGTCATTCAGACAGCACACCTACAAGGAGTCTGGCATCATTTGCTCAAGATTATAGAAAATTGGCAATTGACTGCCTGAAGGTTTTACGCATAGAAATGCAATTGGAGACAATATTTCATATGCAGGTTTGCCAAATGTGATGTTACTTTTCTCTGATTGAAGAATTTGATGATTCGATTGCCGTCAAACTTATCTGAGCATTTGAACAGGAAATGACAAATACAGAATACTTGGATGACCAAGATGCTGAAGAACCAGATGACTTCATCATTTCTCTCACTGCACAGGTGTCTTTCTATCTATCTTTGTATGTTTTCTTCAAAAGATCCTGCCGCCCAATTTCTCAAGAAGTCTTTATTCCACCCACATAAATTCCACTTTAGATGTCTTGTCCCAAGAGTACCACTTCGACCAAAGATATGGCCCAAGTAGTGCATGCACAACTTGGGGCAGTCCTCACCTTAGAATTTGGTTTTATGTTCATGCACTGACATCAATACCCGTTGGACCCCTTCCTTCACACCATCAATTAGGCTGGGGGTGGATGATGTAGGGAGCCCAACAATGGATCTAGGACAGACTTTGATACCATATTAGGTTTTGGACCTAATCAAACCTCACAAAACTGATTGGTAAGGTGAGGATTACCCTAGTCTTATTAGCTTTACAAGATCATATCACTAGTTGATGTGGGACTAGAACCGCCCCCTCAAACCAACACACTAAGGCTTTGTTTGCGAGTTTGGAGGGGAAGGGAGGAGCAAGTGGAAGAAATAGAAGACATTGGTAGGAGAGGGCTTTGGGGTTTCATTTTTCTTCATAATACAAAATCTTCCTCATTTTGGGGAACTCAAAAATTGTATTGGAGGAAGATTTTGGGGGGTTTTGGAGGGTTTATATGAATTCTTCAAATTTAACTTATGTTGTTATAATGTTCTTAAAATTAAAAATATATTAATCATAAGCATTAATTTATCATTCTCTAATATGCAAAAGATTTCTGCATTTTCCCCTATATTTCCCAGCCTCCAAAACCCTCCCCTCCAAACTCCCAAACAAACCGTAAAGGTGTTGTTCTGCTGCAATGAAGATAGACAAACTGGCCCAATAATAGAGCACAGGGATCGCCACAATTAAGTTAGATTTTCCAACAACAACAGCCAAGCCTTTTCCCACAAAGTAGGGTAGATTTTCCAATATTGTTTAAAATAAAATTCTATATATTTATGAATTTTATTAAATTTTCAAATTATGGTTGATTTCCCCACATAAACTAAAGATGTGGCCTAAGTGAGGCATATAAGATTAGACACTAGATAGTCCTCACCTTAGAAACTGATATTGTGAGATTGAGTTAGGCCCAAAACCGTAGATGGTATTAGAACTTAGTTCAAGCTGTTATTGGGCCAAGTTCTCTTTTAGTCTGTTTGTGTTTGTCCATGCTCTAGATGTCTAGTTTTAGGTGTGTGGAGAGGGAGGTGTTGAGAT
Organism: Medicago sativa; assembly: GCF_051527215.1. Taxonomy (NCBI): domain Eukaryota; kingdom Viridiplantae; phylum Streptophyta; class Magnoliopsida; order Fabales; family Fabaceae; genus Medicago; species Medicago sativa. Next base: position 9,582,703 of record NC_140753.1, read on the forward strand.
CTATGTTATTCCATCCACACAAGTCCCAATTTAGATGTGCAGTTTAGAGCATGAAGTGAAGTGTTGAGAGTTCCACATTGACTACACACATGGCCTAAGTAGTGCATACACGATGGGCAGTCCTCACCTTACAAGCTAAGTGTATGCGCTTGCACTCACATCAATATCTATTGAGACCCTCTTTCAATCGCTTATTTTGTGAAATTGTCGAGTGAGTTTTTTAATCATGAGAATTTTAAGTTCTAATACTAAACCAAAAAGTAACATACATTCATACCATACCAAATAAACCTTGAGAGAATGAGAGCATAAGTTCTAGTCAGAACGTATATTCTTCCACTAGGGAAGTGTGGGAATAACTCAAATACTAATATAAATAAATGTTAAAATCAAACTAAGTTAGTTGTAATGGCGGCTTAATAAACCCACCGGTCAAAGAATTCTAAATTATCTGATCGATAAAATAAAACAATGGAATCTTACTATAAATCCTAATATTGAATGTAAACGGTCAATAGCCAAAATGATGAATTTCAAAAAAGTTTGATCTTCCTGTTGGTGACTCAAAGATGTATGTTATGTTTATGTAAGTTAAACTATTTATGTTTACTATTTTAATGAAATGTCCAGATAACCCGAAGAGATGAGGAAATGGCTCCTTTTATTTCAAATGCAAAGCGGAATTACATATTTGGTGGAATTTGTGGAGTTGCAGCAAATGCATCTATTAAGGTGCGAATGTATACAATTTACAGTTTTGTTTTGACCTAAATACTTGCAATATTTCTGTTTGAAAAAGGTATTTTCCGTTTCTTCACTGCTAATGAGAGGGGGCGCTTTTACTTACAGGCTTTGGCGGATATGAAGTCTATTAATCTTTTTGGTGTTCAGCAAATATGTCGAAACACTATTGCATTGGAACAGGTAACTGATATTGTGTGTGCGTGTAGATGTATCAAGTGTGAGGGCTATTTTTCTTCCAGCGCTCAAAGAGTGCTCGTTATTAGGCATGCATACACTTAAGCTCAAAACATGTTCTAAAGTGATGTATGAGCCTTTTGCGTTTTTGGGCTTTTGAGTTAGGGTTTTACATGTACTATGATACATACTAAGGTTTAGCATTTAAGATGTTTGTAGTAGTTGCTCTTGTTGATGTCCTTTGCTCATGATTTTTTCTCGTGAAGTTTTTTTTCCCAAACGTGTCCTTTCTTCTTGATCCTTCATCTCTATTTTGCGTCTTTTCTAACAAATTGTACCAGAGCGATGGTTGATTTTGACCGCGCGTTAGTGAGCGGTATAATACACGTGTGGAGATTCATGTACTTGAAACACTAAAGTTTTGGGCTAGGGCATGATATTAGCCAGTTTTGGTGGTCTCTAACTTCGCACATTGATTAGAGCTTGTCACCGTTCTCCCTCTTGGGCTCCCTCTCCTCCCTTCCCCTCCGAACCCCAAATGCAACTTAAGAGGGTTTAATTTATACCACTAGATCTAACCAACGATGGTTAAGATTAAAATAGTCATGACAAACAGTTTAAAATTTTTGCATGGTTGTATTGCATGTTTAGTATTTGCTTTTCTTAATCTCACTAAAAGCTTATCTAACTAGATACAGCCACTGGATTTTTGCACTAACTAGATACAGCCACTGTGTGTGGATTTTTGCATGTTGCATATTTTTTTTTATTAATTAGACAATCTTACCATTTGACTTCATTAAGAGAGATTAGGAATAAAGTGGAGATAAAATAGTTCTTGACGAAATTTAAGATGTATAATAAATTTGCACGGTGTTACAGGCATTGGCTGCTATTCCATCCATAAACAGTGAAATTGTGCAACAAAGATTGGATCGAGTCCGCACCTACTATGAACTCTTAAACATGCCATTTGAGGTAAGTCTACTAACTAACCCAACAGCTTCATGTTTAATGTAATTTTATCTCAAGTTATCTTATCTTGGTATTCCTATTCCTTTCACAGGCCTTGCTTGCCTTCATTACAGAACATGCACATTTGTTTACTGCTGCAGAGTGAGTTAATACCCAAATTTTAGTTGTTAATACCCTTTTATGGAATGATATTGACATTATATTCCCACAGGTACGCCAAACTTCTAAATGTTCTGGTCCCTGGGAGGGAGATTCCTCCTGACGCACATGACCGAGTGTCTGAAATATTATCCTTGTAGTGTGTTCAAACTTTTATGCCAGAGTTCATTTTGGACAGTTGGGGTGTTCGCGTCAATTAGATTTCTGAAAAATGATGATGCAACAAGCCGATGCAGATGTTTGATTTTACCACAAGTTTCAACTGATAAGACCACTAATAGTTGAAAGATGGTTTGATTCTGCGCTTGATGATGGCAATGACATTCACCCCACCCCTCCATTTGTTTGTAATGTAATTATAAATATGATGATGACAATTTTGGTTGATGCTTCTTTCCTTTTAGTTTCGTTAATTCTACGTTTGTAGATTATTGTTCTCAATACAACTATCCTTATCAATGCTTATATTAAAGTTTTATTACTCGTTATTTGTACTTTTTTTTTTCTTTCCAAACTCACTAATTTTTTCTTTCCAACTCACTAATGCTTAATACAGTCTGTCTGTATATATTTTTCTCTTAAAATGTGTCTGTATACATTAAATTAAAAAATTACAGTATGGTAAAATCAAATCGATTGTAATTTGCTAATATATATTTAACTAAGAGTACTGTTATTTTAACAACCAAAAACCAACAACTTTCTGCACACCGTATTTTTTTCATTGAGCAATAAGGCTGACACGCATCCCTAGATTATAAAATAAAAAATTAGTGATGTCAATCTGTATAGAGCATGTGAAGAACAATCTGTATATATGTCCAGTCAAATAAAAAAAATCTCCATGCTATGATGAGAATTGTTTAATAATTGTTTTTACAGTAGCATCATGTGGTACAATGTAACTACCCTAGTCGTCTCTTGTTGAAAAAAAAAACATTTTTGCTTGCTTTAATAATATTACTATTAGTGGAATGGAAGTAACGAACAAGTTGCACAAACATTGACTAGTGCATTTAGTCACATTATTGAACCATTCCGCACTCACAATGTTCAACATTTATAAAGGTGAGGCCAATCCATCATTCACAATATATCAACACAACATAACACTCTTATCCATACAATCTGCTTCAAGTCAATTTAGTAAGTTCCAAAAATGTATCCACCACCAGAACAAGGAAAGCCAGCATACAATCAACCAGCAGCAGCAGCCACAGGTATTACAGTGAGCTACAACAGCACTACATCAGCGTACTCCGGTGCCTCATCAGATTACGCCCCTCCTCCTCCTCCGCCTAAACCTCTAGTTGAATGGTCCACCGGTCTTTGTGATTGCTGCTCTGCCTCATCTGACCCTAGAAAAAGTAAGTCGCTCGCTCATCCTTTACTAAACTAATTATATTATGCATATACCTACAGCTAGCTATATAACTATATGTATATTAATTAATTTTCACTTGGTTGACTTTGCATATCTAATTTGTTTCAGGTTGCATAACGTTCTGGTGTCCATGTATCACTTTTGGCCAAGTTGCAGAAATCATTGACAAAGGATCCACTTGTAAGACACCTATTCATTTCTAATAACAAATCAATATATATTGAAAGCATTATAAAAGTGCTCTTTAATAACGCATAATTCTTTAGAGCTTACATTTTATATATTTATATATTTTTGGATTAATATGCTGATTTCATTAGTTTAAGAAATTACCACATGATACTTGCAAGGATTAATTTGACTTCTTTGATGTGATGGATATGTTTTAAAAAAAAGTAATAGAAATAAGTTATTAATGGAAAAATGAATTAATTGTTGTGATTCAACTTAAGGATTTTTGTGGTTTTGCAGCATGTGGTGCTAGTGGGGCTTTGTATACATTGATTTGTTGTGTGATTGGGTGTCCTTGTTTGTATTCTTGCTTCTACCGGTCAAAGATGCGACAACAATACGGTTTGAAGGGAAATGATTGTACAGATTGCTTGATTCATTGCTGCTGCGAGGCATGCGCCTTGTGTCAAGAATATCGTGAGCTTGAAAACCGTGGATTTAACATGGTCATTGGTATGTAATATAATATACACTCTTGTTTATCAACAATATGACATGAACCATTGTTTTGAATCTTTTCTTAATAAGGTTTGCTGCTAATAAATCTTAGCTATAAAATTTGCATTTTGGAATGGATAGGATGGCATGGAAATGTTGAGCAACGGACTAGAGGAATAGCAATGTCTACAACTACAACAGCTCCAGCAGTTGAACATGGCATGAGCCGTTGAATTGAGTGAAGATCGATATGTATTCTGTGTGGTTCATTGAGAGAGTGTGTTCATATATAATCTGTGTTAATCATCTTATCTTATATGGTGGCGGCTAGGGTTTGAACTTCAAACCTTACATATATTATACATTGTTCTTACCAGCTGAGCTAAGCTCGAGGACATAGTACAATAGTGTATGAAATATGAGGATTGTTGTGTCTCTGATAACAAAATAAGAATGTTGCCAATGTAATGTTAAATATTTAACACATTATATGATAAGATCAAATGTAATCAAATATCAAACAAATGTTATGTTATATGCTCAGATGAATCTTTCGTTCCTTATTCTCGTTTTCAATTTAGAAAATTGCTTTCACTCACCACCATGATTTCTCTATGTGAAGCTCATCTATATATAGCACTTACATTTATTTTAGATTCAACCATTTTGTTATATAATCCCTTTGTCTCAAATCGTAAGTAGTTTTGATCATTTTATGTGAAAGAAATTATGTGTTATTTTATAAATGTAATTAATTTTGCATGTGAAAGAAATTATGTTATGGAAAAGATAATTTAAAGAATTGAAAGAAAAAAAACAGCAATAAATAGTTAATAATCTGGTAGAAAAAATAACATTAATACTTCATTGGTATTGTAAAATGACTTATTTGAGACAATTTTTTTTAAAAGGACTTATATATAATTTAGGACGAAGGGAGTAGAAATGAATGAGTATTTTGAACCCGTACACCACGTTGTGAGGAAGTTTTTTTTTTTTTTTTTAAAAGAAAGATTGCGAGGAAGTTTTCTAAAAATCATATATTTAAGTTAAATAACTACAAATTATTGTTGAATCTTACAAGGATGTGATATGACAATGAAAAAAGTTAAAATGTTATATAAATATGGGTTAAATATATTTTTGATCCCTTTAAATATATCAATTTTTATTTTCAATTTCTCTAAAAATTGCTTTCAAACTTTAATCCCTCTAAATTTTCAGTTATCAATTTTAATTCCTGCTATTTTATAAAGTTCACGTTTCAAATATTTTTATTTTTATAACTTGTCATTGTTATTATTATATTTTTTTTTTAAATCATAAAAATTGAATTAGAAGAACTTATCAAAGTACAATTGGGCCTGTAAATTAACAAGAGCATCCTCTATTCAATAATGGTCTGGAAATTGCTCTTTACATTTAAAAAATGCTCTCCGACACCCCAAAATTACATAAATACATTGTCTCAGCTGCAGTTAACTACAGCTGTTGGGGGCAGTTAACACTCTTCATATGCTTGTTCAAGCATATTTTGACAGACTTCACATGGTATTTACTGTAATACTTCAGTTTCTAGTTTGCCAAAACAAGCATAAGGAAAAAAGCACTAAAAATTTATCATGTATTAGTGCTACTCTTCCAGCTTTTCATAAGTGCTGCTCTAACTTTACACTTTTTTCTGAAATAAGAGTGCCAAGTTCTATGAAAGGTATTGTAGCAAAGTGTTATTCAACAGCATTTTTTTTAAATCCTGTGACGTGGAGGAACTTATGCTTGAGATGCTATTGGTTTAATTACTTCCAGTTTCAGATCAAAGTTCTTGCTAAAAATCACCCATAGTATAAGAAGCATGTGCCAAATGAGTTACGTTCAGTGGCGTATCCAGGACCCTAGGTCAGGGGGTGCGGATTATAAACTTCAATGAGTATTTTTTTTTCTTTCTTTTTTTAAGGAAACTTCAATGAGTAATTATACATATATAAAAAATTGGTTATATAAGTTTTTAGTCACTTCCCAAAAAAAAAAGTTTTAGTCACTTACAATATATATATATAAATTGACTTTTAGTTTCCGTTTGAAGATGAATCTCCAAAAATTTTATATTAGCTAATTTTTTTGGGTAAATAGACGAAGTGACAATTGATATTGAAAACACACACATATAAGTGGAGAGTTCAAATTCGAACCCCGATCACGACGTGCGGAGAATCAATTTCAATATTTTTATTAATTGAGTTAAGACTTACATACGAAATTTACCATTTTTATCGTTAAAAAATGATAAAAATAATGACAAATTTCAAAAGTTGGAAGATGCCAATACATAATAAGTGATACAAAGAGATTAAAATTTATCAATTTTTGGAGAATCAAAGTTATATTTACCCATAAACTTTAATTGTATATGTATTGATATTAATAATGATTAATCAACTAAGTAATTAAAGTAAAGTAAATGAAAAGAAAAACTGAGCGTACCCGCCAGCCGGAAAAAGAAAAGTGAGTGGTGCAAATCTTAATATTGAGGGTGTGCAAAGTGCATTTAATATATGAAAATTAGTGTAATTTTAAAAGTTTGAGGGTGTGCAGGTGCACACCCTGGGGGGTGTGGTTATGGTGCATAAGGAAATCCTTATGCACCGTGCATAATTGCTTTCTACACCCAACATAATTGCTTTCTACACTCCAAGTGAAAGCTTAATTCTAATAAGTTCTGCATAAGTCCAGCCCATTAACACCTAACCCAACAAAATTGCTTTCTACACCCCATGACGTTGTTTTTTTTACTTGTAGAGTTGAAAATCTGCAATTATTACTGTCAATTATTACCCCAAGCAATTGCTTTCTACAGTAATAATTATGCTTTTTTTTATAAACTACAACTTTCTTAATAATTATTCTTAAGAATAATTTCTTAATTCAAGTGTGGTTATGGTACGATTTCTTAAGAATAATTATTCTTAAGAAATTTTGGGTCCTTGATTGTGCTGATGTTTTATAATTGGTACTATTTGTTTAAGGAACTTGTGAACTATAATGATGTTCAAGTGTCATATGTTTTATGGAGTGTTTTCGATCTGTTGTTCAAGTGTCATAATTATGGTTTAATGGTTTTGATAGTCTTCTATGAGAAACCAAAATAATTGTCTAAAGGTTTTGCTATGGGTATGATTTCTGTGAGTTGTACTTCAAAACCATTTTGTTGTGGAAATGGTTTCTGTGAGTTGTACTCCAAAACCATTTTGCAGTGGAAATGGTTTCTGTGAGTTGGACTCCAAAACCATTTTGCTGTGGAAATAGTTTTTGTGAGTTGGACTCCAAAACCATTTTGCTGTGAAAATGGTTTCTATGAGTTGTACTCTAAAACCATTTCCTTTGCCACAGGACTAAGCTTAGTATAATCAAAATTCAAAATTTCATTCATCCAAATCGGCTTCTCCACGAACACTTTATCAAAATTCCACTAAACGCAAACGAAGAAACCAACAAACCAACCAAAACACAACAAACATAAATTGACCATAACAATCCCCATCCAAACCTAAGCATTACACTCCAAATTGATTCATTCCCTTTATACAATTTTCTAACATAGGGTTTAATATATCCAAACACAACACTCCAAATTCTCAACATAATCCCAAAGATAATATCTTTCCCCAATTTCCTTATCCCAAAAGGATCCATAAAGAATAAGCAACAACGAAACATGAATGATAAGGGATAAGTTATAAACATGAAAATTAACTTAATTTGAAACTCCAATGCTTTAATTATCAATCCTGCTATCAATTCGAGAAAACTCGAAGATGAATCACCGAGTCGCAGTGCTGAGTCAGCAGAATCGTTAACTGCATCATCAACTGTAGCAGTAGTTACAGTGGATTCCTCATTTTTATCCTCTGTTACGGGAATAGCAGCTTGTGGTGCTTCATCAAAATAAGGTTTCGCGGTGAAATTTTCATCTTGTTTGAGATGCCTCCACCTTGGCTTATGTCGGAAGCTTCTTCTTGAGGAATTAGGCGAATCGGTATCGGTGCCAGAATCAGAGGTTTGGTTGTTTCTGAGACGAATTGATTGGCAGCGGAGTGTGGTGTGATAAGTGTTTAAAAGTGATATATTTCATATAGGAGTTTCGGCATTTTAGTGACTTGTTTTGCAAGATTCTCTATGGAAAACTCCAAATATTGTGTTAATATGTCATTTATGCTTTTGAGCCCTATTCTACCCTTTTTGTGCAGGAAAATACAAGCAAGGAGCAAGAAAAGTCAAAATTCAAGGAAGCCACGCCATTAGCGTAACCTACGCTATTAGCGTGAGGAAGAAAAGCCCAAGGTCAGAAGGGTACGCCAATGGCGCACCTGGAGCGTGAAATCTGGAGCACTCGTGAAGAACACGCTATTAGCGTAATCACTCCAGAAAGGTACGCTAATAGCGTACCTGGAGCGTAGCAGGCCATGAAGAACCACGCCATTAGCGTGAGAGACGCTATTAGCGTAATGAGTCCAGAAAGCTACGCCATTAGCGTGGCTGGAGCGTAGAAGCAGGGCAAGGCCAACGTGGCAGCAGCCCATTGGCCAGATTATAGGCCGACTTACCCGCTATTAGCGTGGCAGACGCTATTAGCGTAGGTACAAAAATACAGGCCCATTTAAATAGCATTCTTACCTCTCTTTTAGGTCATTCACTATTCCATTAAAACATTTTATACATTTCTAGAGAGAGGTTAGAGCTATTTCAAAGAAAGAAACACAAAGCAAGTGATTAAGGAGTAGATTCAACCCTAGATTCATTGAGACATCAAGGATCTTGGCATGGAATCTTCATCTTTCCTTCATTCCTTGCATTAGTTTACATGTCTATGTGTAACTATCATCTTCTTTGTAGTATTGAGGTAACAATCAAGCTATTATGTAATCTTTTGATCTTTTAATGTATATGGTTCTAGCTTAATGATTCAATATTGTTGTTATTCTTGCTTTTAATGCTTTCAAAGAGATTCAAGATGATTTGGACACAAACTCTTGAATCTAGAACTAGAATAACAATCTATCTTATGTTATATCACTCTTGACAAGTTTGTAAACCTTTGATAATTACTTTTAATCAAGATTTTAATGCTTTCGGATACTTAATCAGGCTGGACACGGTCGATTAAGTTATCCGATCGACTTTGTTATCGTTTAAGGAATTTGGACACGAATGTTTAAACGCTAACTTGGAAATAACGATGTCGCTTTGGACACGAAGGATGTTGTAGAAATGATTGTAATAATATTGGTTATAAAGCTAGAGTCTGTTAATCGATCGAGAGATTGCTGCTGTTATGCTTGCTCGTTATCTTATACCGCAAGCGAAATAGTTCGATCCCCTCTCGTTTTTACTTTTATGTCATCTGTGGATATAGTGTTACAAACAAACAAATTATATCCAAACCCTTAATGTGAAATATTGTGAAAATGCTTATGATTAACGTAACTCCCTGTGGAAACGATCCTATATATACTCACGTGTACATAATTATATGACATGTAGAAAAACTACATCAAAATGGCGCCGTTGCCGGGGAGTAACGGAAATTTTTATATTATAAGTTTTGAAACAATTTTGTCATGTTAAGTCAATTTTGCACAAAATTCTTTCATGCATATACTTATACACTTATATCATTCATTATTTTTATGCTAACCACCTGGTATAGTCTTGGTGAACTTTGTTTATGCGAGGTACCATTGCTAAAGAAGACCTACAATTTGATCCTGAGATTGAGAAAACTGCTAGGTTACTTAGGAAGCAAGCAAAGGAAGCTAGGAGATTAGCCAGGCTGGCTCAGCCGGAATCTTTACTTTTTATTCCTTCTCCTTCCGGTTCGGTGCATACTATTTCACTTAGTGGTTCTTCACACTCTTCTGAACTATCATCTCCAAGGAGTGAACCAGAAGTAGTCATGGCTAATGAAGGTGAAAATGATGCTCTACCAATGTGGGTTAGTCCGAGGAGGCTAGCTAATCTTGGAAATCAAAATGCGAAATCAATTGAGCTGAAGTCGGGGTTGATAAACTTGATAACTCATAATCAGTTTACCGGTATGGATCATGAGGATCCATATAGACATTTAACCAATTTCTATGGTATCGCCGGGACACTTGGTTTGAAGGAAGATGAGGAAGAGGGTATGTTTGTGAAATTGTTTCCTCATTCTTTGATCGGAAAGGCAAAGGAGTGGTATATTGATCAACCAACTTCTTTGATGGAAAACTGGACGGAGCTAGAGAAAGCGTTTCAAGAAAGATTCTTTCCGGAGGATAGGCATCTTGAGGCTAAAACTTCAATTACAACTTTTGCTCAAGGCCAAAGTGAGTCTCTTTGTGAAGCTTGGGAGCGCTATAAATCATTGCTAAGGAATTGTCCAAAGCATGGTTTTGATAGCCAAATGCAACTATATCTTTTTCGTCAAGGGCTTCAAGACATGTCCAAGACGATGCTAGATGCAAGTGCTGGAGGTTCTATTGCTTTGAAAAATCCAGCTGATGCTGTCAAAATCATTAACCAAATGGCTCTCAACACAAGAAAATCTTCTCACAACCGGAACCCTCAACAAAGGAAAGCTGGTATCCTTGAACTAGAAGCAAATGATGCGGTCTTAGCTCAAAATAAGCTTCTCACTCAACAATTAGAAGCTATGCAAAAGGAGATGAGAGCTATGCCAAAACAAATTCTTGAATCTCTCAAGCAAGAAAGAGGAACCGCTCAAGTCAATACTTGTGGACTTTGTACGGGGGATCATCCCACCGGCTATTGTCCCGCTCCCGGTTCTTTTGAAGAGGAAGAGGTCAACTATGTGGGAAACCAACAAAGACCTAACCAACCACAACAAGCCGGAACCTCACAACAATCCCAAAATCCGGGTACTTCTAACTTCCAAGGAAGATATCCGGCCAATCAAAACTTTCAAAGGCCATGGAGGGCACCTTACAACAATAACTACCAATATCCACAATCAAACTTCTACCAACAACCTTACCCTCAATTCCAACAACCATTCAATAATCAATACCAATTCCCACCACCAAATAACCCCCAACAACCTAACAATTCCGAAAGCACCGAAGAAACTTTGAAGCAATTCATGCAAATGTCCATGGCTAACCAGAAAAACACCGACGCGTCCATCAAAGGCCTTGAAACGCAAGTTGGTCAGTTAGCACAACAAATGGCTCAAGGTCCTCCGCAAGTGGGAACTTTCACCGCTAACACTCAACCAAATCCTAAGGAGCATCACAAAGCATAGCAGTCAAAAGCTATTGCTACAAGGAGTGGTAGAGTAGTAGGTAAAGGGGTAGGTGAAGATATTGTTGTTGAAGAGAAGGATGATGAAGTTGTCAATGAGGAGGATAAGGAGAAGTTCGAGGAGGATGTTGTAGAGATAGAGAAGGAAGTGTATATAAAGAATAAAGAAGAATTAGTTGAAAAAGAAAAAAAATCAAAAAAGAGATCTAGTGGAACAAGAGGAGATGGAGAGGAAGAATAAAGATGTGGGGAAAGATAAAGGGAAGAAACAAGAAGTTGAGAAGCAAGTGGTGGCTCAACGATTACCATACCCACATGCTCCATCGAAGAAAGACAAAGAGCGGCAATACGCAAGGTTTCTTGAACTCTTCAAGAAGTTGCAAATTGATATACCATTCTCAGAAGCCTTGGAGCAAATGTCGGTCTATGCAAAATTCATGAAAGATATCCTTTCCAAGAAAAGAAGAGTCAACGATGAAGAGACAATCCAAATTGATGCCAATTGTAGTGCTATTATTCAAAGAACGTTGCCTAAGAAAGAGAAAGATCCGGGAAGAGTCACTCTACCGGTAGCTATTGGCACAACACATGTAGGTAAAGCACTACTTGATCTTGGATCAAGCATCAATCTCATGCCTTTGTTCGTTGCCAAAAGAGTTGGTGATCTTTGTATAAAGCGGACTAGGATGATGTTGCAATTGGCCGACAAATCCTTTGCAAAACCACTAGGTATGGCCGAAGATGTTCTTGTAAAAGTGGACAAATTTATTTTTCCGGCTGACTTTGTGGTTATGGATGTCGAAGAAGATGAGGATGTGCTTATCTTAATGGGAAGGAATTTCATGCAAACGGCTCGGATGATGATTGATCTTGATGATAATATCATGAAGGTCAAGGTAAATGATGAAGAGGTTACTTTCAACATCCGAGAAGCCTTGAAGTACTCGAAAGACAAGGGTGCATGTTTCAAAATGGATGCAACCGAAGAAGTCATCTTGACTACTCGGAAGCAATTGCACAATAGAACACCCATTGAGAGTGCTTTGGTGGACGTACTCAATGATATTGATGAAGACGAAGCAAGAGCTATTGACGAGTGTTTGAAGGAGCTAGATTCCTTGAAGGAGGTTCTTCCTAATCAAGCCATACTTGAAGATTTGAAAGAAGAATCCAAGGAACAAGCAAAAGTTGATGACACCAAGGTAGAATTAAATGTTTTACCATCTAATTTGAAATATGTTTTTCTTGAGAAAGATGGTACAAAACCGGTGATCATTAGTAGCTCCTTGTCCATTGATGAAGAAACAAAGTTGGTAAAGGTCCTCAAGGCCAACAAGGAAGCGATAGGGTGGAAATTATCCGACTTGAAAGGGATAAGTCCATCTTATTATATGCACAAGATTATGATGGAAGAAAACTTCAAGCCGGTAGCACAACCACAACGCCGCTTAAATCCAAACATGAAAGAGGTGGTGCGAAAGGAAGTAGTGAAGTTGCTTGAAGCCGGTATGATCTATCCTATCTCGGATAGTGCTTGGGTAAGCCCGGTTCAAGTAGTTCCCAAGAAAGGAGGAATAACGGTGATTACTAATGATAAAGATGAGTTGATCCCAACTAGAACCGTCACCGGATGGAGGATGTGTTTAGATTATAGAAGACTCAATCAAGCAACAAGGAAGGATCACTTCCCCTTGCCCTTCATGGATCAAATGCTTGAAAGACTCTCCGGTCAATCCTTTTATTGCTTCCTAGATGGTTACTCCGGTTACAATCAAATCGCCATGAACCCAGATGATCACGAGAAGACGGATTTCACTTGCCCCTTTGGTATTTTTGCTTATTGAAGAATGCCATTTGGCTTGTGTAATGCACCCGCAACTTTTCAACGGTGTGTTCAAGCAATCTTCTCCAACTTTATTGGTAAATGCATGGAGGTGTTCATGGATGATTTCTCAGTTTTCGGTTCGTCATTTGATATGTGTTTGAATAGCTCGGATACCGTGCTGAAGCGGTATATTGAAACTAGCTTGGTGCTCAATTGGGAGAAATGTCACTTCATGGTTACCGAGGGTATTGTCCTTGGTCATAAGATTTCTGCTAAGGGTATTGAGGTAGACCAAGCAAAGGTCGATGTTATTGGAAAGCTTCCACCACCGGTGAATGTCAAAGGTGTTCGGAGTTTTCTTGGTCATGCTGGATTTTACCGGAGATTCATTAAAGACTTCTCAAAGATAGCAAAGCCTATGAGCAACTTGCTCAACAAAGATAAGTCTTTTATTTTTGATAATGAATGTCTTTTAGCATTTGAAACTTTGAAAGAAAGATTGACCACTGCACCAATAATCATTGCTCCTAATTGGAATTTAAATTTTGAATTAATGTGTGATGCAAGTGATTATGCTGTTGGTGCGGTCTTGGGTCAACGTAAGGATAAATTTTTTCATGCTATTCACTATGCAAGTAAGGTTTTAAGTGAGGCACAAATCAATTATGCCACAACTGAAAAAGAGTTACTTGCAATAGTTTATGCAATGGAGAAATTTCGTTCTTACCTTGTAGGTTCCAAAATTGTTGTTTATACTGACCATGCAGCTATCAAGTATCTCCTTACTAAGTCCGACTCAAAGCCAAGGCTCATCCGTTGGATGTTGTTGCTTCAAGAGTTTGACTTAGAGATCAAAGATAAGAAAGGCACGGAGAATCTTGTAGCTGATCACCTTTCAAGGTTGACAAACAATGAGGTAACCAAGAATGAACCGGAAGTTCGTGAAGAATTTCCCGATGAAAGGTTGCTTGCAATCAATGTGAGACCGTGGTTTGCCGACATGGTGAACTACAAAGCAACCGGGTTCATTCCGGAAGATTTTAAATGGCAACAACGCAAGAAGTTCCTCCATGATGCTAACCACTATGTGTGGGATGAGCCTTATTTGTTCAAAATTGGAGCGGACAATCTCTTGCGTAGGTGTGTAGATGATGAAGAGGCAAAGAAGATCCTATGGCAATGTCATAATTCGCCCTATGGAGGTCACTTCAACGGGGAGAGAACAGCCGCAAAGGTACTTCAATCCGGGTTCTATTGGCCAACTCTATTCAAAGATGCCAATTTACATTGCAAGCATTGTGATGAATGCCAAAGAACCGGATCAATGTCAAAGAGAAATGAGATGCCTCTACAACTCATCCTTGAAGTGGAAGTGTTTGATTGTTGGGGTATAGATTTTGTTGGCCCTTTTCCTTCATCATATTCCAATGAGTACATCTTGGTCGCTGTTGATTATGTTTCAAAGTGGGTGGAAGCCGTAGCATCGCCTAAAGCCGATAGCAAGACGGTAGTAAAGTTCCTAAAGAAGAATATTTTCACCCGGTTTGGTACACCAAGAGTTCTTATTAGTGATGGAGGGTCACACTTTTGCAACACACAACTTGCCAAGGCCCTAGATCATTATGGAGTCAAGCACAAAGTAGCATCACCGTATCATCCACAAACGAATGGACAAGCCGAAGTTTCCAACCGGGAGGTCAAACGAATACTTGAGAAGACGGTCTCTACATCTCGGAAGGATTGGTTGGCTAAACTTGATGAAGCTTTGTGGGCATATAGGACTGCATACAAGTCTCCTATAGGCCTCACTCCTTTCCAAATGGTCTATGGCAAATCTTGTCACTTACCGGTCGAGCTCGAACATAAAGCATTCTGGGCATTGAAGTTCCTAAACTTTGATCAAGAGAAGGCCGGTGAAAGAAGAAAAGTTCAAATGCATGAGCTTGAAGAATTGCGAAATCAAGCTTATGAATCTTCAAAGCTCTACAAAGAAAGGACCAAGAAGTATCATGACAAGAAGATCATTCAGAGACAATTCATGCTGGGGCAAATGGTGTTACTTTTCAATTCAAGACTGTTTCCGGGTAAATTGAAGTCTAAGTGGTCCGGACCTTTCATGGTTAAAGAGGTCAAACCATATGGAGCTGTTGAACTTGAGGATCCAGTCACAAAAGCCAACTGGACGGTGAATGGGCAGAGACTTAAGCCCTACTTCGGTGGTGAAATTGATAGTTGTTTGTCGACGATTTCACTAATCGAACCATGATTTCTTCAAAATGCGTCAAGCTCAGGACGTAAAACAAGCTCTTGCTGGGAGGCACACCCAGTTTTGTAAGTATTTTTTATGTTTATTGCATATAGTAGTAGTACATAAGCATTGAAAGCTGAATTGAAACAACAAAGAAAAAACTGATCCTGAAGCATCACGCTAATAACGTAAATTTCGCTATTAGCGTGGGAGCTACAGAAAGATACGCTAATAGCGTAGGTTTGGCGTAGGAAATTTTTTTTTGTGGGCCCAGGGGAGTAACTCCCCTTAACTTCCCACAACCCCTTAGTTAACCATTTTTCACGGTTTCATTCATTCACACACACAACCCTAACTCACAAACTTCTTCTCTCACATACATAACCCTAACTCACAAACCCATTTTCATTGTTTCAATTCAAGTCAAGTACCACACTTTGCATTGCATTTCTGCTTGAATTTGCATCATTCTAACAGGTTTGTTTTCCTTTTCTCCTTTGTTTTAATTGAATTGAAAATATCATGTTTTTAGCAATTTTAGAAATGGTTAGGTTAGGGTTAGAATTTTGCTTTGTGATTAGAGACTGTAATTAATTGATTATAGTTTGAAAAGGAACAAGAATCATAACCCACATGCAACAAACATTCATCTTTTGATTTTGACCCATTTTGTAAAAATTTGAAAAATAAGGGTTTTGAATGATTTGTGTGCCAATGTTGTGATTTTGATTCCTTTTCAAGATTATATTATGTTTTAGAGACATAGGATGAAACCTAGGGCTGAAAATTGCTGGTATGTGCTGAGAAATTGCAGGAACAAGAATTTTGAAAATTTGAAAATTGCAGGTACGAAGAAATACGCTAATAGCGAAATTTACGCTAATAGCGAAATTTTTCCAGAAAATTTCGCTATTAGCGTGGCATGCGCTATTAGAGTGGTTCTTCATACTTGCCCAGATTTTCAAAATTTTTGATGTTTTTAAATGACTAATTCTAGTTTGTGCTAATATTTTCTATGCAATATGTTGGTTTTTCCTGGTTTTGTTGCAGATGGCACCTAAAAATGTTGAGAAAACTACCGGGACCAAACGTCCAAGAGGCAAAGCTGCCTCGACCTCAGCCACACCTGTAACCCCAAACCGTTTTCCCACCCCTGCCCACTCTGCCAGGTTTAAGAAGATGGCTCAATACAAAACCTGGCATGAGAAAACCTTTGACATTCACCCCGATGGTGAACATTGTGACCTCCTCTACATTTTCACTGATCGTAAGTGGCATAAACTCCTTTATCCTGCAACTGAGATTAACACTGATTTAGTAAAGGAGTTCTATTGCAATGCTACACCTGATGCCTCACCCACTACCCTGGCTGATGCCTTTTCTTGGACTTCATATGTGAGAGGGAAGCAAATCCCTTTTGATAGGGATTCAATCAATCAATTCCTAGGCAATCCCTTAGTCCTTCCACCTTCAGAAGATCCAACTGTCCCTCCTTTGTGTACTTATGCTAAGAGAAATGCTAAAGGCAATTGGACCTATGAGCAAATTGAGCGGGACATAATGAACAAGGGTAGGTTCTTTGTGAAAAATGATAGGGGAGAGATCAGGCATGCTCTCACAAAAGAGATGAATGCTAAGGCCTGCTTAGTGTTCCAATTTCTTGTCCACAATGCATTACCCCGAGCCCATACATCTGATGCCCCAAAAGCTGTCCTACCACTCATCTGGTGTATTATGAAGAAAGTCAAGGTTGATATTGCTCGCATAATAGCCAATGAGCTGAAGGCTGTGGCGTTGAAGGTTGCCACCGGTGCTAAGAAGGTTGCACTATTCTACCCCGGACTTATCATGGGCTTGCTTAAGGCCCATGGAGTAGCCATTGCTGGACCCTATGATGAAGACATTGAGGGGACCATTAATGATACTGCTATCCGCACCTGGGAGAAGAGAGAGCAGCGGTGTTCTCAAAGCCACTTTTCTGATGATGAGGGTGGCCCATCTGAGGGCCCTGGTTCCTTTGATTTTTCAGGTTTTCAGACTTTCATGCTGGAGCAGCAGATGCATAACCAGTACGTGAGGGACCAGAATAGCTTCTTGATGGATCAGAATGAGGCAATTTGGAGGAGCAACATGGGCATACACCAGGACCTCTACAATGCTCACATGTATCCGGGAAATGATGATTACCCGGTCATGACACCTGACCAGTACCAGAGCTATGTTCATTGACCTGAGGGCAGACCAGGTCCTTTTGTGGGGGTGGAAGATGCTGTTGAAGATGAGGCTACACCTGAGCCTGAAAATGCTGGAGGTGAAGATGATGATGTGGAGGAGGATCTGGAGATGGATGATGCTGATGCTGATGATGATCAGTGATGTGATCATGGCTTTTTAGTGATGTTTTTCTTTTCGCTTTCTAACTTTTGCTTTCCTTATTTCATGTTGAAACTTATTTAATTTGGTTGTATTTTGCATTTTGGTTATATTTTGTACTCTTCGAGCACTGTGGTTTTTAGTGCTCGACCTGATACTTTAGTACTTTATATTATTGTGGTTTAATAACTTAGCTTTTTGGTTTTTAACTTATGCTTTGGATGAATTTTTGTTGTTTACATCTTGCTTGTGTCTCTCAAAAGAAATTGCTCATGAACAATAAATTTTAAAGTGCTCCATGGAGCCATGTTTGAGCAAAAGCAGGTGAGTGATAATGATATTACTTGTGAGAAAGCGTAAGGCCAAGGTATTAGTTTCCTGTTATTCTAGGTTTTTAATAAGAATTTGAAACTTGTACTTTGCACAAAACATATATCATTTAATTCTTTTCATAAACATAAATATTTTTGAACCACTTAGTACTTAACATAAATGTGAGGTAGCTTCAATCTGTTGTATATATGCTGGAGACCTATAATCACCGTCTAACTTGTTTTAGTTATGTTAAATCTGATAATCATTTTGAATTGTTTGAAAGCATGGAAAGGATCAAGGCACTTTTTGAATTGAGAGTAACCTACTTGACCACATAAAGCCTACCTGTGAGAAGAGCGAGTATCTGATACCCCAATCTGAGCCTAATGAATCAAGTCCTCAAACATGAACTGTCAATATTCATAAGCACAATGCTTAGTGAATTTGTCTGAAATTTTTCATAAATCCAGTTCATGCTTGTCTCTGAAAGGACTTTGATAATTTTTAATTTGTTGAACCCTTAACCTTTTTGTACTTTGTCCCTTGCCTTAGGATAGGGGAACATTCAATTAGAGTTTTGTTGTATTCAAGTTGGGGAGAAAAGGAGGCATTATATGTCAAGTTTATGGTGAAATTGTTAAAATAACCTGACAACATTGAATCAAAAAAAAAAAATTGTACATTTGAAAAAGAAAAGAAAAGAAAAAGATAGAGAAAAATCAAAAATAGAATAAGTTGTCAAGGTTATAAGTTTGATTGTTAATCACCAAAGGTTGTAATTCTTGGTAGGGAAGTATATGGATTTCAAGTTGTGATACAAAAAAATGTTCCTCTTTGATAGGCTTTTTGATCAATTGCCCCACATATGACATTTCTTTTGTAGCCCGGCCAAGTTATAACCCTTGCAAGACCTTTTGATCCATGCTTTTATGCTTTTTGAGACGATATTTGGATGGACACCTAACTTAAATAGGATGTTAGCATGATTGTTGGATGTGTGTTCATTACCTCACTTATTGTTATCATATCATTGCATTTACTTTTAAAGAAGTGTGTTAGGTGTGGTTCATAGATAGATATGTTTATGTTTTGAAGTTTATGATGTATAGTTTGTGCTTAGGACATTTTTCGCATTCTTAGTTTGAATCTAGAGTAGCGGAGGACTTCATGCTTGTCCACACGATCTTATTTGAATCACCATTTGTTTATTTTTGTTTTGAATTGTTGACACCATGTTGAAAACCTTGTCCAAAGCCTTGTTAGTTTCCTTTTCAATTGATTTGTTTGAGGACAAACAAAAAGCCAAGTTGGGGAGAGTTTGATAAGTGTTTAAAAGTGATATATTTCATATAGGAGTTTCGGCATTTTAGTGACTTGTTTTGCAAGATTCTCTATGGAAAACTCCAAATATTGTGTTAATATGTCATTTATGCTTTTGAGCCCTATTCTACCCTTTTTGTGCAGGAAAATACAAGCAAGGAGCAAGAAAAGTCAAAATTCAAGGAAGCCACGCCATTAGCGTAACCTACGCTATTAGCGTGAGGAAGAAAAGCCCAAGGTCAGAAGGGTACGCCAATGGCGCACCTGGAGCGTGAAATCTGGAGCACTCGTGAAGAACACGCTATTAGCGTAAGCTACGCTATTAGCGTAATCACTCCAGAAAGGTACGCTAATAGCGTACCTGGAGCGTAGCAGGCCATGAAGAACCACGCCATTAGCGTGAGAGACGCTATTAGCGTAATGAGTCCAGAAAGCTACGCCATTAGCGTGGCTGGAGCGTAGAAGCAGGGCAAGGCCAACGTGGCAGCAGCCCATTGGCCAGATTATAGGCCGACTTACCACGCTATTAGCGTGGCAGGCGCTATTAGCGTAGGTACAAAAATACAGGCCCATTTAAATAGCATTCTTACCTCTCTTTTAGGTCATTCACTATTCCATTAAAACATTTTATACATTTCTAGAGAGAGGTTAGAGCTATTTCAAAGAGAGAAACAGAAAGCAAGTGATTAAGGAGTAGATTCAACCCTAGATTCATTGAGACATCAAGGATCTTGGCATGGAATCTTCATCTTTCCTTCATTCCTTGCATTAGTTTACATGTCTATGTGTAACTATCATCTTCTTTGTAGTATTGAGGTAACAATCAAGCTATTATGTAATCTTTTGATCTTTTAATGTATATGGTTCTAGCTTAATGATTCAATATTGTTGTTATTCTTGCTTTTAATGCTTTCAAAGAGATTCAAGATGATTTGGACACAAACTCTTGAATCTAGAACTAGAATAACAATCTATCTTATGTTATATCACTCTTGACAAGTTTGTAAACCTTTGATAATTACTTTTAATCAAGATTTTAATGCTTTCGGATACTTAATCAGGCTGGACACGGTCGATTAAGTTATCCGATCGACTTTGTTATCGTTTAAGGAATTTGGACACGAATGTTTAAACGCTAACTTGGAAATAACGATGTCGCTTTGGACACGAAGGATGTTGTAGAAATGATTGTAATAATATTGGTTATAAAGCTAGAGTCTGTTAATCGATCGAGAGATTGCTGCTGTTATGCTTGCTCGTTATCTTATACCGCAAGCGAAATAGTTCGATCCCCTCTCGTTTTTACTTTTATGTCATCTGTGGATATAGTGTTACAAACAAACAAATTATATCCAAACCCTTAATGTGAAATATTGTGAAAATGCTTATGATTAACGTAACTCCCTGTGGAAACGATCCTATATATACTCACGTGTACATAATTATATGACATGTAGAAAAACTACATCATGGTGGCCGGAGAGGGTGATGGTGGAGTGGAATGTGAAAGAGTGGGATCAGAGGTGGAAGTTCCCGGTGAGTCCTCGACGGAGCATTGGTGAAGTGCGTCCGAGAAAATGTCATCGTCTTCTTGTAGAGCTGAAGCACAAGATTATAACATGTGTCCCTGATCTGACGGTTGTGATATGTTTATGCATATGGTGCATAAGAAAGGACTTATGCACCATAACTTTTGCCCACCCTGGGCACCTCCGCCCCTGGTTACGGTGTTCAGTGTTGTATTGGTGACCATGGTTATATAATAGGCATCGTTATTATACATAAATTTCACGCGGAGGTCGTTGCACTGCCTCAGCCCAGTCATAGGTATCATAGTCATTCATAGAAGCTAAAAGAAATTTGATCTTGCTCAGTTGCTCCCCTTTGGATCTTTTACCCATAAAATAGGAGTTTTTTTTAATGTAGTATTCAAGTATTTTAGAGTGCATATCAAATTATTGGGAATGCATCAAAGTTAAATCTTTTAGCAAAGAGCTCTATTATATGTTATGGTCCTACCCGACTCTAATAATTAATTTTTACAATTACACGCAATTGTACAAATAATAAATCTTTGTGGTATTGTTATACCCTTTAGGAATACTAGCATTATAATATAATACTTATCATTTGATTTTAAAGTTGTTGTAATATAAATCATATCAATAACATTTTAGATTAATGTACGATTATTTATTGTGTCATTCAGATATTCAAAATAACATTGTTTTCAAAAAAAAAAATGTACAAGATACTCCCTCCCGCTCTATATATAAGAAAATTTTATAAAAAAAATAAAAAATTGGTCTTAATTAGTATAAAAATATATCACAACGTTTAAGTTGTAGTTATTGCTTAAAAAACTTTGCTATTATTTAATGTTTTTGTTTTTAATATTAGTGAGTGTATTTAATACTTCACAACTTTTTATGAAGATATATTTGTAAAAATATTCAAAAAGTTACACTAATTAATGATTGCATTGGTTTTGAGTTTTTTTGTTTTTATTTTTCTTCTTATAATAAAGAACGTAGTATTGTTTTTAGTGAATCACAATGATAAATATTTAGATTATTCTAAAATTTTGTAGGTTTGACCTATATAACGGTAGAACTTTCAATCAAACCATGAATTTGTGATTAAGGTTTTTGTTATGTTTGTCGAACGGTGTAATAATATGCAAGTATTCACTTGCCTGTGGACATTGTTAACTAGATTTTAGCCCTCTCAACCCCTTCTGATTTTAATGGTCCAGATACTGTAGGATGGGGAGGAACTAACACTCTCCAGTTTACTATCCAAAGTGCTTACAATTTGCAGCAAGAGACCTTTTTAGCCGTGGGAGGTGATTGGAAGACCTTATGGAACTGGAAGGGTCCCCATCGTATCAAAACCTTTATTTGGTTGCCCGGTCATGGAAGGATCCTTACCAATTATCGTTGTAGCAGGTGGGGGGTTGGTATCTCCCCTACTTGTCCTTGTTGTGTGAGAGAGGATGAAACAATCATTCATGTTCTTCGTGATTGTGTGCACGCCACTCAAGTATGGCTTAGACTTGTCCCGTATAATTACATAACTAATTTTTTTCTCTTTTGATTGTAGGGAGTGGATTTTTATTAACCTTAATAAAAAAAAAAAGGGGATTGGAGATAATCCTGCTACTTGGCATACTACTTTCATGACTACATGTTGGTATTTGTGGAATTGGCGAAACAAATCTATTTTTGAAATAGGATTTCAAAGACCAAGGAATCCAACACTGGTAATTCAAAAGTTTACTAGAGAGATAGAAGACAAAACGAAGTTGGTGCATAAAAGTCTGCATCAAAAGGAAATTATATACATCGGTTGGATGCAACCTCCAATTGGTTGGGTTAAGCTTAATGGTGATGGTGCTTGGAAGGGATCTGGTACTCTTGCTGGGTGTGGAGGGCTTCTTCGAGACTTTGATGGCAGATGGATCAAAGGCTACTTCAAGAAGATTGGAATGTGTGATGCTTTTCATGCTGAAATGTGCGGCATGTACTTAGGTTAGGACATGGCGTGGAGGGAGAATACCACTCATCTTATAGTGGAGAGTGATTCAAAGATCTTGGTCGACATTATTACTGAAAATTGCAATTTTAGTGGAACGACTCCTACTTTGGTTAGGCGTATTCGACAATTTTTGAGTTTGAGTTGGACAGTCAAAATTACCCATACTTGGCGTGAAGGCAACATAAGTGCAGATTGGCTTGCTAATTTCAGCATTTCGATGGATTTTCTAGATTTTCATATTCTAGAGACTCCCCTTAGTGAACTTCAGAGTCTTTTGTTTGATGATATTTCTGAAACTTGCATGCCTAGGAACGTCGGGTTATTTTTTTTACTTTTCTTTCTCTTTGGACTATGCCCTCTTGTACTAAAAAAAATATGCAAGTATTCAACGAGTATAGCTTGATCTCTTCTCATTATAAAATTTTGAAGCGTATTGAACTATATTATGACTTTCATTTAATTTTTCACCATCCTGTTTACATGTTTTTCTAAATTGCAGTGATGAAACTTGAAAGAAATATAAGGAATAAAAATGAAGAGCATTCATTCTCGGGTTGGTGAGTTGACCTACTTTAGTAGGTGAAATTGGTGTGAATTGCATGTTACTATCAAGCTGACAAGGGGAGCTAATAAAACAAAAGAAGTTTTTCCATTAAGCTTCTTCATTTTATTTAAATCAATTTTATTAGATTGCGTTGATTTGTATGGGTTGAAAAGTTTATTAATCCACAGCCTGACCTGCGACCCATAAACTTTTGGATTATATTTTTCAACTCAACTTATGTTGAATTAAATCAAAACATATGATTACGTGAGCAATAGGAAATGACAATATAATTGTACTTGTGGTGCAATCAGTAAAACATTCCAAAATAAAATATATAGAATTCTTAACTTTGAAAATCAACAACAATTATTTCATTACACAATACACACTTGCATCATTATCGTACACAAGACTTATTATTAATTAACCAAACTAACAAAGAGATAGAGCCTCAACTATGGATATATATGACATTTTCAATCTGGTTATCATTTAATTTACTTTCCATTTTGTAGCTTCGACTTTTTCTCTTTTGCTATCTCCGAAAGTAACCTAGCAAACCTAGCAAATATATCAATATTTTTAGAGTTAGGGCACCCTTAGTTAGGACTAATATACAAAATAAATAAGTTATTATAAAATAAAAGTAATTACCTTTTGAGTTCTTCCTCAATGGTGCCCTTATCTGGAACAGTTTCATATATGCCCGTATCTAGATTCACTCGAGTAAATTTTTTCTTCAATAAATTTTCACCAGCTTTTACCAGATTATTCAAATTTGTTTTAGTAGATACATCAACAGAAGCTAATTCCCCCTGTAATGTATCGTCCTGTTTCAAGCAACCACATAAGTTTGTAACAATTTAATTATACAATTATTAGTTTAAACAGATATATAAGAAAAATAGAATCACACAAGAAACGTAGCAATAGCTTTGAATTCGTTTATCCGTTTTATGAATAGTTCATTTTTTAATAGATATTATTTGGTCAAACAAAAATAAATCTTGATGAGCTTTCATTCATATTAAAAAATCATTCATCAAGCTAGGAAATGCCCGCACACTTATGCAATCGTTATCAATATCTAATATTCCATCTATCCACTTGCAAGTATGTTGAAAACAAAAATGACTTCAAATTTCATCACATAGTTTTTTGAGCAAAAATTTCACCATATATGTCATTTGAAAAAACCATTTTATTTTAATAAAAAAATAGCATAAGAGGAGTATAATTAATTACTTACTTTTTTTAAGAAGTAAAAATGAATTATATATACCAACAGAAACAGATTAACATTGTCAGCACAAGATGTGTGCTAACAGAATGCAACCAACGTCATACAATAAGTCTACACAAAAAGCGCAATTAACAATTGCCTAGACAATCTAAAGGGCATTCAAGCCAATTGTAAATCCCTAACACATAAACAGTAATTAATTACTTACTTGAATTCTGAGGTAGTTGTCTTGAGACTGAAGGGCAGTAAAAAGAACTGAGTTGTGGTAATCAACCATATCAGTGCTAGCTTCATTGAAACAATCTAGAATTGGTGTTGAACCAGAGTTGAATAACCAAGTCAAAGCACCCCATTTAGCAACCATCTTAGCATTGTACTTTTGCTCACTCTTGTTTGATCCTGTCCCTATTGAGATAACTATAAAACGATCATACCCTATACCATTCCCACTTCTCCCAAGCCTTATCATATCCTTGGTCACTTCTCTAATTGCAACCATTGTCTGCAAAATAATCATCAACAATCAAATTAATTCTTTGTTATAGATTTCAAATATTATAATCGGACGATTGAATAGTCTGCTGGTGGTAATATATATCATTTTGATCTTTTCAAAAAAAAATAAAAAATCGGACGATTGAAATTACACATTTAAAAAAAATTATTATAAACAATTTTGACCATTAATTTCGTATCAAACAATACAGATCTTTAACTGCATGACACAATCTTGACCATTGATTTCAGATCGAATAGTCCAAAAATAAGTTCGTAAAGTAAATAATATTACTCTTTATAATTATTTTTTAGATATTTTAATCACTATTTTTAATGTGAGACTTAAGTTTTTTTCAATCTGATTGGCCCTTGAGGTAGCGCTTACCGGATTGTTAGCGCACACGCCACCATCGATGAGATTGTATTCTTTGATGACTTTCCCATTTTCATCTTTTTTCTCGAAATAGTGAGCTGGTAAATAAGTTGGAGCAGCCGATGTAGCTATGCAAATATCTGCTAGTGGTACATCTAAAGTTGGCTCAGCATCAATCTGCATAAATATATGATCAAGTTCAAGGTGATTGAAATTTTCATAATTTAGACGTACCATGCATGACTATCAGACTATGTAAAAAACAACAATCAATACCTGATAGGAGGAAAAAATGGTAGGTTGAAGATTCTGAACATCAAAAGATGGAATAACAACGTTTGTCAAAGTTTGGCTCAAAAGTGTATCTTGTGTCATATTTCTTATCAGCTTGTGAAGATACTCTCCATTGTACTTAGCTCCTGTCAATGCTTTTGTTATGTTTATCAAAGGCGCAAATATTCCACTGCATATGTTAAGTAATAATCCAATTAATTAGTTCTTTTAATCTAATGTTCAACACTTTATATTATTATATGAAGATATATATATTGAAGTAGTTAGAAATTTTAATATATAGATGGACCTTTTTTGTGGAAAAATAGATGGCAAGTTTTGAAGGTAAAATGGGACAATTTCCTTGGCAGCAAATAAAGGACGGTTATCCTTTGGATTTGGAGCTGCTAACATGGTAGTAATGAGACCGCCTGTACTTGTCCCAGCAATTACATCAAAATAATCTGCAATCCTTGCATCCTCATTATGGTCTATCTCCTGTAAATTATTAATTAACATATATACATGTTATTAATATATATATATCAAAATTAAGACATTAATTATTTTAGAAATATATATATATATATATATATATATATATATATTAATATTAATATTATTATTATTAATTAATTAACCTGAAGTTGTGATTCAAGGTAGGCAAGAATAACACCAGGAATGATTCCTCTGACGCCTCCACCATCAATGCTAAGAACAGTTATGAAATTCACAGGCTTAATATCAAGGTAAGATGTGGGGGCTGCCATTGATATATGATGGAAAAAACAAATTACAAATAATCAAATAGGTCTTGCTGTGTGTAAGTATGAGTATGGATGGAGAACTTGATGCTTTTAGGCTATGTCTATGTTTGTATTTATGCCCCAAAAATTCAAAGAGTTTCAACATTAATTACACGTTTCTATATATCTATTTTTTTTAACCACGATTGATTGGTGGTTAAAAGTATCTACTTTTAAAATTAAAAATATTCTTAATTATTACTCCCTTTGTTCGAAACTCTAAGTCACTTTTCAGAAGGAATTTTTTTTCCTAAATTATAAGTCGTTTTATAATATCAATAAATCATTAATGTTATTTTTTTCTATTATACCATTGACTATTTATTACTCTCACTTCTTTCAATTCTTTGATTTATCTTTCTTATACCTTTTATTAAGGACGATTTTGCAAAACAATTCATAACATCTCATTCTCTTACAAAATTATCTTATTAATACATGTGAAATAACGAAAAACGACTTATAATTTGGGGTGGGGGAAGTATTGAGGACTTGAGGCGATTATTGCTATATATTTTTGTGACAAATTGTGAAGAGTCAAGAAGAATAGTGCTTTAGAGTCCTCAAATTTCAACATGCTATCAGAACCTAACGATCGGGCCACCCACTATCTAAATACACGCACCAAGCTCAAGAGTGCTAGGCGTGAGGGGTGTATTGGGAAAAATGATCAAGTTTCACATCAGATAGATTTGATAAAGCAGAGACTCCTCAATTTACAAGTTGGTTTTGTAACGATGAGTTAGTCCCTAAATTTCAACATGGCTAAGTCTTTTTTTTTTTTTGGTCAGAAGTCTATGTTTTAATATATATCTAATCTAATGTATTAAAAACTTGAAAGAACAACATCATTAATATTAATATATATTACACACTTCGCGCTCCAACAACCAACTCGTAAACACACCTAAGATTATATATACCACTTTGGATTTTACCTACAAAATATAAATAAAAGAAGTACAAGAGAAATGAGTGCTTGCGGTGGTAATGATGATATATACACAATGAGACATTGTTGGAGGATAAAATATTATAGAAATTGGAATTGTTTACCTTTTAAACTCACAACTTGTAGTTTGTCAAAAATAAAATAAAAAACTCACAACTTGTAGGAAACGCCCTTAAAAAAAAACTTGTAGGAAACATGCTAATTTTTTAAGGAAGGGATCTTAATAATATGAAGTTTGATGGAAGGTAAGTAAAATTTGATAAAAAAAAAAATTATTCTTATTAGTAACGGAATTTGGATTCTACCACATAATTCGTACTATTAGCAACTTATTAATCATTTATTAAGTTAAATCATTTGGTTGTAAACATGTTATTATTCGATGGCTTGTATCATTTTTTCCAATTTTAGGGGATCTTATGATTTTGTTAAACTAGGGCGGACACAACCACTAATCTCTTATAAGTGTCAATTATTTTAGAAATTTTATTTTGCAAATAAGTCGATTATTGTGAGAGGGAAGAAGAAATAACTAATTTTAAAAATGATGTATTTTTTATAGTGAAAAAAAAATTTATTACAAGGGTGATAGTTTTTTTTTTTTTGAAGGGCACAAGGGCGATAGTTTTTTTATATATAGTCATTATAGTTTTGTTATTTACAAATAATATATATCATCCGCTCAAAAAATAATATATATGTTTTTTTGAAGAAATCCGAAATATATATATATATATATATATATATATAGGGGTTTGCTAGGATACACCCACTAGTTTTTATTAAGGTGTGTTTTAGCAAAGATATAACTAAAAAGTTGTTAAATACACCTTAAGGTGAATGTTGCTAAAACACTCCTTCTAAAAAATAAGTGGGTGTACGTTAGCAACTCCTATAGGCATTTGCTATAATACACCCACTTATTTTTTAGAAGGTGTGTTTTAGCAAGTTATAACTAAAAAGTAGTTAAATACACCCTAAGGTGTAGCTTGCTAAAACACTCCCACATAAAAATTAGTGGGTGTGTTCTAGCAAATCCCATATATATATATATATATATATATATATATATATATATATATATATATATATATATATATATGGGTTATGATAGAAGACACCTTTTGTGAAGGTGTCTTTTATCAAGTTACTCTATGAGCTTTTGCGAAAAGACACCAACTTACTTTTATGAAGGTGTCTTTTAGCAAAGTTATAACTAAAAAGCGAAAATCACACCTTAAGGTGTTGCTTGATAAAAGACACCACCAAAGGGTGTCTTGTAACATAACCCTATATATATATATGTGTGTGTGTGTGTGTGTGTTGTTTTTATATAAAAAAATGCTATATTATAAATTGTTTTTATAGAAATGTTACAATTTGTTATCGTTTACACATTTTACACCTCTCTTAGAAATTAACTTTTTATAAGGTGAATAAGTGGGATGACTTCTACCCTACATATACTATGCAATGTCGACTTTCAACTCTTTTACCGTATCATCTCTATATGCCATGATTGGCAATCGTATGC
This sequence comes from Medicago sativa, assembly GCF_051527215.1. NCBI lineage: Eukaryota > Viridiplantae > Streptophyta > Magnoliopsida > Fabales > Fabaceae > Medicago > Medicago sativa. Next base: position 9,611,945 of record NC_140753.1, read on the forward strand.
TAAACGTTTGTCATAGGACTTATCATAAAACAATTAAAACGTTTATCATAGGAAACAATTTTTTTAGTCTCTAGATTAACTCTAGGTAAGACTTGGTCGCTGTTTATATAATATATATACACGCTATGCATGCTGTAATTATATTTACAGCAAGTTGTTGCTTAAATTGTTGGTTGTTGATCGTTGAATATGCATGCGAGGAGCCATTGGCGCATTCTGATCCCTTTAATTAATATAATAATATATCTTAAGATAGTTCTAAACATATTGTAATATTTTAGTTCATTATCACCCACTTCTAACGTTTATCTTAGATCTTTGTGAACGTTGGATTTGAGAGAACTTCTACTAAAATCCAAGCCCAAGTGTATATTCATAAATCCATTTAAAAAAATTCTGTATACATTAAAAAAAAAACTTTCTGAATGAAAAATTAAGCTTGTTTTTCAGTTTAGAGCTTAGAGGTGTAACATCCTCTTCCTAAGAACCATTTTGTCTAAGATCTATTTAATTAAATTTAGAGAATAAAGAATTAAGACAAAATAGAAAATATGAGAGTCAAATGAGAGTCTCCTCTTCATGGAACAAAAAACATCAGAAGGAAATAACTCTAATTTGGCATGCAACAATTTAGAAGATATAGCAGGTTTGGAATGAGTTTAATTTTTCCTCGAACATTTCGGAAGAGGAAGGGATAGTGGACATGATCAAAACTACATCTTGGAGGTGGTTCCTCACAAAAAAAAAAAAAAAAATAAGGGAGGAGGAGCTTGTATGTATTTTGAATGGTTTTTAAACTATCTCATTTGCCTTATTCATAATTCGGGTGTTTTTTTGTTTTGGGTCGAGTACCTCTTGTACTTTTTCCGACTTATGGGTCATGTAGATTTTGTACTTTTTTCATTCTTTCAATAAATTTTGATGTTAAAAGAAATGGCTTTATCAAGAATTAATGGAGGAGGAAAGATTTACGGAGAATATAAAGTAGTTCACAAAGTTTAATTTTTAAGTTAGATGAAAGCCCTCCCATACCGAGGACCACAAAAATAAATATTGACGCAAGACATTAAGGCTTTGTTTGTGAGTTTGGAGAGGAAGAGAGGGGAAGGGGTTTGGAAAAGAGGAAAAAAAAAAGAGCAAATAAAAGAAAAATGATATTGAGAGGGGAAGGTTTTGGGGAGTTTATTTTACAAATTCTTCAAATTTAATCTATGTTATAATATTCTTAAAATTAAAAATATACTAACCATAAGCATTAATTTATCATTCTCTAAAAAAAATTACACTTTCAAAAAATATGATCTTTTTTTCCAATTTCTTGTATATTTTCAGCCCTTCATTCGCCTCCCCTCCAAACTCTCAAACAAAGCCTAAAGGACTTTGAAATTTTCAAAACTTTTTTTATCTCTTTATAATACTACCAAATCAAAGAAAACATTAGTCCATTGATACTAATATTTAGGCCAATTGATTATCTAGTCATTTATAATAGAGATTACGGTTGGTAATGGGGAAGAGACAGTTTTTTATTTGCGAAATATCAGTTGTTGTTGGATCTTCTATCCCTCTGAGGAGGGTGTCCATGTCCATGGTTGAAGATACATGGTCTTGGATTCATGATTCTAGTGGCTAGTCGACTAAGTTTGTTTATGTTGCATTCTCATCAGAATATGTACTATAGTGTAAGGTATGTAAAGTGAAGACCTCTAACTACAACCTTTTTTACTCGAGGTAACGAAACTTGTGGTCACTCACAAGAGTTAGTGACATTTAATCGTGACTTGTGACTTCTTCCTCCGAGTTTTGTATAAGTTTTCAAGTGGGGAAGTTTTATCATAAACAATAATGGTGTATTATTCTGAGCAAGGGGTGCAAATTATTCAACTTCGATATGATTAGATTAGAATTTAGACATATACATACATGTTTGTCCCAACTTTTGTAATAAGTCATTTTTTGTCTTGTACTTTTTGAAATATGTCATTTTTGATCCACTTTCCAACATTAGATATGGGTTATAATTGAGCTATGTGGGACAAGCAAGCCTCTCTCCTCATAGTATGTGGGACATCTTTTAAGTTACTTTCAGAGTTCAGACTGACTTAAAATATTACAATCGAGGTGGCAAGGAGAGCTGATATAACAAACGTAGTCTTTCCATTAAAGATTCCTTATCTTATTTAAATATATTTTATTTTCCAGGTTGCTTGGAGTTTTGTGTGCGTTGAAAAAAACCCATTCCACAACATAGTATTATAGTAAATTTTTTCAATTGAATGCAACATACATGTTGAATTAAATCAAAACATATGAATTCGTGGTACAATCAGTTAAACATTATCTAATGAAATTTTCTAGAATTCTTATTTACTTTGAAAATCAACAACAAATATTTTGTTCAAAATACCGCTAGCTAGTAGAAAATGTTACACGCTTGCATCATAATCAGACAGGAATTATTAATTAAGCAAATTAATTACGAGATAAAGCTTCAACAATGGATTGACATATTCAATTTTGTGATCAGTTACTTGCCATTTTGTGGGATGGACTTTTTGCATTTTCTAATCTCCGAGAGTAAACCAGCAAACCTGCAATGCAAACATATATAATTAGTTTTAGGAGTTGGAGCTTTTTTTCCCTTAGTTTGGGACTAATGCAAAATAAATAAGTTATTATAAAATAAATGGTTAAATATGTTTTTGGTCCTTATAAATATGATAACTTTTCGTTTTAGTCCCTCTAAAAAATTTCATCAGCTTTTAGTTCCTAAAAAAATTTTCATCTTCACTTTTGGTCCCTTCTTTAAAGTAAACTCATATGTAGAATTCATATTTTTTTAATAAAATTTTGCAGAAAAATTCATAATATTATAATAATCTGTCCCAGAAAAATTAAAATTTTTTAACAAAACAAGAATTTAATATGAATTTTTATATTTTTTAAGGTTAAAAATTCATATTTAATTTTTGTTTTGTTAAAAAATTCTAATTAACTTAAAAATAGGGACCAAAAGTAGTGATTGAAAATTTTATAAGGACTAAAAGTTGAAGGAAAATTTTAAAAGGGCTAAAAGGAAAAGTTGAAAATTTATAGAAATCAAAAACATATTTAACCCTAAAATAAAATAAAAGTAATTACCTTTTGAGTTCTTCCTCAATGGTGCCTTTATCTGGAACTGTTTCAAATATGCCCGTATCTAAATTCACTCGTGTAAATTTTTTCTTCAATAACTGCTCACCCACTTTTACTAGATTATTCAAATTCTCTTTAGTAGATATATCTACAGAAGCTAAATCCCCCTGTAATGTATCTTCCTGTTTCAAACAAACCACCGTAAGTTTGTAACAATTTAAACGTAGCATTATTATTCTCTTCAAAAACAAAACACACCATTATTAATTTAAAGATATGAGAAATAGAATCACACAAGAAATGTACTATAGATAAGATTTGGTCAAACAAAATAAAATCTAGCTGGCTTTCATAATAAAAAAACTCATTTGTCAACTTAGGAATTGCACGCACGCTTGTGTAGGAATTATCCAAATTCCCTTCATCCATTTGTTTAAGGGTTGTGTGTGCAACACAAAGATAGCATCCCACTATTTTTATATATTTGCTTTTAAGATTTTAACTAGAAATTAAAGAAATAGATTTTATTAAGAAGCAAAATTTGATTAATATATTAATTATTTATTTGCAGAAGAAATCTTGGGTTCCAAGAAAGATGGATCCAGACCACCAATACTCAATAGACAAAATTGATTCAAAATTTAAATTAAATTAAAAATAACTAAACATAAAAAAAAAAATGACATGATGATATCGAATAGAAAGAAGTATAACTTAGTTGATATTTGAATTCCGGTAAGTTTGACATGATCGCAGTGATTTTGTTAAAAACTACACTTCAGATCTTCAACAAAACGACTACGTATGTCATTGTGATTTGGTATGATTCCAAACATGTGCTTAACTTACTTGAATTCTGAGGTAGTTGTCTTGAGATTGAAGGGCAGTAAAAAGGACAGCGTTATGGTAATCAACCATATCATTGCTTGCTTCATTGAAACAATCTAGTATTGGAGTTGATCCATTGTTGAATAACCAAGTCAATGCACCCCATTTAGCAACCATCTTAGCATTGTACTTGCGCTCACTTTTATTTGATCCTGTCCCTATCGATATAACAATAAAACGATCATACCCTATACCATTATCCCCACTTCTCCCATCTGGTTTCCTTATGATATGCTTTGTCACTTCTCTTATTGCAACCATACTCTGCAATAAATCATATGTCAACAATCAAGGATAAGACCACTAAAGTCCCCGTCTTAGGCCTATAAAAAAAATTATCTTTTACTAAATTTTTATACGCAAAAATGTCTCATATACATTATACAGACAAAAAAAGCACCATATATCAAAACTTGTTTTAAACCTGACTTACTTTTGAAGATTATTGGATCGACCCTGGTCCTTACAAATTTAGTAATTAATTTGTAAATTAAACGATATCACTATATATAAAAGAAAAGAAAAAAATAGATCTTTTCTTCTTTTTAATGTGGGATTTGAGTTTTTTTTCGATATTCTTGGCCTTGAGCCAGAATTTTACCGGATTGTTAGCAGCCACACCACCGTCAATGAGGTTGTATTCTTTGATGACATTCCCATGTTCATCTTTTTTTTGGAAATAGTGAGCTGGTAAATAAGTTGGAGCAGCCGATGTAGCTATGCAAATATCTGAGAGTAGTACATCTAAAGCTGGCTCAGCTTCAATCTACATAAAATATATATATATATATGATCAAATTCAAGATGATTGAAAAATTCATATAATTTAAACGTGCATGCATGACTGTGTTATGTTTTGTATGCAAAAACAAGATTCAACTACATTTAATTATCACAAAAAAAAAAAAAAAATTAAAACTACCTGATAGGAGGAAAAAATGGTAGGTTGAAGTTTCTGAACATCAAAAGATGGAATAACAACGTTTGTCAAAGTTTGGCTCAGAAGTGTATCCCTTGTCATATTTCTGATCAGCTTGTGGAGATACTCCCCATTATACTTGGATCCTGTCAAAGCCTTTGTTGTGTTTATGAGGGGTGCAAATATTCCACTGCATATAATATTAGTATTGTTAGTTTTTAGGATGGAACCCTAGACTCCTTAAATCCCCCACCCCAACCAGATTTTCATGTATTTATACTTTATATTATACGCACACATATGATATGGTAATTATATAGATACCAAAAATTAAACAGGCAGACCTTTGCTGTGGAAAAATATTTGGCAAGTTTTGAAGGTAGAATGGCACAATTTCTTTGGCAGCAAATAATGGACGGTTATTAGCCTTTGGATTTGGTGCTGCTAACATGGTAGTAATGAGACCACCTGTACTTGTCCCGGCAATTACATCAAAATAATCTGCAATCCTTGCATCCTCACCGTCTATCTCCTGTAAAGTAATCAACATACATGTGAATAATGTAAAATTATATCAAAATTAATTAAGATATATTAGTGAAGAATTAAAATATTAATTAATAAAACCTGAAGTTGAGATTCAAGGTAGGCAAGAATAACACCAGGAATGATTCCTCTGACGCCTCCACCATCAATGCTAAGAACAGTGGTGAAATTCACAGGCTTAACAGCTTCCATTGATGCAATAACAGGTGTGTGACTGTGTGAGTGGGGATGGAGAATCTGATGTTTTTCGGCAATGTATGTGTTTGTATATATATCCAAAAAATTCAAGATTTTCAGTATTAATTGGATTTTTCCAAAATTTTATTAGGAGTTTAAAGGTTGTCTACTTTATAAAATAAACATATTTTTTATTATTATATTTAGGGTGCGTTTGACTCGCAAAACAATAAGTAATTGAGAGAGTACAAGACATGACAAAAAATAATGGACAATGTTGGAAAGTAAAGATGGAATTTTGGTATTTCTTTATTGTTTGTAATGGACAAAAAACTGGCCTATGTTTTAGTGATGACAAAAAATTATGTTTTTCTCGAGTCTCTTACTACCTATTTACAATCTCATGAAAACATGTATTAAAAAAGTTGTCCAATTCGGTCCTTGGTTTATTTAGATCAAACACACCTTTAGACTTATAAAAAAAATGCCAACATGTTGGTGTTAGCAACTCAACAAAGAAATCTTAACCTTAAAAGTTGTGCATTCAATATTTTGAACCCTGAACCTTGCATATTTTATGCATTGTCCATACCAACTAAGCTAAGCTCACGAGAACACGAGAGATAAATTATTGAATGGTTATTTGATCATATATATATATATATATATATATATATATATATATATGAATATATATTTGATTAAAAATGAAAAATATCATACAATAATTTTATAATATGAATACTTGTGAAGAAATATAATCCATAGATGATAGGTGTCTTGAGTTTCTTGATGTAAAATAATATAGTTTTTTTAATCTCTAATTTTTTGTTTATCGATAACTATAAAATTATTTTATCATGAATACATCAATATCTCTTTTTTAAGAGGCATCAATATATTTTTTATATATAAACATTTCTAGACCCGTTACCGATCGTCCTACAGAGTTTATCGTAAGTCGTAATCGACTCTTATCCTTATTTATTACTCTCTCCGTTCCTTTTTAAGTGTCACTTTTGGAGAAATTTTTTGTTCATATTTAACTGTCACTTTCAAAGTTCTTGTTTTACCAACATTACCCTTAGTTATTTATTGTGGAGTGAGAAATATATGAAATAAGATATTAAATGACTAAGGCTATTATAGTAAAAGTATAGATTATTGTATAAGAAAAAGTAACATTTATTGAGTGTCTTGGTTTGTGTAAAATGTTAAAAAGTGACACTTAAAAAGGAACGGAGGTAGTAATTTTGTTAAGTATGCAGCAACTTAACCTAATTTTTTCCCTCCACTAATCCCTTGTTAGGTTTGCAACAACTCAATCCTAAAATTTTGGCTCTAAATTTGCATCTTTATTTATTTATTTATTTATTAATTTTATTAGGTCTGCAGTAATTTAACATAACAAATTCCATTTAAAAAAATGCATCCCACCAATTTCATTCCTATTCTATTGCCTTTTTTTTCGACAATATTTTGTACACTTATTTAATACTAAAAAAATCGATCGCACCAATTTCATTCATATCCTGTTGCCTTCCTTTTTTGACGCTCTCACGTTATTCTCCAAGTTATAGTGTTACACATCCAATCGATTAAATTTCATTTATTATGAAGTTGAACCGATTTTTTTTTTTAGAGGTGAAGTTGAAGCACTTAGTTTATCACATTTTATTTTTGATATTAATTTTGTATTTTTTGTACACTTATTTAATACGTTTACAAACAGAAAACCCTAATTTCCATGCAAACTCGGCTACCCTAATTTCCATGCAAACTCGGCTATATATAGCAAACCCTAAACCGTGTTTATCTCAACAAAAAAAATCCTAAGCCGTGTTTCTATTAATTGAAGTGACTTTGTTTTTCATGTTAGTAGAAATTTAAAACAATTATTACAAGTCAATTTTTGATGTTTAACTATAAAAGTAATAAATAAAATCCACCCCTGCAACAATATAATATGGTATTCTTTTTATCTTTTTTATTTATAATTTTTAAAAAAAATGAGAAGATAATGCCCCAATAATATATTCTGATAAAATAAAATAACAGTCTTTAATTGATTAGTTTTTCAAAACTAAAATGTAAAATTTGATAAGATTCAAGTGTCATTAAAGGACATCCTTATTTATTAATTTTATTAGGTCTGCAATAATTTAACCTAATAATTTCCCTCCAATTTGCTGCATTAGGTTAGCAATAATTTAACCTAACAAATTCCATCTAAAAAAATGCATCGCACCAATTTCATTTCTATCCTATTGCCTTTTTTTTTGCCAATATTTTGTACACTTATTTAATGCTAAAAAAAATGCATCGCACCAATTAAAAAAATGCATCGCACCAATTTCATTCCTATCACATGTTCTTTTTTAATATTTTGTCTATTATAGATTATCACCTGTTCTTTTTTTCACCGTTACTAGTTATATATTGCATTTTATTATTCATATGTCATTCCGTTAACGAAAAACTCGTGCGACACACGGGTAAACAATCTAGTATATATCATGATCGTCAAATGTATGTTAAACGTTTATAATAGGGTTTATCCAAAAAACGAAAAACGAAATGTTTATTGTAGGAAAGAACTTTCATATTTTCTAATTAGCCCTAGCTAGAGCTTTTTTTTCTTCACAATTACTATAACTAGACCTGGTATTTGGTTATATATAATTTAAGCAAGTTTGTTGCTTAAATTGTTGGTTATTCATCGTTGAATATCCAACTGAAGAGATCATTGGCTCATTCAGATCCCTTTAATTTATAATATCTTTAGATAGTTGAAAAATTGTATATTATCTTTGGTTTAATCGACCACCTCATCTAAATCTTTGTGAACTAATAATTAAATTAAATTAGTTAAGCTTTTTGTGATAAAACTTATGTCAATACTTTGACGTGTGGAGCAAAATTAGGAGCAATAAATCAAAATAATTAAAAAAGTATAGACAATAAATGATTAAATGAGTTGTAGAGTTATAGATTCAGAGTTCAAATCCTTTCAAAGAGAAAATGATAACATAACTATTAACATATTAACATTTGTCATTAAAAAAATAAGGAAAAGACAACGATATTTGTTCACTAAATTCGGTCCAAATTCGACATATGTGTCTAGAGGTGGGAGATCTCTCCAATTCATTATTAAGGAGTTGTTTATAAAGGGAAATTAAAAGAGTTCTAAGAAATAAGCTTTGAACAAAGCAAATCCTAAATTCTACCTTTTTCTTGAATCTCTTCCTGTGGTCAAAAGATTCAATGATTTACCCTAAAATTGTACAAAAGTGTTTCCCGATCCTAAAATTTTCCCATAAGTTCTCAACTTTAATATAACAAGTCCCTATTTTGTAAACTATAATTCTCACGTTTTTCACACACAAAACTATGTCGAATTTTTATAAAAAAAAAAAAAAAAAAATTGCTTAGGTGTTAGATGATATGTAGGAATGTTTTGTGGATAAATAAGAGCTTAGTACCCTACTTTTGTTGAGTAAAATTGAAAATAGACGATTTTGTGAAAATAGACAAACTTTGTCAAAATGAGGGTTTATGATCAAATAACTTGCAAATGACTTTGTATTCTTTTTTTTTTTTGTGGTGAAATGACTTTGTATTCATAATAACATGATGAAATAAGAAGGAATCAATTATTGATGGATGTATAATATGTTGGTTATCATGATGTGGTTGATTGTCCGTCTATTATGCGAATTGTGTTTTGTGAAAAAAAAGTCTTTTCCTTGAGGTGATAATTGTTGATGATTATTATGATATGATGACTCTTTTGTTGATTATGACTTGTTGATTGTATGGATGTAAACGGTTGATAATGCAATGATGAATTTGGTGAATATATTATATGATGGTGTAAATTGTATAAATATAGAGTTGGTGATTTGTGCATTGTCGAGTCTTTACTTGAAAGTTCATGCATTCATAGTCATGTCGAGTCTTCGATGAAGAACGTAATTGGTGGTGATTATTACGTTAGTTGGTGAAGAACGTAATTGGTGGTGATTATTGCGTTAGTGGATAATTCGGTGAGATTACCTCCGAAATCCAAAACTTGATACCACATGCATATAGAAGTGTCTAGAACATTTCATGCACGTGAGATTGGTGGAATGTGTCATACTTGACTATGTAATTTGGTGATTACGTGCATGATTGATTTCTTTTTTATTGTGAGTTGCTTGAGGAGTTTTGGAGCTACCTCTTTACCTTGTGGCTTGGAGTCTTAGATATGACTCTGATTTAGGAGTGTCGGAACTTTTACCTTTATGATATATGTTGATAATGTTGCTGAGACTTATTGTCTGTTTATGTCTGAGATTTGAGATATTGTTGGTGATATATTATGAGACCTGAGACATGGTTGTTGAGTTTTGTTATAATATTGTGAGTTGCTTGAGGTGTTTTGGAGCTACCTCTTTACCTTTTGGCTTGGAGTCTTAGATATGACTCTGATTTAGGAGTGTCGGGACTTTTACATTTATGTTATATGTTGATAATGTTGCTGAGACTTATTGTCTGTTTATGTATGAGATTTGAGATATTGTTGGTGATATATTATGAGACCTGAGACCAGTGGCGGAACTAGGGGTGGCAAGGGGGAGCCACTGCCACCCCATCCCATATATGAAATTACAAAAATACCCTTTAGAGATACTGAAAATTACATTATGGCCACTGTCATTTTTCTCTGAATTAGCATGTATCTTCTTCTTCTCTCTGCCGATGGCGATTGCGACTTCCTTCATGGATGACCGCCATTCATGCGGAGACGGCGGCACCCTCCATTTCTGATCCTTCCGTCGATGCTCACTCTTTGTATCAATTAGCACATATTCTCTCTGTAGAGAATAGGAAATCGAAATTGAACAATGGACAATGGTAGAGAACTATGGGAAATAGAACGTCTACTAAGCTATATTGTTACATAGTTACTGAGTTACTGTTATAATGTTATTTGATTTTGGAAACAGGCTGAAATTGAATGGGACAAAAGTGAGATATAAATTTGTCCATTTTGAAATCATGTATGTTATTTCAATGAAATTGAAACTGGCTTTTGTTATGAAATTTGAATGTTATTAGAATTGATTTAACATTGAAACAATGTATTGTTATTAGAAATAATAGGAAGGAGGAAGATGAATTAGTGGTTGAAATTAAGGTTTTGTCGTGGAAGTGGTGCTTGAATAGACTCAATATTTCGATTAGCCTTTATTACGAGTGGTGTTGGAATCCTCGTGAATGTCTCCAAAGATAGGTGCCGGTTTTTTGTGGAGTAGCAGCAGGTTTTTTGGGGGGCTGCTGTCATGTCTTGTGGAGTGTTTTGACAGATTTTTTTTTGCAGGTTTGGAAGGCCGATGATGGCGGCCACTCCAAAAGTTTTGGTCTGGCTCCGCCACTGCCTGAGACATGGTTGTTGAGTTTTGTTATAATTGGTTGAGAAATTGATGTATGATGATTTTCTGCTGCGAGTTGTTGAAAAACATATTTATGCATGTTTTGAGTAATTGAAGATGTAGCATCTAAACTCTTCACCTTGTTCAAAATGAGAAGTACTATGTTTTGTTAATTAATTTTGTCTATGTAAAAACAATAATCAATACCTGATAGGAAGAAAAAATGGTGGGTTGAAGATTCTGAACATCAAAAGATGGAATAACAACGTTTGTCAAAGTTTGGCTCAAAAGTGTATCTTGTGTCATATTTCTTATCAGCTTGTGAAGATACTCTCCATTTTACTTAGATCCTGTCAAAGCTTTTGTTATGTTTATGAGCGGTGCAAATATTCTATTACCTAATAAAGATGCTAATTTATCTCATTTATAGTAGAGAAGTCTGTTAGTTCTTACCTAGTTATTAGTTTTACATCAGTTACAGTACTTCAACAGTTTTATAACTTTGTATATAAATCAATAGCAGCTCTCTATGTAAATCAGATTTTTACACAACAATAAAATGAGAATTATATCTCAATTCCTCTTTCTCTGATAATCAACATGGTATCAGATTAGCTCACTTCCGCTTTTCTTCCTTCCGGCGATTGCGTTTCTTCGCTGTTCATCAATGGAGATTCAACCTTTTGCTGATTTTGCCACAAACCCTACCAATCCCTATTACCTTCATCCTAACGAGAATCCATCTATTATACTTGTTACCCCTCTTCTTGATCACAAAAACTATCAGTCATGGTCTCGCTCAATGAAGGTAGCATTAATCTCCAAGAACAAGTTGAAATTTGTTGATGGTACTCTTAATCTTCCCACCGTGTCTGATCCTCTTTATGATCCGTGGATCCGTTGCAACAATATGGTACTTTCCTGGATCCAACGCTCTATTTCAGAAACCATCGCCAAGTCAATCATGTGGTGCGATCGTGCCGCGGTGGTCTGGAAGTGTTTGGAGCGGCGGTTCGCACACGGCGATATCTTTAGAATCGCTGACCTTCTCGAAGAAATTGCTCGCTATCAGCAAGGTACCTTAGATATCTCTTCTTATTTCACTCATTTGACAACACTTTGGGAAGAATTGGAGAATTTTCGACCTCTCAAAGATTGTTCATGCGCTATTCTGTGCACCTGTGGTGCTGCATCTGATTTGAAGAGACACAAAGAACAAGACAAAGTCATCAAATTCTTGAAAGGCTTGAATGAACAGTATGCAAGTGTTCGGTCTCAAATCATGCTTCTCGATCCTTTACTTGATATTGATCGATGCTTCTCCTTGGTTCTTCAACAAGAACGACAAATGTTAATTTCTACTGTTACTGATAATTCTGTCGATCAACAGTCTTCTATTATGCAGGTTCAGCAAACTACTTCTAACTCTGGCAATAATTATTCGAGTTTCGCTTCTACTCAGCACGGCGGTCGCGGCAGAGGCCGTGGAAGTCATTATGGAGGTCGTGGTTCTAATAATCGAACCTGCACTAATTGTGGTAGACGCAATCATACTATTGACACATGTTTTGCCTTACATGGCTATCCACCTGGTTATCAACATAAAAACTCTAAGTCAGTAAATGTTGCTTCTACCACTTCTAATGCCTCACAAAGAGAAAGCCACGCCAATCCCACTCCAGCTACTATCAACACCATTCAAGAGCAATATAATCAGATTTTACAACTTCTACAACATTCAACATTACAAGCTTCATCAACACCCTCGAATCCTAGTCCCAATCAACCTTCTGTCAACTCTGTTATATCTAATCCTACAGCTTTAAGTTCATCCTCTTCTCCCACTTTTGGTAAGATCTCTGACCACTGGGTTGTAGATTCTGGTGCCACTGACCATATCACACATTCCTTACATAACTTTGTCTCTTATCACACAATTTCTCCTGTGTTTATGTCCTTACCTAATGGCCAAAAAACCATTGCCACAATTTCTGGCACCGTGCAACTTTCTCCATCCCTTATTCTACATAATGTCTATTACATCCCTAATTTCCATGTTAATTTGATCTCTGTCACCCAGCTTTTAGACACCACAATTTATGATGTCTTCTTCACCATTAATGGTTGTTTTATTTTGCAGATTTCAACCCGGACAATGATTGGTGCAGCTGAGAGATTTGGAGGACTGTTTGTGTTGAAACCTTTATCAATTCAACTTAAAGATTCTGGTTCTAGTTCTGGTCTTTCTTGTAACTCTGTCTCTCAAGCACTCAGTGACACCGCACAAACCTCTTCCATTTGGCACACTAGACTAGGACATATATCGGATTCAATACATAAATGTATTTCATCACAATTTCCCTTTGTGAATTTTAAAGAATCTCGATCTCCTTGTGATATATGTCATTATGCAAAACAAAGAAAGTTATCTTTTCCCCATAGTCTCACTCGCACTTCTAATATTTTTGATCTATTACATGCTGATATTTGGGGACCATATGCCACTCCATCCATTTCTGGCCATAAATATTTCATTACACTAGTTGATGATTTTAGTCGTTTTACATGGATCATTCTCATGAAAACCAAAAGTGAGGCTAGACAACATCTCACCAATTTTATTTCTTTCATTGAAACTCAATTCAACCATAAACTCAAGTGTTTAAGAAGTGACAATGGGCCTGAATTCTTGATGTCTAACTTTTATCAAGCTAAAGGCATTATTCATCATCGATCTTGTGTTGAAACCCCTCAACAAAATGGAATTGTTGAGCGGAAACATCAACACATCCTTAATGTTGCCCGCGCCCTTTCCTTTCAATCAAAAATTCCGATTTCTTTTTGGCATTTTTCTGTGCAGCATGCAGTGCATATTATAAATCGCATTCCTTCTCCTCTCTTGCACAATAAAAGCCCATACGAATTACTCCACAAACAGCCACCTACTCTTCTCCACCTATGGGTCTTTGGTTGCTTAGCTTTTGCTTCCACTATCCACCAAAATCGTTCTAAATTCCATCCTCGTGCTAGAAAATCTGTCTTTCTTGGATATAGAGAAGGAACCAAAGGATATCTTCTCTATGATATCCATTCCAATGCCTTTTTCTTGTCAAGAAATGTTATTTTCTATGAAAGTCAGTTTCCTTTTTCTCCCCCTCTCACATCTTCTTCCACTTCATCTAGTCACCAAACTTCCTTTGATTCCCATGATCTCACCCCCCTTGCCGAGTATGATTCCATCCTTCATCGACCAACTCAGGTTAATACTTTGCCTACACCATCTTCTACTCCTTCGTCTGAGCCTACCCCTCTGACTTCTACCCTTCCTCCACCTCCTCCTCCTCCTCCTCCTCCTCCTCCTCCTCCCCCCCTACCGATGCATTGAGACGTTCTACAAGACCTAAAACTAAACCAAGTTATCTTGAAGATTATCACTGCAGTCTTCTAACCTCTTCTCTGCACCAATCAGGTAATTCTGCTTACCCCATTTCTTCCTTTTTATCTTATGATAAATGTGATATCCCTTATAAAAACTATTGTCTTACTATATCTTCCACCACTGAGCCACAAACATACACCCAAGCTTGAATGTTGGATAGAAGCTATGAAATCTGAATTAACAGCTCTTGCTGCCACTGAAACTTGGTCAATTGTGGACCTTCCACCGGGAAAAATTCCAATTGGGTGCAAGTGGGTTTATAAGGTAAAATTCAATGCTGATGGGACCATTGAGCGTCATAAAGCTCGTCTTGTCGCCAAGGGTTACACTCAAATGGAAGGTGTGGACTATTTCGATACTTTCTCTCCTGTGGCAAAATTGACCACTGTTAGAGCTCTTCTCAGCTTGGCTTCTATAAAAGGCTGGTTTCCTGAGCAACTTGACGTCAATAATGCTTTTCTTCACGGTGACCTTCATGAAGAGGTATACATGAAACTCCCACCTGGCCTTATGGTTCCCAACTCTTCCCCAGAGACAACCAAAGTATGTAAGCTTCACAAATCTCTCTACGGTCTTAAACAAGCAAGCCGACAGTGGTATGCCAAACTTTCAGCAGCTCTTGTTTCCATTGGTTACCAACATTCCTCTGCTGACTACTCTTTATTTACAAAGACTTCTGGTACAAAAATAACAGCACTTCTAGTTTACGTGGATGACATTGTCCTCGCAGGTGATGATCTCACTGAAATTCAATATGTCAAATCTTTCTTGGATCAACAGTTCAGTATTAAAGATCTTGGCAAACTTCGCTTCTTTCTTGGTCTTGAGATAGCTCGATCTCCGAGTGGTATCTTGCTCAATCAACGCAAGTATACTTTGGATTTACTCTCTGACAGTGGCCATCTTGCTGTGAAGCCTTGTTCTACTCCCTATGACTCTTCCTTGAAACTACATGATTCAGATTCTCCCTTGTATCATGATGAATCTGCTTTCAGACGCTTAATTGGACGCCCTTTGTATCTCACTACAACTCGCCCAGATATTGCTTTTGCTGTCCAGCAACTTAGTCAATTTGTTTCTCGCCCCCAAGACATTCATTTCCAGGCTGCTACTCGTGTCTTGAAATATTTGAAGAGTTGCCCAGCAAAGGGACTTTTCTTTTCTGCCAATTCTCCTTTGAAGTTGTCTGGGTTTGCTGACTCGGATTGGGCATCTTGCCCTGCTACCCGTCGCTCTGTTTCTGGATACTGTGTCTTTATTGGTTCTTCTCTCATCTCTTGGAAGTCCAAGAAGCAATCTACGGTTTCCCGGTCAAGTTCTGAAGCCGAATATCGCGCTCTTGCTAGCCTTTCTTGTGAATTGCAGTGGCTGCAATATTTGTTTCATGATCTACATGTTACTTTTTCACAACCTGCCTCCGTCTACTGTGACAATAAATCTGCTATTTATCTCGCTCACAACCCCACCTTTCATGAGAGAACTAAACACATTGAGATTGATTGTCACGTGGTCCGTGAGAAAATCCAAAGTGGGCTTATTCATCTCCTTCCTATTCCTTCTTCTGCTCAACTTGCTGATGTGTTGACCAAACCGTTGTTGTCGCCCGCTTTTGGCTCCTTAATTTCCAAGCTTGGCCTTTGTGACATACATAGTCCAGCTTGTGGGGGGATATTACCTAATAAAGATGCTAATTTATCTCATTTATAGTAGAGAAGTCTGTTAGTTCTTACCTAGTTATTAGTTTTACATCAGTTACAGTACTTCAACAGTTTTATAACTTTGTATATAAATCAATAGCAGCTCTCTATGTAAATCAGATTTTTACACAACAATAAAATGAGAATTATATCTCAATTCCTCTTTCTCTGATAATCAACATATTCCACTGCATATGTTAAGTAATAATCCAATTAGTTCTTTTAATCTAATGTTCAACACTTTATATTATATTTTTGTGGAAAAATAGATGGCAAGATTTGAAGGGAAAATGGAACAATTTCCTTAGCAGCAAATAAAGGACGGTTATCTTAAATCTTTGTGAACGTTGGATTTGAGAAAACTCCTAGTAAAATCCAAGCCCAAGTGTATATTGATAAATCCATTTTAATAAATTCTTTATACATGAAATTAAAACTTTTTGAATGAATAATTAAGTTGTTGGCCTGCTGCGATTAAATCTCTGAACAAAAAATGAAATTGTTTAAGCTTGTTTTTCAGTTTAGATCTTAGAGGTGTAACATCCTCTTCCTAAGGACTATTTTGTCTAACATCTATTTTAATTAAATTTAGAGAATAAAGAATTAAGACAAAATAGAAAATATGAGAGTCAAATAAGAGTCTCTTCTTCATGAGGAACAAAAAGCATAGAAAGAGGATAATTCTAATTTGACGTGCAACAATATAGAAGATGTAGTAAGTTTGGAATGAGTTTAATTATTCCTCGAACATTTCGGATGAAGAAGGGATATTAGACACGATTAAAACTACAACTTGGAGGTGATTCCTCACTTAAAAATAAGGGCAAAGGGGCTTGTATGTATTCAGAATGGTTTCCGAATTATCTCATTTGCCTTAATTCATAATTAGGGAGTTTTTTTTTTGGGGGGGTTGAGTACCAATTGTACTTTTTCCAGTTTATGGTTATGTAAATTTTGTACTTTTCTCATCCTTTTAATAAATTTTGATGTTAAAATAAATGGCTTATCAAGAATTATGGGAGGAGGAAAGATTTACAGAGAATGTAAAGTATTCCACAAATTGCACAAAGTTTAATTTTTAAGCATATATTCAGAGGAACACAAGAATTTTTTATTTTTTAAACAAACACAAAAATAAATATTGACGCAAGACACTAACGGACTTTGAAATTTTCAAAAAAAAATTATCTCTTTATAATACTACCAAATGAAAGAAAACAATATTAGTCCATTGATACTAATATTTAGGCCAAATCATTATCTAGTCTTTTATAATAGAGATTCAACGGTTGGTAATTACTAATTAGGTCATTCGGATCACGATATATGGGTTTGTTGGATCTTTTATCCCTATGAGGAGAGTGTCCATAGTTGAAGATACATGGTTTTGGATTCATGATTCTAGTGGCTAGTCGGCTAAGTTTGTTTATGTTGCACTCTCATTAGAATATGTCATGTAGAGTGAAGACCTTTAAATCATCACTAAGATCGGTCAGAGTTTGGCTCCAGCTACTATTGCCCCCTGTGAAGCGACATTAACTACAACATTTTTTACTTTTGTGTGGGTTGAAAAAACCCATTCCACAACATATAATAGATTATTATATAATTTTTCAATTGAACGCAACATACATGTTGAATTAAATCAAAACATATGAATTCGTGGTACAATATATCAGTAAAACATTCATTATTAAATGAAATCTTTAGATTTCTTATTTACTTTGAAAATCAACAACAGATATTTTGTTCAAAATACAGATAGGTAGTAGAAAATATTACACACTTGCATCATAATCATATATGAATTATTTATTAAGCAAATCAATTAAGAGATAAAGCTTCAACAATATGGATCGACATATTCAATCTTGTTGTGATCAGTTACTTGCCATTTTGTGGGATGGACTTTTTGCATTTTCTAATAAATGAGAGTTTCTCAGCAAACCTGCAATGCAAACATATACCATTAGTTTTAGAGGATAAATGGATATGGAGCATTTTTACCCTTAGTTGGGACTAATACAAAATAAATCAGTTATTATTATTATAAAATAAAAGTAATTACCTTTTGAGTTCTTCCTCAATGGTGCCCTTATTTGGAACAGTTTCACGTATGCCCGTATCTAGATTTACTCGTCTAAATTTTTCCTTCAATAAGTGCTCACCCACTTTTACTAGATTATTCAAATTCTCTTCAGTAGCTATATC
Source organism: Medicago sativa (assembly GCF_051527215.1). Taxonomy (NCBI): domain Eukaryota; kingdom Viridiplantae; phylum Streptophyta; class Magnoliopsida; order Fabales; family Fabaceae; genus Medicago; species Medicago sativa. Next base: position 9,630,377 of record NC_140753.1, read on the forward strand.
TACAGAAGCTAAATCCCCACGTAATGTATCGTCCTGTTTCAAGTAACCATCGTAGACAAACATCAAAAATTTATGTTTTAGTGATAGACAAAAATTTATGTTCTTCTCCGGTCACTTACTATTTGTTTTGTCCGATCTCATGATTACATGTATTAAAAAAGTTGTCCAATTAATACCCCTGTTTTTTAGATCAAAGACACCCTTAAACTTTATAAAAGGAAAATGCCTTGATGTTAGCAACTCAACAAAGAAATATTAATCTTAAAAGTTGTGCATTCAATTTTTTTAAAACCAAAATATTGTATTTTCAACATAGAACTTATTTATATTTTAGGAATCCTTAAGGCACAAGTTAATTAGACCTTTTATAAAATAAGAAATTAATAATTGATTATTTATAACTCATTTGGGTTGGTTTGGTGGTGTTGGCTATGGACCTCGGAGTGTGCTCCTTCTCAAGGCCTCAGATTCGATTTTCTCCAATCTAATGTTTGAAGAGTCATAGGATAAGTTAAGTTTAAACTAGTGAATATATCTTTGTAAATTATGGGATAATTATCTTTTTTTTATTCTTTACTTTTTTGAAAAAACTATGAAATAATATATTAAAAACCAAAAATAGTCTCTCTAGCACAAGGTGTATCAGAAGAAACTATAAGTCCGGGAACTACAAAAACAAAAACAACCAGCTGAAAAAACTAATTGGGAGATTGCCTTTATACACATCAAAGGATTCAGTCTCCACGTTATGCAATCAAAATCAAACAAAATATAAAAAGATTTTAACCATCAGAAAGTCTGAATCTTAATATTCTCCATTAAAGCAGTTATACTCTCAGCCTTATGGTGAAATATTCTTCAGTTTTGTTCCTTTCAAATGACATACACCACAGAGGTCCAAATAATGTTGAAAGCCAGGCGAGATTTATTGGAGAAGCCTCTAGCCCCCCAAATTTAATAAGATGGTCTAGTAACTTTCCTTGTGAAGCTCACTCCAAATTATTTATAACATGTGTCTTGATGACCACGTTAAATAAAAGAGTCGCTCACTCCCTGACCAATTCATATTCCCACGCAAATAACCTCCTTCTCCACTTCCACGCCTCTCCATTAACGCCCACACCCCAAAAAATGCATTCCAGCCACAGAAACCAATTTATTATCTGCTAAATCAAAAAGTCTCCTGAATCTTAATTCAAGCGGTAATTCACCAACCCACAAGGTAGACACCCCATTCCCTTCTGATTAAGTTCAAATTTTGCCACCAAACGGACCCCCCCCCCCCCCCCCGCTCCCAAAACATAACTTCCCACCGGCTTCACCGTACTTCGTACTTAATACCTTATACCAAAGACTATCACTTTCCTCCAACATCCTCCACACCCATTTACCAAGTAAAACTAAATTAAATTCCATTCTCCCAATCCAAACAAATGGAGATTACCTTTTTTTTTGTTGACGAAAAATGATTGATTGGTTGTTAATGTAAAACTATTATTTATTGACAAAGCATATCCTTTATTTTGTTGAAATTTTTATGGTAATTTTGTTTTTGTTCTACGTAATTATCAAGTTATTACCCCAAAAAAAATATTGAGTAAGTTGTTTGTGAAGAATCAAATAAATAACGGTACGAGAGATAAATTATTGAATGGTAGTTTAGTCATATACTAAGACATATATATATATATATATATATATATATATATATATATTATTTGAAAATGTCATAATTTTAAAATATGAATACTCGTGCGTGGAGAAATATAATTCATAGATGATCATGTGTCTTGATGACCACGTTAAATAAAAGAGTCGCTAACTCCCTTACCGATTCCTCTTCCCATGCAAACAATCTTCTTCTCCACTTCCACGTCTCTCCATTAACGCCCCACCCCAAAAAATGTATTTCATCCACATAAACCAATTTATTATCTACTAAATCAAAAAGTCTCCTGAATCTTAATTCAAGCAGTAATTCACCAACCCACAAGGTAGACACCCCATCAGTCACCTCTCTAACAATATTATCCAACACGCCTCATCCCCTTTTGATTAAGTTCAAATTTTGCTTCCTAACGATTTGCAATGATTTGGAATGAAGATTTTGATCCAAATTTTCGCATTTTTTGGGTTTTTGAAGGTGGAGGGAAAGAAAATGTTGCTTGGAGTATGGACTGATGGGTTTTGTACAAAAACAGTAACTTTGCGTGACTTAACTCACACAACGTGAGTTAAGTAACGCAAGGGTAAATTGGTAATTTCAGTTGGGCGCGAGTGTTTTGTGCTGTGAGAAGAGCAAAATTCAAAATATTATTGTGGATGCCCATTAGTCATTTGGCCAAACATTTGGCCCATTAACCCATTTCCATACTCTTGTATCTCCCTACAAATAGGGTGCATTTGTAATAGAATCTTACACATAAGAAATACTATTTCTCTTACATTTCTCTCTTGCTCTTCATCATATATATTTTATAACAAAAATGATTTTAGCATGAATGCATCAATATCTTTTTTTTAAGAGGCATCAATATATTTTTATATATAAACATTTTATAATATATTATATTGCTCTAACTTATCATAATTTCTAGACCCGTCACTGATCGTCCTGCAAAGTTTATCATATCCGTCTATTAAATGTATGTTAAACGTTTATGATAGGGCTTATCAAGAAAACAAAAATCAAAACGTTTACTATGACTAGACCTGGTCTTTGGTTAACGCTATGCACAACAAATTGTTGCCTAAATTGTTTATTATTCATAGTTGAATATCCCAAATGAGGAGATCATTGGCGGGTGCAGATCCTCTCCATTTTGTGAGGAAATGGCAAATCTCAATTTTCATTAACAAAAACAAGACATGAGGAAAAGCAATCAATCAACGGTTCTGATTTATTCAAAGATTATTTAATCTTTTTATTTTATTTTAATAAACAAAAACATAGAAAACCACGCCTAATCCTTCTTTCTCTCTCATATGGAGTTCAATGGAACATCGACAAATTCTTAAGAACCCATTTTCGGTAAAGCGACGCCATTATCGTCCCAGACCACACCTCATCACTCCGTCGTACTTCTGCCATAGTCATGTTACCAGACATGAGGTTGTTATAACTGTTCCTACTTGTCTTGTGTTGTTGTGGATGTTTCTGGTCGCTATCGTGTCGCCGGTACCGTCGCTGATTGCTCTTCTATGTGAGTTAAATCAGAGATGGGTTTCACAATTGGTCTGTTTATGTCCGGTCTCAAGTTTAACTCATACCAATTCAAATTGGTTATGATTTATTAATAATCTAACAGAAGAGATTATGAGATTAAGATTAACAATCAATAATTCCTGTAGACACAACACAAAAACACAAAAGAATCATAACATAAGCGTTTAAGATTAAATTTTGAAGCATAAGCAGTAAACACAACAGAAAGTTGCGGCAAGCTGGAAGCTGCAATGCAGCGGTCGACGGAAGTTGTGAAGGTCACATGCAATGTTGAAGAGGAAGGGTGTCTTGGTGAGCACAGCAAGGAAAGGGTCACGAGATGGAGATTATTTTTTTATTTCTGAAATAAGTAATTGATAGGATTAAGTGTCTAAGATAAATCTAAGCCATTGATATCTTCCATTCCACGTGTCTTGTTTTTGTTAATGAAAATTGAGATTTGCCATTTCCTCATAAAATGGAGAGGATCTGCACCCATCATTGGCGCATTCAGATCCCTTTAATTTATAATATCTTTAGATAGTTTAAAAATTGTATATTATCTTTGGTTCAATCGACTACCTCATCTAAATCTTTGTGAAGGAATAATTAAATTAGTTAAGCTTGTTGTAAATTTGGACAAAACTCATGTCAATACTTTGATACAAAAATCAAAGTAATTAAACAAGCATAGACAACAAATTGGTTTGAGCTAAATGATTAAATGAGTTGAAGAGTTATGGGTTCAGAGTTGAAGTCCTGTCAAAGAGAAAATACTGACATAATAATTAACATATTAATATTTGTGTAAAATAAGGAAAAGACAACCATATTTGTTAACCAAATTCGGTCCAAATTTGACCTACGTGTCTAGAGGAGGGATATCTCTCCAATTCATTATCAAAGACTTGTTTACAAAGGGAAATCAAAAGTGTTACGAGAAATAAGCTTTGAACAAGGCAATCCTAAATTCTACCTTTTTCCTAAATCTCTTTCGGTAGCCAAGAGACTCAATGATTTACTCTAAAGGTGTACAAAAGTGTTTACCGACCCTAAAATTTTCCCATAAGTTCTCAACTTAAACCATAAAAGTTCCTGCTTTTGTAACCCTATAATTCTCACATTTTTCACACAAAAACCTATGTCGAAAACGACTTTTATAAAAAAATAAAAATAAAAATAAAAAGTCACCGGTATGCGCCCCAAGCATGGACAGAAGCACAACTTCTCAAAAATGGCGATTTTAGGGCATATTCAACAAAGCTAATAAGTTTTAGTTTCAATGGTTGGTTTAATGATAAAGATAAAATAATGGAGAATGACCAAGAATGAAAAGTAGTTCTCTGTTTTTTTAAGACAAAAAGTAGTTCTCTATTTTGTAGAGTTTTAGAGAGTTTTTAATAAATCTTCATATCATTCTCATCTCTTTATAATATTCCCAAATCAAATCAAGAAGATATATATAATAGGTTTTAAATAGGCTTTTTTGGAAGCCTATTTAATTTAAAAGATCAGAACACATGTCATTCAAAAAGCCTCTTAGACCTATTAGGCCGGCCTATGTAAGTAAATATGAATACTATTATTTATTATTATATTATATTTTGTACTTTGAATTAAAATAAAAGTTTGTTAACTTATTCTGTAATTTAAGCTTATTAGTATACAATAATTTTTTGCATATTTAAATGTATTATTATAAACTAGAATTGAAATATGATACAATATATAGTCAAATTCCCTAAAAACTTATCTTGATTATCAAAAAAGAGTTTAATTTAATTGATATATTAGTTTCCTAGTATATTTAAACTTAGATCACATTGCTTATTAAAAGATATTCATATGAAATAGGCTTTCAAACAGGCTAGTAGGCCATATCAAGCTTTCAGAAGGTCAGGCTCAGGTCTAAAAAGTAAGCTTATGAAAGGCTGCAGGCCAGGCTTAGGCCTTCAAAAAATATGGCAGGCCAGGCTCAGGCCTTGCAAAACCTAGCTCGGCCTAGCCTATTCCCACCCCTACAATACTCATACCCATTTCTTGAGCTAATGTTTTTAACACTATAAAAGAGGAACTTTGCCCCTTCTTATATTAGTAGTTTACAAAAAAACACGGGTATTAAGAAAAATTGTTGGAGTAATAACGTAGTCTCAAATGTGTGTAATTATTATTAGATTATCTTTAATTAAACTAGCGGAAAGACAGGCACTATCGTGCCCGTCTGTCCGCTTTTTCTACTGCGGTAACGCATGTAATTATTTTATTATGTTTGTTTGTATAATTTTGATTAAAAAATTTAAATTTTAAGATATTAATGGAAATTATTGATATATTGATTTATAAACAAAATATTGTCAAGGCATATAACAAAATTATTTATGAACTCAACATATTTTAGTTTGCCTGCATATAAAATAATGATCATTTATTGTTTATTCTAATAATAATTAGTACATCATAACATAAATGTATAAATGACTTGTTATGTAAAAGAAACATTGTTATGATTGCGATAAAAGAATATCTTTAAAAACTACATTTTTTGTAAAGTCTTCATCTTCTCCTTCTATTTCCCCTTCTTTAATGAGAACGTTTGTTGAATTTTGAGAAACTCCTCTTGATAAAGCTACATATAATTGACCATGGCTGAAAAACATGTCATGGAAGATAGATTCCGACATTGGAAATAGTCTGCCCTTGTGACTTATTTATGGTAACTGCAAAACTTAGTCTAACAGAAAACTGTTTTCTACTAAGCACAAAGGGAATTCCTGAAATGGCATATGTTTTTAATTTAATTCTAGGCAAGAATGCTCTTTTTCCAACATTACTTCCTGTTAAGATTTCCACATCCAACATATTCTTAAATAAAAAACAACATAACAATCGTGTCCCATTACACATGCCATATCTAAGGTCTATGTTTCGCAACAACATCAAAGGTGCACCTTTTTTTACCTTTAAAATATGCGGTGGGATACTTTCTTTAGCAATTGAGTTTAAGAATTCATGTTGATATAAGTTATGAGTATCCCCTTCAACCTCGTCAAATGACAACAAATTATGTTCGTCTCCTGGAAGATTGATAATTATGTCATTTAATTTTTGAACATCATCATTTGTAGGTGTAATTATGGCTCTTTCGACCATATACGATGCATCCCATCCATGCAAATCTAACTGTGGAAAAATATGATCAATAAGAGTTTGTATTGACTGTTCTCCTTCCCGTGGTAATGCAATTTGAGGAGGTATCCTCACCATTTCATTGGGTTTGGTAGGTCCAACACCGTCACCAATTCGCATAAGAAATTGTGCAAATTCAGGATCATTCTATGATCGCATATATTTGTACCAAATGTAGGACCTTGGTATTAGCCCACAAATAAGACCTAATAATACATGCATATATCATTTGTGTCTTACTACCTTTTTGAATAACTGGAAGTACTTGGCGAAAATCTCCACCCATGATCATAACTTTTCCACCAAATAGAGCATCACAGTCAAAAATATTATTTAGTTTTCAATCTAATGCTTCTAAACAATATATGTTTGTCATTGAGGCTTCATCCCAAATTATGGCAGCTGCTACTCTTATAAGTTTTGCAAGATCTTTTTGTTTTTTTATATTGCAGATGGAATTTAGTTGTACATCAAAAGGAAATTAAATCGGGAGTGTGCAGTTCTACCACCCAGTAATAATGTTGCAGCTATACCATATGACGTGGTTGCTAAGACAATTTTTCCTCTATTTCTCAAAGTTGCCATTAATGCTCGATAAAGTAATGTTTTACCTGTTCCGCCTGGACCATCAACAAAAAATATTTGACTCTGTTTACGATCAATGGTATTCATAACGTTAGAGGATTTAAAGTCAAATCTTTAACATTATTTTTTGCTCACGTTTGTTACAAATCTTTTTTTAGAGGATTTAAAGTCCAATCTTTAACAATATTTTTCGCTCACGTTTGTTACTAATCTTATTTTATAGGATTTAAAGTTCAATCTTTAACAATATTTTTCGCTCACGTTTGTTACTAATATTTTTTTTAGAGGATTTAAAGTCCAATCTTTAACATTATTTTTTGCTCACGTTTGTTACTAATTTTTTTAGAGGATTTAAAGTCAAATCTTTAACATTATTTTTTGCTCACGTTTGTTACATTTATTTTAATATTTAAATTAAATTTATTCTTATCTATTTGTTACATGTGTTATTTGTATTTAAAATTAAGGGTATTTTTGAAGAAAAAAAATCCAATCCAAAAGTGCTGAAAGAGGTAGTTTTCTTTATATATAATATAGAAATATAGATATAGATATATATTCAAGTTAACTTTTCATATATCAAGTCAAATTACAATTGTGTGTGGAGGTTTAAAGGGTGTATGCCACCTAAGGTGGTCTATGTATCACCACACGTTAATTGAAATATTTGAAAGTGGTACAAAGGAGTGTACACATTAAGGGTGTCTATCTATCATTGATCTTAATGCATATAAGAATTTGTATATGATCTTATATTTAAGGACAAAACTTTTTTTATGTAAACTACATCTAAAAAAAGGGACGAAGGGTGGACAAGAAGGTACAAGCTAGCAAATAAACAAGGTCCAGAAATAACAAGCTTCACCCATACATTCCTGAAGACAAGAAACTACCTGCAAAAATACTTCAACTAAATGATTAAGAACAATGCTAGATAGTACTCCAATTTTTACTTCCTAAATGAATGACAAACCAAAGAAGAAGCCCAAGCAAAAATCCTACACATGATAAGCAAAACTCCCAGCAAGACTCCGACGAGTTATGCAAGAAATTAGCCAACTTGCTTTCTATGACTACAACACCACACACCCATCATCAATACCTCCCAAGATGAAGAAACGACAAAAACCACTCTTGAGCACCAATAATCTTCTTGAAGAACACCACAAACCTGCAAGCAGGGCCGTATCTGAGGCAGGGCGAAAAGGGCGACCGCCCTAGGCCCCAAAAAATAAGTACGAAATTTGGGTTCCAATTTTTTTTTAGGGTTCTATTAGGCCCTAAAAAAATTGCTTAGTTTTCTTTATCAAAGTTTGATGTTTATATATATTTATTAGTTAGAACCCAAATTGTAGGTTTGCTCTAGGCCACCAAAATCTCAGAAACGGCCCTGCTTGCAAACTTAGGGCAAATCACTACTAGATATCAAGATCGCTTCCATCCAGCCTACACCAAACCCGCAAAGAAACCAAACAACATCAAGAATACATGAACTTCAACTGATCGGCTTCGGACCTAAGAAGAGAAATAGATTATCATTCCACACGAATCGATTGGCTTCATATGATTTTGTTTTTAATTCACATTGTGAAAGGTTTTCGGGTTTTTTTTTTTTTTAGATGGAGATGATGAAACTCATGATTTTCTTTCTATCTTTAAATTTTAATTTGTTGATTTGGACATCCCATGTAAGCACCAAAACGGTCACATAAGCGCCAAGATGTCAAGTAAGCTCCCTTTAACATAATTGGATGAAAATATGGGTAAAGATGCAAACGTAGTGGCATGAAGGACTAATTTGAAACACAACTCAAAGTTCTGATAAAGTACAAACGTAAAATTCAAATGAGCGCATGATGCATTTAGCCTACGGCTTAAATAAAGATAATTTGAAGCACACGATTTCCATTGATCATGTAATGTATAAATACAACAATGAATTTAGGTCAAGAATGGTAATAAATAGGCTTAATAGCAGTTTTAACCCCCTAACTTTCTTAAAGATGTGATTTTGACCCCCTAAGAAAAAAATTACAAAACCGCGCCCCTAAGTTTTGCACATGTGGCAGTTTTGGCCCCCAAGGCCAATTTTGACTCGGTTTACGCTGACGTGGCACCCTAAGTGAGGTGCCACGTGTTATTTTTTTTATTTCTTTTTACCAAAAATTGGCCTTGTGGGCCAAAACTGCTATAGTTGCAAAGCTTAGGGGACGGTTTTGTAGTTTTTTTCTTAAGGGGCCAAAATCGCAACTTCGTGAAAATTAGGGGGCGAAAACTGCTATTAAGCCTAATAAATAATGACCAACAATAAAAAAAAATAGTAAGAAATATGGTAGAGCTTGTTTCCACTCAATATGTTGTAGAGCTTGTGTGACACATGCTAGCTGGTTCTATTTATGGTGGAGAAAGATATTTGGTGAATGAAAAGAGTTTAGTCAGTTTGAAAAGATCAGCTTTTCCACGAGTATTCATGGAATGAGTCTTAGTGAATGGTGACAGGAGAGACGTCTCTACAACGGATTGAGAAGTAGGGAGTGTGTGCTCATGTAATGGGTGAGAGGGGTTGTCCATGCATATATCTTTTACAAACTTAAAAAAACTCCAAAATCTATGAGACCGCACATGTTCCATGAGACACCCATTAAATCTTATTTGTCAAAAATATTTTTTTCGTTATGCAATTATTTGCAACAGAAAAATGAACAAATGATCATGATGATGTCCATCTATCCGCTAATATGCAAATAAGTGCAGACATTAATGATTGTTTAATCACTTGTTTTGGATTTTAATTTCTTTAACGGCATTTGGCAACATGTTCGTCGTTGGATTGATTTCTCTTCATATGATTTTTCAAGTATTTTAGACCATATTATTCAGTTTGGCTACTTAACAGGTCCTTCAAAACCTCTACAATCTATTATTCTAAGAAATCGTGGTTAAGCCTAACACAACCTCACAAAACCGACTTGAGGCGAGTCTATTATTTTTAGAAATTGTGGTTATGCTTAACACGACTAAGGTGGGGATTGCCCCCACTTTTAAACACATTGTCAGGTCATCTCTTATCTGATGTGGGACTCTTTAACGCACCGCCTCACATCTGAAGCGTGGATATAAATTGTGGATGGTTCGATAGCGAAAACCTGATAGCATGTGGTCCAACAGATTTTTGAGAAGGCTCTGATATAATCTTAAAAATTGTAGTTGGGTCTAACACAACCTTGCAAAACTGCCTTGTGAAATGATGATTGTCCTCACTTTTAAACACATTGTCAAGGCAACTCTTATTGGATGTGTGACTTTTAACCGTTATGTTTGTAATTTGTTTTGATGTGTTTGTGTAATATGAAAAGAGCATAATAATATAAACCAAAAGAAATATTATATTCATCATTTATCGGATAGAGTCTAATTTATATCCTACTAGTGGTTTATACCCTTCTTTTGTCTGGCCATTGGCTAACAACTCTCTTTCTTTTTTTCTTTTTCTTTTTGGTTTGCTTGATTAGCATTTGTGACATTTCGGGTTATCTTGTGTTAAGACTTAAGATGAATGCTTATTATTGTTAATACTCCCTCCGTCCCGGAATAACTGACCCATTTTCTAAAAAAAAGTGTCCCAAAATAACTGACTCATTTCAATTTTCAATACAACTTTCATCATTCCCAATACAATATAACACTAAATAATACTACTTTTATCATTCCCAATACAATATATTCTACTTTCCCCTTTATTTATACACTTTTCTTAATCTGTGTGAAAAACCAAAGTATGTCAATTATACCGGGACGGAGGGAGTATACTTCTAGCTTGTAAAAAAAAAAAAAAGTACTAGACAAGTAAACAATGCTCTTGAATTTCATTTTTTAATAATGATCTTTATTGAATTGGTTTAGAACATCGTTAGTATGCCTTTTTGTTCTCCGTCAGACGACTCAATCCATGCCTGCTGTTACAATACCTTTTTTGCTATGTGGGGCCCAATTTACATTTATTCAATCACGCCACCACCGCCACATACGCCAAATTTGTTTTTTCTTTCTTTGGTTGTGTTAATTTTCTTTTTTATCTTGATCATTTTTTTTTTCTATTTTTTTTTGCCGAGGTTTAAACCTCGATCTTGCATATTTTTATGCATTGTTCATACAAACTGAGTTAAGCTCACGAAAACTATTTTTTTTCTATTTAATTAATAGAAATAAATTGTGGAAAAAATAGAATAACAACTAGATTGTGATGATAAAATAAAAAATAAGAAACTTTTCCCCTCCCTCTCCAACAAGCCGGCCCTAGTTTTCTCTTTCTCTCTAGGTTTTCTCTTCCAGTTTCTTCATTGAGGGGTGGTTTTAGGTCAATTTTTGACCCGAAATCACCCCCTCTTCATCTTTTTCTCTCTATTTCAATCTAAATAAGTGATTTTCACATAAATCTAAGTTTTTTCTTTGTGATTTCATCATCTAAGTGTGGTGGTTTGTTGTTCGTCGTCTTGTGCGGCGCTGTTTGATTTTCCATCTTCTTGCGATTCATCTTGAAAGATCGATTATTCATTCAAAGATTTGGGCGTCAACGTTGCAGATCCGGAGTCCATGGATATTCAAATCACTTTAATTTTATCATATATTTTTGTATGCATTATGTCGTTATATGCTATTAACTTGGATGTTGTGAGTTTGTTCGCAGATTCATCCTTTACGTTTTTAGCGGTGTTGAATGATGTAATCTCTCGATTTGAATGAATGAATATCATTTTGTTTTTGTCAAAAAAAAAAACTAGATTGTGATAAAAAAAAAAACAAAAAGAATAATAACTATATTTTCACCCTAAAACATTAATATTTCTTATAATGAATGACTAGTTTCCTTTGTCAATGATCATTTGATTTGAAAGACAATAGAGTATTAATTGCTTGTTTTATTTTAGTCAAATGACCTAAAGTTCACACATTTTAAATGTAAAAAAAATGAAGTGTTTGAAGTTTGAACTGTGACCCCAGTATATATTATGTAATGTATTTACCAAATGAACTAAGTTTCTAAGGACACTTGTTTTTTCAATTCTATCATCTTATTAATATTACTTTTACAGCTCTAAAATCAACAAATTTCGTTATGTGATCAATTAAGAATAATAAATATTTTTAAAAAAAAAAATTTCCTCTCTTCCATAATGATGACCTATTTGTAAAATTAATTTGTATTAAAATGAATAACCATTTTGACTTTTAAGACAATATTGACAACAAAATAATAAACATATTCACCCAAAAAATTAATACTCCCTCTGGTTCTATTTATAAGAAAAAATTTGGTCAACAAAAGTTAATGTATTTGGTTAAAAAATTGGACCAAATACATTCACTTTTGTTGACCCAAATTTCTCTTATAAATAGGACCGGATGGCTCATTTCATACTAGTGAGTGATCTATTTGTAAAATAAATTTGTCTCAAAATGACCGGAGGGAGTACATATTTTACTATGCGTTTATTATGATAATAGAGATTGCCTCACCACATGGCAGGGATAATTTAGTAAAAATATCACACTCTCTTATTTTATTTATACCCCCTCCGCCCTTTAATATAACCTCCATTTGCTTTTTTCACATTTCTTAAGAAAAATTGTCAGTGTAATTATTATGTCTGTTTTGTGTGTTAATATTACCATATTGTCATTTGTTTATATATGTATTAAATTTGACTTTTAAAATTTTAAGATAAGTTAGTAGTATTAATTAGGGTTATGTTTAGGAAAAAAATAATAAATACATCTAGTAATTTGAAAAGTGATTTAGATTTAGGGACAAAAATAAAGTCAAATGGATGGTTAGATATAGGGACGGAGGGAGTATATTTTTTAATTATTATAAAATTGTTAAATGAGTTATTGACTTTAGGGAGGTGTATTCAATTAGGATTCTAAACGATTTTAAAAGTATATTTGATCTTTTTCCTTTCTTGACAAAATCTTCTATCATAAATATAAACAAAAGTCAAAAACATTTCTTTAAAACAAAAGTCAAAATACATTTGATATAAATTTAGACTATATACATTTTAACTTTTGTTTATTTTTAGACAAATTCTTATTTACCATCGACAAGATGGGTATTGTTACATATGCTAGGTTGACAAAAATCAAAATCATGAATTTCTCTTTCAATATTTTTTTTTGTTTATTACTTTTTTTAAAGATAAATTATTAATTTGTTTAGTGTCGACTCAATAAAATTGAGTAGTTTAATCTTTGGTAAGTGATTGATAAATAAATTTTGACTATGAAAACAGAGTTGCATTAAATATGATAAATAAATAGAAAAAGATAAAAACAAAACGAAATTGAAAATTAATGAACAAATATATATTTTTGGTAAAAATAAATAAATAATATTGTTATTACTGGTATAGTTTGAGAACAAGAAGAAACAAGAAACCCAACATAGGGAAAAACGCATTCTTCTTCATCTGGGGTTCTTCTCTAAGCTCCAAAGTTCAAACCTTTTCTCATTTGGGTCTCATCCAACACACCTATTTCTTCTTCCATGTTGTTCTGTTTCTAGAACAGCAATGGTTGAAGATATGTGTTTTCTCTATAAGGTAACTTTCTTGTTCCTATTGTTCTTTTTCTTATTTGAGACATTGTGTTTTTTCTCTTGTTTACCCTTTTTAGCTACTATTATTAGCTCACACACTAAGTGTTGTTTTGTTGTAATGTTTTTTAGCTTTCAAACATGTTAAGGGGTTTTTTTGTCAAAAATAATAATTTATTCTTTGTAAAGTTTGATTTTGTGTGTTCATAGATATGTTATCATCAAATTTTGGTACTTTTGACTCTGACTGAACTAATATTAGCTTAATGACAAGTCCTTTGAGCTCATTTTGCATGTTTGTATATGAATTTGTTTTTTCAATTTGAGGGTTTTTTTTTTTTGGAAAATTTTTTGAGGGTTTTTTTATGGTATGTTTGTTACCAAATGTGTGTATAACTGTATATGTTCTGTTTGGTATAAGTTCTTTTTTTTTTTCTCTTCACTTCACTGTTTCAATTTATTTACTTTGCATATGTTAGCCTAGCTTTGCATAGCTGGTCTCAAGCCCGGATAAAAAGAGAGGGTTGTTGTAGGAAGTCGACAGCCAACATAAAACTTTGTTGAATCTCTATGACATGACATGGATTACTAATGTATCTATCAACAAAGGCCTGTTTGGATAAACATCTTATAGCTCAAGCACTTATGCATAAGCTTTCATAAGCTACTTTTGTAGAAAATGTTAAATAAAGATAAATTATTTTTGTATATGCTATAAGCTGTTTTTATAAGCTATATTGGAGAACTTATGAAAATAAGCCGAAAAAAGCTTGTGAAAATTGTCATAATCCCGTTTTATAAATTCTCCCAAACAATCTCACAAGACGTATGTCAGTAGATAAGCTCAAAAAAGTCAATCCAAACAGGCCGAAAGTCTTATTAAGATTAATATCTTCTATTTTTTTTTTTGGAATTTTTCCCCCTATTAACTGCAACAACATCAATTTGACTATCTCATATATGTTTCTTTAAGGATATGAGAGATGTAGGTACTACTTAATTGGGGAAATACTTAGGAATGAAAGTTGTCACTTTGTTTACACTGTAGTGACTTTTTCGTTGTGTGTGGATGGCAGGATATTCTTGTTATAAAGCCTCCGAAGAAATCCCCAATGTTGTTAAGGACAGCGGTTTTTATGTTTTCGATAGTCAGCGTCGTTTTTATCTTCTCTGTCTGTAGAAAGCAGATAATCACCGAAGCGAGGACTAAATTTATCGACTTGAATGTCATTGATAACCTTACTCAGAGTATAGTGAAGCAAACACATAATCCCAGTATACTACATTATCCTGAACCCTTATCCTTTAGCAGGTATTGGGAAGAACTGTTTTGTTCATTGATATCAGTTGGTTTTCATTACGTACTTATTTATCCAACTTATTATTTTTCAGGAATGAGTGTGCTCCTAATCCTGTCATGTTCTTTGCAATATTGTCGAATCAGAGATCGGGCAGTGGGTGGTTTGAGACCCTTTTGAATAGTCACATTAATGTAAGCTCGAACGGCGAGATATTTTCTGTTAGAGAAAGAAGGCAAAATGCTTCTTCAATTTTGCAGACTTTAGATAGAGTATACAATTTGGACTGGCTCAGTAGTGCTTCCAAGAACGAGTGTTCTGCTGCAATTGGCTTCAAGTGGATGCTTAATCAGGTATATATATGTACTTCTTGTTAAGTAGTTTGAACATCAACCCTGGTTCGAAAGAAAACCTATACGAAAAAAGAACACACGAGATTTGAGCACGGGGTTTGGCCAGTTGTGCCTACGTCTCTGACTGCAGAGCAGCAGCAGTACCTTTCTATTATTCAAACTTAGGGTTTACAAATTACAACTTGTGTTTAAATACTACGGTCCAGTTTACAAGACTACCCCTGAACCATACTGCAGGGGACTTTGCCTCCCACACCACCTCAGTCGTATCCCAATCGAGAGACCTGTCCACTTATCAGTAATATATGAGCCATACCCAACAAGTCTTCTTAGAAGTGTTTTCAACACAGTCACAATTGTATTAATATAATGCTAGACTGCTAGTTCATAAGCTTGGAAAATTTGCGGCTTTTTGGCTGAAAAGACTGCTGTGAATCTGTGATACTTTTCTTAATTACCTGTCATGGGATTGTCCGAGATTTGTGCGGTTATTTTTGGTTTCTGTAGTTTTGCGCATGTACAGACCTAAAGGCTGAAGCAATGACTAGATTTTTCAAAAAAAACTCTTCAAGATTCATTCAACGGTCACCTTAAATCTTTATTGGAAATGTAAATTATAGAATGTTTTATACTATGTATATTGAATTCTCACGAGCCTTTGTTTTTGTTATAGTTGTTGACAAAGTTTGCCTCTGCATTAATATAATTTATATCCCTTCCCTTTCTGGCATTCTATGTCAAAAGTATTATACACACAAGCACACTCTACAAACTTTACTTTTCAAATATTGATATATATGCACATGTTTACATCTATGTTAGGGACTTGTTAAAGGAGTGTCATACGTGTGAGTTAAACACAAGTTGAGATGACACTCATAAATCACATCTGCCTGTTTTTACCGTAGAAGCTTTGCTCTACTGTAGGATGTTTCATATGACATTGTTTCTTCTTCTGGGTTCTCTGAGTTTTATGTTTTCTCATCCTCATCTTTATGGGTTCTAATGAGAATTTTGAGATGTTGAGAAATAATATCAAGGATATTTGGTACTGGAGTTCTAGTATTTGTATTTTGTACACTTGAACTTCTTGTGGCTATTAGGATTATTAGAATTGGCACACATGTATACCTCGCATCTACACGCTTTTTCTATCTTCTTTTTCACTCTGTTTACTTTCTTCAAGTTTACATTGACGTTTCATTTGACACATTATTATGACTAAGTAATAGAAGAATCAAGAAACCTTTTGGTTTGTGCAGGGACTAATGGAGCACCACAATGAAATAGAGGAATACTTCAAGCGTAGAAGTGTTTCTGTCATATTTCTTTTCAGGAGAAACTTACTACGCAGGATGGTATCTATGCTAGCCAATTCCTATGATCGCTACGCAAAGCTTTTGAATGGAACACATAAATCTCATGTACACTCTGCAGAAGAGGTCTTTCATTACATCTTTTCTTCTTCTTTTTTCTCTTAATATTTGTGAAATGTAGCTTACATTTGGTCTTTTAGGCTGATATTCTTTCAAAGTACAAGCCTTTCATAAATTCTACATCATTGCTGGTGGACTTGAAGGATATGGAGATGAAAGCTGAAAAGGCTTTAGAATACTTCAATAGCTCTCGGCATATGATCCTGTACTATGAGGATCTTATGAGAAATCACACTGTAAGGATTTCTCTATATCTTTTAAGTTTTACCCTAAGTTTCGAAACTATTCTTTGGAATATAACAGTCACCATTTACCGGTAGCATCTTTTGTGTGATTCACAGGTACTGGATTCTACTTTAGTTGCATAGATTTCCCAAAATATGATTCGTGTGTGGCATTTGTCAAACGTGATTTTGGTTAGGATAAGCATTGATTGTGCAAAATTATCTTAGTTAAATTGAGTTTGAACTTTGAAGTGATTTATGTTCAAATGTTAATATAATTTGAAAGCAATTTTGATATGAAATTGTGTAAATATTTCAACCAAATGCACACGATCACTTTCAGTCAAATCAAGGTCTCGAGGAAAAAAAAAATCAATTTTACTTAATGCTAACCAAACATGCGTGTTTGTTAAAATCGTGCTTTGGTATGAACAAATTCATTTATGGTGGTTTCCATCATGAAACCTAACAAAGTGCTGATATTGATAAAACCTAAAAATGAGTTTATAAGTGAGAGACACCGTTCACCTTACAAACTGGTTTTGTAAGGGTTGAATTAAGTCAAACCCAAATTCTAAAAACTTTATCGTAATGAATTTTAGTTTATCAACAGATTTGTAACCAAGCATCCGAAGCTGCTTACACTGTTTTGAGGTTAAAGATAGAATATAGAAGCTTTGGTAGTTTGCACTTAACATTAACCCATGAGGTTCACTCTTTTGTTTGTTGCAGAAGCTAAATGATGTGCAAAAGTTTTTAGGATTGCCACAAATGGAGTTAACGAGCCGGCAGGTAAAGATACATAAAGGACCGTTATCAGATCATATTCAGAACTGGGGTGATGTTAACAAGACGTTGACAGGAACCGTTTATGAGAGTTTCCTTGAAGCTGACTATTAACTCTTTAGTCTCTTCTAACCATAGAAAAAGTTGTACATATCAACTTCACTTCCTACGTAGCACCACCGACACTTCAGATTAAGGACATGTTTTGTGTCCGACACTTCATGAAAGAGTTTGGTTTTGGTTCTGGAACACTGCCTTGGTGTTTCTGATGCCTTTACTTGTCACCACCTCCTAATTGATGAAATGAATGCATATGTTCATTATAATCCCTTTTACTTTTCATCTCTGACTCTGAGTGGACATGTAATTTTTGCCATCGTCGCCCAATTAATTTATGTAAATTAGAGCATTTGTTTTACTCAACAAATTTTCTGTGATTAGTTTATTTATTGAAACCCTTTATAGATTGAGCTATATTAGGTCTCACTAAAATTTATTCTAACCTTTTTAAAAATCTCATAGTTATTGTTTCATGAACTTATATAGATCTGTCTTGAAAACTTAATGAAAGATATATTAGAAAAAAAAAAGTGTTTTTTTGACGAAAGAAAACCAATGTGTTGTTAGTATTCTTCTCTTTTGGAAAAATGTGTTGTTTAATATTATTAAACTATTATTTTTGTTTGGTGTGAATCGGGTATTCTTTGTGTGTAGTTGTAGAGGCCAATCGTTTAAGTCATATGACACCGCAATGGGTTGTAAAACCTTCCATTAAGAGATTCTCATAACCGGATTCAAACTCAAAATTTCTGGTTAAGTTGAAGAGATCATTTATCATATAATCCAAGTGTTTTTGGGTAAATATCAACAATAAACAATTAGTTTAATTTTTGGTTAGTATTGAATTTTTTTTTTGGAAAAATGCCAAAATGTAATGAGAAAACTAACCAAATCCAACTGTCAAAGCGGTTTCATAAAAACTAGTGATATATTCTTTCATAATTAAACAACAGTTTACATTTTTTTGACAAAACAAACGACAAAATAACTAAACTAGTTTTAGAAAACTAATGTTAAGCTAGTTTATTGAGTTAGTAATATTTTGTATTATTAAAGATTAGTTGTAAAAAAAATGTTAAATTATTAGCTTATACATTTGAAATCATATAATATGACATGGTCATGTGAGCAAGAATTCTTTTACTACTGTCTGATGTATAAAAGTACATGTTTGTTTTAAAACTTTATAAACATTTATACATATGAACTATTAGTAGTAGATTCTTCATTTTTTTTCTGGTAAAAAAAATTGTAAATAGTTTTGAAAAATATGAAGAGGATCTTTACTCCTATTATATGATGGTAGAGATCGAAGTTTGTTAGATTAGTTGACGTGACATAAATCTTTTTAAACGGTAAAAGAGAATGTTAAGATCAATTTTGAAATAAATAGAAATTAAGGACAAATTGCAAAGAACAATTTTGAAAATGTTAAGATCAATATATTTGTTTTGCCGGACTAAAATTGAAAATAGTTAACCAACATGCTGAGTTTTACAGAATGAGCTAAATTTTCATAATGTGACGAATCAATGTTCGAACTTAAGTTGAAAGAGTTGTTTAAATTTAGCGAATTTCGAATATAATTATCTCTAGTAAAAGAGATCTAACGTTTTTTTTTTTTTTAAACTCTTATATTTGCAAACTAAAACCAGCCGCAAATTAGAAAGACGTGGATCTTGTAGGGTGTAAGCTAGATTCCTCATAGATTGGTTAAAATATTGTTCCAATTGGTTACTCCGTACCTTTAAACAAATGCTATGTGTGTCCAAGCCCCAGCCCCAAGGACTAAAGGAATCGACAATTTACAGATAGAGTCAAAGCTCCCAGCATGTGAATAGGTGCATTACAGTTTTGGCATAGTACTTGCCATTGTTACACAATGCAAGTTGCATCACTGCTTTACAATTTCAATGTTCTCTATAGTATTTAAAAAAGACATCTCCTCGGTAGAGTGACAGGTAGAAAATGAATTAAATACATAATCAACAATCTTACATTACCTTTTTCAAGGTTTATTTTTAATTAAGTACTAAACTCTCAAAATCTTGGACAACTTGTAAAGTTGTACGACCCTTGTTAAAGAAAAATACAAACAAGAAGAGTTTTTTTACCTCAAGAAATTATTACTTTTCTTCTCTTCTTTTTGAAACGATTCTTTTCGATATTTTCTTCCATTTTCTTCTATTAAAATCTACATTAACCACGAGGACAAGTAATGACTTATGGTAAAGGCTGAACATAAAGAATGGTGCATATTTATTATTCTTAGACACATATCTGGCTATTCTATAGTGTAAGCACAACTATTGGTTTGTAAGTATTCATTTTTGGTGAAATTGTCTACTCACCAATCCATATTACAATGCATATTCTACCGTCAAATAACAAAATCTCTTCCCACTAGGAAGGCCTTCCAAACTTGAAGGACTTATACTTACCTCTTTTTACCCTTTTAACTTTGGTTAAAACTTTTAAGATTCTAAAAAGTTGCATGAGCCATGACTTAGTTCATTTTTAAGTATTTTTTTCCATTGAGTATTTATTTTTTAGTTGAATTTGCGAATATGGTAATGGAATCTTCCTTGATGCTTGGCTAGCTCTTCGTTCGTTCTTTTCATTTATATTATTTTTTAATCTTCCCTCATTGTTTGGAGCACATGCTTGTGGTGCTTTTCATGGTCTTTAAATACCAAGGAGCTATAGTGAACATTCACATATCAAATATTTTTCCTTTCAATTCCTCAAGCGCCGTTTTTAAAATCCTAACCAAACTCTCTTAGCTCTTATTCTTTTGCATTCCTTCTTCATTAGTACTTTCTCATTCTCACATAATTTGATTTAACCATGGCACATTTCACTCGTAGTTGTTTGATCTTTGTACTCTTGTTGATTTCATGTGAACTACTCTCCGTAGAAGGAAGAAGTTTGAGAAAGAGCATTGGTTCACCCAAAGCTCCCTCGGTCGAGACAATGACTAGAAGTGTTGTTTTGAGCCCAAGGCAGTTGCGGAATAATGGTAGAAATCTAGAGGGATCAGTTGAAGCTTTTCGACCAACAACCCCGGGACATAGCCCCGGTGTTGGACATTCCCTAAAGAATTAATAAATTAGAGTGTGTTGCTAGTATTTTTCTGTCGAATAATACATGCTTTTATATATGCCAATGCTATTTCATTTAAAGATTAATGATAAGATGTATTCTGTAGACAAAAATCCATATTTATTCTATAAGTTTGGGTTTTCATTAGTATGCATGCATGTATTATTGTATTAGTGCAGTTTGTACCTTGTACTATAATAAATGTATAGCGTGTATGTTTTTTATACATGAAAAACGTTGTATCTCACCATCCAATTCGAAGAGACCAATCTCTTACAATGTGACGAATCAAGATGTGAATATTAAACCAAAACTCGAACATGATGGCCTCCCTTGGAGGAAACTTGTGACAGATAAAAAAAATTCCACTCCATTCTCCTTCCAAAATGAATTATGAGGAAAATTAACTTCATATATTTTGGAATGAGGTATATGCAAATGCTGCGCTACACTTCTAAGTTCTAACCAATGATAGAATCTCAAAAATATTTAACATTTTATTTGATTTGTGTGTTTTCAATGGATCAACTTATTAGTAATGAATATTAATTTAGACAATTTGTTACTTAAGAAAACAATTCAAATTGAACCGAATCTCAGGATTGATCCAAAAATATTGATCCAATATTTTTAGAAGCCCAAAATAAGTTTGGTAAAAGATAATAATAGCTTGTTACAATTTTAAAATCACAAACATCTATAAGTATAATTTTAACCAAAATTAAAATTTTATTAAAAAATATCGTCCATAATTCAAATGTATTGATGTAATAAAAAGAGCTTATGGATGAGCACATGAGCGTGCCCGTGTGAACGCTAGTATATACTCCCTCCGGTCTCAAATATAAGAAAAGATTCATTTTTTAGGTTCATTGAATAATTAATGCATCTGTTTTACAATGTAGACCACATACATTAATTACTCAATGAATCTAAAAAAAGAATATTTTCTTATATTTGAGACCGGAGGGAGTATGAAAAACAATACCATCGAGTTTATGAAGGTTTTTCTATAGGCCCCTCCTGATTGCTCAAAAGCCCTTAATTTATCAGAACATATTCCCCGATAATCCATCAGAAAATACGTTTTGATCATTTTTTTTTTTTTTCCATTGAAAGCAATCTACCAATCGGCTTTTTTAGTAGAGCAATCTTTCAAGTTTATTTCCATATTAATGTGGGCTTGTAGGCAATGTTGAAAGCCCCTTAACCCAGCAGTGGGCTTGTACACAATGTCTAAACTGTGTTTAGATTAGTAGAATTTTACTTCATAGCCTTCATATTTGACTCATACCCTCCACAAATCCTCAAAAAACTCAATTTTGCTCATGACAATTTTAAAATCAACTTTTTCTAGGTTTTGTTTGGTATTTTGATCAATAAAAGATTATAATTAACTAGCGGAAAGACGGGCACTATCGTGCCCGTCTGTCCGCTCTTTCTACTGTGCTAACGTATGTGATTATTTTATTATGTTTGTTTGTATAATTTTGATTAAAATTTTTAAATTTTTAAATATTAATTGAAACTATTGATATATTGATTTATAAACAAAATATTGTCAAGGCATATAACAAAATTATTTTTGAACTCAACATTATTTTTGTGAAAATTTGATTGGGCACGTTTGCATCAACGATATCATTAGTGCATGATATTTCAACTTCATTTCCTTTTTCTTTTTCTTTTCGTCGTTTATAATTTTCTCGTCTTTGAAGTAGTGTTGTTGTGTTTGCTCATTGTCCATTCTCTGTTTTCTTTTCCTTTCATATTTTGTCCTTACCTTTTGGTGATCCTCCCTCGATAGTTGATTTTTGCTATTTCCCATTTTTCTAATAGGAACCGTCAAAATTAAAAGATTAATAATTAATAATGAAAGAGATTTGTGTTTTTTGTTTTAAAAGGGTAATAATGAAAGAGTTAGTAAAAGTACCATGCATATATTTAATTTTTTTTTAACAAAAGAAGACATGAATTTTTAATATTTTTTATCAATGCATGACTGTGATATTTGTCCAAATAGCGACATCCATCATTGCTCCATTTAGGTGTTATCTATTTACCCAATTTCAAGCCATAGATATGTGACATGTCGCCAAAACAAATTTAAGTGTTATGATTACATAGAATGTGGGAGTTAATGTAAATGTGAGATTGTTTCGGGGCTATGCTACAACAGCAACAGTGAGGGAAGGCCATTTGAAAATATTAGAGGTCCTTAATTTTTAATGGTGGGGTGTCACAACTTACATGTGAAGAGGACAACCATTGCTGACTAAACTAACTACAAAAACGCTTGAGTGGGGAAACAAAAATCACATAGAGAGCATAAAGGAGTTGAGTGATAGAGTTTTCAATGTCATCATCGGCACCGACGTTACATACGTTGCTGAAGCTATATTGCCTTTATTAAAGAAAATAATGATTTAACACTTTGATTTCAATGTATTTTGTTGGATATTGGATGGGGCCATGTGAGCAGTTTATCAATTGTATACATGCAGAACGTTTGGAATCACAAAGAAAAAAGCGATGCTTTTATTCCTTTAAAAGAATGTGAAAGGAGTTTAACGACAGTGGATGTTATTGTTTATTGTAAAATTAGAGGGGGTGTTTGTTACATTTACATATACCTTAAGGGAAGTCATTATAATTTTCCCTTTATTTAATAATTACAAAAACCAGTTCTCTTTATATATATAAAAAAAAAAAACGCTATCATAGTTTGTATAAGCAATTATAAACCAGCAAAGTCAAATAATCCTTAAAATTAATCGTAAATAATTTGAATCATAATCACTTATAAACCAGCAAAGTCAAATATAATCATAAAATTAATCGACTTTGATTAGTTGTAACATGAAAGAAAAAGAAAAAAAAACTTACAGGTTACTGAATTCTGATGCAGAGGTCTGAGAGAGGTAGACAAAAACTAAACAATGCGGGAACGAACTATGAACTGTGAAAACTATAATTATTAATATTTGAGATAGTGCTAACAAATCTTTTTCTAAAATATTTTGAGTCCTAATCTTAAATTTATTCTTATTAGTAACAAACCTGAGTTATTTGTTTCTAAAATATTAGTAACGATTAGTGACATGGATTAGTAATCCACGTGTTATTTTATAATTGGCTATCAGTAAGAACAATTCATAAGGAATTGTGTGAGTTTTCATTAGTAATCCACGTGTTATTTTATAATTGGCTATCAGTAAGAACAATTCATAAGGAATTGTGTGAGTTTTCTCCTTATATTAAATTTATTCTTATATATTTGTTACATGTGCTATTTGTATTTAAAATAAAAATAAAATTAAAAATTAAGGGTATTTTTGGAAAGAAAAGTCCAACCCAAAAGAGTGCTGAAAGGGGTAGTTTTCTTTATATATAGTATAGAAGTATAGATATATTTGTTACATGTGTTATTTGTATTTAAAATAAAAATAAAATTAAAAATTAAGGGTATTTTTGGAAAGAAAAGTCCAACCCAAAAGTGTTATGAAAGAGGTAGTTTTCTTTATATATAACTAGCGGAAAGACGGGCACTATCGTGCCCGTCTGTCCGCTCTTTCTACTGCGCTAACGCTTGTGATTATTTTATTATGTTTGTTTGTATAATTTTGATTAAATTTTTTAAATTTTTAAATATTAATGGAAATTATTGATATATTGATTTATAAACAAAATATTGTCAATTTATATAACAATTATTTATGAACTCAACATATTTTAGTTTGTCTGCATATAAAATAAAGAAAAAAATAATGATCTTTTATTGTTTATTCTAATAGTAATTAGTAACATCATAACATAAATGTAAAAATGACATTTTATGTAAAAGAAACATTGTTATGATTGCAATAAAAGAATATATTTAAAAACTACATTTTTCGTAAAGTCTCCATCTTCTCCTTCTATTTTCCCTTCATTAATGAGAACTTTTGTTGAATTTTGAGAAACTCCTCTCGATAAAGCTACATATAATTGACCATGACTGAAAACATGTCGTGGAAGATAGATTCCGACATTGGGAATGGTCTGCCCGTTAACATTAATTTTTGCTCACATTTGTTACTAATATTTTTTTTGAGGATTTAAAGTTCAATCTTTAACATAATATTTTGCTCACGTTTGTTACTAATATTTTTTTCCAGAGGATTTAAATTTCAATCTTTAACATTATTTTTTGCTCACGTTTGTTACTAATATTTTTTTAGAGTATTTAAAGTTCAATCTTTAACATTATTTTTTTCTCACGTTTGTTACTAATCTTTTTTTAGAGGATTTAAAGACCAATCTTTAACATTATTTTTTTCTCACGTTTGTTACTAATCTTTTTTTTAGAGAATTTATAGTCCAATCTTCAACAATATTTTTTGCTCACGTCTATTCCTAACCTTTTTTTAGAGGATTTAAAGTCCAATCTTTAACAATATTTTTTGCTCACGTTTGTTACTAATTTTTTTTAGAGGATTTAAATTCCAATATTTAACATTATTGTTTTGCTCACGTTTGTTACTAATCTTTTTTTTTTAGAGGATTTAAAGTCCAATCTTTTCCATTATTTTTTACTCACGTTTGTTACAATTGATCAAAGACTAAGGATGAGTAATTTATATCAATAAAATAATATGGAATACTGTTTTTCGTGGAAGGGATATGAAAATACTTGACAATCTTTGTCGGTTGTATTGAGGGGAACAACACAGATGTGTAACATAAAAGCGGCTGATAAAAAAGTAACATGAGTTGTTCTTTTGTGCTAGTTTTTTTGTGAGTTTGATCTTTGGTTAACAGAGGTAAAAGAGGGTTTGTGCTAGTTTTTTTGCGAGTTTGATCTTTGGTTAACAGAGGTAAAAGAGGGTTAACGGTGACGATTAGTGACATGGATTACTAATCCACGTATTATTTTATAATTGGCTATTTGTATTTAAAATTAAGGGTATTTTTGGAAAGAAAAGTCCAACCCAAAGGTGTGTTTATATATATAAAAAAAAAAAACACACTATCATAGTTTGTATAAGCAATTATAAACCAGCAAAGTCAAATTCTTAAAATTAATCGTAAATAATTTGAATCATAATCACTTATAAACCAGCAAAGTCAAATAATCTATAAAATTAATCAACTTTGATTAGTTGTAACATGAAAGAAAAAAAAACTTACAGGTTAATTCTGAATTCTGATGCAGATGGCGAAGAGAGGTTGAGAAAAACTAAACAACGCGGGAACGAACTATGAACTGTGAGAACCCTACTTATTAATATTTTTAATATAGTGCTAACAAATCTTTTTCTTAAAGATTTTGAATCATAATATTTTGCTCACATTTATTACTAATATTTTTATCAGAGGATTTAAAGTCCAATTTTTAACATTATTTTTTTCTCATGTTTGTTACTAATCTTTTTTTTTGCTCACATTTGTTATTAATCTTTTATTAGAGGATTTAAAGTCTAATATTTAACATTACTTTTTGCTCATGTTTGTTACTAATATTTTTTTAGAGGATTTAAAGTCCAATCGTTAAACAATATTTTTTGCTCACGTTTGTTACTAATATTTTTATCAGAGTATTTAAAGTCCAATTTTTAACATTATTTTTTGCTTAGTTTGTTACTAATCTTTTTTTTTGCTCACGTTTGTTACTAATCTTTTATTAGAGGATTTAAAGTCTAATCTTTAACATTATTTTTTGCTCATGTTTGTTACTAATCTTTTTTTTAGAGGATTTAAAGTCCAATATTTAACAATTTTTTTTGCTCACGTTTGTTACTAATTTTTTTTTTTAAAGGATTTATAGTCCAATCCTCATCGGCTATTATTTTTGTTTAAAAAAAAAATTAAAAAAACTCATAGACTCGTGAGAAATAAAGCAGTAAAAAACATAAACTTTGGAATATTTTTTTTCATAATTGATTATTGTTCAACTTTGATTTTCTCAAATTCTGATTCATTCATTCTTCTAACAAAAAAGAGTAAAAACAAAGCTTGAATTGTAATGTTGGCGGAAAGTAAATTGCTCGAAGGATAAAACAGAAAGATATTGAAACAGAGTTTGGTGTTTGGCTGATATGGAGTGAACGTAATAACAGAGTTTTCAAAAATGTCGAAACTCCAATGTTTCAGCTATTAGATAAAGTGAAATTTCATTCGTTGTGGTGGTTGAAGGCTAATAAGGCCAACTTTGTGTATGGTTTGCATAGCTGGTGGTCGGACCCTATGTCTTGTTTGGGTATCGACTGACCTGTTTCCTCTTGTATATACTTTGTATGACTCTTTGTTCTTTGGGGTGGTCTTTTTCGTACACCTTGTACTAAGAAGTACTCATCGCCAGTGTTAATATATCTCATTTTTATGTCTTCAAAAAAAAAAAAACAGAAAGATATTCAATTCATGAAGTGGACCTTAAAGATATTCCATTCAATGGTGCTTCATAAGTATTAATCAAGTTCGTGAGCCTTGGAACTTTCTAATTTTTTAGAGGTGATGAGATGTGATCAGAGGGTACTATGATGAATTCTGGATCGATTTGAATTCATGAGAAGAGACATAAAGAATGCAAATATAATTTTTAAACTTTTTGTGAGTTTGATCTGTTGTTAACGGTGGTAAAAGAAAGTTAACGGTGACGATTAGTGACATTGGTTATTAATCCACGTGTTATTTTATAATTGACTATTTGTATTTAAAATTAAGGGTATTTTTGGAAAGAAAATTCCAACCCAAAAGTGTGCTGAAAGGGTAGTTTTCTTTATATATAGTATATATAAAATTTTAAAATCAACTTTTAAAATATATTAATAAATGATTATAATTAATATATTTTTAATATTGAGAAAATTATAACAATATATATGTATTAGATTAAATTGGGAAATTTATTCTAGCCTCCCAAAAGTCTTCCTCTAATACAATTTTTAAGTTCTCCAAACTTAGGAGAATTTGGTATTACTAAGAAAAATAAATCATCCTAGCTCTCAATTTATTCCAGTTGATCCTTTCTTTTTTTCAAAGTCATCTACTTATTTCTAAACTTTCAAACGAGCCGAGTTCAAGACAACTTTCTCACCATACGAGTTTGTCTGTAAACACGATGAATCTTTCAAATTGCCAGAATTGAAAAACTATTTGATAAATTTAATATTGATTTTTTCGGAATGCTATTGGAACACATTTAGGTTGCAACAAACTCAAGTCCTCGTGCTTCTGTTCCTACAAATTAAGCTTTGAATTTTTTGGAACACACTTTTATTTCGAGTTTATGTTAAAATTGCTCGTATACCGCCGAACTCGAACCTTAAATTTGTCCGAATAAAAGTTGAAGACTACTCCCTCCGGTCACTATTATAAGCAAAAAACTACTTTTTAGGTTCATTCAATGAATGATGTATGTGGTATATATTAATGGCGACATACATCACTCATTCAATGAACATAAAAAGTAGTTTTTTGCTTATAATAGTGACCGGAGGGAGTATGTTTGTCAAAATTTCAACTTCCACCATTTTTCTATGTGACTTTTTAACTTCCATTTTGTCAATACTCCCTCCAGTCATAAATGTAAGAAACAAAAAAAAATAGCACACATATTAAGAAAGTGGATTGACTACATTTAAGTCATGATAAAAAGTTATATCTTTCCAATTTTGCCCTTGTCTTGGAAATAAATGTGACTTTTGAACTAATCATGGTAATGTGAAACAAATTGAATATAAAGTTATTGAGGGTAAAATTGGAATAGTGACATTTAATAGGTTGATTTTACTATATTTTTGCTTACACTCAAGACCACCAATTTTTTTGTTTTGTTTCTTACATTCAAGACCGGAGGAAGTACATATTTCTGTTCCGAAAATTGAAATTTTATGTTTCTGGAGTAGCGTAAAATTGAAGAAATTCTTTTTGCGTTCCAACAAGCTGTGAGGGAATGAGTTTGAATTTTTGTTTCCCTATTTATTTGAATTAAGAGTAATTTGGGAAGTTCAAACTGTGTTAGGAGTACAAAATTTAGAGGAAGGAGGTAAATTATTCTTATCTTGTATAATAAAGTTTCGATAATAGTATGCCTTCTATCTGTATACTATACCACTTCTCTCAAAACAAAACAAAAAAATCTGTATACTATACCACTATTGAGAATTTGTGCAACCCAAGATGGAGAAAATGATCGAAATGATTTAGATTTTGAGAAATGATATTTGTAAAACCATTTTGTTACAACTTTTTGACAACTTTCTCTCTCATACTCACATGATGTTATTATTCTCTCTCTTCCTTTCTCTCTCTCAATTGTTTTTGACCAATAAAAAGAGAAAAAAACAAAGTTGTCAATAAATACATATACAAATATCATTGCTCTTACATTTTGTTGTGTTTAATGATAGCAAAAATGTTTAACGGTAATCACATCTTTGCGGTTAGATATAAATGAATTGAAATTAAATGATATTATAAGATGATGTGATAATAATGTGTTTTTTTATTGACACTTGTAAACAAATATTTTTAAATAATCGCACTGATGTATATTTTTTTGAAGGGACTCGTTTTTGTGTATTATTATTATTTTTAAATAATCGCATTGATGTATATTTTTTTGAAGGGACTCGTTTATGTGTATTATTATTAGGAAAATACTATATATAGCGAAAATGCATTCCCCGAACAACCCACGAACATTGAATTCACACAACCCCTTCTCCTTTTTTTCCGCCAAAAACTCCTTTTTTTTCCACCAAAAACTGAAAGTGTTGTTTTCCACCAAATAATGACAACAAGGCTTTCGTGAAATTTCAAGAAGGATTCCTTTGTTGTATATAGCACTCCTCTTATTATTATGAATGATCAGATTATTTATCTTAAAATTAAGATTTTTTAGATAAACAAGGGAATGGACTTGCATCAAAGTGATAGTTAAAAATATCAATTAGGTTGACATCCCTAAATATTCCAAATCAAATACAACACTACAAGAATTTTGCTTATTACCGAGGGAATTAAACCCTCAATAATGCATAAAATCCCTCAGTAACACACATTAGTGGCGGATTTGATGACGAAAAAATTCTCTCAGTAATACCGGCGTCAGTAATGTTATTGGCGGAATTTTCCCTCAGTAATGAAAACCAATACTGACAAAGCATTACTGACGGATTATTCCCTTAGTAACAATCCGCCATTAATTATTATCCGCCAGTAATATTTATGTGAGATTCGCCACAATTGTGATTATTTATTATTTTTTTATTATCACTTTTGTGATCTATTTATTTATTATCAATTTTATTATTATATCGAAGTATTAAAACACAATTAAAACATCACAAAACCCAGCATCATCCTTTAAAACGGAAAAACCCAGCATCATCGCCATCAACATTCCCCACCAAAGAATCGAGATTTTTCTCTCAATCCGACACTCCCACTCTCAAACCTGCTAAATAATATATCTTTCCATCCATATCCAGAAAAAGAAATTAAGACTGTAGAGGCAAAAAAGTTCTCACGCAAAATAATAATAGTAAGAAACATCAGTTACATTTTAATTGAAGAATGAAGAGAAAGAGGAAATTGTTAAAGAAATGAACTGCAACTTGAAGATTTTTCCAAGATCCCATCACTCTTCATATCTAACCATGGGATTCAACAACATAAGATTGATTTTGACATTTTCGTTCATATATACCATTAGAAAACCGCTTTGAGAAAGAGAAAGAAAAATCATTTGTTTGATTTTGGTTCAGCTTCGGGTTTCTTGGTCCACCTTCTGAATTGGTAGCAGCTACAACTATATGTTTGGGTATGGTTTTGAGAAGATGAGCAATATCTGGATTGAAAGTGAGCATAGATCTGAATGAGTTAGGATGGTATTGAGATTCAGATTTTGGAATTGATGGTGAGGATTGAATGATGAGATGGAAGAAAGATATAGATCTAGAAACGTGGGGAAGAAAGGCATGGAAAGAGGAAGAGGTTGTTGGGGTTAATAGAAAGATTTAAGATATGGGGAAGATTGTAAGGTGTGTTATTTGGAAGAGAAAGAAACCGTAAGAAAGGGATGGAAGAGAGAGAAGATTGTAAGGAATGGGTATTGACGGGGATCCGGATTCAGTAACTTTTTGGTGGGAAAAGTCATGTGACTTTGCTCAATATCCACCATTGGATTAATCTGTTGGTTCAGACTTTAACACAAGTTCCTACCTTTTTTGCATTAAAAAACAAAAGTAAGTAACCCAACATATTCTTCTTCTTCTTCAATGGTGCTGCTGTTCTTCCCATAACACCAACACCACGAACATCTCAATTGCATACACCAACATCTCAATTGCAAATCCTTTTCATGTTCTTCTTATTCTTCTTCTCTCGTTTTCCTGCATCTCAATCTCTCGTTTTCTCGTTTTCCATCGATAGCAAACCCCAAAATCAAAAATCGAATGGGTTTCGTGTACTGAAACCCCAAAATCGCAAGCTTCTTGAAACAACACTTAGTCAATTTGTCGATAGCAAACAGCGGTTCAGATCGTTGATGAATTGGTGAAACGATGAAGATGAAGGTGTAAAATTAATGAAATTAAAGATCAATGATAGTGTAAAACGGATCAATGATGATGGTGGTGTAAAACAAACATGCAAACTGAAAAAATGAGATGAATGGTGAAGGATGCATTTGGGGATTTAGGGTTTAAAGATCCCAATGTATTTTGGATGAACAGTTTCAATACGTAAATCTATTTTTGCTTTTGTTTTTTAATGCAAAAAAGGTAGGAACTTGTGTTAAAGTCTGAACCAACAGATTAATCCAATGGTGGATATTGAGCAAAGTCACATGACTTTTCCCACCAAAAAGTTACTGAATCCGGATCCTATTGACGGAAATAAGGGGTACTGGCTGTCTTTTAGATCTATCATAACATTATTGACGGATTTAAACCCGTCGGTAATTTAATGTCATGTGCAACTGTCTTGCATCATCGTTATTGATGGAAAAATCCGTCACTAATCTAAGGTAGATTGGTCATTAATAGTACTGACGGATTTATCTGAGAGCTTTTTCTACATTACTGAGGGTTTATACCGCCAGTAATTACTGAAGGTCTAAATTCCTCAGTAATGCAATTTTCAATTCATTGGTAATTATGGGAATTCTTGTAGTGCAAGTATACTTGTAATAAAATATTACTAATAGACAAGAAGAACATAAAAATGATCCAAGAGCACCCACATCCATGCCACCCATATAAGTGGTATAAATGGGTCTCATTGAATACATTAAATTACTTAACACTTTTCAATTATTTAAACCACTCAACTACATTTTGTGAATATTCATGCCACTCTTTTAAAACTTTAAATGGGTCCCACTAGTCTTACAACATATTCATAATTTATATTTTTGATCATTTTAATTTAAAAAGTAACACTCAAAAAGCACCTTTTATTATAAAAGAACAAAAAAAACAGACAAAGCCACCGTAGCTCTGCATGGATACAGGGCCAAATATTACCACCCAAAGAAACTCAATTAGTGGTGTTCATTCTGACAGGCTCTGTTCATATATGCAAATACCACGCCTGATGTTTATGCTCTAAGGGAATCAGAAAATATGCAATCATAGACGATCCCTAAAAAAGACATCTCTTAGAAACAAAGAAAATTTCTCATCGGTCGGAAGTTTTCCA
Organism: Medicago sativa; assembly: GCF_051527215.1. Taxonomy (NCBI): domain Eukaryota; kingdom Viridiplantae; phylum Streptophyta; class Magnoliopsida; order Fabales; family Fabaceae; genus Medicago; species Medicago sativa. The sequence continues at coordinate 9,662,892 of NC_140753.1, forward strand.
AACCATAACATCCTAGGTCAGGGAAGAATGAATGTCAATGAACAGCCTAATGCTCCAAAAGAGAGACTTCATGCGTAATGTTTGATATGTTCACTCTTGTATCGGATATTGTATTTGACATTTCTAATTTTGGACTTCTTCTTCTTTCGACGACTCTTCGACACGTAAGATGTGAAACTTGTATTAGTAATATTCTCTTTGGTATTTCTAGAGTCAAAACTTCCTAGAGAATTGCAATTTCTTTTTAAGCAACGCTACTCAAAATTGGATGTGATGGTGACACTTCAAGTGGCGTCTCTGAAACAATTTCTTGTTCATGCTCAATATCATTAGAAACATTAGAAACATGATGCTGATGCATGTCATTCTCCGAGCCAGTGTCATCAACATCCTAATTCTTCTCAAATTCATCTTTAACACCATCAATAACCTGATGTTGTTCCCTATATCCTTCCCAGTCTCGGGTGTCCCAAAGCTGATCTATACAGTTTCATCGGCATTAAAATTAAGATATGTGTAAGATACATTTATTTCTTTTTATCAAGGACACTTATGTAATTTGATAAATATACTTCTTTTTACTCACATTTTTTTACGAGCACTGCGGTGCGAAATAGGAAGTGCGAAATTCAACGAAAGTGCAATTCAGCACGTTACTTGCATTAATCTTACTAGAAACATACTAATATAACTTCTCTTTTCATGAATACACGGATGGTTGCTTAAAATTAGTTTTTTTAATAAAAAATAATAATTCAACCCTCACATTTTTGGTGGAATACATGGAAGAATTAGGGACTGTTTGGTAACACCCAAAAAAGAGCTTATAGCTTATAACTGATAGTTTATAAGCTTGTCTGACAAAAAAAGCTCTGTTTGGTAACGCTTTTTTACAACGAGCTTATAACTTATTTCAGGAGCTTATAAGCTATTTTTCAGAAGCTACTTCAAGTAGCGTTTGAGCTTATAGCTTATAGTGTCTCACTTTTAATTCCAGTTTTACCCTTATTATTTTAATTAAAATCCACTTTTACCCTTAATAATAATAATATTACTTATATAATTTAACGTACAACATCGAGTGGGCACTTCAAATTAATATACGATTTTTTTTATAGCAATTTCTTTTTCTAAAAAAATGTTATCGTTGTATATATATATATATATATACAACTTGTCCCTTCAATATATATGCATCTTTGTTTTTTTCCTTTAGCACTTTTTTTTTTTTTTTTTATCTTATGGGTATATTATTTTGTATTTTGATTTAAAATAAAACTTTACACTTTAATTTTTTATAAAGTATAAAAACTGAAATAATTCAAAATAAAATTTTAGGAAAAAAAGAAACTAATTTAATGATATATAAATACTTAAATTACCAATTTTTTAAAAAACAAGAATTTTTCAAATATCTAAAATACTATTAGTTAATATAGAATTTATTACGAATCAGGAATGTTCTTTTATGTCATTTTATATTTATCAGCTAGTTGAACCGCTAATTTTACCAAACACTTTAATTAGCTTATCAACTATAAGTCATCAGTCATCAGCTATCAGCTATAAGCTATCAGCCAGCTTATAAGTTATTCGCTGTTTTTACCAAACAGAGCCTTAGCCTTTCGTCAAAATTAGTTGGTATGTTTTTCGCACCAACAAGCATTAACCTTTTTTTACAAGAACATTTTTTTTTATACAATATACTCTTCTTATTACTTTATTATTTTTTTACAAAAACAAAACGATATTCATTCATTCATTTTAATTGATAGAATACATTAGATACAAGAATATATAATTTTAAGATAAATAGTTCCTTAATTTAAAATCTTCAAAGAATATCCTTAAAACATTTGTTAGCAAGATCCATTTTATAAATAATATCTTCATAATATTTTTTTTTTGAGGAATTTCTTCATGATACTTTTTTTTTTGACAAATTCTTCATGATACTTGTTAACCAATACAATAATAGCCTTAATTAACGAAGAATGTTAACCATTGCCCTTGGGTCATTGGTAAAGTACTAAAATAAGTAACTTTGCATTGAAAAGTAGTGTAATTATTGTTAAGAAAAAAGTAAAGACTTGTATTTTCAAGACAAAGTTTCTATTAATAAAATTCTTGACCATTGCCATTAGGGCATTGGTTAGCAAAATCCTATGGTGGGCGGAGTTGTAAGAGTTGAAATTGAAAGTTGAAACAAACGAAATGCAAGTTGGATGAGCATGAATCACATCACATAAATGTGTGGGTATACCCTAGGGAATCTGGGTAGGGACAAGCTAGGAATCTTCTCCAATACGTTGGGCTCTCATTGTCGTACGTATTGTTGACATCCTTTCTTAGGGGTCCAGGTGCCCTACCAATGAATGCTTCAGCTTACGTTGTTGCAATCGAACGGTGGTGGATAAGGGCCATATTAAGATCCAACGAAGAACATTCAACAGAGTGATTATAATTATCACGGGCCTATATGACGGTGACAGCGCCGCCAAGATGTTTCACGATGACGATGATGTGTTTCTCTTTCTCTGTTTAGAGGGGGCCGTGGGGAAATGAATTTCTTCATTTTCCTTAGACTAATTTTACAAAACAAAATAAAAGAAAATAAGTGATTTGTAAAAATTAAATAATTATAAATTGTAAGAAAATGTTTACCGCTTTCGTTATTATTTATTAATTACAGGTCTCTTTCTTTTTTTTTTTTGAGGAATTACAGGTCTCTTTTAAAATATGTATTCGTTTATTCTCAAATTTTTTGATACCTTTATTGTTCCCTTTAGTTAAGAGACCCTTATAGAAATATTTTTTTTCTGCCCCTATCACAAAAAAAAATGTTATGTCTGCCCCTAGTTGAAAATTAATGTTACAAATACCCTTGTTCTTCTTTTAAGTTGGCGAGCATGACCTTTTTTCAACAATTCTCTGCAACTTGCAGGTTCTGTCTGAATTAAGTTGGCGAGCAGGTTTTTTTTCCGTTCCTTTTTAAGTGTCTCTTTTGGAGAAAATTTTTGTTCCTATTTAACTGTCACTTTCAAAGTTCAATGCATCATTAAATGTTGTTTTACCAATATTATCCTTTGTTATTTATTGCGGAGAGAGAAATATATGAAATGAAATGTTAAATTAATAAGGTCATTATAGTAAAAGTATGACTTATTGCATCAAAAGTAGAAACAATTATTGATTGTCTTGGTTTGTGTAAAATATCAAAAAGTGACAATTAAAAAGGAAGTTTTTTATTCATGTTCTTTGTTTGAATTGGCGAGCAAGCCATTTTTTATTTGTGTTCTGCTTGTAAAATGGCGAGCATGCCATTCCTATTTATTTGTGTTCTACCAGGAAGCATGCCATTTCTATATTATTTTTTTGAAAGATTGCATTTCTATATTTTCAAAGGCGAACATGCCATTTTTTTCTATATTTTTTCCTTTTTTTTATTTCGGTCTAACTTTTGTTTTCTTTTTGTTTTACAATTTTTTTTTATTAAAAAATCACTTTTCTTGAATTTAAAAAATAACCTAAAATAATTTTTTTAATTAAGCATTTACCAAAAATACATTAAAATGAAACGTTGTTACAAACTTAAAACATCTATTACATTTACCTTATCTTAATTTTGTGTCCATGAGTACTACATCCAACCAGTCATATTCGCAGGAATTGTCCAACTGTTAATCATCAGTAGTTAATTTATTTCGTAATGTATTTTATTCCGAATTATCTTAATATAATTATTATTATTATCATTTCACTTGTGTATTTATTAATACTTTTTAATTTTTTTAATTAAAAATATTTATATACAACGTAGGATAAACGATGATCGCAACTCCATTAAAGAATAATAATACAACGTATTCATTAAATTAGATGAACCTTCTTTCAATTTTTTTTTTAAATTAGATGAACTTAAAATGGCATGCTCTGCAATTTAAATATGGAACCATGGCAGCCAAATAAAAATGGCTTTGCTCGCCATTTCAATCCAAGAACATCAAAAAAAAATTAAAAAAGAATTGATCGCCATTCCATATGCAGAACTTACATAAAGTTCTGAAAAAGCCTGCAAGCTTGCCGAAGAAGTTGAAAAAATGCTGATGCTCGCCAAGTTAAAAGAAGAACAGGGGCATTTGTATCAATAATTTTGAACTAGGGGTAGACATATCAATTTTTTTGGTGATAGGGGCAGAAGAAAAAAAAATTCGACCCTTATACATGAAAAGTCTTCAAATTTCAACTCTACCGGTTATCGGATTTCATTTATACCCTTATTAAATACTCTCCCCGTCCCGCAATACTTGACCTATTTGAAGAAAAAAAATTGTCCCACAATACTTGACCTTCTCAAATTTTTAAGCTTAGTTTGACAAGTTTACCCCTTATAAAATACTTTTTGTGGTCTCCATGTAAAAGTTTGTAGTGGAACAAAGAAAGTAATCATTACTTAAAAGTTAAAAATAATAATAAGGGCAATTCAGTAAAAATATCATTCTCTTTCTTTCATATTTACACTTTTCTTAATCTGTGTGAAATGGTCAAGTAGGTCAAGTATTGCGAGACGGAGGGAGTAAAATTTATGATAACAACAAACACCCCGTGCAAGTTAGGGATGTTCACGGTGCGGTTTGGTTCGGTTTTGAGATTAAAAGTCATCCGAACTACAAGATAAAAAATATGCGGTTTGGTTTAGTTCGGTTGACTTTTAAAATAAAATCTGAACCAAACCAATATGGTTTGGGTTGGATTGATTTGTGCGGTTTTTATCGAGACAATTTGAATTTTTGTTTTCAACTTTAAAATCAAGTTAAAAAGATAAAACACAACATATTTCCAGCAATGTTTTCAAAAGTGTTTTAAATTTCATCTAACAATATTCCCAACGACGTAAACCAAATTAAAAATGTGTGAAAAAAAATAATATTATTCTGTAATGAATGCAATTACTAAGATTTTATCATTCTCTAAAAGTTCAAGTAACACATAAAAATATTTGAGAAATAAAAAGTAAAGAAGAAACATAAGAGAAAAAAAAATGTCATTTTATAGAAGTTTTCATTGAGTTTGTATGAGTATTGGTTTGGGTGACATATGTTTAATTAGTGTTTTTCTTATGTTGCGGTTTGGTTTGGTTTGGTTTGTGTTGGTTCAGTTGGTTAAATAAAAACCGCAAACCAAATCAAATCATACGGTTGAGTAAGAAAATGATCTGAATACATCCGAACCAAATGCAGTTTTTTGCAGTTTCGATTTGGATTGGTTTGATTTTGAACACCCCTAATACAAGTACCTTAGATATATAATCCCTTTGTCTTATTTTAATTGTCTCTTAAAGGTTGCTTGCGATTCTTAAGAAAGTTACTTGTTGGATTGATTTTAATAAAATTAGTATCATTTATTAAATCATTTTTATTAATTGTAGTTATTGAAGTAGTTAAGTGGAATGAAATTCAATAAAAGAGATATATTAATAAAAAATAAATAAAATGAGACGGAGAGAGTTCGTGTATTTGCAAGTAATTGGTTTAGGAGACTTACTGGTAATCGATCATCGACGAAATATTAATTATAAGGATAGTCTAATCAACCATTGTACTACGAAGATGGTTTTTGGAAAGAAAAAAAAAAGAGATTATAACTCATTTGGTTGAGTTAACGGATTAAGAGTTAAAAGTTCATCCTCTGAATTGCGACAAAGAAAAAAATATTAACATAAATGAGTAATTAACATAGCAATATTTGTCTTAAAAAAATAATAATAGAATCATTGATACAAAATTTTAATACTCTTGGTATGTGCGATTTTTTAAACTAGTCTCTTATATAAATTAATGGAAGGAGTATTTTTTTTTTTTAAGAAATCAAAATGGAATATATTAAAACCACAAGAATATCCCTCTAACATAAGGTGTACCGAAAAGATAATCAATAATTACAACAAAGTTTCACCGGAAATGATACTGAAAACAAAGACGGTTAACCAATACCCAAACAATTAAAGGGATTTTGGCACCAATCTTGAAAGCTATAGTAAGATGTAACATAATAAGCTTTAAACGAAGAGAAGGAAAGAAGCTTGATAATTTCCAAAAGCTGAGATGGAATGTTTTCTTTTGCACAGAAGATCCTAATGTTCCTTTCCTTCCAAATTACCCAAGTGCTTGCAAACCAGATTAAATACATAAAGGAGCACCGGGATTTAGCGATACCTAAAGAAATGCCGAACTGAAGATAATGATCTGAGATGGTTAAAGGGTTAACCGAGGAAACACCTAACCAAAGATGAACCAACTGCCAAACCTGACCAAAAACATCACAATGCAAGAATAAGTGATCCGCCGATTCAATCACCCCACAACCAGAGACACACGACTGAGCATCTTTCTGAATGGAAGGAGTATTTGTTTTTTTTTTTTTAAATTGTATCTTAAAACATGAGAAATCAATATAAACATATGTATATGCAGAAGATAATATCACATAGTATTTTTGTCATCGATTATTTTAATGTGTCAAAAAGGATTACGCTTTACTACGGCAAGTTTTTCATGCAATTATGATATTGTTGCTCGTACAATCAAAACCAGATGGTTTAAATTTAAGCTTAGCGTTTTAAATTATATAAAATATAAAATAGAATTTGTCCTTTAAAAAATTATTTGATTAAGATGAGATGATATCGATGTTTCAAATGTGTGAATGTGTGATTAGGTTGATAGATGAGAATCTCATTTCGCACGAATATTTTTGTTTGGTTTTTCATTTTGTACCAATATGATATTCAAATTTATTAGAAATATAAAAAATATAGCATTTAAGTATGTTTTAGATTAAAAAATTATTTGTAGTACATTTAATTTTTTAAGCTTTTCTTTTGTAATTTTCAACCAAAATGTATATGTTCATTGCGCCGCGCCGTTCTTTGTTTTCCAAAAGGCTACGAAAAAGGGGGTGTGTATTATTGCTTGCGTATTCTTGTAGGCGCCACGGTGCAGAAGATAGTGACATTTTTTTCACTGGTATCTTCTTCAACAAAAGTCTATTAAATAATTTAAATTGACCAAGGAGTATTTGACATTGGTAACGCTAAAGCTGAAACATAGTACGTAATAGCAATTCTTAACGATGAAGCAAGAAGAACATCGACAAACCAATATATGCCCTTTGACTTTAGCAAGAGATATTTCATATTGTTGCACTAAATTACAGCAGTTATATTTTATAAAATTGTTTTACCTCATGAATATTGTTGCGAATTCGATGAGAAAACTCACACCAATAACAACTTGATGTGTGGAGCAAGGGATAATAAAGCAACCAATAATCAAAGTGAATAGAACAGTTATAATCACAAGCCAAAAGTAGAAAACAACACAGCAAGAGAAAAGAAGAAGAGAGAACACAAAGAATCTGTTTACCCAGTTCGGTCCAAATTGACCTAGTCTGGGGGAGAGAGCAGCCCTCCGTTCCACTATATGATGAGTAACGTTACAAAAGAGATGGATTACAAGAATAAGTCTCCCGCCTAATTCTACCCAAATCCCAGCCTCTTCCCGTAACCAAGAGACTCAATCCTAATAGTGTTTCCCAAGGTGAATCAACCCTCAAAACCTAGTGTTTGTTCCAAAGAGACAAACTCTATACAAACCCTAGTTTTGTTGTTGCCTTTCTAAACCCTTGTTTCAGCCCCTTCTATCTCAAAGTTTACACTGATACAATGCCTATATTTATAGTAAAAGAAACTCCCATAAAATTGTACCAAATCTGGCCCAAAAAATACGTTTCTGAAAAATAACAGCACGCAAAATCGGGCCCCGATTTTTACCATTCGGGCGCCGATTTTTCCAGTACCAAACTGCTCCCAAAGACAGCCAAAATCGGGCCCCGATTTTTGCCATTCGGGCCCCGATTTGTACTTTCAGCAAACATCAATTTTTGGCCTCCAAACTCCAATTTTGAGTCACTTTCACAACAAATATTGGTTATACATTTCCGGGTTTGGTGAAGAAAATTTTGTTCTTTTTAAAGAACATAGTGCTACAAAGTAGATATAAACAAATCTGTAAAAAAAAAAAATAGATATAAAAAATGCATGGAACAATTTTTTTTAGTGAAATAGCTTAATTAATGCATGGTCATCGACTGGGTTATTTTGCATTGGTGGTGGCCGGGGTTTGAACCCCAGACCTTGCATATATTATGCATTGTCCATACAAACTGAGTTAAGCTCACGAGAACCATCGACAGGGTTATGATAACCACTTGTGAAATTTTTTTTTTTTAAAAAAAGACTTGAGAAATTTCTATATTTATTTAGGAAAATGATTTTTGAAACGAAAAAAATACAAACACGACACCGTATATTTCTACTGTATTTTTCTTTTCTTCCTCTTCTCTCTTTCATCCCTACTCAGTTTATACTTCCTATCCAGTCATCTTCCTTCCGACCTTGCCGCAACATATACTCTTTGGTCATCTTCCTTCTAACCTCATTGCAACCTTCGCTCTCCGCTTACTCTCTGCAACTGATTCGTCGTTGAGATGGTGCAAAGCATGGACGATGGTGTGAAAGGTGGTGCATGACTCCAAATTTGAAGAGAGCGAAGGTTGTTGGTGAGTGATGGAGCGAAACGTGAAAAGGAGGGGGATAATTCACATAGAAAAAGAAGAGAGGGGAAAGAAGAGAAAAGAATAGATATAGAACGCACACAAGAGAAAGAGGGAAAGAAGAGGGTGTGTAGAGTATTTACAAAACTACCTCTAAGTTTAATGTTGAAATGCTGAAATTATCCCTGATGTCGTATTTGTGTAATTTTTTTTGTTTTTCAATATCCTTTCTCATTTATTTATCAATTACATTTTAGTTTCTTTTCTATAAATGCCTGTCAAAATGTGGTTATACAAAATTATTGGACCGGGAAACCCGGATAAAGGACACAATGCCCTTCGTAAGGGATCAAATAGTCATGAGCGCCCTCCTTAGGGGCCGAAATAGCCTAGGGCACCTCCTATACAGGCATCGCCATTCACACGTTCTAGAAACAACTAGAAACCTCAATACTTATCCGATTCCAAGTAACTTAACGCCTAAGTTAGTGGGCTGACCCGACCCATCTATGAAGACGCCGTAAACGCCTTCCCACGGGGAAGCCGCCTTACCTTAGCGAGGTATGTAACACCCCGTTTTCCCCAACGTAAAAATTTCTTAAATAAAATCAGAGTTTTTCATCATAAAACGGAATGTCACATTCCTTAAAAAACGTAAATGGAATAATAATTTATCCTTCAAAAATATAACAACATAATCTTTAAAATTACTTCCAATAATCATCCTATGGATTATCTAAGGTCTGTACACAATTTCTACATCAATTCAGCAAGTTTTCATCATCTGATCATCAAATCTCTCTCAAAACCCTAATTCTCAAATTCTCACAAACTCTCCCCAACTTGTTAGATGTAATCTAATGATTCAACAACTTAATATTAATGCAAGATAGTCTCACCCTTACCTTAACAAATCGATGGGCAGCCTCTTCTCTTGGTTCTTCTCTCTTCTCTTCTCTTCTCTCTTGTTCTCCTCTTTTCCAAAAAGCGGTTTAACGTAAAACTCTTTCTAACCTAAGCTTCTCTATTTATAATACTAAACGCTCTTCCTAAATCTATTTTGGCCCAACAACTTATTCTTCTTTCTATTCTAACCCCCTTCTTATTTCTCTTACACCTCAAAACTACTCTATTCCTCATAATCTTATTTATTTCTAAATTAAATATATCTCTCCCCCACTTAATAATAATAATACACCAATAACAAATATATCTCTAACAAATAATAAATATATTTCTACACCAAATAACAAATATATCTATAACAAATAACAAATATATTTCTACACCAAATAACAAATATATCTATAACAAATAACAAATATATTTCTACACCAAATAACAAATATATCTATAACAAATAACAAATATATTATGCTAGTAAATACCAACATATAACATAACAAAATATCACATAAATCATGTAAATCATACCAATCATATAAATATATTCTAAAACTAATTAAAATAATTAAATAAAAAGGAGGGCGTTACAACTCTCCCCAACCTAAAAGAATTTCGTCCTCGAAATTCAAGCACAAGAGAAAATAAATTTAATTATTGTTTCTTCAAACAAAACACAAAACCACATCAATGTTAGTCCGTTAAACATGATCACATAATAAAACATAACTACTAACTAAAAAACATGACGACACGACACAACGACTCTTCTACTTGGCCGGACGGACCGACCTGCTCTGATACCAATTGTAACACCCCGTTTTCCCAACGTAAAAATTTCTTAAATAAAATCAGAGTTTTTCATCATAAAACGGAATGTCACATTCCTTAAAAAATGTAAATGGAATAATAATTTATCCTTCAAAAATATAATAACATAATCTTTAAAACTACTTCCAATAATCATCCTATGGATTATCTAAGGTCTGTACACAATTTCTACATCAATTCAGCAAGTTTTCATCATCTAATCATCAAATCTCTCTCAAAACCCTAATTCTCAAATTCTCACAAACTCTCCCCAACTTGTTAGATGTAATATAATGATTTAACAACTTAATATTAATGCAAGATAGTCTCACCCTTACCTTAACAAATCGATGGGCAGCCTCTTCTCTTGGTTCTTCTCTCTTCTCTTCTCTTCTCTCTTGTTCTCCTCTTTTCCAAAAAGCGGTTTAACGTAAAACTCTTTCTAACATAAGCTTCTCTATTTATAATACTAAACGCTCTTCCTAAATCTATTTTGGCCCAACAACTTATTCTTCTTTCTATTCTAACCCTCTTCTTATTTTTCTTACACCTCAAAACTATTCTATTCCTCATAATCTTATTTATTTCTAAATTAAATATATCTCTCCCCCACTTAATAATAATAATACATCAATAACAAATATATCTTTAACAAATAACAAATATATTTCTACACCAAATAACAATTATATCTATAACAAATAACAAATATATTATGCTAGTAAATACCAACATATAACATAACAAAATATCACATAAATCATGTAAATCATACCAATCATATAAATATATTCTAAAACTAATTAAAATAATTAAATAAAAAGGAGGGCGTAACAACTCTCCCCAACTTAAAAGAATTTCGTCCTCGAAATTGAAGCACAAGAGAAAATAAATTTAATTATTGTTTCTTCAAACAAAACACAAAACCACATCAATGTTAGTCAGTTAAACATGATCACATAATAAAACATAACTACTAACTAAAAAACATGACGACACGACACAACGACTCTTCTACTTGGCCGGACGGACCGACCTGCTCTGATACCAATTGTAACACCCCGTTTTCCCAACGTAAAAATTTCTTAAATAAAATCAGAGTTTTTCATCATAAAACGGAATGTCACATTCCTTAAAAAATGTAAATGGAATAATAATTTATCCTTCAAAAATATAACAACATAATCTTTAAAACTACTTCCAATAATCATCCTATGGATTATCTAAGGTCTGTACACAATTTCTACATCAATTCAGCAAGTTTTCATCATCTAATCATCAAATCTCTCTCAAAACCCTAATTCTCAAATTCTCACAAACTCTCCCCAACTTGTTAGATGTAATATAATGATTTAACAACTTAATATTAATGCAAGATAGTCTCACCCTTACCTTAACAAATCGATGGGCAGCCTCTTCTCTTGGTTCTTCTCTCTTCTCTACTCTTCTCTCTTGTTCTCCTCTTTTCCAAAAAGCGGTTTAACGTAAAACTCTTTCTAACCTAAGCTTCTCTATTTATAATACTAAACGCTCTTCCTAAATCTATTTTGGCCCAACAACTTATCCTTCTTTCTATTCTAACCCTCTTCTTATTTTTCTTACACCTCAAAACTATTCTATTCCTCATAATCTTATTTATTTCTAAATTAAATATATCTCTCCCCCACTTAATAATAATAATACACCAATAACAAATATATCTCTAACAAATAACAAATATATTTCTACACCAAATAACAAATATATCTATAACAAATAACAAATATATTATGCTAGTAAATACCAACATATAACATAACAAAATATCACATAAATCATGTAAATCATACCAATCATATAAATATATTCTAAAACTAATTAAAATAATTAAATAAAAAGGAGGGCGTTACAACTCTCCCCAACTTAAAAGAATTTCGTCCTCGAAATTGAAGCACAAGAGAAAATAAATTTAATTATTGTTTCTTCAAACAAAACACAAAACCACATCAATGTTAGTCAGTTAAACATGATCACATAATAAAACATAACTACTAACTAAAAAACATGACGACACGACACAACGACTCTTCTACTTGGCCGGACGGACCGACCTGCTCTGATACCAATTGTAACACCCCGTTTTCCCAACGTAAAAATTTCTTAAATAAAATCAGAGTTTTTCATCATAAAACGGAATGTCACATTCCTTAAAAAATGTAAATGGAATAATAATTTATCCTTCAAAAATATTACAACATAATCTTTAAAACTACTTCCAATAATCATCCTATAGATTATCTAAGGTCTGTACACAATTTCTACATCAATTCAGCAAGTTTTCATCATCTAATCATCAAATCTCTCTCAAAACCCTAATTCTCAAATTCTCACAAACTCTCCCCAACTTGTTAGATGTAATATAATGATTTAACAACTTAATATTAATGCAAGATAGTCTCACCCTTACCTTAACAAATCGATGGGCAGCCTCTTCTCTTGGTTCTTCTCTCTTCTCTTCTCTTCTCTCTTGTTCTCCTCTTTTCCAAAAAGCGGTTTAACGTAAACTCTTTCTAACCTAAGCTTCTCTATTTATAATATTAAACGCTCATTCTAAATCTATTTTGGCCCAACAACTTATTCTTCTTTCTATTCTAACCCCCTTCTTATTTCTCTTACACCTCAAAACTACTATATTTCTCATAATCTTATTTATTTCTAAATTAAATATATCTCTCCCCCACTTAATAATAATAATACACCAATAACAAATATATCTCTAACAAATAACAAATATATTTCTACACCAAATAACAAATATATCTATAACAAATAACAAATATATTTCTACTTTAAATAATAAATATATCTATAACAAATAACAAATATATTTCTACAGCAAATAACAAATATATCTATAACAAATAACAAATATATTATGCTAGTAAATACCAACATATAACATAACAAAATATCACATAAATCATGTAAATCATACCAATCATATAAATACATTCTAAAACTAATTAAAATAATTAAATATATAGGAGGGCGTTACAGGGTAAGGAGAGCAAAAATGAAAACGCCGTAAACGCCTTCCCACAGGGAAGCCGCCTTACCTTAGCGGGGTAAGGAGAGCAAAAATGAAGATGCTGTAAACGCCTTCCCACAGGGAAGCTGCCTTGCCTTAGCGGGGTAAGGAGAGAAAAAATGAAGATGCCGTAAACGCCTTCCCACAGGGAAGTCGCCTTACCTTAGCGGGGTAAGGAGAGCAAAAAATGAAGATGCCATAAACGAATTCCCACAGGGAAGTCGCCTTACTTTAACGGGGTAAGGAGAGCAAAACAAAGTACAAACTTCGAAATAAAATAAAACAATGCAACAACTGGATATACATTGGCAATAGTACTCGAAATAAAACAAATTACCATACAAATTATCACACATTGTCAAAACGCCAAAGAATAACAACAGAAGCAAAAGTTCATATTACCATACCAAGTCAAGATTAACTGATAAGTTAAAAGGATTCAAAAGACACTTAGAGGTACCACGCCGTCTATTACAAAAAGGCATTTAGCCTAAATCAAAAGCAAAGGAAACACTAGAAGACACACCTCCTATCTTGGGGGCTTGTGGACGGGGAAAACCCGGATGGGGGACATAGCGCCCTCTATAAAGAACGATACCACCTGGATATACCCACAAGAAAAGATACACAACAAACTATATCTCCTATCAAGACTAAAACACTCTGCCTTGTCCCAAGGCTCGTGCTTGGGGGACTTGTGGACCGGGAAAACCCAGATAAATGACACAATGCCCTTCATAAGAGCTCAAATAGTCATGAGCGCCCTCCTTAGAGGCCGAAATAGCCTAGGGCACCTCCTATACAGGCACCGGCATTCACACGTTCTAGATACAGCTAGAAACCTCAATACTTATCCGATTCCAAGTAACTTAATGCCTAAGTTAGTGGGCTGACCCGACCCATCTATGACTATAAATACTAACCTTGAGAGCATTCTTAATGCATGACCTAAACAGGCTAAACCTAGTTTTATAGATTGTACTCTCTGCAAGTACAATTATTATCACATATTTTAAACAGGAGTATACATATATCTTAGATCATAATTTTAGTTTCTTTTGAGTATGTTGGCTTTTCAATGTATGCTTGAAAATTTATAAATCAACTTTTGTGATTATAATATGTTTTTCTCTATTACCAAATAAATTTTACGATATCAACAATAAATTGGTTCAATTGGTAAGGTATCTGGATAAAAAAATTCAATTGAGAATCAAGAATTGACCTTGTGTGTTCCATAAGTTCTTTGACGAAAACTAATCAATGATAAGCGACCTTGAAAACTTCTACCTATAATTTGGTAAAAAAAACTTTACATATGTGTTTTTTCTTGGTTTTCGGGTGTCAAACATTGATTACGTTTGAACCTTTTTAACCTTTGATATCTCATTTTTTCTTGGGAAGGGAAAAAATAAGCAAAACCCTTGAGAATCGAGGTCCGGGAGTTGTTTTCGCTACGGGAAGGTGTTAGGCACCCATAACGACTATAGTATCCTATAGGAACCGTCTTTACTTTCTACGCTTTAGTTTTAAATGCTATTTGGAAGTGATATTTACACCTAAGAGCTTACTAAGTCAAGAATTGGAGGGAGAAGAAAGTGTTTGATTTATTTTATTTTATTTGAATTGAAGGAATATTGTTTCCTTGCCTACGTACCCTTTTAAGGGATCAAATCCACCGTAGTTCTCTTCCAAAAATGTTTTTTGTTTTTGTTGGTTGTTTTTAATTTTGAAAATGGAATTTTGAAGAATATGAGAAAGAGGCCTCAAGGGCATAAGATTGTGAAATTGTGAGGTTGGATTAGTTATTTTGCAAAGGAAAGTCAAAGTATGATTAAAATTCATTAAGATTTTTGTTTAAGAAAAGAAAAGGAAAATTCAATGGGATTTGATCCCAAGGTTTATTTAGAAAATCATTTGAGTGATGTTGTTCATGTTTTTTGGAAAAGAGAGTTTTTTCTAAGTTTCAAATCTCCTAAACATGCATCTAAGCATACATATCCTAAACATGCATCTAAAAATATCTATGTGATGTGTGTGCATGTGTCGGTGCTTGTGTCGGTGTACATCATTAGAGTCCATTGTCCTTTACATCATTGGCCTAGATACATGCTATGGTCTTGCAAGGAATTTAAAAGCATAAGGTAAAATACAAGAAATCCTAGGTTTTACACTCTAAATTTTGCATGAATTTTAAAGTGTAAGAAAGATAAAGACCAAGAGTATAAGATGGAGGATGAGATGTCTTATGGAATGCATGAAACATGAAGTAAAGTGGTTAGTAGCATAGGGTATTATAGAATGGAAATTGTAAGCAAAAGAAGGGTTAATAGGCTTTTACCCCCTGTAATATAGGTCAATTTTGGTTTTGCCCCCTAGGGAATTTTTTTTTTAGATTTCGTCCTCGTAAAATGAAGATTTTTTGGTTTTGCCCCCTGAGCCAGTTGAGTCAGCAGAATCTCCTACGTGGCATGCGACGTCAGCAGATTCTGCTGACGTGGCGCGCTGACTGTATAATTATTTTTATTTTTTTATTGGGGCACACGTGGCATTTTTGTTTTTTTTTCTTTAAAATAAAAAAATTAAAAAATTCTGGAAAAATAAAAAATTAATAAAAAATTGAAAAATTTTGGAAAAACGAAAAATTAATAAAAAAAATCTGGAAAAATGAAAAATTAATAAAAAATTGAAAAAAAATATTATAAAATTCAGGAAAATTGTAAAAATAATAAAAATGAAAATAATTGAAAAAATGGAAAAAATCTGGAAAAATGAATAAAAATAAAAAAAATCTTGAAAAATTTAAAAAATCTGGAAAAATGAAAAAAATAAAATAATCTAATAAAATGAAAAATAATTAAAAAATTCTGGAAAAAATAAAATTTTGAAATTTTCTAAAAAAATTAAAATTCTGGAAAAATAAAAATTTTCGAAATTTTAATGAAAATTCTGGAAAAATGAAATTTTATTGAAATTTTTTTGAAATTTTCGAATTTTTGAAATTTTCATTAGTATTTCTCAAAAATTTTCTGGGAATTGTGGTGTATTTATAAACCGAGAATAAGGGAAAAAATACACTGAAAAAACCGTATTTTTCGAAATTTCAAAATTTTCATTAGTATTTTTTCCGGAAATTTTTGTGTATTTATAAACCGGGAACTTTTGTGTATTTATAAACCGAGAATAAGGGAAAAAATACACTGAAAAAACCTAAGCTCGACATATATACTAATCAAAATTTCGAAATTTCAAAAAAACGAATGAAAATTTCAAAAATTTCATTTTTTTAAAAATGATTAATCTTTTTAGTTTTTATTGAAAATTTCGAATTTTTTTTAAATATTTTCCAGAATTTTTTCATTATATTTCATTTTATTAGATTATTTTATTTTTTTAATCATTTTTTATTTTTATTAATTTTTCCAGATTTTTTAAATTTTTTCAGATTTTTTTATTTTTATTAATTTTTTCCAGATTTTTTTTATTTTTTCCGTTTTTTTTCAATTTTTTTCATTTTTATTAATTTTTCAATTTTCCAGATTTTTTTAATATTTTTTTCAATTTTTTTATTGATTTTTCATTTTTCCAGAATTTTTTAATATTTTTTTTTAAAAAAAAAACAAAATGCCACGTGTACCCCAATAAAAAAAAAATTATACAGTCAGCGCGCCACGTCAGCAGAATCTGCTGACGTCGCATGCCACGTAGGAGATTCTGCTGACTCAACTGGCTCAGGGGGCAAAACCAAAGAATCTTCATTTTACGAGGACGGAATCTAAAAAAAAAAAAATTCCTAGGGGGCAAAACCAAAAGTGACCTATATTACAGGGGGGTAAAAGCCTATTAACCCGCAAAAGAAACACAAAAAAAAACTTGGCAAAAAGTAATGAAACCCTTAACCTAAAAGTGGCAAGATATTCCTAAAACTTATCATAATATCAAAACAAGTGTATGACCTATAATCTTCACATCATGTCAACTTTTCTAAAGGTTTTATTACATTCAATAATGTGAGGATTGTAAGGATACACTCAAGTCAATAATCATGATATGTTTTAGACATATTTTGGCATTTTATCTTCACAAACCAATATTAACATGACTTGTAAAACAAGCAAACACATACAATATATTCTCATGCAAGAAAAAACACTTCAAAACAGTAAGAAATCCATTGCAAATTCACACTTCAACAATCAATATCATGTATCATGATTGGGGATCAAGAACATGCACCTTTCCCAATTTTTTTAATGTAAAGTATCACAAAATAGCAAGAAAAGTAACACATTATTTTTTTTTTATCAATTCTTTGATATGCAAAATCATCACAAAAATATCACAAAACTAACAAGAAATATACGTGAAGATTTTTAGAATTTTAAAGGATTTTTAGATGCACAACTTCACAAATTCTAACAAAAATAGTAAACAATTAGCAAGAAATTCCACATATATTTTCCCTCAGGTTTTACACATAACAACACCACAAGAATATCAAGAAAATTGTCAAGAACATGTAGAAAATTTTTAGGAATTTTTATCAAAGTTTTTGAACATATAAGGGTACAAACAGCAAGAAACAGTTTTGAAATAGTAAAAAAATAATGAAAAACGAAATCCAGTACAAGCAACAGGCCCAAGCCCACACACACATGGATCCTGGATCATCAGGGAGCTTGTGGAACGTAGGATTGATCCAGGAACACTAACCCTAGATCTAACGGTGGAGAATCAAGGCCCAGGGGTGAACCAGACTGGTTCAAACGAACCGGTCTGGTTCATGCACCTATATAAGTGCAACAAACCGGTCTAAGGTCATTTGCACTCTTCGTTCTCTCTCTTCTCTCAAATCTGGTGAGAGAAGCTCTCACTTCTCTCTAAGATTCCGTCGTCTTCTCCGACGGACTTGTCCACCGCCGGTGACGGAACCCTAATCCTCTCCGATCTACATGGATCCAAGCCCTAAACTAACCTATTTTGCATGTTGGTTTCAAATACGAGCTTAGATTTGAGAAATAAACGGTGGAACTCTGTGGATCTACGTTTTGATGTTTCGGTTTTGAATCTTTTTCAATCTTTTTTCGAAAGAACGGGTTCTGGAGTTTGTTGATCTACTTCGTTTCACCGTTTATTTTTGTTTATAAGCCTTCGATGAAGATTTGAAATAGAAACGAGGAGGTTTTTGTGAGTTTACCTGTTGGAAACTGGAGATTCGAACCAAAAGGAAGGTGAGAAGGATGTTGAAGCTTCCTCTTCATCTCTGATGTATATTTTGATTCAAACTTCGAAAATAAATCGAAGTTTCTTCGTCTTCTCACTCTTCGTCTTTTCGAACTTTTCTGGTGCTTGATTCTCTTCCGTTTCCACTTCGATCCTCTTCCTCTCTTCTTAAATCCTCCGTGATCGCGTTGGATTCGTCACCATTGGTGATGAATCTACGCTAGAATTGCGAAGGTGCAAATTCTATGATGAAGATTCCTCAGAGAATCTCTGAGAATTTGTAAATTCGAACTGATTTTGTGAAATACTTGTTGAATTGATTTTGGCGTGATGAAATTGATACGAATTTTGTGATGAATTGAGGTGGATTTTGGTTCTGGACGGTTAGGGTTTAGAAATTGGGGATGAAGTTCTTCATGAACTTCATCGTGTTCTTGGATATTTTATGGGTTTGATTTGTTTGATTCTGGAGAGAGAAATGGAAAGGTGTTTATGTGAGTTGGCAATTGGTGATTGATTCCCCTTTTTGTGCATTGATGAGTTGGCGTCTATGTATAGGCCAGGTGTGATATTCTGAACCAATGAGCTACTGACACCTGTGCTGGACTTTGTTTGATTCGAACTTGGACAAATTATGACTTTAGGGACCTTTCTGCAATTATTAATAATGGAAGGACTAAAAAAGAAAGAAAGAAAAAAAAACAACAAGGACTAAAAATGCAATTATTAGAAATTTTAGGACTAAAATGAAAATTAAAATAAAATTGAATTAAAATTGGTAAATGAAAATAACGTAAAGTGAAACGATTAAAAATAACAAAACGGACTAAAACGAACCAACTACTAAATGAGGTACTTTAAAGCAACCTCTCTCTGTCAAAATTTCCTGTGAAATAACCAAAATGCCCCTAGGGACTAAAATGACTCAAAATGTCTCAGATGCAATTTTTAAAATGGTTTTTTAACAGGGAATTAAGGCAAGAGTTTATATAAGCAAATTAAAAGACTCAGAGACAATTTTTAGAGATTAAACAGAGTTTTAACACAGGGAATGACTAAAATGCCCCTAGGGGCTAAACTGACTCAAAATGACTTCAAATGTAATTTTTGAAATGGATTTTAACATGGAATTGAAACAAAGACTTATAAACCAATTGAAAAGATTCAAACAATTTTCAAGGGCCAAAATGAGTTTGAATGCAGGAAACGACTAAAATGCCCTTTTTCATGAATTTTGCAAATAATATTGAAATAAAATGCAGAGAGATATGCAATTGATCAGAGACAATTCAAATGACTTGAAATGCAAGAAAAATGTTTTTGGATGACTTGGAATGCAAGAAAACATAGACAAATACACAGTTGAAAAGATTTTTAAAGCTAAATTGAGAGATAAAGCAGAGTAAAATGTCAGTGTAAACAATAGCAAATTAGCAATTCTTCAAGAATAATAGACATATATTCAAGATGGAAAAATATTTTGAATAAGTATTTTTAGGTCCAAAATTAGGGTATAACAATATGGTTTTCCAAGCATTTTAAAAATATCTTGTACACATATCCAACAAAAGAGATAGGTCTAAAACCCGTCAAAGATTGAGGACTTATCTTCATTGAAATCAGAGCTATAAATGTGATATTTAACCTACTCACCGATCTTCCATTGTTATGGAACTCTTGAAGAACTTTGAAAAATCTTTAAGCATTTCTACAAATTCTTTTAATAAACAAAAATTTACACCATCCGAACTTGGACTCTTGAAGCTATATCCCAAACTGTGTATTTAACTTCCTCCAAGGAAAATTTCGAGATAAGGAAACTTCATTTGTGACAGAAATATGAATCATATAAAAGTTTTTTTTAGGGGTATGAATTATAAAAGTCAAGTATTTTAGTTTATAGTGGGTTATAATTAAAATCCGAGGCAGTGCATCATTATAGCATTTTACCTTTGTTTTGATGGACAACAATTCTTTTACTATTTTTTAAAGGAATTCTTTTACCTTTTCGATACAATGTTCTTTAAACTCTAAATTAGTACTATTTTGATATAAAAAAACTCAAAATTACTATAAACTAGCTGAAATATTTTATGAAACAACCTTGAATGAAAGGGGTAAAGTCCAGGAAAGTATTATCATAAAAAGAAAAGTCCATGAAAGTGCTTTGGTAGTCAATTGAACAGTGGTCTCGGTAGTGACTTTGCCATGCCCATGCCACTTTTCCCAATCAAACCTCGAGATTGGGCATGCTTATTTTAGATATTTTAAATAAATTTGTAGCACTTTTTTTCATTGTTACTAGTATGTATTTTTAAGAAATTACTCTTTGATTTATTATTTTTTAACTATTTTTGAAGTATTATTGTCTTAATATACAATCTTTAACTTTTTACTAAATTATTTATAAAAATTAAATACCATCATACTGATCATATAAACATATATTTTATGATATTAATATATTTTTAAATTTATTTATGGAAGAATTACAAAAATAACGACACATGATTTTTTTAACTGAGAATAATATTGAAATAAGATAACCATATGGTTAACATTTTCTGAAATTAAACAATATATTAATTTTAATTTAAGAGATCGATATTGGTATATTTTAACCAATTAATATGACAAAATCTTCATATTCAAATGATTAAACTAATTTACACAAAAAGGACTAATCAATTCTTATTCAAATGATAAATATTTTCTCAAGAAAATTTAGAAAGTCAAATTCATTTTTTTTTTTTTGTTTACAAGATCAAATTCAACTTTGTTAGGAAGACATAACAAATAATTCACGGAGGCATATAAGAATGTCAAAAAAGTCTAACAAACAATGATTAAAAAAATATTGAATTGATGAAACTATTTTCTTTAAAAACCATTGCAATAACCTTTTGACTCATTATCTTATTTTTAAAAAATTAAGAAAAGTAAAAATTACCTTATTATAAGATTAAACATCGAAAATTGCCTTTCAGCAACATTCAAACTTGTTTTTGACCTTTTGATGATTAAAAAAATAATATAAAATAATTAGAACTCATTTACTTTTTATAATTTTTTTTAGGCGAATTGGACTTTAGAGATCGACTAAAATCCGAACAACCACAAAAGTCGATAAACATTAACAAAGTAGTAACATATCATATGTCAAAAAGACCTCACACTGGTAGCGGATGTTAAATATCCAAGTGAGGATAAGTTATCTTATTAATTTTTTAGAAAAGAAACTCATTTATTAATATCATAGTAATAAATAAAAGTATATGAGTTTAATTAATTAACCATGGTGGTTCTTCTTTTACCACACGAAAAATTTCATAGTTAGTGACAACAAAAACCAACCATTCATTTTCATTTTCATTTCATATATTGATTCATCTTATTGTAAGTAAGCAGCATCCCAAAAAATTCGGTTCAACTTCTTATGGGTTCTTCTCTTCCATGGACTTTCTTCAAACCCTAATCTTCTTCTTCTTCAACCCTTTCTCCATGTTCAGCCTCAGCCGCCGGTACCACTTTTATCTCTTCTTCCACCATTTCTTTCTTTTTTCAATCAATTTTCAAACTTTTTCATTTTCTTCAACTTTATCACCGTCTTTTCTTTAATGGGTATTTTTTATTTTTACTTTTTGTCAATTTTTTCTTCATTTTTTCATTTTCAGTCCTTCACTGTTCTATTTGTGTCATCTATGATATATGGTTTGAGTAAAGATACTTTCTTTTTTAGTTTTTTTTTTTTTGAGAGCGAAGAATACTATGATTAATTTCATTTGAAAAATCTGGGTTTACGGTTAAGGTTACGCAAAAATGGTTTATTTAAGTGTTTATTTATGGTATATTTTGTTTCCTTACTTATTTTTGTTTACAAAAATTATATTTTTCTTATTATAGATGATTGGTTTTAAGCAAGGTTGGTATGATAATTAATTAAACTTTTCATTTTACACATAGGTGGGTGATAAGGGTTCTTGTCTTTTCTATTTCTAGCATGTTAAGCTGAATTCCTATAATTGGTTCCTATCTTTGTGTACATGCTGTTTATTTATTTACTTTTGGCATTATATGCTGCTTAATCTAACGTATGTAACACATGGTGCTTGTGTCAAGAATGGAATTACTTGTTTTGTAATCAATGCTGTGTGAAGTGTAACTGCAATTTGTTAAATTAAATTTTGGTAGCTTAGTAACTGGGCCATTTCAATTTTTAAACATTACCCTTTTTGTGTGCAGCCTTTTGCTATTTATTTATAAATTAATGTAAGGTTTTGTTAAATTACATTTCTCTCAAAATGTCTTTTCATTTTCTTTTGGAGCCAAATCAAATTATGAATAGGAAAATATTTGGTTACTTGACATTTTTATGTTTGTAGAAATGTGTGTATTATTTTCATATTTAATTCATATGCACCGTCAGTTAAATATTTTTTATGCTGTGAATCGATTGTAACTCTTAGATCATTAAAAACATTAAATTTGATCATATGTTTGGTTGTGATTTTGTTACAGTGTATCAAAATTAAACACATTATTTTCTGGCAATGAAAGCATTCTGTGCTATAATTGTTTTTTATGATGTGAAAAAATCTAACATGTATTTGTGGTTTGAATAGGGGATTGTTGCAGCTGGCCAGAAAATTCACTTGTCATGTGGTTCTGTCATTAATCTTATATTACTTTGTTGCGAATGGATTATGCTCTGTGAATGGCGTACAAAATTCACCAGACTATGATGCCTGTGCATCTTTTGAGAAAAGTTACCATTTTGATTCTTCAGACACCGTCGTTAGTGACTCTCGTTTAGGCCACGGGTTTCCAGCTGCTCACAACCGTTTTGGAAATGTGTGTCCAAGCAGCCATTTGTTTTGCTTTCCTTCATTGTTGTATGGGTTTTTTCGCGACGATAAAATTAAAAAGGAAGCGTCTGTAGAAGAATCTGGTAGTCAGTTCAAAAGTCCACATTGTGTAGAATTAGCTCAAGATAGTTTGCAAGCAATTAACAAAAGCTGGTCATCTGACTTTGGTGTGTTTAGGCTACTTAGTGGAGGGGTTATCTCGTGTTCTCTGAACTCGAAAGAGGGATTGAATGAGGTACCGTCTCTTCAAACTGAGATTGGTAGTAAAAATGATATTTCCTCGTGCGGAGGCTCTTTACTTAAGCTGAAGTCAAAACATATTCGGCCAAAGACCTCCGAAGTATCGACTGAATCAAGTTCCTTGGATGGTTCTGTCTCACCTAATATAAAGATTGGCCCTACTGTGTTGGACTGGGGTCAAAAGTATTTATATTCTTCTTCAGCAGCTTTTTTAACTGTGGCGAATACGTGCAATGAGAGCACATTGCACCTCTATGAACCATTCAGCACGGATTTACAGTTCTACCCCTGTAACTTCAGCGAGTTTTCGCTAAGGCCTGGTGAATCAGCTATAATTTGTTTTGTTTTCTTCCCCAAGAGTCTCGGCTTCTCATCAGCAAGCCTGATTTTGCAGACAAGTTCTGGTGGATTTGTAGTAGAGGCTAAAGGACATGCTACCGAGTCTCCTTTTGGAATTCAGCCATTATCGGGGGTGGAAATCTCTCCTGGTGGAAGATTGAGCAGGAGTTTTTCGTTGTTCAATCCCTTTGATGAACCGCTTTACCTGGAAGAAATAACTGCTTGGATATCAATATCTTTGGGGGATAATTATTCTGTTGAAACTGAAGGAATTTGTAGCGTAAATGATTTTCAGGTTTTTGATACTCGTCTCTCCCCAACCGTTAAGGATCGTTTGGTTGTGAGGAGTAGTCAAGTAGGGTCACCAGTAGTAGCAATTAGGCCACATAGGAAGTGGAATATCGGTCCACATAGCTCTGAAACTCTCTTCGAGATTGATATTACAGTTGGATTTGAGGGAAAAATCTTTGGTGCATTTTGTTTGCATTTACTGAGATCCTCACAAGACACATCTGATACTATTATGGTTCCTATTGAAGCTGAAGTTGATAGTCGTTCTGCCTCTGACACTGTTGGTAAATTTGTTTCAGCAACTCTTGAGGGTCTTGCCACATGTGATAGTGGTGAAATTGCTATCACTATCTCTCTAAGGAATGATGCCTCTTTCATTTTAAGTTTTGTTAAAGTTCTAGAAGTTGCCGACGTGGAGCTTTTCCATATCAAGTACAAGGAAGGTTTATTGCTTTTCCCTGGTACCGTTACACAAGTTGGCATCATTTACTGTAGTCACCTTCACTTGGATTCACCTAAAGTTTCCGACTCCCGAGAGAACTGTAAACTGTCAATTCTGACAAATGACTCGAGTAGTCCTCTGATTGTGATTCCATGTGAGGATATATTATATATTTGTTCTGAACATCACAGGCTTTCATCTGCTGGAGTAGAAGACAAGTCTAAACATATCGACGCTCGCAATAGGAGGGAAGGGTATGTCAGCAGAAGCATGCAATTGCCACCAAATGTCAAGGTATGTTAATTTTACTCTCCTTCATTTCCCATTCATCGCAAGTTGTTCTGCGTCTGCATGTTCATAATGCACAGCAATGGAATTCACATATCATATTGGAATTAAGTTTACTTACTTTTCTTTAAATTATCCATTGTTGAGTATACATCTATTGATATTTCCAATTTCGAATAATCATTAAAACATTACTATCTGCTGTTTTTGTATAAAGGTTTTAGAGACAACAGTAGACGAGCTAGTTCTTGAAAACTGGAAGTCTCAAGGAACAATGAGTGGCATGTCGGTACTTGAAGACCGAGAGATGCTATTTCCAATGATTCAGGTCGGAAGTTATGTCTCTAGGTGGATCACTGTGAAGAATCCAAGCCAACGTCCAGTTATGATGCAGCTTATCTTGAATTCAGGAGAACTAATTAACGAGTGTAAGGGACTGCATGATTTATTAAACCCTTCTTCTTCTGGCAGTTTGGTCGTCAATGAAGGTGCTACTCCAACAAAGTTTGGATTTTCAGTACCAGAGAATGCTCTGACCGAGGCTTATGTGCATCCTTACAATCATGTAACTTTAGGGCCAATTATTTTTTATCCATCTGATCGTTGCAGCTGGAGTGGTTCAGCATTGGTAAGAAACAATCTTTCAGGTGTTGAGTCAATACCTTTAAGAGGATTTGGAGGGTTGCTTTCTCTAGTTTCTCTTGATGAGAGTTCTGAGCATGTTCATAGTGTAGACTTTGATCTTAAAATGCCTAAGCTGCTCAATTTTTCTCTTCCCTACTCTCTACTTCACACAAAAGAGACAACTTCTCTCTGTTCACAACCTTTAGTGAAAGAGTTATATGCCAAGAACACGGGAGACTTGCCCTTGGAGGTTAAAAGTATCCGAGTTTCTGGGAGAGAATGTGGGTTGGATGGATTTAAGATTCTTAATTGTAGGGGTTTCACTCTTGAACCGGGGGAGTCAGTCAAACTTACGATGTCATACCAAACCGATTTTTCTACAGCTTATGTGCATCGGGACCTTGAACTTGCATTGGATACTGGTATTTTCCTGTTGCCGATGAAGGCAAGTTTCTCACATGATATGCTAAGTAACTGCAAGAAGTCCGTGTTTTGGACGCGAGTTAAACGAACTCTTTTTGGATTCCTTCTTGTTGCATCCTTATTATGTTTTGTATTTTGGTTTGTATCCCCTCAAAGCACTGTGTTGGACTCCTTGGATTTCTCGCGCAAGAGTGACGGTAACTTGGTCCACACCTCCGCCATGAAAGATGGTGGGAAAACCTCTTTGCTGGATCACAACCAGAGGAAGAGTAAGCTTTCTGTGACCAATAAGATAAATCATTTAATGGAGGCTTCTTGTGGTAGTTATTCATATGGTGTAGGAAATCCATCGGAACATAGAACGTCTCAGCATCCGACACAGACTTCTGAAAACCATCATTCTCCGGATACTCAAGTTCCAAGTTCCGAACAAATGAAAGCATCCGAGAATGGTCATCTTGTGGTCAAAACTGGTAAAGAAAAAGGTAGAAGAAGAAAGAGGAAGAATCTTGGCGCGAAATTAACAGCATTGTCTGAAGTTTCAAGTAGTCAAAGTGGCAATTCTACACCCTCATCTCCCTTATCACCAGTTACTATGCCTAAATATAACTGGTCATTGTCTTCTGATGTAGAGCAACCCCTCGAGACTCTTGGTTCAACAACATCGGTGGTTGCGCAACATTCTGTGAACAACCAAGGTTCTGTTTTGAAGCCTGCTTCTCCTCAAGTGTCACATTCAGCTTCAAGAAGCGCTGCGACTGCTAATATAACTGTTAAGTTACCTCATGCCACTTCTCCCTTTCGCACAGGCGCTCATACACCTTCATTGTTGTCATCAGAATGTACTGCTACTACTACACATGCTAGAGCTCCTGGATCAGAACTTGATAACCAAAAAGAGGTTCGAGCTGAAGAAGAGGCAGGACCAGCGGATGAGTATGAATATGATATTTGGGGCGAACATTTTTCTTTACCTCACTTGTTAGTTCCGAAAAATGTTACTCACATGAAGCCGAGTCCTGTGAACAACAATAGTTTCGACAGCTTTTTTGTAAGGGGTCCTCAAGCCCTTGTGACAAATTCTCAAGAAGGATAATTAAGTTGAAAAATAAAAAGCTAGCATAGCTGCTGCTACTACTACTACTACACTCATGCACACTCACTATGATCAACTAGTAGTGTAAAAATTATAATGTTGTGAATATTTTAACAAAATCAGTGCTTGACGAAAATCCTATACATTTTTTTGGTAGTAAAGGGAAAATAAAATATTTTTTTAGAGAATCAGAGAAAATGAAATATTGAAAAGTTGGGCCTGGTTTTGGTTTGGTTGGACTATATGATGTTGGTCCATATTAGTGTAGGAAGGTTGCTCGATAGGCCTCCCAGGTTGCCCAACACATGAAAAAAGTTCGTTCAATCAGGATGTATCTCCCAATAAGTTCCTGCGATTGGGAGATACGTGATGCATTTTGATAAATTGAGGGGCTTTTGAGCAATCATGGCGGGTCTATAGAGCAATTTCCTCGGTTTAGTTGTCATATGATCTCTCGTTGGTTGTGAAAAAAATGGTAAGGTTATGAATTTAGTAAGATTGTTTTTCTTTAGCATGTAGAAAGCTATGTAATTTTGTAAACGTAAATGTGTTCCTAGAAGTGAAATTAATTGCATTATAATCCTACGAAGTACCAGCCATTGGATTCCAAAAGTTTGTTTTACATTGGTATACAGCTTGTAGTACGGGTTTTTCTCTAACCAGGACCCATTCTTTGGGTAGTGTTTTCATTTTTGGATACATGACTATGACTATTGACCAATGACAACTTCTTCAATTTCAGTTGTGTTATTGTTGGCCAAGTTTGTTGGAGTGGGTTCAGGAAATCTCACATTAGTATAAAATGGACACTTGAGCAACATATTAGTAAGGAGATTGTATACTTAATTAATTAATACCTAACTAACAATTTTGGGGTGTAAATGTGATGTCCAAACTATTTGGAGAATTGTTCAATGCGTCACATGGATTGTTCAAAAGTCTCTCGAATTTATCGGATCGTAACTCACATCGTATAAAATCTAGTGGGAGTTACGCCTGATGAACCTTTTTTTTTTTTTTTTTTGTAGAGAATCGTAACTCTCGATGTTGGGTTACGAGGGGAGTTTGGGGGACCACACACATTAGGCAAGAGCAACCACGCAAATGAATGAGACACTGCACTTTTACCCAAAACTTTAAGACGATGAATCTATGAGTTATCTCACTTATAAAATGCTCAACCTTCATTTTTTAACTGATGTGGGACTCACCGACTATACAACAATCTCCCCCTCAAGTATGAGTCCATCAATTCATAATGGCCTCTCCTCACGTGGAAGCTCATTCATTCGCACACACTTGTACTTGTACCGCCATTCCGTCACTCAACGGAACCACCCTTGCTAGGAAGACTTTCGACACAAAGAGGCGGTCGAACTCTTTGCTGAACAGGTCACGAGGGATTATAGGTGACCACCCACATTAGGCAAGAGCAACCACACAAGTGAGATCGACACCACACTTTTACCCAAAATCTTAAAATAATAAGTTTATGCATCCTCTCACTTATAAAGTGCTCAACCTACACTTTTCCAACCGATGCGAGACTTCTATTCACATTTGCTTTACAACACTTATTTCATAGGCTTAACAATCCATGAGGCATATAGAGAAATTGTGAACTATTTGTATAGTCGTTTTTTGTCTGATTTGGTGATCTGCTCGTTATTTTAGGCTCTCTATGATCGAGCCAAGTCTTCGGCGGTTGACACAATTTTTTGTTGTCTTTATTTTAGTGTGCTAGGATAGTTGAGGATCTTCTGTATTTATAAGAAAAATGGAGAACTAAAGGTTAGCAAGTAATAGATCTCAAAATTTTTAAATAATTTATTTTTTTTAAATAAAAAGTAAGATACACAACTACTTTTTCATATTTTTTCTCTTAATGAAATCCTCCTTTTTTTTTTTTTTTGGAAAAATGGAAAATATTTAAAGATCTGTTTTAGGTAGGGGCTAACTAATAGAAAAAAGAAGATAAAAGATATATTGTTATTTTCAAATACATGATTTCATATTTATGTAAACGGGAAGTTGAAAGCTCCCACACTAAGCCAAACGGACTTTAAGATTTTGCAATACATTCAATAGGCACAATGTGCCATAAAATAATGGTGATTGCTAATCCAATCCCTTTAAAATGCGACATTTTAAATCAATTTAGGTTGGTCTGATGATATTGACTTGAGATCTAGGAGTGTGTTTCTCCTCAAGATTTAAAAAAAAATGCGACATTTTAATGGAAGGTAGATCTGGTGTATTTGACAAATTTGAGCATAAAGGGGAGAGATGAACAATCATCTAAAATAATTAGCAAATTTTATGGAAAGTGAAAGGAAGATGAAGAGTCTTCCAAAGCAAGCATGCAGGGAGGAGATCATGTCAGTTCACTAATTCACAGATGCTATGTTGGCCATATACCATTAGGCACCAGCCAAATGTTAAATCCAAAGTTTCTGATATTTTAATTTTGTACACACATATATACACTTTTGCGGGCCTCTATTAAAATTTGTGACTTCAATTGGCAATGCAATCATGTGTATGGTTGTAACTTGAGAGTTAGTTATAATGTCAACAAGGCATTGTTGTTTGTCTACACAAGATGAAAGGTACTACTCAATGTATATGTTCATTCATTTGGTCCTGTCACCAATTGGATTACCTAGCAATTAGTGGACCAAATTCTATTTTAGGACCATTTTTTCACATCATCAACATATTCCAATTGTTGGACCAAAATTTTAAAAAATACAACGTGGTGCTATCATTATGCATTGCATGACAAACAATCTTTGTATTGAGTAATGTTTCCAATTTAGTTCATGAGACCCTTCTAATTAACATTTTTTGAAATATTGAAGATCTAGTATTGTAGTACAAACAATACATGTACCATTTTTTAAAAATTTATACTATACACACAACTAAATATTTTTTCTCTCTGTTATAATTAAGAACCTTTACACGTTGATTAAATGTATGTTGTTGTATTTGAGTTTGTGCTGCCGTCAATATCCACAAAAGTGAAAAGCTGACTTTGGAAAGAAAAAGAAGGTATATGGGTGCCACACAAAAGTTGATTTCTTTGTGTGACAGCAAAAATGGTTATAGGCTTTAAGCTCTTCATCACATTATTGTGTTCCCATATGGTTGAGCAGAGCTGGTCATGATCATTGACACAATTGTCCTTGTAACAATTGTTGTCGGCAATGCAAACTTGTCACAAATCGAAGTGAATGCTTATAGAAAATACAAATAAAAATAAACTTTGATTATGAGGAGACAAAATAATTTTGACATGTTTAATTGTTGTTAAATATTATTGAATTTAAGTAAAAAAAAGTAAAAAAAAGTTGAATTGATTTTGCATTTAGAATTCACTAGTCTGAAACTGAGGTTAAAAATATCCCATTTTATACCCGTTATAATGATACTTGGATTAAAACATGAACGCAATAGCATTTTTGCAAGGTTTTATACAAAACCGACTTCAAATGGTGCAAAACGGGATTGATAGGGTTTTAACCAAAATATGTTATAAATTCACTTAACTTAGGTTTTTGTTCTATATTTCTCAACTCTATTGCGAAAAAATCCTTGCTCCAATCACCATTGTCGTCTTTTTTTTCCTTGTCGAGACCTCTTTTTCATTTTTGGTCGTCTCTTGTTCTTTCTCACCCCTCAACTTCAACAAGTTTTACTCACTTGTTTCTTCCGCCAAGGATGTTTGTGAGGAAATGGTCATATATGTTCCTTGGTGTTTATCCATATGCTTGTCCATGTTTAAATATGTATATATGTTCGTATTGTAGTCAGTGTAAAATGTGTTTATGGTTTTTGTGTTATACATTTTTTATTCATGTTGAAATTGTTATATGCGTTCAGATGGACAACGATAATTTTGTTCCTGCCATCCATATCAAATCAATAGGATTTTCTTCCAAATTGATTTGTTCTAATATTCATTTGTTATCTTTGCCATTTTTTTATTTGAGTTCTATCCAAAAAAAATCATTATATTTGAGTTTCTTTGATATTTTTTTCAAGAATATCATGATATGGTACATTGAATTCTATGGCCTGGAGGATGATATTGAAAATCAATTCGAGCCTGTTTAAGAAGTGGAAACGTGCCATTTTTAGTAACAAAAATACAGAGATGATTAGGGAAATATATAACTTTTTTTTTTTTTTGAGGAAAGGGAAATATATGATCTAACAAGTGGAACATTAATTTATGTTAATTACACTAGTTTTTGTCACTTCATAATTCACATCTCAATGAAGGTATATATGGAAAGGGGGAAATGGGACAACAACAAAGAAACGACTAAGAACAAACAAGAGACCAAGGTTTTACAACTCGAGAGTTTACCTCAACTCATTTTGTTCAGGTAAACTCGACTCGAGAACTCGTACGAGTTTACCTAAAATTAAAATTAAATAAAATTATAAAGGTTTTCAACCACTATAATAAAGCATTATGTTCAACTAAACATCAAAATACAAAATAAACTTGCAAAATCATAAGTCTCTTAAGTCTTTAACCATCCAAAAAGGCAAGTTTCACAAGTTCCTAAAGTTATTAATAAAACTATCAAAAAAAAAAAAAGACTTACATTCCGATTTTACTAGAGTTTACCCGATTTTACCGAGTTTGACCGAGCTAACTCGAGTCAAACTCGTCAAACATTCCGATTTTACACCAGAAATCGAGTTTATCTCCGAGTTGACACGATTTTGATACTTAAAAACGTAAACTCGGCGAGTTAACACTCGATTTGTGGAACATTACAAGAGACGACTGATCAAAACATTAATAAAAGAGTTAAGACTAGTCTAACAAATGTTTTTATCTATGGATATCGATCTACTGATGATGATGAATCTTATGATTAATCTTCAATGAACTATGATATAACTGTTTTATTAATCAAATTTGATCTTAGCTATAACAAAGTTCATGATGATTATAACTAAACTTTGTAGCTAGATTTAATTTATTTAAAATCAATTTTTGTCACCCAAAACCAACACACAAAGCAAATACAACAAAACATGCAACAAACAATTTCTAACAAGTGAAGAAGGCGATGAAGTTTTTCTTCTTCTATATTGAAATGAGATATTTCCAACTAATGAAAGAAAAATTATACTCCATAGAATAATAATTGGGTATATTAATTAAACCGTGCGTACACATATAATTGAATTGTTAATATAGAAAAGTGTAGATATTTTGACAAGAAAACATGCACTTAGCATCACAATCCAAAAGGTGATTTAACAACAAAAAAATGAGTGGAGATTGGCTATTGGAAGAACGAAGCCATTTTCCCACTTTTTTCATGTGCATGTGACTGTGTCCTTCCCTTTTCACGAATCGCAACAAATTCACCACTCACTCATCCTTCTACTTTATGCTTTGGATCAAGCTCACAATTTTATGGTGATTGTACGTTTTTGCACAAGTGATGCGTGGGACCACCTGGTCCATAACCCTACAAACTAATACCAAATAGATGTACATTTAAATTGGTTTTAGATTATTATATTCAAAATAAAAAGTTTTAAGCAAGAGTTCTGAAAGTATATGGAGAAAAGATCAATTGATGAGTTAAGGAATTCCGAAATGGTCAAAAGTTCGATCAATAGAACCAACATAAAAGAATACGTAGAATGTTGAAAAAGGCAAAAAGACTTAAAAACTACAAATTTTAGGTATTTTGGTATCATATAACAATAGTTGAAAATTTGAGCTACTAAAGCTGAACGAGGCGACAAAGCGTGCAGAGAGACAAACCTCGAAGTTGAGTATTTCCTAATAGAAATATTAATTGTGGAATCTATAAAATAAAAGTTTATTTTTGGAGCATAAGTTAAACATTTGTCATAGTAATCAGTACATCTTTTTTTAACCTAATTAAGATCGTTGTTAACATTATCTTTATGTTCGTTACTTCTTTAAAAAAAAAAAAAAATTATCTTTATGTTAGTTACTATATTTTTTCCCTCTATTTTTATTCTCCATTTATTTTACT
Source organism: Medicago sativa (assembly GCF_051527215.1). NCBI lineage: Eukaryota > Viridiplantae > Streptophyta > Magnoliopsida > Fabales > Fabaceae > Medicago > Medicago sativa. Next base: position 9,696,157 of record NC_140753.1, read on the forward strand.
TTCTGCTTGAAGTCGTTTTCTTCATCCTTTGGAAACAGCGTATGAAAGTGATGGCTTATGTTATGTTTTAGAATTTCCACTGGCTCAATGCTCCACGATTTTTGCCCTTAATCCTTCATCTTGCCAAAGCATATAAAGCATGTCATAAATCACACTTTGTAAAATGACCAAAGCAAGCAAAGGCCTTTTATGAATAGCTTTTGATTTGATCCACATTTTTAGTTATATTGTTACGTCATATTCTTAATTAAGAGAACCCGTTATATCTAATAGTGCAAATTCATCATAGTCAAGTTAAATGTATGTTTGAATTTATGGTGATTTTTCCAAAATTACAAGTGAATCACTATTTTGCAAAATTGTTTGTGATTCTAAACACGCACGAAGTGCATTCCCCACTTTGAATTAACTCATTTATTTTTTGTTCCAACAATAAAACTTTGAAAAACTTTTTGTTTTTTTTTTTTTGAGGAAAAACTTTGAAAAACTTATAATTTGTTTAACAATTTATTCTAAATAGTAATATTTTATTTGTATTTAATTTTATTTCAAATGATAATATTGTTCAAGTATTTCTAATTAATATTAAAAAAGTTAATTCAAATTTTTAAGTGATGGCGTTTTTTTTTTTGAAGGATAAGTGATGGTGTTTTAAAAATTATTATATCAATATCACATGTTAAGATATCTTCCAAACATATATTTATAAGTGCTGGTAGTTCTCACTTCAAAAACTTGTTTTGTGGAGTTGTGTTACGTTTAACCATAAGTTCTAAAATGATATCAAAAACTATATTTAAGATTAGTTGCATCATATGCTATTAGCTTTCCGCTATTAGATCACTTGGGTCATGCTTCAGATTACTGTCTTAAACGTGAAAGATGTGTATTAAGAGTCTCATGTTAAAAGATATATGACCTAAACAAATTTTTATAAGTAGATGCAGTACTCATCACACAAGCTATATGTTTGCAGTGATGTATTCTACTCGACCATAAATTCTATGAGTTATTATATCATATTACATGAGAATCTTATAATAATAAAAAATTTCATATATCGGATTATGAGGCACCTGTTGCAATGAGCAGATTACTGATAACGTTGCTTGCTTATTAATCTTGTGTTCGCATCCAATCCGCAATGATTCCTAACTCCGACAAGACTTGCATTTTAGAACGCCCACATGAGACGGTTTTCTATACGGTCAGTGTACCACAATTAAGAACCATGTGAAGTACCACTATTCACCAACAAATTCAACTTTGCACCTTTCATGATATTAAATACTACCTCCGTCCCTAATTATAGGGCCATTTTGAAAAAATAACGGGAATTAAGATAGTGGATATTTGTATTAAATATGTTTGTAATTACTATTGTTTTTACAATTTTATCCTTTAAGAGAGAGAGTTGGTTTATGTTTTCAACATGTTATTTATTGCTGATGGAAGAAAAAGATGTATAATAAATAGGGGCATGTATGTAAAGAAATAATTAATGTAGTTGGAAATAGCAAAGGGGTCTTATAAAAAGGGACAAAAAAATTTCTCAAAAGGGTCTTATAATTAGGGACGGAGGTAGTAATTAATTCTCCTGTTCAGCAAATACATGTCAAATAATAAAACGCAAAATAAATAGGCAAAATACCTCTTTTGATCCTTTGAGTTTAACAAAAATAATGGATTAGTTTTAAGTTTTTTAAGTTTCAAATATGTTCTTTAAATTTTTATAAGATTCAAATAAGCCTTTAAATTTTATTAATTTTCAAATACCGTTAATTTAATACACCTATTTTAAGTTTTTTATATTTTTATGTTTTAAATAGGTCTTTGAAAAAGTAATAAAGACCTATTTAAAAGTTAAAAAACTTAAAGGACCAAAATATGTATTTTACCAAACAAATACTATTTGATAGGCTGAGGCTCAAATTAGAACCCACGATTCATCACTTGTAAATGAGTTAATCGAGCTCTCATCTTAAAAGTCACCAATATAATTGGTATCTTTTTTATTTAATTTAATTTTGACAAAAATAATATAATTCTATCGTTTAAAAAGAATAAGTAGTTGTCCTCATAAGCTTAACTAAGTTGATAGAGACATGATATATGTAGATGATGAGGTTCAAACCCCATAATTTTATTCACTTTAAAAAAAATTAACTTGTAGCCACTAAACTACTTAAAAAAATAATAATAGTAATTCTCATTTTTATTATACATTTATCCATTTTTTTACAAACTCTTGATTATTGATTATTAAAGCATCGCCCATTTTTAAAAAAGTCAATAAATAAATAGACATATTAAAAAACCCAAAATTAATGAAATTGATGTATTATATTTTTTTTTTTGAAGAAGCTAAATTAATCTACCTAAATTAACGCCGGAGAAAATCGAACATGAGACTTTGAGGAGGAGCACCGTTCCAGGTCCAAGCCAACCGAAGTGGCCTAGGGAGAAATTGAAGTATTATTAATGACACATACCAGCAGTTTCACTAGGAAAAGGAATTTTTCTGTCCTTATCTATGCCTGCCAACAACATTTAATTGTAAGCAATATGCATGTAACACAGTAATAAATATCATTAAACATCTCAGTTCAGAATTTGTTTCATTGTTGTCATCATTATCCCATATTGGTACTTTACACAAGCAACAACTGTAACACTTTCATTAGTCATTATATGAGGTCGTATATGTAACAACTTAAACAAACAGACATCGTCCTTCTCATTTGTTTTCGCCATGTTCTTCCATATTTTTTTTTTATTATTTGTATAAAACAAAAACCATTTTTTCTTCTTTTTCCCGCTCCATGAATTTTAGTATAAAATCTTTCTCAGTTTCTCTTTTTCTCTGTTGTTTGTGAATTATTGGTTACTGTTTTGCAGATTCACTTTATCAGAGTTAGCATAACTTTGTGCATGTTTTTACTACCTTTTTCTGCTGTAGTATTGTATTAGATTGCATTATTTTCTTTCTTGTTTTGTGTGAAAGTGGTAACATGAGTAGCAGAGCACACACCACTCTTCAGGTAATCAATCAAAATTCCTTCAAAAAACGGCAAACTATTTTCTTAGTTTTTTTTTCTTTCTCTTTATGGCCAATTTTCTTTATTTGTTTTTCTGTATAATATTTGCAAGGTCTTAAGAAACAAATGACCATTTAAGGTTGTTGGTTTCTCATGTTTTTTTTTGTTGGTCTTACCCTTGGGTCCCGAGGAATCGGACTCTCGTAATTTGGAGATGATAAGTAAAGACTGGTCAAAGATTATTCATGCTATAGTCTAAACTTGCGTACTTGTGGTCAATTTGACTTTCACTGAAACTCATCGACTACTTAAGTCTAACCACTTGGTTTTGAATATAGGCTTCTCATGAAAATTAAGCTATGTAACATAAAATCTCTTAGAAAAATTGAGAAAAATAAGAAATTGGTTTAAAAGCATAACATAAACTAAGTGTTACTTTAACAGTTAGGAATGATGTTTTAATTCCAAATCTGAGAACTATGTTATTTCACTTCTCATGAGAAACAAATAGTCTCTGTCCTTCCTTCTATCTTTCTTTCTCATTTCATACAAAAACTGAAGTTTCTACAAAAAAATTGTTTCTCACTTAATGTGCAAAGCAGGAAAAGATGGAAAAAGGAGGGAGCAGGAAAATGGCTGCACATAATACTTTGAAAAAAGGGCGTCGAGAAAGGAAAATGGCTTTGATACAAGATGTGAGTGTAACATATACCTTGCATTATTAATTGTTCTACACATTATTTGTAATTTTTCAGTGTATTTATTATGCTGCTTGAAGTTTGCAGGTTGATAAGTTAAAGAGGAAGCTAAGACATGAAGAGAATGTTCATAGAGTGTTAGAAAGAGCACTCACTAGACCTTTAGGAGCACTTCCTCGTCTTCCTCCTTATCTCCCTTCCCATGTAAGTAGATTAAGTCAGTGATCGATCAATTGTATTCACTATATCTCACCGATCAATTGTATTCAATGCATTTGGTATATATCTTAATTAGAATTAAGTTTTTGATCTTTGATATCTATAGATATCGAAAGTAAGAAAAACTGTGTATTGTGTATTTTAGACATTAGAGCTTGTGGCTGAAGTTGCGGTATTGGAGGAAGAGGTGGTTCGATTAGAAGAGAAGGTTGTGAATTTCAGACAAGGTTTATATCAGGAAGCTGTCTACATTTCCTCCAAGAGGAATGCCGAAAATTCGATTGACCCGATGGACCAGAATTCCATCAAAGGATCCAAACATCAAAGGTCAAAATCATTGTCTCAAAGTGAGCTTAATTCTACAACCATTAGGCCTCAGATTTCTCTTGCCAGAAGTGCTTCTAGTAGAAAGCTAGTCAATGGGAAGCAATTGCATTCCAAACAAGACTCCTTATCTTCAATACCAGAAGAGAAATCTATTGAAAAGAAAATGGCTAAAGTCATCACTCCAGTGAAGAAATCACCAAGCAAACAAGAATCAGTTGACAAGTGTGCAGATCACGTGAAGTTGCAGGTACTTAACAATTTCCAATAATTACTATTTGATGTGCGAAACAATTAAGCTGTCATTTCAGAAATCATTTTGTTTCGATTAATCAGCTGGAGAAGAGATTAGTAGATCAAGAAAGAGCACAAAATTCATCAGACGATAAGGTGTTAGAAGTTGATAGGACACCAAATAGAGTTTCAGAGGATATAGTCAAGTGTTTGTGTAGCATATTTATGAGAATTTCCATATTCAAGGACAATCTAGGAGAATCGAAAACACCTCCACGTGATCCATACGGTATCTGTTCAATATCGAAAACTAGAGATATTGGTGACTACAATAGTTTTTGTGAGATTGAAGCCTCCACCATTGATTTCAACCGAATGAAAAATTCAGTGTTTCTCATCAATCGATTAAAGTAAGTTATAAAGGGTTATTAACTTTTTGTTGATTCTACATATGGACTATGAGTGTCTGTCTAATCTAAAAGACATGTCCAGGTTTTTATTTGGGAAACTTGCCTCTGTGAACTTGAAGGGTCTTACTCACCAGGAGAAACTTGCATTTTGGATAAACACTTATAATTCCTGTATGATGAATGTAAGATACTTTTTCTGTCACTCATTCACTACTTGTCACTACAAGGCAAAACTAAAAGAGTTGTCTTTTTGAGGTCTATTTTTATATTTGATGTCACATACACTCACATTACCTTGCCTAATATGTTGAGGTGACTACAATTATTTGGTTATATTGTAGGCATATTTAGAGCATGGCATACCTGAGAGTCCTGAAATGGTTGTAGCACTGATGCAGAAGGTACAATAATCCCTCTAATGTTCTCAGCTTTTGTTTTTGTTTTAAGAACAAATTATTCAGAGCACAAAAACTATCGTTGTTCCTTCTCAATTCATCTTTGCTTCCATCACATATTGACATGAATGGATTTCTTGGTACTCTTCTTTCTAACTTCCAATTATATTTAGATAAGCATTCGAGTTGACTAAAACTTGGTAATGTTTGTGACAGGCCACAATAGTAGTGGGGGGACACTTGCTCAAGGCAATGACTATAGAGCACTTCATCTTGAGACTTCCTTATCACTTGAATTATGTAAGTTCATAATCTACTATCTGCTTGTGCTAAACATGATCATTTTTTATTTTTTTATTTTTTGAAGTCCTTGTTATGCTTTGTAGATTACAATTCATCTCTTGATTTTCATCTTTGCTTCCTGCAACAGACCTGTCTAAAAGCTGCAAAAAATGATGAGATGAAAGCAAGAGGCATATTTGGTTTGGAATGGTCTGAACCTTTGGTTACATTTGCACTATCTTGTGGAAGCTGGTCATCACCTGTGGTATGTTTGTTTCTCAATTTAGATGAAAATATTGTTCTGTGGACATTAACTATTTTCTTTTTCGGATATGCCTTAATGTCTTATGTGATCATCTAGTCTGACAATATATGATTTCCTTGACTAGTATATATGAAAATTTGTTTCAGGGTGTTATGTAATGGTTAGATGCTGAGAATTGACATAATCTAGGATAGATTAAGCGCTAAGCATAACTGTGTGGAGAAAATAATCCAAATCTCACCTTCACTTGAGATATGACCTAAAAACTGACTTGTAACTTGTAAGGTAATGACTGAGTTAGTTTCAAAACTTAAGATGTATTGTAATCTATCATAAATTTGTTATCGGGCCACTCGGATTATCCAGCAAGGTACAGTAGGGCTTATTTTGATCCTACAAGCCGGTTTTGTTTGGTATCATAGGAGACTCATCATTATGACACAAAATTAAACATAGTGAAAAGCTTTCCAATTTCCACTTTTCTAATTTTCACTAGCAGGATCAGTTACATAGTTATCATTCTTAATGTGGGTGAAATCATAAATCAATGTATTTATTAAGGCATTTGGTTGAATTGATGGAACAAATATATATTTTTATTTTATGAAGGTAAGGGTGTACACAGCATCACAAGTTGATAATGAGTTAGAAGCAGCAAAGAGAGATTATTTACAGGCAGCAGTTGGCATTACAAAAACAAATAAGTTAATAATTCCAAAGATACTTGACTGGTTTTTACTCGACTTTGCAAAGGACTTGGAATCTTTGTTGGATTGGGTATGCCTTCAGCTACCTGTTGAACTGAGAAAGGAAGCAGTTGAATGCCTTGAAAGAAGGGGAAGGCAGCCTCTTTCACACATGGTACATATGATGCCCTATGATTTCAGTTTCAGGTTGCTTGTACACCAGTAACCTGGTTTTTTTTGGACAACCACAAATAATCCAGTGAGAGGTGCTGTTAATGTTCAATAAGCGCAGATTTTTGAAGTTTGATGTTCTGGATTTTGTATATTGGATAGTTCACATAGAAAGTAGATAACAAGTAATGTTTCCTTTGATAGGGTTTTGACCTTTGTAAACTGCAATAAGGTCCCTTTTTTTTTTTACAGACTGTAATGAGGTCCTTCGCACTTAGCAGTAAGCATAGATTTTATAGGAAAATTTTCCCATGATCGCATCAAAATATGAGATATCTTTGAAAAATAATACAAAAACAAAAAGGGGGTTGGATAGACCATTATAACCAATAATCTTAAAAATACTATTATGACAGTAATATTATATATACAACTTGGAATAGTTCTTCCATATTTGTCAGCAATAAAGCCTAAGAGGAGTGATTGTCTCATTTCAAAATACATAATAATATAATTTTTTTTTTTAAAGAATCAAACTAATACCTTTTTGGCAACGCTATTCAATCTTACCTGATAACTTTCATTGACAACCCAGATTAACCCTAAACCAAAAGATGATTGATTTTAATGATGTTATTCAACTTGTTTCTATCTTCACAAAGGGTTAATATGTTTTACAAAATTATTGGATAACAAAACTCTAATTACAGAGAAAGAATGATCCAGATCGAAAAATTAAGTTAAAGAGTGGGAAGGGGTGCAGAGGCCATCTCAAATAACCACAAGAAAACTCAGGCTGTGACACAAAATTCAGAAACTGTATGATATCTGGGATTTGGTGTGAGAACTTTTTCTCCTTTCCCATCAGTTGTGTCCTCCTTACAATGAAGTTATGTTAACTCAACAGCTTCCGAAGGAAACACACACTGCTAGCAGACTCAACCAAATGGAGAAGGAACTGGGCCAACTGACCCTGTGTGTGCATCTGATCTTTTGATGCTTCCCATTCCACAGATGGTACATCCAGGAGCATTCACAGCTGAAAATTTGGATCCACATAGATCACAGACATCATATCCAATTGTCGACAGTCTGCTTAATGTGGCAGCACAAAACTGTGAAGGATCTTCCTGTGGATCAATGGATTTGTTATTCAAACCCCTCTGAACACACAAGTCCATCAGGCTCCTGAATTCCTCCTGCTTGCTTGGAGGTGCTTTGGACAGTAGTAGTTCTAGCATTTGCTTGGAATATGCATAATTTTGCACCTCCATGTTTCGTTTTATGGCAGTTCGAATGCAATTTATTCTGTGTTTAGCCAAAAGAGGTAACGAACCTAGATGGCGAGAAAGTCTTGCCATCTCATCTTTTGCACTGATTGCCCTTGAACCAAGGACTTTTTGCAAACGTCCAATTTCCTGCAGGCACAAGGATAGCTTTAAATTAGTAAAAGGGATAAACATAAGTAAAAATAAAAGAAATTTGGAACGACATATGCATCTAACAGGCACATTATTTGGGAAGAAGATTAAGACTTTTGGAGTAATTTATCAGGTCTGAATGTCTGATTGAACAACAAGGTGTCCACAAAAAATATTTACGCTCAACTCACAAGTCTAGACTAAGGTTTATTTTCATATCAGTTCTCAAAATCGGCCTGGAACTCCATATCAGTTACGGAAAATATTACACTATAGTTAGTTAGAGTGTTTGAGAAGCTTGGTTAGAGTTAGAGTTAGTTACTCCAACTAATCTCTATATATAGGAACACTCATTGTACCATTTCTATTATTCTTGTATCAATCTATATTCATTCTACATGAACCTCTGAGTATCTTCCTCTCATATACTCCTATGCACTCTATCTTGCTTGCATCTATGATCTTTATCCCTCCGATTCCATGATTCATAATAGAAAAACTTACTTATTCTTCATGTATAATTCCATATAAACTATGACAGTAGCATAGATTATAATAATGCCTTAATTTTCTCTTATGTTTGCTATCTCAGGAGTTAGCTATCTTTACAAAAACTTTAACTAGCAAATATTAACAGCATGAAAAACATCAAACTACAGTTTGATGATAGTGCTTCCCCACGGCCTAAAGGTGCAGAAGCTCAGTTACCTAATGTATTTTTAGGTCCGACTCCATTCTATCTATGTCATTAAAAGTTCGAGCTTGGTCCTGGTACCTGAAGAAGAGTGACCGTTATCTTGTATTGAGCACAGATTGTTGCTTGCGCTTTTATATCACTTCCACGAGATACTTCCTTAGCTAATGCAAGAAAAGCTTCATCAAAGCAAGACAAGGCATCAGAAAGATTATTTAGCTCCAGGTGAGCAAGTCCTGTCTTGAAACATACAGAAGCTTCAGCCCCTTGGGGAACCTGTCATAAGAGCCATGAGAAGATATTAAAAAAAAACCACACTTGCTCAGTAAAATGAAACTGGAACTAGAACATGGTTATATTGAAGAAATATCGAAGTTCCTTCTTCAGTTTCCACTATACTATCAAATCTTTACCTGTACAAATTACCAAAGACAAACACACACATAAAAATGATAATGATGGATACATTACAGACTCTTCAAGTTATTTTCTCCTACCCTTTCCAAACCTTTATTGCTTCACCGCCACCCCCTTCTCTCTTTATTCTGTTTTACTCAGACAATCAGGTCCCTTCCCCACCTGTCATATGTGCAGGTTGCTGCCCACATACATTCCCCCAAACTGATCACCTCTCATATTTCCTTCATTGCCTCTAGTTTATTGCTTCTCTTTTCTTTATTCCTAATGTACACCTTAGTTCTAATCGAGAGGGTAAAACTTACCAGGTTCAATAAAGCAGGCTTCTAAGATGTGGCATTATTGGAAGTAACTACTGTTTATATGTACACTAGCTCAATAAGAACATTTTTCTTAGAAAACCTTCATAATTTATTCTCTATCCCTAGATCCACAAAATACTGAAAGGAAGAAACACAAATTGAGTATTCCTATCTGTTTATGCCGCATGCTGGTTCAATCCAGTGCAGAACATCTGATTCTTGCATGTCTTTCCATGTTCTTACGCAATGAACAGATTGAAAATACCATGAAATATCAAAAAGAGAAATGGCAAAAAGCATCTTTAATGCTCTAGTTAGAAAGTGTTCCTAGTTACACTTCCACATGTATATGAACGCCTATGCGTGCATTGTTTTATACTTACAACATGTATATGGATGCCTATGCATGCATTTATTTATACCTGTCCAGGTCGTACAGAAGATGGCGAAGACCCGGCTTGTGCAGGCTTATCAGCTGAATTTGGTACTCCAAGAACGCTAAGATCGAGAGGTTGGGTAGAAGTTGGTGCCTGCAGCTGTGATGGGGGAATTTCTGCAGCCTGAGCCGAGGATTGAGGTGGCAAACCACCATCCGGAAGTCCTATGTGCTCATTTGAAACTACAACAGATTTAGGTGGAACATCACCTACATCAGCTTCAGAAGCACTAAACTGGTTAGCCGTTTCCTTGCTGCTTTCAACCCCTGGAGTAAGTTTAGAGAGATACGACCCAGCAGGATGCAGTGTAGCAGCAACCTGAAGGGATGAAACTGTATTCTGAAAGAAATCCTCTGGAATAGGTCCTCTACCCACAGTCCCAGTTGCAGGCTGTGAAATTGATTCTGGTCGAGTAAGAGGCTCTGTACCAAACAGGTCACCAGGAGTTGAAACTGTACGAGCAGCCATTCCTGTTGTTACAGGAGGCAGGGCCAAAAACTGGCCAAAATCTTGTGGTCCACTGGTTAACGACCTGCTCCTTGACGGAGTTAAACCTCCGGCAAGTTTAAATTTACTAGCCGCTTCTTTAATTTTGTTCACATCCACAGAAGAATCAACTGGCTTGTCTCTTATTCTAACATGTATTTTTTTGATTTTTGACACTCCTTCCTCATCGCTACTGCTACCATCACCGGAAGCTCCATACAAAGATTTCTTGAATTCTTCTGCTGCTTTAGCCTGTTTATCAGCCGAAGAACTGGCAGGCTGTTTGTTAAGACTCTCCAGACCCATTAGTGAATCACCTTGGGTCTTATCAACCCCCTTCAATTGATTAGGTAAGGATTTAATAGGAGATACTTCAAGACCATTGGCTTTAGCATCCATAGCTGCTAGAGTGAACGCTTTGACCAAACTATCTTCCTTTACCTCTACAACATTTCCTCTTCCTTTAATCGAGCCTAAATACACACCAATATGATCTAAAACTATGGATGGAATTGCAGCATCATCAGTCCTCATATATGGTGTCACCTCTGCAGCAAGCTCCCACTTAGGTATATCCTTCGCAGTAGCAAGGGTTTTGATTTCCCAGTTTCCACCGCCCCATTCAGGTCCTTTAGGAACCATACTTTCTGCAGCAAAGTTGGCAAATATTCCTTGTGTCCATCCAGTAGATCGAATTCGTAAAATCCTTTCACAGTGTCGCCTCAATTCTGAGTCAAGATCTTCTTCTTCCAATTTCTGAGCAAGACGCCTCATGGCACTAGGATTAAGGTGGCATATAAACAGATCAAGCATGCTTTCGTAGTCTTCAGTAACTTCAAAGGTTTCCTTTGCTTTATCAAACTGACCAAACCTGCAAGTAATCTTAAATTACAAAAGTGAACAAACATTATGATCATGCATTCATGCAATTCAGAGGACGACATTTCACGTGCTCATCGATAGCATTAGCTCTGCTGGAATATCATATTTAGTAGTCTCAATGTTAGTGGGCTTGGTCTTGTCTAACAGTCCTAGCACCCCACCTAATTATTGGTGTGAAGAGAAGTATTAGGCTACAACCTATCAGTGATTAGTATATTATTAACAAATCTCTCTCTCTCTCTCTCTCTCTCTCTCTCTCTCGCTCTCTCTCTCTCTCTCATCCGTCTTCCAAACCAAATCATGTTTTCCGTTTCCCATTTGAAAGACACAAGCATGGCATAGTTCATACAAACGGTGTTATAAATCAACCATATGAAAAAAATGCATCTTTACAACGACCATTCAAATGTAAACAAGCAGGGGGCAGAACATTTGATCATGAGATAACCGATTAAGCTAGGTAGGTCAAAGCAAATAAAAATCATACAATAACAACCACCAAAACCTTTTCCCAAAAATGAGATAACGCCACTGTATTTTATTGTGAACCAAATCCTTACAAATTTAATGACTTGGCTAATAGTATTCCTTAGTCTCCTTTTCCTTCTAACTATTGGGCTGTCCTCTATCTTATCTACCTATTTTTACCGGGGCTTCTCTTGATATTCTTCTGACATAAATAAAACACTTTAGAATAGATTCTACAATATTTTCCTCAATAGAAGTTAACTCCTGCTGTCTCTCTATTGTACCCCTTCCTAATTCTACCTTGTCTAGTATGTTCGCTTATCCACTGTAACAGTCATTTCTGCAATACTAAGCTAATGTTCTTATTTGCCTTTACCACCCAATAGGAAGCATCATAAAGAAAACAGAAATTATGCAAGCATACAAGTCCTCTATATGTAATGATCATACTCATCATAGGAGGTCTCACATGCTTCCTTAACGATGCTTTTATTGAATAGTGTCTTCCATATGCTCTGAGCATACACTTTTTTGTTAAATATATTTGATAAATATTGAAGTTTTTTGTTGGCTCCTGGTGACATGCTAAGGTGTTAGTCAGCTGTATATGACTTGGAAACTCTATTTGTTCATATTCTTGCATACAGGGGGAAGTGGGAGGGGGTGGCCTTTGTGGGCCATGGTCACCCAGATTTTTTTATCTTCCTTTACAATGCTATGAGAAGTAATTTTGTGGCACCCCTCATAAGTTTTATCAAAGAATCTACACTGCACCCCCAATATTTATATTTGTTTTTCTTCTTCCAATCTTTTATTGTTTCTATGACTTGTTTAGATCAATTTCACATGTCAATGTTCAAAGTGGATATATCGTTTTTAATCTTCACTTATAATTGTGCTTGTAAATTGTCCCCCTCACAGAAGAATAAGGCCAGAATCATGAGATTATAATTATTGATGAAAATAAAAACTAGCACATTCATATATGATATATAAATTTTTTAGATACGTAATAATAGGTAGCTAATGGCTGGGATAAGAAAGCAGTACCTAACTAGCATCAATAGAAAATAAATCAAGAAAATCATATTTCAGCAGTCCATCTAGGTAGAATAGCAGCAACATGAGTACAATGAATTTTCCTAGTCTACCACTCCGCCTACCTGATGCATGAATAACCCAACTGTCTGAACCTATGGAATAAATGAGATGTAGGAGGGCATCGTGGATAGTCTCTTGAACGCAGAAACTCATCTTTCAGAACAGATAAAGCTATTGAAAAATGAAGAGATTTTACAGCATAGACACCCCGCATCACCTAAGATCAAAACTCGATGTCCTTAGGAGATCAGATAGGGAATATCTAAATTCCAAGACAAAAAGAATTACTACTTACCTGGGTGAACTGTGGACCTGATTGGGATAATGACACAGCTAAATCTCCACAAACAGGAGAGCCTAAAGCAAGGATGTCGAGAGACCTTGGTGTTACGCGCAAGCTGTCAAACCTTCACTCAGATAAAATTTACAGTATCAGTTGTTACCAGCTTTAACATATATACAGAAGTCTTAATGAGATCATGAAATCTAGCACTTTCTCCATTAGAAAGTTAGATTTTTCTAAAAGGATATAATTTAGCAGGAAAGAAAGAAACCTTGATGTTATTTGGTATAGTATTTCTGACAGTTCGAGCTTCTGCTTAAAACTTTGTTGCATTGTGACAAATCCAATGAGAAGAGGCTCAAGAAGACCAACAAGACAGCTTTTGATCTCAACTCCCTTCTTCTGTCTGGGATTTATCTCTGTCGGGCTAGCAAGCAACAATCGATCATTCAAAGCACCAACCAAGACTGCATAAGAAATTTATAAAAATAGATCAGTAGGACAGTACCTGGAAAAAATAGTACGGTAGTTGATAAAGTAGAACATACAAAATAGATGGCTAAGATATCATGAAATCCCAGTACAGAGCAAGACCTTTACCTGCTTGAGGCATACTAATTGAGAGGATGGACCTCACTTTTCCATCCCAGCCAAGTATACTGATTGCAGTGGCAGTAGAAAAAAGAAGGGCAGGCCCAATCCATAAGAGTGATCTGAAGTAAGCATCAATTAAGGAATTGAAAACACGAATATATTCAAGCGGCATATGAAATTTCGGTGTGCTGGGCTGACTATGTGGAAAGGGGGAAGGTAGAGGCAGAAGAAAGGGTAAGGCTTTAATTAAAGAGATCCTGTTTATTTTCCACTGCTCATATTTCTTTCAAAAATTCCACTTAATCAATCAAACACACCCATAATATGAATAAATAGTTCCTTAATTCAATTAAAAAAATCCAAGGATATTGGAGGAAGTCCCTTGTCGAAATTTGTTGAAGTGCTTGCAAGTATGTCAAGTGTAGCAGAAACAATAAGAACTCTGAGAGTTGTCAAAATCCCTGCAACGTGTCCCCTAAGGGTCTCTTGCCAGTGTACCTGACAGATTTTAAAAAAAGTGTTACCAAGTAGAACCATAATTCAGAACCATTAGGAATTATTGTTCCACAATGCAGTGTCATTTTAGGTATGCCAGGGTGGCGGAGATAACCTTTATGTCGTTGGTTCGTCCAATTGTCCTCAAACTCGCGATTCTATGTAAGTTTATATGATTCCTGTGTGGGTCTACCCGACTTTACTAGAAACAATATTGTAAGTGAGTTAATTTGACTTTAATACCTACAGTCTTGAACTGGCGGGGTATTGAGTTAACTCGAAAGTTTGACAACTATAATAGCCACACTTTCATTGTCTATGTAGTCAATGGCATATAATGGACGACCCCCACAGTACAGGGGGTAGAGGTATGGCCACTACATCGATGTTTAAGGAAACAATACAAGAAACTTATACCATACATATGAAAGCTAAACAATAGAAGAATACATGACAATATAGGCATATTCAAAACTAAAAATCGAAGTTCATTGCTGCCAATGTTCCAATATAAAATACGCCAGTTTTAGCCTCTGAGGCTTAAAATAACTAAATTTAAGAATTTAAAATAAAAATACAACTGATTCCTTTAATAAAATCACTATCTCCAAGATGATAATGGGCGCCAAGAAGTCACAGAAAGGGCTGCTGGAAAGCAGCAGAAAAGCGCACACAGTGAGAAGGGAAGATGTTGAAATTTGGGGCCTAACTCATCCTTACAAAACCGGCTAGTAAGGTAGGAGTGCCTCCTCTTTATTAACTCTTATCAAGAGTCCTATTTAACCGATGTGAAATCCACCCCCCCTCAAAACCAACACAAGGCAACTAGGGGCAGATCACATAAAGGTGGGATTACCAACACACCCCCTCACAGAAGATGAAGCCATTTCAGAGTAGAAACGAAAAAAACAAGAAGGCTGTATTTCGTTGTCATTCAGAAATGACCAAAAAGTCCAAAATATTCAGAATTTTTTAGGAGTTTCACTTTAGCGGTCACTACAACTGCTATTTGGCCACTATATGACTGCTATTTGGTTTATATTGGCGGTGCTACAGCCTCTACTTAAAACCACAATGCAATGGCCAATCGGTTTCTTGTAGCACCTAGGGGCCACTATGCTACACCTCTATAGACGCTGCTATTGACTATAGGGCATTTTATCGCCCTATTATCTTTATTTTTCTTCACTTTTAGAGCTGGATATTGCGACTAGTTCTAATCATAATTAATCATGCAGCTGATTGATACCTGGAGTACAATCTCATTTATTTTCAACTTGAGTGACTTTTTCCCCTCGCCCTTGGTTGTTATATAATGTCCATTAGAAGTGGAAGTAGAAGTTGAAGTAGACAGGCGATACCCTTGTACGAGCTTTACTAATCCAATTTGGCTCCCATGAGAAGCAAACATCAAGGTTGAATCTACCACCAAGAAAATTAATCATTACAACCTACTACTACCACTAAATCAATAGAAAGCATCTAAACTTGTGTGTATGCCTTGGTTTGGATGGGGATCCGTTGAGACAAGTTTAAGACTTTGTATGCTTTTGCTCAGTGATTTCTTTAAGAAAACTACCAATCCAACCAGTGAAATGTGAGTAAATATTATGTAATTGTTGTGGGCTAAATTTCAGAAATTGTAAACAACGAAAGTTCTACAGAAGAATCATAGATATTTCCATGTATTTGGAAAGTATAGTGTACTTCGATGGAGTGCATGAAGCATATAATATGAAATTGTATGCGTATGCATGAGTGGATTTTGGATTAAATACACCCTATAGAAGGTTATTTTTTTGTCATGGATGAATTTTGATTTACGTCATTATCAATGAATCCCATGTCTACACACACAACAAAAACTATATATGAATGCATGTAGAAACATATGCATTCAACTTTCAAGCACCTAAAGGAGTAGAAAAGATACGATCAACTTCAGTTTCAAACATGAACGGTGTTGGGCCTTTAATTGAATTATCACTAGTTTCTGTAGGTTGATTTTCTTCAAAAGCTTTTTCAATATCCTTAGGTTCGTGTGAGGGCCCTCCTGGTAGTATATATACTGCCAACCCTGTCTTATCTTCATCAAGAATAGCAAACTGATTTTCATTGGGACCAATAAATGCTGCATCTCGACCTGTAGACAACTAGTTGAATTATTTTATTGCACATAATGCATGACCAAAGTCTGGTTGAAAGAGAAAAGAAATGTATTCCTCACACATAAATACCTTTCACAGTGCTGCTTTTACTGTTTACTGTCTCTACTTCAGTATTTTCCCGATAAACTACAACTTCATTTGTAATGCCATTAAATTCGTAAGCTACAAGAAATAGATGTTGCTTTTTACTGTAAGTCAAGTAATTTGCTTGATACTCCACATGGCCAGGAATCTATACAAAGTTGCTAAACATTAGAAGGTTTGATATAGACATGATTTTCACTAGTAAAATATAAATAGTTACAATATATTATAGTATGCAAAGGATGATTTCAATAGAATTAGAGGGACAACACAATATTTGTTAAAATTACTACTCTCTCTACGTTACCGAATTATAGAGCTTTCTGTAGGTATTCTCCAATCCAGATGAGAGATTATAAGCCATAAGATCTGGTCCATCCACATAAAAAGCCCTGACGGGATAATGAAGAACTCGGTTCTCTTTATTGAAAAAATTAAGCTCCAGATGGAATGGCTGGCAGTGCATGAATTGTTTAAGTTGATTGAACAAAAATGTCTAAAGACAAAAATCAGGCCCTAATCAACTTGTCACTGGGACCTTACCTGGACAACGGGAATGTCCTTCAGATGATGCTTGGTATCTAGAACAGCGATGAGGGGTAAGCGGGATATGGGAGCACTTTTTGTATGGCCTTCCATAAAATGCTACAAGAATAATGCAGAAGTGCAAAATTTAAGTCAGGTCAAGAAGAGTTGTCAAAGCTTTCTTAGGAAGTTATATGCAGGACTGTAAGGAAATTTGAGCCATCAAATTTTGTGGTCAAGTTATAGAGTCACATCTTAGGCAATAGGCATTGCACTTTTTATTTACATCGAGTCTTACAAAAAGGTAATACAATAGGAAAGAAACATACACTGTGGAGAAAAGCCTTCCTTGCAATGTCTGATATTGTAAGATGACCGTGGCTGCAAGAAAGAGAGTAGATTATCAAGAATAACATACAATAATTATGAATTGTCACAAATCAAATGCATTGGATAACAAAGGGAGAAAAGAATCAAAAGTAATGAGTTCCATATTTTCCATAATAAAAATAGATTCTAACGACTAGTTATCCATAAAATACTGGTTACATATTTTCATCTACTCGGTTACAGATTTCAACTCACCCTTTCATATGATGTTCTTGCAATTGAGCTTGAAGCTGATGATCTGCTAAGACACCAGATGAACCCAAGACTGACAATTTTTCTTTTAAAACCGATGCTGCAAACAATCTCAACCATTAGTATGTATATGATTAAAGAGTTGGATGGAAACAACATATCCAACACAAACATGAGATGCATGATACTTTTTGGTAGTGGCCGGGGTTTGAACCCCGGACCTTGCATATTTTATGCATTGTCCCAACCAACTGAGCTAAGCTCACAGGGACTGAGATGCATGATACTGATAGAAAACAAAAAGTGAAAGACAACCTGCAACAGTAAATAAAAGTAACTAGCAAAATATTTACCAAACAAATGAGGTATTCAGTGTTGAAGTTGTGGGTTTTTAGATAAAAGGATAAAAAATAATAAAAACTGTGAATATTATTGATACTAACTTGATAGTGACTTGATACAAAACACTAAATACTAATCCCTATTTATAGGAATGCATAGATTTAAATCAAGAAAAATAAAAAATAATAATAATAAGTTATATAAGATATAATCCAAAGAGAAAATCAAAGATACTCTAAAATTATAAAGTGATCCTAGGAAATAACTTAAGATAAATATAATATAAAAGATATTATAATTTATAAGATATTTATAATATTCTAACAATTAGAAAATAAAAACAAACTTAAATGAAAAAAAAAAAAATGTCCAAAAGACCATAAAATAAAATAGGCATTTCATGGAACATTATGCAAGATATCCACAAAAGGTGGAGAAACAATATCATACAATTTTACCACAGGCCATCAGGGCTGACTTCAGTAAGCCGTCCCATTAAAAAATAAACAGAAAAACTTGAGATTTTAGAAGTATCATGTTGATGGATGAAAATATAGCAGCAAAACTAGAAACCTAAAACTGTGGAAATTTTATATGTTCTAGTAGAAAATATCCTTAAATGTTGAAGGCTCTTTAAAGCTAAATAAAAGTAGTTACCCGAGGATCCCCGTGCTCCTTGCAAAACTGCAAAAAGTTGTTTTCTCCTTTCTCTATTGTTTTCGGTCTTGTTTTTTGAAGTATCTCCATTTGTTACATTCTGTTAAAATAAACGACAAGTTTATGTATCTTATATTAACTAGTCAGGATGGTTCAAATAATGAAAGGTGGCACTTAACTGCAAACACTAGTGCTGCCAAATTAGATTTTGGATGAAATTCTATAGCTTTAATTCGCGGTAAGGGATACACTGCTTCTCCACCTTGTTGAGAAAGGATACGTGGGATATCAATTGATTCAATTGCTGCATCAGAATGTAATACGAATTAGAAAGTGAAACAATTCGATTGTTTGGTATATTTGATTTAATTCTTTCTAAAGTTCCTTTATTATTTCCTTCATCACACCATTACCACAGAGAAATTTGAAGGAAATAACTATAACTATATTGATCTGCATAATGTTGTTGAAGTGTAGTTTCTAGCCCAGGACTTTCCGAATACTTTGCCAAGAGGGCTGATGATGCTGATGCTACCAAGAGGGGCAAATAGCACAAGAATTTTGCAATACACGTAACATGAGAAAGTATATACCAAGAACCAACAGGAAAGCTAGAGTAGAGGCAGAAAGAGGCAAGATAGCTAACCAGCGGGCTCAAAAAAATTTGCCGGCATAGGAGGTCTATTAGGATTAACTAGAACCCGTAATCTCCAAACTTTCATATTTCCATCCTTTGATAGGGTTACAAGTATACGCAAAGTTGGCACCCAAGCAACTGAAGTTATTGGTTGTGAGCCAACTTGAGTTCTGAAATTTACAATAGATAATCATTAGATTTGAAGACAAGAACAAGAGTAACCAAAATAACAAAGACATGAACATTTCCATCAATAGGATATGTGTATTTAACAAAGTTTAAATAGATAACCATGATGCTAGGTCTTCCAGTTAGATGATGAAGAAACCTCAACCAAAGGTAAAACTACAGTCACTCACATTCCAATCATACTAGGCTTCTCGATTGATACATCCCATGCTAATAGTGTACCACGTCGATCACCAACAAAAATCCATTCTAGAGTTGGATGAAATGCAAATGCACAAGCACCATTAAGCTTTATAGTATTTTCAACTGAATAAGAAACAAAAAATCAATAACACTAAGGATATAACTTATTGGATAAATATAAACCATGTCAACAAGAACAGAATTTAGCAAAAATCATCTCACGCTGTAGTGTGTAATGAACAGCATAGGTGTGAATGTTATATGCTCGAATCAAACCATCTGCATAAGCAACATACTAGGACACAAAGCAACAAAGTAGAGAAGGGAGATTGAAGTTTCATCATTAGAAGAAAGACTGAAGACTAGATATTTTTTATGGAGAAATACATATAACATGAACTTGCCAATAAATAGAATTATGACAAGTATTTAAGTAATACCAGAACAGGAAGGCGAGGATGACAAGCAAGATTAACAATAGGCTTCTTCAAGTCTGTCTTGATTTTTGTGGGTGCTCTACCGCCTTCAACAGTTCCAACAACTTCATTTATGCAAAAACAGATGTAGAAAATGTAATGATTATTAATCAATCCAGTGACAATAAGACATTTACCCTCACAGATGAGAAACCAGACATCGAACCTGTAACACTCATCCGTTTATGAAACCCAAAAAACACAACCTGTTGTAATGGAGTCATTGCCAGATGAACTTCTGTTTCAGAATAAACTTTGTCGGACTTCTTATCTGGCGAATGCAATACACATGTTTGCTCCAAGTCAAAATCGCAAGATCTTAATGTACAATCCTACAAATGAAAAGCAATAACTGTAATAAATACAGAAGAACTTTGCAATGACAAAAACTCACATGTAAACTAATACAAAACAAGATTGTGCAACAATAAATTCAGAAAAACATAGACGAAACAAGTGGAATTTACTCTAAAATAAACAAAAAAAATCAGATTATCTATGCCGCTACACCATTACATGTTAAAAAAAGTAATATCAGAATAAAAAAATAAAGGAAGATATAACAATGATCTCATAAAAAACATTCAAATAAGGGAACTCTAAACTGGGAGAATGATGTTGGCCGAATTCAAAGGTAAGATTTAAACAGGAAAATGAGTTAGTAAGTTATCTTCTAAAAGGGCCTAAGTACTTGAAAGCTCTTAACATGTCAACCAACATGAAACTTACTTGAATTTTTGGGCCATGGCTCAACTTGAAACCTCTAAACACCAATTATGTTGCATTAAAATCAGAAAAAAATATTTGCAATGGAAAGACCTTTTGCTCGTTGCATAAATAATTTTTTTTTTTCTTTACTTAGAAAGACAAAAGGTGAAATCAACCAAATAGCAGTCCAAATTAATGTGCATAAACCCACTCTGTCTATTTTCAACTTAAATCTTGCACATTTGTCACCAAAATGATAGGAAAATTTTATTATAACTTCCTGCAATAAACCGTCAAGTTAGGTTGCCAACAATAAACCTGTAATATGTTTGGCCCTTATAAGGTTATCAAAATAGTAAAGTTGCAAAAAAAATTTAATGCAACTTAGTAATTTTAATATAAGAAAGGAAGCTTTGGCGCATCGGTCAAAATTATTATCATAGGTTCGAGTCGATGAATCAGCCTCGTGCTGCAAGATAACCATAAACTAGTTATTGTTTCACTCCCACGTAACCGGAATATTAGTCTTATCTAGCCCCTTAGAATAAATAACAAAACACAATCAAATATACACCAAAGAGAATTTCAGGTGGGTCCAACCTGGAGGATTGCAACCACAGTATGAGCACTTGTAGGACTATATGCCATACGGACAACAGGTGCACCAATGTCAAGAGCAGAAATCTTGCTTCCTGTCAATGCGTCAAATTCTGCATGCATCGAAACAACCCAATTTGTAACGTATTTTCCAAAATCAATTCAAAAGGGAAAGTATGACATTTTTCGAAGAAGATCAAGGACTATTTGGATTGTCAAATTTAAACTTATCTACCAACATAAGAACTTGTGATACCGTTTGGAAAAGCTTATGACAAGAACTTATAACATATTCATAAGTCTTTTTAGCTTAATCTCATAAGCTCTGTTTGAAAACTTATGAAAACAGTTTATAATGTATACGAAAACAATTTAACTTCATTTTAGGTTTTGTCTAGAAATGATCCACTGAGATTCAGCCCTTGTCGCTTCGATTCGTCCCTCAAAAAAAAGGTTTTGTCTAGAAATAGCTTACACATGAGCACTTATACCAAACAGCGCTTAACTAAGCTGAATTTAAAAAAGGAGAATTGGTTACATGATAATGCAGGTACTAAACAAAACTTACCGACGATGTAAGTTCCAATGGCAACGGCAATGAGAGCCTGATGAGAATGGAAGCAAGCAGCATGAGGTTGAAACGGGACAATGCCGCGACCTACGTGACGAAGATCAAGATGCTGTAATGTTGTCCACTCCATCATTAATGAATGCGATTCTTCTTCTTCTTCTTCTCAACTTTCCACCTACAACATCTTCATTGTTGTTACTTTGCGAATCGAAATGATTCAGATCTTGTGTCGAAGTTGAGATGCTAGAAAAAAGCGTTATAACTGTAAAATGGAATTGCATGATCTTCGCGCCACAGCAAAGGGAAGGAACGAAATGAACGCGAAATTCAACCGGACTTCTCTCCATTGTGGCCCACTCAGACCGACTGCTTCAAATTGCCATTTGCATCCCATTTTTTCTAATGTACACCTCTCTCCCTTTTTCTTATTTTTTTTTTATAATGATAGAATAATCCCTCAATTTTATTCTTGGAGTTGTTTGTGTAAAGTGGAAAAATGACGGGTACTTATCGATTGTATGTGTAAAATAAATTTACACCGACTGTGCATGCTTCTTTAATTCCTTAAGATATATGAAATTTTTTCGTTTTAATCCCTAAATTATAAGAAAATATGTTTCATTATTTCTAAGCATCTAGCGTAGAAATTACCTCTAGAAAAACTTCAAAACTAAAGTGAAAATTTTCATATATTTACTAATTTATACATTTTAAGAGCCAGGTTTTTGAGAGAATGATACTCCAAAGACTTTTTTTTTTTAGAGAAAAAAATATACAATCCAACTTACTGCTTTTAGAGAGCTTGCAAAAATACTTTTAGCTCACAATAAAAATAGTTTGACTTTATTTTGGTTCGTATATCAAGTGTGAATAAAAGTGTTTTTCAGGAAAGAAAAAAAAAGTTATGAAAGAATGATACTCTAGAGGTTCGAAGAAAGAGAACTAAAATCTAATATTTCAAAGGATAATTGGAGAGCTGCTTCTTCTATCCCCTTATCTGCTTGAAAGTACTTTTCGGACTGATAAAAAATACTCTCTCCGTTTTAAAATGAGTGTCGCTTTAGCCAATTGCACACAGATTAAGGAATGAAATGAAATAATCATTAGACATAACACTTTTACTAAACTGCCCTTACTTTATAAGAAAAAGACAAACTTAAAGTTGCATTGAAAATTGTGTGAGAGAAAAGTTGAAGTATTTATTGAGGGTAAAGTTGGAAGAAAAAAATTAAACTTGTATTGGAAATGTAAAGTGACATTCATTTTGAAACAATTTTTTTTGGCTAAAGTGACACTCATTTTGAAACGGAGGGAGTACAATTTTTCCATCTTTAAATAAGTGAATCAAGACAAAATTAAGTTTTGTCCGTCAAGAAAGGTACAGATGGCATCAGTTTTCAAGCAACAGTGAGAGATAAAAGCAGCTCTTGGGTAATAATCCCCATTTCATCATGCAAAAGATAGGTGAGGTCTCATACACATGCGCGCAGGGTACATATTTGCAAAGAATGATTACACAGTCACACTCCTCTCATTGTTCATCCAAAAATACAATGTACACTGGTCCAAATATTGAGCTCGATTTGAAAACAATTTAAAAGTACACTTTTTCCTCAAGTATATGTACACCCATAACTACGAACACATTTTAAGAAAGGATGATTACACTCCTCTCATTGTTCATCCAAAAATACTATATACACTGGTCCAAAGTCAAATGCACCGTAGGTTAGCCCATGGTATGCCATTGTTAAAAGGTGAAGCCAAACTGTTTATATTTCAAAAAACAGATTATATATCACATGCCATAATATCTCCCTCTATACCTGTCTCTTGGAGACAAGTATAATGGCCTGTCCATACGATCTGCATTCAAATTCTTCATCTCAAAGTCGTATCGGTTCGTGGGGGCATATGATAACCATCATCGAATATATTTGTTCTAGTTGTGAAGTCACTAACACCAGGCCTGTAAGGTGGGAATCCTCTTATATTTGGATTTGGGCCTCTTCCATGATAAACGAATTCATTTGGTCCACTCCGGCTTTGAGGATGTACTTGATATTGATATGGATAGGCGGGGGCTTGATAGCGGTCAAATTGAGCAGACTCGTGTACTCTTCCCCTTGCAGATCTGAAGGCTCTTGAAGATGTACTCTCATTCCATGTAGCTTGTGTAGATGACTTGGCCTCTTGATGCTGATACTCGTTTGCTCTTCTGGAGCCATCAAGGTGCCTAACCTTGATTAGATCACCAGATCGTCCTTTTTTTGATTGTTTGGTGTTATGGATTTCATGCTGCCGCTTAGAACCTAATAAGGTATGAGCGACGAGTTACTAATAATGTGAAAAACCTGAAAGACAATACTACACGAACTTATACTACCCTTAGATCCATTTGCATTACAGGTTTTCTTTTTCTGCCTCAACCCTCTCACAAACCTTGCAGCTGCACCGCGTCTGTGCTTCTCAGATAGCACTTTGACCCTATCAGCTTCATTTTTCCATCTCTAAAGCATGACAAATAACAATAAAAGAAACAAATAGCAACACCCTGAGGATGGGGAAAAGAAAAACAAAATTATAAATGCTTGCATGAACTAATTGATACCTGTCTATAAGTTTTCAGTTTATAAAGATTACGGCCCTTTACAAGCAAAGGAGTAAGTGGAGGTAATTTCCTAACCCCACTACTCCACAGCACCTCAACCTGCAAGACATAGATGAAGAATTTAACTTAGCAATGAGTCATCAAAATTGACGAAGCAAGAGTTATTGAAATGCAAAGAGTTCTTGACAACAGTTCTGCATAATATTAATCTGAAAAATCTGGCATAAGACATTTCTACCACATGAAATGCAAGTTGCAACTATGAAACCCAATATGCATTTCTACCACATGAAATGCAAGTTGCAACTATGAAACCCAATATGTTATTGTTTTTTGAATCTGTTTCACTAGGGGAGGGGTATTCTCAAGAAAAAAAATTGGTTATTGCCACAGAAAACAATTGTGCCAACACTGAAACACCAACCAAGAGAGCCATTGCACTCTGCATCTTACAAGAGCATATATCACCCTCAAGTAATTGTTGTTCAAATAAAAGACCAAACCAGTAGTACAAGGACACTTTTTTAATAAAACCCATTGCTAGAACAGTAGAGACTTACAGTGAAGGTATGTTGTTGTTTAGCTGCACCATAGCTTTCCTTTACAACCCTCCCAGCAACAGTTCTGCTTCCTCTAACTCTTCCATGCCTAGCCACTTTGCTAAACCTGGTTAAATATACAATTGACTAATAACAAAATAATAACAATAATAAAATAATAATTTGGGAGTAGAAGGAAAATTATCTATTGAACATGATGAGAGAAACAAATTACTTTTCATAAACCTTTTGTCTGAACAGAACAACATCTCCCATGCAGACATCACCTGAGAAAAGTGAGAAGGCTACTACTATTCATCTAAAAAATGATAAGGGCGAGGAAGGTGAAAGAAAAAAGATATAATAACTCACCGGTACAATTAATGTTGAAAGATGATCTTGGATACAATGTGTACCCACTTCCATGTTTTAACCTGAGATATCAAACTAGTCACTTAGTAAGATAGCATAAAGATGTAAGTGCAATAGCTCAAAATCAAACTAACAAGTCCAATCTTCTCAGGAAATAATCATTACCTTACTCTTGTGTGTTCGAATAAATTGAAGTTATTAACAGAAAATTGAATAAATTAATAAAATCTATTTTCAGAAAATGAAGATATTTAAATGTCGTCTTGAACTTTGCCAATTTACAAATGCTTTCCATGCCCCAGTGTGTGTATCTTAACACAAAATCATACAACATGTAGCACCAACGCTTCATATTGAAAATGAAGATGTAGCACCAGTGTTATAGCGGCTATAGCACTATAGCATAATGGATATTCAACAAATCTGCTATTGTCCCGCAATATACTATTTAGTACAAAATATTGTGAAACAACGGTTATAGTGCCGCTATAGAACTATTGCATAGCGGAATTTGAACAAACCACTACTTTCCGCTATCGACAATTGACAACAATGACTCGTACAACACTCATTTTGAGAACATGACTCCAATCCCTAGTCAAAACTTTCAATCCGACTAGACATAAAAAGGAACACAGTTGGAACCAAAATTATCATGTTTAACAATGATGATGATGATGATGATGATCAACTAGTGGTGAAAGGCCTTATTGATTAAATACTTTTTAGCTTTTCAATAGTAGACTGATGGATCAAAGTTGAAACGCATATAGTTCAATAGCTCATTGTCTTCTCTTAGAGTCTTTTTCCTAAGGAAACAAAATGTTCAACTTGTGTAGTGATGTCAATATATTTTTTATGAGGTCATCATGATTCCATCTATGTGTAGTGAAAATGTAATACTTAACAAGCTCTCTAATATGATGATAAGGAATATGCGCCTGTTTTGATTAGCTTATATGAATCCATCTACTGCTATAACCACTTGTTAAACTGTTTGGAAGAACTTATGAAAACAGTTTATGACAGGTTCATAAGCTGTTTAAAGCTTATTTTCACAAGTTCTCCAATATAGCTTACAAAAACAACTTATAGCTTATACGAAATCAATTTAACTTAATTTAAACCTTACCGATCACTTCATTGTCGATTACAGTAACAGAAAAAATAAACGTAAATGTACACATCAAAGAATATGAAGTAAAGATTTGAAATAGTTACCTCCAATGCTCTTTTATCCTAGCAATACAAACTGCTCTATTTCCTGCAAGCCTCAATCCATGTTTCCGCAAATATGCTTTGCATTCGTTTAATTTCAACGAATCTATATCCTTTCGACCTGGAAAATCAAACACGAAATTCAATAAACTTGATCGATTCGATACATCATTGTTAATTTTCAATTCATTTGGTAGAAATAAAAACCTTGAAGGAGAGAAACAACTTTTTCGGAGAGAGATTCGTCATCAACATCACAATTATCTGATTCCGAAGCTTCATCGCGATCTTCTTCATCATCATCCTCATCTTCAATTTCACTAGTATCTGATTGGGACGAGTCATCGCAATCGCTGAGTTGTTCTTCGGAATCGTCGTCGTAATCACCATCATCTTCTTCTTCAGAGGAAGAGGAGAGAACAATCACTGCTCTTTTACCTCTCCTCTCATCCATTTTTTGTAGCTGTAATTGTATTTGCAGACACGCCGCGGTATTTATTCGTGTAAAAATATTTGAAATTGAAATGAAAGAAAGATAGAGAAAGAGCGGCGTTAGGCCTGGGTTTAATTCATCCTTTATGCTCAATTTTTGTTATTTGAGTACTTGTTGGCAACTTTTTCTATCAACAATCAATAATCTCTCTTTGTAAAAAAATAAAAAATAAAAAAATGGTTAACTAATAAGTTACTAGTTTATAGCTGATAAACTTACGAGTCTTTTTGGTAAAACATAATTTTAAGCTTATTGCTTGTGTTCTATAACCTTATTTGATTAAAAAAGACTTGTTACGAAACTGCAATTTGACACGAGCTTATAACTTATTTTTACTAATTTATAACTTTTTTTGTAAGCTAATCTAATTAACTTATAAGTTAGTTAAGCCGTTAATTTTATCCAACACTGCAAATTCAATAAGCTAACTTATTTGCAATCAGCTATAAGTTAGCTTATGAGTTATTTACTATTTTTAACCAAACATAACTTATAGCGGTTGACTTATAGTTGATAGTGCATAAATTAGCTGATTGAGTTAGCACTTGAACTAACTTATAAATGTGAAATGACATAAAAAGCATATTTGTTGAATATTAAATTTTTTCAATTAAAATAATATGTATAAAATTTGGAGGAAAAATATAAGTTATAAGCTACTTGACTTAGGTTATCAAAAATGTTATAAGCTAATAAAAATAAGTTATACGCTTGTCAATAATGTTATAAGCTAATAAAAATAAGTTATACGCTTGTCAATAAATGAATATAAGTTATAAGCTACTTGACTTAGGTTATCAAAAATGTTATAAGCTAATAAAAATAAGTTATACGCTTGTCAATAATGTTATAAGCTAATAAAAATAAGTTATACGCTTGTCAATAAATGTTATACGCTTGTCAATAAATGAGTTGTTACTGTCAATAAATGAGTTGTTACTAAATAGTTTAGTGGCTAGAATTCACGAATTCACCTTTTCAAGGTGAATAAGTGGGGTGTTCGGGATTCGAACCACGGCCCCTGCATATAATAATGCATATCCTACAACTGAATTATGCTTACGGTGACATAAATTATAAGTTATAAGTTCAAAAATATATCTTGTTAAACAAACAATAAAAGTCACATTACTCAACAGAGAACACTAAGCTTAAAAACACTTATAAATGATTTTATATTTATCACTCTCTAAGAGCATTAGCCAGGCTCGAGATTATAGCGATTTTTCGTATGACTTTATCGACCATTTGGTATATGACTTGCCAACGTTAAATAAGATAATTGATGCAAACTAGATGATAGTTAGCACATTAAATTAGAAAAGGTGGGATAAATTAGCTATTTTTTTGGTGAAAAGATAAATTAGCAATTGAATTAACAAATAATATAAAATTATATTTTTAATTGACAGTTAGATTTATATAATTACCTCAAAATTAAAATAAAATTAATTTAATTAAAATAATGCAAATAAAAATGAGAGAATAAGATACTAGCTAATATGTTAAAGTATAGGATTTTGCAAAACCATCAGTTACCAACTTACTTTACCTTCTTTTTTTTAGAAAAATGGTGGATGAAGTACAAACAAGTACTTCCAGCAAATTACTTTATTTTAATCCTACAAGCTTATCCACTCAAGTTAAAACTAACAATTTGACCTCAAATATACCTTAGTCTTTGTATCTTGTGTTTTGTTTCATAAGGTAAACCATTTTGTCACGACTTGGTGCATATTTGAAACTGCAGTGCATTACAATTTCAGTTGCTGCCAGATTACCAACAGGAATAGCATCTGCAACTTAGTAATTGCTTATTCCAAAAACCAAAATCTAAAATGATGTTAAGAGACTAAAAAGAGCTCCAAAAACCTCTTTCATTCAGCTCTGGATGCAAGTGGACAAGACTGTCATTTTTCAATTCTGAAACTCAGAATGTGTTACAATATATAAGTGTACCCTTTTAATAACAAACATACATATTCTCACCTGTAACTTAACACACTACAACTTTACAGTGGAAAACGCAAACTCCTATGGCAAGGTTTAACTAACTCAAATGGTAAAAAGAAAAAAGAGAGAACTTGTGCTTTGTATTGTACCGAGCTTCCAAAGTTTCTATTGAACTTTTGCAAGACTTCTTGATGGGCCATGCAACAATTTCACAAATCCAAGGAAGCTTAACTTCCCATCAGTGTGCCGAATCCAATCATGAAGAACAGCATGAACAGGAATGGATGGACCAAGCCCAAGCTCCTGATTATTTCAGTTTAAACCATTCATCAGAAATGTAGTTCCATAATTATTAAAAGTGACCATTGTTTACTAAATTCAAGCGAAACCAGATAGTTCCATAAACTGCTAATGAAAAGACAACATTTACTAACTTATAAACATTATATCAACTGAAACTAATTTAGAAAAAAGGAAAGAAAAAAAAAAAAGCTAGTTTCTTTTCTTGCAATATATCTACAACAATATTGACCTTTACATTCTATTAATTTAGCAACCACTAGGCATTATGTAAATGTAGCTAGAAAAGTAGATTATGAGGAATAAAGAAACTTCATATATTGAGATCAAAATGCAGCACCATGAGAAGTTTAAACATGTCTAACTTATAATTATAGTCAAATCAAGCATACCGAAGCTAATTCGTCAATGACTATGGCCTTGTTTCCATCCTTTTCAAACAGGTCAAAGGCATAACGTGCACGCTTCTCCCAGTGGTCGAGTGCTTCAATTTGATGAACACTAAGGGCAGCTGCACAGAACTCGTCAAAATCCATCCTTCTATATTGCAATGCATTAAGCTGCCACCCAGATTATTTGTATCAATAACTATTGTGGCCACAAAATTCTCTTTCTTAGTTTATAGAGGTATTCTACAGTTAAATCACAGCACTTACTGATGCCAGAAAGTCGGCAATGCGTGACTCCTTCATTGCATCTGTTGCATTTACTGAAAAGGCCTGAGCAACTCAAACTTGTGAGATGATAAACACCTTCCTCCCAATAGCATGCATAAAAAAATAAATGAAACAAAATACCAACCGCTTTTATATTTTCCAAGTTAATGGTGCCACTTTTGTTAGGTTCTAAAAGTGCAAACTGCTCCTTCAAATAGATTAGCTCATCCACAGTTAATGCCTTAGACAAAGCCTGTCCCAATGCCCATGGAAATAACATTTTTGATAAGTTACTGAGAAGTACATAGATTGTTATAAACCAAAAGAAAAAAGACGAAAAAAAAACAAAATAGCAGAAAGACTTGCTCCGCCTAATGGTTTGAAAGGAAACAAAGTATAGGTAATTTTTTTTGTCACATCTTTAACTTCAAACTTCCAAAACTCATTTCATCTATAGAAAAAGAAATTGAGTCTGCCATGTTGGAAAAAGAAAAACTCTGAAAAGTTTGGCAGGGCTGCTACTCAATATTTGGAAAACAATCAACTTTAGCTACAATTTGAACATTAGCTTCAACATAAACACTTGGTGAAAATCTAATCATATTAATAGAAGAAGAGTGGCAGTACTGCAGTGGTGAAAATCAAGGTTGGAGAGTAACAGGACATACATTTCAATAGAGGCTCATTCTGGATCAAAATCAGGTTTTTTTTTTTTTTACAGTCAAAATCTAGTTTTTTAAAGTCAGGCAAGGATTTATATAAAGAGACACACCCTTAAAGCAGCTTTTCGTAGAGAAGAAGAGCGCATGTATGCCTTCATGAGCTTGAAAATTAAAATATCCAAAGGTACTTCCGTATCATCATAGTCTTTAATCCACGGATGACCTGCAGTACACAATTGTGAGTAACAAAAAAGAAATAGAAGAATGAGAGCCAACAATAATCGCCAAGAAACTTACTTAATGCTTGTGCTGCACTCATTCTTTTCCTTGGATCTTTATTTAGTAATCTCTTAACAAAATCGCTTGCCTCATCTGATAGAGAAGGCCAAGGAGGATCGTCAAAACTTGGATCAGATTTCAATACAGTACGAAAGATACCAGACTCAGTCCGAGCCCAAAACGGACGGCTGCCACATAATAAAATATACGCAATCACTCCAATACTCCAGACATCAGCCTCAGTACTATAAGCTCTAAGTAGAACTTCAGGAGCCACATAGTATGCACTACCGACAATATCATTGAGCCTTTCATCTATAAAGCAAAATGAGAAGTCAGAAAACAAAGCATCTCCATGATAATAAATGGCACGCGATATACGTGAAAGGGCAAGCATACCAAGTTTAACAAAATCCGACAGCCCAAAGTCTATAGCCTTCAGTTCTGAGTTCTCGTCATTGGATGCGAACAAGAAGTTCTGATCCAAAAATTAGCCATATTTAGAACTTTAAAGTTAATGCCCGGTAAGAATTAGGAGGCAAGTCTCACAGGCCAAATCAAGCAAAAATCATAACCATCATATTCATATAGCCATATTCTACTACCCCCTCTCCCCCACCCCTAGGATAAAAAAAATTCACATAAAAAGAAAGGGTCTTTTCTAAATGCAAAAGATACTTCAACACGTACATTTGAGTGTCTATTATCTTAAAAGGACAATATTAATAATTGTTAGTATTATGCTGGGAGTGTGGTTCGAATCCTAGACCTCCTTATCACTCCGCTCCTTAACTCGTCCCCCCAGCCACCAAACTAACCTTATACCCCTACATTTGAATGTCTAATTACTTAAGCTAAATAGCTGGGCTCAATAATATGATGTACAAGTAAAAAATTAATATTAAAAACTGCAAATATATTTGACCTCAGGTTTAAGATCTCGATGCACAACACCCTGTAGATGGCAAAATGCAGCAGCATTCAGTATTTGTCTCAGGATAGCTTTTGCATCTTCCTCCGTGTACTTCCCACCTCTGAAAGAGCACAAAACTAATTTAAAATCAAGCACACTATTTTGCCTCTTTCAATCACTCAACAACTTAAATTTTAAACATTCTAAATATTTTATATCTCAAAACTAACTAAATAAATACCTTGATAATATTCTGTCCAACAGCTCTCCACCTTCACACAATCTGGAAGATGAAAGAGTTTAAGAAGGATTGTTTGTTTATAAGAGAATCATTACAATTAAATTGTCCTTACTTATTCATCCAAAAATATAGGACAAAATATATAGGTAGTATTGTAAATCAAATATTTCACAAAAGATGAACTGCGGCATTCAACTCATAGGAGAAACATAGTTAAAGCTTACTCCATTACAATATAGACATTATCACGATCTTCATAAGCATCATAGAATCGTACTAGATTCTTATGTCCATTCAAAGCTCTCAATATTTTCACTTCCCTTCTCACATCCTCGATAGCAATAGCAGATGTCATCTACAATTAAAACATAAAAGTTAAAAACACAACGGACATATTTGGATAAACAGTGTAAGCATAAGTACGTATCATATAAGTATACGATATAACCCTGTTTGGATAAACAACTTAATTTAGAGCTTATAACATAAGCATTTATCATAATAAGCGCTTATGTATAAACAATTTCTATAACAAAAGATAAAATCAAGATAAATTATTTTCATATACGCTATAAGCTGTTATGATAAGCTACCTGAGAGAGCTTATGAAAATAAGCTGAAAACAGCTTATGAACACGTCAAAAGTTGTTTTCATAAAAAATTCTCCCAAATAGTTTCACAAGTGTTCATGCAAGTAAATTAACTCAAATAAACAAATCCAAACAGGCTCATATATATAAATTCAAAATGTTTTTATATAAACAAACTATAAGTTGTTTTTAGGAAAAATGCTGAAAATGACTCGTTTCCATAAACTCTCCCAAATCGTAGCACAAGCTTTGTAGCAAAGAATGCCTCTGATAAAAGTCGTGTCCGGTGTCCGAAACATGTCAGTGTCAGACATAACAGTGTCGCATGTGATTGTGTTTTTTTTTTTTTTCTCTTCAAATTATTATCGATGTCAATGTCTATGTTCGTGTCAGTGTTTTGTAGATCACAAATCCTTTATGTATTAGTAGATAAGCTGAAATAAGTCAAATACAAACATGCTTAATCTCATATAAACGTTCAAATAGTGATTGATTTGCATGAGAACCTTAGCTTTGGGGATGACTTTAACAGCAACTTGTTGACCTTTGCGATCACCTTTCTTCAACCTCGCAGCACAAGTATATCCAAAATGTCCTCTTCCAACTTCATCTCCAACCTCATATCTACTTCCAAAATGCTTGGAAAATCCAAAATTCTTATCAAGCGCAACCACAGTCTCCTCTTCACCACCTTCCGGTATCGACACTTCAACAGAGCCACGCCGGCGAGCTAGAAGCGATCTTATATGCTTCGCCGGAGACGGTGGAGGAAACGGCCGCTTGAAAATCCTTGCCGGAGACATCTTAGAGAAGAATTGATGAGCTGGACTTGGAGTGTAGAACGGGAATAACGGAGATCGCTTAACGGCTTCTGTTTCGTTAGAGTTTTCGCCATTGACAGTAACGGAGTTTGTGTGAGGTTCAGAACTACCGTTAAGTGTGACGGAGTTTTGTTGAGGAAGTTCAGTGTTGAAATTGTGAGAGGAATGACTCGTGAGATTTTTTGAAGTACATAAACCCATTGAATTGAATTGTTAATGTAAATTTTGTAATGTTGATGAATAGAGAGAAGAAAATGGATGAGGTTGAATTAATTAAAAAGGTGAATATGGTTTATAGTTAGTAGTGGGGAATGAAATGAAGTTGGTTAGGTTCGTTGATCACGGAGAGTGTGTGTGTGTGTTTTTGGAAATGGTGGGACCTCAGAAGGTGATGAAGAAAGAAAGGAACATTGAAAAAGTTAACAAACAAAACAAAAATACTCCACTGGTATAAGATTTGATTTCGGTGATTTATTTTTATTAGTATTTATTTTCTTGGTAACGACTCAAGGTGAGGTATTCCTTTAAGACAATAAAGTAAATAATTGCATTAAATTAAACAATTATGAGTTATTGAAATTTGAAACCGTCCATGACTTCATATTTGGGTTTGATATGTGTTCCTTAGACTTGTTTATCTTAACAAAATGATCAACTCCTTTGACATTTCATTATAGATTGTTTAAAACGTCAAAGTTTAAACCACTCAAGTAGAGTGAATCACTATTTTAATTTTTTATTGACAAGTATTATAATATTAGTAAACTAGCAGTGCCAGTTACTATTATTGTTTACATGCTCTCAACAAATATTTGGATTTAGACTTATTGAAAGTTGATTCATAAGTAGAGTTCATCCTCTATTATTTCAAAACTTTCAAATCACTCCATTTTTTAATAACAAAAGTCACAATATTAGTAAATCAGTAGGTTATATTCCTTTTCAAAGTTTAAATTTATGATATGATGAAGTATGCATAATCTTAAAGTCACAATATTATTTTTCTTGTCGTATATAAGATTTTATTGAATGAATCACCCTTCTGGTATAAATGCCAACCAGAAGAATCCATTCACTCGTTCGTACCACCGCTATCAAAATTTCAAGATACAAACATTATTCAAAATAAATAAATAATTTGGTGAATAATTCCAAATTGGTCCCCCGTGCATCTTTCATTCATTCGCTATCATTGTTTTGTTTTTATCATCATATATCGTTACTATGTTTTCGGTTTTATTCCCTCTGTTTCGAATTTTGAAAAATTCTTCTGAAGACTCGAAACAAATTAATTGTGTATTTTTCTTGCTTCCCACTCACCACGCCATCAACATTATTTAGCTCCCCACATATGTGTTCATCTAATGTTGCTTTCTTGATCGACATTTGATCATTTTTGCAGAGTTGGCACTATCTCATCACAACCTTTGTTTAAACTCTTGAGAATATATTTATTTATATTCTACTTAAGAAATTAATCTAATAACTAATTACTTTTATTAATTGTAAACAGAAAAGTTGATTAAAAATGAAGTAACATTGTTGTCATTGATAGAAATGATTTCAACCAACTCTGGTTGATTTTTTTCTGCAAGAGGTTTGAGTGTGAAAAATTACCTTAATATCATCACCTTAGCAATATTGGGACCAAATATTTTAAAATTTGTATCGTGTATTGAATGAATCAATGAGGCATTCAGTATGTAGTTCAACGGTTTTACACCACTTGAACGGACACCAAAACTTCCATCAAATCACTCAAATTAGTGAACCATAGTAATCAACTAATATTAGGTTTTTATATTGGATATCTAACTTACTTTATAAAAATAGTTTAGGCAAGATGAGTCTTTATAAACTCACTTTAAACTTATCTTGATTTTAAGTTAAATGTGAGTTTTTGTCAACTAAATATAGAAATAGTATGTATGTGTATCATATGATCTAACTAAAGTGCTATTAATATTTGACAACTAAATTTAGTGTATATTTTGGTTCCACTTTTGAAGAAACCAAAATTGATTTTATGGGTGTTGAACTGATTTTGACATGTTTGATTGTTTTCAAGTAAATTTGATCGTGTCTGTAGAATTGATTTTATCATTGATTTTTACGGTCAAATTTATATTTCAGCTTATTTTTCCATGAAATGTTTTCAAATACAAATCAATTTAAGATAGCCAATTGTTGTGAATTCGAACAAAAAAAATCACACAAATAAACTTAGATGTGTAGAGCAAAATGGAAGTAGTAACAAATATCAAAGTAACCTCAAGCAACAACAATAACAATAACAAACTTAGATCTAATCCTAGGAATCAAGTGTAAAGCACAAAACCACAAGCATAAGATAAGAGAGAAGAGAAACAAACACACTAAGAAATGTTTACCTAGTTCGGTCCAAATTGACCTACTCTGTGGAAGAGATCTCTCTAATCCACTATCAATGAGTTCTTTACAAAGAGATATAAAAGAGTTATAATAAATTAGCTTACACAAGCTCACAAAAAACAAACCCTAATTTCTACCATTTTCCCAATCTCTCAAATGAACAAGATACTCAATGATTTTCAATTACCCAAGGTGTTTTACAAATGTTTTCCAACCGAAGAGAACCTCTCAAGAGAACCCTCACCAAAGACCCTTAACCCTAAAGTTGCCTTATTTGATTTCTCAAGTTTCTCTCTCTGGAAGATCTACCCAAAACATGAACCCTCACCAAAGACCATCAACCCTAAAGTTGCCTTATTTGATTTCTCAAGTTTCTCTCTCCGGAAGATCTACCCAAAACATGAAGAGTGAAGCCTTATATAGTGCTCATATCTCAAGAAATCGTACACCAATTTTTACTTCGTACACTGTATTATATGAATGTCATCCAAAAATCGTGCCCTGATTTTTGTCGAATCAAGACTCATTTTAGTTGTTGAGAAAAAATTGTAAGAGCAAGTTTAGTCTACGAGATTTTTTTTTTTTGTCTCTAAGAAACATAAACAAGGACAACTTAATTTCTTCTTTGCATTTTATTTAGTTGATGAAGGAAAGATAAATGATAGAAAAGAAAGTGAAAAAAAAGAATATAATATGAAATATATTACGTAAGAATCAAAAGAAGAAAATCAATTTTTAAATTACAAATGTTGTTTCAATAATAAAAAGTAAAGATTTTTTTTGACAAAAAAAAAATATAAAACTTAGAAATTAGTGTATGTATTAATATATTATTTATAAGTAAAAAAAATTAAAAAAATTAATGTTAATGTATTATGGCCACTTTAACTTTGTCACTTTTGTAGGTATTAAGTCGTTTTATGTTATTGATTTGTAGGTATTAAGTCTATGTTTGTTACAAGTTTACTAAATTTTATTCTCGGGTGTAAAATATTTCTGGGAATAGTAAATTTTTCACAAAGAAAATGGTGAGAATAATGAGAACAAATTCTTGTGTAATTACCTGTTATAATCCATATTTTTATGGTTTTCAGGAATATTATAATGTTAAGCAAACATATTTTTTTTAAATATCTTGGAATAAAATTCTGATCTTTATGTTTCAAGGAATGTTATTATTAGTTACTAGAAATAAATTTGATAAATTTGAAACAAACACACCCTTAGATTTTTTTTTTTTTTTTAAGGAAACACAGCCTTAGAGTTGTAAATTTATTATCATAATACCGTTAGAAATTTACTATCATAATACTTCTATTATAATTTGGGACAAAAAATGGGGTTTTTTTTTTCTCCTTAAAATTTAGGACAGATGAAGTAGATTTATTTGCAATCTCATATATTTATACGATTTCTATTTTTAAGGTTGTATGTGTTTCAGTGTTTGATAGAAGTTTTGTCGAGTTTAAATTCAAATTCCCATTCAGCTTGATTTGTATTCAAAACTAGCAAGCTAAGCACGGGCCCGTGCTCCGCACGGGTTGATCCTTAAATCGCGATTTATGCGTCAAAACGCATTTACAATATTATTTACATTGAGAAATAAGAAAGAAATTATTATCAAGATGAAGATAATAATAAAAACATTGAAATAGTTGTTATTAAATAATATAAAGTGGTAGTCTAAAAATATGTGAAACTATTATAAATAATAAAATCACAATAATGATAACGGGGACGTTAATAAACCACGTGATTTTTATATATCATTGAAAAATATTTGTAATTTTTTTAGCATTTTTTTATTTTTATATGAATTTATAAACAATGAATATGTATATCCTGCAAGATTCTTATATCAAATTATAATTAGTATATTATAATTACTCCCACTATTATTTAGAAGATACAATTAGGCATGACAATGAGGCGGGTGGGGATAGGTTTTATCTTCCCCGTCCCCATACCCTACTACCATATACTTACCCGCTATCCTACCCATACCCAACGGGGATAAGAAATCAAATCTCATTCCCGTCTCCGACGGGTTCGGGTATCCTAGCCTCATCCTCGCAATGGA
This sequence comes from Medicago sativa, assembly GCF_051527215.1. Lineage (NCBI taxonomy): Eukaryota > Viridiplantae > Streptophyta > Magnoliopsida > Fabales > Fabaceae > Medicago > Medicago sativa. The sequence goes on from NC_140753.1 coordinate 9,734,297, forward strand.
TAATTTTTTTTAATAAAATAAAAGTATTTTTCTGCCTCAGACGCAATGTTGCAATGCATTATCCTGCAAAGAATGACAACGATAGATCATGGCTATGGTGATGGAGAATAGAGAGAACTCTGAGAAGTGAGTATCATTTGATAGACAAAGACTCTGATTGTGTGACTGAAATGACTTATGGTTTGAGTTTCTTTTTATATAAAAGGGGGCAATAAAATGTTTTTCTACATTTGGGACGAGTTTGAGTATGGGTTTAGGGTGGGTATACCTATTTTCCCGTTACTCATCCCGTACCCGTGTTTTAAAATTGAGGAAAACCCAAACAGAGCCAAAAAGGGGAAAAATACATCAAATTGAGTTCGGTTCGGACGGGTACTCGCGGGTATGGGTTTTGTTGTCATGCCTAGATACAATACATAAAAAAAAAATCAATTTAACTAATTAATATGTGACTGATTGTTGTCCCATGTATGATTTGTACAACAATATTAGTTTGTGTCTAATTAATTAGAGAGTAATGTTTGTCTTGTGTTTTTTTATATAGTCATTCTTTGAAAGGATATAATGATTAATAATGAATAACGGTTAAAAATAATAATTTTATAATATGATATTAAGATAAACCAAAAAACGTATGTAAATCATTTATACAAAAGAAGTAATCTGGAAGATGTGTAATTTTATGTAAAGTAGTTGTATTTCTCATAAAAAATACTAACCCCATGTATAATTTATAAATGAGAAAGATTTTGTAACTCTCTCAAAGTTATGTTATTTGTGCTCATTCAATTGGATATACTTGAATAAATTTAGATGTAAAAACATGTATCAGTGAGAAATAGTCCTATGATTTTTTTGTCAAAAAAAGTCCTGTGTTTTTTTTCTTTTTTATTTACTCTTTTTTCCGTGTTTTTTTAAGTATCGGTATAAAATATTTCTCCTATATTTTTTATATTATTCATAAGTGAAATGTATTTATTAATATTTTTTATTAGAAACACACGATGAGGTAAAATCACATGTGCGTCATATAGTTTATTTATAGTAAATGTAAATTAAATATATGACAAATTTGTTACGAAATAAAAAAACGTCATTCAATAATTTATAGATATTTTTATCATGATAAAAACCACCTCTTTATGGCCTTTGACCCTCTTTTGTACCAAAAAAAAAACACCTCTTTAAAAAGAACAATTCCGAACCCGTTTTGTTACAAATTAAAATAAAAGTGATTTTGATATCTATTATTTAAGAGAATTTATAAAACAAATCACGATTTATTTTGTTTGGTTATTGTAATTAAAATCACATGTTTTAAATAATTTAATTTGTTTGGATACAACTATAAAAAAATGGTTTTTTTTTTGTTACAAAACTACATCAACTTTAATAATTAGAGAAAGATTAACTTTAATAATTTGAGAAAGATAATAGATTGTAAATTGTTTTTAACTCTTTAGATATTTAGAAGTTGAATTATAGAAAAATTTATTTTGATTGGGATTAAGATTTAGTTTGTTTGTTCTTTAAAAAAAAAGATTAAGTTAGAGTGTTTTTTTTTGGTACAAAGTTAGAGTGTTTTATCAAGTGAGTTTGTTTTAATTTGTTTTTAAGAGAGAAAATATAGGAGGAGGTTGAAGCAAAAGACATAAAAGAATATAATTTTGACGATGACTCAAAAAATTAAGAAGGGGTAAGATTGTATTTTTGGTGCACATTAAGTTTCATAATTAGAGAATACACCCTCCGGTCACTAATATAAGTAAAAGTTAACATTTTAGATTCATTTATTAAATGACGTATGTGATCTATAATAAAGACTATATACATCATTAATTGAATGAATGCAAAATGTAAATTTTTTGCTTATATTAGTGACCAGAGGGTGTAGATAATTAGAAAATAAAAGATTAAGTTTGTTTGTTATTTAAAAAAAGATTAAGTTAGTGTGTTTTATCGAGTGAGTTTGTTTTAGTTTGTTTATAAAAGGGAAAAAATAGAGGGAGATTGAAACAAAAGACACAAAAGGATATAATTTTGATGACGTGTCAAAAAATTAAGAAGGGGTAAGATTGTATTTTTGATAGACATTAAGTTTCATAATTAGAGAATGATGTATGTCTGTATAAATATATAAAGGGAACCTCTAAAAAAAATATAAATAAAGGGAAATTCTCTCATTGAAATAAGAAACAATGACCTTAACTTTCTTCCACGATATTTTTGTTTCACTTAATTGTCTTTACATTAAAATAAAATAAAAATGAATTGACTTTTGTGGAATTGATGGACATTATGGGTAGTAAAATGCTGAAATTTGTAAAAGCAAATGATGATTCAAATTTGATTGTCAAAATATTTTTGTTTATGGGATTGATTGCATTCATTTATTGTGTCATTTGGTGGTGCCTTTTAAATAGTAGCAAGTTAGAGTCCATGCAACATAAACAATCGGAATACTACTTGCAACATGTTGAGGGTGAATGTTTTAGTTAGTGTTGTATTGTTCATTGTTGCAACTGCACAGGCTCAACAAGAAGGCGATTGGAACTTATTCAAAACAACCGTTCGTGTTCAAAATATATTGGGAGGTAATAGTGTTCTTGTGGTGCATTGCCATTCATCAGACAATGATCTTGGCATACATAATGTTATTGGCGGGGCATTTGTAGAATGGAAATTCCGTGTCGATTTGAGGGAAACTACACTCTTCCGTTGCACCCTTCAATGGGATAACGTACCTGAAAAGAATGTAGTAATTTATGATGCAAAAATAGACAATCCAATATGTAGAGAAAGATGTTGGCGAGAAGTAAGACCCGATGGACTCTTTTTTTTGCACGAGAAGGGATCTGGTTTTTGGGAGAAAAGATACTCATGGTGATGTGATAGATCTAAGTTTTTGAATCGTTTTTCTAGTACTGAAGAAATTAAATAAAACGTATTTCTCATTAATATTTATCTATTTTTCTTATGAAATACATTTCTCTTTATTTTGTCAAAAGTCGATCAATTTTCCATTACGAATTGTCATCATCGCTAATAGTAATTTTGATTGTTCTTTTACTATTAAAAAATCTTATATTTACAATCATCTATGTTCTAAACAAGTTATCGGCAAAACTCACATATATTATTTTGAGATCCAACACAATTTAAAAAATTAAAATTGTATAAATGAAAGAGTAATCTATTTTTTAAAAATTTGTTACAAAATGAACAACAATTTTCAATTTAATTTTAATTATTATTATTTTAAAACAAATTGTGGGCGGTTAGTGACATTTTTATTTTTTAAAGTGTCCCTAATGAAATTTTATGCGAAGAGATTTGAACTATGGCTCTGTTTGGTAAAAATAGCGGATAGCTGATAGCTTTTAGCTGATAAGCTAGCTGATAGCTTTTAGCTGATAAGCTAGCTGATGACTGATGACTGATAAGCTAGTTGAAGTGTTTGGTAAAATTAGCGGTTTAACTAGCTGATAAATGTAAAATGACATAAAAGGGTATTATTAATTCAAAATATAATGTTTATATAACTTGATATTTAAATATTCAGGAATTCTTAATTCAATTTTGTTTTTTAAAAAGTAATTGAAATTTATAAATTTAATATCTTTTATATTGTAAATTAAATTTTATTCACTAAAAAATTTATTTAAGTATAACGAGGTATATATACTTTTTTGTCAACGGAGGTATATATATTTTTTGTCAACAACATAAGGCAAGAGAGATAAATGGAGGTATTTTGTCAAAAAAAAAAACAAGAAGATAAATGGAGGTATATATTGTCAGCAACATAAGGCAAAAGATAAATGGAGGTATATATATTGTCAGCAACATAAGACAAGTGAGATAAATAATAATGAGGGATGTATTTGTCAAAAAAAAAAAATAACGATGGATGTATATTTATTAGGGGAAAAAAACGAGGGATGTATATTAGGGAATTGTAGGTTTGAATTAAATTATAATAAAAGGGTAAAAATGGATTTTAGATAAAACAATAGGGGTAAAAGTGGAAGAAAATATGAGAAACTATAAGCTATAAACTCAAACGCTACTTGGAATAGCTTCTGAAAAATAGCTTATAAGCTCGTGAAATAAGCTATAAGTTCATGGTCAAAAAATGTTATCAAACAGAGCTATTTTGTCAAATGAGCTTATAAGCTAGAAGCTAAGAGCTAAAAGCTCTTTTTGGTGTTTACCAACCATCGAACAATCACTTGAAATGGAATTTTAATTATTTATTCAATTACACCACTCTTAAGTCAATGTCCTCCACGTAATATTTATGGTAATGATGAAAAAAATGATAATACTAATTTAGAAAAAAATATTATTCTCTGTTCCATTTTTTTCATTTTTCTTAATCTATAAAAAATGGATAATGTCAAGATCAGAGTGAAAAATACCAACTTGATTGTGATGTGTGAAGCACTACCTCCAGTAGCTGAGGTAGAAATAATACTATGGATGGGCCAATTCTTTTAACGTAGTAAATTTATATCTTTTTTTTTATTTTTTGGTACAAAAAATTTATATCTTCTTATTAGTTAATTCTAGTGATTATTAATTTTTTTGTCTCTGGAATATTATTTAAACCGGTGTTTTAAGAATATCTTAACAAAAATATCATATAATTTTTATTATATTACACATATACTTTTAATTGAATCCTTAAAAAAAACATATACTCTTAATTGAAAAAAGAATCATGCTTTATTCACTTAGAGTTGTAAATTTATTATCATAATACCGTTAGAAATTTACTATCATAATACTTTTATTAAAATTTGGGACAAAAAATGGGTTTTTTTCTCCAAATGGATTGTATGTGTTTCAGTGTCTAATAGTAGTTTTGTCGAGTTTATATTCAAATTCCCATTCAGCTTGATTTGCTATTCAAAATGTATAAATATATATAAAGGGGACCCCCTAAAAAAATATAAATAAAGGGAAATTCTCTCATTGACATAAGAATCAATTACCTTAAATTTCTTCATCAATATTTTTGTTTCACTAAATTGTATTTACTTTAAAATAAAATCTTTTATGGAATTGATGAACATTATGGGTAATAAAATGCTGAAATTTGTAAACGCAAATGATGATTCAAATTTGATTGCCAAAATATTTTTGTTTATGGGATTGATTGCATTCATTTATTGTGTCATTTGGTGGTGCCTTTTAAATAGTAGCAAGTAAGAGTGCATGCAACATAATCAATCTAAATACCTTCTTTACAACATGTTGAGGGTCAATGTTTTAGTTAGTGTTTTATTGTTCATTTTTGCAACTTCACAGGCTAAAAAACAAGGTGATTTTATCTCTACGAAAACAACTGTTAGTGTTGAAAATATATTGGGAGGTAATAGTGTTCTTGTGGTGCATTGCAGTTCAAAGGACAATGATCTTGGCAAACGTAATGTTTTTGTCGGGGCACCATTACAATGGAGTTTCTTTGTCAATGTAAGAGAGACTACACTCTTCCGTTGCACCCTTCAATGGGATAACTTACCTGAAAAGAAAGTAGTAATTTATGATGCAAAAATAGATCTTCCATTATGTACAAAAAGATGTTGGCGAGAAGTAAGACCAGATGGACTCTACTTCTTGCACGACGACGATACGAAACTTGGTTTTTGGGAGAAAAGATACTCATGGTGATATGATAGGTATAAGATTTTGAATCGTTTTTCTTCTCAAGTATTGAAGAAATAAAATAATTAATATTTATCTATTTTTCTTATGAAATACATTTCTCTTTATTTCGTCAAATGTTCATCAATTTTCTATTATGACTTGTTCTCATCGCTATTATTTTTTATGATAATATACATCCCAATATTTTTCGTGACTTTGAGATATTGAAGAATTTGAAAGATAAAGCCGCTCGTGAATAACCTTTTAATGAAAAAAGAAAAATATAGCTAAGAAAGTTCAATCACATAATATTTGTTTGAGAGGTAGAAAACTTATGTAATATGAGAAGTTTTTTTTCTTTACTAAGTTAAGTTTATGTCCCACAAATTTTTGTTTAGTTTTTTCTTCAATAGTTTTTTAGTTTAATAAAAAAATTATGTTCATTATTGTTGTCAAATTAGATATTTAACCGAGGTAATGATTGATAGTCCTCAAGTGTGACATTCCCTTTTTTCAAAGATTAATGCTGAGAAATGAACTTTGTCCTTAGTTGTGAGTTCCTTAACTAGTTCCTTTCTTCCTCAACTGTTAATTGTTGAGTTTTTTGTTACTAGAATAATAAATGTATTTAAATAAAGATAAAACCATAATAATAAAGAGATAAAATAACGTAAATAGCTCGTGTGTTGATTAATTGTGCCGAATACATTGTATAAAATAAGTATTTATTGGCGAAACTATACCTACTAATTAAAAAGACATGACCTACAATGTTTAGCCTTGCTCGAATATTGTGCAGGTTGTGCATGAGTATATATGTTATTTTACAAATACACATGTTTTTTCTATTATCATTTTCTTTCATTTTTTCAGCTACCAAAAGTACTAAATAATCATCTTATATTCTCTTCTTTTTATTTTCTTCCCCTCTCTTTTTTCATTAACCAAGCAAAATGTAAAGAAGATATGGACCAAGAGCATCTACAATAGAGATACCCATTTTTATGTACTTAAATGAATTCTATTTGTACAGATAACTCGTTTATAAATTTTAATAATAGTATCTAATAAGCACTCAGTGTACGTTTGATATCACAATGATTATCCCAGAATCATGATGATCTACTGTGATTTTGCAAAAGCTACAAAGAGTAACTTTTGAAAAATCATATATATAGATCACCATGATTCTGACATATCCACCCTAATATCTAATATAAGCTTAATCACTCCAATCCTTGACCTCTAAAAAAAGTTCTAAATAAACAACACCGGTAATTTTATATCCTTTATCAATAGAGCAGTGCTATTTAAAGGGAAAAAAAAGTGCCCCGAATTCATCCAGAAAAAGAATTGACCAATTAAAATGCTTGCTTTTCCACAATACATGGAGGAGAGAGAAATGTAAACATGATAGAGAAAATGGAAATGCACGTTCGGGATAACTTCGGAAAAATAGTTCTCGCGAGATCTAGCATTATTCTTATCAATAACTCTATATAATTACATTTCAATAACTTTTCATTTTTTTGTGCGGCAGCTTGCTTTTGTTTTGGGTTTTGGGGACTTTGTAAAAACTCTAATTGGCCTCCTTTAACACACCTTGTGCATGGGGTCATTTTCGTTGTGTTAATATAATCTTATTTTGGCTTGTTAAAAAATATTGTGAGATCAACATAAAAGAGTGCTTAATTGAACACTTACCTCACAAGCACCAAGTAAGTAATGTCCGTGTTAGCTGTTGATTTATACACCATGGGTTGATTTTATTAGCTTGTCTCTAGTTCATGTTGGTTCGTCCAATGCTTGCAGATTTCTACACATTAATTTCTTTTGCAATTTACTTGCAGCTTTTTCTGGATTGTGCATATGATGATAATTTTCTTGGGTTGTATTCGGGTTCGTCATTGAATTTACGTCCAGTTTTTTTATACCACTTTTTGTTAATCTCTCTCATATTATTCTGTTTGGGTTGTTTTTGGTTCCTTGATCAGGTTTATGTCCCCCTAACTTGTTACTTCGTTTTTCTATTTAACATATTTTACTTACTTAAAAAAAATAAGAATTAAACTAATTCATTCAAATTAAATAGTACATATTCTTCTGTCACTCTATAAGCAAAAAAAGAAAAAAACTACTTTCGCAGTAATTAAGAATTTGGTCAAGTGCAATTAATTTTCTAGATTTCAATATTTCATGCAAACCATAAATCAAATTTACTAAATTGTCCCTTTAATATATTTAGTGAAAAAAGACATTCAACTACACACATATTTTTGAATTAAAGGAAGTGTATATTAGAGATTATACCATCAAATAGCTCAAAAGTAGTTAACTTTTATTTATCATAGTGACCAAAATTTGATTAACATTTTCTTTTTGCTTTCCCTAATTCCTTTGACTTCATCAAAAAACAATGATGCGTGAAAAAAGATGTTTTGGTAATCATGTTACAAAGTATCAACATAGAAAAATCTTTAATGGAAGTCAAAGGATAACCTCACCAGAAAGTGATGATGAGGAGAGGTAGTGTCAAGAAGACATATTGATGGCTACCTCAATTTTGTATCCCCACAATTGATGCGCATGCTTAACCTCATTTCCCTATCAAACTAACAAAACAAAAAATCAAACAAAATTGGCACTATTTCTCTATATCTCCTTTCTTTTTCATTGTCACAATTTATTTATTCATCTAATATCAATTTCTCCATACGACATATTAGCATCATCAGAAATTCCAAAAGAATGCACTACATGTGACTTTTTTGTTTTGTTTGTGACAATCTTTTATTCCTTAGGTCGTGAAATTCTATCCTCCCAACAAATAAACTTGAATATCAATCTAAAACTCTAGTTAAATATTTAATGGGTTTTTAGTTGAGAGGTTTAAAGTTACAAATTTTAGTTTGTTGGACAAAAACGAGTAATAATGAATGAACAAATTAAAAATTTAAGAAAAAGAACACAAAAACGTAAACGGACATAAAAAACAAGAAAAATAGTAAAAGAAAATGGACGGATGTGGAACATCTTACTCATTGTTGGTAAAACAAGATAAAACGGACCTACATTGTTCTTAAACACTGAGTAAGATGTTTTATCCTATGTGAACGGATGTGTAATCTAGTATGTTAAATAAATTCTTTTGCATAAATTTGATTCTACTATTTATAGAAAAAGAACTAAACTAACTTATATGGTGCATGAATGTCAAACTTCTTCTAACTAACTTGAAAAAAAAAATCTCCAAGTTTTTTCTAGCATTTTCAATTTGGAATGTTGAAGGTCTCTCAAGTCTAAGTGCTTCTTTAAAAGTTCTTCTACTTAAACTTTTGATACGAACAATTATTTTGAAAAGTTAGATACTTTGAATCTTCGAATTTCTTCAAGAACACTTATCTTTGAGTTCCTCTATACTGATCTTCAAAAAAGGTCTTCGAATTCTTGTACCGGTGGTAGAGGAAGCTTGCTTCAAATGATGAATTTTGAGGAGAGTTTTACTTCTCAAACTCCTTATTAATGACTTTGTAACTTTATAAAATATATGAATTTTAAGCACTCTTTAATCCAGTTTTAAAAATTTGTTCGCAATATTGTTTTTATCTTTTATTGTTCCATTGTTAACATTGGAGCTCAAGACTATATATAGACAAAGACAATGATGAAACGGTTGGTGCAAGCTTGATGCTTACACTCAATGATGAGAGAAAAGAGAGAGTTCAGGACGTTCTGTTATGTATTGAAAATAAAGAGGAAAAAGAGAGTTTTGTTTATGGTGCATTGTAAAACTGTGAATTGTATCGCATAATGATTATGATACAAGATATGAGTTATATCAACCGAGCACTTATAGGCTAAGTGGAGTTACTTGCACTACAAGCTACTAACTAACTAACCAACAAACATAGTTGGATTTATCCACAACAGAAACATGCTTGTGAAGAACATGTAGTACATCAATCCATCATCAATGGACCAAATAGGATTTTACTTCCATACAATATTATTAGTATCACATAAATTTCCCAAACACGACCAAACCAGTAAAATACTAAACACACATTTATATCATTATTTGAGGCAAGCCCAGTTTCATACAGATACATTATACTAAATTTTTTAAAATCATATATCTAGGTTCCTAGTTAACGGCCCTACAATTTTTCCTTATTTGACCCTGTTGTCCCGCAAGAACACCAATGCGACCCATTTTCTCAACGGAAACTGCAAAATCTCTAAAAAACAGAATAGGCCACTTGCTATAATTGTCAACCAATGCAGAAGTTGTATTGTCACCCAATAGAGCTTGGTCTGATTGTAGTAACCCAGAATTGCTCAAAACATTTTTGTAATATGTGTTATCAAATGTGTTCGTAGTGACAGGATCCAACGGAGCCAAATTGGAGTCGGAATCAGCTTGATTTGGACATACTTTTTGTAAATTTTGTAGAAGTGAAGAATCAAGCGATGGATCAGATTTACCGGAGCCACCAAAGTCGAATAGCCTTGGCTTGAATGTAAAGCATTGCGCGAACCCAAAGGTGTGTGCACCTGTATATATTGAGAGTGCGTAGTCAATACACATGAAATTGGTCTCTTCACTAACTTTATGTATACAAGAAAGGACCTTATGATCATTAGAGTTAGAAATATGTTAGCCTTGAAAATGACGATAACATAATTCGAATAGGTCAACTCTAACGAATCATAAACGTTATACGTGTTATAAATATTTTTGCACAAATAATTGCAAGAGAAGCAAACCTGAGAGCACTGCTACATCCTTCTTTTCAAGACCCTTAGAAACGAACTTGGCAGTAATGTTTTCTAGAGGTTCAAAGGGTGAGGGCAAGTTATTTGCGTCGCTCTCACTCGCGGTTGTGCCATCTCTACGACCAAGAGGTACAGCCCAAAATGGCCCTTTACTCTGAAATTAAAGAAGTTCTGATTAATAATTGGAAGCATGCATGCAATAATATGTAATTTTTCATGCAAGATAAATCTGTTTTTCTTGTTCCCCAGAAACATTATCATATAGTAAATTTTTAATTTTAACCAAGTAGTCTCCAAATAATTAAACAGCGAGTTCTTACTAGAAATACAGCATCCCTGGCTGCTAGAGTAAGTATATCAGCACATGAGACTGTGGATGGACAAGCATTCTCTAAATCAGACTTTATTTTATCAATTACATCAAATCCTCTTATTGAATTTTTATTAGGAAGTGCATTTTTCTCCCCTTTTAGTGTGTCCGTATCATCCAGTAGCACAGATCCATCACATCCCTATGTAACACAAAAATGAAATAAGAAACACATAGTTGATTGATAAATTTTTCCGAGTATATAAATAGCAAAAATAAAAGAGAAACAACAATTGAGAGAGCTTAATTACATTGACAAAACAATCATGGAAATGAAGGCGCAAGAGAGAAGCAGCAATCCTTGAGTCATTGGCTATAGCTGACAAGATATTGTCTTTAACAATTTTGTTCAGATTTGGACAAGTTCTGTTATAGAAATTGTAATATAGTTGAGAGCACACAAGTGGAGTAAGAAACACAAGACAAAACATGAAAACAAAAACATGTTTCTTAGACACACACTCCATAAGTTGAAACTATGTTGACAGCAAGGGGAAGTTAAAATTTGTTGAGTTGACAAACTTAATTAGAATTTTGTGTGACAATAAGTTGTAAGCTGAAACAATTTATAGAAGGAAAAAACATCACTTGTTAATTGTTAACATAGTTTTTATAGAGTGGCAAAGCCACTATGATTGTCCTTATCTGTTAAGTTTGGTACAATTCCAAAATTTCTGCTCTAAGTGGCAAGATGATGCATGAGTATATTAAAAATAGTCTCCAAATTAGTATAGTGCATAGTTTACACATGATGTTTAAAGGAGCTAGATTGAAAGAGTGTTATTTTATTTTCTCCTAGTTGTCCATGCACTACTATAAGATACTAAGAAACTTGCATTTTCATTAGAATAAGTATTATGGATTGTTAGAAGAAGAATATTTCAAAGAAATAATTATAGATATATACCGGAAGTGCTTGATGTTTCATGTTTGACTGTTGACTGTGTTATATTCAGTGAATATGTTATGTGGTGGAACATGAGTGTACAGTCATGATATAAAAGTTACCAAAATAACACCAGGGAGATTAAATAATAATAAATTATAAACCTGGCATTTTGTGGGAAACTACATGATCAACTTTCTGCTATATATAAACTTGTGGACAGCAATAGTTTAATTGAAATACATTGATTTCAATTTTGTGATTGAGTTCAAGTGATTGATAAGTATTGATCCTTTGATCTAGGTCGATTCAACTAGGGAAGTACCCCCTCTGGTCCTATTTATAAGAGAAAATTAGGTCAACAAAAATGAATGTATTTTTACTGGATTTTTAACTAGATACATTAACTTTTGTTGACCCAAATTTCTCTTATAAATAGGACCGGAGGGAGTATCTAAATTCGATCTTCGACGATCCATATCTCCTTACTTTTTGACTGAACTCTAAATTAGGGAAAGAGATTTTTTCTAAAAACTAGAAGACCAAATAAGTTGACTTTTCAACAGAAATAACATTGAGATTTTATATGAACTAATACTAATGCTAAGGTCTTATATTAGACATTAACTATTGCTCACACAAAGTGATTGATATTTTTCTTTATCTCCCCACCATCCTTATTTATTAATTTTGTTAGGTCTGCAGCAATTTAACCTAATATTTTTCCGCTCATTTGCTGTATTAGGTTAGCAGTAATTTAACCTAACAAATTTCATCTAAAAAAATGCATCGCACCAATTTCATTCCTATCCTCTTGCCTTTTTTTTCGACAATATTTTGTACACTTATGCCTTTTTTTATTTATTTAATACTAAAAAAAAAATGCATCGCTATCATGTTGCCTTTTTTTTTGACAATATTTTTTACACTTATGCCTTTTTTTTCCTTTTTTTTTTGACAATATTTTGTACGCTTATGCCTTTTTTTTTTACAATATTTTGTACACTTATTTAATATGTTTACAAACAGAATATCCTAATTTTCATGTAAACTTGGTTATATCCTTATCCTTTTCCTTATTTATTAATTTTATTAGGTCTGCAGCAACTTAACCTAATAATTTAATACACTTATTTAATACTAAAAAAATGTATCGCACCAATTTCATTCCTATCCGGTTGCCTTTTTTTCTTTGACAATATTTTGTACACTTATTTAATACCTTTACAAATAGAATACCCTAATTTCCATGTAAACTTGGTTATATCCTTATCATTTTCCTTATTTATCCTTATTTTTTAATTTTGTTACGTCTGCAGCAACTTAACCTAATTTTTTCCCGTTCATTTGCTTTATTAGGTTTGCAATTATTTAACCTAACAAATTTCATCTAAAAAAATGCATTGCACACCAATTTCATTCCTATCTTCTTGCCTTTTTTTTTTAAGAAAATATTTTCTACCATATCAATGATCTTACGGGTTAAAGATTATTTATTGGTCTCTATTATAGTCGAGAAAACCCGTGCGACGCACGGGTCAAAAGTCTAGTTAATTTTATTAGGTCTGCAACAACTTAACCTAAAAATTTCCCTCTAAAATGCTGCATTAGGTTAGCAACAATTTAACCTAACAAATTCCATCTAAAATGCAGCGCACCAATTTAACCTAACAAATTCCCTCTAAAATGCAGCAATCCCTAATATTTCTCCTCACTGATGAGCTTTTCATTCTTATCCTGTTGTGTGACAAATTTGATTGTAATATTGTATCTCTAATAATCTAATTTGCGTTTATTGATCGATCCATGATCTTACGGGTTAAAGATTATTCATTGGTCTCTATTATAATCGACAAGACCCGTGCGTCGCACTGGTCAAAAGTCTAGTTCTGTGTAATGGGATCGGGTACTTATCAAAACATAAGATCAATGGTATTATATATTTTTTTCTTCTAAGATGATTTTCGTACGACTCTACTACGCCTGCATTTTATACGCTAATATGCTTCGCTTCTACTTAAACAAGTTCGCAAGCGACAAACTTGTGAAAATATGGTTTCGGAATTTACCAAAAATTGATAAAACTCTCTAAAATATTATTGAATGAATGCCTCTTAAGCTACAACTGTTAAGCTTAAATAAAGAAAATAACAAAACCCTAATGGGCCGAAAATAACAAACTATGGGCCGAAAATAACAAACTTTGTTTTTTGGTACTGGCCGGGGTTTGAACCCCGGACCCTAATGGGCGAAAATAACAAACTTTTTTTTTTGGTAGTGGTCGGGGTTTGAATCCCGGACCTTTGCATATTTTATGCATTGTCCCAACCAACTGAGCTAAGCTCACGAGGACGAAAATAACAAACTGAAAATAAAACAAACAAATAATAAAATTATGCTGAAATATAAAATTACTAAGGAAACCCTCCGACATCAGTCTCATCAACCTTTGAAGAACTCGACCCCGAGTTCTTATTCATATAAAAGAGCTTCCATGCATGTTGACTATTCCAATGAAAAGGAGAACACCCACCCGAATCCCATTGAGTGAAATGCCAAGATGGTTTTGTTTGAAAAATATTGCAGTTGTCTTTACTCCATTGAAGAAATGTAGTGGCATGTTGAATACTTTCTAGATACATCATTTTAGCCTCGACTTTAATTGTTGTACCAAATTACCAATCCGTGAGTTGTGAGAATTTTTTTAAAGTAACATAATCAGATTGTTGGTCGATACATGTAGCAACATGTTGATCCGGTGGTTTCTTCGGCAGCGACGGTGGCGATTGACGATCCGGTGATTTCAGTGGCAGAGTTGGCAACATAGATTGACGATGACTACTGTTTGACGGTATTCTCTATAATATTTTTCCTATTGATGACTCCACCAAGAGCAGCAGGAGTAAGAACATCACAATCTTCAACCAAAATTGACATGGGGTCAATTGAATCACCACCATGAAATCCGTTAATTCCTCTGTTCTCTTTGGAATACTTAAGTAGGCTTGGAATGTCAAGACCATTACTATTCTTTATAGCTTCTGTTATGTCACTTAGTGCAACAATTTTTCCACCCTTTTCATTTATTAATTGTGCAGCCCATGACTCCACATTTCCAAAACCTTGTATGACAAATCGTTGACTAGATACACTATTTTCATACTCATTAAGCAAAGCCTCACTTGTACCGATGTCTTTCCAGTATCTCATCCCAAGTTCGGATGCGCTAAGAATAACTCCACTCCCAAAGGCCAAAGTCATTTGCACCATTGTCGCGGATCGGATCTCTAGCATCACATGTTTTCTTACAACATATATACCCATACTAGCGATACAGGGCATTTCCTTTGCTCCCTCGTCAACGAGACCCAAGAGGCCAAGATAGTAGTATCATCATTCATCACCAACAGGTTTGATACATAAGTTACGAGTCTCGTGATGGTTATCATCTATTTCTGGTGAAATACCATCATTAAATTGATTTTGTTCCTTCATTAAATTCTCTGTTGCGTCATTACAACCACTAAAATTCATCATTCCTTGAGTTTGACCCTCTTGAAACTCTGTTACGGTGTTCAAAATCAACCATGAATTGGAGCAAATCCATGAAATTGTTATCGCTAATCTTTTAAAATCCCTTAGAACCCTAATCCAATAACATTAAGATACTTTTGAATATACATTATCAAAACAGAATGTTTAGCAATATGTTTAATGGTGTCTTACATGAGTTACCTTCCATTCTAGAAGCATGTCTCAAAAGGTCGGCGGAATAGTCTTTGTTGTAACAAAACAGACTACGATATATCGAATCGGAGGTTTTAAACTTGTAGTAGTCATATCAAATTCACGGGTATGTTCTAATTTTATGTACTAGTATGGTTGTTATTACGAACCCTAATAACCGGAATTGGTCCTCCTCCCTTGTTCAGATTGTTGTTGTTGTTGTCGTCGTCGTCGTCAACCTTAGATGACAATGCCGCCATCTGATCAGAGTTTTGATGGCCGCAGTTAAAGTAGCGATTCTCGTCACCGATTGATCTCCCATGACTGATCACGTTAGGAAAAGAACATGAGAAACTTGCTCTGATACCAACCGACGCAGTCGAAACCGTAGGCTAGCAAGCGCTAAACCTATATAGAAAAGAAACAAGTTCGCAAGCGACAAATTTGTGAAAATAGGTTACAGAATCCACCAGAAATTGAGAAAATTCTCTAAAATATTATTGAATGAGTAAAAGTTGTCTCTTAGGCTACAATTGTTAACCTTAAATAGGGAAATAACAAAATCATAATGAGTCGAAAATAACAAACTGAAAATAAAACAAACAAATAATAAAATTAGGCTGAAATATAAAATTAATATGTATCAGCCTACGGTAACTTTCTCATATTTAAATACATTATTTTAAACTACAATTAAAGTATGATATCATATATAGGTGACATTTTCCAAAATGTCATGTTAAATATGAAAATGAACTTTAATCTTATTGGTTTATTAACTTGTTAGTCTATTTAAATTTAAAATATAAACATAACCCATATACTTATTAGCAAATACTAACCTGTTGTCCTATATACTTATTAGCAAATACTAACCTGTTGCCCTCGTGAGCTTAACTCAGTTGGTAAGAACAATGTATTAGTATATGCAAGGTCCGTAGTTCAAACCCAGACACCACCAAAAAAAAAAAAATATACCCCAAGGGAGTATATACACAGCAGCATAGATGCTGAACTGGTCCTTCCCCTTTCAGCATGAATTCAATCCTTTTTCCCTTACCTTTTTTCTTTGAAGGTAACCTTATTATCACTCTTGTATTTTGCATTTTTATTTGTGTTGGTGAGTTTATCATGAACTATCGAACCATGTTCATTTCACTTTCATGTTCGGTTCTGTTCTGTTTTTCTTCACTTTGGGAATGCTTGTTTACATTTATCCCCATTTTATCAATTGCTAAAACTCAGATATATTACTTGACCAAAAAAGAAAAACAAAATCTCAAATATATTGGTTTGGTCATTACAATCAAAATATTTGTAGTGATTACTCCAAATTCTCTTTTGGTTTGGTCCTCACGATATTTTAACATAAAATTCAAATATGAAATATCAGTAATGACCACTACAAATCTTCTTTTGATTCGGCCTTCACAATATTTAAATTGAAAATATAATCAATATGAGTAGTGAAGGTGTCAAAATCCACATTTGATTCAGCTGCTATGCAAATTTCAAAGTCGATGATTACTCTGAATCCTCTTTTGGTTTGGTCATTTGATTCGGCCACTATCCTAATTCATATATTATTAATTTTAGTGGCTCACCCGAGATTCTTTTTCGGGCTCAGCCATTGTGTGTTTTCGTTTTTCACTTTGATGTTCTTCATTTTTTGATTCTTTATGCGTTTTTGCTTTTCGTTTTGATGTTCGCGAGACGAAGAAGAGTTCTCGGAACGTAAGACAGAGAGTCACCTTCTTCCTCTTTATGATAAAATCGCAATTTTGAGAATCTTTCTATCTTCACCATTTACAGGAATTAAACAAGTGTAATCTTTTTATTGAATTCCCTTAGTATTCTGTATCATGTTTTAATATGTTCTTGATCATGCATGAACTTTATGTTTCAGTTATATAGATCATGGAAGCTAAGACTTGAGTAATGCTAGCAACACTCTCTTTTCAACACTCTCTCCAAAACTCACTTTCTTACACAAAATGTGCATGCATTTCCAATACTAAAATGTTTATCTATCCAATATGAGTTCCACTTGGATTAAGTGACTCAGATGTG
Organism: Medicago sativa; assembly: GCF_051527215.1. Taxonomy (NCBI): domain Eukaryota; kingdom Viridiplantae; phylum Streptophyta; class Magnoliopsida; order Fabales; family Fabaceae; genus Medicago; species Medicago sativa. The sequence continues at coordinate 9,751,777 of NC_140753.1, forward strand.
ACAAATCCAAACACAACATATTTATATCATCATTTGAGGCAGGCACGGTTACATACAATTATAGTGTACTAAAATTTTTAAAATCAAAGGAAGTGAAAATACAAATGCAGATCATATATCTAGTTAACAGCCCTACAATTTTTCCTTATTTGACCCTGTTGTCCCGTAAGAACATCAATGCGACCCATTTTCTCAACAGAAACTGCAAAATCTCTGAAAAACAGAATAGGCCACTTGCTATAATAGTTAACCAATGAAGCAGTTGTGCTGTCACCTAATAGAGCTTGGTCTGATTGAAGTAGTCCAGAATTGCTCAAAACATTTTTGTAATATGTGTTGTCAAATGTGTTGCTTGTGACAGGATCCAATGGAGCCAAATTGGTGTCCGAAACAGCTTGATTTGGACATACTTTTTGTAAGTTTTGTAGAAGTGATGAATCAAGTGATGGATCAGATTTACCAGAGCCACCAAAGTCGAATAGTCTTGGTTTGAATGTAAAGCATTGAGCAAAGCCAAACGTGTGTGCACCTGCATATAGTCAATACACGTGTGAAATTGGTCTCACGACTAACTAGTACACCATTCGGTCTCATATGTAAAAAAAATTCTTTTCAAATTCAATGAAATATTAAGGATCTAAGGCATGCCTTTTTACTACTAGACCAAACCTTTGGAGTTAAGGATTTAAACATTAAAAGAGTAATGTTTTGATGATCTTATAAAATAATTGTGAAGGAAGCAAACCTGAGAGCACTGCTACATCTTTTTTTTCAAGACCTTTGGAAATGAACTTGGCCGTAATGTTTTCTAGAGGTTCAAAGGGTGATGGCAAGTTATTTGCGTCGCTCTCACTCGCGGTTGTGCCATCTCTACGACCAAGAGGTACAGCCCAAAATGGCCCTCTACTCTGGGAAGAAAAAAATTACAAAAATTTTAAGTAACAATATGTTGGAAACATGCAATAATTAAAATGCTGTTGCTCATGCATGATATATTGAAACAGCTTCTTCAAACTTTTTCAAATAGTTATAAAGTAGTGAGTTCTTACTTGATATACAGCATCTCTGGCTGCTAGAGTAAGTATATCAGCACATGACACTGTGTTAGGACAAGCATTCTCTAAATCAAACTTTATTTTGTCAATTACATCAAATCCTCTTAATGAATTCTTATTAGGCAGTGCGTTTTTCTCCCCTTTTAGTGTGTCTGAATCATCCAGTAGCACAGATCCATCACATCCCTAAGTAACACCAAAATGAAATAAGAAATTAACACATAGTATTATTAAAGAATAATTTAAACGATCTAACAGTATATTAATTGACAGTGTAAACAACTTTACACTGTGAATGCATATCAACTTTAAGAGACTTAATTACATTGACGAAACAATCATGGAAATGAAGGCGCAAGAGAGAAGCAGCAATCCTTGAGTCATTGGCTATAGCTGACAAGATATTGTTTTTAACTATTCTGTTCAGATTTGGACAAGTTCTAATGTAGAAATTGTAATAGAGTTGAGAGCACACAAGTGGAGTAAGAAACACAAGACAAAACATGAAAACAAAAACATGCTTGCTAGAGACACACTCCATGAGTTGAAACTATGATGACAACAAGGGGAAGTGACAAATTTAATTAGAATTGTGTGTGACAATAAGCTGTAAGCTGAAATAATTTATAGAAGGAAAAAAAAAGTACTTGTTAGTTGTTACAATAGTTTTTATAGAGAGTGGCAGAGCCACTATAATTGTCTTTTGTAAAAAGTCCAAAATTTCTGCTATAGTCCCACCTCATGAAGTTAAACAATTGCTCTAAGTGGCAAGATGATGCAGTGCAGTATATGAATATTAAAAACAGTATAGTGCATAGTTTACACATTAAGAATAAGGGAGCTAGAAAAATTGTTTAATTTTCTCCTATTTGTCCATGCACTGTTATAGATACTAAGAAATTTGCATTTTCATTAGGATAAGTCTTGCGCATTGTTCGGATTAGCATAAATTATAGATACATACCGAAAGTGCGTGATGTTTCATGTTTGACTGTGTTCAGTTCTCTGAATATGTCATGTGGTGGAACATGAGTGTACAGTCATGATATAAAAGTTACCAAAACAAAACAAGAGATTAGATGATAGATTTATAACGTGATCAAGTTTGTGCTGTATATAAACTTGTCAATAATAATATTTTAATTGAAATAAGCATGTGTTTGCTTTCACGGTGGATAGCCACAGACGCGCGTTATTATTCTACATGGACGTGGTTTTGAAACACGAAAACAAACAGATACTAAGTTGATTTTTCAACAGAAATAGTAACATTTACAAAAGGTAGCTTCTACATTAGACATGAGTTGTTGCAGACGTAAGTATTCTAACATAGCAATCAAACATCCCATGTAACTCCGACCTAGTTGCAAGAGACACAAGTTAAAAAAACCCAAAAAAAAAAAAAAAAACTCTTGAAAGGGAGTCAAGAGTTTATTAAATTTCTTGATGATATTTCTTTAATCACAGATTTGCCTGAGCTGGAACACTCTACCATTTTGTGATTGTTTGGATTCTGTGATTGGTATGAATTTTTTACTTCTAAGCCAAGATTTGTATAACACTTACTAAACCTACATTTTATACACTATGTTTTACTTCTACTTAACCGAAAGTTTTGCGTTTCAACTTTCAAAAGTCATGAAGTATGACTATTATTCCTATTTAGTCTCTAAGCTATAAGAAAACTAGTCCTTGCACCCGTGCTGCCGCATGGGTCATACAAATTGCATATGTGTCAATCCTAAAAGCAAATTTTAATACTCCCTCCGTTTCAAAATGAGTGTCGCTTTAGCAAAAAAAAATTGTTTCAAAATGAGTGTCGCTTTCAGTTTCCAATGCAATAATAACTTTTTTTTTCAATTGTACCCTCCAATTAATACTCTGCACACTACTTCCAAATAATTACTTTTAAAACTAACCAATAGTTAATAAGGATAATTTGGTAAAATAACCATTCTCTTTCTCTTAATCATTACATTTCTTAATATGTGTGTAAACACCTAAAACGACACTCATTTTGAAACGGAGGGAGTAGTAAGTATCAAACCTTGAAAGTACATCTTAGTGATCACACCTCTCTCTGTTGTTATGGATAAAATATGAAAATAAAACTGTATTAGTCTAAGAAAATAATGTGTTCTCTATGTATAATCTTATATGCTATATGTGTGGGATATATGAACTTCTTTTTGAGAAAACATATCAACCAATTTACGGACCTTCCTTTAAAAAAACAAACCAATTTATGGACCGAAAATGTATACCCAAACACAAAAAATAAGGAAAGGAAAGTAAAAGGAGAACCACATCACCTTAACAAAGCAGAAAAGCATAAATGATCATGGTAATAGAGTTGGGCAATCATGCATATATAAGATAAGTTGGGGCAAGATTTTATTGAAAAAATTAAAACGTTCATTTTTAGAGTTTCCAATCTAATGAATGGAACTTTTTTTGGATATCATAATCATTTTAATCTTCTTATCATGTTAGGACTGACTTTTCCTAAATTTTTTGACAATTTGATTAGTGTATACGTTTTTTTTTTATTTTATGTGGACATATGGATTTAATTATTTAATAATTGTAGCATACATATTTTTCTTTGAGGTATATAGTACTAACTGTCAAGTAAGTCTTTGTTTTCTCCTTTCATTTTGTGTGACATGCAGAATGGGAAGTTCCTTTTTTTTTTTTCAATAGTGGAGGAAACTATTCAATTTGATAATTAATTAATTCTTTAATTCTTCAAAGATAATTGGAAAGTCAAGTTGTTAATTAATAGTGTAAATTTTTTTTAGATGTACAAATTCAAAGATATATATATATATATAAGATAGAGAGATAGATGTGTAACTTGGATCATATCCTTTAACCTTCTCTATATATTGTTTTTAGAGGCACTATTCTTTATTCATCTCAATTTTATCTATCTTTATCTTAATTACACATACACAATGTTTATCTCTATCATTATACTTGGAGTATTATGTTTATTATTATTTTTATACGAAAAAATGGTAGTCACTTGTCTTCACCTTTATAAAAAAAACAGTATTATTTATAAATATACCCCTTATTTATATTACCAATTTGTATTAATTAATAGCCAAAAAATAAAGAGTAAAAAGGAGAAGAAAAACTATAACACCAAATTGAAGAGGAATCATCCAATAGTTTCATGGAGAAAATGACGATAAACAACTATTTTTAATAAGCTTCTTCCTCACCATCAATGATGCAACAAAATAAAAAATAGAAGCATCATTTATCCTAATTCACAAAAAAAATCAAAAATCCACATACACATTAAGGAATAAAAAAATATATAAAAGAAAGTTCGAAAAATAGACTAATAAACATTTGAAGCTTAACTATTTGATCAATCTAAGAGTAACTTGACTCCCTATCAATTATCATATCATAGAAACCAGTTAATAATCAAGAGATAAGAGAAAAATTGTACGTACAGTAATGAATAAATCGTCATATAATTAATACCAAGAAATATTAAAAAATGGATTCAAATCCAAATCCAACACCAAAACTCACTGATTTCTAGCTTTCATCTTTTGCAGCGAATCAAGACTACTACCACCACATAGTATTATTAGAATTGTGAATATTGTTATTTCCTTTCATATTTGAAGCTCTATGTCTCCTCATGTAGCCACCTAAAGCTTGTCCTATTGCAAACTCCAATCCACAAATAGAACACTCTTGTTTTAGACTTTGATAATCAAAAGATGAAGAGTAAAAGTGAGTGGAAAAACAACAATACAAAATTGAAGATAAATTATCCAATTGTTACTTGAAAGTGATGATGAACAAAACCCAAAATATGATGCACAAAATCACATATTTATACACAATGTTTTCAATGTAGAAACTAAAAATATTGAGATCATATTAGTGGTTGTATATATAATGAGTGAGTGTATGGTCATAATTAAAAATTGAGTTACGGAATAAAAAAAAAAAAAAGCAGTTCAAAGGTTGTGATAGAAATGAATCCATCCATCCATAATCCATAATAAACATGTAAAGAATGTGTGAAGGAGGTATAACGTAAAATGAAACAAAAAGCATAACGTCAAATTAAAAGTTAATTGTGCCTTGTATTACTTGACCTTGTGTATTCTTTTTAATTGTTGATATCAACTGCTGTATTAATTCATTGTTGGTTTGTTCATGATATGCTATTCATTCATTTCAATCATAATGTATTAGTGGAAGCGATATTATAACACTAAAACAGCTACTGGTCAAGTGGTTAAAATGCTTGGATGGAGGCTATGGGTTGCAAGTTCAACTCCCTGCAGAGACTTTTTTCAGAAAGATTTTTTAAACCTCTCAAAAAAGGCAGGATTAGGTTTAGGTTTAGGGTTTCCTAATGAGCATGCATTGTGAACCTTAGTATTATATATTAAGATAATAAGTAATCCTTAAACTATGTGAAACCCGCTAAGTTATCCACTAAACTTTATGAAACATGTCTCTTTAGTCACTAGTATCTTTTTTCAATATGTGGCAATGATTAATTTGACATATTTCATATAGTTTAGGGGTTAATTTGACCAACTTCATATAGTTTAAGAATTACTAGTTATTTTTATATGATTTAGGAACTAAGTAGCAGAGAAAGTGATACTTATAAGAGACTAAATTGTTGGTTTACTCTTCAAAAGTTTGTCTTTATACATGTATCTCAAAAATAAGTCAAGAGACTAACAATACAAATAAGCCTTTCATTTACCATAAAAACCTTTTTTCAGTAAGGATGTTGAAATCATGATGCAAATTCCTATACTAAATATATATATATATATATATATATATATATATATATATATATATATATATATATATATATATTTTGGTACAAATATACTAAATATATTTTATCTTATCACTTATCATAATTATAGTAGTCTACTCTTGATGTACTCATATATATATATATATATATATATATATATACATATATATACATATATATATATATATATACCTATATATATATACATATATATATATGTATATATATATACATATATATATGGGATAGGATCAAATGACACCAAGGTGTTAAATTAAATTTGACACCAAATCCTAACCATTAATCCACTTTAATCCGACGTCTCTCATCAAGTCATTAAATGCTCACATTCTTGAACAAATTATCCAAATTTTAATTTTAGAAAGAATTTTTTCTTTCTTTTCTTGGTTAATTACTTACCGCTTTCGTTGTATTTTGCATCAATAGGTAGATGATTGCCATTTGATTTCTCCTTACTATTTTTTTTTTTTTTGGAGATTCTATTATTTACTAATCTTTGTTTGATGATCTTTATGTCCTAATTGTATTGACTACTCTTTCATTTGTTGGATGATATCATTCTTGAGTTCAAGCTGCTAATATTCTTGCATCGGGTGTTCTAGCATTTGTGTTTTGCTTTCGATTAATAGATATGTTCTTTTTAATTTTTTGGTGCAATCGTTCAATAATTATCCGCTCTTTATAAACCAATTTTCTTTGGGTTAATCTAAGAAAAATAAAAATAAAAAAGGTTTCTAAAAAAACAAGGATGACAGTGAATAGTGTAAAGAAACCATAATAATACCATCAGAGAATTTTTGGTAAATAATTAATTCAAGAGAAGAAAGAAAAATTGTTTCTAAAATTAAAATTTGAATCATTTGATCAAGCATGTGAGCATTTAATGAATTGATGATAGACGTCGGATTAAAGTTGAATTAATGGTTATGATTTGGTGTCAAATTTAATTTGACACCATGGTGTCATTTGATCCTATCCCTATATATATATATATATATATATATATATATATATATATATACATATACATATAGGGATTTGCTAGAACACACCCACTAATTTTTATGTGGGAGTGTTTTAGCAAAGCTACACCTTAGGGTGTAATTAACCACTTTTTAGTTATTTACTTGCTAAAACACTCCCACATAAAAACTAGTGGGTGTGTTCTAGCAAATGCCTATAGGATTTGCTAGAACACACCCACTTGTTATTGTTAGAAGGTGTGTTATAGCAACATACACCTTAGGGTGTATTTAACCACTTTTTAGTTATTAACTTGCTAAAACACTCCCACATAAAAACTAGTGGGTGTGTTATAGCAAACCCCATATATATATATATATATATATATATATATATATATATATATATATATATATTTTAGGGAATGTACATATATATTTTTAATTGCTCGAATATAAGCCAATGAGTGGATTCCCCTAATTGAAAAGGGAAAAAAGAATTGAAAAAATAATGTGAAGTTTTTAACTATGGACCTCTACATTATCAATGGTTAAGATTTACAATTAATCTTGATCATTAATAATGTTAAGACTATTGGTTAAGATCTCCACATTATTTTCTAAAATAAAATTCAATTGAGAGAATTCATTTCCACCTATTAAACTCTTTTTTTTTCTTTCTCCAACACCTTTCAAATAACCTCTCTCGATGCTTTTCTCATATGGCTTTTATTATGGTACAAATTAGGTAAGATAACGTGGACAAAAAAACTCTAGAGTTTAAAATTATTGCGTTTTTTAGACAATTTGACAATGTGACATAAACTACCCTAATCTAATGTTCCAAATGGGCTATGATATAAACTAAAGGCCAAATAATACTCAAAGCCACTGAAAGTAATCTATTTTGATCTTTGTTTTCCTACTTGGACTCCAATGAAGAATAGTGGAGTTTATATGTATGGGTGTCCCTTTAATTAAATTGAATCTCAATATATCCCACGTTCTGCACATGAGAAATTAAGATTAGGTTAGAGAAAAGTAAAAAACTTTTCTTTTAGAGGAAAAATAAAGAATGTTTACATACCCTCTCTATTTTTGGGTACACTAAAAATACCCTATTTATAATTTTGACTCATATAATTGATATTTTTTTTTAAAATAATACAATTTTTAAATGGTAATCGATTTTCCAAAACAAATGTATTAACTTTTTAAAAGATTAAACATGTCTTCTTTAAAAAAAAATTGACTAAACATATCTATTATATATTGTAAAGTAAGATTATTCTAAATATGGTAATTTGTAAGTGTCTCCACCATATTCGTTTGAATTCCACCCCAATAGTTGTATCATCCTTTTTCAAAAATGAGGTTAGTCAAATATATTTATATGTTCAACAGTTCGAGGATCTGAACAATGTCGGACTGCTAACAAACTATAAACAACTTCAAAATCAATTTCAACACCTGACTCTATGTCTAATTCTCACATTGCAATTTTTAACCCGACTTTGATATCATGTTAAATGAGTTTGAATCTCATCCCAAAAAACTAGCTCCGAGGATGAGGATACTCAAACATATTTATACACTCAAAAGTTCAGAAACTTGAACAATGTGAAACTAGAAACAAACTACAAACAACTTTAAAACCAACTTCAACAATTTAGAGTTTTGTGGTCTCTTAGGATCAAATGAAAGGTTATGCTCATGCTTGACTCCACCTGTTGGATTCTACTAATCTCAATTTAACCATTGCTAGACAACATGTTCTTGTTTCCTATGACTACTAGTTAAAAATCCGTGCTTTGCACGGGTTGAATATCGTGTTCTTATTTCCTATTTTTTTGTCCTAAAATGTAAGTAAAAAATATAAACTTTTATCCTATTTAATTTTTTTTTTTTTAAAAATCATCTTTTCAAAGAAAAACTTTTGTTTATTCTCATGAAATTAAATGCAAATTATATTCAATTTTCTTTTTCTTCCATTTTCTCCATAATCAATACCCAATGAAAATTGTTTTTTACATCTTTCCATAAAACTTATTCTAAAGAAAACACAAAAAACTATACTTCAAATTCTTATGTTTTAGTTTTCTTAATAAGTGTGATTTGATTTTTGATTTTTTTATAGGAAAATGCTAACTTGTGTCCTTAGGCACATGTTAAGATACTCAAAATAGAAAGGGAAATGTTACCCAGTGCCCCCCCCCCCCCCCCCCCCCCCCCCCCCGGGCACTGGCAAAGGGATCAAATTTAGTAACATTTGCATTGAGAGGTGTGTAATCAGTGTATTAAAAGCTGAAAAAGTATTTTTTTTATTTAAAATTTCCTCTTTTGGCTTCCTTAACCAAATAGAAATTATGTATTGAAAATTGTATTTATTTATTTTTCAAGAATTTAAGAATTAATTTTTCATAATAAATATTTGCTATTAATAGAATTCTTAACATGTGCCCTTAAGACACAAGTTAGCGTGACTTTTTTTATAAGCAAAAATTTTGGTGAGGGACAGTGTTTTAGTATTAAGTAAGGAAGAGACACATTCTCTCATTCCAAAGATGCACCATGCATGGATCACTTTACTTCCAAAGTCTTTTTGCAATAAGAAACTTCTCATGAATTAGGTCTAACATGACATGTTTTTGCCGAGAACATATATACAACCAGTGATCAGAGGCATGTCTAATGTTTTTTAGTCAATGACTTAAAACGAGTTACATTTTTTAAAGAACTGTTTAGGTGATAGTTGTAGGAAAAATAACGAGGTATGTAGCTTTTGTTATCTTTCTAGAATTTGTACAAATTATGCATGATATTCATCAAATCAAATGCATGGACACACTTTTCGTCAAAAATAAAAATAAAAATGCATGGACACATTTTTCATCCATTAGAAATACAACACATGAGTAATGTTTCTAAAAGATAAAAACAAAAAAAAAAAAAAATCAAATAAGAGTTTTCGTAAAAAGTAAAAATAAAAATGCATGGACACATTTTTTCATCCTTTAGAAATACAACACATGAGTAATGTTTCTAAAAAATAAAAACAAAAACAAAAAATCAAATAAGAGAGAAAGTTGAGGAAAGAGATAGATAAATGAACCAGATCGGGTGACACCAAGGGAAAAACATACCGTACAATATGATCCATTTCTCTCAACATAATTTTTATTCTTATTCCATCTATTTTATTAAATGGGATTTTTAGGTTGTTGAACTGATAATGAATGATCACGGGAGGCTGACCTCCTACTTTAAAAGACATTTTTATTCTTATTCCATCTATTTTATTAAATGGGATTTTTAGGTTGTTGAACTGATAATGAATGATCACGGGAGGCTGACCTCCTACTTTAAAAGACACAAATCGTTTGACAAACTACGCTATTGTATTTGAAAAACAAAAAGAGATATTGTCGGTCATGAAAATATGCCAACACAAAATAAGAAACGGTTTTGAGAATTGAATGTTGTGTTGTATTACTTAATTACCATTGTTTTATTACATTATGTATGTCATGTTAATGGAACTTGTGTGCGACAGTTGTTTGGCCTCCAACCTAGACAAAGCGGAGCGGTGACGAAATCAAATGCGATGAAATCAAACCGTTAGGATATACGTTGTTGCCTTGTCTACGTAGCTCATGATGATATGCCTTGTCTACGCAGAAGATGGATGAATCAATTAAATTGAGGGTTGGGTTCCTTCTAATTTGGACCACTAAAAAACTTCATATAAGTGCATTAAATTAACAACTTAAAAGACTTATTACTTAAAAAAAAACTTAAAAACTATTTAAAACTTAAAAAAAAAACATTAAAAGACTAATCCACTATTTCTGTTAGACTTAAAGATCAAAAAAGTATTTATTCTATTTAATATATCAAAGTAATGTTTTATTGTTTCAGTTTAACATAAATTAAAGTGAAATATAAAAATATGTAATGTTATATTAGCCTTGAGTCCTTCCTTTCCGTTGTTATGTTAGCGGCGTTACAGGCAAGGGCGGACCCACCATAAGGTATAGTGTGGCTGTAACCACACTAGATTAATTATTACCCATTTTTTACTAGACTTAAATAATGCATTATATACAATATATGTTGTATTATTGTATTTTATTTCTTGTATTTTTATTTGGCCTAGCGGTAAAAAGTGCTTTTACTATCACCGCGTCCTAGGTTCAACACTCCGTGTTGTAGTTTTTAAGATATTTTTTTTAAATTATTAACATAAAAATGATTGCAGGAATCGAACCTGTGACACATTGGTAAAAAGGATATCGAAAGTCTAGGTCGCCGCAGGTTACAAGTTCTCTTTCTCTTTACTTTTTCTAAGGCTAGTCTTAAATTAAATGAATCACACATGTGACGATAGATGGTGATGGAGAGGTGGCGTAACAAAGAGACGGTAAGGCAGATGGTGAGGTGGTGACAGGGTGACGGTGAGACAGAATGACGCAGGCGGCGAGAGGGAGAGGTGATTGGGTTACAATGAGGGTTGGGATCTAGACCTTTGAAATCTTTAATTAACACGTGTTGGATATCTGTTAAAGGAACTAGAAATAAATGAAGACCGGATCATACATAGATTGAATAATGGTAGATGATGAAATGAAAAGGTGTCGCACAAGAATATGAGAGTGGTACGATGAACCATAGGGTGCCTTATAAGAAAAATGACTGACTGGAACAAATAGGATTACTTAGCAAAAGAAATAAGGAGATGTCAATAAAATAGTTTGAAGATGTGATTTAATAAAGATAATAATAGATTTGGGCAACAGAAAACTGGCAAACGACTCTAGTCTAGCCTAATCTTGTTCAAGTTTCGCCCCCTACAACCGCGCTCTTGACATAATATAAAATAGCACACATACATGATGATTTGGGTGATTAATGAGTGGGTTAAAGATCTTAGATTTGATTACATTATTTTCAATTTTTTGGTAAGAGATAGATATATAGATGAAGGTAAAATACTAGCCTATATTGTTTTAGTAATATGTGCAAATATATCGATGAAAGGAAAAAAGTGAAATATAAAAGAAAAGATGAATGTTTATGTTCAAGTAAATGATTTTTTTTTGACAGTAAGTAAATGATTTATGTTTATGTTCAAAGTGGTAAGTGTGATATTATAATAATTTGTCCAACAAAATAGAATGTTATCAAGTTTTATGCGATTATTTATAACCAAAAAAAGAAGTTATTTGAGATAGATAATAAATACAGTATAAAGGTGAGAATTTACAATCATGTTGTATTTCTTTTTTTTCTTTTTTTTGTCAGGTAGCCTAGTGGCTAGAATTCACCTTATAAGGTGAATAAGTGGAGTGTCCGGTGTTCGAACCCTGACCCCTGCATATAATAATGCATTGTCCTACCAACTGAGTTATGCTCACGGAACCAATCATGTTGTATTTCTAATTAATAATATAATATTCATTATAACATGAAAAGCATGACTCTAAGATTCATACTTAATACATGAAGAATTGAGAACAGTGGATTCAAAATTCTTGCATGTAGTTAGTTGGTGGTGTTCTTAGCGATTGATATGCATGTAGCATTTTAAGGTGGTTTAGATGATTGAATATATGAATTCAAGAGTCATATTTAATACATGTAAATGAGTAAAAATCAATTGTGTACAATTTATCTAATATTCGATATTTAATTTTTCAAATTTAAAGATTTGTTATTGAGTTAATTATTCAAATTGTCCATGTAACGTACACAAAGTCTAAAAAAAATTCATGTAACAAAATACACATTCTACCATTGTAATTTCACATTCTTTCTATTTTTGTCCTCCAGCAGCCTAGTCTCACAGAAGATGCTGGCGAGGCAGGGAATCTTGCCACTGCCACGTTTTCCCTCAACTATTTTTTAAATTCGGCATCCAACTCCAGAACCGGCTAATATGAAGGGTTAAATCACATTGTCCACTTGTGAGGGTTTCATTCAAAACTAGATCATAAATATGTACAGACTTAGTCCACCGAAATTAGCATCAAGAGAAATCAAATATGATATCTTGAGATGAGCTTACAAACACACTTTAAAGTCTAAAACCAACCACTAGACCAAACCTTAATGGATTCAAAATTGCTCTTTAGCATAGCAATGAGCTTATTTAAAAATTAAAAAAAAAACAAAAAAAAAAAAAAAACAAGTTAGACATGCTTTTATGTCCATACGTAAAAGCTACACTTTGTAGCTTGTTCTATTTTACAGTAGGATATTTCCAGCCATGAGGCGGCGGCAAATAAAAGCTGAACCAAACAAACTATCTCCAGCAAACTCAATTTTAAAAGTATTAATAATAATTTTTAGATTCAATAGTTTCATCCAACAACTAAGATAAGCAGCGGAAATGGAAACACAACTTTATTTTGGCATGATATTTGGTTAAAGCCAATACCTCTTTCTGTACTTATTCGAGATTGTTTTATTTGTCTCTTCAAAAATATAGCCTCATCAGTGAGATGGGGCGATGGATATTGTTTGGAGATGAACTTTTTTGGGCATTTAGTTTGTGATCTCTTAGGCTTTGTTTAGGAGTTTGGAGGGGAAGGGAGGGGAGGGTTTTGGGGGATTGGAAATATATAGAAAAATGGACAAAAAATTCACATTTTTTGAAAAAACAGTTTTTTAGAGAATGATAAACTAATACTTATGATTAATATACTTTTAATTTTAATAATATTATAACAACATAGATTGAATTTGAAAAATTCATATAAACCCTCCATAACCCCCAAAACCCTCCCCCAATACAATTTTTAAGTTCCCCCAAATGAGGGGGATTTTTTATTATGAGTAAAAAATTAACCTCCAAAACCCTCTCCTCCCAATGTCTTCTATTTCTTCCCCTTGCTCCTTCCTTTTTTCCAAAACCCTCCCCTCCAAACTCCCAAACAAAGCCTTAGGGTCTATTTGGTTGCAAAATGAAAGTGTGAAGAAAGACAGTGAAAGGAAAGATTGTATAAGAAAAGAAAATTAGTGAAAAGTAAGATGATTGGTTTGGTGGTTTGGTGTTAGAGAAAGCAGAGAAGAAAGTGAAAGGAAAGAAACATATATTTTTAGTAATTGACATATATAACTTTGAATAAAAATAATTGATAGGTTAAAAGAAAGATGTATATTCATAATTATATTTAGTTATTTACTTCTACATATTTATTTTATAAAATTTAAATACAGTTAGTAAGTTAACTACTGTGATTTAAAATTTAAAAAATTTAACTACTAGTACAAGCTGTATATTCATAAAATTTATAATACACCACTATGTTAGTAATTTAACTAAAGAAAGACGTATATTCATAAAATTTATAGTTAGTAATTTAAATACAAGTACAAGCTACTAGTACTATCTTACTACACCACTATGTTGACTGTTGTGATTTTTAGAAAGTTAAAACATGGCAGTAAGGGTTACATTGTCTTTTTAATTAAAAAAGTTTGCTCCCTCCACTTTCTACTCATACTTGAACGGAAAGTATTTTGATGTCGGACCCATGTGTCTCATTCTTTCCTTTGTCACTTTCACTTGTTCCAAACTACAGTATAAAAAATGTTTCAATCCACAATCTCTCTCTCCCTCTCACAATCTTTCCATAGAAACAAACACACCCATAGTAAACATCATGCTTAATAGTGGTGGAGAAAATGAAATTGGGTGATTGATCTCTAAAAGTTTTTGCAGTAAAATCATTACATGTGGCTTGATGCGGTAAATTTCTTCCTCCTACTACCACTCTGAACACGACAAATCGGAGAGGGTTGAGAGGGATTTGGGCAAGCTTTACACTACAAAATGTTAAATTTTATTTTGGCAATTAATCCTTACGAGACTTCCTACCCGTGGTAACTTACTGAGAAGGGGGTGTTGTTGGAAGAATTAAATTTGAATTGTGTGGTGTTCCTTGAGGTAGAAGATAATTTATTTTGTAGGTGTAATTGTGCTAGAAGTGTTTGGGATAACATTTTTAGGTGGGTGTGCACAGCAGTACGGGAGTACTATTTTTCGAAAATGTAACCACACTCCTTGACTACTTTTCTAGTTCTTTTCCAAATAAGAATCAAATGAAAAAGCTAACACTAATTTGACATGCGAGAATATGGGAGATTTGCGAAGCAAGAATCATGATCCTCTTTTCATCAAAATTGTAGATGAGATTAAATTAACATCGTAGAAATGGTTTCATGCTATACGGAGGGTGTCTTGCTTGTATTATCAATCATCACTTGTGTCTTAATGTGTAACTTAAAGAGTATTTTTTGGATGAATCCTTATACTTATTTTTGACTAGTGGGTCGAGTACTATTTTTTTTTTTTTTTCACAGACCAAAATGATATATGTATATATTAACATCACCGCTGCCAATTCCCGCACAAGGTGTGCTAAAGAGAGGCGACGAGTACTACTTTTTTAAATTCATATATACAATAAAATTCATATTTGATGTTAAAAAAAAGTAAAAGAGGAAGTGAATGTTTGATATCACATAATTTTACCAAAGTTATGTCAAACATGCAGCCCCACCTTACTTTAGAATAGCAAAAAGATCCTCTGTAACTGTAAAAATTCAGTGAAATTGCCAACACAACATGACAACAGAGTTTGGATTGAATGTTTGTAAAGGGACCCAAAAAGAAAGGAAAAAGAGAATGTTCTACAAGTCTCAATAACTTTCTTTTTTACAAATACAAGTCTCAATAGCTAAAACCACAACTTTATATAAACTAATTAATTAATAATTATTATCAACATACATCAATTATCTGATAGAGAAAGGGTTGAGGGAATAGAAGAAAGAAACCCCATTACACAATTGACTATAATAGTATATTGTTGCTAATCATACTTGAAATTGAAATCTAATTCAAAGAATTCACCAGAAGCTGCAACACAAGAAGTCAAAGAAACCTTGTGTACAGTCATAACAGCATGAACAACTGCATCATCCAATAATAAAAAACAAAGTCAGACAATTAATATATGTTTAGTATTACGGTGGACGTGTTGAAATCATGATAATTTATATAACTTTTGCAAAATCAGGATAACTCATCGTAATTTTGACAATTCAATGTATGTTTGGTCGGTGTCCGTCAAAATCATGATAAGTCACCTTGATTTGACAAAAGCTACATGCAGTAGATTTTGCAAAACCAGGATAGTTCATTGTAATTTTGACAAACCTACCACAATACCAAATACGTGTTTTTATTTCTTAAAACTATTGCAAAAATTGAATGAATTTATGAACAAAAAGAAACAAGATAGATTGATTACCAATCGTTGATGATTTTGTCTTGTAAATCATCTCCAGCTGGGTTTGAAATATCAATGGATTGTGTTTGAGGAGGGTCCATGGCTTTGTTCTTTGATGTTTCTTGAAGAAGTCTCTCACTTGTTCTATCTATCTAAGAATTGATGAGTATGTTCTAATGGGAAGATGACAGGTGAAGTGATGTTAAGCAATGAAAGTGAAGTGGGAGAGATAATAAATGCACGTGAACGCGTATTTGTCATGCCATTACATTTTCTAAAAGAATCAACGCTCATTCTTAATTTCTCATGCCCCAATTAAATACATTCCTTATTTTTTGCACAACAAATTAATATATGGGTCTCCTTCAAAAAAAAAAATTGAATATGGGTCATTCGACAAATAGTACTCCCTCCGGTTCTTATTATAAGAAACAATTGACTTTTTTGGTTCATAGAATAATTAATGTATCTTGTTATAAATATAGACTAGATACATCACTTGCACAATGAACCTAAAAAATCAACTTTTTCTTATAATAAGGACCGGAGGGAGTAAATACTTATTGAGATAATTTAATTTTTACTAACTCCTTCAAAAAATCTCCTTAAAAAATAAATTGATACAGTTTACAAAGGTAATACTCCCTCCGTCCCTTAATGTAACCCTCCTTTGCATTTTTCACATTTCTTAAGAAAAGTTGTCAGTGTAATTAATGTGTCTGTTTTGTGTATTAATATTACCAAATTGTCCTTTGTTTGTATGTGTATTAAATTTGACTATTCATATTTGAAGACAAGTTAGTAGTATTAATTAGGGGCATGTTTAGGAAAAAAGTAATAAATGCATCTATTAGGGACAAAAATAAAATCAAATGGGTGGTTACATTAAGGGATGGAGAGAGTAGTAAATAATTTTTTTTATTAGAGGAATAAATTATATATATATATATATATATATATATATATATATATATTGATGAATATAATCAATAAACATATAATTAAATTACGATAAAAAAATATTTATTCAAAAATATACAGGGTTGTGCTGTTTCTTAAGAAAACAATCAGCAAGAAATGCAAAAATTAGCCTTAAACAAGGAATAAAAACAAAACAGTAGGATGCAGTGGAAAATTGAAACACATACGGCAGGTTGAAAATAAGATTATATGGCTGATATTAAATTCTTCGCTTTTGTTTGGCAATGAGTCCATAATAATATTAAGCATTTCCGAAATATATATGCATAATACAATAAACTCTCTTCGGTCTCAAATATAAACAAAGATAAATTTAGTTTGAATTTTGAGTGATCAATCATGAATCACGTCCGATTCAAAAAAAAAACATGAACCACGTCCCCTCGGGAAAAAAAATATCGTGAATAATGTAAAATCTATAATTGTAACACCCAAGGTTGACGAGGACGGGGAGTGGTTGCCGGTGCACAAGGCACGACAATGAGCAGCTCCCGACAGCTTCTAGACAAACCGAATTACACTGGAATGAGAGAGATCCCGAGGCCGTGCAGGTATGTGACTGCATGGTTGAAGGAAGGCTTGTAATAATTGTTTGGTACTACTACCTACATCAACAAGATGCATCTTCTTTTCGGTGACTCATTCCATAAGAACTCCACAGTTAAGCGTGCTTGACTTGGAGCAATTTTGGGATGTGTAACATTCTGGGAAGTTTCTCAGAAAGCGTACGAGTGAGGACAAAACACGCTGGAAAGACTCGTATTGATTTGTGGGGTCAGTCAATAATGTTTAAAGTCGTTTGATTTAATTGAATTATAAAGTTCATCAAAATGGAGTTCTTTGTTTAGTTTTTTTATCCCAAAAAAGGGGTTAGAAATCTCATAACTACAATGCACATTGCACTCATTAAACAGTTGATACATTGAAATGTTGGATGGAATTCGCATTTCCGTTTCATTGCCAAAACAACAAAAAAAGCACAAAAACTTAAATTGAGTACGTCTCCTTGTATTTTGACTTCTATAATTGATTTTTTGCCCTTTTCAATTCACTTTTACATGAATGTATCAAAACATAAATGATTTTATTAGATTACATAATCAATTCATTTAATATCAATTTATGACACTATAGAATCAAACGCACACAAAACATTTTATTAGATTACATCCTGCGTAAACCGGAGGATGAGGCAGACATATTATGTACATAATCAAATTTGATTTCATCCTAATGTTGACATATCTGTCCAATTTTTAAATTTTTTACAGAAAAGTTGTCAAATACAAAATACAATGGTGTGATCCCATCTAATGAAAAAATAAAAGAAAAACAACAGCTTTTGATGTAATTGTTATTTTTTTTACATAACGTATGTCACCGTTGGAGCACTCTAATAATATACAAAATCTGCTTCTACATTCACTTGCAGTATAAACTCCATATTGAATTTATCCTTAATTTCATAGGCATCAATGAAAATTTCAGGAAGAACCTACATCAGCAACAGCTGCAAGTCACCAAAAATAAGGTACGCATGAACTCAAGTCATTTGTATAATGAGTGAGAACTTCCCTTATCACATTCATCTGAAAATGACCCTTTTTGTTTTCCTATTGCCATGTTTGACACATCTACAATGACAATAATCACAAATCTGATTGAGTGTGTTGCAAGCCGAGTATAGACTTCGAGGGTGAGCAGGGAAATGCTTCAAGAGTAGAGCGAGTGGGACATCGCAATGCCACTGTAATGTAGAAGTTACCATGTTACATACTTCAAGAAAAGGATAATGAATGGTAAAGTAGAAGTTACTTTCTCATATACTTAAAGATAAGGATAATGCATAAAAATTATGCAGAACGCAATGGTCAAGTTGTACGCAGGATGGGTCATGGATTCAGAGGTTCAAAAATGTAGGAAGATAATCAAGATATCCAAGTAACTAATGAAGAATCCTCACCTCTCGGTGGCAGATTTCCCTTTTCCAATCTGTGCACTGACAATGGAAAACTGATCAGGTTTGTTTTCTGATAACCCTCTGGGGCTATGGGGTTTATCCTGCCAGCATAAGAAAAGTTAATATCAAATGCATGGTTTGGCAAATAGAAAAGAGCCACAGATCTTATATTATTACCATCGAGGTTGTTCCATTATATAGATGGGAGGAAGGTGAAGGATCTGAATGTTGTACGTTTTTCAGAAACCGATGCTCTAATAACATTGAAGCAGTCGGCCGCTCTGCTGGATTTCTTATAAAGCAAAGCCTCAAGAAATCTTTACCTTCTGGTGACAATGTTTCAGGTATAGGAGGGGTATCCTTCATTACCTTAAACATAGCTGCAGCCTGCATAATTAGATCAAAATTCACACCTAGTTAACATATGAATGACATGTATACATACAGCACCTCTGCTTAATCCACAAGCTACATATAGAATAGAGAGAAGGGGGAAAAAAAGAGTTGAATAAAGATGCTTGAGTTGGTTGTTAAACGAAAGTTTACTGAAACAAGAGATATTAACAATTCAATATTATATATCCTCCATTGGCAAATTCAGTTTCTCACATAAGCTCGTATAAGACCATTTCTAAATATGAGGTCACATTGTTATCAAGTTTATTTTAACAAATTTTGGGGCTTATTATACTAATGGGAAATCCAATTATTATATGTATAATGAAGTGGCCTGAACAAAAAATTGACAGGAGCCAGAATTTTATTGTAGGGGCTTACTCCTTCATATTCACTCCAAGGAGGCTTTCCCGTGAACATTTCAATAATTGTACAACCCAAACTCCAAATATCAATTGCAAAAGCTAGATCAGAGCTGTTATCTTTATGTATGACCGCTTGCATAAGCTGTATGAGAAGCAAGTTTGAGTAAAGAACACGTAATACATAAAAGAGTAATGTAGAGTTCAAATATATACAAATATACCTCTGGAGCCATCCAATATGGACTTCCTTTCAAAGACAGATCAGCAGAATGCCCAGTTAGCTGTGGAAACAGAGATTCCAAGACTATTATAATAGGGGCAAAGTAACTACTGGCAGCAAATTGGTGGTGAAAGCTACTAAAGTTCAAAAGAAAGGATAATTCTATGTCATACATAATTCAAACTAAAGAACCTATAAAACTTAGAGAAGCACGCAGTTCTAAAAGCAAACGGATAAACATCACAAGCATATCCAAGTAATGAAAATAAATAGATGATCACCCATATATGCTGCAAGAAGTTTCGTTAGTCAATTGCAACTGAACCGGCTTGAATGGGTAATAGAATTGTTGATTTCAAACAAGAGAAAGAAATTTTTGCAAACAATAAATTTGTCCTTCAAGTTTAACTCCTGAACTTGGAACGCAAATTCCTTCTTGTATCATGATATTGATTAAAAATCCAAAGTATTTGTACAACGAGTAAACCATTCTCTTTATTGAAAAGTACATCATAGAGGGGGAATTTTACAACTCACATGCTTGGCCATCCCAAAATCAGCAAGCTTAACAACACCAGAAGAATCAACAAGCAAGTTAGCCCCTTTGATATCCCTATATGAAAAGAAAAAAGAATTTCATCAGATGGTCAAAATAAAAAATCAATAGTAATTTCTGGAAAAAATAAATGAAAAGCAGAAAACACACTCCATTCAAAAATATTTACACAAATATCAGGTAGAGATTTCTTATCCTAGTTGGATATTGAGCAGCTTATCAAGCATGTGACCCATACCTGTGAATTGTCTTTTTGCTGTGCAAGTAAGCCAACCCCGAAAGAATATGTCGTGTGAAATTCCGAACAACGGATTCTGTTATCGCACCACAGTGGTCCCGAACGTATTTATTTATTGAACCAGGATGGATAAATTCCAAATAAATGTAAAACTTGTCTTCTATCTGAAAATATTATAACTTATAATTAGGTTGTGTGGCAGTTCTATAAAAAATTACTTATCATGGACACAGGACTCCTAATCACGAATTAGAGTACTTACTATTTCACTACCGTAATACTGCACAATATTTGGATGTTGTAGATGGCTGAGAACTTTAATTTCCTGAAAAAGAAAGGGGTACAAAATAGTAATGAGGATCAAGTGAACTAACAATAAAAAATATCTTGAATAGGTAAGTCATTTCAGATAGCAAATTGATGAGATAATTTGATCACACATCCATCTCCCCCCAATAATTACATATCCAATTGTCGAGAATCCAAAGCAATGAGCAATGCAGTCTGCATATAGGCTAGCTTGCAATGAAATTTACCGTCTCTATGACATTGACACTGAAATATGCTACATTCACATTTTAAATTTTAAACTCTTTAACCATAATAATATGGTTCTGATTATAATTTATAACTGGAGTGTCCACACCAACAGACATAACAAATAAAACAGATAGTGAATTTAAATGTACATACTTCATACACTATACAGATAATAAATAAACAACATTAACAACCAAGTGATGGATGAAAACCTGTTCTAACTGCTTTATACTCTCAGCGGATTTTGGATCATCAAAAAATATGTCTGCTTCCTTCATTGCACACAATGCTCCAGTTTCTCTGCAAGGAATGAAAATATGTTTCAGAGATGCCAAATGAGAAAGAGAAAAGTGAATAGCTCAAACTGGTTACCTAATTTTGGTACACATACCTATTAGTGGCAACATAAACACTTCCAAAAGTACCTCGCCCTATAAGTTTACCCTTTTGCCATTGACTTTTCATTGATAAGGATTCTGTCTTAGCCACTCCAGGTTGAGAATAGGTAGCATTGGCAGAGGGTGAAGGTAAGGAAGTTCCAGGCCAAGGAGGCAAGGGTAAGGGGTGAACACTGGGAGGAGGTGCAGTTGTTGGGTATTCAAGAGATAACCTTTCACGCCGTGCAGTTGTTGGGTAGTCAAGGGATAACCTTGGCAGGGGTGAAGAAGATCTATTTGGGCTTTTGGGGTTTTTTCCTCCAGGACTTTGATGGGGAGAAGAGGCGCTATCAATGCCTAACGCGGATAAATCAAAGAAAGCAGGAGGTGGTTGCCCCGTAGATGTTGGCATTTCGGGTGCAGACCAGAATTGATTTGCTTTTGGTGACACATAATAATATGGCACAAAATCATCTTGTTTGGTGTCATATGGGCTGATTGTGGGACTGGTAAAGGGACTATTTGAAGTACTAGTACTCCTTGGAGGGACACTTATCCGGAAGTTATTTCCTCGAAAGCTTGGAGCTGCATCGCCGCTTTTATCTTGACGCACACTCCTACTCCCAGGTGGCCTTGTCTCCGCATTCTCCGCATTCCTTCTTGTCTCTTTGCTTGCAAAAACACTGTACATGCAATTTAGAGGTCAGAACATGCTGCAAGAAAATCCTCATTAATCAAAAGGGCTATTCTTATCCATTCACGATGTCCATATTTGGTTTTATGTGCCTTAATTGAATCATATATTTTTACATATCTTTTTTAAGCAATTCACTCTCTCATTTACTTCAATGGTACAACTCTTAAGAACATTGTGTTTGAAAGGTGTCTAAATCGCGGTGGACCCTGCACCCCAACCTGAAGCTAAGTTAATGCCTCTGGAAAACGATTAGCTTCAGGTTGGGCGTACAGGGTCACCGCAATTGAATATCCGAATATCCTTCATTGGAGTAGTTCTAACATAATCATTGATAACTAGTATGTGTTTGATGACATTAATAATTAAGCAATTATCAACTAATTTTAAAAATGAAAGTGCATTTTCTAATGAACTTAACCTAACAAAATCCCCAAAATTCGTTACCTGCGCATTTTAAATCCAACAGGAAGAGAATCAACACCAACATTAACATTAACATCAGATTCCGTGACTCTACCAGAAGCTTCTTTCGACGACGGCGACGGCAACCGACAATCAGCATCTCTTTGCCTTAACAATCCAGCAGGTGACTCCGGCAACGGCAATGGCTGAGGTGCAACGGAGGAAGAAGTATTCGATCGAATGTAGCTTCTTGCACTCGGAGACCGTTGAATCGGTGCGGTTGAAACGACGTCGTATTGAACCTGATCATCATCCACGTGTCGTAGCTTCCTTGATCGCGTTGATTTTTTACCGTTGCCGAAAAGCCACGTGCCGCGCGAGCTCTTTCTTGAATCAGAAGGTTCTGAAGAAGAAGATGAAGGAGAAGAAGAAGAAGAAGAAGCTGATGATGATTTTCGCGTTGAAGGAGATGTAGCAGAAGAAGATGAAGAGGAAGAAGGAGAGAAAATTAGGGTTGGCAACCAACGCATGGCGAATGCATGCAATAATTTACATTACAATAATTATGATAAGAATAAGAATGATTCATTATTTGTAAAACGTTGTCATTGGGAAGAAGAGGAAGAGAAGGAAAAAGAGAGGAAAGAAAATGTAGATTTCTTCTCTTTCTCCTTCTATCTATCTTCTTCTTCTTCTTCTTCTTTCTTTCTTTCTCTGGTTGTTGTTTTTGTTTGTTGTTGCTGCGTTTGTTTTTTCTGTGTGCAAACAATCACACGGTTTGGCAACGCCAAATGCGCTGCTCTACCGTTCCCGCCAGATGTGCAAACTTCTTTTTTCTATCTTTTTTTTTTCCTTCATCTAACGACATTAAATGGAGGTGTGTTTAGTAAAAATATATGTAATATGAATTTCGCTGTTGTATGTACAGTCGGTCCATTAGACCTATCGTTTTTCCTTGGCCCACTAATTTTGGGCATTTCATATTGTAATTTAATTATTTTAAGAATTTATTTACAAATATTTTATTAACGAAGAGTATATTTTAATATTACTGTATTATTATTATAATAATAATAAGATAGTAATGCAATTCATTCGATCAAAAATAAAGTGTAGTGTGAGAGTTTATATGTACGGTGTAATGTAGCAAGTGTAAGAGATCTAAATCCTTGTTTGTGTGTGTTCATACACTCTCATACTATATTGGGGAGCATAAAATATAAATGACTCACATGAGCGTTTCCTCGAATCACATATTTCATTGGCACAGGTCAACGTCTATCTCAATTTTGCCGCAACAACGGCCATCAGAGAAAAAATAGAAACTTCAAGGAGTGTATCACTACCATAAACAACAAGGAGTTTGTCCCCTTGATACGATCATCACACAAACAAATGTGTTTTCTTACTTCCAAGTTAGCCTCAAATGTCATACAAAGAAAAAGACTCGTATATATAACCTACGCATGGACATTTGGTGCCCAATTGCTACACAAAACTTAAAATGATGGCATGGTGTCTAAGCTGCATACCTTCTAAACGCATAATAGTTGTGCATATGATATCATGTGTTTAGGTGCGCACACAGCCCAAACATAGTTCCTAATTGAAACTACGATTATTTCATCCTAAAATAAGGTCTTAAGTACGTCAATTCTTTAAATCAAGAGATTGATTAATATGATGTGGTCATGTGGACCAAAATTGTCATAGATCTTAAGGCAAAGAAAACTAACAACTTGTTGCTTCATTTGCACCTTGACCTCATACCATTATCTCTAATCAAAGGCCTTTCAACTTAGTTATCGAAGCTCCATAACCTTCATATGTATGGTTGGTCCACATCATATTGTCACAAACGTAAAAAATGTCAAGTCTATAGAAAGATTATCTCTCTTTAGATCTAACGATTCTCACGGCTGATGCATTGTAAAAGTATTATTGATTTATTTTCTTCAAGAGAGGTGCTATATGACACGAGATGCCATATAACACGACATGAACGAGAGCACAATATTTACCTTTTGAAGATATGAACTTGCGTCTTTTCTATATTTAAAAGCTAAAATTGATTTTGGTCCTAAATAATAATTAACTTAGCTTTTGAAGAAAAAATTTGTGGATAATTTAAAATAATAAATCCATTTAAGTCCCCTTAAATTATAAATATTAGATGCTTTGTTGAGTAACTTTTTTTTCTTTGTCATCCTTTTTTTTTAAAATTTGGTATTTGGTTTTGCCGTTGTAGGACTGACTAATCTGATGTGTTTTATTCCATTGATCACTTGTGGACAATCCTATTTAAAACTAAAGCAGAGCTCTATATGGATTTAGTCCATCAAAACCGACATCAAAGATAATCGAACTTGAGACTTGAGAAGAGCACTCGAGGGTCATCCTATAAATTGCAATTGTTTGTAACTTAAGAGATCAAAACAGGAAAGAAAGAAAAAACTTAAAAAATTATAATACCTAAAGTTTGCAAATTAAGGAACCAAAACGAAAGGAAAATGATTTAAGGTACTAAACTAAAATCTAAAAATAGCTCAGTTGGTAAGGACAATGCATAATATATGTAAGGTCCGGAGTTCAAACCTCGGCTACAACCAAAAAATAATAATTTAAAGGACTAAAGTGTAATTTAAAAAGAAGAAAAATAAGAAAAAATATCAACGGATATTGGTTTAGTGGAAGATACTAAACTCACACACCATGATAAAATTAAATCTTAGCCAGGAGAAATACTCACATTTAATCTAAGGAACTTCAAATAAGATTTCAACTAATAGAAAAGAACCTGTTAAAAACTTTATAAAAAAAATTACTTTATAAAAGAAAAGAACCTGTTAAAAACTTTATAAAAAAAATAGTAATTGCAAGTTGGTTAAATGTAGGGGTGTTCAAATTCAAACCGATCCAAAATAAAACCGCAAACCGATCCAAAAAAACCGAAAACCGCAAAAAACCAAATATTTTTGGATGTGTTTGGATGTTGTTTTGGAAAAACCGCTATGATCGGATCGGATTTCGGATTACCTTTTCAAAACCGAACCGAACCAAACCGAACCGCAAAAGTAAATTTTTATACTTATTTATTATTTTATTAGTATTATATATTGCATTAATATATTTCTTATTGGTATTTAATCTTATATATTGCATTAATTTAATCTATATTATTACTACTTCATCTATTTCAAATATAATCAATCATTTTCATTGTGTAGGGTTAACTTTTTTAATAAATTTGTGTCATATTATTTTACGGTGTATGATTAATATTAATATAATAAAAAAAAATTACATGTTGCACTTTGGATATCCAAAAACCGATCCAAATTAAACCGCATATATTTGGATCGGATCGGTTCCGATTTTTTTAACATAATCATCCAAACCGAACCGAACCGCACATGATTTTTATTTTAGATCGGTTGATTTTTTACCTCAAAACCGATCCAAACCGAACCGCGAACACCCCTAGTTAAATGTTCATGCGAGGACGACGAATATTGTGCTGTACCATTTATTATTTTCTTTTCTTCAATTTTTCTATATTTCATTTGTCTTACGATGATTGTCGTATTTGACTATTTCACAAACATGATAAATGAAAGAAAATGAATAAAGAATTTTTTTACTAAAACATCCTCACTAGCTAGCCATTGATATATTTGTGTTAATGTGCAAATTAGTATTATAGAATTGAGCAAGATAACCTCTCTAGTTGCCTTGGTATTATATGCAGTAAAAGAGAGAAGAAAAAAAAGTGAAGCTAGGCCAAATTAAATTGATTCTCACAAACAAGGTAAAATCTCAGTTACCAAGCAGAAGATGGTAAACCTTCCCTTTCTAGGTAGATAGGTAAAGGCTTGAATGGGAAGAGCAGTATGATTGACTAGATGACACATGATTGTGAGTGGGGTATTGGTTGGCTTAGCTGTGAGGACAAAAAGGTTGTAATACTAATCAGACAACATAGCAGACCAGACCAGGAGACGTTATTGATAGCATCAGAATATTCATATCATCCATTAAATAGTAATAATGACAAATAAAGTTTCATTGGTATTCATTCCCATCATGTCAAATCCATGCACGTGATAGGACTCCCTACTTCTTCTCAACAGTTTCCACACCAATTTCAAAGTCAACAGCGACAAAAAGCATTAGGAGAAGGAAAAAAAAGGGTAATGACAAGGAGAATTGAACTTTCAAAATTTGCTAAATAATTGAGCTTTGAAGCAAATGAGACAACCTAGTGAATGTTGCTGCAGTAGTCATCAGGTCAATCTTCTTCATGCAACAAACTCATCACAACTACTTCATTTCTAACTCAAAAATAATAAATTAAAAATTTACTGTACTTAATTTATTTATTTTATACTAAAAATTTATGATTTAACTTTAATTATATAGTCCAATTATTTATTTTAAGATAATTAAAAATTTAAATATATTTGAAGCTTTTATGAAATAGTTGTAATTCCTTCTTATTAAGTTTAGTTATCTATTATCATTATATATATATATATATATATATATATATATATATATATATATATATATATTTCTATCGATACTTAGTTTTTTTTTTTTTTGTTATTTTAAAGTCCAAAAAAAAATGAAAATTGTCACCAACTAAATTCGGGACTAGACACAAATTACAATTTTTGGATGACTAGTAGTATGGTATTTTAAAAGCATTTTATTTTGTGCATCAGTTATATTTATACTTTAACGTTTTGAAACAAATATTTCTTTCATCCTATAAAAATATTTTTTATAAGGAACCCGGAAAACTGTTTCTTTCGTCCTAATGCATGGCTTGGAGTTGGAAGTCTCCTCTGTCTCTTACATATGTTTGTGAATATGAGCTTCCATAGGGACATCCTCGATCGGTCATTATATCAAAGGTTTTCATTGTCACATTAGAACTTTTCTGTTGTGGATGTTGATATTTGGGGTATGCCAGTGACGGATCCAGAAATTTTAATAAGTGGGGTCAAGTTATCTCATAAAAATTTATATAAAATTTTATAAACGCGTAAGCGTGCGAAAATTATATAAAACTTTATAACGCGTAGCGTCAGTCACAACATTTTTCAACAAATATAATAGTTTATATTATAATAGTAGTTATATGTTCTTGCCAACGATATTCTCTGAGATAATTGGTTAAAGATTTCATAAAAGAAAATTTTATCTTAAAAATAAGCATTATTTGTATCGATATAATAATTATAACTTTTTATAAAATAAAAAAACTACTTCTTTTGATTTATTAACTAGTGCTCTTAGAACACTCATTATCCTTCTTAGTTTTGTAATTTTTATAATGTAATAAATAGACTATGTGAAGACAATAATACTATATAAACAGGGGTCAAACTATATATATATATGTGTGTGTGTGTGTGTGTGTGTGTGTGTGTGTATGTATCTAATTTTGGGTTAAAAATACAATACACATGTGGAGGCAAGTGGGGTCGCTTGACCCCATTGCCCCCACACTAGATCCGTGCCTGGGGTATGCTCTATGATCTTCTTGCCTAACCAAACAACTTTCAATCACGTGACGCTGTGTAGATCAGACTCTAAGGTTTTGTTTTCGAGTTTGGAGGAAAATTGAGGGGAGGGTTTGAAAAATGGAAGGAGTAAGTGAAAGAAATAGAGGATATTGAGAAGAAAAAAAAAAGGTTTGGGAGTTTATTTTTCTTCCAAATATAAAACCCTCATCATTTTCAAGAACTAAAAAATTGTATTGGAGGAAGGATTTAGGGAGTTTGGAAGGGTTTATATGAATTATTCAAATTAATCTATGTTATTATAATATTTTTAAAATTAAAAATATATTACTCACAAATATTAATTTATCATCTTTAAAAAAACTCTCTTATAAAAAATGTGAAATATTTCTCAAATTTTCCCTATATTTCTCACCACTTAAAGCTCTTCATTCCCCTCTCCTTCAAACTCCCAAACAAAGCCTAAGATGTTGATTACTACCATTAAAAAAGGGTGCACTAAAATTGTCAACCTCAAAGGTCTCTTGATCGAAATCCTCAATTTGATAAAGGAAAATGCTAACAAATGCTCTTAAGGCATTGTTTAAAGTATTCAAAAGTAATAATTTTTATATTAAAATTAGTGTAGTTATGACTTTTACATGTATTTAACTTGTATTTTCAAAATAAAATTTCCTATTTTAGGTTCCTTAAGCAATGCATGTATGGTACTTGTTAGGCTGGCCCTTTGATAAATGATTCTACCCTATGGGTTCATTTATAGGGTGATTTTTTTGGACTATTTTGGAGTTGGGACTTGGACGATCTTCCCCACCTTTTTTGTGTCTTCCTTTACAATTTGATGTAATGAGATCTACTTTATTCGTTTTGTTTCTTTGCTTTTGAAGTTTAAACTCTAAGGTCTTCTCTATTTTAATTGATCTATCATCCTCTCACCATAATATTTTTTCAACAAAATAAATTACTCAATCATTTACATTAGAAGTCAAACATTACTCCCTCCATTCCTTTTCTTTTGATGTTTTAGAGCTTAAACTTTATTCCAAAACTTTTGATGTTTTAAAATTTTTAATACTTGTTATCCAATTTTACCCTTGTTGAAAAACACACTTTGAAAATTGGAAGTTTAAATAATAAATGCAATTTGTGTGGTGAGTTTCAATAATTAAGGAGATTAGAATTTTGAGAAAAAAAAATCAAGGAGTAAGTAAGGGTATTTTAGTATAAACCATACAATTATTCCTATAATTTAATGATTCCTTAATATTTGTGCAATCACCTAAAACATCAAAAGAAAAGGAGTGGAGGGAATATTATTTTTGTTCATTAATTTGTGTTAAATTTATGCTCCATATCAAATTTTTCTGCATTCATCCATTTCTTCCAACTCTTGTCTCAAAAAATAATCCATATCTTTGTTGTATATTTTTTATGTGAAAATTTCATTATATGCTACTGATAAAAAAAATTAAAATACCTGACAAACATTAAGTTTTCAAAGTTTTTATGGTTCTTTATCAGTAAAATATAAATTTAAGAAATCATAATTATGTTCTGAGTTTCTCAAAATAAAATCTCTAGAAAATAGACATAATATTTTTTTCTTAATTAAAAAGAATATCAATTTTTGTACAATTATAAATAAACTTTGTAAATTACAGAGTATTCTTTTTCTGAAGATAATTTTTATTTATACTTAAACTATTGGGTTGTACCCAAGTGCATTTCATAAGATGGTAAAAGAGATTGGTCTCTTTCCCTCAAAAAAAAAAAAAAAAGAGATTGGTCTCTACAATTACGTTTAGGAGTACCGTTTAAAGGAAACATTTGGATTGTTGAAATAGCATTATTGTGGTTAGACTGACATTAATTGAGGTAATGAGGTCCCCTGTTTATACGGGGCAGATAAAACATGGTTAATTGGTTTGTGAAACACCAACAATGTTCACAACACACAAACAAAAATTGTACCTTAGCAAGGTGACAGAAGGTGTGAGGGAATACATTAATTGAAAAGAGTCCTTCTGTACGCAATTGCTCACCAACACACTGAGTCACTGCACCACTCTGGTCCTGTGTCCTGCTTCTTTTGCAGTCACTGTGACACACCAGTCACTACCATCCATCATTCTCTTCTCCCACCCTTTTGCCCCCCTGTTATATTCTCCTTTTTTGTTTTCACCCTAATAACCTTCTTTTTTATCTTTGTAATTGTACCTACCCTTTGCTTTTTCTTTCCCCTAAAATATGCAAGGATTAAACAAGACCTGAAAAGTCACTTTGGCTTTAATACATCTTTGACTCTTTTTCATTGCTTCCTCTCTCTTTGTATCTGTTGTTTTAATGTTTTTACACATATTAGAAAATGTGATTAAGTTCTTATTATGAAAATAAATTAGAATGATTTTGAAAAATTATTTTTTCTTGAAGACATGGGAAAAATGATTAAAAAAATCGAAAAAAGAGAGAGTGAAAAATTGTGAAGTGTATGATAAGAAGAAATCATTCATGATGCATTAGTATTGCAAAGTAACTTGAAATAAAACATAAATATTTTTTTCAAAATAACTTAAAATACATAAATGAGTCAAAGAAAATAATAATGTTTGACTTCTACCGTAAATGATTGAGTAATTTATTTTGTTGAAAAAATATAATGCAAAATGGATGTTGACGTATTTGGAAAAAAAATGAGTCAAAGAAAATTGATGTTTTTGAAGTAACGTGTGTTTTATCAATTAAATGGTACAATTGAAAAAGAATTGTAGTTAGTAATTTATTCAACAACCAATAAAAATGATTCACATTAACGAATTGATAAGTGGAGTAAAAATTATTTTGTGGATACCACTTGAAAATTTACTCATGTGGCTAATGCTTATTAGTTGTTGGGTAAATTATCTACTCCTCCGGTCATTATTATAAACGAAAAATCATTTTCTAGATTCTTCAAACAGCTGATGTATATGATAAGTTATATAGACTAGATGTATTAGTTATTCAAAAAAGCTATAAAATTGTTTTTTTTCCTTATAATTGTGATCAAAGGGAACACAATTCTTCAAAGGTATCATAGACCTCAAATTAATTTATATTAAATTGAATAGTAAAAATAACATTCGCTTCATAATATTTTTTAAAGTGACATTCATTTTAAAATAGATTGACTAATTTCTGCTTATTTTTAGGAAGGGAAACTTATACAAACTCATATACTAAATGTTTATAATTTTGTATGTTATCATCTCTAAAAAATACTACCAAAGCATATTTTTTGGTTTCCTATAGACTTTCATCAAGTAAGGTGAATTATTTGAAAATGATCGATCTAGACTACTCTTAAAGAATTCAACATTCGTCCATTCATACGTTTTTTTTAATAAGCCAAATGAAACTTATATTAAACAACAAAATATTCTCCTCTTAGCACAAGATGTGCAAGAAAGAGCAATAGAGTTCAAATAGAATACACCCAAAAGAAGAAACACAGTAAAAACATTAAGCAGTGATATTGTTTACACTCTGTTTGAATTATGGTGTTTCTTGCTCTGCATACCTTGTGTTAGGAAGGCTTTTTTGTTGTGGTAAAATATTTCATTTTTGCCTCTTTAAAAAAAAAACACTGAGCAGTGTTGAAACAATCCAAAAAAACGTCATCATCCAAATAACCCAA
This sequence comes from Medicago sativa, assembly GCF_051527215.1. Taxonomy (NCBI): domain Eukaryota; kingdom Viridiplantae; phylum Streptophyta; class Magnoliopsida; order Fabales; family Fabaceae; genus Medicago; species Medicago sativa. The sequence continues at coordinate 9,783,863 of NC_140753.1, forward strand.
TAGAAACATTTACAACATTTTTCTTCAGCCACCCCATCGACAAATAATTGAATTTTTCCAACATATGAGACATGGATTTTACCGTATTATTAAAGATCATATCATTTCTTTCTTACCAAATCACCCAAACCGTAGCAAGCCACAATAAACGCATAAAAGATTGCCACTTTTTTCGGACAGCCTGACAAATAAGTATAATGATGAAAATGATCCACAATAGAATCCGGATCAACTGAAGAAACCCCCCACCCAATCACGAACCAAGTACCATAGAATGCAAAAAAATATTACGATTTAAAAACAAATGGTGATCCGATTCCATCCCACCACAACCAACAACACAGAGAATCCTCATTAAGCAAGACACCATGAACAGAACATCTTTATGTCAAATCAACTCAAAAATCGCTCCAACCTATTGTATTTGCATACCAGTAATATAATGATGGTCATGCAAACTTGTGCCTTAAGGTCACATGTTAAGGAACCTAAAAAAAACAATTTTGCATTGGAAAACATAACATTTTAATTTTTAAAAAGTTGAATGCACGACTTTTGATGCGTATATTTCTATAACAAGTTCCTTAACATGTGTCTTTGAGGACACAAGTTAGCATTTGCCTATGTACCCCCTAGGACTGAATGCACACCCCGTTCATACGTTGCAAGAATCTAACTTTTAATCTCGTTGATTTCAATGCTTATTATTACTCATATGTAGGGGTGTTCGCGGTTCGGTTTGGATCGGTTTTGAGGTAAAAAATCAACCGATCCAAAATAAAAATCATGTGCGGTTCGGTTCGGTTTGGATGATTATGTTAAAAAAATCCGAACCGATCCGATCCAAATATATGCGGTTTAATTTGGATCGGTTTTTGGATATCCAAAGTGCAACATGTAATTTTTTTTATTATATTAATATTAATCATACACCGTAAAATAATATGTTTGATACAAAATATGACACAAATTTATTAAAAAAGTTAACCCTACACAATGAAAATGATTGATTATATTTGAAATAGATGAAGTAGTAATAATATAGATTAAATTAATGCAATATATAAGATTAAATACCAATAAGAAATATATTAATGCAATATATAATACTAATAAAATAATAAATAAGTATAAAAATTTACTTTTGCGGTTTGGTTCGGTTCGGTTTTGAAAAGGTAATCCGAAATCCGATCCGATCATAGCGGTTTTTCCAAAACAACATCCACACACATCCAAAAATATTCGGTTTTTTGCGGTTTTCGGTTTTTATGGATCGGTTTGCGGTTTTATTTTGGATCGGTTTGGATTTGAACACCTCTACTCATATGTGTGTGGAGTTTTTGCATTTTTTAGGATAAAATTATGTGTGGAGGAGTACTTATTCTAGACAACATCAATAGAGTAGCATTTAATACCACGATTGACGATAAATGAATTGATGAATTTTCTGCAGTTTCAAATCCCAATTAGAAAGCATACCTCGATTCACGATGAAAGAGCTGAAGAAGGAAATTTGGTTACATTTTTTTTTTTTTGCGAGAAGAAAATTTGGTTACATGTTAGTCTATGCAAGAAAAAAAAAAAATACAGTACTCTACTCACTCTCATTTCAAATACTAGTTACTCAGTTGGCATGGTTTTGTAAAAAAAAATAAAAAAAACTTAAATATATTTTTAATCCCTACAAAATTATAAGTTTTTAAGTTTACTCCCTGCAAATATTTTATTCACTTTTAGTCCTTATTTGCATTTTATAGGGACTATTTCAGAGGACTAAAAATATTCATTTTTTGTAAAAAGTTTTTAAAATAGGGACCATTCTTACAAACTATAATATTACGGGGGACTAAAATTACCATTAAAATCTTATAGGGACTAAACTTAAAATCTCATGATTTGTAGGGACTAAGTTATTTTTCACATATTTTCAGCTTTCTTTCGTTGGTTTTGTGATTTCGCCGTCTATTACGACTTTGTTTATTTTGATTTCCCGTCTTTTTGCGGTGTTTATTTGATTTAGATTGAAAGAGTAGTTTTGATTGAGCGAAGATTCAATCAATGACTTTTGCATCATCAACGATGCAGATCCGAAAACTTGAGTATTTTGGTGGCTTGAATATGGTCATATTTGTCGGCATATGTTCTATGTTGTTTTATGTGTTAACATTGATGTTGCGAGTTTGTTCGTATATTCATCCATTTTATTTTTAACGATTTAAAATTTGTATTGTATCAATATACTCTATCAATTTGAATTTATTATGATAATAAAAAAAACACAATTATTAATAAGAATTATTTTGTAAAGTTGTACTCCCTCCGTCCCAAATTATAAGTAAAAAAAAAAATCACACTTATTAAAAAAAATTAAAAGATAAGAATTTGGAGTATAGTTTTTTGTGTTTTCTTTGGATAAACTTTTATAGGAAGATGTAAAAACAATTTTCATTGGCTATTGGTTATGGAAAAAAATGAAAGAGAGAGAAAATTGAATGTAATTTGCATTTAATTTTATGAGAATAAACAAAAGTTTTTCTTGGAAAAGAGATTTTTTAAAAAAACAAGATTAAATAGGATAAAAATTTGTCTTTTTTGCTTATATTTTGGGACAAAGAAAATGAGTTTTTTTTGCTTATATTATGGGACGGAGGGAGTATATATATATATATATATATATATATATATATATATATATATATATATATATATATATATATATATATATATAGGGGGCTGTTAACTTGCACCCACCTAAAAATACTAAGGTGCAAGTTAACAAGCTGCACCTACTAGTTATTTACCAAAACACCCATGTTTTTCTATTATAAACAAATATTATTTATGCTATTTACAAAAATGTCCTTTTAGTTAAAATAAAGTTTAATAGAGACAAAAGGGTGTTTTAGTAAAGTACAAGTAGGTGCAAGTTAACAAGCTGCACCTACTAGTTATTTACCAAAACACCCATGTTTTTCTATTATAAACAAATATTATTTATGTTATTTACAAAAATGTCCTTTTAATTAAAATAAAGTTTAATAGAGACAAAAGGGTGTTTTAGTAAAGTACAAGTAGATGCAACTTGTTAACTTGCACCTTAGTGTTTTTAGGTGGGTGCAAGTTAACAGTCCCCATATATATATATATATATATATATATATATATATATATATATATATTATCAGTTCTATTTACTTATATAAAATAAAGTAAATCCAACTAATTTGATTCTACTTAATGTTATCCTTTGCAAAATATTTTTAGTTGGTTCTAATTTATTCAAAATAACATTCGATTTCTCCAAAAATAAACCTCAATAAAAATATATTTTAGTTGGTTCTTAATCTATTTTGAATAAGTTTTCCATTTTTATAGAACAGAGTTCTAAATGAATGATACTTTAAAAAAATAAACGACCTTGTTAATTCTGAAATACTTTTATAAAGTGAGTATAACAAGATATTGGATCAAGAGGAGATGTTATATATGTTATAAGAGGGAGGAAGGGAGAGAGAGGGGCGTTAAATTTAAGAATAAGAATCTAAGGGTGCCTCTTGATTTAATAATGTCGGATGTCCAATCTCATTATCCTTATTCTCCTTTGATTAGAGATTGGATTGTTAATTTTGATCATACCATTCCTCAAGGCGACAAGTGTGCGGATTGACTTGCAAACCCTGATGCTCTGAAGTTTTGAATTTTTTGCCCTCATCAGCTGCAGCACAACACTCCCTCCTTGCTCATGTTCTTCGAGTTGCTCGTCTCATAGTGTAGTTTTTAATTTGTTGTCTTTTTTCTTGATAAAAAATCACATAAATTAACCTTTTTAAAGGAAATTATATTAAGTAGGAAAAATGACTCTCGTCATCCCTTAACTTAATTTTAGGTAACAACTTCGGCTTCTATCTTTTTTCATGTCATTTTCGTCCTTTTGGTAAATTTGTATACGAATTTTCAAGTTTCAAATCATGATTTTATTTCAATATAATCTCTTAGAATTCAAATATATATGTGGTCTTTCATTCATGTACTCTTATGAATTTTATATTTGATGCTTGACAATCGATATGTAAACAGATCAAAAAGACGAAAATTACAAGAAAAAACGGATCAAAAAGACGAAAATTACAAGAAAAAAATACGAAATTGTTACTTGAAATTAAATTAAGGGAGCTGGATAGTCATTTTGCCATAATTATATTAACTAACATATACTCCCTCCGTTTCAAAATGAGTGTCGTTTTAGATGTTTACACACATATTAAGAAATGCAATGATTAAGAGAAAGAGAATGGTTATTTTACCAAATTATCCTTATTAACTATTGGTTAGTTTTAAAAGTAATACTTTGGAAGTAGTGTGCAGAATATTAATTGAAGGGTACAATTGAAAAGAAAAAGTTATTATTGCATTGGAAACTGAAAGCGACACTCATTTTGAAACAAATTTTTTTGGCTAAAGCGACACTCATTTTGAAACGGAGGGAGTATCTAGTTATTATAATTTTTCTGCTATTGTACTTTTAGTTATTTTTGAGTATGAAGGAAGTACACCCCGTCAAAAGAAAAAGAGTACGATGGAAGTTAATTATTGTGACGGTATTTATTAAGGAAATACACTAGTAGTATACTAGTAGTACTTGGTATATAGTATCATAGCATATTATACTACTTTAGTGTATAACTTATAATATAGGTGCAAGTTGGTGACAATATTACAAAGTACATGTAGCATGATATCACCATTATACGGGATGTCAATAAAAAAAAGGAAAAAACATTATACCGGATCGTGCAGTCGTGACGTATAACCACAAGTTTGAAACTTTAAGTCTGGGAAACCTAAATACTAGAGAGATTGTTAACATAGGTTCCTTTATCAGCAAGTTAAGACAACTTTTTAACACTTCAGAAAATTAAGTTAAGTTAAGATAACTTAATAACCATTTCATATCATTAAAGAATTTCAATAATTTTGTCATTGCTCATTGATAATTAGGAGAGGAATTGAAATTGGAGATAATATGTGTAGGAGGATTTGGGTGTGCTGAAAGAGTAAACCATTTTTATTTGAATGCATTTTTTTTCTTCAATTGTGTGGAGAAAAGTGTTGAAGTGGATATAGAAATGTATATGGTCTTGGTGAATGATATGGAATGAACCATTTAAATCAGTTTTTAGGAATATGAATGGAATGGAGGAATGGTGATAAAAGAGAGAATCTTGTTTGTGTTGTTCGCTTACATTCCGATAAATTTGGAAAAGTATATAAACATAATCAAATCAAATTTTCTAAACAAAATGGTTGTTCAAGAAGGTGTGAAAAAATCACAACATGGAGACGATTTGATGTGAAATTTAATCAATTGAGCAATGAGTTGAGAGGATTAAATACTTCTTCTAGAAGTGGTTGTTGGGTTAAGCCTCGAGCCCCCGATAATCACAAGTCTCAAAATTATTGATTAGTAAAACTCGTCCTTTGTTGAGATCGACAGTGGTCATTAGGGGTGGACAAAAAAACCAAAGAACCGAACTGAACTGCTGACCTGAACTGAACCAAAAAAATTGAATCATTACTAACAATTCTGAAACTGAACTGAAACAGTTCGGTTCATTTCGGAATAGTTAAATTCATTTTAGTTTAGTTCGGTAACTAAAATTCGATTTCGTTTGTATTTTTTTTTTATATTTTTTCAACAGTATCAATAATAACAGTTCAGTTCAGAACAGTTCAATTCGATTTGAAACAATTCAGTTCAGTTCGAAATGCAAACAATTCGGTTCAGTTCAGTTATTTTAAATTTAGCAAATAGTTCAGTTCCGTTTTCATCCCGAATCGAACCATGCACACCCCTACCAAATGATATTGTTTTCATTTATTACGCAAACCATGGTTTTAAAGGCACTGTTGATTAGTAACACATTAAGTTGTATTTTTTTTTAGATTTATTGTTCATTAGAATTACATATTTTTAATTCTAAACACAATAGATTTATTAAAATATATACACAGACAAGTGCGCGCGAGCGCCCCTTATTTTAATAACTCACCATCACACTTTTTTTTTTACGGAATACACTAATTATAGATAAATTTAAAGGGTTGCTTCCAAATGATATAAACATCTTCATAACCTCACATTCAAATGCAAGTGAGAGTTGTTTTGCATATTATTGTATACATGAGTACCGTACTTGTTTGAGAGATATGTACAACATTTCATGGATGAAAGATAGGTATGGTTTAATGATTTGTTAAATAATCATCAATAGAGTATTCAACATCATTGGCTTTCTTATTTTGTGGTTGTTTATGGAACAGTGAGAACATGATATGACTCAAGAAACTTCGAGAGAACAATATGAAATTGTAAGTATCAATTCAACTTTGTCCTTATCTATTGTTACTTATATGTATATCAATTCCATATTGGTTTGTACTAAATATTTTGAGTAATGTACAGGTCTGTCGGAGAACTTTAGTAGCTCATGATGCAAGCTCTCACGTGATGCAATATGGAGATCTAAATATGAATAAAGATTGTCTCCTTACATACTTTGGTGCACATCACACTAATTGCATCAATGACAACAATACTTATTCTATATCAATTAAATTTGCTCTTTTAATCTCCCTTGTACTTGTTATAATAATGAATATAATTTGAGGATTTTATAAAACTTATTTAGAATTATATGAGAGATAATGTAACTGCAGAAAACTTTTTGGTGTCTTCAGATCCAATAAAAGTGATGTGACATGAGATAGTGATAAGGTGGTGTTTAAGAGTGGACCAAATGATATTGTTTCCATTTACTACACAAACCATGGTTTTGAAGGCACTATTGATTAGTAACACATTAAGTTGTTCTTTTTTCGAGATTTATTGTTCATTAGATTTATATATTTTTTAATTCTAAACACAATAGATTTATTATTATATAAACACAAACAATTGCGCGCGCGAGCGCGCGTTCTCGCACCTTATTTTAATTACACACTGCCACACTTTTTTTTTGACAAAATACACTAACTATAGATAAATTTAAAAGGCTGCTTCCATATGATATAAACATCTACATAACCACATCTTCAAATGCAAGTGAGAGTAGTTTTGCATATTATTGTGTACTTGAGTACCGTACTTGTTTGGGAGATATGTACAACATTTCATGGATGGAAGATAGGTATGGTTTAATGGTTTGTTAAATAATCATCAATAGGGTATTCAACATAACTGGCTTTCTTATTTTGTGGTTGTTTATGGAACTGTGAGAAACATGATATGACTCAAGAAACTTTGAAAGAACAATATGAGACTGTAAGTATCAGTTCAACTTTATTCTTATCTATGGGTACTTATATGTATATCAATTCAATTTTGGTTTGTACTAAATATTCTGAATAATGTGCAGGTGTGTCCGAGAACTTTAGCAACTCATGATGCAAACTCTCACGTGATGCAATATGGAGATCTAAATATGAATAAAGATTGTCTCCTTACATACTTTGGTGCACATCACGCTAATTGCATCAATGACAACAATACTTATTCTATTTCAATTAAATTTGCTCATTTAATCTCCCTTGTACTTCTTGTTATAACAACTAGTAAGAATACCCGTGTTGACGCACGGGTACCTGTCGGGGTAGACGATTTTTACAATGAATATAATTTGAGGATTTTATAAAACTTACTTAGAATCATATGAGAGATGATGTAACTGCAGCAAACTTTTTGGTGTCTTTAGAGGCAATAAAAGTGATGTGAAATGAGATAGTGATAAGGCGGTGCTTAAGAGTGGACCAAATGATATTGTTTTCATTTACTACACAAACCATGGTTTTGAAGGCACTATTGATTAGTAACACATTAAGTTGTTCTTTTTTTGAGATTTATTGTTCATTAGATTTATATATTTTTTAATTCTAAACACAAAAGATTTATTATTATATATACAAACGCAAGTGCGCGCGAGCGCGCGTTCTCGCACCTTATTTTAATTACACATTGCCGCACTTTTTTTTACGGAATACACTAACTATAGATAAATTTAAAGGGCTGCTTCCATATGATATAAACATCTACATAATCACAACTTCAAATGCAAGTGATAGTAGTTTTGCATATTATTGTGTACATGAGTATCGTACTTGTTTGGGAGATATGTACAACATTTCGTGGATGGAAGATAGGTATGGTTTAATGATTTGTTAAATAATCATCAATAAGGTATTCAACATCATTGACTTTCTTATTTTGTTGTTGTTTATGGAAAAGTGAGAAACATGATATGACTCAAGAAACTCTAAAAGAACAATATGATACTGTAAGTATTGGTTCAACTTTGTTTTTGTTCATTTAATCTTCCTTTTACTTCTTGTTATAACACTGAATATAATTTGAGAATTTTATAAAACTTATTTAGAATTATATGAGAGATGATGTGATTGCAGAAAATATTTTGGTGTCCTTAGAGGAAATAAAAGTGACGTGACAGGAGGTAGTGATAAGGTGGTCTTAAGAGTGGACCAAACGATAGGGGTGAGCAAAAAAACTACAAAACCAAACTGAACTGCTGAACTAAACAAAAAAAACTGAACCATTACTAATAATTCTGAAACTGAAACAATTTAGTTCGGTTCAAAACAGTTCAGTTCGATTCAAAACAGTTCGGTTCAGTTCGGAACAGTTCAGTTCAGTTCGGTAACTAAAATTCGATTTCGTTAGTTTTTTTAATATTTTTTCAACAGTATCACTAATAACAGTTCAGTTCAATTCGGTTTGAAACAATTCAGTTCAGTTCAGTTATTTTAAATTTAGCAAACATCTCAACTTAGTTCTACTTTTCATCATTAAATTTTTTTTATTGGTTCCCGTAAAATAACCTGGTGTTGTATGATTGCATAATTTGAGCATGACCGTCACCAAACTTTTTTTTTTAATGGAAAATCAAATATAAACAAAAAGTTTCTCCTTTTACTCATTAACTTGTGCCTTAAGGGCACAAGTTAACATTTCCCTATATAAATATACCAAGTTAAAAAATGTGAGGGGCATTTTGGAAAGATTGACGATAACAATAAGTTAATGTTATGGAACTATAAAAGAATGAGACGTTAAATCTTCATCTATAACTCTATGACACTAATTACCTCTCTTATACATCAATACTTAAACTTATTCATTGTGGTTGTGAAACATTACTACATATACAATTTTTTTTTAGGGAATTACTACATATACTTGAACCCTATAATTTCAATAATATGTACTGTGATGTTGCCTCACACTAATTTCAATCAATAAACTTCTTGTGACATTGCCTCTCATTTAAGCTAATAAATGATGGTTGTTTTAAGGGTTATGTAACCAATATCCTTAGGACATTAGTTAAGGAAACTAAAAATAGTAAGTCTGCATTGAATTCAACAATTTTTTAACTTTTCAAAAGTCAAATCTACCACTTTTCATTATTTTCCAATACAACATTTCTAAATTTATACTCTTAACTAAAGCCCCAAGAACACTTTTTAACATTTCCCTTGTTTTAAACAAAAGGATGAGTATCATACCCTAGGGCAATATAGAAATTAGGTTCAGGAGCAATTGACTGGTTCAGAGAAAACAAATTTTTACAGGCCACATTCGCATGACATATTGATGTGGTTCAAACTTAAAAGCATTATTTTTACGGTTAATTTTAGAGTCAATATTTTCAAAATAAATTGACCTAGTTTTTTTAGAGGCCTACTACTCAATTTATCACACCTTTTTCCTTTTTTATTTACGTAGTTCTTTATACTTACTTGATCAAACTTTAATGAATAACAAGAAGAGTCACAATATTCATTTTAGTAATAAAATGTCACAATAGTCACCTTGTTAAATAATAGGATAAATAGTCATTTTTGTTTTTAAACGTGTAACGAGTAGTCACAATAATCCATTAATGCATCGAAACTTTAAAATAGTCTCTAATTATGCAGGATGTTAGTCAAAATATTATCTTTATGTGTCGTTAATATTGTCATATTAGTATCTTTTTTTTTTTTTTGTGGTGTCTAGGATTCGAAACCCAGACCTTGCATATATTATGCATTGTACTTACCAACTGAGCTAAACTTACGGGGACATTGTCGTATTCAGGGGCGGATCCCTTCACAATGATAGGGTAGCCCTTGCTACCCCAAAAGAAAAAAAAATTGTTGGATTGATTGTATCTATTTATATTTAGCTACCCCAAATAATAAATATTGAGCTACCCCAGATAAGTTTGGTTTTAAAACATTAGCATAAATAAAAAAGTGAAAAAATTATTACATCCTTGATAGATTTATTCGTATTGGTTTGATATTTTTAGTTTCAATAACAACTATAGAGAAAAAAACTCAACAACAATAGTCAAACAAATGAAATGGATAATAAGTTCTTATAAATAACATATTTGTTTACATTGAAAAGACATTAATAATCTTTTTATTAAACAGTCAATTATGAATAAAATTGACTTCTTAAAACATGTTTTGCCCAATTTTTTTAAATATTTGTTGTCAATTTCAATTTTATTTGTTGTTACTTGAATTTACATTTTATATAAGAATGAATTATTGTGATTTTTTGTACGAATTGTTAAGTTTCGAATTAAATTTGTTTTTAGTATTTACAACACCTGCAATTTTTAAGTTAAGTTTCTATCATTTTGTTTAATTTTAGTCCTTAATTTATTTTATGGAGATTAATGCAAGGCTGAAAACACTTTTTTTTGTAAAATTTTAAAAGATGAGACAAAAATTGAATAAATTTTTGTAAGAACTAAACCTATAAAATTATAGGACTAAAATATATTTTATCCTTAAATTTCTTATGTTAGTTTTAAAAATATTTTATTTTTGTTTATATTTGGTCCCCGCGTGGAATTGTTGCTAGCTTCGCCGCTGGTCGTATTGGTCTCTCAATATACTTATTTATTCATATTATTCCTTATAAATATTTAATATAAATATTTAATAAGTGTCATATTAGTCTATGTATGAATAAAGTTAATGTCACTATTGAGGAACTATTTCAATGTGAGAAACTATTTTGATTAAAGAAATACAAAATCAAATACAGTAGAAACGCTTTAAATTAATACTCGGTAAATTAATAAACTCTCTAAAATAATAAATTTGTCCGGTCCCGAGTTGGGCTAATGTAAAAAATTGAAAAACTCGATAAAATAATAAGATAATAATTTTTCGGGAGATCCCTTTATAATTTTCGGTCCCAAGAAAATCGTAAATTAATAATCCATAGAAACTGAAAAAAAATATATTACTAATTTACTGTACTTCAAAAGTCATTATTGATTTCCAATGCATATGAACACAGTAGTTACTAATTTACGTTGAGTCCCAAGGTTCGCTGCAACGTAATTCTAAGAGGCATAGACTAATTTGCCTTTTTGTTTGGTATGTACAGTATAATTACTTAAAAACTCTTTAAATTAATAATTATTAATTTATCGATAAATTAATAACTCTCTAAATTAATAAATTTCTCCGGTTCTGACATTATTAATTTATAGAGTTTTATCTGTAGTACTATTTTAAAATTTTGATACGTAGCCACCCATTACACATTCAGATATGAAAGTGATTATCATCCCTTAAATAATACTCCCTCCGTCCCATAATAGATGACCCATTTGAAAATATGCAATTTTGACCTAACTTACTTTGACCATATTTTTCTACTACTAAAAAGATACTCCTTCCGTTTCAAAATGAGTGTCGCTTTAGCCAAAAAAATTTGTTTCAAAATGAATGTCACTTTCAGTTTCCAATGCAATAATAACTTTTTCTTTTCAATTGTACCTTCAAATTAATACTCTGCACACTATTTCTAAAGTATTACTTTTAAAACTAACCAATAGTTAATAAGGATAATTTGGTAAAATAACCATTCTCTTTCTTTTAATCATTGCATTTCTTAATATGTGTGTAAACACCCAAAACTACACTCATTTTGAAACGGAGAGAGTAAATAATATCATACACCCTCCGGTCACTAATATAAGCAAAAATCTACATTTTAGGTTCATTCATTTAATGATGTACGTGGTCTATAATAAAGACCATGTGCATCATTAAATGAATGAATCTAAAATGTAGATTTTTGATTATATTAGTGACCGGAGGGTGTATAAGATATCGTTAGATTCGTCTCGATGAGTATTTTCAAAATATCAAATTTTCATAATTTTTTCTAATATATTATTCAAGATATTTAAGTTCAAAATTATGCATTGATATATGTAATAGGGTCAACTGTGTCATGTATTATGGGACAGATGAAGTAATAAAAACAGGAGTCGATGAGTTAGTTTTGTTGGGTCAAAAGAAGGAAAAAAATAGTGAGCAGTGACGGCTGAAGCGGAAGGCAAGATGTGGAACGGAACAGTCATTTGCGGGGGATAGCTTAAGGTTTAGTCACTTCAGAAAAGTGAATGAATCATCAAAAGCTGGTAACATGTCAATCAAAGCTACATTGCATGTGCTCAGTATAGTCGTCAGTAGTAGGAGCTCAAGTCAAGAACGGGAGGAGAAGGAAGAAGAAAATAAAGAAATTCATCACATGGTCTTGTTAACTTGTGCCCTTAGGACAGGGGCGGTTTTAAGGTCCGGCGAGCTCGGGCATCCGTCCGGACTCCGGCCCAAATTTTTTGCAATTTCTTATGTAAATCCTCTTGAATTTCTTATATAAACTCCTATAAATTGGGCAATTTCTTTAAATTTTTTATTATTTGCTTGCAATTTCTTATGTAAACCCCTATAAATGTGTTGCAAAAAATTTTTCGCCTGGGCTTTATAAAAATCCTGGCTCCGCCACTGCCTTAGGGCACAAGTTAAGAAGCTTAAAATAGAAATTAAAAATAAATTTTACATTAAAAGTATAACTTTTACAACTTTTAAGACATTGAATACACAAGTTCCAAGAAAAACCTTCTACATTTAATTTCACACCACTCTTCTTTTTTGGGCTATCTTAGACTCAGTACACCCTTTGACCGGAAATAGCAGGTCATGCACCTCGTAGCTTGTGCACCTATTTTATATAGAGAAATGCTAACACTCATTTTTCAACATTTTTTCTATCATATAGACTCGGACATTTTCACCAGATAAAATCAATGTAATGTTTCACCACTTTATGTAATATCTATTTGTAAAATATAAATACATAATTTAAACCAATAAAAAAGAGTATTCGAAAGAGGGAGTTGCTAGCACTTCTCATTTTATATAAAAACTTGTTAGCAAGTGTTTAAGAATTCATAAAAAGAAATTTTATCTTAAAAATACAAGTCAAATCCATGTAAAAGTCATAACTATACAATTTTTAATGTAAAAGTTACTATTTTTATATGCTTAAGTAATATTTTAAGGACATTAGTTATCATTTTTCTTTTATTTATGAATCTTACTAACCAACTTGGACACTCTTTACAGATTCTAAAATAAGAAATTATTTCATTAAAAAGTCAAATATTTTGATTCTCAATGTATCGATCCCACAAAATTTCATAAAAAAGTTAGCATTTCTCTTTATTTATTGAGTCACGCTAACTAGTGTCCAGGGCATTAGTCAAGGAAGTCAAAATAAAAAAGTTTTAAGTCAAAAATAATATATTTTTAGACATCTAAGGAGTTGACGGTACAACTTTCAATACATTAGTACTATATTTGCTTCCTTAGCTAATATCCAAGACATCGCTATACATTTTCCTTTATTATTTTATTTTCAACAAAGAAAACAATTTTTTTTCGTTCATGTCCATATGTACGCAGGGCCTGGTTGAAGATTAACCATAGTACTACTAGTAAGAGGTAATTACTAAAATGCCCTATTTGGTGAATGTGTGACAGAAAAGACAAGTGTTGGGGAAAGTAGTGGAGAGTGTACGGGAGAGGGAGCGGTGACAAACAATATAATAGTGTTGACGCGCACGGTACACGGACGTATGCTGCAGTTTCCAGTGCATAAAGAGAGAAAATACATTCATCATTGCGTTTCGCAGCAAAAGCCTGAACTAACTTAACTCTCCAACCTTCGTTCACACCTTTTTTTACTATGGAAAAGTTGTCCTTCATTTTTTACATTTTATCCAAACAAATCTTTAACCATTAGTTAATACTACCTCCCTCCCGGTATAATTGACCTACTTTGGTTTTTCACACAGATTAAGAAAAGTGTATAAATAAAGGGGAAAGTGGAATATATTGTATTGGGAATGATAAAAGTAGTATTATTTAGTGTTATATTGTATTGGGAATGATGAAAGTTGTATTGAAAATTGAAATGGGTCAGTTTTTTTGGGACACTTTTTTTTAGAAAATGGGTCAGTTATTCCGGGACGGAGGGAGTATTAGATTTTAATTGTGAGTCAAAAATATCAAAAAAAAAAAAAATTACATTCTTAATCTCTTAACTTAATTTTAAATAAGAGTGTAGTTATTTATCATTTTTTTCATTGCAATTTTATCTTTTTAGTCTATTTGTGTATGAATTTTTAAATTTTAAATCTAAGATCTATATGAAAGCATAGATGAAAGACCGTATATTTAAAGATTGAAAGTTCATAAGAAAATTATAGATTTGAAACTTGAAAATTCATATAGAAATGAATCAAAATGACAAAAATGGAATGAAAAAAAGACAAAGCACCTAACCTATTTAAAAGGACTAAACTTCTAATTTTGTCTAATCATCATTAGACAATCGATCAAAGTGAAAAGTACCATATTTTATAAACTCTATTTAAGTCTTATCTTTATTTAACGTGAAAATCGAATTTTCGCCCGTACAATTCTTTAACCCAACATTAATGATGGACTTAATGTGTAGATATGAATAATGGTTTATTTGATTAATAGATTCGGATATTACATTATATTTTTATTTAACACATTTTTACAAAACCGACTTATAAAATAAGGTGTTATCACTCTTTATTCTATATGTGCATTTAAAAGATTGTCACATTTGTATTTTTTTTCTTCTTTCAATTATGTCCTCTAATGAATGTATGCATGAAAAACAAAACAATGGTAAATAATGTTGTTTAATAAAACGTCATATATCTTGACAATTTATTTTATTTCTTAATGAGTGTGTAGAAACATTTAACGACACTCGTTTTAAAATAGAAGAGGAATGAAATAAAAATAATAGAGGATGAATTAATAAAAATATCATATTTTTAAGGATGATAAAAATATCATTTATTAACCATTATTTTATTTAATGCACATGTCCATTTCAAGTTTTTGGGGATTTCAAACTTCTAATTTTAATACTCAGTTTGCACTATCTTCTATAAATCACTAAAAAAAAAATACAGTTTTAGTAATGTCAAATACATTGAAGTCACAAATTCAATGCATATACACTATACCATTTTAGTGCTTATTTAAATGTGGAAATTTAAAATTCGATGAGTAACATACAAAAAGGTTGATATCATCATATCATATCTGCTATATGCCATGTATTTAGATAAAGAAAACTTGATGATTGGATTTTGGATTTAGCAGAAGAGGGAAAAGGGCAAGGAAGATAGTTTATTTTGTTTATTATAAGTTTGGACCGTGTAATCAACTAATCATGAGAGTAAATAACCCATGATTTATTCTTAACTGATATTACTAGTATAAGTATAAATTTACCAAACATATAAAATCTGAAAATATAAATAAAAAAAATTCCCAAAAAAGAGAAGACAGTTAAGAAAATGACACTGATGAAAGACTATAAATAACAAGAATGATAGTTAAGGAAGGTAAAATAATTAATAATAAAGTGATTTAAATATATAAAGATAGATTTTAATGAAGAAAAAGGAAATTAAGTATTGGCTGGTCCATGAAAGGTGTTTTTGCTTGCTCTTGTGGCAGTGTACTCAAGAAACTAAAAAAAAAAAAAAATTCTATTTCTCTTCTCTCTCTCTCTCTCTCACTCTTTCTCTATATAACATTTCATCTCCTTCAACTCTTTCTTTTGCATTTTCTCAAACAAATCACATGCTGTGAAAATTTCTTTCTCATGCCGATTCTTTCACACCTCACTGTAAGCTCTCTCTCTCTCTTCTTTCTCTCTCTATAGATATATATTCGTTCATTTGTTTATATATAGATATATATATATATATATATTCATATCGATCAAACGAATATTTCGATTTTGAGTTTGTCACTGATGGATCTAACAACTTCCATTCTCCGCCGAAACCCTACGATTCGTTTTTTCGTCTTTTCAAACTTCACTTGCACGCAAACTACGTCATTTTCAGATCTATCGGTGCAACTTTCTTCATATTTTCACATCTAGTTTCGTTTTTCTTGATTCTGTTTATTTTCTTTTGAGATTTTTTTTTGTCGTAGCGTGATTTGAAATGTGTTAGTAATTAACAGAGTTTTTTGTTGACTAGTTTTTTTTTTTTTTGTTTCATGTCGGTTAATTTCGTGTCAAAAGAGGATTAAAGAGATCACGCTTTTAATGACCTAGATTAATTTAATAATTTCATCGTTGAATTTTTTGATTTCACGATCACGAATCTGTACGTACGTGATGAAGCTTCGTTGAATCAATCATCAATTTCATTCCTCAATTTCCATGCCTTTTTATTATTAATTTATTTACAGCTATTACTACTACAAAATTAATCATTATTATCTTCATTTGACTCTCTCTTTCTCTCTCGTGTTTGTTTGTGTAGAAAATTGAAATTCAATTCTGATATAGTGAAAGCTAGATACTATTTAGATTAGATCACTGTTAGTACTAATTTTTTATTAGGGATTTCATTTAATATAATATAATCTCATTTTGATGATTTAATTAACTTTCAGAAGTAACGTTGGTGAGTGAGAGAGAAAGGAAGAGAGAAGAAGAAAAAAATTTAAGATCGGAAAGAGATGTCGTCATCATCAAATTCACCGTGTGCGGCGTGTAAGTTTCTCCGGCGAAAATGCACTCAAGAGTGTGTTTTTGCACCGTATTTTCCACCGGACAATCCTCAAAGATTTGCATATGTACACAAAGTTTTTGGAGCTAGTAACGTGGCTAAGCTGTTAAACGAGCTTAACGCGACGCAGCGTGATGACGCGGTTAAGTCGTTGGCTTATGAGGCCGAGGCGCGGCTGAGGGATCCGGTTTATGGTTGTGTTGGTCTTATTTCACTTCTTCAGCATAAGCTAAGAGCTATTCAAGGTGAACTTAATAATGCTAAGAAGGAACTTGCTACTTATATTGGTCCTCAGGCGCTTCAAGGTATTCCCACAACGATTCTTCAGCAACAGCAGCAGCATAATAACCCTTTTGGTAATTCTCTTTACCCTTATAATGGTGGTGTTCCCGCGGTAACCGCGGGTGCACAAATGGTGATTCGTGACCCGCAGCAGATGCCTGCTGCGGCTCAACATCAGATCTTGGAAGCTCAACAATTGGCTGCTGCTGTTGCTGCTAGAGAGCAGCAAGAGATTTTTAGGACTTTTGAGAATCAACAACAGCAGCAACAGCAAGAGTTTTTGAGGTTTAGTGGTGGGTTTGATGTGGATTCAGTTTCTAATTCTTCTGCTGGTGGTGGGTTCAACCAAGTGTCCCCAGTTTCTGCTGTTGGTGTTGCTGCTGATCAATTGTCTCCTTCTTTGGCTTTGGGATCTTTTGATAACACTTATCATCACATGCAACAAGCACAACAAGGACAAGGAGGAGAATCTCATAATCTTCATCATCATCATAATCATCATCATCTTCCACTTCAGGCTCAGCTATTACTTCCACCACAACAGAAGCAAGCACAGCCACAAACTCATCAACAACAGACGGAAAGCGAGGAGTGTAGGAGTGTTGGACTTGGTCCTTCTTGTTGATTTTCAAATTTTGCACCTCTTGCCACTTCCTGCTTTTTCGTCAAACACTTTTCAGACTAGGTATGTTTTTTTTTTCTCCATGGCCCATTTCAATATTCTTATTGTTTGTTAATGAATGATGAATGATTTACCTTTTAAAATTTTGTTTTTTTTCTTTATTGGGTTAATTCATGATGACACTTGATGTAGGACTGTTCACGTGGGTTTCCTTATACTTGGTAATCTGTGATTATGAATGATTTCTATCAATGCTTTTTGTATGTCATTGTAATTATTAGAAGAAAGATAGTACTAGCTTTTTTCATTAACAAGGGCAATCTAGTTTGGTAGCAGGGAGAAAGTTAATAACTCATTGTGGGGTAGTATAGTATAGTAAGCAACTAAGGAAAAGGGTCTGTTAGGGGAATGGTCTTTTCACAATCAGAGAAGTCTAGTCTGGTTCCTCAATTATGAGCACTTAATATATAACAGTAAATATGGCTAACTTTGGTTTTGCCAGCACGGCATA
This sequence comes from Medicago sativa, assembly GCF_051527215.1. Lineage (NCBI taxonomy): Eukaryota > Viridiplantae > Streptophyta > Magnoliopsida > Fabales > Fabaceae > Medicago > Medicago sativa. The sequence continues at coordinate 9,802,287 of NC_140753.1, forward strand.
TTCTATTGATTTGTCTGTCAAGTTAAAATGTCATCATGCAGGGTAATAAAAACAAAGTTTACACTTTTTAGGGAGAAAATGTTAAAAATATCGAATATTATGCTCTGAAGTCAAGTAAGGTACCTGTAGGTATTACTGGAATTCGGCAATCTATCAATTCAAGACATTGGCTTTTGCAAACATATTAGCTATCCTAGCATCTTGTGTATAATTTGTGTATAAATAATAACAATAGCCTCAAAGTGATTGCTCGTGTTTACCTAATGAAAGAGATTATAAGTTTTGTATATTTTGAAAGGGAATTTGTGGAAACCGACATACCAGCCAAGTTGGTATAAAATACAAGTTATATCCCATTGTGGGCACATCTTGTACTTGGGGTTAGCTACTACTAGTATTGATATATACTTTGATTTACCCAAAACGAAAATATCCCAATTTCAATATTTTTTACAATAGGTAGTTTGGTCAGTTCCTTCAAAAAAAAAAAAAAAAAGGTAGTTTGGTCAGCTTATATTGCATCCTTATATCTTCACAACTATGATTATTTGAAAACACTTTTTCTTGATTTTCCATGAATGTTATATGTCACAAACAAGTTCATGTTGCCTCTTTGAAAAAGGCTTTCATTTATCCGATAGAAAGATAGTAGTCCCTAAATTACTTGTTAGAGGACATGTGGTATACTTTACGTTTCATGCAATGATTAATCATTATATATATATTTAGTGATCTAGCTAGACATCAGCTATTCAAATCTTTTGCATAAATTTACAAGCTGTTGATAACATTCAATGTATTATTTGTTGGGCACTTCTTAACACCTTTCTTAATTTGGCTGCAGTTCTTACCTGCCGGATACTAATGGATAGACAAAAAGAAGAGAGGAGTAAAGCATACTCCTCGTAACAAAATATAAGAAAACTCATTCCAAAAAGTCAAATATTTTTTGTCTAAATTTTGGATGTACATTTGATTTTGCTTTGGATCTTTTGCTTATATTTTGTTACGGAAGGAGTATTTGCGAGATTCATTTATCCGCATTGCTTTACTTGGCTTTGAAGGAAATTTCCAAGACACAATCGGAAAAGTAAGCTGATTATTGATGATTTTGGAGACTTTCTTTATTGAATCTAAAGCAGTGGCTACGTTTTAATTGATTCCTCTTTTTGGTTAAAACCTAAAATGTAAATCAGAATTCAGAAAGCTTTTAAAGGCTTTAATTAGTAGCTCCTTTTCATTTTTTTTTTTTTTGTTAAATAGCTCCATCTCCTTTGTCAAATCACTTTTATCGTCATAGCTTCAATGTCATTTGGCTATAAATTCTAACTAAGATAACACAAAACTTGACAATCAGTTTTGTTGATGCTATTTGAATAGTGCTCTAAATTTACAAATTAAAAGACAATAAAGTAAACACAATATATTGACTTGATGGATCTTACATCTTAGCGATTAAAATTTTGAAAGCCAAAAACTTTTTTTTTTTATATATTTAGATTGATAGTTTTCATTCTTTATGTTGAGATAATAAATATACAAATAAATGTGATGTTTAAAATTTATCTTCTCATAAATAAGAAAAACAATAAAAAAAGGTTTTAGTCTAGTTTTGAGTTAACTCCACTACGTGCAAACAAGTCAAAAGAATGTGTTTTTTTGGTTTATAAAGTTAAAAGAATATGAATGCCCAAGAACAATTTCATAATAAGGTTAAAAGAATATCAAAATACATGCATATGGATAACTAATATATTTTTATGCATGCAATGTATTCTTAAACTCTACCCTTAAACCAATAAAGTATTTGAGGTCATGACCATTAGATTAGTCTCGGTTTTTTTTTTTAGGAATAGTCTCGGTGATATTATGTACTATAAGTTTCATAAACAGACTAATAATTACTATATGTTTATTTTTATCAGAATACATTGTAAAAAAAAAAAAAAATAGTTACTTAATACCGAAGGTGTTGGGTCTAGCGAAGGAGCTTAGACTCACGTAACATCACAAACCAAGGTTCAAATCTCAATTGAAAGTAAGTAGGGTTAAATCGGTTTGTGATGTTACGTGAGTCTAAACTCCTTCGCTAGACCGTTCAAATCTCAATTGAAAGTAAGTAGGGTTAAATATGTTTTTAGTCCTTATAAAATTGGGACCTTCTAAGTTTAGTCCTTGCTTAATTTTAATGGCTTTTTTCATCCCTACAAAAAAAATTACTTGCAATTTTAGTCCTTGCTAAAACAAAGTTTGTTTAATTATCTTTAAACTCTTAGATTTTTTAACGAACTTTTTTAGACAAGTTTAGAGCATTATGAAAGGTTCATTTACTAAAATCTAGAATTTTTTAACATGAAATGAATTAAATATGAATTTTTTAAATGACAAAAGTTCAAGTTAAGAGTAACAAAAATATGGACATAGAAATCAATTTTTTGCGATAATTTTTTGCGGAGGAACTTTTAAAAAAGTTCTTAACACGTCTGCAAAAAAATGTTGAAAAACTTAAGAGTTTAAGCATAAATTAAATAAATTTGAATTGAGTAAGAACTAATATTAAGTGCAGAAATTTTTTATAGGGACTAAAATAACTATTAAAATTAAGTAAGGACTAAACTTAGAAGGTCCTAATTTTATAGGGACTAAAAACATATTTAACCCTTGAAAGTAATACTTACGTCTTGAACAAAATCATCTTTAGTATATCAGAATACATTGTAAAAAAAAAAAAAAAAACAAGATAGTTACTTAATACCGATGGTGTTGGGTCTAGCGAAATTGATACTCACGTAACATCATAAACCAAGGTTCAAATCTCAATTGAAAGTAATACTTACGTCTTGAACAAAATTATCTTTGGTATAAGGAATCTAAAAAAAAAAAAAATTGATACTCAAAGTTACGTAAAATTTCACACATGACACATATTGTATGTCTCCATTAAACATTCGACGATCTCTAGAAACACATCTAAATTTAACTTTAATCAGGCTTTTGTAAACATCGCAATATATTTATAAACAACCATGCTATACACAGCGAGAATAATTATCCCGAATATCAAGAATGAAAACCAGCCAATCAAAAGCAGCTTTGAGCGGATATCACAGGAGGTGGGGAGAAAAATATGGAAATCTTGAAATAGTGGATTAGTGTCATACATGCCATATGTGTTGTGAAACAGTCGAGATGGTTCTTTTCGCTTTAAATAGCATTTTTCATTTATAAAATTGTAGTACTATTAATGACTATTGAATACTTTATCTATGTATATAATGTATCAATAATTGTTAGAAGATAGAAACTCAACAATAGTCATTGTCCAAAATGCAACTGAGCATAGTGAGCTTGGATGCTGATCGGTACACTAAAAAGTTTCATATTGTTTTATGGGTAGTGTTAACTTGTGTCCTAAGGGCACAAGTTAAGAATCTATAAATGGAATTAAAGTATAAATTTTGTCTTGAAAAAATAAGATTGTAAATTTCAAGAATATTGAGTGCACAATTACCAACAAAATGTTTCTATCTTTGATTTCTTAACTTGTGCCTTGAAGACACAAGTTAGCATTTTCCTTGTTTTATTATTATTTAAATTTGGGATTAAGAGTAGTTTATAAATAATGCTCACACTTTCTAATTCAATGAAATGTTGTTTATAAATGACAAAATCACGAGGGTTTTTTACGAGACACCAAAACGAACAATATCTCATAAATACAGCTTGAGGTTGAAACAATACCACAGTCCGTCAGAATTGAGGGTCCAAACCATATAGAAAGGGTGACATGAAGTCAGAACATACATATCTGAATTTTTGGGGAGTTTTGAAAAATCACGTTGAGTCATTGATATTGTTAACGTTTCATCGTTATTTTCAACATCTCTCACCCCTAAAGTGAGATTCCCTTTCCACGGGAATGTAGTTCTGGTGCATGACTCATGTTTCCAAAGTCTGAACGCCATCTCTAATCTCATTTCTGTATAGCTTGACAATCTTTTTCTATATCTTCCTTGGTTGCCAATTATCCCTATTTGTTACTTATAGATGTGTAATATACCATAAAGTCAAAAATGGTATATAAATACTTCAAATAAAAAAGCTACTTCACGGCATGTGCATCATTTTTTGAGTGATTTGTACACAACCGACAATATTACGTAAACAAATTTTCATGTACAATTATAAAGATCATAGTAATTATTTTATATGAAGTCAATGAGTGGCTTCTCGATCGTCAAATATAACGTCCTTTAATTCTACATTCTGCATATACTGTTATTGCACAATCCGTTAGTAAATCGTGGGCTGCTATACAAGGATTTCATTGATTGACTTCAATTTCAATATGGCACAATTGTGTTTTTTTTAGACAAAACGATAAACATTACCTGAAATTAACACATACAAACTACGACAACAAAGTTTGGATTCGAGTTCAGATGTAGACATACAAACTAACAATATTGACATTGTTAGTTAAGTTATGTCTTATGGACAATATGACATGAGTTTGATTATAGTTTTTTATTAAAAAATATTTTAATAGTCTATACTTGTTAGATTTGATTATTTATACTAATTAATTAAAGAAAGAAATTATAAAATAAAAAAAATTCATTTTGTAAATATGACACTTAATTGTAATATAAATAGTAGAAAATAATCCAAAATGCCTTTTTTTAACGTCGGTATTTGGTCTAAAGACATACTAATTTGAGGGACTAATTTCATCGTTCACTGTAGGTATAATTGAAGCAAGAACAAAGTTTTGTATGAATGGATCCAAAGTAGGAACCGTTGATACAAAATGGCATGCAATTGATTTCTTTTGAGTTTTTTTTTTCATGAAAACTTGCTAGTGGGTGGATATGTATTGCGAGCTCAAGCATTTCGCAATATCTATCTATTTATTTATTCAATTATTTACAAGTCATTGTTTATCAATTTTCAATTCACTAATTAACCATATTTTAATTAGTCTTATTTTAATTTATCATAGTGCCTCGATGTCATTGTCAGGCTAGGTCAAAATGTTGGGAAGAAATTCACAAATGATGGAGTGATTTTATTTTAACTCATATCTCGATACTATATAGGATTATAAAATGTCTTGATATTTTTTTTTTTTTGAGGGAAAAATGTCCTGATATTAACACATGTATTTGAATATTTTGGGCGTATATGATATTTTTTTTTTTTAAGGAAGCTTATATGATGTTAAACCTTATTTATTTTTAGTGCATTTTTTACTCATTCTTGGTATTTCCTTTCATTCTTGAAAGTCTGTTTTAAAAGAACAACTTGGGTTTTTCTCGATGCCTCAAAGGCTCAAACAATACCAGCTATATCATCATTTGATTCATGTCTCATTATATGGAAGTCAACCTCTGGCAGGTGAATTCTGATGCCAACAAATCGGAAGAAGATGCCATAGGCCATAGCATAAAGGAATTAGAATATTTCGTCGTATATAATGTAATATTATCATGACTTGTCTTATTCAATATAGTCAACAGGATGGGGATAGAAGTAAAAACAAATAACAGTAATTTTTTGTGTAAAGAAATAAGAATGGTGAAATTTCCCACAACAACACTGCCAGTAAAAACCACTAGTACGGATGTCTATTATTGTGTTTTTTGTATCTTACTAGGATACAGCTCAATATGCATGACCCTTCTTTAAGACTCATTTTGGTAATTTAATTTTGTATGAGTTTTTTTCTTTTAGGATTTTATGAGATTATGCAATTATTTAAACATTTCAATATCCATATACCTAATTTTATCCGACAAGAAGTGTGCTTGGATGTAATGGTTAAGACTAAGCTTTATACAATGAGCTTAATTTGACATTTATGTTAAAATTTTCTATCTTCAATTTTTTTTTTACTAAGACTAACGTTTATAAAATTCAAGTTTAGTCTTCTGGTTAGAGTAATGTAAGAAAGTTAGAGGCGCTATGAGAAGTTAAGTCGTCCTAATTAGGTTGGCACTACGAACATAGACTAGTTAGACAAGGACAACCATCTCAATTAGGTTGGCACCATTGATCTAATCCACAACCACCATCCAATTTTTTAATTAAATTAAATTAGAGAAATTACAAACCATGGGGAATGTAAACCAAAACTCATGCCCATCAAGAAAATCTGAAGTTAGGAAGCATATTCCTACTACAAAAGAATTTCTCATAAAGAGAGGAATGAACTTCCATCAAACAAAGTCATGACTGAAAACACCAAAGTTAACTAACCTATATGCACAAATATTAACTTCTATAGATGTACACAAAAATTAAGCTTCAAACGGTTGGACCACCTATTTTGAAGCTTTCGGTGGACGATATTAATATTTTTAAGCAGCCACAACCAGACTAGAATCACATTATTCGAATCATAAATCAGATAATAACATTGCAACAAGCTGAGGATAACTTACAAATAAATCAAGTTTTTTCATTCATACATTATTTTATTCATTCAGGTATCAATCAAGTTTATTTGATTTAAAACTGGTGATAATATATTCAAGGAAAATGCTAACAAGTGCACTTAAGCATTTGCTAATTAGTCTAAAAATAAAATTTGTCTTGAAATAATGCATTCAAACACATTGAGAGTTTAAAAAATAACCTTTTTTACATCAAATTTATAAATTATTTCTATATTTGAATCCTAAATAAATGCCCTAAAAGCATTTGTTAGGAAGACCATATATACAAATCATGTGTCATGAGAGGTCAGCCTCGCAAATAGAGCCCCATACTTAAGGAATAGTAATCTATCTATATTATATAAATTTAAGACCCTTTTTTCAAGTTTCAATATGGCATTGACACGTGGCACTCTTGAGAAACCAAGCATTCTCAAGCATTTGGATTTCAATAACTTTCTATATTTATATTTGTAACCATATATATCATTTATATTATAATTTATATTATAAAAAATATGTTAATTCAATTATAAATGGAGATTGAGAATAAATAGTCATCTTATAATGGTTGTTTAAGATATTATTAATAATGATTTTTGTGACGGCAACAAGTTTGTTAGACATTCTTAGAAAAAAAATGATTTTATTACTACAAATCGAAGAAGCCCGCGGAAAACTTAGGTACAATTCTTTTGGTGCTTTTGGTATGGTTCTTAACTGAAACTACAAATTTTTTGGATATAATAAACTCTGAGAAAATTATGAATTTAAGAAAATCAAAGTGAATTTAGTTAAGAACCATACGAAAATCACCTAAGAAATTGTACCTAAGTTTTTTTTTTTCTAAATTGAATAGGTGCATTAGTTACTTTCAAATAGAACCATTTTTTTTAAGGAAATAGAACCATTTTTATTGGCACCGAAAAAAAAAATAAGATTATTTTGTTAATGTCGGATACGTAAATTAATATTGACTGTTTTTATTGGACTAAAAAGTATACCACAATTAGTTTATCAAGAAAACGTCAGTTGTTTTTCTATTTTATTTCTTTTTCTTTGTGTCAACTTCGTATCTCTCTATCAAATCAAAATGGCCTCAAGGATCGACTTGGTTTCTGATGTATCCCCTTCCAAAGAAAGTTGGAATATCAAGGTTCGAATCGTTCGTCTTTGGTTTGTGAGAATCCGTACATTAATATGTACTTTAAATGAGTTTTTTTTTGTGTCTACAAAATAATGCAGGTCAACACATCAATATATTCAATAGAAAATAATGCACTTTAAACGCATTTTAATGTTTGTCCAAAAGTTTTATTTTAGTTCAGAATTACCTAATATGCATAAAATAAAAATAATAATGTCTAAACTACCCCACAAAATATGTCTATAAATTAGATATCCATATCAACAACATTGCACATCACATGCTTCTATCCTACTTTTTTTCATAATTTGTTGTTTGTTGCTTTGTAAAATCAAATGACATCAAGTGTGATTATGTTCTAATGTATTCCATTTTAAAGAAAATTGGAATATCATGGTTCAAATAGTTTTTCTTCAACAATTTTTTTTTTTATGCTTATTGTTGTAAGAGACATGTACAAGACAAACTTTCCTATTCTTTGGTAATGGTTTTTTGACGGATAACAGGGTTAATTTATGATTTATCAACATGTTAATTTTTTGATTTAACGTTAGTCATATTTTTTCCATTATTTTTTTATTGATTTAACGTTAGTCATATTTTTTCCATTATTTTTTTAAAAAAATCATTTTTTTTAAGGTTATGATTTCGAAGAAAAAAAGTGTATATGATTTATTTATATTTATATTTTTTTTTTACGATTAATTCATTTTTTTTAACAAACACACGAATATTTCATGGTTACTTTTGTGATATAAACTATTCCTATACAATTTTTTGTTATTGTCGTGATTTTTAATTATGCAATTTTTTTATAGATTAGGAGCCATTATGAATTGTCATGATTTATGTCTATTTTTTATTTTTTAATTGTCATTGAATCGTGAAAATATAAAAATATTTATTTGCATTTTGTCAAAGAAAAAAAAATCAAAATATATGATTATTGATAAATTACCATTAAATTCTTTTTAATTAGCATATTAATGTTAATTATTACCATTAACTCACAAATCAAAATATTGAAGTTGAAAACCCCATAAATCAATATGGTTACTTTTTTATTTAAATATTACGTTTTTTAATCTGAATTCAAACTTGACGTTCTCTTTCTAATCCGAATTGAAAAATGCAACAAGAATTGTGTTATTTTCACTTTAAATGTATAATAGTCATTCATGAAAATTTTATAATAAATCATAAGGTGATATTTTAAAGTTTCATCAATCTTTTTTTATGGATAAAAAGTTAAAAGTGAAAAGAATATATCATTTTAAAATCATTAATGTCATTTTTAAATTGTAATATTGTCTCCCAAGAAGTCACTTGGTAGAGAGTTTCTCTCTTCAACATGAGAAACTCGGTTGGATACCCAGCACCTAGAGAAATTGTAACATTATTTTCTATCATATAAAAGAGAAAAGGTGAAAAGAAAGAGTAATAAAAAAAGTGAAAAGAATATATTTTTTTTAGGAAAAAGAATATATTATTTTACATATTACGGGTAATGAAATGATTTTTCCACTTAATTGTACATCAATTGTATCGGCTTGATAATGTCATTATAAAGGAACTAAGAAGTGTGTCATTAAAAAAATGTTAATTATGTTTTAAATGAATAAAAATCATTAATGACAATTTCAATGTGGAGGTAACAACATTGATGTAGTGCAATTGTTGGTAATTTGATATTCTCTTTCTACCATTATATTTGAAACAATAGCAAAATAAAAAGTGGAGAAATTGTTGATAGTGAAAAGTTAACTCAATTTGCTATCATCTAAGCTATTATTAATAATAGCAAAAGAAAAAGTGGAGATATTGTTGATAGTGAAAAGTTAACTCAATTTGCTATCATCTAAGCAATTAATAAATTAGATTTTTTTAACATAGCAAAACATTCAATGTATTTTCTCTCAACTTTCGACCACAACAAAGCTTGGTGACATTCTTTCAACAAAAACTTAGTGACATGACACTTCACCCTTGGTCCATAACTTATTTTTTTTTTCTTTTCCAAAACATTAAATACATAATATACAATATTAAGTATATTTAGTTTGTCATTTGAAATCGTTAACACTTAATATTTTTTTGTAACCAAAAAAATATTAAGTGTTAACGATTTCAAATGACAAACTAAGAGATTTACTCACCAAACATGTAAATCAAATGACAAATTACAAACCTTAGCTTTATAATATTATATTGATGTTGAGAAACATCTTATAATCAATCACTATGTCGTCACAATTTTGGTTTTCAACGAGTTATCTATGACCATTTTTTGCGGAATAAACAGTGAAATTAGTCCCTAAACTATCACTCTCTCACCATTGGTACACGGAAGAATTAGATAATTTAAGATTTAAGCATTCGTACACTGGAAAAATTAAATCGAGAAATGTTGTAAACATTATTGTGGATAAAGAATGAAAAAAAATGATATTGTGGATGTAAAGATGATATGAGATTGGATTGTAGCCTACAAATTTGCAGTTAAATAAGACATCTTTAAAATTTTTTGAAAGGAAGTATTCCCTTCGGTCCTTAATATAAGAAAGAAAACCAAAAATCATCAAGACCAAAAAGCACATTAACTAATGTAATTTTGTTAACAAATTTCCAGATATGTCCTCATTAAATATATAATGTTACAAAATCGAAATAAGCATCACTTAAAAAAGGGATATACACTATTAACTACACATTGTACGTAGTTTAATTAAATTGCAGAACAATCTAGAGCAATTTGATTTATCAGTGGCTAGCCATGTTCTTTTCATATTCCAACTTAAAAAACACGCTTATAGGAGTAAATTAGAGCAACACACTAAAATTTAAAACAATTTGAATCAATAAATATGACATTTAATAGTAGGAATTAAATAAGGGTAAAAGTCGCATTTAGTCAATAAATATACACTCAAAATTAAGGAACAAAAATTTTTTTGAAAAGTTGCTTATATTAAGGAACGGAGGGAGTAAGACAACTTTAATGGTATTAGTGTTTACGCACCTTAGGTAGGATTGAAAGAATATCCTAAAGTAAAATTTTGGAAGGATTTAAAAGGCTTAATTCAATATATACCACAAGAAGAAAATATTTTTTTAGGAGGAGATCTAAATGGGCATGTAAGGAGTGTTTGATAAGTTTTGAAGGCGTGAATGAGGGTATAGCCTCGGGGAGATAAATGCAAAGGGTAAATCCATCATATATTTTTTGTTGTCTTTTGATCTTTAAGAAAACAAAAGGGAATCTTATTACATACAAGAGTGAGATGTCATGTTTTCAAATAGATCTATTTCTTATTAGTAATTCTGACAGAAAGATTTGTTTGAACTTAAAGTTTTACATAGAGAGAGTTTGACTATCCAACATATAGTATTGGTTATGGATGCAAGAGTTAAGAGAAGAGTGAAGAGGAAATGCCCCAGTTGGGATACAAGGATCAAGCGGTGACATTTAAAGGATGAAAAACAAAGTGTTTTCCTACAAAATATTATAAAGGAAGGTTGCGTGAAGCTACATAGAAGTGAAAATGAAATGTGGAACAAGATGACCATATGAGATTAGAAAAGCAGCAAAGAATCTTGATTTTGGACCTAGGTAGAAGTAAAGAATCTTGGTGAAACTAACATGTTCAAATTAAAATGAGAATCAAAAGGGGATATTTTTAAGTGTGGTATAGGTGTAAAAGTATAAATATTTACGAAAATTATAAGAGAGCTAAGAAAGGGGGCAAGAAGGCATGCAGCAACACAAGCTTTTGATGGGTTATAATAATCCTTACACACCAACGAGGGAGAAAGTTTATATATATTTTTGTTAAGGGACAAGAAAGAAAGAAAAGATATATGGATCAAGTGAAGTGTATTAAAAAGGAGATAGTAAATTTATTGTTCAGGAAAGAGATATAAAGGTAAATAGAAGTAGTATTTTTAAAACGTATTTAAATAAAAGTAGTATTTAATGAAGGTTATATATATATATATATATATATATATATATAACCATACTCAAACACGGGGTAAAAGAAATGTTGAAACAGATGATTAACAATACGGCGGTTGGGCTTGAATATAGATACCTATTGAGTGTGAAAAATTCTTTGGGAAATTTCGTCCTCAAACCTGAACCCGCCCCAAACTTAAAATTTTCCCCAAACCCAAACATATTACCAGAAATTAATATCCACCATTTTTTTATTAATCTAATCCATTTAGTTAGGAAAACACCCAACACCATATTTGATATCAAACAGACATCTCTATAAGGTAATTAGTCAATTTTAAACTAGGGGTAAGATTACAGTGATTAAAAGTTCAAGAATATCTCAAATGTGTGGATAATATTTAGAGACTTGCATATTACATATCAATATATTTCTACATTCGGTACAGGTTCAAAGTGGGTATCTATATCTTTAGAGACTTGCCAATCATAATAGGAACGTGGGCTACCATAGACATTATCGAAAAACCATTTTCAAAAGGTGAATTTGACAATAGTAATTCTAAGTTTTTTTTTTTTAATGTCAATGTAATATATTCTTGGGGAAAATATATTTTGTTGGAGAGATCAAAACAATTGTCCTTTTTTTTATGACAAATAATAGTAATTAGTTGTTAGATTAATATTTACTCCTTCATTTGAGTTTGACCCAGTACTTCCAACTCCTTATTCCTTAACTCAAATCATTTGAACTACTCAACCCCCGAAACAATTTATTAGTTCGGATAAAAATACTAATTAAAAATAAAATATAGTTGTAAACTACATATATACTTTATATTTGTAAAAACAAATATCTTAATACAACTATATAGTATATATTTTTTAAAAAAACTACACAATATAACAAGTTATATTTTTTGTCAAAAAAACTTTATAATTTATACTGATTTATATATCAAACAACTTAACTATTCACTAACTTTGAGTAAATTAATTTTCAATTTAAAATAAATTTTATTAAACATTAATCAATAAATTAATTTCTCGAGTAAAAAAAAATAAGTACGCTTATTTCCCGTGCTTAGCATGGGTATCACACTAGGAAAATAATATAAAGTTCCTTGATATTTCATTGAAAAGGTTGCATTGCATATATTCTCTTGCTATCATTTTTCTTCAGGTGTTAATATTAATTTCGTGACTTTACATTTGATATGCAGATCTGTGTATAGGTGACGATGACTTGAAGAACCTGTGTTTGATTGAAATTGAAATGCTGCTTCAGGAAAACGGACGATCGCTTACAGACTTCAAATCTATGCCCAGGCCAAACGCAGCAGACATGCCAACTTTCACAAACAAGCTTATCGTTGATGAGCTAAATTACAACAAAGATGAACTGGAAAAGACACACACTGATATGTTACTAATGAACAAAGATGTGTGCATGACAAGATCATGGAGTCCGTTGGTTCTGACAACGGTGGATTCTTTTTCTTATATCGTTACGGTGGTACTGGAAAAACCTTTATGTGGAAAACATTGTCGGCTGCTGTTAGATCGAAGGGGTTATTTGTATTAAATGCTGCATCCAGCGGTATAGCGGCTCTTCTATTACCAGTGGAAGAACCGCACACTGGACGATGGCAGTCCCTATTGAGATTAATGAGGCAACATCGCTTACGATGGAAAAGGATAGTCCTATGGCAGACCTGGTGTGTGCTGCAAAGTTGATAATTTGGGATGAGGCTCCAATGATGCACCGATGGTGTTTTGAGGCAGTTGACCGATCATTGCGTGATATCATGTCCAAGATTGATCCCCTAAACGAGTTTAGACCTTTTGGTGGAATGACAGTAGTTTTAGGTGGTGATTTCAGGCAGATATTGCTTGTTGTCCGAAAAGGAACGAGGCAGAATATTGTTGATGCCTCAGTCAATTCATCAAAGATATGGGCTTATTGTAATGTGTTGAGGCTTACTGTTAATATGAGATTGGGTGCATCTTTGGTACCTGCAGAGCATGAAGAAATTGCTAATTTTGGCAAGTGGATACTCTCAATTGGAGACGGCAACGACGCTTCGGATGAGAATGGTGAAATGAAAGTAGAAATTCCTGAAGATTTTCTCATATCAGACACAACAAATCTGTTGATGCCTCTTATAGACTTTGTGTATCCCAATTTGAATGATAACCTTGGTGACCCGCTATTTTTCCAAGAATGGGGAATACTCGCACCAACGCTTGATTCAGTTGAGCATGTTAACGAATATATGATGTCACTTATTCCAGGTGAAGAGAAAGAGTATTTAAGCTCTGATTATGTTTTTCGATCGAGCAAAAATTCTGATGTCCAGAGCGAGTGGTTCACAACAGAATTTCTTAATGGTATTAAGAGCTCTGGAATTTCAAATCACCGGTTGAAACTAAGGGTGGGATGTCCAGTTATGTTGATGAGAAACATCGATTAGGCCAATGGACTGTGTAATGGTACGAGGCTAACAGTTACACATCTAGGGAAGAGCACGATAACTGCTACCGTAATTACATGAAAAAAGGCAGGTACCAAGGTATTCATTCCCACATGAATCTTATTCCGAGTGATCCAGGACTACCCTTCAAATTCAGGCGCATGCAATTTCCATTGACGCTTTGTTTTGCAATGACAATAAATAAAAGTCAGGGTCAATCTTTATCTCGAGTGAGAATTTATCTTCCTAAGCCTGTGTTCACGCATGGACAACTTTATGTCACTGTCTCTCGAGTTACTTCTAAAAAAGGTTTGAAGCTGCTCATCTTGGATGAAGATAATAATGTTTGCAAGGAAACCACAAATGTTGTGTATCGTGAAGTTTTTCAAAAAGTATGATCATTGGTTATGTTTTAGAATTGTTGTTGTTATAATTTAGAAAACTAAAGTTGCGTATTGTTTGGAAGTCGTTTTTTTTTTTAACTTCTTTGTAAGGCGTACTGGTCATTACAGGACATGCAATTTCTATATAAGCAGATCCTCCTGCCATTGACTTTTAATTGATGCACTTTTCAGGTATAACAATACGCGAAACTTTTTTTTTTACATCGTTGTTACCCTAAAATACAATATTTACATTAGACCATTTGTTTTGTAAAAAATAAAAACAAATAACAATCGGCGTTTTGTAGCCCAAACTATATTTATACACACCCGTAAAAAATTTAATGTTTGCATTCACAGACTAGGTGTATACATCTGACACTGACTATTATATAAAAAAATACAAATTTTTTAGTTTTATGATTAATAAAATACTTTATGTCAGCAAATAATAATATACAATATGTCGGCGTATTTTTGCAAAAATATTACATATGCTAAGTTTAACAATGAGTACATCTTATACTACAAATAATTTGTATAAGTATAAATCCAAATACTTTAATCGTTATGTGCAATGTTTAGATATTTCAAAATATATACAAAATTAAGATGATATTTTTTTCCATATCAAATTTAAATTATAACCACACTTATAACTTTAAGATAATATAAAATCTATTCATTTGATAAAAAAAAGTTTTTTATTTCCCGTGCTTGGCACGGGTTGCTATACTAGTATATAAAAAGCATGTACTCAAAAAAATTGAAGATAGAAAACTGCAGTGTATAATATAATAATTAAATTAAGTGTCTTTCTTTTACTGCAAAACCGGGTCAGAGACCCAAAAAAACACCAAGGACTTTTCTCTTGAAAACTCAGTTCCAACACATTGTCATTGATATTGATAATACAATCCATTGGAAACAACAGTTAATTCGTCCGAAAACACATGCAGACCCAGCCTGAGCTTATGTCCTTCAACCAGCAAATGAAGAGGCTCGTATAAGTTTTGTTGAGAGGAAATTGCAAAAATTTGATAACCACCTAGAACCAGCTTCTGTGGAATGCTAGGCAAGGTTAACCACACGGGCGAGGCTCCATAGATCAGCAGGGAGTCACAGAGCAAAGCACCCGAGTAGGGGAAACAAAAAAAACCACCAATGTCATTCTTATGACACTTCTTTTCACAATTACATCACTTGCTAAAGAAAACGAAAATCAACCATGAGGGTGGGGAGCATTAAACAACAAGAACCCTGAAGCATTGGTCAAATTTGTCAGTCTGTAACCTTACAAATGTTCCCTCACTTCTTGTTTTTGGAACCAAGAACAATGTATGCATTCTAATCTGAATCAGATGACAACTCAGGAGGACACAATGTGGCAACCATTTTAGACAACATCTCCTGCATTTCCACCAATTCTTCTTTTCCGAAGCCCCAACCCCTAAGTAACTCTGCCCCAGCGGCTCCTCGTGTAATTCCATACCGGTGAAGATTTTGCAGGTTATACTCCAAAAGTGGCAAGACAGCACTGCTGGAACGTAATCTGGCAGCCATGGGAATGGAATGGACGTCAAGGGATCCTTTTGATGAAGAATTAGTCAGTTGGTCGCTCATTAATTCACCGTACTTGCCAACCTGGTTTCCAAAGATTGATGGAAATGGCAAGGGAATAGGCAGGGGACAACGAGCAACAGATAGATGGCTGAACAACGGCCTTGTATCGGCACGTTGATAAGCAGCATCAACTGCATCTTTTACTTCACAAACAGAAGCACGACGACCTTCTACTGAACAAAAACAGCAAAGGGGTTGAGAAGAAAATATCATGCAGTAAACAAAACTTGGGAACAAACGGAAGAAAAAAAAATTAACCAAATAATGAAGACAAATCATTTGATAATTCCAACAGACCACTTCACACATTCAAGCTTGGGAAGAATATACTATTCATAAAATTTGCACAAGTTTAGCACCTTCTTCAGGCAAATTAAAATTGGAATCATTCCGTTGGTTATAAACATTCTGTGAGAGTGGGGGATTATGGAGGGTAGGTTGGAGTTAATTTGGACTTCCAGGGAGTAGGGAGACACTAGGAACTCTCACATTGCCTATACTATTTTCTTTAATTGCTTTTGCCTTTCCTGTTGTGTATTTCAGAAACAAGATCCCGCAATCCCTGTCATACAGGACTGAATATTTCATCTAATACTCCCTCCGTCCCGGAATATCTGACCCATTTACTAAAAAAAAGTGTCCCAAAATAACTGAGCCATTTCAATTTTCAATACAACTTTCATCATTCCCAATACAATATAACTCTAATTAATACTACTTTCATCATTCCCAATTCAATATATTCCACTTTCCCCTTTATTTATACATTTTTCTTAATCTGTGTGAAAAACCAAACTGGCTCAGATATTCCGGGACGGAGGGAGTACATTTTACCTCACTGTCTGGTACCCATCATATTATTAAGCATTTTATGATAGACAACAATTTGGTAGTTGCCTTTCTTTTCTTTTTTTTGACAGAAGGGAGTTGCCTTTAATTAAACATACATTAACATAATTCTAATCTTTTCAGATGTATAAAACATGTACTGTATATCTTTTTCATTTCTATTTGTTCTTTTGGATGTATGAAGATCTACAAATGTACCAGTTAGTGGGGTTGACAAGATGAAGGATAATCTAATAGTTTGAGATAGAGAAAGACCAAGAAAAATTTTAGGTCAAAACGTCAAGAGAGATTTAGATTTAGATTTTAGAGGTAAGTGGTCTATTTTTATTTTTTTTTAATACAGGATGGGGAATTAGCGTCTTCTGATCCATGTAGCCGAACTCACCTAGTGAGATAAGACATGGTTGTTATAGTTGTTGCTTGATACAGAGACATTTTACTTTGCAACCTCCAGTGATTCACAGACTGGCCAAATACAGAATTACAGATATCCTAAATATATCGTTTTGACCATGATCTTACTCGGAACAGTAAAATTGATTTGAAATCCAAAGAATCTACTATTTACTTTAAACCATTATGCATATTGGATACAGGATATCACTAAACATGATCAATGTCATTGATTCAATGATAAGATATTATGGTGCCGTTTGATCAATGTAATGGATATCATTTAGTGGGAAAATGCTTTGATCGGTTGGTTGGTGTGCTTATTAGATACAGGGTAAGATCATTGAAGTGGAGAATAATGTTAAGTTTAGAAAGACAAGACAAGAGGATACAAGGGAAATCATTAATAATGTTTAACATTAATAAATCTCAATGCAAAATACCTGATGCAAGAGCTCCATGGACTGTCAAGTGTTCAATTGCCTGTAAGTCTTCACCATCCTCAGAAATCATTGGGGTCAACGGCTGAAAGTTTTCTAACAAACACGGTTCATTTTGTCCTCCTGAATTTCAACAAAAAGACCAATCAAATACATATCTTATCAAGATTAACTCAAATTATTCAAATGTACCTGTTAAAGCAGGTGTTGGCATGGCAACATCCAGAATTGACACCATATTCTGCCGTCCTTGCCCTGATAACATTTGTATAAGTCCATGAAAATCCACAGCCCCGGAAACAGAACATGCATCTGCAGTAGGCCCAACTGGTGCCATTCGGAAAGGAAGACTAATGGAGTGTAGTGCAGCAGCATAAACTGCACTTGAGTGGTAATGTTTCTCATCTTCAATATGGAGGAATTTGGAAGCTTTACCTATGAAATTCAATGAAAAGGGAAACTTAAG
Source organism: Medicago sativa (assembly GCF_051527215.1). Taxonomy (NCBI): domain Eukaryota; kingdom Viridiplantae; phylum Streptophyta; class Magnoliopsida; order Fabales; family Fabaceae; genus Medicago; species Medicago sativa. Next base: position 9,820,454 of record NC_140753.1, read on the forward strand.
ACCAGAAGAAAAACATCAAAAGAAGGTTTAGTATAATTGAATAAGAGAGTTGGAATCTAGAATATATGTATCAATGAGCCAACAACAATACATTTGGCATCAGTGAGAAAACCGCATTAATATTAGAATAGATTACAACAAAGGAATTTAAGGCCATCAATCCCAAGTAACCATTTAAGTGTCAGAATCTTAAAAATCATTAATTGCAGCCTATTATCAAAGATGGATATTGACCATTGAAACTGATAGTATGATGATAAACTCTACATGACAAGAATTATTACACTTACTTAAGGAGGGCAGGCCAACAGGTACAATAAGTTTACAATAGGATGATAGTCTTGAAAATGATATAGCATCATGAAGCTCCTCTAAAATTTTACGGTTCCGGCTCTGAAGACGTGCCCGTGGACCAGAACCACGGACAGTATACAGCATGACAGGAGTGTTTGTATATTCATCCACAATGTTCTCTAAAAACTCAGAAGCCACGGAGGAGAAACCACCAGAGTCATCAACTACAAATTGAAATCCCTGCCAAATTTTAAAGAATGATTGTTCAAGGAACGTCATACCAAACTGAATTATTTTTTAAAGCCTAACGGAAAAAGGCTATGGCTAAGATCAAAACACCATATGTTTTGTTAGCATATCAATAGTACCATTAATATATAAATATCACACTGAAGTAAACAAAGATAAACAAACAAATAGGTTTGTGGAATGTGATGTTGTAATGTTACCATGTCAGTTTACAGTAGCATTTACAGAAATACGGATACCGTACTTCAATTAACAGGTTCTAAACAAGTTTATGAAATACTTAGTTCGTTGTAAAATAAAATGCATAGAAATAATTAATTTGGTACATTAAATACAAGCACTATTACCTATATTCAAGGCATAAGCATATTTTTAGGACCCTTGAGAAAATGAAAAAAAGAACAAAAATTGACCAAAAAATGAAAACTTACAGAAAAACCAGATGCTTTAAGATATTGCACAAATTCTTTGTTTCATTACAAGAGTGACAGGTAAAAATACGTGATAACTATTCCCCAAATCAACTACTATATCAAAAAAATAAAATTTAGTTACCTGTACATGGTCACATTCTTCAACAAAAAAACGAAGCCTATCACTAATTTCTTCCCCTTGTGAAGCCCATGCAAAAGAATCCCTTCCAATTCCATAATTGTCAAAATCGCCAACATCTGTCCAAACTCCATTTAATTCATATAGACTTTGGGGGTGGAAATGTACTTTTGAGTAATCTGTCCAAAACTGAACTCCATTTTCTAGACTCTCAGTTATATCCCTATCCTGGTACTCGCTTGGAGAACCACTCGTCTCATTTACCATATTTTGGTTTTCTTCTTCATAAAGGCTTTGTAGGAACAAGTTTTTTTTCTGAGGTTCAGAGGCTTGGGTGGAAACTCCACCAGTCCTGCACATAGGTCTATGGACATTAGACGCATTTGAACATAATTTTAAACCAAGAGACTATGAAGACATAGCTGGTGAAGTAGGTTTGATGTCCAACAGTAAAAAGATACGACTAAACGGATTCTGCAAGTGGAAAACAGACCATTTTTAATTTTATGCATACTCTTAAATCTCAGTTTTCTTAAGTGCATCTGTAGCGAAGATCTGACTTCTCTATTACAGTAATCAGGCATTGCATATATAAAACCTATTCACTAACCTTATACGATGTCTCAATATTGCTAATATTTACAAAAGAAATCGCCAATTTTCTTAAAGCTAATAATCTAAAGAGAAAATTTGTACAACAAAAATCAATGTCCACAAGAATGTCAACGTTAGAGTTCCTTCCTCAATCCTCTACAGTTTTTCTACTCTATATCATTTATCATTGAACTTTCATTATAAAAGCATAAGCTGAAAAAGCTCTCACCATGTGAAAACGTCTGATGTTGCGGGAGCAGCCTCCTTATACAGTGTACCGCGTGAGCTCATAGATCCAAGGGATCCTGAAAAGGTTAACAGATTTGGAAAAATAGATTACAACGAGGGAAGGACTGAAGGAGTGATATTCGCACTTGAAAGGAAAACGGATAAGAGATTATACAATTAATCTCATACTAAAATATGTTTACAGTGATACATACTATCATCATGCGATCAGCAGAAGACAGAACAAATGGAAATTGCAAGGATTTTATTTGAGATAAAAACTGGCATCCGAAAAGGAGACACCCGATATGCAAGATGTTGTATTTACTTCAACTCCATAAAGGTAGAAAAGGCAAGCAATGTTGCATAAAATGATAAAAATCTTAAATATGCGGGAATCATGTCAAAAGCAAACGTCAGGAATTGTCTTCAGTGAAAAGTCAACAATCTCAAAAATGTACTATTTATTTATTTTTTTTACGGTAAAAAAAAAAAAGTACTATTTACTACGAAGATATAGTAAATTATCTTTAGCAATTACAAAATAAGTTGTCTTCTGCTTTTGGCATTGTAAGTTATAAATATAATATAGCCAGTCCTCTTGTTTAGATTGTTTCCGATTTTCCCATCAACTTAACAAACCCATCTGATTTCTATCTCCACAAAAAAAAAAAAAAAAAAAAAGCAGGTAATTGGTTTCGCAACATCACTGAACCTTTGAACCAGCGAAATAGGTCCTACTACATACTATTACTATGACTTTTTACCAATACTTCGGGTGTTAGTTCAGGAGAATGTAATACTATCCCTCAGGGAAATAAATTTTGAGTAGGGGCCACCATATATATAAATTTGTAGCATTAAATATATAAAACATTTTCTGTTTAAAAGAATAAGGACACATTATAATTGTTCTCTACGAATTTTAATATTTTGAAAACATTGAACGACTTTCTCATTTACAATGCCAACAAAAATGTGTATCTCTATTTAAATAATTAAAACAATCATTTAGCTATTTCATCTCTCATGCGATTTAGTATGAGTATCTGATTCTTGATAGAATTCATAGCAGAGAAAACTCTTTCATATGTGATGTCACTATAGTCCCTGAATTAAAAATTACAAACACATCGCCAAGTGTGTGTTTTGTTAGTAATTTTATGGATTAAATTGACAAACGAAAAACACATTTGAAGACTAAATTAAGCAAGTAAAGACACAATTAAGAACCAAAAGAACTAACAAAAGATACATTTGAATACCTCTCATGTTTATTGAGAGCAGGCGAGGAGTGTATGTATCAATGCCCTGCACACATTTATGAAAGATAGATAAGCATATATAGAACAGTTGATGCTTCTAATCAATAAATTCAGATCATTTGTCGCTATTTTCACAAGTCACTATTAATAAAAAAAAAGTCATTCGACATTCAAAAGTATAATTAACACTTAACAGAACCTAAGTAACTGATGCTTAAAGTTTGCTTTAATGAACATGGACATGACACATGGAAGCAATAGTTCAAAATTGCGATCTGCATCAACAATGTAAAGGTTTTAGAGGTCTCCACAACGGCATGCAGCCTCGATTGTGGGTGTATCGACTACATTTATCCATACTTTTCCGCAATAACAAGTTCAATGCGCAATCGCAACCTCAATCTAGAACCATAAGCAACAGACCAACTAGATAAGGCCACATACAAGATCATATTCCATCTTGCACCAAAAGACTTTTCTTTTGGCCTTAAACCTCCTGTTCATATGGGATAGTGGGCCTATGGAGTTCGTCTCGGAAATAAGTAAAGTCTGATCAATGATTGTTTGAGACAAAGATCAAACTTGGTTGCTCCTGATAGTTCCACCTTAACTAAAGTTCATTAACCACTCGAGGCAAACCACAAGAGACTTCTAATAACATACAAGATCATTTTTTTCCTCGAAATAATAGTACTTAAAATGAAATAGTTAAAGTAGAGAAAATTGCACCTGTAGTGTCTGACCGGTACGATAAAGCACATCCATGTTAAGATCATGATTCTTGAACACTGAATCAGCTTGAGGGTCCGCGGCCAACCCAATCAACTCATCCTAACAATTCAACACACAATAATTATCACATAGTCATGTAAAAAAAAACACTAAAAATGCTTACTAAAACTAAAAAAAAAAACATTTTGAACAATTGGTTGCAATTTGAAACAGATAAACAAAGCAAAGAGAATGTGAAGTGAAACCTGAAAGTTCCAGAAGTGAGAGCCAACGTAGTTTGCATAATCACCAACTTGAATTGTTACAATTTCTTTCATTTTCTCTATCTATTCTACAACAGTTTCAAAGTAGCATAATCGCATTAATTTCTTCACAGAGCAAACAAAAGAGAGTCTATTTCGAAATTTATCATTGAAGGCACCTTAGACTAAGCAAAGAAGTTGTCGCAGAGCACAGGCAGTAGATGCGGCGGAGGGCGGTGCCGGCGCGAGTTTGCAGGCCGAGAAGCTTTGGCAACGGGTTAGGGGTTATGAGGAAAGAGCTTTTGTTAAACTTTTCTTTTCGTTAAGGACCTCTTTGTAATTAAATTATGGGGAATTAATCACTTTAGTCCTTGAATGGGGAACGATTCGTCAATTTAGTCCCTGAATGCAGATAATATGCAAAACAGTCCCTGCATGGTCAATTTAAGGGACTAAAGTGACTAACGAAGTCTACATTCAGGGACTAAATTGACTAACGGAGTCTGCATTCAGGGACTAAATTGACTAACAAAGTCTACATTCAGGGACTATTTTGCAATTTATCTGCATTCAGGGACTAAATTGACGAATCGTTCCCCATTCAGGGACTAAAGTGACTAATTCCCCTTAAATTATCTACGAATTGAACTCAATACTTTGGAATAATTCGTTCTTTGGTGAAGCTTGTGCTTGTTAATCAGTTCAATTAATTAGTTTGTATTTTTGTTAAATTTTTAATCCTTTAAAAAAAAATTCATCAATATTTATTTTTGGTATTAGTTAACATTTTCCTAGATGAAATAGTAAAGTAATTATAAACTCATACATATAAGTGAACAATTTTATGGTTCAACAAACTTCTTTTTTGTCAAAAAAAAATTTATGGTTCAGAGAACTTATGAACATGAGTTTAGTTTTATGTAATGGAACAGAGAAAATTTAATGGATGTGCGAGGTGAAACATGATCGAAAATTGGTTTGATTGTAGTTTTGGTCACTTTATTTTCACTCGTTCAAAAATTGGTCGCCACATTTTAAAATCAATTGTTTTGGTTTATCCCTAGTATTTATGGACTCAAATATGGTGATGTTGCATGTTTTAAATTGATGGTTCTTTGGAAGAGTTTTAATTGATGGACCCTAAAAAAAAATTGTACATTGATGATGTAGGATGGCCGGTACTCATGAAAGTGAAAGAAACCCTTCGAAAAACTTATATTTCAGCTTCAAAAATGATTTATTTTTTTTGTAATTTGATTAATGACATGAAAATAATTAATCAATCTGAATGACTTTGCATCATCATATAATATGTCAAGACATTTAAAATATATCATATCATCATTTTTAATTCAGAATTTCAAGGAAGTGACCAAAATTGGGGAATTTTAAAATGCAGAGATCAAGTATATAATATAAAAAAGACTATTTTCTTCTTAAAATATAATTTGAAAGGACTATTTTCATCAATGGATAAAATATAAAAATGTTTTATTGATTGAATGTTGAGTATATATACAATAAAAGATACGAGAGTTACCACCTTATTGATGGAATTGTAGACTATATGAGGTATCAATTAATGTTCCTTAACCGTGCTTCCTTTTCTTAAAGTGATTGATGCTAGGAATTGAACTTTGTCCTTTAGCTGTAGATTTTTTAATTGCTTCAGTGTGGTTATTTTTGAAATTTTGTTACTAGACTAAGAAATGCACGTAAACAAAAATAAATGCATAATGACAAAGGAATAAAATAGCAAAAAATAGTTTGTGTTTGATTAATTGTGTGTTGAATACATAGTAAAAAGTAAGTATTTATAAGCAAGCCTATTTCGACTGGCCAAAACGAAATGGCCTACAATGCCTAGCCTTGCTCGGCTATTTGTGTGGGCAGTGTGTTTTGACTTTGAGGATATATGCATGCACCGATGAATTGAAAAGAATAACGGTGATTATTCCCACGCATAAAAGGAGTAATAATAGTCTCAATCATTTAGGGACGGATGCAGAAAATTTGAATAGTGAGGACATTATATATCTATTTCAAGTTTGTGAGATATTTTTAGGGAAAGATTGGATACACATTTCACATGATGGAGCCCCCTTCAAAAAAAAAAATCCACATGATGGAGTCCTCGTTTGGACCATAATGTCTTTCTTCTCTAAAGCTCAGATACTTCAAAATAGATGACGTACTGTATCTTCTATGTATCACGCACCGATACCTGCCTGATACTTCCCGATACGTATCAGGAGAGTATCCGAAGATTAAATTTTATTTTTTTTAAAAACAATTATCCGATACTTTTCAGATACATCTGGGATACGAGAGATAGGCGGTGGAAAACTCATATGTGCGGGCTACCTGATGTTTCTATTATATTTGGTATATATGTAATTGACTAAGTAATGATGTTTTCTATTTAGGATATACTCCCTCCGTTTCAAAATGAGTGTCGCTTTAGGCTCTGGCACACAGATTAAGAAATGGAATGAAATAATCATTGGATATAACGCTTTTACTAAACTGTCCTTACTTTATTAGAAAAAGACAAACTTAAAGTTACATTGAAAATTGTGTGAGAGAAAAGTTTAAGAGGGTAAAGTTGAAAGAAAAAAATTAAAGTTGTATTAGAAATGTAAAGCGACATTCATTTTGAAACAAATTTTTTTTTGCTAAAATGACACTCATTTTGAAACGGAGGGAGTATCATATATGTAATTGTCTAATTGTCGCTTTCTTTATTATCAGTATAACTTACATTTATATTTCTATTGTTACCGTCATCTGTTTTGTGTCTCTTTGTTTGTTTGAGAACGATGTTATTGTTGATTGTTGTGTGAAGACAATTTCATTGTTGTGCCTTATCGTTTTTCTATGTCTGTTTGGTCTAGGTTTTACGCCAATTTTTTTTTGCTTTTGAGTTTTAGTCCATATTTTTTATTTTGAGTTTTAATATGTAGTTTAAATTTAATTTTTTATTGAAGCATTCCAGCCGTATCCTATCTTGAATTTTAAAATTTTCCCGTATGCGTATTGATGCCATATCGTATCATTGTCTGATTTTGTATGTGTAAATTTAGCTGGACTGTTTGACACCAAGAAAAAATTGACAAACATCAAATATTCTATCTAACCCTTTATGTGTCATCCTTAATAAGATCCAGCCAAAATGCTCAAAAGCACATTTATTTCGATAAAATTCAGGCACAAAATCTGTCAATATTCTAATGCTATCAAGAATAGGGTACCAGACAGATTTTGCACTTTATGATCAATGAAGCAGATAAGCTTGTACTCGATCATGTTCAAATCAAGATATCCCAAAATAAACATGAAGATATGGCTAGAAGCCTAGCACATGGATGGATGGCTGAGAACAACACAAGTATTTCGTCCACACAATGAACCTTTTCATGGAAGTGTTACTCAAATAAACACAACATCCAAAATGGAAATTTTTTAGGTGGATTCCATACTGTGTGCTGTGCCATTTGCACAAAATCCAATATCTAAAAGCCAAACAACAACATAAGAAATCAAAGCAAATATCATAAATGAGAATTCATCAATGACAATTGTACAGATAAAATACAGTTACATGCAACTGTACTGGTTATAACAAAAACCTCCATCAATATCAGATATGAAAGATTCTGCAAAATATATCAGCAGCTCTTTCCACAATAGTCTAAAATAACCATAGCATAATTATGAAAAACAAAATCACTATGGCATAAAACTTAATCTCTCTATAGTTCTCTTTGTTAGATATATAATATAGTATCTTTATGTTGTTAACTTCTCATTCTTCATCTATATGTTTTATTATAATATTGTCAGCACTCAGCAAAATTTAGAGGCTTTGATTATTTATTCAGCTTCATGCTGCTGCTCCTGATCACTTTTCCAATTCCTGCAATCTGATTGCTCATCTTCAGCATCCATACTGTTTCTTCCATGGCTTGAAAGACCTTGAACAGATCCACCAAGGAGAAGAGGAGTAAGAGGACCCTGTGGAGAAACAGACTCTGAGAAGTTTCCCTTTGATGTATCTTCTTCACATTGATCTTGAGCCATATACAAGGCTAACTTATTAGCCTCCTGAATTGACGAAACTGGGAATCTTCTAACATGAAGCCTATACTTCTGCATAATCACAAATGTGCTACATCAATTGCTTGACATGACATAACAAAAGAATCAAATTAATACGAAGAAACTAATAATCGTATTAACCATGGATGGTTTGGAGTTTGAGATGAAATATTGTCACTCACTTGCAAATGGCTTTTCACTTCATCATTTGTTAATCCATCCACTTGCATCTTTTCCCTAATTTGCTTAGGAGTGGCTGCTACAAAAAAGAAAACCAGTTAGGCTCATACACACCCTACATAGCCTGTGTACGGTCAAAATTTTTTGCAATCAGCAAGATGGAAACCTCCAATCTTAATCGAACAGTTCTAAGTTATAACAAATAGGTGCCTATACTAATCCCTAATAACATGTCATGTAATCTTGATCCCTATACACAAGAGTGGGATTCCTGTAGTGGTTGTCTCAGTTGTAAGATGCAGATCAGATGGCTTCGATTTCAAGCTGAACTATTTTACACAACTATAAAATCGTATGATATCCATACAACGACTAAGATTGATTAAATACACTAAATCCACATATTTCCTAACTGCAGGTAATCCAGATTGCTCCCCCCACCCAATACAAGACCCACAATTTCAATTCCAAATTGGAGAATCAACTCTATTACCAAATCCAAAACAAAATATACACTAAGAAAATTCCTATACCATAATAAATCAGAGCAACACTTAACACAACTAATTAACAATCAATCTGAACAAAAACAATTTACCATGTGCTCCACCAAGCTGTTGAAGTGCATCAACAAATCGGTGATGAAGCTCCGACGACCAGCACCTCCTTTGTTTCCTGGAACTCTGCTGCAAAGGTTGCGGCGGCTGAGGTTGATTCTGTATCTCAACACGCAACAAAGACGATCCAGAACTACCATCACCACTCTTTGAATTTCCATGACTCACTTCAGACACCAAACTAAAGCTCTTAGCTTGTGAAACCTCCTTCAACAGATTTTCATTAAATCCCATAAATACCCCTCCACCATTACTCTTCTGTAACACAATCCTACCATCATCACCTTCATTGTTCTACCAAAAAAACATTTTTTTTTTATCTCAAATCTCACTTCAATAAACAAAAATCACAATTAAAAAAAAGGTAATTTACTAATTTCTAAAAAAATATTAAAATTACCGTTTTTGTTTCATTAGTCCATAGCTGAGCTGAACTCATCCAATTCTTCTTATTATCACAGTTTTCTTTCAAATCTTCCATTTTCATCAACCCAACTTTTTCTTTTTCATCATTCAATCTTGCTATAGCTACATCAATTAACAGCAAAAATAAAAAATTAACAAAAAAGAAAAAGGTTAAATCCAAAAAACAAGAAATACCACAAAAATTAATTAGAAAATTAGTTACCATCATTAAGGAGGAGTATGGAAAGAGGGAGTTCACGTTTGAAAGCAAGAACTTTTTTCATTTCTTCTTCCAAGCTATGAACTAAGTCATCAAGCATTGAAAGTTTCTGAGACATGTCGTTGGTTTGAACAACGTTGTTGAGGAAATGAGAAACGGTTTTTGGAACAGAGGCTAAAGTCAAATCTAAGTTCAATTGTTGTTGTTCCATGATGATGTTTTTTCTTTTTTGTTACTCTGAAAATGAATGAAAGTGAAAAGAAGAAGATAGAGATTCATTTATATAATGAATAAATAAAAGGATAAAAATTGAGATTCACGACAAAAAGATTTCGTTCGCGCATTCGGGTCGTCGCGTCTTTGTCCCACTAGGAAAATATGCACACATTCTTATTTTTTATTCTCTTCTTTTTAATTTTCTATTTTTATTTAATCAATTTTACATTAATTTTATTAACTTTTTGTGTTAACTCTTCGATTTATAAGGAAAATACGTTGAGTTCAGCCAAAAAATTAATCTATGTAAGAATAGAACTTTGATTTCCTTAAACAATTCGTATTTCGTGAACGCGTTCGTTACTTATTTGAGTCTAATTATTTACTTATTTTTTGTTTAGTTGAGTCTAATTATTTGGATAGATTAAATATGTTTTTGTCACTTATAAAATTTTAAATTTTTATTTTTAATTCTATATAAAAAAGTTGACTTTTAATTAATTAAAATATTTTCCATCAACGATTAAAAAAAAAAGTCAATTTTTTCGGTCAACGAACTTATCTCTTTAAGTCAACTCGTGTTTTCTTTGAATTATTAAATGATTTTATGAAGATATTTCTAGACAAACATACACATATTGCACCAATAACTTAAATTTCTTAACCAGAGGTGGATTAAATATAATTTTTTTAAATGTTTGGATTTTAATAAATCAAAATAACATAAATCTAAAACTAAAATTTAATTTTGCATAGATTACTATCCGAACAAAGAGATCGTATCTGCAAAGTTTGACAATATTATGATAAGATCTTGGGTCATTTTAATTTCTAACAATACTAAAATATTGACAAAAATATTTATGAGAACTCAAAGTGGAAGATTTTTTTTTTTTTATAGAGTGAAATTAAAGTTATATAATTTTATAACAACTATGGAAACATATTTAATTCCAAAGAAATCAATAATTTTACATTTTTTTTTGAAGGATAATTTTACTATTTTTAGTATAACTATGTGTCATTTTTCTATATTATTCATAATTATTATTATTATTATCTATTTCACATGAATATTAAATATTATTTGACAAAATAATACTTAATACTACTTTAAATTTTAAAAACAATAAAATTAAAGAAAGTTTTCCAAAAAAATGATAGTTAAAACGGAGGGAGTATTCTGGTAAAAAAAAAAACAGAGAGAAGGAAGCTGGGAGTACAGTAAAAAAAGTCAATTAGGGGAGAAAAGAAAAAAATGTATGTAGAAGAGATTTTCAGGGATGAAAATATTATTGTGGAAGTTTTAATTTTTTTGTTTGAAGGAAAAATCTGTGAAGTTTTTTTCACTAAATATTGTAAATGGTTTTTTTCCTAGTGGCCAGTGGGAACTGGGAATCTTTGGATTCCTATGCTCTAACGCGGCGAAACGTAATGTAAATAATTTATTATTTAGGCTTAATTAATGATTTGGTCCCTTAAGTTATTTGTTGGTTACATTTTGGTCCCATAAGTTATTAACGTTACAATTTGGTCCCTTAAGTTATTTGTTGGTTACATTTTGGTCCCATAAGTTATTAATGTTACAATTTGGTCCCTTAACTTATTTTTTGGTTTCATTTTGGTACCTTAACTCTTCCTCCGTCAACCACTCTGGTCCTTTATGTTATTAGAGTTAAGGGATCAAAACGAAACCAAAAAATAAGTTAAGGGACCAAAACGAAACCAAAAAGTAAGTTAAGAGACCAAATTGTAACGTTAATAACTTATGAGACCAAAATGTAACCAACAAATAACTTAAGGGACCAAATCATTAATTAAGCCTATTATTTATTATTAATTGATTTTGAAAAAAAATTAATTAATGTTCTGAGTTGATTGATGTGCTTTTCTTAAGATTCTTTTTTTCAGTTGTCTAAGAGCATCCACAATGGAGACACCCATTTTTGGATACTTAAATGGGTCTCACACGTACACATCACTCTTTTATCATTTTTTAATAGTAGTACCTAATAAGCACTCAATCCCTCCAACTCAGATCTCACACAAAGTTCTTAAATGGGACCCACTAATCAACTATCAATAACTTTATATCACTACATTTCAATTTTTTAATATTAAAAACGTGTGGGTCCCGTTTAAAGTTGGGGGTCTTAAATAAGACCCCGGGTCTTAAGAGACCCCCAAAAAATAATTCCCCAATGGGGGTACCTATTAGGTACGGTGTCTTAATTGATAAAGACACCACCATTGGGGATGGTCTAATGATCAAAGATAGTTGGTGATAAATCCATTCAAAATTAATTTTTTTTTTTATAGTGGCCGGAGTTTGAACCCCGAACCTTGCATATTTTATGCATTGTCCCAACCAACTGAACTAAGCTCACGAGGACTCATTCAAAATTAATTAAAAATCGGGGTAGTGCCCTTAAAAAAACATTTTTTAGATATATTTAGAATACATACATTATTTATTAAATAAAATTCGATAGTCGATTTTTTATTATACTCTCTCCGTTTTAAAATTAGTGTCGTTTTAGCCAATTGCACACAGATTAAGGAATGGAATAAAGTAGTCTAATGTCATAGCAATTTTACTAAATTATCCTAATCAACTATTGGTTTGTTTTTCATTAAAGAAAAAATAATACTTTGGAAGTAGTGTGACATAGTATTAATTGAAGGGTACAATTGAAAAGAAAAAATTATTATTGCATTGGAAATGTAAAGTGACATTCATTTTGGAACAATTTTTTTTAACTAAAGCGACACTCATTTTGAAACGGAGGGAGTAATATTAATCGAATGACATAGTTGAGTGAACAACACCTTATCCATGACCATTAAATTGTCATAATAAAGAGTGAGTAAACCTACTAAAGCGTGTCATAATTAAACTTAATCACTTCGCTCTTACAGACTTCGTGTTTGGGGGTTGTGTACATGCATAATAAATATAGTCTCAAAAGGCGATCTAGGGCGATAAGTTCGCCCCAACTATCAGATAAGACCAACACACCACCGACTATTAGATATGAATAACCAATTCATCGCCATCTATCAGATAAGAAAGACCACGTCGTCGTGAGCTTAACTCAGTTGGTAGGAACAATGCATAATATATGCAATGACCGGGGTTCAAACCTCAATCACCACAAAAAAAAAAGGACCACGTCAACTCATATAGCAAACACATGAGATATCCAAGAGCGAGGCTCCCAAGACAATAGGAAAAGAGGTTGTCTACCATATCTATAAATATATCCCCCACTCAAGCAGTAAAACCTAAGTCCAAACCCGGGCTAAACTAGAATTACACGTGTAGCTCTGATTCCCTAAGATCTTTAGGATATGTAGGACCCGGGAAACCCTTATCGAGCTCACGTCTAAATCGCACCATGTATATTAATGTACTTTCAACAAGTGCAACCATCATCACTATTCTATAGTGTTTGACATATTCTTTTATAGACAATGTTAACAAATGGTCTTAGAAGAATAGTTAATGAAACAAATATAGTAAAAAATATCTTGTAATTTGTGTACTCAAACTCTTAAAAGTAAAAAAGATTTTCTTTTCAATTACACACTCTTTTTTCATTAAGGGTATGTTTAATAAGGCTAATAAGTTAGTTTATAGAATATAAACTCGCATGATGAAGAAAAGATTTGTTTAGTAACCGTCTTTTCATTACGAACTTTTACTTTACTATAGCCGTTCCAAATCATAAGAAAAAAATTCACTTTCTATATCCTAAATTATAAGAAAAACACCAACTTGTACATTGTTTAATGATGTTGTTTTGAAAATCATCTATTTCAAAAATAAATTTTTGCTTATTCTCATGAAATTAAATTCAAATTGTATTGAATAAAATAAAATAATATGATGTCAAAAATCTGTTAAATGGTTGTAAATTGCTATGATTATAAGGCACGCGCTTTATTCTGGTTGTAGCTCACTTATTTCCTCTGGTGCTAGCTACAATCTAACTTAGATCATTCAGAACATATCACTTTAAATTGAGTGCTTAGATAGGTCTCTTATGTGCACATCGTTCATTTTACCGTAATATTTAATAAGCATCAATTTGCTCCAACCCAACACTTTAAAAAAAATTATTAAATAGGTCCCACAAATAAATATATATCATTACATTTCAATAAAAAAAATTATTTTATTAAGATTTATTAAATGGGACCCGTAAAAAATGAGGAGAGATGGTGTTTCCATAGCCACCCTTCTTCATAGGCACTCATATATTCACAATGAACGTGCCTATTTAATATGGTGATAAATAGGTAAAGCATCTACCATTATAGATGGTCTTATGTTTGGGGACAATCAAATAAAGCCGTTGAAAACTTACCAAAACATCTTTATTACATTTTAACCCAAGAGCTTTTTATGATCCTCTTATTTGTATTGCTCTCATTATTTATGATCAAATGAAACGAGATTCTTTGCTTAAAAAAAAAGCAATGTTTATCAACACGATGATTGATGATGGCCAGTTCCTTGATGTTCTTTCTACTTTCTTTCTAGTTTCTATTCTCTCACTCTTCCTACAATGACCAAAATCAGACGTGTTCCTTATCTGTCGTTAGTGTATCTTCCAATTAAGAATCTTGCATATTATTTATTAATTATTAAAAATACTTAAAACAAATTTTCACCACCAACCAAATAACAACACGAGGGTTGGAACAATTTTTGACGAACAGTGAAGATTCTTCTTCGGTTATACAGTCATCCTTGTCCGTCCGCTACCAGCTATGTTAATCGTGGCTTGCAGAATTTCTTGAATTATTATTTTCCATCAACGAAACGCACTAAACAACACCATACACCACTTGGGATTCCATTCCTAGATATTGGTTGGATTCCAAGCATCGACACGTTTTAGGACCTTCCATATTATTACATTAAATTAAATTTTATGTATACATTATCCCTTTTGTTTCCCCACTTTCTGACTTTCACATTAACAAGATTAAATAGACAAATTATTTTTTGAACTTGTAAGTATCAATCAAAATAGCTTCTGATTTAACAAAATAACTTGACGGTTGATGAGTATTGAGTTCCACAAAGAACGAACTGTTTAGAAAAATATGAATTCGATTTTTAGATGAAATTATTTTTTGTTCGACTTTACTGAAAGTAGTTTGATGAATTTCTACCGTTAAAAGTTATGACATGCCCTAATAAATAATTCGTGACCCCTCTATATTGTTCATACATCAATGCATGAGGATATTACATATGATTTAAAAGACAAGTTGATTAGGTGAAAGAATCTCATAAATTAACCCGCACATTGATTAAAATTGGATCAATTTTATCCAAGCCCTCTCCATTTATTTCCTTCTCCAAGACTATAAATTAGAAGCCCCTCTTATATCTTCTATATGTGCCCGCCAACAAGGTGAAGAAGCAAAAGCATTACATAAAAAATATGGTCTTAGTTGAAGGAGTTCAAATTACCAGACTTAATAAAATAACGAACAATTTGAATAGTTTCACAATTGACATTAGAGATCATGAAATGAGAAAGCTTAGTAAGAAAACACCTCAATTCGAGCAATTAATTTATTCTTTTATCTCTTTTGCTTTTTTGTTCTCTCTTTAATATTGTTTTTTTTCTCTTTTAATGAAAAGATAAAATCTATTCGGGCTTAAACCTTCTTCGTTCGTTGTTACCAAAAAAAAAAAAAATCCTTCTTCGTTCGTCTTACACTAAAAGAAAAACCTTCATGAGAAGATAAAATCTATTTAACTTTTTTTTTTCTTCTCACTGATTGTAATTAACTTTACTTAAGATGTATCTGACACTAATCGTAAACATCTCTTCTATATGAGATTTAAACATTTAATTTATCATATTGTAGAAGTATAATATTTTGTGCTAAACCCAATGTTAGCTTCATTTAAATATTTCTTATCTACTTAGTTTGGAACTCACATGGGTTGTCTAATTTCTCACAAGTAATAATAAATAAGTATAATGAAATGAAAACTCCTAATATGTGATGTTAGAGATAAGGATAGTAGGATACTTCCGCGATGGGGATTGGCTGATTTAGTTTATGTTGTGGAAACTGCAAAGACAAACGTAAAGAAATGTCCTTTTCCTTTTTCCATTTTCATTGTTTATTTCGTTTATATATCCTATCAAAGAGACCACGAGTATTATTGAGAGCCATTGGTTGTGCCTTTATTTTATATATACTACACTATACCATATGTTTATGTTTATTATCCGCACTGTTGACGGATAGCAACTTAGGATTTTTATTGATATCTTTTGAAAAAGTTAAAGTTCAATTTGTATAAAAATGTTATATGCCGTCTTCGTGAACAAAGTTCAATTGTCAAATATGTTGCTATGTCTAATGATCTTGTATTATCCTTTTATTCATCTTAAAAGGTAAATTTGTAACCACTAAATTATTTGATAAAAAATATTATACACATGTGTCCAATCACAACTCACAAAGTAAATTTAATTTGGGTAGATATTTTAGAAACTAAATGGTATAATGATGAAATTTAATTAGATTTATATGTAAATTAATTCTACACTACCAAAGTTAACTACTTGGGCTCTACAAGTATTGACTTTTAAAAAAAATATATAAAATATATAATAAACATATTTTTTTGAGGAAATATAATAAACATTTTTTTATAAACTAATTAATCTAATGTATTCAATATTTTTTTGAGATCTTATAGATATTTTTCTTCCCAATCAATTCTCAATTTTTATCATGGTACATTGCAATAGGACATATTCTTCGTCCTGTAAAATGGATACGGATAGATATGATGCTACATAAGATTTCAGGTGAAGAAGGCTAGGGATATATATACATTCATCCAGATCTAGCATCTAATTAATAATCAATATTCCATGATAATGTTTTTAGGGTGAAATATGTCTTTTTATTTGTGGAACTGTTTCTATTATGCTCAGTTCGTTGTGTTCATTTCATTTTCAATCCTAATGTTGACTGACATGTTCTTTGGTTCCATGCCAATTTGACTAATGCCATAGCAATGTGAATGTCCTCCCACTCAATGCAACATTACATTTAATAACTAAAGTAACGACCTGCAAACTGATATTAAATAAATGCAATAAAAAAGTTTAGCTCATATTCTCGTATAATTTATAGCAAAAAGTATATATAAATATACCCTTCTTACGATATTTTTTTAATTTTAAAGAAAAATAATGAAAATGCAAGCAATGTAACAAAAAACGTCGCCGTCTGTGGGAATCGAACCCACGACCACGTGGTTAAAAGCCACGCGCTCTACCAGCTGAGCTAAGACGGCTTGGTAGTTGTATATTGTTAAGTATATATAAATATGCATTTAATAATTCATCATTCTCATTATCTTCTACCTTATTTAATGGCCAACTTCAACATGAATTCTTTCGAAAGGTAAGCACATTTGAATTATACTTTAATGTCCTATAACATAGCAAGAAAATGAGAGAAAGGTAAGCATTGAATAAACATTGAGAATCTTTAAAATTCAATCGAGAGTTCTTCCCTACAATCAATTAATAAACATTGATAAATAAACATTCTTTGTGTACTAGAGTTTTAATGCTTACTCCTACTTTGTATACACAATTTTTTACATCACTAATTTGTATAGAGGTGAGCAACTGCTACTTTTTAAGTAGCTTGATAATCACTATCAAAACTGTTAATCATCAGGGGACAATAAAATAATGTCCAAGATGATGCATTTGCGGTTATAGCACAATCAAATAATTTTTTTTAAGGTTATTATGTAATTTAATTCATGTAGCCGGCCTAACTTAGTAGGATAAGATTTGATTGTATTTGTTGTTGTACACCATGTATCATGTGTGTAATTTAGTTTAGTGAATGACGAAAATTGATTTTTAATGAATTGTTTTATTGATACGGAAAAAAAGCAAGGTGAATTGCGTCTATGTCTTTGCTTTAGGTTAATGTACATTACAAAGATAAAATCACATCTAATCAAGAATGCTCAATACACGTATGATTCCCAACACAAGTTCCAAATCGCTCCTACCATAATACCAAACATATATTTATACATCTCAAAATCAATTTTAGGTCTAAATTCACTTTTGCTAACCGTGAAAGTAATTAAAATTTACTTTCAAACTACGTTTTATGCATCCTGTAATTTGTATTTTTTTCCTTCAATTTTTAATGAAAAAAGTCAAAGTACTTTTAATTTCTTTTATGATAATTGAGTAATTGTTTTAAATATATAAAAACATAAAAAAATGCAATTTTTTCAAGCACTAGAAAGTAACCTCTAAAAGGCATGTTGGAAAACATTTTCACCTTTAATTTTGTTTCAAAGAGTATGGTGACTTCAAATCCGAACCCGGGAACATCAAATATGCCACAATCTTTTTCTTCTATCATATCAACTACAACAAAGACACTTTCATTTTTAAACCTAAATCGGGAACCCTCCATGTTGAACGCGCAAGCGGACCATCCCGTAGACATGTCCTAAATCTAATGAATTGGGGCGGCGTAGATCAATATGGACCATCAAAACCCGATCCAAGGACAACTCGTCATAATCTGCTCACATGTGTCCACTAAAGAATATTGCTCGGATAAGGACTTGAGGTGTCTAGAATCCCTAGTTCCTCGCAATAAAGGTCAACTCATGGTCTCATTCCATCATGTACACACAATTTCTACCCTAAATACCTCTTACCCTTGACGCTTACTAACTTGGCCGTCAGAGTGTTTGCAGCTACGCCATCCTCCTTCGGAGAAGAATGAAGATATTGATCAAAGGCCAACGGTTCAAAGACAACTCCATTCATACCACATATCTCAGGTTCGGCAATGACCAAAACCGATAATTTATTTTAATATTTTTTGGGTAAGCAAAGAGGGCTAAATCCAAAAAGAAAGACAAAGAAAACTAGAAAATTATACTAAACTTGTTGGCATACAAACCTCAATATTCTCGTCAAAAAGTAAATGTTGCATTGTCCTATCCTACTCATGCAGACCAAGAAGATAAAAAGAAGTCAAAGTCACGCTACAGCTAACAGGCCAATCTGCACTAAGATTACCGCCACACATGAGAAACTTTTACCTACCAATTGCACGGAATCAACCTTGGGAGGTCAGGCAAATCCTCCTCCCACCCCTCCCAATAAACCAAATTCACCAAGACTGATAGAATGATAATAATACAGATTTCCTAAATTATATTGATAAATAATCTAGATTTTAAGCCGACTGAGTCATGATGCTTACTCTTTTCCTCATGTATTAATATCAACACTATCAATGAATTGTCAGTAGAAAATGGAGTCAACATTATCCTTGCATATTCAGGAACTAAAGATATAACAAAACTTTCCACTACCAAGTGGCAAAACATGTTAAAAACGATAATGGTCAAGTAAAGTTAAATTCTTTGATAAAACTTCACTGAAAATCTGTCATTACACTAATTCCTATTCCTCCAGTTTGCAGACCATGCTGAAAAGATACATAAACGGATGCCTTCCAAAACTATTTTGATAAATAAACAAAATTAGCTGAATTTCCCATGCATAGCCGCATAACAATGTGCAAGCAACTCACTGCTCTGTCTTTATGAAATGAGGTGCCAGCAGTTTTGTAACAGTAAAGCCAACGAAGGAGTCAACATCAAAGAGTTCTTTCAACTTTTCATCACATAATATTTGCCTCTTGTTTGAAGGATCCTTCACAAAGCAGTCAATAAAAAATTCAATTTGTTTTAGCTAACATGTACAAACACAATAAGTTCAAGATATATGCAGCTAGCAATTAGAATTTTCCATGCTAATCAGGGGAAGTTGGTGATTAACAAATTCATTGGTCAGAAAAAGTGTACAACTGTGATAAGGAAAAAAATGGTCAAGCCGATAACAATTGACCAAAGAAAGAATCTGAACAACATTAGTTAAATTAACTTCAGCTTTTTAGTCTCTTATCTCTTATAAATTATAGCTTTTTTATATAGCTGGTCTTATGTTCAACAAATAAGAGGATTGGTTGAGTTAGGTTGACAACCTAACATGAAACCAACGTGTGCATTTTATGTTGTAACAGAAAAATGGGAAAGAGTGGAGGGTCAACAACCAGCAATTAACTGTTTAAAAATGATGCATGCTTGTGCATTACCATGAAAGTTACATCTTTACCCCTCCACCCTTACCAATTGCACTGCAGCTGAGTACCAAAATGAATAAATTTTGAATGACTTTTCAAACTTAAGCATGCAAATTACCACTAACGTACACAAACCATCAAAGCTTTATTTAAGCAATATATATGGCTGGAGGACAATTTAGAGCAATAACAAACCTGAAGGTTGTTTCCTTTTATATAATCCCACATTCTTTTAATGACATCAGATCTTGATAATTCACTTTCTCCAAGGAACTTCGCAAGGGCTTCAGATAGCTGAAGTGGAGCAAGAAAACCTTTTCCTGATCCTACTTTCTGCCGTTTTTCCTTTCCTTTCGGCTCATCCGAATCTGTTATATAAGTAAGGTATTAGACACAAGCAACATGGTATAAATAAATGGCTATTTTCATTCGTAAACATGAATACAGGTAAATAAAAATTACAAATGTGTACCATAGGTTTCATTAAAAAGTTTATCCACTAATTGTGTTTGAAATGATTTCAAATAATGTGGAACTTATAATATGCAGGAAGAGGATGTGATCAGGTAGAAGTATAGAACATTAACCAAATTAATTAACCATACCATCATCGTCTCTCTCTTGTTTCTTCTGCTTTTCCTTTCGTGCAGGCTTTTCCTTTGGTGCCGGCTTTTCCTTTGGTGCCGGCTTCACCTGGATAACTATATCAAGAGATGAAGTGTCAACAAAGAATTGTCTACAAGAATAAAATAGGGAAGATATTATTTGCAGTGTGATGAAATAAAATTTAACAAGTAGAATGAAAAAACATATATTAAAAGTCAGTAAAAGTTCTTTCATAATGCAGTAGTATAATTATATCACGCTTAGAAGAGGATCCAAAAAGCAATTACTTTGACAAGAAATCTCAAAAAGAAAACTTCATAATTTCATGACATTAGAACCCCTAAAATCACATGAGGACCACCTGGAGGAATTTAAAAAAGGATTAGGGGTCTTGTCTAAAAATTTATAACGGAAACTAACATTCTAAAAGAATATCCAATGTCATGTTTTGAAATAACAAAAAATAGTAAGAAGGAAGCGTAAGGTTGTAGGAGCATACCATCATCTGAATCCAATGGCCAGATATGCTTTGCCAATACTTTATTCATTTGGAACATATTGATGGTGTCAACACCAAAAAGGGCACGCAGCGGTTCATCGCAAATGATATTTCTCCTATTGTTTGGGTCTTGCAAATTTTTCTCCCTAATATAGGCCCACAATTGCTTAACAACCTAAGGTCACCATAACAAACAAATGCCGCAAGGCCAGATACAGAATTACACCAAACACTCACATTTAAAGAAATTTTGAATATTCTTAACTGTTAGTATTGGGGCATCCTATCTCTACAAAAGAGGGTGGAAAAAGCAGTAGAAAAAATTATACCTCAGTCCTGGCCATCTCTGGTGCTCCAACGAATTCCTGAAGTTGCGGAGACAGGCTACATATTTTGCAAAAACCGCCGCCGCCTTTTTTCTTTACTACCTCGTCACCTGACTTGTTAGATCTGAAGTACAAGATGAAACAGTCGCTGTTAAAATGAGGGTACCTCCTCCAAAAGAAATATTTACAACTATAGGTATTTGTCTATATTGTCATTGTAATTATATGCTTGCATGTAAAAATACAAAAACAGGACAGTCTTCTCAAATAGTTGTTTAAATTTTATGATCACTTCAAAAATAGAACAAAACTCCTCCCATGTCAAGTTATCAGTTATATTGGCTACCAAGAAGACTGCAATCTTTCTGTAAATATTTTCCTCTTCAATTGATTTAGGTAAAGTTGCATCAGCCTTCAGAACATATTTGCCTTGCAAAATATTGGGAGATCAACAATGCATAAACATTACGACAAATATAGGGAAAACAATTACATGATATTTTGTTTATTTATTGTTTGGAGCAGGGAAGGAATTTAACTTGGAGTTCAACAAGTTAAAAAGGCCAAATGTGGAACATTTCTCCTGCAAGCAATCATGCAAGTGCATAAGTATCAATATTTCACTTCAAGGGTCGAACCATAGCAATGATTAGCTAAACCGACTAACCACTTGTTAAGTAAACTGGATTTGAATATCCAATATTGTGATCAAAAGTTTCCAAGGAAATTCTTGGAAACACAATTTACAGCAATACAGACTAATTTTGCTCAAGCCTCAACTGTGGTTCGCCAAATTTTCTGCATCGGTGGAGACGAGTCAAATGACAAATGAAATCCACTTCACATTCAACAGTTTCAAAAAGGAGGGGGTACGGGGTAGAAAACAAAAGCTCGATCCCAGCATTGTCGAATAGATACACAAAATCACTAATTCGACAGCAGAGTGATAAATAAGTATAGGACGAACAACAGAACCAACAAGTAGTTTAGTGTGTATGAAAATATGTATTAATACAATCTTAACAAATGTCGAGGTCATAAAAATTAAATTTTGATTTCTTATTCGGCATTACAGCAAGAAAATGTATCGATAACAAGATTAAATCATAAGACACTTTTTGCTGATGTAAACCTGCAAGGCAAGTAAAACAAGATGAAAATGCATAAAATAGCTAAAAAAAGTACACTTTTTGCTGATGTAAACCTGCAAGGCAAGTAACCACATCACTAACTTCAAAAGCACACAAATTTTACACAAAACCACCAATGAACAAAAAGAGTAAACGTCCTAGTGGACCCCAATCACAAAACAAACCCATGTGCTTATGTTATCATCATAATCAGAATCATTAGCATTACAACAATATCATTAGAACAACAATAGCAAATGACAGCTATATACATAAAACAAAATCAAAAAATTAAAATTAGGTCATGATGCAATTGATCGATTGCAAATGGCCAAGAATCTATAAGGAGAAATCAACAACTTTCAGTCACTTTTTAGTACTGTATCTCTGCGTAACTGCAAAGACTAAACCCTCGAGCCGGATATCGTCAATCACATTTTAAGTATCATCGAATGCAGAATCAAGTAAATAAAACAATAAATTCAAGCAAAATCAAAATGCAATTTTTTTAATCGAAACAAACTTGAAGGAATAATCATAATCAATAAACAGAAAAAGAAGAAAAAAAACTAACTAACCGTTCTTTCTTCTTGTTCTTCGTCTTTTTCACACTACCTCTGGCACGCTTCGGTTTTTCTTCTTCCTCATTATCATCATCTTCTTCATCGGAACCTTCTTGGCTTTGTTCTGGTTTATCATCAGCATCTTCTTCTTCTACGGCGTCGTTTTGTGGTTCATCGTCTTGTTGAATGGTTTGAAGGAACAAGTCGACCTGTTCTCGAATGAAAGACTTCCTATCGGATAAATCGATACCGAAATCGGATTCTAACTGACGGCGGACGGTGGAGGTAGTGGTGGTGTTGAGGTCGGAGTTACGGAGGAACTCACGGAGGCGGTCGATGAGTTCCGATTCGGATACCATGTTTGGAAATGAATGAACGAGTTGGGTTTTTTCTTGACTCAGTTGAGAAGAGAAGATTTTTGCCCCAACTAGGGACACAGATTGAAATATTTTCGCCCGTTTCTCGTTAAGGAATTAGGACAATTGCAGTTGCAACTCCCCCACACGTGCCCCTAATGTCTCTGTGTTCTCTCTATGTACGTGTTGTGTATACAATCTGCTTTGTTTTCTCTATATTGCCCCTATACGCTGAGGGTTAAACCGTAATTTTCGTCTTTAACGTGGGAGACGTTGTCACTAATTTGGATAGGGTTTCCATGCGTTCACGAGAAGCATGCATTTACACGTTTGGACATTGTTAGTCGTTCGATAAATATTAGACGATTTAGATTTAAGTTTGATATTTTGAATTACAAAATAAAAATTTGTATTTTTTGGATTGTTTGATATTGATGGGTCGACAACTAATATCTCAATTGACAATTGTGTGACTACACGAAATCCAATTTCTACCAGCTCATTGTAGTATCTAGAATGTGTCTGAATTACAAGAACTTGTTTAAGGGTCTATTTGGTAAGACATGTTTTTGAGCTTATAGCTTATGTCATATGTCTTATAAATTTATACGATTAAAAAAACATGTTTGATAATTGTCACTCTTAGATTAGCTTATAACTTATTTTTAGTAGAAGTATGTCATATCTCTATAATTTTATGGATCAAATTAGCTAACAAAATACATACATGGTGACTAAACTAACCAACAAAAGACACATACGAAGATCAAATTGAATAAAAAATTATTTTTCAATATATTTTTGTAATAATTTGATACACTCCGGAAATAATCAGCTAAGGGCTACTATTATAATACACTAAAAAGTCCTACAACCCACATTTTGAATCCAACGGAAGAGCTCAAGTAAAGTCCAAAATGACCAATACCTTAGAATATAGAAATGGTGTTGTGAACATATCCTAGAATTACCTTATTTTGTTGCGTTTTTGAGTGAAGAGAGAATATTCTTTTAATAACTATATTTTCTTTTTTTGCGTACACGATAAAGGAAAATTGACCTCAAGTTTGGATAGGCAGGAAATGGCTTTAGATCCTGCGTCACGTGCATAAAGTTGGGCTTTCGTGGTCGGGTCACGTTTGGAAAAGAACGTTGGTGTTTTCACTACCAATGTTTTTTAATAAAACACCAAAAATCTCAGTAGTTAACTACCGTCGGTTTTCTAGTTATAACCCAGCAGTAATTAATTACTGGTGGGGTGTTTTTGATCTTACATGTGTTATTAGGAAGTTTTGGATGTTAGAAAAGCAATTTTCTTTGAAAAAAGACGTGTGGTTTAACGTCAAAGAATGATGGGCCGAGCTTTTTGGAGTAAAGTTGCTAAGTGGATTATCATGATGGACTTTCTTTCTAGCTTATATTTTGACTATTACTTTTCCCACCCCACCCATTTCTCACGCTCCCTGTAAATTTTACAAAAATATCTATGAGGTTTTCAGATTTTAAAATCCGAAATGATTTTTCACTAATTCGGATTTAATAATCTGCCGTATCTATAGATAATAATAAAGCAAGGTTAGTTTTTCGGCAAGTATGACATTCGTCATCTTCTAAGAGCATGCTTATTTGATACTCTTTTTAACTATTGCTTAATAAGGAAACTATTGTATTTCTTTATTTTTTTATTTATTATTTTTTAATCTACCAAGAGTAACATTGGTATTTGTCTATACTTGTTACACATTTATTAATTTTTTTCTTTTTTAAAAAATCAACATTTTTCCCTTTCATTTGCACCGAAACTATCTTGGAAGTTGGAACTTTCAACTTTGAAACTACCAAAATTATATTGGCATGTAGGAGTATGTTTGATTTTGAATGTGTAAGTGGAGTTATAATGAAATGCTTTAGGTTCCAATGTACAACGACCCAATTGAGTGCTCTTGCTGACAAGTACATTGAAAATGGAAAGTCCTCTGGTCATCTAGCCTTATTTTTGTGCTTGACATCGTTCACATTCTTCCTTTTTTATGCTTCTATTTTTGTTCCACATCATAAGGGTGTAACGGTTCGGTTTGGATTGGTTTTCAGTCAAAAAAATATTTGAATCGATGAAACCTTCATCGGTTTGGATTGGTTCGGTTTTCACTGTTTATCAAAAAAGAAACCGAACCAAACTAATCGTTTTGCTTCGGTTTGGATTGGTTCGGTTGATCGGTTTATTTAAAAATACAATTAAAAAAATTCATATTCTCACAAAATATTTCATAGAACTTTGTATAATTGTATTTCGTATTTTGTTTTTTCATGTTCTCTATTTTTCAAACAATTTTTTATGACTAATCTTACTCAATATTTCATACATATGATCCAAGATTCATTTATCCATCATTCTTCAAAAACAACTTCATCAAACTCAAATATTTCAATCAGTCATGATCCATACATGCATCATTCATCAACAAACACAAAAATTCCAAAAAGAACATCCTAAAATTAAACATAGTCAAAATAACAAATCCATGCAAACTGAAATTAAACATCCTGATATTTAAGCATCATGAAATAATGGTCGCCATGAGTATAAATCAATGGCATAAACATGATAAAATTAACCAAGAGATGAACGATCTCAGCGGTGATCGGTGACGATGAACAATGGGTTTGGTGTGGTTGACGACTAGGGTTTCTTTTCTAGTACAAAAGAAAGAGTCCGACTGATGAGAGGAGATGAAGATGACAGAAAGTGATTGGATTAAAAAATATTTTATGTTTAATTTTGGGCCTAACCATAAGTTGTGTGAGGTAGGATAATATTAGTAAAATAAGGAGTGTGGTTATCATCGGATTGGTTCATCGGTTTCACGGATCTCGAAATGAAAAACCATGAACCAAACCAAACTAGATCGGTTTTGATTGGTTAGGATCGGTTTCAAACCGAACCAAACAAGGTCGGATATTTTTTCACTTTGGTTCGGTTTGGACTTTCGGTTTTATTGGTTTTGTCCGAACCACTTACACCCTAATCATAACCTTCAGCCCTGGATACAGCTTCCCTCCATTTAACAAGGTTTCCATTTCATTTTTGTTACTTTCTTCTTTAAATTTTACTGATACTTTATTTTAATTCAGTTTTATTAATTTTTTGGTTATCTCTCATCTAGGTGTTGGCAGATTGCAAAATGGAAGATTGTCTATATCCATGATTGAAGGTTTGTCTCTTACTATTATTACTCTTCTTCTTCCATTTTGGGGTCTTCTAATGGTGAATATTGTTTTCTAAAATGGGATTGCATGTTCAATAAGGTAATAGAAAGTAATTTTCATTTCTCTTATCTATAAGCTTTGGCTTTCTCTTATCTATTATCAACAATTTGACCATTCTTTGAAAAGGTTAATATATGTATATTTTTTCTTTTTAGCAAAATATATGTCAATGAAAAACTCTTTTTCTCATTATTATTTTTATGGTATCAATTGTTTGCGGTTCTTTGTTTACCTGTTTTTTGGGTACATGTAACTGAGCTTGGTTAATGTTATACTACATACATTTTAGTAATATCTTTGGGCTTTATTTACTATTGCAATATAATTAGTAGTATATTTGCCAAAAAAATAAATATAAATTTTCATTAATCTGTCAAGTTAGTCCAGCGGCGAAGCTAACATAATTTTTATGAGGAGGCCAAATATAAACAAAAAATATAATATATTTTAAAAAATAATATATTAAACTTAATCAATAAATAAAATAAATTTACAATAATTTTTACTTATATTTAATGAAACGACAACGAAGAAAATAAAATCTGAAAATAATTATGTATAAAAGTTGAGCTCTGTGAAGTTTTAATAAGTCAAATTTATCTATAATTGACATTAAACTAAATAAATTATTAATATTTTATTAATATCATCCCTTTTTAAACCAACAAAATTGTTTGGAGTAGCCAAGTAAAAAAATAATGGGGTAGCTACTTACAAATCTATACTAATTATTGAAGTTTTTTCTCTCTTTTGGGGTAGCCAATGCTACCCCATCCATATGCAAGCATTCGCCCCTGAGTTAGTCCATCAATTCCTTTTATGAAATCAATTGAATTTTGAAATATAATTAAAAACATTTAAATGATTGTAAGTTTGTAGGTCTTTTAAACCTTCATTGATGCATTATTGTATTCTTTTTTCTTGAATGATTTTGGTTCAATTTAACAAACCGAAGGATGATGCTTCATTTTTTATTTTTTTTGAAGAAGGATGCTTCATATTGTTAATGAAAATGTTGCCATTTAATGAGAAGTGACTGTCATAATTAGTTGGTTTAATCAACCTAATTTCATTCTCTTGATTTTCTTTCTCTTACTGCTAGAACACCTCATGTCTCCCAGTGCATCAACGCTAGAGATTCCTAAAGAGAACAATTTTATGCCAATCAACTACTTTTTGAAAGTCGTGGACAATTTCTGGAATTTGGTGAATGAGATTGCTTTCTATGAGGAAACTCGATTGTTTTTTATTAATCTCCTGTTATATTTGTTGCTCTATCTCTGTTATGGAACTCAAGCAAATGTCTTCACAAAGTGGTTGAGAGTGTGCTAAGAATCCAGTAATTTTGGTTATTAATGATTGTGGTCTCAAGTCCAATTTTGATGTGAATATTGGTTTTTTTATTGTAGATGAAGAGATAAATGCCGACATGGTTAGTTTAGCTAAACTTTATAAGACTGCAGTTACGAAAGTTGAATGCATGATGTGATCCATGTTTATGTTTCATAGACTTCTACATTTTCTATGAAACACCAAGAGTAAAGCACATTATTTGGAGAGTGAATTTATTGTTTTTTTTCTCTAAAAAATTATTGTTTTTTTGTCAAGTTAGATGTTGTGGTAGGGATTTTTATTCACATTGAAACATTGGCTCATGTAATATTTTTTTTTAGAGATATATGTAATGACAAATTCACACACACAAGCGGAGAGGTTGAAGTTCGAATCTCAACCACAATGTATGTTCTAACAATTGTAACATTTTTACGAATTGATTGATTTAATTATAAGCGTTGAAGTTACAAAATTAAATTTGTGTTTGAAACTTTCTTGTCATATTGCTATTTTATATTTTTTTTTACAAATATTGCTATTTTTATAACTCGCTAAATTTTAACTATAAAGTAGTATAACTAAAAAAATTAAATAACTAGAAAATACAAAGAACAATTAGAGGTTGAATAGATTTAACATAAAGGTAAAAGATAAAATCAATTTTAATTTTAGACTTATATATTTCTTTTTTGAAGGGTTTATATAATTCTTTTTAAATCGAGGTAAATTACATACAAGATAAAATATTTTATATGAAAGTTTATATTTTGTATGGAGTCATTATATTGTTAAATAAAAAATATTTATTTGATGCTATTTTTTTTATTAAAGTGCTTAAATTATCATTAACTTTTTTTTTAGTAATCTTAAACTTTAATCTACATTGTGTATATTTTCAAAACATATGTCCCGTGCTCCCCGTGCGATGCACGAATTAACACACTAGTACTTATGTATAATCAGCAATCAGAACCTCTTTTATTTCAACAATTTTGAATTTTGCTTTTAAAAACAACCAAAAAACCAAGTAAAAAAATGCTAAAAACCTATCAAATAAAATCATAAAAATACCACAAAAAATTCTAAAAATCAAATAAAACTAATGCAATTTTTTTTCCGGGTTTTTCTAAGAATATGAAAAATAAAATAAAAATAAAAATGGGTCTAAACGATGAAATTTTGAGGGGCGGAGTCCCGTAAATAGTCTCTTCTACGGGAGTCTTGATCCTTGATTTTTTCCTGATTCTCTGTGAAAGTTTCGGAGCAATCAGATCAAGTAGTCTGAATATCGTTTTTTTGACCGGGAACAACTAACAATGATCTAAAACTAAGATGATAGTTAGGAAGATTAATATTATTCTTAAATTGGTTATCCATGTTACAAACAAGTTCAGAATTAGCGTTGATACAGTTCGGATTATATAATTCGAACTGTTTTTCCCTTGAAAAGGAGTGTTTAGGGGTGTTTGAATTCTATAATCCGAAAAATCAAACAATGCGCCTTATTTTTGAAGGTTTTTAGATTATAAAATCCGAATTGATATAACTCAGTTCAAATTTTAAAATTTAAAAATCACAGGGACATTTTTAAAAAAAAGTTATAGTCCATATTTTACATACCAGTTTAGATAGATTTTCTATAAAGTGCAAAAGGAATCTCAACCTATTTCTTCGCTTTCTTTGATATTTTGGTGTCACTTTTACATTTCCTATTGAATTTATGATGACAAATACTTGATCATCATCCCTCAAAAAAAAAAAAACGTGATCATCAAAAACTGATCGCGAAGGAGCGCATCACTTTCGTGAAGGAAAGTGCCAAAATAAAATAAGATAATCGCATTGGTTGAATTTATTTTTTGCCTTTAAGTCACATGAAAAATCTTGTATGGACACAATATTATTTAGATACTCTTACATTAAATGAGCAAAATTTAAAAAAATTATTTAATCACATCAATTGGCATTATTTAATTTTATTCTTTTTATTTTTTTTTGGTTTTGTATATGTGGCCAAATATATTTATTTGAGTTTGTATTCAACAAGTATATACCTCTAAAGCACGATGGATAATGAATATCTGTATAATAAAGTATATTTTTTATGAGCTATTTTTTTTGACAAAATTTCTTATGAGCTATTTAAAATTACTTTATTTGCCTGACCAAAAAAAAAATTACTTTATTTTAAAAGAAATAATATATATAAACACTCTTTCATCTTGTTTGTTTCAAACACTCCTTCAATTTACTAGTTATATTTGTTACTTTTTTTATATAAAAAAAATATACACGTCTTCATTAATAAATGATGGATGCCGTCTTCCTGTGAATTTATCTCGGTTGAAAAAGATATTGTATTATATATATAGAGGTCGGGGTTCGAACCCCAATTTTATTTATCGGCTTTTCTTATAAACAAATCACGCCAACCTCGTGAATTTTAGGGAAGCAATTGTTTTAGATTGATTCGATGTCTATAAATTATGTACTTGTTAGGTCAAAAGTATTCTCGTTGCAACATGCTATTGGAACAAGTCCATAAACATTGGATTCGTCCAATCTCATCGTTGCTTAATCAACGATTAGTTAGAGTTCTTTCATTTCATAATGTCTCTGCAACATATAACACATCATTTACCGGCCTCATCAACTCCAACGACTCCACATATGTCTATAAAAGACACAATTCATCACAAATGCAATATACACAACTTCTATTCTTTCAATACCTCTATCGACCAACACTTTTTACCAGTGAAAAATTATTACTAATAAATATTTTTAATATTATTATGTAAATAAGCGACAAAAAGACACATAAGACAGGATATAAAGAGTGTTTTAGAGTGTGGTAGCAGGAGTATGTGATATTGTTGTACCTCAACAAAGAAAACGCGTGCGTATGAGGAAGTGGATAAGGATTGAGAATTGGTTGGTACGGTACTTGGTAGCGGTAACTGGTAATTAGTAAATGCGACACTGAACAGGGAACACTAGCACATTCTTATGGACGGCAAAAAAATTAATAAAAAAAAGCCATTGATCATATTACCTTACATGCGAATCCTTAAACTCTCTGAACTGAGTCAACGGTCTTTCTTTGTTAGTAGGGGTTTTGTTTCGAAATTGGAAGGAATCCTTAAACTTTAAGAATTGTATCCTCCTATGCTATCTAAAGCAGCCAGCCCTTGTCTAAAAAATATCTTCCAAACTAAAGTCAAGTGGCTGCGACCTGACAATAACACACGACCAACCCAACCCAACCAAAGGAAACCGACAGAATCAGTTTACAAAATAATAAAATATAAATCCACTTGCATGTTGCTTAGTAGATTAAGACAGTGACACCATGAGAAAAATTTAATAGTAAAAGTTGGAATCGAAGACAATGTTGCTGCTGCTGCTGCTGCTGCTTAACAGGCAACAACAACAATAATCATTCTATTCTCTATCCTTTACTTCCTCCTCCGATCTCCGTTCTATGAATCCTCCTCCAACCATGGATATGCCGATCATGCACGACAGCGACCGTTACGATTTTGTTCGAGATATTGGATCAGGGAATTTCGGTGTAGCACGACTCATGAGAGATAAACACACCAAAGAACTTGTTGCTGTCAAGTATATCGAACGTGGTGATAAGGTTTAATTCCATCATTTTTAGTATTTGTTTTCCGTTAATTACTATGTTTGGTTGTTATTCATTCACGATGACGTATCATATATGATGATGATGATGATATTAGTTGAGTTTCTGTTTTTGTTTTTGTTTGTTTCCTGTTCCGGAAATTTAGGGAAAATGTTTCTTGTTTTTACTGATTCAATCTGAATAATAATATCATCCTTGTATAGTTGTATTCATTCAATTCAATTATTATGAAACACACAAAAGGAGTTTATGTAGGTCATGAATAACAACAACACCTAGCTCAACTAACTGACAACTACTTATAACTAATTACAGAATTAGTTAACTAGCTTATCTATAAGTAGGAGCTAATAGCACTGCTAACTAATCAATTCAAAATGCCAAAGCTCGTCTACCAATAATTATTATACACAGTGCACTATTTTTTTTTTTTTTTTTTGCGTTTTATTCTCCGTTTTCCAAGTAAACGCAAGTTCTGGTAATCCATAGTCTGGTCGCAGGGTTATTAAAGTCTAGTCAAGAATTATATCAAATTGGGTTAACTAGGAATTATAAAGAATTGGTTGCTCACTTTCCTCAATCCGAAAGTTTAGGTAGATTTTAGGTTTACATACTCGCAATAGAGTTTTGAACAAGGAAAGGAAGTTTGGTGTTCCAAACTGTACTTTTGGTTTAAGTATGATCTTTTAATTCAACTTTTAGTGTGGAATATTTGTTGCTAGTTTCTTTATAATTTTGGTTGATAGAGTGTGAGACTCATTTTCCTCGAATCATGTTATTGTGCATCGCAGATTGATGAAAATGTTAAGAGAGAAATAATCAATCACAGGTCTTTGAGACATCCTAATATTGTCAGGTTTAAGGAGGTTGGTATCTTTATTATGTTTCTAAATCCTTCATGTCAAAAGGAGGATATTTATATTTACGGAAAATGTTCTGTGAAATTCACTCAGGTCATTTTAACACCTACGCATCTGGCCATTGTAATGGAATATGCATCTGGAGGAGAAATGTTTGAAAGAATCAGCAGAGCAGGACGTTTTACTGAGGATGAGGTCCATATACAACTAGTTTACTTTCCCTACACCTCTCATTCTTTGAGAAGAATTTGTACCGGTTATTTCGTTTAACTTGTTAACCCAATGGTATGTTGCAGGCTCGTTTCTTCTTTCAACAGTTGATATCCGGTGTCAGCTATTGTCATTCAATGGTAATTGAGCTCCTCTCCCATCCCCACTATCCGATATGAATTGTGTTTAAACTACCTTAGAATGTAGTATAGTTAATGTACTAATGTACCAATCTTGTTAGTA
The DNA here is from genome assembly GCF_051527215.1 of Medicago sativa. Classification (NCBI taxonomy): domain Eukaryota; kingdom Viridiplantae; phylum Streptophyta; class Magnoliopsida; order Fabales; family Fabaceae; genus Medicago; species Medicago sativa. Next base: position 9,853,584 of record NC_140753.1, read on the forward strand.
TTATGTCTGATGCATCAATCTTATGTATAATTTGTCTCCTCATGAAGCAAGTGTGTCACCGGGATCTGAAGTTGGAAAACACTTTGTTGGATGGAGATCCAGCACTTCATTTGAAGATCTGTGATTTTGGATACTCCAAGGTAAGGGCTTATTTGTTTATAAAGATTTCCGTTGTTTGAGTCTGTGCTTTACATATTTTACTGCGATTGGTGTGCCGTGGTCGAGTAGTTTTTACCTTATAATTTTTTTTTTTTTCATGAATGTTATTGCACCTCTGTGAATTGCGACAACTATTCAGGCTCCTTAAAAACTAGCATTCCTCCAAATTACTTTTTGCATCTGATTGTCCTTCTTTACTTTTCTTATGAATTCCTTTTATTTATGTCGTAATTTTTTTGGTACATTGCAATTAAAATAGAGCTTCATGTGTAAATGCAATGACACCCTATGTCCTTGAATTTTTCGATCATCCTTTTCATGAATTCAATTTTCTTTTGGCTTGTTAGCACCTTCATATTCATTTTTCCCAAATGAATTGGGACTTCTCATGTATAGATCACTTATTATTCTCTTTCATTTCAAATAAATTGAGTTGTTTAGATCAATTTCTTCTATTTTTAGAAATCTAATATATCTTTTTCTTTTTTTGAACAAGAGAAATCTAATATATCTTGTTCTTGGCAGTCTTCGGTTCTTCATTCACAACCAAAGTCAACTGTGGGAACTCCGGCTTATATTGCCCCAGAAGTACTGCTGAAGCAAGAGTATGATGGAAAGGTTAGAGTCATTAGTTTATGGTCTTGTTCTTTTTCTGTATAGTATTTCTTTCATAATTTGCAAAGAAAAATTTGTGAGATAGTATATAAGAAGCTACATCAAATGATATGTCTAGACTCTTAACAATGACTAATTTTCTTTTGTGGTTGTCATTTTCACACAATTCATGCCCTTTTAAGGTTGCTAGTATGCATTTTGAGTATCTTAATTGATTTCTTTAATGTTTCCATAAATTTGATATCAGGTTGCAGATGTATGGTCATGTGGAGTAACCTTATACGTGATGCTAGTGGGATCATATCCTTTTGAAGATCCCGATAATCCAAAGGACTTCCGGAAGACAATTCAGGTTGATCAGATATTAAGCTGTTTGCATGTTTTCTTTATGCGCCTCTGATTGTGTGAGCCCGACTGGTTTTGGTTGGTTCCCTGCAGAGGGTTCTCAGTGTCCAGTATTCCGTTCCAGACTTTGTTCAAATATCTCCTGAATGTCGTGAAGTTATATCAAGAATCTTTGTTTTTGACCCTGCAGAGGTAATTTCTATTTTCTAATAACTCACTTGTATTTAAATATCACTTGACGAACACTATACAGCTCCTGAAGAATTTTGTGAAATAGATGCATTTTTTTACGCTACCAATCCACCTGCTGTTTAACAATCCAAAAATTCTTCTCTTGGTAGGATATTCCACTACTAAATAAGTCAAGAGGATTTCTTTGAGCATATCTTGTGATTTCTGAATATGTCCATTAATTTTGATTTTTGATGCTATCTTTGTCTGTTTCAGCCTGGTTTGAAGTTATGAACCCATATTTATTTATTTATTTTAAATGCTATGAACCCATCTTAGTTTAATTTATTTGTTGCTTACAGGTTTCGTCATTCTGGCTTGCTTTTGTTACCAAGTTAGAATTTCAATATTTACTCTGCACATAGTATCAAGATCTTGTTTTGGATTTAGATACTACAATAGATTCAATTTCTTTTCTTTGTTGTTTTATTTTGTATTAAGTGAACTGGTTAGTGAACTCATGGAGATTCCACAAATTTACGCAGACTCTTGAGTTTAGCAACCTTGAGTATATCTACATATATTAATATTATACTGTTTCATTTTCGAGGTCCTGCACTTCTTTGGTTCTATGTGTAGCATTTTTAAAATGTATTGTTCATAGTTGCATCCATTACTACATAATAAAAAAAAAATCGTGATTATAGGCAACAGGGAAAAATGTTGATTGCAAATTATTAACTGAACCTCATGATTATATAAGAACATAATAGGGATTATTAACTTCCATTCTTGCTAGTTTATTTGAATCTTAAGAATCTGGATATTAATGTTGCAGAGAATCACCATTCCAGAAATATTGAAAAATGAATGGTTTCTGAAGAATCTTCCTGCTGACTTGGTGAATGAAAAGTTAACGGATAACCAATTTGAAGAGCCAGATCAGCCCATGCAGAGCATAGATACAATCATGCAGATCATTTCAGAAGCTACCGTACCAGCAGCTGGGAGCTATTTAGACCAGTTTATGCCTGATAATGATACGGATGATGATATGGATGATATGGACTCTGACTATGAACTTGATGTAGATAGCAGTGGGGAGATTGTATATGCCATATAATTTAATTATCATCGAGACCGCAAACTGAAAAGAGAGCTTTATGGTCTTCTCAGCATCAAGGATAAAGAAAAAATTCCGTGACTATTTCATGCAGACTGGTTGATGCACAAAGTTCATCACGTTGATTTATATGTTGTATGCTTATTTGGAACATCCATTGTCCACAACATTTATCAGTATCACTTTTGTGAGTCGAGCAACATGTTTTTTTTATGTATAGGGATCATCTCTATTTCTCAAAAGATGGTTTCACTACTATGATTTAGGGTGTATAATAACATAATTTTAGAATTTGTTGCATAATTAAGTTTTTATACACCAAAAATCATGATAATGAAGCTCTCCATTTCTTTTCACAATGGAGAGGACTTGTACTCGTTTTGTACATTCTAAAAGGGTTGTTGGCTGAGGAGTCCTCAGTGAGGATAACGTTCATTACCTTTTTGCTCTCTTGTTGAATACTTTGTTATATTTATACACATTATCCTTGGTTGTGGCCTGCAAGTTAAGGGAAATATTGTTTGAATTTCACTGCACATGCACACATACTTTCATGACCTTCTACCTAGAAGTTCTTGTGTTTATCCTAGTAAATCTTACTCTTGTACGCCATATTTGGTTAATCACAATTTCCGTCGGAATGTTTCTGTATCTGTACCTCTTTTTATGCTTCAGTGCATGCTAAATGCAACTAAGATGGATGCGATCACAATTCTACAATCTATATTAGTAGAAATGGGGTGGACAGTACAAAAGTTTTACCTCCTGAACTAAGATAAATTAGTTTTGTTCCTTCTAGGACATATAGTTGAAGGGTTAAAAAATTCAACCAAGGAGAACAGGTCCTTATTTCCCATCTAAACTCTGTAAAAAATTCAAACCGAAAAGTTAAATATTTAGTTCTATGCTGATGTATTCCATCTAATTCCATTTCACTTTATCTAATTCCTATCTCACTTTATTGTAATTGGCTACTGGCCATAATCCAATAACATACATAACACAATGAAACTGAACCAAACAATCAAAAAGGGATACTTTGACCCCTCAATCTGCAAACAAGTATTTTGGAGTACTGTAATTCTGATGTACATAGATCCTATTTTCTCTTCAAATGAATGAGAAAATATGGTGCTAGTTTGTTACAGAATAATAGTCATGCTACAACACATGGAGTTATCTTTTAGGCCACATAGAGTATATTACATGTACAGTGACACCAACTCCTGCTTTGTTCACTAGAGTTACATGGACAAGATTATGATAAATAGGAAAACATGTGTAGCAACATTGCTTACATGTTCAATATGACTTCAAGTCACTTTTTTCTACGTGAAGCAACACTCAGGAACGAGTTCCATGAAGCCAATTTAAGTTAATCTCGACTTTAGGCATATCTATCTTCAGATTGGGAATGTTGGGAAAATGTTCCCATAGGGCAGCACCTTCTTCATCACAGATCACATGTATTTCATGCTTTACATTTCCAAAATTGATGACAGAATAAGGAAGTTCACTCAAGTTTGAGCAACCCTTCATGTAGAACTTCTCAAGCTTTTTCAAGTCACCGATATCGTTCGGTAATTTTGAAAGACTAACACAGTCTGAGATGTCAAAACATCGTAGCTTGTTAAGGCCGCTGACAGATTCTGACATCTCTACTAAATCAGAACAGGAACAAAGCCTTAGCACTTCCAAATTCTCCAACTTCTCAATATCTTGAGGAATTGCAGAAAGCTTGTGACAGTTTGTGATACTTATCTTCTTCAATGTAGTAATGTTAGAGAATCCATCAGGCAATTTAATCAAATCATTACAATAGTCAATGCTCAACTCCACTAGATTTGGCATAGCATCTGAAATTTGGATAGAACAGTTTTCAAAAGCATCCCTTGTATTGCACATATGAAGGGATAATTTTTGCAGATTCTTCAATATGCATAGGTAAGGGACTGACACCTTCTCCAACCTTATTCTTTTCAAGTTTGATACAAACCCAAGTAGCTCAAACTTCATTAACTCAGAACGATGGAAACCGTAATTTGTGACTATTAAAACTTTCAGTTTGCTCATTTTGTCTGTGAAATCCGGCAATGAGTACTGGTCAGACTGAAGATTCAAAACCAGAACCTCAACTTCATCAGGTTGCATGTCACACCAATCAGAAGAAAATGTTTCATCTGTAAAAACAACTTATATCAAAATAAGCATTGAAGGTGATGTATGACAAGTGAATGAGTATTACATATTGCAGCCTCTGTTACAAAATAGTTGTCATTTAATGATTTTAGTTTATTTAAATTTTTTGTCACTTTCAGAAAATAAACAAAAACTAATTGCTTGAGTTTAATCTAACTTTATTCTTATCTTTTAATACTTTCTATCAAGTGAGGTGCAAGAACATTGCAAGAGTGAACATATAATCCAGTCAAATGAACTCAAACTTTGTGAAACCTTTGGCAAAATCTTTTGAAGACAATTATTTTGTAACAAATGGAATTCATTTGCAAGTGTGCATATGATTTAGACATAGAAACATACCAGTTGAAATAGACAATATCCGGGCAGCAACCTTTAGTTGTTTCTGTTTTACGAACATTCCGGCGACGAATGAGTGCACTCGACTAAAGATTCCTTGCTGATTTGGTCCTATCCACCAATCAGGGCGATTATCTCCATTCAAGTCAATGATCAGTCTTTTTCTCTCTTCAAATGATTCCCCTTTGCTTTGATGGATTGCCAGTTCTCTGAGGAGATCATGCATCATGACATAGTGGTTATTGTAGTACATGTCTGTTTCTGTTGCAACTTTCCTGTACAACTACCATAATTTAGTAACTGAGGGAAGAACCAAAACAAGGGCAAGACAAATAATCTACTATATTTGATAGGATAGTTTCACTTATTTGCTTTATAATAACAAGAACCAAAAAGATATTGTTTACCTTGTAGCGATGACATTAATCAAGTTTCTGGTGATTAAATCATGGACAATGGCCATTGCATGTGTACCATCTTCATCTAGGTTATGCAATTCTGCCCACATATCAATGAGGACAGTAACAGGAATCCTCTGGTCTTCAGGAAATAGTCCCATATCCATGAAGCACTCCTTCTCCTTGATATCCTCTAACATATCCAAACTTTGTTGAAGGTAACAAAGCAAGTCAGTGCTATTAGACTCGAGAATGGATTGATTCTTTAAACGTTCCTTCATTTTTTGCCATGTTACAAAAGGCTGCTTACGAAGTGATCCCGCAGTGACCTGAAGCGCCATCGGTGAACCCTTACAGGCTTTCACTATCTGTGCGTAGAAGCAAAATCAGCGAGTAACATCAACGGTTTGGGTAACTAACTTGTATGCAATTGTATACTAACAAGGGGCTGTTTGGATTGACTTAAGCAGTCTTATCTACTGGTATAATCACTTTTGAGACTGTTTGAATTAACTTATTTGAGCTTATCTACTGGTATAATCCCTTTTGAAACTGTTTGTGAGAGGATACGAAAACAGCTTATAGCAATTATATGAAAACAATTCAACTTTATGTTATCTTTTGTTATAAAAATAGACACTTATACGATAATCGCTTAATTAAGTTGTTTATTTAAACAGGGCCCTAGTCAGTTGACAGCTTTGAAAACTAATTATGTGTTTTTATTCATAAATAATTTGTTTATATCCCATAGTAGAAGATTTAACATAACAAATAAACCATAAATTTCTGCCTTGTTGGTCACCATATAATCATGTCTCATTGGTGCAATCAAAATTTAGTTGGAATGAAGAGAAAGAAGTACCTCATGGACAAGTTTTTTATCAGGCATGTTGTCATTTGATTGAGCAAAGTGAAGGAAAAGGGACACTGCATGATCATGATCAAGTGGATCCAACTGGTATGGGGCGCCAAATCTTCTAAATGCAACCCTTGAAGTCACCAAAATCTTATAATCTGGCATTTGGAATTTGAACCTCTCAACAAGGCCTTCTGAGCCAGGCCAAACATCATCCAAGACTAATAATATTGGATTTCTCCCAACTTGCCTCAGCAGAAGTCCCAATCGGTTAATTGCGTCTTCGTCGGTTTGAAATTCAGGCACCCGAAGTCCACAGTGTTCAAATAGTGTTTGTACAATGGTCTTCAAGTTGGGAGTTTTTGAGACGGTGACAAAGAAGATGTTTCCACCAAACTTGCCTAGTCAAAATAAAATAGCTTTCAAAATCAAGGAGACTGGATTGTAATGAAATGACGCACAATGGATTGTAATAAAATGAAGCAGAACAAAATAAAATAAAGATGACAGAATGAACAACATAATGTCTCATTCTATTCCATCCAATCCAACCATAACAAGAGGTTAGATGCTATTTCAAATTAAATGCATCTCATACAAGACTACTAACTAAACAAGCAAGTAAGTTCACAAGATTAAGGTCATGTTTTGATAAACAACTTAAGCGCTTATCATATAAACACTTGTGTACAAGCTATATCTATGACAAAAAATAAAGTAAAGTCAAACTATTTGTCGCATACACTAGAAGTTGTTTTCAAAAGACCCTATGAAGCTTCGTTGTTCCCTGGGATTGGCTGCGCCAGTACAGACCAAGGGACAGTCTCATGCAGACAGTTTCTATTGGATGTAAATAAGCTAAAAATATTTTGTTGACATGTTATAAGTTGTTTGTATAAGCCCTCTTAAATAGTCTCACAAAGTGTTTATGCCAGCATATAATCTCAAATAAGTCAATTCAAATAGATAACCCTAAAAGAGTAGCAATAATTTAGTGGAAAAAAGAGAAGCAGTTAGTTAGTTACTACCTTTGACTTGTGGATTCCAACACAGTTTCTTAGCAAGAGTGCTTTTACCAGATCCACCCAAACCAGTCAAAACAAGTACAGAAACACCATCTTTCAATAATTGAATCTTCAACTTATTCAAAGGCTCATCAACTCCCATACACTGAGGCTCTTCAGGAGCACCACACAAACCCCTAATTTGATTCCCATCAAACTGACCCAAATTCTCCTTTCTCATCAAAATCTCAAGTATTCCATCCACCTTATTCAAAACCTTCATCAAATCTCTTTTATTCTCAACTGGAACATCAACAGACAAGTGTCTCTGAAGCCTGTCATCTTGCTTCTTAAGCTTTCCTTGATAACGTGGAAAAGAAAGAAAGTTCCAGAGAGTAAGTTTCTTACTTTTTCTTACAAGCTCTTTACCTTCTCTTATATGAGTCTCTAATTTTTCTATCTCTTTTCTGGGTTGATCCAAATAATCATTCACACTTTTCATTTCTTCAACCAAAGGAGCCAAAGCATTCAAAGTTTCTATGTTCCTTTCAAGAGTAGGACCAAATTCAATACCTTTTTTGATTGTTTGAAGAGCTTTCTTCACCACCTCTCCCATCACAGCTCCACTTAATGCATCCGCCATAACTACACACAGAAGTAGAACACAAACCTTATTAAGATTGCAACTCTTGTGTTTGTAACAACCAAAGTACTCTTGTGTTTCCTTTTTGTTATTGTGGAATTAAATGTTTTGTAACAAAACTACAACTATGATAAGATATTTATAGCAAAAATGTTTCGTTGACTTATAATTTTTGGTCTTGTTATTTACAGTATATTTTATCAAAAGACAATAGACATGTATATGTTTTTTTTTTTTTACAAAACACGTATACGTATATGGTTATTGGTTGGTAGTTACTAGGTAGTACTTGATTTTGAAAGAAAGAAGTTACTTGGTATAGTAGTTAGTTTGTTGCTTCTAATGGTTTAATACCGCGTTTAAACTAAATAAAACTTTCCATAAACAAATCACACAAATAACTCTACACATGTTGAATTTTTTTATTTTTTAACAAAAAGGGAAGAAGAAAAAAAAAACAAGGAAAAGACCCAGGTGGAACAAATTCAACACTTATGACATCTGCTAAGAGGATAGATGTCATATTATGATGGATTTCATACAAAATAACAAGACTACTATCTCTCGGGGCACCTTTTTAGCTAGGAATTAGCTCCAGCGTTACCATCACGTAAATTATGTCGTAAACTAACAACCCAATCTCTACGAAGAAGGTGTTTAATGATCGTTATCAAATTTATGTACTTGTGATATACATTCAGATCATTTTGGATGAGGTCAACAACAGTAGTTGAATCAGAGAGGCACATCACATGCTTAAATCCAGTATCCCAACCCAACTTCAAACCATGATATAACCCAAAATCTCAGCATGGAGAATGCAAGGTCTACATTAAGAGCTACTGAATCCATAATAGGTCGTTGCTAACTGATTATATGTCCATACTGAATCCATACTAGGCTGACTATATATGGTTCGAACTGATTATACGTCCATACTGAATCCATACATTAAGAGCTATTGAATCCATACTAGGTCGTTGCCTACTAATTTTCTCAAAGAAACCATGCAAAAAAGGACTTGTATTATCACGAATAAGACCACCAAAACCTCTCAAGTTGGAACCGAGGAACACACTGCCATCAACATTAAGAGCTACTAAATCCATACTAGGTCCTTGTATACGGACCATACGTGCATGCGTTGAACACTGTGAGAGTTAGAATAAGCAAAAAAACTCAAGACATTATGTAGAGATGATAACACTTGAGTGTCAATTTCTTGGACAAAATGCTTGATATCCTCAAAGATACATTTGTTGCGAGAACACCAAATCTTCCACATGATAATGGGATGAGGCTAGTATCTGAAATAAATTATTTCATCCAAGTACACAAATTATCTTGAGAAGACATAAGGACTACACGTCCTTGACACGCAGACAAGAAAACAAAGCATGTAACATATCTTCCCTACATTGATTACAAATAAGGCATAAGTTAGAAGAGATAAGATTAAGAGACAAAAGGACCACACGTCCTTGGCACGCAGACAAGAAAACAAAGCATGTAACATATCTTCACTACATTGATTACAAATAAGGCATAAGTTAGAAGATATAATATTACGAGACAATAAAACGGACCTGAAGAGAGCAGAGTCGTGGCACAATTGCCACAAGAAGAATTGAATATTTGAAGGAACACAAAGACGCCAAATCCAATTCCAACTTTATTTCCCGAACAATGAAGTATGGGCTCCCATTAACCACTGGTAGCCTTCTCGAACAAAGTATATGCCAGATGTACAGTTGGTCCACACCCACACATCAGGAATGTCATGCACAAGAAAAGGAGGAGCCGAATTAATCATATTAATAATGTTGGTGGGAAGTATGTAACATAGGCGAGAAAGTTTCCAATCATTCCCATCAACAAGATCCATGATACTCCAGTTCATATCATGGTAGTGAATGTAAGGCACACGAGTACATAGAGGTTCCTTATCTAGCCAAGGACTATACCAAAATCTAGAGTTATCATCCCACAATTTGAATTGAAACCCATCTTTAAAGAGCTCAATAGTTTTGACAATAAAGTTTCAAGTAGGAGATCCCTTTCAAGTAGCAGCATTTAAGACCAAATTTTCCCCCAAGTAAATATCCTTAAACATCTTGACCCATAATTTATCTTCAGAGTTAATATCCCACACCAACTTGCCAAGGAGAGCCACATTCTGGAATCTAGAAATGTGAATACCAAGGCCACCCAATTTCTTGTGACAAGTCATTTTATACCAACTAACCAAATGAATCTCTTTGTCGTCTGATCCCTTCCATACAAATCTACATGCAACTTTATCAAATTAATCACAAATAGATTGAGGATACCACTGAATTTACATCCCATAAGAAGGTATAAAGTTTTTTTGAAGAAGCTAAATAGCCCGCTCAAATTGGCACCGAGAAGAATCGAACTTGAGACCTTGAGGAGGAGCATACTCCAAGGTCTCAAGTCAATACCACCAAACAAGAAGGTATAGAGTTAATAACAGCAGTAGCAAGAACCAAACAACCAGGCTTATTAAGGCGCCTCCCTTTCCAAATTGACGACAAATTAAAATTATTTATTTGTCTTCTACTATTTATAATGGAAGACAAATGAATAGTTGTCTACCAATCAAATAACTCTGATGCCTCTCATTTTGCTTCTTAATATAGATAAAGTTATTCACTTTTTGTTGATTGGTAATTTTATTTGGAAAATTCTATGGTACACCCAATAAATTTGGGTGTATCGGTACACCAAGTCGTTAAATCAAAAATAAATCAGTTGTTTTTTTTGAAGAAAAATAATTATTTTCTATCATCGGCAACTATAATAATTAAATTTTATTTACCAAAAGCTTCGACAAAATAAAATTTAATTTTTACGAATTTTTATTACTCATAACCATGAATATTGATTATTTATTATGACAAAATATAAATTTTTTAATATGATCCTTATAAACAATGAAATGATGTTTTTTCTTATGATATGATGTTTTCTAAAATATAAATATTGACAAATAACTTTTTATTTCATAAAAATAATCGATAATTTATAAATTTTATAAAACAAGAGTATCGATACACTGAAATTTGTGAGTGTACCGTAGACGTTTCCATTTTTTTTTTTTAAAATTGTTGTTCACACATATCATAATGCTGAGAAACACATGTAAAATACGTAATTACCCATCGGCAATTAACTGCCGAGAAATTCAAAAATCGCCTGCAGTTAACTACCGAGGAAAACCTCGGTAGTTAACTGCCGAGAAATGTTTCATCAGATGAAACAGTCACCTGCCCCCCCTACACACTATTTCATCATCACCTTTCTTTCCTCTTCCATCTAAACCCCCAAATCCAATAATTTTTTCATCAATTATTGCTCCAAAATCATTGAAGCATCAAACATAGGAGGTATTAACACACTTTTGACGTAAAAAAACATGTATTGTGCATTTTATTCGGTTGATTTTTTGCGGATTTTGTGGTATTCAACGTGAGTTTACGTAAACTCACTGTCATGGGAACCTCGGCAGTAAACAGTCAAATTATGGGGGCCTCAGTAGTTAACTATCGAAGTATAATTCGGTAGTTAGGTGCCGAGGAAAACTTGGAAAAATTTTGAAAAACGAAAAACTGGCAGCTACTGCCATTTTTTCAAAAAAAAATTTCTTTGTTTCTTTGTTTTTGTTTTTTTTTGTTTTAATTCATTATGGCATTCATGTTTATGCATTAGTTAGTTGTTAATTAATATTTTTGTGTTGTTTAATTATAGTAATGGTAGAGAACGCGGAAGATGTTCCGGGAGAGACAAAACCAAATTTTGTCGAAATTTTCGGAGATGTCAAACCGCCTAAGGTTGAAGTCAAACCAAACATTGATGAAGCTTCCATCCATGTTGAAGCTTCTAAATATGTTGACTCCGGTGTCCTCCCACTTCATGCCCACGAGGTTGACACGACTAGGTTTTTTTTCAGACGACATTAAGTGGAAAGATAAAGAAGAATTGCTTGAGTGGGCACGTCGTCAAGCAAATAAGGCAGGATTTACAATTGCTACACAAAGATCAAGCTTGATCAATCCAATGTTGCGCCTAGTGTGTGAAAGGAGTGAAGCTCACAAAATGCCGAAAAAAACCGAAGCATGCGTCAACGGGCTCAAGAAAATGTGGGTGCTTGTTCATGGTTAGTGCATATCAAATTAGGCAAACAAAGGAATGGGGATTAAACATTCTTAATGGGGTTCACAACCATGCGATGGAGCCGGCTTTAGAAAGACACATTCTTGCCAGTAGATTAAAGGAGGACGCCAAGAAGATTGTACGTGACTTGACCAAGAGCAAGATGCTTCCAAGAAATATTTTGATAAATTTGAAGAACAAAAGACCACATTGCATGACAAATATCAAGCAAGTGTACAATGAACGTCAACAAATATGGAAGGCAAATAGAGGAGACAAGAAGCCGTTGCAATATCTAATCTCGAAGTTGGAGGAGCACAACCATACTTATTTCTCAAGAACACAAAGTGAAAGTACTACAATTGAAGATATCTTTTGGGCTCATCCAACATCCGTTAAGTTGTTTAACAATTTTCCAACGGTTTTGGTTATGGACTCCACCTACAAAACCAACATGTACAAGATGCCAATGTTTGAGGTAATTGGAGTCACTTCGACCGATTTGACATATTTGGTTGAGTTTGGATTTGTGACACATGAGAAAGAGGAAAACTTTGTTTGGGTTTTAAAAAAGTTGCGTAAACTTCTTACGTCAAAGATGAATATGCCTAAGGTGATTGTGACTGACATGGATATGTCTTTGATGAAAGCGGTTGGAAATGTTTCCCCCGAAAGTTATGCAATGAATTGTTACTTTCATGTGCAAGCAAATGTTAAACAAAGGTGCATCTTAAATTGTAAATATCCTTTGGGAAAAAAGGATGGGAAAGAGGTGAATAATCGCGATGTTGTCAAGAAGATAATGAGGGCATGGAAAGCTATGGTTGAATCGCCCACTCAAGAGTTATATGCAAATACATTAGTGGAGTTCCAAGATGCTTGTAGTGATTTCCCACTTTTTCTAAAGTAAGCCATGACCACCTTGAATGAAGTGAAGGAGAAAATAGTGAGGGCATGGACAGACCATGTGTTGCATCTTGGTTGCAGAACCACCAACAGGGTAGAATCGGCTCATATGCTTTAGTAAAGAAATATTTGGACAATAGTGTGGGTGATTTGGGTACTTGTTGGGAGAAAATACATGACATGTTGGTTCTTCAGTTCACTGCGATACAAACAACATTTGGTCAGAGTGTTACCGTATTGGAACATAGATTCAAAGATGTCACTTTGTACTCCGGTTTAGGTGGTCATGTGTCTAGATGGGCTTTGGACAACATTGATTTTGAAGAGTCACGATGTAGGGAAACATTGTGCATGGACAAAGAAATTTGTGGTTGTGTTTAAAGGACTTCTTACGGGCTTCCATGTGCATGTGAAATCGCTACTAAAATCCTTGAAGACAAGCCAATTTTATTGGATGAGATACATCATCATTGACATAGGTTACGTATGGGCGAAGAAAGTAATGACCATGGTTTTTCTGTCGATAAAGAATGGAACGGTATTCAACAACATCTTAAGAGACTCCCTTACGAAATGAAGCTTGAAATCAAAGAGGTTTTGCGGCAGTTGGCATTTCCTGAAACCACCATGATGTCTCCACCACCACGAAAAGTGCCAACCAAGGGAGCCAAGAAAAAAGTGGACATTGCGAGGTCTAAAGGAAAAATTACATCGACTAGTCGAATCCCTTCTTTGTGGGAGGTTGTTGATTCCCAAAATCCGGATAGTCAACTGTCACCATCACCAACAACTTCATCATATAAAAGAAAAAAAGGTGCTCGTCTTGGTAAAACATCACTTTCCCCGCTTCCACCACCTTCTCGGTATCCAAAGCCTAAGGCTATTCCAGTTATGAGGTCTATTGATTATATGCCACGCTTCATGATTCCATTTATTGAAAAAGTGGTTGATGTTATAGGCAATGGACATTGTGGATTTTGGGCTATAGCCGAGTTCATGGGATTAACGAACAAAATCATATCATGATTCGTAGACATCTTATTCAAGAGTTGAAAGATCATAGAGATGATTATGTTGAAGTATATGCGGGTGAGAATCGTTATAACTACATTTTAAATGGCTTAAATCTTCCCGCAAATATGAAAGGTTGTGCACATCTTGTTGATATGTGGTTGACTTTTCCAGACATGGGACACATTCTTGCCAATTATTACAAAAGGTGTGTGGTTGTGTTGACAAATCATGAAGTTGGAAAATCAGAATCTTTTTTCCCACTAAGAGGGCCACCACCGCCGGGTAAGAAAAAAACTCCCATCATGTGCCTTGGGGTAATTCTGAATCATTTCGTGCTTATTTATTTAAAGAATGGTTGTCCACTACCTCCATCATCTACGGAGTGGCACAATCACAAGAAAGAAGATGCGGTGACTTGGGAAGATGAATATTTGGATCAACATGAGTTGTTCCAAAAGCTCATGGTTATTGAAAGTGAAAATAAACCGCTGCAACCACAAAAGGAGTCAAACAAAGCGGCGCCTATTTTTTTGGACACTCCCGAAAAACCAAAGCAACAATTTGAAGTTATTGCGGAAGATGAGGAAGATTCTATTTCACTTGATCTTCCCCAATCACTTGGTCTTTAATGAGTGTTTTTTTTGTCGGTGTTAATCCTTTTTTTTGGTAGAAATTACACCGACGTATATTTTGGGGTCGAAATTGTAACGCCAATTTTTTGTGGCCAATATATAAGTAACATTATGTAATTTATATAAATATATGATAATATGACTTTTATGTGGTGAAATTAGTGCATACTTGTTAATGTTTACGCATTTATGTTTACGCATTTTATGTACATTTTATTGATTATTACGTTTCAGTTAATTGCATCCTAATGCTTTTGTGAAGTGAAACATGTTTAAGGTTGCAAAAATTGAAGGGCGTGTTAGGTACTCTGAGTTTAAAAAGACGGTTAATGTTATGATAACGCCGACCGACTCTCTTGATGATTTGAAGGCACAACTTAGCACTTATTTTGAGCATCTTGGTGAAAATCAATATACACGTCACTTGTTTGGCCAAATGCCATGCATAGACCTAGGAGAAGATAGAGATGAATATGCATGGAAAACAGCAAGCTATATGCCTTGGCTTATTGAAGACGACAACGACGTCAAATTTATGTTTCGGAATATGGTGGAAAATAATATATTATATATGTATATTCGTTCCATATGCAATTGCGTTGAATGTAAGTAGGGATTTAATTTAATGATATGTAATGAGTTGTAATGTGTTGTTTAATTATGGACACTATGTAACTTTTTGATGAATTTCAAACTTTTGTGTATTTTGAACCAAATGTCGGTTTGATTTAATTATGGACAATTGTAAAAATATTGTATTTTTCTTGTTTATGACTGAGTTTAAATGTTGTATGAGTTATATTGGCTTTGGAAATGCTCTGGTTTAATTACAGTAAAAACTGGCCGAAAAATGGCTTGGAAATGCTTTAGAATTATGCAGAACCCACTGTCTGCATAATTGTTTTTCTCGGCAGTTAACTACCGAGGTTTTTCTCGGCAGTTAACTGCAGCTGATTTTTGAATTTCTCGACAGACAACTGCCGAGGGGCAATTTCGTATTTCACATGTGTTTCTCAGCCAAACCAGATGTGTCAACATCAATTTTCTTTTATTTTATTTTAGTTTTGTATCTGTATTAAGCGTTGTCACTATTTTACTCCATCCATTTCAAAATGAGTGTCGCTTTAGGCTTTGACACACATATTAAGAAATGGAATGAAATAATCATTGGATGTAACATTTTACTAAACTGCCCTTACTTTATAAGTGAAAGACAAAATTAAAGTTGCATTGAAAATTGTGTGAGAGAAAAGTTGGAGTACTTATTGAGGGTAAAGTTGGAAGAAAAAATTAAAGTTGTATTGGAAATGTAAAACGACAATCGTTTTGAAACAATTTTTTTTAGTTAATGTGACATTCATTTTGAAACGGAGGGAATAATATTATACTCCCTCCGTTTCAAAATGAGTGTCGCTTTAGCCAAAAAAATTTGTTTCAAAAGGAATGTCGCTTTCAGTTTCCAATGCAATAATAACTTTTTCTTTTCAATTGTACCCTTCAATTAATACTCTGCACACTACTTCCAAAATATTACTTTTAAAACTAACCAATAGTTAATAAGGATAATTTGGTAAAATAACCATTCTCTTTCTTTTAATCATTGCATTTCTTAATATGTGTGTAAACACCTAAAACGACACTCATTTTGAAACGGAGGGAGTATCATATAACCCGAGCACATGTGCAGGGCCGTTTTAAGGGATAAGCCTGCTAAAACCTTTATTTTTGACCTACCAACAAAAAATTATTTTTTGTTAAATTTTATAAGCAAAAGACCTCGTAAGCAAACAAGAAAAACCACATATATAAAAAACTTGTTTTAGGCTTAACTTAGTTTTGAAAATTATTGGGCCGACCACAAGTTTGCTGGGAGCTTGCTTTTCTGCAGAATTTTCTGCATGTTGGCTGCATGGTTCGGATTGGCGTGGTTGCAGTCGTGCACCCAAGTATAGTTAATTCTTGTGTTCTTCCATCGCCTTCTTCTCTTCTATGTTTTTTTTTTTTTTGACAAATTCTCTTCTATGTTTTAACTACTACTGTTTTAATCGTAATTTTTCAAAAACATTTTGTTGTTGTCTGCATCTACTTTTTTTTGTCTTGTTGTAATTGGTTGCTGGCTATAATCAACTAACATACATAATTAAATCCATAATGAGAGTGGATCAAACAAAAGAAGGGATACTTTGATACCTCAATCTCTACAAACAAGTATTTTGGAGTGTGTAATTCTGATGTATACAAATTTATGAATCCCATATACATGATACCATACATCACTGATACGCCGATACGGGAAAATTTTAAAATTCAAGATACAATACGGCTGGGATACTTCAATAAAAAATTAAATTTAAACTACATATTAAAACTCAAAATACAAAATATGGACTAAAACTCAAAAGCAAAAAAATTGGTGCAAAACCCAGATCAATCAGAGATACAAATACTATTTTCTCATCAAATGTTTATTCCAGAATAATATACAAACGGAGTAATCTTTTAGGCCACATTGACTATATTACATTTGTCCAACACAAGCTCCTACTTTGTTCCCTACAGTTACATGGACAAGATTATTGTAATTGTAATAGGAAAACACACACAAGTTTAAAAGTTTCAACACAACTTCAAGTCACTTTAACTTCATGAAACAACACTCAGGAACGAGTTCCATGAAGCCAAATTAAGTTAATCTCTACTTTAGGCATATCTATCTTTAGATTTGGAATGTTAGGAAATTGTTCCCATAAGGCATAACCTTCTTCATCACAGATCACTTGCATTTCATGCTTTAAATTTCCAAATTTGACTACAGAATAAGGCAATTCACTCAAGTTTGAGCAACCCTTCATGTAGAGCTTCTCAAGCTTTTACAAGTCACCAATATCGTTCGGTAATTTCTGAAGACTCACACAGTCTGAGATGTCGAGACAACATAGCTTGTTTAGGCCTGCAACAGATTCTGGTATCTCTTCTAAATCAGAACAGGAACAAAGCCTTAGCACTTCCAAATTCTCCAACTTTCCAATATCTTGAGGCATTGCTGAAAGCTTGTGGCAGTTTGTGATACTGATCTTCTTCAATGTGGAAATGTTACACAATTCATCGGGCAATTTAATCAAATCATTGCAATAGTGAATGCTCAACTCCACAAGATTTGGCATAGCATCTGAAATTTGGATAGAACAGTTTTCAAAAGCATCCCTTGTATTACACATATGAAGGGATAATTTTCGCAGATTCTTCAATATGCATAGGCAAGGGACTGACACTTTCTCCAACCTTATTCTTTTCAAGTTTGACAAAAACCCAAGTAGCTCAAACTTGATTAACTCAGAACGATGGAAACCGTAATTGGTGACTATTAAAACTTTCAGTTTGCTCATTTTCTTTGTGAAATCCGGCAATGAGTACTGGTCAGACCGAAGATTCAAAACCAGAACCTCAGCTTTGTCAGGTTGCATATCACACCAATCCGAAGAAAAATTTTCATCTGAAAAAACACCATATATGGAAATAAGCTTAGGATATGGTGGATGACACGAGAATGAGTATTTCATATTTCACCATCTGTTCCAAAATAATTTTCATTTAAGGATTTAGTTTGTTTTAAATTATTTGTCACTTCAGAAAATAAAATAAAAATTTAATTGCATTTAAGTATTATCCAACTTTATTCTTAACTTTTAACACTTTCTATTAAGTGAGATGCCATGAAAGAACATTGGTCAAGTGAACAGATAATCCAGTCAAATTAATTTATAAACATTGTGAAACCACTTTTGGCATAGTCTCTTAAGAGTTAAGACTATTATTTTTGTATCAAATGGAGTTAATTTTCATTTGTAAGTGTGCATATAATTTAGACATAGAAACATACCAGTTGATATACACAATATCCGGGCAGCAACCTTTAGTTGTTTCTGTTTTACCAACATTCCGGTAATGAATGAGTACCTACGACTAATGATTCCTTGCTGATTCGGTTCAACCAACCAATCAGGCCAATTATTTCCATTTAAGTCAATGATCAGTCTTTTGCTCTGTTCAAATGACTCCCCTTTGCTTTGATGGATTGCTAATTCTCTGAGGAGATCATGCAGCATGACATAGTGGTTATTGTAGTACATGTCTGTTTTTGTTGCAGCTTGCCTGTACAACAAACGTAATTTAGTAATTGAGAGAAAACCATAACACCGACAAGTCATGAGAGAATGCATTTCAAATTACATCCTTCCTGAAGTGGTATGCGTAAACGCTTTATAAACTTAACATCAA
Organism: Medicago sativa; assembly: GCF_051527215.1. Classification (NCBI taxonomy): domain Eukaryota; kingdom Viridiplantae; phylum Streptophyta; class Magnoliopsida; order Fabales; family Fabaceae; genus Medicago; species Medicago sativa. Next base: position 9,872,442 of record NC_140753.1, read on the forward strand.
TTGATATTGTTTACCTTGTAGCTATGACATTAATAAAATTCCTGGTGATTAAATCGTGGATGATAGTCATCGCTTTAATACCATCTTCATCTAGGTTATACAGTTCGGCCCACATATCAATGAGGACGGTAACAGGGATCCTCTGGTCTTCAGGAAATAGTCCCATATCCATGAAGCACTCCTTCTCATTGATATCCTCCAACATATCCAAACTTTGTTGAAGGCGACAAAGCAAGTCAGTACTATTAGACTCAAGAATGGATCGACTATTTAAACGTTCCTTCATATCTAGCCACTTCACAAAAGGCTGATTACGAAGTGATCCAGCAATGACCTTTAGCACCAACGGTGAACCCTTACAAGCTTTCACTATCTGTGCATAGAAGCGAAATCAGTGAGTAACATAAAAGGCTTGAGTAATAACTAGTGTGCAATTGTATAATAACTACGGGCTGTTTGAATTTGCTTATTTGAGCTTATCTACTGGTATACACACTTCTGAGACTGTTTGTTTGTGAGAGTTTATGAAAACAGCTTATAGCATTTAGATGAAAAGAATTTGACTTTATTTTGTCTTTTGTTATAGAAATAGCTTATACATAAGTACTTATATGATAAGTGTTTATGCTATAAACTCTTAATTAAACGGTTTATACAAACAGGGCTCTTCTGAGCTAACAACTTTGAAAACCAATCATGCTTTTTTAATTCAAAAATGGTTTGTTTATATCCCATAGTAAAATATTTAATATAACACAGAAGCATAAATTTCTATCAGTTTGTCAGGAATAATCATGTCTATTTAATTAGATTGAAGAGAAAGCACCACATCAACAAGATCTCTATCCTTCATGTGTGAGCTGATGTGATTCAATTGAGCATAGTGACGGAAAAGGGACACTGCAGGATCATGATCAAGTGGATTCAACTGGCATGGGGTGCCAAATCTTCTAAATCCAACCCTTGAAGTCACCAGAATTTTATAATCTGGCATTTGGAATTTAAATTTCTCAACAAGGTCAACTGAGTTAGGTCCAACATCATCCAAGACTAATAATATTGGATTTCTCCCAACTTCCCTCAGTAGATTTCCCAATCGGTTAATTGCATCTTCGTCGTTTGTAAAGTCAGGCTCCTTAAGCCTGCAATGTTCAAACAATGTCTTTACAATGTTCTTCAAGTTGGGAGTTTCTGAGACGGTAACAAAGAAGATGTTTCCACCAAACTTGCCTATTCAAAACAAAACAGCTTTGTAAATCAAGGAGAATGGATTTGTATTGTACTGAAATGAAGTCAAATGGAATACAATGAAATTAAATTAAATTGTATTGATATCTTATATGATTGAATGCCAAATGAAATGAAATTGGTTTCATCTCATACACCTAAATTAAGAGGAGTAAAAAAATGAAACACATAAAGTTCCATTCTCTGCTATCCAATCTCAATTGGAAATCAGTTTAGATTAAATTTCTTTAAAGGTATTGGTGGAATATAAAAGAATAAAAGATCTAGCAATTGCAATAACTGTGAGTGTTTTGAATAACAGCTTTGCATGAGTTGAAATCAACTTCTCCATAAACATCTTCAAGACTTTTCTAAGTGAATAACCACAAATGTATTTTAATTGAGAAAAAAACCCCAATGCTTATTATCCTTAATAAACTTGAAGCTTATACAAACTGGTCATTATCAATCCAAACAAGGAAAGTTAATGCAATTTCCTAACATAAGGTTAACGCCCTGTTTCAAATTAAATGCATGTCATACAAAACTACTAACCAAACAAGCAAGGGGTGAGGGGTGCCCTTTTAATTTGGTCTTGAAGTCTGGTGGGCCGATCACTTTTGATTCGAGATCGGGAGTCAGTTCTTTGGTTCAAGTTCTGTTTTGGGCTTATTTTGGTGTTCTTTTGGTGGACCGGAGGTTGAGAGGTGGGGGAAGCTGATTGATTTTTAGAATAAGACTCTTTCGAATATGGCTCAATTTTGGTGTTGAGGACTGGGTGTTTCAGTTAGAGGGGTATTTCTTTTGGGGTGAGTGGTGGCGATGGGTGGTTGTGGACATCGTTTTTCAGATGTCGTTTTCGTGAAGGAGTCTGTTTTAGGTGGTGATGGTTATTTTGGTGGGTGTTGTCCTCGTGGGTGTGTTGGGTGTAGGGGTGTCTTTTATGGTGTTTATTTCAGGTGTTCCGCCTATATACGGCGTCTTTAGTCTGCTTTCTCTAAATTACCGATCTCAGTTTGTCTTGAGTAGAGATCGGATTTTAAATAAAATTTGTTGTTCAAAAAAAAAAAAGCAAGTAAATTCACAAGAGTAACGCCCTCTTTGGATAAACAATTTAATTAAGTGCTTATAACATAATCTTTTATCATATAAGTGTTTATGTATAAGTCATTTCTATAATAAAAGATAAAATAAAGTCAAACTGATTTGATATAAACTATAAATTATCATAGAGAGCTCAAGGAAATAAGCTGAAAACACCTTATGAACATCTATTTTTGTAAGTTCTCCCAACTAGTCTCACAATCACAAGTGCTTATTCCGGTAGATAAGCTCAAATAAGTCAATTTAAACATACTTCGCAATAATTTAGTAAAACATAAAAATGGAAGCAATTAATTAGTTACTACCTTTGATTAGTGGATCCCAACAGAGCTTCTTAGCAAGAGTGGTTTTACCAGATCCACCCAAACCAGTCAAAACAAGCACAGAAGCACCATCCTTCATCAATTCAGCCTTCAACTCATTAAATTGCTTAACCATTCCAATAAATTCAGGGTCTTGAGGAGCACCGTACAAACCCCTAATTTGATTCACATGATTATTATTATCTTTCAGATGAGTCAACACCTCCATCAAATCCCTTTTATTCTCAATTTGCACAATGGACAAATATCTCTGAAAAGCCTCATATTGCTTCAGAAGCTTTGCTCGTTGACCAGAAAAAAGAAGAAACTTCCATAGATTAAGACTAAGCTTCTTGCTTTTTCTTATAAGCTCTTTATTGTCTGTGTATTTCTCTAATCTTTCTATCTCTTGAATAGTGGGAACCTTTTATCTGTTCAACCAAAGGATCCAAATCCTTGGAAGTTTCTATGCTCTTTTCGAGAGTGGGGACAAAATCTCGAGCATTTTTTATTGTTTCAAAAGCTTGATTCGCAATCTTTCCCACCACAATCCCACTTAATGGATCCGCCATAATAACTATGCAACTCTATTTGTGCGTGTGTGTGTGTGTGTGTTTTCTTTGCGAGGATAAAAGCAACTCTTGTTGTGTTTTGTTGTTGTTGTGGAATCAAATGTTTTCTAAGATTTGATGAGGAAAAAACTGAACTATGATCACTAGTTATTTATAGGCACTGCAAGATATGTTGATGTTACCCACTTTAGCTTAACCTACAAGCAAGTATTTTTTGAAATCACGTATGCTTTGATGCATTGTCAACCATGGCTAAGTCCACACGTTTGCTTCTCTGCAATAAATATTTGTCTCTCACAATGTTTTAGTTGACCGATACCAGATATTCCTCATGGCTAAAAATCAATGGAAACTTTTGGTACGACATTGAAGGATAACCCTCATTTTGTTTAAGTTCGTTTAATTGTAGTTTTTACATATACAAGAACACTTAATGATTGTTTTAAAGGTAAATTTAGTAAGGTGTTTTTAACGGAAAATGCTAATGGGTCAAAGAAACTAATAAATAAATAATGTATTGCGAAATGGTGAGAAGTTGTATATTCAACTTTTTGAAAGTCAAAAAATTGTTGTTTTAATAAATAAAAAAAATATTTTACTTTTTTAGCTAGTACTCCAGGCCTATAGTCAATATGACCATTTTTTAATTAAATTTGATCATCTCCCTAACCAATAACCATGCTCGAGAGACACTCATATGTCTCTATGTTGATGGCTTGTTAGTCACTAGTAACAACATCAACGATATGAAGAAATTCAAGCAGTTAATAATGAAAGAATCTGAGATGACAGATTTAGGAAATTTGTCTTATTTCTTAGGCATGGAATTTATAAGAATTGAGAAAGGTATTATACTACATAAGAGCAAGTATGTCAGAGAGGTTCTGAAAAGGTGCAGAATGTTTGAATGCAATCATGCAGCATCACCTGTTGAAGCAAATTTGAAACTTGAGAAGTGTGGTGAGGAAGAGAAGGTTGATGCAACCTTGTTTAAACAAATTGTAGGATCATTAAGGTACCTATGTAACATCAGACCAGACATAGGCTTCTCAGTTGGTTTAGTGAGCAGATATATGGATGATCCTAGAATCTCTCATATGAAAGCTGCAAGAAGAATTCTCAGATATCTAAATGGCACAATCAACTATGGCATCTTCTTTCCTTCAAGTACAGATGATAATGATGCATTGATTACTTGTTACTCAGACTCAGATTGGTATGGAGACAAATCTGACAGAAGAAGCACAACATGTTCCTTCTTCAAGGTTTTTGGTGCACCAATTTCATGGTGCTCTAGAAAACAATCAGTGGTGGCATTTTCCTCATGTGAGGCAGAGTATATTGTAGGCTCTTATGTGCATGCCAAGCTATTTGGATTGAATCTGTGTTGAGTGAGTTGAAGATTCATGTCAGGAAGCCAATTGTTCTACAACTGGACAACAAGTCAGCCATCGACTTAGCTAAGAATCCAGTTCTACATGGCTGAAGTAAACACATAGAGGCTAGATTTCATTTCTTGAGGGAGCAAGTGAATTATGGGAAGCTAGAGGTGAAACACTGCCCAAGTGAATCTCAACTTGCTGACATTCTGAGTAAGGGATTGAAGACTGATAGGTTCTTGTCTCTTAGAAAGAAATTAGGAATAATTCAATTTGATTGATTTGTATGACTGTTGTTCCATAGTTGGATTATAGGGAGCATGTTGTGGATAAATCCAACTATGTTCATTGGTTAGTTAGTTAGTTAGTAACTAACTAGTTAGTTAGTTGGTTGGTTGGTTAGTTAGTTAGTAACTAAATTCAATTGATATACCTCATATCAATATCTTGTATCATAACCACTATTCAATACAATTTCATAGTTTTACAATTCACCATAAACAAAACTCTCTTCATCCTCTCTATTCTCACCGCAGAACAGAACGTTCTGAACTCTCTTTCTCTCATCGTTGAGTGTAAGCATCAAGCTTGCACCAACAGAAATGATGATTATATGCAACTCTTCCGTTTGATGTTCAAAAGGTATGTTGTTTTGGAGTATTAGGGGGGGGGTGAAGGGTTGTCTTCGAGATTAGGATGTGGTATTGTGCCATCATATAACCCAAGCATACATGTTTGCCGGGAGCCAGATTTTTGGCACGTTGGCTGCACAGTTCGGATTGGTGTGGTTGCAATCATGCAACCCGAGTATAAGTGAATTGCTATAATTCTGCTGTATACAGATCCTATTTTCTCTTCACATGAATGGGAAAACATTGTGCTAGTTTATTACAGAATATTATAAAAGGAGTAATCTTTCAGGCCACGCTGAGTATATTACATTTATAATACAGTCCAACACAAACTCATACTTTGTTCACTACAGTTACATGGACAAGATTATGGTATAAATGGAATAACATATGTGGAACAACATTATTTACAAATTTCAACATGACTTCAAGTCACTTTATCTTCATGAACCAACACTCAGGAACGAGTTACATGAAGCCAATTTAAGTTTATCTCTGCTTTAGGCATATCTATCTTTAGATTAGGAATGTTGGGATATTTTTCCCATAAGGCAGAACCTTCTTCATCACAGATCACATGCATTTCATGCTCTAAATTTCCAAATTTGACTACAGAATGAGGCAATTTGCTCAAGTTTGAGCAACCCTTCATGTAGAGCTTCTCAAGCTTTTGCAAGTCCCCAATATCATTCGGTAATTTCTGAAGACTTACACAGTCTGAGATGTCGAGACAACGTAGCTCGTTGAGGCCTGCAACAGATTCTTGCATGTCTTCTAAGTCAGAACAGGAACAAAGCCTTAGCACTTCCAAATTCTCCAACTTTGCAATATCTTGAGGCATTGCTGAAAGCTTGTGGCAGTTTGTGATACTGATCTTCTTCAATGTAGTAATGTTACAAAATTCATCAGGCAATTTAATCAAATCATTACAATAATCAATGCTCAAATCCACTAGATTTGGCATAGCATCTGATATTTGGATAGAACAACTTTCAAAAGCATTCTTTGTATTGCACATATGAAGGGATAATTTTCGCAGATTCTCCAATCTGCATAGGCAAGGGACTGAAACTTTCTCCAACCTTATTCTTTTCAAGTTTGATAAAAAACCGAGTAGCTCAAACTTGGTTATTTCAGAACGATGGAAACCATAATTTGTGATTATCAAAACTTTCAGTTTGATCATTTTGTCTGTGAAATCTGGTAATGAGTACTTGTCAGACCAAATATTTAAAATCATAACCTCGGCTTCATCAGGTTGCATGTCACACCAATCCGAAGAAAATTTGTCATCTGCAAAAACATCATATATGACAAAATAATTGAGATAATGTATGACATGAGAACTAGTATTTCATATTGCACCATCTGTTCCAAAATAATTGTCGTTTAAACATTAAGTTTATTTGAATTGATTTTAAGTATTATCCAACTTTATTGTTATCTTTTAACAGTTTCTGTTAAGCGAGATGCAATGAAAGAACATTGATCAAGTGAACAGATAATCCAGTCAAATGAACTTATAGACATTGTGAAACCACCCTTTATCAGAGTCTCTTGGGAGTTAAGAAAGTTATTTCTGTAACAGATGGAGTTAATTTTCCATTTGTAAGTGTGCATATAGTTTAGACATAGAAACATACCAGTTGATATAGACAATATGCGGGAAGAAACCTTTAGTTGTCTCTGTTTGACCAACATTCCGGCAATGAATGAGTACATACGACCAATGATTCCTTGCTGATTCAGTCCAATCCACCAATCAGGACGAGTATCTCCATTTAAGTCAATGATCAGTCTTTTTCTATGTTCAAATGGTTCCCCTTTGCTTTTATGGATTGCTAGATCTCTGAGGAGATCATGCTGCGTGACATAGTGATTATTGTAGTACGTGTCTGTTTCTGTTGCAACTTTCCTGTACAACAAACATAATTTAGCAATGGAGAAAAAAAAACTAACACCGACAAGACAAATAACTTAAAACTATTTGATAGAATATTTTTACTCCTTTGCTATAAAATGACAACCCGAAATCCATGCATTCTTTACTTCTTCATTTACAAATTGTTTAAATCACAAGTCACGAGAGAATGCATTTCAAATTAACATCAAGTGATGTTGTTTACCTTGTAGCTATGACATCAATCAAATTTCTGGTGATGAAATCATGGACAATGGCCATTGCCTTTGTACCATCTTCTTTGAAGTTATGTAGTTCTGCCCACATATCAATGAGGACAGTAACCGGAATCCTCTGGTCTTCTGGAAATAGTCCCATATCCATGAAGCACTCCTTCTTGTTGTCCTCCAATATATCGAAACTTTGTTGAAGGCAAAGCAAGTCATTGCTATTAGACTCAAGAATGGATTGACTCGTTAAATGTTCCTTCATATTTTGCCATGTCTCAGAAGGCTGATTACGAAGTGATCCAGCAACGACCTCAAGCGCCAATGGTAAACCCTTACAAGCTTTCACTATCTGTGTATAGAAGTCAAATCAGTGAGTAACATCAAAGGCTTGAGTAATAACTAGTGTGCAATTGTATAATAACTACGGGCTGTTTGAATTGGATTGTTTGAGCTTATCTACTTGTACGCACTTGTGAGACTGTTTGTTAGTGAGAGTTTACGAAAACAGCTTATAGCATTTAGATGAAAAGAATTTGACTTAATCTTGTCTTTTATTAAAGAAATAGCTTATTACTTAAGTACTTATAGATTAGTGTTTAGGCTATAAGCTCTTAATTAAACTGTTTACACAAACATGACTCTAGTCAGCTAACTTCGAAAATTATTCATGTTTTTTTAATTCAAAAATAGTTTTTTTGATATCCCATAGTAGAATAAATATCTATCAGTTTGTCAGAAATAATCATGTCTATTTAGTTAGATTGAAGAGAAAGCACCTCATCGACAAGATTTTTATCCGGCATGTATGAGTTGCTGTGATTCAATTGAGCATAGTGACAGAAAAGGGACACTGCAGGATCATCATCAAGTGGACTCAACTGGCACAGGGTGTCAAATCTTCTAAATCCAACCCTTGAAGTCACCAAAATCTTATAATCTGGCAATTTGAATTTGAACTTCTCAACAAGGCCTTCTGAGCCAGGCCAAACATCATCCAAGACTAATAATATTTTACTTTTCTCAAATTGACTCAGCAGATGTCCCAATTGGTTAATTGCATCTTCGTCGCTTTGAAAATCAGGCACCCGAAATCCACAGCGTTCAAATAGATTTTGTACAATGTTCCTCACGTTGGGAGTTTTTGAAAAGGTAACAAAGAATATGTTACCGCCGAACTTGTCTAGTCAAAACAAAATAACTTTCTAAATCAAGCATAATGGATGGTATTGTATTAAAATTAGAGATGATAGAACCAAACTACATAAAGTTCCGTACAACGCTATCCAATCTCAATTCAAAGTCAGTTTAGATAAATGGAACAAACCCAGAGTCTCACAAGTACTAATGTCCACTCCAAACAAATAGTACTAGTAATTTAGTAAAAAGAAAAAGAAGAAGCAATCAGTTAGTTAGTTAGTTAGTTAGATAGTACCTTTGATTAGTGGATCCCAACAGAGCTTCTTGGCAAGAGTTGTTTTACCAGATCCACCCAAACCAGTCAAAACAAGCACAGAAACACCATCTTTCAATAATTCAATCTTCAACTTATTCAAAGGTCCATCCATTCCCATGCATACAGGCTCTTCAGGAGCACCACACAGACCCCTAAATTGATTCCCACCAATCTCTTTTATATGTGTCAACACCTCCATGACATCCCTTTTAATCTCAAATTGAACAATAATAGACATATGTTCCTTAATCTTCTCAATTTGCTTCTGAAGCTTTTGTTGGTAATGCGGAAAAAAAAGAAAGTTCTTAAGCTTCTTGCACTTTCTTACAAGCTCTTTGAGTTCTCCTACGAGAGTCTCTAATCTCTCTATCTCTTCTTTGGGTCTTCCCAATGAATCATTGCAACCTTTCAATTCTTCTACCTTAGATTCCAAAGCTTTCAAAATTTCTATGCTCGTTTCGAGAGTGGAATCAAAATCTCGACCATTTTTTATTTTTTCAAGAGCTTGTTTCAGAATCTCTCCCGCCGCAGCCCCACTTAATGCATCCACCATAACTATGGAACTCTTGTGTTTGTCTCTCTAAACAAAGAAAGTAATTAATGTTGTTATTGTGGAATAAAATGTATGAACTTAAGTGAACTATGAACTCAAGCCAAGGAACTATGATCTGTAGTTATTTATAGGCACTTCAAGATATTTTGGTGTTCATGTTACTCCATTTTAGCTTAGCCAACAAGTTTTTCTTTTTCTATGATCACGCGTTTTTCTTTTGCATTTCTTGATTCTTTGATGCGTTTAAACCCTATCTCATTCACACTAATTTCACACGTTTTTTATTTTATGTTTTGATGGATAATTGGGAAACCTTTGTTGCGGTAGATATTTGTCTCTCACTATGTTTTAGCTGTATTTTAAACTTGACTCATATCAAATCTTCACTCTATCAGAGTCTTATTTTATTATTTTTGAGCGGGGCACTCACGTGTTGGTCTTTATGCTCTTTTTATTGTACTAACATTTGGAAATTATGAACAGTGATCTTTTATGACATTTTGGTTTTGATTGAACCTAAAAATATAAATATTTATTTCTTTCAATTATAACAAACCAAACTAACTATGATTATCTATTTCAATGACACAAACATATAACAAAAAATCAATCTAAATTCTTTAGTTTTTTTATTGACATCAACAAATTTTTTATTATAGAAAAAATTGTTTAAGTGTATAATTAGGATAATGAAAAAGTAAGCATAGATATACTCGTATAGTTTGTTACATTTTTTTAAGGATAAATTAAAAGATATTGGACATGAGGCATGATCCATTGACACCAGGTGTAAGTCAAAAGACTTACACTAAATTTGAACCATTCAATCTAATTAATTCATTGGTTCACAATGTTTCTTACGTGGAACGTAAAGTATAGAGGCGCATAAAATGTGTTTCCTCTTTCCCCTTTCTCAACTTACTATTTTATAGGGAAGTCTATTTTTTTTTTGAAAGAAATATGCTTATAGCATTTCATTAATAATGAGAGTTTCAATACAGCTGGGTATATCATAATAAATAACGGGACTAGCGAGTAACGTGGCCTCTCGTGCAAGAGAATGAGCAACACCGTTAGCTTGTCGCCTAACAAACTCCACCCTAGAGTTAACAAAAATAGAACTAAAAAAGGAACGACAAGAAGAAATAATAGTGCTAAATTCAGACAGATCGTTCCTAGTAGAAAGAAAAGCATCAACTGTGAGCTTAGAGTCCAATTCAAAATCAACGTTGTCAAATTGCATATCATTCACCCATTGGAGGGCTGCGTGTAGACCCAGAGCTTCCCCCACATCAACCGCAACTAGGCAAGGATAGCTAACAGTCTTAGCTAGAACAAATATACCATCAGAATCTCGGATACAGATACCAATACCTGTGCGATTGAGCTGCGAAGAGAAAGCGGCGTCGATGTTGCATTTGAACCGTCCCGGCAAGGGGGCCTGCCACGTGATGATAGGAGGTTGAAGAGAGGAGGAAGCTCCCCCATCAATAATCGGTGGCATCAGCTGAGGAACCGAAGATACAAGAGTAGCAGGGGAATTGGCCAGCTGCCAATCAACAACCATATCCTGAGCGCGCTGCACAACTGTGGCACTGGATTCCGTAACATCATCCCAAATTCGAAGATTGCGGTGTTTCCAAATGCTCCAGAGCACTGATGCAAAACGCTGACTCAACTCACCAGATAAATTTTCTAATAGAGAGAAAATAGCATCTGTGGTAGAGACACTGGTAGTTAGCGCATGCTGAACGGAATTCCACAAACCAGTCTGATTCCAAACCTGAACAGCAAAAGGACAATAAAAAATACATGGGTAAGATCCTCATAATTTGAATCGCAACTAGCGCAATTTGTCGGGCAATGAACACCTTTGTCAAGAAGCCGTACACGAGTCGGCAAACAACCCCGACACATGCGCCAGACTAAATTCCTAACCTTAGGCGGTACCTTCAAATTCCAGATTCCCGACCAAAAACCCGGCCGCCAAAGGTGTGAAGAGTCAACTAATTCAGAAACACATAACCTGTAAGCACTACGTACTGAGTATCTACCATGTCGTTCTGCTTTCCAAATGACCTTATCAGTATCAACCTGAGGAATGAGAGGCGTATGAAGGATTTTATCTGCAATATCAGTGCTAAATACCTGTCGTACTACCTGTTCATTCCAGCTTTTATCGTACAAATTCATCAAACTATTAATAGTAAAATTGTGGACAAAGTGAGCTCCTTGGATATTACTAGATATGCACTCCCCATTAGCAAGCCAGGGTTCGTTAAGAATAGAAATAGACGCACCTGACCCTATGCTCCACCGAGCTCCACCTCGTACAACAAACCTAGCTCGCATAATACTTCGCCAAACATAACTGGGGTTATGACCTATTGAAGCCGTAAGGTAAGAGCCAGAGGGGAAATAACGTGCTTTGTAAATACGCGCAACAAGTGAATCCGGTTCTGTTATAAACTTCCAACCCTGTTTACCCAACATAGCCAAATTAAAAGCAGTAAGGTCTTTGAAACCCATACCTCCATGTTGCTTAGGCGCGGATAGCTTCTCCCAATTCATCCAATGGATGCCTCTCTGTGTCGTTCTTCCGTGTCCCCACCAAAAGGAATTCATCATCTTCTCAATCGAATCAACCAGAGTAGAAGGCAAATGAAAGATACTCATAACATAAGATGGAATAGCCTGCAAAACAGATTTTATCATAACTTCACGCCCTGCTTTAGATAAACACTTACCACTCCATGAATTAATTTTATGCCAAACACGGTCTTTAATATAAGCGAAGGTTGCGTTACGATCCCTGCCTATCATGGATGGAAGGCCTAAATATTTACCTGTGCCTAAAACTACTTGAACCCCAAGGATGTCAATGACTGTTTGCTTGAGAGGATCTGGAACATTACGACTGCAATAAATCTCGGATTTAGGCAAACTGATAGCCTGACCAGAGGCGGTTTCATACAGAGTCAGGATATCCTTCATAACATTGACTTCACCTACATCAGCTTTGAAGAACAAAAAACAGTCGTCAGCAAATAAAAGATGAGAAACCGGGGGTGCCCTTCGACAAATTTTTGTACCCGTAAGGACTCCTCGAGTCTCAGCGTCTCTAATTAGTGAAGATAAACCTTCAGCACAAATAATAAATAAATATGGAGAGAGAGGGTCCCCTTGTCGAAGCCCGCGCCCCGGGATAATGGGGCCAACCTGTTCACCGTTAACAAGCACAGAGTAATCAACAGACTCAACACACATACTCATCCAATGAATCCACTGACTATGAAAACCCATTTTATCCAGCACAGCACGCAGATAATCCCAATCCATTCGGTCATAAGCTTTACTAATATCGAGTTTCAAAGCAACATACCTGTCCTCTCCACGTGTCTTAGTTTTCATGAAGTGTAAAACCTCAATTGCGACCATAGTGTTGTCCAAGATAGACCGGCCCGGGACAAAAGCAGATTGGTTGTTAGATATGCAATTAGGCAAGACATCCTTCAACCTGTTTGCTAACACTTTTGATATAATTTTATACAACACATTACATAATGCAATAGGGCGCCAATCTTTCATGCTAACCTGCGAAGAACCTTTCGGAATAAGAGCAATATTTGTAAAATTCAAGTCAGGTGGAAATTGACCAGTGTCCAACCAAGTACAACATTCTTTAAATATATCATCACTACATAATTGCCAAAAATGTTGATAGAAACCCGGGCTATATCCATCAGGACCCAAACATTTGTCCGGTTGCATTGCAAACAAAGCTCTACGAAATTCCTCCTTGGTAAAGGGAGCCGTGAGTTTCTCATTATCAAGAGCAGTAATAGATGGGTTAATAACACTAATAACAGAGGAAAAATCACCACCTTGCTTTTGAAAAATATTCACAAAATAGTTTCTCGCTACATCACGTAAACCTTGTTCATTAGTAACTTTATTCCCTACTTCATCATCAAGAGAAAGGATGCGATTTACCTTTTTACGGGCCGTAGCCGAAGCATGAAAAAACTTTGTGTTTCTATCCCCGTCCTTATACCAATGTGTCTTTGCTCGTTGTCGCCAGTAAGCATCATCTTGACATAGTAGCCGCTGCATCCTTTTTCTCAATTCAAACATACGAATCTGGTCCTCCCCTGAGTGCCCTAGCCGTGTATTATGTAACTGTCGACGACAATCCTCAATGTCAATTTTAAGTTGATGACAATGAGTTTTGCGCCAATCAGACATATCTTCTGCACACGCAGACAACTTCGGAACAAGAGAATACGAAGAGTGCACCTGCCAAGCATTAGTAACAAAATCCTTAAACCCTGGTTCTAAGTGCCACGCATTTTCGTAACGAAAATTGCGCCTATGATGCTGAAGCCGAGGTGAAGGAGAACACTTTAATAATATAGGATAGTGATCGGAAGCAGGTGCGACAAGAGTTTCAATAGTAGCGTTGGGAAATAAATTAAGCCACAAATTATTTGCAAGAGCACGGTCTAACCTTTCCTCCACCGCACGAGGCGTACCAAGACTCTTAAACCAAGTAAAAGGATAGCCCTCAATTGGAACATCTGACAAACCGGAATCGATAACTGCTTGACGAAAACCATTGATGAGCCAAGATGGTCTAGGGTTGCGCCCCCTCTTCTCACTAGCGTCGAGAATATCGTTGAAGTCACCAAAAATGCACCAAGGACCTGCAAACTGATTAGATAATTGACGGAGAAAATTCCACGCGGCAGTTCTACGACCTCCATTAGGATAGCCATAATAGTCGGTCATTCTCCAAGTACCATGAACAGAATCCACAATCTCAATAGTGATATGATTATGAGAAAAATCAATAAGCTGACAGTGTAAAGAATTGCGCCAAAATAAAGCTAGACCCCCGCCTCTACCGGTGCGGTCTATAGGAAGACAAGAATCGTAACCAAGCAAAAAACGGAGTTCTTCAATTTTATTACGGTGAGCTAGAGTCTCACTTAAGAAGAGAATATCCGGATTGAAGTGCCGGACTAGGTACTTAAGATCGGGAATTGTACTCGGGCTACCTACACCCCGACAATTCCACGCTACTAAATTCATTTTCCTTGGCAGGCCTGATCATCAGGACCCGCCATTACATTTGATTCATCATACATAGGATTAGAAAATACATTCATTTCAAAATCCCCCCCAGCACTAACATCAGATCCTATTACATCATTTCCCAAAGTCCCATCAGCAGCAAAGGCAGAAGTGCCATTCTGAAAGGCAAGCGGGCGCTTTCTCTTTTTCAACTCCGAACCAGCATCATCATTAGTACCATTACCGTCACCTTGAGAGAAAACAGCACCAGTAGCATTGTAAGGCACAGCAGGCAGTCCAAGCACCAGTGAACGCCCCTGCAGCATATTAGAGGCCGAGGCACCAGAAGATGGGGAAGGCAGGAACTGAATTTGACAGCCAGAACCTGTCACACCTTGTTTTGCCTGCACCGCTGTTTGAGCAGCAAGAACATCCTGTTTAATAGCAAGAAGAGCATTATCAACAGCAAGCATACGGTCATTAAAATTGTGTAAATTCACAGCAGGAACAGCAGCAGTGTTGCGGCCAGCAGGCTGTGCAGATTGGGACACATTTTGGCTCGGCAAAGCATCAGGTATAGGGTCCTGCAGCCATTTGTTGTTAGCAGCCGACCCTATACGCATAGAAACAGGCTTGAGATCAGGCCCCCAGTTACGCACACCGTCATCGGAGTCCAATTCGAACAAATCCGGACACACCTTGTCCGAATGACCAAGAATGCCACACCTGTAACAAAAAACACCCAATTTCTCATATTTAAACAAAACAGTAACATAAGAACCATTGTTTGCACGGACTTTCCACTCCTTTTTCAAAGGCGCAGTGACATCAATACACACTTTGAGACGCATGTACGAGCTGTGAATGGTGTTACGGCTATCATAAGTGTGTAGAGCACCAAGAAAGCTTCCAATTCCTTGACCAACCTTTGGTTGAATAAATCCGAAAGGCAAACCATGGACCTGCACCCAAATGTCCAGATGATTCAGTGGGACAGTGACTGGGACAACACCAGGAGCAATACGAGCCATAACTATATGAAAGTTATCATAGAGCCATGGACCCTCGTCCAAAATGCGAGCAGCATCAAGTTTGTGATGGAATTGGAACAGAAACCGATCAGCATCTGATTTGATGATGGACACACGTTTGCCTGGTTTCCATGCTCTGGCCATACGTTCACTGAAGTAAGCAGCTTTGATTTCACGATCGGCCAAAACACGACCAATCAAACAGTGCTCAAGGATGGGGGATGATTCGGTATCAGCAGCTAGGTTAAGGGTCAACCCCTCATCGGCCAAAGTGAGACCATCAATGTTGAGGTTCGTGGGATCCATAGAAGCAGGGAGAAAAAGGTTTGAAAAGCACAGGAAGCAGACAAGGATGAAAATAGCAAGGCAGAAGTAACAGAAAAAGTAAGACTAGGGTTAGGGTTTGTGAATGATGGAACAGTTCACCCATGAGGGATAGCATATAAAGAAATGGATGGAAGCATCTAGATCCTGGATCAGATGAACACACAACTTCTCACTAGGCAAGATCCGGCCCAGGTGCGGCGGCAGCCCAAGAAGAGGGTGCAGCTGAAACCCTAGCGCACAAGAAACCCTAGGAGACAACTTCTAATAGCAAAAGATTCTTTTATCTAAAGGAAGGGAAGTCTATTAATTTCCTAGAAATCACGATACATATGAAAGCATAAATTTCCCGTCAAAAATAAAAATAAAAATATGAAAGCATAAATTCATAAATCAATCAAAGATGTATCCGATTTTGCTTTTCTAAATTCTTAACTCTTACTGTGTCTTTTGCGATTGAATTGACTCTAGGCTCTAGTCCACGTGTGTCTGCCTCTGTATCATCTTTGTAATACATTTGTATCAACACATATATTTGTGGCTAAAATTCTCCAAAATGTATTCGGCAACACTTAGACAATTATTTCAATTGAAATTCAATATTTTGATCATGTTACTTTAAGATCTATTGATCAAATATTAAAACAAAAAAACGTTTAATTTAGAAGAAGCATGACTATGTGAAATTATAATTTAGGTTTGAAAGGATTTGTGGAACTTATTTGATTCTTTTAAGTTTGTGGATGACCAGGCGATCCATGAAAGAAGAAGTTTCAAGGAGAATTATTTGTTATGGAGTAATTTTAGTAAATTAAGTTGAATCACTAAAACATCTTTGAAGGGATCACGGAAACATTTTGTTTCCATATTTTAGACCATCGGATTGTATAGATTGAATGGTTGAGATTTGGTGTAAGTCTTTTGACTTATATTTGGTGTCAACGGATCCCACCTAATATATATATGTGTGTGTGTGTGTGTGTGTGTGTGTGTGTGAAGATCTTCATCGTGCTGTAAAAAAACTCTCTCCTTCACTTTATGCTACAAATGAGAATTTTAAATAATAAATATGAGTAATACCTCAAATTCGTCCTTGAATTATCAGCAATCCATCAAATTCGTCCCTGAATTTATCGAAATATCTATTTAGTCCCTGAATTTTGCAGACGTCCATCAAATCAGTCCCTCCGTCCAAAAGCACCGTTAGTGGTGATGACATGTCCCCTTGCATGCTGTGTTGTCCTGTACACGTGTCAACAAGGCAGCCACGTGTACAGGGACGAAATTGATGGAAATGGAGAAAATTCGAGATTTAACTTTTGAGGGTAATTTTTCCTGTGTTTCCAATTATACCCCTCTATTACCATTGTCTTTCATCCTCACATTTTTTTTCACTCAGAAGCATCAAACCAGTCCCTAATCTTTCACCTTCCCGCCTAAACTGTCACCCTCTTCACTTCCCCAAAATCATCATCATCAAGAGGAAAATGTTGATGGTACTCAAGGAATGGAGGAAATGGCTTGTGATACTCAAAGAAATGATGAAGTCAATGTTGGTGCAACTGTAACCCAACAAACTCAACCTGAAACTCAACCTGAAGAAACAGTGACTCAGGTAAATGTCACCCAACAAACTCAGAATGAAGCTTCAAATGTGGGTAAATGTCACCCAACAAACTCAGAATGAAGCTTCAAATGTGGAAACTGTTGTTGAGAATGTTGCTACTGAGGTGCAACAAGAGAATGTTGCTACTGAGAATGTTGCTTCTGAGGTGCAACAAGAGAATGTTGCTAATGAGAATGTTGCTTCTGAGGTGCAACAAGATAATGTTGGTACTGATTATGGACCTGTAACTGATGCAGTTTCTAGACAGGTATGACTTTATCCAAAATATGGATCGATTTGAGACTTACTGGCATAATTTGAGGACTAATTTGATGGATTTTCTTATAATTTAAGGGCTGATATAATTGATTTTATTTGCAGATAATGAGTACAAGGAGATATGGCATGAGAGGACCAGTGATTCATTCAAATGACATGCATAAACAAACACCACTGAGGGGTCCTGCTCCATAGAATCCAACTGGTCCTGGAATTGTTAGAGTTCCAAATCCAAATTACGGGCCATCCGCTTCTACTCAACCCCAATACATGGAGTTTATCCCAACTCCAGGATTTCCAAAGCATTGATGCTTGTTTAAATTATGCTTTTTGACTAGTTTAATTATTGTTTTTTGGACTTGTTTAGTTTATGGTTTTTTGGATATGTAATCACTTAAGAACATCAAATGATTTGATGACTTGATGGCTATGTAATTTGCATTTTTTTGGCTATGTAATGACTTATGAACATCAAATATATGACTTATGATGGTATGCAATGTATGTCTTTTTATAATCAAAGTATGTATCTTTTACTTTTTACTTTATTCAACAAATGTATGTCCAAGGATCTAAGTGATATCTGGTGTGAAAATTCAAGGACCTATTTGATGGTAATTTCACTAATTTGAGGATCGATATGATGGATATGCATATAATTTAGGGACCAATTTGATTGAAATTTTTTGGCAGAAGGGTTTGATTCATTCATTGACAACCTCTTTTCATTACATCTTTGCAACATTACATGGACTTGGCACAATACAATAGCATTCTAAACAACTCAATCAAACATAATACTCCTATCAATATCTTAATCAACCTAAGCTCACTTCCTACACAATCAACTATATCCATCAACTTTGCCTTCCAAACCTCTTCTCTGCTCCTATCATTTGGCTTCTCTATCAACCTTGCATTTCTTCCATGACCAACGCCATTGGTTTTAAAATAGCCTAGTTCTTCAGTTTCATCAACCCACACAAAAAATTTACAATTTTCATCATCATCCTATACAATCAAAAAACAAAATCTGTACTATTTAAACAAACCATTCACACATCACATAACCATTGTTAAACAAACCTTAGGAAGAGGGCAGGCATAGAAAGGCCTTCCTTTGGACAGTGTTTGCTTTTCTTACAACACAAATTCTAGGACACCAACAATGAAGCTCTCTCACATCATCATTGTACATAGAGCTTGAAGATGAAGACCGGTTGCTGTAGTCGTTTTTGCCCATACGCCCACCACCCATCATATGTTAACACCAAATCTTCAACAATGACCAATGATATTTTAATTTCGAATTGAATCAACAAAATTAGGGTTTTATGTTTTTTGAATTGGGGAAGAACACCTACTCAATTCATGGAAGAATTTTGGGGGATTTTGAACTCTAGGTGACAAATAATAACATTAGGGTTCCATATTTATGTATTTGGGGAAGAAAGAGCCGTTAATTTGGAAGTGGAGAAAGAGCCGTTGCTGAGTTTGTTGAGAAAGAGCCGTTGCCAATTTTCTGAAAATCCATCAATTTGGTCCTTGGAAATTTTCTGTAAATCAATCAATTTGGTCCCTGCTTGCGTGGCATCTGACGTGGCAAGCCTTGTAAGAGGTTAACGTTAGACGTCACCTCCGTTAACAGACCAACTTAACGGAGGGACTGATTTGATTGACATTTTGTAAATTCAGGGACTAAATAGATATTTCGATAAATTCAGGGACGAATTTGATGGATTGCTGATAATTCAAGGGCGAATTTGAGGTATTACTCTAATAAATATATTCTGAAAATCTTCATCATGCTGTCAAATATCTCTCCGCTAAAGATGTTTATTTAAACACATAGACTGAAAGAAAATTTAAAGATCTTCATCATTCTTAAACATATTCTTGGGCTATTTGGATTATATAATCTGAAACTATTTAGCCAGGTTCAGATTATATAATCCGAAAACTCTCAGTTTATTTGAACAGTGGCATTTCACCAAAGGTTTGGATGGTTTGTGGTGTGCTTAAAGCATTTTTGGACATTGGAAAATGTATCATTTGACTATAGTTATGATCTATGACTTGTTTTAGGCTATAAATAGGCTTTCATCTTCAACGAATTCCTTCATTCTTCACTTCACCACTTTTCTTACTTTTGCTTTAAAAATAATAATTAGTTTTTAGGAGTGTTTATGGTGTCATGGTCATTGTTGACCGTTCATAGAATCTCTGCAATTGCTTTGCAGCTTATGCGTGGATTCTATGACGGTCGGCAGAGACCTTTGACATCAAATACAACACTAAAATCACAATTCATAAGTTTTCGGATTTTATATTCCGAAAAAGCTAACAATCTTTGCCATTTTTGCAGGACGCATGAGAATAGCAAAGGATGGGAAAAGTAATAGTCAATGATTTTTCCAAATAATGAACTATAACAAATAATATGTGTAATGTGAATATGTGATTGTAGAGTACCATTCTTCTCCCATATGTTTTTTCTCATTCCCTCCAAAATAGTCGAGCGTGAGTTAACTCACGCATGTGTATTCTCAGCATGAGTTAACTCACGCATGTGTATTTCTCAGCGGAAATGAGCAAAAACATATGAGAGAAAAGCAATTCTCATGATTACATTCCATTATTATTAACATTACAAATGACAAACTCTTAGCCTGTGGTGGATAGAGCTAAACTCTTAGCTTGGAAGTGGTTCCTGGCTAAGTGTCCTGGCAGTTCTTGCACTTTTCATGAGTGGGAGGTGCAACCCGTCCTTTGCTGGCATCGGTAGGGTTTGAGGTGGTGGTTTTTCTGGGGTTGTGAGGGGGTTGGGTGGGGGTTTCGTTGCCTCCTCCTTTCCGACCTGGCTTCCTGGTTTTTTCTTTGTGCTCTTTGTCTTTGCAGGTGTTTTTGCAGGTGTGGGGCTGTTGATATTGGATGGGCTCACCTTGTGTATGTTTTTTGCTGGCCTTTGTTTGCGGTTTTTTTAGTCCGTTTGGGGCTTTGTTTTGGCTTTTGTTGGTGGTTCTTTTCTTACTTTTTTGGGCTTCTCTTGAAGTCTTGTGGTGTATTTGTACTGTATCTAAACTTTTATCTTTATTTATATATATATTTTGCCATTAAAAAAAAAATTACAAATGACAAACTCTCTTTTATTATATAGGCTCCAAAGGAGAGCTCTAGACACATCATGGGATAATATTCTAAACATTTTAATAGAGAGTTCTTCACATTTCTCTCAACTAATTACATTTAATGTTTTTTTTTTTTTGTGAAAATTACATTTAATGTTAAATCTCTACTATTCTACTACTTCTATATTTCTCTAGAACTTTCTTTTAACCCCACCACTTAAACTAAAATGGGTCTAACACTTCATTAGTCCAATGGACCAAATCAAATTTATTATCCAACAAACCACTCCATGCATCTCTTGATCTTATCCTCGTTTTCCATTTACAGGAAGGGTCATACCAGCTACTATACCTATTGAACAAAACAAAATAAAATTTAATACAACCAATTCGAGAGGGGTAAAAAGTAGATAATTAAAGGAAATTAATCATATTCATTCATGTACCTATATAAATAAATGTTAGGAAGTCCATGCAGGCTCCTACATAAGAGATTACCAACAACGTTGCCATAACTCCCACAAACACATGCCAATCTTTCTTTATGCTTACCACGAACAACCACCTTATTGATTTTTCAGTCCATGCTCGAACTGTCTTTGCCATTCTCACAGCTGTTTCTTCTTTCAATTCAAGCCTCAACAAGTTTGGTGGTTCCCTAAATTTCACACAATAAATAAATGGAACTTAACTACCTATTTAGCACATAGCACCAACACTTTAGAATGAATAAGTGTTTGATGTTACATCAAAACTAAAGTGTGTCTAATGGCCAATACACATATACAAGACATTGATACATATAGTTACATTTAATCACTTCAATTTTCTCAAATTATTATTAGTACCTTCGTATCCGTGTTAGTCTACATAATGGAAAAATAGAGAAATTTGCATTAGAAGTAGAGGAAGGAGAAGGTGCTCACTTGCCGAAAAGTCTAAGCATGTTGGAATAGAGGAATATTGAAGTAACAACAAATATAGTGAGCCATGAGATAAGAGTGAGGAAGTTAAATTGATAAACTTCCATCGACACCCATGTTGCTGTTGCCGCAATTAGAACAATAGCACTAAGTTTCTTCCTCCTCCATAGTACTAGAATACTTGTACTTAGTTTCTTCCTCCTCCTTAGTACTATGTCCTTCAACATGTCATTGCCATCATTTTGCGCCACAAAATTATTACGTGTCATTATGTTCTTGCCACCATCTTGCCCCACAAAATAATTACCTGATGAATGAGAGGGAGTTGAGAAAGGTTTTGTTTCTGTTGTTTCTGTAGACATTGCAAATAATATTGTGGTTAATTAAGTGAAGATGATATTGTTCAATTCAAAGGAAGGAGTAGAAAAGTATAGGCTAAATTGCATTTTTGGTCCCTTAACTATTTAGGCAGTATCGCTTTGGTCCCTTAATTAAAATTTGATTTATTTTGGTCCTTTAACTTCTCTCCGTTACACATTTTGGTCCTTTCCGTTAATTTTAATTCAAAAACATTAGATTTTCTTCATTTTCTTCTGAATTTTTTTGGGATTCTTGTTGTTAAAGGTTGATGGAGATGATATGAAGATGAAAAAGAGGAGAAGAAGATGAAGAAAATCTAACGTTTTTGAATTAAAACTAACGGAAAGGACCAAAATGTGTAACAAAGAGAAGTTAAGGGACCAAAATAAATCGAATTTTAATTAAGGGACCAAAGCGATACTACCTAAATAGTTAAGGACCAAAAATGCAATTTAACCAAAACTATAATAATTAGTAGTAAAGTAATGAAAACTTTATTTTAATATATGATATGATGACAGAATGCGGTGGTTGGTAGCATATGAAGTATGAGTTATAGCCCCCTAAGAAAAAGGCTTAACTGCAGTTTTAACCCCCTAAGAAAAAAAAATACAAAACTGTCCCTTAAGTTTTGCAACTGTGGCAGTTTTGGCCCCCAAAGCCAATTTTGACTCAGTCTACGCTGACGTGGCACCCTAAGTGAGGTGCCACGTGTCATTTTTTTTTTGCCTTGGGGGCCAAAACTGTTACAGTTGCAAAACTTAGGGGACATTTTTGTAGTTTTTTTTCTTAGAGGGCCAAAATTGCAACTTTAGAAAAGTTAGGGGGGCTAAAACTGCAATTAAGCCTGAAAAAATTGTTGAACAAGGTGATAGGAATAGATTCAGCTGAATTACAAAAGGGTCTGTTTGGTAAGGCCACCAAAAGAGCTTATAGCTTATAGCTTATAAGCTCATTTGACAAAAAAAGCCCTGTTTGGTAACTTTTTTTACAATGAGCTTATAGCTTATTTCACGAATTTCAACGAGCTTATAAGCTATTTTTCAGAAGCTATTCCAAGTAGCGTTTGAGCTTATAGCTTATAGCTTCTCACTTTTAATTCCATTTCTACCCTTATTATTCTAACTAAATTCCATTTTTACCCATTACAATTTATTAATATAACTTCCTCATAAATACTACTGTGTCTCTTGCGAACAAAAATCCAATTCTTTTTCAAAAAAATTAAAAAAAGAAGCACTTGTCTTTCCTTGTTTTTTTTCTTTTCTTTATACGGCATACCGTCAGTTTTGTTAGTTTTTTTTTTACAAACCAAATATACTTTTTTTAACGTGCAAATCAATATACCTTCAGCTGTATTTTACAACTGATGAAAATATACCTTTTGTTATTTTGAACTAAATAAAAATATTTTACATCTATTTAGCATGCATATGATAATTATTAAACTTTTTTTTCAAGAAGATTATATTTAGCGTAACTATCAATTATTGTTAATAATACATATAATAATAATAATAATAATAATAATAATAATAATAATAATAATAATAATAATAATAATAATAATAATACATTCCAATAACCGTCTATTATTACACTTAATTTTTTTATAAAGTATAAACACTTAAATGAAAATATTTATATAATATAAAGGATATATTAAGTTAATAAATTTAAAGTATTTTTTCAAAAAATATTTAAATAAAGAATTTTCAAATACTTAAATATTAATTGATATAAATTTTATTATAAATTAAAAATACCCTTTTATGTCATTTTACATTTATCAGCTAGTTGAACCGCTAATTTTACCAAACACTTCAACTAGCTTACCAGTCATCAGTCATCAGCTAGCTTATCAGCTAAAAGCTATCAGCTAGCTTATCAGCTAAAAGCTATCAGCTACCTTATCAGCTATCCGCTATTTTTACCAAACAGAGTCTTAGTCTCACCAGTCAAAAAATATAAGATCTTATAATCTGGCAATTGGAATCGGAACTTATCAACAAGGCCTTCTGAGCCAGGCCAAACATCATCCAAGACTAATAATATTGGATATATACTAATTTTCCAAAATAGAAGTCCCAATTCGTTAATTGCATCTTCGTCACTTTGAAACTCAGGCATCCAAAGTCCACAGCGGGCAAACAGTGTTTGTACAATGTACTTCAAGTTGGGAGTTCTTGAGACGGGAACAACGAAAATGTTTCCACGAAACTTGGCTAGTCAAGACAAAAAAGTTTTCTAAATCAATGAGAGTGAATTGTATTGAAATGAAACAAAATAATTTTGATGATTGAATTCCAAATACCTTGGATTTGTGGATCCAAAGAAAGATTCATTCGAAGAGTGGGTTTAACAGAAGCACCCAAACCAGTCAAAAGAAACACAGAAACACCATACTTGATCAACTCAATCTTCAACTCAGTGAAAAGGTCAAGCCTTGGAGTAAATTCAGGAACTTGAGGAGGAGCACCACACCAAAACCTTATTTGATTCCCATGAATCTTTTCCGCAAGAACCAACAGCTTCATCAAATCCCTTTTATTCTCAAATGGAACAACAACAGACGAATGCCAGTGAAGAGCGTCAAGTTTCTTCTGAAGCTTTGCTTGTTGAGCTGGACAAGACAAACAGTTCTTGAAAGTAGGCTTCTTGCTTTTTCGTACAAGCTCTGTGAGCTCTCCTGTGATAGTCTCTACTAATTCTGTATCTTCACTTGGTCGACCCAACGAATCGTTGCAAACTATTATCTCTTCAACCAGAGGAGCCAAAGCATTGCAAGTTTTTCTGCCTCTTTCGAGAGTGGAAGGGTAATGTCGACCTCTGTTGAATGCTTGAATTGGGTATTTCATAGCCTCTCCCACCACAGCTCCAACGACAGCTCCACTCACTAGATCCGCCATAACTATGCAAGTAATAATGCGTTTTGTTGTTTTTGTGGAATCAAACAAATGTTTTGGATGAGAAAGAAAAGTCATGAACTCAAGTTATTTATAGATGGAGATTGTGATTTTTGGTCTTCATTTTACCCCACTTTACCTTTGCCTACATTTCCTTGTAGTTTCTTGGTTTGGTAGTACTAGTTCCGCGTTCACGTTTTATTTATGGGTAGTGATATATAGACCATCTTAGGTGGCATGTACCACTTATACACCCACATATAATTGTGACATGTGTTCATGTGGTCCCCACACAAAAAAAAAACTCACATTTTGTGTTTCTCACACACTCTCACATGAGGTAGTACAATGTATGTATGAAGAAAAGGGTGTCCATAAAACATTATCCTTTATTTATTGCTTTGTACAAAACATTTCTGCTGCGTTGTTGTGATAAAAGAGGTCATGAGGGGAGGTAGATTAGATCATTTATATCTTATAAATACATGACAAAAAAAGTTTTTTTTTTTTGTGTCTAGGTTCGAATTCAGACCTTGTATATATTATGCATTGTCCTTACCAATTGAGTTAAGCTCACCTGACACAAAAAAACGTGTTTGATAAAGGTTATTTCAATGTCAACTTATAATTTATTTTTAGATGCTATTTTAAATAGTGTTTGGATTTATAATTTATCATTAATATTTCTATCATTTTTTATCTTTATTTTTTTATCTAAAACTATTTTTATCCATTATAGTTAAGAATTTTTTTAATTACACCCCATGTATTTCTGGTGACATCCCAAAATGATAAAATTACCCTTAAATAACTCCGTTTATGTAGGTCCTATAAACTGAATTTAAGTGTACATGCTTAAACTTAATTTAAATAGGGCGCTGGGTGCGAGAGTGAAACATGTAATGTACTGTACCATGCATTTTCCCCATGCATTAGTAGTTTTTTACGAGCTTACATTACACTTGCTTGTACCATATAACATTCAACCCTTTTTTGTCCTCTTTATCTCCCTCTTCTTCTTCCTCTTTCACTTTAGGAACGGAATCAAACCAAATTCAACAACCTCTGCTATTTGATGAACTCTTCCCTTCAACATAAAATTTTCTTATCTATTTTTTTAAAATGAACATTAAAAAAAACACCAAAAAATAGTGTTCTTAAAAATTATCGAATGTTTAGGTTTAAGTGTTTAACATTTAAAGCCAACCCAAAAATTGAGAAAATGTATTTTTACTATTAAAATCAATCACAGCAAATTTGCAACACTATAACACTATCCATTTTGAGTTTGTTCCCTTTCTAATCTTCCATATATTTAATCTTTAAATTTATTTTTTATTGTTTGTTTTGTACAATAAACCATTTTTTATTGTTACACAAACCTTTTTTTATTCCCACCGTGACAGAGATTTAACAGGGTCTAAAATGGAAAAGGTGATGAAGGGGGGAAGATAAGTAGATTTAGGTGTGTTTTGTTTTTCTTCCTTTTTGTGGGTTTATTTTGTTGAATTGGGATAATTTGATTCCATTTTTATTCCCTGGATTTGGATGCATTTGATGATAAATTTGGTAAGGAAGATGAAGAAGAAAATAAATTTTAAAAAATATTTATTTTATTTAATCCTTTCTAAAGTTATTTGATCGTTTTTAAAGTTTAATAAAGAAATGCTACAGTGTGGAAAGTATAACATACTATGGCTATGTTTGGTAAACCCAAAAAAAGAGCTTTTAGCTCTTAGCTTTTAGCTTATAAGCTCATTTGACAAAATATGTCTTGTCCGCATTTGATAAACAACTTAAGCATTTTTAGCATAAGTTCTATTTGTATTGTTCTGTCTCTTTATATATCTCACGTGTAAATCTCCAAAACGTGCGTGATGTAGCTTCATCATCCTCTTTTCTGTTTTTCTCTGTCGCTTTTTTTTACGACATTCATCTTTCTTACTGCTAGCTAACCTCTTTGTTCCAGTCAAAAAAAAAAACATGGGTCAAATATGGATGTTACTCAAGCATTCCTTTTATCGTTGGTCATGTAGTCATCATTGGCAAATAGTAATAATAGGAAATGTACACTACTTAACTCCATAAATTAAAAACCTCAATTTATTGTAAAATAATTCAAACAATGGAATAATTTATTTAGTTTTTGGGTTAAATATATTTTTGTTCCCTATAAATATGTCAATTTTTCGTTTTAATCCCTCTAATTATTTTTTTCAACTTTTAGTCCTTCAAAAATTTTCATCTACACTTTTGGTCCATCCTTTAAAGTGGTCGGGGTTCGAACCCCAGACCTTACATATACATTACAACTGAACTCAGCTCACGAGTACTTGCTATTTTTTTTTTAATATTACAAGAATCTCTCCAAAAAAAATTAGAATTTTTTAACAAAACATAAATTAAATATGAATTTTTATATTTTTTGCGGTTAAAAATTCATATTTAATTTATGTTTTGTTAAAAAATTCTAATTTTTTTCGGAGTGATTTTTACAATATTCTACACATTTCTGCACAATTTCATTAAAAAAAAAATACAAAAATTTACTTTAAAATAGAAACTAAAATTAGTGATTGAAAATTTTATAGGGATTAGAAGTTGAAGGAAAATCTTAGAAGGACTAAAACAAAAAGTTAATATATTTATAGGGACCAAAAACATATTTAACCCGTTTATGCTATTTTATTTTATTTCATCTCAGTCCATTTCACATTATTTTTCATCTTAGATATTCAATTCAAGCATTGTCTTAAAGTTTATACAGTAATTTCTTTATAAATATAATACCAGTCCCATTTATCAACCTATATAATATTAGAGTAATGATATTTTGACAACCATTTGATGACAACTTTTGTGACAACCTTACTTTCCTTTCTTCTCATTGGTCAAAAACAATAGAGAGAGAAAAAGGAAGAGAGAGGATAAGTACATCATGTGAGTATGAGAGAGAAAGTTGTACAAAAGTTGTCATAAAATGGTTGTACAAATATCATTTCTCATAATATTAAAACCAAAATAAAAGTGGACCAAATTATCAAAAAGGATACTTTAACACCTCAAGCTACAATCAAGTTTATTACAGAATAATTGTCATGCTAAAATAGCACATGGAGTAATCTTTTAGGCCACATGGAGTATATTACATGTGCAGTGTAGTGACAAACTCCTGCTTTGTTCACTACACTTACCAAGACAAGATTATGATGAAGACTAGTTAATAAAACAACATATGTGTAGCAACATTGTTTACAAGTTTCAATATGAATTCTAGTTACTGTATCTCAGGGAAACAACATTCAGGAACGAGACCCATGAAGAAAGTTTAAGGTAATATCAACTTCAGGCATCTCTGTCTTTAGATTGGGAATTTTGCGGAAATTTTTCCATAATGCTTCCCCTTCTTCATCACAGATGACTTTTATTCCATGCTTTAGATTTCCAAAATTGATGACAGAATAAGGCAATCCAGTCAACTTTAAGCATCCCTTCATGTAGAGCTTCTCAAGCTTTTGCAAGTCACCGATATCTTTCGGTAATTTCAGAAGACTCATACAGTCTGAGATGTCGAGACAGAATGAGAATTGATTATATTGTATTGAAATAATTCAAATGGAATAGAATGCCAAATGAGATGAAATTGGTTTTATCTCATAACTCAATATTTTGGAGTACTGTAATTCTGCTGTACACAGATTCTATTTTCTCTACAAATGAATGAGAAAATATTGTGCTAGTTTATTACAGAATAGTAGTCATGCTACAATAACACATGGAATAATCTTTTAGTACACATTGAGTATGTTACATGTACAGTAACGCAAACTCATGCTTTGTTCACTACAGTTATATCGACAAGATTATGATAAATAGGAAAACATATGTGTTGCAACATTGCTTAAAAGTTCAACACGAGTTCAAGTTACTTTTTCTTCGTGAAACAACACTGACGAACGAGTTCCATGAAGCCAATTTAAGTTACTCTCGACTTTAGGCATATCTATCTTTAGATTGGGAATGTTGGGATATTGTTCCCATAATGCAGCACCTTCTTCATCACAGATCACATGTATTTCATGCTTTACATTTCCCAAATTGATGACAGAATAAGGAAGTTCACTCAAGTTTGAGCAACCCTTCATGTAGAACTTCTCAAGCTTTTTCATGTCACCTATATCGTTCGGTAATTTTGAAAGACTCACACAGTCTGAGATGTCGAGACAACAAAGCTTGTTTAGGCCTGCAACAGATTCTGACATCTCTTCTAAATCAGAACAGGAACAAAGCCTTAGCACTTCCAAATTCTCCAACTTCGCAATATCTTGAGGCATTGCAGAAAGCTTGTGGCAGTTTGTGATACTGATCTTCTTCAATGTGGTAATGTTACAAAATCCATCGGGCAATTTAATCAAATCATTACAATAGTCAATGCTCAACTCCACTAAATTTGGCATGGCATCTGAAATTTGGATGGAACAGTTTTCAAAAGCATCTCTTGTATTGCACATATGAAGGGATAATTTTCGCAGATTCTTCATTCTGTATAGGCAAGGGACTGAAACTTTCTCCAACCTTATTCTTTTCAAGTTTGATAAAGAACCAAGTAGCTCAAACTTGGTTACTTCAGAACGATGGAAACCATAATTTGTGACTATCAAAACTTTCAGTTTGCTCATTTTGTCGGTGAAATCCGGTAATGAGTACTTGTCAGACCGAAGATTTAAAACCAGAATCTCAGCTTCATCAGCTTGCATGTCACACCAATCCGAAGAAAATGTTTCATCTGTAAAAACGTCATATATGTCAAAATAATTGAGATGATGTATGACATGAGAACGAGTATTTAATATTGCACCCTCTGTTACAAAATAATTGTCATTTAAGGATTTAGTTTTTCCAAATTATTTGTCACTTCAGAAAATAAAATAAAAATTAACTGCCTTTTAGTTTTATCCAACTTTATTCTTACCTTTTAATGTTTTCTATTAAGTGAGATGGAAGATCATGGATAGAGTGAACATATAATGCAGTCAAATGAACTTACATAATCGTGAAATAATTGGCGAAATCTCTCAATAAAATTATTTTGTAATGTTATCATTGGTAAGCATGCATATAATTTAGACATAGAAACATACCGGTTGTTATAGACAATATGCGGGCAGAAACCTTTAGTTGTCTCTGTTTTACCAACATTCCGGCAATGAATGAGTACATACGACCAATGATTCCTTGCTGATTCAGTCCAATCCACCAATCAGGACGAGTATCTCCATTTAAGTCAATGATCAGTCTTTTTCTCTGTTCAAATGGTTCCCCTTTGCTTTGATGGATTGCTAGTTCTCTGAGGAGATCATGCAGCATGACATAGTGGTTATTGTAGTACTTGTCTGTTTCTGTTGCAACTTTCCTGTACAACAAGCATAATTTAGGAACTGAGGGAAGAACCAAATCACCAACAAGACGAATAATTTAATCTATTTGATAGAATAGTTTTACTGCTTTGCTTCATAATGACAATCTGAAATCCATGCATTCTTTACTTCTTTATTTACAATTTGTTTAAATCCTAACTCATGAGACAATGCATTTCAAATTGCATCCTTCCTGAAATGGTAAGAGCAGGGCCGGCCCAATGCATATGTAGGCCTAAAACGAATTTGAATTGAGGCCTTTTAAATAAGTTGACAAAGAAACATAAACAATAAGAATCTTAAATGTGTAATTTTATTTGATGCATGTCGAACACTAAATACAAGTATCGCTCACGGTCAGCGTTTAAACATTGAAATGGAAGGTTAACACAAAAACAAAAATAAACTTTGCTACCTCTGAGACCAAACTTGCAACATGAACTACAAGTCTACAACTCTTCATTTAACCAAGCTACACGCAAAAATGTTTAAAGAATTTAACTCATGAAAATATATTTAAATCAAAAAAGATTCAGGGGCATAAAAATTTTGGGAGCCTATAGCCCTTGCTTTAGTGGCAGCCCCCTTGGGCCGGCTCTGGGTAAGAGTACAGGCTTTATTATAAACTTAACATCAAGTGATATTGTTTACCTTGTAGCTATGACATTAATCAAATTCCTGGTGATTAAATCATGGACAATGGCCATTGCTTTTGTACCATCTTCATCTAGGTCATGCAATTCTGCCCACATATCAATGAGGACAGTAACAGGGATCCTCTGGTCTTCAGGAAATAGTCCCATATCCATGAAGCACTCCTTCTCCTTGATATCCTCCAACATATCCAAACTTTGTTGAAGATAAAAGAGCAAGGCAGTGCTATTATTGTGAAAATAGCTATCAGACTCCAGAATGGATCGACTCTTTAAGCGTTCCTTCATTTCTTCCCACTTCTCAAAAGGCTTCCCACAAAGTGATCCAGCAATGACCTGAAGCGCCAACGGTGAACCCTTACAACCTCTCACTATCTGTGCATAGAAGCGAAATCAGTGAGTAACATCAAAGGTTTGGGTAACTAACTTATATGCAATTGTATACTAACAAGGGACTATTTGGATTGACTTAATTGAACTTATCTACTGGTATAATTACTTTTGAGACTGCTTGGGAGATTTTATGAAAGCAGTGCATGTCATGTCGGTAAGCTAGCTTATGAAAACAGCTTATTGCAATTATATGAAAAAAATTCAACTTTATTTTAACTTTTATTATAAAAATGGTTTATAGTACATAAACACTTACATGATAAGCGCTTATGTTGTGACTTGTAAGTTCTAAAGTAAGTTGTTTATCCAAACAGGACCCTAGTCAGTTGACAGCTTTGAAAACTAATCATGTTTCTATTCATAAATAGTTTGTTTATATCCCATAGTAGAAGATTTAACATAACAAAGAAATATAAATTTCTGTCATGCCAATCATGTCTCATTGGTGCGATCAAAATTTAGATGGATTGAAGAGAAAGAAGCACCTCATCAACAAGATTTTTATCAGGCATGTATGAGCTGCTTTGATTCAATTGAGAAAAGTGATGGAAAAGAGACACAGCAGGATCATGATCAAGTGGATCCAACTGGCATGGGGTGCCAAATCTTTTAAATGCAACCTTTGAAGTCACCAAAATCTTATAATCTGGCAATTTGAATTTGAACTTCTCAACAAGGCCTTCTGAGTTAGGCCAAACATCATCCAAGACTAATAATATTGGATATCTACCAACTTGCCTCAGCAGAGTTCCTAATCGGTTAACTGCATCTTCGTCGTTTATAAAGTCAGGCACCGGAAGTCCGCAATATTCAAATAGTGTCTTTACAATGTTTTTCAAGATGGGAGTTTCTGAGACGGTGACAAAGAAGATGTTTCCACCAAACTTGCCTATTCAAAACAAAACAGCTTTCTAAATCAAGTAGAATGGATTGTATTATATTGAAATGAAGTCAAATGGAATACAATGAAATGAAATAAAATTGTATGGATATTTTTTATGATTGAATGCCAAATGAGATGAAATTGGTTTTATCTCATACACCTAAAATGAGAGGAGTAAAAAAAAGATGATAGAATGAAACTACATAAAGTGCTATCCAATCTCAATTAGAAGTCAGTTTAGATAATCCATCCATAACATAAGGCTAACGTCCTGTTTCAAATTAAATGCATGTCATACAAAACTACTAACTAAAGAAGCAAGTAGATTCACAAGACTAACGCCTTGTTTGGATAAACAATTTAATTAAGTGCTTATCATATAAGTCATTTCTATAATAAAAGATAAAACAAAGTTAAACTGATATCATATAAAGTACTATAAATTATCATAGAGAGCTCATGGAAATAAGCTGAAAACACATCATGAACATCCATTTCTATAAGTTCTCCCAAGCTGGTTGATAAGCTCAAATAAGTCAATCAAAACATGCATCACAATAATTTAGTGAAAAAAGAGAAGCAATACCTTTGATTTGTGGATTCCAACAGAGCTTCTTAGCAAGGGTGCTTTTACCAGATCCACCCAAACCAGTCAAAACAAGTACAGAAGCACCCTTCTTCATCAATTCAAACTTCAACTTATTCAAAGGCTCATCCATTCCAATAAATTCAGGCTCTTCAGGAGCACCAGACAAACCCCTTATTTGTTTCCCATCAAACTGACCCGAATTCACCATTCTCGTCAAAATTTCATCCACCTTATCCCTCAGCTTCATCAAATCAGTTTTATTCTCAAGTTGAACATTAACAGAGGAGTATCTTTCAAGTTTCTGACGTTGCTTGTGAAGCTTTGATTGGTATCTCGGAAAAGACAAAAAGTTCTTCCAAGTAAGCTTATTGCTTTTTGTTACAATCTGTTCCCATTCTCTTAAGAGAGCCTCTAGTCTCTCTATCTCTTCTTTAGGTCGATCCGACAAATGATTGACATCATTCATCTCTTTAACCAAAGGAGCCAAAGCATCCAAAGTTTCTATGCTTGCTTCAAGAGTGGAACCAAATTCTCGACCCTTTTGGATTGTTTGAATAGCATATTTCAGCAATTCTCCCATTCCAGCTCCAATTGCACCTCCACTAAATAGATCCGGATCCACCATAATTACTATATATGTAACTGTTTTGTGTTTGTAAGTAACAACCAAGGTAGGTACTCTTGTGTTTTGTTGTTGTTGTTAATGTAGTAGAATGAAATGTTTTGTAAAAAGAAAGAAAATGCATATGATCTTATGAACTCAACGATAACTGTTATATATATAGCAAATGGAAAATATGCTTGGTTGACTTGATGATTTTTTGGTCTTGATGAGATCTTAGTTTATTCATTTTTTTCTTAGCTTAGCCTACAAGTTTTATTTCATAGCACGCGTATACAAGTATATGGTCCGCAGTGGTACTTACTTGGAAATTACAGTTACTTCTAAATGAAGCCTGGATACTCCAAAATGGTGTCGTACCCGTGTCGGATACGTATCGGATACCGATACTCCGCGGATACTCCGGATACCGTATCCCAGAAGTATCGGAATTAATTATTTTAATTTAAAATATATATTTTATCGGATACTTAAAAGATACTCGATGGATACACACAGATACTTATAAGATACTTCACACAGACGTATCCAAAAAAAATGAAGTGTATAAAAATGAGATTGTGTTGTGAAAATTTAAGATACGAATCACTATAATTACTTTTCAATTAACAAATTAAATATTATGATTTTGGTGGATGAAAGTAACGAGAGAGGGGAGATGTAATCAATCAACATTAAACAAACTTTGTTTTGAGTTCTTTTATTGATACATTTGTTGATATCCTAACATATGAATGAAAATAGAATATGATTTATACAAAAACTTTACATTTTTTATTTTGATCATATGTTTTTTTTTTTTTTTTGTAAATTGTAACTTTTATGATTATATAGTATGAGTAATCAATGTTTTTTTTAAGTATTTTACACGCATATAAATTTTAATATAAATATTTTGTTAACGTATCTTAGCCGTATCGTATCCTAAATTTGAAAATTTTCGCGTATTCGCGTACCCGTATCGTACCCTACCCGTATCGCACTACGTATCCGGGCTTCATAGCTTCAGTCTAATGAATACTTCTAAAAGAAATATTAGCAATAAAAGAAATATTAGCAAAAATGTGAACCTGACGTGAATCGAACACGCAACCTTCTGATCTGGAGTCAGACGCGCTACCATTGCGCCACAGATCCACTTGTGATAACAATCGATACTCAGATTTAGAAATAACATAATCCACGTTCTCTAGAAAAATTTACTACCACCTCCTAACCAACTACGACAATTAGAAATTTTACTTGAAGCTTCCCATGACCAATGTAATTGTTATTGACTCTGATTTTCTCATATACACAAATAACCTTTTACCATTTGAAGGGATACCTTCCATTCAAGGTGGAGGGAGAAGCGGGGCGCTGGCAGCAGTGGTGTTGCGTCGCGGCGTCGACGTCAACGGAGGTTACCGAAGTGAAGCTCTCTCCGTTGTTCAACTGAAGTTCTGTTTCAAATTTTATTCAATAAATTGTCACTTTTACTTTTTAACGGACTTTTTTTTATTTCTTTTTTCAATAAAACTTTCTAATTTATATTACAATTACTAACATTGAAATATGGGCAAATTGCACTTACCTCCCTTCAGGTTTGTTAAAATGTCACTCACACCCCCTCTGTTTTATAATCAGACACAAACCTCCCCTACTTAATTTTAAATGTGAGAAAAACCTCCCTCATAGATTAACACCGTTAGGTTCAGTTGAAACATACATTGTTTGATCCACTGGCAGTAGATCAATTGAGCAAACATGCATCGTTACCTTTATTCCACACTCTAAATTCTCTTTCATTTCTACTTTTTGTGTTTCTGTATTTCAAATTAAAATTGATTGTGTTTCTGTGTTTCAATTTAAAATCGATAGTCAATATGGAATTGGTATTTGTACGAATGTTGGGATGCACTTTAAACCAATTAGTTTGCTATCATGACGCAAGCACATGACAGAGGAGCAATTGGCAG
This sequence comes from Medicago sativa, assembly GCF_051527215.1. NCBI lineage: Eukaryota > Viridiplantae > Streptophyta > Magnoliopsida > Fabales > Fabaceae > Medicago > Medicago sativa. The sequence continues at coordinate 9,907,939 of NC_140753.1, forward strand.
TGAAAAAAATGGCAGCACCTATCTAATGCTAATAAAAAAAACAATAGAATTATGAAGGTTCCCTAAAGTAATCAAGGAAATTCCGATTAAGAAAAAAAACTTGTTAACACAGTATACAAAAGTGAAAAATACTGATTAACAGAAACTTAACAAAGAAAGTGGCCTGGGAAATTCAAAGGTAAATTAAAGAATGTCGTTCAAGGAATTCTGTGGAAAAAATGCAAAAAACTAGGGCACAACTCAGAGAAGTCAAGAGTCAAAAGTGGATAAATGTTTTTCTCACTAACAGTGTTTCAATGGTGTTAACTTGAAGGGAGGTAGGTGTTAATTTAAAAAATAGAGGGGGTGTTTGTGTTGTTTAGTTAAACCTCGAGGGAGGTCAATGTAATTTTCCCTTGAAATATAACATAAAAAAAAACATTGAAATATGCATTTCCTAAAAAAAAAAACATTGAAATATGCATTATCTTGATTGTCGTTCCAATTTTTTTTAATTTTTTTTTAAGAAGTCGTTCCACTTTTTTATTATGCTTAACTGTATATTTATTTTATGAAATCCAATTATAAATATTTTGGAATACAACACAATTAAATAAAAATTTAATTATCCCCGTGAATTTATCTCAGTTGGTGGGGATAATGCATACAAATAGATTGTACACACCTTGACTTTGTGGTGGCTGAGGCTAGTCTTTCCGGATTCAAGGGTCATGCATCACACTAAATTGTTGTCCACTCTCGATTGTCCACCTACAACCATATAAGAGTAACTGACACAAATTCCATATACTTCGCCAAACAACGCTTAGATTACATCTAAGTTTAGCATCCAGAAAAGAAGAACGGGGGAAGTACATGGACTTGAAAATTCTAGCAACCAAAGATTCCGGATTAGACAGAAAGTTCCATCCCTACTTAGCTACCATATCAAGGTTAAAAGCTTTGAAGTTCTGAAACCTCATTCCACCAAACTCCTTAGGAATGCCACTCATTCCCGAGCCAATGAGCCATCCATTTGATCCCCCGGTCATTACCGTGACCTCCCCACCAAAACACATTAATCATCTTCTCAGTGTCATCTATAACGGAATTAGACATAATGTAAATACTCATAATATAGGAAGGAATAGTTTCGAGTACAAATTTGATCATAATTTCCTTACCCGCCTTCGATAACACGCACCCCTCCATGCATCGAAGGTAATCCTAAGTACTTGCCTGTGCCCACAACATGTCGGATACCAATAATACGCGCCAAGTCCTCTTGCGCTGCCCCACTCATAATACACACATTTTTTTTAGGGTACACGCTATTAAAATTCGAAGTATTGAAATTACCAGAGTTGTAGTAAAAAAAGTTACTTACCAGCGTTAAAAATTAAAATTACTAGTGCACACACGTCGCCAATCACCACCAAAACAAAGCCCTACCTCGAAGAACAACATCATGTGACATTCGCTGACACACACAGAGTCACATATTTGGATTCACTGCATCTGGGATGTTTGGATGGGCGGCTGCAAATAGTGTTTGATTAGAAATTACGACAAAAAAAACCACTTTAATGCAAAAGCTATAATTCTCAACTTCTTAAAATCGTGGTGAATTTACATCGATAGTGTGCATATGTGATTTGGCTTCATCAAACGCCACTCCAAACATGCATTCCATCAATAACGAATTATTCAATAGAACTTAAGTTTAATTTTTAGGTGAAACAATTCTTGACAACCTTTCCTTAAAAACCGGACGATTAACATAAGAAAATGTAACTTTTACTCTCAATTTTTTTTTTGAAGGAATTTTACTCTCAAATTTATTATCCAATTATTTAAAATTATAAATTAAATTAACTTTAATTAAAAGCAATTTAGCCAAAATCAGTTTTGATCACCGTTTATGAAAAAAAAATAGAAATTACATGTTGCTTTAGCTTTTACAGACAGAACACAAAAATGAAAGTTGATAAATATTGTGTTTGTCTAGGACATCTCCATGAACATAAATAGTAGTAATATACTCTCTCCGTTTCAAAATGAGTGTCGCTTTATTCAAAAAAAATTGTTTCAAAATGAATGCCACTTTCGGTTTTCAATGCAATAATAACTTTTTCTTTTCAATTGTACCCTTCAATTAATATTATGTTACACTTCCAAAGTATTATTTTTCCTTTAATGAAAAACAAACCAATAGTTGATTAGGATAATTTGGTAAAATTGCTATGACATTTGACTATTTTATTCCATTCCTTAATTTGTGTGCAATTGGCTAAAGCGACACTCATTTTGAAACGGAGGGAGTATTTTGAATTAAAAAATACAAATAGAATTGGGGGGTGAAACCGTAATTTTGTGAGTGTTAAAAACCCTTTCTGCCGAGTCATCTTTGTAGATGAAGCCACGAATCTTTCCCTCAGCTTCATAGAAACAAACAGAGAAGAAACAGAGACATTCCCCAATTTCCATTTCGCTCACCGACGCTCCATAGTTTCCATAGTTCAAATGTCGTCGTCGTCGTTTTCTTGATGCTTCAGGTTTCCTCCTTCTTCTTCTTCTTCTTTTAAACCCACTTTTCTTTTTTCATTCTTAACAAGACTATACTCTCACTCTAGCTTTGTTCCCAATGATGTTGATGTTGATAACGCTGTTTCTTCATTCAACAACTTTTCCATGGAATTTGAATCTCGATTCTGATTAACACTACCCAGAAGCAAGCAATGTTGAAGAAAGCTTTCAAAACCCCTCGCTTCTTCAGGTTCCGCCACAACCACAACAATTCTCTCACAACCTCTTCCGTTAGTTCCGACCAACGAGGTATTCGTTTCTGCATCTGGGTAGCTCTCAAATTTGAGAATCTTAGCTACCAACCTTATTGCTTGGTTAACCGTATCCTTTTCCATAAAAATTGGTATTCCATTTACTGGGAAGCTCTTGAGCTTCTCAAGAAAAAAGGTGTTTTAGTAACTTCAGATTCCGTTAGAGCTTTGGTTAGATCTTATTCTCATATGGGTTATACAGAAAAAGCTATAGAATCATTCAGTAGAATGCGTGAATTTGGCGTTGAACCTGATGCTCATATGTATAACACAATTTTGAGAGATGTGTTGAATGAAAAGTTACTTGAGCTTGCTCTTGCATTGTATACTACCATGCTTAAATCTAATGTTGAGCCTAATTTTTATACTTATAATATGTTGATTGATGGGTTTTGTAAAAGGGGTGAAGTTAAGGGCGCACAGGAGATGCTCGATGAAATGAAGAGAGTTGGTATTGTTCCTTGTGTCCTATCCACGACTTCGATTCTTTATGGGTGTTGTCAGGCCAAGAATGTGGATGAGGCGCATAAGTTGTTTAATGATATGAAAGAAACAAGGTACCCGCCGGATATGATTTCTTGTAATGTTGTTCTTAATGGGTTTTGCAAGATGGGGAGGCTAGAGGAAGCACTTTCGTTTGTATGGATGATCAAGAAAGATGGTTTCTCCCTTAATCGAAATAGCTATGCTTCACTTATTAATGCATTTTTTAAGGCTAGGAGATATAGGGAAGCACATGCGTGGTTTACAAAGATGTTTAAGGAGGGGATTGTGCCTGATGTTGTTTTGTACGCAATTATGATACGTGGTTTGTCCAAGGAGGGCAGGGTTGGTGAAGCTGCTAAGATGTTAGAGGAGATGACTCAGATTGGTTTAACTCCTGATGCTTACTGCTACAATGCTGTAATTCAAGGTTTATGTGATGTAGGTCTTTTGAATCGAGCACAGTCTCTTCGTCTTGAAATTTCCGAGCACAATGTTTGCACGCATACAATTCTCATATGTGAAATGTGTAAGCGAGGAATGGTTGCTGAGGCACAAGAATTATTTAATCAGATGGAGAAGCTTGGATGTGAACCTTCGGTTGTGACCTTCAATACGCTTATAAATGGACTGTGCAAAGCTAAAAATCTTGAGAAAGCAAAAAATTTATTTTGCAAGTTGGAGGTCGGGAGAAGACATTCGTTACACCTCAGTCTTTCTCAGGGTTCTGGTCAGGTTTCTGATAGTGCCAGGCTCCTGAAAAAGGTGAAGGAAATGTGTGAGGCGGGACAAATTTTGAGGGCTTACAAGTTAATCACTGATCTTGCTGGCGAGGTTAAGCCTGACATCATTACATACAACATTCTACTCAATGCCCTTTGCATGGATCGTGAAGTTAACGCTGCTTATAATTTTTTTGAGTTCCTGCAAAAGAAGGGTTATCCCTCACCCGATGGTGTTACATATGGGACAATTATCAAAGGGCTGTTCATGGTTGACAAAGAAGATGAGGCATTTAAGGTTTTTCAACGTATGCAGAAGACTGGCAATGAACCTTCCCTTTCAGTTTATAGAACACTTATGACTTGTTTGTGTAGAAAGAGCAAGGTCTCACGTGCATTCACTCTTTATTTGGAACATTTGAAGAGCCTTCCTAGTCGGGACAACGACTCAATCAGTACTCTAGAAAAATATTTATTCGGAGAAAAATTGGAACAAGTGATTCGAGGTTTACTTGAACTGGACTTCAAGGCCAGAGATTTTAAATTAGCTCCATATACAATTCTACTTATTGGGTTCTGTCAAGCAGGAAAAGTATCTGAAGCATTAATTATATTCTCTGTTCTTGATGAGTTCAATATCAAAATCAACGCTACAAGTTGTGTACATTTGATCAGAGGCCTTTGTAAGGAACAGAGGCTATATGACGCTGTAAAAATATTTCTTTACAGTCTTGAGAAGGGTTTCATGTTGAAGCCAATGATTTGTAATCACCTCCTCACGTGTCTTCTTTATTCCCGAGATTATAAGGAGTGTGCTGTTGATCTTATTGGTAGGATGGAATCTTTTGGATACCGTTTAAATTCAGAAGAATTTGCAACGACATTGACACTTTTACACCACTACCGAAAAGGAAAGAAAAGAAAAATAACCATCAGAAAAGATTAAATTACACTGATTGATTTAGATGAATGAGTTTCTTTATGCGGCTCTTCAGTGAATATCCCCAGTTACGAAAATGGTCGTGAATGCCCTTTATCCCTTCTGTATATGTTTTTTCTTGAAGCAGTCCTTATGTGTATGTTAAATTTCAAATAATGTGTTTCCAGAGTTATTATAGAATAGTACAAGGATCAATTGAGAGGTATATCCTTGCATGCTTCCTTTTAGAATTTTACTTTAAACCAAGAAATCACATGTCTATAACTAATACGGAATCTAAACACTTAAAATATTTCGGAATTTTCTTTATTGCTGTAGGATTTTGACGAGTGATTATCGGAGTTTTTTGTACAAAGAAACTGGCACATCCAATATCACTGGGACTTTTGGTCTCTCTGACATGAGATACCCACAAAGTTTCTTTCTTTCTTAAGTCTGCATTCAGTTCTTCATTTGCAGGTGTTCCAATGTGTGGAAATGTATGGACATGTCTCTTGGTGATTACAGAGAAATTACCGTTTGGGCTTTCTGCTCCAATGGAAAAGAAAAGATGCACTATTTTTTTTTTTTTTTTTTTGTGGGATTATTTTCTATTAAATTCATTAATGTTTAAAATGTTTCTATGATGTTGGAACATTGTTGATGCCATTATTCTTTACAATTACCCTAACTTCTTGCAGGGCTGATGTTGTCAAGACAATTTTTTTGCTCTATTGTCCCGCATGATTGTCATTACATCCTGTAGACCTTTGATTTGAGGTGTTTTAGGGGTGTTTCGGTTTGTTGTATGCTTCAGTATATTTCTTTGTATACACCTCAGAGCCTCGAGCAAATATCGGCAAAGAAGATTCGAAGACTGCTATTTCCCATGCACACATTAATTGTGGAGATATCTCATATATAATATACTTGTAGGTAAGGGTATCTTCCTTTAAGGTAGTCACTGTTTGATTCTGAACGCACAATTGTCCTTGCTAATAGTATATTTGACGGGATTTCTATTTGATGCTACACCCTTTTGTTATTGAAACATGCAAGGACCAAAACTTCGTAAAGTTTAAACATTATTGATGCTTATTTTGTTTTGCACCTAGAATTTAGGCCACCCAAGTGATTTAGCTCAAGTGATTAGAGGTCTCATTCAACGGATATGCAAAAATAATACACATGTATACATAAAAAACAAAAAAAAAAAAAAAACAAAAATACACATGCATACATTTTCTTTTTAGCTATATCTATCTATAGAATGAATCACCAATGTTAGTTTGCTGAAATTGTAGTGATTGATCCATGAAATTGTCAAAATTCTAAAGTAGTAGTTGAAACTCAGAATCCTCAATCACAGTAGTCTGTCTATTTGAGACAATTTTGAATACAAAATTAGTTGATCTAAAAGAGCTAATAAGGTAATAGGAAAAGTGTCATATTTGAAGTTACATATTTGAGCTAAGGTAACATGGTTTCCACGATATCTATGGCCTTAATCTAGTAATGTTGGGCAAGCAACTTTGGAAATTGTTAACCAACCCAAATCTATAGTTTATAGAGTCTTCGAAGTAAAATATTTTTCACATTGGAACTTCTTGGTGCGGTTATTGGCCACGATCCAAGTTATATTTGGTGTAGTATCTAGACTTTACGGATGGTTTTAGAAGAAGGACATCGCTGGAAAATAGGTGATGGTTCGTCAATTAATATTTGGACCGATCATTGGCTTAGTAGTATGTACATCCCATGTGTACAAACACCTTATACTTTTTTCACTCTATTACAAATAGTTGATAACTTGATAGATAACAGTACAAGATCTTGGATTGGTACATAAGCAAATATACTTTTGGAGGTTCTGATGTGAGTGCAATTTTGAAGATTACTTCGTTGAGATTGAATAAACCTGATGAGAGGATATGGATATTTGATGGTAGAGGAACTTATGCAGTTAAAAATGCTTACATAGTTTGTGCAGAACACTTGGCCAATATAAAGGAGCTTAAAATTCAAGGAGAAATTTTTTATGTGGAGATTTGGGAGTAATTGTCTCCCAAAATGAGCAAACTTGCAGACTAGAGGGGTTGTAACATGCCCCTCAGTCCGTGTCTGTTGTGAGTAAGCAACATAGAATTCTTGATACTTGTACCTTGAATGTACTGAGTAAGCAAAATATGTCTCTTTGGCCAATATTGAATATGCTAATACCCTCAGTTGAGAGATTTGATGATTTTTCTGTGTGCAGGTTTCACATCATATGATTGATAGTCAAATGTCCATGTTTACTATTATAGCATAAATAAATGGAAAAAAATAAATAAATCTGAGATTGCAAAACTAAATCGATTGATGGTGTTATTATCTGAGATAAAGACTGGCTACACTCTTGGCAGCACACACATCAAATTCACTAGACTAAGACCAATTCACAATTTTTTCGGAACCATCTCCATTTGGCTTCTTCAAATGTAATGTTGATAGAGTTATTTTTCAACAACATCTTGTTCCAGTACTGAAATGTGTGTGAAAGATGATCAGGGTGAACTTTGTGATGGCAAGATGGGATTGGTATTGCATGAAGTTTTAGGAGGGTAAATGTGAATCTTGAGTTTATATCTTGCTCTACAATGAATTTTAGCTTCAGTTTTGAGTAATGTTATGTTTGAGTTAGATTGTAAAGTAGTTGATGATATTCAGCATGTAAAATTCAATCTATTGGAATATGACCCATGGTTGTAAATCTATTTTTTTCTAGATACAACAACTTTCAAGTTGTTTTCACTAGGCAAAAAACTAATGGAGGAGCTCATGTTTTGGCACAAACTTCTATCTCTTATGTTCTTCGTAGTGATTTCCAGTCTCCTCTTGATTGTATTATGAATCTCTTAAAACATCCACAATAGAGGATGTTTTGCCTATTTAGCATCAAACTAAATAGGTACTCTTATTGTGGAGTAAAATATTTTGGTGTTTATAGGGAATTAAGACTACCAAAGCATCCTCTCTTTCTTCATTTATCGCATGTTCCATCGAATAAATTGTTCCATAATAAATGAATTTTGTTGAAATGTAATGATATAAAATTTATTTATAGGATCAATTTTATCAAAAAAAGATGATCGGTCAGAGAGATTGAATAATTTGTTTTTGGTTGAAGAAAAGATGCTTATAATATTTAATTTATAATAATAGTGTTAATACAATCGGGAAAATCAGAATAAATTATGGGGCTAACTGACAACGACATCGCCTGCAAGGACATAAGTAACCACATTTGCTTGTCGCCTATTAAACTCCACCCTAGAGTCTGTAAAATGCGAGGAAAAAAGATTCTGACAAGTTGTAACAACGTAGTCAAACTTTGTTACATGTTGACCTGCAAATTATAAATCCATACAAAAATGGCTTCCTCCGCGGAAACGGTGTTTTGGAGAGCAATAGAGATGTCATCCCATAACCCAGCTAAATTTGATACCTGAACTGGGGAATGAAAGAAAACATGAGCTAGGTCCTCAACATCATCATCACGAGTAACACAAGATATTGAACATTGCACTCTTTTATCTTGCAACCTAACTTTAGTGGGCAAACATCCACGATACATCCATTATGGAAATTCTTAATTTTTGGCGGTCTATTTCATCATTCATTGTCGTGTGTAATTCAACATGAAGGCTAACCTATTTCAAATTTTTAGCTCCTAGGTTAGATCTCGAAACCTTCCATTTGGTTCTAGATATTTGAGAGGTAAGTATGGAAATATTAACTACTAACTTGAAGATTAGTAAGAGAGATTGTTTTGGCAATAGTTTTCGTCTTAAAGAGGTGTAAAATGGCTAGGTTGGATGGTATTGGGTGTACTCTTCTCAATGGTCAAATGATAGAATTATATATCCCGTTAAGTGACAATATTTGGAAGGAGTATACTGAAATGATATCCTTCTTCAGCAAGAAAGATCCATATGGATTATTCTTGGTGACATGAACACTAGATTTTTTCAACAATCATCTCTCTATCACAAGAGGCACAATCAGATCTCAGCCCTTAAAAGAGGACAATGACAATTGAGTGCATAGTCAAAATATATTTTCCCATATTACTTTCAAGAAAAATTGGGAAGTGCTTGAACCGTTGGCAGTGAAAATAAAAAAAATACCAAAATGTGAACCTGACGTGAATCGAACACGCAACCTTCTGATCTGGAGTCAGACGCGCTACCATTGCGCCACAGATCCACTTCTGATAACATAATGCAGTCACAAGTATATGTTATAAAATTCATGCACAAAAGGGCCATCAATTTGAATTACGATTTTTTCTCCTCTTCTTTTCTTTGGAATAAATTAGAATCACGATTTTAGGTCAACAAATTCCCATATCCTTAACCAACTATGACAAATAATTTTTTGAATAACCAGTTATTACAAAAAGTAGTGTGAAAGTTATTCCATTATTATTAACATCACATTACATCTATAAAAAAAAAATATTACAATACAGTGCTTAATTTTTTTTACACAAGCTTCTAGTTCTAGCTATACAAAAGCAAATCACTCAATTTTCTTCTCCTTTTCCTTCTCATTATTTAGTATTCTACTTTTGATCTTCTTAATTGCCTTTTCATCTATAATCTCATAAGATTTCTTGTACTTTTCCCTCAGCCACTCCATGCATCTCTTGATCTTGTCCTCGTTTTTCATATAAGTTATAGGAAGTGTCATACCAGTTAATATACCTATACCATAAAACAAAATCAAAATTTAATACAATCAATTCAAGAGGGGAAAAAATAGATGATTAAAAGAAATTAAGAAATCAAATCGTGAATTTACCTATATAAATGAATGTTAGGAAGTCCATGCAAGTTCCTACGTAAGAGATTACCAACAACCTAGCCATAACTCCCACAAACAAAGGCCAATCTTCCTTTATGCTTACCATGAACAACCACCTTATTGATTTTTCAATCCATGCTCGAACTGTCTTTGCCATTCTCACAGCTGTTTCTTCTTTCAATTCCAGCCTCAATAAGTTTGGTGGTTCCCTAAATTTCAAACAATTAAAATAAATGGAACTTAGCTACCTATTTAGCACATAGTGTATCAGTGTCGTTGTAATGGTACTAAAGTTGATATAAGGAAATCTCAATTAATTGATAATGTTTTACTGTGAACACACAATGACAGAGTACAATTACAAGAAATAAAATTGCAAGAAAATAAAGATAGTAAAATGAGAGAAGAGGTTAGGAGAAGAATGTTGACATCACACATATTCCTTCCTTATTTCCTTGGTTTTTCTCTTATTTATAAGGGTCCAATTTCTATTTCCCATATTGCCCTTGATTGCTGTTTGACTCATTACAGTCGTGTCTGGTGTCTGTGCTTCATAACATATAGGTAAGATTCTAGCAACTAGATAATGGAAAAATAGAGAAATATGCATTAGAAGAAGTAGAGGAAGGAGAAGGTGCTCACTTGCCGAAAAGTGTAAGCATATTGGAATAGAGGAATATTGAAGTAACAACAAATATAGTGAGCCATGAGATAAGAGTGAGGAAGTTAAATTGATAAACTTCCTTTAACACCCATGTTGTTGTTGCCGCAATTAGAATACTTGTACTTAGTTTCTTCCTCCTCCATAGTACTATGTCCTTCATTATGTCATTGCCACTATCTTGCTCCACAAAATTATTGCCATTGGAATGAGAGGGAGTTGTGAAAGGTTTTGTTTCTGCTGTTGTTTCGGTAGACATTGGAAATAATATTGTGATTAAGTGAAGATGATATTGTTCTAACTTCTTCTAAGGTTGAGTAGAAGACTATATATTATATGGGAGTAAGGGCATCGCATGGTTTGGTTTTTGCTTTAAAATGTGTTGTGTTGTAGCAAAATACTAATCTTACGGTGTACGTAATTCAAAACATGGTAATACTCTGTCTTTGAGTAACACGTGTACAACTTTGAGGAGACGTGGAAGATTTGCAGCCTCCGTGTCACCTCTAATCTCTTTAGCACAACTTTAGATGCCGGTGACATTTAAATTTATTTTGACAGAGATGGAAAATAAGTAACTACAAAAATACAAATCTATGATCAAAGATAACTGCCATGGTTGGTATATGAAGTATGAGTTAAGAGTTCTCCATCGAATTAAAACAATGAGAGTTTATAAAAGTGATTATAGATAGAGATAAAAAATTGTACTCAATCCAAACTAGTCTCTCTTGTTTTCACAAGGAAATCAAATTAATCTCTCTATTAATATGTGTCAATATTATAAAACTAGTCTCTCTGTTAATATAGGTATTATTTTTTTGGAGAGCTACTGATTTATATGATTACTAATTTATATGATTTTTCTGTCCATCATCATAAATAAAAAACTTGTGAATTGATCAAAACGCTTCATAATGGTAATGGTTAATTTTGTTAATATAGGTATTATTTTTTTGGAGAGCTACTGATTTATATGATTACTAATTTATATGATTTTTCTGTCCATCATCATAAATAAAAAACTTGTGAATTGATCAAAACGCTTCATAATGGTAATGGTTAATTTTTGATCATTTCAACTTTTTCATTTTTAAATAAATTAATACAAAAATTAGATAAGCACATACTCAACTACTCCCTCCGGTCCTATTTACAAGAGACAATTGATTTTTTAGATACATTAAATAATTTATGTATTTAGTTTAGATTCTTGACTAGATACATAAGTTATTCAATGTATCTAAAAAGTCAACTTTCTCTTGTAAATAGGACCGGAGGGAGTAAAACTTTAGGAATGTTATTTTGTTCATAAAAAATAAATGGTGAAAAGAGTGGTGTCTTTGAAGTTTGTTTATGTATGTAAATATCATTCAATTATCTAATTATATGTCATATTTTTATATTAATTATTAAAAAATAAATAAATAATTTAAATGATTTTGCGAGTATCGTATCCAACCACTAAAATAAAAACGATCATGCTAACAAGTGTCATTCTTATTAAGAAGTTAAAAATAGTAAGTTTGCATTGAAAATTACAAATTTTAAATTAATTTTTAAAAAAATTGAATTCATTATTTAACAATTTCACCATAATGTTTTTACTTTTGTTTACTTAATCCATGTCCAAAGGACCCATCAGTTTGGTTCGAGAGTTTTGGAGGGGAGGGGAGGAGAGAAAATATTTTTAATTTGAAGTGTTTGGTTCAATTTTTAAAAAGGAAGGAAGGAGAGCAAATTTTATTGCACTGTCAAGATCATCCGTAGATTAATTTAAAATCTCAATATTATCCTTATAACAATTATATGTTATATTATCTTGTAACAACTTTTATTATTATTAAATTATATTATCCTTGTAACAAATTTTATTCCATATTTTTTTTTTCGATAGAAAATTTTTATTCCATATTATTAACAACATTTTCTCGTAACAACTCTTATTACTACTTGTAACAACCCTATTACTAATTTATTATTCCATCGTCTACAACGTGTTGTTATCTATTACATCGTTATTGTTTCGTTACTTTATTGTCCTTATTTAATTAAGTTTAAGAGTAAAACAGTAAAATTATTTTAAAATCTCTCCAATCCTCTCTCCTCCGTTAAAATCCCTCATCACCCCTCCCCTCCTAATTCTCGAAAGATTCCTCAAATAATCCTAAAAAAACGAATTCTCCAAATAAAACAGGAATTCTATTTTGAAAAAAAACAAACTCTTAAGTTGTTTTGGAAAACTTAGCTTTTTCTTTTCGCCCCCACTTCAAATGTAGCTTTTAGAAAACTTATTATAAAAAGCTTATAATTTACCCTACTTTTCACTATTCCACTCTCACCACCACCACCACCACCACCACCACCGGGTTCTGCCTTCTCGTGCTTCATCCCTATCAATTCATCAACGGGTAACTTCCCTTCCCTCTATATTCTATTTCCTTTTATCATTATCTCTCTCGGATCGATTCTGCATGTGTGTGTATAATCCTTTTCTCTTTATTATCAACAATGTATCAAATTTGTTTATTCTCCTACTATGAATATATATATATACACTAAACTATGTCACATTCATTTATTCACTTTGTAAAATTAGCGATTAAACTCTCTGATTTGTGTGATCCTTATATCAATGATTGTTGTGGTAGTCATACTCATATCCCCATGCAAAGTGAAATTAGGGTTAGGGGAAAAATTAAATTGTTTTCAAACAATTAATTTGATGTCCAAAAATTAAATCGTTTAATATGACATTGATAGGAAATATTGTTGAGGTAGTGTCTACTATGTAGTGGTTTTATTGTGCAAATCATGTATGTTGAGTGTCTTACTTCATAATTCTCAATTAACAGTTTTTAGTACCTTCAAGGTTATTAAGACAAAATCATTGTCAGAACTTAATTATGTCTTTGTCTTGGGACCTTTTGTGTCGATTAAACAATATTTCCCCTATATCTCGATGAGATCAGGCCTGGACATACGTTTATAAGTGGGGGAAATCTTCACTTTACAAGTTAGTTTTGTAAGGGTTGAGTTATACCTAACTTTAAATTTTAATATGGTGTCATAGCCTATCCAAGATCCATTAGATGACCACCTGCTATTAGGATACCGCTATCGGGCCACTCAAATTATGTTCGAGATGTCCAGTTGTAGATGTGGTGCTGTGTGTCTGACAAGAGTCTTTCATTGGACGAAATAAGGTTTGCATATAAGTTTATAAGAGGGGTATTCCTCATCTTACAAACTAGTTTTGTAAGGTTGAGTTAGACCCCCAACCTAAATTCTAAGAATATATGGTGGAAAACAGGCTTAGGTGGTTTGAACATATAGAGAGAAAACATATAGATTTTGTAGTAAGGAGAGTGACTAGATGGAGGATAGTCATATTACTAGAGGCAGAGGAAGGCCTAGAAAAACTATCAGAGGAACTATTAGGAATGATTTGGAAATTAATGAGTTGGACTGAAATATGATTTATGATAGAACATTATGGCGTAATTTGGTTCATGTAGCCGACCTCACTTAGTAGGAAAGACTGGCGTTATTTGGTTCATGTAGCCGACCTCACTTAGTAGGAAAGACTCGGTTGTTGTTGTTGTTGTTGTTGTTGTGTCATTTTGTGAAAGGTAGAGGTCATACTGAATTGCAGGGTAATAAGCATAAACCTCATGGTGTAACGTTATGATTAAAATATGACGAATGAATTACACATACTTCTGTTCATACTAGTACTATGTCCCTAACTAACTAACTAAATAACTTACTGCATGATCAAATCTCATTCTCAACACTTGATAACTTCCCTAGTCCTAACTAACAGTGATCTGTGTGATTCTCAACATATTTCACTATGTTACATTTGCTAAACTTTAGAAAAAGTTTTAATCTACAACTTTCTTATTGTTAAAGCAAATTGGTTTAACCAAAAGTGGCAAAGACCGAATGTTTATTTCCTACGGCGAGATCTGTGTGTGTTTGTGTCTATGCTTGCATGTTTGGTTGTTGCTAGAGTTTGTTACTATTATTATAAACACATTTTCCTTACAAAATAACCAATTTTCTTTTTGAGCTGCTGTTTAAGGCAGTAGCAAACTAGACCAGATACATTTCCTTTGAAAAAGCTAGAAGCAGTTGAAATTTCATTGGGATATATATAGAACATTCAAAATACAGTCTGGTGTTATGTCTGATTCTTAATATTATATCTTATTAGTTGGAAATTTGAATATTTTATACTACTATTTACATAATCGATGATTAGCGTGAAATATTTACTTTTTTTTATTCATTGCAGCTTATGGCTAGTAAAGAAAGCCTTATCCGCAATCATGAAATTCCAGAAAAAGCAAAGTGGGATCCAATTAGGACCAAAATGTTACTCAATATTTGTGGGGATGAGATTAGTAAAACTAGAAAACCCGGAATTGCATTTAAGAATAAGAAATGGGAAGAAATACGAGTAGAATTTAACGATCGTGCTGAAAGAAACCATACACAAAAGCAATTGAAGAATAGAATGGATAGTTTGAGGGCTGATTGGATTCTATGGAAACAATTGACGGGCAAAGAAACACATGTGGAGTTAAACAACCACACAAAAACTATTGAAGCTAATTCTGCATGGTGGGATGCTAAAATAAGAGTGAGTATTCTAAACATTAGTTTTTTTTATCATTTGAACGTTAGTGCAAAATATCATGTGTATAAATCCTTTTCTTTAATGGTTATGTAGGAGAATGCAAAATTTGCAAGATTTCGATATCAAGGATTAGAATTTCGTGATGAGTTGGAACACATATTTGGGGAGCCAAAGCCAATGACAAGTCAAAATGCACAGACACCGATTGTGGGATTGTCAATTGAATCTAGTGACAAAATTGAATCTATTGACAAAAATATTGATTCAAATGTGCCACTAGAAGCCATTGAATCTAGTGGCAAAAATATTGGTTCGAATGTGCCACAAGAAGTTATGGAATCCGATGATGAAGAACTTAATCTTGATGATGAATTTATCCCTATCACTAACACTCAATCAAAAAAGAAAAGAAAAACATCACAAGATATAGGGGAGACAGTGACAAAGGATACACCAAAGGTTGGGTTTGCAACATCTATGAGAAAAATAGAACGATTTGTTGAAGCGACAGAACTTAACAATGATGGTATTGCAGGACCATCTTATGTATGTGGAAAGTACTCGATTCCAAATTGCATTGAAGTCTTGAAAAACATTCAGGGGGAAGGTCTTTTGAATGATAGACAATTTTGCTTTGCTTTAGAATTACTTAGAAATAGCCAAAGTAGGGTCATATTGATGTCCTTAAAAGATTCACATAATGCTTTAGTGAATTGGATTTTGTACAAGTATGACTTGTAGACAAATCTCTTGAATTTAGATTAAGGTTTGGCTTTATGTTTCTTATTATCGTGTCAAACATTGAGAATATGCATTGCCATTTATATATACATCTGAATTATTGATATGAATATGTGTTTATATTTATATTATGTTCTTGTTACCAAAGAACATCCAAGAAAAAATATAAAAAGGAAATGCATGAACTTCTATAAAAATAGGGAAATGTTATGGGGCAAGGACAAATGCATGTGTATATCACATGAAGTATTTATTGAAAACAATGTAACAACAGTACCAGTACTGATGTATTGAGTTTAGTTTGCATTTAGGCATAGCACACTGACATAATTTTACAATTGAGTGCAATGGATAATGATGTTTTTTTAATGGTTAAGATTCAACTTGGTACTCCAGTCTAATTTAAAAGCATTTTTGTAATACAATTCATTTCAAGATATTTGATTAATTTTTGGAAAAGTAGTTTATAATTGTCATCGAAGGCTTATTGCCATCTCTGCCTATCAGAGTATCAGTTGCTCAATTTACTAAGGAGCAGCATACATATACTTCCAGGCAGAGTGTCTCAATATTTTAACATCTTATCTGTTTCAGTTTCAACATAAATAAAATTTTTTATTTGGTTTTTTCATTTTAAATTCAACTAATTGAAAAAATTATTGTGACTATTAAATGTTAAAACTCTTGTACCCTTTATGGACCTCACATGGGTGGACATACTTTAAGTACATATCTGTTCTGTCAACAAAATTCAAAGTCGGTGCTCTTTTGACAATTAGATTAACCTGCTTTCCACTTTAATAATGATTATTATATCATCATATGTTAGACAAACTAGACATGATTATGGGATTTCCTCAAAAAAAAAAAAAAAAAAAAAGACATGATTATGGGAGATTGGGAGACATAATAGTATAGTACTATACTTTAGCTGGAAGCAACTACAAACAAACAAAAACGCGTTACCTGCACCGAATACTTATGATTAATTTGCAACTTTAAGATCCTCAAATCATTATTATTACTATTAAAATAATAATTCTCATTCAACCAACCCAATCATAGTTTCAAGCTCACTTCATTTTCATGTCTTTATATTAAGCCTTCAAAGCTAAGTCGGTATCAGTATTGAAGTGTGTCACTCTTCCAAACGGAGCATAATAGATCTGGTAAAATCTAGTTCTTTCCTTTTATAGAAACTTAACAGTGATGTTTTATTTTTAGTTCCCAGCATTCTAATAATAGTGTATTTCTATTTTTTCATTTTTCAGTTAAAACAATGGGAAGCAAAAGCACTAGTTTGCTATCTCTACTATGTCTTGTTGTTGCATTAGTAAGTGTGTCGTTAGTGCAAGCAGAAGATGATTATAAGTTCTACACATGGACTGTGACTTATGGAACTCTCTCTCCTCTTGGTACTCCTCAACAAGTGAGTGACCAATATGCTTTTATATTGGATCTAAATCTAATAACTTTTTGTTAGAAAAAACAGATTCTGACTTTTTTTTGTGGTTTCTTTTTGAAGGTTATTTTGATTAATGGTCAGTTTCCTGGTCCTAGACTTGACTTGATTACTAATAACAATGTGATTCTCAATCTTATCAACAAGCTAGATGAGCCATTTCTACTAACTTGGTGAGGTTTTGTTTATGTTTTTATTTTCTTCTTGCTTGATTCAAGTTCTTTGCTTTATGATCTGCATTGAGTCCCTTTGTGTATACATCAATGTTGTAAAAACTGAACCAAATTAGTCGGTTCAACCAGTTGAACTGGAAATCGGCCAGTTTGTCATGTTGGTTTGTTCCGATTGTATCGCAGTCTGGTTGAACTGGATTGAACCGTGGCTGGTTCCACTGTTTTTCTTTTTGCACTTCAATTTACTTTTGTAACACTTTTTTACTGTTTATTACTTTATTTGTCATAAGCTTCAACCACTTTTGAACTAGTTAAACCATGACCTCTAGAGGTCTTATTAGTAGTTTGATCTTTCGTCCGATTTTTAAAACATTGATATGAAGTATCAACTTGTGTTTTCTTTTGTATGTTTTTCTATTTGTTTGCATTACTTGTTGGTTCGTGGGATTTTCTCCGAGAACATGATTTAACATTGTTGGGAATAAACCAGGAATGGCATTAAACAAAGGAAAAATTCATGGCAAGATGGAGTTCTGGGAACAAACTGTCCTATTCCTCCAAACTCAAATTATACTTACAAGTTTCAAACCAAGGATCAAATTGGAACTTATTCTTATTTTCCATCAACTAAAATGCATAAAGCTGCTGGAGGGTTTGGAGGGCTCAATGTTTATCGTAGATCTGTCATTCCAATCCCTTATCCAAATCCTGATGGAGATTTTACTCTACTCATTGGGGATTGGTATAAGACCAGCCACAAGGTAAGTAACATATGTTTTTTTTCCCTTCCTTATAAACACCCTATATTAAATATCATTCATACTGCTAGGCTGTTTGTGAGAATTAAGATCAATTTGTTACATATTATAAAAAAAAAGGATTTTGACATTAAAAATTTATGTATTATTAAGAAAAGTAAAAGCTGATTTATGTTTGTTTACCATAATCAAAATCACATTTTAAAAAAATCATCTATGGAAAATCATTTTCAAGAACTACTCAAAAGAGCTTCTCATTTGAGACATTTTTAGATTTTGTTAAAATTCTAATTTTTTTTTTTTAAAGTAATAACTAACAGATAAAAACTTCTGATATATTTTTTAAAAACAAGTAATTTTTTATAAAATTTTGTTTTGTAGCAAACAAACCTTTAAAATTGGCGGCCCCAAAATATGAGATTAGATTTGCTTGTTTCCTGTCATGTTAACTTACATTTATTATGTCTTGTAGGTATTGAGACAATCTTTAGATTTAGGAAAATCTCTTGGTTTTCCTGATGGGCTCCTTATCAATGGTCAAGTTCATTCCACCTTCACTGGTAACCAAGGTAATTTTGTGTTTTAAACCATGCTAAAATTTTAACAGATACTATACATTTTAACTTTGTAAAATTTGCTTTTACCAACAGTTTTGCACTTTGTTTTTCAGGAAAAACGTACATGTTCCGGATCTCAAATGTGGGTTTATCTACCTCAATCAACTTTAGAATTCAGGGTCATATGCTAAAACTAGTCGAAGTTGAAGGATCACATACTCTCCAAAATCTATATGATTCACTTGATGTACATGTTGGACAATCAGTTTCTGTGTTAGTTACCTTAAATCAACCTCCAAAGGACTATTACATTGTTGCCTCAACAAGATTTACTCAAACTGTTCTCAGCACAACTTCTGTGCTGCACTATTCAAACTCTCGTTCCTCAGCATCAGGACCCTTGCCTGCTCCCCCTGCTGATAATTATGGCTGGTCTATGAAGCAAGCTAGAACTTACAGGTATTGAAGAAAGATTTAAATATGTTTTTAGTTTTCAAGTTATGGTATTTTGCACTCTTTTTTCTCTCTAAAGTTCTTCGTCGCATTTTGGTCTCCTGTTCGTAAACAGGTGTGTATTTGAACAACTAAAATTTGACAACTTTTGCGACAACAATCTAAATGTTTAACACAGTGAAATAGGTGGTTAAATATGTTTGGTAGATGATTAATGTATATATCAACTTGACCATATATTGAACATAATTGCCACCTATTTGAATTGTGTTAACCAGAAAGTCGCGAAAGTTGTCAAAATTAGGTTCTTCGTAAAAGCAAAACCTTTGTGAATTTGCTTTGATTTGTTTATAGGTTTTAATCTGTTTGAAATGAAATATTCTTGCAGATGGAATCTGACAGCAAATGCTGCTAGGCCTAACCCACAAGGGTCATTCCATTATGGAAAGATAATTCCAACCAAAAGAATATATTTGGCCAATTCAGCACCATTGATCAATGGAAAGCTCCGTTATGCAGTTAATAGTGTCTCCTATATTAACCCTGATACCCCTCTTAAACTTGCTGATTACTTCAACATTCCTGGAGTCTTCAGTGATATTCAGACTACTCCATCTAATGGTCCTGCACATATAGCTACATCGGTGTTGCAAACTTCTCTTCATGATTTCATTGAGGTTGTGTTTCAAAACAGTGAAAATAACATGCAATCTTGGCACCTTGATGGTTATGATTTTTGGGTCGTTGGGTATGTTTGTTAGCTTCTTGATTTGAGTTTTGTTCTGTTGTTTTAGTTGATGGTGATGAAGCAATTTAGAATTTTCCTAATGGTGTTTTGATAATGCTCAATGCTACAATTGATTGCAGTTATGGTTCTGGCCAATGGACAGATGCTAGTAGAAGTACCTATAATCTAGTGGATGCCTTGACTAGACACACTGCACAGGTAATAAAACAAAACAAGTGTCGCATTCCTTCTGAATAATATTTCTGTGAGAAAATTTATGAAAACAACATATGATATGTCATAAGATATTTAAGTTTATTTCAACAAGTTTTCTAAAATAGTTTATGAAAACAGTTTGCATTTTTATATGATTAGAATTTGGCTGCATTATATTTAATTATAGAAATAACATATACACAAACACTTTGATGATATGTCATTAGATATTTATTTCACCAAGTTTTCTAAAATAGTTTATGAAAACAGTTTGCATTATATTTACACGAACACTTTCATAAGTTTTAAACTATGTACCGCAGACACTTAAGATTAAAGGTGTGTACATGTCTGACACATTTCAGTGTCCAACACCGACTCATCCGGTTACATTCTATTATTTAATTTTTTTGAATTATTATAGTGTTGATGTGTCAGTGTTGTGTGCGCGGTCAGTTCTGTGTATGTACTTCATAGGTCTTGATGCATGATATGCCCAATTTTTATTTGGTTTTTATATGCTAAATTGATGAGCTTATGTATAAATGTGTAGGTGTATCCAAACTCTTGGACAGCAATACTGGTATCATTGGATAACCAAGGTATGTGGAATTTGAGATCAGCCATATGGGAAAGGCAATATCTTGGACAACAGTTGTATATGAGGGTGTGGAATGCACAACGTACTGCGGCCAATGAATACGACATTCCTAATAATGCTCTGCGTTGCGGCAAAGCATTGGGACGTCATCCTTAGAGGATACGTTTTCAACCATTTATTTATTTGTGTTTTATTCTAGTCATGAGAGCTTGACTACAACTAGATTTTTTATTTATTAAGAAGAAGATATAGGATTAGAGGGAGAAGTTTATTTTCTCAGATTTGTGACAGTCTCAACATATATTTGAGAGAAATCATGTACTGAAATTTCTCTGCCAATTTATTTTCATACAGGCACTTCCCGATAATTATAAATATTATGATTATATATCGTCTACCTTAATATGGTAACCAACGTCGCACAATCCATGAGCATGCATGGTTATTTTACTAGTAATTTCTGAATTCAAATCAACAGACACATTCAGTTGCTAATAATACGTGTCTGCAATTTCTTGAAGATATGCACAAAGCGCTTTCGGTTTAGAGAACATAGGCATGTGGTCAGCATCAGCAATCACTTTGACATCATTAGCCGGGTTTCGTTCAATCATTGATAGCTGAAACTCATGATCTAACACTTTGTCTTGTTGGCACACAATGAACACTTTGGCAACAGTTCCATGGTTATCTTTTGTGACTCTTGTTTTCTCTTGTAATAGTTCTTCATCACCATAGCTCCTAGCAGGCCTTAGTAATGACAATGCAAGGGACAGGTCCTGGTTCATATATAAGCATTTTAAAAAATTATTAGCATCTTATTTATTTCACAAAGAATTTAAAAGTATTTTGGCAATAACTATAAAGAAAAGAAGTTGTAAGCATTTTTTGTGTCAACATAAGCCAGCATACCTCAGGTGGAGATAGTTGATACACCTTGGTTGCTAAGAATTGTGGTCCAAATAACATGGAACCATTTGGTTTTTCATTTGGGCTATCATCAACCGTAATCTTTGTGTCCAAGCTGGAATCCAATCTTTGTTGATACTGCAATTTGGTATTTCATCATTGTATGTGGTCCATAATAAAGACCACATACATCATTTAATGAATGAATCTAAAATACAAAGTTTTGCTTATAATAGTGACCGGAGGGTGTAATATTTAATGATGATTGAAGAAAAAGATATAAAATAAATAGGAGTATGTTGGTAAAGAATTAATTAATGTACTTTTGAAAATACCAAAAGGGTCTTATAAAAAGAGACAATTTTTTTCTTCAAAAGGTCTTGTATTTAGGGACGGGGCACTTGTCGTAACATGCACTTGAGATATGGCTCACGACTCTCTAGTCTTAAATTTAATATTCTCTTTGACTATAAACAAACAAACAAAAAAGTCGTCTTCAAACAACATAGTAGTGATTTGAGATACGTTCTTCATGGGATGAGGTTCACTCATGTGATATTTTCGTTGGAGGAAATGGTGAAGTGAAACTCCTCACCATTCAATTTCTTATGACATTGCCCCGTTTGTGATAGAGATAAATGAGTGACTGAAAATCAATTATAACAAAAAAAAATAAAGGGAGAGGATATGTTTTCCGTTGTTTATTGCCTCGTTAGAGGAATCATCGCACCAATAATTTATTGGTGCGATGATAATTATTGGTGTGATGATTCCTCTAATGACTGTGATAAAAGAGATCTTATTCTAAGAGAAATGCTAACGACACACATTTTTCAACACATTATCTTTGATTGGTTAAAATTCACATGGGTCCCACCAAATTTATATGGGTCCTACAAGATTTGCTAGAACCGATGTGAATTTTAACAAATCAAAGAGAGTGTGTTGAAAAGTGTGTGTTAAAATGTGTGTTGCTAGCATTCCTTTTTTTTTTTTTTTCACTCAAGGGTAGGTTTGTGAGTTCTGCAGCTTAATTTAAAGAATTGATTATGGTATATTTGGTTGTTGTAGAGTGAAATTGATTCTGCCTTTAGAATTGGTTCTGCTTGAAGCTCAAATTTGAAGTTTTTGATTCTTAAATTGACTTTCACACACAAATTTATAGCTCATCTCACTTTCGCATAAATTTATTAAAACACATATCACTTTTAGTCAAAATTGTTTTCAATCAAAATCAATTTGTACACAATCAATTTTATCAAAATCAATTGTCTCCGCGATAAATTGTCACATAGCTTGCCTTATCACTAACACATCATCTAACTTTAGCATCTCTTTTTTTGAACAAGAACTTTAGCATCTCTATTACTAAAAGATGAAATTAAAAGATAAAAGATAAAAGTAGATATAAATTTTGATCACGATATTATGTAATCAAAACTGCATGTATGCAGTCTTACCGTCAAAAGATTTTTAGTTGTCCAATTAAGATTGGACGAATCTTTATTTTATGATGGAGTTTATAATATTTATTATGAACCTGACCCTTTTAAAGTGAGTAATTCACTTTAGAGTGTACATGATGTGCAATATCAATCGGTAATTAACATATTAAGGGTAAATATTATAGATATACAATAACAAATCATGAGTTTGTTACGATAACAACCATTAATTTTCTTAATTTACACTTTATTCACTTTAGAGTTTAGGAGATCCTTGCCCATTTATTATATGGATTTTTTTAATTCTTTTTTGTTTGGATAGATAATTCTTTAGATTATACATAGAAATCAAATTTTATTCACCCCAACTATATTATTTTTGAATTTTTGAATTTACGTTCTCCTCGTTAGATACACGAGTCACATATGCATGTACATGCATATGTTACCAGAGTTGATGATAACTATTAACTATGAAATATGAGAAAGCTCAAAATAAGGATAATCAAGTACCTCTTGGAGTAGACTCAAGAAGCTTACATCAGGAGAAGGCATGAAAGCTGTAACAAATACAGCAGCTGCAATTTTGTTAGGAAATAATTCCATGGCCACAGATATACACATCCCACCTAAGCTATGACCCACTAGGATAACTCTTTGCTCTTGTGGCAGTGATCTTAGAAATTCAATCAACGGTTCATAATAATCTGTGACAGAATCCAGCTCATGCACTTGCTTTGGATGGATTCCAGAAGCAGCCATGTCTAGGGTTGTGACTTCGTGTCCAGCAGATTTTAACAAAGTAACAACCTTGTACCAACACCATGCCCCATGGCAAGATCCATGAATCAACACGAAATGTCTCTTAATCTCAGTACTCATCTACCTTTTCTAGTGCTATGCTATGTTTTTTTTTTTTTGACAAATGTGCTATGCTATGTTGGCTTTTGCTTATATATATATATATATATATATATATATATATATATATATATATATATATATATATATATATATATATATATATAACCGAGTGAGTTAACATCTTGGTCTCTCACAAAAAACACAAAACTTGGATTAGTATGAGAAAACAAGGGGCTCGATGGTATAGGTGGGCCATGACCCAATTTTTATTTATTTTAAATTATAGGGGGGCGGGCGGGTGGGTAGGTTTGATATTTTTTAGTCTCACATGTATCGCCTTTATATTTGTGGGTAAGTTCAAGCGTCATTCACGGATATCATATGGAATAAAGTGGCGACCTTCAAAGTGTCTCTTTTAGTATGGAGATTGTTGAATTAAAGGCTTTCAACTAAATATAATTTGACTCATTGTGAAGTTCTTCAACCAAGATCGTTGTTATGCTTGGGTGATTGTGGGATGGTGGAATCTGGTGAATCATTTCTTCTTGGATTACGATTTTTCGGGGAAGTAGTTTGGTCCTTCATTTTGAAATGGTTAGTGATATTTAGCGCGCTTCCATCAGATATTAGTTTGCATGCTTCTCAGTTGGATGGTGTCCATCTTTTTTGAAAGATATTTGCATTTGTCTTCAACTAATTTGGAAGGAGCATAACCTTCAGGTTTTTCACAATAAAAGAGTCATCTAACACTTAGATGGTTGATAGGGTGAAACTCCATTCTTAGTAGTGGCTTAAGGTGTACAAGCCTAATTTTTTTCTTCTTCTTTCGATTTCCATGCTTAGTGGACATATCTATATGCTTGTTTAGAATATTCCACCTTGTGATGCAGTTATTTGACTATTGTTGTTTTTCTTTTTGTTCTCTGTTTTCTTGACACTTTATATCGATTCCTTATTAGACACGTCTTATGCTTAACTTCAACTTCTTTTTTTATTTATGTATTGTTTTTGGCTTCTAAAAAAACATATACACACAAATGGTATGTCCACATTATCATCAGCACTGCCAATTTTTAGAAAAAAAACTAGTAGAGCATGGAAAAATTGTATTCCACATGTTTGCGGTGTAACTCCCACCTCCAATTTATCTCTTTTGGATAGGGTACATATTTTTTTTGTTGAAGGATTTTGGACAGGGTACATAAACGTAACTTTCGCATGAATGCGATGGTGGTAGCTTGTGTTACATGTATGATACTCTCTCCGTCCCGCACTAGATGACCCATTTGAAAATGTGCAATTTTGACCTAACTTACTTTGACCGTATTTTTCTACTAATATACAAAGATAAATAATATTATAAGATCTCGTTAGATTCGTCTCAATGAGTATTTTCAAAATATCAAAATTTCATAATTTTTTCTAATATATTATTCAAGATATTTAAGCTCAAAGTTATGCATTGACATGCGTAATAAGGTCAACTGTGTCAAGTATTATGGGACGGAGGGAGTACAGAAAAGGAAAAACTGACAGGTCTACCCTACGTGTTCATCTTTTTTTTTTTTGTCGTAATAGAGAAATTAACCTTGCCATTTTCAGGTTCCTTTCAAGCTTTTTGAGTGAAAATTTTTACCTTTATTTTGTAGGTATATATTTGATTTTTTTTTATTTTTAATTTTTATCTTTTTGTATATAGTTCTGATGACCTTGCAATGCAATGATTATCTGATTGTACAATTCGATCCAATTAATTTAACAAATTGAACATATTCACTCTTAAACTCCACTTATGTATGAAATACATTTAAATATAGTGAACCACCAAAACCCTCCTACAGACTTAATGACCTCCAGAAGGGTCCGACCCCATGTTGGCATCACTTCGCCTTGTCCAAAGACTCGTGCTTGGGGGCTGTGAACTGTCATAATATTCCTAAAGACTTAGAATCCCTCCAGAAAGGCTCTGAGACCTCCAGGAAGGCTCTAAGACCTCTAGAAGGGCTCAAGCGTCCTCCAGAAGGGCTCCTGAGACTCTGGTGCGCTCGCCTTAAGGCACCGCCCTTTTAAGCTTCTAGAAACCTCTAGAAACCGCCTAAAATACACAAATACCCCTGTTGCTTGGAAACCAAGCAACCGAAACTCAAGCCCATAACAGGCTATAAATACTACTCTTGAGAGCATTCTTAAGGCATCTAATCATCAGTTTAAACCCTAGTATACGATTCTTAACCCTATAATCCCTTACCGTACTTTTGCAAGTACATATAGTAATTGGATTTAAAGCAGTAAAGCACTGAAACTGCATGCCACCAATTTCCGGTCACAACATATCATTTCCAATTAATGTAGAGGTTTTGGTTGAAATTAAACAATGGAATCAATACATAGTGATTCGTAAAAAAAATTGACATGTAGCTTATTTAGGGAGATTTTGGAAGTAAATGATTTTTTTTGGTCCATGATCCACGATGACGGCTAATAGAATTTAGACATGCATATACATGTAACAAATATATTGTTGCAACAAAATATATAGTTTTTTTTTTCTAACAAAATAATAGACATATAGTTGCATTTTGTCAAAAAAAAAATAAAATAGACATATAGTTGCAAATAAAATATTGTAAAAACAAAGGACAAACCATTTTCAAGGAAATTGGCATACGTGTAGTTCACTTAATCATTATTTTAATATTGTTAATAAGTGGGATTTGGTTTGGATTTGTTTATTTATGAAAACTAAATCTATTCACACCACATTTGTTTCTTTGTTTTGATATCATATTGGTAATGACTAGCAAAGAATAATCTTAGTGGGATGTGAGTAAGTAATTGAATACAAATAAATGAGTGAATGTGTGGTTCCTACACATAAATTAAGCTGCCAAAATTGTTCTCTTTAAAATGACCATTTTACTTTCGACAACAGTTAGTTGTCGTTCCAACTGTAGTTTAGTGTTGTTCATATCATTCAGTTGTTTGAAAAATTGAAAAGAATATTTAAAACTAAAATTTTTCAAACTAGATTCTTTGGATTAAATTTTGTCACAATTTGGTGTGAATATTTTTGGTAGATATTTTAGAGTTGTTTTGTGTAGAATCTGAGCAAAATCTTATAAAGATTTCTATCTAGTGGGACTAGTGTTTTTTCAATAAGGACCCGTTCAACTTAATTCAATCACCTTACAATTAAGTCCAGTTTGATGGCTTGCTGAAGAAAAAAATTCCAGTCAGATTATGTCAAAAAAAAGCTATGTTTTTTTTTTTGACAAATGTGCTATGCTATGTTGGCTTTTGCTTATATATATATATATATATATATATATATATATATATATATATATATATATATATATATATATATATATATGGGTTTGCTAGAACACACCCACTAGTTTTTATGTGGGAGTGTTTTAGCAAAGCTACACCTTAGGGTGTAATTAACCACTTTTTAGTTATTTACTTGCTAAAACACTCCCACATAAAAACTAGTGGGTGTGTTCTAGCAAACCCCATATATATATATATATATATATATATATATATATATATATATATATATATATATATATATATATACTGAGTGAGTTAACATCTTGGTCTCTCACAAAAAACACAAAACTTGGATTAGTATGAGAAAACAAGGGGCTCGATGGTATAGGTGGGCCATGACCCAATTTTTATTTATTTTAAATTATAGGGGGGCGGGCGGGTGGGTAGGTTTGATATTTTTTAGTCTCACATGTATCGCCTTTACATTTGTGGGTAACTTCAAGCGTCATTCACGGATATCATATGGAATAAAGTGGCGACCTTCAAAGTGTCTCTTTTAGTATGGAGATTGTTGAATTAAAGGCTTTCAACTAAATATAATTTGACTCATTGTGAAGTTCTTCAACCAAGATCGTTGTTATGCTTGGGTGATTGTGGGATGGTGGAATCTGGTGAATCATTTCTTCTTGGATTACGATTTTTCGGGGAAGTAGTTTGGTCCTTCATTTTGAAATGGTTAGTGATATTTAGCGCGCTTCCATCAGATATTAGTTTGCATGCTTCTCAGTTGGATGGTGTCCATCTTTTTTGAAAGATATTTGCATTTGTCTTCAACTAATTTGGAAGGAGCATAACCTTCAGGTTTTTCACAATAAAAGAGTCATCTAACACTTAGATGGTTGATAGGGTGAAACTCCATTCTTAGTAGTGGCTTAAGGTGTACAAGCCTAATTTTTTTCTTCTTCTTTCGATTTCCATGCTTAGTGGACATATCTATATGCTTGTTTAGAATATTCCACCTTGTGATGCAGTTATTTGACTATTGTTGTTTTTCTTTTTGTTCTCTGTTTTCTTGACACTTTATATCGATTCCTTATTAGACACGTCTTATGCTTAACTTCAACTTCTTTTTTTATTTATGTATTGTTTTTGGCTTCTAAAAAAACATATACACACAAATGGTATGTCCACATTATCATCAGCACTGCCAATTTTTAGAAAAAAAAACTAGTAGAGCATGGAAAAATTGTATTCCACATGTTTGCGGTGTAACTCCCACCTCCAATTTATCGCTTTTGGATAGGGTACATATTTTTTTTTGAAGGATTTTGGACAGGGTACATAAACGTAACTTTCGCATGAATGCGATGGTGGTAGCTTGTGTTACATGTATGATACTCTCTCCGTCCCGCAATAGATGACCCATTTGAAAATGTGCAATTTTGACCTAACTTACTTTGACCGTATTTTTCTACTAATATACAAAGATAAATAATATTATAAGATGTCGTAGATTCGTCTCGATGAGTATTTTCAAAATATCAAAATTTCATAATTTTTTCTAATATATTATTCAAGATATTTAAGCTCAAAGTTATGCATTGACATGTGTAATAAGGTCAACTGTGTCAAGTATTATGGGACGGAGGGAGTACAGAAAAGGAAAAACTGACAGGTCTACCCTACGTGTTCATCTTTTTTTTTTTTGTCGTAATAGAGAAATTAACCTTGCCATTTTCAGGTTCCTTTCAAGCTTTTTGAGTGAAAATTTTTACCTTTATTTTGTAGGTATATATTTGATTTTTTTTTATTTTTAATTTTTATCTTTTTGTATATAGTTCTGATGACCTTGCAATGCAATGATTATCTGATTGTACAATTCGATCCAATTAATTTAACAAATTGAACATATTCACTCTTAAACTCCACTTATGTATGAAATACATTTAAATATAGTGAACCACCAAAACCCTCCTACAGACTTAATGACATCCAGAAGGGTCCGACCCCATGTTGGCATCACTTCGCCTTGTCCAAAGACTCGTGCTTGGGGGCTGTGAACTGTCATAATATTCCTAAAGACTTAGAATCCCTCCAGAAAGGCTCTGAGACCTATGATAAGTGTTTAAAAGTGATATATTTCATATAGGAGTTTAGGCATTTTAGTGACTTGTTTTGCAAGATTCTCCATGGAAAACTCCAAATATTATGCAAATATGTCATATATGCTTTTGAGCTTTATTCTACCCAATGTATGCAGGAAATGACAAGCAAGGTACAAGAAAGAAGAATTTGAACCAAAGGTAGGACGCTTTCGCGTCCTATGGACGCTTAAGCGTCCACAATGTCGTATGCAACTCATTGCACGCTTTCAGGACGCTTTCAGGACGCTTTTCATGATTCAAGTAGGACGCTTTCGCGTCCTCATCACGCGAAAGCGTGCAAGCTCCAGAGGCAAACCGTCTTAGGACGCTTTCTGCACGCCATTAGCACGCGAAAGCGTGCTCATCTACTTATGCCAGAAGATATTTTCACTGCATACGTGGCAGCTTGCTATTGGTCACTGGGAGATTTTTGTGAAGGACGCTTAAGCGTCCTGAGGACGCGAAAGCGTCCAACACGAGTGCAGCCCCATTTAAATAGATTTTTTACCTCTCTTTTGGATGCACTATTCCATTGAAACATTTTATACATTTCTAGAGAGAGGTTAGAGCTATTTCATAGAGAGAAACACAAAGCAAGTGATTAAGGAGTAGATTCAACCCTAGATTCATTGAGACATCAAGGATCTTGGCATGGAATCTTCATCTTTCCTTCCTTCCTTGCATTAGTTTACATGTCTATATGTAACTATCACCTTCTATGTAGTATTGAGGTAACAATCAAGCTATTATGTAATCTTTTGATCTTTTAATATATAAGGTTCTAGCTTAATGATTCAATATTGTTGTTATTCTTGCTTTTAATGCTTTCAAAGAGATTCAAGATGATTTGGACACAAACCCTTGAATCTAGAACTAGAATAACAATCTATCTTATGTTATATCACTCTTGACAAGTTTGTAAACCTTTGATAATTACTTTTAATCAAGCTTTTAATGCTTTCGGATACTTAATCAGGCTGGACACGGTCGATTAAGTCATCCGATCGACTTTGTTATCGTTTAAGGAATTTGGACACGAATGTTTAAACGCTAACTTGGAAATAACGATGTCGCTTTGGACACGAAGGATATTGTAGAAATGATTGTAATAATATTGGTTATAAAGCTAGAGTCTGTTAATCGATCGAGAGATTGCTGCTGTTATGCTTGCTCGTTATCTTATACCGCAAGCGAAATAGTTCGATCCCCTCTCGTTTTTACTTTAGTGTAAAATATGGATATAGTGTTACAAACAAACAAATTATATCCAAACCCTTAATGTGAACGATTGTGTAAATGCTTATGATTAAACGTAACTCCCTGTGGAAACGATCCTATATATACTCACGTGTACATAGTTATATGACATGTAGGAAAAATACTACATCAAAATGGCGCCGTTGCCGGGGAGTAGCGGATAATTTCATAAGTATCGAAACAATTTTGTCATGTTAAGCAATTTTGCACAAACTGATTCTTGTATATTTGTTGTACATATTTACACCTATACTTTCTTTTATGTTACTAACCACTTGGTCAAGCCGATGTGTCCAATCAAGTATTCAAAGGAATCTTAGAAAAGAAGGTCGTGTTGGCATCACGAATAGATTGGTCAGTAAAGCTTGATGAGGCATGTGAAATCCGTGCCACTTGTCGGTTGAACTAGAGCACGAAGCGTTTTGTGCGCACAAAGCGTTTTGATTTCTTAATTTTGACCAAGGGTATGTGGGCAAATAGAGGAAGGTTCAAATGCAAGAATGCGGAGAAATGCGCGACAAGCGTTGAATCTTCTAAAGTGTACAAGGAGAAGGTGAGCGCTATCATGGCAAGCGGATTGTGAAACAAAACTTTGAGCTAGGACAAATGGTGTTATTTTGTAACTCAAGATTTCGGTTAATCCTGGGAAAGTTCAAGTCTAGGTGGTCTAATCCGTTTACAATCAAAGAAAAAAGGCCTTATGGAACGGTAGTGTAGAAGTTCCAATGACAAAGTCCGACTGGACGGGGAATGGGTAAAGATTGAAGCCCTACTTCGGTGGTGAAATTGATCGGAATTTGTCGACGATTTCACTAATCGAACCGTGATTTCTTCAAAGATAAAGGCGTCGAGCTCATGACGTAAAACAAGCGCTTGCTGGGAGGCACACCCAGTTTTATAAGTATTTTTATGTAATGCATTTAGTTTTAGTCATTTAGCAATCAAAGCAAGAATGGTAAAAAGCAAAATTTTGAGCATACTTGGGAGGACGCTTTCGCGACAGGAGGTCGCTTAAGCGTCCTACGCGTTGGTTTGAAAAAAAAAACATAACGTTTTCCAAGGGGATTAACTCCCCTTAACCACACACACTCACCCACTTCCCTCTCATTTTCGGTTACACAACACAAAAACAAACTTCTCACTTTTCTCTCTTCACAAACACAAACCTAATTTCATTTTGTCAAATCCAAGTCACTCACTCAAAGATTTGTGCATTCATTCTCTTTCATTTGAATCTCCTTTCAAAGATTTGACAGGTTTGTTGCTCCTTCCCATTTTCTTGCTCTTAATTAGAAAACACATACATGCTTCATGCATTTGTAGAAAGGCTAGGGTAAGGCTAGATTTTTATGATTAGAGACTGTGTACTAGGAATCTAGTGGTGAAAAGAATCAGTTTTGAATCAAATTGCCATGAACATTCAATTTTTGGAATGGTGACCCATTTTGAATCTTTTGAAAAAAAATTTAGGGTTTGAATGGTTCATGTGCAAATTTCTTGATCACTAGTGAGTTTTAGAGACTTAGGAAGTTTAATGTTGTCAAAAATATGCTGGATTGGTGTTGTGTTGGAATTTTGGGATGAAATTATGCAGGTGCAGATGGAGGACGCTTTTCATCAGTTCTGAGGACGCTTAAGCGTCCAAAAAGCGTGCAAATGGCAGAGTCTTCATGATAGCACGCTTTTGAGGTCGCTTAAGCGTCCCAAAAGCGTCCTACCCCCAGTCATTTATTTTTCTGTGCTTTTCAAATCTGTTTAACTAGGTTGATTCCATTTGTGTTCTAATTGAATTTTATCATATGTGTATGGACTTTTCTGGTTGTTTTGCAGATGGCACCTAAAAACAAAACCACCGGCACCAAACGAACTAGAGGTTCCACTTCCGGAACCATTGAGCGTTCCATACCCGTACCACGTATTTTTGACCGTAACCGGTACTCTTCCGGGAAACATCTCATGAGGTACAATGAATTAAACAAGGGCACCTGGCACGAGAAAACCTTCAACATCAACCCGACTGGCAATTATGCCCACATCCTTAACATGATAACATCTAGGAAGTGGGATAAGCTCTTGACACCTGAAACCCAAATCAACCCAGACATTGTACGAGAGTTCTACGCCAATGCTTTACCCAATTGTGAGAAAACGGAGATGGATGCTAGGTTCACATACACTAGCTTTGTTAGGGGTACCAATGTGAGGTTTGACCGAGACACAATTAACACATATCTCGGTAACCCCCTAGAGCTTGACCCACCCGAGGATCCTACTATCCCCACCCTTTGTGCCTATGGAGAGATGGAGAGAGACAAAGATTACAGCTTTAGGCAAATAGCTAGAGACATACTCTTACCAGGGAAAACTTATAACAAGGGAAAAAAGAGCCAGGAGTATACAACCGCCAATTTTAGGGACATGAAACTTGAAGCTGGTATTATATTCCAATTCTTGGTGCATAATGTCGTTCCTAGGAGTCATGTCACAACCACACCTATGGCTGCCCTACCTTTGCTTTGGCACATTCTTCAAGGAGGGCAAGTAGATGTTGCCCGAATTATTTCTGACCAGATGAAGCATGTCGCATTATGTGGTTTCATAGGGAAAATAACCAAGCTATCCTTTCCTGGTCTACTTATGGGTCTACTGAAAGACCAAGGAGTCATCATACCTGAGCCTAGAACAGAAAAGCTTAAAGGAGTGGTTGATGATCGATACATTTTCATCCATTCCCAAAGACTAGCTGGAGTTATACCACATGAGCCCGAGCCTGAGCATGACCAGGAGGATACTCAGCAGCAGGAGGATGTGCACCAGGAGGATACTCAGCAGCAGGACATACCTCATCCTCCTACTTCATTTGAGTTTTCATCTTTTCAGGCTTATATGATGCAGTACGAGCAGAGACAGGAGCAGCGGGACCATTTCATTATGGACCAGAATGCTGCACTTTACAGGAGCCACAGAGGCATCTACCAGTCACTGTATGAGGCTCGCATGGACCCTGCTTACCAGATGTTGTCACCTGAGACTTACATGGAGGCTTGTAGATGGCCTGGGGACAGGCCAATTTTCCCAGGAGGGGGCAGTGGTGCAGCTTTTGGTGGCCCTCAGGGTGATGATCATGACATGGATGATGATGCGGCAAACTGACCGCATCAGCTTGTATTTTTAGTGATGCTTTGATATTTCTGCTTTGACTATTTATGTTTATGTTTTTATGTTGATGTTGGAACAATTTAAATGCTTTTGTAATTATACTTTTTGAGCACGGTTTCGAGTGTTCAATATTTTGGTTTAGTTAAATTTCATTTTGGGTTAAATAACTTAGCTTGTTGTTTGGTTTTTAACTTATTGCTTTGGATGAAAATTTTGTTTAAACTTGCTTGTGTTTCGTCAAAAGAAAGATTGCTCATGAACATCAAAGTTTAAGGTGCTCCAAGGAGCCAATTATTGAGCAAAAGCAGATGAGTGATAATGTTATGAATTGTGAGAAAGCACAAAGCCAAGGTATTAGTTTCCCGTTATTCTAGGTTTTTACTAAGAATTTGAAACAAGTACTTTGCACAAAATGTATCTCATTTAATTCTTAACATAAACTTAAATATTTATGAACCACTTAGTACTTAACATAAATGTGAGGTAGCTTCAATCTGTTGTATATATGCTGGAGACCGATAATCACCGTCTAACTTGTTTTAGTTATGTTAAATCTGATAATTAGTTTGAACTGTTTGAAAGCATGGAAAGGATAAAAGCACTTTTTGAATTGAGAGTAACCTACTTGACCACATAAAGCCTACCTGTGAGAAGAGCGAGTACCTGATACCCCAATCTGAGCCAAATGAATCAAGTCCTCAAACATGAACTGTCAATATTCATAAGCACAATGCTTGTTGAATTTGCCTGAAATTTTTCAAAAATCCAGTTCATGGTTGAATCTTATAGGACTTTGATATTTTTACTTTGTTGAACCCTTAACCTTTTTGTACTTTGTCCCTTGCCTTAGGATAGGGGAACATTCAATTAGAGTTTTGTTGTATTCAAGTTGGGGAGAAAAAGGAGGCATTATATGTCAAGTTTGTGGTGAAATTGTTAGAATAACCTGACAACATAGAATCAAAGAAAAAGTTGTACATTTGATAAAGAAAAGAAAAGAAAAGAAAAAAGAAGAAAAATAAAGTACAAAATCAAAAATAGAATAAGTTGTCAAGGTTATTAGTTTGATTGTTAATCACCAAAGGTTGTAATTATTGGTAGGGAAGATATTGGATTTCAAGTTGTATTACAAAGAATGTTCCTCTTTGATAGGCTTTCTGATCAATTGCCCCACATATGACATTTCTTTTGTAGCCCAGCCAAGTTATAACCCTTGCAAGACTTTTTGATCCATGCTTTTATGCTTTTTGAGACGATATTGGATGAACACCTAACTTAAATAGGATGTTAGCATGATTGTTGGATGTGTGTTCATTACCTCACTTATTGTTATCTTAGTATTGCATTTACTTTTAAAGAAGTGTGTTAGGTGTGGTTCATAGATAGTTATGTTTATGTTTTGAAGTTTATGATATATGGTTTGTGCTTAGGACATATTTCGCATTCTTAGTTTGCACCTAGAGTAGCGGAGGACTTCATGCTTGCCAGCGCGATCATATTTGAATCACCATTTGTTTAAATTTTTGTTTTGAATAGTTTGACACCATATTAAAAACCTTGTCCAAAGCCTTGTTAGTTTCCTTTTCAATTGATTTGTTTGAGGACAAACAAAAAGCCAAGTTGGGGAGAGTTTGATAAGTGTTTAAAAGTGATATATTTCATATAGGAGTTTAGGCATTTTAGTGACTTGTTTTGCAAGATTCTCCATGGAAAACTCCAAATATTATGCAAATATGTCATATATGCTTTTGAGCTTTATTCTACCCAATGTATGCAGGAAATGACAAGCAAGGTACAAGAAAGAAGAATTTGAACCAAAGGTAGGACGCTTTCGCGTCCTATGGACGCTTAAGCGTCCACAATGTCGTATGCAACTCATTGCACGCTTTCAGGACGCTTTCAGGACGCTTTTCATGATTCAAGTAGGACGCTTTCGCGTCCTCATCACGCGAAAGCGTGCAAGCTCCAGAGGCAAACCGTCTTAGGACGCTTTCTGCACGCCATTAGCACGCGAAAGCGTGCTCATCTACTTATGCCAGAAGATATTTTCACTGCATACGTGGCAGCTTGCTATTGGTCACTGGGAGATTTTTGTGAAGGACGCTTAAGCGTCCTGAGGACGCGAAAGCGTCCAACACGAGTGCAACCCCATTTAAATAGATTTTTTACCTCTCTTTTGGATTCACTATTCCATTGAAACATTTTATACATTTCTAGAGAGAGGTTAGAGCTATTTCATAGAGAGAAACACAAAGCAAGTGATTAAGGAGTAGGTTCAACCCTAGATTCATTGAGACATCAAGGATCTTGGCATGGAATCTTCATCTTTCCTTCCTTCCTTGCATTAGTTTACATGTCTATATGTAATTATCACCTTCTATGTAGTATTGAGGTAACAATCAAGCTATTATGTAATCTTTTGATCTTTTAATGTATAAGGTTCTAGCTTAATGATTCAATATTGTTGTTATTCTTGCTTTTAATGCTTTCAAAGAGATTCAAGATGATTTGGACACGAACTCTTGAATCTAGAACTAGAATAACAAACTATCTTAAGTTATATCACTCTTGACAAGTTTGTAAACCTTCGATAATTGCTTTTAATCAAGAATTTAATGCTTTCAGGTACTTAATCAGGCTGGACACGGTCGATTAAGTTATCCGATCGACTTTGTTATCGTTTAAGGGATTTGGACACGAATGTTTAAACGATAACTTAGAAATAACGATGTCGCTTTGGACACGAAGGATGTTGTAGAAATGATTGTGATAATATTGGTTATAAAGCTAGAGTCTGTTAATCGATCGAGAGATTACTGCTGTTATGCTTGCTCGTTATCTTATACCGCAAGCGAAATAGTTCGATCTCATCTCGTTTTTACTTTTATGTCGTTTAGGAACATAGTTTTACAAACAAACAATATATATCCAAACCCTTAATGTGAACTATTGTGAAAATGCTTATGAAATACGCAACTCCCTGTGGAGACGATATTAAAATACTTACTTTGTTTGATGCAAAATTACTACATCAAAATGGCGCCGTTGCCGGGGAAGATGAGGATGTGCCTATCTTAATGGGAAGGAATTTCATGCAAACGGCTCGGATGATGATTGATCTTGATGATAATATCATGAAGGTCAAGGTAAATGATGAAGAGGTTACCTTCAACATCCGAGAGGCTTTGAAGTACTCGAAAGACAAGGGTGCGTGTTTCAAAATGGATGCAACCGAAGAAGTCATCTTGACTACTCGGAAGCAAATGCACAATAGAACACCCCTTGAGAGTGCTTTGGTGGACGCACTCAATGCTATTGATGAAGACGAAGCAAGTGCCATTGAAGAGTGTTTGAAGGAGCTAGATTCCTTGAAGGAGGTTCTTCCTAATCAAGCCATACTTGAAGATTTGAAAGAAGAATCCAAGGAAGAAGCCAAAGTTGATGACACCAAGGTAGAATTAAATGTTTTGCCATCTAATTTGAAATATGTTTTTCTTGAGAAAGATGGTACAAAATCGGTGATCATTAGTAGCTCCTTGTCCATCGATGAAGAAACAAAGTTGGTAGAGGTTCTCAAGGCCAACAAAGAAGCAATAGGGTGGAAGTTATCCGACTTGAAAGGGATAAGTCCATCTTATTGTATGCACAAGATTATGATGGAAGAAAACTTCAAGCCGGTAGCACAACCGCAACGCCGCTTAAATCCAAATATGAAAGAGGTGGTGCGAAAGGAAGTAGTGAAGTTGCTTGAAGCCGGCATGATCTATCCTATCTCGGATAGTGCTTGGGTAAGCCCGGTTCAAGTAGTTCCCAAGAAAGGAGGAATGACGGTGATCACTAATGATAAAGATGAGTTGATCCCAACTAGAACCGTCACCGGATGGAGGATGTGTATAGATTATAGAAGACTCAATCAAGCAACAAGGAAGGATCACTTTCCCTTGCCCTTCATGGATCAAATGCTTGAAAGACTCTCCGGTCAATCCTTTTATTGCTTCCTAGATGGTTACTCCGGTTACAATCAAATCGCCATGAACCCAGATGATCACGAGAAGACGGCTTTCACTTGCCCCTTTGGTATTTTTGCTTATCGAAGAATGCCATTTGGCTTGTGTAATGCACCCGCAACTTTTCAACGGTGTGTTCAAGCAATCTTCTCCAAACTTATTGGAAAATGCATGGAGGTGTTCATGGATGATTTCTCGGTTTTCGGTTCGTCATTTGATACGTGTTTGAATAGCTTGGATACCGTGCTGAAGCGGTGTATTGAAACTAGCTTGGTGCTCAATTGGGAGAAATGTCACTTCATGGTTACCGAGGGTATTATCCTTGGTCATAAGATTTCTGCTAAGGGTATTGAGGTAGACCAAGCAAAGGTCGATGTCATAGGAAAGCTTCCTCCACCGGTAAATGTCAAAGGTGTTCGGAGTTTTCTTGGTCATGCCGGGTTCTACCGGAGATTCATCAAAGACTTCTCAAAGATTGCAAAGCCTATGAGCAACTTGCTCAACAAAGATAAGTCTTTTGTTTTTGATAATGAATGTCTTGATGCATTTGAATCTTTAAAAGAAAAGTTGACCACCGCACCAATAATCATTGCTCCTAATTGGGATTTAAATTTTGAATTAATGTGTGATGCAAGTGATTATGCTGTTGGTGCGGTCTTGGGTCAACGTAAGGATAAAATTTTTCATGCTATTCACTATGCAAGTAAGGTTTTGAATGAGGCACAAATCAATTATGCCACAACTGAAAAAGAGTTACTTGCAATAGTTTATGCAATGGAGAAATTTCGTTCTTACTTCGTAGGTTCCAAAATTGTTGTTTACACTGACCATGCAGCTATCAAGTATCTCCTTACTAAGTCCGACTCAAAGCCAAGGCTCATCCGTTGGATGTTTATGCTTCAAGAGTTTGACTTAGAGATCAAGGATAAGAAAGGCACGGAGAATCTTGTAGCTGATCACCTTTCAAGGTTGACAAACAATGAGGTAACCAAGAATGAACCGGAGGTTCGTGAAGAATTTCCAGATGAACGGTTGCTAGGAATCAATGTGAGACCGTGGTTTGCCGACATGGTGAACTACAAAGCAACCGGGTTCATTCCGGAAGATTTTGAATGGCAACAACGCAAGAAGTTCCTTCATGATGCTAACCACTTTGTGTGGGATGAGCCTTATTTGTTCAAAATTGGAGCGGACAATCTCTTGCGTAGGTGTGTGGATGATGAAGAGGCAAAGAAGATCCTTTGGCAATGTCATAATTCGCCCTATGGAGGTCACTTCAACGGGGAGAGAACAGCCGCAAAGGTACTTCAATCCGGGTTCTATTGGCCAACTCTTTTCAAAGATGCCAATTTACATTGCAAGTATTGTGATGAATGCCAAAGAACCGGATCAATGTCAAAAAGAAATGAGATGCCTCTACAACTCATCCTTGAAGTGGAAGTGTTTGATTGTTGGGGTATAGATTTTGTTGGCCCTTTTCCTTCATCATATTCAAATGAGTACATCTTGGTAGCTGTTGATTATGTTTCAAAGTGGGTGGAAGCCGTAGCTTCGCCTAAAGCCGATAGCAAGACGGTAGTGAAGTTCCTAAAAAAGAATATTTTCACCCGGTTTGGTACACCAAGAGTTCTCATTAGTGATGGAGGGTCACACTTTTGCAACACACAACTTGCCAAGGCCCTTGATCATTATGGAGTCAAGCACAAAGTAGCATCACTGTATCATCCGCAAACGAATGGACAAGCCGAAGTTTCTAACCGGGAGGTCAAACGCATACTTGAGAAGACGGTCTCTACATCTCGGAAGGATTGGTCGGCTAAACTTGATGAAGCTTTGTGGGCATATAGGACTGCATACAAGTCTCCTATAGGCCTCACTCCTTTCCAAATGGTTTATGGCAAATCTTGTCACTTACCGGTCGAGCTCGAACATAAAGCATTTTGGGCATTGAAGTTCCTCAACTTTGATCAAGAGAAAGCCGGTGAAAGAAGAAAAGTTCAAATGCATGAGCTTGAAGAATTGAGAAATCAAGCTTATGAATCTTCAAAGCTCTACAAAGAAAGGACCAAGAAGTATCATGACAAGAGGATCATTCTGAGACAATTCATGCCGGGGCAAATGGTATTACTTTTTAATTCAAGACTGAGATTGTTTCCGGGCAAATTGAAGTCTAAGTGGTCCGGACCTTTCATGGTTAAAGAGGTTAAACCGTATGGAGCTGTTGAACTTGAGGACCCAGTCACCAAAGCCAACTGGACTGTTAATGGGCAAAGGCTTAAGCCCTACTTCGGTGGTGAAATTGATCGGTGTTTGACGACGATTTCACTAATCGAGCCATGATTTCTTCAAAATGCGTCAAGCTAAGGACGTAAAACAAGCTCTTGCTGGGAGGCACACCCAGTTTTGTAAGTATTTTTATGTTTATTGCATATAGTAGTAGTACATATACATTTACAAGCAGAAATGAAAGACTTTGAAAAACTGATCCTGAAGCCTCACGCCAATAGCGAAATTTGCGCTATTAGCGTGAGAGCTCCAGAGAGCCACGCTATTAGCGTGAGTTTGGCGTGAGGGAAAAATTTTTGTGGGCCCAAGGGGAGTAACTCCCCTTAACTGCCCACAACCCACTCCCCTTATTCCTTTTACGGTTTCATTCTTCCCTTTTTCACTCTCACACACAAAAACTTCTCTCACTCACACACTAACCCTAAAAATCAAAACCCTTTTCTTTTGGGTTAATTGGTTCCAAGCATTCATCTTTGCATCATTCATTCTATTGCTTGCATTCAATCACTGCACTAACAGGTTTGATTCTCTTTCCTTTCCTTGTCTTGAATTGAAAAATACATGTTTTGACATGATTAGCAATGGTTAGGGTTAGGGTTAGAATTTTGATTTGTGAATAGAGATTGTTCTTCATTGATAATAGTTGGAAAAGGAACAATAATCATAACCCACATGCAACAAACATTCATCTTTTGATTTTGACCCATTTTGTAAATTTGAAAAATAAGGGTTTTGAATGATTTGTGTACCAATGTTGTGATTCTGATTCCTTTTCATGATTCTATTGTGTTTTAGAGACATAGGATGAAACCTAGGGTTGAAATTTGCTGGTTGGTGTTGTGAAATTGCAGGAACAAAGATTTTGAAAATTTGAAAATTGCAGGTACGAAGAACTACGCTAATAGCAAAATATACGCTAATAGCGCAACTTTTCCAGAAAAATTTCGCTAATAGCGTACCCTACGCTAATAGCGAAAGTTTCCCAGAAAAATTTCGCTATTAGCGTGGCTGGCGCTAATAGCGTAGATTTTCATACTTGCCCAGATTTTCAAAATTTTTGATGTTTTTAAATAACCAATTCTGCTTTGTGCTAATATTTTCTATGCAATATGTTGGTGTTTCCTGGTTTTGTTGCAGATGGCACCGAAAAATGTTGAAAAAACTACCGGGACCAAACGTCCAAGAGGCAAAGGTGCCTCTACCTCTGCTGCACCTGCAATCCCAAACCGTTTCCCCACCCCTGCCCACTCTGCCAGGTTTAAGAAGATGGCACAGTACAAAACCTGGCACGAGAAAACCTTTGACATTCACCCTAGTGGTGAGCATGCTGATATGCTCCACATTTTCACTGGTCGCAAATGGACCAAACTCCTTGTGCCCGCAACTGAGATTAACACCGACCTAATTAGGGAGTTCTATTGTAATGTTGTCCCTGATGCCTCACCCGCTACCTTTGCTGAGACTTTCTCTTGGACTTCTTATGTCCGAGGAAAGCAAATCCCATTTGATAGGGATGCAATCAATGATTTCCTTGAAAATGCCTTAAACCTTGAACCATCTGAGGACCCCACAATGCCCACCTTGTGTACCTATGCTAAGAGAAACGCTCAAGGCAATTGGAAATTTCAGCAAATTGAGCGTGATATCATGAACAAGGGTAGGTGCTTTGTAAAGAATGACAAGGGAGAGATTAGGCATGCACTTACCAAGGAGATGACCGCTACTGCCCGCTTAGTTTTCCAATTCCTTGTCCACAATGCCCTTCCTAGAGCCCATACATCCGATGCCCCAAAAGCCGTTCTACCACTCATCTGGTGCATATTGAAAGAAGTGCCTGTTGATATTGCTCGCATCATAGCCAATGAGATGAAGGCTGTGGCTTTGAAAGTTGCCACGGGTGCTAAGAAGGTGGCATTGTTCTACCCGGGTTTGATTATGGGATTGCTTAAGGCTTATGGAGTGCCCATTTCTGGACCCTATGATGAAGATATTGAAGGGGCCATTACTGACACTCATATTCGCACCTGGGAGAAATCAGAGCAGAGGGCAGCCCAATACCATTTCTCTGATGATGAAGGTGGCCTATCTGAGGGTGCTGGTTCTTTTGACTTTTCAGGTTTGCAGACCTTTATGCTGGAGCAGCAGATGCATAACCAGTACGTGAGGGACCAGAACAGCTTCTTAATGGATCAGAATGAGGCAATTTGGAGGAGCAACATGGGCATACACCAGGACCTTTACAATGCTCACATGCATCCGGGAAATGTTGAGTACCCGGTTATGACTCCTGAGCAGTACCAGGCTTATGTTCATTGGCCTGAGGGCAGGCCAAATCCTTATGTGGGGGTGGCTGATGCTGTTGATGATGAGGCGACACCTGATGATGCTGGAGTTGTGGGTGATGATGATGTGTACCAGGATCTTGATATGGATGATGCTGGAGAGGATGATCAGTGATCTGGGTTTTTAGTGATGTTTTTCTTTCTGCTTTCTAACTCTATGTTTTTATTTCATGTTGGAACAGTTGTTTAATTGGTTGTATTTTGTACTCTTCAAGCACTGTGGTTTTAGTGCTTGATTTGTTACTTTGTTACTTTATATTTAGTTTAATAACTTAGCTTTTTGGTTTAATAACTTATGCTTTGGATGAAATTTTTTGTTTACATCTTGCTTGTGTCTCTCAAAAGAAAATTGCTCATGAACAATAAATTTTAAAGTGCTCCATGGAGCCATGTTTGAGCAAAAGCAGGTGAGTGATAATGATATTACTTGTGAGAAAGCGTAAGGCCAAGGTATTGGTTTCCTGTTATTCTAGGTTTTTAATAAGAATTTGAAACTTGTACTTTGCACAAAATATATATCATGTAAGTCTTTTCATAAACATAAATATCTTTGAACCACTTAGTACTTAACCTAAATGTGAGGTAGCTTCAATCTGTTGTATATATGCTGGAGACCGATAATCATCGTCTAACTTGTTTTAGTTATGTTAAATCTGATAATTATTTTGAATTGTTTGAAAGCATGGAAAGGATCAAGGCACTTTTTGAATTGAGAATAACCTACTTGACCACATAAAGCCTACCTGTGAGAAGAGCGAGTATCCGATACCCCAATCTGAGCCAAATGAATCAAGTCCTCAAACATGAACTGTCAATATTCATAAGCACAATGCTTGTTGAATTTGCCTGAAATTTTTCAAAAATCCAGTTCATGGTTGAATCTTATAGGACTTTGATAATTTTACTTTGTTGAACCCTTAACCTTTTTGTACTTTGTCCCTTGCCTTAGGATAGGGGAACATTCAATTAGAGTTTTGTTGTATTCAAGTTGGGGAGGAAAAGGAGGCATTATATGTTAAGTTATGGTGAAGTTGTAAAATAACCTGACAACATTGAATCAAAGAAAAAAATTGTACATTTGAAAAAGAAAAGAAAAGAAAAAAGAAGAAAAATAAAGTACAAAATCAAAAATAGAATAAGTTGTCAAGGTTATTAGTTTGATTGTTAATCACCAAAGGTTGTAATTATTGGTAGGGAAGATATTGGATTTCAAGTTGTATTACAAAGAATGTTCCTCTTTGATAGGCTTTCTGATCAATTGCCCCACATATGACATTTCTTTTGTAGCCCAGCCAAGTTATAACCCTTGCAAGACTTTTTGATCCATGCTTTTATGCTTTTTGAGACGATATTGGATGAACACCTAACTTAAATAGGATGTTAGCATGATTGTTGGATGTGTGTTCATTACCTCACTTATTGTTATCTTAGTATTGCATTTACTTTTAAAGAAGTGTGTTAGGTGTGGTTCATAGATAGTTATGTTTATGTTTTGAAGTTTATGATATATGGTTTGTGCTTAGGACATATTTCGCATTCTTAGTTTGCACCTAGAGTAGCGGAGGACTTCATGCTTGCCAGCGCGATCATATTTGAATCACCATTTGTTTAAATTTTTGTTTTGAATAGTTTGACACCATATTAAAAACCTTGTCCAAAGCCTTGTTAGTTTCCTTTTCAATTGATTTGTTTGAGGACAAACAAAAAGCCAAGTTGGGGAGAGTTTGATAAGTGTTTAAAAGTGATATATTTCATATAGGAGTTTAGGCATTTTAGTGACTTGTTTTGCAAGATTCTTCATGGAAAACTCCAAATATTATGCAAATATGTCATATATGCTTTTGAGCTTTATTCTACCCAATGTATGCAGGAAATGACAAGCAAGGTACAAGAAAGAAGAATTTGAACCAAAGGTAGGACGCTTTCGCGTCCTATGGACGCTTAAGCGTCCACAATGTCGTATGCAACTCATTGCACGCTTTCAGGACGCTTTCAGGACGCTTTTCATGATTCAAGTAGGACGCTTTCGCGTCCTCATCACGCGAAAGCGTGCAAGCTCCAGAGGCAAACCGTCTTAGGACGCTTTCTGCACGCCATTAGCACGCGAAAGCGTGCTCATCTACTTATGCCAGAAGATATTTTCACTGCATACGTGGCAGCTTGCTATTGGTCACTGGGAGATTTTTGTGAAGGACTCTTAAGCGTCCTGAGGACGCGAAAGCGTCCAACACGAGTGCAGCCCCATTTAAATAGATTTTTTACCTCTCTTTTGGATGCACTATTCCATTGAAACATTTTATACATTTCT
Organism: Medicago sativa; assembly: GCF_051527215.1. NCBI lineage: Eukaryota > Viridiplantae > Streptophyta > Magnoliopsida > Fabales > Fabaceae > Medicago > Medicago sativa. Next base: position 9,952,718 of record NC_140753.1, read on the forward strand.
AGAGAGAGGTTAGAGCTATTTCATAGAGAGAAACACAAAGCAAGTGATTAAGGAGTAGATTCAACCCTAGATTCATTGAGACATCAAGGATCTTGGCATGGAATCTTCATCTTTCCTTCCTTCCTTGCATTAGTTTACATGTCTATATGTAACTATCACCTTCTATGTAGTATTGAGGTAACAATCAAGCTATTATGTAATCTTTTGATCTTTTAATATATAAGGTTCTAGCTTAATGATTCAATATTGTTGTTATTCTTGCTTTTAATGCTTTCAAAGAGATTCAAGATGATTTGGACACAAACCCTTGAATCTAGAACTAGAATAACAATCTATCTTATGTTATATCACTCTTGACAAGTTTGTAAACCTTTGATAATTACTTTTAATCAAGCTTTTAATGCTTTCGGATACTTAATCAGGCTGGACACGGTCGATTAAGTCATCCGATCGACTTTGTTATCGTTTAAGGAATTTGGACACGAATGTTTAAACGCTAACTTGGAAATAACGATGTCGCTTTGGACACGAAGGATATTGTAGAAATGATTGTAATAATATTGGTTATAAAGCTAGAGTCTGTTAATCGATCGAGAGATTGCTGCTGTTATGCTTGCTCGTTATCTTATACCGCAAGCGAAATAGTTCGATCCCCTCTCGTTTTTACTTTAGTGTAAAATATGGATATAGTGTTACAAACAAACAAATTATATCCAAACCCTTAATGTGAACGATTGTGTAAATGCTTATGATTAAACGTAACTCCCTGTGGAAACGATCCTATATATACTCACGTGTACATAGTTATATGACATGTAGGAAAAATCTTACATCAACCACCAGGAAGGCTCTAAGACCTCTAGAAGGGCTCAAGCGTCCTCCAGAAGGGCTCTTGAGACTCTGGTGCGCTCGCCTTAAGGCACCGCCCTTTTAAGCTTCTAGAAACCTCTAGAAACCGCCTAAAATACACAAATACCCCTGTTGCTTGGAAACCAAGCAACCGAAACTCAAGTCCATAACAGGCTATAAATACTACTCTTGAGAGCATTCTTAAGGCATCTAATCATCAGTTTAAACCCTAGTATACGATTCTTAACCCTAGAATCCCTTACCGTACTTTTGCAAGTACATATAGTAATTGGATTTAAAGCAGTAAAGCACTGAAACTGCATGCCACCAATTTCCGGTCACAACATATCATTTCCAATTAATGTAGAGGTTTTGGTTGAAATTAAACAATGGAATCAATACATAGTGATTCGTCAAAAAAATTGACATGTAGCTTATTTAGGGAGATTTTGGAAGTAAATGATTTTTTTTGGTCCATGATCCACGATGACGGCTAATAGAATTTAGACATGCATATACATGTAACAAATATATTGTTGCAACAAAATATATAGTTTTTTTTTTCTAACAAAATAATAGACATATAGTTGCATTTTGTCAAAAAAAAATAAAATAGACATATAGTTGCAAATAAAATATTGTAAAAACAAAGGACAAACCATTTTCAAGGAAATTGGCATACGTGTAGTTCACTTAATCATTATTTTAATATTGTTAATAAGTGGGATTTAGTTTGGATTTGTTTATTTATGAAAACTAAATCTATTCACACCACATTTGTTTCTTTGTTTTGATATCATATTGGTAATGACTAGCAAAGAATAATCTTAGTGGGATGTGAGTAAGTAATTGAATACAAATAAATGAGTGAATGTGTGGTTCCTACACATAAATTAAGCTGCCAAAATTGTTCTCTCTAAAATGACCATTTTACTTTCGACAACAGTTAATTGTCGTTCCAACTGTAGTTTAGTGTTGTTCATATCATTCAGTTGTTTGAAAAATTGAAAAGAATATTTAAAAATAAAATTTTTCAAACTAGATTCTTTGGATTAAATTTTGTCACAATTTGGTGTGAATATTTTTGGTAGATATTTTAGAGTTGTTTTGTGTAGAATCTGAGCAAAATCTTATAAAGATTTCTATCTAGTGGGACTAGTGTTTTTTCAATAAGGACCCGTTCAACTTAATTCAATCACCTTACAATTAAGTCCAGTTTGATGGCTTGCTGAAGAAAAAAATTCCAGTCAGATTATGTCAAAAAAAAAGCTATGTTTTTTTTTGTTGACAAATGTGCTATGCTATGTTGGCTTTTGCTTATATATATATATATATATATATATATATATATATATATATATATATATATATATATATATATATATATATAACTGAGTGAGTTAACATCTTGGTCTCTCACAAAAAACACAAAACTTGGATTAGTATGAGAAAACAAGGGGCTCGATGGTATAGGTGGGCCATGACCCAATTTTTATTTATTTTAAATTATAGGGGGGCGGGCGGGTGGGTAGGTTTGATATTTTTTAGTCTCACATGTATCGCCTTTACATTTGTGGGTAAGTTCAAGCGTCATTCACGGATATCATATGGAATAAAGTGGCGACCTTCAAAGTGTCTCTTTTAGTATGGAGATTGTTGAATTAAAGGCTTTCAACTAAATATAATTTGACTCATTGTGAAGTTCTTCAACCAAGATCGTTGTTATGCTTGGGTGATTGTGGGATGGTGGAATCTGGTGAATCATTTCTTCTTGGATTACGATTTTTCGGGGAAGTAGTTTGGTCCTTCATTTTGAAATGGTTAGTGATATTTAGCGCGCTTCCATCAGATATTAGTTTGCATGCTTCTCAGTTGGATGGTGTCCATCTTTTTTGAAAGATATTTGCATTTGTCTTCAACTAATTTGGAAGGAGCATAACCTTCAGGTTTTTCACAATAAAAGAGTCATCTAACACTTAGATGGTTGATAGGGTGAAACTCCATTCTTAGTAGTGGCTTAAGGTGTACAAGCCTAATTTTTTTCTTCTTCTTTCGATTTCCATGCTTAGTGGACATATCTATATGCTTGTTTAGAATATTCCACCTTGTGATGCAGTTATTTGACTATTGTTGTTTTTCTTTTTGTTCTCTGTTTTCTTGACACTTTATATTGATTCCTTATTAGACACGTCTTATGCTTAACTTCAACTTCTTTTTTTATTTATGTATTGTTTTTGGCTTCTAAAAAAACATATACACACAAATGGTATGTCCACATTATCATCAGCACTGCCAATTTTTAGAAAAAAAACTAGTAGAGCATGGAAAAATTGTATTCCACATGTTTGCGGTGTAACTCCCACCTCCAATTTATCTCTTTTGGATAGGGTACATATTTTTTTTTGAAGGATTTTGGACAGGGTACATAAACGTAACTTTCGCATGAATGCGATGGTGGTAGCTTGTGTTACATGTATGATACTCTCTCCGTCCCGCAATAGATGACCCATTTGAAAATGTGCAATTTTGACCTACTTTTCAAATGGGTCATCTATTGCGGGACGGAGAGAGTATCATACATGTAACACAAGCTACCACCATCGCATTCATGCGAAAGTTACGTTTATGTACCCTGTCCAAAATCCTTCAAAAAAAAATATGTACCCTATCCAAAATAGATAAATTGGAGGTGGGAGTTACACCGCAAACATGTGGAATACAATTTTTCCATGCTCTACTAGTTTTTTTTCTAAAAATTGGCAGTGCTGATGATAATGTGGACATACCATTTGTGTGTATATGTTTTTTTAGAAGCCAAAAACAATACATAAATAAAAAAAGAAGTTGAAGTTAAGCATAAGACGTGTCTAATAAGGAATCAATATAAAGTGTCAAGAAAACAGAGAACAAAAAGAAAAACAACAATAGTCAAATAACTGCATCACAAGGTGGAATATTCTAAACAAGCATATAGATATGTCCACTAAGCATGGAAATCGAAAGAAGAAGAAAAAAATTAGGCTTGTACACCTTAAGCCACTACTAAGAATGGAGTTTCACCCTATCAACCATCTAAGTGTTAGATGACTCTTTTATTGTGAAAAACCTGAAGGTTATGCTCCTTCCAAATTAGTTGAAGACAAATGCAAATATCTTTCAAAAAAGATGGACACCATCCAACTGAGAAGCATGCAAACTAATATCTGATGGAAGCGCGCTTGAACCACCAAAACCTTTCTAAAGATCTCTAGGAGATCCAGTCCCATGTTGTCATCACTTCGCCTTGTCCCAAGACTCGTGCTTGGGGGGCTGTGAACCGTCATAATATTCCTAAAGGCTTAGAAGCCCTCCAGAAAGGCTCTAAGACCTCCAGAAGGGCTCAGGCGCCCTCAATAAGGGCTCTTGAGACCTTGGCGCTCTCGCCTTGAGGCACCGCCCTTCTAAGCTTCTAGAAACCTCTAGAAACCACCTAAAATACACAAATACCCCTGTTGCTTGAGAACCAAGCAACCGAAACCCAAGCCCATAGCAGGCTATAAATACTACTCTTGAGAGCATTCTCAAGGCATCCAATAATCAGTCTAAACCCTAGAATCCTAGTATTCCTTACCGTACTTTTTGCAAGTACAGTTGGCGCCGTCTGTGGGAAAAGGTAAAACTAACCTTGACCACGTTTTTGAATCACAAATCGTGATTTGTAAACCCTAAACACGAAATCTGAATCGCATCCTTCATCGCGATTTGGAAACCCCTTTTTTCTCACTTTCTCAATCGCCACGATGACCGATCACGACGCCATCTTGGTGATGAAGATCCAAAGTTAACTTTGCTGGATATCGCCGCTGGAAACCTCAATCGATTTCATCAATAGAAATCAGCTGAAGGGGCTGCACTCAAAGAACAGGTACTGCTGCCGCCGCTAGAAAGAAAGCCGCAAGTTCAATCCCAAGGCGTAAAACTCAAAAATCAGATAAGTTTTCCCTCATGCTTGTCGATTTCAAAGGACTGGTATCATGATTATCGTTTTTTAATGTTTGAAAAAACTTCATAATTAGTATGCATCGATTTCATTATTATCCTAGTACTATTATTTGTTATTTAATTGTCTATCGGTTTATTCAGATATACAGTAGAAGATGTTTTTGTATATAGTTTTACTATAGACTTATCTATTTTTTCTTGATTCCATAAGTCCACCTGTTTATTGGAATAAGGAATTGCTTGTTCTCCCCACAAAATTCAACACCTGTTAATAAGCTTATATTTGACCAAACTTAAATATGTTTTAGAACAATTAGTTGGCGTGTCATGGTTACGAAGAATGTGGATCATCCCAGCATTATATTATAAAAAGAATGCATAAATAAAGTTATGTGACTTAACTCTCTCAATCCCTTTTACGACTTTTATTGCAAGAAATATGCATATGACATGAATCCATGTACACCAGTTAATATTTAATTACGCCGCCAACCATGTAGCATTTTCAGGATATTCCATAACTAATTGATATGGCTCTTACAATATTTATAGGACTAATATTTTCCTTCATCTAGCTAGGATCTGCTGGCCAAACACGCAAGGATACTGGAACAGGATCATGCAAAAATGGGGGAAATACATACATTGGATCTATTTAGCTATGAAAGATCCAACCAACAACCACACCAGGAAGGAGATCAATTCATCACCATCACAGATCCTTGTGAGCAACAACGCCATGGATAACGGTTACAGGAAAACAGGAGACTATCGTCATTCAATTTCAAAGGATCGGCCAAATTTGGAGCTTCACAAAACGCCCCTGAACCTAGTGGCGATCTGGAAAAGATGATGGCCTAAGGAGATCAAACCAACATCAGGCCTCAAATTCTAGGCGACGACATACTCGAAGCGATTCTCCCACCTTGGAGCAATTCTCTTTCAAAGGAATATCAGGTTCTATATTTGTTAAGAAAATATATTATTTGGATAAAATTTATTGCCTAATATTTTTTAAGAAAATATATTTTGTGAAAATATGCTATTTGATTTGAAGAAAATTTATTGTCCAATATACTTCAAGGAAATATACAATCAGTTTTACCAACATCCAGTTCACAAGATAAATGACAAAGCCGCGTCCACGACAACAACAACAAGCAATAATGGGGAATGGGCGGTTAGTTCCAATTTAATAAGAAGTAGGCGAGTTAGTAATCTAATACGAAGTAGGCGAGTTAGTAAATTGATGAGAAGTAGGCGAGCTAGTCCTAGTTTGATAGGAAAAGAAATAGAATCACAAACTATGATTATATTATAAAACAAATTCTCGTTAGGAAAATCGTTGAAACTGCTCTAGGTACCCCGTGGCAGAAAGTAAAGTGTAGTATTGTTAAAAGGTCACATATGAGGGATTCTGGCAAGGAAAGCCTTGGTATTTAAGAGGTTCAAGGACCCACCTCTCTTTCCTGGGAACCCCTTCTATGCACCATTTACTTTGCAAACTGAACTAACTGCTTAGTAGATACATAGATAATGGAGTAATAGACCCAGATTAGACAAAATCGCCCACGTTAGAAGAATAGGATGGAAGAACTAATTTCCAGCTTTATAGGACAAATTGGAGATAGTATAACAAAACTAATCAGTTTCAAGATGAGCATAAAAACAAGAAAATGAATTGGGGGAGTTAGTTCAAATCTAAGAAGGGAATAAGTGGGTTTTCGATTTAAGAGAAGCGACAAAAGTTGAATTGAGATTTAATAAGAAGAAAGAAAAATATTAAGAGCAAGTTGTGGAGTGAGAAAAGCGAAAGAAGAATAGGAAGAGGAGTAAGAAATATGGGCGAGCCAATAAGAGACGAATAGTTAGTTCTCATTAAGTATGATTGCATATGAATATGAGCGAGTTAAATAGTTAGTTCTCATTAAGTATGATTGCATATGATTAAAGGCTCCTTTATTTATGATATTGATTTCTTTGGAAGTATGGAAGAATTGTTATATTTCAGATAAATAAAGCTTGGGAGACAAAACAAGCCCGCCAAAGGCATGATTAATGAAAGGAAAGAACTCGCCAAATAACACGCCAAAGTGAAAAGTAGAAAGAATTAATCCCACCATTTAGAACTCGAAGATGAAACATGGAGTTATTCTAACCTTTCTCGACCTTTGAGATTTGTTTTGCAGGTTTCTAACACTACTTTCTAAAAAATACTCTGCAATTTTCTGTTTGTTATTTTGTTCAGGTGCTACTACAATATCCACGGAATTCTACAAATCAATTAATATCCACGAAAATTCAACAAATAAAATCGCCCAACAAACAAAAATGAAGATGATCCAAAGGATCCGCGAGCCCCACAACGCCAACCTTGATAAAGGCTCTGGCTGGGTCGACACAACAACTCGCCTAACCTTCCATCAGAGTTGGAAGTGTAAAATAAAAGTCTTCCCTCAGAGTGGGAAGCAAAAGTCCTCCTTCAGAGTAGGAGGCGCCTTCCATCAGAGTTGGAAGTGTAAAATAAAAAGTCTTCCCTCAGAGTGGGAAGCAAAAGTCCTCCTTCAGAGTAGGAGGCGCCTTCCATCAGAGTTGGAAGTGTAAAATAAAAAGTCTTCCCTCAGAGTGGGAAGCAAAAGTCCTCCTTCAGAGTAGGAGGCGCCTTCCATCAGAGTTGGAAGTGTAAAATAAAAAGTCTTCCCTCAGAGTGGGAAGCAAAAGTCCTCCTTCAGAGTAGGAGGCGCCTTCCATCAGAGTTGGAAGTGTAAAATAAAAAGTCTTCCCTCAGAGTGGGAATCAAAAGTCTTCCCTCAGAGTGGGAAGCGCCTTCCATCAGAGTTGGAAGTGTAAACTAATAAATCGGACAGCCCGCCATCAGGGTTTCTCTTGAAAACAAAAAATAAACGCCGAAGGAATAAACGCCAGGCGTCTCGACATGATCGCCGAAGTGCTTATGTCAACATTTTAGGACGCCGAAAGGTACCAGTTGATTGATAAAGATTTAATCGGATCTACAAAAGAGACGTAGTCGCTGAAACGCTCACTTTTAAAGAAACGACTCCCGCATCCCATCAACAATCAACCAAAAGCACCAACATGCAGAATGAAATCAAAGCAACGTATAAAATCATAAAATTACTTGACATTCGTGGAAAATCAAGCCACAGAAGAAAGGGATACCGCATCAAACATAGCTTGAATAAATATACAAAGTCACAAACACCAAACAAATGAAGATTAACCGACAAAAGTCGCCAGGACATCACGCCAAATGTTGAGAATCTGAGCTCACACAGTCACCGGAGCATACGAGAAAATAAGCACGACAAAATTCAAATTGTTGCAAATCGCCAAAGCATCAAAAGTAATAAAATCGTTTATGTAAATCTCCAAAAACGAATTCAGCAAACAAAACCGACGCAAATTTAATGAGGAATCGCCATAAAAAAGTAAACTCGTCACAACGATACAAACCACTTCGCCTTGTTCCAAGACTCGTGCTTGGGGGGCTGTGAGTGATCAACCTATAAAAACAATTCGAATAGATACTCCATGGAGGTCTATAAAGAAAACGTAAAATCACCCTAGGGGGTTTCTCCAAGTTCGGACGACAACGCCCAAAGGAAAAAGCATTAAGAAATTCAAACACTTCGCCTTGTCCCAAGACTCGTGCTTGGGGGGCTGTGAACCACCAAAACCTTTCTAAAGATCTCTAGGAGATCCAGTCCCATGTTGTCATCACTTCGCCTTGTCCCAAGACTCATGCTTGGGGGGCTGTGAACCGTCATAATATTCCTAAAGGCTTAGAAGCCCTCCAGAAAGGCTCTAAGACCTCCAGAAGGGCTCAGGCGCCCTCAATAAGGGCTCTTGAGACCTTGGCGCTCTCGCCTTGAGGCACCGCCCTTCTAAGCTTCTAGATACCTCTAGAAACCACCTAAAATACACAAATACCCCTGTTGCTTGGGAACCAAGCAACCGAAACCCAAGCCCATAGCAGGCTATAAATACTACTCTTGAGAGCATTCTCAAGGCATCCAATAATCAGTCTAAACCCTAGAATCCGAGTATTCCTTACCGTACTTTTTGCAAGTACAGTACGGTAAGGAATACTAGGATTCTAGGGTTTAGACTGATTATTGGATGCCTTGAGAATGCTCTCAAGAGTAGTATTTATAGCCTGCTATGGGCTTGGGTTTCGGTTGCTTGGTTCCCAAGCAACAGGGGTATTTGTGTATTTTAGGTGGTTTCTAGAGGTTTCTAGAAGCTTAGAAGGGCGGTGCCTCAAGGCGAGAGCGCCAAGGTCTCAAGAGCCCTTATTGAGGGAGCCTGAGCCCTTCTGGAGGTCTTAGAGCCTTTCTGGAGGGCTTCTAAGCCTTTAGGAATATTATGACGGTTCACAGCCCCCCAAGCACGAGTCTTGGGACAAGGCGAAGTGATGACAACATGGGACTGGATCTCCTAGAGATCTTTAGAAAGGTTTTGGTGGTTCACAGCCCCCCAAGCACGAGTCTTGGGACAAGGCGAAGTGTTTGAATTTCTTAATGCTTTTTCCTTTGGGCGTTGTCGTCCGAACTTGGAGAAACCCCCTAGGGTGATTTTACGTTTTCTTTATAGACCACCATGGGGTATCTATTCGAATTGTTTTTATAGGTTGATCACTCACAGCCCCCCAAGCACGAGTCTTGGAACAAGGCGAAGTGGTTTGTATCGTTGTGACGAGTTTACTTTTTTATGGCGATTCCTCATTAAATTTGCGTCGGTTTTGTTTGCTGAATTCGTTTTTGGAGATTTACATAAACGATTTTATTACTTTTGATGCTTCGGCGATTTGCAACAATTTGAATTTTGTCGTGCTTATTTTCTCGTATGCTCCGGTGACTGTGTGAGCTCAGATTCTCAACATTTGGCGTGATGTCCTGGCGACTTTTGTCGGTTGATCTTCATTTGTTTGGTGTTTGTGACTTTGTATATTTATTCAAGCTATGTTTGATGCGGTATCCCTTTCTTCTGTGGCTTGATTTTCCACGAATGTCAAGTAATTTTATGATTTTATACGTTGCTTTGATTTCATTCTGCATGTTGGTGTTTTTGGTTGATTGTTGATGGGATGCGGGAGTCGTTTCTTTAAAAGTGAGCGTTTCAGCGACTACGTCTCTTTTGTAGATCCGATTAAATCTTTATCAATCAACTGGTACCTTTCGGAGTCCTAAAATGTTGACATAAGCACTTCGGCGATCATGTCGAGACGCCTGGCGTTTATTCCTTCGGCGTTTATTTTTTGTTTTCAAGAGAAACCCTGATGGTGGGCTGTCCGATTTATTAGTTTACACTTCCAACTCTGATGGAAGGCGCTTCCCACTCTGAGGGAAGACTTTTGATTCCCACTCTGAGGGAAGACTTTTTATTTTACACTTCCAACTCTGATGGAAGGCGCCTCCTACTCTGAAGGAGGACTTTTGCTTCCCACTCTGAGGGAAGACTTTTTATTTTACACTTCCAACTTTGATGGAAGGCGCCTCCTACTCTGAAGGAGGACTTTTGCTTCCCACTCTGAGGGAAGACTTTTTATTTTACACTTCCAACTTTGATGGAAGGCGCCTCCTACTCTGAAGGAGGACTTTTGCTTCCCACTCTGAGGGAAGACTTTTTATTTTACACTTCCAACTCTGATGGAAGGCGCCTCCTACTCTGAAGGAGGACTTTTGCTTCCCACTCTGAGGGAAGACTTTTTATTTTACACTTCCAACTCTGATGGAAGGCGCCTCCTACTCTGAAGGAGGACTTTTGCTTCCCACTCTGAGGGAAGACTTTTTATTTTACACTTCCAACTCTGATGGAAGGCGCCTCCTACTCTGAAGGAGGACTTTTGCTTCCCACTCTGAGGGAAGACTTTTTATTTTACACTTCCAACTCTGATGGAAGACGCCTCCTACTCTGAAGGAGGACTTTTGCTTCCCACTCTGAGGGAAGACTTTTATTTTACACTTCCAACTCTGATGGAAGGTTAGGCGAGTTGTTGTGTCGACCCAGCCAGAGCCTTTATCAAGGTTGGCGTTGTGGGGCTCGCGGATCCTTTGGATCATCTTCATTTTTGTTTGTTGGGCGATTTTATTTGTTGAATTTTCGTGGATATTAATTGATTTGTAGAATTCCGTGGATATTGTAGTAGCGCCTGAACAAAATAACAAACAGAAAATTGCAGAGTATTTTTTAGAAAGTAGTGTTAGAAACCTGCAAAACAAATCTCAAAGGTCGAGAAAGGTTAGAATAACTCCATGTTTCATCTTCGAGTTCTAAATGGTGGGATTAATTCTTTCTACTTTTCACTTTGGCGTGTTATTTGGCGAGTTCTTTCCTTTCATTAATCATGCCTTTGGCGGGCTTGTTTTGTCTCCCAAGCTTTATTTATCTGAAATATAACAATTCTTCCATACTTCCAAAGAAATCAATATCATAAATAAAGGAGCCTTTAATCATATGCAATCATACTTAATGAGAACTAACTATTTAACTCGCTCATATTCATATGCAATCATACTTAATGAGAACTAACTATTCGTCTCTTATTGGCTCGCCCATATTTCTTACTCCTCTTCCTATTCTTCTTTCGCTTTTCTCACTCCACAACTTGCTCTTAATATTTTTCTTTCTTCTTATTAAATCTCAATTCAACTTTTGTCGCTTCTCTTAAATCGAAAACCCACTTATTCCCTTCTTAGATTTGAACTAACTCCCCCAATTCATTTTCTTGTTTTTATGCTCATCTTGAAACTGATTAGTTTTGTTATACTATCTCCAATTTGTCCTATAAAGCTGGAAATTAGTTCTTCCATCCTATTCTTCTAACGTGGGCGATTTTGTCTAATCTGGGTCTATTACTCCATTATCTATGTATCTACTAAGCAGTTAGTTCAGTTTGCAAAGTAAATGGTGCATAGAAGGGGTTCCCAGGAAAGAGAGGTGGGTCCTTGAACCTCTTAAATACCAAGGCTTTCCTTGCCAGAATCCCTCATATGTGACCTTTTAACAATACTACACTTTACTTTCTGCCACGGGGTACCTAGAGCAGTTTCAACGATTTTCCTAACGAGAATTTGTTTTATAATATAATCATAGTTTGTGATTCTATTTCTTTTCCTATCAAACTAGGACTAGCTCGCCTACTTCTCATCAATTTACTAACTCGCCTACTTCGTATTAGATTACTAACTCGCCTACTTCTTATTAAATTGGAACTAACCGCCCATTCCCCATTATTGCTTGTTGTTGTTGTTGTCGTGGACGTGGCTTTGTCATTTATCTTGTGAACTGGATGTTGGTAAAACTGATTGTATATTTCCTTGAAGTATATTGGACAATAAATTTTCTTCAAATCAAATAGCATATTTTCACAAAATATATTTTCTTAAAAAATATTAGGCAATAAATTTTATCCAAATAATATATTTTCTTAACAAATATAGAACCTGATATTCCTTTGAAAGAGAGTTGCTCCAAGGTGGGAGAATCGCTTCGAGTATGTCGTCGCCTAGAATTTGAGGCCTGATGTTGGTTTGATCTCCTTAGGCCATCATCTTTTCCAGATCGCCACTAGGTTCAGGGGCGTTTTGTGAAGCTCCAAATTTGGCCGATCCTTTGAAATTGAATGACGATAGTCTCCTGTTTTCCTGTAACCGTTGTCCATGGCGTTGTTGCTCACAAGGATCTGTGATGGTGATGAATTGATCTCCTTCCTGGTGTGGTTGTTGGTTGGATCTTTCATAGCTAAATAGATCCAATGTATGTATTTCCCCCATTTTTGCATGATCCTGTTCCAGTATCCTTGCGTGTTTGGCCAGCAGATCCTAGCTAGATGAAGGAAAATATTAGTCCTATAAATATTGTAAGAGCCATATCAATTAGTTATGGAATATCCTGAAAATGCTACATGGTTGGCGGCGTAATTAAATATTAACTGGTGTACATGGATTCATGTCATATGCATATTTCTTGCCATAAAAGTCGTAAAAGGGATTGAGAGAGTTAAGTCACATAACTTTATTTATGCATTCTTTTTATAATATAATGCTGGGATGATCCACATTCTTCGTAACCATGACACGCCAACTAATTGTTCTAAAACATATTTAAGTTTGGTCAAATATAAGCTTATTAACAGGTGTTGAATTTTGTGGGGAGAACAAGCAATTCCTTATTCCATTAAACAGGTGGACTTATGGAATCAAGAAAAAATAGATAAGTCTATAGTAAAACTATATACAAAAACATCTTCTACTGTATATCTGAATAAACCGATAGACAATTAAATAACAAATAATAGTACTAGGATAATAATGAAATCGATGCATACTAATTATGAAGTTTTTTCAAACATTAAAAAACGATAATCATGATACCAGTCCTTTGAAATCGACAAGCATGAGGGAAAACTTATCTGATTTTTGAGTTTTACGCCTTGGGATTGAACTTGCGGCTTTCTTTCTAGCGGCGGCAGCAGTACCTGTTCTTTGAGTGCAGCCCCTTCAGCTGATTTCTATTGATGAAATCGATTGAGGTTTCCAGCGGCGATATCCAGCAAAGTTAACTTTGGATCTTCATCACCAAGATGGCGTCGTGATCGGTCATCGTGGCGATTGAGAAAGTGAGAAAAAAGGGGTTTCCAAATCGCGATGAAGGATGCGATTCAGATTTCGTGTTTAGGGTTTCCAAATCACGATTTGTGATTCAAAAACGTGGTCAAGGTTAGTTTTACCTTTTCCCACAGACGGCGCCAACTGTACTTGCAAAAAGTACGGTAAGGAATACTAGGATTCTAGGGTTTAGACTGATTATTGGATGCCTTGAGAATGCTCTCAAGAGTAGTATTTATAGCCTGCTATGGGCTTGGGTTTCGGTTGCTTGGTTCCCAAGCAACAGGGGTATTTGTGTATTTTAGGTGGTTTCTAGAGGTTTCTAGAAGCTTAGAAGGGCGGTGCCTCAAGGCGAGAGCACCAAGGTCTCAAGAGCCCTTATTGAGGGCGCTTGAGCCCTTCTGGAGGTCTTAGAGCCTTTCTGGAGGGCTTCTAAGCCTTTAGGAATATTATGACGGTTCACAGCCCCCCAAGCACGAGTCTTGGGACAAGGCGAAGTGATGACAACATGGGACTGGATCTCCTAGAGATCTTTAGAAAGGTTTTGGTGGTTCAAGCGCGCTTCCATCAGATATTAGTTTGCATGCTTCTCAGTTGGATGGTGTCCATCTTTTTTGAAAGATATTTGCATTTGTCTTCAACTAATTTGGAAGGAGCATAACCTTCAGGTTTTTCACAATAAAAGAGTCATCTAACACTTAGATGGTTGATAGGGTGAAACTCCATTCTTGGTAGTGGCTTAAGGTGTACAAGCCTAATTTTTTTCTTCTTCTTTCGATTTCCATGCTTAGTGGACATATCTATATGCTTGTTTAGAATATTCCACCTTGTGATGCAGTTATTTGACTATTGTTGTTTTTCTTTTTGTTCTCTGTTTTCTTGACACTTTATATTGATTCCTTATTAGACACGTCTTATGCTTAACTTCAACTTCTTTTTTTATTTATGTATTGTTTTTGGCTTCTAAAAAAACATATACACACAAATGGTATGTCCACATTATCATCAGCACTGCCAATTTTTAGAAAAAAAAACTAGTAGAGCATGGAAAAATTGTATTCCACATGTTTGCGGTGTAACTCCCACCTCCAATTTATCTCTTTTGGATAGGGTACATATTTTTTTTTGAAGGATTTTGGACAGGGTACATAAACGTAACTTTCGCATGAATGCGATGGTGGTAGCTTGTGTTACATGTATGATACTCTCTCCGTCCCGCAATAGATGACCCATTTGAAAATGTGCAATTTTGACCTAACTTACTTTGACCGTATTTTTCTACTAATATACAAAGATAAATAATATTATAAGATGTCGTTAGATTCGTCTCGATGAGTATTTTCAAAATATCAAAATTTCATAATTTTTTCTAATATATTATTCAAGATATTTAAGCTCAAAGTTATGCATTGACATGCGTAATAAGGTCAACTGTGTCAAGTATTATGGGACGGAGGGAGTACAGAAAAGGAAAAACTGACAGGTCTACCCTACGTGTTCATCTTTTTTTTTTTTTTGTCGTAATAGAGAAATTAACCTTGCCATTTTCAGGTTCCTTTCAAGCTTTTTGAGTGAAAATTTTTACCTTTATTTTGTAGGTATATATTTGATTTTTTTTTATTTTTAATTTTTATCTTTTTGTATATAGTTCTGATGACCTTGCAATGCAATGATTATCTGATTGTACAATTCGATCCAATTAATTTAACAAATTGAACATATTCACTCTTAAACTCCACTTATGTATGAAATACATTTAAATATAGTGAACCACCAAAACCCTCCTACAGACTTAATGACCTCCAGAAGGGTCCGACCCCATGTTGGCATCACTTCGCCTTGTCCAAAGACTCGTGCTTGGGGGCTGTGAACTGTCATAATATCCCTAAAGACTTAGAATCCCTCCAGAAAGGCTCTGAGACCTCCAGGAAGGCTCTAAGACCTCTAGAAGGGCTCAAGCGTCCTCCAGAAGGGCTCCTGAGACTCTGGTGCGCTCGCCTTAAGGCACCGCCCTTTTAAGCTTCTAGAAACCTCTAGAAACCGCCTAAAATACACAAATACCCCTGTTGCTTGGAAACCAAGCAACCGAAACTCAAGCCCATAACAGGCTATAAATACTACTCTTGAGAGCATTCTTAAGGCATCTAATCATCAGTTTAAACCCTAGTATACGATTCTTAACCCTAGAATCCCTTACCGTACTTTTGCAAGTACATATAGTAATTGGATTTAAAGCAGTAAAGCACTGAAACTGCATGCCACCAATTTCCGGTCACAACATATCATTTCCAATTAATGTAGAGGTTTTGGTTGAAATTAAACAATGGAATCAATACATAGTGATTCGTAAAAAAAATTGACATGTAGCTTATTTAGGGAGATTTTGGAAGTAAATGATTTTTTTTTGGTCCATGATCCACGATGACGGCTAATAGAATTTAGACATGCATATACATGTAACAAATATATTGTTGCAACAAAATATATAGTTTTTTTTTTCTAACAAAATAATAGACATATAGTTGCATTTTGTCAAAAAAAAATAAAACAGACATATAGTTGCAAATAAAATATTGTAAAAACAAAGGACAAACCATTTTCAAGGAAATTGACATACGTGTAGTTCACTTAATCATTATTTTAATATTGTTAATAAGTGGGATTTGGTTTGGATTTGTTTATTTATGAAAACTAAATCTATTCACACCACATTTGTTTCTTTGTTTTGATATCATATTGGTAATGACTAGCAAAGAATAATCTTAGTGGGATGTGAGTAAGTAATTGAATACAAATAAATGAGTGAATGTGTGGTTCCTACACATAAATTAAGCTGCCAAAATTGTTCTCTCTAAAATGACCATTTTACTTTCGACAACAGTTAATTGTCGTTCCAACTGTAGTTTAGTGTTGTTCATATCATTCAGTTGTTTGAAAAATTGAAAAGAATATTTAAAACTAAAATTTTTCAAACTAGATTCTTTGGATTAAATTTTGTCACAATTTGGTGTGAATATTTTTGGTAGATATTTTAGAGTTGTTTTGTGTAGAATCTGAGCAAAATCTTATAAAGATTTCTATCTAGTGGGACTAGTGTTTTTTCAATAAGGACCCGTTCAACTTAATTCAATCACCTTACAATTAAGTCCAGTTTGATGGCTTGCTGAAGAAAAAAATTCCAGTCAGATGGGATAGATTGTGGAGAAATTCCTAGGTGGTCTAGGACCAAGAAATTTTCTTTGGTCACAACCAAAGAAAGAAGAGAGAGAAGAGAAAAGAGAGAGAAAATGGAAAGTATTTATTTATTTGTGAAGAGAGAGAGAAGGCAAAAACTCTATGTGTGACCAAACCAAATTTCTTGGTCCTGGTTCACACAAGAGTTTCTCTAGATTGTGACCATCTATCTCACGATACCTTTGCCATTAACTCATTACGTGCCCAAGTTTGTTTCGTCGGTTAAATTCAATGTAAGTCTATCCAAAGTCCAAACTCGTGGACAGCAACATTGGTATCATTGAATAACCTTAACACCCTCGGACCTCACTTATAATAAATAAATCAACAATTATTCACAAAGATTTAAGGTGTTTCCTCATCATTAACCAAAAGTAGTCATAATCATCATAAATCATAATTAGACGCAGCAGAATCACAATTAAAAACAACATAAAGTTATGATCTCAAAATCTCATATACATTGTCTTAAGAACTCTATGGTTCCTCAAAACAGAAATCAACAGATAAAATAAATCTCTGACACATAATTAGAGCACTGCCACTAAGACTTCAAAAGCATAATGATACACGTAGCTTGGATGAGCATGCTGAAAGAAAGTCAAAACGCATTGTCCTAACACATAAGCATAAAAAGGAGGATAAACATCAGGCCGTCCTCGGATACTCACGCCGATCAAGCGTCCTCAACATGTATGTCTACACCACGAGGATGCAGACGACCAAAAAGTCATTTGAGGGTAATAAGCATTCTCACCATTCTCATATATAAATTGCATTCTCATATGATATGTCCTCTCTCTCTCTCTCTCTCTCTCTCTCTCTCTATATATATATATATATATATATATATATATATATATAATCTCATTCAATAAATTACAAAAATGCAACGATTCTCAAATCAACATCATAAGACATAGCAAGTATTCACATCATCTATTTATCACCAAGTCGTTTATGCAAGAACATTCCAAGTTAAATCATTCATGTTATGCTAACTCATTTAATCAAAAATCAAGTTACATGCTCACATACATCCTTATTAATCCAACATGTTATTTCTATGTCAATCATCACAATATTTCAAACATAACAACATCGTTTCACTTGGAAAAAAAAATCTATTTCATTCTAAGCCATTTTCACGTTTCAAGTTCATTCCATTTCGTCTCTAAAATCACATAACCAATTCAATCCTAAGCTGGCATTAAACACATATCAATTAACTATATTCATTATTCATACAATCTCAGTCACTATTACTTTCATAGATATTTCATAGTTCATTGTAAAAGTTATACTGAAATTTCATAAAAAAACGCAGCATGACCCACGTGTATTATTTTGATCATAACTCAAGTTTTAGATGTCAGAATAGAGTCAAACAAAAAGGCAAAGAAATATAACATCCATATCTACAACTTTCATGAAGACACTTAAGGTTGAATCGATTCACATAATATGTGGAACTTGAGGTCAACCATATGGAAAAGACACCACCGCAGCCGGTGAATAGGATATTCATTAGAGCATCCGTGATGAAAAAACTTATTTTTAGGTACTTATAAATGCATATCACGCATACAGATAATTTATTTATAATCTTTTAATAGTAATATTTAATAAATACTCATCTCTCCAACTAACGTCTCATACAAATTTCTTAAACGAAACTCATTAATTATCTATCAATAACTTAATAAAATTGCATTTCAGTATTTCAATCTCAATCTATCTATTGTTACGCACTCAAAATTATTTTTCTCCAATGAAATACCTTATAGGTACCAAGTCTTAAACATGGGAGATCCTCTCATTGATGATGGTCTTGTAATGCTTTGCTTTGCGGCAAAACATTGCGACATCATCTTTAGAGTATACACATTTTCAACCATTTATTGTTTGTTTTATTCTAGTCATGAGAGCTGAACTACAACTAGACTTTTTTTTTTATTAAGAAGAATATAGGATTACAGGGAGAAATTAATTTCTCGAGTTTATGACAATCTTAACATATATTTGAGAAATTTCTTGTTTTGATTTACTAAGTTATTTTCATTTGTGCACATCCCTAACGTAGCGGTTAACACCGCTCAAACAACTCAAAATTGATAGATAGATTAGATAAATAGATTGAGGAATAATTTAGAGATGTAGGTTTTAATAATTTACTGACTAATTTGAAAAATTATGCTAACGAATAAGTCTAATAGGTGCATACATTCTATCGGGTAAAGATCCTCTCCATTTATAACTTTTTCATTTGTAGCAATTTGGAGAGAGATAGCCACAAAAAAATAAGTGGTGGGTCCTATCACTAAGTGGATCCCACCATCATTATTTTTTATGTGTCTATCCCACCTTTTTTATCGCTCATCTATCACATTATCCACACTTTTCTCATCAATTTTTCGTGTCAAAATGCACTTTTTCACCCATGTGTATAATATGTTTGTTGAAATTTTTCAACCAAACGTTTTTTTAGGAGCATTTTGAATTTTAGATTTTCAAAACTTTTTTGTATTGTGTAGAGACTAGGAACAATTTTGCATTTTTCAATGACTTCTACTCAAATATGAGGTCTCAATAGTCCATTTCGAAGGTTCCATTGTTGCTCATATGGTGCAGAAGGGAGTAAGGGTGTTTCTCATTTTGTGCCTCATCTTAAGTCGCTACACCTTTGTACTGACGAACATAAAAGTACACCGAGGAAAGTCCTTGAGAGTGATTGGAGTTTGCTTATGGATTTGGAGGTGACTTTGAGGGTGGCTTAGCAATGAATGTGTATGAGTTTCATGTCATAAGTCGTGCATGTCATCATTCTGATGATACAATTTATGTTACTGCTGAGATAAAGGGGGTTGGAAGTCACATTGTACATAGTTTAAAACCATCGAGAAAAGACTTTGATACTATTGATGTAAAGGAGGGGCTGGTTTTGGATGCAAGGTTGTTAGAGGAAGTCCTCTAAGTACATATCTTGATTTTGAAGAGTATTTCTCATAGTTGTCATCTTGCATTCTCTCATGCATTAAAAGATGTTCTTTATCAGGTGGTTGATGATCCGACATCTATAGCCCCTAGATTCGGTTGTTATTGTTTCCTATTTGCACATAACGTGTGTTCAAGCCTTAGGCTAGGTAAGATCGCAATTTTGGGAAATGACAGTCCTTCAATAACATCACATTTTGGTTTGTTTGGCTAGATGGAGAGAAACTGACAGTCACACCAAGTTGGTTGATAATGTGTTGAGCGGGTCTAGAAATGATGGCATGGTGAATGAAGGGGATTATTTTGAGGAGAAAGACAAAAAGATGGACAATGCCTTCATAGTCTTACCAATGTGAACTTCACATAAGTTTTGTAGGTGTTTTGTCATCTGGGGTATCCCCATATAATGAAGATACCACGGAAATTTTTGGGCTAAAGACGCTATATGTCACCGCCTTTTGTGTCGACCACTATGTTTTCTAAAGCTCCCCGTGTGGTTGATGTTGAGACTGTTCTCAAGAGTGCATTAAATTGTTCCCTTAAGAGACATCTTGTGGTATAGATGGTTTACAGACCCATCACTTATTAGACGTGTTGTGTGGAGAAGAGCCAGTTGTGTCAAGAGATCTTTTATGTGTCATCACTTCAGTGGTTAACTTATGGCTAGAAGGAAGATGTCCATTGAGTTTGATATAATTTGTAGCTTATGTGCCCTTGACAGCGTTGCTAAAGCCTGGCGGTGGAATACACCCTATTGTAGTAGGTAGCATTTGGAGGCATCTGATATCCAAGGTTTCTATGAAAGAAGTTGATAAACATATGACAAAATATCTCAATGACTTTCAATTTGTTGTTCGGGTTTCAGGTGGTAAATAGGCAATTTTTGCACATTGCCAACAAGATGTTGAGCCATCAACATGGATATGGTTTTGTGACTATGCTCATAATAGATTTATCGAATGTTTTAACTTGGTAGACAAGTCAATACCTTGGTGATGGACATATCATGTCAGCCACTAGAGTGTAACAAGACAACCCGTTAGGGCCACTCCTTTTTACTCTTGTGTTACACCCTCTTATTCATCAGATCAAAGATAGTTGCAAGTTTCTTCTTCATGTTTGGTATCTTGATGAAGTGACTCTTGTAGGAGATTCAAATGAGGTGGCTAAAACACTAAACATCATTCGGGAATCTAAGCCAGAATTGGACCTTGAACTGAATATTCGTAAGACTGAAAACTTTTGACCTTCAAGTGATGGTAATAAGAATCATGGGGGTTTGTTCCCTTCGGACATTGGGAGGCCGACTTTGGGGGTGAAATTTCTCGGAGGAGTAGTTAGCTGAGATAGAGGTTTTATTAGAGGTTGACCATGAAGAGAGCTTCCAAGGCTGTTGATTTAATGTATCTTCTTCCACAACTAAGAGATCCTCGTTGTGAGCTTCTTCTACTTCGATCATGCATGAGTTTCACCACACTTTTCTTTGGCATAATAAAGACGTGCCAACTGATTTACATGGAGGAAGCGACTGTGTTATTTGATAGGGAGTTGTGTGGAACGGTTGAGGACATTGTGGTTGGTGGGGGTTCTTTATTTGGGACCTTTAATGGAGGTTGACTTCTTTACCTATTAAATTTGAGGGATTGAGTTTTTCCTCATACGCTTTTGTTATGACCATAAGATAGAAGACAATTTTTGGGTGTTTGCATGCAACATATTCTCATAATTTTCTTCAGACTATCCTTATTATTGATTGGGTATTGAAAAAGGGTGATAACTTAGAGACAAAATTGTAAGTTTGTTGTTTACCGAAGTTCTTGAGTGATGGTACATTGATATTTCAGTTTATTCTAAATTGAAATCAACAAGCATATTAATTTGCTAATAATATGCCCCCGCAATTTCTTGAAGATACGCAAAAAGCTCTTTCGGTTTGGAGAACATGGCCATGTGATCAGCATCAACAATCACTCTGACATCATTAGCAGGGTTTCTTTCAATCATTGATAGCTGAAAATCATGTTTTAACACTTTGTCTTGTTGGCATACAATGTAGACTTTTGCAACAGTTCCATAGTTGTTTTGTGTGACACTTGTTTTCTCTCCTAATAGTTCTTGATCAGCAAAGCTACGAACAGGCCTTATTAAAGACATTGCAAGGGACAAGTCCTGGTTCATATATAACCATTTCAAAAAAATATATATAAGTATCATTTTTTTTTTTTAAAGGAAGTATCATATTTATTTCCCAAAGAATTTAAAAGTATATTGTAAGCATTTTTTGTGTGTCAACATAAGCCAGTATACCTCAGGTGGAGATAGTTGATACAACTTGGTTGCTAAGAATTGTGGTCCAAATAACATGGAACCATTTGGTTTATCATTAGGGCTATCATCAAACATAATCTTTGTGTCCAAGCTGGAATCCAATCTTTGTTGATACTGCAATTTGCAAAATGAAGTTATAGAACAGTAATTGATGAAGAAGAAAAAAATGGTTACTTAATTTTTTTATAGGCTAGTTTTTTTTTATCCTTTTCCAAAATTTGATTTTCTGTTTCTTTCTAAAGTTTTGATTTTAAAATTAGGGGTTATGATGTTAATTTTTTGAACTTTGCTATTTTTTCATGTGTTTGGACTTTGGATACTTTAACCCTTATATAATTTAAGGAAAGGACAAAACCACTCTTTATCTTAATTTTAAATTTCAAGTTAGAAATTTATCTATTTTTTTAAAAAAAATTCAATGTAATCTCTCTTGATCTAATCGTCAATTTCAATGCTACTGTGTGCAAAATTATTTCTGCTTTTGATTAAGATGAATTTCAGATCCCACTCCTATTTGTTTATTAGTGATCGCTTAGAAAAATCGAATACTTGCTAGCTAGCTTTGTACTAGTAAGTTTCAAGACTGGAGTTGGGTTGGGAATAGGCTGTAGAGAATTAGGTTTTTAAAGCCTAATTCTGGTTGTGTCAAAAAATTTCAAGCCAATGAAAGATTTGTTCTCTGTCATATATTTATTTTTAAGTCTAATTTTGACATTCTTGAAAGTTTTTTTGTGAAGGGACATTCTTGAAAGTTGTATGTAACTTTTTTTTTTTTTGAATAAAAGTTGTATGTAACTTGTTAGCTCATTTAAAAATCTATTTTATATGAATATGGTTAAATAAGTAATATAACATACCTTTAAGGATTAAATAAGTGTTTTTAGTTTCTCTAAAAAATTCTTTAAACAATAGTCTTTTAAATATTTTAAGTGAGTAAATTTAGTCCCAGCTATTAAAGCTTTCACATGTGTTATTGTATAGGGATAAAAAAAAGTCTTTTAAATATTTTGAGTGAGTAAATTTAGTCCCAGCTATTAAAGCTTTCACATGTGTTATTGTATAGGGATAAAAAAAATTATGTTAAAAGTCAATTTTTTTTATCCATGCAGTTAAATTTTTAGCTCCTATAAACATACCATCTTTTTATTTTTACTCGTTAGTCATGTTTAACTTATTTTAATAACGAATACCAAATTTGATAAAAAAAAATTTTGGATATAACTGTTCGAAGAAAAAGTTTAGAAAGACTGAAAACCAAAGATTGTATACTTACGGAGCTTAAAAACTTATTTAATTATGTCTTTAAATATACTAACAAGCTGAAAGATCAATGAAATTATGTTGCTTTTGTATATTTGACATGATGTTTTAAAATATTTAACATATATCACATTTCTTTTTTGGCTAACCTATTATAATTATGATCTTTTACCATCAAGAGGTGTCCCAAGGTATTCATATAGCTTACCCTTTGTATCCGTCATGAGACTAATTCTCGAATCGGCAATGAGACATCTAGTTTTTCTATTTATCAAAGCTGAGCTACCTCAACATATCATATTTCGATTCTAGTTTATAACGATGTACTTTAATTCTGACCTGATTTGAAGTTGGCATAGACTATATCATAAACCTCTATCGGTCGGTTTGGTTAATTCCTATCCATAATCTTTATTGTATTTTAGCTAAGGAGCATTCTTTAGATTACTAAAAAAATGAAAATTGTAAAAAGAATTATTTATACTCCCAGCTAGATTATTTTTGAAACTTTTATTTTTTAGTCTTATTCACTTGATTAGCCACATATGCTACGTTATTATGACTTATGTCTTATTCACTAGATTAGCCACATATGTATGCATCATGCTTATGTTCCCAAATTTGATGATAGCTATGAAATATGGGAAAAACACAAAACAGCAATAATTTAGTACCTCTTGGAGAAGAGTCAAGAAGCTTAGATCAGGAGAAGGCATGAAAGCTGCAACAAATACAGCAGCTGCAATTTTGTTAGGAAATAATTCCATGGCCACAGATATACACATCCCACCTAAGCTATGACCCACTAGGATAACTCTCTGGTCTTGTGGCAGTGACCTTAGAAATTCAATCAACGGTTCACAATAATCTGTGACAGAATCCAGCTCATGCACTTGCTTTGGATGGATTCCAGAAGCAGCCATGTCTAGGGTTGTGACTTCGTGTCCAGCAGATTTCAACAGAGCAATAATCTTGTACCAACACCATGCCCCATGGCAAGCTCCATGAACCAACACGAAATGTCTTGTATCCATCTAACTTTCCTAGTCCCTCCTGCTATGTTTATGTTATGTTGCCTTTTGCACATATTTATAATATAAAATAAAATAAAATATAACAGGGGACGTCGCTATCAAATTGAAGGTCTGCTCTAATATTAAAAATAGATACGTAATATAAGTGAGAAGATTCATAAATTCATTTAAAAATTTGCGATAAAAATATAATGTCTTGTTCAGCTATATGATTCTTGACACAGTGTAGAGGATTTCCTAGACTCCACTCATAATCCAACAATATACAATGATGATAACAATAATAATCTGGTCCATCGAAACTTCTTGATTCATCCGCAATTTTCTTGTGTAGTGGCTTCTGTGCTATTTTCCTCTTCTAGAAAAAACATTATACAAGTTATAATTGCTCTCCCCTAAAAAGAAAAGGTTATAATGATATTATTATTATTATTGATCATTATATTCAAAGTCTATGTTATTATCATGTTACATTTGTAATTAAAATTTTCCATCCACATCTTTTGATTAATATATAGTTTTGGAGTACTCTTTTTCTTTGTTATAGATAGGATCATTTACTCATTTATATGGATACTGTGACGATTTTTCTACCAGTTTAATGATTAATAGTTTTATGATTTAATCTAATTCTTCTTTTCATAAAAGAGATTAGCTAAAAAAATATATTTACACAAATGGTCCCTTCATAGAAATCCGATAAAATGGAAACGATACCAAGAAAATTAGCATAACCTTACCCAAAGATGACACGTACAAATCTAAAAATTGATTATTCAAATCTATTTATCAATAAGTACTCAGGATTTATTTTTCAAAAAAGCATAAAATTAGTTAATGCTTTGGATCCGTAGCCGGCATGCCGCTTGCCCACCTCGCTACAGATGAGACATTAACAACGACAATGCTGTAACAAAGCAGCCATGTATAAATATAAAAAAAAAATGGTTAAATATATTTTTTTTTCCTATAAAATGATGATTTTCTAAGTGTAATTTATACTTCATTTTATTGTTTTTAGTCTTTAAAAAAAACTTATGCATGTTGTTAAATCAACATGTATTTTTGAAAGATTTTTTTTAAGTATGCTTAGAATATTGTAAAAAGTTCATCCATAAAGAATGAGCTCAAAATTTGATTATGTCCAGATTTTTCATTACTTTTATTTTGATTTTTTTACGTTTCAAAAATTATATTTAATTCATCTCATATTAAAAAATTCTTAATTTTTAGTAATTGAACTTTTTATAATGTTTCAAACTTGTTTGAAAAAATTCAAGAGAATAAAGATAACTAAACAATTTAGTTTTTTTTTTTTTGACAAACTAAACAATTTAGTTTTAACAGGTAGTAAAATTACAAACATGAAAATATTGTAGGGACTGGAAAAACAATAAAAATTAAATAACGATTAAACTTTGAAAGTTTCAATTTTAGGGAGTAAGAACATATTTAACCATATAAAAATTGAAATAGGAGATTTCGATTTTTATTTTTTCGACTAAAAACAATTATATTCATTGATTTAAATCGGTAGAGTGCATCAAAATCAAACACAAATGCAACATCACTAAAAACAAAAATGATGACTTTGCGAGCAAACTCACAATATCTGAGTTAATAACATATAAAACGACAAAATGTTTTACACATAATGTGACAAAATTAAAATGACTGGAATATCATGTCTCTGAATCTGCAACGTTGACGACCAAGTCAATTGATTGAAATTGATTTCTCAATCTGAACCAAACGAACACCATATCAAGATAGAAAAACAACCAACACCACACCAATACGGCGAACAAAGCAATGCCGCATTTATACAACGAAATCACAAAACAAAACCTAGATTTGTGTGAAAATCACTTATTTAGATTAATAGAGAAAAGAAAAAAAATATATGAAGATGAGTGATTTCGAGTCAAAAAATAACCCAAAACCACCATCTCAATGAAGAAAATGGAAGAAAGATGAACAAAACTTGGGCCGACTATTTTTTGGAGAGATACTAAATGAAAGAGAGATTTCTATTTTATGAGTCTCGCTAACCGGTGTCTCTAGGGCAATGATTAAGGAATCTATAAATATAAAATTTGTCTAGAAAATACATTTTAACTTTTGATTAAGTAATAAAGATGATTCCACATCACAATACTTATTTAAGAAAAACTAAAATTTAAGTCGCAATATAGTATAGAAGATGTAAGATACTAAAAATAATTGTAACTTATTTTTGTCACAAAAGATGAAGGAGAACACATCTTTTAATTTTTGCTTTAGAATTGTTCACTCTTGAGTAAAAAAGAAACATGTACCGTTACTTGATCATTTAAAAAAAATTGTTGAAAGAAGATCATTTCAAACTTAGGATTTTGTTTTTGAACATAATAATAATAATAATAATAATAATAATAATAATAATAATAATAATAATAATAATAATAATAATAATAATAATAATAATAATAATAATAATAATAATAATAATAATAACAATAACAATATTGCATAGTTTTTTTTTTCTTCTTTAACGTGGTAATAGATAATAGATACTTGAAGTAAAGTGACCATATTTTTGTATCAAGCATGAATTTGCTAGATGTTAAAAGTTTAAAATATATATGTATTGCAATAGTCTCACTCGTTGAAAATGACGGAAACAAATATACACAATGAATCATAAAAGTTTGAGAAATTTACTATTCTTTTTCTGCTACACATACATTCCTCCCAAAATGAAATTTCACACGCCCATTTACATAAGGGGTTGTACATACGACGTCTATATAAGTAACATAATCTATTTAAGTATAAGTAACATATATAACCGCTTTTTATCATTGTGGAATTGAAAGGTTGACACTCAAAGTAAGCACACAATAAAATATTAAAAGAGTCCCTAAAAAAAATAAAACATGAAAAGGGGCGCTCCATTTCATCTTTGATAACAACTTTTATAGGGGAAGGCAGAATGGGCATAGAAATGATCCTGCAAGAATGGCATTTGTACAATTACAAAGTGTAACCGAGACATATGAAATGAAAGGCAGTTATTTTGTAACATACAATGACAAAGCATGTCAACTAATATGTAACGAAATTACATAAGGGATGTGGGAGGGCGAAATTGGAAAGAGGTGGCCAAAATTAGAGGGCGAAATAGTCATTTTAGATAATTAGGGTTGAGAATAGGGTTTGCACACTATTCTCCATTTTTTTAGATAGATAGATAGGTATTTTGTCACTTTTGGAACATTTTCCTCGCACAGTAGAAACTCTTTGAATTAATACTCGGTAAATTAATAAACTCTCTAAAATAATAAATTTGTCCGGTCCCGACTTGGGCCAATGTAAAAAATTGAAAAACTCGATAAAATAATAAGATAATAATTTTTCGGGAGATCCCTTTATAATTTTCGGTCCCAAGAAAATCATAAATTAATAATTCATAGAAACTGAAAAAAATATATTAAGAATACATTGAACACATTTGTTCCTCTTGTTTACATTTACTGTACTTCAAAAGTCATTATTGATTTCCAATGCATATGAACACAGTAGTTACTAATTTATGTTGAGTCACAAGGTTCGCTGCAACGTAATTCTAAGAGGCATAGACTAATTTGCCTTTTTGTTTAGTATGTACAATATAATTACTTAAAAATTCTTTAAATTAATAATTATTAATTTATCGATAAATTAATAACTCTCTAAATTAATAAATTTCTCCGGTCCTGACATTATTAATTTATAGGGTTTTAACTGTATTTTTATTGAAACACATCGGGGAGCGATTGCGATTGTGCGATTGCAACTTGGTGCCGTAATCATATTTCTCTCCTAGGATTTCAATTTCCTAGTGAGAAGTCTCTCTCCTTTTGTGAGAAGTTTATCGTATTTCTGCTCTTTCTTTCTGTTACAGTGACAAAAGCGATTGCGATACAGGAAAGCGATATCACCTCAAATTCCAATCGGTGTCGTAATCTTGCGATTGTGCGATTGCAACTTAGAGACAAAAGCGATTGCGATACAGGAAAGTGATATCATCTCAAATTCCAATCGGTGTCGTACTCGTTTTCTCTCCATGGAGCATCTCAGAATTGAAGGTGAAGAGGAGGAACTGGAAATTCAATTCGACGAGAGTCAAGCATCGATTGAAGCCGTTGAAGGGTCGTATGTTCTGGTAGGACGCTTTCTCACAGACCGCCCTGTCCGATCCTATATGATGAAGGAAAAGATCGCTGAATTTTGGCGCCCAGTTTGTCAGATGTCAATTAAGGAGGTCGACCCTAATCTCTACTTCTTCCAATTTTTCCATCCTCGAGACATGGAACGCGTTCTCAAAAAAGGACCGTGGTCTTTCGATGGTCACACCCTTATCCTATGGCTTCTGCAACAAGGGAACACGCCACAATCTGTCCCTCTCAATCACATCCCTTTCTGGGTACAAGTTCATGATGTTCCGGCTGGCTGTATGTCTCAAACAGCAGGTAAACAACTTGGGAATTTTATTGGTGAATATATGGAGTATGATGAGAAGAAAAATTCCAATTTCCTTGCCACTTATATGAGTATCCGAGTGTTGATTGATGTCCGTAAACCTTTGGCGAGATTCAAGAAGATCAAGATTAAGGGTGGTTCACATGAAGTCCGATTCAAATACGAGCGATTAGGATCTTTCTGTTATTATTGCGGTTTGCTCCGACATACGGATGAATTCTGCAGTAGCCTATTTGCACAACCTAATGACGATGGTTCTCGTATGTGGAGTTCTGACCTGCGAGTTCCAATGAAGAAAAATGGCAACAGAGGTTCTAGTTCTAAGTGGTTGCGGAAGGATGGTGGTACGGTTAGAGCTGCTGGTCCATCAGTGTCACAAAATACAAGAACTGCTACACATGTTTCAGGTACTGAAGGAGGCAGTCAACAACATTCAAAGGCTCCACCAATTGTCAATAAATTAGGGGCAACAATCTCTCTTGCTGAAGCTTTTGCAAATCCCTCTACTCTATTCCCTCGATTGCCAAACAAAACAAATATGGCAGTTACAAATCCAGCAGTAAATGATACAGAACTAATGGAGGAAGAATTAGATGGCACATCAAATAAGAGATCTAGGAGCGCTGATACACAAATAAAAAATACAACACTACATGCATTAGATGACTGTGTTATTACACCGTCGGACAAAGCATGTATGGAGGACGTACATCGCACTGAACAGCAGCAGAACACACAACATTTTTTATCGGCAGAGTCTGGTTCCCAGGCCTGCCGGACGAAATGAGTATCTTATGTTGGAACTGCCGAGGTCTGGGACATCCTAAGGCAATTCCTAGTCTTAAAGACCTTATCCGTGTCTATAAACCGGATATTTTTTTCCTTATTGAAACTTTATCGCATTCTAATAAAATAAGAGAAGTTTGTTATTTGCTTGGCTATGATTCCTATTTTACTGTTGATAGGGACGGTCGTAGTGGCGGCCTTGCTGTTATTTGGAAGTCCTCTATTCAATGTAATATTATCAATTATTCATCTAATTTCATTAATTTGCAAGTTTATGACTCAGACAGAGGCAATTGGCGCCTGACCTCTTTCTGGGGCTATTCTAATAATGCTCAGCGTCGACAATCTTGGAATCTCCTTCGAGATCTTGCTGCTATGTCCACGGACCCTTGGTGTATCATAGGCGATTTTAATGATCTCCTTACGAGTGATGAAAAACGAGGGGGATCCGAGAGACCAACTTGGCTTTATAATGGTTTTCGTTCAGCAGTCAATGATTGTAACTTGCATGACCTTCCTTTAGAAGGATATCCTTTTACCTGGTTCAAAAGTCTTGGAACCCCTCGCGCCTTAGAAGAAAGACTTGATAGAGCGTTTCATACATCCTCCTGGCTCACTTTATTCCCGAATGCAAGATTAATTAACCTTGTTGCGGCAACTTCAGATCATTCACCTATCCTTCCAAAACTGGATCCAGAGAGTTATATTCATTCGAAACGTAGCTTCCGCTTTGAAAATTCATGGCTCCTTGATCAAAGTCTCTCTGATATGGTTGACGAGAACTGGCACTACTATCCAGCTAATAATGTTTTACAAAAATTAAAGTATTGTGTTGATGATATGGAAGCATGGAGCAAAGCCAATACTCCAAATTTTCGTCACGAGGCAAACAAATTGCGGAACGAGCTTGCTGCCATTCGAAGTACTAATGATCACACAATTGATGCATCTATTACTAACATCCAAAACAAGCTTTCTTGTGTCTTGTTGCAGGAAGATATTTATTGGAAACAGCGATCCAAAGTCTTTTGGCTCAAGGATGGGGACAAGAATAGTAAGTTTTTTCATGCATCAGCCACTGCGAGACGCAAGAGAAATACTATAAAAAAGTTGCGGGATGCTCATGATAGGTATGTCGAAGATCAAGCTGGTCTGTGTAGCATTGCCCAAGACTATTTTTGTAATCTCTACACACCTAGTGACGGAGATCATTCACCAATTATTGCAACTATCCATCAATGCCTGTCTCATCAAGACAATATGACTCTAACGGCTCCCTTTAAGGAAGAGGAATTCAAACAAGCTATTTTTTCTATGCACCCTGACAAATCTCCAGGTCCTGATGGTCTTAACCCAGGCTTCTTTCAAAAATTCTGGCCTCTTATTGGTAGGGAGATTTTTGAAGCTTGTTGCTCATGGCTTGATGAAGGTAGCTTTCCTCCTAAATTAAATGATACTAACATTGCTTTAATTACAAAAGTAGATAATCCAGAGCGCATGAAGGACCTTCGTCCCATTTCACTTTGCAATGTCATTTACAAGATTCTTTCAAAAGTGCTTGCCAATCGGCTCAAACAAATTCTCCACAAGTGCATCTCTGATACTCAAGCCGCTTTTGTCCCGGGTAGAGATATTCTCGATAATGCTCTCACTGCTTTTGAAGTACTACACTATATGAAATGTAAGACTAGAGGTAAAGAAGGAAACATTGCTTTAAAGCTTGATGTTAGTAAAGCCTTTGACAGGGTCAAGTGGAGTTATTTACAAGCGGTAATGGAAAAGATGGGGTTTTCAAATACCTGGATTAACTGGATTATGCAATGTGTCTCCTCTGTCAATTATCATGCGCTTGTCAACAATGATCGTGTGGGACCTATCACTCCTCTTTGTGGTCTTCGATAGGGGGATCCCCTCTCACCTTACCTTTATATTATTTGTTCAGAGGGCTTGAGTTCTTATATCAGGCATCATGAGAATAACGGCCTCATCCACGGGGCACGCATCTGTCGGGGGAGTTCATCGATTACTCACCTCCTTTTCGCAGATGACAGTTTTCTTTTTTGCAAGGCTACTATCCCTGAAGTGACAACCCTCAAGAATATTCTGGATACTTACGAGGCTGCTAGCGGACAAGCTATTAATTATCAAAAATCCTCCATCGCTTTCAGCCGAAATACAGATTTGACTCTCCGAAACAATATTATTCATCTCTTGGGAGTTGTGGAATTTATGGGGCACGGTAAGTATCTTGGCCTCCCTTCTATGGTAGGCAGAGACAAAAAATCGATATTTATTTTTATTAAAGAACGAATTTGGAAAAATATACAAAACTGGAATGCTCGTTCCCTTTCACGAGCAGGTAAGGAAGTGCTTCTAAAGTCCATTGCACAATCTATTCCTACTTACTGTATGATCGCTTTTTTACTCCCTACCACTTTTGGGGAAGAAATAGAGCGCATGATGAATTCATTTTATTGGGGTTCGAAGAAGAATGGAGGTCGAAGTATTAATTGGTTAAATTGGGATAAGATGACTGCTTGTAAGGATCAAGGTGGTCTTAATTTTCGTGACCTTGAAGGTTTTAACCTTGCCATGCTAGGTAAACAAGGATGGAAGCTCATTACAAACTCTTCCTCTCTCCTCACCAGAGTTCTCAAAGCTAAATATTTCCCTAGAAGCGGTTTTTTGGGCGCCACTATTGGTCATAGTCCAAGTTTCACGTGGAGGAGTATATGGAGCACTATTCCGATGTTATCTCTTGGCTATAGGTGGAAAATTGGTAACGGCAACGATATTAATGTCTGGAAAGACCCTTGGATCCGCACTCGTCAGAATTTGCGGCCTTTCACGATACCGGCAAGTAATCTTACCAACATGACTGTCTCCCAGCTTTTCAACCCAACAACCAACACTTGGAATCGAGACTTTATTGCTTCTATTATGAACACGCAAGATACATTAGATATTTGTAAGTTACCTTTGCACTCTCGAACTGATTCTGATACAATTATTTGGAATGCCTCTTCTAATGGCTCATACACAGTAAAATCTGCCTACAAGATGTGTTTGAATATTTCAAAGCAACGATCAAACTATCATGTCCCAGGCGATTGGAAGTTAATGTGGACACTGCATGTTCCGCCTAAAATCAAACATTTTTGTTGGAGATTGCTTCGTAATTGTTTACCTACACGGTCTAATTTGCAAGGTCGTGGAGTACCTTGTTAGTCAACTTGTGTGACATGCAATAATAACGACCTTGAAGATGAAATGCACCTATTTATGCATTGTAAGTTTGCTATTGATTGTTGGAAATCAGCAAATCTTTGGGGTACGATAGCACCGTACATGACGTCCAACGGCAGTTTTTCCTCTATTATCTTTGCCATACTTCGAGCGCTTGAGGCGGAAAATTGTGCAAGATTTGTAGCTATCTTATGGAGTATTTGGCGCTCGCGTAATGCTTGTTTATGGGAGCAAAAACCAGTCAATGCAAACACATCTTGTATCATAGCACTGGATATTGTTCGAGACTTCAAGTGGTGCAACCGTCCCAATGGTAATGTGCAGCCTGCTACTCCAGTATGGTCTAAACCGCCGACAGATTGGATAAAGTGTAACGTTGATTGTGCCCTTTTTGAAGCTGAAGGAAAATTTGGTGTTGGTATTTGTTTTCGAGACAGCCTTGGACAACTTATCCAAGCTCACTCAATGATTTTTCCCTCTATCCCAACTGCAGCTGAATGTGAAGCTACCGCCATACAACAAGCCCTCCAAATTTCTCTTGATCTTGGCCTCAATCAGGTAGTATTCGAAACAGATTGTCAGCTAGTTGTGAATGCAGTCCTTGGTAATAGCCCCTATGGGAATGAGTTAGGAATCTTACTCTCTAATTGCAGAACTTTACTTTTTTCTAATGCTAGTTATGCTCTAGCTTATGTTAGGAGACAAGCTAACAGAGCCGCTCATAATCTTGCTCGAGCGTCTATATTACATGCTAGTCCCACTACTTTCTATCATTCTCCATATTGTATTCACTCTATTATTTTGGATGAAATGAAATGAGTTAGCTTTCCTTCAAAAAAAAAACTGTATTTTTATTGTGCTCTTATATTATTTTTTCTATTGTTTTGATTTCCGTGTCAATGTTTACATGTATTTCTATACATTTAGTTGTCTCATAAGTTAACTTAAAAATAATTGTTCAAATAACATATCACTAAAACAAATCAGTCACACCTTTTTTTTATGGGTCTTGCTAACCAGTGCCCTCAGGACAATGGTTAAGGAATATATAAATAGAAAATTTGTTTTGGTTGCTTAACCAATGTCTTGAGGACACCGTTTATAAATAGAAAATTTATAAATTTATAAATTTGTCTTATAAAGTTACTTGTTTTTGGTCTTATTAACCAGTGCCCTCAGGACAATGGTTAAGGAAGATATAAATAGAAAATTTGTCTTAAAAATAAAAATTTACTTGTTTTGGTTGCTTAACCAATGTCTTGAGGACACTATTTAACATTCTCTTTTTTTTATTTGACAAACTAATAAGTTACGGTCTTCCCTTTGTTTTTGAAATATACACCATTTTGAGATGTTGGATCACGAATGGAGTTTGGAGGACCATCTAAATTGGATTAATTATGAGCAATCGCACATGACTTATGGTATTGTTTTCAAACCTTAAAATGTGTTTATCTCAAAGTTTTAAAATGTAGCAATGTGAAACTTCAAATTCACATTTACTTCACATTAATGAAAAGGACGACACAATTGCTATAACCAATATACAACTATCAATACTTAAAAAACGGTAAGAGAGGAAGGTTGTGAAACCAACTTTTAAATAACTTGTGAAATCAACCACATTATAAATAACTTTTAAATAACTTGGAACACTGATAGTAAAAGTTGTTAGACAATATGTAATGGGGTTTTGGTTATAATTGGGCTAAGGGTAGTTTAGTCTTTTTAAATGTCTAGTATTTATACTCTATTGTTACTCTTTCTTCATTGAACCAATTGTTATTCTTATGAAAACCCTAGCCGTATTTCTCTATTGTTAACATGGTATCAAAGAGCATGGTTGATTCCCTCTGAATGATGTTGTTGTGCTTCCGTTGTTAAAGAAAAAAAATAGGGAAACGCAAAAGATGTTGTTTGTTTCTTTAAGGTTTGTTTCTATGGATCAAATCTTGAATTGTGAAGGTACGTTAATGTTTTGTCTTTTAGGTGAGAAGAAAAGTATCTTGTTTGCTTCTATTCTAGTATTTTAAGGTTTGCTTCTATTGTTTTTGCCTTCGGATTGCATTGGTGAGAAGAAAATATCTTGTTGGATTTAAGGTTGCCGTATTGGAATTGTTTTTGCCATAGTTACAAAGTGCTTTTGTAGTGTGCTTCAGGAGTAGTATTTTGTTTTTATCAAACCATGTTTGCAATGGCTAGTGGAGTAGTATTTTGTTTTTATCAAACCATGTTTGCAATGGCTAGTGATAAAGATGATTCTCTCCAATCTATTAGTGTCCAACTCAATGGTGAAAATTATTCTTATTGGAGTTGTAGGAAAAGATATGTGGAGTTATATTGATGGAACTTATGTTAAGCCTACGGATAAAAAGGATGTTGATAAGTATGCAGAAGCTTTGAAAACATGGAATAAAAGTAATTCAAAAATTATTACTTGGATCAATAATTCTGTTCCTCAGTCAATAGGTATGCAAGTGGCAAAATTTGATACTGCTCAAGAGGTTTGGGGTCATTTGAATTGTTTGTATGAGCAATCCAATTTTGCAAAACGGTACAAGTTGGAGAGTGATATTAGGGATCTTAAACAGAATAATATGACTGTTCATGAATTCTATTCGGCCATGACTAATTTTTGGGATCAGTTGGCTCTTATGGAATCATATGAATTGAAAGGTGTCGAAGCGTACACTGACCAAAGAGAATAACAACGTCTGGTACAACTTCTGATGGCTCTTCGTGATGATTTTGAGGGACTCCGTGGAGCTATTTTGCATTGTAATCCTCTTCCCAGTGTTGATTCAGTGGTTAGTGAATTGTTGGCAGAAGAAACTAGGCTTAAGTCTCAGTCTGATTTGAATCAAGGAAAAGGAATTATCCCGAATCCTCCATCTGTTTTTGCAGCTCCTTTTCACAAAGGAAAACCTCAGGGGAGGGCTGGTATTGGTAGTGATGAATGTGCATTTTGCAAGGAGAAATGTCATTGGAAAGCACAATGTCCAAAGTTATTGAAGGCAAATAAAACGAATTTTATGGCTCCATCATCCAATGTTGTTTCTCCTATTGCTCCTACTATGGCTGGTACTTCACAAGCATCTGATCTTATTGCGCAATTTCAAAAGTTTCTCTCTACTCAGCCACATGTTATGTCTGCCTCCTCTGGATCCATAATTCAGGAGGCTGATTGGGACATGTCGTAGACCTAAGGACTTTATGTATTGGAAGAGGTTTAATGATTCTTCTCTTTAATTGTCTCTTCTTTGATTGTCTTCCTCTCTTTGGTTCTTTCTTCTTCTGATTGATTGTTTCCCCTATTACTTCTTTGATTGATTGTCTCTCTCCCTTTTGATTGTTTCTCTTCCTCTCCCTTTTGATTCTTCTGTTTGGTTGCTTCTCTCCCTTTTGGTTCTTCTGTTGGGTTGCTCCTCTCCCTTTTGATTCTTCTGTTTGGTTGCTCCTCTCCCTTTTGATTCTTCTGATTGGTTTCTTCCCCCTTTTGATTCTTCTTTGTTTGATTGGTATTCTCCCTCATTGGCTTCTTTTGTTTGAGTTTTCCTCTCTCTATTTGGTTCTTTGTCTATCTCTATTGGATTGTTTGATTGCTTCTTTCTCCCTATTTGGTTTCTTTTGTCTGATTGCCTCTGTGTGTGTTGGTTTCTTCTGTTTTGGTTGCTTCACTGCTGGTTCTTCTATTTGGTTTGGATCAAAATGGTTTGGATTAAATTGGCTTGGTTTGGTTTGGCTCATCTCTTTGTTGGTTCATCTATTTAGGCGGTGCTTCTCCTTATGTTGGTTACTATGTTAGAATTTTATTTTATGTATTATTGGTTCATCTCTTTGTTATGAACATTCAGTTTTTTCTTTTATTTTTAAAAAAAAAAAATCAAGTTTTTTCTTTTATTTTAAAAAAAATCAATTAAAGTATATTCAATAGGAACAATGCCAGCAATAATTATCTGGCTTGAAAATATTGTATAACTAAACTAAATGTGCTATATACAGTGGCGGAGCTAGAAAATATTTTGGGGGTGGGCCAAATTATTTTTTATCCATTCAAGTGACCAATTATTTCATGTGCAAATTTACCGCGTAAAGGAGTTTTATTTTTGGATCAACCAAAACCTAAAATCGACATAAAATTGTATAAAATCTCGCAAAATAGACCTATAATTGAATTATTTAAATTTTTTGGGTGAGCCACTACATCACTTTACGGGAATTTGGATCAACCGAAACCTAAAACCGACACAAAATTGTATAAAATCTCGCAAAGTAGAACTATAATCGTTGATTTTTTAATTTTTGGGGGTGGGCCAGGCCCACCTCAGCCCATGAAGGGCTCCGCCACTGGCTATATAAACAACAAAGACATACCCAAATGTCAAAAGCAAATATGGACCAAAATCAAATGCATTTTGTTCTGGTACATGGTTCTGGCATGGGTGCCTGGAATTGGTACAAGCTTAAGCCACGGTTAGAATCATCTGGTCACAAGGTCACAGCACTTGATCTTGCAGCTAGTGGCATCAACACTCAGGAAATTCAAGATGTTGATACTTTTGCTGAGTATTCTAAGCCTTTGTTAGATTTCATGATCTCACTTGGTCCAAATGAAAAAGTAGTTCTTGTGGGACATAGCTTTGGAGGAATGAGTATAGCCCTTGCAATGGAAAATTTTCCTAGAAAAATTTTAGTTGGAATTTTCTTAGCTGCTTTTATTCCTGATACCCACCACAAACCATCTTATGTCCTACAACTGGTGAGAATTTATTATGGTCAGCTAATTTATACGTACATTTTGCAATATAAATGTCATTTATTTTGTCCAAACTTATAGATGATAGCATTACTCTCATATTAATTGAAAGGGTTAATAGGTCTTTACCTCTGTAATATACACCCTCCAGTCACTATTATAAGCAAAACTTTTATTTTATGTTCATTCATTAGATGATGCATGTGGTCTATAATAAAGATCATACACATCATTAATTGAATGAATCTAAAATACAAAGTTTTGCTTATAATAGTGACCGGAGGGTGTAGGTCATTTTCGATTTTCCCCTGTAAATTTTTTTTTATTTACCCCCTGTAAAAAAAAATTGTTTTGATTTACTCTCCTAATAGGCCAAACAAAAACGAAAATTTCTTGAAAAAATAAAATAAAATTGGTTTTTGTTTGGCCTATTAGGGGGGTAAATCAAAACAAATTTTTTTACAGGGGATAAATCAAAAAAAAATTACAGGGGGGGGAAACCGGAAATGACCTATATTACAGAGGGTAAAAACCTATTAACCCTAATTAAAATTTACATAGATCACATAAAATTTAAACGTAACAACCCGGTCTAATTTGTTAAGAATGATTTACAAAATAGTGATGTCTAGTTGAATTTCAATCAATAAAAAGAGTATATGTTTAGAAGAGAGTGTCTCTTACGCATGTAATTTTAGTGAATGGCATGGCCCTAGGGGCAGGCGGGAGGGGCAGTAAACTAGGGTACCATTTTTTTATGGGCGTCAAAATTATTATTTTTACTTAGTTAAGTCAGTACGACATAGATATATTTCTTTTTAATTCGATTTGATTAATTCTATTAAAAATATATTTTTATAAAACCTTGATTATAAATGAATCTTTTACAACAAAAATGCAAGAAGAAAGACATTTTAATAATTAAAAGAGCACTACTTTATTGATTTGCTGAGGATATAAAAAATCTTTGAACCGATCCTTGTGAATGTTTAGATTTACAGTGAATTTGAAGAAATTCTAACGAAAATTTAGTTTTGTTAAGGCTTCAAAATTTCATTAATCCTAATGTTCATTTTTAATTTACCTGACCTTTGGGTGTTATGGATAGTATATTGAAAGATACCGAAGTATGGGATGGTTAGACTCTGAGGTCTCATTTGATGGAAACAAAACATTGATACGTTTTGGACCCAAGCTACTGTCCACAATGTTCTTCCAACTCAGTCCCAGAGAGGTATCTTTATGGCGTCTAATCATGTAGCTTCATCTCCAACAAAATTAGCTAGACACAACACATGTTATTGATTATTGCTTAAAAAATTGCTTGGTTGGAATTTTGTAGGATTATGAATTGGTCTTGACTTTAGGAAGGAGAACGTCACTCTTTATAGAAGATTTGTCTGAGGCTGAAAATTTCCCAAAAGAAGGATATGAATCAGTTCCTCGTGCTTATATTGTTGCTAATAAGGACTTGGCAATTCCAGTGGAGTATCAGTATTGGATGATCCAAAATGCTGGGATTGATATGGTGAAAGTGGTCGAGAGAGCAGATCACATGGCTATGCTTTCTAATCCTCAAGACCTTTACTTATCCCTCCTTGATATCACTCATAAATACTCTTTCTAGTCATTATTATAAACAAAATTTTAGATACATTAATTATTTAATGTATCTAAAAAGTAAAATTTTGTTTATAATAGTGATAGGAGGAAGTATACTTAATCGATATGGAATATTTCCTCTTGTTTTATAAGAAAAATTTGGATCAACAAAAATTGATGTATTTAGATCAAATTTTATATCAACTTTTGTTGATTCAACTTTTTTTTTATATATATTGGAGACATCTTTGAACACATACAAAAAATTAAATAATAATTTAATAATATTTTAATTAGTATATTTTTTCAATGCACAACTATTTTACATATGCATCACATTATTAAATACATGTGTAAAATAATTGTATACTGACAAAACATACTAATTAAACTCATGAAATGATGTGTAATTTTTAAACAATTACTACCTCCGTCCCTAATTATAAGACCCTTTTGAGAATTTTTTTTGTCCCTTTTTATAAGACCCCTTTGCTATTTCCAACTACATTAATTATTTCTTTACATACATGCCCCTATTTATTATACATCTTTTTCTTCAATCAGCAATAAATAACATGTTGAAAACATAAACCAACTCTCTCTCTTAAAGGATAAAATTGTAAAAACAATAGTAATTACAAACATATTTAATGCAAATATCCACTATCTTAATTCCCGTTATTTTTTCAAAAGGGTCCTATAATTAGGGACGGAGGTAGTATATGATTTGCATTTTTTTGAGTGGTCCAAATAATATGCGGAGATCCTTTTAAGGGGATTCACTATCTTCTGGTGAATATGTATGCTAGTATATATATGTAATGTTAATCGAATAATGTTTTCTTTAAAACTGCTGGAGAATATATGACTTTTTAAGAGTGAAAAATATCACTGAAAAAATATATATTGGTTGAGAAAATTGATATCACATTTTCGTAGCATGTGATATCAATAACTACACTTCTTGTTGTGTTGCTCGCTGATCTAGAATAATCTAAAATGATACGATGGGGTTGTTATTTAGGCTCTGTTTGGTAAAAATAGCGGATAGCTGATAAGCTAGCTGATAGCTTTTAGCTGATAAGCTAGCTGATGACTGATAAGCTAGTTGAAGTGTTTGGTAAAATTAGCGGTTCAATAACTGATAGATGTAAAATTACATAAAAGGACATTTTTATCATATAAATGAACTCTGGTTCATTTTCATCTGTGTTTGTGTTGCCAACACACACGTTCTTCTTTGGAGCATATAAAACATGAAAATTGATTTTTTTAGGAACTATGGGTGAGCTGAATTTGTATTACCCTTGTCAATGCTAGAAGATGATGAAGAGGAGAAGAACTCAGCATTGTTTCATTAATGAGTTTGATTGAAAAGTTCGCAAAGAAAGAAAAAATGGGAAAGAAAGCTAGCAATCAAAAAAGAAGTTGATGTTGTGTGTGACACTGAAAATAATTGGGATTGAGTGGGTGGACTGGTGGAAACTAAGTCTGAAATGAAAGATGAACAAAAAACACAGCAACCCAGAAACGTGAAATGAAAGAGAAGATTAAGGGCAAAAATGGAATTTAGTTAGAATAATAAGGGTAAAACTGGAAATAAAAGTGAGAAGCTATAAGCTCAAACGTTACTTGGAATAGCTTCATGAAAAAAGCTATAAGCTAATAATAAAAAAGTGTTACCAAACAGAGCTACTTTTGTCAAACGAGCTTATAAGCTAAAATCTAGAAACTAGAAGCTCATTTACGTGGCTTACCAAACAGACCCGACCAAAAGACTATTGTCCCAACCACCCCAATTAATGGCACCGTATGCATTTTGACAGATTGTCCAAAAACTTTCCTGTCATGTATACATTGTCTCTAGAAATTACCAATAGGAAGGAACCATTGAGCCAACTTGTTTGACTTGACCCACAAATCGCCTTACCCATTAACAATCCAGTTACTCTCACGAAGACATTTAAGCATATGGTTTAACTTTAAATATAAGCTTCAAATGTTTAGGCCGAAATTGTTAGGCATGGAGATATCTACGGTGTCTTGAATTCTAATCCTAAATCTCTCATTTGTGTGAATTTCAATGGTATATGTCAATTTTGTCTACGAAAAGAAAAACATTAAGATTTTTTTATTTAATAAAATTTTAGTCAATGAAAAGATAACGATAAATGATCCATTAGTCTAGCACGGACCTACCAAACTCATTTTGGATTTGACATCTTTCTATATTTAGCAAAAGAAGGCATAGAAAACAATAATTATGTCTGAATTGAAAATGAACCAAAAACAGAAGCATTTTGTTCTAGTACATGGTGTTAGCGTTGGAGCTTGGAGTTGGTACAAGCTTAAACCACAGTTAGAATCTGTAGGTCACAAAGTCACAACACTTGACCTTGCAGCTAGTGGCATCAACACACACAAAATTGAAGATGTTCAAACTTTTGCTGAGTATGCTAAGCCTTTGTTAGAGTTCTTAGCCTCACTTGATCCAAATGAAAAAGTGGTTCTTGTTGGACATAGCTTTGGAGGAATGAGTATAGCTCTTGCAATGGAAAAATTTCCTGAAAAAATTCAAGTTGGAATTTTCCTAGCAGCTTTTATTCCTG
Organism: Medicago sativa; assembly: GCF_051527215.1. Classification (NCBI taxonomy): domain Eukaryota; kingdom Viridiplantae; phylum Streptophyta; class Magnoliopsida; order Fabales; family Fabaceae; genus Medicago; species Medicago sativa. The sequence continues at coordinate 9,994,530 of NC_140753.1, forward strand.
ATACTCAACACAATCCATCATATGTTCTAGAACAGGTGAGAATTTATTCTTTTTATATAACGTAGTACTTAAATATTAGATAGAATTATTGTCAATTAATTTGTGTAAGCTGATTAGAATATTGTTAATTTTCTTGGTGGAAATAAGCATGTAATTGATTGTTTCAAACAAAAAAAAGTATCTTTACCATCAAATGTAAACTAGGATAAGATGAGAATATTTTTGTCTTAAAAAATAGAATAAATATAGAAATGTGATATTTAGTTCCTTAAATTAAAAAAATACGTCAACAGCAGGCCTAAAAAAATACGTCAACAGCAGGGTTCGAACCTGCGCGGGCGAAGCCCAACAGATTTCAAGTCTGTCTCCTTAACCACTCGGACATATTGACTGATTATATTTGTTTTAAGTTGGTTAATATTTATTAGTTTAGTTATAATCACTATATAAAACATTGCTCATTGTAGTCAACTTTTCTCTTGATTTATTTCTTTTTTCTTTTTTTGATCTCTATCATTCTTCTCAACACAAATCAGATTTCTCATTAAAACCTTGATAAATTAGATTTATATTTCTTTGTATTAATGTTTATGTTTTATTTACCTGACCTGACTTGGATCATTTTGTGATATGGATAGTATATTGAGAGATACCCGGTTACTGGATGGTTAGACACTGAGTTTTCATTTGGTGGAAACAAAATGCTGTTGTTACCTGGCTCAAAGTTCTTGTCTACTAAGTTCTTTCAACTCTGCTCCATTGAGGTACTTAATTGTGCCATCTATCTTTGCAGTTTTTACATAGATTAAATAGCAAGTAATTTTGTCCTCTAAATATGTAAGACCCTGTCACTAAAGTCTAAAATATATGGAAATTACGCGATTAGTAAAACTGGATAGAACAAAACAAGACAAAATAATACGAAACAAAACATAATTGTATTAGAGAGCTATGAAAGTTATATTTTTTTACGTTCAAATGTAAAAAATGTTTTTTAGTATTTTTTTTTTATTGTTTATATTCTGGACAAAAACTTGTCTTGTAGTTTAGTAACGAACAAGAATTCTTGTTTTTGTCCCAAAAATCATATATTGTGACGGTGCCCCATTGTGGACTTTGCAGGATTTGGAATTGGTGAAGATTTTAATAAGGACAGGATCACTTTTTCTTGAGGATTTATCTGAAGCGAAGAATTTATCCAAGGAGGGATATGGGTCGGTTCCACGTGCTTGTATTGTTGCAAATGATGACTTGGCAATTCCACTGGAGTATGAACAATGGATGATCCAAAATGCTGGGATTGATGCGGTGAAAGTGATTAATGGAGCAGATCATATGGCTATGCTTTCTAAACCTCAAGAACTTTGTTTATCTCTACTTGAGATTGCTGATAAATTTGAACCGAAATTTAACTAGTATGTTGTAGTAAATTGAATAATGTTTTCCTAAGAGACTCATTTTTTTTTAGCACCTAAGAGACTCATTTTTATTCATTGTATGAACTAATAAAATTGAGAATTATTTTACTTGACAAAAAATAGTTCTTGAGCCATCATGTTATATATAAGAGTAAATTACACCCCCTCCCCTCAATGATGCTTGAATTACACACTCATTCCCTTTTATGTTAAAATATACACTATCCTCCTTTGAAAAGAAAAATTTATACTCCCCTCCCCTATAAGATGCTTGAATTACAACCTCCTACCTTAATAATTAAATATGCACTACATTTTAATATATTTTAGGTTTGGTACCACATGCATAGGTTTGGTACAATGTGCATATACTGCCGAGTCTATGAGCATTGCATACATTATTGGGGTTTAGGGTGTTACAGGTTGTCCCATGATACTTGATCTTATGACCACAATAGTTGCATATAGTTGTATTTTCCGAGTTAGGATCTACCGTGAAGTCATTCCAAACAGCAGAACAGTGTTTACTGCTCAGTTACCACTGGTAGCATAGAAGTAGTGTTCTGGACAACTGGTGGAGGAGAAGCAAACAAATCTGTTGACTCAGATTGATCACCTATTTTGATATAAAGTGCAAAATAAAGTAAACAAGTATATAGTTCAGATGAATATTAAGATATGATAGAGAAAAAGAAAATGGAAAAAATAAAAAAGTAAGTTACAACTTAGATAATCTATCAATACAATACGGTGCAAATACTGTTACAATACGCAGATTCCATACTTAGATGATGCTAGCCTTGATTTCATGTATTCAGGATATAATATATCCAATAAGGTTAATATATGTTTACCCCCTCTAATATTAGTGATTTCCTGTTTATCCCTGCAAAAAAATTGTTTAGTTTCCAATTTCCTTTCCTTTCTCATTTTTTAATTCAATATATACACATGTGGCATTTTAGTTTTTTAAAAAATCAATAATTACACACGTGGCATGCCACTTAGGCGTTGACCCAGTCAAAATTGGCCAAAAGGTCACTTTTGCAAAGGGGCTAAAACTTAAGGGGGGCAAAATTTTCATTTTTTTATTAGGGTCCAAAATCGCAACATTGACAAACTTAGGGGTCAAAACTGTAGTTTAGCCAAATAATTACAAATTAAACATATGTGAGTGTCGGTATTGTGTTCGGAGTATGTGTCGGTGTTTGATTTTGACATTTAGGCTTCGTTTGGTTCTAGGGAAAGAGGGTGGAAGGAAAGTAGCAAGGAAAGAAATTTCATTGAAAAATGTGTTTCCATCGTTTGGATGTTCTGTCAGAGAGGAAAGAAAGTGTAATGATTGTGTAATTTAGGTGGGTCCCACGTTAAAAAACTTTCCTCCCTAAAATAAGAAGAAAGCATGAAACAAGAATCTAATGTGGTAAAATGACAATATGGCCCTCACTTTTTGAAGTATATCCACACATGCTTATTTGCTAAAAATTCATTCACGTCAATCTCAAGGCACCTATTGTTTAAAATTTATTTAATTTCATACTGTTACTTTTTTAGCCAATATCGTCCTTTTGTTTATGAAAATCACTATTTTATTTTTTTTTTAAAGGGAAAATCACTAATTTATATTATTTCATTTCAATGCAGGGCATTTTTGTCATTTGATATGTATATATATCTTTCTTTCCTTTCAGTTTCTTCTCACTTTCATTTGTATCAAACAACTAAAAAAATCATCTCACTTTCCATTCACTTTCTATCCACTTTCATTCCTTCAGCAATCTTTCCTCTCACTATCTTTCCTTTTACTTTCTTTGATCATCCAAACATACCCTTAGCAAATTAGTCTTTAGGATGATTACCTCTCCCTAACAAATTGGTCATTCGAAATATCTCCAGGTTTGGGTGGAAAGAAACAAGCTGGACTTCCTTGCTTAAAGGTGGCTCCATATCTATCAAAACCTTTTTGTGCAAAGAAAATTACAGTATTAATAAAATGATAAGTGATAAGAAATGTTTATGATCTTCATTTCCTTAATTTTCCTGCAAGTTCTCATCAAATCAAATTTCTACTTGTTCCTTCGTGATGAGGCATCAAGGAACATCTAATTGCATATGTATAACTCGCGCGTTCCCACATGTTCTTTAGATAGTTGGTCATATGTTAGGTTCAAAATAATTTATCATCCGTTTCAAAATGAGTGTCGCTTTAGGCTTTGACACACAAATTAAGAAATGGAATGAAATAATCATTGGATATAACGTTTTTACTAAATTGCCCTTACTTTATAAGAAAAAGACAAAATTAAAGTTGCATTGAAAATTGTGTGAGAGAAAAGTTGGAGTATTTATTGAGACTAAAGTTGGAAGAAAAAAATTAAAGTTGTGTTGGAAATGTAAAATGACATTCATTTTGAAACAAATTTTTTTGATTAAAGTGACACTCATTTTAAAACGGAGGGAGTAATTTTTATTTTTATTTTACTGATTCATTTTGAAGTGGTTTAGTGTTTGATTTGATTAAAAACATTAAAACAATAATTTGTATTTTTTTTACCAGGGAAAGGTCGTTTTTTTGTCATGAAGTGCAGTGGTTAGAAATTTACTTTTTAATGTGAATAAGTGATATGTGCAGGGTTCGAACTTCAACTTATTTGTATATTATGTAATGTAATGTCCTACTAAAGTTAAGCTCACGGAAATACCATCTTTTAACTAATTGACTAGTGGATAATCTAACCAAAGCTAAGTTCAACCAATGAGAAAAGTATAACCTGGCTAATTAGTTGGTTTGCTATAATAAATTGGAGACTAGATTGTCTTCGTATAAAAATGCTATGAATTAATTTGTGTTTTTTTTTTATTTTGTAAACAAATAAATTGGGAAAATTAAGTAGATAATCCCTATAAATATTTAGAATTTTGTTTTTAGTCCCTATATTAATTAAGTAGACAATCCCTATATTAAGTAGATAATCCCTATAAATATTTAAAAATGCTATGAATTAATTATTTATGGGTTATTGGACAATAAAAACATTTTCCTTTATTTTGTAAGGATTAAAAACGAAATTCTCAATATTTCAAAGGACTATTTACTTAATTAACCCATAAATAATTGTCCCATTGTTCTTAACAAAGAGCCGCAACCTAGTATCCCTGACAAACAAGGCGTTAGTTGAGGCAAGCGTGCGTATGCAAGTGTTTCATGAACAAGCTATGTTTCTCTGTAATAACAGATACTCTTCTGCTCAAAAAATGCAGAATCACAACCTCACTACAAGAAGCGCGTCAACTACACGCCCTTCTCTTAACCACCACCAACGCCTCTGGCTCCAAATCTGCGTTTTTACACAACAACATCATTTCAATGTATTCTCGCTGTGGTTCACTCAAAGATGCTCACCTAGTGTTCGATAAAATGCCTCAAAGAACTCATGTTTCTTACAATGCACTTCTTGCATCATATTCTCGTGTATCGGAACAACACTGCGTTTACGCCTTTAACTTGTATACCCAGATGGAAAATGTGGGTCTTAGGCCTACCAACATGACTTTTACTAGCTTACTGCAAGCAGCTTCATTGCATGGAGATTTGTTGATTGGATTGTTACTTCATGCTAAGAGTTTAAAATTTGGTTTTTTGAATGATATTTGTGTGCAAACTAGTTTGCTTAATATGTACTCGAGTTGTATGGATTTGAGTTCGGCTGAATCGGTTTTTTGTGATATGAATGAAAGAGATGATGTTGCTTGGAATTCTTTGATTGTAGGATATTTGAAGAATGATAAGATTGAGAAAGGTGTTTATCTATTTATTGAAATGATGTGGGTTGGTTTTACACCAACCGTATACACGTTTTGTATGATTTTGAATGCATGTAGTCGTTTGAAAGATTATTTTTCCGGGAGATTGATTCATGCACGGGTAATTGTCGGGAATGTGTCGCCGGATTTACATCTGCAGAATGCACTTGTTGACATGTACTGCAATGCTGGTGATACACGAACAGCGTATATGATTTTTAGTAGGATGGAAAAATGGGATTTAGTTTCTTGGAATTCTATGATTGCTGGGTATTTTGAGAATGAGGATGGAGAGAAGGCAATGAATTTGTTTGTCCAGTTGAAGGCATTGTGCTTTCCTAAACCAGATGACTATACTTATGCTGGCATTATATCTGCAACAGGTGCATTCCCGTGTTTCAGTAATGGAAAACCTCTTCATGCTCAGGTTATTAAAGCAGGATTTGAGAGAAGTGTGTTTGTGGGAAGCACTCTAGTATCAATGTATTTCAAAAATCAAGAAACTAAAGCTGCTCAGCATGTATTTTGTTCAATCGCGGGAAAGGATGCTATTCTCTGGACTGAAATGATAACTGGTTATTCCAAAATGGCTGATGGAATGGGTGCAATTAGATGCTTTTCTGAAATGCATCATGAAGCTCATGAGATTGATGACTATGTTCTCAGTGGGATTTTGAGTGTTTGTGCTGACCTTGCAATTTTAAGACAAGGTGAAATAATTCATTGTTATGCTTACAAATTGGGTTATGATGTTGAAATGTCTGTTTCTGGAAGCCTAATCGATATGTATGCCAAAAACGGTAACCTCGAAACTGCTTATTTGGTATTTTCTCAAGTTTCCCACCCAGATTTGAAGTGTTGGAACTCAATGCTTGGAGGATTTAGTCACCATGGAATGGTGGATGATGCATTGAAACTTTTTGAGGAGATCATTAAACAAGGTCTAGTTCCAGATCAAGTGACTTTCTTGTCTCTATTGTCTGCATGCAGCCACAGTAGATTGGTTGAGCAAGGAAAGTTACTATGGAATTACATGACCAGCATTGGTTTGCTTCCTGGACCTAAGCACTACTCTTGCATGGTATCTTTGTTGAGCCGTGCGGCATTATTGGAAGAAGCAGAAGAAATCATCAACAAATCACCTTATCTTGAGGACAATGTTGAATTATGGAGAACTTTGCTAAGTGCCTGTGTTATAAATAAAAATTTGAAAGTGGGAGTTCGTGCGGCCCAAGAAGTTTTGAGATTGAATGCAGAAGATGGTCCAACGCTTGTTTTGCTTTCTAATCTTTATGCTGCTGCAGGGAGATGGGACGAAGTTGCTGAAATAAGAAGAAATATGAAGGGATTGATAATGGAAAAAGAACCTGGGTTAAGTTGGATTGAGGCCAAGAATGACATTCATGTGTTCTCTTCTGGAGATCAATCACACCCTAAGGTTGATCAGGTGCAGGCTGAATTGCACAGGCTTAAAGGAAATATGATTAGATCAGAAAATGATGACAGTGAGGTACCAAATGCATGCTATGTGGGTTACAGTCTTACAGAAGCTAAGCCTATGCTATAGAGGTGGAATTTAATTAAAATCAAATGTATATAAAGGGATCTTTTCAAAAAAAAAAAAGTATATAAAGGGACTGACGTTTTAGAGGTTAAGGTAGTTTTCCATGATTTGTCACTTATATAATTTTGATTTTCCTAATGTCGAATTGGCCGCTCTAGACAAGTTCATAAATCTTTTTAGTTCTTGCACAAATTTCATCTCTCGACACATCTCTATTAGCTGAATTTGGCTACAAACTAACTTATTTTTAAGGTGCTACAAAAAGGAGAAGATTTCTCAATTCTCAACCAAATTAACATACTTTGTGTCTTGAGCCGATGCGTTTAAGTTATGTGAATAATACACGTTGTAAACATTCGACATATATTTTGAAAAAGAGTGGGTAGATTTTTGTATTAGGCTTAAAGCAATTCAAGTCAAACCTACAAACTTCCCTATTTTCTTCTTTTTGATCGAAACTCTCTTGTATTATTCTATATATACTTCTAATTTTCATAAAACAAATCTGAAATAAATCCTATAATATTATGAAATATTATAGTAATAACATTGTAGGAAAGAGCTAATACAAACGTCGATGCATTTTCAGCTGAGATTCAAATATTGGTTTATTATGATGATAATAGTCTGACCTCAACATTGTTGAGAAATACTATTTAAACTTGATTTAAATATATTGTTCCATATTTTAAGTGACTTTAATTTGTCGAAAAATCAAGTTGGGTAGTTTTAACTAGAAAAAATGTTTGATAAAAAAATAGTTAACGGTAGTTAATTTTTTAATTGCTTTTATATAGTGGGATTAGATTACAGTACTTTCTTGTACAATTTTTATAATTATAATTTATTTTAATCAATTAATCAAACCTAATTCTCTTCCACAACTCACAAATCTTTTTAAGTCACTCACATCACATGGTTTTAATTTATTTTAATCAATTAATCAAACCTAATTGCCCAGCGAGGAAATACGAGGATCGTGCACGAGATGATCCAACGGTGGTCATCGTAACGTACAATGGGGAGCACACACACCCAAGTTTTTGAAGAGACATATCCTCTGAAGGAGTTTTTTAAGGCTTTGTTTGCGAGTTTTGAGGGGAAGGAAAGGAAAGGCTAAGGAGGGGAAGGGAAGGAAAGGGAGGGAAGGGAGAAAGGAGGGAAAACCTTCCCCTTGTTTGTGAGTTAAAAACCAACAAGGAAAGGAAATGGAGGACTTATGTTATAATTTTACTATTTTACCCTTTTTTCTCTTAAAAACAATACATTGTGTTCTACTTTGTAATTTATCTTGAAATTAATTAAAAACAACTTATCTCATAAAAAATAAATTATTACGATCTATTTTTAAAAAACAGCTTATTTATAAAAATAAAAATAAAAAGCTTATTACGATCTCTTTTTTAAAAAACAACTTATTCAAAACAACTTATTTATACAAAACAACTTATTACGATATCTTTTTCAAAAAACAACTTATTCAAAACAACTTATTTATACAAAACAACTTATTACGATCTCTTTTCAAAAAACAACTTATTCAAAATAACTTATTTATGCAAAACAACTTATTACGACCTCTTTTTCAAAAACAACTTATTTATCCAAAACAACTTATTACAATCTCTTTTTTAAAAAACAAGTTATTCAAAACAGCTTATTTATACAAAACAGCTTAATACGATCTCTTTTTCAAAAACAACTTATTCAAAACAGGTTATTTATACAAAACTGCTTAATACGATCTCTTTTTCAAAAACAACTTATTCAAAACAACTTATTTATCCAAAACAGCTTATTACAACCTCTTTTCAAAAAATAGCTTATTCAAAACAGCTTATTTATGCAAAACAGCTTATTACCACGTCTTTTTCAAAAACAAAACAACTTATTTATCCAAAACAACTTATTACAACCTCTTTGCATAAATAAGCTGTTTTGAATAAGCTGTTTTTTGAAAAGAGGTTGTAATAAGCTGTTTTGGATAAATAAGCTGTTTTGAATAAGTTGTTTTTGAAAAAGAGATTGTAATAAGCTATTTTGGATGAATAAGCTGTTTTCAATAAGCTGTTTTTGAAAAAGAGATCGTAATTAGCTGTTTTGGATGAATAAGCTGTTTTGAATAAGGTGATTTTGAAAAAGAGGTCGTTAAAAGCTGATTTGCATAAATAAGATGTTTTGAATAAGTTGTTTTCTGAAAAGAGGTTGTAATAAGCTGTTTTGGATAAATAAGCTGTTTTGAATAAGTTGTGTTTGAAAAAGACGTGGTAATAAGCTGTTTTGCATAAATAAGTTGTTTTGAATAAGCTGTTTTTTGAAAAGAGGTCGTAATAAGCTATTTTGGATAAATAAGTTGTTTTGAATAAGTTGTTTTTGAAAAAGAGATTGTAATAAGCTGTTTTGGATGAATAAGCTGTTTTCAATAAGTTGGTTTTGAAAAAGTGGTAGTAATAAGTTGTTTTTGATGAATAAGCTGTTTTGAATAAGCTGATTTTGAAAACGAGGTCGTTAAAAGCTAATTTGCATAAATAAGTTGTTTTTTGAAAAGATGTTGTAATAAGCTGTTTTCGATAAATAAGCTGTTTAGGAAAAGTTGTTTTGAAAAGAGATCGTAATAATTAGGTTATATCTAAAATTGTCAATTTGAATTATTATGAGGGCAAAATTGTCAATTTGTATGTTTAACCCCCCAAAACCCCCCAATTTGGGGGAACTTTAAAATTGAACAAATGAAGCCCTTCTAAATCCCCCAAAACCTTTCCCTTGTTTTTTAAAACTCGCAAACAAGGGTTTATCTCTCCATAAGCCTTTCCTTCCCCTCCCTTCCCCTCCAAAACCCAACTCGCAAACAAAGCCTAAGAGACATGGGAAGAAAAATTAGTTGAGATGATACTTCATTTTTTTTGTTCATTCTTGCACCAAATGTTGTTGTGTCATTAGCATTTCTATCTTCTTGTTGGATAGAATAGCACTTACAACATAATAGCTTCTTTTGTTAAATTGATTATGTCCTCTATTTAGCCAACAACAAAGTCGGTGGATATTTCACACCAATAACATGGTTATAAAAAATGTGATAACACTCATGTGTTGTTTGTTATATATGTACCTAGGTCAGCTTCTTAAGTAGTTATATGAACCCGTTTGATAATAAAGAATAAGATTACAGTATAAATAAATTATATTAGTTGCTGTTTAAAACGAATTATATCAAGTTTAAAGGATAATTACTCTGCTGCTCGAGAAAAATGTAAACATACAAAATATTCATTATTTAAACGTACAAATACTAGGAATCAAATTAGTTTTTCAAGGAGGTATCGAATTAGTTGTTCAGTAAGTTTGAGATTCCAGGATATGAGCTCTATATCATATTGTATATGTGTGGCGTCAACTACAAGTTTAATTACCATTCCAAAATAAAAATTAAAGGCCACTTATCCACATTGAAATGTATAACTGTATAAGTAAACCGGGGCCATACAACTGACTAGGATCTGATATCTCTTACAACAATGAATGATGGTTCAGTGCTCAAGCAAACCAAGAAAGAAAATATAGCTACAACGTGTCATGAAATAAGCTAGACAAGCTACAATTCAGGAAATTTTATCATTCAAAATCACCTAACCTAAACAAATGTTAAGTAAATCAGTTCAACACTAACCAACTGGAAATGCCTAATGGAAGAACTGACAACGAACTGAAACAAGCTAGAATCCAGATGCCAATATGCACGACTAGTGCCCTCAATGCGGCGTCTACATTCCAAGACATCAATCAGATAATAGCAAAAGTCATTTTAAGACCATCTAACAAGGAAAGACCAATATTTCAAGTGATACATTCATATGTGTTTGGTAGCAGAAAAGGATCCCATCAACTTCATGATTTCAGAAGATTGCTTCTATTAGCGCCGAGCAGTTCTAGATTTCGACCGTGGATTTTTCTGCAACGACATCATAGAAAAGAAGAATTAGAAGGTGCAACCTAACAAGCCATTAATGAAACAGAAAACCAGCAGATCACAATGCTTAATTCTATCAAGGTTAACATTTTTTAACTACTAACAGAAATAGTCTATTTAGTAAACCAGAGAGGCTAAGTTTACTTACAGCACCAAAGCTTGCTCCTGATCCTGTTGCAGCACCTGTGTAAGAAAAAATGGTCAGTACGGTCTGAAGACAAACATTGCACAGGATAAACATTCCACACATAATAGAGGCATGCCGATGGATTAGATCGTAGTGAAAATCATTTCCATGCTTTCACGTAAACTTCATAGTTTAAACCAATTAATGTTATTATATGATTAGAACAGTTTAAATTGTCACTTATTCGGTTGCCTATATATAACCCAAATTCAATCTCACTCCTATTAACATGTTCATTGTAGGACAAATAAGAACTTTGTAATACAAGGGTTTGTCGTCAGTTCATAACGAGATGCTTTCATCTCCTTCTCTTTTACTTATTTAACGAGACTAATATAGGATGAGAAGAAGCTTCATTTCTCTCTAACTAATTTGATGCAGGACTGGTAGAAGTTAAAAAGAAAAATGATAGTTTGAGTACAATAATTTAATATTTATTGTATGTGATACATGAATTTATTTATAAACTAAATATACGTATAGCAATATTTTTGACATGTGGTTATAAATTAATTTAATACAATATAGATGTATGTATATTTGAAACTTATGTTCAACTACGGTTCAACTCCAGCTGAGCCTCAAAACCTAGAACCACTCTCTTTTGCCGGTACAAAGACTGGTTTGGTTATCATTATAAAAAGTGGTTTCGATGACCTAATTGCAAACAAAAATTGCTTCATGGAAACTGTATCTCCCCATCATTAAGCATTTTAACCATAAGCATATAACTGTTTCATTACATAGAAGAAAACTTGAAAAATGAACCTAAAACGGGAACAGTAAACCAGTATTGGGCACATACAAAGCTTAAAAAAAGCCCCTGATGCTGAATACAACCCCATAGGATACAAGATTAAGTTTCAGAAAAATCTAATAATTTGGTTTGAATTTAGTATTAGGATGGAATGCAAGTAATTCTCTTGTAAATTACAAATATGGGTCAGAAGTTGCATACTAAGTTTTTGTATTTTTAGTTCTATGGATGTTTTAGTAATTGTCTATACAGATCCTAAAATGCAACATCCAACTTCATTGGTGTGTGTGATTCCAAAGTTATTATTAGAAGCTGGTCATGTATGCTGGACCTTAAGTTGTGGAATAATTGGTCCCCAAGTTTCACATTTGGTATGCATGAGATATAACCAACTAAAAATATATAACAAATGAATAGATTACTTCAATATGTGATGCGTCTTTCTCTTAGATATGATGCATAAGTTAATTATTTTTACTCCCCCGTCTCGTCCCTAATTATAAGACCCTTTTGGAGATTTCGCTTGTCCCTAAATGTGAACCCTCTACAAACTTCTAGATACATTTATTACTCTATTTCCAAATATATCACTTAATACTACCAATTTGTCTTAGAAAGTGAAAGTCAAACTAAACATATTCATAAATAAAGGGTAATTTAGTAATATGCGTAAACTTTTCTAATTTACACATAAAACAAACACATTAATCTACAAACTTTTCTTAATATGAGTGAAATGTATCGTAGAGTTTTATAAATAGGGACGGAGGGAGTACAATACTAATTTTCCCTTAAAAGTGATGAGAATCCATTTGCTTAGCAGGAAGCACTGAACATTCACCTTATCAAATTCCTAATAATTACTTGCCTGAATATTTCCAAAATTCCACAAAATCCCAATCTTGCAGGTTAACCCGTTATTCTTTTCACTTGAACCACTCTTGTCCCGAAATATTCTTTAGGAGCCCTAACTTCCCTTAACTTCTTCCTTTAGGTATCCATAGAAAACCTAATTTTGTTCTTTTAAGTCCTATATCTTCTGTTGTGCTGCATTAGCCTTGACTTTCAAAACAAATATCCATCTATAACAGCTATGTATTTTGTTAACACTTTGTACATAAGATAACTAAGAAAAAGTATGACCTAAGAAAGTACCTGAAACATAGGGAGATGGAAAGACTGAAGTTCCAGCCGGAGTTGAGTTAAACAATGGCGTACTATTACCGAATAGAGAGGGAGTTGATGTTGCACCAGGTAAGGATGATGAGGCAGAACCAAAAAGTGAGCCTTGAAGCGTAGCACTAGATTGTGCAGGCCATGAGGCTCCTTGAGCAGGAGTTGTTGGTGTTCCAAACAAAGATGGCGTAGTTGATGGGGCTGAAGACGGTGTGCTAAAAAGAGATGAACCACTTCCTATTGACAAAGATGAAGTTGTTGCAGCGGTCTGTTGGGAAACCAATGCTCCTTGAGTTCCTGAACTGGAAAACAACCCAGCAACTTGAGTTGAGGGTTGTGAATTTGCAGGTAAATGCAATGTTGGGTGAACTCTTTTTGATGCTGCTTCTTGTCTTGCAGTTTCTCGCCGATCAGCCTCTAGAAATGGATCATTCACCTCCCCTCGACGGCGCTGATCAGCTAGGTATGCTGTTTTCATGGATTCCATGTACTGGTGAATGCTCTCCACCTGAATAAGCATCATTCAATAACAGGTTATTATTACCATAAATTAGAATTGGTAAATATTTTGGACCATGATTGTATATCTGCGCTTGAAATTTTTGAACAAGAGGACAACCATGTGTTATCATCTCTCATATACCTGATTTCTGTTCTTGTTTGTTACAAAAAACAAGAAATGAAAGATGGTGCAAAGGTATAGCATTTTCATAGGAATTATCATTTTACAGATAAAACAATGAAGACTGGCTCCTTACACGAACAGAAAGAATGGAAATTCAGAAGGAAATATAAGAAAAGCAATAAATCAATGAAGACTAGCTCCTCCAAGAACGGACACTAAGGAAAATGAAGAAGGAAGTATCAGAAAAGCAATGTTTTCTCTGTCCTATGGCATTAGGCCCCCTATGATCAAATAATTATCTGATCCTCCCATTTCTCCAAGCTCCCCCCATGAAATCCCACCTCTACCTATGGGTCCCACATCCCTTTGCCAATATCCTCCCATTACCTGTCCATTTTGTTGGACACCGCGTCACCACCTTTTCCTCATAATATACTTCTCCAAACACATTTTCATTTCTTCCCTTCCACTCTTCCTTCTCTGGTAAACTTGACTTATCCATGACTTAGAGATGCATCATAGTTGCATATTGAGAATATGTAATGACTTCAAATTTAAATTAGTGTGTACTATGCACGTAGATATGAGGCAAATGAATGAACTACAGGGTGGAATCAGTTTTAACAAAAGAGCTCATAACTTGACATAAACAAATGGAAGAAAAAAAGTCTTTTGGCAAGTTAAATTGAAAAAATGATAAAAACAAAGAAAATATACAAGTGATTAAAGTATCAAGATTCAAAAGTTTCATGTCATATTCCAAAAAGTAACCATGAATAGATAGAGTTTAATCCATAAGATTCATAACGAAGTGCATACAATCATAGCTGTATGGTGTGATATCGTTTTAAAAAGATATATTTGTTTCTCTTTACCTTTGCAGCCACGTGAACAAAAAAGTCATGTACATTTGTCATGACTTTGGGAAGAGATTGCAATAACGAGGATCCATTACTGGAAGCGTTTTTTTCAGATTCTAGGAGAAGCAGCTGCTCTAACTCTTGAATCCACTGATGACATTCACCAATATATTTCTCAAATCTAAGAATTGTTTGCTGTAAAAAGGGCGATGGTTTCTTCGGAAGACCACTGTAGAAATCAAAAACGGGCACCATAGATGTAGCTGGTGGTTGGCTGTTCAAACTAGGTGTTGTTGCTCCAGGGGTCTGTGATGGGGCAGTGGCACTTGATGCTCCCCCACTAGGATGATGGAACCTTGGACGTAGGATCATAAAGGATCGAACAGCAACCTCTGTATTACGTAACATATCTTTAACAGCCGACATTAATTCCTGTAACAAAGTTTTCTGCCGTTCCATAGCAGTGCTGATTCCACCAAGTTCCTATTCAACATCAAAAAACATATGTTATTTCATGAACAGATCACATTAAGCACAATATTAAGAGAGAACGGAGCATTTAATCATTTCAAAATATTGGTAGAATGAAAAAAACTGCTTAACAATAAGTGAAAAGTAAACAGAAATAGAACAAAGGATTTCAACCACATCATAAAAAGCCTGCATGCTTAAACATCTCTAAAAAGTAGGCTTGTAAGTCTGGTCAGTGGCATTTGATGCATCTATATCAAAATGCTAATAACCACACGCTTCCATTAGATGACAAACAAGATTAATTCAATGCTCGAAGATCGTGTTATTTGAGGGAACATACATTGATAGGACGGGGGTCTGGGCCTAAGCCCAACAATTAAGCTAAATAAGGAAGTTAGAGAAGGAGTAGCAGTGACATGTCATATGACTCCACCAGAGTGGAATGTCTACACGACTAGAGCAAGAGGGGTGAGGAAAGGCATTGAGAAATATGGTTATGAGAGTTTTTCTCTCTGGTTAGGAGCATAGTGCTCTGGATTTTCTTTCTTCCATTACTTTAAGTGAGCTTCTGTTCCATTTCATACTTAATACAAACATATTATCCTTTCTCAATTCACAGTTCTATCATACCTTCTGCCCAAATGAACTACTAATTAAATTTCATATGCTTCCTTCACAAAATAAGAGAAAGCAAATCACAAAAGTTAAGATCAAACTATCAATTAATTTTGCTATAACCTCCTACCCACTTTATACTATAGAAACAAGAACTAATAGAATTTTTTATTTTTTTTTACTGTGGCCAGCAAAGGATGGTATAGTTAATATGCACGTTGTTGCCGTTATTAACAGACAAATAATAGAAATGGACAGCATTAGGCTCTTATTTAGCTGCACGCAAAACTCTAGTAACAATAGCGATACTGTTAATTGTCAGCAGAACATGTTTAACATATAAATTTAAACCAAATCATACACATTAAATTTACTTCGCCATAACTAGAAAACATTAATCCTTATACTTATATTGTGTCTATTTAGCATATAAATTCGAGAAAAAAAGTCATAAAACTGCACACTTTTTTGGCTATATGGTTTAAGAAATAACCTGAACAATGTGGCTAGCATCAACCTCAAATCCATCGTTGGAAACAGACGAATCATAAAGACGATTACACTGATCAAGTCTTTGACTTTCATCTCTATATTCCAATACCCGTTCTCTGTATAACAACACATAACAGTAATCAAAGAACTAAAATCACAACATAACAATAAAATATGAAATAAAAAATCTAACTTTACATTGAATAATTAAAACATACTCAATCTGAAGTAGAAATTTCTGCGAATCAGGATGTAGATCTGCCCAATTGGTGCTGTAACTCGCAGGTGTTTTATCGTTCGTGAACAAAAACAACTGTTGTTGTTGTTGTTGTTGTGCTTGAAATTGTTGCTGTTGAAATTGTTGTTGTTGTGGTTGAAATTGTGGTTGTTGTTGTTGTGGCTGGAACAAACTACTCTGTTGTTGAAAAGGGGATTGTTGTTGTGGTTGAAACAGGGTTTGTTGCGGTTGAGATTGTTGAGGAGTGGAGAAATTAAACGCCATTGTTAAAATCGAAATCAAGAAGAACCCTAGTTAAACCCTAGAAACAGAGGGAATGAAATTGAGATGGTGAAGAAGCGAGTTAAATGCACGCGCTCAATAACGCGACTTGATATGGATGATTCTTGAAATTTAAGAAATTGTTACGAATTCATGTTGAAGAATTGAGATTGACGAATGAATCTTTGATTCTGAATTATTATGAACCAAATTCTCAAATCCCGCGTTCAGAGTGAAACACTGTCTTGTGTGTTCAAAATTAAAAATTGGTTTTTTTAACGTATGAGTGAGTGAGTCACTTCGCTTTACTTTGAGCCCAAAGACAACAGGACAAAAGAGTTCGCGTCGTCACTTTTGAAATTTAGTATCTTTTTGGCTAAATTACCCTAGGTTTCATTTAAGTTTGAGGGTCTTTCATCTCAAAAATAAAATTTGAGGTTTTTTTAAGTTGTTTTGGTGACACATAAAGTCATTTAAGTTTGAGGTTTGTAATAAGTTGGTTATTTAAGTTATTTTGGTCACACATAAATCCTTTAAATTTATAAACGTTTTCAATTTAATCATTCTGTTAATCAAACATTACAAAAATGTTGATATGGCAGAAAGACTAGATCGAAAATATTTACAAACTTAAAGAATTTATGTGTAATCAAAATAACTTAAATGACCAATCTATTACAAACCTCAAACTTAAATGGTTTATGTGTGACCAAAATAACCTAAAATACAAATATGTTACAAACCTCAAACTTAAAGGATTCCTTGTGTAATTTAGTCAATCTTTTTTTTTACAAAACTTAAAATAAGTTTGATTGGCTAAAAAAGTACCAAACAAAACAACACAATAACACAACATAAGAGCGAATACACAGAACCAGTTTTTATAGTATTAAACAATCTTTTATCTTATAAGATGTTTGACGAATAAAATACTATTTTGATATTTTAGACAATTTATACTTTAATAAAAAAATTGAGATATGATTTAGCAAAAGGCAAGAGCTTCAGCTTTTGTTTCGTCTCTTTGCCATAATTTGTCATATTTCTAAAACAGTTTTACGATCAAACATTATACAACTGAAATTGTCATATCTTATCCTTTATTTAAATTATCATCACATTAACCAAACGTTAGTTAATGAGTTTTATCATAAATGAATCGTTCGATCGAAGCCTTTTTCTTGAAAATTAGAGTATTAACATCAAAAAAATTATAGAATGAACCAGAATTAATTTAAAATGGAGCTTACATATTTTCAACATATTTTGATTTTCCTCTACTAAAAAAACATATTTTGTTTTTCCTCTAAAAATATTTTGATTTTTTTTAGAGGAAAACATATTTTGATTTTCATATAGTTTTAAGAAATTTGGATGTTTGTACCAAATTGACATATTATGTTTTTAGTCCCTATAAATATGTCAACTTTTTGTTTTAATCCCTCTAAAAAATTTCTTCAACTTTTAGTCCTCAAAAAAAATTTCATTTTCACTTTTGGTCCCTCCTTTAAAGTAACCTCATATGTAAAATTCATATTTTTGAAAAAAAATTTGCAGAAAAATTTATAATATTATAAGGATCTCTCCCAAAAAAAATTAGAACTTTTTCCCAAAACATGAATTAAATATGAATTTTTATATTTTTGACGGTAAAATATTCGTATTTAATTTATGTTTTGTTAAAAAAATCTTTTTTTTTTGGAGTGATTTTTACAATATTATATACAATTATGCACAATTTCATTAAAAAATACAAAATTTTACTTAAAAATAGGGACAAAAAATAGTGATTGAAAATTTTATATGGACTAAAAGTTGATGAAAAATTTTAGAGGGACTAAAACGAAAAATTGATATATTTATAGGGACAAAAAATATATTTAACCCTTATTTTTTTTTTGATCGAATGAGAAAAAACAAAAATTCGGACCAAAGAAAAACGAAAAACAATTGTTCTATGAAGTTGTGTTTCTAGAGGACGACGGTTGGTTCAAGCCGTGACAATTCAAGGAGTGTGTGAAAGGAGAAACTATGTAAGTTCTAAACTCGGAAAACCGTTAAATTGATTTTTGTCTTTGTAAGAAATTCTCAAATAAATTCTTTAAAATGTGAATACTAGTCTCTGAAACTCCCAAATAGTTGTTTAAAAATATAAATGTCTTAAAAAGATCTTTGAGACTTTATTGAATTGTCAATTTGGTTCTTAAATTCAATCACTTATAATTAATTAAATTTCAATAAACTACTATCAATTTGGTTCATTTCTTTAATATCTTACTATCAATTTAGTACCTGACATGTTGTTAGAATAACTAATATGAGTAAAATTTATTTGAGACAATGACTTTTTTAAAATATTTGTGATTTAAGAAATGCAAATTTATTCTCATTGCGAACAAATATAAGGAATGCAAATATTCATAATTTAAGGAGCACAGATTTATGATATGATCAAAATTTATTCCGGGAACACAAACTTTGATGGACAAAGGAAGGTACCAAACTGTCAACAACGTGAAAGAGTCCCTTGGAGGAATGTACTTGTGGTCAAACTCCTTGAGAAAAACCTTGGTCATAGCATGCATGTTAGAGAGTGTATGGGAATTCATGGGAGGGA
Source organism: Medicago sativa (assembly GCF_051527215.1). Lineage (NCBI taxonomy): Eukaryota > Viridiplantae > Streptophyta > Magnoliopsida > Fabales > Fabaceae > Medicago > Medicago sativa. Next base: position 10,013,585 of record NC_140753.1, read on the forward strand.
TCGAGTTAATGAACGTCAGTCATGCTTTTTACATGGTAAAGTTTGATGGAGAGGAGGGCGAGAACAAAGTCATCATCGTCATCATGGATGATTTATGATTACTACTTGGTTGTTGGACAATGGAGACCATCATGCATTTACTACAAAGATCAACATAACCAGTGGCGGATCTTCCTGGTAGCGGAAGGGAGCCACGGCTCCCCCCAACTTTTTTATTTATTTTTATATATGCTGCTACTGCAGCGCTCTTCCTCTGTAGCGGTATCCCTTAGGTTCATTTCCTTGATCATCCACACAAACTCTGTCGGCAGTTAATCTCAAATTTCTATATCCATCCATGTCGCGTCGATTCGAATTTCGATTCCTTCCTTTAACTCTTGTGCCTTCTCTCATGAATTTCGGTTGCCTTTGATGAGAAAGAATACAATGATTCCTTTGGTAGAAGATGAAAGGGAATCGAACATTATTGGGCTGAATGGAAGAAGCAAACATGGGGTAGAAGATGATGATAATGGAAATGGGTTACAAAAAATTGAAGCGCCCTACCTCAAGGAAGAACCTGACAATGGGGAAAGATTTGACCTTGTTTGCATATTCAAATCAACTGAGAAACTTGATAAAAAAATTGATTGAGAATTGTTTAAGGTTTGAAGGTATGGAGAGAAGGGGGTGAAGAAGACGATAGAAGCTAACCCAGTTCTACTTGCTGTGTGTTTTTAATTTTTTCTGTTTTTTCTTTTCACGATCCTCAAACAGCTAGTTGTAAACTGGAGTAAATAGCAGTAGTAATAGTGGACGTGCAAAAAGTAATTCTCTTATGATTATTATTTGAAAATGGCTGTAAAAGCCCACATTGTGTTAAGTCCAAGAAATGTGTTAAGCCCATATTTTGTTATCTCTCATTTTATACATGTTTTATTTTTGTTTTGTGTTAGTGTTATTTTGAATTTTTAATAAAATTATATGGATCTCTTATGAATTTTGACTAGAATATTTTTGTTAGTATTTACCGCTCCTCCTAATATTTTGGTCAAGATCCGCCACTGAACATAACCATGGTGTGGATAAGAATTCTCATCATCAACCTTGTTTTTTATGATGAAAGTATTTTCTAGGCTCTTAACTCATTGGTCGGAAAATATTGTTAAAGTTGATCTTCACACCTTGAAGTTTGCACGTGGAAGGTTTCTGCACATGTGTGTGAATTTGACCTCGTAAAGTTGGTTATTTGACGTGTAGGGATAAACCGAGAGTGGTACCAAGGGCAATACGAGGGTGCGCGTAATTTGTACGCATTGAGGATGTTACATCTTAAGATAGCAGCATGAACATGAAATATAGAATATGAAAATGACAAGACAATTTAGAATAGAGTTTTGTGTGTTCTGTATTATTCCATAGACCTAGGTCGTGTGTGTGTGTGTGTGTGTGTATATATATATATATATATATATATATATATATATATCAAACTTACATAGGTACACTAAGCTAATCCTAAGGCATGACAGCCATGATCCTCAATCAGTGTGACCTGATTTATTGTGCATTGACAGGAAAATAAATATAGAATCAAACTATCACAGAAGGTAAATATATACACATTAATTCTACAATTATGCAGAAGATATTTCCTAACATTACAACCATGTGACGAAAGATTGTTTTCCTTCAAAAGACAAACTACGAGTTGTGGTGGTTTCGAAAGATAGTTAAGATGTGTTGAAAGGGCTTTGGTTTTCCGATCTAGACATTTTTCTATGAAAGGGCTTTGGCTTTATGATCTTGACGTTTCTCTATGTTTCAAGTTGTTTGATGGGCGTTGATGCTCGATGTTTGTTAGAGTGAGTTGTTGGTGTGTGGATTTGTTTCGCGTTGGCGACTGGGTTCATTCATCGGTCCTCAAGAACTTAATTCGGGTTAACGTACACTTTTGTGTGAATTTACTAAGTCAGATTTTTTGTCCCACGGTCTTTGTATTTCCTTTTTTATTCTAATATGCTTTTCTTTCCCTTAAAAATGCATAAGTTTAAATACATGGTTAAATATGTTTTTGACATACTTTTTGTTAGGGTCAGTCATGTTCAAAATATTATAAAAATCTTCTAAAAAATATATTAATTTTTAACAAAACATAAATTAAATATGAACTTTTATGTCTTTGACGTTTATTCTAATTTTTGTTGGGAGAGAGTTTTATCACATTACAAATACTCATGCGAAGATTTATTCAAAAATCTAAAAGGTACACGTGAACCTCGTTTCAAAAATAGGATACATACAACCTGACTTAAAACAGATACTAGAAACATGAACAAACAATATTTCCGGGCAAAAAGTCGAAAAAATAAAATAGGGAGATTCAAACAAAATAAAATAAATTATTTTTTAGTTGTCAATCGTTACTTAACAATGACTAATCTCTATTAAAAAGAACTGTAGGACACACAAGGTGACCCATTCACTTTCAACCATGTTTTTTTTTTCATATGCATAAATTAGACAATCAAGCCCGTACTACATTTTTTTGTGTAAATCAGGCATCCTCCGCGCACTTGCAGAGCCTAATCCTTTGAGCGTTGTGGGATCCAATTGGGCAGCAAACTCTCCTAAAAGTTTTTGTTGTATGCTCAAAACTGGATTCTAACCCAGGATCTTAATTAAACTAGAAGAGACTTGTATCATTTTATCTAAACGCTCTTGGGTTTTTCCACAAGACTCTTGCGAAACATCTCATCAAAATATTTATAAAAATTAAAAACGTATTTTTACCCAAAACCATTAAATTTGGACATTCTCTCTTCCCTCCTATAGTCTCCTTCACTTCGAAATTCCAAATCAAACCCACTGAACTCGACCGTTGAAGTCTCACTCTCCATTTCACTTCACACTTCAAAAACCTAAGCTTCTATCATCCATCATCAATGCCTCCTCTACAGAAACGAAATCGATCTGAAATCGACAATCCTCAACCTGCAATCACAATGAACAATCATCAACACAAAATATCTGAATACGAGCTCACAAGAGAAGAAAGAATCCGCGAAAATCGCGAAAGAATGGGAAAATTGGGTCTTCTCGACATTTCACTTTCCCTCAAGCTCAAACCTAACCCACCTTCACGCAGAACTCCTTCTAACAACCCTAAATCCCCAATTTCTCTCAACCTCTCTGGCCCATCTCGCCGATCTTCCAGGTTCTTCCATTTTTGCCCTAAAAATTCAATCTTTCATATGTTTAGCTAAAACCCAACATTTTTTTTGTTTGATTTTTGTCTCATGCAAAAAACCCATCATTTTTTTTGGTTGATTTTGTTTTTAGGTTACAGAATGTTGCTCCGATTAGTTACTCTGAAGCGCCAGTGAAGGGAGAAAAGCGTGAGAAAAGTACTAGGATTGTGATAAGAGAAGGTCCTCAACCTGAGATTTACACTGAAGAACATGAGAAGCTTTTGGGGAACACTGAGAAAACTTGGGAGCTTTTTGTGGATGGTGTTGGGAAAGATGGGAAACGAATTTATGACCCTGTTCAAGGAAAATCTTGCCATCAGTGCAGGTAAAAGTTACTACTTAATCTATGACTGTATATGAAATTGATCAGGAATGGTCACCATTTATTTAATTTAATGTTTGAATAGCATTTTCTAGATATAATTTATTGGTATTTTTTTGCTAGAAATAATAAAATGCTACTACTATTTTTTTGTGCTTGTATTTAATGTACTATGTGATATAGTGTAGGATAGAAATGCATCAATTTAATTTCTGTTGGAAAATAAAATGACACTATCTATGAGGATATGATTAGAAATGACAATATTAGAGAGAGAGTTGGGGTAGCACCTATAGTGGAGAAGATGGTGGAAAACAGGCTTAGGTGGTTTGGACATGTAGAGAGAATAAATTAGAGGGAGGATAGTCAAACCACTAGAGGAAGAGGGAGACCTAGAAAAACTATAAGAGAAACTATTAGGAAAGATTTAGAGATTAATTAGTTGGGCCAAAATATGGTTTATGATAGAACATTATGGCATAATTTGATCCATGTAGCTGACCCTACTTAAGTGGGATAAGGCTTGGCAGTTGTTGTTGATGGGTTTTAGTTGGAGTTTTTAGTAAGTGCATTTCAACAGCTTGTAGCAGAGTTTTGCTGGCTCTTGACTCTTCAACCTTGGAATGTTGTTCATAGTTTTATGGAGTGTACCAGCACCTTCTTCAGGTAGAACAGTAGAGTGATAAGTGATAAGTGATAACTGTTATTTGGTTTTCTAAGGATTCTTTTGCAGTACATCTGGTTCTAGTGATTCCAAAAGAGAAAGGATAGTGTACCAGAATTTGTACAACCCACTATTGTTTTGCGATTTAGTATGAAGTGTTGTCAAATAACAGCGATAGTGTTGCAGCATAGCGAAATTTGAAGAAACCACTATTTTTTGCGATCCACAATTGACAACACTGGTGGTTGATCATTTTATTGTCAAGAATTTGTTGAAAGTTTAACCTACTTCGAGTTTAATTTAGCTAAATAATTGTTAAATGTGACCTGAATAAACTTGATTTTTTTTTAAGAAGACAAATAAACTTGATTAAGGTATGCTCGTTTCAATATATGCAACAACAATTCTGCTAACGTGGTTTTGGGGATATTACATTTTTTAGTTTGGAACAAGTGTTCTTTTAAACAATCTGGGTATTATTGCCTACTTTTCATTCCTATTATGTACAGGGTGGTCATCAAATATTTTTATTCGAATAGAAGATAATTTAAAATTCAACCCACTGTAACTTTCTATTACCAGTTACCACCTCATTCTAGCACATTTTTTTTCCTTCTATTTTTGGACTAAATAAATTTTAGAAACATTATTTGAAATATTATGTACCAAACACATTTGTCTATTGTACTTGGAAATAATATTGCTGGTAGTGGTATTATGATCAATTTCATTCCTGAGAATATGAATATGATCCTATAACTTGAAATAAATTTCTCTATATGGAAGACATCTTTCTGGTTTTAACTTTTAAGCCGCTAATATTACATGCAAAAAGAATTTGATATGCTTTTTACCAACTGATAACAATTTGGGCGGTCATGTAGAAAAAAAGTGCCAAACACTTGATCATTGAGTCAGGGGAACATATTGGGAATGTTTATTCCAGCAAGGGAAGTGACATTGACACATGTTGAGGTGTGTGGGACATGGTAGTTATGCTAGAGGGGAGGGGGGAGGGTATTTTTTACAAGGTGGTCACTAAGAAGGGGGTGCTGGAGAGTTAAAAGCAAAGATTTTTTTTATGCCAGAGTGTTCGGCTTTTTGACCTGGGTCCTGAACTCTTTAGAGCTGTGGAGTATTTTGTTATTATGTTCAGAATGTTTTTTTTTTTTTTTTTAAACTGTGGACTTGGATTGAGGCACTTTTGTGAAGTTACATTCATTAGTAGCGAGTTTCCTTTCTTTTTATCCTCAAATCATAAGCTTTGTCCATAACCTTGCCTCATTTATGTGGCCAAGTTGACATAGTCTATTTTTACCATGCCTCATTTATGTGATGAATTAATTATGTGATCTATCCATCTAATTTCTTGATGAACTTGCTCACTAAATGAAAACAATGTTTTGTAGGCAAAAAACTCTTGGTTATCGAACACGCTGTTGCGAATGCCACATGGGTCAGGGGCAGTTTTGTGGAGATTGCTTGTACATGAGGTATGCTTTCCACATATTTCCCCCCTAACATATGTTATGTATGATGGTAATCGATATTTGAGTCTCCCTGTGTTTGATTTGGTTGGATATTTTTTATGGACAAATCAGGATAATGTTGATGCTATAGTTTCTAGGATGATATTTTTCCTATCTTTCTTGATTTCTTGAATAGTAAAACAAGTTGTAGACCACTTTGGTTGGATATGTCTCATTTCAGTTGCACTTGTACACGAGAATGTCTTTGCAAATATGCCATTTGATTTGAACCATATAATGCTGTCTTTGGGTTCTTTCTTGGATATGTTTCGACTCTGGCATAATTATGAATGACAAATACTGAACATGGTTCTAGACATGTTTCCATATGTGTAGATTAGAATTTAATAATACCTTGGACCTGATACGGCGCGTTGTTTTCTTATCATGTTCTTGTAGATACGGGGAGCATGTACTAGAAGCCTTGGCGGATCCAACTTGGAAATGCCCGCGTTGTCGTGGAATTTGCAACTGTAGCTTATGCCGTAAAGCTAAAGGATGGGAGCCTACTGGGAATCTGTATAGAAAGGTTACTCATAATTCTTAGCTAAAATTGTGTTACTTTTTTTTTTTTTCAAATGATTGAGTTGTAGCTAAGCTCAAATATCTCCTTATTTAAGGTATTGCATTTGGGATACAAATCAGTCGCACACTACCTCATCCAAACTCGGCGCTCAGATACAGTTGTTGAGATAAATGATGATACTTGCAACCCAGTTTCAGATACAGATGTTGAGAAAATTGATGATGCTTCCATCCTAGTTTCAGATACAAATGTTGAGAAAATTGATGATGCTTCCAACCTAGTTTCAGATATGGATGTTGAGAAAATTGATGATGCTTCCAACCCAGTTTCAGATACAGATGTTGAGAAAAATGATGATGCTTCCATCCCAGTTTCAGTTAAAAGGTCCCTACCTTTCTCTGATGAGGTCAGTGAGAATAAGCTTGGACCAATGCAGTCTCTAGCTAAAGCTGAAACTGAAACTGATGGGGACGAGGTTGTCGCAAAGAGATCGTTGATTTTCCCTGGTGATCAAGATAAGCTTGAAAAAGTTGAAGGTTCGGATAGCGTGAAGCTACTTGCTTCTTCTACCAAACCAAGCCCAGACAGTATTGCTGGAAGACTTAGGTCTAGGGTCAAAAAGCCATGATGATTATAGTTTCTTTAATTTAACCCGAGGTATGTTAAGAACATTGTGTTTTGAAATTATCTAACTTGATAATTTTGGGAAGATAATCTCTTTTGCCGTAGTAATAGTAGTATCAGCATGTGAAACACTTAAGTACCACTGTTGATTTTAATTGAAGAGTAGTGGTATTATGTGCATTTTTCTTAAAAAATATTTAGCACATCAAAGATCAGTTGCCATATTTTGAATGTCTGGCTTTTTGCTTGAATCCTTTCCCAAACTACTGGAGTTATGTCAAGTGGGCAATTTTTATTTGACATGTTTGATTCTCACGAGAACAATTAAATATAATTATGAAGATAATGTAAACAATTTAATCATCAAGGTCAAGTTATTATATGAAATTAGAACACGCTTAAACCATGATTACCTGGATTCGTCAAGATTTGAGACAAAAATCTTCCTTGTCCTTTAACATGCTCCAGACTACTCTCCCCTCTCAACCAGGGGTGGGTGTTCAAATCCAAACCGTTCCAAATTAAAATCGAAAACTGCACAAAATCGAATATTATTGGATTAATTTAGATGTCATTTGTGAAAACCACTCGTATTGGATCGGATTTTAGATATATTATTTAAAAGGCTTAATTGCATTTTTGACCCCTTAAATTTTAAAAAGTTGCGATTTTGGCCCCCTAATTAAAAAAATAGCAATTTTGGTCCCTTTCATCCCAAAATTGCTGAGCAGAAGCCACGTGTCCCAAAAAAGGGGCCATAATCGCAACATTTTGTAAAGATAGGGGGCCAAAAAGCATATTTCCCTTATGTTAGAGGGTCAAAAGATCATATTTCCGTAAACATGGGGGGTCACTTTTGCCATTTTTTTTTAAAAGGGGGCCAAAATCACTACTTTTGCAAACTTAGGGGGTGAATAGTGCGTTTAAGCCTATTTAAAACTAAAAACCGAACCGAATCGCATACTTATATTTTACTACTTATTTTTTCTTTTTAATTATTTTAATACTACATACTAGTTTAATTTAATCTATTTTGTTATATTTCATATCTTTGAAAGATAATCAATCATTTTTTTTTGAAAAAAAAAAGATAATCAATCATTGTTATTCGGTACTATTAATTTTTAATAAATCATATGTTATATTTTATATCAAACATTTTACCATATTTTAAAATATATTATTAATAAAAAATAGGGTTAATTATGTTTCTAGTCCCTATAAAATAGCGACCTTGTAAATTTAGTCCTTACTTAATTTTAATAGCATTTTTTGTCCCTATAAAAAAAATTTACTTATAATTTTAGTCCCTGCTAAAACAAAGTTTGATTAATTATCATTAAACTCTTAAATTTTTGAACGATTTTTTTAAGACAAGATTAGAACACTATGAAAGGTTCGTTTACTAAAATTTAGAATTTTCTGACATGAAATGAATTAAATATGAATTTTTTAAAACGACAAAAGTTAAAGATAAAAAGTAATAAAATCTGGATGTAGAAATCAAATTTTGCGATAATTTTTTGCGGAGGAACTTTTAGTAGTGTTCTAAACATGTCTGCAAAAAATTGTTCAAAAATTTAAGAGTTTAAGCATAAATTAAACAAATTTGAATTGAGTAGGGACTAATACTCAGTGCAGAAAAACAAAATTAGGGACTAAAAATGCTATTAAAATTAAGTAAGGACTAAACTCACAAGGTCGCTATTTTATAGGGACTAGAAACATAATTAACCCTAAAAAATATTATATTTATAATTTGGATATCCAAAAACCAATTCAAATCAAACCACATTAAATTGGATCAGATCGGTTCAATTTTTTAAAATTAATCATCAAAAGTATAACCGATCCGCATATGATTTTATCTTTGGATCAGATGAGTTTTAGTCTCAAAACCAATCCAAACTGCACCTCAAACAACCTTACTCCTAACCAGTTTTTTTCATACACATAAATCAGAAATTGAACTATTATCACTGCTCAAAGGATTCAAATCCCTTAATACTTAGGCTGCGGTTATGGTGCATAAGGAAAATCCTTATGCACCCTGCATAAATCCAGAAATGGTTTTTGTTCCAAAACCATTCGATGTACTTAATGGTTTCCAGCACTCTGCATAAAATTATAGTATGTTGTACTCCAAAACCATTTTACTGTGAAATTATATAATTCATCCTTTAATTTAATTTTAGGCAACATGTTGGTTTTTTATTTATTGTTTGTCCCGATTTTAGTTCTTTATGTAAAAAAACATCAATATCTTATCATTTTTTATTTCAATAAAATCTGAGTTTTTAGGTTGTATGATGAATATTTGGATTTGTTTTATGAATTTGGTGAGTTTTTGATGATTTTTTTTTATTAATCCGAAACATATTTAAGCCGAAACCATTAATTTTGGACATTCTCTCTTCCCTCCTTGTCTCCTCCACTTTCAAATCAAAACACTGAACTCGACCGTTGAAGTCTCACTATCCATTTCACACTTCAAAGTTCAACCTAAGCTTCTATCATCATCATCATCAATGCCTCCTCTGCAAAAACGAAATCGAACTGAAATCGACAATCTTCAATCTGCAATCACAATGAACAATCATCAGCACAAAATATCTGAATACGAACTCTCAAGAGAAGAAAGAATCCGTGAAAATCGCGAAAGAATGGGGAAATTGGGTATTCTCGACATTTCACTTTCCCTCAAGCTCAAACCTAACCCACCTTCACGCAGAACCCCTTCTAACAACCCTAAATCCCCAATTTCTTTCAACCCTTCTGGCCCATCTCGTCGATCTTCCAGGTTCTTCCATTTTTGCCCTAAAAATTCAATCTTTCATATGTTTAGCTAAAACCCAACATTTTTTTTGTTTGATTTTTGTCTCATGCAAAAAACCCCATTATTTTTTTGGTTGATTTTGTTTTTAGGTTACAGAATGTTGCTCCGATTAGTTACTCTGAAGTGCCAGTGAAGGGAGAAAAGCCTGAGAAAAATAATAGGATTGTGATAAGAGAAGGTTCTCAACCTGAGATTTACACTGAAGAACATGATAAGCTTTTGGGGAATACTGAGAAAACTTGGGAGCTTTTTGTGGATGGTGTTGGGAAAGATGGGAAACGGATTTATGACTCTGTTCAAGGAAAAACTTGCCATCAGTGCAGGTAAAAGTTACTACTTAATCTATGACTGTATATGAAATTGATCATCAATGGTTACCATTTATTTAATTTAATGTTTGAATAGCACTTTCTATATATGATTTATTGGTACTTTTTTTGCTAATGTACTATGTGATATAGTGTATGATAGAAGAGCATTAATTTAATTTCTGTTGGAAAATAAAATGACACCATCTATTTTTATTGTGTGTCAGTCATCTGTATTGTATTTAGTTATTTGGGTTTTTGTTGGGTTGGATGTGTGGTAAGACTAGATGAGATATGATTAGAAATGACAATATTAGAGAGAGAGAGTTGGGGTAGCACCTATAGTGGAAAAGATGGTGGAAAATAGGCTTAGGTGGTTTGGACATGTACAGAGAAGACCCAAGGATTCTGTAGTAAGGAGAATAAATTAGATAGAGGATAGTCACACTTCTAGAGGAAGAGGAAGACCTAGAAAAACTATAAGAGAAACTATTAGGAAAGATTATGGCGTAATTTGATCCATGTAGCTGACCCCACTTAAGTGGGATAAGGCTTGGTAGTTGTTGTTGTTGATGGGTTTTAGTTGGAGTTTTTACTGGTTCTTGACTCTTTAACCTTGGAATGATGTTCATTGTTTTATGGAGTGTATTGACACTTCTTCACGTAGAATAGTAGAGTGATAAGTGATAACTGTTATTTGGTTTTCTAAGGATTCTTGTGCAGTACATCTGGTTCTAGTGATTCCAAAATAGAAAGGATAGTGTACCAGAATCTGTACAACTCACTATTGTTTCGCGATTTAGTATAAAGTTTTCAAATAACAGCGATAGTGTTGTAGCATAGCGAAATTTAAACAAACCACTATTTTTTGCGATCCACAATTGACAACACTGGTGGTTGACCATTTTATTGTCAAGAATTTGTTGAATGTTTAACCTACTTCGAGTTTAATTTAGCTAAATAACTGTTAAATAAGACCTGAATAAACTTGATCAAGGTATGCTTGTTTCAAGATATGCAACAACAATTCTGCTAACGTGACTTTGGGGATATAACATTTTCTGAATTTTTTTTTTTTATGCCCTAGTTGAAACCAAAAAATCAAAAAACACCCTAGTTGAAACCAAAATACCAAAACTGCCCTACTTTTTCAGAGTTGACTGGTATGTCGCAAGTTGGACTTGCGACCTACCTATGTCGCAAGTGGGAATGGCGACATACCCATCTCTCAAATTTTGCAATTTTTTTGTCTTATTGTATGTCAAAAGAGGCAATGGCGACATATTTATTTATTTACATGCATGTCGCCATTCCAAACTGCGACCTATTTATTTATTTATTTATTTGGCATAATAAGACAAAAGTAGAAAGATATAGGTCGCAACTCCCACTTGCGACATAGGTAGGTCGCAAGTCCAACTTGCGACATACCAGTCAACTCTGAAAAAGTAGGGCAGTTTTGGTATTTTTGTTTCAACTAGGGCATTTTTTGATTTTTTGGTTTCAACTAGGGCATAAAAAAAAAAAAAAATCACATTTTCTAGCCTGGAACAATTGTTCTTTTAAACAATCTGGGTATTATTGCCTACTTTTCATTCCTATGTAAAGGGTGGTCATCAAATATTTTTGTTGGAACAGAAGATAATTTAAAATTCAGCCTACTATAACTTTCTATTACCACCTCATTCTAGCCCATTTTTCCCTTCCATTTTTGGACTAAATAAATTTTAGAAACATTCTTTGGAATATTATGTACCAAACATATTTGTGTATTGTACTTGGAAATAACATTGCTGGTAGTGGTATTATGATCAATATCATTCCTGAGAATATGAATATGATCCTATAACATGAAACAAATTTCTCTAAATGGAAGACTTCTTTCTGGTTTTAACTTTTAAGCTGCTAGTATTACATACAAAAAGAATTAGATATGCCTTTTACCAACTGATAACAATTCGGGTGGTCAATTAGAAAAAAAAACAGGTGCCAACCACTTGATCATTGAGACATGGGAACATATTGGGAATGTTTATTCTAGCAAGAGAAGTGACATTGACACATGTTGAGGTGTGGGAGATGTGGTAGTTATGCTAGAGGAGGGGATTTTTTAGAAGGTGGTCACTATGAAGGCTATACTGGAGAGTTAAAAGCAGAGATTTTTTTATGCCAGAGTGTTCGGCTTTTTGACCTGGGTCCTGAACTCTTAGACCTGTTGAGTATTTTGTTACTATGTTCAGAATGTTTTATTTTAACTTGTGGACTTGGATTGAGGCACTCTGGTGAAGTTACATTCATTAGTAGTGAGTTTCCTTTCTTTTCATTCTCAAATAAGCTTTGTCCATAACCTTGCCTCATTTATGTGGCCAAGTAACCCAAGTTGACATAGTCCATTTTTACCATGCCTCATTTATGTGATGAATTAATTATGCTATCTATCCATCTAATTTCTTGATGAACTTGCTCACTAAATGAAAACAATGTTTTGTAGACAAAAAACTCTTGGTTATCGGACACGCTGTTGCGAATGCAACATGGTCCAGGGGCAGTTTTGTGGAGATTGCTTGTACATGAGGTATGCTTTCCACATATTTCCCCCCTAACATATGTATGATGGTAAGCGATATTTGAGTCTCCTTGTGCTTGATTTGGTTGGATATTTTTATTGACAAATCAGGATAATGTTGATGCTCTAGTTTCTAGGTGGATACTTTTCCTATCTTTCTTGATTTCTTGAATCGTAAACAAGTTGTAGACCACTTTGGTTGGATATGTCTCATTTCAATTGCACTTGCACACGAGGATGTCTTATGCCATTTGATTTGAACCATATAATGCTTTCTTTGGGTTCTTTCTTGGATATGTTTCAACTCTGGCATAATTATGAATCAGAAATACTGAAAATGGTTTTAGACATGTTTCCATATGTGTAGATTAGAATTTAATAATACCTTGTTGGACCAGATACGGCACATTGTTTTCTCATCATGCTTTTGTAGATACGGGGAGCATGTACTAGAAGCCTTGGCGGATCCAACTTGGAAATGCCCACCTTGTCGTGGAATTTGCAACTGTAGCATATGCCGTAATGCTAAAGGATGGGAACCTACTGGGAATCTGTATAGAAAGGTTACTCATAATTCTTAGCTAAAATTTTGTTACTTTTTTTTTTTCAAAAGATTGAGTTGTAGCTCAAATATCTCCTTATTTTAGGTATTGCAGTTGGGATACAAATCAGTCGCACACTACCTCATCCAAACTCGGCGCTCAGATACAGTTGGGAAAACTGATGATACTTGCAACCTAGATTCAGACACAGATGTTGAGAAAATAGATGATGCTTCCAACCTAGTTTCAGATACATATGTTGAGAAAATTGATGATGCTTCCAACCTAGTTTCAGATACGGATGTTGAGAAAATTGATGATGCTTCCAACCCAGTTTTAGATACAAATGTTGAGAAAAATGATGATGCTTCCAACCCAGTTTCAGTTAAAAGGTCGCTACCTTTCTCTGATGAGGTCAATGAGAATAAGCTTGGACCAATGCAGTCTCTAGCTGAAGCTGAAGCTGAAACTGACGGGGACAAGGTTGTCGCAAAGAGATCGTTGATTTTCCCTGATGAGCAAGATAAGCTTGAAAAAAGCGAAGGTTCGAATACTGCGAAGCTACTTGCTTCTTCTACCAAACCAACACCAGACAGTATTGCTGGAAGACTTAGGTCTAGGGTCAAAAAACCATGAAGATGATAGTTTCTTTAATTTAACCCGAGGTATGTTAAGAGAACATTGTGTTTTGAAATTATCGAACTTGATAATTTTTGGAAGAAAACCTCTTTTGCCATAGTAATAGTAGGATCAACATGTGAAAGAAACACTTACGTACAAATGTTGATTTTAATTAAAGAGTAGTATTATGTGCATTTCTCTTCAAAAATATTAGTACATCAAAGATCAGTGGCCATATTTTGAATGTCTTGACTTTTTGCTTGAATCCTTTCACAAACAACTGGAGTTATGTCAAGTGGGCAATTTTTATTTGACATGTTTGAGTCTCACGAGAACAACCAAATATAATTAAGCTATGGAGATAGACATGAACTTACTCCGAGGTCAGACCATCTCTGTCTGTAACATGTCTATCCGAACACTAAAAGAACCGTCCTTCAGCTATGGAGATAGACATGAATGAAGCAACTTGAGTAATGCTAGTAATTATTTGAAATTCATTTAAATTAAAAACAGATTTGGGTCTGGTAGAAAGAGTTAGTCTCTTAAAATGCAGTGAATCAAACGAATTTTGGTTCAGAGTGTCTGCATTTAGTGTCCCACACTGCCTCCATAAGATTATTTCCGGTGGAGGGAATTCACGGGAAAGTAAAAAAAGTCATTTCAATATTCGGCTAACACTAACATGACAAAATATTATTATTTTTAAAAACAAAATAGTGTTACTTATTATTAATATGCTTTTTATATTCTTATTATTATTGGCCAAGATACTGCAAGGATCCAATCCTCTACAATTGCTTTATGGTGTAACAATTGTATAAATAGTCTGATTTAGAGAGTTTACCACTCTAGATATAACTAACTATTCATATCGATGTTGCACAATAAAGAAGATTTAAGGGATTCAAATACAATTTGCAAAGTGAGAGCTACTTTTCCCACCTTATTTGAAAGTATACTATTGTTATGATGCATGAGTAAAACAATAGTAAAACAATGACAAATTGTGTATGATACAATGTCTACTTCACTTGTACACACAAATGTTAGTTGTTAAGTTAGTTTTTCTTTTCTTTTCTTTTCTTTATCATGACTTGAACTGTGAACCTTTGGCTCCTCAACTTCTCTAATCTTTTGGCTCAAACCAGCTTAGCGACTCAACCTCCCAAAAACTTTGAAAGTCTACTTTTAAAAATATGTGTGGTTTTGTTTTTTTTTTAAGAATATGTGTCGTTGTTTAGAAGTGTGAGTAAATGGGAGAAATTCCCGGCAAAGTTGGCCTTCGGTTTATCTAGGCCAGCATAGGAGGGTTTTGGATTGATTTAGTGGTTGCTAGGTCACCTCCGTTTTTTCTCATGCACTTCCTTTTTTAGGCTCAAAACACAATAACGTCCAAATCCAATCAACTCAACACATTTCTCAAAAGTTAACTTTGGAAACCCCTACTTGTAAAAAAAAAAACTTACTTTTGAGACCCCTTTCCACTCCCACCTCCCCCATAGGCCCCTCCCACATGCTAGTTATGATCATAACATTTCACAAGTTGTTATGTTGATATTTTGTATCCTCAGTCCTCCATCAGAAACATTCTTCCAAGATACCTCCTACCTATAATACAAATGAGTTTAGGCACTGCACATTCTTGGCCATATGCACATGCACCCCTTATGTGACCAGCAACTAAGATATATATATATATATATATATATATATATATATATATATATATATATATATATATATATATATATATATATATATATATATATATATATATATCATGCTCTGCATTAGTGACACATGTACATATGGACCACCTAGTTCTGCCACATGGACGAGTACATTGAATCTCCATTGAAAATAAGTTATAGGCTAGGTTAGTCTCATATAATGCTCCAAGTTGGAGGGACCAAGAAGTGTTTTGTGAATCCAGCTCTTGGCTCATGCCGACTGTAAAAGACACTTTTTCTATGTGTATCCCAAAATAACCATTTCAAAATACCGATCTCATATGTCTTTTTTGTTTAGATTTACCTAATGTTATGCAGCCTATACTGATAAAGAAATACTTTATGTGCTCTTAAGAAATCAAGCTCATGGCATGCAAAGATTTTGGTTCCACATACATTTATGCTTATAATTGAAAGAATATAATTGAAAATATATGTTAAAACCCCATCATTGTTTCTAATTCATTTTTTGGACTAATTTTTCATTTTTTCAGGGTCGTCCATATACACTCCTTACAACTGTTGTGTCATCCTTGTTTTTCTTCAGTCAAAAATAGGAGTATATGTTAAAATAGTACAATTTCTTTCCTTCTTTTTTTCTAGTCAAGAGTACAATCTTTTTGTAGAGAAAGGTATAACTATTTATCTTTTTTCTTCCATTTCGCTTGTAATTTCCATCGTTTGGTTGCATGAAAGTAACACATTATTTCTTTCTTCTAAAACAAAGGTTAAAATCACAATCATGATTCATGACTCTTGTTGCATAAATAGTCAAGGATAAGAATTTTGTGGCAGTACTTAAGTTGAGAGTGACTCTGTGGACCAAATCATTATCCATATACAGTTCATACTGCTTCATTAATATGATTATATTCTTTGACTGCTTCATATAGGTAGCTTAACTCTTGTTATAATAAAATAATAATAGCAACAACGACAATATAATTATAATAATAAAAAATGAAAAAAATAATATCTTTCAACCTACATATTTGGTTTCATGTTAAAATTTTACTATCATGTAAAATTTTTATGAACATTAATAATAATACATAGGACCTATATACTAATTACAGTCGGCACACAAGGTTGGAAATTTTGCCGTTGTAATGATGTGTCTCTCTAAACAAATTTTTGTTCAAAAATATACATGTCCTCAATTATCCATTTTTATTGATATGATGAGAAATAATGGGACAAATTTATTTGATATGAACTAAAATAAGCTTCCAACTCTTTTTGAAGGGAAAATAACCTAACTTTTTTTTTTTTTTGAGAGGAATAACCTTCAAACTTGAAAGTGTTTTATTTTATGCACTTCCACGATACCAACTTAATTTGAAGAAAATGGGACAAATATGAGAAACCAAAAAAAAAAAAAAAAGGGACACACATTTATCTTTATGTTGGTATTTGCATGACCATAATTGTTGGTATTAATTTGCATGTGGGCAATATAATTCTTATGCAGTCTCTTTATAATAAAGCCTTCTAGCTTATTTGGTACTCAACGAATGGCCATGGTCATGGATGAATTTCTGCTCAAAACTCTCATTTCAAGCATTGTCACCTTCTTAATTGGATTCTTCATTTATCACATAAAGAAAACACATGGTCATCGCCACATAACTGCACCTCAAGCAGGAGGAGCATGGCCTATTATTGGCCATTTGCACCTCTTTGGAAGTAAGCAACTTACACACAAAACACTTGGTATGATGGCTGACAAACATGGACCAATTTTCACAATCAAACTTGGTTCATACAAAGTTCTTATACTTAGTAGCAGTGAAATGGCCAAAGAATGTTTTACTATTCATGACAAAACTTTCTCTACCAGACCCTTAGTTGCAGCCTCAAAGCTAATGGGTTACAACTATGCTATGTTTGGTTTCACTCCTTATGGTCCTTATTGGCGTGAGATAAGGAAGTTAGCTACACTTGAGCTTCTTTCGAATCACCGACTCGAACTGTTGAAGGACACAAGAGTATCTGAGGTAGAAGCTGCAGTGAAAGAGCTTTATAGGTTATGGTCGATAAAGGGTTGTCCGAAAGGTGTTTTGGTTGATATGAAGCAGTGGTTTGGTGATTTGACACAAAATATTGCTGTGAGAATGGTGGGAGGAAAGACATGCTATGGTGCTGGTGAAGGTGAAGCTAGGAGGTATAAGGAAGCTATGAGAGATTGGGTGTGTTTGTTTGGTGTGTTTGTGGTGTCTGATGCAATTCCATTTTTGGGTTGGTTAGATATTGATGGTCATGAGAAGGCCATGAAGAGAACTGCTAAGAAACTGGACACTCTGGTTGAAGGATGGCTGGAGGAACACAAAAAGAAAAGAGCTTTAGGTAACAGTGGAAAGGAAGAACAGGATTTCATGGATGTCATGTTAAATGTTCTGCAGGATTCAGAGATTTGTGGTTATGATTCAGATACAATCATCAAGGCTACTTGCCTGGTATGTTTTGAGTTATAGTTTTTTCCCATGGTTGCTACTGTAAAATATTGCATCTGACTATGCATATTTGGATTGAATGTGAGTTTGACTAAATCACAATGGCACCTTAACTTTGTTGAAGTGTAACTTTTGAAAAAATCACGGTCACACACCGTGATTCTATACTAAACTCATTGTCAATCCAAACATATGCACATGAACTTGGGACTTGTATGAACACATGTTACCGTGTCAACTTCTCCAAATTTGAAGTCCTTTTTTGTCATATATTCTGAATCACTACAACATCCTTGTTTTGTTCAGAAGAATATCTCAGTTTTTGGTACATATTATTACCTTTTCAGTTTGAGAACTAACTTCGAGTATATATTGGCAGAATCTGATTTTAGCAGGAAGTGACACCACCATGGTGACCCTAACATGGGCACTATCCCTCCTACTCGATCATCAAATGGAACTTAAAAAAGTACAGGATGAGTTAAACACTCATATTGGGAAGGACAGGAAGGTGGAAGAATCTGACATAAAGAACTTGGTCTACCTCCAAGCCGTTGTCAAGGAAACATTGCGCCTATATCCACCAAGTCCAATTATCACCTTGCGTGCAGCAATGAATGACTGCACTTTTTCATGTGGCTATCACATTCCTGCTGGTACACAGTTGATGGTGAATGTATGGAAGATCCACCGTGATGGTCGTGTTTGGACTGATCCTCATGATTTTAAGCCTGAGAGGTTCTTGACAAGCCACATAGATGTCGATGTCAGAAGTCCGAACTGTGAGCTCGTCCCTTTTGGTTCTGGAAGGAGAGTATGCCCTGGAGCGTCATTGGCTCTGAGAATGGTGCAATTGACATTGGCTAGACTGCTACACTCTTTCAATGTTGCTTCTCCTTCAAATCAAGCTGTAGACATGACAGGAAGCCCTGGACTCACTAATTTAAAAGCAACCCCGCTTGAAGTTGTCCTTACTCCACGTTTAGATACCAACCTTTACGAGGACTAGATAAGTATCCATTAAATAGATGTGATATCAACTCATTATATTAGGCTGGCTTTCCCTAAATAACGGCAACACTCTATAGGTTGCAATGAGACGTTTGATGGAGCTATAATGTATAATAAAAGTTGATATTTGGTGCAATATGAAGTATTAAGATGATTCTCTATTTTTTTTTCCGGTCAAAAAGATAACTCAATTTTGGTTCACATTCACCGATTACAACTCATGTCTGTCTACACTCTATCACCAAAGAGGAGAGTGGGTGAAAATTTTCATGTATTTTATGCCATTCATAAAGAGGATTAAATTAGAAGCTTAAGCTTGAAGCATCATGTATAGAATACAAAAGTCGGTTTGCAACCAAAATATAAGATGGACAGGACAACAGTGATATACAAATTCAAACATCAAGATATTACTTTACCATGTAACAAAAAATATGAATTTGAACATTACACCATGACCTTTGTGGCATGTGCTGACTGACTCACCAGCATTCCCTAACCACATGAAATCTTACCTACATGTGTCTAGTGCATCATGTAACAGTGATATACAAATTCAAACATCAAGATATTACTTTACCATGTAACAAAAAATATGAATTTGAACATTACACCATGACCTTTGTGGCATGTGCTGACTGACTCACCAGCATTCCCTAACCACATGAAATCTTACCTACATGTGTCTAGTGCATCATACAAGTTGATAGCTTGTAGAAGTTACATTCCCTGTTACACCTAGTTAGCAATATATGTACAACAGTACAAGGACAGAATTCAAGTCATGCATAAGCATGACTTCCAACTCGTGCCTGAACTAGTAATTAATGAGAGAATGAACTCGCCTCAGTGCTATACATTGAGTACTCACTTGCATTAAAGTTTGGTTTCTCTTCACTCCACTTCAAAATTTCCTTGGCATATTTAAGGGACGCATCAACACTATCAGGTTCCAACCCCTTCACCACAGAAACATACAACTTTCGTCCTGTAAGCGATGAAAAAAGCCTTTTAAACTTAACCGCTATGTAATGGGAAGCCAGTTGACCAAGGGAAGGATTATTATTAATGCTGTTGCTATTGCTGTTGGTGCGATTGCGGCTAGTTATTGGATGAAAATCAGAGAACCAGTCACACTTGGTCAAAGGAACTTGTTCGACTTTCTCCTCAAAAAGATCAAATTTATTCAATATCAACAGGAATTCCATTTGCTCAAAAGTTGGATGAGTGGCAATGGTTTCAAAAAATTTCATGCTCAATATCATCTTGTTTGTGAGAGAACCATTTCCATCGACAGAAAACTGATCATAGTCACTCAAGGAAACACAGAAGATGACCATTTCAACATCCTCAAACATCTCTAGCCACTTGCAATTTTCTCCAAGTCCCCTTGCATGCACTCTAATCAGTTGATACCTGCTAACCACCAAAAGAAGTACAAATCATCAGAAACATTCAATAGCAATTGAAACATCTTTTTATCCTCCAAATAATTATAAAGAAAAAGTTACATATCATTTATCCTCCATTGTTTTTCTTAAACATTTTATAGTGAGGACAGACACAACCAGGGCTCAACAAAAGCATTTTAATAGTGAGGTGCAAAAATATTTTTCACCAACTTCATAAGCTTCCAACTACAATTCTACCATAACCCCCGATGTACTTGCATTTACATCCCCATCCTCCAGGCAGTTTTACACGTGTTATTTTCCAAGAGGAAAAACAATCATAACAGCAATTGGGTTAATCAGGACCACAACCCATTCCAAGGATATAACAACAGGCATAAATAAATTTGTTGTTGAAACAAACACAAGATATTTATACCTACCTAGCCAAAGAATCATATTGATCAGTAGTGTCCACAGTTTCCTCAGGAGCTGATTGGGGAAATGAAAACTCCACACAAGCCAACCCATTTGATGAAGTAACTCCTTCAGCATAGAGGATATCTAAATCCGAGGGTTCATAATCTGTCCTTAATATTTTGACAGCCTAAACAAAATGTGTTGTGTTAGATTCATTGTCCCTCAACAGTACAAGATTGTCAAAGATATTAACCCAACAATTACAATTAATTTGATGACAGAACAGATACAAATTAATAGCAACTAACAATAAAAAATGGCCTTTACCCGCTCTAAGAAATAAGTGGCAACACTAGGCAGCATTTCCAATTCACTTCTTCTTTCATATGTTGCCTTAATGGCAGCATCATTCCATAATTCCTCAATCAATGGTGCATATTCACGAGTAGCAGCAGGAAAAATAGCTTCCAGTTTGCCCGATGCCATGGTTTTCAGCAACCAATCAGAGAATGCTTTCAGCCTTGGGCCAATGGAATATACTGTCTTATCATCGGGTTTTGGATTGGTTCCTGTAGTAAATCATAATCATAACCGACAACCTTTTAGAATAAATGGATGCACTAAATTAGCCTCCTGTATTGAAATTTCAATTCATCATCCAATCAAACTTTAGAGATCCTACTATTTTGCCGACAATCATTTAGTTGCATATCAACTTGAGTGTTTGGAAAAAATTAACACTTTTTACCAGTTGAGAGCATGAATTGGAAGTACAATATAATATTTCATTCAAGTTCTAATGAAGATAAATTAATCCAACTATAAAGCGAACTTTAAACATCACACGCAGATCAATAAAGCTACAACAACTCAACAATAAACATACAGATTATGCAATTCTTAGTTAATGTGCAAGGCAAAGAAACTGGTATGAAGAGCATCTCATACTTTCAACAGACCAACACTTTCATAAGAAACTAATCTACTCAAATATCCTATTAGAATAATTATCATTACGAAACCTGGACCTCAAGGATCTTGCACCTCAAGAAACAGTTACTTACTAGTTAATTAGTATTACTTTGTAACTTGGCACACAAGGCTTAGCATTAATTTGTACCTTAACACACAAGGCTTAAGTGTGTGTGTGTGTGTATCTACTCTCTCAATGCAAATGAGACACGACCAATATTTCTATCATGGTATCAGAGTGCTTCGGCCAATATTTCTTCTAAGTTAGCAGTCCAATATTTCTATCATAGATCATATCCAATCAAACCTTGGGAGATCCTACTATTTTGCTCACTATCATTTAGTTGCATATTCCTTAAGTGTTTGGAAAAAATAAACACTTCTTAACTAGTTGAGCATGAACCGGAAGCACAACATTGATAACATTTAACGTTCTAATGAAGATAAAGATACCGAATTACTCCCTCCGTTTCAAAATGAATGTCGTTTAAGGTTTTTACACACATATTAAGAAATCCAATGATTAAAAGAAAGAACTGTTATTTTACCAAACTATCCTTATTAACTATTGGTTAGTTTTCCATTAAAGTAAAAGTAATACTTTGGAAGTAGTGTGCATAGTATTAATTGGAGGGTACAATTGAAAATAAAAAGTTATCATTGCATTGGAAACTGAAAATGACAATCATTTTGAAGGAAAAAAAATTGCTAAAGTGACAATCATTTTGAAACGGAGGGAGTATAAAATAAATTTTAAACATGACACACAGATTAATAAAGCTATAGTGATTCAAAGATAAACATAGAGATTACGCAATCCGAGTTAATGTACAAGGCAAATAAACTAATCTTAAAAGCATCTCATATTTTCAACAGATCGACACTTTTCATAAGAAACCCGTCTACTATGAAATATGGATCAAGCTTATAACGAACATACTACTAGTATATCATATCATTACATAGACAAGAGGATTTCCAATAGAAATATATGACATGTTTTAACACTCAGTCCACAGTAGGCACTTGTCAAAAATAAGATAAGTCAATATTTTTATACCCTAAGTAATATGAATGAGTTGGTTATATTGTGCCACTTATCAAGAGACAGAAGACAACATATAACTATGAGCCACAACGATTCAACCATGCATTCAACTCACATGCTAGAAACATGTAAACATACCAGAAACTGTTTGGACTAACATGTGACAACTAGATGGTGCTTTAAAAGGAAAATAGCATGGTTATTGAGTCAAAAATAATACGAATATTTCAGAAAGAGAAGTGCAAAGGATGGAGACAACACACTCTTACCTGTTGTATCAAGCACGGAAGATTGCCTTTTCGTTAAATCTGCCAATATTTCATCCTCAAAACGCTCACGGCCCTCAAGGAGCATGCCAAGGTAGGTGTAAACATTGCTCTGAATGGTCAATATAATATTTTCATGCTCATCTTCTGAGAAGGGGATGCTTTTGTAAAGAATCTTGGCCTGCCATAAATATTTGCAATACTATGAATACATCACTTATTACTTGCAAATATCAGTGATTTTGTTTTCGATTCTAGAAGTGGGGCTGGCAAAAATTTATTTCAACAATAGTCAAATAGCCATGTATAACCAGATATAACGCCAATCTATGATATTAGTTATCGATTTTTCCTTTAATTCAAAATTTGCTTTGCTGAACATGGAAATACTTGATGACAGAAAGGAATGTATCATACTCCCTACGATCCTATTTATAAAAGACAACTAGGGTTTTTTTGTCCTCAATATAAGAAACATAGCACTATTTAGCCTATTAATTAATTATAGAATTTCCTTTTACATACCTGCTTCATTGTGAGTTTTATTTTAACAAGAAATCCATCTTTTTCATCCAATTAGATACATTAGTCAATTAAATGGATGATTTCTTTAAAAAAGTAGCATTAACTGCCTTCAAGGTGGTTCCTTGTATTTTGGTCATTTATTTCTTATTTATAGACAGGACTTGAGCGAGAAATGATTAACATATATAGCAATTTTTGCAAGATAGATGGCTGCAATATATTATGACTATCTAGGTTACTATTAGAGTCTAGAAAACTCCCAGAGCTTACTCTTATTAATGTTTTCTAAATTAAGAAAAACAAATTTGGGAACCCATGCTAGAATACAATATATTTTGTAAAATAACCAAAAGAAAGTAAGTATTGCTCGCAACTTGATGCACAGACTCAAGTACTCGAATGAGAAACTTTAATCACCTGCTTAAAAATAGTGCTCGTTCCAGATCCACTGCAACCAACCAAGAGAAGCTTCTGAACTATTCCGTGCTCAAGGTAGTCGGGAATTGATCTGCTAGCCAAATTGGAGTGTTGTTCTCCAAGAGAATTCGAGGATTTAGAAGGAACTGGCAGGGACAGGAAAGCGCATACAAGCTTGGTTCCAGCCTAGCAATTGAAATAAAATAGTATGTAGCAAATACCGTTGGGCTAGAACAAAATAAGAGACAAATACACTCCAAAAAGGTAAGTTACCTTTCCCCATATGTACCCTCGTGTATTCTTCTGTCCCTCTTCTTGATAGGAACCATCCTCATTGACCCAAAAATGTGGGTTACCAGCAGTCTGAACTCCTGCCAACTGCACAACCAAAACACAATTCCTTCAACAATTTTGTTTAACAAAAACAAGATATATATAATTCTTAATAGAGGGTCTTTCAAAACTATTTGTGCATATATTAAATCAATTTTCGACCTGCAACATTCGAAGCTCCACTTTTGTTATTTCACGACCATTAACGAAAACCTGCGTGTTTCCGTTGCTAGCATCTGGCTGGATGGGACTTCCAACATTCAGATGGGCACTAATGATACTGGAAGGCTTCTGTCCTTCCTGTGAAAACACAAACCAAAACCAGCATCCATTATTAAGCATAAGAAGCATACAAATCAGAAATTCACGGAGAAAAAACATGCATGTATAAATAAATATCTACCTTCCCCCAAAATCCAGATACTTTATCATACCAATAGTTTCCCGGCTTAAGCTTCTTTGGAGGGTTCTGACAGTTCTGCAAGGTAACTAATTCCTCATAAGAAAGTGGTTTCCCATTCACACAAATGTAATTCGGTGGAAGCTGATTTGCTTCACAAAACTTCTCAGCTTTCATTATCTGTCTAACCTCCAACTGATTAAGCAATCGCTTAAGCATCCGAGAACATTTCCCTAAATTTGCTCTATTCGACTCATCTATAGCAAATCCAATGCAAGTAACACATTTTCTACCTTCTGGCATAGACCCCATTGCTCTAAGCACACAATTACTACAATACTTTGCATCACAAACCAAACAAACCTCTTTATCAGTAAACCTATTCCCCTTAAAACATCGATAACACGACCCTTTCTTTCCCTTGGTTAACGGCTCCCTTTTAACCAGTCTAGCCACGGTTTCCTCAACTTCAAACTCCTCATTCAAATCATCCTCCTCCTCATCAGATTCCACATCAAACGTAACAGCCGGAACACGTTTACCATCACAATCCTCCGCTTTCAACGAAGAAACACGCGTCGATGGATACTCTAAACTCAACACAGACTCAGTTGAACCCCAATCTTGTTGATTCAATTCCATAGTACTAGAGCTTCTAGTTCTACTGCTCGGCAACTCACTGGAGGTTGATTCTTCGAGCAACCTCGAAGAATCACCCAAATCGGAAAACTCGCCGGAGATTTCATTTTCAATTCCGTTTGAGAAATCAAACGGTCCAGAACTACTTAATTCACCGGAAAGTTCGCAGACGTTAATCTGCGAACCACGGTGATCGAAAGCAATAACAGAAGTTGGAGAAACCGTTCTCTCCGAAGCTAATTCGAGTTCTTTGGAAACCCTAGATTCGCCGGAGTTTAGTGCTCTAAGCTCCTTTGCATGGTGCGGTGGTAAGAGAGGTTGCACAACCGGTAAAGAGAGAGTTTCGGAGAGAGGAACCTGGGAAACGACGGCGGCGACCGGAATGTTGTCGACGGTGATGGGAACAGCTCGGGGAAGATCGTAAGTTAACGGTGGTCCGTCGTATTCGACGGCGAAGGAATATTCCGGCGCCGGCAACATGATTCTAATTTAAGAGGAAATGCAATGAAAGCATGAGAGAAAAAAGGAAATGGAATTGTTTTTGTAAAAGATTATTGGAATTTGCGAGAAGGAAGGATTTGGTGAAAGGAATAATAGGTTGTTTGTTCAGTGGAATGTGCAGTGCTGCTGCATAGATTAGGGAAATGAATTTTGTGCGGGTATGAAGAAAGGGAAAAACAAAAAGGTAATTTTAAGGTAATTTTTTTTATTAACAGTGATTTTTTTTTTTAATTACTCTAATAAAAAGTATTGATATTATAGTTTAGAGTTTTTTTTTTTTTTTTTTGCAACCCTCCAATTGTCGAGAGAAAATAGTATGCTAAAATAGACTTCCATAAAGATAGAGACATAAGTAAAGTCTGATAAAGAACTGTTCTATATTGGAATCAAATTCATGTTTGAACAATTTGTACTTGCTAGAGTTCATTTACAACTTGAGCTCATATGTTATAATTCGGAGTTTGATCAAAGGAGTTTTTCTCTAATAAATAAAAGTGAGGTGTCATTTCTTAATTAAAAAAATTATTTTAAACAAAAAGTTTATATAAATTAAGTCTCACATGCTAAAACATGTCTTAATGTATATTACTCGTCAACGTCTTAACCCTAAACAGAGGAGTTGAACTCAGTCGTTATGATGCATGAATCAACTTCTTCCAAACTCAATTAACCTAGTTATAATTTTTTTTTTAAGGGAACCTAGTTATCATTTGGCAATAATAATATTGTTTAATAATAATGTAGTGATAATGATGTAAGGTGAAGGAATAGGGTATAGTGTAGTAGTGGTGGAACAGAAGTGAAAAAGAAAGGAGAACAGGTTACAGGAAAGTGAAACGGGAAATGTGGAATTGGAATCTTTGTGCTTTTTGTTTGGCGAATGTGGGGTTTGGAGTTGCCCACCACTTTTGTCCTTTTGCATAGGTGAAGTTGGCATCCTATCCTATCCAATCTTGTTTTAATGTCTATTAACTATAATTAAGTATAACTACTCACTCTAATCTTTTGATTAGATTTTTTGTTACAGTACTACATTATTTATGTTACTTTATAAGGTTTTTTCTTTTTCTATACGTCTCTTATAGAAGTGGGGGGAAATCCCTTTCATCTAATTTCCTTTTTGAACCAAAAAAGTGTAGAGTGGCCCAGGTTTTGGTGCTACATATATACTCCATCCGTCCCATATTACTTGACCTAGTTGACTCTGTCTCGTATGCCAATGCACAATTTTAAACTTAAATTTCTTTAATAATCTAGTAGAAAAAATTACGAAAATTTGATATTTTGAAAATATTAATCGAGACGAATCTAACAACATCTTATATGCTATATTTTGTTTTTATATATTGGTAGAAAAATAGAGTCAAAGCATGGTACATGAATAGTGCAAATATTCTAAATAGGTCAAGTAATATGGGACAGAGGGAGTATGTACACATTATTAAACCCAGTCACCCACGAACAAAAAGCACTCCATTACCATGACATGTTCAATTATTAGTGAATGAATAAAGGAATGAAGGATGTGTTAGAATTTTTATATTCTATTGTTATACAGTTTTTAATTTTATTTTTTTATATTAAATCAGTTATTCAGTTTTTTTTATCTCTTTGTAGGGAGCAATTAAGCCCCTCACCAATGGACCACTTATTTTATACCATCAGATCCCTTAAAAGAATTTAAAGGTTCAGATTTGTTGAAAATAAAAAAAGTAACACCTATGCCTTCTCCCACTCAATCATTACTCTTATTGTGTTTTTTGGGAAAATTTTCATTGACGGCAGTTACTGGGAGCAAAGAAACTGAACTCACTCATTTACATGATCATTATTATCTTAAATCTTAAAAAATAAAATCCAAATTTCTTTCAAGTTGAATTTCAACCAAAGTTTCAAAGAAATGAAAGTTTCCAACGAAACTTTGCAAAACTAACCAAATTCAATTTTAATTTCTAATTACAATTGTGAAGTTGTTTCAATTGCAACAATTTTTTCTCTCTTGTTGTTTATTTTGTCTTTTCTCCTCTCCTTTTTTTTTTTTTTTCAAATTGTACCAAAGAAAAATCAAGGGGGCGACGGGAGATTGAAAGAGAGGAGAAATCAAGCATTAAAATAAAAAGGAAATTCATGGGAAGAAGATAATGGAAATGATAAAAGAAATTTAAAAATAAAAAGGTGCAAGGATTGGGTGTGGGAAGATATAAATGTTACTTTTTTATTTTCAAACACATCCGAGCCTTTAAATTCTTTTAAGGGTCCACCGGTGAGGGACTTAATTGCTCCCTCACCTTAGAATCCACCCTTTGTTGTGTGTTGTTATTTTGTTTCTTACGTTTTCCTTTTCAAATGTGCTGTGTTACAACTTACAAGCAATAGTTGCACGTTACTGGATTCTGATTCGACCTCTTGATATGAGTTTTTCACCACTGTGTTGCGTGTGAATCCTTCCTCAATTGGAGTCTTCCGTTTGTCATTCGGGAGTTTCAACTTTTTTTTTTAATGAGAAAATAGATTTTTAATTAGAAACTAAAAATCAAGGCAAAAATAAACAAGGCAAAACTAACCACTCTTACATTATATTTTAACAGAAGTTTTAAGGTAGGAGAAAATACATCAAATAAGTTGCAATTAAAAATTTAGAGAAGAGTGTTCGAGACTCGCTAATAGGTCAACACATCAATTAGCTTCATGATACAAATGACAAGCATATGTTCTCCGTCTAGGGAACTAGAGAAGAGAAAGCACCTCTTAAAAGAGAGATTGGATGAACGCATCACGATATATGAGCCTAATGTAACAATATTAACAACTACCCGAGAATCCATTTTAATTTTTTAATATTCAAGTGACTTGACATATCTATCTCAATTCGAAGGTTAGAGTTTTGCCCATAAAGCATAGCAACATTCAAGTCTATTATAGAAGTAACATACAAACTTACCATGAGAATCTCTAATCAAACCTCCATAAGTAGAAATCCTTAAAGACTTTTTATGAGATCCATCAATATTAATCCTGTAATGATCATGCGGTGGAGGTGTCCAAGATATCTCAATGCTACATCCTATGGAATGAGATTGAGAATCCACACTACAGTTGGAAGAGGAGATAATGAAACTAGCTTGGTTTGAAATCAAGAGAAGTTGATTGTCAAGACTTCCTATTGAACACCAAACTATTTCTATCTTTCCAAAGCACATAAATAGCAACTCCAAAAAAAGTGTGTCAATTGTCACTTGTAGTATCAATATTAGGAGTTGTGACATTCCAATCAAACCATTGATGCAACCCAAGATTGAAAAACTTACTCCAAACATCTTGGGAGATAAGATCATTTCCATAATATTTATGCTTCTTCACAATCTCTTAAACCATGAATAACAGTTTTAGGGTAGTCTCACCACGTATAGGACGTAGTTTATCTCTTGTCATGCATCTATGAATACATTTCTTAATTAGTTAAAATTTTATCATGAGATATTTTCCACAAAAAAGATTTGTACCTGTTTGGACCTTGTCAAGACCAAATGTGTTGAAAAATATCATGGTTTGTTGGAAAGCAATGATGTTTACTATGTGTGGTACAATATGCATATTTGAGAGAAATCTCCATATGTAGTAAGGTTCCATCAAGGAAAGTTTAACTTGTTATTAGACGGATGTTTAATTGTTGTAATCTTCTCACAAATATCTTGAGGGAAAAAGTGATTGAGAACTTCGTAGTTCCATTGACTATCCACAATGTAATAAGAGGCAGTAAATTCCACTTGACCAAGTAGGACCCCATCAAGGAAGAGATTAAGCAAGGGCTCGTTTTCCCGAATCCAATTATGAGAAACTCTTGTGTGAACCAGGACCAAGAAATTTGGTTTGGTCACACATGAGTTTTTGCCTTCTCTCTCTCTTCACAAATAAACAAATACTTTCCATTTTCTCTCTCTTCTCTCTTCTCTCTCTTCTTTCTATGGTTGTGACCAAACCAAATTTCTTGGTCCTGGACCACCCAAGAATTTCTCTCCAATTATATGTCCAAAAGTGAACATGGTGATCATTTTGACTGCACCAAGTTATGTTGCTAGAAACATCTTCCCATACACAAATAAAAATATAAAATTACGTCCAAAGGCAAGGGGTCTTCGGTGTTTCGGTGCAAGGGTTGTATATTGGCGTGAAGATAAATATGGAGGAGAGGGCAAAAAATAAAATGTAAAATATAAAATTTGTTTATCTTCATTTCTTTGCTATTTGGCTATTTGGCATGAGAAAATCATTTTCTCTCCCCTACCTTTATCTTCCATACTTCTCTTAAAACAAACACAACCTATATGAGACCGGATACTCACATTTAATGCTTCATTACATCATAAATGTTAAATGTGAGGGACATCTATCTATACATACTTATATTTTAAACTACATTCTTGCCAATGTGTCATATTTACAAAACACAATTGCTTATGTGTCATATATACAAAACTTCCCTTTTTTTTAATCTAATTCTATTCTATTCTATCTATAAACTTGAGTTATTGTTTTTTTTTACAAGAAACTTGAATTATTGTTGAAATGTTTAATAGATCATAATTTATTGAAGAATGCTAAACAGTGCCTTCAGGGTATCAGTTAATTCTCTCAAAATTATAAAAAAAAATTGATGACGACCATACTCTCTCTGGTCTCATAAAAGTCAAATAAAAAATTAATTTGCATGCCTTAAGAAAAGTAGTTAGTGTCATTTAATTTTCTCAAAGTTATAAAAAAATGCAAGTGTAATTTCTAAATTAGTCTTTCCGTTCTAAATTATAAACAAAAAAATCATTTCACACTTATTAAGAAAACTAAAACATAGTAATTTGTAGTATAATTTCTTGTGTTATTCTTGGAATAAGTTTTATAGAAAGATATAAAAACAATTTTCATTGATTATTAATTATAGAGAAAATGAAAGAGAGAGCAAAATGAATGCAATATGCATTTAATTTCTCTTTGGAAAAGATGATTTTTTGAAATAACATAATTAAATACGATAAAAGTTAGACTTTT
Source organism: Medicago sativa (assembly GCF_051527215.1). Lineage (NCBI taxonomy): Eukaryota > Viridiplantae > Streptophyta > Magnoliopsida > Fabales > Fabaceae > Medicago > Medicago sativa. Next base: position 10,044,505 of record NC_140753.1, read on the forward strand.
TTGCTTATAATTTGGGACAAAAAAATGAGTTTTTTTTCTTCTTATAATTTGAGACAGGGGAGTACCTCATGGGAATTTGTTCCATGAGAAAAAATGTTTTATTGAAAAATAAAATCTACATTAATTGAAGGGTGTTTTAGGAATATCAGCATTAAATAAGATAGAAGTAGTGAACCTTATCTTATATTTGAGAGCATAAAAATATTGTTGTTTATATTTGAGATCGGATGTAGTAGCCAATTTACTACTATGGAGGATAATGTTGCTACTCCATATGGGTTGGTTTACCTGCAAGGACTCCAGGGCATATGTACTTAAGAGTTTTAGGAGAGTCAATATTTAACCACAACGAGAGAATGCACATTTCATAGGAGGCCAAATACCTCCTTCAAAAAAAGGAGGCTAAATATGTTGCGAGAACACCTTAGGGTGTGTTTGGATTGAGAGTTTAGGAGGGGAATGGAGGGGATGACTCATTTTTTTTTTAAAATTACGAACAATGTAAAATGTTTTTTTTGAAGTAAATTAAGTGTTTTTGAAGTATTAAATTATTGTTTATCATGTTGTTAATTCAATTTTTTTAAAATCATTTTATAATGTTTGTAATTTAAAAAAGAAAATCGAACCCTCCCCTCCCTTCCCCTCCTAAACTCTCAATCCAAACACGCCCTTAGTGTTTAGCCTTTTGGATTAGGGGTGCACTTGGAATGAACATTGACCTTGATGGTTATATGAGATGTATTTCTTATTGGATTTTCATAACATATGATAAAATTGAAGTTAGAGATGTGATGATTTCTTCATTGTCTTTCTTTATTGAATATATTTATTGGAGGACAACGCATGAACACACAACAAGGCAATTTTTTATGGCAACAAAGATCTGTTTCATTTTTGACAAGACAATTACTTTCATTCATTCAAAATGCTAAAATAAGTAAAATACAATAAAAAAAACATAACGAGTTAGGCCATTCCTAATCTATATTTTGAGATTATAACTAATAATTACGATAGACAGACACACGCTAATAATACATATTAAACTTGCAGAAGCCAATACAACAACGTATACATGCCAAAATCTTAATCCTAACGATCAAACTAATATCTTTTACATATGATCGAATGTCAGTAAGTAATGATGTGAGATCCACATTCTTTAATACCATCCAACTACAAACAAAGATATTTATAGGTGTTCGCTCAATTCGGCTATAAGTGATCTCTTGTATGACCAATTTCACAAAGATTTGTTTCTTATGGATGATGCATGGGTGACTAGTAATTGAAAAGAGAGGAAAATAGTAGTTTCTAACGCTTGTGGAGAATGTAAGTTTGAGAAATCAACCTTCCATGCACTACCACATAGCTAGCTCTATATGCACATAATTAATTGTAACCCTTGAATATTTACTTCTATCATCATACCAACATTCAACAACAAAACCAAGAGAAGAAAGTCATAATTTACATTTACAATCAAGACAAAAAACTTATGAGTTAGCAATATAAACATGAATTTAACCTCTATACCCCCAAAGACTAACTAATTAATTAACCAATCTAGTACATACATTTGCGCATTAAACCCAGCAACAAATAGTTCCAGTAATCAAATAAAAAAAAAATATGCAACGTCATCTTTCATTCAATCATGAACACAAATGCTAATATCTTCGTGATCCCATTTTTCGCAACGACGACACTCTAGGAAAGTCACCACTACTAACACTAAGCCGTGGTGCTTGTTGGTGAGTCTGTTGTCCGGGGGCCGCATTCTCCTTAACCTTCCAAACCTTAACGGACTTATCCAAACTCCCACTATACAAAATCCACTTTCGCTCGTGTAACATCACATCGAGATCCTTCTCAGCAGCGAGACACTTCACCGGTCCAGTATGTCCACTCAACACCGAGATACATGTATGTTCATTAGTAATCGATCGTTTCCACACACAAATTGCCATGTCAGCAGAACCACTAAACACCAAACTTCCAGCCGCGGCCAAACACAAAACCGCCAATTTATGACCCCTCAAAATTCCACAATGTTCCAAATTCGTTTCACGGACCCAATAATTAACCAACCCATCTGAAGAACCCGCGTATAAAAACGTCCCATCAGAATTTAATGCTAAAGCTGTTACTGCACATTCTTGTTTCAACAATGTCTGTGAAAAGAAATGTTTTGTTCCTTTTCCTTGCATCTCACGCCTCCAAATCTTAACTGTTCCATCAGCTGAACCGGTAAAAACCAAACCATCAAATCCAACAACTAGCGCGTTAACAGCGTCATCATGAGCTGTCACTGATTCTAAACATTTGTAATTTGAAGCACGCCAAACCTTAAAAGTCTTATCCCACGAAGCAGAGTAAATTAATGAAAGATCTTCTGTTAAACTTAAACATGAAATTGCATCATAATGTTTAATCCACAAAACATTACGGTGTCTTCTAACCTCAACATAATTACTCGGTTTCATTGAACATTTGATATAGTTTCTTAGCGTAGGCAATGTCGCGGCTCTTCTATAAGTTTGTTCATTCTTGTTTGAAACTCTCCAAACACGAATTCTTCCATCTTGATGGCCGGTGAGAATCTTCTCACCGGCTATAACAATTGCTTTAACTAAACCACTATTTGATTTAAACCCCGCAAATTCCTTTTGATTCTTCCAAACACGAATGTTTTTGCTATCAGAACCGGTATATAATAAATCTTTTGTCGCTGCAAGAGAATAAATGTGACCTTCTTCGCGAACTAATGAGCCAACAAGAGCTTCTTCGCTAGACGAAGCTTCTTCGTTAACATGCCATGGTGATTTTGATAATGGTGAAAGAGATGCATCATAAGGTGAATTATCTGATGCCATTTGAGGATCTAAATGGGGTGCATCAGTTGTTTTAACAGGGCTGTTTTTTCGAGGATGATTGTCGGAGTTGTAACCGTCAAATTCGTCTTTTTTCAATTTGCCAAATCTTCTACCGTGAACGCTTCCTTCATCCAAGAATGTATGTCCTTTTCTTGATGACCCTGTCATTGCTAATAATGTTGATCAGTTATTATTATTCCTTACTTCCTCTCATGCAAAGTTAAATAAAAGAAATGATAAATTATATATATATAGTAGCTTTGGAGCTGGATAGAATAAAGAGGATAAAGGAAAAAAGAGAAAATAAGGTTTTGTTTGTTTTACATTACATGAAAGGAAGGTTGAGAATAGACAATATGGTTTGGTTTGGTGTAAGGAATGAATGACAGACAAGGTGGTTTGTTAGGCATGTAATTGTGTTATGCCATGTCATGTTGTGTTAGGATTAGGTGATAATTGAATGACTAAACTAGGTAATTGTATAAATTTAGATTTGGAATGAGTCAATGGGATTATTTGACCCGTCTAAATCACATTTGATTTGGTCAATTGACTAAAATTGGCACTTCTTGTATTTTTAGGGTGTGTGATAATTGGCTCCTATTGTTCTTCATGCCGCAAATATTCCCTTCATACTTAATTTGGTTGTCTCATGTTAGAGGATTTGTTTCTGAAAGGAGAATATGTTTCATTTTCAAATATCAATAAAATATTCCCCTCAAAAAAAATATTAATTATATTTCTTTTAATTTTTTATTACGTGTTTCATTCTGAAATACTAATTTCTCTCATTATAGTTTTATATCAATAAAATATATTTTTCCTCTAATGTATCACTAGTTGTGGAGTAGTATATCTTAACTCACTTTAGGAAATAATTAAGCATGTAGCAAGTATAGTCTCATTTTGATATCAAAATAAAAAAGTTCATTTTGTGTGTCCGGATACTCTACAACTACAATATCATAATGACGCGGTTGTACTGTTAGATTTAGAGAGACATAAAAACAAGTTCAATTGGTGAAAAAGTGATAGAAGTGGAACAATAACATTGATAATATCAAAAACGCAAATAGTCATAATTCCAATAAAAACATAATGGAATGATGAGAAATCGAGCATAATATTACGTCTAGTTAAGTTCCTACAATTATTTTTGTCAAAAAAAAAAAAAAAATTCCTACAAGCACTTATGATCCAGTACAAAAAAAATATACTCATGAAAAGTTTAAGATATAATGATAGAAAATGGTCCGATTAGGCATGACGATTTCCAATATTGCCAAAAGATGAAAATAATAGACGTTTTGTTAATCTTTCTATCAAATAACATTGTCAAATGGAGAAAAATATGTTAGAAAATGACTAGTTTATTCTAGATATTTAGATAAAGTGTATTGTTTTGGTATAAGTTATTTTCTTCAAATAGTCAACTAGTAAATGAGGTGAGTAGAGATTGGAAAAATCTTGGTTTCGAGCTTAAAAGTCATGTAACAAACCATGAACATTTTTTTTAGAAGGGAACAAACTATGAACATGTAATTAATATAAATGACCAAATGGAATAAACTAGAAAAAAGATGGAGAAGAAAACAAATATCCACAATAACAAATTACTAAAGAAAATGAACATTGGAAAAACTTCTACTTATGATATACCATAGCTATACTATAACTATGATCAAACTTCTTCAAAACATGGGTTATGCCAACAATTATGATATACCAAAAAGGTCTAACGGCGCAGCTTGTTGCCCGCTTGCCTTCTATTCAAGTGTAAATAATGATATATATATATATATATATATATATATATATATATATATATATATATATATATATATAAATCCTTTGGACATTCTTTAACATTTTCCTTTAAACAATAACATTGCTTTTCGTGGAACAAAGAAACAAGTATCCATAAAATGGCAATGATATTTGTTATTCTTACGATAAAATAGTTTCATTCAATGGCTAATACCCTGCTATTAGAATGATTAAACTATTGGGATTTTGGGTTTAACGGAAAGTGCTAACTAGTTTCTTACAATATGACAGATCAATGTTAGAATTTCAAGTGAGTGAGATATCCATATTTAATATACAATGTGTCTCAAATAAGGTGAGGGAACCTATGGAAAAACAAAATGACTAAACATGGTTTTGCCCATCCACTTTAAGGGAAAAAGGAAATATCAAGCGATTTCTTATGTTAGAAAAGACAAAACCCAAAATTATCTTTTTTTTTTTTGAGAGGAAAAGATTTATAGCATTTCATTACTTAAAATGTGTTCAATACAATCTGGTATAGTAACCAAAATCTGGAAACTAGCTGATAATGTGACCGCCTTAGATAATACATGAGCAACCTCATTTGCTTGTCTCCGAACAAACTCCACACTAGAGTTTTCATAATATAAACCGAAAAGAGTTCTACAATTAAACCCAAAATTATCTTATTACTGCATGGAAATCTCCATCAAAATTCACAATTCAAAATTTCCAATATTATATTCTGGCATGTGATTTATATGTAGCTCAATGGATATTGCTGTAACCTGAAAAAGTATACTATAAAATGAGAAGGACATTAAAAATCTAAGGAGAATCCCCACAAGCCAACTTGGAAAATGAAAACAGCTTACTTTACCCATTGTTTTTCTCCGCTGTTTGTCTTCATCCAAGAGTTATCTTGAATTTCAATCGATTTTAATAATAGTGACAGTGCAAGAATTTTAATAAGATATACGATAGCATCCAAGTAAAATTCCAACATCCTCTAAAAATAAAAATAAAAATAAAAAGTAAATTCCAACTTCCATATCATTCCGTCACTTATTATCGTTTTTTTTTTTAACAAACCTCACTTATCATCGTTAGAAATAATAGAAGACACTTTTTATATTTGTCCGGTTCTTTTTACAGTGATATTTGTATAGCTCTGAATAGTTTGATTTAAGAGTTTTTACAATCTTTTACAGTATAATATAATATATCAATAAATAAAAAGTAACATTACCTCTAAAAAAAGAGTAACATTAATTTATTAGGGTTAGCTATTCTCTCTGTCGTTTTTATATCGATATTTCTTTTTACAAAACTTATTTTACATTGCTTAAATGTGTTATTTTATTGCAAAAACACTCGAATTTATTTTAAAAAAACAAGAAAAATTAACCAAATGATTGAATTCAAATGATTAACGAACTTCAATTAGGATGAATAGGTTAAATGAGCAAGATTTTAAATCCTAATTGAAGTAATCTTCAATAATAATTACTTACATCTCGACCAAACTTCTTCTACGAAAGATAAATTTTGCTCTCTCGTGTAGATTGGTAGAAAGAGTACAATAAATTTTACTCTCTTGTACAAAGAATAAAATAGTGGAGTTTTTTTAGAGGCGGATAATTATGAAAGCAGTTAAAAAAGATTAATGCATATTATTAACAAATTTATTTTTATAAACTATTTTTTTACAGATTAATTTTACAAAACTAAATTAACTACTTTTCTTAACACAGCAAGTTATAATTAAGTTTTATATTATTAAGGGAGCGATTACCTAATTATGAATCATAGGAAGTGGTAATCTGTTTATCTATTGGATGAAATCCCACTAGACAGCCAGCTGAATCACTTTGGTGGTTTTCATGGTAATGTCATGAATCTTATTAGTCCTTTTTGCAGTTGCCACGCCCATGTACTTTTTGTCCGTTACACGTTACTAGTGTTTCTAGCCCTTGTTTGGGAAAAACAACAGGCATTTGCAAAGGAAGATACCCTAAGCTGAGAGTGAAACTACTTCCCATATATCCTGTCCTATAATAGAAAAACAACTGGCCTCACATTTATAACTAAATTATTAAACTATAAAAGGTTGGTGATATCTTTATAAATTTGAAAACATCCATTAGCCTCAGCAATTTTCAACACTCTAGCTTAAACAAAAAGAGAAAGAAAAATGGCTTTCGTAATTTCCAGAGCTGAATCAGAGACCAAGAAGGTTGGCCTTGATCACCAGGAAGACAAGAACTCTGCAAGAGATAGTGCTATCTCAAGTGAGCTCCATTTGAAATCGTCTTTGTCGTCCAAATCCTCATCACAAACCCTGGACAAAGAAGTAGTCCTCCGACGCATTCGCCATCAGAAGTCCCTAAACAGAATCAAAAGTATTTTTGAGAGTTTTCAGGGCTGCTCGGCTTCAGCCCAAGAACAGAAGTGGCTCCAACAAGATGATGTTTTTTCTTCACCTTAAACATATGCAAGCCACTAGTTTTCAGATATGAGCAATATGCCTATCGACTTGTTGCTAAATGGCTTCTAATGTTATTTTTCCAATTTATGTGCCATCATGTATCAGGTTGACCATCACAAAATATTGCTTACAATTCAAATTATTTGTCGTTTAAGGTTTTTTCACAATGATTCGAACAATAAATAACTTAATAATGGAACAATTTCACTAAATTGCTCACGAACATAATAGCCATGTTACTATAGCTTCTTCTTTACTACTGTGCACACCACCCCTCCCCCTTTTATCAGTGTTATCATTCCCTTCTCTGAAAGTATTTCAGGGTTTGGAGAGGGAGTTCTATGTGGCAAAAACACTAGTGCATAATCAACTTCAACTAACATGGATTATATAGTAATGTTACAATTTAGTCCAGTACACCGACAGAAGCAGCAAAGACGATTGGTTAAAAATACATGTTGCAACATTGACGCCTCACCTTGGCCAAAAAAATCTATAAATTTATAAGGGAATAAAAATCCTCATTTCTGGCGTATGATCCCGGAACTGGAAAGTAGACGTAATGCTTGGTTGGAATTCTTCAAAACAGCAGACGATCTTGGAACTGACATTTTCCTTTCTTTCAAGAAATCCAAGGCAGTCTTTAAGCATTCAGGAGGAGCTGGTTTGCTCACAATAATAGGTTCAGAACTGCAAATCACAAAGGAAATATATATAACTACAGGATTAAAAGCAGCATGAAAGCATAATTATAATTGCATAGAAATAGATAGGATGAAAACCCTACTAACCCTGAATCCTTGGATTTTCTCTTCCTTGAAGTGGTAGCCTTTAATTTATCTTCCTCCTCATCAGTCTCAGTTAATAAATTTTTTCTACAAACAGATTATAGCCTCTTAGAGATTTATCTAAAGAATCAAGCGTAGTTAGATAAGAGAGAAAGAGAGGCCAATCATTACTTCTCCTTAGCTGCAAGCATTTCAACAATGCTTTTGGGAAGAAATCCCACAGCAGTGTTTGGTTTTTGCTGAGATTCAGTGTTTGGTTCTTGCTCAGATTCAGTGTTTGATGTGTCCCTAGATTTTTTAGTAGCTTTGGATGGTCGAGGTGTTAAATTTTGAGCCCATTTTCGCCGACGTTCTTTCTCTTCAATATTAACCCTGCCATGTAAAGTCATATTAGACATCACTATATGTGGTTGTTATGCATGAGTCCAAAATAAAGCCAGGAGAGCGTGCAATTGGATCTTAACCCATAATTATGCAGTATAAGAGAGAATAAAGGAATGTTGCTATTTGCAAAACAACAGATCAAAAGCCATATGCTAGCTACACCCATCTGTGCCATTCAGCGGTTAGCCCATAATAATTTATGAAACTAACGACATCCTGAGATAAGCACTATCTCTCATCTCATGAATGTTTTTGATGAAAAACCTTTTCATATGTTCCAGTGTTGTTAAAATTTAAATAACAGCTATAGTGGCGCGGTAGCATAGCAGAATTTGAACAAATCACTATCGTTCTTCAATATGCTATTTAGTACGAATATTTGTGAAATAGTGACTCTAGCAGCGCTATAGCACAGTTGAGAGAACTTGACCAGAGCACTATTTTTTGCGATATGCAATTGACAACACTAAGATATTCACTGATCAGATCTCATATTGTTCAAATTTACCAAATCTTTTATCAAAATTCTTAAAAAACCATTAAGCACCGTAGTGCCAACCAATTAATAATCAGCAAAATGAGACACTCACATAGTCACATCTTTCTATAAAACAATGTTTATGAATGAGTGAATTCACTCAGTTAGCATTTTCTATCCCTACTCAAACCCGAGATTATCCAATAATCTATCAATGTTAAAAAAAGTTCTGCCAACGTAACTAATGTTGTCGATCACAAACAACAACGGAAAATAGCAGACTGTTAAAATTCCACCATGCAAAAGTGCTAAAGTGCAACAATATCAGCAAATTAACAACATTTTGTACTGAATAGTGTGTGGCATAACAGTAGCAGTTTATCCAAATTCCGCTACGCTATAACTGCAATATAAAACACTGCAAGACCTGAGCAGCCACATCAAGATTGATCAATATCTTAGTGACTGCAGTACAGCTAAAAATTCTCTGAATTATAAAGTACCCCAACAAAAATAAGATTGAAAACTTAGTAATTTGTATTGATGAATTTTTAAACAACCCTAGTTACTTTACTCATTGCAAAAACAACATCACAGAAATTCTCAAATTTTACTTCCAATAACTTAAATTAACCTCATAACTAAACCTGATTTTGTTTTCCTTTTTAATCTTTCGAATCTCTTCGTCTAGCTGAATACCCTGCAATACACACTCTTAGATTAAGTATTCATACTTAAAATAACCTCAAAAACAAAACAAATTAAAGATTGTAAATTCGATTTGATTCATTGAAACAAATAAATTGGAATTGGAATTGGAAAATGAACTGAAGAAACCTGTTCAGCTGTGAATTCCTCAGGGGCATCAGAATCGTTGTCTGACATGGATGCGATTTTGATTATCTCTCTCTTTTTCACTTTCGTAATCGATTCAGAAAATTTAGGGTTTAAGCAAATTGGCACGGGTTTTGTGTTTCTGCCATAGCCGTGAGTTTTTTTTTTTTTTTTTGCACGATGAAGACAAAGGCCCAAAGAAGAACTAAACGGGCCTCGTGACTGAAATATTCGTGAAAATTTCTTTTTAGCCCCCTCAAATTTCTAAGTCCCCTCGAATTTCCGATTTTACCCTGTCAAGCACATCCGTTACATAATTACCGGTCGCGCTCCTTATATATATATGATAGAACACGGTTGTTGTACTTTTCCTCTTTTGCACTCAAGTTGAAATTTCTCCTAAACCTTGCGGTTTTTCAACGATTTTGGGTTTTTTCATCACATTCATTCCAACAAATATGATCAATCTTAACTCAACTGCGATCAATTAGCATGTAAAGCTTACTTCTTCCTTTTACATTCAGTTTTTGCATAGTTTTTCTGGTTTTTTTTGTCAATTAGAGCTTCCATGAGTTACCTCTCGAACCCACTTAGGGTGGCCTAATGATGTTGGCTTGAGACCTTGAAATAAGCTCCTCTCAATCAAAGTCTTAGGTTCGATTCACCCCGGTGAAAATTTAGTGGGCTAGTTTGACTTCTTTAGCAAAATAAAAACAACTTGATAAAGTTTTTGGTTTTCTCTAGACCTACCACTTAGTTCCCACTCAAGATGCAAACTTAGTCTCGGAACAAAAGACCATTTTTAATGATTATCAAACTTAAAAAATCTTCCAAAATGCCTTACATGGTAGTTCGATTTTTTTTTTCCACACAAACATCATAATTATTTTGTCTTTTATAAACGGTAAAACCTGCTTTATATTGGATGTGATGAATCTTTTTGGAATGAATTTGGAACATATTTTTCCTTTCATGGAAGGCAAATTTATATTTGTAGCTCCACACGGGCAATGCATCATGTACGTTGCATCTGTCAAATGCAACTTGAGATTCGACGATATAAGTGGTGATAACTTATCATCATTTTGAACTGCTTCTTGTAATTTATTCAAGAAATAAAATCTAATATTTCCTTGGTTATTTCTTACGAAAGGAAGCAAGCATCTGCAATTCAATTATGGTATAACAATCCACAAACAATTTTTCCAAATTCACATTTCATTTCTTGAACTCTAAAAGCTAACTCATAAATAACTCTCTACCTTGTGTCACATGTTGTCTCTTCTCATAAAGGTATATCCTCCTCAAAACATTTTCACTAAGAGGGAAGACTAAAAGATATTAAAGTGGCAATGTATAAAACATGTGTTCATGCAACCTTCTCATTCACTTACTTACATAGTCACAAACTATCAATCGTGAAACCTCATCAACCATTGATATATTGTGTATCGTCGAATCTTTCTTCTTTTTACATAATAAACATGAAGCAAGCTTCGGAGGTTGTTCTAGTTCAACAATATCACGAATCTTCTGAAAAGATTTGCAGACAGGGTTGCAATCATTCAACATATTTTTGAGATTTTTCACCAATGAAAGATCAAAACCCTCGCTGGATTTACAAGCATAGGCAAATGAACAACAAAATTAGATGTTATAAAACTAAAATTAATGACATCGTAAAGTATAAACCATTAAATATTATAGTCCCTTAAAACAATTAAACAAAAATTGTGAGTAACGTACCCAAAACTGTTAGTTTTATTATGAATTTCCTTTTGGTTGTCATAGACGTGCCCATAAAACAATTAAACAAAAAAATGTAATGAACGTTTAAATATTATGTCTCATAAATATTTAAAGTTTTAAAATTCATATGCAAACCGACTAAAATTGTTCAATTGAAGTAAAAAGAAAAAATAAAGAAATAAGTCAAGGCCACCAATTTAGTTTTTTCTATTTAATAAATAGTTAGTTTTGTCAAAAATAAAACATAGAATTCATTGTTTTATACATTCAGATTTATCAATCAAAAGATGTAAAAATTTCTTGAAAAAATCGAAGTAACTATTTTATACATCTGGATAAATCCTATCCAAAACTGGTTAATTTGAAAAGAGTCAAATTCGACAAAAAAATTGAGTGAATTTTAGAGTGAATAGCCAAATACCCCCCGAAATTGCAAGGGGCGTCAATTACCCCCCTGTAGTTAACGAAATATCAATTACCCCCCTGAAATTGATAAACGTTAGTCAATTACCCCTCTCCGTTAATTTCATCCATCCAACATGCTGATGTGGCAGTTAACTGCCCACGTGGCACTGCCACATGGTCAGAAAAGGCATGCCACGTCAGAGGGGGGTAATTGACTATAGGGGGGTAATTGACTATTTTTTTTTTTGAAAAAAATCTGATTTTTTTTTTTTCTTTCTGGTTTCTTCATAATTTTCTACCATTATTTTCTTCATCTCCTCTCATTGACCACCTTAGGATACAATGATAATGATTGTGTGGCAGGTTTTGAAATTGAAAACAATGATTTGATTTTGTTCAACAAATCAAAGATTTCAGGTAACAATCTAACAGAACCCAACTCAACAACACCAAAATCAGTAGGTTAAATGGTCAAGGCCAAAAGAAGTACATAGAAGCTGGAGAAATATAAGCAGAAGCTGGAGAATTGAAACTGTTTCGAATTAAGCAGTTTGCTGCTACAAGAGATTAAGCTGTTCCTGCATGGCATTGTGATGATTATATTAAGAATGGTAAGATTAAGTTGTTGTATGACTAGTTTTACAAGTGATTAAGCACGTTTGGATAGATGGATGGGCTGAAGCTTGGGTTGAAGTTGAGTGGGTAGAAGTGCTTAAACTGTAAATAAGCTGTTTTAGGAAGTTTAACTTTAAGCTTAATTCTGTTGATGATTGCTGGGTGTTAGAGGCAACAATTTAAGGAATCACGAGTAGTGACAAGTTGTTAAAGTGTGGTAATAAGCTGATTTGGCATGGGAGTTGAGTCATAAGCTAAAAATTAGAGCTTAAGCTGCTGAACGAACCAGAAGTGCTTAAGTGAGCAAGAATCAATTTTTGAGAGGGAAATGTTTATATATGCTGATTGGTTAGAGCAAGAGTGGAAATAAAGGAGTTAAGCTGTTTTGGGAATTGGCGGAAGCTATAAGCTGAAGCTTATGCTGTTTGCAAAAGCTTCCAGAAGTAATTAAACTGTCAGAAAATAATGGTAGAAAATTATGAAGAAAGCTCTGGCACCAAGAACAACTCCAACCATGCTTTTCTATTCTTCATTCCATATCATGCGCCTTATTGATCCCATCTCAAAAACAAAACTAACCAAGAATCAAAAATCAAATTTTGAACATACCCTTTTGCTGCAATCACAAAATAATGGTAGAAAATTATGAAGAAACCAGAAAGAAAAAAAAAAGAAAATCAGATTTTTTTCAAAAAAAAAAAAAATAGTCAATTACCCCCCTATAGTCAATTACCCCCCTCTGACGTGGCATGCCTTTTCTGACCATGTGGCAGTGCCACGTGGACAGTTAACTGCCACATCAGCATGTTGGATGGAGGAAATTAACGGAGGGGGGTAATTGACTAACGTTTATCAATTTCAGGGGGGTAATTGATATTTCGTTAACTACAGGGGAGTAATTGACGCCCCTTGCAATTTCGGAGGTATTTGGCTATTCACTCGTGAATTTTATGAATGTAGGAGAGGAGAGATTTTCTTTCAAATGTAGGGACATGAAAACAGATAGTAATATATTTCCCTTAGTCAAACATTGTATGATTTGCCTTTTGTTGACTATACATAAAGCGTTACATCCACTAACAGGTAATTTCCTATCAAGACAAGGGCTTTTAGTGCAAAAGAAAATTCATCCAGGGGCATATCCGCCATTACACACATAAAAAATCAAATAAACATGTCGATGTACACGCATTTTCCATTCTAAAATCACTGAACATAACCCACCAAACATGTGTGAATGAGTCGAAGTTTCTTCTCTCTACCCTACAAATACAAAAATAATACAACTTGTTCATGTTACTTCTTCCTTCTATTGTTTTCAAACCAAAATAATGAACTTTATGTTAACCTGACACAAGTCACAATTCATTTTCCATTTTCGTACTACAAGAAGTTGTGCTGAATTTACTCCTCCAACTGCTACATGAATATTAATTTCAACCTTAGCATAACAACATTTAAAGGTATGTGTGCATATTTATGCCTAACAATAATACTAATTCAATTTTTCAAATTTTTGTTACCATTATTAATGTCACTGATTATTTTTTCTTCTAGTATGAACAAACATTAATTAATATAGATGGCTACCCAACTAAATATTTCACAAGCTTTAACTTCTCATTTAATCCATCACCTCAAAAAATAAACATCACTTTGATTATATTTTTCTTAGTATCTTTATAAAGATCATATTTTTGAACTAAACTCTATTTTTTATATTCTTTTCAGGGTAATGATCTTGATCAAAGATTACCAACTTCAAATTCTTCAATCATCATCTCAAAAAAATGTTTCTTCATCTTCATCTTCATCACATGATAAACTTTCTCATCATGATCATAACAATCTTCTTATTGAGCAAAACAAGAGCACAGAACAGCAACAATACAAATTGTTTGAATCGTTGTGGAGATGAAATTCTTCAATATCCTTTTGGAATCTCTGAAGGTTGTGGAATCAAACTAAACTGTACCGACAACAAAGTCCAAATTGATGAGTTTCTGATTCAAAACTTAACAAAAAACAGTATATTCATCTATCTTCCTGCAAAATGCAACCGTAGTATTGCATCTATTCGACCACTTTTCAATGATAATTTTGCTCCAACAAGAAACAATAGTTTTCTAGTTCAAGATTGCTCAGCTTCTTTAGGTGGATGTGTGATTCCAGCTTCAAGTTTTGTTGGAAATCAAATTGAAGTTGAAAGCTGTGATAGCAAAAGTAGTAATATTAGTTGTTTTACTCAACAATATCATGAAGGAGATGTTGATGTTTTGAGTTATGATGAATTGAATAAGACTAAGTGTAACTATTTGTTCTCAGCTATTGCTGTTGAACAGAACAAAGAAATTTCTTTGCAGTTTCAAGCTATTGAATTAGGGTGGTGGCTTCAAGGTTCTTGTCAATGTTCTAACAATGCTACTTGTTCAAGGGTAAGTTTGCAAGGAAATGGTTCTGGATTTCGGTGTCAGTGTGATGATGGTTTCCGGGGAGATGGATTTGCTAACGGCACCGGTTGCCGGAAAGGTCAGTTTAATTTTTTTTACTATGTGCATGTTTAGTATCACGGTGGCTTTGCCAGAATCACGATAACAAACCACATATTTTTGTTTTTACTTATTTTATGTGTTTTTTAGAAATGGGATTTGTTTTATTATTATACTTTGATTCTTGTTCTTAGAATAATTATAATGCTGCATAAAAATAATGATTATGATGCTTTATGACAAATTGGTTTGGTGCTTCTTTATTTTATGGCCATTCAAGTTGCTGCACTTCAATTCTGTGTTGTAGAAAAAGAAAGATTGCACTTTTGTTCAAGTTTGCTAAAAAGCTTAGTCAATTTCAATACAGAAGAGCAGTCAATTTCGTCTGCTAAAGAAATATTATCTTAAAAAACTGAATTTAAAGATGCAAATTTAATACTGTATTTCTTTTAGCCTTTTTTCATTATAATTTTAATTAATTTGGGGTTGATCAAAAGGTTGGTTTGTGATTTTGTTAAGGCTCCCCTTATATGGAAGTTCTGTTTCTTTGCTGGCAAACTAGGACTTGTATCATATTGTCAAGTAGTAGTGGATCTTTATATTTTTTATAAGCAAATTCGTGGGAAAAAGAATTTGTTAGTAGGAATATCAAACTTTAAACAAAAATAATATAATATTCATTTGGTGTTTCAATTTTCAACTCATACCACTAGAGCTATTACTTTGAAAATGTAGTGGACCTCAATTGATAGATAAAGATCAGCAACTCTTATTTTCAGATGCATTTTAAAGTCCATTTAATGAAATTAGAGCATAAGCTAGCTAGCTGTCTTAGTGCATGTTTGAATTTGTGTTAAGTTTGACCGGTTGCGGTGAGTCATAGTAATTTTATAAAAGTTACAGTTTAAAGTATAAAATTATGACGCGACTATGATTTCATCAAACTGACGATCATTCCAACCATCAAAATCATTCTATTGTGAACGTGCTTTTCCAATGCGAAGTTTTGTCCCACAAATGTTCCACACCAAACTTTTCCTTTGTGACAAGTAACAAACTAGTACTCCCTCCGGTCCTATTTATAAGAGAAAATTGGGTCAACAAAACTCAATGTATCTAGACTGAATTTATAACCAGATACATTAATTTTTGTTGACTCAAGTTTCTCTTATAAAGAGGATCGGAGGGAGTATATTTTTTTAGTTTGTGGACCTTGAGGGTCCCATTAGGCTCCTTTATTTTGAGTTGATACATGGAAGTAAAGCAACTATTGATTGCTTGGTTTCCTTCTTAATTCTATGCATACCACCTTTGATGCTTCTAGTAATGAAATTCATTGTCATGGAAAAGAGGATGAGGATGTATGCGAAATGAATGTATCATGTACTCATGCGTGTTCTTATCTTGTCTTGAATTAGTTGTTTTTGGTGTGCTATTTGTTTTGAATGGGAACCTATTAACAAAGAAAGAATCCTTCAAAAGTCAACATCAGTGGCTGCACATGTGTGGTAGCTAAGAATAAGATTGCCCTGAATTTTTTTAGTATTGATGGTGGTCAAAAGAGAGAGGTGGTGATACATTAACAATAATAGGAGTTAAGAGTTAGGGCATGACCTTATATAAATATTAATTAATGTGATTACTTCTAAACTTTAAGCATGAGGACATCACCGACAGAACAACTTTGTTACCTTTTCATACTTTGCTGACAGAGGAAATTGAGTCTCATTCGAGTTTCTCAATTAAACAAAATAAACATCTAACAAACATACTAGTAAGAACTAAATGTCAAACGTTTGCTGAGCTGTGCCACGTTATTTGCATCAAATTTATACTTTACATGAGTTTGAATATTATCTTATTTTATTTAAAATGGTTTTTTATTAAATTTTTCTAGAAGTATTTTATCAAAAATCTTAAAAAGTTAATCAAAACTAAACATACATTTTGTGATCAATGGATTGTGTGAAGTTCTTTTTGACTTATTCAACAAGTAACATTTTAGATACTGCACATTCAAGTCATCCAAATTGGTTGGTTAAAAATAGCTATTGATGTAACAGTGATTAATTATAATATTTGTTGGTCTGTTCCTTTAGTAAATATTGAAATCTTTTTAACAATTTGCCTATGGTTGCTTTGTCTCAGCTCCAAGTTGTAGTGCTTCAACAATAACATCCGGGGGATGTGGGAGTGCAACTAAAATCGGCGTTGTTGTCGGAGGTATAACCATTACTTTCATTCCTCGTATCGATGTAAATAAGTTTGATTATTGCTCCATGAATAATTTTGATTAATGTTACATGATTGTCACATTTAACAGCGGTTGTAGCCGGAGTTGTGATCGTGGCTGCTCTCATTCTTATATGGTACTGTGCCAGGCGCCGTTTTACTTGGTTGAGAAAACATACCAGAGTAAAGCGCCTACTACGTGAAGCTGCTGGAAACTCTATTGTGCCTCTCTACGCTTACAAAGACATAGAAAAAGCTACAAATTCTTTCTCTGATAAACATATGCTGGGAACCGGGGCTTTCGGTACAGTCTATGCTGGAAAACTTCACAATGATGAGTATGTTGCAATAAAGAAGATAAGGCATAGAGACACCAATAGTGTTGATCAAGTCATGAATGAGATCAAGCTCCTTTCTTCGGTGAGTCACCCGAATTTGGTTCGCCTCCTAGGTTGTTGCATTGAGGAGGGAGAACAGATACTTGTTTATGAGTATATGCCACATGGAACACTTTCTCAACATTTGCAGAGAGAGAGGGGTAAAGGTCTTCCGTGGACAATACGACTCACCATTGCTTCTGAAACTGCTAATGCTATAGCTTATCTCCATTCTGCAATTCATCCTCCAATTTACCACAGAGACATAAAATCCAGTAATATACTCTTGGATTATAACTACAAATCTAAAGTAGCTGATTTTGGACTTTCTAGGCTAGGCTTGATGGAGACGTCACATATTTCAACTGCACCACAGGGGACTCCAGGTTATGTGGATCCTCAATACCACCAGAATTTCCATCTTTCTGATAAAAGTGACGTATACAGTTTTGGAGTGGTTTTGGTAGAGATAATAACTGCGATGAAAGTGGTTGATTTTGGCAGACCTCAGAGTGAGATTAATTTAGCAGCACTTGCTGTTGATAGGATTAGGAGGGGTTCTATAGATGAGATTGTAGATCCCTTCCTTGAACCAAATAGAGATGCTTGGACTCTATATTCCATTCATAAGGTGGCTGAGCTTGCATTTAGATGCCTTGCTTTTCATAGTGACACGAGGCCAACTATGATGGAAGTTGCTGAGGAGTTGGAGTACATCAGACGCCGTGCATGGCAAACCATGGAGGAAGCCATATGCTTGGGTTCATCGGTTGGATCTGCGAGTTCATCACCTCGCTATGGAAGTGAGAAGTCGGTGATTGGTATTAATTTGAAGAAAGTTGGGCAAGAGAGTGAGGGATTGATTGTTCCACCCAAGCATGAGAACTTGTTGCAGTCTATGGAAATGGAGGTGAAGGACAGCTCCCCTGTATCGGTGCATAATCCTTGGTCGAGTGGACCGAGCTCACCTTCAACGAACAGCTTGTTGGGAAACGTCGTTCGGTGACATAAGCCTCCAGCAATGTGAATAATACTAAAGCCATATATATATATAACAGCTTTATTTTCTCTCTCAACTGTCATTGATATAGATATTTTTATGTGTGATTAAGATTCTGGTTTACTAACAATTTCCAAAAGCTTATATGCAAAAATAATCAGCAGTAGATATACAAAATTTTCTATGCAGACAAGATGTAAACCATGAATAGTTATTATATATTAAGCGGACAATTTTCTATTAAGCAAGAACACCTTTGTTGCTTATTGCTTTTTATTTTCCCTCTAAAATATACTATCTCTATTAAGAGGACAATGTTTCGAAATAGCACGTGGCTAAAAGTTTCAGCTATGTTACTTCTGGAAGGTTATTTTAAAATTGCTGAACCAGAAGGCATAGGCACATAGACCCCTAGAACTGGAAGATTATACAAAGAAAAGTGCCTGTAGTGAGCAGCAAAAGATAACCACTCGATTGAGACTTGCGTCTTTAAAATTAATACAACTAATCATTTTATCAAGAATCGTGCGCAACTCATATAAGAAGTTTATAATGAGACGAAGGGAGTAATATAAGTATCTCAAGTTTTTAAACACATCAGTATAAGTCATTTAAATTTCATAGTTGTGGGTTCTTAATTCTAACCGAAGCAGCACAAGAATTTTGTTTACACTAAAGCAGCAATTTCTGAGTGACCAAGAGTTTCGTGAATTTAGTATTGGACGGTAGACAGATATACATTGTTTAAACATATCAGTACAATGAGTAGAGTAGCAAACTTATAAACATTGAAGTGCTGTATGAAAATAGACATTTGAACTAACAATTGCCATTGATATCTGGTTTTAGATCCTAATCTATAACAGGCTTGTACAATGTTCATAATTTGTCTGACGAAATGTTGCTCATTGACAAATCTAACAATTTACTGTAAAACAGTAAGAAGTAAGTATTGTATGTTGTTATCTAACCATGACTTCTTGGATCAACAACTTGATGCACCTTTCTTGCTTCAGCACTAGAATATTGACCCACAACACGTGCATGAGGCACCGATGTTTCACCACGAGCAAGCGCGTCTACATTTTCAAGCAAGTACTGTCTTGGAAGTCTACCTACTACATTGCCCTCTTCATTCCCTTCTTTATCAAGGAAAGCAAAGTGTGGAATACCCTCAACACCGAACTCGTCAAGCTCTTGCTCCCACTTCGTGTTATCCACATTCAACATCACAAAGTTCACTTTATTCCTGTTTTGAGAAGTAAAATGGTGTCAATATTGAAAACTAGTACACACCAAAAATCATAAACTATATCAACCTTTTATAAAGTGTAGGTAATTAATTTTCCCTCAAAATAAGGTATCAAAAGAGGTGATAAATAAAAATGATTACTTGTATTGCTGCTCTATTTTGTAGACATCAGGAGCTAATTCCCTACAAACTTCACACCAATCTGCATAGAACTCCACGACAGTAGGCTTCCCATTCGAAAGAGCCTGGAACAAGAAACATCCAAAACCAAAGTACAAACACTATCAGAAAATATATAGCTGATAAAATGTAACAATAACAACCTCAAATTGTTCTTCAGGAAGAAAAAAAAAAACCTCAAATTGTTAGGTATCGGGTTTTGGCCTAAGCCCAACTAATGTTCTAAATAGGGGAGTTGGTTACATTTGCTCACGTGGCTAGTTTGTTAGAGGGGAATGCCAGTTATATGAAGGACATGGATAGCAATAGAGGGGCATTCATTACTTCTCAGTTACGACCTTAGAAGATTTGGGCAGAGAAAGTCATTCCTCTGAAGGAGCAATGCTTTGTGGTTAGTTAGGGATTTTCTTCCCAACTGCATTTTATCTTCTTCATCAATAATACAACCCTCTTTTCATCATTCCATGCATTATGACTCTTTCCATTATTATTTTACTCTGTCAAATTTTAGTTTTGCAACACATATGAACTTAAAAAACCAGGTGAGTAGATTAGAAACATATAATTGGATACAAGAAATTACCTTTCAAACCATTAGTTTTTCCATTTAAGATTGTCACTCTTCACTTCTTCCCCTTCAAAAGTGAATAATCACTATAAGGCCAATAAATCACGCCTTCAAAGAAAGACCCTTTTTTCAGTGACAGAAACAGTTAGGTTTTGTGCACAACCAACCCTGATTAAGCGTATCTTTTGAATTGACTTATTTGAGCTTATAACTGTTGAGTATGGCTCATACATACACAGAAGAGAGGAAAGGGGCGGAGAAGGAGCTGAATTAGTGAGCGTTGCAATGCTCCCACCACCCCTGCCCTTGTGTTTGGCCCAATTGTTGTTGGGGTGGCGACTGGGGGGTGCAGGGGGCGATATTCCCTGTGATACAGTTCAGGGGTATTGTTGTTAACTGAACCGAAGTATTATATATATATATATATATATATATATATATATATATATATATGGGTTTTGCTAGAAGACACCTTTTGTGAAGGTGTCTTTTAGCAAGTTACTCTATGAGCATTTGCGAAAAGACACCAACTTACTTTTATGAAGGTGTCTTTTAGCAAAGTTATAACTAAAAAGTGAAAATCACACCTTGAGGTGTGACTTGCTAAAAGACACCACCAAAGGGTGGCTTCTAGCAAAACTATATATATATATATATATATATTGGTTGTAACCCACTAAACCATAAATCATGAGCAATAAACGGAATTATAGCCGTTCTATAGTCGCAGAGGTAGGCACCAGTGACCGAACTGCGTGAACAAAGATCGTGTCTCATTGTCTTTCGATTTTCGTTTTTTCTTATACTTCTATACTGGTTGTTATTCTAACAATAACATAAGCACTTCTAAGTCTATTTGAGAGAGCTTGTCAAAACAACTTATGATATGTCCATAAGCTGTCTTCAGCTCATTGACAGCCTGTTTGGATTAGGTTATCTGAGCTCATCTACTAGCACAAGCACTAGTGCAATTGTGGGAGTGCTTATGGAAACAACTTATGATATGTCCATAAATAATTTTCACCTTATATCAATAAGTCCTTCAGAACAGCTTAGTAAAACAGATTAATAGTTTAATTATGTTGAAACCAATTTGACTTTATTTTATCAAGTTATACATAATGTAAAAGCACTTATATGATAAGAATTAATGCTATAAGCCGTTAATCCAAACAAGTTCAAGATCTTCTTCAAGATACCTGTTCATAAGGCAATGCAACAGCAGAGAGATCTTTCAAAGAAACACCAAAATCCAATCTAGCAAATACGAAAAGTCCCAAAGCTGCTAAAGTAGAAGCAATAGCGATTTTTCTGTTGATATCTTTACTTGGCAATTGAGGAAGACCATTAGAATCAACGGCTGAACTTGTCGTGGGTTTACTGCTACTAGTGCTAGGCTCAACCACCACTTTTATTTCCTGTGTTTGATAAAGATCATTAATTAGTTAAAAACGAAGTTAATCAATGAAATGAAATAATTAATTAGTTAATCAATTATAGAAGTAAATAATAATAATAATAATGGAAATGTTTTTTTTTTTTTACCGGTGTTGTTGAGGTAGTGTTATCTTTTTCGTTATGGTTTGGGTCTGTTTGGGAAGCTAAGGTGAGGAATCTGATGCGACGGTGGCGAGGAGGATATAGGGTGAATTTTTGAGAAGGTTGAAGATGAAGGCATGGTTGGAATCTATGGAGACCGATTGGATTTAAAGATAGACGAGCCATCCACGGGGGTGTTCAAAACAAATATCTTTGGTTGCTTGGTGAAGGAAGTAGCAGTAAGCAGGGCATAACTTGCACTTCATTCCAACTGCCACCGCTATAATAAGAAAAAAGAGATATTTTCTTTCAAAAAAAGAGATAATTAAAATAATAAAAAGGATATACATTATCCATTTAATTAATTTAGGATTAAATATGTTTTAAGTATATACATGTTCTTTCACACAAAAAATACTACCTCCGTTTTTTAAACTCTTGAAATTTTAATTTTATATTCAGTATTTATATTGCTCTATGAAACCTAAATATTTTAAAGGTTCACGTTAACTCGTGTCCTAAGGGCACAAGTTAAGAAGTTAGAAAAATAATTAATCAATAAACACACAAGTTAAAGAGATAAAATTGAAAGCTTTCAAAATTAAGAATACATAATTTTTAAGATTTAATTTTTACTTTTGATTTTTTATCTTGTATCTTTATGGCACAAGTTAACATTTTGGAGAAATGTTTGCATCAGACATGTATGAGATACCTCGACAAATATGTGTGAATGCGTGTCTTAGAAATTCCACAATTCGTATTTCATAAACCATCCTTCCTTCGTCCTCCTCATAGAAGCTTGCTCGTCTTCTCATCTTAGCATCGAGTCTCCTTTTCATCCCTTACATCTCAACCACTAGTCAATGACTTCTTAACACATTGTGAGTATGTCCCTTAAAACAAATTTACCATCATGGTGTTGTCAAAAAAGGTCCCTTAGATATCGGCACTGTGTTGCTTCAAATAGTTATGTGATTATTCTCACTTATATGTTGTTCAAAGTTTACTCTTCGCTTCAATGTAAAACTTCTAGTTTACACTTAACACACAAACAACTCGCACTTTCTCTAGCAAAAAATCACATGTTTGAAAGTCTTTTACCTTTGTTTTGGGGTATATTCAAATCCGGTATTGTAACTTACACGCATTTTTTGTGTGTTTTGAGTTGATAAAAATATTTATGATGAGATAGATGAATTGTCTCAACTTAACGGTTATTTTTCTAGTTGAATGAGATCATAAACTGGTAACCAAATTAAGTGAGAAAATGCAACTCCCATTCAAGGTGCTATCATGGGATTGCCTTTTTTGCTGTCCTAAACCAAGTTGATCAAAATGTATGTATTGTATTAGACGGAATTAGTTCATACATTCTACTAACAAGCCAATTGTTATAGCTCTGACATAAGATGCATTCATATATCACATAATCATACAGCCACAAAAATAAACACTAAAATGCATTAGTATGTAGAAACACAAAATGTAGGCACATTCTTACAATTACAGAGTTATTGCATGATCACTTTTCACACAAACATACAAAATTGAATTGAATTCTAATAAACTAAGACTATACTGTCACGAGTCATGACTTAGAACCTTCAGGCCCCAAAATACCATTCACCACCGCCGAAGCAACCAAAAGACCAAAAACCTCTGCTCCGGCCACCACAATCGCCTGTGCCAAACTCCCAAGCCCCACTCCCGCCTCTATCTCCTTCTCCGCCTCCTCCAATCCTACTTCCGCCTTCTCAAGTCCTTTCTCCGCCGTCTCCAATCCTTTCTCCGCCGATTCAAATCCTTCCTTCACAATCTCCTCAGCTTTTTCTTCTGCTTTCTTCAAACTCTTCCGTATCCCGAACAGAGGAATATCCTGCGCCATAGACACCGATTCCCTTGCCGTTAAAGCAGTAGACGCCGTCAGAAGAAACAGCAGCTCCCTTCGCCCGGATGATGGAGACGCTGTTACGGAGTTTGTGGCTTTCGCTTTGCATGAAAACGACGTCGCATTGCGAGCGATGACACGTTGAAAGGAGAGAGTTGGGAACGACGAGATTGCATACCCAACCATTGCTTCACGACACACTGATCCTCTGCGTTTGTGGCTACTGATTCTTCATTCTTTTATTTTTACAAACTTTAACGAAGTTTGATAATTACCTAAATACCCTTCCTTTATCAACCGTTGTAAAACCGACGCGTGTATAAAATAATCCAAAACACTGTCCAGGTTTTAAAATTGGTTCATTCCGTTTTGATTTGGGTTTCTAAATCCAACTGTTTTTAGAATAATAAATTTGTAATATACCAAAAAAAAAATTGCCTATGAAATTGTAACTTGTAAGGGTCGGGCATTCACCTCTTGAAGTTTGCAATAAAAAAACGTCTAATTTTGAGCAAAATTTAACAACTTGGTCCATTTTGTTAATTTGTAGTAGGTGATATAAATCAAGAACTAATTTAATTTGTTAGCACTTCCTTCGTTTCAGGTATTTCAGTTGTGTTTTGCACACTTTTGAAGATAATGACTAGTTGTTTTGATTTTAATGATAAGATGGTTTTTATTTATTAAAATATTTTTATTAATAATAGTTAGTGAAGTTGTTGAGTGAATTAAAATACAACAAATAAAATTATATTGATATTGTCTTTTAATAACAAATGTTAGTATGTTATATGATTTGAACTTTGAACATTTAACTACTCAACTTTTTTGATACTTTTTGTAACCAAAAAAAAAACTTTTTTGATACTTCACCTCAAATCAGTTGACCTACCAAACTCTGCTTGCTGTATTGATATTTTAAAAGAACAGATCATTTGAGACGTATAAATATTGCAAAATGGACAATAGTTTGAATTTACAAAAAATGTTGGTTGGATTGGAGCAATGTTTCATTTAATAGTGAGGGTGATGGTTACAAACACTCTGCCACTTAAGTTAGTGAAAGAGCGAAAAGTGAGAGGTTAGGGTCCGTTTGATGGTCAGGATATGATAAAGGCAGGATATGATATAAAGCTGGATAGAGATAGGATATGATAAGAACATGATAAACATTAATCCTATCATGTGTTTGATGCGCACATGATAACAAACATGATATCATTATAATTAAATGAAAAAATTGCTCTCATAATTAATTAAATATTATAAAAATGACATTTTATTAATTATAATAGAAAATACATGCTATCATTATTTTAAAATGACAATATTTTAAAAATGGCAGAATATCAGGATAATAAATAAGAAATGATCTTCTAATATCATCAGGATAATTTCTAACCCAGCATATGTTGGAGTAAGCCCTAATATCCAATCAATATTGATTGGGTTTGGCTTTGTATCATGATATTGATATAAATATATATTGTGAATATATATAATAATAAGGCATTTCTTTATTGATTTTGTTATGTTTCAAAATAATAAAGTCCCTAGAATAGATAGTTCATGTAATGGAATATTAAGTGTGACTTAATCATGAGATTACATTATGTAAAGAACGTTATTCTTAAACATATCCATAGTCAAGCTTTAATATGAATTGGGATAATAATAAAGCATAAAGACTATTATGTATGTAGACTGATGACCGCATCTCATGGGTCATTGATATTGAGATATTAAGTCTATACATAGGTATAAATATTAGGGGTAATATTTATACTGGATTGACCCACCGTGAGAATACTACATAGTATGTTATGAAAATGTCATAAGATATTCTCACAATGATAATAATGTATATCGCTCTTAGACCTGAAACCACTATGATCCCTAGATGTGGACTCAAGTGCTTTGTTGCCATTCTAACGTTGTCTGCAAAAGGATAACCATAACGTTGGTTGATGGGTACTTGATGAATCATGCTGAGGGACATGAGTGTCCTAGATGGGATTTGTCCCTCCTCATAAACAGGAGATATATCTTTAGGCCTCTTGATGAAATATGACTGTAAAATTGCATGGCCATGCCGAACTAAGTCAATATAAGATATTGGACTTATTCGTTATTCAGTATATTTTGGAATCAAGAAATATAAATATTGATCTATACAAGGGTGACAATAACTATGCCTTGGGATCAATGAAGATATCGAGACAAAGGAGTAAATATACACATGAGTGTTATCATGGAAAGGTTTCGTCAGATCACTTGACATTCTTGTCACTTGGGTAGCAATGATGTGTTGCTAGATACCGCTCATTGTTTATAATATTAAATATTAGATTTAATATTATTGCCAACGTGACTAGAACCTATAGGGTCACACACAAAGAACAGTCAAAAGAGAAATATATAAGTATGACTTATATAAGGGGTGCGTTTAGTAAATAACGCTAATTAGTTAGCAAAATTACTAAACTCGTTGTTGGGCTTACTGAAGCCCAATAGTGACTTATGACTTGCAGAGCACACTAGAAGTTCTATAAATAGAACTCTGGTGCTGAAGTTTTAGGTTACACGTTTTGAAGCAACCCCTTTCTTCTCTGCACTTCCAATTCATTGGCTAGCACCGAGTTTTGGAGGAGCACTGTTCGTGTGGACTTACTAGAGGCTTTGCTACTTTGCTTAGCTGTGATCGTGATTCAGAACAGAAACTATCGAGGTAACAATCGTATCACTGATTCATGTCAAATTCGTAATGATCCAAGGAAAGAAAATCGAAATTCTTCTTCTTCTTCTTCTTCCGCTGTGTATGATATCTTTCGATTTTCCTTCAGTGGTATCAGAGCCAATTACGAAACCATGAATCGGATTGCTTTGTTACTGCTTTATGTTTTAATATGATTAAACATTTTGAATCGGAATTAAATAATAAAGAGAATTAAAATTGGCATCGTATCATGTTTTCTGTGCATGGCTTTTCGATTTGTTTGATGTTTCAGAAACTGTTTCTGGTGAAGTATCGACATATCGATTATACATATCGACGGGAACATGATTGGAAACAAATCAAATTAGATTATCTTTTAAAATTGTTTTAAGAGATAATAATATTTTCGCAAATATTTGATTTGCTAATATTTTGATATTCTATAAGGAATTAATTTGGAATGCAAATCCGTTAATAAAATAGAATATTAAGTGTTAATATTTTATTATTTAAATTTAAATATTAATTAAAATTGATTGATCAATATCATATATGTGATATATGATTTTAATACAACATCATTATATGTGATATATTGATGATATCATTCGTTCAATAGGTTTTATATAATTGATTGTGAATTTGTAGTCAACTCGTGAGATTGAGCTTCGAATACCGATTCTGGTGAAGCATCAAAGATCCGGTTGTCCATACTGAACAAACAATTGTTAAAACTATTGATGTTTGATTGTTGTATTAGGATACCTAACTATACAAGCGTTGTATTATTATGGTTGTATCATTCGATCAATTGTTTTCAAAGAGATTGTTGTGAATTTGAACAATTCGTGAGAGTGAGCTTCAATATCCAAATCTGGTGAAGCATCATAGATCCGGTTGTTCATGCTAAACAAACAATCCTTGAAAATATTTATGTTTAATTAATTTATTTATTTGGAGAAAGGTAGTAAATTTAAAAGATCATGATTTTGAAAGAGTTTCAATATCAGATATGATTTGATTTTTGAATTTGGTAATAAAATATTTGCTTAATTTTAGGCCAGTATTTTGTTTTGGAAACAAATTGATTGCCTAAATAAAGCAGATTTAATTATAATAATTATTGAGTGTCAATATTACTATAATTAAGTAAATAAAAATTCTACCTTTTGGATTGTTTTTCAAAAGTTGTTTGAAAGGTAATAAACGATCCTAAATTGATAGTTAATTTAAAAGATCATGATTTTAAATAGTTTCAATGTCATATATGATCTTTTGAAATTATTTAATCGATTTGCATGACTTTAACTTGATTTGTTTATAATTTAAAAGAATCATGATTTGAAAGAGTTTCAATATCATATATGATCTTTTGGATTTGATCATAATATTTGCCGAAACGATTTGGGTGTTCATAAACGTGTCAAGTGTTGATGCGAAATACGCAATCTAGAATATTTTGGAACACAATCTGAGATATTTTGGTATGCAATCTAATATATTTTAGTACTTGATCTGAAATATATTTTGGTACATAATATAATATATTTTGGTACTCAATAAAATATATTTTGGTACATAATATGAGATATTTTTGTACTTAATATAATATATTTTGTACTCAATATAATATATTTTGGTACTCAATTAAACCCCCAGCTAATCTGCGTAGTGTGATCGTATGTCAAATTTTAATTTAATTTATTTAATTATAAGGTATAATTAATAATAATAAAAGTGTGTTTGTTATTATTATCATGTGAATGATTATGGCCTTAGTCCTTTTATTTTATTTCTTTTGGATTTTGAAATACGGCATGCGTGTCGTGCCTCTCTCTTATATCTCTATTGTACATTCTCTTCTCATCCACTCCCTCGTATGTAAAACGAGTTTTCTTTCATATGTAATGTAAATAGAATACAAAGAAGTAATAGGGCTCATGACGTTAGGATAGTCCTGGAGGTCAAGCTTGGAGAAGCAAGGTCGTTTCTAGGATTAGTTTAGATTCTCTCATTGGCTTGAGAGAGTCATAGCGTTAGGATGGCCATAATCATGTCACTTTTATTATTGTATAATCGTTATGCATGTTATGATTGGAGTGCGAATATATATGATATATAAGCCGTGGTGAGGTGAGATCAAACTTAATAAAAATCCTTCAATTCAAAATATTAAGTTTAATGCTTTCCAAAAGTTTAACACCCTTCAAGACTAATATCGAAATGTGTAGGTTTCGCCTCCGCGAGGTGCACTTTCTATACTAGTAAGTTGCGGTGCGGTAATCCAATTTACCCAAGTGTTATTCTTTTGGGTTTAACTTAACTAAATTAATTTTAATAAGATTAAAAAAAAATTTAGAAGCAATGTTTGGGAACATCTATATGATAGATTAGAGTAAGGAGTTATTCACTCAAATGATTTGAAAGTTGTATGAGATACAATTGGAAGGAGTTCCTACCTAAATAACTGAGTTTTGAGTACAGCCCCCGTTGACTTAAAGCAAGGTGAAATATGGATTTCAACCCACTAGAAAATCTTCCAACGGGATTTTCCGAATCAAGTGTTTTGAAGGTCATTTGATTTGAGTAAAATAGTGGGAGCGTATTTAATTAAAGACCTATTTAAATATGTTTTAAATCATGATACATTTATTTATTTTCTGTATTTAGAATTTCTTTAGCATATAAATTTTATTATACTGTTAAAAGTTCTTATGAAGAACAAAATTTTCAGAAAAGAGTTTCTGAATTGGTACAAAATTTAAGAATTGTTCTTAAGAATGAGAAAAATTGTATATTCTCGAGCAGTTATTTCCTAGCAACTTTCTATGTCTATATTTGAAAAACAACGCTTATCAGAAGCATTGGGTCAAATGAGTAGATATAGGATATCTTATAGTGGTAACGACGATGGAGAATGATATGATCATTCAACCTCAATGTTATAAGATGAATAGTTTAAGCCTATCAAGTAGATGTACATGGATAAGAATAAAATTCAAATTCTGTTTTTCTACCTTTGAAAGGTTAAACACGGTTGCAAAAAGGGGAAGCAATTATTTTAAAAGTTGAAAAACAAAAATTGCTCGTAGTTTTGAAAGGGTCAAAATATAAGATAGAAGTAAGACTTCTTATCTACCCATATAGTTATAGAAAGTTAAATTTCTACTTCTGCATCATAAGTATATGATATTTGATGATTAATCTCATATTTGTTGAAATATAGAAAGTTTTAAAGAAGCAGAACATTAACTATAAGTGAAGTTCACCTACGTCTGGAATGGAACAAATTGTTTCATTGACTATAAGAGCTTATGCTTGGACTTAAACTTAACTTGATATGGAACCAAATAATTGTTATTAAATTCCATATAAAATAGAAACATTAAATCATAAATCTTGTATTGACAAGAGAAGGATTATGTAGTTGAATGATAGACAAATATTGTCCTATTGTCCTAATAATGTTTTCTATACAATGTGCTAATCAAGTAATGGATTTGAGTTCCATGATCTTGATAAGCTAGTCTATAACATATGAGAAAAGGATCAAATGAGATTTGAACCTTTTGTATATCATTGGCATCACTGTTTAGTACAAACAAGTGTGATTCACATTTCCAAAATCCATGGATATGGACTATTGGACTCATTTGATTTTATATCATTTGAAGGACGTGAGCCCCACTTTTCAAAATAGATTAATGCACCGGTCACCAACAAAGGTGAAAGGACACATAATTAATTTGAATTGATATACATATGAGATGTATATGGAGAACTAAACATATTTGCTAGATATTGTTTCTATACTTCATCTAACATTACTAAATCATTTAGTAGATAAGCAAAGTGTATTTGACACGATTCAAGAAAACTTTGAAATTGTTCAAAGATTTTAACAATGAAGTAAAAGGAATAAGTTTGAAAAGTATAAAGACTATACGAGTAAGTCGTGATGGTAAATGCTTGATTAATGAGTATAAATTATTTATATCGCTTCACGTTTGACATGACTCGATCTAAAATAGTTTGATTATAACTCAATGACTCTTGAAATTAATTAAATTACAGTTATTCTTCACCCACAACAAAGTTCCAATTAAGTAATCATAAAGACACCATATTAGATATGGAGGTAAGAGTACCTAGTTTTGACTTTATGATAATTTTAGGTTATATGGTTTATTAGATAAACTAAACTTCGAATTTAATGAATGTATAATTGTGTAACTATCCTTAGGAAACTAAAGGATGTTATTTTTTTACATCTTCTTCTTTGACAAAATTTGTTTGTCGCTAGAACTGGAGTATTCCTTTTCAAGGAGTATGTCTCTACAGGAGCCAGTGGGAGTGATGTAGAACTTGAATTAAGTCAAGTAACACAAAATACACATCTCTCTAAGAATGGAACACGAGTTGATTCAACAAACGGTTGTTGTTAAATCATCAGTTTGAGTAGCACAAGATCTAAATGGCTTGAACTTTGAGAAGTGACTATATGCCATGGGATCTTATAAAGAATCTATGTACACAAACCATATATGGATATTGGAATGTGATTTTTCTTTTAGAAAACTGACATGGATGGTATTATGAATACCTTTAAGATGTGATTGATTGTAGAAGGTTTCATGCAACTCGTGATGCAAATCATGACGAAACTATTACATCATCATAATGCTTAAATCTAACGATCCCACTTGTCATTATTGTATAATGCAAATTCTAGGAGATGGACAACGATGTTGCATTCTTTAATTAGAATGACCTTGTATATGTATTTGACATATATGTAGGGTTTCGTTAATCCAAAGGATGCTAGAAAGGTATATATATTACAAAATTCATGTATGAATTGGAGCAAGCTTCTTGAAGTTGAATTATTTGTTTTATTAGTGAAGTTTTATGAAAAACTTTGATTAATAAAAATCTATAAAAATCTTGTGCACACAAGGAGAATAGTGGGAGCATTGATATTAGTTTGGTGGAGTATGTGGATGACATACTAGTCACCAAAACAATTTATCTACACATGTGAGACATGGTTAGAAAATTATTTTCAATATGTACCAAAATTGATTGTAGTTCGACACTAGAATACTTTCAAGAATATCCATGGATGTCTTAAAGGACTAAGGATTGTTTCTTGAACACG
This sequence comes from Medicago sativa, assembly GCF_051527215.1. Classification (NCBI taxonomy): domain Eukaryota; kingdom Viridiplantae; phylum Streptophyta; class Magnoliopsida; order Fabales; family Fabaceae; genus Medicago; species Medicago sativa. The sequence continues at coordinate 10,076,294 of NC_140753.1, forward strand.
GATTAAAGGAACATTGTAAAGAAGTTACAATGATGCTGACTTTAATATCGGTGTACAGTATATCCAAATCGCAATTTGGAATAAATGCTATGCTTGGATATCAACTATGAAATTTGTAAAAGTACAAGATTCAAATAGTTGTTGTTTCTATTACAGATGTCAAATATATATGATTTGGATTGTTTAGCTCATAACTGAGCGAAACCATGTGTCTCTTGCGTTGCGGATTCCATTGATCCCGTCTGAGGTGAAATTGGTTTAATCTTGCGAGCAATGAATACTTGATCTCACCAATAATCCAAATGTATACTTTGACACTTCAATTTCTTTTCGATGGAAGATCGAAAGTGGAAATTGAAAGAAGTGTAACCTACCAACATAGGAAAGAGTTCCTTATCTACTAGAATAGTATCATGCCCAGGGTGTGCTTGATGCTAACACTTGATCAATATATATTGAGTTAATATTTGATTGGCTTTTAGTGCTAGTGGGAGATTGTTGGAGTAAGCCCTAATATCCAATCAATATTGATTGGGTTTGGCTTTGTATCATGATATTGATATAAATATATATTGTGAATATATATAATAATAAGGCATTTCTTTATTGATTTTGTTATGTTTCAAAATAATAAAGCCCTAGAATAGATAGTTCATGTAATGGAATATTAAGTGTGACTTAATCATGAGATTACATTATGTAAAGAACGTTATTCTTAAACATATCCATAGTCAAGCTTTAATATGAATTGGGATAATAATAAAGCATAAAGACTATTATGTATGTAGACTGATGACCGCATCTCATGGGTCATTGATATTGAGATATTAAGTCTATACATAGGTATAAATATTAGGGGTAATATTTATACTGGATTGACCCACCGTGAGAATACTACATAGTATGTTATGAAAATGTCATAAGATATTCTCACAATGATAATAATGTATATCGCTCTTAGACCTGAAACCACTATGATCCCTAGATGTGGACTCAAGTGCTTTGTTGCCATTCTAACGTTGTCTGCAAAAGGATAACCATAACGTTGGTTGATGGGTACTTGATGAATCATGCTGAGGGACATGAGTGTCCTAGATGGGATTTGTCCCTCCTCATAAACAGGAGATATATCTTTAGGCCTCTTGATGAAATATGACTGTAAAATTGCATGGCCATGCCGAACTAAGTCAATATAAGATATTGGACTTATTCGTTATTCAGTATATTTTGGAATCAAGAAATATAAATATTGATCTATACAAGGGTGACAATAACTATGCCTTGGGATCAATGAAGATATCGAGACAAAGGAGTAAATATACACATGAGTGTTATCATGGAAAGGTTTCGTCAGATCACTTGACATTCTTGTCACTTGGGTAGCAATGATGTGTTGCTAGATACCGCTCATTGTTTATAATATTAAATATTAGATTTAATATTATTGCCAACGTGACTAGAACCTATAGGGTCACACACAAAGAACAGTCAAAAGAGAAATATATAAGTATGACTTATATAAGGGGTGCGTTTAGTAAATAACGCTAATTAGTTAGCAAAATTACTAAACTCGTTGTTGGGCTTACTGAAGCCCAATAGTGACTTATGACTTGCAGAGCACACTAGAAGTTCTATAAATAGAACTCTGGTGCTGAAGTTTTAGGTTACACGTTTTGAAGCAACCCCTTTCTTCTCTGCACTTCCAATTCATTGGCTAGCACCGAGTTTTGGAGGAGCACTGTTCGTGTGGACTTACTAGAGGCTTTGCTACTTTGCTTAGCTGTGATCGTGATTCAGAACAGAAACTATCGAGGTAACAATCGTATCACTGATTCATGTCAAATTCGTAATGATCCAAGGAAAGAAAATCGAAATTCTTCTTCTTCTTCTTCTTCCGCTGTGTATGATATCTTTCGATTTTCCTTCAGCATATACTCAGGATATAAATTACAAAGGAAAGTCAGGATAGGATAGGAAAATGATTTATTTTATCCTATCTTTCTGGTGCATCAAACATGAGATTTAAGCAGGATATGATTAATGTATCATATCCTGTCTCCCTATCCTGACTATCAAACGCACCTTAAAAGTAGAAAATGTGTGTACATTGCATTGAAGTGAGAATGAGTAATACAGTGCTGGAGTAACTGTTGAGAAGTAACAGAGTTGTTACAAACAACGTTTTTCAATGAGAGTTGTTACAAACAACGTTTTTCAATGAAGTAAGTGAGAGGTTTCAAATTCAAACAAAGGAAAGTCAGGATAGGATAGGAAATAAATTACAAACAATGTTGGTGTTTTACCATCAGAAATTCAAACAATGAAGTAAGTGAGAGGTCTCAAAACCTTTTTCATCGTTTTGAGGTTTTGATGGATTAGACATTCTAGTTCGGTCTGAAACATAGTTGCTTATAATGAGACGAAAGGAGTAAGTGATATAATAATTCAATGACTAATTAATAAATTGATATATGTGATAAATCAATCTAATTAAAAATGATATTTTTTTTCTATTCACGTTTCATGGTAAAAGCTCCACCTTTACAATTTCAGAGAGCCGGTAGTTTTTTTCCTTAATTTCACTTTCATTTTTCACATTTGCGCCATAAAGAAAATCTTAAAACCCCAAAACCCAAACCCTCATTGAGCAAATTGAACCAAAATCTCAACTTTCCCTCTTCTCATTTTTCTCTCTCGCGAAATTCTCCCAAAATCACCATGGTTGAAGAAACTCCAACTGCATCTGAGACTTCCGTCACAATGCCTCAACCAACCGAACCTGTCACAGCCGTCGACGGAACCCTAAACCACGACAAAAACGGAACCACCGTCAACCCCGCCGTGGAATCCGCCGCAACTTCCGCTCCGGCGTCCAGCGACGGTCAGAAGTCTCTGGACATGGCTGATGAGCTGATGGAAAAGGGAAACAAGGCCATGAAGGAGAATGATTTTGGTGAAGCTGCTGATAATTATAGCCGTGCTCTTGAGATCAGGTTCAATTCGTGGAGTAACTTCTCTTTGATTCGTTTTTCTGTAATTTCATTGTAGATTATTCTATTGATTTTGATTGTTTAATTGTTCATATGCGTTGAGTTTGATCTTTAGGTTAAATGATTGGGAATTGAGTTGGAAAAATCTTAGTATGCATGTTCGCAGTGTTTTATGGATTAGTCACACTCTGACGAGTTTAAACCCAGTTTCATTCACAATTAAGCTGTGTTACCTTTAAAATACGAAAGCATTGGAACCCGCGTCAAAACAAAACGTAGGGCCTGTTTGGATTGTTTGGGAGACTGTTCATAAGCTGTTTTCAGCTTTTTACATAAACTCTCCAAGATAACTAATGAAAACCACATAGCTTATGCAAAAAAAAATGTAACTTATAGAATTTAGAAATAAATTTTACATTAGTGCTTATCATGATAAGTGCTTATGTTATAAGATGCAAATTAAGTTGTTTATCCAAACTGGGCCATGCACTATAGTAAGATGTTATTGTCTTGTTTTGGCTAATTCTGTGCTAGGAATGGTTGACCTGCTTAATTGCTTGATTATAGACATTTTATTCTCAAAAGGAGCATGCAATTATCTAGTGCAGCTTCACTTCTGCATTTTCATATATTCAAATTCAAGAATATTAATTGATGAAACGAAATGGTATTATATTTTTTTAATATCTGAAATTTGAAATAGGTCAGGGGTTATTATGGATGGCATTTGATGTCAAGTAGTCAACTATGCTTAGTTATCATAACAATATTGGGAAACTCTTTGGTTGATATGAAGTATGAATGTATGATGTAGTTTTGAATCCCACCAGCAGAGATTTCATTTTTGTCAACCTGATGCTCTTATAGGACCCATGTACAAATCAATTATATGTCCACACAAGAACGTTTGAATGTTTTCTAAGCTTCGTTTATCTCTACTCACAAAGTTCTGAATGAGTTTTAATCAACAGAGTTGCCCATTATGGTGAACTTGCTCCCGAGTGTGTCCACACATACTACAAATATGGTTGTGCACTGTTATACAAGGCTCAGGAGGAAGCCGATCCTTTGGGTGCTGTTCCCAAGAAGCAGGAGGAGTCTCCACATGGCGCCGACAAAGATGGACCTGTGAAGGGTGCTATGAATGCTGAATCATCCACTGCATCTTTTGCAAGCAATATTGAGCAGGACGTGACTTCAAACAACCAGGAGTCAGAAGTGGATAATGGTCAGTACGTTGCTTCTGCTGTTTTTTGCTTCCTTCACTAAAATGAGAACATTTTACGGAATTTGGCTTGCAAAAACATGTATGATATTAATCTGCGTTGGCTGTCTGCGTTATAGTGCCTTCTACTCATCATGTCAAATAATAGATAGAAAGTGTTTTATGGCAATGTTTTTAATGAAAGGGAGACTATGTCATGTTCCTTATTCTCTATTTATGTGGAATTGAGTTACCTTGAGTTATCAACTGTTTACTCAAGACATAGGATAGGACAACAAAGTGTTCTATGTTTTCTGTGCCCTAATCAGGGAATTTTTTCCTTCTCTTTGATACGTGTGCATGAATGGCACTTATTGTGGGGTTTAAAATGACTCGAGTCTGTGACGTGTGCGGACTAAGTCCGTGGGGTACAAAAAGCCCATGGTTAAAGCATTTTACGTATGAAGCTTGTGACACTACCTCCTGAATTGTTGTTAAAAAAAAAAAAAAAAACCTCCTGAATTGTTGGGAGTAGACACTTTGTTTCACAATGTCAACTATAGTAACCATATTTGTGATAGCTAGCAAAGATCGTTGTTGTAATGTAAATGTAGTGCACTATTTCTTTCACTTTTCTTGGTAAATTTATAGCTTCATAATCACCTAAGTTGTAGTTTGGCGAGAAAATAATTTCTCATTGTTGTGTTCTTTTGAAATGTGAAACAGTGTCCGGTAAGAACGACCAGGAAGATGATGAGGATAGTGATACTGAAGAGTTGGCAGAAGGTGATGAAGACGAGTCTGACCTGGATTTGGCATGGAAAATGCTTGATGTTGCTAGAGCCATTGTTGAAAAGCAATCTGTCCATACTATGGAACAAGTTGATATACTATCAACATTGGCAGATGTTGCTCTGGAAAGAGGTATTTTCACCATCTTACATTTATTTTAAATTTAGCCAATTCTCTCTACCCCAGTTCTAAAAGTTGAATTGTTTCTGGGATCTGTTTTTTCCAGAGGATTTTGAAACATCTCTCTCTGACTACCAGAAGGCTCTATCCATCCTAGAACAGCTGGTTGAACCAGATGATAGAAACATTGCTGACATGTATCCTTGTCATGATTATTATTTTGATGTGATATTACTTTTGTTTAGACTTTAGCCTGTTTAAATGTTAATAAAAAATGAAACAACATACGAGTGGCATATAATTGCTTAGTTCACTTATTAATAATTTCTCCAATTTAGGATGACCAATTGTGCTCTTCCACTGCTAGACAGCCTTAACTTGTGAAATAAGAAATTTCCGTATATGCTTGTGTTTGGAGGTTAGTTCAAAACCTGAGGAAGCCGTTGCTTATTTGGAGAAGGCTACATCTGTTTGTAAGGCACGCATAAATCGTCTCACAAATGAAGTGAAGAGTTTTTCAGACTCGACATCTTCCGAGACTAATAACTCAATTGCGGATAAACAAGCAGAAATTGAAACTCTCGCAGGTCTCTCAAGTGAACTGGAAAAGAAGGTAAATTTTGTTTAAAAACAATTAAGATGCGTATTTGTCTTATGTTATTTTGATATAACATGGAATGTATGGAATTGCAGCTTGAAGATCTACAACAGTTAATTGCAAACCCAAAATCAATTCTCGCTGAGATTCTAGCATCTGCCAAGGCAGGCAGTGGAAAGGAACCATCTCTAGCAAGAGTGAGCTCCTCACAGTTGGCTACAGAGAACAGCAGTGGAAGTTTTGACTCTCCAACCATTTCAACCGCTCACACCAATGGATCTGCTGGAGTCACACATCTTGGTGTAGTAGGGAGAGGAGTTAAGCGATCATCAAATGCCAGCGTGGCAGAAGCAAGCATTTCAAAAAAACCAGCATTAGAAACAACCGAAGAGAAAAGTGATGGTGGCAACGCATGATTTATACTGGTCTCAGTTCTTTTGTATGGAATGATGAGTTTGGCGACTCTTTGAATTATGGATAGGACAAATTCTTGCAAATTCCATGGTTGATTGTTTTCAGGAAAGTGTTATGCCATATTTTTCATCACTGTAGGTTTATGTGTAGCTAAGGTTATCTCGTCACAAGTATCAAAAGACTTAAATGTATTTCCTAGAAAAACCATGAGAATTTTTATGGATTTAATCACTGTCCGTTAGTATTATATGCATGTTCCTTTAAGGTTTGGCGCTGAATTAGGTTGAATATGTACTCCATCCGGTCACATTTATAAGCAAAAAACCACTTTTTAGGTTCATTGAATACTTAATGTATTTGGTATATATTATAGACCAAATACATTAGGTGTTGAATGAACCTAAAAAGTGGTTTTTTGCTTATAAATGTGACCAGAGGAGTATTACGAAATGATGATTAGATGATTAGGAATGAGTTGGGATCCTCTATTTAAAAATTCAAATTAAGTTTGCGGAAGATAAGAAGACCACGTGTCAGGCTTAATAAAATACTACTCCCTCCGGTCCTTATTATAAGAAAAAATTGACTTTTTAGGTTCATAGAATAATTAATGTATCTTAGTGTAAATATAGACTAGATACATCACTTACACAATGAATCAAAAAAATCAATTGTTTCTTATAATAAGGACCGGAGGGAGTACTCTGGAGTGGGTGCAAAATTCAATATATAAAATTGAAGAACCGAAAAAACTATGTAAGGCGTTATTATCTTCAGTAGCGAGCCGTCCCTGCTGGTAGGAGACAAATCATAAACAGAATAACAAGAAAAGGTTGATACCATCGAAGTGCTAGAAATCATAGGAATATAATATATTTACCCCGTAGGTATAAAATCAAGATAGTTAGATCGTTTAGCTACGAGTGAAACAACATCAACAATACTCAATTCTGAATTGAGGGGTTGCAAAAAAATGTGTTATAGGTTGGAATGTGCTACCTGTGGCAAATATACATGGGGAGGATGTGGTAAGCACTTGACCACCCTCTACAGAAGTATTGATGAAGGAATGCACTGTATGTGCCGCTCCTGGCCTGGCGTTGTTATACCCTTACAGCAACGCACGGCCACAACCACGGACCAACCATCAACTTCCAATAACTCTAATGGTACAATTTCTTTAATTTGGTCTTTTTCTTAATCTTTTGGTTATGTATTGCAACAATTGTGCACCAACTTTGCCGATAATTAGTCACTGCCTGAGACGAAATTTTACTCGGATCAATGAAACATCTGTGTTTAATTTCATCTTTTGGTTTGGTCTAATTTTACTCGGATCAACGAAACCTTGGCGTTTGATTTGATCTTTTCTAAAAGGTTAAAAATTGTTTGTTTAGACATTAACTGTGATGTTTCTTTTTACAGATAATACAAATTCTCAAAGTTCTTGAATCTATGCTGACCTGCAGCCAGCAGTAATTTGCTTTTGATAAACATGCAGAGGGAAAGCGGTTGATATTGTTGGGTTCCATTATGTGTATGTTTGAATTGACAACGAGATTGACAAAATCATGAGCCACCGTGAAATTGTGAGATTACAAAATGTAGTTTTTGGCAAAATCGCTGTGGCTCACCTTTTTATTCACTCGATCTCGCCTTCAATCCAAATATACACTTCACTCTAATGTTATGTTATAACAAACTGTCCATTGCAGAAAAAATATAAATAATAATGTAATGTAGGATTGGTGATCATGTTATAGTGACCAACATTAACCTGCATTCTTTTCTATATTTGATTCTATTAATAAAGAATAAAATTCCTCTGTTCCTTGATTTGTGTTCCAAAGCTTCAATTCGATAAAGCATAAAGTTTTGGATCTAGAAAATTTTGTTTTATGTTCTTTGTCATGGGTTCATTGTTATTTGATCCCTTTTTTAACCCATATTTCGTAAATCGTATGATAGTGAGTAACATAACACTTGAAAAATCATTACCTGATTAGAGAAATTTCTAAACCAAGTCACATCTCAAATAATTAGTGTAACCTAGTAATCCAATTGAAAGAATTTGAAACCTTTCATCTGAACTTTAATGCTATTGTGGTAACTATCTTGTTGCCAGACTTTTGATAATTCTTGTGTGTCTGAATTTGAAAACATGAAAACACCCCAAATCACTTTAACATGTGGGAAATACTTCAGTGACATTAATGTCACGGTACCATTAAATCCTAGCCATACAAAGGTGACATTAATGTGTGTTGTATGGCCAAGATGCTCCCCATGATGTGTTGTGTGGCCAGGATTCAATGTCATGGTGCCATTAATGGCACCCAAGTGCTGCCCTTTCAACATAGAAACAATTCTTAATTGAGGACATATAGAATAAATACAATCAATAGAAAGCCTGATATGCATTAAAAAAGAGGAAAAATGTGTTCATTAATAGTTAAGAATTATTATGACTTACAATAGTTTAGTGTAAGTTTGATTTCACTTTTATAAGGATCAAAATTGATTCTAAAAATGTAGAATTGATTTGGTAATATTAATTAGACAAATTAAAATGATCTGATCTATTTCATATAAGATTTATTAAGAATTATGACTAGGCCAAATATAAGTTATGCCTAAAACTTCATGTTGTAAATTATTAAGGACTAAAATATGTCATTTGTTTATAAAGACGAAATACAAAATTTGATATATTTATAAAGATAAAAAACTTAGTTAACCCCATATTTTAACTAGGTCCATCACACAACATGCTTTAATTTATTTTATTTTGACACCCAATGTCATGAAATCAAACGTTTTCTATACAATTCATTGAGGCAAATAAGGGAAAATTACACTCACCTCCCTTAAAGTTTACTAAAATGACACCAACACCCCCTTTAGTTTTAAAACTTACACATACCTCCCTTAAATTCTTTTTAAATAGACAAACACCTCCCTTTTCTATTAACACCGTTAATTTTCCGTTAACCTTTTTTCTTTTAGAAATTTTTGGTCAATATTTAATCGTGATTCTTGAATTACTAGGGAGATGAAAAAAATGGCAAAAGCACCGTAAACACAGTTGATAACCATTTCATTGTTGTAATCAACCAAATCCATGATTGATAAAACTAAAAGCACCGTTAGGGCAATCAAACACAGCCGGTATCAACATTTGTAGCAATTTAATATAGAAAGAAAGCGTACAGTAGCAGATGTTCAGGAAGCCAAACACCGACACAATTTCTCCATTGCAAATCAAAGTTATGCATAAAAGTAACTCAACACAATTCAACAAATTCCCATACTAAAACAGATTTTTACTCGTATTTAATTTGGTTCAACAACCTTCACTGGGGAGTTTTTTTTTTTTTTTATCCAATTACTTGTATTTAGATTTAGTTGATTATATTAGTTGATTCATAATCAATGGTAAGTTTAACAATGAAGTTTTTTTTTCCTGGAAAATTCCCTCAAAAAATAAAGATAATGGAAAGTTAATGGTGTTAATAGAAAAGGGAGGTGTTTGTGTATTTGATGAGAACTTAAGGGAGGTTAGTGTATGTTTTAAAACTAGAGGGGGTGTCAGTGTCATTTTAGTAAACCTCAGGAGAGGTGAGTGTAATTTGCCCAAATAAAAATAATGTCTGCTTCCTTAATACCTTAATTTTGTTCGAACAAATAAATCCCAAAATACTTCATTTTAATCTTTCATTTGCATCAATATTCTTTAATTACAAATATTACAAAAGTGATAAATTTATAAAAACAGCAAAAAATCATTTTTTTTTTTTTACAAAAACAGTGGTTGCAGCACACTTCATCGCATCCCATATTTTCAACGACATTCCAACTTTACTTTATTAGATGCTTTTTTTTTTCTCTCCATTTTAAATTTTTAACCCACCCTGTCTTTATTTTGTCTTACTCCTCTTTATATATACTAAATATGGTTAGAGCTTTCACCAAGAATGCAAGCAATCAAAAGTGCTGCCCCTTCATTCCTCTTCAATCACTGCAAAACAATTTTTCTCTGTCAAAGCAACCACAAATTCAGTTTAGAGCACCATTATCGGTGGTGTCTTTTGGCTATCAAAGTCCACGTGTTGCTACTGTGTCAGGAAGGCATGAATAATTGCACAACAGTTGGTATCTTTTCTTGGCAACCGGTTCCAAACTCTACCACCGTGTCTTTCTCTTTCTCACACACTTTTTTGATATAAATCAATTAAACAATATCATGTAAACTATAAATCAATGGGACCCATTGTAAGTTTTGGAATATATTGTAAGATTAATGGGACCCATTGTAAGTTTTGTAAGAGTGGTATGGATATTTAGAAAATGTAGTTGAGTGGTTTAAATAATTGAAAAGTGTGAAGTAATATAAAGTATTACATGGGACCCATTTATACCACCCATGTAGAGTGGCATGGATGTGGGTGCTCTTACAAATTATCCAATGGACATAAAGATTTCTTAGTAGAGCCTATAAATTGAGAAGAAAAGCTAAGAGCACCATTATCGGTTGTTTTGAGCAAGTATCTTCACAATAACCAAGGCTAATGTGTCAGGTTCCATGGATAATTGGAATAAAAGTTGGGTAGTATTGCTTGGCATCGTAGCATTGCATTACCACCGTGCCTTTTAGTTGAGTTGCAATAAAATAATACTATATAGAATTAAAATATGAAAAGAAGGGAAGTTAGGAATGTGAGGGGTCTCGGGGGTTGGAGAAAAGAAGGGAAGTTAGGAATTTGGTGGGTGAAAAAAGGCCGTTTATGTTATGTCTTCAAGAAACAAAATTATCTGTGTGTGATGTAACTTTATGTAACTATTTGTGGGGTGATTTCAGTCATGAGTTCTCTTACCGACCGTCGGTTGGGGCGTCGGGGGGAATGTTAATCTTGTGGGATTCTTTGGAAGTGGAGGTTTGGTCGACGGTCAGCCAGGATCATATGCTTCTAGTTCATGGCAGATTTATTCGTTTCGAGGAAGAATTTTATGTATTTAATATTTATGCTCCTTGTGACGGGTCAGCTAAACAGGATTTATGGGCATCTTTGTCGGTGAGATTGCAAGCTTTAAGGGGTAAGAAAGTGTGTGTGTGTGTGTGGGGACTTCAATGCGGTTCGGTGTCTAGAGGAACGTAGGTCCCTCAGGGGGGGCGCAATTGCAAATGATTTTCAGTATTTCACTGTGTTTATTGATGATAATGATTTGGTTGACTTACCTTTATGTGGTCGACGATACACGTGGTTCAAAGGGGATGGTACATCTATGAGCAGGATTGATCGATACCTGCTTTCTGAAGAGTGGTGTCTGCAATGGCCTAACTGTATTCAGGTGGCCCTTCTCCGGGGTCTACCTGATCATTGTCCGCTCCAACTATCAGTCGATGAAGAAAATTGGGGCCCGCGTCCGGTAAGAATGTTAAAGTGCTGGCAAGATATGCCGGGTTATCATCAGTTTGTGAAAGATAAATGGAACTCCTTGCAGATTGAGGGATGGGGAGGATTTGTGCTTCGTGAGAAACTGAAAATGATTAAAGGTGCACTAAAGGAGTGGCATTTGGCTCATTCAAAAAACATTTATGGTAAGATTGATTCCTTAAAGCTTCGGCAGGCGGATTTAGATGACAAGGGGACTGATGACGGGTTGTCCGCTGAAAAGTTACAAGAATTGCGAGGAGTAACTCATGATATTCATGCTCTGGCGCGTGTAAATAATAGCATTATTTGGCAGCAATCAAGGCTTCACTGGTTAAAGGATGGAGATGCCAATTCTAGGTATTTCCATTCGGTTTTGTCTAGTCGTCGCAGACGTAATTCAATTGTAGCTCTTTCGGTGAATGGTAGTTTTGTGGAAGGTGTTCAGCCTATTCGGAATGCGGTTTTTACTCATTTCAAAGACCATTTTGCGGCTCCGATTATTGTTAGACCTGGTGTGGAATTTTTACCTTTCAATCAGTTATCTTATGCGGAAAGTAGCAGCCTAATAAAACCGTTTTCAGCTATTGAAGTCAAAGAAGCAGTGTGGGGTTGTGATAGTTTCAAAAGCCCCGGTCCAGATGGGGTTAACTTTGGTTTCATTAAAGAGTTTTGGGAAGTGTTGAAGGATGATGTTATGCGATTCATTTCTGAGTTTCATCGGAATGGTAAATTGACGAAAGGTATCAATCATACTTTTATAGCTCTCATTCCGAAAATTGAGAGTCCGCAATGTCTTAATGATTTTTGACCTATTTCTTTGGTTGGTTCTTTATAAAAAATTATTGCTAAGGTTCTAGCGAATAGATTGAAAGAAGTCGTGGGAACAATTATAGCGGATTCGCAGACAGCTTTCATAAAAAACAGATAGATCCTTGATAGAATTTTGATTGCTAATGAGGTGGTCGATGAGGCTCGAAAGGGTAACAAGGAATTGATGCTATTTAAAGTAGACTTTGAAAAAGCTTACGATTCTGTGGATTGGGGGTATTTGGATGCGGTGATGGGGAAAATGGCGTTTCCGGTCTTATGGAGAAAATGGATAAAGGAATGTGTGACAACCGCGACGGCTTCTATTCTAGTTAATGACAGCCCCACTGATCAGTTTTCTATGCACCGGGGGTTGCGTCAAGGGGACCATCTCTCTCCTTTTTTGTTTCTTCTAGCAGCTGAGCGGTTGAATGTAATGATGAAGTCGGCGGTTACAAATAATCTGTTCACAGGGTATTCAGTTGGTACATCTTCCTCGGTGGTTGTGTCTCACTTGCAATTTGCAGATGACACTCTGTTACTTGGTACAAAGAGTTGGGCTAATGTGCGCGCCTTGCGTGCGGTGTTGACTCTGTTCGCGGAGATGTCAGGTTTGAAGGTTAATTTTAATAAAAGCATGTTAGTGGGCATTAATATTCAAGAGTCTTGGTTGTTTGAGGCGGCCTCTATCCTAAATTGTAAAGTGGGTAAGGTTCCCTTTCAGTACCTGGGCCTTTCTATTGGAGGTGATCCGCGGAGGTTAGCATTTTGGGATCCTGTGTTGAAATCCATTAAATCTAGATTGTCGGGGTGACAAAGTCGGTTTCTCTCTTTTGGGGGCCGGTTAGTTCTTATTAAGTCTGTCTTGACCTCTCTGCCTGTCTATGCTCTTTCCTTCTTCAAAGCTCCGTCAGGTATCATTTCTATCATTGAATCTATTTTTAATAAATTTTTTTGGGGTGGGAGTGAGGAGAACAGGAAAATATCCTGGGTTGCTTGGAGCTCTATATGTTTATGTAAGGAGTATGGAGGTCTGGGGGTTAGGCAGATGAGGGAGTTTAATATTGCTTTACTAGGAAAATGGTGTTGGTGGTTGTTGGTGGATAGAGAAGGTTTATGGTATAGGGTGTTGAGGGCGCGTTATGGTGAGGAGGCAGGGAGGTTGGAGGATGGGGGCAGGAGTGGTTCTGTTTGGTGGAAGGGAGTAGTGAAGATTAGGGACGGGATAGGTGATGGTGAGGGGGGCTGGTTTGCTGAGAGGGTGTCGAAGAGAGTGGGAGATGGTTCTAGTACTCTCTTTTGGCATGATAGGTGGTTAGGTGATGTTCCTTTACGTACACGGTTTCGTCGATTATTTGATTTAGCAATTAATAAGATGTGTACGGTGGCTGATATGCATGCTTTAGGGTGGGAGGTTGGTGGAGAGGCGTGGAGATGGCGGAGGAGATTGTGGGTGTGGGAGAAGAAGTTGGTCGTGGAGTGTAGTCATTCTCTTTTAAATGTTGTTTTGCAGTCTGATGTTCTTGACAGGTGGCAGTGGGACCCTGACACTATAGGGGGTTACACGGTGCGCGGTGCTTATCACATTTTGACAGCTCAAAATGACCCTCCAGATATTGGGTTGAATGATCTTGTGTGGCATAAACAGGTTCCTTTGAAGGTCTCCATTGTTATACCCTAATTTTGGACCTAAAAATACTAACTCAATTCTCCTTTTCTTGCATTTCAAGTCATTTGAACTATCTCTGATCAATTACATCTTTCTCTGCATTTTATTTCAACATTACTTGCAAAATTCACATAAAAGGGCATTTTAGTCATTTCCTATGTTAAAATATCTTTCAATCTTTGAAAAATTGTGTGAGTCTTTTCAACTGGTTTGAATAAGTCCTTATTTCAATTCTATGTCAAAATCCAGTTCAAAAATTGCATTTGAAGTCATTTTGAGTCAGTTATGCCCTCAGGGGCATTTTAGTGTTTTCATGTGTCAAGACTCTGTTTAAACCCTTAAAATTGTCTCTGAGTCTTTTAATTTTGTTTGTATAAGTCTTTGCTTCAATTCCTTGTTAAAAATCCATTTTAAAAATTCATCTGAGTCATTTTTAGTCGTTTTAAGCCTCCAGGGGCATTTTGGTCATTTCACATAAAATTGCTGATTCATTTTGATCTGCTTTGTTGCGTTTAATTGTCTCGCTTTACGTTAATTTTCAATTTATTACTTTCAGTTCAATTTTAGTTTTAATTTTCATTTTGGTCCTTGTACTTTTGTTATTTGCATTTTAATCCCTTTTTAAGTTTGTTAGAGTCCAAGTGCCATGTGTCCAAATGCTATTGGTCCTTAAGAGTTTGTTACAAGTCTAGTGCCACATGTCTCATTCCAATTGGCCCAAAGCTTACCATGTCACCTATATAAGTCAAACCCATAGTCAAAATTTCACATTCAATCATTTTCCCACAAAAAAATCACAAAAAAATAACAAAAATCCATTTTCTTCCCTCTTTTCTTTTCCTCACGTGTCTATTTTCTCACCACCATAACAACCACTCTAACCACCATAACCACCCTAACTAACTCCATAACCACCACCTTCAACCTCTTTCCACCACCACAAACCACCACCATCTTCATCAATCTTCATCCCTAACCTCCATAACCACCTCTATCCAACACAATCATCTACAACTTCACAAAATCAATTCAAGCTGTCAAAAAAATCAAACCAATCGGCCTCATCACATGAATCCATCACCACACTAGTTAAGATCAAGGTTCGTTTCAAGCACATAACAGCAGGTTCGTGTTCTGATCCGAACTCAACCTTTGAATCGATCCATCACAATTCCAGTCACGGTCCAGCATCAGAAAATCAAGAACGAACCAAATCAATTTCGTCACCAGCTGTAGCAGCGTGAAGAAAACGTGCAGAATCACGCACAAACCGAACCGAAAGGGAAAGCAATTCGTGAAGGAGGACGAAGTGGATCCAAAGTTTCCGTCGATTCACCTTTTCCTCCGATTCAAACGCCGGTAACGTGTTTCAAGTTTTTAATCCAATTCACATGTTTGCGGTAATGGTTGATGATGTTAATTGTAAAGTTTTGTGAAAATTTTGCTGTAATTTGCGGATTTAGGCTTTGTGTGTTGCGATTTGACTAAAAGAAGAAGAGGATTCGGTTTAATTGAAAAGTTTTAAAGGAAAAGGAAGTTAAAACCTCCGGCGTGGCGGCGCCGCCTCTCTCGGCCGACCACCACCGCGCCGGAGCTAAGCTTCAAGGTGAAGTATTCATCTTCCTTTCCATTGTTCCAGATCGCAACATACAGGGAGAGAAAAGAGCAATTGTTTTGATTGTGTTGTTACCTTGCATATTCATGTTTTTATGCTAACCCATGGGTTTTGACCCGTTTTGGTACCCATTACCCATAACCCGCTCCATAATCTTACCCATACCCAGCCTCTTGTAGCCCAGTTTCGTTTTCCTGAGGCCCAATTGCCATGGCTATGCTGGCCTGCTGCTCGCACCCCCCTTTTCCTGGGCGTTTCCTTGTTTTTTTTTTTTTTTTGCTATTTTCACCCCTTGCGCATGAATTTGCTTTTGATAAAATTCCCAAAAAATTCCATTGATTTTCTTGATGGTTTTTGTTTGTTTCTTGATGTTTCTTGCTTGATAGATATTAGGAAAATATGTGAAAAATATGTTGTCCTTTTTTAATGCATTTCTTTCAAATTTTGTTGAAAAACCTTGATCAAAAACTTGTAAAAATTTGGGTGAGCTTTATTGCGATAATCTTGATCAATTTAGGATTGTTTCTTGTGCATTTTGAAGGCTGGAAATTGATGGAGGAATACATGGGAAATTGTGTGGGTTTGTGTTGTTTTTTTGTCATATTTTGTGAAACTTTTTGCATATTCTAATTCCAATATCTTGGCTCATGATAATTGGTACTTGATGGGTGATCTTAGGGTGTTATTTGTTGCATAATATGTAGTGTTTGGTGCTGTTTTGAATGGGTGATAATTGGTTGCTTAGTTAGCAAGTTATTTGTCATTTTAATATGTGAATTGGTGCAAAAATAGGCCTAACTTCATATCATGATTCCTTGGCTTATAATTTTCTTGTAACTCTCATATTAGGGCTGACCCCAAAACTCTTTAAAAAAAAATGTTATAATGTGAGGGTTATAGGTCTTTTGTTTGCTTGGGATTTTGGTATTTTTTTAGGTATATTTTGTCATCTTTCTTTGCCATTTTATCATGTTACCATGCTTTATTTCCTTGTCAATTTTTTCTACCATACTATGCCTATTATCACTAACCCTTTTGTCCATCATTTCATAAGCTTTCCCATCTCATCTCTTATTCACCTTTATCTTCTTGCAATTTAATTTGTACCAAGGCTTAGAATGTAATACTTAGGAGCTTTTGTAATATTTTACTTTCATGTCATTTAAATTCTTGCAAGACCATAGAATGTAAACTAGGGCATGATGTAATAAGGACAATGGACTCTAATAATGTACACCGACACAAGCACCGACACATGCACACACTTCACTTTAGGTACATAGCTAGAATATGCATGTTTAGATGTATGTTTAGGATTGTATGCCTAGATGAATGCCTAGGATCTATACTTAGAAAAATCAATTTTCCAAAAAAAATATGAACAATATCACTCAAATGTTTTTCTTAATAAACCTTGGGATCAAAATCCCATTGATTTCCCTTTTATTTTCTTAATCAAACTTTAATGAATTTTAACCATACTTAGACCACATTTTGCAAAGTAACTAATTCCACCTCACCTTTTTTCCAATCTTATGCCCTTGAGGCCTCTCTCCCTCATTCTTCAAAATTCCAATTTTCAAACTTAAAATCAACCAACAAAAACAAAAAACATTTTTGGAAGAGAACTACGATGGATTTGATCCCTTAAACGGGTACGTAGGCAAGGAACAAAATTCCTTCAATTCAAATAAAATAAAAATTCAAAAACATTCTTCTCCCTCCAATTCTTCACTTAGAAACTCTTAGGCTTAATATTTTCTTTCAAAATAGCATTTAAAAATAAAGCGCGCGCGTAGAAATTAAAAGACGGTTCCTATAGGATACTATAGTCGTTATGGGTGCCTAACACCTTCCCGTAGCGAAAACAACTCCCGGACCTCGATTCTCAAGGGTTTTGCTTACTTTTTCCCTTCCCAAGAAAAAATAAGATATCACCGGTTAAAAAGGTTCAAACGTAATCAATGTTTGACACCCGAAAACCAAGATAAAACAGCTGGCGACTCCGCTGGGGGCATTCGAGAGTTACGCCTAGTCTTTATTTCCACGCTTGCGCTCTTTTTACTTGTTTCTTTTACTTGCTTTCCTATGTGAATAAATGTTTAAATTCGTGCAAACGTGTGGGGTGAGAATATCAAAAGTCCTGCACCCGGGCTGAGTGAACTTAGGATTTAGGAAGGATATAATCGACAATTCATTCCGGGGGTTGCCTCGTGTTTTGGATTATGCGATCAATCCCACATAGCTGAGGCATTTTAGGGGTGATGTTGTCGGCGCGTGTTGTCGCGTTTAGGCACTTTACTTCTAATTGTTCTATGACGCTATGAACCGTAGATAACCAAACCCATCCATGGCCATTTTCTAAGACGTAGTGCGGAGGCTAAACCGAGTGTTGTCTCGAGTTTTAGTCGTCACGCGATACTACACTCGAGTTAGACGTTCCGCGGATAATCATGGAGCGAGTGTTGTCTCGTGACACCGTGATATACGTCGGAGAGGTTGCAACTTGGGAACCTCTTTAGAACCCAGTTACTATTTCCTAAAGCCCTAGTTTCACCGGACACCGTGTCCACCCATGACTCCTCGACTCTGGACCTCAACCCACCATGTTTTCTCCGAACTTGAACATAATCATGCATTCATGCATACATGCATAAACTTTTTTTTCATGCATTGTTATCGAAGGGCTTAGACAAGTTGAATTTGTAAACATTGTAGGAATGAAGAGGACTAATTCCTACAAGTTCAAGGAAGTGGATTTGGCTAGTTTGAGAGATTTGGCACTCAAGGTTAAGGGTCCGACTGGTTTCCGACATCGTTACGGGGCTTTACTTACTATTCTCCAGACTAATGTGGATGAGAAGCTTGTGCACACTCTAGTGCAATTCTATGATCGGGACTATCGGTGCTTCACTTTTCCGGACTTTCAGCTGGTGCCTACTCTAGAGGCTTATTCTCATTTGATGGGTCTATCTATTGCTAAGGGGGTACCTTTCTCAGGACTTGAGCATCCTCTTACTCCATTGGTTATTGCTAAAGATCTCTATCTCAAGACCACCGATGTCTCCAAGAATCTTGTCACTAAGGCACGCATCCGAGGGTTCACTTCAAAGTATCTACTTGAGAAAGCCAACCTCAAGACCACTTGTCAGGACACTCTTAAGGCTATTCTTGCACTTCTCATCTATGGCCTTATTCTCTTTCCGAATCTTGATGACTTCGTGGACATGAATGCTATTATGATCTTCCACTCCAAGAATCCGGTTCCTACCTTGCTAGCTGACACTTACCATGATATTCATGATCGTTCCGGCAAGGGTCGTGGATACATTCTTTGTTGTGTGCCTCTCCTCTATAGGTGGTTTATTTCGCACCTTCCGGAGTCTTTCCACGACAATCCGGAGAATTGGTCTATTTCACAGAGGATTATGGCTCTCACTCCTAATGAAGTGGTTTGGATTACCCCAGCTTCTAGAGTCAAGGAAATTATCTTTGGTGGTGGAAAGTTTCTTAATGTACCTCTTCTTGGTACCCGGGGTGGAATCAACTATAACCCAGAGCTCGCCTTGCGACAATTTGGTTTCCCGATGAAAGGAAAGCCCATCAATCTTGCTACAGCTCCTTACTTCTTCCACTACTCCAATGCTCCCACCAGAATAAGAGAGGATTTCATGGAAGCTTGGTCTAAACTGCGAAAGAAAGAGGTGAAGAATATGGGTGTAAGGTCCGGTGTTGCTCATGAGGCCTATACGCAGTGGGTGATAAATGTAACGCCCTCCTTTTTATTTAATTATTTTACTTAGTTTTAGAATATATTTATGTATTTATATGATTTATATGAGGGATATATAATTTATTGAGATTAGATGTCTTTTTATAATTTAGTTAATATATTTTGTTGAGTGATATTTTGTTATGTTATATGTTTGTATTTACTAGCATAATATATATGTTATTTGGTGTAGAAATATATTTTTTGTGTAGAAATATATATGTTATTTGGTGCAGAAATATATTTGTTATTTTATGTGGAAATATATTTGTTATTTGGTGTATTATTATATATTTAGTAGAGAAATATTATTTATTAGAATATGAGGATTATTAGTGTGAGTGGATTTGGGGGTTAGAATAGAAAGAAGAATAAGTTGTTAGGCCTAAATAGATTTGGAAAGAATATTTTAGTATTATAAATAGAGAAGCTTAGGTTAGAAAGAGTTTACCGGAAACCGCTTTTTGGAAAAGAGGAGAACAAGAAAGAAGAGAAGAGGAGAGAAAAGTCAAGAGAAGAGGAGAAGACCCTAGGAAAGAAGAACGCTGCCGCTGATTCAGGAATTAATCTAAGGTGAGGGTGAGACTATCTTGCATTAATATTAAGTTGTTAAATCATTAGATTGCATCTAACAAGTTGGGGAAAGTTTGTGAGAATTTGAGAATTAGGGTTTTGAGAGAGATTTGATGATTAGATGATGAAAACTTGTTGAATTGATGTAGAAATTGTATACAGTCCTTAGATAACCCATAGGATGATTATTGGATGTAGTTTTGAGGTTAAAACCATGGAATTGGATGAGATGTTGGTGAGTTTAAGAATTAGGGTTTAATAATTGTAATAGGTTGTTAATAGATTTGAGAACCCTTTGAATTTGCATACAGTAAGTTGATGAATAATTAGTGTTCTAATGATAGGGCAATCATAGGGTAAAGATTAGGGTCAAGTTTGGAGAGTATTGGATCGAATAAGAAGTGGAAAAGATTTCCCCAAAGCGAAATCGCAGCTGAACTGCGATTTTGCTGTCAATGTGCAAAACGCGTTTTTATTGTCTCAGTTTGACAAGTTTAAGTTCCGAACTGGGTTTAGGTGTAAACACTAAAGTTGTAGGTATGGGTGTTAGCTTTCTAATGCCGTTGGTCTCACGTCAAAACGATTTATAGAACTTGAGTTATGGTCAAATTACTGCACGCAGGTCACAGTGAATTTTTATGGACTTTCAGCACAACTTTTCCGAATTTAAAATAAAAACTGGTATTGATCGGTACAGAATTGGTCTTAGGAGTAAACATGAAAGTTTTAGATAATTTTGTTAGCTTTCTAGTGGCTTTGGTTTGACGTGAAAATGATGCTTGGTCTGTGAGTTATGATGAAAATACTACAGGGAGGTCTTAGCAAAATTGTACAGTGACAGCATTCTCTGTTTCATGTTTTTGCGTTTTGTTCATATGTTTTTGTTTTGAATTGATCTTTGTTGTAAACATGAAAGTTGTTGATATTTGTGATATCTTTCCAATAGTTTTGGTTTGACATGAAAATATGTTGTGGATAATTTATTATGTTTTTACAAAGATACATAGTGAATTATTGTTGATGTTTAAATACGATGTTATATGAAGTTGTTTATGATTGATGAATATGATGTTTTAAGATGTTGTTTATTATCATTTGATATTGTTATATTATGATATGACATGAATTATTTATGTGATCCATATGTTGTCAAGATGTTAAGATGTTAAGACGTTAAGATGATAAGAGTTGTTAAGTCGTCAAGTCGTTATGAAGTCATCAAGTTATTAAGATGTTATGTTGTCAAGATATCAAGATCTTAGGATGTCATAGATGTTCATGAAGTTGTCTAAGTTGTAGGAAGTTGAGTCCATTGCATACTCATTAAAGTTGGGGGCTTTAGGCCCGGCAGCCTTGTGCTCATTAAAGTTGGGGGCTTTAGGCCCGGCAGCCTTTGTGCTCAAACTACGTTGGGGGCTTTAAGCCCGGCAGCTTTATGCTCACATGTTGAAGAGCCTAATTACGCTCATTTATGTTGTTGAATGGTACCACATGCATTTGCATATCAAGAAGTTTTAAGATGATTTAAGATGTGAAGTTGTCGAGTTGTTAAGTTGTCAAGATGTTAAGATGATTTGAGATGTTAAGAGTTACATAGTCGAGTTGAGTCGCATTGTCGAGTTAAGTGAGGTTTGATTATGAAGTTTGATTGTGATTTGATGATTATGATTTAATGATGATGTTTGTTTATGAAGTTGATTATGAACTTGATTATGAAGTTGCTTTCGATAAATGCTATGTTTTGATAATGATACTTATGTGAATTATATGATGATGCTTACGATTATATTTGGTGTTAGATATTGATGCTTATGATCATGATTTAAGATAAGATATTTTATGAATAATAATTGAGATTACTTGATGAAGTATATGACTAATGTAGGAAGGATAATGACACTAGTTAAGGAAGTTTAAGTTGTTAGATATGATTAATGAGTTATAAGATATTTAAGTTGTTGAATGTACTTTATATGATTTATATGTTTAATATTTTTGTTTTGAGAAATCTCACCCCTCTGCTTGGAAATGTTGCTCTTCATATGGGTAACTTGCAGGTAATCAAGATTAGAGGCGTTGTGAGTGGACTCCTCACATGTGTGTCTAGGTGCTCTGATACGTAACGGGATGAGACTTGACTTTACTTCTATTCCTTACGTATTGTTTATGAATTTTTATGAATAAATATTGAACTAAGACTTATGAGATTTTCTGATGAGGCCTGCGTGCCAAAGACTTTTTATGTTGAATGAACTAATTCCGCTGCGAAGTTTTGAATTACTTATGTTAAATGATTTTGAAGAATAAATTGTTATTTATTCAGTTTATGAATTTTTAAGAAGTGTAGCATTCCGTTTAAAGTTGAATTACTCTGATTTTTAATTATGAAATTTTTACGTTGGGAAAACGGGGTGTTACAATTGGTATCAGAGCAGGTCGGTCCGTCCGGCCAAGTAGATGAGTAGTTGTGTCGTGTCGTCATGTTTTCTAGTTAGTAGTTATGTTTTTTTATGTGATCATGTTTAACTGACTAACTTGATGTGGTTTTTGTGTTTTGTTTGAAGAAGTAATGACTAAATTTATTTTCTATTGTACTTGAATTTCGAGGACGAAATTCTTTTAAGTTGGGGAGAGTTGTAACGCCCTCCTTTTTATTTAATTATTTTACTTAGTTTTAGAATATATTTATGTATTTATATGATTTATATGAGGGATATATAATTTATTGAGATTAGATGTCTTTTTATAATTTAGTTAATATATTTTGTTGAGTGATATTTTGCTATGTTATATGTTTGTATTTACTAGCATAATATATATGTTATTTGGTGTAGAAATATATTTTTTGTGTAGAAATATATATGTTATTTGGTGCAGAAATATATTTGTTATTTTATGTGGAAATATATTTGTTATTTGGTGTATTATTATATATTTAGTAGAGAAATATTATTTATTAGAATATGAGGATTATTAGTGTGAGTGGATTTGGGGGTTAGAATAGAAAGAAGAATAAGTTGTTAGGCCTAAATAGATTTGGAAAGAATATTTTAGTATTATAAATAGAGAAGCTTAGGTTAGAAAGAGTTTACCGGAAACCGCTTTTTGGAAAAGAGGAGAACAAGAAAGAAGAGAAGAGGAGAGAAAAGTCAAGAGAAGAGGAGAAGACCCTAGGAAAGAAGAACGCTGCCGCTGATTCAGGAATTAATCTAAGGTGAGGGTGAGACTATCTTGCATTAATATTAAGTTGTTAAATCATTAGATTGCATCTAACAAGTTGGGGAAAGTTTGTGAGAATTTGAGAATTAGGGTTTTGAGAGAGATTTGATGATTAGATGATGAAAACTTGTTGAATTGATGTAGAAATTGTATACAGGCCTTAGATAACCCATAGGATGATTATTGGATGTAGTTTTGAGGTTAAAACCATGGAATTGGATGAGATGTTGGTGAGTTTAAGAATTAGGGTTTAATAATTGTAATAGGTTGTTAATAGATTTGAGAACCCTTTGAATTTGCATACAGTAAGTTGATGAATAATTAGTGTTCTAATGATAGGGCAATCATAGGGTAAAGATTAGGGTCAAGTTTGGAGAGTATTGGATCGAATAAGAAGTGGAAAAGATTTCCCCAAAGCGAAATCGCAGCTGAACTGCGATTTTGCTGTCAATGTGCAAAACGCGTTTTTATTGTCTCAGTTTGACAAGTTTAAGTTCCGAACTGGGTTTAGGTGTAAACACTAAAGTTGTAGGTATGTGTGTTAGCTTTCTAATGCCGTTGGTCTCACGTCAAAACGATTTATAGAACTTGAGTTATGGTCAAATTACTGCACGCAGGTCACAGTGAATTTTTATGGACTTTGAGCACAACTTTTCCAAATTTAAAATAAAAACTGGTATTGATCGGTACAGAATTGGTCTTAGGAGTAAACATGAAAGTTTTAGATAATTTTGTTAGCTTTCTAGTGGCTTTGGTTTGACGTGAAATTGATGCTTGGTCTGTGAGTTATGATGAAAATACTACAGGGAGGTCTTAGCAAAATTGTACGGTGACAGCATTCTCTGTTTCATGTTTTTGCGTTTTGTTCATATGTTTTTGTTTTGAATTGATCTTTGTTGTAAACATGAAAGTTGTTGATATTTGTGATATCTTTCCAATAGTTTTGGTTTGACATGAAAATATGTTGTGGATAATTTATTATGTTTTTACAAAGATACATAGTGAATTATTGTTGATGTTTAAATACGATGTTATATGAAGTTGTTTATGATTGATGAATATGATGTTTTAAGATGTTGTTTATTATCATTTGATATTGTTATATTATGATATGACATGAATTATTTATGTGATCCATATGTTGTCAAGATGTTAAGATGTTAAGACGTTAAGATGATAAGAGTTGTTAAGTCGTCAAGTCGTTATGAAGTCATCAAGTTATTAAGATGTTATGTTGTCAAGATATCAAGATCTTAGGATGTCATAGATGTTCATGAAGTTGTCTAAGTTGTAGGAAGTTGAGTCCATTGCATACTCATTAAAGTTGGGGGCTTTAGGCCCGGCAGCCTTGTGCTCATTAAAGTTGGGGGCTTTAGGCCCGGCAGCCTTTGTGCTCAAACTACGTTGGGGGCTTTAAGCCCGGCAGCTTTATGCTCACATGTTGAAGAGCCTAATTACGCTCATTTATGTTGTTGAATGGTACCACATGCATTTGCATATCAAGAAGTTTTAAGATGATTTAAGATGTGAAGTTGTCGAGTTGTCGAGTTGTTAAGTTGTCAAGATGTTAAGATGATTTGAGATGTTAAGAGTTACATAGTCGAGTTGAGTCGCATTGTCGAGTTAAGTGAGGTTTGATTATGAAGTTTGATTGTGATTTGATGATTATGATTTAATGATGATGTTT
This sequence comes from Medicago sativa, assembly GCF_051527215.1. Lineage (NCBI taxonomy): Eukaryota > Viridiplantae > Streptophyta > Magnoliopsida > Fabales > Fabaceae > Medicago > Medicago sativa. Next base: position 10,101,189 of record NC_140753.1, read on the forward strand.
GTTTATGAAGTTGATTATGAACTTGATTATGAAGTTGCTTTCGATAAATGCTATGTTTTGATAATGATACTTATGTGAATTATATGATGATGCTTACGATTATATTTGGTGTTAGATATTGATGCTTATGATCATGATTTAAGATAAGATATTTTATGAATAATAATTGAGATTACTTGATGAAGTATATGACTAATGTAGGAAGGATAATGACACTAGTTAAGGAAGTTTAAGTTGTTAGATATGATTAATGAGTTATAAGATATTTAAGTTGTTGAATGTACTTTATATGATTTATATGTTTAATATTTTTGTTTTGAGAAATCTCACCCCTCTGCTTGGAAATGTTGCTCTTCGTATGGGTAACTTGCAGGTAATCAAGATTAGAGGCGTCGTGAGTGGACTCCTCACATGTGTGTCTAGGTGCTCTGATACGTAACGGGATGAGACTTGACTTTACTTCTATTCCTTACGTATTGTTTATGAATTTTTATGAATAAATATTGAACTAAGACTTATGAGATTTTCTGATGAGGCCTGCGTGCCAAAGACTTTTTATGTTGAATGAACTAATTCCGCTGCGAAGTTTTGAATTACTTATGTTAAATGATTTTGAAGAATAAATTGTTATTTATTCAGTTTATGAATTTTTAAGAAGTGTAGCATTCCGTTTAAAGTTGAATTACTCTGATTTTTAATTATGAAATTTTTACGTTGGGAAAACGGGGTGTTACAATAAACCAAGCAGTGGAGATTGGTATGCCTTACCCCTCTATGAGATATGTGTCTGCATCTATTCCTACCATGCCCTTGCCTCTACTCCCACCTACCCAGGAGATGTATCAGGAGCATCTAGCTATGGAGAGTCGGGAGAAGCATCAGTGGAGGGCTAGGTACTATGAGGCTGAGAACTTGATCATGACTTTGGATGGAAAGGATGAGCAGCAGACTCATGAGGTCTTGACACTAAAGAAAGAGTTAGCTAAGGCTAAGAGAGAGATTGAAGAGAAATATAGGTTGCTTATGAGGGACTCCAAGAGGGCTAGGAGTGCCCGTGACTTCTATGCACGATACTGCAGCTATGAGTCTGAGTCTGAGGATGATGCTTCCACTTCCTATGCTCGAGGATTTCTTCTTCCTGGTGTTATTTTCAGTTGTTTATGTTGTTTTACATATCAAAGTTTATCCCTTGGCTTAGCATTTCAAAGGGAATTGTCTTGTAAAACTATATGTTGGTTGTTTGTTTCCCATTCATGTTAATTGTTGTTAGTAATGTTTACAAGTTTCTAATTTGTCTAAAACCCTTCGATAACACAAAAAAGAGTCTTTTTGCATATGCATTAACACATTTCATGCATCATATGCATTCATTGGTCACAAAAAAAAAACAAAACTTCTCTCGTGCTCATTGCCTCCTGGTTTTGTCCGCCGCAGTCTGAAAAGTGGCTCGTGTTCGCAAAGTTTACCAACCAGATAGAATTCATCAAACAAGATTTCACAAGAGAAGGATTATGGCTAACTTTGAAGAAGAAAATGCTCAGCTCCGTGCCGAATTGGCTGCTATGAAGGAAGACTTGGCTAAGGCTCATGACACTATGTCTGCTTTGCTGGCTGCACAAGAACAACCAGCCACATCTGTCCCAGTTTCTACTGAAGCAATTCCATCTATCCCACTATCTACTATGGCTACTGATGCTCGGTTTGTTATGCCCAATGGCCGTCCTTATGGTCTCTCAGCTTACTACTCTCCTAATACTGCTGCTGGTGTCTCTGGTGCTGCCGGTCAAGGACAGATTCCCGTATCCACTGCTATGCCTCAAGTAACCACTGTCGTCACCGATCCTATTGTCCACACTGTGCAACAAGTGATTGATGTCGATACTCCGCGTGGACAAGATCCCGCAATGGAAGCTATGAAAAGACAGTTAAGGGAGTTGGCTGGAGAACTCCGTGAAGTCAAGGCTAGCCGGGGAAACAACGGTGTTCCCGCTAAAGCTCGTGATCTATGCTTGGTATCCTGATTTGAGGTTCCTAAGAAATTCAAAGAGCCAGAATTTGACAAATATAACGGAACTTCTTGTCCACACAACCATGTTATCCGGTATGTCCGAAAGATGGCTAACTACGCAGATAATGATGCACTAATGATCCACTGCTTCCAGAGTAGCTTGACAGATGATGCAGCAGATTGGTACACTAGTTTGAGCAAAGACAACATTCATACTTTTGAGGAACTCGCGGCTGCTTTTGAAAGTCATTATGAATCCAATACCCGCCTGAAGCCGAATAGGGACTCTCTCAAGGCTCTGTCTCAGAAGTCAGATGAAACCTTCCGTGAATATGCTCAGAGATGGAGAGGGGCAGCTGCCCGAGTTTCTCCTCGACTGGATGAGGAAGAATTAACACAGACATTCCTGAAGACTCTGAAGAAGGAATATAAGGAGAGAATGATAGTCTCTGCTCCGAACAACTTCTCTGATATGGTTACAATGGGAACTCGTCTAGAGGAGGCTGTCCGAGAGGGTATTATTGTCCTTGAGAAGGGTGAATCTTCAGCCAGTGCACCAAAGAAGTATGGTAATGGTCACCATAAGAGGAAAGAATCTGAAGTAGGGATGGTATCTGGTAACCCGTCTGCAGCTGCTACACAATTACCTCTGCCCTATCCCTACATGCAGTACTCTCAACATCCTTTCTTCCCACCATTCTACCAGCAATATCCTCTGCCACCGGGTCAACCACCAGTGCCCATCAATGCCATCGCTCAGCAAGTACAACAACAGCCTCCTGCTCAACAGCAACGGCAGCAACAACAGGGTCCCCGACCCAGGCCTTCTTTTCCACCAATACCAATGCGGTATGGTGAGTTGCTCCCAACTCTACTGGCTAAGGGACACTGCGTCACTAGACCAGGCAAGCCTCCGCCTAATCCATTGCCTCCCAGGTTCCGACAGGACCTAACATGTGAATTCCATCAGGGTGCTCAAGGTCACGATGTTGAGGGTTGCTTTGCTCTGAAATATATTGTGAAAGACCTGATAGAAAAAGGACGGTTGACTTTTGAAAACAATGTTCCTCATGTTCTTGACAATCCGCTTCCAAACCATGCTGCAGTTAACATGATCGAAGCTTTCGAAAGAGTCCCCGTGACTCAAGAGGAGCCCATGTTGGATGTCCGCAATGTTGTTACTCCCTTGGTACCGCTACATGTCAAGCTCTGCCAGGCTTCTTTGTTTGATCACGATCATGCTTCCTGTTCAGAATGTCTCCAAAATCCTATGGGCTGTCGTGTGGTGCAAGATGATATCCAGAGTCTGATGGATGACAAGCACTTGATTACCAGTGATGTATGTGTGATCGTGCCAGTGTTCCATGATTCTCCTGTTGAAACTGCATCTCATACAAAGAATGTTGAACCTTTGGTGATCAGGTTACCTGGTCCGGTATCATATACCTCTACAAAAACAATTCCTTACAAATACAATGCAACCATGGTCGAGAATGGAGTGGAGGTGCCTCTGGTATCCCCAGCTACGGTCGATAATGTTGCTAGTGAAATTACAGCTCTGAGAAGCGGGAAAGTCCATCCACCCTTGTTCCAGAAGAAGGTGGTCACACCTATTGCCACAATAACTCCACCGGTTGATCCTCCTAATGACAAGAACCCCGGCCCAACAGGCCAATCTATTGAAGAGTCTAATCTGGATGAGATTCTGAGGCTTATTAAGAAGAGTGATTATAAGATCGTTGACCAGCTGCTGCAAACCCCGTCAAAGATATCCATCTTGTCTCTGCTCATGAGCTCAGATGCTCACAAGAAAGTGTTGATGAAAGTACTTGAGCAAGCTTATGTTGATCATGAAGTCTCTGTGGATCAGTTTGATGGAATAGTGGGTAATATCACTGCTTGCAATAACTTGGGGTTTGGTGACGATGAACTCCCCGAAGCAGGGAAACACCACAACTTGGCTCTGCACATCTCAGTACACTGCAAGTCTGACATGATATCCAATGTGTTGGTGGACACTGGATCCTCCTTAAATGTAATGCCGGAATCTACACTAAGGCAGTTGAGTCATCATGGAATCTCCTTAAGGGGAAGTAGCTATCTGGTTAAGGCTTTCGATGGATCCCGCAAAGATGTTCTCGGAGAAGTAGACTTGCCAATTACCATTGGTCCTGAGACATTTCAGATCACTTTCCAGGTCATGGACATCAATGCTTCTTACAGTTGTCTCCTCGGAAGACCGTGGATTCATGACGCTAGAGCAGTCACTTCTACTTTGCATCAGAAACTCAAGTTTGTGAAGAACGGTAAGATCGTCACTGTGCATGGTGAAGAAGCATATCTGGTTAGCCAAGTGTCATCTTTCTCTTGTGTTGAAGCAGGGTCCGCTGAAGGGACGTCATTTCAAGGCTTGACTGTTGAAGGGGCAGAACCCCGAAGAGCTAGTACTGCTATGGCTTCACTGAAAGACGCCCGGAAGGCTGTTCAAGCAGGGCAAGCTGCTGGCTGGGGCAAAGTGATTCAGATCTTGGAAAACAAGCGTAAAGAGGGCCTTGGATTCTCCTCAACCTCTGGTGTTTCGACAGGAACTTTCTACAGTGCTGGGTTTATTAATGCCATTACTGAAGATGCTACTGAAAGTAGTGTGCCTACATTTGTTGTACCAGGAGGCACCGTGAGAAATTGGGAGGCCATTGATGTTCCTTTAGTCATGCATGCTTCCATGTAATGTGTCTTGTTGCTCATGTTTTCTTCGTTTTCAAAATAACAATCCTTTCGCTCTGCCCAAGGCGAAAGTGATATCATTGTAAGGGCATGTTTGTTTCGGCATTGCCGTTATCAATAAAAGTTGTCGTCTTTTCCGCGACTCTTTGTTTTTTTACTTTTTAGTGCCTTTTTCCTGGAAATAATGGTAATGCCAGAAAAAACCAAAACATTTGTTATTTTCTTATTAATTTTAAAAATCTGCATGAAAAAAACATTTTTCTAAAATCATCCCAATCATATTATGCAGATTGAACCATAATAAACCCGTTGAACACAGTGACCCTATGGTTCCTCCAAATTTTGAATTCCCTGTATATGAAGCTGAAGATGAGGAAGATAATGAAGAGATACCGTATGAGATCACCCGACTGCTTGAGCAAGAAAGAAGAGCCATTCAGCCTCACCAGGAAGAAATTGAGCTTATCAACCTGGGTACTGAAGAGAACAAGCGAGAGATCAAGATTGGTGCAGCACTTGAGCCAGAAGTGAAAAAGAAGATCACTCAGCTTCTCCATGATTATCCAGATGTCTTTGCATGGTCCTATGAAGATATGCCGGGTCTAGACCCCAAGATTGTGGAACATCGGATACCGACAAGGCCTGAATGTCCTCCTGTCAAACAGAAATTGAGAAGGTCTCGTCCAGACATGGCTCTTAAGATCAAGGCCGAAGTACAGAAGCAAATTGATGCGGGTTTCCTCATGATAGCTGAATACCCCGAGTGGATTGCCAACATCGTACCAGTACCAAAGAAAGATGGAAAAGTTCGAATGTGTGTTGATTACAGAGATCTGAATAAAGCCAGTCCGAAAGATAACTTCCCATTGCCTCATATTGATGTGCTTGTTGACAGTACTGCTCAATCCAAAGTGTTCTCTTTCATGGATGGTTTCTCTAGTTATAATCAGATACGGATGTCTCCTGAAGATAGAGAAAAGACGTCCTTCATCACTCCGTGGGGAACGTTCTGTTATAAAATAATGCCGTTTGGCTTGATAAATGCTGGTGCTACCTATCAAAGAGGTATGACAACTCTATTTCATGATATGATTCACAAAGAGATTGAAGTATATGTTGATGATATGATTGTGAAGTCAAGTGATGAAGAGCAGCATGTTGTGTATTTGAAAAAGATGTTTGAAAGACTAAGAAAGTACAAGCTGCGGTTGAATCCTAACAAGTGTACCTTCGGTGTACGATCTGGAAAGTTGCTTGGCTTCATTGTCAGTCAAAGAGGCATTGAAGTTGATCCTGATAAAGTCCGAGCCATCAGAGAGATGCCGGCCCCTCAAACTGAGAAGCAAGTCAGAGGTTTCCTCGGACGCCTGAACTATATTTCAAGATTCATATCTCACATGACTACTACATGCGGACCAATTTTCAAATTGCTTAGAAAGAATCAGCCTGTTGTATGGAATGACGAATGTCAGGAAGCTTTTGATAGCATTAAAGAATACCTGTTAGAACCACCTATCCTTGTCCCGCCAGTGGAAGGAAGGCCTTTGATTATGTATCTGTCAGTGTTAGATGATTCTGTGGGTTGTGTCCTCGGTCAACAAGATGAGACTGGTAAGAAAGAGCATGCTATCTACTATCTGAGCAAGAAATTCACCGACTATGAGACTCGGTATACAATGCTTGAAAAGACTTGTTGTGCTTTAGCCTGGGCTGCCAAACGCCTGCGTCATTATATGGTGAATCATACAACTTGGTTGATATCCCGAATGGATCCAATCAAGTATATCTTTGAAAAGCCTGCTGTTACTGGAAAGATCGCACGTTGGCAAATGTTGTTGTCTGAATATGATATTGTGTACAAAGCTCAGAAAGCAATTAAAGGAAGTATTCTTGCTGAGCATCTTGCTTGCCAACCTCTTGATGATTACCAGCCGATTAAATTTGATTTCCCTGATGAAGAGATCATGTATCTGAAAGCAAAAGACTGTGAAGAGCCACTGATTAACGAAGGGCCAGATCCCAATAGCAAATGGGGATTGGTGTTTGATGGTGCTGTTAATGCTTATGGTAAAGGGATTGGAGCCATCATTGTAACTCCGCAGGGGCACCACATTCCTTTCACCGCTCGAATAACTTTTGAATGCACAAACAACATAGCTGAATATGAAGCATGTATCTTGGGCATTGAAGAAGCCCTGGATCTGAGAATTAAGCACCTTGACATCTATGGAGATTCTGCACTTGTCATTAATCAGATAAAGGGTGAATGGGAGACTCATCATGAGAAGCTGATCCCTTACCGTGACTATGCAAGACGTCTGTTGACATACTTTACAAAGGTTGAACTGCACCACATCCCTCGGGATGAAAATCAGATGGCTGACGCTCTTGCTACTTTGTCTTCCATGTTTCATGTCAATCATTGGAATGATGTGCCTGTGATCAAAGTGCAACGTCTTGATAGACCCGCTCATGTGTTTCCCATTGAAAATATGCCAGATCAGGCTGATAAAGATGTGAATGACAAAAAGCCTTGGTATTACAACATCAAACAATTCTTGCAGAATCATGAATATCCATCTGGTGCTTCCAACAGGGATAAAAAGACTTTGAGGCGATGGGCTAGCAGATTCCTTCTGGACGGAGAAATCCTATACAAGAGGAACTATGACATGGTCTTGTTGAGATGTGTTGACAAACAAGAAGCTGAGAAGTTGATGCATGATGTGCATGATGGCACTTTTGGGACCCATGCTTCGGGCCACACTATGTCAAGGAAACTGTTAAGAGCCGGCTATTACTGGATAACTATGAAGCGTGACTGCAACAAACATGCCAAGAGATGCCACAAGTGTCAAATTTATGCTGACAAGATTCATGTGCCTCCACACGCTCTCAACGTTATATCTTCCCCATGGCCTTTCTCTATGTGGGGCATTGACATGATCGAAAGAATTGAGCCAAAAGCTTCCAACGGACATCGTTTCATTCTAGTGGCAATTGACTATTTCACCAAGTGGGTTGAGGCTGCCTCCTATGCAAATGTGACCAAGCAAGTGGTTGTCAAGTTTATCAAGAATAACATCATCTGTCGATATGGTGTTCCCAACAAGATCATTACTGACAATGGCTCCAATCTGAACAATAACATGATGCAAGCTTTATGTGAAGAATTCAAGATTGAACATCACAACTCTTCTCCTTATAGACCTCAGATGAATGGTGCAGTTGAGGCCGCTAACAAGAACATCAAGAAGATTGTTCAGAAGATGGTTACTACTTACAAAGACTGGCACGAAATGCTACCTTTTGCCTTGCATGGTTACCGTACTACAGTGCGCAGTTCAACCGGGGCAACCCCTTTCTCTTTGGTATATGGTATGGAAGCAGTTCTCCCTCTAGAAGTGGAGATTCCATCTCTTCGAGTGATCATGGAAGCAAAATTAACTGAGGCTGAATGGTGTCAAAGTCGGTACGACCAATTAAATTTGATTGAAGAAAAACGTATGGATGCTATGACTCATGGACAGTTGTATCAAGTGCGAATGAAGAATGCTTTTGACAAGAAAGTCCGACCTCGAGAATTCAAGGAAGGCGAACTTGTATTGAAAAGAAGGATAAGCCAGCAACCCGACCCAAGGGGCAAGTGGACACCTAACTATGAAGGTCCTTATGTTGTCAAGAAGGCTTTCTCTGGTGGTGCTTTGATTCTTACACACATGGATGGTGTTGAACTCCCAAACCCTGTTAATGTCGATATAGTCAATAAATACTTTGTCTAGAAAGAAAAGAACAGCGTGGTCGGTCGAAAACCCGAAAGGGCGGCCTAGGCAAAAATGCGCTTCCCGGTGGATCGAAAACCCGAAAGGGCGATCCAGGCAAAAGTTAGGGAGAAAAAAAAAATGAATATGAAAAGCTCGCTGAGATTGTACGCAACTCAGGCAAGAATGAGCGCCTCGATGAGCCGAAAACCCGAAAGGGCGGTTCACGCAAAAATGAGGTTGACAATAAAAGACAAGTAACTATATCTGGCAATTCACCATCACCCTTGGGGGCACTTGCAACTGTCAATGATCATCTTCATCAGAGGCTTCTGTACTTGTGAATTCAAAATTTCTATGAAATGTAGCGATCATCGTGTTCAATGTATCACCAACCAATAAAATTACCATTTTCCAAACTTTGTAAATCTGTGAAGTCATGCCTTTGGCTAACTCTCACTCTCATACATCAATTTGAGCCTGTGCCTTTGTTTGAAGTTCTATTTTTCTTTCTACTTTCAATGCTTTATACAAAAAATTTCCTTTCTATTTGATAATGTCAATGTCTGAAACAAACATCTTTTGAAAACTAAAAAATCTCTTTCTGACTATTTTGAAAGCAAACCTGAGCAATAGGGTACATTTCAATGAAACATGCATGAATGAATGAGTGTCAATGTCTATTTCAATACATGTTACAAGCAGGTTACTCCCCAGGATGATCTGTGGTCAATGGCAAGAATGAAAAAACAGAATGAAAATGAAAAAATGAAAATGAAAAGCTCGCTAAGTTGAAAACCCGAAAGGGCGGCTTAGGCAAAAATGAGCACCCCGCTGATTGACAACCTATGAAGGCAATTCAGGCAAAAATGGGGCAATGAAAAGAATATTACTCCCCGGTGAATCGAAAACCCGAAAGGGCGGTTCAGGCAAAAATGGGGTTTGAAAATGAAAAATGAAAGAATGAAAAGGAAATAAAAGCATTGACCACAGATGCGAACATCCAATGTTTACCCAGCACTGACACGCCTAGCAACGGCGATCTGTATCCAAGAACTTTCCAAGGGTCCCTCCTTTACAAGTTTTATTGCCCTCAGCCATGGTTTTGATACGTCTCTCAACGACGGTCTCTCCAAAGAGGTTTTCCCCTGTGAATATGTTGCAGCACGAGCCACTACGTGCCCAATCTTCCAATGTTTTGTCTATCTTTGTGAAACTTCTCTGTCAAACTACAAACCAATCATGCATTCCAGGCATTCATACATGCATAATCATGCATTTTATGTGCTCATACATTTAATAATCTTGTTATACCATACATACATGTTGCATTTCCAATTTCAATTTTCAATCTAAATCAGTTTCCACTTCCAATTCTAATTTCAAATCGATTCCAATCCAAGTTTCAACTGTCAAACTCAATTCCAATCTCAATTTCAATTCCAACTGTCAAATTCAATTCAATTTCAAGTGTCAAATTCGAAGCAATCTCAATTTCAAGTGTCAAATTCGAAGCAATCTCAATTTCAAATCATGTCAACTGTCAATTCGAAGCAATTTCCAATCTCAATTTCAATTCAATTCAAATTCGAAGCAATCTCAATTTCAATTTCAATGTCAATGTCAATATCCAATCTCAATGTCAATGTCAATGTCAATATCCAATCTCAATGTCAATGTCAATGTCAATATCCAATGTCAATGTCAATTTCAACTTTCAATTCAATTCCAATCCAATCTCAATGTCAATTGCAACTCTCCAATCCAATGTCTATGTCTCTGCTCAATCTCAATTCTCAATCTCTCTTTCAATGTCAACTTCCAATTCAATTCAAATCAATGTCAATTCACTCTCAATTTGCTTTTGGGCCAACAAAAATGGTCATGTCTACTTTCAAATCAAGTCAATGACAATTTACCCTCAATAGGTATCTTGTCAAAACAGACTTCCAACATATCCTGTTACTGGTCAAGTGCCAGGTTCGATCCAAAAAGAACCACTTGTACCTACTTATATACCTATGCTTCCGGACAAACGACAAGTTCGATACGAAGAACAGTTTGTACCCAGCTTATGCTTTGTTATCAGTCAAACGGCAAGTTCGATCTAAAAGAACAGTTTGCACCTACCCACATGATGTGGTGATAATCCAACAAGCAAGTTCGATCCAAAGAACAGTTTGTATCTATCCTTCTGTCTATACCTCCAGCCAAACAGCCAGTTCGATCCAAAGAACAGTTTGTGTCTGTCTGTCTGTCTGCATCTCCAATCAAGTGTCAAGTTCGATCCAAAGAACAGCCTATGTCTGCCTATATGTCTATGTTTCCGGTCAAGTGCCAAGTTCGATCCCAAGAACAATTTGCACCTATCTCTTGCTTTGTCTTTCTTGGTCAAGTAGCTAGTTCGATCCAAAGAGCAGCTTGTACCCTTTTTCCATCCCCTGGTTTGTCTACCATGTCGATGTCCACCTGAATCCCCAGTGGCGTGACATGCTCCATAGGCTCCAGCCGTTTGTCTTGCATTCATAATCAAAGTATTGCATGGCATTCATATCTTCGAAACTCTGAAAGCGTATTTTTATGTCCAAAAGCAGTGCAAATGCTAATATTTAAGTATCTTCGTCCCGTCAACTCAAAGACTTCGTCTCTTGACTCTCCGGACAAAGAAACTTAAATAGGGGCAGCTGTTATACCCTAATTTTGGACCTAAAAATACTTATTCAATTCTTCCTTTCTTGTATTTCAAGCCATTTGAACTGTCTCTGATCAATTACATCTTTCTTTGCATTTTATTTCAATATCATTTGCAAAATTCACATAGAAGGGCATTTTAGTCATTTCCTGCATTCAACTCATTTTAATCTTTGAAAATTGTTTAAGTCTTTTAATTTGGTTTGTATGAGTCCTTATTTCAATTCTATGTCAAAATCCATTTCAAAAAAAAACTGCATTTAAAGTCATTTTAAGTCAATTTTGCCCCTAGGGGCATTTTAGTCTTTTCAAGTGTCAAAGCTCTGTTTAAACCCTTAAAATTGTCTCTAAGTATGTCAATGTTGTGTGTACAAGTTCTTGCTTTAATTTCTTGCTAAAAATCCATTTTAAAATTGCATCTGAGTCATTTTCAGTCGTTTTAGCCCCAGGGGCATTTTGGTCATTTCACACGAAATTTTGGCAGAGAGAGGTTACTTTAAAGTACCTCATTTAAGCCATTGGTTCATTTTAGTCCGTTTTGTCAAATTTTAATCGTTTCACTTTACGTTATTTTCATTTTACCAAATTTTAATTCAATTTTATTTTAAATTTCATTTTAACCCTAAAAAATCTAAGATTTGCATTTTGGTCCTTGTGTCATTTTATTTTAAGTCTTTGTCAATTTTCGTTTCAAGTTCCTTTTTTTGGTCAATTACATTTTGGTCCCCAAGAGTCTCAAGTATTGCACAATGGTCCTGATTTTTGTCCAAGTTCTTTTTAATTTCGATTTTTTGCAGGATGGTCCCCAAGAGTTTCAAAATTGCACAAAGGTCCTCAAAGCCAATTTCCAGCCAGGTAAGGGTTAGTTACGGTCCAGTACAGGTGTCCAAGGCTCATTGGGTCAGGATTTACAAGCTGGCCTATAAATACCAGCCAACTCATCACATGTGTCAGAATACACCACAGACTCATTGCCAACTCATCAAAACACAGTCACCAATTCGTTTTCACGCGCCCCACGCGCCACCCTAACAGAACCCTAACAAACTCTTTCAGCCATTGAAACCACCGTAACAAACACAATTCAACACCAATTCGTTCCAAATTCACCATCAAAAATACAATTCAATGTCAATTCGAGCAAAGAATTCATCATCAAGCACATAGATTCCACAAAAAGCAAAAAAAGACAGTTTCAATTTCCCAGCGGATTGCGACCTATTTCGATTCTCAGAGCATCTTCGACGAAGATTTTCATCATTGAATCGTTGCCTTCTCCCTGCAATTCGAACCCTAGGGTGATCACAGGAAGAAGACCGCGGAAGAGTAGAAAAAGGATCGAATTCGAAGTGAATCGAAGAGGAAGAAGACGAACGACTTTGAAGCACTTACCAGAAGCTCAGGGAGAATCCGAAGAAGGTTTCGTCATCTTCTTGCTCAGATTTTCGTTCGAAATCAGGTAAACACACAGATCCTACTCACTTTTGCATCATCGAAGAATCCATGGTCAAAACGAACGGTGAAACAAGTTAGATCGAAGAGTTTCGAACTCTTTTCTTTCAAAAATTTAAAAAAAAAACTTCGAAACCGAAAACAATCAGTGCATAGATCCATCACGTTTCACCGTTTGTTTCAAAATTTAGGGTTCATATTCGTGAACTATGTGAAGATTTAGGGTTAATTTAGAGTATCATTTCGCCTGAACCATCCAAGAAGATGAACGGCGCCGTTAGGGTTAGGATGAGAGGAAGAGAGAACGAGAAGAAGATGAGGAGAAGAAAGAGAAAGAATCTGTTGAAATGAAAGGAAAACCGGCCCATTGTTTTTATAAGGGAGCGAACCGGACCGGTTCACCTGAACCAGTCTGGTTCACTCCCTAAACCATCTCTTCCTTCATCCTCACCGTTTGATCTGCTTGATGATGATGTGTACGGCTTAGATGCCATGTTACGGTGTGCCTGCTTTGTGGTATTGTGTGACACGCGCTGTGGACCCTTGGATCTAGGTTTAACTTGATTTGGGTCAATCTAACGCCTCTGAGGCGTTTGGATGATCCAGGTCCAAGTTAAACCTTGGGTTTGGGCCTTATTTGCATGTTGTTCGTATTTTCGTTCACTTTTTTGCTATTTCCTACACTTTTTTCACTTTCTGCACCTCTGTATATGCTCAAAATTACTTGGAAATTTCTACAAATTCTTGTGTATATTCTTGATGATTTTTGTGATGTTTATGAGCAATTTGTTTACTGGAAATGTTGATAAAAAACATTCTTGTATTTTCTTGCATTATTTCTTGATTTTATGTGAAAATTCTCATGGAAAATGGTCTAAATTCTATTTCAAATTCTTGATATGTTGATGATATATGTTGATTGATTTCGTGAATACTTTGCTACTGTTTTGCTGCATGTGTGTGATTTTTAATTAGTTGCTTGGCTTACAAGTCACATTTGTGAATAAATAGTATAAATATGTCTAAATTCGCTTAAGAACGTAGGGCTCATCATGTGGCTTCAATTCTCACTCTTTGAAATAGAATGTATACTTTTAAAAATGTATAAGACTATGAGAGTTGTGAGCTCCATGATGCTTGCATTTCATGAGTGAATTCTTAGTCATATTTTACACTTGGTTTGGTTTATTTTGTGTTAGATTCCATGCTTTTATTGTAGTACTTTTCTTGCCTTATTTTTCTCCATATTATCATGTGCTACTAACCATTTTCTTGTGTTTCATGTCTCATACATCATAAGCATACTTCCTATCACACTTTCTCATCCCATTTCTTTACATTTCTTTTGCTTTTAATTCATTTGTGTGGGATTAAGTTCTCACAAGGAAGTAGTGTGTATCTAGGCCAATGATGTAATAAGGACAATGGACTCTAATGATGTACACCGACACAAGCACCGACACATGCACACACCTCACTTTAGGTATATAGCTAGAATATGCATGTTTAGATATATGTTTAGGATTGTATGTTTAGATGAATGTTTAGGCCTTATACTTAGAAAAATCAATTTCCAAAAAATGTGAACAAACATCATTCAAACCATTTTCTAAATAAACCTTGGGATCAAAATCCCATTGTAATTTTCCCTTTTATTTTCTTAATCAAAATTCAATGAAAATAATCATATTTGACTTCTTTTGCAAATGACTAATTCAACCCCACTTTTTACAATCTCATGCCCTTGAGGCCTCTTTCTATTCTTCAAAATCCCATTTTCAAACTTAAAATCAACCAACAAAAACAAAAACATTTTTGGAAGAGAACTACGGTGGATTTGATCCCTTAAACGGGTACGTAGGCAAGGAACAAAATTCCTTCAATTCAAATTAAATAAAAATTCAAACACATTCTTCTCCCTCCAATTCTTCACTTAGAATATTCTTAGGTTTAACATCATCTTTCAAAATAGCATTTAAAAACAAAGCGCGCGCGTAGAAATTAAAAGACGGTTCCTATAGGATACTATAGTCGTTATGGGTGCCTAACACCTTCCCGTAGCGAAAACAACTCCCGGACCTCGATTCTCAAGGGTTTTGCTTACTTTTTCCCTTCCCAAGAAAAAATAAGATATCACCGGTTAAAAAGGTTCAAACGTAATCAATGTTTGACACCCGAAAACCAAGATAAAACATCCATTCTTGCTTGGCGATTGTTACGGGACAGGTTGCCAACTAAGCTTAATCTTGTTAGACGTGGCTTGCTCAATGCTGCGACAGCTCGTTGTGTAGCTGGGTGTGGTCATGACGAATCAGCAAATCATTTATTCCTTCATTGTGATAGATTTGAAGTGTTATGGCAGCATATTAGGTCTTGGATTGGAGTACATGGTGTAGATCCCTATGATATTATTGATCATTTCTTGCAGTTCACGCATTTTACAGGTCCTTCGAAGAAACACACATCTTTTCTTCAGCTCATTTGGTTGCTCTGTGTTTGGGTGGTTTGGAATGACCGTAATAATAGATTATTCAATAATACCCAAACCACTATAGACCAACTATTAGATAAAATTAAATTTCATTCGTTTTGGTGGCTTAAGGCTAATAACGCCAATTTTGTATACGGTTCTCAGAGATGGTGGTCGGACCCTATGCTTTGTTTGGGTATCGACTGACCTTTTGTTGGTTTGTAAATATTGTATGACTGATCTTTTATAGGGGTGACCCTTTGGTACACCTTGTGCTGAAGTGGGTCATCACCAGTGTTAATATATTCCATTTTTATGTCTTCAAAAAAATAATATGAAAAAGCAATACAATGTAATTAATTTATGGGACCCATTTAGAGTATATTGTAAGATAAGTGGGACCCATTTTATAATTTTGTAGGAGTGGTATGAATATTTAGAAAATGTAGTTGAATGGTTTAAATAATTGAAAAGTGTGAAGTAATATAATGTATTATGTAGGACTCATTTATACCACCCATATGAGTGGTATGGATGTGGGTGCTCTAAAAGCAGTAGGAAGAGTTGGACAGATGAGAAAACTAAAAAAATAGAGAAAGTAGAAAAAATGTAGAAGGGAACAACAACAACCGTTGTTGCGGATGATCGGAAAATGATTAACCTGCAAAATAATAAACCGTGAAATGTCCCCGTGAGCTTAGCTCACTTGGTAAGGGATAATGCATAATTTATGCAGGGGCCGGGGTTCGAACCCTGGACACCCCACTTATTCACCTTTAAGGTGAATTTCTCTAGCCGCTAGGCTACTTGACCAAAAAAAAAAAAACCGTGAAATAAACCTGAGGCGTGACTGTGTCACTGGACTAAGGAATTATCCGCAGGATTGCGTAATTCCCCCAGAATATAACAGGTTCTTCTCGGCAGTAATCATACCGAGGCTATCAAGACACGAGAAAAATACCAACAGTAACTCATGCCGTTAGTCCTTTTAGAATGGAAGAAGAAAATAACAAAAAGTTTTCTAGTTTATCTTTCGAGTAATTAAAGTTAATGGGATTCTTAAAAAAAAAAAAAAGCTAGTTTAAATATATTAATTAATAATAATGGTAATAACAACACTAACAGGTGAGAAGTTTAAGGAAAGGCCAAAAAATAGTGTGCATGACCGGCAAAAATCAAGGACACCTCACTTAGTAAAATTACCAAGTCAAAATTAATTAAGCACACTTAAAAGCACAATTAACATAATTAAAATTTATTTATTTTTTAGGCAGACAATTTCTAAAGGAAGTTCCACAAGACTTGGTAAAATACGTAAAATTTATTTTCAAATAAAACTAATTACTTTTGAAATAAAACAAATTACTTTTGAAGTATTCAAAATATACAACAACAACAAAATACATTCTTCTTCTCCATACACCATTCCCTTATTTCAACCATATAAATATCTTCCCTCAAAGCCATCTCAACACTATCAATCCTACCTCTCTCCCTCACCTTCCCTCCTTTCTTTTTCTTTTTTGTTCTAATCTCTGTTTTTTTAATTCACATGTTTTAATCTTTGTTTTCTCTGTTGTGATGTGTTTTTGAATTCACATCTTTTTATTACTCCCTCCGTCCCTTAATGTAACCCCCATTTGCTTTTTTCACATTTCTTAAGAAAAGTTGTCGGTATAATTAATGTGTCTGTTTTGTTTTGTGTATTAATATTACCAAATTGTCCTTTGTTTGTATGTGTAATAAATTTGACTATTCATATTTTAAGACAAATTAGTAGTATTAATTAGGGGTATGTTTAGGAAAAGGGCAATAAATGCATCTAGTAATTTGAAAAGGAGTTTACATTTTGGGACAAAAATAAAATCAAATGGGTGTTTAAATATAGGAACGGAGTGAGTAATTTTTAGTGTAGGAGGCTATATGTTTCTATCCTGCTCATTTTTGTGCATTGCCATTATGTGGGACCAGCCTATCTCTTGTTTTCTTTTTCTTTTGAATGAAATCTCATCGTTCTTTAAGGAAAATGCTAACTGATGTCTCGAGAGTCCTAGTTAAGAAAAGTGTCAGGAAAGTTGCATATCCAAGTTCTTAAAAGTCAACAATTCTTTGTTTTCAATGAAAAATGTATACTTTTAACTTTATTAATCAATGTCTCGAAGACATCGGTTAGCATGATCCTTTTATTAAAATAAAATAAAAATAATGATGTTGACATTTAATAACATAAATGATTAAATCGGTAAAAAAACATATAAAGAACGAAAAATGTTTTATGAAATTAAGTTATGATGAATTTGTAGTTTTGTCTTTAATAAACTGTTGCAACTTTCTTATTTTCTACAAACCTTCGGGTTTGAGGCCATGACACCTGAAACACGTGATTTCTTACATATTGTGTTGTTAATTTCTAAACAAAAAATAAAAAACTACTAAAATACGAATATAATTAATTGAACAAAATCTATTTGCATCTGAAACAATTAGTATGCATATATGTATATAGGAAATTGCTAAACGTTCCGACAATAACATCTCGAGAGGTTCCCGAATTACTATTCACTTGATATATTCCAAAAACCATACCCCACCTCCTCCTTTTTTGCCGCACAGCAAGACTTTCCATTGGTTGGTGATGCGTCGGGATGAATTCGGGAAGTTATCTCTCCCGATAAATAGCATTACTCATGTATATAATACACACACAAACACATTAGGGTTAAACAAGGAACTGCTTCTGTGTGTACCAACACAGGCCGACCCAAACATAATTAAATTGACGATTGAATGTGGATCTTACGTGTAATCATACTCATTTATCAGGTTTAGAATGGTTGGCGTTCAATCAAGGAATATTGAACCGCCAAAGACCGAAACCAATCGGTCTAGTAAAACTAATATTCTAAATATAATATAGATATTATAGTTAAATTGTGAGATATTGTTGGTATTTGGAATTGGCCAGATCGAATTTACCATATTCAAGGCTTCCCTTGCCCACTTAAGTCTTAAAATGCTCCCTCTCTCTCTCCCCTCTCTCTCTCTCTCTCTCTCTCTCTCTCTCTCTCTCTCTCTCTCTCTCTCTCTCTCTCCCCCCCCCCCCTTGCTTGCAAGACAACCCTAGCTCGTCTTCAAACGAACTCATTAGAGTCAGCGATTCTAATCCATCGTGGTTTCTTTTTTTCCTTTCTCTCTATCGATCTTTTTTTTAGTTTTATCATCTCTTTTTCCCCTTTTCTCTTAATATCTCTTGTTACGATTTATGGTTGGTTGTATAACATTGAATTTTTATCAATTTAAGTTATTAATCGGAAAACCGCATGCATATTGGAAACTAATTGAAATTAGGAGCAATGATGTAAAATATGTTGGGGTTGTTGAGATTTTTCATTCCTTTAATTTTTGTGTTGTTTAACATGAGTTTGCTACATGGTCTATGCTTATGATTTTCTTACATTTGCTTTATTCTTTTACAATATGTTTTTATATTCTTTTTTACAATTTAAATTTTTTTGATGTGTTTAGGGTTTATGTTTTTATTCTAACTTCAACTCTTTAATTTTTTATTTAGGCTTTCTTGTGTTGGTTATAAAGATTGAGTAGGCAAGTAAAAATCCACAAATAAGCAGTGCATTAAATAATATTCATATCACCCTTATTTGTTATTTTTTCTCAAGGATTTGTTATTCTTAAATTATATACATATTTGATTGATATTCTATTCACATTTACAAAATAATTAATCAGAAAATCATGCAATATTACACAAATATGAATATAGTTAAAAAATAACAAATAAAATGTGAGATATATATTACTTACACTTTTACTAAATACTTCCTACCAACAAAGTAGAGCCTTACAAATTTAAAGAAATTAGGTAAGTTTAGAACAAAAACCCTAAAAATATTAACATAAACATAGACCCCAAAAACCTTAAAACAATATAAATCATGAAAAATAAAATAAAAATAGTTGCAAAAAGGAAAACAAAAATAATAAAAGAAATAAAAGAAAATCATAAATGAGAAATTCTTCCATGAACTCTTACCTAAGAGATCATTCTTACACCCAACCAATTAAAATCAAACATCTCATTAAAATAATAAAAATAATTAATATCATAATTTTTTCTCATTATTTTTAATACTTCTCTCTCCTTTTTCCACTTTCTTTAACCAACAAAAACCACCCACCACCATTTATTGTTTCCATTTCCTTAATTAAAATCACATTTTTTTTAAAGTTAATAACATGTGTCATATTTTTATTGGTTGGGTGTAAGAATAATCTCTTAGGTAAGAGTTCATGCAATAATATCTCATCATAAATTATAAACCATAAGTCAAACTCGTTAAAAAAAAACCCAGATTGAAAAGAAAATGATGAAAAATCTCAAAAAACTATAATTTGTCAATTGTCCTGTATCTCGGTATCATGTATCTTCCAACACAATCGCATGATCAATACCTAAGAATGATGGAAAATCAATATTAAACAACCAATCCAAAATATTGGAAAGAGATCGAGAGAGAAAAGATGTAAAAGAGATCAAAAATGAAAAAGAAAGACATGTTGTTGGATTATAAGTGATGACAATGAGTTAGGGATTTTTTAGAGAGAGACCTGAGTTTTTTTTTTTAACCACGTTTTAAGACTCAATTGAGCCACAACGACTTAGGCTTGATAACTTAGGTTGAGCCTATTCCAAATACAACAACAAAAATAATCAATTATGTATTAAATATCAAATTTGTAATATTAGTTTGACTATTACCATATCCTTTCTCGCGCTCCCAATTTTTTTACGAAAATATCAATGGATTTTTGGATTCTATGATCCGAAATGAGTTTTCCTCTATTTTGAGTGGAAAAATGAGTTTTTTTACCAATTTGGACTTTATAATCCGAACAACGCAAAAAATAGGGCCCATTCTTTGCTTTCTTCAGATTATAAAATTCAAACTCCCTCCAAACACCCCCCTCTTGTGGCACGAATTCAGGGGGAGACAATTCAGATTATATAATCTGAACCGTATCAGCACCAATACTGAGCCTGTTTGTAACATAGATAACCAATGCAAGGACCATACCAATCTTCCTAACCTTCATCCTTGTGTTTTAAGACACTGTTAGCAATTTCCGTTTTGTCTTAATCGAAAATCCGTTTTTTTGACTACTTGATCATATTGCTTTAAAACTTTATCAGAAAAACAAAAGAAATAATTCAAGGAGCAATGAAAGTGAAGATACCTAAGCTAATTGAAGGTGTATATGAGCTAATGAAAGTGACATTACTTTCTTAAAAAAATCAAGGCTTCAATACAAAACTTGATTCCTTTAACTCTTAAATTTGAATTTTGAGATTTTTTTATATGTTTTGTAAACTTATGGTTTTTTAGATATGAAGATTTAGAATCATGAGCTTGTGTATTTGAGTGGACATTGATTTGATTTAGGGAAGAAGATGGTGACGAAAAACAAGAGGATGAAGATGTTCATATGGTTAATGTATTTATTTATTTTTAGTAATTTTTTTTTATAAAATAAGGTTATTATTAAAATATATATTTCAACATTATTTTAATGAAAAAAATGAAAGAAAGGATCAATTTGTGCATATTTTGATAGATAAATGACTTAAACGAGACAAAAAATATAGAGGACAAATGTGTTAAAACCAAATAAGATAAAAGAACTTTAAAATGTCCACAAGTCCTAAGTCAGCTGGCAAAATATCGAAGTCAACCGGCAAAATATCGAAATCTTTAGGCCAGATGCCATCATCGGGGTTTGAACCCCGACATCTCTACTTACATGTGTGAGTTTATAATAATTTTGTCATTTCATATACTTACAAAAAAAATTTTGCCAAGAATTTGAGATGCAAGGTTAATGAACAACAATGGGATTTCATTTCCTCCCTATAAATATTTTTAATCGGTTACACACAAACTAATTATATGTCGAAAAAAACACTAATTGTATATTTGGTTATGCAGCGAGAAAAATTGTTTTTGAGTGAATTGGTTTTGTAAATTAATTTCACCTAAAAGCGAGTTAAAAGTAAAATAATTTTTATTTTGATACATTCATGTAAAAGTGAGTTAAATTATAAATTTGGGTGTAAAAACCAATTCTAGAATCAAAAGCTACACATCCTAACTTCAAGTAGAATTAATTATGGAGACAAAATCAATTCTACTTGATAGCAATTAAACATGTTAGAATCATTTATACACCTCTATAATCAATTATGACCTATCTGAAAATGGAACCAAACATACACTAATTATATAAAAATTTAAAAGTGGTAGGGGGTGTGAAAAAATATATTGAGATAGGAGTAACAACTGCCCGAAACATTTCCTTCTTACTCCTGATGGGAAAATCAAAGCCCAATTTTAGCGGGTTAAGGCCCATTCAAATCACCAAATATTCACAGAAACCCTAAAGCCGTAACGGAACAAATGCTCTATAAAACCGAATCATTTCTTTGGATCACCAACACCAAGTAGCATAACATAGCATAGCCACCGTTTATGTTTTTTTTTCTTTCTTTCTGAAACCTTAGTTTTTAGCTTATTTACTTTCGTTTTGTTTAATATGTAACATGTCTTTGTTTTTGTCTATGTTTTTGTTTTGTTAATTTTCTCGAAATTTTTATGAAGGAAAATGGTTTAAATCGTGGTTTTTCTCAGTGATGATGAATAATTGATGACGAGTCCGATCCATTCATAATCATGACGACATATCGAGGCATTTGTCTGAGAGGTTTCCGCTTTTTTTTTCTTCATTGTTTATTTGTACTTGTGAATTTTTAATAGAATTTCAATTGTTTTTTTGGGATTTTAAAGGCATGACATAGTGATGATAATTTGTGAACCTTTCCATATGATTATTCACAGGATTAAAATATCCTCCTACTCATTCTGAATGTCATTGCCCAAATATTTATTGTTCTATATAAGTTGTGCTTTTATATTTTTCCCATGTTTGTTTCAATATCTCAAACAAATTTATGTTTATTAGAGAGAGATGTTTTGGTGGCTATGATGATAATGATATTATCATTTTATTGAGTTATCGATGATTGTCTTTCAAGCACTTTTGAGCCACCGTCTTTCTCTCGTTTAACCTTTTGGTGGCTATGTATTTCATAGGGGACATTCTTGTTTTGAATACCTTGTATTCTGGATTATACTATATGAAATAGGTGTCACTTAAGTGAAATCGCATTTCGTGATATTGGTGACCAAACCATTTAACATCGTGGTTGGCCAATATCATGAAAAGCGATCCCACCCAAGTGCCACCTATGAAGAAATGGTGCCGCTCTTTCTTGTGAGCTGTGGGGGGATATTGAAATGAAGAATCAAGTCGTTAAAACGTAGTCATTGATGTGCAGTTGATTATATGCAATCGTTCTTATGACTTTGTTTTGATGTTGCAAAACTTGAGAAACCAAACCATTGGAGTCTGTGTGTTAGGATTTGCAGCAAGTTAGATACCATTTAATCCATTTTTTATCAGATAGTCTTTGTGAGCATTCTTTAGTTGACTTGAACACTACATGGACATCCACTTATTCACACCTTAAAATATTCTTCCAATTTTTTTGAATGTTTAACCACATTAACTATATCACATCATCGATGATGATTAACTATATAAGTCCCTATCTAAATAATATATTAGATGCATTATTTTTTAAAACACTCTTGTTAGACATTAATATACAAGGACATGCTTATAAAAATGAGAGAGAGAGGAAGTATTAGCCAAAGACTTCATTCCTATCACCTTCAGCACTTTAAATATGAATTTCTTCATTGGCTTCATGAGTGTATCAAGTATCAATACGCTACTCCTCAGTCTCTCGATTCTCTTAGTTTATTTGGTCGTTTATGAAATGAAATTTGCTCTCTATGTGCTTGCTCCTTATGTGGCTTACAAGGTGTTTTGTTAAATCAACAGCTGACTAATAGTCTCATTCTTTCAGTTTCATTTAACTTCAAATTTTCAAGCAACATTTTAATTGCAAGTCCTTTGCATGCTGAAAATGAGGATGTCACATACTCAGCTTAACTCACGAGGATAATGCAACTATTCCTTGTTTCTTTGAGCACCATGAGATAGGAGCTTCACTAAACATGAATAAGTACCTTTTTTCTTCATGAATTTGCTCACTGATCACACAAGCATTGCATAAGTATCTTAGTAAGCCTATAATTTTGTTATACAATGTATAGTCAACTAGACTCATCAACATCTTTGCTGAGCTGAGTTTGATTCCCATCTCCATTGGTATTTGTAACATGTAGAATCTTTTCGAAACATCATCACCATATTTCTTCTAATGCAAGAAAAATCCTTTACTGATATTAGAGAATCTCCTCCCTGAAAAATAGGAAAATCCTGGGCAATGATATCATTAAAATCAAGACTTGATCTTAGCTGGAAACCTTTTACTACCAATCTTGCCTTGTACACGACAATTTCACCATTTGGCCTCATTTTTACCTTGTAAACTTACTCGACATCTATCGGTTTTATTGCTATGTGTTTTATTGCTATGTGGCTTGTCTACCAATTCCCAAGTTTTATTTTTCTCAATAGACTAGCCTGGTAGACCATATTCTCACTCTATTTGACCTTCTCAGCTCTTGTTCTATCAAGCTGGCTTTCATTTGTTTTTGATCTTGTGTTTTCATGTTGGCTTCTATCCTCAAGCTTTCTGTGGTGTTTTGTCAACTAGTTTTTTGTGTTTTCATGTTGGCTTCTACCCTCAAGCTTTTTTGTTTTGTTTTTGAAAACTCGGTATCTGGTCTAACAATCGATTAATTTGAGGGGACCAATCCGACCGCCCACTTGCGACACTCTATACACACTTGTTTACAAAAAATAATTAAATTAATGATCAAAGAGTTTAAACTAAGCGCTTGTGTACAAGTGATTTTCATATAAATATTTATGTATACTTTTTTCCTATAATAAAAGATAAAATCAAATCAAATTGTTTTTATAAGCTATTTTGAAGAGCTAATAAAAGTAAGTTTTTTTTTTGTTGTTGTAAGAAGCTAAGAAAAATAAGTTGAAAATAACTTTCCGACATTTTATAAACTGTTTCCATAAATTTTCACAAATATTACAAATAAGTCAATCCACTCAAAATCTTTATCTAAATTTATCCATTGGTCATAAATATTTTTTCCAACGTCGCAACAAACAAAAATCCATTAACATTAGCTTCGTTCATTCATCCAATAAGAGATGGCCTAAGCCTTATCCTATCAAAAATCTTACTCACACCACAGCCATCAAAACAGAGTACTCTGTTTAGTCAGTGTCTATTCTCATCCTACACACAAAGCACTTTCAAATTACTACAACGTACTTAACTCTCAAATTAAAATCAAAACAATAAGAAGAAAAACACTTTGGTGGAAAAAATAGCAGCAATGGCAGCATCATTACAAGCTGCAGCTACACTCATGCAACCAACCAAGATTGGTATCAATAATCGTAGCACCCCTTTACATCTCAAGTCAACGCAATCCATTTCTAAGGCTTTTGGCTTGGAAAACAATGGAGCTAAGCTCACTTGCTCTCTTCAAGACATAGCTCATAGGTTTGCTGAATCTGCTAAAATTGCAGGATTTGCTCTTGCTACCTCTGCTCTTGTTGTCTCTGTATGTTTCACTTTGTCTCTCTTCTATTCATCATTACTATATTTGATCGCACTTTGATTAAGTTGTCTCGGTTTATTTTTCTCAGAGACTAAAAGTTGCTTTTATTATGAAGCGGGACATAATTTAGTTCAACCGAAAAATAAAAGCAACTTTTAGTCTCTGAGAAAAATAAACCGAGACAACTTAATCAAAGTGTGATCAAATATAGTAATGTTTCAGTTGAACTAAATTATGTTCCGCTTGGACTAAAATGGTCACTCATAAAACAAACCTAGTAGATTTTGCAAAACAACATATTTTAATGCCTAATCTTGCACCATTACAATTTACAACATATGTTGGATCCGGAAAAAAATACACACATTCACATACATTAATTGATCTTGGTCGTCAATTTGAAATCCGATCTGCTTATATTATATTTTTCACCAAGTCATCTTTAATTAAATAATATATATCATCGATTGGAGATTGAATGATCAAGATCAATCACGCAGTTAATGCAAGGAATTCAAATCCTAACACACGGCTTATGTGAAATTGTGAACTATCTTTTATTTTTGTGCACCCGTATCCCTAGGGCTAGCACAAGTATAAGGCTAGGGAAAACCCCGCTTCTCAAGCCTTAGCTTCCTAAATAGTCCATTAATTTTATAATCTCATCAAAAATTTGAGTTACTTTTAAGTTTCAGATTGTCTCGGGTTAGACTCTACATTTACCAGAAGCAATTTTATTCGAGAAAATGTCAATCACTTTTTTAACGAAAATTCAAACTCTGGCTCGACACGTTTTGAGTTTGCAAGGGACTAGTCAGTAGTCACTAGTCTCTTTTGCTAAACTTAATCACGAGGGTCTATGAACCTAGGCTCTAGAGTTATTTTCACAATTATTTAGTCTTGTATATTTTTCATTTGATATTTTAACTTAAACATCACTTATTTAATTATGTATGTACTTATTTAGTTATTTTATGTATGTTGATTGACTAATGATTATCGTGGAATTAATAATATTCAGGGAGCAAGTGCTGAAGGTGCTCCAAAACGACTAACCTTCGACGAAATCCAGAGCAAAACCTACTTAGAAGTAAAAGGAACAGGAACAGCTAACCAATGTCCAACAATTGAAGGTGGATCAGACTCATTCTCCTTCAAGCCAGGAAAATACAATGCAAAGAAATTCTGCCTTGAGCCAACTTCATTCACAGTAAAATCCGAAGGCGTAACAAAAAACTCCCCGCTCGATTTTCAAAACACAAAGCTAATGACACGCTTGACATACACGTTGGACGAGATAGAAGGACCATTTGAAGTATCTCCTGACGGTACTGTCAAATTTGAGGAGAAAGATGGAATTGATTACGCTGCTGTGACCGTTCAGCTCCCCGGAGGCGAGCGTGTGCCATTCCTCTTCACGATCAAACAGCTGGTAGCGTCAGGGAAGCCGGACAGCTTTAGTGGAGAGTTTTTAGTACCATCTTACCGGGGTTCATCGTTCTTAGACCCAAAGGGAAGAGGTGCTTCAACCGGTTATGACAATGCTGTTGCTTTGCCTGCTGGTGGAAGAGGTGATGAGGAAGAACTTGGTAAGGAAAATAACAAGAGTGCTGCATCATCTAAAGGGAAAATTACATTGAGTGTAACTCAAAGTAAGCCTGAAACTGGTGAGGTTATTGGTGTGTTTGAAAGTATTCAGCCTTCTGATACTGATTTAGGTGCTAAAGCTCCCAAGGATGTTAAGATTCAAGGTGTTTGGTATGCTCAGCTTGAATCATAGAACATTTCTGTTGGTTTAGATTTTGTTAGCAAAATCTTTTGACACCAATTGGTTAAGAGCACTGAGAGCAATTAGTATCATGTTTGTATATTATAATGACTTGATCATAATGCTTAAAATGTCACATGGTCTTGCATCTTAAAACATTTGTCTTATTATTTTAAGGACTATGCTAACAAGTGCCCTTAGGCACCAGTTCAGAAGTAAAAAATAGAAATAAATTATAATTTGATGTAGAAGAAGTCCATTTTTAAAGTCTCAAGATGTTGAATACACAATCCCTAAGATAAACTTTCTTTTTTAAGCTTCTTAACAATTTGATGTGAAAAATCCGGGCTGCAATCTTTAACCTGGATCCCTAACATTTTATTCAGGCTTTCAGAATGACTCATACATGCTAGCTCGTTTTGACAACTCAACGTGTGTGTGTTGACCGATCATAAGTGATCCAAGTGAAATTGATTGTGTAATTTCAACGGGTTGATGCCAAAAGAAATATCATGAACATTCTCTCTCCAATACTCATTCATTTAACGAGGGAACCACCAATGAATTTCACCACTTTTTAAGAGTTATGATGCATAAACACCTTAAGTGGCAATACACCTCTTGACACCCACACAAAAATCTGACACGTGCTCACGTGGACCCTGCACAAGCAACACTTTATCTTTCTTCTCCTATTCTCTCTTCTAGGTGTACAGGGGTGTACGAGAATAAAATGTGTCTATCTAACATTTTCCCCTTTTAAAAGCATCAAACTCCGATGAATTTTACTCGGTAAGTAAACTAGTGTTAGAGAATGTTAAAAAAGAAGACACATTTAATCTCCGATATCCCTTGTAGTGCATTGATATATGATGTGATCGGAGAGAACAATGGGTTGAATGATTAAGGACCCTTCAATCCGAATACAACCTGTATAGTGTAGCCATCGCACCGACGGAACAGATTCTTTGTACAATAACAATATCTAGACGATTTCATCCCCCACTTAAAGCAAGAATAAAATTAAAACAAATTCATTGTCCTATTATTTTAGTATTTGTCTCTCTCGTTATAGTAAAGTTTCCTATTCCCACCTTTCACTTTCCATTCTTTATATCTTTCATTCATTTCATTTATTTATTATTATTCCATTTCCTTCTTTTTTGACCCCAAATTATTTCCATTCCTCTTTTCATTCATTCATTGATTTTGATCGACGTTAGAAAGAAAAAAGCTTGGCATGTTTGATAATTGATGCGAACCATTGGCATAATATAAGGATAAAAAAGGAACATATTATTATGCTAGGCTAGGCTAGGCTATGATGGAGGAACTTCCAGGAGCGTTTGGAACAAGCGCTAGCTTAACTCTTCGTTTGGGTCAAATTGTTTTCTCATCAGCTTCTCTTTGTTTCATGTGCTTGGATGTTGGTTTCTACTCCTACACTTCTTTCTCGTATGTTCCTTTCACTTTCTTCAATAACTTTGTTATCTTGTATCTTTTCAATTCACGCAGAATCCATTTCATGATTATAATCATTTTGATTCATATTTGTTGACTTTAATTTGTTAGAGGAGGTGGTCCAATTAGTTTATAGCTATAGCACCTGTGATGATGATTACTATGTTATAAATTTCATTCATTCTTCATTTGGCCACGTGTCTCTCTCTGCTTAGGAATATGGGCCTCATAATATTCAATTGTTAGATTCCGCTACTACTATTAGTTTTAATATTTTAATTTTTAATAACAAACGTTAGTAGTTAGATTAATATTTACTCATTGTTCGGGTTTTTTTTTTATCCTTGGCCTCCGGTTTAAATCAGTTGGCCTATCCAACCCTTTGTTATTAGTTTTAGTTAACTTTCTGGTAGTCGGTGATTGCTGTCTTAATTTCCTTCAGTCAATAATTGGGGTTGTTCTGCCTTGATATAGCCAACTTAGTGCATGTTTGAATCAAATACATTTGCCTTTTTACTTATATAAAGATTGGAGGGAGTGCTTTTTTGCTTCAACACCACGGTGCTACCGTGATTTTGCCAATCTCACCGCTCATCCAGACATATACTTCATTGTTCATCCAAACATACACTTTGCCAGTAACAAGTTTGGCAAAATCACGTTGTGCCACTGTAACTTCGGCAAAAGCTACATTTTAAGGTTTCAACAAAATTCCGGCAGTTTCAACAAAATTACATGTCATAATGATTTTGCCAAACTCACTTTTAAATACTAGTTTGCACTTAGTGTATCTCATATTCAACTAAGTTCATTTTTCATTCAATCAGAAAATGAGAATCACTGTTTTTCTCTCTCATAGTGTTCTTGAGTGTTTTATCTATGACAATAGTACTTTCTACAAGTATTTGAGTGTTAAACTATAAAAAAAAACTTTTAAGATGCTTTTTTCACTATTATTTTAAGCTCCCTAATAAAACTTTCAGAAATCATCTATGCAGAGCTTTTGTAGAGTTAACCCCTCATTTTCTCTTCTATGGTAGAAACAATTTATACATAAACTCTCATATTAAGTGTTTATTGAGTCAGGATTTAATAACATTGTTAATTCAATCACCATCCGAATCACATGGCTAAAAGCTCTAGAAATTTGGTGCACATTTTGGAACAATAGTAGGATTAAGGAAAGGACAGAACAAATTAATTTTTCTTTCGGCTATATTTAGCCTTTCAATAACTATGACTAATACAAAGTTGGAGTTTCTACGTGTTTGGATTCACGATGAGTTTGACAAAACTACAATATGCTACACTTTGAAGCTTCAACAAAATCACGGTGCCACTGTGTTTAATCTAGATTCTCCACTTCATTTTCAAAGTGTAATTGTTGGTATGATGGCAAAGGGAGCGAGTTCAAGTTTTGAATTTTTTCTGCATAGTTATAATCTTATTCTGACATGATATTTGGATCTCATAAGAATATGAGAGCAAAAGTCAGAATTTTATGTCCATATAGCATATTCATAGTTTAAAATTCGCAGAAGGACGGAAAAAAGGCTTAGGCTTTTGTATTTATAACTTAATTTTTCTTCTTTACACTTGCTATTCCACAGGTTTTTGGTAACAGTCATGGGTTTGGCAATTCCATGGAGCATAACATTGTTCATGGTAGATGCTTACTCCGTCTTCATACAATGTTTACCGATTCAAAGACGGCTCATATTGATAATTGTTTTGGGAGACATGGTACTTAGTACTCACTACTTATATTTTTTTTTTTTCCAAGACCAAGTTAGGTCTCATCGTTTCATATTGTTACTAATTAATGATATAATTTCTGTATTCCAGGTCATGTCATATCTCTCATTAGGTGCAGCATGTTCCGCAGCAAGTGTTATAGATCTTCTGCATGAAGCTGGTAAATCACATTGCCCGGCAAAGTTATGTGGTAGATATCAGTTGTCTGCTGCTATGGCATTCTTGTCTTGGTTTCTTTCATCAGCTTCTTGTCTTTTTAATTTTTGGATTTTACCTTCTCTGTAAACATACTATCTTACTGATTATTGATACATCATACATGTACATGAATGAAAAGGGTGCAAATGACAAAGTCATTTTCTCTTTGGCATATGTTTTGTGTTCTTGTGAATAGAATTTTGCTGACAATAAACAATGTAATAGCTCTTCACCAAAAATACAATGTATTAACATATCTTTCAATGCAATGGGTTTGATAAAGAAAACACTCCAATACAAGTATGTAGCTCATTAGTCCACGATGTGTCAACACAATGATACGAGTTTAACTTTGTGGTGGCATTTAGCATGGGTAAGAGTAAGAGTTTCCCACCATAGGAAAGTAAATTTTAACCATTAGATCAAGTGAAGACCACATTTTTATCATACTCTCTCAACACTATATTTTTTCCTATACTATCTTTCATGCTACTCTCTCTCCTCCATGCCCCAATCCACCACCAGCAACTTCAAGTTCACGATCTATAAATAACTTTTTCCCTTTCTTGAATATTCTGTCAAAAATCCCACTGACAAATTTGTGTGTTTTTTGTTTTTACACACATAGTTGAATTTCAAACCAACACCAAGAGTTTCTTCACCAAGTAAACTGTCTACAATGTCCATGGCTTTATGATCTTTCTCTCTCCTAGTTCTTTTTCTTTCTTTTTTGAATTTTTGTTTGGAGGATTGTAGAAGTTTAACCGTCCAGTTAAACAAGATGATGATATATATTTATAAAGTTTCATTTTTTGCAACTGGGTTATCAAAATTTGGTCGCTGCACTATGTGTTCACTTTCTGGGTAGTTGTTCATACTCGAAAAGGTTGCTGTTGTATTCAGACTAATAATAACCCAATATCATTAGCCGGTCAATTTTCATTTTCCAAATCTAATTTCTTTTTCATTTTGTAGACTTATTTCCTTTTTTTAGATCTGACTTTGTTTGAGTTGTTTAATTTTAATTTGATTTCCGGATTATTGATGAAGAAGAGTTTGAAGAGTTTTTAATTTTTGGAATTGTTGAGTTTTTATGTTTTTGGTTGAAGATTAAATGTCACGTTGAAGAAGAGATGATGGAGGAAGATAGTGAAATAATAATATAGTGTTGAGAGTGTACCATAAGAGAGTGTTCTTTACTTGATCTAATGGTCAAAATTTACTTTCCCATGGTGGAAAACTCTTGCCCTTACCCATGCTAAATGCCACCTAACTTTGTAACTTTAAAGTACGAAGTTCAAATCCTTAGTAGAATCTTTGTAAAATGATCATTTTAATAATAGTTTCTCTTGCCCAAATTCAGAGAGAGAAAAAAAAGAGGTCTCCCACTACTAGTAACACAATAAAAACTTAATATAATATCAATCAAGTGCTATAATTAAATAATAATTGTTGTTATATATTATAATTTAAAAATGTTTCAAACAGTTAAGTTAAGAAGGACATACACGAATAATGATATCTAATTAGAACTCAACATTTCAAATTTAATTTTAAGATATATAGTAAGAACTGGCAGAATAAAATAGTGAATTTTCATTGAATATATACTAGTTGACACTTATCCTACATGTTATTTAAACTATTGAATCAATGCCAATATGCAAAACTTGTATAAATTAGTTTCATCACACACAAAGTCTACCCTTTATTTGTAATAAAAAAATTGAAATGCCACTTAGACTATTGTCCGACACAAAGAGAGATAAAATTATGAGTATAATATTAGAAGAATATCACACCACTCAATAACATTTTTCTCAATATATATTATATAGATCAGACCGTTAAATTGAAAGTTTATATACATTTTTTAAAAGGAGTTGAAAGTTTATATTATATAGCTTATTTCTATAAATTTATACGTAATTGTATTGTTCTAGACTCGACTAAAACCCTAAATTCCACTCATACAAAGCCCAAAGCGCTCTGACTTGAATATAAAGAAGGTTCAGTTGCAGGAAAAGTCGAAACACATCAAGACTACACATTCAACCACATTTTCGAACCCAATACCTTTAATGATCAGGAGGCTTAGGATCCGTGCAAGTCAGGTCAGTAACGCTTTCCGACCATAAATGCAGAACAATGATTGGTGATTTCAACGCTTATGCGCGCCGATCGTAACCGCCTCTCAACGGCTATCTCAACAACTCTTTCCTCAATTGTATAATTATTTCCTTAATACACCACAACGGTGAATTCTAGGGCGAGGGTTCAATCAAGTCCCTCACCGGTGCACCACTAAATTTGATCATTAGATTAAATAATCTCATTAGTCACTACCACACTAAATCTATTCTCTCCTCTTTACATTCACTTTCTTTCTCTCCCCTCTCAACTTCTGCATTTACGTGAAACTCTCTCCATCCCCGTAACCTTTTTAAAATAAATTCTCATTCAATTTTGCTGTTTTTAATTGCCAATAAAAATTAATAGATTAAAATTTGAATCTCTCGTGTGAAGTGATGTGAAAATTCTTTGAATTATTTTTTCAATTAACAATCTTAAACCAAAATGACATCAAACTTAAGTACACATGATCTCTGTAATCCTGTACAAGAATGAAACAATATACTACCAAGAAAAAAGATGAAGAAAGAAGCGGCTTTGAACAAAAAGGACCGTAATGAGTACAGAGAAAAACATTTTCATTCTCAAAACTTGTTTCATTCTTCCCAAAAGTTCTCAATATCTAAATTGTTTTTAATTTAGAATAAAAAATTTCCACGGGAATCCTAAACACATATTATCTGGAATGGAAAGGCAATTAAGCTTCGAGAAGACAAGAGTGTGGCCTTATGGGGATGGAGAGAGTTTCACGTAAAGGCAGAAGTTGAGAGAGAAAGTGAATGTAAAGAGGAGAGATTAGATTCAGTGTGGTAGTGACTAATGAGATTATTTAATCTAATGGTCAAATTTAGTGGTGCACCGGTGAGGGACTTGATTGAACCCTCACCCTAGAATTCACCATACACAACACCTAACTTTTAATACCTTTTACTCTTTGTTCTCCTCATGACTTGACTTGAGTGTTCAAGTGTTTGCAGATACTCCAACTCACAACCAATATTTTTCGCCCCATGTCTTGTATAATGTTAATTAACAATGCATCGAGTAAAATTTTATTGACCGTGTATCATTCCCCTCAAATTTTACATTGGTGTAATAATTTGATAATTCTACATATATGTCACGAAAATACTTGAAATGATAAACCTATGAAAGCACGCCATTAACAATACATATTCACACAGGACTAATGTTCTTCATAAGGTAAACTAATCTTGCCTGCACTTTTCATCATCGTCATGTTCTTGTAGCACAACATTTTAACTGAGGTAATTTTTAATGTCCTCCATTTTCAAACTGAAACCAGCAAAAGCTGTTTCCAACGTGTTTTGCATACACACACAAACACAAATCAGCAAAACCATTTTGCAAGAGTTAAAGTCTCCAACTCATCAAACCCTTCACTATCTCATAGACCAATGCATCTCCCTAAAACAACTCAAACATGTTCATGCACAAATCATCCTCCATGGACTTGCCACCCAAGTTATCACATTAGGAAAACTAGTTTCCTTAAGTGTCCAACTTCGAGATCTTCGTTACGCTCACAACATGTTTGATCAAATTCCTCAACCAAATAAATTCATGTTTAACCATTTAATTAAGGGTTATTCTAATTCCAATGACCCAGTTAAGTCTTTGTTGCTGTACCGTCGAATGGTGGGTGATGGTCTTTTACCAAACCAGTTTACAATCCCTTTTGTTCTGAAAGCTTGTGCTGCCAAATCGTGTTATTGGATCGGTGTTTGTGTTCATGCTCAGTCTTTTAAGCTTGGAATGGGGTCATATGCTTGTGTTCAGAACGCAATTTTGAATGTTTATGTTGCTTGTGGTTTGATAACAAGTGCAAGGAGAGTGTTTGATGATCTTTCTGAAAGGACCTTGGTCTCGTGGAATTCGATGATTAATGGGTATTCTAAAATGGGTTGGTCCGAAGAAGCAATTTTGTTGTTTCGAGAAATGCAAGAAGTTGGATTGGAGCCTGATGTGTTTACGTTGGTTGGCTTGCTTTCTGTTTCGACAAAACATGGTAATTTGGATTTGGGAAGATTTGTGCATCTTTATATGGTCATTACCGGTATTGAAATTGATTCAATTGTTACAAATGCACTCATGGATATGTATGCCAAGTGTGGGAATTTGAAATGTGCTAAAAGTGTTTTTGATCAAATGCTTGATAAGGATGTTGTTTCTTGGACGTGTATGATTAACGCTTATGCTAATCATGGACTTATTGATTGTGCTTTGGAATTTTTTAACCAGATGCCGGGGAAGAACGTGGTTTCTTGGAATTCAATAATTTGGTGTCATGTTCAAGAGGGACTTTATCCGGAAGCCGTTGATCTTTTCTATAGGATGTGTGATTCAGGCGTGATGCCTAATGATGCTACTCTTGTTGCCATTCTTTCATCCTGCAGTCACATGGGTGATCTAGCATTGGGAAAACAAGCCCACAGCTACATTTTTGATAACAACATTACACTGAGTGTGACGCTTTGCAACGCTATAATAGACATGTATGCAAAATGCGGTGCTCTTCAGATTGCCATGGACGTCTTCTTCGGGATGCCTGAGAAGAATGCAGTGTCATGGAATGTTATTATCGGGGCACTTGCTCTGCATGGTTATGGAAAAGAAGCTATTGAGATGTTTGAGAAGATGCAGGCAAGTGGAGTTTGTCCTGATGAGATTACTTTTACAGGTTTGCTTTCTGCTTGTAGTCACAGTGGTCTTGTGGACATGGGGCAATATTACTTTGACATTATGAATTCGACTTTTGGGATTTCTCCTGATGTTGAACATTATGCGTGCATGGTCGATCTTTTAGGTCGCCGTGGATTGTTAGGAGAAGCGATATCATTGATTAAGAAGATGCCTGTTAAACCAGATGTTGTTGTTTGGAGTGCTTTACTTGGTGCTTGTCGAACCTATGGGAATCTAGCAATTGGTAAGCAAATCATGAAGCAGTTGTTGGAGTTGGGACGATACAATTCTGGTCTTTATGTGCTTCTCTCAAACATGTATTCAGAATCTCAAAGATGGGAAGACATGAAAAATATTTGGAAAATACTGGATCAAAATGGGATAAAAAAGTGCAGGGCAATCAGCTTCATTGAAATTGATGGCTGTTGTTATCAATTTATGGTGGATGATAAAAGACATGGAGCTTCAACATGTATATACTCTATGCTGGGTCAATTAATGGATCATCTAAAGTCTGCAGGGTATCCATGTAAACATTTGGATGTAGAGGAAATATACTGCTCTTATATTTAACTCAGCATCAAGTTTTATTGATGGAAAGGCATAGATTCATATATGGAATTATCGTTTCAACTCCAAAGTTTATCCAAGTCTTCTATTGTTACATGAAAACCAAGTTGATTTTATTTTGTAAACCAGAAAGTCTGCACGCCCAACTGGAAGAGACCAGAACCATCTTATCCAGCTGCTCTTGGGTAAACAAAGTTGATTTGAATGACATAAATGTGAACTCCTACTGAATCGAAAAGAGCAATGCTAAAGAGTATGAATGTTTGTTTCCACAAATCATAAAAAGGCTGATGTGTTTTGCATTTTTAAGAATCAAAATCTTGTTGCTCACAGACACGGGATGAATAAGAAGCTTCGATAGGCTTGACTTGGACATGTGGTGACTCGGCTGAGAAACATGGTTCCAAACATAGGCGTTATCTTCCATGTTTGATGGAAATCATGCAGGTGTGTATATAAAAGCAGTCAATTAGAGTCATTCGTTTATTTTCATGAAATTACTTAATAGCAACATCAAGTATTTCCCAATAGAAAACCTTAACTTCTTCATGTAAATAAACCAAATTTATATTCCTCTGGATTTTTTTTTGATTCATTTGGTGTCATTAGCGAAATGTTAATCGACATCATAAAAGATATCCTAAAAGCGTAATTTATAGTAACTATTCAATGAGTATTTTTCTTTGTTTAAGTGCTTAGGTTGGAGTTTAAAGTTCTTCTCTTCAAGAATGTATTTTTGCGAAAATCAAATCAAAGTCCTCCCCAAAAGTTGAGCAATACTTAGTTAACTTGGCCACATTCATTGGACTGTACAATAATATTATTGGGGGACTAGTCACTTTAGTCCCTGAATAGGAAAGGAGTCGTCACTTTAGTCCCTGAATGCAGATAAATTGCAAAATAGTCCCTGAATGTATACTCTGTTAGTCAATTTAGTCCCTGAATGCAGACTCAGTTAGTCAATTTAGTCCCTGAATGCAGACTTCGTTAGTCACTTTAGTCTCTGAAATTGACTAACAGAGTCTACTTCAAGGACTGTTTTGCAATTTCTCAGCATTCAGGGACTAAAGTGACAACTCCTTTCCCATTCAAGGACTAAAGTGACTAATTCCCCTAATATTATTATATAGTTGAATATAATTTCTTATTTAGAAGCTAAAAGCCCTGGCCCTGTTTCCAAGTTTTAAACTTTCACACTCCATGCATTGTGTATGCCATTTTTTATAATGTACTCAACAGACCAATGATTATTTCAATCAGCATGTGCCTGTTCTTTAAGCTACCAGTTTCCATATAAAGAAGATTCAAAGGCGAAAATATTCATATGCTTGCTTATGGAGAGAACTCCATAGTGAAATAATCTACCCACATAATAATATTGCACTGTATTGGTTTACTATAAAGCAGACGAATGTAATTAAGTGAAACAAAACATAAAATCCACCAACCGGCAATAACACATGAACATGATAACATGTTATGTGTATAGTCTAAATACATCTCTGATATGTCAAATTATTAGATTTTCAAGTCGTGTGACAATTATCACAAGATTTTTGTAACTCATCGAATCTATCTATATTAACATAAAGTTGAGCACGTCAATAGCCATGAAACTTCCTTCCTACTCAACACATTTTGCCAGCAAAGTTAACGTGCCCTACCTTTGACAACCCAAAAATATAGGACACATTAAAGGTCAATTGGACAGTAGAGTGAATATGTACCGGTGCCGCCGCAGCAAATATAATCAAGAGGATAGTGAGTTTGGCAAACATTAGTTCTATTGGTACGTGCTCATTTTTTGATCCCATGGTATGCTTGCTTGCTTTTCTATAGCTTTGATTCCTCATTTTGTTACCTGGCTAATTTTGGAAAGAAAAGAAAGGAAAAACTATACATTGATTAACTAATAAAATATTTAATGGCACAATTTCTATATTTTATATAAGTGACGTGTCTTATGAACGCCTAAAAACTTTCCACACGTATTTGACACTCAACTCAAAATAATAATTTAGCATTAAGGTCCATCATCCACAATATGAATTGATAGAACTCCAAGATTTCCCCACATAAACATTTAACAAGGGCGAAGAGCACATCATTCCTTTAGGCAAAAAACCAACACTAAGTAGTTTTTTTTTTTTTTTTTTTTTTTTTTTTTTTATGAAAAAAACCAATACAAAATAGAGTCTGGTTAACGAGTGCCCACGGGACACTCTTTAAGCAGTTTAAAAGAAGAAATTATTTCATACAAAAGTTAAAATATTTCAATTTTCAATGCATTAATAACATAAATATTCAAAAAAAGTTACCTTTTAATGGTTTTAAAGAGTGTTTCGGAAGCACTCGTTAACATTTTCCTATAAGGTATTATATCGTCAATGTTGCGTATAATAAAATAAGGAGGTTTAGACCATCTATCTTTTATAGAAGTTAAACTGTTTTCATTCTTAAATAGCATACATGAATGACCACTACCTGCCTAAAATTTTCTTATTAGGCCACAACAACATAGCAGAAACGTGTTTTGCTAGACAAAACAAAATGAATGGTTTTATCCCCTCAATAAAAAAATATTAAGATAACAAAACGAAGTTCAATCACTTGTTTTTTTTTTTTGGATGAAATTAGTTTGAATAGTTGAAGACATTTGGTATGGATTATAAAAAAAAAAATCTATATTCAATACTTAAGATTTAGTTTATAGAATTTTTAATAAATCCAGATGTTATTTTGTATTTATTTTATTTTTTTTATATAAAAGGGTCTAAGCTCGGAAAAAACAAAATTAAGAAGTTAGTCGAACACCTTTGACCATACAAGCTATAGAAAAGCCATTAAAAAACAAACAATTGGACTCATCGAAAGTAGACTGCACAACAAAAAATCATAAGAATTTGACGAAAGACTATTATTAGCAAGTCAGTCAACACTTATATTCCCTTTGTGCCAAGTATGACAAACTAGAACATTCCAATTCAAATTCAAAATGTTAAGACTACCTACATATCACCAAAATGGGAACTGTTTCCCTAAGGTTGCAGTTATACGTTCTAATATCATTCCGGATTTTTGAAACACTTTCAACAATGACTCCCACCTCACATTTTTGCATGGAGTGTGTTGACACAAATCAATATTCCTAATGTTGTAGCATGTGATCCACGCTCGTCTGAATTGTGAAAGACACCTCAACAATCTGAAGCATTGATATTCCCTTAACAAGAACTATCTATATTGAGCTTGATCCAACCCTATGCTTCAAGCCAACATATAAAAAAGTACAAGGAAAGGAAGAGAGGGACCAAACCAAAAACCTCTTCGGAAACTAACAAACGTAAAACCAGGCAAACCAAGCCTGTTTTGAACATAATAGCTTCTAATACAATTAGGGATCTCTAGCCAAGCAGTTAAATTAGTCAAGGTTAGGCCAAGGTTAGCTAGAGCATTGATGACACTAGGTCATATGGCACTTTTGTTATGGTTTTTAAGCAATTTTGGTTGAGTTCAGGTGATTATGCATGAGTTAGAAGCTGCAAAAAGACTGATTTTTTTATGGTGAAGCTAGTAGGAAATCGTACTCCGATTTGTAGCATCGGAGTCCGATTTATGAAGCTGTTTTGCGACATTTGGTCTCGTAAAAAATCCTACGATTTGGCAGACGCTCCAGCTGGGATTTGAGTTTAATGAAGCAATCATACTCCGATTTTTAGCATCGGAGTACGATTTTCACGAACCAAAATTTTCTCTATAAAAGCTGAACTGCATTCTAAGCCAAGGGTTCGAAATTTTGGAGAAAGAAACTGACTTCTGGAGTTGGAGATCTGGAGAGAAGATGGGAGACCATCAAAACTCATATCTGGTTACCAATTTCATGTAATGAATTCTTCTTTTACATTAGTTATTTGTGCTTTAGCCATGAGTAGCTAGATCCTTTGTGATTAGGTCAAGAGATGAATCTGTTCTAGCTCATTTTTATGTAACCTGTTACTCTTTATATTTATGAATGTCATTCTAGTTTATTTAGTATAAATCGTTCTTAATGCTTTTATGATTCTGACCCAATATAACTGATTCAAGAGTTTATATGACTATTAACATTAGCGTGTAACTCGGAAATATCTATATTGTTCAATCTAACGGACAATCTAGGGATGGAGCGTTGTTAGGCTGTGATACTTGAATTAACGGACTTAAAACCTTTGATGATTATAGGTTCACCTAAGGGATTAAGGAATTATAATTAGAAAAGAGGGTTTAGGATCAAGGGATTGACCTAAGCTATTTTGTTAATTTGTCTTGAACTTTATAGCGTTCGTAAACTTAAGAAACATGTTGCTAATGAGTGATGAACAGATGAATCGATTGACCTAGTCATCTCTCCATATTATTTCTCAAACCAATTGCCTCAGTGCACCCCCTCCCTCCATTTTACAAACATCCTTAATAATAACGTTACTACCGAGTAGATGTTGAAACAGTCCATGTGGATACGAATCTTATAAATTTTATTACTTCGATATAAGTTAATACACTTGCTAACCATGTATCAAGCATCACTGCAATAACTACCTTCCCATGAGTAACCAAAAAGTTCATGCTATTTGCAATGTGCAAGCAATTCTTCCATATGTTTCTTAACTTCCAAGGCACAAGTGAATTGTTTTTGAAAGCATTAACAACCAGAGTAGAATCACACTCCAACCAGAGATAGTTCCGATGAACACTACGACAATAAATAAACATGGAGTGAAATTGAAACATAAAAGTCGATGCAAGTTAGGTTTATCGGTTGAAAGAATGTACACACTATTGGGAGAAAAGTTCCAATAAAGGAATTTCGTTAATTAATCCAATAAACAGAAACTAAAAAAAAATTCAAACTAATGCTACTGTTTATATGTATCAAAACAGAAGAAAAAAAAAAAAAAGAAAGAAAGAAGTCATCTCAGATAGACAAATCATGGCGACAAATTGGACAAGTAATTTTTCCTCCGAGTAACCAAGAGTTGAGACACGAGGTATGAAATTCATGAGCGCAAACTCCAAAAGATTGAATCAATTCTCCTTTCTCAAATTCTTCCATGCAAATAGAACAATCCTTGTTTTCATCACCATCGAAACTTTTAACCGGAGGCAATGATCTCATGGCGACATTAGCAATCCCTGCAATATTGATTTGTGAATCAGGTGTATAATGTAACCTTTCGCTCATAGTCATAGATTGCAAATATACTATATGGTCATGCATCATTCTAACAAACGTCATCAACATCATTGCCGATGCACCAGCCAAACACATAAAAATAACTTGAGGCAAGCCATCTGTTAACAATGACACGACAATGAATGAGATAGAAAATAAAAGTATAAGCCAGTATGCACAACGCAACATTGTCATTTGCGACATAGTTAGATATCAAATAAACTAACAACTTTGTTCTGATGAGTTGAAAATAAAAGGAATTGAATCGGAGGTAGACTTTCACTCTCTTTGTTTATGCGCTTAGGGTTTACGATAATTGGATTTGTTAGGTATAGAAACATAATAGACTTCTTCCCGGTATATATAGTTCGTTTAACTTGTCAATAAATAAAAAAATCTTGAGTCAAAATAAATAAACAATCTTATTTTATCTTTTTTGAAACAATCTTTGTTTATCTATTCACCTCAAAAAACAAAAACAAAAAAGCTTTATTTTCTACCAAAAAAAAACAAACTTTCTTTATATATTTATCCTTTTTATGGGTTTATCTATGTATCCCTGAATTGAATCTAGCTAATTCATATATAATCTAAATCTTCGGTAGAAAAACAAACTAAATTCAATTTGTCTATATTTTTTGTTTATTACATTACACTGACTGTGACACTGTGACACTTTGCAACGCTATTATAGGCCCATTATTCTGCACTTTCTATTGTGCTAACGTTTGAAAATTATGAATTGCATTTTTTATGAAATTTTGATTTAGATTAAAAGTAAAAATAAAAATGATTTTTTACTTCAAATTAACAAATAAACTAATCATGAATAACTATTTCATTGGCACCAACAATATAATAAAAAAACATAATCTAAATTCTTATTTATTTGAATGACACTAACAACAATCTTTATTATAAAGTATAATTGAGATAATAAAAAAGTAAGTATAAATACACCCATCTAGTTTGTTACACTTATTAAAGGATTGGACATATATATATATATATATATATATATATATATATATATATATATATATATATATCGTGTTTGTTACATTTTTTAATATTTAAGTTTATTTTTATCTATTTGTTATGTGTTATTTGTATTGAAAATTAGTGACATTTTTGCAAAGAGAAAAAGTCAGTTCAAAAGAGCTGAAAGATGTATTTTTTTTGTTTTGAAACAACAAATTTTATTCTCGTCAAGTTTGTGTAAAACACACAAAAACTTGCGGATAAAATCAACAAGATAATTACAAAAGCGACTCCGTATAAAACCGGACCACCTAAAACCAACACCCACACCCGAGAAGCACCAAACAGCAGTTGGCCTAAGAGAACACATGACCTATCCTTATATAATATAGATATAGATGTATGCAAAATGCTGTGCTCTTCAGACTACCATGATGTTGTTGTTTGGAGTGCTTTACTTGGTGCTTGTCGAACCTATAGGAATCTAGCAATTGGTAAGCAAATCATGAAGCAGTTGTTAGAATGGGACGATACAATTCTGGTCTTTAGGTGCTTCTCTCAAACATGTATTCAGAATCTCAAAGATGGGATGACATGAAAGATATTAGGAAAATATTGGATCAAAATGGGATAAAACGTGCAGCGCAATTAGCTTCATTGAAATTGATGGCTGTTGTTATCAATTAGCTTCAACAAGTAAGCAGTGGCGGAGCCAGCCAAAAAATTTTGGGGTGGCCGCCATCTCGCCATCAAAATAAACTATAATATATAAATCATATTAAACACAACACATTTAAGTCGTAATAAACCAACAGCAAGATCAGAAAAAGTAGTATGCAAAATAAGCAAATCAAAATAGGAACATAAAATTATAACAAATCAGCAAGATCAGCAACAATCAAAGTAGGTACAAAATAGGTTCAAAATAGGAACATAACAGCAAGATCAGCAAGATCAAAGTAGCTATGCCTCTGTTTATTTTGGATTTCTAAAACAAATTTGTAAAACTACCATCAACAAAATCAAACTTCTGTAATACAAAGCAGCTTAGCCTTAGCATTTAGGAAATGGAAATTTGTAACATTAAAACTATATTTAGGGGATTAAGATTAACTCTGAACTATGATTTCACAATATATAAACAAATAATGTTAAAACTGATATTATAAGTTTAAAACTCAACCTCGCTTCTAAAATTTCTGCAGGTTATATGAATGAAGTCACATTCCTCTTTTTTTACTTCATGATATTCAAATCTTTCCTAAACCACACAACCATCTTGATCTCATGACCTTTGAAAATATTAATGATTAACTAGTTTTGTTTGATAATCAAACATATTGATTTTGTTATGATGGAATTTGAAATAAAGTGTTTTACATTTGGACGAACTTATTCTCAAAGCAAGTTTGGAATAACAGCTATTATGATTTTCTAATCCAATGCAAAGGTTACTTTGTATGACTCTAGTCAAAGTGATAATCAAAAGCAATTAGCAAAGACAAAAACCAAATTTGTAAAACTACCATCAACAAAATCAAACTTCAATTTCACATTACCTAATTTACCTTACAATTTACAAGAACTAGGGTTTGTGGAGAGAGAGATGGAGATAGCTCTTTAAACACAACACAAAAGATGGAGGAGGAGGAGGAGGAGGTGAGTGGTCGCGGCGGCTGACCGACGGTGGTGTGGTGGTTGTCCGTGGATTGGATCGCTATTTGCTTTGTTAGGGGAGAAGAAGAGAACGCGTTTCTCTGTTCTCACTTGATGAAAGAGAAAATTGATGACCAAATGAAAATTGGACTGGAAAATATTAGTTTTAATGAAGGGCATAATAGTAATTTCCATAAAAGGATGGGGTGGCGATGGCTCCCCCTTGCCACCCCCCAGTTCCGCCTCTGCAAGTAAGAACTCTATGCTGGATCAATTAATGGATCATCTAAAGTCTGTGGGGTATCCATGTAAACATTTGGATGTAGAGGAAATATACTGCTCTTATATTTGATTCAGCATCAAGTTTGATCGATGGAAATGCATAGATTCATAAAATGGAATTATCATTTCTATTCCAAAGTTTTTC
Organism: Medicago sativa; assembly: GCF_051527215.1. Classification (NCBI taxonomy): domain Eukaryota; kingdom Viridiplantae; phylum Streptophyta; class Magnoliopsida; order Fabales; family Fabaceae; genus Medicago; species Medicago sativa. Next base: position 10,144,848 of record NC_140753.1, read on the forward strand.
CATGTATACATGAAAAAAGAATTGATTTATTTATTTATTTTAAAATTGGAACTCCTTCAGGTCCAAGTAGAAGAAACCCCGAACCATCTCATCTAATTGTTTTTGGATAAACAAAATTGATTTGAATAACATAAGAATGAACTCCTATTAAAATAGAAAAGAAAGAGTATGAATGTTGTTTCCACGAAACGTAAAAATACCAATGTGTCTTGAATTTTAAAAATAAAAAAATTGGAACTCCTTCAGGTCCAAGTAGAAGAAACCCCGAACCATCTCATCTAATTGTTTTTGGATAAACAAAATTGATTTGAATAACATAAGAATGAACTCCTATTAAAATAGAAAAGAAAGAGTATGAATGTTGTTTCCACGAAACGTAAAAATACCAATGTGTCTTGAATTTAAAAATAAAAAAATGGCCGCGTTGTTTGCTTTTCTAAGGAATAGCTCACAACACGCGATGAATAAGAAGTTTCAAGAGATAGCTTCGCCTTGAACTTAAGGTGACTCGACTGACAAACGTGGTTCGAAACATATGTGTTATCTTTCAAGGTTGATGGAAATCATGCCAGATGTGCATATAATGTAATTATTTCTCTGGATTGTTGTTCTACCAACGTCGGACCGCTGGAGTATTTTTGGTCATTTCTGTTAGCGGTTAACACACCCCCTCTGCTCGGCACAATGGGCCTAAAATGTGGACGATGCAGGAAGCCCAACGATGTGGTTCGAAACATATGTGTTATCTTTCAAGGTTGATGGAAATCATGCCAGATGTGCATATAATGTAGTTCTTTCTCTGGATTGTTGTTCTACCAACGTCGGACCGCTGGGATATTTTTGGTCATTTCTGTTAGCGGCTAACACACCCCCTCATGCTTCAGCCCAACACAATGGGCCTAAAGCGTGGACGATGCAGGAAGCCCAACGATGGACTTGACAGGCTCGAGTGCCATGTCACGAATATCGATGCCTAACTCATCCTTACAAAACCGGCTTGTACGGTGAGGAGTGTCTCTTCTTTATAAACTCTTCTCAAGAATCCTATCTATCCGATGTAGGACTAAATCCCACTGAGTGTTGGCTGCTAACAATTTCCATGTGTTATTATGAAGTTTTGGATGTTAGAAAAGCAATTTTCAAAATGATATCATAAAATTGAAATTTATAGTAACTTTTCAGTGAGGTTTTTGTCTTTGTTTTTAAGTGCTTAGGTTGGAGTTTAAAGTTCTTCTCTTTAAGAATGTTTTTTTGCGAAAATCAAATCAAAGTCCTCCCCAAAAATTGAGCAAAACTTGGTTAACTTAGCCACATATAAGTGTATAGTTTCATATAAGTTTAAAGTTTTTCTCTTTAAGAATGTATTTTTGCGACAATCCATTGTTGGAACAAAATGTGTTTAACAATGAACATTAGAAAGTTTTGATGATAAGAAGGTATTAAAAATTGTCAATTGGATTAGCTAATATTTGTTCAAGTGTACAGGACCATAGTTAAAAATTTACATCATGTAAAGGTTCTGAAGAACAAAAGAGAGCTAAGGAATCACAAAAAGGAAGCTTTAAAGCGTCTGAAGAAAAGTGCTCATGAAGTCAAAAGTGCTCCTGAAGACAAAGTGCTCCTGAAGATGATGACGTCATCAGAAGCTGAAGTTCATCAGAAGCAAGTTACTCAGAAGCAACCTCATCAGAAGCTATTTTCACAAGAAGCTGAAGATCAACTGAATTTGTAGAATTCAAGGATTCAAGAGTTGTTTCATGGATTGAAACTCGTCTAAAGATGGCAGAAGACTAGTGGAACTTTGCAACGGTCATTTCAAAAGTATTTGAAGGCATTTGCTTGCAAAAAGGAACAAGAGCGTTGACATTGTACTATGTACGAACTGTATAACCACCTTCTCCACTACTCTATTTTGTGTCTCCACTACAAGACAAGATAACAACTCTGAATATACAACCAAGCCTACAGAAATGTTCCCTCTCAACTGGAATGGATTTGAAATTGATCCTTCATAGGACAATCACTAAATCAGGCAAAGAATCATTGGTGAAAGATCAAGCTTCAGCAACGACTCTTTTTGGATGTACTGGCACTTACAACGTTCATTTCACACCTCTATAAATAGGAGTGAATACTTGAAGAATGAACAAGACTCTACAACAATTTGAAAGCGTCAAAACTCTGTTGAAATCATTCTACATCCAAAGTTCACTTAGAATTTCTATTTCTCAAGTTCATATCTTAGAAATTCTAAAGTCTAAAGAGTCTGTATCTGATTTGTATTGTGAGCACCTCTGATTGTATATCAAGTGTTCAACCTCAAACATTTTTCTTTGTAATCTTGTTTGATTAGAAGTCTATTGCAGTTGTGCTTGAGCATAGAAGTCTCTTGATTGTGTTCTTGAGCATAGGAAGACTCTTGCAAAGTGTGCTTGAGCAAAGGAAGTCTCTTGCTGTGTGCTTGAGCAATTGTAATCAGATATTACTTTTTAGTGAACTCTCCTTGGAAGTGCAAGGGGGACTTGAAATTCTAGCGTACTTGTTTTAAAAGTTCTGTCAGATGTTTTAACGTTTTGCAATGTTCTAGTTAATGTTTCAACATCGAGCGATAAAACAGAAATAAAAACAAGAAAAATAAAGGACAGGAAAATAAAGAACACAATGAGTTTGTTGACCCAGTTCAGCACAAGACGCTTACATCTGGGGCTACCAAGCCAGGAAGGAAATCCACTTGTGTAGTCCTTATTCAATAGCTCTCAGCAAACTCCTCGTTTACACTATATGACCTAGGACCTACCCGTATAGACTTCAACCTAGGAACTCCTAGATCTGAGATCCCATCTCACTATCCTAATGGTCAGTCACTGCCCAGTGACCTATCAGACCTCAAACACAACAAGATAGAAGTTACCTTCCAACACAAACAACCAAACCTTGTTTCACAACTTCGGTTTGATGCACAAGAGTATCAATACTCACAAAACCAGTCCTAAACAAGTATCTAACACGACACAAAAAAGAACACAGTAAAGATTCTAGACTTGCATCACAAACGACACAAGAACAGAATACATGAAGACTCAAACCCTAAAGATCTAAACTTTTTAGTATGACGGCTTGAATGAGCAATTAGGTCTTGAAGTCTTCCTTTTATACTGAAGCAGCTTGGGCTAAATAATTCATTGGGCTTCAGTAAACTTGCAGATCGGTTCAGCAAACCTGCAAAACAGAATCAGAGACAATTCTGGAAAGTCCTAATATGTCGGAACCTATTAGGAAACATTCCAAATCGTAACAAATATTTTCCTAAAATAAAATATCTATTTTAGTAATATTCCACAGCTGATTCTTATAAGATATGCGCGTTACTTGGTCAGTAAGTAAAGGAAATATGGTTTCCTTAAACGATAAACTACGCGCGTACAGATATGGCAGAAACCCAGGCACACTGAACCGTGCCAGGATGTTGGAACATTGTATCCAACATCTTACAGAGTTGCCTAACCACATGCTGGAACATTGGTTCCAACTTACAGAACAAGGATATTTGTTTTAGCAACAATGCAGCCAACACAAATACCCAACAGGACTGGACTACTTCCGGATTGTGAAAGAAACCAGTATAATTGCTTTGTGTCTTTCTTCTTCTCTCCCTGTTTTTTATCCGCTGCATTTAGATCCTGAATATCACTTCAGAAGCTGTCTCACTTTGCTTTTGATCAGTGTGCTTCAGTTTAGGAGAAACGAAGAAAAATCTAACACAATTCAACCCCCCCTTTCTTGTGTTTTTCTCACCTTCATCCATGAGACACAAAGCATGTTAATTACAACAAGTTCCAATATGTCAATAACCACTACTGACTTGTTAAACTGTTTTCATTCTTAAATTGTTTCCAATTACACTAGCGGAAACGTGTTTTGCCAGACAAAACATAATGAATGGTTTTATTTTATCTTTATCCCTTCAATAATAATTAAGAAAACAAAATGAAGCTTAATCTCATTTTTTTTGGATGAAATTAGTTTGAATAGTTCAAGACGTTTGGTATGGATCATAAAAAATATATTTCTATATTCAATACTCAAGATATTAGTTTATGGAATTATTAATAAATCCATATGCTATTTTGTATTTATTTTATTTTTTTAGATAAAAGGGTCTAAGCAAAGAAAAAATAAAACTAAGAATTAGTCGAACATTTCTATACATACAAACTCTAGACAAGTTACCTAAAAAACAAATAATCATACCCAGGAATAGACTCCACAACAAAATATCATAAGAATTTGTCTAAAGACTATTATTAGCAAGTTAGTCAACACTTCTGATCCTTTTGTGTCAAGTATGACAAACTTGAACATTCCAATTCAACCTCAAAAGGTTGCGAATACAACTCATCAAAATGGGAATTGTTTCCCAAGGTTGCAATTATATGTTATCATCTCAATCCGGATTTTTGAAACACTTTCAACAACGAATCTTGGAATATGACCTCTCCACGCCATAGTCAAGCCTAGATGCACACCTCACATTTTTGCATGGAGTGTGTTGACACAAATCAATATTCCTAATGTTGTGGCATGTGATCCACGCCCGTCTGAATAGTGAAAGACATCTCAACAATCTGAAGCATCAATATTCCTCTATATTGAGCTTGATCCAACCCTATGGAGGTCTCTTGAAGCCAACATATACTTCGATGAAAGTGTTGGTAGGTGCTATTTAGAATAGATGTGAATCACTCTGACAGGATCATGAGGCCGTTGCCAATCGTCCTAAAAAATTGAAGTCGATATATTCTATGAGCAATGCTATATCTCTAGAAAAATAACATCAAGAATTCTTCAAGAATAAAGAATAGCCAATCACAATGCACTATTTGCCACAATTCAAGGAGGTGTGGCTGAAAAATAGGAAGTTGACAAATAAATCATCCAATTAAAATTTGCCAACTATTTCTTGAAAAATTTTTGAAGCTATTTTTCTTGAGAAGTTGCATTTTCCATGTTCTATATGTCCTACCAACAGTTGATACACGTGTGTTATGGAGAGGATATTGTTAATCATCATTCGTTTCGTTTGATTAAAAGGAAAGAATGATTGTTCATCATCATAATAGTACTATACATACATCAAATTTAGTATGACACTAAATAAACAGAGAGTGAAATTGAAACATACAAGTCGATGCAAGTTAGGTTTATTGGTCGAAAAAATGTACACACTATTGGGAGAAAAGTTCCAATAAGAGAATTTCATTAATTAATTAATCCAATAAACAAAACTAAATCAATTATCCTTTATAGACAAATCATGGCGACAAACCAAACAAGTAGTTTTTCCTCCGCGTAACCAAGAGTTGAGACAAAAGGTATGAAATTCATGAGCGCAAACTCCAAAAGATTGAATCAATTCTCCTTTATAGACAAATCATGGCGACAAACCGGACAAGTAGTTTTTCCTCCGCATAACCAAGAGTTGAGACACAAGCTATGAAATTCATGAGCGCAAACTCCAAAAGATTGAATCAATTCTCCTTTCTTAAATTCTCCTATGCAAATAGGACAATCCTTGTTTTGGTCACCATCGAAACTTTTAACCGGAGGCAATGATCTTATGGCGTCTGCAATTGTGCCAGAAGGCATATTGATTTGTAAATCAGGTGTATAATGTACCCTTTCACTATTTTCCCTCGTAGACAATGCATCGTTATTTCGATTAATAGACTGCAAATTAACTCTATATTTATCGTACTCATCCACAATTGCAACACACATCAGTAACGATCCACAAGCCAAACCAATAAATAAATCTTGAGGCCGGCCATGTGTAAAAATTGACAATAAAGTGAATAACATGCAAAATAAAAATGTAAGCCCCAATGCCCAACGAAACTTTGTCATTGGTGACATACTTAGAGATCAAATAAACTAACAAAACTCTGTTCTGATCAGTTGAAAATAAATTTGAATCGGCTCCAGACTTTCACTCTAACTTTGTTTATGCGCTTAGGGTTTACGAATGGATTGGATTGAAATTGGTAGCTATCTATACTATATAAAGAAAACTACCCTTTGTACAAAAAAAAAAAAACTACCCCTTTCAGCATTTTTGGGATGAATTTTTTTTCTTTCCAATAATACTCTCAATTTTCAATACAAATAACACATGTAACAAATAGATAAGAATAAATTTAAATATTAAAACAAATGTAACAAACACGATATGAATTTATATATTTTTTTTGTTGTTATTTTTACCTTTATCATTTAAGAAGTGTAACAAACTAGATTAGTATATTTATATTTTATACTTCATTTTTCATCATTCCAATTATACCCTTAAACAACTTTTTTCTATAATAAAATTGTTGTTGGTGTCATTAGAAAAAGAATTTAGATTATATTTTTTTTGTTATCTTGTATTATTGTCGGGCTCGTTGAAATAGATAATCATGGTTAGTTTGATTTTTTATAACTTGAAAGTAACAAACATTTATATATATTTTTTTAGTTTTAATCAAAACCAAAATTTCATAAAAAAAAAACACCATTCATAATTTTCAAACGTTAGCACAATAAAAAAGACGGAAAGACGGGCACATGAGTGTCCGTCTTTTCGCTAGTATAAAGAAAATAACCCGTTTCAGTTCTTTTGGGTTGTCTTTTCTCTTTTTAAAAATGCCCTCAATTTTCAATACTAATAATAACACATGTAACAATATATGAGAATAAATTTAAATATTAAAAAAATGTAACATACACGATATGAATATATATATGTCTGGTTTTTTTCCCTTTATTATTTAAAAAGTGTAACAAAATAGATGACTATATTTATACTTATTTTTCATTATCCCAATTATACCCTTAAACAACATTTTCTATAGTAAAGATTGTTGTTGATGTCATTAAAAAAAAATTAGATTATATATTTTTGTTATATTGTTGGTGTCATTGAAATAGATAATCATGGTTAGTTTGGTTTGTTATAACTTAAAAGCAACAAACATTTGTAGAAAGAGCGGAAAGACGAACACGTAGAAACGTAGTAGACTTCTTCCAGAATATATAGGTCCCTTTTTTTATGGGTTTATCTTTGTATACTAGAATTCAATCTAATATTTATCCTTTTTATGGGTTTATCTTTGTATACCAGAATTCAATCTAGCTAATTCAAATATAGTCTAAATCTTCGGTAAAAAAAAAAACAAACTAAATTCAATTTATCTATACTTTTTGTTTGCTACATTTATTGATACGAAGTTTCCACCAACGACGGTTATTAACCGTCGTTGCTGCTAGCTTTTCGGTATTAGGTAGACTCTTCCACTTGACACTTTCACCATTTTTTTTCCCTCTACTAAACAAAAACCCTCAAAGTACGGATTTTTTGTGCAAAACCTTGGTTTAAATGAAGAAGAATTGCTAGAAATTTTTTACACTCATTTGAGTCAACAAACAGATGATGTATTTTTTTAACACGTTTACATTGCTGCATTTTTATGTTATGTTTCTGTTTTCTGACAACCTAGGTATATCTATAGTTAATTGCCGCTGGGAGCAACGATTGTTAACGGTTGCTGGTGCCCAATTTAAAAATTTTGTCACCACCTTTTTTATTATTAATTTTTTTTCATTGAGTCATTGGATAAATTATTGATATTTTTTTTTTTGCAATGTTTTCTTTATTGATAAATATGGTTGAAAATGCGTTTGACGAATGTGTCAAAATCAAGTAATGGCAATTTAAACCGCTTAAGGATAAAGCTTCCTACCATGCTTCCGTTGATGTCAAACCTTCTATTGAAGTTTCCGTTAAAATGAAACCTTTATATTGTTGTTACCGAGACTGAAATTGGTTTGATTGTCACCAATGCACTCGTAGATATGTATGCCAAGTGTGGGGATTTGAAAAGCACTAAAAGTGTTTTTGATCAAATTCTTGTTAATGATGTCATTTCTTAGACATGTATGATTAATGCTTATGCTAATCATGGACTTATTGATTGTGCTTTGGAGTTTTTAACCAGATGCCGGTGAAGAATGTGATTTCTTGGAATTAAATCATTTGGTGTCATGTTCAGGAAGAAACCCGCACCTGAGTGTGACGCTTTGCAATGCATCATAGACATGTATGCAAAATGCGGTGCTCTTCAGACTGCCATGATGTTGTTGGAGTTGGGACGATATGATTCTGGTCTTTATGTGCTTCTCTCAAACATGCATTCAGAATCTCAAAGATGGGATGACATGAAAAATATTTGGAAAATATTGGATCAAAATGGTTGGTGTTATCAATTTATGGTGGATGACAAAAGACATGGAGCTTCAACAAGTATATACTCTATGCTGGATCAATTACTGGATCATCTAAAGTCTGTGGGGCTGGGGCTGGGGCATCCATGTAAGCATCCGGTATAGAGGAAATACATTGTTCTTATATTTGATTCAGCTTCAAGTTTGATTGATGGAAATGCATAGATTTATAAAATTGAATTATCATTTTTTTTAAATTGGAAGTCCTCCACGTCCAAATGGAAGAAACCCGAACCATCTCATCTAATTGCTTTTGGATAAACAAAGTAGATTTGAATGACAAAAGAATGAACTCCTATTAAAATATAAAAGAGCAATGCTAAAGAGTATGAATGTTGTTTCCACGCAACTTAAAAATACCTATGTGTCTTGAATTTCAAAAATAAAAAAAATTGTTGCATTGTTTGCTTCTGTAGGGAATAGCTCACAGCGCGATGAATAAGAAGTTTCAAGAGATAGCTTCGCCTTGGACTTAGGTGACTCGACTGACAAACGTGGTTCGAAACATAGGTTTTATCTTTCAAGTTTGATGGAAATCATGCCGGATGTGCATATAATGTAGTCTGTTAGAGTCACTCGTGTATTTTCAATAAATTACTTTTCGTAACATCAAGTATTTATTAATAGAAAACCTTGACTTCTTCATGTAAATATACCAAACTGATACTGTATTTTCTCTGGATTTTTTTCTAGATTCATTAGTTATGATTTTCGAAATGTTCATCAACGTCAAAAATGATATCATAAAAGTGAAATTTATTGTAACTTTTCAATGAGTCTTTTGTCTTTAATTAAGTGCGTAGGTTGGAGTTTAAAGTTCTTCTTTTTAAGAATGTATTTTTGCGACAATCCATGACACACAAAGCATGTTAATTACAACAAGTGCCAATATGTAAATAACCTCTACTAACTTATGTTATTTCCAAAAGTTGGTGATTTCAATGAAGGTGTTGGTAGATGCAATCTTCAATGACTTTAGAATAGATATGAATCACTCTGACAGAGTTGTGAGGCCGCTACAAATCGTCCTAATAAATTGAAGTCGAAATGTTCAATATGTCCTATACTAGCGGTTGATACATGTGTGTTATATGAAGAAGAGATCGTTCATCATCATTCTTTTGATTAAAGGGAAAGAATGATCGTTCATCATCATAATGGTACTATACATAAATAAAATTTAGTATAACACTACGGCAATAAATAAATATGGAGTGAACTTGAAACATAAAAATCAATGCAAATTAGGTTTATTAGTTGAGAGAATGTACACACTATTGAGAGAGAAACGTTTCAATAAGGGAAATTTCATTAATTAATCGAATAAACAAAAAGTAAAAAAAAAAAAATCAAATTAAAGTTGCTGTTTACATGTATCGAAACTGTACAAAAGTAGAAGTCATCTTAGACAAATCATGGCGACAAACTGGACAAGTAGTTTCTGCTCGTAACCAATAATTGAGACACCAGGCATGAAATTCATGAGCGCAAACTCCAAAAGATTGAATCAATTCTCCTTTCTCAAATTCTTTTATGCAAATAGGACAATCCTTGTTTTCGTCACCATCGAAACTTTTAACCGGAGGCAATGATCTCATGGGTGCATTTGTGCCAAAAGGCATATTGATCTCTGAATCAGGTTATAATGTACCCTTTCACTCATAGACCCATCTTCCATCATAGACAATGCATCGTTATTTTGAGTAATAGATTGCAAATATACTCATTGTCACGCACAATTTTAACACAAATGGACAACATCAGTGCCGATGCAAGGGCCAAATAAAGAAAAATAAGTTGTGGCCAGCCATGTATTAACACTGACACGACAATGAATGAGATCAAAAATAAAAATATAAGCCAGCATGCACAACGCAACTTTGTCATTCGTGACATACTTAGGGTTTATGCGCTTAGGGTTCTGATCAAATGAATATAAATGGAATTGAATCAGAGGTAGACTTAGATTTTCACTCTAACTTTCTTTATGCTCTTAGGGTTTACGATAATTGGATTTGTTTGGTATCTATACTATATATAAAGAAACCTATCACTTTCGTCCTCGTGAACATAACTTAGGGACAATGCATATATAATATATGCAAGGTATGCGGTTCGAACCCTAACCACCACAAAAAAAAAAATCTTTTCAAAAATACCCTCAATTTTCAATGCAAATAACACATGTAACAAATAGATAAGAATAAATTTAAATATCAAAACAAATGTAACAAACACGATATGAATATATATTATTCTGTTTTTTTTTACTTTATCATTTAAAAAGTGTAACAAACTAGATGAGTATATTTATACTTACTTTTTCATCATTCCAATTATACCCTTAAACAACTTTTTCTATAATAAAATTGTTGTTGGTGTCATTAAAAAAAGAATTTAGATTATATTTTTTTTTGTTATATTGTATTATTGTCGGTGTCGTTGAAATAAATAATCATGGTAAGTTTAATTTTTTATAACTTGAAATCAACAAACATTTATATTTATTTTTAGTTTTAATCAAAATTAAAATTTCATAAAAAAAAACACCGTTCATAATTTTCAAACGTTAATGCAATCAAAAGAGCGGAAAGACGGACACGTGACTGTCCGTCTTTTTGCTAGTAGAAATATAGTAGACTTCTTTCCGGTATATATAGCTCCGCTTAACGCGTCAATACAAATAAAAACAAAAAAAAAAATCTTTGTTTATCTATCTATTCACCTCAAAAAAACAAAACAAAAAAAAAACAAATCTTCCTTTATCTAATATTTATCCTTTTTTTTTTTTTTGGTTTTATCTCTGTATAGCTGATGTTAATCTAGCTAATTCAAATATAATCTAAATCTTCGGTAAAAAAAAACAAACTAAATTCAATTTTATCTATATTTTTTGTTTGTTACATTTATTGATACGAAGATTCCACCGATATCCCAACGACGGTTAAATGTCGTTGCCGGTAGCTTTCCAATATTAGGCAGACTCTTCCACCTGACACTTCATTCACATATTTTTTCCCTCTTCCATACAAAAACCCTCAAAGTACGTACTTTTGGTGCAAAACATTGGTTTAAATGAGAAGAATTGCTAGAAGGTTTTTTTACACTTATTTGACGTCAACAAACATGTAATATATTTTTTAACACGTTTGCATTGTTGCATTTTTCTGTCATGTTTCTGTTTTCTGACAACTTATACGTAATGACAGTTAACTGCCATTGAGAGCCCACGGTTGTTAACTACCATTGGTGTCCAATTTTGAAATTTTGTTGCCTTTTTCATTATTTATTTTTTTTTTTTTGTTTTTGCATTGAGTCATTTGATAAATTATTGATAAATTTTTTTACAATGTTTTATTCTTTATTAATGGTTATAATTGAAAATATGGTTGATGATGTTGTTGAGTCAAAACCAAGTAATGTTGATTTGAATACGATACTCCGTTGATGTCAAAACTTCTATTAAAACTTCCGTTTAAGTGAAACCTTTATGTTGTTGGTACCGGGATTGAAACTGGTTCGATTGTCACCAATGCGCTTGTAGATATGTATGACAAGTGTGGGGATTTTAGTAAGCAAATAATGAAGCCGTTGCTGGTGTTGACACGATACGATTCTGGTCTTTATGTGCTTCTCTCAAACATGTATTCAGAATCTTAAAGATGGGATGACATGAAAAATATTAGGAAAATATTGGATCAAAATGGGATAAAAAAAATGCAGAGCAATTAGCCACATTCATTGGACTGTACAATAATATTAGTATATAGTTTCATATAATTAACTTGAACAATTAAGTTAACTTGAATATAATTTCTTATTTAGAAGCTAAAAGCCCTGGCCCTGTTTCCAAGTTTCAAACTTTCACACTCCATGCATTGTGTATGCCATTTTTGTAAAATGTACTCAACAAACCAATGATTATTTCAATCAGCATGTGCCTTTCTTTAAGCTTCCAGCATTCATATAAAGAAAATTCAAAGGCAAAAATATTCATATGCTTGCTTATGGAAAGAAATCCATAGTGAAATAATCCACCCAATAATTGAGCACATAATAATATTGCACAGTATTGGTGTACTGGTTGGCTAAATTAATAATATATAGGACTAGAAAGCACACGAATGTAATTAAGTGAAGCAAAACATAAAATCCACCAACCGGCAATAACACATGAACATGATAACATGTTATGTGTATAGTCTATAAACATCTTTGATATGTCAAACTATTAGATTTTCAAGTCGTGTGACAATTATCACAAGATTTTTGTAACTCATCGAATCGATATTAAGATAAAGTTGAGCACGTTAATAGCCATGAAACTTCCTTCCTACTCAACACATTTTGCCAGCAAAGTTAACGTGCCCTACCTTTGACCACTCAAAATATAGGACATATTAAAGGTCAATTGGACAGTACAGCGGGTAAAGATCCTCTCCATTTTGTATAATAAATGGAGTTTGCAGTTTGGAGAGAGATAGACACATAAAATAGATAATGGGTCCCACTATTAAGTGGGTCCCACCATCATTAATTACTTTTTAGTTTTTCGAGATTTTTTTTGTGTCTACATCTCTCCAAATGGAGAGGATCTTAACTCCAGTACAGCTGAATAAGTACCGGTGCCGCCACAGCAAATATAATCAAGAGGAGTGTTAGTTTGACAACATTGGTTTTATTATTCCATTTTAAGTTATAAATTTATACGGCATTCGAATAAAATGTCAAGAATTTTATGTTCAAATAACACTGCTCTGTGTTCTATAACCTTAACGAGTCAACCACGACTATGAAAAAAAAACAATTGTATGAATGGATAAGTAATTTGATATTCAAATTTACAAAATAATATAAGATATGGTTCATAGTGACTGATAATTAGACAAGTCGTTGGATTGTTGAATATATATACAACTAGTACTCATTAAACCATATTGTCTAATTCTCTTAAAAAAAAAAAAATCATTGTCTACTTGGTGGTAATACAAAGGTACAATAGTCCCTATAAAGTCAAAGACTTAACAATTAACCAAACTTTGTGATCAAATATGGTGTGTTTTTTTATTTGTGTTGCTTTCATATCTTTTACTTTTAAATTGAGTTGTTGTTCTAACAAATAATAAATAGTCCTAAGGCTAAAAAATACAATAACAAGTATGACCGGCAAATCATAAAATACCTAAGGCATTTGTTTTCATGTTGGACCTTTTATTGTATCGTTATTCGTTCCTTTAGACATGAATTTGTTCCTTCGGCATAATGCATACACCAAAGAACGAAAGGATTACAATAAGGTTCACAAGGTTTTACTATCGAAAGTTCCAAAGGGAATCTCCCAACAAACCTAAAAAACAAAATTCACCAAAACTCCAAATGAATGAAGTGATCATATTTTAATTCCTTCACCTTCACTTTGAGCCACACCACCACATTAGATTTTGATTTGCTTAATGATAAACTCAACACTAATTATTATTGCCCAAAAGGTTACTATTTATTAACTTTTCAAATCATTCAAATGCTAGCTAACCAAATGACAAGAAAACAATCTTTTGACTTCACATTGAGGACATGTATACCACATAATTGGTCAAAATTAACAGATGTGTTATTTAAAAGTGCGCGAGAAACACCTAACCAAATTGTAATTGGAGACCGAACTTTTTGAGACATTACACAATCAATGAAGTAGTGATTTAATTTTTTTTCAACACCACACCTACCAATATATAAACGGAAATTTTGGTTTTGAATCCGACATATAAGTAAAGTATATTTTGTTGTTAGAATGTGATTTCGTGAGAATCTCTAAACAAATAAGAACATATCATGTGTTCTTCTTGATGCAGTTTTTTTTTTTTTTGGAATGATAGTGAGTTGGTTATTATTAGATCAACTTTGTAATTTAATCTCGCGTGTTCTTCTCCTTTACGAATTTGCAATGCAATTCCTTATCATTTCAACCTTAGAGCACCTCTAATGGGAATTTCATTCATGGTTTATAAGTCTTACGGACCAACATTTTCAATTCTTCACAATTGGAGTTTGCTAAAGTGGACAGCGAGTTCTTCCTCGAGCAACGACTGATCAGAGTTCAACGGCTTAAAATATAATTATATGAGATAAATTATGGAACTCCATTTTCAGATGTATTAGATAAATTTTAGGGTGTATTTTCGAGTTTTTATGAAGTTCATCACTCAAATAAAAAGAATGAGGCGTTATAAATTGATGAATGTCTATGAGACTCGCTTAAAAAACTTTTTGCTGAGTAAGTATTAAAAGTCTTCTTGTATTCCTTCATCAAACAATCAACTCACTATATCAAAGATTAACTGAATTATCTGACTATCTGAATGTTTGTTTTATTGACTAACGTTTAACAAGACAAATGTCATATAAAAACTCTGTATTACAAATATTTATCCTGTTTTATTTTTTTATCAAATCATTTCCCTAGTTAAAGTTATTTAATATTTATATTTTAAACAAAAAATTTAATATAGTTAGGCGTTTGTCATCCACGGGCATGCACCATATAGTTGACCCATCTTAAAGGCCAACCTTTTTTTAACAGTATATAATAGGCCTTGAATTTATTTATTATTTATTATTTTTAAATTAAAAAAGAAAAGAGAAGACTTCACTCCAGTTCCCCCACTAAGATCCACACAGAAAATGCAATAATATACCTTTCATTTACTTCGTAGAGAAGACTTTCTTAATATATGCAATGAAAGAAGAATCAATTGGTGCGTGCTCATTTTTGAGCCCATGGTATGCTTGCTTTTCTATAGCTTTTGATTCCTCATTTTGTTGCCTAGCTAGCTTTGGAATGAAAAAGAAAGGAAAACTATACATTGATTAACTAATAAAATATTTAATGGCACAGTTTCTATATTTTATAAGTGACGTGTCTTATGAATGCTTAAAAACTATCCACCACATATTTGACACTCAACTCAAAATAATAATCTTATCATTAAGGTCCATCATCCACAATATGATTTGGGGAAATACTTCAGTGACTTAGCTTAGGTGCCATTGGAGAAATCCTGGCCGTTGATGTGTGTGAATGTGTGTGGGAATGTGTGTGTGTGTGGTGGAGATGTAATGGTATGGTGACATTGGTGCCATTAATGGCACCAAAGTGGTTCCCTATGATTTGATATAACTCCAAGGCTTCCCCACATAAACATTTAAAAAGGGTGAGGAGCACATCATTCCATAGACAAAAACCAATACCAAGTATAATGTTGCATATAACATAGAAAATTTCTCTTCACTTTAAATTTTGCCCATTCCTTTGATTTGGCGTGAGTAACTCACGCTTGATATTTTTTTAACGTGAGTTAATTTACGTTAGCGTTTTAATGATTAATTCAATCACTTTTTAAGTTGGTTCAATCGATTTTAAAAGTGCAAGCGTGAGCTAACTTAGACTGAAAAAATGTCGAGCGTGGGTTAATTAAGAAATGAGTAAAATTCAAAATGAGAAGAGTAATTTTCTATAAGAAAATAAGGAGGTGTTGACCATCTATCCCTTCCATAGGCTTGAACACCTGTAGACTAAATTTGGCAATTGATCGATGTTTTTATTGAGGGGGATTAAATCATGTCATATTTTAGCATGACAATCCATGAGACACATCATGTAAACTACAGCAAGGGCAAGTAAGTGAATAGCCACTACTAGCTTGTTAAACCGTGTTAATTCTTCAATAACATACATGAATGACCATATCTGCCTAAAGCTTTCTTATTAGGCCACAACAACATAGCAAAAGTGTTTCTAACACTAGGTGAAACATGTTTTGCTAGTCAAAACATAATGAGTGGTTCTATCCGCTCAATAAAAATATACAAGGAAACAAAATAAAGTTCAATCTCTTTTTTTCGATGAACTTAGCTTGAATATTATAAGACGTTTTTTATGAATTATAAAAAAATTATTTCTATATGCAATACTTAAGATATTTGTTCAAAGAAATTTTTAATCCAAATGGTTTTTGTATTTTTTTTATATAAAAGAGGGTTTAAACTAAAAAGATATGAAACAAAGAATTTAGTCATACACTTATAGACATATAAGTCTCAGAAAAATAATCAAAAAACAAACAACATAGCTCATTAGGATAAGAATATTGTAGGTAAGGGATGTGATATAGTGGTGAATAATATGAATAAGTTTATCTCGGAAGTTGCACTTCCTTGCTTTCATGTCATGCATGGTTGATATGAATATACCAATTCATGCCTTTTCCATCATGGATACGCCAAATCAATGTCGAAACACCCCCGTTAATATTAGACTTCCCTTTTACCTTGTCGACCAATTTTTTTTAGCCACTCCATTTCAAGTTGCATAATCCTCTCTCTCGGAGCCATATCCATACTAATATACATGTCCTACATCTCCGTATGAACCTAGTCAACTCTCCATTAACTATCCAAAAAAAACTCTCTATCAATTAATAGACATACAAATGTATATATAACTTTTTTTGCACATCAACTGAAAATAAACTCTCTTATTTTTTTTCTAGGGAAAAATAAACTCACGTTTTAGTTTCGTATATATAATTGAATCCACTAAAATAAATTAAAAAAATGTAGACGGAAATAATGGATTTCTGATACCTAACGAGGCTGCAGGATTGGTGTCGAGGCTTTCACCAAGATCAACTTACGCCAGCTTCTGTCGGAGTATTTTCCTTTAAATCTTATTTAATTATTTATCAATTACTATTTGTTATCATTATTTTATTTGTTATTTTGATTACGTTTTCCAAAGCCTTTTATTAGCAACGTGGCATCCCCTCTACCTTGCACCAAAGAACAATGGACTTCATTCCTCGCCACGTCGTCTTCTCCAAAACACCACGTACACTTTTGTTTTTACCCTTCCAATCACTTGAATAGTCGATGATCCACATGTCTAGGTCTCGATGGAAGTTTTTGTCCATTTTCAATCATCACAAGTGAATATCTTGAGAGCTAATGCCAAACTCCAAACATCACATTTCATTTCACATGAAATTATTTGAATTGATTTTGATGTGATTAGATTATTAGATGTACAGATTAAGATCATAGTGTTTGACTGTTTGTAGTTGGATTTGGTTTAAAAATAACTTTAAATCAGTTGTAAACAATTAAATATAAAACTCGATAAAAAACAATTAAATATAAAAGGATATATATAGGGTTATTTTATGGATTGCAAATTTGTTCTTAGAAATATGATGATTGAAACTTTACATTTTAATGTTTATTTCAAGTTTTAACAAATTATGATGAAAATGGTATTTATTCTTGGAAAAATCCTTTTATTCTAAAGAGTGAAAATCATATGTTTTTATTCCTTCAAAAAAAAAAAAATCATATGTTTTTATGTAAATAAAACATAATTAAATGTCTTTAAGGTCTAATTTAGATATTGACAAATTAAACTTCTTTATGCGATTTCAAATCGAAAATTTCATTGAACATAAAGAAAAAAAGCAAAATTAAAGTATAAATAACCTGTCATTCTTCTCACCCTCTAAGTATTTTAACACTTTTTTTTTAAAAATCAAAACACTAAAGTAGTTCTACTCGCTTATCCCGATTTAAATAATAAGACATCTACATTTTAAAGAGAGTCATGTTATCAACTCCAACATTCTAAACACTAGTAAACAATAAAACACAACTTTTGGTGCATATGATATGCTCAATAATTAAAATCCAAACCAAAAAAGTATATGTGTACAAGAAGAGTGAGATAGCCTTTGAAATCATTATGCACTTCACAATATAAAAAGCGTAAAACGGGACCTCTCACCTTAGTGTTGAAATCTTTATTTGGGTTTTCTTTCTTTTAGTTAGAAAAGGAAGACCCAAATAAACACTGAAATAAGGACTCGTAATCATCGTCATTTGTTTTATTGATAAAATAGTTGGTAATTTCTTATGAGGCAGCTCATCATCATCATTATAAAAAATAAAATTAGAATCATTGTGAATGCGTTCAATTATTTAAAAGTAACCATGCATTTATATATACGAACAAGGCATGAGAAAGAGAGATTTTCACGTGTTAGAAGAAAAGTAAACGACCAAAAAAGAGTCAAAGTTTTATTTTATTTCGTATTGCTACTCATTAGATAAGAATAATCATCCACTTTCATACACAATGGCGTGCTAATCAAAAAACAAATGGGAGTATTATTCATATCTTTAGTCCACTAATATATTTTAATGATTTAGGATTTCATAGAGGTTAAATCCAACATGACAACTTTTTCTCTAACATATACTAATAGCCAAAAAAACATGTACCAAAAGAAAAGGCTAAGGAAAAGGAAAATTCACATTTCACAAGGACCACACTATAATGAACCAAGGAGATTGTCCTTTGAATTTAGAAATGGGGTAGTTTCATTTACATCTCGTGGGAAAAAAATATGTCCTGGCAAATGTGATTTCCAGTATGTCATGTAAATCTTCAGAATTGAATCACACATTACTCCTATTGGGTGAATTTGTGGCCCGTGATGACAATAGTCCTTACTAAAATTCCTCAATGTTGCAAACTTTAACATCCCACTTTATTACATTCAACTTTACATTCCACTCTTAATTTAGAACCACCACAACAACACAACAAGATCCAGCTTTGCTCATTGAATTGCTACGCTACAAGGTTAGGTATCATTATCAACAGTCAACACGGTAAAACACCCTTCACGTGATTTGCTTGTGCCCTCCACCACTTCATGGTTTCACCTAATAATAGATTTATAAATCATACAATGAATGTTCGGATTTTAAAAGCAAGATGTTAGTTTAATATTTACTCTCTAGTCTGTGTTTGAATTCAGAATTTAATTTTTAACTTAAATCGGATGAGCTATCAAACCTTTCATAATGAACGTTTGGATTGACGGTAACATTAAATTAATTATTGTTAGCCACTGCGATTTTTGCACAAACTATACTTTATAATCTCACATTGCAATTTACCAAATTCGTCATCAAATTTAAAATACACTTTCTTCAAAAACAAAAAATACACTTAATTGTATTAAACAACTCAAGCTGAAACGAATCCTCGTGAGCTTAGCTCAGTTGATATGGACAATGCATAATATATGCAAGGTATGGGGTTTGAACCCCGGTCACCACAAAAAAAAAACTCAAGCTGAAACGAAACTACGCTCAAAATGTTCGAATCATATACTAGTATATTTTTTTCTTCTTTCGACTAGACGAAATGCTCAATTCGTCTAGAACCCAAATGCTCAATCCATCAACGACCTCTCCAAAGGCACGCATCTCTACACCTTCTAGAATCATAACCTTCATTCTAATTCAATGTCCTAGCACATAAACACACACAAAAGGAAAGGGTCCAACAAGAGATCATCCCACTAGTGTTACACCTTTTCTATCCATAAGACCTTCAATCTTAATCAAACATCGACTTATAAAGTTTTTATAGCTAGCAAGCACCACTTCATCTTCACGAAGATGAAGTGAAGATGAAGTGATGCCTAACCTAGTGGCAAAAGTGTACAAATTCAAGATTCATTCCAACTACTTGAACCTTCTCTTCTCATATGGAGGAGTGGTCCAAAACCTAGTGGCAATAACCGTAAATATACACTAGTACAAAATCTCGAAAATAGGGTCTAACAAATAAGGTGGCATTTAGCCTGGGAATGGGGAGTTTTTTCCCACCATGGGAAAGTCCCCTTTTCTAAGGCAGGTGGCAGTTGGCAACCGGTTTAGAGAAAAGAAAAAATAAATGAAAATTGATTTTTAATGGTTTTTGTTTCTTTGTGGCACTCACCCCATTTATTCCTTCTCCTCTTTTTACTCTCTCTCTCCACTCACACTTCTTTCTTCTTCGTTGATACATTCGGCTCTTCTTCTTCCCAGTAATTAAATTTCATCTTAATAACCATCATAATGAAAACAACAAAATCAAATTCCTTTAATAAAGTAAGTATGTTATTGGTACTAATAATAACAGTGAAATCAAATTTCATCAACAAGTTCTTGGGAATTTATGTTATTACTTATTGTGAATCATCAAATTCCATCAACAATTTCATCTTCTTCTACACTTAATCAAATTCCTTCAACAAATCGATGTTATTACTTATTGTGAATCATCATGAAAGTAAATTGTTGAAAAGCTTTAAACTTTCAGAATAACAAAAAGAGGAATACTTGTTGATGCTGAAAATGAAATCAAATTATCTTGCAAAACATTTACCATATGGATGTGATTTACTATGAAATGCTGAAATTTTCTTGAAAGATCTAAAACTCAATCTGGTTTAATCCAATTTTTTTTGGGTTGATTCTAAATGGGTTTCAATCGGAAAGGAATGAATGATTTGGTGTTTGAGTCAGTTTTGGAATTGAAAAGAATTGAAGATGGTAAAGGGTTTAGAAGAAGATTTGGGTTGGGGTGATGAAGGTTTGAAGGATGAAGATGATGTTGGTAGGGATGATGTAATTTGTTTTTTAAATAACCGTTCCTTAATAAAAAAAATCAGCTGAAAAAAAATTAAATGAAAAATAATTATAAAATAATTGTTGTTTAATCAATCGGTGGGGTCCATTGGTGTGGTTCACAATACCATCAACAAGTTACAACCATTAATAGGTCATAAATCTTAGCCATCCAAATAAAAAAGTATTAAATCCATGGCTGTGGTTCAACTTTCCCATGATGGGAAAGAACTTTCCTTTCCCATGCTAAACCTCACCAACAAATAATACAACCTGTCAACAACAACTTACAGCCTGGAAAGCCATTCCCGCTAATCCAACGTGGCAAAAGTGTACAAATTCAATTCCAAAAACTTTCCTATATATATTCTCTTCCTCACGTTCTTTTCATCACCTAATACTAATAAGTATTAACCACTCTTCCATTTTTTTTTTCACCATGGGAAATTGTAGCTCCTCCGATTCAACTCGCATCGCAACCGCGAAACTCATTTTACAAGACGGACGGTTACAAGAATTCACTTCTCCAGTCAAAGTTTCTTACCTTCTTCAACAATATCCTTCTTCTTTCATCTGCAACGCAGATGAAATGGATTTCGACGACGTTGTTACCGCCGTCGACGAAAACCAAACTTTACAACCAGGACAGCTTTACTTCGCTCTTCCGTTGAGTTGGTTACGGCAACCGTTACAAGCTCAAGAAATGGCTGCATTGGCTGTGAAAGCGAGTTCTGCCTTGATGAAAAGCGGTGATAAATGCGGTTGTCGCCGGAAACAGATTCTGTTCTCCGTTGAGTCTGACTCGAAAAGAGTTTCTCCGGCTACTGGTGTGACTGTGCAGAGATCAAGAAGAGGAAGAAGTGCTAGAGGTGGTAGTGCTGGTGTTGAGAAGTTTACGGCGTTGTTGAGTTCTATACCGGAGTAGGGGTAGTTTCGGAAGAAAATGGTTAATGGTGATTTTTTTTCTTGTAGATATATTTTTTTTTTTTGAGAAGAATTTTTTTGATGTAGATTTAGATTCTTTTGATTGGAGTTAGACCAAGTGGTAATTGGAATTTGGATATTCCGTTAAATTGTCTCTTTATTAAACTCTTTCCCGGTTTCAATTTAATTTTTTTAACCGATGCACATTACATACAACTACAGTGATTAATTTAACGAACGATTACAATAGTACTATCTCAAAACATAGATTTAACATCGTTGTATTTCGATAGATGAAATTGAATTTAGAAACTTATCGTCAAACTGAAAAATCTCTTACCATGTGATATAAGTGTTTAGATTCTTACATTTTAGTTTTTGACCTCAAAGTATATCATTTCATTTGAAATTGATTGGACTACTATTCATTTTTTTTTTTTAGAATGTTAATCAATCACAACCATCAAATTATTAATGTTTGACATTAAATTTCTAACCTGAATAACTTTCTTAAAATCCTTTCCGCGTAAGAGACAACTAGCTTTCTTAATAACTCTCGTATTAGTTTCCATAATTTGAACTTTATATGGCTATTTTTAAGAAAGTTATTTAACAAGCTTTCCATAATTTGAACCTATTTTTAAGAAAATCATTTAACTAGCTTTCCATAATTTGAACAATAAATAGCTTTCTTTAAAATCTTGTCCGCGTTATTTAACTCAACAATTGAGCTTACATTGCGTGTAACTTGCGTTATTCATTATTATTAGTTGTACAATTGATTAATTGACCAGAAAAAATAGCATAAGAGTCCAACATTAACAGATCATACAAGCATATCGTAGTAGTATAGTTTATTACTAATGAAAGTAACGGTAATTGTCGTGTAGTAACTTGTAATTATGTGACTGATAGCTTTGTGCAATAGGATAATAAGCTGATAGAAAACATATCTTCCATATTATTATTATATTATAATGTAAGAAAAAGACTGCTTAGATTGCGACAAACGTGTGTAGTGGAAGATAAGAGGGGAATATAAACAGATTTTTAGATAGATCAATGCTAACAAGCAAAACCTATAGTGTAATATAATGGCTTCATGAAAATTACCTTATCTTATCCACGTGTATTTCCTAATAGTACTAAAAAGGTCAAAGTGACGAAATGAGACAATTAAATTTAAATATGAATTGTTATGCATTCACATTTTATATTTGATGTTTGGGATTGTGTTTCGTATTTGATATTAGTTTACTTGATTGGTTAAAGTGTCTTTGCTTTTAGGTTTGACTCTCGGGAGCTGTGTTTGCTGCCTGAAATCGGTGTTTACTCGATTGGAATTAAAAGTGTTTTTGACATTTAGGCTTGACACTCGAAATTGTGTTCGATACTAAAAGTTTAGACCATATAAGATGATTGTCCGCTTAAGTATGTCTCTCTACATGAACACTGATGAGGGATCCTAGACTAATTAAAGACCAAACGTATCGAACAAAGGTGGTCAAAAGTGTAAGACCACCTACAATCACGAACCACCCTATGAAGGCGGGACGACTAGAAGAAGCTCGAACATAATGAGTTGTGTATCCATCTTCCATATCTCGCCTAATTATTACTGATCATGAGAAAACTAATACCAGGTGGCATAATGCATACACTCAAATTAGGGTTAGGTCTAGCAAAAGAAGAGGTACAAACCCAATAAATGTGACCTCTCTAGAAGGATAAAAAGTATAGAAAGAAACACACACTTCACACAATTTTCACATTACTTGATCTAAATTTGTGTACTTAGACAAGGAAAAACGTTATTTTTTCCTGCTTTCTACCTTTCCATTAAGTCCCAAATAATGCTTGTTTGACAGATGAAGCTATACTATTTTGTACTAAATAATAATAATTACGATCATAATAACAAATACACCAATTTAGTTAGGCTCGTACCATTATGAATGTGGACAATTAGAGGAGTGTTATATGAAAGAGGACAAAATGTAAGGTTGTGAAGGTAAATAAAGACATAATTTCTTATGTAAAACGTGAATCAAAATGTGAGAGATGAATGTAGGCATGGTGCTCTATTTGGCATTGAAATTATAGGGTTGGCATTGGAGGACACAAACACAACAAAACTAGTAAAGAATGGGCAGGGTTGGTAAGTTTTATGTGTGGTGTGAAGGAATTGTTTACAGCTGTAATGTAACAAGTTTGTGATGGTACGGTAATTATAATAATTATAATGTACAAACGAATCAGTTCAATTTTTGGCTTGTAATGTCTGAGTAACGAATATTGTGTATGTAACTATGTATGTATGTATGGGTCCTCCACACATCACATCGATTGAAATTAACCAGATTGTGCATAGTCTTTGCCAGCAAGACTCAAACAGATCCACTTGATTTTTTTTGCAGTTTTAGGCAAAGAGGCTGTTAGAATTGATTAAAAATTTATTAAGGGGTGTTATTATGATGGAGAAAGAGTAAGGCATCATGGCATATTGAAAACATGCAACTACGAAATATTATTATACTGCTGAGTTTGAGCTGTGAATTGCTACTTGTTGTTTGTTGTTCATGACAAGACATATGATATGGCAAATGTGACCACCCACCAATTCATGTACTACAGTATATCACTTTCCAATATGATTAATGGTTTTTTTTGGTATGTCATTTTGCTTTTGGCAAAGTGGAATGAGAAAGAGGTCAGAATGTTTGGTAAATTTGGTATGATATTTACTCATCAATGTGCCTTCAAACCATTTTTGCTTGATTGAATTTGGAGTCTCTTTTTCTTGAGGGATTTATTGGAGTCTTTACATACCGATGAATAAATAGAGTTTATGCTAAAAATTACTGTACATTGACATCTATAAAATTACTAATACATTATTCAGATCATAGCACTTTGTTACCAATTAAGTTGATACTAATTGTACTATACTACTATACTATGCTTGCTTCTATTAGGTTGATACTAATTAATATGGGCGCCGTCTCCCGTGCGAGATCGGCATGGGTCGCGTATGCGTGCGATATGATTTTTTTGTTATGTTACCGTTAGCTGTAGGTCCAGGCTATGTTTTAACCTTTTATAATGGGTAAACTATATTATTGAAAATAAAGAAATCATTATTGTAAATATATGCTACTACCATAATTAAAGGGGCAGTTTGGATATTCCTGTTTAATTAAAATAGCCATATCTAGTTTATGTGATTAAGGCAATACACCCACTTTCATATTCTGAGATTCTTCTTTCTTCCCCTTCCTGCAAAAAATACTCCATCCCCATCTTGCAATCCAAATTTTGTTCATATTATATGTGATGTCAATGGTATTTAAAACAAACGCAAATTATAAAATATTATCTCGGTCCTATTTATAAAAGACATTTCAGTCTATCAAAGTGAAAGTATTTGGTCAATTTTTTTAACCAAATACACAAACTTTTGTTGACCAAAAGTTCTATAATAAGTGAATGTATCTGGTCAATTTTTTTAAGTAAATGAAACACATTTTACCATTAAAAAAATCAACATTTCCAATCATTTCTCTAATACGCACGTAATATTTTAAATAAGACATTTTGAATTGAGAATTTTAAAAAAATGGTTAAATATGTTTTTAATCCCTACAAAATCATGAGTTTTTAGGTTTAGTCTCTATAAAATTTTAATGGTAATTTTAGTCTTCCAAAATATTATAGTTTCTAAAAATAGTCTTTATTTTGAAAACTTTTTACGAAAAATGAATACTTTCAGTCCTCCAAAATAGTCGCTATAAAATACAAACATCATAAATTCATGTATTATTTAAAGGGTTAAATATGTTTTTGATCCTATAAATATGTCAATTTTTCATTTTAGTCTCTCTAAAAAAATTCTTCAACTTTAGTCCTTCAAAAAAAAATTATCTTCACTTTTGGTCCATCCTTTAAAGTAAACTGATATGTAGAATTCATATTTTTCAATAAAATTTTGTAGAAAAATTTTGTGGTAAAAAATTCATATTTAATTTATGTTTTGTTAAAAAAATTTAATATTTTTTGGGAGTGATTTTTACAATATTCTATTAATTTCTTCATAATTTCATCAAAAAATACAAAGGCTAAAACGCACTTTTTGCCCCCTAAGTTTCAAAATGTTGCAATTTTGGCCCCCTATTAAAAAAAATAGCATTTTTGGCCCTCTTCATCCAAAAATTGCTGAGAAGAGGCCACATGTCCCAAAAAAGGGGCCATAATTGCAACT
The DNA here is from genome assembly GCF_051527215.1 of Medicago sativa. Lineage (NCBI taxonomy): Eukaryota > Viridiplantae > Streptophyta > Magnoliopsida > Fabales > Fabaceae > Medicago > Medicago sativa. The sequence continues at coordinate 10,170,859 of NC_140753.1, forward strand.
TTTTCTAAAGATAAGGGGTCAAAAAGCATATTTCCCTTATGTTAGAGGGTCAAAAGAGCATATTTCCCTAAACATGGGGGTCAGTTTTGCCATTTTTTTTAATAGGGGGCCAAAATTGCAACATTTTGAAACTTAAGGGGCAAAAAGTACAGTTTAGCCAAATACAAAAATTGGGACCAAAAGTAGTGATTGAAAATTTGATAAGAACTAGAAGTTGAATGAAAATTTTAGAGAGACTAATACGAAAAGTTTGTATATTTATAGGAACCAAAAAAATATTTAAGCCTTATTTAAATATTCTTAGTTTAATTCAAGAAAAGATTCTAAATAAACAAAAAAACATAAATCTAATTCTAGAAAAACATTTAGTCTTCTGTGTGTATATGTTAGTACCAAATAACTTTAAATTTTCTTTATGAGTTTTTATTTTTGTGAAAACTTTCATGAAAACCATCCGTTAGATTCATACATTGATTGTATTAAACTAAAAATAAGCATTTTAACTCTAGTGATAAACCTACGGTGGTGGTAAAACTCTTCAAATATGCAATTTTATTACTACAAAAGAATGGATGCAAAAAAATATCTCAAATTTAAGAAGGTTATGGTTATGGTTGAATATGAACATTGCTTGTTGGAATTTTCACCAAAAGAGAATACATGGTACGTATTAGGTTGCTGGGAGATTTTTTCAATTTTTCAACAATGACAAAAACACCCTTTTATAAAATTGAATCCAAAATCAATTGCATTTATTAAATCAATATATATGTTAAAAAGAATACAATCATAGTGAGTCACTTAACCTATTAATCTCATCCATTGAAAATATTCAACTTACATCCAATGGATCACGTCCCTTTTGCAACAAAATTAAAGTAAAAATCAAGTCATGCACCGGTAAGAGACCTATGAAGGTCATGCACCGTAGCCTTTACCATTAATATGACATGGTTTGTGTATGGATCACCTTTGAGTTGTGCAGCTGTTGAGATATGATTACGGATGATTATTCTGTGGACTACAAGGATGCCAAATCAAACTTAATTTCCACTAACATGTATGTCGCGAGTAAAAGTAGGGGGTGTTACAATTAATATTTTGAAAAGACAAAAATAATTGCCAAAGGAACAAGGTATCATGGAAAAAAAAAAACTATGTCTTGCATGGTTTTTCATTAATACTACTAGTTTTCTTTTGTCTTTTCAAATAAAATTAGGGAGTGTTATAATGAACGGGAAAAACAATAAAAATAAGATTAGGGAGTTTTATGTGTCAATTCAATAAACCCAATGTCTATATTGGATTTCTCTCTTTCCGTTGTTGGAGGTTTGATCGTGGTTTGTTTTAACTTTTAAGAGACATTAAATTGATTTTTTTTTTTTAGGGAAAGAGACATTAAATGGATAGTAATGACTATTTATAATCTTTTATTTTGTTTGAAGTTTCATGATTTTTTGTTGTTGTTGTTTGAGGTGTTGTCGGGGGATTGATCATCTACAGACTTTGATATTGCCATGTATTTAGCTTGTGTTATACATTTTAATTTAATAATTAATAAAAGCTTCTTTTTGCCTCTTCTAACAAAAAAAACAATAAACACAATGATCCAATCTAACTCCAAGTGTTTGATTTTTGTTTATTTTTTGTGAATATACTATTACCCATGACATATTTTTGTATTAATATCTAAAAACTAAAACTAAATTTTGAATGATTTTTTTTTTCTATGACTATTTATATCCAACCAAACTTCAAGATACTTGAGAATCTACCTTTATTTTTTATATCGAAGTATTATTTTAGATAAACTGACTTTATAATTTCGAAACAATTGTTATTTCTTTGTTTATGTAGTTTAGGATTTATTTATTGATCCATACACTTAAATTTTCTGTTGTGGGTTCAAATATACCCCATAAATTTTGTTAAGAGTCCAACATCGGATAGGTGATGGTCTGACAATGTGTTTATAAGTGGGGACAATCTTCACCTCACAAACCGGTTTTGTGGGGTTGTGTTAGGCCCAACCACGTTTTCTAATATGGTATCAGAGCCTCTCCAAATCCATTGGGCCACCTGCTATCAGGTTTCCGTTATCGGGCCACCCACCATTTATGTCCACGAACCAAGCCCAATAATGCTGGTCGTGAGGGGGTGTGTTAAGAGTCCCACATCGGATAGGTGATGGCCTGACAATGTGTTTATAAGTGGGGGCAATCCTCACCTCACAAGTCGGTTTTGTGGGGTTGTGTTAGGCCCAACCACGTTTTCTAATAAATTTCTTATGTTTGAGTTCTTAAAGAGGATCTCCAATGGAGAAAGGTAATCGACCTAAGTTGGTTTTGTAAGTGTCTAAGTGGTCTTGCAATATCAAATTACCCGTTATCTGAACATATTTTTATTTAGGGTAAAAAAATAAACAACTTTCAAGGAACCAATACTTCAATAATTTTTATTTAGCTTAATATATTAATTTTTTTATTTTCAATTGATATGGGGCGATATCTTATTTAAGATATTTCGCACAAGTTTATATAACCATACTGTCACATAGTCCTCCTCCAACGATAAAAAATATTAAGCTACGGTTCTATGTGATTTAAGGATACTCTAATAAATTTCTTATGTTTGAGTTCTTAAAGAGGATCTCCAATGGAGAAAGGTAATCGACCTAAGTTGGTTTTGTAAGTGTCTAAGTGGTCTTGCAATATCAAATTACCCGTTATCTGAACATATTTTTATTTAGGGTAAAAAAATAAACATCTTTCAAGGAACCAACACTTCAATAATTTTTATTTAGCTTAATATATTAATTTTTTATTTTCAATTGATATGGGGCGATATCTTATTTAAGATATTTCGCACAAGTTTATATAACCATACTGTCACATAGTCCTCCTCCAACGATAAAAAATATTAAGCTACGGTTCTATGTGATTTAAGGATACTCTAAGATACATCAACTAAAGATCCCCTTAGAATTTATTTCTGTTGTGAATTCAAATATACACTTAATCAGTGGAATTTAGAAATAGAGAGAACTTTGTCATGTAAAATATCATTAATATATACCCTTGATGTGAGTATGTATTTCATGTCAAGGATTCTAAAAGGGGTTTAACCAGGGGTGGATCTATTCAAGGGCTATGTGGGGTTAAAGCTCCACATGCCACTTCCCTATATTTTTTTATATATATTATAATATGTAATAGTCATTTTTGTCCCTGAATATGTAATAAATAGTCATAATAATCTCTCAATATATTAAGATTCTAAAATAATCGTTTGTTTGAAGAAAAAAATCTAAAATAGTCTCTGATTTTATACTTTGTTAGTCATAATAGTCCTTGAAGTGACAATAAGTAAGTATATTGAAAGGCTAATATAACAATATTAATGAAATATTTTAATGTTAGAGACTATTTTGACTAACGAAGTGTACAATCAAAGACAATTTAAAATTTTGATACATTGAGGGACTATTTTAACCCCACATATTGTTGTAAATTTTGATTATATTTCAAAAGTTTCAAATATTTTGTATCCCATATTTTTAATTGAGAAATATAGAAAATATTTTAATAGAAAACTATTATGATATTATAATTAATTATAAGGTTTGACTTGGTTTTGAGACATGTTTTTAATTCCAAAGTTTTATAACCGCTTTTGCTTTGATATCTCATGAATGTGGAAATAATAGTGGCCAGCCAAACCTTAATTCTCTCAATTGAAAACATATGTGTGCTGCCTAATGATATTACACGTATAGAATATGGAAATGACACAATTTCACTTGCTTAATTTCATAAATATTGAAACAAAACAATTATGAGCTCTTCCTCACAAAAATCAATTTTGGGTTTCATCTTTCTGAAAATTTCTTCTTGTCAGTTCTGTTTCCTCGATTCCATATCGAGAAGGGTCTGTTAAATCCTGGGGGATTAGTGTATAATTACGCGGAAAATCCTTAATGACAGTGCGATCAGTACGTCTCAGACTCCCTCACTGGTTGTTCGTTCTACAGATCTTGATAACTGATTTGGTAGCAAGTTTGATATGGTTGTCAAAGATGTTGATAGAGTTGTGTCGGTGACCTGATTATACAACAACATCAAAGACAGATAAGTTTATTGATCTCACTCTCTTGCTTATATTTAATTGATTCTAATATTTATTTATTGATTATTATTTATAGAGATAATTTATGCCTAATTTTACAACAATCTTAAGGATTTTCTTCTAATGAAATCTGCTTGTGGCTTGATTTGAGATCAGCTTCGGTGAATGGTTTTAATTAAAGCTATGGAGAACTACAAGCGTTGGCAATGAACAAACTTCTTTGGTATTAAGCTGTTTTTCTCTTTGTGTTTTCACGGATACTAAACGTATGGGATATCCTTGTTTATCTGAAGAAGCCAGGTAAGTTTTGTTGCCACTGATATAGAAATACATATATGTGATAATTTGATATAAGTTCTTTACATGGTATGCATATATATGGTTTGTTATGCTAGTATGTATATCTATATGATTGGAGAAATTTATCAAGCATAATTTTTATAACAATCCTTCTAAAAGAAATGTTGCAAATATGCCTGAGTCAAGTGAATTTCATAATGTTCCTATTTATTAGCTAATTTAAGTCCTTATTATTGGCTGACTCGTCAGTTACATTTTCGTCCATAATTTGATTTTCCTGTGAACTTTAATTGATGGTGTATCATATTTCAAAAATTTATTCAACTTAAGAATTCGTTGTTTATTTTCTAGAATATGTGAATATGTGAGTTTTTTGTCGAAAAAAAAAATTGATAGTGATATGAAGTTTTCTTTAGTGCATTAGTATCATATATATGTTGTTTATGATTTTGCTTTGAGCGGTTTATTTATTTATTTATTTTGAAAATACTGTCTTTCTTTCTTGGTTTAGAAACCAAGATCTTATGTGATGCTAAGTTAATTTTCCTTGAGCTTTAAATTTAATTGTTGATTGAACTATTTGAAACAAGGTTGTCTTTTTTATGCCATCTTATCATAACATTGTAAAGCTTTGCATTTATGTTGAAGTTACTTTTTGGTTGCATCTTTTTTGTGATATCATTAGTTTTTTTTTTGTTATCTGTTGCTAAATTGCTAACACTTATTTAAAGGATCTGACATCTAAATTGATGTCAAAGACATACTAAAATCAAGTATGATTCTTATAGTTGATAGAAATGAATTGACACGAAATATTTTATTGATAAATTTATGAAAAATATGTATGGTAGAATCATGAAATATTTGTGAGATACCATAAAATATTATATGGTATATTATGGATTATCCATTGTATTAAAATATTAATACAACGATGCTTAATGAAATTTGTTTAGAGAAAATATATATATATATATATATATATATATATATATATATATATATATATATATATTTATGGGATTTATTTTTCATTGTGGAACTATTGTCACTTGAAAATTATTCAAGTAGACCTGTTAAATAAATCTATACATATAGTTATATTTTCTCAATGTGGGGGTTTGTCGCTTAGAATTTATCTAAGTAGACCTGATGAAGTATATTAAGGAATTCAGTTTGACAATATATGAAATATTGTTTAGCATTGATGAACCATTGTATCAAAATAATAGAATGATGTTAATTGAAATTGAATTCTAATGATAATAAATCAAAATGTGGAATTATTTTAGGGGATGTTGTCGCTTGAAGTCATTCAAGCAGACCTGTAGAAATATAATTATAGAGATCAAGTTTATTGTTATAGACTTTGATAAATATATGAGGTTGATTGACTTAGAGACGTCTTAGTCAATCTTATATGATGAAAGAAAAAAAATGTCTTCATCATTTGTGTAAAAGTAGCTACTAAACAAAGCCCCTTGGGATGAAATAAATTTGTGTACATCAAGGGGATTGGGACTTAAGCCATTCGAAATTAATAAGTGATGGGAACCCAACCTTTGTGATTGGAGATCCCATGAATAAGGTTCATATGGGTAAGAACAAGTCAAATTATTAGTTCTGCTAGCACCAAAAATTAGTTAATTAATTTTTGTTCTCGCCCCTTTCCTATGGTGTGTGTGAGAAGTGCTAGACACTGCATTATTGAGAGGATAAGCCTATAAAGCTTTTAATGAATTTCATATCCCTTATGGGTGGTGTATGATTTGTAGCATACACTTGATGAAATCACCTATGTGAGTGTCAAGTGGGGCCGCTTGTATGAGATCTTGGCGAAATCTCTGGAGCACTCATGAAATAATCCAGGCACGCGCACGGCCTATTCGCGCACCACTGCGCCAACGACAAGAATTGTGGGGGTGTGACGCGAATGGTATACCGCTAACATACACCAAGTGATTTTGGTTCATATAGCTTGCTACACCAACTTCATTGTGTGTTAAGTATTATCACTCTCTTGCTTATATTTAATTGATTCTAATATTTATTTATTGATTATTATTTATAGAGATAATTTATGCCTAATTTTACAACACATATCAAATGTTTAGATCCACCCCTGGGTTTAACCCGTTTCTCTATTGACACTGATTTACATAAAATGGTGGAGGCGAATCGAACCTAAAATTTAGCGTGTCAGCCCACGTTATTAATTATGCAACCATCATCATGATTATTTTCATCTTCTTCACGTTGAAGTTTTTGCTGCACCCCGAGACGAGATCTATTATTTTGATTATACATGTCAATGAGTGGAAAAAGGTAAACTTTAAGATTATAGTTGAGCATGTGCGTTTCAATATTGAAGCGCTTATTGTTCCTTGATGCTTTTCAAAATTTGTATGTAAGAAATTAAGTGACGAAGCAGTATATATTCAATAGGATTGTCATGCTATTGGTTTTGTATGGGTGCATGTTGGCTTCACCATTTTAGTTTCTTGATGCATGATTTTTCAGCTTGAAGTAAGATACAAGTCGCATGTTTGGCGATATCCTTGTATTTACATTTGTTGGATATGGGTCAAATATTTGTGGAATGACATCTCTTGGGAATCTTGAAGTTTTGTTTTTGAATTTTAGTTTTAGATTCATTCAATTAATGATTTTAAAGTGCTTCACCATGTGTGTAAGTTTAATTTGGTTTGTGAGTAAAGCTTCTCCTTAACCTTACGTAGAATTTAAGAATAAAACAAAATTGATTATTTAGGATAACTCAGCGGTAATGAAGCATGAAATTAAAGAATGTATATCTACCTCAATTTAAACCGGGCTTGGGTGTGACATGATGAAAGAAAAGGGATTGTTTATAAGTCACGTAATATCCTTATTATCTAATCCTAATGTACAATGTAAACAACTAATGCAAAACCCTAATCCTAGATTATGGGCGGGAAAATTATGCTTACAAACTCTTTGAAATTTGAATTTCAAATTTCCCTCCCACACACAAACTATTAACCAACGCTAAACTCACTCACACATTTTACAAAGTCAATTAATTGCTGCTGTTTTCAATTAATTGGTTATTGATATTTAATGGCTCAAGAAGACTTCTGTACTGCTCAATGAATTTTTCCCTCCCATGAGTTTGTTTCCAACGCCATGTCATCAAAACAAACACAAACAATTAATGCTGCCTATTTTTCCAATGGTGCATAAATACTCCGCATCCGTTTCTCTGTTTTCCTCTTACGGGTTTACTCTTCATTTCATCTCAGAAGTTTTCATCTTCATCTCTGCCATATCCAACAACACCTACACCATTATCTAAGCGTCACTCTCCATTTCACCTGCAACAACACACCGCCGCCGACTGAGTTTGAATTAACCGATTTTCCTTTTCTGGGTTTACTCTTCATCTCATCCCATAAATTTTCATTTTCATCTCTGCCATTATCTTAGCGCCACTCTCCATTTCACCTACAACAACATCATAGCTCTTCTTAAATTATAATGAAGGTAGGACAATTCTCTTTTTGCATTGTAGTTTGTTACAAATATTTTGGGTTAAATATTATAAGCTTTTTTGTGCTCTAATGATCGTGTGTTGTGCTCTTAAATGTTAGGTTTCGGCTATATTTTTTCTTTAATATTATCATAGTTTTATGATTCAGCGTTTTTGGATTTTTTCTTTTATTGAATCAACCAAAAGGAAAGGTAAGAGATGATGTTTCCAATTCTCATTGTCTCTGCGGTTTATGAGTAAACTCTTATGAGTTTCATTTTTTGTAACTTCATTTTAAACTCTTAGAAATATTTTTTTTGTAGGTTTTCTGTTTTTATTTATGTATTTTGATAAGGATGTTGCGTTTTTGGGTTTCTTTTTCCATGATCCATTCATCCAAAAGTCGTATCTCTGATCATTTTTAATTAGTTATTTGTTTCTATAGGTTCACAAATATTTATCATTTTTTTTGTTAATTAGTAGTTGGAAGATGTCTTGGTCCAAAACAAATAAAGAGGTTAGACTTGAAGTATCTAAGGATAGGCGTGGTAATTATAAAATCATGGACCAGGTAACTTTTTTCTTCCTTATTTTTTCAATCTTTGAAATGGTTTGAATGTGAGTTGTATATTATATTATTCTATTAGTAGGAACTGGTTCCTCAAGCTTGCAAGTATTTGAACTTTTTATTCAATATATTTCTTGACTCTTAGGTAATATAGATTTTGATATATTCAAAACCAAGTGTTGAAGAAGCCACATTGCACTTATTCATTTCTTATGTTTGATTTTAAATGTGACTGCTTTTGTCAATTTTGTTTGTAACAGTGAGCTTAAAAATCTATCGGAAGATGATAAAGGAACATTGAATTCACTTGCTTTTTGATTTTTTTTCTTTGAAGTTTCATGCTTTATGTTAAAAAAAACTTTAAAACCACTACCATAGGATGAAATAGGAGCTTTAGAATCAAGTATAGTTTGTCAACAAGATATCTCTTTTTTTATATTATTTTACTTTTGAATAAAAATAGGTGATTCAATCCCAGTTGTATAAGATTGCTCCGACATATGTAAGGATGGGATTCATGGATGTTCCGATGGTAACAGAACCAGAATTGATCCCAGACGCAATGGGCTTAGTTGTAAACAATTTCTTCGATATTAGGACCTACAAGCATGACGAGGAGAACACCATTAGTGAAATCAAAGTTTTGCAACAGTGATATGGCATTGTTTTCTGTTGCGAGGGTGGAGGTTCTATCACGGAGGGGCTGTCTTGCTGCTGCAGTTTTTTTGATGGTCCATAGGTGGTATTTGGAGGCCGGTTAATGTGTTCTTAATTTGTTGAACAGATTCAAGCCCAACATTCACATTTAGATGGCAACGTACATATATATACGTATAGATATATAGTGTAATATACCAAAGTAAATGGCAACGTGTGTGTGTCTATAAAGTGTAATAATCAAAAGTAAATGGTTAACATTCAAACTATCTTCTTAATGTGTTAAACAGATTCAATCATGTTGACACACTCCTTCATTGTGTTTTCTTATCAAGTGTTCAAACTCGATGCTGCATGCATAGGTCGAAACTGCTTGGTCCGAAGCAGAACAGAGCTTTAAATAAACTGTATCGAATCATTTTCCTGAGCCATAAATGTGACTGTTATGCTTTTGTATTTTGAGATACAAATTTGCGGTTGTTCGTTTTGTGTTCTAATAGATGACAGTGACTTCAAAATGTGACAGTATTGGTTTCAACCGTAATTATAATATTATATACTCACTAACAGATGAAAGTTATGAATTGTACAGGTTATGATCAATTGTAGAAACACCGCGATTTCGGAGCTGCTTTTTACCGTGCTATTATTCAATCTAAATCACCTCTATTTAGAACGATATTTTTACGGTGTCATTGTTTGATGTATAGTCACCGCTATTTAGAATCACAAATATTTAGGACGAGATTTTTATTGTTTTGTTCTTCACGGTAAAATCACCGCTTTTTAGAACCAACTCTTAACTTTGTTATTTTTCTTCACTGTAAAATCACCACTAAATGAATACAAATTTTTAATTGTCATTGCACAACTATTTAGTAAAATGTTTTACCTGTTGTGTTCTTCAATGTAGAGTAACCGCTATATAAGACGAATTTTTTTTTTTGAAAGAATATAAGACGGAATTTATATCTAAGTTATTCTTTGAGGTATATAATAACTGCTATTTTTGTTGATATTTTAATTGTCCTATTCTTCAAGGTAAATTTATGTTATTTAAGACGATATTTTTACATTGCTATTCTAAGATGTAACATCGAAGCTATTTAGATGTAACATCTGAAGATTCTAATCACCGATGAGAATGGTGTTAGCATGGATAGCACTTCGAATATTGTTTACAAGGAATTTTTTCGCAATGTACCAACGTGAACTCATTTTTTATTGTATTTTTACTATTAAAATTGTATTTGCACCAAAAGCACATTATTTTCTATTTATTTGAATATTCTATTTGCCGTCGATATGACCCGTGCGACAGCGCGGGTGCAAGGTCTAGTTTATTTGCATTCACTACGTACAATGTTTTATCTTTAAGTAAATGAGAAATTATAAACTTTTCAAAAAATAAAAATAAACGATACATTAGAAAATAATAGAAAAAATAGAATAATAATAATAATAATGATGATGATAATAATAATAATAATAATAATAATAATAATAATAATAATAATAATAATAATAATAATAATAATAATAATAATAATGAGAGAAGCAAGTTGATGTTCAACTCAGCAGAAATGAAGCATGAAAGAATGTATATCTACCTCAATTTTATGTTTTTTGTTGTTGCTATAAAGACAATATATTTCATGGGAAGAGCAAGTTGTAGTCATTTATTGAATACATATACGCAAAAAGTTATATATGTAGACCCTAAATGCCAACAAAGGGTCCTAAGTGTCAAATGTGTAGGCCTAATCTTAATTTTTTAAATGAAGTACAGGTCTGCCCTCAAACCCTAGATAAACCCTAAGCAAGCTCCACAATTTTAACCTGCCCACAACCCTGGCGGGAAAACCCTAGGACTTCTGTTAGGAAAATGACTGCATTACCCTTAAGTTTAAAAGTTGTGAAGTGCAATACAGCAGGCGGCAAGTTGGTTAATTCAAAAAACCAATTCCATCTGACACACGTTAACTAGGCCTATAGGCTTCATGATGACTATTGCATGTGGGTGAATTTGTTCTATACAAGCCCGTAGAGTCCCTCCTTCAATCTCTATTTTCTTTGTAACTTCTTCTTTTCTCCCTTTCTCTTTCTCTGCAAAAACTGAATAGAGAGAAACCATCACCACCTTCAATGGCTTTCAACTGGTATCAGAAGGAACACGATGAACAGGGATTGAAACCCTTTTGGGTTTGCGTTTTTGTTGGCCGTCCACGCTCCGACGACGGTCACCGCTGTTTAGGATCTGCTTCCAGTTTGGTTTTCTGAGTAGTTCTCTCTCTCTCTCTCTCTCTCTTGGAGGTAACTGGTAAGCCTGTTTTAACCATTTGGGGTTCATTTCTCTCTAATTCTCTTACTGGGTTCCTGTTTTCTGAATCATTTCTGCCCTCTACGATCTTCTTTCACCATTGTGTTGATTGATTTATTTATGATTCATCTGTACTGGGCTGATAGATTCGATTCTGAATCGTATCAGAATTGGGGGGGTTGAAATAAGAGATTTGTTTTATTGATTAAACAATGTTGTTTTTGAGAATGAAAACTGATAAAAAGAATTGTGGGATTTTGTTTAAGTTACAGTAGTAAGGCTATGTATTTTGCAACCTAACAATATGTTTCTTTTGTTTTGACAGGTTGTACAACACAGTTTGTTGCTGAATAATTTCCTTTGTTTTGACAGGTTGTATAACACAGGATGTATGACAACAAGTGCATCCATTTTTCGCATGTGTAAATTGAGGAAGAATGTTCAGGAGTTGTCTGGATCAGGAGACAATTTATTCAAAGCTGAGAAGGGAGGAAAGGATTACATGTGGTATTATTCACATATTTGAAAATATCTAACTGAATTTACATGCCTTTTTTTTTGTTTCCTTCCTTGATTTTTTTTAAAGGATCCTTCCTTCGAATTTATGTTATATTAATTGAGATAAGTAAACTGGATTTTCACTATAAAATTAATGATAATCTTGATTTTGGTGTGGAATTTGTTGATGTTGATGTTAGAATTTCGATTTGATTTGTGTCTGACAGAGTGGCCGCATACAAAGTTGGACGATGTGTATGAAGTAGTAGCCAAACCTCCACTGGAGTTAGCCATGGAATGGCATCAAGATTGTAGAAATGGGAATGTGATGTTTTTATAGTTGTACGAAATTTAGCATCAAGTATGAGTCATTTACTTTGATAAAAGCTACTTTGCATTCGAACTGTTTGATAAAAGGATCACTAGAACTTAATCGAGGCAAGTCTCATTCCTATTTCCTTATATGTTCATTTCTTTCATCTTTTTCGTTTTCTCTTTTAGATTTATGATTTTTTTTTCCGTATCTTATGATGGCGGTGCTGATAGGTTTGAGTTCAAATGTTGAAGATGATGGAGAGTGAAGCTTTGATGAGAAGGTGACCCTTTGTCAAGTTTCTTTCCACTTCAGTTATTTCACTTTTTCCTTTTTGTTGTTCTGATTTTGTTTTTTTAGCTTTTGTCTCACTGTGTTGTGTCTTTTTTGTCTGGTATTTTATTTTCAGAATTTGAGGCAGACGAAGTGAGCGTGCAAACTGAGTGAGTGTGACAGCTTCTTCGATGCTAAAAGTATTTTTACGGTAATAGGTTTTCAGTTTTTTTATTGAAAATATGTGAATTTAGTTTGCTTCTTTAATTCACCTTCTTGATTGTTCAATCTATCTTCATTTTTATTCTTTCCTTTCTAAAATGAAGTTACTAAAAAATCCATATTGTTGGCAGAAAGCTCTCTGTGCTAGCTTACACAGGTTATTTTCTGCACTGGTTGAATATTGTTGTATTGTAGCTCGTGGTGACAGTTCATGCAGTGGTGATTACCTATAGCAGCTCGCAGTAATGGTATGTTTCACAATGGTATACTTCTCTGTCGTTGTACATCACTTAGGGTGTTTACTTCTCAAATTTCACTTTTTTGATTGTTTCTTACTTTTACTAAATTTAATTTGTGACTTTGATTGCATATTCATTTGTGTTGATGCAAAAATTGAATGTTGCTGATCTACGTCTCTGAGATTGTGCATGTTTGTTACTTCACAAATATCACTTATTTTGATTTTGATTGTTTCTATTACCATATATATTTCAGGAATCACAATTTGCCTTACTATGCATATCAAGCTACTTCTTTTTGCATAGCTAGATTTACACTAGACATAGTCATGTAGATTAAATCATTTTCTCATTTTGAAGACATTTTTTTTTCTATTCTTCAATCTTTAGCTTATTCACGTATGTATTCAATTTCTGTAATTTTATTGTGTGCTATTGATATACTCTATCTTACAAGTTTACCACTCAATATTTGATATTCACAATATATTGTGCATATTGGTTCGCAAGCATGAGAAGTTTCTTTACCCGTGACATCTATAATGGGAGGCCATATGAGTTTTTATGCATTTTGTATTCAATTCTTTATAAGTTGACATATTAAAGATGACTACTATGCATCTAACTATAGATAGATAAATGTGATCTCTATTGTGATCATGACTTTATAGTACTGTTGTTAGTTTCTCCAATTTCTTCAAAAATGTGTTTCTCCAATTTCTTTTCATTATTTTGTAAACAGAGATTCTGCTGATCTGTTCATTTTTTCTATGTCATTTCTTCTCTAATAAGTTTAGTTCTTTACTTACTTTGTTGTATACTTACAGGTAAAATTGTATATATCATACACTAATCTGCATTTGTCCATCCAAGATAAAATTAGTAGTTATAATTCAATTAGGTATACATGACATTATAATTGGTATTGGTAGTGCTCTTACTTGAGCTTCGTGATTGCAATTATTCGTTCCAATTTCTTTGCTTTTTCTATATATTTCAGTTCTGTATGTGATTGGGTTCTTTTGTATATGAATGAGAAGTCAATTGACAGGACACTTACATCCTTTTATGGTATTCATCATTAAATTTCTATCATTCTCTTCATTTTTGCAGTTGGAAGCCCTCATAAGCAAGACAACAATAAAAGATGCAAACATATTCGCACCGGTGCCAGTTGGATGCTTAGATGTTTTTTGAAGGAAAATGTTTAGCTGTTGTTGTTGTTGTTAGTGACTGATATTATTACGTGTACGCACGGGTGTAGAATACTTTGTTGTATTTAACGTGTCTGATATAATGAATTGTTAATTCCTGTTATTGTTACTCATGTGATTTTGTAATGAAATTTCAATTAGATTATATTTAACATGCTTTTAATTTACTGTGTTCATTATCGACCCGAGCGAAGCGCGGGTGCACCATCTAGTTGCTAAGCAAATGGCATAAATGCTCATATGCAAACCTATCTATCGAAAAGGGGCTTAAGTGTCAAGTTTAAAGGTCGACTCAAGGATTAAGCCGCTTAAAATTGAGTTTTAGATCTCAAAATTTTAGTCCGATAAAATGTCTAAAAAATTTAAATTTAGTTATTGGTTATGTTAACAAGTGCTCTTGTTAAGGAAATCAAAAATAGTTGGTTTATGTTGGATTTAACAATATTTGAAATTTTAAAAAGTTAAATTTATCACTTTTTATTATTTTCTAATACAATATTTTTATTTTTTTTTCCTCTTAATCAATGTCTCAAAGGCGACTCTTTAACATTTCTTTTTAGTTATTAGTCTGAGATGTTTGCTCGGTTTAGTTTAAAGTGAGGTCTCACTCTCATATCCTATTTGACCCAAATTCAAAACTAAATTTTTATTTTATTTTTTAAAAAAGTTGTGTTAACTTTTATTTTATTTCAAAAATTGTCACTATAAATTTTATCTTAGGTCTCCTAATATGCATGGTAAACCCTTATCCAAATAGTCACTACTCGAGCTCTATAAATTTTGTTGGTTCCGTTCAAATTGACATTTCAACACATTACAAATTCTATTAATAAGATTTGGTCGTCAACGTTATAGATAAGGAGACATAATTATTCTGATCATTTTAATTTTGTTACTTTTGTAGGCATTAGGTTGGTTTATGCTATTAACTTATATGTCATATGGTTGTTCAAAGATTCATAATTTTCTAGTTTTAGTGACACATAATTTGTGTTGTTTTCAATTTAGTTTACCAATTTAAAATAATAAACACCTTATTTTCAGTACAAAAAAGTTAAGGCTCATTTTGGTCCATGAGAAAAATCGCAAGATCAACGGGACAAGTTAGTCTCTACCCGTTTTACACTTCGTTTGATTGATTTAAGATAGAGGAAAAAAAAAAGAAACGGAAAGTAATGACTACTGAGTATGTTTGGTTGCACTTTTAGAGGGAACATAATTGATTCTAAAGTTGTAGAATTGATTCTGATATGCTTGGTTGCTGTGGAGTTGAATTGATTCTACTTCCATAATTTATCAATTTGAAACCAAGGACAAATCCAGAAATTTGAGTAAGTGGGATCAATGTCATATCATTAAAATTTATCTAAAAATATATAAATATCTAAATGATAAATTTTTATACAAAAAAAAAAAATTGCTCTCAAATGTTGATATTTTTTCATTTCTAACATATTAAAAAATATAACATTGATTAACTATTTTTCCATCCAATAAACGTTAATCATAAGTCATTTTTCAACAAATATAAATAGTAGTTTTAGGGTCTTACTAACAAATGTCGTAAGAACAATGAATAGGGATTTCATAAAAGAAAATTTTATCTAAAAAATACAAATTATTTCATCAGTTTAATAATTACAACACTTTTTATGTAAAATAACCTTTTATTTTCTTCCTTCAAATAACTTTTTGTTTTCTAAATTAAAACCCTTAAGACATTCATTAGCATCTTTATTAGTCTTATAATTTATTATAATGTTATAAATTAATTATGTAGAGACAATAATACTATACAAATGAGATCAAATTGCATAAATATCAAAATGTTGGTTAAAAAATATGATAGGCAAGTGGGGTGACCCCACTGCCCCCACCCTCATTCCATGGCTGCTTGAAGCTAAGATTTATAGCTTTAACTTTAGAATTGATTTTCAAACACAAATTTATAGATTAATTCACTTTTATATGAATGTATACAAACACAAATAACTTTTAATCAGAATCACGGTTAACTAAATTATATCAAAATCAATACTTCACACCACACAACCCAACACACACCGAAAAGAAGAGATAATTAAATAGTTTAGTATGAGAGAAAATGAAAGGAAATTTTGATAGAAAACAAATATATGTATGAATAAAATGACATGAAATGACTTGAAGTAAAAACTTGATATAGTAAAAATAAACTAAAACAAGTAATTTTTTTATAAAATAAGTATTTTATTACAATCAACGAAGATTACAAACTATAAAAAAAAAAACTCCCTTGAAAAATTAAAATAGAGAGATAAAATATTCTTCATAAGAATCACATACCTTTTAAATTTAATAAATTAATTATAGATTGAAGACTTATTTTGACCTAGTAAAAAATTTCATAAGACATAAGTTTGCCATTCAGAATTATAAGAACAATTTTTAGTCATTAAGAAAAATAAATTGGGATTCCTTCAAAAAAAATATAGGGATAATTTTTAGATTTAAATTAATTAGTTCCATTAAAAAAGATGTAATTCATATTAATTAAAATATTTAAATTAATAAGACGTGTTTACATAAATAAAAACAATAAATCTGATGAGTCACGTGTCACACGAGTGTAACACAATTTAGTTTTTTTTTTTTTGTTTTTGAAGAAAAATCTCACATGGACTAAAAAAATTGATAATTTTATAGAGGCAAAAAAACAAATTCAACCTTTAATCTATTCTATAATACGTGATTGATATTTTTATCTATTAGTGTTATTTTCTTATAATTTATTACTCATAACATGTAATGTAAAATGGATAAAAATGTTTCTTTAATTTTATTAATAATTTGTTATATTGAAATTTTCTGGTTGTTATAAAGTATATTTTGTACATGTATACTAGTATTTTCTAATTTTCATTGAGTGTAATAAAATACTTATTTTCGGTGGCAAGGCTATCTATTTTTTTACGAGATGGCCAAATCTAAAGAAGTTAATTAAATATATTTTGAGTGTTGTTTTAATATTTTTTTATTGTTAATAAAACTCTCATTTAGTTTCTGTGAGCATACCTCAGTTGTCGGGCAATGCATTGTTATATGCAGAACTGAAGTTCGAACTTCGAACACCCCGTTTATTCACTTTAAAAAGTGAATTCTAACTACTTAACCAACAAAAAAAAACTATCTTTTATAATTGTTTAGATGATCATAATTTCCCTAAGCCCATTTTCCATCATATCCAAAAAGATATGATTATGTAATTCTTCCCGGTTTTATTATATTGGTTTTATTTATAAAAAAAAAAGATGATCGATAGTGTCAAACAATGTTCTTATTTTGTATTTAGGAAAATTGATTAAGGATTTTTATGTAATTTTTTTGGTAATATATTTATGTTATTTTATTAACACAATTTTTTTCTAACATAATTTACTTTTAATAAGATCCGGTTCATTAGTGTTAGTATTTTTCAATTTCTCTCCTACCAACTTATTAAATCATATCTTCTTTCAAAAAAAAATTATTAAATCATCTCTTCTTTTCACTTTCCTTTTTTTTTTGTCAAGTAGTCTGATGGTTGAAGCTCACACATTTTAAATTTGGAGAAATGAGGTGTCCGCAGTTCGAATCCAACTTTTGTATATAATATACAACTAGTATAGTGACCCGTGCCAAGCACGGGGAAATAAAAAACTTTTTTGATCAAATGTATAGATTTTATATTATGTTATCTTAAAGTTATAATAAGTGTGGTTATAATTTAAATTTGATATGGAAAAAAATATCATTTTAATTTTGTTAATTTTGTATATATTTTGAAATATCTAAACATTGCACATAACTTAGCATATGTAATATTTTTGCAAAAATACGCTGACGTACTGTATATTATTATTTGTTGACATAATGTATTTTATTAATCACAAAAACTAAAAAAATTGTATTTTTTTATATAATAGTCAGCGTCTGTGAATGCAAACATTAAATTTTTTACGGGTGTGTATAAATATAGTTTGGGCTACAGAAACGCCGACTGTTATTTGTTTTTATTTTTTACAAAACCAATGGTCTAATGTACTATTGTATTTTAGGGTAACAATAATGTAAAAAAAATGTTTCGCGTATTGTTATACTTGAAAAGTGCATCAATTAAAAGTCAATGGCAGGAGGACCTGCTTATATAGAAATTGCATGTCCTGTAATGACCAGTACGCCTTACAAAGAAATTAAAAAAAAACGACTTCCAAACAATACGCAACTTTGGTTTTCTAAATTATAGCAACAACAATTCTAAAACATAACCAATGATCATACTTTTTGAAAAACTTCACGATACACAACATTTGTGGTCTCCTTCCAAACATTATTATCTTCATCCAACATGAGCAGCTTCAAACCTTTTCTAGAAGTAACTCGAGAGATAGCGACATAGAGTTGTCCATGCGTGAACACGGGCTTAGGAAGATAATCTCCCACTCGAGATAAAGATTGACCCTGACTTTTATTTATTGTCATTGCAAAACAAAGCGTCAATGGAAATTGCCTACGCCTGAATTTGAAGGGTAGTCCTGGATCACTCGGAATAAGATTTATCCTGGGAATGAATACCCTGGTACCTGCCCTTTTTCCCGTAATTACGGTAGCAGCTATCGTGCTCTTCCCTAGATGTGTAACTGTCAGCCTCGTACCATTACACAGTCCATTGGCCTGATCGATGTTTCTCATCAGCATAACTGGACATCCCACCCTTAGTTTCAACCGGTGATTTGAAATGCCAGAGCTCTTAATACCATTAAGAAATTCCGTACCAAGCACGGGCTAGAATTTCGTCATACTTGAGGGAGAAAGTTGGTATTGTTAAAGTTCAACATTGAATAAAAGAGTGTAAGTTGAACAACTTATAAGTAAAAAAAAAAACTCATATAGTTAAGGCTTAAAATTTTGGATGAAGATGATATCATTCTAACTTATGTGGGTACTCTTTTTAAAATGTGTGGATCCACACCAGTGTTAGCTCCCTTAGAAGGCCCAACAGTGGCATGATAACCCAGTTCAACATTTTGGGGGGAACGGAGTGGTTCTTGGTGGTCGATCACGGGCACAGAGAGTTTGACACTATCCACACCGGTGTTGGCTCCCTTAGAAGGCCCAATAGTGGCATGATATCCTAGTTCAACATTTTGGGGCGAACAGAGTGTTGTTAATGTGTCAAGTGTGAGTTAAAGTTTCAAATTTTATGTAAGAGTATATGTTCAGCAACATATAAGGACATGAAAATGTGATATCAATCTCGCTTGTGTGGTTGCTATTAGCCTAATGTGATTATACAATCCAATTTAGTTTGTAGGTGTCATTTGTTTAATGTTTTTAATCTTAAATTTTAGTTTTTAAGCGTCAGTCACTTTCATGTAAAAACAATTATCCAACATCTGTTATTTCAAATTATTTTCTTCTTGGTCTTTGGTGGGATCCGACAATGGAAAAACATAGATGTGTTTTGGTGAGTTGATAAAATACATGCTTATTAGACATTTTAAATTGATGTGACATTTTTTTAATGAATCTAATAGTTTGGTGACATATTTACCCAGTAATCTCCAACACCTTCAACAAATCTATAAAATTACCTTCAATTCACTCTTTTCCCTATACTCTCACAGATAAAACAAACTCCTTACTTTCTTCTCCTTATAATTTCTCTCATGTTTAAATTCATGTTTCTTTTCTTTGTTTTTCTAATTTACTTTCTCTCTTATCTAAAAGAAAGGAACAAAAACATTCATCGATGAAACCGCTATCAACCCACATTTTTTAACATGATGTGTCTCAGCCTTTATCTGACTATCTCACAAAATCACAAACACATGGAGTCTAATATTTAAGAGAGAGATGTTAATGTTTCATGTGTGAGTTAAACTTCTACATTTGATGCAAGAGTGTGTGTGTGTGTGTGTGTGTGTACACACACATACACACACTAACCAACATATATGTGACATAACCAATATACCTAACGTCTTAAGATTTCAGGTGAAAATGTGGTGTCAATCTTACTTGTGAGGTTTCTCTTAGTTAAATTTGACAATCAAATTCATTACAGACTACCTCAGAAATTCAAGCACTATGATAAACTATTTTTTTTAGTTCTGATATCTCATTTGCGTAATTTTGTTATATTAAATATAAGTTTTTAGAAGTCATTCACTTTCATGCAATTTGTTTGTCTAACCTCAAATATATCAAATTTCTTTCTTTTGATCTTTGGTGGGATCGCACTAAAAAAAATATAATTGTATTATGTTGAGTTGACAAAACACACGCTCATTGAACATTTTGAGTGAAGATTTGATGTTAAGTTCACATGTGTGATTGCTCTTGGTCTAATATGGTGATCCAATCCAATGTAGGATCCCTATTGTCTTAACATTATGATAAACTACTTTGTTAGTGTTTGGATGTCATTTGTTTAAAAAAATTTATCTTAAAAATTAATCTGTGTATGTCATTGTTTTCATGCTATTTTTTATTCAACCTCTATTATTTCAAATTCCTTCACATTTGGTTTTTGGTGTGATCTGACAATGGAAAAATTTGCATGTCTTACATTATTTTAAAACAATGTGATTTTTTTTTTTAAAATGACGTGACATTTTTTTAATCAAGCCTAATTTTTTGGTAAAATAATTATTCAAAAATCTTCAACTCTTTCAACAAACCCAAAATTATCGACAGCTTAGTTTATTTAATATACTCTCACGAATAAAACACACTACATATATTTCTCCTTTATTGTTTCTTTCATCTTTGAAATCCTTTTACATATGTAACAGAAAAAATCCTTTTTCATATTAATTTTTTTCTTTATAACTTCTTTTATCTATTATTATGAAAGAAATGAACATAAATCTCCCTCTATGAAACCGCTTTTAGCCCACCTTCTTGAACATGTTGTTCCTCTATTTGACTTTATTTGACCACGCCATATAATTACAGGCACAAATGTTTGCTCACTTCATTAAGAGATGTTAATGTGTCAAGTGTGAGTTGACATTCTACATTGGATGGAAGAGAAAATTTTCAACAGCATATAATGAGATGTTCCATGTACCCAATGCCCTAAGGTTTTGTGTTAAGATGTGGTTTCAATCTCACTTGTACGGTTCATATTGACCTAATATTAATATCCATTTTAGTGTAGGCTCACCAAGAAGTCCTAATATTATCGCAACATTATGATAAACTATTTTGTTAGTTTTTGGGAGTAATTTTTTTTTCTTTATCTCGAATTTTATTTATTGGATATCATTGACTTTCATGCTATATTTTTTATTCAACTTCTATTGTTTCAAAATCCTTCACTTTTGATCTTTGGTGGAATTTGACAATGGAAAATTGGATACATATTATGCTTAGTTAACAAAATACATGTTTATTAGAATTTTTAAAATAACGTAACTTCTTTTTTATTTTAAATTTTTGGTAAAGCATTTACCCAAAAAACTGCAACTCCTTCAACAAACGTGTAAAATTACCATCAACTAACTTTATTCTCTATATTCTCACTATCAAAAAGCATAAACCCCTTTATTCCTTATCATTTCTCTCATTTCAAATTCTTTTTATCTTCGTATGAAAGGAACAAAAAATTTCCTCCATTAAATCAACTCAACACCAACCCACTTTTTTTACCATGTTACACCTTCCCTGGTCTTATTTAGCTATGCTACCAGATCATAGATGCAGAGAGTATCAAACTTAAGCGATGAAACATATAAATGAGATGACCCAGATACCTAGTACCTTAACAATTTGGATGAGGTATTAACCTCACTTTTGTGGTTGCTCTTAACCTAATGTGATTATCCAACCCTGTTTATGCCCCTTTGGAAGTCCCAACGTTATGATGAACTTTTTTATGTCATTTAATTAATTTTTTTATCTTAAAATCTAGTTGTTAGATGTCATTCGCTTTGATTCTATTTTTTAATCCAACCTCCATTATTTCACTTTCCTTCTTATATGGTCTTCAGTGACATCTGACAATGACAAAATATAGATGTGTTATGTGGAGTTAACAAAATACATGCTTATTAGACATTTTAAGTGAAGATGTGGTATCAATCTCACTGGTGTGGTTGATTTTAGATTAATTTGATGATCAAACCCAGTATATGCTCCTCTCTGAACTATTAACGACCTATTTTGTTACTTTTTGGATGTCATTTTTAAATTATTTATCTTAAAATTTAGTTTTTGGATGTTATTCACTTTCATGCCCTTTTAAGTCAACCTATATCATTTCAAATTCCTACATACATATGGTCATTGGTTGAAATGCATTTTCTAAGTTGACGAAATATATGCTTATGAGACATTTTAAAAATATTGGTTTTTAATTGAGTCTAATTTTTTGGTAAAATAATTACCAAAAAAACTCTATCTCTTTCAACAAAATCATAAAATTACCAACAACTCACTTTATTGTCATGGTAAATTAATTATCCAAAATTTTCTATTCCTTCAACAAACCCATTAAATTACCAACAAATGTGTTTGACTAAGCAATCCCAATCAGCAAGAACAATTAAACCAACCAATAACTGCTTTTAATAAAAAAATCAAGATGAAATATGGTTCGGGTATAAGAAGTATGTCATTTGTCGTGATTATAATTTGAAATAGTAATTCATTTTCTAGTTCTTTGCAATTCTCTAACTCAAAGGGTTTAGTCTAGTAGTAAAAATACATACTATAGATTTAGAGGTTACAGGTTGTGAGCCATTCAAGTACCCTTGGGGATAGGTAATGAAAATATTACACTGAGTGTTTTTTTTATCTCTAAGATCTTTTCTACGTGGTGCAAAATTAAACTCAATCATCGTAACTTTTTTTTACCATAAAAAAATTACTGGGACTTTTATTTTTTTTAATAATGACATTAAAAGTCATACCTCAAGAATCATTATGGTTCAATGATCATTAATTTATTTTTGTATTAAAATACATTTAAGTGCATTATTATGTTATTAAAAGACATAATGTACAAAAAAGACATTTACTTTCATTATGAAGTCCATACTTTGATTGATTCTTTTGTAAAAGATTTTGGTTGGCATACTTCGTTGCAGCTTTTCTTAAGAAATATGAAAAATGCAAAGGGTGCTTACATACATGGACGGAGAGATTAAAATCAAAGACCCAAGCATATACTAATAACGCACGACATATGCAAATAATAATGAAATTATGTCATGTACTCATGTTTCAATATTTTATTGTGTGAGTATAGATGCTATATATATGATCAAGACAACCCAAAAATTTCAACTTTAAAAAACCAAGAAAGATACATGAGGTGAAGAGCAATGATTTATCAAACACGGTAGAAAGTCAATCCCATGATTTTTATTGAGGCTTAATTTCCTATGAAGTTAAAAACTGCTCTAATTTAGCGTTGGTATTTCCTAAAATTTGATGCATTTCTTCTTGACTAAGTGTGTGTGCGCTCTTGTGTGAAAATTTACGTTAAGTTAACAACTTTTTTTCTAGAGATCACATCTATCAGTTGTGTGCTTGACGGTACTTATTTTGACACAAATAAACAACCACAAACAATTTTTTAAAACATTTGCACTAAAAGTCCATAACATGCTTATTTTGACACACATGCAGCGAGTCATGAAACAATGTTACAAATGATGAGAGAACTAATTGAACACAAATCATTGTTATTTCTTCAATTATAAACAAAATAAAACAGAAAAAATTATAAAAATTTGCAAAAAAAAATAAAAAATTATGCTACTTGATTTTGGGTTGTTCAACATCGTAAAATTAATCCAAATAGATGTGATGAGGATCATGAGTAAGAAACAAATTAGAGAGTGAGACATAACTATATACTTCCCTCGATCACCATTATAAGTAGAAAAAAATGTTATTTTTTAGATTCATTAAATAATCGATCTATCTGACAACACTGTATAGATCAGATACATAAGTTATTGTTGAATGATTTAAATTAAAAGATGATTTTTTATGTTGATTTAAAGGTGATTGACTATAGCAAATAATAAATATTTAAATTAATGCATATCATCAACATTGATTGCATAATAAAGTGTCTGATTTATTTGAATTTGAGTGACTTTATGAGGGTAACCTATGTAAGCAAAAACATGAGAAGCAATGAGAGGCCAATGATTGGACTTTACAAAGTATTTTCAAAAGATACAATGTGTAAGTGTAAAGTAGAAGAGGAAAATGATGAGAATTATTTTTTTATTTTTTGTCGTTGAAAGCTTTACCTTCTGATACCCAAATTTCATTGAAATTGAAAAGTAACCACCAAACTTAGTCA
This sequence comes from Medicago sativa, assembly GCF_051527215.1. Taxonomy (NCBI): domain Eukaryota; kingdom Viridiplantae; phylum Streptophyta; class Magnoliopsida; order Fabales; family Fabaceae; genus Medicago; species Medicago sativa. The sequence continues at coordinate 10,195,441 of NC_140753.1, forward strand.
AATCTATACTCATACATATTCATTTAAGAAAAAAAACAGTGGCTCGTCATATGGGTGTTCATGATGCGGTTTCGATCAATTTTAAGATAAAAACTAATCGAATAATCAAATCAAAATATGATCTAATCCGATAGGTTTCACAAAAGAACATTCAAACATATGCAATAATATTTTATTTTGAATCGGTAGATTTAAACACTCATAACTCGTCATTAGTGTCATTAGTTAGACACTTGCAACAATTACAATATTACTGCTGCATTTTTAAAATCTCAACACGAACAAAACTACTTACAATCCACATAACATTAGACACTTTAATCAAATTTTTAATATATATACAACTTTACAAATGTAAAACTTGATTAAAATACACAACTCGTGTAAAAAAAATTACAACTCTACAAATTCTTTGCTTTTTTAGCAAATCTTTGTAGTCAAACTTCAACTCTTGGAGCAATGAGCTTTCATGCTATATTTTTAGTATATTTCAATTGAATGATTCTATTTTTAGTATTATTGGTCAGTTATTGTTGATTGATTATATTCCCCTCGTAAATGGAACTTTTCCGTTTCATTAAAAAACAATGACATGCTATATTGTTGATTTGAGGTTGACTATATGCTTTTTTCCAATTCAATTTTAAATTAGCAACCACATGATATCAAAAAGTTATTTGTCCATACTTTGATTTATTCTTCTTGTTTTTTTTTTTGTGAAGAAACTTTGATTTATGTTCTTGGTTATCTAGAACTTGCTTGGTTTGATGATTTTATTTTAAAGATGGTTTGATTATTTATTGGTTATCAAAGAATAGTAGAAACCTTAATTAAAGAATGTGATGAACACATGTACATGTAGCGAGTCATTGTAGAAACATGAAAAATAGCTACAAATGATGAGATCTAATTGAACAACAAATAACTGTTTTTTCTTCAATCATAAATAGTTTATAATTCAATTAACGTGTGTGTGTGTGTGTGTGTGTGTGTGTGTGTGTGTGTGAGAGATAAGATCCGTTCACACCAGGTGTCAAACTTTATATTGACACCAAATCTCAACCATCCATTTAAGTTTAATCAAAGGCTTATAACTACTCATTTAAGGCCTCAAGAAATCTGTAATTCTTTTGGTGTAGGTGAATCTCGCTCTTTTATTTCTTTTATGGTAAACAAATCTTGTTCTTTAATTATATTACTCAAGTGCTGAAAAAGAATTATTTCAAACACAAAAAATTATCATGGTCAACAATGGAGGTTAACTTTATCGATATCTAAATGCATGCTCCTCTAAACATAAATCTAAATGGATGCTAAGAACTGGTGTTAGTAAAATTCATCTTCATGATAGTTATTTTATTATGAATAAATAAAAGAATTCTTGTTGAAAACAGGATCAATGGCAAAATGATGTTGAATTTCCATTTGATCGTAAAAGTAGATAAAATAAGTACTGATTAGGGATAGATAAAGTCAACACTTTTTATTCAAAGTTTTATTTACAAAGTTTTTGGAAATTTACATTCATTAATATGGAAAAATATGAACTTTTATCTTTAGAATTAGTGCATGCCGATTTAATTTTGTTCACCCAGAAAATGCTTGCTAGTTTTTTTTAAATCCTTGAGCAAAGAACAAAATCGGGTGCTTCCGGCATTCTGGGTTTAAATTTTTATCAAGCATAACAAAAAAATATTATACATTGAGGAGGAGATAATGATAGAGAGGAATCATTGAGAAAGGTAGGAAAAGATATGGTCAACGTGATTCTCGATTCATCAACAATAAATGAAAAAGGGTAAAATTAATATGTGATGTAATTCTCGATTCATCAACAATAAATGAAAAAAAGGGTAAAATTAATATGTGATGGGAATCAAAACTAAGGAGATTATGAGATATGAGAGCCTTTGATTAAACTTAAATGAAGGGCTAGGATTTGGTGTCAATATAAAGTTTGACACCTGGTGTCAACGGATCCTAACTCATTATATATATAAGATCCTGGAATTTGGCCTACTAAACAATGTAAAACTAATCCTAATGGATGACATGAGGATCAAGAGTAATAAGACACAAATAAGATAATGAGACCTAACTATATATTCTTGAGTAATTTAAATATTCCGTGAATTTGTTTTTTGTGACTTAAGCATTTCAAAGTTTCTACAATTTGTTTACCTTTAATGCAATTAATTTTTGAGTTTTATTTTTGAAAAAATTAAAGAGATCTTTTTTATGATGGTTTAAATGTTATTCAAGGGTGATTACTGATTGACTATGAAAAAAAAAGGAAAACTTAATATATATTATTTAAAGCATATCATGATTTTTTTTTAAGATAGTCTTGATTGGCGCATGGCAAATATTCTAATTTCTTTGTTACGTTTAATGTAATTAAATGTATGTATTTTATGTTAGTAAAAAGAAAAGAGAATTGTTTTTATGTTGATTTGAAGGTGATTGACTACATAAAATGATAATAATTTGAATTAATACATATCTCGTACATTAATACATATACAACTCTACAAATGTAAGGATATACAACTGTACACTTTTTTTTTCTTCTTATGAGAAATCACCCTAGTATCTAATTTCAATTCTTGAAGTTTCCTGCTTTTATCTTTGAATGAATATATATGAATTAAAAAAAATAGAACAAATCAATGAAATTGAATCAAAAGGAAAAAAAAACTACCATATTTATAAAATTTGACTTAAAAAATATATAACAAATCAATGAAATTGAATCAAAAGAGAAAAAAAAAACTACCATATATATAAAATTTCGAAGAATTAAAAAGATTCCTTGAGAAATTGAAAATTGATATATAAAATTGTAAAATAATGACAGCCAAAAGTTAAACAAAGATTAAGGTATATCATAATAACAAAACAATGTTCTTTTAAAAGAAAAATATGAGAAATGAAATTGCTTTTTGGTGCCATATGAATTTTAAAGAAGTTAGAAGAAGAAACATTAGAAAAACTAAACAAATAGAAAAACAAATGGAGGAGCTATCATTGATGTGAAAAATTTGCTAAACTATAGGTCTATTTTATAGGTTTTTTCACTGATTAATTTGGTAAAATAACCACATTTAATTTGACATCATAGCACATCATAGCATTGTAACGTCTTCACATTGACTTACAAACATATCGAAAGCAAATTCAATTAGTTATTGTCATATTTGATTAACCAAGAAATAAGAAACTAAATAAAAAAAATCTAAAAAATATTAAGCACATGATTCGAACAATAATGATACTCCAAAATTCTTTCTACGAATGAGAGATATCGGGAACGAATTCATTGGATGTAATATTTGATTGAGACAAATAAATAGTAAAATAAAAAGCAGACAAACAAACTATCTACTATGTCAAAAAAGATCTAAAAAAATAAAACCAAAAAAATTTAAAAATACGATTCCTTGAGGAATACACATTTCAATATTTTATAGATAACTCCTTCAAAAAAATATTTTATAGATAACAAAAAACGATTCATTGACCCCTAAAAATAAAGATTCCTTGAGAAATTGAAAAATTGATATATAAAATTATAAAATAATGACAGCCAAATGTTAAACGAAGATTAACCTATATCATAATAACAAAACAATGTTCTTTTAAAAGAGATATGAGAAACGAAATTGATTTTCGGTGCCATATGAATTGTAAAGAAGTTAGAACAAAACAATGTTCTTTTAAAAGAGATATGAGAAACGAAATTGATTTTCGGTGCCATATGAATTGTAAAGAAGTTAGAAGAAGAAACATTAGAAAAACTAAACAAATAGAAAAACAAATGGATGAGCTGTCTGTGATGTGAAAAATTTGCTAAGCTATAGGTCTACTTTATAGGTTTTTTCACTGATTAATTTGGTAAAATAACCACGTTTAATTTGACATTATAGCACTATCATGTATTTGTATTAACTTACAAACATTTTCTTCCTTTTTGGCTTGAATATACGTTTTCTTCCTTTTTCTTTGGCATTATTTGGGAACTTAATTAATTCCCAAATCGTCTCACATTATTATTATTATTATTCTTAAAATAAAAATAAAAATTAGTTTAATTCATTAATTGCCAAAGCCATGAAATTGTTTGGTTTGGTTTAAAGTGCCAAGTGTCAAGTGAGAAAATTTGGTTTAAAGTGCCAAATGTCAAGTGAGGAAAACATTTCCATAAAGGGCCATGAAACAGGTCGTAAATTTCTATTATATAGATATCCCTACCAATGGAGCTAAGTTCACGGAACTTCACTTTCCTTTCTCTATATTTTGTTTATCCACTAAACCAAGTAAGAAGAGGAAAAAGATTAACTTACTATGTTTATTTTTTTAATGATCGAAAATTGTTTTTACTTTTCTCATGCTCCCTCCAATCATAAATATTTCTACCAAAAAAAAAATCATAAATATAAAACAATTATTCTTTTTTGAGATTTATTTAATAAATGATGTATTTAGTTCGTATTATTGTCCAAATACGTTAATTATTTCATGAACCTCAAACAATGTTCTTATTTTGTACTACATTTAGGAAAGAATATTAAATTGAATCTTGGAAATTTTTCATGTACAAAATTCATTTTTTTTTTAAGAAATGTACAAAATTCATCTTCACTCAAAAAAATCAAACAAAACACATAAGGATCACATTTTAATAGAATTAAATTATCCTTTATTATTGTACCGAAAATCAAATAGCCTTTATTAGTCCATTTATTTTGATTTGTCAAACATTCACTATACATTTGATAATAGCCGTTTCTTTATCATCATCAATATCCTATCAATATTATTCTCTTGTGTAGTCGCTTTTGATTGTCTTTTTCCTCAAATGCACGCTCACGCATAAGGTCAAAGTCAAAATATTTAAAGTTATGTGACATTTCACATTATCAAATGTATTTTAGCATCATCTTCATCTTCACACTATAGATCCATACTTCACCAATATTTATATATTAAAAATGACAATCTGTCACAAAAAAACAATAATATAAAAAAGTAGGATAAATAGTGGAAGGAATCACGAAACAACAAAACCAATCCAAAAAATAGAAATAGTGAAAAGTTGTAGATAGAATCTACAATGGGCGTGTGTGCATCATGTCACAATGTGAAAACAACAAAGAAAACAACAACAACATCATCAACAAGAGATGCTAGTGAAAATGGTTTGGTTGATTTTGCTACAACATGTTCATCTGAATCTTTTCGAAGACCATCATCGATCATGGTCATGAACATTTCTAATGGTGCAATCAAGGAATACAAGAAACCGGTTCTTGCAAGCATTGTTGTTTCGGAGAATAGTGATAACAATGATTGTTATATCTCAAATGCAGAATCAATGTGCGTAGGGGAGTGTATGCCACGAGTTTCTGATGAAGACGAGCTTTTACCGGGTCGAATCTACTTCATTGTTCCTATCTCGAATTCTAATTATCCATTGTCTCTTCAACTTCTATGTGATCTCGTTGTTAAAGTTAATTCCGCACTTTCCAATGTAAGTTAATAGCGTTAACAGTTACATTTTGTATATTAATTTTAACATTTTCGTTTTTGTTCTTCTTTTAATTTTAATTTCTTGTATGATTTAACTAATTTAGTTCACCTAGTGGGATCTTTGAATTTATTTATTAAAAATTTTATGAGCTGGCGAGGCAAGAACCAAATTGGTTCCTTGCTTCATGTCTCTGTTGATGTTTGTCTGTCTCCCCAGTGACTAGTGAAATGCACTAACCAAAGTTATTAAGTTGCTATTAATTCTGCCCGGGGTTCTAAAATCTTTATCAATTGTTCTAAAAATCCCCGGCTTGTGTTCGATTTGTTGTATTGCCTATCCGGTATAAAAGTGCATTGTTTAGGTTTTTTACGATGATAAAAATTTATTATTGATTATATAAAATAAAGGTAAGTTACAAGTAAAATGACTTATATTTGAATATATTTGGTAAAACTGATACGAACAATATATTCCTGTATAAAAATCAATTCCCAAACCAAAAGTTCCAATTTCCAACTATAAATTAATGTTTTGTTTACACAAATAATGTTTGTTTCCACATTCGTATGGTGCTGAACGCACATTTTAGTACAAAACATTCCAAAGTGTGTCAATTTTTACAGGAAGAAAGATATATTTATTCAACTCATGATATTGATACCTCTTGTGCATTTTGCTTCTTCCAAAGTGAAAGGAAAGTAGTTCTCCCCTTCAAAGAATTTGGATTGTATGTAGTATGACTGCAATGAGTGAGCCGCACTTGATTGAAGGTCTAGATTTTGATATGGGAAATGCTAACCGGTGCCCTGGGCATTGGTTAAGGATATGAAAAAGGAAATTATATAGTAGTTAATGCATTGAAATTGTGTAATTAATTTATAATAAAGTCAAAAGCAATTTCCTTTTATAGTTATAATTCCCTTTTATGGTATGCTTAACCTGTGTCCGGGGCACCCGTTAGCAGGGCCCTTTTGATATAAATTTTTCAATCTTTTAAAATATCGATCTTAAGGTTAAATTGTGACTAATTGTGTGTGCGTGTACTCATGGAGTCGCAGCTGCATATATGCCATACCTACTTGCAAATCTCCGACAATGAATAGTCTATATAGGTTTTGTTAGTCGAAGAATTATAATGAGTGTCTTTAAAATATTCTTATAGTGATACATATTTTTTGCGACATTAATATGTTGTCTACGGAATAAAATAATATAGTAAGACGCGCAGTTTAGTTGATGATTATTCAGTCATTATAAACTTTTACTTTTCAGGAATAAAATAATTTTTTAAAAGCGATTTTTCATTATAGTAAGTGTTAAAAAAAATAACAAAATGGTCATGTTAGCATAATAAATTTGGTAGCTACAAGAATAATATCATGTAGAGGTTGGGTTTCGAGCAACAAATTCCTCATTCTTCCACATTTAAAATATATGAACGTCTGCTACTAGATTACTTAACGAAAAAAATTGCAAAACGTATATAAATGTTACACAAACCTTTTCATTGGACCCATATCCCACCTTTGGTGCTCCAGAGAGTTAGAAACATTGACTGAAATAATGGACAGGAAACAACCAAAAGATGCTATGCATCCCCTTGGAACCACGTCCTATAGGCCACACGAGTCACACAAGAATTCGACAACCAAGTCTTATGCGTCATACCACCACCAAAGGGCGGATCTAGAAATAAATTGACCTAAGATCTAAATTTATTTACTAAAAAGTTGTAACATCTAAATTTACAAAAAAAATAGTCTAACATCAATTTGTAGAAAATAGGATAAAATAACATTATTAATTGTTCCAACATCTCTTTTTATAAAAGTTATGAAACGATCATATAACCACTCATCATCAATGTTGTTACTTTGTCGACTCTTTACATGTTTCATAGTTGAATAAACACGCTTAATACTTACGGTTGCCACTAACAAAATCAAAACTAACTTCATAAGTTTGTAGACCACATCAAATGTAGATGCACTCTTCGTTGATACTCATTCCATGACAACTTGCGGAATACCAAAATTTGCTAACAAAAAAAATATTTTCTCATGCTCTCTTTCATAGCGGATGGAAGCAGGCTATGTCTGATGAATTTATAGCCTTCATGAATAATGGTACATGGTCTTTTGTTTTCCTCAACCCCATTTCAATATCATTGCACCAATCATGTCTTTCATATAAGGATGAAACATTTTTCAATTGATGACTATCACTTTGTTTGAGGCCTCGTTGTTAAGAAGGAATTTCAAGTCTCTAATGTCTCTTCTGTTTTATCAACTAGAACATTTGCTCACTAAGCTACTTTCACGGACCCCGCATCAATTTCTCACCTCTAAGATTAGAGTCGTTGAACCATCCTCCATCCAGAAGGGGCATAAAGGAGCAATATTTATCACAAATTTTCTTTGAAAAACTAACATGTGCCCTAAGATAGAACACATTTTAAGAAACTCAATGTAGAAATTATGTTTTGCAAATTGTGTCAATTTATTTATCAAAAAGTTAAAAATTATTTTTTTAAAAGATTATTGATCACAATTACTAGCCATAAAGAAGCAATATCTTAATCGATAACACTTATTAATATTCATTAAATTATCATTTGTTATTAGTAATCATTGCAATATCATTTGTTTTTATTGATAATCATTAAAATATTATTTTATAAATGAGTCTTGGGTGAACAAGAAAGAGCTTTACATTCATGCGAATAATATATACTTGTGTGAATCATGAGTACTGTTGGCCTTATATGCAGGTTGTGTGGAAGAAATCAGTACAACTTGGGTGTTCACAGGCTACTTGTACTGGTAAGAAGGAAGCTGGTTTGACTATTTGTTTTTATGATCCACCTGCTCCTAGTAATGTCATTGGAGAGAGTCCATTTTGATTCGATGATAATGTATGATGATATGAATAATATGATGTATTTCAAGTAATGTTAGTTAGGTTCTTGAATTAGATTATGTAAGTGTAATGTAAACTGTGCTAAAGAGATCAATATGCCTATGTGTGGATTCTAGTGTGAAATTGATTTTAACATGTTTGATGAATCTTAAATAAAATTGCTTTGGTCTCAAATTTATATTATTTGATGATTTGTAGTGTTTGAGTCTAAACATGATTTTTAGACTAAATTATTTATTGTTGAACTCACTTTCATCTAAAATATGTATTCAAACATAATGTGTCATTTTAGTTCAACTTGTTTTCAAGTAAAATCAATTTAAAAAAAATAATTTATTCAAAATCAATATGATCACCGCATAATCAAATATGCACATTGTCACTTTATCAATGTCAAGCAAGGCACTAAGAATAATATGAAATGGTTCATGTAAGCATGATTACCTGTGTGCATTGCACAAGATTTCTCTATTTTTTTGAAAGAAGATTTCTCTATTTAATTAGTTTAAACTTTATATCTTAATATAATTGTTATTGAGTTGGATCTTTCGGACGACTTTTTGCAAATAAAATAAGTGTACAAATCTGATCTTGTATTATCTTTTTAATATTACGCAGAAGTTTAGAGGAATAGTCTAGATTTAAGAATAGTTTAGATTTTTTGACATGTAAACTCCGAAACTTGTTAGTGCACCCTTAAACAGGCCGGGTAACATGTTTTGACAGCTCAAACGAAAGGTGTACGAGAGGGTGAGGTAGTGAGAAGAGTTTCTCCCAAAAAATACACAATAGGCTTAATAAAAGATATGGAATTCCAATCATATCTTTTACATAAGGATGAAACATTTGTCAATTGATGATTATCACTTTGTTTGTGGCCTTTTTGCTAAGAAGGAATTTCAAGTCTCTTCCGTTTATCAACTAGAACATTTGCTCACTAAGCCACTTTCACGGACCTCGCATCAATTTCTTACTTCTTAGTTTGGAGTCGTTGAACCTTTCTTCCATCTACAAGGGGCATAAAGGAGCAATATTTAGTCATTATTGATCACAATTTTTCTTTGAAAAATGTTAACATATGCCCTAAGATAGGACACATTATAAGAAACTCAATGTAGAAATTTTGTTTTAAAAATTGTGTCAATTTATTTATGAAAAAGTTAAAAATTAAATTTTTTTATTGAAAGAAAGAAAAGATTAATTTAACATGTACTCATTAAATTATCATTTGTTATTAGTAATCATTGCAATATCATTTGTTCTTATTGATAATCATTAAAATATTTGTAATCAATTGTAAGTACTTAGTTGCCAAATCTTAGCACATATCTTGGCAACCATCCTTGTATTTATAGTATACTCCCTCCGTCTCACAATAATTGTCTCTTTAGCATTTTTTCTATTTCTCAAAATAATTGTCACTTTAGAATATCAATGCAGCATTTATTATTTTTTTCCACTATTATTGAATTTCATTCAACTTAATTACTACACTAACTATAATTAATAAGGGTATTATAGTAAATGATACTGATTTTACCATTGAAATTAACACAATTAATCTTTTCCTTAATAATCGTGCACAAACCTTAAACGACTAATATTGTGAGACGGAGGGAGTACCTCTTGTGATGAATAGAAAATGATAGCTTGGAACATCTTTACCTTTCAACTATCTAGAAGTCTAAATAATTATTCTATGGTTAGTAAATGGTTTACGACTAATTACGTGTACATGTACATCCAATCCAATGACTAGTTAGTAGAGATCTTTAGTAGTTAAAATTCACACACTTTAAACGTGGAGAAGTGATGTGTTTGAATTCAAACCTCAACTCTTACGTATAATATACAATATCCTTACCAACTAAAGTCGGCAAAGATCTAGCAATAGCATACATCACAAACTCTTCTCACTCTACAAATTGCAATACAGCTTGCACTCCATGTCAAAATTTCCAAGCTCCCAAAGTATGTATCACAATGTCCTTTACTGAAATTTCACAATCAAGGACAGCTTAGTAAATCAACTTTACCCCATTGGACCAAAGTCTATATAAATATGGTCCCATCCGTGACTTCAACTTTGTCACACCTTAATATTATTGTTATTTTTTCAACCGATAAAGGTCACATGAAAATGTTACATTATTTTCCTCTCTTCTCTCTAGCCACACTATCCCTGCTCCTTGTCTCTTCCACCGCTGCAAGACCAGCAGCCACCATTCCAGAGCCAGCACCGCCGCCTCTTTCACCAGCAGCCAAAGAGTTCTTAGAATCACACAACAAAGCAAGAGCTGAAGTAGGTGTTGAGCCACTTCAATGGAGCGAGAAGCTAGCAAAAGACACAAGCTTACTAGTCCGTTACCAAAGAAACAAAATGGGTTGCGATTTTGCAAACTTAACAAGCAGCAAATACGGTGGTAATCAGCTTTGGGCGGGTTCCGCAGCAGCCGTAACGCCAAGCAAAGCGGTGGAGGAGTGGGTGAAGGAGAAGGAGTTTTACATTCATGTGAATAATACTTGTGTTGCGAATCATGAGTGTGGTGTTTATACGCAAGTTGTGTGGAAGAAATCAGTACAACTTGGGTGTTCACAAGCTACTTGTACGGGTAAGAAGGAAGCTAGTTTGACTATTTGTTTCTATGATCCACCTGGTAATGTCATTGGAGAGAGTCCATTTTGATTGGTGATAATGTATGATGATATGAATAATATGATGTATTTCAAGTAATGTTAGTTAAGTTCTTGAATTAGATTATGTAAATGTAATGTTAACTGTGCTACAGTGATCAATATGCCTATGTTTGATTCTATGTTTTTACTTTGGTTCTTGTGTAAAATTGATTTTGATATGTTTGATCCATCTTAAGTAGATTTTGTTTTTTAAATTGGCAAATATTATTAAAATCGGAACTCTAGCAAGACGAAAAGAGGCTGTGAAAAAGGTAAAAAGATACGGCATATAGGCGTAACATCCACACAAAAAAACCACGAAAAACCATGAAAGACAAAATCCCCAAAGGAAAACCAACCAAAAGACAACAGTTATGACTCTTAAATCTAGTTCACAACACTAGATTTCAGTTCCATAGCTCCGCCGGAACAGTCTAAAAGCCAAACCAAAAGGGGGACACGCCCGTAGAAGCCAAAAACACCACGGACAGCAACAACACAAAACCACAACACTCCGCAGATAAACCCCCTACTGTTACTAGTCGACCCCTCCTTACCTCCACAAACACTCCTCCGGACACCACACCCACTCATAAAACATACACGTCGGGGTATCCAACCTTTCCAATGGCCATCGCCAAGAAAGAACTTGAATATCTTCGACTAATTCATCAACTCCTTTCATGACATTCTTGAAAAGACGGCTATTACGTGCTTTCCAAATCACCCACATAGTAGCTTGCCAAATCATTCTCCAACCCCTCCGGATCTTCTTTTGATACCCTCCCGCAGTCCAACTCCCATTGGATAAATAAATTTGGAGGAATTAAAAAGAATCAGTTAGTCCACCTCATCAAATGCAACCATATACCCATGCCAAATCACAGTGGAGAAAAAGATAGGATTCACTTTCCGTCACACCAAAGGCAATTAGATGATTTATAGTTTTTGAGTCTAAACACGAATTTTAGACTAAAATTTATTGTTGAACTCACTTTCATGCAAATATATGTATCCAAATGTAATGAGTGATTTTATGTTGAACTCATTTTCCGCTAAAATCAATTTTAGAAAATTAATTCTTTCAAAATCAATTTTTATTGTTAGAAAATTAAACATGCACATTGTCACTTTGTCAACGTCAAGCAAGGTATTAGTAATATGAAATTGTTCATTTAAGCAGGGTTACTAGTGTGCGTGGCAATTTCTCTGCTTGATTAGCTTAACTTTGTCTTTTACTATGATTGTTATTTAGGTGGATCTTTCCGGTGACTTTATACAAATAAAATAAGTTTACAAATCAAATCTTGTATTATCTTTTTAATATTATGCAAGTTTTGAGGAATAGTCTAAAGTTAAGAATAATTTAGAGTGTTTGACATGTAAACTACAAAACTCGTTAGTGCACCCCGAAACAGGTCGGTAGCATGTTTTGACAGCTCAAACGAAACGTGTATGAGAGGGTGTGGTAGTGAGAAGAATTTCTCCCAGAAAATGCACAATAGGCTCAATAGAAGATATGGAACTCCAAACTAACAATATTACATGAATGAGTCAGATATTTAGAAGAGGAACTCACTCATGTGCGATCCACACATCATTTACAATAGATGTGTTCACACTTAAACCGATCCAAACTAAATCTGCAAATCGATACAAAAACTTGAAAATTCTTTAAAATTGAAATTTATTAGATGTACTTGAATGTGCATTTGTAACAACATGTATCATCCCATACGACTTTCAAGATTGTCGACCGATCCTACAAACCAACGCGATTCTTTTCAGCGTCTTTTGTGCTCAACCATGAAGTCTCATACCGAAAAGAAGATGCATTTTATTTATATAGGTAGTACCAAACAATTCTTATAAGTCCTCCTTCAACCATGAAGCCTCATACCTACACAGCCTCAGGATCTTCTCATTCCAATGTGATTTAGTTTTCCTAGAAGTTGTCAGGACGCGTTCATTGTCATGTCTTGTGCACCAGGTGTCAACGGATTCGTTGACACCAAATCTCAACGGTTAAATTTATTTAATCAAAGGTTAATAATAGTGGCACATTTTTATTTATTGTGTATCCTTTTTTTCAATCACACATTATTATTGTTTTTAATGATTACAAAACTCAAATTGGAAACATGATCCTATCATAATTCTCGTTATTCTCTTGTCTGCAAAATTAGAATACTCCATAACTGAATAATTAAAATACTTCCAAAATATTATTATTTGGAATGAATTGGAAATATTAGTTGTTAAATGCAATTCCCTCTATGATCTCTTCTCCTACAACTACCCCAGGCAACATTTTAATAAAGATGATTTTTTTTAAGAGAAATGCTAGGGTCACACCTACTAACACTCTCTTTTAACACACCCAATAAAAATTGACCATGTGTCCCACTTTTTAATTTCAATTAACATGAAACATGTTCAACCTGTTTCCAAACATTCATTTTTTTTAATAATTTAATTTAACAGTTGGAGAGAGAAAGGGAAGAAGAACTCTATCGACCATCCAGCATAACCACACGACAACCAATTGAACAACACACGCAGCAAAAGGGAAGTAATTAAAGTATGGCACCAGCTAATTGCAACAACAATTCATGATTGGAATTGGAGTTACACAGGTGCGGCAAGCAGGACTTATATCAATAATAAGGTTATGAAATTGTACGGTAGCTACAAGGTAAATTTAAAGCCTTAGACGACAATAAGCACCATCTCTTCCCCTTTTCCATCGGTCTGTTCAGTTCCATTAAACATCATGCTCAATTGCTCATCAAACTTGAGATCTTCACTTTCACTACAACCCTAAAATTCAAGTATATATCAACATGGACACAGAGGTATTACATTACAATCTCCTTTAGCTGTAATCCTTTTTCTTGATTCCCACACCCGTTTAGAGCACAAGGTTGAATCTCACTGAAACCAAATCAAAATGTTGAATGGTGGATAGAGTTCTTCTTCTCTTTCTCTCTCCAACTGTTAAATTAAATTATTAAAAAAAAATCAAAATGTTTAGAAAGAGGTTAAACATGTTTCAGGTTAATTGAAATTAAAAAGTGGGACACATGGTCCATTTTTATTGGGTGTGTTAAAAGAGAGTGTTAGTAGATGTGACCCTAGCATTTCTCATTTTTTATATTAAATCAATTATGGACGTAACCTTTGAAAATCCTCTATTTCAATTTTCATTGGGTTCAAGGTAATGAATTCTATAAGGATTATAGATTGGATCCCTGGTGTAAATTTGAAGGTTGGAATTTAGCAAATAATGAATCAATTTGTTTCAGATCCATTATCTTGAACAATACAATTGATTTAACATGTTTATTTTATTTTATGACGTGAACAATAACTTTGGTAAGAGAAAGTGAAAACCAGAAAGAATAGAGAAGAGAAAGGATGAGAAAATAGAGGTAATAAGGTGTGCAAAATAAATTTGATGTCACAATACACTTTTAAGTGAATAAATAATTAATAGCCTCTAGATTAATACAATTCAACATATGAGATTTGGTGTCAACAGACCCTAACTATATTATATATATATATATATATATATATATATATATATATATATATATATATATGATATAATTCTAGATCTAATATTTTATATATGCCATATCATTTTTTACATAAAAAGAATGCTTTGTTTCTTTGTTATGCAAGCACCAAACGATATGGTAGTAGTAGTTCCTTCAAAAACCCTATATGAAACACGGCAGAATAATATCAATGAAAAAGTTTACAAAACAACAAGAAATGAATTCACAATGTTTCATTTAACAGCATTTTATACTGTAAATATAACACAGAACAATAACAATTTGTTAAAAATCCACTACACAAAAATGCTTGTATAACTGATATTTAGCAACACCGGTTTATTTGTCAAAAAAAAAAACACCGGTTTAAATGACCTCAAAAGTACCTCATCGACAGTAACAACAGCTAACACAACGCGCATAATACTGAGCAGAGTCTTCAAAAACCCTGCATGAAACACGGCAGAAAAATATAAGTGAAAAAGTTTACAAAACAACAATATGCTTCATTTAACAACATTTTATACTATACAATTGCGATTTGTTAAAAATCCACTACACAAAAAGGGTGTTATAGCCGATATTTAACAACATCGGTTTAAAATGCCTCAAAATACCTAATCGGCAATTACAGCAGCTAACACAACGCGCACAATACTGAGCAGAGTTTTCAAAAACCCTGTATGAAACACGGCATAAAAATATCAGTGAAAAAGTTTACAAAACAACAAGAAATGAATTCATAATGCTTCATTTAACAACATTTTATACTATAAATATAACACAGAACAATAGCAATTTGTTAAAAATCCACTGCACAAAAATGCTGCTATAACCGATATTTAACAACTCCGATTTAAATGGCCTCAAAAGTACCCCATCGGCAGTTGCAGCAACGAAGGAAAGGTAAAAAGAATGGAAAATTTAAGGTTGTCTGAAAAATTAAGGTTGTCTTTATGATTTTGTTTACGAATTAATTTATTTGATTTTTGTAGATGAGTTTGATGAAAAAATTCTGCGAATCGTCAAGACCTGCTCATTTGAGTTCAACCAACCAACAATCATTTAATTAAATCGACAACCGAGATAGTAGTAGCAAAAACAGAGAAGCATGAGTTCTACGTTGGCTTGGACACAAGCCTTGGACCATATGGGAGATACTCTTATAAAGGAAACAAAGTTTTCGCTAACTTCCAATCTTACCAAGATTGGAATTTCAGTACTGGAATTTATGTGAACAATGTTTGGGGGCTTAACCTACACCCTGGTTGTGAGATTAAGATTTCAGGGAGAGAAATCTCCCAAATATGGAATCAAGAAAATGAGTCAGAAAAAGGAGTTGAGAGGGTGATAATAGAAAAGACGAGAGCAATTGCAAAATCAGATGAAGGTGACGTCAACAAAACAGAGGGTGTTGAAAGCAAGACCAAAGAACCAGAGGAAGGTGACGTAAGCAAAACAGAGGGTGTTGAAAAAAACACTGAAGAAGTCGCAAAATCAGAAGGAAAGCGTGAGAATTGAAAATCATAAGAAACACTGAAGAAACACTGTTTTAGTAAAAAATATGCTTCTGTTTTTTATTTATTAAAATCATTGCATTAGATAATCATGAATAGTGAAAAATATGTTTTAGTGTTGAAATAATGAAAAAATATATCTTTTATGTATTTTCTCACTTATATATATATATATATATATATATATATATATATATATATATAATTCCAGATCTATTATTTTATTTATGCTACATCATTTTTTACTTAAAAATAATGATTTGTTTCTCTGTTATGCAAGCACCAAAGATATGGTAGTAGTAGTTCCTTGAAAAACCCTTTACGAAACACGGCAGAAAAATATCAGTGAAAAAGTTTGCAAAACAACAAGAAATGAATTCACATTTCTTCATTTAACAACATTTTATACTGTAAATATAACACAGAACAATAGCAATTTGAAACGTCAAAAAAACAAACAATAACAATTTGTTAAAAATTCACTACACAAAAATGTTGCTATAGCCGATATTTAACAACACCAGTTTATATGGTCTCAAAAGTACCTCATCGGCAGTTACAACAGCTAACACAACGCGCATAATGTTGAGCAAAGTCTTCAAAAACACTGTATGAAACACGGCAGAAAAACATCCGTGAAAAAGTTTACAAAACAACAAGAAATGAATCCACAATGCTTCATTTAACACATTTTATACTATACAATATCAATTTGTTAAAAATCCACTACACAAAAAGGGTGTTATAGCCAATATTTAACAACACCGGTTTAAATTGAGTAACGTCCCAATAATCTATATAAATGTTTTAATAGTTTTCGTGATATATTTTATTTTAGGGAAATGCTAACCGGTGCCCCCGGGACACTGGTTAAGGGTATGAAAAAAGAAATTATATAGTAGTTAATGCATTGAAATTGTGTAATTAATTTATAATAAAGTCAAAAACAATTTCCTTTTATGGTAATAACTTTCTTTTATGATATGTTTAACCAGTGCCCGGAGGCACCAGTTAGCATGACCCTTTATTTTAATCTTCAATCATCTCTTTTCATGTTAATTATTGGTTATCTATCTTTATGTTATTTTATTAGATGCCTCATCTCTATCTCTATTATAAACATTTGCCTTAATTTTTTTTGAAAAGTACACATGGCATCTTCATACTTCCCATTTCATTTAATGTTTCTGCATCAACCAATGAAAATGGATCTTGACTTATTCCTTTTCTATTAACCAATCAAAATAAATCATTACTCATTTATTTTTCATCAGCCAATCAAAATTGATCATAACATGATTTTTTTTTCCTATATATAAACAATTTGGTTTTTTATTATTTTCATCTACCCCTTCCCCTTTCAAAAAAATCTACCTCTTCCTCCCATAAAAAATCACTGCTTTCAATCCCATTCTATTTTCTTTTATTTGTTTATTTTTTATTGTTTTATTGTTTATTTATCATTTCTTATTGTTATGTTCCATTTTATTGTGATTTCTTAGGTTGATGATTCTTATTCATATTCTCTTTTCAATTTTCTTTTGGTGTTTATATGTTTTTTGTTTTTGTTCGGGTCTTTATTTTGGACATGGAAGCCGATCAAGAGAAAAGAAGACTTGCATCATATATAAATTAGAATATATACGAAGGATTTCTATCACCACGTTCAAATATAATCACTTTCATCCCCCTTTTGATAATACTCACAACGTTTTCTATCTATCTATTCTTTTTTGTTTAATTTTTCTTATGTTTTTTTTTGACAAATAATTTTTCCTATGTTTCTTATGTTGTTATTTCACTTTTAATATCTTGCTCTTTTATATTTTATTTTGGTGATTATTTTGATTTTTTTTTGCTACTTTATGCTTGAAATGGAAACCAATCGATATATAAGAAGAAACACATCCATTTTCACAAAATTGGTTGAATTGATAACTTTGGAGTGAAAAAAATAAGAAATACATAATAGAAAATCGATTTTATGACACCTTTTATTTTTGTTTTTTGAGTCAAAAAGTTCCATTTTCTTTAACTAAAAGGGAGCAAGGTGCTACCCTAAAATTTTAAGTGCATTTTCAAAAAAAAAAAAAAAACTTAACAGTCATTTATATTTTATTTCCTTCATCCTAATTAAATATTTAAACGAGTTTATACTATTATTAAAATAATATCCAATTAAATATTATTAAATTATTATGTTTTTTAAGTGAAAAAATAGTAATGTTTTATTCATGTCATATTTTTGTATCCATCATTCATTCTATTATTAAAACTAATAATCATATATGCTTTAAAATTGTATTAATATTTTTATTAATTCCCTTATTTATAAGCGGAAAGTTGTAAAAGTCTTAAAATGACAAAACTAAATGAATTTTTGATTACTTATTAATCATGTTTCAATGGCCCTTTGCCCCCATGTTTCAATGACAGACATCAAATTATTATAAATGTTTCCTATCAAATGGATTCATGTACCCTTTGTCTTAATTTTTGACCAATTAGATTTAACTAAATCATCAAAGGTTTCAATCTTACACGTATTTGTTAACAACCAAAATGTATGCTTTTTCGCTCAACTTTCAACTTTCAACCATAACATAGCATGTTGACGTGACATTTTTTTCTTTTATTTTTCTACAAAAGATGCAAAATCATGTAAGCATTTAATGTTATATCAATTTTCTATTTCAATGTATATTTATTGGTTTCCTTTGATTGTGTTTTTTCTATGATGCTATAGGTTCTTGGTACAAACTCGAACGAAGAAGAAAAAATTAATTTTGTTTCGGGAAAAAAACAAATAAATATAACAACTAATTACTAACATTTAATATTAAAAAAGCATTTATTTTCTATTCAATTCAGTGATAGTCTTTGTCCCAATAGTTTTTTTTTATCATCTTGAATTTCATTTGAAAATATTATAGCATTTAATCAAACGATCTTTGTTCATTGATATGACCAAATATGCTAAAATTAATTTGTGATAAAATATTTCTAAGAATACAACAATGCCTTAAACTTTTGTAAAAAAAATGCCTTAATTTTGTTACTAAAGCCTTAAATATTATATGATATACATTGAATTTTTTCAGCACCATCATCACTAATTATAATTTACAAATTCTTTGTCTTGGACGAATTGGTACCAAAATAAATTTGAGCAAATTTGTTGCTAATTTTTAAAAAGTTACTTTGAAACATTTCCCTTTATTAATATGGAATTTATATTTACATTGTTAATATATTTCATGCTCTGACCTTTAACCACATAATATGAGTAATACCGGTATTAATATGGGGTTTCAGCTTTTGCTGTAACCTCCTTTGTTTAAAAAAAAAAACATAAATATGAGTAATACCGGTATTCAATGGAAATTAGATTTAAATTATAAATATTTGTGAAGTAATTAATTTTTTACCTTTTTTTTTGGTGAAGAATTAATTTTTTACCTATCGAAATAGGAATTTTTTTCTTTGTAAAAAAAAAAATTATAATAATTTAACTTGACACAAATCTAAATTCCTTAAACTCCAAAAAGTATAATAATTTATACTACCAATAAAATCAATGAAATGATCTTTCTAAACCTCTAAAAAAGCAGTATTATGCAAAGAGAAATATTAGCGACACACATATAAATTTAAACACACTTCTCAACGTACTTTTTTTGATTGGTTAAAATTCACATGAGTCTCACCAAATCATATGGGAGCCAAATAAATTTGGTGTAACTCATGTGAGTTTTAACCAATCAAAGAGGGTGTATTGAAAATTGTGTGTTAAAGTGTTGTTAGCATTCCTCATTATGCAAAAAAAATGAAATTATTTTTCATGAAAACAAGTAAAGGTTATTGTCCCCTTTTTCTTATTTGATTTCTTCAATTTAATTGCAATCAATATTTGGTCTTCACATTTTTCTCCTAGACATTGATAAAATCAAGTGTACATATTTTCCAAATGAAAAGGAATTAATTAGCAAAAACTTGGATTGATTTATATCACGTGAATAGAAGTTGGAAATTAATATATCTTAATGTTTTCATAACAATAAAAAATAGCTCCAAAAAAAGCGCACCATATAAGTATGTTCCTTTTTTTTTACTCATATAAAAATACTCTATTTTCCACTAAGAAAAACATATTCATGTTTTTTTGATAATTTTATTTAGGTGAGTTGGATCCAAAGAAAAAGCCTCAAGGATCAAAAAGATATTATAATTGGTATTTACGTATTATCCATCTAGGATGTCCTAACGCTGGTATCGAGAGTTGTACTCACACTTTAATGGGGGTAGGAGTCAATTTATTATCAACTAAATCAACATATATCTACAATATAAGCACATTCTCAATCACACTATCTTTATCTTTATCTTTATAATAAACATTTATCCTACATTACATATAAAGTACATGTGGAGGTCTTTCATTTCCTACCTCATTTAATGTTATTATATTTCTTTTCTTTTTTAAAACAAAATATTCAAATAAATATTTAAAATTGTCCATGATGATTATGGAACCATTCTAAATTAAATGTTTTTTATATCAACATTTACACAAAAAACTAATTATGCCCTTATTTATTTTTTTGGGTCAAGTTATGCTCATATATATGTTCATTGTGGACGTTGACTAATTTGTTTAATAAATGTCTTTCAAGTGATACTAACATGTTTTCCTAATTCAACTATCAATTTATGGAGGTCTTCCATTTAGTATCAAAAACATATATTCTTGCTCAATGAAGATTTATTTCAATTGTCGCGAGTTTAGCTTTTACTGCTAACATGATAACTTCTTGATGGATGATACATAAGTATCTCTATTAGAGCTCGATAAATCTAAAAGTTTACCCTATTTCAGATGAGTCCTTGGGGTCTGACACACTAAACTTTCAATTATAAAAAAATAAATAAATTAAAAATAACAATTTTATTTTGTGAGAAAAACGTCCGCAATTCAAAATATATTTCTTTTGTTTTTTCAAATGTATTTTGTAATTTTGAATATGTCCACCAACAAGCATATTTTTCATTTGGTGAATTTTAATGGAATGTTTACCAAAAAGTGTATATACATCATCGTTCATAAAAAAAAATAAAAATACACATCACCGTAAATGTAAATATTTTTCTTCAATTTAATGTAAATATGATTTATTTTCAATTTAAATGATTGAATAAGTATACCACTTCTTTTTACAATCACATCCCTAAATTAAGAGAATATTTAATATGACATTTCTTTTTACCATTTCTTTTTTACTTAATTAAAAAAATGTCACATCATTTAAAATGTTAAATAAACATGTAATTTATCAACTAAAGTAACAAATCAATATTTTTCCATGGTTAATTTCCAGCAAATACCAAAAGTCTTCTTATGGATAATCACATTAAATTAAGAGTAACCACATAGGTGAAATTGACACTACATCTTCGTCCTAACATTTAATGCATTAAAGGTTAGGACGAAGATGTGGTGTCAATTTCACCATATACTCTTGCATCCAATATGGAGTTTTAACTCATATATGACATATTAACATATCTCATTTAATTGTGAGATTTTTTACATTTGTAATCCGGTAACATAACCAAATAAGATTAGAGAATGCATAGCATGCTATAAAAGTGGGTTGGTGGTGATTTAATGGATGAAGGTTTTTGTTCTTTTCTTTCATGAGAAGAGAGAAAATATATTAGAAAAAGAAAAAAAGACAAAAAAATCAATTCAAACAGAAAGATATGATAAGGAAGAAAAAGAAATTTTTGTGCTTTGTCTGTAAGAGTATATAGAATAGAATGAATTCCTGGTGATCTACGGGTTTTTTAAAGGAGTTCGAAATTTTTTAGTATAAATTTTACCAAAAAATTAAACTAAATAAAAACATGTCACGTTGTTTTAATAAATATAACAATTCTTTATTTTATCAAATTAGCAAAACACATGCAATTTTCCATTGTCAAATCCAACCAAAGACCAAAAGTTAATGAAAGATATAGTATGAAAGTGAATAACAATAAATAACTAAAATTTAAGATAAAAATTAAACAAATGTCATCTAATATCAAACAAAGCAGTTTATCATAATGTTGGGATAATGTTTGGACTTTCGGATGAGCCTACATTGAGTTCGATCATCATATTAGGTGAAAATCAACCATATAAGTGAGATTGCCACACCATATATTCCCAAAAAATCTTAAGTCATTAAGCATATGTGTCATATCACTTTTTTTTTTAAGGAATGTCATATCACTTATATGTTGTTCAAAATCTACTATTTCATCCAATGTAGAACGTCAACTCACATTTGACACATTAACATATGGTAATCAAGTGTATGACTATCTACATCTGAAAATATGTGACATAGTCAAATAAGGTCAATCAGAGGCACATCATGTTAAAAAATGTGGGTTGATAGTAATTTCATGGAGGCAAGTTTATGTTTATTTATTTCATGATAGTAGAGAAAGGAAATTAAAAAGAAAAAATAGAATACGAAAAAAGAATTTAAACGTGATAAAAATGATAAGGAAAAAATATATGTAGCGTGTTTTATCCATGAAATTCTTGGGAATAGACTGATTTGCCGGTAATTATATGGGTTTGTTGAAGGGGTTGAAGATGTTTATGTAATAATTTTACCAAAAAATTAGACTTAATTAAAAAATGTCACATCATTTTCAAATGTCTAATAAGCATGTACTTTGTCAACTAACATAACACATATGCATTTTTCCATTGTAACATCCCACCAAAGACCAAATGTAAAGTAATTTTAAATAATAAAGGTTGAATAAAAAAATGGCATGAAAGCGGATGACATCCAAAAACTATATTTAAGTTAAAAAAAATAAAATAAACAAATGTCTTCTAAACACCAAAAAAATAGTTCATATTAATGTTGGGACGACACATGGAGCCTATATTGTGTTTGATTAACATATTATGCAAAGAACAATCACACAATGGAGATTGACACCACATATCGACTCAAAATATCTAATGAGCATGTATTTTTTTTTTCAATTCAGCATAACATTAACACATCTACATTTTTCAATTCTTAGATCCCACCAAAGGATAAAAGTAAAATGATTTGAAATAATAGATGTTGAATAAAAAACAGCTTAAAAGCAAATGACATCCCTAAACTTAATTTTAAGATGAAAAAATTTAATAAATGATATCCAAAACTAACTAAATAGTTCATCATAATATTGTGTCTTCTAAGGGAGCCTAAACAATGTTATATAATTAGTCTAGGCTATGATCAACCACAAAAGTAAGATTCACACCACATCTTCATCTAAAATCTTAAGACATTAGACACATAAGTTATCTCACTTATATTTTCCTCATCATCTACCATTGAATTTAATGTGAAACTTTAACTCACATATGACACATTAACATCTCTCTTAAATGTGAGACATTTTGCATGTGTAATATGGTGACATGGCTAAATTATAAGGACAAACTCAGGCCTAACATGGAAAAGGAATTTTTGACATGAGATAGATGGTAAGGAAAACAAATAAGGGGTGTGTACTTTGACCTTGAAAGTATTCGGAATGTAGTGAATTGCTTGCACTTTTGCAGGTTTATTGAAGGATCAAGAGATTTTTTTACATGAGATGGATGGTAAGGAAAACAAATAAGGGGTGTGTTTTTTAACCTTGAAAGTACATGAAATGGATTGAGTTGCTTGCAATTTTGCAGGTATGTTGAAGGATTATGCGATTTTGGAGTAATTATTGTAAGAAAAAAATAGACTCAATTAAAAAGAGTCATATCATTTTAAAATTTCTAATAAGTATATATTTTTGTACACTCAAAATAATACATTTATCTTTTTCCATTGTCAAAATTCACAAAAGACCAAAGTCAATGACTTTGAAATAATGAATGTTGAATAAAAAATTCAATAACTAAAATTTAAGATAAAAAATTAAACAAATGACATCTAAAACTAACAAAACAGTTCATCATGATTTTGGGACTTCTAAGGGATTCTATACGAGTTTGATCACCATCTTTGATTAAGAGAAACCTCATAAGTGAGATTGATATCATATCTTCGTCTAAAACATTTAGGCATCATGAGTCATCTCACTTATATGATGTTCAAAATCCATTAATCCACCCAATATAGAACTTTAATACACACTTAATAAATTATCATCTCTTAGTCAAGTGCACAACTATCCACGTCCGTAATTACACGACATATTTAAATATGGTCAAATGAAGGCGCAAAATATTTAAAAGTTTGGTTGGTGGTGGTTTCATGGAGAGAGGTTTATGTTTCTTTCTTCCATGAGAAGAAATATAGAAAATTAAAAGTAAAAAAAAAATTAAAAGAAGGAATTGAAACACAAGGGAAGATAGGCGAACGAAAATAAGTAATGTGTTTTTTTTTTGTGAGAGTATAAAGAATAGCGTGAGTTGCGGGTTTTTTAGTGGGCTGGTTGAAGGAGTCCATGACTTTTGGGTAATTATTTTACCAAAAAAGTAGATTCAATTAAACAAACGTCACATGATATTTTTTTTACATGATTTTAAATTGTCTAATAAACATATATTTTTGTCAACTAAGCATAACACATCAACAATTTACCATTTTCACTTGCCACTAAAGTTCAAAAGTGAATAAATTTGAAATAATAGATGTTGAATGAAAAAATTCATATATTTTTTTGTTACTAATGAAAAAATTCATATGGAAGAGAATGACATCTAAAAACTAAACTTTAAGAATCCACACAAGTGAGTTTGACACCACATCTTAACCTAAGCCTTAAGAAATTTAGTATATGGATTATATCACTTATATGTTGCTAAAAATCTACTCTTGCATCCAAGGTGGAACTTTAGCTCAAACTCGACACATCAATGTATCTCACTTAAGTATAAGACTTTCTGCATCTGACATCTGCCACTGAGATTCACCCATGCTTCATTCGCAAAGTCGAATCGAGTTATGATACCATCGTTGAACCTTATGGAGAGAGCCAACACTGGTGTTGATCTACTCATTGGACATAGAGCAACCACATAAATGAGAATAATACATCTTCATCCAATGTTTTAATTACGACGAAATTCTAGCCCGTGTTTGACACGGGTATCCATACTAGTTTTAATTATGAGAATGTGTACCGGTTATTTTAATTAATTAAACTACAAGATATAGGAATTAATATTTTAGTCATATAGTAGGACTGGCCAAAATTTCAGCATTGGTGTTAATCCGTTATTATTAAAAATATATGCACATATATCTTTATTTAAATGCTTTTCAACGTTTTCTCTATGTTGTCCTTTCAACAGAAAAATATTTTCTCTATGCCCCTTCATATCGTTACTCAATTATAGGAGTGGCGTTGACCAAATTCATTTTCCTAATTGATGTACTCTTTTTTTGATCTCTTGCCTATCTTGTATTTGGGAAAACTCACTAAAACTGTGTAGCCAAATCAATACCTTCCTCCAATTCTAATTTATGGTACCTTTGACTAGACTAATTTTTTTAATATTGACTTTATCTCCATCAATACCACCTTAACTTTCCTTCATTTTGTTTTTCTGAAGAAAACTTTCCTTCATTTTGTACGTGCTTTGCTTTAATATCATCGGGATATTAATGTTTTAAATCATCCTTGTCTTCACCAAGAAGCCTTGCGTCTAGACCGTTAAAAGAAAAAAAGAGAGAAAAAAAATATAAAGCCTATTAGTCACTAAGATACCTCAAGCCCAACCATCACCAGCATCCACTTTGTTGTTGTTTCAACTATTTTTTCTATTGGTGAAAAGTCCTAAGCTTCTCCAAGACTTGCTCGTGCGTCCTGTTTCTAACCAATCTTAGAGACATCTTGTTTCAAAGGAGAAACATCCATAGGTAAGGGCTTTTTCCCATACGTTCTTACTAAGCGCTAGGACTGTGTTTTGAAATGGTGGTACAATTTCTTGTCGTTTGAAAGAAGATAAATATAATAATAATAATTAAAATATATATATTTATTAAAGTTTGGATTTATTTATAAAATTTATATATGAGAATGTGGTATTGATTTTTATTATGTTTTATATGCTTTGTGATGTTTGAGAATAAAAAGATGTAATTCGTTTAAGATTTAATTGTGTGGTTGCCTTAATGGCCGGGTTTTATTTTCCATTTCCTAGCATATGCATAGCCTTTGTGGCTTGTTTCATTATCATGACATTTGCATAGCCTTTGTGGCTTGTTTAGCCTTTGTGGCTTGTTTATATCCGGATCATGTAGTGATTAAGAGCATGCATCTCATGCATAATTTCATTTGTGTTCTTTTCTTAAAATATGACTTGAGTGTATTTTTATTTCTTTTCGATCAAGAAGTTTTTATACTATCTATTTTAAGGCATTGTTTCTTGTGCTTTGAGTATGAACCAATTTGGATATGGAAATTGACCCTTACATTAATATAATGTTGTAGGTACCAAAGATGAAATATGAAGCTTGATGTGTGATGAAATGCTTGCGGGGGCAAATTGGGTTTTTCAATGAAAAAAGAAGACTGGTTTTTATTTAGTTGTAATTGTAATTTAGATATTTTTTAAATTTACTATAGAGTTGTTATTTATTCCATTATGAATTTGAGTAAACAATTTTTTTTTTGTTAAAAGAATCATTTTTCAAAAGAGTAAGGATTTTTAAGTAATGTCTTGGAGCAAAATCCGGGGCGTTACAAATGGCCTCAAAAGTACCTCATCGGCAGTTACAACAAGTAACACAACACGCATAATACTGAGCAGAGTCTTCAAAAACCCTACATGAAACTCGGCAGAAAAATATCAGTGAAAAAGTTTAAAAACAACAAGAAATGAATTCAAAATTGCTTCATTTAACAATATTTTATACTATAAATATAACACAAAACAGTAGCAATTTGTTAAAAATCAACTACACAAAAATGCTACTATAGCCGATATTTAACAACACCGGTTTAAATGGCCTCAAAAGTAGGGATGAGCATAAACCCGCCACCAGACCGAAAACCGAAAAAGCCGGATTTAAAAAAAGTGCAAATGGGTCGGTTCGGACGGGTAATCGGTTTAACAAATTGAAAATTTTGGTTTGGCACGGATACAAGTGGGCAGGTACGGTTTCATGCTTAACTATTTCACCGGTGGCCGAGAGCCCGACCGAAATGTGTAATTATGCAAGGCAGGGTGATCACTTTACTGCACTTGATAGACATAAGGTGTAAGCTACTAGATCGGGATTCTCGGGCCCAAACCGTACCAGTTCGATGCTCAGCCCTACAAGAAAGAGTAGCGGCTCTGCAAGAGGCAAAGGCTCTGATGGCATCACAAGTAGTGAGCACATCCAAACTCATCTCAAAAAGGGTGTAATCAAAAGCAACCCTAAATATGTTTGACTGCCAGGAGATGTTTCTTAATATGTGCTAATAGCTAGTTGTTTGACAACTTAGTTTAGACAGTTGATTTGATTCTTTGCATATATGTTGTTTTGGTTGAAATTTGTTTTAGTTGAGTTTGTTTATAGTTGGCCTGCTTATTTGCTGTAATAAGGATCAGGCCTACTCCTCCTTTGCAATTTAATTTTTCTAGCTTTGATAAAAACAAAAATCAGGAAATTATTTACCAACATCACAACACAATCATACAACTACAATCTACTTTGTACCAAAAGAATTACATAGAGCAAACATTGTAAAATCGTTTCTCCATTAAGATGTAACACTACCAAGTAGTATCATTTTAAGACATCCTTGGATATAAGATATCGAAAATTAAAGTTATGTGGATTCCATTCTATGCACTTCTTGGATTTTGCTATCTGACATTTCTTAACTCTTTTCCGTAGTGATTCAGGTAGAGATTCTAGGATCGTGTCCATGACACCACTAGGACACAAATCTGAGTCTTTTGCTAATGACTCAACAGGCTTTGGTAGAAGTATATTTTGGTCCTTTTGTACGCCTAGTATAGCTTGAATGTACTCGTCTTTTGCTACTTCCAGATCTTGAAACACCCTCTTTGGTGTGTATGCACGTACCTATCATAAATCATCAAAATATTATTAACAACTCTAATGAGTTGAGCAAGGGAAAATAATAATTAAGAAATTCCTAGTAATGTTGTTACGGATTACAACACTTGCATCTAGTTACAAAAATAAGCCAACGTAAAAAAATTCGTGGATTTTTATTAGATGTTAATGTAAAACTGATTATTATACCAACGGTCGTATCCTTTTAATCTAAAAATGAGTAGGTTAGAAATTTAATGAAGTTGTGTAAAAATGGGAATCAAGAGAGAATACCTCTAGATCTGAATGGTTTCCTGAACAAAGAGCAAAGTGTGAAAGAGGCTCAAGATGTTTCAAACTTCCAATGCATATGCTTGTCTTCCATCTCCTGTTCTGAATTTTGTCTTTGAAGAAAACAGCAAACGTAGCCACTACAAGAAGAAGCGAAGTTTGAACATGTTCCATGTCAATCGCTACTTTAATATGATTTTATTCACACAAAAAATTGCATGTCGAGAATCATTTTTCTTTATTTTTTTTTTGCTATATAGAACTGGTTTGGTTCATATGACTCGGGAGATGTATGTAAATAACAATTGACATTTTTGCATCATCAAAATAACTTTGGTATCAAGTCATTCTTCATATTAAAAATCTGATTTAGCGTATGTGTCGGGGTTGCCTACCAGCTCGTGTTCGGTTGCTTGATAAAGGCGTCCATTGTCCCACTCAGTTTGTAAGTTGTGATTCTAATCATGATGATTTAGCTCGTATATTTTTCGAGTGCCCTTTTGTTGTTCAGGTCTGGTCAATGGCAGGTTTATGGGGAGAGATTTAAAGGTGTGGTGGCAGTGTCACCTTCGGCTATTGAGGCTATCTTTCTTTGCTACAATCTCTATCTGCCACACTTTCTCAACTGTTGGCTGCAATCTTTTGGAGTCTTTGGAAACATAGGAATATAAAGGTGAGAGAAGATGTTACAGAAACTTGTGCAACAGTGGTTGAAAGAGCTCGGTCTGGTTGAAGATTTGCAACTTGTGAAACCTTGAATGCGACTACTGCTGAAACCTTGAATGCGACTATTGCTGTCATGCAACCAGCAGATGTTAGCGCTGCTACCTCTGTTGCACCAGCTGTTGTTCCGTCTGTTTTACAACCAGCAGTTGTTAGCGCTGCTACACTTGCTGTTCCATCTTCTGCTTAGCTGCAGTGGCAGCCTCCTTAGCATGGCCGCATGAAGTGCAACATTGACGCAGCGTTCTCCAGTCACTGTAATAGAACCGGCATCGGCATTTGCATCCGTGATGAAGGTGGAGTCTTTGTTTTGGCTAGAACAATCAGTTTTACTTGTGTAGACCCGGTTGATATTGGGGAAGCATTGGGTCTTTACATGCTCTCCAATGGGTGAGTGATATGCACCTTGATAATATGAATTTTGAAGTCGACTCTAAAACCACAAAAGAAGCTCTTTACTTGGGTCGGAAAGACATGACTGAAGTCGGTAACATCATCACTGCTTCCCGGTCTTTGCTCTCGTCCAAGTTTACCACCTCTCGGGTGAAGTTTGTTCGGCGACAAGCTAATATGTTGCAGGGGAGGCCACATTTCTCGTTAGTCCCGTTATTTATTTTCATATACTCAATTATATTGAAACTTTAAATAATTTCTTCATATTAGCATAGACTAAATAATATTGTTGCATTAATGTCTCTCTAGAATAGTCAATAGGAGAGAGAAAGAAACAGAAATCATTTTCAGCTAAAGACTAATTAAATGACAGTGAATTAAAGAGGACATTTACAGCTTCTTAAGCCAACATTGCACATGTTAAAAAAAGCCATATATATATACATGAAAACTTTTTTATTTTTTTGGTAGTTTAATGTATACATTAATCTATTATTATTATTATTATTATTATTATTATTATTATTATTATTATTATTATTATTATTATTATTATTATTATTATTATTATTATTATTATTATTATTATTATTATTATTTAGTAAAACTTGCTCGTTAAATTTATTCTTTTTTTTTTACTATATCAAATGTTTTAAACACAATCAATTATTTTCATTCCTTATTGTTAGTTTTTAGTATACTATTTGTTATATTTTTCTTCAAATCTATGATTTCACCATGTTTTTTTTTTGACAAGATGATTTCACCATGTTATTATTAGAATTAGAATATTAATTTTAATACAAAAATTCATAAAATCATAAAATTGTAATTTAGTCATCCAAAATCAATCCAAGCTAAACCGCATAAAATTGGATCCAATCATTTTTTTTTGAAGTCATTCAAACCAAACGAAATACAAGTATTTAAATTATTGAATCGGATGAATTTTTTACCTTAGATCCGCCAAAACCCTAATTCACACACGTGGTTAAATTGAAAGATATATCGACAAATTGAAACCCTAATTTTTTTATCGACAAATTGAAAGATATATAAACCCTATCAAGCACACCTTTCTCTCTGTA
Organism: Medicago sativa; assembly: GCF_051527215.1. Lineage (NCBI taxonomy): Eukaryota > Viridiplantae > Streptophyta > Magnoliopsida > Fabales > Fabaceae > Medicago > Medicago sativa. The sequence goes on from NC_140753.1 coordinate 10,226,197, forward strand.
CGTTAAGAGCAGCAATTACCTATTACCTGTAAAACACAAACAGTTGGGGGATTTCATCAAACCAACCCTTTCTAATTTGATCAGATTCCATAACTTTTCAAAGTTTAAAGCTTTGAAATGAAACTGAATTCTGCTTCGAAAAACTTCCTAATCTCAGAGGTTTTAATCACTCTCTAACCTAATGGTGATCATAACAGAAGAACAAAACAACCGATTATCTATCTGGTTCTACTTCACTCTTTCAATCTCTCTTGCAACCCTCTTCTTCCTCTTCACTTCTTCGTCCCTTAAGTGGCATTCGTTTTGGTTGTGGAGCTTCTCCGTTGTGGCTGCCTGTTTGCACAATCAAACCAGACGTTCGTTCGTGTTTCTCAGTTCTAAGATTCTTAAATATTCATCACTCACAATTCACAACTCAACAGCGACAACAACGACAACGCGAGGTATTTTAATTTTCTCTTTCCCTCCTTAACTCATTCATTATCCTGCGTGATTATTGATTATTCACAATTACAATTATTTGAGTTAGTTTCAGTTGCAAGTGAAGTAATTATGAAGAATAACAACAATGATGAAAACAACGACAGGCTAAGTGATTTACCTAATTGTCTTGTACTTCACATACTCTCCTTTTTGGACACCAAAGAAGCCATTCAAACTTGCATTTTATCCACAAGATGGAAGAATATCTGGAAGCATCTTCCCAACCTTATATTAACAACTTCTTCGCAATTTAACACTGTCAATGCTTTCACCACATTTATTTCTAACATTTTGTCTCTTCGCGATTCCTCAACCTCCCTCAACAACGTCTATCTTAGCTACATTGAATTTATCATTGACCCTCGCCTACTCGAAACAATCATTGAATACGCTGTTTCACACAATATCGAGCTATTAGATATCTATCTCTATTCTCCTATTGAATGCTTTCCTCCTTGCTTATTTTCATCTCCCACTTTAACATCTCTCCACCTACAGGTTAATAACCCTACAAGTTCTAGCAAAATATTATTTCCATATTCTCTTAATTTGCCAGCCTTAACCAGCTTAGTTCTATGGTACTTTTGCTTTCCTCTTGGATATGATGGTCGTGCCGAACCATTTTCAGAATTAAAAAGGTTGAAGCATTTGGTCATTCGCAAATGTGAAGTTATGGATGCACAAAACCTTTACATATCAAGTACAACACTTGTCACTTTAAGAATAATAAATGGCTCCCGACCCCATTTCGGAATCGAGCTCTCCACTCCAAGTCTTATTGACTTTTGTTTTAGGGGTATTCCTCTTCAAAAACTATGTGGGAGCAACACCAATCTCCCCAACATCAAACATGTGGATATTGATTTAATCAATTTGAAAAATTCTGCACAGACTTCATTGCTTCTACTCAACTGGCTGCTTGAGCTTGTTAATATTCAATCATTATGTGTCACTTCAACTACTCTTAAGGTACTTTAAGCCAATGTTTGTTTTGAGATGTTTCTTTATTCTACTTATAAATTTCTTAAAAAATATGACTTTTATTAAACTGGTCCTAATTCGCATTGATTTCTTAGGTTCTTTCCTTAGTTCCTAACTTATTGAAGGTTGAGCTCCCTTCCTTGTGTAACTTGAAGTCACTGATAGTACATGTGGAACATGTATCCATACCCGATGGAATAGTGGATTTTTTGCTTCAAAAGTCACCCTCAGCAAACGTTGACATCATAGAATGGTCGAGGTTAGATGTGCATTCAACTTTTTTAAAGAGATATTTTTTGCTTTAGTAATTTTGTTTCTGCATCCTTCTCCATGAAAATGTGGATATTAGTTATTGGTTGTTTAAAGAAAATATTTTGTGTTTGAGGTCAATAAAGGTTGACAAGAAGAAAGGAATAACAAACTTATTTGTAAATGTTAAGGGAACACAGAAACTAGAAACTGTGAGTAGTGGAATTAATATTGATTACTTCATCTTCTTATTGGTAATTAAATGCTCATAGAAGACACGAATGATAAGTTAGTTGTTATTGCTACGGTATTTGTTGTGTGGGAGGTGCAATGGCGTGGATTTATCGAATGTACGTGAGTGATAGTTAGGTGCTGCCAGGTTTTATATACGAATGTTGATTATTTGTTAACTCCTTTGCATAAATTGTACGTGACTGATATGTAAGGCTTATACTATGAATTTGTGTGAAAGTGAATACAAGTTCACATTCTTAATGGGTTACTTTTTCAGTTGAAACCAGAGTCAAGAGCACATGAGAGCAGAAGTTATACATGTTTGATTTTGCAGTAAAGGCACGGTGGAGGGTACGAAAGCTAGAGGAATTTCTGATAAGTTTTGCCAAGAAGTTGGAATCAAGATAGAGTCCTCAAGCATGATGCCTTATAACAATAACATTTTTTCGCAACAGAAACCTTTCTCTGATAACATGTTTAAGATTTATTTATTTTCCATAATTTATTTGTTTGTTTCAAGCATTCTACTTTTAAGGGATTTATATATTTGCATTTGATTATTTTTGAGCCATATGTTTGTTCCTTCTTTACTTAATTTGGAGAAAATGATGTGATTTGGATTAGAGTCTCCAACTATTTGGTTACAAAATCGAGGGCTATATGTTATATCAATCTACGAGTTTAGTTATCTTAACTCTTGTGTTTCTTGAGATTGTTGTCAATTGAATGAGAAAAAATGATTTGGTGCAAAAGTCAAATTGTCATTATATTTATCAGGAAATTATTTACCAACATCACAACACAATCATACAACTACAATATACTTTGTACAAAAAGAATTACATAGAGCAAACAATGTAAAACCGTTTCTCCATTAAGATGTAATACTACCAAGAAGTATCATTTTAAGACATCCTTAGATATGAGATATCTAAAATTGAAGTTATGTGGAATCCATTCAATGCACTTCTTGGATTTTGCAATCTGACATTTCTTAACTCTTTTCCTTAGTGATTCAGGTAGAGATTCTAGGATCATGTCCATGACACCACTAGGACACAAATCCGAGTCTTTTGCGAATGATTCAACAAGCTTTGGTAGAAGTATTTTTTGGTCCTTTCGTACGCCTAATGTAGCTCGAATGTACTCGTCTTTCGCTACTTCCAGATCTTGAAACACCCTCTTTGGTGTATATGCACGTACCTATCATAGTTCATCAGAATTATAAACAACTCATTAGAGTTAAGCAAAGGAAAATGATAATGAAGAAATTCCTAGTATCTTTGTTATGGACTACGACACTTAAAATCCGGTTACAAAAATAAGCTGATGTCGCAAAATTTGTGGATTTTTACAAGATGTTAATGTAAAACTGATTTATACCAACAGTGCGTATCCTTTTAATCCAAAAATGAGTATGTTAGAAATGTAATGAACTTGTGTAAAAATGGGAATTAGGAGAATACCGCTGGATCAGAATGGTTTCCTGAACATAGAGCAAAGTGTGAAAGTGGCTCAAGATGTTCCAATGCATATGCTTGTCGTCCATCTCCTGTTTTGAATTTTGTCTTTGAAGAAAAAAACAAACGTAGCCACTACAAAAGGAAGCAAGTTTGAACATGTTCCCATGTCAGTCACTACATTATAGGATTTTATTTTTAGTAAAAATTTGCATGCTGAGGATCATTTTTCTTTATAATTTTATTTTTTTGGTATATGGAAGTGGTTTGGATCATAGGATTCACCTGTCCGGGGCGAGACATTCGACACCTAAGTATAGTATTTTGTATTGTGTCTGCACTAACTGTATAACCTCCAACTTTATATGCAGCCTGCAAAGACCAAACAAACAAATATATCATACACTTAAGACTTAACAGTTTCATCTTTAAATGGCATAAGGTATCAGTCCTTAATTTTTTTACCTTCAAAAGAAGAAATACTCTTTTCATATTGTTTTGTGGAATGCCATAAGCCAAAAATGCCTATCAGAAGACAAAGAACAGATTATAAATCCAACTTATAATCAAACTAGATAAATGCATTGGAAAAAATATTATAGGGAAGCATTTTATCTGACAAGATAACAATATTACATGCATCACCAATGCATTGTGTATGTTGATCCAGAAAGCTAGCTTCTCCTCATGTTCCAACTTCCCTGGATCTACTTCTTCTAATCGAGAAATAAGTGACCTTAAACAACAAAAATGACATATTCAATAAAACTTGACTATGTGCTTATAACATAAGATCTTCATTATCTTAATCACATGAATATAAGAGACTCACTTGTAATTTTGGAGCAACTTTTTTGTATCACCTGATTTCTGATTCTCTTTATAAATCCATGATATTTCAACCATGGTGTTGTATGGTCCACTAAACTCCTTGAGTCCTTCAACATGGAAAGGATTGTCTAAACTCACATCAAAAGAGAAGTTATTATTCTTGAACCTTGGACTCCACATATCGCCTTGATCTCCAATAGAAAAGCCGCTCGTTGTGGACAATGATGAACTAGGAGATGAAAGGCCAGGATGTATCATAGGAGGGTCTGCAAGCTTGCAATATATAGCTGATATGCATTTTACCATGTCCTCGGAAAGTTTATTTGGATCCACTGGAACATGATCAGATATTCGCGTACCGAGATGTTCAGCAAGACTGATTATATTTGATGATGAGCTTTCGATATACTGCACAGAATCAACTCATTGTAAAAATAAGCTCTTCACGATAACTTATGAAAACCATTTATTTATACTGTATACGAAAACCGTTTTATTGTCATCTTTTATTACAAAAATAACTTATACATCAGCACTTAATTAAGTTGTATATCCAACTAGAGCCTTAGGTTGATAACATAGTTGCAAAGAAAAATGGACATAACAGAATTTTTGATGATATCGTTATCAATTTCACAATGAAGTGCATGACCTATTGTCATGTTTATAAAAGAGAGAAGCAAGAGTTTCGAAGTTCAATCTATCAAAAGTATTTTCTAATTATTAAACTGCATTTACCAGGTAAAATGATTTTCCATGAGACTGGATTTACCTCCATCATGGACAATGGCTGCGAATGACAAGCGCGCAGAGATTTCGTTAATGATTCTTCTGGAAGAGATGCCCTTGTAAATGTTGTACACTGTGATAATGACGAATGACAACGATAAACACGAGAATCTAAGTCATTTTCTTTCCTCAAACTCTGATGTTCATATCTACTATGTTCATTTTGCAAAGTCTCGAGCTCATCATAGTCATTATATTGTAGCGTAGAACATTCAGTTTTGGTTAAGACCTCAGGCATAGAAGGTGTAACCAATGGTGCTTGAGGTGTTGTCGGAGAATGTTTTACAGTTTCCTCCTTGGTAGATGGAGATGCCGAAGATAATTTTTTATCGAAAGCTTTTCTGTACAAGGAGAGAAGATGTTGTTCTAAATACACAACCTCTAACTCTAACACCGCAATTTCCTTAATCAATTCTGTGGCTGGCTGCATAACAAAAATAATAAACAAAAATTAAAACATGACAAACAAAGCCTACAACAATGTAACTCTATAGTTCCTAAGTATATTGAACTTGTTGCTACCTTAGGCATCATCTTTTCATTTGAATGGACCAGTGATGAGGATGTGTTTCCAAGTGCCTTTTCTAAAGTGGATCTAACCTCAAACTGATCCTGTAATCTTCTCTCTAGTTGTAGAATCTGTCACAAGGTAATTATTTTTCTTCAAAAAATAGGCATAAAGCAACTAGGCCAAGAAGAAGCATGATTAAAATAACATGGCAAAAAGTCACACTCAGAGGATGCACAAAGTCATTAGAAATTGATGAATGCAATGCACCAAACAGAAAAGGACAAACAAAAGAACATGATTAAATGGTCCAAATGTCAATAAGTATTATATGACTGCAGGAAAACATGCACCAAACCAATTATGATGAGGTTCTGGTATTGTACCTCTTGCTTCATAGCACTATGGACTTCACCTTTAGGGCTTTGTTTATTCCTTGATTTAGCACATTCAGTGACGTAGCCCATATCCTAAAACCAATTCAAACAAATACTTGAGGCAAATTAAAATTGTTGTGTGTGGGGGACTATAAGGAATGATTAACAATATGGACCATTAATGTCCCAACATTATGGTTGGGACTAATAACAACAATCATATACCTTTGAGAAAGGTAAAAAAGAAAAAGGTCAACTATCTGTTCATCCATTTCATAACAAACTTTTTAAAATATAGTTTCTGTGTTGAATTTTTGGCTCCCCTTGGCACTCATGATACATAATTGACTCAATATGCCAAATATGAATCATGGCACCAACAGAAATACACGACACTGACATGTCGACACCGTTAATAATTTGAGAAAATAGAAGCAATTGAATGTGATCACATGTGTCTGCACCGACACGTGTCAGACAGTGGACATGCCTTCAATCTAAAGTTTTCGTGCTACAACCGAATGCGTATGTATGGAATAGTACATTCAATTGTAAGATGATGTAAAAAACAAAAGGAAAGAAGTGATGATTATTTCATAATGAAAAAGAATGGAGTGATTGATTATACCATCTTCATTGTATCAAAGGCCTCAACATGATTATCTGGATTATCCCCTTCAACTCCTTTCTTATTATCAGGAAGACTGCCACATAGAAAGAGCAAACACAGAAAAAGTAAAATAAGTTCATCTTTTTCTGAAATTGTTTTCACTATTAAGATGCTTAAAACTTAGCTAGTTGCAGCTTAATTAACCCAATTCTACTTTAAAACAACAGGTTTGAACCTCAGGTATATATTAAGATATAAATAATCACAATTCACAAATAACCAAAAAGAACCTCAATTCAAGCAACATGAGAAAGAAACAAACCTGTTTGAACGGTTGTGCCTTGGAGTAAATCTAAGTCCTAACATTTTATTTTCTCCACACTTTTCAAGTCCCATACCTGAAAGCCACAAAAACCATATCTATTCACATACAATTCACAAGACAACAATAATAACAAAGTTACAAAAGATTCACCATCCTACCTAAAAACTTCACAGTAGAGAGAACTCAAATGAATAACACTTATGAGCCAAAAAAAAGCTTCCAAGAGTCCAAATATTTCACAAGTCACTTTGCATTTCAGGAACTATCCTGAAAGTGATCATGTGCTACTAATGCATTATGTCAAAATCACATGAGCAAGAATGTTAAGAAAAGACTAGTAACTCTTTTGACCAAATGAGCCTTCTCTTTCAAGACTCTCCCTCAAGTTTAGTGTTCTTCTTTTGCTATGGCCTTTGTAAAGGATGAACTTTTTGCATTTTGCATGAAAAGGAGTTATTGGAGAATACCTTTAAGGCTTTAACACAAGAACAAAGTCTTTATAGAATAATAACTTTGACAAATGTGAACTAAGGGAAAATGTCAAAACATGCATAAATATAAAAAGTGAAGTCTCACTCTAAAGTCTATAAAAGAAGAAAATAAATAATTGCAAGTCTCTTAATTGCTAAGTAGAAAAATGTACCTATAAATGAATAGCTACAAATTTATTTTCAACATTCTCTTCTCTCGTTGGGAAGCAAGTGGGAGTTGGTGACATTTCGTCCACCCTTTTGTCTCATTTTACATCTACCATTTTGTTATGTATATTATACTTAGAAATTAAGCCATTAGATTTGACAAAAAACAATGAGGACAAAAAATAATGGGACAATAATTGAATACTTATTTATTCTTAGCTCAAAAGATACAATATTGTGGTTCATTGTATGGTAAGTAATATAATAACATGGTACCATTTAATTTTTATGTATATTTTAAGCAATATGTTTAGTGTTAGAGAAGCCTAAGTAAAAAAATATATTTGGTGTGGTACTAAATATTTACATTCAATCTTTATAGTTGAACATTTTTGTTTAATTCATTGATTTTGTATTTATTTTTATTTAGTTTTTACTTTTTAGGACTTTTAGTGTTAGGCTAAAGTTTTATGTGGTTACCCAAAAAAAAAAAAGAGTAAAGTTTAGGGTAAAAACCAACAATAATGAGAAAACAAGTGACTATGTAACAAAATGCTGGATTGCAAGAAAGAAAAGCAAGGATTTACCTAAAAAGTGATGAAAGTTAAGCAGAAAAGGGCATTGGATACTTGAAAGGAATAGAGGTTTTGTGGGGTTCTCTTTGTCAAAATGGCTTTTATTTAAAGGGAGATACCTAAATTGTCCTTGAGTATCAAAGAAACTAACGTTTGTCATAGAATCCACAAATATAATATAGTAATGTGGAGTCACCTTTTTGGTTCCAAAACCAATACAACAAAAGAAAAGGATGGGAGTGCGCTAAGGTGATAGTTCTCTCATACAACCCTACTCATAAATAAAGTTTCTTTTTTGCTGCTTGCACACTTGTGTTAAAGAAAAAGGTAAAAAGAGTGCAAGAGTGGAGCTTAAAAATTAGGACTCATTAAAAGAAAAAGAACGTTAACCATGGTTAGTAAGAAATTATTTTTTATATTTTACAAAATTTTCAACTTGGGCTCTATGTATGGATCGCAAAAAGGGTCAACATGTCCGCCGTCTTATCAATAACCAGTTTAAAAAAAGGTTGGGGGGCTAACTAAAGATGTAGGGTTGAAAATCTCACTAATGTGTTGGAGATCAAAGTTGATGTTCATATAAAAAAAATTGTAAAAAAAATACTTAGTTATACCATCATAGCGAAGGGAGGATCCAGATTATGTGCATCAAGGCGTAAAGAGAGATACTAAGTACGTGTTTGCCATACCGATGGAAGTGGGAAAAACGCCGTTTTGACTAAAGCTCCAATTTGGAGCTTCTGCTTTTTCACGGCAGATTTGCATTGGTAACCACGCGTGCCGTGGTTTTGGTGTGAGAAAAGCTATACCAAACACACGCTAATATATTACCTCCCTCCTATTTTGAAATCAAATATAAACAAAGAAAACATATTTAGCTATCCAAAATATAAGTAAAATTTAACTCATTTCACTTTAAGTAATGTTAGTTTTCTTTTACTTTTGGATTACATATTTTAGATACAAAATTTTCGCTGCTGTTCAACAGTTGATGAATAACATATGAAGCACACAAGGTAGGTTCTCTCTTACAACTGGATTTTTTCTATATGCATAAGTTAGAGATCGAACCCCTAATCCTTATTAATTATTGGGATGCAACATATTTTTTGGTATTACTTGTATGGAAAATGAATTCTAATTAACATCTGAAATTTATTTTTTTACTTTTCTTTTTTTCAAATATTAAGTGAAAAATTTGACAAAAGTTTTGTGAAGTTAGTCTCTCTATGAACAATAAAAACAAAATGCAGGGTTCTTATTTGGACTCATCTTATATTTTAACTTCAATGGTGAATTCAAATATGTATCTGCTCCCAACAAATAAACTAATGAAACTTCTATTTTATCTTATTATAAGTCAGAAGAACCATTTTCAATATAATGCTAAAAAATAACACTATAAAACAGGAGATAGATCAATATATAATATATGGATTCAGATCAATTGAATTGAAGGTTCAATTTTTCAAATGAATCTGACAGACATGCTTCCTTGATCCATGTAATCATCGAAAAAAATATAATGCAAAACTCTTTAATTAAGAAATAGGATTACAAGAGTACAAAAAACTGTGGCATCCCAATAATTAGTAAGGATCAAAATTCACATAGTTCTATAGAACTGAGATTCTCCTAAAAGCAACCAATAAAATCCACTTATCACCACTAGACTAGCTCACTGAAAGTCTGAAATGGTAAAATATTTGTTTTGCCTAAACATTTTTAATTGAACGCTATAGTGTGTGTAGAGTACGTGTTGAATTGGATGAGATAAGGTCTAAAATTGTGTTTATAAGTGGCGGATAGCCATCACCCTACAAGTGATTTTTGTACGGGTTGAATTAGGTCAAGTCCAAATTCTTAAATAGTATAAGAGCTTATCCATATCTATTGAACCATCCGCAATCAGACTATTCAGGTCATGCATGCTCCAGGTGTCCAATTATAGGCGTGAGGGAGTGTCCAATATTCATTGGACTATCCGTCATTGAGAAACTCGGGTAATGCTCTAGATGAGATAAAGCCCGCAAATGTGCTTGTTAGTTGATGACAATCATCACATTATAAACCAATTTTGTAAGATTTGAGTTAGTTCCAATTCAAATTCTAAGAGAGAGCGCAAACAATGTCATCATAGTATTTGAAATAGCAAACAAGCCCGCAAATATGTTTTATATCAAGATATATTTTAACAAACAAGACACGGTTAGTCAAAAAAACAAACAAGACACGGTTATTTTGGCTGAATTGATCAAAGAAGACAAATTAGAAGTTATTTCATATATGCAGAAGTTCAAAATAAGCTTCTAGGGCTTACTAACTTGCGTGAAGTTGTACTTTCAATCTGTGATATTTTTGTCGTTGTTTATATTTAACTGGTGTGTTTTGTTGTCACATGAGAACCTTAATAATTTTATATGAACACTTGCGACAGAAATTAGATTAAAGTGACACAAGCTAGTGGAACAATGACAGTCGTTGTTTTTGTATTTACTATTTAGTCTATTGTTCTTGGCAAGTTTTTTCACTTTGAAACCATATTCTATCTTGCTATTAGAGAAATGAAGTTGAGAAATGAAAAATTAATTATCTAGCACATGAAGTACAGACACAAACAAGAACACAAGATACATATACCGGCACATATTGGAAAATAATATAATTCAACGTGTGTATTAGTGTCAATACTGACGCATATTGGACATCAGACACATCTTTGATAATAAATGTAGGTGCTCCGCCATGAAAGTGACAGTTTTAAAACAAAGTATGAATGTGTTGGCCAATTTATGAGACCACTATAGTGAAGTGGCAAAATCACAGGTGTGGTGTTGTTTCCAAAATTTGAATCATAGTTTGAATGTTACATTGCATTTCACTGCCTATATCCACTAGTGGTGTCTATTAGTTAAACGTGTGGGAGAAAGGAGATAGAGACAGTGTGTAATATGAACACACATTGGTATTGGGTTTGGCAAGGTGTTAGTATAATAATCCCTATTCCCTCCCCTACCGTGGGACAGAAAAAGTAAACTTTCCAAAGAGGGTTTGGACAAGTTAGTCAATGCCAATCATATATAGCCATCAAAAGGCATCTCACTCTCTTCCTTGGTCTGTCCCTACTTCTCTAAGATCCATAAGGTATTGGTTTGTTATGGAAGAGTCCCCTAAATAATAGCTTCCCTTATAGTCCCTTCCTCTCATTATCACTGTCATTTTTTTATCGGGGTTTGAACCCTGAACCTTGCATATATTATGTATTGTGTCTATTAACTGAGTTAAGCTCACGAGAACATTGTCACTATCATTTTATTTCGCATATACTAAATAGTTTAATTTTAAATTGTATGCCTTCAAAGTCATTTTATTTCACATAAATAAGTTATGTTCTATAAGTACAATAAATAAAAAATTAGAACATTTCCCATTATTAGCATGTATACAAGTTTCACCGCACGCCAAAATCAAAAAATAAGGGTCATGATAACTAGTGTTGAAATTTGTCATGAAACAAAAAATATGGTAAATTATGTATTGAAAAGATCTTTTTTATAGTACTTTTAGAAAGTTGATTACACAAATTTTAAGATAATTTTATTATAGTCCGTTACATAACAAATGCTTAAGAAGCACTTTGTCAGCATTTTTCATACAAAAATTGAACCATAGTTCTACAACCGATCAGTGTCAAACAATTATTTTCTTCCAAGTGCATAGTTTATATCAAATTAAAGCTTTCAGTTTAGCAATGCATGCATAATAAACACTAATTCTACTTTTGCAGAATGCCAACTAGTTTATCTGCTTTGAGGAAACTGCTCCAAAGTTGGAGTTGGTAGATAAATGAATTTCCAGTTCCAGGCATGAAATCACATGTCAGCAACAAATTGGTTCGTTGATGTATGGATAATTTGACAAAAGCGACTGTCTGACAGGCTGTTAGATCCACAGGCTTTGAGGCTGAGCCCACTAAGGAAAATGGCGCCCAACATCATCCAGCAGGAACCACTGCATTGTAACTCAACGAGTGTGTGTATGTTTGGTTTTGTGTTTGGTTCTGTGTCACCGAGAATTGATTTTGAGTGATTTTATTTTGTAAAATTGATTCTGACTAAAAGTGAGTTAAATATAAAATGATTTGTATTTAAAAAATTTATATAAAAGTGAATTAAACTATAGATTTATACGTAAAAAATCATGTCTAAAAGCAAAAACCACAAATTTTTACTTCAAGCATAATCAATTTTTTAGACAAATCAATTCTACTTAAGAACAACCAAACATCAAAACGAATTCTACGCTTCCAAAATCAATTATGGCCCCTCTATAAGTAAAACCAAACATACATTAGTTTGTTTTGTTTAAGTCATATACATTATTTTTTAGGACAATGGCTTGCTTGCATTGAAAAAAATTGACTCTAAAATTGATTTTGATAAAAAGCGGATAAATTTAAATTGATTTATGTTTGGATACATTTATTTAAAAGTCAGTTGAATAATAAATTTAAGCGTTAAAATTAATTATATAATCAAAAGCTTGAATTTCTAATTTTAAGTAAATCAATTCTAAAGGTAAAATAAATTATACTCCATAACAATCAAACATGTCAAAATCAATTATCCTTCAAAAAAAATGTCAAAATCAATTATATATCTCTATAATTAATTTTAACCCCTCTAAAAATTAAATCAAACATAGTGATTATTTGCTAATTGCTAAGCTGTGGGAAATTAATATCTTTCGTACACATAACCACTCACGCTAATAATTTTTTTTTTAAGGAACTCACGCTATTTTTTTTTTTTTTGATTAAAATACGAGATATTATTAGCTTATAAGATCATGAAAGTATACATCATTAATTGCTGGTGGCACCTCCTCTATCCAGACCAAGTTAGGATCTGTATGGGCTAAATGGGCCAAACTATCAGCAACGCTAATAAGAGTATTACTTTTCCCACACTATGTCTTTCCTCGCGCGCCCTATTTTTTTCCAATTTTACACCTGGTTCGGACTTCGTTTTCCGGATTGAATTGTTAGAATTTTTCAGATGTTTCCGGATTTTAAAATCCGGAATAGTATTTTAGCAGAACTTTTGCAATTTTAAGCTCTACAATTCGTAAAATAAAATGCGAATAAAATAAAAAACAGAAATAAAAAGACACAAACATAAAAACAACTCATTTTATTAATATATGAACAATACATTACAATAATTTTCAAGCTTTTTAAGCTTATTACATAAGATCCTAAATCTATTTCTAATATCCTAAGAGCCTAATTCTAATCTCCTAAGAGTCTAACCACTTGTATGTGATAGGACATACCAGTAGTTTGGCTATTGGAGGAAAACCGGAGGAGGAGGGAAGAGGAGGGCGGGAAGAAGAAAACAATGCCCCTGAGGGAGGAGGGGGTGCTCGAACTTACGCCCAGACAGACGAAGCTAAGAACCACACTGACCCACATGACCCTCAGATGAACCGCACTTCTTTGCAGCGCGGTTCCATCCTCATTGACCGTTCATACAAACCATGAAAGTTTTCAACGAGGCCCTTATCTATGAAAGGCCAACTATGGAAAACCATGGTTGTAGAAGGAAGAAGAGGAGGAGAGGGTGGGAGAGGATGGTGTGAGAAATGGTGGGGTTTAGAAGGCTATTTATAGGGAGGGGTGGGTCAAAAACGGTTGGGAGGCCATAAATGCAGTCAAAAAACGTGGTAAAACGCGTTTTTTTTTACTTGACCACCGACAAAAACGTGTGGTGCAGACCACCGGCCACGACTGATGCATTCCGAAATATATAATCCGGAATACACGTCTGCTTTCCAGAATATATTTTCCAGATTAATGCGATAATGGTGAACGAGGGAAAAATTGGCACTTCTTGTAGGGCTAAGGACATTCCGGAATGTAAAATCCGGAAAGCTTCAGCATTGGATTCTTTTGAAAGAGAGCTTGGATTCTTTTGAAAGAGAGCCATTAATGTGGGTTTGGACGGTTGCAACCACTAACACGTTTTCATTGACTATATTAATGACCTAGGACTTGTTTTAGACTATAAATAGGCTTCCATCTTCAACAAATACATTCATTCCTCACTTCACCTCTTTTCTTCCATTTTCTTCAAATGTTTCTAGTTTTTTAGGGGTGTCGGTGGTGTCATGGTCATTGTTGACCGTTCATATGAACCCTGCAATTGCATTGCAGCTTGTGTGGGGTTTAATAACGGTCAACAGAGACCCTTGACATCAAAGAAAGACACAAAAAAGCACACAACATCTGGTTCGGATTTCATATTTCGGAAATCACTAACAATCTTGTCCAGATTATATAATCCGGACTAGGGGTATTTTTGGAAATTTTGCAGGGCGCGCGAGAAGGCAGTAGGGTGGGAAAAGTAAATCTCCTCTAATAATTTAGCTGCGAAGGTATAAATTGATTTTGAGTGGGACCATGTTTAAGGGTGGATTAAAATAAAATTAATTTTTTGGTAAAAATAAAATAAAATTAATTTTGATATTTTTTTTAACAAGTCAAAATAAAACTTATATTAAACGATAATTTAAAGATGGGGTTTGCTAACTTAGACCAACAAAAAACATGAAAGTTCAAGTTAGCAAAAATGCACCTTTTTATTTAGACAAAAATATCCTTCATCTTTATTATTTAAAACTAATAGCTTGAGGGTTACTTTAGTAATTTTTATTAAAAATATTTGTTAACTTGTACCAATTTGCTAACTTAGACCCACTTTTATTTTATTACAAATAGCTTGAGGGCTACTTTAATAATTTTCATTAAAACATGTTTGTTAACTTACACCAATTTGCTAACTTAGACCCGCTTTTATTTTATAACAAATATCTTGAGGGATATTCACTAAACTATCCCTTACTTTAAATTGGTTTAAACTTAGTGGATATTGGTTTTTTTGTCCAAATGAAAATGTGCACTTTTGTTAACTTGAACCTTCATGTTTTTTGTTGGTCTAAGTTAGCAAACTCCTTTAATGATTGTTTTTTACAGATTTTATATAAAAATCATAATATATTTTGCGATCATTTACCATAGTAAAATTATTATTGTTTTGAATAATTTAGTTTGTTTTGATACAACTGCAAAAAAAAATAGAATTTTTGTTACAAAATTAGTTCAATCGTTTGACCTTATTTTCTCTCTTTTCTAAAAAATATCTATTTTTTCAGAAGCTACAAGCTTCTCATTTAAAGTTGTTTTAGATTTTATTTTGATTTTGATTTTTGTAAGAAGTTGTAACAAACGCATGCAATACTTTTGAAAATGATTTTTTTCTTAAAAAAACTATAACAAACGGACTCTAAATAGCATAACTAAACTAAGAAAATCTCAAAATTTTAAATGCAGTTCACACACGTATATATCTTTATATATAATATAAAACCTTTTTTTTTTGAAAGAATATAATATAAAACTAATCACTTATAGTTTTAATAACCTTAACAAAATTAATTAAAATGAATGCACAATTATATATTTCTTTTTGATAAAATTACATAATTATGTTGAGTAAAAGAGACAGTAGCTCACAATTAATATAGATAGCATACAAGTGTAAACTAATTAGTTATTTTTGCTATAAAAAAAAAAACTAATAATTTTTTGTAGCAAAAAAGTAGAAAAATCGAGAATAAGAAAACACAATATATATACTATCTTAGACTATATGAACAAACGAAAAAAAAAGGAATTCTTTAATATTTTTTTTTAACTTTAGCATTATTTGTATTATACATGAGAGATAAACACATAGAGGATCTCTTTGAACTAAACCAAATGTCATGGGTTCAAATCCAGCTTTGAAAATACAGTTGTTTTAAATTTCTTAAGGAAAAGTTTTGTCACTTATTATAATCGTAACTACCTTGAGAGATTAGTATCTACAATTGCGTTCATTTGATATTTAGTTCACAGGAAAAAAAATTGCAAAGTGATTCACATGATTTCAAGTATTATTTTGTAATTTAATTGGCAACTTAAAGAAGAGCATACAAATTTAAGGTGTAAAAAGCATTTGGCATATTAAGTAATTAAAGTAATCCAACAAAGGTTCGCTCAAGTGGTAATGAGATGATTCACACACAAGGTTGTGGATTCAATTCTTATTGTGACCTTCTTGGTAGATGATTGATAAGTACTTCAGTTAACATTCACTGAGCCTTAAGGTTTGTCTCAACTCTTTTGAGTCATCGAAATCCAGCTCATCTAAACATTATTTTATAAAAACAAAAAATAAAATAAAAAGTAAATTAAAAAGTTGGGGGTTATCAATGCCACATTCAGCCACCCTTTTGCATCCCCATGGTAATATCACCATATCAATTATGGTGTGTTTGGTTCTAAAGAAAAATTGTAAAGAAAGAAATCGGTGAGAGAGAGTGAAAAGAGATAAAAAGAAATAGAAAAGATTTGATGGAAGAGTGAGAATTGTTTATTGTTTATTAAAGTACAAAAATAACTTTGAATTTAAAAAACATGTCATTAAAGCACTTATTACTGAAATTTGGTTAGTATGGTTGGTGGCTTAAAATGTTCTCATGTTTGGGCATTGGTTAATAACTCTTATTCTTTTTACTTTCGCCGGATCGACTATATTCCAACCGTAAGACTCTTGTGTTCCTCTCTAGTACATCTTATGCTATAAGGAATGCTTTTTATTGTTAATATATTTTATTTTGGCTTGTTCAAAAAAAAATTTACTTTAATTAACTCAAAGGAATTAATTCAATTAATTTAAACTAGGTTAATTGATTACTAATATATTTATTGATTTAATATTATATTTTTAAAAAAAAAATTAGTTTGTTAATTTGATAATCTCAGACCCCAAAAAAATCAACTTAGATGATAGAGAAATTCTTTCATGGGCACACCTCGAAATCAATATTATTTGGGCACCCTCGCATGAAAGGAACAGTTTTTTAGGAAAATAATTTAGTCACATCAATTGACATTATTTAACTTCATTCTCTTTTAAATTTGTTTAGTTTTGTGTGTGAGCCCAAATATTTTTATTTGGGTTTGTGTCCAAGCAAGCATACCTCTGGATGATATAGGTGTAGTAGCAATAAGGGTGTTCAAATCCAAACTATGTTCAAATTCTATAATCTGAAATCTCATGGACATTTTTGTAAAAAAATAAATAGGGCGCGTGAGAAGATAACAGGGTGAGAAAAGTAATAACATACTTTTTAATCTCTCTGTTGAATTTCTTCGGTGTTGTATTTCAACCTAAGAATCTCTCAAAATATCCCAAAATTCAAAACCCGTCGTATTGTAATTTGTCTAAACTAGCTCGAATCCATCACATTTTAAAGGTTTCTAACTACTACATATAAAGTTTTCTAACTATTACACAAGATGTTAGTAAATATTTGCTCAAATATTGTGTTTTGATTTGCATTTTTTTTCCGATCAGAATTATTTCATTCATATTTCGAATTTGAAATTTGTTCTTTGACGTTTTGGATTCTAAAATCTGAAATGTGTGTGAGAATTAAGGAAAAGTTTATTTTTGTAAGCCTTTTATCAATGTTTCAGGTATGGACATACACATTTATCACATTATTGAGAACATGGAGTGGATCACTACCTCTGTTATGCAGGAGCTTCAGCTACGGTGCAGAGCCGGGAGAGGCAAACCTGATGCACCACAACTAGAGCTTGCGCATGTGCCACAACTAGAACCAACTTGATGTGCATCGAGCAAAGGTAGATCAGGAGGAGGAGACACTGCCACAACTACTGGGGGAGTCATCTCTCAATGCCCCATACGATTTGTCATCCATGTCATTGTGTGCGAACTGTGTGGCCAGACACATAAGAGAGGCAGATGTCTGATACTTCCGCCTTATTAACTTCAATTGATTTTCTTGTTTTATATTAATTTTTAACTTAATCTGTTTGTTTTCTTAGTTCCTCGACGCACTAAAATGTGTCAACTACGAGAAATATCTATTGGCTAAATAGTTCCTTGTCGCACTAAAATGTGTCAGCTACAAGAATCCATCAAAAAAAATTCTCCAATTTTTGTCCCTCTAAATATCATGTTTTCAATATTAACCATTTTTTTTATACAAAATTTCATGTTTCGTATTTCAAATCACTTTCTTTTTATGACATGTCATTGATAAGACCATAAAATATCATTACATTGATAATGTTACTACTTACTTAATCATTAAGACACACTTGAGTTACCAAGCCAACAATTTTTCAAAGACTATGACAAATACTACAAACAAAACATTTGAACCCAAATAACATCGAGAAGAGAGTGTAACAAAGTATTAGCAAAAATTACTGGGTGGGAGACTTGGTCACCATGGACAGTCAGACAGAGGAGGGCATGCGATTTATAAGATAGCATGAAGGTGAAAGGTCTGAGTGGATTCAACACGTAAACTCATTGAATTTATTTCATATTCAAATAATATAAAAATTATGTATGCATGACATATATATACTTATACAATACATTCTTCAATAATCCATAGTCCAAACTTTCAACTTAATTATAAAGCAAAAATATACCAAATCATCATAATAAAGTTTCACGCTCATAAACTTAAATCAAACTATGTAAGTCATCCACCACATTAAAAAATACACAACTTCTAAAAAAAATAAAAAATTAAGGGTAAATTTGGGCCAACCGGTACAAATCCACAATAATTAAGGGTAAATTCACGATTCCACGCATGTGAAGGCAGTCTCAAGCACAAAATTATTGAAATTCGAATCTATTGGAGAGTTGATTCGTTTTTGGCACCTAAAATATGTAAATTTGCACGTATTTACGCATTAAAACACAATTTCAGTAAGTAGCTTGAAAGGCCTTGGGAGAACCGTTGGTCTGGTCTGGATAGTGCTAGATAGAGAAAATCTAAGGACGTGGAGGGTGACTATGAAGTTTCCAACATCGAACAATAGTTTATCCTAAACGGCGACAATAGTTGCATTTGGGACGAGCCTTTGATGTGGATGGTCGTCCATGAGAATAAAAACAACCATAAATTGTAGACAAAGGGTCACAAACAACAGACATTGAAACTGTTAGAGAGAAAATGTGTTCAAACCCGAGAAATAAAGTGTTGTTTGCAACATAATATGTGTAACTATAGCCCAAAACCAAAGAGCGGGCCATAATATGGAACTAGTGGAGCGAGTCTAATCAAAGAGAAATAAACAATGTTCTTCCTTGAAATAAGTAGAAATTGAGTGTTGAGATGATTTAGGCAACAAGAGAACGGATAAATGTATTTGGAACAAGGTTTGTTAAAAGAATTCTCACGAAGAATAGTTGGTCCACTAAATTATCAATAATTTAGGATTGTCTCTCAATATACTCTAGATACCACATTGAATAAGAGAAAAAACAACAAACTTATGATAAAACTGTGTGTCTAAACGACCCAATATACTTTTTTCCCCCTTCTAATCACACAACATATACTCTATATATTCCTTAAAAAAAATACTCTATATATAAACTTAAAAACATTAAATAAGATAATCAATCCATATTTTCAAGATATGATATCCCTTTGTTAAAAAAAATAGATATTCCTATTTATACGGATCGTACCATTTACTAATCTTGTTTTAACTATTTAACAAAAAAAAAAAAAAAGTACTACCTTTAAGAAAAGCAAAAAAAAAAAAAAAGTATTTGGTATGGTAGTATTGACCCTGGGAGCATGCTCATTCTTAGGAAATTTTACCACATACCCCTACACTTATACTTTCACCCCTACAAATCATAAAAAATTCCAATTTTATCCTTTTTATCATTTGACTTCACACACCCCTACAAAATATATTTTCTGTGTCAAAAAGTTTCCTGCTAATTGAGTAAATCTCTTGCTAACTTGCAGATTGAATTCTGCAACACCACTCCCCAATTATTTCCCATGCCTGTCTCTATGTTAGCACAAATTCGCAACTTTGATAATCCATTAATTACAACATCTTGGTTTTTTCATGAATCAAATTAAATGGTATTCCCTGCACATGATAATAATTTGATGAAACCTGACATAAATTTTATTGAAATAAAAAATTGAAAAGAGCTTTATAGCAAAAAGAGGAATCATAGATCAATTTCATTTTGCGGATATTTATTTTGTTAACCATTATTCTTTCCCTGTGTTGTAAAGTAGAAACATGCGTAGATACAAAATTGAAGGATTAATAAGAAAACTACACGTCGTGGTGTTGAAATCATAGAAGAACAAAAAGGAGAATTAGAAAAACTGAAATGGGGAAGGAGAAGGAAGAGAGAGATGGAATCAGATGTTGTGTTGCAATGAAGTTTGTGGGGGTGAAATTCATTGATAAAAAGGGTAAAATTGAGATTTTTTATAATTTGTATGGGTGAAGGTATAAGTGTAGGGGTATATGGTATAACTTCCTCATTCTTAAAGTTTTAAAGTAGATTGTACTGTATTAAGAAATCACGTTATCTTATTTTAAAAAATGATTTTTTTTCACCTCCCCCTAAACAAGTCATAAAGCAAGTCCGCAAAAAAAATCATGGAAGTTTTTTTTTCCCTTCCCAAAGACAAAAGACATTTAATATTAATTTATTTTGTGTTTGATTTCCTTTTCTCTCTCTAGAGGAGGTGAATGAATGGAAGTCCACAAGTAGACGACAATCGCAGAATACATCACATAAATTTAAAAATTTTAGGTGTTAACTAGACGTCATCCTCTTCAATTGATAATTTGAGGGTTGAGAAAAAAATTAACATATACAATTTCCGACTACTACTATAAACAATTTTTTTTTATATTTATTGAATAACTGACGTATTTGGTCATTATAAACTAGAAACGTCAGCCATTCAATAAATTTAAAAGTAATTTTTTCTTGTAATAAACTATATACAATAGTTATTTAATAAATTTAAAAATGATTTTTTATTTATAATAACGAAGTAAATATCTAACTTTTTTGTTGGTGAAGTAAATGTGTAACTAAATGCAAATGATTCACTCAAAACACATAAAACTCGTTGTGCTCCTAATTATAACCGTGGAACATTTTTGTGTTCTCTCTCTAACAATAACAAAACTCAGCAAGTACAAAAACACATGAAAATTGAAAATTTAGTTACTCAGCAAAGTCCAAAGACACATGAAAATTTAGTAGTTACACCATTAGAATGTGTAAGTGTAAGTGCTGTACAGCCGTGCAAGTGGGGTCCACTCACCCATGACTAAATCATCAAATACATCGTCGTTTGGTTTCCCATGACCATCGTTACAAACAAAGTGTCTTCCCCTTCAACCCAAACAAAGTTCCCAAATTACCTCTCCTTCCATAGCTACATAATACCAAATCCAACCCATCTTTAAAATTATATTTATCCTTTTTCTTAATATTATTTTCACATTTTATGGCAACACTTAAAATTATACTAGTATAAGAATAATCAAATCAAGAAAGAAAACTTTTTCTATTTATCTTAAATCTTACCCAAAAAAAAAAAAGTCAAATCTATAAGTCGGAAAAGAGACGTGACGAACACGGATCCTCTCTTGCCCTTTTCGTCATACCGTCCAATATTTTTGATCTTAACCATTTATTTATGTTACGATATATAGTCAAAGGTGTTTGAACAATCGAAAGGATCCAGATCTGAGTCCGAGATATGACCTATACATTAATAATATCCAAAGTTTAGTATCAAAAAACACACTTTACCAATTGCTGATTTTCGTAAGCTGCAGAATACTAAAAAACTCTCTCTACCCCAAATTCTCAAACTTACAACAAGAGTAGTCACAGACCCACCTACAATTTAGGACCCATCTCTTTTTTTTTGGTCTTGGTATAACCCCACTTCATCTCACACCTCTCAAATCTACTTTCTTTTTTCTTTTTTCATGATTCCAAATTATCCTCAATCACCTCTCTCATATAACCTCTATAACTATTCATCCACCCTCTTTTATTTAAGTAATAATTTTACCCAAAACCAAACATGTCCCAGAAGAAGAACCCCAATTATTATTTATTTATTTTATTAAAAAAAATAAATAAATAATATTTTTCCTTTGTGTATATGATTCATTCAATTTGGGCACGGGACCTGACCCAATAATAACCAACCTCTTTCCTCTCGATGCCTAAAACCTAGAGCCGCACTTGGTATTATATAATTTACTTTTGTTACCAAATTATCATATCATATACACATCTACATCTTCTCCTCAAAAAATAAATCTATATTTTCTTTTCTTTTCTACATCTAAACCAGTGAGGCATCATCGATCGATTATTAGAGAAAAACGATACAAAACAAAAACAAAATTGTTCACATAAATAAAAACCAATTTCACACCCCACCCCACCCACCACCCCTCCATCATAAACTTCCACATCTCATATTTTGAGGTACATTTTGCAGTTTGCACTACCCTAATTTCTAGTCTTTTTTTTTTTTCCCTTAGCCAAATCTATTATATTTTATATTTTATTTGTCACACGTATTTAATTTTGCAGTCAATTTGGTTATGGTCTTTGACCTAGAAACACATATAACTTGGGTACTTTATGTTTATTATATATAAACAGAAAAAATAAAATTTTCTCATTAGGTGACAGAAAATGACGTACTAGTAATGGAAGGAGGTAAGATCTTACCCCTTTACATCTTTTAAGTGTCGAGGTTATATATTTCATGTACTTTTTTTTTATTTAATTTTAATTTTATGGTTCTGCTACATGCAATTACATTACATGTTTATAATGTTATATACCATGATTTTGGTTAGGGTTTATCTTAATTTTACTAGCTAATGTACAATTATGCAGGGATTTAACCAGTTTATGCAATTGGGTCTTTGTGATTAAGGGTTTTGGGTTTCAATGTAATAATTGTTTAACATTTTGACTCTAATTGGATTTGCATGTTATGTATTCTTGCTGTGTTGGATTTATATCTTCTGGGTCCTTTGATCATTTGATAATTTGATTTATATACCATAACTGGGTGAATAAATTTTTAAATAAAAAAAAGATTTTTTTTTTTGTTGGGTTTTGATGGGTTGTACTTTGAAAGTACGAACATAACATGTCCAACGTGTGAGAGTTGTTAGATACATTTGATTTTGATGCAGTTAACAATTGTTAGCTTTCTGTTTTCCTTGGCAACACAAAATCACAATCTTTACTGTTTCTGTTTGGTTGGATTTTTTGTTTTGTTTCTTGAACAACTGATTTTTTAACCAAAAAAAAAATTATTGGATTTTTTGGACTTAGAGGTTGATTATTTCCTTAAACTTTTAAATTTAAAGATTAATTTTTTAATGCTATTTTTGTTTAAATTTTCGTCACTCTTTGTTGCATTAATAAGCTTGTGAATGCGGTGGATATTGTTAGGCGGAATACCTTCATCCGGGTTCGAACCTGGGGCCTAACAGTTGTGTGTATGAGATTCTCATGCTTGTCACTTCGTCTGCGGACAAAAAAACTAGCGAATTTAACTAAACATAGTTACTAACAGATTATATTTATATTTGCAAGGTGTGTATTTATTTATTCAAAATTTCCATAAACAAATATGTTTTCGACTGAATTAAATTTGTTGCAAATTTATTCTTTTCAAAATTGATGAAAAGATACTGATTTTTTCTTTTAAAATGGTGTTTAATTACTAAAGCTTCTTAGCTATTAAATGATTTATCTCCCATTTGGGAATTAATCAAGAAAATATTGATTATTTTATTGGACTGATTGAAGCAGGGTTTATGTCAATAAATAAGTGGCCAAATGCACGGGTTCGAACCCGCAATTCTCCACTTCTCTGCTAGTAGTGTGTCTGTATTTCGCCGCTAGGCTCACTATATCGATAAAAAGTTACCAAGTTCCTCCCCTGCATGCGCTCAGAACACAATAAATAAATAACAGAATACCTTAAACGTGAATCATATCATATCGTAATTTATAGATAGATTATTTTGTTGAGTTTCACTATTTTGTTATGCGATAAAACATGTATGTACTATCTTGCATATGGTTCTGTTTATTCATTTTAACCGATTCAGACTTTTTTATTCCTGTTATATGAACTTGATAATTCCATTCATTATCGTATGCAGTCATTCAAACTTTGGCTAAAAAAGTATTGTCATTGATAAATAAACTAATTTCATTGTATTTATAGTTAGTAGTAACTATATGAAGATTTTGCTGTAAAAAAAAAAAACTATGATGGGTTTTGTACCAAAAAACCGAAATGAAGCTTCGACAAACATTTTAAATAATCTAGCATGAAATGGAATTGAATAAATCTTGAATAAAATAAAATTTGCTTATTAAACACTGTTTTTTGGATTGGTTCTGCTTCATATTTCGACATAAATGAGTTTTCCATTAAATATTTCACCTATTGAATGCTATATCTTGATGGTTGATTTTCCTTATGGATGTTTATCCAGGGACATCTGGAAATGCCTTATTTCCCTTGCTACCGTATCTAATGGTGATATATATAGTATATAATATGTAATGTATGATGAATGGAAAGTTCAATTCTCAAGTGCACTATTGGTTTGTCCAAAATTTGACTCCCCTTCAAAAGTCAAAACTACGCACGAAGTAGAAAGTTTATTTGAACTTTGATAGAGCTATCATATTTGTGTTCCTCAACAGTCTTGTGAACACTAGGTTCTAACCTTCCCAAATCTCTCAACGGTGGGGGCTTCATGAACTGAGCTGCATTTTTTCATTAGTATTTTTGAATTTGACATACTTGGGCCATTTAGTTTCAATATGTTTTCTTTCTCTTTTATTTTCAGCCTTTATTTATTTTAAATTGAAACTAAAACACCATTTCCAGATTTTTATTAATGGAATGACATTTTCTTGAGCAGAGTGGTGAGATAGGAATTCATCAATCATAGCACGTGTATTGGATCAGATAGCACTGGATTTTAGAGTAGTATCATGGAAGTACTTCCTTGTTCCGGTGTTCAATATGCTGGAGAATCTGATTGTCCTCAACGCGGTTCTGGAACAGCTTTTGTCTATCAGGAAGAACCTAATTGCCCTGAAAATGTTGAACAAGCTAAATTGGCCGACGGTCAACTGAATGGATCATTGCATAACATGCAAGAGTTAGAGATAGAAAGGAGAGATGACGGGTCACAGAATGTTTCTGATTTGTTGACTAATTCAAACTGTCAATGCAATGGAGCTTCATATTGTAACTGTCAAGGGGAAGAACAAAAGAATTACGGTGGTTTCCATGATTTTGATGAAGACATGATAAATGAACGTTACTTAACCTCTGAGAATTCTCTCTCTGTGGTTGATACAATTGAGAGTGAATCACCAAATAACGGTAGGGAAGGAGACTTGTCTTTTTCTGAACCCAAGTGGCTAGAGGGGGATGCATCTGTCGCATTGTGGGTCAAGGTAACCAAATGTTTTTGTTGCCAAAATTTAGTTGTTTACTTTCTCTGGAGTTTTTTTTTATCTTTCTTTTTTCTTTTTTCTGCTGGATGAATGCTATTCTCCTTACAATGTGATGGTTGATTACTCATAACTCAATCCAAAATGCTGTTTATGTACAAAACGTTGAATGTCTCTAATTGGCATGCAATGTGTAATACCTGATCACGAGGAATTATCTATGCTCATGTTTTCTTAATGGCAGTAATGTCCTCTTGTATATTTAGTTTATCAGCTTATAAGATTTTGCCGTTGTTAAGAAAAGGGAAATTAAAATGCAAGCTCAGCTAATTTTCTATTCTTTCTGAATTCTATTTTTTTTTAGTGGAGAGGGAAGTGGCTAGCTGGTATCCGATGTGCAAGGGCTGACTGGCCGTTATCAACTTTGAGAGCAAAACCAACTCATGACCGAAAGAAATATTTTGTCATATTTTTTCCGCATACAAAGATTTATTCTTGGGCAGATATGCTGCTTGTTAGGTCAATCGATGAGTATCCGCATCCTGTTGCATACAAGACTCATCAAGTAGGACTGAAGTTGGTAAAGGACTTAACAGCTGCACGGCGGTTTATAATGCAAAAGCTAGTTGTTGGCATGCTGAACATCGTTGATCAGTTCCATCTTAATGTATGTGATGGTTACACTACTCGCTTTTCTCCTCTTCCTATTTTTTCGGTTTCTATCTATTTTCATTTTTAACTGGAAATTTCTACAATACATGTAGGCTTTGACAGAAACTGCCCGTGATGTGAAAGTCTGGAAGGCATTTGCCATGGAGGCTTCTCGTTGTAATGGTTATTCTGATTTTGGAAGAATGCTTCTAAGGATACACAATGTAAATTCCATTTTCTGATGATAGTTTAGGGAGGATGGGTCATATATCTTTTTGTAGTCTGCAATTTATGTCACTTGAGCAGTATCATGGCTATAAAATTTCCAAGTTCTACTGTTATTTAGTTCTGTATATAAACAAAATGATTATTGTTTCCATGGATTTTTCCTTACAGAGCATCCTGGCGCACTACATAAGTGCTGACTGGTTACAGCATTCTTCTCACTCTTGGGTTGAACGATGTCAGAGTACAAATAGTGCTGAATCGGTAGAACTTCTGAAGGAGGTACCTTATAATTTTGGCTACCCTTGTATATCCTGAAAAAAAAGGTTTATTTATGTTGCATGATCTTTAATCCAAGCATGTCTAATGTGGGGCTTCTTTCCAAAATCTTTATTTGATATCATAATACACATGCAACAATGAATGCACATGCCTCATTTCAAATAGTGATCACAATTTTTGACTGAATGGTTTGATTGATTTGATTTCTTATCCTCTTCAGGAATTGTTTGATTCTATTTTGTGGAATGATGTCAACAATCTCTGGGATTCACCAGTTCAACCAATATTAGGTTCTGAATGGAAAACCTGGAAGCATGATATAATGAAATGGTTCGCGCCATCACCTCCCTTATCTAGCAGCAAAGACACTCCTCGGCAGATTTCTCTTGATCCATACCAAACAAACCTTCAGGTATCTAGAAAAAGGCCTAAACTTGAAGTTCGCCGTGCAGATACACATGCTTCAAAAGTGGAATTCAAGGGTGCAGATCATGCTATTGCTCTTGTGAATGACCCTGGTTTCTTTAAGAATCAGGAGACATTGAGCACATTAGAAGCTGAGGCTTGTAAGCTTGAAAATATTAGAAAGGTATCTATCACAAATGATCTGTCCAGTAACCTGACCGATAAATGGAATAATATTGTAGTTGAGGCTGCTGATTCTGGTTTCATGCATACTAGAGAAAATGAATCAACACCTATAAATGAAATGGCTGGTGTAATATCTGCGGAGCCCGGTAGTAAGAATCGACAATGTATAGCTTTTATTGAAGCCAAGGGAAGACAGTGTGTAAGATGGGCAAATGAGGGAGATGTATACTGTTGTGTGCATTTATCTTCTCGTTTTTTGGCTGGCTCAGCAAATGCTGAAAATTCGGGTCAAATTGATACTCCAATGTGTGATGGTACAACTGTTGTGGGTACTAAATGTAAGCATCGGGCGCTACCTGGATCTTTACACTGTAAGAAGCACCGGCCTTATACTGAAACGGATCAGATCTCAAGTTTACCCCAAAATACTATAAAGAGGAAGCATGGAGAAAATTATACTGGTTCAGAGAACATGTTCAGCAAAGACATGGTTATGGTAAATGTTGAAGCTCCACTGCAAGTGGTTCCAGTGCCATCCATTGCTGGTGATTCAGTACATGGAGAAAGCAACTTGTTTGGGAAGCCAATGCATTCTGAAGAGGGTCATGTTGCAACGGAGGCTCCGAACTGTATAGGTTCTCCTCCATTTGATAATAAGAATCCTTGTAGGGAAGCTCCTAAGCGCTATTCCTTGTACTGCGAGATCCACCTTCCAAGTTGGCTTAAGCGAGCAAGAAATGGGAAGAGTAGAATAGTATCAAAAGAAGTGTACTCAGAACTTTTGAAGGGCTGCAGCTTGTGGGAGCAGAAGGTACATCTGCATGAAGCATGTGAGCTTTTTTATAGGCTATTCAAAAGCATTTTATCACTAAGAAACCAAGTTCCTAAGGATGTCCAATTTCAATGGGCTTTGACTGAAGCCTCTAAAGTTACTGGTGTTGGAGAATTTTTTACAAAGTTGATTCTTAGTGAAAAAGAGAGAATCAAATTGATGTGGGGATTCAATGACGACATGGATGTACCCCCTGTAATAGAAGAACCACAACCTCTCTTGCTCATGCCACCCCCAATTAATCATAGCATCGATAATGAAAATGCCATCAAGTGTAAGATATGCTCCACAGAATTTCCTGATGACCAAGCACTTGGTAACCATTGGATGGACAGTCATAAAAAGGAAGCACAGTGGCTGTTTAGAGGCTATGCATGTGCCATTTGTCTGGATTCTTTTACTAACAAGAAACTACTGGAATCCCATGTTCAGGAGAGACATCACGTGCCATTTGTCGAACAGTGCATGCTTCTCCAATGCATTCCTTGTGGGAGTCATTTTGGAAGTTCTGAACAATTATGGCAGCATGTTTTATCAGCTCATCACGCTGATTTTAAGCCATCAAAAGCTCATGAGCAGCAAGCTTTCTCTACTGGCGAAGGTTCGGTGGTAAAGCATGACCAGGGAAATTCTGCCTCTTTGGAAAATAATTCCAAGACTCCAGGTGGTCCACGGAGGTTAGCTTGCAGGTTTTGTGGGTTGAAATTTGATTTACTACCTGACCTAGGCAGACATCACCAAGCTGCTCATATGGGCCCCAACCTGGTTAGCAACCGTCCTGCTAAGAGGGGAGTTCGCTATTATGCATATAAACTAAAATCTGGCAGACTGAGCCGCCCTAAATTTAAAAAAGGTTTGGCGGCAGCCGCTTCATTGAGGATGAGAAATAAAGCTAATGCCAATTTAAAGCGATGCATTCAGGCATCAAAGTCAATTGGCCTGGAAGAAACAACAACCGTGCAACCTCATGTAACAGAAACAACATATATTAGTGGATTGTCAGAAAATCAATGCTCAGCTGTTGCCAAAATTTTGTTTTCAGAAATTCAGAAAACTAAGCCTCGTCCTAACAATCTTGATATTTTATCAGTTGCTCGCCTTGCTTGCTGCAAAGTTAATCTTGTAGCCTCATTGGAAGAGAAATTTGGAGTTCTGTCTGAAAAGCTCTATTTAAAGGCAGCAAAACTTTGCAGTGAGCGTAATGTTGTTGTGAAATGGCACCATGAGGGGTTTGTTTGTCCAAAAGGTTGTAACTTGTTAAAGGATCAAGTCTTGCACTCTCCTTTAGCATCTCTTCCTAATGGTTTTGTAATACCGAAGTGTGTAAATTTTTCTGATCCTGCGAGTGATGAGTGGGAGGTCGATGAGTTTCACTGCATAATCAATTCTCAAAGTCTAGGTTCACGGAAAAAGGCCGTAGTATTGTGTGATGACATTAGCTTTGGAAAGGAATCAGTTCCTGTTATTTGTGTAGTAGATCAAGAACTTCTACATTCTCTAAATGCTGATGGATCTAATGAACAAGATATTATCTTTTCTAAACCTTGGGATAGCTTCTCCTATGTTACGAAACCAATAATTGATCAATCCCTTGGTCTTGATTCAGAGGTAGTTCATTGTGATTTAATTTGTTCGTTTTGATCAGATTGTAGCCGTAGATGAATATACTTTGTTAACAATAAATGCATATCACATCACGTTTTTTGAGAGATTAGGTTAGAGGTTTTTCTGAAGACATTATTTTTATAATCTAATGTGTGTGTGTGTGTGTGTGTTATATTTTACTAACTTTTTCAAAAATCCTTTTACTTGCAAAAGCTTAAAAAATGTTATACGCTCTGGCCACTCTGTACGTTGCACTTTTAAGTA
This sequence comes from Medicago sativa, assembly GCF_051527215.1. Taxonomy (NCBI): domain Eukaryota; kingdom Viridiplantae; phylum Streptophyta; class Magnoliopsida; order Fabales; family Fabaceae; genus Medicago; species Medicago sativa. The sequence continues at coordinate 10,256,172 of NC_140753.1, forward strand.
ATAGGTGCATCTAATTTTTAAATTGAAGATATAAAATGTAATTCATTTAATCCATCTGTTTGTTTGCAGAGTCCGCAATTGGGATGTGCCTGCTCATATTCATCCTGCTGTCCTGAAACATGTGGTCATGTATACCTTTTTGGTGATGACTATGCGGATGCAAAAGACAGACTTGGGAAGCCAATGCGTGGCAGGTTCCCATATGATCATAACGGTCGATTAATATTGGAGGTAAAATATCTTGATTAATTGTAAACTGCCATTCTATCCAAAATCTGAGCCGAGAATAATATTTAGACCTGTTAAGGTTTACTTGCTTAAGATACTTCAACTGTTCCTTGTATAAAATCTGAGCTGATACTATGTCTATTTTACTAATAAATAAAGTCTTCCTTTTTGTCATTGCAATTTGCAAAATATATATGTATTTTTTTATAGTATTTTTTAATTTGCTGACTCCGTGACTCAGCTTAGGTATCGATAACATCGTCTTGATTTTTGTCTAAGATTTTTTTAGAAATACTTGTTCATTCGAATATTATTATCATCGTATGATTTTGCCTTTATGCTCCCTTCAAAATTTTGTGTATATTCAGAAGATATTTGCTTTTTATTCCTTTACTTACAAACTTTCATTTTTTCTAATACTTTTGTTTTACAAAACTGCAGGAAGGTTACCTTGTCTATGAATGTAACCATATGTGCAGATGCAATAAATCCTGTCCAAACAGAATATTGCAGAACGGAGTGCGGGTCAAATTGGAAGTCTTTAAAACAGAGAAAAAGGTTACTCTTCTTTTGATTAACTTAAATGGTTCATGAGGCTTGTCATATTGACTTTTATGATGTGATTTGTAGGGATGGGGAGTAAGGGCTGGCGAAGCTATTCTGCGCGGAACATTTGTGTGTGAGTACATAGGAGAGGTTTTAGATGTGCAGGAGGCACACAACAGGCGCAAAAGGTTTACATTTCTTCAATATGTAGTTTCTTTAAAACTACTTGTATGTATAAATACATATTTACTGACTTGGTGTATATCAACACCAGATACGGCACAGGGAATTGCAGTTATTTCTATGACATCAATGCTCGTGTTAATGATATGAGCAGATCGATTGAAGAAAAGGCCCAATATGTGATTGATGCTTCTAAAAATGGAAATGTGTCGAGGTTCATCAATCATAGGTAAGCATTTATCTCCTTCACTATTTATCAGTTATGTTGCTGTTGTTGCAGCACGTTTTTGCCTTTTCAATCATCCATGAAACCATGCTACTTTTTGCTATTTTATTTTTTTACTTTTTTATATAATATGCTATAATATCAGGTGTTTGAAATGTGACTGACATTAATATTGTTATCAATATAAGGGTGACTTTTTATGCCCACCTTGTTAAAAGAAATGACTATTATTTGTTTTGATATTTTGCTGGCAACCATTAAAAACACCATGAGAAGAATTTTACTACTATTTCTTTCAAGCAACACCAATTTTATCATTTCTACAGCAAACTTTTTTCGGTAGCAAGTAGCAACTGTTTACTACATTATGATTTATTTAAACACAAAATGTGTTGGTTTGCTCTTACCTTTTGTTGTTATTGTAGCTGCTCGCCCAATCTTGTCAGTCACCAAGTTCTCATAGAGAGCATGGATTGTGAGCGTTCACACATTGGTTTTTATGCAAGTCGAGACGTAAGTGCTCTCCTCTAATCGACTATTTTCTTGATAATGATCCATTGTCTATGATGTTCTACAATTGGTATGGTAGGAGGAAACATTGGATGTGCAACGAGATATTTTTATAAACAGTTGTAGGTCATATAGCTCTATTAGATGTGCAACGAAGATAAAGAAATACTATCTTTGTTCTATATATATATATATATATATATATATATATATATATATTGATGTTTAAGGTTTGTGCATAAAGATTAAGAAATGATAAAACATTTGGACTAAATTATCCTCATCAATTCCCCATTATCTTTCATTTATTGCATTACATATTTCGAAGTTCTTTCTGTCAACTAAGATTATAGTCGAAAGCATTAATTAGACATTACACTTTTAAAACATCAATAGTTTTGAAACAAAAATGAAACATCAAAGACATCAATTCATATGAAATGGTTGGAGTATGTTCCAAGATATCTGCTTGTTGTATCGTGCTTGATGGATAATGAACATCACTTCATATTGTGATTCGCACTTGACTATTTCTTGTAGCTTCATTTGTACTAATAGATTATATTTCACTTTGTTTCTTGTTGACAGATCGCTCTGGGTGAAGAACTGACATATGGATTTCAGTATGAGCTTGTGCCTGGCAAAGGATCTCCATGTTTGTGTGAATCATCCAAATGTAGGGGACGCCTTTACTAGATCCTCAACACCTGCATGTTCTGTTGCAATAATATTTTCAGATTTGTCAATTTGATGCTCAATTTATTAAGATGAAATGAATTCAATCAATTTCCTGAGGCAGGTAACTTGTAAAATAGGCTATAATTGATTGGCCGACTGTCTATAGAAAACTTCATAGGGTTCAAGGGATTTGGATTTTTTGCCGGCCGTGTACTGTGACTCCATCTCTGGTAGAGTAGTTTTAGTAGTTTCTCTTGCTTTATTCGATATTCTTTTCTTGAAGCAAAAGTCCAGCAGAAAACAAAAGAAGTGTCTCTGCAGTTCTGATATGATTTCTCTCTTAAATTTGGATCTATGACTCAATTTCATTAGTAGTGTTGCGGGATTGTAAATATGCTTGCTATATTTGCTCCTCCTTTTCTTTGCTGAGTTACTTATTTGTACAATTAGCTTGCTTGTAAATTGTGTTGCTGAAAGTCCGGTTTGTAATGATGAGTTAGATACAATATAACAATTCAATATGGTATCAGAGCCTATTGATCGGGCAACCACCATTTATATACACGCAACAAACCCAATAGTGTTGGGCATGAAGGGGTGTATAGAAAAGATACGACTTTTTATAAGAGTTTGTAAAGAGTGACACCTCTCAACTTATAAGTTAGCGTTGTTGTTAAACCCAATAAATAGTGTAGCCATCACCATCTTACACAAGGTATGGAAGGGAGACAAGGAGTAGTCATTACTTGTTACTTTAAAAGCCTAGACGTGCATGAAATGGGAAGGCATTCGTGGGTAACACAAACAGAATAACCTTCTGCATGTTGCTATCATCTGCTCTTGACAGCCTTGGGGGGTCCTTTTTACGCAAGTGGCTTTCCAAATCAGACATGGACATGTCTGGAGCATAAATTATAATATCCAAAGAGTCTACTAGAACTGCCATAACATAATTATGATAATTAAAATGTTAACACAAAATCAGGTTGTGTGATTCTATCAAGTATGTCTGGTTAAATAGTAGTCAATTCTTAAGAGTTTAATCTAGTGGTAAAAAGACGGACATTGAATTTGAAGGTTTTGAGTTTGATTATTGCTGCCTTCGGAGGGAGATAAATGATCTTTGATCGTCTTTCATACTTTAGAGTGGGGCATGGCAAGTGCACAAATTATAGAGAAAGATAAATATTTGCACATTCTTAATTAATAGAAGTCCACAAGTCTATTTAAGTCAATTTTACTCAATTTATCTCTTAAAATGCAGCATTCATATGGATTTTGAATTCAATGCTTTACAAACCAAAATACAAAAAGGTTAAGCACGTCTTCCTCACAAAAAAAAAAAAAAGGTTAAACATTTTTTTTTTCTTTCTGAATGATTTCATTTTATCTAAAATATTCATAGTAGAAAGTGGGTGTCTCGTGTCCTCGGGAGCATATCTAAATTGATAGGGATATGCAGGGGTTGAAGTTTGAACTTCGAAATCCTCACTTATTCACTTTAATGGATGAATTTCTAGTCAGTTTGACCAAAGAAGAAAAAAAAAGGTTGCTATACAATATGCCTATTCTATAATTTTATGATCTTTATCGCTACTGCCTTCAGTGCTGCAGTATAAATAGAAGAAAGGAACCCTTCGATATTGGATTAGGGGGGCGGCATTGGACCACTAGTAGAGATGATTGATGAAGAAATATATATGGAGTATGACTATGTGCATAGATAGGCCAAACCAATTTGTCGATGTTTATTTATATAAATTATAAGGTAATTTTGTCATAAAGTTTTGCTATGTTTTAATAATTTTGTAGAATGTAAAATAACAGATGACATAGTAAGTGTAAGACAATACTTGTTAGCACGTGTTAAATGGAGGCATATCAATTGTCATTAGATCGAGATCGAACAATTTAGGTTTAAACGTCTACTCTAATATTTAAAAAAAAAAAATTGAGATACTAAATTTAAAATATAGACCGTCCAATCTCGACCCCACAATCAAATACGCGCTTAAATGTGTAGATTCTTAATAGCACCAAAACCATGATAGAGGGTGTTTTGGTGTGTCCTACTTGCAGTTTTAGCAACATCTATATATTTAATTTTGCTAGTCCTTCAAGTCTCCATCACTCATGCATGCAGCTAGCAGAAAGTGAAACTGAAAACAGCTTTCACAGTCTCTCACAGACAATGAAATAGTATTATCCCCAGGGAATTCAATCTGAAAAGTTTTCAGCTTAACATGAACTTTGGGATAGTAACAGAAATGTGGGGCGAATCATTTCCTTTGTTGGCTTGTGTGGTGTTATTGTTTTAATTTTCAAGTAGCTAGAAATTACAAGTAAAACAATTCAGAAAGTTTATGCTTATAGCACAAAAAGTTCAAATATTTTGAAGGAAACTTGAGATGAAAATGGAAAAAACAAAACTAATAAATGCATATATACCGGAGAAAACGAAAACTACAACTTTTACGGAATAGCGGTTACTCGGCGTGATTTTGCCAAACTCATCGAAATCCTAAACAAGCACTAAATATTTAGCATGTGTTTGGATTCACGTTTAGCACCCCTTTCTCGCGTCCCAATGTATGTTCCACTGTGATAATCATATGTAACAAAATCCAGCTTCTACGTTGATGTGGTTTTTCACCGTATGTTTGGTTGTCGTAGTTGCAAGACCAAACAAACATTTAGTAGAATTAATATTTTGTTCAACTTACTTTTAATCTAAATCCTTCAAAAAAAAATGAATGAATCTAAATATATTTTTTGACTTATGAACTTATATAAACATAAACAGATCTTCGTTCAACTAAATTTTAATCAAAATCAATTTGAGATAGTTTATTCAGAAGAATATCTCTACATATGTGTGAGAATTTATCCTATTAATAATACTCCTTCCGTTCCAAAATATAAACAAAAACTAGTCAACATAAGTTGATGTATTTGATACAAATTTTGAACAAAATACATTAACTTTTGTTGATCAATTTTTGCTTATATTTTGTGACAAAGGGAGTATATACTAGAAAAATACACATATTCTACCTAGTGGTCCTGAAGTGAGTGACTCACGGTGACTGATGATGATTGCTAGATAAATGTGCGCTTTATGAATGAATACACACTGCCGACTTGACGATCATAAATACATCATATTTTTACAACTATATAAAGTGAAAAAAAAAAAAATCAAAAGAGAAAAATAGTCTGCAATTTTTTTTGGATTTATGATTAACATGGACCACACAAATTACAATATTTATAAGCGCAATCATATACAAACACAAAAAAAAAAAAAAAAAAACAGTATTTGTTAAATGACAATCTATAATTTTCGTCTTGTAAAAAAAAATCTATAATTTTCATATGAGTGTAAGGTCAACTCAGTAATATTCAATATATACATTATTTCCCTAGTAACATTAACTCGTCTTTGGATCCTTCTAAAAAAAAAAAAAATTAACATTATTTCCCTAGTAACATCAACTCGTCTTTGGATCCTTCTAAAAAAAAAAAAATTAACTCGTCTTTGGAAAAATTGGATAACTCAATATGTTCAAGTAAAAAAATAAGAAATTAGAGGTCGTATGTTTAAATCCAAACGAAAAGAGAAAAATTAACCTAACATTTATTATTAAAAAAAAAATGCTAGCTCGTCCTTATTAATGCCACCATACCCTTCAAGTTCAACATACACACACGATTGAATGAACCCGACCCAAGACTGAATGAATCAAATCATTGTAAATTGCAAATAAGTGCCTTTTTTAAAACACAACCGGTTTAAAAGTTCTACATTATCCATAAATTATAACCAATTATGAGTCAAGATCTTCTCTATTTTGTATCTTTCATTTATCCATTTGGAGAGATATAGACTCAAAAAATGTTTATGTTTACGAAGATTAATTTTATCCTCCAAAAAAGCCTGACAACAAAGCTTGTTGCCTGCTAGCATTCTTTTCATGTGTAAATAATCATTTAGAAATATCTTTGCTCATAAAATAAAATTTTCATCAGCTTCTTTCCCCACTCAATATGAAACTCATGTTGCACCCATTCAAGACAAACGAACAATTCTATGGTCACCACTCCCTATCATACTCTAGAATACTCTATCTTATTCCTCTTGTCTCTTTTGTGGTTATAGGTTATTATCTTTTTTTTTTAAAAAAAAAAAACATCTCTAAATATGATTATTTTTAAAATTACTCAATATGTCCTAAATGAAGTATATTATAAAGTGACAAATAATTTCAAACATAATATTTATAGTGAGACGAAATGAGTAATGTATCAACAATATGTTATGCATGTTGTTAGGAGTAACGATAAGATTAACTAAACTTCTTATACACATAATTCTTTTTGCTTTTATTCTTTACAAATTAGTATCATATTTTACCTTAAATATTTTTTTTTACATAGGCTTAATTGCATGTTTGATCTCTTATGTTTATTCTAATTTTCAAGTTGGTACCTTATGTTTTAAAAGTTTCAAGTTGTTCCCTTACGTTTTAAAAGTTTCAAGTTGGTACAAAACGTTACTCACGTTGAAATAAGTTAGTCCCTTTCGCGACATGATATTGAGTTTAATAAAACCAAAAAAATAAAAACAATGTTTTAAACTAATTTTCTAAATAAGTTAAGTTCTATCACCCATATTGCCAACCCAAATCTTTAAATATTAAATGACGGAAGGGACTAACTTATTTCAACGTGAGTAATGTTTTGGACCAACTTGAAACTTTTAAAACGTAAGGAACCAACTTGAAATTTTTAAAACACAAGGGACCAACTTAAAAACTAAAATAAACATGAAGGATCAAACATGCAATAAAGTCTTTTACATAATATTGGTTAGATGACACGTTTGATAAGATTCTCATAACACAACAATATGTCTTTTGGATTAGAAAGAGTAAAATCAGATAAGAATGAAGGGAAATATGTCAAATTCAACTTGAATATATTGTAGGACAAACCTTATACAACTTACAAGAGAAGGACTATTGCGAATGGAGGTGCTATGAACTCATTAAACGGTGTGTTTTGAAAAGGAACCAGAATTAGAAAAGTATTTATTTGTGACTTGTGGACGTTCATCGGATGTTTGGTATATAAATGTTGTGTTCAATTGATTGTCTAGTACTCTCATAACCTAACTATCTATTTTTTTTTTTTTACTATAGCTAATGATCTATTTCTTTTATTCTGCTACTTCATGTCATGTGTGATCCCTATGTTGGTAGAAAAAGTCTTACTTTGATTTGAGATTCAGTCTTTTGGCCATCTACGAATCTTTAGATAACATTATAGATTTCATAGGGTTAATAACTTAATATACATATGAAGGTGTAGTTTTGGGAATAGTTCTAGCTAGGGGAAAAGAGTTGAGTCATTGTATGTGATATATTCGTATTACCTTCTTTCCTGTCCTTAAAATTCCTGATACAACACAAATAAAAGACAGAAGGATATTAATTGATTAAAGTAGTATATAGTTATATATTGGTCGTCTTTCTCGTTATCTGAAATATAATCTAACAAGAAGATTGGTTAGTGAATGTTTGGTATCACGGTGAGTATCTTAAAATCATTGTTATTCACCTTGATTTTATAAAAGCTACAAAGTGTAGCTTTTAGAAAACCATGATGGATCACTGTGAATTAGGCATACCAACCATAATACCAAACATAGGCTGAATCCCTTCAAGTCCATATCAAATAGTTTTCACAACTGCTGCACCATGCAACGGCTATAGGGGATCCGACCAGGTCGAGTTAAATAATGCGACATATCTTAACCCAAATTCTTTAACTTGGTATGTGTTTGGTTTGCGACATACCTACCGTGAAACTCAAAAGCTCTAAATTGGAGCATTTCAATTTCGTACATTTGGAGGGATCCCAAATGTGGTTACAAACCCATCATTACTAAAGATGAATGTTCCGAAAAGCAATTTTGATCGTTGCAGTAGAACAACCAGGTAAATTGTAATTGATAAGAATTAATTGGATGTAGCTAATGAAGACTCTCTTTCGTTTTGTTAAATGCAATGTTTCTCAAACAAGAAATATATTAGGTGAGAAGTGCTTGTTGCTTTGCAAGTTCTTGTTTTAGTTTTTAAGAAACACGCTCGGCTTTTGTTTTATACATGTGCAGTGTTTTTTTTTTTATCAAGTGACCTAATGGTTGCAGTGGTAAATGTGGAGAGTGAATAGTCTGGAGTTCAAACTTCAACCCCTACATAATATTGTCCTTGCAATTACCAACTAAAGTGTTTACGGCGCTATAAGCGCAATATATTCCTCTTAATATGTTCTATTCAAACATTAATACACATAACAAAAACTAATTGACAAGTTTGTGGATATGTGGAAATTAGCTAAACACTTCCTAATCAAGGTTTTTAAAATTGCGTTTTAAATCGTTCTTAAGCAACAAATGCCTATTTCTTTTCTTCCATTAGATGGTACAAACGAGAAATGCATATTCTAAATAACCGTTCAACGAGATTGAGGAGTATGCATAGATTTACAATTCATAGCTATTTTTTTATAAATAAAAAAAAAGTAATATCCATTCATAACTCAGCATTCGTCTCATATTAAGTATTTTATTAAGAATCTTTATTTATCTCATATTAGTATTGATTATTTTCCATCAAATCTTATTTGTCTATTAATTATAACTAATAAATTATCGTGTAGTATTCAGTTTATGTCAGTGACCTAAACGGTCAAACGTACAAACCGTAGCACAAATTTATTACTTTTTGAATTAGTGTTCGGGCTCAAGTTGGATTTTCACAAGAGTTTATAATTAGTTGACATTAATGTGAATTATTTTTGCTTATACACGTGTATTCTCTTTTTTATCGTAAAAATAATCAGTTTTTCTTTGGTACAAGGACGTTAGAAGATTGATCTTATTCAAAAGTACAAGGACGTTAGAAGATTGATCTTATTCAAAAGATTAACATAGATATGTTATTCTTGCAACATGACCAAATCAAGTTCTATGATGAGACTAAACTACAAACCTTAAACAATTGAGTACATAAATATGTTGGGAAAATCATGGAAATTAAACAAAAATCATAGAAATTAAACAACCTACTGTACACCTATCGATATTATTGCTAACACATAAGACTACCTTTTTCCATATCTCGTATTACCTTCTTTCCTGTCCTTAAAATTCCTGATACAACACAAATAAAAGACAGAAGGATATTAATTGATTAAAGTACAAAAAATGCTGTGTTTTAATTTGATGCTGCATATTACATAATAAAGCATCTTAAAATTCCTATAATGGAAGAATTTAAATGCTTCCAAAATCTCTAATAGAGAAAGTTATTTTTATCAGGCACATTGCCAGCATGGCGTAACCCTAACGTGAGTGACACGTCACCAGTAGTAGTGGACCCAAACCTAATAAGAGTTGATGATCCAATGTCAGAACCTGTTTCATAATCTTCTGCATCTAAGCTTCCATATCGACACGTGTCATCCATGGCCATTGATCTGTGTGGTGGCAGGTCTGAATCATAGGGTGGAACCACCTCAGAGACGGTGGTGTTGATGGTGGTTGTGGATTGCATTGCTTGGTTTTCTGAGAAGTCTTGCTGTCTATTGATTGCAACTAGTGAAGGGTCGTTTTCAGCTGCATTGATATCAGATCTTTTTTGGGGTGGTGGTGGCTCTGTTGCTGTTGCTGTTGATGTTGGTGGTGTTTGTGTTTGGTGACCACTGTTGTTGCTGTTGCTTTGGTTCATTTCTCTTTCTTCTGCTTCAACCTCTGCTTCATTAAGTTCTTGTTGGTACATCTCTTCTACCATAGGTTTCCACAATCTAACCCTGGCATTTATGAACCAGTTTGATACCTGAAAAAGAAGAAGAAGAAGCAGTCACATTCAAACCATTCAACACAATACACAGATAATTCATACACCGGTGGAGTTTTACAAATCTCATAGCATACAAAATACTAAGAGATATATATGAATAACGGATTTGGAGTGCATTTGATTGAGCGGTCTAAATTTAAAGCAATTTAATTAATGAAAAAAATTGATTTAAATTTGGACCGTCCAATCTTAATGGGTCAGTCTGATCTCTAATCTCTACTGACTGCATGTAATCCAAATCCATATGCATAACACATAGGAGCTGGTTAAATATACTTAGCATTAACCTTAACTAAAGTTAGAATAACAAATCTTGTTCTAGAGTAAGCAAATAAGTCTTGGAATTCTAAAGTAAGCAAATAAATAAACAGTACACGAGTTTAACGATTGAACACGAAGTTCGGCCTATTGCATCCGACACCAAATGACTATTGTTATAGTTTTGTATTACTCAATGTTGTAGATTATAGAATACAAGCTTTTTTAAGCGTTGTGGTCCGGTTTACAAGTTTAGCCTTCAATTATACTCGGGAGCTCGCACCCCTTAATTTTGCCGGTTTTATAATGAGCTAAGCCCAGAAGACGGGCACTCTCATCTCGCTTATTGTGCTTTCAGCTTGAGTCACTACGGTTAAGTGTCTGCTCATTTGTTAGCTAAAATGAGCATGATAACTTAAGTTTGTAATTTCACATAATAATTAACAATTACTATAAGAAAATAAAAAGATACTTGAAAACTTGTTTTTTAGATAATTGATTGTTTATTGCACCATGCTAGACTATGATTAGGCACCAAGGTATCTTCTCTGTGTGTGACTCAAATGAAAGTGAAATGACAAATTAATGTGAATTTGAAACTATTCATCAGCAGTTTGCTTCTACAAAAGGACAATGATTTTAAATGTATAGATGACCTCTTTAAGTCTGGTTCCGGTCCTTCCCCGTATAACTCACCATTGCAGGGTACATGTAGGCCTAAATATAAGGCTAGGAAATTAATTGTAGGCCTTTTTCTTTTTGTTTTATATATTCAACCATTAATTACTCATGACACTATATTATATTATATAGTATATGATGCATGCAAGAAAGTTTCTGGATTTTGGTTTATGTGGAAAGTACACAACGATAGTGATTTAGTACAGAATCCAGATATGTAACGAAAAAAATTAGGAACATAGTATAAAATATCGTTTGAGCTTTGGAGAGTGAGACAAAATTTCCGTCTTTATGAAAATAAGTGCACAAAAACAATGCATTGTCTTATTAACAAATTAATACAAATCTAAGCTTGTATTTCCGTTTGAGGCGATCAAAGTAGATTATGCGAATAATGTACATAATCAAAAAGTGACACTTAAAAAGAAATGAATGGAGTAAAATATATCAAATTTTGTCGAGTACAAGGTTTTTTTGGATGATGAAGTAAAATGTTTAAGCTAAGGTCAAAGAGTATTTGAAGTCCTCAATTTAGACTAAACAAACATCTATGATATATTTATAACTAAGAAAAATGCTAACGCATACTCCAAAGGCACATATTACGCTTTCTTTTAGCCAAAGTTTTAAGGCTCTTAAAACCCTAACTTGGGGTATGGTGGTTGCCTGGGAAGCCAGATCCCCAAACCACACATTTATTTCCCATATTTATGGTTGCCAATTGTATGGTTGGGTGAAGGAAATTGAAATGTGAGAGACAATGTCAAAAAGGAGTAACTGAGATAGTCAAGAGAGTGAGTTAATTGGTTCCAAAACAGCACATTTTTATGTCCCATTTCTTGCTTCACTACTTACATCACTTCATTAAATTTCACAATTAATTATGCCATGAGGTAAATGTTCCAACAAAAATAAAAGTAAGAATTTATCTAAAAAAAACAAATTAGGTATAAAAACCAAACATTGCTTCTTTAAGAAAGACAAAGAAACAAAAGAACCAAAACCCAAAATGATGTAAGTTACATCTGAATTAAATTTACTGCTGGTCCCCCTTTTCATAGTTTCTTTTTTACGTGAATATGTTTATGTGGGCCTTATATGAATTGATTAATTAAAACTATACAGTTTACATGGTTGTCTCTATCTGAATTCTAATGTATACTCTACACTGCATTGTGGAAAGCTAAGAATGAACGAACCTGATTTCGTGATAGCCCAGTTTGTCGTGCCAATAGATGCTTATCTGCATCACTTGGATACCTGAGAAAGAGACCAAAAGAAAATGACATCAAAGTCCTTCCCTTAACCATATAAAGAGACATGAAAGCTTTTTGTACCCTTAACTCTGCTTCAAACATTTCTTTTTTCCTTTCATGGGCGTGACAATCTAAAAGAAAGAAAGAAAGATCTATGTCCTATTGCTGACATAGCAGAAGTAAAGAGGTATCACTGTATACACTGATCATGATCACTGGTCCTATACTTTTTAATCAGTTTATTTATGGCTAATAATATTCATATACACTTTTTTTTTCCCTACCTATTAATAAAATAGATGGTTAATTCAATTTATGATTTAACCATGATTAATTCAACTAAATGATTTGTTATAATTTCACAATTTTGAACGCGCATTGGAAGTTCTGGATTTAAACCCTGACAAATCATAAATGAGTAAATATTAATTTAACAACTACTACCTCTGTCCCAATTTAATTGACACAATTTTGTTTTTCACACATATTAAGAAAAATGTATAAATAAAGGGGAAGGTGGAATATATTGTATTGAGAATGATAAAAGTAGTACTACCTCCGTCCCTATATATAAGACCCTTTTGCTAAAATTACGGGAATTAAGAAAGTGGATATTTGTATTAAAGTTGTTAGTAATTACTATTGTTTTTACAATTTTATCCTTAAGAGAGAGAGTTAATTTATGTTTTCCATATGTTATTTATTGCTAATTGAAGAAAAATATGTATGATAAATAGGGGCATGTATGTAAAGAAATAATTAATGTAGTTGAAAATAGCAAAGAGGTCTTATAAAAAGGGACAAAGAAAATTCTCAAAAGGGTCTTATAATTAGGGACGGAGGTAGTATTATTTAGTGTTATATTGTATTGGGAATGATGAAAGTTGTATTGAAAATTGAAATGGGTCAGTTATTTTAGGACACTTTTTTTTAGAAAATGAGTCAGTTATTCCGGGACGGAGGGAGTACCTATTAATATTTTCATTAAAAAAATAATTTACATGATCTAAATTAAACATTCACTAAACTAAATTATCATAATTTTTTATGTGATCAATCATGTATTGTAGATGAAAGAAAAATTGAAGTGTCCATGATACATTTGTTTATTTATCTATCTAGGTTTTAAATAGTGATAGTGATATTGTTGGATGTTTTGTAGTTTTTATTTTATGAGAATTGGATGTTTTGTAGTTAATGCATTGATTCTATTATGTGAATCTTTTGGCCTTTCTGCTGGTAAGACAACATCAAAGGACACTGTTATATTACTGTTTCTCTAAACGATGTCTTATGGATACGACACATAAATTATGGCTTTTACAATTCTCTCTTTTCTTCTACTCACTTTTTCTTTTCAGAAGCCCTCCCTGCTGCTTTTTTCCTTGTTAATGATCACAGTACCTTAGTATTGTGGGTTACCTTTTTAGTGTAATTTGGCAAATTAAATGAAAAAGATCATTATGGGGGTATTATCTCAGCATCATACCTAGCTAGCTCTACTTTTTGGTTACCTTTTTTGTATTAAAATGGTGTACATATGTATTTCTTGTCTTCTTTTTTGTATTAAAATGGAGCATTTCATTTTACTTAACAGTGTTACATTAGATATCTTTGAAGATTTTATTCAAAAAATAGCCTTTTTTAGCAGTATTAAAAAAATAGCTAGCTTTGATGATTAACTACTAATAGATAGAGTATGATAATCTAATTAATATGGTGAGAATATGAGAGAGAGAGAGATACCGACTTAAAAAAGCCAACGGTGTAGCCTACATCAAGTTCAAACTTACAGCATACTTTCTTTTAAATAAACAAGATTAATAATATTTTAAAAGCCTATTTAGTTAAAAACGTCTAACTAAATACATATAATTTTTTTTTGAAGGGCTTATTTTTTTTTGTGGTGGCCCCCGGACTTTGCATATATTAATGCATTGTCCTTACCAACTGAGTTAAACTCACGAGGACACGACGAACTTATTTAAATAAACATAAATAATATATTTTATTAATATTATATTAAATTTTCTATCTTGTGTAAAATCATAAAAATATTAACTTTTTTAGCAATTTAAACACACCGTCTAGTTTGAGTAAAATGTTAAGGACTTGTTATAAAATATTAGAGAGACTACAAAGGTTTCAAGTGTAAGTAAAAATTAGCCAAAAAATTTAATGATTTGATCCAAATATTGAATCAAATACATCAACTTTTTCTAACTAACTTTGACTTATATTTGAGATAGAGTAAGTAAGAAAACAAGTAATTTTTTTATAATAAAAATTTAGGGTGATGGAATGGTGCCCAATCTAAAATAGGAAAGACCTTCAGACTCAAAAAATATTTACAAAAGTATTTACATTAAGCTCTCTATAAAGGTACTAACGGAGCTCGAACACGTGTAATATTAGTATTTTACTTACCGATTAAGTCGGAGTTTTAGTCTAACATCACTAGAGTAATACAACACTCCCTTTTAACACTTTATATTTAACGCTTCATCATTTACAAGACAAAATTCAGGCAGCATATATCATGTAAAATCAGTTTTCAAAATGGTAAGACCGATCAAATTTGACTTAATATAAAAGAGTGAGTGTTGAAAATATAGAGTCGAGTGATTATTGATATCACTTTCGATGTAAGTATAGTATAAATGGTTGATTAGGGAAAAGACGCGATAACTTACGGGTGTAGAAAATGCTCGAAAAGCCAAGCTCTCAAAACATTGACAGAACGATCAGGCAAGCCTCTTTGTGGTCTCCAAGCTTCTTGATCCATCATACCCATCTGGTGAAATGCTCTTTGTTGTCTTAGGCTTTGTTCAAGTACTTTAAGCCTAGGGGTCTCACCTTTGGTTAAACCTCCTCCTGCACCTTCTTTCTCACCTAGTAACTCACAACTTTGCTTCACTTGTGCTGTTATTGCATCTTTTAGACACCGAAAATGTCGAGACATTGCTTTTTGTGCTAGTGCTGTGTATGGAACTGCTGCTCCAAAACCCATCATCACATCAAATGAGTTCACTACCATTTGCATTTGTTCACAATAGTGATTGTATCTCCTGTCCACCTGTATCAAGTATATTCATTATAAATTATTAACGATGATCGGTAATTAACTAAAGATATCTCTGCATGCAATTGTAAAAACTAATTTAAAGTAACTAAAATTTATTTGAAAGATTAAACATATTTCAATTTATGTTTTTTTCATGTGCATCGGTCAGAAATTAAACTTTCACCAAAAAAAATTGAAGGATTCAAGTATATACAACTTATATCAACAATATAATGATTAAGGAATGATGAAGTATTTAGTTATTTGTTTTAAGAATATCTTGGGTTACCAAATATTTGTTGGTACATATGGTCAACTCTTGTTGCGACTTGGATTCAAGTTTCGACTTTTACAATTGATAGGTTTCAGGTAAATTTCATTGTGGATTTTAAATGGGGTTGATGGTTTCTTTAACATTGTACTCTCTCCGATGACTATTATAAGCAAAATACTGCTTTTTAAATTTATTGAATAAATGATATATATGATCTATATTAATGACCGCATACATCATTCATTCAATAAATCTAAAATGTCGTTTTTTTAGCTTATAATAGAGAACGGATAGAATAAGGGATGAATTTTATTTATAAAAAGTGAAAAGAAAGAAAAGACAGATCATATGTGAATCACTTTCCTGTCAAGTGAGATATCTTAACAAAGGCTTTCACTGTAAAATATTTCTATGATAGGTATATTTGGATACGTAAGGTGGAAATGACATTTGATAACAACTTGCTACGTTACTTATTGATATGGTGAGCCAATATTGAGCAAGTGAGTGAGTGCCTTCTGTTGGAAACAGGAGGAATGTCGCTTCATGATGGACGTATTCTCTTCTCCTAATGGTTAGTACTCTCATTTCATGGTTTTCACCAAACTAAAACAAAACCCAAAATTAATACTATTAAAATACCCACCTCCTACCAATTAAATAGATTGATTAAAAAACTAAAACAAGTTTCAATAAAGTAAGACAAATTCCCCCACCAACTAATCCTATGCAAGGAGGATATTCCTACTGTTCCAGCCGGCTTTTTTCTTTCTCAAATAAAAAAATATACATTCTTTACAAAATATATCAGTTGGTATGGACAATAATATATGCAAGGTCCGGGGTTCGAACCTCGGCCACCACCAAAAAAAGATACCAGCCGGAGAAGAGAACTAATTTATTATTGTTATTTATTTATTTTATTGTTAGTTATTTATTTTTGACAAATTTATTATTTTTTTTGAAGTAACAAATTTATTATTATTTTCCTTCAAAAAAAATTATTATTATTATTAATCAGAATTTTATATTGGTATGCATTGTCAATGTAAAAAGTTTTACGCATGCATCAACCACATCTTACCGCATAAATAATTTTGAAGATATTTTAAAAACTACCATAGCAAAATGTAATATACAATAATTCCATATCTGGTTAGATGCATGGGTAAAAAAAATTTGAACAAAGTTAAGTGTTTTTCATATGGTTCTTCACATAAATTTCATTTTTAATGGTTATAACAAACTTTGAGAAAATTTTGAATTTAAGAATTCATTAGTAGTTATAAATATTTTATATGAAGAATCATACAAAAACACATAAGTTAATGCATCTAAATTGTCTTTTTTGTAAACAGCCATGTATCAATTGAATTCTAAGATGTAGCAAAAACAAAAATATGAATTTTACTCCAAATTGATAAGCACATAAAGATAACTATTTATGAATTAAATAAATATGAAGAAAAATATATGGGGAGGGGGGGGGACCTTGACCCTTGATGAAGAGAGAAGGAGAGAGAGGGAGAGAGATTACATGCCTCATCAAGCATGGAAAGAAGCTTGACCTTCCTTCTTTGATGTTCAATCCTATCAGCAGCTGACAAAGGAAGAGGAGGAGTGTCTTTTGATGAAGAAGAAGGATTAGAATCACCAACATTGGAGGAACAATTGTTAGGGTTTGATGAATTTTGTCTATTGAACTTAGTCTTTTTAATAAACTGACCCCTTCCAACACTGCAAAACTCTTGAAGCAATTCTTGAGTAGGTTTCATATATTTTGAATTTCTTAAAACATTTACTACTACACTTCCATATCCTTGACCTTGATTATGACTTTGTAATAATTGGTATCCATTAATGGTCCCTCCTCCTTGCAATTGTAAATTCAATGCTTGTTGATGATTTAATTTGTACGGATATGATGAAGAAGATGGTCCTCCACTTCCACCTTGAATATTGTAATTATTATACAGAAAACTACCACCATCTCCTCCTCCTCCTCCTCCCATTCGCAATTCTTCCTCGGCTTTTGCAGCTTCCAATGAAGAAGATAATGATAATGAAAGACCTTGAACACCTTGTCCTTCAACAACACCTCCTTCTTGAGTAGTAGTACTATTCCATGTGAATTGTCCAAAATTACCAGAATTTGGAAAACCTTGCAAGGTATTATTAGGAGGGTTAGGGAGTAACATGTGAAGAGTTGAAGAATTTTGATGATGAGGTGGTGGAGGAGAAGATGATGAAGTTGTTGTTTGATGAGATTGAGAAGGGTTCATGAGAAAAAGTTGCATGGCAGCAGCTGAATCAGCTGCTACATGAATGCTTGAAATCTGTTGCTGATGCTGCTGCATCCCTTGTCTGTTATTACCATACCAATCATTTTCTGAACCTGTTGGTTGTGGATGTTGTCTTGAAGAAGAAGAAGACGAAGAACGAAACGTTGCGGTTTCTAACAATTCAGCTGTTGAAGGATCAGCAAAATTAAACATCTCTGATAACATACCTGCTGTTTCATACACACCTCCTCTTTCTTCTCCTTCTCCTTCTGATAAATTCAACCCTTGTAGCAGCCTAACTTTGTCCCTTTGGATCTGCTGCTGCTGCTGTGACGACGATGATCTCTCGAATCCATTCGAGGAGAAGCCGAAGATTGCTTGCTGATAATCTTGGGACATAGAATTTGAAGTTGAACAATCAAAGTTTCTTTGGTTTTGGTGTGTCTTCAAGTAAACAATGGAAGAAGAAGAAGGAAATGGTCCTAGTGTTGCTATTCCCATGTTAAAATCATCTTCTTTTCTCAGCAACTACCACCACCTCCTTATAGTTATTCTCACCTTATTTTATATATATACACCACTGTCCAATAATTCAATTATCATTAATATTCATAGGACAGAAAAGTAACAAAATCCAAAAATAGTGTAAAGATAAATAATTAAATATGTATAGCTAGCTAGGTAGTCTAGTAGAAATTAAGTGAAGAAATAGAAAAATGGTGAATTTTTTTGTTTTCATCAATCATTTTCAAGTTTGCTAAATTGATGATGGATCTGTGTATGTTTGATTAATATATACATGTAGATACAACAGATATATGATATATATGTACCTGTTAGATTTGCAGGGTATGAAAGGATGATGTAAAGCTTTCAGACATCGTTTTCTCTTATGTGGTTTTGGTTGAAAGCTTCCACAGTTTCTCTATCTATCTCTCTCTCTCTCTCCCCTTTCTTTTTCTCTCTATTTGTTGTCTCCTGTCGTCTCTTTCTCTCCTTTTCTTTCTTTCTTTTGTTTCTCTTGGTGGTAAGTGTTTTATTTTGCAATCACCTTCTGGAAAATGAAAATGAAAGTGCAAGTTACACACTACATATTATTAAATCAAAAGTAGAGGCTTTCTAACAACTGTTATTTTATATATAATATATCACCATATACTTGTTTCATATTGGGTGTTAAAAATAGATAAAGACTAAAGAAATTTATAAAGATCAATGATAAAAGAATTATTGTATTTGTGGAAATAAAGTATGAGTGACTAGTCTCACATCGACTAGAGATGGAAGAAACGTATGATATATTAGAGAGATGTTATGTATACCTAATTATTTAAGGTTTTGGATAAAGATGTAATGTCAAAATCTCCTGAAGGGCAATTGGGGTGGTCTAATTTAATTTTTTCAAAAACAAATTTCTTAGAGGTCCGAAAGATTGTTTAATTTAAGTGTGAATGATGATTCATATAGCTAACACTTTAAGGTTTTGTCAATAATGACTCATATACTTAACATCTTGCTCCCTCCGTAACAAAATTGGGTCAATAAAAATTGATGTATTTAGTCCAAATTTGAACCAAATAATACATCAATTATTTGGACTCAATTTTGCTTATATTTTACGAATGAGGTAATGTTTTGCAAAAGGATGTGGAGTCAAGATCCTAGACGTTTCTCAGACTCTCCAATAATATGTTTGATTCTATTTTTTTTACTACAAATGTTTGATTCTAATTTTGGATAATAAAAAAAATTGATTCTAAAGATGTAATTTTTTTTTTTTTTTTTTTGCATTTTTGTCACAGCAAATCAATATGGTTTTGTAAATGTTACGCTAAGTGGAATTTATTTTCCCATGTTTGTATGCTCTCAGGGGCGAACCTATTTATATTCAAGGGGTAGCTTCGTCTACCCCAAAAAATATTTTTTCTTTGACTAAGTTAATATATTTTGTAATTAGCTACTCCAATAATATATATTTAGCTACCCGAAAAGAGTTTATTTGTCAAAAATTGGTAGAAATAGGAAATCTAAAATATATCCACATCTTTAATAGATGTATTCCGTATTATTTTGACACTTAATCTCTTAAACAACTACAAAGAAAACTTAATTAGCAATAAAAATTGTCAAAAAACAGTTAAAATATATTTTATTTCATTTATTTAGTTTTTTAGCTTTGATCCCCTTGTGAAAAAATAGCTAGCTTTGGTGCCGTTTGCTCTCAAGTAAAATTTATTTTGTCTTCAAAATTAATTTCAACAAGAATTTAAAATTTGTAATATTTGCCTCTTGTATTGATTTTTAGCTTCACTTATATTTGAATATAAAAATTATATTCAAATATAAATCACTTCACTTGCAATTTACCTTTAATAAAATTAATTTTAAAGAACCAAATTTACCTTTAATAAAACTAAAAACACAATAAAATTAATTTTAAAGAACCAAATTTACCTTTAATAAAACTAAAAACACAAGTAGACCCGATATAAAAAAAATTAATATCATACTAGACTCTATCTATTAGGTCTATTCACTAAATTATCCTCCATCAAACCCAACAATACTAAAAGGAGTGAGAAAGATAACAGAGAGAAAAAGAAAGTGATCGCTATCCTCTTTCTTCTTCGGTCTTCACCTCTTCCTTTTGTTTTTTCCCCACCAATAATGTCCTTTTATATTTGCTTTAATTTTTTTTTTTATCTTTATATGCTTATTATTCAATTTGACACAAACGTATATGTTAACAACATAAATGGTAAAAAAATATTGTTGGAGGAAAACTTTCCCAAGTTGGTCCCCCAAATACCTAGATGGAAATTAAAAATACTATTTCAACATTTACTTTTTTATTGAGTGAAAAATGTAGATTATATATTTTGAAAATAATTTTTTCAAAAAAAAAAAAATTGAAAATAATTCTTTCATAAAGTAATATAACTCATATAAATTTCATCTAATACATAGGTGGGTATTAGAGAAAACGTAACAAAAAGAGAATATTCATACCACTTATTATCTATAACATGGTCCCTTAAAAAAATTGTACTACCTAGAAGAAATATTCATCGCTTGCAATGAGGGTAATTACTTTATCTGGTCTACACAACTAAATTACAAACATAATAATTGTTGCAATTGCAAGTCAAAGAAAGGAAGGGAATAACGTTTTCGGCAAATGATGATTACAAGGAATTTTAACATAAACAGACTACACATTTGGATACTACTATCATAGTTCTTTGGTCTTTAAAAATAATGCACGCGTGACGTATTTACATTTATAAAAGATAAATAAAATACACAAATGCTGATTTGCTATGCTATTGCAAAGGAATTTCCATATGGTTACTCGTACAGAAGCTTCTTGGTGCAATCCTTATACGTAAAATAATCATGTAGGAAGTTTCCATCGCCGTCTTGCAACGACTAATCTTTGTCGGAGAACCTTTGAAAAATATAAGGTGGATTCTCCCATTCCGACCGAATTTTTTTTGGTACACATGAGTCGAAAATCAAACTCCTAACCACATAATTATAATCATAGTCTCTTATCACTTAGACCAAATCATTTGTTGGTAACTTGATTAGCTTTTATATTTATGGTGTTAGGAAATTAGCACAATATGTCATCCCTTTTTGGCTTTTATGTCATTTGAATACGTCCTTTGGAAACCAACGCAAACTACCGAATAAATAAATAAGTAAATAAATAAAAATAAAGTACAAGGTCATCCCAATTATCCAAACTACCACCATCTTTTAGACATGTTGCAATGGCCACCATGCCATGATTAATCATTGCGTATTTATTGAGCTCAGCCCCTTTAGTTGGTAAGGTCATTTAGGTCATATGAGCTGCTATAAATTCACTAATTAGCTAGTTAACTTAAGTAAAGTAAGATTAGGAAAGATAACTTACTTTTAGAAATAAATAGTGTTGCACGAAGTTGATCGATGGCACGTACGGGTTATTGGATGAGCAAAACAAACAAGTTATGCTTGTGTGGGAGAAATAGGGGTTTGGTTTGTGTGGAGACAGCACATTCGAACCTTTCGAACTTGTTGGATAATCCAATTTTTAAGTTAGAATTTAAGATTTATGAATAACTTAAACATGAACTTAAAATCTAGACCATTCGATTAAAATCAAATAATCTAAATGTATTGACTGCATGTAGTCAGACTATACTAAATACTAAATCCAATACATATAAGGTATGAAAAATACTCAAAATTGTGGTTTGAACCTATCACCACGATCATGTTCATTTTCCCTTTTGGTCTATAAAAAATAATTTATATAAGAAAAATGCATAAAAATATGATACTTGATAATACATTTTTGAAAAAGATATATAGAAAAGTGGACTATTATCATTTGTAACTTCTATCAAAAAAATATTATCATTTGTAACTATTACATGTTTTTTTTTTTTGAGGGAGTAACTATTACATGTTATTTGTACCAAAAAAAAAACTATTGCATGTTATCACGTAGGTTTAGTAAAAAAAAAAACAATTTCACGTAGGATTCTTACTTTTCTTGTCAAATTTTTCTCGTAACAAGCCTTTTCCTTTATTTTTACAAGTGTTTATAATGTCATACCTTTTTTACTAATGAATATATTAAGGGTTAAATATCGTATAAAAAAATACTATTGAAGGTTAAAATGTATATAGTATTTATATTTATTTTCCATTTAAGCTCATAAAATATTAACTTATATAATTCTTAAAGGTATAATCATCTTCAACATTATTTTATATTAAGTTATAATAAAGTGAAATAATAAAAATTTAAAAATAAGTTATAAAAACATATCATAAATTTATTTTTAATATTATCTATAAATGCATTATTAACTTTTTAGAAAGTAAAAAAATATTTTTTACTTCTCCAAACTTTTATATAATATATCTATTTTAATATCTATATATAAGTAAAATTTTGCACACTTAATTATGATCCTCTCTTATAAAATTTCAATAATGATAAATGCACAAAATATTTTTGCCATTACAAGTAATATTTTATTATTATTACAACGACCTACAAATATCGTTATTACATCTATATTTTTGCCAACAAGCTAGTTAATTGTCGTTGGAAAAAGTCACTACCAATGTCTTTATTCTTGTAGTATATATGTACTAATAACCATATTTAGTTTTTTTTTTTTCTTTCAAAAACAACTAAACAGTCAATAATGATAATAAAATCTCATATATCTTAACCATTACAATCAATGGTAAAGACAAAATGGACTTTTCTGAAAATATATTATTAGTGTTTTTAAAAATACGGGGTTTTATTGCATGATGTATACAAGCATAACGTGTTTCACATCACCTATACATAAGATCTTTTTGCTCACAAGACTTAAAAGAATGTGATATAAAAAATAATATGGTTGAAAAATCAATAGCCTAGGCAGCGATTACTTTATGTGTACATATACAAAGCAAAATAAAATAGCATGATTTGAATATTTTTCCTAACACGTATACTAATATATCATCAGTCACTGACGTGTACACAAACAACCTTAAATATAAATAGATTTCCACAATAATACATATATAACTCAATTATTCTCGTAAACATAACTTAGTTGGTAGGGATATTACAGTATATAATGACTAGATTTAATACATATATAACTCAATTATTCTCGTACACATAACTTAGTTGGCAGAGATATTGCAGTATATAATGACTGGATTCGAACACAAATTTTCTCACCTAATCACCTTGAACGATGAAATTCTGACCACCAAACTACTTTAAAAAAAAAAAAAACTTACTCATACCCCTGTTGCATATGGCCATATAGACTATACTATAAATACATAGAAACCGTCAAATCCAGATCATTTGTTTCCTTATGGCTAGTATTAATCATACCTAGTTTTATACTAATTTTTTTTGACGGAATACAAAGTTTTATGATTACCAATTAAGGATAACTGACGTTCGTTTACAATAAGGAATTTGGACGGAAATGTAGAAAAGGGGGAATGGTCTTCTTTGAGATGTGACTATAGCAACTAACTAGCTATGCTTAACTTAGCTTGAGCAATCTTAAGACTCCAATTTGCACCTCATTACTCAAACACTCAATTGAGAAGGGGAAACGAACGATTCACTTTGCTTTTCTTTTTCCAAGTACAAACTTAAGGACAATTGACAGCTCAACACTCTTCTCATTTCATACATATGATGATGTGATACAACTAGAGAGAATTTCATTGATTTATATTTCAAATTCTAAAAATATAAGAAGTAAATAGTATCTTCATCCTCGAATATGTTAAACGTGTTAGGCTAATAAGAGCTTAAGTCTCAGATGAGTCACTAATTAAGCAAATTACTTGAAGTGCAAGTAATCAATAATTTGTTAATTAGTGCTTGAAGTTGGCTATAAATAAGCCTCCCTTCTATCAATAATAGAATAAATCATTTTGGCTTAAATTTAATTTTGGTCCTCCTATTTTAACTTAGTCGAAATTTTAGTCCCCTCATTTTCAAAACCACTGTTTTAGTCCCTCTATTTTGCATTTTTTTTTGGGATTTTTTTAGTCCCTCATCACATTTGATGATTTGTCACTTACATTATTGACGTGTTAGTGACGTGTCGGTGTGTGTTGGTAATTCAGTTTCCATATCATTAATAACATTTCCGTGTCATTTGTAAAAATTAAAGAAACTAATTAAGTTAAAAAAAGAATTAAAAGAATAAAAATTAATATGAATCAAAACAATAAAATTGACAGACCCTAAATCCAATTTTGCCACAAATCAGATTCTAATCAGTTGGAGGATCAAGAAACGCAACCCTTCTTAGAGAACTAAGCAGTGATTAACAAATTAGAGAAACAAGAATGTAACAATCTTCATACCAGTATATGAACGACCCAACTAATAATGGCAAATCAAAGGAGTGGACATGGCATGAAAATAAAATCTTTGAGACCAATCTCTTAGATCAGAGGTGGTTATAGAGAGTGTCGGCGGCGGCGGCAGAGAATATGGTGGTGAAAGGAGGTTATTGGTGGTGTGTTGTGGTTGTTATGTGTTGGTTCACGAGTGGGCCAAAGGTGGTTTGTCGTGTTTGTAGTGGTGTCTGTTTGAAGGTGTGGTGATATAAAATTTGGACTCAGATCTGGCATCGATCAAGAAGGGATGGTAGACGTTGCTTATGTAGGGAGGTGGAGGTTTTAATGGTGTTTTTAGGGGTGGTGGTGAACTTTGGAAGTAGTGAGTTTTGGTAGTGGTGTTTATGTTGTTGGATGCCTCTGTTTTGGGTCATATTGTCATCGCTAGCTCTTGTTGTGTTTGAGTGGCAGATTTAGGTGGTTTTTCGTATTGTTGGCGTTGATTTTCGTGGTTCGTGGTGGTAGATTTGGATGGTTTTTATGGGTGTTTGTGTTGGTTTTCATGGTAGATCTCATGGTGGTTATGGCATGATGGTGGTGGCTCATGGTGGTTTTGTGGTGGCAGATTTGAATTGGGGTGGAAGTGATGGTGGAGATGGTGGTGAGGCAAGTCTCGGGTTTGGTGGTAAGAGAAGGTGATGGTGGTGGTTTTGGTACTATAGCTACGGCAATTTTGTTCCTTGCGGGTGCTGAGTTTGTTGCTATTAGAAAAACATAGGTGGTCCAGTGTTTTTGTGTGGTGGTTGTTTTCTTTGTATTTTGCTACTTTATGAATCATATTCTAGCATTACTTGTGCTGGTTAGGATTCATTGTGATTTTAATAAATTCCATTTTAGCTTCTTCAAAAAAAAAAGAATATCTTGAGGGAGAACAAGAAGGTCAATGGGGAAATTTGGCTCTTGTTTGTGGTGGAGCATCAACTGAAGTAAAAGAACAATATAAGGCATTGTTGCATGACTTGACACTCATTGAGGAAGGTTTTATCGATTTTCCAACCGACTCAGAAGATTTTATTTCAAAAGCCAATGCTTCAATCGATGAGAATCTGATTTGGGGAAAAAACCGGATTTAGGGTTTGTCAATTTTATTGTCTTGATTCATTTTAATTTTATTCTTTTAATTCTTATTTAAATTAATTAGTTTTTTAATTTTTATAAATGACATGGAAATGCTATTAATGATATGGAAACTGAATTAGCCATCACACGCTAACACGTCATTAATGAAGTGACAAATCATCAAATGTTATGAAGGACTAAAAAAATCTCAAAAAATGCATAATAGAGGGACTAAAATAGTGATTTGAAAATGAGGGGACTAAAATTTCGATTGAATTAAAATAGGGGGACCAAAATTGCATTTAAGCCAATCATTTTTACATCCAACAAAATGGAATATGTTAAACATTATCATTATAGTCACATCCTCAAATATGTTTTTTATTAGTTAAATTTAATCATCAAATATGTCTTTTATTATTATTAATTAGTTTCATCCTCAATTTTTTTTTATTAGTAATCAATTTATTCTTGAGAAATAACTAAAGAAAATAGACGCAAAATGTATTTAGTATTTTCAAATATTTACCAACTACAATTGTATCTCTATCTTTAATATGAATCTCTCAAAAATGGTCCAAAGATAGACTTTTACTATTTTTTGTAAAAAAAAAGTTAAATTTTATAATAATAATAATAATAAGGCTTAATTACTCTTTTGGTACCTTAACTTATTTTTTGGTTTCGTTTTGGTCCCTTAAGTTATTAACGTTATAATTTGGTCCCTTAACTTACTTTTTGGTTTCGTTTTGGTCCCTTAACTATTAAAAGTTTCGTTTTGGTCCCTTAACTTATTTTTTTGTTTCGATTTGGTCCCTTAACTTATTTTTTGGTTTCTTTTGGTCCCTTAACTTATTTTTTGGTTTCGTTTTGGTCCCTTAACTCTAATACATTCATCCTAATGTAAAGGACCAAAGTGGTTGACGGAGGAAGAGTTAAGGGACCAAAACGAAAGCAAAAAATAAGTCAAGGGACCAAAACGAAACCAAAAAATAAGTTAAGGGACCAAAACGAAACTTTTAATAGTTAAGGGACCAAAACGAAACCAAAAAGTAACTTAAGGGACCAAATTGTAACGTTAATAACTTTTGGGACCAAAATGTAACCAACAAATAACTTAAGGGACCAAATCATTAATTAAGCCTAATAATAATAAATAAATAAAATATATTTAATATTTTGAAAATTTTTACTAAAAATGGTAAGAGCCGTATTCTAAAAAATCACTTATAAACCCCATTTTTTAGATGTTCGTATTTGACAAACCCAAACTACAAATAACATAATCACACACATTTAGGCTTTGTTTTGAAGTTAAGAGGGCATGAGAAGGGACTTCGTGGGGAGGAGAGGGAAAGAGAGAAAAATATTCACCTTAATTAAGAGAGTGATTTTGAAGAAAATGATGAGAAAATACTTATAATTAATACATTTTAAAATTTGAGATTATTATAAAGAGATAAAAAGATTTGAAGGACTTGTTTAAGCTCTTCAAATTTGTAAAACGCTGGTGAGTATCATTTTATCTTAAGCATTGGTTTTTATCAAGTGGGGGTTATTTTGTATGCTTACTAGTAGTACCATTTTTATCAAGTTTGATCACTTTTATGTGCACACACATTTTTAAATATCACGTTTTGAGTTGCAAGTGCCGCACTAAATTTGGAAAGTTAGAAACCACCCCTTTGTTTTAGGTTGTTAATCATTTAAAACATAAAGGCCCACACAACATTGAACCGTCCTTAATGTTTGTCTTTTTGGTGTCATTATACGTTTTTGTTTGAGAAACATATTATATTTTAAAAATGGTACTAGTAAAATATGTAAGAGAAATGATATTTTGACAACCATTTTTTGACAACTTTTGAACAACTTTCTCTTTCATACTCACATGATGTTGTTATCCTCTCTCTTCCTTTCTCTCTCTCCATTGTTTTTGACCAATAAGAAGTGAGAAAAACAAGGTTGTCAACAAAGTTGTCATCAAATGAATGTCAAAATATCATACTCACATGATGTTGTTATCCTCTCTCTTCCTTTTTCTCTCTCCATTGTTTTTGACCAATAAGAAGTGAGAAAAACAAGGTTGTCAACAAAGTTGTCATCAAATGAATGTCAAAATATCATTACTCAATATGTAATTGTCTTTTTGGTGTCGTTATACTTGTTTTTTCTTTAAAGAATCTATAGTTTCCAAATTCACACACATTGTAAGTACTCAAAAATGGAAAATTGCAAATTCTAACATACACCTCAACATATCCATCGTTCATACAAATGGGATCCAAAGCTCATTTCTTTTCCTTTCTTTCTATATTGTTTTTGTCCAATATAAATAGAAAATAAAAGGTTGTTCTAGAAATTGTCATTAAAATAGTTGTACAAACACCTTTCTCGTATAAAATTTCAACATACACCATTATATCTTAACATAACATAGGTTTTTTTTTAAGGAATCTTAACATTTGTTTTTATTTGCTAAAATTATCTAATATATAAACTTTACATATGTGATATAGCCCTTACCTACTGATGTAAAGGCCTAACTAAAATTAATTGTCTGTAAATATAGCGGAAAACCTAAACCTTCAGATATCCTACGATGTTAAGCAACCAAAACCTTGCCGTTTTGCTTTAAAATTAAGCCTCGTGGCTCTCCTACATCACCTAACCTTAGTCTCGTCTAGTTTCCCTCGTTATTGGTTGAAAAGGTTTAAATCCATTTAGCTAATTTGAATATATATACACACTTTAATGAGTAAATCGTAGGGAAAATAAACTATTGTTTAATATATCTTTCTATAAGCAGATTTTTGTTTATATAGAGTACAAGAGTGTTGTGAAAGTGACTCAAAATTGGAGTTTGGAGGCCAAAATTGATGTTTGCTGAAAGTACAAATCGGTGGCCGATTTGGAAAATCGGTGGCCGATTTTGGCTGCCTTTTGGGAGGTTTTCTGTTCGGGAAAAATCGGTGGCCGATTTGGAAAATCGGTGGCCGATTTGGAAAATCGGTGGCCGATTTCGCGTGCTGTTATTTTTCAGAAACGTATTTTTGGGCCAGATTTGTTACAATTTTATGGGAGTTTCTTTTACTATAAATATAGGCCTTGTATCAGACTATTTTGAGAGAGATAGAGGGGGCTGAAACAAGGGTTTAGAAATCAAACTAGGGTTTGTATAGAGTTTGTCTCTTGGCAACAAACTAGGGTTTGAAGGTTGATTCACCTTGGGAAACACTATTAGGATTGAGTCTCTTGGTTACGGGAAGAGGCTGGGATTTGGGTAGAATTAGGCGAGAGACTTATTCTTGTAACCCATTGAAATCTCTTTTGTAACGTTACTCATCATATAGTGGAACGGAGGGCTGCTCTCTCCCCCAGACTAGGTCAATTTGGACCGAACTGGGTAAACAGATTCTTTTGTGTTCTCTCTGCTTTTCTCTCGCTGTTTTTCTACTTTTGCTTGTTTAATTGCAATTCACTTTGATATTGGTTGCTTAATTATCCCTTGCTCCACACATCAAGTTGTTATTGGTGTGAGTTTTTCATCGAATCCGCAACAATTGGCGCCCACCGTGGGGCAAAGGTCAAAGGATAATCAAGTATCATGGGTTCAAAGTGGGATATTGAGAAGTTTACCGGCGATAACGATTTTGGGTTATGGAAGGTAAAGATGGAAGCGGTCTTAATACAGCAGAAGTGTGAGAAAGCTTTGAAGGGTGAAGGTTCGTTACCGGTCACCATGACACGAGCGGAGAAGACCGAGATGGTGGACAAGGCCAGGAGTGCCATTGTCTTGTGCCTCGGAGATAAAGTTTTGAGAGAAGTAGCAAAGGAACCAACCGCGGCATCGATGTGGGCAAAGTTGGAATCTTTGTATATGACAAAGTCTTTGGCTCATCGGCAATTCCTAAAGCAACAACTCTACTCATTCAAGATGGTGGAGTCAAAGGCCATCATGGAGCAACTTACGGAGTTCAACAAAATCCTTGATGACTTGGAGAATATTGAGGTGAATCTTGAGGATGAAGATAAAGCTATACTCTTGTTGTGTGCTCTACCTAGATCTTTTGAATCGTTTAAAGATACCATGCTCTATGGAAAAGAAGGCACTGTTACCTTGGAAGAAGTTCAAGCAGCTTTGAGAACCAAGGAGTTGACTAAGTCGAAGGACTTGAGAGTTGATGAAAACGGGAAAGGCCTAAGTGTTTCAAGAGGGAATGGTGGAGGTAGAGGTAACCGAGGAAAGAGTAGTAACAAGACAAAGTTTAAATGCTTTAAGTGTAACAAGATGGGTCACTTCAAGAAGGATTGTCCGGAGATTAATGGTAATTCCGTACAAATTGTCTCTGAGGGTTATGAGGATGCAGGTGCTTTGATGGTGTGCTGTTTGGAGGATGAAGGTGATGTTTCTCACCTTGGGGGTGATGCCTGGTAGAGCGGTGGTCGTCTGGAGAGACGTTAAACACTCAACATCAGCCTGGAGAGGCGGTGGTAAGAATACTCATGATCTACCGGTTGAGGTGGAGGTTCAAGGAAGACATAGTGGGATGTACTCATTTGCTAGTTGAGAGGTTGGAAGCTCAGCTTTAGGTGGAGTTGAACACACCGGGAGTGGTACGACTATGGAGGACCTTGGGTGCTATGCTCTAGTGGTGAGCAAGGGTTTTCTTCATGAAGACGGAAGGCATTCCGGAGGTTGAAGAATGTATAGCACGGCTTGTGGAATTACCCTAAAAGTCCAAGGGTGATTGGATGCAAGGTGATCTTCAAGGAAGCGGGAGATGTCTCGTATTGAAGAGGTATGGTGTAGTCTTGTAGAACTACCTGAAATTCCTAGTGTAGTTTGGATACAAGGATCTTCGAGAAGGCGGAAGACATTCCGATGGCTGAAGAGATTAGGGTGCAAACTTGTGGAGCTACTTGGTGTAGTGGGAAGCAAGGGAAAGAGCAGCAAGGTGTTGATGTTAAATGGGCATCATCACTAATTTGGAGTCAAGGTGGAGATTGTTGTGAAAGTGACTCAAAATTGGAGTTTGGAGGCCAAAATTGATGTTTGCTGAAAGTACAAATCGGTGGCCGATTTTGGCTGCCTTTTGGGAGGTTTTCTGTTCGGGAAAAATCGGTGGCCGATTTGGAAAATCGGTGGCCGATTTCGCGTGCTGTTATTTTTCAGAAACGTATTTTTGGGCCAGATTTGTTACAATTTTATGGGAGTTTCTTTTACTATAAATATAGGCCTTGTATCAGACTATTTTGAGAGAGATAGAGGGGGCTGAAACAAGGGTTTAGAAATCAAACTAGGGTTTGTATAGAGTTTGTCTCTTGGCAACAAACTAGGGTTTGAAGGTTGATTCACCTTGGGAAACACTATTAGGATTGAGTCTCTTGGTTACGGGAAGAGGCTGGGATTTGGGTAGAATTAGGCGGGAGACTTATTCTTGTAACCCATTGAAATCTCTTTTGTAACGTTACTCATCATATAGTGGAACGGAGGGCTGCTCTCTCCCCCAGACTAGGTCAATTTGGACCGAACTGGGTAAACAGATTCTTTTGTGTTCTCTCTGCTTTTCTCTCGCTGTTTTTCTACTTTTGCTTGTTTAATTGCAATTCACTTTGATATTGGTTGCTTAATTATCCCTTGCTCCACACATCAAGTTGTTATTGGTGTGAGTTTTTCATCGAATCCGCAACAAAGAGGTTTCACAATCGGGTACAATAAAACTTTGAGACTATGGTCTCCAAAATGAAGTTCATATCACAAAAGACTATGAGGTTGACATTTGATGTGTTGGATGCGGCCTCATGAAATCAAACTTGTAATATTCATCTTCAATATTTAAAACAACGGTTTGGTACTCTACCCATAAAAACAAACACCCTAAATCAAGAATTATGATGAAGAGGGTTTGGAAACCATTTAAAATACATATAAGGCCCCTTGTTCTAACAAGATGCCACATCAAAAAGGTTAATTTAATCGCATTTACAATATCTTCCACCTATGTGTTCCTACGAGAGAAAAATAACCTCGTTTTGAACCTCTCAAATCTTCCAAATTTTTACTTACCAAATAAGTTACCTCTTTCTGATGTTTTTTATTGCAAGAAGATGAAAAATTATTGAGAAGAGAGACAACATTTTCAGATAAAATGACTCTCATTATGATCCACTTAAAAATCTTATATCAAACAGGTAAAAGTAAACCTACAAAACAAGTCGTCCTCCATTTAAGTTTCCATAAGTAGGAAGTCTTCCAAGAATAAGTTGCCTAGAAAAAATTTGAATCTTTTGAGGTGCAAAGCTAGTTTAAATTCCCCTCAAACCCCCTTTGACAAGCGACACTCAAAGAAAAAGAAGAAATAAGTTTATCACTCAAACTAACATATAAAGATTTAACCATATTTTTTTGTGAGGTTTCAAGCACCCAAATCTACTTGTCCGTCTTGTTTTTTACCGTATTGTAGGCTAAAATGTTGTTTAGCTTACGCTTAAAAGGTAAGTTCTAACAGCTAGATTATTTTGCCAAAAAAATTACAAAATTATCCTTGCATTTAATTACATATTTTAACGAGTATATAGAAAATGAATAGTAAATGCATCTAGAAATTTGCATAGGATCTAATATTTCGAAAAAAAACTAATTTTCTAAAAGATCTTATAATTACAAACGAAAAGAGTATAAAATACTCTTATTATCTGTTTGATAGGGAACTTTTGAAAGTTTTAGAAGGGAGGATTTTGAAGGATTAAGTCTATATTTTGATATATTATTTGATATTTTATAAAAATTAAAAAAACATCAAGACAAATGATCATATAATAGTTTAATCACATTAAATTAATTTATTTAAAAAAACATTTTATAATATTCATAACTTTTTTTATATTAAAATACTCTCCCCTCTTAAACTCGATCTCCATCCAGACATACCCTTAACCTTAATTCTTATGTTATGCGAATTCTATAGTGTGCCTAAATAGTAAGGGACTTTATCTCACAAGCCCTAATCGATGTACAGTATGAATTAGTTCTACATGCAATCTGGCATGAGATAAACAAGACACTAGGAAAATGCCAAAGGGTTATTTGGAAACTTCGGACACTAAACAATTCCTCTAGCATAAACATAAGACACTATAAAGATTCTAACCTATATAGATACCACCATGCCTGTATCTTAATCTGATGGGGTATTGTTCTCGGGATCAGAGAAACAAACCTATTTGTCCTTCCTAATTAGATGGTCATTTTCTCTGAGATGATTACATTAGGCATTAGCTAAGGGACCAAGATTCTCATTATCTAATTTGATTCTACATACTAATTTTTTAAATGCTAACACAGCTTTTAAAATACTTAAAGCATTTCAAAATTTGTTAGACCGAATGCTATGAAATGAGTCCAAACTTCATATCGAATGAGAGAAAGGTTGAAAATGTGTTTATATGTCCAACACAATTTTGGACGGTGGATAATCTAACATCTTACAATCCGATTTTACAATGATTGGAGTAGATCCAACTTCACATATTAAGAATATATAAGCTATTTTTTTCACATCTTTAATTTGACTTTTAGAATAAGAATAAATACATAAATAAATAAAATAGCATTTATAATTATGGGTGTGGTGATTGCAGGGATTGGGAGGCCTTATAAGCATGGACCCATATGGAAAATGACTTGATATTATTGAAAGCATAGCAATTGTGATGACGAAAAACAGTACTGTGATACACTATACTATATATGAAATAAAATGAATATGTTATATAATAAGAATGTGGTCCTAAACTTGATCGTGTAAGGGGGTCCAGGTGGCACGGCC
Organism: Medicago sativa; assembly: GCF_051527215.1. Lineage (NCBI taxonomy): Eukaryota > Viridiplantae > Streptophyta > Magnoliopsida > Fabales > Fabaceae > Medicago > Medicago sativa. The sequence goes on from NC_140753.1 coordinate 10,290,113, forward strand.
GCCGGCAACAGGGGTGTCCACAGCCAAGTGGGAGGTGTGGTCCAAAAGAAATGAACTGTGCTTATAACGTGACACGTGACACAAAAAGAGAGGTGACAGTCTGTTTTGTTCATGAGCATGGATGGAAGAATAATAATATGATGATATTTGTTTTGTAGGGAAATTAAACTTGGAAGACTCTTCTTGTCCAAGGTGTATCTACCCCCACAAAATCACCTGAATCTCAAGTTTGCCTTTGACATTTTAAGATGAAATTTTGTAAAAAAATTCAGATTTTAGAAGACTCTCCTCCCCCTCACAAGATTGTCATAAGTCAAAACACATTATATGTTGACAAATTTAAAATTGTGTTTTTTGGTTTTTTCTTATTTATTATTTTGGTAACCTTAAATTTAATTTTGTACAAATTTATATCTTTTTCGAAAAACTCGAATTTTGAGTTTGCTGAAACATGAATGTGTTTTGTAAAATTAAAATTGAAGTTGTTTTTTTTATATAAAATTGTTATTCTGATAAACTCAAAATCGACTATATTGAACATATTTCTATTTCGGCAAATTCAAAATTAAGTTTGTCTAATATTTTTTTAAAATAATTGTTATTTCAACAAATTCAAATTCAATTTTGATGGGATCTATTAATTTTCGACATACTAAAATTTTGAATTTACACAAAATAATAAAAATTGGAGTGAAAATGATTTATGAAATAAAATTTGAGTATTTTACGTAATTTATATAGTTTGCTGGGGTAAGACTAGGAGGTACCAATTGGAAGGTTGGACGTAAAATTCGCCAACTTCTTTTTGAGTTTTATGTATGCAGGGGATGGGTCTATGTATGCAGTGGCCGGTCCATAACGAAGCCCATTAATGCAAGAGTTTTTTCTTTGAAAATTGCTCTATTTCCTTTGAAGCTTGCTTTTTTGACATCTATCGTTTTCTAGAAACACATGGAAATGACAAAAAACATAGTGGTAGTTAATTACCACCAGTTTTCTAGTTATTAGCCAGTGATAGTTAACTACTGCTGGCGCTAGGGTCTTTTTTTTTTCTCATTTCCATGTGTTTCTAAGAAACAGTGGATGTCAAAAAAGCAATTCTCATTTCCTTTTGGTTTTGATCATTCCCTTACTTCAATGTGAGTTAACTCACGCTCGGCATTTTTTAGCGTAAGTTAACTCGCATTGATACTGTCGCGGCGCGAAAAAAAGAATGGCCATGAGTGTAAACACTCGAAACGATAACACAGTCGCCACCAAACTTTATTTATCCCAAAAGAGGGAAAGGAAAATATCGATAAAACCTTGGATGAACATGGTCTGTGAACCATGAGATGGGTTCAGAAGTTGGTTATGCTAGAGGAAGGTGTTAGCACCCCTCACATCTGTTGTACTTAACAGGAACCATTTAGGGGGAAGGTTCGTTTACTCTCACAGGTTTAGGTTACTTGTCTATATGTTGGTTTGTTATTTCTACATTATTAAAACAAGAAAAAGTATTTTTATTTGGGGTGCTTAACGAGATGTTGTTATCCCTCTTCTATGTATTCCCGTGTGCAATGGGAAACTCAAATCTACGTAGTTCTTTGTAAAAAATTGCGGGTTGATTATTTTTAGCGAATAATGCTTATTCCCTCCAGTCACATTTATAAGCAAAAAAGCACTTTTTAGATTCATTCAATACTTAATGTATTTGGTTAATATATAGACCAAATACATTATGTATTCAATGAACCTAAAAAGTACATTTTTGCTTATAAATATGACCGGATGGAGTATGTCGCATTCCGCTGATACAATAATACTTGTATGGTTGCATTAGGAGGCTTAGGCATGTGTATGTGTCAGAGGAATGGATAAAACAATATCCGGTTAGAGAAAACAAGTTAATAACGAATAACGTTTATGTCACATTCCGCCGATACAAACAAAGCTTGTGTGCTCGCATTAGGAGGCTTAAACTTTGCGTGTGTCGGAGTAATGGATAAAACATTATCCATTTTTTTCTTAAAAAAAAAAAAAGAATTTAAGTGTGTTGGATTGATTTTAAAGTTTTTAGAATGAGGATGATTCCAAGATCACGAGCCATACGTCAGGGATAGGAATCATCCGGGGTGTGAAAAGTCATACGTCATATCAACCCTTTTTCATTCTTTTTATTATGAAAATATCTTAAATTAATAGTGAGGATAATCCCAAGATCACGAGTCAAACGTCAAGGATAGGAATTATCCGGGTGCGAAAAGTCATACGTCATATCGACCCTTTTTCACCATGTTTATTATGAAAATAACTTAAATTAATAGTGAGGATAATCCCAAGATCACGAGTCATACGTCAGAGATAAGAATTATCCGGGTGTGAAAAGTCATATGTCGGATCGACCCTTTTTCACAATGTTTATTATAAAAATAACTTAAATTAATAGTGAGGATAATCCCAAGATCACGAGTCATATGTCAGGGATAAGAATTATCCGGGTTTGAAAAGTCATACGTCAGATCAACTCTTTTTTCCTATGTTTATTATAAAAGTAACATTTGTTTAATCAGACAGTCCAAAAATGAAAAGAAAGGTGAAGGGGTAGAAGATAAGAGAATGCAATATGAATATGAAAATGAATGTATGAGAATACAAGTAAGTAAATATGCATGCAAGACTTGGAATAAATAAATAAAAGAACAAATAAACAATGCATGAATGAAACAAATGAATAAATAAAATGAATGAATATATATATATATATATATATATATATATATATATATATATATATATATATATATATATGGTTTTATTCCTTTATCATTTGAAATTGAAAAATGTAACTTACTCTTTCATTATCCAAATTATACCTTTAAACAACATTTTATATAATAAAGATTGTTGTTGGTGTCATTAAAAAAAAGAATTTAGATTATATTTTTTTGTTATATTATTGGTGTCATTGAAATAGATAATCATGGTTAGTTTGATTTGTTATAACTTGAAAGTAACAAACATTTATATTTTTAGTTTGAATCAAAATAAAAAAATTATAAAAAAAAAGGTTCGTAACTTTCAAACATTAACGAAATAAAAAGATTAGTCCGCTAGTAACAATAACAACAAGAACAACAGTAACAACAACAACACTTCCCTATGTCCTTGGGCCTAACCCGAACCACCTGATACATGGAGTAGTCAGCCTATAACCCTCGTGAGCCAACTCCTTGGAACCATATTTATAAACACTCATAGTTTTGATTCCATATGGGTTGCAATCCATAAAGCAAACAACGTCAAGTCCTAGTTCAGTACTTAGTCTTGAGAGAAACACTCGCGTACTGAAATCGGGTTGTCCGCATCCCGTGACGATGATACATGGGACTTGCTTGAAGAAACTTGACTTACGCAACACTTCAAAAAAGCTTTGTTTTTCTACTACAATAATGAGTAGCGCTTCAGTTGAAATAAGTTCACAATATTTAACAAGGTCAGTGGAGATAGGATAAAATATAACATTTTATATAATAAAGATTGTTGGTGTCATTAAAAAAAAGAATTTAGATTATATTTTTTGTTATATTGTTGGTGTCATTGAATTAGATAATCATGGTTAGTTTGATTTGTCATAACTTGAAAGTAACAAACATTTATATTTTTAGTTTTAATCAAAATAAAAATTTTATAAAAATAAAAGGTTCATAACTTTCAAACATTAACAAAATAAAAATATTAGTCCGCTAGTAACAATAACAACAAGAACAACAATAACAACAACCCTTCCCTATGTCCTTGGGCCTTAACCCCAACCACCTCATACATGGAGTAGTCAGCCTATAACCCTCGTGAGCCAACTCCTTGGAACCATATTTATAAACACTCATAGTTTTGATTCCATATGGGTTGCAATCCATAAAGCAAACAACGTTAAGTCCTAGTACAGTACTTAGTCTTGAGAGGAACATCCGCGTACTGACATCGGGTTGTCCGCATCCCGTGACGATGATACATGAGACTTGCTTGAAGAAACTTGACTTACGCAACACGTCAAAAAAGCTTTGTTTTTCTACTACAATAATGAGTAGCGCTTCACTTGAAATAAGTTCACAATACTTAACAAGGTCAGTGGATATAGGATAAAATATAACATTTTATATAATAAAGATTGTTGTTGGTGTCATTAAAAAAAGAATTTAGATTATATTTTTTTGTTATATTGTTGGTGTCATTGAAATAGATAATCATGGTTAGTTTGATTTGTTATAACTTGAAAGTAACAAACATTTATATTTTTAGTTTGAATCAAAATAAAAAATTTATAAATAAAAAAAGGTTCATAACTTTCAAACATTAACGAAATAAAAAGATTAGTCCGCTAGTAACATTAACAACAAGAACAACAAATAACAACAACACTTCCCTATGTCCTTGGGCCTTAACCCCAACCACCTGATACATGGAGTAGTCAGCCTATAACCCTCGTGAGCCAACTCCTTGGAACCATATTTATAAACACTCATAGTTTTGATTCCATATGGGTTGCAATCCATAAAGCAAACAACGTCAAGTCCTAGTTCAGTACTTAGTCTTGAGAGGAACACCCGCGTACTGACATCGGGTTGTCCGCATCCCGACACGATGATACATGGGACTTGCTTAAAGAAACTTGACTTACGCAACACTTCAAAAAAGCTTTGTTTTTCTACTACAATAATGAGTAGCGCTTCACTTGAAATAAGTTCACAATATTTAACAAGGTCAGTGGATATATGATAAAATATATTTGGATATATGATAAAATATATTTGAACAATCTATCATGTTATCACCATGTTAAAACTTTAGATTACGAGAGATCCAACATTTTGGATTTTCCGAGATTAACAAACTACTTCTTGAGCATTTGAAAATTAAACATATCCTTCGAATACTAGCATCAGAAATCGTGTCAGTAGGGAACAAACTAGGATTAAGGTAATGAATAGCACGCTTGGTAAGAGGATCATTCTCCTCGTAAGCTCCCACAATATGCTTCAACAGCTCATACATTCTTGCGGACTTAGTCGGGAATGTGCCGTCGGGAGCCAAATAGGAACATTGTTTCACGTGGCGCTCCAATGCAAATCTACCGATTGATTTCACATACACCTTGTGACGATCCAGCGATGAGGACAGCTTATAATAAAAGTTTGTCCCGCTTTCGATTCTTCTTATCATCCCATTAACTTTCCTGAGGACATCTTTCTCCGTAACATCTATCTTTCTTGATCCCGATCTTAGTTTTTGGGGAAAAAGGTTGGTTTAGTTTTTGCAGATTTCAAGATTTCGATAATTTCTTTCGTGCGTTTTGTGTGTTGTGATGTTGGGAGAGGTTTAAGAGATGGAAGTGGTGAGGGGGAGGGGGTGGAGCGGCAGTTTTTCATGTTTTAGGTTTGCGTTAGGTTTCCGGTGAAGTTTGAGATATAGAATCAACAACAACAACACTTCCATAACAAAAACAACACTAATAAATGTGTAAAAAAAACAACACTAAGAATAGTAAGTATAACAATAATTATAACAACAACAATAATAATAGTCACTAGGTATACAACCCATGCGTTGCACGAGTTTGATTTAATGTTTATTTTTTAAAATTTATTAAAAATAATAAATTTGGTGGATCTTTATTGAATTGTTGTTTTTAAAATTTATTAAAAATATTTTTAAACTTATTATTCTCTCGTCAAGTGAATATAGAGTAGATAAAAAATTACTTTTGACATAAATAGTGTGTCATTCATTTCTATTAGAAATCAATAGAAATTAATAAAAACTTCTTCTCCTCTAAAAAAAATAAAATTAAAAATTTCTTTTAATATATTTTCTTGGTTAAGTTTATATCTCCTCTTTTTGTTTACCTTTTTAATACATTTTTGGATTTTAGAAAGAAAAAATTATGAACTATAATTAGATATTATCAAATTTATATTCTAACTTGAGTTAATACAATTATTTTATTTAATGAAAATAGAAGGAAATAACTCAATTTTAATAAATAAATAAATTAAATGACTCGTTTTTCATATGTATCATTTAAACACTTCATGACAATGTAGTTTTTAGATAATAATGATAATAATAATTATTCATCTTTTCTAAAAAAAAAATATTCATCTTAATCCCTTTTACAAATAATCTATTCATTATAATTTAATTTGAATAATTATAGTTTCATTATTTAATTTAACCATACATGAAGGATGCATATTATATTTAGCATTTTGGTGCTAAATACAAAACAGATTTTTTATTAAAATAAATATGTTGAGTTTAAAAAACATATGAAATATGATTTTAACACAATCTCTTTAGTAGTCGATTTTCCTTTAACCACCTACATATATACATTTTTTCCATTCAATCAAGTCAATTGTAGTTAATGGTTTAAATTTATTTTTGTTGAATCCTTTTTATTAAGCAAACTACATCATGATGTATGTTTTAAAATTAAAAGTTTGAAAAAAATTATTTTGTTAAGAATAAATTTATAATGAAAAATGACCTGAAAAAAATTAGTTATTTTTAATGATAGATTTTGTTAAAAGCATGTTTGCACAAATGTATTTTATTTTTACACATTTGTGTTAAAAATGATAGAAAAGAGTATAATACAAAAGAGTGGATGAAAAGAAATAATAAATTAAAGCAATAACCAATTTTTACGATGTTCCTCATCTAAGTTCATAGTGCTAACTACTTGAATTTATAATTTATCAAAAAAATAATTAAAGATTGCAAAATTTAAGTGATTATTATGAAAAAGTTCAGATATTTGATAGATTGTAAATACATAAATGTAATAGAGATCATAATTTATAATCATTTTGTATTTATAACATATATAATATTTATACCATGACATGTATGATTAGGAGAATATTTAATACATGAAGAATTAAGAAGAATGATTTTTGTCATTCATGTAGTTGGTTGGTTGTTTCTATTGCTGGTTGATATACATGACATCAAAAGTCATATTCAATACATGATAATGAAGAAAAATCAATTGTATATGATTTATCTAATATTCATTTTTTAATTTAAACATAATTATATATAACTTTTGTTTTCATCATTTCTTTAATAGAGTTTGTAATAGCTAGATTTCAAAATTAAAAGAAAATTTTCAATTTTAGATTAAGTTTAAAGTTAAAATTTGATAAACAGAATTCAAGTTAGATATCTAATTCGAACAATATTTGATATGTTTTACTTACTTGCCATTGAATTCAATTAGATTACTCGTCTTTTTTCCTTGAAATTCTGAGGGATAAGATCAAATCTTAAATTTCTATTAAAAACAAACTAATATTGATCGTATGAAACAATTTAAAGTTAAAGTATTCGAACGATTGTTCTTATACGAAAAATTGGTAGACACTTGTCTTCACCTTTATAAACTAAAATACAGTTTTTATTTGAGATACAATATTCCATATTCAATTGAAAATATATGAATAAAAATGAATTGAATTTTTACTTCATGTTCTATATTATTAATATTTACATAAAAACTCTAAATTTAGACTATTTAAATATATTTTAGTTTTCATTTTTTAAATATATTATACTTAATTCATAAATAGAAGTCTCATTTATCCTCTTCTCCAAATTCACAATTAAATATTATCATATCCAAATCAAGTAAAAAAAAGAAATAAGAAAATTAGAAAACTAAACTAACAAACACTATATCAATAAAAAAAAGTAGGGCTAGAATATTTGGTCAATCTAAGAGTTATAATATGAAAAAAGAAACTTACTAAACAATTGTAACTAATTAACCAATTTATTCATTAAAAAATTTCATTAATACAATGAGTGAGTAAATAATCATAGTTGGGGAATATAAAAAAATAGTAGTTTAAAGGTTGGTGCGACGAAGTCATTATAAAAACATAATAAAGACATTAGTAATTAATAAAAATGTAACTAATGAATAAATATTAAGGTTAAAGACATTAGTTTCCTAATAAAAATGAATAAAGGTTAAATACATTAGTTTATTAATAAAAATAGTAGTTTAAAACCAACTTGATTTGGTCTGGTGGTATTTACTTGGGATCTGGGAGTGTGCTCATCCACAAGATTTTCGGTTCGATTCTCCCCTGTGTCAATTTGGGTGGGATAATTTAGCTTCTTCATAAAAAAAAATAGTAGTTCAAAGGTTAATAATGTGATAAAAATGAATGTATTGGAGTTTATGATTCATAATAAACACAAAGAATGTGTGAAGCTTTTTTAGATGTGCCACATCATCACAATTCTAGCATATGGATAGCTCAAGCTTAGTTTACAAAGATATATAGATAGATAGATAGATAGATAGATAGATTAGTTTCTTTCTCTCCCCACCCCTTTTATCTAAAACTTTAACTAACATACTTCAATTATATTATAATCTAGGATTCGTAAGCTTTATGATTTAAAAAAATATGACAAACTAAATCGAATACATGTATACTATATATAAAGACAATATAAGATTTTGGGCTGATTTTTTCATTATCTCAATTATACACTAAAACAAATTTTTCTATAATAATGATTGTTGTTGGTGTCGTTAAAAGGATAAGAATTTATATTATATTTTTTTGTTATATTCTTGGTGTCTTTGAAATAAATAATCATACTTACTATAAAAACTTATTATGTCCAGCTAACAAAAACCCTATTAACCTGACCTAATTAACTTGACTAATTTTTCTCTCTTGATTGATGAAACACGTGTAGAATGCTAAAACAAACAAGAAAGGGATACCAATTTGTTTTTTTATAATAACAATAACAACAACAACAAGAATAACAATAATGTATACTATATATAAAGAAAATAATTTCTTTCAGCTTTTTTTGACTAAATTTTTATCTTTTAAAAAAATGCTATCAATTTTCAATACAAATAACACATGTAACAAATAGATAAGAATAAATTCAAATATTAAAAAAATATAACAAACACGGTATGAATATATTTATATGGTTTTTTTCCTTTATTATTTGAAAAGTGTAACAAACTAGATGAGTATATTTATACTTACTTTTTCATTATCCAAATTATACCTTTAAACAACATTTTATATAATAAAGATTGTTGTTGGTGTCGTTAAAAAAAAGAATTTAAATTATATTTTTTTGTTATATTGTTGGTGTCATTAAAATAGATAATTATTGTTAGTTTGATTTGTTATAACTTGAAAGCAGCAAACATTTATATTTTTAGTTTGAATCAAAATAAAAATTTTATAAAAAAACAGCGTTCATAACTTTCAAACATTAACGCAATAAAAAGATCGGAAAGAGATGCATGATAGTATCCGTCTTTTCGCTAGTAGTAATAGTAACAACAATAACAATAAGAATAACAATAACAACAACACCAAGAATATAATAGTAACAACAACAACAATAATTATAACAACAACAACAATAATAGTGATAGCACCCACACACAACATTTTTCAAGGTGTTTTCCAAAACTTGAAAGATGTAAGAGATGTGAAGCGGATCAAAGATCAATTCAAAAACCATAAGAATAGTGTCCCAAAGCAAATTAAATTTTTTTATTCTTTCTGAATTCCAATGGTCACTATCGAAAGCCTTTCCCTTCATTCATGGTGGTATTTTTCCTCCATAAAGCAAATATGTTATGAGATAAGATATTGGGAATGAGAATAGTTGTAAGGTATTGGAAGAACGTTCCAAAATTAATAATTGAGTTGGTACATAAACTGAAGAAACAATGGATGGAGGTTATAGGAAAGGGTTAGTAAGAAGAGTGTGCGTTTCCTTTCTTTTATTGAATTACATAATTTTATGAGCTTTTAATGTTTGTAAGAAAAGTTGGGCACACATTCAAACCCATACATCAGTAGAAACAAAAACATTAATCGAAAATAAATAATAATGATTAGATTGAATAAGAAAGGTGAGAAGTTAAGATAATGTGAGAAACAAAACTTATAATCACTTGTGTTTAGTTTGCAATGTTTAAGCATTTTTAAAGGTGCCATATAGGCACAATCTTAGTATTAGAATGAATCAAGTTTAGAATTCAAAGGTATATAGATAGATAGATACTTTGTCAAAAAAAAAAAAGATAGATAGATACTACTTTGCATTTTCTCAATATAGTTCCAAATTTGTTTGCGTTGAATTGATCTTCATTGATAGCTTTTACATTGGATTACCATTAGTTATACGATAATGCGCTTGATACCTATTTCTTGCATCGAAATCAAGGCTTGCAATGTTACCAATGCTTCAATCACTTGTGAAGAAAGTATACAAGGAAAAACATTGTCTTGGCTCACAAAATCTCCTTCATCATTTTAATACACATATCAAACATGTAACCACCTTGTTGTATAAAAGTTGCAACATCTACATTGCATTTGAGCTCACCTAAACGAGGCTTCACCCCATTGTTGCTTCTCTGATGTGTGCTTGCTGTTACTTTGCCATTGCAGTCTTGTGATTTTTCATTGTATGTAACGATTCTCAGTAAATCAATAGGACCTTTTATCCTAGAAACCAGATGGTTAACACTTAACACAAACAAAAAAGAGTAAAGACCAAAATTATAAACTTTGGTATAATAACTTTTTTCTTTACAGTTGAACCTCAATTGAACTTTTTAATCTACAAATTTATCTACTCCTTAACTGAATTCTTACCAAAATAAATTGACAAACAACCGTTTTAATATCCGAATTTGTGAAAAGTTATCACCATGGTCATTAAATATATAAAAATTGCAAACACATTCTTAGTGTCTCTTTTGTTACACGTCAAGGACCAAAATAATGATTTGTCCAAATTAAAATTTCCACCACTTATAATTCAAATTAAAAATATAATTATTCAACTTAATTTTTATCATCATAAAAAACTTTCTTGCAATTATAATTATAACTAGCAAAGATATGTTATGATCAACCAATATTGTTAAGTCAGACACTTTTCCTGGATTTAAACTCACAACCTCGAAGTTTAAATCATATTTGATTCAAAATTTGTACCAAATACTTCTATATTGACTCATTTTTATTTATCTTTTAAGCAAAATGCAGATCCTATATATATTTTTTTATCCAATAGCCAAACCAAGTAAGTACAATTTTCCTTCTTTCTATTTCGGGTCGTACTGCACTATATCAATCACTGTACTCTGATTGATTCCTCTATGACTTCATCTTGACGATGCAAAAGATTCCATTTTTCTATACAAATTAATCAAATTCATTCATATTTCATTGGGTTCCACTAGAACTAGATTCCATTTTCTCACCACATTCTATATTTTTTTCTTCTTAAAAAAATCCTACTGGGTGTTCCTGAATTGAAGAAATTCTTCGAACTAACAGGTTTGTTTCACTGCAAATTCATATAAAAAACATTCTTTTTTGTTTGGGTATTTTTATCACATTTCAAAATATTATTTTTTTCTTTCTAAAGTTTCTTGAAAGCATAGCGGTGAAGTTGAATTATATTATAGTTGTTGATTCTGGTAGAAAACTTGTAGAGACGGTAGCACTTACTCTCCTTATCGAAAACGTGTCTGGTATCCGACATGTGTTGGTATCTATGTCAGAGTTTAATATCAGTGTTGATATGTTAGTGTCCATGTTGTGTCCGGTGTTTACATCTGTATTTTGAAGTTTGTACTCAATGCATAGTCTATAGTTTATTAGATTAGTTTGAGATTTTATTTCTATATGAATTGTGAAATGTGTTTTGTGACCTGCTTGTGTGGCATATTTTCAGGAAAAAGGGAATAATTTTGTGTAATATGGGTTGGTTTACAAAGTTTCTCAATGGCTCTAATCATAGAATTTCAGGAGGGCAATACAATGGCAAACATGGTGATGATAGAATTTGGGATAATCATCATAGTTCAGTGGTAATCTAAATTCTCCTTCATTAGTAAGAAATTGAAATCATTGATTCATTGTCTTAAAGTTACAATTTTTCTGAGACTTAAGGAGATAGTTTGAATATGTAATTGTGGTGAACTGAGTGCAGGATGATTTGCCGGATGTCGAAAAAGAAGACATTGATCGTGCAATTGCACTCTCTCTATCAGAGGAGGATCTGAAAGGGAAGAAAGTTGTTGGTAAGATTTACACTTTTGTACATTTGTAGTTAAAAATTTCTGCTCGTTAATTTTGCTCAAATTTGTTTATAATGTTAATGTGTATAAGAAATATGGGGATATTTTGGTTCTAGTGTTTCATTTCAGTTAAGTTCCAACTCAAAGTGGGTAACATATGTTTCTAATGGTTAGAGATCATTGAGGAAATTCTAATGTTTCGCTTTGTATTAATGTTTTTCAAACTGATGCTATCAACCGATCATCTATCCCATACCAAAGTATAAGTAAAAGGCCTCATGTTCTTTATCTCATAATGTCTCAGAGGAGGATTCGCAGTCTGAAGAAGACGAACAACTTTGTAAAATTGACGAGGAAGATGAGAATGTTGGTAAAATTCGACAAGATGAAGATGACCTTCTAGCTAAAATTCAGCAGGCTGAAAATGAACGCCGTGCCAAAGATCAACTTGAGGAAGACGAGCAACTTGCAAGGGCAATTCAATTAAGTTTGAGCACTGGTTCTCCTCCTCGACATGGCAAAGATTCTCTATCTCTACCTTCTCCCCACCTCTTTCCACCAGGATTCAGGTAATTATATATATGATCACGTCCTTATCTGATTAGCAAATCCAAATACTTTTTTATGAAAATCGCTGAAGCTCGCTAGTTGCACCTAATAAAGTGGACGATAAGGCAATGATTTTGCCAAAAAATATTGCCAAACAGAATATGTTATGAAACCTCAGTTATTAAGTATTTCTGAATTATGGTCAGCTAGCCTCAGAGATTTAGTACATATGCGGACTAAAGATTGCTGATTTCCCCCCTTGTTTTCCTTTACACTTTTTTGTCCTCTTTCTCATGGACGACATTTTGAATCATTTTATATAATCGGGAAATTTGCTACTTTTTTATCAACAGATAATCCATGATATGAAACATGATAAACAGTATTGCCATTGTGAAAGGGGTTTTGTGTGTTACCTTAGTTAATAAAATCTAAGTAGAGATGCAAAAGAGCGTTTAAACGAGTGCCATATAGATATAATCTTCATAAGTTTTCCGTTATATCTCACGATTTTTTTTTATACTAACATATGGTAGTCATTCTTATTTTATTTTTCATCGCCTAAAAATTGAATTATTTACTTTGTCACGAAACATGGATCCTATTTTCATATGTTCATGGATACTTTTTTCCATATTTAAACAAATGAACAACATACCTGGTTTTGGAAAATTTCTCTGCAGAATCTGTGCTGGATGCAATGCTGAGATTGGCCATGGAAGATTTTTAAGTTGCATGGGAGGGGTCTGGCATCCACAATGCTTCCAATGCCATGCTTGCCATCTGCCAATCACTGATTATGAGGTTAGAGTTTCTTTTTCTGTGATGCTTGCTTGACACAACTGAGTTTAATCAAAACAAGTTGAAACTTTACTCAGCAATTCATTAGTTAGGGTTTTCAAATTATGTATCTTTTTTCTTTGTCTATCTCAATACGATTATGAATAATACGGATATCCATTTGTTCCTTTACAGTTTTCCATGTCTAGCAACCGTCCTTACCATAAATCCTGCTACAGGGAGAAGCATCACCCAAGATGTGATGTTTGCAAGAATTTTGTAAGTATCTCAGCAGAAATCTTTCACTTGCAGTTGTCTATTAGAGTTTTTCAATTTACTATCAAAGTAGTCTCTTATCATGGACATGCTTTTGAAATTTCGCTGCAATGTACATATGCTCTGGCTAGTAATGATATTGAGCTGTGTAAAAGAGTCCCACATTGGATAACAAATGGCCTGAACATGTGTTTAGAGTGGGGGCAATCCTCACCTCACAAGCCGGTTTTGTGGGGTTGTGTTAGGCCCAACCTCAATGTTTAAGAAGCTGTTCTCACTTCTCAAAAATGTGAGGTTAAGAACAATACTCGAGTATGTTCTGCTGGGATAGTAATGACTGCTTCATATATTCTGGTAACCGGCCTGGATCCCTTCATGAGTTGGATATAGTTGTTCATTTCAATAACTGGTCTGGTACTGTGGAACAGATCATGGATCAACTATTCACAGTTCAAATCATTGTACTTTTTAATTGTTTAAACCTATTTGAAATCTAATAATTGTCCTGTAAAGAGAAACTAACATGATTTTTATTTGCTAGCCTGATTAACCTCAAATTTCAGTCATAGTTATCTGTATCATATGCTTGAAATATGAGGTCATTTTCAATCATCCTATAACTTATTAAGTAAATATTTGAATTGTTGATTGAATAGTTTTTTTTTTATAGCGATGCTTGATAAATGTATGTGCCTTCCTTCCAAAATTCAATGCCTTCAACCACAGGGAGTATGAATGCAACAGATATACATCAGAAGCGTATAACTATAAGTTAAAACATTAATAGCAACTGGGGTAAAAAATATGATGCTCACTTTTCCTCTTACCAAAACAATGACATGTCTATCATTTTAAAAGAAAGATTTGCAAGCAACAAGTGTTGTGTGGTGAGCAAATTTTTTTATTCTTCCATTACAGATCCCGGCTAATTCAGCTGGCCTCATTGAGTATAGAGCTCATCCTTTCTGGATACAAAAATACTGCCCTACGCATGAGCTCGACAGCACTCCTCGTTGTTGTAGCTGCGAAAGAATGGAGGTCAGTTATATCAGCTCCCAAAACATTCCATCCCGTTGTTACTAATTAGGAAACAATTTTTGTCTTTTCCTAGTATCTATTCTAATTTATGGAACTTTCTAATCTGTGCAGCCAAAGGATTCAAAATATCTTTTTCTTGATGATGGTCGAAAGCTATGTCTCGAGTGTCTAGACTCAGCAATTATGGACAGTCATGAATGCCAACCTCTCTACCATGAAATACTAGAATTTTATGAAGGTTTAAATATGAAAGTGGAGCAGCAAGTTCCTATGCTTTTGGTGGAAAGACAAGCACTAAATGAGGCCATTGAGGGAGAAAAGAATGTGTGTTAATGTGTTAAAACTTTCATCAGAGTATTGTTACATTCTTCCCTCCTTCTGTCTTTCTGTTATCCTAACTTAAGAGTTGTTACTTTGCTTCACTATTGAATGTAGGGTCATCACCATTTACCTGAAACTAGAGGACTCTGCTTGTCAGAAGAACAAACCGTCACCACCGTAGGAATTCCTTGCTTCCAAATTCGACTCTTTTCAAACTTTTAATTCTGATATAAAAGATTTGTGAATTATATAACGGTTTTATATATTTAATGTAATACCAGATTTTAAGAAAACCAAGTATAGGGGCAGGACACCGAGTCACAGACATGATAACCAAGCCTTATAGACTGACCCGTCGATGCGAAGTGACAGCCATTCTTGTTTTGTATGGCCTTCCTAGGTAACCATATAACATCTGCTTTCACAATCTAGCGCTTGGAAATGACTTTCACTGTATATAATTCAAGGATTTTATGTTTATAGATTGTTGACAGGATCAATCCTAGCTCATGAGATAATGCATGCATGGCTCAGGCTTAAAGGTGTTTCATCCGTTCCCTGATAACATCATGCAAGAAATTTATATTTTGTTTTATGATGCTAAGTTAGACAAAATATATGTTTTTTTTTTATAGGTTATCCCAACTTGAGGCCAGAAATTGAAGAAGGAATCTGTCAAGTGTTGGCTCATATGTGGTTAGAATCAGAGCTCTATTCTGGATCTGGGAATAATGATGCACCGCCTTCGTCTTCGTCTTCATCATCATCAATGCCGCCGTGTTCTGCATCATCGAAGAAGGGTAAACGATCTGATTTTGAGAAGAAACTTGGCGAGTTTTTCAAAAACCAGATTGAGTCAGATACCTCACCAGCCTATGGAGATGGATTCAGATCGGGTTACCAGGCGGTACTTAAGTATGGGCTCAAAAGTACCCTTGATCATATCCATTTGACCGGAACTTTTCCATGTTGAAAGTTTGAAAGCTAGCATAACTTTTTCGCTCATATGAACCAATGCCTCATCTTGGTATGGATTGTTACCCATCTAGCCCCTTCATCCTCTCAAATCAAATATCAGTTGTCAGATTAATCTGATGGTTGATAGTGTTGCTCTCTCGTGATTCGATTAATTCAACGACTGAGTTTTTGTTGGATAGGCAATGATATTCAGCTGCCATCATACAAATAATTGACAAATATTGAGTGCCTAAAGCACTTTTTAAGAATTCCAAAACAGGAAATTTATCTTTAGACTCATCTTCTCCTTTTGTTCTAGAGTATGTTCATGACCCACCCTTTGTTCAACAAAACTTAAACTCGGATATACCTAGCTCTTCTAATCAAGTCATTCCTCAACCCATAACTACAAAATGTCTCACCCCCTCCTACCCTTTTACTAGATTATGTTATATTAAAAGAGGTGTGTGAGAACATCTTTGAGGATCTGAACAAGCTAGTGAAGGCTAGAAATAATTTTGTTCATCTTGAGAATTATGAAGAAAAATGGACTGCTCTTAGAGAAATAGTAGATACAGTCATGTGTGAACTTCAGAAGCTATCTTTAGAAGCTCATAATCAGTCTATCAACACTCTTAACAACTGGTTCAAGAATGTTATCTCCAACATGAAAGAAGTGGAAGTTAATAGAGATCAAGAGAAGCACAAGCTATACATAAGCTATACATATCAGACTCTCCTTTCTATCTGGATGCTTCATCAATCATCACTGCAAGTGTTCATGAATATTTAAACTTGAATTGGTTAACAAAGTTGCAAGTTCACACTGATGATCCAATTCTTGAGAAGCTGATATGTGATTCTGAACAAGAACAGAAGATTCATAAGCTAGAGAAAGAACTCTTTGAGCAGAAGCTGATGTATGAGAATCTCAAGGGGAATATGGCTATTCAGAGAGAAGAATTCTTAGTCAGAGAAGAAGCTCAAGCCAGAGGTTATGATGAGCTAAAGGAAGCAATGAAGAAGCAATCTACTATGATGGGAGAAATGATGGAAATGATGAAGAAACAAGCCAACCCTTAGAATGCACACATTTAATCTTGTTTTGAATTCACTTCTGATGTTTCTTATGTTTTGCTTCCGAACAATGCTTCTTTCCTTTACTGCTCTGATCTATTGTTATTGCTTCTGACAATCTTTGGAATATTTCTTATGTACTTTTAGAATTATCTCTTGTTTTTCTTACTTCCCTGTTTTGATTTTTATTTTTTTATACTTTTTGTTGATGACAAAAGGGGGAGTAGATATAGCATTAAGGCTCTGAGCCCCACTAATTTTAATTTTAACAATTGAATTAGGAGAACTTGCTTCTCATCTCTTAGTCTTTAATTTCTTATGAGATTATTTCTGAGTGACGTTTTTAAATGAATTTAATTAACATGGATAGAACTCAGAGGGAACTTACAAAACTCACCTTAAGAACTATTAGACTCAGGGGGAGCTTACAAACCTCAGACCCTATAAGTTAACTTGTTAATTAGATTAACAACAATTGAACATTTTAATACGAGTGTTTGTCATCATCAAAAAGGGGGAGATTGTTGGAACAAAATGTGTTTAACATTACCCTTTGAGTTTTGATGATAAAAAGGTATTAAAAATGTCAATTGGATATGCTAATATTTGTTCAAGTGTGCAGGACCATAAACAAAAATTTAAGTGTCTTTATATCAAGATTAAGTTCTGGAAGAACAAATGAGAGCAATGGAATCTACAAAAAGGGAGCTTGTGTTACAAGATAGAGTTTGAAGAAGATAACATCTGAAGACATTTGAAACAGCTCAGCAGAAGCAGTTCATCAGAAGCTGCTCATTAGAAGTTGCTCATCAGAAGCAATTCATCAGAAGCTGTCACCAGAAGTTGACGTCATCAAAAGCTGAAGATCATCAGAAGCTGAAGACTTGAAGCTCAGTTTGTTAAATGTTGTTATTCTCATGCCTGTGATCGCAGAAGGAATGGAAGCTTATCCACTGAAGAACGCAGAAAAATGACATAGTACAATTGTACAAACACTACTCCACTCTCCATGTCTGCTATAGTACAACATAACAGCTATATCAACGTTGGTTTTACTCTATACTTGGAATGCATTTGAAATTGTTCCTTCATAGGACAATAACCAAATCAAGCAACAAATCATTGGTGATTTGATCAAGCTCCAACAACGACTCTTTTTGTGATGTGCTGGCAATTTCCAACATATCTCTCACACCTCTATATAAAGGAGTGAAGACCTGCTGTTTGGAAACCTAAGACTCTTACAACAATTTTACAAGTACCAAACCTCTGCTGAAATTGTTTCACATCACAGTTCACTTAGAATTTCTTAACAACTTTCATATCTTAGAAATTCTAGAGTCTTAAGAGTCGTATCTGATTTGTATTGTGAACATCATTGATTGTATATCAAGTGTTCAACCTCAAACAATTTTTTTTGTAATTCTGTTTGAATAGAAGTCTCTTACTTTTGTGCTTGAGCATAGGAAGTCTCTTGCAGTTGTGCTTGAGCATAGGAAACCTCTTGCAGTTGTGCTTGAGTAGTTTGAAGTCTCTTGCTTTTGTGCTTGAGCAATTGTAATCAGATATTTATTTTAGTGAACTCTCCTTGGGAGTGCAAAGAGGAGTGAATTACTTCTGTATTGTGGAAGGAACCACTATAAATTGTTTTGTGTCCTCTCTCTCTCTCTCTCTACTTATCTGTTGCATTTAGACTCTGAACATTACATCAGAATCTGAACCTTATCAGCTTCTGATCAGTAACTTCAGTTTTAGGAGAAGAAAAAGTAAACAC
The DNA here is from genome assembly GCF_051527215.1 of Medicago sativa. NCBI lineage: Eukaryota > Viridiplantae > Streptophyta > Magnoliopsida > Fabales > Fabaceae > Medicago > Medicago sativa. The sequence continues at coordinate 10,309,024 of NC_140753.1, forward strand.
AATTCAACCCCCTTCTTGTATTTTTCTCACCTTCAGAATTCACTTTATTCGAATTTATTTATTCAATGCACAATTTTTATTCGAATTCACATAAAAATCAATTGATGCTAGATACATACGCACATAATTTATAATGATGCTAGATGATGGAGAAAAGCTTATCGTACCTGTCTGTGCTGAACGACGGCTTAGATGAAAATACAATGCTCTGATTCTGATGATCGGGAATTAGAATTAGAATTAGAGTTCTTGTTTTTTTTTTTTTTGTTGAGAAAATTAGAGTTCTTGTTAAATATTTATTATTTAGAAATTTGCTCTCCACCCAGCAACTTTTACTCGCACCCTGCAGCCATGCCGAAAATGCCCATGCGCTAGTTAACTTGCGCAAGTGTAAGTTTCTGCGCAAGTTAACTTACGCAACGCAAGTTAAGTGGCGCAAGGATACTTTTTCAAATTATTTTTATTAACTTATTCGAAATTATTTTGTTTATTTTAACTTTATTCAAATTATGTTATTTTCTTAACTTTATTAACTTTATTCAAAATTATTTTATTAACTTTATTTTGAAATTATTTTGTTTACATTAATCTAAATTATTTTCTTAATTTTATTCTAAATTATTGATTCAATATTATTCTTTATATTAATACAAATATAAATAAAGGTAAATACAATACAAATATAAATAAAGGTAAATACAACAAATTTAAAACAAAGGAACAAAATTGAGGCATAAATAAACTCTCATTTTATTAATAATTCATAAATTACATTACAATAATTCATATGATAAAAAGTAATCTACTTATTCACTAAATCTACTTATTTTATCCTTCTTGGGGTAAAAAGTGAACAAATCTTCGTGGGGTAAAATAGTGAGCAGCCTTCTTGGGGAAAATACATCATCAATCCTTGAGCTAAATTTAAAGCTGTTTTTTTTACCACACGAACTTCTTTTTACCCACGGTAAAAAGTTTCTGCGGTTAAAAAAACAGGTTTAAAATTATCTCAAGGGTCGATCATTTCCCCAAGTCGGCTACGCACTATTTTAGCCCGACGAAAATTGATCACCTTTTACCCCAAAGAGAATATTGAAAAGAAAAAGAAGAAAGAAGAGAAATAGAGGGAGTGATGAGGGGGAGAAAGTGAGATGGTGTGAGGAATTAGGGAAATATGTAGATGTATTTATAGGTAGAAATGGTAGTATATGTGGTAAATACCATTAATGTGGTCAAAAGACGTGTAAAATTTGGTAGAAAACGTGTGGATTGAATGTTGAAACATTGACCACAGACCAAAAAAACGTTTGTTCTTCAGTTCTGACCACCGGCCAACGTGCGTGACTTAAGTCACGCATTGCTTACAACATGCGTGACTTAAGTCACGCATTGCTTTCAACGTGCGTGACTTAAGTCACGCATTGCTTACAACGCGCGTTCGTTAAGTCACGCTGCGTGACTTAACTAACGCAAGGGTATATTTGGAAGCAGTGCAGGGTGCGAGTAAAAGTTGCTGGGTGGAGAGCACATTTCTATTATTTATCGTGGCCACAATTTCTTCTCGTGTTTAATCCTAAATGGGCCTCCTTTTGTGTTTGCTTTTTGAAAATTTGTTTTTCTAACATGTGTTTTTTTCTTCTTCTTAAAAACACGTGGAAAATACCTTATTCCCTCCGCAACAGTTAACTATAGTTGACACCAATCGACACTAGTTAATTACCGCTGCGATCAAAACTGGTGGTAGCTAACTATCGTTATTCTTCTTGTTTTTTTTGGATCAACACACTTTGGTTCCAAGACTTCGTCATAATTGAAAGATGGCACAAACCGTCGTCATATAAAAAAGAACCAAACTGAGTCAGTCCAATTTTGTGTGACGCTTATGAAAAAGCAAATGAAGGATTTTAAGTTATTGCGAAAGATGAAGATGAATCAATTTCATTAGATGAAATATGACACTTTTTTGTCGGTGTTCGTCATTTTTTACTCGATATTACGCCGACATATTTTTTGTGATATAAGAAAAAAAACTCATTTTCTTTATCCCAAATTATAAGCAAAAAAGACCAACTTTTATCATATTTAATTATATGGTTTCAAAAAATTATCTTTTCCAAAGGAAAATTAAATGCAAAGTGCATTCAATTTGCTCTCCTCTTTCATTTTCTCAATAACCAATGAAAATTGTTTTAAAACTTATTTCAAGGATAACACAAGAAACTATGAGTAAATTACACTCCCCTCCCCTCAAAGATGCTTGAATTACACTCTCCTCCCCTCTTATGTTAAAATATACACTTCTCTCCCCTCTTATTCAAAACATATTAGAAAATATTTCACTCCCCTCCCTTGGGAGAAGCTTGAATTACACTCCCCTCCCCTTTTATGTTAAAATCTACGCTTTAGTCCCTCAATATTTTTTTTTATTCCAAATAATCTAACAAAAAAAAAAAATCTAACACACTTGAAAGAAAAATAGCATTGCGGGTTCATTTTAATATAATCAAATTTTGAATACATATTTTTCTCTATTTTTTATTCACAATTTCATTAACATATAGTTTTAAACCCTATTATAAAATATGAAACAACCCAAAATAAAATTAAAATATGTGAAAAATTATTAAAGTCGATTAAGTATGGCTATTTAAAAGTGAATTTTATACTCTAAATTATAAAATTAATAATAAAATATTTAAATTTAATTGTTTTTTTTGAAAGAATTTAAATTTAATTGTTATTGACATTTAGATTATAAAGAAACGAATTTATATTTTTTAAATTGTGATTCAAAATTAATATATATTATACAAATATTTATTTATGTTAAAATAGATTAAAGTGTAGTCCATATTTAATTATTAAGGGAGGAGGTTGTAATTCAAGCATCTTATAGGGGAGGGGAGTGTAAATTTTACTTTTCAAGGGAGGATAGTGTAAATCAAGCATCTTTGAAAGGAGGGGAGTGTAATTTACTCAATAAATAAAAAATATTGGCGTCGTTTCGTAGTGGCCATTATTAGAAAAACTAACTTACATACCTATCTCTCTTAATTTTAATCTCTTTGTTTATTAGAAAAATTTAATCGATAGATAATAAGATTAAGAGATAGATAAAGTTAGAAAAATGAAAAAAAGAAAAGTGAAGAGGATCCCTACTTTTAAACTATGTAATACTAGTGTTCAAAATATATCCTTTGTTTGATTCAAAATCTTTTAACGTGGGTAATTGAATGAATTTTTTCATTTAATATCAAAAAAATGTTTCGGTAAATTTAACGATAGTAAAGATGGTGAACTTATGATTTTGACAAATGTTTGACTTGTATTTACAAAACAAATTTTCTTTCTATGTATTACTTCTTAGAGTATTTGTTATCATGATTCTACATTAAAGTTAAAAAAATAATTATTTTTCTTAATAACCGGTTAATTAATTTTAAAACAAAAAACTATACGTGTCCTTTGAAGAAAAAATAAACTAGAAGGCGCCAAAAAAAAAAGCATAAACTAAGACAACATGAAGACCAAAAATCACCAAGTCTACGAAACATTTCTTGGTTGAGTTCAAATGCATTTCTTTCTCGTTAGGAAAAACATTTGATTCCACAAAAACAACATTGTTACAAACACAACAAGAGTTGCATGGCGGATCTATTAAGTGGAGGTGCTGTTGGAGGTGTGATGAGTGAAATATTGAAACAAGCTCTTCAAACAATAAAAAATGGTCGTGAATTCGGTCCCACACTTGAAACCAGCATTGAAACTTTGGAAGCTTTGGCTCCTTTGGTTGCAGAAATGAATGGTTTCAACGATTTGTTGGGTCGACCAAGAGAAGAGATAGAGAGATTAGAGAAACACATAAGAGAAGGTAAAGAGCTTGTGCAAAAAAGCAAGAAGCTTACTCGATGGAACTTTCCTTCTTTCCCACGTTACCAAGGAAAGCTTAAGAAGAAAGATGAAGGGTTAAAGAGACATTTGAATGTTAATGTTCAAGTTGAGAATAGAAGGGATTTGATGGAGGTTTTGACTAAGGTGAATGGAATTCTTGAGATTTTGATGAAAATGGATCAGTTTGATAGGAATCAAATAAGGGGTTTGTGTGATGCTCCTGAAGAGCCTGTATGCATGGGAATGGATGAACCTTTGAATAAGTTGAAGATTGAATTGATGAAAGATGGTGTTTCTGTGCTTGTTTTGACTGGTTTGGGTGGATCTGGTAAAACCACTCTTGCTAAGAAGCTCTGCTGGGATCCACAAATCAAAGGTAGTAATAGTATTAGTAACTAATTGCTTTTTTTACTAAATTATTACTACTGTTTTAGGGTCTGTTTTTATTGAATATTTTAAACTAATGTTAAAGAGTTCCAGATTGGTTTGGATAAGATACGGCTCGATAAGGTTGAGTTGGGCCCAACCCAAATTCTAATATGTATTAGAGTATATCCAAGATCTGTGATGTACAATCATGGGCGTGAAGGGTGTGTAGAGTCTCATGTTTTAAGGTTTAGATAAGTCTAATCCAAATTTTAATATGGTATCAGACTATCAGAGTCTATCCAAGATTTGTTGAGCCCCCTGCTACGAGGTTTTCACTTGTATGTTTGTTTTAGAGAGCTTACAGAAAGTGCTTGTAACAAGTTCGTGAGGCACTTTTAGTTTATTTACATAAGCTGTCTATAATAGCTTATAACTCATATGGAAATGGTTTGACTTTATTTTATCTTTTGTTATAGAAATAGCTTATACATAAGTACTTGTATGATTAACGCATATGCTATAAATGTTTAATTAAGTTGTTTGTCCAAACAGGGCGCTAGTCTTGTGAAATCACTTGCCTGTTTAGTTAGTAGTCTCGTATGACATGCATTTAATTTAAAATAGTAACAAACCTTATGTTATGGTTGGACTGAAATGTAATGGAATTGCATTTGTTTTCATTGTCTGGATAATTGGCAATGAGGTTATTTTTTTCAATTAAGATATATATGTGGTCAATCACTTATAGGAAAGTCTTCTAGATGGCCATGGAGAAGTTAAATGAGAAGGTTATCCAGAAAAGAGGGAAAATGAAGTAGTTGAATTGAACTTATTAAAAGCTGTTATTCTGTATAGTCTAATTGAGATTGAATGGAATGGATATTTATGTAGTTCACCCTATCATCTCTTTTCTACTCTAATTTTGGGTGTATGAGTCTCATCTCAATTGACATTCAATCATAGAAATATCCTAAAAAATAATTTCATTTCATTGCACTTCATTTTGCTTCATTTCAGTGCAATCCATTCTTCTTGATTTAGAAAGCTATTTTGTTTTGAATAGGCAAGTTTGGTGAAAATATCTTCTTTGTCACCGTCTCAAAAACTCCCAACTTGAAGAACATTGTGCAGACACTATTTGAACACTGTGGATGTCGGGTTCCTGAGTTTCAAACCGATGACGATGCCATTAACCGATTGGGTCTTCTGTTGAGGCAAGTTGGTAGAAATCCAATACTATTAGTCTTGGATGATGTTTGGCCTAACTCAGAAGGCCTTGTTGAGAAGTTAAAATTCCAAATGTCAGATTATAAAATTTTGGTGACGTCGAGGGTTGCTTTTAGAAGATTTGGTACCCCATTCGAGTTGGATCCACTTGATCGTAATCATGCAGTGTCTCTATTCCATCACTTTGCTCAATTGAATCACAGCAGCACATACATGCCTGATAGGAATCTTGTCCGTGAGGTGCTTTCTCTTCAATCGAACTAAATAGACATGATTATATGCGACAAACTGATACAAAATTATGTTTCTTTGTTATATTAAATCTTCTAATATGGGATATAAACTAAGTATTTATGAATAAAACCCTGATTAGTTTTCAAAGTTGTCAACTGACTAGCAACCTGTTTGGATAAACAGCTTAATTAAGAGCTTAAAGCATAAATGCTTATCGTATAAGTACTTTGGTATAAGCTATTTCTATAATAAAAGACAACGAAGTCAAATTGTTTTCATATAATTGCTACAATTTGTTTTGATAGTCTCTCACAAGTGTGTATACCAGTAGATAAACTCAAATAAGCCAATTCAAACAGTCCATAGTTAGTATTGCATACTAGTTATTACTCTCTGATTTTGCTTCTATGCACAGATAGTGAAAGGCTGTAAGGGTTCACCGCTGGTGATTCAGGTTATTGCTGGATCACTATGTAAGCAGCCTTTTGAGAAGTGGCAAAATATGAAGGAACGTTTAAAGAGTAAAGCCGTTCTTGAGTCTAATATCACTGACTTGCTTTGTTACCTTCAACAAAGTTTGGATATATCGGACGATATCAATGAAAAAGAGTGCTTCATGGATACGGGACTATTTCCTGAAGACCAGAGGATTCCTGTTACTGCCCCCATTGATCTGCCGGCAGAACTGCATAACTCAGAAGAAGATGGTGCAAAGGCAATCGCCATTGACAACGATTTAATCACCAGAAATTTGATTAATGTCATAGGTTCAAGGTAAACAGTGTCACTTATAAAGCTTGTACTCATACCACTTCAAGAAAGATGTACTTTGAAATGCATTCTCTCATGACATGTGATTTAAACAATTTGTAAATAAAGAAGTAAAGAATGCATGGATTTCGTTTTGTCGTTATAAAGCAATGAAGTAAAACTATTCTATCAAATAGATTAGTTTCTCTCGATTTTTACGTATTTCTAAATTTTGCTGATTCACGGAAAATTTTGCTGCTTTTTAAACAATTAATCAATGAAATGAAACTTGATGAAAATATTTCAATCACGGAAGGGGGGTCTTATGTGTTACTTTAGTTTCCATATAGATATCATATTCTTAAGTTTCCATTGTATTTGTAAGTTAGGACTTACGATTATACATCTATCCAAAATGAATTAAAAAACTTGATTGTTAGGCCATTCGACTAACTGATTCAGACTAATGTATGGTAATCATTCTTGTCTTTGATGTATTTACCCCTGTTGCAACAACATGGATCCATATAGTAGACATCTTTGGAATTCTAGTTTTATATTTTCATGGATATTTTTTTCCTTACTAAAAATGAACCATTGACGTAGTTCTGAAAAATTTGTATACAAAATCTGTGCGGGATGCAATGCCGAGATTTGCCATGGAAGATTTTTAAGTTGCATGGGAGGTGTCTGGCATCCACCATGCTTCATCTGCCATGCTTGCCATCTGCCAATCACTGATTTTGAGGTTAGAATTTCTTTTTCTATGCTACTTGCTCGACAAAACTGATTTTAATCAAAACAAGTTGAAACTTTATTCAAAAAATCATAAGTTAGTGTCGTCGAATTATTTCTGCTGTTTCTTTAGTCTATTACAATAGGATTATGAATAATACTTTGACATTCAGTCGTTCTATTACAGTTTTCCATGTCTAGCAATAGTCCTTACCATAAGTCCTGCTACAGGGAGAAGCATCACCCAAGATGCGATGTTTGCAAGAATTTTGTAAGTATCTCAGCAGGAGTCTTTCACTTGCAGTAGTCAATAGTCATTTTACTATCAAAGTTTCCTCTTATCATGGACATGCATTTGAAATTTTGATACGAAGTACATATGCTTTGGCTAGTAATGATATTGAGCTATTCTTATTTATTAAAGAGGTCGGAATTCAGAACAATACTTGAATATGTTCTGTTGAACTGTTTTTGAGTCTTTATGAAAAATTGTGGGTCAGCTATATTCATGCAACCACAAGAAGCATGAATGCAAAAAAAAAATATATCACAAGGGTATAAGTGAAAACATCACAAGTCATTGGGTTGAAATGTGATGCTCACTTTTCTTCCTTACTGGGAAAAAAAAAAGGTCTATCTTTTTAAATGAAAGAAATTTCGGGCAATACTGCAATATGTGGTGTATGGTGAATGACAAATTTTTATTCTTATATTATTGCAGATCCCCGTTAATTCAGCTGGCCTCATTGAGTTTAGAGTTCATCCTTTCTGGATTCAAAAGTACTGCCCAACTCATGAGCTTGACGGCACTCCAAGTTGTTGTAGCTGTGAAAGAATGGAGGTCAGTTATATCCGCACCAAAAACATTTCATCCTGCTATTACTAATTAAGAGCTATCAATGATCCAGTGTTTACCTTCTCAAATGTTTAGTCTTTTCCTATTATCTAATATGAAACTTTTTTTTTGGACTTTTAGCCCTCTTCGTAATAAAAATATATATTTATATGTGAACTTTTTAATCTGTGCAGCCAAAGGATTCAAAATATCTTTTGCTTGATGATGGTCAAAAGCTATGTCTCGAGTGTCTTGACTCGGCAATTATGGATAATGATGAATGCCAACCTCTCTACCGAGAAATACTAGAATTTTTTGAAGGTTTAAATATGAAAATGGAGTGGCAAGTTTCTATGCTTTTGGTGGAAAGACAAGCACTAAAAGAGGCCATGGAGGGAGAAAAGAACGTATGTGTTAAAACTTTCATTTGCAGAGTATTGTTACTTCTGTCTTTTTGTTGTCCTAACTTCGGTTTGTTATTTTGCTTTTCACTATCGAACATAGGGTCATTACCATTTACCTGAAACTAGAGGGCTCTGCTTGTCAGAAGAACTAACTGTCACCACCGTAGGGATTCCTTGCTTCCAAATTCAAGTTTTTATACATTTTTAATTCGGATGTAAAAGATTTGTGTATTATATAACAGTTTGATATATTTAATGTAATACCAGATTTTAAGAAGACCAATTATGGGGGCAGGATACCGAGTCACAGACATGATAACCAAGCCTTATAAACTGACCCGTCGATGCGAAGTGACAGCCATTCTTGTTTAGGTAACCATATAACATCTACTTTCACAATCTAGCGCTTGCAAATGACTTTCACCGTATATAATTCAAGGATTTTATGTTTATAGATTGTTGACAGGATCAATCCTAGCTCATGAGATAATGCATGCATGGCTCAGGCTTAAAGGTGTTTCATCTGTTCCCTGATATCATCATCATGCAAGAACTTTATATTTTGTTTTATGATGCTAAGTTAGACAAAATATATGGTTTTTTTTATAGGTTATTCCAACTTGAGGCCAGAAGTTGAAGAAGGAATCTGTCATATCTTGGCTCATATGTGGTTGGGATCAGAGCTCTATTCTGGATCTGGGAATAATGATGCACCGTCTTCATCTTCATCATCATCAATGCCGCCATCTTCTTCTGCATCATCGAAGAAGGGTAAACAGTCTGATTTTGAGAAGAAACTTTGCGAGTTTTTCAAAAACCAGATTGAGTCAGATACCTCACCAGCCTATGGAGATGGATTCAGATCGGGTTACCAGGCGGTACTTAATTATGGGCTCAAAAGTACCCTTGATCATATCCATTTGACCGGAACTTTTCCATGTTGAAAATTTGAAAGTTAGCATAACTTTTTCGCCCATATGAACCAATGCCTCATCTTGGTCCGGAGGGACCTGTCTAGCCCCTCCATTTCCTCGAATCAAATATCAGTCGTCGGATTAATCTGATGGTTGATAGTGTTGGTCTCTCGGTGATTAGATTAATTCAACAACTGAGTTATTGTTGGATAGGCAAAGGGATTCGGCTGCCATCATACAAATAATTGACAAATATTGAGTATCTTAAAAGCATTTTTTAAGAATTCCAAAGTAGGAGGTATTGAATCAAAGGAAATGTTACCATAAATACGTTATATTTTCGATTTATTATGAAGTAATAAAAATCCTATGATACCTTTAGGTTACTCGTTAATAAAATCCTATGAAGTAATAAGGATTAAAAATGCACATCTTGGTAACAGAATAAAAGTTGTTACTTGTTGTATTTACAGCACTTTTCAGATGTTGAGAAAAGCAGCTGAAGCAATGAAAGTATTGACAGGTGAGGTATCAGTGAGTTCTTTTGGACCAATTTCATGTGATCCATCGTGGACCGATACTTTAAATTATTATAAATTTCAACGACGATCAACGATACTATTCAGAAATAAAAACTTACGACATTTCTCATACTTACAACTAAGAAAAAATTGGAACGAAATAAACTAAATCCTAGTAACAAACTAAAATGAGATAAAAATCCTATAATTAACAATTTCAATTGCCTTGTTTAAATTAATCAACAATATACGACAATGGCGTCAAAAACTTGATAGACAAAATAGTAGCAAGTATACCAGTGTGTCGACAAGTAGTAATATTTATGAAAAGTTTGTTAGAGATTGTGAAAGTTCTACTAAACAAGATCAATTATTGTTAGGATGTGTAATTTGGAGGATGCACTTGGCAAATAGTTTGGTTTGCAATAAAGAAATAAAAGAATAACACGATAAGGTAAGGAGAATGATTAGGTTGTTCCATTAGCTTCTCTGAACTATTTGGTAAGCTTGATGATGGTCGAAAGCTATGTCTCGACTCGAGTGTCTAGACTGAGCAATTATAGACAGTCATGAATGCTACCTTGAAATACAAGAAGAATTTTATGAAGGTTTAAATATGAAAATGGAGCAGCAAGTTCCTATGCTTTTGGTCGAAAGACGAGCACTAAATGAGGCCATGGATGGAGAAAAGAATGTGTGTTAATGTGTTAAACAATCATTTGCACAGTATTGTTACTTCCTTACCTCATTCTGTCTTTGTGTTATCCTACCTTAAGAGTTGTTACTTTGCTTCACTATTGAATGTAGGGTCATCACCATTTACCTGAAACTAGAGGATTCTGCTTGTCATTGCTTCCAAATTCGAGTCTTTTCAAATTTTTAATTCTGATATAAAAGATTTGTGTATTATACAACGGTTTTATATATTTAATGTAATACCAGATTTTAAGAAAACCAAGTATAGGGGCAGGACACCGAGTCACTTAACACTATGAAATTGTAAGTAACACTATGGAACTGTATGACTTGACTTTATAACTATTTTTTGTTTATGTTCTGAATAGTGAATAGTTTAGTAAAATTCTTCTTTCTTTTGCCTTCTAGACATTTAAAAATACATTATACAATTGAGTATGTTTGTTCTATCTTTTCATACCTGAAAATCACTTTTTCTAATTGTACTTGTTTCAGATTTTCAAAATAATTGAGTATACCTCCTTAAAAAAAAAAAAATAGGAATTTGGGTATGCCATGAATCATATGTTTTGACAAGGTTTAAAAGAATTATGTTAGCAACTCACTCTCATAGGCACACAATTTATTAGTTTGAAATTCATGAATCTCAATTCTATTTAGAGTCTGATTTAGAAAAATTGATTTAGAATTCAACGAATAAAAGTGTGTTAAAGTGTTAATATGTTGCTAGCACCTATTTTAATGGAAATTTATACATACACTTTTCTAGCCTGGGAAAGCAAAGTAGTTTCCCATGATGGGAAAATGCACATTTTACTGCCAGCTGGCTGTTTGTCCCGGTTGTGACTTATTTATCTTTTTTTTTGTTTTAAAATGTGAAAACATATTTTAATTGATTAAGTTTGCAACATTGAATTTGATAAATACATTTCACTTTCTCTGAAAAGTTATCGACACCTACCAATCTTCTCAACTTAATATCCTTCCAAAAATGCCATATCTCCAAACTGCCATTGTTGAATTTGAGCTGGGTTTTTTAGCTTCTATTCAGATCTGGAACTATACCAGTGAAGTGAGGGCAAGATCTTTCTCTATCATTTATATATCGGTGGCACTTTTTACACCTAAAAATCTCGTCGGAGTATGTCTTCTTCGTCACCCAGAATATGGAAAAAAATTAAACTGCTGGTGTAAAAGTTTCAATCACAAAATCCAATAATGTTTCGATTACTGAGAAATTCGTCAGCCATAGGTGTGGAATTCATCTGAACTTTGTTGTTTAACCCCTCAGGTCGTTAGACATGGAACGATTTAGTGTTTCAAACCTAATATACTGATTCTTCATAAACTTCTCCATAAAAAAGATTGTGGTCCTATTGTTGTGGTGATTGTTCAGATCTGTACATTTTTGTGATTATTGTTTAGATCTGGACTTTGAGTAAGAAAAATTGATGAAGATGATGAAGATTCTTTGAAGAAGGAATGAAGAAAACATTAATTTTTTTTTTTTGAAGAAAACATTAATATAAAGTTGTCAATTTAATATCTCCACAATCTGGGTTTTTCTTGGGACAAATATTAATCTGGATTTTAATGAATGAGATTCAATTGAAAAAGGCAGCTTCTTTAAAAAATAAAATTAAGATAGTAGGGCTGCTATAACAATAATACATTAACGTTTTCTTAGAAAGAAGAAGAAAAAAATGCAGGAGTGGTGGAAGGAAAAGGAGACAATGTTTTTGTGTGAATTGATAATTAAATAAAAAGTATAAGTTATTATTTAGTTAATTGGTGGGGCTGGAATTTTTCTTACACAATGACCAACAACAAGTTGCAACAATTACCACTTCTTCAATCTCAGCCATCCAATTAAATCTATGGTTGTAAAGGACACTTGACCATCATGGGAAAAAAGAGTCTATTCCCATACTAAACGTACCTTATGAGAATATTAAAAAGAGAAATGATATTTTGACAACCACTTTTTGACAATTTTTGGACAACTTTCTCTCTCATACTCACATGATGTTGTTATCCTCTCTCTTCCTTTTTCTCTCTCCATTGTTTTTTGACCAATAAGAAGTGCGAAAAACAAGGTTGTCAAGAAAGTTGTCATCAAATGGATGTCAAAATATCATTACTCTATTAAAAAATATGGAGTGATGCATTCACCTACAAAAATATTCATATAAAATTTTGAAATAACAATATGAATCCATCACTGATTTATACAAACATTCTTTCGGCTCATAGTATTCTTGTCGCACATGAACTCGATGTCAGGTTATTACAATTAAGCTAAGCTCAATTCAAGCCAAAAGCACGTGCTCGATTGATTCAGATATCCACACAAAACAAATACCTCAGATTAACATGTTACTTTAACTGTTGTTAGAACAGTCAGACAATTACGTATCCAATAATGTTTACTAATTCTACATGCATATTAAAAAAAAAAAAAAAAACCTATAAATATTTGCCATTTTGATTTCAGAATCATCCAGGCAAAGAGGCACTGGTGCCTTGAACATTGACAAAAGGGAAAACAAAAGCAAAATGTATGGTGATTGTTTTGACATCAAGGCTCTGGAGCTGGGCATTAGGCACGCGAAAACAAATAATCAGCATAATCTAAAATCACAATTTCAGCTCTGGTTATGTGATCAACTAGTATTTTGGTAAGGTGGAAATATAAGAAAATAGTCTAAAATCACATTTCCAGTACCAATATTAAGCTTGAATAATAACAAAAAAAGGACAATAAGTTGAGGATGTGAACTAAAGTTGCTCATATTATAAAAGTCATTCAAAACCAAAATTGATAGAAGAAATTCAAAGCAACAAAGTTGAATAAAAACTACTACAAAACACTCGAGTCTATTAAATTCATTCCATAGATATTTAAGCAGCAACTGCTTGCTGAGCTGCAGCAGCCCTCTTCCTAGCTTCCTCAATGACGGTTAATTTAATACCCTTACCCTTGGGAAGAGATACCCATGGCTTTGTCCCCTTGCCAATAGTGAACACATTGACCAGACGAGTTGCAAACTCATGACCTGTGGCATCCTGAACGTGGATTGTCTCAAAGGTTCCCTTATGTTTTTCTCTGTTCTTGATCACTCCAACACGCCCCCTATTCTTACCACCAGTAACCATCACTACATTCCCAACATCGAATTTGATGAAATCAACAATCTTGTTTTCCTCGAGGTCCAGCTTGATTGTGTCATTAGCCCTGATGACGGGGTCTGGGTAGCGGATAGTGCGACCATCATAGGTGTTCAGGTATGGGATACCTTTCTGCCCAAATTGCACTGAACGAACCTTGCACAGCTTGAACTACCATGTATATCACATACACGAAAAACATGTCAGTCAAACTAAAGTGTAGCAAACAAAAAATATGTATATGCATACTATACATACACAAATCTTGCAAACAGTAAATGCCATTCAAAGTAAAAGCCATCACGTGTTAATTATACTAAGCATGTATATGCATACTATACATACACAAATCTTGCAAACAGTAAATGCCATTCAAAGTAGAAGCCATCACGTGTTAATTATACTAAGCATGTATGAATCTTATATATATATATATATATATATATATATATATATATATATATATATAAGCTGCATACACTAATCTTACAAACAGTAATAGCCATCACATGTTAATTACACCATGAACACATAACATAAATCTTATACATACGATACATACATAAATTTTATAAAGAAAAATCCATACAAAGTAACAACCATCACATGTTAATTATAATATGCATACATGAATCTTATTGATAAATATGATACATACTTGAATCTTAAATAGTAAATCCATTCACAGTAACAGCTATCACATATTAATTATATTATGCATACATGAATCTTATTAATAAACATGAATATGATACATGCTTGAATCTTATAAACATTAAAAGCCATTCAAAGTATCCTACGGAATAAATTAAAAGATCATGGAACAGAGATCAGTAATCAAATAAAGGTACCTTTGCCTCATCATCTCTGACTGAATGGAGACGGAAACGGCCTTTGGTGTCATACAGCAGACGAAAGCTCTCATTTGTCTTAGGGATTGAAACAACATCTGTCCAGATACAAATATTTTAAAAAACACAATCAGGCCGCAGCCAAATCAAATGATTCATAGAATTCTTTCACGAGGATTCCAAAGACCAGGCAGCTTATTTAATTACACAACTTCAGTTCAAATTTTCATATTTAACAAACCAGTAATGAAAACATGCCAAATACAATCTATTGTAACATGGTATTCAATTATTATTTAATTTCCACTTTTAACTTCAGATAAAACCTTGTATTCAATTATTATTGTCTTCAAACAAAACATACCTTTAACCTACCATACTCTGCTATAATACATCAAAAGTCATCAAGCTCAAAATGCAATAACAATAAAGAATTGTAGCATATAAATCATCAATTACATTCCAAAGCATGTTGATTGTCCAAAATAAATTAATCAATTATTTTAGACAAAGATCAGCAAGATTCATACCCATGAATCCAGCTGGATAAGTCTTGTCAGTCCTGACTTTGCCGTCAACAAGGACATGTCGTTGCATCAGAATAGCAATGACTTCACGGTATGTCAAAGCATACTTCAATCTGTTTCGCAAGATCAGAATGAGTGGGAGACATTCCCTAGACTTGTGTGGTCCTGAGGAGGGTTTAGGAGCCTATAAATTTCACACAAAAATTACATCAGCCTTAGATTAAAAAATAAATACTTGCATCAATTGAAATATGATAGAACTTGGAGACTTACAAAAGCACCACCCAATTTGTCAAGCATCCAATGCTTGGGAGCATTGAGCCTCTTCAAATGCTTCTTCAAACCTCTCGCCTGTAACATTCACAAACATCCCAAGTTCAAAAATTATCTTATACCAAATAAAGGATCAAAATTCAATGTTCAGACACACTAAACAAAATGTTCAAAAACACTACATAAAGGATCTGAACATTCAAATTCAACTATGAATCATAAAACTTATTCTCAAAAATCAAAGTTCAAACACACAAAAACTAAGCACCCGTTTGGATTGACCTATTTTTTAGCATATGAAAAATAGGTTCATAAATAAGCTTTTATGTTAATTCAGAGTTCTCACTGACAAAAATTGTAACTTCATGAGCTGATTTTTCATAAACTACCTTAACAACCTTATGAATAATACATAAAAACTTATTTATTTGCATAAGCTATTTGAATAAGCTCAAAAAATAAGCCAATCCAAACAGCCCCTTAAACCATATTTGGATCGGCTTATTTAAAAAGCTTAATCAAGTAGTTTATTCAATCAAGCCCTAAATTAAGGGATCTAATCATCAAAATAAACTAGGAATGGATAAAGCCTAATATCATAAATCAAATAACACAGGTTCCTAAACTCGAAATAAATTTTCGCAACAAACCCAGAAAATAAATCATGATAAAGATCGAAACTTCATCAATTTCAGTAACAGCACTGTGATATGACATAAGTGATTTCAATTCTAAACAGAAAAATTGAATATCATTCCGAAGATTAGATTGAAAAGAAAATGAAAACATTGAGGGAGGGAGAGAAAGAAGAGAATGATACGAACCATTTTGGATTTTCTCCTTCTTCGCAGCAGCTACAGAGTGGAGAGAGTGAAGGTGCGGCTGTTATCAAAGAAAAGATGAGAGGAACAAACCCTAAATCTTCAAGCGTATGTGGATATGGGCCTTTGCCCCATTTATTGCATTCTTAGTGGGCTGATTAGGTCCATATAAAGTTTGGAATGTAAATGTTATAATTTGGAGTAATAAGAAAATTGCTTTTTTGACAAAGAATACTTCCAATTGACACATAGAAATGACCATATTGCCCCTGGCGGTAGTTAACTACCGCTGGGAAACACGCCGGTAGTTAACTGCCGCTGGTACCCAGCGGTTGTTAACCGCCGAAGCCTTTCCCCCCAAAACCAGCAAACCACTACCTCACCTATTCATTCATCACCTTTCTCATTCCAAAACCATACCTAAAAAAAATCCTCATTTCAAATTTTGTGTGTCAAAATCATGCCTCCAAATCGTTGCTGATCGATTGCTAAGACGTTTCTACACACAAAATGCATCAAAGAACAGGTATTACAACGTTAAAATCCATTGCATTTGATTGATTTTTCTGGTTTTTTTTTTGTACTGTCACGCGTTGTAGCGGCAGTTAACTACCGCTGGCGAGCGGCTATTAACTGCCGCTGGACACTTAGAAAATTTTTCAAAATTTTCTAAGTGCAGTAGCTACTGCCCAAATAGTGTTTTTTCCATTTTTTTTCCTTTTGTTTTTTTTGTTTGTTTATGTTAATATATGATATTAGATAGATGTTTATTAATTAGTTTAGTAATTGTATGTTGTTTATTTATAGATAATGTTGAGAATGCGGGTGATGATTCGGGTGATCGAAAACCTAGAGTTGTCGATTCCATTAAGGTTGAAGCTCCCTCTAAGGTCGAAGTCTCCGTAAAAGTTGAGGCTTCAACCGTCAATTCCGATGTGTGGAAACTTCGTGACAACGAAGTGGACACGGCTCATTTCTTTTCAACCGAAGACACATGGAAAGATAAAAACGAATTGTTCGGTTGGGTCCATCGACAAGCAAATAGGGCTGGATTTACGGTTATCATTAGAAGATCTTGTGAAGGAAGAAATGATATGTTGGAGTTGGTTTGTGAACGGAGCGGCGAGCACAAAGTACCGAAGACAAAAGTGAAGAATGAAACAATTGGATCAAGAAAGTGTGGGTGTTTGTTCAAGGTGCGTGGATATGTCGTTAGGGAAGACAATGCTTGGAAATTGGCCATTCTTAATGGCGTTCACAACCATGAGATGGTTCCATATGTAGTAGGCCACCTTCTTGCCGGAATATTAACGGAGGACGACAAGAAGATTGTACATGACTTGACCGATTCTTCGGTGAAACCAAAAAATATTTTGACAAATTTGAGGAATAAAAGGAAAGAGTCCATGACAAATATCAAGCAAGTCTACAATGAACGTCACAAATTCAAAAAGGCAAAAAGGGGTGACTTGACGGAGATGCAATATCTAATCTCAAAGTTGGAAGAGAATGGATATGTTTATTACGTAAGAGAAAAAAAGGAAAGTCAAACTGTTCAAGACATATTTTGGACTCATCCAAAATCGGTAGAGTTGTTTAACAATTTTCCGACTGTTTTGATAATGGATTCCACGTACAAAACCAACTTGTATAGGATGCCATTGTTTGAAATAGTTGGAGTCACCTCAACCTATTTGACATATTCGGTTGGTTTTGCATTTATGACTAAGGAGAAGGAGGATAACTTTACTTGGGCTTTGCAAATGTTGCTTAAACTTCTTGGACCAAATAACGATATGCCTAAGGTGACATTGCCGGATATGGGACACATCATTGCATCATGTTACAATAGGCCGGTGTTAGAGATTACTACATGGAAAGACTACATCTCCGAGACTTTTTTCCCACTTAGAGGACGGCCTCCGGTTAACCCGAAAAGCAACATGATTTGCCTTGGTCTAATTCCAAATCATTTTGTCCTTCTGTCATTAAAAGATGGGTGCTCACTACCTCCAACATCCCCGGAGTGGAGAAATCACAGGAGCGAAGAGGCGGCAACATGGGAGGATGAAATTTTGGATCAACACGATCGTTTCCAAACACTCATGGACATTGAGCTCAAAGAGAGACCGGTTCCACCAAAAAAGCCAACAAATGAAGACAATCCAATTATGTTTGATGACACTCCGGTTAAAGAAAACACCGAATTTAAAGATTTGTTTTTAGATGATTTGCTTTTATTAGATGAAACGTGACACTTTTTGGTCGGTGTTAATCCGTTTTTTGGTTGATACGCACCGACGTATTTTTTTGGATATATAATGTAATGACCAATTTTTTGGGTGATATAATGTAACTAACCTTCAACTATTTATATGTATATCAATATATTTGAGTTTCGCATTTATTAGTAATTAATGTACATTACGTGTAATGTTTTGCATAATGTGGAAAATTTGATGAATTTCAAACAATTGTTAAACGTTAACGCATTATCGGTTTTGTGTAATGTTACCGAATAATTGATAAACTATGAAATGTTGATGTTTGTGATTGCTGGATGTTGTTGTTTCGGTTTGATTTCCTCCGGAATTGCCGTTTGAAATTACAGGTAAAACAGGACACATTTCCTGGAAAAACCAGTTACAGACTGCACTGGTTCTGTAACTGGTGTGAGCGGTTGTTAACAACCGCTGGGTACCAGCGGCAGTTAACTACCGGCGTGTTTCCCAGCGGTAGTTAACTACCGCCAGGGGCAATATGGTCATTTTCATGTGTCAAATGGAAGTATTCTATGTCAGAAAAGCAATTTTCGAGTAATAATCGGCTTGTTGGTCCTTCAACGTATAACGAGTAATCACATTAATCCTTTTATGTATCAAAATTTTAAAATATTCTCTAATTATGCACTTTATTAGTCGAAGTTATCTTTGATGTCAAAATAGTCCATCAATGTCTATAGTAACTCTTTTCTTACAAGGATTGATAAGTAAGTATTTATATTGATTAATATGAGAATAAATAAATATATTGATACACTTTGTCATATATATATATATATATATATATATATATATTCATGAACTTATACGATAATATTAACAGAATATTTTAATGTGAGGACCTATTTTTATTAACAGAGTAAACAATCAGGGACTATTTTGGAATTTCGATACATTCAGGAATTATTGTGGCTACTCGTTACACATTCAAGGATCAAAATGGCTAGTATCCCGTTATATTTTATTTAAGTAAAGAGTTTAATTAGTGTGTTATGTCAATGTATAACTATTTTACAATGTATTCAATTATGTGTTGCAATGTCAATTAGCGAATATGCATATAGTCTGTTTCTCTCTTTAGCTCTCAGACTCTTAGACCTCTTTCAAACTCTCACAGCGCCGCCACCTTTCCCTTCCAAATCCAAACCCGTTTTTCAAAGATGTAGTGGTGGGATGGGTGGCTTTGTCCTCCGCACCATCTCTTTCCTCGTTGGGGGTTTGGGGCTCCAGATTTGAGGCAATGTTCCAATGTGTTTGATGGTGGCGCTCCGTCACAGCTATTATTAACGTTTTGATTGGCTGTGTGTGCAAAAACAGTTTTGGACTGTCGACCCACTATCATTAAACTCACAAGTAAAATGACTTATAAAAAAAATGAAGTAATAGGTAAAATGCATATAAAGTATCTAAAGTATGTTTTTTGCTTGTTTTCGTGAACTTAGCTCAGTTGGTAGGGACAGTGCATAAAATATGCAAAGTCAGAGGGCAAAGTCAGAGTCAGAGGTTCGAACCCCGGCCACAATATTTTTGGTCAATACAATTTTTTTTAAGGATAATTTTTTTTTTGTTATTTATACCTTTGACAATTCCTTTTTATTAAATGCTGAATTCTATTTCTCTATTGATTTGACCAAATTATAGTGACTTGGTAAATTTTATATTTTAAAGTATTAATTAATTACAAATCAACAATTTCATTAAAAGCTCCCCTAAAAAATACAATTTCATTAAAAGTTCATAAAAAACAGTTTTTATTAAATATAAATAAATTTATTTAATTAAAACACTTTTTCTCCCACAAAAGAAGGAGATATAAGTCTAGCCGTCACCACTTTTCTCCTTCTTGATCTATTAAAGATGGGTAATTTATGGTCAATTTTGACCTACATGTTATTCTTTCTTTTTTAGTTAAATAAGTGATTTTCACATATTTTTAATCTTATTTCGTTTGTTTTTCTGATTTCGTCGTGTTTGCACGACTTTGTTTGTTTGATTTTCCGTCTTAGTATGATGTTTATTTCAACTAGAAAAATTAGTTTCGAGTAAGTGCAGATTCAATTAATGACTTTGGCGTTGTCTACGTTGCAAATTCAGAGACATAAGTATCCGGGAGACCCGAATATAGTCATATTTGTATTGTAGGCATATGTACTATGTCGTTTTATGCTATTAACATATATGTTGTGTGTTTGTTCGTAGATTCATAATTTTTGTTTTTAGCGACTTTGAATTTGTATTGTATCGATGTACTCTATCAATTTAAATGAATGAATGTCGTTTATTTTTGTAAAAAAAAAAATCTATAAAGAAAACAAGGAAGTCTTCAACTCAAAACTTGTACTACCTTCAAGCCTTTAACCAAAAAAATAAAGAAATATTTTCTTCATCCATACTCAAGACTCGAGGAATACCATATGCATCGTCAAATTTGATCCCTAAATGGAGCGGAGACCAAAACTCATAAAAAATGAAAGTGGGGATGAGAAAGTTGATTTTTGAGAGAGGGTGTCAAAAGTTCATTTTCATACAAGAAAACAAAAAGTACATTTAAGCCTAAATCAATAATAATTTTATGGAAAATGCTAACCAGTGTTTGAAGGATACTCTTTGAGAACTTTAGATAGTAACATTTTATGGAAAATTGTGCATACATTGCATTGAAAATTGAGATGTTAAAGAATAATTTCTTAATTGAGATGTTAAAAAATAATTTTTTAATTGAGAAACCTTAAAGAATGCCTTTAAGACACTCGTTAACAAGACCCTAATTTTTCCTTAAAAAAAAAAAAGACCCTAATTTTATCAACAATTGATCGAAGGGATGAACCTCTAAATGATATTAAAAAGTTTGTATTTATTACATGTTAATCGAAATGATAATAATAAATTCTAATTGGATAATATTTTTATGGCTTAATTGCAGTTTTAGCCCCCTAAGAAAAAAATACAAAACCGCCCCATATGTTTTGCAACTGTGGCAATTTTGGCCCCCAAGGCCAATTTTGACTCGGTCTACGCTGACGTGGCACCCTAAGTGAGGTGTCATGTGTCATTTTTTTATTTTATTTTTTGCCTTGGGGGGCCAAAACTGCTACAGTTGCAAAACTTAGGGGGCGGTTTTGTAGTTTTTTTTCTTAGGGGGCTAAAACTGCAATTAAGCCTATTTTTTTTAACCGCAAACATGAATTCTCGTAGTTGCAATACATGGGTCGTTGGATTCATGTAAATTGTATTCAGATCTTAATGGTTGAAGTTTGGTTTCAAACTCCATCCCCACAATAGGGGTGAGACCTATGTTACACCTTCATGAATTAAGTGTAATTTACCCTTAATGACAAATAAAATTCATTTTTGGAACGAAGTAAATGAAGATCACATGTTGAATAAAAGGAGATAAAGAAGTTTGATGTTTTTGAGATGAAAATGATAACTGATAGTCAGAAAAAACAATATCGGTGAGCCTACAGTTTTCCTTGATGAATTGGGGGGTAATTTACCGCTTGTGACAAATACGATTCGATTTTGGAATGAAAGAGATGTAAATCACATCTTAAATGAATGAGATAAATTTTTTTGATGTTTTTAAGATGAAAATGATAACTGATTGTAAGAAAAAAAATGTTTTTTCTTTGATAGAGGTAAATTACCTCAATTCATCAAGGGGTAACGGAAAAACTAACAATAGGACCTTTATTTCACCTATATATAAGAGCATTTTGAGTGCCCAAAATTTTATAACCACCTTCTTAACCCATATTACACACTATAGTTTATATATATAGTTCTGACGCCAAAGGAATCTTCCACTCTAAAAAACTATGCACATATTGTTGGAACTTTTGTTAGTACTTTGGTTCAGGGGTGCCATTACCCTTTCTTCAGTGCTTTGCAGAGTTGTTCATAACCTTCTCGTGATCCTGGATAATATTGCAGATTTTTTTTTAGGTGATTAGATAGCTATAGATCCTTGGTTTAGGACTTAGGTGATTGTTAACAATAGATTTCTGATTCATGTTGTAAATGGTCTTTTAAGCTAGATTATATAATTGTTTTACAATTTGAAAATGATGAATATCACCAAATTGTTCAGATTTGATAAAGAAAATCCATAGTTCAAAATAGAAAACTTTGTTCTATTTAATTGTAATTTTTCATCAATGATAACCCCAAAAATATTGTAACTTTTTTCCAAGACGAGAAATATTAGTACTGTTTTTCTCTTAAAAAATATATTGGTATTATTTTTTGGTTCAAACTCTTAACCTTTTTATTATTCTACTCTTCAATTTATTCTTATGATTCAATTTGTCAGCCGACACCGATTTTTGTCTTTCATATGGGTTTCAAATTCTGGGTGTTCTCATGGCCCGTTTTGTCCTTTGATTTGTCTGATACGCTTCACCTCGTGTGACAAATTTGTTGTTATTGTTGTTTGTGTGGTTTCCTTGTTGCGGGTTGAAGTTCAATTGTGGTGTTTTGGTCTGTCACACTACTATTTTGTGATTTCTATTCGTCCGATGTTTTAGGGTTCACAATTTGGTGTTTTTCAGGTCGTTTAGTAGCATCTTGTTGTTGTCAAGGTTTGTCATATCGAGTTGTCGGCATGTGGATGCTTCCGTGTTGGTGATGAGATTCTTTCGCCATATTTCAAAGGATAGGGTTCTTGTGGGCTGGGCTCATCTATTATCATTATTGGTTGTGATTACTCATTCGAGACATTTTTTTTTTACAATTTGGTTTCACACGTATACGCGGATCCAGTGAATTTTGACCGTGGTGCGTGTACGTTTGCAATTTGAATCTTTACCTTTTTGGTTGTTTTTAACACTTTTTTTTTTGGGTAGAATTTTTAACACTTTGATGTTGCGCATTTTTTTTTTAATTTTAATAAATCTATGGGTGTTATAGCTGGTCTCCATTTACCTAAAGAAAGATACAAAAAATATTTTAAATAATATCGCTATACATAGTCTACTCTATATTTCGATATTTTTTTTAAAAATATAAATATATTCAATGTAATTCAATATTTTTTTCAAAAAAAAAATATATTTGAATTTTATGTGGTTATGTGTCAAATATTAACTATCCCATTTGAATTTTATTTGGTTATGTGTCGAATATTAATTATCCCACACTCATTAATTTTTCGGAATAAAAAATAAGCTTTTAAAAACTCAGAGTGACTTTGAGTTTTTTTTTTTTGTACCGGTCACATTATCAGTTTTGTTAAAACAAAATAAGTTTCAAATAAATTAGATTTTTGACCCGTGCTCCGCACAGGTTTATTGTAAAGGGATTGACATATGAATAATAAAATGCAATATATAATTGGTATCGGTGAAAAAAATAAAACGTGATTATTCATAGTAGACAAAATAAAACACTTCATAAAATGTATGAAATCTGAAAATATTATAAAAGAAAATTCGGTAATCCTATCAATAATTCGGTAAAAGAAATATGAAATTTTAGTACATTGGCGTGTAGTTTCATCACACGTTGTGAAATACTTCCTTATATACGACGTTAGATGTTACATTGGTATCTTCACCATCTTCATCACTGATCATTATCTTTAGTCCTTCTCTGGATGTAACTCTTGAATCAGTAACATACAACTGTCCGTGAGAAAATACAGGTGTTGGTAGATATACACCAACATATTTAAGCGACTGCCCTTGACTTTTGTTAATTGTCATTGCAAATGATACAGTCAAAGGAAATTGTGAGGATGGGCAATAAAATGTTAGATAATCCTTCGAGAAGTGCATATGAGAGGGAAAAAAGTTATCGCAAAATATTAATCAAGGAAATATAAAATATCTGGTGTTGAAATCAAAAATTAATTTGACCTCGAAAATCATTGTCTTTATCTTATAGTACTCATTGTCTTTAACTAACTTATCTAAACTATAAGTCATTATGTAATTTCATGAACATGGATAATCACAAATTAATGATGCAAATTTAGAGTCAAAATTTTAGGGTTGAGGATTAGCATTTAATGATGCAAATTTAGAGCTAAAATTTTAGGATTGAGTTGTTGCAAACCTAATAAGGGATTAGTGGAGGGAAAAAATTAGGTTAAGTTGCTGCAGACTTAACAAAATTAACAAATAAGCAGGAAATATCAAATATCTGGTGTTGAAATCAAAAATTAATTTGACCTTGAAAATCATTGTCTTTATTTTATAGTACTCATTGTCTTTAAGTAACTTATCTAAAATATAAGTCATTATGTAATTTCATGAACATGGATAATCACAAACTAATGATGCAAATTTAGAGCCAAAATTTTAGGGTTGAGGATTAACATTTAATGATGCAAATTTAGAGCCAAAATTTTAGGATTGAGTTGTTGCAAACATAATAAGGGATTAGTGGAGGGAAAAAATTAGGTTAAGTTGCTGCAGACTTAACAAAACTAGATCGCTGACCCGTGCGCCGCACGGGTCTTTTAGAGATGAATATGAAAATATTTTTTAACCATTGATATTTTATTTTTTATGATATCTACATTACGTTTCCAATGAGATTGAGGTGTTTCATGAATTACATATAGGAGCTATTTAAAAATGATTACATAGGTGAGAAAAAATAAATCATATATGGTATCGTGTTTTGAAAAACCTACATAGAAATGGTACCAAAACTTTCAAACTTAGCATACAAATCTATCCGTGTAGAAATTCACATCTATGGAATAACTGCTTACTACTCCCTGTGATTTACTACATAGCATGATCTTGCGTACAAAATTTATGTGCCAAAAACCAAGCAACCCAGCTGT
The DNA here is from genome assembly GCF_051527215.1 of Medicago sativa. NCBI lineage: Eukaryota > Viridiplantae > Streptophyta > Magnoliopsida > Fabales > Fabaceae > Medicago > Medicago sativa. Next base: position 10,334,315 of record NC_140753.1, read on the forward strand.
TAGTTCCAAATATGATGTGAAAAATTGTTACAAACCTTGAAATTCCAATTGGACTTATAGTATATAGAAACACATCACAACAAATCCTCCCACTCCCAAGCACCTATTTGCATCTCCATTTCCACTCCAACGACATAAGCACCAATCCGTTGCAACATAAAACAGAAGCAACTCCGAAAATGCAGAAGCAACCCCAATCCCTACAAACAATATAAATAATCAAAATTCTTGAAGTTTTATTTCCAGCATATAAAGGACCACTGGATTTTCCAACATATAAATGAGAGAGGGGTTCATTTCAAGCATTGCTCATAAAAACATGATCTCAACAATTCAAATATTTTACTCTTATAATTAATTGTATTCCAATTATCAACATCACAAATGCATAACTTGACCCGTCATATAAAAGCTACTGAAAATTTAAATACTTATAACAGAGAGCTTTATTGAGTTGTATGCATCATGTGATTTGCAATTATAAAATAACAATCACCAAATAGTAAAAGCCAACACAACTGTGAAATATCTCAGAGTGCATAAGCTCAATTGAATGTGTAAAACTACATTCACCCCACCTTTACGGAACACAAAAATGGTAGCTACCTCAGACCAAAATAGGTGATCCATAACCATGTCACTTCCAAAATCGTTGTCATCATCAACTGAATCATTCGATTCAGCTGATTTGAACTTGTCAGCCTCATCCATCCACTAATAACCCCTGAGCATCAACTATCCATTGATTCAAACAACAATCTAAGTTATACGAAATGCAAAACATGCTGCCAAATAAAAAGAGCATAAAGGAAATAGAATGGCGCCTAAATGTGCAAGATCCAATGGCTCAGAAAAATGGAGGGGAAAATGGGGAAAAAATATTAGGGTTAGGGATAGCTTTAGGGGTTAAGCTTTAGTAAATAAGATTAATAAATAAGATTTTCTTAACGATCCGATCCAATCATTTTAAAAAAAGAAATCTCTAAATCATCAAGACAAAGGAAACATCTTGAAAATAGTTATTTTAGTTTACTAATCGTATAAATTTATTTATTTTTTCATGAATCCCTCTATATTAATTAGTACCATTCCACCAAATTACTTATTCTTAATATTCTCTCTCATCATAAATAAGGACACAAATGAAATTTAACATCTAATGCATTTAAAAAATGGTCATTGTTTCTTATAAAAAAGATCGAAAAATATAGTTTATTCGTCCAAACACCACGAATATCAGATTTTTCCCGTAATTCTAGAATACTTAATTATCCATAATTTCATTATTTTTATTAATAAAAAAACTTTATTCCTGCATGAATCCTGCTTGATGTTGGAATATTAGAAGAAAGAAATTAAATACCCAAAAATACTAAAAATTTCAAAATACATTTTATATTTTTCAAAATACACATATATGAAGTGCTGTTGATTTATTTCCCACTTCTTGGCTTGATCATTAAAAAGGACTTTGATTACCGTAGGTCTTGGCTTGGTCAACATTAGAAGTTTCTAGCACCTTTTTGCACCAATGCTCCAAATATCTCTTTTTTTTTTTTTCCCGAAACAAAATTAACTATTATCATTAATCATCCAATGTTCAATACAAGAAGGATAATAATCAAAAATACGGTGACTAGCCCAAGAACAGGCCGCCCTAGCTAAACTATGAGCAACCATATTCGCTTGTCTCCTAACAAACTTCACCTCGAAGTTGGAATGTAAAGATAACTGATAAATAATACTAGAAACAATAGCATAGAATTCCGAATCACCCTGGCACGGAGACGATAGAGCTTGCACTAGAGTATATGAGTCGGACTCGAAGACAACCCTGTCCCATCTGTTCGCATCAGCAAAGTGAAGAGCCTCGAGTAAGGCTACTGCCTCCCCCTCCAAAACTGTCATATTTGCCCGCTGCCATTTCGTTTGAGCCCGAATAAATTGCCCGCGGGAGTCTCTAACACAACACGCAAAAGATGTAATATGGTTACAGTCATGGAAACAGAGATTCAAGCTTATCAATATCCCAAACTCGTTCCTCGTCAACTATCAAATCAGACACACGCAAACTATGCACACCCTGACTTTGTGGGGATTGAATCCAGCTACCATGACCACCTCGAACCCATGGATCATTCATCACGCTGACCTGATGCCCATTCCCAATTGTCCACCTATATCCATATAAAAGTAATTGACGCGAATTCCAAATACTTCGCCAAGCAAAGCTCGGGTTATGTCCGAGTTTAGCACCCAAAAATGAGGAACGTGGAAAGTACCTCGATTTAAAGACTCTAGCAACCAGCGATTCAGGTTTAGACAGAAAGCTCCATCCTTGCTTAGCTACCATAGCGAGATTAAAAGCTTTGAAATTCCGAAACCCCATTCCACCAAATTCTTTGGGGCATGCCACACATTCCCATGCCATCCATTTAATCCCTCGGTTGTTACTCCTTCCTCCCCACCAAAACGCATTGATCATCTTTTCAATATCATCTATAATTGAATTCGGCAAAAGATAAATACTCATTATGTATGCTGGAATAGATTGTAACACAGATTTGATCATAACTTCCTTTCCCGCCATCGATAATGCTCGTCCCCTCCATGCATTTATTCGTTTCCAAATACGATCCTTGATAAAAGAAAAAAACAGACCTCTTATCTCTACCAATCATCGAAAGTAACCCCAAATACTTTCCGCTACCCATCACATGTCGGACACCAATAATGTGTGACAAATCCTTCTGCGCCGCCTCACTCATATTGCGACTGAAAACACCTCAGACTTTGATAAGTTGATTTCTTGTCCGGATGCTACCTCATAAGTTTTAAGAATAGTGAGTAAATGTTGTGCTTCCACCACATTGGCCCTGCAAAACAAGAAACAATCGTCTGCAAACAACAGATGGGACACCACTGGTGCGCCGCGACATTCTTGTACCACATGAATATCACCTCTATTAATAACCTTATGTATTAGAGTCGAGAGGCCCTCAGCCACCAATATGAATAAATATGGTGATAACAGGTCACCTTGGCGCAACCCTCGGCCGGGTACAATAGGCCCCACCCTGTCAAAGTTCATAAGCACCGAATAAGTAACAGAACTAACACACATCGTCATCCATTGGATCCATTTCTCATTGAACCCCATACGCATAAGCACACCACGAAGAAACCCCAATCCACTCTATCATAAGCCTTGCTAATATCAATCTTGAGAGCCAATTCCCCTCTCCAACCCTTCGTCTTCCTCTTCATGGAGTGGATTATCTCGGTAGCAATTAACGCGTTGTCCAATATAGAGCTGCCCTCAACAAACGCTGACTGCTCCTCTGACACAAATTTATCCAAACATCGTTTCAGTCGATTAGCGAGCAATTTCGACACCATCTTATACAACACATTACAAAGAGATATATGCCTAAGATCTTTCATACTATCCGGGTCTTCGCTCCAAATATCTCTTGTATTACCTTTTTAGTTAAAATAGAAGAACAAAGCATTACAATGCAAATACAACTTAAATAAAAATATATCTTTATTGAATAAAATATTATTAAAAATATTATGAATTATTGAGTTTTCACCTTTTCTATTCACAACACCCCTAATATTCCATGAGATGCTAGATAATCCATGTAAGCATCCATAAATAACCTTAGGAATAAAGGGAAAGTATGGTAGCCACACTAGCTGCTAAAGTCTCATTTGTTCTACTTAGCGCTAAAGATACTTGTCGATGCCATATCGTAATGAATTTTGTTGTCATGGATCAATTTACTACACATGATGGGTCGTGTTCTTCAAGGCCAACAATATCATTTAGTTTCTCATGCTTGTGACGATCATCATAAGGGACATATTTAGTTTATCATTTAGTTTCTCATTGCTTTCTGATGTGCAGAGGGAATGGCTTGGTGGAAGAGGTTAATAGGTGGTTAATGTGAGGTGAGGGACTACTAGAAGAGCTAGGTAGAGAAGTGGGTGGAATGATTTTGTGTTGGGCTTGTTTAAATGTAGCACGTGTGATATTAGCATGACGTAAATTAACACTAGGAATGTTTCTCAACAATCGGTTGTTGGGGCTTAGGATATTTTTCAAGGCTTATGACTTCTTGTTGAGGGTTCATGATGTCATCATCATTGACATGACGAGTTCTACGATGTTTTTGGGTTGCTTGTGATTTTGTTGGGTTGTTTCACTTCATGCACACGTGGTTTAGGAGGCAACGAATGGGGGGTCTATTTTTTTGTTGTTTTGTGTGTGTGTTAGGTTTGAAATAGTCTCGAATCGGTTCTCCTAGTAACAATGAACCACTCTCAATGCAAAGTATTTTCCTTATTACTAGGAAGATTGGAGGGGGAAGGGGGGATTAGTTACATGTTTCTTAGCATATTATGTTTGCATGTGATTGTGATCGTGGTTGGAAGGGTCAAACTTGAAAATATAGTAGGTAGTTGAGCACTGCTGCCATTTGAGTTTAGTGACGATGTTGTTTCACTTTTCTTCGCAGTTACGTTGAAGATGACCATAGCATCTACACGTTGTGAAAATGATGTGAAGATCTTCGTATTGCACCTTATATTAATAATCGTTGAGCCAAATTTTTCAAACAATATTTGAGGGTAAGATCCACCTCTACACACCCAGGCAAATCTGCCACACTCCACTTTAAAGTATTGTTATTCACTTTTATGTGGAGGCCAATGGTAGTGGGCATGACAAGCAAGAAGCTATCGTCATAGTATACCAAGTTGAGAACATGAAATCGAATCCAAACAACTGCATGTTCAACTTTTAGTTCTAGCAAAGTGAATTCCAATGAACAATGAAAGACCACTAAATAATGGTAAAAAATCATCCAAGGACCATAAGAAATAACTTTCTCTTAATCGTTCGATTGATCGAATTTAACCATGTAGAATCCATTATCTTAATCCATGATATAAAGTCCTCCTTGTAGTTTCCAAATTTTCTTCAGAAGATCTTTCAATGTGTTGTATCCTAGATTTTTCTCCAAAAGTTTAACCACTAAGACATCTTTTCATAGAGTGCACATATCTTGAAATTTTTTGGTTTCAAGAATACTTTAGGCACATATCTTTCAATGTGTTGTATCCTAGATTTTTCTCCAAAAGTTTAACCACTAAGACATCTTTTCATGGAGTGCACATATCTTGAAAATTTTTGGTTTCAAGAATACTTTTGGCAAAAACCGGTTGCCGTTTTCTTGTTCTATTCAAACTAGTTTTTTGGCGATCATATCTTCTTTTTCTCGAATTTGAGGGCTCTGATTTGAACCTAGAAGTTTGTCATGGCACGAAAATGTGGTTGATGTTGATGATTGAGAAATATCGGAAGGTTTTTTTGTATGTTGTTGATCGTCGCCTTGCGCAGAACAGACAAAGTCGGAACTCATCGTTTTAAGCTAATTGCACCAAAAAATCATGATTCAAAGCTATGTTTTGGGTTTCTTGTTGTCATGTTGTTATGGTTGTTGTCACTGTCATACATCTAAAGCCATGTTAAACCATATTTTTGGTGTCATATTTACAAACGAGATTCTATTGGATGTCAATGGGTACCCATGAGTATGGATAGTATGATACCCGTCCTCGCCCCGTTGGATATATATGATACCTGTGCCCGCCCCCGTACCCTCGTAGGTACCCACGGGTATTGAGGTATCCGTGGGTAGTCATGGGTACCCATGGATTTTTTAATTAATTTATTTTTTGGTACAAATAATATCTTTTTAAATTACCACAGAAAATCTTTCCATTTTAAACATCCATACATAATCCATTCAAAACTTCATAAATCATACATAATCCATAGAAAATTCATGATTCTTACATAATCCATATGATATGTTTTATCATATGAATGAAGTAGAAACAATGAACTTAATAAGAAGAATTAAACAAATTAAAAATAAAAATAGGTTATTAATGAGGAATCTTAGGTGGGCGGTAAAATTTCCTTCAATAAGGTAACAACTTTAAGTAATAAGATAAGATATATAAAGATATTTTAGTAATTTACTTAATTTATTATTGTGTATGGGTACAATCAAATTTATGCCTGTATCCATATAATAATGGGTAGTCAAATACCCGTTTATTATACCCGTGGATACCCGTTTAGCTATCCACCCCGTATCTGTGACGGATTTTACCCACTGGTACCCGTGGGCTTAGGTATTTTTGCCACCCTAGATACTATCATGTTTGAGGTTTACTATTAGTGTGTATATCAAGTGTTATTCAAAACAAAGTCGATTGTTTCGGGTTCCATATATTTAAAAACCAAGTCATATTGAATGGCAACTTGTAGTTGAGCATTATAAAGAGAACTAATTTTGGGTACTGTCCATTTAAGGCTATGTTTGGTAAGACCATAAAACTAGCTTATAGCTTATAGAGGATATCTTATAAGCTCGTTTGATCAAAAAAGCTCTGTTTGGTACTGGTCTTTCACCATGAGCTTATAGCTTATTTCACGAGCTTATAAGTTATTTTTCAAACGCTATTCCAAGTAGCATTTGAGCTTATAGCTTATTATCTTTGAAGTAGATAAAATAGTCACAAGAAAGGGGGGGTTTGAATTGTGACCCTTTAAAAATAACCTGTAACTTAAAAATAATTCTCAAGAAAATTCTTGGAATGGTTAAGTTAACTTTCTGAACTCAGAACGTTCTGAAGTTCATACACAGAAACTGATTAATGAAGTAAATGTGTTGGTGTGTGTTGTGTATACTGAAATTAAAGAGTATAAGGAAGAAAGAAAGAACACACAGAGATTTATAGAGGTTCACCCAATGTGGGCTAGTCCTCTCCTCACAATCTTGTGAGAGTTTTCCACTATGATGCTTGAGATAACTTCTCAACTCCTGCACCTTACAAACTGTGTTCACCTGAACACTTACAACCTGTATTCTCTAAGCCTCAGCAGGCTTGCACCTTGTTGCTAAGTTACCCACTTAGACTTTTACAATTCTTGCTCAATCTAACACTTTAGAACCCCTAAAGCTAGATGAGACTTTGTTACAATTTGTGTGAAAGTTTGAATGTGAATCATACAAACAGAAGAAGAGAGGAAGGAAGAAGTTATCTGTGAATAAGATAACAAAGAGGGAGAAAGAAAATTGATATACACTATAAAGAAGGTAAGAATAAAGCCTTCAGTGATGATCAATTGAATTGCAAGAGCTTCAAACAAATTAAGTTGTTTTCTTGTATGCTTTGCAATGGTGCAAGTAATGTTGAGCCTTTGATCTCTATTTATAGAGTTTTTGGGCTCATATAGCCGTTGTAAGGTGACCAATGGTGTTATGCCACGTGTCCTGGGCCCCACAAGCTTTTACTTGAAAATCTGGGTGATCATTCTGACCATCAGAATGTTGTTGAGTTCCCAGGATAAACATCAGAATGTTGCTGTGTTCTTCATCAGAATGTTGGATATTCATGATGTTCTTCATCTGGGATCATCATGGATGAATGTTGGATGAATATCTGGGCTTGCCCAGCACGTGGTATGAGATTTGTATGAGTTTTATCCTCCAAAAAGTAGCCTTTCCATATGCATCCAGTTTTACTGGAAAAGGTGGGATAAAGTACACCAAATCTGTCTTGGACTTTGTGCAGGAGAGAGAGAGAGCAGTGGATCTGCAACTTCTGGCCCATGCTTCAAAGAAATCTGCTTGTTTACAGCTCAGAGGTCAGGTTATCTCTGATGCAAGATCTCTTTTGCTTTGCTTGCTAACTTTTCACCAACTACACTGTTCATTGGCTGAAGCATGCGTAGACATGAACATTCTGACCATCAGAATGTTCCATTTGTGCTTACTTTAGGATGATTTGTAAGACTAGCTTTTAATGTAATCAATCCTAATAGTAATTAAGGACATAACTGAAGTGCAGTGAATGCAACATCTGGGATTAAATTCACATTGGAATATTCCTAGTACTTTAATGTTCATAGTCTTGGATGAACATTAAAGATCCTTTTCACATGATTCCTTGTTCATGCCTTTATTTGTTGATAGGCCCATGCAAATGTACTTTTCTGGACCTTTTATTTATGTCAAATGTACTAGCATGTCCTTCACGTTCTTGATGAACCTGGGTTTGCTTATGAACACCCTTCTGGGTTTCCATCAGAACGTTCAGCTTTCTGATCAACATTCTGAACAACCTTTTGAACTAACTTTCTAAACTCAGATTTAGTTCATGAGTTAAAATGTCCTTTGATTTGGTATGATTTAAACCTGTTCCTGTCTTAGTAAAACACTCAAGAGCACAAGTTAAATACCAAGGAATTAATCAAAGTCCATTTAATCCTTTAATCATTTAAAGTTTATTATCTTTAAAATTAATTAGGGATTTTGCCTCAACAATCTCCCCCTTTTTGAAGATGATAAACTTATGATTTAGGATTATGGATTTTGATTATATATGAAGAATTTCAGAGCTTAAAAGAAAATTTATCTTAATGCTCCCCCTCATTTTTATAATCCATTATGAGTTTTTAGAAGTTATAAAAGCTCCCCCTCATTTTTATAATCCATACCATAAATAAAAATATGCAGATTTGAACCAACATCAATATTCATTCATTACTTATCATTCATGAAGTACAATTATATGATGAACATGGTTCAAAAACAAAAAAGAAATTCAAAGCATGTGATCAGGCAAAAAAAAAAATGAAGTTTAAAAAAACTTCAATAACTATTGATCACTAGACATACTTAGGGACTTAGGGCCTAATACTTAGAAAACTTAAGACATAATATCCTAAAGCTTCTCCCCCTTTAGTCATCTGCAAAAAGGATAGGGAGTAGGACTAGAAATGATTCAGGGAGTTGAATCCCCAGAATCTGAGGATGGTTCAGACTCAAAGACAGATGGATCATCAAAGATTGGTGGATCAATGGCCAGACCAGGAGCATGAACATTCTTAGTCCAATCAGCAAGTGCACAGACAATCTTGTGGGTTTTTGTTGAAACCCTTAGAGCCCTAACAGCTAACTTCTCAGCCTTTGAAGGCTTAGCAGGTTCAGCAGCATGAGAAGGTTCAGATTTCTCTCTATTGGCTGTGACAAAAGTGTTCAAAGAGTCAAACAGGGCAGACATGTTTGGAAGCTTTTGAGTGGTTCTGGATTGAGGAGGTGGTGGTGTGGATGATGGAATGGTGTTTGGTGTAGGTAGAGAGGACACCAAATATTGGCTAATTCCAGCAGTAGACCCCATAGTTGATGTTGACAAGTTCACAAACTGAGCATGTTCCATGTTCTGATAAGAGGGAACATTCTGATTAACCCGAACATTCTGATTAGGTTGAACAAGATGCTGAACTTCCATAGAGGGCAAAGATCCTGAATCCAGTGGATTTGGATCTGCTGACAGCTGCTCAGTGGGAACATTCTGATCTCCAGCTTCCTGAACATTCTGATCAGTATTGTTTTGAGCATTCTGATCATTTGGCTGAATGTCTTCTTCTTGAGCATCTTGAAAGATCTCATTATAGAGATCATTTGTAGTATCTTCAATGTTGAGATCAAAGTCAGAATGTGTTCCAACATTCACTTGAACTTCATCATCAACTTCCATTTGTTGATTCTCACTTCCAAGAGTGTTTGATGCCAGGATTGTAGCAACTTCCTGTGTATCATTATCAACATTCTGAGCATCTTGCTTCAACTCTTAAATCTCCAGAAGGTGCTTCAACTTTCTGCTGACCTTCAGCAGATTCTCCAACATTCTCAACAGCTTTCCTAGCAAGCATGGCTTCAAACTGATGAGTGCTTGCTTCAACCAGCTCTCTTGCATGTTCAGCAATATGAGCAAATACTTCTTGAGCTGGAGTGGGTTTTCCTTTCTCATTATTGTGAGAACTTGATCCAATGACCTTCTTCGTATGCTTGTCAGTCCTTTGTTTCTTCCTGACTTCTTGAACATTCTGATCAGCAGTTCTTTTTACTGATTCAGTCTTTTGAGGAATGGGCATGTTGGAGGAAGTGAGGCGTAGTTGACTTATGGTTTTAGCTGTGAACTTCATGAAAGTATCCAGACTTTCTTCTCCATCCAGAGACACACCAACAGCTTTGAAGATGGGTGTCAGATGCATCCCATATGGTAAACCAGCAACTTTTTGCTTGAAGGAGAAGCATTGGTCAATCATGTATTGAATCATGATATAGCAGAGATTTAGGGGAGTCTTGTTCATAAGATGATAAAGGATGCAAAGGTCTAGGTCTGTGATTGCATCAAAGGTTCCACATCTAGGTAAGATGGTGTGCCTAATCATGTTATGAAGGATTTTGGGAGCATCTTTGAGGTTTGTGGAGGTGAAATCAAGGTTTGGTTTGGTATACTCTAGGATGAGTTGCTCACGTGTCACATCTGAGCAAGAAAACCAAGTGTTAAAGAGTTGTTTACCTTGATTGGGAATGTTCAGAATGTTTGAGAGAGAGTCTTGAGTGACTTGGAACTTTACTCCTTTGACTGTGGACTCTAGGAATTTTTCTCCTTTTTCTTCCTTGACTCTCATTGATGCATAAAACTCTTTCACCAAGTCCTCAAAGGTTGGTTCTTGTGTAGAGACAAATCCTGACCATCCTTGAGGATCTGTGAAAACTTCCAAGTTCCAGCCCTTTGTTTTGAGACTTTCAAAATCAAAGAACTTTGCTCTGCTTAATGGCCTTGCTGCCATTTTCTCCAAGTTCTGAACCTTTAAAGCAGAGGCAAGAATGGCAATGTCCTTGCCTTTTCCTCTTCTCAAGGAAGGGGCTTCTTCCTCAACATTCTCTTCTTTTCCAACTTCTTCATTTTCCAGAGATGGAGAAGCAGTTTTCTCTAGAGGCAGAGCATCAGCAACAATTTTCTTCCTCCTTTGGTAAACCTTCTTAGCAGTTTTAGCCATTTGAAGAAGAGTTTCACCAGTTTCTTCAGAATTTGCTTCCTCTTGAGCAATTTCTTTTCCCTTATCAGAGAGTTCTTCCTCAACTTTCTCTGTTTTGTCAGACTCGTCCTTTTCAGAGTGTGTTCCTTCCTCAGAAGCTGTTTCCTTTTCTTTCTTCTCATCATCAGAGACTAGGTCCATGTGAGAAGTGGTTGGTGTTGATGAAGATCCTCTTTTCATTCTTGTTGATCTTCTAGTAGCCTTAGGTTTTGGTTTGGCAGATTTTTTAGAAGATTTAGGTTTAGGAGAGTCAAATAGAGGAATGATCTCATCAGGAAGAATGGTATGAACAGCAGTTTCGTTGAGTGGAGAATGATCAGAGTGTTGATCAGCAGCGTGTGGTGGTGATTGGGAGTGAGAGCGTGAGGTGGTTTTGGTTCTCGCCATTTTGTTAGAAAAACAGAGTGTTGAGAATTTTTTAGAGAAAAAAAAAATGTTTGAAGATGTGATGAAAGGTTTGGAGTTGGTTTAATGATTTATAGACCAACGTGTAATAGTGGAAAGAGGAAATGAAGGAGTGTTGGCAGTTTTATTGGGAAAGATGAAAACTGAAAAGTAGTGGGAGAGAGAAAGAACTAGCCGTTTGACAAGATGGAAGGGGAGTGGTTGAAATAATTTTTAAGCTTTTGTCTAATGGACATAGCTTTAGCACAACAACCCTTAATCAAGCATTAAATGCTAGAGATTTTGAGAAGATTACTGGATTAAATCCCATGATTTCCTGCGTACAGGATTTTTACCCAGAATCTAAGACTGAATATTCTGAACCTTATGAACATTCTGACCTGAACTATCAGATGAACATTCTGATGAACATTCTGATTGTATGAACATTCTGATGAACATTCTGAACTCTTGAACATTCTGATGAATGTTCAGATTAAGATTGATCTTACTGATTTAAATCAGATAACATCAAGGGGGTAAGTTTTAGGCCCTTAGTGATTTAATGATCAATCTTTATTGGGATTTTTAATGATTTGTAATTTCTCTTTAAGAAAATTAAATCTATCCTCAACAAGGGGTTTTGTGAAAATGTCAGCTAGTTGATTTTCTGTATCAACAAAGCTTAATGCAATATTCTTTTTCTGAACATGGTCTCTAATGAAATGATGTTTAATTTCAATATGCTTAGACCTAGAATGCTGAATAGGATTTTTAGACAGATTAATTGCACTTGTATTATCACAAAAAATAGGAACATTTGTGTACCTTAATGAGTAATCTTCCAACTGATTTCTTACCCATAACATTTGAGAGCAACAACTAGCTGCAGATACATACTCAGCTTCAGTTGTGGAGAGTGCAATGGTGTTTTGCTTTCTGCAAGACCATCCAATCAAAGCTTCTCCCAAGAATTGACAGGAGCCACTTGTACTCTTCCTCTCAACTTTGTCTCCAGCATAGTCAGCATCACAATATGCTACAAGATCAAAACTAGAACCTTTTCTATACCAAAGGCCAAGATCAGTAGTACCTACTAGATATCTAAAAATCCTTTTAACTGCAGTTAAATGAGATTCTTTTGCACATGTTTGAAATCTAGCACATAATCCTACTGCAAACACTATGTCAGGTCTGCTAGCAGTCAAATATAATAATGAACCTATCATGCCTCTATATTCTTTTTCAAAAATAGATTTTCCACTCTCATCCTTATCTAAACTTGAAGATGGATGCATAAGGGTGACCATGATTTTTGCCTCATTCATTTTATATTTTTTAAGAATGTCTTTGACATACTTTTCTTGACTAATGAAAATTCCATTTGGATGTTGTTTGATTTGTAAACCAAGGAAGAAACCAAGTTCACCCATCATGCTCATCTCAAATTCACTTTGCATAAGGTTGGAAAACTCTTCACACATTTTTTCTTTGGTAGCACCAAAAATAATATCATCCACATAAACTTGAACAATTAGTAAATCAGAGTTATGTGTTTTTCTAAAAAGTGTGGTATCAATTTTTTCTCTTGAAAAACCATTTTCAATCAAAAATGTGCTAAGTCTGTCATACCAAGCTCTAGGAGCTTGTTTAAGACCATAGAGTGCTTTAGTGAGTTTGAAAACATGATTTGGTTTTTCTTCATTTATGAAGCCAGGAGGTTGGCTTACATAAACTTCCTCATTTAAAAATCCATTTAAAAATGCACTTTTAACATCCATTTGAAAAAGTTTAATGCTTTTATGTGCAGCATATGCAAGAATAATTCTGATGGCTTCTAACCTTGCCACTGGTGCAAAGGTCTCATCATAGTCAATACCTTCTTGTTGGTTGTAACCTTGAGCAACTAACCTTGCTTTGTTTCTGACAACCTTACCATTTTCATCAAGCTTGTTTCTGAAAACCCATCTTGTTCCAATGATGGTTTTCTCTTGATTATTTGGAACTAGGTTCCAAACTTTGTTTCTTTCAAACTGAGAAAGTTCTTCCTTCATGGCCTCAATCCAAGAGTCATCAATAATAGCTTCATGGATTGACTTGGGTTCCATTTGAGAGATCATTGCCATGTTGGCATCTTGAAAGGACAATCTGGTTCTTACACCATCAATTGTGCTTCCAATGATTTGATCTACAGGATGATCTCCTACCATTCTCCAACTTCTGGGTGGACTTTGGAAGGTTTAATCTTGAACATTCTGATCATCTTCTTTCTCTGCTGAAGCTTCAGTGTTCTGACTGGGAACATTCTGAAGTGCTGGCACTTCAGTGTCTTCACTTTCTTTTGGTTGAGAATGTTCATCATATTCATCAAATATGACATGCATACTAATTTCAACTGTCTGAGTTTTAAGATTGTACACTCTATAACCTTTAGAAGTTGTAGAGTATCCTAAAAAGATAGCTTTATCTGATTTAGGATCAAACTTACCCAATTTTTCTTTGTTGTTCAGAATGTAGCAATAGCAGCCAAATATGTGAAAATAAGATATGCTAGGTTTAATGTTTTTCCAGAGTTCATATGGGGTTTTATTAAGAACCTTTCTTATTGAAACTCTGTTCAAAATGTAGCAAGATGTGTTAATGGCTTCTGCCCAAAAATAATTTTCAACATTAGATTCATTTAACATTGTTCTAGCCATTTCTTGCAAAGTCCTATTTTTCCTTTCAACAACTCCATTTTGTTGTGGAGTTCTTGCACAAGAAAAATTATGTTTAATACCATTTTCATCAAAGAATGTTTTGAAGGATGCATTTTCAAATTCTCCTCCATGATCACTCCTAACTGTAATGATATTAGAACCTTTTTCATTTTGAACTTTTTTACAAAAGTTTTTGAAATGCTTCAAAAGATTCATCTTTGTGTTTTAAAAACAGAACCCATGTAAATCTGGAAAAATCATCAACAATAACAAAACCATATCTTTTGCCTGTTAGACTTGCAGTTTGAACTGGACCAAAGAGATCAATGTGAAGAAGCTCTAAAGGTTTCTGAGTTGAAATAAGCTCAATGGTTTTAAAACTGCTTTTTACTTGTTTACCTTTAACACAAGCTTCACAGATCTTGTCCTTTTCAAAGCTAATCTTAGGCAATCCTCTAACCAGATCAAGTTGAGAAAGTTTAGCAATGGTTTTCATGCTTATATGACCAGCCCTTTTGTGCCAGATCCATTTGTTTTTTTTTCAAGAGACATGAAACAGGATTCAGCAGGCATATCATTTAGTTCTAAAACATACAAATTTTTTCTTCTTGATCCAGAGAAAAACAGTTTGTTAGAGGAGGTTTGTCTTATTTCACATATGTTAGGTTTAAAAATCACTTCAAATCCATTATCACACAATTGACTTATGCTAAGTAGATTGTGTTTTAAACCTTCTACATACTGAACATTTTCTATTTTAGCAGAGTTAGGCTTACCTATAGTACCTTTACCTCTGATCTTACCTTTGTCATTATTTCCAAATGTTACCAGTCCTCTATCCTTCTTTTCAAAGGTCAGAAAACAGTTCCTGTCACCTGTCATGTGCCTAGAACAACCACTATCCAGGTACCATGGCTTTGTTCTAGCACCCTGAGGCAGGACCTACATTTGACAAGATAAAAACTTTAGGTACCCATGTAATGTTGGGTCCTTGAGGCTTAGTTCTTCTAAGAGATCTTTCCTTATTGTAACATTCTGTCTTGTAGGGTCAGATTTGTTACAGTAGGAACATATCTTCTTAGCCTTCTCAGCCTTTTGTGAACTTTCTGATCTATTGAGATGAGAACGTTCTGAACTAAGATTAATCCTATTTTTTCTGATAAATCTCTTCTTAGCATGACATACTGATTCATTATGTCCTGACTTATTACAATAAGAACATTTCATTTTAATCTCAGTTTTCTTAGGTACAAAACTTTCAATGATTTTGCTAGGATTTTTAAAACCTAAACCAGATTTTTTCAGCAATGTTACTTTGAGATCCCAAAATGTTTTGAAATGTTTCTGTAGATTTTATAAAACATGTAAGATCATTTTTTAATCTTTCAACTTCCTTTTTCAAAAGTTTATTTTCCTTTTGCATTTCAGAAGGTATAGATAAAATGCCTTTTTGTTTCTTGTTTAATTCTTTTTGTCTTTCTGACATTTCAAAATGGGAATCTTGCAAAACTTGTATGGTTTTTCTAGATTCATCATACTTGTTTTGAAGTGTTTCTTTTTCTGCCTTTATCTCAGAAAGTTCTTTGATTAAAGAATGACATCTATTAGTTAAGAAGTTTGAGTCATATAAAAGACTATCTATTTTACTTTCAAGATCTTTGTAAAAAGAATCAGTTTTATAGATAATTACCTCTTCTTCATCATCTGACTGAGCCATCAATCCCATGTTGGCTTCTTCATCTTCTTGAGGTTCTGATTCTTCCAAGTCATCCCAAGTGATCATTGCCTTCTTCTTGAAGGGAGGTTTCCTTTGCACTTTCTTGATGTCAGGACATTCACTCTTGTAGTGTCCAGTTTTGTTGCAGCCATAACAAGTGACTTGGCTTTTGTCAGCTTCAGTTCTTGTGCTGTTGTTGGTGTTTGGAAACTTCTTTCTGATCTGATTTCTTCTTAACATCATTCTTTGAATTCTTTTGGAGATTAGAGCAAGTTCATCTCCAGCTTCCTCTTCATGAACTTCTTCTAATTCTTATGGTTCTTGCACATCATCATCAGCTACTGATGGAGTTTGCTGACATGCTTTCAAGGCAAGTGTCTTTACCTTCTTTATTGGTTTGTCTCCTTGAAGTACAACTTCATGAGCCCTCAGTGAACCAATGAGATCTTCTAGGTTCATGGTTTTTAAATCCTTGGCCTGAGTGATTGCAGTGACCATAGGTCTCCACACACTAGGAAGACATCTTAGGATTTTTCTGATCCTATCATGAGTGGAATATGTCTTTCCAAGAGATCTCATTTCATTTACTATTGTAGTAAATCTAGCATACATCTCATCAATGGTTTCATTTTCACTCATTTCAAAGACTTCAAACTTTCTGACACCAATGTCAATTCTAGTTTCTTTGACATGAGATGTACCTTCATGATGTATTCTCAGAGTATCCCATACCTCTTTAGCATTCTTACATTCATCAACTCTTTCACTTTCTTCCATGGTTAGTGCACATGATAAAAAGAGTCTAGCTTTAGAGTTTAACAATACCTTAGCCTTTTCATCTGTTGACCATGAACTCTTTTCTTTGACAGCTCCTTCTTTGGTTGTTGGAACAAAGTCTCCATCTGTGATGACTTGCCACATATCATTGTCTTGAGATCTGAGAAAGAGCTCCATTTTGCCTTTCTAGAAGTAGTAGTTTGAGCCATCAAAAAGAGGTGGTCTGTTTGATGATCCTCCTTCAGCTATGTACTTGACTTTAGACATACTTCCTGAATCTTTTCTCTAACACTTGTTTAAGTGTTCAAACCCTTAGAACCAGGCTCTGGTGCCAATTGAAGTAGATAAAATAGTCACAAGAAAGGGGGGGTTTGAATTGTGACCCTTTAAAAATAACATGTAACTTAAAAATAATTCTCAAGAAAATTCTTGGAATGGTTAAGTTAACTTTCTGAACTCAGAACGTTCTGAAGTTCATACACAGAAACTGATTAATGAAGTAAATGTGTTGGTGTGTGTTGTGTATACTGAAATTAAAGAGTATAAGGAAGAAAGAAAGAACACACATAGATTTATAGAGGTTCACCCAATGTGGGCTAGTCCTCTCCTCACAATCTTGTGAGAGTTTTCCACTATGATGCTTGAGATAACTTCTCAACTCCTGCACCTTACAAACTGTGTTCACCTGAACACTTACAACCTGTATTCTCTAAGCCTCAGCAGGCTTGCACCTTGTTGCTAAGTTACCCACTTAGACTTTTACAATTCTTGCTCAAGCTAACACTTTAGAACCCCTAAAGCTAGATGAGACTTTGTTACAATTTGTGTGAAAGTTTGAATGTGAATCAGACAAACAGAAAAAGAGAGGAAGGAAGAAGTTATCTGTGAATAAGATAACAAAGAGGGAGAAAGAAAATTGATGTACACTATAAAGAAGGTAAGAAGAAAGCCTTCAGTGATGATCAATTGAATTGCAAGAGCTTCAAACAAATTAAGTTGTTTTCTTGTATGCTTTGCAATGGTGCAAGTAATGCTGAGCCTTTGATCTCTATTTATAGAGTTTTTGGGCTCATATAGCCGTTGTAAGGTGACCAATGGTGTTATGCCACGTGTCCTGGGCCCCACAAGCTCTTACTTGAAAATCTGGGTGATCATTCTGACCATCAGAATGTTGTTGAGTTCCCAGGATGAACATCAGAATGTTGCTGTGTTCTTCATCAGAATGTTGGATATTCATGATGTTCTTCATCTGGGATCATCATGGATGAATGTTGGATGAATATCTGGGCTTGCCCAGCACGTGGTATGAGATTTGTATGAGTTTTATCCTCCAAAAAGTAGCCTTTCCATATGCATCCAGTTTTACTGGAAAAGGTGGGATAAAGTTCACCAAATCTGTCTTGGACTTTGTGCAGGAGAGAGAGAGAGAGAGCAGTGGATCTGCAACTTCAGGCACATGCTTCAAAGAAATCTGCTTGTTTACAGCTCAGAGGTCAGGTTATCTCTGATGCAAGATCTCTTTTACTTTGCTTGCTAACTTTTCACCAACTACACTGTTCATTGGCTGAAGCATGCGCAGACATGAACATTCTGACCATCAGAATGTTCCATTTGTGCTTACTTTAGGATGATTTGTAAGACTAGCTTTTAATGTAATCAATCCTAATAGTAAGGACATAACTGAAGTGCAGTGAATGCAACATCTAGGATTAAATTCACATTGGAATATTCCTAGTACTTTAATGTTCATAGTCTTGGATGAACATTAAAGATCCTTTTCACATGATTCCTTGTTCATGCCTTTATTTGTTGATAGGCCCATGCAAATGTACTTTTCTGGACCTTTCATTTATGTCAAATGTACTAGCATGTTCTTCACGTTCTTGATGAACCTGGGTTTGCTTATGAACACCCTTCTGGGTTTCCATCAGAACGTTTAGCTTTCTGATCAACATTCTGAACAACCTTCTGAACTAACTTTCTAAACTCAGATTTAGTTCATGAGTTAAAATGTCCTTTGATTTGGTATGATTTAAACCTGTTCCTGTCTTAGTAAAACACTCAAGAGCACAAGTTAAATACCAAGGAATTAATCAAAGTCCATTTAATCCTTTAATCATTTAAAGTTTATTATCTTTAAAATTAATTAGGGATTTTGCCTCAACAATCTTTTCTTTCATTTTTACCCTTATTATTTCATCTAAAATCCGTTTTTACCCTTTATAATTTATTTTAATTTAAATAAAAAGTTTTTGTTGTTTGCAAAAGAGGGTTACGTCACAGCTTATATATAACATTGTTGAATGGATTTAATGTTCTGCTCACGTTTCTGATATAACATTGATCCCTTATTACGTTTCTGATTTTATTCTAAAATATATTTAATTATTTTTAGGGATCTAAAATATATTTAATGTTATGCATATATATATATATATATATATATAGGGTTTTGCTAGAAGACACTTTTTATGAAGGTGTCTTTTAGCAAGTTATTCTATGAGCATTTGCTAAAAGACACCTTTATGGGTGGCTTCTAGCAAAATCCATATATATATATATATATATATATATATATATATATATATATATATATATATATATATATATATATATATATATATAGGGTTTGCTACAATAGACCCATTCATTTTTATGAAGGTCTATTTTAGCATTGTGCACCTTTTACTTTAGACATAAATACCCATGTTTTTGTTTTTTGAGAAAGACAAAAGGAAGTGACAAAGTTGTAATTCTGTATTAATCATTAATGATTTTTCTTTCCTTTCTTCTCTCTCTTTCATTCTCTATCTCTCTTTCGCTTGCCTTTCTCCATTCTTCTTACAACAAGTTCCATGGACTGTATTTTCATAACATAATTCCTTGTCACAAAGTTCACACCAAAGACAAAATTTATTGAAACCCAACTGAATCCATAACAAGATTTTTAAAACATTAACAATATATATAGAAAAGAATAACCAGCAACTGAAGAGAAGAGATACAATTCCAGATTTCGGATTATTGGGGTTGACAGCGATTTCGGATTATTGTTGGGAGAGCATTACCAATGGATCGAAGTGAATGATGGTGATTGTTGTTGAAGAATGAATGAATAGCTTCTTAGTTATACCAAATTTTTTGGAGTTAAACAAAGATTAATGCCATCAACAAAGAATCTATGAAACAGTGAGAGTGTAAGGTTCTTCATTTTTTTTCTATGCTTGATTTGTTATCATCAATGGAAAAATGGTTGAAGAACAAAAGAGATCCGAAAGAGAGAATGAAAGAGAGAGAAGAAAGGAAAGAAAAAGAGTAAATAGGCAATTACCCCTCTGAAATTGTAAGTTTCGTCAATTACCCCCCTGAAATTAACAAAACTTCAATTACCCTATGAAATTGCACAACGTTAATCAATTTACCCCCTCCGTCAAATTTTTCTGTTAGTCAACGTGACGTTTTGCAAATACCCCCCCTGAAGTTTTGCACTTATGTGCAAAATGCCCCCTGAACTTGAAAATTTATATATTTTTCTCTTATCCTTAAAAGTGACTGCATTATCACTGAATTGTGGAGTATATTAGCTAAGTTTTGACGGTATGTCTATGACAACATTTCAAAATCCTTACATGGGAGGATATATAGGCCGAAACCCCAGCCTTGTGACTCCTGAAAGTCCTGCATTATTCAAAACAATTGCTGCTGCAGATTACATGAAAGCACACCTTTCAAGCAAGCAGGGTCGTCCCTAAGAATTCGGAGGCTCGGCTCTGGGAATGAAAAGAGGCCAGTGATAAAATCAAAACGTATTTTTTTTTTAAAAGAGCAATGTTCTATTTATATTTTTTTAAAAGATAATTATAAGGTGTCGTATATATGTGGTACACCCAAAGGTGAAAATGACTACCGTATACATGAGGAACCCCCACCTAACACCAAAAGCAAAGGACCTAATTCTAATAGGCCTAAAAGGCTAAAACAAGAGGACAGAAAATGGCTGGGGGTACTAAAAAAGATTGGAGGGCAGTAGTATTAGTGGATATTAAAAAAAAGAATTGAGGCCCATGGCTGAGGGAGGCCCAGCTCTGTTGAGCTGTTTGCACCCCCTCAGGGCGGGGCCTGCAAGGAAATCATTCTTGGATAATTTTAGGATATGAAATAAGAGCACCACATAGGCTTTGGTCATGTCCTGTCAGACAATTTAGTGATAATGCAATCACTTTGAAGGATAAAAAAAGATATATATAAATTTTAAGTTCAGGGGGCATTTTGCACATAAGTGCAAAACTTCAAGGGGATATTTGCAAAATGTCATGTTGATTAACCGAAAAATTTGACGGAGGGGGTAAATTGATTAACGTTGTGCAATTTCAGGGGAGTTTTGTTAATTTCAGGGGGTAATTGACGAAACTTACAATTTCAGGGGGGTAATTGCCTATTTTTTTTTTTTTTGGTACAATTAACTTTTTTTTGTAGTGGCCGGGGTTTGAACCCGGACCTTTGCATATTTTATGCATTGTCCCAACCAACTGAGCTAAACTCACGAGGACACCAGGTATAACGTTTATATATACGTGTTCATATTTTTGTTTTTATGGATTCATAATTTTTTTTAAGGGTGGATTTATAATTTTTATTGTTAGGTTTATAATTTAAAATTAATGCATAGAAAAAATAATAATGGATAGAAGAATATTTTAGTGTTGTATTCTTTCCGTAAAGTATAGTAATTTTAATGAAAATAAATTTAAAATAAATAAATATATATAAGATAGATTAAATTAATAGATTTAAATTATTAAATTTTAAGTATTTTAAATATTTTGTAAAAAAAGTATTTTAAATATTAATTGATACAATTTTTATTATAAATTATGAATGTCCTTTTATGTCATTTTATATTTATCAGCTAGTTGAACCGCTTATTTTACCAGACACTTCAATTAGCTAATAAGCTATAAGTCATTAGTCATTAGCTATACGTTATCCACTATCAGTTACCTTATCAGCTATCCACTATTTTTACCAAAGAGAGCCTTAATTAGTTAGCTAGAACCATGACAATAAAATATTTGATTGATTCTATTGTTCTACATGAAATATTTATCTACGATGGAATTTTCTGAGTATCTAGATCCGCAGGAAATTTACATAAGAATTATTGGAAGATTTCCACCAATTATGTTCAATAAAACTTATAAAATTATCATGATAAGATTATCTCGGGTCAATTCAAACAGTATGACCGTTGAAAAAGGAAAACTCTCAACCCAAGTTGCATATTTTCAATTTAAACTTAGGAGTAAATTCTCTCTCTCTCTCTCTGAAAAAAGGAGTAAATTCCCTGTTAAGTTTTAACTGTTACATTAGTAAAAAAAATAAAAAATAAAATTCCCCTCAAAAAACAAAAATATTCAAAAATGAGTGTAACTTTCTTTTTTCAATGTAATTTAAATTGAATCTTTGAATATCTCTCCAATGTTCAAAATATATATATTTGTTGCTACCCCTCTGTTTGTTAGAAATATGGATTATGATAATTCAAAGTTCGGTTCAGATGTAAGTAAAATTTAACTAGAAAATGTTTACTCAAAAATAAAATTAGGTTTTTCTGAATAATTTGTCATTTCGGGAGTTCATTAACCACTCAAACCCAATTGATTGGTTAGAAGAAAATAAAATATTAATTTCAATATAAAAAAAATTGATACCATATATGTGTGTAACACCTTAGTTTATTTTTATTTTTTTAAAAGAATGGTTGTAACACCTTAAATATTATTTTTCATTTTGCATTTATCAATCAATTATCATAATAAAAATTAATAAATATATTTTAGTAAAATGTCATACGTTAAAAACATTATTTAAAGAACTTTAAAAAGAATTGTTGTCTTTAAAATAGAAGTCAAATACTACTTTTCAATATCATAAATACACATTTTTCTATGCATAAATTATCTTTTTGATCTCTTAAATAAGGTCACGAGGGCATTCGTTAATATTTTCTTTTAATAAAAACTTTATTATTTTGCTTTCCTTTAAGGCTTTAACATATTTTTTTTTTCCATCAAACACAATAGTTATTGCGAGATGAACAAGTCCTATTTACACGCAAGGGGCAAGATGGCAAATAGGAACATGTGTGAATATCCTATTGTTTGGCGCACAATGGCTAAAAGATGGGTTGCTTTTGACAATTGATAGTCCTATTTACGTGCCTTTGGCTCATGTGATGGTGAAGGATATTCTTGATCAAGGATGAGAAGGTGTTGTTCTTATTTATTTGGAAAGCTGAAAAGAATGGTAAGTACTCGGTGTGTAGTGCCTATAAAATTTGTGTTAATGAAATTGCTGATAATTCACATTGGCATTTAGTGCGTCGTTGGAATTTAGTTTGGAAACTCAAAGTTCCACCCAAAATAAAAAATCTTGTTTGGTGCGTGTGTCGTGACTGTTTTCCAACACGGGCACGCCTAAGCAGGGGTTCATTGTCCAATGAATTGTGTAATATATGGAAGTAATTATGAGGATAACATTCATGTACTTCTCAAGTGTTCTAATGTTGTGTAGGTTTGGCATGTTGTAAATTTATGGAACAAAATTGATAGAATTCTTCGCCAAAATTATAACATGGCTGCAGTGATCTTTACCCTTTTAAACCAGCTTAGCCTGAGCCAAAGTGAACTCTTTGCCACTGTTTTGTGGAGTTTATGGAAGAGAAGGAATTAGAAACTTTGGAAGTAAAAGAATGAAACAAATTTGCAGGTAGTTGAACAAGCAACACACCTTGAGGATTGGAGACTGGCTCAAATTATCTGAGGTGGTCGTGGAGCAAATGTTAACAGAAATCAATTGAATCTGAGCTGTCAGGAAACAATTCGATGGGAAAAGCCAACAATCGATCGTTACATGTGCAATATCGATGCCTCATTCTCTTCATCTATGAACAAAGTAAGAATCGAGATGTGTATCTGTGATATGCATAGGACCTTGTTATTGCAAAAACATCATGGTTCTAGACTCTAAGAAGGTTGTGGATGCTTTTAGAATATGTAACAGTGAATTTGATTGTATTATAGATGCACAGTTGGCTCAAAGTAGATTTCAAAACTCAAATAGAAGGTAATCTAATGGGATCACTCACAAGTTAGCTCATGTAGCTTAACATAATGCTTGCTCCCACACTTGTGGTGATGTACCGCCATATATTTGACATATTTTAGCTAATAAAATGCATTATAAGTTGTCTCTTTCAAAAAAGAGAGTACTAGTAGTATGCAGTATTCTATTCCTACAGCCAGTGAGAGTAAATCCAAACATCACTCTTGTTATGATATATCCATGTTGACCTGTTGAATTAGTTGGGGTGAATTGTTGACTGTGATATTTATAAATTGAAAATATTGACTGAAACAGTGGAATAAGAAGAATTGTTGAACGTGACATTTATAAATTGAAAATATTGACTTTGAAACATTTGAATATCAAAATTCCCAGCAAGTCGTCATGTAAAGCAAGTTAGTCAGCTCTGATACGTATATGCCGGAAGAACATAGGTCCAGGTGGCTCGTCACTTCAATTTCTTTGAAATTTCTATTGCTCTTTTGGCTGATGCTAGGGGCACTTTGTTTTATATGGATCTTTGAGTAAATTTCAATGCAATTAAAGGATAATATTCTTTGAGTAAATCTAGTATAGTACTACTTAAAGGATAATATTTATCGTTTATTTTTTATTTTTTTTAAGACGATGTATCTTGAACCGTAGATTATAAAGTTGAAGATCAATCTTACAAGTTACAATGAAATGATATTATGTTTGCACAATATCAATACTTTTTATACTTGTTTTTAAGCTATCTATAAGTTTCATTTGAAGAATTGTGAGTAAATTTATTTCAACACTCAATAAAAATAAGTTATATTATTCTCTCAAAAAAAAAAAAAAACAAGAAGAAGTTATATTATGAAATTTGCAAGTCGGGTAAAATTTAGTTTGCGGAAACAACATGCAAGATTTGCTTGAGAGGAACATACAAGATGTTAGTAAATTATCCATAATTCTTCAAAAACAACCTATTAGTGTACAAATTTTACACGGTTGACAAATCATAATCATTCATATGTATGATTTTGAGGGTCGTCATGATTAAAATCAATCATTTTTAAAGGCTTAAGTGCAATTTTGCCCACCCTATTTTGACTTAATTGGAATTTTACACCCCCTATTTTAAAACTCGGAATTTTACCCCCCAATTTAGCGTTTTTCGGAATTTTACCCCCCTATTTTAAAACTCAGAATTTTACCCCTTCAATTTAATGTTTTTCGGAATTTTACCCCCCACCACATTATCTTATTATCCACCTAATTAATTATTTAAATTAAATAATTTTTAATTACAAAAAATAAATAACTTTTTAAAAAAATCGAAAAACACTTTAAAAAATACCTTAAAATGCAGAAAAAATTCTAAAAAATACTAGAAAATAAAGATAAAATGTAGGAATTACAAAAAATAAATAACTTTTTAAAAAAATCAAAAAAACTTTAAAAAATACCTTAAAATGCAGAAAAAATACTATAAAATAAAGATAAAATGTAGGAAATAAACCAGAATAAGCGAAAAAATCCAATAAAAATACATGGAAAATTCCATTAAAAATACATGGCTAATATTTGGATGATCAATTATTAGGTGTATTATTGCACTCGTATATTTGGCTAATGATCATCCAAATATTTACAGGTGCATCATGTTTTTTTTTTTCATGTATTTTTAATGGGATTTTTTCCGTTTATACTGTTTTTCCATGTATTTTTAATGGAATTTTTTTTGTTTATTCTGGTTTATTTCCTACATTTTATCTTTATTTTCTAGTATTTTTTCTGCATTTTAAGGTGTTTTTCAAAGTTTTTTTTTTCGATTTTTATAAAAAGTTATTTATTTTTTGTAATTCCTACATTTTATCTTTATTTTCTAATTTTTTTCTGCATTTTAATGTATTTTTTAAAGTTTTTTTCATTTTTTTAAAAGTTATTTATTTTTTGTAATTAAAAATTATTTAATTTAAATAATTAATTAGGTGGATAATAAGATAATGTGGTGGAGGGGGTAAAATTCTGAAAAACATTAAATTGGGGGGTAAAATTCTGAGTTTTAAAATAGGGGGGGTAAAATTCCGAAAAATATTAAATTGAGGGTGTAAAATTCCGAGTTTTAAAATAGGGGGGTAAAATTCCGATTCAGTCAAAATCGGGGGGGGGGGGGGGGGGGGGGGGGGGTGCAAAATTGCACTTAAGCCATTTTTAAATGATTTGATGATTATGGTTAGTCGACGGTAAATATATATGAACTAAATTCTTGTAAATAAAAAATATATTGTAAATAAAAAATATAAACTAAGTCCATGATTTTTTTATATTATCAATTAATTATAATAGTCGGATTAAACATATTTAATTTTTATCGTATCTTATTTAACGATCTATGATTGATTGACAATGTTTTTTTTTTAAAATCAAATTTAGTCTCATTAATATATTCTTGTTTCTTTTTTGAGGGAAAATTATTAGTATTGTTCAAGTAGTCTAATGACTAGAGCTGACACAATTAAATGTGGAGAATTGGGGTATCCGGGATTCGAACCCCAACCCTATGCATTGTCGCTAAGCTACGCTCACGGAGACAGAAAAATATTCTTGTTAATTTTAATGATTAAGCTACTTGTTGATTTGAGAGCGGAATAATCTTATATACGGTCCAAATCTTCCTAGGTCAAATTTTGAAATAGTTTCTAATATTTATTTTCATTTTCAATTACAACAAGTTTTATATTAATTCTTTCTAAACATGCATTTTGAGTAAGTGTTTTGTTCAAGTGAGAGAACTTGTATGGAGGAAACGTCTTTCGTCTTCTCCTCGCCAAGCACCAACCCTTCTGCACTCATGGAAAGACTCTAGGCATCCTTAACCCTATCACTTGGATGAAATTGTATATGATTTTTATGAATTTCAATTATAATAGTTAATATTTTCCGCTTCCTTCAATGTTTTCGGCAAGATCCGCCATTGTCCACTTATAAGGCATCCTTCTGTGACAAATAAAACTAAAAGATAAAATTTTAATTCACAATTAGTGATTAATGCTTTTTATTTCCTGTTTTTTCTTCATTTCTATTTCTCTCTCACATTGATTCTCTCTCTCTTTGAGAATAATATCTATCAACAACAACAAGGAGCTGAAGTTGTTTTTTAACATAAACAAGGTCAATGCTTATAGCAATATTTATCTCTTCCTTCCATTCCCGTTCTTCTCGTTCCATCTCTCACTCACGTTAATATGATAAATAAACTACCGTCTTCAAAAACTTACTCTTACGTATCTTGGTCTCAACTCACGATTCAATAATCATTTTTTTCTTTTTGTTTTGAAGAAGCTAAATAGATTTAAATACCAAAGAACCAAGACTTCCAAGCATAAGGTGTGCCACGAAGAAAAAGTTTAATTGTCAATAATAAGGAACAAAAATAATGGAAGAAATAGACAATTATGTTATAGTTCCCAAACACATAGTTGGGTTAAGCCACCAAGAATGATAATCAAAAGAGAAAGTGGGATATTTCGCTTTCAACCACTAAAACGTCTGTAACTTAATTTTGTCTAGAAATTGATGCAAAGAGTACTCCTTATGCTAGATAATGCTGCAATTCTTTTCATTCCAAATAACCCAAACGTAAGATAACCATATTGTTTACACTGATTTTTTGTAATACAAACGATATTATTCAAAATAGTTAACGACTGAATTAAAGTCCTTTTTGGGGTTAGTGATTTACGGTCTCTTTCCTTATGTGATTGTTGAGAACAAATCAATTTGTTCTTATTAGTGTTATAATTGCTTCCAACCTCTGTTGTCAAAGCAGAAATGCGGCGCGGCGCGGCCATCCCATAAACTGGCGCGGAACGGGGTGCGGGTGCGTAGCGGGCGCTATTTCGTTGACGTGGACATTAATATATTTAATATTAAAAATAATATACTGTTGAAAAAAAAAAATACTAAAATACCTTAAACATTACTCAAAATTCATGGAGTATTTCTAATTTGAAATAAAAGTCACAAGTCTTAAGCAAAACATAAAACATACTTGCAAAAAATACTAAACTTCAAGGAAACCAACATTCTAAGCCTTTAAAGCTTAAAGTAACAAAAGTGCAAAACATTAACAATGGAGTAACAATTTCATCCTCCCAATTTCATCCTCCCAATGTAGATAATGAAATTAGTAGAATATCTCTGACAGTTTCAAGAATGAAACCAATAAAATGGTCGCTCCCGTTCAAAATCTCACTGAACTCTGCAAATTTTAGAAAGAAATACTAATTACGATGAACAAAAGAACTCGTGTGCAATAGATATATTTATTGATTATAACTCCACTATTATAATAGTTGTTTCTAACTAAGTAGAACATATCCAAAGACAAACATATACTAGAGTTTGGAATTATATTTCAACAGTGATGACATTAAACAATACCCTTAACACTTATAGCCTATGGTTTGAAATAAAGGTTTTTGAATTAGATGGTGTGGGAGATGATTTAGCTGCTGATCAAAGATTTTATGTGGAAACATACATTCAGTTTCTACTATCTAAATTCAAGAAGAAAAAAACTTTATGAGATTGAACCTTGTCTGTAGAAGTCACATGTCTTTCAATTTGAAGGAAAAGCTTTTATCTATTCTTCATAACGATTCATTGTCTATGAGAACTCTCAGCTATATTAGCTACAAATTTTTGTGCTTTTGTTAGAAACAAGGGGTCACACGGCAGATATTTATAGAGCATCAGAAACAGTAAGGTAAAAATTGTACCAGATATAAAACAAAGGGTCAATCCAAACCTGCATTAAACAGAAATTTGCAATTTTGCATTGCACTTGCCACTAAAGATCAAAAGTCAATAAATTTGAAATAATAGAGGTTGAATGAAAAAAATTCACATGAAAGAGAATATGACATCCAAAAAAATAAATTTTAAGATGAAACCAAATTAAACAAATGAAATTCAAGAAATGAAAGAAAAAAAAGTTCATCATAATATTTTGACTTTCAAGGGATCATTGAGTTTGATCATCGCATTATATTAAGAGAAATCATACAAAGTGAGTTTGACACCACACATTCACCCTAAACCTTAAGGCATTAGATATATTGACCATATCACGTATATGTTATTACATCTACTTTTGCATTCAATGTGAAACTTTAACTTACACTTGACACATTAACATTTCTTCCTCAACTATGAGACTCTTTGGATCTATCACCAGAAACCACAATTGCTTCCCCACAAAGTTGACTCGAGCTATGTTACCATCATCGTGCCTTATGGGGAGCCAACACTGGTGTGGATCAACCTATTGAACATAGATCAGTCACATAAATGAGAATGATACCATATCTTCATGCAATATTTGAAATATGACAAAATCCTAGGTCGTGCTTGACACATATATATATTTAGAAAACAATAACAAATGCATCAAATAATTTGAATGACATTTTTTTCTTTCCAAAATGAGCTTATAAATAGGGAAGTAGTTTATTTTAGTTTAAGGATAAAATCTAGGTTTTTTTTTTAAGAAAGTAAACTACGAGTCTCCACACTGTAAACGCAAACTAACACTATATTTTTTGGATTTAAATTTTTCTTTTTTTTAGGAATTTTAGGAATCAAACTTCTAACCACTAGTATTTGTATTTATCAGAAAATATCCTAATTTTTTTGAAAGATAAAAAATAAAATAAAATAAAAATTATTCTAATTAAACTTTGGAATTTGGAATATCAAATCATTCTATTTCCTCCCACTCAATTCCATCGCATATATCACCAATTCAAATACCTTTTATAAAATTTAGAACGAATATCATATCCTACTCTAGCCTTTTATTAATAAAATAAAAATGAAAATATTTTATAGCATAATATTAATAAAATAAAAATGAAAATATTTTATAGCATAATACAGATAAATATTAATTTTATACTCCCTCTGTTTCAAAAATGAGTGTCACTTTACATTTTCAATACAACTTTAATTTTTTTCTTCCAACTTTACCCTCAACAAATACTCTAACTTTTCTCTCACACAATTTTCAATGCAACTTTAAATTTTTCTTTTTCTTATAAAGTAAGGGTAATTTAGTAAAAGCGTTATGTCTAATGATTATTTCATTCCATTCCTTAATATGTGTGCAATTGGCTAAAGCGACACTCATTTTGAAACGGATGAAGTATAAAATATTATATATATTTTTTATATTTAATGTTATTTGATATTTATCAACTAATTAATTCTTCGACTAATTTTACAAAACACCACACACACAATATTAGTTTATGCATGCATGGTCAACTAGTTATATATCCAAGACTGTATAATATGGATCATGAATCTTTCAATTCTTCCAAATCACGTATGCATTTTCACCGATAAAGAAAAGTAGGTACACATGTTATTATCCTATGATATAGACACATTCATGATTCTATAAATAGTGCCAACCGTCTTAGCAAACAACACAAACACCTGAAACTTGAATATTATCTTTCTAAATTAATTAATAGAATCAATAGATACCATGGAAATTCAACTTTCGTCCTTTGTTATTCCCTTTTTTCTCTTCTTAACACTGCGTTTGCTTGCAAAATATTTCAAGCCCAAAACCTTAGGTTACAAATTACCCCCTGGTCCAATGAAGTTACCATTCATTGGTAACCTTCATCAAATAGCAGCATTAGGATCACTTCCACATCGTGCTTTTAAGCAACTTGCTCATAAATATGGACCTATTGTCCATCTAAAACTTGGTGAAACTTCTGCTGTAGTTATATCCTCACCAAAGTTAGCAAAAGAAATATTGAAAACCCATGATGTTATTTTTGCTAATAGGCCACACCTTCAAGCTTCTCATATTATGAGCTATGGTTCAAAAGATATTGCATTTTCTCCATATGGTGATTATTGGAGACAAATGAGAAAAATATGTATGTTAGAGCTTCTAAGTAATAAAAGAGTTCAATCTTTCTCTTATATTAGAGAAGATGAGACGAGAAATTTTATAAAATCAATTCAGTCATCAGAAGGGTCGTCAGTAAATATCACCAATAGAATTTTTTCGTTGGTGAGTTCTACTGTTTCTAGATCTGCTTTTGGTGACAAAACGGAGGACCAAGATGAATTTGTAAAAGTGATTAGAAAAGCAATAGAATCTGTTGGAGGACTTGAACCTGCTGATTTGTTTCCTTCAATGAAATCTATAATACAAGTGCTAACTGGCACAAAATCCAAAGTGGAGAAAATGCACAAAAAAGCTGATAAAATATTGGAAAAAATTGTTGGAAAGCATCAAGAGAAGCAAAGAAGAGCAAAAGAAGGGAAAATTAGTAGTGATGAGGCAGAACAGGAAGATCTTGTTGATGTGCTTTTGAGAATCCAAGAAAGTGGAAGCCTTGAAATCCCAATAACAACTAGCAACATCAAAGCTGTGATTTTTGTAAGTACATAAATATTGTTGTTGGGATTAATTTTTCATTTATTTTTGGGTGACCATGCCATTAATTTTACTAGCTAGGATCGTGCGAGGGTACATATTTTTTTTTGTCTATATTTATGCGTGAAGTTATCACGTTTTCAATCATTAATTTTTCTACTCAAAGAATATTTTCAACGTTGCGATAATGATATTTTCATCCACTTTAAAATCGTCAATTTCACAAGTTGTAATTACAAAAATTATGCTGAAGATTGTTTTCCCCTCTATGTTTTTCCGATTGGTTGGGTTCCTAATATGATTTTTTTTTTTTGGTTACATTTCCTAATATGATTTTAAGGTTTCAATATTTTTTTCATTTCATCATATGTTAATTCTTGTTAAACATTTGATTGATTCTACAATTTTGCTTTTGGTCTTCGCTATATTGTCTAAATTTCTATAATATTTGTTATTTTTTTTAATAGTATAATATTTTTTTTAGGAAAAATAATAATAGTATAATATTTTTTATTTTGAAGTCAGGACTTGAAATATGTCGACCATATTGATTTATTTCTTATATAATCCATATTGATTTATTTGTTATTTTTGAAATGGTTTTAAATGCCTCTCACAAATAGACGGTGGGATTGCACCGATCCTTGTTGCTGAGTTTTAAAAAAATTGTATGGTTTAAGGACTGATTTTTTTTTTTTTTTTATTTATAAAAAAGGACTTAAAAAAGATTCTACAGAGTCTAAAAATGAAAAGTGATATATTTGCGGGTAAACAGATATATAACCTTCTAGAATTCTCAAATTGAGGGAATACCTACTACTTTTTTTTTTTTAATTGTTCATTTAAATTAATAATTCTATATTTATCAATTTATGGAAATCATATGAATATAATTTTAATTTTTTTGGTGCAATATGAATTTAATTTAAATTTGTTCATTCAGGATGCATTTGCCGCAGGAACTGACACCACAACATCAACAATAGTATGGGCCATCTCAGAACTGATGAAAAATCCAAGTGTGATGAACAAGGCACAAGCTGAAATAAGAGAAGCATGCAAAGGAAAGAAAATTATATCTGAAAATGATATTGTAGAACTTCCTTACCTAAAATTAGTGATAAAAGAGACCTTAAGGTTACACTCACCTACTCCTTTATTACTCCCCAGAGAATGCACTGAATTAACCAACATTGATGGATATGATATACCTAAAAAGACTAAAGTCATGATTAATGTATGGGCTATGGCAAGGGATCCTCAATATTGGACTGATGCTGAGATGTTTATTCCAGAGAGATTTGAAGGTAGTTCTATTGATTTTAGAGGGAATAACTTTGAATATCTTCCTTTTGGAGCAGGTAGAAGAATTTGCCCTGGCTTGCAATTTGGTATAGCTGGTATTATGCTTCCTGTGGCTCTATTACTTTATCATTTTAATTGGGAACTTCCAAATAAGATGAAACCTCAGGATTTGGATATGACTGAACATTATGGATTGGCTATTGGAAGGAAAAGTGATTTGTGTTTGATTCCCACTGTTTATGCATGATGTATAATTATATGATTATATAATTAAATTCTAGTGTCTGTATTTGATATTTTAAGTTGTACTTTAGAGAGTCATGCATGTGTCTTTTAATTTTGGAAATAAAAGTCAAAGCTGAATTGTTGTATAATAGAAGTAGAAAGAAATAAATGTTAATGTATCCCATTTAGCAAGAGATATGATTATGAATATGTTTGTATCACATGCTGCTTTGTTAGAATCTGAAGCAACAATACAATAAAACATTTATTTGAATTTCAATAGTTATATTATATACTCCCTCCGTTTTAAAATAAGTGTCGCTTTAGCAAAAAAAAATTGTTTCAAAATGAGTGTCGCTTTCAGTTTTCAATGCAATAATAACTTTTTCTTTTCAATTGTACCCTCCAATTAATACTCTGCACACTACTTCCAAAGTATTACTTTTAAAACTAACCAATAGTTAATAAGAATAATTTGGTAAAATAATCATTCTCTTTCTCTTAATCATTGCATTTCTTAATATGTGTGTAAACACCTAAAACGACACTCATTTTGAAACGGATGGAGTAGTAGGTTTCATATTATTTTTCTTGCATGCAGTACTATTTCTTTATATTCAAGCATTCTAATTAATAATATTTATAATCCCATTCCTACTTTAAATAATACTTAGGATAACTCATCATAGAACCATGAAAAGTAAATGTAGCCTTAGGTTTATAATAATAATTTTTTGTGCATGTGTGTGCAATTCCATGAGTTTTACTTTTACCGCCGTATATCCACAACTTTGGTTCCCATGGATCCTGATCCTGTTCCATTGGCTTGTACGATCCATAAGAAACCTTCTTGGTTTCTCACCTTGGTACAATTTGTGCATTAAAAAGCTTTGCCTTTAGTCAAATTTTGTTTCTGTAATCCGTTTGAATTTGACTGAATAATTTTCTCCTCATTGATGCTACTAGTAGCTAGACTTTATCAAAGACACACCTAAATTGGCAAAACTTATGAGAGAAGATCATGGCATTACCAATGATGTGTATTGGTCCCCCAAGGAAAAAGTAGCCATGATGTACAACCCAAGCTTAATGACTGTTACTGTATGAGAATTTTATCATGCTTTGACTGAGTGGATTGGATAGAAGAAATAGAAAAGTACGAGTGTTGCACTTTGTCCAAATTCAATTGAATATACTATAGTATACTATATTTTCGTATTTGAAATCATTTAATTACATTGTAACACAAGAAAGCCATGTAGAGGCGAACAAAGTAAAATATTGAATTAGAAGTATATGAAGTCAATTAATTCCACCTCGTCATCACTTGAATTATAATTTTACCTTTGAACAAATTAATTAACCATGAACGAAGTCAAGACTAAATATTTTGTCCCTATCCATACATCCAAGAACGTAAATATGATATGAGGTGATCACAAGAACGGCGTAATGCAAGCTTTCTGCGATGATGTTTGCAGATGGGTGCAAAATTAGTATTTGATCAAGAAATGTAGATTTAAGGTTAGATCAAACGCACCTTGAGAGATAATGGAAGATCCCTTTTTCTAGGGATCATGGTTGGGCCTAACACAACCCTATAAACCGATTTGTGAAGTGAGGATTGCTCACACTTATAAACACATGTTCAGGTCATCTTTTGTCCAATGTGAGACTCTTTAACACACCCCATCACAACCAACGCTTTTGGGTTTGGTTCGTGGACATAATGGATGACGCGATAGTGGAAACCTGATAGCAAGTGACCCAATGAATCTTGGAGAGGCTCTGATACCATCTTATAAATTGTGGTTAGGCCTAACGCAATCCCACAAAACTGGCTAGTGAAATGAGCATTGTCCCAACTTATAAACACATGTTCAAGCCATCTTTTGTCCGATGTGAGACTCTTTAACACCATTTTATACGTGTGGTCGTAGAGACCTCATAATGACAAAAGAGTTGTTGGGTTCGATGATTAGGCATGACAGAGTCTTGGAATAGCCAACTGTTGGTTCATTTAAGGGTTATACGAGGCGTTTTAGATTGTAGAATCCTATGCACTTATAACATTGAAGTCCCCACTTCTAGTAGAATGAAGGTGTAGATAGTGTCTTGGGCCTTCACATAGTTGGGTCTCTGCTCGACATTGAAGTTCCCACTTCTAGTAGAATGAAGGTGTAGTTAGTGTCTTGGGCCTTCACATAGTTGGGTCTCTGCTTGACTTTTGTTCATAATGAGTTTATGAGTTAAAGACACAGAGGGGTCCATTACTAGAGTTAGACCCATGTTCGTGTATGAATTCTCTTGCAAAGCCTTTTGGAAAGTTCATAACAGTTGCCCCTTAAGTCATCAGTCTTGTTGAATAAGAGTGGTGACGTTGAGCAATTTGAGCTCGCCTAGACAATATGGCGAGTTGGACGTGTCACATAGACAAATTTTTTTTTGTTTTTGAAATTCTTGTAAGTGTTTTGCTTGTTGATGACTTTATATGTTTCAAACACGAAGAAGGTGTGTTGAAATAGTCAATTGTACTATGGTAAGTGTCCGAAAAGGATGATTTAGAGAACTAAGTTATGTGTTTAAACATGCATTAGATTTATTCATATCGAATAGTAAGTGTCGAGAATAGATTGTATACATAAAACGATTTTGGCCGACGAGATGTATGTCGAGGGAGATAACCGCTAGATTCATAATCATGTTACGTTTGTGTCCAATTCCATGAATTTTTTGGCCATGTATCCACAACTTGGTTCCAGTGGATCCTGTTCCGTTGGCTTGTATACCATACCATGCATAACAAACCACATTCGTTTCTCACCATGGTACAATTGGTTGCTAAATGCAGTGTCGTGAATCCCCATATCAAGCGCCACTTACGATCCTATACTTTTGTTTTGTTCATTAAAGGATATATACCTTGACTTGAGTCAACTTTTATTTTTCTAATCCGTTTGAATTTTAATGGATAATTTTCCCCTCATCAATGCTACTAGACTAGATCATAGGTACACCTAAATTTGGCAAAGGTTGAGGATCGTGGCATTACAAATTTACGTGTATTATTGGTTTCCATGAACGAGCAATTATTTCACCAAGATTTGCACCGCTACTGACGGTTACTTGCATGAGAAGTATACTCCTTATGCTTTGACCGAGTGGATTGAATAGAAGAACCGTAAAAAAAAAAAGAGTGGATTGAATAGAAGACATAAAAAGAGTTTTCGTATGTTTTTTCCATCATCATTTATAAGAAAATGTTAACAAGTGCCCTTAATACATTTTTTTAGAAGACCAGAGAAAAAATTTATTATTGAAAATTGTGTATTCAACACGTGAAACATAAAAAAGGAACATTTTCTACATAAGATTTATAAGTCATTTTTTCTTTTGAATCACAAAGGGCTTTTGTTAATATAACCTTATAAAGACTAAAATATATCAGTTATTATTCAATAAACCTAAGAACTTTTTTATATAACAATGATGAGGAAGTACTTTGTTCAAATTGTATAAATATTTTATTTATTTTCTTATTTATTTTCGTATTCCAAATCATTTTACATTTACATCTGAAACAAGAAAGCCATGCAGATTCTACATAAACGAACGTAATAAAATGATAAAAAAAAAAGATTAAAAATTAAAATAACAATGAAGTCGATTCTACCTCGTCATCACTTTGAAAATTTGTCTATTTGTAATCTTACCTTTGAAAAAGACTAAAAGTTTTGTCGATATCCAGTTACCGAAGAACTTTCAATTTAATATATAGTATTGTATACGGGAGTATAAACTTCAAAACAATGTCGAGTAAATAAGTATTTTAATTTTTTTAATAATGTATTTTAATTTTTAAAAAGGTATGTTCATTTCATTTAGCCTAAAAAAATAGTAATTCATTTAGTCTTTTAATTTAAATGTACAAGTATAAATTGATATTATTAGAGTTTTTTTGAAGGAAGGAAGGATTTAGAGTTGTGAAATATAAAATATACTAAATTATAAAATACAGTTAAAACTCTATAAATTAATAATGTCAGGACCGGAGAAATTTATTAATTTAGAGAGCTATTAATTTATCAATAAATTAATAATTATTAATTTAAAGAGTTTTTAAGTAATTATACTGTACATACCAAACAAAAAGGCAAATTAGTCTATGCCTCTTAGTATTACGTTGCAGCGAACCTTGAGATTCAACGTAAATTAGTAACTACTGTGTTCATATGGATTGGAAATCAATAATGACTTTTGAAGTACAGTAAATGTAAATAAGAGCAACAAATGTGTTCAATGTATTCTTAATATATTTTTTTTCAGTTTCTACGAATTATTAATTTATGATTTTCTTGGGACCGAAAATCATAAAGGGATCTCCCGAAAAATTATTATCTTATTATTTTATCGAGTTTTTCAATTTTTTACATTGGCCTAAGTCGGGACCAGACAAATTTATTATTTTAGAGAGTTTATTAATTTAACGAATATTAAATTAAAGAGTTTCTACTGTATACTGACTTAAAACAAAATATATTGGGGTAACTACCCTATCATTGTGAACAGCTTCGCCCTAGTGCCCGAGGACGTTTTTTGTGGATAAATTACTAATACCTCTTATATCGTTTTTTGTGTTATTCCTTCAATGGTATATAGCAGTAAATTGATTCCTTCAAATTTAACCTTCAATGGTATATAGTAGTAAATTGATTCCTTCAAATTTAAGAAAGTCAGTCCATTCAAACTTTATCTTAGTCTTAAAGTAGCATGCAACTATTCAAAATAATATGCACACTTAATCAGCAAGATGTTCCATCACAATTTTTCCGAATGAGATTAAGAGGGGACCACAAATCACAAAAGAAAAAAAAGTGTCAAAATCACTAAAAAATAGTGGATCAAAATCGTAAAATCGCAACATTTGAAGGGCAAAATGTGCAATTAAGTCATTTTATTTTTTATGAGAAAAAGTTTAGTCATTTCATTTTCGGTGCACAAGAGTTAAGACACCTTAAGGTTTATTCAACGATATAAGAGGTGTCCTTATGAACTTAGTTCAATTGGTATGAACAATGCATAATATATGCAAAGTTCGGTGTTCAAACCCCAACAAAAAAAAAAAAATACAAGAGGTATTAGTAAATTATCCACAAAAAATGTCATTGGGCTCTAGGGCGAAGCTGTTCACAATGATAGGGTAGCTACCCCAAGATATTTTGTTTGAGGATTGCTTTTCTGACCTGGAGAAGTTCACATTGACACATGAAAAATACTAAAATGCCCTCAGCGGTATTTAACTACCGTTGAAGACCCGACGGTAGTTAACTACCGTTGAGGACCCAGCGGTAGTTAACTACCGCTCAATTCATTTCTTCAATTCACTTTCTCTGTCTTCTTTTGTTCTTCTCCATCTTTGTTGCCGCAATTTTCATTTTTGTATGTCCTTATCTTTCAATCTTGGTTTTAATTCTTTGTTGCTGAATCTGCATATAGCCATCAAAGAAATTTCTTTACTTCCTTCTAGGTGCTGAATAACCTCCACAGTAACCTCAATGGCAAATTACCATTATTTCCAACATTGAGATGAAAATAATGTTCATCACATCACTGATTGCCAGAAGAAGCTTTAAGAACTTTAATAACTTGTTCATCCTACAAATTACCATTAAAAAAAAATGTAGTCCAACGTTATTTCTGCAAGGAATCTTTTTTCAGTTTTCAGAGAATGTTCATCCTACAACTTCTTCAACGTTATTAAAGTTCAACGTTAATTAAAAAAGTGATGTGATGGAGAAGCTTTAAGAACTTTAATGGTAATTTGCAGAAAAACGTTGAACTTTAAGAAAGATTTTAAGAACTTTAAGAAGCTTTAAGAACTTTAATAACTTGTTCATCCTACAAATTAAACCATGTTGGAAATAATGGTAATTTGCCATTGAGCTGAAAAAAGATTCCTTGCAGAAATGGAGAAGAAGACAAAGACTGAGAAGAAGAAAAGAAGACAGAGAAAGAAGACAGAAAAAGTGAACTGAAGAAATGAATTGAGCGGTAGTTAACTACCGCTGGGTCCTCAACGGTAATTAACTGCCGCCGGGTCCTCAACGGTAGTTAACTACCGCTGAGGGCATTTTAGTATTTTCCATGTGTCAATGTGAACTTCTCCGGGTCAGAAAAGCAACGCTCATTTTGTTTTAAGTCAGTATATTTTATAATTTAGTATATTTTATATTTCACAACTCTAATAATATAAATTTAGCTATCTCAAATCAATAGTGGAGTAGCGAAAAATAAAGGGAAATACTAACTTATATATATTGGAGTAGCGAAATATAAAATATACAAGCTTTTCCTAAAAAAATATACAAGCTTATAGAATATACTAACTTAAAAATTACAACATGTTTGTTGTTGCTAAATAATTGGTGAGAATTGTTAGAATTTCAAATAGTTGAAGCTATGTAATTTTTAATTATGAGCCCATGAAAATATATGTTTGCATCGGACTGCACCAGGACTCATCTCTTTTTTATTGTGCAACCACTTTTTCTGAAGTAGACTAATTGTTTTATCAATGGATAAGAATTCACGTGAACAAATGTGCAAACGCACTAACTAATGTCTAATATATATATTTTTTTGGGTTAATTAAGTTTTTAGTCCCTATAAATATCTGCAGTTTTGTTTTTAGTCTCTATAAAAATAAATCACACTTTTTAGTCTCTACAAAATTTTCCGTTAGTGTTTTTAGTCCCTATAAAATTTTCTGTCAGCATTTTTAGTCCCTATAAAAAAATTTCATCAACATTTTTGGTCCCTAAAATGCTTAAGGAAAATGTCACAAGGACTAAAAAGTGTGATTTTATTTTGTAGGGACTAAAAACAAAACTGTGAATATTTATAGGGACTAAAAACTTAATTAACCTTATTTTTTTTAAGTAATAGTACTAATATATATTCTCTAAAAAAAACAGTACTAATATACAATTCCTAAAAAAAAAAATAGTACTAATATATAAGACTAAAAACTTAATTGATTTTCAGATACTCAACATACAAAGTAGTTCTATGACTGTTTAAGTTTTAAAATATACTAGATTACCGACCCGTGCGATGAACGGGTCCTATATATTTTAATTCAAATCATAAGTTATTTGTATATTTTCATGATGTTCAATAATTCGTAGAAAAAATTTATATTATACTATATTAAAATTACGTTCAGAATTGTATTTCCTATCTATAAATATTCATATTTTTTGGGAATGAGTTGCAGACAATTTTAGTTATCATAAATTACGAAATAATTATCTATAAACCACATTTGAATTTACAATGGTAACTTCACTATCTTAATTGGTCATCAATATCTTCAACCGTAACATATAAGAATAAAGTATATCATGAAAAAAATTGATGTGAAATAAATTGTATGTTCTCCTCTGTACTGTCAAATGATAAAACACCTAAAGAAAAGATTGATATCAAGAGTGAAAAGTTAATTATGTTTAAGGAAGATACATTTTTTTTTTTGTTGCTAAAATGGTCTAATTAAAAGAAAAGTCGAAAACTGCCAAGCAGCCAAAAGTGCAAGATGCTGAAAAGAAGGAAAAATTAAATAATAAAAGGAAAATAGCGTAGGATTCATTGACTAATAGTTCAAGAAGGATGCCTAATTTGCATACACAATACAAAATACATCATAATCACAGGGAATTGAAAAATTCATTTGGAGTTATACTGTGATATACACTAACCTATAATAAAAGCCCATTCGAAATTAATCTAAATTGAAGTAATTGAAAAAAAAAAGAAACTACATCAGAATCACAATGCTAAATATTTTTCAATTAACGTGCACATCCCTGCATAATCAACAGCAAGACATGCGTATAAAGCATGTATTCATTACGTTGGAAAACAAATTATGGAAGCTAACCAACATTTGTATAAAGTATGTATTCACTTAAAAATATTACTTCTCTTACATTCTTGCATAATATTGACACTAAAACCAAAATTATCCTTACTCCTCATTTCATTTGTTTGTCTGTTGTAAACACCAAAGAACCTTTTCTTGATACACACATGACTATAATCATCCACTACGGTAATTTTCCTTCTGAAAGTTACCATTGAGATCATTATTACTTCTTGGAAGTCATTAGTTATCAGAAGATATAGCTATTAGCCAAATTATAAAATGTGAAAAGAAAAAAAAATCAATGATCTCTTTGGATTTTCAACGTACATGGTGATAATTCTTCTGTGGTGTGAAATAGCAAAGTTCTGTTAACTTTCTAATTTCAATGTATTGGTGGTACCCCAAGAAGTAAGCACAACTAATGAAGGAGTTAATTGTGAAAAATTGGATCCTTTCTAATCTGCTAATGATGTGTCTTTTATTGATGCACTTCCAATACTAATTCTAGATCCTAAATAATCTCACTAAAAGCTTTTTACCTACCGCTATGACTTACACGATTATAACAATCTTCCATCGAAACCAACCTTTTATGAATAAAAAAAAAAAATCAGCTATCCGAAGCAATAATCAACATAGTTACAAAAATCAGTCATCCTAAGCTGTCCTTTGACATGCTGCTTTGTGCTAGATTCGACATTAATTGGACCAGAAAGGTATGTCAATAATTAACTTGATGCTATTAAAACCATGAAACCTGAAATGGATGAAGCAGGGTATATCTTCAAAAACATCTCAAGTAACACAAATTATCTCAACTCAACTCACCTCACATCAAACCCAATCAAAAACTGAAAAGATTG
Source organism: Medicago sativa (assembly GCF_051527215.1). Taxonomy (NCBI): domain Eukaryota; kingdom Viridiplantae; phylum Streptophyta; class Magnoliopsida; order Fabales; family Fabaceae; genus Medicago; species Medicago sativa. Next base: position 10,375,747 of record NC_140753.1, read on the forward strand.
TGTCAAATAAAAAAAACTTTAATTTGTGAATACCAACTAAAACAACCATGTATGCAGAGAATAAATAATAACATGATTTTCTTGTCTTTTCCCTATCACAACTTTAACAATTAACTTTATCACAATAAAGAAAATAAGTAGTGCATTGAGAAGTTATGCGCTTACCATGAATTCAGTTTAATTTGATTCTCATAATCTAGCAAGTAGCAACCAATTTACTTAACATTCACAAATACAAAACAAATCAAACAACATAGAACCACTTAAGTAAGAATACAATGTTTCTTATCCTGTTTAGATTCATAACATATAAAATATACATATATAGAAACAATCAAATTTGTAGACCATGAGAAATAATACAACCCTAACAGGCACCAACCTCAAGAGATATGAGAGAAGGGCCAAAAACAGAGGCAAATTACAACACTTAATTAGGGACGCTGCAGCTACAAAAGCCAAGCCCCCTCACAGTACACAAAACGCAAAAAAAACTACAGGCACCCAACCAAAAAACAGCCGAACCTGATTCCAAAAACGACACAGAAACCAGCAGCAACAGTCAATTAAATCATCGATGGAAAAACAAAAATGAGACCCCAAAAGATATGAACATGTCAGTGAAAATATAAAAACCCAAAATATAATAGAGAAAACAAATAAATTGTGAAGGTATATGACAACTATTCAAACCAAAGCAAAAAATCATAAACATATATTTTGAAAGAAACATACCACCAATTTGTATAAATAATGAATTAAGGCATTGCAATTAAGGCATTGTACAAAGGTGAAGCTGCAGAATCTGTTGCAATAACGAAACAAAGGGAAATTAGAGAGAGAAACAAATGCATTCTGAGAGGAATAGGATTGTGATGGATGTGTTGTGTGAGAGGGTTGGAAGAGGACTGAAGATGAGTGCAGAATGACTCCACTGCGTTGCATTTTTCAATCAAACAATGAACAGTCTAATCCATAACTCAAGAATGATACATTAAGTAGTTAAATACACATTTCACAAACATAAAAAATGTCATATTCAGTAACAACTATTTACATTCACACTCTTGAATATTTGATTTTAGAGTTAAACCCAAACATGTGGTTTCTGTCATAAACTACAGAGGATAATTGATTTAAGATACATGTGCACAAACATGAGTTTCATATTGAAATCACAGCAAGTCTCACAAACATGTATATTACCTAAGGTATACTCATTAATGCAAAGATATCTTCAAATTCGGGCTAAACAGGGACCTCTTTAGCAGATGGGGCTGAAAGATCTCGTCGTTGACTTATGAAGCCTGGAACAAAGCAAAATGAAACTATTGGTTTTCTACTTCCCCTCAAATAGAAAAAGCAAAAATGAATAAACACTAAAAGAATAAGAGAACCTCCAATAAAGAAAAAGAAAATCTTAATAAAAACTTGATAGAAAGTTGCCAAATATTAGTTGAGTAATACAATTCAAGGAACACCATAAAAAATCACACACATCTAAAGTAATGATCATAGAATTGCAAGCAAATGAAAAGAAATCAAAATAGATTTAAAAAAATTATGAACTTTATAAGAGAACCCTTCTTGGATTGGTAAAAAGGAGCAGAAACATGTTGCAATTGCTCCAACTCGTGAGATCTTCATAGTTTGTGACCTTTTATTCCATGAAAAAACAATTACTATACAAAATAGAATCAGACTAAAACAGAAAAAATAGGAGAATAAGTGAAGAAAAACCTTTGGAAAGTAGAATCTGGCACAATCTGGAATCAGACATAACCTTTGCTCTGAACACTTCAAAAATGATGTTAAAACTACTTGAAACATAAAAAGATAACACCAGGTTCAGTGGAAACGATAGCTTCCCCAAACAACTTGACCAATTTAGCATTTAATCCCTATATATACATAAACAAAAATCACCATTATTTAATCACACAAACATTTAATAAGAATTGAAACTTAGAAATAAAAATTACCATTGAGGAACGTCAATGAACATGGTTTGCGAGAGAGAGAGAGAGAGAGAGAGAGAGAGAGAGAGAGAGGGGAGACGACAGACAACGGGCGAGGGAGAAGGTGGGAGAGGTAGCGTCGCTGATGGGACCCATGTCCATGTGAAGGCAGAACGGTGGTGTACAGAGAGTAAGCTTCTGGAAGATAGAAAGTAGTGCTGGAGAGAGAGATATGAACTAAAAGGTATGAAAGGAGTCCGATGGGTCTAGAAGAGGCAAAATTTTTATTTCTTTAAAAACAGATAAGAAAAAGAAGGCTTAATCTGACTGAAGTCATTGGAAATCAAAATCTGACTGAAGTTATTGGAACGTGCAACAGCCTAGAAAATGATGGGAGAGAAGATAGCAAATTCAAAGTTGAAATGGTTAGAGGGAAATATTTTAGGGTTATAATGTATTTTGTTTTGGTGATGTAGTTATAATGTAAAGTTGAAAATACCTAATATCTAATGAATGTTTTAAGAATCAAGGATTATTTTTAGGTATCAAAATTGAACTTTCAATAATTGTAGTTTATATTTAAGTACATAAGTGGTTTTATCAAACACACTCATGCGGGTCCGATAAAATATTTTCTAACACAATTTGAGGAGTTGTAATTTTTCTTTGTAAAGTTTTTTCTCTTAATTTTTTACTTTCATATTATTATAACATCATGCACAATGAATAATAGTAGCAGGAACTACTTTGACTTAAAATCATTGTTTTGGTGTTTTTTTTAGTGTCATTGTGTTGGTGTTGTTAAATATTGTAGTAGGCACGATGAATAATATATGATTATCTATGATAGTCTTGAATGGCTATAATAGTCAATAATGTAACCCACAAAAATCTTTCATAACAATCCATTGTTAGAAAAAAGAATTAACAACGGTGTAGCATCAAAGATTGTATTTCTATATCCCATTCATTCTCCATATAGGTAAAGGCATTGTGCATGATATGGAGTTAAGGACCATGTTTATGCAATAAAAAACCATAGCAGATAACATGTGTTCTTCATACTCAGAAAACAACATTTTATGCATTTGAACTGTTGTTTTTGGATTTCCAAATATTTGAATTTCCAAATTCAATTATCTACCGAAGTTGTTACTAGATTGAGTCACGACCAGGTCGCTCTCTTTAAGACGTTTCGTGGCACTATCCAAAATTGTGCAAGGTAGACTATCAACCACGCCGCCTCCAGGATAAAACAAGCTCAGCTACAACTGTGCGGTTAACTACTGCACTGTAGAAAACCGTTCGAGAATTACACCTTCAAATATGGTACTAAGACCACTCTTTAATACTGAAACCACTTTAATATGGTATTATTACCATTCTATTATGGTGCTAAGACCACTCAAATATGGTGTTTCCACCATTCTAACCCTTAAGTTCTCCAAACTATCAATATGGTACTATGACCACTCAAATATGGTGTTACCACCATTTCTCCTCAAATAGAAAAATATTGTTATAATATTTATATACTGTTAAGATCATTCTTGATTCCGACGGGACATTGTTTATTCCAAATAGGGACTATGATCTTAAAAGTACTCTTTATTCCTTAAGAACACTCTTAATTCCGAAGGGACAGAAAGGAGTAGAAAAAGGAGAAAGACTTGTTAAACAAGTCGAAGGAGGGAGAAGAGATGAAAGACTCGTCAACACAAGTCAAAAAGGGAGAAGAGAGAAAGAGTTCCCGACAACTCAATGAAACTCTTTGGTGTGTGGAATGCACTGTGTGAGCTCTCTATTTATAGAGAAAATTCACAACTAATAAGTGAGAAACTTTGAGAACAAGTAATATATTACTTTGCGATTAAGTAATTCACATATTAGATCTAGTACAAAAATATCTTAATTGAGTACTAAAATATATTAAATTTAGTACAAAAATATATTATATTATGTACCAAAATATTTTAGCAAAACTTGGGGACTAAGAAAGCACTTTCTAATAATGATTAAATTAACTATTTAATTTATCATTTCCAAATAATAAAATATATATCAATATATATTTTTCTCTAGTGCTTATGTACCCCCATTAATTAGAGGTACACCCCCACTATATAAACACTACTAATGTGTGTGTTCCATCCGATGTGGGACTTCCACTTTTTTCAATTCACACAACACTAGTTCTACCCAACATGGGAATTTGTGTTTAGTCTTTTTACTCAATTTCCACACATGTTCCAACAATCCCCCACTTGAATTTAAAAAATGGTTTCATAAATAACGTCAAAAACGTCTCCATAAGATTTGCTAGTAAACAAAGGTGTCGCTTACAACTTGAACCTTTGCATAGCGAGTAAAATTCTGATTAACAAGAGTTGCTTACAGCATTGAACTCTATCTCAGACATAGAACCCACACACAAACCTTTTCATAAGGTGTATTCTAAAAGCCCGTGCGTTTATGGCCTTGCACGTGTATCCCGGTTTTAACGAACGCTCTAGGTATTCTGCCCCGAATCCCATCGGAACCGACCCTTAGTTCCACATTCGTATAGGTGAGTCTATCAAGAGTACTCCTGTAGCTATGTACTCCACTCCAAATAGAGTATAGATCTCATTAAGAGTTTCTATTATCTCATCCTTCTATCGCTGCAGGAATCATGCTTTCTTACTTTTAACATAGCATGTTCTATCACTTGTGACTTGTTATTACCCATTGAACCTATTTCTTGGGATCTCCAGTCATGTAGGTCGGGTTACCATCACTTGTGACCTTTGGGCATTAGTCCCATCCTATTGGATGTGTTTAGGACTTTCTTTCTAGTAATTCCTTTCGTCAAAGGATTAACTAATTCTTTATCAGTACGTACATGATCTACTTTAACCGTTCCTTTTGAGAGTAGCTAGCTCTCTAATACTTTATGTGTTCGTGACTTAATAATCGTCTCTTACCATTGTGGTAACGATTCTCAATTTTGTAATAGCTGCAGACTATCACAATGAATTAACACTTCTGGAAACGGTTTTATCCACTAAGGGATCTCAATTAGCAAGCATCTTGTCAACTTGCTTCTCCACTAGTTTTCTCTAGTGTTCTCATCTTAGATTCATTCCATAGTGGACTGAGTCAATATCATTTGTTTTAACAAACAACTCCTCTAGTGATGCTCAATATGCAAACACTAGTCGCTAAATATTCATCTGAAAGATGTTCTATTTTATATCTTGTACCATTTAAGTACAATAGGTTACTCCTAGTGAAGTAATCCTAGAGTCATAGTCTTCTTAAGGCACCTCATGACTCTTTCTATAGCATGGCAATGCTTTTCTTTTGCTACTAGTAAACTTGCACAAGAGTTTTACGACATCGACAATGTCGGGTCTAATACATTCATTGGCTTACCTAAGGACTGCCAATGATGCTCACATTTGTTTTTCTAACTCCATCTCAAGTGTTCTTACACTTGATCATAATATATGATTGCAAGTTTACGGAGAAATAATTACATTTCCTTAAGATCTTCTCAACTTTGTGAGATTTATCAAAAAAGTTCTCTTTTCTGATCTAGTAATCTTGAAACCAAGAATTACTTCAACTTTGTCTAGGTCTTTCTTATCAATGTTGTTGATAAACAATGATTTCACATAATTCATAACATGAATCTTTAAATCAAATATGAGCAAGTCGTCTTTATAGAGACATATGATCATGCAAATATTATTTGTCACTTTCATTCACTTTATATTCATTTGATAGCATTAGATTGTCAAATTTTTCATGTCATTCCTTAAGAGTTTATTTTAGACCATACAAATAATTATCTAACTTACAGACCTTGTTTTCTTGTCCATGAATCGCAAAACTTTCAGGTTGTTTCATATAGATTTCTTCTTCTAGTTCACCATAAAAAGAAGCAACTTTCACATCCATTTGGAGTACTATCGAGTTATGAACGGCGGCTAAAGGGACTAGTACTCTTATGGATATGATTTTCGTGACTGGTGAATGAATGTCGAAGAAGTCTATATTTTTTTTTCTTTTTGTCTAAAACCTTTGACTACAAGGAGAGCCTTGTATTCATCAACCGTACCATCTGGTTTTAGTTCCTTTTTCCAAAATCCAAATACAACCGATTCGTTTTGCAACTATGAGACAAGTCAACCAAGTGTCATGTTTTGTTAGACTCTAGAAAATTCATTTCATCGTTTATTGGTTTTTTCCATAATTCAGCATCCAATGAGGATATAACTTCTGTAAGGCTTAATGAATCTTCTTCCAATGTATAAACCAAGTTCATACTCTTTAGCATTTTTAGCTTTCTTACCTCCTTGAGGTTCTATAACATCTCGTATGATGTTTTCATAACTATTTCTAATTACATGAATGTGATTAGATATAGTGCCCCCACTAGTTCTTAATTTTTAGAAGGGAATTTAGTTTACCCCCACTAGTGCCCCCACTATTCTTTAATTTACAGGGGTACTTACTTCATAGAAATCAGCATCTTTTAATTTTATGATCACTTTAACATTTAGGTCCTAAAACCTATATGCTTCGTTATTTATAACATACCTAATGAATACACATTCATAGGCTCTACTAGTGAGTTTAACTCTCTTGGGGTCCTGAAGCCAAATATAGTCCGGACAATCCCAAGTTCAAAAATAAGACAAGTTGGATTGTATTTTCTTCAAAAATTTCTTAATTAGAATTTTTGTTCTTAGACTTGGGTACTCTATAAATTTCAATTTTCGTTATAAAAATTGAACATTCAAGCATATCAATTTTATTTTTCAAAATTCACAGTCATCAATAAATATGATAAAATATCATTTTATCATTTCTAGTTTATGTGTCATCAAGTTCGCACATATCATAATTTATTAAGTTTAGAGATTCATATTCTCTAAATTCTGATTTATATGAACTTTTGACTCATATATCTCGACTGCAATAAATAAAATTGTCTAATCATATAACGTTGGAATTAACTCCAAGTTACTCAAGTTTAAAATTAAACGTTTGTTCACATGTCAAATATTAAAATCACACAACTAATAAAATAGAAGGAGAATTTTAATTTTGAACCTTCCATTAAATGTGCAATCTTTTCCCAGAAGAATGCATGGTAGACAAGTCTTCTTTAAGTCTGAGTCAACTCAGTCTTATTCAATAGAAATTCTAAAATTCCTTTCTATTTTAGGAGCCTTGAACTCTCATTTTTTTTTTTGAAGCATAATTTTCTGGTTACCGTTTTCAAGTGGAGTGGCTACAATTTGTCCATAGATTCAATTTTCACTTCAAGACAAATCTTAAAGTAGTACGTGTGCACCAAAATCATTAAAACCGTATGCTTATTTCAAATGATCTTGCCCCATTATCATTCCCTTAACACAAAAGGTAGCAGCGTACAAGAAACTTAGAAAATTTGGGATTATTCCACGTTGATGTCCAGGGACAGTTATAGATACCCACAACTAACTCCACACTGTACCAAAAAGAGATATTCCATAGTGTTGTTGATTACAACAAGCACTTCGTCGTGTTCAGTCAAAAGATGTATTTCTATACCTTGATTTATCCTTAATCTGTTTAGGGACAACTTAACCTCAATAAGTAACTTCTTCGGTAGACATAGCAAATAGAAACGTCTTAAAATTGTTGTTTTTGGATTTCCAAATATTTGAATTTCCAAATTCAATTATCTACCGAAGTTGTTACTAGATTGAGTCACGACCAGGTCGCTCTCTTTAAGACGTTTCGTGGCACTACCCAAAATTGTGCAAGGTAGACTATCAACCACGCCGCCTCCAGGATAAAACAAGCTCAGCTACAACTGTGCGGTTAACTACTGCACTGTAGAAAACCGTTCGAGAATTACACCTTCAAATATGGTACTAAGACCACTCTTTAATACTGAAACCACTTTAATATGGTATTATTACCATTCTATTATGGTGCTAAGACCACTCAAATATGGTGTTTCCACCATTCTAACCCTTAAGTTCTCCAAACTATCAATATGGTACTATGACCACTCAAATATGGTGTTACCACCATTTCTCCTCAAATAGAAAAATATTGTTATAATATTTATATACTGTTAAGATCATTCTTGATTCCGACGGGACATTGTTTATTCCAAATAGGGACTATGATCTTAAAAGTACTCTTTATTCCTTAAGAACACTCTTAATTCCGAAGGGACAGAAAGGAGTAGAAAAAGGAGAAAGACTTGTTAAACAAGTCGAAGGAGGGAGAAGAGATGAAAGACTCGTCAACACAAGTCAAAAAGGGAGAAGAGAGAAAGAGTTCCCGACAACTCAATGAAACTCTTTGGTGTGTGGAATGCACTGTGTGAGCTATCTATTTATAGAGAAAATTCACAACTAATAAGTGAGAAACTTTGAGAACAAGTAATATATTACTTTGCGATTAAGTAATTCACATATTAGATCTAGTACAAAAATATCTTAATTGAGTACTAAAATATATTAAATTTAGTACAAAAATATATTATATTATGTACCAAAATATTTTAGCAAAACTTGGGGACTAAGAAAGCACTTTCTAATAATGATTAAATTAACTATTTAATTTATCATTTCCAAATAATAAAATATATATCAATATATATTTTTCTCTAGTGCTTATGTACCCCCATTAATTAGAGGTATACCCCCACTATATAAACACTACTAATGTGTGTGTTCCATCCGATGTGGGACTTCCACTTTTTTCAATTCACACAACACTAGTTCTACCCAACATGGGAATTTGTGTTTAGTCTTTTTACTCAATTTCCACACATGTTCCAACATGAACTCAATCAAACTTCAAGATTGAAGAAAAATCAATTAACAAACAAACCTACCTACTAACTCATAAGCATAATACATCCAGAGCAAATACGAAACATCTGTTTTCTTCTTTTTGCTTAGATAAATTGTGAAACTTGGTTTTTCCTTTTTGGCATAAAGCTGAATCAGTCCAGCAAGAAGTTTTGCAAAACAATTCATATTAATTTTTTGCCAACATGCACTCAATCACAACCGAAAGAGAACCCTAGAAAAAATTCACCAAATCTTACAAAAAAGGGAAAACGAAATTGAAATTATGAACAAAAACCAGAAATTAAAAGCCACCAAAATCTTACTGTAAACTACAATACCATGATGGGTTGAAGCGATCCTCCTTGAGTATACCGGTCACCGTTAAAAACCTCATTTGGTACTCCGTCGAAACAACAATCCTCCAGACCGCATCAGTTTCAGTGTAGTCCTCACACGAGCACTGATGTAGATTTTCTACATGTCATATAACTATGTACACGTGAGTATATATATGATCGTTTTCCACAGGGAGTTGCGTTAAATCATAAGCGTTTTCACAATCTTTCACATTAAGGTATCCTTTATAAAATGTTTGTTTGTAACACTATATCCACAGATGACATAAAAGTAAAAACGAGAGAAGATCGAACTATTTCACTTTTTATTTTATGAAATAGTGTTTGTAACACTATTTCACTTTTATTGTTCCCTCTCAATATAAAAGTGAACTCAATAAAGTAAAAGAATAATAATATAATTGAATCTCATACAAACCATTTTTTACCCTTATTTTATTGAATTGAATCTCATACAATTATGGTCTTTTTTTTATTGAATTGCATATTATTCATGTTAACCATAATCCATGAGGTTGAAAACGTATTTGGATTTCAGAAATCATAAACTTTCAACGAACAATACAAAACCGAAAAATCATCCAATTTCAAAAATTACAATTTTCCAACAACATATATTAATCGAGAACCACGACAGAAGACTCAAATTTCAAAAACTGGCCATGTTAACATGAGTTTCATATTGAACTATTTCACTTATTCCTGAGCAGTCATCTCCTTTGTGAGTTCACTTTTATATTATTGTTCTTTTACTTTATTGCTTTCTCTCTTCTTCCCCCATGTCTATAATGAACGTTAGTGAGTAGACTCTTCTTTGTCTTGGGATTGTTGGAAAAGTCTAATGACATAATCCTAACGAACCAAGCTTTAACCCTAATTTTATGTAACCGAGACACAAGTAGTTTCAATCCTTATAAGCATCTTCTAGTAATCAAGTCAGCGAAATAGGCTTGGTTACTAGAGGTAAACTCTCACCGGACTTTCATCGGAAAGGTGAGGGGCTAAAGGGAAACCGGTCTTTAGAAATTAAGGTGTAAACCATGGAATTAGAAGTTAAAGTCTTGTCTAGTGAAAGATTTGTTATTATGATGAACCGATAATCCCAAGGCTCTTTATTATTATTGTTATTTATCTTTAGCAATCAAAACCTCCTTTTACTAAACTTTCTTCTCCTCTAATCATTCTTTAAAGGTTAATTGAATTGAACAACTCCCTAGCGGAACGATACTCTTTCTTACTACTATTACTTCGATAGGCCGTGCACTTGCGGTTTGGCCCTATCAAGTTTTTGGCGCCGTTGCCGGGGAGTTATTGCAATTTGGTTAACTTTTTTTTAACGATTAGACTAAAAAAAAAAATCTTTTTCGTTATTTTATCCTATTTTATTCTAAAAAAAAACATATATATAAAATATATTATTTCCTCTTTTATTATTATTTTACTTTTATTTTAGAAAAAAAAATCTCTCTCTCTCTCCATAAAAAAAAAATCTTTTGCTTTATCTTATTTTATTTTATTTCTTTCTTTCTCTATTTCTTCTTTTTCCTTTAACTTCTTGGGAAGATAATAACGATATGACTAAGGAACGCTATCTCAAAGAGTATGCAATCCCATCTTCAAATGAGTCATACGATGCTATTGTGTACCCAACGGTTGAGGACAATTTTGAAATAGAACATGCACTTGTTCACTTAGTGCAGCAAAATCAATTTTTCGGATCACCCACTGAGGATCCGAATTTTCATATTTCAACCTTTCTAAAACTCAGTGGAACCTTGAATGCAAACCAAGAGGCCGTAAGGCTGCACCTCTTTCCTTTCTCCTTAGGGGGTAGAGCTAGTGCTTGGTTTCATTCATTGGAAATTGGTTCTATCTTTTCATGGCAACAAATGAAGCAAGTTTTTCTTGCCCGATTCTTTCCCTATTCTAAAACCGTCCAATTAAGGATTCAAATCACACAATTCACTCAAAAAGATGGAGAATCTCTTTACGATGCGTGGGAGCGTTTCAAAGAAATGCTTAGACTTTGTCCCCATCATGGTTTAAAGAATTGGCTTATTATTTACATTTTTTATAATGGTCTTTTGTATACCACAAAAATTTATGTTGATGCAGCTGCAGGTGGAGCTTTAATGAACAAGAATTACACAGAAGCATACGCCTTGATTGAAGACATGGGTCAAAATCATTACAAGTGGACTAACAAAAGAGCCATCACTAATTCTTCACCCTCCAAAAAGGAGGCAAGTATGTATGAAGTTTCTAACTATGATCACCTAGCCGTTAAGATTGATGCATTAACCCAAAAATTTGAAAACAAAAATGTTAGTGTCATCTCTTCTTCTTCTTCTTCTTCTGCATCTCCTTCTTGTGAAATTTGTGGTGTATTTGGCCATATTGGCATTGATTGCGAACTAGGTAGTGTTGTTAGAAGTCCTGAGCAAGTAAACTATGCTCAATGTAATCAAGGGTTTAGAAACAACCAAATTTTTTTTCAAACCCCTCAAAATCTTTTTGGACAACAAACAACACCACCCAGTTATGCAAACAACCAAAGAGTCCCTCAAAAATCCAGCTTGGAACTTTTTTTAGAAAATTTTTGTATAAATCAATCCGAGCAGCTCCAAGAGCTCAAAAATCAAACTGAATTTTTAAAGGACTCTCTTGCCAAACTTACATCAAAAGAAGACTCCATAGTTACTCACAGTCAGATGCTTGAGACTCAGACTTCTCAAGTGCCCCAACATGTGGCTACTTCCTCTCAATCCTCCGAAGTCCTCCTAGACCAAACCGAAACCAACCCCAAAAACCATATAAGTGCTATTACTATTAGGGATGGTAAACAATTAGAGGATCCCGTTGTGAAAATTAAGAACAATGAAGGAGAGATAGGGAGTGATGAGCCTCAAAGTGAGAAAGCCATAGGAGAGAATGAAAAGCCACTTGTTTCACCATCTCATGAGCTTGAAAATCCATTAACACAGGGGTTTGATGAGTCCAAGTTAGATGAGCAGTTTAGAAAATTTATTGAAATAATTCCAAACAAATTGCCACCTAAACTTAAGAATCTAGGAAGCTTTTCCCTACCTTGTGTCATAGGATCTGAAACTATAGAAAAAGCCATGTGTGATTTGGGAGAGAATGTTAGTTTGATGCCATTGCACTACAAGAAACATTACATTTTGCCAGGGGCAAAATCCCTGAGAAAAGGACAGAATCCCTGGCAAACGGGACGTTTGTGAGGGAATTTCCCAGGGGCGGAAGCACTCGCAAAAGCGCTCGTCGCTAACATTTTGTCAGGGGTTACACCCCTGGGAAAAAAACGAGGGGCTAAACCCCTGGCAAACTGCGTCACTTAAGTCATGTCTTATTCCCTGGCAAAATTCGTCACTTTTGTCTGCAACTATGCAGGTCTGCTCTGACTTGACTGCTGACTGACAGAATGTCAAATCAGCAGGGTAACTTAAGCCAAGGCCTTTGCGAGGGGTATAACCCCTGACAAATGGTATATTAATTTTTTTTTAAAAACCGGTTTTATTTTTTAAACTGATTTTTTAATTATTAATTAAATGTTTTTAAAATAATTTTAATTAATTAAAAATCGATTTTTTTTTCAAAGTTGTTTTTGAAAAAAAAATGTATATTTAAAGTTGTTTTCATATTGGCATAAAAGATCCTTCAAAAAATATTGGCATAAAAGATATTTATAAATTTATTAATTAAATTGAATTAATTTTATCCACATGTAAAAATTGTGTTGTTAAAATGAACGAAATGTTCAGAAAATCATAAGGATTGATATAACACACATTTTAATATAACAACTACATTTACTATAGATTGAATTTTACGACATAATTCGTTATTGAGTCTTAACAATTTTATTTTAAAAGATGGTTTTAGTATTATGTAGTCTTTTTATGATAAAACACAATTGTTATCAATATTGGGCAAAGATGATAGACAACCGATTTTTTTCTTTCCAGATCTAAGAGCAACACTAAAAAGATCACACAACAATAAGACAAGAAAATGATTACAAAAAATGCCATGACCATCAGCTTCCTTTTGAACCAGTAATTGCTATGAAGGTCATGCTTGTAATAGGAAGGAAAAATGCAGCAATATAAAGAGAAGCTCATGGGTAAAAGTAATAGCTTGACACCCTAACTAGAAGATCACGTGTAAAAGAAGGAGCATGAAGAAGGTGCTAAATTGAAAATAGAAAGAAAAACAAGAAGAAGCTTTCATGAGTAAAACAATGATTAATGGAAATAGAGTGTAAGAACTAGGAACCATAGCAGCAACGTCTTCATTAGCGGTTTCAGACTTCAGAGTGATTTTCAAATGGATATGATGCATATGGTGTGTTAGTGGTAATGACCATCAAATGGATAAAAACATAAGTTGGGGACACATTTGGTGATATATAAAATTGAAGGTACACGGTTTGGCAGTGGTGCAGGAATATGCGACGGCCGTAGAGCAATATCAGAGGGGTAAAACCCCTGGCATGCTAGCAGCACAGTTTTTGCAGCAGGTTTTGTCAAGTCAAAACAGCAGGTTTGCAGGGAATCCCTTCTTTTGGCAGGTTTTTTTTAAAAAAAGCTGCACAACTAGATTTTTTGAATTTCAAGTTTGGCGCTCAAATTAAAGACAGGGGTTGTGTCTTTTTGCCAGGGGCAAACCCCTGTCTTATGGTAAGTGGTCCCCGCATTTCTTAAAGTCCATTTGTGGGGGGTTTCCTTAACATTTTCCCTGGCAAATTTGCCAGGGGTTTCATGTCCCTGTCAAAATCCCTGGCAAATGGCCATTTTTCTTGTAGTGTTGTCCCTTTCTGAGAGATTGGGTATAGGATAGATGAACAACTTTCTAACCGTCAAGCTAATGACCCTAAACAAGCGCTTCGTGGGAGGCAACCCATGAATTTTATTGCTTTTATTTTTTCTTTTGTGTTATTTAAACAAGCGCTTCGTGGGATGCAAAGAAAAGAAAAAAAAAATTCAAAAAAAAAATTTTAAGAAAAAAAAAATTTGTGCCTAAACTCCAGAGAGTAGGCACGACCCGTGCCTATGGTGGCACGGCCGTGCCTAAGAAAAAAAAATTAAAAAAAAAATTAGGGAAGAAGATTGCTGGCTCGGATGATGATGCAAGGAGGAAGAAATCAACAGTCATGAACCAGGATATCAAATTCAAAGATACCGAATAGGTATAAAACTCTTGACTCTAGACCTATATCTGCTTATAGGTACCCTGCTCATAATATTATGATTACACTAGGTATTAGAGATACTATGGTTAGATTGTTGAACACATTGGCTTGTACCATATGGAGTAGGAAATAGGTAGGGATGTTGAGGACTGTTGAGCTGTTTATATTGTGGGCTATGCTTTATAACTATCATATTAAAATGTGCTATTATTTGCTTGATTATCTTGTTTCAATTGTTAAAAAGAAACTGGATGATAAGGGTGATATAATGGTAGGTGGAATCATCACTTTTCTTGTTAGGAAGTTTGGGGTGAGTATGAATCAAGGGAACAAGAGGATAGAGGGAACAATTATCTAGACTTATACTCTCACTACTTTGTCCTTCCTTAGAACCCATGGCCCTACTCACAATTACCAATATGAATGGAGAATTATTAGAGCTTATTATTTGATTATTCTACCTAATTCGGACTTAACTATTCTGGAGGTGGTGGAAAATTTGCTTTATGTTGGTACTAACCCACAGGTACAAAATGATCGTGATGATGGTGGTGATGAAGCGGAGGTAGGTGCAAACTTGCACCATGAACAAGAAGCCGGTGGAAGCCATAATGATGAACGGCGGGCATGGATGCAAACCAAAGTTCAAAGAATAAGCACCGAGCAACAAAAATAAGGTGTTGAAAGGAACAATGTCCAAAGGAGCAATCGAATAAATGAAGAAAACAATCAAATGCTCCAAAACATGATGCAACACCTTCACCTCCAAAGTCCACTATGGACTTCAATAAAATTGTGAGCTTTCCTCTTCCTCTACTCTTCTTCTTCTTCTACTTCTTCTTCTTCTTCTTCTACTTCTTCTTCTTTTATTTTTCTTTTTGAATCATTGAGGACAATGCTTCTCCTAAGTGTGGGGGGAGCCTAATAAAGTGTCTAGAGTCGTAGTGTCACAAACTCCCTTGAACTTTATTCTTTTATTGTTTTTATAGCGAAAGACATGATTAAGTAGCTTGTTTTTAATGGAAATCATATGGCATAAAAAATTTTGTTGTCTTCTCTTAAAAAGGTTGTTTCTTGTGCATCAAAGCAATTTCTTGTGTTTTTAGTGTTCTTGCTATACCCACATCATGTTTTATTGTGAAAAAAATTCTCCAATGAGAAAAGCACCCAGTTGCAATCTTTGAGCAAGTGTATGAGTAGGTATTTTAAGGAGCACGTTCTATCTCTAGTGGTAACTTAGACCCTTAAAAGTTTTTAGAGTAAAAGTAGTATAAGTTTGTGTGGGAAATTAATCAATTGTGCTTCAATGTTATATTCTTAATTGTTAAAAGTTAAATGGGGCGGGAGAATGGCACCAACATGTGGGGGAAAGGACAATCCCTAACTTCCTAATTGTGGTGGTGACTCCCTAATTTGAACTTAAAGAAAATAAATTCATCAATGCTAGGGGGAAAGGACAATTACATCCAAAAAGACTTCCTACGCGGAGATGAAATAAAAGAAAATTTTGCAGCACTGCTTAGGGTGATTTTGAATCTAGGGGGAAAGGACAATTACATCCAAAAAGACTTCCTATGAGGATAGATAGCCCCTAAGCATCTGCAGCCCCTTTGTGCTTAATTGTTAATTTAATTCAATTTTAACTTAAATTCCCATCACTCTTATATGAAATGAAGAAGGACTTTTCTCGGTTACTTTAGCATTAAGGATAGAACATGTTCCTCATAACATCTGTCTTATACAGGAGCAAGAAAAAGGTTGGACTGCACACACACACTCACTTAAGACTTGTTGTTGGGTTGAATAGGTTCACAAAGAATACTTGAAGTCGTAATTAGTCCACTTGAAACAAAACCTTAGGAGAGACTTGTGTTTTTAATTGTGTTGCCATGGTTTAATCTTTCTTGTTGCTGCTATGTCTATTGCCTTTTGCTTGAGGACAAGCAAAGATTCAAGTGTGGGGGAGTTTGATGAGTCTATATTTAGTCTATTTTTATGCATTATTTAGTTTAGTTTTATTTAGATTTGAATTTATTTTATTACAATAATATTTCCTTTTTGAATCTTTTTACTACAATTGCATATTTTATATTTTAGGAACGGATATATGATGGAAGGTGTCTTGGAGCAAAAGAAAGGAGTCTGGAGCTGATTTGGAGCAAAAATACGAAAGATTCGGAACAAAAATATAAAGCCCCCAAGTCAGAAGCTTGGCACGGCCGTGCCACCTCCCAGAAGCCTCTTTTGCTGCTTTTCTTCGAGCCCAAGTTACTCTGTTGTAGTTTTACTGCTTTGCCCTTGTAGTTGCTTAGATTTTAAGTCAATTGTAAAGCTATAAATAGAGTAGCACTCCATCATAAACATTCATCTTTTGTTCTTGGAATAAAAGTTCACTTTTATATTATTGTTCTTTTACTTTATTGCTTTCTCTCTTCTTCCCCCATGTCTATAATGAACGTTAGTGAGTAGAATCTTCTTTGTCTTGGGATTGTTGGAAAAGTCTAATGACATAATCCTAACGAACCAAGCTTTAACCCTAATTTTATGTAACCCTAATTTCTAATCTAGATTCACCGTCTTAACGTGGATTAACAATTATCAAACTATGGAAGCGAAAGCGGAGGGTTTGATAATCGTTAATCCATCATCCCAAACATCAATTCATAAAGCGAGAGCGGAGCTTTGATGTTGGAACAAGTGAATCTAGACAATAATTGCAAAGGTAGCGAAATAGTCTTTGCAATTATTGAGACACAAGTAGTTTCAATCCTTATAAGCATCTTCTAGTAATCAAGTCAGCGAAATAGGCTTGGTTACTAGAGGTAAACTCTCACCGGACTTTCATCGGAAAGGTGAGGGGCTAAAGGGAAACCGGTCTTTAGAAATTAAGGTGTAAACCATGGAATTAGAAGTTAAAGTCTTGTCTAGTGAAAGATTTGTTATTATGATGAACCGATAATCCCAAGGCTCTTTATTATTATTGTTATTTATCTTCAGCAATCAAAACCTCCTTTTACTAAACTTTCTTCTCCTCTAATCATTCTTTAAAGGTTAATTGAATTGAACAACTCCCTAGCGGAACGATACTCTTTCTTACTACTATTACTTCGATAGGCCGTGCACTTGAGGTTTGGCCCTATCAGTTGTGACCCTTAGCCGCTTAAAAACTATATTTTATTTGGGGTTATGACCAATTGTTCTTATCTAGGGTGACACGAAGACACTGAGGTTATTGTGGAAGTGAAAAAGAAACTGCAAGTAATCTATCCAAAGAAAGTTGACAAAGTAATTACTTTGACTAAATATGAAACATCTAAATTTGGAACCGATGGTTTCATGTAAGAGATATGTACCTTGAATCAAATCCTCGGATTCAAATTTTGATGTTTCTTATCTAGTCAGAGCAAATACTTTGCCAAATGTCTTACAGATTACTTGCAGTTTCATTTTCACTTCCACAATAACTTTAGTGTCTTTCTCCAGTCCTAGACAATCCCTAATGTTATGTCCGGCTTTTTGCATTTAAAGCAAATGTTTCAGTCTCCTTGCACTGGTGTGTAGTGTGGCCTTGTCCACACTTCCCTCTCCTAATGGAGTAATGGGTCATGGAGTTGCAGATCCTCTAGCTACATTATTATCCCCAATCTTCTTCTCTCCACGCATTTTGAAGTCACAACATACATGTTTTCTACTTGCCTCGAACATGTTAACCATAGTTGCGAAAATCTTCTCCACACCCTTACTCCATCTTAGAGGTCATTCGTAATCAAAAGACCACTTAGAAGCAGCATGACAAGTCCTTTGAAATTATTGATTGTGACTCACGACGATTATAGTTTCGTTCCAAAATTTCAGCAGTGAGTAAGAAAACATCGTCTCTTTTTTTCTTCTTCCACAGAATTCATCGAAATTCTCTTATATTTATTTATATTTGGCTCAAATATCTCCTCTTATATTTATGTACATGCATGTTTTGTATTCTCTTGTAGTCACTCATATTTTAAATATGTGTCTTAATAACTTGTGTCATAAGAGCACATGTTATAAAACTTAAAAGTAGCAATTTCACATTCATAAAAACTACATAATGACTTTTAAAAGTTAAATGAATGACTTTTAGTATATTTTTTTTTTGACAAGAACGACTTTTAGTGTGTGTGTGTGTGTGTGTGTGTGTGTGTATATATATTATAAAATTCTCTAACATCAAATATACATGTTAGCATTTGCCATCAAATATTTACATGACATACCTCAACGTTTAAATTTCAAGATTAAAACAATATAAATGTCACGTACAACTCATCATGTTTATCATCATATATCATTAATGTGCAAGTTTTCTTTCTTTATATTGATCAAATGTTCTTGAGGTAGTATATAAAAAAGAAATTTCTGTAAAAGAAATATAAAAATAGTTAATAAATAGAAATTGATACTCCTAGATGGTAATTCAATTCGTATGTGACGTTATATAGAGTTGAATATCAACTCCCCGCTGGTTTTGATTTGACTCATTTTTCTTCAAATAGCAGGAACAAAGTTTGAAATATTTGAAATGTTTCTGTTGTTGGTATTTTTTGTGTGTGGATAAATTTAAGATGACAACAAAATAAAACTGTGGTAGGAGACAATTACTCAAAATGAACAGGATATGGTTCACTAAAAGAGTCATCATGAACACACACATCAGGGCTGGTCATAACATTTTAAAGGTTATAAGCAAAGTATGAAAAAAATGACTCCTTGAACAATACATGATAATTTATTTCTTCTTCTCATAAATGATGAATGACACATGCTTTAGTTGTGACGGTTGACAAGAAATTAGTCATTTTTTACCACTAATCTCATCATTGCTTAATTTTTTTGAATAACTGGCATATGGGAAATGCCAAAAATATTTGTCATTGGGAAAATTAAGATTCATTTCTCTAGTAAATCCATTTTCAACTAAAATAAACCTTGACGTGTATCAAGATTCTCCAAATTGCTTGGATCATAATATCAAAATGAACAATTTCAATATTCGCTGCATTCAACACATCATCACTAAGATAGGAGATGAATGATTTGGTACCCATGATGCGTTTTGCTGATTTTGTGTTTGTATTTCTGCGGAGTTTTCGTTTCTTAATTTCTGTAGTGTTGTGTTTCAGTTTGCTAAAGCTTTGAGTTGCTATACAGATTCCCCTTTTGCATTCGTATGAGGCCCTTTTGATGAAATTTTTTGGGAAAATTGTTTACACTTTGCACGAAGCTAAGAAACACCATGAAATAGGAAATTGAACCTCAATTTGCATCGACAGTTAACTACCGTCGGTTAAAATCCATCGACAATTAACTGCCGATGATGTTATTTTGGTATTTTTGTGGTGTTTCCTAGACTCCTTTGATGTGGGAACAACAATTTTCACAAAATGGTTTAAAAGTAGTTGGGCTGAAGCTTTGGTCCTGCTGACTTTTGGGCCCTTTGTCTACATTTTCTATACAGACCCTCCTTTAAAGCACATATTGCTATATATATCCCCATATACTTTTTTTGGGCCCTCCTACAAGCATGGAGCCTAGACCATCGCACCCCGGACCTATGCCCAGGGCCAGGCCTGACAGGCCTGACACACACAATAAAAAGGCCAAACAACTCCAAAAACTTGGTCTATTGGTAAAACAATAGGTTTCAAACTATAAACGGATATAAATATAAATATATTTGTAAGTGTTTTTTTAGCCTTTGTAGTGTGACAACATCTTCAGATCCATTCAAATTTTTATCATTAAAAAAAAAACTAAGCCGATCCCTAGGCCAAACCAATGTGTCCTTATACCGTCATTACCATAAGGAGTTGGAATTGCATGTATGTTCCTTCAAAATAATACATCACCAATCTCAAATTAAATGTTGATTTTAAGTTTTACACGGTAAGAAAAGTTAAGTACAAGTGATACTAAATTTTACAAGTTGATGAAATATAAGTAGCAGGGGGTTGGATAAAGTAAAGGAGTTGGAAGTCTAGGTATATTCAACTCCTTAATCTATTTTGGTAACCAAGTTATTGAAATAATGAGTACTTCCTCAAAATGGTAAGCTTAGTATATTTGTTTGGATTTTCATTAAATCACTATGTCTACTTACATCTCATTTGAAGCTTCATTTTGTTGAATTGCAAAGTCGTGGTTACAACTTACAATAACCAACACTCATCCAGTCATATGCTTGATTGTATTGAGTAATACTCTTTTAAGCACTTTTGCTGCAGCCTACAAGATTATCAAAACCAATATATTAGTCTAGGAGCCTAGGACAACTCTGCACCCAAATTTTCAATTGGCAATTTCCCACTAGTCATAGCTTTTAAACAGATTTGAATCTTACTCATAAAAATTAGCTAATATGATGAACTTGTCCAAACGCATATACAGATCCAACCTAACGGGAACATTGAAAACATGAGACCAATACAACTTCAGTAATACTTGTCAAAGAAAAAAAAGACTTCAATAATAGTTTCCAAATCAACCCGTGTATTACAATATGCATATATAATCCTAGCTTTGCTTATATTTTCTATGTTTGTAAAAAATCAAATGCTACTTTTCTATATAACTTGCAAGATAATTTTCTGATGACACTGTTAAAAATACTGCCTAATACCAATGACTTGTTCAATTCTATGCACTAGGTATAGATTACCATCAAAAAGGAAAAATACGCTAAAGTTATCTTAACGCTATATTAAAAGTCTATAAATAAAATCAAGCAAGCATTAGCATTTCAGTAAACAACAAAGGCATTTAGTGTTAACTTTCCTATGGAAGTTCAACTTTCCTAAAACACAACTTGAATAGAGAATCGGCCCATACACAAGGACAATGATACCAATGGTTTGCACCAGCTGCTGCATCATGAATCCATGATTCCACCAACCAAAAAAACTGCATCATGCCTTTTTCCATGCCTTGAAGGATATTTCAAACTCGTGCGTTGAATTTCTATTTTGTGTTTGGTGACACCTTGTTCTAATTAACTAACTTTATAAAATTCCATTGAGACTTATCTTTTGAACTTTTTTAGAATTTAAAGTCAACTATATACTATGTGACCTTCAAACTAAACCATGATTGTGATCATAGTCACACAATTCGTAGTTTGTTTCGATACTTGGTACGGATTCTGATACGTGGATCAGAACTTTTAAATTATTAGATATGTAGGGGTATACAGAGTACGAACGCTATTGGATTTATGATACGTTCGAATATAATAATTGATATGTTAGGAGTAAAAATTAGCAGCCCACATCGGAAAACTAGCTAACATAGAGATATAGCAAGTGTGGTTTGTCAAATATATATACATGCTAGTCCCACATCGGAAATTTAGCTCCCGTTGAGAGGCATACTTCAATATAAATATGCCTTGGACTACTAGCCCTTGATGTGCATTGGAATAGCAATGGAATTGGTGGGACCAATGATACCTTGCTTTCCCTATGTGAAGACCACACCCTCATTGTCAATTAATGCTTGGACTCTATGTTTTTCCTCCTTTAATAATTTTGTCCCTACTATATCTTACACTTTGTTTTGAATAAAATAAGAGGTGCAAGATATTGATAGATGAAAAAATTGAGTCTCTATTTTATTAGTTTAAATGTTTATTATTATATTTACGGTTATATGGACCATATTTTTGTTCATTAAACAATGGTTTGTGATGGGTTCTTCGACTTCTACTAGAGTCTCAATCTATATAGACAGTTGAGATGAGGCGATATGATATGATGGTTTGCATGTGTGATATGGATATTGTGTGGTATGCATATGTGATTACGATTTTTTTTTTTTTGTTTTTGAGTTTATAATAGGATAAGATAAGTTAACAAATTTTTGTATATAAAACTTATATGCATGTAAAATACAGAAGGGTCTGGTTACTAACGTATTGGACTCATCTCTTGATCTGAGTTCTTATGCGTTTGTTGAAAATGATGTGTTTGGTGGTATGATTTATCCGATTTTCTGATATTTCAGATTTGTTGAGTTCTGCAGATTTCGAGGGGGTCATGTCTACCTTCACTTTGGTATCGGTCGATCCATTTGTCATATTCAAACTTTAACTGTTCTTTTCAGATGTCCACTTTTCATATTTTTTGTAGCCTGGTTTCGTTCCCGTACGCGGGTTCACTGGGTTGCTCTCGTGATTAATGAATTTTTATTAGGATAGATTAGAGTTGATTCATTTGGATAGTTTTATCACGATGTATTCCGTTTGGGTTATTCTTGGTCAGGTCTAATGCCCCCCAATCTATGTATTTTATTTATTTATTTAATATATTTTCTATTTTTCCTAAAAAAAAAAATGATTTTCACATATAAGTGTTTCCTTTTGTGCTTTTTGAAATTTCGTCGCCCAAGTGTGGCGTTATGTTGTTCGTCGTCTTGTGAGACATTCGATTTTGCGTTCTGTCACGGTGTTCATTTTGTTTCTATTGAAAGATCGACATCAATAATTACAAATCCAATCAATGATTTGGGCGTCAACGTTACATATCCGGAAGCTTGGGTATTTCGGTGACTTAGGTTTTTATCATATTATCTGTTGGCATTTCGCCGTTGTATGCTATTAACCTGGGTGCTGTAAGTTTGTTCGCAGTTTCATCCTTTACGTTCTTAGAGATGTTTGTATAAGATGTACTCTATCAATTTGAATAAATGAATATCGTTTTGTCTTTGTCAAAAAAAAGGTCAAATACCTCTCCACGTCCTTAGTTTCATGTTTGTTTTAAATAGATCCTTTAAGTTTCTAAGGTTTCAGATAGGTCCTTTAAGTTTGTAGTTTGTTTCGGATAGGTCCTTTAAGTTTCTAAGGTTTCAGATAGGTCATTTAAATTTCGAGTTTGTTTCATATAGGTCCTTTCTATCAACCTCCGTTAAGCCAAAGTTGATTTGATAGAAAAGACCTATCTGAAACAAACTCAAAACTTAAAGGACATATCTGAAACCTTAGAAACTTAAAGGACATATCCGAAACAAACTCGAAACTTAAAGGACATATCTGAAACCTTAGAAACTTAAGAGACCTATCTGAAACAAACGTGAAACTTAAAGGACCCAGTGAGGTATTTGACCAAAAAAAATGTAGGTATCATAAAGTAACTTGTAAGTATCTGCTAAAATATTAAAAAAAAAAAAACTTTAAAGGTACACATATCCGCAAGTATCTGCAAAGTATCGACGTTTGATATGTATTCAATGGATACATAGTGCTAATAGTTAACCAAGTATCTCCAAAACTTGGTTGTGTTTATACTACTTGACAAATATATTGAGAAGTTATAAACATCATTAATAACCTCAACAGTGTGCTTGAGCTGAAACAATTTTTGAGATAATGTAATTATAAAAGCACTTTATATATTGTTGTTTGGGAAATCTTCAAAGCCATTAGTACATAAACAAAATGTAATTTTTTATACTAACACGTATATAATGCCGGTTTCCTAATATTTCTATGCTTGGAAAAAATAAATTTGTTACTTTTCTATATAACTTTGCGAAAAATAATTTTCTAGTACCAACGACTTATTCAATTCTCTGCACCAGGTATAGATTATCACCAAAATAGAAAAATACCTAAGTAATATCATAATCTCTATATTCAAAAGTATATAAATAAGAGTCAGCATTAACATTTCAGTAAACAACATTAGAGTTTAATAGTCACTCTCACTCCTTATTGCATGCCATGGAATTTCAATTTTCCTTTGTTATTATTCCCTTCTCTGTTTTCATACTTTTGCATTGGCTTGCAACAAAATATTACAAGCCAAAAACCAATTTTTACATATTGCCACCTGGTCCAAAAAAATTACCTCTCATTGGTAACTTACATCAACTAGCATTTGCAGGAAAACTTCCACATCATGGTCTCCAAAAACTTTCTCAAAAATATGGACCATTAATGCACCTACAACTAGGTGAAATTAATGCAGTGGTTGTTTCTTCCTCAAATTTAGCCAAGGAAGTAATGAAAACACATGATGTTGTTTTTGCTAATAGGCCAAAACTTCCTTCTCTTAAAATTTTAGCCTATGGTTTTAAAGATATTGTATTTTCTCCATATGGTGATTATTGGAGACAAATGAGAAAAATATGTGTCTTAGAGATTCTAAGTGCTAAAAGGGTTCAATCATTTTCTTACATTAGAGAAGATGAGACAAAAAAGTTTATAGAATCAATCAAGTCATTTGCAGGCTCAAAAATCAACCTAACCACTAGAATTTTTTCAGTGATAAATTCTATTATTTTGAGAGCGGCGTTGGGTGATAAATCTGAGGATCAAGAAGAATTTGTGTCTTTGATTAGAAAAGCGGTAGCGGTTTCAAGTGGACTTGAGCTTATTGATTTGTTTCCTTCGATGAAACTTATTCATGTATTAACAGGGATGAAAAAAAATGTCGAGAAAATTCACAAAAGGGTAGACAAAATCTTAGATAATGTTGTGATAAAACATCAAGAAAAGAGAGCAAGAGGAAATGAAGGTAACAAAAGTGAAATTGAGAAGGAAGATCTTGTGGATGTTCTTTTGAGAGTCCAACAAAGTGGAAGCCTTGATGTCCAATTGACAATCAACAGCATCAAAGCTGTGATTTGGGTTAGTAGCACTTAACTCATAGGTTGTTTTATTCTATTAGTCACCAACCCTAATTTCCTATATTTCCTTTGTTTTTTCCATTAAACTCTGCAGAAAAATTAAGGATATTGTTGTTTACACTAAACAAATTTTGTCAAATCCAAGATTTGAACCCATGATCAAGAGTATTTGAGGCCTTTTATTATCCAAAATGTTGAGGCCTAAAGCCCTTGCTTAGGTTGCTTGACCCTTGGCCCGGCCCTGGCTCCATGAGTATGTAGCCTTGAATTGATTGAATAATAATCAAATAATTACACGCTCTTTATGAGATAGTACTATTGAACTTTTCTATTTATACTTTGCTTTTCATCTCGTAGAAAATGTTACCTCATAAATTATGACTTTTAAGGTGCAACTGCTAGTCCAATATTATTGAATTCTATGTATGTCCGTCTATATAAGTTGAATTTTGATATTTCAGGATGTATTTGTTGCTGGAACTGATACATCATCAACAACAATAGAATGGGCTATGTCAGAAATGATGAAAAATCCAAGAGTGAGGGTGAAGGCACAAGATGAATTAAGACAAACATTCAAAGACAAGGAACTAATATATGAAACTGATCTTGAAAAACTAAGCTACTTAAAGTTAGTGATCAAAGAAACATTGAGGTTACACCCACCTTCTCCTTTGTTGGTTCCAAGAGTAAGCACTGAACTGACCAAAATAGATGGGTATGATATACCAAAAAATACTACAGTCTTGATATATGCGTGGGCAATAGGAAGAGATCCACAATATTGGAATGATGCTGAGAGGTTCATTCCAGAAAGGTTTGATGATAGTTTGATTGATTTCAAAGGAAATAACTTTGAATATATTCCTTTTGGAGCTGGAAGGAGAATGTGTCCGGGTATGACATTTGGTTTAGCAAGTGTTATGCTTCCTTTGGCTCTATTACTTTTTCACTTCAACTGGGAACTCCCAAATCAGATGAAACATGAGGATTTTGATATGATAGAAGATTTTGGACTGACAGTTGGAAGGAAAAATGAGTTGTGTTTGATTCCAACAATACATGATGTGTAACTCCATGATACTTGTATGTGCGTCTTTTGAATTCAATTATGTTACTTTGTAATTCAAAAATTCAAAAATAAAAGTGGAACGAACTTCGGAGGTGTGCTCTTCCTATACGTCTCAGGTTCGATTATCACTCGTGTCAATTTGAGTGGACTAATTTAGCTCCTTCAAAATAAAGTGGAACAAACCTTTGACATTTCTTACAATAATATACATATAGAAATAATATAAATGTTGTAGTATTTGGCCATTAAAAGGCTTTGTGATCACTAGTTCACATTTAAAATCACAACACTCCCCAATCTTAGAAGTGTTTGAGCTTCATAGATGTTGGTATAACTTAATTAGAATTTAAACAATAAATATGATTGTTCTACAACAATCTGATAAATAACTTCTAATGTCTTCCTGCTAATAAACCAAGCCCAAGAGAGAAATTTAATTTGATCTCATAAATTGTTTCAGCCAACCTGAGCAAAGTAACCCGTTATCTCATAAATTGCTATATCTCATTTGAACAAGATTCTATTTTTCATCCCGCACAAAACTTATAATTGTTTTATTTATTTATTTATTTATCATCTTTTCTTATTTATAGTGAAATGATCAAATGCGATGTCTTAGTGTGACGAAGAGACGATATATATAATTATGGGAGTACTATAATTTTTTTTTAACAAAACAAAATAAAACTATGCAATAATCAAACGGATGTTCTCAAGATAAGGAGTGCACAAAGAGAACCAAACAGGTGCACAAAAAACAGCATAGAAAACAAAAAACACACGGTAGGGGTAGATTAAGCGAAACACAAAACCGGATTAATCCACCATTGTTGGATATAAAAAACATACTGTTTTCTTGTTGGATACCAAAAACTACAACTTGAATAGAGAATTGGCACATACGCAATGACAATGAAACTACACCAGCTGCTGCTTCATGAATCCATGTTTCCACCAACCAAAAAAACTGCTTCATACCTTTTTGCATGCCTTGTATTTCGAACTCGTGCATTGAATTTCTATTTTTGTGTTTCGTGACACCTTGTTCTAATTAACTAATTTTATAAAATTCCATTGACACTTATTTTTTGAACTTTTTTAGAATTTATAGTCAACTCTACACTCTGTACTGTGACCTTCAAACTAAACCATGATTGTGATCATAGCCACACAATTTTGTAATGAGCAATGTTATATCTCTAGAAAAATAACATCAAGAATTCTTCAAGAATAAAGAGTAGCCAATCACAATGCACTATTTGCCACAATTCAAGGAGGTGTGGCTGAAAAATAGGAAGTGAACAAATAAATCATGCAATTAAAACTTGCCAGCTGTGTCTTGAAAAATTCTTGATGCTATTTTTCTAGAGAAATAGCATTTTCCCAACTTTGTTTCTGTATGTGGTTCACAATTTTCAAAGAATTAGATACATAGGGGTATACAAAGTCAAAACATTATTTGATTTTGTGATAAGTTCAAATATAATAATTGATATGTTAGGAGTAAAAATTAGCAGCTCACATCAGAAAATTAGCTAACATAGAGATGTAGCAAGTGTGGTTTGTGAAATATATATATACATGGTAGTCCCACATCGAAAATTTAGCTCCCCTTGAGAGGCAGACTTCAATATAAATATGCCTTGGACTACTTGCTTATGATGAGCATTGGGATGGCAATGAAACTGGTGGGACCAATGATACCTTGCTTTCCCTAGGTGAGGACACCGCCCTCATTGTCAATTTTTTTAAGGACTCTATTTTTTTTCCGTCTTCCCCTTCATCCTATTTTGAGTAAAATAGGACGTATGGAAATTCGATAGATGAAAAAAAATGACTCTTTATTTTATTAGTTTAAATGTTTGTTCTTACAGTTATATGGGCCATGTTTTTGTTCATTAAAGAATGGTTCGTGCTGGGTTCTTTGATTCAACTTCATGGTTCCTTGTGACTATGGTTGTGAATTGTTGCATGAGTAGTATGGAAGAGTTAATATCTCTATTAGCTAAACCCTTTCTTACCCTGTTTTTTGACTTGTATTTTGTTTGTACACAATCAACGGAGGCTTGATCCCCGACATATGTTGCAACGAGAAATTTTTGAAGTTTATAATAGGATACAACTAAAATAAGTTAACAAACTTTTGTATATAAAACTTATATGCATGTAAAATACAAGAAAGAAATACGCATAGATCATTTTTCATTAATATATACATAACTATAAAAATCACAATTTACAAAAATATAATACTTGTGATAAAGAAAAAGCTCCGTAAAAAATAACAAAGTATAGAATTTTCATATAAATTATAATTTGTTTCCATATGTTACCATATCAACAAAAGTATTGTTAAAAAACTGAAAAGTAAATTTCTACAAATGTTGCTGGAACTGATACATCATCGACAACAATAGAATGGGCTATGCCAGAAATGATGAAAAATCCAAGAGTGAGGGTGAAGGCACAAGATGAATTAAGACAAACATTCAAAGACAAGGAACTAATATATGAAACTGATCTAGAAAAACTAAGTTACTTAAAGTTAGTGATCAAAGAAACATTGAGGTTACACCCACCTTCTCCATTGTTGGTTCCAACTCCAAGAGTAAGCACTAAACTTACCAAAATAGATGGGTATGATATACCAAAAACAGTCTTGATAAATGCGTGGGCAATAGGAAGAGATCCAAAGTATTGGAATGATGCTGATGAGAGTTTTATTGATTTCAAAGGAAATAACTTTGAGTATATTCCTTTTGGAGCTGGAAGGAGAATGTGTCCGGGTATGGCCTTCGGTTTAGCAAGTGTTATGTTTTCATTGGCTCTATTACTTTTTTTTTCACTCTAATTGGGAACTCCCAAATAAGATGAAAGATGAGGATTTGGATATGATTGAAGATTTTGGACTGACCGTTGGAAGGAAAAATGAGCTGTGTTTGATTCCAACCGTGTATGATGTCTAACTCCATGATACTCGTATATGCGTCTTTTGAATTCAATTATGCTACTTTGTAATTCAGAAATAAAAGTGCAACTAACCTTGGAGGTGTGCTCCTCCTAAATGTCTTAGGTTCGATTATCCTGATATCAATTTAAATGAACTTATTTGACTTCTTAAAAAAAAAAAAAAAAGTGGAACAAACCTTTGACATTTCCTACAATAATATACAAACACTCCTGATCCTAAGTGTTTGAGCTTCATGGATGTCGGTATAACTTAATTAGAATTTAAACAATAAATATGATTGTTTCACAACAATTTGATAAAGTAACTTGTAATGTTTTCCCGCTCTATTAATAAACCAAGTAACCTCAACCTCGAGAAATTTAATTTGATCTCAAATTGTTTCAGCCAACCTGAGCAAAGTAACCAGTAATCTCATAAATTGCTACATCTCCTTTGAACAAGATTCTATTTTTCATCCTGTAAAAACTTATAATTCTTTTATGGGTCATGTTAACTTGTGCCCTAATGACACATGTTAAGGAACCCAAAATGAGCAATTTTGTATTGGAAAACATGATAATTTAACTTTTAATAAGAGTTAATATTTGCCTTCTTTTATTCATTTATCATCTTTTATTTTCAGTGAAATGATCAATGCGATGTCTATTGTGGGACGGTGACTCCTTATGATTATGGGAGTACTACAAATTTTTCTTCGAACAAACCAAAATAAAATCATGTAATAATCAAACGGATCTCCTCAATACAAGGAGTGCACAAAAGAGGAACTGAAAACAGAGTATACAAAGTATAAAACAGGTGCACAAAAAACAGCAAAGAAAACAAAAAACACACTGTTTTCTTGAAGGATGCCAAAAACTACAACTTGAATAGAGAATATCCCCATACGCAATGACAGCTACTGCATCATGAATCCACCAACCAAAACAACTGCACCATGCTTTTTTGCATGCCTTGAAGGATCTGACGAACTCGTGCGTTGAATTTTTATTTTTGTGTTTGGTGACACCTTGTTCTAATTGGTAATTAGTTTTATAAAATTCCATTGACACTTATATTTTTGAACTTTTTAGAATTTATAGTCAACTCTACACTTTGTGACCTTCAAACTAAACCATGATTGTGATCATAGTCACACAATTCGTAATTCGTTTCGGTACGTGGTACGAATTCAGATATGCGGTTCGCAACTTTTAAATTATTAGGTACGTAGGGGTATACAAAGTAAGAACGCTATTTGGATTTATGATACGTATAATTGATATGCTGGGAGTAAAAATTAGCAGCCCACATCGGAAAACTAGCTAACTTAATATAGCAAGTGTATACATGCTAGTCCCACATCGAAAGTTTAGCTCCCGTTGAGAGGCATACTTCAATATAAATATGCATTGGACTACCAGCCTTTGATGTGCATTGGGATAGCAATGAAATTGATGGGACCAATGATACTTTGCTCTACCTAGGTGAGGACCACGCCCTCATAGCTTATTTTTTTTACGCCTTGTTTTGAATAAAAATAGGACGTATGAGAACTTAACAGATGAAAAAATTGAATCTTTATTTTAGACACTGTTTTTTTATCTTTAAGTTTTTCATACGGCTTATTTTTTTTTACACTTTGTTTTGAATAAAAATAGGATGTCTGAGAACTTAATAGATGAAAAAATTGAATCTTTATTTTAATTAGTTTAAATGCTTGTTATTATATTTACAATTATATGGATCATATTTTTGTTCATTAAATAATGGTTCGTGGGTTCTTTGATTCAACTTCGTGGTTCCTTGCGACTATGGTTGCGACAAGGACTTCTACTAGAGTCTCAATTTGTAGACATTTGAGACGAGACGATATGATATGCGATTACGAGAAAACTTATATGCCTATAAAAATTAATCAATAAATAACCTGAATAGTGTTGTACCAAAAAATAAACCTGATAGTGTGTTTGGCTGAAACAAATTATGAGATAATGTAATTACAAATGATAAGTTAAATTCTTCAATATAAATTGGAGAATTTTTAAAATAACTTTTTTAGGTATTTTCTTAAAATTAAATTTATAAAATTTTAACTATCACCTATAAAAACTAAGAAATTACAATTTATTTTTTATCCTATAAAATGTGGACCAAATGACATCCCTTCAAAAAATTACACCATTTATGTGTCTACCATATATATTGACCACCCCACAGCCAATCAAACTAACCATTTGGCCTGTTTGGCCTTCTTACCGGTTTTTTTTTTTTTTTTTTATTTTACGGGAAAAAGATATTATATGTAAGAAATATAGAAACGAATGTACCAAAGTGTAGAAAATGCATAATTTTTTGTTTTGTTTTGACAATGTAGAAAATGCAAAAATAGAATCCCACACGTTAATTGGAAGAGAAAGAGCACGAGATCAAGAATAAGTGAGAAACAGATTCAGGTTTAGAGGAGCAGATAAATTAGTTTTTTAAATTGATCAAATGGTAGCATGTCATATGGTATACAAAAATGAATTTAATAATAACACATTTATATTGTAAAGATTTATTCTAGAATTCCATTCATATATCATATACATTATGTATTTGAGAGTTGAATATCACGACTGGCGACTATTTCAAAATTTGAATAAACATTTTTTATTCATTTCTTCAAACGGTAGCAACATAAAAACATTTGAAATATTTTCTGTCAAAGAAAAAGGAAACATCTGTAATTTTTCTCAAGTCAACTACGTTGCGCCGTGAAGCATGTCATACTCCTTCCGTCTCAAAATAATTGTTTTTTTAGTATTTTTTTATTTGTATCAAAATGATTGTCATTTTAAAATACTAGTGCGTATTTTTTTTCTTCCCACTATTATACATTGTTTATTGAATTTGATTCAGCATAACTACTCCACCAACTATAATTTATAAGAGTATTTTAATAAATAATACTATTTTTATTATTGAAATCAACACAATTAATCATTTCTTTAAAATTCGTGTACAAACTTTAAACAACTACTATGAGTTTTTTCTATCATGGAATTTTTATCCTTTCAAGATTTCTTGGTAAGCTTTTGTCAAAAAAATAAAATAAAAATGTTGGTAAGCAGGAATATTTTTGGGTAAGGTTTTTCTTAAGAAGACATATGAAATAGAGGTTTTGACCTAATCCCTCAATATTTTTAATTTCTCTTTCTTTTACTTTGAATAAATTTTAATTTCTCTTTCTTTTACTTTGAATAAATTTTAGATACCTAGCTGCCTTTTTAAAAATAACATAAAGTATAAAAGGTTACTTTGGGTTTTGACACAGTCCTCCAATATTTATAATTTCTCATTCTTTTTACTTTGAATAAATTTTGAAAGATTCGTTGATTTTTCAAAAAATAACATAAAATTCAATACTACATTAACACTTATACCTAATAAAAGTTTTTTTTTTTTTTACAAAAACAAAACGATATTCATTCATTCAAATTGATAAAATACATCAAATCAACATCACTAAAAACATAAAAGATGAATCTGCGAATAAACTCACAACACCCAAGTTAATAGCATACAACGACAAAATGCCTATAAATAATATGATAAAATCTAATCACCAGAATATGAACCAAACGAACACCGCAACAAGACGCGAAATCAAACGTCGCACAAGACGACGAACAACACAATAGCGCACTTAGATGATGAAATCACGAAAAATCACA
This sequence comes from Medicago sativa, assembly GCF_051527215.1. NCBI lineage: Eukaryota > Viridiplantae > Streptophyta > Magnoliopsida > Fabales > Fabaceae > Medicago > Medicago sativa. Next base: position 10,408,515 of record NC_140753.1, read on the forward strand.
AAAGAAAACACTTAATATATGTGGAAATCACTTATTTAGATCAAAAAAAAATGGGAAAAAAGATACAGATGGGTGATTCTAGGTTAAAAATGACCTAAAACCACCAATCTTCGATGAGTGAACGAGAAATAAAACTTAGAGAGAAGTTGTGTGTCTAATTAGTTGAGGATTGACTTAATATTGTATCTAATAAAAGATGTTTTCTGCTGGGAAAAAAAATCTTTAAAATAGTTTTTATATCTATTTATTTTTTAATTATATATAATTTTTCATTTTTCTGCAAAATGTTTTTTTATTGTAACTTACGTACTTATTTGAGAAAAGATACAAAAAAATACCGACACAAAATAGTTAAAGATAAGAAAAAATATTGACGCAATCATCCAGCTTATTGATAAAATTAAGCTCCAAACATGCTGGTGGTTGAAGGCAAATCATCCTAATTTTGCTTTTAATTACCATATATGGTGGCTTAATCCCCTTTTATGTTTGGGAGTTATTACTTAATTTCACTTACCATATGTATTTTAAGCGAGCCTGATGTAACTCATACTTCTTTTATCTTAGTTCTTCTCTGGTACTCCTTGTGCTTGAGAGACTAAGTTTTGATTAATATATTTCATTTTAGCTTTTTCAAAAAAAAAAATATTGACGCAAAGAAATTTGAGAAAAATATTTTTATAATAAGTTTTTTATTTTTTTCAAAAATATCAAACCAATTGAATAGAACAAATCAACTCTTTTATAAAATAAAAGATATCACTCAAACCAACCATCATTAGTTGAAAAAAGTTGTAAGTTGAAATCGTTTGTATAAATAATTCAGTAAACAATCTGAAATCAGTGAAATGGATGGATTGATTTCGATATCTATCATTCTATTTGATTCTTTTTTCTTTGAACAATTTTATTTGATTCTTATTCTCATTTCATAAAATTAACATTTTTGTTGTTGTTGAAAACGGAATGTATGCGTTGAATTACCATTCAATAATAGGAAATCAAATCAAATTTCGGCAGAATAGGTGAACTGATAAAGGATAATCCAAAAAACAAGACTGTGAGAGTATTTTTGGAATTTGAAAAAAAATGGAGATGATTATAACATTTTCATTCCACATCCAAGTCACTTTTTTTTTTTTCTTTTCCTAATAAGCATTTCATTAAATAGAAGAATAGCAATACAATGAGGTATTTCTAAATAAATAGTGATACTAGCTAGTAATGTGGCTTCAAGTGCAAGAGCGTGTGCTACCATATTTGCTTGTCGTCGAATAAACTCCACCCTAGAGTTTGCAAAATGAGAAGAGACCAAAGACCGACATGTCGTAATAATGTGACCAAATTTTGTAACATTGATGCGTACTGAGTTGAAAGGATCAGTCGTCGTCGCGAATCCACTACGAAATCGACACCATCCATTCACATATCTTGCAACCACTGGAGTACATGAAATAAGCCAAGAGCCTCGTCAACATCAACAAAGGTCATGTGTAATGCTCAAAGTTTTTGCCAAGACATAAGCCCCGTCATCATCATGCACATATACCGATACCAGTTCTATTTGAGGCAATAAAGTTAAAGGTAGCATTAATGTTGCATTTTAGTCTCGCGGGTTATGGTTTTTTGCCATCTAGTCGTGGTAGGATGCGGATTAGAAGCCACGGTGGGAAGAGAACCCAACTGATGTCGACAATGGCTGTAGTCCAGTCATCCATAACCTTACACACTCAATCAACCACTTGAGCACAAACTTCATTTTTATTTTGCCAGTTTTAAATTGCAGTGCTTCAAAATGCTTAAAATAATTGTAACCATCTGATGCCGCAATTCAGGTGTAAGATTTTGAAGCAAGGTGAATACATCATCTGTGGTTGAGTCACTGGTAGAGGAAGCTTGAAAAACAATGTTCCAAAGCCCAGCTAGCCGTCGAACTTGTACAACAAACATGCAGGAGGAAAAAACATGAGAAAGGTCCTCAAAAGGATGCTCGCAACTGACTCAAAAGAGAGAGGGCACTAAACGCCTTTATCTTGCAAGCGGGTGCGCGTAAGAAGGTAGCCGCGACACATTCACTAAATAAGATTTTTAATTTTTGGTGGCACCTCCAGCTTCCATTTACCCGACCAAAAACCCGGTTTCCGCAAATGTGAAACATCTACAACTTCCTCCACACAAAGACAGTAAGCGCTCTTGACGGAATATATGTCATCCTTCTCTGCCTTCCAAATCAAATGATCCTGCTGTACCTGAGCAACAAACAAAGTTTTAAGAATATGTGAAGCAATTGCACCACTAAACACCTGCTGGAGCAAAGGCGAGTTCCAACTTTTAGTATTATGGTGAATTAACGATGCAAATGTGAAGTTCTAAACATAGTGTGCCATCCTTGAGCCACAGTGCATCCAAAATAGGGATGGTTGCCCCTGAACCAATACACCAATGAGATGAGAGCCACCTCTGACAACGCATAAGATGTTGCGCTAAACATAACTCGGGTTATGTCCTAAAGTTGTCGTAAGGTAGCTACGGGATGGGAAATACGAAGCTTTAAAAATACGAGAGACAAGTGAATGCGGCTCCATTAGAAACTTCTAACCTTGTTTACCAAGCATAGAGAGATTAAAAGCGAATAAATCTTTAAAGCCCATACCTCCATGAACCTTGTGCATCGAGAGATTCTCCCAAGACAACTAGTGAATACCTCTATTATTATAACCACCATGACCCCACCATAACAAATTCATCATCATCTCAGTAGTAGTAATTAATGAAGTCGATAATTGGAAAATGCTCATAACATAGGACAAAATAGCCATATGAACAGATTTAATCATTACCTCACGTCCCGCTTTAGAGAGGCACTTACTACTCCATGAATCGAGCCTTTAGGAATAAGGGCAATATTAGTCATATAGTTAAATATGTTGGGAAATGACTTGTATTCGACCAATTACTGCATTCACTGAAAATGTCATCTTTGCATAAGCTCCAAAAACGTTGATAAAAATCTGGACCGTAACCATCGGGGCCGTGGCACTTATCCGGGTGCATCGAAAACATAGCAATGCGGAACTCCTCTTTCGTGAATGGTGATAGTAAGAACCGATTATCCGCCGGAGTTACTGAATTATGAACAGTTCATTAAAAAAAATTAACCTATATTCATCGTGCTTAATAATAATTTAATACAATTTATATTAATAATAATTCTAAATTTTTTTTTTTAAGGAACTAAAATGATTAATTATGTCAACCTATAATTGATCAATTAGAATAATTATTCTAGAATTCTTCCATTTGGTGGCAATGGTCAATTATCTAAAGTAAATTAATTTTAATATTTTAATATTAGAAAAAGCTAAACTACAACATAATCGGTATTAAAGTATAACAAGCTAGACAGATTCAAGAGTCTATAAATAACAACCCCATAACATCTTAGCAGACATAACAAAGATTTAGAGTTGAGTAATAAATCTCATCTTAAATATAGACCCAAAAAAAAAAAAAAAATCTCATCTTAAATATTAATACAATGGAAGCTCAACTTTCCTTCTTTGTTATTCCCTTCTTTCTTTTGTTAGCGTTGCAATGGCTAGCAAAATATTCCAAGACAAAAAAAAGCCTTAGTAAATTGCCACCTGGTCCAATGAAATTTCCTCTCATTGGTAACCTTCCTCAATTAGCCATGTCAAAAAAACGTCCACATCATGCTCTACATGAACTTTCTCATAAATATGGACCTTTAATGCACATACAACTTGGTGAAATTTCTACTGTGATTGTATCATCTCCCAAATTGGCAAAGGAAATAATGAAAACACATGATGCTGCTTTTGCGAATAGGCCAAAACTTCTTTCCCCTGAAATTATGGCCTATGGTTCAAAAGATATTGTATTTTCTCCATATGGTGATTTTTGGAGACAAATGAGAAAAATATGTGTCTTTGAACTTCTAAGTGCTAAAAGGGTTCAATCTTTTTCTTATATTAGAGAAGATGAAACAAAAAAATTGATACAATCCATTCAATCATCATCAGGCTCAACAATCAATCTCACAAGTAGAATTTTCTCAATGGTAAGTTCAAATATTTCAAGGGCAGCGTTTGGTGACAAATCAAAGGACCAAGATGAATTTGTTGATTTGGTTAGAAAGGTTGTGGAAATGTCGAGTGGATTTGGTGTCGATGATTTGTTTCCATCCATTAAACCGTTACATATACTATCAGGAATGAAACCAAAATTGGAGAAAATTCACAAGCGTGTAGATAAAATTATAGAAAACATTATTAGACAACATCAAGAAAAGCGAGAAAAAGCAAAAGAAGACGACAACAATGAAGTTGAGAACGAAGATCTTCTAGATGTTCTTTTGCGAGTCCAACAAAGTGGAAACCTTGATATCAAAATAACAACCAACAACATCAAAGCTGTGATTTGGGTTAGTTACAATGAACTCATGATTATTTATAAATTAGCGCTAACAAGCAGCAGCACCATACTCATCTCTCAAAAAAAAAAAAAAAAAAGCAGCACCATACTCTAATACTCTATAATAATCCCCTGTTTACTTAAAAAAACGGTATTTAGCGATTTGTTAAAACCGTTGCTAAACAGTAAAAAATTTGTAGTGGCTAGAATTTTAGGCACGATTTTAAATAACAGCATTGCTATTGAACCCGAAAAAATCCATCCCGAGGGCATCCCGAATTAAAAGCAACCAATCAAAACATTGATTTTTCCACAATTCATGGTAGGTCAAATGGAAAAAGGAGGAAGTCAAAAAAGGTGGCTGAGTGGAATACACGGTCGGGTTCATTCGGGATAAAGCAATGTCGGGAACTTTAGCATTTTTCTTTAAATAAATTTAGCTATGTCATATGGTTGAAAAACTATGTGCCAAAATCAAAATTTCGGCCACGGTCAAAACAATGACTATACAGCACAAAGACTATGCCACTCTTTTGCCCGTTGGTTCTAAATCAATTGATCTCTTCATTAAGTGAAATTTGTTCAAGCTTAAGTGAAATTTCCATGAGTTACACTAAATCAGTGAATCTCGTAACTTATTTAGTTTAGGGTTTAGTAAAAAAAATATGAATAGTGGATAAGTTAGCGTACAATGGATAACTGATAAATTAACTTATAATTAATAACGGATAAGTTAGATGGTTGAGTTTGTAGTGTTTGATAAAATTAACGGTTGAATTAATTTATAAATATAAAATGACATAAATAATATGTTTTTAATTAATTTTTTTTAAGGAAATATGTTTTTAATTAATATTTAGTAGGGGCGAAATGGAGATAAATAATGAGAAACTATAAGTCTTAAGCTAAGTTTTAAAATGATACAAGCTACTAAAAATAAGCTTGAGAAAATGACGGTTGTCAAATATCTTTTTTAATTAAATAATCTTTTAAGACAATTTTTTTGGAGACAGAAGTGTAAGACATAAACATTAACAGGAGTATAATAGGACCGACAAGAATATTACCAAATTAAGAAGAGAGATAGTATTGGAGGGACAGTGTCTTCCTATCAAATATAGAAATAATTTATTGGAATGTATGTATTACATTTAATCTTTAACTTTTTAATGAATTGAATGCACAAAATTTTAAAAAATATTTCTTCTTTTAGGTTTCTTGACATGTGCCCTAAGGGCACAAGTTAGCACTATCCATATAAAAAATGTACACAATTTGATATTTCAGGATGTATTTGTTGCTGGAACTGATACAACATCGACAACAATAGAATGGGCTATGTCAGAAATGATGAAAAATCCAAGTGTTAGGGAAAAAGCACAAGCTGAACTAAGAGAAGCATTCAAAGGAAAGAAAATAATATCTGAATCTGATCTAAATGATCTTACATACCTAAAGCTAGTGATCAAAGAAACAATGAGGTTACACCCACCTTCACCATTATTGGTCCCTAGAGAATGCACTGAATTAACCATCATTGAAGGTTATGAAATACCAAAAAATACTAAAGTCATGATAAATGCATGGGCAGTGGCAAGAGATCCACAATATTGGACTGATGCTGAGATGTTTATTCCAGAGAGGTTTCATGAAAGTTTGATTGATTTCAAAGGAAATAACTTTGAGTATATTCCTTTTGGTGCTGGAAGGAGAATGTGTCCAGGAATGTCATTTGGTATAGCTAGTGTTATGCTTCCTTTAGCTTTGTTACTATATCACTTCAATTGGGAACTACCAAATCTGATGAAACCTCAGGATTTGGATATGATTGAAAATGTTGGATTGGCAGTTGGAAGGGAAAATGAGTTGTGTTTGATTCCTAATGTTTATGTTATGTGATTGTGTTATGCTCATCATAATAATAGATATAATAAATGTTGTAAATTGTAATATATGGCTATTTGAAATTATGTGACTTGTATAGTTGTATTTTCACAAGAAGTTTTGTATACTACAAATAAAACTTTAACTTTGTTATATATTTAATTTCATTATCAAGATTTTATGCCAAAGCTTTGAGTAACTGCAAATGAGTTTAAATTGCAGATTGCATCACGATACAGTCGCAATATTGCGGTGCGACAACATCTGCAAAGATATCAACCCACAATTGCATTGTTTAGTAAATCACATGAAATATGAATCGCAAGGCTGCAACATTGTGATCGCAACAATCGCATCTAGGTTACATACAGTTGAATCAGGCCACAACAAATCATATAGTGCTAACACAAATTATTTTTCTATATTCTTCTTTTCGTTATACATCTATCATGGATTTAGAGGGTAGTTTGAATGAGTATGAGATTTTTTAATGTGATGGTAAGTTGATAATGAGATCGATATAAAAGATTTTAGAGAAAAGTTTGAAGATATCTAGTTTTGAAGATAAGTAATTAGTTAAATATATTATGTGCAAGCAAAAAATAAGTCCATGTCAGAACGATCGCAATTACATCACAATTACAATAGTGGCCACATTAGTTGTAGTTGACCACAATTTTTCAAGGTATGATTTGAAATTTTTGTTTGTAAAATGAGTTTTCTTGATTTTCATAAGTTTTGTTTCTTCATCTTCGTTTTCTTCTTGTATGTTTTTTTTTTTTTTTTTTGAAGAAGTCGTTTTCGTCTTATATATATATTATCAAAGGGAGAATCATAGCAACCCATAAGTACTGAATGGGACATTACAATGAAGGGAAGTTTGTGTGTATATGTAAATGATAGCTTCTTCTTGCTCAGTTTCTATTTAGTTTATTTCTTATATACATATTCTGTTAATCTTATGCTTAAAATAATAAGAAAACAAAGAAGAGAAAAATATAAGCTATAATGTTTCTTGAAGGACTAAGTTTGCGAAATTGTCAAAAAGTGGATGACATGTTATGTTGCAATCAAGGAAGAAAAATTCGCAGGATTATAAACATATATATATGTTCTATTTTATAGGATCAGAATTTGACCTTGAGTTCTTTAAATAGTAATAGAAATTTAAGAAATTCTTCAATCAAGAGCATGAGAATGAGACAAGTATTATCCCTTATAAACATCACAGTTCGCAGAGACTGAGTCTAGCTTTCCAGATTGAAGATACCTTTGAACAATTTTATTTTATACCTAAATTTCTTCTTTCAATGTCATATCTTGAATTATTATCCAATCACCTAGGTAAAGCTAGTTGCATACGTGCACCTGATCAATATTCTGGGATAAAAGACCAGTTCTTTAATATTCCATGTTTATGTTCCTTTCTTTGATTAATTCAATTTCTTTTTTGATAGAATGATTAATTCAATTTTGATTACGGATGAAAAGTGAAAACCCCATAATAATTTTTTGACCGAGACTATATACCACAATAATTTATGGTTAGTAATGTCATGAAAATTTTAATTTCGCATTGAATAATGTCATTGATTATTTTTTGTGAATAAAAAATGTCATTATATATTGCAAGCGAAGTTTTTTTTATTAAACGAGAATTGTTAACATTGGTAGGATTCGAACATGAGATATAGAGAAGAACACACTTTTAAATCTTAAGTTGTACACTATCAAATCAATCCGGAGGGTTTTGCACGTGAAGTTGGTATAATTTTTTCAGATAAATATGAATATGATTCGTTTTCGCTAAAAGTAACGATAACATATAAGTTAGTTGATAAATGGTAAGTTTATGGTAAATAATTAGTTTATAAGATAGCTCATCACTTGAGATTTAGACAATGAACCCCAATATATCAAACAAATAGTCACACAATGACACAACTATAGTATTTAGAAAGGGGTCACAAGGTGGCCGGTTTGGTGATTTTGGAGAAGAACATAGGGGATTGAAAGTGACAACGAGGTCATGACTCATGAGTTCGACTCCCTTTCTCTAACAAAAATAAAAACTGACTATTAATATTATCATCATTAAAGATACCATAGTCTTTAGATATCATCATTAAAGACACCATAGTCTTTAGATAGAAATAGATGAAAAACCGATGAAGAGGCTTATATTGATCATATCATTTAACAAATTTAATTGGGTTAAATATGTTTTTGATCCTTATAAAATTTTCAAATTTCAAGTTTTAGCCCCTATAAAAAATTTCATCAATTTTTGGTCCCAAAAAAAATTTCTACCGCCACTGATGGTGCCTGTTTTTAAATCAAATCATGTGTATATTTCACATTTTTGAATGAAATTTTTAAGCTAAATGTTTATAATATTATACCAATCTTTTTTTTTAATCAATATTATTGTAACAATCTCTTGTGCAAAAAATTTGAATTTTTTAACAAGATATGAATTAAATATGAACCTAAAAAAATCATATTTAATTCATCACTTGTTAAAAAAAAAATTAAACTTTTGCAAGAGAGATTTCTACAACGTACTAAGCATGGCCACAAAAAATAATACAAAATTTTGAAGGATACACATGATTTTACTTAAGTGCAGGGACGGAAAATTTTAGAATGACCAAAAATTGATGAAAAATTTTATAGAGACTAAAACTTAAAATTTGAAAATTTTATAGAGATAAAAAACATATTTAACCCAAAATAATTTACACGCATCAATCAAATCTCACCAACCATGCATGTAAAGGTTATATTGAAAAAATAATTTAAAGGCTTTTATGTTGCGTTAATTACACTTTTTTTTTGGAAATTCAGTATCATCTGCTCGCAATTACGAAAACTAATCTTTTTAGTGCAGGGACGGAAAATTTTGAAGGATACACATGATTTTACAAAATTTTGAAGGATACACATGATTTTACTTAAGTGCAGGGACGGAAAATTTTAGAATGACCAAAAATTGATGAAAAATTTTATAGAGACTAAAACTTAAAATTTGAAAATTTTATAGAGATAAAAAACATATTTAACCCAAAATAATTTACACGCATCAATCAAATCTCACCAACCATGCATGTAAAGGTTATATTGAAAAAATAATTTAAAGGCTTTTATGTTGCGTTAATTACACTTTTTTTTTGGAAATTGAGTATCATCTGCTCGCAATTACGAAAACTAATCTTTTTAGTCTTGTAGCACTTAAATGGGTGAGAACTATTCATAAGAGTTTTAATGTTGTTGCATGTTCAATAGTGAATTTGAACCTTAAACATTAATTAAATTAGAAGAGACATGTGTCATCTCATCTAAGTAGTCTTATATTACACTTTTAAATTGACTATTGAATTCATTTTTTAGAGTTTTTCTATCTTAACGAATAAACGTTGGAAAGTTTGTTCGCATTGGATGAAATCTCAAAAAGTGGCGGACAACCTCTTTTTATTTTATTTTATTTTATTGTTAATGAAGCCCATTACTTGAATATCTTCTGTGTTTGTTACATGAGTTTGTCGGGTCGTTTCTATCTGATAAATGGCAGGGAGTTTGTTTATTTTTATTTGACAGTTGGGGGAAGCTTATCGTCCTTTAAGGATATGTCGGTCAATTGCCCCCAAGCACGAGACATGTAAGGACGAAGTGGTTAAGTTTGGCTTCGTCGCCCTTTAGGGCTATATTTCTTATGTCAGTCCATAGCCTCCCAAGCACGAGACATACAAGGGCGAATTGATTATGTTTGGTTTGGTCGCCCCTTAAAGCTATATTTCTTATGTCGATCCACAACCTCCCAAGCACGAGGCCTACAAAGGCAAAGTGATTAAGTTTGGCTTGGTCGTCTCTTAGGGCTATATTTACTATGTCGGTCCACGTATATGTATTCACCTCTATTAATATTGGACTAATTATAGGGAGTTCCCTCGTAAAAACTATATCGAAGAGTTGAAAAATGATAAAATAAAAGAGTCATGCAATGTAAAATAAATTAAATAATAGCCTTTATTAATTTTCTATATGAATCTAACTCGTTTCTGTAAGCATAGTTTAATTGACAGGGACAATGCATCGTAATATCCAAAGACCGAAGTTTGGGCCCCGAATTCCTTTTATTCACCTTAATTGATAAAATTCTAGCCATTAGACAACTTGGTAAATTAAAAAAAAAAAATCGTGAATCTAACTTAAATTTTACTTTAGATGCAAATTGACTCGTTACATCCCTACAGACAATACCTTCCTTTAGAAGTATACGAAAAACATTCCGAAATGCAATCACATTATCAAAAATATTATTTTTGTATCGATGAAAAGTAATTTCTTAAGTAACATTAAAGTATTTTGGCAGCACATGATGAATTTAAATAAAGGTCTTGTTAACGAGTGCCCCCGGGGCACTCTTTAAGCATTCCAAAAGGATAAATTATTTCATACAAAATGTCAAATGTTTCAATTTCCAATGCGCTGATTACAATTTTTTTTAAAAGAAAGTTACCTTTTAAAGATCTTAAAAGTGCCCCGGAGGAACTTGTTAACATTTTCCTTTAAATAATTTTATCCAAAGCCCTTGTTTCATCCTAGGGGACTTTAGCGAACGCATGGTATTGGAGGAAGATATATACTTGACCCAAACATTGTAGAGGCCAAAAAATTATAGCAAAACAATTCGATAGGGGGGTGACTAACATTGAGTGGCACCTAAGCTTCCGTGAAGAAAGGTATTAGACCATTTCGTTTTGAAGTTACTTGGCTTATGCACCTAGATTATAATAAGGTGGTAATAAAGGCGTGGAGAGAATTTATTGCCAATCCAATTCAAGCATCGAGTAAAGTGAAGGAAGAATCATTCATGTTCAACAAAGATGTTTATGGTAACATTTTCAAAAGAATGAGAGATTGAGAAAAAGTTGAAAGAGATTCAAAAGTCGTTGGAGACCGTTAATTTTGTTAGACTTACTTTCCTAGTTTAAAATTCTACGAGAGGATTGAGACTAAAGAAGGATGAAATAAATGAATTAGCTTATTCCTTCAAAAAAAATGAATTAGCTTAATAAATTGGGAAATTGTTACTCAAGCTCAAAAGAATGGTGGACTTGGGATTTGGTTAACTAGGAAAGCTAATATTGTCATTCTTGGTAAATTAGTGTGGGACATAAAATAGAACACAAAAGAGATTTTTTTTTATTTTTTTTGACAAACACAAAAGAGAAATATTGACGTCAATGTCTCAAAATGTAACAACATCAAGCACACGGAGGTTGCGTGCTCCAATGATGCCTCAAATATTGAGAAAATCATTTTAGAAACTAAACTTTTTTTTTTTTGACAAATTAAAAACTAAACTATTAATATATTCTCTATGGACTCAATTAAAAGAAAATTAATTAGTTACTTAGAGACTAAGAAAAATAGTTAATCTCGTTTAATTTTTGTCTGTATAATAAAAAAAAATTGCATTTTCTAAACTATCTTTTCTTTTCTTTTCATTTAATTTATATGAAACCATGTTTTATTGAATGATATTTTAAGAATAATAACATTAAATAGAGAAAAGTTAATTGAATTTTACTTATATTTTGGTCTATCAAACATGAAACTTTTTACGAAGAACATTAAATAAGATTGTAAGAGATCTCTTTCAGTTTAACTAGACGTTCTGTTTTAAATTCAACTTTGGAAATCCATCAATATTAAATCTATTAAGGAAGAGTTTTGTCACTCGAGGCAAGATATTATTCTTTACGGTTACGAACAAAAGTTATCCGGTTCACACCAGAAAAACATGACTCCGAGTGTGGAAGTAAAATGAGATTGTAGGAAGCATCTCTCTAACAACATGGTTCTATACATAAATCCGATTTAGGCCCACCAAGTGTTTCTCCAAACATATTTTTTTTAAGATGGTTGATGATGGGTCGGTTCCGAATTGTAGAAGTTATAGTATAATAATTGAGCACCTTGTGAAATGTAGGAAGTTTTTGGAAGCTATTGAGGTTTTTAATTTGTAGCCTTTGATGAGGATTAAACGTACTTTGAAACAGTATTCGGTTCTAATTGAAGGTTTGGTTGGTAGTAAAATGTTTGATGAAGTTGGAGTTTTAGTTAATGAGATGCAAGTTGATGGAATATTACCTAGTCGAACGGTGAGTTTGTTATTGCAGCAGGTGAAGGATGAAGGATTTCTTAAGGATGTGGATGAATTGTTTGAAGGGATTTGCCCGGATGAAAGAATCAAGAGTGTAAGTTTTTCTATTGATAGCAGTGATGAGGATGAGAATGAGGACGAGGGTGGAAATGAGAATGAAGTTTCACAATGTGATCATGTAGATGGGATTCACTTAAAACCTTGGCTGGATCCGCGGTCTCTGGCTAGTGCGTTACAGAATTGGAGTCCTGATGAGGTATCAGCACTAGAGGGTGCAAAGTTCGTGTGGACAACTAGGTTGGTATGCAAGATACTTAGAAGTTTCAGGTCACCGGATACTGCATGGAATTTCTTCTGCTGGGTTGCTGATCAACCTGGATTTACTCATAATATATACACAGTGCAAAGAATCATGACCCTTCTAGCGCGACATGGACGTACTGAATTAGTTGATAGACTCATCTCGAAGATCAGAATAGAGGGAATGAGACTACCATTCAGTACCATAAGGTTAATCATTGAATTTTATGGGATTTCAAAAAATGCTGATGCTGCTCTGAAGGTTTTCAACAATGATCGAATACTTTGTGGGTCTATATCAAAAGTTAACTTGATGCTTCTGTATTCCTCTCTTTTAAGAACATTAACCAAGTGTGGAAGGAATTCCGATACCCTGGACATGCTTGATGAGATGATTTTAAATGGCATTTGCCCAGATATCCAAACATTTTCAGGTCTAATGCAGTATTTTTCACAACTTGGAGACATTAAAACCGTGCAGAAACTCTTTTCAATGGTCAGACAGAGCGGTTTCGAGCCAGACGCGTATCTGTATAAGGTCCTGATAGAAGGTTATTGTAAGTCAACAAGAGCTGCACTGGCTTGGAGACTATTTGAAGATATGAAGAATTCTGGTTCCATACCTGATTCGGCCATCAAAGAGTTGCTAGTGAAGAGCCTCTGGAAAGAAGGTAGACGGAGAGAGGCCGCAGCTGTTGAAGAGAGCTGCGAGGAAGTAAATGTGGTCCTTCCACTTGCATTACCTGGTCATGTATGGACTGTCAGCTCTGAAGATCTCACAAAAGTCTATAACATTTATTCAAATAGTTTAGTTTCAAAGGGTGCCTAGAGTTATCCATTGGGCTATATGATAGAGGTGTACTTTCCATGCATGAAATCTAAGCACAAAGTAACAAGCGGAAAGCAATAACCAAGTTCCTTAAACTGTGATTTATTTTGGGAGGGGTTGCCAAAAAGTTTTAAGGTGCAGTAATTTTGAGTTTTGAGAATGTATTATTGGCAGGACATGAGTTGATGCTCAGGAATTAGCTCTTGTTCTGATGGATATCGATCCTTCATTGTATTCACTTGGTCAAGTGCAAGAAATCATCTTTGCACAATCATATAATGAATGGACCTTTGGTTGATGTGTTGAGAGCTACAATCAGTCCTCTGCTGACTTCTGCAACTTGAGGGGAATCTAATGATTGTCTTATTGCAATTAACAATTCCTTCTAATTTTCTTACAAAAAGAGTTGGTTACAAAATCTCATCTAATATATTGTTTTGATATATTGTTTTGAGTTCCTCTTTTTTTTTTGTTGGTGTAAAAGGGTATATCTTTTCGCAACTCTGAATATTAATCCCTCGAATAGGGTTGGATAACATGAACGACAAAGTTGTTTCTTAAGAGTTTTAACACCGTTATATTCTTATGGCAGAATTCGAACTCGAACCCACTGGTTAAGCTAGAAGTAAGAAGAGACCCATGCTATGCCTAAAAAAAAGTGACCCATGTCATCTCATTCAATCGTTCTTGGCTTGTTTTCGGTTTAGATGAATATGAAGTACAAAAAGCTAGACTCAAGCAAAGGAGAGTAGGTAAGAAGGGCATCTTATTATTTTTAATATATTAGATGTCAAGCTTATGTGGCGATGTAAACACTGTTTCTATCCGAAGTAGCTATGTACCAGAAATAGGGAACAAATAATATAAATTGTGAGTTTGTCAATGTGTTTTAATATATTGAAACCTATGTAACTGGAAGTGTCAACATTGTAAGCTGTTCATTGCCTGTATTATATTATAATTGCATATATATAATGGCATTAGCCTTTGTTAAACGTTAAACCATATCTTTTGCTTGTTTGCCCCTTAACATTTTGGTAAAGGCATCAAGTTAGATGGTATTAGGTACCAGCCAGCTAGCTGACATCGTGTATGGACACCAAATTGGGTTATAATACCATATTATTCTTACCATCTTTATTATATTCTGCGCATGATTTCATACTTGTCTGGGATTTGCCAACAGTGTCTAAGATTTGAAAAAGAAAAATAGTAGAACTAATGACAGAGACTGTGTCTAAGATTTCATACTTTATTCTGCAAGTGCCCTTCAAAGAATCAATTGAACAAAGGAATAAAGTATCTTATTACTTATGTGTGGCAGGATAACGACAATGTTACCCTTGTTAGTTCAAAGTTTGGTGCATCACCAGCTGAAATGTTAGCTGACAACAATCATAACTTCACTGCTTCAACCGACCGTTCAGTTTTGATCCCTGTGACAAGTTTACCAAAACTTGATCAACCATCTTCAAATGGAAGAAAAAGCAGCAGTCAAAATCTGGCTCTTATAATTGGTATTAGCCTAGGAAGTGCTTTTTTCATTTTAGTTTTAACACCATCACTTGTGTACGTATACTGTCTCAAAATGAAGAGATTGAATAGAAGTACTTCATTGTCCGAGACTGCAGATAAGTTACTTTGAGGTGTTTCAGGTTATGTAAGCAAGCCAACAATGTATGAAATGGATGTGATCATGGAAGGTACAATGAATCTGAGTGAGAATTGTAAGATTGGTGAATCAGTTTACAAGGCTAATATAGATGGTAGAGTTTTAGCAGTGAAAAAAATCAAAAAAGATGCTTCTGAGGAGCTAAAAATTCTGCAGAAGGTAAACCATGGAAATCTTGTGAAACTAATGGGTGTGTCTTCTGACAATGATGGAAACTGTTTTCTGGTCTATGAGTATGCTGATAATGGATCACTTGAAGAGTGGTTGTTCTCGGAATCTTTGAAAACTTCAAACTCGGTGGTTTCGCTTACATGGTCTCAGAGAATAACCATTGCCATGGATGTTGCAATTGGTCTGCAAATGAACATACTTATCCAAGAATAATCCACAGAGACATCACAACAAGTAATATCCTTCTTGACTCAAATTTTAAGGCCAAGATAGCAAATTTCGGGATGGCTAGAACTTCAACCAACTCAATGATGCCGAAAATTGATGTTTTCGCTTTCCAATAAATGTGATCATTGTATCTTGCACAAGATACAATGATCACATTCTGCTGAAATTGAATCTGTCCGGAAGGTCACTGCCTCCATAGTTAAAACCAGGTTGAGAACCATTGCCTGGAGGTAGTGTCTCGACTTCATTTTCATCTTCCAACCAATATGTCTTGAGAATATTAACAGCCTTCTCATAAATTTCACTGTTGTCGTGACTCTGCAAGTTTTCAATCTTTTCCAAACCCTTGTTATTATCTATCGTCTGAGCATACAAGTTGACATCTCCGGTGTTACCGAAGTTTTTATCCACTTCTCCAACCTTCAGAAAATTCTCAAGACCTTCTAAACAGACAGCAACAATTATTGAATCAGGGCAAACAAGTAAATCACACATAGGCTTAATGCAACCCTGGCTCGCCAAGTACCTTGTAATAACAACAACATTTGGTAAGTTACTACGTAAATTCTCAATGTCGCCAGCATGAAGCAGGGCAAGAAAATAACAATTAAAAATGACTTCACGTACTTGATTTGTGCGTGGGTACCGCCAGATGCAGCATTAGAGAGAGCCCATCCAGCTTCTTTTTGAATGTCAAACTCGGCATTTTGAAGAAGATTGACCAGAGGAGCAATCAAACCAGCTTCAATAACAGCCTGCATCGTTTATAAATAAAAGGTAGAGTTCAGTGCGCTTTATTAACCATGATATTTAACGTCATTACAGTATAAAAAAGATGGGATTTATTTGCTTACCTGTATCTGCTCTCTGTTACCAGCTGTAATGTTTGATACAGTCCTGCAAGCTTCTTGCTTAATACTTTTCTTGTGATCATGGGTCAACAGGCTCAAAAGGCATTGGAGCGAACCATGATTGATAACAACCTGACAAAAAGAGCCCCACCAAATCAGGTAATTCTCACAGGTGACACATGAGATGACATAATACTTATACAAGGGGTGAGAAGAGACTAGATTCATGGTAATAAATAGTAGTGAATCACTATCAATGACTACCAAGTATAACTAAACTTTATCCATCATTCATCCCAAGATAAAATTCCCTACGCCCCCTCAAAAAACAAAATTGATTCCTAGGCTAATATTTCTAAGATTGCCAATCGCCAATCAATTTTTAACAACGGCATACATACTTGCAAAACTCACCTATGAATAATTTCAGGTTATACAACAACAACAACAACCAAGCCTTATCCCACTAGGTGGCGTCGGCTACATGGATCAAATGACGCCATAGTGTTCTATCAAAAACCATATTTGGATCCAACTCATTGACCTCTAAATCTTTTCTAATGGTTTCTCGAATGGTTTTATTAGGTCTTCCTCTACCTCTTTTAATCCGACTCTCCTCCATTTGATCTATTCTTCTTACAACGGCATCTACGGGTCTTCTCTCTACATGTCCAAACCATCTAAGCCTATTCTCTACCAACTTTTCTACTATAGGTGCTACCCCCACACTCTCTCTAATGGTGTCATTCCTAATCCTATCCTGTCTAGTCTTACCACTCATCCAGCGCAACATCCTCATCTCCGCTGCACTTACTTAATTTCAGGTTATAATATTTAAAATTTTAATTTGATTTCCAAAATAACTAACACAACAGGAATTCAGTTCTTTACCCAATAGCAGTTAAATTGAATTTGGAATAAGCAACTTATTATTACCAGAGTCTGCATATCATCTCCAGTTACAATATTTCCCACCGTGCAAAGTGCAGGAAACAGCACAGAAGGAGACGGGTGCCTTCAAAAGATGCAGATACAATTAGAGCCAAAATAATCAATAATTGCAAAAGAATATGGTTTTGAGCAGGGATAGAAGAATAGGTACTTACAGAAGGAGCTGCACAAGTCTGCCACATACACCTGCCTCGATCACCGCTTGGATATTTTCAGCAGAAAGAGAGCAGAGTACCCAGCATGCATCTGTGAGGATTTTTGCATCATTGGATAAAAGCAAACGGTCGAGAGCTGCAAGCGCTGGCCTCACCTGTCCATAAAAATCTAGTATTAATACACATACATATAAAAGTGTTCTTGCAGGTTCAGTTTTAATTTAACAAAAGATAACAAGTACCTGCTCAAATGAGGGTAGTGGCTTGGCCATGCAAAAGTTGGACAGGGCCCGCGCGGCATTTCTCAGCATAGAAAGATCTGCTTGCTCATTCAAGTGGGATAACAAAGGGATCAGGGCACCATGACTGAGAACGAGATCACGGCAACTAGGGGAATCAGCGGCAATGTTTCCCAATGCCAACACAGCCTACAATTTCAGAGTTTTAGTGTTCAGCAACAAAAAGAAAAAAAAAAATATCCTTTTCTACTGCTACTACATATTAGTATAATAAATATACCTGGTTTCGAATAGCATCATTAGGTGAACTAAGTAGGTTGACAAGTATTGGTACAGCCCCATGATCAATTACCAACTTAGTGTTCTCAGAAGTTCCAGCTGTTAGGTTTGTGAGTGCGAAAGCAGAGAAATACTAAACAAACAAAGTAACACAAAAAACCAATCAAAACAACAAAATTTCAACTAGAGATAAAATAGACAAGTTTCAAATCAAACAAACCTGGTCCTGAGGAAAATCGTCCTTAACTAGACATCGAAGAAAACGAGGAAGAGATTTAACAAGTTTCTCCTCAATCGAAGGACTGGGTCCTACACAACAAATATCAAAACTTTAACTCACTTCCGAAAGAAACAAAGCAACATAGTAATATATTAATTAAAAACATGAAACAAAAACGACAGTTACCATTATTGGAATCCGAATCAAGCTTCTGAAAATCAACCATTGTAGGAAGAGCTCTAACAGTTAGCATTCGAATCAAGCTTCTGAAAATCAACTTTTATGATATGCGAAGCCGGAATTTACGATTTACGATTGAGAATTAGGAGGGGACTGTGATCGATGGAGAGAGAGAGAGAGAGAGATATAATTGTTTGGATGAATTTGAAATACATGTCTTCTAGAGTTTTCAGTTACTTATATCTATCAAATGGGCTGACCCACCCAGCATGTTACAGCCCGAGAGGCCCAACTTGGTCAATGGATTTTGCTCTTCTAATTTCACAAATTGCTCTTCAACATAGCGAAGATACCAAAATAACCCCAATGCAGAAGAAGATTTGTTTTTATTTTAATCTCAGGTAAAATATAATTGAGATTTGTTGTGTTCCTGCTGAACATAACATAGTGTATCGTCGGTTTAATTATGTTACTGAAATTACTATAGATCCTGATTCTGAGGTTGAGGTGTTTGCTAAAAAAACTGCGAAAGGTGTCAAAACGGGCTAGCCCATGTCGGGCTCGGGCTTTTTCGGGTCGGGCCAAAAAGGCCCGGATGATAAACGGGCTCAAATATAGTTGTCCAAGCCCGGCCCTTTGCGGGCCATGAGCTTTCGGGCCTGCCCATTTAATAAAAAATGTTAATTTTTAAAATAAAAATGACTTAAATTATTCACACCACATAGAGTTTTTTTTCCTGACAACTCCACGTAAAATTCTTAAAATTATGACTAGGCAATATCGTAAGCCACCTTTTGATTCAGAAGAACAACGTAGGGGTGGGTATGGTTCGGTTAACCTAAAAAACCGAACCGAACCGAACTGAAATTTTGAAATGGTTCGGGAAAACCGAACCGAACCGTTTCAGGTATGGAGCTAACCGAACTGAACCAAAGTTATGGTTCGGTTAACCGTTTTCTTACCTATGAACCGAACCGAACCAAAACCAATATTTTGAACTGAAATGTATTTTTTTTTATCCTTTTGTGAATTTAATTGTGTTTTTTTATCCTTTTTTTATCCAAAATGCAAAATATTTTTTTATTTACTTTTTATAAGAATATAATTTTTTTTTATTAAAAACAGCTTATTTTATGAAAATACCTTATTTAAAAAAAAACTGCTTATTCAAAACAGCTTATTTGAATAAGATCAAAAGATAACCATTTTTCCTAATATATCATGCAGAATTCAAAAGTACTGCAAAATATGACAATTCACAGTAACCTTTTGAATGTTATGTGGATGGAAATGCAATATTTTGAATGTTCTATGGATCTAAACTCCGTTGACTCTTCTCGATTTTATTTATGTAACCTTTTCATTTAACTCCTCCTAGCTCTTTGTCCTTTTCTTTTCTTATTTATGTAACCTTTTCGATTGTTTCGTATAGACATGAAAATTAGTGAGAAAGAAAGGAATTGTTTCGGAATGCATCACTATTGTTGAAGTTACTTTGTTTTGTGCTAGTTTTAATTAGTATAGTGACTGTAATCCACTGGCCATTGAGGATTTGTTGTGTGATAGACATAGTTACATCGTGGTTTTTTTGCTGCCAAAATAGTTTAATCGTTGCCCGTTAATTTTCAGCTAAGCATCTCCTGCAAAATTCTGCAGTGTTACGTTCTTTCCGTCCTTGGTTTCGTTCATGTTTTATTCACATTGCGACACAGTTGGTATTTCTGTTGCCATATTTATATTATCCAGGACACTTTGAAACTTTGCTCTTCTTGTTAAGAGTTTGTCTTCGTTTTATTTCAAGGTTATATGCCTCTATGTATATGCAACAAGGCTCTTCCATCCTTCATGCAATTGAAACCGATGGCTTTGAAAATGTTAATGCATAGAGAGAAGGGACAGACTTTGTTTTATGTTTAGTGTATGTGATATTAATTAATGAATTTGGCCTTTAGTATAGTATTACAGTGATGTTATATCTCGCGACTTGTATCCTCGCGAATACATCATGAATCTGATTTTAACACACAATATACTACTTCTCTATGATAAATATTTACCATAAGATTAAATATTTACCACTAACTAATAACCGTTAAGCTGTTTTGAATAAGCTGTTTTTTAAAATAAGTTGTTTTCAATAAGTTGTTTTTTTTAAATTAGTTGTTTTGAATAAGCTGTTTTGAATAAGTTGATTTTTTAAAATAAGTTGTTTTCATAAAATAAGGTGTTTTGCATAAAATAAGCTTTTTAAAATAAACTATTTCAAATAAGTCGTTTTTTTAGGAAAGATCCAACAAAGAGTTCAAGTGGTTTCCTTAAAATAAAATAAAAAGTTCAAGTGGTTTGGTTCGGTTCAAACGGTTCGGTTCGGTTCAAGATGGTTCGATTATGGTTCAAGAACTGTTAATAAATTAACGGTTCGGTTTGTGAACCATTATAATGGTTCAGTTATTTTTGGTTCGGATCGGTTCGGTTCGGTTCATGGTTCTTTTTGCCCACCCCTGACAATTTCATTACTCACTAGGCAATATTAATCATGTGCCATAGTAAACTTCACCATATTGCGAAAATTGTCATGCCTTACACTATTTAGATTAAATAGTAAATTCAATCCAAATGGCAAACTTTGCTTTGGCATGCGTTATCAGCTCTCTCTTTTCAAGCCGTGTTTGTGTTATAAATCCAATATGTAGCTTTTAGTTTCATGATTTTGGAATGGCCTTGGACAGTATCACAAAAAAAAAAGATAAACATTGACCTTAAGACAAAACAAAACAGTGGAGTGGGTAATTAAAAAAAAACTGATTAGTGATTAATAAAAATAATCGGGCTTTCGGGCTACCCGAAGCCCGGCCGGGCTAGCCCGTCACGGGCTCGGGCTAAAAAGCCCTCATACTAATCGGGCTCAAATTTTGTTGTCCAAGCCCTACATTTTTCGGGCTTTTTCGGCCCGGCCCGGTAGACCCGGCCCATTTTGACAGCTCTAGACTTGAAGTTACCTCCACCTTTTGTTACTCAAATTGCTCAATCCATTCAAGTACATTTCTCTTCTTTAACGTTTCTTTATTTTATAATAACTTTCTTTGCAACTGAATTTTACTTTATTAATTTGATCATCATGCTGGTTGTCTTTTTATGTGTATCAGTCTCAGCTTGCTGGAGAGAAGATTGTTCCCATCAAGGTCTCTCCCTATCCCTTTTTATATTGGTTGGATAAACAGCTTATATAAGTGCTCATGGATAAGTTGTTTATCGAATGAAGTCAAATTATTTTTGTTTAAGTCATAAGCTGTTTTTATAAGCTTTATTGGAGAACTTATGGAAATAAGTTGAAAACAATTCATGAACATGTCATAGGTTGCTTTTGTAAGCACTTCCGAACACTGTCGTAAGTTTTTATGGCCAGCATATAAGGCCCATTTGGATTGACTTATTTTTGACCTTATAAAAAATTAGGTTATGCAAATAAATAAGCTTTTATGTTAATTCTTAAGTTCTCACTAACGAAAGTTGAATCTTCATAAGCTTTTTTTCATGAGTACCTTGACAAGCTTATGAATTATACATAAAAGCTCATTGATTTGCATAAGTTGTTTTGCATAACCTCAAATTAGTCGATCCAAAAGGGCCATAGATTCTTATCATCCCTTTAAAACTAATTTACACTCTTTCCCCCATCAAAGAAGCCTGCCCTTTTCTTTTCAATGATCAATGATATGATTATGTGCTTACCCTTTTCTTTTCAATGATCAATCATATGATCTATCTTAAATTAAACTATCTTCGTATCCATTTTTTTTTATATAAATGCGTGATGCTCATTTCTTAGCATGATGAACATATCACTTTGAATCTTAAGTTTCCAAATAAATAATGTATTCAAAATTACCTACTTGGCTACCATCAATCACATTGAAAATTATACATGTTTTTGGAAGTTGGAAGACTTGTTTTAAAAGGTTCGTTTACATCATAATGGAGAAAAGTGCAGCACATTTCATTTCTCTACGGGCATGCGAGTGTATTTTTTACAATTAGAGGAGAGGACTGTAGTTTAAGCATCTCTCAAGGGAAATGAGTGTAATATATTTGTCATTGAATTGAATATTTGCCTATTGACAAAATCGCGTTGTTTCTATTTTACAGCTTGATCTTCGTGTAAATCATACGCTTGTCTGTTTTGAGTCTTATGTAAGTTCTCACGAGTTTGTCCTTACTTAAAAATACCAAATCCTAGTTGGATAAAGCTCGAAGTCTCAAACTATGAATGGAGTTTTCAACTTGATGTAATAGTGTACCATAAAAAAATACCAAATCCCTGCATCAACTCTTGATCCATATAGAAAGGTGTAGTTTTCCAACATTTAGTGAATAAAAACATAAGTTAAATAGTTGAATTCTTTCTTTTTCTCCATTATTTTGACCGGTGACTGTGTTTATAGGCTGGCAATATCAGGAGTCTCCCCCTACTGTACAATGCGCCGTAGAAAAAGCTTTAATTAGAGCTACAAAGCTTCAAAGGGGATCTCCAGTTGGTTGGTGCAAGCAGGACTGATGCAGGAGTCCATGCTTGGGGTCAGGTCAGATCTTGTACTTCCTTGTGTGCAATTTCAGATTTCAAGTGGCAAACATTGAATTGAAATTTTACAACATATTGTGACTGTAGGTTGCACATTTTCTTACACCATTTAATTACGACAATTTGGATAGAGTTCACGCTGCTTTGAACGGTCTTCTTCCTTCTGGTATACGAGTCAGAGAGATCAGCTCTTCTGATATACTAGGTAATAGAACAAACAGTCTAAAATTTAAATATTAATGGACTAAATTTTTCACATTCATTTGATATTTGTGCTTCATGCTTCATAATCATTAAATTGCTGGAGCAGTGGAGCCAAAAATAGGAGTTTGGCTTTTAGGGCTGTTTCAGAGATGTAATTAGGTTGAAGTTTTGTATTTAATAATATTTGTTTAATCCAAAATTTAGTTCAATGATGACTACATTTTAGTGTGAAACTCCATTTTTTGTCTTTGCTACTAAAAAAAAACCTATATTTTCGGAAGTTAACCTTTGCACGACAGAAAACTAGTTGTTTTTGTTTTCAAGAATGTGTATAATAGGTGCCTAAAAACTGGACTCAACTGATGAAGTTAAGATATTGAGATCTTGAGTTCTGCTAGTAGCTGACATTTTTTGAAGTACATTTGCACAATGATTCCCTTCAAGCAACATGTGAAGTAACTAGTCATTGATGTCTTCAAGTACGAGAGTATACTTGCAATACTCCTTCCTTGTCCCCATGGATCAGATTCACGACATCATACTTATTCCTAATATTAACTAACATTGCTAACAAAGTGTGCCAACCCTAATTTTTAGCTAAATGGCGCCAACTAAATTTACCTATTGTTACTGTCAATTACTGTGCAACACTTAACCCTATAACTGCTGCGCACAACTCACAAGATGTGATTTGAATTTCAAATTTCCCCCCATCTTTCTCATTTATTGTTATTCCACATGTGTTAACTATTGAACTCCCATATACACATTAAATGTGCGTGTATTCCCCACCAACTCTGGCTGTATGGCTCTCCTCTTTGTGCCTATATATTTTGACGTATTAGTCACCTTCATGCTCATGCAATTTACAAACCACACAGCAAAACTTTGGTGATGGCTAACTTTGGTGTTCAAGCTCTGTTGTCCTACCATTGCTTGACTAGTGAATATTTAATCTATCAGTAATATGCTTTCGTTATTGCTATTCCACTTATTGACTCTTTCGTTTGTTTTTGACTAACAGCTCCTCTGGATCACAATCCCACGTCAGAACTGGAGAAAATTATCAATGAATTGCGCATCAAATATCGCACTTATGTGGTGGATTTTGATGTTCACATGTAAGTAGTGAATGATTATATTTGTTTCGTCATCTGTTACTGGAAGATTATTTTGTTCAGATATAACTGTTTGGGTTGTTGTGTTTGCAGGGTGTTGTTGTTCTTCCATCAATGTTTGGTCACGACTTCGGGGACCAAATCGACCGATATGCGGCGCTGGTGGATCCAAGGCACAACATTTTTGAAGTGTTGGTCGAGAGAAGCAATGGATTGATCTTACTGACCAAAGGATGGCATGCAATGCGTATTTTTATGGTTTGCGCCTTGGTGCATGGGTTGGGATGGTGTTTCTGGGGAATGGAAAGTTTGCAATCACTCTTAAGGATAGTTTTGATAAGCATATTCTGTATCCCAAGTTCACCCCTCATGTGAAATTTGAGCTTGAAAAACATGTTATGCCTTTTCATTTGCCCAATTACGTGCCAACTCCTTTCACCCATGACCAAGAGAATTTTCAGTTTCCTTATTCAAAGAAGCTATCTGCTCATGAGCTCGAAACCGGATGGCTGGTAAGTAAATCCATTTTGTATTAGTTAGTGTTTCTTTACTATATTATGTTGACCAAAGTAATTGATCTACATGGCATGTTTTTCCCATTTTGTGCAGATGCTTGCTGACATTGAGTTCTGCCAGACTGCCTTGGATATGCGCACTAAGTATGTCAGAATGGTTGACGAGTGCGACAATCTTTGGTTTTGTATTGTGCTGTTTGAGACGCGTCCATATTATCATTTTAAGATCGGTGGTGGTTGGAAGAGAATGGCTGTTGTGCATAGGGTTTACGTGTCGTTGTTGGTGTTCCGGAAGCTGGGCGAAATGATACTCTCTACTTCAAGGTGGTTCATGCTTAGTGTTGGTTTCCGTGGGTGTGGTTGGGATTGATGCCAAGGTTTTACAACTCGAGAGTTTACCTCAACTCGTTTTGCCTAGGTAAACTCGACTCGTAAACTCGACTCGAGAACTCGCACAAGTTTACCTAAAATTAAAATTATATAAAATTTATTATATGTATGACATATATAAGCTAATATAATATTGTAAATGGGTCAATAGTGCAAAATATGACTTAATTACAAAGGCAAATTATATCAAACTACCACGTTATGCTCAACTTAACATCAAAATACAAAATTAATGCAAAAAATCATAAGTTTCATAAGTCTCTGAGTTTAAGCCATCCGAAAAAGCAAGTTTCACAAGTTCCTAAAATTGTTAATAAAACTATCTAAAAAATAAACTACTCCCTCCATTTCAAAATAAGTGTCGTTTTAGGTGTTTACACACATATTAAGAAATGCAATGATTAAAAGAAAGAGAATGGTTATTTTACCAAACTATCCTTATTAACTATTGGTTAGTTTTAAAAGTAATATTTTGGAAGTAGTGTGCAGAGTATTAATTGGAGGGTACAATTGAAAAGAAAAAGTTATTATTGCATTGAAAACTGAAAGTGACATTCATTTTGAAACAATTTTTTTTGGCTAAAACGACACTCATTTTGAAACGGAGGGAGTAGTTAATTTCTTCAAAAGGTCAACAAACACCACCACCGCAACCCTAACTGGTATGTGCTCCCTTGTTCATGGTTTGAGAACGCATAGAAGAAAAGAAAAAAAAGAAACGTTTCATTTCAGAAACAACGTGTTAATGTAAAAGTAATTATTCAGTAAACGTTTCAGTCTTTGGGCTTGTAGAAAAGGAATTGGATTTTGAAAAAAATGAGCCAAAAAAAAGGGCCAATTTTATTTTTATTTTTTTAGATGTAATCTCGTAAAAATCGGTAAACTCGATCAAGTTTACACGAATTTACCAAGTGTTAACTCGGAAGAGTTAACACTCGATTTGCGGATGCAGCAAATTTATAAAGTTATGGAGTTGAAAGCTACTCCCTCCGTCCCTATATCTAACCACTCATTTGATTTTATTTTTGTCCCTAAATCTAAACCCCTTTTCAAATTACTAGATGCATTTATTATTTTTTTTCTAAACATACCCTTAATTAATACTACTAACTTATCTTGAAATTTGAAAAGTCAAATTTAATACATATACAAACAAAGGACAACTTGGTAATATTAACACACAAAACAGACATATTAATTAGACTGACAACTTTTCTTAAGAAATGTGAAAAAAGTAGAGGGGGGTTACATTAAGGAATGGAGGGAGTATTAGGGTGCAAGCGTCGTTTGTTTTTCTTTTTTGTTTTGTTTGATGTACTAGTGTTTATGCATCTTGCTTCTTCGTATGTTTTTTTTTTCCAATCAAAGGAAGTTTATGTAATCGTCGTTGACGATACTATCTATTTTGGCAGTTAATGAAAAAAAAAAAGTCTTTGCTTATCGTATTATTTAGTTGTTATTCGCACTCTTCATCCGCAAATTTAATATATAATCATAGTTACGTATACAAAGATAACAATTTGCTTTAAGGATTTTATTTACATAATCGACTGTAACATAATTGTTTACATTATAAAACAGCAACCTATTTGTATATGTCAAATGGTGTATGAAAATGATGTTAATCTCTAGATCTATCAGTGCCAAACCCGTTGTCAAACCCTATTTATAACGTATTAAGGTTGCCATAATAATAATTGGAATAAACAACCTGCTTATTATGATATGTGGATCGTATGTAATGTCTTGATATATAGGGATGATGTTTTTTTAAATATAGTTATGTTATATAGTTTTGGTGTTTATGTCCACTTCCACAAGAGAAAGTGGTGTAATCAATTACATTAGCAACTTCCTGTATAAAACGAATCATGCAACTTTCTGTCTAAACTTTATGTATTCTGATGGATACATTGAGTTGATATATGAACATTAAGTGGTTTTATGTTACACCTTTCTGTCTTAAAGTGCATTTGCCTTGCTATTTAATGTTTGGTTGCAGTTTTCCAATGCAATTAATGAGTGTTTAGCCAGACCTGCCCAGCACACTTTTCGTATTCTACACGGTCACATTTAATGCTTTTGGTCATTCCCTAGATGAGCAGCACGTCTGTTGAGTACATTCCTCCCTGACATATTTAAGTTCAACTATCTATCATGAAAATTCCTTTTGCACACTGAGTTTGCGCACAGATTTTTCAGAAATGGCAGATACGGCATACGACATCAAGAAGCACACAACAAGATCACTGAACAGCCTTACTGGTACGTGTGGTTGTGTTAATTGTTCACAAAAGTTCATCTTTTCCGTTTTTTAATTTAATGGAATAAGTCATGCAAATCTCTGTTCTATTTCATGTGGCTATTTGCAGATAAAATTGACTGGATTGCTCGAGTGGGTGATGAAAGCCAAAGCCTGGATTTATTTCATCTCAGATGGCGTACGTTCAGGATTGAGTTCAACCCTAAAGAGGTATGTTATCCGTCGATCCAGAAAACTGATTTTGTTTGTTGGTTTCAATACCGAAACACGCTAATATTATGTGGGGTTATGAGTTTGTGGAAGTGTTATCTATAAATGACTTCTCCATGTTAATGTTAAGTTAATGTATCCGTAAGTTGTAGCCAATTTTATACCGTAACATTATAACTGTTTGTACCAGTCTAATGTAGAAATTAGAAGATAGTTTAAATCCTGATGTATTATCAGCTGCATGCCATATTTCGAATGGGTCCTTTT
Organism: Medicago sativa; assembly: GCF_051527215.1. Taxonomy (NCBI): domain Eukaryota; kingdom Viridiplantae; phylum Streptophyta; class Magnoliopsida; order Fabales; family Fabaceae; genus Medicago; species Medicago sativa. The sequence goes on from NC_140753.1 coordinate 10,436,623, forward strand.
TGTCAAATAATTGTGCATTATAACATTAATATCCCCTTCATATTTTGCGTTATTTATTTAGATACGTCTGATAGATGATAGTATCATGATTGAATTATGATTTGGCAGTCTACGCTTATGTTACCAACGCTGATGGTTGAGACACTTGGTGCTGACTTTAGACGTTTCGCGCTCTTGAATGATCCTGCTCACAATGTGATTGAGGTTGTTATCGAGAAGAAAAATGGAAAATTTTGCTTTACGCGTGGTTGGGGCGAAGTAGGAAGCTTATATGATATCCAGTATGGCGCGGAAGTGACTCCGATAAATGTCTGCCCCTCCAGATACGTCATTCAGGTCAAGGACCGTTACGGTGAAGAAATAAGTTATCCTAAACAAGTGCCGCCGTTTAGCCTCAAACTCAATCGCGAATTGTTCCCGAGGGAACGGGGTCAGAGGCCGTCATTCACGCACCACCCATTCCCTATAGACATGAAATAGGTTGCTTCAAGTGGGGATTTGCCAAGTTCTTAACTAAAGATGATGTACTTAGCTGTGTTCTGGTACAATTTTCTACCATTTTGTTGCACTTATGAATTTGTTGTCTATTTTATATGCCCTCATTTGTTTCTTGCCAAAACATTCCAGACATTTTCCTATGACACATTGTCGGAGTCTATCTTATCAAAAAACACCAAGACGATCTACCTAACGGATGATACCGAGATCATATGTAGCAGTCTCCAGGGTGACTTCAAGGAAAGGTTCGAAGATTTTGACCACGGATGAAAATGGTGATTGCATAAACAATACCAATAATGTTGTCTACAAAGAAGTTTTCCACACTTTATGATTATTGAAGTTTCAAGTTTTTTTATATTACCATTTCTGCTGTATCCGACCAAATCTAACGTTCCTACATCTTAATTACAATATTCGACTATTTCTATTGAGTTAATGTGCCGCACGGGTAAAAGATCTAATGTTTCCAATCTCAATAACACATTAATTTAGCTATTTTCTTCCATTTCTAAACATCATGATCACTGAGCATAGTACTCATCAATTCCTTAAAAGTACTAGAAATGTACTTTTTGACGTACATTTTTAGCGTAACTTTTCACCATTTGATATCAGTTTAGTTATTAGGGTTATTTTTGAAGTACTAATTAAAGGGACAAATAACAATATGATCAATTTTGCAGGGGTTGAAACAAAAGAAAAAGGACCAAAAGCCAAATAAAAATAATTGCAAGGACGAAAATCAAACTAAAAGATTAACTGCATTAACTTAAAGGGACAAATTGTGGAAAACTTCTTTGTAGACAACATTATTGGTCCCTTATCAATCCCAACCACACCCACGGCAACCAACACTAAGCATGAACCACCTTGAAGTAGAGAGTATCATTTCGCCCAGCTTTTGGAACACCAACAATGACACGTAAACCCTATGCACAACATCCATTCTCTTCCAACCACCACCGATCTTAAAATGATAATAAGGACGTGTCTCAAACAGCACAGTACAAAACCAAAGATTGCCGCAGTCGTCAACCAATCTGACATACTTAGTGCGCATATCCAAGGCAGTCTGGCAAAACTCAATGTCAGCAAGCATCTGCACAAAATGGGAAAAACATGCCATGTAGATCAATTACTTTGGTCAACATAATATAGTAAAGAAACACTAACTAATACAAAATGGCTTTACTTACCAGCCATCCAGTTTCGAGCTCATGAGCAGATAGCTTCTTTGAATAAGGAAACTGAAAATTCTCTTGGTCATGGGTGAAAGGAGTTGGCATGTAATTGGGCAAATGAAAAGGCATAACATGTTTTTCAAGCTCAAATTTCACATGAGGGGTGAACTTGGGATACGGAATATGCTTATCAAACCTATCCTTAAGGGTCTTGTTAACGAGTGTCTCTGAGACACTCTTTAAGCATACCAAGTAATTATTCTTTTAAAAAGTCAACTATTACAATTTTCAATGCATTCAATACACAAGTTTTCATTAAAAACTTACCATTTAAAGTGCTTAAAGAGTGCATGTAGGGTAGTAATCCTAAGAGTTAATGCACACTAATAGAGGGAAAATATTAGGTTTAGGTATTGCTTTACGTAATAAGCTTTAAGAATAAAGGATTATAATTTCGAATTCTAGACATATTGTCCTTGCAGAAAGCACATCATTTTTTTTTCTTGTCAAAAAAAAAAAATGAACTCGACAAGGGTTTCTGGGGTCCTATGCATCCCTAAGGTTCTTAGGGAATTAAAGCTACGTAGTTTTAGTTTAGGCTCGCTTTGAGACTTGGCTAAAAGTGGCAGATAATTTTTTTTTATTTTTATTGTTAATGGAGCCCATTACTTGAATATCTCATGTGTTTGTTACATGAGTTTGTCGGGTCGTTTCTATCTGATAAATGATAGAGTTTGCTTATTTTTATCTGATAGTTGGGGGCAGCTTATCGTCCTTTAAGGATATGTCGGTCAATTGCCCCCCAAGCACGAGACATATAAGGGCGAATTGATTATGTTTGGCTTGGTCGCCCCTTAAAGCTATATTTCTTATGTCGATCCACAACCTCCCAAGCACGAGGCCTACAAAGGCAAAGTGATTAAGTTTGGCTTGGTCACCTCATAGGGCTATATTTCTTATGTCGGTTCACATATATGTATTCACCTCTATTAATATTGGACTAATGATAGGAGTTCCCTCCTAAAAACTATATCAATGAGTTGATAAATGATAAAATAAAAGAGTCATGCAATGTAAAATAAATTAAATAATAGCCTTTATTAATTTTCAACATGAATCTAACTCGTCTCTGTGAGCATAGTTTAATTGATAGGGACAATGCATCGTAATATCCAAAGGCCGAAGTTTGAGCCCCGAATTCCTTTTATTCACCTTAATTGATGAAATTCTAGCCACCAGATAACTTGGTAAATAAATAAAAAAAACATAAATCTAACTTAAATATTATTTTAGATGCAAATTGACTCGTTACATCCCTACAGACAACACCTTCCTCTAGAAGTATACGAAAAACATTCCGAAATGCAATCACATTATGAAAAATATTTTTTTTGTATCGATGAAAAGTAATTTCTTAAGTAACATTAAAGTATTTTGGCAGCACATGGTGAATTTAAATAATTTTATCCAAGGCCCTTGGTTCATCCTAGGGAACTTTAATATGGATAGATATATTTTTCTAGATGTCATGGTATTGGAGGAAGATATATACTTGACACAAACATTGTAGAGTCCAAAAAATTATAGCAAAACAATTCGATAGGGGGGTGACTAACATTGAGTGGCACCTAAGCTTCCGTGAAGAAAGGTGTTAGACCATTTCGTTTTGAAGTTACTTGGCTTATGCACCTAGATTATACTAAGTGAAGGAAGAATCACTCATGTTCAACAAAGATGTTTATGGTAACATTTTCCAAAGAATGAGAGATTGAGAAAAAGTTGAAAGAGATTCAAAAGTCGTTGGAGACCGTTAATTTTGTTAGACTTACTTGATGAATAAGTCCAAAAAAGAAAAAAAGAAAGGGAATGTGGCCTATAAAATTGACTTGGAAAAAGCTTATAGCATGTGAATTGAAACCGCTTGAAAATTTGTTTACATGAATTTGGTTGTTTGCCAACCTATGTTAAACTGATCATGCATTGTGTGACATTCTACAACCCTTTCTCTACTTTGGAATAGTAGAAGGCTTCCTAATTTAAATCCTACGAGAGGACTGAGACTAAAGAAGGATGAAATAAATGAATTAGCTTAATGAATTGGGAAATTGTTACTCAAGCTAAAAAGAATGGTGGACTTGGTATTTGGTTAACTAGGAAAGCTAATATTGTCATTCTCGATAAATTAGTGTGGGACATAAAATAGAACACAAAAGAGAAATATTGACGTCAATGTCTCAAAAGTAACAACATCAAGCACACGGAGGTCGCTGATAAGTGCTAAAAAGTGTTAATTTTATGATTCATATTAAGCACTTTTTGTTACTTGTTGGAAAAACCAAGAAATCATGAGAAAATACATTTTTATGTTCCTTGTGTCTTACTTAACCCAATTGTGCAGGAAAAGAATAAACAAGACAAGAATAAAAGAATGAAATCAAAAAGAAGAGCAAAGACCAACTCGCCACAACGAGATTTGCTGCCATAGCGGGAATGGAGTTCCAGAGAGCATGTTTTTGGAGATCAAAGCTTGGCACAGCGAGATATGCCGCCATAGCGGAAATGGAGTTCCAGAGAGTATGATTTTTGAGACCAAAGCTCGCCATGGCGAGAAACTCCTGCCTGGCGAGTTAAGGCGGTTTTGGATCAAGTGGATGATGACGTGGCAGAAACCCACTGACAAAGAAAGGTCATCTCGCCCGAGCGAGCAAATCCTGCCTGGCGAGAAAGCAAAATTATGCAGAATTATAAAAGCTCATTTCCTTCATTTCAGACATGATCTTATCACTTCCATAGAGAGAGAAAAGGGCGAAAATATCTGTTTTACATAGAGCAAGAGTGTGTGAGTGTGGATTCACTAAGAATCTTTGAGAAATCAATCTCTTAGCATGGATCTTCATCTTTTCTTCCACTTTTGTATGGTTATCATGACAATGATCAACTAAATCTCCTTTGTTGGGATTAGAGTTTCTTGATTAAGCTTAGATGTAATCTTTTGATCTTTTAAATATATGATTATAACAATTTACATGATATTGAGTTTATTCTTGCATTTCATTCTTATGTTTGATTTAATTGCTATTGCGAAATGCTTTTGAATCTAGGTTTAGAATACTCATCTATCAAAACAATGATTCTAGACATATGATTAATGTTTTGATAATCACACAAAGTATTGGAACTTAAAGCTTTCGGATCGATTAATAGATTGAGGAATCGTCGATTAAACTATACGATCGATCTCACAATATTATTTAGACATGAATGATATTGTTGAGTGATGCGTGATAATATCGGTAAAGAGCTAGAATCCGTATATGTGATCATTAGGTTATATTCGACGTTTGATCAATGAACTCTAATCCCAACTCTTTTACGTCTTATTACTCTCCGTTTTTATTCCCGTATTTTAGTTCACATAGTCCTACAACAAACAACCAATTAATCTTTAACTTAAAATGATAATCGATGTTGAACGGTTTATGATATCGCACTAGTCCCTGAGGAGACGATATAAAAATTCTTACTTTTGATTGATAGAAAAATACTACATCAGTCGCGTGCTCCAATGATGCCTCAAATATTGAGAAAATCATTTTAGAAACTAAACTATTTTTTTTTTGACAAATTAAAAACTAAACTATTAATATATTCTCTATGGATTCAATTAAAAGAAAATTAATTAGTTACATATAGACTAAGAAAAATAGTTATTCTCGTTTAATTATTGTCTGTATAATAAAAATAATTGCATTTTCTAAACTATCTTTTCTTTTCTTTTCATTTAATTTATATGAAACCATGTTTTGTTGAATGATATTTTAAGAATAATAACATTAAATAGAGAAAAGTTAATTGGATACTTATATTTTGGTCTATCAAACATGAAACTTTTTTACAAAGAACATTAGATAAGATTGTAAGAGATCTCATTCAGTTTAACTATAGGTTCTGTTTTAAATTCAACTTTGGAAATCTATCAATGTTAAATCTCTTGAAGAAGAGTTTAGTCATCCGACTCAAGAAATTAATCTTTACCGTTGCGAACATAGGTTATCTAGTACACACCGCAAAAACATGACTACTTTTTTATTTTTATCCGAGTCGAGACTACAAGGTAGGGTGTGTGGAAGTAAAATGAGATTGTAGGAAGCATCTCTCTAACAACATGGTTCTATACATTAACCCATAAGTCCAAATCACCTTAGTTTATAGTCCAAATCAACCTTTATCTGTGTATTTTCGCGCGTATTCGAACACACCCACCAAGTGTTTGATTATTTGCCTCACTCAACAAAGAACAAAACACTTCCTCATTCATGATCCATTACCACCATCATTCTAAACTCTGCTAAATCCCAATGAATTTGATTCCCATTTTTCGTGAATTCAACAAATCAACCTTCCATTTTCACATTCAAATTCGTTTCCATACACGTCGTCGTGACCCTTTTCCCACAAAAATCACTCACTACCTAAACCGTGCAAAACTCATCGATTCAATTCGTCTTTCACTACGTTCCAGTAACCCTAATTCCACACTCCCCAATCTATTAAACCACCGTTTATTCGACTCTTTCGTTCTCACTCACGCTCTTCGTTCTGCCCCTTGTGCAGATTCTGCACTTTCACTTATTCATACCATTGAGAATACAAAAAGTTCCAATTTTTCACATACCCAAAATACCCTTCATGCTCTTGCTACTGTGCTCGCAAAATCTGGTAAATTGGTTGAGCTCAAATCGCTTATTGATGATATCGAAAGTAAACGGTTTGGTAATGTTAAAATTAGTTTTATGAATTTAATGCAGTGGTATGCTGCAGCTAGGGATATTGATTCTGTTGTTAGGGTTTGGGATCAGTATAGAGTTGAAAGTAGAATAGTGTGTACTGAATCTTATAACATTGTTATGGCTCTTTATGTAGAAATGGGTAAGAATTCTGAGGCTGTTGGAATTTTTTGTAAGATGGTTGATGATGGGTCGGTTCCGAATTGTAGAAGTTATAGCATAATAATTGAACACCTTGTGAAATGTAGGAAGTTTTTGGAAGCTATTGAGGTTTTTAATTTGTTGCCTTTGATGAGGATTAAACGTACTTTGAAACAGTATTCGGTTCTAATTGAAGGTTTGGTTGGTAGTAAAATGTTTGATGAAGTTGGAGTTTTAGTTAATGAGATGCAAGTTGATGGAATATTACCTAGTCGAACGGTGAGTTTGTTATTGCAGCAGGTGAAGGATGAAGGAATTCTTAAGGATGTGGATGAATTGTTTGAAGGGATTTGCCCGGATGAAAGAATCAAGAGTGTAAGTTTTTCTATTGATAGCAGTGATGAGGATGAGAATGAGGACGAGGGTGGAAATGAGAATGAAGTTTCACAATGTGATCATGTAGATGGGATTCACTTAAAACCTTGGCTGGATCCGCGGTCTCTGGCTAGTGCGTTACAGAATTGGAGTCCTGATGAGGTATCAGCACTAGAGGGTGCAAAGTTCGTGTGGACAACTAGGTTGGTATGCAAGATACTTAGAAGTTTCAGGTCACCGGATACTGCATGGAATTTCTTCTGCTGGGTTGCTGATCAACCTGGATTTACTCATAATATATACACAGTGCAAAGAATCATGACCCTTCTAGCGCGACATGGACGTACTGAATTAGTTGATAGACTCATCTCGAAGATCAGAATAGAGGGAATGAGACTACCATTCAGTACCATAAGGTTAATCATTGAATTTTATGGGATTTCAAAAAATGCTGATGCTGCTCTGAAGGTTTTCAACGATGATCGAATACTTTGTGGGTTTATATCGAAAGTTAACTTGATGCTTCTGTATTCCTCTCTTTTAAGAACATTAACCAAGTGTGGAAGGGATTCCGATACCCTGGACATGCTTGATGAGATGATTTTAAATGGCATTTTCCCAGATATCCAAACATTTTCAGGTCTAATGCAGTATTTTTCACAACTTGGAGACATTAAAACCGTGCAGAAACTCTTTTCAATGGTCAGACAGAGCGGTTTCAAGCCAGACGCGTATCTGTATAAGGTCCTGATAGAAGGTTATTGTAAGTCAACAAGAGCTGCACTGGCTTGGAGACTATTTGAAGATATGAGGAATTCTGGCTCCATACCTGATTCTGCCACCAAAGAGTTGCTAGTGAAGAGCCTCTGGAAAGAAGGGAGACGGAGAGAGGCTGCAGCTGTTGAAGAGAGCTGCGAGGAAGTAAATGTGGTCCTTCCACTTGCATTACCTGGTCATGTATGGACTGTCAGCTCTGCAGATCTCACAAAAGTCTATAACATTTATTCAAATAGTTTTGTTTCAAAGGGTGCCTAGAGTTATCCATTGGGCTATATGATAGAGGTGTACTTCTCCATGCATGAAATATAAGCACAAAGTAACAAGCGGAAAACAATAACCAAGTTCCTTAAACTGTGATTTATTTTGGGAGGGGTTGCAAAAAAGTTTTAAGGTGCAGTAATTTTTTGAGTTTTGAGAATGTATTATTGGCAGGACATGAGTTGATGCTCAGGAATTAGCTCTTGTTCTGATGGATATCGATCCTTCATTGTATTCACTTGGTCAAGTGCAAGAAATCATCTTTGCACAATCATATAATGAATGGACCTTTGGTTGATGTGTTGAGAGCTACGATCAGTCCTCTGCTGACTTCTGCAACTTGAGGGGAATCTAATGATTGTCTTATTGCAATTAACAATTCCTTCTAATTTTCTTACAAAAAGAGTTGGTTACAAAATCTCATCTAATATATTGTTTTGAGTTCCTCTTTTTTTTTTTTTTTTTGTTGGTGTAAAAGGATATATCTGTTCGCAACTCTGAAGATTAATCCCTCGAATAGGGTTGGATAACATGAACGACAAAGTTGTTTCTTAAGAGTTTTAACACCGTTATATTCTTATGGCAGAATTCGAACTCGAACCCACTGGTTAAGCTAGAAGTAAGAAGAGACCCATGCTATGCCTAAAAAAAAGTGACCCATGTCATCTCATTCAATCGTTCTTGGCTTGTTTTCGGTTTAGATGAATATGTACAAAAAGCTAGACTCAAGCAAAGGAGAGTAGGTAAGAAGGGCATCTTATTATTTTTAATATATTAGATGTCTAGCTTATGTGGCGATGTAAACACTGTTTCTATCCGAATTAGCTATGTACCAGAAATAGGGAACAAATAATATAAATGGTGAGTTTGTCAATGTGTTTTAATATATTGAAACCTATGTAACTGGAAGTGTCAACATTGTAAGCTGTTCATTGCCTGTATTATATTATAATTGCATATATATAATGGCATTAGCCTTTGTTAAACGTTAAACCATATCTTTTGCTTGTTTGCCCCTTAACATTTTGGTAAAGGCATCAAGTTAGATGGTCATTAGGTACCAGCCAGCTAGCTGACATCGTGTATGGACACCAAATTGGGTTATAATACCATATTATTCTTACCATCTTTATTATATTCTGCGCATGATTTCATACTTGTTTGGGATTTGCCAACAGTGTCTAAGATTTGAAAAAGAAAAATAGTAGAACTAATGACAGAGACATAAGCATATATTTTTAATATCAAACCAAAAGATACTTGATGTCAAAAGAAGAGATAAATATAAAGTTAGAAAACAAGTCTTGGTTGTTACTTGCCATAATAAACTCTCTTCCCCTCATAATTTGCATTTCCTCACAACTTCACAACATGTCTGCCTTCTTTCTTCCCTCTAATTCTCATGCTCTTTTTCTTGTACTCATGTTGTTTTTTCTCACTAATATCTCAGCTCAACCACTATATATCAGTGAAACAAACTTTACATGCCCTGTGGATTCACCTCCTTCATGTGAAACCTATGTAGCATACAGAGCTCAGTCTCCAAGTTTTTTGAGCCTATCTAACATATCTGATATTTTTAATTTGAGTCCTTTACGCATTGCAAAAGCCAGTAACATAGAAGCCGAGGATAACAAGCTGATTCCAGACCAACTCTTACTAGTACCTGTAACTTGTGGTTGCGCTAAAAATCACTCTTTCGCGAATATCACCTACTCAATCAAGCAAGGTGACAACTTCTTCATACTTTCAATCACTTCATACCAGAATCTCACCAATTATCTTGAATTTAAAAATTTCAACCCCAATCTAAGTCCAACTCTATTGCCACTAGACACCAAAGTTTCAGTCCCTTTATTCTGCAAGTGCCCTTCAAAGAATCAATTGAACAAAGGAATAAAGTATCTTATTACTTATGTGTGGCAGGATAATGATAATGTTACCCTTGTTAGTTCAAAGTTTGGTGCATCACCAGTTGAAATATTAGCTGAAAACAATCATAACTTCACTGCTTCAACCAACCGTTCAGTTTTGATCCCTGTGACAAGTTTACCAAAACTTGATCAACCATCTTCAAATGGAAGAAAAAGCAGCAGTCAAAAACTGCCTCTTATAATTGGTATTAGCCTAGGAAGTGCTTTTTTCATTTTAGTTTTAACACTATCTCTTGTGTACGTATATTGTCTCAAAATGAAGAGATTGAATAGAAGTACTTCATCGTCCGAGACTGCAGATAAGTTACTTTCAGGTGTTTCAGGTTATGTAAGCAAGCCAACAATGTATGAAATTGATGCGATCATGGAAGGTACAACGAATCTGAGTGAGAATTGTAAGATTGGTGAATCAGTTTACAAGGCTAATATAGATGGTAGAGTTTTAGCAGTGAAAAAAATCAAAAAAGATGCTTCTGAGGAGCTAAAAATTCTGCAGAAGGTAAACCATGGAAATCTTGTGAAACTAATGGGTGTGTCTTCTGACAATGATGGAAACTGTTTTCTGGTCTATGAGTATGCTGAAAATGGATCACTTGAAGAGTGGTTGTTCTCGGAATCTTCGAAAACTTCGAACTCGTTGGTTTCGCTTACATGGTCTCAGAGAATAACCATAGCAGTGGATGTTGCAATTGGTCTGCAATACATGCATGAACATACTTATCCAAGAATAATCCACAGAGACATCACAACAAGTAATATCCTTCTTGACTCAAATTTTAAGGCGAAGATAGCGAATTTCGGGATGGCTAGAACTTCAACCAACTCGATGATGCCGAAAATTGATGTTTTCGCTTTTGGGGTGGTTCTAATAGAGTTGTTAACTGGTAAGAAAGCCATGACAACTAAAGAAAATGGCGAGGTTTTTATTTTGTGGAAGGATTTTTGGAAGATTTTTGATCTTGAAGGGAATAGAGAAGAGAGGCTAAGAAAATGGATGGATCCTAAGTTAGAGAGTTTTTATCCTATAGATAATGCTCTAAGTTTGGCTTCTTTGGCAGTGAATTGCACTGCTGATAAATCATTGTCTAGACCAACCATTGCAGAAATTGTTCTTTGTCTTTCTCTTCTCAACCAACCATCATCTGAACCAATGTTAGAAAGATCCTTGACATCTGGTTTAGATGCTGAAGCTACTCATGTTGTTACTTCTGTAATAGCTCGTTAATCAAGTGAAGGTAATACTGATTCAGTTTGTCATATTCAAGATGGTACTACTTTGTTCACATGATGAGAACATCTTTATGATTGGACTTAAGTATATGGTTAGTTTATTTAGGGAAGTGTTCTAAATTTCATTTTTCCATCTATTATTATTCTTTAATGCATATGCATGAATTTTGGTAAAGTGAATTGTAAGCTGCTATTGAACTCAATAAATTTGCTTATTTTACATGTTAATGGTGATGTAAGTTTTCAGATTTTGAATCATGAATCTCCTACTTAAAACTCTTCATGTCCTTTAACTCATCAACCGAACTACCTTCATGATGAAATACTTTGGCACCGGATGCATAAGTTTATGTTTCTTACCTCATAATAATATTGTTTAAAGATAGAACATTGGATTATGTTTATCTAACTCATCCTCATTAGAAATATTTTTTTATATGGTAATTATGTTATTTTCACGAAATATCCACTAACTTTGTCGATAATTAATCTCCACAACAGAATATTACTGATCACCTTTAGTGGGTCTCCCATTTCAACCACATTTTTTTCATCCACAAGACTCGAATTTGAGACCTTACTTAAAAGATCCGAGTTCAGTTCCACTCGAACCAATGTGATTTGGTCCTCATTATAATATGACAATACCTCTACTATGGTCATCTTAATTGTTATTTTACCTTTTTGGGTAGAATTAATTGGTATTTTTTACCATTATCCTTTTTATCATTAAAGTACAATTATTCCAATCATACTCTATTGTGACCATCATCTTTATTTCTTGTTACAACACAAGACATAAGTGCGTATGAATATTGAAGCATAATGAAAGATTAGCATTTTGCAATATAGCATTTGGAAACAACGTTTTTGGCTATGATATCTTATCTTTGCAATTGAATTATTTTAAAAGAGACACATTTGTAAGTGTATATACAAGTCAGCTGTGCCTTATTTTCTCCATCCTTTTTTGGGATAGATGGATATTCATGTAACGCTAAAGGCATTTAATTAAACATACTATATAGTATATACTATAATCATTACAAAGTCGTCTTTGATGTTTCAATAATTGATGAAGGTACCTACATCTTCCTAAAAAATACCAAGTACCCTTGATGGTTGAGTTGACAAACCACGTCTATATATGTAGAGAATCTTTCATGAGAATCAAAACTTCATTGACCTTCTGCTAAAAGACAAAGGGATTGAAATTTGAAACTTGGAAGTGATGAATCAATATGATACTCCCTCTGTTTCAAAATACATGTCCAAGTCAACCACTTCACATATGTCAATGCACAATTTTGACCGTTAATATCTTTAATTATCTAAAGTAAAAAATTATAAAAATTTAATATTTTGAAAATATTTGTCGAGACAAATCAAACAACATCTTACATGCTAATATTTGTATTTATACATTAGTAAAAAAGTATGGTCAAAGTAAGTCAAGTGAATAGTGCACATTGCAAAAATTGGACATGTATTTTGAAACGGAGGGAGTATGATAAAGGAATTTGATGTGCCATTCATTATTGATCATAACGATATTATTAGCTCTAACTCACAATTATCCAAATTTATTTATTCTTCACTTACTCTCATCATCTTGAAATTTAATTAAACACCTAATGTATGTCAATATATTTGTTCTTAAAAATATATATAATCTTTACAATACAAAATAATTAAATGAATTTGTTTGTTTAGAAAATAATAATTTGGTCAGGTGTTTGTTTAAATTTTAAGCACAATATTAATAAATCAAAATGAACACATTAGTTATTCAAAAAAATATGTATTCATTATGCTATTCAATACTTCGCTAACCAAAATATGTTTTTGAATGGCTAACAAAAAATTGTTAACGTCAATATATATAAACACTTACACCAATCTACATAATTATGAACTTTATATATATATATATATATATATATATATATATATATTATAATATACTTTTTTTTTATAAAACGATTAATAAATTATTGATCAATATTATGCTTTTTTAATGTTAACAAAAAAAATTGACAATTATGTTATACCAAATAGGCAAATAATACTCCGTCCTCGTGAGCTTAGGTCAGTTGGTTGAGACAATGCATAAAATATGCAATATGCAAGGTCCGGGGTTCGATTCCCGGCCACCACCACAAAAAAAAGGCAAATAATACTCAATATATACTCAATATATATTTATTTATGATAAACTATATATTTATGATAAACAAACTATATCTATTTATCTTAATTCTATGATAAACTATTTCTATTTATCTATTTATGATATGTTGAATTTTCTAAAAGATTTCAAATCTGAATCATGGATGTATGATGGACAAGAAAATTGAAACTAATAAATAAACGTAAAAAAAAATAAACACGGACATTTCAACTATGTTGGTATTCTAGCAAACAATAATCATTTACAATATTTTTTTTGAGTGAATAATCATTTGCAATATACCATTAAATATATTGAAATGTTGAATTTTTTAAAAGATTTCAAATCCGAATCATGGATGTATGATGGACAAGAAAATTGAAACTAATAAATAAACGTAAAAAAAATAAACACGGACATTTCAACTATGTTGGTATTCTAGCAAACAATAATCATTTACAATATTTTTTTTTTTGAGTGAATAATCATTTGCAATATACCATTAAATATATTGAAAAATAGAAAAATGAAATAAAGAGGTCGGACATAAGAAATGACAAATCTATATTAAATGAAATGGGAGGGAAATTGCCCCATAAATTGTGTTACTTTGACATATTTGTCAAAAATTTATTTTGCATCCACAAATGGATGTTGCCCTCAATGACTTCTAGAGAAATCCTTAGGTGTTAAGAATCATGATCCTACCTCTTCATTCATTACTAGGAATTATAATACTGATAGTGGAGGACATAGTGGAGGATAAGGTACAACTATCAAGCAATTTATTATATCCATGACAGCTCATGGTATTATAGTGGAGGACATAGTGGACACTAGTTTAATAAGCACATTACATAGTGGACACTAGTTTATTAAACATATTATCATTCCCTCATGTATAAAATGATAGCATCTGTATACTCAAAATATCAATATAATAACAGAAGCAATTATCTTCTTTTACATGGTACCAGAGCGTTGAACCTCTATAGCTCAAATACCCTTTTTTTTCTCTCCATAGTTTCTATCATGGCAGAACATGATGAAACCTTAGAAACTCCCAAAGCCTCTACAAATAAGAGCCTTACCAACAAATATGATGATCCAAGCGATCCACTATATCTCCATCACTCAGACCAACCAGGTTTGGTTCTTGTGACTCAACAATTGTCACAGAGCAATTATCCTCTTTGGAGCCATGCCATGCTCATGGCTCTCACCACCAAGAACAAGGATGGATTTGTGGATGGATCCATAAAGAAGCCACCAACAACGTCTTCCAAGGAGTACAAGCAATGGATCCGCTGCAATCTACTTGTCAAGGGGTGGATTCTCAACACTATTTCACCTAACATTGCTCAAAGTGTAATGTATAATGATGATGCCTCCAAGATCTGGAGTGAATTGAAAGAACGTTTCTCTCATGCAAACAACGTGCATCTCTTCCACATTGAACAAGAGATTCACGAGTGCAATCAAGGAGACATGAGCATTGGTGATTACTACACCAAATTAAAGGGATTGTGGGATGCACGTGATGCTCTCAGTCCTCTTCCACTCAGTGATGGTAACGTGTCAAAGAAATTGAAGGAGTATCAACAAACTCAACACACCATTCAGTTTCTGATGAAACTCAACCCGGTTTATGCTGCAGCTCGAGGACAAATTTTACTCATGGATCCATTGCCCCCCGTGAATAAGGTATTTTCTCTCATTATTCAAGATGAAAAACAACGTGACATTTCTTCACAAGTAACATCAGATGCAGTAGCTTTTGCTGTCAGAAATGAGCGACCAAATTCCAACAGGAATTATCAACCAAAGTATCCACACCTCAAATGTGATTGCTGCAACCTTGCTGGACACACCGCTGAAAATTGTCGCCAACATCTTAAATGTGATCATTGTGGCTACAAGGGTCATACCATTGACATTTGTCGCAAGCTCAAGCGAGAAAATGTTCAAGGGGATAAGAAAGGTTCATCATATTCCCTTTCTAGAGCTAATCATGTGAATTCCAAATCTGACAAAGCTGAGACAACTCCATCATACAACCTGACTGCAGATCAATACCATAATCTACTTGAACTCATTAATCGGACAAAATCGGTTAGTGTTGCCAACCAAGTGTCGACAATGAACAACCTTTCAGGTATCGCTCCTAAATCTCCCACATATGGTAAGAATATTAGATGGATATTTGATACAGGAGCCACTGATCACATGACTTGTTCGTCTCAATTCTTCACCACTAGCAGTCCTGTTACTAATCGTTATGTCTATTTACCCAATCATGCCCTTGCTCAAGTCACACATATAGGGACAATACATTTTTCTAAAAGCCTCATACTTTATAATGTGCTTTGTGTCCCTTCCTTTGAATTAAATTTAATATCTGTGGCTAAATTAAATCAAACATCTTCCTGTCATGCAACTTTTACCAACAACCTTTGTTTTGTGCAGGACCAACATTCGGGGAAGACGATTGGGACGGGAATTGAGGAAGCTGGACTTTACTACTTAGATACGTCGAAGTTTGTTGGGTGTAGTTTGTTTGCTGCCATGGTAACTTCAACCAATCCTCATCTTTGGCACCAACGACTTGGTCACCCATCCAATAAAAGCATGCATGCAATCTCTTTGTGTTATGAATTTGTAAAATTTCATTCTATCAATGATTGTTCCATTTGTCCACTTGCTAAACAAACTAGAAAACCATTTTCCACTAGTTCTATCAAGACAAAATCTTGTTTTGAGTTAATTCATGTTGATATTTGGGGTGGTTATCATGTTTCAACTTTGAAAGGGGCAAAATATTTCCTCACTATAGTAGATGATTTTTCTCGATGCACATGGGTTTATCTTTTACATACAAAATCTGAAGCTAGAAATCATTTACTTACATTTATAAATCTAGTTGAAACCCAATTTGAATCCCACATTAAAATCATTCGTAGTGACAATGGATTAGAATTCTCCATCCCAAACACATATCATGATAAAGGAATTATACATCAAACTAGTTGTGTCTCAACCCCACAACAGAATGGCATTGTTGAACGAAAACATCGTCATCTTCTTAATGTAGCTCGTGCCTTACTTTTCCAAGCCAACCTTCCTAAAACCTTCTGGGGTGACGCTATCCTTACTGCCGCTTACCTAATCAATCGCACCGCCACACCCATTCTTCAAGGCAAGACACCTTTTGAGATACTATTCCACAAACCACCGAATTATCACCACTTACGGGTTTTTGGTTGTCTATGCTTTGCCTCCACCCATCATCACAAACCATCAAAGTTTGACACACGTTCTGTTCGCTGTATTTTCCTCGGTTATCCTTTTGGTACCAAAGGTTATCGGGTATATGATCTAGCCACCGGGAAAATTTTTATTTCTCGAGATGTCATATTTCATGAGCACATATTTCCATATACTTCCGCTGCCACCCTGTCTAATCCTTTAACACATCAAGTTCCTATTGCCACTACTGTACCTCATGTTGCTATACCACCCTTTCCTTCCTCATCACCATTAGTATTGGATGACCAACAACAAACACCACCTATTGTGGTGCCCACAACAACACCTCCAGAAACAATCACTCCAGAAACAATCACTCCAGAAACGTACACTTCAGATGCCGCAACGTCCGATTCTGCAATCTTGACATTACCAGAAGCACCTCATAATACCCCACTTCCTGCTCCTATGCCTAAACGAACGATACAAGCACCCAGCTACCTTCAACAGTATCATGTAGAAGTGTCCTTGCCTACTCGTTCCTTACCATCGTCTCACTCGGTGTTGGCTGCTCCTAAAGGTATTCCTCATCCCTTGTCTCATGTTCTTAATTATGATAGACTTTCTGCTGTCCATCGTGCTTTCACCACTTGCATATCAGCTGTCAAAGAACCTACCTCCTTTCACCAGGCAGTCAAGGATCCAAAGTGGCGTCTTGCTATGGACGAAGAACTTTCTGCTCTCCATGATAACAACACTTGGTCTCTCCAAGATTTGCCTCCAAACAAGAATCCAGTGGGTTGCAAATGGATTTACAAAATCAAATTCAATCCAGATGGAACCGTTGAGCGCTACAAGGCTCGCTTAGTTGCAAAAGGGTACAGTCAGGTTGAAGGTTTTGATTATCGTGAAACATTTGCCCCAGTTGCAAAGCTTGTTACTGTTCGGTTACTACTTGCTGTTGCATCATCCATGAATTGGCATCTTCGACAATTAGATGTCAATAATGCTTTCCTCCATGGTGATCTCGAGGAAGAAGTATACATGTCATTACCTCCCGGTTACGGAAGAAAGGGGGAGACACGTGTTTGCAAGCTTCACAAGTCTTTGTATGGGCTAAAGCAAGCCTCACGTCAATGGTTTATCAAATTGTCCAAAGTACTCGTTCTTGCCGGTTTTGCACAATCAAAATCAGATCACTCCTTATTTGTTAGACGCCATGAAACTAACTTTACCGCTCTCCTTGTTTACGTCGATGACATAATTTTGGCAGGAAATAATCTCCAAGAAATCAAGAGAATTAAAGCTCATCTCATGGAGCAATTCAAGCTAAAGGATCTCGGTAACTTGAAATATTTTTTGGGCATAGAGGTATCTCGATCCAAACAAGGAATCGCACTTTCACAAAGAAAATATGCACTTGAAATCTTGGAGGACATGGGATATTTGGCAGTAAAGCCAGCCAATTCTCCAATGGAGCAGAATTTGTCTCTTAGCAAAACAGATGGTGATTTCATTGCTGAACCATCTTCTTACCGAAGGCTTGTTGGGAGATTAATCTATTTGACCATTACAAGGCCAGATTTGGTGTATCCTGTTCACATCCTCAGTCAATTCATGGACAAGCCTCGCATTCCACACTTAGAAGCTTCACAACGGATACTACGCTATATCAAGAAAACTCCTGGACAAGGCATTTTTTTTCCATCCACAAGTTCATTGTAGTTGAATGCTTATTGTGATGCAGATTGGGCTCGATGTCGAGACACACGCAGGTCAACTTCAGGTTATTGTGTTTTTATTGGAAATTCCTTAATTTCTTGGAAAACAAAGAAGCAAGTCACTGTATCCCGCTCAAGTGCAGAGGCGGAATATCGTTCCATGGCATCTGTTTGTTGTGAGATCACTTGGCTACGAAGTGTTCTATATGATCTTGGCATAGAGCATCGACAACCGGTTAAATTATTTTGTGATAATCAAGCCGCTCTACATATAGCCTCAAATCCGGTATTTCATGAACGGACAAAACACATAGAAATAGATTGTCACCTTGTTCGCGAAAAGGTTCAAGCCGGAGTAGTCAAAACTTACCATATTTCAACATCAGAACAGCCAGCAGATGTTTTCACTAAAGCATTGAGCGTTCCACAATTTTCCAACCTTATCAACAAGTTAGGAATGATCAATATCTATTCCAACTTGAGGGGGAGTGTTAAGAATCATGATCCTACCTCTTCATTCATTACTAGGAATTATAATACTGATAGTGGAGGACATAGTGGAGGATAAGGTACAACTATCAAGCAATTTATTATATCCATGACAGCTCATGGTATTATAGTGGAGGACATAGTGGACACTAGTTTAATAAGCACATTACATAGTGGACACTAGTTTATTAAACATATTATCATTCCCTCATGTATAAAATGATAGCATCTGTATACTCAAAATATCAATATAATAACAGAAGCAATTATCTTCTTTTACATTAGGTGCAAACAAACATAACATGTCATAGTTTAGAAACAACCAATCAAAAAAATTTATTCAATTTAATTAAATAAAAACAAAAATTAAAATTGGCACGTTCTCTTTCAATGTTTTTACTTTTCTCTTTGAATGTGTCTTTCTCTATGATCAATTCTTCATACCAAAAGTACATGTATTTGATTAAATACAAAAACCAAAGAAATTGGGAAACCCTTATGAAGGATGCACACAACACAAGTGTAGTTGCAGAAGAAAAGACCCAACATCAATGGCCTTCATGCGGGAGATTGAATGGAGAAGAATGAAACTTTAGGTGATGGGCAATTGGAAAACATTTTGGATGTCGATAAGAATTGGATTTGTTTAAATAAGAAAGTTAAAATTAAGGATATTGTCCGAGGAAGAAGGAACAAACACATGATGTAATTTAGAGAAAAGAAGGAAGAATTCTAAAACAACATTGTTGCTGTGTTTTTGTTTCCAAAGAGACGGTGAGAGAAGAATAGAGAGAACATGTCTATTTTATTTTAGTTTTTATTTTATTGAATTGAACAAAAAAATTTGATTGGTTGTTTCTAAACTATGACGTGTTATGTTTGTTTTCACCTAAGAATTTCTCTGACTTCTAAAAATGTCACTTAAATTAACTTTGGCAAATGTTAACATGTGTCTCAATGGCATATGTTAAGGAATTTAAAATAGAAATAATTGTCTTAAAAGTTGTGCATTCAACTTTTTAAAGTCAAAGTTTTGTTCTTTTCTATAAAAAAAATTTAGTTTTGGATTCCTTAACTTGTGCCCTAAGGCACAAGTTAACAAGACCCATTAACTTTTTGTAGATATTTTAGTATCAACTACTAGACGAGAGATGAGATGAATAAATAGAAAATTGCACTTTTCCCAACAAAAAACACTCACTCCCATACAAACTGATCAAAATACCCTCGCGTGAGTTAACTCATGCAGGTGTTAAACACAACATGAATTAAGTCACGTTTGCTACGCACGTGAGTTAAATCACGCATGTTATAACCTCAGCGTGAGTTAACTCATGTAGGTTATAACCCCAGCGTGAGTTAAGTCATGTAGGTTATATTTCACTTTACCGAGTGTGAGTTAACTCACGCAAAGGTATTTTGGTCAGTTTGTTTTGAAGTGAGCGTTTTTTGTTGGGAGAATAGCAATTTTCAAATAAATATGTACCTTTGGAGTAAAATGAAAGGCCCAAATTAAAAGCTCCATTTAAGTTTCATGTGCTACTCTTTTCTTTAGACGCACCTCCATACTTTCCTCCCCACCCATTCTCCTTCATATTCTCTCTCTTTCCTAACTTTTCCTGCTCCCTAATTCTCCCTAGCTAGTACTTCCTCCCAACAATTTGGTATACATTTACCGTTAATTTCATATTCGTCTTCATGATAAACGAGTAATTGAAATATTTGTTTATTTGATTCTTTATTTATTAAACTACTCGCTTCATGTGTGTGACAAATTTTATATGCAGTTACAAATTTTTGTTTTCTTCTTTTTCATCTCTAATATTAGCAAGTTACCAACCCTTAAGAGTGTTTGTTTTGGAGATTACAATCTTATTCCTGCAAAATCTATGATAGGAATAAAATATTAGAGTTAAGAGATTGAAACTCTGAAATATGAAAAATAGATTGAATTTTTTTTTTGGAAAATAGATTATATTTGATATATTTTGAATTTCACTTGGTCAAAAAGAATAACCAAATCCAATAGGAGATGATTTAAAATAAATGATCAAGAGTTGCTAACCACGTAGCCTTCAGAAACTCCTCTCGATGAACCCTAATCTCAAACAAGCCCTTAGTCTCGTAAAAATATTAATATGTTATTGACTATATTTTATGAGAATTTCTTTTTGGCCACCTCAATATCTCTTAGACCTCCTAAAATTCCGTTTTTACCCTAATATATATGTTCAGTAGATATGTCCCGGAGAGTTAGAGAGTTATCTCCCTGATGACTACTTTATATGACAACACAACGAGCAAACTGTCAATACATTATTTTGGCGTTTCAAAGTTTTTAAACCACCCCATTTGCTCTCCAACCATACTTTTCATACAATTCTTATTGTTAAGCTATGTAATTTGTTTGGTTATATTTGGTTTAAGTAATTTGTGACAAAATATTTATACTTTTTTTAAGTTATTTGTTTACTGTTATGAATATTAGTGGATGTCCACATTCTTGATCTTCCAAGTTCTATAACTCCACATTCTTGATCTTCCAAGTTCTATAACTCCCACTAGTGGAAAGAATTGTTAGTGCTCTTGATTGCATGTGAACATTCACTTGCTTATTTGTATCCTATAAATAGGACTTATGTTTTGATGTAAAGACACACTTGAGAAGCAATACAATATACTCCCTTGTTCTCTATTCATCCTTTTCTCTCTACTTTTCTATGTTGTTCAATATCTTGCAACACTTTAAATGAATTATTCATAACATGTTATCAACACGAAACTCTATTCTCTATTCATCCTTTTCTCTCTACTTTTCTATGTTGTTCAATATCTTGCAACACTTTAAATGAATTATTCATAACATGTTATCAGCACGAAACTCTACCGGAGAAATGGCTTAATTATCTTGGAGGCTATGTAACATCCCAGACTGCTTTTAGGATTGCCGACTAACCCCACAAACCAACACGAGTCTGTTCAGCATGCTTTGTCCTCACTCACATGCTTACCGGGAAACTTCCCGGTAGGTCACCCATCCTAGTACTACTCCAAGCCAAGCACGCTTAACTGTGGAGTTCTTATGGAATGGGCTACCGAAAAGAAGATGCATCTTGTTGATATGGGTAGTACCTAACAATTCCTATAAGCCTTCCTTCAACCATGTAGTCCCATACCTACACGGCCTCCGGATCCCTCTCATTCCGATGTGATTCAGTTCCTCTTATTAACGTGGGGTCATCCTTACGGATAGTGCCCGTTCCAACTGGCGGGAACCTTTCGTATCCAACTGACGGGATATCGAAAGCCACGTTGTGGGTGTTACATGCCCACCAGCTTCCGTCTGGTTCGTCCCCAAACCACACCGTACTGGGAGAGGTCTGCTCTGATACCAAGTGTAACATCCCAGACTGCTTTTAGGATTGCCGACTAACCCCACAAACCAACACGAGTCTGTTCAGCATGCTTTGTCCTCACTCACATGCTTACCGGGAAACTTCCCGGTAGGTCACCCATCCTAGTACTACTCCAAGCCAAGCACGCTTAACTGTGGAGTTCTTATGGAATGGGCTACCGAAAAGAAGATGCATCTTGTTGATATGGGTAGTACCTAACAATTCTTATAAGCCTTCCTTCAACCATGTAGTCCCATACCTACACGGCCTCCGGATCCCTCTCATTCCGATGTGATTCGGTTCCTCTTATTAACGTGGGGTTACCTTACGGATAGTGCCCGTTCCAACTGGCGGGAACCTTTCGTATCCAACTGGCGGGATATCGAAAGCCACGTTGTGGGTGTTACATGCCCACCAGCTTCCGTCTGGTTCGTCCCCAAACCACACCGTACTGGGAGAGGTCTGCTCTGATACCAAGTGTAACATCCCAGACTGCTTTTAGGATTGCCGACTAACCCCACAAACCAACACGAGTCTGTTCAGCATGCTTTGTCCTCACTCACATGCTTACCGGGAAACTTCCCGGTAGGTCACCCATAGGGATGTCAATGGGTATCCATGGGTACGGGTAGTATGATATCCGTCCCCGCCCCGTTGGATAATTATGGTACCCGTGCCCGTCCCCATACCCGTGCGGGTATCTCTATACGGGTAATCCACGGGTATTTAGATACCCACGGATATTCGCGGGTACCCAATGGATATTTGATTAATTTTTTTGTACAAAAAAAAATACTTTTTTAATTACCTACAAACTTTAACTTTTAAAGATCCATACCTAACATATTCAATTCAAATTTCATGATTCATATCATAATTCAACAAAAATCATGATTATTACATAATCCTTAGCAAATTCATCATACCATAATGCATATGATTCTTATATAATCCATACAAATTATTAAAGTAAAATAAAAGGATAAAAACATCCAACATCCAAAAAGCATAAAAACCTCCAAATAAAAGATAGAAAAGACTAAAATCAAAATAAACATCCAAAAATTCATATGCATTCCAAGCTATTTTATATATACACATGGATAATTTAGTAATTTAATTGATTTATTAACGGGTACGGATACCCGCGGGTACGGATATCATCGAATCCATGTCTGTGTCCATAAAGTAAGGGGTAGTTAAATACCCGTTTATTATACCC
The DNA here is from genome assembly GCF_051527215.1 of Medicago sativa. Taxonomy (NCBI): domain Eukaryota; kingdom Viridiplantae; phylum Streptophyta; class Magnoliopsida; order Fabales; family Fabaceae; genus Medicago; species Medicago sativa. The sequence continues at coordinate 10,460,053 of NC_140753.1, forward strand.
GCGGGTACCCATTTAGCTACCCGCCCTGTGTCCATGACGGATTTTATCCACGGATACCCGCGGACACGGATTTTTTTGCCACCCCTAGTCACCCATCCTAGTACTACTCCAAGCCAAACACGCTTAACTGTGGAGTTCTTATGGAATGGGCTACCGAAAAGAAGATGCATCTTGTTGATATGGGTAGTACCTAACAATTCTTATAAGTCTTCCTTCAACCATGTAGTCCCATACCTACACGGCCTCCGGATCCCTCTCATTCCGATGTGATTCGGTTCCTCTTATTAACGTGGGGTCATCCTTACGGATAGTGCCCGTTCCAGCTGGCGGGAACCTTTCGTATCCAACTGACGGGATATCGAAAGCCACGTTGTGGGTGTTACATTTGTAGAATTCTAACCAAGAAACAAGCTTCATAAACATTCATCCTCCCTCCAAGTTATATCAAATCGCCCCTCTCCCACAAGTTCCATAATCTTCATTTTTCATCCAAATTTCATGGGGATCATCATGTATCTTTGTTTTGGAGTACTCATGAAGGATCAATTACTAGGAAAGTATCAAAAAAAAACTCATTCTCTCTTCTTTTTCCAAGCTAGCCGCACCACACACACACCACACTCATAAACACCTATTGATGGAATTTATTAAATTCAAGCTTTGGTGTAGGTTGTAAGTGTAATCTGAAGTTGATTATGTGATGTAATGGTCCTTAGGAGCATGATGTGAAGGAAATCAGAAATTAGGAGCATTGGTGTGATAATTTGGGACTTAAAGTGTGTAAGTTGTTCCCATAAGCTACTATAAGTGTTTATTGAGTGTAGCATATTGGAAATTTTGTACTTTTGGCTTAGGAGATGTGTATAGATGTTTGGTTTGATTCTGGAAAATTTGAATTGAAATTAAATTTTCTAAAAGGTCATAAGCTGTCAGTTAAGCTATTTTGGGGATTATGCCTTAAATGATTAATTTGTGGGGTTAGTCGGCAATCCTAAAAAGCAGTCTGGGATGTTACAGGCTATATTCCTATAAATTTTCTTCTTCTTATTATCTTTGAACTAATTAATCTAATTCATATGATCATGATATCATGTTCTTTTTCGTTGTTTTTATTTTTTTGTTTGTTTGATTGAATTACATAGGTTGATCATGATCCAGTCATAAACAAGAGCAATGGATTCACAATTGTTATAATGAAAGATGTTGAAGAAGCTAAATAAGAAATTTAAATGTATGATGGTTTTGGAACTGAGAAAGAAAGTAAAGAAGAAGAAAAAAAAGGGCGTCCAAGCAGATTGAAAATATACAGGTTAAGATGTTTTGATCTCATTCATTCATATGATTCTTAAAGTTTTATAACGTAGTGGTAGATGTGTGACTCACATTCATTCTTCAATTAATTAGCTTTTCAATTGTTGGCTTACATCTATGACTTAATGGTAGAACATATAAAGTTTAACTGTTTAAGAATGCATGAGATTAAAACTTCTTAAAATTTATAAGGTATTCTCGTTACTTTCTTTTATGATTCTTTGTTGAGGTTGCTCATCAAATGATATTTGGTTTTATTGGATGATATTTTTCTTGATCCATATTGGTATAATGTAAGAAAATTTTCATTCTTCGTTCATACTATACTCATACTAAACAGTTTGATTGAATCCTTTAAACCTCTATAATATTGGTTTAGTATGTGAAAATTTCGTACTATAATATTGTTTGTTGTATAGCTACTTATTGGTTGATGGTCTTGATTGTTGTGTGCATCTCTATCACAATTATATATTTTATCACAATTTCTTAATTAGTCTAGAATCATATGTGAAATTATTTTTCAAGTTTAACTTGATTGTATTTGTTTGGCCAATTTTTTCTTATTCATAATTATGGTTAATTTGATTGATCTATGCTTATATTTTTGCATATAATTTTTGTTGAGAAAGTTTCTATGACTTGTATGGTTATCATATATTTCTTTGTTTATTCTTGTCAAATTTTGAAATAATTTAATATGAAGTATCCCTGAAGGATTGCGTAAAGAATGAATTGTTCATGATTATTATATAAATCATGTGTAATATAGTTTCTGAAGAACTAATTATTTTAAATATTAAAGCATCCTCGAAGGTTTGCTCAAATAATGAATTTGTCTTAACCATTCTTTATGAATATTGGCGGTGTAATTCTTGAAGAGCTAATAATTTAATATTAAGTATCCCTGAAGGATTGTGCAAGGAAAGAATTTTTCTTGATCAATATGAAGATCACATGTAATATAGTTCTTGAAGAACTAATTTTCTTGTAATATTAAAGAATGTTTGAAGGATCGCTCAAACAACGAATTTTCTCGACTTTATAAAGATTTGAGAGATAGGATAATATGGTTCTAGAAGAACTGATTTAACATCAAGCGTTCGTGAAAAATTGCACAATAAAAATATTGTGATTCTCCTTTGTCATTATCGATTGAGGTTTGTGGATGAGTTCTCGAAGAACTAGATCTTTGTTCACGATTGAAATATATAAGATCTATTTGACCTTAGTATAAGTTATACAAAAGAAATTAAAGAAAAATTATTTATGCCCCTTGAGATGTATATAGTTTTTGAAGAACTAAATATTTAAGTATCAAGCATCCTCGAAGGATAGCAAATCTATTTTATCTTTGTATAATTTTTAAAAGGAAAGTATTGAAGAGTTACATGTTGAGAATGTAATATAGTTCTCGAAGAATTAATATAGTTCTCGCTCAAATAAAGAATTTTCTTGATTATTGTTATGAAAATTTGAAATATAGTTCCTGAAGAACTGAGATTTAATATTAAATCATCCTTGAAGGATTGAATTTTTTTTGATTTTACTTGCTTATTGTTCATAGATGGTAGTTCTTGACCACAATTCAAATAGATAAGATCTATTTGATCTTAGTATAAATTCTAAGAAAAGAAAAATTATTTATGCCTCTTGTTCCTGAAGTAGCAAAATCACGAAAACAATATCAAAGAAATTTTGGCTGATAAATCACATTTAGGATTGAACGTAAGAGTACAATCAATGATGAAATGATCAAGACATAGAAATTAAAGTAATGTCATATCTTTACATACTTGATATTTATAATTTGTGCTCCACGTATTATTACATACTTGATATTTACATATCAAGTAATGTCATATCTTTACATATCTTTACATACTTGATATTTATAATTTGTGCTCCACGTATTATTAATTTTTTTTTGGTATAATGCTCTATATAATTGCTTTTCCAATTAAATTTTAATTATTGTGGTTGTGAATGTGATGTTATTATTTCTATTGAAAATATTAAGTTTAAGAATAATATTATTTTGAATTGGGAACCTTGTTAGTTGACAGGAGAACTATATATGAATTTTGTAGTACTAATTCCTTCTAAAAAGTATGTCTATGCTATTTTGAGGTCTCAAGCAAGTATTGCTCCTAGAACTTGACCTCACTAAGGATCACAATAATTTTATGTATATCTTGTTGGATTTTGTTTGTGATCGAAATATGTGAAATACTACAAATGATGCTATAATTATAGAAGGCTCCAGAAGAGCAAATATATTGTTATATAAAATAATAGAATTACGTACTGAGATGCATTATAGATGCATTATATGATATCCAATAGAGCATTATATGTAACTAATTTCATAGAAATTTATTACGTTTCAAGGATATCATATTGAAAAAAAAGGTTGATTTATACTGCACTTATATTAGTGCAATGGAAGCACATATTATTGCAAACAAGAAGTTTACGTAATATATTTTTAGTGCAATGGAAGCACATATTATTGTAAACTAGAAGTTTACAAATTGTATCAAATTTATCGTTGGCAAGACCGGTTGGGTTATCCCGGATCTATTATGATGCATAAATTAGTTGGAAAAAAATGGATATATGTTGAAAAGCCAGAAGATTCTTCAATCTAGTAACTATTGTGTTATTGGTTCCCATTGAAAGTTGACAATAAGAATGAGTCTCTCACTTATATAAGGTGATATTTAAATTAATACAATGATCATGTGAATCACTTGGATATTATAACTAAATGATCACATGTATATCCACAACCAGAAGTTTGTGAGATTATTATGTCAACAAATTTGACTAAGAGTTTATTTTAAGATCTTTTCAGAAATCATTTGATAAGTATCATTTGTCAATTGATATTGAATAACCGGTAGCATATGCTCATAAAAATGGACTTGAAGATCCATTCTTTAGACGTCTAAAGTTAATTGTATAATTGATACTTATCAGACGATGCCTTATAAACTCTATTTTGGTTATGAGACCATGTTTTATAAACTCAATTTTGGGAATCAACAAGTTGTTGAGATATTGATTCGCATCAAGCCAACGCAATACTATATATAAGTTCTCCCCTTAATTTATCATTGGTTTTAGGTTAACAACCTAATATTTCTCATCTAAGTGGATGTTTGGATGTGTTGTGTATATCACAATTGCTCCAATATAATGCACTACGATAAATCTCGAAAGAATATTGGGAAAAAAATATTTGATATGAATCTCCACCTATCATTAACTGTATTGAGCCAACTTATTTACATCTTAGTAGGCTGATTATCAATTGATGGATTAGTTTTCCCAATATTAGGGGGAGATAATAAGCAGCTGAAAATGTGAACCTGAAGTTCAATAAATTATTTGAAAGGAAATATTATTGTATCATCTTGATCCTCAAGGTATAACTCATTTGTAAAGGTAAATAAATCAAATATCAGCTGCTAATGCTCCAAATGAAATAGATGTCCTTGTCGGATAATCTAATATGCAAATGAGTCTCAACTGTGCCCGAAGCATCGTAGATCAATCGGTTCCAAATATAAAAACCCTCGAATAAGAAAAGGAGCTTAAAGAAATGATAACCCAAACGAGGATATAGAAACTGAAAGTGTTTTCTAACATAATTGATTTATTTGTTCCAGAAGAACTAATCAGGTACCTGAAACTTATGAAATATTAATAAATTATATCATGAATGAAAGATCTCAATGAAATGAGATGGAACCGAAGTAAAGTCAACGTCTACGTGTTTATGGATATAATATAGCGCTATATGTGATGAGTAATAATGAGGATCGTGAATTCAAGTCTATTAAAGATTATAGAAAAAGAAAATATGTACAGATGGAAAGAGGTAATTCCAGTGAAATCAAACTCGCTTTGTAAAGCTGAATTTTTTGGACCTGTAGTCCACACAATCGAAGATGTGAAGTTAATTAGATATGTATTATTTTTCGCACGAAAAGAGAATTAGAATGGTAAAATACATATATATAGAGTTTGGTATGTTCACCTGAAGTGATTGGTAAAGTTGTCTATCATTTATTTGTAAGGGACATATATTCTTTAGGCAGATATTCACCTGAAGTGAATTCAAGAACTTTTTCAGACTTGATTAAATTCAGTAGCACATGAAATGCTCAAATTATATGAAAGATGTGCTACAATATATTTGTATGGCTCACTTGATAGTGATATATGAAACTCCCTGAAGGATTTCATTTGCGTAATAGACACTATAAAAGTTATTGAAAAATGACATCATTTGTCCATTTTAAGGATATGGAAATGAATTTCTTATAATCAATTTTATGATAATCGTATAAATATTATTAGAACTCCTGATGAGATTCTAAAATTTGTTATATAAAGGTTGACATGAACAAGTATAGTTGATTATGTAATAGAATGATTATGATGTCACTTGATGTTAGTAAAAATGATGTCGTCAAGAAAATTATGAACAATTTGAATTGGTCAGATACTGCATCAAAGTCAAGCATATAATTTGTATCTTAAAGAAACAACAGTATTATCTGATCATTTGAAAATGTTAGAAAGTGGAGAATGTTCTTTATTAAAGACTATGATTTTATACATACAAGAAACTTGCGGTATTCTAAAAGGAGATTCTTTCAAATAACTCAATATGAAGATATCTCAAGAGCCGCTAATTTGGAGAAGAGTATGGAGATAAATCATATCTTTCTACACAGTCACCGCCAAGATTTTGAGTATCTACTATAAAAGATTATTTAAACTTCTTCGTTATCTTTATGAGGGGGAGACAAAAATGTGTTCTGCACTCTTTTTCCCTTAACCATGGTTTTATCCCACTGGGTTTTTCTGGTAAGGTTTTTAACGAGGCAGATTATGACACAAAAGGATGTTGTACTCTTTTTCCTTCACTAGAATTTTTTCCCATTGGGTTTTTCTCTAGTAAGGTTTTAATGAGGCATATCCTCGATGGACATCCAAGGGGGAGTGTTATGAATATTAGTGGATGTCCACATTCTTGATCTTCCAAGTTCTATAACTCCCACTAGTGGAAAGAATTGTTAGTGCTCTTGATTGCATGTGAACATTCACTTGCTTATTTGTATCCTATAAATAGGACTTATGTTTTGATGTAAAGACACACTTGAGAAGCAATACAATATACTCCCTTGTTCTCTATTCATCCTTTTCTCTCTACTTTTCTATGTTGTTCAATATCTTGCAACACTTTAAATGAATTATTCATAACATTTACATAGTTTGTTCGTTTAAATCTTTTTTTTTTCCTGATTGTTGAAGTGTATATGTTAACTTAAACAAAATACAAATGGTTGTCATAACCAAACAAATTACATAGTTTAAAATCAAGAATCGGATGAAAAGTAGGTTAAGAGAGCAAATGAAGTGGTTTGGAAGTTTTGAAACATCAAAATAACATAACTGACAGTTTTGTTCCATGTCTTGTCATATAAATTAGTCATCCAGGAGATAACTCCTCAACCCTCAGAGGGATGACTCTCAAACCCTCCAAAATGTATCTATCTAATGTATATATTAGAGATAAAAGAGGAATTTTGAAAAGTATTATATGTTGAGGGGGCTAAAAAGAAATTCTCATTTTTTATGCCCAATTATAAAACAATTTGAGATACGTCCATGGACATAACATAAGCCAAAATCCCAAAAAGAATCATAACTGGTAGGCACTAAAATTGAATAAAGTTTAATAAGAAAAGCATTTGAGTCAACGATCAATTATGCATTAGAAATGTATCACCCTTCAATCCAACATAGTTATTTGCAAATAAATTTTTTATGTTTTTTACGGAAGAACCCAGGTTTAATTTTTGAACGGTACAATTTTTTTTCTTCTTCAGATTTTACTTACTTTTTACAGAACTTTGGATTAATCACCTTTCTTGAAAAATCATCGAGGATTAACAGAACAAAAAGAAATACACTTCCTAACTGGAAAAAAGTAAAAAAAACAAAAACTGATTTTTGTGCAAAAAAATATCTAAAGTGTAGTTCCAAATTGCATATGGAGGTGGGGACACTTGGACCCTCAGTAATACATATTGAAATTAACCGACATCTAAATAGTCAAAGAAGACAAGATTGAAACATGATTGTTTGCTTAAATGGCCCATGTTATTGGGACCAGAGAGGAGCTTATGGACAAATGGCAAATGAGGATTTCTGGGAATAAAAGTTAGAGATGAAATTCAAGCTAGCTTATGCTAAAGAGTACTCCTCAAACGAGTCATTTGAGGCCTAAATATATGCATCTTAAGAATCAAAGGCGTGAAGGTGGATTCAATATTGAGACAGAGTAACTCTTTAGGACTCATATTCATGTTTTTTTTTTTTTTTAGAAAGACTCATATTCATGGTTAAGGAGAGCCTATTAAATACCTCGATGTCACATACGGTTAAAATGCAACCATACAAATTAGTTAGATACTATCTTCATCTAAATCTAAGATATTGTTTATATGAATATTCTCTCTTATATATTGATTGACACTCATATTTTTATGTAACGTATAACTTCTTTACTCACATTTTACACGTTAATAAAGTATTTTTTCATAACATATAAAGAAAGACTAACTTATTTTATTATGTTGTTCCTACAACTAACTTTGATATATTGATTTTTTTTTCTTAGTTTTGTCTTCTCTTTATATCAAGTTGTGATATCCAATTTTGTTGAGTTGCTCTCTTATTATTTAGTTTCCATCATTGGTCGATGATTATTTGATTCTTATTATTTTGTTGTTCCCATTATTTACACAATGAAAGTTTTTATTGGACATGGTTCCGTTGTTTGTACTATCTCGTTATGAGGGAAATTTTCTACGTTAAAAATTATGGTGTCATATTTATGGACCGTCATAATATTTCTAAGGACTCTCAAGCCCTCTGTAAAGGCTTAAGCGCCCTCCTAAGAGGCCAGTCTTGCATTAATCACCGCTTTCCCTTGTCCCAAGACTCGTGCTTGGGGGGATGTGGACTGTCATAATATTCCTAAGGGCTCAAAAGCCCCCCACAAGGGATCAAGCGCCCTTTAGGAAAGCTCCTGAAACCTAGGCACGCCCTACCCAGGACGCCGCCGTAGCTGACATCTAGATGCATCCAGAACTAAGTAAAAAGACCTAAAACCCAGCTTACTTAAAGCTTAAGTCATGCTAAAACAAGCCCACGAAGGGGCTATAAATACCCCCCGTGAAATCATTCTCAAGGCATCTCAAAAACAGTCTAACCCTAGATACGATTATTGTACTCGTGCAAGTACAATTTATTTTCCTATTATTGTCATTGCATTGTACAACTTCATTTTTTTTTTTTTTTTTTTTGCCTATTTATATGTAGAGGTCGGAAAAATATCCATTTCATAGAGACTATTTTCTTTGATGTTAGCCAACAATAACAAACTAACAAACCCTAAGAGTGTGTTTGGATGGGGGAATGTTGGAATGTAATGTTATGAGGGAATTCAAATACTTTGAGGTAAATTCTATTGTTTGGATGGGGAATGTAATGTAATGTAATGTTATGAGGGAATTCAAATACTTTGAGGTAAATTGCCTAGAATTTTAAATTCTTTAAAATTTCCAAATTACCTCATCCAAACACACTATAAAAGAATTACTCTCCCATCAACTAAAATTCTTATTCATTCATATTTCACAGCATCATACATAAAATATATATACCAATCTATAAAAGCCTACTAGCTTAACAAACACATTAGTACTAACATATGACATATATAACATATTGACAAACAAAACAAAAACTTAACAAACACATAACACCATTGACTGATCTAAGTATCCTTTTTCAACTTCTTCAACATCAAGAGGCCCTGCTTAACCCTTAGTTTCTAGGAACATTCAATGACATTTCCCAACTGAATGAAGAATTCAATGTTCTTGACAAAACTGGCATAATTTCATCCATAGCAGGACGATTTGCTGGATCCTTACTCAAACAATTCTCAATAATTTCAATCACAAACATTGCAAGTTCAAATGGATAATTTCCTTGCAATGAAGGATCCATAATTTCCTTCAACTTCTCATCACCACTTTCCTCACCAAGTATTCCACTCAAAATATCCAACAAATTCTCATTATCTTCTGATAAAATAAAACCAACCTCTTTTCCTGTAATAATTTCCAACATCAACACACCAAATGCATACACATCAAGCTTTGTAGAAACAATACCATTTTCCAAATACTCTGGTGCCATGTAACCTCTTATCCCAACAATATGCCTTGTAGCAACAAATTCTTCATCATTTTCAACTCCTTCCACACACCTTACATGCCTTAAATTTGCAACCTTTGCTTTAAAATCACTATCAAGAAGAATGTTACTACACTTTAGATCCTTATGAATATGTGGAGGAGAAGTGAAACTATGAAGATATTCAACTCCTATTGCTACATCTAATGCAATCTTTATTCTCTGAATCCAACTCAGAAAATTTCCATCATCCATTTTGTTGTTAGAAAATAACCAATCACTTAATGTTCCATTAGCAGCATACTCATAAACAAGGTACCAATGTCCTTCATTGAAGCTAACACCGGAAAGGCGAATAACATTGGAATGATTAACTTTGTTAAGAATTTGTATCTCTTTTGAAACATCTCCTTCTGTTTTCTTAATCGCAGCCAAATCGCCTTTTATAACAGCGCGATAAACAGTTCCTTTAATCCGACAGCTTGGACTAAAATTATCAGTTGCAACCTTAATTTCCTCAAAATCATACACTTTGAAAGATTGAGCTATACCACATATAATCTCAGACAATTTTTCATCTTCCTTCACTGGCTTCTCTTTTTCCTCAAAAATAGTACTTTCAGAAACACTCAAAAAATCATTTTTCTTTTTACCCTTTTTGAAGGAAATGAAAGCATATAGAACTAATATAAAAACTACAATTACAACTCCTCCAAGTACTCCAACAATAACATAAACCCAAGTTTTTTTCGATTTTTTATCGGTCGAAGAAGAAGAAGATGAAGGTGGGGATGATGAAGGAGAATGATGTGTTTGAATTTGAGAACTTGAAGGCTTATCAAAAAGAGGAACAAGAAGTGTTGTAAAAGGATAAATCATAGATTGTGTTAAAGAAAGTGTATTAGCTTCAAGAGTGGTTTTAAAGTTAACACCAAATTTATCACTAATGAATGAAACAGAATCACCCCAATCAACCAAATAACTCAAAAGATACTTTATGTTTTTCTCAGTTTGATTCTTTGTAGGACAAGCACATCTAAGAGGAACAAGTAGTTTTCTACCAGGATATACATCACCAGGATTATGATTTTCATGCATCAAAGCTTGACATGTTGAAAGACCTTCAAAAGTGTTGTTAGCAACTATAAAATAAGTGTCTGTGTTTTGAAAAACATAGGATGTGTTTGCTTGATAATAGTTACCAGAACAAGAACAATTGACAGGAACGATTACCATTTTGTTTGTTTCGAATGTTTCGTTTAAAGAAACGGAGTTTATTTCAGCAAGTTGAGATGGATTTGAGCCTAGTAATGATGATATTGTTGAAATTGAGGAGTAAATTGGTTGAGTTCTGAATGTGAGGTATGCTTGGCATGTGTGACTTTCGCCGTTACATGTGTAACCTCGGATTGATTTTGAATCGCCTTTTCGTGGACATGCATTCGTTGCTAAACCAATGTAAGGTTGTTGTCCTAGGATGATGGAGATGTTGCTGATGAAGATGAAGATGAAGAAGAAGAGAGTGAAAATGAAGAAAGGAGTGAAGGGAAAGAGATGCATTGTTATTTCTTGCAAAGAATGGGGTGTAATAATGCAATATAAATATGGAGTCTTTTGTTACATACTAGGAGCATAAAGCCAATTATTTTATGATATGACACTTGACCTTGACCTATGTAGCACCGACACTTCACATCTCAATTGTGTCTTATGTCTAACACTAACATGACATTGATACATATGGTTTGATTACATTCGATTATTTTATCTTTTTAAATTATTATCAATATGTCAATGTCATGTTCAATGTTTATTATCGACATGTCAGTGTCGTGTCTGTGTATGTTTAATTGTTTTTTATCACTTAATTATTATGAGACTATGATATGAGTGATTCATGGAGCGTGTTTTGTTTTATTTCATTTTTCTAATGGACAGATTCGTAGGTTAGAATTTTGGATATAGAAGACAATTTCTGAGAAGAAACATGTAGTGTGGTGATTTGTTATTGAAGTTAAGTTGTTTGTTAAAATATTTGCAAAATAATGGTAAGCTTGAAGGGTTCTTGACTAAATAGCATTACAAATAATATTTTTTTTCTTTTACGAAAGAATTCCAAATAATAATAATAATATAAATCAATGCTTGGATGATACTCATTTCCTTGACTTCTGCCAAAAAAATATACCCGTTTACTTGACTATCTGCCTTATCACACTCCGTAAGGGTCGCATTTTTTAAAATAAAAAAGTAAACACAATGTGAATCAGCAACCATTTTTTTTGTCAAGTAGTATAGTAACTAGAATTCACCTAAGCCTTATCACACTCCGTAAGGGTCGCATTTTTTAAAATAAAAAAGTAAACACAATGTGAATCAGCAACCATTTTTTTTGTCAAGTAGTATATTAACTAGAATTCACCTAAGTGAGGTGTTTGGAGTTCGAACCTCCGCCCCTGCATATAACAACGCATGTCCCTGTCAACTGAGCTATGCTCACGAGAACTATTTATTTATCCATTTATCAATCCAAACCATACTACAAGTTACTGACCATTGATTTTTTTTTAACCTTTCAGCTCTTAGGAGAAAAGAGGTCAAATAATCGGAAGTTCGGTTGAAGATAAGTAAAATGTACCAAGAATTGTTCAACTTAAAAACGAACTCAAGTTGTCCTCGACAATCATTATCTATTTAAGCTCAATTTGTTAAGCATGGAATTCAAGCAACCAAGTCAACATGCGGCACATCGGTTTCATATTGTTATTTAAAATTGATTATTTATACTTACAATGAAATAAATGGTTGTGCATGATAAACTATAAAATTATTTTCGCTAATTTTTTTGTTCAAATAATAATTAGTTAACTTTATTACTAACCAACAATTTTTGTGTGTTTTAAAATGTACCTTTCAGCCTTAAAATGTCAAATTATTTCTTCATTTTCTCTCCACCGTAAACCTAAAGACTAACAAACATTCAAAAGCAATCATGTTGACAAATGGACTTAAAAAAGTTCGAAAAAAAGCACAATAATTCAAACCATTTCCTTTGGTAGAAACTAAAGCACCAATATTTGACTAATAATAATGGCACCCCATAAAAATAGTAAGTTTCCGCGTTTCTTTAATTTATGTCGTGCCATGCAAGTCATAAATGAAATAGAGCAAACTACTCCTATATCATGTGTCAATGTGTCATGCTCAACTCAATCATGTTGTCGTGTTCTAGGAAACTTCTTTCTACCTTCCTTCTTATTTAATTAATTTAATATACATGCGAAATTCTCTGTCATTTGTGCTACTCATAAATTTCCTTCAACCTTCCGTATTGGTGAATAATAAATATGAAGAGTGATTAAATTACATGAAAGAGTTGCACTAACGTTAAAATGATGGGCACTGGATTGAAAAATCGAGTTCGAACCCCGCTATTATTTTTGGAGGGAGGTACATGTAAATACATTTGTACACATTCTAAGTTCAAAAGTCTTTCCTACTTTGAACTGAGGTATCATCCACTCACACTAAATTTATCTATAAAAAAAATTCTATGTATTTTAAATTAAAAGAGTAGATAATGGAAATTTATGATACTTTCCTTGCAATAGGGTGAATTCCTCTTGTTATTTAGGTTAAATGACATACTAATTATGCATACTTTGCTTTATGATCAATATTCTATATGATTTTTTGTTCAACATTAGTGGCTCTACTGCACTAAAATGCGTCTGATGATCTTGTTAATGATCTTACAAATTTAATATTAGTAACTTTAAATAATCCAACAAAGAGGTAGGGGGTTCGAAGAGTATTCGACCCACAGGTTAACCATCGTTTATACAATCCATAGGTCATATTTGGACACTCATTAATCCAACAAAGAGTGGTGGGGGGGGGTTCGAAGTATTTTAATCATAGTTAAACATATGAATCAAACTTATTCACTTTTCACTGCAAAATCAACATTCTATAAAATCCCCTCCCCCAGTAAATTGTGTAGTAGAAAACGACAATCGCTGTAGAGATAATACACTTATTACTATATTATTTGGAACGATTTGGTGCACTTGTTAAATCTATCATCAATTAATATTTCAATTATATCACTAACTATTTATTATTTTTTCTTCTTCCTATTCTCTAATTCATTTTTCTCATACCATTAATGAAGGATATTTTTGCAAAATAATTTATAATTTTTCTTTCCCATATCCCATACAAATTTATGTGAAATGGTCAAAATGACTTATGATTTGAGACGGATGGAGTATTATTTATTGTTCTCATTTCTCGCAATAATAAAGTATTCTCACTTGAGATCAGGGGCGGTTTCTAGTAGTAGCATCGAGTAGCTTTGGCTACCCCAATTTTTTTATTTTGTTTTAGGCTTAATAGCAGTTTTAGCCCCCCTAACTTTCCCAAAGTTGCGATTTTGGCCCCCTAAGAAAAAAACTACAAAACCGCCCCCTAAGTTTTGCACATGTGGCAGTTTTGGCCCCAAGGCCAATTTTAACTCGGTCTACGCTGACGTGACATCCTAAGTGAGGTGCCACGTGTTATTTTTTTATTTTTTATTTTTGACATTGGGGGGCCAAAACTGCTACAGTTGCAAAACTTAAGGGGCGGTTTTGTAGTTTTTTTTAGGGGACCAAAATCGCAACTTCGTGAAAGTTAGAGGGCGCAAACTGCTATTAAGCCTTTGTTTTAATAAGTATGTATATTTTATACTTTGCCACCCCAATAATATATATTTAGCTACTCTAGATAAATTTATTTGTCAAAAAGTGAGAGAAACATGAAAGTCAAAAGAATATCACATAAAATATTAATTTATTTCATCTTTTTTTGACACTTCTAGTCTCTTCAATAACTATAATGAGAGTTTTGTTAATAGGAGTTTCTTGCAAATGACACTACTAGATAAATTTGACTCTTTGAAGCACAATTGAACACAACATTTTTAAATAAATATTGTCATTGTTTTTTATTGTGTTGTTTTAATTTACATTTATATAGGTAAACTTATTGTGCTTTTTTTCTCATACATATATATTAATTTTTTAAAAGTAATTTTTTCCCTATATATTTGGCTACTCGTGGATTTATTCCTAACTTTGCCGCGACTTTGATATACCTTTTTTACCCTAACTTATATTGTGTGCAACGCATTAGTAACATATTACTTTTGATTATACCAATATACATACCCGTGTATTTAAATTAAGAGAGTCATAATGGAAATTAATGTACAATGTATTTTCTCTACAACAAGGTTAAACCTTCTTGTTTTTTAGGTTAAATGACATACTAGTTATGAACACATTGATTCATTATCAATATTCTATATGGTTTTTAATTTAACATACAGAGGTTTTACTACATTGAAATGCGCCGGATGATCTTGTTAAAGATCTTACAGATTTAACATCAACAACTTGAAATATTTGTTCTTTGCTATAATTAGGCTTTGGCACACGACTTCCTTTTGTAATTGCGAAGGAGGCTCCGTTTTCAAAAGCGTCTTTTACCGAATGAAATTCCCATTTGTCTTCATTTGTATGACCAATTTTTCTCCACGTTACCTAAACACATTATATAATTAGAAAATGAAAGTTTAGAAAAAAGTGTGTCAATTTGTTTTGAAGTGAAACAAATATATTTTATATACATAAACATCTGAACTCAATTGGGTAAACTTATATTTGTTAGTCATTAATTAGTTTAAATTAATGGATTTGCTAAATATGCTTACCTCTTTACTCCCAACTTTAGGTGCTATGAAAAGGTTAGATTCACTTTTGAGGCTAGGCCCCATGCTTCCGCCGATGGCATATTGCATCCATCCTAAGTAAAGATTGTTGGCTACATGTGCATATCCGTGACGAATCCTGAAATGTTATTTTACCGATAAAAAAAAAAAATCAATGTTGTCTAAGAAATTCACATTTGTATATTGTATAAATTCAATTTTTCTTGTAAAAAAACTTGATAAATAGTAATCAGTTACCTTGGCATTCGTTGGTTGCAGTTAGGTCCAAAATGATTGTACACAACAGTAACTTTCATGTTTATGTCCCTCACATATCCATCATCATGCCCAAGAAGCATAACTTTATCTTGTTCTCTAAACCAATTATTCGAAATAGTCACATTAGTAGAACCTCGTGTGACATCAAGAAGACCATCTTCGCAATCATAAAGTGTATTATGATCAATCCAAATTTTTGAAGCGGTGACCAATCTAATTGCATCTCCATCTACTTGGCCCAAATGAATTACCTTCCCATTTGGCCCCATCACCATCCCTGGGGTTTGAGCTTTGCAGTGATGAATTCGAATGCTATGAATGATTATGTTGGTGGCCTAAAAAAAATACACAATTGTTTCAAATTTGAGATATAGAATTCATACTACATATAGCTACAATTAGAAAATTAACTTTAGAGAGGAAAAATATAAAATTTCTCTCTAAATACATCGCTAAATTTAGAGAGAGGTTTCTTCTTCTTTTTTCGCCAGTAATTTTTTCTATTAGTTTTATCTTTTAAAGCTCAATTAATTATATTTGGTGATTACCTTGGATATCATTAAGCATGCGTTATCAGCAATGTGCACATTGACTCCGCGACCATCAATGGTTGTGAAACTGCTGATGAGAAGAGGCTTTATGAGTATAATGTTCATGTCTTTTTTGAATGTGATCCACACTATACCTTGAATTACAGAAGCTCCATATCTCAACGTACCAGGTTGAGGATTTATAGGATCATCAGTTGGGTCAGTAACTTTATAATGGATGAGACCCTGACCAATGTTGCTTGTCATCTTTCCAACATAGCCTATAGAGCAAGTCGCTAGTTGTTGTCTATGTTTTCTCCATTCAGGATTTGGTCTCCAACATCGATCAATCATGTTCATTTTCAATCCCATTAACTTGGATTGTTTGGCAAAACTAAATTTTGAAGTGAAAAATATGGTAATCACAAAGGCCAAAACAAAATGCCATCTGATGAAATTGGGACCCTTAGATACCATAATGTAGTATAAATATTCTTGACAAACTTCGAATGATTGAAAGAAAGAAGAGAGAGAGAGAGAGAGAGAGATGAGAAATAGAAATGTTTTTTTGGGTTATTTTGGAGAAGTAGAGGTATGAGGAAATGATTATATAGGTTCAATTCGGTTAAAGTTGTTTTAGAGGCTATAGATAAATGAGTGTCATGTGCTAAACAAAAGTTATCTATAGAAATAATAGAAAAATGTAGCAACTCTTACCTCATGTTGTGAAAGTTACCTGAATTTAGGTAGTAATTATAAGCGAAATTAGTTATTCTAACATAAAAACAACAACGATGTTTTCATTGGATGTTTTCCAGTACACCAAATGAAACAAACAACGATGTTTTTATTGGATGGCATTCAATATAAAAATTGAATAATGTTTTATACCCAATTTATTGTCATCAAAACTAATTTAATTTAATTAAAGTTAAAATAAAGAAACATCACTATATTAAAAAAGGATAAAAATACCCTTTAGTTTAACTCCAATATACAACTCTATATTGTCACCAAAAATATTTTTATTTAAATTTTATAAAATAATATAAATTATGAACTATATTTTGATTTAATTTTATATGATTTTAATCCAATCACTCAAATCAATTTATTTAAAATAAACTCATTCGTGACCTAGTCATCTTTTCTTTGAAATTCTAAACCAATTATTTTACTTTTTGCTATTTATTTTACAATTGTTTTTTTTTGAGATAATTTACTTTACAATTGTTAAAACCAACTGTTTGCCATGTGCAACCCCCCATTTAAATACATCCCATACAATAACGACTTTGCCGAGTAGAAATTAAAACGGTCGTTGTGAAGATGAATCTCATAAATTTTATTACACATTCTTAGTACATTTGTTAAATGACGATTAGTCCTCTTTGCATTATCCCAATTATATCAATTGATTTAGCTGTTCAATGAAATCCATTTTTTCTCAACAAATAAAAACAAGGCTAAAATGCATTTTTGGCCCCCAAGTTTTCAAAAGTTGCGATTTTGACCCCCGTATTTTGAAAATAGCACTTTTGGCCCTCCAAGTTTTAGCCCCTTTGCAAAACCATGGCCCCCTTGATTTTGACTCGGTCAAAGCTGACATTTTTTTTGCGCTATATAGACAACCTACATGGATTTTTGCAAAAAATAAAAATAAATTAAAAACCCTCATGTGATCGTTGTACAACGGTTGTATCTTTTTCCCCATAAGTCACCCCTTCTCTTTTGAGATCGTTTCGTCGTCTTCTTCAGTTAACCTTGCTGGTTCGATTGAGATGAGAGTGAGATTTGGAGTTTGTACTTAACCCTAATTCCCAATTGGATTTTGCTTCCTATGGTTTCTAATCTGGAATAAAAGGGTCACTTGACAAATCTCACCTTTTATGGGTTTTTATTTTAATTTTAATTCTAATAATAAGTGTTGGCAAAATTTTAATTTTAATAATATCAAGCGTGGCAAAAAAACGCGACATGTCAGCTTTGATCGAGTCAAAATCAAGGGGAGCAATGGTTTTGCAAAGGGGCTAAAACTTAGGGGGTCAAAAGTGTTATTTTCAAAATAGGGGGCCAAAATCGCAACTTTTGAAAACTTGGGGGCCAAAAGTGCATTTTGGTGCAGCAATCATCAAAGCAAAATCTTTAAAGCAAGTCTTAAAAGAACACTTGTGACATAAATTTGAACCAATTACCTACATAATGCTTTAAGGTGATGTGGTTTACATTTAAATTTCGGAACCTAAGTATGTTTTCTATGTTTTTTTTTTTTAGTAAAGTATGTTTTCTATGTTAAAGTGTTAAATTTAAGGGCTAAACTAAATTACATTTATAAAAATATAGAGGTGATTAAAATTGTGTTGAGACGACATTAGTTATTATGTTATCAATATTTTTCAATGTTTTTATAATACGTTCAATTTTGTACTATGTGTATATAATATTCTTTAGAGTAAATTACACTCCCCTCCCCTCAAAGATGATTGAATTACACTCCCCTCCCCTCTTATGTTAAAATATACACTACCCTCCCCTTGAAAAGATAAATTTATACTCTCCTCCCCTATAAGATGCTTGAATCACAACCCCTTCCCTTATTATAAAATATGCACTACACTTTAATCTATTTTCATATAAATAATTATTTTTATGATATATAAAAAATTTGAACAACCATTAAGAAAAATAAATTCATTTCTTTATAATTCAAATGTCAATGATAATTAAATTTAAATATTTTTCTATAAATTTTATAATTTAGAGTATAAAATTTACCTTAAATAACCATACTTTATTGTCTTTAGTAATTTTTCACATATTTTAATTTTATTTTAGGTTATTTCGTATTTTATAATAGGGTTTAAAACTAAATGTTAATGCAATTGTGAATAAAAAATAGGGAAAATATGTATTCAAATTTTGATTATATTAAAATAGACCCGCAATACTATTTTTTTTTTTAAGTGTGTTAGATTATTAATTTTTTTGCTAGATTATTAGAAATAAAAAAAAATTGAGGGAGTAAAGTGTAGGTTTAAACATAAGAGGGGAGGAGAATGTAATTCAAGCTTCTCTTAGGGGAGGGGAGTGAAATATTTTATAATATATTTTAAATAAGAGGGGAGGGGAGTGTATATTTTAACATAAGAAGGGAGGGGAGTGTAATTCAAGCATCTTTGAGGGGATGGGAGTGTAATTTACTCTATTCTTTATGGAAATAATCTTAAAGTTTAATTTTCTAAACATACCTAACTAACTTTTTTTTTTATTGACTTTATTGTATTTTTACAACTTTTTAGTGATATACATTCAAAATTTATTTGGATTTATTGCTTTCAAATGACATCACACTCATCATTTCAATTTTTTAAAAGGAGTTATATTGTGATGTTATTTGGAAATATTGATGCATCACTAGCGCTTTGAAATGGAACACTATTAATTGTCGTTGAGTTAGGGTTAAATGTGATTGAGCTCAACATGTTGTTTATCACCCGACCCAAATGTTCATCCAAACTCAAAAGATATAAATCTTTATTTGTATTGAGTAACAAATTGATACAAACAACATCATCCAAAAAGAAAAACAGAAAATCCAGAAAGGGTCACAACACAACTTTCAAACCCAAACTCATAAATACAGTATCATATCTGAATCGTTCAACCAAATCATTACAAGGGAAAATTCACATAGTTTATTTATATTGGGTTTAATGTCAAAACTAGTGATGCACACTTTGCTTCAAAATTGCTCTTATATATGTTTTTTTTTTCTCCAACATATAGAGGTTTTACTACATCGTAATGTGCCCGATGATCTTGTCAATGATCCAACAGATTTAACACCAACAACTTTAAAACCTTGTTCTTTGCTATAATTTGGCTTTTGTGCACTTCCTGCTTTTGTTATTGCGAAGGATGCTCCATTTTCAAATGCATCCCTTACTGAATGAAATTCTCATTTGTCCACATTTGTTTGACTATTCTTTCTCCATGTTACCTACACACAATAAATGTAATTAGCTAAATATCATGTAAAAGGGAAGATAATTTCAATCAATTAATCATGCGATCTATTATTAATTTAGTAAATGCATTTTCATGTTAATTGATAATTACCTCTTAGTTTATTTACGGGAACAACTTCAACATTGTATATCTATCTTGTTCAACTTCAAGCTGCGGAATTGACCAAGAACAGTAACAAAAGAAATCAAGATCTAAATTGTTTTCAATCTTCCTCCATGCCTCATAAATTGCCTCCTAATTTTAGAAAGTTTGATTCTTGATATGAGAAACGTAAGAAAAAGAGAAAAGTTGATGAAAAATAGAAGAGTTGATGAGTTAGTTCAATCTCAAGTAGGATCTCTTGATAAATTTATTATAAAAGACCACAAATTTCTGTTGATGTTGGAAATGGAAATCTTGTGTGTGTTACATATCAAGTTCTTGAGGCCTTCGAGTTCCTCACTTTTCATATCAAGTTCCACACTCGTTGCTTTAACAATAATAACAGGCATATCCATCTTTATGCTCCTGAGGCCTATTTTGGAATCGAGCTCTCTACTCCAAGTCTTTGTACCTTTTTTTAGAGGCATTCCTCTTCAAAAACTATGTGGGGGCAACACCAATCTCCCCAACATTAAATGTGTACATATTGAGTTAATCAATTTGGAGAATTCTTCCGAGACTTCGTTGCTTCTACTCAACTGGCTGGTATAGTCGGTTCAACTACTCTTAAGGTACTTTAGACCATGCTTGTTTTGAGTTTTTTTTTATTGTCTTCATAAGTTTTGTCAAAAGTGTGGACTTTTATTGAACTGATCCCAATTCTCGCCCTGATTTATTAGGTTCTTTCCTTAGTTCCTGACTTATTAAAGGCTGAGCCCGCTTCCTTTTGTAACTTGAAGTCGCTGACGGTATATTTGGACCTAGGCACATCCATACCCGATGGAATAGTGGACTTTATGCTTCGGAAGTCACCCTCAGTAGAGGTTGACATCATAGATTGATCAAGGTTAGACGTGCATTCAACTTTTTTTACTGAGATTGCATGAAAATGCGTGCACGTGCATCTTGATACACATGTAAGACTTGTTTACTGAGATAAACATTAGCATCTAACTTAGGAAAAACACTTGTATTTGCATCTTTATTCACATTTAAGACCAATTTGAGTTAGCACTTAGCTCATAGCATTTACCAAGTGTCTTCTTAGTTAAAGTGGTTGTAAAATTAATAGGCGCCAATAGTACTCCTACTAGGAGTGAAAAGAAGATTGTTTGCTTCATCTTCTTATTGGTAATCAAAAGCTCTTGACTAGATTGTTTTTCTGCTCATGGAAGACACAAATGATAAGTTAGTTGTTATTGCTACGAGTATTTGTTGTGTGGGAGGTGCAGTGAGGGATAGCTAGGTAATGCCAGGTTTGATAGATGAATGTTGATTATTTGTTAACTTATTTGCATAAATTGTAATTTGATAAGTTCAGGAATAGTCTCGCCAATTTCTTGATTCCTATTTTATTTTTATTGGTTTATGCTTTTGTTTTTTCTTTCTGTTTATGTGCAATATTTTGCCTCTAAATTTTTTAAGATGTTGACATAATTGTCTTCCTATTTTCTTGATGCTGTTCTTGTTTGGTAATGTGAAAACGACCTGCTGGCTGCTTGTTTGAGTTAATGTAAGGCGTGTAATAAAAGTTCACATTCTTAATTAAAAGATTACCTTTTCAGTTGGAACCAGAGCCAAGAGAACATGTGAGCAGAAGTACACAAGGAAGGAATGAGTTTGGTCAATGACCTAAGTAAAGATTTTCAGATTCCATGAGATCTCAAATCTTCTTTTATTTTCAAACTTAGCACAAAATCAAACACCTCTTAACAATTCCGAGAAGATGGTAAAAAAGAGTGTGCCTATATCTTAATTAAGAATTGTTTCATTGAAATTAACAAGTGAGCTTAATATTAACATCCAACCAAAGCCAAGATACCCTTTAGACCTATAAACGACATACAAATGCAAGAACAGTAGCAAAGAAACTTAAACATGACTCTTCCAAGTAGAAAGCATGCTTAGCATAACTCTTCACTAAGCTGAAACATATGCAGTGCAGGCCCATAATTAACTATTCGGTGCAATTTGGATACAAGCATGATTAATAAACTACTCTTTAGTTTAACAATAAATATAACGCGGTTTGGACCAAAGTTGACGTAGACTCCAATACTTTATTAGACACAAAACTGACATGTAGATATCAGTAATAATTTAGGGTGTGTAAGTGTTGGACACTTACTCTTCAATCCGAAGTGTCGGTTGGTACTGTATAACACATTTTTTAGCCTATAAAGCAGACTTACGGAGTGTGCTAGTTTATTACACATTTCCTACAAACTTCCAAATCCCTTTATACCCCCTCTGTCTCTCTGATTATAAGATCCTACAAATTTTTTGATATATTTATACTACTAAATATTACTTCAACAATTTCAGTTTCGCAACATTTTCATGTCATGTTTCCAACATTTTCATTTTGGTTATCTCTTCTCATTGCTTTCAACTTTGTCCAAAACACATTTACTTCTACATTAGGAACTGAGAACGATAACTTGGTGTTGCTCAAGTTCAAAGAAGCAATATCTAATGACCCAAATGGAGTCTTGACCTCTTGGAATAGTTCAACTCACTTCTGCAAGTGGCATGGAATCACATGCAGTCCCATGCATCAAAGAGTTACAGAGTTAAACTTAGAAGGATATCAGCTGCATGGATTGATATCTCCCCATGTTGGCAATCTCTCTTTTTTGAGACACCTCAACCTTGCACACAATAGTTTCTTCGGAAAAATCCCACAGAAACTCGGTCAGTTGTTTCGATTGCAGGAACTCGTACTCATTGATAACTCCTTGACAGGGGAGATTCCTACAAACTTGATGAGTTGCTCTAATCTTGAATTCTTATACTTGACTGGAAATCATCTTATCGGTAAAATACCAATTGGAATAAGCTCTCTTCAAAAGCTTCAAGTGTTGGAGATTTCAAAAAACAATTTAACCGGAAGAATACCACCATTCATAGGGAATCTTTCATGGCTAGCTATTCTTTCGGTGGGTGATAACCTCTTAGAGGGAGACATTCCACAAGAAATATGCAGCCTCAAAAACTTGACAATAATGTCAGTGTTTCTAAACAGACTATCTAATACATTACCTTCTTCTTGTCTTTATAATATGTCATCTCTTACTTTCATTTCCGCTGCATTCAATAATTTTAATGGATCTCTTCCACCCAATATGTTCAACACCCTCTCCAATCTTCAATATTTAGCAATCGGAGGAAATCAATCCTCAGGTACAATCCCTATTTCCATTTCAAATGCCTCTTCCCTATTTTATCTTGACTTAGATCAAAACAATTTGGTCGGACAAGTTCCAAGTCTAGGGAAGTTGCATGATCTTCGACGGTTGAATCTAGAGTTAAACAGTTTAGGTAACAATTCCACTAAGGATTTAGAGTTTTTAAAATCCTTGACAAACTGTAGTAAACTACTAGTGTTTTCTATATCCTTTAATAATTTTGGAGGTAATTTGCCAAATTCCATTGGGAATTTATCCACTCAACTTAGGCAACTACATCTTGGATATAATAGGATATCAGGAAAAGTTCCTGAAGAATTAGGAAATCTAATTGGCTTAACTCTGTTGAGCATGGAACTTAACCACTTTGAAGGAATTATTCCTACTACTTTTGGGAAGTTTGAGAAAATGCAACTATTAGTTTTGGAGGGAAATAAGTTGTCCGGAGAGGTACCACCCATCATAGGAAACCTCAGTCAATTATATCATTTGCGTATAGGAGATAATATGTTAGAAGGAAATATTCCTTCAAGCATAGGAAACTGCAAAAAGTTACAATACCTAGACCTTTCACAAAACAATCTTAGAGGAGCCATACCCTTAGAAGTTTTCAGTCTTTCTTCGTTATCAATTTTATTGAACTTGTCAAGAAACTCATTGAGTGGTAGCCTACCGAGAGAAGTGGGTATGCTAAAAAGTATCAACAAGCTAGATGTCTCGGAGAATCTTCTATCTGGTGACATTCCTAGAACCATTGGTGAATGCATAGTCTTAGAATACCTATTTTTGCAAGGGAACTCCTTCAACGGAACCATACCATCCTCATTGGCTTCACTTAAAGGTCTTCAATATTTAGAATTGTCAAGAAATCGGTTGTATGGACCGATTCCTAATGTTCTACAGAATATATCAGTTTTAGAACACTTGAATGTTTCTTTCAACATGTTGGAAGGCGAGGTACCAACAGAAGGTGTCTTTGGAAATATAAGCAAGTTAGTTGTGACTGGAAACAATAAACTTTGTGGAGGTATTTCAAAGCTTCATCTACATCCATGCCCTGTCAAAAGTATTAAACCTGCAAAACACCAAAAAATCAAGATGATAGCGGTGATTGCTAGTGTGGTATCTATTCTTCTCATGGCGACAATTGTTATAACTGTCTACAAGATGAGGAAAAGAAACAAGAAACCAAATTCTGATTTACTAACAATTGACCCAGTAGCTAAAGTTTCATACCAAGAGCTTCACCAAGGAACTGATGGATTTTCTGCTAGAAACTTAGTTGGATCAGGAAGTTTTGGTTCTGTTTACAAAGGAAATCTTGAATCAGAAGATAAAGTTGTCGCCATAAAGGTCATGAACCTTCAAAAGAAGGGAGCTCACAAGAGTTTCATTGCTGAATGTAATGCACTAAAAAATATTAGGCATCGAAATTTGGTTAAGATTTTGACATGTTGTTCCAGTACAAATTACAAAGGTCAAGAATTTAAAGCTTTAGTTTTTGAATACATGAACAATGGAAGCGTAGAACAATGGCTACATCCAGGATCAGTGAATGCAGAGAGTCAAAGAACATTGGACCTTGATCAAAGATTGAATATCGCTATTGATATTGCTTTTGTATTACATTACCTTCATCTTGAATGTGAGCAATCAATCATTCATTGTGATCTAAAGCCAAGCAATGTCCTTCTTGACGATGACATGGTTGCTCATGTGAGTGATTTTGGCATAGCAAGACTTGTCTCAGTTGTTGACGACACCTCTCATCGGGAAACTAGTACAAGTGGAATTAAAGGGACTATTGGCTATGCTCCTCCAGGTATTTTTATAAACTCTTAAATCACTTTTCATTGAATTCTCCTATCTTTTAGTTTATGTTTGATATTCTACTAGTTAGGGTTTATTAAATGTTTTTGCTTTATCTTGTAGAATATGGAATGGGTTCTGAAGTATCTGCATATGGTGATATGTATAGCTTCGGGATGCTTTTGTTGGAAATTCTTACCGGAAGGAGACCTATAGATGAAATGTTTGATGATGGTCAAAATCTGCGTATTTTTGTTGAAATTTCATTGCCTAATAATCTTATACATATTTTGGACCCAAATCTGGTACCGAGAAATGTAGAAGCAACAATAGAAGATGGAAACAGTGAGAATTTCACTCCAAATGTAGAGAAGTGCTTAGTTTCACTTTTTAGGATTGGGCTTGCTTGTTCAGTGGAATCACCAAAAGAAAGAATGAATATAGTGGATGTCACTAGAGACTTAAGCATAATCAAAAAGGCTTATCTCGCTGGTGAGTATGATCGATACTTGTAGATACTTAACCGCATGTGCAATTACCTTATGCTCTTGTCTGGTTAAGTAGTTATGTAGTTCACTTAAATCTCTGCAATCTTAATATGCATTTGAAAAATCCTAAACTACAATATGCAAAGATAATGAGTTACTTTTCGATTTCAGGTGTTCACACTCGTGACTAGTTCAAGGTGAAATAGACTTTCACGGCTACGCTTCCAACACAAAAGCCTCTGCAAACCATTGGTGAATTTTATGTGTCTTTACTCTTTACTCAGCAACTTAAGCTTTTGGCTGAGTTTGGTTCACAACAAACACTAATGTTGAAGTATTTAAATTGTAAAGTATGTGTTTTCATTTTTCAATCCTGCTACATATTAGACTGAAATATATTGTCAAACTTCGCCTTAATGTAGTCCAGAAAATGAAACGAGCACACCTTGATACACTCGAAGCAAAGAAGATCAATTTAAGTTTTCTAATAAAAATAATTATAGAATACACTAGTAGTAGCTTTCTAATGAAAATGTCAGAAATTAGGACAACAAAGATCCTTAACACTCAGAAGAACAAATGAAAAGAGATGCAAATTAGTGGGACAAAATGTTGTAGCAACAAAGTCTAAAAAAGACCATTTTTTGGATTAAAACTACCCATTTTGAATTCATGATGTGCTCAATGTGAAAATCAGCACAAGGAGAGAAATACTAGTTATCTTACAACCAACAAAAAAGCACACATTGAAATTTTATTTTTTAAATAGATAACTCTCAACAAGGATCCTTCATAAAAGGGTATGTTTTGCAAATATTATATTGAGATTTTGAGAAAAGATTCATGAGCAAAAAGAAGCCTTTTCTCCTGCACTCTCATAATTTTTGACAATTATGGTATTCTACCCTTTAAAATTATGGTATTCTACCCCATGTAAAAAAATAAATAAGAGTATTTTAAGAACAAAATCTCAATTCAAAAGAATAAAGAAAGAAATAATAAACGTAAACAATGAACATATGATCTTAGATAATGAAGTTCGGACAATTTTGACATATGTTTTCAACTGAAGAGCAGCTGCATTTTCTTTTATTATCAATGAAATATTAAGATTTAAAATGCACTATATAGTTCATATTAGAACATTATCGTTGAACCATATCGGATGAGGTTTCTCCCCCTAATCCCCTACTCGACCCCCCACAATAAACATTTGGGATTGTCGTTATATATGTATTTTGCTCTAAGAGTTGTTAAGAAACTAGGGATTCTTAGTATAGTGGTTGGGTTCTAAGACACAATTGTGAGTATAAGTCCCAACCCCAGAAGCAACATGACATTATGACGTCTTTTACGTCTGCCCGAGTATAAGTTCCTTAAATATTGTGGAGCAACATGACATTTCGGAAGATAAGTCCGGTAAACCGGTATGGAGAAACCTGACATATGGAGGATCGAGAGTCCTCAACCCACGGGTTAACCATCGTTTATACAATCTTTAGGTCATATTTGGTATAGGACGAGCATTAATCCAACAAAGAGGCAGGGGTTCGAGGAATTCTAATCATAGTTAAACATCTGAATCAAACCTATTTACTTTTCAGTGCAAAATCAACAATCTTTCAAATTCCTCCCAATTTATAGTTTTTAAATATAAGTTTAGTAAATTGTCGAATGAAAAATGACAATCATTGCGGAGATGATACGCTTGTTATATTCCTTGGAACAATTTGGTACACTTACCAAATTTGTCATCAATTAATATTCCAATTATACCACTAACTATTTATTATTTTCTCTTATTTTTATTCTCTAATTCATATTTCCCACACCATTAATGAAGGATAGTTTTCCAAATAACTCATAATTTTTCTTCTCATACAAGATTAATTACATTTCTTAATTTGCATGAAATGGTCAAAATGACTTATAATTTGAGACGGATGGAGTATTATTTATTGTTGGCTTAATTGCACTTCCCCCCTATCTTTTGCTAATTGTGCGATTTTGCACCCCCTCTTTTTTTATGAGCGATTTTGCACCCCATCTTTTGCCAATTGTATTTTGTTCAAAATCATCATTAAAAGAGGGGAAAGGGGGCAAAAGATAGGGTGCTGATGGCGTATTTCGCAAGTGTACGAAATCGTTCAAGTAGTAAATAAAACGGTAAGACCGAGTGTCGAACTCGAGGATCGCGTTATACGGTTGAATTGTATTTATGACTTAATTGAACAAAAGGTTAAATTGTTTGTTTTATCGCAATATTGGAAATAACGGAAATTGAAGTGATTAAGATTAATGAGAGAAAGATGTCAGGGATGAGTTTCGCTAGATGACCATGAAAAGCTAATAACCTAGTCTTAACTATTGAATCGACTCGTATGATTGTTACCGAATTATCTAATTTATTCTTGCCCTAATTCCTTAGTGACAAAAACTTTAAACCTAAAATAAAAACCTAATTCCTTAGTGAATTTGAAGATTAGGGTTAAGCATCAACGAACAAGAATTCTTTTAATGATTCCAAGGGTTTGTATCTATTCCTAGATTACAAAGGCAAGGATCTCTTATTTCAAAGCGTTTATCAATTCCACTTCCGTTTCACAAAATAAACCGTAAATCAATTTAAAGGTGATCAATCAATAAAAAGCATTAAGAACGGAAATAAGAGAAACAATCATATGAATTTCAATCAATAATATTAAACTAGGTCATAACAATGATGTTCATCTAGGTCTACTCATCCCCAACAAAGGAGGGTTTAGTTACACATAATTGAGCAATAGACAATAGAAGAAGAATTACAAGATGAATTCATGAATAAACCTTGTTAAAACTCCTTCAATGGTGTTCCAAGATGAGCCCAATCGCTCTCCTATGTGTTTCCAGCCGTTTTTATCTCAAAAAATTGTATCCCCTCAAGTCTGAGACTGAGTTCCTTTAAATAGACACAGTCAAAATCGGTTACCGATGGCATCCAATCGGTAACCGATCCACAATTAAGGCCCAGGAAAATGCGATCCAAAATACAGGATCGGTGGCCGATGCTCAAGGATCGGTGGCCGAAATATCCAGTGACGAGGGCGTGAAAATCAGCAGCAAAATCGGTTACTGATGCTCAATTTCGGTGACCGATTTCTGACTTCTCTTTAAGCCTTCTCTTTTGCTCTTTTGTGACTCTTAGCTCCAGAATTACAGTGAAAATGATCCAAAATGTCATCAAAAAGCCTAGGAAAACTAAGATGACAAGGTGTCATCACAACCCCAAACTTGAACTATTCCTTGTCCTCAAGGAATTTACTTGCAACAGTGACAAATGACAGTGAAATAACAGGTACCTGATGAAATGATAGTGCCCAAAAGTTCAATCTCCCTCTAGCTAAAGATGAGCTAGTTTGACTTGTTCGCATCCACCAATTCACAACTCCACGCAACAATTATGAAATAGGGTTCTACCAGTCGACATGCAGGTCTACATATTACCATATGCTTGAAAAGTTTCTAAACATCAATCAAAGTCAAAGTCATTACACACTTTTGAGGTCTTTAGGGTTGTAACGGGGCTTAGGTAAAAGGTGGGATATATTTGGATAAGTAGGCTACACAAAATTTGAGTTAGGCATTCCTACAAGTGATAGACAAAATTCAATCCCCCAATTCCCTTTTGAAATAACGATTCTAGGTACCTAGAGAACATTTTCAAAATTTGGGACACTTCGAGTTTGAAGTTTACTCGGATATAGCAATGTGTGTCCCTTTTTCAATTTCATTCTTCTTTTTTTTTTTTTCATTTCATTTTTTTTTTTCAAATTTTTTCGATACACCATTTTGTGTGTATTTTTCATTCTTTTTCTTTCTTTCTTGTTCTCTAGTACCCACACCCCAAACTTATCGGGTTGCAAATTCCAAAGGCAACCCCAAACTTATCATTTAGCAACATCCTACATAGCCTAACTCAAAAATAAAATTTTCGGGCAAATCATCCTAAAAGGCTCTAGGCTTTATTTGTAGTTTGTCACCGAACAAAAAGTTCTAAACCTACCGGCTCAAATTGGCTTAAAAATGGATAAAGCAAAATTAAACAACATAGGGTAGGCTTCAAAAAGGCTCACAGGACCAAGCACTTTTGCCTCAGTGTGTAAATGACAAAGACCAATCAACAGTAGAGAAACAATGCAAGTTCTAGAAATGTAGTTGCATGGACATCTAATCTATCATATAAGTAAATTGAAGAACAAAGTTTGGCAATGAACCTTATGGCTGAGATTTCTGGGAGTTGTGACTACCTAGCAACGCCGTACACTTCGTCTTTTGAAGAACCAAGTCACTCCTCCGTTTTGAACTTTCAGAATACCATTTCATCAAATCACTGTTACTAAACTGGAATAGGTCACCTGAAACAAACAAATGCCTTAATAATAAACAAGTTCAAGAACAAGTACAAATAAGGGACACTACTCAAGTTCAAATTAAAATACAACTGAAACAAAGTACTAAATCAAATAACAAAACATAAATACTGAAAAACAAGATAAAATGCTTGGGCTAAACAAGGTGCCCAAGTCAATGTGATCCTCCTGCTCCTGACGACCCTCCTGGTCCAGATGGTGGGAATGGATAGTAATGTGGATGCTCCTCGGTATTAGGCTGCTCAGCCTGAATCCGGTAGTACTCCTCTCTGATGCTAGCCTCTCTGGCGGCTCCCCTCGCCCTCTCCTCAGCAAAGTACCTCTCCATGTCCTCGGGGCTCGCAAATCTCTGATATGCATTAGTCATGGCATCAGGACCACGACGATATGCATCAGCTGCAATAATAAACTCTTCATGGAAGGCTGGTGGTGGCATCCGATCTCGGGAGGAGATATCCATGGCCCAGTTGGCCATAGCATAAGTGTAGTGTGCAAAATGAGGAGGGATGTATCCCTGCTGCTGCTGCATCATAGGTGGCTGCACCTGAGGCATCTGCGGTATCTGGTGTGCCAGATCCTCCTCCATAATCTGAGGCTGACCCTGCTGCTCCCTTTGTCGCGCGAGTTCGCGCTCAAACTTCTCTTGCTCTTTCTCATATTTTACCAGGGTCTTGTCTGAAATTGGAAGCTGAGATGTGAGATATATATCAGTAGGTTCTGAAGGAACCTGTGCCTCCTGGCAGAGAGCGTTAATCAAACAACAATGACCAGCAGTGGACCCAGTGGTGTTGATGAGGTCCTTCAAACTCGCATACATCAACCTGGCAACGTCAATGTCATCATCAGAGAGCACAGCCTGCAAAATATAAAAGCGAGCACGGGTCATCTCAGCCTTAGCGGATGTCCGCTCAATAGTGGTCAGAAGAAAGTTCGACCAAGCCTTGAATATTGGCAATAAATCCACTACATCAATCCGCTGCGGTACTCCGCCCCTTCCTTTCCAACCAGCCCCCTCTCGAACAAGACCAGCAAGTAACCCAGCCCAATAATCAGCATTTCTCTCCCCTCCTCCAGACTCCTTCCTCCGCTCAATAACACCACACTCGTCCGGCCTAGTAAGCCCCAACACCCTAGCAATATCATCAGCACTGTACCCCACCCTCTTGCCTCGAACTTTAGCATGTCTACTCGTTTCTCCCGCAGCAAATGCATTAGACAAAAATTCCAAAGCGATGGTTTTGTTGCTTTCACCGGTCACCATATTCACAATACCGTGCCAACCCTTCTGCTCAATTTTCTCAGCAAAAATAGGATACCTCGTGAGTGACCCAAAATCAAATCCCCGCTCCTTAGTAAACGTGTTCCCCTTAATTTCCTGGTAGCGTTTCTCCGCCGTCTCAGAGACAAACCGTCGGTAAGGTGGTGGGTTATTAGGTTGTGGTTGGGGTGGTGGGTTTGGGGGTGGTGGTTGAGAGGAGGAAGACTCTTTTCCTTTCCTCTTTCGTGTGGGTGGTGGTGGTGGTTGACCTTGGTTTCTAGTTTGGGCCATGGGTGTTGATGAAATTGGGAATGGGTATGTGAATTAAGAAATTTGGGAATAAAGTTAGGGTTTGGTTATGGTGTAGTTTTGGGAAAAATTGAAGGTTTGAATGTTTAAATGTTGGTGTATGATGAATTTGTGGTGAGGATTTATGTTAATGGTGGTTTGGGGAAGGTAATGGGTAGTGGTTATTGGTGTTGTTGATAAGGGTTTATGAATGTGTGAGGTTAGGGAGGAAGAGGTGTGTGGGTTTGGGAAAGGTTTATGGATGTTTAGGATGAAGATTAAATGAATATGTGAGGTTTGGGTTGGATTGAATGGTGGAGAAGAAGAAGAAAGGGAAGATTTTCGGTACCTATGGGGGTTGGGCGGCGCACAAGGGAAGTTTTAGAGGGTTGAAGATGACTGAAATTATGAAGGCTGGGTATTATAACAGCCGAAATCGGCCACCGATGGACAAAGGATCGGCCACCGAAATTTCCAGCGAGTGGGGGAAAAAATTTTCGCCAAAATCGGCTACCGATAGTAGAGGATCGGCCACCGATTTTTGCCCCCCCTTTTTTTTTTTTTTTTTTTTGCTAGAAAAAAAAAAAAAGAAAATCGGTCACCGCTTTGTTCAATCAGCTACCGATTTTTCCAGACTTAAAAAAAATATTTTTGGTGTCAAAAATTGGTCACCGGTTGCGAAAAACGACTACCGATTTTTGACATTTTCAAAAGGAAAATTTCTGAATTTTTTTTGTGTGGGACTTAAAAGCTGTAGTGCCCACATTTTTCATAAAATAAACGCAAAGATAACGAAAAGAAAGATACACTTACGATGGGTTGCCTCCCATCAAGCGCTGGTTTAACGTCCTAAGCTTGACGGTCCACTTTTCTTCCTTCAAGTGGATTGTAACGAAATGGACTCCCTTGAACGCTCCGACTCTCCCCCATAATATGGTTTGAGTCTTTGTCCATTGACCTTAAAGGTCTTGTCAGAATCCAGATGTTGAACCTCAATAGCACCGTACGGATAAACTTTCGCCACTTTGAATGGCCCGGACCACCTTGACTTCAGCTTTCCAGGGAACAACCTCAACCTGGAATTAAAAAGTAAAACAAGTTGCCCTTCTCTAAACTCCCTAATTTGAATCTTTTTGTCATGCCATTTCTTTGTTTTTTCTTTATAAATTTTGGCATTCTCGTAGGCATAGTTCCGGAACTCATCCAACTCATGGAGTTGAAGAATTCTAGACTCGCCTGCTTTAAAAAGATCAAAATTAAGGAGCTTAGTTGCCCACAAAGCCTTGTGTTCGAGCTCTAAGGGCAAATGACAAGATTTTCCATAAACAATTTGAAAAGGGGACATACCTATAGGTGTTTTGAAGGCAGTCCTATATGCCCATAAGGCATCATCAAGCTTAAGAGACCAATCCTTTCGGGACGAGTTCACAGTTTTTTCTAAAATTTGCTTGATTTGCCTATTGGACACTTCTACTTGTCCACTAGTTTGAGGGTGGTAGGGTGTGGCAATCCGATGATGCACATTGTACTTTTTCAACAACGCCTCCATCTTTCGATTGAGGAAGTGGGTGCCTTCATCACTAATTAAGGCTCTAGGAACCCCAAAGCGTGAAAAAATGTTTTTCTTGAGGAAGGCCACCACTACTTGAGCATCATTGGTTTGCGTGGCAATTGCTTCCACCCACTTAGAAACGTAGTCCACTGCCACCAAAATGTACATCTTTGAGTATGAGGACGGGAATGGTCCCATGAAGTCAATTCCCCACACATCAAAGATTTCCACTTCTAACACAGGATTTTGTGGCATCTCGTTTCTTTTTGAAATATTTCCTGTGCGTTGGCAGCGGTCACATTTCTGAACATAGGTGAAAGCATCTTTAAAAAGAGTAGGCCAAAACAGGCCTGACTGAAGGACCTTTGCAGCAGTCCTATCCCCACTAAAGTGTCCCCCATAGCTGGAGTCATGGCAGTGCCACAACACCTTTTCTTGTTCATCTTCGGGGACACATCTTCTTAACAAACCATCAACCCCCCTTTTGTACAAAAATGGTTCATCCCACACATATGACTTGCAGTCATGTAGGAATTTCTTACGTTGTTGGGAGTTAAAGTCAAGAGGAATAATCTTACCCACCATGTAGTTCGCAAAGTCCGCAAACCACGGCACCATCGTAAAAGCTAAGATGTGCTCATCAGCAAAGAGGTCCTTGATAGGCCTCTCCTCCTCTGTTTCATCCATCTTCTCCAGGCGAGAAAGATGGTCAGCCACCGTGTTCTCCGATCCTTTCTTGTCACGGATCTCTAAATCAAATTCCTGCAACAACAGTATCCACCTAAGAAGCCTTGCCTTAGATTCCTGCTTAGAAAACAAATACCTTAGTGCAGCATGGTCAGTGTAAACAATGACTTTAGACCCTAACAAGTAAGATCTAAATTTATCAAAAGCATAAACAACAGCCAAAAGTTCTTTTTCAGTGGTAGCATAGTTAAGTTGTGCTGGATTCAAAACATGGCTGGCATAATAGATAACATGCAACAACTTATCTTTTCTTTGACCAAGTACTGCCCCAACAGCTATGTCACTTGCATCACACATAATTTCAAAAGGTAGTGACCAATCAGGTGCAATGACAATAGGGGCAGTAATCAATTTTTGCTTCAAAGTATTAAAAGCATTCAGACACTCATCATTGAATTGGAAAGGAATGTCTTTGACAAGCAGGTTAGTAAGGGGTTTTGCTATTTTTGAAAAATCTTTGATAAACCTCCTATAAAAACCTGCATGGCCTAAAAAGCTTCGAATGCCTTTCTCATTAGTGGGAGGAGGAAGTTTTTCAATTACTTCAATTTTAGCTTGGTCAACCTCTATCCCCTTGTGGGAGATTCGGTGACCCAAAACAATTCCCTCTCTCACCATGAAATGGCATTTTTCCCAGTTTACGACTAAATTAGCTTTTTGACATCTTTCCAATACAAGAGATAAATTATGCAAACAATGATCAAAAGAAGAGCCAAAGACAGAAAAATCATCCATAAAGACTTCGATATGTTTTTCAAGCATATCGGAGAATATGGACATGACACACCTTTGAAACGTGGCAGGGGCATTGCATAGCCCAAATGGCATCCTCCTGTAAGCAAATATCCCATAAGGACATGTGAAAGCAGTTTTCTCTTGATCTTCAGGTGCCACCGCAATTTGATTATAACCAGAGTACCCGTCCAAGAAACAGTAATATTCATGACCTGCTAACCTCTCTAACATTTGATCAATGAAAGGTAGTGGGAAGTGATCCTTCCTTGTTGCGGTATTCAGCCTCCTATAGTCAATACAAACTCTCCACCCGGTGACTGTACGTGTTGGGATCAGCTCATTCTTCTCATTTGTAACCACGGTAGTCCCACCCTTTTTAGGAACAACTTGGACGGGACTCACCCACGAACTGTCTGAAATGGGATAGATGATACCAGCTTCAAGTAACTTCACCACCTCCTTTCTAATCACCTCTTTCATGGCTGGATTTAGTCTTCGTTGTGGCTGCACCACCGGCTTGAAATTATCTTCCATCAGAATTTTATGCATGCAAAAAGTAGGACTAATACCCTTCAAATCATCGATGGACCAACCCAGAGCACCCTTGTACATTCTAAGCACCCTTAACAATTTTTCTTCTTCAAGTTTGCTCAAGTTGGAACTAATAATGGTTGGGTACTTCTCTTTCTCACCAAGGAACACATACTTCAAGTGAGAAGGTAATTGTTTGAGTTCAACTACCGGTGCTTCCTTTGATTTCTCCACAACTTCGTCTTGAGGATGAAGTTCCTCCCACCTAGTAGGGGTGCGACGGTTGTGGGATGGAGAAGCCTCCAACATAGCTAAGACTTCACCTTCTTTAGGATCCTCACTTACTTGTGCAATTTCCGGTGGCAAGCTTAAGACTCTTTCAAGTGGTAGGGCTGGTATCTCTTTTTGGAGTTTTTCTTTCACAAAGGATTTGATCATGTCGACCCTATAGCATTTTTCTTCTTCGGGGTGCTTCATAGCTTTAAGAACATTCAACTTCACCACCTCATCAAAGAATTTCAAAGTTAAAGTGCCATCTTCCATGTCAATTAAACACCTCCCGGTTTGCAAGAACGGTCTTCCGAGTATTAAAGGAATATCATCATCTTCTTCCATCTCAAGAACGACAAAATCTACCGGGAAGA
Organism: Medicago sativa; assembly: GCF_051527215.1. Lineage (NCBI taxonomy): Eukaryota > Viridiplantae > Streptophyta > Magnoliopsida > Fabales > Fabaceae > Medicago > Medicago sativa. Next base: position 10,496,030 of record NC_140753.1, read on the forward strand.
TGAATTTATCAACTTTCACAAGAACATCTTCAACTATGCCATAGGGGAATTTGTAAGACTTATCTGCAAACTGTAGAGTCATCCTTGTGTCTCTTACTCTTCCGATGCCTAACTTCTTATAAATAGACAAAGGCATCAAGCTCACACTAGCTCCAAGATCAATCAACGCCTTCTTAAAAGTTCTATCCCCAATGGTACAAGGAATGGTAACACTACCAGGATCTTTCAGCTTCCTTGGGATTTTTCTTTGTAGAACAGCACTACATTGCTCGGTGAGCATCACATCTTCATCGTCAATTGTTCTCTTTCTTGAAAGAATGTCCTTCATGAATTTTGCATATGAAGGCATTTGTTGAATAGCTTCAGCAAAAGGAATGTTGATTTGTAGCTTCTTGAACATCTCAATGAACTTTGCAAAGCACTTTTCATCTTTTTCTTTCTTCACCCTTTGAGGATAAGGCAGCTTGATTTGTGGCTTTGGAGCTTCATCTTTCTTTTTCTTCTCAGGCTCTCCCACAACTTGAGTAACACCAGAATCACGCACTTCAACCTCCACTTCAATTAGTTCAGGAGACGAGTCACCTCCATCATGTTTAGCTTGAGATGATGATGAGTCTTCCTTATCCCTTCGCTTATAAGTAATCATGTTTACATTTTCATGATCCCTTGGATTGATAACTGTGTTGCTTGGAAGGGTTCCTGGTGCTCGTTGTGTGAGTTGTTGAGCAATTTGACCAACTTGAGTTTCAAGATTTTTGATTGAAGCTCTTGTATTCTTTTGAGCCTCTCTGGTTTCTTGAGCTAAGGAATTCATGTTGGTTGCCATTGCTTCTATAGCTAACTCCCAATCAGCCTTCTTTGGAGCTTGGTTTGATGGACCTCCTTGATAACCCCCTTGTTGTTGATTTTGAGAACCACCTTGTTGATTTTTCCATGAGAAATTCGGATGGTTCCTCCAGCCTGGATTATATGTATTTGCAAAAGGGTTATTTCTAACTTGGTTCCCTTGATTGCTGAGGTAGTTCACCATCTCCACTTGGGTTGCATCCATGGGCACATCACAATGCATAGTGAAATGAGGGCCAGCACACCAATCACATTTGACAGTGTTCATTTGATTCACCGGAGCAACTTGGGGTTGAGTTAAGTTAAGTGCTGCCATTTTCTTTGATACTTCAGCAGCTACTGCATCTTGAATCTGCTTACCAGTTAGTATGCTTTGAGCATTTTTGAGCTCAAGTTGATTCAGATCTATGAGTCCTCCCCTTGTACCACCAGTTCTATCATACATCTCCATTTGTTCATTAAGTGCAACAGCTTCAATGATTTTGATTATTTGAGAGGCGGTTTTGAAATTTATGGAACCACCTGAAGCTGTGTCGAGGACTTGTCTAGTAGCCAAACGTAGACCATTACAGAAAATCTGCATTTGAACTGTAGTATCATAGTTGTGCTCGGGACATGCTGAAAGCAGCTTCTTGTACCTTTTATAAGCTTCTCCCAAGGACTCTCCTTCTTTCTGTTGGAAACTGGAAATGTCTTGTCGCCTTCTTACAAATAGAGCTGTAGGAAAGAATTGCTCCAAGAACTTGTCTTCCATCTCATTCCAAGTTGTTATGCTACCAGCCGGTAAAGAGTCAAACCACTCATAAGCATCATCAGTTAAAGTGAACGGGAACAGTCTCAATCTTTTTGCTTCCTCAGAGTGCCCTTGTACCTTAGCTGTCTCACAAAGTATCAAGAAACTCTTCAAGTGCTTGTTGGCATCTTCATTGTACTTCCCCGCATACTGATTCTCCTTCAACTCCCGCAACAGACCGGGATTGATCTCAAACTTGTTCACCGTCACAGGCTGATTAGTGATGGTCAGCCTGTTTCGGTTTCTGTCACGGGCCCCATAGTCTCCTAGAAGTCTTTCTTCAGGTTGGAGCTGTGGTTGTGGCCCTGTTCCCTCCATCTCTTCGTTTACTTCAAGTACCTCTTCTTCCGTGGCAGTCTCCACCTTACTTGCCTCTTCTTGTTCCCTAAGTTTCCTGAGTTTTGTTTCTTTCCGGATTGCTCGGCAGAATTTTTCAACTTCTGGAATAAAGGTAAGTTCAGCTGAGGGCTGGCCTCGCATACAAGGTTAAACAAAGAGTGAGTAATAATTTAAAATAAAATAAAAGCAATAATTTTGTTGCAGAGCAAAAAATTTCAATTAAGAAAAAATAAAATTCAACAGTGATTTGGCAATCCCCGGCAACGGCGCCAAAAACTTGATGGCGTATTTCGCAAGTGTACGAAATCGTTCAAGTAGTAAATAAAACGGTAAGACCGAGTGTTGAACTCGAGGATCGCGTTATACGGTTGAATTGTATTTATGACTTAATTGAACAAAAGGTTAAATTGTTTGTTTTATCGCAATATTGGAAATAACGGAAATTGAAGTGATTAAGATTAATGAGAGAAAGATGTCAGGGATGAGTTTCGCTAGATGACCATGAAAAGCTAATAACCTAGTCTTAACTATTGAATCGACTCGTATGATTGTTACCGAATTATCTAATTTATTCTTGCCCTAATTCCTTAGTGACAAAAACTTTAAACCTAAAATAAAAACCTAATTCCTTAGTGAATTTGAAGATTAGGGTTAAGCATTAACGAACAAGAATTCTTTTAATGATTCCAAGGGTTTGTATCTATTCCTAGATTACAAAGGCAAGGATCTCTTATTTCAAAGCGTTTATCAATTCCACTTCCGTTTCACAAAATAAACCGTAAATCAATTTAAAGGTGATCAATCAATAAAAAGCATTAAGAACGGAAATAAGAGAAACAATCATATGAATTTCAATCAATAATATTAAACTAGGTCATAACAATGATGTTCATCTAGGTCTACTCATCCCCAACAAAGGAGGGTTTAGTTACACATAATTGAGCAATAGACAATAGAAGAAGAATTACAAGATGAATTCATGAATAAACCTTGTTAAAACTCCTTCAATGGTGTTCCAAGATGCTCCCAATCGCTCTCCTATGTGTTTCCAGCCGTTTTTATCTCAAAAAATCGTATCCCCTCAAGTCTGAGACTGAGTTCCTTTAAATAGACACAGTCAAAATCGGTTACCGATGGCATCCAATCGGTAACCGATCCACAATTAAGGCCCAGGAAAATGCGATCCAAAATACAGGATCGGTGGCCGATGCTCAAGGATCGGTGGCCGAAATATCCAGTGACGAGGGCGTGAAAATCAGCAGCAAAATCGGTTACTGATGCTCAATTTCGGTGACCGATTTCTGACTTCTCTTTAAGCCTTCTCTTTTGCTCTTTTGTGACTCTTAGCTCCAGAATTACAGTGAAAATGATCCAAAATGTCATCAAAAAGCCTAGGAAAACTAAGATGACAAGGTGTCATCAGGTGCAAAATTGCTCCAAAAAAAAAAGAAGAGGGGGTGCAAAATCGCACAATTAGCAAAAAGATAGGGTGCAAAATCAAAAAGGGGGCAAAAAGATGGGGTGCAAAATCGCACAATTAGCAAAAGATAGGGGGGAAATGCAATTAAGCCTTTATTGTTCTTATTTCTCACATTAACAAAGTATTCTTACTTGAGATGCGTTTTTTACCCTGACTTATAATTTGTAAATCGTATTGGTAACATATTACTTTTGATTATAAAAATATACATACCCGTGTATTTAAATTGAGTCATAATGAAAATTTATGATACAATGTATTTTCTATACAACAGGGTGAAATCTTCTTGTTTTTTAGGTTAAATGACATACTAGTGATGAACACTTTGATTCATGATCAATATTCTATATGATTTATAGTTCAACATCTGGAGGTTTTACTACATTGAATTGCGCCAGATGATCTTGTTAAAGATCTTACAGATTTAACATCAACAACTTGAAAAATTTGTTCTTTGCTATAATTTGGCTTTGGCACTCGACTTCCTTTTGTAACTGCGAAAGAGGCTCCATTTTCAAAAGCATCTCTTACCGAATGAAACTCCCATTTGTCGCCATTTGTATGACCAATTTTTCTCCATGTTACCTAGACACATTATATAATTAGAAAAATAAAGTTTAGAAAAAGGGTGTCAATTTATTTTAAAGTGAAACAAATATATTTTATATACATCAACGTCTGAACTCAATTTTATGATTTATTTTAATTAGGTAAATTCATGTTCATTAGTCATTAATTAGTTTAAATTAATGGATTTGCTAAATATGCTTACCTCTTTACTCCCAACTTTAGGTGCTATAAAGAGGTTAGATTCACTTTTGAGGCTAGGCCCCATGCTTCCGCCGACGGCATATTGCATCCATCCTAAGTAAAGATTGTTGGCTACATGTGCATATCCGTGACGAATTCTGAAATGTTATTTTACCGATAAAAAAAATCAAATGTTGTCTAATAAATTCACATCTTTATATTGTATAACTTCAATTTTTCTTGTAAAAAACTTGATAAACAATAATCAATTACCTTGGCATTCGTTGGTTGCAGTTAGGTCCAAAATGATTGTACACAACGGTAACTTTCATGTTTATGTCCCTCACATACCCATCATCATGTCCAAGAAGCATAACTTTATCTTGTTCTCTAAACCAATTATTGGAAATGGTCACATTTGTAGAACCTCGTGTGACATCAAGAAGACCATCTCCGCAATCATAAAGTGTATTATGGTCAATCCAAATTTTTGAAGCGGTAACTAGTCTAATGGCATCTCCATCTACTTGGCCCAAATGAATTACCTTCCCATTTGGCCCCATCACCATCCCAGGGGTTTGAGCTTTGCAATGATGAATTCGAATGTTATGAATTATTATGTTGGTGACCTACAAAATAATACACAATTGTTACAAATTTATGAAATAGAATTCATACTAAAAATAGCTATAGTTAGAAAATTAAATTTAGAGAGGAAAATATAAAATTTCTCTCTAAATACATCACTAAATTTAGAGAGAGGTTTCTTCTTTTTTTCGCAAGTAATTTTTTTCTAGTAGTTTTAACTTTTAAAGCGTAATTAATTGTATTTGGCGATTACCTTTGATATCATTAAGCACGCATTATCGGCAATGTGCACATTGACTCCACGACCATCAATGGTTGTGAAACTGCTAATGAGAAGGGGCTTCATGAGTTTAATGTTCATGTCTTTTTTGAATGTGATCCACACTTTACCTTGAATTACAGAAGCTCCATATCTCAACGTACCAGGTTGAGGATTTATAGGATCATCATTTGGGTTAGTAACTTTATAATGGGTGAGACCCTTACCAATGTTGTTCGTCATCTTTCCTGCATAGCCTACAGAGCAAGTTGCTAGTTGTTGTCTATGTTTTCTCCATTCAAGATTTGGTCTCCAACATCGATCAATCATGTTCATTTTCAATCCCATTAACTTGGATTGTTTTGCAAAACTAAATTTTGAAGTGAAAAATATGGTAATCACAATGGCCAAAACAAAATGCCATCTGATGAAATTGGGACCCTTATATACCATAATATAGTATAAATATTCTTGACAAACTTCGAATGATTGAAAGAAAAAAGAGAGAGATGAGAAATAGAAATGTTTTTTTTTTGTTTATATTGGAGAATTAGAAGCATAAGGAAGTGATTATATATTCATCTAGTTGGTTAAAGTTGTTTTAGAGGCCACGGCTAAATGAGTGTCTCATGCTAAACAAAAGTTATGAATAGAAATAACAGAAAAATCCAGCAACTTTTAACCTCATGTTGTGAAAGTTACCTGAATTTAGGTAGTAACTATAAGCAAAATTAGTTATTTCAACATACAACAATAATGTTTTCATGTACACCAAATGAAACAAACAACAACATTTTCATTGGATGACATTTAATATAAAAATGAAATAATGTCTTAAAACCAATTTAATGGATTACCTAATTATAATTATATAGTATATGGGTGACAAACAACATTAATTCATTTGATGTATTATTTGGCATGAGATAAATAGAAGAGAGAGAAGTATGTTTCCACTCTCTCTTTGTTTGATTTCATATAATTAAATTGAAAATAAAGAAACATCTCTATAATCTAAAAAGGATTAAAAAAATACTTTTAGTTTACAACCACCAATATACAATTTTATAACTATAGCTATTTTTTTCCACGGAAAAAAAATACTTTTAATCAAAATATCTTCAATTTTTTTGATTTTAATTTAATTTTTCCTCTCTAAATTTAGTATGGTAAAAGTATGGTAAAATTAAATTTAGAGAGGAAAAAAAATACTTTTAATCAAAATATCTTCAATTTTTTTGTACAGTTTCTACCGTTTAAAATTATGGTATTCTACCCCGTGTAGAAAAAAAAAATTAAATGCAAGTATTGTAACTTGTAAGAACAACAACCAAGTTAAAAAGAATAAAGAAAGAAATAATAAATGTAACGCAAAAATGGACACGCAATGTTCAATAATTAAGTTCGGACAATTTTGACATATGTCTTCGACTGCAGAGCAACTGCAATTTCGTTTTATTATTAATGAAATAATAAGAATTAAAATGTACTGTATATTTCATATTAAAGCATTATCGTTCAACCATATCTGAAAGGGATTCTTCCCCTCTCACCCCCTCCTCGACCCCCCCATAATAAAATTTGGGCCTGATCCAACGTTGGTCTTCTTGCTCCGCTCGATCGACCATGTCCACTTATCGGTAATTGTGAGTCATTCTCAGCAAGCATTAAATTAAATCAATTGAACATAAGAAGAAGAAAAAAAAAATTATTTTCAAGATGTTTCCTTAGTTTTTATGAATTGGGGTTTTGTTTCTTTTAATAAAAATCAGATGAAGTATTTTTAGTGTCAAATAATTGTAGAATTTACAGGACTCACAGTTTCTGTCATGGAGAGATTGTGGAATGGGTTCCAATGAAGGTGTTTTTTTTTGGAGATGTGTCAGTATAGTTTTGGAATTGTTACCTTGATAATGCAAATTTCATATTCAATAGCGGCATAGCCAACTCTTATCTAAAATTTTGTTGTGATATTCAATGTTCAAAGTTGAATGAGACAATATAAATAGACTTTTCAATTTAGTATGACCAAGACTAAAATGAAATCATAGTATCTATAATTATTTTATGGAAAATTATTTGTAGACACTTAAATCTAATCTACACCTTGAGAGAAAAAGAAAGAGAATGATGTGATAAAATAATGATGTGATAGAAAGAGAAAGAAACATTGAGAAAAAATGAGGTGTTGAATGAATGTTAGAAATTAATGGATGTTTAATGGTCACTCACACGGGGTGGGGAGGAGGAAACCTGGGATCAAGCTCATATACCCGCATAAAACGTGATCACAACCAACTATTAGGCTAGGTTGTAAGCCAACCATTATGTTAAGCTCTATGCTCTAACCAAGGGGGACAAATCATTAAAACGTTTGAATTGATAATAGACTCAAAGGTTGGTTGGACTAGAACAATGATCTGTCGAGCTTGAATGTTAGAGAGTGGTACTCACAAATATTCTGATGTTTAAGTTAGTAAGAGAGCAAAGAGATTGTTACACCCATACTAGACGTATCTAGAAAGTCTAGCATGTGTATTAGTTTAGTAATGGATACATTAAAAATTTACAACATAAAAACTTCGAATGAATATTATATACAACAAATGCGTTCGTACAATAATATTACAACTCAGCTTTTCTAAAGAATAATAAATGCATCCCTTAAAATCCACATCATCCAGCAGCGGGTACGAACGGACACTTGTCGCATCATCCATTCGGCTACTAGCTTGCTAATCCATCTTGATATCTGAAACAAATAAGGATTGGGATGAGACATAATGTCTCAGTGAGTTCCACCTAACCCTAGGCTATAGGCAACCTCGGGGGAAACCTACGGTCACCACGTGTCTACAATACAACCTGACGGTTGATTATACGTGTGTGGGGACTTGCTTTCTTAGACGGCGGTGCTTGCTAGGGCCGTCTTAATATTCTTAACTTGTTATAGGCTTCTCTGCTATACGTGTCATGGCGGTGAAGGGGGAACTAAAACCGCGTTGCCAAGAGTACACTCTAAGCATCAAGGCTCTCTTATATCTCTATCATGACACGATTCTAAACCGGACGATTAGGGGTAACCTAAGATCGTCGTCGGCATATCTTTCTTTACTTGCTTCTACTTGCTTAATATGTTGTATATACAACATATCATCTCTTATCACCTAAGTGATTCTTGCTATATACTACTTCTTGACGAACTACGCCAAGTCTCTACTTGTTCTTGACGATCTACGTCAAGGCTCTATGACATAACATGAACATGTATAATAGATATGCATAGTTAGCTTCATTGATTATGTTAGCGTGTAACAAACAACTTATCTGAGTTCATTTTACGGATTAGTCCCGAGTGGAGTAACCCCGGAAGATAATCCCTTACTACCGGTGATATGCTTAGCAAGAGCGCACCGGACTCCCTTAGTGAACTTGCGGGTCCCTTACGGCTTACCCCATTCCCCTTGGAGAACCTTTTGTACCCAAGCTTGGAAGGAATACAAAAGACACGACACCTTAACTTAGTGAAATGCGGCTCCCTTGCGGCTTAACCATTCCCCTTGGGGAACCCCTTGAATCCAATTTGGATAACAAGAGACATGACACTCTTTCTTTCTTAAAATTCGTAGTCTTATGCATGAAAATTAACTTAAACATGCTAACTCTTTACCTCGGGTCCCTAGACGATCCCACTAGAGGTAACTATATGCTTGCTCAACTTACTTTGTGAATGGATATAAAATCAATTCACGTCTTGCCATACTCATATGGCACTTGCTTCTATGCGAAGATAATACTCTCATTACCTCGCGTCTATCAAGCATATTACTAATGCAAAGCATTCTATTCTTTCTAACTATTCTAGTTCTCGATAACTATACCGAGGCTCTAGTTCTTCCCTTTTCTTAAGGATTATCTTGCTACCCGAATCAACCTTCATACTCTCGCTTACCATGCTTTACCATACTTGCCAAACACTTGGTTCATTTAAAAGAAAGTCTCCTTTCAAAGCTTAACAATTAGGACCTTGGTTTGAGGGGTTTATTTCTCTTAAAAAGATTGCACAAGAAAAACCGCTCGCGAAACGCCGAAACGACCTGAGGCGAACAAACAATGGGTTTCCCCACTGTGTAGCTCGCCTAGGCGAGTAAATTGGTGTGGGAGGCGAGCTCCTACTCGCCATGGCGAGTTGGGGGCGAGCAGGACCCCCTGTTCGGCCCTCTAGCTCGCCTCGCGAGCCATTTGCTCGTCGTGGCGAGCTGTGACAGTCCTGCAACTTCAAAATTGATATTTTTGACTTAAAAACCTCAAACCAAGCATCTCCAAGTGCTATATGACCCTTAGGATCATTAGAAACCTGTAAAAACAGTCATGGAACAAGTATACACAAGTGTAGCAAGCATGGTAAGAAAAGGGGCAACTAGCTTATATTTTAAGAACCCTAAAATACATATTATCTTTGCAAGATAAATACACAATCCCAAAGGGTGGGTAACTATCTAAGGAACTCACCTAGCAAGTTTCTTGTGACGTCTCCAAGCCTCAAGCTCCATCAAGCCAAAACCCTAGCTCTTGATCAACTTGCTTCCTTTGATTATACCATTTCATTCTTGTTGCTTTCTTGCAATCTAAGACACCTTGATCCTTAATCATGAAGAACCATCACTTGAATCTTCTTTGAACTCATCAATAAACAAACCCTAAATCTTACTTCCAAGGTGACTTCAAACTTCCACTCATTTCCATAGTTATTTCTTGCTTACTTTCCAATTCCATGAAATATACCCAACACAAGCTCCAAATCAACTATCAAAAACCTTTACTTCATGCACAAATCCATACCCTAACTTTGAATCCATTCTTGAAAGTAAAGAAAAGAGGAATCAAACCAAATACAAGCTCCCACATGCTTAGAGATCAAGAGGAAACATAATTTCAAGGCTTATCATGGGAGAAGGAAGTTTTAGAAAGGTTTTGTGAAGAGAAGAGAGGAAGAGGGCGTGTGGTAGGAGAGAGAAGGAGGAGAGAAAAATCTTCCAAGAACTTAGAGAGAGAAAGGATGAGATGAAATGAGATATTTTGGGGCCAACTTACTTAAATACCCTTATTGCGTGCAATTACCAATATGCCCTTGCCTTAAACACGTTTGATGCGACACTGATACTTATTCCGTAATGAGCTGATATTCCATAATAAATATTTCCATTACGCTTATTTTCCTTAAACTTTAATCCTCTGGCACGATCGACTGGTAATATACCGATACTGACAGGCGGGATGTTACAGAGATAGTGGTTTTTAGTGGAAAAGAAGATTTGTTAGGAGAGTGATGGAGAGATTGTTACAAACGACACCATTTAATATTTGGATCCGGCAGCCATTGAACGAGCTTCAAGTCGTTAGACGTCACGAACTGTCGTCTCCTTAACTGAGGTGGTTAGGATGTTTGTATTGGTTTAACTTAGATATGTGTTGAGATGATGATAGACTAGGCTTTGAGTCGGTCAAGGGTTGGTCCATAACATAAGGCTTTGATTAAACCAATACGTGTAAAAACAATTGCTTTTTTTTTTTTTGACAATTACTTGGTATGCACAAAAAAATATTGAAAATAAAGAGAAAAAAAATGTATAGAAAAGCCAAGATGCGGCGACTAGCCAGCGAAGTTAACTTAACGTTAACATTGGCAGAGAAAAAACAATGTTTTGTCCCCACACCCAACCCATGATACTGCGCCACTAACTTGCGACAAAATTGATGATAAGACTGAGTTATCATGACAACACAAACAAGCCAACAATGCGACAAGTATGTTCCATAATTATTTCCTTCTTTGGCTCAATTTAGTGCGCTGAAAAGGTGTATTACACTAATCTATTCCTTCATGACTTGTATAAGAAAATGAATATAATGTCAAAAATCTTAAGAGTCGTAGTGGTTTTTTGTGCTTGCAATAATAAAGGATAAAGATGAAACTAGAAACTTAATATCAAGGTGTCGTTGTCACCAAATTGTAACGCATCGTCGCCGATTATTTTTGTCCCTTTCATGGCTAGCTTTGTGGATCAGTAGCTCCAACGCTCTTATCCTAAACTGCCGGTTACGAGTTTGAATTTGCTCCATTTATCTTTTAGGGTTAATTAAGTTTTTAGTTTCTATAAATATTCACAGTTTTGTTTTTAATCCTTACAAAATAAAAATTACACTTTTTAGTCCCTTCCACATTTTCCTTAAGCATTTTAGGGACTAAAAATGCTGATGGAAAAATTTTATAGGGACTAAAAATGCTGATGGAAAATTTATAGGGACTAAAAATGTTGATGGAAAATTTTATAGGGATTAAAAAGTGTGATTTTATTTTGTAGGGACTAGAAACAAAATTTTGAATATTTATAAGGACAATTTACTTAATTAACTCTATCTTTTATTTTTTGTTCATTTTAATGGAAATAGATACAAACGATAGATTAATAGAACTCATTTTAATAAATGAATATCTTTAATAGATTTCATTAATCTTCTACTAGTTTTTGTCTCTTTAGTAAAACTAGTGTCCAACGGGCACGGGCATGCCCGTCTATCCGCTTTTTCTACCGCGCATACAATGATTAACCACATACTCCATCCGTCCCAAATTATAAGCAAAAAAAAAAATCACACTTATTAAGAAAACTAAAACATAAGAATTTGGAGTATAGTTTTTTGTGTTTTCTTTGGAAAAAGTTTTTTAGGAAGATGTAAAAACAATTTTCATTAGCTATTGGTTATGGAAAAAATGAAAGTGAAAAAAAATTGAATGTAATTTGCATTTAATTTTATGAGAATAAACAAAAGTTTTTCTTGGAAAATAAATTTTTTCAAAAAACAAGATTAAATAGGATAAAAGTTTGTCTTTTTTGCTTATATTTTGAGACAAAGAAAATGAATTTTTTTTGCTTATATTATGGGACGGAGGGAGTAGTTATGTATTACAAACAAATAATTCTAAATATATGAACAATTAATAGTAATCTATACCTGTCGAAGGTGGCATTATTTCAAAACACAGAAAATCAATTAGCTGATATTTTTACAAAACCTTTAGTATAAGACCGTTTTTATTTATTAAAGAAATATAAAATCTAATAAAAAATCCGTGCATAAATTAGTTTTTCTAATAAAAGGCAAAAAAAAATTCATGAGTTTTAAATTGCCTTTATTCTCTTTTCTTAATATATGAAAAAAAACTGCCCATTATTCTCTTTGTTTTTCTCCCTGTTCCACGCTCATATCCTAAAATAAAGGAAATCAGTTATTTTTTCTCTTAATTACTTCCATCGTTTGTGTGATTATTAGTGGCTAACGTTTTGTTTTTTTTAATAACTACCATCAAGTAAGGGTATTTTGGGATTTAAAAAAAAACCACACCAAAGTAATGTTTTGCCTTTATAGATAGTGTTATAGATATTAGATTCAGGGTCGTTCCTGCCTAAGTCAACTTCCATAGTAAAAAATTCTCCCACCTTCTCACATTCAAATGAATACCAAATTTACAAACAGTCCTCTCATTTCTTCTTCTAAACACATTCTCAATTCTTTTATTATTTCAGGATCTTACTAACGAGTACATCTGAACATTCTTTAAAGATCAAATTTAGAAATTTGTATTATTTAAAAAAATCAAACACTTCAAATTTTAAAACATTGTTTCGGATTTGTACGTTGTTTAAATCAATGTTTTGTAACTAGCTTAAAATGTGGTGGTAAAACACGTTTTGATGTATGTTTCTTTTTTTTTTGGTGGTGTCTGAGATTCGAAAGTCAAACCTTATATATACGCAATATCTCTACCAACTGAGTTAGGCTCACGTTTTGATGTATGTTTCTACATTCAAAGGTTAGTTTCAATACTTTTTAAAATTAGTTTTGTTTAACAACCAATTTAAATGCAACTAGTTTTTTTAACAGCAAGAAGTTCTCTTATTATAAGCAGATAACAATCTTTTTTTATCAATAGATAGCAATCTAACTTGAACAAAATAAATAAATAGCAGTCTAATTGCATACTAAGTCTAATATATATATATATGAGGAGAGATCAAATTACACCGCTTAAAAGTTACACCAATGTTACACCGTTCAATATCGTTTTACTCGATGCATATTTTTCAAATTTGACCGTTGAATTGTAAGTTTATATCACATAGATCATTCACGTAAATTTTTTTAAAAATTTAAACTCGCTTCATATGTTATTGAGATGCATCAAGATTAACCGTTTATGCACTTTTATATAACACCGTTAAACTTGTTGTATCTCAATAACACATCAAACGACTTTAGATTTTCGTAAAAATTTACATGAATGACCTACGTGATATAAACTTACTATCCAACGATTAAATCTGAAAAATATGCATCGAGTAAAACGATATTGAACGGTGTAACATTGGTGTAACTTTTAAGCGGTGTAATATATATATATATATATATATATATATATATATATATGTGTGTGTGTGTGTGTGTGTGTGTGTGTGTCAAAATATTACACAAGTCTATCGGTTTAAAACAAAAATAAATAATATTACTACATGTTATTAGTCGAGCACGACAAATAGCCGAAATTAGGGTCAGCCAGATCCCCTTTAACAAAATGAAGGATAGTCGAATCCAAAATAGTCAAATACAAATAGGCTTAAATTGGAAGGTCAGATTCACTGTTAACCCTACCTTTTTTTCATCCAATTTAGAGCATTCAAAAGCCCTATGGCTTCACCTATATCCATTTCAAAAATTGGCAAGAACCACTCGGTTTTTGTTAGCAGAAAATGCCACTAATCATCCTTTATACAAATACCAATGCCAACTTTGTTAAGTATAATAGAAAAGATGCATCAATATTACATTTATAATGACTTGGCGGCTTAGACCATATCGTTGTTGCTTGCACAGCTGAACTTCTGTTGCGTTCTTCTTGCGCATTCCTCATCTTGAGAGAAAATTGTTAGCTCAACCTGACTCGTTTCAACATTTTGATTCCAATCTTTGTTGTTCATTTGTTGCCCTTGGCTCCATAACATAACATTAAAATGCTCTTGTTGGTTTTTAATTTAGTATTACTATGTATGATATGATATTGTTGAACAGGAGTTTGTAAAATACGTGATGCAGTATAGGTGTCAAAAAGTTCATGAATCATATCATGGTTCCATTATATTGCTTCGTGTTTGTCATCATGAAGATCGAGACTCTTATGGATTCCAGCAAGTTATGCATTTGGATTGGTCTATTAATTACTAAATTGTCATGAATCCAATTGGTATATATTTATTACCGTTTTTATTTATTAAAGAAATATAAAATCTAATAAAAAATCCGTGCATAAATTAGTTTTTCTAATAAAAGGCAAAAAAAAATTCATGAGTTTTAAATTGCCTTTATTCTCTTTTCTTAATATATGAAAAAAAACTGCCCATTATTCTCTTTGTTTTTCTCCCTGTTCCACGCTCATATCCTAAAATAAAGGAAATCAGTTATTTTTTCTCTTAATTACTTCCATCGTTTGTGTGATTATTAGTGGCTAACGTTTTGTTTTTTTTAATAACTACCATCAAGTAAGGGTATTTTGGGATTTAAAAAAAAACCACACCAAAGTAATGTTTTGCCTTTATAGATAGTGTTATAGATATTAGATTCAGGGTCGTTCCTGCCTAAGTCAACTTCCATAGTAAAAAATTCTCCCACCTTCTCACATTCAAATGAATACCAAATTTACAAACAGTCCTCTCATTTCTTCTTCTAAACACATTCTCAATTCTTTTATTATTTCAGGATCTTACTAACGAGTACATCTGAACATTCTTTAAAGATCAAATTTAGAAATTTGTATTATTTAAAAAAATCAAACACTTCAAATTTTAAAACATTGTTTCGGATTTGTACGTTGTTTAAATCAATGTTTTGTAACTAGCTTAAAATGTGGTGGTAAAACACGTTTTGATGTATGTTTCTTTTTTTTTTGGTGGTGTCTGAGATTCGAAAGTCAAACCTTATATATACGCAATATCTCTACCAACTGAGTTAGGCTCACGTTTTGATGTATGTTTCTACATTCAAAGGTTAGTTTCAATACTTTTTAAAATTAGTTTTGTTTAACAACCAATTTAAATGCAACTAGTTTTTTTAACAGCAAGAAGTTCTCTTATTATAAGCAGATAACAATCTTTTTTTATCAATAGATAGCAATCTAACTTGAACAAAATAAATAAATAGCAGTCTAATTGCATACTAAGTCTAATATATATATATATGAGGAGAGATCAAATTACACCGCTTAAAAGTTACACCAATGTTACACCGTTCAATATCGTTTTACTCGATGCATATTTTTCAAATTTGACCGTTGAATTGTAAGTTTATATCACATAGATCATTCACGTAAATTTTTTTAAAAATTTAAACTCGCTTCATATGTTATTGAGATGCATCAAGATTAACCGTTTATGCACTTTTATATAACACCGTTAAACTTGTTGTATCTCAATAACACATCAAACGACTTTAGATTTTCGTAAAAATTTACATGAATGACCTACGTGATATAAACTTACTATCCAACGATTAAATCTGAAAAATATGCATCGAGTAAAACGATATTGAACGGTGTAACATTGGTGTAACTTTTAAGCGGTGTAATATATATATATATATATATATATATATATATATATATATGTGTGTGTGTGTGTGTGTGTGTGTGTGTGTCAAAATATTACACAAGTCTATCGGTTTAAAACAAAAATAAATAATATTACTACATGTTATTAGTCGAGCACGACAAATAGCCGAAATTAGGGTCAGCCAGATCCCCTTTAACAAAATGAAGGATAGTCGAATCCAAAATAGTCAAATACAAATAGGCTTAAATTGGAAGGTCAGATTCACTGTTAACCCTACCTTTTTTTCATCCAATTTAGAGCATTCAAAAGCCCTATGGCTTCACCTATATCCATTTCAAAAATTGGCAAGAACCACTCGGTTTTTGTTAGCAGAAAATGCCACTAATCATCCTTTATACAAATACCAATGCCAACTTTGTTAAGTATAATAGAAAAGATGCATCAATATTACATTTATAATGACTTGGCGGCTTAGACCATATCGTTGTTGCTTGCACAGCTGAACTTCTGTTGCGTTCTTCTTGCGCATTCCTCATCTTGAGAGAAAATTGTTAGCTCAACCTGACTCGTTTCAACATTTTGATTCCAATCTTTGTTGTTCATTTGTTGCCCTTGGCTCCATAACATAACATTAAAATGCTCTTGTTGGTTTTTAATTTAGTATTACTATGTATGATATGATATTGTTGAACAGGAGTTTGTAAAATACGTGATGCAGTATAGGTGTCAAAAAGTTCATGAATCATATCATGGTTCCATTATATTGCTTCGTGTTTGTCATCATGAAGATCGAGACTCTTATGGATTCCAGCAAGTTATGCATTTGGATTGGTCTATTAATTACTAAATTGTCATGAATCCAATTGGTATATTCTCTCCCGAGTCAATATCCATTTGTACTTTCCTTGGACAACCAACCTTGTACTCCAAATACTATGCCAAACATAATTTGTATTGTGTCCAAATTCCAATGCTTGAATCAATAAAATCACATTTAGATTTGAGTTGTTTAGTGATCAAATTTCTTGGATCCTTGAATAAATTTAAGGCTTGTTTAGCAAGCATTGCAAAATTAAAGAGAAATTATATTTGTACAATTATTTTAGGGTTAATACCCCTTTTAGTCCCTGCAATATGAGCGAATTCCGGTTTTAGTCCATGTAAAAAAAAAAGTTTAGATTCTGTCCCTGTCATTTCAGATTCTTCCACTTTTGGTCCCTCCTTGAACCAGTCAGCAGAATCTGCTGACGTGGCAGGGGTGACTGTGTAATTTTTTTTATTTTTTATTTTTTTATAGGGGTACACGTGGCATTTTCGATTTTTTTTTAAAAAAAATAAAAAAATTATGGAAAAATGAAAAAAAATTAAAAAAATCCGAAAATTAATAAAAAAAATCTGGAAAAATGAAAAATTGAAAAAAAATAATAAAAAAATCAGGAAAAATGAAAAATAATAAAAAAATCGGAAAATTAATAAAAAAATTCTGGAAAATTGAAAAAAAATATTAAAAAATTCTGGAAAATTGAAAAATTAATAAAAATGAAAAAAAATCTAGAAAAAAATTTAAAAATCTTAAAAATTTTAAAACGAATAAAAAATCTTAAAAAAATCTAGAAAATTTATAAAAAATCTTAAAAAATAATGAAAAAATATAAAAAATCTTAAAAAATTTAAAACGAAAAAAAATCTTAAAAAATCTCAAAAAAATTTAGAAAAAATCTGAAAAAATATGGAAAAATAAAAAAAATTCTGGAAAAATTTAAAAAATCTCATAAAATTTTGATACAGATTTTTCAAAATTTTTCAGAATTTCCAGAATTTCGATACATATTTTTCAGAAATTTCAGATTTTCGATATATATTTTTCGAGAATTTTTCAAAATTTCGATACATAATTTTCGAAAATTTTTCAGAATTTTCAGAATTTCTATCATATTTTTCAGAAATTTCAGAATTCCGATACATATTTTTCGAGAATTTTTCAGAATTTCGATACATAATTTTCGAAAATTTTTCAGAATTTTCAGAATTTCTATCCATATTATTTAGAATTTCGATACATATTTTTCAGAAATTTCAGAATTTCGATACATATTTTTTCGAGAATTTTTCAGAATTTCGATACATAATTTTCGAAAATTTTTCAGAATTTTTTCATTATTTTTTAAGATTTTTTATAAATTTTCTAGATTTTTTTTTATTTTTTAAGATTTTTTATTCGTTTTAAAATTTTTAAATTTTTATCTACATTTTTTTTCATTTTTATTAATTTTTCAATTTTCCAGAATTTTTTAATATTTTTTTTCAATTTTCCAGAATTTTTTTATTAATTTTCCGATTTTTTTATTATTTTTCATTTTTCTAGATTTTTTTAATATTTTTTTTCAATTTTTCCAGATTTTTTTTATTAATTTTCGGATTTTTTAAATTTTTTTTCATTTTTCCAGAATTTTTTAATTTTTTTTTAATTTTTTTTAAAAAAAAATCGAAAATGCCACGTGTACCCCTATAAAAAAATAAAAAATAAAAAAATTTACACAGTCACCCCTGCCACGTCAGCAGATTCTGCTGACTGGTTCAAGGAGGGACCAAAAGTGGAAGAATCTGAAATGACAGGGACAGAATCTAAACTTTTTTTTTTACAGGGACTAAAACCGGAATTCGCTCATATTGCAGGGACTAAAAGGGGTATTAACCCATTATTTTATGACAACTTTTTAACAACTCTTTCATACTCATATTATATTTTAGGGAAATGTTAACCAGTGCCAGTTAAGGAATTATAAAAGGAAATATTGTTTTTTACCAATGAAAAAGAGAGAGAAAGAAAGTTGTCACAAAAAATTCTCTTAAATAGTTGTTTGCCCCTGGAATTCTTGCTACTACCACACTACTCCCTCCGTCTCTAAATAATTGTCACTTTAGCATTTTTTATTTTTCTCAAAATAATTGTCATTTTATAATACCAATGCAGTATTTATTATCTTTTTCCATTATTATACCCTTATTTATTAAATTTCATATAACTTAACTACTCCACTAACTGCAATTAATAATGGTGTTTTAGTAAATGATACTAATTTTATCATTGAAATCAACACAATTAATCATTTGCTTAATAATCGTGCACAAACCTTAAACGACTATTATTTAGAGACGGAGGGAGTAGAAAAAATTTAACATTTTTTTCAATCTCCTCGATAAGAGAGTTAGGAATGAGAAAAAGACATCTATTTAGAATTTCTTTACCATCTTGGGGAAAGGCATCTATTTCTCCAAGATTTAATCTTTTTTGCAATTTTATCTTTCACAAAATAAAAGTGGCTTTTATGATGTTTCTACCAATCATAAAAGGAACTCCAAGATACTTACCGGTACGTAGAACTTGTCTCACTCCAAGAATGTTGGCCTCATAGTCTTAATTATTTTGAAGAACATTTATGCTACAATAAATTGTTTATTTTTGCAAACTAATCGTTTGTCCTAAAGCTGTTTCATAAATGGTGAGAATATATTTCATCACCAAAGTCTCATTGTTGCTCGAAAGAATAGAAGGTTGTCATCTAAAAAAAGGAGGTGTGATATAATGGGAGTATTTCTAGTAATTTTAACACCATGAATGTTTCCTCTATCTTTCAGTTTACTTGATAAGACCCAAACGACCGTCAACGCTAATAATAAAAAGATAGGGAGACAAAGAACCGCCTTGCCTTAAGCCTCTACTAAAGATAATAGGACTCGCTATGCTACCATTAATAAGTAATGAGTAGTCAACCGTCTCTACACACAACATGATCTAGTTGATACACTTTTGCGGAAAAAACCCACCTTTGCCAAAATGTAAAACATATAATCCAAAATAATGTGTTCATAGGCCTTATTGATATCAAGCTTAAGAGCAAAATCTCTTTTGCTACCTCAAGTTGTAGTCTTCAAAAAAAAGCACAACATTCATTGTCGTCATGGCATTATCGAGAATAGATCTACCAGAGAAAAAGAAGATTAATAATTTGAGATACATTTGTCAACAACATTCTTCAATCTATTTACAAGAACTTTAGCTACAACATTCTATAGAACCTCGTAGTTGTGAGTCTCCAATCTTTCATTGAAACTTGAAATTATAGGAGAAAACTTTTTGGATTATTTTGTGTGGTGAATCAGTTGATTATTCTATTATTGTTAATGGTTATGTAGTTTGGGCGACAATTCATGGTAAAGGAATCAGGTGAAGGGACCGCCTTTTTGTGTTTTTTTAATTATTTGTGTTGAAGGTCTATCAACTCTTGTTATAGACAAGAAGAAGCATGAGGTGACATAACAATATTTTCATGAACACCCTTGTCATTTCTCATCTTCTTTTTGTAGATGATTGTTTTTTGTTCTTGAGAACCAACCAACGACAAGAAGTTATGGTGAAGAATGTTATAGAAGCCTATGAAGCGGCAATTTGGAAAACAACTTATTTCCAATAATCAAAAAGGAAAAAAAATTGTAAAGTAAAAATGTTAGACAGACAAAGATTTCATTGCTAATACTCTTCGTGTTCAAGCCGTCCTTGGTATTGGTACTAGTAAATATCTTGGCCTCCCTTTTAAGAACATTATACGTATATCTATTTTTGGTGATTGCAATGCAGGGTGTAACGGTTCGGTTTGGATTGGTTTTCAGTTAAAAAATTGTCCGAACCGATGAAGCCTTCATCGGTTCGGTTTGGTTCGGTTTTCACTGTTTTTCAAAAAAGAAACCGAACCAAACTAATCGGCTTGGTTCAGTTTGGATTGGTTCGGTTGATCGGTTTGTTACTATAGGAATACACATTCAATTTCTGTTACTGTTGACAAAATTTTCTAGCCTTTATAGTGTTCTAATCTTTTTGAATGGCTTTTAAGGTGTTCTAAAATTACGGTGCGCAAATCGCAATTTTTTTTTTAATGGCTTTTTCTAATCTTCACTAAACAATGACTTATAAGTTATAACGTGTATAAATAAATCAATGACATAGAAAATGAACATGGAAAACAATGAAATATAATGAGTATAAATCAATGGCATAAACATGATAAAACTAATCAAGAGATGAACGATCTTAGCGGTGACTGGCGGTGGCGATGAACAATGAGTTTGGTGTGGTTAACGGCTACGATTTCTTTTTTAGTAGAAATGAAAGAGTTTGACTGATGAGATGAGCTGTCAGATAAAAATGAGAGAAAATGAATGGATTAAAAAGTATTTTATGTTGACTTTAATTTTGAGTCTAACCATAAGTTTGTGTGAGGTAGGATAATATTAGTAAAATAAGGAGTGTGGTTATCATCGAATTGGTTTGTCGGTTTCACGGATTTCAAAATGAAAAACCATGAACCAAACCAAACTAGATCGGTTTCAATTGGTTCGGATCGGTTTCAAACCGAACCAAACAAGGTCGGATATTTTTTCGGTTTGGTCCGGTTTGGACTATCGGTTTCGCTGGTTTAATCCGAACCGCTTACACCCCTGCATTATGGAAAAAGAATCTGGTGGTTGCAATGCATTATGAAAAAAGAATTATTTTTTTGAAAGAAAAAAAAAAGAATTATAAATATTAAATATTGCTACAGATATAAATTTTCAGTAAAATGATTACTTTTGGAGAATGAATCTCGAAACCTTTATAGGCTAGGTTCACTGCTTTCTAAAAGGAAATACCCCGGGACATTTGATGGTTTATAATTTTTTTGGTTTTTTTTTTTTTTTTTGTGTTGTTCAAGTAATACTAAAAAAATTACTTTTATTCTCTTTCTTTTATTGAAAATTATGAAATACGAAAAATGAAAAATAATTCTTCTTCTTCTTTTTTTGACAAAAAAAACATAATTTAACTTTGTATATAAATTATTAAATTACAAGGGTCCACTACAAAAATATAAAATTATTAAATTAAAGAATTTTTTTTAAGGATTAAATTAAAGAGTTTTTTTTTTTAAGGAGAATTAAAGAGTTATAACTTAACCAAAAAAAATTAGAGTTTTTTTTTTAGCAAAAAAATTTAGAGTTATAACAATGGAAAGAAGGAAATTAGTATTGTTTCAATTCAAACATTCCTCGATTTTTGTCTTTTCGTCCTTTCATTGAACTTGGTCAGTATAGTGGAATGGTTCATATAGGCATAACTCATTCATTGACGCACACACTTGTACGTTGTACTTCTTCAAGTCACAGGATTGATAAGCAAAACAAAAATATGATAAAGTTTCTAAGAGACAACTAGTAACATACCCGTGCATCCGCACGGGTACTCGTTGGTCGTGGATGATTTTGATTCGAACTCCGAATACTCCATTAATTCATCTTAAAAAGATGAATTTTTTTAGACACTAGATTACTTGACAAAAAAATTTAAATATAATGATAATTTTTGTTATATTACTTATGTATTAATCATTGATGTATATTCATTATCATAATTTTTTTTAGATGATTATCATAAATGTGAAAATAAAAATAATAATAATAATGCATTTATCATTCATTAGATTGTACAATTGAAAAAATTCAATTAAAACTACTTGAAAATTAAAAGTAACATTTTCTTTAGTATATCTTGTGAATGCTGCGAATATTCACCAGAGCTATTTTCTGTTGAGGATTTTCCCGCTCACAATGATACACAAGATGCTCAAGAATATCCACTTCATGCCATTAAACTTCTTGTTGGAACTCAGTTACACTCTCATAATATGGTACTGTAAAGTGAAAGGGATCTTTTGTATATTATACATCAATGCACTGACATCAAAGATTGTACAAACAATACTTACATCACATATATGATTGAACTGAATTTTAATACATTATAAATCAAATCCAATTGTAAAGATTATTATTATTCTCTTAATGTTGACATGAGAGAAGCTCCAAAAATGTTGAAATAGGCTTTTGTTTTTGTTATAGTTTACTTGCATGATTGAATAACTTTTTCTTTTTCTTTTTCTTTTTCTAGCTGCTCCAAATTATTCTTGTGCTATACTAGTAGTTGTTTTGCACTCAGATTTAATCAAATTAACAACATATATTTTTTTTTGTCAAAAATCCAAATAATGTTTCTACATTATTGCAATTAGGGCCCTTTATTAAGCACAACTACTTTATGTTAAGAATTTTCTACTAAGATAGTAAGGAAATATTGTTATTGTACAAAAATGTCAACACTCTATTGACACCTTCAGTTCATTTAAATTTTTCACTAGAAAAAAAAAACGTTTTAAACAAAAGATCAATTAGAGCTTTTTCAAATAAAATATAATAGTTTATACAATAGAATTTTCTGAAATTTGGTAAAATGTCAACATTTTATTTGAACATCATATTCTTTCGTGTGTTCATGTGTCACATGATCATTGCCAATTTTGGTACATGCAGTGAGTGCATGGATTGTTGTCAGCACTTTTGGAAAAATTCAACTTTCTTCATACATTTCTGTCTCAAATTAATAATGCAACTCACAAGGGTTCAAAACTCATAGCATCGCACGAGGGAATATGCGACACACCTAATAGCAAAATCTATTATAAGGATGGTTATTGGTGAAAGATCTCACCCATATTGGTAAGAGAAATGATATTTGTACAACCATTTTATAACAACTTTTGGACAACTTTCTCTCTCATACTCACATGACATATTTATCCTCTCTCTTCCTTTTTCTCTCTCCATTGTTTTTGACCAATAAAAAGAGAGAAAAGTAAGGTTGTCACCAAAATTGTCATCATTTGGATGTACAAATATCATTACTCTATTAATAAAGAGCGGTGCTATGTCGCACGACACCCTTTACCACACGACTCGCACGACAATGAAAATCATGCAATTTGCATTGTGAAAACATACATGCAAAACGCCGTAGACTCCACAACAACGGTCTACACACACTTGTATTCATCATGATACAAATTCTAAAGCATATTATAGTAATAAAATAAGATAAAATAAATACAATCTTTAGTCAAAAAATAAGATAAATACTAGTAGTATTAGACAATACAAAAAACACTCACTTTATGATTTAGAGATGTACTATTCACCACCACAAGATCAGTAATTTGTGATTTCTTTTAGGAGAAGTGCATCATTAATTAAAAGGGCCATTTAGGTTAAAAAAAATATTAAAAGAGCCATATCAAATGAGCTTATCTACCCATTCGTGCCAATATAACGACAAAATATCCATTCATAAAAGCATTCAATAGTATTTTTACTTTTTCGCTGAACCGTTCAAATAATAGATATTTTAGATATTTTTTTTCGATAACCTCATGTTCCGAGAGGAAATGGATCTTAGTAGTCTGAAGTTCGGTTGTGAGATTAGTTCCATCCAAAATGGAATTTGGATTTTTCTGAACAATAATAATAACTTTTTTTTTATACTATAGAGTTTCTTGGATATACCGGTATCCTAGAGATAAAATTAGTTTAAATTGTTCAATGTTGGACACTATACCCAGTAAAACTTTAGAATACGAGAATGTTTACCTTCAGTAATATTGAATAAGAAGGATAATTGGTCTGTTTGTTTCAGATTTTTTTCAAAAAAAAAAAATATATTTTCCCTTTAAAAAATCATTTTTTTTCATTTTTAAGTGTTTGTTTAAGATTTTTAGAAAAATCATTTTATCAAAAAAATCTATTTTGCCCCTAAAATGAAAATCTATTCTCAAATCTATTTTTTTTTCAAAAACAATGAGGCAACACATGTGCAAGTCAAAACTCATTTTTTTCAAAAAAAATGGATTTTTATGGGTAGTAGGCAAACAAAAATAACTTCAGTTTTTTTTTTAAAATCTCTAAAAAAATCTCTAAATTCTTTTAACACAAAATCTATTTTTTTTTAAAAGCTGAAACAAACGCACCCAATATTGGCTCAGTGCATGTGATATGGTTGGTATGTATACTCAACATGAATTTGATTTTTGTTGTTTTATACAAATCTCTAACAAAACATAAGGAAAATGAATTCAAAAAATGCAAATGTATTTGATCTAAATTTTAAACAAAAAACACTTTTTAGAAGTGCAAAGAATACACTCTTCAATAGTTTTTCTTTTATTAATTAAAATTGACCTAAACTCTACACATCATGTGGGTTCTATATACACTTTAAGTTTATATATAACCAATCATATTTGATACGTAAAACATATCTAATATCATATCTTTACATATTAACAAAAAAATATGATATTTGTTTTTAGGTGAATGATGCATATAATCAAAATAGTTAACTCATTTCAGGAAGGAGAGAGTAAATTGTATTTAATAATAAAAAAGATTGTGATTAAAAATTTTGCAAAACTCATATAAGGATTATGAAGACACATAATGCTAATTTTCTTTTGGTGAATTCCATTTGCCGCAAAAAAAAAACATAAATACTACTTCATTCGATCATATTTATAAATAATTTTCCACTTTTCAGATTTATTAAATAACTAATGTATCTGGACTATTTAAAATTTTGATACATCATTTAATTAATGAATCTAAAGAAGCAAAAACTGTTTATAAATGTGATGAGATGAAGTAATTAACAAGGAAAAGCATTTCGGAAAAAAAGTTTTTGTTTGTTATTAATTTCTTTTGCTAACTTTAATCCCAGAAAAGGACAACATATACGAAAAGGACATTTACATGATTTACTCACAATGGCGGTCTGTTTTGTAATTTCCCATACCCACAACACCTTTAAAACCACAACCTTAAACCTCTTCTCTAGCTGAAAAACAAAACCATAAGCAGCAAAAAACAAAGCAATTATCGATGCAGCCTTCATATTGTGTGAAGGAAAACAAACCCTGTGTGGGTTGGGTTCAAAACTACTTCAGTGACTGTCTCTGCAATGTTAATGATAATATCTCATTCACTTTTGGCTTCATCAGTTTAATTTGTTGGGGTGTTGCTGAAATTCCTCAAATTATCACTAATTTTCGTGCTAAGTCTAGCCATGGTGTTTCTATTGTCTTTCTTCTTACTTGGGTTGCTGGGTTAGTATATTTATATGTCATTTTAATTAATTTAATAATTTTCTTTATTTAATTGTACCGTTCTTAATTTTGTTTTCTTAAATTATTTTGTTGCAGAGACATATTCAATCTGGTCGGTTGTCTTCTAGAACCAGCTACGGTATGTAATTCTCATTTTTCTCTAACATAAACATTGTAAAATACTCTCCTGTTTTATTTATAAGAGAAGGTTGAGTTAATAAAAATTATATGTATTTGGTTCAAAATTCAAACATAATACATCAATTTATTGACCCAACTTTTTCTTATTAATAGGTACGGATGAAGTAAAATGCTGGTTTGACTTCGTGTCTAGTTCTGGTTTTTGAGCTATGCTCTGTAAATAATTCAATGTAAATTTTTAATTAGACGAGTCCTATTTTTTGAATATATTAACAATCAAATCTCTGTCTCTTCAAAAAAAAAATCTCTGTTTTAAATACAGTATCACAAGTAAATCTTGTCTCTCTCGTTCAAAAGAGGAAATAT
Source organism: Medicago sativa (assembly GCF_051527215.1). Lineage (NCBI taxonomy): Eukaryota > Viridiplantae > Streptophyta > Magnoliopsida > Fabales > Fabaceae > Medicago > Medicago sativa. The sequence goes on from NC_140753.1 coordinate 10,522,272, forward strand.
TGTCTCGTTGTCAAATGTTTTTAATAATTCTTGAAGTCTCACCTTTTTATATTCTTAATCAGAATATTTGCTGAGTTATGATAGACAATATTTGTGGGTCTATGATGTTTTTTTTGTCATAGACGAAGTGACAAATAGCATCAAAACTCACACTCCCTTTCAAACTGAAACAGGATGAAAAGTGTACAATCTTGTAAATCAACATTTTTGAGAGGTATCGTCTAAAAAACATTCTTGAGAGATAGTAATAAAATCAACATTGTGAGCTGAATTAAGTTTTACCCACGGTATGAAGAGTTTAATTTCCGTACACTCTCTGACCCAATGAATAACCAGTGTATCTGATCTATAATACGGACCATATATATCATTTACTAAGTTCAGCTCTGAACAAAATTTTAATTAAAATCTTTGAATAATAGTTCAATTAAATTGAAATGGCTGGAAGAATGTAGAATTTCGTGTCTTGCTAACTTTTGAAGTCCCTTACATGCCATTTTGTCTCTTTGTTGTCAATAGTTATCTACTCATTTTTTATCATCACTAGATTTTTTTTGCTTTATAAATTATTTATAATTATAATAACAAACACTTGTGAATATTTATTTATATTTTCTTGGTTTTGGCCACTCTTAGTATTCTCTTTTTAACACATGCATGCACATAAGATTATTGTCATATTGTGATTATTGACTTACTTTTTTTAATTATGTTTTTTCTTTGTGCTTTTTGGATGGCTGGAAGTGCAGTTGCCAACCCAATACTACACAGCTCTGGTAATTAAAATATATGTTATTTTTCCTCTTTGTTTCTTCTTCTGCTGTACTAGCTCTCTATATATATTTTGCTCACAAAAAATGTTCTACATATATTTTTATTACAATAATAATATCTTGAAATACATAAATATAGGGAAATATACACGATTTTAAGCATATTTTTAAGCATCTATTAATCATTCAACTTATGTTCAAATATACACGATTTTCGTATGTTTAAATATATGTGATATTTCTAACCACACAATATGTGTTCAAGTACACACTTGAAAATCCTTGTTTACTAGTGAATGGTTAATGATCAATGACACATTCCTATATTCATGAACTGTTCACAAAACTGAGTTAACTATCTAATTTGTTAAATTTTTGTGTCAAAATATCATCTCTCTTTGATTAATCACGATTTGTACCCAGCTACACAACGCTTATACAAACTAAACTTAGGTGAATGTGAATATCATTCCATATATTTGCAATCAAACTTCAAATGAGTTTATTTTATTAATGGTTAGAAACTTGATATTAATAGCATGCTATGTTATTGTGAATGTTAACAGCTTTACACAATCACAACGATCGTATTAGTAGTGCAAAGCTTCTATTATGACTACATCTATAAATGGTGCAAGCGTCGTCAAAAGATCAACATCGAAGAGGTTTTTTCTTTAAATCAAATTTGAGAAGAAGGGAAATATAATGATACATTATTCTTTTTATCTTATATTATTATTGTTATGTTATAATAATAGACTTATGAAGAAGAGAAAAAACCTTTGAAACCAAAAGAAAGATTTGAGTCGGGGATTCCAATAAGTGGTAGACACAGAGCAATACCTAGACCGGAATACTACTATGGGTAAGTACTCATCTTTAAATTGTTAATTATTTGATTAAGCAATCTTCTGAAGTGAGTTTTGAATTAATTGATTGAATCAACAGATCAGCAAGATCATTGGCTGGTAATGTTACTCCACCATCTCGTACTTACATGAGAGTTACTAAGAGCGGACCTTCAGCTATGGGATTAAACGACTACGATTCATCTTCTGACGATGAGGCACAATCAGTTCCTGCAACACAGCCTAGACTAATCCCTCGTTCAGCGGTGAGCGAGTCATTCCTTAAGTGTATGTCTGGAATAACGATGAGTTTGATGAAATCACAGTGATACTATGATTTTGTTTAAACTCCAACGTGTAGGTTTATAGACGATTGAGTTACACTTCTATCTTTCTGATTCATTGTATACTATTTCAGGGAAGCTATGGAACTTTTCTAGCAGCATCAATTAACTTGCCCCATCAGAGTAATGCTTTGAAAGTGGGATACATAGCACTAAGTGGAAGAAAACTACTCTCCCAGGTATGTTATTCACACACTCCTAATCCTATAACCATTTCCTCAGTGTTTGATTACTTACTTTCAATTTGCATAATTGCATTTGCTCACTGCGACTAACTAGAACTCATCACAGGAACATGTAACACACAGTGCATTAGGTCAATGGTTGGGCTGGCTCATGGCTGCTATCTATACCGGCGGTCGCATACCTCAAATATGGTTAAATGTATGTGTAAAATATTTGTTTTGTTTTCTTATATTTTTTTATAGTTGTATTTTAATTTTTTTGTGTTATCCTAACTGATTAATGTTCTTGCAACATGATTATTGGCCAGATCAAAAGAGGGAGTGTTGAGGTAACATTTAATCTTAATCATTGAATAATTTCTTGTATTCATATTAAAACTTAGAATTCACAAATCCACATATTATCTATATTGACTCTAAGTATATGTTTTCTCTCTTTATCATGTAGGGTTTAAATCCTTTCATGTTCATCTTTGCACTGATTGCCAATGCCACTTATGTGGGAAGGTATATAATTGATACTCACCTTCTCATACATATATTAATCTGAGAAGACTATTCTTAAAATATAAATCTAACTCATTGAATTGTCTATGCAGTATTCTTGTAAGAACTACAGAATGGGAAAGTATCAAAGCTAATATGCCATGGTTGTTGGATGCCATAGTTTGTGTGGCATTGGACCTATTTATAATATTGCAGTACATCAATTACAGATACCATCAAAAGACAACAACATCAAGTGACTATGGTAATTATCAAGACTACAAAGAAGCCAGAAAAGCCATTGTTTCTTGATTTGTGGAGATGTAACATTAATTTTGATATGAACAAATATTATATTATTCTACTGACATTCGGCTATTAGTGGTTGAGTCTTGGTATAGTATTATGTGGACTGCATGATAACTAGCAAACAATATTATGTCAACTTCATGAAATTTGAACCGTTTATGGTTCTTAATTATACCTTATTGCTAGGGGAAACTATCTAATCAAAAGGTAAAGTAAAACCATGTCGGTAACATAGATGTGATTGATGATTACTATATATATTAATCAAAGTTATCAATTTCAATTAGTTTACCATCAACCGTATACTTGTGAGTGATTCTATAAACTGTATTTTTAAACTTTATATTTAATAATTCTATATATATATGTTGCTGTTGTCTCCACTTTTTTCAATTTTTGTTTGTCGACATAAAAAAATAGAAGAGAAACTAACTATCCTGTCGGTGTCACCACTCACCAACCTCGCCAAACTGTGATTTTTGAATAAAAAGAAATTTGATATATGTGATTTTGCATAATTTATGTAAAACTCCAGCAAATTTATCTATTCATTTAAAGTAAAGCAAGTTTTGTCAATTAATATGGTTATCAGTATACGAAAATGGAATAAAAAACATACCGGATAGGTGGTGAGTCGCAAACTGACAGTAATTGACTTTTTTTTTTCTTAAGAAATGTTTAAAGTTAAATGAAATAAATACTTGGTTGTTTCTTAAAAAAAAAAAACAAATTTGGTTGATCACAACTCTAAGTACATAGTGTTTAAGCACACTCCCATAAAATACACATAATTTAATTATTGTAGGATAATACATCATTTAGATCTTTTTTGTTTTATTTTTCTACTTTTTTAATGTGTGTCTAAAAGTTGTGTTCAAATCTTATGATCATACAAGACTTTCTCATTAAATGGATCTCTCAAAGTGTCTCATATATATAATTTTTGTTAGTGCGGTGGGAATAATAATGAGAGGAGATATTCCTTAAAAAAAGAGGAGATTTAATACGTGCAATTTTTGTAAAAAATCAAAATGAATGCGATGTCTCAAAATTAGCAGGAGCAAATTATGAAAAGACCTCTTATGTGTTTTTTTTTTATTCTTAGGTGTTAAAATAGGGAGGAGATTAGCTTAAGAGTCAATATAAGGACTTATGGATAGTGAAATCCTGTTATAAAAAAACTAGTAATAGACCCGTGCTTCCGCACGGGTCGTATAACATTGCGGTAATTATATAAAAAATAATTATATTGTTAATATTGCCAAATATTTTAAGATATTAAAAATAAATTATCAACATTAATATAATGTTTCTATTGAATATTTTTTTCTTATATATAGAAAAATATGTTAAATATTTTAATCTTGTATGTTCTAGATTTCATTTTCTTATGTACGCGAAAACAAACTTTTATATACATATATGAGAAAGTCAATAAAATAATTTTTTAAAACTCATGATTATTTTCAAAATATCAAAATTAATGTAATGTTTCTATTAAATGACTTTTTATTTTATATGCAAAATACCGTTCAATGTTTGCATCGCACCCGTTGCAGATTTTATGCGTTTTATCCGCAGAAACAAATTTTTATGTAAATATATGAGAAAGTTGATATGATAAAATTTTGGAAACTCAATAATATTGTCAAAATATAAACATTGATAATGTTTCTATTGAATAACTTTTTATTTTATATGCAAAACATCGTTCAATATTTTATGTACATATATGCAAAACATCGTTCAATATAAGCATAAATAAAATTTTATGTACATATATATGTGAAAATCGATATGATAAAATTTTGGAAACCCGCTTATTTTCAAAATATCATCAATGTAATGTTTCTATTAAATAACTTTTTATTTTATATTTAAAACACCATTAAATATTTGCACCGCACTTGTTGAAGATTTTATATGCTTATAAATGCAAAAGAAATTTTTTATTTAACGATAGGTGATACTCAATAAGATAAAATTTGGAAAACTTGTGAGTATTTTCAAAATATCAACATCACTGTAATGTTTCCCTAAAATACAATTAAATATTTACACTGCACTCATTGTAGAATTTATATGTTTATATCTCCAAAATAAAATTTTATGTATACCGATATGAGAAAGTTGATATGCTTAAATTTTGAAAACTAATGATTATTTAAAAAATATTAACATTAATATAGTATTTATTTTGAAAAAATTTTATATGCAAATTAGTAAAATTAAGGATTAAAAGAGATGAGAATAAACTATTTTCGTATATTTATGTTGTACTACACTGTTTTTTCTTATTATTTAATAGCAAAATTGACCACGAAACACACTAAATTTGTGATATTAGAAGTCTAACCGAGAATTTTTTTGGGCAATTTATTTAAAAATTAGAGAATCAAATTATAAGGAGAAGAAAGAAGGAACAAATTGACTTTTTTATTTGCAAAATATAGGGAATTAGTTGTAAGCTTCGTATTGATAAACCAAAAAAATTAATTATATATATATATATATATATATATATATATATATATATATATGACAATTGAACGCATAAAATTAAGAAGATTATGAGTTTAATCGATGATAATTATGAAATTATACTGGAGTAAGATTTTGTTATTTTCGTATATTAGTAGTAGTAGTAGGAGATTAGCAGTAGAAGTAGATATTTAAATTTGTTGTGTGGACTTGTAAAGATACTTGTTCGTAATTATCATGATAGTATATTGGCTTTTAAAAAGGGCAATTATGAAATTTTGTTGTATTTCTATTTTTATATATTGTTTTTTTAAATAATGTTTTATATATTGTTGGTAGATCAAAAAAATATTTTAAAATTAAAACTATTCCAAAGACTTATTAATTTTGATCAAAAAAATAAATATCGGTGGAAATTTATTAGATCCACCTATATCATGTGGAAGTGCAAATTAGTTACAATTCTTTTTGTATAGAAAATATTGGCTATACCTTATTTTTTTTATTGAAAACCTTAGTTTTTTATTGAAAACTTTTTTTTAATGGGGTGGCATGCCTTTTCATTCGTGGAAATTTATTTACACCTTTTTTCTTAAATTGAAAACCTTAGGTTTTTATTGAAACATTTTTTATTACGTGGCAACTAATTTTTAGGATGTTAGTTACTTTAAAAAAAAATCGTTACAGCCCTTTTTCTTGGTGGAAATTTATTTACACATTTTTTTTTATTTTGAAAAACTTTGGATAAAGCCTGTAATTAGTTATAATTTACTTCATAGTTATCATAAAATTTGTTACAAAACATTATCTGCAATGATTTATTTAAAAAACAAATAAATTAAATTTTGCAAAATGACTGTTATGCACATAAAATTAAGGAGATTATGATTTTTAATAAGGACGATTATGAAATTTTGCTGTGCTTCGATTTTTATATATTGTTAGTAGATGACTGTTATGCACATAAAATTAAGGAGATTATGATTTTTAATAAGGACGATTATGAAATTTTGCTGTACTTCGATTTTTATATATTGTTAGTAGAAGTCACATTAAGTCAATTGTATTGTTTTTGTCAAAGGAATTGTGATGATTATGTGTCACATATTATTATGAATTGTAAGTGATGTTTTTAATTATATATATAACCTGTGCGGCAGCACGGATCGGTGATCTAGTAAGGACTAATAGTTACAAACAACATGCTAATGTCACATTTTTACCATATAGCTTAGCTTTTTTTTTTTAGGCAAAGCAGAAATTGAATTAAAAATCAAAAGGAAGTACAAGCTGGGGGGCATGAACCTGACCTAGATAACCACAAACTCAAACCCTAATGGGTGATACAACAAATTAGTACAAGTGTGGTAAATAAAAACAACTCAAAACAACACTACTACGGCCAGCCCAACGAACCCACGTGTGGATGCGAAACCAAACTGGAAAAAAAAACGCAGCGTGAATGTTTAGAGTATCGAGGTAGGCGTATGAATCGTCTGCCAACACAGAAACGATCCAAGGTCCAACAGCTCCCTGAAAAAATTCAGCAAGCCAAAGCGCCCTTTCGGGCCAAATCAATCCAATCGAAGTCCAGATCAATGAACAAGCGACGGACGCAATCCACCAACGGCACAACCGATGACAGATGAAACAGTTCTGAAGGTACGGTTAACTGATTAATGTTCTTGCAACATGATTATTGGCCAGATCAAAAGAGGGAGTGTTGAGGTAACATTTAATCTTAATCATTGAATAATTTCTTGTATTCATATTAAAACTTAGAATTCACAAATCCACATATTATCTATATTGACTCTAAGTATATGTTTTTTCTCTTTATCATGTAGGGTTTAAATCCTTTCATGTTCATCTTTGCACTGATTGCCAATGCCACTTATGTGGGAAGGTATATAATTGATACTCACCTTCTCATACATATATTAATCTGAGAAGACTATACTTAAAATATAAATCTAACTCATTGAATTGTCTATGCAGTATTCTTGTAAGAACTACAGAATGGGAAAGTATCAAAGCTAATATGCCATGGTTGTTGGATGCCATAGTTTGTGTGGCATTGGACCTATTTATAATATTGCAGTACATCAATTACAGATACCATCGAAAGACAACAACAACAACAACATCAAGTGACTATGGTAATTATCGAGACTACAAAGAAGCCAGAAAAACTATTGTTTCGTGATTTGTGGAGTTGTAACATTAATTTTGATTTGAACAAATATTATATTATTCTACCAACATTCAGCTATTAGTGGTTGAGTCTTGGTAATGGTATAGTATTTTGTGGACTACATGATAACTAGCAATCAAAATTATATCAAGTTTATGAAATTTGAACCGTTCATGGTTCTTAATTATACCTTATTGCTAGGGGAAATTGCTAGGGGAAACTATCTAATCAAAAGGTAAACTAAAAGTGGACTACATGATAACTAGCAGTCAAAATTATATCAAGTTTAAGAAATTTGAACCGTTCATGGTTCTTAATTATACCTTATTGATAGGGGACATTGCTAGGTGTGAAACTATCTAATCAAAAGGTAAACTAAAAGTGGACTACATGATGACTAGCAATCAAAATTATATCAAGTTTATGAAATTTTAACCGTTCATCCTTATTTATTAATTTTGTTAAGTCTGCAGCAATTTAACCTAATATTTTTCCGCTCATTTACTGTATTAGGTTAGCAGTAATTTAACCTAACAAATTTCATCTAAAAACATGCATCACACCAATTTCATTCCTATCCTCTTGCCTTTTTTATTTATTTTTTTACAATATTTTGTACACTTATTTAATACTAAAAAAATGCATCGCACCAATTTCATGCCTTTTTTCTTTTCTTTTTTTTTTTTGACAATATTTGGTACACTTTTTTTTAAGGAAATATATTGTACACTTATTTAATACTAAAAAAATGCATCGCACCAATTTCATGCCTTTTTTTTTACAATATTTTGTACACTTTTTTTTTAAGGAAATATTTTGTACACTTATTTAATACTAAAAAAATGCATCGCACCAATTCTTATTTATTAATTTTATTAAGTCTGCAGCAACTTAACCTAATAATTTCACTCTCAAATGCTGCATTAGGTTAGCAGCAATTTAACCTAACAAATTCCATCTAAAACTAGACTTTTGACCCGTGCGCAGGTATTTTCGACTATAATAGAAACCAATAAATAATATTTAACCCGTAAGATAATGGATCGATCAATAAATGCAAATTAGATTATTAGAGATACAATATTACAATCAAATGATAATAAAAAAACCTTATTTATTAATTTTGTTAAGTCTGCAGCAGCTAAACCCTAAGTTTTTCCCTCCCATTTGCTGTATTAGGTTAGCGGTAATTTAACCTAACAAATTCCATCTAAAAAAATGCATCGCACCAATTTAATTTTTATCCTCTTGCCTTCTTTCTTTGACAATATTTTGTACACTTATTTAATATTAAAAAAATGCATCGCACCAATTTCATGCCTTTTTTTACAATATTTTGTACACTTTTTTTTAAAGGAAATATTTTGTACACTTTTTTTTTGGAAATTTTGTACACTTATTTAATACTAAAAAAAATGCAACGCACCAATTTCATGTTTTTTTTTTTACAATATTTTATTTTTTTGACAATATTTTGTACACTTTTTTTTTGAAGGAGCATCACACTAATTTCGTGTCTTCCTTATTTATTAATTTTATTAGGTCTGCACCTAATAATTTTCCTCTAAAATGCTGCATTAGGTTAGCAGCAATTTAACCTAACAAATTTCATCTAAAATGCAGCGCACCAATTTAACCTAACAAATTCCCTCTAAAATGCAGCAATCCCTAATATTTTTCCTCACTGATGAGTTTTTCATTCCTATCCTGTTGTGTCATCGTTTGTATATATCTATTTTTTCTGTAGACATTTTTTTTGACAAGTTGTTGTACACTTATTTAATGCAACTCGGCTACCCTAATTTCTATAGGGAGTCTCAATACTTAAAAAATGTTTATTTTATTCAATGTGAATATTTTTTTTGAAGGAATTTTATTCAATGTGAGTTAATAATGTTACTAAATCCAGTTAATTATATGTCTAACTGAAGGTGAGAAAAACAAAAGAAGGGGGGTTGAATTGTGTTTTAAAAATTCTTCGTTTCTCCTAAGTTGAAACACACTGATCAGAAGCAAAGTGAGACTGCTTCTGAAGTGGGATTCAAAACTAAGATGCAGCGGATAAAAACAGAGAGAGAGAGAAGGAAGAAAGACACAAAGCAATTATATTGGTTCCTTCCACAAAACCGGAAGTAGTCCAGTCCCCCTTGCACTTCCAAGGAGAGTTCACTAAAATGTAATGTCAAATTACAACTGCTCACTGCTACAACTAGCAAGAGACTTCAAATTGCTCAAGCACACAAGCAAGAGACTTCCTATGCTCCTGAACACAATCAAGAGACTTCTAATGCTCAAGCACAACTGCAAGAGACTTCTAATCAAACATGATTACAAAGAAAGATGTTTGAAGTTGAACACTTGATATACAATCAGAGGTGCTCACAATACAAAACGGATACAAACTCTTAAGACTTTAGAATTTCTAAGATATGAACTTGAAAACAGAAATTCTAAGTGAGCTTTTGAAATGCAGAACAATTTCAGCAGAGTTTTGGCACTTGTAAATTGTAGTTGAGTCTGATACCATTCTCTAAGTCTTCACTCCTTTATATAGAGGTGTGAAAGAGACGTTGTGAAATTGCCAGCACATCAAAAAGAGTCGTTTGAAGCTTTGATCAATCACCAATGATCTTTTGCCTGATTTGGTTATTGTCCTATGCAGAACCAATTTCAAATCCATTCCCATTGTGAAGGAACATTGTTGCAGGCAGAGCTGTATTCTGGAGCTGTTTTCTTGTCTTGTAGCGTGAACAATGCAGAGTAGTGGAGATAGTGGTTGTACACTTCGTACAATTGTACTTTGTCAACGCTTTTTGAAGATAAGCCTCTAAAGCCTTCAAATCTTCACCAAATGATCGTTGCTTTATATTCCCAGTCTTCTGCATTGCTTTCGAATCCAATAGACAACTTTTGAAGTGTTAAATCTTGAATCTTCAGCTTCTGGTGATTTTCAGCTTCTGATGAAGTCGCTTCTGAACTTGCTTCTGATGAACTTCAGCTTCTGATGACATCATCATCTTCAAGAGCACTTTGTCTTCAGGAGCACTTTTGACTTCAGGAGCACTTCTCTTCAGACGCTTTAAAGCTTTCTTTATGTTGGTTTCTTAGCTCTCTTTTGTTCTTCAGAACCCATATATGATGTAAGTTTATGACTGTGGTCCTGTACACTTGAACAAATATTAGCTAGTCCAATTGACAAATTTTTAATACTTTGTTATCATCAAAACTTTCAGAGGTTTATTGTTAAACACATTTTGTTCCAACATAACCTAGGCAACGCTGGGTAAAAGTTCTAGTTATTTATTAATTTTATTAAGTCTGCAACAACTTAACCTAATAATTTCCCTCTCAAATGCTCCATTAGGTTAACATCAATTTAACCTAACAAATTCCATCTAAAACTAGACTTTTGACCCGTGCACGAGTCTTTTCGACTATAATAGAAACCAATAAATAATCTTTAACCCGTAAGATAATGGATCGATCAATAAACGCAAATTAAATTATTAGAGATACAATATTACAATCAAATGATAATAAAAAAATTATAAAGAAAAAAGGTAAAAAGAATACAAAATTATATTGTTGCACGGGTCAATTTTATTTATTACTTTTATAGTTAAACATCAAAAATTAAATTATTTAGGGTAGCCGAATTTGCATGAAAATTAGGGTATTCTGTTTGTAAACGTATTAAATAAGTGTAGAAAATATTGTCAAAAAAAAAGACAATAGGATAGGAATGAAATTGGTGCAATAAAATTGGTGCAATACATTTTTTTTTTGGTGGTGTCCAAGGTTCGAACCCTGGACCTTGAATATATTATGCATTGTCCTTGTCCTTACCAACTGAGCTAAGCTCACGGGGACTGCAATACATTTTTTTAGTATTAAATAAGTGTAAACAATATTTCCTAAAGAAAAAGTGTACAAAATATTGTCAAAAAAAAGGCATGAAATTGGTTAAAAAAAATGTACAAAATATTGTCAAAAAAAAAGGCATGAAATTAGTGATGAATTTTTCTAGTATTGTTTACAAAATATTGTCAAAAACAAAAGAGGCAAGAGGATAGCAAAAAAAAGGGCAAGAGGATAGGAATGAAACTGGTGCGATGCATTTTTTTGAATGGAATTTGTTAGGTTAAATTACTGCTAACCTAATACAGCAAATGAGCGGGAAAATATTAGGTTAAATTGCTGCAGACCCAACAAAATTAATAAATAAGGAAAAAAAGGCAAGAGGATAGGAATGAAATTGTGCGATGCATTTTTTTAGATGGAATTTGTTAGGGTAAAATGAGAGGGAAAATCTTCTTATATATAAAAGTTAACCCGGGTGATTATTTTAGCCCTAATTTTAACCTAAAACCTAAACTAACTTTTACTGTATTACCCCAGACCTATTTTGAGACCCCATACAATGAACCAAAGTTCACTCCAAAAGCCTAACAATTTTTCCCTATTTTCCCTCCTTTAATCTTCTTTATATATAAAAGTTAACCCGGGTGATTATTTTAGCCCGAATTTTAACCTAAAACTTAAGCTAACTTTTACTATATTACCCATGACCTATTTTGAGACCCCATACAACGAACCAAAGTTCACTCCAAAAGCCTAACAATTTTTCCCTATTTTCCCTCCTCTAATCTTCTTATATATAAAAGTTAACCCGGGTGATTATTTTAGCCCTAATTTTAACCTAAAACCTAAGCTAACTTTTACTATATTACCCCTGACCTATTTTGAGACCCCATACAATGAACCAAAGTTCACTCCAAAAGCCTAACAATTTCTCCCTATTTTCCCTCCTCTAATCTTCTTATATATAAAAGTTAACCCGGGTGATTATTTTAGCCCTAATTTTAACCTAAAACCTAAGCTAACTTTTACTCTATTACCCCTGACCTATTTTGAGACCACATACAATGAACCAAAGTTCACTCCAAAAGCCTAACAATTTCTCCCTATTTTCCCTCCTCTAATCTTCTTATATATAAAAGTTAACCCGGGTGATTATTTTAGCCCTAATTTTAACCTAAAACCTAAGCTAACTTTTACTGTATTACCCCTGACCTATTTTGAGACCCCATACAATGAACCAAAGTTCACTCCAAAAGCCTAACAATTTCTCCCTATTTTCCCTCCTCTAATCTTCTTATATATAAAAGTTAACCCGGGTGATTATTTTAACCCTAATTTTAACCTAAAACCTAAGCTAACTTTTACTGTATTACCCATGACCTATTTTGAGACTCCATACAATGAGCCAAAGTTCACTCCAAAAGCCTAACAATTTTTCCCTATTTTCCCTCCTCTAATTATATATATAACAGGACTCTCCTTTTGAAGGAATTGGTCTCAACTTGCTCCAATCAAAGAGGATATGACGTGTTCAAACATCTTAGTTAGGAGTGTGTTTGTCTCTCTATTTTTACTCAAATGCGGAAATGATCCCCCATTCAAAAATACTCACTTTTAGTCGTTCTTAAAGATTTTTAAACTTAAAAAATGGTACGACTTATATGTGAACTATCTTTTATTTTGGAATAATATGTTTTTCTTGACAAGTATTAAAAACAGACGAATTGGTGTCTTTTTAGCTGGTTTTATATATAAAAGTTAACCCGGGTGATTATTTTAGCCCTAATTTTAACCTAAAACCTAAACTAACTTTTACTGTATTACCCCTGATCTATTTTGAGACCCCATACAATGAACCAAAGTTCACTCCAAAAGCCTAACAATTTTTCCCTATTTTCCCTCCTCTAATCTTCTTATATATAAAAGTTAACCCAGATGATTATTTTAGCCCTAATTTTAACCTAAAACCTAAGCTAACTTTTACTATATTACCCATGACCTATTTTGAGACCCCATACAACAAACCAAAGTTCACTCCAAAAGCCTAACAATTTTTCCCTATTTTCCCTCCTCTAATCTTCTTATATATAAAAGTTAACACGGGTGATTATTTTAGCCCTAATTTTAACCTAAAACCTGAGCTAACTTTTACTATATTACCCATGACCTATTTTGAGACCCCATACAACGAACCAAAGTTCACTCCAAAAGCCTAACAATTTTTCCCTATTTTCCCTCCTCTAATCTTCTTATATATAAAAGTTAACCCGGGTGATTATTTTAGCCCTAATTTTAACCTAAAACCTAAGCTAACTTTTACTATATTACCCCTGACCTATTTTGAGACCCCATACAATGAACCAAAGTTCACTCCAAAAGCCTAACAATTTCTCCCTATTTTCCCTCCTCTAATCTTCTTTATATATAAAAGTTAACCCGGGTGATTATTTTAGCCCTAATTTTAACCTAAAACCTAAGCTAACTTTTACTGTATTACCATGACCTATTTTGAGACCCCATACATGAGCCAAAGTTCACTCCAAAAGCCTAACAATTTTTCCCTATTTTCCCTCCTCTAATTATATATATAACAGGACTCTCCTTTTGAAGGAATTGGTCTCAACTTGCTCCAATCAAAGAGGATATGACGTGTTCAAACATCTTAGTTAGGAGCGTGTTTGTCTCTCTATTTTTACTCAAATGCGGAAATGATCGCCCATTCAAAAATACTCACTTTTAGTCGTTCTTAAAGATTTTTAAACCTAAAAAATGGTACGACTTATATGTGAACTATCTTTTATTTTGGAATAATATGTTTTTCTTGACAAGTATTAAAAACAGACGAATTGGAGTCTTTTTAGTTGGTAAGACCCGTGCGAAGCACGGGTCGCTGGTATTGTATTAGGTTAAAATGCTGCAGACCTAACAAAATAAATAAATAAAAAAAGGCTCGAGGATATGAATGAAATTAGTGCGATGCATTTTTTTCGATGGAATTTGGTTGGTTAAAATGAGAGGGAAAATATTAGGTTAAAATGCTGCAGACTTAACAAAATTAACTAAACTTTTGACCCGTGCGTCGCACGGGTTTTCTCGACTATAATAGAGACCAATAAATAATCTTTAACCCGTAAGATCATTGATATGGTAGAAAATATTTTCTTAAAAAAAAAAGGCAAGCGGATAGGAATGAAATTGGTGTGCAATGCATTTTTTAAGATGAAATTTGTTAGATTAAATAATTGCAAACCTAATAAAGCAAATGAGCGGGGAAAAATTAGTTTAAGTTGCTGCAGACGTAACAAAATTAATAAATAAGGAGAAATAAGGATGCAGCGCACCAATTTAACCTAACAAATATACTCAAAAAAAAAGTTATCAATTTCAATTAGTCTACCATCAACCGTATACTTGTGATTCTACAACAACAACAAACAAATGAAGAAGTCAAACTAACCCATCAAAATTAATACTCAAAAAATCTAGTCAATCCACTCTATGGTCTTAAACCAAAATCAACAGACTAACCAAATGGGTTGTTAAGATCTACGAATTGAAGTTAAAATCTTGTCCTTGAAAAAGGAGATTGAAGAATTTGTCACATGTATGCATGAGTGTACAATTGTACATATAGATAGATAGAGCTTTGCCAAAAAAAATCATGGGACCAACGATGAGGCTTCAGTGGCTTGGTGATGTATATCTACAAAGTCTTGTAGTCAGGAGCGGATCTTCCTTGGGACAGGCAGGTGCCATGGTACCCCCAAGTTTTATATATATTAGATTAGGCATAATCTAAATGTTGTCGGTGCAGCGGATATGTAGTTTGTTTTTCTAACGGGGTCGCGTGTTCGACCCTTCCATCCCCTCTTTCTTTATTTTTCTGTTATATTTTTTCTATTTTGTTCAAAAAAAAGCTCTTACGCGGATTCATACCCGCACCCCTTACTCCTAACGGGGGTCGCGTGTTCGACCCTTCCATCCCCTCTTTCTTTATTTTTCTGTTATATTTTTTCTATTTTGTTCAAAAAAAAAGCTCTTACGCGGATTCGTACCCGCACCCCTTACTCTGCAATCAAGCAAAATAAACCAATGGACCATTCAAACAGTTTAATATATATTTCATACAATTCTGGCACCCGCCACTGCTTGTAGCCTTTATTTGGCTGGTCATGTCGCTGTTGCCTCCACTTTTTCCAATTTTTGTTTGTCGACATGAAAAAAATAGAAGAGAAACTAACTATCCTGTGGGTGTCACGACTCACCAACCTCGCCAAACTGTGCATAATAACAACAAACTGCTTTTTTGAATAAAAAGAAAGAAAAAAAAATTTAACAAATCAAAATGGAATTATATAAACAACACCGTAGTATTTTCCAAGCACAAGATGTGCCTAAAAAACTACTACAAATAATACATAGTGTTTCCGAAACAACAGACAACGAAACCAACAGTGGTTAGCCAATGCCTAAACATGCCATAGGACTTGACCACCACCTCTGAGTACCATAAACAAACATGGTTTTTTTAGCTTTCAGTCATCCTAATAATAATAATTTAATCTTTTCCAACAACCCGGGAACATTCGTTACAACATTATTAAACATGTGATTATTACGATCTGTCCACACAACCCAGGTACAAAGTGTTAGAATTTCTTCTAATATTTTGTGGGCTGCAATCTATTGTTGGTTTTGGTTTTAATAAAAAACGGACTGATGTTGTGATCCATTTGATGATGCTTAGGCCCTAAGAAAAGTGATCAATAGCTAATGGGCTTTTGGGCACTTAATCTGATTTGTGTAGAAACATAGTGTAAGCCCAAACACTAGGCCCATGATGGGTGGTGCCTAGGGTTGCACGGTTATAAATAGAGAGGCTAGGTCCCCTTTGCCATCACTCTGACTATTCTGCTCATTAACGGTTTGCCCCATCGAAAACCCTAAGTTCGGAGCATGTGAAAGGCAAAGGAAGACTCTTGTCTCCAATCTCGGCGAATCCGCTCACCATGGTTTCCAAGTAAGTGTGTTCTAATTTCATATAATAATTCGATCTTGTTGATTTAATTCTTACACAAAGGAGCCAGATAAGCTGCATAAATGCCATAGGACTTGACCACCACCTCTGAGTACCATAAACAAACATGGTTTTTTTAGCTTTCAGTCATCCTAATGATAATAATTTAATCTTTTCCAACAACCCGGGAACATTCGTTACAACATTATTAAACATGTGATTATTACGATTTGTCCACACAACCCAGGTACAAAGGAGCCAGATAAGCTGCATAAATGAGCGTTTAGCTTTACCAACACCTGTCAAGTAAGTAAACTACAGCAAATGATCTGAAATATTATTGGGATCAGCCCCCAAACATCCTAACCAAGTGTGCACCTGCTGCCACAACAAAACAGTATGCGAGCAAGATAAGAACAAATGATCAGCTGTTTCAACATGACCGCAACCTGTACCACAAAGAGACGCCTCGGAATTGAGAACACCACGAGCTACTAAATTTGCTTTCGTAGGTAACCGATTCCGAAGAAAACGCCAAGAAAAAATTGAGACCTTCAACAAAACCTTATGATGCCAAACTAGTTCCATTGCGTCGTCCGTGGTAGGATTGACACCCTCTGTTAAAAAATCATAAACTTCGCGAACAACATAACCCCCCCTCAGGGTCAGGTAACCACACCCATCTATCTGAAACATTAGGCAATAGAGAAACATCAAGTAGTAAAGCCCTAAACTCCTCTAATAAATTCTCCTCCCATGCCCACAACCTATGTCTCCACCTCCAACCTTCCCCTACCTGCTCCAAGCCAAGAGAGAACATATTCGACACCGAAATGGTTTTATTCTCAGCTAAGGCAAACCTACGAAACCGCACACTAAAAGGAATCTCACCCAACCACCTATGCGACCAAAACAACGTATCAGCACCATCTCCCACCTTTTTAAGCACACTACCACCGAACCACCCCCCTACAACGGAAACACCCTCACAAATCCTCCCAACCTCCCTCCACCAAGACGAACAACTCCGGCCCCCAACCTCCAACCTGCCACCTAATTCCCCATAACGGGTAACTAAAACATGATACCACAACCCTTCTCTATCCACTAACAACCTCCAACACCATTTCCCTAGCAACGCTACATTAAACTCCTTCAACTTCCTGACCCCAACCCTCCAAACTCTTTTTTAGAACAAACCGTATTCCAATTTATCCAAGTAATTTTCCTACGGTCCTCACTCCCCCCCAAAAAAAATTTATTCAACAAAGATGTAATGGAAGAGATTATACCTGATGGAGCTTTGGAGAAGGAAAGAGCACAGACAAGCAGAGAAGTCAAAACTGCTTTAAAGAGGATCAAGCGACCACCAAACGAGAGAAATCGGCTATTCCACCCCGACAGTCTAGATTTAATACGATTCACAACAGGGTCCCAAAACGACAGTCTCCGAGGATTACCCCTAATAAGCAAACCTAGGTACAAAAAAGGAATCTTACCCACTTTACAACTCAACACTGATGCCGCCTCACTCAACCAAGAATCAGAGATATTAATTCCCACCAACAAGCTTTTATTGAAGTTCTTCAAACCCGACATCAACTCAAAAATGATAAGAGTCACCCGCATAGCACGAACATTAGCCCAGCTTTTGTGACCTAACAACAGAGTATCGTCAGCAAATTAAAGATGAGAAACGACCACTGGGTTGGCCGCCCCAACCAAGTAACCTGTAAAAATTTGGTTGTCAACCATAGCTTTCATCAAAATGTTAAGACCCTCAGCCGCAATAAGAAACAAAAATGGAGACAAGGGGTCCCCCTGATGCAAGCCCCTGTGAAAGTTAAACTCATCCGTAGGGCTACCGTTAACAAGAACAGAGGCTGTAGTTGTACCCACACATTCTCTAATCCATTTCCTCCACAACACAGGGAACGACATACGCTCCATAACCGAGAACAAATAACCCCAATCAACATAATCATACACCTTTTTCGAAGCCCACCTTAAACATCATGAGTTCCTTCTTTAACTTACTAGCTTCATCAACCACCTCATTAGCGATAAGAATACCATCAAGAATTTGCCTATTCTTAATAAAAGCGGACTGCGTTTCCGAAATCACACTGCCTAACACCAATCTCAATCTATTCGCTAACAATTTTGCTAAGATTTTGTACATGCTCCCCACTAAGGAGATGGGTCAGAAGTCAATAAGCCTCTGCGGGTTATCCACTTTTGGAATAAGAACAATGAAAGTAGAATTAATACCTTTAGCCAATTTCCAGTTGCGGTGAAACTCAGTAACAAACCTCATAATATCGTCTTTCAGCTCACCCCGAAACTCTTTAATGAAGCCAAAATTAACCCCATCCGGACCTGGACTTTTAAAACTACCGCAGTCCCACACAACATCCTTAACTTCATCCACCAAAAAAGGCTTGATCAGACCCCCTCCCTCAACCACGGACAGAGAGCGGAACTGAAGATTCGACACGCTTGGTCGCACCACATTTTGCGTTTGAAAGTGGCTCGCAAAATGGGTGAAAACCGCCTGTCTAACCGGATCGACACCCTCAACCATCACACCATCAACCAGAATAGAGCTTATTGTATTATGACGGCGCCGAGAGGACATACCAGAATGAAAATACTTAGAGTTCGCATCACCTTCACGCAACCACTAATTCCTCGACTGCTGTCAGCATATACTATTATTGAGCCTGGATAAGGAATGAATATTTTCCGACACACCATGCATCTCAACACATTCATCCTCAGATAACTCCTCGACCTCTCCTTTACTATCTAACTCTGCTAGCCGATCTTTTAGAGAAGAAATTTTCACCGGTAAGTTTTGCGAATGAGCTGAATGCCACTCCTTCAGAGCCACTTTAATTAGCTTAAATTTTTCTTTTAACACATAGCCGCCCCACCCTTCCACCTGAAACGATTTCCACTTGTCAATAACAAATTGCTTGTACCCAGGCGTGTCCGACCAACATTTCAAGAACCGGGAAGGCCTAGGCCCCCAATTCTCTTCATCAACAGACAAAATCAACGGACAATGATCAGACAACCCTCTCAGCTGTGCAACCTGAGTACAATTGGGCCAAATCAAACACCACTCTTCTGAAATCAAAAACCGATCAATATGACTCATCGTTCTGCCATCCCTTTGAACCAAGTAAAATTACACCCACACAGCGGTAAATCAATCAGACCATTTTGCATAATTTATGTAAAACTCTAGCATACTTGTAAATACTTGGTTGGTTCTTTCAAATAATAAATACTTGGTTGATCACAACTTCAAGAATATAGTGTTTTTTTTTGTGTCCAGGGTTCGAACCCCGGACCTTGCATATACTATGCATTGTTGTTACCAACTGAGTTAAGCTCACAGGGACAAGTATATAGTGTTTAACCACACTCACATAAAATTACAAATAACTAGACTTTTGACCCGTGCGTCGCACGGGTTTTCTCGACTATAATAGAGACTAATAAATAATCTTTAACATCATTGATATGGTAGAAAATATTTTCTTCAAAAAAAAAAAGGCAAGATGATACGAATGAAATTGGTGTGCAATGCATTTTTTTAGATGAAATTTGTTAGGTTAAATAATTGCAAACCTAATTAAGCAAATGAGCTGGAAAAAATTAGGTTAAGTTGCTGTAGACGTAACAAAATTAATAAATAAGGATAAGGATGTAAAAAAAAGGCATGAAATTAAAAAAATCCAAAAAAAAAGAATAAAATTTTTGACCAAAAAAAAGTATAAAATAGAATGATCATACGTGATCATTGATATGGTCGAAAATATTTTCTTCAAAAAAAATGCAAGAGGATAGGAATGAAATTGGTGTGCAATGTATTTTTTTAGATGAAATTTCTTAGGTTAAATAATTGCAAACCTAATAAAGCAAATTTGCGGGAAAAAATTAGGTTAAGTTGCCGCAGACTTAACAAAATTAATAAATAAGGATTTAATTATTGTAGGATAATACATCATTTAGATCTTTTTTGTTCTATCTTTCTACTTTTTCTAACGTGTGTCTAAAAGTTGTGTCCAAATCTTATGATCACATAAGACTTTCTCCTTAAATGGATTTTTTTAAAGTGTCTCAAATTTTTGTTATTATTAAATTAAACCAGATGTCCTACATCAGTGGAAATTAATAATGAGAGGAGATATTCCTCTAAAAAAACAGGAGAATTAATACGTGCAATTTTTGTAAAAAATCAAAATGAATGTGATGTCTCAAAATTAGCAGGAGCAAATTATGAAAAGACCTCTTACGTGTATTTTTTTTATTCTTAGGTATTAAAATAGGGAGGAGATTAGCTTAAGGGGGTTGTATTGGATTAGGATTTTAAAAGACTATTTTAATAAAAAAAAGTCTTTAAGATTTTAAAAGACTGTGTGAGATTGTATTGATTCTGTAAGATTTTAAAAGACTTTTTATGTAAAAGACTTTATACACTCAAGATTTTAATGGATTTATCACACTGACTTTTAAGGATTTCAAAGGATTTTATGGGATTTTAAAATTTTAAAGGATTCAATGAATTTTAGGGGAAAAAAGAACAAACTTACAAGCGTGAATGATAAAAATAATGAACAAATAAATTCTAGCGTTTGAATAAAGAAAAATAAAACCAATAAAAATTTTAAGGATTTTATGGATTTTATAAGATTTTAAGGGACTAAAAAAACTCTTAACACATTATTCTCCATGCACATTTTTTATTTGTTAAAAATGTTATTCCCACAATATTTAATTGTACATATTTAAAATTATGACAACCCTTACAAATCTTTCAAAAAAAAAATTTGTGTCAGCCCTCATTTTGTGTTTGAAATTAGAGAAGTCGTTTGAGTTTTTCTAAGAGAGGTGAGAGAGAGAGAAGAGAGGAGGGAGAGGGAGAGGGAGGGGGAGAGAGAGAGAGAGAGAGATAAAAGGAGAGATAGAGAGACGAAGAGAGAAAGGAGAGAGGGGGAGGGGAGAGAGGGGGGAGGGAGAAGAAAGAGATAGTAACTTTTAAATGAAAAACAATCCCAAGAAATCTCATCTTTTCATGAAAGACTTTTTCTTGTTAAAATTACACTACGAAATCCCACAAAATCCATCAAAATCCAATTTATTAAACAATCATTCGAAATTTGAATGATTTTGAATACCATGAGACTTTTTTTAAGTGATGAAAAGTCTTGATTGAATACCTCAAGACTTTTTTAAAATGACAAAGAGTCTTGATTGAATACCACAAGACTTTTTTTAAGATGCAAAAAGTCTTGATTGAATACCACAAGACTTTTTCATAATTAAAAAGTCTTTTAAAATCCCATAGAATCCTAATCCAATACATCCCCATAAGACTCAATATAAGGACTAATAGCTACAAACAATAAGCTAATGTCACATTTTTAGCATATAGCTTAGCTCAATGATAAGGATAAAGTCAAACAATTTTATTTTGTTAAGTAAATAAGTGACCAGAAATTCACCTATTAAAATGAATAAGTAGGACGTCTCAGATTCGAATCTCGGCTCCTACATATATTATACATAAGTGGGGTGTCCGGGGTTCAAACTCCCACCCCTGCATATCTTATACAATATCTTTACTAATCGAGTTAAGCTCATCGGACAAAGCCAAACAATTTATATCATGAATAATGAAAGTTATGGACTACGACACAAGAGCAGACTAAATAATTTGATATTTATATACAACATTGAATAAACCACCAATTTAATCCTTGTCTTCGTAAGTCACTCTCAAGGTTCGGGGTTCGAACCCTGATCATAAAAAAAAAACTCAATTCAAATTCTATAATCAGAAAATCTCCCAACATTTATATATAAAAAAAAAAAAAAAAAAAATCCTTGAGAAAGAGGTTGAAATATAGGAGGCAATACCCTATTTGTTTAGTTTCTTCTATTTGCGTCTCCTTCATCAAACGTGAGGTGAGGCTCCACTTAATTCTTCTTCTCAACCCTAACACCACACAACACTGCCGCGCCCCACCACACACCAGTCACCACCATTCCAAAGGGGAAAAAGGAAAATATAAAATTTAAGGTTAGTTTCAAAATTGCTCTTTCTTCTTTGCTAATTTCACTGCAGGATTGCGAATTTTTAATTAATAATAAGAAACAATGCTAATTCCACTAAGAATAATTAATAAGACATTAAATCTTGTTGATGTCGTGGTTCAAATTGAGTTTGCACCATTGTTTATGAATTTTATTTTACCATATAGTTTAATGATTGCATTACAACAAATGCTATTACTTAGAGTGTCTTAATTTGAATCCCAAATGAGACGAAATTAACATTGCAAAGCTGGAGTATGTAAGATTCGAAATGCTCAATTTGCTGAGCATAATTGTACTTGTTCACAAACAGAATCGGTGTCTAGGTCTGTGCTGTATGTTGAGTATGTTTTTGAAAGAGTTAGAAGATAATGGAATGAAGCTATCAAATAAAGGAATTTGTACAATTGTTGTTGTTCTGCGATATGCTATTTATTATAAAGTGTTGTCAAATATTAGCTATTGCGGAATTTGAACAAACCGCTATTTTTCACCATCTGTGATTGACAACACCGTTTAGAAAATCATTCAGTAAAAAAACTGTTTAGAAGATAAATTTTGTGGCTTCTACCATAGGGCTAAGTAAAGAATTTTGAGAGCAAGCATGCTGCTTTGATGATAACATACAGATTGAAACATAAATATTTTTACTTGTCTGTTTGAACTGTACAAGTTGTGTCAATGAATTGATTTGTACGTAGCACCCCTTCAAAAAAATTGCATTTTTATTATGATAGCCATGCCTCCAATTTGATTGGGACGGCGCTGGTTACAATACCAACTTTTAAACTTTCATTTTTTCTCTATTTAATATTACCCACAAAATCGCTGATCTAAAGTAAACAATGCACATTTGTTGATTTGTGTAGCTGCCGGATCTGAGCTTGTGCTGGTGAACCTTTCTCTTCCTTCCTTCAACTTGCAACAATGGTGGCAAAATCAAAATCCGACAAACCCTTGACAAATACAGAGGACATCAACCTTCTCAAATCCGAAGTAGCATCTTTCGCTTCTTCACTTGGCTTATCCAGTTCCCAAACCAATTCTTCAGGTTTCAACGATGTCGATTTTCGCAAAACCAAACCAAAGAAACAACAACCGCAGCAACCTGAAAAAGTCACACCTCAAAATACCCAAAAGCCAAAAAACAAAACTTTTGCCAAAAAGAATGAACCCCATGAAAATTTGAAATCGAAAAAACCAGAACCTAAACCAAAACCCCCTGTTTTGTCATTGGGCAACAATGCTAATAAGGAAAAAGGGTACTACAACAAGTTCAAGAATCTTCCAAAGCTTCCATTGATGAAAGCAAGTGAATTGGGTGTTTGGTTTGAGGATGCAGGTGAGCTTGAAGGTAAGGTGATTGGGGAAGGGAAGAAAGTGGACATGAAGAATTTGGGCGAGTGGAAAGGTTTTGTTGAGAAGAAGAGGGTATTGGGTGAGAGATTGATGGCACAATTTGCTCAGGATTATGAATCGACTAGGGGACGAAGTAGTGATATTAAGATGTTGATTTCTACTCAGAGGTCTGGTACTGCTGCTGATAAAGTTTCTGCTTTTTCTGTCCTGGTTGGTGATAATCCTGTTGCAAATTTGAGGTCTCTTGATGCTCTTTTAGGTAAATTCAACTCACATTTTTTCTATTCATTTCTTTGTTTTGATTGGATGCTGCTGCTGTTGTTGTATTATCATTTGTCCTTTCCTTATGTTCCCAAGACAGTTTATTTATTTGATTGACTTTGAGCCTTTGATGGATTTTATTGTTTACTCTAGGAATGGTGACATCCAAGGTCGGAAAGCGCCATGCCTTGTCAGGCTTTGAAGCACTTCAAGAATTATTTATTGCAAGGTCTGCATTTCCCCATTGTCTCTCCCTCTCACATGCCCTCCCTATTATGAAAAAACCTTCTATCATTAATCATGTAGGCTTTTCAAAAAGATTCTCCAAGAAGAATGAGAAAAAAATATTTGTGACGGTTTTGGAAGCGATAAAATTCATCAGATGTAAAATATTTAGTTATCTAAACTCTCCTTTGCACACCCTATGTTACTCTACCAAGTGCCAACTATATATGTTTAGAGAGAGATTAATTTTGATGCATTGTCAGTGTAAACCTTTTTACACTGTCAACCAATCGGAAACCACTATTTGTATGAATTTTAAGGTTGATATGATTAAAGTCAATTTTTTCTATTAATCTAATGGTTATTATGATTTGTAGTGTATAATTTTTTCAGTGTCGATACATGTCAATTTATTTGAATATATCTATATGATATTGTGTTGTAATTTTATGGGTTGCTTATTGTAAGTTATCTGATTATTTGGACTCTAGAGGAAACATGTATAATTTGAATAGCATTGAATCACATACATCACCATTGCACCGATTTCATTTTTTCTCCCATCTTGCTTATGATTTACTTCATTTTTTCCCCTATCTTGCTTACAGCTTATTACCAGATCGTAAATTGAAGACCCTGATACAGCAGCCACTAAATCACATTCCTGAAACTAAAGATGGCCATTCCCTTCTACTTCTCTGGTATTGGGAGGAATGTTTGAAGCAGAGGTTTGTTTGACAAAACTTTGTTCATGATCATAATCATAAATCATGTACTCTGATTTGACTTGGTTAAAAGTTTCTTAAGCACATTCTAAATGCTACTGACTTGTTAGTTGTAGTAGCTGACAGTCCAAGACTTTCCTATGTGATACTTTACCTCTCATTTTCAATATTAGTGTTGAGTGATCATAATATTGTCAGTTTTCAAAAGCAATGTTCATTTATCTGTCAGTTCAAGCTTTTTAGTGTTCAATTTGCTATCTTCTGTTGCCTCAGATATGAACGGTTTGTTGTTGCACTTGAAGAAGCCTCCCGAGACATGCTACCAGCTCTAAAAAACAAGTCATTAAAGGTTAGTAACTCAAAACATTTTGGCTTAACTGAAAGATTTTGTAGAAGTTCAACCTGTGACCAACAGGAAACAATTTGTCTTGTTTTCCTCCTTGCATTTTGTTGTTTTAATTTTTATTTGTATAACTTACTTAATGTGTGAAGACATGTTTTAAGATTTAGTGCTATAATTTATGTAATGTGTGAAGACATGTTTTAAGATTTGGTGCTACATGTTCTCATATATACTAAGCAAATTTATGACTAAACTAATAAATATTGGGTGGCTGTCTTTCTTTGCTTGCAGACCATATATGTTCTACTAAGTAGGAAGTCAGAGCAAGAGCGCAGACTACTTTCTGCACTAGTTAATAAAGTGAGTTATCTAACACTAAGCTATGACTCATTTGAAACATTTGATATTTCATTTGATGGTGTTATAGGCTACAAAGCACTTGCACAGACACTGGACACATCACTGATAATAATTTAAGAAAATGAAAATGATTTAGTGCAATGTGTCATTGCTGTGTCGGTGTTGGATACTGATTTTGTGTCAGGCTCCAGACACATCTTCAGTTTGTAGTGTTGGAGCTACATAGGTTTTAGAAGGTGTTAAGTATGCTTCCCAGAACTCAAACAAACTGTAACTAAGCACTTCTGCTTTTTTTAGTGCAATATGTGTCAGTGCTGTGTCGGTGTTGGATACTGACTTTGTGTTAGGCTCCAGACACTTCTTCAATTTGTAGTGTCGGTGCTACATAGGTTTTAAAAGGTGTGCTCAATGTAGTCAGGATCGAGATCCTACGTAGGATCGGTCGGCCAGTGAAAGAACGTAAAAACGAGGAACGGAACGTAACACGGTTCGTAAGTAGGATCGGTAGGTTGTTGATAGAGTTGAGAGAAATAGATAGAGAAAATACAGGGAAAACAGAGGAACCAAGCATAAAAACAGAAATAATAGAGGAAAAACAGAGGAACCAAGCAACAGAATAGAGAAAAACAATGGAAACAGAGGAAAAACGGCAAAAAAACAGAGGAAAAATGGCAAAAAACAGAGGAAACAGAGCAAAACCGAACCAGAGTAAAGTCGAAGCACAGACGAGGTTCTGTGGCACGTAAGATCGTGCGATCCTACGAGCTGGGACTCTTGGCTACATTGGGTGTGCTACATACTTTAGAAGGTGTTAAGTATGCTTGCTTCCCTGTACTCCAACAGACTGTAACTAAGCACTTCTGTTTTTTTTCCCTTCTTCAGCTTGGGGATCCAGATAATAAAGCAGCATCTAATGCCGACTATCACTTGTCCAACCTTTTGTCTCAGCACCCAAATATGAAGGTATGTATACTTATCAGAATCTATTGTTTCAACCTTTTCAATTTAGTTGTGGAAGTATCAATAAGTTATCATTTAGCCAATTTTTGGAGTTTATCAACGTTGCTAGGAAATAGCTATATACTTGAAGAAATGTTACTCATACTTCATTTGGTTTATTTTGTTTTTGATTTTCTTCACTTTTAGAAGATTTGGGCTATTTTCTTTTCTGGGGCTTATGTTATTTGAAGACTGAATGTAGAAGCATGTGCATCATCTAAGATGATACACATGCTTGTACATTCAGTCTCATATTTACCTCCTAATTTGTTTTCATTACTGATGTCATCCTTCTTAATTTATACTTGATATTTATTTTTCTGATGCAGGCTGTGGTTGTTAATGAGGTGGATTCTTTTCTCTTTCGGCCTCATTTAGGACCACGCGGACAATACCATGCTGTAAGTCTTACTTTTCTATTCTTACAGTTCTCAAGTCATTTTACGCAAATTTGGTTGCTCCATGCTTCTTTTCTTCAGATGTAACAGATTTGTCACATATTGAATATTAGATCTTGCAACATATTGTACCTTTTCTTTATTGTCATTCCCATCTTCGTATGATGCTTTTGTTAAATAAGAACATTCTGTATGGCAAGTATTTGAGTATATAATTATTACTGTAATTGCATTTTAATTATAATAACACTGAATGCTTAAAAATGACCTCTGTTGAGGCTGTTTAAATTTAGTTATTATGTTTGAATTTGTTTCCTAGCTGTTAAGCTTTCAATTATCTGTTCCAACTGTATAAATATGTTGTCATGTAACTTGATTCACTCATTCAATGAAATAAATTTCAGACCACAATGTAAGAATTCTTCACTCTGAAGAATTCTAATAGCAAGAGTTTATCTTTTGAAATCACTTTTCTGCAGTCACAAAAGTGGCCTTTTAATTGTTGATGACTTTTGACATGCCTTGACTGAATTATTTCATTCCCTTTTCTGTGTATTAAGGTTAACTTCTTGAGCCAACTTCGTCTCACCAATAAAGGAGATGGACCAAAAGTAGCGAAACGTCTAATTGATGTATATTTTGCACTGTTTAAGGTATTGGTTTTCCCTAATATCCTCCCACCCCTTAGCTTATCTCTAACCGAGATATCATGATAACACATGGATCATCCACATAGGTTAGAAAAATAGGAAAATCATTAACAATTAGAAATCTTCAGGTTTTGATCACTGGCCCAAGCAACAATCAAACAGTCGATAAAAGCGGTAAGGAGAATGCAAAAGAGAAAAAGCCCGAAGAGTTCTCAGAATCGCATGCGGAAATGGACTCCAGGCTTCTATCAGCTCTCTTAACGGTAAGTATACAACAGTAATATTATGAATTTTCATAAACAAATTAATTAATGATTGTGAAATTTTTAACATGTCAAATTCAGTCACTCTCCCTCAAAAAATAAATATAAAAATCAGTCATTCTCTGGGATTTTCCACAACCTTTGTCTTGAATTGCACAATCTTTTGCTATTTTCACAGGGAGTGAATAGAGCGTTTCCTTTTGTCTCGAGTGATGAAGCCGATGACATCATTGATGTTCAAACACCAGTACTTTTCCAATTGGTAGTCACTTCACTGATATAATTGAAACCTACTTTTTCAATTGGTTCTTACTTAGAGATTTTGACAAAAACTGTAACCTTGCAGGTTCATTCAAAAAACTTTAATGTAGGGGTTCAAGCTCTGATGCTTCTTGATAAAATTTCATCCAAGAATCAGATAGCCAGTGATCGATTTTACCGTGCTTTGTACTCCAAACTCCTGCTTCCAGCTGCCATGAATACATCCAAGGCAAGAAAACTCTCAAACATTTTCACCTTCGGGACAGAAATGCTACCTTTTTTACTTTTATTCATCCTGTAGGGTTCTTCTAACTAGTTTGTTCTCAGGCAGAAATGTTTATTGCACTTATTCTAAGAGCAATGAAAAGGGATGTTAATTTAAAGCGAGTAGCTGCATTTTCTAAACGTCTACTGCAGGTAATTATTAAACTTTGCTTTCTCTATCTTTCGTCTTTTTTATAAGATACAATAAGATTAGATAACACAAAGATTTTTATTCATTCAGATTGCACTTCAGCAGCCACCACAATATGCCTGTGCATGCCTTTTCCTTCTTTCCGAACTATTTAAAGCCAGACCACCTTTATGGTAAGTAGTGATGGGTGATGGTTGCTCCATGTCATTTCCATTATTACTACATATTTTTTTATAATTGTCTGTGAAAGATTTGTACATTGTTATTCATTTGACCAGAAAGGATAATCATATATTCATCATCTTCATTTGTCATATAGGAACACGGCATTGCAGAACGAGTCTATTGACGATGAGCTTGAACACTTTGAAGATGTTGTAGAAGAAACTGATGAGAAACCTGTAGCGGTATCAAATAAACCAAGTGATGATATTCTACCTGTTCAGAATGGTGACACTGCCAATTCTGACACAGATTCTTCTG
Source organism: Medicago sativa (assembly GCF_051527215.1). Taxonomy (NCBI): domain Eukaryota; kingdom Viridiplantae; phylum Streptophyta; class Magnoliopsida; order Fabales; family Fabaceae; genus Medicago; species Medicago sativa. Next base: position 10,551,620 of record NC_140753.1, read on the forward strand.
AAAGTGAAGATGATCAGCTAGCATCTTCTGAAGACGACGACGATTTAGATGATGCTTTGGAGGATGGAAGTTTTTCACTTGCAAAGAGTAAAATGAAACATAAAAAATCAAAGTCTGAATCAGACGATGAAGATAAAAAAACACAGGAATCTGCCAAGAAGCCTGTGTTGCCAGGAGGCTATGATCCACGACACAGAGAGCCCTCTTATTGGTAATTTGCTTGATTTATTTTCATATTAGTTCTCATTTGAGATATCAAAGAACAAACTTTTTCTGCAATCGTTTGTTCAAAGCATTGGGGGCTTACATAAACTGCACAAGGCGCATGCCACATTGCTTCTAACCAAAAATACACTGCAAGAGCGGAATAGGTAAAATGCTGTTGGGTCCATAATATACTGTGTTTGCCTCTAATGGGAAGAGAAAAGTGGTTAACAATTCTAGTAGATGAGGTTGCAATAGCGGATGCCATTGGTGGCCGTTGTAATAAGAAAGATTATTTAGTGACTGTTGCAGTTTTATACTAAATAGGGTTTTTGGAAAAGCTTGAGTTTATCTAGGCTATAAACACTTGCAGAAGATTATTTAGACAGTTTATGATAATATTTTATTCTGCTTTAGACCTAACTTAACACAAAATCAGCTTGTAAGGCGAAAATTGCTCAAGTTTAATAAACTCTATTTAGGTCTTTGTATTTAACCTATGTGGAACTTGAGTATTTTTCAACACACCATCTCACGTCCAAGACTATTGCACATTTTTCGTGGATAATATGAGTGTCTCATATTGGCTCCAATATCATCCTCTTGGCTCAACCCTACAAAACTAGCATGCAAGGTTACCTGAGTATTATAATATAGGCACTATCTAGATGTGGGACTTTCGACTCCCAACACTTATCCATATCTATAAATTTTTAGCTTATTCTCAAACTCTCAAAATAGTTTATAGAAACAAATTATATAGATAACTCATGCGAAATTTACTTTTATTCTCTATTCAATTAAATAATATTTAGCACCTCTCTTGTTAAATAGGCATTCAGTTAAATGTTTACAGAACTTTCTTGTATTCATTTCTTGTAGCACTTTCTAACTAAATTATTTATCCATCCCAACAGCAATGCAGATCGTGTAAGTTGGTGGGAGTTATTGGTGCTTGCTTCACATGCACACCCTTCAGTTGCCACCATGGCAAGAACTCTTCTTTCTGGTGCCAACATTGTCTACAACGGAAACCCTTTAAACGACCTCTCTTTAACAGCTTTCCTAGATAAATTCATGGAGAAAAAATCAAAACAAACCACTTGGCATGGTGGTTCTCAGATTGAACCTGTCAAGCAGGTAAACAAAGAGTTGTTATGTTGCGATACAAATTTGACATTAAATTAAATAGTCAATGCAATACAAATATGTGGTTGATTACATTCAGTGGATAGTTAATGAATAGAACAATTGCAACCTATGAAGCCCGGATACTCCAAAATGGTGCCGTACCCGTGTCGGATACGTATCGGATACCGATACTCCGCGGATACTCCCGGATACGTATCCCAGAAGTATCCGAATGATTTAATTTAATTTTTATTTAAAAATATATTGGATACCTTAAGGATACGTTAAGGATACTCCCGGATACGTATCCCAGAAGTATTCGAATGATTTAATTTAATTTTTATTTAAAATTTTTATTTGTATTTTGATCACAAGTATTAATTTTTGTAAATTGGGATCATTATATTGGCCATTACTTGAAAATGGTGACTATCTTCATACTACCTTGGTATCATCATAGTGCAAGTTGTTTATATGGTATGTTTTGGTTTAAAGGATATCTTAGTTGGTGAAAGGTCCATTGTATTTTGACTTGGTGTAATTAGTTTTAAGATTTCACGCTATTTAGTTTTTGTGCGTTTGTGTCTAATATATACATACATATATATATATATATATATATATATATATATATATATATATATATATATATATATATCTATATATATATATATATTAAAAAAAAATTGTAAACGTATCCAAGCCGTATCGTATCCTAAATTTGAAATTTTTGACGTATTCGCGTACCCGTATCGTATCGTACCCGTATCCGTATCCGTATCGGGGCTTCATAGATTGCAACTTATTAACCATCACTGAACACAATTAACCACAATTTTCAAGTGTATATATTTGAACACTAGTTATGGTTAATCGACGAATATCATATATATTTGCTCATCTGAAAATTTTGGTTAATGACGTTCAAAATTCTGATTAATTGTGTTAAGTAGATGTTTGATGAGTTGAGATTCCTTGTTATATTCATTAGTCGCTGCTGAACATAATTAACAACATGTTTGAACCACATTAACCATTCAAATTGATATCAAATTTGTGTTAAAATGTTACATTTTTTACCAACCATTCTCATCGTTGCTTTTCCAGCCTTCTGATTCAACTTGTTAACATTTTTTTCCTTTCCATTTTGCAGATGGATCTTAACAACCTCTTGGTTGGGCCAGAGATTCTTTCACTAGCTGAAGTAGATGTACCGCCAGAGGATCTTGTTTTCCATAAATTTTATACAATAAAAAAGAGTTCTTCAAAACCAAAGAAAAAGAAGAAGAAATCGAACGATGAAGAGGATGGTGCAGATTATTTTGATGCTGATGAGGTTGATGGTGGTGATGAAAGTGATAATGAAGAGATTGAGGATCTCTTGGATTCTGCTGATCCCACTTTGGGACCAGACGGTGACTATGATTATGATGATTTGGAAGTAGCTAATGAGGATGATGATGACTTGATTGGTGATGTTAGTGATGGAGAGATAGATATTGGGGATGTTAGTGATGCAGAGATAGATATACCCTCAGATATGGAAGAGGATGATGCTGATAATACTCCATTTGCTGCCATTGATGATGACAATGATCTTGACATAGGTGATATTGATGATGTTGAAGATAATGTTGACAAAAGAAAAAGAAAACGTAAAATTGGTGGCAAAAGTGGTGCATCTCCATTTGCAAGTTATGAAGAGTTTGAACATATACTGGAAGGTGATGATGCTGAGAAAGACCATATACTGGAAGATGATGATGCTGAGAAAAAACCTTCTCAGAAGAAAAATAAATCCAAGAAAAGAAAAAAGAAGTCTGGTCAATGAAGTATCTCCAAGTAACTTGTATTATTTATGGTCTTCACAAGTTTTGTTTGTGGTTGTTGATGACCATGCATTCTTATAATGCTTCTTTCTACAAATATTCGAACTCAAATGACGCTTATAGAGAAATTTACATTTATCTCCCTCTAAAGGTATTTGTGGGTCTTGAATCCGGAACTTCTAGGTCTAAAACCAAACCCTTGAAGTTAAAAGAGAATCACTTTCATGTCTCTTGTATTTTTCATTTGAAATAACAATTATTGATTTAAAATAATCACAGAATTTTTTATTTTATTTTTAATACGTTATACATACATGAGACTAGGAAATTTAAGTGAGGGCACAAAACGAATGAGGCTTTTTCTTTATTTTACAAATTTATGACTCATGCACTACAAGATTGTGACCAAGTTGTTACTGCATAGCTAAAACTCAAAACCATTTTATATAAAATAAACCAGTTAGCAACCTACAATTTAACCACCTCAGTTACTTAGTATAAAAATACTCATCAAATAACCACTCACGCATTCATCTCGTGACACATTAAATAATCCATATCGAGCTAATTTTACATGTCTTAAAAGTGAGACAAGTCATGAATCTCACAATCATTGCCCCTTTTAGGATTAGTAGATGCAACATGGGAGGGTTAGTGATATTGATATGCATGATTTTGTCATGGATATTCTTGCATAGATGGAGTCAAAGGAACAAAAAAGGACCCAAAACTTGGCCATTTCTTGGAGCTGCAATTGAACAATTGATGAACTATGATAGAATGCATGATTGGCTTGTCCAGTATTTTTCCGTGTCCAAAACTGTTGTGGTCCCTATGCCATTCACAACTTATACATACATTGCTGATCCTGTTAATGTTGAACATGTTCTTAAGACCAACTTCAATAATTATCCAAAGGTAATCGTTTTTTTCCTTCACTTCAATACCCCCTTATTGATTATCCAAAGGTAACACTCTGAATTTTAGTTTCAACCTAACTCAAGAATATCCAAGCATGTTATAATCAATTTAGAACCTTATCTAAAAGTGGAACCAACTTATGGGAAAAATTTGGGTGTGGAATCATGTTTAATGTTAATTTTCTTTTTACTTGCATTAAATTAATTCTTTTGATGGAAATACTTTTGATTATGAATGCAGGGTGAAGTGTACCATTCATATATGGAAGTTCTACTAGGACATGGGATATTTAACGTCGATGGAGAGCTTTGGAAGAGACAAAGAAAAACTGCGAGCTTAGAATTTGCATCAAGAAATTTGAGGGATTTTAGCACCAAAGTTTTCAAAGAATATGCTTTAAAACTCTCAACCATTTTAAGCCAATCATCTTTTCTCAACCAACAAATAGACATGCAGGTACTACAAATACAAACATTCTTGATGCTTATAATTTGGTTTAAACGCACTTTTGATTTCCCTATATTAACTGAATTTGTAGGAGTTATTGATGAGAATGACATTAGACTCCATATGCAAAGTTGGTTTTGGAGTGGAAATTGGAACATTGAATCCTAACTCACCAAAGAATGCTTTTGCTCAAGCTTTTGATACTGCTAATATAATTGTAACACTTCGCTTCATTGATCCCTTATGGAAAATTAAGAAAATTCTAAATCTTGGCTCAGAAGCACAACTTGGTAAGAGTATCAAAATCATTGATGATTTCACTTACTCTGTAATAAGAAGAAGGAAGGCAGAGATAGAAGATGCTAAAAAGAATGGCCAACAAAATCAGGTACTATATATCAATATTATGGTTCTAAATTGTAGTCGTGGTCGTAGGTATGGTTACGATGTGAACCTTAATATTGCGCCAAAATGCTAGCAAATGAGGCCGCAATTGTAGCTGTCATGTCTTTGTAAGGACCTCTAAAAGTTATGTATTGTGGCTGTAACTACGGTCGCAGACCACAATTTAGAAATATGCAACTAAACCAATAGTTTGGTGTTCAAAGTCTAAGCTAACATGCATATTAACGAATAACTCTTATCTTATTAAAAACAGATAAAAAATGATATATTATCAAGATTCATTGAATTGGGAGAAGACCATGCAAGTGACAAAAGTTTGAGAGACATTGTTTTGAACTTTGTGATTGCTGGTAGAGACACAACTGCAACAACTCTATCATGGGCTATATATATGGTGATGACACATTCCCATGTTGCTGAAAAACTTTACATGGAGCTCAAAACTTTTGAGCAGAATCAAGCAAAGGAAGAGAATTTTACCTTGCCTCAATATGATGATAAAGATGACCCTAAATTATTCAATCAAAGAGTTGAACAATTTTCAAAGTTATTGAATAAAGATTCACTAGAGAAGTTGCATTATTTGCATGCAGTCATAACTGAGACACTAAGATTGTATCCTGCGGTTCCTCAGGTATGCATTTTTTGGATCTAAATATGGTAGTTTTGTAATGAAAATTGAAAACATGAAACATAATCTCTGTTGGAACAGCAACTAGTAACAAAAGATTAAATAAGAGAACGAAAGAGAGAGAAAATGACACGATATTTGTTAACGCAGTTCGGCCAATTTTGCCTACCTCTGCGACTATAGAGCAGCTATAGTTCCGTTTTTATTTCTGTGATAAGAATTAGGGTTTCAGTGTTACAAGTTGTGTATATAGTACTACTACGATTCAGTTTACATATAGGTGCTAAAAATGTTGTTTTAAATATATCAATAACTAATAATGTTTTTGTGTAAATATCAATTGTTGATTGTAGGATCCTAAGGGTGTGATAGAGGATGATGTGTTGCCAGATGGTACCAAAATAAAAGCAGGAGGGATGGTAACTTATGTTCCATATTCAATGGGAAGAATGGAGTATAATTGGGGGCCTGATGCAGCTTCATTTAAACCTGACAGATGGTTCAAAGATGGTGTTCTTAAGAATGAATCTCCATTCAAATTTACAGCATTCCAGGTAAATAATTTAACCTAGGTTATTTTAAATTTTTCGTCGTGCTTTCAGGAATCAAACTCAGGTTCTTTTTATCGGAAGTAGGGGTGGGAATAGGTCAGGCCGTCCGACAGGGGCCTACGGCCTAGCCTATTTAAAGCCTAACTCGGCCCAGCTCATTTATTAACAAGGTCAGGCTCAAGCTTTTTATAAGGCCTATTTAATTAAACAGGCTAGGCTAAGGCTTGCAAAAAAGTCTATTAAGCCCATCAGTCCGGCCTATTAAGCTTTTCATATATAATATATCTTTCATTATTGATATTTTTGAAGTTTTTTTCCATAAACACAAGCTTTCATATGATTGGTTATTTAGTAGCTGAAATATTGGTGTGATTAGACTTCGTAAGAATTCATTATTTAGTAGCAAACATATTTGTGTGCTTTAGGCCTTAATAAGTTTTGGCCTATTTAGGAGTAGGCTTACATGTGTTGCCTGACCTTAGCATAAAATAGACTTTTAAATAGGCTTTCAGGCTTCACCAGGCTTTTAAAAAGGCCAGGCCAGACCTCGAAAATGAGTCTATGACGGGTAATAGGTCAGGCCCAGGCCTATAATTTTTTAAGTAGGTCAGACTTAGGCCTTACAAAGCCCGGCCTGGCCTAGCCCATTTCCACCCCTAATCGGAAGAGAGAGTCATGTTGTCAATTCTCTACCATGTCGATAGTTAACATATTTTTTGAATTCATAATAACAATGTAATTGTGAGAAGGTATTGCAAATTTTGAACCAAGATGTGAAATTATCAAACACCTAAATTTTATTTTCATTTTGATTGCACAGGCAGGGCCAAGGATATGCCTTGGTAAGGATTCTGCATATCTTCAAATGAGGATGGTGTTGGCTATTTTGTGCAGATTTTACAAGTTCAATTTGGTGCCTAATCATCAAGTGAAATATAGAATGATGACTATTTTATCGATGGCGCATGGATTAAAGGTTACCGTTGAGAAACGTTCTTGAGATGCTTAGCTTCCTTATATTATAATTCAACCAGTGACTCATTGATTCGATTAGTAACATATGTTGAATAATGAAGTAAGAACTTCTTGTGAATTATATTTTTATACATAAAAAATTTATATTATAATTCAACCAGTGACTCATTGATTCGATTAGTAACATATGTTGAATAATGAAGTAAGAACTTCTTGTGAATTATATTTTTATACATAAAAAATGTAGTTCTAAATCATAATGGTTTTATTTATAATTTTGCTGTCTTTCTCTACATTTTAACTAATGAACCACCTCCATATAATACTAATCTATTCTTGTATTGTTGATAAAATAAATATTTATGATATATGTTTATATGAGAGTAATGTTTTGAGATTTGATTACCTCGTACAAAAGATGTGCATTTCATGCTTATAGAAAAACTGTGTGCATTTCATAAAGCCTTTTGACACAAAAGAAGAACATGGTGAAAAAAGAAATTAAAAAAATAATCTGGGTAAACATAATTATTATAAGGGTTAAATATGTTTTTAATCCTTATAAAATTACAAGCTTTCAAGTTTAGTCTCTACAAAAAAATTTATTCACTTTTAGTCCCTATTTACGTTTTATAGGGACTATTTTGGAGGACTAAAAGTATCCATTTTTTGTAAAAAAAAATCAAAATCAAAATAGGGACTATTTTTACAAACTACAATATTTTGGAGGACTAAAATTACCTTTAAAATTTCATAGGGACTAAACTTAAAAACACATGATTTTGTAGAGACTAAAAACATATTTAACCTTTATTATAAATATAGATATTGGAAAGCTTAATTGTGCATCTACTTACATCAACTCTTAAAGTTAAATCTCTAGCTTTAAGTTCCACAAAAAAAAAAAAAAAACTCTATCTTTAAGGGTTAGATAGGACAAAATAATTGGAAAGAAAATAAAATAAACATTAGAAATTAATAATAATAATCATAAAAAAAAAATCCAAATGAAAACCAAATAAAAAATGTACAAACACCAAGATGATGCATGATAATTGTTGTCTACATGACAGTTGCTAAGAGTGGACCTTCAACTATGGAATTGAACAAGATTCATCCTTTGGTGACGAGGAACATTCCATATACTTTTGCGGTGAGTGAGTCATTCCTTAAAGTGAATTTCTGGGATAACGATAAATTTGATGAAATCGATGTGATGTTGTTTAAACTCCAGTATAACGGTTGAGTTACACTTCTGTCTTTTTTTATTCAAGGAAGCTAGAAAATGCAAATAAAGAACATAGATATGAGCATTGGCGTTAGGCATGGCAATGGGGCGGGGTGGGGACGGGTTTTACATTCCCCATCCCCATACCCGATTCTCATATACTTACCCGTTACCCTACCCATACCCAACGGGGATGGGAAATTGAACCTCATCCCCGTCTCCAACGGGTTCGGGTATCCCCGCTCCATCCCCGTCCCCGCATTGAATAAATTTTTTTAGTAAAAAATAGAAGATTTTTTGCAACCCCTAGATAAATATTGTAATGCATTATCCAACAATATGTCCACTTTAACATTTGTTAGACCGATTGATTTAGTTGCTCCTTTAAATATCAATGGTAGTTTTTATAACACGACAATTATCAAATAAAATAACATGACATATCAACATAAAATAGTTTTATGCATTCGGGACGGGTTTGGGTATGGGTTCGGGGTGGGTACCTATATACCCGTTACCCGTCCCATACCCGTGTTTTGAAATCGGGGAAAACCCAAACCCATACCCAAACTCAGTCAAAACGGGGAAAACCCGTCAAATTGGGTTTGGTTCGGGTGGGTAACCACGGGTATGGGTTTTGTTGCCATGCCTAATTGGCGTTGCCAGGAGGACTCTAGACCAGGGGATCCAGGCTTTTTAATTTCATAATTTTTTTGAGTGAAATTTCAAAAATTTCTATTATTTTATAAGAGTCAGGTCCAAAGGTGGATCTAATTGTATTTTTCATCATTATAAAATTCATTTTTTATTAAAAATGGTAAATGTTTACTTTTAGATTTTTTTTTTACAAAGGTCCATATCAGGCACCTTAATGGTAAATATTACTCCATCTGTCTTTATAAGTCGTTTTGGAAGAAAAAAATGTCTCAATTATAAGTCGTTTTACAATGCTAATGAAGAGGTAATGCTACTTTTTTTATTATACTCTTAACTATTTTTTTTATTCTCTTCTTTTAATTCTTTAGTTTATCTTCCTCATACCATTTATTAAGGATAATTTTGTAAAACAATTCATAATAGCTCTTTCGGATATAAAATTAAAGTAAAATTACACTTTTAAGTAGTATAGAAAGTATCAATTTAGAGGTAGAAATATAGAAATGCCTCAAATAAAAGTAGAGATAATTGTGTAACGTTAGACTTGAAACTATGGTAAAAAATAATCACCTTTGCCTAGTGTTTACGTCTTGAATCTTAAGATGATTCCATTATTTGGGTTTGATCCATAAGGTTATTTTTTTTAGTGATTTAAAAAATGTTAATAATATGCAAAGGTTAAAGAAATTAATTTTTTTTTTTGAAGAAGCCAAAATGGAATATAAACGTAAGAAAATGAAAAATACATATACCGGTGAGTGACTGTTGTATAGCAAAAGTAGTCAAACAGAAATAGAAGTTGGTCACTAGGTGCAAGCGTGCAGTAGAAGTGCAGCTTTTAGTGTCACAAAAGAGAGAGGTGATGAAATGAAGGGTGCAAGAGTTATATTTGATGGTGTTCAAACCAGAAAAACATAGGATTATTGGGGTAAATCCAAGAAGTTGAGGGGGCTCACTTGAATAATCTCTGGGGTAATAGGTGGCTCCGTCACTAGATATGAGAAAGAAAAGAGGGTGTAAAAACTTTTTGAGGTTAGCATCGGTTCGATTCATCGGACCTTGGGATCTTATTAAAAACTAAGAACTGAACCAAACTAGCTCGATTTAGGTTGGTTTGGTTCGGTTTTGAACCAAACCAAACCTAACAAGGTCAGATACTTTTTCGGTTTGGTTCGGTTTAGATTTTTGGTTTCATCAGTTTTGTTTAAACCACTTACACCCCTAAAAATGGTGTTGTTTGTTTCATTTGGTGTACTTGAAAATATCATTGTAGTTTGTTAGACTAACAAATTTTGCTTATTGTTACTACCTAAATTTAGGTAACTATTTGAGGTTAATATTTCGAAGTTGCTAAATTTTCCTATTATTTCTTAAAACAACTTTAACAGACTTGAAGAAATTTTGTATATATAATCACTTCCATATATCTCTACCTCTCCAATATAAACCAAAAAACATTTCTACTTCTTATCTCTTTTTTTCATTCATTCGAAGTTTGTCAAGAATATTTAACTACATCATGGTATCTAAGGGTCCCACTTTCATCCTATGGCATTTTGTTCTGGCCATTGTGATTACCATATTTTTCACTTCAAAATTTAGTTTTGCCAAAAAATCCAAGTTAATGGGATTGAAAATGAACATGATTGATCAATGTTGGAGACCAAATCCTAAATGGAGAAAACATAGACAACAACTAGCGACTTGCTCTGTAGGCTATGCTGGAAAGATGACAAACAACATTGGTAAGGGTCTCATCCATTATAAAGTTACTGACCCAAATGATGATCCTATAAATCCTCAACCTGGTACGTTGAGATATGGAGCTTCTGTAATTCAAGGTAAAGTGTGGATCACATTCAAAAAAGACATGAACATTAAACTCATGAAGCCCCTTCTCATCAGCAGTTTCACAACAATTGATGGTCGCGGAGTCAATGTGCACATTGCTGATAATGCATGCTTAATGATATTCAAGGTAATCACCATATACAATTAATTACGCTTTAAAAAAGAGTTATTAGAAAGAAAGAAAGAAAATTGGCAAAAAAAAAAAATCTCTCTAAATTTAGTGATGTATTTAGAAAGGAACTTCGCATTTTTCCTCTCAAAATTTATTTTACTAATTGTAGCTATATGTAGTATGAATTCTATTTCATATATTTGTAACAATTTTGTATTTATTTTATAGGCCACCAACATAATCATTCATAGCATTCGAATTCATCACTGCAAAGCTCAAGCACCAGGGATGGTGATGGGGCCAAATGGGAAGGTAATTTCATTGGGGCAAGTAGATGGAGATGCAATTAGACTCGTCACCGCTTCTAAAATTTGGATTGATCATAATACACTTTATGATTGTGAAGATGGTCTTCTTGATGTCACACGAGGTTCTACTAATGTGACTGTTTCCAATAACTGGTTTAGAGAACAAGATAAGGTTATGCTTCTTGGGCATGATGATGGATATGTGAGGGACATAAACATGAAGGTTACTGTCGTGTACAATCATTTTGGACCAAACTGCAACCAAAGAATGCCAAGGTAATGTATTGATGTTCATAAAGTTTTTTAATAATAAAATTTGAAGTTATACAATATAAAAATGTAAATTTATTAGCCAATATTGATTTTTTTATCGCTAAATAACATTTCAGGATTCGTCATGGATATGCACATGTAGCCAACAATCTTTACTTAGGGTGGATGCAATATGCCATCGGTGGAAGCATGGGGCCAAGCCTCAAAAGTGAATCTAACCTCTTCATAGCACCTAAAGTTGGGAGTAAAGAGGTAATCATATTTAGCAATGCCGTTAATTTAAACTTGTTAATGACTAATGAAGATGAATTTACCTATAATTAATAATAAATCACACGATTGAGTTTCGATATTTGTATATATAGTTTTTTTCTTCAATTTTACTAAAAAAAATTGACACGCTTTTTCTAAACTTTTTTTTTCTAATTATATTATGTGTTTAGGTAACATGGAGAAAAATTGGTCATGGAAATGGAGACAAATGGGAATTTCATTCGGTAAGAGACGCTTTTGAAAATGGAGCCTCCTTTGCAATAACAAAAGGAAGTCGTGTGCCAAAGCCAAATTATAACAAAGAACAGGGTTTTAAAGTTGTTGATGTTAAATCTGTTAGATCATTAACAAGATCATCAGGTGCATTTCAATGTAGTAGAACCTCTATATGTTGAACAAAAAATCATATAGAATATTGATCTTGAAGCAAGGTGCATTTCAAGGTTTTGTCGAACAATACATGACATCAGCCATGTTGATGGTCTAAATAATTTTCAAGTATAGGTCCAATGTAGACTATTTATTAAAATGATTCACAGTATACTCACCACCATTTTAATACCATTCTAATATTTATATTTAATTTACGAAAGTTTTCTTAGTAATCCACCAATCATGACGTTCTATAACCCCTGTACTATATTGCGTAGAAAATCTGATATAACAACATGGAGATTGTTATGTCTCGACTTGCAAGTTCTTATGAATGAACTTTCATGTTTTGAACAACTATTATTATTTTCAATAAAAGACAATAAAAGAATATATACTAACAGAAACTATTGGCAGCATAAAACATGCTAAGAATAAGAAATACAACAAGTTTACAGGATTATTCAAAAAAAAAAAAAAAAAACAAGTTTACAGGATGAAAGCAAAACACCAAAAATAATTATACAAGGTGCCTAGTGCCTACGACAAAATAGTAACTCAATGTTAATGAATCTCAATACCTAAAAAATGAAGGGGATGTGTATTCCAAAGATGGAAATCAAAGGAAACTCCTTGAACTTACATTAAAATCATGTTGAGCAAAAATCAAATTATTAATGTACTTCCAATCGACCAAATGCATGATAGCCATAGAGAATAAAGGATTTCGTCTATTGCTTTGCCATGACACACCAAATGATAAACATGATTGTCGTGTAAAATGCTATTATTAGACAATGCACAACTAACATCCGACCAAATCAAAACATTTGACCACACCTTGCCAAAGAAAGAACATTTCAAAAAATAAACGTTGTGACGATTCCTACACTTTTCAACCTCCCGCATAAAAAGAGGTATGAAAATCGTTGAAAAATTGCACAAAGTCGTCTTTAATTTCCTCCCAAAATTCTTTCAGAAATCCAAGTTTAACCCCATCAAGATCATGATTTTTTAATCTCTCACAACCCTACACAACCTGCAATTTTAACGCTTCATAGTCAAAAACACTTTGAAATGATAGTGAATTTAATGACGGCCTACATACGCTTCTCTTCTCAAAATACTCATTCAAGTTATTTCCTAGGGTTCTTCGAAATTATGTTTGAAATATGAAAGTTATTACTTCTGATTGACATTTACTTATTTCACAAATCATAAAAAAAATACCATAAGTGAAAGAAAAAATTGCAATGGTATCAAATTAATCTTATTAAGTATTTATATTCATGCGTAAATGTTTGGCACATTCTATTGTCAAATTTGCTTTGACTAATCGAAAAAAGGGTGTGGCTCGAAGATATTTTAGTTAGACAAAAAAATAAAAAATAGCATACATTGTCAAATGCAAACCTTTCAAACCAACTTAACTAGATTACTGACTAAATTTGAATCACCCTTACAACACACTAACTTAATTGAAAGCCTTTAATGATACAGCATTCAACAACTCTCTAAACTCTTTAAACCTCTCTTTCCTATATTCATAATGGAATTGTAACTTGATCTCTATATGTTTACTTCTGGCATGAGCTATGAGATTCTTAGCTAGGCTTTTTGTTGATTTATTGTCCACTAAGAGTGTTGAGGTAATATTTAATCTTTTTTTTTTTTTTGGGAGGTAATATTTAATCTTAATCATTAATCTCTTGTATTTCATACTCCCTCCGTCCTATTTTAAATGACCTAGTTTAAAAATGTGTAGTGCTCATATAACATGTTTTGACCATATTTTTCTGCTAATATATAAAGACAAAATATAACATATAAGATGTTGTTGGATTCGTTTCGAATAATATTTTCAAAATATCAAACTTTCATATTTTTTTCTAACAGATTATTAAAGATATTTAAGTTCAAAATTGTACATTGTTATACGTGACAGAATCAACTGTGTCATTTAAAATGGAATGGAGGTAGTACTATTTATATTTACGATTTTACTCTAAGCGACAGAGGGAATAAACCGAACATGTTTTTCATTTGTAACCAAAAAAAAAAAACGAACATGTGAATGGGCTGATTGTGAAGTGTTTTGGCGTTATCTGGGCCCAAAGCAAAGTTTGAAGAAATAGAGGTAAATGATGAGAAAATTGCTCTTTAGACCCTCCGCGCTGCTCTTTAGTCTTCCTCTATTTTTACTCTTTTTTCTGAAAATATCATATTGGATCATCTCAAAATAAAAAAACTAAAAAACAGAATAGTGGATTATCTCAATAAAAAAAATTGAACAAAAAATAGCCATTACAATACTATCTCAAAATAAAAAAAAACGAGCGAATGTTGTTAGGTAAACAAATGAGGCTTTGGATTTAAGAGTTTGGGAGTTACCGTTTGCTACATTGTTGTTAGGTAAAAATGTATATTTGGGAATCTTCAACTAACCATTTTCCTCATTGATTGAATCTTCAGTAACCTTCTAAGTTGAAATGAAGTTGCTTAAAACTCGAATATTCCAGCAGTGAAGGAAACAAGCACAACCAAAATAGATAGTAACACCTATCGCTGTTACTTTTAGTTGAAAAAAGGAACTATTAGCCCCCACCCAACAAATCATTCAATGAAAATACTAGAAAATATGAAATGTATAGCTGAAAATATACTTTTTTGAAATGAAATGGTAAAAAATTTAATGTATTTTTTTATGGCAAATAATGAGATTTGCTTAAAAAAAAAAGTAACAATCGCAAGCTTCTACTTTCAATAGACGACATCAGCCATGTTGATAGTCTAAATAATTTTCAATTGTAGACTCACCACCATTTTAATACCATTCTAATATTTATATTTAATTTACGAAAGTTTTCTTAGTAATCCACCATTTTAATAATCATGACGAAAGTTTTCTGCATGAACTTCCATGTTTTGAACAACTACTATAATTTTGTCCGGTTACTAAAGAAAATACCTAAAACTTCTACTCTTATATATACTACGTTTTTTCAATAAAAAGAATATATATTAACAGAAACTATTCGCATCATAAAACATGCTAAGAATAAGAAATACAACAAGTTTACAAGATGGAAGCAAACCACCAAAAATAATTATACAAGGTGCCTACGACAAAATAGTAACCCAATGTTAATGAATGTCAATACCTAAAAAATGGTGAGGATGTGTACTCCAATGATGGAAATCAAAGGAAACTCCTTGAACTTACATTACAATCATGTTGAGCAAAAATCAAATTATTAACGTACTTCCAATCGACCAAGTGCATGATAGCCATATAGAATAAAGGATTTCGTCTATTGCTTTGCCATGACACACCAAATGATAAACATGAATGTCGTGTAAAATGCTATTATTAGACAATGCACAACTAACATACGACCAAATCAAAACATTTGACCACACCTTGCCAAAGAAAGAACATTCAAAAAATAAATTTTGTGACGATTCATACACTTCTCCCGCACAAAAAGAGGTAGGAAAATTGTTGAAAAATTGCACAAAGTCGTCTTTAATTTCCTCCCAAAATTCTTTCAGAAATCCAAGTTTAACCCCATCAAGATCATGATTTTTTAATCTCTCACAATCCTACACAACCTGCAATTTTAACGCTTCATAGTCAGAAACACTTTGAAATGATAGTGAATTTAATGACGGCCTACTTACCCTTCTCTTCTCAAAATACTCATTCAAGTTATTTCCTAGGGTTCTTCAAAATTATGTTTGAAATATGAAAGTTATTACTTCTGATTGACATTTACTTATTTCACAAATCATAAAAAAAATACCATAAGTGAAAGAAAAAATTGCAATGGTATCAAATTAATCTTATTAAGTATTTATATTCATGCGTAAATGTTTGGCACATTCTATTGTCAAATTTGCTTGGACTAATCCAAAAAAGGGTGTGGCTAGATGATATTTTAGTTAGACAAAAAAATAAAAAATAGCATACATTGTCACATGCAAACCTTTCAAACCAACTTAACTAGATTACTGACTAAATTTTAATCACCCTTACACCACACTCACTTAATTGAAAGACTTTAATGATACAGCATTATACAACTCTCTAAACTCTTTAAACCTCTCTTTCCTATATTCATAATGGAAATGTAACTTGATCTCTATATGTTTACTTCTGGCATGAGCTATGAGATTCTTAGCTAGGCTTTTTGTTGATTTATTGTCCACTAAGAGTGTTGAGGTAATATTTAATCTTTTTTTTTTGGAGATAATATTTAATCTTAATCATTAATTTCTTGCATTTCATACTCCCCCTATTTTAAATGATTTAGTTTAAAAATGTTTAGTGTTCATATAACATGTTTTGACCCTATCTTTCTGCTAAATATATAAAGACAAAATATAACATATAAGATGTTGGATTCGTTTTGAAGAATATTTTTAAAATATCAAATTTTCATATGTTTTTCTAAGTGATTATTAAAGATATTTAAGTTTAAAATTACGTGACAGAATCAACTGTGTCATTTAAAATGGAATGGAGGAAATATTATTTATATTTACTATTTTACTCTAAGCGACAGAGGGAATAAACCGAACATACTTTTCCTTTGTGACCAAAAAAAAAATGAACATGTGAATGGGCTAATTGTGAAGCGTTTTGGCGTTATCTGGGCCCAAAGCAAAGTTTGAAGAAATAGAGGTAAATGATGAGAAAATTGCTCTTTAGACCCTCCGCATTGCTCTTAAGATTTCAGCTATTTTTACTCTTTTTTCTGAAAATATCATATTGGATTATCTCAAAATAAAAAACTAAAAAAATAGAATAGTGGATTATCTCAATAAAAAAAAATTGAACAAAAAATAGCCATTACAATACTATCTCAAAATAAAAAAACGAGCGAATGTTGTTAGGTAAACAAATGAGGCTTTGGATTTAAGAGTTTGGAAGTTACCATTTGCTACATTGTTGTTAGGTAAAAATGTATATTTGTAAATCTTCAATCAACTAACCATTTTCTTCATTGATTGAATCTTCAGTAACCTAGTAACCTTCTAATTTGAAGTTGCTTAAGACTCAAATATTCCAGCAGTGAAAGAAACGAGCACAACCAAAATAGATAGTAACACCTATCGCTGTTACTTTTAGTTGAAAAAAGGATCTATTAGCCCCCACCCAACAAATCATTCAATGAAAATACTACAAAATATGAAATGGATAGCAGAAAATATAGTTTTTTGAAATGAAATGGTAAAAAAATTAATGTATTTTTTTATGGCAAATAATGAAATTTGCTTAAAAAAAGAGTTTCAGCGAGTTGGTTTGAAGCTCCAGAAGAAACCTCAAGACTCAAGTAAAGCTTACAAAGGTAACGAGTTTCTCATATTGACAGTGAGATTCGAGTTCAGACATTTGTGAAATATGAGTTATATCCTTAACAACCATACAATCTACTTTGATAAAGAAATGTTTTCAAGATTTCACATTTGCTACCTAAAAATATTTTGTTTTTATAATCCACCTAATATCTTTGTAGGTCTCTTAAAAACTTTGTTAGGCCTCATTAAGTTCTAACCATTATTTTTGGGAATTTGTTTATCTCGATGGGCACATCACTTTCTTTTATTAATTTTTTGTCTATTGGCCACTATGTTCCATATCTACCTTCATATGCATTATATAATACTATTATTGTTTCCTCCATACTCCAACTCCATGTGCTTCTTGCTCTATTTTTTTTCTTCATCTCCTCTAATGGCCATGCATCTTATTCCTCTAAAAAACTAATAATAATAATAATAATAATAATAATAATAATAATAATAATAATAATAATAATAATAATAATAATAATAATTATTATTATTATTATTATTATTATTATTGTTATTATTGTTATTATTATTATTATTATTATTATTATTATTATTATTATTATTATTATTATTATTATTATTATTATTATTATTATTATTGATTTAGTTTCCACTAAGAGTGTGACTATATCATTTAATATGTTTTATTAAGTAAATTATATATCTAATTTTTTAAATTCAAAAAAATATATATCATATAATCATTATTATTTTTACCAGAGATAATCATAATAATGAATTTCTTTTGATAAAATAAAGGGTTAATTATGTTTCTAGTCCCTATAAAATAGCGACCTTGTAAGTTTAGTCCTTACTTAATTTTAATAGCATTTTTAGTCCCTAATTTTGTTTTTTTGCCCTGAGTATTAGTCCCTACTCAATTCAAATTTGTTTAATTTATGCTTAAACTCTTAAATTTTTGAACAATTTTTTGCAGACATGTTTAGAACATTACTAAAAGTTCCTCCGAAAAAAAAATCGCAAAATTTGATTTCTACATCCAGATTTTATTATTTTTTATCTTTAACTTTTGTCGTTTTAAAAAATTCATATTTAATTCATTTCATGTCTGAAAATTCTAAATTTTAGTAAACGAACCTTTCATAGTGTTCTAATCTTGTCTCAAAAAAATCGTTCAAAAATTTAAGAGTTTAAGGATAATTAATCAAACTTTGTTTTAGCAGGGATTAAAATTATAAGTAAATTTTTTTTATAGGGACTAAAAATGCTATTAAAATTAAGTAAGGACTAAACTTACAAGGTCGCTATTTTATAGGGACTAGAAACATAATTAACCCTAAAATAAAATCATACTTACATGCACTGCTTGTTTTGGTCCACCTGACCTGAAACGTTTTAATAAATTTGACTTATTGAAAAAAATGACAAAAGAAAATCATGCTAGGAAGTGGATGTTGGAGGATGCATGTCTTATCAACAACGAATTAATGAGAACGTACATTCTGACATTGATTACTCAAATATGAAATATCTGCATTCAAAGTTCAGACTGTAGCTACTTGTACAGCACATTTTTTGTTTTTCATTCATTCAAACCTTGACTCATATGCATGCTTCTATATTTTCCAATACATTTCACCGTGTGTATAGGGTTTTAGCAGAAGGCATTTGGTTTATTCCAAAGTTGAATATATTCTCGTGGGAAATAAACTTCTTGGGTAAAAAGAGTTAAGACACAGTCCTGTTCAAATTAGCAACGAAATTATGGATTACTAAAAAGAAGACATAACTATCATTCATTATCATTATGATTAAATCTCCAAAAGTAATGTTTGGCTTTGGCCAGACAACAGAAACATGACTTAAAGCCTCACTTTGACATATTCACATACTATCCTTTTCAAACCAATCCATAACATACCTGCCTATGAGCCTATAGCAAACCCAAAGGTCACCGACGCAGCACAGTTACTGGTAACCACTTAATTCCATAATGAAAAGGAAGAAAGGAAAGAAAAAAAAAACTATTCCATTCACCACAATTGTGCTCACAATTACCACTAAACTCAATGGAGGAAAAAAAAAACCTAAACTATTCCATTCTATTCAATTCAGACATTCACTTACGGTTAGAATTCACCAATGACATTGCACAACGAGTTCATTGAGCAAGATGATGATATTTCTTTTTTTTTTTTTGTATTTTTTAAAATTGAAGTATAATAAACATATTCAAGTTTACCCAAAAGTGTTTAAATGAGATGACAAAAGTCTTTTCTAACTTAACTAATGTCCTAAGTCCGAATCCAGTCTTTGGGTTATGCAATATGACATTAAAACTCTTACGAAAAGTTTGTCACTCATTTGAGTCCCACAAGACTTGAGGAAATAGTCTTCACAGTTACGCGCGCAGAGGACATTCGATTTATACAACAACAAAAAACATATTCAAGTTCGTGGAAGTATTAGATGCAATATAAGTTTGTGGTAGAAGTTGAGATTTGAGTTAAAGTTGACGGAGTCGAAGGTCTTGCAGAAGGAATGATACAATATTAGTCACACTAGTAAGTGGACTAATTAATTTGTTAGACCAATTAGTTATTTTCATAATTAACTATACAAGCATTATTATACTTCTTGAGTAACAAACTTTTTCTCATATAATGTTTGTGAGAATATATGCACAGTAGAACAGAAATAACAATATACATGAAAATTCTCTTCCATTCAGTACATTCTTAATTACCAAAAGTTGTAAACTCACGGTTACTCACTTCACCAAAAAGGTGAAAAATAGTATACCACAACTCATCTACCATACTAAGCCATATATAGCAAGCCAGGCCTGGAGTGACTCCAGCGCCAACTCCCCAAAGACAAGCCGCCGTATTACACGCATATTTGATACCACGGTAAATTTTGTAAAATCACGACGAATCGCCGTAATTCAACAAAATTACTGTGCATGATTACGATAAATCTACTGTAAAACTAATTCCACCAACCAAAAACAGATGAGGGTGATTAATTTTTTTTTTTTTTCCATGTATGGAGATAAAAAGATAAAATAAACTGTAAATTTTGATACGGGCTGGGCTGGGCTGGGCTTAGGCCTCAAGAGCAAAAGGAGTTTCTAGAAGGTCATATGGGGCCCACAAAGCATCCAACGGACAAGGACGATTAGCATCAAGCCTGGCCCACGGTTTACCCTTCCCACTCCAATGAAGTAAACTCACCGGGCCTGGATGCAAATCCCTACAAAGCCCACGGAAATTATCACCGCCAAGCCCATGCTGATTCCACCGATGATCAACCGGAACTATTTTCCCAGCGAAAACAAGCAAAAACGGCGGCAATGAACCAAGCTCATAGATTCTCATCCTCTTCTGAAGCTCCATCCATTCTGTCATCTGCGTCGTATAATCTCCGATCCGCCACCGCGCTAAATCAATCACCATAACTCCGGTGTTGAAGTAACACGCTTTCCGAGTCGCGAATGTTAACGAAAGCGAAGGATTCGACCAAAACGTAGGGGTAAAATAGTAACTAAAATTCGCGTTGCAGTATTCAGGTGCAGCTAAAACGGCATCGTTTGTGAGATTCGTTGCAGCAAGTTTTGCGATATCATCGACAAGAATGAGATCAGAATCAAGGTAAACGATTTTGTGAACGCAGTTTGGAAGAAGGTTAGAGAGGTAATTTCGCGCGTAGTTGAGAGGTGTATCGAGTGCAGAGCGGATTGAGGTTGAGATTAGACCTGAAATGGTTTCAGTGTTGAAGGGGTAGATTTGGAATTTTAAATATGGGAATGAGTTTGAGAGGGTGGTGTTAAGGGTGGCGGTGGAGGTGGTTTTCGATGCGGCGGTGATGAAGTGGAAGATGGTGTTTTCTGGACAAGAGGAGTGTTGGAGGACAGAGAGAATGGCTGCCATTGAGCCGCGGAGGTATTTTATGTCTAGTGTCATTGCAACATGGACCGCTTCGTCTGAGCAAATAAAGTCTGTGTCTGTGGTTTGCTCGGACAAAGTTGTCCATGTTGATGTCTGAATGGAGGGACAATTTGGGGAGTTGTAGAATTTAGGTGCTTGTTTAAAGCGTTGAGTGGTGGTACAAGTGACATGTTGATAAGTTGAGAAGAGAAATAAGAGAGTTAAGAGATTGAAATGAGAAATGGTGAAGACCATGGATGCTAATGTTACCATAGCCTCTCTATATGGTTATGATGATTTGTAGTAATAATATTAATATAGTAAGGGATTTGTTTGATGGATCTAATAAGAGCATTTGAAGGGAGAAGGAATGGAGGGATTGTTGTATTTTCGAGAGAGATTGCTTCTATCGAACTTTGCTTGGATTTCAAAAACAGCTAGCTGCCTCAAACTCTATGCATAAAGTCTAATCGTCAATGATATTTTGAATTTTCTCATTCAAGCATAATGTCCACACGGAAATTTATTTTTACTTTATGGAGTACGTCCTTGGAGTATTTAATATACGTCCTTATATTTTGGATATTATGCCACACGTGTCGATGCTTATTAACTATAGTACTTCTTCTTCTTCCTTTTTTTGGTAGAGACAGTACTTCTTCTACTCGTATGTCACTCTACCAAAAGATAAAAAGAAAAATAAAATGTCTTAAAAAAAGTGGTACAGTATCATTTATATTTTTGATGTTATTTTAATTACACCAATAAATATATTTTTTTAGAGAGGTTGGCCTAATAACAATATTACTCTACATTATTATTAAAGATAGTTTTATAGTACTGATTACTTTGCGATGTTAAGTACAATGCTTTTTTTTTTGAAAAAGGATGACAAGCACAAAGCCATTAGCTAGATTTTTTTTCCCCTAACTTAATTTTTTTAATATACTCCCTCCGTCCCAATCTAGCCATTAGCTAGATAGTTTTATACATTTTTTTAAGAAAAATGTATAAATAAAGGGGAAAGTGGAATATATTGTATTGGGAATGATAAAAGTAGTACTCCCTCCGGTCCTAAATATAAGCAAATTTAACTTTTTAGGTTCATTCAATTAATGATGTATGTGGTTCATATTATGGACCACATACATCATTAATTGAATGAATCTAAAAAGTCAAATTTGCTTATATTTAGGACCGGAGGGAGTATTATTTAGTGTTATATTGTATTGGGAATGATGAAAGTTGTATTGAAAATTGAAATGGGTCAGTTATTTTGGGACACTTTTTTTTAGAAAATGGGTCAGTTATTCCAGGACGGAGGGAGTACAAAAATTGGTAAGTGAACCCTTAAACACGTGTTCAGTACTACTACTTGAGTCAACTCAGTTTGGTGGAGTCAAATTGCTCTTTTATACATGGCTTAATTGCACTTTTGGCCCCCTATCTTTTCAAAAGTTGCGATTTTGGCCCCCCAACTAATTAAAATACAAAACAGCCCCTATGTATTAGATCTTTGGCAGTTTTGGCCCCCAATGCCACTTTTGACTTAAGTGAGGTGCCACATGTCGACCATTGTGGGTGCCACGTCAGCGAAGACTAAGTCAAAAGTCGCCTTGGGGGCCAAAACTGCCAAAGATCCAATACATAAGGGGCTGTTTTGTATTTTAATTAGTTAGAGGGCCAAAATCGCAACTTTTGGAAAGATAGGTGGTCAAAAGTGCAATTAAGCCTTTATACATTGATGGGGAGAATATAAATTTGGTTTTGTAGTCAAATACAATGTACTAATGAGTCTAAAGAAATGACCCTATTTATGTGTATTATTCAAGGTCAAATTTGAAGGTGAGAAAAACACAAGAAGGGGGGTTGGATTGTGTTTTGGAAAATTCTTCGTTTCTCCTAAAAACTGAACACACTGGTCAGAAGCTAAGTGAGACAACTTCTGAAGTGGTAATCAGAATCTAAATGCAGCGGAATAAAACAGAGAGAGAGAGAGAGAAGAAGAACGACACAAAGCAATTATATTTGTTCCTTCTACAATCCGGAAGTAGTCCAGTCCCCCTTGCACTTCCAAGGAGATTTCACTAAGAGTAATATCTGATTACAATTGCTCAAGCACACTTGCAAGAGACTTCCTTTGCTCAAGCACACTTTGCAAGAGTCTTCCTTTGCTCAAGAACACAATCAAGAGACTTCCCTGCTCAAGCACAACTGCAAGAGACTTCTAACTAAACAAAATTACACAGAAAATTGTTTAAGGTTGAACACTTGATATACAATCAGAGGTGCTCACAATACAAATCAGATACAGACTCAATAACTTAAGAATTTCTAAGATGAAACTTTGAGACACAGAAATTCTAAGTGAATGCAGAACAATTTCAGCAGAGGTTTGACACTTGTAAAAATGTTGTGAGTCTTTCGTTCAGCATTACCAATTCTCTAAGTCTTCACTCCTTTATATAGAGGTGTGAAAGAGACGTTGTGAAATTGCCAGCACATCAAAGAGTCGTTGTTGAAGCTTGATATTTCACCAATGATCTTTTGCCTGATTTGGTTGTTGTCCTATGAAGAACCAATTTGAAATCCATTCCTTATCCAAAGGAACATCTATGCAGGCGAAGCCGTATTCTGGAGCTGTTTTCTTGTCTTGTAGCGTGGACACAAAACAGAGTAGTGGAGAAGGTGGTTGTACAGTTCGTACAAAGTACAATGTCAACGCTTTCGTCCAAAATTGAAAGCACATGTCTTCAAACACCTTTGAAATGACCGTTGCAAAATTCCACTGATCTTTTGTTGTCCTTTGATGAATTTCGATCCATGACACAACTCTTGAATCCTTGAATTTCTCAAATTCAGTTGATCTTCAGCTTCTGGTGAAATGGCTTCTGATGAGGCAGCTTCTGATAACGCAGCTTTTGATGATGCAGCTTCTGGACCTCTTGTCTTCAGGAGCACTATACTTCAGGAGCACTTTACTAACTTCAGGAGCGGCTTTACTTCAGGAGCGCTTATTCTCTTCAGGAGCAAGTTGCCTTCAGGAGCGTCTAAGCTTCAATTTTGTTGATTCCTTTTTGCTCTTTATTTGCTCATTCAGAACCAATAAATGATGTAATTTTTTTAATTATGGTCCTGTACACTTGAACAAATATTAGCTAGTCCAATTTACAATTTTTAATACCTTGTTATCATCAAAACTCTTTAAGGTTCATTGTTAAACACATTTTGTTCCAACAAAATTCATATAAGTTTTTTGAGACATTAAATAATTGATATTTAGGGACAATGCATTGTAATATGTAAGGATCAGAGTCCAAACTTCGGACATCTCATTTATTCACCTTTAAGAGGTGAATTTCTAGTCATAAGAAGTTTCATAAAAAAAAAAAAAACTACTCCCTCCGGTCCTTTTTACAAGAGACAAATGGGTCAACTAAAGTTGATGTATTTAGTCTACATTTTGAACCAAATACATCAATTTTAGTTGATTCATTTGTCTCTTGTAAAAAGGACCGGAGTACTGGTGTAACTGAATTTGAAAATAGTGTAAAAAAAAATGGATTTGGAAAGAAACTACGGAAAACTATACGCACGCACATTGGAAATCAGCAATATACAAAAGTCAAAATGCACGTAATTTGATTTATTTATCCATATAGTAACCGTTTTTTCCCTTGTTTCTTCTCTTCAAACAAGTCAAAAAGAATAGTTACACTCAGATTTTGAGGGTGACGATATTATACTCCTACATCTACTTCTACTACTATAATACTGACAATTTTATTTGTGTTCAAAGAAAATATAAACAATAATCTAATAGCTTCATTATATCTTAGAAAAATTTTGAACCAATTTGAACCTCATGATCCATGTTATATTATTGTTCCTAATACGAATATTTTGTTGCCCTCTCTTTAGGTTAGCCGTCCATGTCTGCAGAAAGCTCCAGTGAAGTGTTTACTAATTAACTTGACTTGAATCAACAATTGTATGACTTCGTATCAAATATAATGACGAAAATCATATCATATACATTAATCAACTTGATTGCTTTCTTCAAAAAAAATCAATCAACCCGATAGCTTCAATTATCGTTATAAATAAATTATGTAAAAAAAAATATTTTTTTTAGTAAAAGATAATAATTGACAAGTAAAAAAAAAGAGGATAAAATTATTGTATCGGGTTTTAAATACTACTACTGTGTACTAGTATTAAAAAACTAAAAATAGCTTCCTTAAAAAAAAAACTAAAAATAGCACGTAAACTAAAACTAAAAATAGCATTAGTAACTTAGTGCGTGTTTTGAGTAAAAAAAAAGAGAGGCTTGTTTGCGTTAGTTTGGTGATCTTGAAAGGGTACATAGTACTACCTCCGTCCCTAATTATAAGGCCCTTTTGAAAAAATAACGCATATTAAGAAAATTGATAAGTGTAATAAATTTGTTAGTAATTAGTATTGTTTTTATAATTTTATCCTTTAAAAGAGAGAGTTAGTTTATGTTTTCAATGTAATATTTAATGTTGATTGAAGAAAAAAGATATAAATAAATAGGGGTATGTTGGTAAAGAATTAATTAATGTACTTGGAAATACCAAAAGGGTCTTATAAAAAGAGACAAAAAAAATTCTCAAAAGGGTCCTATAATTAGAGACGGAGGTAGTATATACAAACATACACTAATTTAGGATCACAAATAAAATAATTCCTTTGATTGAGGAATTAGGATCCAAAAAAAGAGTCATTAATTAAACACATGCAATGGAAGAGATGAATGACACTTGGTAGCTCAGTTGTACAGATTTGTGACTACAAACTTGGCCAGATCACTATCTTTATTTAATTGGCCGATTCCAAAAAAAGTTGCAAAGAACAGCCACGTTGTGAAAAGGAAGAACCCCTAAATTGATGGCACCTAAACATGGAAATGTCTAATCATGTGTACAAAAAAAAAAGTGAATAAAAGTTGTCGTATTTTCATATGTAAAATTTATTAATAACCGAGTTTTTATATACAACAAACAAAAACCGACAAGATAGAAAAACAACAGATAAAGGATGTCGTATATAGATGAACTGTCAATACTTTCCAAAGGATCTGGGAGTCCCTCCCAGAGGGTCTTAGAACCCTCATAGAGGCCTCATCGCCCTTTAGAAGGGCTCTAAGGCCTAGGGCGCGCCCTTCCCAGGGTGTCGTCTCAGCTAACTTCTAGAAGCCTCTAGAGCTCAGCAGAAAGACTTAAGTGCCCTCATTACTTGAGGTTTAAGTCACGGCATGTACATATAGGGCTATAAATATCACTCTTGAGAGCCTTCTCAAGGCATGACCAATACAATACTAAACCTTAATATCGATTATTGTACTTTTGCAAGTACAATAAACGAAATACCCGACAAAAAACTCACACCTCAAAGATCAATAAGTGAAATGTTAAATACAAACTTCAAGCTGGCACACCCAATTATCTTCACCTCTCAATGTGTATGCTTTGTGATTTTTTTTTTGTCAAGTAGCCTATGGCTAGATTCACACACATTATGTGCGGAGATGTGAGGAATCGGGGTTCGAACCCCGATCCCTGCACAAATTATCTCTGGTAGCTATCAATTGTGTGATTTGTTTACTTTAAGAACAAATATATTTTTGCATCTCATCAAATGATTGATATTTCATTTATTTGAGAAGTGTACAGTACTAGTGTGTTAACCCGTGCAATGCACGGGCTCTAGGCTATTTTTTTTTAGTCTCTAAAATGATGTTTCAAATATTTATTTAGATAAAAAATTTGATCTCATAGTTAATATAAGTTAAATAAGATAGTATATTAAGAGATTAAATGCAAAATATTATTTAAACTAAATTTTTAGATGTCATAAACATACCATATTTTATAGTTTGTCCTTATATACAATTTTACATACGTAGAATTTAACGAAGACAATCAAAGTTGGCGATGAAAAGTATGCATGTCACATTTGTTTTAACTAAAACAATAGAGGGAATACAAACAAAAAAAATCAAATTACATGTACATAACTACAAAAGATTAAGTTAAGTTTAGTGGTCCAGGTCTTTGGCCCCCATCTGAAGTCTTGTATTTGCATCTCTTAATAAAAATTTGTCCCGTATGTTTTTCTATTTACCAATGGCAAACATATAGTTTTATTAAAAAATAATAGTCTCTTGTTTATTTCAAAGATATTTATTATTATTGAAAAATGTTTTCCCTCTATGTTTTTGTTTATATTTATATTATTTATTAGTTTTTTATTTTGACAAAAAACTCATTTGCAAGAAGAAATGTAGTCATTTGAGATTGTAATTTTTCAATCAATGCAAAATATATCTTATAAATAAAAAACATATATTTTTGCAGATTAAATAAATTATAATTCTAGTTTTTTCATTTTGAAATTATGTCATTATATATAATTATTTAATTAGATTATTTTTCAAAATTTTGTTGTTGAAGATTTTTATTTGATTGTAGTGTATACTTTGTTAGTTTAGTATGTCATAAATGGTGTCATTAAAAAGAAAGTTTGTCTTTAATGGTGTAATTGGACTATGACTTTTATGATTCAATCTTACATTGTCACATGTAACTTTTCTTTTAAATATGCTTTTGATATGTCATGAGTATTGTTCATTTCAAACATTATCAAATGTATGTATAGAGGATTCTCAAATGTATGTATAGAGGATTGTTAGGTTTTGCTTTTTTGATTTAGTGGTTTAGGTCTTTGGCCCCCATCCGAAGTCTTGTATTTCCTTCTCTTGATAAAAATTTGTCCCTTATGTTTTTCTATTTATCAATGGCAAACATATAGTTTTATTAAAAAATAATAGTCTCTTGTTTATTTCAAAGATATTTATTATTATTGAAAAATGCTTTCCCTCTATGTTTTTGTTTATATTTATATTATTTATTAGTTTTTTATTTTGACAAAAAACTCATTTGCAAGAAGAAATGTAGTCATTTGAGATTGTAATTTTTCAATCAATGCAAAATATATCTTATAAATAAAAAACATATATTTTTGCAGATTTAATAAATTATAATTCTTGTTTTTTAATTTTGAAATTATGTCATTATATATAATTATTTAATTAGATTATTTTTCAAAATTTTGTTGTTGAAGATTATTATTTGATTGTTGGGTATACTTTGTTAGTTTAATATGTCATAAATGGTGTCATTAAAAAGAAAGTTTTTCTTAAATGGTGTAATTGGACTATGACTTTTATGATTCAACCTTACATTGCCACATGTAACTTTTCTTTTAAATTTGCTTTTGATATGCCATGTGTATTGTTCATTTTAAACATTCTCAAATGTCTGTATAGAGGATTGAGGATGTATAGAGGATTGTTGGGTTTTGCTTTTTTGATTTAGTGGTTCAGGTCTTTGGCCCCCATCCGAAGTCTTGTATTTCCTTCTCTTGATAAAAATTTGTCCCGTATGTTTTTCTATTTATCAATGGCAAACATATAGTTTTATTAAAAAATAATAGTCTCTTGTTTATTTCAAAGATATTTATTATTATTGAAAAATGCTTTCCCTCTATGTTTTTGTTTATATTTATATTATTTATTAGTTTTTTATTTTGACAAAAAACTCATTTGCAAGAAGAAATGTAGTCATTTGAGATTGTAATTTTTCAATCAATGCAAAATATATCTTATAAATAAAAAACATATATTTTTGCAGATTTAATAAATTATAATTATAGTTTTTTAATTTTGAAATTATGTCATTATATATAATTATTTAATTAGATTATTTTTCAAAATTTTGTTGTTGAAGATTATTATTTGATTGTTGGGTATACTTTGTTAGTTTAGTATGTCATAAATGCTGTCATTAAAAAGAAAGTTTGTCTTAAATGGTGTAATTGGACTTTGACTTTTATGATTCAACCTTACATTGCCACATGTAACTTTTCTTTTAAATTTGCTTTTGATATGTCATGTGTATTGTTCATTTTAAACATTCTCAAATGTATGTATAGAGGATAATACGTTAATTTTGAGACATTAATTCTAAATATAGCATGAATATTTATATTGAAACTTGAAAGAGAAGTTAGTGCAAGTATTAGTTTTGATTCTATTTTATATGTTTTCAAGTATTTTGAAATGCTTGCTCAAAAAAAAAGTATTTTGAAATGCGTTGAGAATTATTTTAAATTTTTAGTATATGTTGTTTAATTTTTTGATTTTCAACTTTATATTTATTGCACACTACAACATAAATTTTGTTTTATATATCATAGTTCATTTTGGTGGCCCACCCTAAAATATATTTTTAGCTCCGCCACCGCTTATATCCATCTTGATGAGTGAGTAGATAATATGATAAAATATCAAAACTCTAAGCCCTAAACAAATGAAAATATGAATTGCGATTTATTTTTTTTTGACAAAAAAATATGAATTGAGATTTAAAATGTTTATATTTCTAAAACCAACACCACTAAGGTCGTCATCATCTCACGTGTTTAGACGAAGGAGATTAATTAGTGAATCACATACCACTTATGAAAATAGTACACGTACATTAGATTTTTGTTAATTAATTTGAAAGGGAAAGGGACGTCCATCTCCAAGCAAGAAATATGGCAGGCAGGGGAGTGACTGGCATGCTATCATTTTCTCGAACGTGACCTTCTGTGTTCTTTTGATCCCACCACAGTTCATTGACATAATGTTACCAATATTTTTATTTTTTGATGAAAATGTTACTATATTTCTCCTCTTATTTTAAAATTAAGTTAGTTTTTAGTTTCTAAGAAATTATTAGATTTCAATTTTTGTTTTTACAAAAAAAAAAAAAAAGAGATTCCTTCAACAACAAAAGAGTGAGATGTTTGCGTCTTTTTTATTAGATTTCAATATTTTAATGATTTCTTTGCAAACATGTTTAAAACATTATAAAAAATTTCTCCACAAAAAATAAGCTTGAAATTTGGTTTTAAATACTCCCTACGTCCTAAAATGTAAGCAAAAATGAGTCAACATAAGTTGATGTATCTAATATAAATTTTGAATCAAATACATTAACTTTTGTTTATTAGTTTTTGCTTACATTTAGGATGGAGGGAGTATAATCTAGTGCACATGTTTTCTTTGATCAACCAGTGTTCTCATTAAGAGACATTGACATTAGGGCTGGACAAAAAACAGTCGGCCGGCCCAAACCGCCCGGTTCGAATGGCCCGTTGGCGTGCGGGTCGGGTTGAACGGATTAAACGGGTTGAGCGGGCTTGCTGATCTGGTTTTGTGTGGGTTAGTACGGACGGTTTCGGATCGTAGAAACCCAACCACGGTAACCCAATTGTAACCGTATACACTGCAAATATTCTACTCTATATGTCTACTCCCATCCTATAAAAAATTGACACATCATTGCTCCTTGAGACACACAATGCTGACAGCTAACACTCTTTCTTTTCTCATTACTCCACTGTAACTATTTCAACTTTCCACACTTCCCCATCTCTCCTTTCTCTCTCCCGTGATTCTTCTGCATTCTTCGAGTTTTTTTTTTAAAAACCCTGTTCCCAAAAAAAAATTCAAAACTGACCCCCTATGAGACTTATTTTCCAAAATGACCCACTTTCAATTTTTGTTGATTTTTTTTTTGTCGTTTTCCTCATTCCCGCCATTTGAAACGGCGGGAATGAGCCGCCATCTGACACATGTCACATCGTTACTGGTCATGCAGGTTTGACTTATTTTTTTTGAATTTTTTTTCGGTCCCGCCATTTCAAACGGAATGGCGGGAATGAATATTTAATTTTTTTTTTCGTTTTTTGTCAGCCGTTTTTTGTTTTGTCCTGTAGTGTATCAGAATTGTTTTGTCTTGTAGTGTATCAGAAAATTGAGAAAAAATTTATATTTGCTCCCAGCAGAAGTCGAACCAGGCGCGCATGGGACAAAGCAAACCTGTGTTGCCACTGAGCCAGTGTAGAATTGTTGTCAATTTACGCATCCAATAATATATATACCATTTCTTAAAACAGTTTTACACACCATGAACCATCCAATTTTTCATTTTTGTTTTTTTTAATATAAGTCTTATAAAATATATATATATATAGGAGTTTCTATAATTTTAATTGGATTCTAGATTTTATTTTGAAAAATTTGTCCGACGAATATGAACAAACTCTAGATTTTATTTTAAAAAATTACCAGACGAATATGAACAAAATCTAGATTTTATTTTGAATATATATATTTTGAAATAATATATATATCATTTCGTCGGATAATTTACCGGTGAAAAATATATATTTCGTCGAATTATCATAGGGGGATAATTTCGTCGAAATATATATTATCCCCCTATGATAATTTCGACGAAATATATATTATCCCCCTATGATAATTTCGTCCAAATATATATTATCCCAATTAAAATTATAAAAACTCCTATATATATATATATATATATATATATATATATATTAAGACTTATATTAAAAAAAACAAAAATGAAAAATTGGATGGTTCATGGTGTGTAAAACTGTTTTAAGAAATGATATATATATATATATATATTCTTGGATGCGTAAATTGACAACAATTCTACACTGGCTCAGTGGCAACACAGGATTGCTTTGTCCCATGCGCGCCTGGTTCCACTCCTGCTGAGAGCAAATATAAATTTTTTGTCCCATGCGCGCCTGGTTCGACTCCTGCTGGGAGAAAATATAAATTTTTTCTCAATTTTCTGATACACTACAGGACAAAACAAAAAGACTCCTGCTGGGAGCAAATATAAATTTTTTCTCAATTTTCTGATACACTACAGGACAAACAAAAAACGGCTGACAAAAAAAGAAAAGGGAGCAAATATAAATTTTTTTCTCAATTTTCTGATACACTACAGGACAAAACAAAAAACAGCTGACAAAAAACGAAAAAAAAATTTAAATATTCATTCCCGCCGTTTGAAATGGCGGGACCGAAAAAAAATTCAAAAAAAATAAGTCAAACCTGCATGACCAGTAACGATGTGACATGTGTCAGATGGCGGCTCATTCCCGCCGTTTCAAATGGCGGGAATGAGGAAAACGACAAAAAAAAAATCAACAAAAATTGAAAGTGGGTCATTTTGGAAAATAAGTCTCATAGGGGGTCAGTTTTGAATTTTTTTTTTGGGAATAGGGTTTTTTAAAAAAAAAAACTTGCATTCTTCTTCTTCTACACCCAAACAAATACTTCTCTTTATATTAAACAATGGAAAAAAGGAGAAATTCATATTCCAACAAAACCAGAAAAATAAATTCAATTTTTCAATTGCATCAAATTTACTCAAGGCTTATAGATCCACATAACCTTCCATAGTTATTCAAACACCAACACACACAAGCAGCGCTTTTCTCGTCTCTGTACTTTATTATTCATCAAATTCATCATGTGTTCTTCCCCCTTCTCATCTCAATATTTCTCTATTATCTTGTTCAACAAATTCATCAATCATTTGAAGTGTTCTTTCATCCTCTATCCATGTCTATTTTTTCATTTCAGTCAAAACCCATCTATGTCGTGAAATCAAATACCCAAAAAAAAAAATCATCTCTGTTTTTTAGGCTTTGAAGAATCCGAATAAACCGTCCGAGTAAACCGTTAACCGACGAAACCGATACCGAAGTTACCCGTAAGCTTAAATGGACGAAAATGGGTGATATATTCCCACCCGCGGTTTGCCTTCGGATTGGGGTTTTTCACCCGAAATCCGACCGAACCGTCCGATTGTCCAGCCCTAATTGACATATGCTTATGTTTTTTATTGACAAAAAATGATAAAATTAGAAGAAGAAAAAAAATAAATGATGGGTAAAATTTTAAGAAAAAAGTACACACTAAAAATAATGTTTTTTTTATATAAGGAAAATTTTGAGGGGTGGTGAGGATATTAGGAAAATTTTATGTGTTGATTGGAACTCTATTTGTATGGAAAAGGAGTATGATGGTATAGGGGTTAGGCGGATGCGGGAATTTAACATAGCTTTGTCAAGGAAATGGTGTTGGAGGTTGACGGTGGACGGTGATGGGCTCTGGTATAGAATGTTGGTGGCAAGATATGGTGAGGAGGGAGGGAGGTTGAAAGAGGGGGATATGGATGAATCTGTGTGGTGGAAGGAGTTAATGAAGGTTAAAGACGGTATTGATAAAAGTTTTAGTGTTTAGCCATGGATCATTAGATACAAAATATAGCATATCAAGACAACAAAGAAGGAATAAGAGATTGTGTACCTTTAAATTTAGGATCCATGAACAATAGCTGATTCAACCAAAATAGGGTTCAAAGTGACAGCCATAATTGTATCTATTTGGCTCTGATACCAATTGATAAAAGTTTTAGTGTTTAGCCATGGATCATTAGATACAAAATATAACATATCAAGACAACAAAGAAGGAATAAGAGATTGTGTACCTTTAAATTTAGGATTCATGAACAATAGCTGTCAGAAGGATGAGAGGATGACTACCCTCATTCCGTTCAGCACCAGAATGTTTCAGAATAGTTTAACCGTTTGATGGGATGACGTTTAAATAGCTAAACGGTTGAGGGCAGGGACCTCTCATTGGGCTTAGATAAATGGTCCAACCCATCACGGTCCATTTAGAAAGAATAGTTCAATCACACATATTCATCAACTAATTAGTGCTTAACACAATAGACAATAATTTATATTATGACATTAACTTATAATAATTGATTATTGTCAATCCATAATTGATTAATTAAATAATTAATCCAACATGTATTGGTAGGGCTGGACAATCGGACGGTTCGGTCGGATTTCGGGTGAAAAACCCCAATCCGAAGGCAAACCGCGGGTGGGAATATATCACCCATTTCCGTCCATTTAAGCTTACGGGTAACTTCGGTATCGGTTTCGTCGGTTGACGGTTTACTCGGACGGTTTATTCGGATTCTTCAAAGCCTAAAAAACAGAGATGATTTTTTTTTTGGGTATTTGATTTCACGACATAGATGGGTTTTGACTGAAATGAAAAAATAGACATGGATAGAGGATGAAAGAACACTTCAAATGATTGATGAATTTGTTGAACAAGATAATAGAGAAATATTGAGATGAGAAGGGGGAAGAACACATGATGAATTTGATGAATAATAAAGTACAGAGACGAGAAAAGCGCTGCTTGTGTGTGTTGATGTTTGAATAACTATGGAAGGTTATGTGGATCTATAAGCCTTGAGTAAATTTGATGCAATTGAAAAATTGAATTTATTTTTCTGGTTTTGTTGGAATATGAATTTATCCTTTTTTCCATTGTTTAATATAAAGAGAAGTATTTGTTTGGGTGTAGAAGAAGAAGAATGCAGAAGAATCACGGGAGAGAGAAAGGAGAGATGGGGAAGTGTGGAAAGTTGAAATAGTTACAGTGGAGTAATGAGAAAAGAAAGAGAAAAGAAAGAGTGTTAGCTGTCAGCATTGTGTGTCTCAAGGAGCAATGATGTGTCAATTTTTTATAGGATGGGAGTAGACATATAGAGTAGAATATTTGCAGTGTATACGGTTACAATTGGGTTACCGTGGTTGGGTTTCTACGATCCGAAACCGTCTGTACTAACCCACACAAAACCAGATCTGCAAGCCCGCTAAACCCGTTTAATCCGTTCAACCCGACCCGCACGCCAACGGGCCATTCGAACCGGGCGGTTTGGGCCGGCCGACTGTTTTTTGTCCAGCCCTAGGTATTGGTTTAGGGGTTGGAAGTTGGTTTGAGGATAATGCTCATCGAATATTAGGCATAGGGTCCAATACATTTTTTTGGACCGACCCATGGTTGGCTGGGATTTCTTCTAGGGACAGGTGTAGATGGTTGAGGAAGCAAGTTCTACATTATATATTTTGACAAATGTCTTATAATTCCTACTCTAAGATATTGACACTTGTCCCTAATTAAAGTAACTATTTAATTAAACTCCCACAACTTAAGATAACTTTTTTGTAGAACTTGCTTACTTTTTTTTTTTGAGAGGAACTTGCTTACTTGTTCAACACACTTTAATCAATATACGGAATGCCTTTTTCAATGTTTTTTTTCTTTCGAATAACTCTTTTGAATGTCTTGTAGAACTTCCTTTTTCGAATGCCACTTTCGAATGTCATATGTCACTTTTTGTTGAAAATAAGCTTAAAAAACACTCACGAAAACCTTTCATATATAGTACATAAGTAAAATGTTAATTTTATATATTAACAACTACTCTGTTAAAATGTGTTAATCGAATGAAAGAAGAAATGCTAGAATGAATATAGATACGTTTTTTTTTTTTTTTTAAGAAGGAATGAATAGATAAATGTTATTTTAATCACAGAAATCAACCTTGATATTTTATGATTTGGGGAGGAGATTCTCCCAGGTCTTGTTCTCTCACGTTTTCTCAATTGGAGAGGCATATACCCCTAAATCTATGCCCTTCAGCATAAGGGAGAAAACATCCATTCCTCAATCTCTTCATATGTATACAGCAATAGAAAGAAGGTTAATTTTATACTGTTCAAAACTCTACTTTCAAAAGATTTATACCGTCTGAAAATACACTTCAAAATATATATAAATTTTTTTTTTATAACGATGATTAGTTGAAAAATAGTGGCAGTTAGTTAGTCAATGCCCACACAATCCCATTTCTATCTAATGATGAAGTTTCCTAAGACCCACACTTGATATTCTTTCTAGTTTTATTTTTCCCTGATGCAATGTCCAATTCTATTCCCTTTATTATGCTGCATGTGCTTTCGTATGCGTTGTTTGTTAGAACATGTTGATTCCAATGGTCAATATTCGATAGCTATTAATCATGTAAGTGAAAATTAATCCACAACATGTGCTACTGTCCTCAAAGTGGCTTACATTGATTGAATCGTAGTTGGATTTCTTTCTGTCAATAAATAAACCAATTATGGACTATAATTACTGGAAAATAGACCAAAAATACCATAAACTCCATTAAAATTTGCTTAAACATATGTTATGCCTTACCAATAGGAAAAAGATATACAAACTAAGCAAAGCATATGATTATTCCATGTGCCACGGAATCCAACTCAATACTTCAATTGAAAAAGAGAAAAGTCTAAAATCACAAGCATATGCAACTCCTATAGAAGATACAAAAACTTATTACTCCCTCATTTTCATATTAAGTGACAATTGACTGTTTCATACATTGCAAGACATAATTTTTACCTTTAACATCTTTAATTATCTCTATTAACAAAAATTATAAAAAGTTGATGTTTTAAAAATATTTATCATGATATACCCAACAGCTTATAAGGTATTATATAAGTATTTTCAAAGAGGGACTCTTGTATATTAAAATAAATTTATGAAAAAAATCAAATTGTTTTATTTAATAGTGCGACTTGCTCAACGCAAGCTAAGAATCTAAAAGTATCTTCAATGATAAAACTCATTTTAAATTCTTAATGTGAACCTAACAATGCCAAATCGTATTTAAGAACTCTAATGGTAAAACTTTTCAAACTTAAATTCCACAACCGAGAAAAGATTAAACCCTCAAGACATAAGCAACAATCAGCTTCTCTAATTATGCATGAGATAAAAACTTGTTCTAGCATATCTTTTGGTGCATTGAAGATCTGTATTTTTTTTTTTCAAATTATGCATGAGATAAAATCTTGTTCTAGCATATCTTTTGACTCTTGTAATTTTTTCTTATATGCAAACCGTCATCGCAGCTTCTCTAATTATGCATGAGAGAAAACTTGTTCTAGCATGTCTTTTGGTGCATTGAAGATCTCTTGTTTTGAATAAGCAAGGTGCATCTGAAGATCTAAGTTGCGTTTATACAATAAGAACAAAAAGTAGCCATAATACTTAAAACCAAGAACCCCGTTTGAGTTCTGGTATTCAGGATGGTTAGCTTTTTTGACTTTTATTTTGCCATATGGCATGACGAACAGCAAGATACTGGGGTGTTCAACAGTTGAAGACGATTGAGCAAAGGACATTGGAAAATGCTTGAAAAACTTGCAGAGGATAATAATCAAAGTGAATCAAATATGCACAGATGTCAAACAAAATAACACATGCAAATGCGAGTTTGCAATTTCCGTGTTGAAAAACCATGTTGCCAGCAGAAGCTTGCTTTTGGAGCATCTGTAAATCGCGGTGAAATCGCCATAAACATGCATTTGGCGACGGAGACGCACAACCAAACAGGTAGATAGTCTTTTGGAAGTATAAGCTTTCAAAACTATGCCCGAAGTAAAAACAGAATATACAGAGAGCTTTGTAGCCAAATGCAAATGGTCAAAATATATTCACCCACAAAGCAAAATGACGTCTTAATGTCTTTATTGCAATCCCATTAGGTCGTGCAATATTATGTAAAGTAATCTGTAATCTGCCTCTATTTAGAACTACATCCTAGGATTTCTACTTCTCTGCACTGACATTATCTTTGCAGTGACAGGGAGATTAATAAGATAGTCAACTATCAATAACTAATTCACAAAACGTGTGCTGCTGATGACCTAAGTATTGTAATTTTTGTAAAGCTATCAGTCACTCAGATACTCAAAAACCGACTCTTTGGCTCCTTAGAGTGAATGTGTATTGCAGAGTTGCAATCAGTTTGAATTTGAAAGCTTAAATTTACTATTCATAAGCATACATGTTATCATAATCTCCACTTATATGCGGTGAATGGTCAAAACTATACACTTGACAAAACCCTCAGTCTATCAACCTAATCCCTTGTGAAACTGTCAAAGCAAAGACTAAAGATTAAAAACAGAACATTCATCACAGGACAGCAAACAAAAGCATGCAATTGACGAAGAAACAAAACAGGAAACATTCAAGTTTACTACAAGATAACAGATGTTTATAATACAGTTGATAAAAGGGCTAACCGGCAGCATTCTTAAGCCTACAACTCCCTCTTGAAAGTTGAAACCAACCAAAATATTCACAAACTCAAAATAACTCCATTTAGTGTAGAAGATTAAAAACAAACTAACAGCAATGTAAGTAAGTTCAACGAAAAACATCATTACATAAAAAAGATAACCGTAAGAAGGACTAGAAATCCAATCAGCATAAGCAAATTCTTCAAACAATTATCCTCCTGCCGTTGCACTTGTCCTGTCGCTTGCGAATTGAAACCTCTCGCATTCCCACCCTGAAACCTGTTAAACCCAAATGGATAACCAGAAGTTGTCCCATAAACAGTAGCATCCTGAAAACCATGAAAGTGTATATTCATAAGTGACGGGATAAACCCACCAAAACCCGTCGAAAACGAAAAGTTTCCAAATCTAGCAGTAGCCATCGGAAGAAATCCACCCATCAATCCAATCCCAGCAGTAAAACTCCCATTGTTATGAGGTGGAGGATTCGGCACGGTTTGCGGCCTCTGTCCGGAAGGACGGCGAGGAATCTCCATCCCCGGATACGATTTAGTTCTCGGATCCGTCTGTGTTTTTCCTCTACCATAAAGAGGCACCAATTTCTCTTCCTGAACAAGTGCTTTACAAACAGGACATTCTTGGGAATGGGAATGATGATGTAACCACCTATAAAGACATGGCCAACAAAATAAATGACCACAAAGTGTGATCACTGGATCCTGTGCCAAATCAAAACATATGTTACATTCAAAATCGCCGACATCACCAGGATCATTGTTGGAACTGTTCCCTGATGAACATGATGGGTTTGGTGGTGCAGATGCTGATTTCGTTGATTCTCCTGATTCTCCAAAACGTCGAGACATTTCTCTAATCTATCAGATTGTCAAATGTAACAAATTTGTTATCAGTTA
This sequence comes from Medicago sativa, assembly GCF_051527215.1. Lineage (NCBI taxonomy): Eukaryota > Viridiplantae > Streptophyta > Magnoliopsida > Fabales > Fabaceae > Medicago > Medicago sativa. Next base: position 10,590,886 of record NC_140753.1, read on the forward strand.
TAAACACGAAACCCTAGAATTTCACTGAAGAATTAATTTAATCTTTATCATATAAACATGAAACCCTATAATTTCACAGAGAAATTGAATTGAATTAATATACAAATAAATAAACAAAAAAAATGTAAAACATGAATTCATGGGTAAAATCGCATAATTATTCGATCGGCGAAAGTGACAGAAAAATAAAAATTAAAAGGACAGAGATAGGGATCGAGTCTAAGAACAGCAACGTAAAAAAATGTAAAAGAAGAATTGAGAAAGAAACTTACGATTGCGTTGGGATTGGATTTTCAGATTTTGATTGGAAAGGTAAATTGTCAGAGTGAAAAGCCCTAGATTTGGTCGTCACAGATAACTTGTGGAACTTTCCAGGTTTTGAACTCGAATATTTTTGGTCTAAAAAGTCATTTCATTTAGGGCTGGACAAGGACCCGTGGCCCGGCCCAACCCGAAAAAAACCGAAAAAAAAAAACCGAACTGGGTGGTTTAAATCGGGTCTGCGGGTCAAACGGGTCACAAATACGGGTACACAAGGGTATCAGTGGGTAGAAGTGGGTAAAGGACCTTCACCCGCGGGTACCCGAACCCACCCGTAAATCTATAACTATTATAAAAATATTACCCCTGTAAATCTTCAAATGGTGATAGACAAGGCAGTGAAGGCACATCACAGCAAGAGTGCCACGTTCTCATGGAAAAGACAACACTATTAATAGGTACTAGACTTTTCTCTATATTTCCTTTTGACTGGATAACAACATGTCCCCTTGAGATCCACAATTTTCTCTATACAGTAATAATTGCCAATTAAAATTTGAAATGAATAAAAATATTGTAGAAAGTCTTCATTACATAAAAAATAATAAATTAAATTCTCTCTCTCCCGTTTCGGAAACAATGTAAAGAGGCTATTTATTTTAATTAATTATTTTTTTCTATTCAGTTTCTCTCTCATCTACACAAATTCTCTCCATCTACTAAAATGCTAAAGTTTTAGAACTACAGCCTGGGAGATCCAAAGAGAAAAGGAGTTCTGGTTTGGTGATGAGCATGCTTAAAATCTTCTCTTCTTCCTTGTTCTTCATACCTTTCTCAAATCTCAATCTACTTTGTTTTCGTTGTGCTTCTCAAACCTCAACCTACTCTTTGTTTTTCTGTTCATGTGATTTGTTAGGGAATTTTTGTGGGATGCCAAAGATCTTACCCGTATATAACCGCCCGCGTGACCCGTAACCCGAGCTACCCGAAACCCGACCAATCCGTAGAAATGAACGGTTAGATTTGGGTTCGTGTATGCCACCCGCGGGTTGTGTTCGGTTTGGCGTTTTGGGCCCGAACCCGCCCGAACCCGACCGTTGTCCACCCCTAATTTCATTATCTTTATTTCAAGGGTTAATTTAGAGCTGTTTGTTATATCTTTTTTACCGAAAAAAAGATTCTTTCAAAAAAATCAATTTTAAGAAAATCTGAATTTAAATTAAAAAAATAAAAAACAGAAGAAAAATAGATTTTTTAAGAGGTAAGAAAAATAAGAGTTAAAAGATTAACCTAATTTTATAACAAAAAATCTCTTTTATATGGTATTTGTTGTTACTCTTTTGAATTTTTGTTAAATCTCTTTTATATAGTTGTATCGAAACAAACTAAATTATTTCTTAAAAAAATAATTTTTATTATGATAAACAAATGCAAAATAGATTCCAATTTTTTTTATAAATTCTCTAAAAAATAATCTATAAATTATTCAATGTCAATATCACTTTTATTTTAACTCATACCAAACATAATCTAAGTAAATAGTCATTATAAATAGTTAAATACTAGAAAAAGACGGGCACTCACGTGCTCGTCTTTCCACTCTTTTTATTGCGCTAACTTTTGAATTTTCACTAATATAAAAGTGTGTTTGGATTAAAACTAAAAATATAAATGTTTGTATCCGTCTTTTCGTTAGTATAATATAGATATAGTATAGAATAGATTTAGAATTTACTGTTAAGTCCCGTATAAAAACGTACTTTTTTACGTAAAAAAAATTTGTCATCTTTTTTAATCCTGTAAAATTTTCCATTAGCACTTTAGTCCTCATAAAAATTTGTCTTGCACTAAAAATGTCAAAGGAAAATACTAAGATTAAAAAAAGTTTTTTTAAAGACTAAATACAAAATTTTGAATATTTACGAAAAAGATCGTATACTTAATTAACCCTTATTTCAATTGTTAAATGAGTTTTTTTTTTTTTTAAGTGAGGGGGTTAAAAGTCCAAACAAAAGGAGTAACGTTGAAAATTTTACATTCCGTGTCTAACCTATGGACATACACCAGTTAGTTAACTTGTCAGCAATTTGGTTAGTCTCCTAAAAGATATGCATCCATTTGACCTCTTGGATGCTACTCAATCACATATTACTTGACCTAGTTGACTCTGTCACGTATGTCAATGCATAATTTTAAACTTAAATTTCTTTAATAATCTAGTAGAAAAAATTACGAAAATTTGATATTTTAAAAATATTAATCGAGACGAATCTAACAGCATCTTATATGCTATATTTTGTTTTTATATATTAGTAGAAAAATAGAGTCAAAACATGTTACATAAATAATGTAAATATTCTAAATAGGTAAGTAATATGGGACAGATGGAGTATTAAGGGTGTTGGAATTTTATTCATGATCGGGTAACGTGAATGAAAAGGTGACCAACTCACGTTCCAAAAGAACTTTTGAGAAACCTCGAGTAAGACTCAATAACAAGATTCAAACCATGGAGCTAACAAAACCATTTTCGGAAGAAGAAATCAAAGAGGTTATTTTGTTGGTGGATGGTAATAAGTGGGCTTTTTCACGTGTCTGCACTACATGTGATATAGGAAGTTATACCCCACACCCCTATTATTATACATTCACCCCAACATTTTACACAAACTACCAAATTTACCCTTATGTAAAATAAAACACATTTCACCCCTCACTTATTCACCCCACCTTCACCCCTACATTTCTGGAAGAAAAAAAAAATTGTTGCTGCAGAAGGAAAGCCCCCACTCCCAGCAAACGTAAACAATAAGCTTGCCAATCGTTTCATTTTTTTTCTTCTTTCTCTTAATTGTTCAATGGAATTATTGATTGAGGTTTAAGGTTTTCTGGGTTTGTTAACGATTTATGAGGTAGTGGGTTAGCGGAATCCTTCATAGAATCGTGTTGAGTTTTCAGAATCATCTCTGAATCATTGATTCCCGGAAAACGCATGTGAAGCGATCCGGTTGGTTTTCTGGAAAACGCATGCAAATCGTTCCTGAATCGTTTCGAATTCATTCTGGAATAGTTTCGAATTCTTTCCGGAATGGTTGCGTGAAGATTTCCTGTTCAGCACTTTTTTTTTTCAATTTTAAGTTCTTATTTTTTTTGGACTCAAACTGTTTTAATGAATGAAAGCATTGTTACCGTAAATCAATGCCTTTTTGTTCAACTCTGTGACTTGTGATTATTGTTTCCGGAATGAATGAAGATTTCCAGATTTTTGATGTTATTGTTTTTTTTAATAAACTTTTATTCAAGAATGAATAAGAAACTAGCATAAACGTTTTATTATTGTATAAACTCTGTGATGAATAAACGCAGACAATAAGCTTTACAATCAACTCTGATGCTAATAATAAAACGTTTTACAATCAACTTTGTGATGTTATTGTAACTAGCATAAATGTTTATCAAAGAATGAATAAGAAACTATTAAATTAGATGCACCGAAAGCAAGTATAAACGTTTTCGGTTGTTTGTTTTTGACATAGATAATTATTTGATTTTGTAAGTAACTAGCATGCACCGGAAAGCTAAGCATATGCAAGTGTTCCAAATTCTTTTCGGAATCGTATATATGAGTATTCCGAATTATTTTCGGAAAGGTTTTATAGTGAAGAAAAAAAAACGGAAATACGTAATTGGAAAAATATCATGTGGGGGTGAACTCATCCTGAATTAAGAGATGTTGAAAATGAGGATGAAAAATTTATGTGTAAAAGATTATACAGTAAAAGGGGTAAAATTGGAATTTTAAAAAATTTGTAGGGGTGAAAGTACATGTGTCGGGGTATAGGGTAGAATTTCCGAGTTTTTATTACCAATCTGCCCTACTTGAGAAATTAAATATCAATATGCTCTAGTTGAGTTTTTGAAGCATGAGTATGCCAAATCATATGGCGCACCCGTGAAGGCGACGTGGCAACGAGCTTGCCAATTGAAATGGCGGACTCGTGAAGGTCTTTTTTCTTTTTGTCTTTCGTTTTTTTTTCTTTTTTTTTTTGTTGTGGTTTTGTAGAATTTTTTTTCAATTTTAATTATTAAAACCTAAAAACTTAAATTAAAAATATTTTGAAAATAGACTAATAAACTTCATAATAAAATATAACAACAATAATATTTATTACATTAAAAGATAGCACAATATAAAATATCAATTACACAAAAATAACTAGTTTTGTCTAGTAAGAGGACAATTTTTTCGTGAGTGTCTGGTCTCACGACACATTCCACATTTTCTTGGATTTCTTTCCACCGCATCCATTTCAGTCATAATGCGAGTACTATTTGGACGGCCTTTTTTCACTCTTCGCATTGTCTCATCGTGGCAGAGAATTTCCCCTTCGTATGGGATCCAATATGAAGGGGACGCCCCAAGAACATTTCGACCTTCGGTTTACACAACAAACCCAACCACATAATAACTTCACACCGATGCTTAATTTTAATTTTTCCAGTCCATCATTAAACGCTACATGGGGCACAGCCGATCACGATTTTCTACGCGAAGTATGGCGTCAAGACGGTACTGAAGTTGAAAGAGGATTTTTTAAGTCATTTAATGGAATGCTTCAAGGAGGCAGTTCTTCTGTGCAATCATCTATCGACAACATACAACCGGAAGAACCACGATATCTTGTTCGTGACATTAGACGTAGGGGATGTGACACTGACGGACATTTGTAGTTTTTTATTTATCATAATAATTTTTAATTTTTATATTTTTATGCTTTTATGTTATGTTTTAATGTTAATTAATATAATATTATTGTTGTAATATTTTACTAAGCATTTTATTAGACTTTTTTTCCATATTTTTAATTTATGTTTTTTTCAAGTAGGGCATATTGGTATTAAAATTTCACAAATGGGGCTGATGTAAGATTTTTCCTACATGTCATTTAACTATGTACACGTGAGTATATATAGGATCGTTTCCACAGGGAGTTACGTTTAATCATAAGCATTTACACAATCGTTCACATTAAGGGTTTGGATATAATTTGTTTGTTTGTAACACTATATCCATATTTGACACTAAAGTAAAAACGAGAGGGGATCGAACTATTTCGCTTGCGGTATAAGATAACGAGCAAGCATAACAGCAGCAATCTCTCGATCGATTAACAGACTCTAGCTTTATAACCAATATTATTACAATCATTTCTACAATATCCTTCGTGTCCAAAGCGACATCGTTATTTCCAAGTTAGCGTTTAAACATTCGTGTCCAAATTCCTTAAACGATAACAAAGTCGATCGGATAACTTAATCGACCGTGTCCAGCCTGATTAAGTATCCGAAAGCATTAAAATCTTGATTAAAAGTAATTATCAAAGGTTTACAAACTTGTCAAGAGTGATATAACATAAGATAGATTGTTATTCTAGTTCTAGATTCAAGAGTTTGTGTCCAAATCATCTTGAATCTCTTTGAAAGCATTAAAAGCAAGAATAACAACAATATTGAATCATTAAGCTAGAACCTTATATATTAAAAGATCAAAAGATTACATAATAGCTTGATAGTTACCTCAATACTACAAAGAAGGTGATAGTTACATATAGACATGTAAACTAATGCAAGGAATGAAGGAAAGATGAAGATTCCATGCCAAGATCCTTGATGTCTCAATGAATCTAGGGTTGAATCTACTCCTTAATCACTTGCTTTGTGTTTCTCTCTATGAAATAGCTCTAACCTCTCTCTAGAAATGTATAAAATGTTTCAATGGAATAGTGAATGGTTCTAGAGAGAGGGAAAACTTGTATTTAAATGGGCTGAAAACGTGCAATCTCGCTTAAGCGAGATACATCTCGCTCAAGCGAGAAGCCTAAATATCTAACAATGGCCAATGAAGTCTTGCCACGTAGCCCTGCTCCTTGATGAAGTTGTATCTCGCGTAAGCGAGTGAGACCTCGCGCAAGCGAAGTTGCTTGAAACTTAAACCGCCTTAGAATCCTGCTTGAGCGACATGGAAGCGAGATAGAAAGCGAGATGCTCATCTGTTCCCTGGAGAAATCTCGCGTAAGCGAGATGATCTCGCGTAAGCGAGATTCTAAAATTCACAAGCGACCCTGAAAGCGAGATGCAAGCGAAGGTTGAGCTTCTCCCTGGAGGAATCTCGCTTAAGCGAGATGACCTCGCGTAAGCGAGATCTGCTTGGTTCACACAACTTGAGTTTTGGTCCTTGCTTGTCATTTCCTGCATAAATTGGGTAGAATTAGGCATATAAAGCATAAATAGTATAATTACAACAATTGGTTGCTTTTCCGTAGATAACTTGCATAACAAGTCACTAAAAATGCCTCTTTTAACACATGAAATATATTACTTTTGAGCACTTATCAAACTCTCCCCAACTTAGCTTTCTGTTTGTCCTCAAACAAAAGAATCAAAAGGAAACTCACAAGGCTTTGGACAAGCTTTCTAGCACACTACCAAACAATTCAAATCAAATAAAAATTTTCAAGTGGTGATTCAAATGTGAAAGCTCCGGCAAGCATGAAGTTCTCCATTATTCCTAGCACAGCTATAAATGTGAAACAAGTCCTAACCACAAAATACACATCATAAACTTCAAAGTATAAACATATCTATCTATGAACCACACCTAACACACTTCTTTGAAAGTAAATGCAATATAATGATAACAATGAATGAGGTAATGAACACACATCCAACAATCATGCTAACATACTATTTAAGTTAGGTGTCCATCCAAATATCATCTCAAAAAGCATAAAAGCATGGATCAAAAGGTCTTGCAAGGGTTATAACTTGGCCGGGCTACAAAAGAAATGTCATATGTGGGGCAATTGATCAGAAAGCCTATCAAAGAGGAACATTTTTTTTTGTATCACAACTTGAAATCCATATACTTCCCTACCAAGAATTAAAACCTTTGGTGATTAACAATCAAACTTATAACCTTGACAACTTATTCTATTTTTGATTTTTCTCTTTCTTTTTCTTTTCTTTTCTTTTCTTTTTCAAATGTACAATTTTTCTTTGATTCAATGTTGTCAGGTTATTTTACAACTTCACCATAACTTAACATATAATGCCTCCTTTTTCTCCCCAACTTGAATACAACAAAACTCTAATTGAATGTTCCCCTATCCTAAGGCAAGGGACAAAGTACAAAAAGGTTAAGGGTTCAACAAAGTAAAATTATCAAAGTCCTATAAGATTCAACCATGAACTGGATTTTTGAAAAATTTCAGGCAAATTCAACAAGCATTGTGCTTATGAATATTGACAGTTCATGTTTGAGGACTTGATTCATTTGGCTCAGATTGGGGTATCAGATACTCGCTCTTCTCACAGGTAGGCTTTATGTGGTCAAGTAGGTTACTCTCAATTCAAAAAGTGCCTTGATCCTTTCCATGCTTTCAAACAGTTCAAAATAATTATCAGATTTAACATAACTAAAACAAGTTAGACGATGATTATCGGTCTCCAGCATATATACAACAGATTGAAGCTACCTCACATTTAGGTTAAGTACTAAGTGGTTCAAAGATATTCATGTTTATGAAAAGACTTAAATGATATATATTTTGTGCACAGTACAAATTTCAAATTCATAGTAACACCTAGAATAACAGGAAACCAATACCTTGGCAATGCGCTTTCTCACAATTCATATCATTATCACTCACCTGCTTTTGCTCAATAAATGGCTCCTTAGAGCACTTTAAACATTGATGTTCATGAGCAATTTTTTTCTTTTGACTAAACACAAGCAAGATTAATCAAAAATTTCATCCAAAGCAATAAGTTAAAAACCAAACAACAAGCTAAGCTATTTAACCCAAAACGAAATTAAAATTAAACCAAAGTAATGAACACCCAAAACCGTGCTCAAAAAGTATAAGTTCAAAAGCTATAAAATTGTTCCAGCATAAAAATAAAAACATAAACTAAAAAGTCAAAGCAGAAGTCAAAGTAAACTAAGCATCAAAAGAATGCGGTCAGTGTGCCGCATCATCATCCATATCATCCTGCTGAGATAAATGGACACTAGCTGTCCTCTCTGGATCATCATCGACACCATGCACACTAGCTGTCCCATGCACACTAGCTGTCCCATGCACACTAGCTGTCCTCACCGCATCACCACCAATGTGGACACTGGCTGTCCTAGTAAAGTCATCAGCTGCTCCACCAAATGCTGCACCACTGCCCCCTCCTGGGTAGATTGGCCTGTCCCCAGGCCACATGCAAGAATCATAGTACTGTGCAGGAGTGAACATAAAACACCGGGGATCCATGTGAGCATCGTAAAGATGCGAGTAGATGCCCTGGTTGCTGCGGAAAATAGCAGCCTGCTGATCCATTATGTGATTCTCTCTCAGCTCCTGTGCTTGAGCTAACTGAAAGGCTTGCTGCTGCTGTGCCTGAGCTCTCTCAACTGCTCGCTGCTCATACTGAGCCATGTATGCCTGAAAAGATGAAAAATCAAAAGTGCCTGACTGCTGAGGTGGTGGCATAGTCTGGTGAGGATCTTCATGCTCTGGAAAGTCCTCAGGTTGGGGTACATCCTCAGGTTGGGGTACATCCTCAGGTTGGGGTACTTGAGAAGAAGAAGCAGCACCTTTGGCTAATGCTCTAGAAATGTAACCCCGAATGTATTTGTCATCAATGGGAGAAACCAGCTCTTCAGAAAAAGGCTCGGTGACTGGCACCTCATGATGCCTAAGTAATCCCATAATAAAGCCGGGAAAAGCAAGCCGGGTCTCTGGTCCCGCTACACCACCGAGAGCTACATGCTTCAGCTCTCTTGAAATAATCGAAGCCAGATCCACCGGCCTTCCTTTGCAAATGTGCCAAATCAGAGGAGGCATTATTCTCTTGGGAGTTGTGGTGACATGACTCTTCGGCCAGACATTATGAACTAAGAACTTAAACAGAATCCCAGCTTTTGGCCTCATATCAGTGAAGGCCGCCAAATTGCGGTTACCCGCTTTGGATTCAGTATATGTCCTACCCGGTAGCAAAATCTCCCTCTCAATCTTTCCAAGATTCCAATCAGCAGCTCTCTCTCTCCCCATAAGGACACAAGGCAGGTGTGTCAGGGTCATCAGACTCAGGTAGGGTGTAAGGGTTGCCTAGATACTCATTAATCGCATCCCTATCGAAGCGGATGGTTTTTCCTCTCACCATGGTGGTGTAAGAAAATGCAGCATGCATTTCCTTAGCATCACAATCTGGTAAAGAATTGGCATAAAACTCTCTCAAGAGATCTAGGTTGATTTTGGGATATGGGTTAAGGAGTTTCTCCCACTTTCTCTCAGTGAAAATGGCTGCTATGTCAGCATACTCTCCCTCAGGGTTAATCCGGAAAATTTTGTCATGCCAAGTTTTCTCTTTTTTCAGCTCGAGAAACCTGGCATAGGTTTTGTTGGACGTGTAAATGGTACGGTCCGGGTTTCTAGGTAAGGGTGCAGGACGGTTTACAACACCGGATGAGGAAGCAGTGGTTTTACGTTTCTTGGTTGGTTGATTTTTGGGGGCCATCTGCAAAACAACCAGAAAAACCATATACAGTATAGCAACAATTGATCAGCACAGTATGGAATCAAATGGAAGTACACAGATTATATTAACACAAAAGTCAGAAATAACAAGAAGGCACTGGGCTATCTCGCTTGCAACTCGCTTAAGCGAGACCAGAAGCGAGATATTGAAGGAAAATATGGGCAAAAAATATGAAGACTCGCTTAAGCGAGAAAATTAGTTAAGAACTTCGCTTAAGCGAGGTTCTTCTGATCCTGCGAAAATCAACCCATTTCCAGAATTTTCAACCAAACCCACAATACTTTTGACCAAAATTTAACCTCATTCCTCTACTCACAAAACCAACTCATGAAAAGAAACCAAAATCAAGACTTGTGTTCAACATTAAATCAAAACCCTTATTTTCCAAAGATTTCAAAATGGGTCAAAATTTACACAATTGAATGTTGAAGAAAAACAGTGATGATTTTGATTCATTTTCATTGTTATGAACCTAAGGAAACAGTCTCTAGTCACAAACACTTAAATCTAACCCTAGCCATTCTAAATTTGCATAAAGCATGAATTTTGAAATTGAAAAGCATGGCACAGAAATAGAAATCAAACCTGTTGAAATGAGGATTAATGAAGCAAGCAAATGATGATGAATGAAGAAGTATGCAAGTGCTTGACTATGGTTGAATTGGTTTTGATTTTAGGGTTAAAGTTTGTGAGGAAAAGAAAAGTTTAGAGAAAATGGAGAAAAGGAAAGTTAGAAAACGTAAATGAGTGGAAATGAGTGGATGGGGGAGTGGTTAAGGGGAGTTAATCCCCTTGGAAACCGTTACCCTTTTTGAATTAAAAACTCATCTCGCTTGCGCGAGATTAACTCGCTTAAGCGAGATTTCTCCAGAACCAACAATTCGAAAATGCAACAATCTCGCTTAAGCGAGATTAACTTCGCTTGAGCGAGATTTCTCCAGCTATGCTTCTTACTTTGTTTTGCTCATGAAATTATTCCTAAATGCATTAAAACATGAAAATACTTACAAAACTGGGTGTGACTCCCAGCAAGAGCTTGTTTTACGTCCTTAGCTTGACGCATTTTGAAGAAATCATGGCTCGATTAGTGAAATCGTCGTCAAACACCGATCAATTTCACCACCGAAGTAGGGCTTAAGCCTTTGCCCATTAACAGTCCAGTTGGCTTTGGTGACTGGGTCCTCAAGTTCAACAGCTCCGTACGGTTTGACCTCTTTAACCATGAAAGGTCCGGACCACTTAGACTTCAATTTGCCCGGAAACAACCTCAGTCTTGAATTGAAAAGTAATACCATTTGTCCCGGCATGAATTGTCTCAGAATGATCTTCTTGTCATGATACTTCTTGGTCCTTTCTTTGTAGAGCTTTGAAGATTCATAAGCTTGATTTCGCAATTCTTCAAGCTCATGCATTTGAACTTTTCTTCTTTCACCGGCTTTCTCTTGATCAAAGTTTAGGAACTTCAATGCTCAAAATGCTTTATGTTCGAGCTTGACCGGTAAGTGACAAGATTTGCCATAGAAATTTGGAAAGGAGTGAGGCCTATAGGAGACTTGTATGCAGTCCTATATGCCCACAAAGCTTCATCAAGTTTAGCCGACCAATCCTTCCGAGATGTAGAGACCGTCTTCTCAAGTATGCGTTTGACCTCCCGGTTAGAAACTTCGGCTTGTCCATTCGTTTGTGGATGATACGGTGATGCTACTTTGTGCTTGACTCCATAATGATCTAGGGCCTTGGCAAGTTGTGTGTTGCAAAAGTGTGACCCTCCATCACTAATGAGAACTCTTGGTGTACCAAACCGGGTGAAAATATTCTTTTTTAGGAACTTCACTACCGTCTTGCTATCGGCTTTAGGCGATGCTACGGCTTCCACCCACTTTGAAACATAATCAACAGCTACCAAGATGTACTCATTTGAATATGATGAAGGAAAAGGGCCAACAAAATCTATACCCCAACAATCAAACACTTCCACTTCAAGGATGAGTTGTAGAGGCATCTCATTTCTTTTTGACATTGATCCGGTTCTTTGGCATTCATCACAATACTTGCAATGTAAATTGGCATCTTTGAATAAAGTTGGCCAATAGAACCCGGATTGAAGTACCTTTGCAGCCGTTCTCTCCCCGTTGAAGTGACCTCCATAGGGCGAATTATGACATTGCCATAGGATCTTCTTTGCCTCTTCATCATCTACACACCTACGCAAGAGATTGTCCGCTCCAATTTTGAACAAATAAGGCTCATCCCACACAAAGTGGTTAGCATCATGAAGGAACTTCTTGCGTTGTTGCCATTCAAAATCTTCCGGAATGAACCCGGTTGCTTTGTAGTTTACCATGTCGGCAAACCACGGTCTCACATTGATAGCTAGCAACCGTTCATCGGGAAATTCTTCACGAACCTCCGGTTCATTCTTGGTTACCTCATTGTTTGTCAACCTTGAAAGGTGATCAGCTACAAGATTCTCCGTGCCTTTCTTATCCTTGATCTCTAAGTCAAACTCTTGAAGCAACAACATCCAACGGATGAGCCTTGGCTTTGAGTCGGACTTAGTAAGGAGATACTTGATAGCTGCATGGTCAGTGTAAACAACAATTTTGGAACCTACAAAGTAAGAACGAAATTTCTCCATTGCATAAACTATTGCAAGTAACTCTTTTTCAGTTGTGGCATAATTAATTTGTGCTTCATTTAAAACCTTACTTGCATAGTGAATAGCATGAAAAATTTTGTCCTTACGTTGACCCAAGACTGCACCAACAACATAATCACTTGCATCACACATTAATTCAAAATTTAAATCCCAATTAGGAGCAATGATTATTGGTGCGGTGGTCAACTTTTCTTTTAAAGATTCAAATGCATCAAGACATTCATTATCAAAAACAAAAGACTTATCTTTGTTGAGCAAGTTGCTCATTGGCTTTGCAATCTTTGAGAAGTCTTTGATGAATCTCCGGTAGAACCCGGCATGACCAAGAAAACTCCGCACACCTTTGACATTTACCGGTGGAGGAAGCTTTCCTATGACATCGACCTTTGCTTGGTCTACCTCGATACCCTTAGCAGAAATCTTATGACCAAGGACAATACCCTCGGTAACCATGAAGTGACATTTCTCCCAATTGAGCACCAAGCTAGTTTCAATACACCACTTCAGCACGGTATCCAAGCTATTCAAACACGTATCAAATGACGAACCGAAAACCGAGAAATCATCCATGAACACCTCCATGCATTTACCAATAAGTTTGGAGAAGATTGCTTGAACACACCGTTGAAAAGTTGCGGGTGCATTACACAAGCCAAATGGCATTCTTCGATAAGCAAAAATACCAAAGGGGCAAGTGAAAGCCGTCTTCTCGTGATCATCTGGGTTCATGGCGATTTGATTGTAACCGGAGTAACCATCTAGGAAGCAATAAAAGGATTGACCGGAGAGTCTTTCAAGCATTTGATCCATGAAGGGCAAGGGAAAGTGATCCTTCCTTGTTGCTTGATTGAGTCTTCTATAATCTATACACATCCTCCATCCGGTGACGGTTCTAGTTGGGATCAACTCATCTTTATCATTAGTGATCACCGTCATTCCTCCTTTCTTGGGGACTACTTGAACCGGGCTTACCCAAGCACTATCTGAGATAGGATAGATCATGCCGGCTTCAAGCAACTTCACTACTTCCTTTCGCACCACCTCTTTCATGTTTGGATTTAAGCGGCGTTGTGGTTGTGCTACCGGCTTGAAGTTTTCTTCCATCATAATCTTGTGCATACAATAAGATGGACTTATCCCTTTCAAATCGGATAACTTCCACCCTATTGCTTCCTTGTTGGCCTTGAGAACCTCTACCAACTTTGTTTCTTCATCGATGGACAAGGAGCTACTAATGATCACCGGTTTTGTACCATCTTTCTCAAGAAAAACATATTTCAAATTAGATGGTAAAACATTTAATTCTACCTTGGTGTCATCAACTTTTGCTTCTTCCTTGGATTCTTCTTTCAAATCTTCAAGTATAGCTTGATTAGGAAGAACCTCCTTCAAGGAATCTAGCTCCTTCAAACACTCTTCAATGGCACTTGCTTCGTCTTCATCAATAGCATTGAGTGCGTCCACCAAAGCACTCTCAAGGGGTGTTCTATTGTGTAATTGCTTCCGAGTAGTCAAGATGTCTTCTTCGGTTGCATCCATTTTGAAACATGCACCCTTGTCTTTCGAGTACTTCAAAGCTTCTCGGATGTTGAAGGTAACCTCTTCATCATTTACCTTGACCTTCATGATATTATCATCAAGATCAATCATCATCCGAGCCGTTTGCATGAAATTCCTTCCCATTAAGATAGGCACATCCTCATCTTCTTCGACATCCATAACCACAAAGTCAGCCGGAAAAATAAATTTGTCCACTTTTACAAGAACATCTTCGGCCATACCTAGTGGTTTTGCAAAGGATTTGTCGGCCAATTGCAACATCATCCTAGTCCGCTTTATACAAAGGTCACCAACTCTTTTGGCAACGGACAAAGGCATGAGATTGATGCTTGATCCAAGATCAAGTAGTGCTTTACCTACAGGTGTTGTGCCAATAGCTACCGGTAGAGTGACTCTTCCCGGATCTTGCTCTTTCTTAGGCAACGTTCTTTGAATAATAGCACTACAATTGGCATCGATTTGAATCGTCTCTTCATCGTTGATTCTTCTTTTCTTGGAAAGGATATCTTTCATGAACTTCGCATAGACCGGCATTTGCTCCAAGGCTTCTGAGAATGGTATATCAATTTGCAACTTCTTGAAGAGTTCAAGAAACCTTGCGTATTGCCGCTCTTTGTCTTTCTTCGATGGAGCATGTGGGTATGGTAAGCGTTGAGCCACCACTTGCTTCTCAACTACTTGTTTCTTCCCTTTATCTTCCCCCACATCTTTATTCTTCCTCTCCATCTCCACTTGTACCTCAAGATCTCTTTTTTGATTTTTTTCTTTTTCAACTAATGCTTCTTTATTCTTTATATACACTTCCTCCTCTATCTCTACACTATCCTCCTCGAACTTCTCTATATCCTCCTCGTTAACAACTTCATCTTCCTTCTCTTCAACAACAATATCATCACCTACCCCTTTACCTACTACTCTCCCACTCCTTGTAGCTATAGCTTTTGACTGCTATGCCTTGTGGTGCTCCTTAGGATTTGGTTGAGTGTTAGCGGTGAAAGCTCCCAATTGCGGAGGACCTTGAGCCATTTGTTGTGCTAACTAACCAACTTGTGTCTCAAGGCCTTTGATCGACGCGTCGGTGTTTTTCTGGTTAGCCATGGACACTTGTATGAATTGTTTCAAGACCTCCTCGGTGCTTTGGGAATTGTTAGGTTGTTGGGGGTTATTTGGTGGTGGGAATTGGTATTGATTATTGAAGGGTTGTTGGAATTGGGGGAAAGGTTGTTGGTAGAAATTTGATTGAGGATATTGGTAGTTATTGTTGTAAGGTGCTCTCCACGGTCTTTGTTGGTTTTGGTTGGCCGGATACCTTCCTTGGAAGTTGGAAGTACCCGGATTTTGTTGTGAGGTTCCGGCTTGTTGTGGTTGGTTAGGCCTTTGTTGGTTTCCCACATAGTTGACCTCTTCCTCTTCAAAAGAACCGGGTTCGGGACAATAGCCGATTGGATGATCCCCCGTACAAAGTCCACAAGTATTGACTTGAGCGGTTCCTCCTTCTTGCTTGAGAGATTCAAGAATTTGTTTTGGCATAGCTCTCATCTCCTTTTGCATAGCTTCTATTTGTTGAGTGAGAAGCTTATTTTGAGCTAAGACCGCATCATTTGCTTCTAGTTCCAGAATACCGACTTTCCTTTGATTAGGATTCCGGTTGTGAGAGGATTTTCTTGTGTTGAGAGCCATTTGGTTAATGATTTTGACAGCTTCAGCTGGGTTTTTCAAAGCAATAGAACCTCCAGCACTTGCATCTAGCATCGTCTTGGACATGTCTTGAAGCCCTTGACGAAAAAGATATAGTTGCATTTGGCTATCAAAACCATGCTTTGGACAATTCCTTAGCAATGATTTATAACGC
Organism: Medicago sativa; assembly: GCF_051527215.1. NCBI lineage: Eukaryota > Viridiplantae > Streptophyta > Magnoliopsida > Fabales > Fabaceae > Medicago > Medicago sativa. The sequence goes on from NC_140753.1 coordinate 10,606,806, forward strand.
TCCCAAGCTTCACAAAGAGTCTCACTTTGGCCTTGAGCAAAAGTTGTAATTGAAGTTTTAGCCTCAAGATGCCTATCCTCCGGAAAGAACCTTTCTTGAAATGCTTTCTCTACCCCAATTTTCCATCAAAGAAGTTGGTTGATCATGATACCACTCCTTAGCCTTCCCGATCAAAGAATGAGGAAACAATTGCACAAACACACCCTCTTCCTCATCTTCCTTCATACCAAGTGTACCGGCGGTAACATAGAAGTTGGTAAGGTGTTTATATGGATCCTCATGATCCATACCGGTAAACTGGTTATGAGTTATCAAGTTTATCAACCCCGACTTCAGCTCAATTGATTTGGCATTACGATTGCCAAGATTTGCTAGCCTCCTAGGACTAATCCACATAGGTAGAGCATCATTATCATTTTCCTGAGCCATGACTACTTCTGGTTCACTCTTCGGAGATGAATGTGGTGAAGAATGTGAAGAATCACCAAGTGAAATAGTATGCACCGAACCTGACGGAGAAGGAATAAAAAGTAAAGATTCCGGCTGAGCCAGCCTGGCTAATCTCTTAGCTTCCTTTGCTTGAGCTCTAAGTAACCTAGCAGTTTTCTCAATCTCAGGATCAAATTGTAGGTCTTCGTGAGCAACGGTACCTCGCATAAACAAAGTTCACCAAGACTATACCAAGTGGTTAGCATAAAAAATAATGAATGATATATGTGTATGTGTATATGCATGAAAGAATTTTGTGCAAAATTGACTTAACATGACAAAATTGTTTCCATACTTATAATATAAAAATACGCTACTCCCCGGCAACGGCGCCATTTTGATGTAAGATTTTTCCTACATGTCATTTAACTATGTACACGTGAGTATATATAGGATCGTTTCCACAGGGAGTTACGTTTAATCATAAGCATTTACACAATCGTTCACATTAAGGGTTTGGATATAATTTGTTTGTTTGTAACACTATATCCATATTTGACACTAAAGTAAAAACGAGAGGGGATCGAACTATTTCGCTTGCGGTATAAGATAACGAGCAAGCATAACAGCAGCAATCTCTCGATCGATTAACAGACTCTAGCTTTATAACCAATATTATTACAATCATTTCTACAATATCCTTCGTGTCCAAAGCGACATCGTTATTTCCAAGTTAGCGTTTAAACATTCGTGTCCAAATTCCTTAAACGATAACAAAGTCGATCGGATAACTTAATCGATCGTGTCCAGCCTGATTAAGTATCCGAAAGCATTAAAATCTTGATTAAAAGTAATTATCAAAGGTTTACAAACTTGTCAAGAGTGATATAACATAAGATAGATTGTTATTCTAGTTCTAGATTCAAGAGTTTGTGTCCAAATCATCTTGAATCTCTTTGAAAGCATTAAAAGCAAGAATAACAACAATATTGAATCATTAAGCTAGAACCTTATATATTAAAAGATCAAAAGATTACATAATAGCTTGATAGTTACCTCAATACTACAAAGAAGGTGATAGTTACATATAGACATGTAAACTAATGCAAGGAATGAAGGAAAGATGAAGATTCCATGCCAAGATCCTTGATGTCTCAATGAATCTAGGGTTGAATCTACTCCTTAATCACTTGCTTTGTGTTTCTCTCTATGAAATAGCTCTAACCTCTCTCTAGAAATGTATAAAATGTTTCAATGGAATAGTGAATGGTTCTAGAGAGAGGGAAAACTTGTATTTAAATGGGCTGAAAACGTGCAATCTCGCTTAAGCGAGATACATCTCGCTCAAGCGAGAAGCCTAAATATCTAACAATGGCCAATGAAGTCTTGCCACGTAGCCCTGCTCCTTGATGAAGTTGTATCTCGCGTAAGCGAGTGAGACCTCGCGCAAGCGAAGTTGCTTGAAACTTAAACCGCCTTAGAATCCTGCTTGAGCGACATGGAAGCGAGATAGAAAGCGAGATGCTCATCTGTTCCCTGGAGGAATCTCGCTTAAGCGAGATGACCTCGCGTAAGCGAGATCTGCTTGGTTCACACAACTTGAGTTTTGGTCCTTGCTTGTCATTTCCTGCATAAATTGGGTAGAATTAGGCATATAAAGCATAAATGGTATAATTACAACAATTGGTTGCTTTTCCGTAGATAACTTGCATAACAAGTCACTAAAAATGCCTCTTTTAACACATGAAATATATTACTTTTGAGCACTTATCAGGGGCAGACAGGAAAAAAAGCCTAATAAGTGCCCGACTTTAATTTTAATTTATTTAATGCTTTCTGAGACGTATTGTACTCCATTCGTTTCAAAATGAGTATCACTTTAGCAAAAATAATTTGTTTCAAAATGAATGTCATTCTCACTTTTCAATGTAATATTAATTACTTTTTTCCAATAGTACCCTTAATTATTACTATCAACACAACTTCCAAAGTATTATTTTGTACTTTAATTTATAATGATGGCAAATGCACCAATAGCTAGCGAGGCTATTTTAGTAAAAATATCATATATTTGGACAACATTATTTCATTCCTTAATCTGTGTGCAATTGACTAAAGTGATACACCCTCCGGTCACAAATATAAGCAAAAACTTACTTTTTAGGTTCATTCAATAAATGATGTATGTGGTCTAATTAATATTCCACATACATCATTTATTGAATGAACTTAAAATGTGAATTTTTGCTTATATTAGTGACCGGATGGTGTACTCATTTAGAAACGGATGGAGTAGAAGGATGATGTATGGATGTTTGATGAATTCTCCTCAAATTCCTAACTAGCAAGGGGTCTTTCTCTCTTACTTCTTAACATTGGTTACAAAGGTGGGCAATCCTCATAGACTAAGTGAGTTTAAGCCAATTTATCTACTAGGAAGTTTGTATAAAATTGTGGCAAAGGTTTTTGCCAAAAGATGGAGTCTTATGATGTATTCTCTAGTGGATAAAAATCAATATGCATTAATTAAGGGTTGCCGGTGTCTAGAGGATGGAATACTAATAAGATGGTGGATCTCACCAAATGGCCAAAGGAAGGGTGTGTTATTTTTAAAGTAGATTTTGAGAAGGCATATAACTCAGTTAGTTAGGATTTCCTATACCATATGATTATTAGATTTGAATTTTGTGTAGATTAGAGGTGATGGGTGCATAATTGTAATTGAAAATGGTTAAAACAACAGAAGGCTTACTCCCAATGTTGATGGTAACAAAAAACTGAAGAAAATATTATAAGGCTTAGAGCTTCGATGCAATAACATTTGATTTGATATATCCATTTACATAATTATTTGATGAAGTTGTTTTTAAACAACTTATATCATTGAAAACAAGGCCTGCACTAGCCGTGCATAAAAGGCAAATGATTACAGTAGCAAATTGAAACTGTCAAAACCAAAAAACAGGTAGGAAAAAACCATAGGCAACGCCCAGATAGCTGCACAAAACAACACCAATATTGTAGCACTGCAACACCTAGTGGCTCCTAAAAACAACCCCTCTGAAAAAATCCCCATAAGTCTTAGCTACTCTTGAGACACTCTCTCGGATTCCAACACCATTCATAGAAAAGACATAGCGCACTCGTTAACCTATTAAGGCTCCAATGTCAAGACAACACCTTAATGTCGTCTACGATCTCATCAATTTCCTTAAGACGAGACTTGAATATTCTTTTGTTTTTTTTCCCTCCAAATCAACCGAATATCACTTACCTTGATTTTACATGTCAATGGAAAAGGATGGTTAGTGAGCTTTAAAGTTTAAACAATAAGCATCTATATAGTGTGATATGGCACTAGTTTTTATTTGACGAAATGTATATAGTAGTATAACATGATTTTTATTTTTGAAAATGTAGTTAAAATGTTGGTTTTCAGCCCTAAAATAGAAGCTAGCATATAGTTTCATGATTAATATTTATTCTTCATAAAAAATTGAAATTTTCAGCCGCCCATCTACGAGATTTTTGGATCTGTTTCTGCATATCACATCACCAAATTATCACATCTATTTCATCATTATTTTTTCTCACGTTTTCTCTTAGTTAAAGGTGTAACACCAACATGAAATGTACACAAACCATTTTATTTTAGTTTTATATCCTCGGGGAAATTTGACAAACAATTATTCATAAAATCCATGTCATCTAGACCAACAATATTACACCACGAACAAACAATGGCAACACTATAATACTTGTTGTGTATGCCACAAATTTAATCTCTCTAAAATCATCTTCAACAAAATTCAAACAAAATGTCAAAAAATAGAAAATTCTACAAAGGTGGTTCATGTTTGTATTAGGAGTGCTTTTCGAACCTCTTCCTTTATATGTTATTTTAGGTAATTGTTGTTGTTGTTTATTTTTGGGTCGAGTATCCCTTATACTTTTCCTCAATTAATGGGTCAAATATTAACTATATTTCTTTCATTTTTTTTCTTCTATATATATCATTTTGTCATTCCAAATAAAGAACAAAGTAATTGGAACCTAAAATACAAGGAGAGGAGTCTCCGTAATCCTCCGACGGAACCCTCTCCATCACCATGGATAATGCATTCAGGGTGATTCAAATCCTTAATTTCTACCTTTCAGAACACCCTTCCGTAGTTGGATTTCGATGGAGTCACACTCAATCTTGGGGTTCAACATGGTCCTTTATCTTTACCTCCATAGCAATTTACATTATAACCTCTCTTTTACTCCACCTTTTATTATCTATCTTTCTTTGCCATACCAAACATATTCCACTTGGGCCTTTACCTGCACTTCATTCTCTCACCGTGTCCATCGTATCCACCATCATATTCCTTGGAATATTACTCTCCACCGTCTCTGAAATCAAAGAAACACGATGGTTTTGGCGTCGATCAAAAACCCCTCTTCAATGGCTACTTTGTTTTCCTCTCGGTACTCGCCCTTCAGGCCGTGTTTTCTTTTGGTCTTATATATTCTACCTATCTCGTTTCCTTCATATGTTTATAACTTTTTTCGCCATTCTAAGACGTCGTAAATTGGTTTTCTTACAACTCTTTTACCATTCCATTTCCACATTCATGTCATTCTTGTGGCTAGAATTCTCGCAATCGTTTCAAGTGCTTGCAATTCTTTTTACCACCTTGGCATATTGTGTAATGCATGGTTACAGATTTTGGACCGCATTTGGGTATGGCGGCGCAAGTCTTCCACTTGTTTTGAATTTTCAGATGTTGTTGTTGGGATGCAACCTTGTTTGTCATGTTGGTGTTCTTTTGTTGCATTTATTTAGAGGTGGATGTAATGGAATTGGTGCTTGGGTTTTCAATTCTATTTTGAATGGTGCTATTTTGCTGTTGTTTGTTAATTTTTATGTAAGGGCTAATGGCAAAAAGAAGAAGAACGAGATTGTTGGTGATTGCTCTCTTGTCTTAGGTGCACAAAATAATGCAGATACTAACAAATTGAAGTCCAATTGAAGCAACAAATAAGGCATCACATAAAAGGATTGTATGTGATTAAACTTTATTGGTATTGGACAACTACATTTTTTTTTTTTTGCAAAAATTTGCATAGGTAGAAGAAAATAGTATTGTTTAGCAGGTTTTGTTTTTGTTGGAGGGTTGCCGTGTAGCACTAAATTGGTTTAGCCACGTATTGTACATCTTTATTTGAATGATGGCAGTTTGTTGTATTCTCTTAAGCTGTACTTCTGTTTAGAGCTTTTTTTTTTTGCATGCCTTGTGCTAATTTGCTCTTTATTAATAAAATTTTGCTCATAAAAGAAAAAAGAAATAGGAAAATGCTAGATATAGCGAAAAAACTTTTCACAAATCCTTCACGATGGTTAATTAGCATTGTCGGATTGGTTAATTGTTACAACTATCTGACTGATTTGTCAGATTTCAAAATTATATTAACAAAGCGGTTTTGCTTATTGCTTTTAATTAATTGTTTAAGATATTATAAAAGAGGTCCACATTCTCACAAAATAAAAAGGATGTCCACGTTGCTTCGTAAAAAATTCAGGAAACATGTTTCACTACATATAGCAACACTCAAAAAAAACATGCTCGCATGCGGCTGAAATTTTTTGTTTCCACTCAAGGGTATCTCAATCATGCTAGTAAAGTCATTGTTTTAGACACGTTCTCACAGAATATGAAAGAATTTTTAGACATCCTTTTTAGACAATATGCCCTTGAATAATGAAAGAATATGAAATGTGACAATCATCAGATATGCCTACAGACCTTCCCATTGCAAAGCTTTCAGCCTTAACCTCTTCATTATTTCACCTTACTAATTATGTTGGACTTAAAACTCCACCTTGATAAACCTCATATTATCTGCTATATCAGTATTGCCATTCACTACTAACAAAAACTTGCGGCAAACTAAACTTATAGGCATATTGCAGGTCACACTTTGAACACATGAAAGTGGGCTATTCCACCAACTGGGAAAAACAAGATTTTTATTGCTTCCTTCCCTACTAATAAACCTAGACAAAGATAATTGTTTGATGTGGTCCACCACCTCAACAATGTTGGCCACTTTCCCGTTGAAAAGAATATTGTTTCGCTCCAACTAAATACACCACGTCGTTGTTAGCCATACTAAATGAGACACTTTCTTTTCGAGAGCAAAGTGAATAAAATTGCAGAAAAATTGTAATAACGCCATCCCCCCGCGCCACCATCTTCCAGTCCAACCAAATGAAAACTAACTTCCAAATTTGGTGACGTTTTTGTGCAACTTGCGAATAAGTGACTCACCGATTCAATACTGTTAACACATACCACACAACATTGTTCATGCTCATCTGTAATGACCCCTCTTCTCCACATTCTACGTGTGTTGGTAGCTTGTCTTGTAGTAGTCTCCAACCAAACACAGTTATCTTCGATGGAACTGAAGTGATCCAAAAACGCTCAATAGCCGCCAATAATGCCTCATCAAAAGCTGCTACAGTTTGACAATTAATCAAGACTGAATAACTACTACTCACCGAGAATCCGCAACACTCACAAGGGAGTCAAAACCGTGCGTCTGAAACCTCTGTCGGTAGCAGCACATTCGCAAGTAACTCCATCAGTTCAGCAGCTTCTTGCCTCGCATTCTAGTTCAGATCCAATAACCAATTTCAGCACCAGTTTTCTGCTCTCAGTCCCACTTACCTTCTGTGCTATGCTCTCATTTTCATTCAAAGCCAACCAGAATAAATTTGGAAATTTCTGGTGTGAAGGTTGATCATCAATCCACCATTCCTTCCAGGCAATACACTACTACCGTTATCAAGCTTACTTCGTATTTCTTCAGTGAACCAATTTGAATCAGATTCACATTCCAAACGAATTAAATATATGTCTGCCACCACAACAAATCCATCCTTCTGAACTAAACACTTTCTCTTGTACCGGATCATAACGAAGGTATCTCCATAACCACTTACTCAGCAAAGAAACAATAAAAAAATGCAGATTTTTTACTCCAAGCCCACCATCTTCATTTTTCACCTTAAATTTTTTGTCATGCACATCATAAGCGTGCGGAAACTTTTGATTCCAATGTGAAAAATGTAGTTTCAAGTAAACACACTTCTAGTCGCAAGCTACTCGTTTTCCAAACACACTAAAACTCAAGCATCAAATTCAAATAAAAGTGATAATAATAATTGAGGAATACAACAAATAAAATATGGTTACACACACGGACAAGTTAACTCAACTCAAAATAACATCGTCAAATAAAATTACTTTGAACTTATTTTTTTAATGACAAATGTTAGTAGTAATTAGTCGTTAGATTAGTTTGATCCTTATATGTTCACCCTTCGATGTCAAAATTGTGAAGCTTCATAAGGCGCTTCTGCTTCGAGCTGAAACGAGCTTCGTAAAAACTTCTAAAAGAAGGTTCTTTCCCGGTCTTGAGGAAGAATGTATAACCAGTCATAAAGTACACGGATGTTAAATAGAAACAAATGGTTCGACCACCTCAACAATGTTGGCCACTTTCCCGTTGAACAGAATATTGTTTCGCTCCAACCAAATACACCACGTTGTTGTTAGCCATACTAAATGAGACACTTTCTTTCCGAGAGCAAAGTGAATAACATTGTAGAAAATTTGTAACAACATCATCCCCCCACGCCACCATCTTCCAATCCAACCAAGTGAAAACTAACTTCCAAATTTGGTGACGTTTTTGTGCAACTTGCGAATAAGTGACTCGCTGATTCAATACTGTTAAAACATAACACACAACATTGTTCATGCTTATCTGTAATGACCCCTCTTCTCCATATTCTATGTGGGTGGGTAGCTTGTCTTGTAGTAGTCTCCTACCAAACACACTTATCTTCGATGGAACCGAAGTGATCCAAAAACGCTTAATAGCCGCCAATAATTCCTCATCAAAAGCTGCTACAGTTTGAGCATTAATTAAGACCAAATAACTACTACTCGCTGAGAATCCGCGACACTCATTGGGGAGTCAAAACCGCGTGTCTAAAACCTCTGTCTGTAGCTGCACATTTGCAAGTAACTGCATCGGTTCAGCAGCTTCATAATCATACCTCTCATTCAGGTTTGGATCCGATAACCAATTCCAACACCAGATTTCTGCTCTCAGTCCCACTTACCTTCTTCTGTGCTATGGTCACATTTTTATTCAAAGCCAACCTGAATAAATTTGGAAATTTCTGGTATGAAGGCTGATCATCAATCTGAATCAGATTCGCACTCCAAACCAATTAAACATATGTCTGCCAATCTGAATCAGATTCGCATTCCAAACCAATTAAACATATGACTGCCACCACAACGAATCCATCCTTCGGAATTCAATTCTCTTGTACCGGATCATAATGACAGTTTATACGGCGCTGTGTTCCGATAGGCATCTCCATAACCACTTACTTAGCAAAGAAACAATAAAAAAATGCAGATTTTTTACTCTAAGCCCACCATCTTCATTTCATCTTAAATTTTTTGTCATGCACATCATAAGCATGCGGATGGAAACTTTTGTTGCCAATGTGAAAACTCATGTAGTTTCAAGTAAACACACTTCTAGTGGTAAGCTACTCGTTTTCCAAACACACACTATAAAACTCAAACTTGACCCCAAATTCAAATAAAAGTGATAATAATATTTGAGAAATACAAATAAAATATGGTTGCACACGGACAAGCTAACTCAACTCAAAATAACATCTTCAAATAAAATTACTTTGATTTTTATTTTAAATGACAAATATTAGTGGTTAGTTGTTAGATTAGGTTGACCCCCTTTTTATGTAGAAATCACAATTAGCTTCAACTTCGAATTGTTAGAGCATAATTAAATCAGTGGACTATATATGTTCACCCTTAATTTGTAATGAAACTTTGATTTCTCAAAATGTAATGTATTATTTATGTGACATTTTACAAAAGAAATTTTGGAATAAACACTCTGCATTCGTTTTACACATAGCCGCATCTAATTCTAACACAATGTTAGCATGTATCTTAATCAGCACATCTAATACAAAATATAGGGGATTTTAAACCCAAAAATTTCAGTCAAAAAAACCCCAAATATGTTTTTCAATGGGGCAAGTATTTGTTGTATTCTAATGTCAATGGAACAAGAATATGTAGCTAAGGTCTCATAACCTGCTACATCTTTATTTTTGTTTTAGGTCACTATATCAGTGATGTAAAGAATTTTCAGATGTGAGAGCAGTGGAGGAATCAAACATAGGAGGAACATTGGGAGAACAAACGTTGCTAAGCTTATTGTACTTTTCAATGTCAAAATTGTGAAGCTTCATAAGGCGCTTCTGCTTCGAGCTGAAACGAGCTTCGTAAAAACCTCTAAAAGAAGGTTCTTTCCCGGTCTTGAGGAAGAATGTATAACCAGTCATGAAGTACATGGATGTTAAATAGAAGCAAATGGGTTCCATTACATCCCAAGTAAGCTCCCAAAATGTGAGTCTCATTAATACTGCTGTTTTCACCATAATGAAACCCAAACCTCCCCAAAGCTCACGATCAACCAAGGCTTCGGCTTCTTCGTCGATGGCCAACTTCTTTTTCTCCATTTCTTCGTATTCTTTTCTTACTGAATCTGATACCTTTATTCCCGGTGTAGGAAGCAGACTTTGGAGTGTTTTGGCTACCTGTATCACAAAATTTTACAGAGTTTGGGTAAAACTTATCTTTTTTTTTTCCTATTTACTTTTGGTTTTTCTTCTAGGAATGACACAAACTTATTGTGATATTGAAAGACTTCACAACTATACCTAAAAGGGACATATATTATAGAACAAAATTACTAAAACCTATGAACCATCAAGTGTATGTTTAGATGAACCGTGAGTTTAACGAAATCACATCTCCAAAGTAACTTTTGTCAAAATCACACTTGGACACCATAATTTCATCGAACTCATTGTCAATCGAAAGACGCATGTCTAACTTAAAGGACAAGCATGCCATTACCTTTAACCTAAGGCACACGACAACGTATATTCTTAAAAAGCTTAACCAAGAGAGAATTGGAAAATAAAATCCCAATTGTGAATCCTCCTTGATTGAATCTAGGACCCCCTAACTTTCAATTAATTTTATACTTAGCATATATTTTCTATTCTAAATTTCTAATCCTAGTCTAAAAATAATTAAGGGCTAGTTGAATGAATGAATGATAGTGATGAATGAAAGCTCTGGTGGGCTTTTAGCAGTCCTTTAACACTTTTCTCGAAACAACAATGTTTCATTTTCCTGTGGAAGAAAAAAACGAGAAATAATCATAAAAAGATTATCAGTTTCCAAATAAATGGATAAACTATAATCACTTTGATCAAAAATCAACCTATCTTTGATCTTCACCATTTCCATCATTAACATTACATTATTACCCCTCTGTATCAACCCACAAATTAAATAAAACATATAACAACCCAATAATAGATTAAAAAACTCATAAACTTGACTAAGAAATAAATGAAAATTAAATGAGAAATAATAATTTACCTGTTCAGGTCTAAGAAAAACAACATCTCCTAAGATAATCACAGCCGCAGAATCATCAAGCATCTTCACAATCTTAACCGCTTGATCATGATCAGAACAATATTCAGAACAAATTCGAATCAATTCCGAAACCGTTACGCAACTCTTTGATGATTCTCTCAGCCTTGATTTCACCATCTCTAATTGCGCCACCTTCAACAATTTCTTCACATCTCCGACGCTAACACCGTCCTCCTTCGGCGTCGCCGGTTTCTCCGCCGGCGTTTTGATGATCAATCCATCCAACCGAATACGATTCCGTCCATTGTCCATTGTTTTCAGCTTCTCCATCAGGTTTGGTTGATGAAGCTCTGATTTGAACCCGGTTTGTTGTTTCGGTTCAAAACCGGTTCGTTTGTGAATGAATCTCTTGAATGCACCATTATCGCCTGGTTCTGGAGAAATATCAGATTCGGATTTTGAAACACTGACGGAGGAAGATGAAATACGACAATTCGTGAGATTTTGTGATGAGATTTTGGTTATATTGAATAACCGTTGTGCGAGCGTTTTCTTAAACGCCATTGATGATAAATTCATAGAAGAACAAAATTGAAATTGAAAGAAGAGAATGAAAATGAAAATGAAAATGAAAAGGAACAACATTGATGAAAATGAATGGTGAAAGAAACGAAATATATAGTTCTCCAAAACAAAAGGATAAGAACACACGTGATAATTACAATATCAAATTCTCGTACGATATGATAAAACCGAACATGTGGCGGAAATATGATCGTTGGATTTGATTTGAGATTTGAAAAACGTGTGTGCTGAGTAGATTATGATAAGGATAGGTTGTGTGATATGTCGAAATATTGAGTCAATATATCGTATTAATGGATAGATAATAAGATAAGTTAAGTTAAAATTAGAAAGGGTGAAATTATCGTTATTAATAGCGTGTAAGGAGAAAACAGCGAGAAAGTGGGAGTTAATAGATGCGGCTACTCGTTGCTGTGTCTATGCTAAACGTGTCGCCACATACACCTAATCAAAGACTAAGTTTTGTTGTTAGCTGCCATAAATGGAATTAATACTATTGGAGTCTGTTTTTATGCTTTTTTGTTTTGTTTCTGGAATGTGCTTTTTTTTGCATAAAATAAAAAGGAATAATTATAATTAACAATAATGTAAAATAATTCATTTGATCACTAATATTTATTTTGTAGATTCATTGAAAAATTGATGTATGTAGTCTATATTTTAAATCAAACACATCAATTTTTTAAGGGTTAATTATGTTTCTAGTCCCTATAAAATAGCGACCTTGTAAGTTTAGTCCTTACTTAATTTTAATAGCATTTTTAGTCCCTATAAAAAAAAATTACTTATAATTTTAGTCCCTGCTAAAACAAAGTTTGATTAATTATCCTTAAACTCTTAAATTTTTGAACGATTTTTTTGAGACAAGATTAGAACACAATGAAAGGTTCGTTTACTAAAATTTAGAATTTTCAGACATGAAATGAATTAAATATGAATTTTTTAAAACGACAAAAGTTAAAGATAAAAAGTAATAAAATCTGGATGTAGAAATCAAATTTTGCGATAATTTTTTGCGGAGGAACTTTTAGTAATGTTCTAAACATGTCTGCAAAAAATTGTTCAAAAATTTAAGAGTTTAATCATAAATTAAACAAATTTGAATTGAGTAGGGACTAATACTCAGGGCAAAAAAACAAAATTAGGGACTAAAAGTGCTATTAAAATTAAGTAAGGACTAAATTTACAAGGTCGCTATTTTATAGGGCTTAGAAACATAATTAACCCATTTTTTAATGAATTTAAAAATATTTGGTTATAGTAGTGACATGAAAGAGTATTGAATGTAGGGATAACTACTAAATATGAAGATTTTAAAAATCTTTTTGACATTTACTTTGAATAAGATTATATGAAAAATCTTTTCCATTCTTATTGGTGGATTAAGGCTGCTAATGTTAACTTGTACTAGCTGTTCGGCGTTGGTTATCGTGCCCGCTCGTATGTTTGAGCATCGGTTAATTTTTGGATCTTTAAGTTTTCTTTGATATGCCTTGTACTAAAGGGGTTTATTTTGATTTATTAATATATTTGCTTAGTTTTTATAAAAAAAAAAAATCACAAACTGTTTTATGAATAGAAATTGATATTCATATCCTAATGTTTACACATCTTATCATTTAAATATAGTTTGATTATTCTTGGCTATTGCTTAATCAATGATCTGCATATTATAATTGAATTGTATTGTGTAACGCCCTCCTCTTTATTTAATTATTTTAAATGAGTTTTAGAATATATTTATATGATTAGTGTGATTTATAAGATTTATGTGATTTATATGATTTTAGGGAAATTTATGAGACGTTGTAACTTATTTTATTGTTTAATAAAATAAGATTCGAAAATAAAATAAATATTAAGTTGTGGGGTTATTTTGTGTAGAAATATATTTGTTATTTGTTATAGATATATTTGTTATTTGGTGTAGAAATATATTTGTTATTTGTTATAGATATATTTATTATTTGGTGTAGAAATATATTTGTTATTTGTTAGAGATATATCTGTTATTGGTGTATTATTATTATTTAGTGGGGGAGAGATATATTTAATTTAGAAATAAATAAGATTATGAGGAATATAGTAGTTTTGAGGTGTAGGCGAAATAAGAAGGGGGTTAGAATAGAAAGAAGAATAAGTTGTTGGGCCAAAATAGATTTAGGAAGAGCGTTTAGTATTATAAATAGAGAAGCTTAGGTTAGAAAGAGTTTACTGGAAACCGCTTTTTGGAAAAGAGGAGAACAAGAAAGAAGAGAAGAGAAGAGAAAAGTCAAGAGAAGAGGAGAAGACCTTAGAAAAGAAGAACGCTGCTGCTGATTCAGGAATTAAACTAAGGTAAGGGTGAGACTAATTTTCAATATTATTAAGGGTATAATTCTATAGGATGAATTTAGCATGATTAGGTTAAGTTTTGGTGAGAATTGAGAATTAGGTTTAGGATCAATTTTGATGAATAAATCAAGAACAGATGTTAGATTGATGCAAAATTAGTATACAGACCTTAGATATGACTTAAGATGATAATTAGATGCTATTTGGATGAAGGAATCATGAATATAGGTGAAAAGTTGTGATTTTTAGGTTTCTGGCCGTACTGACATTCATCGCTCGCACCTGCGAGCAAGAACACTCGCATCTGCGAGCTAGAACCCAGAACTCGCAACTGCGAGCAATGCACTCGCAACTGCAAGTGACCTGTGAGCTCGCAACCGCGAGCAGAATAACTCGCCACTGCGAGTAAATACGTAGGAACCCAGAATGCACACTTTGCTCGCCATTGCGAGTGAAGTTACTCGCCACTGCGAGTTAGGCTGTTAGTTGCCCAAAATTGTCCCGATGCGATCCTTTCGCACGTGTAGTCTTGAGATAACCTTAGAAGTAAGTTAGAGAGCTGTTTAGGATGCTTTCATAAGCTCCAGAAGTCTGTTATGGTGACTGAAAATTAGAAGTGTTGCTGCATGAATGCTATAATGATGTTATATGATATTTATATTGATGTAATTAATTCCTTATGTGAATGTTAACACATTCAAGCGTTGTTAATTGTTGTATGTTGCTGCTGTTTTCTGTTGTCGACTGTTAGTGTCTTGAGGTTGCATGAGTCGGTCTATGTTGTTGGAATTTAAGAAGTTGTCCATGATTATGAGTCGTATGAGTTGTACACGTCGTTGTCTAAGTTGTTGGAAGTTGAGTCCATTGCATACTCATATAAGTTGGTTGAGGGCTTGATGCCCTGGAATGCTTAGTCATTCACATGATTGGTGAGGGCTTGATGCCCTGGAGCTTTTGCTCACTATGTTGGGGGCTTGATGCCCTGAAGAGCCTAATTACGCTCATATAAGTTGGTTGGGAGCTTGATGCTCTGTATTGGTACCAAATGCATTTGCATATCAAGAGGTTCATGATGTTTTAGTTGTCAAGATGTTGCCGAGTTGATAGAGTTGCATGGTCAAGGATGAGTTGTGTCGTCAAGTTGAGTGTTAAGTTGATTATGATTTGTGATGAGAATTAGTAATGGTATTGATGATTGTATTTGTTATGTAATGAAAAATTATGCTAATTGTTAATTGTTGATATGTTATTAATGTTTAAGTTGTTAAATGCATTTTATTGGATTATATGCTTAATGTATTGATTATGAAATCTCACCCCTTCTGCGTATATGTTGCCTCGACCGTGGGTAATGTGCAGGTAATAAAGATTAGAGGCGTTCATGAGTGGACTCTCAGTTGGTGTCTAGGTGCTCTGATACGTAACGGGATGGGGGCTTGCTTTTACTTCTATTCCTTACGTGTCTCTTTTATGAACTAATTTATGAGATTTTTCAATAAGGCCTGCGTGCCAAGACTTTTAAATGTTGAACTATTTTCCGCTGCAATAGTTTAAGATTTTTCATGATGTTGAATTTGAAGGATAATTATTATTATCCATTTTATGATTTAATTGAAGTATGTGACATTCCGTTGTGATCAAAATACTCTGATTTTAAATGAAATTTTCATGTTGGGAAAACGGGGTGTTACAATTGGTATCAGAGCAGGTCGGTCCGTCCGGCCAAGTAGATGAGTCGTTGTGTCGTGTCGTCATGTTTTCTAGTTAGTAGTTATGTTTTTTTATGTGATCATGTTTAACTGACTAACTTGATGTGGTTTTTGTGTTTTGTTTGAAGAAGTAATGACTAAATTTATTTTCTATTGTGCTTGAATTTCGAGGACGAAATTCCTTTAAGTTGGGGAGAGTTGTAACGCCCTCCTCTTTATTTAATTATTTTAAATGAGTTTTAGAATATATTTATATGATTAGTGTGATTTATAAGATTTATGTGATTTATATGATTTTAGGGAAATTTATGAGACGTTGTAACTTATTTTATTGTTTAATAAAATAAGATTCGAAAATAAAATAAATATTAAGTTGTGGGGTTATTTTGTGTAGAAATATATTTGTTATTTGTTATAGATATATTTGTTATTTGGTGTAGAAATATATTTGTTATTTGTTATAGATATATTTATTATTTGGTGTAGAAATATATTTGTTATTTGTTAGAGATATATTTGTTATTGGTGTATTATTATTATTTAGTGGGGGAGAGATATATTTAATTTAGAAATAAATAAGATTATGAGGAATATAGTAGTTTTGAGGTGTAAGCGAAATAAGAAGGGGGTTAGAATAGAAAGAAGAATAAGTTGTTGGGCCAAAATAGATTTAGGAAGAGCGTTTAGTATTATAAATAGAGAAGCTTAGGTTAGAAAGAGTTTACTGGAAACCGCTTTTTGGAAAAGAGGAGAACAAGAAAGAAGAGAAGAGAAGAGAAAAGTCAAGAGAAGAGGAGAAGACCTTAGAAAAGAAGAACGCTGCTGCTGATTCAGGAATTAAACTAAGGTAAGGGTGAGACTAATTTTCAATATTATTAAGGGTATAATTCTATAGGATGAATTTAGCATGATTAGGTTAAGTTTTGGTGAGAATTGAGAATTAGGTTTAGGATCAATTTTGATGAATAAATCAAGAACAGATGTTAGATTGATGCAAAATTAGTATACAGACCTTAGATATGACTTAAGATGATAATTAGATGCTATTTGGATGAAGGAATCATGAATATAGGTGAAAAGTTGTGATTTTTAGGTTTCTGGCCGTACTGACATTCATCGCTCGCACCTGCGAGCAAGAACACTCGCATCTGCGAGCTAGAACCCAGAACTCGCAACTGCGAGCAATGCACTCGCAACTGCAAGTGACCTGTGAGCTCGCAACCGCGAGCAGAATAACTCGCCACTGCGAGTAAATACGTAGGAACCCAGAATGCACACTTTGCTCGCCATTGCGAGTGAAGTTACTCGCCACTGCGAGTTAGGCTGTTAGTTGCCCAAAATTGTCCCGATGCGATCCTTTCGCACGTGTAGTCTTGAGATAACCTTAGAAGTAAGTTAGAGAGCTGTTTAGGATGCTTTCATAAGCTCCAGAAGTCTGTTATGGTGACTGAAAATTAGAAGTGTTGCTGCATGAATGCTATAATGATGTTATATGATATTTATATTGATGTAATTAATTCCTTATGTGAATGTTAACACATTCAAGCGTTGTTAATTGTTGTATGTTGCTGCTGTTTTCTGTTGTCGACTGTTAGTGTCTTGAGGTTGCATGAGTCGGTCTATGTTGTTGGAATTTAAGAAGTTGTCCATGATTATGAGTCGTATGAGTTGTACACGTCGTTGTCTAAGTTGTTGGAAGTTGAGTCCATTGCATACTCATATAAGTTGGTTGAGGGCTTGATGCCCTGGAATGCTTAGTCATTCACATGATTGGTGAGGGCTTGATGCCCTGGAGCTTTTGCTCACTATGTTGGGGGCTTGATGCCCTGAAGAGCCTAATTACGCTCATATAAGTTGGTTGGGAGCTTGATGCTCTGTATTGGTACCAAATGCATTTGCATATCAAGAGGTTCATGATGTTTTAGTTGTCAAGATGTTGCCGAGTTGATAGAGTTGCATGGTCAAGGATGAGTTGTGTCGTCAAGTTGAGTGTTAAGTTGATTATGATTTGTGATGAGAATTAGTAATGGTATTGATGATTGTATTTGTTATGTAATGAAAAATTATGCTAATTGTTAATTGTTGATATGTTATTAATGTTTAAGTTGTTAAATGCATTTTATTGGATTATATGCTTAATGTATTGATTATGAAATCTCACCCCTTCTGCGTATATGTTGCCTCGACCGTGGGTAATGTGCAGGTAATAAAGATTAGAGGCGTTCATGAGTGGACTCTCAGTTGGTGTCTAGGTGCTCTGATACGTAACGGGATGGGGGCTTGCTTTTACTTCTATTCCTTACGTGTCTCTTTTATGAACTAATTTATGAGATTTTTCAATAAGGCCTGCGTGCCAAGACTTTTAAATGTTGAACTATTTTCCGCTGCAATAGTTTAAGATTTTTCATGATGTTGAATTTGAAGGATGATTATTATTATCCATTTTATGATTTAATTGAAGTATGTGACATTCCGTTGTGATCAAAATACTCTGATTTTAAATGAAATTTTCATGTTGGGAAAACGGGGTGTTACATATTGACTTGGTATTCACTGTTGAATATCACCAAATCATGCATTCAAATTTATTTTGGTAAATTCTAATGTAATTTGAAGTTTGATCGGACATCATTACCCCGTAAGCAACATTCTATTAATATTTCAATTTTTTAAAAAATAAATTAATATAAAATTATGATATGATAGTGAATGATTGGATAAAGGTGTATATCCAATCAAACTTTATAGATATGGGAGTGTTCATCATTAATTTACATGCCAGTAAAAAATTATAAAAAAAAAAAAAATCACATTTTATTGATTGATTTCTTATGAGAGTACATCATTTATTCTTCAAAACTATATAACTTATCTCTTAAAAAAAGCATTTCAATTAACAGAATGTTTAGCATACTCGGTCCTTAAAGCGCGGTAGATTTACTATACTCATACAATCATTCAGTTTTTTCTCTTACACTCATTCAGTTTTTTATTTTATCTTTATTTATCCATTTCTATCACATTATCAATCTATCACATCACCATTTTTATCTCTATCTCTTTTAAGGTGTATACCTTTGGGTTGTTTAAAAAATATTTTTCATTTATTATATCTATTTTTTATCTTATAGTTAAAAGGGAAATTATCATAACATGCATTAGAATTTACTAATTTTTGTTGCATTTTCCTTACTCTATACACAATTGTAGTCTGTAGACACCGAAACGGATAAGTTAAATTTAGAAAAGTGAAATATGAAAATATCATGTAAGGAAAAGAAAGCGAGAAACTGAGAATTAATTGATGTGGCTACTCGTTGCTGCGTTTATGCGAAACATGTTGCCACATACACCTAATCAGGACTAGGTTCGCTGTCATAAATGGAATATTGAAATTTTTTTAATACAAAAATTGGAAGAATAATAAACAATAATACAACATATAGAATATGAGATTAATTACTATATATATGGAGATTATGAAAATCTTTTTTACATATACGTTGAATAAATTATATTATATTATATTATATCTATTTTTTTTTTCTTATAGTTAAAAGGGAAATTATCATAATATGCATTAGAATTTACTAATTTTTGTTGCATTTTCCTTACTCTATACACAATTGTAGACACCGAAACGGATAAGTTAAATTTAGGAAAGTGAAATATGAAAATATCATGTAAGGAAAAGAAAGCGAGAAACTGAGAATTAATTGATGCGGCTACTCGTTGCTGCGTTTATGCGAAACATGTCGCCACATACACCTAATCAGGACTAGGTTCGCTGTCATAAATGGAATATTGAAATTTTTTTAATGCAAAAATTGGAAGAATAATAAACAATAATACAAAATATAGAATATGAGATTAATTACTATATATGCGGAGATTATGAAAATCTTTTTTACATATACGTTGAATAAATTATATTATGCTGTTATTTTATTATACTTTGTAATTAAGTGCAGTCAACTATGATTTCTTTTTCTTTTTCGAATTTGGATCGTATGTACTTTATCAATATGAACGAATGAATATTGTTTATTTTTAGTCAAAAAAAATTATAATTTTTTTGTAAACTCTTGATTTAGATGATTATATGTAATTTTTTATGTGTTAAATCGATGAAGTTATTTATGTTCTTAATACTTTTTCGACGTGAAATACGAAAGTGAACTTTTGATCTAGAAAGGGATAGACATATACTTTTTATTCAAGAGATGTGGAATAATTTCATTTGTAGATGATAATTTCTAAACATATGTATTGATTTACAATGACAAACTATTATCGGATCGTAATGCTATTGTATCAATTTTCTAAGTTAGACATCAAAAGTTAATACATACAATGTATCTCATGTTGTTTTTTCGGCCACTAACATGCACAAAGAGCGATGAGTGAAGATATAATTTAAACGTTGAAAGCATATAATTGATCAAAAGGATACATCAGGGGAGTAGTTGATCAACTAATTCCAACAATATTATCTCTCTGTTGTTATTTTCAATTTAATTGCTTTGATCACTGCGTGCAAATCAACCAATTGTAATCTTAATTTAAAACGATATTAATTGTTGAAAAGGGGTCGATATCGCATGATTTCTTGCATAGATATGATAACTCTAAATACTTTTGATGTGTTAAAACTACAACATTTTTTTAGCTCTTTGCATCTTGGACACATGTCTCCCTTTTGCCTTTTAATTTTTTTTCTTCGGTTTTTGTTTTAATTAGGTGTGAGAGGTGTAACACCCCGTTTTCCCAACATAAAAATTTCATTTAAAATCAGAGTATTTAATTCATAACGGAATGCCACACACTACTTTAACATCTCAAAACAGATAAAAATAATTATCCTTCAAAATCAACATCATGAAAAATCTTAAACTGTTGCAGCGGAAAATAGTTCAACATTTAAAAGTCTTGGCACGCAGGCCTTATTGGAAATTCTCATAAATTAGTTCATAAAAGAAACACGTAAGGAATAGAAGTAAAAGCAAGACCCCATCCCGTTACGTATCAGAGCACCTAAACACCAACTGAGAGTCCACTCATGAACGCCTCTAATCTTTATTTCCTGCACATTACCCACGGTCGAGGCAAAATATACGCAGAAGGGGTGAGATTTCATAATCAATACATTAAGAATATAATCCAATAAATGCATTTAACAATTTAAACATTAATAACATATCAACAATTAGCATATTTTTCATTTCATAACAAATACAATCATCAAATACCATCACTAATTTTCATCACAAATCATAATCAACTTAACACTTAACTTGACGACACAACTCATCTTTGACCATGCAACTCTATCAACTCAACAACAACTTAACAACACAACTCTTCTTTGACCATGCAACTCTATCAACTCAACAACAACTTGACAAGTTAAACATCATGAACTTCTTGATATGCAAATGCATGTGGTACCAATCAACAACAAAATGAGCATAATAGGCTCTTCAACGTGTGAGCACAAAGGCTGCCGGGCCTAAAGCCCCCAACTTTAATGAGCACAAAGGCTGCCGGGCCTAAAACCCCCAACTTTAATGAGCACAAAGGCTGCCGGGCTTAAAGCCCCCAACTTTAATGAGCACAAGGCTGCCGGGCCTAAAGCCCCCAACTTTAATGAGTATGCAATGAACTCAACTTCCAACAACTTAGACAACAACATAAACAACTCATACGATTCATAATCATGGACCGCTCCTTGAATTCTACAACATAGACCGACTCATGCAACTTCAAGACACTAACAGTCAAAAGCAGGGAACAGCAGCAAGATACAACATTTAATAACATTTGAATGCGTTAACATCATCTAAGGTATGAATTACATCAACATAAATACCATAAAGCATCATTATAACATTCATGCAACCACACTTCTAATCTCAGTCACCTGAACAGACTGTAGGGTCTATAAAAACATCATAAACAACTCTCTTACTTAATTCTAAGGTCAATTCAAGACTACACGTGCGAAGGGATCGCATCGGGACAATTTTGGGCAACTAACAGCCTAACTCGCAGTGGCTGCTCGCAATGGCGAGCAAAGCGTGCATTCTGGGTTCCTAAGTCCTTACTCGCAGTGGCGAGTTATTCTGCTCGCAGTTGCGAGCTTACAGGTCACTCGCAGTTGCGAGTTGCATTGCTCGCAGATGCGAGCTCTGGGTTCTAGCTCGCCGTTGCGAGTGTTCTTGCTCGCAGATGCGAGCGATGAATGTCAGTATAGCCAGAAACCTAAAAATCACAACTTTTCACCTATATTCATGATTCCTTCATCCAAATAGCATCTAATTATCATCTTAAGTCATATCTAAGGTCTGTACACTAATTTTGCATCAATCTAACATCTGTTCTTGATTTATTCATCAAAATTGATCCTAAACCTAATTCTCAATTCTCACCAAAACTTAACCAAATCATGCTAAATTCATCCTATAGAATTATACCCTTAATAATATTGAAAATTAGTCTCACCCTTACCTGATAATAGCAGAATCGCAGCCCTCCTTTGGTTCTTCTCTCTTTCTGACTTTTCTCCCTTTTTCTCCAAAAACGTACGTACTACTTTTCCTAACTTATGTCTGTCTATTTATCTCTCCTTTTTACTCTTCTCACTACTAATTGCTCATCTCACCACGCAGCCCAATCTTTAATATTTTTATTTTATTTCTCATATCTTATTTTATTTAATAATAAAATAAGTCACACCAACATAACAACTTCACAACATCAATATACTTCACGTCATTCTAGAAAATCACATAATTTATCTATAAATCATGCAAACTATTTAAATTCTTAAATCATATAAATATATATATAAATAAATATATAAATCCTCATTAAATTAAGTAAATAATTAAGACGGGCGTTACAAGAGGTATGAGTTTAAGTGGGAAATGAGATGTAGAGAGGTGAATGGATTTCTGCTTGAAAAATACTAAAGTGCACGACAAAGGATTCACTAAAATTGCACGAATGCTTTTATTGGTGTGCTGGTTTGATTTTCGAAATAACTGCAGCCCACAATTTACCACACAATTAACTATGTTGATCATTGATTTGTGGATTTTTGGATTTATTTGTTGCACTACAAGCCAAGGATTATTGATGTCAGCCTTTGTCTTGATATGTTTGATTGATATTTATTCAAAAAAATGTATTTTTTCCAAAAACACTACTATAGTAGTATGCAAACATCATCAACAATCGAGCAAGGAATCAACAATTAATATAAGCGAATTGTGTTTAGTTGATAATTAACAAAAGTCTCTTGTGCCATATAGCAACACTTTTTTTCCCTTGTCCCCAAACAGGTGCGATACTTAATTCCTCATGTATAGTTAATATTAGGCTACTTGGAATTAAGCTTGAATTACTGTTTTGATCCTCATAGTTCTACTCATTCACAAAATTGATTCCCTCGTTTTAAAATTACTCGGTTTGGGTCCTCCATCAATTTTTCGTTCTTAAAATTTGTGAAATTAAACTTTTAATTGATTTTATTGTAATTTCACGAGAGTTGATCACTTCACATCATCATATTCTATGTCTCATCATTTAAAATATGCCATATTACCAATGTTTAAATAACAGAAAATATGATAGAAGGACAAAAAACGAGTGATTTCAAAATGGATGGACTAATTCTGTTACTGAGTGAAAATAATGAGATCAAAACTGTAAAAGAGATAAAATATGATAAGGTTCAAATTAACTTATTATGTGTTGTTGTGTCATGGGACAATGAATTGAGATATGAGATAAGAGTCCTAAAACTTCTCTAATGTGTACCTCACAAATGGGACTAAAGAATTCTTGTTTAGCCAGAACACGTTGTACTAAACACATATTGATGAATGAAATGCAATAATTTTATTTATCTAAAAAAAATAATGTGTTGTCGCATCATTTAATAAATATGACAACTTATATGTTTTAAAATGCAATATATGATATACTACACACGATTAGATGCATGTGTTAAATAATTTTCATTGACAATGTTTACAAATTAGATCCTAACACAATTATCCTATTTTGTATCTTATTTAGCACGATGGAGCAATTCTTTATTCATTTAAAGAATTTTATGTCGTTTTATAATTAGGGTCATGTTAACACGTGACCTAAGAACACTTGGCAAGGAAATTAAAAGTGAAACTTTTGAATTGATTAAAATAACTTTTTTTGTAATTTTTTTTTAAATATTTAAAGAATGAGGTAATAGTCATTTTGATCCCTTATAACAAGTAGACACAATACTTCCTCAATGTATCAAAATTTCAAAACATCGTCTGATAATGATGTATGTTAGTCAAAATTGTCTCTCACATTAAAATGTTTGTTTAATAGTATCGTATCGATACCTTAATATATTTATTTAGTGTCATATTCTTTCATATCAATACTTTTTTTTGAAGGATTTCATATCAATACTTACTTATTGCCATATCAGTTCCTATGTAAAAAAGTTAATGTCAACATTAAAGAACTATTTTATCTTCATAAACTATTTTGACTAATGAAATGCACAATCAGAAAAGATTTTAAACTTTCGTTACATTGACGAACTATTGTGTTTACTCGTTACACATTTGGAGATCAAAATGACTATTATCCCTTATATGATTGAATGCATCATTTTTAAGAGAAAGTTTTCAAATTATTTCTAATTTAATTGTAGTTTTAGTTCTTTTAAAACACTTGTTAGAGTCTTGTACAAAAAAAAATTGTTGGTATCATATCTTAATTTGGAAGTGGCGGCGTCGTTTGTTGGCTTGGGAGGAGGAGTTGGTTGGGGAGCGCTCGAATTTTCTTTCTAATGTGCATTTGCAGATTGACATTGACGATATGTGGTTGTGGCAGTTAGACCAGGGTGGTGCTTACTCTGTTCGTGGTGCTTACCTCTTTCTCACTAGTTCACAATCGCAAAGTGCATTGGCATATTCAGACTTGATTTAGCATAAACATGTTCTTTGGAAGGTTTCGGTTTTTGCTTGGTGTCTTCTTCGTAACGAGTTTCCTACAGAAGACAATTTGGTTCGCTGTGGTGCTATTAATAATGATGATCAGTTGTGTGAGTGTGTGTAGTGAGGTGGAAACGACAAATCCTTTGTTCGTTAATTGCAATATTTTTGGTACTCTTTGGTATCTGGTTCACGAATAGTTGAGTTTCATATCAGTTGACCCCCGTTCTATTTCAGATCATTTTGTTGTGTATGTTCAATTGACAGGTGGCTGTAAAGTATGGTGCTCATTCATGCACTTAATTTGGTTTACGTGTGTTTGTGTCATTTGGAATGAAAGAAATGACATAATATTTAATCATAAGAAAAAGTCTATATTTCAGTTGTTTGATAAGGTTAAACATATTTCTTTTCGGTGGTCGAAGATAAATGTTGATAATTTAGAGTATGTTATTGTTATTATGGTTGGTGACAACGCCCTTTTGATTTTTTAAGAGCTAGTTAATTTTACCTTATTTTTGACATTTTATAATGAACATCAAAGTTTCTTTTGAGCACATTTTGTGTCGAGGAAAATGTTTTATTTAGTGTTTAATCTAATTTTATTTTAGCTTGTTAAAAAAATAGAGTATTACCAAAATTTTAACAAACATGAGATTCTTCAATGACTTTGACGTCACAAAGAAAATTAATGGACAAAAAGAAAATAGAATAGAAAAGAAAAAGATTCCTTTTAACTATCCCACTCTCAGCAAGTATGATGTGAAATTTCATCATATCATACTAGCTGATCCATTTCTTCTTCTCAAAGAACAAGTACTAAATCCAACGGCTGAGATCTATTTCCTCCGTGGGTCCCACCGAGAGTGCATGAGCATTTTCACGTCGCGAGTTTACACCGCGACTCGGTGCGTGAATAAAACTCTTTCTTCTTCTTCTTCTTCTTCACTCTCTCACTTCACTCACATTCTTCTTCAACCTTTCTCTCCTTGTGAAAATTCTGGAAGAGGTTACGTTTCTTTTTCATTTTTTAATTAAATTATTTCTTTTTTTGTTTCTTGTAAAATGTTAAAGAATTGCATGGATTTTACTTAATTATTTGAATTTGTTTGTGTAATTTGATACAGAGGTGGAAGAGCATTATCGATAATTTTAGTGGAGTGTGAGTTCATACATCTACCATTTCCAACGAAGGTAGAAATTCGATTTTGTTGCATGTTAGTTTTTGTTTTCTTGTTCTGAAATTCATCGTTGGTTAACACTGATGAGCGATTTATTTTTTAAATTTAGGGTTTTTCGTTACAGTTTTGTGAATTTCGAAATGGAAATGAGTGAATTCTGTTTTTTTTATTGCATGTTAGTTTGGTTTTGTTGTTTGACACTATCTGAAACTCACACACAAATGCTAGGTCCGGGCTCGAACTTGTATGAAGGTGTCTAACATGTTTGGTTGTGTGTCTCTATTTTGAGTTTTTTAGAATTCGAGTTTTCGACATTGTTTAGATTAACAACTTATTTGCAGCATATAACACAAACGTTTATTATGATAAGCGCTAAAAGACCTGTTTACATTGGCTTTTTGAGCTTATCCACTGGTATAAGTCATTAAGTTGTATGAGACTGTTTGGGAGAACTTAGGAAAACAACTTAAACTATTGTCCATAAGTTGTTCTCAGCTTATTTTCATAAGTTCGCCAAGATAGCTTATGAAAACAATTTATAGCTTAAACGAAAACAATTTCACTTTATTTTATATTTTGCTTTAGAAATAGCTTATGTATAAGTGCTTATCATGATAAGCGCCTGTGCTATAAGCTCTAAATAAGCTCTTTATTCAAACCAAGTTAAAATAAAGTTAGGAGAATTGTTTTCATATAAGCTATAAACTGTTTTCGTAAGCTATCTTGGAGAACTTATAAAAATAAGCTGAAAGCAACTTATAGACAATGTTTTACGCTATTTCCATAAGTTCTCCTAAACATTCCTCACAAAACTTATGCTAGTAGATAAGCTCGAAAGGCCAACGTAAACAGGTCTTTTAGAGCATGTTTGGATATATGACTATGTTTTCTATCTTTAATTTTTTTCCAGGCAAAATGCCAAAAGAAATCTTCGTATGCATGGGGTTTTGTTTTGTAAATTGTAATCAATTTTTGAATTTCTTTCTGAACAAACATCATTATGAAATCACGATTCTAAATAAAGTATAACTGATCTGGACATTGGGTGGCAAGGAAGCATAGACGTTTATATGTTGTCTTGCTGTTTGAGGTTCATGATAACTCTGGTTATGTTGTTCAATTTGAGGTTCATGCTAATCTTCTTGTTATGTTCTTGAGCAGCCCGGAGATCAGTACCTGGCAAATTGAGAGATTAAAAATGGTATGTTTTTCTTGCCAATTTCAAAATCACATTCCACATATGCCTATATTTTGTTGCTTTACGGTCCTTACTTACAAGTACGACTGTAGTGTCCCTTGGAATATGAGCAACTGTAATTGTTTTTCTCTC
Source organism: Medicago sativa (assembly GCF_051527215.1). NCBI lineage: Eukaryota > Viridiplantae > Streptophyta > Magnoliopsida > Fabales > Fabaceae > Medicago > Medicago sativa. The sequence goes on from NC_140753.1 coordinate 10,633,932, forward strand.
TCTTGCTTTTCGTAATTGTTTTATATATTTCTGTGATAATTGTGTAACAATTTTGATTATTGTGTAAAAATTATTGCAGGGTGATGATTCTAGTCTTGAGAGTGACAATTTTGATTGGAACACTGATGATGAACTTGAGATTGAGAGCTTTAATTCCTTAAGTTCAAGTGTTCCAAGTAGACAGACTATTACTGCTGCGTCTGTAGAAGTAAGCTTTTATGTACCTTTTTCTTTCTGGAAGTTATCTGCATGACAGTATGAGCAGTTTAATATTATGAAACTAGCAGACCAATTTCCTGAAAGTTAAAGATAATGCATATACGCTGGCCTTTTCTCAATCCAAATACTGTTAACTTAAGTGATAGGCAACCAATTAAAAGTGATAAACCAAAAGATTGACTAACCTACCAGGTCATTGCTGAAAAAGAAGCTTTGAGAATTGCGACCTTACCAAACTAGTTTTACATATATAATACGTATTTCAATTTTGTGGATTATATACATTTCTGATTTCATTGTAGCTAGTTCCTCTTGAATCAAGTTCCTTATTTATACAGCTATTGAATTGATGGTTTATCCAATCCAATTACCTACACCTGAAAGTGTTTTAAACCCAATGCACAATCACGTGCATCATTGAGAAAAGTGCATATCGAAATATGATTTTTCACATGAAATGGAATCGTTTAAATACTAACATATATTCTCTCCCCCTGAAGGCAAGCTCATCTGCAGGTCCTTCTAATACCAAGGTCTTGGACCATTTCATTAGCATGGGATTTCCTGGAGCAGTTGTTTCCAAAGTAATCCAGGAATATGGTCAGAGCACGCACTGCTTTACTCTATTTAAGTGTAGATTACTAGATTTTGATTCATAAAGCTCGCAACTAATACTGCTCTGATGAAATCTAGGCGAGGAAGATGAAGATAAACTACTTGAAGAGATTCTCACACATTCAGTAAGTTTATTTTTTTCTTAAGCCTCTACTGTTAGCATTTTGTCGTTTTCCCTCAAAACTACTATCATGTTATACCCAATATGCAGTATCCCCCCACTTTGAGTTCCACAACGAAAGGTTGCTGCCTTGTGACTCAGAAGAGGTCACTGGTTCAAATCTTGGAAATAGCCTCTCAATTTGCGGGGGACTCTCATTTTGTGGTGGTAAAGTTGTGTACATCTCCCTCCCCAGATTCCACCTGGAGGGACTGGGAGCCTTGTGGTGGGAGCCCCGTGGGATGTTCTTTACGTAGAATAATATTTTACCAATTCCCAGATTCTACTACCTTGATACACTTGAAATAATATTTTACCAATTTCAATGATATCCATAGGACTGTGGCTGTGCTTGCTTTACTTTTTTTTTAAGAACTAATTTGCAAGATTGCCATAATAAAATTTGTAGGTTCGTGGACAGTCAAAACAAGTAGGTAGCCAATATTACTTATCTACGTGTGCTAATATAAATGCATATTCCTTTGGCTTTATTCATTAGCTCCCTTTTCCCCCATCTCACCTCTTTGGTTTTTTTTGACCTGTTTTTAAACTTCTATCTGACATTTTTAATGTAATATTTACTTGTTTTTCAATTTTGGTTGCTACTGTCATAGTCGTCTTTATAATATTTGTTTTTCTTCATATTTCCAGGCTCTAGAAAGTTCTTCTCAGCAGCATCAGCAAGTTGAACCAGATCCCACCTCTTCGTATGCAGGGAGCTCATGGGATGATTTATCAGATGGGGATTCTTTTTCTGATGAAGTAAACACCGTTCATTGTGCTTTGATATTTTGTTTTTCAGAATTTGCTATTTGATTCATTTTATTTTGGAAAGACACTAAACTGGGAACAAAAAGAAAACTCTGTGATGGATCGAAACCTAGTCTGATACCATGTTAAACTCAGAGAAATTAGGGTCAAAACTATGATCCCTTTTGCTGGAATGTTTTCATTTAAATAGTGCTGATACAATTTGTAACTGTTATCTACAGCTGGCTATTTAATAAATACATAATTACACAATTATGACTGTACAATATGTTGGTTTGACTTGCAATCAAGTCTGTACAAATCTGCTGGTTTAATGACCAACAGATCAGCACCAAATCAGCACTAATGAATAATTTTGCTTTCAATTCTATTGACACTTAAGTGTAATGTACTCGGATTGTTTCTATTCTGCGACAGGGTATGCGGTAATAGACTTGATACCTTTTTTAAAACATGAGATAAATTCATATGGTTTGGTAACTTATCAAATTTCTCTTTTGTCTACTACAAAGAAAAATGAAAGTATCTGTCGTGTTTCCACTTGCTTTTAAATGCATTTATCGGAGGCCTGGAATTGAATGTCGTAGGAGGAAGTATTTTGCTGGCTATGTATTTTTAAGTTATGGGATGATTGTTGTTTTTTTTGCAGGAAATGCCAAAATCTGTTTCTATGAATGATGATACACTGCTGTCTCTGGTAAACATGGGATTCAAGGAAGAGGAGGCTTTAATGGCCATAGAAAGATTAGGTGTGCTTCGTATTATTCACTATTGTATTTGTTCAAGGCTTTTTGCTTTTTAATTGTGCAAAAATGCTAGACCTTTTTGCTTGAATTGGTCCTTGTTGAATATTCCACGCCGTCTTCACTTGATTTCCAATGCCTTGATTCAGTGTTAATCGCGGAAAATAGCAGATTGTTACCATTCCCTATGCAACAGTGCTATAGCGCGCCACTATAGCCTCTGTTTTACAACCATTTATACTAAATAGCGTATCGCGGAACAATAACGGTTTGTCTAAATTCCGCTATGGTATAGCAACGCCGCTATAGCTGTGCTATTTTACAACACTGCCTTGATTTCTGTCCCCTGGAAAAGAAAACTTAGAGCCATTTTATGAACTTCTCAACAAGTACTTATAGGACAAAAGTTGAAATGGTCTTGTAATGACTGAGTTTTTGAATAGTATACATTGAGATCAGACCATTTCATTGGACTCACTGTTATTGCATAATACTGTAGGTCTAGACTCCTCGCTTGACGACCTGGTCGATTTTATCGGTGTTGCTCAACTGGTGAAAGAAGAAGATTCCCTTCTGCCTCCTGAAGATAAGGTAGTAAGTTTATGCATATATTTTTCTGATTTTTTTTTTCCTTACAATAATTTTATCTACCATTCATATGTTACATTTTGAACTTAATTTTTGACAGCAACAATGCAGCGGGCATCCAAAACCAAGAAAGCGTAGTCTTTATGAATATGAAGTGCTAGGAAAGAAAAAACCAAAGGTGTCCGACAAGAGAACTCCATGTGAAGAGGAGGATGATGGCCAAACACTTAATCTGCCTAACCCAATGATGGGGTTTGGGGTTCCCAATGAGCCAAAGTCTATAATTACACACCGGACACTCCCTGAGAATGCTATTGGACCTCCCTACTTCTACTATGAGAATGTGGCACTAACACCAAAAGGTGTTTGGCAAAAAATATCTAGGTTCTTGTATGACGTGCAGCCGGAATACGTAGACTCAAAATATTTTTGTGCTGCGGCTAGGAAAAGGGGATATGTTCACAATCTCCCTATTGCCAATAGATTCCCGCTTTTACCTCTTCCACCACGGACAATACTTGATGCATTCCCCCTATTGAAGAAATGGTGGCCATCATGGGATCCTAGAAAAAACCTGAATTGTTTGCAAACGGTACACGGCAGTGCACAAACCACCGACAGAATCCGGAAAAAGCTGGAAAGTTGTGAAGAATTTGAAGAACCATCGGAATCTGTCAAGAAGTATGTTTTAGACCAATGTCGCAAATGGAATTTGGTATGGGTGGGCAAGAATAAAGTTGCCCCCCTAGAGCCCGACGAAGTGGAAATGCTGCTGGGCTTCCCTAGGAATCATACAAGGGGGGGTGGAATCAGTCGTACCGACAGATTCAAATCACTTGGAAATTCTTTCCAGGTATGAAAATACTCTCTCTCTCTCTCTCTCTCTCTCTCTCTCTCTCTATATATATATATATATATATATATATATATATATATATATATTTCTGATACGTCTGTTAGTAGAAATAAATAAGGCAATAATAGGCTTATTTGGTGGTAATTAGAATTGGGAGTGCATTAGATCTCTCAAATATCAAGTGAAAGGAAATCTGTGTGTTCTTTCTGTTCATTGGCAATAATACATTCTTTCTATTTATAATCTAAATCAGTTTTTATCAAGACCAATAAACTTTGAATAAAACGTTAAAATAGATTTTGATACAACGAGTCTCTACATAGAATTGCTTTCATTTACAGCGCATCAGTGGCATTTTTGTGTTTTACATTGTATTCAGCATAATTTTGTCCAAGTGCCAATTTTTACTTCTAATACTCCCTCCGTTTCAAAATGAGTGTCGTTTTAGGTGTTTACACACATATTAAGAAATGCAATGATTAAGAGAAAGAGAATGGTTATTTTACCAAATTATCCTTATTAACTATTGGTTAGTTTTAAAAGTAATACTTTGGAAGTAATGTGCAGAGTATTAATTGGAGGATACAATTGAAAAGAAAAAGTTATTATTGCATTGGAAACTGAAAGCGACACTCATTTTGAAACAAATTTTTTTGGCTAAAGCGACACTCATTTTGAAACGGAGGGAGTACTATTTATTTTCTTTGTTTTTCCCTGTGAAACTTTCCAATAGATTGTGATAGCAAGTTACATTGTTTTTCTCTATAAAAGAAATTTGTGGCTTATGCATTTAAGTTTTCCGTGTACAATTCGCTTTCCTAAATATATCTCTGATACGTCTGTTTGTAGAAATAAATAAGGCATAATAGGCTTATTTGGTGGTAATTAGAATTGGGAGTGCATTAGATCTCTCAAATATCAAATGAAAGGGAATCTGTGTGTTCTTTCTGTTCATTGGCAATAATACATTCTTTCTATTTATAATCTAAATCAGTTTTTATCAAGACCAATAAACTTTGAATAAAACATTAAAATAGATTTTGATGCAACGAGTCGCTACATAGAATTGCTTTCATTTACAGCGCATCAGTGGCATTTTTGTGTTTTACATTGTATTCAGCATAATTTTGTCCAAGTGCCAATTTTTTTTTTCTAATACTATTTATTTTCTTTGTTTTTCCTTGTGAAACTTTCCAATAGATTGTGATAGCAAGTTACATTGTTTTTCTCTATAAAAGAAATTTGTGGGTTATGCATTTAAGTTTTCCGTGTACAATTCGCTTTCCTATATATATTTCTGATACGTCTGTTAGTAGAAATAAATAAGGCATAATAGGCTTATTTGGTGGTAATTAGAATTGGGAGTGCATTAGATCTCTCAAATATCAAATGAAAGGGAATCTGTGTGTTCTTTCTGTTCATTGGCAATAATACATTCTTTCTATTTATAATCTAAATCAGTTTTTATCAAGACCAATAAACTTTGAACAAAACGTTAAAATAGATTTTGATGCAACGAGTCTCTACATAGAATTGCTTTCATTTACAGCGCATCAGTGGCATTTTTGTGTTTTACATTGTATTCAGCATAATTTTGTCCAAGTGCCAATTTTTTTTTTCTAATACTATTTATTTTCTTTGTTTTTCCTTGTGAAACTTTCCAATAGATTGTGATAGCAAGTTACATTGTTTTTCTCTATAAAAGAAATTTGTGGGTTATGCATTTAAGTTTTCCGTGTACAATTCGCTTTCCTATATATATTTCTGATACGTCTGTTAGTAGAAATAAATAAGGCATAATAGGCTTATTTGGTGGTAATTAGAATTGGGAGTGCATTAGATCTCTCAAATATCAAATGAAAGGGAATCTGTGTGTTCTTTCTGTTCATTGGCAATAATACATTCTTTCTATTTATAATCTAAATCAGTTTTTATCAAGACCAATAAACTTTGAACAAAACGTTAAAATAGATTTTGATGCAACGAGTCTCTACATAGAATTGCTTTCATTTACAGCGCATCAGTGGCATTTTTGTGTTTTACATTGTATTCAGCATAATTTTGTCCAAGTGCCAATTTTTTTTTCTAATACTATTTGTTTTCTTTGTTTTTCCCTGTGAAACTTTCCAATAGATTGTGATAGCAAGTTACATTGTTTTTCTCTATAAAAGAAATTTGTGGCTTATGCATTTAAGTTTTCCGTGTACAATTCGCTTTCCTATATATATTTCTGATACGTCTGTTAGTAGAAATAAATAGGGCATAATAGGCTTATTTGGTGGTAATTAGAATTGGGAGTGCATTAGATCTCTCAAATATCAAATGAAAGGGAATCTGTGTGTTCTTTCTGTTCATTGGCAATAATGCATTCTTTCTATTTATAATCTAAATCAGTTTTTATCAAGACCAATAAACTTTGAATAAAACGTTAAAATAGATTTTGATGCAACGAGTATCTACATAGAATTGCTTTCATTTACAGCGCATCAGTGGCATTTTTGTGTTTTACATTGTATTCAGCATAATTTTGTCCAAGTGCCAATTTTTTTTTCTAATACTATTTATTTTCTTTGTTTTTCCCTGTGAAACTTTCCAATAGATTGTGATAGCAAGTTACATTGTTTTTCTCTAAAAGAAATTTGTGGCTTATGCATTTAAGTTTTCCATGTACAATTCGCTTTCCTATATATATTTCTGATACGTCTGTTAGTAGAAATAAATAAGGCATAATAGGCTTATTTGGTGGTAATTAGAATTGGGAGGGCATTAGATCTCTCAAATATCAAGTGAAAGGGAATCTGTGTGTTCTTTTTGTTCATTGGCAATAATACATTCTTTCTATTTATAATCTAAATCAGTTTTTATCAAGATCAATAAACTTTGAATAAAACGTTAAATTAGATTTTGATGCAACGAGTCTCTACATAGAATTGCTTTCATTTACAGCGCATCAGTGGCATTTTTGTGTTTTACATTGTGTTCAGCATAATTTTGTCCAAGTGCCAATTTTTTTTTCTAATAGTATTTATTTTCTTTGTTTTTCCCTGTGAAACTTTCCAATAGATTGTGATAGCAAGTTACATTGTTTTTCTCTAAAAGAAATTTGTGGCTTATGCATTTAAGTTTTCCATGTACAATTCGCTTTCCTACATATATTTCTGATACGTCTGTTAGTAGAAATAAATAAGGCATAATAGGCTTATTTGGTGGTAATTAGAATTGGGAGGGCATTAGATCTCTCAAATATCAAGTGAAAGGGAATCTGTGTGTTCTTTTTGTTCATTGGCAATAATACATTCTTTCTATTTATAATCTAAATCAGTTTTTATCAAGATCAATAAACTTTGAATAAAACGTTAAATTAGATTTTGATGCAACGAGTCTCTACATAGAATTGCTTTCATTTACAGCGCATCAGTGCCATTTTTGTGTTTTACATTGTGTTCAGCATAATTTTGTCCAAGTGCCCATTTTTTTTTCTATTACTATTTATTTTCTTTGTTTTTCCCTTTGAAACTTTCCAATAGATTGTGATAGCAAGTTACATTGTTTTTCTCTATAAAAGAAATTTATGGCTTATGGATTTAAGTTTTCCGTGTACAATTCGCTTTCCTTATGTGTTCAGTTTATTTCAGGTTGACACAGTGGCGTATCACCTATCTGTTCTTAAAGAAATGTATCCTAATGGGATCAATCTTTTATCCCTCTTTTCTGGAATTGGTGGTGCAGAAGTAGCTCTCCATCGACTCGGCGTCCCTCTAAATAATGTTGTGTCTGTTGAAAAATCCGAAGTGAATAGGAACATTGTTAGAAGTTGGTGGGAACAGACAAATCAAAAAGGTAATTTGATTGATATCGATGATGTGCAACAGCTAGATGCTGAGCGTTTGGAGCAGCTCATGAGTGCATGTGGTGGTTTTGATCTCGTTATTGGTGGGAGTCCATGCAATAACCTGGCTGGAAGCAACAGGGTTAGCCGGATTGGACTCGAGGGAACAGAGTCAGCCCTTTTTTATGATTACTTTCGAATTTTAGACTTGGTGAAAGCTATGGCGCCGAGATTTCGATGAAATTGTATATAGAAATTTCATTTTCAGGATGTGTATAATCCAAACGTGTAGGATCTTCTAATATAACCTCAACATTAGGCAAACACTTCTAATCCATTTTTATTGTCGAACAAGGAAAAGCAACTGTATCAAATAAATTTTTTCCGTAACATTTCTGGTTTCAGTTTACTACTTTGTTAGTACATTGTTTATGTTTAGTACGTCTAAAAATGATAGATGAGTCAACTATGGATAACGTTATATGATTCTAGTTACTTGCAAGTCTTTCAGCTTGTTATTTTTCTGTTTCATCTATGGATAGATTTTTTTTTAGGATCAACTTTTGTCTCTTGCATACCGAGATTGTATGCTAGAGTAGAAAAGTTAGAGAACACTGGGGTGTTTGATTTTGCGGGGATGAATATTGGCGCTTTGTAATTGATTTTATGGAGTATATGTAGAGGGTTCAATATGTTTGAGTATATGTACAGGGTTCAATAAGTGTCGAGATGAAAAACACAGGATTTGCAAGACTGATATGGGTTTTTCAAAAGTGAGAAAAGAATGTAAAGGGTAGGGAGTGATGATACTAAATGTGGCCATTATGGGACAGACATATAGTCATTAAGGCGAGGAGGATGTTTGTGAATGCGTGTGATGTTGCAAGGCAAAAGGGTGTAGGGTCAGAGGTGGTAGGAATTGGGTGTGATTGAAGGTCTGGAGATATATGATGAGGTATGATGGCTTTGTGGGATATTATTTAGAGGACCCCAAATGCACCATGTAAATTAGATCAAACGTTGTAGTACTCTTAGTATGACTAAGAGGGAAAGGGATTTTATGTTGTTTGGAAATTGGCAACAATCACAATTTTATTTGATAGAGTTTGTACAAATGAAAATTAATCAATTGTTGTGCAATAAGTCTGAGAAGGACGGCCAAACCTATGATGTCACAAATCAAAATCAATGGAAAGAGTGTGACTACAAATAATATATACAGTATGTTACGAACTACTCAATTCAATTTTGAACGTTCAGTTATGCCATCTCAAACGTATAAGATGGCATGATCTTGAACATGATTATCTCTCTCAGTCTTTATGCTTTCTTTTCTTATGTAAAATGGATTGCAGAGATATGGTTGAACTTAGGGAAGGGAAAGACCTCCCTTCTGTTTCTGGTGAAATACTTTCCTGATAGATGCCTTACTGCCACTGTTAACAACATTGAGGTACCTAGGTATTGCGTGCATTGCTCAAACCATTACTGAAAAATTCACTTTGCTTGACAAAGCCAGGCGTTATAGTATAGACTACCATGCATTGTCAGAATCTCGAGCTGCTTTTATTGCATAGATTTCTCTTTAGCTTTTTCATTGTACACTTTTTAAATACCTGTTATCGTTATTTTGCGTTGTTTTCTTTGTACTTCAACTAATGTCAGTGGCAACTAGTATACGTTATGATGGGACCTATGAAGTGTTCAGTAATAAGGTAGACTTATATTGTATGCATATTTTATTCTCATATACTTCAATTGGGAATGACAGGTAAAATGACTCAAATTGGTTTTTACTTTGTTATAGTCAGAATCTGGAGGTGCTAACTTATTGAAAGCATCACTTGGATTGGGTCTATAGATTTCATCACTTCATTTTGTCAATCTCAAGATGAATCAAACAAGATCAAGGAAGCTATTAATGCATCTTCTTAAGGCAGTGAATTTGTTCATGCTGCCCTTTCAATTGATAAGTGCACTGCCATAGTGTCATATACTATTACTCTCTTACATTTATTTCTAGGGGGGAGGAATAATGCTCTTAGCATATTCAATGTCCAAAGACACTCCAGCTTGAGAAGTTGGCTTCATACCCAAAATTTTCAACTTATACACCTGTCTCACTAAACATGATCTGCTACCATTTTTTCCTTGTCAACATATTCCTCCTGGACCTTACTGATTAACCACTTGATGCAGTTCATGCTGATTCACCTGCAGGATCCAGGGTTTTTTGATATTATTCAAGAATTGCAAGATGAAGCAAAGTTCTGCATGATGATGTTAACATGGTATCATGAATATAGGCTTTTTAGGTTTGACTCTCATGAGCTTAAGTTTTAACATAATGACATTATCCATCAAAATTGTTGTCATTCTTCGTTGTCAAATTTATGCATCAAAAATATCATTTATGTTTTATCAATGTGAGCATGGAAAAGTTTATATACTGCAAACTAAAAGAAGTCCCTGCTTAAAGAAGTAAGGGAGCGTAAATGCATATATATTTTCAGTTTTCACTATCAACTGTCCCAGACTTTGCTCTAAGCTTTCACTAGGCCTCCAATGATGCCATAATTATACTCACAGATTATGTTCAATTTCCACACTGTTTGGATACACGTTTGTAGCCTAAATATCACATCCCGAGGCATTTCCACCGGGAATTTAATGAAGCTACAAATTGTAGCATTGAGCAAAACGCAGGTTTGGTTTGTTTTCACCGGCAAAACAAACACACACTTCATCTAGCAAGAGTATAAAGGAACCTCAAGCAGGAAAATTGTATATAATTATTTATATTAATAATACAAAGATCTATAAATGTTATACACATGAATAATTTTCTCTTTCTTCAAAATCATAAAGCACATCACTGCATATGTAAGCTGGGGGATTAATAAGCACCTGATAGTAAGAACTCAGAAACAAAGGGCTGTTAACTAGAGTATTTAATTATCTTTTGTACAACCACTGTCCTTGCTTTCCTAGCCTGCCTACTACATTGATCAGCTTGCACACTCAAACTCTCAATAATCTCTGCAAAAGTTTCTATTTTCTTCTTAATCTCATCGATTGCAAGCTTTACAGCATCCTCATTTCCAAGAGCAAAATCAGCAGTTTGCACCATGGATTCAATCTTTATTTTCAATTGATCTATACGAACCCGAATGTTATTCATATCCACCAGTGCAATTTTAGTACCAACATGCATTGAAATGATAACTTCTCGTTGGCCCTTTAAAGCTGTCTCGTATTTCTTAAAAAGTGAGTTACACCATTTTCCAAATGAGCCTATTGGAACAGCCAATGCCCCTGCCAAAGCTGTTACAACAGGGGGGGCAGAAATTGCAGCTGCCACCACGGAGAAAATCAACACAGCTACAAAAGCAGCTACAAAAATAACACTTGACACCCTCTTCAATCTCTTGTGAGATTTCAGTTTCTTATCAAGCTTTTGCTTTCTAATCAGCAATTTCTTCAGCATTGTTGATTGTTGAGTACGAACCGACTGAAACAACGAATAAAATTCTTCAGTAAAGGGGTCCCCGGTTTCCTTGAAATCCTTAAGCCCTTTCAACGTCTTTACATAAGTTGACCCTTCAACTCCATTTTGAACCTCTTCATCAAAACAAGTCATTGCAGACTTAACCGCAACAAGTTTTTCGCGCGCTCGTTTCAAGCATTTCTCAAGAGCATTACAAAACTCCAATGTCTGGAGACTATTCTCGAAAAAATCCTCCACCAAGGAGAACAAGTCACGATCCTTCTTGTTCCATATATCTTGCTTGCAGTCCAGAATGACCTTGACAACTTCCTGGTTCATGTCGAGAAGACTTCCGGTAACTTCTCCTAGTGACTCAAGCGATATAGAACGAACCTCAATCCCTTGAGCAAGAGAGTTGATCACCCTGTTGGTGCGCTCCTGAATGGTAGCATCGAAGGATTGCAAGTTTGGATCATCAACACATGCAGCTTCATAAGAGCTTAAATCAGCCGCATAAAGAGAATGCGCACCCATTTGAATCGGTGTTGGGACATCAGTGTTAGAATTAGTCCCCTTGCTGGACTGACCTCCCATCCCAATTTCACAGTCCCAATAGAGAGCTAAGAAGCACCAAAATGGTTAGTGTGTTTGGTTCTGCAAGGACAAAAACTGATTTTAAATGAATTGATTCTGTAAAGTTGATTATGCATAAAATTGAGTTGAATTGAATGTAATGTGGCTTAAGTTTGGATACAATCATGTAAAAAACGCTTGAATAATAACTTAAAGACCAAAAATCAATGTGTAGAGACAAAAGCTTCAAATTCTAGCTTCAAGTTAGAATCAATTCTATTTGAGAACATCCAGACAGGTAAAAATCAATTATACACCTCAAAAATCAATTTTTGCCTCCTCCAAAAGTGAACTAAGCAATACCATACACTAAACCAAATTTCAAAATTAGAAGGCTACAAGCAATGGTTTTTGCTCAATTAATCACCAATAAGTCTCAACTCTCAAAAATCTCAGAAAATGTAAAAATTAAAAAAATTCACAAGAACATGCTCAATTTCATCCACAAGGCAATACTTCAATTGAGAAGACACAAAAGGTATGTATGAATATAAATTACAAAAAAAAAAAAAAAAAAAAATCCCAAAATCAAAGTTTCAATCTTTATGTATCTATATTTAGTAAAAACAATATTTTATTAGCTAAAAAAATTTATACCTGGGTTTCAGCCAGAATTTCAGAACTACGTTGGTATCTCTCCCTTGAATTCCTTCTCCAAGAGAAAACAACTGCAAAAATTGAAGTAAAGGGTAAGATGACTTAAGAACCTTAGATAGAGATCTATGGCTAATAATAGAAAAGTAATGACGATGATTAGTACTGATTACAGCTTTAATAGAAGCATTGACTGAGAAGAAGAAGAAGAAGAAGAAGAAGAAGAACATTACATAGATTGTGTTGTAGACTCAAAGCAAGTGAAGGAACAGTGAGTTAAGGAAACTGTTCGGAAAGTAACAAACCGCATTTGGTCAAAAAAACAACATCTGCAATCGAAAAGGCAAACATGTTTTGTAATTTATTTTATTTTTACTTTGCGTTGATTGGACTGTTTTGACTTATGTGTGTGCTTGATTACCATAGTATTGATCCACCTTTGAGGTTCAACCAAATCCCTCTCGACCATTCGATCAAGATCTGATGGTTCAAAATTTTAACTAAATTTCCTAACAAAAAATCTAAAAACTTGAAATTCGGTGTCATCGGTGTCATCTTGATCGTACAAGAGATCATATGATTGAAATGTGTGTAATTATAGTGAAGATAAATTAATCATTGACTTAATATAACAAAGAGATTAATTTATCTCAGATATGAAAATGTCGGGAACTATTTTGAGTTTTATTTTCATTGAGCAAAATGACTCTTCACTCTTTAGTTTTTTTTAAAGGATTCACTCTTTAAATTTTTGTCGTCACATATTTTTTGTTATTACGTAATTTTAATCCTCGATTTTTTTAACATTAGAGTTATATCACTTTTCAAAAAAACGTGACATGTATGCTTAGGATTAAGTGACTTTAAGGTAGGAAAGTCACAATAATGTTGTGTATATCTCTCTTGTTCTATTTTTTTTTTGGCTAACACCCACTTTTTGCCCCCCTAAGTTTGCAAAAGTTGCGATTTTGGTCCCCTATTAAAAAAAATGGCAAAAGTGACCCCCCATGTTTACCCCCTTTTGCAAAAGCCCAATTTTGACCCAGTCAACCTTACTTAGCATGCCACATGTGTAAATTTTTAATTAAAAATTATTAAAATTGCCACGCGTATAATTTGAATAAAAAAAAAAAAAAAAAAGGAAATAAAAAAGGGAGGGGCACATGAGGTCTCTTTTCTCTCTTCTTTCTTCCTTCTTTTCCTCACTATTCTTTCTTCCTCTTCATCTTCAATCCATACCAAACATTTATCTTCTTCATTAAATCTTCCATTAATTTTCCAGAAACCCTATTATCTTAAGGGAAATGTTAACTAGTGCCCCCGGGGCACTGGTTAAGGGCTTTAAAAGGCAACTTTTTATGAAAATTTGTGCAATCAGTGTATTGGAAATTGAAAACTTTAATATTTTCAAAAAATAGTTTCTTAATTTAGCATGCTTAAAGAGTGCCCCGGGGGCACTCGTTAACAAGACCCTTATCTTAAATCCATATCAAACTTAAACCAATACTCCTTTCTTCTTCTTCTTCTTACTTGTTCTGCCCACACCACACACTCCTCACTTTGTCTTCAACCTTTCTACTTTTTTTTTTGTACGGTATACAAGCAACAACCAGACAAAGAAACAGGTCAACAACCTTTAAAAATCCTCTTTCGCAGACGACACCAACAGGAACAAAGGCCAAAACAATGCTTGGCACAAATTGCAACCACCAAGGCACACGAAGCTAAAAACCAAATCCAAAATAAAAACAAAAGTATGCAACATTAATTTTCAACTAAAAATTCTCTCCCACCTTGATTTTAATTCTTGAAACATTTTAAAACTGTAACATTGATTGTGTGTGGTGAATTCTATGCCACAGTATATATGCAACACAATACAAAGGAAAAATGCAGCAAGTTTTTTCTCTTAATTTGACCTCCTGCAAAAATTTCCGGTGAACTTAACATCCGGCTACAATTCCGACAACCTCCATAACACCGCCGTTGACGAGTGGTAGTCTGGTGGTGCGGCAACATGCTGTCGTCGGTGGTGAAAGTGGTGGTGGGTTTATGGACAGATCCATTTTTTCATGAAGATTGTTGTTGTTGTAGCAGTGGAAATGGAAAAGGGTGTGACTGCCATATAATTCTGCTGCTGCAAATTGAACATGAAGGGGAAGGAAATGCATTTGCTGGAATTCAAGAAGCTCACGTGTGCCTTTCCAAATTACCCTTTCATTTGATTTTAGTGAATCAATTCACCTAATCAATTCACCTACTCCACTAATTCACTAAAACCAAAACAATGCTTGGCACAAATTGCAACCACCAAGGCACACGAAGCTAAAAACCAAATCCAAAATAAAAACAAAAGTATGCAACATTAATTTTCAACTAAAAATTCTCTCCCACCTTGATTTTAATTCTTGAAACATTTTAAAACTGTAACATTGATTGTGTGTGGTGAATTCTATGCCACAGTATATATGCAACACAATACAAAGGAAAAATGCAGCAAGTTTTTTCTCTTAATTTGACCTCCTGCAAAAATTTCCGGTGAACTTAACATCCGGCTACAATTCCGACAACCTCCATAACACCACCGTTGACGAGTGGTAGTCTGGTGGTGCGGCAACATGCTGTCGTCGGTGGTGAAAGTGGTGGTGGGTTTATGGACAGATCCATTTTTTCATGAAGATTGTTGTTGTTGTAGCAGTGGAAATGGAAAAGGGTGTGGCTGCCATATAATTCTGCTGCTGCAAATTGAACATGAAGGGGAAGGAAATGCATTTGCTGGAATTCAAGAAGCTCACGTGTGCCTTTCCAAATTACCCTTTATTTTGGATTTGGTTTTTAGCTTCGTGTGCCTTGGTGGTTGCAATTTGTGCCAAGCATTGTTTTGGTTTTAGTGAATTAGTGGAGTAGGTGAATTGATTAGGTGAATTGATTCACTAAAATCAAATGAAAGGGTAATTTGGAAAGGCACACGTGAGCTTCTTGAATTCCAGCAAATGCATTTCCTTCCCCTTCATGTTCAATTTGCAGCAGCAGAATTATATGGCAGCCACACCCTTTTCCATTTCCACTGCTACAACAACAACAATCTTCATGAAAAAATGGATCTGTCCATAAACCCTTTCATTATGATGTTGAATTTGATATGCTTCTTGATTTAATGGATGAGTGAAAATATTTATTGTGTTTTATTATTTTTCTTGTAGCTGCTATTATAAGAATTTGTGAGTTGCAATTTTATTAGAGTATGTGATTTGATGAATATGATTTATTATTTGTGAAATGAGAAATGTTGATTTATTATTTGTGAAATGAGAAATGTTGTTGAATTAAAGTGATTTTTGTTGTGTATGTGGTTTAGTGTTTGTTTTAAAGCTTACTGATTATGAAGTATAGTGATGATGTGAAATTCATAAATTATGTGGTTCAAGAGTCGTAAAAGTCTGTAATTTACAGAAAAAGTGCATAACATGCATATCATTGCATTTGATGGATTCTTAAGTGCCAAATGGGGCGATTCAATGGAATATTAAGTGCTAAGAAGGGCGATTATTATATTATTTTATCAAGTGCCAAATAGGGCGATTCAATGGATTTTTAAGTGCCAAATGGGGCGATTATTATTATTTCAATGGATTTTAAGTGTCAAATGGGGCGATTATTATATGCCACATGGGGCGATTCTTTATTATATGCCAAATGGGGCGATTAAAGTGCCAAATGGGGCGATTATTATTATATGCCAAATGGGGCGATTCTTTATTATATGCCAAATGGGGCGATTAAAACTGTTATGCCAATTGGGGCGATATCCGGATCATTGTCTATTTGCATTTCATGCATTCTGCATCAACATTGAGTCTTGAGTCTTGTGTTTGTTCTTGTTATATTTTTGAATGATGAATATTTTAAAGTAAAAAGAAATGATTTTAGCACAATTCCTTGATGATGGTTGTATATTCTTATTTGATGTTATAATTTATTGTTGATTTTATTTCATGGGTGTTGAAGACTAACCCTTACAACCAACATTTTAGGTGCAAAGGAGATATGATGTGTGCATGATGTTTTTCTTGAAGCATGTACGCGGGGAAACAAATTTGGGTTTTTCTGATTTGTAATTTTAAAGGTTGTTTACTTTTAAGAATTTTAACTAAATTACTTTAAAGAATGCTGTCGAAGTTTTGTTAGGAATTATTATTGAAAAAAAACGAATAGTCTTATTTTTCTAAAAGAAAGAAATATAAGTAATGTTTTGGATTAAAAATCCAGGACGTTACAGATTTGATTGTTTTTTACCATGTTTCTTGAATAGTTGTCGTGACCTTAACACTTCTCAAGCTAAGAGTCAAAGCTTCAGTCAGAACTTAAGTCAGGGTTCGGTTTCTTCTCAACGTACTTCGTACAACGATTTTTCTAATCTGTCTGAAGTTAGGCCAATTGCTGAATTTAAAGACTTAGTCAAGGTCTGCTTTTTTATGCACAAACATGCTTTCAGTTTTTTTATGAACAAATTAAAAATACATTTATTCTTTATTTCATTTGCATAATTTGTGTTAGGATACATACTGCATCACTGTTGAGAAAATAACTAAATTCAATCCTAATCACTTTGGATGGTATTACGAGAGTTGCACCAAATGTCCAAATGCATTAAAGTCAAATGGTGCTAGCTATAGATGTACATGCGGACATGATGTTGATGCTCCATTGACTAGATTACATATTTAAAATTTCATGTGGTGGATTAGTGCTTTTTTGTTTGGCACATTTATGATATGTTTTTGAATCTATCCATTTTATCATATACAAGGTAGTTGTGCAAGTTGTTCATAATGGTTATAAGGCTGAATTTGTGTTTTAGGATAGTGAATATCTTCAGGTTATTGGTATTACTGCCCAAGCTCTTATGAAGACTATGCAAGAGGTATCCCTAATTTAGTTTTTAGCTTATTTTCCGCATTGTTGATAGGTATTATAACTTATGTAATTGTATTTATTTATGAAGGTCGATGAGGATGATCCTAAAATATATCCAAAACATCTTGATAAACTACTCAACCTTGAGTTTGCATTACGTGTCAAGTATCAGCCTTACTATCATCAATCATCTGTTTTAGGTGTTTCCCGTGATCTTGCTGTCATCAAGAAAATTAAGTCTCATCTTCAACCAGAGGAGCAATAACTTGATGAGGTTCTTTGTGCCTGTCCTGTTCTTTTTTTTTTTTTTTTTATAATTGATTTGACTGTTTCTTTTTCCGTCACTTATATTTGGTTTTCATAGTGCTACTGTAATTATTAATATTATCTTCATTTTAAGTATGAAAATTTTATCCTTATTGTGACAACAATCCTTCTCTGGTTGTGGTAAAAATGATTTGGAACAAGTTGAGAATTATACTCCTGCAAAGCGTTCGTCCACTGAGAAATACCAAGATGACATTGCATCTGATGCTTATAATCCAACGCAATTGTCTCCCACTAAGTTGGCCAAACACATCAAGAAGGAGTGATTGACCTTTTCTTTGCCATCGACTCTTGCGAAGTTATTTAACTTGCATGTGTAATTAGGTTCTGAGATGTTAGTCAAGATCTCTAACTAGAAAATAATGGTTGTTTCCAAAATCTAATATGATAAAGAAATCATGTATGTAAGTTGAACAACATTTTTTGAATTTCAAAGTTTTTTACCTTATGAAACACATAGGATTGGTCATAATTTATGATTTCTATGTCTGCCTCTTTCAAAAAAAAAATGGGTTGAATATGGTCACCAATTAACAAGAAAATTTAAACTCTTATAATTTGTTGCATATGACTAATAATATTAACTTCATCTGTGCATTATGTCACCCAATTGATTCGCCTATGATCTTAACCTATATTCTTAGAAAAATGCATCAACATTGTTGAAACAAATGGAAATTAACATCTCTATAAAAAAATTGTTGAAACAGGATGCATACATTTAAAGATAATAATGTTTATAGCATTCCATGGAAACACATTTGTAGAAATAGTGATGTTACAAACTACATAATATAACTTTCATGCAATGGCACAATCTTAATCATTGAAAAGCATGAGAATGTTTACTATATAGTTGCACCAGTTTCTCCTGATCAGAATGAAAGAGGCACTTTTTATGTAGCAAAGTTTTTAAAGAGTAAAATAAAAAGGTGCTACATTGTCGTCGAGGGCAGTTTCATGACATGACTTTGGCAAAATCGAAAGTTTAAAATTCAAGCAATTATGCGTTTATAAGATATAGCGCATTGCGTCTAAAAAAATCACATTAGTAAACATACATTTGAATTAATCGGTTGACAACATATTAACTTATTCAAACATATAACAAAGATTTTCTAAAAATAAAATCAAGGTATTTTCAAAATAGATTGTTTATTGTATCACATCTAATCAAATCTCAACTTCTATAGGTGATAAGTGAAACTGTTTAAAAAATAGAAAGAAACTCAATGAAGATCAAATTTATTTTTATACCCTTTACAATCTCACAAATATTAATCTCTATTCAGCGTATGCCCAAGAAAATTTCAAGAAGAGTTGGGAAAGAAAGGTCCAAAAGAGATACACTCAAAAAGATCAAACCTAGCTTCGCCAAGGAGATTCTAAAGATGAAGACCATAGATAAGCGACACTTTGAGAAGGATGTAGTTGAATGGATGACTAAAGACGACAGGCTGCAAGTCATGGTATATTATCTTTACCTTAAAATAAATTATACTACAATCATTTTATACATGATATTCAATTAACATTGCAATTCGTTTCCTACTTAGCATTTTCCCAATGAGATATCAAGGACAGTTCTAAAGGGAAAGCGGAAAACAATGACACTCATTGATGACCAAACTCAAAGGAGGTATAAGTGTCGCTTGATTACCGCGGAGAGACCATGTCATGAAAAGTACTTAGGTGGCCAATTGTTCAACTTTTGCCGAGAACGTGTGTTAGAGGAAGGTGGTAAACTAATCTTTGATATGGAAAAGCCACCTAAAAACATGCATGTTCAAGTTGGTCCCATATAGATCGTTGTTCAACATCCACCACTTTGACAAATCAACTTAGATCTAATCCAAAAGTGTCTTGACTTGGGGATGTTGTTTCTTTCATTCATTTTGTGTGATGTAAATATTGGTGTTAATCCCTTTTTGGTAACTCTATGACAATGGCGCTCGCTTTTATAATTCAAACTAATATCTAATCGTAATTTGCACATTATTGGTTCCTTCATTGGTTCCAATTAGTTTCATCTTAATTATATGATCTTTTCCTGGTCTCATGAACAAAATATACCCCCTTGTCATGAATCAAGACTTGGTAGAGCTTTCATAAATATTTTGGTAAAGATTTCTAATGTTTGTGCAATATCCATTAATTTGCCCATTTTTTGTTTGGAATAAATTTTTTACAAGTTACGTTATTCAACCCGTGCTTCGCACGGGTTTGTAACTAGTTTATCTTGAAAGAAAAAACTGAAGACCAAAACAGGGAAAATAAAAGTATTGATAGGTCTAAAAAAAAAAAACATTTCAATTTAACAATAAAAAAAAAACATTTCAATTTGATAGTACAAACATTTTGTGTCTGCATCTTACTTGCATCCAATGTTTTTTTTTGGTTACATCCAATGTTTTCATAACCCCAATTTTATTTTTCTCCTAAAAAAAAACAATAACTCTAATTTTGCCTATAAGCAATATAATTGGTTAAAGCAACTAAAGGAGCAGCCTTTTCAACATCAAAACCAATGAGACAATCATGTGCATCCTTAATCAATTTGTCAGCAAACTCCTTAGATTTTTCCAATCCCAAAAGCTTAGGATAAGTAGCCTTATCAGCAGCCAAATCTTTCCCAGCAGTTTTCCCTAATTCCTCAGAAGATTTAGTAACATCAAGAATGTCATCAACAACTTGAAACAATAATCCAATATACCTAGCAAATTTCCTTAATTTTTCAATTTCATCTTCAGTGCCACCACCAACTATTGCTCCCATAACAACCGCGGCTTCTAATAAAGCCGCGGTTTTACGAAGATGAATAAACTCTAGTGTCTTTAATCCCACATTTGATTTTCCTTCTGATTCTAAATCAACAATTTGTCCAGCAACTAGTCCTTCTTTTCCAACTGCTTTTGCCAGCTCAGCAATTGCTCTCACAACTTTTTCAGGTGGGACCCCTGTGGTTGAAACAGCCACGTGTTCAAACGCGAAGGAAAGTAGTGCATCCCCGGCGAGGACAGCTACGTCCTCACCGTAGACTTTGTGGTTTGTTGGCTTTCCTCGTCTGAGATCGTCGTTATCCATGCACGGTAAATCATCATGGATTAACGACATGGTGTGGATCATTTCCACGGCGCATGCCGATGGAATTGATGCTTCTTCTTTGCCGCCTACGAGTTCGCAGGCGGCAAGGCAAAGTACCGGACGGACACGCTTTCCTCCAGCGAGGAGAGAGTATCGCATGGCTTCGTAAATCTTCTCGGGTTCTTCTAGTACAATTGCTTCATCCAATGCTTTGTTCACTATATTGGCTTTTTCAAGCATGTAGCCATTGAAATTAAAATTGAAATTGGGTATGGTTTCTTCTTCGGTTTTTTTGTCCTTCACTATGTCTGCATTAGTGAGGACTGCAGAGAGTTTGAGAGAGGGAAAAGAAGAAACCAATTTGTTTATTGTTTGTTGTTGATTGGTAAATGAGAAAATGGGAATAGCTAGGAAGGGAATGAGAGTTTGATTTTTGGTTGTGATTGTTTGGTTCAACATAGAATTGGGACCAAC
Organism: Medicago sativa; assembly: GCF_051527215.1. Lineage (NCBI taxonomy): Eukaryota > Viridiplantae > Streptophyta > Magnoliopsida > Fabales > Fabaceae > Medicago > Medicago sativa. Next base: position 10,655,229 of record NC_140753.1, read on the forward strand.
CCATGTACCAAGATTCATGGAACTCATTCTTGGTGATTGATATTTGTGTGGTTATGCTCTTGTGTTCACCACCTTGTTATATTATATAGAGTTTCAACGAGGTTTCTCTTTGATGTTTATCAAATTGTTCTCATTATTATATTATATTTTTAAATTGAATTGTTCATTTTAAAATAATCAAATACTTTGTACGTATTCCAAAAAGAAAAGAATCATATACAAATACAATGCATTCATTAGATTTTGACCAAAATAAATAAATAATTGTATTTCATATATTTTTAGTTAAAATGAATTTTTTTTTATAAGCATTAAATTTTGGTGTTGTTTAAACAATAAATTAATTTTTTTACTTTAAAATAATTGTCTATTTTTGTATTTGGCATTTTAAGATTATTACTTGTAATTTTTTTTGACAAAAACGAGGATATTAAAAATTAAGGTTGGGCTGATGAGTCTGACATGTACCAATACGTAGATGACAAACACAGAATTTGGAAATCGATGTGTTTTCAAGAAGAGGGAATCTGTTTTGCCAATTTGTCGGTCTTTCTTATGGTTCACATAACTACCAAACATAAACCATGAACCTTTTCCTAAGAAAAATAAAAATAAACCATGAACCAGTTTATCCAAAAAAAAAAAAAAATGAACCTGGTTGTTTGGTGCAACGTTCTAAAAACTGAACTAAACCGGTCAATTAAACCGGTTAAATCATGAATTCACCGGTTTGTTGACTGGTTTATTAAAAGTATACCCTTAGTTTTTCTTTTTTATGATAAATATAGATATATAAATAAAGAAATGAGGACGAATATACTTTAGTTTGATTTGAGTGGGACTCAATTGATTACGATTTTTTTTTTGTTACATGATTGGTTTAACCGATTCATATTTTTTGTATATTTTTTAACTTGTTTAAATATTTCTTTATTATTTTTCATAAAAAATATATCATGTTGTTTAATTATTGTTGAACTGATTGAGTCGATTGAATTATGATCTATTTTGATGGGTTAGTTTGGTTTCTTTAAAGAAAAATGCTTGCACTACCTTACCCAAATCAAAAACCTTCATCAAATGGTGTCAAGAACCTATACAAGACTCAAATCTCCATAAACCTGCAATTTAACTTCCATATAAAGCTATAATTGTCAAGGTTAATTTCTATTAGGCATTAATATAAGTATCCAATTTTCCCAGAGATGCCATCATTTGGATTGACTTTAGATACCTGCTTCCAAAATAATAGAACATAAAGATTTGAACAAGTTTGTCTTCAAGAGGAAGAAAGTAAGGATGTAGTTTTTTTTTTTTTTTAAAGAGGTAAGGATATTGTTAGCAGGCAACACTTGGAAGGCCAACCGGGGAGATAACAATTAGAAATTGTCGTGTGAAATTGTCATGTGTCATGTGGATTAATGAGAAATTTGGTACCATACCAAAGAAAATAGAACATATGAAGAAGAACATGAGAGACCTTACTTCTAAAAATAGCATTAAGGATCAAGGCTAAGGAATTAGACGAGACCTTGAAGTTAATTCAGTTGTTGATAACTCCATACATTTTTTTTTTAAGGAAGATAACTCCATACATGAAGGTATATTTGGATCAGTATTTTATAGCAGAAGATCATATGTTTCTATCTATCAAATAAATGATCAACTTGGTTGATCCTGGTTCAGATGGACTACCAACCATCTTTTATCCGAGGTTTGGGACATTATTGGTAATGATGTCATCACTTCTATCCTTAATATTCTTAATAATAATAGATGATCTTAGAAATTTTAATTTTTTTTTTGAGAGAAGATCTTAGAAATTTTAATAATAATAATAATAATACCCTCATATACCTAATTATTAAGTTCTTGTCAAAAAAAAAAACTAATTATTAAGTTAAACATCAAGTTTATGATTATATGCCATCTTGTATTAAAACTACTATTATGAATGAAATGAGTTAAGTTTGTTTCTGTAAAAAAAAAAAGTTAAACATCAATCGAAACCTAGTGATTATAGACATGTAGAATTATTTGTAATGTCTACCTTAAATTTATCACCATAATCAAAAGTATTATTAATATTATCGTTAATCCCTATCAAATACTTTCAAACCTGAAGATTTATACTCGCTCCGATCACTATTATAAGTAAAAATCAATTTTTTAGGTTCATTCAATAAATGTTGTATTTGGTCAATAATATAGACCAAATACATCATTTAATGAATGAACCTAAAAAGTTGATTGTTGCTTATGATAGTAACCAGAGAGAGTAATTCATAACGCCATTACTACTCAAGAAGCTTTTCATACCCAAAATAAAATCATACAAGTAAATAAAGGTTTTGTTGGTATAAAATTTGACATGGAAAAGATGTATATATGGTATAAAATTTGACATGGAAAAGATGTATATATGATAGGGTTGAATGAAAATTCCTACAAAGCACTTTACTATCCACGGGATTTTCCCAAAATCTAGTTGATACCATTATGAAATGTGTTAGATTTGTTTCTTTCTCCATTCTCAAAAATGGCAAACCTCGAATTACTTCAAACCTGAAGGAGAAATTATACAACGAGATACTATATCTCCTTACCTCTTCATAATATGTGCAAAAGTACTTTCTAGGGTTTAGCTAGTACATTTTAATAATATCTCCTTGCAACGAGATATTATGAACTGTGTTAGATTTGTTTCTTTCTCTATTCTCATAAATGGCAAACCCTCGAATTACTTCAAACCTGAAAGAGAAATTATACAACGAGATACTATATCTCCTTACCTTTTCATAATATCTCCTTACAACGAGATATTATGAATTGTGTTAGATTTGTTTCTTTCTCTATTCTCATAAATGGCAAACCCTCAAATTACTTCAAACCTAGAAGAGGAATTATTATACATCGAGATACTATATCTCCTTACCTTTTTTATAATATGTGCATAAGTACTTTCTAAGGTTTAGTTAGTATCTTTTCATAATATCTCCTTACAACGAGATATTATGAATTGTTTAATATTTGTTTTGTTGTTTAGACTTATTTTAAAAAGTGTGAATCACAAAAAAATAAATAAAAAAAAAATCATCGTATTGCTTTAGGCTTTAGCCAAGAATTTCCCGCTCCATAACTCATCTACATTTTGTATTGTACGGTTGATGTCAAAGAAGCTAAGTGATATCAAGATATTTTTAAGAGTTATCAAGAAGCACCGTGCGCTAGAAGATAAACCTCAACAAATTAGAGAGGTGTTTTAATGGAAATGTGAATCCAAAAATAAAGCATCAATTTCAAAGATGGATTCCCATCATGATTACAAATATAATTACTAGATTTCTTGGTCTACCATCTTTGAAATTGATAAACCTCAACAAATTACCCTTTGATATTTGTTGAGGGTAATTTTTGATTCCCATCATGAGAAAATTTAAAATATCAAGGGTGTAACTATTTGACTAAGAGAATTTGGAAGAAATTGAAATGGTCTACCATCTTTGAAATTGATAAACCTCAACAAATTACCCTTTGATATTTGTTGAGGGTAATTTTTGATTCCCATCATGAGAAAATTTAAAATATCAAGGGTGTAACTATTTGACTAAGAGAATTTGGAAGAAATTGAAAGGTTGAAAAGAGAAGTGCATTTCTTTTTTTTTTTTGGAAGAGGTTTTCTCATCGTATTGGTGACAAAAGCTATCCCTACATATGTTATAAGTTTCTTCCTTCTTCCTAAAGGTATTTGTGAGCAGCTAGAGATCAGAATACCCTATTTTTGCTCATGTGCATCACTGAAGAAGAAGCTACGAATCATATTTTCATGCAATGGAACTGGGCATTCAAATTTGGTTCGGATCCCACTTAGTATTAATTTTAAATCTTGCATAGAGTTAAGTTTTAAAGACTGGCTAAGCGACATGATAGAGAAACTATGATGAGGATAGTATAACCATTATAGCAACTATTATTGATAGCATTTTAATCATATTCTAGAAATTTTGTCAAAAAAAAATCATATTCTAGAAATAAAAATATTTATGAAGACAAAGATTTGCCCATTTTAGATTCAATCAGTCGAAATAATAACAAAAAGAAGACACAACGTAACAGGATAATATTCAAAGCAAAATGTGACGAAATATGATATACGGAGACGAAATCTGCTGAACACGTCGGAGCTTCCGTTCTGCTCAGGTTTTTTCGTTACTGTAAGTTAATTTGCAAACTGGGTTTGTGTTTTTTGTGGCTTTTCTGTGATTGTTACTTCTGGTTGCTGCGTTAAGTTTGCTTCGGATTTGTTGTTCTGTGCTGCGTTTTGTGCTTGTCTCGTCTTTGTTGTGTGAGTTGTTGATGGCTTCCACCACTCCACATCCGAGGGTAACAAAATCGTTTGCTCAAGCTCTAACCAATTCGTGCAACATTCCTAATTCACAGTTGCCTAAGCCTTGTTTGAAAGGTGAGCAACTCTCAAAAAGAATTTCTGAGGATGAAGTTTTGGCAGAAATCTTAGACTGTCAAAAGGTCCTTAACGGGAGGTTCACTCTTCCAAAGGGTTCTTCCCCGGTGCGTTTGCTGGACTTGAAGGAAATAATCTCAAAGTTTTGGCAAACTAAAGGTCCGTGGTCCATGGCTCCATTGGGTAAAGGTTACTTTGAATTTGTTTTTTCATCCTTAGATGATCTAAGTGCAGTTCGATCTATTGGTTCTTGGAATCTCTCACCGGGCTTCCTTCATACATTTGCTTGGACTGCTGACTTCAATCCTCACAAGGTGCAACAAACAATTGCTCAAACATGGATTCGCCTTCATGGTCTTTCTCGAGAATATTCGCGCAAAAAAACATTGTTTGAAATAGCAAGGGCTCTAGGAACTCCTTTGGCACTTGATGAGGCAACTAGCAAGAGAACTTTCAGTCATTATGCTAGAGTTCTAATAGAGGTCGATCTAACTTTAGAGTTGCGTGAAAGAATCCTAGTTGAAAGGATTGCAAGTATCAAATTCCCAAGGTGCAGCCTATTATTAAGCCTACTGCCTCAACTGTTGAGAAGGTTGATGCCGTGATCATACCGCCTTCAGGTACGCTAAACAAAGTTGCATATTACAATAAAACTGTTGTTGAAATAGACCCACTTATTGATGATATAATAAGGTCTAGAGAAGTTACAAATGTTATGTTTGTGGGTTTAAACCATGGGGAAGAGGTTCCTAATATCTCCGTTGGAGTGGTTAGTGAGAAACCTTTGCAGGTTGATGATTCGGTTATGGCTGAGACACAGAGGGAGGACCAACATCACAACAAATTTCCGAATATGCATATTGTTGGTCCTTGGTGTGATGCAATCACTGATATGGATTATATTCAAGATTTTCCTTCAAGTCAGGAGGACTTTGGTAGATCTATGGTGGTGACAAGCCCTGATTTGTCGAACTTTAGCTCAAATGTAATTCACGACATGCAAGTTCTAGGGCTGGTTCCTAATGATGCCCAACAAGTTACAGAATTTTTGAGTGATTCCTGGTCTAACATGGCTCAAAATGATGAGAGTGTTGATTTCGTTGGAAACACAAATCAAACATTTCAACTGGTGGTTCCGAGAAAGTCAAAAGGCAGGTTAAAGAAGCAGCAAACCGAGGCTAACAAAGGATTCAAGGTAGGTGCTTCGAACCGTACCCCGCGCTAGCTCGTTGGTATCTTGTCGTTCCTTATGCTTTTTATTTTTGTTCCTTTTGTTTTGGGTTTCTTGTTTTCCTTTTTTGTTGAGGGTTTTTGGCTTTAGTCCCCCTCTTTCTTTGTACTATTTTTTTTATAATATTATTAGATTAGGGTGTCACAGCAGGCTACCCCTCTGCACCCCGTCTTTTGTTTAAAAAAAATAAAATATAGCAGCTGCGACAACTTGGAAAATGCAAGGTTACATTAATGATGCCATATTTGATGCTTTTGATGTTAAACATGTTCATCTGGAACAAAACAAAGCAGCACACATTTTAGTTATAGATGTGTTAGAGTATACCTATAGAACTTGGGTTCAAACAACATATGATGAGAACCAGTCTATATTATAATATGGGTTAATTATGTTTCTAGTCCCTATAAAATAGCGAACTTGTAAGTTTAGTCCCTACTTAATTTTAATAGCATTTTTAGTCCATAATTTTGTTTTTCTGCACTGAGTATTAGTCCCTACTCAATTCAAATTTGTTTAATTTATGCTTAAACTCTTAAATTTTTGAACAATTTTTTGCAGACATGTTTAGAACATTACTAAAAGTTCGTCCGCAAAAAATTATTGCAAAATTTGATTTCTACATCCAGATTTTATTACTTTTTATCTTTAACTTTTGTCGTTTTAAAAAATTCATATTTAATTCATTTCATGTCAGAAAATTCTAAATTTTAGTAAACGAACCTTTCATAGTGTTCTAATCTTGTCTCAAAAAAATCGTTCAAAAATTTAAGAGTTTAAGGATAATTAATCAAACTTTATTTTAGCAGGGACTAAAATTATAAGTAATTTTTTTTTTATAGGGACTAAAAATGCTATTAAAATTAAGTAGGGACTAAACTTACAAGGTCGCTATTTTATAGGGACTAGAAACATAATTAACCCTTATAATATCTACTATTTTCTTCTTCAAAAAATAATATCTTCTATTTTGATTAAAAAAATATATAAATATTTTAATAGTTTTAGTAAATATTTTTTAAAGAGATGATTGGAGTCCTCGTGAGCTTAACTCAGTTGGTAAGGACATTGCATAATATATGCAAGGTCTGGGGTTCAAACCTCGGCCAACAAAAAAAAAAATACAGAGATGATTGGAGAAGAGAAAAATTTGACTAACAAGACTACACCATTCCACTATAAACTATAATAATTAATAACAATAATAATGAAATATTTATTAAAATCAACAATTTTAATTAGATTCTAGAATTAATAACAATAATAATGAAATATTTATTAAAATCAACAATTTTAATTAGATTCTAGAATGAGTACAGTGTAATTTTTTACTATAGATTCATCCACTACACAATAAAATTATTAATGGATTGAATTCAATTGTTCCAATTAATAATATCGATGAATCCAATTCATCTATTTTATTTAAATTCAATGTATCAATTTTTTTGAATGAAATCCAATACTTTAATGTTTTTTTAATAAAACATGTGTTTTATGGTAAAATACATAATTATATAATTTTCTATTTCTTTTATATTGTTTCTTATGATAAAAACAAGATAATATAATTTATGTATTTTTTATGATAAAAACATAATTATAAAAACCAATTTTGTAGAAAAATAGAATTATAAAAAATATTTAAAATACTCTGACATTTTGACCAACCCTTAATTTTGACCAAAATCTTAATGATGTTATAATATTTTAATGGGGAATTTGTCATTTTAGTCCCTGAATAGAAAATGAGTAGTCACTTTAGTCCCTGAATGCAGAGAAATTGCAAAACGGTTCCTGAATGTAGACTTTGTTGGTCAATTTCAGGGACTAAAGTGACTAACGGAGTCTACATTCAGGGACTAAATTGACTAACGGAGTCTGCATTCCGGGACTAAATTGACTAAAAGAGTCTACATTCAAGGACTATTTTGCAATTTATCTGCATTCAGGGACTAAATTGATGACTCTTTTCCTATTCAGAGACTAAAGTGACTAATTCCCCTATTTTAATTGATGTGAGAATGTCTATCTAGAGGACTATAATCATTTATAATTTTTAATTTTAAATGACTAAAAACACATGTTGTAAATTTCTCAAATATAAAAAAGGGTAATATATGTTTACCCCCTGTAATATAAATGGTTTCTGATTTTTATTTAAGATTCCAACCATATAAAATGAAGATTTTCCACAAGAGGAATGCTAGGGACCCATCTTTTCAACACTCTTTCTAACACCAACTTTTTTATTGGAGGAAATTAATGTATATCCCACTATTTTAAGTGAAACCCATTTTCAAAGTGTTAGACCCACCTTGATTTAAACCAATAAGACAGTGAGTGTTTGAGAGAGCGTTGAAAAAAGAGTTTTGCTAGCAGTAAATACTCATTGACCCCATTTGACTCATGTTATACGCTGATGTGGTACTTGACTGTGTATTTAGTTATTTTTTTTCATTTTTTTCATTCATTACATGTGTATATGTTTTGACATGTCACTATTTTATTAAAAAAAATAAAAATAAAACACCTTTACATATATATTTCTCTCTTTTTCAGATTTCTTTATTCATAAAAACCTTCATCCCTTATTATCTATCAAACCGGGAAAAAAACTCAAATGAATCTCTCGTTTTCTCTATCCATGGTCATCACTTTCTTCTCCCTGTTAATCACTTATTCATCGCCAAATTCTTTATCAAAGCTTCATCCCTTCCTCTCAAACCCATAAAACTATGGGCTTTCGAAGTTGGCTGGAGGGTTCAGTCACATAAATTGATGAGGGCATCTATAAAGGATTTCTGGACTTTTAGGATCGGTTTAGCCTTGTTTGTTTGGTCAATTTTTTCTAGAATAAAATCATCATGGAACTTCCATGAGATTAATACATGGTTCAGTGGCGAAGCCACGTGAGGACATGGGATGGCCATGGCCTCCCCATTGAAATAGACCGGGAATTACTAATTTTTTTCTAAAACATGTACTCATTTAATAATCATCTTCTTCTTCTCTCTACGACGCCCTCCTCCATTCCATCCATCACCTTCAGTTCACGCCGCGACGATTAGGTCCTCCATCACCGTCGAAGCTCACTCGTTTGTCTTCAACCATCTCTCTGTTCGTCTCCAGACTCCAGCTCTCCACAAACCCTACTTGTAACTTGTAATTGTAAGTTAATTTTTTCTATCTCCTGCTTCGATTTCCCTTCGATTTATTTTTTCCCTTCGATTTTCGAATCATATGTGGTTTGTTGTTGTTTTTGTTGTTTGGTAATGAATTTGGTATTTTGATTTGGTTTCACCTAAATTTCTCCATAACCCTAATTAACCTTTTTTCTGTACTGTGTTGAAGGAAAGAGAAAATCGAATATAAATTGGTAGAAATTGAATCTGTCAAATGTGTTATTTGATTTTGAAACTAGTTGAAAATTTGAAATCGATTACAAACTAAACAACAATGTAAAAATAAATTGAAACTTGAAATTGGGTTGATTTTGGAACTGTTTCACTAAACCATGTAAATTGGTTGAAATTGCTTCATTAAGAGTCTTAGTATTATGATTGCAGTATCCACAAATCAAAAGGATGCCGGCCATATGTAGTGTGTATCTAAAATAGGGTCGTTATCAAATGCAATTAGAAAATTGTCACTTGTTCGGTATCGAGAATCATCCAAGGCGGTTTCAACACACTTGGGTTAGCATGTTTCCTTCGTGGCTAGAATATTCAACGCCAGAGGATGCTACATATTGCTTATGATGTTATCTCTTTAGCAAAAAACCAAGTGGACGTCCCGGGTCACATGTATTCATTTATATGCAGTTTAATTTTTTGATGATCCACTTTATGTATTACGTAGTTTAAATTTTTGATGATCTATTTATATTTATACAACTTAAATGTGTTGTATACAATATGACTTATATATTTTTAGTTTATTTTGATGGCGGTCATCTCAAACTTTTTTGTATGGTTCCGTCACTGACAGGGTTCAAGATCATTTTCGATGGATTTGGGACGGCAGTGGGTGAGCTCAATGTGTTTTATGGGGGATTAGGGATAGTTGTGTAGGTTGGTGAACTCAGGGAATGAGATGGTGAACCGTACTACTTGTAATCGCTAGAGCAGAACTCATCGTGTTTTATGTTCTCTCCTGATGAAGTGATTGAATGGGAATGGAAACGGAAAAGAGACAACAAAACAAAATACAGAGGTAATCATGTGTATAAGTTGGTTACCGAGTGGTTATCTCCTTCCATATCTCACATTCTCGGCCTCTCTCTTGTCCATCACCATAGCCATCGATCGATATCATCTCTATAATGGATAATGCATTACAACATTACGCTCGAAGCTGAAAAATACTTCCTCCGGTCCTTATTATAAGAAAAAGTTGACTTTTTAGGTTCATAGAATAATTAATGTATCTTATTATAAATATAGACTAGATACATCACTTACACAATGAACTAAAAAAGTCAATTGTTTCTTATAATAAGGACCGGAGGGAGTGCTTTTATTTTTTATTAAAAAAAATTATCCACTACGGAGATGGGATGGGGCGGGTATACCCGAACCCGTCGGGAACAGGGATGATATTTCATTTGTCATCCTCGTTTGGGGGGGGGGGGGGGATGAAAGACAGACTTCCAACGAAACTCAACCTCCAAAGGCGCGATATTCTTCAGGCCGCAGACACTTTGTGCGTTTCGGGTTGCGGCAACGACGAGTCTACATCACATTTGTTCCTTCATTGCGTTGTTTTTGGCTCGTTATGGCAGCATATTAGGTCTTGAATTGGCGTGTGTGGTGCAGATACTCAAAATATTAGTGACCATTTTCATCAATTTATTCATTATACAGGTCATTCAAAGGCGCGACGATCGTTCCTTCAACTACTCTGGCTCCTTTGTGTTTGGCTGGTGTGAAATGAAAGAAACAATAGATTGTTCAATAACATTGAAACACCTGTTGATAAGCTCTTAGAAAAAGTGAAATATCATTCTTTGTGGTGGTTAAAGGCCAATAAAACCACTTTTGTGTACGGTTCTCAGAATTGGTGGTCGAACCCTTTATCTTGTGTGGGTATCGACTGACCTTGTTTTTGTAATTAAACTTTGTGACTGGTCATTTTCCGGGTTGGTCCCTCTGGTACACCTTTTGCACTGAGGGGTCTTCAACGCCGTTGTTAATATATTCCATTTTGATTTTTTCAAAAAAAAATTCTCATCCCCATTGAATATGGGTAGAATAACTGGTAAGTATTTGAGCGTACGGAATGGAGACGGGGAAGGTAAAACTCGTCCACATCCCGCACATTGCCATGCCTACTTAAATACATGTAAAACAAAACAAACAAACAAAAAAACTAAAAACGTGAAATATATAGATAGATATCGTTCGTTAATAGAAAATAGAGTTAAAAAAACAAAAGATAGAAAATAGAGTTAAAAAAACAAAAGCAACGAAGCGAGTTTGTTTATAGAGAAGCGCAAAAGAAAACATCGCTGAGCTGTGAAATCAACTCAGTTTAGTTCTTTTTTTCAATCTTCTCAATCAATCAGGTTCGTTCCTTCGTTTCTCTCACGCTATTCTTTTATTATTCCTCTCTCTCAATTATCGATCTCTTTCCCCTTTCCTCTTCTAGGGTTTCTGTTTTTCTAATTAAATACCTCACCCTAATTCATAATTTACCTTTATCTCTCTCTAATTGAAAATTTTATTTTAATTTATTTAATTAATATTTAAACGAACTCTCTAGTATCTTCTGTGATTCCTTTGTTTTTCCGTACGCGTTGAAGTTCTACGATTAGATCGCGGTGCTTTTTGTTGAATCGGTGTGATTAAGTGTTTTTTTTTGACCTAAACGCGATCTTATTCTTGTTTATCATGATTAATCATTCTTATCCATGTCGATTCTTTGATATCATTATTCATTATGGGACAAAATTAGCTGGTTTAAGTTTAATGTGTAACCTAGCTAGTTTTTTTTTATTGAGCTTGTGAATATTTGTTGCTTTTGAAAAAGGTTCTGTTTGATTGCAAAAGCTACGAAGCTGTTTGGTATCACGTTGGTTTGTTGTCTCGAAATCACGATGAGCTACTTTTTTTTTTTTTTTTTTAAGGGTTTGTAAAGTTTGGCAAAGAATTGTTCTATCCAGAAATCGAACTCAAACTCAGGTGAGCTACTGTGATTTTGCAAAAGCTATGTAGGGTTGCTTTTGCAAAATCGCGGTGACTTACGATGATTTTGGCAAACCCGCAGTGATACTAAACATACAATTTTTTGTTGGATTAATGAACTAGATAGGGATGGGCTTGATTGGTATTTTTTGTTGTTCTTATTCGAAGGAAGTTGTAGATGTTGTTTTTGCTTGGATAGTTATGTAGTCTGTGATATGAAGTGTTCTAATGCTGGTTGATGTTGTTTTTGTAGGAATATGATTAAACTATTTAAAGTAAAGGAAAAGCAAAGAGAACAAGCTGAAAATGCCAGTAATGGAGTACCTGTTAAGAAGCAAAGTGCTGGCGAGTTGCGTCTTCACAAAGGTTACCTTCTTATTAAATTGTTTACTTTTTTTGTGTTTCATTGTGTTAAATTTGTGTGGCACTTCCCCCTACCCATGGCCAGAATACTTGAATCGAGAGGGAAAGGTGAACAATAAAGGTTTAGTGCTAATGTGTAGTTGCCATAGCAGGAATTTTTTGGGGGCTTTGTTGTTTGGGCCTTGGAGTGTGACTGGAGAGGATGCCAGCGAGAATGAAATCCAGAAATAAATTACACAAATATCTTGGCTGTTTCATTTGACTACCGAAGATATATGTTTTGGTTTGCTGCTTTACATTCTAGAAGTTTTTACTTGATATAGGATGAAAATGAAAAGCATAATCTACATAATGTAGTTAGGTTTTGAACAGAACATTTTTGTTTTTTTTTTCACACTGAATGTCATACAGCTTGCATTTTGTAATATTGCAGCTGCTCCCACAATCATCTCCTGCAATTGTGGTCTCTTCTCTAGTGAACGACCAGTCTTCAGTAAACTCTGGATATTTAATGATTGGCCCATTCTCTTCCTCCTTTATTTTTCATCGAGTCTTAATCGCTGTCTATCTCTCTATTTCCTTTTCATCCCTATTTATATATTTCTTTCTTTGTGACTCTGTCCTCATTGTTAATTGATTCAAGAGCTGCTAACAATGATACTTTTGGTGAATTTAATTTCTTGCAATATGTTTCTAGTTTATCGCTCTTGAAAGTTATTAGTTCTTTTTCTATTTTGTTAATTCTGCAGTTTTTGTGTGTGTGTGTATATTATACTCCTATGAAAACCTCCATGCTTCTACTATAAGCTGCAATGTCATCTGCCATACTCTTATGGTGGATTTTAGGCTTGCGCCATGTACCACCATCATCCTCTAATAACATTGCATAAAATGAGTAAAATTGGACAAAGGTAGATGTATGTTGTTTTATTATTTTTTCGGATGAGACGCAGAAAGAAACAAGGTAGAGATAAGTGAATGGAAAACCTTGAGATTGTGGTAGTAAGAATGATCTAGGAGTTGAATTAGCAAGGTTGCATTGTTTTCCGTGAAAATTTACTGTAGGCTCTCCTGCTTTGAGGAGGACAGGGACCAGATAGTTTATTGTTGAATGATTTTTAATTTAAATATTGTGTATTCTCACGGTATATTATGACAAAAGAAAATTGTAGAAGCAAATAATGATTCCTATATTTGATTTTCTTCTGTTCTGGTGGCCGTGAAGTGTGAATGCTCTTATGCTTGGAGTGCCTATACTTGTTAAGTGATAACCTTGGGGGTGAGAAAACCATGTGATTGTTCTTTTTCTTTCTTGGGCGGCTGTATATTCTCCCAGTATATTTAATGAAGGCTTTTTATCTTGAGAATTGGAGTTTATTCTCAATAACATCCTTAGTAATTTTATTAGTGATTTTTCATGAAAAGAAACTTCTTTAGTGGATAAACAAGTAATTCATCTGACCATTAGTCAGCTTAAACATGTAGACTGCTATCCTGTGAAGAGTTACAAGCTCACTAGGTGAACTAAGATATCATTTCTCAAGCTGTACTGTTTTTAGCTGCTGTTCTGAGACATTTCTTATGTCGTTTTTCAATCTTTGTCTATAGTTTCCGCCACTTTATTTTGTTATACAAGTCTTTTCACAGTGAATGTTTCTTTCAGATATAAGTGAGCTGAATCTACCAAAGTCTTGCACCATGCAATTTCCCAATGGCAAAGATGACCTGATGAACTTCGAAGTTTTGATTCGACCCGATGATGGATATTACTTGTAAGGAAGTTTCCACTTTATCTTTTTGTTATTTTCTACCTGTAGCCTAACTTTAAAATTGATTCTTGTTTTTAAGGCCTTGATGTCCCTATGCTGTCTTTATATCATGTTATTTGTTTGGTTTGCTTTCATCTTTAAATGCTAAATTAAATGTATAATCTGGTAGTAAGACCTACACGTCACCCTCAAAATGACGAAAAAACAGAAAATCTTGTTAACCACCTCTATGCTGTTTTTTGTTACAGAGGAGGTGCATTTTTGTTTTCCTTCAATGTGTCTCCCATCTATCCACATGAAGCACCCAAGGTGAAGTGCAAGACAAAGGTAGGATCAACTTCGTTATGTATTTAACTACAATTCATGCTTCTGGGTGTCTGCCTTGTTTTCATATTCTGTTTTAATGTAGTAACTTTATTTGTATCATTATGTGTATATGCAGGTCTACCATCCAAATATTGACTTGGAAGGAAATGTGTGTCTCAACATCTTAAGAGAAGACTGGAAACCTGTCCTTAATATAAACACTGTCATCTATGGCTTGTATCATCTCTTCACGGTATGGCTCTGTTTTTTAACATATCAGGGTTTTGATATTTGAACGGGGATACTTGAAATTTATGGACTCTAATCTGTTACTTATTGTGTGCAGGAGCCAAATTACGAGGATCCCCTGAATCATGATGCCGCTGCTGTCTTGAGAGATAATCCAAAGATGTTTGAATCTAATGTGAGGAGGGCAATGTCTGGTGGGTATGTGGGACAAACCTTCTTCCCCCGCTGTATGTAAACCATGCTCAACAACTTCCATGCCCCTTTTGAAATATATTATCAATGCCCATGGTTTGTAAAATTTATTTCAAGAAAATTGCATTTTACTTTCGTCAGTATGTTATTTTTCTTGGTGGAGGAGCATCAGGATAGTTCCTTAGACCACCAAACGCATCTAAAAGCCAAACAATTGGAATGTTGATGTAACTTATGTGCTTTATGGAATGTTGACGTACTATTCTAAACAATCAGAAAATGGGTTCAGCGGTCGATATTTGTGTTGTCTCTTCGCATTTTATGTTGATTCTTGTCTGTTACTTTCATTATCATATCCATACTCCCCCAAAACACGTAATGCTTTCATTCTAATTGAGAAGCCAATAAGCAAAAACATAACAGCCACACACAATTTGTGTACTTCGTTAGCCTTTTATTTTTTAACAAGTGCTCGAGTTCTGATGTCTAACTTTAAAAAACCAGCTATTCACTTTTGTGGAATAGTTAATAATCTCCAAGCTTCATTTAAACTGTGATTTCGAGTTCTTTAAACTGAAAACAGTCAGCATAATGTTCTTCTCAGGCCAGTGTGTCTTTTGAGAGATTCTAAGGTGCTACTGTAAAATTTAGTTAATGTGTAGTACTGTGTACAATTGATAAAAAGCAGAATGATGCTGCCAAATAACTGTATGACCGAAACATTCATCACTGTCCTCCCCTCCATTTTAATAACATCAAACTCTCGTTGGTGAAAGGAGACAAAAACCGAAGTTATCATTTGTCTTTTCAATATTTTCTTTCCCAACGGAATAATTTGCAAACTTCTGCCTTGCTTTGATGCGAGTTTTGTGCCTCCATCAGTTCATTGAAGCTCATTTGGTAGTGCCACTCTGTTTGATGCCTTTTGTTTTAGCAGAAGATTAACATTGTTAAAGTACAAGGGAAGAGCGTGCACTTAAATGCAAAAATAAGGGAGGTCAGTATCAATCTAAAAAGTAGAGGTATTTATGATGTTTAAATAGACCTTAGGAGAGGTCGTGTAAATTTCCCTTTTGAAATGTTTGGTATTAAATACTCCCTCCGTCCCAAAATATAAGCAAAAATGAGTCTATGATAGTTGACGTATTTGGTACAAATTTTGAACCAAATACATTAACTTTCGTTGACCAATTTTTGCATAAATTTTGAGACGGAGGGAGTACACGATTTTGTGGATATGCTGTACCTCTTTTTTTTGGATCTACTAATTAAATGTCAACTATCCTTATTAAAAAAAAAATGTCAACTATCCTTATAACTGAAAAAAAAATCCTAATGACATTATTTTGATATATATTTGATTAGGGCATTATTGTCAATCCTTGTATAGTTTTATATGACAACAAAATATGAGCATAACATGAAATTCGGGTGTAGGCATGGCAATGGGGCGGGGTGGGGACGAGTTTTGCCTTCCCCGTCCCCATACCCGATTCTTATATACTTACCCGTTACCCTACCCATACCCAACGGGGATGAGAAATTGAATCTCATCCCCGTCCCCGATGGGTTCGGGTATTCCCGACCCATCCCCGTCCCCGCATTGAATAATTTTTTTTAATAAAAAATAGAAGTTTTTTTGCATCCCCAAGAGCAACGTTGTAATACATTATCAAACAATACGCTTACTTTAACATTTGTTAGACGAAATGATTTAGTTGATCCTTTAAATACCAATGGTAGTTTTATTAACATGACAATTATCAAACAAAATAACATGACATATCAACATATATTTTTTTACATTTGGGACGGGTTTGGGTATGGGTTCGGGGTGGGTACCTATATACCCGTTACCCGTCCCATACCCGTGTTTTGAAATCGGGGAAAACTCATACCCAAACCCAGTCAAAACGGGGAAAACCCGTCAAATTGGGTTTGGTTCGGGCGGGTAACCACGGGTATGGGTTTTGTTGCCATGCCTATTCGGGTGACATAAACTACAAAAACGAAATCATTTTTTTACATTTGGGACGGGTTTGGGTATGGGTTCGGGGTGGGTACCTATATACCCGTTACCCGTCCCATACCCGTGTTTTGAAATCGGGGAAAACTCATACCCAAACCCAGTCAAAACGGGGAAAACCCGTCAAATTGGGTTTGGTTCGGGCGGGTAACCACGGGTATGGGTTTTGTTGCCATGCCTATTCGGGTGACATAAACTACAAAAACGAAATCAACTTGCTTTAAAATGCAACAGGTAAAAGACAAATTACACATAACAGAAGACAAAACACCAGCATTTTTTTTTTTTTTTTGACTTACCATGTTATTGGTACAAAATTTCCACATTTTGTTTAGCGGTAACTAATCTCCGTCGGAAAACCTGTAGGGTATATAAGGTGGGTTCTCCCCTCCCAAGCAAAACAGCAAATATGTAGAAACCAAATAAAAGGTAACATTCATCAAATCAATTTTGGGTGCTCTTATCTTGATACAAGTCAATTTGGCCTAAGCAAATATAAGACAATTCAATAAAGCAACTAATGGTCTAAAATCAGTCATCTGAGCAATAAGTTCAAAGTATATGGGACTTCTGAGCATTTTCTTGTTCTTTTATCAGAAGATTAACATTGTTAAAGTACAAGGGAAGAGCGTGTCACTTAAATGCAAAAATAAGGGAGGTCAGTGTCAATCTAAAAAGTAGAGGTATTTATGATGTTTAAATAGACCTTAGGAGAGGTCGTGTAAATTTCCCTTTTGAAATGTTTGGTATTAAATATGTCCGATCCGTTTGGCTACATTTGCCATCTCAAGTATAAGCAATTGTTCAGAACGAGTTCATTTATCAGCCTCACCTCATGATGGAACCATATACTCTTCAAGTAAAAGAAAATGAGGCCCTGCAAATGTTTCATGTTTACTGCCGAAGATTTGAACTCCATTTAGGACCGAAGTCACAAGCAGACAGAGTTAAAAGGGCTCCGTTCACGCAAACTACTCTTCTTAGTTAACTGTCTCACATCATCTCCTCTTCTTTCAGGGTTTGCATTCTAGCATTTTCGCGGTCCTTCTTAAATACATAATACAATGGCGTGTAACACAAGCAACACAATCCAAATGGAATTGCCATCATTGAAAGAAGACCCTTTGACAAGGCAAGAGCCTCAGCTGAAGATCCTTTGATAGGATCAACAGATTTAGAATTGTAGCCAAACATTTTCTCTGCAAGAATGCCAACCAAAGGTGCTGCAACAGAAGAGAACGAGCCTTCAAAAGCTCTATCAAATGCATAAATCATTGTCCTGTGTTTGACTGGGACTACCTCAGAAAACATCGGTGCATTTGCAGCCGTACCATTCCAGCTTATAGTTAGTCCCATAAAAAAGAGTGTGATCGAAAAGGTAAGAAAACTAGTTACTGATTGAGGTATCACTCTAAGAAGAAACCATGAGAATGGAATGCCCATAAAGGCACTAAATTGCGCGCACATGATTCGACCTGAATATGGATAGATTTGTGTCAGTTGATCAGCTATTGACCCTCCTATCAAGGATCCCATTGCACATCCAATAGCAAAAAGACTTAGGAGGGTTGCTGAAGTATTATTATCAAAACCTGCATGGTGAGCAAATTCATTGTGTCAAGCAAGTAGGTAAAAGGATTCATATTACAGCACATTTTAGAATCATTACTCCTTTCATAAAATTTGAAGAAGTAATGTAGATTATTACACCATTTCTACTACTTGGTTCCAATATTTTAAAAATCGGACCGAACCAGCCGGTTCAGTCGGTTAAGCCAGAAATCGGCTAGTTTGCTGGTTGGTTTGATTTAGATTTTCATTTTTTACATTTTTAATGTTTTTTACTTTATTTATTTGTCATCCGATTCAATAATGGTTGACCCGATTGAGCCATAATCTGGAGATCTCTCTAATTGGATGTCCAGTTTAGTTTTTAACGCACTGCTTGGTTCTCATG
This sequence comes from Medicago sativa, assembly GCF_051527215.1. Taxonomy (NCBI): domain Eukaryota; kingdom Viridiplantae; phylum Streptophyta; class Magnoliopsida; order Fabales; family Fabaceae; genus Medicago; species Medicago sativa. The sequence goes on from NC_140753.1 coordinate 10,673,969, forward strand.
TGTGTTCTTACACATTCAAACCTGTTCTTGTATTTTGTTACATTTGAGTATGACAAATGACCTTGTACAATTATATAATCTACTTAAAGTAAGTTAAAAACCCAAGTTGGATGCTATTGTTGGAGTGAAAAGTAGTTGGCACTCTCAAATCTCATGTGGTATCTTTGGACGACAAGAAAGGTTAAGAACCAAAGTTGAGTTCTTGCAATAACGGTGCTGCTGGTAATCTTAGAATACAATTATGCAAAGTTGTATTAGCATTTTAATACAGAGAAGAAAGCTTCATGCTCACCAATTAGTTCGAACCACATTGTGAAGAAGACCATGGCAGTCCATGGTAGTGACCCAATAATGCCCTGTAAGACAATTACTTGGAATGTTTGAACTTTGATGACAGATTTAGTGGCTGCCCAAGAGTACCTCCAAGTTGATGTCACACTAGCATTGCCATTATAGATAGAATCATCCCTGCTGACACACAAAGCTGATTTACAAACAATTACATACCAAAGACATATGAAAGCATTCAGTTATTTGTCAGTTAGTCATGAGGATTTAAACAATATAACAGTTTGAAGGCATTTATTTACTTGGAGGTCGACAAAATGTCGTGCTAAATTTCAGCATTCATTCGGTCAAAATAAATCAAAAACTGAATGGCTAAATAAATCAAAAACAATTTAAACTACTGATCAAAATCAGATGGTTGTGATCTTCCTACAGCCACTATTTGACTACAAAGAATCTATTTCCCTAAATTTCTGATCCCGGTTCCATGTAGTTTAATTCACTAGGTCATCAACTCAACACCATCCGATCAAGCACAAAATTTGAGCCTTTATCAAACGGTATTGAGCTGCTGACTCAATGAATGTAGGAGATCGCTCTCTACGAGGAATCTGTTTACCTAAATTTCACATGAGTAATGTATGATGTAGAATGTTGTTCCTTACCTTTCGGAATTCTCACTAGCATCTTGAATGGGAGAAAATCTTTTTCTTGGATCATCCACGTATAGTAAAACAAGGATTCCAATAAATGCACTCAAACTTGCCATCAAAACAAAGGCACATCTCCATCCATCTATTCCCCAAAACTTCTGACCAGCCATGACAGTAGCCATAACACCACCTCCAATTCCGCCTACAGTACCAATAAAACTTACTACTCCAAATCCAACTCCTCTAACTCCTTCCCTATAACTATCAGCAATGAATGACTGCAATGCTGGAATCACAATTGCCAAACCAAATCCATTTATAGCTCTCCAAAACGCAACTTGCTTAAAATCGTGGCAAGCGCTAACAGCAGCTGTAGATAAGGCCCAGCAGAATGTTCCCATAGCAAGTATTGTTGGTCTATCATAGTTAATAACAAGTATACCAGCTAGTGGTGATGATAGTCCTTGAACAAAGTTCCTTATGAATGTGAGGTAACCTAAATCAGACGGGCCTGCATTGAATGCTTCACTAACTTCTTTGTAGACTGCTGGAAGAAGATTTTCATCGGCACGCTCCATTATAGCAGCCAGGTTGATAAGAATGAGTGAAAGAGATACGCCAAAAATCTGTATTGTTGTTCTGTGGAAAATAAAATATCACGATGAGCCCATAAAATGCAATTCATTATATATGTATGATCAAAATGAATTGAAAGAAGTAAGTAAAAGGAAGAAAATCATACAAAGTTTGGTATAGAATGACACAAGTTTATGACCTCATTTTTCTCAATATCAAAGAACTAAAAGCTTTCTAATGAAAATTCCAAATCAAAGCATATATTTAACCCTTTAAAATTTTATTCTAAGTTGTTTATTATGCTAATGATCAAGGTTACTAATGCAATCTCAATCTTCTTATAAGAGTTTTGTGCAAGAATTTACTCCGTGTAACTGATGCTTGGAGAAAGAGCGAGCATTCTTGCAAAAAGAATTTACTTGCAAGTTTGTCAAAACTCCAGTTTTGTGCATGTTTGAATTGACGATAGTTAGACAAAATCACGGTGAATCACCGTAATTTCAACAAAAACTAAATCTTGGAGCTTCAATAAAGTCAGTGTTACCGTCATTTCGTCAAACTCGGCGTAATTCTAAACGCTCACTTGTATGTTGGCCTATAGTTTTTGCATAAAAAAATTATTATGATTAATTAAACAAGAAAAAAAGCGAAAATCTATTTTAAAAACCTTTGGAAAATTCTCTAAGTGTGTTTGGATGAGGTAATTTGGAAATTTTAAAGAATTTAAAATTCTAGGCAATTTACCTCAGAGTATTTGAATTCCCTCATAACATTACATTTCCTCAACATTACATTACATTCCTTCATCCAAACAATGGAATTCACCTCAAAGTATTTGAATTTCCTCATAACATTACATTCCCTCAAAACATTCTCCCATCCAAACACACTCTAAGTCTAAAAGTTAGTTATATCAGAATAGCATCCATGAATATTCTTCTAACTAAATAACAGAACAGAATCAGGTCTGAATTAGAAACATAAACGTGTTTGTTATACAAAGAAAGAAAGAAACGTAAGGAGTACTCACTTCATCTTCATGGTTTGAGAATGCGTGGAAGTGGAAAACGATGATTTGGATTTGGGTAGAAGAATAGATGTTGTGCTATGTTTTTGGGTTCGAAAGAGTCCCATGATAAGACAAGACAATCGAACATCCAAAGCAAGAGAAACTCACAAACGCCACCAAATCAGCGTCCTTCGCGGATCTCACGCAATTAACTAACAACAAATATTATAACTTACTTATTTTGTAACTCTTACAATACAATATTATAACTGTGTCCGAATTAAACAAGAGAAAGGTCATTAGATAAATCAAACCGTCCAAGAGATTATTCTTAGATTAAACAATGAATTTACTATCATTGAAGGTTCGCTTAATTGACCCAAGATCATTTAGATGAGATTGTATGTGTTTTTGTTTAACTTAATTAAGGTTATGAGTTCGAAATGAGCACTCGAGATGTGACATTTAAACTTTGAAGGATAGTTGTTGCCCATTTGAACCGCTTGAAGGATTAATCTATGTAGTTGCGTGCAATGATAAATAGTTGATTTATTGGTAAAGTTGTGCGTTCAACTTTCGCTGTTAATGTAAAGATTTTTTTATGGTTCTGACCCTAATCTTTAGGCCTCGTTCCGACTTTAATGAGCATCAAAGTCCAACTCATATAAATTTCTTTTATTAAAAAAAAAAAAAACAATGAAGTTGTGTATCATGTCTTATTTGATTTTTGTGATATGAACATATAAATAAAATGTAAATGAATGTTCATCGGATCAACGTGGATTATACGTTATTGACATTCCATCTCGTCTCATCTTTTATTGGCTCCTTGTTACAATCGTTATGGAAACGTGGAACCTTTTACTTACGTTAGTGTCTGCTCTAAAGTTTTAATTTTTTTTTTGTTGGGTACGAAATGTTTCTATTTAATTTTTTATATAAATAAGTTACGCAAACAAAAGAAACAAGGAAAAACTAAAACATCAAAAAAGGGTAAAGAGCTCTTATCAACTAACAAGTTAAGAAGAAAGTTTTAAAGTTACCAGCAACGAAGAAAGTTTTAAGACCATTAGTCATATTCAACCCAAACTTAGCAAAATCACTCACACAACATATGGAGACACGGTGAATTCTCCCAAACTTAGCAAAATCACTCACACAACATATGGAGACACGGTGAATTCTGCACTTCTCCCATCAAAAATTTCCCGTTGCCAACCAAACTTCCGAAAATACCCCTGTCTGATTTAAGTCACGCAGAGTTTTATAATCTACATGAGTTAACTCACGTAGAGTTTATAACCTATTTGAGTTAACTCACACAACGTGACATAAGTCACGCAGAGGTAGTTTCGGAAGTTTGGTTGGGAACGAGCAATTTTTTATGGGAGAAGAGCAGAATTCTAGACGTTTTGAAACTTGCAACTCATAAGCCCAACAAGAAAACCATAAATATGAGATTAAGGGTGCTCTTACCACACTTCATTTCACTGTAAGTTCGAGTTCAAAATCTGATTAGACAATCACGATCTCTTCAAACCATGATGCAAAGCTAGATTTAGACCCATGTGAACTACCCAAAGCACATCCAAAATAATGGAGCACACAATGACATTAAAAGAAAATTCAAAAAATGAAACTCCCATTTGAGTTACAAATAACTTCATCACAAGTTGCACGATCATCGTAGACCATAGTCAGTAATTACACTATGACCTTTGTTTGATTTTCTTCGATGTCAATTTAAATGAGTTATTTTAACTATTTTTTAAAATTAATTGCACTATGACTATTGACTTTCACCCACCTATGTTAGACGTCTCCCACACACTACTATGTTTTCTCTAAGAATAAATGCCATCATGAGACAACAATCGGAGACTCAAAGCATAAGAATACCATGCAATTGAGAATGAAAAACCACTCCTTGCACCAAAATAGAAACATTGCTAATCACTTTCACATAATGCCTCTCATATTATTAAGAATTAAAGGTTGGTCATCATGCAACAAAAATTTATTAAGAAGTGCATTCCAGCTATTGACCTCCAAACACTAGACCCCAACAGACTATCCTCAAGAATGTGGATTAAAAACCCACCACTGCAACCACATGATGGATATCTTGGGTCAACTACCATGTCCCTAACGAGTATGTTGATCATTAGTAATTAGGAATACATCTCAGTCTCTCTGGCCCTGAGCATTTCCAAATTATGCACGGTGTAAAAAATATTGAATTGAACCCTAAAATCATTATGAAGTCTTAAAATTATTTATCTATTACTTTTTATTTATCTACTATGATGATGCTTTTTTTTCCAGTTTATTTTATCATAAAGTATAGTTTACCGTGTACAGTGTACTACGCACACTCTGTATAAATTGAATCCTAAAATCATTTTGAAGTCTTCAAATTATTTATCTATTATGATCATTGATATTTCCTGTTCAACTTTTTTTTTTTTATCATAAACTATAACTCACCGTAAACGAAAGTTTAAGGTTAAAAATATGAGCTTAAATTTCTTTTTAAAAATATGAGAGTGTATGATGTGAATGAAGAAAAAATATGAAAGAGTATCTTTAAAATATAGATATCATATGTAACATTGTTTATCTTTAACTTTCTTTTACTTTTTATCTTCAATAACTTACACACATTTAAATAATACATGCAAAAATTAAAAGGCAGTATTAGACATCAAAATTTTGATATAAAAAAAATCAATTTTCATTTAAAAATATTGAAAACTTATATGAATAGGTCAGATAGATGTAACCCGACAAAAATCTTTTAAATTTGATAGATAGCAACAAGAAATAAATGGATCTGAAAACCCAAAAAGCTTTTAGGGTTTTTCTTTTTCCACCCTCCTCACTTCTTACACACCCTCCAAAATTCTCAAAATACCCATGTTCGTATTATATAATTCGAACTTAATTTTGAAGATTTTCAGATTATACAATATAATTTGTGTTTTACCAGCTTTTTCAGAACAAATGCATAAATGACATAAAATGAAAATGACATAAATTTAAAGAGACATAGTATATAGTTTAGAGGAAAATGAACACGTTTTATTATTTGATCAATAATTCATAATACATTTACATTAACATATCACTTATTACAACATAATATTAGACATTTAAAGTTAAATTGTGGTACAAGAAGATGGAGGGAGGAGGAGGGAAAGGTTTCTCAACCCTCTCGCACATCCTCACGAGGGAGAAAATGGGAATACAAATGACGAAGTGAGAGATTTTGTTGAGCAAACCCAAATTCAGACGGAGGGTGCAAATTTGCAAAGCGGCACATTCCTTAGATCCCTTTTCTCTTCTCTCTTGCGCAATTCTCTCTCTTTGTTTCAATCTTAAAACTTATCAAATGATTTTCTAACCCTAAATTGTGAAGACTACTATTCTTTTATATCCACGTGAATTGAGTTTGGTTTACTTAACTCTTATTGGGTTAGTAACTATTCTTCCTCATAAAGATAACACTATATATTTATTTCACTTAACACACCCCCCTCCCCCCCAACTCATACACCACTATTTTTTTAATTCCACAAAATTATTATCTTTCAATAAATTCACATAAATACCTTCAATCTCAAATTACCAAAATACCTTTTACTCCTCAATCTCTAATGAAAACTAACTAACCCAACAATTAAACCATCAAATAAACAGTTAAAATAATAATAACCTAAAAATTGAGATGTTACGGAGCTTAATAATTTTAATAATTTTTTAAGTTTTAACCATTAAATTTTTTCTTCAAAAAAGGGACAGTTGGATCACGTAAGACTATTGCATCTTACAGTAAACTATCAACACCTAATATTTTTTTACTTTTTTTCATCTTCTTTCATCTCCTCTTTTCATCTTCATATGCATCCATAAAAAGCTCTAAAAAAATACTCTACATCCGTCACGATGGCATTTTTTTTGTAGTGTCGGATGGCATTTGACGCTATTAATTGAAGTTACAAATTAATTTTTTTTTTATCACTGAGCTAACATCATACAAGAGATTAATTTAGTATCAATCAATTCAGTTACAAAAATCAAACTTACCTAATAGTGTTTGAATGAGAAATGGTTCAAGTGATTTAATATTCTCTTTATTTCTCAAAGAAAAATGCTATGTCCAGCGAATTAAATTTCACGATTTTATCCCGATATGTATATTTGTACTGCATATCATCATTGCCACCTGAATTCCACCAATTCCGCCTTTTATTCAGCTCAACAATTATAACTAGGAAACATGTTTCGTGAGTGCTCGTGAGGAATTATGTCGCGATGAATAGCATCGCTGTTTCTCAAAATACATGAAGAATTTCATTTATGAGAGAGTTAGACAACATGTATAATCTTGATGAAATCTATTTTTTAAAAATATTTTAAAACATAGATACCATCGATATCTTAATCAATCACTCCTATCTCATAAATATAAAACTCTCCATTTTTTTTTAAAATGAATAGAATCTTAAGTGGGTTTAAGTCTCTTTCTAGATAATGAAAATCTTAAATTCAAATCTAATTATAAGAATACAACATCATTCACTATTTTGAAAGAAAGTTTACCCGATTTTAGTTGGATGCAGAAGATATTTTAGTATCATATTGACATTATAAAATTTGTTCAAATTGTTAAAATATAGGATAAAACAAGCTACAAAACATGACCCATTTTTCTTAAAAAAAAAACCATGACCCATTTTCCTGTAAAAAAATAAACCCCGTATAGTCAACCTTATTACAAATACATTTAGTTTTCATAAACTCAAGTTGAATCAGTCAGTAGTACATGGAAACCATAACATAAGAGCATCTCATGTGTAAGTGTAACATAACACCGTACTAGCATGAAAATAATTATAAAATGGTGCTACAGCCTTAAGCGACACGTCAAACATGGTCCCCTCCAAAAAACACCTATACCCACGCACGCTGTTCCTTTCAATTCTTTATTATGGATTTCTGTATCGCACGTGTGAAGCCGACTGTACGGGTCCCACATACATCTCCTTCTTTGTCCCTTTTTGTTATGTATCCCTCCCTGCCTCACCACAACTAACCATCACGTCACGTCACAGTTAAGTTAACCTCAATTACCGGACAACGGGTTCATACTTCATTACTTCATTCTTTTCTTTTTCAACTCTTATCATATTAACTTGCATAATTCAATGTCCCATGCTTCATTTAATTAAATCAACTCCATCCGAAAACCTAAAAATTAAGTTCATGTAAAGATAGATCAATTGATAGAGACAATATTTGTAATATATAGGAGTCAAGGTTTAAATGCTAAAGGCCTTATTTATTCGACTTAAAGATGAATTGTACTCCCTCCGGTCACTATTATAAGCAAAATTCCACTTTTTAGATACATTGAATAGTTAATATATCTAGCCTTTATTATAGGCTAGATACATTAATTATTCAATGTATATAAAAAGTGAAGTTTTGTTTATAATAGTGACTGGAGGGAGTAGCTTTTAAGTTATCCGACCTAAAAAAACTATACTACCTCCGTCCCAATTTAATTGACACAATTTTGTTTTTCACACATATTAAGAAAAATGTATAAATAAAGGGGAAAGTGGAATATATTGTATTGGGAATGATAAAAGTAGTATTATTTAGTGTTATATTGTATTGGGAATGATGAAAGTTGTATTGAAAATTGAAATGACTCAGTTATTTTGGGACACTTTTTTTTAGAAAATGGGTCAGTTATTCCTGGACAGAGGAAGTATCAATATTTTTGTCGAAAAAGTTCTACACATTAAATTAACAATAAATTGAATCAACTCGAACATAGTTTTCAATATGAATTAATCATAATCATAAAGATGACCACAATATGCAGTAGAACTCTCTTAGAAAATTTGAACATAATTTGACACTATTCTTTTATAAAATTAAATTATATAAGGAAATCTAAACCCAACTTGTTTGTATAGTTTTAAATTCGTTTATATCTCTGGCTATAACTTAAAGTATTTGTTTATAAAAAGTGCGTTTCATTATTATTCATGGTAGTATATGGTTGGAGGGAATGATCTTATAAATACACTTCATATCCAACCGTATATATGCATGAACCTTTGGCATGGATGGGGCCAATAGTCAAGGGTATCCTTAGCCTAATATGTGGTATTGCCATTGTATAGAGTTTTTATGTCTCATCCCACATGTGACACTCAATACTTTATATTTGTTCTAAAATCCACTTAATATTCTAAAGAGAAACACTTGTGTGGACCAGGACCAAGAATTTTGGTTTGGTCACACACAAAGAGAGAAGAGAGAGAAGAGAGAAGAGAGAGAAAATGGAGAAGAGAGAAGAGAGAAAAGACAAATTCTTGTATGTGTGACCAAACCAAAATTCTTGGTCCTGATACACACAAGATTTTCTCTATTCTAAATATAACGTTCATATCGTTCTGTCAATTTTTTTATATATAATATTTAGGTAGAGTATAAAAAATGTGTTGCGATCGTGCACTTGGTTTTCTAATGCTTGTTTGTTGAGCCAATTGGCAATAATGTAGATACAAATGTAATACACGTGGGTCCCATTTATGGATGATTTTGCTGTTCATATTTATCTCTATTTCGTCACACAACGAATTTGCATGTGGGCTGCAACTTACTTTGACCAGTCACTGGTCTGGTTCATCAATTTGTATTTTTTTGCTTTTTCAACAAACTTTAATTTCCTTCTTCAAAAAAACAAACTTTAATTTCCTTTTCAAAAATATTTTGTATGATTCTTTTTGGATTAAAAAAATGTTTTTTGTATGGCAAGTTTTTGCTTTGGTTTCTTACCAAAATAAAGTGACAAGGGCCAGACAAAATAATAGTTATATGTTACCCAGACTCGCAAATCATAAGAAATCTCTGTCAGTTTTACTATGTAAATGTAAATTTCGATTCCTTCCATCAGTATATAATTTTTACCTGACACTCTTGTCTGGAACAGTAGCAATTGAGGTCACAGATGCACCTATATAATACCATCATCTTTTATAATTGAGAGAACACTCATTTCGATCAATGTGTGAGGGTCTGTTTCTTGTATATTAAAATTTTAAAAAATACATCAGTGAGTATATTGTCGGTTAATTTGGTAGGGGAATACTCCCTCCGTCCCATATTACTTGACCTAGTTGACTATGTCACGTATGCCAATGCACAATTTTAAACTTAAATTTCTTTAATAATCTAGTAGAAAAAATTACGAAAATTTGATATTTTGAAAATATTAATCGAGACGAATCTAACAACATCTTATATGCTATATTTTGTTTTTATATATTAGTAAAAAAAATAGAGTCAAAGCATGGTATATGAATAGTGCAAATATTCTAAATAGGTCAAGTAATATGGGACGGAGGGAGTAGTATATAGTTTGTTTGGTCTTGAATGTATTATAATGATGTTAATTTATAGAATTACTAATAAAATATACATTTAATACTGTCAAAAAAAATACATTTAAAATGTTTTGATAATTTTTTAATATATTTGAAAGTTATAATATCGAATATTATCTGATCTTTTTAGATCTCTTTTATGTAAAATGGATCCAAAATATCATAAATGAATATTCCATTATTTACTTTGATTCTCACATCTATGTTTTTGTTAGTTAATTTAGTTAGTAAAATCACTAACAAAATGTACTATTCTAGATTGTCTCAAAGCACAAGCTCAACACCCACATGCCAAAATACATTTTGGTATGAAAACAATGGACCTAGCCAAAGTTCTAGATACATCAAACTTGTATTGACAGTCGACTCACACCGATCCATCATCTTCAAATTCAATGGTTTAAAGATATATGATTCCTTAAATCTATAACGTCCCCAACCATCAACACGAGGTAAATGTCGATTGTTACGTTCATTGATGTCCATCTTATGTAACTGCTCTCTAATGATTACTTCGACATCCATATCAATTGTATACAAAAAGATCATTGGACCCCAATGTACGGTAAACATTACCTAACCAATTTTATCTCTCATTCTTTGCCCTAACTTAAACGTCAAAATATTTGACCGTATCCCGAACTCATATCTTGATGGTTGCTGCTCGACAATGAAAATCATTTTGATCACTTTTATCTTAAGAATGTTTTTGTAATTTGGATGGATTTGAGAACTATTTTGATCAAAATTAATGTTTACTCCTTTTAATTTTTGTGTGTTTTTTCCAACGAGTCCTATAGGGGATAGGGCACTATATAGTAGGTGTAGGTGGGGCATATTCATGTGGGTGAGTGAGTCTTCGCCGCAGAAATGGACTGTAGTATCCGTGATTAAACAGTGCTACACTGTTGGAATGCAAATTGTTAACCAACAAGTCATGTGTGATTCATGAAGGAGGGATATGTTAGGCCTCTGATGGCATGTTTCCTATTGATGATTTCCCATGCTTTAAATGGACTAACTGATAACGAATTATTAGACCAGTTGAGCATGTACGCAAAAATATCAAACTCTATGAAGCAGTTACTACTATTTAGATTGCCTAAATTTAATGCAATTTATATCTTTTGGCTATTTGTTGTTCGTAATGTTAGGTAGCAAAGAGTAGCATTACTAATTTTATCTTAACGTTGTCTAATGATATACATAACCATCATATTCTTAATTTGACTACAAATTAGATTAACCAAATTTAATGCTAATGTATATAATTTGGCCATTTGTTGTTCATAATGTTAGGTAGCAAAAGAGTTGCATTACCAATAAAAGTAGCGTTAGCAACATTTTTTCTATCACTCACTTTTTTATGGTCATATAATATAGAAATGAGTTTTATTTAAAGAGGTGAGATCTAGATTGAATCAGAGAAGAATTGTTAGAGTCTTAGAGTGAATGTTAAAAATAATGTTTATGCCATTCTTCTTAATAATAATGCTAATGTTGTCTAATGATAAATAACCATGTTATTCTTAATTTGACTAATTATATATGTTGCTGTTTATTACTGTTACTTTTATGCATTCTTGCTCATGAAATTTATGATAATATATAAAATTAATGTAGCATAAGTGATAGTTAATCGAACTTCTTAGCTACACCATCTGGTCTATAATAAAGACCATATACATCATTAATTAAATGAATATAAAATATTGATTTTAATTTATAATAATGATCGGACGATGTATATGATTGATCAAAGTTCAATCTTAACAGTCGCGTGCAAAAATAAATTTAGATCTTTACAAGTAGAAATGGGATAAATACTCTAAAGTTTATAACACTCACATATATTACACAGCTACTGCTTCCATTAAAATAAGATGAAACAAGTAATTTGATCAATTACATCATAAAATTACCACACGTAAGAGTACTTTGTTTCGCTTAAAAGAAGATGATAAAACAACGTTTTCAAAAAATTTGTCATTAACAAAACTCAACATTTTGGGTCTTTGCTTTCTAGACTTAAAAATGTATAAATACTATGGTAGATGTTCAAATCCTTCAACTAGTTTATACATTTTTACATGTCTAAATTTAAACACAAATCATATAATTTACAAGTCACTTTTAATTAGAATCAATTCTGTACTCGTGAGCTTCGCTTAGTTGGTATAGACAATACATAATATATGTAAGGTTCGGGGTTCAAACCCCGGCCACCACCAAAATCGGATTCAATTCTCATCGAAACAGAACCAAATATACACTATATTAATTCAAAGACAGGAACCTTTTATTTTGTTGGATGATTCTCTTTTGCACACCTTGTGCGAGATGAATCACTCTTGGTGATTTAATTCCATTTTGATTTCTTAAAAAAAAAAATTCAAAGAATTAATATTTAGTGTGTGATTTAAGAAAGAAAAAAAAAATAAAGTTACAAATATATTAAACTAGTAGTAGTACATTTTTTTTTTTTTTTTGACAAATATATTGAAGGGAAATGTAGTAGTAGTACATTTATTAACCTGAATTTCTGACCAGTATTGATGGGGTCCATTCCTCTCTATTCTCCAATCCAATCCAACTTTTTTTTTCTCCATTAAAAAAAAAAGAAGCAGTAGAGCAATAATTAAGGAAGTGAAAACTAGGAGAGTGTGAAAAGGGAAGAGAGAGAAAGAAGAATCTACTAAAAAAGGAAGCAACATTTCTTCTTTATTTTTCATCTTCTCTTCTTACAAACTTCAACATAATCTTTTCTTCCTTTTCTCGTGACTCTAACAATTCACACTTTCTCTCTCTAAACTCTCTCTCTTCGCCGGAACGATGACCGGCGGTGGATCCTCCGGGAGATTACCAACATGGAAAGAGAGAGAAAACAACAAAAGAAGAGAGAGAAGAAGAAGAGCTATTGCTGCTAAGATCTATTCAGGTTTACGAGCTCAAGGTAATTTTAAGCTTCCTAAACACTGTGATAATAATGAAGTCTTGAAAGCTCTTTGTTCTGAAGCTGGTTGGATCGTTGAAGAAGATGGTACTACTTATCGAAAGGTTCAGATCTCGTTTCATTTTTTTAACTAACTTGCTTTTTATCTTGATCTGCTTCAATTTCACTCAATTCTTGTTCTGTTAATTGAAATTGAACTTTTAAATCGATCTTATAAGAAACTTGGTTTTTGTGATCTAAGTGGTGAAGCTGATTTCTGCATGATATAGTGTATTTTTTGTTCTAACTTTGAATAGTGATTTTGTCTCCAGAATTGATTTAACTTCGATTGGAAGTTAAATCATATTTATTGCTCAACATATTTTTACATTGAATGTATGTCAACATAAATTAACTTACATTTAGTCCGAATCAATTTTATGAAATTAATTTTTCTAGATGTTGAACCAAACACACATAAGCTACTAAATTGAAAAAGATTAATGATGCGTCGAAGAATTGTTTTGAGTCATTTTACGTGAATGTATACAGACACGAGTCGTTTTCTGTTTAAGTCACATTAAGTCGGAATCAATTTTACAAAATCAAATTTTCTTACCGCTGAACTAAACGCACATGAACTACTACATTGAAATGAGTTAATATTGTGTTAAAGACTTGTTGAAGTCATTTTATGTTTAAGTTGTATTTAGTCGAAATCAATTTTTGTCAGAGGTGAACCAAACACCATAAACTATTAAATTGGAAAAAATTAATAATGAGTTGAAGAATTGTTGATATAAAGTGTTGTAGATGATTTTGATTGTTGCATAGACTAATATGAGTAAATGAATTTGAATCAGGGAAGTAAGAGACCATTACCAAATGAAGTGGGAGGAACTCCAACAAATATGAGTGCTTGTTCTTCAATGCAACCAAGTCCACAATCTTCCTCATTCCCAAGTCCACAGTCTTCTTCGTTCCCGAGTCCAATACCATCATACCCTACGAGTCCAACTCGCATGGATGGAATTACAAACCCCTCTTCCTTTCTCCTACCATTCATCCGCAACATAACTTCAATCCCAACAAATCTTCCACCCCTTAGGATTTCCAACAGTGCTCCTGTTACGCCACCTCTTTCTTCTCCGAGAAGTTCAAAGCGAAAAGCAGATTTTGAATCCCTTTGTAATGCTTCCTTTAACTCCACGTTTCGCCACCCCCTTTTCGCTACCTCTGCACCATCAAGCCCTTCGCGACGTAACCACTTACCCCCTTCCACCATTCCAGAATGCGATGAGTCAGATGCTTCTACGGTGGACTCTGGTAGGTGGGTTAGTTTTCAGACAACAACTGCCCATGGTGCAGCTCCTCCTTCCCCTACTTTTAATCTTATGAAACCAGCAATGCAGATCACTCCCCAGAGTTCGATGGATATGATACGTATGAATGAAGCCATGCAATGGAGTGCAGGTTCAGCTACTGAGAGAGGTAGAGGCTCAGATTTTGACTTTGAGAATGGCAGAGTCGTGAAGCCGTGGGAAGGTGAGAGAATTCACGAGGTAGGAATGGAAGAGTTGGAGCTTACTCTAGGGTTTGGAAAGACCTGATCATGATAAAACCAACTTAAGTTTGTGTTCTAAATTATACACCGTACCAAAAAATTACAGATTCAATCGCAATTCCTCAAAAAGTTTGCCTGGTTTTCTGGGTGAGATAGGACATTGCTCGGATCTGCTACTTCTGCATTAGTCAGGGAAATTCCAAATTGGGTGTTATTGCAATATTTTCGTTGTGTACAGTTTTTTTTATATAGCTGTGGTTAGTGGTTACTCTAATATGAAATTTGACTTCAATTGTAATGCCTTGTTGATTGTTGAAGAGTAACATTTGAATCTTACCAAGACCAAGGGTAACAAGGTGATATTGTTGCTCCTCTTATTGATGACATTTTGACATTTTTCTTCCTCTTGATAATTCATTACACTGGTGAGAATCCAACTAAGTTTTTGTAGTGTGTTTGTTATGGCTAACATTGATTTCACATTGATTGAGCTATCATTCATTTTCTAAGTTTGCTTTATTGGCCATATAAGTAACTGCATTATTGTTTCAATTTATGTGCTGATTCAGTTGTTTGCTATAATGGGCATCTAAATTACTGCTTTGTTGTTTCAATTTTGATTCTTTGTTTGGAATGAGAGAAGAAAGGAGGAAAATAAGAGACATAAAGTGATTAAATTTTTAATATATTTGAAAATGAAGAAAAACACGAGAAAAAATTTCTCCTTGTATATTTGATTGGTTTGATGAGATAGAAGAATGATAATGGATGTTTTAAGTTTTAACCTTTGTGTTTGTAAATTGAGTAACTACAGTTTTAATACTAATGGCAGTCGATAATCCAATCAATTATTTAGAGAACCTGCTACGGAACACTTTATACATGAGACAATTATCAAACTACTCAGATTAAATTTTCTTTCCACTTCACCATTTGTCTTGTTTTTATAACTGTCTAAAATTGCCTATTTTCTTGGAAGGTATTTTCCACGGCCGGTCTCTCTACGGCAGTCGTTGCTTGGAAAATATAAACCACTGGATCGATCCAACGTTTAGTATATTAGACGGGAAATTATTTAAAAAAAAAAAAAAAACTCATCAACAAACTTTTCTCCATGGAGTCTGGAGCCTCTTCTCTACCACTGCAAGTATGTGCATCGAGGGAGCAATTGTTAAGAAAAACACAGTGTTGCATCCTTCTCCTGAACAGCAATCATTGTGCAGTGGTGGGGCAAAGCCTCAACTCACTGTGCAACTGTCGAGACGAGGGTCCGCTTGCTGCAGTAAGGACAAGCAAGCCAGAATGCTTCTCTCTCGGTTTTTTTTGCCTCTTTCTCTAAGTGTAGATTTGTTGCATTGTTCACTTGGACGGTGAATAAAGTCTCTATAGTCGTGGGAATGTTCTACACACATTATTTGTCTACAAGCAGAACATGAGAATGTTATGCAGGCAGTGGTAAGCCGCTATTTCGCACATGATCACGGAGTTTAGCCGAGCAACAGCAGTTAGAACATGATTTTAGCTGACCACCATCATGTCTGATAAGACTTACGCTCTGAAATCCTTGCCTATAAATATCACTTGTAAATATCAATAACATTATAGAAATGCTTCAATCAATAAATAACTTATCTTACTCGCAGCTTAACTCTAATCACTTTATTTTTTACTTGTGCTTTTCCTAGGATTTTAGTTCTCAAACATCTTTCGCCTCTCTTATCATACTTCATTACTTGACGTAATCAATTGAAGAAAAGATAATCATTGTCGAAAACTATTAGCCGAATCATCAATTAGCTCTCTAGTTCTACAACAATACCTTTCAAATGAAGAACTAACATATGTTATTTGTGCTTGGAATAAGGTCATTTGGACAAAAATTTCCCAAACAAGTCAAAGAATGCAGTGCAGGTGATCTACCTCTTCAACAAGCCAATCCGATTGATCTTGAGAAAGAATCTCCAAACTAGATTCAGATAAACAATATGATGCTGGGAATCATTACTGCCATGTCATACAACCTTGTATGCAGATGTAGAAAAACTTTTCAAGTCCAACTATGCCATTTATCAAAGCTCAAATATTGTCTTTTAAATATGATAAACCTATCTTTGTCATACCATACAGATACATGATCAACTAGAACTGTAGTGAACCGAGACATTCTATCTATATGTGGAAGATTCACAAAGAATACTTTTATGTTGCAGATGGAAAAGTATTCACCACTCTAAAGGAAAGTTTGAAATTAAAGTACTTCCTAAATGCATCATCTGGTCCAAAGTTTAAGAGAGCAAATTAATTTCGACAGCATATCCTGGTTTAGACAGATCTGCACATGGATTCTCAAGCTTCGATCAACATAGCATTACCGAAAACATAGCATTACCGAAAACATGTACTCTTAAGCAATGATTTTGCTACCTTGTAAGTTGTGTAGTGAGGAGGGAGTGCGCCTAGATGAATAGCCTTTGAGAATCATTCCACAATCAATAAGATGAAAGAATACCCACGTGAAGTAAGAAATCTAGTGACAAAATCGAGGCCAATATCTTCCCATATATTGGAAGGGATAAGGAGTGGTTGTAGTAGGCCACCGGGTTTGGCTATGCTATATTTGGTTTGCTGACAAACTACACAATCCTGGATAAATTGTTGAACATCCTTGCACATATTAGTCCAGAAAAAGCTTTCTGACAGCCGTTTCAAGGTCTTGATAATCCATGCATGACCTCTAATAAGTGTGTCATGATATTGCCGAAGCAAGAGGGTCTTAAATTGTGAAGAGGAGGGGATCTAAATCTTCTCGTGACGCAAAATCAGACCATCCTTGACGGCGAACTCAAAGAATTCCGATGGCGAAGTCTATACCTTTTGTTTAAGATCTAAATACTCAGCTGTGGTAGCAAGCTTTTGCTTGAGTTCCTCCAGGAAGATGAAGTGAGGCATGAACAAAACGTGTAATTGAGCTTATGTACCTTCAAAATATGGGAAAGAGCGTCTACCATAGTGTTTGTCTTGCCCGGTTTGTACTTAATATCATAAGCATAGCTAAATAATTTCGACAGGTAAAATTGTTGCTATGACGTTTTGATAACATGGGTGAGAAGTTCCTTACGACTTCGAAGGTCCATCTGCATGATAAAGAAGTGTCCCAACAAATATTGGAGCCATCGTTTTATTACGCTCATAATGGCTTGCAATTCGCGGATGTAGGTGAAAAGCCTTTGCCAATCGCGGACAAAACGTCTAGCTAAAATAAGCCAGAGGGTGTTCACCTTACAACAAAACAGCTCCCATGGCGTGACCCGAAGCATCAATTTGCACTACAAAGGGTTCAGCGAAATTAGCAAGGGTCAGAACTGGGGCATCATATAAAGCACCATTTAGTGTCTCAATCGTTACTTGAGCTTAAGAGGACCATTGAAATGTGTCACGCTTAAGTAGAGCAGTTAAATGTTGAGCAACCATGGCATAATTATTAATAAATTTCCTGTAAAACCCAGATAAACCGAAAAAATTTATGCAACCCCTTAAGAGTTTTTAGGAAAGCCCAATCTTTGATTGCTTGTAGTTTGAGTGGATTAAGAGCCACAATACCTTCCTGCAAAATATGTCTCAAATACAAAATTTGAGTCTGCACAAAGGAAAACTTGGAAGGATTCAGGCGGAATTGATTATCAGACAATACCTCAACGAGATGTATGACGTGATGATCCAAGTTAGAGATGAAAACAAGAATGGTGTCGAAGAAAACGATGACACTTTTTTTTGGAGGAGAGGTCGAAAAATCTCATTCATGGTGGCTTCGAAAGTCGCAGGGGCGTTACACAAGCCAAAGGGCATGGCACAATACTCATAGTGTCCATCATGAGTGCGAAAAGCAGTCTTGTGAGTGTCCTCCGGGGTAAGCTTGGTTTGATGAAACCTTGAAGTCAAATCCAACTTGTAGAAGATTTGTGTGTGTCCTAACTCATCCAATATTTCATCGATCATTGGGAGGGGGAAACATTCACGAAGTGAGGGTGTTAAGAGTCTGGTAATCAATGCACATCCTCCATGATCCATCCTTCTTTTTAAGTAACAACAGAGGGGATGAAAAATGGATATTGTTGGGTTGTACCCATCCTGATTGCAACATTTTGGTTATTTGGGCTACAATTTCCATTTTTTAGTGGGGGTGTATATAGGGTCGGATGTTTACTCGAGTATCGGTGGGTTGGAGGGTAATGTGGCCGTCAGTAAGGCAGGGAGGTGGTAGTGTGGTAGGATCAAAGAAGAGTCGGTGAAATTATTCAAGAACGTGATTCAGGTGAGGGTGGATGGTAGGGTCATGGGTTTGAGGTTCAGGAGTGGTAGGACTGGCGAAAAAGACACGTAGTGAAGATAATTGGGCATATGAGTCACTGCGTAAAAGTTTCTCAAGTTGATGTTGGGATAGGGAAGAGGGGGAGTGGCATGTGTCACCTGTTAATTCAATACATTTATTCTGGTGCATAAAACTTATAGTCAAAGAGTAGTAATCCATCAATATTTGACTAAGCTTTTTAAGCAGTTGGGCTTTTAAAATCACATCAACACCTTTTAACCCCAAAACGTAAAGATCCACTAGGAATGTATGGCCCTGAATGCAGATAAAGACCTCGGGAAAATCTGGGAGCAAAGTAACTCTTGTCCACTACCCACCATAACCTGTAGTGGAGTGATTGGGCTATGAGGAAGGCCCAAGGTCGTTGCACATTTTTATGAACAAAGTTATGGGTGTTGCCACCATCCACCAGTATTCCAACAGGAAGTGAAGCGATGTTACCTAAAACTCTGAAGGAGTCTGAGGCTTGAGTACCGGAAAGGGCATGAAGGCTCAACTGTGTCGGAGGAGACAAATCATCGCTAGAGGAGAGATGAGTGTAAGCCAAATATTCCAGATCTTGGGTGGATAGATCATTATCATTGTCATCAGTAACCATGAGGAAATGACGACCGCAACAGTTGTGTTGTCAAGACCACTTTTGATCACATTCGAAGCATAATCCCTTCTCACGGTGTTCTGCCATTTCGAGTTCCGATTGATGATGAAACTTGGGATGAGTCTGTGGGAAGGTAAGATTCTGGGAGAAGTCGATGTTGAAGGACACAAAGCAGAGGTATCTGATGGAAACTGTGCTGGCACATGGAATTTCAGACGAGAGAAGCAGTGTTGATCCTACACCTTTTCTTCATGTAATCGAGTTAGACCGGCCACATGAGAGATTGTAGAAGGTTGACAAGCAAGTACCTCACTACAGATATCTGATTTAATACCCGAAATGAAACAGTTCATCAAATCATCCGGGGCTAACCTCACCAAACGATTAGCAATCGGTTCAAACTCCACCAAATAATCAGAAACATATGCAATTTGTGTGTTTGAACAATTTACCTCGTGGATCGTTGAACACCGTTGGAGCAAAACGAGTTTCTAGTGCTTAAAGAAGTTGTGTCTAGGGGACGGTTTGGCTATTCCGGTATATCCCTTGGTACCAAGAGAGAGTCGTGCCGTCAAGGTAGAATGACGCGATGATTATGTGATCTTTTTCTGGAGTGTCATGGTAGGTGAAAAACTGACATATCTTAAATATCCATCCATGTGTGTCAACTCCGTCTAAATGGGGTATGTCGAGCTTGAGGCAATCACAGTTGGAAGGAATGGTGGTCGACGTGACTTTGGATTCATTGTTTTGTTGTGTCTCAATACATAACGTCAATTCTTCCAAACAAAAATAGACAGAGGATAGTTGGTTGGAGGGTTCATCAATTTGCTCATGTGGAGAGGACGAGGACCAACCATGGTGGAAGGGAGCTCTTAATAAAAGTACCAATGTTAACAGTGTAATTCTCAGAATTCGATGATTGAGATCCCTCCAAAAGAAATTAAAGGAAAAAAGGGTGAATTTGTAATTTCATTGTTGATTCTTCCAAATGATTACAATGGATATATACAGTGAAAGATAAAGCATAAAAAAAACTAACTCTCATGAGTTACGTGACTACAAAGGCAAAAAGAGCATAACTAACTCCTATCGTAAGAAAGCCTTCTAGAATCTCCTTATTTGTAAACAAGAAAGTCCTTCAGCTTCACAGAAGGCGTGATAGTTCTCTTGAGCTTCAATTCACTTGGGCTTGCTTTAGTTGGGTCCATGTTCTGAATCTTTTGATCGTTCATAAAATACTCAGACTATTACTTTTCCCACCCTATCCATTTCTCTCGCGCCCAATTTTTTCTCCGAAAACGCCCTTGAGGTTTTCGGATTTTAAAATCCGAACTGAGTATTTCCTTTGTTATAGGGTGAAAAAAAAATGAGTTTTTCACCAATTCGGATTTTATAATCCGAAAACCTCAAAAAAATTGGGTGCGTTACTTGAATTTTTCGGATTATAGAATCCGAACACCCCACCCCCCGTTCATCTTTGCTCCATTTAATTTTCCTCAATTTACCCCATTTTAAACCATAGATGTGTGACATGTGGAAAAAAGAAAATCAATGGCTGAGATTAAAAGGTTTGAAAAAAGCAATTGTTTAATGAAAAAAGAAGCTTACGCACATTCATTCTTGTGTTTCGTTTCAACTTCATCCGTGACCCTTTTTCCTCTCACCCTTAACACTGTTTCTCACTCTCCTTCTTGCCGGTGCCTCCGACACTGACCTCCGTCTCCCTTCATCCACCGGCGGCGCCCTCCTCTTCTGCTCACCTCGCCAAACTCACCTTCAATCTCACAGGTCACGTTTTTCACCGCCGTCGCCGCAACTTCAAACTGCTAAAGGTCCACTACTTTTGTTTGTGTCAAGGTGTTATTCATCGTTTCATGACTCCACTTTTTGTTATTTGTCCCTTATAGAAGGCGATTTTTCTAAGTTTTGTGTTGTTCGATGATGCCAAGTTTGGTTCTATTTCATGGCTACTGGGTGTGATGTTTTAAAAAGAATTATTAATGGTTTTAAGATTGTTATTTGTTTAGTTGATTTTAAGTGCGCCGGTGGATGGAGGGAGTGGTGCGACGGCAGGAGTGGCGACACCGATAGGAGGGAGAGGGAAAGGGAGAGGCAGCTGTGAGATTATGAGAAAAGGAAGAAGGAGAGTGCATATTGCATCAGAAAAGCGCGCATAGGCTTCTTTTTCCATTAAAGAAATACTTTTTCCACACCTTTTAATCACAACCATTGATTTTATTTTTTCCACGTGTCACACATCTACGACTTGAAATTGGGTAAATTGAGGAAACCTAAATGGAGCAAAAATGTACTCCCCCTAAACACCATTTTTCAAGGGAAAAACAGTTCGGATTATATAATCCGAACTGTATCAGTACAAATTCTGAACAGGTTTGTAACATGGGTAGTCATTTTAAGGACAATATTAATCTTCCTCACTCTCATCCTTTTGTTTTCGATCATTGTTAGCCGTTCTTAGTCAAAAATCTGGTTTTCAGGATACTCGATCGGATTGCTTCAAAACTTCCCCAGAAAATTAGAAAAAATCTGGAAAAAAAATCCATCGTTTATACCAATTTTTCATATTCACAGAAAAATCCAAAAAATTTTGCATTAGTTTTATTTGATTTTTAGAATTTTTTGGTGGTATTTTTCTATTTTTAGGATTTTATTTGACATGTTTTTACCATTTTTTACTTTGTTTTTTGGTTGTTTTTAAAAGCAAAATTCAAAACTGTTGAAATGAGAGAGATTCTGATTGTTGATTATACATAACCATATTTTGGATTATAAAATCTGAATTCACTTTGGATGTTTTCGAATTTTATAATCCAAAAACCCGGAGACATTTTTAGAAATTTTACAGGGTGCATGAGAATGACATAGTATGGAAAAAGTAATAGTCAAATACTCATACTTCTATACATTACCCACTTTTTAATTAAAACAAATTGATAAATCACAAAAGATTATACAATTTTGACACAAATAAAAAATTCAATGGTTTTAACTTTGAGTTATGAAAACCATATAACTAAAATTTTTAACTTATCAAAAACTATAAACATAAAAGCATTTTGAATGACTAAATATTATAATAAACGTCAAAGTAAGAAATTTTTAAACTTGCTGATATCCTCCATATATACAAGTTTATAAAAAGGTTCTCAAAAAAAAAAAGTTTATAAAAAGGTGTTATGGTTTAGTAGTGTTGTAATTTTGAAAATTCATAAACATATATTTTTATATCATTATATAAATAAATTAAATATAGTCCTCTGTCTCATGATAATTGATCTTGTAGAGTGTTTCATATTTACGAGTGTGCAATTTTGACGTTTACTATATTCAATTATATATTAACAAATATTATAAAAAGTTGATATTTTAAAAAATATTCATCGTAACAAATCTAACAACATCTTAAATGTTATTTGGATGATAATTGATCTTGTAGAGTGTTTCATATTTACGAGTGTGCAATTTTGACGTTTACTATATTCAATTATATATTAACAAATATTATAAAAAGTTGATATTTTAAAAAATATTCATCGTAACAAATCTAACAACATCTTAAATGTTATTTGGATTTATATATTAGTAAAAAAATATGGTCAAATTATGTTAAGTGAATAATACACATAATCAATCTATGTCACTTATTTTAGAACAAAGGGAATAATATGGAATGCGAGGTGAGATGGGCCACGACAATTTAAGCTAGTCAATTTTGTACGGGGTGGCCAAGTGTAAGAAAAAAATTACATTAATATATTAAATTAAATTGATAAGAAAAAATATTACAATTATGTTACTATATATAAAATGTAAATTAAAGCAACGTCAAAAAATAAAAATTAACAATAGCTATTTAATAAAAAACATTGAGTTCAACAACACTTCAAAGAGTCAAATTCATCTATAATTGACCTTGTCTACATATACAATGTAAAAAACTAAGAAATTTTATGCTTTTAGTTTTATTCTTACAATTTTCATTGCTAACAAAGCACTCTTTTTAGTTGTTTAAGATATCGAAAATGTCAAAATAATATAAAATAAATTTATTAAACAAATGATAATCGTTAGAGTATTTGATTTCTCTTAACTTTACAAAAATAAGCGTAATTAAACATATTTTTATTGAGGTAGCTAAACATAATATACACTTACCTAAACAAATAAAAGAAAGTAAATTTTGTTTTTCTGTGAAGAGTTCATACCATTTTTTAAAGGCAAGACGTGTAGCAGATGGCTCGCATAGCTCAATGCAAGACAATAATCACCAAGTGTGGAAAAAATTATGGAAAATAAAAAATATTCCAAGACACATCCACCTTTCTTGGAGGATTCTACATGAAAAACTACCAGTAAAATATGATTTGTTTAAAAGAGGAATAAACAGTGATCCATTGTGTGTTCTTTGTGGGGAACATAATGAGACAATTTCACACCTTTTTATGGAATGTCATTGGTCAAAGCAGATATGGTTTGCTTTCTCTTTAGGGGTGGTATTTAATTCGCATGAGTCCAGGTATGTTCCTTTTCATAAGTGGTTAGAGAAAAATATTATTGATGTCGATGAGGATATTATAGTCCATGTTCTGGCCTTGTGTTATGAGATATGGTGTGCTAGAAATAAGAAATGTTTTGAGGGGACTAATGTTGATGTGACTGCCACTATTCAAAAGGCACAAAAATCTATTGTGAATTTTAAGAGTGCTAGTACGGTTTTGGTGGAGACACTGTGAGTGGAGGTCCAATTTTGCCAATATCCGATGTTCATTGGACACCTCCGTTTAGTGGTTTCTATAAGCTTAATGTTGACGCAACAGGTACGATAGAGGGTGATAAGTGGGGTATTGGTGTTGTGGTGAGAGATAATGAAGATGTTGTCGTTGGTGCTAGTTGTTGGCAAGTCTGTTCATTACCAGATTCAGAGGTTGCAGAAACTTTAGCTATGCGGAAGGGTTTGAAATTTGCAAAAGACATGTCTTTTCTGGATCTTATAGCAGAATCAGATGCTTCTAATGTGGTTTTAGCGTTGAATGCTCACCAACAATCTTCCAACTATGTTGGTTCTATTATTCGAGATTGTATTAGTTTTAAGGGTAGTTTTCGTAGTTTAAATTTTTTGCATGTTAGGCGTGAAGCCAACAAGGTGCTCATTATTTAGCTAAATATGCTCTTAATTATTGACAGACTTTCGTTAATGGAATTGTCTTTAACATAAAAAAAAAAAAAGTAATTTTTGGGATAGCCAAAGCTACCCCTCTTCCACACATAGCTACGCCCTAAAAATGGATACTAAGATACATGTATCCATATCCATATCTGCATATTTTTATGGATAATCTCCCGTAGTCGCTCTCTGATATCTATAATATGTGTTTTAATTTTTTTTCCTTATTCATTGTTGCATTTTTTATAAATACCTAATATATTTGAGTCAATTGCCATCCTTGTCCATATGGGACGCTGCCTCTAGATTCATTATTCATAGATCCGCGGTAATTTATACTCCCTCCGTTTCAAAATGAGTGTCGTTTTAGCCAAAAAAATCTGTTTCAAAATGAGTGTCGCTTTCAGTTTCCAATGAAATAATAACTTTTTCTTTTCAATTGTACCCTCCAATTAATACTCTGCACACTACTTCTAAAGTATTATTTTTAAAACTAACCAATAGTTAATAAGGATAATTTGGTAAAATAATCATTCTCTTTCTCTTAATCATTGCATTTCTTAATATGTGTGTAAACACCTAAAACGACACTTATTTTGAAACGAAGGGAGTAATACATGTTGTCTAACCTTGACAACTTGCTTATTTTGACAAAAAAAATAAGTCCTCCATCAGTTGAGGGGCAACAGAATATTTCTCTGACATGGACAGTTGCTACTTGCTTATCAAATTCGGAAAAAACTTCAGTGACATAGCAAAATGGTGCCATTGTACCATAGAACCAATAAAATTTTGACACATGTCAAAAAACATTTAAAGCCAGTGCTTACAAAAACCGGCTTAAAAAGGTCTAAAATAAAATATTTTAAGATAAATCCAAAAGGAAAAATGGTTTTATTACCATTTATTTTATGCCCAAATTATCAAGATATTACACTGGTAAAAACACAAATTAGATGGTGCGAAGAAACAGCCCGGTGTTATCTAAAAGAAGATTTTGATTATTTTCTCTTTAAGGAAAATGTAGAATTAGCTGATTCGTTAAGGGAAAACTTAAAGAAATTAGTTAGATAAACCATGGATGGATTAATAAACCCGTTTGGAAAAATAATACCACAACCATTCATATTAAATCCTAGTTATAACGAGATAACTAGAGTAAAAAACCAGATTAATTGGTGTAGAGAAACTGCATTTTGGTTTCTAATAATTGACGATGATTATTTTACATACTGGGAGTATGAAAACTTAGCGAACCTCTTAAGTCATAGAATACAAAAGTTTGCACATGACTAATAAAGGGGTAAGTGAAAAAATACAAGATATTTTTGAAAATCTAATAGTACTTCAAGAACTATTAGATAAAATAATAGAGGTACTACTAGAAAATAAGTTTAAAGAAAAATTCGATGAAAAATTATCTGTTTTAGAAGAAAATCAAAAATTGTTAGATGAAAAACTTTGCCTAAAAATAGACGATTTGATTGATCTGTTAAAGCTCTTACCTATAAGAGATAAATGTCTAACCCTAGAAGAATTACAAATTTTTGTCAAAAAGAGGGGGGAGATATGATAGAAATTTCGGAAAAACCTGAAAAATCAGAGCAAGAATCTCACTTTTTCGCTCCAAAATCATAATGGACGAAACAGAAGAAGAGATAGCCAATCAGTTACAAGAATTACAAACCCTAATGGCTACCCTAGACATTAGTGAAAAAGGGAAAAACATCGAAGAACCAGAAAATGAAAGCAAATTCATTTATGATTTCGGTTCAAAAAGTTCATTTGGGAGCTTCGAAGAAGAAGAACCACAGGTAGGACTTGTTAAAACTGATAACCCAGAATCATCAGACCAAGGCCGTAAAAGAGGACGCCGTGAAGGTAAAGAAGAATTCATTGACCAACAAATCATTCAAGATAAAATGAATGAGAGAAAGTATGCTAATATACCACCAAAATATATACCAGTACTAAATCGTCATAAAGACTTAGAGGTCTTAGACTTAGACTGCAGTGAAGATGCAGCAAAAGAACTAAGAGAATGGTATCGTAATAATATGTTAACCATTCAATTAGACCCGCAATTAAAAGCTTTTGGGCCAAGAGATATTTTCAATTATCTTAAATCTAAAACTACAGGAAATGTTTGGAATTATCTTTCAGAAAATCCAAACCAAGAAATACCTGAAACAAACGCAGGAGTAGCTACCTATGTGTTTGAAGAATTAAGAAAAGAATTTATCGGTTTCTATTCAAATGACGGACAAACCGATCTTGAGACAACTAATATTCATAAAATCTTTAATCTAAGAATTTGCGATATGCGTCAGATAGAACCATTCATTTGTGAATTTCGGAAATATTACTATTCAATTCACTCAAATAAAAGAATTGAACATAACCTTCTTGGTTTGTTTTATAACAAACTTCCGCCAGCAATAGGAACAAAAATGAGAAAAATTTTCCAAGAAAAACTAGATACTGTAATGGGAATGGAAAATACCTTAGGGGCTAAAATAACTGCATTAAGACAATGGGTGTCTGAACAATGCATGGATAAAATGGGAAAAAGAGAAGCACAAATAAATTTGGGTTGCGACAAGCTTCAGGATAGAGTTGGCAGCTATGGTTGTAATAAGCCCAGAAGAAAAAGGAAAAGAAAGGTCTTTAGAAAACTTGACCGATCAGAATATAAAAGGAAAAAGAAATTTCCTAAGAAATTTGACAAACAAAAATATTTTAGGAGAAAGAAAAAATATCCTAAAAATAATTCATGCCCCAAAGGCAAGAAAACATGTACATGTTGGTTGTGTCATGAAGAAGGACATTATGCGAATGAATGTCCCAAGAAGAAAGATTCTAAAAAGGAAACCTTAAAATTAATTTGGCAAGTAGGTTTTGAACCAATAGAATCAGATATATATTCTGATGGAAGTAGTATCTTTGAATATACTACTGAAGAAGAATTTGAAGAATGAGTAGGAAAATCCTAAAAAATGGAAATCCTAATTCAACATTTATTCAAGTTATTTTGAATAAAAAGAAAATTATGGGTTACATTGACACTGGTGCAACTCTATGTTTTGGAAGAAAATCTATATCCAATGAATGGATTAGGCTAAAAAAACCAAAAGAAATAATAATTGCTGATAAAACAAAACACAGAATATGGTTTGTTTTAAAAAATACATTCATAAAAATCGAACATAGATATTTTTATGTAAGATCAATTTATGAACATGATTCTAGATTAGATCTAATAATAGGAAATAACTTTTTAAAGTTATATAATCCTTTTATTCAAAAATTTGATACTATAACATTAAAATGGTTTAATGTCAACAATCCAGAAGAAAGTGAACTTGTTACAACAAATATTAATTGTAACAAAAAATGAAATTTTAAAAGCAATTTCAGAAAATCTTAACGTACTTAGATGTATGTGGGATAAAAGAAAGTTTTACCTAACGGTTGAACAAAGTTTAGAACATCACTTGGATCAAGTTTGTTCTGAGAATCCATTAGATTCTGTAGTAAATAAAATACAGGATTTAGTTGATATAAAACTTAAAGACCCTAAAAAGGAAGTTAAAGTTTTATATAAAATTCCTTATTCACCTGAAGATAAGGAAGAATTCAAAAAAGAAATAGCAGAATTATTAGAAAAAGGTCTAATAAGAGCTTCTATTAGTCCACATTCAGCGCCAGCTTTTTATGTCAGAAAACACAATGAAATAAAAAGAGGTAAGGCTCGGATGGTAATCAATTATAGGAAACTTAATGAAGCAACCATTATTTATTCTTATAAGTTACCAAGAAAAGATTACATTTTTGAAAAAATAAAAGGATGTAATTGGTTTTCATCTCTAGATGCAAAATCTGGATATTGGCAGTTAAGGCTTTCAGAAGAAACTAAACCCTTAACAGCTTTCAGGTGTCCAGAAGGACATTTTGAATGGAATGTTTTACCATTTGGTTTAAAACAAGCACCATCAATATATCAAAGATTTATGGACAATATTGTAAAAGGTCTTGACCATATTTGTTTTGTATATATCGATGACATTCTAATTTTTACTAAAGGAAGTAAAGAACAACATGTCAAAGATGTTACAACTGTTTTAAACAGGATAAAAGATAGAGGTATTGTTCTATCTAGAAAGAAGTCAACACTTTTAAAACAAGAAATCAAATTCCTTGGTCTTATTTTAAGAGAAGGAGGAAAACTCGATTTATCACCACACGTTCAAGAAAAAATTTTACTTTTTCCTGATCAGTTAGTGGATAGAAAACAAATACAAAGATTTTTGGGATGTTTAAACTACGTTGCTAATGAAGGATTTCTCCAAGGATTAGCAAATAACAGAAATTTTTTACAGAAGAAGATATCTGAAAAAGTGCCATGGTCATGGACACAAAAAGATACTGAGGCTGTAAAATCTTTAAAAGAAAAACTAAAAGTTTTACTACAAATATACAACCCGACAGAAAATGATTTTTTGGTTGTAAATGTTGATGCAGATCAGTTTACTTGGGGCGGAGTCATGAGAGCTCTACCTAATGGTAAACAAAAACTGGGATTAAATCTCAGTGGATATGTTGAGGATGAAACCCCACAACAATCCTATACCATTGTGGGCGCAACCCCACAATTAAAATCAGATATCCCTAATGGGCGATCAGATATAAAATCAGTTTCGACTGATACAAGACTTGATTATTCAAGCAATAACATCCGAATTAAGGATAATGAACTTGTCTTGTGCAAGTATATTTCAGGTTCTTTTAAGGAAGCTGAAACAAGATATCATATCAACGAGAAAGAAACTCTTTCTTGTTTAAAAGTTTTAGAAAAATGGAAAATGGATTTAATTCCATCAAAATTTTTATTACAAACTGATTCAACTTATGTTAGCGGATTTTGGCGTTACAATCTAAAAGTTGATCATAAACAGGGAAGACTTGTTCGATGACAAATGCGCATCCAACAATTCTATCCTTATATTCAACTAATAAAATCAGAAAATAATTGTTTTGCAGATACATTGACAAGAGAATAGAGCAAACTTTAAAGGTTCTCCAAAACAGGTTAAAGCAAAAAGATGAACAAATTGAAATCCATAGCCAAAAGCTGAAACAGCTCTCTTCAGAAAGGGGGGAGATGGTTAAAATGATCGAAAGTTTAACTAAAATCATAAATGTCGAACTTCCAACAACAGCAGAAAATACAAAAAAGACCATGAATGAACAACAAAGTTTTTCATCAACATCTTCAGCAGCAGAATCCATGCTAGAAGAAGACACAAAAAAGTCATGGGCTGACAAAGCCGAAGAAGAAAATGAAGAGCCAAAAAATGGTCTAGACCAACCAAACGTTGTCGTCAATCCAATCAACGGACAACTATAGAAAAAGGTGTATGTCATCTTTGATGGTCCAATGAAGGGCATCTACAGCAATTGGGCTATTGCGAGTCTTCATATCAATGGCAAAAATGTCAGGCATAAAGCTTATCCAACCCTGGAAGAAGCAAAAGAAGCTTACACGGCTTCCTACAGAGAAATGACCATCGCCAAAGACATTGGTCAACCATCAAAGATGGAAACAAAAAAGAAGATCTCAGTAGGATCTATTATAAATCTCCAAAAAGAGAAAAATAAGCCAAAAACCCTTGATGACTTCATGGGAAAATGGAGATGGCTAGCAAACTTCAAAGAAGAACTAGCACTTGAATGTTTTTACCCGGTCAACACTAATTACGGGGTAAAAGCTAATACAGTTCCAGGTATATCCAAGGAATTGCTCAAAGAATTCTATGACTATGGAATGCTCAAGACTGTATACCTTGAAGAAAAAGAAGGTCATAGATTTCAAGAACTAGCCGATCTTCCAAAAGAGATTGGTGATACAGCAAAAAGATTTAATGATTTTCTTGCTAAAGGAAAAGAAATATATCTTCAATTCGAACAAACATATCCATGGTTTGAAGAAGAAAACAACCAGATGACTGTAAGACCAAGAATAGTCATAAAGATAGGCATTTCAAACAAAACCTATCTGGAACCAAATGCAACAAGTGTTGGATGGACAATAGATTCATTCATTCAACAAATGAAGCGTTTTTACGATTACCTGATTAAATATGGATCATCCATTATTAATTACAAGGTTTTATATGTCTCAGATTTTTGTTTTATGATCTGTGATTCAAAGAAGAAGGTTTCACCTTAAACAAACACTTCATTTTGAAGACTTATTCTCAGGATTCGAAAATGGTCTTTACCGAATTCCAGAGGAAGTACAATGGGAGTGTTGTCAATACTTCTCAAAATACAAAGGGCATATCTGTAAATGGTGTGCAAAAGACAAAGTGTCGGCAGAAGAAGACAAAATACCGACAGTCTCAACACTTGAAGATAAGGCAAAAGATAAGGCCTAAACACGTGTCATGTAAATGACCGTAGAAATAAAGTTGTAATAGTGGAATCTTATCATCTGAGTCAGATGGGATCCACTAAAGATAGGAAATCTTATCACATTAGGTGATAATGCATCTTTTTTTCTCTTTACGTGTTTTAGTGTCTTTACTTTTGAGCTGGATGGAAAGAGACATGTAAGCTACCATGTAGTCTCTTCCTCCTATAAATAAGAGCCTTGATGCTCATTTGTATGCACAACTTAAATCAATGAAGTAAGTACCATTTAGTTTATGAGAAACGTTGTTGGGAAAGGACTTTGCAAGATTTGAGGTTGTCACAACAAAATCGAAAGATTTTAAAATTTCCAATATTAATAATCGAAAGATTATTTCAAAAGTTCAAAAGATCGAAAGATCAGAAGCATCAAAGACCCTAGTCAAAATCAGGTATGGTTTTAAATATATTTTACAATTTTTAGTATTTTATAATGGAATTTAGTATGATAAAAGAAGATTCGTCTGGTTTTATAGCAGATGTATTAGTAGATCATATAGAAAAGGTAGATTTTACCTTAAAACCTGAAGAAAATTTCAAACAAAAAAGAATTTTTTCTTTAATAAAAGAAAAATTATCCAGAGAAAATATTCTGAAATATGGAATGATGGTAGGAGAAGTACTCATACCAATGGAATCTACAGATGAATCTGTTGTAATATCCATGATTGATGAACAACAAATAAGCGAAAGATTAAAAAACGTATCGCTAGAAAAAAGAAAGAAGATAAGATATATTCATATATCAACTATCCAAATAATCATAAAAAGTACTTTTATGAAAGGAATAAACTCAGAACTAGAACTTCTTATAGAAGATGCTAGAATGAATAGCAAACATTCATTAATAACCAAAGGTGAAGGAAATTTAAAATGTGGAAAAATAAAATTCAACATAAATTTACAAATAGGATTGAGCCTAAATGATATAGATCTGAATAGATCTTTAGTAATTCATTATAAACTCAAAGATCAAAATCTCATGAGACCAGGAAATCATCCTTTTAGTATAAGTTATAAGATGAACTATGCACTAAGTAACTCTCATTATAGCATAGAATTTAGTGGAAAAGAAAAGATACAAATAGATGAACTATTTGCACCATTAATAAAATTAGAATCACCAATTCTAAAACCATTAAAAAGATCAAAATCTATTATGACAATAGAAAGGACACCTCTTTTAGAACAAGAGGAAAGTGCTAGTGAAGTAAGGTTTTTACCACCAAGAACTTCACTGGATAGTAAAAAGTTTGATAAAACTTTATCGGAAATAAAAACTGAACTTTTCAAAATCAATAAAAAGCTATAATGCCTGGAATAACAATAAAAAACGAATTAAGTTTATTCAAAATAAAGCTAAAAAATTTAGCTGATGAAATAGAAAAAAACTTTCTAAGTATAGAAATGAAGAATACGCTTTGGGGAATCCGTGATTTAATAATTCTACAAATTTCAGATGTGGAAGAAATATTAAGAGAATTGGAAGAAACAGAAAATGTTTCTACCCAACAAAGGGAAAGAGCTGAAACCTTATTATGGCCTGCTCAAAAATTAATTTACTTAGAAAACCTTTTGAAAAAGGCTGAAGAAAATTCCATTAATAACTCCGTGTCTAATTAATAATGCCCGGACTAAATCTGAAAACAGAATTAAAACTCTTTAAAAAGAGACTAGAAAACATAGTTTTTGAGATAAAATTCTATAATGACAGAATTGTGCTAAGGCAAATTATTTTCCATGCTCAAGATCTAGTACTCTATCATATAGAATATATTGATGATTTACTAAAAGAAATAGAAGATTTAGAAAATCTTACAAGTATACAACAAGAAAGAGCTAAAACACTCTTAAAACCATTTCAAGGTCTAAACAAAATCGAACAAATGTTAGAACAAGTTCGAGAAAATTCCGCTGGCAATTCTGCCGCAAACCTGGTATCAGAGCCAGTAATACAATCCTAAGGGATAAAAATGAAAATAAAAATAAAAGTATTAATTTTTCATAAAAGACAAAAACTTTTTAAAATCGCTTTTTTAAATAACAGCTTTAAAAAGATCCAATGTCACCGTGCCATTAATAATGGCACCGACCGAAGTACTGCCCATCAAATTCGAGAACTATATCTGTAGGTTGACTAAAATGTACTCCCTCCATTTTAAAATGAGTGTTGTTTTAGCAAAAAATATTTGTTTCAAAATGAAGGTCACTTTACATTACCAATACAACTTTAATTTTTTTTCTTTCAACTTTACCCTCAATAAATACTCTAACTTTTCTATCACACAATTTCCAATGCAACTTTAAATTTGTCTTTTTCTTATAAAGTAAAGGGCAATTTAGTAAAAGTGTTATATATAATGATTATTTCATTCTATTTCTTAATCTGTGTGCCAACACCTAGAACGACACTTATTTTAAAACGGATGGAGTAACATACACACACACACGATATAAAGGTCAACATTGATGTGCCCTTTTTGTTTGCGATATTTTCTTTTTATCTCTTAGTAAACATCTAAAACATCTATGATAAAAAAAAATGATTTCCTCCGTTTAATTTTACTTTTACATTATTTTATCAAATTAATTGTCACTTTAAAATACTAATACAATATTTATTGTGTTTTTTCGTTACTATACATTTATAGTGAATTTCACTTTATTCAACTGCTTCACTAACTATATTTAATAAGAGTATTTCAATAAATTTGTCATTTTTTTCTTCAAAAAATAAATTTGTCATTTTTTCCTTAAAAAAAACAATAGTTTTTTTTTTCTTCACAAAACTATATAGCAATAGTTAAAATAACACGGAGATTGTAGGGGAAAGAGTTTCGTTTATTCAAAATTACACGAGAATTAAGTATCGTATGTCTATTTCACTAAATGAAAAAAAATATATAGTATATCTCTAACAAGTCAAGGATTAAAGTGGAGAATTTTGGGTTAGAAATGTATCTCTTAAACTTAGAGTAAACAAGCAGGAAATTTGAGGTTTGAATGGTGTCGTTGCATACATACCAACTGAGTTATATTCACATTGTCTTCTATTTAATGTTTTAACACATATTTTTTGGTGGTATTTTTAAAATTTACTAACTCCGTTTCATGACAGTGCCACTTTAGCAAAAAGAAAAAATGTTTTAAAATAATTGTCATGTTCATTTTTTAATATAAACTTTTTCAATTATATCATCTACTCCCTCCGTCCCTTAATGTAACCCCCTTTGCATTTTTCACATTTCTTAAGAAAAGTTGTCAGTATAATTAATGTGTCTGTTTTGTGTATTAATATTACCAAATTGTCCTTTGTTTGTATGTGTATTAAATTTGACTATTCATATTTCAAGACAAGTTAGTAGTATTAATTAGGGGTATGTTTAGGAAAAAAGTAATAAATGCATCTAGTAATTTGAAAAGGGGTTACATTTAAGGACAAAAATAAAATCAAATGGGTGGTTACATTAAAGGACGGATGGAGTAATTTAATATTGTGTACACTATTTCTAAAGTTATTAAGGGTAGTTTAATAAGAGTAACTATGTTTTTTGACAACATTTTTACATTTTTTAATTTGTGTATAGAAACCTTAAACAACCCTTTTAAGATGAAAGAAGTAATATTATTTCAACAAACTTTAAATATTGGTCCATATTTTTGGTGATGGGAGACAACTTTTTTAAAAAAACATTTATTAATTTTCAATTTGTCAAACCAAACATTTGTTAATTTTCAATGAATCAAATATCATTTAATGCGATACATTGCATTGTTTACACCACACAAGGTACACAAGGTATATTTAAAAAAAATAAAATTAAACACAAGGTATATTTTAAAAATAATAAATGAAATTTCTATGTGCAGGGAAAAGATTAAAATATAGGCCGAACATTATTACACCGTTTCCCAATGTCCATAAATATCTCTTCATCATCTTCATGAATCAACACAATCAATAAGAAATTAAGCTCACACTTTACAAGAGAAATCAACAACTTGTAACCATGGTGTCCCAAAAAACTCATGCAGTCCTTCTAGCCAGTCCTGGCATGGGACACCTAATTCCCACCATTGAATTAGGCAAACGGCTTACCACCCACCATAATTTCGATGTAACCATCTTCGTCGTCACAACCGCCACCTCAGATTCAGACACAACAAAATCACATATACTTCAACAAGTATCAAACCCTAATAGCCTTGACATCATTGTAACACCTCCGGTCGATGTCTCTGACAAACTTGACCCAAACAATCCATCCTTAGGATTACAAATTGTTCTAATCATGGTTGAATCTCTTCCTTTTATTCGCTCTCAAATCCAATCCATGAAGAATCCTCCATCTGTTCTTATCGTGGATATCTTTGGTACTGCAGCTTTTCCCATGGCACGTGAGTTGCACATGTCGAGTTACGTTTTCTTTGCAACCAATGCTTGGTTCACTGCTGTTAACTTATACCTTCCTTTCATCACAGATGAAGCTTTTTCACGCCATGCTAAGAATCATGAACCGCTTTCGATTCTTGGTTGTGAATCGGTTCGATTTGAGGATACCCTTGAAACATTTGTTGCACCTTGGGGACCTATTCATAAAAGTTACGTTGAAGTCACAAGGGAAATATTAACCGTTGATGGGATTTTGGTGAACACGTGGCAAGATCTGGAGCCAACAGCTACTAAGGCGGTTATTGAAAATGGGGTTTTTGGAAAGTTTGTGAAAGGACCGGTTTATCCGATTGGACCGCTAGTAAGAACTGATGAACCGGAGAAGGATGGTGAGAGTGAAAATTTAATTTTGAGTTGGCTTGACCGACAACCGGCTGAGTCGGTGATATATTTGTCATTTGGAAGTGGTGGGACCATGTCGGAAGGTCAGATGAGGGAGTTGGCTTATGGTTTGGAGCTGAGTCAGCAACGGTTTATTTGGGTGGTGCGGCGGCCCACAAAGGACAGTGCATCTGCAACCTTTTTCAACGTTGCGGGTGCAGATGGAACAACTGTGGTGGATTACTTGCCAGAGGGGTTTTTGAATAGGACAAAAGAGGTAGGGCTTTGTGTTCCCATGTGGTCCCCACAAGCTGAGATATTGAAACATCCTTCAACGGGTGGTTTTGTGACACACTGTGGTTGGAATTCTGTGTTGGAGAGTATTCTTAACGGTGTTCCAATGGTTGCATGGCCGCTTTATGCGGAGCAGAAGATGAATGCAACTATGTTATCGGAGGAGCTTGGTGTGGCGGTGAAAGCGACGACGACGGTGGCGGATGGTGGTGTTGTTTGTAGGGAAAAGATAGCGGAGGTGATTAGAAAAGTGATGGTGGATGAAGAAGGTGTAACTATGAGAGTTAAAGTTAAGGAGTATAAGGTAAGTGGAGAAAAAGCTTTGTCTGTGTTTGGTTCTTCTAATGAAATGCTCTCTAAGATGGCAAAAGATTGTGAACTTTATCTCCACCATGGATCTGAGGCCAAAGCTCGGGGTGCTTAAGCAATAATTAAGACTTGTTTTGCGTTTTTATTTTATTTTATGAAAA
The DNA here is from genome assembly GCF_051527215.1 of Medicago sativa. NCBI lineage: Eukaryota > Viridiplantae > Streptophyta > Magnoliopsida > Fabales > Fabaceae > Medicago > Medicago sativa. Next base: position 10,710,618 of record NC_140753.1, read on the forward strand.
AGACGTGTATTTTAATTTAAGTCAAATTTGTTATTTAAATTTGTTTACTCATGATCTTAATATATATTTTTTTACATAATCCTGACAATATCTACACTATACATACACACATACACGTTGTCAAAAAATACACACACACGTTATTCTTTAATAAACCGTTTATTTTTATAATACAAATTTTGTGTGAAGGATACTTTTGAGTATTCACGTATTTCTTATGATCTATAATAAAATGATATATTTATTTGGGTTGACTTTCATTCTATCAATTTTTTTCATTCATTTAAACTATTTTATTTATTACTTTGTAATTTTTTTAATATTATTTAAATTATGAATTTAAAATAGTTAAATATAATTAAAACATGCAAAACCTCAATAAAAAGGATACAATATTAGACAATATGAAAATAGATTATTTATCTTATTTTAAGTGCATTGTCATTGAAGTCATTGAGTCCTTAATATGTACTTTCATAAAAAAATTATAAATAAGTTATGTAAACACGTGAGGTCTATTTAAGAAATCTATATTATTAGTGTATTACTATTATGGATGTTCTTAGAATTTAGTTGAATACTATTATACTAGTATTCCGTATACAAAATTTGTTTAACATATTAATATATTTTAACATAAAAAATTGATTGATATAATATGACATTGAATAAATAGATGAATGATACATGCCAAATCGAACGGTATTCACCTAATATTAATTGTATTTGATTGATTGTCCTCGTGAGCTTAGTTTAGTTGATATGGAAAATACATAAAATATGCAAGGTCCGGGGTTCGAACCCCGGCCAAAAAATAAAATAAAATTACATTGACTAAATATCTTAATCTGAATTTCCCAAATCGTGCGGCATGCTGCTAACGATATCCACGCCGTGTATTTAGTTTTTTCTTGTATGCATACATGCTTTAGCAAGAATACCGCCATAGCTTAATTATCATAAGAATCGAATTAGACAACAAAGAATGCATATGCCTCTCTTTCAAAAAAAAAAAAAAAGAATGCATATGCCTCCAAATCTGATTAACGATTTGCGTTGAATCATTTGTTAAATTAGCCACATCTCTTTTACTATAAGTAGCTGGTCTTATCCAACGAAGTCTAACCAATTCATTTTTTTCTCTAACCCTTAGGTTTATTCTATTTTGTCCGTAGAGAAAATGATAAGTACCACTGAAACTCCTACTCTTTGCTAAAAAAAAGGTATCACTGAAACTTTTACTCACAGCAAAATTATGGGTTCGAACGTTCCCGAGTAAATGTGTTCAACCTAACAATTTTGACATTATCAGTTGAGTTAGCCTTTACGGATAACCGTTAGATTTATATAAGATAAAAAAAAAACATAGTTAATTCAGAGTGGGTTGGATAGATAAGTTAAATTTGAGTAATTATTAATTATTTAATGAATTAAAAAAGAAATATTTACTTATAACATTGATCGGAGAAAGTATATAGATTGTATAATGTAAAGATCATTTCATGAGATTTTACTGCTCTATACAAATTGAGTTAGTTTCTCTCTAAATAAAAACACCATATTTGTCATAATGTAAACAAAACTTTTTTATTACCCAAAAACGAGTCAACATTAGGTTGATTTTGCAAAACACATGGTTAGATTCAGGTAAAGATCCTCTCCATTTGTACCCCTCCTTTTACGCATTGATTCTAGAAGAAGATGGGGCATGCTATAAATTCTTGTCATGTTCCTTTTATTTGATTTATATTTTCCGAGTTTTAAGGGATTTTTTAATATTCTAGACTTCCAGTGAGATTGCCTTCCAAAACACTCCAAGTCCCTCAATATACCCCCTTAAAGAAAGAAAAAAAAAATCATATATAAGATACAATTCTATGAAAAAAATTATATGAATTAATATTTTTTAATTCTCACCCAATAGTCTGTCTATTTGTCTTGTAGGCGTAACATATTATTAGGTAGTTGAACTCAAATTATTGATAAAGATAATTCAAGATCAAATTTCCTGAACAGTATCCCAGTTTGATTCATAATTCAAATCATTAATTGACCAATTTTTGTTTGATTCTTAAAATATCATAAAAATCATCAATACAATATTTTTGTTAAATGGGGGTATACGTATACGGTTGGGGATAGACCGTAAAAGTCTACAAAGATAAGTTTAAGTATATATTTTTTTTTGAAGAAAAGTTTAAGTATATATGATGACTCACAAATCATGAATTAACGTGTCAATAATCAATCAATAATAGCAATGCATTCAAAGATTTTTGACAGCAACAATTAATTCAAAGTTTGCCATATAATAAGACATTGCTCTAAAAAAAATATATAAAAAGACATTGAATTCAAAGGAAATACTTGTATTTTATGTCTAAAGATATGATACACATGATTTTTTTTTTTAGGGGCACATGATATATGAACACTTGACTTATATTATCATATTAGTAATTGTATAAAAAAGAAAAATTACAAGAGTGAGAGAAAAAAAAAAGGATAGAGTGTGTTTTTCCCCTAATTTGAGCTAAATTGAGTTGACGATGATATAACATTTTATATGTATGAGTCGAGGTTTAAATCCCATATTTTTAATTTATTCACATAAAAAGAGGTGAAATTATAACCACCAAACTATTTGACTAAAAAAAAGTCTGCACGTTTTTCAAAGGTGGTATTTTGAACTTGCAGGTCTGCATCGTGTTTAGTCTCTGTGTTTTAAGCAAAGGTAATCAAAACCGGACCGGACAAAGAACCGGTATGTTCATGGGTTCAAGGTTCAAAGGTCGGACCGGAGTTCGACCGGGGTTCAACCGGTAAGAGGAAAATACATATTTTTTATTTTTATAATAAGAAAATATAAAATAATAAAAAAGTAATTTTCATTTTTTGCACTATTAAAAATTAAATTTAACTCAAATTTAAGAAATCTTATAAAATTGAAAATGATAATGGCAAATATATAAAAATGTACTTATTAAAAATTAAATTATATATGAATTAATAAGTATAATTATCTAGTTTCTATATATCCTTGAAAAAAAAAAACACTAAGCTGAAGCATAAAAAATAAGAGATTTATCCTTCAAAAAAAAAAAAGAGATTTACTTTTCCCACCCTATGTCTTTCCTAGCGCGCCCTATTTTTTTTTCCATTTTTACCCCTGGTCCGGATTTCGTTTTCCGGAATCGATTGTTAGAATTTTGCAGATGTATCCGGATTTTACAATCCGAAATTGTTTTCTTCCCGAACTTTTACAATTTTAAGCTTTAAAATTCGTAAAATAAAATGCAAATAAAGTAAAAAAACATAAATAAAAAAGACACAAACATAAAAACAACTCATTTTATTAATATATGAACAATACATTACAATAATTTTCAAGCTTTTTAAGCTTATTACATAAGATCCTAAATCTATTTCTAATATCCTAAGAGCCTAATTCTAATCTCCTAAAAGCCTAACCACTGCTATGTGATAGGACATTGCAGTAGTTTCCCTATTGGAAGGCAACCGGAGGAGGAGGGAAGAGGTGGGCAGGAAGAAGAAACCAATGCCCCTGAGGGAGGTAGGGGGTTCTCAAACTTACGTCCAGACAGGCCAAGCTAAGAACCACACTGACCCACATGACATCCAGATGAACCACGCTTCTTTGCTGCGCGGTTCCATCCTCATTGACTGTTCATACAAACCTGAAAGTTTTCAACGAGACCCTTATCTATGAAAGGCCAATGATGGAAAACCATGGTTGTAGAAGGAAGAAGATGAGGAGAGGGTGGGAGAGGATGGTGTGAGAAATGGTGGGGTTTAGAAGGCTATTTATAGGGAGGGGGTCAAAAACAGTTAGGAGGTCATAAATGTAGTCAAAAAACGTGGCAAAACACGTTTTTTGACTTGACCACCGACAAAAACATGTGGTACAGACCACCGGCCATGACACTGATGTAGTCCGGAAAATACAATCCGGAATGAACCTTTGTATTCCGGAATATATTTTCCGGATTAATACGATACTGGTGAATGAGGGAAAAGTTGGCTCTTCTTGTAGGGTTAAGGAAGTTCCGGATTGTATAATCCAAAACGCTTAAGCATTGAATTCTTTTGAAAAGAGTCATTAATGTAGGTTTGAACGGTTACAACCACTAACACGTTTTCGTTGACTGTAATAATGACCTAGGACTTGTTTTAGGCTATAAATAGGCTTCCATCTTCAACAAATACCTTCATTCTTCACTTCACCTCTTTTCTTCCATTTTCTTCAAATGTTTTTAGTTTTTTAGGGGTGTCGGTGGTGTCATGGTCATTGTTGACCGTTCATATGAACCCTGCAATTGCATTGCAGCGTGTGTGGGGTTCATATAACGGTCAACGGAAACCCTTGATGTAACGCCCTCCTTTTTATTTAATTATTTTAATTAGTTTTAGAATATATTTATATATTTATATGATGTATATATGAGTTGTTGAGATTAGATGTCTTTTTATAATTTAGTTAATATATTTTGTTGAGTGATATTTTGTTATGTTATATGTTGGTATTTACTAGCATAATATATTTGTTAATTGTTATAGATATATATTTGTTATTTGGTGTATTATTATATATTTAGTAGAGAAATATTATTTATTAGAATATGAGGATTATTAGTGTGAGTGGATTTTGGGGGTTAGAATAGAAAGAAGAATAAGTTGTTGGGCCTAAATAGATTTGGGAAGAATATTTTAGTATTATAAATAGAGAAGCTTAGGTTGGAAAGAGTTTACCTTAAACCGCTTTTTGGAAAAGAGGAGAACAAGAAAGAAGAGAAGAGAAGAGAAAAGTCAAGAGAAGAGGAGAATACCTTAGAAAAGAAGAACGTTGCTGCTGATTCAGGAATTAATCTAAGGTGAGGGTGAGACTATCTTGCATTAATATTAAGTTGTTAAATCATTAGATTACATCTAACAAGTTGGGGAGAGTTTGTGAGAATTTGAGAATTAGGATTTTGAGAGAGATTTGATGATTGGATGATGAAAACTTGTTGAATTGATGTAGAAATTGTGTACAGACCTTAGATAATCCATATGATGATTATTGGAAGTAGTTTTGAGGTTAGCACCATGAGATTAGGTGAAACTTGAAGAAAATCTGCATTCTGCCCGAATTTTGATATTAAAACTGGTATTGATCGGTGCGGAATTGGTCTTAGGTGTAAACACGAAAGTTGTAGGTATGGATGTTAGCTTTCTAATGTCGTTGGTCTCACGTCAAAACGATTTATAGAACTTGAGTTATGGTCAAATTACTGCACGTAGGTCACAGTGAATTTTTATGGACTTTCAGCACAACTTTTCCGAATTTAAAATGAAAACTGGTATTGATCGGTACAGAATTGGTCTTAGATGTAAACATAAAAGTTTTAGATAATTTTGTTAGATTTCTAGTGGCTTTGGTTTGACGTGAAAATGATGTTTGGTCTTTGCGTTATGATGAAAATACTATAGGGAGGTCTTAGCGAAATTGTACGGTGACATCATTCTCTGTTTCATGTTTTTGCGTTTTGTTCATATGTTTCTGTTTTGAATTGATCTTTGTTGTAAACATGAAAGTTGTTGATATTTGTGATATCTTTCCGGTAGTTTTGGTTTGACATGAAAATATGTTGTGGATAGTTTATTATGTTTTTACAAAGACACATAGTGAATTATTGTTGATGTTTAAATACGATGTTATATGAAGTTGTTTATGATTGATGAATATGATGTTTTAAGATGTTGTTTATTATCATTTGATATTGTTATATTATGATATGACATGAATTATTTATGTGATCCATATGTTGTCGAGATGCTAAGATGTTAAGACGTTAAGATGATAAGAGTTGTTAAGTCGTCGAGTCGTTATGAAGTCATCAAGTTGTTAAAATGTTATGTTGTCAAGATGTCAAGATGTTAGGATGTCATAGATGTTCATGAAGTTGTCTAAGTTGTACGAAAGTTATGTCGTTGCATTAGAGTTGTGTCGTTGCATAGTCAGAGATGGGGGCTCAATGCCCGACAGGTCCTTTATGACCTTAGAGATGGGGGCTCAATGCCCGACAGGTCCTTTATGACCTTAGAGAAGAGGGCTTAATGCCCTGGTGGTACCACATGCATAATGAAGATGTCTAAGATGATTTAAGATGATTTGAGAAGTAGAAGTTGCATAGTCGAGTCGAAGTTGTTAAGATGTCAAAATGAAGTGCTATGATGAATGAAGACGAATGATTTATGATAAGATGTTACGTGAGTTATAATTATGTTGATATATGAAGTTGATTACGAATTTGATTATGAAGTTGTTTTCGGTAATGCTATGTTTTGATAATGATACTTATGTGAATTACATGATGATGCTTATGATTATATTTGATGTTAGATGTTGATGCTTATGATTATTATTGATGTTAGATGTTATGTGATTTATGATAAGATGTTATGTGATTTATGATAAGGTGTTTGTGACTATTATTTGATGACATGTGATGATGTTTTATGATTAATAATTGAGGTTATTTGATGAAGTATATGACTAATATAAGAAGATTAATGACACTAGTTAAGGAAGTTTAAGTTGTTAGATATGATTAATGAATTATAAGATGTTTAAGTTGTTGAATGTACTTTATATGATTTATATGTTTAATATTATTGTTTGAGAAATCTCACCCCTCTGCTTGGAAATGTTGCTCTTCGTATGGGTAACTTGCAGGTAATCAAGATTAGCTGCAGTCGTGGGTGTCTATCTCTCACAGTGTCTTTAGGTGCTCTGATACGTAACAGGATGGGATTATGTCTTCTATTTCTATTCCTTACGTATTACTTATGGATTTTTATGAGTAAATGTTGAACAAGACTTATGAGATTTTTATGATGAGGCCCGCGTGCCAAAGATTATTTTTATTGTTGAACTAATTTCCGCTGCGAAGTTTTGAATTACTTATGTTAAATGATTTTGAAGAATAAATTGTTATTCATTCATTTTATGAATTTTTAAGAAGTGTAGCATTCCGTTTAAAGTTGAATTACTCTGATTTTTAATTATGTAATTTTTACGTTGGGAAAACGGGGTGTTACACTTGACATCAAAGAAAGACACAAAAAAGCAACAAACATCGATTCCAAAATTCGTTTTCCGGATATAACTAACAATCTGGTCCGGATTAGGGGCATTTTTGGAAAGTTTGCAGGGCGCGCGAGAAGGCAGCAGGGTGAGAAAAGTAAATGTCATGTAATAGGGCCGTAGTATCATATCGTAGGCCCAAACTTGAAAATAACCCTAATCCATTAATATAGGGTGTTGACACTTGACTCCTCTCTCTCTCTCTCTCTCTCTCTCTCTCTCTCTCATCAGTATGCGCCGTTTCTCATCTCTTCTTCCTCATCTCCTCTTTCATTCATGTTTGTGTTGCTACTGTGTAACATAACAGAAAGAAAAACCAAAGATCTTCATTAAGCGTGCAAAACGAAGCCGTTTTTTTCTTCCTTTTTTTTAAAAAAGACAACACGGTCTGACCTGTAGAACCGGAGAAACCGCCGGTTTTGTCCGGTTTTCCGGTCTGTATCCCGGTTCCGACGTAGTGCGGTTTTTATGACGAATCGAACCGGACACGGGTCCGATTCACAGTCAAACCGGTCGGTCCGGTCCTGTTTTGAGTACATTAGTTTTAAGCTTAGCTTTGTAAGATTAATTGAAATGCAAGTAGATACCTTGATCCCCATCATCAGTATAGAATTCGATCACCGATTGATACATATGAAAAAATGTTCGTTGAGAGAGGTCAATTCCTTAAATCGATATTACTCCCTCCATTCCTTTTTAAGTGTCTCTTTTGAAGAAAATTTTTGTTCCAATTTAACTGTCACTTTCAAAGTTCAAAGCAATATTAGATGTTGTTTTACCAATATTACTCTTACTTATTTATTGTGGAGAGAAAAATATATGAAATGAGATATTAAATGAATAAGACTATTATAGTAAAAGTATATATTATTGTGTCAAAAGTATTAATATTTATTGATTGTTTTGGTTTGTGTAAAATGTCAAAAAGTGACAATTAAAAAGGAACGAAGGTAATAGTTATCTTGAGGGGATTAATTTTTGTTGTTGCGCACAAATGACATCTTTGGTTTAAAAAAAAAACTAAGAAGTATCACTAAAAAACCAATATATTATAAATTACTACAATATCTTATAATACCCCATCCTTAATTATATGACCATTTAGAGATTATTTTTTTTTTACAAAATAATTTTTCTTTCTCATTTTATAATACATCTTTGATATTTTGGGCTACATTAATTATTTTTTTTTACCAACGCACCTTTGTTTATTGTACATAATTTACTCTACTGCTTCAAAAAAAATCATTATATTAAAAACGTAAATTAATATTCTCACTTAAAAGATAAAATTGTAAAAACAATAGTAATTACAAACAAATATAATACTATCATCAACTTTCTTTTTTTTGAAAGGGCTACGATTAACTTTCTTAATTTTCGTAATTTGACTAAATTAATATTATATTTAAGCATGAAGGTAGTAATTTATATTGGTAATTCAGATCCATTTGATTTGATTAAAAGTTAATGAATTACATTCAATCCTATTTGTTTTTTTAGAGCCGATCCTTTGAATGATTGTTACAAAAGGACATTATTATCTAGACGGCTTCTTCCATGGACCAGTTTTCAATATGTTCCACCATGGATCGGTTTTTTTTGACCTGGAATTCCGGTTTTCACTTAATGTTTTACTTGTTACTTCCGGTTTATTCCAATTATTTGTATTTTTAAGAAATCAATTTTCAATAACTTAAAAGCAAGTTTATGTCGCCGATTAACAATAACTTTACCAAAATAATCCAAGATTTTACCAAAATCAAAATCCAAGAATATTTCTCCGGAAAAAAATCCAAATTGTTGCTTCCTGTTTCCTCGTTCGTGCAAATCCAAATCTAAATCAAAGTTTCAAATCAAAGTAACAAATCAAAATCCAAATTGTTGGTTCGTGTTTCCTTGTTCGTGCAAATCGTTGCGAATCTGTTGTAGTAAACATTGTTTTGAGTAAGTATATTTTCTTCGACCATCTTTGCGATAAACGATGTTAGTTGTGTTAGATCCAAAGGGGTTTTTAGATCTTTACTTATATCAGCTTTTTCAAAGTGGTGTTAGATCCTAAAGTTAGCCGTGTTATTATTAATCTGGAGCTTAGTTGTTTATGAATATGAAATAATTAGATCAAATCTTAAAGGAATACATACATGGTGCTCAGATCGCATTTGCAACACTATTGAAAGTAATTTCTGATCCAAAAGAATTAATGACTGGTGATGATCTTGCAAATTTGAGTTAAATCGACATTGCTGGTTGATTCGAAATGTTGTCACCCCTTACTAACAATATGCAAATTTTTGTTAAATGGTGGATTGATTTTAACTGTTAAAATGTTGTCTTACTTGTAGCAAAACATTAACAATATCATGTCTATGAATGACCACAATCAAGGCTCAACACAACATTTGAGTAACAATAGCAATGGAACTGAAAGTAGTTTGTATGAATATGAGAATGGGGATAGTGAGTTTGAAGATGAGCTGCATGAGCATGCTTCTGAAGAAGATGTGAATGAGAATATGAATGAGGATGAGGATGAGATTGGGGATGGTGAGTATGAAGATGAGCATGAGATTATGAATGAGGATGAGAGTGGGGATGATGAGTATGAAGCTGAGGATGAGAATATGAATGAGGATGATGGTGGGGATGGTAATGAGAATGGGAATGAAGATGAGAATTTGGACGACACTAATGAAGAATTTGATGTACATAACCCAGAAGAAGATCCAATTATCATAAATGGTATGCCTGATATATTGAAGGTGAATATGAAAAATATTAGCATTGAAGATGTTGGGAGGTATGATTTTTTAAATTTAGAAACTGCATATCAATTCTATAGTTGGTATTCAAGATTGAATGGTTTCTCTGTCTGCAAAAGCAAGCTTCTTAGGAATGTAAAGGGTGAGAAGTTGCAACAAACATTTGTTTGTTCTAATGAGGGTTACAGGGAAGCTAATGAGAGAACTACGCCAACTCCAAAGCGTGAACCAAGACGTCAAAGTAGGTGTGGTTGTTTGTCTAAATTTTGTGTTCACGTTAATATTCATACAGAAAGATGGTATGCGACTCTCTTTGCTGATGAACACAACCATACATTGATTGAAGAGAAATATTGTTCTATGTTACCTGGACATAGAAAGTTTACGGAGGCTGATATTTCCCAAATTCAAAACTTTAAAAAAGTTGGAATTAGGACTTGTCAAGTATATGGTGCATTTGCACACAACTTCGGGGGATATGGGAAGATAGGTTTTAGAAGGAAGGACCTATACAATCAAGTTTCCAAACAACGACATCAATGATCGGCTGATGCATCCACTGCACTAAAGTTTCTTAGAGATTTGGGAACCAAAGACTAGATGATGTTTGTTAGACACACAGTTGATAACGAGGGGAGGTTGAAACATCTTTTTTGGTGCGATGGTGAGAGCAAATTGAATTATAAATTGTTTGGTGATGTTGTAGCATTTGATGCGACATATAGGAAGATCAAGTATATGTGTCCTTTTGTTGTGTTTTCTGGAGTTAATCACCACAATCAAACAATTATTTTTGCAACTGCTCTCGTATCAAATGAGACCGAAGAAACATATGTCTGGCTACTTGAACAAATGATGGAGGCAATGGAAGGCAAGGCTCCAACATCAGTTATAACCGACGGTGATTTATCCATGAGGAATGCAATTCGTAATGTTTTTCCAGGAGCTCATCATAGGTTATGTGCATGGCATTTGCTACGCAATGCAGTTAGCAATGTAAGTGTTCCTGATTTCATGCCATACCTAAAAAGGTGCATGTTGGGTGACATTGATGTTAGTCAGTTTGAAGAAACCTGGGCTGAAATGGTGAGTAAGTTTGGATTGGAAGACAACAATTGGATACAAGAATTGTACGAGAGAAGAAACATGTGGGCTACAGCTTTGATACGAGGTAATTTTTTTGCTTGGATAAGGACCACATCAAGGTGTGAAGCGTTGCATAGCCATATTGGAAAGTATGTTCACTCTAGATGCAATTTAACTGATTTTGTTCAACAATTTCATAGATGCCTAACATACTCTAAATTCAGGGAAGTGGAAGCTGATTTTGAAGGAAGATACGGTGAGTTTGTTTTGCAAACAAATTTGAAATCCTTAGAGAGGTTTGCATCTGTCCATTTTACAAATAGGATATTTCTTTTATTTTGACCCGCGTTAAAGAAAGCTTCGTCACTAAGAGTCTGCGATCGCCTTAAGATGACAATTCAAGAAATTTACGTTGTTCAAAAGTGGAATGATAGCGGATCAGTGTGGAATGTTTCATACTGCCCTACAACTGGGGATTTTAGATGTAATTGCCAAAGGATGGAGTCGTTGGGGTTGCCTTGTCATCATATTATCGTTGTACTAGTGATATTAGAAAAGGATGAGCTGCCTAGTTGTTTGGTGTTGAAAAGATGGACTAAGAAAGCCAAGGAAGAATTCAGTGGAACTCACACAGATGGCTCTTTCTACTTGGAATCAAATTCTACTGCAAAGCTTGCCAATCTTATCTCTAAAGGAAAGTTTGAAATTAAAGCACTTCCTAAATGCATCATCTGGTTCAAAGTTAAGAGAGCAAATTAATTTCAACATCATATCCTGGTTTAGACAGATCTGCACATGGATTCTCAAGCTTCGATCATTATAGCTTAATCCATCATTGGCCTCCGGCTAAAAAATCAACATTGTATTAAAGGTCAGTGTATTAAGATATCCAAACTAAAATAACTAACAGGACAAGCTTAGCTAACAAGTGCTCTAAAGGATTAAATTAAATACAAGTCTAATATTTGCCAAAGTAATAAATACATCACTTTTCATGTAATTTTTTTTTTAAAATAATACCCTTAAAACACTCGTTAACATTTTCCATAACTTCAAGAAAAAAGAATTTGGTTAACTGACTCTGTTTTTTAAAATTAGTATTAGTATAGTCAAACAAACAAGACTCAACATGAAGAAGAAAAAAAGTGAACAATAAAATCAACTTAACAAATGACAAAAAAATGGTATGAGGCTAATATGACTGACAAGTCATATCTTAGTTACTAATGAGATCAATCGAGTTGGACTTTAGGGAAGTGTTGCAAGCCCTACATTAGCGGGAACAATACTTTAGGGAAGTGTTGCAAGCCCCTTAGACCAGAAATGACTGATGAACAAGGGATCACGATCAGGCACAATACTCTTGTTAGGCAACCCATGATGCTTACAAACCATGTTCACGAATAATTTTGCTACCTTGTAAGTTGTGTAGTGAGGAGGGAGTGTTCCTAGATGAATAGAATCGGTCCAAGACCACTAAGATGACAACACACCGATGTGAGTAAGAAGTCTAGGGACAAAATCGAGTGCAATATCTTCCCATATATTGGAAAGGACAAGGAGTTGTTGTAGTAGGTCCCCAAGTTTGGCTGCGTTATACTTGGTTTGCTGACAAACTACACAATCTTGGATAAAATGTTGAACATCCTTGTGCATATTAGTCCAGAAAAAGCTATCTGACAGGTGCTTCAAGATCTTAATAATCCTTGCATGACCTCCAATGGGCATGTCATGAAATTCCCAAAGCAACAGGGTCATAAACAGTGAAGAGGAGGGGATCTAAATCTTTCCGTGACGCAAAATCAAACCATCCTTGACATCGAACTCAAAGAATTCAGATGGCGAAGTCTCAACCTTTTGTTTAAGATCTAAATACCCATCAGAGGTAAGATTAGAAAAGTGTTGGTGAAATTGTTCAAGGAAGCGATTCAAGCGAGAGTGGATGGTAGGGTCGTGGGTTTAAGCTTCAAGAGTTGTAGGGTTGGTGGGAAAGACACGTAGTGAAGATATTTGGGCCTCTGAGTCATTGCGTAAAGGTTTTCGAAGTTTATGTAAGGATAAGGAAGAGGGGGAGTGGTGTGTGTCACCTGTTAATTCAATACATTTATCATGGTGGATAAAAGTCAGAAAATTGTTGTTGACACATTAAAGAAGGCTACAACACACCAATAAATTACTCAAATGCCCCCATCGACAGTTAACTGTCGTGGAAATTAACCGAGCTGTAGTTAAGTGCCGAAATTAAATTTAATCCATCGACAGTTAAGTGCCGTGGAGAATTTAGTTGATTGTTCGCAGTTCCCAGAGAAGAAGCACTTGACTGCTGCGGCAGTAGTGAATTTTGCATGTACCACCTACAACATTCATCTTGTCCATGTGATAATAACATGGTAACCACCATTGAATAACCGCACCATTGCCATAGCCAAATGGGCTTTCCATCTGTCATTTCCCATTGTTGTTGCCATTGAAATTCTAGCTTGATACCAAACCTGATGGTTCCTTTCCTTCATGTTAAAGTCACAAAACAAGATGAACAGGCTCTGATTTGGTGATGCCAAACTATGAGGCAAAACAAGATTAAAATTCTTTATGAAAACTTGAAAATCATAAATTCAGTCATATTAATTATCATTAACATACTCTTCTATTATTTATGCACCTTTGTTATCGGTGAAGGAAGCAGAGGGTATGGATTTATACAAGCAAGCTATGACATGGAAGGTAGAGACGAGAAACACTCTTTGAATTTTGCTGTGGACACACCATGACACTTAAGTGCCGATGGATTAAATTTGATTTCGGCAGTTAACTACCGCCGGTTAATTTCACGGCAGTTAACTGCCGAGGAGGTATTTGAGTAATTTACTGGTGTGTTGTAGCCTTCTTTAATGTGTCAACAACAACTTTCTAAAAGTCATAGTCAAAGAGTGGTAATCCATCAGCACTGGACCTAGTTGGTTAAGCCATTGGGCTTTTAAAACCACAAAACACATCTTAAGCTCACAAAGTAAAGATCCTCTAAGAATACATGCATGGCTCTGAATGCAGATAGAGACCAAGGGGAAAATCTGGGAGCAAAGTAACTCTAGTCGACTACCCACCATAACCCACAATGAAGTGACGGGTGCTGCCATGATCCACCAGTATTCCAACGAGATGTGAAGCAATGTTACCTAAAACATTGTAGGTGTCTGAGGCTTGGTGGTCGAAAAGGGCGTGAAGGCTCAACTATGTCGAAGGAGATAATTCATCGCTAGAGGAGAGATGAGTGTAAGCCAAATCTTCCATATCTTGGGTGGATGGACCGTCATCATTTTCATCAGTTACCATAAGGAAACGACGACCGCAAAAATTATGTTGTCGAGACCACTTTTGATCACGGTTGAAACATAATCCCTTCTCACAGCGTTCCGCCACTTCCGGTTCCGATAGATGTCGAAACTTAGGATGAGTCTCTGAAGTGGGTAAGATTCCGGGAGAAGTCGATATTGCAGGACACGAAGCAGAGGTATCTAATGGAAATCGTGTTGGCAGAGGGAACTTCAGACGAGCGGAGCAGTGTTGGTCCTAGACCTTTTATTCGTGTAATTGAGCTAGACCTGTCGCATGAGAGATTGTAGAAGGTTGGCGAGCCACTACCTCACGATGGATATCCTATTTAAGACCCGAAATGAATAAGCTTAGCAAATCAATCGGGGATAACCCCACCAAACAATTAGCAATTGATTCAAACTTCACCAAATAACCTGAGACACATGCAATTTGTGTGAGTTTTAACAATTATGAGTTTCACAGTGCATGAAGAAGTTGTGTCCAGGATAAAAATTGGCTATTCAGTTACATCCATTGGTACCACGAGAGTCGTGCCGTCTAGGTAAAAGGATGCGATGGAGATGTGATCTTTTGAGTGTCATGGTAGGTAAAAAAAATGACAAATCTTAAGTATACATCCATGCGCATCAACTTCATCTAATCAAGGTACGTCGAGCTTGAGACGATGACGGTTGGAAGGACCGATGGTTAGCATGACTTTAGATTCACAGTTTTGCTGCGTCTCCATACATGGCATCAATTCTTCCAAACGAAGACAAATAGAGGAGAGTTGCTTGGAGAGTTCATCAATTCGCTCACGGGAAGAGGACGAAGACCGATCATGGTGGTAGGGAGCTCTCAATGAAAGCACTAATGTTAACGGTGCAATTCTCAGAATTTGAGGACTGAGATCCCTTCTAAAGAAATTAAAGGAAAGAGAGAGTGAATTTGTAATTTCATTGATGACTCTTCTAAATGATTACAACGAATATATATATATATATATATATATATATATATATATTGAAATATAGAGTATAACTAACTCCCATGAGTTACATGACTAAATGGGTAAAAGGGGGAATGGTCCTATTGTAAGAAATCCTTCTAGAATATCCTTATTTGTAAACAACAAAGTGTCTGTTTGGTTGAGCGTTTCCGCTCCCCAAATGCACGTTTGCAAGCCCAAACGCGGTTTTATCATTTTCTGAGATGTTTGGATGCAACCAACTCATAAGAATCACTTATAAGAATTACTTTTAAATAAGTATATCCAAACAGAAATCAATTCACATTCAATTCACTCTTAACCAAAATCAATTCTCTCAAACTCAATTCTATCAAAATCAATTCTCGCCGCCGCCATACCAAACACACACAAAGTACTTCGGCTTCACAAAGGCGTCATAGTTCTCTTAGGCTTCAATTCACTTGGGCTTGCTTTTGTTGGGTCCAAGTTGTGGGTCTTTCGGTCGTTTAGAAAATACTCATAGAATTCTGCTCTTTACCCAAACAGTTTTGCTCACCCCCAAAGTAAAAGTCCAAAATGCCCCTACGCAACTTAACATGCGCTAGTGTATTTCTGTTCACTTCTGAGCTTATGTTAAGTCACGTAGCGTGACTAAACATGCGCTCATAATACACTAGCGCAAGTTAAGTTGCGCTGCGGAACTTAACTTGCGCTAGTGTATTCTGAGCGAATGTTAAGTCACGCTACGTGACTTAACATGTGCTACGTGATAATTGATCAGAAATACACTAGCGCAAGTTAAGTTGTGTAGGGGCATTTTGGACTTTTACTTTGGGAGTGAGCAAAACTGTTTGGATAAATAGCAGAATTCATACTCATACTATCATACATTACCGGCATTTTAATTAAAACAAACTGATAATTCACAAAAGATTATACAATTTTGACACAATTAAAAGATTCAATATTTTTAACTTTGAATTATGAAAACCATAAACTAAAATGTTTAACTTAACCAAAACTATAAACATAAAAAACATTCTGAATGACTAAATATTATAATAATTAACAAACTAAGAAATTTATAAACTTGCTGATATCCTCGAAAAAAGTTTATAAAAAGGTGTGATGGTTTGGTAGTGTTTTTTTTTTTTTTTGGTGGTATGTTTGGTAGTGTTTTATTTTTGAAAATTCATAAACATATATTTTTATATCATTATATGAATAATTAATTAAATATACTCCCTCTTGTTGAGTGTTTCACACTTTCGAGTTGCGCAATTTTGATATTTAATAGATTTAATTATATGTTAACAAAAATTATAAAGAGTTGATATTTTGAAATATTCATCGAATAAATCCAACAACATCTTAAATATAATCATTTGACTTTATATAGTGGTAGAAAAATATGATCAAATTATGTTACGTGAATAACACACATGATCGAATTATGTCACTTATTTTAGAATAAAGGGAATGTATGGAATACGAGCTGAGATGGGTCGCGGCAAATTAAGCTTGTCAATTTTTGTACAGGGTGGCCAAGTATAAGAAGAAAAAAAAATTAAATTAACATATTAAATTTAATTGATAAGAAAAAAACCACAATTAATTTACTTATATAAAATGTAAATTAAAGTAACGTACAAAAATAAAAACTAACAATAGCTATTTAATAAAAAAAATTGAGCCCAACAATACTTCAAAGAGTCAAATTCATCTATCATTGATTTTGTCTACATTTACAATGTAAACAACTAAGTAATTTTATTTTTATAGTTTTATTTTTACAATTTTCATTGCCGACGGTATTCTCTTTTTAGTTGCTTAAGATATCAAAAATGTTAAAATAAGTAAAAATAAATCTATTAAACAGGTGCTAAACTCTTAAGTGTTTTATTTCTCTTAACTTTGCTCAATTAAGCTTATTTAGATTAATTAAACATATTTTATTAAGGTAGCTAAACATAAAATACACTTATCTATACAAATAAAAGAAAATAATTGTTAAAATAGCCAAAGCTACTCCTCTCCAACACATAGCTACGTCCATAAGATACATGTATCCATACCCATAAAATATGAATAATTATTGCCCATAGTCTTACCCATATCCGTAATATGGGTTTTTACCTTATTCATTGTGATATTTTTCGCAAGTAGAGTAGATTTGAGTCATGTCCATATCGGTGAGACGCCGCCTCTATGTTCATAGATCCGCGGTCATTTATCATACATGTTGGCCAGCCTTGTCTACTTACTTGCTCATTTGACAAAAAAAATCAGTCCTCCATCAGCCGAGGGGCAACTGAATATTTCTCTCAGATTTGGACAGGTTGCTACTTGCTTATCAAGTTCGAGAACTATATCTATAGGTTGACTAAAACTACCATTATGTTGGGGGTTTGTCTAATATTATGACATAATGGGTAATATACACACAATATAAAGGTCAACATTGATGTACCCTTTTGTTTGTTCTGTTTATTTTTGTCTTGATAACTATCTAATATTTCTGTGATAAAAAAGAAGAAAATAAATTATTTCCTCAGTCTTATTTTACTTTTACAATTATGTCATCTAATTAATATTGTGTACGTTATTCCTAAAGTTATCAGGGGTAGTTTAGTAAAAGAGTCATGTTTTTGATAACTTTTTTACATTTCTCAATTTCCGTATATAAATCTTAAACAACACTCATTTTAAAACAAAAGTTTTTCTATCATATGCAAATTTACACGTGTTAAAAAATTTAAAATGGTAAGTTTGTCATGGAACTTATGTATTCTATATTAAATAGATAACTTTTTAATAAATAATTGGTGTTTTTCAATAAAAAAGTTACTTTTTGACTCTTTCTAGTTTCACCCCATATAATCATAGTTACACCCAAATTTATTAAAATTTTTACAATAATACCAAAATTACCCTCTTCTTCTAAATTTCTAAAAACCCTTCTTTTACCATCATTCTGAACCCTCACCCCTTTTTCACCCACAAACCACCATGGATATGCAATCAATACCTACTAAAACCGTCAATTGAATCAACATCTCTTCCATTGATACGTACTCGATTAATACAAGTAAGTGAATTTCATAAATTTCTTCGAGTTTCTATTTATCATTTGCTCTATGATTTATGGATGTTTATAGTTGTTGTTAATTTCACGTTTGTCTATCTACATCGATTTGTTTGATTTAAGTTTACGTAGAAAGGTAACGTAATTTAAGTTTACATATAGGTCTCACGTGAATTTAGTTTACGTACATATTCTAAAAAGGAATCACATACACCTAAACTCAGTTTACTTGGTGTATGTAAACTCAGTTTACATAAACTACGTAAACTCAGTTTACATGAACTAAAACTCAGTCTTAACTTACTTATGTAAATTCAGTTTACATAGTGTATGTAAACTCAGTGTATGTAGTGTACGTAAACTCAGTTTACTTAACTCATGTAAACTGAGTTTACATACACTACGTAAACTGAGTTTACATACACTACGTAAACTGAGTTTACATACACTATGTAAACTGAATTTACGTATACGTAATTAATGTGCAGTGAACATGAATAAAGGGTATATTAGTAACTTTGGGGTGTAACTTGGATTATTTGAGGTGTGGGGAGTATCTGTCTTACTTTTTTTTAGTTTCCATGTGCAATATTGCACATGTTAGACAACTTTTAATATATTTTTAAATAATATTTTTGGTGATGGGAGACAACTTTTAAATAACATTTATTACTTTTCAATTTGTCAAAGAAATATTTATTAATTTAACATTTATTACTTTTCAATTTGTCAAAGAAATATTTATTAATTTTCAATGAGTCAAATATCATTTAATGTGATACATTGCATTGTTTACACCACACGAGGCATGTTTAATTTCGTTTTTTGGCGGTGGTCGGAGTTTGAAACTTGAACCTTGCATATACACCCTCCGGTCACAAATATAAGCGAAAATTCACTTTTAAGGTTCATTCAATAAATGATGTATGTGGACTATTAATAGTCCACATACATCATTTATTGAATGAACCTTAAAAGTGAATTTTTGCTTATATTTGTGACCGGAGGGTGTATTATGTATTCTTACCAATTGAACTAATATCACGAGGACATATGTTTGATTTCTTTTTTTAAAAAAAGTATATTTAATGAAATTTGTAATAAAAAAATAACAAAAGAAATTTCTATGTGCAGGGAGAAGATTAAAATACAGGCCTAACATTACACCGTTTCCCAATGTCCATAAATACCTCTTCATCATCTTCATGAATCAACAATAATTAAAAGAGAGCAACACAATAAGCTTACACTCTACAAGAAAAATCAACAGCTTGTAGCCATGGTGTCCCAAAAAACTCATGCAGTTCTTCTAGCCAGTCCTGGCATGGGACACCTAATTCCCACCATTGAATTAGGCAAACGTCTTACCACCCACCAAAATTTCGACGTAACCATCTTCGTCGTCACAACCGCCACCTCAGATTCAGACACATCAAAATCACATATACTTCAACAAATATCAAGCCCTAATAGCCTCAACATCATTGTAACACCTCCTGTCGATGTCTCTGACAAACTTGACCCAAACAATCCATCCTTGGGATTACAAATTGTTCTAACCATGGTTGAATCTCTTCCTTTTATTCGATCACAAATCTTATCCATGAAGAATCCTCCATCTGTTCTTATCGTGGACCTCTTTGGTACTGCAGCTTTTCCCATGGCACGTGAGTTGCACATGTCTTGTTACGTTTTCTTTGCAACCAATGCTTGGTTCACTGCTGTTAACTTATACCTTCCTTTCATCACAGATGAAGCTTTTTCACGCCATGCTAAGAATCATGAACCGCTTTCGATTCTTGGTTGTGAACCGGTTCGGTTTGAGGATACCCTTGAAACATTTGTTGCACCTTGGGGACCTATTCATAAAAGTTACGTTGAAGTCACAAGGGAAATATTAACCGTTGATGGGATTTTGGTGAACACGTGGCAAGATCTGGAGCCAACAGCTACTAAGGCGGTTATTGAAAATGGGGTTTTAGGAAAGTTTGTGAAAGGACCGGTTTATCCGATTGGACCGCTAGTAAGAACCGATGAACCGAAGAAGGGTGGTGAGAGTGAAAATTTAATTTTGAGTTGGCTTGACCGGCAACCGGCTGAGTCGGTCATATATTTGTCATTTGGAAGTGGTGGGACCATGTCGGAAGGTCAAATGAGGGAGTTGGCTTACGGTTTGGAGCTGAGTCAGCAGCGATTTATTTGGGTGGTGCGGCGGCCCACAGAGGATAATGCATCCGCAACGTTTTTCAACGTTGCGGGTGCAGATGGAACAACTGTGGTGGATTACTTGCCGAAGGGGTTTTTGAATAGGACAAAAGAGGTAGGGCTTTGTGTTCCCATGTGGGCCCCACAAGCTGAGATATTAAAACATCCATCAACGGGTGGTTTTGTGACACACTGTGGTTGGAATTCTGTGTTGGAGAGTATTCTTAACGGTGTTCCGATGGTTGCATGGCCGCTTTATGCAGAGCAGAAGATGAATGCTACTATGTTATCAGAGGAGCTTGGTGTGGCGGTGAAGGCAACGACAACGGTGGCGGAGGGTGGTGTTGTTTGTAGAGAAAATATAGCGGAAGTGATTAGAAGAGTGATGGTTGATGAAGAAGGTGTAGCTATGAGAGTTAAAGTTAATGAGTATAAGGTAAGTGGAGAGAAAGCTTCGTCTGTGTTTGGTTCTTCTCATGAATCTTTTTGTAAGATGGCAAAAGATTGTGAACTTTATCTCCACCAAGGATCTGAAGCCAAAGCTCGGGGTGCTTAAGCAATAATTAAGACATGTGTTTTCGTTTTATTTTTATTTTTATGGAAAAGACATGTTTTTTTAAGCTAAATTTGTTATTTAATTTTGTTTCCTCATAATCTTAATATCTATTTCTTTTACAGAATCTTGATACTATCAGCTACACTATATAGACACACATAAAAAGAGATTATTTATCTTATTTTAAACAAAAAGTTGATTAGAGAATATGTCAATATTGATATCACTTTATATGTACAATTAGGTTTGACCAAAAAAAATGCACAATTAAGCAAAATAGGAGTGTTTGTCTTTCTGTTGGTATCATCATTAATATAAGATAAATTCTTGGGTTACTACAATTTATTTGGATACTAGTATTCCATAAACAAAATTTGTTTAACATATAAATTTATTTCGGTAAAAAAAAAGCATATAAATTTATTTCAATATAAATATAAATTAATATAAAAATATGATATGACATTAAATGAATAGATGGAGGATATATGTCCAATCATATCCAGTATTGGGCATGTAGCAACGTAAAAACTCATAGAGAAAATTTGCCGTCCATCTAGGTTCCACATATTCGAGAAATTAGTCTTCACAATTGCGTGCGCGGATGATAACCGGTTTTTAAAAAAAAAAAAAAAACTCGTTCACCTTATATTAATTGTATTTGACTAACGAAGAATGGGTAAACTAAATATCTTAATCTGAATTCCCCAAATCGTGCGGCATGCTGCTAACAATATTCACCACGAGTAGTTAGTTTTTTCTTGTACGCTACATGCTTTAGCAAGAATACCGCCATAGCTTATAATTATTATAAGCCTTATTATAATCGAATTAGACAACAAATAATGCATGCTTCCAAATCTGATTAACGATTTGCGCTGAATCATTTACTAAATTAGCCACATCTCTTTCACTATAAGTAGCTAGTCTTATCGAGCAAAGTCTAACCAATTATTTTTTTTCTTCTAACCCTTTGGTTTATTTTGTTTGTCAGTAGACGAAATGATAAAAACTACTAAAACTCAAACATTGCAATGTCATGGGTTCGAATTTGGGTGAAAGTGTCAAACCTAACAATTTTTATGTTGCCAGTTGAATTAGGCTTTACGAACAACCCTTAGGTTTATATGGGATAAAAAACATATTGTAGTTAATTCAGAGTTGGGTCGAGAGATAAGTTAAAGTTCATCCGGATTAAATTCAAATTCTTCAAAATGATTCGTTTTTTGGCGGAAATCATCAATACTTGAGTCCAATTACTTGATTTAATACTTCTTCCGTCTATAAATGATGGGATCCCCACCCAAACTCTGCGTATGTGGGAGCTTTAGTGCACCAGATTGTCCCATAAAACACTCTACAAATTTTTATATGCATTTATAATTTTTTTTTTCAAATATCTCTATCATTAATACTATCAATTTGTCTTGAAATATGAAAAAGTTATCATTTAATGTAAATATAATAATAAAAAACAATTTAGTAATAGTAACTCATCTTTATAAAAAGAGTAATAGTTACACGCATTTGATATAAATTTATTACTTCAACAATTTTTTTTAATACCCGTGATTTTTGTTACAAGATCTTATAAAAAGAGACGGAAATTAAGAGTAAATACATTTTCTGTGATTAGTCAATAAAACTCCACCCAATCATTATTATAAATAAATATTATCTTTTCAGATCTATTGAGTGATTGATATGTCTAAACTATATTGTAAATTAGATACATTAATTATTTAATAAATTTTACAAGAATATTTGATTATAACATTGATCAGAGAGGAGTATATGTATTGTATAATATATCATGAGATTTTACTGCTCTATACAAATTGAGTTAGTGATATCCTATCACTTTTTTCTTTTGAAGGAGTGATATCTTATTAGTTACGTAATAGAAATACTAGGAGACTGTTAGAATGTCTTGAGCGTAGAATTTCTCTAAATAAATAAAAACACCATCTTTGTCATAAAGTAAACAAAACTTTTTTATTACCAAAAAACGAGTCCACACTTGGTTGATTTTGCAAAACATGGTTAGAATCACCCCTCCTTTTACACATTGTTTCTAGAGGGCGTGCTATAATTCTTAATCAGGTTCCTTTTATTTGATTTCTATTTTCTGAGTTTTCAGGGATTTTTTTAATATTCTAGACTTCTAGTGAGATTGCCTTCCAAAACACTCCAAGTCAATTTAAAGAAAAAAAAACATATTAAGATAGAACTATGAAAAAAATTATATGAATTAATATTTTTTTAATTCTAACCCAATAGTCTTTCTATTTGTCTTGTAGGCATATCATATTCTCAGGTGGTTGAACTCAAATTATTGATAAACATCATTCAAGATCAAGTGAAATCATTATTGACCAATTTTATTTACCTTATCATCAAGTTCTGATTTATTTAAAATTATTTCCCCTAAGAAACTAGAGCGTTACCACACAAAAATACATGTCTCAGCAAGGAACAAATAAATATCATAAAAATCATCAATAAAATATTTTTGTTAAATGGGTATACGTATACGGTTGGGGATAAACCGTAAAAGTCTACAAAGATAAGTTTAAGTATATATGACTCACAAATCATTAATTAATGTGTCAATCAATCAATAATAGCAATGCATTCAAAGATTTTTGACAGCAACAATTAATTCAAAGTTTGCCATATGCTAAGACATTGCTCTCAAGACATTGAATTCAAAGGAAATGCCTTTTTTTTAAGGGATTCAAAGGAAATACTTATATTTTATGTCTAATGATACACATGATATATGAACATTTGACTTATATTATCATATCGGGTTAAATATGTTTTTAGTCCTTACATTTTACGCCCCTTTGAAGAATAGTCCCTACATTTCATTAAATATTTTTAAAATCCTCATATTTTATCTCTGTTATCAAACTTAGTTCCTGCTGTTAATTCTCTAACGGAATGCTGATGTGTCAGTTAGTGGATCCCAATTATTTTAAGGTTAAATATGTTTTTGATCCCTAAATTTTGCGTGACTTTAAAAAATAGTCCTTACATTCAAAAGAAACACCTGCAAGGTATATCATAGTGAGAGAGGAATAATTATGTCTGCACAGATGAGTTCAAGGAAGTTGCAAGGATGTGCCAAAGAGATTTTGGCATGAGGCAGTAATATGGCTTAGGCTACGGTGCATGACCTCATTAGGTCTCCTACCGTAGGAGACTTGGATTTTTTTTTTTTGTAAAATGGATGTGTATCATTGGATCTATTTTAGAAGGTATTGAATGGTTGTGATTTGGAGATATGTGGTCCACTAATATATCATTATTTAAACATATATATTTTTTTTAAAAATGCAATTGAATTTGGAATAACATTTAACAAAGGGTGTTTTGGGTATTGTCCTGAATTGGATTTTTTTTTTATAAATTATCATTAAACCCTTAAAATTAAATTTCATTAACTTCAATTGTACTCCCATGAATGAATAATTCATGAATTTATGATCTATGAATTATTCTTGTGGAATATAATTCACAAAACTTGACTTTTGAACAAAGTCTGTTATTGACGTGGTTATATAGACAAATTTTTATTTTATTTTTGAAAGAAATTTTTATGTAAAAATATGAGAAAGTCGATATGATAATTTTTTTTTATATAAATTACAAAATATTTAAGCATATAAAATACGCAACGAGCACGATGCAAATATTTAACAATGCTTTTCATATAAAAAAGCAAAATATCTAATAGAAATACTATATTAATGTTGATATTTTGAAAATAGTCATGAATTTTAAAATTATAACAGTTTTTGTATATAATTTTTTTAATAGAAACATTACATTAATGCTTATAACTTTCATTTACTCTTCTTTTTGAATAATTTATTTATTATCTTTAAAAAATTTATAATATTATCAATATTATTATTTTGTATATAATTACCACATTGTTACGCGACCCATGCGAATGCACGAGTCTTTTACTAATTTAGGAGAAAAATATGATATTCTACCAAATATAAACTACCTAAACTGACCTTTCCATTAAATATGTGAATATAATTGTAATTATAATACTTCTTATTCTGTAACCAAAAAATACTTCTTATATCCACAATTATAAGTAAATTGATAGCACAGTAACGTACAATTATAAGTAGGGTCTTGCTAACCGGTGCCCCCGGGGCACTGGTTAAACATACCATAAAAGGGAATTATTACCATAAAAGGAAACTGTTTTTGACTTTATTATAAATTAATTGCACAATTTCAATGTATTAACTACTATATAATTTCCTTTTTCATATCCTTAATCAGTGCCCCGGGGGCACCGGTTAGCATTTCCCTTATAAGTTACAATATAATATGTCTCAAATCTTGTAAAAAAAAAAATATACATGTCTCGCACCATGCGAGATCTACTAAGGTTGTGCATGGTAAACGGAGCCCAGTAATATGGCTACTTATGTTCTGAACAGAAGTTCCACCTTATCTGTAAAGTATATGACTTCTGAAGAGGCATGGAGTGGCGTGGATAGGAGAAGAAGGAGGAGGAGGGGGATATTCCTATAAGTTGCTACGATCAACTTTCTCAATTTTCGTAATTTAAGTAAAATGTTTTTATATTGAAGGACAAATGTAGTAATTTATATTGGTAATTCGGTTTCATTTAATTTGATTAAAAATTTAATGTATTACCTTCGATCCAATTTGTTTTTTTTTTGGGAGCCGATCCTTTTGAATGATTGTTACAAAAGGACATTAGTATAAAATATCCATTGAAATTAGTCAAAAAAAAAAAAAAACATTGAAAATTTATATCATGCAGCTTTCAATTTTTTATTTGAATTGATTTAAACGTTAACACCCCGCAGTCCCATACCGCATACCCCATATGCACTATATTGACTTTTTTTTTTTAAATTAATTTTTTTTAGCATTATTATTGACTTGTCTACTCAAGCAATCAAGAGTCTATCCTTTCTAGCCGACGGTCAACAATTTCAATATTTTTATAAAATGAATGATAACAAGTTAATGAATATCTCAGGAAAAAAAAAGTTAATGAATAAAATATAAAAAAGTTTGTTGAAATCCACATTTTTTAATTTTTAATAAATTGAATGCATAAAATTTAAAATATATTTTTTATGTTTAAATTCTTTAATATGTGTTCTTAGAATAAAAGTTATTGTTTTCAAGGATGAGCAAGAGTTATCGTAACCCCCTTAGTGTAAACCTTTGTATAATTATTATATAAGTATAGTGGTAGATTCATGTATTCTTGGCTTATGTGTTCTTATAATAAAAGTTATTGTTTTCAAGGATGCATGAGCAAGAGTTATCGTAACCCCCTTAGTGTAAACCTTTGTATAATATATAAGTATAGTGGTAGATTCATGTATTCTTGGCTTATTAATACTGTTATTCTTGGAGTAAGCACATGCAACACATTTTTTTTTTTTTTTTGAGGGAAGCACATGCAACACATCTAAGACCTCTTTCCTCTCATATTTTTTACTCCAATTTTACTAGGTCATAACTCTTTGTTCGAACAAAAATAGAACTAAAAATCATCCCAAATAATTATGTTATCTTAAAACTTTACCAATTTCTTTATATTAGTTTTTAAATAATTGAGTACAATTCTTTACCGTGATTGAGTCTTAAAAAATTGTTTTATTTTAAAGTATACGTACGTGATGTCGATGTCTTATGGAGATTGGAGAATCCAATTAAAAACATTTCTTGATTTACAAACTTCATAGCCCACCCAAATATTAGTTTACGCAATCTCCCCTAAAAAAGTTTATGCAATCTAGAACACACGTATTGAAAACTTCTATATTTTATAAAATTTATTATCATACATTTTGTTAAAGAAGTTAAATAGGCCACCCAAATTGATACATAGACCTTGAAGAGGAGCGCAATCTAAAGTCTCAAGTTAGCATCATCAGAGTAACTCAAGTGAGTTAATTTATTATCGTATATTATTTACATTATATATTAAGTTTGAATGTATATTAGTACTATTAAAAGAGTCTTTGTTGTTCATTATAAAGTTTGTCTTCTAAATATCTATAACAATATACATGGTTTTTTTGGGTTAATTTTTTATTATTTCAGTTATACCCTCAAACAAATTTGTTTTCAGAATCTTACATTGTCGATGTTATTGAAAAAGATAAGAATTTTTAACATATTTATTATATTGTTGGTAAAAGATAAACATATTTTGTTACTATTTTTTTTAGGGGTGGTGGTGGAATAGTTTGTTACTATTTAAAAGTCACAGACTAAATATATATAATTTTAATAAAAAATCAAAATTTCATAAAAAAATATTGTTTATAATTTACTTCTAACCTAATTAAATCAAGTGGAATGGGAGGATACATCCAAGGCACTTTGATATCCAAGTTAATTGTATGCTTAGAGAGAACCAAAAGATCATGCATAATTTTGTATGGTATTGTAATCAGAAGGTTTGTTGTCGATGCTTGTAAAAAAAAACCTTAAACCCTTGAACTTTATAAGGTACACTTGTATTTGTTTAGTTTAATGAAAAATAAAACTTCATACATCCATAAAAGTGATGAATACATAAAAAGTTTAAAAACACCCAACAATCGAGATCATGATGTTATTCAATTCTTAATTTGGTAAAAGTCTTTCATAAATTTCATAACTTTTTATACAGTAAATGTCTTTCTAGTACTCCCTCCGTCCCATAATACTTGACACAGTTAACCTTATTACGCATGCCAATGCATAATTTTGAGCTTAAATATCTTGAAAAATATATTAGAAAAAATTACGAAAATTTGATATTTTGAAAATACTCATCGAGACAAATCTAACGATATCTTATATGATATTATTTATCATTGTATATTAGTAGAAAAATATGGTCAAAGTAAATTAGGTCAAAATTACACATTTTTAAATGGGTCATCTATTGCGGGACGGAGGGAGTATCAATTTTCATATAAACAGTTACAATACATGCAAGAAAACCATCTTCCATTTTATATCAAAGATTCATCTTTATAAGCTTCATGGTTGGAAACGTACATCTTGCAAAAGTAATTATTTATTTTTTTGCATGAATATTATGTCTAAAAGTAATTAAAATTGCTGAGAGTAAAATTGCTGAGAGTCAACACAAGATAAATTACTCTATCAGCTAAATGACAAATTGTTGATTAAAGTGAATTAGTGATTTTACTATCTTACTCCCTCCGTCCCGGATTAACTGAGCCATTTACTAAAAAAAAGTGTCCCAAAATAACTGAGCTATTTCAATTTTCAATACTACTTTCATCATTCCCAATTCAATATATTCCACTTTTTCCCATTTATAACTCTAATTAATACTACTTTCATCATTCCCAATTCAATATATTCCACTTTCCCCTTTATTTATACATTTTTCTTAATAAGGCTCTGTTTGGTAACACCAAAAAAGAGCTTTTAGCTTTTAGCTCATACTCCCTCCGTCCCTTAATGTAACCCCCCTTTGCTTTTTTCACATTTCTTAAGAAAAGCTGTCAGTGTAATTATTATGTATGTTTTGTGTGTTAATATTACCATATTGTCCTTTGTTTGTATATGTTTAGGAAAAAAATAATAAATGCATCTAGTAATTTGAAAAGGGGTTTAGATTTAGGGACAAAAATAAAGTCAAATGGGTGGTTAGATATAGGGACAGAGGGAGTAGCTTATAAGCTCGTCTGACAAAAAATAGCTCTGTTTGGTAACGCTTTTTACAACGAGCTTATAGCTTATTTCAGGAGCTTATAAGCTTATTTCAGGAGCTACTTCAAGTAGCGTTTGAGCTTATAGCTTTTAGCTTCTCATTTTTTCTTCCATTTTTACCCTTATTTTTCAAAGCAAAATTCAACTTTATCCTTTATAATTAATATTTTGGTAATTGCATCTAACCATTGCATTAAATTACTCGATAATTCTCCAATGTTTATTTTTTTTACGATAACGTAATAACATTGTGTATAGATTTTTTCGTACTTTTTTTTCTTACGATAACCTTTTTTTTCACGATAACTTAACAACACGTGTTGGTAATTTTTTTTCCTCTTATGAAAGCTACATATTTTTAGATAATATTATTTATAGATAATACATCTTGGTAAGTCAATTAAAAAATATGATAATATATTAGGTGTTTTTTTATTATGTTTAACATTTTTTATAACGTATAGTGTGAAATGAGTCAAGGGCTCAATTAATTCGGGACGGAGGGAGTATCTTTTATTATTTTAAACAAAAGTGATATGTGAAATCAAATAAGAGGTATCCCGGTCAATATTGCTCAATCCAACAAAATTTAACGCCCCAAGATTTTAAGCTATTGTGAATGCTAACTTTTGTAGTAAATAAAATGTATTTCTATAAGAGTAAATTTAAGGTTCAAGTAATGTCCTATACTATACGCAAGAACTTAAAGCAACATTGTCTTCTTTCTACACTGAGGAAAACCACTCATCTTAACAGCTACCTAAAATTGGCCACACTCAATTACGAGCCATAAAGCAAGAGAGCATCTTGGAATAAAACTTGGTACTGTGAATTTTCAGGTGACACACAAGATTCCAACATCGTATTTACAATAATAATAGGTTGATGATATTGATGATGAAACTACTAGTGAATAGAAAAGAACGGTTAGCGAGTGAATAGGTAATTCAACACATGCGCAAACCTTTTGGGGTTTGTAGCTGAGTGTTCCCATGTTTGATGGAGTTGGATGAAATGAGATGGAATGGAATGGTATCAAGTTGAGCTCCAAATGGGTCAGAGTAGACCTCAAGGAACGTTTCCTACAATTTCGTAGATAGGTTAACTTCTTATCAATTGAGTCAAACTTCATTGATACTCATATTTAAATATATTAAAGTAAGACAGAATGGAGTAGAATTTAGTGACATCCATTCCATTACACTCTATTGATTTCCTTTTTTTTGCAGCATAAGTGAATCAAAATCATGGTCTTTACGTATGAAAACGCCAGTCACAAGAACAGTGTTTAAAAATTAAAGATAAGTGCCAAAGATCAGTGTCAAAGACTTAAAATTTAAAAATTTAAGAATGTTTTTTATAATTAAAAAAAAAGTTTTAATTCTACAAAATAGTTTTTTTTTTTTTAATATAAATAAGGGTAAAAGTGGAATAAAGTAGCCAAACAATGTAATGAGAAATTTATTCAGCTCCATCATAAACATAAAAATATCCCAAATTGTGGAATAGACACTGTTCCATTCCATTTTGTTCTATTCCGCTCCGTTCGTTTTAGCAAATCCAAACTGCCTAACACTTTTATGATGAGCAACAGATTAAATGTACACGCTGTATGCTAATTTGAAGGCATAGTCATCCCAATAGGTTATTTAAAATCTATATTACATTAAATATAAATATAAATAATATGAATACATAAGACAGCACATATATATTATTCTGAAACAATGCAATTTATTAACTTTTCAACTCAAAACACAGCTCACACAGCTACAGGTTCTGTGGCTTTCTTCAACCATGCATTTTCAGCTTCATCCAAATGTGGAGCCAAAATATCTCTACACTTGGAATGATAGGAGTTCAACCAATTTTTCTCTTCTGGATTTAGAAGGTTCAGGTCAATCAACTTTGTTTGATATGGTGCCTACACGAGAAACAACATTCTATTGTCAGTGACAGCTGAATCTTAACAATAGTACTAATGTTATAGCATAGCGGAACTTGGACAAACCGCTATTGACCCGCGTTAAAATGTCATCAAATGCTCAGGTTAGGACTTACCCAGGTAATATGCTCAAACGATAAGTAACCTTTATCGCCAAAATTAAATTTTGTATCAGCCTCATTGATAACAAGCACATTCTCCAATCTTATCCCAAATGCTCCATCCTCATAGTAACCAGGTTCTGAAAACCAGTTCCAATGAATAAAACCGAATAACATTAAGAATAATCGAACATTTGTTGACTTTTAAATGGCCAGTAAAATAAATTGAAAAAAGAAAAGATAAAAAGATAAATGGTGTGCCAATCCCATAGGCCATAGCACAGGCTATAACAAAATCTAATACTAACCGTCGGTAACAGTCATGGAAGCTTGCAATGGTACATTTCGTATTCTGAAACTGATTAAATGAGGTCCTGCACATGTTATGTGATATTAATTTAAATTCTCATTTTGAATTGAATTCGAAAAGAAATCGAAAATAGAATCAAAATAAGGAATGGGTAAACTGTGATAGTTAAACTATACCTTCATGGACATTCAGGTAGGACCCAATACCGTGACCGGTTCCATGTCGATAATCAAGACCATAGTTCCACAAAGGAATTCGAGAAAGAATATCAAGTTGGTGACCTACAAGAATTTTAAAAAGGGAAAAAGTAGCTAAGTTCTCGTGTTTGAAATGGCAACTAACGCAAATTATGCCCAAAGAATTTGACACCTAAGAGTAAAACTTTGTAATACCATTTGTTCCATTAGGAAATCTGGCATTTCCCAAAGCAATGTGACCTTTTAGGACCTGCACCAAGTTCAGCAAATCAAGCAGCTTAACATAAATCCCCTTCAGAGAATAAATAAAATTGGGAATGCGGGACAATAACTGAAGTGTGATATACTAAATGTTATAGAAGGCTTTTGCTAGCCAAAAGGATGGGAGAATAATTTCTCAATTTGTTTCCCAAATCAAAATCTCACTTCCTGTTGAGGGAAAAAACTTGGATATTAAATGATTAGAAAAAGTACATACCGCTGTATAACAAGCCTTTTCATGATCCGAAGGTCTCCCAAAATGAACGGTTCGTGTAATATCAGTTGTTCCATCTAGATACTACAAACACACAACAAATTATCAGTATACAGAACTGGATACCATGATTAAAATACACCAAAAGAGTAAGGTTCACTATTCAGCAATTTTCAATAATGTATACTATACAGACCTGGGCTCCAGAATCAAAAAGATAAATTTTGTCTGGATCAAGCTCAGCACATTTTTCTGCTTCTGGAGAATAATGAATAATAGCTGCATTTGGGCCTACTGAGGAAATAGTAGGGAAACTCAATCCTCTGAAATGCTGAAAACAGATTAGAAAACAAAGAGTTAGAATCGAACATAGACTGCATACTCTCTACAACATTGAAACGTATCTACTTCCATGCATTCATATTTCTTTGAGTTTATACGAAAGAAATATTTTTCCTTGTAACTTCGTTTCTATTGTCTTCAAACAATATATACTAAGCAAATGCAGTCAAATTTCAATTCTAGTATGCTTGAGAAAATGTAGTCAAATATGACGGTAAAATGAAGTTGAAAATGTGTGATTCCTGCATGGTATGGTCAGAATCTGAAGAAATACTATAAGCAACAGCTGAAACGGTCGGTCACTACTTTCACAGAATGGGCTTAACAAACTTTTGAAAAAATATAAATTTTCAGCTTTCTGGGAAAGATTGAAACAGCTTTTTCAAATGGTTATTTCAGAGGTTAAAATCTTTGGCATCTCCACGAGTGCTCTTTCTTTGACAATTTTTTTGCTAAAAAAAACCTTATCGAAAAGAATACTTAATTGTCTAGTTGACTTCACCTCTTTTGATGCTCGAAATTCTTCAAGCTTGTCACTTACAGTCACCTCAGTCAATTTCAAGGACTTCCTGCCATAGTTTGAAAACTTCTGTGAGTGTACTGTATGATTTAACTTTTACTGATGCAAATGCATAATGAGCTAATTACATGAAAGATTTTCCAAGGGTCTAATCATTTTCAGGAATCAGAAAAAATATCGCCATCACCATTAAGAAAAGTAAAAATAAATCTTATTCATTTCACTTAGACAATATTCTTCTGATAGACGGCAAGTTAATTTTCATGAAAAATTTTATAGTGGGAATTTTTTTTCCACTGTCACAAATGCCAACCTGGGCCAATTTTTTCTTAATTTTCACAAGGTGATATAATATTAAATTATTAATCATGTTAGAGTTTAGGACATTTCGTAATTGAGAGGATGAACCATGCTAATAACTCTCTCTAATGCATTTTTTTCATCACTGCTCCTATTTCTTAGGTAAGTCTACATTGGACTAACTAAAATATGAGGATCCCACTCTCAATTTGATTGGACCCACTTATGAATTAATAGAGTTCACATGAACTTCGCTCAATAATGAAGTGTTGAAAGAGCATGTTAGAGAGTGTCACAAGAGGATGCTTACAAAGGTTTCTCCTTTTTTACGGTGTTCTCCACCAAAAAGTATCCAGATGCTCCATAAATATCTTGCATCTGCACATTGAACCGACACCTCAGATCTTGCTGTATAATTTGGCCGATTCAAAGGAAAAAGGAAAATATAATAATAGAGAGAAAATAAACTAAATGCCCTCATCCAAAAAATTAAATATATCTAGAGACAAAAGATCCAAATGCAAACCTTATTATCCAGCCAAACAAGATATTGCACAACAGCCGCACCATCCCGAACATGGGCTTTTCTTAACCCATCCAATTCCACTGGGTTCTACAAGCAATAAAGAAGTTAACAGTGAGTGAAATTGAATGTGATAAAATCAAAATATAAAAGTTTTTTAAGATAAGGGCTCGTTAAATTAGTTGTTCAGATATTTTTCTCAATTTCCTAAGATAATAAACTTAAGGGATGTCAAAAACAGTCAGCCATCATTCATACAGTCTTCCATATGTATCAATGTAATTGAAGCATCCTAATCTATCAAGCAATGTTGTTTTGAGAAAACTTCACATTAACTTCTCAACTTTGCCAACAATCAAATGTCATTTGTAAAGGAGTATAAGCATACATGATACAACCTTTAAAGCTTTTGGAAGAGCCAGAGGTGATTGCTGCAAGACAACTGCATCAGGGTTCAGTTTGGAATATAGAGCATAACAGCATGAAGCTGGATCAGCCCATATGAGGTTGCTACTCTTTTCTACTGTTTGATGTTTACCATTTACACTCTTATTGGTTTCACTGTTTTCAGATTGCTTCGTAACTTCAGCTAAACTAGCCTTGACAGTAGATATGGAATCAAGCTCGTTAGTCGCAAGCAATGCCGCATCTAAGCTTACTTCTGTATACTCTTTAATTTCGATTCCGTTCTCCTCTAAATGAGTTTTAACCTGGCAAAAAACACAATTTTTAATAAGCTGTGTTACCAAAGTGGCATCTTCCAATCCGAAGATACAAAGATCATTAACCGAAGTAAAACTCTGCCAATATATCATTCTTAATCTTCCCACGTAAATAAACTTCAGTTTAGTTCAACCACGAATAAAATTTTCATTGGTTCATATTGTACCATTCTTACTATATTATATACATATTTAAGGTAGAAGAATTTTTGTCATGGTTTTAGCACAGTATAGACTAATAGTAACTTGATATAATATAGTTCTATTGCCGGTACTTTTACAGCCCTAGGCTTCAGATGAGTAGCATTGGAAATTTTGAAATAAAGGGCTATCATTCTTATATTTCTAAGAAAGACAAACAGTCGGTGGAACAAATTTGGAGCTAATGAGGCTACTCAAACTGACCTCAATAGACACCTTTCGCTTGTCCACATAAATGAAGGCAGAATTGGATGTCACAATAGCAAATGCGTGAACAACAGGACAGTATGCCACATCTTTTCCACGAATATTATACAGCCAAGCAACCTGTATTGGATGACATCGAATAAAATGAAAAAAAAATTAGCATGAAAAAGGGTGAACGTTTGAGGCAGAAAATATCCTCTAATTAAAAAACAAAACTGTAAGGGGAAAGAAACACAAAAGTACAAACTATTAAGAGGATACACTCACTTCGTCGAGTGCTGTTAAAACTATTCCTCGAGCATGCTCCTGTGCAAGCTTATTTCTCAAATCTTTCAACTTATCTGTGACAGAGCGACCAGCAAACTTTAATGGTTGTACAACGGCAGCATTAATTTCTGCAGGTGGACGTGTTGTCCATACTTCATCAACCAAATTCTTAGTTGTTTGGACCAGCTTCTGCTGTTTTCTGGAAAAAGCACGTTCCCATCTTTGAGCAGTATCAATTGAAATGCACCAAGGGTCAACCCCAATTGCTGCATCTTTTGGCAAATTCTAGTAAATGGAAATGACTTATCAGTACAAACATCCCATATAAAAAAAAATCACAGTTATAAACATGAGATAAATAGAAAATAGACCACTCAGCAGCAATTCATGGACGAGGCAAGACTAATTTACAACATTGTCTTGTCTTCATGTCTAGGATATTATTTGCTTTTGAAATTTCTAATAGTTTCAAGTCTCTTATCCCTATTTTGACATATGTGCCTTCTCTTCCCACCTCTCTATAGTTCTCTTCCAAATCCTCTTGTTTTATCTTTAATTTTTTAACAATAAAGCAAGCACAAACAACCTTGGTCAGCACCTAAACAAGGAGAAGCTATTTGTGGACACCATATCAACAATGCCATGTACAACATCATCTCCTAAATTTGTCTTTAGTGTTGATATTTAAACCTAAATTTTGTCTTTAGTGTTGATATTTAAAAATAGCGCATACATAAAAAAACAAAAAGCTTTTCTAAACACTCACATCAGCCATCCAGATATCTACAGCAGGATCTTCAGCTAGACGCATTAGCTTCCACTGATCACTAAGTTGTTGTTCAGCCTGCAGAAAATAACGTCCATCGGTCCAAAGCAGTGCTTCATCCTTTGTTATAAGTGCCAAACCTGAATGCCATTTTAATAAGAAAATGAAAAACAAGAAAGAAAAATATGGATGCATTCCATAGGAACCATTGAGAGTGAATCAAATATGAGGCTGATAATTAATTATTGACTAGTCACACTATGATACTCTAGCAACCAAAGCCTAATTCATTTTCAAAC
Organism: Medicago sativa; assembly: GCF_051527215.1. Classification (NCBI taxonomy): domain Eukaryota; kingdom Viridiplantae; phylum Streptophyta; class Magnoliopsida; order Fabales; family Fabaceae; genus Medicago; species Medicago sativa. The sequence continues at coordinate 10,746,674 of NC_140753.1, forward strand.
TTATAGAAACATGAATTACTTTCACCGAAACCAATTATTCAACTTGAGAAAGGTTAATAGAATTTTAATGAATTCTTTTTTTCTGAATTGCTTGAATGAATAGAACTCAACAATTACACATTCATATATCTCCAGAAATAAATATAAACCTAATTTACGTTTTAGGTTATAATTAATAATGACGCTGCATCCTACATACACCAAACAACAGATACATGAATCTAATTATAAATTTCTACTGCTCTCTCAAACATTCCTTCTTAAGATGGATCATGAAGGACATGTCAAATCAATAAAGATGTCTGCAGCTAGTTGATCATTCGAGCTAACAGACAAAGCAAAATCAGGACTATGTGTATTCTAATACCTAGTTGATAAAAGGTTTAGAAAAGGAATTTTTTGAATAGCTTGAGTGAGTATCAGTAATAATAAGGTATCACTAACATAGTTTGTAATAAGTTCTATAGCGCCGAAACTTTTGATCAAAAGCATGTCTGGTATCTGATACGTGTCGACGTTGGACACCGGCACAACACTGACACATGTGATTACATTGAAGTTTGAACTGTCATTTTCTCAAATTATTATCAGTGTTGACGTGACAGTGTATGTATGTATGTTTGTGCTTCATAGGAATATAAGTAATCATTACGAGTCTGATATAACCATAAGCATAGCAGCTTATCATCAATCAAGTGGTTATATCAGGTTGTTAGAGTTGGTTAGTAGTTTGTTCGAGTTTCTATTATTCTAACTTGAATACAAACTTTCATCTGATTATATCATCACAAGAAATAATTCACTTCAAACAATGAAATTTAGATTCATAAAAAAAATTAAAAAATATTACGTCCATATAGACATGTATTATGCATACAGCTTATATTTATTTATAAGATAAATTAATAAGGATAAAATACATGAATATACAAATATTCTGAATCTATGGTTATTAATTTCTAATATTATTTCCAATAATTTATAACTGCTGAAGCAAAAAAAATAGAGAAACCTAGAAACTGAAACAAATATAATCAATTCTCTAAACCCTAAATTAATATATGATTCAACAAAAAAACAAAAGGTATCATAAAGCTTATGGATTGAATTGAAACTAACCAGCACTTCCAGTGAATCCAGAAACAAATGCACGACGCTTGTCACGTGCAGATACATATTCACTCTGCAAATTACAACAATTATGATCGCATAAATAAAAAGATCAGATTAGAAGAAAGAATTAATAATAATTGAAAAGATAATGAAAATCGATGATTGAGTAATTAATTTATTTAATTAATTAATTAACCTGATGATAATCTTCAGAAGGAACAACTAAAGCATGAAGAGGTGGAGAGTGAGAAGACATCAAAGAACGTAAAGCAGAGAGTGTGTCTGCCATTTTTTTTGTTTTGCTTCAGAAGTCTCACCGCTGAACTGATGAGTTTCGATTTTAGTATTTGTGTTACAAATGATGACAAGTGATGTTTGATGACATGTTCTTATAGAGATATAGATTCTAGTATTTGTTGGTTACATGTACTTCCACTATTCCAGGTGTATCAGTTACAAAAAGATTTTTTTTTTTTTTTTTTTAGTTTTTTTTAATAATATATCTTTTTTTAATACTTCGATTTTATCTTTTTTTTTTAACCCATCGATTTTGTTCCACCCAATTACAGTATAAATAAAATTAATTTGATTTGATTTGATAAGATTGTTATTTTCTTTTATTTCAATCGGTGGAAAGACAATAAGTTTTTATTTATTACTATTTATTATTCATATGTTTGTCAAGATATTTTGTGAAAAAATTGTTTATAAAGATAATTTTTTCGTAAAAACTAATGAATTAACATAAAATCTTATTAATGCGTATAAACTGTTTTTCATAAATTCAAATAAGTCCTTATTCTAAACTATTTACTTTACTTTAGTTTAATTTATGTGGCTTTCAATTTAAATTTGAAAATAAGTCTAGATCATTAAGGAGAAGTTGTAGATATTTAAAAAAAAAAAAGTTTTTAGACAAAAATATTTAACTAAAGATATAGTTAGTTTTCAAATTTCCAATAACTTCGGTATATCTTAAGATTTAAATTTAATTTGAATAGAATCTCATTTAGAGGAGAGAAAACAAGGGTCAACATACTGAAAGTTTATTCTGTTTTTTATTAAAAAACTTTAGAACATAATTTTTTAGGAAAATATTTTCTAAATTATTGAATAATGAAATAAATTTTCTTAATTCTTAACAAACGAGTCTTATATTTCCCTCAAAAAAAAACAAACGAGTCTTATATATAATTTACGTTTACTAAAAATAAATTTTATAATGTGCAGATGTGTTTACTCATAAATATAAGTTACAAATAATACTAGTTTTTATTAAAATTTTGTCTTGATTAAAATTATTTTGATTAAAAGTATTGGTAAAAATACTCATAAATATAAGTTACAAATAATACTAGTTTTTATTAAAATTTTGTCTTGATTAAAATTATTTTGATTAAAAGTATTGGTAAAAATATTTTGTTTAGAGATAAGATAAGATGTGAAAAATTGGATGGCGTGATTATCTCAACAAATTTTGGCATACAAGTTATTATCTGAAATAATTTCTGTACATCTTATGAAGAAATAGGTAATTTGGATTTTCCCTCAAAAAAAAAAAAGTAATTTGGATTTCTTCCAATAGTACAATGATAAGATGTGCGAATAAAAGTTAGATATAGAGACCGTACATATTTCCATAAATGAGGAAACAAGATGAAACAAATGTTCTTTAAAAAAAAAAAGATGAAATAAATGTTTTTGGAAACCATCCTTAAAAAAAACAGTTTTTGTGGAACCAAAATAAAAAGGAGACCATATTTTTTAGCATAAATAACATTGAAGCTATAAATTTATGATTGTCTATGGAAGTACAATATGAACTTATAGAGTGTTGTATGATTCCTAAAAAAAGAGTATGATATTTTTGCATTTTTGAAGTATGATTTTTTTCAGTTTGTAAAATATCGAGCTTCAAATTTGGACCATCCAATCTTGATCGGAAGCCGAGATACATGCATATACAACCTGTGACTACACAATTTGAATCCAGATTGAAGCTGATTCTCACATATCAAGTAATCTATTTGATTTTTGCATGTATGTTGTCATCACCATCAATATAGGAGTATGATTCAGTTCATACTCAACCAGTAGGAGCCTGGGAGGTGAGACTTACTCATGCAAACAGTAGGAGATTGGCATGCAAATTTTGTTCACTCTCAACCACATGGTCTGCAAGTGCTTCAAGATACTCCACTGGGTACAGTCACCTTCTCAAGGATGTTATGGGTTTAACTACCACTAGGAGAGTTCATTTGTAGTTTGATTTGAGCCTTTGGCCCCCTCTTTACCAAACAAAAAAAGTGGATGGATATGAAGATACACAAATTCACATTACTATTTGATGTATATTTAGGAACATGTACAACATCCAGAACATCGCAGACCTATAGAACATGAGGATATCCCTATCCCCATCAAAATTGAAACTGACAGCATGCAACAGAACTGTCATTCCTCGTCCCAATACAATGGAAAAAAAGCCAGAATCAATTTGACAGCAAAGAAAGGTAAAAACATATCACACAGATGACAAACAATAATAGAATGATATCAAGAAAAGAGCATCAGGACTTGGCAAGCCGCTTGACTATGGCAGCCATATACTTGCCCTGATGTTCAGCTAGTGCCAGCTCTGTTTCACTGGCCTCTCTTGAGCCATCACCTGCAAACACTCCCGCACCATATGGAGAACCACCTCTAATGGAATCCACAATGAACATTCCGGGTCCAAATGTATACCCAATAGGTACAAACAGCATTCCTTGATGCGCCAGCTGAGTGATCGCTGTCCAACTGCAATGAAAAGCACAAAAGTAAGTATTTGATAATGTTTTTGAGCACTATTACTGAAGAGAGCTTTCTAATTTCCATGGTGGAGTGAAATAATATCTGTTAGAATTAGCAGAGAATATACGATGCTCATTAGATTTCAAGGAATTTACTTCTCTAAATTGATGATTCACTTTAGATAAAAATAGCAAGAAATTATAAAAAACTGCAGTGGTTATATCCCATGCTGATTTCACAGGGAATTTCAAAGTAGCTCTATCTGATTATATATTTTATTCATAAGGAACATTGAATATTTTTATGTAGAAATTGCAATGTTAAAGAAATAAATAAAAAGAGGATTACGATTATTTTTTAATCTTTCATACAAGAAATGAATAATAGTTGAACATGTACATGTATAATAGTCCAAGTCAAAATTAAGGGTTATAACTTTCACTTTTCCCTCTAAAGTAAATCCTTCATCCTAGAAGAGTGAAAAATGTGGACTCCAAGCAGCAGACATGCACTTCAATAGTTCAATCAAACACATTCCTAAAATACAACTTCATTTGCATGTCTACAAGAGCTTCCAATTAACATGTCAATGTAATCCATCAAAAGAGTAAAGTGAAATCTTTTTGCACTTATTTTACGGAAAACTTTTAAAAAAATTGTTGGCCAACTGTGGTCATCACTTAATAAGCTTTGCATACTACCAGGAGCTTTATATAACCATCTTTTGATATTATCCACACATGATAACTGAAAATTCACTAGATTGATAATCTAGGTGTGAATATGAACCATCAATAATATGCAACTCACATAAACTCAAGAATACATTGGAACTTTCGTTTGCTCACTAATCATCAGTTAAAAGAAAGTTCCCCATTAACTATGACCATAATAGAGTTGTTAAATAGCTGTAGTGGCGCTATACCTTAGAGGAGCGGAATTTGGACAAACCGCTATTGTTCCACAATACGCTATTTAGTACAAGATGTTGTCAAATAGCGGCTATTGTGGCGCTATAACACTACTGCGTAGCAGAATTTTAACAATCTGCTCTTTCCCCCCAATCCTCGATTGACAACACTGGACCAGAAACATTGCATATCATATATAACTTATGGAGCTAATTGTTTGGTTCCACGTTTTGGCAGGAATCCTGTGTCCTAATGTGGAAATCACCACAGGTTTAAGAAGCAGGAAATCCAAGCTTCTATTCACCAAATGGTGACACCGCGGGAACAAACCAAGGCTAAGCAATTTTCTATGTTGCAAGTAAAGATGTTTCTTACACACCATTCATCTTGAAAACAAACATCCCATGGGATCATACTAGGAGTACGCAATGACAAAATATATAAGAACACTCACTCTCTCCCCCCTTTTACCAACTGAAAAACAAAAATGTTATGCAGTATAAAAATTGAATACAAGCCATGCTAAATCCATCTTATTGGAAACAAGAAACAGCACTTAACACATGCTTCTGAATATAAATATCAGGACTACAGACCATACATTACATACATGTTTAAGAAAATCACTTGAAAAGCCTATGTTCATATTTCCAGATCTACATTATGAATTATGATATATACAATTCATACAATGTCTTGGACATCAAAACCAATCTTTCATCTAATGCAAAAGCAAGCTAGCTATTCAAGCAAACACAATTTCAAAACGGTCACCTTCGCACTACTCAAAACAAAATCAAGTTCTATATAACTTCACATCAAAGACGTGTTCAGTGTCTGACACAACTACACATCCAGTTACATTCAACATTTCATGTTTTAAATATTATTACCGGTGTCAACACGTCAGGTGTCTGTGTTAGTGTTTCATCGTGATAATGTTTCGCAGTATATATTATAGCAACAATTAGCTCAAAGTTTAAGGCATGACAAAATCTTTATATACATTCACATGCACATGCTACTAATGTTCATTAAATTAAATTAATCACATTCATAGCAATTTAACTAACACCAAATTCCAGTATCAAATTCCAAAGGAAGAAACACTTACGCAGTAGTTTCTTGACCACCTCCTTGAGTCCCAGTACTAACGAAAAACCCGGCGGGTTTTCCGGCAAGCTTCTGCCCCTGCCACAAACTCCCAGTAGAATCAAAAAACGCCTTCATCTGCGCCGCCATAGACCCATACCTAGTCGGAAACCCAAACAAAACACCATCCGCCTCTGTCAGCATCTCCGGCGATATCACCGGAATCGTTTCATCTTTCACAGGCGCTTTCATCGTGTTCAAAACCTCATTCGACAATGTCTCAGGTACTCTGTATAAAACCCCTTCCACACCTTCGATCGCGTCCACGCCTTGCTTTATCCTCTTTGCCAAGGATTCTACGTGGCCGTACATTGAGTAGTAGACGATGAAGATTTTGAGATTTGCGGCGGTTGTTTGTAATGGTATCGATGTTTCTTGGATTGAATCGGAGTCGTTGGATTCAGTTGCGGTGGTTCGCGGCGGAGATTGTTCTGTTTCTGTTACCGGCGGGATTTTCTTCTTGCTCGGAACACAACCTCCTCCTTTTCCCATTATGAGAGAGAAGAATTGGGAATGTGAAATGTGAAACGGTGAAGAGTTTTTGGAATATGATTTTATTTTTTTGGATATGTGATTTTTGTTTTTTTTTCTTTTTCTTGTGTAGAATATGAGAAGTGAGAGTTGGGTTTTTGGGATGAAGAATGATGGGTGATGTGGGGTTTTGAAATGATGAAAAGACCCCGTCTCCAACCTAACCTAAAATAAAACAAACTCTTAACAAAATAATTAAGAGTAACACACAATTTTGCGTTTAATTCACATAATTTCTCAATAAAAAAATACTAACAATTTTCATTTAAAACTAATTTGCGGTCCAACATGTCTACTCCATTCTTGCCCCACTTTTTCAATGGGTAAAATATGATGGACCGATTTAAGAGAATCGAATTTAAAACATCGACTCAACTTATCTAAAATAATGAGTTAAAAAGGATAGTTCGATGAACTTGATCCGTTTTACCACCATAGTTACAATATGGGTTGAGGGAAGTTATAAGTGGTTATTCTTGATTTATAATTGAAAATAATTATAGCTATATGAAATGTCTATAAGTCTAATCCTTTATGTATTTAGAGATTTTAAAGGGTTAATGTTCTTATGAAGAACAAAATTTTCAGAAAAGAGTTTCTGAATTGGTACAAAATTTAAGAATTGTTCTTAAGAATGAGAAAAACTGTATATTCTCGAGCAGTTATTTCCTAGCAACTTTCTATGTCTATATTTGAAAAACAACGCTTATCATAAGCATTGGGTCAAATGAGTAGATATAGGATATCTCATAGTGGTAACGACGATGGAGAATGATATGATCATTCAACCTCAATGTTATAAGATGAATAGTTTAAGCCTATCAAGTAGATGTACATGGATAAGAATAAAATTCAAATTCTGTTTTTCTACCTTTGAAAGGTTAAACACGGTTGCAAAAAGGGGAAGCAATTATTTCAAAAGTTGAAAAACAAAAATTGCTCGTAGTTTTGAAAGGGTCAAAATATAAGATAGAAGTAAGACTTCTTATCTACCCATATAGTTATAGAAAGTTAAATTTCTACTTCTGCATCATAAGTATATGATATTTGATGATTAGTCTCATATTTGTTGAAATATAGAGAGTTCTAAAGAAGCGGGAGATTAACTATAAGTGAAGTCCACTTACGTCTAGAATGAAACAAATTGTTTTATTGACATAGGAGCTAATGCTTGGACTTAAATTTAACTTGATATGGAACCAAATAATTGTTATTAAATTCCATATAAAATAGAAGCATCAAATCATATATCTTGCATTGACAAGAGAATGATTGTGTAGTTGAATAAAAAGACAAATGTTGTCCTATTATCCAAATAATGTTTTCTATACAAGTGTGTTAATCATGTAATGGAATTGAGTTCCATGATCTTGATAAGCTGGTCTATAACTTATGTGAAAAGAGGATCAAATGAGATTTGAACCTTTTGTAGATTATTGACATCAACGTTTAGTACAAACAAGTGTGATTCACATTTCCAAAATCCATGGATATGGACTATTGGAGTCATTTGATTTTATATCATTTGAAGGATGTGAGCCCCACTTTTCAAAAATAGATTAGTACACCGGTCACCAACAAAGGTGAAAGGGCACGTAATTTATTTGAGTTTATATACATATGAGATGTATATGGAGAACTAAACATATTTGCTAGATATTGTTTCTATTACTTCATCTAACATTACTAAATCATTTAGTAGAGAAGCAAAGTGTATTTGACACGATTCAAGAAGACTTTGAAATTGTTCAAAGATTTTAACAATGAAGTAAAAGGAATAAGTTTGAAAAGTATAAAGACTATATGAGTAAGTCGTGATGGTAAATGCTTGATTAATGAGTATAATTATTATTTATATCGTTTTATGTTTGACATGACTTGATCTAAAATAGTTAGATTATAACTCAAAGACTCTTGAAATTAATTAAATTACAGTTTTTCTTCACCCACAACAAAGTTCCAATTAAGTAATCATAAAGACACCATATTAGATATGGAGGTAAGAGTACCTAGTTTTGACTTTATGATAATTTGAGGTTATATGGTTTATTACATAAACTAAACTTCGAATTTAATGAATGTATAATTGTGTAACTATCCTTAGGAAACTAAAGGATATCATTTCTACATCTTCTTTGACAAAATTTGTTTGTCATTATAACTGGAGTATTCCTTTTTAATGAGTATGTCCCTACAGAAGCCAGTGGGAGTGATGTAGAACTTGAATTAAGTCAAGTAACACAAAATACACATCTCTCTATGAATGGAACACGAGTTGATTCAACAAAGGGTTGTTGTTAAATCATCAGTTTGAGTAGCACAAGATCTAAATGACTTGAACTTTGAGAAGTGGCTATATGCCATGGGATCTTATAAAGAATCTATGTACACAGACCATATATGGATATTGGAATGTGAGTTTTCTTTTAGAAAACTGACATGGATGGTATTATGTATACCATAAGATGCGATTGATTGTATATGGTTTCATGCAACTCATGATGCAAATCATGACGAAACCATTACATCATCGCAATGCTTAAATCTAACGATCCCAATTGCCATTGTTGTAAAAATCTTCTCGAAGTTGAATTGTTTATTTTATTAATGAAGTTTTATGAAAACTCTGATTAATAAAGAAATCTTGTGCACACAAGTAAATTAGTGGGAGCATTTATATTAGTTTGGTGGAGTATGTAGATGACATACTAGTCACCAAAACAATTCATCTACACATGTAAGACATGGTTAGAAAATTATTTCTAATATGTACCAAAATTGATTATAGTGTTCGACACTAGAATACCTTCAAGAATATCCTTGGATGTCTTAAAGGATATTGGATTGTTTCTTGAACACGGATGAAAGAAACGTTGTAAATGAGTTACAATGCTGTTGACTTTCATATCAGTGTACAGTATATGCTAGGATATAACCTATGAAATTTGTAAAAGTACAAGCTTCAAATAGTTGTTGTTTCTATTACAGATGTCAAATATATATGATTTGGATTGTTTAGCTCATAACTGAGCGAAACCATGTGTCTCTTGCGTTGCGGATTCCATTGATCCCGTCTGAGGTGAAATTGGTTTAATCTTGCGAGCAATGAATACTTGATCTCACCAATAATCCAAATGTATACTTTGACACTTCAATTTCTTTTCGATGGAAGATCGAAAGTGGAAATTGAAAGAAGTGTAACCTACCAACATAGGAAAGAGTTCCTTATCTACTAGAATAGTATCATGCCCAGGGTGTGCTTGATGCTAACACTTGATCAATATATATATTGAGTTAATATTTGATTGGCTTTTAGTTCTAGTGGGAGATTATTGGAGTAAGCCCTAATATCCAATCAAAATTGATTGGGTTTGGCTTTGTATCATGATATTGATATAAATATATATTGTGAATATATATAATAATAAGGCATTTCTTTATTGATTTTGTTATGTTTCAAAATAATAAAGTCCCTAGAATAGATAGTTCATGTAATGGAATATTAAGTGTGACATAATCATGAGATTACATTACGTAAAGAACGCTATTCTTAAAGTATCCGTAGTCAAGCTTTATTGAGAAGTGGGATATCATTAAAGCATAGAGACTATTATGTGGGTAGACTGATGATCACATCTCACAGATCATGGATAAAGAGTTATCAAGTCTTCACATAGATATAAATATTAGGAGTAATATTTATATTGGATTGACCCGCCGTGAGAATACTACATAGTAAGTTATGCAATTGTCATAAGATATTCTCACAATGATAATAGTGTATATCGCTCTTAGACCTGAAACCACTATGATCCCTAGATGTGGACTCAAGTGCTTTGTTGCCATTCTAACGTTGTCTTTAAAAGGATAACCATAACGTTGGTTGATGGGTACTTGATGAAGCATGCTGAGGGACATGAGTGTCCTAGATGGGATTTGTCCCTCCTCATAAACAGGAGATATATCTTTAGGCCTCTTGATGAAATATGACTGTAAAACTGCATGGCCATGCCGAACTAAGTCAATATAAGATATTGGACTTATTCGTTATTCAGTATATTTTGGAATCAAGAAATATAAACATTGATCTATACAAGGGTGACAATATCTATGCCTTGGGATCAATAAAGATATCGAGACAAAGGAGTAATTGTACACATTAGTATTATCATGGAAAGGTTTCGTCAGATCACTTGACATTCTTGTCACTTGGGTAGCAATGATGTGTTGCTAGATACCGCTCATTGTTTATAGTATTAAATATTAGATTTAATATTATTGCCAACGTGACTAGAACCTATAGGGTCACACACAAAGAACAGTCAAAAGAGAAATATATAAGTATGACTTATATAAGGGGTGCGTTTAGTAAATAGCGCTAATTAGTTAGCAAAGATTACTAAACTCGTTATTGGGCTTACTAAAGCCCAGTAGTGACTTCTGACTTGCTAGAGGCTTTGCTGCTTGCTGCTTGCTTGGCTGTGATCGAGATTCCAGTTTTCCAATTTCATGACTAAAAAAATCCTATAATTTCAAAGATGAATGGTTAATTTCACAGTCTTTTATTTTTTTTTTTAAAAAAAACCCAAGTACTTTATGTTTGACTACCATGAAAAGTGTCTTACAATTTATGGGGTGAATTTTTAGCCATTCCCATATTGAGCCATCTTGTGACATTACATATTAGCTTGATGCAATTTGTAGCTTCGTTATATTATATATTGACATCATCGAATACCTTCGCCTTTTGAGCAATCATGCCAACATTAACATCAAGAAAGTTGATTGATTTTGCTTTCTTCTCGGTACTCACCATCATAAAACTAAGAATTTTGGCTCATTTAAGAGAAACGCCCAAGTTATATTTCATGTAATGGTGGAGCGCCATTGTGTTTTATTTCATGTACAAGGAACTGTGGAATCAAAAATATCAAATGGGGATGTAGCTCAAATGGTAGAGCGCTCGCTTAGCATGTGAGAGGTACGGGGATCGATACCCCGCATCTCCATATTTCACTTTTTTGTTCAAAAATATCATTTTAAGTCCACTCTAATTCACGAATGTTGAATGAATAGTGTCACCCAAACTAATTAATACCTTAAAATGCATTAGATTGTAGGTTGAAACCTTGTTTTGGCAAGAGAATGTAGTCCTAGTCATCCTATTTTTTGACAATTTTAATTGGATAATGATGGATGGTACGAGGCTTAGAGCGACGAAATTCGAGGAAAGTAGTTTTTGCTTGCAATGCAGCCATGATTTTCGTCACAGCATACTAAATCAGTTTTAAAATTTCTTAAGAAATAGACAGGTGTGCTTAAGAACTGGACATGTGTGCATTCGTCTACTTCCGTGCATGGATTTATCGTACTATATAGCATTGCCGATTTTAATTTCACCCTATTAATCAATTATCACAATGTAATTGATATTTAACACATTATTTTGAGTTATCTTGGTTTTAGATCTCGCATGTATACCTTGACTGATTTGAATTCGACTGTAAGTTTGTAAAACACAACCCATTAAACAGTTTGCTATAAATTTTGAATGGGGTATATATTGATGAAGTGAGAATATTGGATAATGAAGTGTTAACCATCCCTTGTCTCAGAGACTCAATAGACTAGTATCCAGCCCCTCATATTCTGCCACTGTTTTGCGCGGTCTAACAGACACTAGGGTTATGTTTAGTTTGACAGTTGACGTCGCAATCAGATTATCTCAAAAAGGAAATGAAAATAAGCATCAGGACAGCATGACAAAGCAAATAAGACGAACTGAAATTGTCAACCTTGCTTGTATATTCAAGAAAAGGGTATGCACATAAATTAGAAGATTACTTGCTATGAAATTATGAATCTCCTTCCAATTCCCTTGTTCATTTTTTTTTTACATATATGCATGCATCATTCTACTTTGGTAGGAACTGGTTCCTAAATAGTGAGATGTAGATAGGCAGCAAAAGTATTGTAGTCTTGTTGGAGGAGTAGAGATTTCTGTTGGAAATTTAGTTCTTAATAAAAACAGATTTCATAAAACATGTTCAACAATTATGAATCAATAGCGGAAGCAAACAAAGCATTGAACATGATTATGATCGGATCTACGACATATTTGATTTATCAATGATATTAAGAATTAGGGTATTAGGAATACCTGGATAAAGCTTTCATGTAGCCCTCTCGACAACGGCAATAAGGAGAGAAGGTGATCTGAAACAAACATCGACATCAACATGGTTAGCGGGCGGCTGATTTGGTTCTTCCTCAACCGGTACCTTTATGCCTCAAGTTCTCTTCAGATGGGGAGAAGAGAGAGTTCGCCGTGTACGGTGTATTGGGGACCATAGCCTCTTTTATATTGGATGGCCATTAGGGTTTCCCATTATTCCGTTAATGGGCCATCCGAACATCCACTCATTGAGTCCATATCAACTAATTAATTATTAATTAATTATCTAATTAGAAATCTAATAGCCTTATTACTTAATTTGATCACTAATCAATTAAGGCTCACAATTGATAAATAGCTAATATAATTATTATTACGATATTTGCCCACATAATGATATTGGAATATAATAAAATAATAAAATTTTCCAACAATCTCCCACTTGGGCTACATATCTTAATAATTATATCAGAATTCTTTAGGCGAGCAACCGAATGCTATTTATCTTTAGATTTCAACTTTATAATCTGGTCCACCTCATACATTAATAATGGGACCACCGCGGCTGTCGTCACTGAGGTATAACGTGACAGAACCCTGACGACCACCATATCAATGCACTTGATGACATAGATCGATATGGATGAGTGACATGGAAATTTCATGCAATGTGATCTCTAAATCATGTCTATTTCCAATTGGTCCAAATTTAATGAGATCAAACTGAAGTTTTGCAAATTTAAAATCTGCACAAATGATACAGAAATGGTTATAACAATAATAACCTCATGAACTTTATTTCTGCAGAAAATCATAACATAAAGTCTGTATCAATACCAAAACAAAAGTATAGAACATAAAATAAAAGAGACTCCCACTAATTCAAGACATCATTAATGACAACAACCATATGAAAGACCTTAGGTGTCATGTTTTTGATTAGCGGATCAGCTAGCATAAAGTTTGTCTCTACTTGTTCTATCATTCAACAACAATAAGGTATAAGACAATAAACTTTATTAATGTTGTTGAATAACTATATGACTAAATTATGTCACTATATATCTTAAGTGGTCTTTCATTACCTTTTACTATATGCAACCAAGTGACATAAATACTTACGATCATTTATTGAGTTAGGATGTGTATTATCTACTTACATCCAAAAAACCAGAGTCTGACACATAAATGATCTCCAAATTGTCAGATCTGTAGCGTGAGCATAAGCTCTCTTGTTCTCTTTAATAATCCTTATGGTTGCTTTTTCAACAATTCAAACTTTAAATTGCTTGAATATCTGCCAAACAATCTTATTATATACTCTATTTCCAAATGTGTATAATAAAATCATGCATAAAAATCCTATAGGCAAAGTGTAGGAAAATACTTAAATTTTTGAATTCATAAATTTCACAATGGCCAATATTGGTGATTTTGGTCACCCCTAACTTATTGTGTCAATTTATTTTCAACTTTATTGATATAAATCTTTTGTGACATCTGAAGGATACCTTGAGAGTAATCTCTAAGCATCTAAAACTTGATACAAAAGAAATGTCCCCAAGATCTTTCATCGCTAAACTTTCGTTAGAGATTTTCTTGGTTTCACATAACTAATATATCATTGTTGACTAAATAAAACATAATTGACACATTAAACTTGAAATATAAATTTACTCCCACTGAGCTTACTAAATCCACAACTCTCCATAATATTATCTCAAAACCAAATGAGACAATTGCTTCATGAGAATTTGTGGTAACACAAAAGAGACAAATTTCTTAACTTACAAGTGGATTTCATGACTTTGCAAACCATTTACTTTGTATCAATTGACACAAAAGTTTTATTCAGCTGCACCATATTGTATCATTAATGTCACTATTAAGAAACACTATATTGAAATCCATCTTACGCAGCTCCAAAATTATAATAAGCAAACTAGTGTCATGACTGTCCTAATAGAGTCTTTCAATTAAACTAAATAGAATTTCTCTTTTCAGTCAATTCTTAATGACACTAGAATCCCTAGTTCTTGAGGGTGTTGAGTTTAATCTACATGAATTAACTTCTTAACTTGATGGAGAGGAAGAACAATAATGTCCTTATGAGGTTCCAAATAAACTATAACAATACTAACTATATAAATTAGTTTAGAACTAATTCTTCCCCATTCAATTTTGTTTTAAAACCATATCTCTCCCCCAAACTCAATATCTTCAAGAAAACTTAAAAATTTATGTCTCAAATTTTCTTAATTTGTGGGACGAAAACTTATAGTATTCAAACCTTTAAACAATATAGAATGTCTCAAGTCATAACTGAATTGACTCTAATAATTGAACTTAAAAGACACAATGAATCATCATAAAATAAAAAACTTAAAATATCTTGATTCATTCAAAGAGAAATTAAAACAAAAACAAAAAAAAAATCCAAGTGATGATTCACCAAATAGTCTTTTAAATACAAAAATAATCCATTAATGACAATCTAAAAAATAGTTCAAAAATGAATAAAACAATCTTTATCGACTTTGTCCATTCTAAATTGATATATCTTTCAACATCATTGGACATAAGTCAGTCAAAACTACCTTTCTTTATTTGCCCTTATCTTTTGAGGTATTTTTCGAATGAGCACTATTTTATTTTCTCTTGCTTCAGCCTTTCCTTATTTGCACACTTTATGAATTGATCATTTAAATGATCATTTCTAACTGTAAAAGTTATAAACTTAATTTTGCAAAGAGAATACTAAATACTGAATTCTCGAACAAGTCATATGATAGTCGAAATTACTGAATTTTCGAACAAGTCATATGATAGTCGAAATTATAGTGTCTTAGCAAGATTAAATAGTTACATAATGTGTTCCTAACATTTTCTTTGCCTAATAACCTTAATGAAATATCCACTCTCCAATGAGAGCTTGTCTTTCTCTATATTGCTTTAAAAGCACTTTAGTTTAAGCAAAGAAAATATGACAAAAATTTGTCATCTTAAACAACACCTCTAATATATATGATATTTTAGCTTTATGATCACACATGATCTATGAGATTTGGTGTATACTCACTTGTCAAGCTTGATTCTCACATTAGGTGCTGAATTTGTGAGAGAATGCGAGTTTCACCATCCTTATCTAAGGTCTAGATCCAAGAACAATATTAATATTATTCTTTAATTTCTAAAAGTTAAAACTTTTAAGAGTTACAAATTTAACTCAAATTAACAAACAAATACATAATTATATTAGCTTAAAGAGAACAAGAGTAGCAAAAGTACTCACCAAAATACCTAGTGCACCATCAATATTAAGTCTTTAAACAATAATATCAATTGCTAGTGGTATTTTACAACAATGATCAAACAATGACAATTTACTTTGTCAAAGAACAAATTCTTATAATTGTCATATGTTTACCATTACATTTGTGTGAATGTAAACTCTTAATATATATAAATAAGTTTTCACTCGCACTACAGTATCACACATGTCAGTAAAATATTATAGAAACGTGCATCTTTATTTGTAAGTAAAAGACCTTAACAAGATACCAGACGCATCATTAAAACATAATATTTGGATTGCTAAGAATTAATTGCAAGCGGTACTCTCAATGCAATGATCAAATATTGACGATAAGTCCGGTCAAATAATGGTCACCTTGGGGCATCTCATTATTCACATGGATATAACTTTATAATCGACACATATTTACCCTCGCAAGTGCACAATTATCCGGCCAAGTTGCGCCTTCCTTGGGGCCGAACAACAACTCGCATGAATAATTTTACACTACATCTTTTGTAAGCTTAATTGAAATCAATTTACACAACAGAGGTTACTTGGGCAACATTATTGTTTCAACTGACTCAACTAATTTTACTAGACAATTTTAATATACATTAAACGGGGTGATAAATCCCGTCAAATAATAGTCACCTTCGGATATCCTATTATTCACATGGAAAATTACTTTATAATCACCACACATTTACTGTCATATGTATGTAACTATCCGGTCAAGTTGTGCCTTCCTTGGGGCCGACGACAACTCACATGGATAATTTCATACTACGCCTTTTGTAAGTTCAGTTGAATCAAATCTACGCAACAGAGATTACTTTGGCAACATGTTATTTCAACCAAAACAACTGCAATTACTAGACATTTCACAGTAAATTAAATGGGAATGATCTTAAATTTACAAGGCACTACTGACATAATGTAGGCCGAATTAGTTCTTTATGTCGTTGTGTAACTATTAGGCCACTCAACAACCCTTAAGTGTGAAGACAAATTCACAAGAATTCTAAAGAAGATGCAAGTCAAAAATCACACCAATGTGTGTATGACAATACACACTACAATATTTTTTACCTTAGGCAACGAAACTTTAGCCCATGGTTAAGAATTCGTTGCCTAAAGGGGAATATGCCACGCTTTTACGTGTGTTGACAAGCTTCTGTACTTTGTTCGTTGCCCTGTCAAAAACTGTTGTCTATTCATATTCGGCAACGACTTGGTAAACGTGGGAATATCCCAGCCGTTGCCTGTTCCTTTTAAACCACGGATTTATTTTGTTGCATGTAATTTACAACTTAAAACCGTGGGGTTTTCTAGTTTGATAAGCAGCATATGAACAAGCGTGGGCTGAATACCTTCTTACCACGGTTTTGAAATATATTAGGCCACATTTATATAACCGTCGCTGATAATATTAAGAGCGCTAAGAAATTACATGGCCCGTGAATTCTCCCTCTTTTATTTTAGTCATTCCCTCTCTTTCTAAATCCATTCTGTATATAACTATATAAAATAGTCTTTTTTGTCTCTATCAGACTAGTTTTTTCTCTTTCCAAAATTACCTTCGATTTTTCAATAAAAATATCACATATAATAAATAGATAAAAATAAATTTAAATATTAATAAAAAATATAATAAATTGTATATGTCTGATTTTTTCATTATATTTTAAAAAATATAATTGATGTGAATGAATTTAAATATTAAAAAAATGTAACAAACACAATATTTTTTTTACCACATAAAATATATCTTGTAACAAACACGATTTGAGTATATGTCTGATTTTTTTCTTTATCATTAAAAAAAAATCTAACAAACTAGATCAAGTATATGTCACTGTAAATATGAGAAATAAGAAATAGAAAATTATCATCGATACACTAAGATAAAATATTTTCACAGGGCAATTAGAGTTTAAAATAGTGACTCTTATCATATGTGAGATAAAATATTTATTTTTGGATCACTGGTTATGAAATCAAGTTGCCAGAACAAATTTTTGTTTCTTTTTTCAGCGATTCATGTTCTCTCAATGAGTGTAATCATAAAATACCAAAAAGCGAAAAAATTATTTTATTTTGGAATTATTATGAAATGATATTTGTTTTATTTATTTTATTTCACACAAAAAAATATAAAATCTCTGGTCCATGTTATTTGGGTCATTGAGATTTTTCATTTTTTTTTTTAAAAGTTTGATGATTTCAATTTCATATATGGACCCTTTCTCAGATATTTATTTTCATATATGTTATTGTACTACAATTTGATGATAAAATATTTGACTTTTGCCTAAAAACATCTCACATTCATGCATTGATATAAAAAAGTTAAAATTCAAAAAGAACTAAAAATAGTTCGGGGTAGAAATTGACGTTTGATGGGTTTTGTGTTTTTTATTAGTTTTTTTTGAAATTTTTTTGAAATAAAAGCCAAGTGGCAAATAAGAATTGGTTTGTATTTTTTATATTGAAAGAAAAAGGACTCAAAGTAGAATTAAAATTGATTTGAAATTTGATTAAGAAGGAAAATAAAAAGAACGATCACTTGATTGAAAATCAAGGTTTATTATGAAAATATTTTTGAATTTTTTGAATTTTTGGTTATTTGCATGTTTTTGTTGTTTTTAAATAATAAACATAAAAATTAGACTAACGTGACAAGAAAATAAAAGCGCGAGGATTTTTGTAGTGACGTTGGATCACCACAAAAACCCTTTTTTAACCTAATATTTTTTGCATTTTTTAATATATAAAAGCGGAATAAATAAAATAAAATAAAAGAAATAGACAACCGAAGGGACAAAATTACTGAAGGGATAAAATTCTGAAGGGACAAAATTACCGAAGTGACTTTTCCGAAGGGACTTTTTTCTGAAGGGACGGAAAAAAGAATGAGAAGAAAAGAATAGCTCGTCAACACAAGCTAAATGAGGGAGAAGAGAGAAAAGTTCTTTGACTACTCAAGAGAACTTTTAGTATGTGTTTGAAGTGTGGAATGAGGGCTCTATTTATAGGTGAGGAGTTTGATGAAAATGGAAAAGTAGTTTAATGGTTTTTGATGGACAATTATGGTAAATTTTGAAAAAGGAATGTTAAAGTTGACAGTTGACTTGAAATTTTTTTTGGACTTTGGACATTTTATTTTTTGACCTATTGACACTTTGTTTTTTTTTTTTGACTTGGACAATAAAATAAAAGTGACCAAAATAAAAATATGAAAAATGACTAATTAAAAGATAAAATAAAAATTGGAAATAAAAATAAAAATTATAAAATTAAATAAAAGATGGAAATTAAAGAGTAAATAACAAATAATAAAAAACTAAAGAAAACTAAAAATATAAAAATATAAAGAGAGAAGATGGCCTGACTCTGAACCAAACATGAGGTATTTTAATATACCTTTCTGCCGAATTTTTCTCTGAAAAGTCAGAGGCTAATCAGGGTCAAATGACGTATGAATGTGGGGTCTTAGGTCAAAAATTGGGATAGTAGTTAAAAGGATATTGATTGTGGATGGTCAATTTCATGTTGTGATGCTTAATTATTAGCAAAGCCCCAACGTCGCAGTAGCTTTATCACAACTTTATCAATTATATTGGCAAGGAAGAAAAGACACCAAAACCACTCAATAGGCACCATTTAATAATCGAAAGAATCTCCTAATCACCCATTCATTATTGTTAGCCACCATATACAAACTCATACATTAATAATTATCACACTCTTTAAAGTACATATACGGACACGAACACTGGCATATTGACACCGATAATAGTTAGAGAAAATCACAGAGTTCAATTAATTATATTTGTTGTGTCGATGTTGGACACCGACATGTATCTTAAATCGGGACATGTCTAATTTAAAAAGTGTTTGTGTTTATAGCTCTCACTTATCTCATTATAGCAGGATCAAACCAAACATTATTCTTATATTCACCATAACACATGTCATTGATTCTTTTCAATGGAAGTAATTACTATAATAGACAATGGAAAGGATAGAATGCACTTATATGTGGAAATAGAAAATTATGTGATTGATGATTATTTCAGTTTGTTATTATTACTTTTATATTTTTAGGTTAGAAACGAATATGATCCCTGAGATGATCAAGATGCTAAAGATGGTCAACATCCTCAATGATGGATGATCCTCAAAATGAGCCTCAACATGAAGAATTTGATGAAAACAAACCTTGATTCAAGCATGGAAAGATAGAATATTATGTTTTGTTCTTGTAATTTTAGTTAAAGACAACTATTAGTTATATCGTTTGATATATTTTGAATGTTTACATCATCATATGGTACTATTCATGTTATTAAAGTTATTAAGATATTATTGTGAAGTACTTGAATGTATGTGGTACAACTTATTATAAGATTTATTGTGTTTAATTTATCTAAACGATAATATTGAATAAAGTAATCATGTAACTATTTAAATGAAAATCAATTATAACGATGTATGATTATAGTTGTAAATATATAATAACCACGGTTTTATATATTATAGGCAACAGTTGTTTACACGTTTGAGATAACGTTATATAAATGATGTTTGCTATAAACCGTGGCATCTTGGTATGTTTAAGCAACGGTTAATAACCGTTGCTTGTAAATAACCGTGGCATTTTCATGTACTCTGCAACGTTTTTTCTGCATTGCAAAATCATAACCGTGCACTAAAACTAGCTCTTAAACCGTGGTCTCTTCGTGAATGATCAACGGTTTGTATGAACCGTAGCATAAAGTACAAAAAACCGTGACATATTGAATAGGCAACGGCCGTATATACCATGCCTGCAAAATCGTGGCCTAAACGTTTAAGCAACGGTTATTGGGCTTCCGGCCACGATTTTCGGTCGTTGCCTAAGGCGAAAAATGTTGTAGTGACATTTACAGATATCGCATAAAAGCAACAACAAGAACCATAGCATGAAATATATCCAAAATGCATGAATAAAAAAAAATATTATTGTAGAAAACTTGATAACAATAAACTCAAATATGATAATCATGCTATAACCAAATATTCAATTTCAAGCTAAATAGAAAATTGAATCTTATATACACCAAAATATTCATACCACAATTGATTCATATGTACCAATGATTCTTTAAATATACTAATGAATAACTCTAGACTCAATTATTTCCTAAATGAGGAAACAAACTTTATATGTTTATAAATAAACAAACAAGACTAGAATTAAAACATTTGCTCATAATATTTTGAGATTCATTATAAAAAGGCAACAAATATAAAATAAATATATTTTAATCCTTATTTGCCTATTTCTCAAAATCAACTTTATGTACAAAATCTACGTGAATCAAAATTTTAATTTTAACAAGAAATCAAACTGTAAGCTATGATAACAATATTTGAAAATTATTTCAACTGAAAAGATTTGATTTAAAATCAAATCATCATAAAAAAAATAAAATTCAGATATTATTCAAACTCATAAAAAAAAAACTTTATTTTCAAAACATGCATCATGCATCAGGTATTTTTATAAAAGAGAAATTCTTGCATGGTCTCTTACCTAACACGTCATATTTAGTCTCAACCACTAAAAATATGACACATCATTATTATTTATAAAAATCTGTAAAATATAAAAATTGGGAATTGATTGTCTTCAAACTCTATCTCTCTTTGCCGATGGTTTTTGCTTCCAGACTCATCAACCTCCAAATTGGAAATTGATTGTCTTCAAACCCACACGTTCCAACTTCAATTACCTCCTTTTTTTTTTTCCCTTTTTTCTTATAAAAAATTCCAACTTCATCAACCTCTGCTATTATTTTTCCCTCACTCTCAACATTCATTGCACCACCACACCGTCTAATCTTCTTTTCTCTCTTCTCTACATCATATTGTTTTTTGTTCCTTACTGATAAATGGTGTTGGCAATTTGGGAGTTAAACCAATTGTTTTGAATCAATCAAGATCCCATCTATGGTTGAACTGTATCGTGAGAAGACAACAACTTTTTTTTTTTTATATTTAATTTTACAGTTTTTAAAATTTAAATGATGTGTCATATTTTCATTGGTTGAAACTAAATATGACGTGTTAGGTGAGAGACCATACAATAATTTCTCTTTATAAAAATTTGTTCTTTTACTAATGAAGAATTTTGTTTCTTTTGAAAAGTAAAGAAAGTTTCTATTATTTTTGGAGGACTATGTTCACTATGCTTCAAATTTTAACTGGTTTCTATTATTTTTGGTAGTAATAGAAAGTTTCTATTACTAATGATGTTAGTAAAATTAAATTCATGATTGTTTTCTCAAAATGTTGGCATTAAAGTGTTTTCACATGATGTCGTATTTTCCCTAAGAGAGAATGTAATGTAATGTAACGCAACACTTCATTTATTGCCCGATTTGAATTTTGAACGGAGATGAAATTAAAACTAAATAAATTTGTGGTATTCTATTGTTTTGGAATTGATTTTGCGTACTTGTGTATTTTTAGTTTGGATTTATTTTGGAAATAAATAAATTGATCTTTCTAAGACATGCTTACCATTGAGCAAATGAATGTTTTTAAAAAAAAATTAGTGAATGATTGGGAATTAAAAATATTAACTTAAGGTATTGTGAATGAATGAATGAATGTGGTAAATGAATGTAGTGATAACCAATGGTGAATATTGTGAAAAATGCATGTTTAGGAGCTTAAAACAATATCCTTGTCAAGAATTGTGGTTTTGTTAGCTTGCGCAAAACCGATGCATATGTTAACTCACATTGGTCACCAACGCAAGTTAATTCACGCTGGTTACCAACGCAAGTTAACTCATGTTGGGTACCAAGTGTGAGTTAACTCTCGCTGGGGTTATTTAGGGAAAATCGGGGTGGGAATTAGAAAAAGCCAAAAAGATAAAAGCAACTGTCTCTGTTTTATAAGTGTTGGGCCTTTTTAATTGCACAAAAATAGTTTTTTGAAGATTTCTTTTTAGGCCCCTTCATATCTCTTTAGGCCCCCTAAAATTACAAAATTTCCTTTAATAACACATTTTGTAGATAACTACCGGATGCTCATTTAAAAAAAAACTATTTTGTACACCCGGTAGATAACTACCGGATGTTCATTTTTAAAATTTTCATTTTCTACCTCTGGTAGATAACTACCGGATGTTCATTTTTAAAATTCCATTTTTGTACCTCCGATAGATAACTATCGGATTATTGCCCATTTAACCTTTTGTTTTACATAACACACAAACATCACCCAAACTTTCTCTCTCATTTTCTCGCATCTCTGCACTAGCTCACTTCCTCTACCAATTCACTTTGATTACCTAACTAAACCACCAATATCAACCCACTCACCCCACGCGAATGTTGAATCCTCACCGTCCAATTATCCACTCCATCATCAAAACCTACCAAACTTGCTAATTGATTGTAATTGTGCGAAGTTTGACGCTATTTGTTATATTGATTGTGATGAAAATGCAAAATATCGCTAAAAAATCGCAAGGTTTAGAAGCATATTCAAGTTGACTGTAAAATAGGAAATAACTGCTTATAAATTGCAAGCTGGTTTATATAATGAGTATTCCTGTAGTTATCTACTGGTTGTACAAAATCAAATTTTTTAAAATGAACATGGTAGTTATCTACCGGATGTACAAAATTTAAATTTTAAAATGAACATTTGGTAGTGATCTACATGACGTGTTATTAAGGACAATTTCATAACTTTAAAGGGCCTAAAGGGATTTTGGGGGGCCTAAAAAGAAATCTTCTAGTTTTTTTCTTTTGTTTTTTACAAGTTGGGCCAAGATAATGATTTCAATTTGCTATATACACCGCCCCTATAACCTTAGCTTTGCTATATACACCCCCTATCTAAAAAAAAATTAGGGTCCCCTGCCGACCTGTGGCCCTAAGTCGTTGCACCTCTAATCTATGCCTAATGTCAGCCCTAGAGATTATTGTAACTTCTTGATACACATTCAGAAACCACAAGACATAATTGTACAAGTCTCTCATGGCTAAGGCATGTTAATGGATCAGAAGTGGTAAAAGTCCCCAAATCCCCTTAGGTGGGGAATTGGCCTGTCACTGCCTTTCTTGTGTAAAGGTTTATCAGATGGGGCATTCAATATAGTTTCATATACATATTTCACATTAAATGCAAGTTATACTGGTACTAGAATGAACACATTTAGGCACTATATCATCAATATTGGAGCTTATCCTTCATAGCCTGATTCACCTATATATTTCCCTCTGTGTTTCCTTAAATTTAAACCGTCGACTGCATATAATGTATATGTTCACATGTGTTCTAACTTCCATTCCATGCGTGTCATATTATAACATAGAAGATAAAGCTTACATAACTGTTTTTTTAAGCAAATTTGTTTTGTAGATATATTTGTTTTTATCATTTCCTCACACAAAGTAAGGCAAGTGAATTAATTAAGAAATGCCCCAATTGATAATCCTTATTTACCTTAATATTTAGACATAATTGAACTTTTGATCTCCCTATTTTAAACAAAATAAAGTTTTGGTTCTCTATTTAAAAAATCGGTTTTTTGGTCCTTTTATTTTACTTTATTTGTTTTCTTTTGAATTTTGGTCCCTTATCTCATTTTTGTGGCATTTTATGTGACATGGTTTATTTATTTATGATGTGACAACGCTTATTATACCACACCGAATATCTATTTTAGCAAAAATATATATAATAAATGTTGTCACGTCATAAATGAACAAACAATATCATAAAAAATGGTCGAAAATTGAGATTGAGGACCAAAATTTTGAAAAAGTAAAATAGGGAACCAAAAAATCAATTTTTGAAATAATGGGGACCAAAACGTCATCTTTAAAAAAATAGAACAACCAAAAGTACAGTTAAGCCTATATTTAAAACCATATAAGATTGCAGCGCACTTCATAACTAAGAAACTCCATCCATTTTTAAATACATGTCGCAATTGAGCACGTCACACATGCCAATGGACAAATTTGACATTAATAAATACATGTTCGACTCGATTTATTTTCAGCCCTACTAACAACTAGCTAACCCAAATTATTTTTTCTAAGTGAAGTGAAAAGTGAAAACTATAATATGAGATAAGATTCTTTCATCCATATCCAATTACTAATTACAAATATTCTCCATTCAATTGATTTGTTGGCCCACACATTATTAAAGAGTATTGATATTTGTATTACTATTTTCTCACAACTTTTGTGATAATCCTCTTTTTCTTTTTTCTTATCGATCAAAAACAATAGAGAGATAAAGAGGAAGAGAGAAAGAAGAACATAATGGAAGTATAATAAAGAAATTGTTAAAAATTATCGATTATACTAATATCATTTCTCATTGTCAAAGGTGTTAAACTTTTGTTGACCCGCATTTTTTTTGAGCAAGACCCACATATTATCAAAAGGAGGAGTGTTATTTGAACAACCTATTTGAGGACAACTTATTTGACACCCATAATTTACAAAGAAAAAAGTAGTATTGACACGGAAACCATAGCAATAAAGAAATAAAATTAAAGGTAATATGAGTATGAGAGAGAAAGTTGTCACAAAAGTTGTACTAAATAGATGTTCAAATATCATTTCTCTATCAAAAGATGCTAAACTGTAAAGCATGATCAAGGGTGTGCTTAAGAATCACGAAGCAAAGCAATGCATTCCACAAAGTTTAAAGTAAAAATTTAAAATTAAAAAGTAGAGGGAAAGAGTGGGTGAGAAATCTTGATGGTTGTTGTAGGATCAAAGAACACCTGAGGGATGAATTTAGCTAGGCAATGATCTTCTTTGGTCCCAAGATTCCATTTCCATATCTACTTGATCAATGGACACATGTCACATATTTTATGCCTATCACATGTCTCATTTTTGTATAACACATTAAATTGTCTTTGATTAACTCAATTAGTACTCAATGTTATTATGAAATGTATTGGTTTTCAGCTCAACATATAAGAAAAGAAAAAGAAACTATAGAAAAGATAGCAACAAAATCAGTGGCATCCATGTGCATAGGCCAGTGACAGTTTACGGAATGAAAGACAAGCCAGCTTGGAATCCCTTAAAGAGAGTTAAAAAAAATGGAATTGAAGGACGAAGCAAGGACACATACCCACTATTCCACCTGCCACGTTTCGTACATTAGCTCCTTGTTTAATACTCCCTCCGTCCCGAAATAACTGACCCATTTTCTAAAAAAAAGTGTCCCAAAATAACTGACCCATTTTAATTTTCAATACAACTTTCATCATTCCCAATACAATATAACACTAAATAATATTACTTTTATCATTCCCAATACAATATATTCCACTTTCCCCTTTATTTATACATTTTTCTTAATCTGTGTGAAATGTGCTAAGAGGTCAAATAAATTGGGACGGAGGGAGTACTAGTAACAATTAATTAAGAGTAATGATATTTTGACATCCATTTGATGACAACTTTGTTGACATCCTTTTTTTTCTCACTTTTTATTGGTCAAAAACAATGGAGAGAGAAAAAGGAAGAGAGAGGATAACAACATCATGTGAGTATGAGAGAGAAAGTTGTCTAAAAGTTGTCAAAAAGTGGTTGTCAAAATATCATTTCTCATTAATTAATTATCATTAAGGGATTAAAAAAACAATTAAATCAAGTAGATAGAATCTTTGATTATTAATTATATACAACACTCTCGAAGATTATTGATTTAGCTGTGGAGATTTGTTGCTTTTTATAGAGGAATAATCCAACCTTTATGTTTGCATATGTGTTGATAATTCAACCATTTTATTTTATGAAAGGGACTAGCTTTGGCTTTGTCTTCCAATGAAAAGCTTTGACTCTTTCTTGATGGCATTTCCCCTTCTTTCGCTACTAGCTAATATACTACTACTTGTTTATTAGGTTATGTGGTAGAAAATTGATTACTTAATGAATTTTGTAAAATCTATTTGGGTCAAAAGTGAATTATATGGAAAATAATTTATGCTTAAAAGCATTCATAAAAAAAGTAGTTTTTATAAATTAATTTATGTTCACTCAAAATTTATAAATCTTTTGGTAGAATTGAGTTTCGGACCGAAATCAATATTACTCCCTCCGGTCTCAAATGTAAGAAACAAAAAAATAAAATTGATGGTCTCAAATATAAGAAAAAGTATAGTAAAATAAACCTATTAAATGCCATTATTCCAAATTTACCCTCATTAAAACCACTTCATTAATGTCTTTATTACTCCAAGACAAGGGTAAAATTAGAAAAATAATACTTTTTTATAATGACTTAAATGTGGTCAATCCACTTTCTTAATATGTGTGCATTTTTTTCTTACATTTGAGACCAGAGGGAGTATGACCGAAATATAATCATAATTAATTTATGGTCATACACCTCAAACCACATCAATTAACCTAAACCTGGAGTTGAAAGAGGAATGATATTTTGACATTCAATTTTCAACAACTTTTTAGGGACAACCTTTTTCCTTCATTCTTATTGGACAATAACAATAGAGAGAGAAAAAGGAAGAGAGAGAATAAAAGTATAATGAGAGTATGAAAGAGAGTTGTCACAAAAGTTGTTGAAAATTGGTTGTCAAAATATCATTCCTCGAGTTGAAAATATGCATGGATTTGCAAGACTTGCCAACCAACTTTAATTTGAGTCTAATCTAATACAGTCATACGTACATTTTTTAAGCATGGTAAGGAACTAATGACATTGCCTTGGTCCATGCGCTTTGGGTGATTGGTTCGTATTTCGTGGGGTGTGTGAGCCACTCTACTCCCTCATCCTCATCCTTGAAGTTAGAGCTATCCAGTGATGAACAGATTAAGCTAGATATACAATGTCCCAAATTGTGGCGCAATTTAGGGGTTGTTGAAAACTAGGCCTATAGGTTAGCCATTTTAAGTAAAAAAAATAGTAGTAGTAGAGTACTATACTAGTATAAAGAATGAAAGAAATAGTAGAGGCTTTACTCGTTGTCTCGTTCAATCTCACAAACCATGCATCTTACAAAGAAAATGGTATAGCTAGCTACTGGGATTAATTAATTAAGCACATAGGAGTAATATTTTATTCATGGCTCACTTAGTGTGAAAGGGATTGGTATGGAAGGAGGGAAACAAGGAAGTTTACTGTGTGTGACGCATACAACACAAATCAAAATTGACCGCTAGATGTAATACATTACATGCAGGCTGCGGCTATCATTTTCACATCGTTGAAATTGAAGGTAAAATGTTTTATGTATCAAAATATTTATGCTAAAATAAGTTGTATAATAAATTTAACCGAATAAATTGTGTTTAGAGTCAAAATCTACAAGTTCCAACTTTAAGTTTGAATTAAATCTAGGGATAATTAATTTTAATTCATGCCATCCAAACATGTGAAAATAAATTTTATATGTATCTAAAAACACTTTTGACTCTCCCTACCATAAGGCAACATCCATCAACAAGAAGGAAATTAAATCATACTATATAGTTCGTTGTCATCAGATTTTATTGGTTCATCACTGGGATAGGAGGTGCATCCAAATATGCTTTGTGTGCCAAACATATCATAATCAATGGAATTATTAATGTTGCAGCATTGCAATTTGATTAGCCAGGGTGGTATGACTAAAAATCTTGATTACGATACCTCATTAAATTAAATGAAAGTTGGAAGATGGGAAACAAGAGTTGGATGTGTTGGAATAAACATGACACCCACTTGTTTAATTAAGCCTCATTTATGTTTTTATTTTATTGATTAGTTTAGTTAAAGTTAAGATTATTAGCTTGACAAACAACTCAAAAGCATAACCAAATGGAATCTAGCCCGTGTCACGAGCATGTTCTCTACCATATTTTATTATCCATTCTCCATTAAAACAATTAAAATATGTCAAATTGATTAATCCCAAAATTAACTTCAATTGCCAGCTTAAATAACTTAGTTAATCTCTCTCTCTATTGATCCGTTTCCTCTTTTTCACTGCTGACCTAGCTCTATGATATCCTCATCCTTATCCTTTAGATTAATTACCACATATTTATATATATTTAATTAACTATGGTAGTAATAAATTAAGCATATCATATCCTACTTTGCAATTTCACCATACCTTATCTTAATTTACTTAAAGTATGTAAGCCTATTTTACACGCCAAAAACATAATACCAAGTTTCACCCCTACAAATGGAAAATGCCAAAACATATCCATTTTCACTTTTGGCTAGAAAACGATGTGAGCTCTTGGATATAATTTAAAAAAACATCCCAATCAGTGCCCCGCATGGCTAAAGCATTTGATATATATTCACATCTCACTTTCAAGCTTTTTTTCTTGACATAGGTTCGTTGAATCCATTCCCCATATCATACTGTACTTCTTTTTTTTTTTTTTTTTTGAGGGATCATACTGTACTTCTTAATGGGTAGTATTTTCTATCAAGTTTTAAAGTGTCTAAGGGGAAAACACTTTTAACCATATTAAGTATGTTTCTCTTGTAAGTCTTCTTCACGCTATAGTATTCACATCCATAGATGTTAAATGTCATTGAGAAAAAAAAAGATGCAATGATCAATGCAAATTTGGAATATTGGAAATTGAGTGTGGCTATTGTCATCTAGGTGCATGTTTGGATTTTTCTCACAAAAATACATATGATGTTTTAACAAACCCATAATCTAAGACCAAAATTTAATTATATGTAGAAGCATCATTATGATAGCATAAATTATGCAAGACACTCTTCTAATTAAAAATACTCTTTTTATAATCAAGTTAAAAGTTTAAGTTATCCAACATCCTTTAACAATGATTATTCTTCGTGACAAAATATATTGAACCATAAATTGAATTACTTTGTTTCAAGTAGATTTTCTTCGTACATCGAAGATACATACTCTAAATGGAAGTTCAAATTTCTTACTACACGGATCAACCACATATTATTATCTGTCTTAATTTAAAAATTCCGATGAATTATCTTTGAACAATTTCTCTATGGAAAAAATTACATTATACGTTTATTTTTTATTGCATTGTTACTTGTATTAATTTTTAAACCTTCCCTCATTTTTTTTTAAACTTATGATTGCAAAAATAAAAATATTTAAAACTATCAAATTGGAATTTATCCTTGTCAAGTGTGGCGGCTACAGATGAATAAGAAAGCAACACATGTAATGTGGATAGAGGTTTGGTCCCTTTGAAGTCATTAGGGGAAGTGACACGTAACAAGGGTGTTCAGTTGAACCCATGTGCTTCTCTTTAGCTTGGAATTGGATAATACGTCCTTTTTGCTCTAACTCTTCTCTACGGGCTTTGCTTCATCTTTTTTTTTAGCTTCTTTTTCCCATTTCCAAGCCCTTGACTATTGGTTTCACTTTTATGTCTCATTCATCTTGAGCTTTTAACCAATCAACTTTTCACAACTCAGCTCATTTCTTTTGATCTCTTCTATCAGAATAAAATAGTTTTGTTGATAATCTTCACATGATGATTTAAATTTTACAAGAGCCAGCTAATTTTAAATTAAGTTTTTAGAAGATAAATTACTAGTAAGTAATCATATATAAAATCGTACTATATCACGTGAAAGCATGCTTCTCTTTATATTTCTTTATAGAAAAAGCAGATATTTTTATTTGAAAACGATACACGATTTTATACTACCTCCGTCCCAATTTAATTGACACAATTTTGTTTTTCACACATATTAAAAAAAATGTATAAATAAAGGGGAAAGTGGAATATATTATATTGGGAATGATAAAAGTAGTAGTATTATTTAGTGTTATATTGTATTGTGAATGATGAAAGTTGTATTGAAAATTGAAATTGGTCAGTTATTTTGGGACACTTTTTTTTAGAAAATGGGTCAGTTATTCCGGGACGGAGGGAATACTACAGTGCAAGGTTTATTCCTTTCTTTTTCCATCATCATGGTATAAGGCAAGGCAAGGCAAATGCAAGTTACTTGCTACGAAAATTCCTACTGAAAAAAGTAAAGTTTGATTGATATCGTGAGGACATGATAATGTTCAGTTTAATTAGGAAGAGTAACTAATATTCTAATAAATATTACTATTTAATCATATGTTTTTATTAAACTTTTGACTAAATAATTAAGATTTGAAGCATTTACAACGTTTATCACACCATGTATGTTAATTCATAATGTCATTTCACATTTTCACATTTTTTTCTTTCTTAATTTCAAAATAATGTCCATTCATATGTTAAAAAAAGTTAATAATTATATATAGAAAACTGTAGGAAACTGTATTATATATATATATATATATATATATATATATATATATATATATATATATATATATATATATATATAGAGACACACACACATGTATCAAGTGAGAGTACTTTTATTGTGAGAGGGTTAAATCCTGACCTTTGGTTATATATATATATATATATATATATATATATATATATATATTGTTTATTCATAAATTCAATTGGGGGGCCGTATCAATTTTCTAATTTGCCAGCTCTTTCGCACCCACACTTAGGGATGGAAATCAGTCGAGTCGAATCTAACTTGTCTAAGCTCGACTTGACTCGTTAAGAATTGGCTCGACTCGAACCTCAGTTCGAGTTTGACACGAACTTTTTTTTCAGCTCAAGTTCGACTCGTTTAAAGTTCACGAACAGTTTGGTTCGGCTCATTAGGTCCAATTTGTTTGATCAAAGCCCATAACTTTAGGTATGAAAGTGAGTAAAGTCACTTGAACCACATAACTCAAAGTCAAAGAATTTAGCTATTATTTCACATAGTAAATAACACTAGTATGCATCCACCAAATCCAATTTTGCCTTCTTATGTCATATGTTTCTATAATCGTATCCTCCATTTTTAATGCATGTTCCGATACATGACTATTTTAAAGTAGCTCATTTTTATCCTATTATTGCTAAGTGTTTGTCTTAGTTTTTAAAGTATTATATATATAATCAATGATCTAATTGTGTAAAGCTAATTACATATAAATTTAAAAATATTTTTTAAGTGTTATATATATAATCGAGTCATCTCGTGAACCAAACGAGTCGAACTACATATAGCTCAAGTTCAACTCAATTAGTTGACGAACTTAATTTTCAGCTCAAGTTCGACTCATTTGGTTCATGAACCAAGTTCGACAAATCAATTGTCGAGTCAAATTACGAACTCTAATCGAGTTGGTTCGGTTGCCAACCCTACCCACACACTATCTTTACTAACAACATGCCCTCAGTCTCACATTTTCTAATTTAAGGTCCTTATCAAATTCATATTGACATAAGTGTTACTAATATCCATATTTTCAATTATATATGTTCCATTCTTTTTTTTTTCTTTTTTGAGGTAGTGTTCCCTTCATTTTATCAAATTCAAAATAGTTAAGACTTAATAAACCAAGGAAAAAAAAATGATTTTTGTTAAAATAAAACGACATGATATTGGAATGTGTGCAATTTGGTACTACTATACCATAGACTAAAAGTTATCCAATGAATGGCGTGGATCGATCGATAGAACAGATACCAAATAAAAAAGAGGAAAAAAAGTCTCTCTGCAAACACCAACAACCCTTGTCTCTTTAGGGAACCCTAAAAAGATAAGCTAATTTTGATCATTGCTTACAAGAACAAAGAAATAGACTTGATTTGAGGGAGAGCTGATGAAAAAGATGTATCTCATTGGTTAGGGATTAGGGAATGATAAAATATCTTATGCTTTTTATTTTGTTTTCAATTTTTGCAGCCGATTAATTGATCCAACCATTTATCAATCAAGTCCAAAACATTAGCTAGAGAGAACCTTTTGTAAGGACAACAAAAGTTGTCACACTTTATTTCTTTCTTGTCCAGGATATTGAACTGAATATTCCTCAATAAATCGACTAGATTATTGCCACGTTTGATCTATTTTTATAAAAAAGAACAAAGTTGGAAAAAATAAAAGTGAAGGTAGAAAAATGTTGGATGACACAGATTTGCAGTTAGAGGACGGTCCATGTTACTTGGTGCTGCTGTGTGTGTGCAAGGGTACACGCAAGTTTTTCTTTTTCTTTTCCTTTATGGGTTTGATCCTAGTATAGTGTATGTTAATGCTACCACTCCCAATTGACAGCAATTACATTGTACGATTGACAAACAAACAACTGTATAACTTTTGTTTTCTTGTTTATTATTGTACGAAGTAATAACTCAAATACAATGCACATAAACACCAACAAAGAAACACTACCTAATGTTTTTTTTTCCCTCTTTCTATCTTATAACTTCCATCTTACATTGTTTGAAATTAAATATGTACATCCATTCACTCAAGAAAAAATATGTACATTCTTTCGGTTATATTCAAACATTAGTTTTCATGTTGTGAAAGTCTAGGTAACACATTCCGCCAACCTGTTGATAAACGCTCATAATATTGTGTTGTTAGCACTACTCTATACATCAAATTATGGTAGTGACTTAAGTTTTTCTATTTTATAAGGAAACAAAATAAGACTAAGTTTAGGTCGATTGGGGAATCAGTGCATGAGTCTGATTAAATTTTTTGAGACAACCTTCCCTCCCTACTTAAGGAAATAAGAACTAACCTACATTGAACCTTCCCTCGGTATCTTACATAAAATTGTGTTTTTAAACAAACAAAGACATAAAACCACACTCAATCAAATTATATTAATGCAAAAAAAAAATTGCGACGAGACTAGGGATGGCAATGGGTACCCAATGGGTAGGGTACTATAGTACCCTTCCCCATACCCGCGTTTGTAAAAAATGTCCGTACCCGAGCCCGTACCTTCGTGGGTAACAACTTCAGTGCCCTTCCCCATACCCTATGGGCACCTCAATGCTCATACCCGTACCCATTACATGCCCTTTAATTATAAAAAGACAATAAAAAACATTACAATTGCAATAAAACTATGATCCAATTTTTTTTAAAAGCAACTCATAAAATAGTAGAAATCGTAGTATTTAGTCAAATAAAAAAACATCCAAAATAATCCTCGAAAATTAAAATAAAAACATTCAAAATACATATAAATAAGTACATGCTAAAATAAACATCAAATTGATTTAAATCATAAATTTATAGCTCGTGAGCTTATGAAGGTAAGGATGAAACGATTACGATATTAGTTTTTAGGTTTAGGTTTATGCTTAAATAGCTAAATATATTAAATAATTGTACACCAAAAATAAGTAAAATATTTATTATATTATATAAATATGTATATGCGGGTTGCGGGGCTGGATAGTATAGTGCCCTTACCCGCACTGATAGACGTTTGGCAAGTGCACCAAATACTATCGAAGTAGTAAAAATATCGATCCCACGAGGACTGTTTTTAACTTCAATAATTCAATTGCGTTATAAAAATAGGATGTATAAAAGTTTATTTTGTTTTGCCACTAGGCAGTAGATTTGGTTTGATTTTAATTAAATCAAGTAACAGAAAATAAAGATTTGATTAAGAAAATATGAGAGAAAGATGAGATCAGATCCTTCGAATCCTCTAAGTTCCCCTAATTGGTCTACTGCACCTATTTGTTATGAATCCTCTTCCACTTTACGATGATTAACAAATTAGCCCTAATCAATCCCTTGAGTTAGGACCCTCTTCTTAAACTACAGCCCCTAATTCCTTAGGTGGTCTAATAATTCTTGAAGGTTTTACCGAACGTTAACCTATTATCACTAACAAACGATTATCTATTCCTAGACTAACCCTGTTTATTAGAACAATTCAATTAGGTCTAAGTCGAAAGCCATGGTCAGTGGTCATTCGTTCTCACGAAATCAAGTTATATGTGATCAAGATATAAAAAGCATTAAGAACAATTGAATTGAATAAACTAGAATTGAATTCATAAACAAAATAGAGTTTCACAGCAACATGTGTCAATTAGGGTTATAAAGATTCATCTCGGATCTAATCTCTAAGAGATTTAGCTACTCATAATCGAGTTTACAAATAGCATAATCAATGAAATAATTAAAACATACATGAATTGGTAAAAGGTTGAAGAAATAGCCCTTCTAGCCGTCTCCGATGTCTCAAAATCGCACTTTGCTCTTCAAAATCGTAACCCTTGGTCTTCAGATTGAGTGCAGTATTTATAGAAGTCATGGGCCTGACCCGTCAAAATCGCGTCGCGCCTATATATTGGCGTGCCGCGATTTCCTCTAAACAGGGAAGATGAAATTTTGCTTCCAAAATCGCAGCACGGCTTGAAATTGGCGTGGCGCGATTTCCTTCAAACAGACTTCAATATTTCAGCTTTTTGCACTCCAGAACAGTATAAATTGCATGAGAACTCTATCAAAATGTCACAATAAGTCCTAAAAATGACGTAATGACAGCATGTCATCACGCACCCATACACATCTAAATTTGCGGATAATTACCCGGACCCAAGCTCATACCCATAAAAGCGGGGTTTTACCCTACCCATTTCGGGTATTTTTTTCAGGTGCCCATCAGGATTGGGTCCAATTGCCATCCCTAGACGAGACGATGATAGTAGTGGTTGCTCTATTTTGATATAGAACAATGTCGATTTTTTTAAGAAGTTAAGCTAACCCAACAAAATTTGCATCGGATATAGTCGAACCTGCAATTTTAAGAAGAGTACCCTACGAGATCACAAGTTAACACATAAAGTCAATCCAAGTAGGTTGAAACAATGCCATTAAAGCTTTACAAAGTTCAAATTTTGAAGAGAGGAACACAAGATCAAATACAAACCCATAAAAATGGGAGTGTCAACATACACTAATCAATCAAGGGTCATGTTAATTAGTGCCCCCGGGACATTGGTTAAGGAAACTAAAAAAAGGAAGTTTAAAAATGAAAGTAACACTTTTTATGCTTTTGAAAAGTTGACAACACAAGTTCCAATGTAATACTTACCACATTTGACTCCTTAACCAGTGCCCCCGGGCACTGGTTAACATTACCCATCAATTAAATAGTCTCATTTTGAATAGTAAATTTGGAAATTGTTGTAACTACGTCAACAATGACGACAAGTCTAATAGAGGCTGGATGGGGGACCAATAGAAAGAAGTTGATTAGTGACTTGTAATTTGCCAAGCATGGAATTCTAAAATCTTCACTAATCTCGAGCCACGCATGCCGTTAACCATAAAACAATGCTAGAATTAGAAAAGCTAAGCCGTATTAGAGTGTGGCTTAGGTGAAACATATGAGTGTTAGTACCACCCAATTGGGCAACAAATTAAAGTGGCTTACATTTTCCAAATCCATATGCCACCTAATGGCTCTTCATTGTTTATCAAGGTCCAAAATGCCTAGCTTTGGGATCACAACATTTTCCATCCCCACCCCTATTTTTATTTTATTTTTAAAAAAATTATAAAGGCATGTTTTCGTTTGGATTGGGGGTCATTCTTTCTATTCTCACACACCATTATAAATTTATGACCCCTCAAATTTTTTCTTTCTAAATAGTAACTTATTTGGGAAAGCTCACTTGTTGATGACTTTCCGCTTATGCACAAGCACCAACATTATAGCAATAGTACTTATCTAGCAATGTTGTATGTGTCTTTGTGAAATCCACATATATTTTGAAAATAAAAATATTAATTGAGAAGTGTATATATTGTTAGAACATCAATTCCAAATTAAAAGAATAAAGATATGAAAACGAAAAAAAACACCCATGTGGGATAACGATGGTCACTCAATTTTATCTTTTGTCTCCGACTTCATTGCAACTACGATTTCTTTCCTTTATCAATGAAAGATTATAATTTTCAATGTATAATTTATACTACTTATTTGATTAATATATTTTAGATTATAACATTACTCTAAACCGTAGCACAAGGACTTCATATCCCGCTATCTTTGTCGTTTAGCTCAAGTGACATGTCCACTTATCAACAACTATGAAACATATATAATCTCTCACACACAATTAATTATATCAAATAACTAGAAATTTATGTTCATGAGATGAAAATTAAATAACAAAAAATGTTTCTCGAGCACAAAATCAGACATCAACACTATATTAATATACAAATTTTTTAAATTTATATTGTTTTTCTCTCCCATCAATTGCGACATTTTACACATTCAATGAAACAACATATATGAATATACAAATTTCCCTGATCCATTGTCTGACTTTTGTTTGTTTCGATGAAAAACCTCCAAAATAATAAAGGTGTAAAGATTATACGTATAGTCACATTTTATACATACATGGTTGGAGTATATCTTATTTATGATATATAATATATTGCATGTGTTGTGTCCGTACGTACATCATGTATTGACAACAATATTTAATGAAACAAAATGGCACTGATCTGCAAATTTAAGCACAATATGGGGAAGTTTGATAATGGGATAATTTTTGTCACACAATCACAAATATTAATCACTTAAACACACATAAAATATAAAAATCATTTACTGATAATATATATTATATATGTGTGTAAACCATTTAAATATTTTAGTAAATAAAATTGGAGTATTCTGTTTCTACCTTTTTATCTATGTGTATCTAAATGCTTTAAATTTTAAGCACCTCACAAAGTCTTCTCTTCATAATGAGCCTTCACCACAAAAGCTAAGACGAGACGCAACACTTCACCCCTATTATAAATACATATAGAAGCCTTAACGTTGTCTCCAAAAAACATCTCAATCAATCTCAGTACTCATCATTCTATTAATTAGGATAGCAAGCGAGTTAGAAACAAAGAGACAGTTAGTAACAAAATACAACAATGAACCATCAAGACCAAATGATGCTTATGTCTCAGTTATTCCCCGCTTGTGAATACACCCAAATAATTCCTCAACAAGGTTAGTATCAAGTTCATACATAACATTTTATTGTATCATCAAAATTTCTAGATAGTTAATTATAATATTTTTTGGTATGTTTTTTTAGGGGAGAAGAAGCCAAAGCCAAGACGCAAGCGTAGTAAGAAGAACAAAAGTGGAGAAAACAGTGCTAACCAAATATTGAACAAAAAGAGGAAATTGAGTGATGAACAGATGAAAATTTTGGAGGAAAATTTTGGAAATGAACATAAACTTGAGTCAGAGAAGAAGGATAGGCTTGCAATGGAGCTTGGTTTAGATCCCAGACAAGTTGCAGTATGGTTCCAGAATCGAAGAGCTAGGTGGAAGAACAAGAAACTTGAAGAAGAGTACTTAAGTCTTAAAAAAATTCATGAATCCACCATTCTTGAGAAGTATCTCCTTGAAACCAAGGTATACCTCTTTCTTCCTCTTTTTATGCATTTTTTTTTATGCAACTAGCTACAATTTCATTAAACTATGTTAATTTGTTTTTTTAATTAACTATTATTAAAATTTAAAATCAGTGGATTGGATTATAATTTGACATCAAAGTTTTAATTTCAAATCATCATTTCTCCAACAATATTATATTTTTTGAACAAGTCCAACAATATTATATTACTATAGTGTTATGTTTTTATTTGTCTAAACACAAACACTAGTAACGTCAATTTAGGGCAAGCATGCTACCATGTTTCTTCTCTGGTGGTCTTGGTATTTATTTTATTCACTATTGTTGTTACTTTAGCTCTACATGTCGTTGTTTCCTTTATTTAATTACTTTGTTTATAAAAGTTGTTTGCTTAGTTTAATCCCTTAAATGTTGAAAGAGAGAATAAGCACTGGCATGCAACGGTTCTTCAGGACAAATCAAAAAGAAAAGAAACCCCTTAATGAAAAATGATAAAGTAGAAACTTAGACCAAGCCGTTCACATTATCAAGTTCTCATTTGTCAGCCACACGATGTTTCATTTCATGTGGAATTTTTTAAAAATAATATACGTAAAATTAAAAGTAAGATAAATCAAAAGCACAAACAAAGAATTCCAAAAATGTGACCATATTTCCATGAGCATTGCTATTTATCTAGAGAGTGTTTATCAAAAATTTATCAAGAAAATGTCTCAACCAATTAAATTTGTTATTTGGCGGAAATCAAGGGAGGTAATGGTGTGTAATTAAGAAAAAGTGTTAGCAAATACAGTGTCTTGAAATTTTCTTGCAATAATATTTAATGTTCCATTAATTGTTTGTATAGGTGTTGAAGCTAACGGAGCAACTCTCAGAATCTGAGAAAGAAAATCAAAGGCTTCGAGAGCCAATTGAAAGGGTAACATGCAGCAGTTCAAGTACTTCATCCATGTCTCAGTCAGTGGAAGTTGTGGACCCACCTTTTCTTGGTGAATTTGGTGTTGATAACGGATATGACGATGATGTGTTTTTCATGCCTAATGAAACATGTTACTACAATGGCATGGAATGGATAAGTTTGTACATGTAGAAGAAAAAAACAATTAAGAATATATTAGTACGTAATAATATAGCATTTGTACATAATGTGAATGATCCCAATATGTAAATTAATTGTTTGCTCCTAGTTAGTGAGTTTAGTTAACTATGATTTGGGAACACACACACACACACACACACACACACACACATATATATATATATATATATATATATATATATATATATATATCCATTAACATAATGATTTTCATTTTGACTCCAAATGGTAATATCCACTGCTTTAGTTTTTGTCACCTAGTAATGTATATACATGTGTCGTGTGTTTCAAGTTCATCAAATTATCAATGCTATCTTTCACATGGTTTATTAGAACGGAAGTATACAAATTGAGAGTTAAAAATAAGTCAAATTAGCATTGGATAAGCTTGACTTTATATGGTAATAATGAGATTGAATTCTAATCAAACGGGTCACCTTATTTCTATTTTATTTTTGGCAATATATGCATATGCTTCTGACTTATTTTTTTGGGAATATATGTATTTTTTTGAGGAAAGGAATATATGTATTAAAAACAGAGGAATATTTTTTACTGATTTTTTGTTTGAAAGGATATTTTCTTACTAACTTAAATTTGCATACGTTTGTGTATCGTGCATACTAGTGCATATTATATACAGTAAAGGTTTCATAAAATAACAATATAAAATTACAATGGCATCACATATCAAAATAAGATTACAATGATAATATATAATGGGCTATTTCTTTCTTCACTATTCTCTAATCTCTCTTCTTGCGCGTCCTACTAATTGACCAAAATACCTCATATGGATTATATAATTTCAACAAAGAAACAATGTTCCGACTATATAATTTGAAATATGCTTATATATAAGCAACAATCAAAAGAATTTTCTTCAATTTCAGCAATTACGAATTTTGTTTTTCTAAAACAACAAAAAAACAAAATTTTATAATATCTGTCAAATAAAATAAAAATACCATCGAAAAATTAAAAAAATCAAATAAAGCTAATGCAAATATTGAGAAGCATCTGATCAAGTCGTTAGTTTCCAAAAATCCGAAATTTTCATTAGTCGTAACGCCCAACACTACCTAAAAAATGATGTTGTCAATGTCTTAGATATTAACATTACTCAAGGCATCGGAAAGTACTTGAGGTTGCCATCCATGATCAGAAGGAGAAAAAGATCAATCTTCAATTTCATTAAGGACATCGTCTAACACAAAATAACTTCTTGGAGCAGTAAAGCTTTGTCTAGGTCGGACCGGTAGAAAAGTTCAATCAATATCAATTTATAGGGGAATTAGTTACTTTAGTCCATGAATGAGAAAGGAGTAGTCACTTTAGTCCCTGAATGCAGAGAAATTGCAAAACAGTCCATGAATGTAGACTCTGTTGGTCAATTTCAGGGACTAAAGTGACTAACAGAATCAACATTCAGGGACTAAATTGACTAACGGAGTCTGCATTAAGGGACTAAATTGACTAACATAGTCTACATTTAGGGACTATTTTGCAATTTATCTGCATTCAGGGACTAAAGTGACGATTCCTTTCCTGTCCAGGGACTAAAGTGATTAATCTCCCCAATTTATATGATGAGAATTTTCTTAATCCCCCAAAACTTTGTGATAACATTCAAAACATGATGAACTCCTTTTGGTGGGACTTCAAATAGAGGCATCAATTATGGTAT
Source organism: Medicago sativa (assembly GCF_051527215.1). Classification (NCBI taxonomy): domain Eukaryota; kingdom Viridiplantae; phylum Streptophyta; class Magnoliopsida; order Fabales; family Fabaceae; genus Medicago; species Medicago sativa. The sequence continues at coordinate 10,787,761 of NC_140753.1, forward strand.
TCATTGGTTACCATGAGATAAACTCTCTACATCAAAGGAGCATGTAGGTATATGATTTAGAAATTTATATGCTTTTAATCTGTCTCTGCGCTAGCCAAGTAAGCTTGAAAAGGTATTGACAATCCTCATTCTATAATTTGACTTTTACTTGGAGAAGCATATGCACTTCGAGTGTATTATTAAAAAATGATGAATTAGAATATTGAAGATGGTAAACGTATTATTTGATAGATAATCCATAATAATGATAAAAAGTCAGTTACAAAACTAAATTTCAGTTTTTGTTAAGCATTAGTTAGACTTTGGTCAGTTAACTCTAACAACTTGACCTACAAGTCATGTGTATAAAAATAAGTTGCAATATCCAATTTTTTCATCAATCAATGGAAACCACATTACAACAAACGCTGTTTTCTCTCTAACTTCTTCATTCTCTATTCTCATTCTATTATTTCAATTGCCATTCATTCTATATGATTGCTTGCAAAACAAGAAATCAATTGTTGCACTGGTACTTACAAGGGTTTGGTATAAGGTCTAATCTGTGAAGGAACCAAACGTTGGGATGAGGCTACAATCCGTAGCAACTTATGACATGAGGATGTTGCAAAAGTTTTGCAAATTTATTTGTTAGATTCAATCAAAGAAGATTTATTTTCGTGGTTGGATGCAAGAGGTATGTTCATAGTCAAATCCACTTACAAATTAACCATTAATAACTTAATTGATTGTTCTAGCTTAAACGCAATTGGTGATTGGTCTTTAGTTTGAAATTTGGAGGCACCACCTGTGGTAAAAAAAAAAAAAAAATCATTTGGAGATTATTAATTAAGAGATTTATTGCCAACTAGAGCGAAGGTTGTCACTGAAAAGATACTTTGTCCCCAAATTGCATTTGTTGTGATTCTTATGGTGAAAACTTTTGACAGCTTTTCGTTACTTGTCCCGTTGTTATAATTTACACTTGGAAATCTCTCAAAATATGGGATTTGATAGGACTACATATTTTACATGCCGGTGAAACTGTTGATTTATTTTTTAAAGTTGTTAGAAAGTATGTCTTAGGTGAAACGTAACATGTGGTGTACAACTTTATGGAGTTTCTGAGACAATAATTATCATGAAAATGTGGACAAAATAACCGGTGGCATATACAAGTGCAACCCATCGATCATCATCAAGTGCGGGTGTTACGAATTATGATCCACGAGAAGATTAAATCCTCTCATCTATATCCAACTAGCAATATGCTCTCTTTAATTGATTCGTTGACTTCAATATTATCCAAGGTGCCAAACAATAAAGTTTGATCAGGGTGTGCTTAAGAACCACGAAACAATATATGACATAAAGTTTAACTTAAAAAGTAGAAGGAAGGAGCGGGTAAGAAATCTTGAAGGTTGTTTGCGGATCAAAGAACACCTGAGGGATCAACCTAGCTACGCAATGATCGATCTTCTTTGGTCCCAAGATTCCATTTCCACTACTTGATGGATACATGTCTCATATTTTATGCCTATCACATGTCTCGTTTTTGTAACATACATTGTCTTTAATTAGTACACTCTTCCGTCACTATTATAAGCAAAATTTTGCATTTTAGATTCATTCATTAAATGATGTATATGGTCTATAATAAATATCATATACATCATTAATTGAATGAATCTAAAATGCAAAATTTTGTTTATAATAACGACCGGAGAGTATACATGATTTGTACTCAATCTTATTATCAAAAGTACTATTAGTATTCATCTCTAGATCGAGAGAACCCAAAAAATATTATGGAAGAAAAGAAACTAAAGAAACGATAGCAACAAAATTAGGGAAAATACTTGGGTGACATAATGTCATCGTGACATTAAATATGGGTCACACAAAGGTGTTGTGTTGTGTGACCCAGATGTGTTGTATGTGTTGTGTGGCCCATATTTAATGTCACGGTGACATTATGTCACCCAAGTGCTTTCCCAAAATTAGTGGCATGCATGTGCTTAGGCCAGTGGTAGTTTACGGAATGAAAGACAAGCCAGCTTTTGATTAATTAAGGGACTAAAAATATTAATTAAATCAAGTAGCAAGAATCTTTGATTATTCTATACAAGCCTCCCGAAGATACTGACTTAGCTGTGGAGATTTGTTGCTTTTAATTGGGGAATAATTCAACCTTTTGATGAAAGGGACTAGCTTGGGCTTTGTCTTCCATGGAAAGCTCGTCTCTTTTCTTGATGGCTTTTTCTTCACATTATTTTTCCAACTAGCTACTAGTACTTGTGTATTTTGTTGCGTGCATGGTGTAGAAAATTGATACTTAATGAGTTGATCTTGTATTTCAAAAAAAAAAAAAAAATGAGTTGATCTTGTAAAATATATTTTGATCAAATATGTGTTGAATGTAAAATATTTATGTTTAGAATTTTTTATGGAAAAAGCGATTTTTATCTATTTATGGTTACAAGAATTCAAAGAATTGTGGTGGAAGGAGACCATGATTTTCTTTGATTCAAGTTCTAAGATTTTAAATTGTGCAACAATGAAGTTAGGCTTTTTAAATGGGGAAATTGAGTGAAGTAATGAAGAGGACGATAACGTTACACATTAGAAAGTCAAAACGTGATGGTTGATATCAAATCATCTTGTTAAATAAAACATCGATTTTTTTAACGGAGACTCACGGTAAATGACCAATTTAAAACTAATTATCAAAAGTAAAAGATCTCAACATGTATTTATCCATTTTTTACCAACTAAGTGGGGATTAGTTGTTTGCCAGTGGCTGACATAAACAGTTTATTTGGCCATGACACTACCTTGGTCCATGCACTTTGGAGTGATTGGTTCATATTTCATGGGGTGTGTGAGCCACTCTACTCCCTCAACCTCGAAGTTAGAGCTAGACAGTGATGAACAAATTAAGCTAATGCCCAAATTGTGGCGCAATTTAGGGGTTGTTGAAAACTAGAGCTATAGGGGAAGCATAAAGAAGGAAAGAAACAGTAGAGGCTTACCCGTTCAGTTCACAGCCATGCTTACTTAATAAATTGATATAGCCACTCAAATTAAATTAAGGGAAGTAGTAATGGGAGTAATATTTTATTCATGGCTAGTGTGAAAGGGATTAGTATGGAAGGAGGGAAACATGGAAGTGTATTGTTGTGACATATACAACACAACAAAATTGACGATTCTTCGTGTATACTACTTCCGTCCCTAATTATAGGACCCTTTTGCTAAAATTACGGGAATTAAGAAAGTGGATATTTGTATTAAAGTTGTTTGTAATCACTATTGTTTTTACAATTTTATCCTTAAAAGAGAGAGTTAGTTTATGTTTTCCATATGCTATTTATTGTTGATTGAAGAAAAAGATGTATAATAAATAGGGGCATGTATGTAAAGAAATAATTAATGTAGTTGGAAATAGCAAAGGAGTCTTATAAAAAGGGACAAAAAAAATTCTAAAAAAGGTCTTATAATTAAGGACGGAGGTAGTAATTAATTAATCAACCATAATAAATAGATATCGCTCATGTTTCTACATCTTTCTAAGTCCAACACTTCATTTTTTTTTCTTCTGTCGCATCATCAAATTATTACATATATCGCATCACTCTTTTTCTTTAATTGATATCGCTCACATGTATCAATATCAAGTTATCATTATTCATGCAATCTATGCAAAGACCAATGTATCCATGCGTAAGATGGAATGCAAACCTATCATTGAGGCTTGAGAGGTTTCTATTTTTGCTTGCAAAGGAAAAATAAATTAATGATTATATCCTAAAATTTTACGAGAGCACGTTTGGTGTTTGAATGATAGAACCTGGTTCCATGGTTGAGAGGTCCATTGTAGTTGTTCTTTAATTTTAGGTCGATATTTTAAGGAGGTGGAGAGTAAATGTTTGCTCATAAAATTGTTAGTGCACATGCATGGATCATGTGTATGTGTAATGTGTTGGAGTTTATCTAGTGTCTCAGACAAATGTGCTAGATTCACAAAAAGCGTCCAATATGTTGAATAATTTTTATATTTTACTAGTGTATTTTTCCGATGTTTCTTTGCGTAACTTATATATAACAATATTAATGTTTAGGTTGTGTATTGTATTTTCATTAAATGAACTTTTTTTTTTAAACAACGAAAGAAAGAAAATGAACTATTAACATTTATCTAAAATATAAAATAAATAAATTCTGATTGTGTAAGTTGAAATAATAATCAAATATGTGTTTTGAAAGAATAGAATGGGCACATGTAAACAAAAAAAAAATACTTTCTTATGTATAAAATTGATTAAATAAATAATTAAATGAAACTATTATTTAAAGTTTTTGCTATAAATTTATTATTTGAAAAATGAATTATCTATGAAATTTGATAAAAGCTATGTTTACATTTAATATCCTTTAAATTGATGTTTAATGAAGGAGAAAATTAAGAAACAAATAAATATTAAAATTAAAATATAGGATTATATTTAAAAATAAAAAATTAGATAAATATTTATATAATCAATTTTAATAATAATGATAATAATAATAATAATAATTATAATATTGTTATTATTATTATTATTATTATTATTATTATTATTATATTATTATTATTATTATTATTATTATTATAAAAAAATTGTCACCCAAAAGCACTTGGATGTGTGTTTGATTTTGCGGTAGTAAATATTGATTTTTATTAAATTGATTTAGACTAAAATGAGTTAAATGATTTATGTTTAAATATTTTATGATAAAATCAAGTAAGGAATCACCTCTAAAACCAAAATTAATTCTGCTCAACAGTAACCAAATATTTTGAAATCAACTTTGCACTTTAGAATTAATTTTCTCCTCCAAAAGTGAAACCAATATACACTATTGTAGATACTAGCTTGTCATTATCACCGTAAATTTTATTGGATCATCACAAATTGGCATGTAGAGGCGCATTCAATACAATCATGCATGATATTAGAATATTTCAAATTGTTTTACATTTATTCAACATCATATTTTATCTTTATCTCTTTCCTTATTACCTTCTTCCCTCTTATCTTTTTCTATCTCTCAAATTATACAGACTCATATGGATGTAACATTTTCCCATCCAAAATTGCTTATGTGTGTCAAATATATCATAATCAATTGAATTATGAAAACTGTACTTTGATCAGCCAGGGTGTGACTAAAATTCTTGATTAGGATACCTCATTAAACTATTCTTGATTAGGATACCTCATCAAATTAAATGAAAGTTAGAAGATGGGAAACAAGGGCTGGTTGTGTCGGAACAAACATGACATCCACTTGTTTAATTAAGCCCCATTTTGTTTTGATTTGATTGATTAGTTTAGCCAAAGTTAAGATTATTAGCATGACAAATACAACTCAAAAGCATAACCAAAAGGAATCTCGCCCGTGTCACGAGTATGTTCTCTACCATATTTTATCATCCATTCTCCATTAAATTAAACAAAGTAAATTCCAAATTAAACAATTAAAATCAAACAATTAAGATATGTCAAATTGATAAATCCCAAATTTTGTTATTTTTTTACACCGCTTACGTGTTTTATGATATTCATTGAACCATCATAATATTCCTGAAGTCTTAGGGGACCTCCAGAAGGGCTTCAAAGACCTCCAGAGTGGATCTGGGCCTGGGCGTCCTCCAGAAGGGTTCCCCGGACCCTGGCGCGCCCTAATAAAGGCGTCGACCTGTTGGACTTCTAGAAGCCGCCTAAAACCGCTCTAAATACTAAAATACCCCTGTTGCTTGGGAACCAAGCAACAAAAGCCCAAGCCCATAACAGGCTATAAATACCACTCTTGAGAGCATTCTCAGGAGATCCAATCATCAGTCTAAAACCCTAGTATACGATTCTTAACCCTAGAATCCTACCGTGCTTTTTGCAAGTACATTCATCTTTATCCTATATTAACTACATGAACGTCTTGTATGAATTCGGTCATATGGTCAAATTTACTACTCTTAAATTTTTTAAATAAAATGTTACATTTACTTGCTATCTTTTAATTAATATAATTTTTTTATTAGAAATAAGATCTATTTTTAAATTATTTTTAGGAGATCCATATTAGATTTTTTTTTTTTGAGGGGGGGGGGGGGGGGGAGATCCATATTAGATAGTATTTTTGGGAGATCCATATATTAGATAGTATTTTCTTTCAAGGAATCCATATTAATTACTTAATTACCACACCTTTATATTTATTTAATTAACTCTAACAAATTCACTGGATGAAGCATATCATATCCATATCCTACTTTGCTATCTCACTATATCCTATTTTCATTAGCATGCCTATTGTACACAGCAAAAATATAATCCAAAGTTTCACCCCCAGAAATAGAAAAATGCCAAAGCATATCCAATTTAAATTTTGGCTTGAAAACGATGTGAGCTCTTGGATTTAATGTAAAAAAGCATCCCAATCAGTGTCCCGCATTTGACATATTCACCTCCCTCCCACTTTCGAAATTTCTCTTGACATACAGGTTCGTTGAATACATTCCCCCTCTAGCTAGTTTTGAAGTGTCTATACTCTATAGGGAAAAAACACTTTTACCATATTAAGTATGATTTTTACTGTACGTCTTCTTCACGCTACATGAAATTCACATTCATACATGTCAGTGACAAAAAAGGACACAGTTATCAATTTAAATTTGGAATATTGGAAATTGAGTGTGACCATCGTGATCTAGGTGCATGTTTGGATTTTCTACATAATAATCTAGGACGAAAACTTTATACGTAGAAGCACCATTAATATGATATTATATTAGGTTAGCAACACACTACTCTATTTGAGTACTCTTAAATTGATTGAAATTCAAACAAATCCTATCAAATTTATGTAGGGTTATATGATTTAGGATTGAAGAATCAACTAGATATATAAGGTGAATTATTTACTTAAATTAAGTATTTTTCATAACCAAAAGTCGAGGATTCAACTAAGGATTAAGCTCTGAAACGTATATGTTAAAGATGTTTTAAGTCTTTTACTTCGGACCGACCAAGCGTTGATATTTGATTATTCGAATGAATAATATGTGGACTATTTGCTGAAGGAAAAATTTACGTCTACAACTTTTTTACTGCATTACTACGTGCATGAATTTTTAACCGTATGAAATTGGAACACTGCCTTGTCAAGTTTGGCGGCTACAGTTAGTGTAGGTGAATAACAAACCAACACGTGTAACATGGATAGAGGGTGTGGTCCATTTGAAGCCGTTAGGGGAAGTGACACGTACGCAGGATGTTCAGTTGCACCCATGTGCTTCTCTTTAGGCATGGATAATACGTCTTTTTCACCCTAACTCTTCCCTCTGGGTTTTGCTTCAACTTTTTTTAGCTTCTTCTTCCCATTTCCAAGCCCTTTAAGTTTGACTATTGGCTTCACTATTATGTCTCATTCAACTTGGGCTTTTAACCAATCAACGTTTCACATCTCAGCTCCTTTTGATCTCTTCTTTCAGAACAAAGTTTGAAGTTATTGATTATTTTTAAAAAAGTTGATCTCTTCTCAAAGTTGTTTAATTTTTACAAGAAGGTGAATTATTAAGTAAGTGTACGTGTATTTTTTTTATATGAAGTATATTTGTTAATATTGCTATATCATGTATCACGAGAAAGCAGCTATTCTTTTTAGAAAAAGAAACCACGATTTACTTATATATATATATATATATATACACACACACACCTTAGTGCAAAGGTTTATTCCCTTTCATATTCCATCACATATAAGGAAGGCAGATGCAAGTTACATGCAACGAAGACTACTACCGGAAAAGTAAATTTTGCCTGGAATTGTGAGAAGATAATGTTCGCTTTGGGTCAAAAAGGGACCTATTTTAATAATCCGGAGTTTGGTCCAAAGTTAAATAAAGTATGATTAATAATTGTTTTATCTTAAAATCGAACTCGGGTTATTTCCTAATGTTGGAACATGTGTGGAAATTGAGTTAAAAAGACTAAACACAAATTCCCATGTTGGGTAGAACTAGTGTTGTGTGAATTGAAAAAAGTGGAAGTCCCACATCGGATGGAACACACACATTAGTAGTGTTTATATAGTGGGGGTGTATCTCTAATTAATGGGGGTACATAAGCACTAGAGAAAAAAATATATATTGATATATATTTTATTATTTGGAAATGATAAATTAAATAATTAATTTAATCATTATTAGAAAGTGCTTTCTTAGTCCCCAAGTTTTGCTAAAATATTTTAGTACATAATATAATATATTTCTGTACTAAATTTAATACATTTTAGTACTCAATTAAGATATATTTTTGTACTAGATCTAATATGTGAATTACTTAATCGCAAAGTAATATGTTACTTGTTCCCAAAGTTTCTCATATTACTTGTTCCCAAAGTTTCTCACTTATTAGTTGTGAATTTTCTCTATAAATAGATAACTCACACAGTGCATTCCACACACCGAAAAGAATTTCATTGAGTTGTCGGGAATTCTTTTCTTCTCTTCTCCCTCCGACTTGTGCTAAACGAGTTTCTTCTGCTTCTACTCCTTTCTGTCCCTTTCGGTTTCAAATAGAGCGGTTACGTACCGTATCGAGTGGCTTCGATCAATCGATTGAACCATATTTTAAGAGTGTTCTTAAGACCATAGTCCCCTTTTCGGTTTAATGTCCCTTCGGAATTAAGAGTGGTCTTAAGTTCATAGTCCCTTCGGTAATATACGTCCCTTCGGAATAAAGAGTACTATTAAGATCATAGTCCCTTTCGTAATAATAATGTCCCGTCGGAATTATGAATGATCTTAACAGTATATAAATTATTTAAATATTTTTCTATTTGAGGAGAAATGGTGGTATCACCATATTTGAGTGGTCGTAGTACCATATTGAAAGTTTGGAGAACTTAAAGGTTAGAATGGTGGAAACACCATAATTGAGTGGTCTTAGCACCATAATAGAATGGTAATAATACCATATTAAAGTGGTTTCAGTATTAAAGAGTGGTCTTAGTACCATATTTGAAGGTGTAATTCTCGAACGGTTTTCTACGGTGCAGTAGTTAACCACACAGTTGTAGCTGGGCTTGTTTTATCCTGGAGGCGGCGTGGTTGATAATCTACCTTGCACAATTTTGGGTAGTGCCACGAAACGTCTTAAAGAGAGCGACCTGGTCGTGACTCAACCTAGTAACAACTTCGGTAGATAATAGCATTTGGAAATCCAAATACAACAGTTTGGAAATCCAAAAACAACAATTTTAAGACGTTTCGATCTGCTATGTCTACCGAAGAAATTACTTATTGAGATTTCGTTGTCCCTAAATACATTAAGGATAAATCAAGCTATAAAATTACCTCTTTCGACTGAAACAATGAAGTGTATGTTGTTATAACAACAACACTAAGAAATTCACAATACGGTTCTGTGAATAAATAACCTTAATTGGTACATGAATAGAACCCCCGAATGTTGATGCATCGTTTCTAATTTTCTATTGAATCTTTGATGATTGACAAAGACAAACATTTAACGTAACACAGGGCTGATCGAGTAGGATAAAACTAATTGTCAAGGATTGGGAAATTTTGTACGGTGCATTGACAAATGAAAAAGGATGCTACGGTTCTAATTGAAAGATGAGTGTACATTGTTAGAATCAATGTGTGCCTGCTCTGCCAAAATTGCTTCAGTTCAGCACGTGCACTAAATAAATTTCTTTTGGTAAATGAAAGCTACAACACATATTATATTTATGTTATCGATTAAAACCATGTGCTAGAGCATCAATTTTGGCAGACGGATATAAATTTGAGCACTCAATTATTTTAGGATGTTAATCCTATAAGAACAGGTCTAGTGACTTGTACTCTATGCATTCTTATGAGAAAAGACTGCACTTTAATGACATGATCAAAATTAAATTCTGCTTCTATTTTATTAGTTGTATGATTTTAATATTTGACATGTGAACAAGCTTTTAATTTTAAATTTGAGTAACTTGGATTTAATTCCAACGTTATATGATTAGACAATTTTATTTATTGCAGTCAAGATATATGAACCAAAAGTTCATATAAATCAGAATTTAGAGAATATGAATCTCTAAACATAATAAATTATGATATGTGTGAATTTGATGACACATAAATTAGAAATGATAAAATGATATTTTATCATATTTATTGATGACTGTGAATTTTGGAAAATAAAATTGATACGCTTGATATGTTCAATTTTTATAACAAAAATTGAAATTTATGTTGTATGGAGAACCCAAGTCTAAGAACAAAAATTCTAATTAAGAAATTTTTGAAGAAAAGACAATCCAACTTGTCTTATTTTTGAACTTGGGATTGTCTGAACTATATTTGGATTCTGGACCCCGAGAGTTGAACTCACTAGTAGAGCCTATGAATGTGTATTCATCAGGTATGCGATAAAATAACGAAACATATAGGTTTTATGACCTAAATGTTAAAGTGATCATAGAATTTAAAAGATGTCGATTTCTATGTAAATGTTTACCCCTTTAACTAAAGAATAGTGGGGGCTCTAATGGGAGCACGACATTAGTGGGGGCAAAATAAATTCCCTTCTAAAAATTAAGAACTAGTGGGGGCACTATATCTAATCACATTCATGTAATTAGAAATAGTTATGAAAACATCATACGAGATGTTATAGAACCTCAAGGAGGTAAGAAAGCAAGAATTGCTAAAGAGTATGGACCTTATGGTTTATACATTGGAAGAAGATTCATTAAGCCTTAAACGAAGCTATATCCTTATTGGATGTTGAATTTTGGCTAAAAGCAATAAACGATGAAATGAATTTTCTAGAGTCTAACAAAACATGACACTTGGTTGACTTGTCTCATAGTTGCAAAATCAATCGGTTGTATTTGGATTTTGGAAAAAGGAACTAAAACCTGATGGTACGGTTGATGAATACAAGGCTCTCCTTGTAGTCAAAGGTTTTAGACAAAGAGAAAAATATAGACTTCTTCGACATTCATTCACCAGTCACGAAAATCATATCCATAAGAGTACTAGTCCCTTTAGCCGCCGTTCATAACTCGATAGTACTCCAAATGGATGTGAAAGTTGCCTCTTTTTATGGTGAACTAGAAGAAGAAATCTATATGAAACAACCTGAAAGTTTTGCGATTCATGGACAAGAAAACAAGGTCTGTAAGTTAGATAATTATTTGTATGGTCTAAAATAAACTCTTAAGGAATGACATGAAAAATTTGACATTCTAATGTTATCGAATGAGTATAAAGTGAATGAAAGTGACAAATAATATTTGCACGATCATATGTCTCTATGAAGACGACTTGCTCATATTTGATTTAAAGATTCATGTTATGAATTATGTGAAATCATTGTTTATCAACAACATTGATAAGAAAGACCTAGACAAAGTTGAAGTAATTCTTGGTTTCAAGATTACTAGATCGAAAAAAAAGAACTTTTTTGATAAATCTCACAAAGTTGAGAAGTTCTTAAGGAAATATTATTATTTCGTCGTAAACTTGCAATCATATATTATGATCCAAGTGTAAGAACACTTGAGATGGAGTTAGAAAAACAGAATATGTGAGCATCATTGACAGTACTTAGGTATGTCACTGAATGTATTAGACCCGACATTGTCGATGTCGTGAAACTCTTGTGCAAGTTTACTAGTAGACGGATGAGAAGCATTGTCATGCTATAGAAAGAGTCATGAGGTGCCTTAAGAAGATTACGACTCTAAGATTACTTCACTAGGAGTAACCTATTGTACTTAAATGGTACAAGATATAAAATAGAACATCTTTCAGATGAATATTTAGCGACTAGTGTTTGCACATTGAGCATCACTAGAGGAGTTATTTGTTGAAACAAATGATATTGACTCAGTCCACTATGGAATGAATCTGAGATGAGAACACTAGAGAAAACTAGTGAAGAAGCAAGTTGATAAGATACTTGCTAGTTGAAATCCCTTAGTGGATAAAACCGGTTCCAGAAGTGTTAATTTATTGTGATAGTCTGCAGCTATTACAAAATTGAGAATCGTTACCACAATGGTAAGAGGCGATTATTAAGGCACGAACACATAGAGAAATAGAGAGCTAGCTACTCTCAAAAGGAACGGTTAAAGTAGATCATGTACGTACTGATAAAGAATTAGTTAATCCTTTGACGAAAAGAATTACTAGAAAGAAAGTCTTAAACACATCCAATAGGATGGGACTAATGCCCAAAGGTCACAAGTGATGGTAACCCGACCTACATGACTGGAGATCCCAAGAAATAGGTTCAATGGGTAATAACAAGTCACAAGTGATAGAACATGCTATGTTAAAAGTAAGAAAGCATGATTCCTGTAGTGACAGAAGGATGAGATAATAGAAACTCTTAATGAGATCTATACTCTATTTGGAGTGGAGTACATAGCTACAGGAGTACTCTTGATAGACTCACCTATACGAATGTGGAACTAAGGGCCGGTTCCTATGGGATTCGGGGCAGAATACCTAGAGCGTTCGTTAAAACCGGGATACACGTGCAAGGCCATAAACGCACGGGCTTTTAGAATACACCTTATGAAAAGGTTTGTGTGTGGGTTCTATGTCTGAGATAGAGTTCAATGCTGTAAGCAATTCTTGTTAATCAGAATTTTACTCGCTATGCAAAGGTTCAAGTTGTAAGCGACACCTTTGTTTACTAGCAAATCTTATGGAGACGTTTTTGACGAAACCATTTTTTAAATTCAAGTGGGGGATTGTTGGAACATGTGTGGAAATTGAGTTAAAAAGACTAAACACAAATTCCCATGTTGGGTAGAACTAGTGTTGTGTGAATTGAAAAAAGTGGAAGTCCCACATCGGATGGAACACACACATTAGTAGTGTTTATATAGTGGGGGTGTACCTCTAATTAATGGGGGTACATAAGCACTAGAGAAAAAAATATATATTGATATATATTTTATTATTTGGAAATGATAAATTAAATAATTAATTTAATCATTATTAGAAAGTGCTTTCTTAGTCCCCAAGTTTTGCTAAAATATTTTAGTACATAATATAATATATTTCTGTACTAAATTTAATACATTTTAGTACTCAATTAAGATATTTTTGTACTAGATCTAATATGTGAATTACTTAATCGCAAAGTAATATGTTACTTGTTCCCAAAGTTTCTCATATTACTTGTTCCCAAAGTTTCTCACTTATTAGTTGTGAATTTTCTCTATAAATAGATAACTCACACAGTGCATTCCACACACCGAAAAGAATTTCATTGAGTTGTCGGGAATTCTTTTCTTCTCTTCTCCCTCCGACTTGTGCTAAACGAGTTTCTTCTGCTTCTACTCCTTTCTGTCCCTTTCGGTTTCAAATAGAGCGGTTACGTACCGTATCGAGTGGCTTCGATCAATCGATTGAACCATATTTTAAGAGTGTTCTTAAGACCATAGTCCCCTTTTCGGTTTAATGTCCCTTCGGAATTAAGAGTGGTCTTAAGTTCATAGTCCCTTCGGTAATATACGTCCCTTCGGAATAAAGAGTACTATTAAGATCATAGTCCCTTTCGTAATAATAATGTCCCGTCGGAATTATGAATGATCTTAACAGTATATAAATTATTTAAATATTTTTCTATTTGAGGAGAAATGGTGGTATCACCATATTTGAGTGGTCGTAGTACCATATTGAAAGTTTGGAGAACTTAAAGGTTAGAATGGTGGAAACACCATAATTGAGTGGTCTTAGCACCATAATAGAATGGTAATAATACCATATTAAAGTGGTTTCAGTATTAAAGAGTGGTCTTAGTACCATATTTGAAGGTGTAATTCTCGAACGGTTTTCTACGGTGCAGTAGTTAACCACACAGTTGTAGCTGGGCTTGTTTTATCCTGGAGGCGGCGTGGTTGATAATCTACCTTGCACAATTTTGGGTAGTGCCACGAAACGTCTTAAAGAGAGCGACCTGGTCGTGACTCAACCTAGTAACAACTTCGGTAGATAATAGCATTTGGAAATCCAAATACAACAGTTTGGAAATCCAAAAACAACACCTAACAAATCACCCTTAGGTGAAACTGTTGGGGAATCCAGGGAAAGTCGGAAGCAACGATGGGCCAATGAAAGTTACACATCTTCAACCAAAACATAAAAGTACTCCTTAAGTATATGAGTCACATCTCTTATATATTCAACATTTCTTATTCATAAGTGATGTAAAACTTAACCACTTACACTTAAATTTTGACGTAAACTCATTAACCATTTAGCTCAATCACTTAGTTAAGATAATGTTTAGTCTAATTTGGAAGGAATAATTTTATATTATAATATCATTAATTATTTCATAGTGTAATTTTTTTTATCACAAAAAAAATTAATTTTTTATCCTTAATTATAAATAGTTTAAATTTCTCTTGTTTTCTTTGGTTTGTGGCTTCTTGTTGCCATATAGTTTGTTGCCATATAGTTTGTAATAATTGTTTTGGTTAATGAAAGTTATCTCTATTTACCAAAAAAAAATTAAAATAATTATATTTTTTTGGTGAATTTAAATAATCATATATACATTAGATTTGTGGACTTGAATGATAATTATTCTAACAATCATATATGATGTATTTTTTTTTATATATAAATTTCCTCCAATTGAGGTAATTCTATTTGAGGTTGACAATGACTACGAAGATTTGGTCTGGCGGAAGAGACTAAATTCACACAACATACTAGAATTCGACCCGTGCGATGCACGTTTTTTTTAAAAGTGTCGTATATAAGTATTAAATTGACTGTATTTTTAGAGTGCCATATATAAGTATCAAATTGACTATCAAATTGACTATCTTTTGGGCTCTTTGATGACATCCATACACAAACATCATGTCTTTGATGATATCTCTTATATCAATAAGGCTTAAATATGCAAACCGTCCCTGTAATTTCGACGCATTTTGATTTTCGTCCCTGTAAAAAAAAAATTTAAATACATCCTTGAAAAAAAATTTGTTTTAAAAAAGTCCATGGTCCCACTTCGTTGGTGATTTGGCAAGGTTTTGGGCCACGTGGCAGTTGTTGACTATGCAACTTATGCCACGTGGCGCTGACGAGGCATACAAAATAATTAAATTCTTTTTAATTGAATATATATATTTTTTAATTATATTTATTTAATTTTCGTTTTTAAAAACAATAAAATAAATTTATAAATGTTTTATAAAAGGAGAAAGGGAGGGAAAATTGGATCTAGGGTTTCAGACTCCCTTCTTCTTCTTCTTCGTTCCTATCATCCTTCTTCTTCTTCGATTTCGCTTTTCTTTTTCTCTTTCTCCAATCATTGTGCGAAGATGTCAACCAGTAGAGGGTATTCGAATAGCAGAGGTTCTCACTCATTTTCAATGTCCAGAAATGGTGGATCGCGCAATATTGATGGTGGATCCCGCAGCAGTGGCCGTAACCCAAACAGTGGTGGTCGTAACCCCAACAATGGTGGTCATAACCCCAATCAGATGATGTCTATGTTACCTGTTTGTGGCTGTAACCTCCCTATGAGGATGTATATAGCAAACACATTTGAGAATCAAAGATGCAGGTTCTGGTGCTGCAGAAGGTGGAATGATGAGGTTAGTTTAATCTTTTATTCATATTAGCTTTATTGGTTGCTGGTTTTTGGATATTAAGTGTAATCTTTTATTCTGGGTAATTTATACAGGATCAACATACATGTTGATTGTTCATTTGGGACGATGAACTTGTCTCAGGGATGACACCCATGATGGATGATAATGCTGCCATGGAGGCGTCTAGGGTGGAAGGAAGAAATGATGAAGGATGTAGCAAATGCACCAACATTGATGAAATAATGAAAAGATTTGATGGAAGGGAATGTGTTCAGTGGAAGAAGAAGTTTGAAGATGAGAGAAAGAAAGAAAGTGAAATGGCTTGTGTTGATGTTCATTCTCAGTTGTCTTGTATTTGGATTGTATGTTAAGAATTGATGTAATGGGGTTGTTTGGGAGGGTTAATTGTATGTGTTAAGTTAACAAGTGTTGTATTGTGTTATGAGTTTACTCTAATGTATTGTGAATCAAAGTTAACTTTGTTGTTAATCAATGAATGAAAATGTTCAATTTGGTAATGTAATGAAGTTCCACACTTTTTGTGCTATGTGATATGTTTTAACCCTGTGATATATACGACATCATAATATGTCATTGAATATGGCATTACTAGCAAAATAGAAGGCTATTGTTCAAGCCATTACATACTTATCAAAAAGGCTATTGCTCAAGCCATTACAGACCACTGTAAAGGGATTTATAACCCATTAATAGCAAAAAGGGCATTGTTTAAGCCACATTACAAACCAGATAAAAGGCATTTCTCAGCCACTAATAGCAAAAAAAGACAGAATTAATAATGGTTGATCTAAGGCTTCCATAAAGCTTTCTTCTTCTTCTTCTTCTTCTTCTTGTTATCTGTTACAGCAGTTTCCTGAGTTAGCTCACCAGGTCCATTGTCTATGTCTATGTCAATAGGATTTTTCTCCATTGTTCCTGGTGCTCCAAACTTTGGCTGAGGACCAAAGTAGCAGGTTCTTCCACTTCTTCTAAGTCTGCTTAGGTTGAGCTTTGGTACCCCAGCAGATGATATTTGTGTAGATGTCTCAAACCTTACCCCATGCCATGTCATTGTGGTCTTTGCTCTCTTTTGCAGGTGTGTAACATCATACACCATCTCAGCATGTTTTTTCTAATCAATGAAAAAAAAAGGTCATTTCAATGTATAAAAAAATTTGTAGTCCAAAATATCTAAATTGATGTTGATGCAGGAATGTACCTTGTTTGGTGGTTTAAATGGTGCATTTGCTTTTGGTGCATCATTGACAGCAGTTGGTGCAGGTGCAGTAGCAGGTGCATTTGCATTTGGTGCACCATGGACAACAATTGATGAACCATTGACAACTTTTGGTGCAGAAGCAGATGCAGGTTGGGACCTCTTAGCAGGTTTAGACTTCTTTGGTTGAGACCTTATACCAGTAGCAGGAGCAGTTGCATTAACTTGTGTAGGTGCAGGCACAGGTGCATCATTCACATTAACAGCAGGTTCAGGTGCAGGCACATCATTCACATTACCAGTAGGTTCAGGTGCATTTCTTGGTGGTTTCCTCTGCAACAATATAAGATATGCAGGTTGTTAAACATATTTAAATCAATATAAAAGCTTCAAACATATTAAAATTATACTGATTCTCATACCTTTCTTTTTTGAGCTTCTGGATTAATGGTAGTACTTTTGCAGGATCGGTTGTTATGGCCAAACTCATTACATTTTTTACATCTGTACTTACTGACTTGCCTCTTATTCTGTTTGGGCTCTGGTTCATCAGGTCCCCTTCTTCTAAGTTTTTTTGGTCTTCCTGGACCTTTCTTGTATGTTGGTGGCAACATTTCCTCAGCATCAACAACTGGCCACATGTCTTGCCCATTGATTGCACTAACATTATAAGAGTAACACCTTTCATATGTGGCTTTTGAATAGCATTCATCAACCAAATTCTCAGGTATCAGAGACCTTCTACCCATAGCAGCTATGGCATGCCTACATGGGATGCCAACTAGTTCCCAGAAATTGCAACTACAATGTCTCTTTCCAAGATCAGCTATGTATTGGAAACCACCATACATCTTAGCAACTTCAAATTCATCAGCATCTCTCCAAGTTGATATCCATTCACCACTAAGTTCAATCTCTCTATTAAGTTTTTTTAAAGGCATAAGCATTATTTTATGTTGCCAATTTCCAATCTTAGACCTAATAGTTGATATTCTATTGATCAAATAATTTCTAATCCATTCAGACATAGCTATTATGTCTTTATCTCTTGCAATCAATATTGTTGAATTAAATGCTTCAGACAAATTGTTCATCAATACATCACATTTAGGGTAAAAACTAAAGGCATGCTTACACCAAAGCTTTCTATCAACTTTCATAAGCCAATCCCATGCTCCTTCATCAATTGCCTTAAGTTGCAGCATCTTCTATTCCCATGCCTGATAGTATGTTGCTTTAGCTGCCCCCATCATCAAGTCCCTGATTGCAGCACCTCCACCATATTTTTTCTTGAAATTTGCATACAGATGCCTGAGACACAATCTGTGTTCAACTACCTCCAGCAAGTCATCAAACACAGACATTAAACCCTTCATCAAACAAACACATACGCAACAAACAACAAATTAAAAATCAATAATATGGAAAACCCATAACCAAAATAAATCAAAAAACAATAATAGCTATGTACCTTTTGTTGATCAGAGATGAAGACCTATCTCTTATCAGTTCCAATATCTTCAAGTAACAGTGTCAGAAACCATCTCCAAGATTCCTTATTCTCCACTTCAACTACCCCAAAAGCTAAAGGGTAATATTGGTCATTTGCATCCCTACCAACTGCTATCAAAAGTATACCACCATACTAAGTCTTCAAGTGACACCCATCTACTCCTATGAATGGTCTGCACCCACTTAAAAACCCTTGTTTAAGTCCTTCAAAACAGAAGTAAAATGTTCCAAATTTGGGTTGAAGTGTTGGTGCTGGTCTTTCAGTGTTAATTAGGATAAAGTTACCTTCTGAAACCCTCTTTAACTCAGCTGCATACCTCCATAACAGGGTATACTGTTTTGCAGCCTCACCTTCAATAATCTCATTTGCCCTCTTCTTTGCTCTCCAGGCCTTTCCAAAGGTGATTCGCACTCCATGGTTCCTTCTCATGTCTTTCATGATGTCTTTTACACTTATTTTCTCAGTACACATTATATTTGGAAGTTGTACTTTTGTAACTCACTTGGAAGTAGCAGATCTATTATATGTGTCCTTGGCACATGTGTGGTCCCCACTCCATGTTTTAATCTTATACGTGTGTTGGTCACCCACTTGACTACATAAAGCAACAAAATCACATTTATTCAATTTATGATTGCAAACTGCCCTAATCCTTACATTGTCATTTTTCACCATCTTAAACTCCCACCCATTTATTACATTCCACTCAGCAAGGGCTTCCTTGAACTCAGCTAAGGACTTAAACTCCATGCCAACCTTGAACTTGAATTTTTTGTTAAGCTGTTCCATCCTAAACTTTTCATATCTTGGACCTTTTTCCTCATCAGAATCATCAGGGTCAGAGCTGGCCAATGAATCACTTTCATAATCAACATCTATTTCAACCCCATCACAAACTTCTCATCTCCATTTCTTTGATCAGGGTGAGTAGTACTTGGACCTTCAATCATGAGATAATTAGAATCAGCTAAACCAAACCCATCCTCCATTCCTAAACCTCTCTCTTCTTCACTGTCATCAAACCTGTCTCCTCTAACATCAGAATATTCATCACAACTATATCCACCAGCATCAACTTCCTCATCCTCAGAACCTTCACTTTCAACCACTTTTTCCTTCCCCTTACAACTGTTATTCTTAACAGGTTCATATTCTTCTATACACTTAGGAACATTAACAACACCACCATCACTTTCAACAACATCATGCTCAATGAATACATCAAGCTTACATTTCTTCTTACTAGCATACTCCTTTATTACTACAGCATCTTCATCTAACCTAACTAACTTGAAATCAACCTTTTCTTCAACCTTCCACCACATCCTATACCTTTTCCCATAATTATACTGTTTATGTAAATCATTTGCATACCCTTCTAGTTCAAAATAACACCACTTATCAACATCTAAATCAAACACTAATTCTTCACCACCTTTGTAACATATCAACCAGTCCCTAACAAATAACCCTCCATGATGAAAAGCTACGGTAATAGACATGCTACATGCAAAAAAAACAAAAATACACATTTAAACAACATTCATCGCTATCGATTTGGTCCCCACAAAATGAGAAAATGGTAAACGACAAAATCAGTACATAGATATACACAACTACAGTATAAAACCAAAAAGGTGCATAAATATTCTTACCTTTCAAGGACGTCAGACTCAAATCACTCCCAGCCGTCGATTAAGCTTCGAACGGCGCAATCCCAACCGTCAAACTCCACTACTTTCGCAGAGGAAATCGAAACCGTCGATCGGACCACACGCGATGCAGGAAGATGAATGTTCAAGAGTATCGATGTTGTTGGACAGAAGAAGGAGATCAATCGATGTTGAACTCTGAAACCCTAGATCCAATTTTCCCTCCCTTTCTCCTTTTATAAAACATTTATATATTTATTTTATTGTTTTTAAAAACGAAAATTAAATAAATATAATTAAAATATATATATATATATATATATATATATATATATTCAATTAAAAAGAATTTAATTATTTTTTATGCCTCATCAGCGCCACGTGGCATAAGTTGCACAGTCAGCAACTGCCACGTGGCCCAAAACCTTGCCAAATCACCAACGAAGTGGGGCTAGATACTTTTTTAAAACAAATTTTTTTTTCAGGGATGTATTTAATTTTTTTTTTACAGGGGCGAAAATCAAAATGCGCTCAAATTACAGGGACGGTTTGCATATTTAAGCCCATCAGTAAATCATGTCATTCCAGTCCAATATAAAGTTTAACCTTACATATTTCCCTATAGATGTTACCCAATGTTAGCATCTTTCAAAAGTGCACTGTTACAAAAAGAATGCAAGAAAATTAATTAAAACAAAGAAAAAAAATTAGCAAAACAAAAAGCAAATACATGGTTCAAAAATAAAATAGAATAGAAAAATCTAAAAGAAAAATTAACATAAATTACTACTTCATTGTACTTATTGTTTCTTTCCTGCTCATCCTTTCTGCTCCAAGAGTTAGCATTTAATGGAATTAGTTTTATTTAGTTATCAATTAGAATGCGATTAAATTTTTCAACAAAAAAAAAACAATAGTAGAATACGATTAACAAAAAAGATACATAATATAGAATCCATTGACTACCTTCATTCCAATTTTGATGTTGAGTCTCTTAAATAATGGGCATTGTTACTTTGCTGTAAAAGGAAGACTGTCAAAATTGGTGTAAACATCTCAAACTAAAAACAAAAAACGCAAAAAGGATATTCCATTTCTCAAAAAAATATGCATATCGATAAAATGCATGTTAAATTAGAATATCAGTAAAGCAGTGGTATGAAAGGATGGTTGTAAGGTCACGTCCTTCCATTTGCAAAAATCAAAATATATGATTCTTCTGCTGTCTGTGTAATTTACCACGGTTTAGGGTTTTTTTTTGGAGAGAAACACGGTTTAGGGTTTGCTATATATAGCAAAGTTTGCATGAAAATTAGGGTAGCCGAGTTTGCATGGAAATTAGGGTATTCTGTTTGTAAACGTATTAAATAAGTGTACAACAACTTGCAAAAAAAAAAAAAAGTCTACAGAAGCAATAGATATATACAAACGATGACACATCATGATAGGAATGAAAAGCTCATCAGTGAGAAGAAATATTAGGGATTGCTGCATTTTAGAGGGAATTTGTTAGGTTAAATTGGTGCGCTGCATTTTAGATGAAATTTGTTAGGTTAAATTGCTGCTAACCTAATGCAGCATTTTAGAGGGAAATTATTAGGTTAAGTTGCTGCAGACCTAATAAAATTAATGAATAATAAGGATAAGGACAAGGATATAGCCAAGTTTACATGGAAATTAGGGTAGCCGAGTTTACATGGAAATTAGGGTATTCTGTTTGTAAACGTATTAAATAAGTGTACAAAATATTGTCAAAGAAAAAAAGGCAACCGGATAGGAATGAAATTGGTGCGATGCATTTTTTTAGTATTAAATAAGTGTACAAAATATTGTCAAAAAAAGGGCATAAATGTACAAAATATTGTCAAAAAAAAAGGCAAGAGGATATGAATGAAATTGGTGCGATGCATTTTTTTAGATGGAATTTGTTAGGTTAAATTACTACTAACCTAATACAGCAAATGAGCTGGAAAATATTAGGTTAAATTGCTAAAGACACAACAAAATTAATAAATAAGGATATCGCAAATCAAAGTTTATAGTTGTGGATTAAGAGCTGACCAGCAAACTAATTTATAGCAAAAACTGATTTCTATATATAAATCTAAATCCCTCGTGTATATATTTTATATCAACTAGAACCATGACCCCTGCTGACGCATGGGTCTTATTTTCATGTAAAAACTCACAATGTTACCTAAGCCAATATTATACCATAGCAGAATAAGTCATAATAATTATAACAATAAGTCGTAAAACATAGAGAGTACAAAATTTATGATACATTCCAAGCCATGAATCATAGGTATAGAAGAACTTTAATTCTGTTAAATAATAGAAAGTACACAACCTAGGGAAAATTGTCAGGCATAAACAATTAACAATGAAGAAGTTTAATTTCGGTCAATCCTTCCAAGTACACAATTTAGGATCCATTGCGATAAGTGTCACATACAATATCTTCAAATATCTCAAACCATCATCATCAGATATTAATATCTTCAAATATCTTCAAATATCTTTATATTTGCTACATTAGAAGTTACATCAGTGTCTTCACCATCATCATCAGATATTAATATCTTCAAACCTTCTCTTGAAGTAACCCTTGACAAAGCCACATACAATTGACCATGAGAGAAGATAGGCGATGGCAAATATACGCCAACATGTTTTCGAATTCATGTGAATCTGAAATTACTTGCTAAGGTTTTTGTTGTAATATATATAACAACAATGAGAGAAGGATGCAAGGTAAAATATGAAAAGATCTCTTTAATTTAAATTAGCGTATATAAGAAGGCAAGATGATACTTCGTCACAATGATAGTCAAGAACTAAAGCATCATAGTTTTTGATTGACAAAACAAAAAGAAATCATAAAAGATGGAGCATACTACACTCCATAAAAAGAAAATGCAAAGGAAAAAAAACAAAGGGAAAACATAAAAATAAACTGGAAAATTCCATAAAAAATAAACCATCCGCACCCTCCAATCCTAACCAGCAATGACAGTTAAATAGATTGTATCATTCTCTCCAGCCATTGGCACACCAAGTCTGATCTGAACCCCTTCACGAAGTCTGCGAGCATCCACAAAACGCTTCCACTGCCCACCAATCATGTCGTGTTGGTATGGAGTAGATCCAAAAATCAACACGCAATCCCAGCCATTTCCACAATCATCCACCAACTTGATAGAAGTAGTTCTGATATCCATCATCTGCGCAACTTATCCTTCATAAATCAGCACCTAACACGGAAAATAAATCAACATGTCAACAACCTAACAAAAAAAAGACAGGCGTTGGTAAATATAAATATTCTCGCAACAAACATTGTTCATACCAAAAAACCATTGGATACATCAAATTCAGTTAACTTCTTCACACACTCTATCTGAAAGTTGTTGACATCGTGATGATAAGAAATCAAAGGAGTGAAAGAAGGGAGATTAGGATCAAAAGTTGTCTGGACATTTGTTTTGTCAATCATAAAATGCATAGGATGATCAAATACGGGAGGCTTAATCACTTTGCCAAACCTATCTTTCAGTTTAATCATGAACTTCATTTGATCCACAAATATAAGAGAAACCCAAGCACCCAATCTGATCCCATGAACTTCATTTGATTTGATCTAAGGAAGGATTTCCATCCCTTGGAGAAAAACACAGACCCATCAATTCCTTCAACCAACACCTCGAACTGATTGCTCTTTGCATCAATCAAAGTCGCAAATCGTTGAACTTGTTTCCCAAAGTCGTTCGTGAACATGTTCGGTAGCATAACAACCCCCTGATGCAACAAAAAAAACGATTAGAACCATTACAGATAACAAAAAAAAAAAATGAAACATGTCAGACAAAATCATCTTCACCTCTTCAACATCATACTCGACTATGTACGTCCTAAACTTCACACAATACTTGTTGACAACACTTTCAAAGGATGAAGCTGGATTTTTGAGCAAAGGACCTGCAACATCATAAAAGTTTAAAAAATAGGAAAGATATTAAAACATGTCGTAATTGTGAGAAAAAATAATTGTAGCACCTGTCAAGCAGTGATAGGACAGCAGAGTTTCAATACCACGACCCTCCATTGGAATCAACGATAGAATAATGGAAGGAGAAAGGAGGCTGATTTTATAGACTGATTTTAATATGCAAATCGTGTGGTTTTTTTTAACTTGCAAACGGTGCTGTTTTTTTTTAATATGCAACCGTGTGACCCTTTTTTTTAAAGAAAATTTCAACCATGTGGTTTTAATGCTAGTTAATGTACAATTGATTGGGTGTTATTTTATTTCATTATGCAAACCGTGTGGTTTTCTTTTAATATGCAAAAGGTTCTTTTTTTTATATATGCAACCTTGTGGCCTCCTTTTTTTTTAAGAAATTTTCAACCGTGTGGTTTTAATGCTAGTTAATATACAATTGATTGTGTGTTATTTTATTTCCATTATACAATAATGCTAGTTAATGTACAATTGATTGGGTGTTATTTTATTTCCATTATGCAAACCGTGTGGTTTTCTTTTAATAAGCAAAAGATGCTGGTTTTTTTTTATACGCAACTGTGTGGCCTCCCTTTTTTTTTTAAAGAAATTTTCAACCATGTGGTTTTAATGCTAGTTAATATACAATTGATTGTGTGTTATTCTATTTCCATTATACAATAATGCTAGTTAATGTACAATTGATTGTGTGTTATTTTATTTCCATTATGCAAACCGTGTGGTTTTCTTTTAATATGCAAAAGGTACTGTTTTTTTTATATGCAATCGTGTGGTCTCTTTTGTTTTTAAAAGAAATTTTCAACCGTGTGGTTTTAATGCTAATTAATATACAATTGATTGTGTCTTATTTTATTTCCATTATACAATCTCCATTATGCAAACCGTGTGATTTTCTTGTAATATGCAAAAGGTGTTGTTTTTTTTAATATGCAACCGTGTGGCCTCTTTTGTTTTTAAAAGAAATTTTCAACCGTGTTGTTTTAATGCTAATCAATATACAATTGATTGTGTCTTATTTTAATTCCATTATACAATCTCCATTATGCAAACCGTGTGGTTTTTTTTTTTTTGAAGAACCGTGTGGTTTTCTTTTAAGAGCAATGCTATATCTCTAGAAAAATAACATCAAGAATTCTTCAAGAATAAAGAGTAGCCAATCACAATGCACTATTTGCCACAATTCAAGGAGGTGTGGCTGAAAAATAGGAAGTGGACAAATAAATCATCCAATTAAAATTTGCCAACTGTGTCTTGAAAATTCTTGAAGCTATTTTTCTTGAGAAGTAGCATTTTCCTTCTTTTAATATGCAAAAGGTGTTAGTTTTTTTTTAATATGCAACCATGTGACCTCTTTTGTTTTTAAAAGAAATTTTCAACCGTGTGGTTTTAATGCTAATCAATATACAATTGATTTTGTCTTATTTTATTTTCATTATACAATTTTGTACGTAATTCACGGGTCTAATTTGGGATGGCAATTAATACAGCAATCGTGTGTTATTCTATTTCAAAAATTAAAATAATATGCAATCGTGTTATAAATGGCAGTTACTACAACCTGTAATGAAATGACTTTATGGCGTGTATTAAAGGTGAGGAGGTCAAGCGTCGACATAAATGCTTTAGAATGAGCGGGAAAATGCAAGCTTTAAGGTGGGTTAAAGTTAGTTTGACCTGACAAGCTTTAGTAAGTAAGATAACCAAAAAAAACAATGTTTTTGTTCATCTTATTTATAAAAGGTCTTAAGTTGTCTTAAACAGCTTTTTGGAGCCAAAAATTGAGGTTAATTTTGTCATTTTAATATTGAAATCTCATTATTATTATTATTTAATATTTAATATATATTTAAGCAATTGAATTGAACAAACTTTTGCTAAATTTAATATTGACATCTCATTATTATTATTATTTAATATATATTTAAGCAATTGAACAAACTTTTGCTAAATTTGTGCCATAAACTACTAAATACGTTTTTTTTCTTCCATAATCTTAGTTTGTTTTTTTTTTCCTTTCATAATCTTATTTTGTTATTTGTTTGATGGACATCATAGTTTGTTTTCTATTTTCTCTATTTTTTTGGTAGTGCTATTTTCTCTATTTATTTGGCAATATAAACACCGACCCCCATATGTTTTTTTGTTTTTGTTAACTATGTTTTTCTAAACAAACTTTTGCTAAAAAAAATTAAGCAATTGAACAAACTTTTGCTAAATTTGTGCCATAAACTACTAAATACGTTTTTTTTTCTTCCATAATCTTAGTTTCTTTTTTTTCTTTCATAATTTTATTTTGTTTTTCTTTCACTTTACTATTTAATAATATATATTTAAGCAATTGAACAAACATTTGTTAAATTTGTGCCATAAACTACTAAATACGTTTTTTTCTTCCATAATCTTAGTTTGTTTTTTTTGTTTTTTTTTCTTTCATAATCTTATTTTGTTTTTTGTTTGATGGACATCATAGTTTGTTTTATTCTATTTTCACTATTTTTTTGGTAGAGCTATTTTCTCTATTTACTCCCTCCGTCCCAATTTATAAGCAAAAAAACACCAATTCACACTTATTAAGAAAGGTAAAACATGGTTATTTGAGTTATAATTTTTTGTATTTTCCTTGGAATAAGTTTCTTGGAAAGAAGCAAAACCAATTCTCATTGGATAATGATTATGGAGAAAAATAAAAAGGAGGACAAATTGAATGCAATTTACATTTAATTTTACTTTGAAAAAGAAGATTTTGTTGAAAAAACATAATAATAGCATAAAAGTTGGTCTTTTTTGCTTATATTTTGGGACAAAGAAAATGTGATTTTTTTGCTTATAATTCAGGACGAAGGGAGTATTTGGCAATATAAACACCGATCCCCATATGTTTTTTTGTTTTTGTTAACTATGTTTTTCTAAACAAACTTTTGCTAAAAAAATTTTAAGCAATTGAACAAACTTTTGCTAAATTTGTGCCATAAACTACTAAATACATTTTTTTTTTCCTTCCATACTCTTAGTTTGTTTTTTTTCTTATTTTTTTCTTTCATAATTTTATTTTGTTTTTCTTTTACATTACTATTTAATAATATATATTTAAGCAATTGAATAAACTTTTGTTAAATTTGTGCCATAAACTACTAAATATGTTTTTTTTCTTCCATAATCTTAGTTTTTTTTTTCCTTTCATAATCTTATTTGTTTTTTGTTTGATGACAAAGAGCATGTTGATGTAATTAAAGAAGCAGCTCAGTGGGGCACAGGTAGTTTTCTAAGGATCTTATTTACAACTTTATTGCTGTTAAATGAAATTCCAAGTCCAGATTGTGTTTGGATAAATACCCGGAAGTATTTAAGTGATGACATTTTATATAGGCAACGAAGACACCTGAAAATTCCAGGTATATTCAATTCTCATTATTTCTTTTGCTTCATTGTTTATAATATTGAATTTTACTATTATCATATTTAACTTATGTTTTCACTCTATATAATAGATTTGGTTTTGACCGAAGATGAATTGAAAAATTTAACTTTGGTGGAAATAGAAAAATTGTTGCGGAGAAGGAACAAAAGTCTAATTTTTTTTTGAAACCATGCCTCAAGTGAACATGCCTTTGAATCCTGAATCTTACAATCAACTTATTTCTGACGAGCTTAACTATAATCATCGTGATCTAATTCTGGAACACAAAAAATTAACTTCCACAATGACTGAAGAACAAAGGAGCATATACGACACAATCATGAGTTCTGTGGATGCAAACATCGGTGGTTTTTTCTTCATTGATGGGTATGGCGGAACCGGTAAAACCTTCATTTGGAGAGCGATATCTGCAGCAATTAGATCCAGAGGAGAAATTTTTTTGACGATAGCATCAAGTGGGATAGCAGCATTACTTATTCCAGGTGGCAGGACAACACATTCTAGATTTGGCATACCCATACAGATATTCGAGAATTCGACTTTGCCCTATCAAGCCAGAGGATCCTTTAGCACAACTAATCGTTGAGTCAAAACTTATTATTTGGGATGAAGTCCCGATGCTTCATAGGCATTGCTTTGAAGCAGTTGATAAGACTTTTAGGGATATACTTCGTGTCTCTAATCCTGGAAGTGTGGATATTCCTTTTGGAGGAAAAGTGGTCGTCTTGGGTGGTGATTTCAGGCAAATTCTTCCGGTCATTCCAAGAGCACCAAGACATAATGTTGTTGATGCTAGCATTAATTCATCGCGCCTTTGGAAACATTGTCGAGTCCTAAAATTGACCAAAAACATGAGGCTTCAAACTGGATCTTCATGTTTTGATGTCAATGAACTCAAAGAGTTCTCTGACTGGATTTTAAATGTTGGAGATGGAAATATTAGAGACAACAATGATGGGGAAGTTGAAATTGAAATACCAGATGACATGTTGATCAAGAACTCAGGTGACCTAATTTCTTCAATTGTTAATAGCACATATCCATCACTTTTGGAGAATATGAGTGATATTTCATTTTTTCAAGATAGGGCAATTTTAGCACCTACCAATGATATTGTTGATTCACTGAACAATTACATTTTATCGATGATTCCTGGTGAGAAAAAAACATACCTAAGTGCTGATAGTCCGTCTACACAGGATGAAAATATTAATGGTCCTGATCAGATTCTCACTCCAGAATTTTTGAACACCGTCAACTCTTCAGGTTTGCCAAACCATGAGTTAAATCTCAAGGTTGGAGTTCCAATTATGTTATTGAGAAATATTGATCAACCGTTAGGATTATGCAATGGTACGCGCCTTATAATTATGCAAATGGGGAATTTCGTACTTGAGGCAAAGATAATATCAGGGAACAATATTGGACAAAAGGTATATATCCCAAGATTGACTTTGTCTCCATGTCCATCTGATACAAAACTTTCTTTCACGTTTCAACGTAAACAGTTTCCTATTATGGTCTCATTTGCGATGACTATCAATAAGAGCCAAGGACAATCTCTTAAAAATGTTGGAATATATCTTTCAAAACCCATATTTTCACACGGACAGTTATATGTTGCTCTTTCACGCGTTACTTCATATGCTGGGCTGAAGATGCTGATTTGCGATGACGAAGGACGCGTCTCCAACAAAACTAATAATGTTGTCTACAAAGAAGTCTTTCAGAATTTAAGATAGGTAATTTACACATATACATATTCGTATATATTTTCTATTTGTTTATTGTTGCGTGCATCTAGCTATGTTTTTCAAAGCACTTTTATTTAAAATAATGCCTTTCTTTCGAACTATATATGTGTGTGTGTGGGCGCACACACGTGTGTAAAAAATAATATTTAGAATTTTGTTGTTGACAAAAAAGTCAAAACTTATCAACTAAATTTGTTTCACAAATTAACAATATGTTATGCATTTTTCTTATACTTTTTTATATGGTTATGTAATTTGTATTTCTCTTTATAGCTTATGCCATTTAAAATAATCGTGTATAATCATACAAATTTATTTTATTTCATGCAGGTTGATCATCATCTTTATGATGAATTTTTGATTTGGAATCAGCAAAAGTCATGGACATAAAACTGAGTTTTACCGATTCAATTGTTGAGAATTGATACGTCTTTATTATCCACAAATTTGTATATTATTACTCAAGACAAACTTATTATATTAGTAGTTGCATTTGGTTATTTTTATTTGTCTATCCAATGTGATAACGAGAATTCTAAATTACTTCAGGTTTTTATTGGTTTTATTTTGGACACGTTAATTCATGCTCACTTACAACTATTATTGTTTCATTTACGATTACCTTATTTATTAATCAATGTCATATCTAACCTCCCGTGCATCGCACGGATCTAAATACTAGTAGTACTATTAATATTGTATAGCAAACCCTTTGGCCTAAGCGTGCCCTCTCTAGCAACAAATTCAATTGTACTACCATATCACGTACTCTTACTTGCCAACTCTTTCGCACCAACACATAATATTT
The DNA here is from genome assembly GCF_051527215.1 of Medicago sativa. Lineage (NCBI taxonomy): Eukaryota > Viridiplantae > Streptophyta > Magnoliopsida > Fabales > Fabaceae > Medicago > Medicago sativa. The sequence continues at coordinate 10,817,806 of NC_140753.1, forward strand.
AGATATTTGCTAACAACCTACCTTCACACTAGTCTACTTGGTTGAAGACGTGAGGATATCCAAATTAAAATGAGGGTGTATTAATACCTTTTTTAAATATTGAGATAAGTGTTACTAATAACCAGGGACGGATGCATGTTGTAGAGTTTGCGGGCTTGAACCCGCCCAAAGTTATAAAAACAATTTTTTGGTAGTATAATGTACTAATAGTTGACATTTTAATCACATGAACCACACTTATCACAAATCATTTCTCTCTTGGTCCACACTTATCATCATATATCTCAAACTATTCTGAAAAATTGGATACGAAATCAAGTCGGGGATGACTTTTTAAATGATTGCTTCGTTATTTATACAGAGAAAAGTTTTTTTTTTATTGATATTGAAAATGAGAAAATCATTCAAAGTTTCCATAAATATGAATAATCGTAGAAGACAATTACTAATGTTACAAATTTTTATATATAGTGTTCCCACTATTCAAAAATCATGAATCCGTCACCGCTAATAACCATATTTTCAATTATATATGTTCCCTTCTTTTGATCATATTCAAAAAATAGTTCGGACATAATTAACCAAGAAAAAAATTGATTTGATTCGTTAGGAAAAAAACTCCATGATTGATTGGAAAGGGTGCAATTTGCATGTACTACCATACACCAAAAGATGTGCAATGAATAGCGTGGATAGAACAGATACCAGAATTAAAAAGAGGAAAAAGTCATCATCTGCAAACACCAACAACCCTTGTCTCTTTAGGGAACCAAAGATAAGCTAATTTTGATCATTGCTTACAAGAACAAAGAAAGACTAGACTTGATTTGAGTGAGAGCTGATGAAAAAGATGTCTCTCATTGGTTAGGGTTAGGGAGTGAGAAAATATCACCTAGTAGTACCATGCTCTTTTTTCTTCCAATTTTTGTGGCCAATTAATTGATCCCACGTTCTCACCATTAAGCAATCAAATTCAAGACATTAGCTTGAGAGAACTTTTAGAAGGACAGACAAATTAAAAGTGGTCACACTTTATTTCTTTCTTGTCCAGGATTAACTGGATATTCCTCATTAAATTGACTAGAATATTGCCACGTTTGATCTATTTTTATAAAAAGATCAAAGTTGGAAAAATGAAAAGTGAAAGTAGAAAAATGTTGGACGGTTCATGTTGCTTAGTTCTGCTGTTTGTGTGCAAGAGAGGGGTGCACACAATTCCAAATAAACATAATGCCAAGTTTTTCTTTTTCTTTTCCTATATAGGATTGAGCCTAGTATAATGCTACTGGTCCCAATTCATTGGTTGGCTTTAAAAGATGGGTAGTGTTAACTTGTGCCCTTAGGGCACATGTTAAGAACTCTAAAAGAAGAAATATTCTATAAAATTTTGTGCATTGAATTCATTAAAAAGTTTAAGATTAAATGAAATACACACATTACAATACATTATATTTCTATATTTGATTCCTTAACTTGTGCCTTAAGGGCACAAGTTAACATTTCCCTTAAAAGATTGACAGCAATTAAGTAAGGTCAACAAACAACAGTATAACTTTTGTTTTTTTATTCCAGGAAGTAATAACTCAAATACAATGTACATAACACCAAAAAAGAAACCCTACCTGATATGTTTTCTTTATAACTTCCTTCTTAATATTATTTTGATTGAGATGTTGTTGGAAATTAAATCTTGACGTTTGTTTTAGTTGAGATTTAAACTTTGATTTTTGCGTTGAGAAAGTCTAAACGGACCGATGTTGGTAATTGTAGGGGGTACACCAACCCTAAACATCAAACAAACATAACAAGAGTGAGTTTAGGGCACATTAGTAGATCGGTGCACAAAAGTTTGAGAGCACAAAAGTTTGAGACAACCTTTTGTCCCTACTACCTAAGAAATAACCCATGTTAAAACTCGTTTATGAGCAAAAAACTCTACACCCTGAGCTATCCCATTATTAATCAATAGATGTTTGTTTGGAGTCACACATTTTTTTTGAACAACAAATTTTATTAAACAACCAGATCTCTGCTCAGGACGAACAGAGACCGGTGAAACTGAGAATACAAACAAAAGGCGTCGTATATAAGCGGAACACTTGAAAATAAACACCGATGGGGACCACACCCACCAAAATACACGTTGTTTAAGATTAGGTGGAGTCACACATTGTTTAAGATTAGGACTGTTGAATGTATAAATGTGTTTGAACACCCTCATTGTTTGAAGTAACTTTTGCAATGAGATTTCAACCTATTTAACATGGTATCAGAGTAAGATTAATATTGCATTCTGAAAATTGGACTAAGATCCACATTAGGTTTAAAGTGGGTATTAAAGTTTGTTTAAAGTCCACATTACTCAAGTTTCCGAGTTGTTGGACGTATAAATATTGTTTGAGTACTCTTTTCCTTTAATCTAACTTTGAAGAAGAATTCTTAGCCCATTTAACACAATACATACTCAATCAGATTATATATAATGCAAAAAAAAATATTTTCAATGTGATGATGATATATAGGCTCTGTTTGGTAAAAATAGCGGATAGCTGATAAGCTAGCTGATAGCTTTTAGCTGATAAGCTAGCTGATGACTGATGACTGATAAGCTAATTGAAGTGTTTGGTAAAATTAGCGGTTGAACTAGCTGATAAATGTAAAATTACATAAAAGGACATTATTAATTCATATAAAATTTATACTAAGATATTTGATAATTTAAATATTTTAAATTTAATAAATGTTTGTATTTTATTAAATTATTGTTTTTCGGTAATAATAGATGCTTATAATGAATATTATCTTTTGAATTTTTTTTTTTGAATGTTACATGTACTATATTATTAACAACGGAAGGTATATTTGATCCTTCAAAAAAAAAACAGAAGGTATATTTGAATGAAAAAACTTATTAAAAGTTGACGTGCTGAAAAAAAATAATGGAATGTATATTTATAATTGAATGAAATAACGGAAGGCACGCACGCAGTGAAAAAGATATGTGCAGCTGGACTATTACACAGGCAATGAAATAAACAACATAAGGGTAAAAGTGGGTTTTGATAAAAATAATAAGGGTAGAAGTGGAAGAAATATTAATAAGCTATAAGCTATAAGCTCAAACGCTACTTGGAATAGCGTCTGAAAAATAGCTTATAAGCTCGTGGAAATTCGTGAAATAAGCTATAAGCTCGTTGTAAAAAAATATTACCAAACAGAGCTTATTTTGTCAGACGAGCTTATAAGCTATCCGCTATAAGCTATAAGCTCTTTTTATGGCCTTACCAAACAGAGCCATAGTGGTTACTTGCTCTATTTTGTTATGGAACAAAATGTCAAGTTGTTGGTGGTACCAAATTTTTTCAATTGAAAACTATCAAAAGCTTTAAAGAGTTCGAATTTTGAAGAGAAGAACACAAGATCAAATACAAACCTATAAAATAAATGGGAGAGTGTGAACATACACTAATCAATTAAAATATTTTACTATCAATTTCAATAGTAAAATTAAAAATTGTAACTATGCGTCAACAATGACGACAAGCCTAATAGATGCTGGATGGAGGGACCTATAGAAAGAAATTGATTTTGTGATTTGTAATTTGCCACGCATGGAAGTCTCAAATCTTCACTCATCTCAAGTCACGCATGCCTTTAACCATAAAACAATGCTAGAATTAGAAAAGCTAAGCCATATGAGTGTGGCTTAGGTGAAACACATGAGTATAGTGCCATCCAATTGGACAACAAATCAAAGTGTCTTACATTTTCCAAATCCATATGCCAACTGCTCTTCATTGTTTATTTAGGTCACACTCACATAATGCTTAACTTTGGGATCACAACCCATCCCCATTTAATTTAATTTATGCATCATATTAAAATTTATAATGTGTGAATTCGTTTGGGTCGGGGGTCATTCTTTCTACACCATTATAAATTTATGACCCCTCTTTTTTTTTTCTTTCTAAATAACTTATTTGGGAAAGCATAACTTGTTGATGACTTTCTGCTTATGCACAAACACCAGCATTATAGCGTACTTATCTTGCAATGTTACCATTTTGTATGCAATATTGAAAAGAAAAAAACATAAGATGGTTATATATGTGCTTTTGTGTGACTTATATATAATCGCCACGCATACATTGTTGATATTATATCATTTATATTTGCTAAATTCTTAGGTAAATTGAAGTTTGGTTATATACCAACACTTAATAGGCAAAATTCATATAAAATTTGAATTTACTTTGAAATAAATTAATCTAAAAATATGATATATGACATTGAATGATTAGATTATGGGTACATATCCAACCAAACTTCAATGATATTGGAATGTTCACTTATGTTATATATTTATATATATATATATATGAAGAAATTAATCCACATACATTTTTAAAATCAAAATTTAAGTTAAAAAGTTTATATATAGTTAGAATATCATCAATTCCTTTAAGAGAGTAAAGATATGAAAACGAAAAGAAAAAAAAAACAAACATAAGTTCGGTCAATTTTATCTACATCTCAAGTATAGAGCGGATGTAGCAAACATGATTAGATTTTCGATGTACAAATTATTATATCAAACTTTGATTTAAATATTCTATTTGCGAGAGAAAAATAATTAACAAAAATGTTTTTTGAACACAAATTTCAACGGTGTAGACATATGTTTTGGTCTCACCACACACATTTCAATTGTATTTTAAATGGGATCCTATCGACTCTCAAACTTTTTGTGTCTAAATAAAGCACTTCATAAAATAAAATGGTGTAAAGATTATACGTATAATCACATTTTCAGTATATATAGTAGGAGTATGATACATTGCATGTGCTTTTCCGTACGTACATCATGTATTGAGTATTAACAGCAAAATAATACTACTTAATAAAAAAAATAAGAATGGCACCATCTGCAAATTAGAACACAATATGAGGCACTTTCATAGCCTTCATCGCAAAGGCTAAGACGACACGCAACATTTTACCCTACTATAAATACATACAAGCCCTTATGTTGTCTCCAAAAACAAAGTTCCTAATCTTTTAGGAAAGCAAGAGAGTGAGTTATTAGAAACAAAGAGAGACAGTTAATTAGTAACATAAGACACAAAAATACAACAATGAATCATCAAGACCAAATGATGCTTATGTCTCAGTTATTCCCAGCTTGTGAATACACCCAAATAATTTCTCAACAAGGTTAGTATCATATTAAATTAATACATAACATTTTATTGTATCATAAAAATTTCTATGAAGTTATAATATTTTTGTTATGTTTTTTTAGGGGAGAAGAAGCTAAAGCCAAGACGCAAGCGTAGTAAGAAGAACAAAGGTGGAGAAAACAGTGCTAACCAAATATTGAACAAAAAGAGGAAATTGAGTGATGAACAAATGAAAATTTTGGAAGAAAATTTTGGAAATGAACATAAACTTGAGTCAGAGAAGAAGGATAGACTTGCAATGGAGCTTGGTTTAGATCCCAGACAAGTTGCAGTTTGGTTCCAGAATCGAAGGGCTAGGTGGAAGAACAAGAAACTTGAAGAAGAGTACTTAACTCTTAAAAAAATTCATGAATCCACCATTCTTGAGAAGTGTCTCCTTGAAACCAAGGTATACCTCTTGCTTCATCTTCTTATTTAATTTATTATTGCAACTAGATACAATTTTATTAAACTATGTTAACATGTTTTTTAATTAACTATTATTAAAAATTAAAATCAGTGGATTGAATTATAACTTGACATCAAAATTTTAATTTCCAATCATCATTTCTCCAACAATATTATATTACTAGTGTTTTGTTTTTATTTGTCTCAACGCAACACTAGTAACGTCAATTTAGGGCAAGCATGCTACCATGTTTCTTCTCTGGTGGTCTTGATATTTTGTTTATTCACTATATTGTTGTTATAACTTTGTTTAAAAAAGTTGTTTGCATAGTTTAATCCCCTAAATGTTGAAAGAGAGAATAAGCACTGGCATGCAACCGGTTCTTCAGGACAAAGCAAAAAGAAAAGAAACCCCTTAAATGAAAAATGATAAAGTAGAAACTTAGACCCACCACATATGAACGTGCATATGAGCTCTGGGCTCGAAGAAATTAATCCAAGCCGTTCACATTATTAAAGTTCTCACTTCTCAGCCACATGATCATTCATGTTATGTAGATTTTCTTTAAAAAAATGCTAATGATACATAAAACTAAAAGAAATATATAAAAACAAAAACAAGGAACAGCAAAAAAATATCACCTTAAAGACAACAAACAACACTGTTTCTTTCAATTTGTTTCCTAATTCCGTACAATATTTTCTTCATTTTGGACCTTTCTCAAGGCCAACTTGTTATCATGAAGTAGAAACGTGACATACATATGTTCCCAAGTGAAACCCCATTACCCTCTAATCAATGTCCTACACCACGTGCATGTCTCTTTCATTATCTTAACCTTTTAATAATCTTTGCTTAGATTAGATCTCATCATCTTAACTCCTAATTACCTTATATGTTCAATTAATATTTTGTAGATGTTGAAGCTAACAGAGCAGCTTTCTGAGGCAGAGAAGGAAATTCAACGCCTTCGAGAGCCAAATAGTAGCTCTAGTACTTCATCAATTTCACAATCCATGGAAGTAGTGGACCCACAATTACTTGATGAATTTGAAGTTAATCATATATATAATGATGATGTGTTTTTCATGCCGGATGCGACATATTACTTCAACGGCCAGGAATGGATTAATCTTTATATCTAAAAAATAGTAAAACAATAAGAACTAATTAACTTAGCATTTGTAGATAATGTAAAGGATATCCCTCAATATGTAAATTAATTGTTCATAGGTACTTAATTAGTGTGTTTATTATATAACGTCAAAAAAAAAAAAAGTGTGTTTATTATATGACTATGGATTGTGGAATATTTATCCATTGACATAATTATGATTTTTATTTTGACCTATAAATGGTAGTGTTTTTTTGTCGTTGCACTAACTATGCTTTTGTCACATATATAATGTGCCGTGTGTTTCCATCTCATCTTCAATGTGCTATCTTTCACATGGATTATTTTTAAGGGGAAGCAATGCATATGCATACAAATTGAATGCTAAGATTAAGTCAAACTATTCATTTGGATAAGTTGGGCTAAATATGGCAATGAGATTGAATTCTAACCAAGCGGGTCACCGTATTTTTTTTGTTTGTTTTATCTTTGGAAATATATGCATATTCTTCTGAGCTATTGTTTGTGAATGTATTTTAAAAATAGTAGAATATTTCCTTACGCTAAATTTGCATACGTTTATGTCTATATGCATGAACACGTTTAAGTTATCATGTGACTGTAATATTCATTCCTAGCCTCAGACCTCAGTACATATAAGAATTATTTGTTTTTCTCAAATGCTAGGTAGTGTCACTAATTATCTTTCCCTCTCTAAAAGATGATAAATTATCTTTCCCCTAAAAAAAATGATTAGTTATCTTTTTTTTATAAGATAATATGCTTAACTATCTGAACATGTAATCTAATATAAACGTAACTACGTTTTTAATTGGTCTTTTCCGGTGCAGTCTTGCTTTTAGTCCTATAGCTGTAATTGATAAAGACCAATTAAATAGTTGACGTGGAATTTTTTTTGTGTGGAAATAATATAGTTGTTAGTTGGTAATAGGAGTATTTTAAAAAACTATTCGTTAACGATATGATGATGAGAAAGAGAAATTTAAAAAATTGCAGAGAGATATCATAGATAAAAGCTTTAATTATTTGTTTCTCCTTAATTATGGCCATGTTCAAACGTTAAAAACAAACTACGAATTTTCTCTCCCTCAACTTTTATCGCTTTTTGGTGTAAATTGAGAATAATCCGTATGTAACTGCAAAGACTATAATCACTTGAGCCATATGAGATTAAATAAGCGGCAAACTCTTCCTCAACTTTTATCATGCTATCACTTAATTTATCTCCTTTAATATTTCATTCTAAATTTTCATGAAAATTATGATCTTCTATTATCTTTTTAGATGATATTAGTGTTGTACGTAGAAAAAGCATGATAAAACCATCATATATTTTTGGGTCATCCTACGGGTGATATATTTTACAAGGACTGGGAAGGTCCACGGGACTTTGAGTCGGCCCATAAATATATGAAAAACATAGTTAAACAAGGGTTTTGTTAACTAATGCAACTTGATGCACTAGTTGAAGAACTAAAAGTAGAAAGATAAGAAAGTGTTGCATTGAAAAAAATATTTTTTTAATTTTCAAAAAGTAGAATACACAATTTTTAAGGTATTATTTCTTTTTAAATTTTCTAAATGCACCAGGGGCCCTTTTTAGTATTTCCCTTTAAACAATCATGTTTTAAAAATAAATGGATCAAACTAAAAAAATCATATATAAACCCCTCTCTTATTCTCTTACTGAGTGATTGATTGTGAATGTGTGTGACTTTTAACACTAGTTTGTGTGAGAAGAGATGTCTTGGGTGTATGTCTCAGAGAGAAAGCAGAGTGCGACAGAGACCAACACAATGTCATAATCGTTGTTCCCGTCTTCTTTCTGTGTGTTCATAGTTTTTCCTCTTATATATGAGTGTAATTTTGTCAATCGAAATTTCACCTGAAAGACAAAGTTTTAGTAAATACGATCTTACGAAGTCACTTTTATTCTTTAGATGAAGAAATATTTTTTTGTGTTTTCTAAAAATAAATAATATTATTTTTTATGATTGATTTCCAAGCAGTTGGTTGGTTCGTAGCATGATTTCAAAACTTGCACCTGGTTCAAAACTTGCACCTGATTATTGGCAAAGTATGATTTCTAGTTTTTAGTATAATATACTTTATAATTTAGGCACACCAAAATATTATATCTAAATCCTCCCTTGGTTATAGATTAAAAAATTGAAATTTCAGTATTTAAATAATTATTATAATTATTAAAATATTATAATCAATTACTTAAATGATAATTAGTAAATTCTATTATTGTTAAATAATTGGTTTTTATATTATTTTATATTTATAAGTTAAAAAAATTGTTTTCTTTTTACATAAGTTAAAAAAATGTAATTAATTGTTAATATATCTTTACCATTCAAAAAATAAGAATTAATATGTATCAAGTTCTGTACAATACATTATTTTGTTCAACCCAATTCTAATTGTTGATTTTAATTTATTTTTTTATTTTTTTCAAGGTGTTGTTTTTAACTTATTATTACCTATAGTTATAATTTCAATATATTTATTATATATTTGTTAAATTGTTTTCCGTATCCAAAAGTTTTGTTAGATATCATACCCAACATCCAATCATCTTATTAGCTTTAAGGGTAACTTGCGTAGTTTAAATTTTCTGCATGTTAGGCGTGAAGCCAACCAAACTGCTCATTATTTAGCTGAATATGCTCTTAAGAATTTAGATTGCATATGGATTGAAGAAACTCCGCCTTGTATTTTTGCAGTTTTGGCATCTGATTTATTGTCAGACTATCGTTAATGAAATTGTTTTTTAACGTCAAAAAAAAAAATCCAATCATCTTACGCCAATTTAGCCTTTTTTTTTGGTTGAAAGACGGCTAATTTAGCCTTATGGTGGCAAATAATTATCCAATATTATTTTCTCGATAGAATCCTATATTTTTTTTATAATGTAGGTTTATAGGCTATCACATAAATTGTATGTTCACTTTTCTAATTAGAGCCAATAATTTATAAGGTAATTCTAAATTATATTGTTTAAAAGAAATTATTAATATATATATATATATTAATATTGGATTCCAAATAAATTCAATAAGTTGACGACATTATAATGGAAATTAATTAATACTCGGGTTGTCATTTTAAGTCATTTATCTTTTTCGCTAAAAAAAAATGTCATTTATTTTTTATTATTTGGTTATATATATATATATATATATATATATATATATATATATATATATATTAATATTGGATTCCAAATAAATTCAATAAGTTGACGACATTATAATGGAAATTAATTAATACTCGGGTTGTCATTTTAAGTCATTTATCTTTTTCCCTAAAAAAAAAAAAAGTCATTTATTTTTTATTATTTAGTTGGGTTACCTTATTACAGGTGTAAAGTTTACAATGTTGTTTAGCAAACACTAATCATTGTTCGAGAACGTATGAGGCACATAATATGAATATAATTCTCACCTCCAACCAAATTTATCTAAAGCAGTTGTAAGATTTTATATAAGTCATTTAATTAGTAGAATATTGGTTTTATTTTATATTATTTCATTCATATGAATGAAATAATATAAAATAAGTCTTCGTGAGCTTAGCTCAGTTGGTAAGGTCAAAACATAATATATGCAAGGTCCGAAGTTCGAACCTCAGACATCACAAAAAAATAAATAAATAATATAAAATAAAATAAAACAAATATTTTACTAATTAATTATTTTTTTTCATTATACTTTTAATCACTATTAATGTCTACTTTTCAATTGTTGTAATTAATGGGATATTTACTTTAGTACAGTAAACAATATTGTCTCTCATTTTTAATAGTTGTTTTTGTCAAATAATTTTACAGAGGAAAGAAAAGAACGTAAAATGAGACAATAAATAATTAATTGTACTATATGGAAAATATATTTTTTTGGTAAAAGAAATATTTTGGCTGTCACACGCTATCAAATAAATTAATTGTACTATATGGACAATAAATAATCAATTAATAAAAAAAATATTAATTACATTTTATAAAAAAATAAAAAATTAATCGTACTATATGGAAAATATAAAACATGGAAAGTTTTACAATTTAAATACTATATAACCTAGTAATTTATGCATTTGTCTCAACTAATCTTGCAAAATGACGTCACTCCCAAACACTATGCTCCTTTTCCAACTCTCACTCGACAATGCTTCAGAGCTTGATGATGGTTTTGTCTTTGATATTCATCCTAGTTTGCTTGTGGATTGTCGTAAACTAATCATTGGTGAAAAGATCGGCGAAGGAGGATTCTCTTCTGTATACAAAGGATGGTTAGTACTTATTGCTTACTATGAGTTATGCTATTAGTTTTAATTATGATTAGACTTTTTCATACTTGTGAGCATATCATTTTCGTGTAATGGTACACTATAAAAATTTATACATGTTATATATCACAATTTATCGTTTATCTGTTTGACCACATGTTATCAAACTACTCGGATCACGCTCTAGATATCTAGTCTTGCGTGTGAAGGGGTGTTAAGAGTCCTCACTGAATGAGATAAGATTTGGAAGAAAAAAAAATTTATATGTGTCTCAAATAGCTGATAGCATATGAATTGATAATTAGTTGCTCAATAGATCTTGATTGGTTGTGATATTATATTAAAATTTGAGTTGGATCTAAATTAACTCCTATAATATTGAGTTGTAAGGTAATAATTGTCATCACTTATAACTTATTTTTAGATCTTATCTCATTCGTTGTATCTTATCACACACCCTCGTGCATAGGATTGAAGATTTAGAGTGTAACTCGTGTGATCTGATAGCAGATAGCTCACTGAATCTTGAATATTCTCTTATATTATTTTAGAGTTTGAGTTGGTTCTAATTAAACTTTTATAAAACTGGATTACAACTCTAGGACCGTCCACCCCCACTTATAAATTAGTTTTTGTTGTTGTTAAACTAGTCTCGTAAAAATTTTGATGGACTCAACTTTTTTTTTTTTTTTGCCAATTGATGGACTCAACTTATGCTCTAAGATGATATAAGAGCCTATTCAAAAGTGTGTTGGGCCACCTATCAGGTCGTCGCAAGGGAACGCACCGCTATGCTCCATATGTCCAATCATCGGCATAGTGGGATGTGTTAAGAGTTTAAGATTGGATGATACAAGATCTAATTATGTTTATAAGTGGTAGATAATCCCCACCTAACAAGTCAATTTTGTAAGGATTGAATTAGATCTAACCCAAATTTTGTAAGGAGTACTACCATATTATATTCAAGATCTATTGGCTCACCCGATATTTGGTCACCACTACTCTGATACAAAATAAATTATTATTTTTTTTGAGGTAAAACAAATTATTTTATTGTAAGTTATTTTTACAATATTAATTAAGTAATAATTATTTATAATAGGAATAAATAACTAATGGATATTTTTCTTATTATATCACTAATGATTATTAATGTTTTTTCTTTCATTCTTGTAATTGATTGAAAAGAGTAAAGGTAGGTTATTTTAACCAATAGGAGTTAGTTTAGTGGAAGATGCTAGTCTTTTACATCGTGACAAATTAATTTTCTAATTATGGTAGTGGAGAAGCTGACATTTTAGTGTTTTATATAAAATTATCTCATGTGAAGGAAACATATGAAGAAAAAAAGAGTAGGTAGTTTAATAAAATATACCAATAGTTTTGATAAAACCTATAATGTTAAAGATTTAATGTATATTAATGTTCACGGTAAAGATGTTTTTTAACCGTCGATCTATTATAACCTTCAAATCATAAAAAGTGTTTGGATTTTCTCGGTTGAAAGTTTTCTTAAGTGAAATATCAACCATATCAAACAAGAGAGAGAGAATGAGAGTTAAATTATAAAGAAAAGTGGATAGTGGGTTTTAATGGTGAAGATTGAAAAGGGAGAAAACTTGAGAACATTTTCAATAGAGAGAATCCAAATCCAAATTAAACTCTAGTATTAATTTTATTTTATTTTTTACCGATTCTTTGAAGAAGTATTAAAAGATTTATATAACAAATGATTATTTCAGGTATGAAAATTGTCCTGTAGCTATTAAGGTTATACTCCCAGAAAAAACAAATGATGCTACACCAGAAGAATGTAAGGCCAGCTTTCAGAAGGAGGTGAATCTTTTATCTAGGATTCAACATGAAAATGTTATCAAGGTATTTTTTTTTTTTAAGTGAGTGTATATATTTGTTGAAAACAAACCTTTTATCTAGGATTCAACATGGCCATGAGGTGATTAATAATAATTTTCTCCTATACAATTCTTTTTTTTTTCAAATTAAAGTTGATCAATATATTTTTTTGCTTTACATTTCAAAGTTGGTGATTTAAGTTTGTTACGCAGTTTGTTGGAGCCTCTGTGGAACCAATGATGATAATTACTGAACTTTTAGAAGGTGGTTCTCTTTATAAAAACATGAAGAGAATTCATCCAATAACTTTTAGTTTGGAACAATGTCTAAGTTATGCTCTTGATATTTCACAAGCAATGGAATATCTACATGCAAATGGAATAATTCATCGTGATCTCAAGCCTGGTAATCCTTTTACTTATTTTTCTATTGTTTTTTTTTATCCATGCATGTAATTTAATGAGATATTTTAGCTTCAAATGATATCTTATAATATAATGTTAAAGTCTGTTTCAATTATGTTATTTGTAGATAATTTACTGCTTACCAAAAACAATGATCATGTTAAAGTTGCTGATCTTGGGTTAGCTAGAGAGAATTTATGTGATCTTATGACTTCTGAAATCGGTACTTACCGATATATGGCTCCTGAGGTGAATATATTAATTTACTAATTTATAATTTGTCAACTTTGCATAACAATACAAAATAATATATATTGTACATTTTATTATACTATATGTTTAATTGATTCTTCATATATGTGCATGAACAAGCTAACGGGCATAGATCTTCCAAGGGGTGCAAAGATAGGCTATGATCATAAGGCAGACGTGTACAGTTTTGCAATAACTCTTTGGTCTTTGATTAAAAATGAAACTCCATTTAAAGATAAGCAAGGAATCATAGCAGCATATGGTGCAATAAGAAGGGTATGCAATTCATTACTTCTGACTAATTTCTATTATAGTTATAAATTTTTACTCCTTTTATATGTTTCTTTACATAATCTTTTAATAGATTTCAATTAAATCTTGTATCTTAAAAGCTTTTTGTTTTATATATATTCAACATCTTAAGTATTAGAAATTTAGTATATAGATTTTGCAATATGTACCTAACTACAGTTAGGACTTTTTTATTGATTTATTTGAACCTATTTATTCACATAGGCAAGTGTGAGAATGTTGGGAGGGTTTAAGAAAACTGCTTATGACATATCTATAAGTTATTTTCAACTTATTTTCGTAAGCCCTCCAAGACATGCTTATAACTTATAGGAAAACAATTTGACTTTTTTTTTTTTTATCTTTTCTCATAGAAATTGTTTTTACTTTTTATACTATAAGCGACTTGTTTACTCAAACATGGTCTTAACGCATGAAGTTGTTGATAATGGTTGCAGAATATCAGGCCAAGTTTGGCTGAATTTCCAGAAGATGTAATCACCCTGCTGGAATCCTGTTGGGACAAAAACCCAAAACTGAGACCAGAATTCAAGGAAATCACTGAAATACTGATAAGGATTCTCTTTGATCTATACACAGCCAAGATTAATGCACTTGCTAGCATAAAACCGATCAGTACTGATCGCGTTGATTTCGAAATTGAAGAAGAAAGTCCAAATGCACAACATATTGCAGCTAGCTTATTGTCCACTGCTGAGATTGAGAATGAGACTCTAGGACCCGATGGAGGAGCAGAAGTTGTTAACAGTCTCGCATTGGATGAAAGTCGAGATCAATCTGGATCTCAAGCTGAATCTCAGAGTGGAACACAAACACCATTCCATGACTTGGTTGAAAAGAAACCAAAACAAAAGAGTAAGATCAAGCATTTATTTTCCTACTTTCTTGGTTGCATTGCCTTTTGATAGGGCATTCCAGAATTCTGCATACATCAAGTATGGATTGTTGGATTAGCTTTTAAAGGATTCATCCAAGGATTTGGCATTGTTGTCGTTGATGCAAGAGCATCAAAACTCAAGTTTATTTTTTATTTTCTTTTGTGGTTGATGCAAGCATATCAAACTCAAGTTTATTTTTTATTTTCTTTTGTGGTTGATGCAAGCATATCAAACTCAAGTTTATTTTTTATGGCAGAAAAAACTCAAGTTTTTATATTTATATATGTATGTTTTGGTGAACTTCATATTTTTAATTTATTTATCGAGTGAGTCATTATATAGGGTTTCAAGAGGGTCTCAATTCTTACTACCTTGCTACTACATAACTATTACTATAGCTTAATTATTATTGTTTTTTTGAAATAATCAAAGTTCATTCTGGAGAAAAAAACATAAACGCTTAAATCCCCAAAACGTCGAAAGTAAAGAGAAGCCAATTTTGAATGTAAGCATGTACCAACTTGTACGATTATATTAAAGTAGAAATAATTTGATTAACTTCTTATAGCAAGTCAGACATAGTAGTTAACTCAAAGAGTTTGGTTTAGTCGTAAAAAATATGTCTTTGATCCAGATGTTTCTGGTACGAGCTCAAATAGTCTTTCTGTATAGAGATAAATGTAAATCATTTTATAAGTTTTTTTGAGGCCGAATGACTTCTTTGTCTTGGACTAAGACACCATCCTTGAAATTTATTTAATAAAAAAAATGAGTAGACACCATGATATTGTTGTAAGTGTTTTATATAAGGCGATATGATATTAACCTCATGGTATCATAATGAAAGATCGTAATTTTTTTTTAGGTTTTATTATGTGAATAGTCTCTCTAAATTGAGCACAATCACTTTTAATATTATTACTTGTGATTTTAAAGCATAACGGTATATTCAATCCTAAGATTAAGATACTATCAACTACACAGAACAAAGCTAAAAACGCATCACTAGTAATATTACACTTAAATATGTGAAAACAAACAATCATAGATACGGGTAACCACTTCAAGTGAGGCTCAAAATTACAAATTATAGAGGATTCCAGCTTTTTTTATTTTACTTTACTTGTATTTTAAAAAGATGCTTCATATAATACTTTGTATGGTTGAAAATTACTCTGATTGTCTTTGTTATACTAATTGCTCATTGCAATGATTTTCTGGTATATAAAGTTGACATATTTTAAGTTAGTTTAATTAGCTTCTAATTAATCGTTTATTCAGTGTTAATATTGGAATGGATTTGTGGAATGCATCTTCTGCTTGTGTTGAAGCCACAAAAATTCGACACAATGATGATCACTTGATAAAAGTATGATGTCCAAGTTAGTTGTTTGTAAAGTTATTCTGGATTGGGATAGCTAACATTGTCTGTCTTCCCGGTTGAGCTAACACCGACAAGTCAATATTGGTAATAATGTGAAGAAAAAAAAATGTAAAAGTAAATCTTGTAATCACATGTCAACGACGTGTCGAGGTTGGATATTGACGTGTGTTAGATGTAGGACACGCCTCCGATATGAGATGTCGGTGCTACATGCGTACCTGGAATAAACATATTCAACTTCCTGTAAAATGTTGCAAGTGCAAGTCAAAGCTGGGTGAAGTGATCCATATTTGTTTGATATTTGGAAGTTGGAAGACATTGTATTATTGCATTCGACGATAAAATGTATACGCAAATGTTAGTAAGTTGATTTGTTTTCTTTCAGTTATTGGCTTAGTGACCAACACATACTCAAATAAAAACACAGCAAGAGGAGAAATGTGGTGACCAAGATTCCGCATAAAACATCTTCACAGTCAAACCACTGGACTGTAACAACGGAGGCTATGTTTTTTTTTATTGCATTATTGTATTTGACAATATTTGTTTGACTATATTCAATTCTAGTAGTCTAGTAACCATTTCACAACATCGGAAATGTTTTGGATTTATTTTATTGTTTCAACTCCGATGCGTGTGAAGAGTTACAAAAGAGGGTGGAGAAACTGGGAATCAAACTTTGAGGGATGAACTTCAGAGAGTATCTAAAGAATGTGAGAACCTTAACAATGATTGCTGACATTGACTAATTCACACACATCATTCGTGAATCTGCATAATTTCAACTCAATTTATTTTTAGGAATGCTGACACGTTTAATAGAACCTCGTATTATCCGTCGTATAAAATGTGCGAAGTCACGTGTATTATAAGTATGAATCCGACTATGAACCATTCATTAAAAGTGAATCCATAAAATCAAACGAACATACAAAATTTTAAACCAAGCATTAAAAGTGAATCTATAACATCAACAGCAAAATTTAGAGACATGTGGAGTATTTAGTCTGTATCATCAAGAATATAGACGGCTTCTAATCTATGCAAAAGCAGCAAATCTCAGAAAATTTATCTACCAGTATCCTATCAAGAGAAAGCTTCAAGTTTTTTTTTTTTTTTTTTCAGAGATAGATTTCAAAATTCAAGAAAATACTAATAAATGCAAGTCTAGTATCTGTTTTTTCAAGTCTAACAGGAACTGTTGGGGACAGCTCTCATCAACTCGCGGAGTCTCAGTTCGCCGAACCTTTCTGGTTGATTAGCTACTGTTCTGGTCACGCTCGGCATCGGACGGTGTGGCAGATTCATCAACTGGACTATGCTGCTGTGATCTATCTGATGCAGTAGGGGGGCTTCTCAACATTTTATCAGCTGGTCCATACAGATAGAGAAATTCAATTTACAGTTTAGTAACTTACATAATGGGAAAAAGCTATTGCTAAGCACAGAAACAGTGTTTCACCTGATTCGGTTATCTTTCCTACCATGGTCTTGACTGACTGGATCTCTTTTTGATATGAGTTGACAAGTTTGATCTGCAAGTGTTTAGTCAAATTCCACTGTTAAATACACTTGTCCTTGCAAGAATATAAACGAACTCTGCATTTGAAACAGGGGTCCGAGAAATTTTCATTATGCAAGCTCTTTTGATACTCAATATAAACAAGTTACGCGATCATCACTGGATTTTTTTTTTTCATTGTTGATGGGAACACTAGATTTTTATTGCTATAGTTTGAAAAATAAAATAAAATAAATAAACAGTATGGGACAGACCACTTCACAAGATGCAAGGCCTAAAACGCGATCAGCACTCTCTTGATGCTTCAACAAGAACGGGCGAATGTGTTTCATGTATAACTGTTTGGCTCCCTGCTTGAATGCAAGAAGTTGGTTAGCAAAATAACATTACAGAGTTGAGGCATTGAAGAGACAAATTTTCAACAATAGAACATGTTCAACTTAAACGATTAAATATAGTGTTGTAATTTTGTAAATGACAGCAACAAATCACTCTAGAAGACAATCCTAATTCTAAAAAAATACACTTCCAGAAAATACATAAATGATTTTTAAGTGAATTATTTATTGAAGATTATTTAAATGAGTGGCGGCAAATGCTGCCAATCTCTTGCACACATGCATCGGACCCCCCCCCCCCCCCCCCCCCCCCACCCGCGCACACACAAACGTCATTGTAAAGCCCCCAACCATATTCCGCATCTCCCCCTCCCCAACGTGCACTCCCAATCACCATCTCTCCTCATCCTCATTGCATGAACACAGTTTTCTCAATATAAGGTTTAGGCTTGGAAATCCATCAAGGTTCCGACTTCTGAATGTCACTTGTTTCACTCGAGCTTGGAAACGTGGGTGGAAACTAAAAGGGCAACAAATTGTGGTAGGGTCAAGGGGTAGCCGCGAAAACTGTGAAGTAGGAACTAAACTTCTACTTTCTGATCCAAGTGATGAGAGTTAGCTATTACAGAAAGTGGTGATAGTGTGAGAGAGGAGAGGGTGGATTTAGGGGAAGAGCAAATGCCCAAAGAGATGATTGGGGAATATTTAAACCCTGATCCTATATTTGCAGAAACCAAACATATATTTAACCTTTTAGATATACTTTGAAAAAAATAATCAATATATTGTCGACTCGGTTCAACTTCAACCAGTCTCATACTCACAGGTCAAAGCGAGCTACTTGAGTTGATCCGTGAACAATTTTGCAAGAGATTCAACTCAATTTTGATAACTACAGTTGTAAACTCGTATATTATACAAGTTTAACTTGGAAATTTGAGAACCATGTTTGTGAAAACAAGAGTATTGCAACAAAACGCACTGATATTCTGATAAAATGTTACTGAACTATAATAAATAAATGGGTAGACGCTGAACCTTTCACAGGTACTAAAATCACACATTATTTTATTAAA
The DNA here is from genome assembly GCF_051527215.1 of Medicago sativa. Lineage (NCBI taxonomy): Eukaryota > Viridiplantae > Streptophyta > Magnoliopsida > Fabales > Fabaceae > Medicago > Medicago sativa. The sequence goes on from NC_140753.1 coordinate 10,836,885, forward strand.
ATAGATTTGCAACCAGATATGTGCAGAGTAACGTCATATCAGATTTCTCTGCAAAAATCCAAATGCAACCTAAATGTTTTAGCTACCCCTTTTTGTCTTCTAAATATTTTCCCAGATAGCATTGTCTAAATCACGATGCTTGCAGTTTCACAGAAAGAAAAAGGCAAAGGAGAATGTAATAAAATCTATTTCAGTTAGGCTCAAAACATCATCAAAGAATCAACCTAACTCTGAATGTTTATGAAACTCACATTGGTAGGTGGAAGTTGAAGCCAAACTAGAAATGCAAACTTGACGTGATAGTACATGGGAACCCTGAAAAATTAGGAAAAAAGTAATTTAGTTCAATTGCAAGTCACATAACCAATAATCCGGATGAGAAAATACTATCAACCATATTCAATTGCAAGTCACATAACCAATAATCCCGATGAAAAAATACTATCAACCATATAAGAGATAGAATCTTGTTATCAAGAATGTAGTGCAACATATATTCAGAAGAAAGAAAAAGATTGACTTTTGTAAATTAAAGTGGAACAACACAATACAACCAACTTAAGTAAATTAAACTGGAACAAAACAATACAACCAACTTAAATGGATCAAACTATACCAAGAAATAAGCTTGTCCGTGAATACTTCAATGAGGCTGAATGAGCCGAAGGCTGTAAATATCAAAAGTGGAGAAAAATATATCATGATCATGATAAATATAATAGAATAAGGGTTGCATTTACACACAGTAACAGAGGTTGAATTAAATTATCACAATGGCAGGTGTGAACGTGTTAGAACTGATAACTTTGGGATCTTTAAATCAGATATCAGAATAGAACGTGTTATTGGTTCTGGAAAACAGTTTTCCTGAAGGATAGAAAGTGCAGCTCAGTTTTGTGATGTAATTTCATTAATTGATAAATCAATGGGTTTATTAGACGCATTTGGTTCCTTCATACTTCAATTACAACAGAAAGATGCTCAGGAATAAATGTTTATCAACAACAATTCTAATGACATGCAATTACCAGTATGGAGAACAGAATAATGTATAAAAATGGAGGGAATATAAATTCCCTCCATCTAGAACGAAGAAATAATGAACAGTCAAATATATGTAGAGACAGTGTCGTCAATCGCGGATCATGGAAAATAGCGTTTCATTCAAATTCCGCTATGCTAATGCGCTGTATCGATTATTTGACAACACTTTGTACTAAATAGTAAATCCCAGAACAGTAGCGATTTATTAAAATTCCACTATGACATAGCCTCTATTTGAAAACATTGTGTAGAGATTACTAATATGATCAAGTCCCACTAAAATAAAAGCATCAATGTTATTCTAGCCTAAGCAAGATTTTCACGAAACAGCTCCCCAATTGCTTTTCATTTGTCGCATTGTGAGTGTCATTGTCGTGTCCAGTGTCTGTGTCCGTGCTTCATAGCATGAAGTCATTAGCAAAGTTTCTTTTTTCATCTATATATCAATCTCTATTTCGGGGCCGATAAGGGTTAATGAAATTGAAACCTGCCCAGTAGACAAGACACCTTTGTTGAGCATCTTGATTTTTACTTTCTATTGCCTTGAATGTTGAATATACAGGCAAACCAATTCCCACAGAACAACTACAAAAAAAAAAAATTAAAATATCACCAACTTAGCACTTAAAAAAAGCATTTTTTAACCTTAAAAACAACATTAAAATCATAAATGAAAAATAGGTTACCATGCTGTTCGAATTACAACGTGAGAACCAAGAGGACAAAGAAGTAAACGGAGTCCAACCTGCATCAAATAGTTGAGTCCAACCCTAAATTGCGTAATTATTTGATATAAGAAGGAAATTAAGACTAAGAAGCTTTAAAATTGGGGAATTTGGTTGTGCCCTAGAAATTAAGAACAAGATCATAGTAATAGGAATATAAAATATGCGGAATTAAAATTCAAAACCTAGTTGAAGAATAATTAATGGTGGAAATACAAATAAATCTGAGAAAAAGGAGAAGAATGAATGGGAACCTCGCTTGCTATGTTTGATCCGAGGAGAGGGAGAGCCATTCTAAAGTTTCAAAGCGCAGAGGATCATTGTCTTCTTTCTTTTCCGACATTTATTGTCTATTTATATTGTCCATTTTTTTTTAAGTTTACGGTACAAAATTAAGGTTTAAACTTTAATGTGTAATTCATGTCCCACTCAATTAAACTCGATAAAAAAAAATTTAAAAAAAAATTGTGTTAATCCTCTTGTTTTAGGGATAGAATTGTAGTAATATTGTCAACTTAGCTCAGTTGGTAGGGACATTGCATAATTTATGCTGGGGTTGGGGTTCGAACCCCGAACACTTAACTTCTCCACGTTTAATTGTGTGAGCTCCAGTTACTAGGCTACTAGACCAAAAAAAAAAAAAAAATTGTAGTATCATTGGTCAGGAAAAGTAAGGTCTAGAAAATAATTGTTTGACTCATCAATGGGTGAATGAATTTTTTTTTTAAAGTTTATTAATCACTTAAGTTCAATCGTTTATCCTTAAAACTATTACTTTTTCCACCCTCTTAAGTTCTAGCGAGCCCTGTAAATTTACAAAAAAGGCCGTTGGATTTCATAATTCGGATTTAATTTCCCAGAAATTTCCAAAGTATATAATACGGAAATCTCTTTTACCAGAATTTCAACACTCTTTGCTTTATTTTATATTATTTAGATGCCAAATTCATAAAATAAATGCAAATATAAACACAAATATACGAACAAAAATAATACACAAAATCTCATTTTATTAATATAATTGATACGTTTACAATAAAGTTGAAACTTAAAGCTTATTACATTGAATTATTAAAACACCTAAAGCTAATGGGGTAAAACTAAATCTGCAGCACTAGAATTATTAATATAATCTCCACCTAAACCTAAAGCTTATTACTAGTAGAAGATGGATGGGGATGGGGAGGGGAAGGAGAAAGAGATGTTGGGGGGTTGGGGAGGGGAAAGAGATTTTCGGGGGGTGGGGGGGGGGGGGGGGGGGGGGGGGGGGGGGGTAGGCTATTAGGGTAAGGTTTGTTTCCAGGGCGAAAGAGACCTTGATGGTCAACCTTGCACCGAAACAGACCAACATGACACCCAAACAAACCGTGCTTCTTTGCAGCGTGGTGCCTTCCCCATTGTTCGTTCATATAATCTCTGAGTTTCCAAAGAGACCTATTTTTATGAAAGGCCGACGATGGAGACACGTTGTGCATAGAAGGAAGATGAGGAGAGAGTGTGAGAAATGTGAAAGTTTTGGAGGCTATTTATAGGGAGAAAAAAAAAACATGCCTAGATTATAACTCCCCATTATGTTGGTCAAAAAACGTGTTCAAATGGGTTTTACCAGCCATTAATGCTGGTAAAAACTTTTGAAAACATGTTTCTTCTGGTGCAGACCACTGTCCAAAAGAAACATACACAGTTCGAATTATATAATCCAGAAAACCTCCCATGGTTTCCGAATTATGCAATCTGAATTTTTACGATGTTGGGCCAAATTGAAGGATCTGTGGGGTGAGGGACATTTCAGATTATACAATCTGAAACATGTTTTTTTTTATGTGGTCCACATTGCACCGACAGTTTCTGTGGTCCAGGACGCCCAGGGACCTCTATAAATAGGTGTCCCTGTGTTCATAACTAGAAACCACACACACAAAAAAAAAATGAAAAACTTTGTCTTTGATCTGAACACCAATCTAGCTGCAGTTTACTACAACGAGGGGAAGCCACCCCATCTATTCAGGATTCGCAATGATGTCATCCTACCACCCATCTAGGTTTGAATTTATCGAGTTCCTGACGGGTGATACTTTTTTGCTCAGCCCTGATAAGACGTGTATTAGATGATAAGCCTTCACCTGGACAAGTGTCCCTAAGGGACATGTGTTACCATATGAGAGGTACTGCAACATCAGATCAGATTGCACGATCATGATCAGTTGATCCAGCCATTATCTAATAGAATTTAGGATGTATCCATTGTATGAACTTGGTTGACTTAAGGTCTCGAATTAGGCTCGGGCCTAATCTGAATTAAGTCTTGGCCCAATCCAAAACGGATAAGGGGTGTACATTTTTGCACTGTGTCAATTAACATAAATAAGGGGTACGAATAACATAACATTTAAGTGTTGATATTTGTATTTTAAAAAAAAAAGTGTTGATATTTGTATCCGGTAATAATAAAAAATGTAGATTTGGAAGTATTTTTTGGTTACGTGACAACGGCTCTTATTCTGTCTTTCAAAAAAAAAAAAAAATTGCTCCTATTCTGCTTAACCTAGTTGCGTACCTGGAGTAATTTGAAATGTGCACTTTATTTTGCATCTACATCAAATCACACAAATAACAATCCCTAAAAATAATATGCATGCATAAAATAAAAAATATTATATTATCACATGATAATACAATTAATTTTAACCATCAACTTAACTAAGTTCATAAGAGACATTGCATAATATATACAAAAATCAGAATTTGAACTTCGTTTTTTGCTTGGTTATGACTGTTGTTTTCCTGTAGACCGCACCGGTAGAGGCGGGGGTCTTGCTTTATTTTGGCGTAACTCTTTACATTGCAAACTTGTTGATTTTTCTAGCAACCATATTACTGTTGAAATTATTGATAGTGTTCTTGGTGTATGGAGACTTACTGGTTATTATGGCTATCCTAATGGAGGTCGTAGAACAGCCGCTTGGAATTTTCTTCGACAATTATCTAACCAATTTACAGGTCCCTGGTGCATTTTCGGAGATTTCAACGATATTCTTGTGTAAACAATTTAATTATCAAGATCGAGTTATTATATGAAATTAGAACACACTTACTTGGAAACCATGGTGACCGGATTCGCCGAGATTGAAGACATAGTCTTCCTTTGCCTTTCACATGCTCCAAACTTAGGGTTTTCAATGGGGCAAACCACTAATGAGCAGAATAGTCAAAGTGATGGCAAAGGGGACCTAGCCTTTCTATTTATAACCGTGCAACCCTAGGCACCACCCATCATGGGCCTAACGTTTGGGCCTACACTATGTTTCTACACAAATCAGATTAAGTGCCCAAAAGCCCATTATTAATTGATCACTTTTATTAGGGCCTAAGCATCATCAAATGGATCACAACATCAGTCCGTTTTTATTAAAACCAAAACCAACAATTGATTGTAGCCCACCAAATATTAGAAGAAATTCTAACATTCTCCCACTTGGGCAAAATCAATTGTGTATTTTAAAAATAAAATAAAAATAAAAATTTAAAAAATAATTTTTGAAAACGACTCTCGGACTGATAACAAACTTCCTAACGTGGCCACTACATGATCCCATGATGCAACACTTAATAAAGACTCCGTCCAACTAAGAACTGAATGATATCGAATCATGGCGGTAGTTATATCCTTAATTGATACAACACCTTCCATGGTTACAAATATCACTAATTCCGTCGACTAGTCATCTGTGTAGAGTGTAGCAAGAAATGATATGTCAACGTGATCATCGACCATACTATCATTTTCATTGTCGGTCCTCAGTTTCTCTCAATGCCTTAAAGCCAGAGAAATTATGTGATTTCTCTCAAATGCTTAAAGCCAAAGAAATTATGCGATTTCTCTCAAATGCCTTAAAGCCAAAGAAATTATGTGATTTCTCTCAAATGCCTTAAAGCCAGAGAAATTATGTGGTCCACGGAAAACCACATTGTCTTAGCTCCAAAATAGTGTCAATCACCGGCATAGTGATCCCAACGACACTGAGCTCTAATTTTCACACATAATACATCAGCTCCAAAATAATGTTAACAGCTGGCATAAAGATCCTGTCAACATTGAGCTCAAATTTTTCACATGTAATGCCTCAGCTCCAAAATAGTGTCGATCACCGGCATAGTGATCCCTTCAACACTGAGCTATAATTTTTCACATTTGATATTTGATATATACAAGAATTCATCTCATCATCAATAATTAAATTGAATGGAAATTCACATCAATATATCACAGAAAATAAGTGAAAGAAAAATTCATCATCAAATGCATCAAAAGAATTCACAGTATTCATGTTATTCAAAATGACGCTTGAAAACAATGAACCTAAGTCATTTGGTTAAAAGAACAATTAATGTCAAAGTTAGGGAGCCAACCAATGTAATAAATAATTTATTACCATAAAATATAGGAGTTGGGAGCCACTAATTTCAATTTCGACAATTTCTAAGGGTTCAGAAATGCTAGTTGTAACCTTTGATTTTAGTAAATTTGCTTCTAATGTAATCTACACAAGTACCTGGATCATCAAACATTAAGAAAGGTAGAATATTTACTTTGATTAATTTCTCAGCCCTTTCCCCAATGAATATGATCCAAGTGCTTATGTCATGAAGTAAAGGATGTCTTCCTCAACATTAGACTTTATAGCAACAAAAGTTTTGACAACGAAAGATGAAGCAATGTTATGTGAAGTCAAAAACAACTTATATCTACTAGAGACCGTTTATATAGATGAACAAAGGATGAAGCAAGGTTATGTGAGTTTAATCCCAAACTTTAGTTTTCTACCTCCAAGAGTAAAACTAAAACAAAGTTGCTCCAACAAAGAAAAACAAACAAGATTCATCCTAAATGAAGGTAAGGGAAAAATATTTTTCAAAACAAGTTCAAAACTAGAATGTTAAATCATGGTGACAACTCCCACTGACTTCACAATTACTCCTAGATCATATTAATCTGAAATTAAGTTGACATCTCCCACTGACTTCACATTTACTCCTAAATTACAACATTGTTATATTTTCACGTCCAATAACTTTTCATTAGACACATGGAGACCAATATGGTAAGGTACTTTAACTTGTGAGTCATCTCCCACTTACCAAAAGGTTATTTCAGTTCATGCATGTTCTCCTAGAGGCAACTTCAAATCTTACTTCCATTTCTTACAGTTTGACTCGGTTAAGATCTCGATGGAAGCAAAACAATCATTCATTGATAAGGGAAAAAAATGAATGAATTAAAATATGTCATAAGACAAGATATAGCTTAAAATAAACAAGTTATTATAACGAGGCCAATATAATTGTACAATCACCTTTGGGCAGAATGCACAAACCAAGGTCAAAACCTTAGCCAAAACCTCAAATGAGTTAATCAATGAGGATACATTGAACTTGGGAAATTGTCACCTTTGGGCAGACAAATTCTTTGGTTCGACATATACTCCAATAACGCCATCTTGTATAAGTTAATCAATAAGCATGCATAATAAAAGCACAATAATTATCCATTGAGGAAATATATGAGACAAAACATGAATGCATTAAAATATATCAATTGACAAGATATAGCTCAAAATAAACAAGCTATCATAATGAGGCCAATATAATTGTACAATCACCTTTGGGCAGAATGTACAAACTAAGGTTATAACCCCAGTCAAAACCTCAGGTAAGTTAATCAATGAGCATGTATTGAATTCAGAAATTTGTCACCTTTGTGCAGACAAATTCCTTAGTTCAAAACATTCTCCAATAACTTATCCCAAATAAATTTTTAATTGTAAAATGCAATAACCACCTTTGGGCAGGAAACTACATGTTACGATTAAAAACATTCCTCAAGCTACAAAAAGAAATTTCATCAATCAATCAATAAAGGTGGTCCCACTTTGGTGGTAACTACCTATATTAACGCAAGAAATTCTTTTTGCATAGGAATCAACAACTCTTGTCAAAATACGACATAGAAAAAAAATATGCATTATTTAAATGCATCTAAACTGGTCAATATCGTCTCAATTTGCATTCATCATAATTTTGTTTGATACAATGCGGTAGAAAAGTACGTTAAAAGCACATAAAAGAAAATCAACATGTAATCATGTGCTATCTTTTGGAAGAGTAACTATTACCGCTAAACTCATAATCTCATCAACAAGTAAATATTTAAATCAATTACCAACGCAGCGGAAATATTTGAGACTTAAATTTCACCACCATTGAGGATAAAAGACAAAATAGTCATAAAAAAAATATTTAAGAAAAAACTATAAGAAAGACTCTCATAATACATCAATAAAATACAAGGATAACAGTTTTTGATTGCCTTCAGAATTGCTCGAAAATTATCTTTTATGATATTCCACAATTGAGCATTCAAATAAGAACAAGGCAACATATAATTTAATAATTATAAAATCATATACATTGATATTTGGTGTTATGATTGATAAAATTGAGTGTAAATAATTTCACAAATACAACACTTTAATAGAATAATTCACTTCTTATAAAAGAGAATTTCACAAATAATATTTTAGACTCATCCTTGGGAATATATATCTCACAATTTTTTTTTTTTTTACATATTTCACAAAATAAAATTTATTCCCATAAATAAAAAATGTGAAAACAATGTTTGGAAATTATTTCCAATCAAATTACTCAATTTTAAAAACAAATCAATCCACCAAAATCAAATCAAATCCTTTTGAAAATGCAAAATTTGATCCATAAAATATTAATCATGGTGTTTCCTTCCGGATTTGAGATAAAATAAAATTATGCATGATGGAATATTCATATAATAATCATGCCAATATTTATACACATTAGATGCACATACACAATGAATCACAATACGTGAAATTTGTTTCAAAAAACGCAAACCTTGTGGCAACAAAAAACAAATGTAAAATCAATTTGCAGTGACAAATACAACATCAAAAAGAGTAGCACAAAAATACATGATTTTAATTTGAACATGACTACTCAAAATTGTTTTTGGATCCACACATGCAATTGTAATTCAATCATGATAAACATAGTCTTAAAACAATTCAACCTATGAATAAACCAAATCTCAAATCCACTTCATTTTAATAGAGTACAAATGATAGCCATGCATAAACGAAACTATCCATAAACTTAACACAAAGAGTCACACAAAATTGGATCAATTTACCAATTTCACACGTATTAATACATAAACGGCACATATAAAAATAATATAATAATTGAGCAAACAATTATTAAACACAAACTATCATTCATATAAATTAAGAAAATTTATCATAATTCCACAAAGATAGCAATCATAACATTTGTTCAAGTAATTATTTTGATTGAAAATATTTTGTCGAATAATCAAAGGTCAAGCACATACAATAGGAAATATTTAATTTTCCTATCAGCCATATGGTTTTGAAAATTAAAATAATTTCAATGATTCAAATTGAATACTAACAAACAAATTTTTTAATTCAAAGCTTCAGATTGTATGCAAATTCTTGAAAATAAAGTTGAACCTTTTAAACAAATATGCAAATTCACCATGAAATACAGACCATATATATAAATATATCAGCCCAAAAAAATACTAAGGTGAAAAGAATATCAAATTCCAAGATATGACATCGATATTAAAAGAAAAATGATCCTAAATAAAAAGGATTTAATTCTAAATCTTTAAAAACAAATGACTCAAAAATTAATCGATATCCATATGCACTTTAGGAACTTGAATTGAAATCTACGATGAAAAAAAAATATATCTCTTTTCCGGTCACTTTTATAAAGTAAACCAATTATCCACAAAAATATCAAAACAGTTTCAAACAAAACACAATTAATGTGATTTTGATCAATAATTTATCGAGAAAAAAAAAAGTTTATGTATTACACATACCAAACAATTTCAATCAACAAGTCTCGAATACAAAGAAAGTGGAGCAAATATATCAACTGAAAAGGTTATTTGCATAAACATTGAAAAAAAAAAAATCTTTCTTTGTATGAATAATTGTTTTCACTCCTTTCGTGACCAAATCAACTAACTATCAGAGAAAAAGCTTTGAATAATATGCAACAACCATGCATCGATCCATATATGTAATAATTATATAAAAAAACTTTATTGAAACAAGATTTGAATATATGAAGTGCACCGCTCAAAAGCAGTAAAAAAAAAATCAACATTAATTCACATGGAATTTGAGATCAAACGGCATCCCATATATAAAATTAAAAAATCGCAGCATGCAGCATAAAAAATAAGAAAGAAGAGATCAATCCCCGAAAATTGATTAGGTGCGATACATATATGAACCGAAAATGACATGATCATTCTCCGGAAAACAAAACCGAACCGAAGAAACTTCACGGTAGAAAGGAAAAATAAATTAACCTTATGTTTGCCGAAAACCCAAATTAAATATCACAACCGAAAGATAAAATTTGGAATTAGGGTTCTAAATCATATAATATTAGGCTCTGATACCACATGTAAACAATTTAATTATCAAGATCGAGTTATTATATGAAATTAGAACACACTTACTTGGAAACCATGGTGACCGGATTCGCCGAGATTGAAGACATAGTCTTCCTTTGCCTTTCACATGCTCCAAACTTAGGGTTTTCAATGGGGCAAACCACTAATGAGCAGAATAGTCAAAGTGATGGCAAAGGGGACCTAGCCTTTCTATTTATAACCGTGCAACCCTAGGCACCACCCATCATGGGCCTAACGTTTGGGCCTACACTATGTTTCTACACAAATCAGATTAAGTGCCCAAAAGCCCATTATTAATTGATCACTTTTATTAGGGCCTAAGCATCATCAAATGGATCACAACATCAGTCCGTTTTTATTAAAACCAAAACCAACAATTGATTGTAGCCCACCAAATATTAGAAGAAATTCTAACATCTTGATGCTAGCGAAAAAAGGGGGCGCACCATTAGACCAACGTGGCTTATCAATGGTTTTCGTCAAGCTGTTATTGATTCAGGTTTGTCTGATGTCCCAACTGTTGGTTATCCGTTTACTTGGTTCAAAAGTCTTGGTACTCCACGTGCCGTCGAAGAAAAATTAGACCGTGCTCTTGCAAATAATATGTGGTTTAATATTTTTCCGAATGCTATTGTTGAAACTTTAGTGGCACCTGCTTCTGATCACTATCCTATTTATGTTAATGTTGCTCCCACACCACGGCCTTGCGTATCTAAACATCGATTTAGGTATGAAAATGCATGGTATCTTGAACCAGGTTTTAAGGAACTTGTTACTAACTCGTGGCAGGAAAATCCCAACCATGATCTTATTATGAGGCTATCTGCATGCGCAGACGACATGTCAGTTTGGAGAAAATCTCATTGTCACAAATTAAAAATTGATATTGAGGATTGTCGAAAACAATTGCAGGAGACTCGTGTCGGTTCCACTGGTGAGGATCAAACTCGCATGTTTGAATTACGGAAACGTATGCAGCGGTTGCTGGCCCAAGAGGAGGCATATTGGCGACAACGTGCAAAGACGCATTGATATAAAGATGGTGACCGAAATACCAAGTTTTTCCACGCATCGGCTACAACTCGAAAAAAAGGTAAATCGAATAACCTCTCTTGATGATGATGCTGGTAACAAATTTACTAATGAGCAAGATATGCAAAATGTTGCAAGAAATTATTTTGTAAATATTTTTCAGCAACAACGTAGTGATTTCTCCGCAGTTATTGATGTTATTAACCCGTCTGTATCTGATAATGACAACTCCATACTCACGGCTGCCTTCACCAAGGCCGAATTTAAGGATGCAATTTTCTCTATGCATCCGGACAAGTGTTCAGGTCCTGATGGGTACAATCCGGGTTTTTACCAGCATTTTTGGAACTTATGTAGTGATGATATATTTAAAGAGTGTTGTGGTTGGCTTGACACGGGTCAATTCCCCCTGACTTAAATTTTACTAACATTGCACTTATTCCAAAAGGTTCTAAGCAGGTAAACATGAAAGATTGGCGGCCTATCGCACTTTGCAACGTGCTCTACAAAATTATCTCAAAAGTGCTAGCAAATAGGCTGAAAAAAGTGTTGCCTCAATGTATCTCTGACAACCAGTCTGCTTTTATCCCGGGACGCTCTATACTCGATAACGCTATGGTTGCAATTGAGGTGTTACATTTCATGAAAGCCAAGACGCGAGGGGAGGATAGGTATGTCGCTCTAAAACTTGATATTAGTAAAGCATATGATCGTATGAATTGGAATTACTTGAGGGCTGTTTTGTATAAAATGGGTTTCAATTCACGTTGGATTCACTGGATGTGTATGTGTGTTGAATCAGTAGACTACTCTGTACTTGTTAATGGTAACCAGGTTGGTCCTATTATTCCCGGCCGCGGCCTCCGACAAGGGGACCCTCTGTCTCCTTATTTGTTTATTATTTGTGCAGAAGGTTTATCCGCGCTCATTAGGGATGCCGAGACAAAAGGTATTCTCACAGGTACAAAAGTGTGTCGTTATGCTCCATCTGTTTCACATCTTCTGTTCGCTGATGATTGTTTTCTATTTTTCAAAGCTGTTGAGGATCAAATTCATGTCATGAAAAATATTTTGTCCACTTATGAATTAGCTTCTGGTCAAACGATCAGTCTACCTAAGTCGGAAATTTATTGTAGTCGTAATGTCCCTGATGCTCTCAAAACTAATATTACAGATATTCTCGGCGTTCAAATTGTGTTGGGCACAGGTAAATATTTGGGTTTACCTTCTATGATAGGGCGAGACCGCAATGCTACTTTTGCTTATATAAAGGATCGAGTCTGGCAAAAAATTAACTCTTGGAGTGGAAAATGTCTTTCCAAAGCCGGTCGCGAGGTAATGATAAAATCTGTTTTGCAGGCTATTCCTTCTTATGTGATGAGTGTCTTTCATCTCCCCAACACTTTATTAGACTCAATTGAAAAGATGATGAACTCTTTCTGGTGGGGCCATGGTAAAACGTCACAAAGAGGAATCCATTGGATGAATTGGGAGAAACTTTCAACACCAAAACTACATGGAGGTATGGGTTTCAAAGACCTATCTACCTTTAATCTATCTATGTTGGGTAAATAGGGATGGAAGTTTATCACTGAACTGGACTCACTGGTTGCTCGCATTTTTAAGGCCCGTTACTTCCCGACTGGGTCCTTTCTCACGGCAACAGTGGGACATAACCCCAGCTACGTTTGGTGCAGCATTATGCGCGCTAGATTCCTTGTGCGTGGGGGTGCTAGGTGGAGTATAGGTTCTGGTGCAAATATTTCTATTCTAAATGAACCTTGGTTGTCAAATGGGGAGGTTATTAGAAGCGATATTCAGGGCGCTCACTTTGTTCAAAATTTTACTGTTAATAGTCTGATGAATTTATATGATAAAAGTTGGAATGAACAGGTGGTTAGACAGGTTTTTAGCGAGGATATTGCAGATAAAATACTCCATACATCTCTTATTTCTCAGGTAGAAGAGGATCGCATAATTTGGAAAGCAGAAAGGAACGGATGTTACTCTGTTAGGAGTGCTTATCGGTTATGTGTCTCAGAGTTAATCGACTCCTCTTATAACTGGTGTCCGGGACACTGGTCCGGCATTTGGATCCTCAAGGTTCCTCCAAAGGTCAAGAATTTAATATGGCGTATGTGTCGTGGGTGTCTGCCGACACGTGTCCGGTTGTTAGATAAAGGAGTTAATTGCCCGACAAATTGCGCTAGTTGTATTTCTGATCATGAAGATCTTATGCATGTTTTCTTTGATTGTCCTTTTGCCATACAGGTTTGGAATAGAACGGGTCTTTGGGGCTCGGTACAGCATGCAAAGTCCGTCACTGACTCAGCCATGTTTGCTATTTTTCATTTGTTAGAAAACTTATCTGTTGATTTGACACAGCGCCTGGCATCTGTTTTGTGGAGTTTATGGAAACACCGTAATCTGAGAGTATGGGAAGACGTTACAGAAACAAGCGCCACGGTAGTCGAGCGTGCCAGGCATTTGGTTGAAGACTGGCAGTTGGCGAATGCACCAGCCATTCTAGCATCAGGTTCGACTCATCAACAAGCCATGGTTTCCTCCTCTCACCAACATCGAATTACATGGCAGCCTCCTGGGGTAGGTCGTTATAAATGTAACGTTGATGCAGCTTTCTCTTCTCACGTCAACCGTACAAGTATCGGTATTTGTGTTCGGGATGCAGAAGGTACGTTTGTGTTGGCTAAAGCTTTTACATATCCTTGCAATGTTCCGGTGGATGTAGGTGAAGCCTTAGGGTTGCATTCTGCTGTACAATGGTTGAGTGACATGCAGTTTGATAATGTGGATTTTGAAACAGACTCAAAGTTGACAGCTGATGCTTTCCTTTCTAGCAGGAACGACTTGTCCGAATTTGGTTGTATTATCTCTTCCTGTCGTTTGCTGTTCCGTAATTTCTTTTCTAACTCTAGGGTGGAGTTTGTTAGGCGACAAGCCAACGCGGTTGCTCATGCTCTTGCAAGAGAAGCCACGTCTTTAGCTAGTCCCGCCGTTTATTTTGATATACCCGATTGTATTGAATCTCTTATCATTAATGAAATGCTATAAGCATGTTTACCTCAAAAAAAAAAAAAATTGAACTTCAGAAATTTCACTTATTCACTTTAAAATGAATTTCTAGTCACTATGTTAATCACAACAGTTTCTTTATCATCCATTGTGACCACATCTGATTCGAAATATTAATTTTTATAGTTGCATGCAGAAGATATCAAGTTCAGACAAAAAATTTATAACAATTTTGCATGTCTAATTTTTTTTCTTCATATGGCACGTGTCCTAATCATTTTATCTAAATAACAAAATATTGACCTTGTCTATTACAAATATTGATATAGCTAATCAGGATCTGATATAGGTTAGACTATTGACCTCCGCTAGTTAACCTTGCTTATTTTTGTTAGGAAAGTCAAGGGGAAAGTCTAAAGCAATAATAGACAAATTCCTCCTTTCTGGATTAGTGCGTATTGCGCTAATCTTGCTTAATAATATTTTCCGTTTAAAAAAAAAAATAAACAAATTTTTTAAGACCATAAAACTTTGTATCACATGTCCATCCAAAATCTTAATTCGTTAATAATATAAGTCAGAATGATGACTTTAGTAGAACAACTTTTAGTCTATCCTAGGATAGAGGAATGTGAACCTCTAGTTTAAGCTAAAGGTCTAAAGTGTAAAAAATAAAAGAGATAAAAGATTGAGTTTCAAACTCAGATGCAAAAATACGAACATAACAATTGTATCATCTAAAAATATATCGTACCACCAAAGATTAAAATACATCAATAAAGGTTAGATCTAACGTAATATGGTGAACAAGAGTTTGAGTTTTAACTAGATGATGTGTTCATATTTAATCTTCAACAATATCTCAAATAAGATTAGAGAAAATCCATTAAAAAAACTCAAATTTAAAAATATATCTATATAATATTATGTTACTAAAAATATATTGGAGCTTATGTGAGTTATATTTTGAAATTCAGTTTCAAAATAAAAAGGTAAAACTCACTAATCTGACAATAACATATTTCATACTGATCCCACTCACTCATTCTCATCCGTTTGGAATTCACTTGCACACACACACATATTGTACCTACTAAACTGCCACCTGTTCAAGCTATTAACGTGTCCAAAAAACAAGACATGCAGCCTTAAAAAATGCTAGTCACCACCGCTCTATATATTATAGACACCTTTGCTAAGTGCAAAATCACTTCAATAGGTCTATCCAACTTTTCCACTCTCACTCTTTTGATAATGGAGACTCAAAAATGTTTCGTAGCTTCCAAATTTTCGTCCTTGTTGATTTTCTTCCTTATTATCACTTTCTTGTGTGAATTAAATGCATTATCAAGCGATGAGCACAGTGTGAAAGCTCACAAGGGACCTGTGGTGGAGAGGGGTCAAAGGAAGACATTGTTTGAGACTGAATATGGAGAGATCTCTGCCACTGATGTCAAAGATGGACATAACACACAACACTATCATATTGAGTTCTTTACATTGGAACCTAACACTGTGTTTCTTCCTGTGCTTCTACGTGCAGCTATGGTCTTTTATGTTCATACAGGTATCCTTGGAATTTATAAAATTATTTTAACTGAGGAAATTTACTATAACACTTTGTTATTTCACTTGTTAAATATATTTCAGCATATATAGTGTAGTGAGATATTATTAAATGTTTATATATTTTTATTCATTTATTGTAATTGTTTCTAGTCGATTCAGCAATGTCACGTGACATTATCATATGTAACTTTACATCACCGATAAAAAATAGAGTTTTACTGACGAGTGCCCAATGACCCTCTTTAATGATTCTAAATTAAGAAGTTTTTTATTAAAAAAATTTAATAGTTCAATTTCTGATACATTGAATATACAAGTTTTCATAAAAATTTACTATCTAAAATCGTCTTAGAGTATCTACTAGCATTTTCCTTAAAAATAACGCGTCATAATCATAAAACTTTGTATAACAGCGACTAAAATGCTGGATTTAAAAATAGAGGACTAGTCTCTCTAAAGCCTAAGATCATAGGAAGCCCGGATACTTTAAAATAGAGACATATCTGTATCTGATACGTATCAGATATACTTCACGTATACTCGCGGATACGTACCCACGAAGTATCAAAATTAATTTTTTTAATTTTTAATTTTTTTTTATCGAACACTTATAGGATACTCCACATATACACAAGGATACTTATACTATACTTCAAAGATACGTATTCTATAAAAGATGAAGAGTAAAAAAGTGAGAAGGTTGTGAAAATTTAGTGGAATGTTATATGATTCAATTTTATAAGAAAACTTTGCATATTTTTTATTTTGATCACATGTATTATTTTTAAAAAATTGTGACTTCTATAATAATATAATAAGGGAAATGTTAATTTGTGCCCTTGGGGCATAAGTTAAGGAGTTTAAAAAGGAAATTAAAAATAAATTTTATATTGAAAATATAACTTTTGCAATTTTTAAGACATTGAATGCGCAAGTTCCAAGAAAAACTTTCTATATTTGCCTTCTTAACTTATGCTCCAAGGGCACAAGTTAACATGACCTATATAATAATGAAGAGTAATCAATGTTGATTTTCTTCAAGTATTTTGCACCGTATCACGTATCCAGGCTTCATAGTAAGATCACTATTCTTAGGCTAGACACCTTCACCTAGTTCAAATTTAGGACCTTGCAGTTGTACAGTTGTGTGTTTCATGTAGTCTTTACCACTTCATGTAGGACAACAAAAAATGGAGGACTAAAATTTGGATTCCCTTAAGAAAAGGGACCACTCCTAATTTTGAGTACTGTTGACACTTCAGATTCATTAAACTCTTATTATCTCTAATGACTTAGAAATTAGTACACATTAAACAGCTTTTCAACCAAAAATCTCAAAAATTATTATACCCTCCGGTCACTAATATAAGCAAAAATCCACTTTTTAGATACATTCAATTAATGATGTATATGACATATAATAAAGACTATATACATCATTAATTGAATGTATCTAAAAATTGGATTTTTGCTTATATTAGTGACCGGTATATACATCATTAATTGAATGTATCTAAAAATTGGATTTTTGCTTATATTAGTGACCGGAGGGTGTACATGTTAGTTCCTATGCATTGTTTTTATAAAACTTATGCTACCATATATGATTGAATTCCTTTTTGCACTTCATCTCAAAAACAAATTGCAACTTAATGGGGTTTCAGGCAGTGGAAAATTGAGTTGGGCAAATGAAGATGGTACTAGCACAATCGATATACGTGAAGGAGATGTAGGAAGCCTCACAGAAGGATCTGTTTTCTATATACACAACAACTTGGATGCACAAAGGAAGAAACTAAGGATTTATGCAATGTTTACCAATACTGATGATAGCACTTTTGTAAGCTTCTTGCACGTGTATTATTTTCTTAAATTGAAGTTTCAAAGCCTTGTTTGTTTGCAATTGTTTATGTTAACAAAAAATGCAGGATCCATCAATTGGTGCTTACTCAAGAATCAATGAACTAGTCAAAGGTTTTGATAAGAAAATCATCCAAGCAGCTTTTAAGGTATATAATATGTTCATTCACAATGTGTGAAACAATAAATGTATATTTGGTTCCACTTTGAGGCAAAATTGTTTTTAGAGCGATTTTGACATGTTTGGATATTCTCTAGTAATATTAAATTTATTTTGTTCTAACTTGAAGTTAAAATTTGGAAATTTTGTATCTACAATTGATTTTCGTCTTCAATATATTGTTTTACACTTCAACACACTTGTACATTTGTTCCAAGATAAATCACTTAACATCATTCAATTCAATAAACTTCGATTATTTCTTTTGAAGGTGCCTGAAGATTTGATTGAGGCAATCACAAACAAGACTGAGACACCACCTATAGTGCATGCAGTTTCAGAGAAGAAACATAGCACTGTCAAGGAATTGGAGGCTTCATTTCTTAAATACTTTACCGGCATTCAATACAACTCCAAGAAGCTGAAAACATACAACATCTTTGATAGTGACCATGACTTCGAAAATTGTTATGGTTGGACCTCAACAGTCACCAAAAAGCAACTAAAACGATTGAAGAGTAACAACATTGGATTTCTCATGGTGAATTTGACCAGGGTCAGTGACCATATCATAACTTCATTATTAGTTAAAGTTATAACTTTATAATGTATTGTATGTTTGTGGTATATATTTATAATAAAGTTATATTGATATAAATTTGTTTTGTGAAAGGCATCAATGTTGGGGCCACATTGGAATCCATTGGCAACAGAAGTAGCAGTGGTGTTGGAAGGAGAAGGAATGGTAAGAGTGGTATGTGGAAGCAACAATGATGATAAATGCAAAAACAAGAGGTTTAGAGTTCAGCAAGGAGATGTTTTTGTGGTGCCTAGGTTTCATCCAATGGCTCAAATGTCATTTGTTAATCAGCCACTTGTTTTTATGGGATTCAGCACTGCTGCAAAGAAAAATCATCCTCAGTTTTTGGCTGGTAAAGAATCGGTGCTACAAATTCTAGACAAAAAGATAGTTGCTGCCTCTTTAGGTGTAAGCAATACAACGGTCGACAAGCTTTTGGAGAAACCGGATGATTCAATCATTTTCGAGTGTAATTCTTGTGCGGAGGAAGAGGAAAGGTTGATGGAGGAAGAAAAGGAGAAGGGAAAGGAGGAGGAGGAGGAGGAAAAAGAGGAAGATGAAAAGAGAGAGAAAGAAGAAAGGAAGAGGGAAAGAGAGAGAAAAAGAGAAGAAGAGGAGGAAGTTAGAAGAAGGGAGGAAGAAAGGAAAAGAGAGGAAGAAGCAGCTAGAAGACAACAAGAAGAGAGGGAAAGGAAGAGGAGAGAGGAGGAGGCAAGGAGGGAACAAGAAGAAAAGGAGAGAGAGAAGGAAGGTGAGAGAGAAAAGGAAAGAGAAGAAGAAGCAGAGAGGGAGGAAGAAGCAGCTAGAAGGCAACAAGAGGAGAGGGAAAGGAAAGAGGAGGCAGCTAGGAGAGAAAGGGAGAGGGAAAAAGAGGAAGCTATGAGAGAAATGGAAGAGGAAGCTAGAAGGCAACAAGAGAAGAGGGAAAGGGAAGAGGAGGAAGCTAGGAGAGAAAGGGAAAGAAAAAGAAGAGAAGAGGAAGTCGAGAGGGAGAAAGAAAGGAAAAGGCAAGAGGCAGAGAGTGAGGAAGAAGCTGCTAGAAGGCAACAGGAGGAGAGGGAAAGAAAACGAGAAGAGAGGGAAGAAGCTAGGAGAGAGGAAGGGAGGAGAAGAAAAGAAAGAGAAGAAAGAGGGCAAGAAGGGAGAAGTGAAGAACAAGAAGAAGCAGAGGGGGAGGAAGAAGCAGCAAGAAGACAACAAGAGAAGAGAGAAAGGAGGAGAGAAAAGGGTGAAGCTAGGACTGAGGAAGAAAGGAGGGAAAGAGAAGGGCGCGAAGAAGAGGGCGAGACCGAGAGCGAGTCAAAAGGAGGATGGAGGCAACCGAAGAGGGGAGACAGGGGAAGAAGAAGCAGAGGAGAAACAGAATGGGAAGAAGAAGAAGCAGCCAGAAGACAGCAAGAAGAAAGGGAGAGGAGAAGAAAACAAGGCGGTTGGAGCAGCTTTGAAGGAAGGAGAGTTCTGAAGATGCCTAGGAGTGTGTGATTTGTGTCTTAACTTTCAAGAGGGTTCACTACTTGTATGTTGTGTATTAAAATAATAAGTTGTTTTTTATGCATATGTTTCTATGTTTTCTGCTTGTTTGGTACAGAAGTTGAAGGTTTATGTTTCATGAAGTTTGCTTAGCACTAATGTAGCTGGTATTAATTAGAATAAGAACTACTGTTAGGCACTCATGTGTATTTTAATAAGAACCTTCAATCTTCAATCTTTTTGTTATGCTATGTAATCTCTGTTCTCTGCTAGCTTGTAACAAAGTTGAAGATCTATGACTATGTTTTATGGAGTTTATTGGATAGTATAAGTTTGTATTTGCTACAATGTAACATAGGACTGTAACATAGTGCAGTTTTTATTTTGTTCTTTATAAAAGGAAACATAGTGTAATTGACGATTAACAGTACTGAGTTTATCACAAACCTAGTGTTTGACACACTATATAGCAGATGCATATGACTTGGATTGTTGAGCATAACTGCTAAAAATTAAAAACATTAAAATAAAAATAAGAGTTTAAAATTAACAATTAAGACCAAAAACACACATGAATGACAATGCTGATAAGATAATCTATTTTCATATCAGAAATGCCATAGCAAAGTTAACAGTTAATGTAAAAAATTATTCAAAGGGTTCTTTGAAGAAATTTTTTTTTAAAAAAATTGGGATTGAAATCAAAACAGGGTTTACTAAAATGTTTTCAAATTCTAACACCTCCAATCATATCTCTATGTTGAGTAACAAAGAGCATCATCTAAAATACAGGTAATATTTTATCTAACTTCCATCCGTGGTATTATCAAATTTAGTTTTAGATGATTACGTGTGATAACTGATAACTGCCTTAGTTCTTCGTTCTTCACATTCAATACGTGACAAAATAAAACTAAATATCTATTGTCTTTCTTTGGAGGGTTGTTGTATAATAATGCAAATAAGGAAGCCATAATAACCTTTTTCTAGAGAAAAAAAATACAAGTATTCCTAAGTGTAGAATGGCAGCTAATGTTTGAGATGATTAACTACTAGAAGAAATATGAATGAATTCGAATTAAAATAAAAAAAAATAATGCTAAGGAGAGGCTTAGCCGCATAGCATCTTAATATACACAATGAAATTGGCAAAAATATCACTCATTGACTGAGCTGGATATGTAAGACACGACAACTGTTAGGTCGTCAAGTTTGCCTCCATCAAACCGGTATCCATACTCGAGAGCAGCAGCTGAAAATGGTGACTGCCTTTTCGTGTCAAGAGCTCGCTGACGAGCCAATGCTGCTATCTTCTGAGCAGTTGCTTGTGGTCCTAATCTAGCTCTAGTTGCACCTACAACCACTCCAACAATATCATTGTTGTACATGTTGTCAAATAAACCATCTGTTCCAGCAACAATGATATCTCCTGGAGCAACAGGTACTGTAAAAACCTGCACATAAATTGATAAACTTGTTTAAAAGAAAAGTACACAATAAACTTCAATCTCCATTGCTAGGATTGTGGTTTTAATGAGTGAACTTTACCTCGCCAGAGCTAGGTAGATCACCTTCAGTACCGCTCCTCGCCAATTGATATGGGAAATTGAACCCGTGTTGTTGAACAGGGGACTTGAAAATCACGCTCCCATTTCTTATCACAATGAATCCACTATCACCCAAATTAATAGCATTTAGTGCCTGGACCAAGTAAACAACCACAAAGAATGAAAATTAATCAGTGGAGTTTATGTGCTGCCTTGTGCTGCCTTCAGTGAATCGAGAAAGGCTGCATTGTGCTGCCTTCAGTGAATCGAGATACAGCTAAAATACCAATCGAACATTGTACTTAAAAACTTAGGACTCGGATATTTAAAAACTGATCAAACTTCTTTTTCGCAGTATTTAATTGATTGAGTAACAGGTAAGACAAACTAGACACTTGTTTGTGGTACAGGCCAGTTTTGTAGACTGTAGAGAAAAGTATCCCCAAAACAAGAAGTTTGGAGAAGAATGCATATCAAGACTCATGGATTCATGATTTTCATTATGCCAGACATGAATTGTACAAAATTTCCATGTTGATGAAAAGAAAACAAAGAATCCAGTGTTCAGTATGCATGAAGCATGCTATTAGAATTAAGTTCACCTTAACCTGCAATCGACAAAACTGACTTTTTGACTGTCAAAGTGAAGAATAAAATATGTAATACCTCATCGATAAGAGCAATGATACAAACAGTTGAGGAACCCAGCGCCTTTGTTTTTGAGTGAGCCTTCTCTAACACCCTTACTGGATTAAAAGAACCTTTGGGTTCCTCTCGAATTGCTCTTGCGGAATTGGCTACAAGTTCCTGGGCATACAGTCCTGCATTAACACCAACATCTGCCCAGCCACCAACACCATCTGCAACACCAATTGCTTGTTCATCTTCACAAATAAAATGAGCATCCTCTCCCCCAGTCGCCACCTTATCTGGATGTGGTAGGTAACATGATCCTGATAACATCTTCAAGGGCTTGCGATGAAGAGTAGTTCTGAAAATACAAGTATTCAATGCTCAGGATAAGTAAATGGGCTGTAACACGTAGTACAACAACAACAACCAAGCCTTACCCCACTAAGTGGGATCGGCTACTTGGATCCAACTCATTGACCTCTAAATCCTTTCTAATGGTTTCTCTAATAGTTTTCCTAGGTCTTTCTTTACCTCTTTTAACCTGACTCTCCTCCATTTGATCTACTCTTCTTACAACGGCATCTACGGGGTCTTCTCTCTACATGTCCAAACCATCTAAGCCTATTTTCTACCAACTTCTCTACTATAGGTGCTACCCCCACTCTCTCTCTAATGGTGTCATTCCTAATCCTATCCTGTCTAGTCTTACCACTCATCCAGCGCAACATCCTCATCTCCGCTACACTTACTTGACTCTCGTGTTGGCTCTTAACCGCCCAACACTCCGTACCATACAACACGTAGTAGTATAATTAATAATATTTTAAGCATATTCTTCCGCTGCCAAGTTGTTATTTAATTAATTCGTGACAGGAAACTTGGTATCTCACTGGAAATCAGTAATGGTGAGGAGAATATAAATCATGGTTTTAAATTATGGCTAAAACCCGCATCAGTAATATAAAGGTTTTGGAGCCCTGCAACCACATCACGGCCGCAACTGTAGCCGCATAGTGCAATTGAAAACTTTGTTATTAGTCCTAAAATTTCTGTAATATTAAACATTGCAAGCACAACCACCACTACAACTACATACTGCATTTTAAAATCTTGTTAGAAATAGTAAGACTCACTTTTGAGCTTAATGCAGAATCATAAGCCTCTATTTCAACAACATAAATAGGATAGGCTTATTGGTATTGGAATTGACATCTAAATTATCTTATCTAACAACGATTGAAGCATAAAATAAAAGAACAATAATCACGTACATGTTAGCCAAAGTGGAGGAGTTTTCCAGTTGTTCATCAGGAGGGCTGGTATCATACGAAAGATCGTGTGCAGCACCAGCCAAGCAGCAAGCAGAATAAGATGTCGAGAAATTCTTTGTCCACGGTCCATGAAGCAAACCCGAATTCTGAATCCTCCAACTAGCATCAAAAGTGGAACGCCCGAAATTCAAAGGACCATACAAAACCTGTTGCGGTCTTCTCAAACTCAAACTACCTCGCACAAACCCTTTATGAGTTCTTCCCTTGAAGTACACACCAGCATGCTTTGTGAAATCTTGAACACTGCTATAACTCGAGATCAGATCATCGACATAAACATCTCCCAGAATAGCATTGGAAGGTGAAGAAGCCATTGATTTTCTTGCACCAACGTTATAGCTTGAATAGCAATTACTTGAATTGGATAAAAAAGAACTCGAACACAAGGAAGAAAGAGACAAAACAGGAGTATTAAACCTTGTTACTGGCACACTATGTTGTTTCCTTGTTACTATTGTTTCGCGAATGCAACCGAAAATTGAAGCATTCAGCTTTGAGAGATTTGTAACACATAGCATCTTAATTAATTAACCTTGTATGCAAAATAGTCCCAAGTAATGTGAAATTTAAACCTTGGATGAAAAAGTGCATTCCTTTTTAACACCAGCACTTGCTTCAGCAGAATTGAACTATACCCAGATTCTGAAACATTGAAATTTTAACGTTTATTATTCAAAATTTGCAACTTCATGAAGAAAAAAAACATCATTATGTAGAAAATAAGTCGTTGATTAACTCTAATTAACAATAATAGAAAACTGAAATAGAGTTAATGGGAGAAAGAGGGAAGAGAAGAATGAGAATTCATACCGATTGTGAAGACGAGGAATCGATTAAGGTTGAAAAGTTTGAGAGGTTTTGAGAGAATTACGCTGCAACCA
The DNA here is from genome assembly GCF_051527215.1 of Medicago sativa. Lineage (NCBI taxonomy): Eukaryota > Viridiplantae > Streptophyta > Magnoliopsida > Fabales > Fabaceae > Medicago > Medicago sativa. The sequence continues at coordinate 10,861,304 of NC_140753.1, forward strand.
CAAAAACCTAATTCGGTTTGGATTAGGGATTTGTGTTTTTCAAAGTTTAAATTTATACACCTAGTGTTTCAGTTTTTTTTTTTTTTTTTTTTTGGTACAACCTAGTGTTTTAGTTTTATTTGGATTTATCTCTTTTATTGGTTGGTATTTGGATTTTTTTTTTTTTTTGAGGAAAGGTATTTGGATTTATTATCTTATATGATATGATTATGATTATTTGTTTATCTTCGTACACTCTTTTTCTTAGAGATATCTTCTACTATTCGATAATTCTGTTTTTTCGTTTCATATCCAAAACTAAAAACACTTCCCCTAAAAGAAAACCATATGCGTGACTCAAAATTATTTTAAGGGTTAATAGGCTTTTACCCCCTGTAATATAGGTGACTTTTGGTTTTGCCCCCTAGGAAATTTTTTTTTTAGATTCCGTCCTTGTAAAATGAAGATTCTTCGGTTTTGCCCCATGAGCCAATTGAGTCAGCAGAATCTCCTACGTGGCACGCGACGTCAGCAGATTCTGCTGACGTGGCACGCTGACTGTATAATTATTTTTATTTTTATTTTTTTATTGGGGTACACGTGGCATTTTTGATTTTTTTAAAAAAAAATTAAAGAAAAATTAAAAAATTCTGGAAAATTGAAAAATTAATAAAAAATTTTAAAAATTCTGGAAAAATGAAAAATTAATAAAAAAATTGAAAAAAATATTAAAAAATTCTGAAAAATTGAAAAATTAATAAAAATTGAAAAAAACGGAAAAAATTTAAAAAAATCTGGAAAAATTAATAAAAATAAAAAAAATCTGAAAAAATTGAAAAATTCTAGAAAAATTAATAAAAATAAAAAATGATTCAAAAAAATAAAATAATCTAATAAAATGAAAAATAATGAAAAAATTCTGGAAAATATTTCAAAAAAATTCGAAATTTTCAAGAAAAATTAAAAAGATTAATCATTTTAAAAAAAAATGAAATTTTTGAAATTTTCATTCGTATTTTTCGAAATTTTGATTAGTATATATGTCGAGCTTAGGTTTTTTCAGTGTATTTTTTCCCTTATTCTCGGTTTATAAATACACAAAAGTTTCCGGTTTATAAATACACAAAAATTCCCGAAAAAATACTAATGAAAATTTCGAAATTTCGAAAAATACACAAAAAACCTAAGCTCAGTTTATAAATACACATATTTTTTCCCTTATTCTCGGTTTATAAATACACAAAAATTCTCGGAAATTTTTTGAGAAATACTAATGAAAATTTCAAAAATTTCGAAAAATTAAAATTTCATTTTTCCAGAATTTCATTAAAATTTCGAAAATTTCATTTTTCCATAATTTTAATTTTTTTAGAAAATTTCAAAATATTATTTTTTCCAGAATTTTTTAATTTTTTTCATTATTTTTCATTTTATTAGATTATTTTATTTTTTTAATCATTTTTTATTTTTATTAATTTTTCCAGAATTTTTAAATTTTTTCTGATTTTTATTAATTTTTCCAGATTTTTTAAATTTTTTCCGTTTTTTTCAATTTTTTTCATTTTTATTAATTTTTCAATTTTCAATATTTTTTTAAATTATTTTATTAATTTTTCATTTTTCCAGAATTTTTATTAATTTTTCAATTTTCCAGCATTTTTAAAAAAAAAATCAAAAATGCCACGTGTACCCCAATAAAAAAATAAAAAATAAAAATAATTATACAGTCAGCGCGCCACGTCAGCAGAATCTGCTGACGTCGCGTGCCACGTAGGAGATTCTGCTGACTCAACTGGCTCAGGGTGCAAAACCGAAGAATCTTCATTTTACAAGGACGGAATCTAAAAAAAAAAATTTCCTAGGGGGCAAAACCAAAAGTCATCTATATTACAGGGGGTAAAAGCCTATTAACCCTTATTTTAATCTCGAGCAATTTTTTTAAGGCTCTGTTTAGGTAACCTAAAATTAACGGATCGAAATGGAACGGAACGGAATGAAATGGAATAAAAACTTCATTCCACTGTTTGGATATTTTACGACGAAATGGAGCTAATTTTCCGTTCCGTTGTTTGGAAAGTCGACGGAAAAAAATGAGTTATAATTTTTTTATTCCAATTCAATTAATATATGGGTATTTTAACATCTTCATGAGTAGGACCACATACACGTTTCTTTTAAACAAGTATATTCTTTCATGAGTCCTCAAACCAACACATTTTCATAGCAACCATTTCAGGATGACTTAATTGCACTTTTGGCCCCCTATCTTTCTAAAAGTTGCGATTTTGGTCCCTGACTAATTTAAATACAAAACATCCCCCTAAATATTGGATCTTTGGCAGTTTTGGCCCCCAAGGCCAATTTTGACTCGGTCAACGCTGACGTGGCACCCTAAGTGAGGTGCCACATGTCAATTTATTATTATTTTTTGGCCTTGGGGGGCCAAAACTGCTACAGTTGCAAAACTTAGGGGCGGTTTTGTAGTTTTTTTCTTCTTAGGAGGCCAAAATCGCAACTTTGAGAAAGTTAAGGGGCTAAAAATGCAATTAAGCCTTTCAGGATATACTAACATGAGAACAAGCCTAATTTGTTTCTTGTAACAAGCCTATATTATTTTGATAGAAGCCTCCAAACATTTTTGGGTGCAAATATAATAAAACGAGGTTTGCAAGTAACAAGCTTTCGGGATATAATAACATGAGAGTTATAAAAAGGAAAAGCTATTAGAGAGGAAAAGAGAACACCGAAGACTTGTAGAAGATGAAGAGAACAATGAACGAATAAGAAAGGTCAGAGACAGAAAAAAAAAACGAGGAAACCAGGCAAGTGTACAGAAATAGAAAAAAATAAGGACAAAATTATACTACCTCCGTCTCTAATTATATGACCCTTTTGAGAATTTTTTTTGTCCCTTTTTATAAGACCTCTTTGCTATTTCCAACTACATTAATTATTTCTTTACATACATGCCCCTATTTATTATACATCTTTTTCTTCAATAAGCAATAAATAACATGTTGAAAACATAAACCAACCCTCTCTCTTAAAGGATAAAATTGTAAAACCAATAGTAATTACAAACATATTTAATACAAATATCCACTATCTTAATTCCCGTTATTTTTTCAAAAGGGTCCTATAATTAGGGACGGAGGTAGTAATTGTTTTATAATGTATTCCATTCCATTCTATTGGATACATCCCAAATTGGGGGGAATGAAAAATTGATTGAATGACTAGTATTTGATGGAATGAGTTCCATCACACTCCATTCCATTCCATTCCTATTTTACAAAACCAAACAACGGAATATAGCTCCATCCCACTCTCCAAACATAGCCTAAGAGTAACCTCAAGCTACTTATTTTTCAAGATTGCGTAAATATATGACGATTTTTTCGACAGTCTACTGTGTAAGACAAGTAAGATGGTTGTTTCACTTGTTTATGTTTTTGTTTGACAAGTCTTGTAGTTTACAAGGTTGTTTATTGAAGCGCATGACAAATTGGGTGGTGTATGTACATACAAGTCGTTGGTTTTCAGTTCAAACATGATGTGGGATTGAATCAAACTAAGATTTACCAAAAGAGATGATCATTAGAAAATTAAGGATCTGCTTGATGGCTACAACAGAGAGTCAGGATATGATAAATATATCATATTCTATTGTAATGTTGTTTGATGCACCGATGACATACAATAAACTATTTCAATTGTTTATCATATCATGTTACTTCTTTGTGATTTACACCATCTGATCACTATTATAAGTAAAAAACTATATTTTAGATTCATTCAATTAAAGATGAATATGGTCTTTATTATATACCACGTACATCATTTAATAAATGAATTTAAAATGTTGATTTTTGCTTATAATAATTGACTGAAGGGGCTATAGGTATTTAGTTTATGTTACTATTTATATTGTAGCTATAAATAATGTTGTACTTCCTCCGGTCCTATTTATAAGAAACATTTAACTTTATTGATTCATTGCATAAATGATGTATTTGGTCTATATTCTAGACAAGATACATCAATTTCTCAACGAATCTAAAAAGTCAAGTTTTTCTTATAAATAGACCGGAGGGAGTATATCATAAGTTTTGACTCTATTAGAATTATTCTATGAGGATTAACAACTAGAATCCTTATCTTTCCCTTAGTCATTCCCCACACCCTCTCTTTCATCTTATTTACTCTCCATCCATTGTCTTTTCTCTATGCGGCTCTACCTCTTCGTCCATAACTCTTCTCCCAATTCGGGCGTCAAAAGAAGAAGAAGAGAAAGAACAAAGGGCATCAATGAGAGCATCTATATATGAAACAATGTAAACTATAGTAATGGAAACTGATATGTTTTTGTATCGCAAAGATTCATATTTTATAATTTGAACCGAGACATTCAAATTTTCAGATTATCCTTATTTATTAATTTTGTTACGTCTGCAGCAACTTAACCTAATTTTTCCCGCCCATTTGCTATTTTAGGTTTGGAATTATTTAACCTAACAAATTCCATCTAAAAAAATGCATTGCACCATTTGCTATATTAGGTTTGCAATTATTTAACCTAACAAATTCCATCTAAAAAAATGCATCGCACCAATTTCTTTCCTATCCTCTTGCTTTTTTTTTTAAGAAATATTTTCTACAATTATCACGTTTGATGCCTTGTATTTTATATATTTTTTTTGACAATTTTTTGTACTTTGTACACTTTTTTTTTTTGAACCAATTGATATTTTCTACACTTATCACGTTTTTATACTTTTTTATTTTGACATGTTTTTGTACTTTGTACACTTTTTTTTTAATCAATTGATATTTTCTACACTTATCACGTTTGTATGCTTATTTTTTTTTTAACAATTTTTCGTACTTTGTACACTTTTTTTTTTAACCAATTGCATGCCTTTATTTCATTCATATCCTGTTGCGTTTTTTTTTTAACAATATTTTCTACACTTATTTAATATGTTTACAAACAGAATACTCTAATTTCCATGCAAACTCAGCTACCCTAATTTCCATGTAAACTTGGTTATATATACCAAGCCCTAGACGTGTTTCTCTAAAAAAAAAAACCTAAACCGTGGTAAATTTCACACACAACACAAGAATCATATATTTTGATATTTAGAGGTTTGCAAATGGAAAGACGTGACCTTACAACTTTCCTCTCATACCACTGCTTAACTGGTAACTTTGATTCAATTCTGAATTTTTTTTCTTCCATTTTTAAGATTGTTGTTATTAGTGTTTTTTGAATTATACAATTGTCATACTTTTTGTAACATGTTGTTTTCCATTGATTTGGTAGGTCCTTTGATGACTCATCCTGTTACTGAGATGGACGAGACTGTCACCAAACTTCTATTGAAGTACAGAACATACATAGTCGAGTACGACACAGAAGATGTAATTTGTCGTTTTCCTTCCTAACTTCTTGCTCTTTTTTTGTTTTTTACGAAAACTATCATTCTCCTAACTTCTTCCCAATATGTTATTTTTTAGAACACAAAACATGTTAAGTTGTCGTTTTCCTTCCTAAATTGTCATTTATTTTTATTTTAGGGTGCTGTCAAGTTACCAAACATGTTTGCAGCTGATTTTGGAGACAAAATCAATCGTTTGGTCACCCTGGTCGACCAAAAGAAAAATAAGTTTGAAGTTTTGGTTGATAGGATTTCTGGTTCTTTTTTTCTCACCAAAGGATGGAAGGCAATCAATGATTTTATGGGCTAGGATTAGGTGCATGGGTGACTTTGGTGTTTGTTGCTTCAGGTCGGTTCGAAATGGTTGTAAAGGACCGGTTTGGGAAGGCTATTAGGTGTCCCTATTTTGATCCTCCCATGCGTTTTGTGATTGATATGTCTAATGTCAATCCAGTTTTTGACAAAGATCTCCCCCCCCCCCCCCCCCCCCGTTACATATGCTCTATCTTATCGCCACAGTTTCACCAATCTTCAAATTGATTTTGTGAAAAAGTTGACTGAAAATGATGCGAACAAGGGGTTTTTGGTATGAATATACATATGTTTTTTATTAATTTTGATTCAATTCTGAATTTTTTTTTCCATATTCTAATGAGTGTTCTATTAACTGTTTTTTACTCATGTAGAAGCTGAGGTATGAGGGACGATGTGAGCAGATATTTCACAGAGCTTCCACAAGTTAACATGGTTGATGATTGTGGGAACATTTGGGAATGTGCAATGACAATTAACAAAAGTCAAGTGCAGTCGCTTAAACATGTTGGTGTATATCTACCAACACCTGTATTTTCTCACGGACAGTTGTATGTTGCTGTTTCAAGAGTTACATCCAGAGAAGGACTAAATATATTGATCACTGATGAAGATGGTGAAGATACCAATGTAACGTCTAATGTCGCATATGAGGAAGTATTTCGCAATGTGTGATGAAACTACATTTCAATGAACTAAAAATTCCATATTTCTTTTACGGAATTATTGTTAGGATTACCGAATTTTCTTTTATAATATTTTCAGATTTCATACATTTTATGAAGTGTTTTATTTTGTCTACTATGGATTATCACGTGTTATTTTTTTCACCGTTATCAATTATATATTGCATTTTATTATTCGTATGTCAATTCTTTTACAATAAACCCGAGCGGAGCACGGGTCGAAAATCTAGTATGACTTAAACGCCGTCAATGCATATTTATTGACTTGATTGAAAGAAAAACACAGAAATGGAATGTGGAATGTTTTATAGTCATATTACCTTTGCATTTAGATGAAAATCACGAGTATGAAATCTATTGTATGCTTGTCAATACATGTTTGTGGAAGTGTATGGAGTTGACGACGAGAAAAGTCGCGAGGTTTCAAAATTACACACATGGTTTTTAGATTATATAATTTGAAGGCAAAAAAACACACTTCAGATTATATAATCTAAAGTGAGATTTTTCCCAAAAAATGAGCTGCTATAAGCCGAACCTCGTCTTTCTTCTAGAAAATTTCCCAATTGTTTCATAGCAACGAGAAACATATCCTTTAACCCGAAAGAATTCAGTTCTGATATAGGACTAGAGGAGATGTTCAAAATGGAGAGCTATCCGCTTTTGATTTCATAATCCAAAAATGTTCATAAATCCAAACAGTGATATTTTGGTCAAGCAGAAAAATTCTAATTTTTTTCATTTTATATTTATTAACTAATTGAACCGCTAATTTTACCAAACATTTTAATTAGCTTATCAGTTATCGTTCAACAACCATCGACTAGAAGTTATAACTAATCAGTCATCAGCTATCAATTATCAACTAACTTATCAACCATCAACTATTTTTTACCGATCATAGCCAAAGTAAAATTGTTCAAATTACAATAGCTCTCGGTTTATTATCTGTTTTAAGTTTTATTTAAAGGGATTTGCTAGAACACACCCACTAATTTTTACGTGGGAGTGTTTTAGCAAGCTACACCTTAGGGTGTATTTAACTACTTTTTAGTTATAACTTGCTAAAACACACCTTCTAAAAAATAAGTGGGTGTATTATAACAAAGGCTAAAATATGTTTTTGGTCCCTGCAAATATAACCAATTTGGGTTTTGGTCCCTGTAAATTTTTTTTTTTGAAATCAGTCCCTGCAAAATTTTTTGTTTTTTAAAAAGGTCCTTGGCCCCACTTTCTTGCCTATGTGTCAGATTTTTGCCTACTTGTCACTTGCTGACTGTTCACTTTTGCACATGTGGCTGCCACGTGTTAAATTAAAACATATCTTTATCTTTATATAATACAAAAGCATACATCTATAAGCAATAGTACACGTGGCGTTTTCATATTCTCCATCTCATTTAATGTTTTTTCATTAACCAATCAAAATGGATCTTTACTCATTCATTTTCTATTAGCCAATCAAAATGAATCATATGACTCATTTATTTTTCATCAACCAATCAAATGTTGATTATGACATATTCTTTCATTTTTTTTTTGAGAGAGACATATTCTTTCCTATATATATAGACAATTTGATTTTCATTATTTTCATCTACCTTTTTCTTCCATAAAAAAAAAAAACATTGCTTTCAACCCCATTCTTTTTTATTTTATTTATTTATTTCTTTCTTATTTTTTTTATGGTTTTATTGTTTAATTTATTTAACATTTCTTATTCTTATGTTACTTTATACTGTGATTTCTTATGTTGTTGTTTTCTTATTCATATTATCTCTTTTCAAAAAAAATTTTGTTGTGTTTATAAGTTTTTTATTTTTGACCGGATCTTTAGTTTGGACATGGAAGTCAATCAAGAGAAAAGAAGAAATGCATCACATATCAATCAAAAAATATATATCAAAAAATATATCAAGGATTTCTATAACCCTTTTGTTTTATTTTAATCTCTCGATACTCGCAACCTTTACTATCTATTTATTTTTCTTTGTTTAACTTTTCTTATATTTTTTATGTTTTTAATTTGCTCTTTTATATTTTACTTTGGTGATTATATTTGATTTTTCTCTATTTTTCCTACTTTATACTTGAGATGGAAACCAGATAGACAAGAAGAAATGCATCTCATTTTCACAAAACAGATTGAATTGATAACTTTGGAGTGACATCTTCCAAATGATCTTTTTTTGAGAGGAAAATGATACTTTTTTGTATATGTCAAAAAAGAAAATCGTTTTTATGGCATCTTTAATTTATTTTTTTCGGTAAAAAGTTCATTTTTCTTTAACTAAAAGGGAGCAAGGTGCCATCCTAAAATTTTAAGTGCATTTTAAAAAATAATAAACTCAGTAATCATTTATGTTTTATTTCTTTATCGAAATCTCTATCTCTATTATAAACATTTACCTTTTTTTTTGTGTGTCGTCTTAGAATTCTAAGGTGCATTTAATGTTGTTCTGATTTAGTGCATTTCATATTTTTTTTATTCAATTTTATTCAAATTGTTTTTGCTATTTAATGTCATACTAATTTCATTACTATATTAAGGGCATAATTGATGCAATTTACTTGCTTCTTTTTTCTATAAATATTGTTGGTGAGTCTCAACATTTTCACGACATTCGGAATTCAATTTTGGAATTCTTCTCGAAATCTCTCTTTCATTTTATTGAAACACTTTTCTTCAAAGCATATTTTTTTTCCATCACTCTAACTTCAAAATATGATTCAATTTATGATATCAATCCACTAAATGTTGTGGATATCCATGTATTTTGTCCAAATACACATATTCACCCTATGATAATTTCAAGTTCTAACGGTTTATGGCATGGACATCATAGATCTACCCATGCAACTTTTTGAATGTTTATGTGCCAAGAGAAAATTAGATAATGTAAATTGTTTTTGTGTGTAGAGAATGTCCATTTGTTGGGTTCTTTTTCATCTATAATATATGTATGTTCGGTTTCATATTTTATTGAATTTTTGCCTTTAGATTGTTGGTTAGTCCTATTTGAATATTTTTGGAAGATTTATTTAGTGTTTGTGTCTGCTTCCCATTTGTACTTATTCCATGAAAGATTTTGATTTTTTTTTGTGGATATCAATTATTTTTCTATCTATGACTATTGTTTATTCATGTTTTGATGTGTATATACGTTTGTAATCTTTATGTAAATAGAAAAAAAAATTGACATAATACGAAAATGATTATTTCTTTTTCAATAAAATTTAATATCCTATGAAAATTAAAAAATATACTTTTTCAAATATTAGTTTTAATTTTCGGAAAAATATATCAAAGTAGGAAATTTTCTAATCAAACTTATTAGGCCATATTTTGATTTATATCAAAGACAAATATTCCAATCAAACTTAGGCCATATTTTGATTTGTATCAAATTGATTTTAATTTTCATTAGATTATTAGGCCATATTTTGATTTGTATCAAAGACAAATATTCCAATCAAACGTAGGCCATATTTTGATTTGGGTCAAATTGATTTTAATTTTCATTAGACAGTCATTAAATGAATAATGAATTGCAGCATTCATACATATTAGTCAAAGCAAGACGTTTATATATATAAGGAATGATTTTTTTTTTGGGGTGGTGGTATTTGGAATAACTTAATGGTGCATAAAAGGTACTAATTAATTTCATATCCTTTAATGCTTAAATTGGTCAAAAAAACTTATTTAGTGCTTTAAAAAAGTTCGTATAATTCATCGGAAGAAAAGTCAAAACAATTGTGATAAGAATGAATTTATTTACCAAGGAGGTGACAAGAATTAACTTTTTTTTAAGGATATAATGATAAGAATGAATTTATTTACCAAGGAGGTGACAAGAATTAACTTTTTTTTAAGGATATAAGAATGAACTTAATTACTGATCTATATTTATTTATATCTTTTTGATTGATCAACATACATAAATTTTCAAACATAGAGTTTGATTTGAGTAATTTAATATTATCAGTTTGATTTAATCATTTGTTACTTGATCGTGATGGTTAGTTAAAATTAAAAAAAGGACTTATAAATGTCTTATAGAATGTATTTCAAATTTGTTTCTTTAATAATCATCCTCATCTCTCTGATAGTTCATTCTGCTAGAGATTACATAATATTCTTTCTACTTATATTTCACATACCACATAATACAATCTTGATCGACCAGCTACACATCAACATACATCACACTCTGTGGTGGCAAAAGGGATGAGAAAAGTGCTCTATGAACCTCTTAACTGGTCACTTCTTAGAACTAGAGAAATATCATCAAGAATTTTTATAAGAAAGATCATCAAAACTACATGCGGCATCTTCACATTTCTCATCTCATTTAATGTTTTTTATCAGCCAATAAAAGTTGATCATTATTTTCATTAGGGTCGTGTCTTTTCATTATGTTTCATTGTTTCGCCCATAAAAAAAATCAAAAGAGGAGACATCATAATCTTTTCCGTTAATTTTAATGATTGTCTTTGTCTCAATTATCTTTATTGTCATCTTAAATTTCATTTGAAAATATTATAGCATTTAACCAAATTAACTTTACCCACAACAATATTAGGATAATGAACATGGAATAAAATTAATTTACGATGACAAATTTATATGTATGCAACACGGTTTCAAATGTAATTCAAATATATACATATATTGATTATTATTTATACGTTATTAACACAGTTCAAATATAATTTGATTTTTCAAATCTCCATTTATTATTATTGATTATTATTTATTTGCTTTCATAAGAATTTCAAATCTCCCTCATCCATTTTCTCCATTTTTTTTTCTTTTGGTAGACATAAGAATTTCAATTCACATGGTTTATCCATCATCAAAATGTTAAAAGAAAATAACTAATGAAAACAATATCATGTAATCAACATTTGCATGAATCATGTGACATTGATTTCTTATACTAAAAAATGTTTATTACTTCGGTCAATCTAATTGTAGCATACGTCGCCTTTTAATTTATAAACTAATAAGATCATAACACATATCAATTGATATTTTTAAGTCATCTTGATTCTAACATTGTCATTTTAACTTTTTTATATTTTGTATTAGTATTAGGGTTTCAAACATAATTTGTTAGTTTTCCCTCTTTACACTAGGACCCTATCCTCTAGAAACTAGAGGGTTAGCACAAAAAAAAATTCACAAAAGGTTAAGAACAACCACACAAATGTATTTGATACAACATCTTAACTTAAAATGTCTAATAAGTAATAAGCATGAATTTTGTTAACACGTCATAACACTTCTATAGTTTGCCATTGTCAGATCCGACTAAAGAACAAAAGTGAAATAATTTGAATGATAAAGGTTGAAAAAAAAATAACATCTAAGACAAATGACATCCAAATGCAAAAAAAAAATTACATAATGTTGGGACTTCCCGAGGGTTAAAATGGGTTGGATAATCACGTTATGTTAAAAGCAGCCACACAAATAAGTTTGGCATCACATTTTCATCCAAGTCTTAAAGAAATTAGGTATATGATCTAATATGGAACTCTAACTCACACACGACATGTTAACATATTTCTCTTAAGTGTGAGACTCTCTACATATGTTATTTGATAACATAGTCAAATTACCAAATTAGACCCGAGAAGGCATAACATGGTAAAAAGGTGGGATAATGGTGATTTAATGGAGGGAGGTTTTTGTTCATTTCTTTCAACAGAAAGAACATAAATTCGATAGGGAAAAAAGGTAAAAATTGAATTTTAACATGAGAGGAATGATAAGGAAAAAAAACGGAGTGTGCGCAATTTGTCTATGAGATTATAAGGAATAAAGTGAATTGTTAATAATCTTTCCAATTTGTTGAAGGAGTTGCGGATTTTTGTGTAAATATTTGTTTAATATGCATGTATTTTATCAACTCAACATATTACATATATAGTTTTCCATTGTCTAATACCACCAAAGGTCAAAACTGTAGGAAATTTGAAACAATAGAGGTTGAATAAAAAACATAGCATGAATGTGAATGACATCCAATAGCTAAAATTTAAGATAAAAAAATTAACAAACGACATCCAAAAACTAACAAAACAATACGAGAAATGTTAGGAACACACATTTTAACACATACTCTCTTTGATTGGTTAAAATTCGCATGGGACTCACAAAATTTATATGGGACCCACATGATTTGGTGGGATTCATGTGAATTTTATCAAATCAAAGAGAATGTGTTGAAAAATGTATGTTAAAATGTGTTTCTAGCAATCCTCAAACAGTTTATCACAATGTTGGAATAATATCGTGACTTTAAGATGAGCCTACACTAAATTAGAGCATCATATTATGTCAATAGCAACTATACAGGTGAAAATGACACCATTTCTTCACACAAAATCGTAAGACATTAGGTATATGATCCATCTCACTTTTATGTTGTTTAAAATCTATTTTTCCTTTCAATGTAGAATGTTAATTCACACATGACACATTAACATCTCTTAATCAAGTGTGTGACTATTCACATCAGTAATCATGTGACATAGTCAAATAATGTCAAACATAGTAACGACATGTTCAAAAAGGTAGGTTGAAAGTAGTTTCAAGAGAGAAATTTATGTTCCTTTGTTTCATAAGAAGAGAGAAAGGAAATTAGAAAGAAAAAAGAAATATGAAAAATGAATTTAAATATGAAAGAAACGATAAGGAAAAAAAACATGCAATGTATTTTTTTTTTGTGCGAGTATACATAATAGATTCAGTTGCTGCTAATTTCATGGGTTTGTTGAATAATATGAAGATTTTTGGTATTTTTACAACAAAAATAGACTTAATCAAAAAAGCGTCAAATCATTTTAAAGTATGTAACAAACATATAATTTGTCAACTCGACGTGTATTTTTTTCTATCACATTCCATCAAAGTCCAAATGTGAAAGAGTTTAAATTAAGAGAGGTTGAATAAAAAAAAATGAAAGCGAACGACATCAAAAATTAAATTTTAAGATAAAAAAATAAACAAATAACATCCTAACAATAACAAAGTAGTTTATCGTAATTTACTCAAAAAAAAGTTCATCATAATGTTGTGATTATGGGGGGAACCTACACTTAGTTTGATCGTCATATTAGGCTAAGAGCAATCATAAAGGTGAGATTGACACAACATCTTCTCTTATACTCACATTGTGTTTTTACTCTTTTTTTCTCTCTCTATTATTTTGATTTTAATATCAATGTCTATATTTCTTTGTATTTTTTGTTGTAACGTAAGTTGTCCCAAAAAATGGTTCTTCAAAAATCTTTCCTCTATAAAAAGTTGAGCAAATGACATCCAAAAATTAACAAAATAATTTATCATAACGTTCGGAGTTCCGAGGAAGCTTACAATGACTTGGATCATCATATTTGACTAAAAGAAACTTCATAAATGAGATTTACACCACATTCTCATCAAATACTTTAAGACAATAGGTATATTAGTCATCTCACTTATATGTTGCTCAATATATACTCTTGCATCCAAAGTAGAAATTTAACTCATACATGACACATTAGCCTCTCTCCTCCAAGTCTGAGACTCTCTGTATCTATGATATAGTGATATAGCCAAAAAAGATCAGAGATACCACATGGTAAAATATGCAGGTTGGTGGTTGTTTAATAGGGAGATGTCTTTTGTTCCTTTATTTCATTAGAATATAGAAAGTAAAATAGAAAAAGAAAAGAGCTGAAAAAAATGAATTTGAACATGAGAGAATGATAAGAGGAAAAACTAAGGAAAATGTGTTTTATCCGTGAGAGTATATCAAATAGATTGAGTTGTTGGAAATTTTATGAATTTGTTGAAAGAGTTAGAAATTACCGGATAATTATGTTACCAAAAAAATAGGCTAAATCAAAAAATATCACATCAATTTAAAATGTATAATATGCATATATTTTTTCAACTCAGCATAACATTTTTGTATTTTTCCATTGTCAAATCCCACAAAAGACTAAAAGCGAAAGAATTTGAAATAATAGAGGTTGAATATAAAAAAATATGAAAGCGAATGACAATTAATAACTAACATTTAAGATAAAAAATTAAATAAATGACACCCAAGAACTGACAAAACGAATCATTATAATGTTGCAACTTCCGTGAGAACCTATATTGGGTTGTATCATCATATTATGCTAAGAGCAACCACAAAAGTGAGATTGACATCACATCTTTACACAAAGTCCTTAGGCATCAAGTATATGGATAATCTCCTTTATATGTTGCTCAGCAACTACCCTTGCATCTAATGTCGAATTTTAACTCATACTTGACACATTAACATCTCTCTATTAAATATAAGACTCTCTGTGACCGTGATCCACCACCAAAAACCACTCCCTCTCCCCCACAATTATGAATCAGGATACGATATCACTGTTGGGTCTTCTAGGGGAGTCAGCACTAATGTGAATCAACTCATTGCATAAAGAGCAACCACAAAAGTGGTAATGATACCACATCTTAATCCAAAATCTGAATTAGTTTTTTCATTTATTTGTTGTTCAACCTCTACTTTTTAATTCAACACTGGCTTTAACCGACACTTAATATCACGATATTTTATCCCTCAAATATGACGAAATTCTAGCCCGTGCTTGGCACGGGTGTCCATACTAGTTTAAACATTTAATCAATTAATTTCAATTTTTAAAAAACAAAAAACATTTTTACTTAATAAAATTAAAACAATATATATATATATATATATATATATATATATATATATATAATTGAAGAATTGGTGCACCAGGAACCAAAGCATAATTCTCAATCCCACAAATTATGGGTGCACCAACAACCCCAACAAGCTTCACACTCAACGAACTGCTACTCAAGTTCTTCACTGTATGATGCCAAGTAAACGCAGCTAAACCCCCAACTTGTTTGTAAATATCTACTCTAGTCAAATTATCACCATTGATGAACACATCAAACACCCTCTCCCCTGCTTTCCTCACTCAATCTTCGATCTCTGCGAAATGCAGCCACACAAGATAATCCAGCTTAGCATCCACGTTTAATTCATACTCCAACACTCCTCCACCTTCCTCCGCAGTCTCTGCTGTAGTCGCCGCTGTCTGGTAAAGCTTCGCCGGAAAGTAATTCGGTTTCTGATCAGTTCCAGCTATGTTTCTCCTTGTAGAAACCGCAACCACCTTGTTCCGTCCTGAACCCGAACCGGAGATTCGATAGTCTGAATCTGACTGCCAAGTTCATCCCAAACCCAAAATCTAAAAAGGGGGAAAATTTTAGGGTTTTATATTTTTCCCCTTTCTTCCTCTTCTTCGATCTACATCTTCAATCCATCCTCAATCTTCTTCATTCATCTGCCAATCTTCTACATCTTATTTTTCTCATTCGATCAACAGGGAAAATTTTGGTGTTTATCTTAGTGTTGTTGTTTGTTTGTAAGTTGCAAGAAGTGTGTTGTTGCTGTTTTTATGTTAATGGAAGGTGACACATGAAGAAATGGAGAAATGGTGTGAGTATAAGTGGATGGATGAGGATGAAGGAAAAAATGGTGAAGATGTTGAAACATGTTGTCGTGGAAGAAGAAGAAGAAAAGGGTTGGAGAAGAAGAAGAGAGGAAGAGAAAGATGCTGATTCTTTAATTTTTAATTTAATTAAACCTTTTTTTAATTTTGAAAACCAAATTTAATTTTAATTAAAATGATTTTTAAATATTTAAAATAAGGCAATTGCCATCTGTGTGCCATATGTACGTTTTTGCACAGTCAGCAACTGACACATAAGTAAAAATGTGACAAATCAGCAAAAAAGTGGGCCCAGGGACCATTTTAAAAAACAAAAAATTTTGCAAGGACTGATTTTAAATTTTTTTTTTACAGGGACCAAAACCCAAATTGGCTATATTTGCAGGGACCAAAAACATATTTTAGCATATAACAAATGTCTATAAGATTTGCTAACGTACATCCATTTATTTTTTAAAAGGAGTGTTTTAGCACCATTCATCTTAAGGTGTATTTAACAACTTTTTAGTTATATCTTTGCTAAAACACACCTTAATAAAAACCAGTGGGTGTATCCTAGCAAACCCTTTATTTAAATTGGACATGTGTCAGATTTTGAAGCGTGAGACTGATCTGACGGACACGAACAGGTGAAAGTTCACCCTGGCTTTGGCGTGTTAGCTAGAGAATCCGATTCCGAGCTTAAAGCCCAAGTTCAACAATCAGTTATTCCGTCTTTCTCGCGGTATTAGGGTCTGCAAAATTCTCTTCTACCCGTAAACCCTTCCTTTCTCACTTCCGTCAACACCGTCATCATCACCCTCACAATCAGGTACGCATTTTCTTTCTCTTCAAACTTCTTTCACTCATTTTACCGCCATATTCTCTCTGAACACTCACGCTTTTTTTCATTTCAGTGAAACATAAAACAAACACTATCACACAAAAGTTCGTTATGGATTTCGACGACCTAGATGCACCGGTAAAACCTCGAGTCTCGCGGTTCGCACCAAAATCATCAAAATTCAAACCTAAAAAGGAAGAACCATCACTCGTTCCCAAATCCGAACCACCACCACTTGCTTCTGCCAAAACCGAACCACAGGAAATTGATTTAACTGCGCCAACTCCGGTGAAGCCTGAACCTAATGCCGCGGTTAAAATTGACGCTGAATCAAAGATTGAAGGTAAAGATGTTTCGAGAAATGTTGACGTGGAAATGACTGAGGCGGTTGATGATTCAAGAGAAGTTAATCCTATGGATGAAGATAATCAAGAGGATACAGTTGTTCGTGAAATTGATGTGTATTTTTCGCCTTCTATTGATAATGACACTAAGGTTTGTTACTGCTTTGCTCTTGAGTGTTTATAAACCACTGACACAAACACTGATGCCTGTAGTAATCTGAGAAAATGAAATTATTGTAAGCAATCAGATGTGTGTGTCAGATACTGGTAGTAATTTGAGAAAATGACATTATTGAATGTAATCATACATGTGTCAACACGGACATTGAACGTCGATAGTGGTAGTAATTTGAGAAAATGACATTATTGAATGTAATCAGATGTGTGTTGGACACGGGACACTTACGCTGATACCTTGATGTAGTAATTTGAGAAAATGACATTACTGAATGCAATCAGACATGTGTTGGACACTGGACACAGACAAGGACACATTGATACTGTTAGTGTTTGAGAAAATAGCATTATTGAATGGAATCATACGTGTGTTGGCCACCGGACACAGACACTGAAACGTCGATACTGGTAGTAATTTGAGAAAATGACATTCTTGAATGTAATCAGATGAGTGTGTTGGATGCCGGACACACCTTTGACCAGAAGTGTCAGTGATGCGCTAGTGTTGGATAATGGATTCTACATTTTACTGTGGTAGTCTAATTTTTGTTTTTTTGGTTTTTTTAGTTGTATGTCATGCAATATCCTTTGAGACCATCTTGGCGGCCTTATGATCTTGATGAACAATGTGAAGAGGTGGGTTTATTGTTTTTTTCTTTCTTTTAGGAAATTACTTGTGATTCTATTGACTAACTATTGTGCGTTTTGATTCTGTAGGTTAGGTTGAAACCTGGGACTTCAGAAGTAGAGGTTGATTTATCTATTGATTTGGAGTCATATAATGTTGAAAAAGCCACTGCCGATAAATTGAAATATACAAAGCAGGTATTTTCATTATATCTTATTACAATCTTTGATTGAATGATGCTATAAAAGTTACCGCACCCATTGCCACCAAGATGTGTTGTATGTTTTAATAAGTAAATAATTAACATATTAATTGTTAAATATTTGACAAAGAAGGCTCCATGTTTTATTGGAACTGAAATTAGTAATAGCTGTGTATTTCTTTTTTGTATTTTGATGAGAGGGATTGCAAGCATCTTGTTGATTACTCGATTATTTAGAATCAATAGCTGTACACTCAGTAGAATATATCAATGCTCCATGATGATATATGCATCCTTGAAATAGGTTAGGGCTGGTTACATTTGCTAGCTTTGGTGATAATATGATAAAATATAGGATGTAGCACCTGATAAAGAAGAAGACAGCTGAAATCTTGAATTACTGATTATGATTATTTTATCTTTTTTAAATTTATATTAATTAGGATTTGCTGATTAGGATGACTCTATCTCTTTTAACTTAACATGCATAACATAATCCTTATCTGTGAAAGTTTGATTAAGATATCTTCATTATTTGTAGCCTTTGAAAAGGTAGTTTGGTATTGGAATAAACAAGCAAACAGTCATTTTTTAGGAAAAATCTTTGTTTCTCTAGGAGGACTCTCTCATGGGCAACTCTACTTGTCACTTTCACCTTAGATCGAATTCCACCATATCTAGCTCCATGATTGATCCCACACAATGGTTTATAATAGAATATTTAATAATTAAAAGGAGGTATCCAAGATCAGAATTGGTATAAATTATTTAAAATAATCGATGCACTTAAATTTTTAACAAGTTGACACTTATGTTAGTGTAGTGTGTCATCGTTTACTTTCTGCTTCTGAGCATAGGTTTATGATGTATTCTTTACCTATATTTTGTTGTTGCGGTTCAGTTGTAGAATTTGATGTGTATCGTGAGTTTGATTGGATTTACAATGAAATTTTAGGTCTTGTGGAATGCTTGCTTCACTCACTAGCAGAATATATGCCTGCTTTTAAAAATGTGAAAAGCTTCCACGACAGATTACTAATGCACCGCAATCAACATATGCACATGAAATTCTGTCAAATCTTTATGACCTTGAATCAATGATACAACTGTGCTAATTTTACAGACCACCATGCATTGTTTGAACTTTGATTCATGTCGTTGATACTTACTACCATCTAGAGGGGTAATGATTGGTTGCACATTTGCACTGTTGCTGTATTCTTTCTTTGTTTCTAATTTTTCATTATATTTTCTAAATATAACCCTTTTCTTCGTTCATCGAATTGCTGGAAATACTTTTGATATATATGTCAAAGTTGAATATAATTGTGTGCTTTGTTTGTGAAGTTGTCTCAGAAAGGTATTATATACTGTAACTTACGAATTTGCTATCATATTTTTAATTCTCCCCAGACTCTGTCAACTACGTGGAAGCCGCCTCCTGCAAATGGCTGTGCTGTTGGGCTTCTTATGGGAGATAAGGTACTTGTATCTCATTCTATTCTGCAATGTCTTCTGAGGAAGATTTAAATACAATCATGCCTTGAAATCAACTTCCTCCAGAGATGTAGTTTGTCTAGGATTTTTAATTTCACTTTAGGTTTTTGATTTGGGATTATTGTATTGTTACTCTGGTATTTAGATATTTTGGTATAAATTGGATTATCTTTTTCAAGCTTTAGATCAGGAATATGTATTAGGTTGTTTAGCTTTATTGGGCCTGTTAATAGGCCTTCAGTGTTAAAGTTCAGAGGCTTTTGATGATTGATATACAATTATCAATTAAGAGTATCTAGATTTGAATCGAAGGAGCGCTCTGTGCCTAAAGGAGCACTTTAGGTTTATGAGGAGAGTGAGCATTCTTGGGTACTTTTCCTACATCGTACAACTCCTCAAAACATCAATAGTGTATATATATATATATATATATATATATATATATATATATATATATATATATATATATATATATATATATAAAGTAAGGTTTTTTATTATTTTTTCTATTTTTAAAAACCAATATTTTATTTAACATAAATATCTCAACAACATTTTGATCTTATCCACTCAATATTTTCTTTAAATTTTTATTGAATTTCTAATATTTTATGTAGCAGAAATATTTCAACAAACTACACATAACACTTTCAACAAAGTTTACATATATGATCTCATTTTATGATTAAAAGACTCCAATTTGTTTATTTGTTTTTAGGAAAAGAAGCTTCAATTAGTTATTACTAATCTTTTAGCACCGTATCATTCAATTAGTTTTTATGTTTGAGGAAAAAAAAGGTTCGATTCGTTTTTATTTTTGATAAAAAAGGGTTCGATTAGTTATTATGTTATCTTTTAGCAGCATATTCTAATGCAAATATTAACTATAAATAAATAAATTTTCGTTAATCACATATTTACATATTTTGAGCACAAGCAGAAACCCCAAACCTTCTTTTCATCTAACATTTTTCCTTCTTCAGGTTTGCCAAACACCAATTTTATTATTTCTCATACATATACTTTGATATATGTATATATATATTTCAGCTACTTTCTTCCCTTTCAATCGATTTTTTTTCTCTCATACGCATGGGTCACGAAACAAACTCATGACCACATGTTTAAAGGGACCCAAAACTCTTACCACTTGGACTAATTCATTATTGTTTTTGTTACACTTTTTATTCTTGCATTGGTCATTCATCTCATCATTTATATTTATTTTTAAGATATTATTATAATTGTAAATTTAAATAAAGTCAATCTAATATACTTACACGTGTATTCGTGCACACAAACTTATGAAACTTATTTAATATCTAACCCGGGCAACGCCGGGTCTCTAAACTAGTAATATAAAAAGTTGAAAGAAAACAATGGAATGTCACCTTAGAAAATAAAAGATAGAACCTGATCTTGTAAAGATTCTTAACAGGTTATATGTGTTGGATTTTCGCACGAACAACCCAGCTAGCTTGACTTACTCTTGCTTATCCACTCATTATTTATATATAATTACATGTAGCATTTAAAATACTTCAGAATTGTGACCCATCATATTTCTCTTATCTTCAACTTTGTGATTCATTTATGTCTTGTGTCTTCTTTTCTCTTCTGAATTCTGATAACTTGAAGGTTTCATGGATTTTATCATTGTTATACTCAAGTTGCTTGTATAGAATATTTCAGAGTTCTAACCCACTATTATTATCTTCAATTTTATTTTATGATTTATGTCTTCTTATTTCTTCTATTAACATGCAAGATATATGAATTGCATCATGGTGATACTTGTTGATTTTTATTTTTGAGAAATTTGTAAATTTGACTGTCTCTGTCTTGGTTGCAGTTGCACCTTCATCCAATTCATGCAGTTGTGCAGCTCCGGCCATCACGACATTATCTCGATTCTGGGGGCTCAGAAAAGAAAAATGTTGCTACGTCAAATAAGCAGGTATTGTGTTAGTTACTTACAGCTAAGTAGAAAAGACTGCACAGGATATAGCTCAGTTGGTAGAGCTCCGCTCTTGCAATTGGGTCGTTGCGATAACGGGTTGGATGTCTAATTGTCCAGGCGGTAATGATAGTATCTTGTACCTGAACCGGTGGCTCACTTTTTCTAAGTAATGGGAAAGAGGACCGAAACATGCCACTGAAAGACTCTACTAAGACGTTCCCTTCAACTATTCGTGTATATCAAATAAAGAATGCAATTTATTTTGTTAAGTTGAAGGGAAATATCCAAATACATGTCCGACCTTTGATTCTCGATTGCTGTGGTACTTTGACCCTTGGCTAGTTCACTGAACTATATAAGGGACTTAGCCGTAAATATTGCGAAATATATATCGCTATTACATATTAAGTAATATGTATAGAATTATAGAAACCATTCATTTTTTTTTTTTGGATGAATGAGCTGCAGTTGTAATTTTTGCCGGATAGCACTAATGTCTTGATAATCTTGAAATATTTTTCTACACACCTTTTACAACAACAATAACTAAGTCTTACCCACCCACTATCATGGATCAAATGACACCATCTATCATCAATCATGTTGATATGCAAACTGTTGTCCTCTAAATCTTCCTTAATTTGGTTAAATGTTGTGTTCGACTCGTCCAACGTGTATGATTCTTCATAGAGATTCAAATACAAGTTGTGAAATGTAGTTTAACAAACCCCTTATATTCACATGCTGGGTGATTGTACTCCCCCCTCATAAGAATATGAGAAGCCAAAAATGTTCAATTGCTGTTGCATGCTTGTAGGAACATTGCCTTTTCTGTTCATATTTTCAATTTAATTATTCAGTCATTAGTATCTTTTTTCCATCTGTGCCATCTCTAATTACATGTTTTGTTATCTCATCATAGGGATAGTTTACGACCACCAAACTCTTCCTCAGTTTAATTTTGTATTATTTTCTTTCTTACTATTCAAGTTGTTGTTTTCTTCAAACCTAATGTGTGCCGTGATATTATGCCATCGATTGATTTTCGGAGCCGACCCAACCTAGTGGGAAAAGGCATTTGTTGTTGATGTTGTTGTTGTTTTTGTTGTTGCCGTCGTCGATCTGCAATTTGTCAACACATGGGCATCCATTTAGCTAATTGATTTTGTTTCTTTGTTGCAGAATAACCAGACAACGCCGTCAATGGAGCAAAAGAGTGATGGTGCGCCTTCAATTGAGCAAAAGAGCGACAGTAATCAGGTGTAACAGTTGTTAAAACAATAATCTAATTTAAATATAGCAGTTTTTGGTCATAATGGGGTTATGCTGTATTTTTAAATGATCATGGTATGCATTATGATTTGTGAACTGGATATAACTATGTCTACTAGTAGTCTTGTTATACCAATATGCATATGGCAGTTTACTCTTGTATATTCTGTTGTCATTTTCACTTCAACTAATAATCATGAGAGAATATGAAACCATTTTCTATTACAAATTTTGAAAACAGATTTAGCATTTTAAGAAACTATGAAAATGCCAAAACATTGGTTTCAGTGTTTCTAAACGTGCATTCTTCCTAACATGTCTTCCATCTTCTCGCAACACGAGTCTTCCATCTCCTTGTTAGCAAATTAAAATGAACATAAATTTCATAAAATGAAATTGGAAATATTTTAAGAAAGTAAGAGGGAGCTCTCCTGTTTTTACTTTTTATTTTCCCTCCCTTTTTAATTGGTCTTTTTCTTTATCTTGTGCAGTGCTGGGTTCCTCTCGAGTACCATGGTTGCAAGAGTGATATCTCATCTAGATATTTTCAGCAAATGGTTACACACGAAAGTTCTCCCATAAACTTTGAAATGAGCACGTAAGAATATGCCCTTATATTCTTTTGTACTCTTCTGTATGAATGTGTAAATTTATTATTCTTGTCAATATTTGAATGGTTCAAGGTATGACTACATTGCTACACTATGTCCTGGAGTGAGCAGCAACACGTTAGCTAAAGGTCCTTCTAAAAGGTAATGTCTTCCTTTAATAGAAGCGGTCGTCTTTATTTTTTGCCCTTATTTCTAATTAAAAATTTGCCCACTCTCTGTTGTACCACACACACACACACACACTCTCTCTCTCTCTCTCTCTCTCTCTCTCTCTCTCTCCTCTTTTTGTTGTATTCCTCTCCTTGGTTTTGTCTCGTCAATTATATGTTTTATTTTTCTTACAATGCCATATTGATTTTGTTCAGGTATCTTCTATCATTGCCGGTGGAAAAACGTCTTCAGACATTGCTGATTGAGGTTTGTAGCATCATTAGTTTGACCTTGATTTCTTGTTGTTATTGCGAGAGGATATTTATAGCCAACACTCTGCATCTTGCTTTTTATGCTTGTCTATTGTTGATTGCATCTATTTTTTTCTTTCTTTTCACTTGGCATATATTCCATCCCTGATTCAACTATGCCTTGTGTGTGTGTTTTAACTGTTTAGCTTAGACACATTTCTCAGCAAATATCTTAACATGTGCCAATGTTCTCCGTTCACAAGATATCAAGAACTGAAGTTTCTCCTTTCTGTTCAAAAGGCATTTGCATTTTGTAAAGCTGATACTAGGTTTATGGGCAACATGTCATTGATATTTTTTTATTTTTTAACAATTTATGTTTTAGAATATGATTCTGTTGGTAATGGTTTTCCTTTTAAATTAATTATTTAAGTTTTTTTTTTTTGGTTTTCTTGCCTCTTTCCAAGTATAATTGAAATATCAAGAGGGAGGGAGAGTTCTTATTTTGGTATCTTTTACAAGTTTAATTTTCATACATTTTTTATGTGTGTGACTTTAAGAGTGGTTATGATAAAAGTCAAACATTTTTTATGATCTAACAGTTATGATTGATTGACAGTGTAAAGACTCTTCACACTACAATATATATATATATATATATATATATATATATATATATATATATATATATATATATATATATATATATATATATATATATATATATGAACTAAATTCATTTTGTAATACCCTCAAGATCGAATAGAGTAACATTCCATCTATTTTGTATTTTTTTTTAATGTATCTAATAACAGAACACTTTATGATAGGGCCCTCCACTTCACCGTTTTAGTGCTATCAAGCACTTTGCTCCTGAATGCTCTGATGACGAACTGCTGAGTGTTCTGCAGAAGCAAGCACAATTGCTGCGGGGTTATTGGGTTCCAAAAAGTAGCTTGCTGTATCCTACGGGCGGTATAGAAAGTCTGGCAAGAAATTATATCCTTGTAAGGTTTCACAAGAGTTTAACAGTTAGGTCTGATGAGCTGAGAAGGCTCGGCGGCGGTGAACTTGGTAATCGCATGAAACACTTTGTGATGCAATTTGCTTTGGAAAAGTTTGATCTAAAATCCAAAGAAAATTATTGGAAGTTCAAAGAGCTTCCTGATGAGTCCTTCATAAAAGAATTTCCAATTGTTGTTAAAAGTCAAGAAGAAATTTTTAAGATCTTGGAAAATGAGGTAAATAGTATTATCGGTACTCTTGGAGGAAAAAGAAAACTTAAAAGTGCTATAACAAACAGTGGTGTCAACAATGCTTTTGTTACATCAACAAATTCTGATCCACGGGCAACAAGTTTGGGTGAAGATCCTCCTAGGAGCATGACCATGTCAAGTGAAACTCGTCATGCTCTGCCAATTGCCCTCAAGAAGCTTTTTCAAACTCACAAAGTTTGCAGGTATGTTTTCCCATTTATAAATGATAAAATTAAGCATCTTTAGATATTCCTTTAACTGTACAACTTCCTAGATTGACTGTTATTACTCCTAGAGTATACAACTTCCTAGGCTAGTGCTTACTTATTAAGCTTTCAATGCATTTATTGTAAAATCATTATAAATACAAGGTGTGCAATCTCATTATTTACACAAAGTTTATACACCTTAGTTATTTTTGGAAGCCCAACATTTGTAGGTTAGTCCATAGTGCACTTCAACTCTCTCATGTTTCAATAGCTATGCTTTGTATTGGTCAATATGTCTAGTGGGATGTGTATTTGTTGACTGATGAACAACGATGGGTATGAAAATTGGCGGTGCTTGGTGGGCGCACACCTATGAGGCTATTCCTCTTTCCCCAATTCTTGTGTTTTGAAAGATCGTGCCGCTTTCGAGGGAACCTATCCAAGGTTGTCAAACTCGAGAGTCTAGGTAAACTCGTGTAGCCTCTTTAAACTTGTTGAAAGATCGTGCCGCTTTCGAGGGAACCTATCCAAGGTTGTCAAACTCGAGAGTCTAGGTAAACTCGTGTAGCCTCTTTAAACTTGCAAGTGATTACCTAATATTAAAATAACATACATAGATAATATAATACCATTAAAATAATAATAATTTAACATTTCATTTCTATAATAAAGCAAAAATAATTTTAAATAGATAAATATTTATGATAGACCAAAAAGAAATGGTGAAATAAAACAAATGAAATGCTAGAAAAACAACAAACTCATATGGAGGCATGGTAGTTGTCCCTCACAACAACACTACAAACGTAAATTTACTTTCTAAAACCAATAGTTATTGAAACACAAATAATTAAATCAAATATTGGCTAATATTTACCAAAATTTTATGTTTTAATACTAAACTAATGTAGAATCGTAAACTCGTTAACCACTAGTAAAACCGATAGCTTACCAATTTTATCAAGTTTTTGTGAACTCATAAGAGTTCACTAAAAATATTGTTTATATGTGAGTTGACTCGTTTCATGGCTTAACATCATAAACTTATAAGAGTTCAAGAGTTAACTCGAGAGTTTAACATCCTTGAACCCATCCGTTATTCCTTTACTTTTGTTTTTGCTGAAACAAGCTTGGCCCACGATACTAGAAATTTATTATTTTAGTTCCCATCTTGCCTATCATATCTCATTATTTTAGTTCCCATCTTGCCCATCATATCTCATGAACTGCACTGGCGGTATTGTGTAGTCGAGTAGCAGCCTCTTTCTTCCTTGATTCTCTCACTGGCGCTGCAGCGCCCATGGGTTGCACTATGGCACAGGCCCAATTGGAGTGTCAAGTGTGGCATAATTTGCGTTCATAGTATGGAGGCCCATGATCCAAAAGTTTGAACCAATGGACTCAAACTCTCCACCACTCATAAACCCCTTTTCTTAATCCCTCCTGTGTGGGGCTTCTTCAATTTCCAACAAGCAAATATCATTGTTGTTTGACGTGGAAAGCTCGGCTGACCTGTCAAAAACCCATACTGTGACACTGTTGAAATTTGAGGTGTGAAGAGTTTGTCTCATGAGAGAGAGAATCAGAGAATTTAACGAGGGACTTCATGTGGTCATGTGAGGGAGATCTGAAGAGATTGGCAGAATAGGGCTTTTTTGGATTGAGTCTAGTTTAGTTAGATTGGGATGAGTGGGAATGCCAATCCTTGGAAATTTATCTCAGGGATATGCATTTTCCAACCAATTTATAACTCTTGGTCTGGGTAACGACAATCACATATGGGGAAAATCTCTACTAGCTGTTTTAAATTTAATTTGGCTTTGCAGAAGTTCTATATTTTTTATTTTCTTGTTTGGCTGGCTGTTGTCTCATGTAGCTTTTATTTATATATCTGCAGCTTCCAATTGATATGCCAAGAATTGCGTGGATTGGCACTTGCCCAAACTATGCTCCCAAAGGGAGGTTCTAAAATGTCTGTCGATGCAGCTAATAGTCTTGATGTTCCACAAGACGAGCTGAAGGCTATCTTGGGTGAAGTTGCATGTGATATCCATGGTTGTTATGTGTTAAAATCAGCACAAAATGATCCATTCAGGTTCTCTCTCTCTCTCTCTCTCTCTCTCTCTCTCTCTCTCTCTCTCTCCAGAAGGAAAATAAAAATAACTATCTCTACAAGAGTTCAAATGGTTTTCAGAAAAGTAACACATTCCATTTGTTCACAACACTTGCAGAGATGTTGTAATTGATATGCTTCGTGGAAGTGGACCCAATGGCAAGCTAAAGAAGGCTGAGATACTTGAAGCTGCAAGGAGAAAACTCGGTAGGGATGTCCCCAACAATGAATATATCAAGGTTAGCTTTCTTCTAGTTTAACAAGATTCTTTTATCAAGGCATCTTGACACTGTTGAAGTCATAGGATATTAACATTTTGTGGTCTCAATGGTTTTACACTAGGGACATATGACTTCCCATCGAATGTTCTGTTTTACAAATTCCTCATTAGACTAATAGCTCATATAATGACATTCTTTTATGCTGAATATCTGCTCAATTATTTCTTTAGTATGCGCTGTTGATAAAGTTGAATTTAATATTTCAGCAGCCAAAACAGGAGAAATAAAACTATGTACTTGAGTAGCATGATTATAACGTTATAGGCTTTTCGTCGCTTATAAAAATCTAACAAATAAGTCACTGGCATGTATAAAACTAACAAGTTTTATCCATGTATGTGTACTATAACGTGTTTGTAAACGGCTTCTCTAGTTCGCTTTGGCTGGTGGTGACTAGGTGTGTGAATTTTTTTTCTTTATGGCTTATTCGTTAACATTGAAAGATTGTGTACTCTAACATGGAAATGATGTTAGGAAAGTATAGATACAAATGACGGTGCACAACCAAAATGGTTTAACTAAATTAACTAACCAATAGTATCCAAAACGGTTTAACTAAATTAAATAAAAACAACCAAAAGTAGCAGTTGCTTCATGAATTGATCAATTGCTAAAGTAAAATTAAATGAATGTTGCCCTGCAAAGCCATATAAAGTGAAATGTCCGATAAATGATTTTAACACAGCAAGCACAAATAAATGTTTCAAAATCATTCATCAGTTGTATCATTTTTCTCCCTTGTGTCAAGAAATATTGCTTATCATGCTAATATTTGTTTTGCTTTTCTTGTTCTGAACAAATTTTCAGGCTGTGAGCGAGTTATGTGTCTCAAAAGGTTCTTTCTGGGTCTTGAAAAGCGGGGATGGAAGTAAGCAATGATACAAAGGCCAACTTGCTTCAGCATAACTTTAATTATCGTACTAACAAAATTTTGTGGGTGTTCTAAATTTCTGTTGGATTGACTCATTTTGTTTGATAAGGAAATTTTCTTAGCCTTTGGTGTGATTTTTTTTTTTTTTTTTTTAATTTTTAAAGAGTTATTTATTTATTTATTTTTTTAGAAAAAATAAGCTTTTCCAAACACGTACTGTCCCGCATAAAACGCAAGGGTGTCCTTTGTTATCTACTCTTTCAACAAACTTGTTAACATCTAATCGAAATCATATATGCTAATTAGTCATGTGAACTGTGTATCTTTTTCTTTCATTGTTGTGTAGTTCCTTTAAGACAAAAATTACGGAGGACGCCGAATTCCACCAAGGAACGTTGGCAATTGCACGAGTTTGTTTTCGTTTTGAGAAGAAATTTAATATTGATCAATTAACAAGAGTGTGTATATATATTGTGGAACATTGTGGTCTTTGCAGCTAACTTTATTTAGTAGGCTAAAGTTTGGTCGTTGTAATTATCATTGTCATGCGATTTTATTGTATTGGATTGTTCAAACTAAGCGTATTATTTGTGTGATTTGGTCTTGTAAAATTTATGTAAAATAAAATAAAATTAATTGATTTAAATTAAATTGATTTATATTAAACTTCAATATTTACACACATATTAAATTTTTATTTTAGTATAATAAAAAAATTATTTTATTTTGCTATTGACGCATACTCAAATAAACACATGCGAGAGGGATAAATGTCTATAAGCATAATTCAATTGATAGGGGCATCATATATTCCAGGGGTTGGAAATTGAATTGCGGATTCTTCACTTATTCACTTTAAAAAGTTGACCAAAAAAATATGGTTGTACAATTATATCAATATTTCACATCTAAATTTTTGTTAATATTATCTAAACACACTTTATGTTAAAACTATTTCATATAAATAATTTTTACAAGACCAAATTACATTGAATAATGAGTAAAATTTCTATGCAATGTTAGTTTAAAAAGTTTTACACTATCGGTCCATCATAACCAATCATATACATGTATAATTTTAGAAGTGGCTAAGGTAAAAAATCAAATGTTTTTATTGATCAAACGATTGTAATTAACTAACAATGTAAAATATCTTTACACTGTCTGTCCATATGAATTAAAACTAAGTATTATATGTCACGTTTGATTGTTGTAACTTTGTGGCAGCCTTCCCACTCTTCATTGTTGTATGTATGCTTGGCACTAGGAGTGCATTCCCTCCTGTGAAAACTTTCTCCAGACAGTTTAAAATCTAAACCATTACGTACACAATCTCTCTTCATTTTGATATTTAATTCCTCACTTGTATTTATTATTTAATGATTATGATTACACTGTACTCTCCAGTCACATGAAAGGATCCAGTCCCCGTGGCACCCTGGTTCTTCCATGAGGAAGGATATGAGGGAACAGTGGTTTGACTTGTGTGGTACAACGGCTATTGTTTGTTGTTAGAAAAGAAAATAAAGTATACAACTAGATATAGACCTGCGCGTTGAGTGGACGTAAGTTTATCATGTCCTATTTCTCTAACTCTTCCTAGCCAATTTCGACTCTTTGGGTATCAAAATCATCTTCCTTTAGATCCACTTCCTAACTTGTTAGATGTGGTGAAATGGGCACCTCGCCGGAAAAATGGAGAAAAAATTACTCTTGACATGGTAGAAAAAGACACAAAACCAGCAACTCTAAAAGTCTTCAGCCATTAAGAAGTTTTTACGGTAATAACAAAGACAATTGAAATGAAATTCCTTTTAATGGCTGCATATTTTTAACCAAATTGCATTATCATGCTAATGTGGTGGCATATATGCAATATATCAATTAGCTAAAGTTGTTCAAAATTACATTACCAAATTGCATTACCAAGAAGAATAGTATATATGCAACTTAAAAGAACAATGAGAAAGTCATTTTTCAACCACACAGACATAATTCCAGACAAAACCAAGAACAATAAAATTATTTTAAATCAATTAATAACTGATCAAGCAAAAGGATATCAACCTTACACATGAGATATAGAGAATTAGAGGTGGATAGAACACCAACTACTACTAATAGTGTATTCAAGATAGAGGAAATTAATTTCTTGTCTTAAGGGCCAAGGTTTTTTCTTACTATGTGTCATGATTCAAGAAACTAGAAATTAATTACTTGTTTTTTTGTTGTTAATTATTGCATCTTAATCTTAATTACATGTACTTTTGGCATCTGTAATCAGCATGCTTTAGTTGATTTGCTGAACTTGAGATCCCTTGACTTTGTTTTTTAAGAATTGAAAGTGTTGAACTTGTTCACAGCAGAGTAAATACATCATCCTGACCTTTTGTACCAAAGTTCACAACAAAACGTATATATCTATCATTTTATCAGTTTCTTGGAAAAGAATCTACGAATTTGCTAACACTTTTATTTTCATTGATAAATTCCCAAAAGTCCATATTAAACAGTTTGATTTCATCTTAGTTGGCATTACATGAAATTAATTAAGCTTCCATGTTCATTATATATATATAAATATATGAGTCAGGATCCGTTAACACCAGGTGTCAACGGATTCGTTGACACCAAATCTCAACCGTCGATTTCATTTAATCAAAGGTTAATAACAGTGTCACATTTTCATTTATTGTGTATCCTTTTTTTCAATCACACACTATTATTGTTTTTAATGATTACAAAACCCAAATTGGAAACATGATCATATCATAATTCTTCTTATTCCCTTGTCTGTAAAATTAAAATACTCCATAACTAAATAATTAAAATAGGAATTATTGGAAATATTAGTTGTTAAATGCAATTCCCTCTATGATCTCTTCTCCTACGTTTGCGGTGACTTTGTTGAGATTTTTTTTTTTTTGCCGTAATCATAATCGTAATGGTGAACCTTTAATCATGTGATGAAATTATAAATCAAGTGGAAATTTGTGAGTCTCGAGTTTGATCAAATTTGTGGCGTTGCATCAATATCATAATGATTGTTTGTGTCCATCGATCAATTGAGCTGTACAGAGGATCCTAATTCTATACAAAGATTCATGAGAGAGAGCAAATAAAAGATTCATGAGAGAGGTTAAACACAACCACATATGAAGATTCAACTGAGGGATGAACAGTTGAACACAAACAATTGAGAGTTCGAATTGCTTATGTGTACAAGAAAAAAATCCAGGTCTGTAATTGTGATTGCCTTTACTGCATTAAATAGATAGAGAAAAAAACAATAATAGTGTATGATTGAAAAAAAGGATACACAATAAATGAAAACGTGACACTATTATTAACCTTAGATTAAATGAAATCGACGGTTGAGATTTGGTGTTAACAAATCCGTTGACACCTGGTGTCAACGGATCCTGACTCTAAATATATATATATATATATATATATATATATATATATATATATATATATATATATATATATATATATATATATATATATACTAAATTAATTTCTTGTCTTAAGGGCCAAGGTTTTTCTTACTATGCAGTGATGCGGCCAATATTAAAAAATACTGTTGCAAAAACCTCTATAATTGTTATGTTGCGTGGTTGTGGAGAGCAATTTGAAACAATAGTTGTAAGATATTTGTTCCCAACAGTTATAAGATATTGCATAGACACAATAGCTGATATTGGTGGAAGCAAAACTCAGTTCCTCTTACCTGAATTAAGGGGTGATCTTCATCATATTTAGGGCAGTGTTTGTAGCTTTGAAGTAATAATATCTGAATTGGTAACAGGTGAAAATCCTTCTGATGATAATGCTTGGGAAGAGTCATAAGTTATCAAGTGTTACCTGATTGTGAACATAGCCTTCAACTTCTGAGATATGATTGATTGCATAGTTTTTAAAATTGTGTGTGTGGCCTCATAATTTGTATGATTGATTTTAATTTTAGATATGATATTTATTTACCATTTTGATACTGGAGGCATCACGTTAAAAATTTAAGGGAAACGAAACTTAGCAGCAGATAAACGAAAGTGGTGTGTAAGGTGGTACTGCGTAAAAGTCCCACATCGGGTAATAAAGAAAAGAATTGAGTAGACAGTGGATATAAAAGCAATGCAAGGCTTCAGTACAATTCATACCTTTCTCGGCCTTTTGGCTAAGATCAAGTGTAGTATCTGTTCTTATCAGTTTAATATCTGATATGTGGTCCAATGGATCACACGATATTAAATTACTTTTTTGAGGGGGAGAGGCCACCTCAGTAGCTTGCTACTAGGCTTTTCATGTGTCGCTCATGCGTTGCACTATTGCATGGGCTAGGCGCACCCCACCAATTCTAGTTTAATTTTTCTAATTTTTAATATTTTCTTTCACTCTAAGAGAAATATTAAGTTGATTGATGTAATCCCCACCCATAGATTGTTTTAGGCTTAATTCAATATTTGGTCCCCTAACTAATTTGATGTTTTCATTTTGGTCCCATAAGTTCTAAAATGAACGATTTGGTCCTTCAATTTTTGCTTCAGTTTTCAAAAAGGTCCCGGACCGTTAACTTTAACTTTAAATGTCTAAAGTGGAACACAAACAATGTTGGTCCACCATAGATCCTATTAATTTTTAAATTTAAACCGTTTGATTTTTTTTAAAAGAGGACAGTTAGATTTCAGGCATTAGATTGCTGGTCCATTTTATGTAACGGTGGACCACCATCACCAAAAAAAAATTCCCTCTTTCTTCATCTTCTTCCTTCCCTTTTTCATCACCTTCATATTTCATATTCATAAAAACCTCAAACTTACCCAGAAGAAGGAAAAAAAAACCAGAAAAAATAAATTAAAATCCTCTCATTTTCCACTATCTTCATTATCTTCTTCAGATTAAAACTCATATTAAACCTAAATTCAAACTTTTCCCCTTTTTCTTTCATCTGGACATCAAATTTTGTCATTGTCTCAAATCAAAGCACCCAAAGAACTCATTAAATTTTTCTCTTTTTATTCTTTCATCTAAAAATGAAACTTTTTAACTTCAATTACTATCAACAAATTAGATGCAGGAATCACCATCAATTCTGGAATTGAGGAACAGAACCGCAAAATGAAGATGTAAAAGCTTTTAGGGTTGTCAGTACCAATAGTTACATTCAGTATCACCGCCGCTTTTCTCTCCTCCGCCACCGCACTTCTCTCCCTCTGTTGCTCACATCTCTGTCTCTATGCCAGATCTGAACTTGTTGTCGCCATCGTTGCGGTTGTCGTCGCCGTTCTTGCAGCCATCATTGTAATTACCATTACCATCGTTGATTTCCCCCTCGGTGTTGTTGTTGCAGTCGCGACGGGAAATCCAGAAATTGAGTGTCACTCTGGACGAAAATCATTCAAGGAAGCACAAATGATGGTGGCGGTGGTTCTGGGTTATGATCCGGTGTGATGGTGCCGTTGAGGGTGGCGGTGGTGGAATCTGGTGGTGGTGGCTGGCATGGGTGGTGGTGTTTGAGGAGAGAAGAAGAACAATTTATTATTACTATTATTATTATTATTATTATTATTATTATTTTATTTATTTTGAAAATAAGAAAAATGGAATTTGACGGAAATAGTAACGGCTGTTACTTTTTGGACGGAAAAGACCTTTTTGAAAACTGAAGCAAAAATTGAAGGACCAAATCGTTCATTTTAGAACTTATGGGACCAAAATGAAAACATCAAATTAGTTAGGGGACCAAATATTGAATTAAGCCATTGTTTTACAAAGTGGCTTAATACACCATGAAATTGAGATATTTTGGTATCTGATGCTCCGAAAATAGTTGTAAATTTTTCAATACATGTGCAAGTGTATACATTGTTGCAACAAATAATAAAGAGTAAATAGAGTAACAAATAGAGATCAGAATGTGGTCAATATCACGAAGAAAAAAGAGAGACCGTCTATACCCAAATGAAATTCATAAGGAAGCCATCGAAGGCTTTCCACAAATTGAGATTTGGCCGTAGAAGGATCGAATTGTATCCGAGGAACAGGGGAATACAAAAAAGTAATAAGAGAGGCACACAGACCAATCAATCGTATCGGTCGTATTCTTGAATTTGGAATGTAGTGGAAAGGCCTTACAATCTGAAGTTTTACGCTTAGGGGAAGAAATGTTATTGGTGGATGCAGGACCTGGGACCCCCATAAATTGTATGCAAGATGAACCTTACTCTATGTGCTGTTCTGGGTGGGCTACCATCCTTTTCCATTCCACTACTTTACATGTTAGCTCGTCTCTGTCTTCGTCTTTGTGTCTGCCGATTCAATTGATGCTGCTCGTCCGTCAGGATGGCTCGACGTGGATCCCTGTTATACATTGTCGCAACAAATAATAAAGAGACAGGTTCTAAGTATTTCCAAATGTTAAGTTTAAATATTTAATGTCCATTAATTAAAAATATGAATAAGGTGAGTGTTATTTCTACAATTTTCTTAAGTAACGTTTGGTATAATTGATAAGATATATTGAAACGATGAAGTGTTATTCTTTCACAGTCCTTTAATTTAGGGATCCCACTTATGTGACATTGTGATGGAAATGCCACATGACATTGTCCAACCACACTGTGAGACATATGTTTTTTTTTTTTTTTTTTTTTTTTTTTTTTTTTTTTTAGTTTTCTTCTCTCTCTTTTACAAGACATTTTTTGTTTTATTTAAAAATGAAAAAAAATTCACGTATCACATTGTAATTGAGCAATGTCACATGACATTCCCACCACAATGTCACACAAATGGAATCCATTTAGAAGGTGACACAATCAGTATTGAAAATATATATATATATAGGGTTTTGTTACAAGCCACCCTTTGGTGGTGTCTTTTAACAAGTCACACCTTAAGGTGTGATTTTCACTTTTTAGTTATAACTTTGCTAAAAGACACCTTCATAAAAGTAAGTTGGTGTCTTTTCGCAAATGCTCATAGAGTAACTTGATAAAAGACACCTTCATAAAAGGTGTCTTCTATCATAACCCATATATATATATATATATATATATATATATATATATATATATATAAGTGAGTTGATGATCACATGAGTTATATAAGGATATAATTTAGAGAATAATTTGTTAGTGAGTGATATAATTTAAGATGTAAAAATTTTGCAGGTTCTGTTGTTCCAATTTTGAATTTGAAATATATATAACTAATAGAATGACAAAATCACTTGATATAATTCAAAATCGAAATCTTTTTGTTTATTCACAAATTCTAGAGTGTAAATTTCCCACCTTTAGAATTTTAAGGGCAAATTGGCTTAGTTATTAAAGAGGTATGTTATTTAAGCAATTATTTTAATAACAATTTACGGAACAACAAAAAATACACAAAGAAATATATTGATATAAAAACTAAAACAATAGAAAGAAGAAAAAAAAAAAGTAAGATCACAACGAAAAATATGAGAGAAAAAAATTGTTTTTTTTTTTGACACGAGAAAAAAAAAATTGTTTCAATTCGAAAGTTTTTTTTTCTTTTTTTTTTAAGAATTTCAATTCGAAAGTTACCACTACGGAGTATGTAATTTCTGGTGGGTAAAATACTCAAGTAAAAAAATCATTTATCTTCCTATGTAAAAAAAAAAAAAAAAAAAAAAATTAAAACCCTAAACCAACAAAACTCAGAGCTCCATCAAATAAAACCCTTTGCTCAACAGCCCGGAAAAAGCTAAACCTCGCCGGATAACGCAAACGGCCTTCGTCGCCGGCAACCAGAAACGGTAAGAAACTCTTTCATCTTTTCCTTTCTTTTGCTGGTTAAATAATTTCTTAATTGATTATTCTCTCATAATTAATCCTGCTTCATTTTCTTTTCTTTTGGTAATTTTTTTGTATTCTTTTGATTTTGAGATAAATTGTTGATTTTATGTTTGCTTGATGCAACTGATTAACAGGTTCATCCACATGACACCATTGTTAGGGCGTAGGGTTAATAAAATTGAAGGGTTGGTTTCCCTTTTAAATTCTAAACTATTTTTACCACCATGGCTTATTGCTATGCGCCATTTTAGCTTTAATGATAATCGCCGCGTCGCTAACATCAAACAAGCAGCCTCCGGAGAATCTGACGATGAATTTTTTCGTCATCGGGGTGACACGAATGAGAATGGTGGCAATAGAAATGAGGAAGAGTTTGATGTTCGACAGCGTTGGGAGGAATTGAGTCAAGCTAGGGTTTTAAGAGGTCAGAAGCCAATTAATCAACCTCATTTGAATTCCCAGGAATTTAATCGAAGTGACCGTCGTCCGAGATTTGATGGAAATCGTGGAAATAAATCTTCGCAAATTGATATTGGATTTCAGGGTAGAAATGCCGATGAAACTGGTAGAGATGGTGGTCATCGTGGCAATAAATCTTCACAAGTTGATCTTGGATTTCAGGGCAAACATGTTGATGAAACTGGTAGAGATGGTGGTCAATCAGGAGATAGTTTCCTTGATAAGTTTAAGTTTGATTTTGATGATAAAACAGGGAGTCAATCAGATGTTGAAGGAAGCAGCCAATTGGAAGAAGCGAGGACATTGAATTCGTCAAATTTCAACCAACCAGCACAAGAGTCTATGCCTCAAGATGCTGATACGATTTTCAAGAAGATGAAGGAAACTGGTCTTATCCCAAATGCAGTGGCTATGCTTGATGGTTTATGTAAAGATGGTAATTTTCAAGAAGCTTTGAAGCTTTTTGGTTTGATGCGGGAAAAGGGAACGATTCCGGATATTGTCATTTACACTGCTGTAGTGGACGGATACACAAAGGCACACAAGGCTGATGATGCTATAAGGATTTTCAGGAAAATGCAGAGTAATGGCATTTCACCAAATGCTTTTAGTTACACTGTTCTTATACAAGGACTGTACAAATGTAGCAGATTACACGATGCTGTTGAATTTTGTGTAGAGATGTTAGAAGCAGGTCATTCTCCAAATGTGACGACTTTCGTTGGCTTGGTAGATGGTTTCTGCAAGGAAAATGGTATTGAAGAAGCAAAAGGTGTTATCAAGACATTAACAGGAAAGGGTTTTGCTTTTGATGAGAAAGCTGTTAGGGTGTTTTTGGACAAGAAAGCACCATTTTCACCCTCCATTTGGGAGGCCATCTTTGGGAAGAAAGCTCCACAGAGGCCATTTTAAATATATTTGCAGACTATGTAAGTTTTTCTTCTTCTTGATTCGTGTACTCTTTTGCCAGACTATTTTTATGTCATTGTGTAATGTATGATTACTATAGGTGCACCTATTTAAATTTTCTAAAGAAGGTCCAACTAGTTTGCCTGCTTTTTAAATAGGCAAATGATATTAGTTGTTATGTTAGTATTGTCTCCTTCATAAGAGTTTGAACCTCGGTTCTTTAATTCATTCAACTCGTTTAAATCCTCTGACTAGTTTGCTGTTTACTTGCTGATACAAGCCTTGTTTTCGTTTTTAAATGTACTGCTCCCAAATTATTTAGTGTTTGTCTTAGAAGTGCACAACATGAAATTGTAATGGTTAACTTTGTTTAGAACTTTAAAGCTTGTACCCTAAAACTTCATAGGATATTTCAGTGTAAAAATTAGAATTACACATAACATTCGGGTTGGTTGAAGTTCATTGAGTAATAACCGATTACATCTGAGTTTGGAAAAATGCAGATCAAACTGAATTAATTACCAAAACCAATATAATCTTTTTTCAAATTGAATTGGTTTGGGTTGCTTGATTTTTTATTCATACCTGAGGCCACCCCTGCTTTACAGTTTATTAAGCTTGTTGGGTATATGGGTAAGGTAGTTATGACAGTTGTTTTAGCAGTTAGATGTTTGTGTATATTATCCAATTGAGCACACTATTTAGAATGCAAATTGCAAATCCGGTCTCCAAATTCTACTATATTTTTCTCTTATCTTTTATAATTTTCTCTCCTAAATTCACAAAAACACTTTCCAGAATTTAGGCTTTTGAGATTTTGGACTATCTATGACACAATCATTGAATTCTTTCTTCTACTCAAACAACTTAAAAGCATAAATATGTTGATTCTGTCTTACTCAACAAAGCAATGCTACTTAACCATTTCCAAGATCTAGTTGTTTGATGGAACCAATTACAAGCAATAGTCTCAGATGCCACTTATTTATATGGAACAAGGGATGGCTAATTACACTCTGTTCATTGGTCTTAGTCTTTGTCTTGGTCCTTTAATTTCTCTCGCTGTTCTGGTTATGATGTATATTCATTTTTCTGGATCCAGAGGTATGATGTATATTCATTTTCATGCATAATCTCTGATCTTGGACTTTGTGAATTCCTTCTGGTAGTGTACTTGCACAACTAACAAAAAAGTATAGTTCTCTGAAGTTTTAATAAACTTCTCCCCACTTGTTTAGTTTCAAAAATAGTTGATGTACATTACCACATTTCCATTCCATCATTTTGCATCTACTCATTTGATGTTGCTATAGGATTTCTAAATCATCATAAAATGAAATTTTAGTCTTAGTCTTTTAATTTTTCTCATTGATCTGGTTATTCTTTTTCATTGAAGAATTAGAAATTTTTACAGTTGTCATTGAGAAACTTCAAAGAAACAAACAGAAAGTTTGAGAAATTGAACGAGTTGAGGTTTTGGATCCTACCATTTGTCGTTATGTACCGTCTTGTTGGGTCAATATAAAAAATCTTTCTTTTTTTTAATTGTTTATTTATTGGGTCGATTATATATTTTCTGCAGCCATTAACATATTTTCGCTTTACATACCAATAAAACTCTTAAGTTTATTGCTTGTGTAATGATTGTTTGATTTTTTTTTTTAACAAATCAAAATGAAATATATTGCTCAAACGGAAAGTGATTCACCCTGCACAAGGTGTGCTAAAAGTGGTGAAATCACACAAACTCTGTTACAATGTCATGGTACCTACCAAGAGGTCGCCTCCAACCAAATATAAATAAAAAGATTACATGACACCCATACAAAGGAGTGGATGTCGCCACCAATCATTGAATTTTAAGTTGAACTACCTTTGATTGTTTGATTAAGTTGAATTTAATGAACTACCTTTGAAGTTCATTTTCTTTTAAGCCTCAAGTCCTCAACTAACCTAAAAGTCAATACATTCAACCCCTACCTAAATTGGTTCGCCCAGCCTTTGAGAATGAGAGGGCTAAGACAAAAATATTTCTTCTCAACTTTTATATTACTCCATTTGCTTTAAAATGAGTGTCAATTCAGCAAAACATTTTTTCTTTAAATACGTGTCATTTTACTTTCTTAATGCAACATCTAAAAAAATAATACAACGTTAGTTAATTTATTCCAATTTTACCCCAAATTTATGTTTTGTCCATCATTTTAATGACATTATATTTGACTATGCATATGACAATTGCTAATAGTCAATAGTTAATTGAGGCAGTTTTATTAAATGATTACATCTATTTTTCTATTGTTTATATTAATTTAGGTGAAATAACCTTAAATGACACTTATTTTAAAACACAGAGTACAAAATGCAAATTGTGTTTATATGTGGTCCACAGTTCATTAACACTCGAAAATTAAGTGAAACTCGACCAATGGCTTCCAGTATTGGTTAGAAGTGGAAGTTTATGATCATTTCACCCTAAAGAGTGAGATGGTGACATAATTGGTGTGAGATTAAAATAAATAAGAGAAAACCAATATGAATACCTCAAAATGCAACTCCTAATTCATTGATCTTTGTTTTTATTGAACCGACACGATGAAGTTGCAATATGAACTGTTGTTGATAATATTAAGTAATTTTAAGTATTGTTTTGCTATAGTCCATTTATCAAAGTGTTTTATGTTTTAGAAACGGTCTATAATATTTCTCATTCTTTCCTATGAGAATTAGAAAGTTAAGACAACATAAAAATCTCTTTTCAACTAATATTACTCCACTAATTCTAAAACAATTGTCGTTTTTGCGCAAAAAATCCAAAATAAGTGTCATTGTATTTTATCAATGCAACATTAATTAATTTATTTCAATTACAGTTAAAACTCTATAAATTAATAAT
Source organism: Medicago sativa (assembly GCF_051527215.1). Taxonomy (NCBI): domain Eukaryota; kingdom Viridiplantae; phylum Streptophyta; class Magnoliopsida; order Fabales; family Fabaceae; genus Medicago; species Medicago sativa. The sequence continues at coordinate 10,901,997 of NC_140753.1, forward strand.
GTCAGGACCGGAGAAATTTATTAATTTAGAGAGTTATTAATTTATCGATAAATAATAATTATTAATTTAAAGAGTTTTTAAGTAATTATATTGTACATACCAAACAAAAAGGCAAATTAGTTTATGCCTCTTAGAATTACGTTGCAGCGAACCTTGAGACTCAACGTAAATTAGTAACTACTGTGTTCATATGCATTGGAAATCAATAATGACTTTTGAAGTACAGTAAATGTAAACAAGAGGAACAAATGTGTTCAATGTATTCTTAATATATTTTTTTCAGTTTCTATGAATTATTAATTTATGATTTTTCTTGGGACCGAAAATTATAAAGGGATCTTCCGAAAAATTATTATCTTATTATTTTATTGAGTTTTTCAATTTTTTACATTGGCCCATGTCGGGACCGGACACATTTATTATTTTAGAGGGTTTATTAATTTACCGAGTATTAAATTAAAGAGTTTCTATTGTATACCTCCAAATTAATACAGTGTTCATCATCTTCAAGTCCTTATATCTCACTATGCATTTATAACAATTGTTACTTTAATTGTCAATAGTTAACGATGATAATTTTAAAAAATTGTTACACATGCTAATTTATTTATTGTTTTTCTTAATGGAAAATAACCTTAAACGATACTTATTTTAAAACTGATAGAGTATAAAGATATGCAAATTCTATTGATATGTGGTTCTGGTTCATAGATGATAAACATGTGAATATTATGTGAAACTTCAACGACGACTTACGATATTTATCAGAAGTATAAGTTTATGATTATTTCGTTTTAATGGGTGAGCCGATGACATAATTGTTGTAAGTTCGAAGAAAACGGGGGAAACAAATATTTCTTAAAAGAGCAAGGCTGATTGTGAACTTATACTTGGGTGATATCGTTCTTTGTTAAAATATTTCGAGTAATAGAACCACCTATAAAATTTGTCAATATTCTTAAATTTTATTAGGGTTTCTTGACAAAATTTATTGGGGTTTTGAGTAATAAGTTTTATGCACATTATTATATTATTATTAAGGTGAAAAACCCATTGCCATGCCTATACGTATATGCATGCAGCCTTGTTTGTGGCGAATCGAACGGAGACTATTCATGACATAGCCATCGAAGAAGGGGACCTCAGTTGGTAAACTAATTTTGATGTTTTTATTACTTAAAGGGAAAAACCTTTGATGTTATTATTCCTCAATTTTATAATCCTTAAATTCCATCGTACATAACAAGAGTAAAACACGTAAGACATAAGACAAATATTTCACTTTCGGTTTGGAAGATAACTATAGTGTACATGGATTAGTTTTTATTAAATGGATGGTTGATAGAGTTTGCAAATTAATTTAGCATAAAAGAAATATGTATATACTAATTAATTATCTATACATTAATCCAAAAGGTAATTTCTATTTTCTAATGAGTATTTAAAAAAACTACGGTTATAGAGGCTTTATGTTGAAATGAAAAAATATATGTTTAAGTATCTTATAATTTCTTTTTTTTTTGAAGTGACGGTAGAGACAATTTAATTCTATAAGTTAAACAACATTTGCTCACTTCAACAGTCAACAAATTTAAATTATATAAATTGATGAATGCTACATGTTGGAATAGTGTATTGACTGTTTACAAAATAAAGACTCACTCTTTCTATATATAAAGGACATCACTAAATTCTTTAAAAATCATATACAAGTTGGGTTAAAGAATGTTGTCCAGTGGAAAAGAAACAAATGGGCACAACCTGGAAAGCACTAGTGGGGATGTAAACCATCTCAACAAGCATGCCTGTGCTTGTGTGTTAGCTGCCACTATTATCTCTGCCATATTTGGTTATGGTGAGTGACTTTCTATTTTTTTTACTGTCTTTTTTTACTTATATTTTATTTTCTACTGTCTCATAACCTGACATGTTATCTATCATAGACTTATATTGTCAGAAAAAATCTATCATAGACTTATTTTTAGATTTGCATCTTACATTTTTAAAACTAACAAATTCTTTAAATAAGTAATATGATATATCCTTAAATAGACTAATGAATTAATAGACCATACCTTTTTAAAACTAACAAATTCTTTAAATAAGTAATATGATATATCCTTAAATAGACTAATGAATTAATAGACTAACGAAATTGTCCTTTATTTTGATATTTAACATGATATTGTAGATAATATGACTTAATAGGATATCATATTTCAATTATAGTTTGCAAAAAGTTTTTGTAGATTAACATACTTAAATTGTTGAAAATGTTGGAAAATTATAATTTTCAATACAAAGTCTGATATGATATGTCTAAAATGCAATTTTTACGGTTGTCTTTTCATGAAATACATCTTCTTTTTTTTACAAATTGACAGAGGACATCATACACTGCAAATTCGTTAAAAACAAAATGAAGAATATGCGAACAAACTAAAACATCTTTGTTAATCGTATAAAACGATAAAGTACAAAAACCTACACATATAACTATACTCTGGAATACTCATATCTCCATATCTGCAACGTGGACGGCGTCAAAGTCATTGATTGGATCTGCAGTAGATCGAAGTTGATCTGACAATCTGAACCGAACAAATATCTGAACGAAAGAAAGAAAAAAAGAAAGATAATGCCTCACAAAGACTACGAACAAACCAACGTCAAATTAAGACGACGAAATCACAACATAAAAAACGAAATAGATATGAAAATCACTTATTTCAATTTAAGGGAAAGAGAAAAACGAGTTAGGGTTTTTGTGACGGCTCACAAAAGGGAGAAAGGGAAAATAGAGAGTGCTAATAACAAAAAAAATTCATGAAATACAGAGTTCGTCTAGTTTGCAAAAATAAAATATAAGTACAAGAGATGATGAAAATATCGATTTCATGTTTGATTTGAAAAAAAAAAATTATTCTACCTTACCAGCAATCTGTAGTAAAAAGTTATTCATTAACAGACTTTTTAATCGTGTACTCTCTCCGTTCCAAAATATAAGTGAAGATGGGTCAACTTAAATTCGTGTATTTGGTACAAATTTTGAACCAAATACATTAATTTTTATTGAACAATTTTTTCTTATATTTTGAGACGAAGAGAGTATATAAACACAAAATACAAGAATAATGTTTCCCTTCAAGCTAGAGCAAAGCTTGTCGGAACATTAATGGGGGGTTATTTTGATATAATTTTTAATAAAATCAACAAAATTAACTAGATTTATTAATTGGTGTGTTATTTTCTAATTGATGATATACTATTTTTTTAAATAAATTGGGAAATGTGGAAATTAACATTAATTAAAGTGACATGATAATTGTCATTTTACAATTTGTCAAAAAAAAAATTGTCATTTTACAAGGAATTTAATCTTCGATCTTTAAAATTACAAAGTCAGAGCTTACATTTATCGGATGTGTACTAAAGAATTAGTGCAAATTAACCAATGTAGAATTTTTAGCATAAAAAAGCTATGCAAAATTAACTAACAAGTAAATATATTTTTTTAGTTACAACAGTGATGGCTGGAGCACTCTTATTCATAAAGGAAGAACTTGAAATCAGTGACATGCAAGTGCAGCTTCTAGCAGGAATCTTAAATGCATGTGCATTACCAGCATGCATGATTGCAGGAAGATTATCCGATTACATAGGTCGACGCTACACAATCATGTTATCGTCGATATTCTTCTTCTTAGGTTCAATTTTAATGGGGTATGGTTCATCTTTTCCAATCTTAATGTTTGGAAGATGCATTGCAGGATTTGGTGTTGGTTTTGCACTTATCATAGTATCTGTTTACAGTGCAGAAATTTCATCTCCTTCTTATAGAGGTTTTCTAACTTCTCTACCAGATCTTTCCATTAACATAGGTTTCTTACTTGGTTATGTCTCAAATTTTTTCCTTGGAAAATTATCTTTAAGACTTGGATGGAGAATAATGCTAGCTATTCCTTCAATACCTTCAATTGGTTTGGTAATATTAATGTTGCAATTGGTAGAGTCACCAAGATGGTTAGTAATGCAAGGAAGATTAGGTGATGCTAAGAAAGTTCTATTATTAATCTCTAATTCAAAACAAGAAGCTGAACAAAGGATGAAGGAAATAAAAAATGCTGTTGGAATTGATGAAAATTGCACCCAAAACATTGTTCATGTTTCAAAGAAAACTCGTAGTGGTGGAGGAGCTTTAAAAGAAATGTTTTATAAACCTTCACCACATGTATATAGGATACTTATTGCAGCTATTGGTGTTCATATGTTTCAAAATATTTGTGGAGTTGAGGGTATATTTTTATATAGTCCAAGAATATTTGCAAGAATGGGAATCACCGATAAGGGTACACTTCTTTTAGCTACAGTTGGTATTGGGATAAGCCAAACTTTATTCACATTATTATCATGTTTTTTGTTGGATAAAATTGGGAGAAGGATTCTATTATTGGTCAGTTCAGGAGGTGTGATTTTTTCTATGTTAGGGTTATGTGTTTGTTCAGCTATAGTGGAGAATTCTAAATTAGGAGAAGAACCATTATGGGCCATAATATTTACTATTATTGTTATATACATTATGGCAGGTTTTAATGCTATTGGAATTGGGGCTGTGACATGGGTTTATAGCACAGAGATATTTCCACTAAGGTTGAGAGCACAAGGACTTGGGGTTTGTGTGATTATGAATAGAATTACCAATGTGGCAGTGGTTACTAGTTTTATTTCAATTTATAAAACCATAACATTGGGTGGGACTTTCTTTTTATTTGTTGGTACAAATGTTTTAGGTTGGTGGTTTTACTATTCTTTCTTGCCTGAAACTAAAGGAAGATCATTAGAAGATATGGAGACTATCTTTGGTAAAGATTCCAACTCTGAGGTACCAATGAAGTATGGAAGCAACAATGCATAGTTTTGGATAATCACACTTTTTCCTTTTAAATAAAAAATTAAGGTGAAGGGATATTGCTCCGGTCCAAGGCAGAAAAAACCTTGGGACTCAGTGAGTACTTACGAAGAAAATTACATTTACCTCACTGTATATAATAACTAATGGGAACTTAGCTTCATGTTGAATACAAACCAAATCATTCTCTACTGGGCTAACTCCTTTGAGTTATTGAGATAATTAAGGGTTCTTTGTATATATTTAGCTTAGCTTTGAAGAAAATAAGTGCAAACAGTTTAACACTTGGTTTAGTTTGAAGTATTAAAATCTTGTTTTTTGGGTGCTTGTTTGACAAACTTACCCAAACCAAAAGGATTTTTTTGCATTCAAAGAAAATCAATGTTACAAAATGAAAATTTGCAGTTCCAATCTTTTTTATCTTAATTTGTTGTTAGTCCTTTTTATTTTGTTTTTGGTCAAGTTAATCATGTATGTTGTAAACATAAAGACTGTTGGCTTAACCTCACTTTTAATAATTTTGTAAAAAATATAAAAAAAAAAAATCATTTTTAATTTTTTTTTTTTATGTATAAGAGACTTATGTGATCCTTTTAAAAAAATGACTTATTTGATATATTGGGATCACACCCTTATGTCTCTTGACCGTTAGGATTTCGAACCCTTACTTCTGGATGCAAAATCACTTAAATATGTATTTTTTTATGTTATTTTATGTGTGCCGTGTAGGGGTCTACGCATGCCCACATGCTTCTTTTAAACATATGGCATTGTTTTTCGGTCAGTGTGTGTGGGCGCACACGACAGTGTGATTCTCCAAGTGTGATTCTCCAACTTTCACCCTTCAAGCCACGTGGGACTCGTAGTTTGTGCGTGAGGTGTGCGAACCATGACATTTTTCACTCTTAATGAATTTTTCATCTCTTAAATGTGTTTGGGACATGGGACAAAATTTCCTCAAGTTGTTTAGATTTTGTGATTGGTCTTCATGCTTGCACAACTTCTAAGAGATGTCTTCTGATCGGATAAATTAAATGACATACACCAAAAGGCTATGACACCCTATAAAGTTTCATGATTAGGAAATTATAAGATACACAATGACTCAATTCAAAACATTACATTTTTCTTCTCAAACTATCAATAACTTGCTCTAATCCTCTATAAAAACCTAAAATAAAAAACATCAAAACTTTATAAAACACTAAAATACATGCTATGATGTTGATTAATCAATTGTATACACAAGTGTCTCCCTGTAACTCAAAAGTACATATTAATATTTCTTTGCTATTTTGTTTATGATAAACATGCTTATATTAATGGTCCAATAACATTTATTAAGTTTGAAATTCACATTTCAATAGCAATGATATTCGAACAAACATAACATGATGAATTTTGGGACGTGGTACAAAAATACACATGGAGTCTCATAAGCCATAACTTAAGTGACAAAAATACCGAAATTATTAGCCGGACGTCATGACGAGGGTTCTAACCCCCACACTTTCACTTTGTATGTTTGAGTTGTCATTTTGTCTAAAAAAAAATGCATGTGGAGTAAAAGTGTTAGTTTGATTGAAGAAGAAAAACAAAACTATTATTAAATTGATAACCCTAAAAAAAAATACTATGTCGGACAACTTTTAAATTGTCAAAATAACTTTGATTGACAAATAAATTTTACAAAATCAAGATGATCCAAAATCAACCCAACAAATAAATCACTATGATATACATTGATTGACAAATAAATTAGTTATATAAAATTCTCATGTGCATGCTTAATTATTATATTGTTACATAAAGCTAATTGTTAATGGACACGCACAATCTTATACCAATTGCCATTGTCAAGCTTATAAATTTCTCTTTTTACATCAAGAGAATCTTAAAATTGCAAAATATAGCAAAAGAAATATGCCTAAATGCAAACTCGGGTCAGAGCATATACTAGCTATAAGAAAAAATCATGGATTGAAATTTAAATCTTTAAATAGAAACTTAAACAATAAAACATAACAACCCATAATTTGTGCCCACACAACACCTATAAACAAGGACAACCTTCTAGTTAACCTCACCCTCTCAATGTTCATACATTAATTAAAGATGATTTAGCCTTTTGACTATAACCCTCTTCCTTAATTTTCTCTCATCAAATTCTTCACTTGTCTCAATCTCACACTAATCAAATGAAACAACCTGCTGCAAAATCATCATTAAGGAGGTTATGTCCAAACATAGATAAAGAAGATGGATTGGAAACTGTTCTTGAAATACCTATACCTGAAGAAATGTTTTCAAATATGGGAAGTAATGTGACATTAAGATGGCAAAATATGTTAACATGGATGAAGGCTCAAACTGAGGATAAATTGTCTTCCCCTACAGTTTCAGCACGTTTAAATGAACTTCGATTTTTGCTTTACCTTGTTGGCTCTCCTCTTATCCCTCTTCAAGTTCAATTAGGACATTCCGTTCATCGTCCTGTCAGAGATTCCTCAATTGTAAGAACATATACATGTTTTTTTTTTTTGTTTACAAATTTATTAGCAATTGTTATGTTTTTTTTTTTTTTTTTGAGAGCACAGTTGTTATGTTGTTGTTGTGTTATTCTCTTATTAGACAAGCATACAAGGAATATTATCTTCACATATCATACTCTCATAAGAGAAAAACACAAAATATATTATAAAATGTGATTAAAAAAATTTATCCTTTTTAATCTTTGAGTCTCATGTGTAATTAAATTATGGGTGCTATATATTTATTTTCACATATGTTAAAAAATTTAAACTATGAATTTAATATGTCTATTTTGTGTGAAGATGTAAGAAAAATACGTACTACCTACGTATTAATGTATCTAAATTTATCTTTTTTATATTTTATGATTTTTTTTTGAACAATTTTTTTTATATTTTATGATGATGAATTAATAGTTTTAATAAGTGGTATGTTTTAAAAAAATGGAGCTAATAACATGCAAAGATGCTTCTATTGAGGGTCTTTTTTTTTTCGATGAGAGTTATAATTAAGTATAGTCTATAGAGGGAGTAACTATAATTAGGATTAAATAAGTTTTTGGTCCCTATCAAATTTTTAAATTTTGCTTTTACTCCCTCAAAATATTTTCTTCAATTTTTGGTACTCCAAATATTTTTCGTCATCACTTTTGAGATCTTCTTTTAAATTAACTCATGTGTACTCTTTAGATTTTTGAATGATTTTTGCACGAATATTAAAAATATTAGAAGAATCTCTCCCAAAAAATTTATTTATTTTTTACCAAAACATGAGTGCAAAGAAAATTCAAAATTTTGAATGATACACATGAGTAATCCTGAGTTCTACTAAAAATTATATATTAAATGTTATCCCCACTAAATTAACGTTTTTTCAAAAATATTGTGTAACCAATGATATATTTACTTTTGAAGCTAGTTTTGATTTGCTTTTGACAACTATCGGTTGAAAGTAGATTATCTCCGATGAATTTGATCAAGAATCAAATGTCCCACCGTATTCAATGAATTGGTAAGTTTGTTGATTAGATTCGTAGAGAAATAGATAATTGTATGTTTTTTATTTTTTTACTCACTTATACCAGTTTTTGCTTATTTATAACGACGACGTTATTTTATTGTCTATTCATTGATGTATATTGATATAAAAAATTATAGTATATGCTCTTTGCCACCACTAGTAAAAAAAATTTATACGTCACTCCACTACTAAAAAAACAAAAATTAGTGAGGGAAAACACGAAATCCCTCTCAAATTTCGTCACTAATTTCCCTCTCTAATTTTGCTTTTTCTAGTAGTGCTCGTTTCATACGAAATTGTGATTGCGAACTTTATTTAAAACTTTGTCGTGTTCTTGGATTTTTTCCATTGATTTTATTTTGATTATGACTAAAATGATGGTTGATTGTATGGTAGGAAGCATCAACGGCCAAGTATATAGTGCAACAATATATAGCAGCAACAGGAGGACAACCAGCATTGAATGTGGTTGAAAGTATGTGTGTAATGGGGCAAGTCAAAATTACTGCTTCAGATTTTCATCATACTGGTGAAACCATTGAGGTGAAAAAAACCTCTGAAGAGAGTGGAGGATTTGTTTTATGGCAAAAGGATCCAGATTTGTGGTGTTTAGAACTCATTGTGTCTGGTTGCAAGGTTAGTTGTGGTAGCAATGGTAAGGTTTCGTGGCGTCATTCTTCTAATCAACAATCACCTATTGCTAAAGGTGCTCCTAGACCTCTTCGTCGATTTCTTCAGGTATAATTAGTTCACGTGTAACTTTCATATTTGCATAAAATATAAATTTTTGATTAATTCATATAATTGTGTTTGCATTCAAATTCAAAGATAAAAAATCAACCTAAATATGTTGTTAAACAAGCTAGTAATTTTGCAAATTATAGTTATTTTTCATTTATAAGACATGCAATGTAACACTCCTTATATTCTTAAACAACAAATATTATTAAAACCATATATAGACGAAAAATCTCGACTGCCACTCACAAAGCAAAAAGGAAGTGGCAGCCCGAAAACAAAAACAAAACTCAAACCCGGAATGACATAAGTTATGAACCCTAAACCCTACTCATTTTTTTGAACAAGACCCTAAACCCTAAACTCTTTAAATAAAGTATGAGGAAAAAATAATTTAAACTCATCTACAAAAAAATATGTAACTTAAATTGAAGAAAATGTTCTATTTTTCACTTGGTGCTTGGATGATATATAGATACATGATAGTAGTAACATATTTTGATATGCTTTTATTTTTATATTAAAAAAAGTTGTTTTTACTTGTTCTTGTTATTGAATGCGACTAAACAATTTCTTTGACAGGGATTGGATCCTAGGGCTACAGCAAACTTATTTTTAGATGCTGCATGTATAGGAGAGAAAATAATCAACGATGAAGAATGTTTCATACTAAAATTAGAAACAAGTCCAGCCATTCGTGAGTTGCAAAGTGGTCCAAATTTTGAGGTCATTCACCATACCATATGGGGATATTTCAGCCAAAGATCAGGTCTCCTAGTTCAATTTGAAGATTCTAGATTACTAACAATGCGAACCAAAGATGATAATGACATTTTTTGGGAAACAAGTCTAGAGTCAGTAATTGATGATTATAAATATGTAGATGGAATAAATGTGTCACACAGTGGCACAACTCGAGTTACTGTTTCTAGATATGGAGAACAATCTGCAAACCATAAAAGGGAATTGGAAGAAAGATGGAAGCTTGAAGAGGTAGATTTTAATATATGGGGTTTGACTGCTGAAAGCTTTTTGCCTCCATCAAATTTAGGAAAGACATAAAAAAATACTTTGTAATAGACTCATATTATGTATTTTTCCAACAAAAAAAAAAGATAGTAATAAGCATCAGATATTTATTTTGTAATGAAGAGCACAAACTTAATATTTGATACAATGGTAAAGAATATGACTGTAAGGGTACTAATTTTTGAAATGTGCACATACACCCTTGTATTTTTCAAAGTGCTTATTTATTTTTTCCAAAACAAAATAGTATTTATTTAGGACTTTTTATTATTATTATTATTCCACTTATGATAGAGGAAATTGTATATTTTATATGTACTATATGTTGAAGCGCCTCAAAATATGTTACAAATGTAACATACTTTTGTTAATTATGTTTTTGACTTTTGTTGTTTGTATTTAGAGATCTATAAATAAAATATATCAGATATTGTAGGTAATCTTAGAAATCTAAGGAATGCAGAAGTGAAACATTTTTTTAGGGATGCGAAGTGAAACATGTCTAAGTAAACTCTCTACATCGTGAAAAGATTAGAGAGATCCGATAACATTATGAGAATATTGAGACACTTCATGTCAAAATTGGTTAGAAGAAATTAATGAAGATATACAGTTTCTTGAAAGAAAAAAACAAGAATTGAGTTTTAGTTGACTTGCCTAGTAGGCAAATGGTGATAAACTTCAAACGGATAATCAAAATAGATTTAGACAAAAAATCTTCATTGATAAAAGAAGGAACCCAAGATGAAGAAATCATATCCAAGGCATGTCTCTCCCGACATTGTCGATATTGATAGGTTAGACACCTTCACATGAGTTTGATATTGTGAGTGTCAATTTTAGATGGTGTTTGTCACTTCGTCTAAGAAACTAAAAATACGATTTCATATGAATGTGTGATTTTTTTATGAAAGAGTTTCTCTCTCTATTTTTAAAAAAAAGGGGGGTTTAATACAATAATAGCAATATTTATTCATCTTTCATAGACTAAAAATTGTATTAATAAAAACCTTCATTTCTTAAAAAATGGAGAAAATCCTCACTTTTTTTTATTGCCGCTAATCTAAAGGTTTATCATTTCTACTTTGTTTAGCAATGATGCCCTAACACGTATACAAGAGACTATGCTTTCGATGATTTGAGAAATGAAATAGTTCATATTATATAGAAGGGTTTACACATTTAGTAGCAGATTTAAATGATATGCTCCTAAAGTGTAAGTGTAAATATAAATTAGTTAGTTATACACCATTTTTAAATAAAAAAATTAGCTATACACTAAAAGTGTGTTTGGATGAAATAATAAGGTAAGGTATTAAAAATTCCACTACTTTGATGTTAAATTTAGATAATTTCAAAATGAAGAGATATCATGAAGTATTGTGTCAAAACAAAATTTGAGAAATTTCAAATGCAAGCTAAAAGGCCGTAAGAACTTGAACTTATCTCTTGGTGTAAGTGCTTATTTATAGATGAGAGCATAAGAGAATCAGCTGAAAACTTGTTGTGAGACTCCCTGCATGATTTATTTGTCATCGTTTGATATCATTCATGTGGTGATGATGAGTTGCACGAATTTGCTTAGGTCTGCTGTGGTGATGCATATGTAAGTGCATGTGAACCTTTTTGAGAGATTGGTTAGGTGGTTTTGATTAGATGTCAAAACTAGCTAGGATTAATTTAAATTGAATGTATATAAGTATCCCTCAATAGTCATATCCTTTTCACCCAAGAAATCTTTCAAACATTCATGTTTTAAGTTTTTGCATAAAGTTATTGATTCACCGTACCAAGTAAATCGATTCACCTCTTTGAAAATGTCTTGAAAAAGTTTTCTAGCGTGTATGCATCGATTCAGTAAATGGATTCTATCTTTTAAAACCAAGCTAAAGCAATCTTGGTTTTCCCTTTATTTGATTCGGTCCATGCATGAGTATAAATTAATTTGGCAAGACGACCAAAAGCTATTTGATGAAATTCGGTTATAATAGAAATATAGAATTTGCCACATAATGTTAATAGTCGGGTTAAAGGGACAATGTTCCAACTCGGAAGAGATTTCTTCAATGTAACATTCAATGCTCGGTGATTTACGATTATGTTCCGATGAAATTGAGGATGAGAGGCAGACATTTATTGACTGTTGGAGGACAACGAACCTGCATAAGTAATTCAACCACTACTGCAAAATTTTCAATCAATAGTGGACTTTCTTTTGTATATCTATGGCAAATATGTGTAAGGACTGGGATACTGTGAATTAACTATAGACCCGGAACAATAGTAACAAGAACAAATTGTATAAGGCTAGATGAGAGAAACTGAGACAAGTGTGGATAAAGTGCAATGTCAACGCATGATTCCATGATCGTGCAGGCATCACAAGTGCAACACTCTTTGTTCGTGATAGTAGAAGAAATTTCGTAGTTGCCCAAACGAGGTGGAAACATGCTCGAATGTCTATAATTGAAGGTGAAGCTGCAACTTTACTCGCGACAGTTCAGTTGGTGAGCCAAAGGGGATACGACAATCTGCTTTTTGAATGTGTCTCACAAGTCCTAGTGGAAGTCGTCCATTATCAACTGGTGTTTCAAAATTTAGTACTACCTTAATTTCTAATATTTTATCTTGTATGTCTTCTTTTTCTGACTTTGAGGTTAATTTTTTGTTAAACGACATTTAAATATGGTTTGCTCATATCTTTACATGGATGATAATTTCTTGAGCTAGACACCATATTTTCTATACGAAAATGTTTATCATAGCAAAACCTTGCATCGTGAAGGTTTTTCGAGTGACATTACAATATCCTTTGGATTTGACATTTATTTGAGAGACCGCTTCTTAACCAAAAATAATTAAAACAAGACCTCTCGTGATTTATGAAAAGGAACAAATTTAACTAGTTGAATGGTGTTTCGCAACCAATTCGTGAATTTTTTTCCTCAGAAAATATAGCATTGTTGTTTCTATATTTCCCCTCCATGTATTGAATTCTAACCGATTAATTACATCAATTAAATTTGTTTTGGTAAAAAAAAAAAAAAAAACTTGACATGAAAATTAAATAAATGACCTATTTAGTAACAAGTTACTAAGTGCAACTTTGATTCCACTTTTAGATGAGTCAAAATTGATTGACATTTTACATTGTTTTAAAGTAGATTGAAGCTATAAATTAAAGTTTTTGTTTGTATAAGTGATTTTTATACTCGAGTTTATTACTCAATCATTTTTATATAAATAATTGCAGACATAAATCACTCCACATTTAAACACTTTTGATCAAAACAAACTTTACGAAATCAATTGAGGGTATCAATATGACACACACTAAATTAAGTTAACTTGCTTGTATCAATAAGTTTTTTAAGCCAATGTATTAAAAAAAAAAAGTACTTCATCTATTTGTAGTTTTTGTTTACGAGTGCTTATACATAGACACACTTACGTGGCATACACCTCTTAAACCCCATACATAAATGCAACATGTGGCAATGTGGGTCCAAAATAACCACATACCATTTGTTGCACTTGCACATCACCAAAATACCCTCCCACATAAAGTGTGGACGAGAGTGGTATAGGAAAAAGGGTGTTTATCTATATTTTTCCATTTTTTTAGGAAATCTACTTGTAGTTGAATAAGTTGAAAATTTGATGTTGTGCTTAAAATTTAGTTTATATACATTAACTTTACAACTAGTATTTTTATTTTGTTTTAAAAAAAAAACTAAAGTTTTTATTTATATTTTATTTTGAATGGAGTACTTATAATATTTAGACACATTTAATTTTTTTACCTTCAATCAACGTCTAATTTTCTATTTACATCTTTCTTTGTATCGCATCACTACTATGCACATAAGTAGACGATTTTTCCCAATCATTTATTCTAAAAGGCATCGAAAACGGTGTCGTTGAGTGTCGGTTGGCTCAAACAATAGATTTGAGCATACACAAAAAAACACAACAAATAGTCAAGCATAATTGACGGTGACGATAATGCCACATAATATTAGACCAAAGTCAAGTAAAAATATTAAATAGGCAATACCCCACAAACACCAAATCCGTCATTTCACCATCTTCATTTTGCATCACAGCAGAGTGTCTTGTATCTGATAATAAATCAATAACGCGGTGCCGGTGGTGTCTCACATTCACATTCACATTCCTTCATTTACACAATCGGATCGGAAAAACGATGAAATTAAAACCTGTTCATCTACCACAACAATAATAATAGATTAGATTCATTCACATTATCTATAATCTTTTATTTTGATTGATTGTGTGTGAAGAAGAAGAATTGAAACACGCACGTCGATTATTGTAGATTATTAGATCGGAAATGAAGGATGACGATGGGCTTCCAACGACGACGGCGGCGATTAACAAAAAGGAAAACATGGATTCAGGTTTGTTTGGGAAAGGAAGGTACAAATTTTGGGCATTAGCTGCGATTTTGCTTCTCGCTTTTTGGTCCATGTTTACTGGTACCGTTTCTCTTCGTTGGTCTGGTAATCTTAATACCTTATCCAGTGACCTCGATACTCCGATTCACGACGATCTCGATGTTCTCGTAAGTTCCATTTTCCTTTAATCTCATTCATATTTAAATGTAACATTCTAGATTTTGATCCAAGATATTACTTAAATATTTATGATGTTAGATGTAATTTGTGTGTGTAGGAAATGGAGGAGAGGGAGAAAGTGGTGAGGCATATGTGGGATGTGTACACCAACAGCCGTAGGATCAGGTTGCCGAGGTTTTGGCAAGAGGCTTTTGAGGCTGCTTATGAAGAATTGACAAGTGATGTTCCTGGTGTTAGAGATGATGCTATTACTGAGATCGCTAAGATGTCTGTGCGTTCTGTTAATTATGATCCACCTCCTATCCAATCCACGGTTCGTTTTCCTTTCTCGATCCATGGTTTTGTTAGTTAATGTTATATTACTGTTTTCATACTTACTTGAAATGATGAAGCTCGGAACTCATTGTTAATTTGTTATTGGTCTGGAATATTGCTTCAATGTTTCAACTTCATAATATTGCACTAGAAATTTGGATCACTATTTTGTTTAAAGTCTACAACTTTTTAAAAAAGACAAGTTCATATTGCTGATCAAACTCAATGGTCCTGTTTGGATTGGGTTATACGAGCTTATCCACTGACATAACTAACTACTTGTGAGACTCTTTGAGAGAGCTTATGGAAATGTTTGTAAGCTGTTTTCAGCTTATTTTCGTAAGCTCTCTGAGATAGCTTATGAAACCACTTTAATTTATCTTTTGTTCTAAAAATAGCTTTTACGCAAGCACACTTATATAACAGTGCTTATGCCATAAGCGTTCAATTAAGTCTTTTATCCAAACATGAGTTAAATTTCTCCACAAAAAGACTTGACAAAAAATAAATATTAAAAGATTTTTGTTTTTGTAATTAACATTATGAGTTTGTTAAACAAAAGTTTTCCGTATTAGTTGAAATTAGTCTGTGTTTTTATTTTTTAAATGTTGTTTCGTTTGGCTTCTCCATAAACACCTATAAACATATAAAGATTTATTTATTTTTTTAAACAAAGAAACAAACATATTTTAATTGAGAAGCTTTCATAAACTAGAAGCTAATCCAACCTGAGTCTTGTTGATTGGTTTTATTTTGAATGTGGTATCTGTCAAAGCGTTTAATTCTATGTTTGCAATTTGCAAATGGGGTTGTTTGGTTGGGGATAACTTATCATAGCATTATTTAAAGCATTTCCTGGGTAAGAAGTCTCATGCAATTATGTATATAAACAGTTTGAAACGAAACTCATATAAATTCGCCTGTGAGACTTATGTAGGAAAATATCTTTTACTTTATATCGCTCATTTTTTTTGTCATGCTTCCCGAGATTCGTTGGTTTACAATTTGTATGTTTTTTGGTACAAGTTTTTTGTACTAAATATCTTTGTTGTTTGCATAATACGGTCAGATCAGTTTGAAATCAGTTTACATTACAAGGTGTTGACAACTCTGTTTGTCAATTTACTCTATTATGCTCAAACTGAGATCTTGTTTGCTTTGAGTTATGCTCAAACTGAGATCTTGTTTTCTTTGAAAGGTGTCCCTCTTTATGCATCCACATCACTTTTAAAGTTGAATTGGAGATTAGTTGCCTACACACACTTATAAACTTTTTCCTTTTTTGTCTATTTACTTACACTGTTGGTTCTCTTGTTTGACTTGTCACCTTTACTAACTCGTGATGACACGACTCAATTACATGGTAGAAATAATGGCTGTGTCAGCAAACAGAGAGGATCCAATTTGCATAAACTTTTAGGAAGATGGTTGAAAATTATGTTTTGTTAAAAGAAATTGTCACATGTTGACAGATTCTCGTTAGTTATAGATATTGTTAGTTAGATAAAAGGCCCTGTTGCAATGTTCTTCATATTTGATAGTTTAACTGGAAGTTCCTGGTGGCTACAATCACCCAAAGATTCAAGGAAAGAAGAAGAGAATCCCAGAGTGTCCTTTAATTGATCCAAGATGCTAAGGTCATAATTGAACTTAAGTGAACAAGAATTAGAAGGTTTCCTCTATTTAGTACAGGAAATTCAACTTACGAACTACCCTCTCTAACTATACTTTTAAGGTTCTATCCTTTAATTGATCCAAGACGAAGCTAACAGTTCATAATCAAACTTGTGACGAATTAGATGGATAAAAAATTTAGTCATGTCAAGTCATAAGTATGGATTTGTTATTGTTGTGCTCTACACTGTATATACTTGAATGAAGCAAAGCTGTCTGTCTGGTAGATTGTTGAACCGATAATGCAGAAATAGTGTGGTTAGGAGGTCTTTAAAAGTTAAATAATAATTGGTGAAGATCCATTATGGTCACTGAGGAAGAAAATACAGGTTCTAGTTTGGTCCCTAAAAAAGGCTCAACTTTTAGTCCTCGCAACAAATAAACTAGGACATTTAGTCCCTCTCCCAACCTCCATCTAAAATTGATTTTTTGTGCTGATGTGTAATGTTATTCAACATTTTATGTTTATGTCAATGATTTTAAGGGACCTGACAATGACTACAGACTGACATTTTGTTCCCTTTATTAAAAATAAAAATAAAAAAATTGTTCCTTTAAATTCCTAGATTGCATCTTCTTCCTGAAACGCCTTTCTTCGTCCTGGACGTTATTGAAGGACCTTGGAGAACTGGTGTTCAAGACCTATTCTGGTCCTTGAGAATAGTTTCTAAACTTGGCATTTTTGTATTGGCTGATTTACTTCATTGAAGTGAAAATATATTCTGCTCCTTGAGAAAAAAACCTGGGAACCAGTTTGGTCCCTTAGAAAACAAAACTAAACATCTAGTCTTCAAGAAAAATAAACTGGGACACCTGAGTCCTCTATTCAAACATTCATTTTAAAATTAAGTTTTTGATGATGATGTCTAATGTCACTCATCAAGCATGTGTCCACTTTGTCATCATTTTGGAAACATTTTAAGGGACAACTGTCAAAAAGTAGAAAGAGATGTTATTGGTCCTAGACCTAGTGTTGCCGGGTGCCGCATCTGAGCCTCTTCACATTTGCATTCCTGTTGTTTTAATTAGTCTTTCAATTTTGTGCCATTCTCAGTTAATTTAGATTAAAAGATAATCACTTGACTCTCAAGGGAATTTAGCGAAAGTAGAGAGGCAATAGTAGTTTTAAATGTAGAGTAGCTTTTTTGTCAAAAAAGAAATGTAGGTAGCTTGCATATCATGATAGTTTATTTATATAATCTGATCAACATTTTCTAAGCTCAATTATTTGAAGGGTTTATATATTCAACATGTTTTTCTTATGTGAAAAAAACGAGTTGGTTGACAAATATATTGCCAGTAACATATGCGAAGAAGCCTTAGCTCAGTCTTAAATTCAAATATGTTCATACTAGAGTATATATTATGGCCTGATGTATTTACTGCATCATATTTCAGAGAGCACAGGAATTTAGTAAAAGCCTTAAGCAAGCTGACAAAGGAAAAGAAGCGATGCGGCGTGCTTAAAGACCACTCTAGGAGCAGTCAAGGGTCTGGCTTGTGCTTGGAAGTGCTATCAAAAGATTGCGAAGAAACAGTGGTGGGCAAAGCCCTACTCAGATTTTCATGCTTCCATAAGCAAGATGATTATGTATTTTAATAGGTTGTGGTTCTTTCAAATTTTGCAGTCAAGTTCAAAAGCAGTAGTAAATTAAAACCACGTTTGTTGTCGTACAAATTCAACTGACTATATGTTCTTGTAGGCACATCCAACTATGCTAAATGCACAAGTTTATTTAATTATATTTTAATTATTATTTGGTAAACAAATATTTTATTGGGTGTATAAATTGAATTTATGTGTGGTTTACATATATAAATAAATGTCATCTCTTCTCCTCCAAACCCCATATAGAACCTTATGAATAAAAATCAAACATTTTTTTTAAGGAATAAAATCAAACATATATACCATAGTTTATATAGAGTTTTAATTATATAGAGTCTACTAAACTAGAGGTCTAAAAAAAAGTATGTACTAAACTAGAGGTTTTTTTAATTTGAATCAAACTACGAGAATGCAACAATATTATAACTCTAGAAGAAAAATTTGAAGTCCTTTAATCAAACACCATGTTTGTGGTTCTTTAGGTTTGATGATTTCCCCGATTTAGTTTTTTAACTTTTTATTTGACTAAATTGATCCTTTGTGTTACACTGTTTCACTACTAGCTTATTTCTGCCAAGTTCCATTAAAAAAAACACGCACAACATTTTTTTTAAGTAAACTAAAGGTATTTTCTACATACAATTGCGGAGACTAATCCTCTCAAAGTGTCGAGATCCATTTAAAATAGTGTCCTCTTCCAACAAATGTTTTTCCATACGCACTGAATCAAACAATGGATCAAATGGTTAAGAGATCCAAGTATCTATCACTTATGTCACACTATGTTTGCACGCGCAACATTTTAATATTTGAAAAAACTCACTTAACACTTGTTTGGATCGGCAGTTGGAGCTTCAATTTCGCGTCCTGAAGTGATATCGATGTGAAAAGTTAGAAACTATAAATAGTAGCTTCTACATTAACGTTGTTCTTTGCTGCGATTCCTCTTGACGTGCCGCACTACCAAACACGCATTTAGACATGTTAAGTTCATTTATCTCCTTCTCCACCTCTTTTTTAAGACTCTATTTGGTAATAAATACAATGTATAGTGTAATTCATAAACTATTTTATAGCATAGGAGGAACTTATAACTAATGATTAATAGCATCAAATAAACCGTTAAACTAGTTTATTCATCGACATAAAATGAATAAAAAGATATGGACATAATTTTGCCTAAGAAGTATGTATTGACTTTTCAGCATTTTAAGTAGAGTTTAACAAACACCATTGAGAACACAAGTACAGAGAAACAAAAGAAAAAAAATGAAGTGCCCATACTGTTCAGCGGCGCAAGGCCGTTGCACAACAACAACCACCGGAAAATCAATCACAGAATGCACATCATGCGGCCGCGTCGTAGAAGAAAGACAATCCCATCCTCACCACATCTTCCACCTGCGCGCCCAAGATAATCCCCTATGTCTCGTCACACCAGATCTCCCTCCCCCCACTCTCACCCAAACCAACACCGAAACCAACGAAGAAGAAGACCCATTCGAGCCCACGGGCTTCATAACCGCTTTCTCAACATGGTCCTTAGAGCCCAGCCCGCTTTACCTTCAATCTTCCCTCTCCTTTTCGGGATACCTTGCGGAACTTGAACGTACTCTTGAATCATCTTCTACGAATTCTTCATCGAGTGTTGTTGTTGATAATCTTAGGGCTTATATGCAGATTATAGATGTTTCGTCGATACTTGGATTGGATTGTGATATTTCTGATCATGCTTTTCAGTTGTTTAGGGATTGTTGTTCTGCTACTTGTTTGAGAAATCGGAGTGTTGAAGCTCTTGCTACTGCTGCTCTTGTTCAGGCTATTCGTGAAGCTCAAGAACCTAGAACCCTTCAGGTTATATTCTAACCTTTTTTTTCCTCCTTTCAATTGGTTAAACTTAGGATAAATAGCTTAATTAAACGCATATAGCATAAACATTTATCATATAAGTTATAAGCTGTTTTCATAAACACCTGTCTAGCTTGTAGAATTAAGCCGAACATATTAGCTAGTATGTGATTTTCGTTAGGAAAATATGCAGCAAACTTTAAAGCTACGAATATGTAAACAACCTAAAGATGATAAATGTGATTGATTGAAATGAAAATGCTGTGTTCACATTAACACTTGAGTAGAGCGCAAAAGATGAAGAGTTGTGAGTTGAACTTGTAACTCTCAAGCCAAAGGATTCAAAGAGTAGTGTGTTTAGATCTTAGGCAAGCCACATTGAACTTATCTTTAAACATCAGGACTGGGCAACTTTTTTTTGTTAAAAGCTGAATTGGATACCTATAATAAGTATCAGGGAAGCATCCAAAGTATCGGCATTAGATACGAGGAATGTATTTAATTTTTTTTTGACAAAGAGGAATGTATTTGATATGATGTAAGCATTGGTGCTTCATAGAATAAATGTGAACTCATTCTTCTGTGGTCCACTTCTAGGGATTTATGAAGTATCATCTACCCCAACTATGTAGACGAGCAGCATTTGAAACTAAATCTGCGCGTAGTTTATAAAAATAGTAAAATACCATTACCATATCATGGATCGTTTCTAATAGTCTAATATTGCAAATGGCTTTCAAAATTGTGATCTTATTTACTAATAAGATCATATTATTTTATGATCTTTGTAGCCCCTTGCAATCCATATCTCAGTCTTGTAAGTGATTTAGTTGGATCACAGTGTCTGCACGTAGAATCGTTAATATTGGACAATTTTTCGGCAATCCTAGGGCTCGATCACCACTCGGTTTCTTGGATTAGGTTTTGCGACCCAGTTACTAAAAAGCTTATTTTTGTCTATGAAAATGGAATCCCTTGCCGAATTATGAGCATTCATTCAACCAAACATATTTCTCCTTGCTGTCTCCCTTCTCATGCATCTCTCTCTTGATTCTAAGCCTCCTCTGTTGCACGCATTTCCTTTATCTTACACACTCTCCCTTTTCTCTTCTCCTACTTGGTGTTCTCTCTGACATGCATATCTGCCTTTCTATTTACCTATTTATCGCTGCTTAGTTTTACAGTTGTTGTACTTGTTTGTTACTACTTTAGCTTAAGTTCTTAATTATGAGTTGTGTATGACCTTAAGGATTTTGAATTTCAGTTTGCTGAAGTGTTTTTTGTGATGGATTTTTTTTTCTTCTTTTTTATGCACATGTATGGATTTATATATACACTAATTACAATCCAATGATTTATATAACCTATGCTCTGCCTTCATTTCCTCTATTATTTATATTCAGCATTTTTTTTTTTTTAGTATAATTGTCTTATTTCAATTGCTATGCGGCTTCTGTTATTTGCCCGCACCACTATCTGCTATTTCATATAGCAGATTTTTGGCATTCTGCTGATTTCCACAATTTGCTATTGATAATACTTTGGATCTTACAATTCATGTTAGGATCCCAAAATTTACAGGCTTTTCTCCCCTTTGTGATCCCAAGTAAAATCTCGATATTGACTACCGTATTTGTAACTCTTGTGAAATGACAGGAAATTTCAATTGCCGCCAATGTGGCACAAAAGGAAATCGGGAAATACATCAAGATACTGGGAGAAGCTTTGCAGCTAAGTCAACCTATTAACAGCAATTCTATATCAGTTCATATGCCAAGATTTTGCACCCTTCTTCAGCTCAATAAATCTGCTCAGGTACCTGGAATTGCACCAAAATGTGACTTCTAGAGTTAACCTTATTTTGTTTGAAAATCTTGAAACGGTTGCAATGTGTCCATAAAGTAAAAACAGAATCTGTGAATCATGCCATGATACAATTAGTAATAGATTTTGTATAAACACTTCTCTATGATTTTTCTATTGGGGCACCGCATATCTGCTCTGCTTTTACAAGGTTCTGAATTTTCTATTGCTGTCTTTGTTCTTTTCTCAACCAAAGGGTTGTGTAATGGACAATCAGTTAGACCTGGCTGGCTGGATGTCCAATGATCACTTTGTGGTAGTGAATTTGCAATATATTCTCCCTAAAATAACTTTTCTTAGGGTGCTTTCTTTTACTCTGTTCCTTTATATTACAAATACAAAAGTCTGAGAATGGCTCCTACATTGCATTTCAGGAACTGGCTACTCACATAGGAGACGTTGTGATCAACAAATGCTTCTGCACTCGCAGGAATCCAATTAGCATCTCAGCTGCCGCCATATATTTGGCTTGCCAACTAGAAGACAAACGCAAAACCCAGGCCGAAATTTGCAAAGTAACTGGTCTAACTGAAGTCACTCTCCGTAAAGTGTATAAAGAATTACTGGAGAATTGGGATGATTTACTTCCCTCTAATTACACCCCAGCTGTTCCTCCGGAGCGGGCATTTCCCACAACCTTAATTGCTTCTGGACGTTCTTCAACAACTAAGGTTGATGCTATAGAGGTTACTTCTTCTTTGGATTCAGAAAATTTGCCGGAATTTAAACCAAACAAACCTAATGAGGCCGAAGGTAAAAGTAATGCTCGTGCAAGCCAATCATCGGCTATTCAGCAGTCAACGTTTTGGCAATCCCAACTTCCCAGTGCGACCCAAAATCATCAAAATCCGAATGTTTTAGATTCAATGGATATTGATGGGTTGCAGCGCAACCACCAACAACCTGAACCCATGGTAGAGGTCACAAATGGTGCTGGTATCGGTAGTTCTCTAAACTCCAACCAACTTTACAGTCCTCCTGCTTCAAGTTCAAGCTCTGTTATGAGGTCGCTTTCGGCTCCTCCTTCATCTGCTCCTCCAAATATTCGACACTTGCAATCGTCTAAGACAATGCCTGGTTTTCCAGAATACTGAAATGAATTCCTTGTATGTTACTAACATCACTCAGATAAATGAAATCAGTAGGTTTCTTAAGGAGTATACTATTGTATATATGTATTGTGTCATTTGGCTTGTTTCTTGGGTGTGAATTTTGTTGACTGCTGGAATTTTTACGTAACACTAACTTGTTTCATATTGCATTGGATTTCATTATTCAACTCAAGGTAGATAGATTTGTTCTGAATGTACTTTTTTTTTTTAAGGAAGATTTGTTCTGAATGTTGGAACATTGTTTTATTTTTTTTATTTTTCTGAAATTAGTTTAGTCATATTTGGTTTTTGCATGTCTTTCACATTTGTAATTATGAGTGCAAGTTTGCAGAATTAACGGTAAATAAAACATTTCACTTTTGATCTGTATGTTTAAGTTTTTAAAGTGTATTTTAGATTGTGTCAAAAAATAACCTATTTTACACAAGGCAAAAGTTACTCTTCATTCAATTGTGAAAAAACTTTTAGTTTTAAAAAGTAATTCATTATGTTATTTTACTCTGCATTATATGCAGGGACTAATTATTTGGAGTAGGATTTAACCACATTTTGATGCCCAAATTGAGTTTAAAATTAGCAATACATTTTTTATCTCAAGAGTCTAGCGACGAAACAAACATACACAAGTGTTGAAAAGTAGAGAATTGGAAATTTGTACTCACGGCTCAATACATCAAATGTTGCTACAACTTTTTATCAATCATACTTGGGGTACATAAACAATAGCATAAATTATTCTTATTATTCTTGGACACTTTATGTTAGTATCTAGAGTTTGAACTCTTCCCGTGTCTCTTAGCACATCAATTGATAATTGACTTGACTATAACATTGACATTTAAAACTATAATATAACTTTGTAAAATTCAATTTCTTACAAAATATACACCAAATATAAATCAATTATTTATTCTAAAATTATCTATTTGCGAATATCTTATCCTCACTGTAAAACGACAACCACCACCTCTCAAAGCACACTCTCAAAAGCTCTCACTCTCATAGCAAGTTCTCTAACCATGGAAGCCTCAAAGATCTTACTATTCTCCCCAATATCAACACCAAAGACATTCACAAACCATTCAAAAAAACCACTTAGAAAGCAAAAATCTCATCATGTGAGACTCAAACTCAAGATAACAAACATGGCAAAGGAAGGAAGCGACACTAACACCAGCCCAACAGAGATAGCAGCAATAGCAGGTGGGTTAATCTCAATTCCTGTTATAGGTTGGTCTCTCTACACTCTCAAAACAACTGGTTGTGGTCTTCCACCAGGACCAGGTGGATCAATTGGTGCATTAGAAGGTGTAAGTTATCTTGTAGTTGTGGGAATTGTTGCTTGGTCTTTATATACCAAAAATAAAACTGGTTCTGGTCTTCCTAATGGTCCTTTTGGGTTATTAGGTGCTGTTGAAGGGTTGTCATATTTGGCATTGGTTGCTATTGTTGTTGTTTTTGGTTTGCAGTATTTTCAACAAGGTTACATTCCTGGTCCTCTCCCTGCTGATCAGTGTTTTGGATAGATTTTCTGTTTTTCCTTAAATTTTCATTAGGATAATGTGATATGAGCCACTACTGTTCTATCATTGCGCACTTGTGGACGTGGTTGCTCCATGCATGTATCTTAGTACTATCATTTTCCACTGCCTCTTGTTGTTATTATATAGAGTGATTAACATATTTTGTGTGTAAAATGTTGTGATGGTAAATGGAAATTTATTCTGTGTCTACATTAGTTTTAATTTGTGGTATGTCCAATTTAATTGAGATCACATTCAATGGTTTTAGCATGATTCATTGATTCATCAGTTTAAGTGAGATCAGTCGATATGTTGGGGGTCGTAGTATTAGAAAAACAACTATAGTTTCGATTTTTCCAACACAGCCACACCCCAACGGCGAAGATGTTGGCATTATCAGAAGTGAGACCTTTTTTGAGTCAGGTGAGCACATCAAGATCGGAGAAAAACAAAACAGAGGTGAAGCACAAAGCGTGCCATAAATGAGTTGAGGTTATGCGGTCTCTAATGCAATGTTGAAAGGATTCCTTAAATAAAATAAAAAGCAATGAGGGCATAAGTTGCAAGATTCCGATGGTTCAGAAGAGACAAGGTTGTTATAAACCAACTAGACGAGGAATTTGATTAACACTTACAACTTAGAAAAAGATGATTAACACTTTTCTCCAAGCCGCATCCACCAACAAATGATGTTTAATTTTTTTTTTTTGAGGGAAAATGATGTTTAATTTTTTGTTGTTTCAAGACATTCGTTATTTTCATATTGAAAACTATAAAAAACAAAAAACAAAAAAAAATGCCTCCGCCGTTCTAAATTATAAGTTGATTTATAAAATAAATTGTTTTAAATTATAAATCATTTTACAATAAAATAACACATTAGAGTTTATTTTCCTTTCAATTCTTTTAATTTATCTTTATCATATAATTAATAAAAAGTAATTTTATGAAATAATTTATAATTTTTCATACAAAAATCAATTATATTATCTAATCTAATAACTGTGAAATTATCAAAGTGAATTATAATTTAGGACGAAGGATTAAATGATTCTATGTAATACGATTTTTTAAAAAAAAAAAAAGAAAAAACATTAAATATATATTTTGTTTTTACTCTAAATTTTCTTCACCAGCTCAACGAGTCGCACACAAGTCACAAACCCCAACGAATATTATTGGCAACAGATGAAGGAGTTTTCGCTGTTTACCAAGCAAGGGGTTCTCAACCTCCCTATCCAACTAACCCCGATTCCACTGCATGCTCATCCCGCCATGGTATGTATGTACAAGTTTATTTGCATTTTCGCTCTTGCATGATGCATGCCTATGGGTTACAATGTCAATGACAATTATGCAATGATGGGATGGGGTTGATTGATAATTAATTAAAAGACAAATTTTGGCATTTTGGGGGAAGCAAATCCCCAGTTTAGCGCGACATGTCGCCTCATCATGGCTTAAGCTCTCAACGAGGAGAACTCAATCTAAAAGACCAATCCATTAGTTTAGGTGGGAGGGTCTCATTCATGACTTAAGTAACACACTGAACTTCCTTTTCTACTCATTGTGTCACTAATTATCAGTTGGCCCCTTTTGAGTTCACCAAACTCAACATCTTTATGTTTATATTGCAATTTGAATTGTAGTAGCACTCTTTTATTTTGGTAAACTTATGACTAGCAAAAAGGTCGCTTTTGAAACATTGTTGTTTATGGTGGAATGCCAAAAATCCGTCGCCATATCAAACATGCTATTGCGGCTTATGGCGCCGAATGGCAGACATCCCTTAACAAAATCCATATGTCTGTTGTCAAAAAATCCGCCGCAGCATTCCACCATTGCGGCATCTTGGCCTCTATTTAACAACACTGATTTGGAAACATGGAGTGTCTTAGTTTTTCAAACATAGAACTCCTAGTGGGTGAAAATAGAGTTGTTAAACTAATTTCTTGTTTGTAGTTGTTAGACATCAAGTTTATCTTTCATTCCTATTAGGGTTTGCTATCAATATACTATTTACATAATAGTTTAAATTATTTCAAATTGTACTTCATAACTCTTTCTGTACGCTCCATTCATTTCTATATAATATGATAAAGAATTGGCATAAACTATATTTACCTAGCTATGCACGAGATTGTGTGATATTTGATTTTAGCTCGATTCATTATCATCTTTTGTTTTTAAATTAAGAATTATTGTGTATAATCATGTAAGTTTCCAGAAATTATTAGACAAAATGAGCTGTTCTTGTGAAAAACCAGTACAGAATTATATTTCATCTCATTGAAAATAAAGCCTTTTAAATGAAGTTTTTAATGTGTTATTTTTAGCTAAAATTTGTGTGTAAGTTTTGGTTGGTATTCCTATTTCAGGTAATATGTGTTGTGTGCTAGAATAATTTAACTTGTAGTAAACTATGGCCAAACAATAGATGATCTAATTATATCCTGTCAAAAAATGGTAAAAACTATAACAAACTAAAACGAAGTAAAAGGTGGCAGAAACAAAGGCATTGATTGAGAAAGATAGAGGTCCTCCTTTGTAGGAGATCATTGAGGAAAGACAACAATTGGTTCCTTTGGTATTACGTACTTTTTAGTCTGACCATGTTTTCCTTTTCTTTTTGTTGAGAACCCCTGTTATCCGTCATCTCAGGTATCTTTTCTCCATTCATCATCAATCAAAAAATAAATTAAAAAAACATTTCTCTTGCTTTCAATTTCCTTTACAACATCAAAACAAACACTTAATTACCAACATCTAAGAAGAAATTACCAAATTTCTCAATCATTGGACATCTTCTTCAACCCTTCATAGAAGGTGGGGAGAATGTATACTAATGATGATGAACTTGATGATCTTAATAAAAAAAGTATCATAGAAGATTAGTAACTTGGTATTTAGATTTTATGTTTTAAGTTTAGTACGTAGGTTGATTGCAAATGCATGCCCCTTTATTTGACACTTGATGTTTACCATAACATGCATTTACATGCATATGTTTTTATTTTCAGGGGTCCCAACCATTGATCAAAAGCGGTGTTTCCGGCGGCGTGTTCATTCTGGACATAGAACTTTTGGCCGGAACCCTAAAGGATCTTATTCATACATGTATTTGTGAGAAGAAAATAAAGGAATAGGAACAATGTCTTCCCCTCCTGATGCTGATAACTCTTCTTCGACGCCTTCAGATTCTCCACCAGAAGAGTCACCACAATCACCACCACCATCACCGCCTTCAGATTCCCAACCATCTCCTTCAGAATCACCGCCACCGCCACCGCCGCCACCTTCACAATCACAACCTTCTCCTCCACCACCTACATCAAACAAACCATCCCCACCATCCCCCAATGGATCCGGAAATTCACCAACTCCGGTAGCGGGACGTCCTCCACCAGCCGCCAATAGATCCGGAAATTCACAATCACCTCCACACAAATTACCACCAACCGGACACTCAAATGGTAATCACAACAACAATAACAATAACAATAACAATGATGATGCCACTAAGGCAATAGTTGGAGTAGTGATTGGGGTGGCAGTTGCTCTTATCATTTTGGTCATCGCTTGCTTTGTCTGCTGCAGGAAGAAGAAAAGAAAGGAAATGTACTATTATGGAGAACGTCCACCTCCTGGAAAAGGTGCCAAAATCATAACCTTCGTAATGCCCTTTTTCTTTATATATAGGTGTTGTATATATTTATTATTAATTGAAGTGGCACTGCCATTTCGCAACCTCCCTTGGGAGACTTGAACTATGCCCCTTGAGATTACAAGTCAAACTCTTACCATTGAATTTATAAATTATAATACACGCTCAATTTTTTTTTTCTTTCTAATAGAAGTTAATTTGTATCACTAATATCCCTTTTCTCTCTTCTACTTTTAACATTTCAATATATAATGCAGGGAAAAGTAACTATTACACTAGTGGGCATCACTCAAATTACTATGGAGATCCGCATGGGGAACATGTTGTTAGGGTTCAAAATGGAATGGGTCCAAATGGTGGTGGTGGTGGTGGTGGTGGATGGGGTGCACCACCACCTCCTCCTATGGGAATGAACAGTACAGACATGAGCTCGAATTATTCAGGCGGACCACCACCTCTTCCTCCTCCCTCACCAAGCCTTGCTTTAGGGCTTAAAGGCACATTCACTTATGAGGAATTGGCAGCTGCAACCGACGGATTCATTGATTCAAATTTGATAGGACAAGGTGGTTTTGGCTATGTCCATAAGGGTGTGTTGCCGAGTGGAAAGGAAATAGCTGTCAAGAGTTTAAAATCGGGTAGCGGACAAGGAGAACGGGAGTTCCAAGCTGAGATTGACATCATTAGTCGTGTTCATCATCGCCATCTTGTTTCACTTGTTGGATATTGTATTTCTGGTGGCCAAAGAATGTTGGTCTATGAATTTATTTCCAATAACACATTGGAGTATCATCTCCACGGAAAGGGTCGTCCTACCATGGATTGGCCAACGAGAATGAGGATTGCAATTGGTTCTGCTAAAGGGCTTGCTTATCTTCATGAGGATTGTGAGATTCTTGCTTCCCTTAATTAATATAATCTCTGTCTTTATATTTATATTTATTTCTTCTCTCATTATATATATTTGTATATGCATTCAGGTCATCCACGCATTATCCATCGTGATATAAAAGCTGCAAATGTCCTTATTGATGATAGCTTTGAAGCAAAGGTTCTTCCTATTTACTTATTTATTTTTATCTATCTCAACTATTTAATTTTTACCCTTCATGTTAAAGAAG
Organism: Medicago sativa; assembly: GCF_051527215.1. Classification (NCBI taxonomy): domain Eukaryota; kingdom Viridiplantae; phylum Streptophyta; class Magnoliopsida; order Fabales; family Fabaceae; genus Medicago; species Medicago sativa. The sequence continues at coordinate 10,931,552 of NC_140753.1, forward strand.
TTTTATTACTTATTAATTGCATTTTGAAATGTAGGTTGCTGATTTTGGATTGGCTAAGTTGACATCTGATAATAATACTCACGTATCAACTCGTGTAATGGGAACTTTCGGGTAATTTTTGTTTTTTCCACTTTTTTTGTTATTAATTGTGTAAACTTATATATGTATAATATGGTTTGCTTCATATATACCAATTAATATGTATTTTTTTTCATGTTAACTTAGGTATCTAGCCCCTGAATATGCATCAAGTGGAAAATTGACAGAGAAGTCTGACGTTTTCTCATTTGGGGTCATGCTATTGGAACTTATAACTGGGAAGCGACCTGTGGATGCCACAATTACCATGGACGATAGCTTAGTCGACTGGGTTGGTATTTGATTTTAAGTCTATCACTTATCTTATGACTTCTTTTTCTCAATTAATTTTTGGGAATTACTTAACTGTGATATGAGCAGGCTCGACCACTATTGACTCGTGGACTCGAGGAGGATGGAAACTTTAGCGAGTTGGTGGATCCATTTTTGGAAGGAAACTATGATCCTCAAGAACTCGCAAGAATGGCAGCTTGCGCTGCTGCTAGCATTCGTCACTCTGCCAGGAAGCGTTCTAAAATGAGTCAGGTATGTATATTTTTAAAGAGCAAATATTAATAGTTTACCTGATATGTTAATGGAGGGACTCAAAGTTCAAACTGTGACTTCTTTATCACTCCAACTCTTGTGTCCCTCCCGCAAGGAACCAAATATATACTGAATGCATATGCTTATTAATCAAGGCTTATTAACGTATGATTCATATAAAGACCAAGTCTTATCAATCAACGTCAATGTTTAAGATACATAATTTAATTTCATGCTTATGCCTATTTAATTAAGCGTTTATGTATTAAGCACTTATGGTATAGGTGATGCAAGATGTTATTAATAATTAAAATGAGAATGAAGTGAAACTCTACATATAAATTTTACATAATTTATTTCTCTGTTAACTGAGCATGGAAAAGTAAGTTAAAAGTAGTTTATCGACTTATCATCCACTATTATCACAAGCTCTTTCAAACACTTGCATAAATATTTATACATCTATACCTGTATATAAAGGAAATATCAAAATTTTGTCTAACTTTGTTCTTCCAATTTTACCTTTCATTTAAACTCTTTTATTTACAATTTTATCCTTCTTTACCTAATCAATTAATATTTGATCTAATATTAATTTAATTTTTAAATAAAATCTTAATTTAACTTATGATCAAATTAAAATCAAATAATATATGATCTAATCTTAATTTTAACTTATGATCAAATCTTATCTAATCCTTAAATCAATCATAGTAAATCAAATTCTAAAATAATTCTGATTCAAAATGGGATTAAAAATATAGTAATTTAAATTTAAATATAAATAACAATGCCAAATGATAGAATTCCGTCAATAACTTCAAGCTTAAATACTACGGACACATCCATCAGTGCCTGTCTACATGCTAGTATGACATATAGTGTAAGTTCTTCCTAAATTTTTGTTTATGACTTCATATGTAGATTGTAAGAACATTGGAAGGAGATGTCTCACTGGATGACTTGAAGGAGGGAATTAAGCCAGGGCACGCCACTGTTAATACCTCATCTGGTAGCGAGTATGACACAGTGCAGTACAACAGTGATATGCCGAAGATCAGAAAGACGGTGTTTTCCAGCCATGAATCTAACACCAGCAGCTTCTCCAGTAGTGGCGAGATGGGCCAAACTCCACCAAAACTGAAGTCTCCACAACAATTGCCTTAAGCTGTGAATCATACATGTGGAAGGGATTAGAGGGACAAAAATTCAAAGGGGTTGCTTTTGTTTGATGTTTATTGTTTCCTTGTGATGGGAAGTAATATATCATTCTGTGGAGAATTTGAGTTTGAGGCTCTGTTTCGGGGTGTATTTGAGGTGTAAGTTTATGCCAACGTGACTTGTTTCTTTAATTTGTTCATTGGTTATTATGTAATGTAATAATGATTATACATGTGTGCTCAGATATTCATAGGCATACCTTGGAATGGAGTGCATAGACATGATTAACTACTCTGTATTATTGAATCAAGTTTCTTTCTATACGTATTTTGTGTTTCTTTCACTAGTGAAAAAGGTCTTGAAGTTAGGGTATTTTCTTGAAAAATGTTTGGTGGACACCCATAGAGGTAGAGGGAGTCATTTGATAGGTTGATGATATGATAGGAAGAGAGAGATAGAGAGAAAATGAAGTGTTGAATTAATGTTTGAAAATAAGGAGTGTACATGTATCATTGTTGAATATTTTTTTCCTATATCTTTGCGCATTTTATGTTGAGTTTGATGTATGATTCATATAAAAAAAAAATGTAGTATAATTTAACGATATGTCATGCCTTAGTTAAAGAATGTACAACTTTATTGAAGAGGATATTTTCGTTATTAACTAAAACTTGAATCCGCAATGCTGATTAACTACTTGGTTTTTGATTTAATGATTTATTTTTGAACAGCAAAGTAAATTTTTGTTTCATTGCTAACTTATATCCAATCAACAGTAAAAAATGGTTACTTTATTTTTTATTAATACTTGAGTAGTTTTTTTTTTTTTTTTTTGTTAATTTGAGGAACTTTCACTTGTGAAAATGACTTAAATAAAATGCAAACATACACAGCTTACAGAAAGATTCATTTTGCACAAATCCAAATAAAGAAGGGGAGAAAAAAAGTACATGCAGCATGAAACTTTCCTAAAATTTGAGATGGAGAAAAGACAGAAACAAATGCAATTACCATGAAGCTTCCCACCTCGATTATAAAGTTCGTGTGTATATAAAACATTGACATTAAATATTTATCTTTAATAATATATAACTTGAGAGTGATGCAAATAATAGTCGTTAAATGATATAATTGAAAAAATAATTAATATTTCTTTGAAAAAGGAAATTAATACACAATTTTACTTTTACTAATGAGTCACTCTATTTTAAGGGATGTAGGAGTATATAGTTGCATTTCATATCCTTACCAGATTCCATCATTCCAAAATAGTGTAAACGACGACATTGCCATAAAAATGCAAAATGCTTCTTCCATGAAACTTCCTCCAGAACCGTTGGCTTTTTCTTGACACTAGCCATGAGTTTCTTATAAGTAACGGTTAGAAGTACATGCAAACACCAGTAGGAAACATCTGAAATGGATACTATGTTAAAACAAAAATAAAGCTTTGAAACAGCATTTGAAGCAATAATTGTGGTTATAAGAGACTAATTAGCACCCTTAAATTAATCTAATACTATTTCATTTAGAAAATAAATATATTCTTTTTCTATAGGAAATAACGTCATTGTTGATAGTTTTGTAAGAAAAACATTTATTTTAGTAAATAAGACACAGCTCAATTGACAATGTCGATATTGTTAGGTTGAATGTCTTTACTTAGATTCAAACCTAGAATATTGCAGTTTGTATATGTGAGTTTTAGGTGGTTTGTCATTTCATGACAAAAAAAAATGTTGCCGGTCTCGTGTATATTCGATAAGAAATGGTGTGAAAATTGATACTAATGTTTATAAATTTTGTGCAATTCCCCTAAAAAAAAGATAATGTTGTGCAGTTGGAGGTGCCATTCCTTGCTATGGATTTTGAGAGTAGAAGCCAAATTTGAATTGGAAGAGTGTCAACATCACAACATCTTATTTTGGTTGAAATTCAAATTGATCTCACAAATTAATGTGGTTTAATGAAACGAGTTTAAAGGTGGACATTTGAGGTTAACTTGGTATAGCAAGTTAATCCAACTTTTTTATTATCATTGTAAACTGGTAACAACACAAACAAAACCTGTTGTAGCAAGTCATTTCATGAGGTCCACCATTGGGACCACGACCATATTAGAGGCCATATTTTAACCAATATGTGTGTTAAAGAATGTGTTACTAACCTTATATGCTATCTTAATAGTGGAGATGGATTGATTAAGAAGTGTGCATTTGTTATTATTTGCTAAGAGTTATATAAAAACAAGATGTAGGTTAGAAATGCACTTCTCAGTTTCATGATTTCCTTCCTCGACTATATACTTCGTAGAAGCAAATAAAAACAATAAAAAAAAAAGTTGAGGAAAGTGGAATACAACATTGTTCTTAAATCATCATAACATTTATCCTAGATTTCCATCCCTAGTTTCTCACATTCCACACATGGCAACAAAATCTTTGGTTACTGCAGCAACATGGCTGATCATGTGTATCCTTGTTGTGATCTGCAATGTCAGTTTAGCTGAAAGAGTTTTGAAAGAAAAAGAACCGGCAAAGTTTGTTGAGAAACAAACGAAAGGATTTCTAAAAGCAATGGTTGATTTCTTATGGGAAAGTGGAAAGTCTTCTTATGAACCTGTTTGGCCTGTGAGTTCATAATATTATGCATTAATTTTCATATTATGTGTTTTGGTTAATTGGTATTTCTTTTTATAGTATATATATCTGAAATGCATTATATTTACTGGCTGGCTGAGCAGGAAATGAAATTTGATTGGAAAATTATAGTGGGATCAATCGTTGGATTCTTGGGAGCAGCTTTGGGAAGTGTTGGAGGTGTAGGAGGTGGTGGAATTTTTGTCCCTATGCTTGCTTTGATCATTGGCTTTGATCCCAAGTCTTCTACAGCCATTTCCAAGTGTAAGTGTGTTTGTGTGTATATTATTATTATGCTTTTTTATCGGTAGGAATCTGAACTCGATACTCCAGAATTTACAACACTCACACTGACGCTGCTCACCAACTAATTGCGTTAGTCCTGCTTATATTCTTGATTAATAATCATATATATCTTTGATTTGATAATTGCAGGTATGATTATGGGTGCAGCATTATCAACTGTTTACTACAATATGAGGCTTAGAAACCCAACACTAGACATGCCACTTATAGATTACGATTTGGCTTTGCTTTTCCAGCCTATGCTGATGCTTGGAATAAGTATTGGAGTTGTTTGTAATGTCATGTTTGCTGATTGGATGGTCACAGTTTTACTCATCATCTTATTCATAGGTAATATTAATGTTGAGATTCCACGCCGACCAGTGATATCGCCAAATTAGTAGTTACAAGTGTTTGACGGTTGTGAGCTAATTGAGTTAGGCCGAACCTTAATTCTAAAAGAAAAAAAATGATCGAAAATGAATAGCGTGCTGTTAAAATTTCCTGGAGTTTTATTCTCGGTCATATGTTCAAGATCAGATACTTACGATTTTAAGTTGTATTGTAAATCAGATTTTAAAAGTTGAAACACAAACTGTTTGATCTTTTATCTAACGGCTCGACTTGCAGTGCCTGCAGTCGATCTAGATCAACGATGTTGTAGATGAAGTGATAACCTATTATGGTTTGGCTTATCTATTATTGTGTTGGTTTGTTAACATGAAATAATTAATTGGTTATAGGTACATCAACAAAAGCATTATTCAAAGGCATAAATACATGGAAAAAGGAAACAATGTTGAAAAAGGTAAATTTACCTTAGACACCTAAATTTTTTGAAGTTGAGTCTCATTCCTTCATCCTCTGGTGATGAGAAAGCTACTTTGACATGCAGGAAGCAGCCAAGCAGTTGGAAGAAGAACCAAAAACTGGTGGTAAGTCCTTATAAGCAAATTAAAAACACCTTAGGAAAATAGAGTGAAAGGATTCATATACATCGTAACTTATACATGAAAAACAATTTATAGACGTGTCATAAGATATTTTCATAAGTTGTCTCGAATGTTGACATATTTGTTATAATATAAGCTAAAATAAGTTGTAAGCCGGTAAATAAATTCTTTGATACACATCGGTATATTATAGAAAACATCTCCAATATTTATTGTTGGAACTTAGAACTGTATTGCTTCAAGTTATAACAATTATTTGAGATGCTTATGCAGAAGACTACAAGCCCCTACCAAAGGGTCCAGGTGAAATACAAGATGAAGTGGTAATGGCAACAGTTTTTCAAAATCAATTTTAATATTTTATTACTAATTTATCTTGCTTTATCAACTATTAAAATGTATCACTTATCCATGCAGGTGCCTTTGCTAAAGAACATTTATTGGAAAGAATTATCACTTCTTGTCTATGTTTGGGTGGCCTTTCTAATTGTTCAGATTGTTAAGGTAATATATTACACTATAATAAAAAAAAAATGTATTAACCTTTCGATTCTTTGGGGAAAGGGGTCCTTATAATCCGAAGTTCAGTTGAAAAGTAAATAAAGTCTGACAAAAAATTGTTCAATCTAGAAATCGAACTCAGGTTTGCCTTAACAATTCGTTTTAGGTGGAGCTCATTAACCACTTAGCCTGATTGTTCGGTTCATTATAATCAATTAATCATTCAATGTTTGAATTTTCCATTTTTTAAATTTTTTATATATGCCTTTTATGTGTTACTATGCAGACATACACTAAGACTTGCTCCATTGAGTATTGGATTCTTAATTTCTTGCAGGTAAAGTAATTTCTAACATATTTGAATATCCTTACCAAGCACATGTTTAATTAGTTTTTGAATTATCTAATGGCATATGATTTTCCAATTCTAGGTTCCTATTGCTATCTCTGTTACAGTTTTTGAAGCTGTATGCATATACAAAGGAACAAGAGTGATTAAATCAAAGGGAAAGGAAGTTAAAAATTGGAAGATTTATCAAATATTGCTATATTGTTTATGTGGAGTAATGGCTGGTATGGTTGGAGGGTTGCTTGGTCTAGGAGGTGGCTTCATTTTGGGGCCACTGTTTCTAGAAATGGGAATTCCTCCGCAGGTACACTCTTCATATCTCTTGTGTGTTCGGATTAGAGAATTTTACGAAATAATGTAGTTTTAGATAGTAATTCAAACTTCTTTAGTGTAAATTTTAATATTTCATCGTCTCGATGATAAACTTAATGACTTTTTTTACAACGAATGAACTTAAACAAAAAAATTGTCAACACTAATTTTAAGGGGTTTTAAATACCACCTATAAATTTAGGATTCGAAATTTCTTCTACTCTGTAAAATGTTAATCACAAATTGGTTGCTACAAGTTTCAAAAATTACACATTAGTCTAAATTTATCTTTCCTTTTTTTCAAATTGGTCCCTGTATTTTTAAATCTGTAAAGTAGCCCTTAATTATTTTTTCATAATTTGCAAATTGCTCCTTAAATTTTAAAAATTTAAAGATTAGCCTTCAACTTTTTGAAACTACAAATTCGATCCAAAACTTTAAAATTTCTCATTTTAGATCAATTTTCATTATATATTTAAACTTTTATTTCAAAACTTTCAAAATTTATTAAGGATAATTATCACCTCATAGAGCTTTAGCTTTTGGGGTTGAGTTAAGTCAAAATTCAAATTCTAATAACTAATAACAAATTTGTTCTCTGCTGCAGGTAGCAAGTGCTACATCAACATTTTCCATGCTTTTTTCATCCTCCATGTCAGTAGTCCAATATTACTATTTAGATCGCTTCCCCGTACCTTATGGTAAGTAGTTTTCTAATTATTTGTGACTAAGAGAAATGTTAGTAACACTCTCTTTCTAGCACTCATTTTCTTATTAGGTAAAAATTCATGAGTTTCATCACTTTACATAAGATATGTTTTCAAAGTGCGAGACCCAGATGCGTTTTACCTAATAAGAGATAATGTTAAAAAAAAAAAAAAAAAAAAAAGGTGTCTATAACACTCCTCTTGATGTTAATTTGACATCAACAATTGTAAAACTTGTTACTATTGGCTATTGATATTTTATTTTGACACTTTGTTGCAGCTTCATACTTTGTTTTGGTTGCAACCATAGCTGCATTTGCTGGCCAGCATGTGGTGAGAAGGATAATTGCAATCCTTGGTCGTGCATCAATTATTATCTTCATACTAGCATCGACCATCTTCATAAGTGCAATCAGTTTAGGTACTTTCTATGATTTTTAATTGGAAATGTATAACATTCTGTTTTATTATTTTTGTTACTTTGAAATATAATTATTTGAGGTATTTTTTCTTTCTTTTGTGTATCACAGGTGGAGTAGGAATAGAGAACATGATTGTGAAGTTGGAAAATCATGAGTATATGGGGTTTGAAAATCTTTGCACTCAATAAGCTTAGGTGTGTTATTATGAGCTCTATCACGATTGAGATAATAACATTTTTCAAACATTTGTGATATGGTCACCTATTCCATTTTCATTCAAGCAAATTTGAAAAGATTGTGTTAAGTATTGTATTCCTTAATTTATTTTATATTTTGCAATGGCTGGCTGCAATATATTGTTTCGCATCTCAATTTATGTTAAAATTTTCACTTTGAATACTAAGGACAAATCATGTTTTTCTTCCTTATCCCAAAGAAAAAGAACTACAACGAAATCAAACGAGTGGTGAAACCCCTCGTTTAAGCTAACAATAAACATGTAATTTGAGCCGAACACAACTCGTAAATAATCGATTGAGAGCCCAAATTACAATATTAGTAAAAACATCCTCTCAATTGTTTGCCTTCACTTTTCAATCCATTTCGAGCAAACGACATCTTCGTTGAATTAAGTAAACATTAAACACCACCAAGGAATAAACTTGCAGCTTAACCACCTCACACCGAAATTCCACACATACTTCAAACCTTCATAAACCCCGAAAGTTTCACCAAATAAATATTGCAATTTTCCAACAATTTATTCCTCCCTTGCCAAGTACATTAGACACCGCCAAGAAATCAACTTCCAGCTAATTCCACACATACTTCAAACCTTTATAAACCCTGAAAGCTTCACCAAATAAACATTGCAGTTTTCCAAGAATTTAAAAAAGAACAATGCTATTTATCCCGAGGGAATTTGTCTCAAGCAGATCACGATCAATCATTTAGCCAATACAAGTGCTTCCTGGCCGGAAAATAAGGGATAGCATGGATGTAATTTAGGGCAAATATCAACTTAAATACGGGCTCGTGAAAGTTTCGTGTATTGCTTTTCGTTGTAAGCAACAATTTCCTTAAAATAAAATAAAAACACTTATCCACTCTCCATTATCTCCATGTACAAGACCACCACAACCTGCTTGTATATATTTCGCCTTCGATTATACTAGTATTGCTTTGAATATGTGACTATTTAAAAGTTGTTTACCAACAAAAAAAATATAATTTATTCAAAAACAAAAAACAAAAAAAAATATAATAAAAAGTTAAAATAAACAAAAATATAATAAAAAGTTAAAATAAACAGTACGCCTAATTCGTCTTCCATATAAAAATGTCAATGATCAATTTAGATAATATTTTTGAGATTAAATTGAGTCTGAGTTGGAGCAAATTAAGTTCGTGAAACAAATATTTCCTCCGATTCTTATTACAGGAAACAATTTATTTTTTTTCTTAAATTCATCAAATAACTGATGTATGTGTAAAAAAAAATGATGTATGTGATGTATGAATAATTGATAAATATGGTTTATAATATAGACCAAATATATCGGTTATTCAACAAATATAAAGAGGAATATGTTTTTGATTAGGGGGTGTTTAAATCTAAACCGTTCCAAATTAAATTCGCAAAACAGTCCAATTAAACTGAAAACCGCGCAAAATCGAATATTGTTAGATTTATTCAAAAAAAAAAATCGAATATTGTTAGATTTGTTTGGATGCAATTTTATGAAAACGGCTCATATTGGACATATTTTGGATTGATTTTTCAAAACCAAATCAAATCAAACCCAACCGCATATGTTTATTTTTTTTCTTTTTAATTATTTTAATACTACTTTTTAGTTTATTTTTCAAAGATAATCAATCATTGTTATTCCGTACTATTGATTTTTATTAATAAAAAAAATTAAAATTTGTATTTTGGATATCTAAAAACCGATCCAAATTAAACCACATTAAATTGGATCATATCGGATCAGTTTTTTTAAACTAATCATCCAAAACCGAATCTAACCGCATATAAGTTTATCTTTAGATTGAATGAGTTTTTACCTCAAAACTGATCCAAACCGCGTCGCAAATACTTATGTTTTTAATAAAGAATAAGAGAAAGTATAAACATTAGGGTTAATTAAGTAAATGATCGTTATAAATATTCAGAATTTTGTCTTTAGTACCTACAAAATAAAATCACATTTGTTAATCTTTGTGACATTTTTCTTTAGTATTTTAGGGATAAAAAATAGACAGATACTACTCACACCCCAAAAAACTCAAGTTACACCCCAGAATGACTAACACATCCTTTAACATTCTCTTATATACATACGTTAACTAAATTTACAGTAACCTCTTATATATGTAAACTGAATTTACAATAACCTAATTGTACTTACGTAAATTGAGTTTACACTAACCTCTTATATACATACGTAAATTGAGTTTACATTAACTTAAACTGAGTTTACACTAACCTCTTATATACATACGTAAACTAAATTTACATTAATTACGTAAACTGAGTTTACACTAACCTAACCTCTTATATACATACGTAAACTGAATTTACACCGTCCTGGTGAACTTAGCTCAGTTGGTTGGGACAATGCATAAAATATGCAAGGTCCGGGGTTCAAACCCTGGCCACTACCCAAAAAAAAACTGAATTTACACCAATCCCTCATATACATACCTAAACTCCCTCATATACATACCTAAACTCATTTTACGTAAACCTTTTATATACATTCGTAAACTGAATTTACATTAACTACGTAAACTGAGTTACACTAACCTTTTATATACATACGTAAACTGAATTTACATTAACTACGTAAACTGAGTTGACACTAACCTCTTATATACATACGTAAACTGAATTTACATTAACTACGTAAATTGAGTTTACAATAACCTCTTATATACATACGTAATTCAAATTACCGTTAACAGAGACATATCTCATACCAAAATAAACAATAAACAAATAGAAACTCTTAGAAAATTAAATTCATGAAATTCACTAACATTTATGAATAGAGTACACATTAATGAAAAAGATGTTGATTCAATCTTTGATCTTGGTTGCACATCTATGGTGATTTGTGGATGAAAGAGGGTAAAGGTTCAGTATGATAATGAAAGAAGAGTTTTTAGAAGAGAACAATTTTTGTATTATTGTAAGATTTTAAATAAATTTGGGTGTAACTAGGATTAGATGGGACTAGACTAGAAAGAGTCTAAAAAATATTGACGAAAATTTATTACAAAGATTAAAAATGCTGATGAAATTTTTTATTCTGCAAAATGAAATTACAAATAAACAAAAAAAAATAAAAAATGAAATTACAAACACAATTTATAAGCCAAATTTATTTATGGGAGATAGAAGAGAGAAATAAACATGCGCAGCTTCAAAGCAATGAATCGAATTCTTCACAATCTTCGCCACCCTCTACTTCCCCTCTCAACCACACTTCCATCACCATCACTCTTTTCCCAATTCCCACCAAAACGGTAAAATTTCTTCAAATTCTCTTTCTTTCTCCGCTTTTCATTCATCACTGTTCTCTAAACCCCATCCATTTTCTGTATCACATTTCAGATTCATGGATTCCAATACGCATCACAATCAAATCCCAGTTTCATCACTTACAACATTTTCCACTTCCAACCAAGATTCAAACGGTGCGTTTTGCTTTTTCTTTCTTTCACAAACCACAACACTTGTAATTGACATCACTTTTCTTGTTTTCTTTTCTTTTGATTTTGTTTATTTAGATCTTTCAACAAAGACATGTGTACCTTGTAATGCAAAGGATTTGCAACCTATGACCCAAGATGCAGCCAATGCTTTGATTTCACAGGTTCTTGTTACTATCAATAATAAAAATGTTTCACAGACGTTCAATTTTCGTACACATGCCATAACAGGTTAATCAAGTGTAAAAATGTGGTTAATTTGGTTGAGTAGATTGTTAATTTAATCCGAGTTGAAAAGTGTGGTTAATTAACCACAGTTTTAAAGGTAAACTGAAAGAAGACTTAAATATGCAAATGATCCCCGCAAATATCAAACATTTTGGTTTTAGCACCGGTAAAATCTATTCATATTGAAAATTAATCCTTATAATATTCGTTTTAGTCCACACTTTGAGAGACTAAAATCAATATTCTACATATTATAAGGACCAATCCCAATATGAATCAATTTTGCAAGGCCGAAAGTCTAAAACAAAACGACAAGGATCAAAAGCAAAAAAAAAAAAAAAAAATAGATATTTGCAAGGACTAAAACCAGAACGCTTGATATTTGCAGAGATCATTTGCATATTTAAGCCTGAATTAAATTAATCATCTATTCAAATGAATTAACTATAATTTTTAACATGATTAACAAGGCGTTACACGGGTGTACAAAAAGTGGGTGTCCATGAAATAGTATTGTTGTCAATGACAATGAGTATCATTATTTTTGTTATTTGATGTTGACATTAAGTGATCAGGTTTCCGACTGGAATTTGGTAAACGAAGGTGGTACTTTGAAATTGAGCAGGTCATGGAAAGTTAAATCTTTTAACAAAGGATTGGAATTTTTCAGAATTATAGCTGATCTTGCTGAAGCTGAAGGTATTTTTATGCTCTTTTGTTATTCCTCTATGTATTGATTTGATATTACAGTGAACATTAGAAAATATTATGATGCAGGTCATCATCCTGATCTTCACCTTGTTGGCTGGAATAATGTTACTATAGAGATTTGGACTCATTCTGTTGGTATGTATTATTCATTTTTCACATTCAAGTTATTTTATCTGATGTTGCTCTATTAAAAATTTAAAAATATCATGAGTTTCTATTAGATTTTGAAGTTTTCTTATGAACACTACTTTGTGGTATTAGTACTGCAAAGAAAAGGAATGCATAATAGGAATGATTGTCTTAGTCATCATCTTTTCATTTATGAAAATATGGTTTACTTGAGGGAAACTACTAGGAAAGAAGCTGTGTGTAGGTTTTGTTTTAACCACATAGTCATATTGTTGCTTCATGCCATAGCTATTGCAATATCTTTTTTTGTATCTTACACACACACACACACACACACACGATTATGTTATGAAACCACCTATTACTAAAGTCTGTACTAGGAATGGGATAGAGGAAATCAAGGAAAACTGAATAAACTGATGGAACAGATTGCTGTGAAGCAATCAAGGGAATTTGAGTTATTTATGTGAAGGAAATAAAAGGGGGTCTCAGGAGATAAAGTTGTTCCATTTTGGTTATAGAAAGGAGATGGGGAAACGATAGAGGATAGTAAGGGGGAGTGAAGGGTCTCTTGAATACTCTCAGTTATCTTTTTCAATTTCAGACATTATCATTACATGTAAATCTACCACATTGGCACTACATGCTAATAATTAGAAACAACAATATTTTTTGAAGAATAATACATTGTATACCCAATTTACAGTGTCTTGATCCGGTTTCTATGAGCTTATCTTACAAAATGCGAACTTAGCTACGTATTAAACTTAATTGCACTGGTAATAGTTGTAGTATTATAGTATATATTACATTTTATTAATATAGGTTAACCATTTGTGATTAATGGTGATTTTCTGGTTGATTCAGCCTTGACAGTCTTTCCAACTCTTTGCTTAAATTCTACCCAGGAATTCCTTTGTTGTTATTTAATGTATTTTTCTAGTTTTTCTACCGAATACTTGTTCTTTTTTGGTCAAACCTGATATTTCATTTGTATATATTATTATATCCACAATAGGGCATCATTTGAAGTGATCCATGTGCATGTAGGTGGGCTGACTGAGAATGACTTCATACTTGCTGCTAAGATCAATGAGCTCAATGTGCATGGCTTACTAAGAAGGAAAGCTAATGACTGAATCATCAATATGAAGAGGAAAGTGTAAATATTCTAGTTAGCAAGTTTTTTCCTCCATCTTTTCATTTATAAAACAAGTATCGTCTAGAATTATTATCTTTAGTTCCAATTATATTGTTTTTCACTTTTTTTTCCATCCTAGTTGAACTATACAAATGTATTTTTCATGTGAAAATGGTTTAAAATGAAAGATTCTTCCGCTTATTTTTTTTATTGTTTGATAAAACCCTAGTACCCAATGCTCACAAGTTTGAGCACAGCAAAATTGTAAAAAACCTAGCTCTCCGCATATAGGATTGACACGAGAAATGCCAATCCTCTAGCTTTCTGAACTAAAAAATTGTGATGTGGTATGTTTTAAATTGCTTAGCAAGAAAACCCCCTAAAAAATCCTTTTGTAATTTAATTAATGTCACATCACAGTTTTTTAGTCAAAAAGTATCAGGAAGGGACTGGACCTGGGGGATTTTAAAAAGAGAGGCCAATCTATGAATTGGAGGTAAAAATAAGAAGACCAAAATTGTAATTAAGTTTAATTTATATATACATTCTTATTGAAGAGAGAACTTTACCACTCTTAAACAAATATATATTTTTCAAATCAAACAGGTATGTTTTTCTTTTCAAGTAGTGTCTAGGGTGAACCATCAAATGGATGGTTCATCGGTGGACCGCTTTTATACGCCATCAGATCTTTTTAAAAGATAATCGAAGATCTATATGAAATAAATAAATAAAAGGTGTATTTTTCTCACGTGAACCATCAAATGTGTGATCTAGTGTATATGATGTATAATAAGAAGTGTGAGTTTGATCAATCAAATGTCTCTTGATATGTGTTCATAATGGTCTACTGGTGAGGGACTTATTAGAGCCCTCACCATAGAAGCCATATTATTTTCATGTTATAAGATACAAATGGAGCTATCTATACCATTACAGGCAACTATGATTTTGATTTGAGTAATTAAAAAATTAGTAGAGTAAACAATAATGGACAAATATTGTTCTATCCCAATCAATGTTGAGCATTATCACCGCAGCGACACCTTTAGTATTAAGAAGCAAGCCTAAAGCAAAACCATCTTGAACACGCACGCCAAAAAAGAAAATGGCAAACAAAGTGTTTAGAATCTTTTGAACATACAATAAGACTATAACAATAGATGTAACATGCCAATTTGACTGGTCGAAAATGGTAGTCACCAAGAGTCGCATTTTGTTGCCACTAAAATGGCACTAGAAACACACCACCAAAATCATCGGTCATTGACGTGACAATGTCAGCAAATTACCGTGTGGTAAAATCAACCCGTACACAAAACCACCAACAATGTTACGTGTGCCGATAATATATGTTATGTGGGAGCGATAAAAAATCCCCATGACTACAAAGAGAGATTGGTTATCATTCCATTAATCTCTTTTTTTTTCTTCAAAAAAAAAAAAACAAAGATGCAAATTAAAATAAATATAATGACGATTAACACTGAGTAAACTCCTTTTATATGATTAATTGAAAATGGAAGAAATAATGTGAATAAAATCCAAGCATATGTACGTTAGTGATCATAGTTACTGTTAATGCAGTCTTACCAAGATCAGTATAGTCAAGTATGAGCCCATAAAGGGTGTGAGCTATAAATTGGAAAACCTGTCACAGCGAGAACGAAAGTCAGTAATACATAAGCATTCATTATACTTTCTTCAATTTAGGTCCATCACCATTGCCATAAAATTTTGATGTAAAGTGTATAAAGCTAGTCCATCACCAATGGAAAGATGATTTTGGAAATCGCAATGGTTGCAGCTTTCTTTTTAACATGTAAAATTGTATTCAAGTTCACCTCCGAACAATGAGGAATGCATATTATATGACACCAATATGTGCTACAACTTCAACGTTGAGAATCCCACCTACATGATAAAGGACTACAAAAGTAGATGAGAATCTCCCAAGTAATGGCCCGGTTTATAGAAAATCAGTGAATTTTCGTTCCCATAATTATGAATTTCTTAATCAATTCATAATTAATTCATCTCTCGTTTAAAAACTTTAAAATTTCATGGCGAATATTCTTATAAAAATAGGAAACGAAATTCTACTCGTGAGTATATGTTTACTCATAACAAAATTACAATCTTGCACGTTTAGGTTAAAAAATAAAAATAATTAATTTTGCAATCTATTTGTTTCAACCAACATTAATTTTACAATCAATTTGTTTTATATCCTCAGTTTATTACAAATGTAAACATTTAACAACCATCAATATTAACACCATGGTGGATTAGGGTATGTGCTTTTGTAACTTTGTGGGACACAACAATTATGGCCGCTCACAACACATCTCAAGTGTTCTTATCTCATACTAACCTATGTATTTTTTTATAAGGGTTACGTTAACGAGTGTCTTTGGGACATTTAATAAGGAGACTAAAATAAAAATAATTGATGAGTTTAATGAAATAAAAGTAATTTTTTTAAAGTTTCAATGTAATAAATATACAATTTCTAAAATAAAATTTCTCTATTAGACTTTTATCGAATGTCTTTGTGACACACTTGTTACCATTTCCCTTTTCATAATGTACCACATACTTTGTACTTTATGAATGAAAGGGGTGTTCAAAACCGAATCAATCCAATAGAAAAACTGCAAACCAAACAAACCTAAACCGAAACCGCAAAAAACTACATTTGGTTTGGATATACTCTGATCATTTTTTTTCTCAACTATATGGTTTGGTTTGCATTTTTTTTACCAACCGAACCAAACCGCAACTTAAAAAAAATACTAATTAAATATATGTCCCATACAAATACTCATGGAAATTCAATGGAAACATCAAAAACATGAGATGTTTTTTCTTGTTAAGTTTCTTCTTTGTTTTTTATTTCAAAAATGTATTTATGTGTTACTTGAACTTTTAGATAATGATAAAATCTTAGTCTTTTACAATACACCAAATAGTGAAACTCCTTCCCGGACCCTGCGTACGTGGGAGCTTTAGTGCACCGTGCCCTTTATAAAATCTTAGTCTTTTACATTTCTTACATAATATGAATATTTTTTATCCATGTTTTAAATTTGGTCTATTTTGTTGGGTGAAAATGAAATTTTATTGTCGGATGAAATATAAAACATTGTTGAAAATATGTTGTGTTTTAACTTTTAACTTATTTTGTGTCTTCTCTGTGGCACAAGAATGTTCCTTTGAAAGTGGTGGTTTTTGCTTGGCGGTTGTTTCGAGATAGGCTTCCTACTAAAAACAACCTTTTCCGTCGACATGTTATTGCTTTAGATGCTCAGTCTTGCGTTGGAGAGTGTGGGGAAATGGAAACATCTTCCCATCTATTTTTACACTGTGATTTCTTTGGATCTGTTTGGAATTTTATTCTCAAGTGGTTAGGTATTTTTTCCGTTATGGCTTCTAAAGTATCAAGTCATTTTAATCAGTTTAGTTTTATTGGTGGTGCTTCCAAGTCAAAGCAATATATTTTACAGGCTATTTGGTTTGCAACTGTGTGGGAAATTTGGAAAGAAAGAAACAACAGGGTCTTCAATGATAAAAAAATGTTCAATACAACAGGTGGTTGACAAGATTAAGTCGACAACGTTCATGTGGTTGAAAGGAAAATACATCAATCTTCCCCTCAATTATCATGGTTGGTGGCTTAGTCCGTTCACCACTCTAGGCATTGGTTAATTGTTAGTTTCTTTTTAGCTTTCTTCCGCAATTCTTGTTACTTTCTGGATTTTGGTGGCTCTTCCTTAGCACATCTTGTGCTAGGAAGATCTTTTAGAAGTGGTAATGCAATTTCATTTTAGCCTCTTCAAAAAAAAACTTATTTTATTGTTGAAAACAAAAAATTATATTGTCTCAAAAATAACCGCACAAACCGAACCAATCCAAGTCGCATTGGCTTGGTTTGGTTCGGATGACTTTTTAAAAGCCAACCAAACTAAACTAAACCGCATGTTTTTTATCTCGCAATTACATACTTTTATGCTTAAAATTGAATCAAACCACACCACAAACGTCTATGAAATATGGGTGAACATGAAACCCGAACCCGCCCAGCACCCGAAAAAACCGAGTCACCTGTGGGTCCATCGGGCAGATTCAAACGTGTCTCGGGTGAAAAAAGAGGAAGAATTGGGTTTGTGTGGGTTATCACGGTCGGGCCCAATTTTCGAAATAAAACACCCGGCTTATCCGAACCTGCCCGTTATACATTACTTATTACATTGGTTTTAGAATCAGGCCCAATAACATATATACACTAGCTTCATACAAAGCCCAAGTTATTAGCCTAATATTAATCTCTTCTCTCAAAATCAATCAAACCCTAAATCACTCCTAACCGCCGCTCCACTCCATCATTGTTCTCATTCTCTACTCTCTCTTTCTCCATTCACGAGACTTACTAAATCACCAAAACCTCCGATCTCCATCGATTTCTACTCAATCAAACCCAGATCAAAATCCTTTTCGTCCTCCCTTCATTCATTTATGGAAATAAAGAACACTACAATTTCTACCTCTTGCAAATATTTCATCTTATTTTACTATTTATTTTGATCTACTAAAAAGACAATCAAATTCTAGGTTTGCTTTGGATTTGCTCACAAGTTCTACTGAAGATTCATCCCATATTAGGATGGCTTTGCTGTCACAAGATTCTGTCTCATTTTACTAGGTATGTTTTTTTTTTTTTTTGCTTATGTTTTTACGCATAAGTTATTGTTCGATTTTATTGTTCTAGAATCGAATATTGTCTCATTTTGTTTGGATTTGCTTTTCGATTTCTTTTTCACTTGTTCTCAGTTTGCTTTTCAATTTTGTTGATTATTTTTTATTACTTGCCACCAACCGTGCAAAACCGCCCGTAAAAACCGCCAACCGCCACCTGACCGATCCGATACTATAAACGGTCGAGAATGATTGAGGTATTCTCCTCATCGGTTTTGTTCAGTTTTAAGATTTTTGGTCCGAAATCGATCGAACCCGCCCGATGCTCCACCTACTATGAAATACATCACCGTTGTTAAAAAAAATAAAAAAATTACATTGATAAATGGGAATGAACAGAACACCATCCTGAAATCCCGGCGTTTGATACACACTCGCTGTCCAGTCAAACAGTCACGTCCGTACAAGCGTAGTTCCACAGATACCCTCACTCTATTCTTCAAACTCACATCAACATCAAAGCTTTTCTGTAAATAAATCTTCATCCAAGGGCAATATGTAATCACATACTTTCCCGCCCAATCACATCCTCCTCCATCATGTAATAAATATTAAATAAATTAAAATAAATAAAAATCGTACATTTTTCTTTTATATCTATTTCTCCACTCACACAACACTATTAACATTCTCATTTTTTTTCGCGCTCCTTTCATCTTCTCTTCCAGAATCTCATTTTCTCTTCTTCGTAAGTTTCATTGCAACTTCAAAACCCTAAAAATGTTCTTTATATTTTTAATCTGTTTTAATTTTTCTGCTAATTTTTTTATTTTTTTTATCATTTTTAGGGTTTGAAAAATGGATTCCAAGAACAATGTGAAGAACGACGATCCTGCAGTGGAATCACCAACTTCAGTCCTAGAAGAAGAGGTATCTGTGATTTTCTATTGTTCTTGTTCGATTATTTTTTGTGATTTTTGTATTTTTTTAATGATTTTTGCGATTTTTTTTTTGTTTATGTTGATTTTGATGTGTTTCTAAAATGGGAATAATGTGTATGTGAAGGAAGTGGAGGTGAAATCGGAGGAAGAGGTGATTGCAGATGATGTGTCATCGCTTGTACCGAAAACAATGGCTGAGGAAGAAGAGAAGTTGCTGAAAGCTCGTGCAAAGGAAGAAGAGGAAAAGATTGAAGTTGCGCCGAATCTGAATGATTCACAGTTTAATAAGTTGGATGAGCTTTTGACACAGACTAAACTCTACTCAGAGTTTCTTTTGGAGAAAATGGATGATATTACAATGGTATATTCCCTTTTAACCCTTTTGTGTTTTTGTTTTGTTTTTACTTTTTTCCGGAATATTATACATGTTTTTGGAATATTAGAAAAGCTCTCAGAGAAACTATTAGGAATGATTTCGAAATTCATGAGTTGGACTAAAATATAGTTTATGACAGGACATAATGACGTAATTTGATCCATGTGTTTCTGGAAATGCAAGGCAATTGTTCGCTTCTGCCTTCCAGTGTCTCGTTTTTCATTGTTAATAACTTAAAATAACACCAATTTTTGGAAATGAAAATAGAAAATTTTTCAGAAAGTAAAGGGGTCCTTAGGTTGTTGGTTTTGTTATATTGTTTGTTATCATTGTTTTGCTAGGCTGCGGGTGAACAAGAGAAACCGGATGAAGAAGAGAGTAAACTGGTTGCAAAAAAGAAGGGCCGTGGATCAAAAAGAAAGGCAGCCTCACAATGCAATACTGTGAGTACATTGCTGTGTACCGTATTATTTTGTCTAGGAGTTGTTACAGAAATAACAACATTGTAAAGCTTTTTTTTTTTTTTGTTGCAATTAGTGAAAGATGTAAGTTTGAGGCACATATTCTCATATGTTAGTGTACACGTAATTTGATTATAAGCTTGCACATTTTATGTATTTTTTCCTAACTCCTGTGAATTTGTTATGCTTGCATGTAGTTTGAGTTGTTTTAATCAGTAGTTTGTGATTATGTTTGAAATTGCTTCAGGGAAAAGCCAAAAAGGCAGTTGAAGCCATGATTACAAGATCTAAAGAAAATGTGAAGACTGAGGATGTGGATTTGACCGAGGAAGAAAGAACTGAGAAAGAGCAGAGGGAGCTGATGCCTTTACTAACTGGTGGAAAATTGAAATCTTATCAACTGAAGGGTGTTAAGTGGTTGATTTCCTTGTGGCAAAATGGATTGAATGGGATTCTTGCTGATCAAATGGGTCTTGGGAAGACAATCCAAACAATTGGGTTTCTTTCTCATCTAAAATCAAAAGGATTGGATGGGCCATATATGATAATTGCTCCTCTATCAACCCTCTCCAATTGGATGAATGAGATTAATAGGTAGATTTAATGTTTTTTTTTTTTTTGAATATTTATAAGTATTATATTGCTGTGCTGTGCTTCTTCATTGTGATAATTATTTCCTTAATAAATGTAAATAGGTTTACACCAACGCTCCCTGCTGTTATCTACCATGGTAACAAATATCAGAGAGATGAAATCAGAAGGAAACATATGCCTAGAACAGTTGGCCCAAAATTCCCTCTAGTAATAACTTCTTATGAGATTGCTATGAATGATGCTAAGAAGTGTTTAAGGTCATACAGTTGGAAGTATCTTGTTGTTGATGAGGTACATAAATCATTCTATGTTTCGATGTTGTACGTGTTTACTCAACAGTCAGTGATACTTACATAATTAAGTTTGTTTGTTTATCTTGTTCTAATTTTATTTTTTGTAACCTCAGGGACACAGGCTGAAAAATGCCAACTGCAAATTAGTGAGGATGTTGAAATACATCAGTGTTGAAAATAAGCTTCTTTTGACTGGTACACCGCTCCAGAATAACTTGGCTGAGCTATGGTCACTGCTGCACTTCATCTTACCTGATATATTCTCATCTCTTGAAGAATTTGAGTCATGGTTAGTGTTCTTTTCCTATTGGTTATTGATCACACTTTTCTTCTTTCTACTGTCATGTGGTGATATGTGACTGTTTGAAATATAATGTCTTGGATTGTGTGATGTGCTGTTCTTTTGATTATTTCCTACTATATTGTTCGGCAAGATAAATTATTAGTGCAATTTCCAAAAAAGGATGATTATAGACCTAATTAACAAGTAACTTGACCTAATTAACAAAGTAGATAACATAGAGAACAATGTAGTGCTTTGTTATGGTGTGATCTGAATCAATGTCTTTTATCATATCAAAGGGAAGCTATTTGGCCCATTGTCATTACATTTCAATAAATGTTTTTTAAATTTAGCCAATGAATTTACTTAAATGAAACTTAATTTTTCAAAGATTGTTAAATGTGTCTTCAACTTTAATTTCCTTTTCATTTGAATCTGTGGCGTCCCCCCCACCCTCAATCCTCCCCCCTCCCCCCTCCCCCATTGTATCAATTCTTCATATACAAGGTCAGTTTCTTTCAAACCTGGTTGTTGCTTGTACCTTGTTATGTGCTCTTCTAACATGGTCAATGGTTGTTCATGGTTTATATTCTAACAAGGTACAAGCAACAACCAGGTTATGCTCATAAGATATTGATCCCTTTTCCCTTTTGTTATGTACATCTTTTGGCAATATTGATCGGTTTAATACAAAAGGGAAAACCATGTGTGCCTTTATTTTTCTTATTTTATGCATTCAATTTTTTTTGTAGGTTTAACCTGTCGGGAAAGAGCACTACTGGAGCAACAATGGAAGAGTTGGAAGAGAAAAGAAGAACCCAAGTATGTGTTCTTTGATTGATGATTGATTTTATGCTAGTTGCCCATTCTTCAAATGAACTAGAAGGCTAAATGACTGTCTCATGCAGGTTGTGGCCAAGCTTCATTCAATTCTTAGGCCATTTCTGTTGCGTAGGATGAAGTCTGATGTTGAGCTAATGTTGCCACGGAAAAAAGAGATCATTGTTTATGCCAACATGACTGAGCATCAGAAGAACTTGCAGGATCATTTAATTAATGAGACACTGGAGAAATATTTGGACAAGAAACGATCAGTTGGTAATTCTTTTTTCTCAATTTTTCATTTGAAAGAAAGGGAAAGTGCTCTTGCAACTTACGCGCTCACTGTCAGCTATGTGGGTTTCTAAGAAATTGTATTATGTACTGTGCCGATTTGATGCAGGACGTGCTCCAACAAGTCTTAATAATTTGGTTATTCAGCTAAGAAAAGTCTGTAACCATCCTGACCTCTTAGAATCAGTCTTTGATGGTTCATGTAAGTAATGTCCGATTGGATGGTTTAGCTAATTTCATTATCAGTTATACTTAAAAAAAGTCTGTAACCATCCTGACCTCTTAGTCTTAGAATCAGTCTTTGATGGTTCATGTAAGTAATGTCCGATTGGATGGTTTAGCTAATTTCATTATCAGTTATACTTAAACTGAGCTATATTTTGCTTTCGTATAGATTTTTATCCTCCTGTGAATGAGATAATTGAAAAATGTGGAAAATTTCAATTGCTCGACCGATTGCTGGAGCGGCTATTTGCACGGAATCACAAGGTATGCTTTAGAGTTCTGTGCTTGTGCCTTTCTACTTCCTTTTTTGTGGCCAAGCTGCTACTCATGTGCACTTGCCTTTGCTAATTGCTATCAGGTTCTGATCTTCAGTCAGTGGACCAAAGTGCTAGATATAATGGATTATTATTTTAGTGAAAAGGGTTTCGAAGTTTGCAGGATTGATGGTTCGGTGAAGCTGGATGATAGGAAACGGCAGGTCTGTACCAATGCTTGTATAACACAACTTTTAATCATACACCTCAAATTACTTTTGTTAATATGTTTTGTTGGTTTCTAATATGAAATCAATAATGCACAACCTTTCATGATCTTCATTATTAAGAATTCTGTCATAAATGATAATTTACGGATCTGTTTGGTTGTGTTTTTTTTTTAAAGAAAATTCAAAAATGGTATTCTGTTATTAAAAATGCTCAAAGGTTTTTATGATAATTTGATAAGGTTTCTGAAAAATCCCCTGAAGCATGTTTACAAGTTGCTTGACCAAGAAACTATATCCTAAAAGTACTTTTTTTGAAGCTTGTACAACACCTAAAGGCTAAGAGGAGATTTTTGTAGTAGTTTGCAATTCTTGATACCTTAAAGCTATGCGTGATAGTTTTTGCTGTCTTCTTCCTCTATGCATTAAATTATTCCATTGAAACTGAAGCATTAGTGGCAATTGGCGGGGGGAAGCTCTAATTATATGTAGCATAATATATGTAGACAAACTCTGGTTTTAAAAGCCATATCTCTGTTTAAACCATGGATTTGTGTTGCAACACTCTTCTGTTATGATTAGTTGTTCTCTTTGAGTTAGTCGATCTCTGTCACATGTCACAAATTGAAGAGGCTAAATTGAGGTTTTTTTGTTGGTTATTATTCCGCCAACGAGCAGATCCAGGACTTCAATGATACAACCAGCAACTGCAGAATCTTTCTTCTTTCCACCAGGGCTGGTGGGTTGGGAATAAACCTCACTGCAGCTGACACTTGTATTCTTTATGACAGTGACTGGGTATGTTTTGACTTTTTCCTGCTGGGCGTTTATCTATTGATTTACAGTATTTGACTTACAATCTGCCTATGACTTCGTTGTACTCCAGAATCCTCAAATGGATTTACAGGCCATGGATAGATGTCACAGAATCGGTCAAACAAAGCCTGTTCATGTTTACAGGCTCGCTACTGCACAATCAGTAGAGGTACGTACTTGGCAATATTTTATAGTAAGTATAATTTGTACAACATGTGACTGGGGGCATGTTATACTTAGATGAACATGATATGGTCCTTTTACAGGGTCGGATGTTGAAAAGAGCTTTCAGCAAGTTGAAGCTTGAGCATGTGGTGATAGAGAAAGGACAATTTCATCAGGAGCGCACAAAGCCTTCCCTTATGGATGAAATGGAGGTTTGTATTGTAATTGATTTTTTTTTTCCTTCTCTTCTGTGTTTTTTATGAATGGATTTGTTTCAAAATGTTCCAACATGCCATTGGTGGGGAAAGTGTTGTTTTGGTTATTTACATGGCCAGATAATTTTTAACTTGCCTAGAAATTTTGCCTAACTGTTTTGGATTGGCTTAACTAGATGAACAGGCAATCCTTTTAATCCTTAATTAGTCTCATATTCAAAGCTTATACACCTCATACTACAAATTGTTAAAATTCTATGGAGGATTAGCTGGTATGGTCATTGTCAATTTGTAAGATAGTATTGTATTTTTATTTATTTAGGGTGAATGGATCAGCCTAACTCCAAGATTTACTGAAATACGAAGAGGACAATCCAAAGTTGCACTAACATAATTTTGATTATTGAGATTTGGTTGAGAGTTACATTTTTTACCATGTTTTAACATGGAGTTTGTGCCTTATTTGTGATATTAGGAAGAGGATGTTTTGGCATTGCTTCGAGATGAAGAAACCGCTGAGGACAAAATGATACAGAAAGATATTAGTGATGAAGACCTGGAGAAGCTCTTGGATCGCAGCGATCTTGTTATCAATAGCTCAACTGATGATAAAGCTGCAGTTAGTACCTTTTCTCTTAAAGGGCCTGGATGGGAAGTGGTGATGCCAACTGCGGCAGGGGGCATGCTTTCCACTCTCAACAGCTAATTTCCCAATCTGCAACAGAACTTTTTGAGGGCTGGATATTTTAAAAAATTTGCCTTTTGTGGTTTGAGATGTAATTGACTTTAATTTTGAGACTATCTCAGCCAGTGATGTCAATTGTCAGAGGTAATGTCCTGGAGGGCATTCATTTTTGTAAAGCCTACTAACGGAACTAGATGTAGAAATGAAGCAACTTGTGGTCATGTTTTTTTTTGGAACTATTCACAAATCCAGTGTGTGGTATCCACTCAATTCATATTTGCTTGTTACTAAGCTGCTCCTTAGTTTGTTGGATATGGTGGGACTGCATTGATTCAAAGGCTATGTTTTGATTTTTGTGGCCGCTGGTTTAGTAAATCATCATATTCTGGCATATTAAAAAGATCATCTTATTGATCTATAAATGAAAAAGCACTTAAGACCTTGCTATGCAGTCTGCTGGAGTATTTTAAACTGTTGATTTACAGGGATTCTACCTAATCATCTCCGTTCAATCTATTTGCTTGATGGATTTTTCCCATGGTAAGCATGATTACTTATATTTGCTGGAACTGATGTTAATTCTTAATGCATTTTATATATAACTTACAAACTAGGCTAGAAGCTGGGACTCATTCTAACAAATTGAGAACCAAAACAGAAAGTACTGCTGTGAAATAGGATATTATGCATTATATTCTATTAATTTCAATGTATGAAAGGGGATATGGCAAATATCTTTGGGTTCACAAAATCTTCTCGTGTCCTGTACGGATTCTAAAATCTGAAATATTTCAACGTGTTTTTGGAGGTTTTTATAAGGTGTTAATGCCGTTTGGATTCTACAATTTGAATTGTATATGACGCGCGAAAACTTATAGGGTGGGAAAATAAATAGTCCAAAATCATTCATTCAATCGGGCCTAACTTTTATCCCTTGAGAATTGCTCTTCTCCCGTATGTTTTGCTTATTCCTGCCTTACATGAGTTACCTCACGCTGAAAATATACATGCATGAGTTAACTCACGCTTGGCTATTTAACGGGAATGAGCAAAACCATATGGGAGAAGAGCGAGATACTCTTATCCCTTTGGCATGTACATGTGGAGTTGAGTCCACTGTTGCTTCGTAATGGTCCTCAAATGTGTTATCCATTTCATCAAGTTGGCTCTAATTCTCATTACTTGGTCTACTTATTCTCTATTTGTTGCATTGCTAATTTTACATCTCTTAAAATAATAATTTTTTATAATAAAATAAATTCAGTTGGTTGAATAAATTCTTGAAGTGGGTGCTGGCCAACATTCCTTGTAAAATAAAAAAGGTGTTGGCCAACATAGCAAAATCTAAAGTAAATGAATCCATGGTTGTTGAATTAATGCATTTTCATGGATTTTAAGTTGCTAAATGCTGTCATGGTCCCCCATAGCTCCAACTTCTCGTGATACCTTTAAGACATTGCGCATGGTATCGAATATTATCAGCAAGAGAAGAACAATTAATGAAAATATCATTAAAGCTGGTTGTGTGAGGTGGCTCAAAAGGTGACATTATTATTAATCTTAAATAATGAGTATATAAGTGGCCCTCCATGAGGTCTTCCAAATGTGCTTCAGGCCTCCTTTTAGATAAGTATAAACAATATGCTCAACAATTATCATAGCTTAATTTTCTCTCAAAAAAAAAAAATTATCATAGCTTAATCACAGTGATTCTTTTCTTTAGGCCACATTTGGGGGAGGGGATAGAGAATTATTTCATTGCATATAACTTATAATAATTTAAAGTCACACCCATTGCATATATTTTCTTTTAATCTTTGATTCAACCTGATAAATTAAGATACTGTAACAGAATCTACAAGTGGTGTTTTGTCAAATATGCGCATTTGAGATCTATGTTTGAGATACTGTAACAGAGTTACTGTTTGTTTAGGGAAAGTAGGTTAAAGGGGGAAGAATCCTGCCTGTATGCTACTGGTGTTAGTGTAAAATATAATTTTGTTCTATGTGCATGACACCTCATTTTTTATGTTGTTCCTACCTCTGGAACATGTTTTTTATGCTCGTAACAGTGGTATGGATTTGTTGTGAAATACATAAATTAATTAATAGTGATTGTTGTTAAGAGTTCTTCATTTGATAACACATGATCTGAAAATATGTTTATAATTGATAGGTAGTCCTCAATATTTTACTAGACTGTTTCGTAAGGGTCAAATTAGTCAAACTAAAATTTTAAAATGGTATTAAAGCATATTTAAGATATGTTAGGTCATCTCCTATCAAGTTACTATTATCGAACCACAATTTAGATCTCCAAATTATGAAGTTGTATGTTAAAAATCTTATATTAAATGAGATATGGCTTCAAATATATTTATAAGTGACGCGTAGTCCTGACTTTACAAGACAGTTTAGTATAATTGAATTTATGTCCAACTCAAATTCTAAGAATTTTCACGCTTATGATTGAAATATATAATATGTTTGATTTACTCATTTTAAATCTAGTCCATGTAATTTTGTTTATAAAAAAAATGATATTATACTTAAAGCAACAAGAATTGAGGATGGTTAAATCAAAATAGCTTTCTTCTTATCCCAGAAAACGTTTGAATGAGAGATAGTTCAAGTCTCTTTCAATTTAATCGGTCATTGTGAGTGCAAATTCAAAAATAAAAATGGAATCATGTCATATTCATGGGATAATTGGCCATATTAATTCTTTATGCTTGCTTTTGAGTGATGAAATCAAAGGATTAATTTAAGGCGAAATTCTTGGCCAACTTGCAATCCCACTAAGGTTTAAGTTTAAACAAATTCAAAATGATTAGTTTAAAAAAATATACATTTTATTATTTTCAATATACATATGTATTGGAAATATTAGATTGAGGTATGAATGCATGAGTGGGGACTATATATTTGATGAGACGTGGCCGAAAGCAAAAGTGGATATTGAGAGTTATGATCTGTTTACAATTCACACATAATAACATAAATAATGGAAGCTTTGTTTTTTCATTTACAATTCTTTTCTTTTTGAAAGGTCGGATCCGCCCTCAATTTTTTTTTGTCATATCATGCTTGTTTACGAATCCAATTTGAATATATTCTTCTTGAGGCTGAAATCCAACCTTCAATATAGTTCATAAGTTGCATGCGGGTTTGGTGTTTATACCATGATTCACGTGTGTGTACTTTTGTTGTTGACCCAAAATCCAAAAAATATACTATATTTTATGGTCTGCTCTCTACTTTCATGCCATCTTCCTTTCTTTTAAAACAATGTTTGGAGTTAGGATGGATCATAATATATAAAAGAGAAATAATTCTTTAGTATATATCCATAAAAATAGGTGGGTTCTTTACCATAAACTCAAAATTAATTTAAAATTTATAACCAATAAAACTTAGAGGTATGAGAGGGAAGTATCTCCACTAACTAGCTACATATGATTGGTGAAATGTAAACCGAAATGTAATTAAGTGTACTGGAAGAAGCAAATATCTTCAATAACTGACACCATATATATTTTTACCTAGTTAGTGTTCTCTAATCAATGAAATTGAAAGTTGGTTTTTAGTTTTAGTAGGATTTTGACAATATATTGATGGATGATGGTATTTGAACACTTTTATCTTTTTATACACCGATTTAACATTTCATTTTATCTCCATCTTTATTTTTCTATCACATCATCAACCTATCACATTTATTATAGCATGACAAGTAAGTTGCTGATGTACATGATACCGCACAATTAGATCGAAACTTATTAGTGTGTTATACATGTCATCAAATTATTTGTCTTTTTTTAGGTAAACATGGTACTGTTTCTACCAGTGATCGGACCAAGTATATAGTTATCGGTTTAAGAAATTAATAAGTAAAATAAAGGAAAGCTAGTATACTAAATTCTGTTTTCATGCACAAATATCAGGCCAACAAACATTCAATTAACCCTTTAATTTGCATATAGGTTTGCATCAAGCATACCAATGTATAAACAAAAATTTAATTTATATGCAGTGTAATTGTTTTTTACACAATAAGTTTTTTTGAACAAGGTTTTATTTTTACACAATAAGTTAATCACAACCGCTCAACCATTTACAAGTTCGTCTTTCATCATATCTAATTTAAAAGTTATATGTACATATGATTGCTAGTGATTCATTGACAATATTTTTTTCTTTTTTTATGTTCATCAAAATTGTTCTCTATAAACAAAAAGTGACCATATTGTTCATCAAAAAAAAATTATGGTTTATCATTTGGAGTGAAATTGTGTTAAAAAGAATCATTTGGACTGGAACTTCGTTAATTATGTCTTTTTTTTTTTGTGGTAAATATCGGTTGAAGAAAACGTCAAAAAAAAAATATCGGTTGAAGAAATTAAGAAAAATAAAGGAAAGCTGGTATACTTTTTGAGGGAAGGAAAGCCAGTATACCTAATTTCTATTTGCATGCACACATATTAGGCCTTTATATTATGCAACAAACATTGACCCTTTAATTTGCATATTTGCACCAAACATGCCTATATATAAACAAAAATTAAAT
Source organism: Medicago sativa (assembly GCF_051527215.1). Classification (NCBI taxonomy): domain Eukaryota; kingdom Viridiplantae; phylum Streptophyta; class Magnoliopsida; order Fabales; family Fabaceae; genus Medicago; species Medicago sativa. The sequence goes on from NC_140753.1 coordinate 10,961,341, forward strand.
TTATACGCAATGTAATTCTTATTCACACAATCGATTAATCAAAACTGTTCGGGCATTTGAAAAAAAAATCGTCTTTCATCATATTTAATTTAAAAGTCATATATACGATCATTTGTGATCTACTCAATTCGATCACATTTATAAGCAAAAAGCTACTTTTATGGTTCATTGAATACCTAATGTATTTGATATGTAATATAGATTGAATACATTAGGTATTCAATGACTTAAAAAAAAATTGCTTATAAATGTGACCGGATAGAGTATATATTAACAATATAAATTTTTGGCTTAATTACAGTTTTGATCTCCCTATTTTCACCATTCTGCAGAATTGGTCCCCCTATTTTAAAATTCTATAGTTTTGGTCCCTCTATCATATATTTTGTCTAAAATATTTAAGGAGAATGTTAACCAGTGCCCCCGGGGCATTGGTTAAGCAGTTAAAAGAGGTAAGATTTTATTAAAAAGTGATGTAATAATTAGTTAGTCAAAAGTAACAGTTTATATTTCCAAGACAATTTTTCTACTTTTGGATTCCTTAACCAGTGCCTCGGGGGCACTGGTTAACAAGACCCAATATTTAAATATGATATGTTTTTAAAGAAGTTTTCAAAGGAATTTTGTTACTATTTAATCGATGTTAATCTTTTTCCATCTTCAGATCATATTCCACGACATATAAAATTTATCACATCACATTTTTATAGTTCAAAAATATGATGGAGGAACCAAAACTGTCGAATTTTAAAATAGGGGACCAATTCTGCGGAAGGGTGAAAATAGGGGAACCAAAACAGGAATTAAGTCTAAGGTTGTTTTTAAATTGTTCATCAAAATTGTTCTTTATAAACAAAAAGGGACCATGCACTTGTAGAGGTACTCACTAGATTAAAATAGAAATAACCGAAGAGTTGAGTAGTATGGACCACAAATTAGATGACCATGCATGTTTTCATGCCTAACAATTCACACTATAGTCAATGCCACTGCCGGCACCATTAATTGTTGTAATTAAAGTATGAGTTGAATTTCCATAGTTTAATGTGTTATGTGCTTTTCTTTTTTCTATCATAAAAACTTTGTCTACTTGTCTGCATATTATGGTGTCTCAACCGAAGCAGTAGGAGTAATATGAAAGAATGAAAACATTGCATGATTAAAAGGTGTTTGGCAAAGTGAAAATAAGGCCGTTAAGTCTTGTCTTGTCTTAACTACTACGATGGGTAATCTTGTATCATTCCTTTCTTTATCTTTTTGTTGCATGTCTAATTTGAATCCAATCGGTGCACGTAAGTAATTACGGTGTTTAAACATGTCGTCCTTTGTTATGGCAACATTGGGTACTTCATAGAAAAAGGGATGTCTTCCAATTTCAAAGGTTAATAATTACGAGTTGTCATTTATAAGAAAAAAAACAACTTTTTAGATACATTGAATATAAATGTGACTTGATACATTAACTATTCAATGTATCTAAAAAGTTGTTTTTTGCTTATAAATGTGACCGGAGAGAGATTTGAAATATATACGTACTTGTTTTTAACGTTCAATAAGACTTAAATTTTCTCATTAATATATTATTTTAATTTTGGGTCATGTTAATAAGATTATAAGACCATCCACAACAGAGGACCCTAAATTTGGTGTTTAAATTGAATTCATATGCCCACATCACTCATTTTACCTTAATACTTAATAAACATCAATTTTCTCCAATCCAGCACCTTAAAATAAATTATTAAATAGGTCCCACAAATAATTTTATATCATTACATTTCAACAAAACTTAATTATTTTATTAAGATTTATTAAATGGGACCCGTGAAAAATGAAGAGAGAGAGGGTGCTTCCATAACCACCCTTGTCCATAGTCACCCATATATTATACTCCACAATGGGGGTGCTTATTTAATGTGGTGCTAAACAGGTGAAGCACCCACCATTGTGGATGGTCTAAGTGTCTTAAAATCACTTGTTAAGGAAATCACTTTTATTTAATATATTTTCGTTTCGCTTAAAAAAAAGTAGTAATTTTGCATTCAGAAAAATAAATTTTTTAATTTTTAAAAAGTTAAATTCATCATTTTTCACCACTTCAATATTTTCCTTTTATTTAAAACGTACTCGTTTAAGTTAATTAGAGTGCTTTAATATTTATCACATAAATCAATACACTCATTGATTCTATCGTCGGATCAAAGAACAAAAGGTCAAAAAACTGTAACAAAGATGGGTAATGATAAGGCAGTTTGGTGAGACAACACTCCTACTGAGGTATGGGAAAATCTTGGAGACAAAGGGATGGCACAGAAAGATTTTTAAAGAGAATATGAGGCGAAAGAAAATGACGGACAAGTAGAGAAGAAACACAAATTCCATTTCATAAGTACAAGAGAAACCTACCAAATTGCGCAAATTATAAGTGGTTAAATTTATGAGTCATAACATAAAGTTATGAGGAAGTGTGAGACTAAGAAAAGAGACTCAAAAATCAATTTTATTTTATGTTTGGGAGATCAACCATGGATGATATCTACTTACTACGACTTGTGATTGAACAATATTAGATAGTTAAAAAGCATTTGCACTTACTTTTCATTCATTTAGAGAACGTGTGTTATAGAGTCTCTAGAGATATTTTATGGAAATTCCTAGAAGAAAAAAAAACCAAGCAGGACATTTGAGCCATCAATGATATGTATGAGGGAGGCTTTGACTAGTGTTAGGACACACCATGGGGTCAAATAAGATTTCCCATGACAATAGGACTACACCAAGCGCGAACTCTAAGCTCTTATATTTTTACTTTAGTTTTGAACGTACTTAAGGAACACATCAAAGACCCATCATCGAGATGCATGTTTTTCACAAATTATATAGTCTTAGAGAGTCGAGGTATAATTAAATGAGAAGTTGGAGACTCAAAGACAATCATTAGAAGAGTGCGACTTCCACGTGAGTAGAATCAAGATAAATTATATGTAATTGAGTTTTAGCAAAAGCCGAAACATTTCTACCTTACAGATGATATATAGTTGTAGATCATGTCATACCATAAATTACACAATTTAAATATTTTGGATCGATAATTTAAATCGACCAAGAAATAAAAAGATATGTAAACCATCAAATTCAATGGAGTGATTGAAATGAAGTAGTGTCCCGAGTATTATATGTGATGCAAAAGTATCACTCAAATAGAGGGAAATTTTTATCTTACAACTATAAGACTGACGATGTTTGTATTGGAAGGGGTGTTGGACGATAAAGAAATAACGAGAATAAAATAAATGTAGTAGTGATGCAAATGTTGTGTTGGATGTATGGTAAGACTAGACATGGAAGAATTAGAAATGACAACACGAGAGAGAGAGAGAGAGAGAGAGAGAGAGAGAGAGAGAGAGAGAGAGAGAGAGAGAGAGAGAGAGAGAGAGAGAGAGAGAGAGAGAGAGAGAGGATGGTGTATATCATAGAAAAGATGGTGGAAACCCGACTAACATGGTTTGATCATGTAAAAAGTATACATGTAGTTTTTGTACTAACTAGTGTTTTTAGAGGTACTCTTTTAGAAACTTAAGTTTAGATTTTTTTTTTTATAAATCAAATATTACAAATACAAGTGCATTGAATACACCTATTTTAATAAAAAACTTTACTATTTTCATAAAAACTTCAAGGTTTTTGTAAATGTTTTTAAAGAATGTCACGAAAGCACTTGTTATCATTTCCCTAACTATAATAGGGGTATCTTTGTAAATAAGTCATTTATACATGTGAATGTTTGAAAATAACTTTATAATGCTCCTTTCATTCTTAAATATATGTCGTAGTCAACCACATTAATACGTTTAATATAAAAACCTGATATATAGAAAGTATTCATTGAGACAAATCTAACAACATTTTACATGTTAATATTTGTATTTATACATTTAAGTACAGTCAAACTAATTTATATGAATATTGTACATCGTAAAAATGTGAACTGTATTTAAGAACTGCGGAAGTATTAAGAAACTACAAATATAAAAAGTGGTCTTGTAACTAATTATTTTGATAACCTAAACCCTTAGGACACAAGTTAAGGAACTTAAAATAGAATTAAGTAATAAATTTTATATTAAAAATATAACTTTTGAAACCTTTAAGGCATTGAATGTACAATTTAAAAAAAAAACTTCCACATTTAATTTCTTAACTTATGTTTCAAGGACACATGTTAGCATTTTCTTTAAATTAAATATATAATAGATCCTAAAAAAATTGGAAGAACAAAAATCACAGGATAACTTGAGGTGAGAAAAGTTATTTGACCAACCATTTTATTAAACAATTTGCGTGACAATCAAAAAATATATTTATAAAAAAAAAAAAAGATACACATTGTCACTATTCATTAAATGATGTTTGTGATCATATACATCATTTAATAAATAAATTCAAAATGTTAATTTTTGCTTATAATAGTGACCGGAGGTCGTAAGTACTAACATACAAATTAAAACAATAGAGAAAAAAAATAAAAATACAATATGAGTATTAAAAATAAAATTCTGATTTATGAGACCGAAACAAAATGCACTTGCACATACTGTGGTCACATTGAGTTGAATTGGTCAAAGGTATAGACTTATAAAACAGTGCCCTTGGAAAGCTATGATTAATAGAGGTAACAGACATACTTGGAGCATCGTGCGGCCATGTTTTCATTCAGAACCGCGCGTGGGCAATGATTGAGGGCCCCTCTTAATTGATTTTCTCAACTCAATCATGCATACGACCCTTTTTTCCATTGAATTTTTTATTTAAGGATTTATGAACTCAACTATTTTTACACATTCAAATGAACCTAACTCACCTGCATGCAACTGTTCCCAACATATAGTATGCAGTATCAGTGTATCACTTACTGCACTTTGAATTCTGAACTTTGAAGGTTAATTTGTTTGTTTTTGTTTTGTTCTTTCAATTGAATATATACCACTCTTTGTGTCAGTACATAACATACTCCCTCCGGTCTCAAATATAAGAAAAGATTCCTTTTTTAGATTCATTGAATAATTAATGTATCTGCTTTACAATGTAGTCCAGATACATTAACTACTCAATGAACCTAAAAAGGGAATATTTTCTTATATTTGAGACCGGAGGAAGTACAACAACACACCTCGTTTGTGTCAAAGACTCATAAAAAAGTTGGTAGTTGGTTGGTGTTGCTAGCTGTGCTGTGCATATGTAGCTTGTGGACCAGATTGTTATTATTGGAGTTTAAGCATCCCATGGTAGATTACAATCAAAATACTGTGCCTGCACTGTGTGAGATATGGGTTTCTTTCCTTCTTTCTGTCCTGCATGCTAGCTACTGCCTTCAAATTATTCTATTCAAATAGCTACTCCTATTATACAGCCTTATGCAATATACTCCTCCTAGATTCTTACAATGCAGCCAAATTCAATGTTTTAAAACCTGAACTGGACATTGATCTCATGGGATATTCGGGGATTTAAACGACTCAAATCATGATAAAACCATGGTTAAATTGTTCAAATAACTTAATGATAGACAATGCTGGTTAGGATTCTCAATCAGTTGAATCGTCTAATTCATTTCGATTTTAAAAATATTTGCCAAAACTTGTTCTTCTATCTATTATTCTTTAATGAGCGTTTGATTTGCGAAAAAATCAATGATTAGATATCACAATTCCAGTTGTATGATATTTAATTTAAAAACGACAAAATGGAGGGTAAATGGTTGGGGGGGTTTTTTTTTCTTTCCCTATTGCATATTTTTTGTTATTTTGTTTATAATATCTATTCTTCATCATAGTGACATTGATCATAGCTCTTGATTAGGAGGCGTTTGACTTGTTTGAATGATGTTGGTTAATACAAATATAAAGAGTACCAAAAAGCCAAATTCTAGGTCTAATGAAGAATGAGAGTTTGAACATAAAAAAACGTAGGGTTTTGTTCGGCGGTATGTAGAGGATAATGTTAACAATCATGTTGTTAGTAAGAAAAACACAAAAGTTTGTTGGAAGATATAGAGTTCTTGTATGTTTCTAAATTAGAAAATAGTAAATTGTTCTTGTTGAGTAGCTTCATAATCCGAAGTACGAAAATAGTAAATTGTTCTTGTTGAGTAGCTTCATAATCCGAAGTACAAGGAGTGAATTCTATCTCGATCACATGAGTGATTTTTAAGACATTTTGATCGATGAGGTAAAACATATAAAGAAATTATTTTATTTTTTTGTGTGGTAAAAGCCTAAAGAGAGAAAAATGCAAGAAGGGTAAGAAAACAACGGGGTCGTGTTACTATTGATACTTGAAATGGTCTTCTTACTCTCTGTGACCTTGAGAAATCAATTATTGTTTCTGTCATGTGCCAAAATTTAAAGCAAACATAGGTTTCTTAAACTTTATTTATCAAATACTCCATCCGTCCCTATATCTAAACACCCATTTGATTTTATTTTTGTCCTTAAATGTAAACTCATTTTCAAATTACTAGATGCATTTATTACTTTTTTCCTAAACATACACCTAATTAATACTACTAATTTGTCTTGAAATATGAATAATCAAATTTTTAATCATACTTGACAAATTAACATCTCTTCGTTAAGTGTCATAACATATGTATGTGATCCACCATCAAGAACTGCTCTCCCACAATATTGAATTGGGACAAGATGCCATCATTGAGGCCTTTGGGTGTCAATAGTGGTGTGGATCAACACATTGGAGAAAAAACAACCACGCTAATAAGAATGATATCACATCTTCTTCTAAAATTTGAAGGCTTAAAGATGAATTTTTTTTTCCTCTTATTTGTTGTTCAACCTCTGCTATTTTATCCAACATTTAATTTGTTGAAACAAGAGTGGTTCATATAATTCCTCTAGGGTTTTGATGATAACAAAGTATTAAAGAACAATTGTAATACTAACATATATTCAAGTGTACAGAATCAAAGAATGAATTTATCATTGAAGGATGAACATATGAAGAGCATCAGAAGGACCAAGAGAAGCCTAGAAGACTATGGTAGAAGATCTAAACAAAGATCAACCATAAGTCAATGTCCTTAGAAAAAGGATACCTCATAGAAGCTTGAGAGTTACCTCAATAGATTATGTGAAGGTCATCAGACTCAGAAGCTGACGACCAAACTTGGATGACCCTCAGATTTGATAAAATCCTAAGTGACTTAGAATCCACGTAGGTTTTGTCTTCTTTTGTGAATTGTCCCTATCATAGTATCTGATAGAGCAATTCTTTTGTCTTCTTCTGTCTACGTGTACAAACGGACAAAGGACCTCAAGAACAAAAGGAATGCAAAAGATAATTCTACTTTCAGCAAAGAAAATTCACAGGACTATTTAACAGAATTATTCATATCAGACAAAGGCCCAACATTCTTGATTGAAGCTTCTCAAAGACTCTATTTACACTGACACTCTTCTTCAACATCTCTCAAATGACTGCATATATAAGGAGCTGAAGATCTAATGAAGAATTAACAAGACTCTGCTATTTTACTGTGCAATTACTCTGTTAAATCAAATAACACAAAATACTTAGGATTTTTGTATTCAATTTCATATCTTAGAAATCTTAAAGAGTTTGTTCATTTGTTCAGTTTACACTACCATTGTTAAATCCAATATAAGAACAAATTGATTTGTTTACTATTGTAAACATTTAGAAAGTCTCTTGCCTACGTGCTTGAGCAAATAAGTCTCTTGGTGAAACCTTGAGCAACTAGGAAGTCTCTTGGAGTTGTCCTTGAGCAAAAAAGTCTTTAGGTAGTGTCCTAGAGCAAAAAAGTCTTTAGATAGTGTCCTAGAGCAAGGAATCCTTGAGCAGTTGTGCTTGAACAAGGAAGTCTCTTGGAAGGGTCCTTGAGCAATTTGTAATCCAGAGTGATTATAGTGAAATCTCTTGGAATTGCAAGGGGACTGGACTACTCCTGTGTTATGAGAAGAACCAATATAAAATTGCTTTGTGTCTCCTCTCTCTCTCTCTCTCTCTCTCTCTCTCTCTCTCTCTCTCTCTCTCTATCTTTGTGTTCTGTATTTATCTGCTGCATTCAGACTCTAAGTCAAAATTTGCATACCTCATATTCTAATCAGGTTTTTAACACCAAGAAAAAGAAACCAGAAAAAAGCAACACAATTCAAACCACCTTCTTATGTTTTACCCACCTTCGTAATTTTAGCTAACACTTTATATATCATAATATTCTCTCTCTCTCTCTCTCTCTCTCTCTCTCTCTCTCTCTCTCTCTCTCTCTCTCTCTCTCTCTCTCTCTCAAGTACGACGAAGTTCTAGCCCGTGCTTGGCACGGGTGTCCATACTAGTTTGATTTTATTTTTGTCCTTAAATGTAAACTCATTTTCAAATTACTAGATGCATTTATTACTTTTTTCCTAAACATACACCTAATTAATACTACTAATTTGTCTTGAAATATGAATAGTCAAATTTATTACACATACAAACAAAGGACAATTTGGTAATATTAATACACAAAACAGACACATTAATTACACGGATAACTTTTCTTAAGAAATGTGAAAAAAGCAAAGGGGGTGACATTAAGGGACGGAGGGAGTACATTTTTGTTGAAAATTGAATTTCATTTTGCTTTGCACATTTATCAGTTACTCAAAAATTTTAGACGAAGTTATAAGTTAGTCAATTTAATGCTCAATAAAAAAAACAAAACTCAAGATACCCGCCTCAAGATTATAGACTAAATTTAGGTTTTAAAGATAAGGGTTATGTTAACCAGTACCCCGGGGCACTCGTTAAGGAAGCCAAAAGAAGAAATTGCAAGTCTAAAAAGAGGCTTTTTAAGCTTTTAATGCATTGATTACACAACTTTCAATGCAAAAATTACTATATTTGCTCCCTTAACCAGTTCCCCGGGGCACTGGTTAACATTTCCCTAAAGATAATAGTAATGTTAAAGAATAACAAAATCTCAAAATGTGGCAAATCAAGTAGATGTGAAAGTTAATTGGTTGAGTGAGACGCAAAGAAACATGATTAAAAATAGAAAGATTAGAATTTTATGGGTTAAGCCTAATAGAAAGAGTTAGACTTTCACAACAAGATGAATTATTATTTGAATCAGATACAAAGAGATGTTAATATCATTATTCAACGGTATTTTGAATAAGATTACTTCTAAGTGATAACTTTCAATACATTGGATCAGGACTTTGAGTTTGAACCAATAATTTGTCTCTACACGATACGTTTTGAGTTTCGTTGTTGGACTAAAAATATCATCAAATGAGCATCTAAGTTTTTTTTTTTTTTGTATAATAAAATTTAAGAGTTTTATCCATTAGTAATTCAATTATCCATTAGTAACAACACACGTTGAATTGAAAGTGGAACCAAATACGTGGAATGATGAAAACGGAAATGTGATGTCTAGGAGTGATGCTTGTTGTGCGGTCAAGACCACAAATTCATTCGTAAATAAATATATAAAAATAATTTAATTTATTATTAATATCATTGAAAATATTTGGTCAATGTGTATTTTTATGAGTATGTCAAAATGAGTTGGATTTATCGTTCTAATCATATAAGTTTTTCTTTGAAAGGATGATCATATAAGTTATTATCCCAAAAATAGTTTATAAAATAATATATGTTATTTAATGTTTACTGTGGTAAACTTGGGACCTAAGTGAAATAAGATAAATTATTAGAGGAAAATGTTAGATATCAAGAATGATTTTATCAACAAAGATTCAAGAATGACGGCAGAATAATCACCCTTAGATTTCAGTATTATTTATTAACCTTTCATAAAAGAAAAAATACATAACACCCACCACCTCATGATTTCCGGCCAGACAGAAATTTTATTGGCTAACATTAATTTCGGGACAATTTCTTGATAAAATCTAAGGGTGATTATTCTGCCATGTCATTCTTGAATATTTCTTGATAAAATCTTTCTTGATATATAGCATTGCTCATTATTTGATAAACTATTTTTGAAAAACTTACAAAACAATTAAAGATAAAAAATATAGATTTTGTCAAAAAACAATAAAGATAAAAAATATAGATATTGATATAAAAATCAAAACAAATAAAAAAAAGGGAAGTACACAACAAAAACATTAAAAATTGTTTTAAAAATAGCCACAAAATAATTGTATAAATATTATTTCTTGTATAGAATTGGAGATGATTTATTTGGCTTTTGTGGATGTTTCTTAGCAAAATCCAGTCTTCAAATCAAATCGTGCTTGCTGTAAATGAAACTAAGGCCTACACATTAATCAATGGTTTTTTTTGAAGGAAATCAATGGTTGGTTGGCAAAATTAAATAAGATTGTATTCGTATTCGTAAACGTCACATCATTCACACGTGCGGTCCCGCCATGTTGATTCTTTATGATAGCCTCGTGGTAGCAATGATTGGCCATGCTGGCCACCCGCACGAGTGGATGGTCGTTTATTATGCTTATGGGCCTTTTATTCTCATTACTTGTTTATTTTCATCATTGAAAATAAAAATGGACTATGTCATATACACCACCCATTTTCTTCTTCCACCCCTGACCTCTTAACTCACCATAATTTTCTAAACTCGTTTGCTAATTGGTGTTTTAAGGGAATTAGTTAAGGAATTCATTAATAGAAACTTTATCTTAAAAATATAAATTTTTACTTTTGTCTTAAGAGTAATTAAATAATTCTAGCAAAGTTATTTATTTTAATACTTTAACCAATGTCCCAAAGACACTCATTAACATTCTCTTTTTTAAAATACACATACTATAGTTGCTGGAAAAATAAGGTTGTCCCAAAAGTTATTATAGAATAGTTGTACAAATATCATTTTTCAGAAGAAAAAAGTGTAATTGATAATTTATTTTATTTAATTTTTCTAAAGATGCCTCCTCCCTCTTCGGGTTTCCTATGTATAAGGGTGAAAATAGGTCTACCCAATCGATAAGAGCCTACAACATAGACTACATCATATCCAAATCATTTTTCCTGTTTTGTACTACGATTCATTTTTTTCCTTCTCTTATGTTTTTTGCGTATTTGCTCTCTATGAAGTCCAAATACTCCAAACAAGGAGTCGTAACCGTATCAGATACCGATACTCTGTTGATACTCGCACATAAGTATCACGAAGTATCAAAATTTATTATTTTAATTTAAAAAAAGTATTTTATCGGATACTTTTATGACACACTCGAGATACACACATAGACTTATAGGTAAGATACTTCACATATACATATCTCATAAAAGATTAAGGGTAAAAATGTGCAACAGTGCTGTGAAAATTTAGTAGGGATTTATATGATTCAATTTAAGATATAAATCACTATAATTGTTTCTCGGTTACCCACTTAAAAAATATGTGTTTAGTAGATGAAGGTAACGAAAGAGGATATTCAATCAATCAACATTAGGCAAAATTGGTTTCGAGTTCGTGTAATGATACTTTTGTTGATATCATATCATAAGAATGAAAATATAGTATAATTTATATGAAAAATTTACATTTTTTATTTTGATTACACGTATTATTTTTCGTAAATTTATGCTGTTGTAATTATTTATTAATGAAGTGTAATTAATGCTCATTTTTTTCAAGTATTTTACATGCATGTAATAGTATAATTTTTTAAAACATATCTTAACTGTATCGTTTCTTAAATTTTAAAACTTTTGCATATCTGAGTATTTGTATCGTGTCATACCTGCATCTGTCTTGCATAACATTTTTCGCGTCTTATGTTTTGTTTTCATGAGTGTTTTAGGATTTTAAAGGTAAAAGTATAAAATAGTTTTAAAATCTCTCTCACCCCCTTTTGAACCAAACATATATTTAACTAAGATTTTGTTGGAACAAAATAGATTTAAACAATGCCTCTTAAGTTTTGATGATAGCAATGTATTAAAATTTCAATTGGATATGCTAATATTTGTTCAAGTGTGCAGGACCATAGACTAAAATTTATTACGTCTTAATCAAAGTATTGGTTTTGGAAGAACAAATTGAAGAGCAAATATTTTCATGAGAAGCTACGTTGCAAGTCAGACTCTAAAGAAAGTCAAAATCTGGAAGCAGTCAGACTCTGAGGATCAGGATCTGGACAAGCTAAAGGATAAAGTAGCTGAAGCTTTGAAGATCAAGCCTGAATTATTATGAATATCATGCACAATGGTTCTAAAGCTATCAAATGGCCAATGGATGTCATTTTTAGTGAAGGTACATGAAGGATAACAGTGTACGCCCACTACTCCACTACCTCCAACATTCTCATGTGCATTGTACAAAACTACAAGAACGGTTAATTCCTCATCAAGGAAATGATTCAGATTCATTCATTTATAGGACATTACACAAATGAAGCAACAAATCAATGTTGAATGATCAAGCTTCTCAAATGAATCTTTGATGTGTTGGCACGCTTTAACGTCTCTTTTCTACCTCTATATAAAGAATTGAAGATTTGAAGAATTTACAAGACTCTGCAATATTTTACAAGTGTCAAAACTCTGTCAAAATCATTATGCATCAATCACTTTGAATTTCTTATAAACTTTCATATCTTAGAAATTCTTAAGTCTACAGTCTGAACTGTTTTGTATTTGTGAATACATCTGATTGTATATCAAGTGTTCAACCAAACAATTGTTTCTTTGTAATTCTTGTTTGTTAGAAATTTATTGCTTGTGTGCTTGAACAAATGTAATCATGTGTGATTATAGTGAAAAATCTATTGTAAGTGACAAGGGGTCTAGCTACTTCTAGCTTGTGGAAGGATCCATGATAATTATTTGTGTCTCTTTCTGTCTCTTTGTTATCCTCTGCACTTAACTCTGAACATTGCTTCAGGTTCTGAACTTTATGAGAAGCTGAACTCCGAACTTAGTTAAAAAGAAGAAAAAACTAACACAATTCAACTCCTATGTTTTTCTCACCTTTAGATTTATTCTCTCCCCTCATTTAAACCAAATATATATTTAATTAAAATATTTGTCCTCCCATTCTCTCCCTTTTCCTCCCCTCTCCATTAAAATTTCTCATACTTCTCTCTTCCGTTGAACTTATGAATGAGTTTACACAGAGTTTATCGTCATGAGAAAGGAGCAAGATGTAGTGGTAATTTAATTTCTGATTAAGTTAAAGAAATTATATTTGAAAGCTACTGTGCAACATCTATAAGTTTGCAAGCACAAGAAGTGATCACCATACGAACACGGCATTTTATTCTCAGATGTTCATTGATATCAATGATCATGTGCTTTTACACATTCAATTTAGTGTAAAGATAATGGCTTATAAAAAAAATGTGTGTATAACTAAATATATGTGCTTATAACTAAATATTTATTTTCTCTAAAAATAAAATAAAATTGAGAGAATAATCTCTCGGCTTTTTCTGTCCTTTTTTACTCTTCAGCTCAGCCTTGTAAACAAAAAAATAATTTTTATTTCTATAAATAGTGGAATAGATTGGATGATAAACTAAACTTTACAATCGTTAGAAGAAGACAAAAAACTAAATTTTACTAAGTAATAGTGGAATAGATTGAATAAATAGAATAATATTTAATAGAGATAAATATTTTTTTTACAAAAAATTGTTAGAAGTATAATTATTTAGAAATTTCCTTAAAAAAAATATTTAGAAATTAGTAGTTAGTTCCATAACTAATTTGTTAGTCTATATAAAGTGACGAAGAATGACACGATTCAAGTAATGAAAAATATCATTCAACTTTCAAGAAATATTACTAAATAGTGGTAGAACCTAACCCAACCTAACACAATCGGTCTTAAGTGAGGATTGCCTCAACTTATATGATGTAAGACTATTTAACACACTCCCTCACGACCAACACAATTGGACTTGGTTTGTAAGCATAAATGGTGGATGACCCGATAGCAGAAACTTGATAACATGTGATTCAATGGATATTAATGGAGACTCTCATGCCATCTTTGAAATCGTGGTTGAAACATACATAGCCACGCAAAATTGATTTGCGAGTTGAGAATTACCCCTACTTATTAACACATTTCTAGACCATCTTTTATCCGATACGAGACACTTCAACAAGAATTAAAACGACTATAATACCTTTGGATTTTTCTAGTCATATGAACTAGACAAATAAGGCTATAATCAATTACTTGCATTTGTGAGACATTGGCATTATGATATTCACGCCTTATACAAGTGTCATGTCAATACTTACACTTTTGTGAAGGATGAAGTTAAAAATATGTTAGCATTCTGGCACCCAATGAATTCAATGAAAGAAAAAAGAAATCCAAACCACTTGTATCTTTGGTTGCAAAGGAACAACTCAAGTTGACAACATGGTTATACATGCCACTTAAGATTCCTAAGTTGGCTTCAGAAGATGTTAATATGAATTTTCCTCTTAGACTACCTCCAACTTAGCTATTTAAAGATTTCATAAAAATGGCTCGTTTCATTTTTTTTCTCTCAAAAGATTAATGATATTTTCACGGGAACTAAGAAGAAAAACGAAGAAAAACTCTACTCAATAAAAGTTCACTATTTAAAAATAGCAACTTCTTTTTTTGGTGGTGGCCGGGGTTTGAACCCCAGACCTTGTATATTATCATGCGTTGTCCCATACCAACTGAGCTAAGCTCACAAGGATTAAAATAGCAACTTCTAAATACACGTTAGATTCTCAAAGAGATTAATATATAAAACAAACAATAGAAAAATAATATTTTTAATATTTTTAATAAGTTAAATCTTAATTCCATCACTTTCAATCAATTATATGAAGTTTTTAGAAACTAGATAAAATTGAAGATTTGATTATAGCCATTTGGATCCTTGTGTGGATATCTCCAAAAGGGCGGCGATATTTTCTGCCTTCATTCCACAAACATGTAAACTTAGTTCCATATATATCACTTTCTAATTGTCTAATTATATCCATTCACTAGGTCATTTCAGAAAGAAGAAAAGAAAAAACACCAATTAAACGAAGTAAGAAAGAAATATACATAAAGAAAGTGACAAAGTGTCTCATATTAATCTTTGCATGCGTTGAATATAATTGAACTGCTCTATGAAGATCAGAACAGGGGAAACAGAAAAAGTGTACACCACATAGATTTTTTTTTGTTAACTATTTTAAGGGAAAAACCTTCTAATCTAGAGTTCGATCAAAGATAAATAAATCTAAGGTTATGTTAACATGTGTCTTTCATAAGGACACATGATAAGATTTCAAAATATAGTTAGTATTTATTGGAGAAAAAAAGTAATAATCAAAAGTTTAAGAAATAAATTAGTACAATTTCGATGTATTGTATAATTTTCATCTTTAGTATTGTAACATGTGTTCTAAGACACTAGACACATGTTAACAATTCTCATAAATCTAACAAAAAATTGTTTCATTCAAATATTAAACTTGTGTTCTTCAAAACTATTCGTGGGTATTTATTAATCATTTGAGGTAAATAAAATTAAAATAAAAAAGAAAAGTTAGTTAATTTATTTTTAAGCATAAATTAAATTTTATTTCGCAAAGCGCACTGTTTTTCCATAGTGTAAAGCCAATTTCGCTGCTACTTTTCGGTTTTTTTCACTTTAAAGGCAGAACAGAAGCTTATAAAAGCACACCCTATTGGCTTCACACATTCATTGAAATCACATGCATCATTGATTTCACATAACAATTACCATTTTTTTGTTTTGCTTTGAACAACAAAGTACAAACATAAATTAAGACCAGACAATTTTTAAGGTTAAGCACCATGTCTGACTCAGATATAACTTTCTATTTTCTTTCTTCAATTCTTTCTCTTCTCATCTTCATTTTCTTTCTCATCAAAACAAAACAAGCCAAACCCAAGTTTAATCTTCCACCAGGAAGAATGGGCTGGCCTTTCATTGGTGAAACTATTGGTTACTTGAAGCCTTATTCTGCTACAACTATAGGAAAATTCATGGAACAACACATAGCAAGGTAAAAAATTTATAATAAATAAATAAATAAATAATTTTTTAGAGAAACAAAAATGACCCTTTTAATCTAACTACAAAATTATATGCAGGTATGGTAAAATTTACAAATCAAATTTGTTTGGTGGACCAACAATAGTTTCAGCAGATGCAGGATTGAATAGGTTCATATTACAAAATGAAGGGAAATTATTTGAGTGTAGTTATCCAAGTAGCATTGGTGGAATACTTGGGAAATGGTCTATGTTGGTTTTGGTTGGTGACATGCATAGAGACATGCGTAATATATCCCTCAATTTTTTGTGTCATGCTAGACTTAGAACACATCTATTGAAAGAGGTTGAGAAACATAGCCGTCTTGTTATAAGCTCTTGGAAGGAAAAAACCACATTTGCTGCTCAAGATGAAGCTAAAAAGGTAACATGATTTTATATTTTAATGGAATATTTTTTTTATATTTAATAGATAAAGATAAACTAAAGTTTGTTTGGTTTAAATTGCAGTTCACATTTAATTTGATGGCAGAACACATTATGAGTCTTCAACCTGGGAAAATAGAGACAGAGAACTTAAAGAAAGAGTATGTTACTTTTATGAAAGGTGTTGTATCAGCACCATTGAATTTTCCTGGAACTGCTTACTGGAGAGCATTAAAGGTATTGATGATAATGATGAATATATTTTTTTATTTAATCTAGATAACCCCATTTTGTTATTATATTTAGTGCATGTTTAATTACATGGCTGAGTTGCCATGATTTTAGCAAAAGAGCTTGGGTCTATGTTTGCTATCACGGTAGATATGTCAGAATTACGATAACCTACGGTGATTCTGACATATGTTTGTTTGTATTTTACAGTCAAGATGCACAATATTGAAGTTCATAGAGGGAAAAATGGAAGAAAGAATCAAAAGAATGCAAGAGGGAAATGAAAATTCGGAGGAAAATGATCTTTTGAACTGGGTTTTGAAACATTCAAATCTTTCAACAGAGCAAATTCTTGACTTGATTCTCAGCTTGCTCTTTGCTGGTCATGAAACTTCATCTGTTTCCATAGCTCTAGCTATTTACTTTCTTCCTGGTTGTCCTCAAGCTATACTACAATTGAGGGTAAGCAATTTTAGTGATGCTATTATTATTCCATGAAGTATGAACACAGACACAAACACCAGACACGACACAGACACCAACACCGACACGTCAACACCACTAATTATATTTGTCGATGTTGTGCTTCGGTTTTCTATAGAATATATACACGTTCTTTCTCACTTCAGCTTCTAGCTTATAAAATATTGAGAATTTTACTGTAGTAATAATTATGTTTTGTTTTTTACTGTGGAAAAACAATAGGAAGAACACAGAGAAATCGCCAGAGCCAAAAAACTGGCAGGGGAAACAGAACTGACTTGGGAAGACTACAAAAAAATGGAATTTACTCACTGTGTAAGTCATAAATGATAAATAAATTGGAGGGGTCTTCTTGTCCTTTTTTTTAATATAAAATATAAATAAGCATATGCATTATTATATTAGATGACAAATGCCCTTTAAAGTGTTCACAACAGAACATAATTATTTGTTTAAACAAAGAAGAAAAATCTATAATCTTTACGTAAAGTATATTATATTTTATGCATAACATTATTAGTTGCTCATATTTGTACAGGTTGTGAACGAGACACTTAGGCTGGGTAATGTTGTGAGGTTCCTTCATAGGAAGGCTCTTAAAGATGTTCGGTACAAAGGTACATTAGTACTATAAATAAATTCTTTTTTAGTAGTAAGATCAAAATCTCTTTTGTGAGAAAAAGGAAATAGAGAATAGTTATAGTAAAGGGGAAATTCTTTTTGTGTTTGTGAAAGGTTATGATATTCCATGTGGGTGGAAAGTCCTTCCGGTCATTGCAGCCGTGCATTTGGATCCTTTACTTTTTGACCAACCTCAACACTTTAATCCATGGAGATGGCAGGTTAGTCCTTTCTACTTGATAAGTAACATCTAGTCTAGATATAAAGCGCGCAAACCGATACATTGGTGATCGTTCGATTAAAGTCAGACGTCCCATATTTTGATTTTGATATTGGAATATGAATCATTTGATTTTGATTCAAGAATCACTGATGTGTCGACTATGTGAATGTAGATAATTATTTTGATTCTAAAGCATGTCTTTGAAATATTAATAAACATTATGTAATTATTAGGAAAAGGGGGGAAAAGAATAAAAATAATAAGTAATAGGGGTCCCCAAGCACTTAAATTTGTTATTGTGGTGTGGATCCCTACTTGGGCTTTCCTTTGAAGGTGTGGTTGTGAACAAAATTTGGTTCACTTTTAAGGGTTGAGATTTTTGCCAAAAATGTAACTTCGTATAGGGTCATTTAGCTTCTTGAGTTATTATCTTCCTACTTTGAAAGAACACAACAAGTTTTTACGTTTGGCGATTCAGAATCAGACCAAACATAACGTACACACGCTGCACGGCTTTGACAAAATATTAACAAAAAATTGAAAAAACAATGCTTTTGATATTTTTTTTTTTTTTTGAACGAATGCTTTTGATATTTGATTACTGTTAATGTTGACTTGGTCCTATAGCTATACCACACTTTTATTCATCACCAATGCACATGCTCTAAAGCTCTAAATCTTTAGTGGTAGTCCCCTAGCTAACTATAAATTATTCAGTGTTGGGTCAACATTCATTTGGTTAGTTAAAGTAATTAATTTAATACATCTCTCTCAACCAATGCTTATGGCTCAAGGAATGATTAAAGTATATAATAATTTTCTTCAATTATTAATCTTTTGCAATTTAAATACGATATGCTTTAAAAATATTGATATAGAATAAATTATTTTATTGTTCTATGAATTAATATTTAATTTTCATTTAGTGATAGTAATTAGTGACTAGGTTAGAAGTCAACTATATCTCACAATAGAGGATCAAGTACATGGGTCCGTCCATCCCTTTCCATGCATGTGCCAAAGTTTCAATTTAGAATCTGGGTTATTACTATTAGGCTTAACTTAACTACAAAAATTAGTTCAAAAGTTGAAGCTTACACAAGTCTATATCTCAATCGAGATTTTTGGATTTAATTGTAACTCAACCCAAAAATTAAACCCTCTTTTACAATACCTGGGGCGTACAAAGCTATTTTTTTTTAAGCAAAGAAAAATTATATAAAAAATAAAGGGATACAAATAATGAGAATGGACTTGACTCGGGAATAACCCAAAGAGAAATATATTGTGTTAAATCAGTCTAGATGGATCAACTCTAATCTATCCTAACAAAAATTCATTAACGTGCAACCCAACAAGCTTGTGTACGGACATGAAACTAAGTTACAAAAAAGTATGAAAAGCGAACATTTACAATAACAGTTAAAGTATAAAAATGGCAAAATAACAAAGCTATCATTTGTATTTATAGTAAGTTTGTTAAAATTACAATGAATAGTGTAACTTTGGCATTGTAATTTTATCAAATTTACCCTAATTTGAAACATGCGCATGTAGATAGGATCTTTAGTGGTTAGCAGGCATTGCATTGGCCTTCAGAGATGATGATGAAGTGTCATAATCAACGATGGGTATGTTGTGAACAGTAGTACTACGGATGTATGTAGGTCCCAAAAGATGTTATTATGATGATGAGCAAGCATGGCCCTTGTGTGAACGTGTGGGCAGCAGGCCCTGAGTTTCCAGGTCATTAATTAATGCCCATGTGGAAAGTGGGCCTCTCACTTGCACGTGCATATCTACCTTTTCTCTTTTATTTTTTCCATCATGGTCCTAACTTGGTCAATACGTGTCAAGTGTGAATTTAGTAGTATTTGAGATTTTGATATCATAAATGAGTTTAAGTCAGTTAATTAGGTGAGATTATTTGAATATGTTGATTGATTTTCCGCACTAACCACTTTGTGCTCTAATATGATATCTTCTACTGATATTTTAGACTCCCCTAACATAAAAACTCACTTCTCACACACATTTATTTATTAGGAGTATCACTTGATTACATAAGATTAGTGCGGAATATCGAACATGTACATATGTAGCCAAGTGGGAAAAGTGATAAGTTTCTAGATAACACAATTATGAGTGTGACAAAGTATCATAGTCCACTCCAGCACCAGAAATCATCAATCTTAATACTATTATTTATCCTTAGCCTCGAGTTGTCATATGTAGTCACGCCTTCATGTGTCATGATTGGATGTTGTATCTATACATTCTAATAATAATGTTAGGGAAGGTTCCATATCTCATGCAGTAAAAACCACATCGGGTTTTATAGTTGGAGTAATCTTGGTTGTCTAATTAAGATCGGATGATTTTGATTTCAATCATTTTTATTCTTTTTTTTTATTAAATTTTAAAAACCTATACTAAAATCTGAAGTGTTTGCTTTTGATCGGATGGTCGGAAATGCTCAAGACTGCATACATATGTTATGCTCAAGATTGCATAACATTTTTGTTTTCAAATAAATAGTATATGCTAACTACCATTTGAATATTATATTGATGTTAATGTTGGGTTGGTGGTGCAGAACAATGGTAATAATGGACCAAACTCAAGTGCATCTGGCAATAGTAATATTTTCTTACCGTTTGGAGGAGGACCAAGATTATGCGCAGGATCAGAATTAGCAAAGCTTGAAATGGCTGTTTTCATTCATCATCTCATTCTCAACTACAATTGGGAATTAACTGATAATAACGATCAAGCTTTTGCATATCCTTTTGTTGATTTTCCTAAAGGCCTACAAATAAGAGTTCAAGCCCACTCTATAATATGATCATATCATCAATTAAAAGTCCAATTAGTTAGATCTCCCATTCTTATAACTAAGAAAAAGACCGCATGCCATGCTACCTACTAGCTATATATATAGCCTTTCGTGTTGAATTACGAGGGATTTTGGATTTCATGTTATACTAGATGTGTCGTCTGATCTCAAATCAATTTTCCTGATCGATTGTCTATAATTAAGCTATTGATTGTGTAATCAACAATTTCAAATCCGATTAGCAGCCAAAATTCAAAATTGGGTGTAACCGCATATGTTTTTTAGGAAAACGATTCGGGTATGATTTGAAGATACTTTTAGGGCATCACATATGAACCAATCAATTGAAGTACAAGGGCATGTCAATAGGACCACTTTCATTATCCGTTTTCTTCTCCCTCTAGGCTCTATTAGATTTCAATGTCCACTACCCCACCCACATTGTACATTTTATATATTTATTTGTATTATTATCCCAGTACTGCATTTCCAAAAGGCTAGGACGACGAGTGAATATTTTATTCATTTGTATTATTATCCCAGGACTGTAATCTTTTTTTTTTTTTTTTTTTTTTTGGTACATCCCAGGACTGTAATCTACTATTACTATATGTAATAATCCAGTTATCTATTGTGTACAATCTTTTTTTTTTTTTTTTTTTGGGTATAATCATGTGTACAATATATACTGCGTTCTATTAATGATTTATTCAGTCAGAAACAGCTATTACGACACTTATTACTTCACAAACTCAACACTCTTCATAGTATTCTGGAAGTAAATCATTGAACATGCCCATAAGATTTTTGGTTAACTGAAGGCAGCTCAAGAATGAACAAGTGCACATGAATTAATTGGTTTTTCAATCCCTAAAACCATGAAATCAGAAACAGACTCACATGAGTGTGAATGTGTGGATTCGATTATATATAAGAAACTTCGTCCTGTTTATAAAATAAAAATAAAAATTACCCTTCATCCTAACCCAATTTATTTGGGTAAATGTTGATCACTACGTTCAGTGGCGACAGCACCCCCCAGCTAGCCTGGGCTGGTGCCCGGGCTCTGCCACTACCTTGCTTCCTAACAGCCCAATCCAATAGCCCAATTCCTATTTTTTTTTTTTTAAAAAAAGGGCAAAGTTGTGTATTTTTAAGGAAAATGCTAGATGTTTCAGCTGAAGTACATGTTTGGTTCATAAAAAAAGGGCAAAGTTATGTTAATCTTATAATTTTATTGTCAATTAATAAAAAAAAAGGATGAAAAAACTAAATAAAAGTAGCATAAGGTAGTTAGTCCATGTATAGAAGTAGCATAAGGTGGTTAGACCGAATGGAAGATAGTCCAATAATCCGAGGTAAAATTTGCGATAAAATTTTCGCCCAGGCTCTATATAAATCCTGGCTTCGCCACTGACTACGTTGATGGTAAAATGTAAATTAAATATATATATATATATATAACTCCAATTTTAACATTGATATTTGCTTTCCTAAAAAAAAAAATTGATATTTGCTGTTATAATTTCGTAACTTGAGACAACTTATATTTGCTACTATACGATTGTTGTTATCATTTGCGTCCCTTACTGACCTAAAAATTTGTTCTTGTAGTTTTTTATAGACACATTGTTGATCAATCTGGAAGCCCGGAATCTCTTCGCAATAATGATGTATGTAAAAACGACTTTTAGAATAAAAAATTAAGATCCTGGATTTGAGACTTTCTACACTAAAAATATTCTCTTAAATGAAGGTATTCATGCGTGGATGGCGGCTCAAGATCAGTCTCGTGAAAATCTTATATTCCCTGAGGAGGTTCTACCACGTGGAAACACTCTTTAATAGAACTTTAGCTTTAATTGTCCGTGACCAAGAAACTACAGGTTTTGCTTGGTGGGCTGGATGCCCGATATATCAATTTATCCCATAAAAAGTTTTAGTTTTAAGTCAGAATCAATTCCAATACGGAATCAATATAATGCTACGATAAAACATCCTAAAATGTCAAAACTAATTATACACATCTAAATTTAATTTATTAATTTTGGCAGGCTTATATGTGAAACCTAAAATACAATATTTAAATTTGTTTATGTTCACATGGATGAGGATATTCACGAATCCTTTCGGCTTAATTTGCAAGTACACATGATATTATTCAGCACATGTGCATAATTAATTTCCGTTTAAATTTTGCATAAACATATCAACTAAAATAGTCAAATAGTACTAGTTTGTTAAGTGTTGTTTTCATTTGATAGCTATATATATACAGTGGGCAGTGGCTGTGGCCATGCATACAGTATATACGTATTCTGAATTGAATAAATTTCAATTATTGAAGCTTAGTCAAAAAATATCAATTATTGATGTCAACGTTAAAGTCGTATATATATATATATAGATGAGATTAACATATAAGTTGCGTACAAAAGTATATTTACTGATTTGGCAAATATATGCATGCTTGAACCGTGAATAGCGCCGGATCATGAAATTTTTGTCAGCTTATATTTGCCATTTATATAGCTAGCTTCCTTGTTAGGCTAACTTTCACTTTCTGATCTTCTTTGTATTCCTTTTGATGCTCCTTCGTCCTCTCAATATCTATGGTCTACATAGACGCACGTTTGTGTAAGGTAGGTAGGGCTGGGCATGGTTCGGTTATCCATATTAACCGAACCGAATCGAACCGAATTGGTGAAATGGTTCGGAATAACCGAACCGTTTAAGTTTTGGAAGTAACTGAACCGAACCAAAATTATGGTTCGGTTAACCGTTTGCTTGCCTATTAACCGAATCGAACCAAACCATTAAGCATATCTATTTAAAACCAACTTATTTTAAAAAAAAAATAACTTATTTTATGCAAAACAACTTATTTTAAAATCAACTTATTCAAAACAGCTTATTTATGCAAAACAGCTTATTAGGATCTCATTTTTCAAAATAACTTATTCAAAACAACTTATTTATACGAAACAACTTATTAGGATCTCTTTTTAAGAAACAACTTATTCAAAACAACTTATTTATACAAAACGGCTTATCAAGATCTCTTTTTTCAAAACTACTTATTCAAAACAGCTTATTTATGCAAAACAGCTTATTAGGATCTCTTTTTTCAAAATAACTTATTCAAAACAACTTATTTATACGAAATAGCTTATTAGGATCTCTTTTTAAAAACAACTTATTCAAAACAGCTTAATTATGCAAAACAGCTTATTAGGATCTCTTTTTTCAAAATAACTTATTCAAAACAACTTATTTATGCAAAACAGCTTATTAGGATTTCTTTTTTCAAAATAACTTATTCAAAACAGCTTATTTATGCAAAATAGCTTATTAGGATCTATTTTTTCAAAATATCTTATTCAAAACAACTTATTTATGCAAAAAAATTATTAAGATCTCTTTTTTTATATTCGAAACAACTTATTTATGCAAAACAGCTTATTAGGATCTCATTTTTCAAAATAATTTATTTGAAACAACTTATTTATGCAAAACAGCTTATTAAGATCTCTTTTTTCAAAATAACTTATTCAAAACAGCTTATTTATGCAAAACAACTTTTTAGGATCTATTTTTTCGAAATAACTTATTCAAAACAACTTATTTATGCAAAAAATTATTAAGATCTCTTTTTTTATATTTGAAACAACTTATTTATGCAAAACAACTTATTAGGATCTCATTTTTCAAAATTACTTATTTGCATAAATAAGTTGTTTTGAATAAGTTATTTTGAAAAAATAGATCCTAATAAGCTGTTTTGCATAAATAAGCTGTTTTGAATAGGTTATTTTGAAAAAAAAGAGATCCTAATAAGTTGTTTTGCATAAATAAGCTCTTTTGAATAAGTTATTTTGCATAAATAAGTTGTTTTGAATAAGTAGTTTTGAAAAAAGAGATCTTGATAAGTCGTTTTGTATAAATAAGCTGTTTTGAATAAGTTATTTTGAAAAAAGAGATCCTAATAAGTTGTTTTACATAAATAAGCGATTTTGAATAAGTTATTTCGAAAAAAGATATCCTAATAAGTTGTTTTGCATAAATAAGCTGTTTTGAATAAGTAGTTTTGAAAAAAGAGATCTTGATAAGCTGTTTTGTATAAATAAGCTGTTTTGAATAAGTTATTTTGAAAAAAGAGATCCTAAAAAGCTGTTTTACATAAATAAGCTATTTTGAACAAGTTATTTTGAAAAAAGAGATCCTAATAAGCTGTTTTGCATAAATAAGCTGTTTTGAATAAGTAGTTTTGAAAAAAGAGATCTTGATAAGCCGTTTTGTATAAATAAGCAGTTTTGAATAAGTTTTTTTTAAAATGAGATCCTAATAAGGTGTTTCGTATAAATAAGTTGTTTTGAATAAGTTATTTTGAAAAATGAGATCCTAATAATCTGTTTTGCATAAATAAGCTATTTTGAATAAGTAGTTTTGAAAAAAGAGATCTTGATAAGCCGTTTTGTATAAATAAGCTGTTTTGAATAAGTTATTTTGAAAAAAGAGATCCTAATAAGCTGTTTTACATAAATAAGCTATTTTGAATAAGTTATTTTGAAAAATGAGATCCTAATAAGCTGTTTTGCATAAATAAGCTGTTTTGAATAAGTTGATTTTAAAATAAGTTGTTTTGCATAAAATAAGTTTTTTTAAAATAAGTTTTTTTTTTTTTAAAATAAGTTGGTTTTAAATAGATATGCTTAATGGTTCGGTTCGGTTTGGATAACTGTGGTTATTAATGGTTCGGTTCGGTTAATTAACTGTTATCAAAATAATGGTTCAGTTCATAAATTTGTGAAATGGTTCAGTTAATTTTGATATGGTTCGGTTCGGTTCGGTTAACCGTTAATTTTGCCCAGCCCTAAAAGTAGGTCTAGGACTTTATTAGGACAGCACTAACAGTACGTGCGTTCTCTTCAATCACAACAAATCCTAATCTTGGCTGATTCTTGCTTCAATCCTACCCCGATTGAAAGTGTGTCTGGTATCCAACACGCGTTATATTGATCGCACGAATCATATGATCATACGATACGATATAAATTATAATTATATTCAATTATTTTCATTTTTTAATCATTGCTGATGTTAATACATCAATATTAGTGTGATATTTGGTGGGTCTGTGTTATAGTTTTTCATTGTCGAGTCATGTTCAGAAAAGATCGACAATGCCAACTGAATTTTTACAAGGTTTACAAAATATCCAACCTAACAAGAATGAGGATGGGGATGAGTCAATTATTGATGGAAAACGGCCACAGCTTCGCTCTAATCAAACAAAAATGGAACCGACATATTCAACCTCAAGATTCGAGATAAATAAATAAATATGAATAATATAAGATATAATTGCTTTTTTTTCTTATATGTTATGCAACGTGTAACAAAATTCGTGTAGTTAAACTTCATTAAAAAATCAGAATAAGAAGAACTTCTAAACATGAAATGAAATAAAAAAATTAAGAGAAAGAGAGGTGTTGAGTGAGAAGAAGAAACTCAGACGCGTACTGAAAAAATAACAAGAAAAAACATGTTTTTTTATTTGAGTGAGAGGTGGGGGTATTAGGCTATAATTTTTTTTTTTATAGGTCCATGCCTTTTGGAGGCCCGGCTTGATTGAGTTGTTTGCACTCCCCAAAAGTCGAGTCTGCTTATGCAACCTTGATCTAACGAATTTAGGGCAACTCCATGGTATGGTATGCGTGTGCGACATGGGCTTGAGGCGATCAAGTATGTTTAGTGAATGAAATCCGGAACCGTATTCAGCTAGTTGAATTAAAAAAAATATTCAATTAGTTGTCTCTTAAAATTTATATTTAATATATTAATTTATTATCATTAGGACACATGCTTGCATTTTCTATTAGTTATGAATTAGTTATTTTCAGTTGGCTAGGTTTATGAGTCTATTGACATATTGTTATAATTTATAAGTTGGATTACTTAGTTGCAACCAATTGAAACCAACTCGTATTGCTCACAATTTATGCAATTTGTTTGTTGATTTAGTAGTGATTTGCGTACAATTTTAGCCTATATCACTTCTATTATACTCCATCCGTTTCAAAATGAATGTCGTTTTAGCCAAAAAAAATGTTTCAAAATGAATGTCGTTTTCGATTTCCAATGCAATAATAACTTTTTCTTTTCAATTGTACCCTTCAATTAATATTATGTTACACTACTTCCAAAGTATTATTTTTTTCTTTAATGAAAAACAAACTAATAGTTGATTAGGATAATTTGGTAAAATTGCTATGACATTTGACTACTTTATTTCATTCCTTAATTTGTGTGTAATTGGCTAAAACGACACTCATTTTGAAACGGAGGGAGTAAATAACAACACATTCCTACATTTACTGCAAACTGAATGAAATTATTGACATGAGAGAAGAAAGAAATAAAGCAAGGACAAAGGTCCATAATAATGCAATTGCAAGACATGACCGGATAAGCATGTTTTTTTTTTTTTTTTTTTTTTTTCGGATAAGCATGTTTGATTCTACTCAAATCCGAATAAACATTAATGAATTGACATGGAACAAGTTGTAGTAAAGTTGTAGTATTTTTTCAAATATTTCATGGACTTCATATACTTTAAGGGGACACCTGGCCTGGCCCCAACAAAATTGAATTCTAGAGCATTATTGATCTATATTATGACGATGACACAAACAAAATCTAGATACGGTGCCTACAAAGGATACCTGAATCGGGAGATGAAGTGAATGCTCCAAACTTGAACAAAATAAGTTTGTCTTTATAAATTACTCCTATGTCACGTGTTTTGACCTAACCTGGAACATTTCATCAAAACTAGACCATCGACCCGTGCTAACGCACGGGTCATACAAAAGAACAAATATAGTGCAAATATGAAAGTAAATACTTACCTTGAATCGGAAAAATAGTATAATTCAACTCATAAAATAAATTGCCACAAACGTTTTTAATGTACCATATTAAACAATTTCCATGGCATCGACCCTGTTACAGAAAGGAAAAACACTGAAT
This sequence comes from Medicago sativa, assembly GCF_051527215.1. Lineage (NCBI taxonomy): Eukaryota > Viridiplantae > Streptophyta > Magnoliopsida > Fabales > Fabaceae > Medicago > Medicago sativa. The sequence continues at coordinate 10,989,217 of NC_140753.1, forward strand.
CCTAAATGTCTGATTCATGGAGATTGAAGAAATTCGATAACAAAGCAGATAGTCCCATCATTCGAGCAAGTTAAACAGCTTTAGTGTCGGTAGGCTCAATCTTGACACGAACAACCCTGATAGGTTTTGTAACCGATGCCTGACCAGCTTCACCATGTTCAACAGCCACAGAGTTAATGCCATCAGAGGACCTCTTAAGACTTGTCTTGCTGGTTGGTGTGTCAATCACAGAGGTATTGCTGCATGAGTCTTCAACCTCCTGTACATCCTGCAGACATTTGCGTAAAAAAATTTGTTTAAAACATAACTTGAATAGATATAAAATACCCACAAATTCTTTGAAAAAACAATACAATTGAGTTAATGTGAGTTTGAAAAATTACGTTGACTCCGCCATAGGATTGGATACACAGTTTTTTAATAGGGTACCTTAGAAATACATTATCTCAATAAGGCACTTAGTAATACTAAATGTATGCCTTTCACACTGAAGAATATAACATAATGCATTTACAATGTCATTAGATTGACTTCCAATGCATATATTGACCGATGGGTCTTGAAACAATAATGGCATCAAAATCTGCTCACCTAGCTCCCAATTCACCTGCCAACATTCAAAAAAATACAATTTGAGAAGCATGAGTGTTTATATTAACATATATAAGTAAACATTTAAATGTTCCATCCTGGAATATGCCTATTAAACTCGAACATACCAATAAACGTTATGTCTTTCAAGTGAACAAACGGATTGAGCAGCATGTATCGCAGATCAGTGGGTCTACAATGTCACCTGGTTTCATCTGTACGAAGCGTACATGGCTAATAACATCACACACAGACTGAATTCTCCGGCACAAATACAGGAACAAACAAAGGAATCACTCACAATACAATATCATTATACTATATACAATTTTGTTAAATCTCAAGTCACACTTTACCTGTCTCCATGCAAAAGTAGGATCTCAGCCACAACAGCAAAACTGATTTAATTTCACACTAAAATTACACATTGCAGAAAACTTCTGTATATACCACATTTGATGTAGTGTTGATGTAATTACCCTCTTCATCAATCAATATAATTTTCAGTCTGTTTCTTGATGTAATTATAAATACCAACATGATAATATAAAGATAATAGAAGATTCACTTTAATAAAAATAACATGATAAACATTGATCCACGTCTTTTTTTTTTGAAATAATCCACATCCTTTCTTGTATTACAAAAAAAAAAAGCATTGATCCACATCAATGATATGATGGTAGGAGTCATTTTTTTATGTTTTGGATCAAATTAAAGATATATTCAATTTCTTCTATAGACTCTATCGGAATGATATAAGATGTGTTCATGAATGTAAGAGAAGTATTGAATATGAAGTAAGAATAGAGATTTATGCTACTTGGAGAAATTGAATATTTATTTTTTAGGCAAGAAAACTCATCATTTCATTAAGAATAAAATCATGAATACAATTTGGTACAATCTCATAAACTTGAGGATTAGTTGTGTATCCACTCAAGCCACTCCATCAACTTGCCTCCTAGTAAGCTCTACCACAGAGTTTGTAAATACAGTTCAACTCAGATAAATCAGGTGTTGTGGGACGTGGAATTAACATGATCATCTACTATCGTAAAATCTAACTCCAAAATGATGTTATCAGTATTCAACTCATGAATCTGCTTTATAGCATAGTATAAACCATATGCTTCCCCTTTTGTTACACTTATTTTGGATCGGAGTCTAATAGATTTAACTTGAAGAAAATTACCACACACATCACGAAAATTACCATGATTGCAAGTTATGGCTCTATAGCAGCACCACTTACTAAGCTCCACATGTGATAGTGATGCTACAGGACAACCTCCATCGTGCATTTTTGTGCCTCTGCCATATTGATGAAGAAACATGACTTTCCATAAATAGATACTGAACAAAAGAAAACAAAAGACTTCTTCAATTTTTTGGTGAATTAGGACAGGATATAAAACAGATGCACACTTTCAAAACTTTTAGGTGATGCATATCTTTAAAAGCAGAGAGCAATATGAATATGAATGAATCCTAACACATTAGTAATGCACTACATTCAGAAAACATTTGTTAGCATGTGGGAAGGAGGCTTATCAAATATCATACTTTCACCAAGAGTACATATTGGAACTAACTTAAAATTAATTCAATGGAGTAAAAGATCATAATGACTTATCATAACTATACCTGCCCATAAATTATGATAGTAACAATTCCAAAATAGTTCAATGAAAAAAGAAATTGAAGAAAATTGTGAGAAGCAAAGCATGAATGATTGTAGTTTCCCCATAAATGTAAATGAAGAGGACTACACCAAACGATAAAGTGGGGAATCGAGAGTCATAAGCATTTAAAGAGTAGATAATCAACAACCTAATATTTTGAAAGTGAACAGATTTTTTTATTCATTAAAATGTTAGAAGTTAGTCAATGTCCATTTCTAAAGATCTTTAACTGAAAACTTTTATATGAACACTTGAGTTTTAAAATACTTTACAGAATCGGCCATCACATATCAGAGCTCACAACATGACCAAATCAAAGCGCTTAATTACCAAAACAAATCTTTCGCATGGAATATGTATTCAATTCTCACATCAATATAGCAACAATGAGTCAAAATAGACTTCTACAAAAAGAAAAAGATAAAAATTTAAAACATTCTTAAGTTGAACATTCTTTTCTTGATAAATTATCTATTCTTTTGGATCAAGTTGAACACTCCACATTTTAAGTGAAACACAAATTAAAGTTTTATTAAAATGCAAATAGTAGAGAAACATGAATGCTTACTTCATATAAGTTGAAAGTTAAACATACTGATGCTTATAAACCCCAAAAAGCAGCAATATCTTTTACACTATTTTATTAGACATGTCACAAAAGATACAAATATCTAATGTCATAACCATAGCACCAATGATAAAATATAAAACACTTATGCAGAAATTTCCTCATGAACCATTCACTTCCACAAAATAGACATAAAAATAAATATGCTTAAAAACCATTTACAGTACTTATATTTTGATTAAGCATACCTCATTCTTAATCATGCTCCACTTGTTTTTCTTAAGCCACTTCATCAAAATGTCTCTTTTGCAACAAAGACCTGCATAAATAATTCTTGTTGGTCCCATTCACGTAGCGTAATTTCCACTTTCAATGTGAATTTGAGCCCTACATAACAAAACAAAACATGACAATTACGAAAAGAGAGTTTGACCTCTCATGTAACAAATGTGAAAACTATAAGATTTGGAATGATTATTAATATTGAGAGTTATGAGTCAATTATAGTAAGATAAACCCACATACAAAAAAAAAAATCATCTAACACCAAATACCTTGACATGAATCTCTACCATCTAGGTATACACAATTTTCTGCACTATCTTCCAAACTTGCAATCAGAAGTGGTAAAATCAAAAGCCTCAATTAGAAAATCTCAAAAACACAAACTGATAAAAAATTGAGAGGGGACTTATAGAGGGAAGACATAAACACAACAAATAAAGAGCAGAAGAGAATCAAGTCTGATTCCATCCAATTCCTCAAAATGGACAACAATCATTCATTATAAGAACCAAATGTACCAAATCAACATAAAAAAAAACGATTAAACGACTTTTTAAATTGCATATCAAAGTAAATTTTGACTTTTAAGCTACCTAATTGCTATAAATTTGCACTGCTTTATAGCTTATAGAGCATCCTCATTGACTACCAAAGAACTAACCAAACATGATTCTTTTATTTACTTTGTGAGATTGCAATAAAAACATGAAAAAGAAAATAAAACTATAGCAACAACAATGGAGAATGATTTATGCAATAATTGCGGCATTGGAAAGAAAAACAGAAGTACATGATTGAAAGCCAAATCGAAATCAAATCAAAATCTAAATTGAAACTCCAAAATAGTGAGTTAATTTCAAAACCACAAATTCATAATCATTCGCGCGTTTCACTCACGAACGTCGGTGCCACTCTCGTCAATTTTGTACGGCAAGAACAACAAAACTTCCAATTCTCTCCTTCTATGCTACTGCCTTGCCTCCGAAAAAATTTGTGGCAAGATGGGAGTGATGGAGGCAGCGCCAATGGAGAGTTGGCTAATTTGCGGGTGGGTTTATTTTTCTAACAAAAAAAATATCACATTTCCATCCAGTCAATAATTAAATGGACAAAAATAAACATGAAAATCGATAAACTTACCCAGCCAGTCCATAATTAAGAGGACAAAAAAACCTTTATATAAGGCCTCTATTTTGCCACGACCAATGTCTGCGACCTTTATATAGGGTAAAAGTATTGAAGTAGAAAACGGACAATCGATTAGCTGATATCATGTATAGAAAAAAACACAAATGATATCTATATATGATTTGGACCTGTTAGAATAACGTTGATCAGTCTGTTATAACTATTTATGTTTTTGAAGAGGATCAGTCAGTTATAACTTCTGAGCATGAAATATATTGATTTTTTTTTGAAAGAATGGAATATATTGATTTGATAAAACATTTATAAACTATTTTCAAGACATGGAAGCTAAAAACTCAAACCCTAATTGTCATACCCTTAAATTAGAACATCAATAACAAATTTTCATTCACTTAATTAGAAAATGCATTTCACACGTCTCACCGGTTAAAAGTCTGTTTATAACAATTGATCAATCACCACAGCAGCTTCCAATTTATTGCACTTCTAAGTCAAATAAACCAAAAACATAAATAAACCAAGTTACAATAAAATTAACATAAAAAAAAGACCAAAAAATTGAATGGTAAAATTATAAAATTGAGTACATCAATCGCGCAAAATCAAAGTTCATAAACTAAAAACATTTGACAGGGTAGAAAAAATAATATTATTGGAACAATCCCAACTAATAAATCATTGATAGAGAAGAGAGTATGTATCTGTAAAGTGTACAAATGAAAATCACACCCTACATATCCCAATTGAAGCTATGCATCAATTGTGATTAGTCACTAAGGCAGAAACAATATGAACAATATTTGCAATTGAAAACACATTTGAAAACTTAAAATTGTCATGGCGCACCAAAAATACGGAGGTAGGATTTACCCTTCATCAAAGAGGCATAAATGTCAATGAAAGGTGCATAGTATCTGTTTATCGGCAAGAAGAAAGGGTTGGGGTTGGAATCAGAACTGGCTGCGGCGGAATCAACACCGGCTGTGGATCGGCCATAGTATCTGTTTATCGGCAACTACCTGCGATAAACCGATTGAGCAAGAAAAAAATTATCAATCAAAGAAAAAAAAAATCAAAACCGATTCGGCAACAATAACAGAACAGAAATCTCAATCGATTAAAACGAAAAGAAGAAAAATAATCGATTATGTGAATAGCATGCATATATTCGGAATCAAATTAGGGATAGAAGAGAAATTAGGGTTAGAGAATAGGAGTTGAAGACTAACAGTGGTGAGATCGAGAAGAAGATGAAATTGTGAGGAGGAGATTGTTTGAGAGAAAGCACAGTTCAGCGACTTTTTTAGGGGAAGAAGAAGAAGAATCACGTGAAAAAGAAGAAGAATCGCGTTGAAGAAGAAGAAGAATGGCGTTTGTGTTGTGTGTTATGCGGTTTTTTTTTATTATGTTTATCGGTTTAATTGTTTTGGTTAGGGTAAAACAGTAATTATATTGATTAGGGCTTAGGAAAAATTAGGGCTTCAAAATTGGCATGGGTTAGCTTTTATATATAGATATATATAGATAGATAGATATACTTCTATTGGTTGATTCTTGAAACTTAGAATAGGAAAAATCAAATCGCCCACAAAGTCAATTGTAGCCAAACTGACGTTAATTTTGGGTGAGTCTAATTTGTTAAAAATTAAATACTATTGAACAATATAATTATTTATTTATATTTGATTTAAAAAATTAAGAATAAACATTTTAATGTTTGGGGATTTGGCTCCTGTTATGAGAGTAGTTTTTTTTTGGTAGTTAGTAACCTAAGAAAATCAAACATTGATATTTTTAAAAAAGTTTAAATAAGTTTTTCGTCCTTATAAATATAACGAATTTTGATTTTAGTCCTTAAAAATTTAAACTAAATGTTTTCATCCTCACAAAAAAAAATTATTTTGTTATTGGTCCTTAATGGCCACTTTATGTTCATGTACATGTCAAGATTATAACTCTTTTATGTTCAAATTATAGTCACCTCATGTCTGTTTATTTTTTTTTAATATCTGTTTATTATGTTCAACCTTTATATATTCATATTATGTTCAAAAATATGTCAAAATTATATCCATCAAGGAAAAAAAATTGTGAGGATGAAAACATCTCATTTTATTTTTTAGGGACTAAAATCAAAATTTGATATCTATATAGAGACGAAAAACTTATTTAACGCTTTAATAGATGTGTTTGGTGGACATCGAAACACCTCAATCGAACCATAAAAGATAACGAAATAGACATAGTAGTGTGAGAGGTGTGATATATTGGTAATGTGATAAGAATAGATATAGAGAGACAATAAAGTATTTTTTAAAAGGTGAGAGAGAAAATAAAGTGTTAAATAAGCATCGACATTTTAATCACTCAAAGTGGTTATGTATGTGTAAGTAATATCAATCATTAATTTGTTTCTCAATGGCTAATATTGTTCATTTTATTCTATATTTTAATCACTCAAAGTGGTTATGTATGTGTAAGTAATATCAATCATTAATTTGTTTCTCAATGGCTAATATTGTTCATTTTATTCTATAAGGTGGTGAGTTACGTTGCTCGTATTAGAGGAGTTTGATCCTATGTTTTTTTTTTTTTTTAAGAAAAAATACAAGATTCTAATATTTGTTATCCAAAGGTTTTTTTTTTGTCAGACATCCTAGTGACTAAAATTCAATTTTTGATGTGAATAAGTGGGATGTTTCGGGTTCAAACCCCGATCCTTGTATATAATAATGAATTTCTCTATTGACTGAGCTATATTTATGAAGTCGTATCTAAAGGTTTTATTCGCACAATATATAAAACTGAAAAGACCTAATTGATATTTTCTTCATTTTTATGCCCATACTCATTTTATTCCTATCCATGTACACGCACTTACATCCTCTCTTCTCGTTTTCTCTTCAAAATTATTGTATCTTATTGACCACAAACAATTAACAAATGAAAAGTGTTGTGCTTTAACATGTATCATAGGTCATTCTATTACTTTGCTTTTGAGTTCTATGATAAAAATCATATACATTTATTCAATTAATGATGTATGTAGTTTTAATTATAGACTACATACATCATTTAATGAATGAATCTAAAATATTAATTTTTGTTTATAATAGTGACCGGAGGGTGTAATTCTTATACAATGTAGATCTTGAATACTAATTAAACAAAAGCCTAGTAGTAATGTGATGGCAAAATAATGATGGGTCATACGATCCTCTAGGAAATGATGTCTCATCAAGAGGCTCCTTGTGATGCTTGGTGTTGTTTATCTTCCTTTCGAAAAGCTACTAGTTAGGCAACATCACACGTCCTACATGCATGTATAGAAGGATGAGGTTTGTTACTGGGATGAGGAATCGGTTTGCTAAAAAGTATTAAATTCTAGGTCTATGGAAATTGTGTGTTTAAAACGATTGATTTTGCTAAATAAAAAGACTAACAGGGCAAGTTTTTACCCATTTGTCTTCGGCTCATGTGCAATTTTCGATAATATATATATATATATATATCATTCTATTTCAAATTAATGATGAAAAAATTGAAGGCTTAAATGTGTTATTGGTCCCTGCACTTTTACCATATTTTGATATTGGTCCATGCATTTTTTTTTGTTTGGTTTCAGTCCCTGCACTTTGTAAAGATATTGACATTGGTCCTTCTGTTAACTTTCTGTTAAAAAAAAAAGAAGCAAAACTAACGGAATGCCACGTGGCCCAATCATTTCACGCCACGTGGCACATAAAAAACAAAATTTCAGAATTAAAATAAATAAATAATTATTAATTAGTTTTATTGATATTATCATTATTTAATTAATAAAAATCCACTACAAAGAATGATTGCTCGTGAGACATCTTCCTCTAAAACCCATCATCACCACCGTTAAGACCATTTCTATTCTTCTTCTTCACCGATCTCCATCAATACCCATCTCCAATTTCACATTCTTCTTCTTCATAAACTGTTAGGTATTTATAGATTTCACTATTGTAATTTCTTCTTATTCGAATCTAACCAAGCATGGTTGTGTCACCTGAGTTAATGGTTCAATTGTAGGTTTCACCTTTCTTTTGTTCCCTTTCTTCTAAATCGGAAAATTCAGTGGTAGGAATGCTTCCAAACCAGAACAAAAATTAAAACATTTAACAGAACAAAAATTGAAATAGCAGAAAGGTGAAAGTTACAACTACAGATACAAAAAACAAACATAAATTGAAACATTAAATAACAAAAGAAGAACAAAAACGATTTTTTTTGCAAAAACGACAATTCAGTGGTTGTAATGCTTTTCCATCGATGATGGAAACGCAGCTCAAAACAAAAATGAAGGCTACATCAGAGATAGAAATCGCGAACGGTAATGGAAACGGAAACAAAAACTAAACATGAGTTGAATGATGGAGGTCGAAATCAATTTTATTGATGAAAGACAAAATCGAAACGTGATGGATGAAAGTTGAAATCTGATCGCAATGTTAGAGTTCAAGTTGAATCACGAAAATCTGTTTCTTAAAACTGGCGTTTTATTAATAAAACTAATTAAAAATCAATTCTTTTATTTGATTTATTTTAATTATGAAATTATGTTTTTTGTGTGCCACGTGGCATGAAATGATTGGTCCACGTGGCACTCCGTTAGTTTTGCTTTTTTTTTTTTAACAGAAAGTTAACAGAGGGACCAATGTCAATTCTTTTACAAAGTGCAGGGACTGAAACCAAACAAAAAAAAGTGCAGGGACCAATACCAAAATATGGTGAAACTGCAGGGATTAATGACAGATTTAAACCAAAATTGAATGGGGGAAAAATTATTTAATTCTAGATACTACGTTGATAATAGTAAATAAATTGAAAATAAACTTAGCCCCTTACTAGTATTCCATGAAACTTGAGATATGTATAAGGTGAAGAAGTTGAGATAATTTGGTAAAACTGAGTGAGAGTATGGGGTATGACTTAGCATCCTACAAAATTACTTTTGGACAACCATAACTTAGCATCATGGGCGACACCTTACAAAGCCTGGTTTCCTTTTAAAACTCCTTGGGCTTCTAAATTTAGTTTGAAGCAGAGAGAAGTTGTTACCTACACCTAATAATGATTTGTAATGACACCCCTCTGTGATACACAAGAAATGATATTTGTACAAACCATTCTGTGATAAGTTTTGAAAAGAAATCTCTCACATACTCACATTGTATCCGTATCCTCTATTTGTTTCAAAAGTTGTCACAAAATAATTGTATAAATATCATTACGCATACACAAATACTTCCTCATTTTATACAGGAACATGTACATATATAAATACGATGTCTCAATTTGGTCTCATAACTTACCAGAAGAATTCTTCTAATAGTACCTTTTTGATATATTTGAACATATAACAGAGTAAATTGAGAAATCATCTAACTAAAAAACATTTGCACACTCTTATGTTTTAAAAAAATCAATAATTACAACAAAAAATCATTTATATACAAGAAATGTGTAGTTCTTTAATGATGTACTTTTTAACTAATCATGGGCAAGATCTACGGTATCATGATCAACATTGTCAAGACTATCTATTTTAAATTTCGCAACATCTTCGACCTTATTATCATCTTCAACCTTCTTAGAATCTTTAACTTTTTTATAATCTTCATCCTTTTCAAGGTCTTCACTTGTCACATCATGTTGTGGATTCTCATCATTCTCACTTATCACATCACCTTGTGTACGAGTGTGTTCAATATAACTAACTATTCTAAAAAAATACCCAGACTCTCAGTTTAATGCATCATACTGACACCGTCGTTCTCGTAGTTGATACATGGGAGGTATTGAACACCTGTCCTTCATGTATACTTGCAATATAGGTTATGATTCACACAAACAACAATAACATTAACTACAAACTAAAAACAGAGAAAATTGTACTCGCGTAAAATGATTTCCATCCACATATCTAAGGGGCATGGGTCAGTTACTTTCAGGTGGTGCACCATGCAAAGGAAAAAATGTTTGAGATCCCATTTTTTATCAGTTGAACTATTGCATGCTTCCAATTTTGTCCAATAAAAAATGTTGCGTCTAACATAATCAATCATTTACCCTATGAGTTCAGCTGAATCCATCAAGAGTCAAAGTATTTGACATGTGTGAATTGTCTTTCAGACCCAAACAACAGAATATAACCCTCGTACTTATTGTTTACGTTTACTGTAAGATCAATATAGACAATGGAGTAAGACTCAATAGATCGCCCAAGTAGCTTAGAAACCATATGGGATCCACAATGACCATCACCAACGACATCCACAATATCTTAAAAAAAATCATGCATGAGCAGAGGCAATTGTTTCATGTCAGGGAAGTCACGTTGAACTGAAGGAGGATTACGAGACTAATAACTTAGACACACATTCTCAGCCCTTCTATTTGAACATGATGACTTAGATTGTGAAACCCGTATCTAGACGCAAAAAGTTAACACACTTAGACAAAGATGGTGAACACTCAGTTCAACGTTCAAAATGATCCGTGTCGTCCAACACCATCCATTTTTTGTGCACCTCATGTATTAATCTTCTTTTTTTGAGGTGGACACATTGAAATTATATACATGAAGAATTTAGTTTCTAGAATCCGAAATCACAAAACTCGGTTCGGATTTTAGATTTCAAACGGGATAAAATGGTCAACTATAAGACATGAGAGGCTTGTTGGGAAACAAAATTCACTTCATACATCATTGGTTCAAAGTCTCCATTTTCCTTTTCTCATGTTCAAAAAGTTTTTTTTTCCCTTCACGAAAAGCATGTTTGGACGCAAAATATGCTGCCTTTTAGTAAGTTGAGAAAATTGTTTAACCTCTCAATGGTGGAGAAATGTCCATCCAAGCATACAAAATGGAGTGAGTGATTAACAACCCGTCAAAATAAAATGCTGTTTAAACCATCATTATTAACCAACCATTAATTAAATCAAAGTGAAATTATATACTCCTAGTGACGTGTTTCGAATTAAACCATCATTTCCCTTCCATTTTCCCGAAGCCACGATACCAACCCTCACAACATAAATAAAAAGAACGCACACACACAAAAAAGAGTTTTGATTCACCGTTCACCAAAATCAAAACACAGAAAAACTAGCTCAAAGAAACATTTCATCAAACACCTACCTTGTGTGCAAAAATGTGGCGTTGCGTCGCTCGTGGACTTCGCGTTCCACGTTCTTCTAACAGATCCTCCAATAACTCTCTCGGATCTCATCTTTCTAGATTCTTCTCCGTAAGCCTCTTTTCTTGAATCCGATTCGTTGAATTGAATTTGATTTATTTGAATTGAATCGATTTTGTTGATGCCAAATCGTTTTTGGTGTTGTTGTGCAGAGCGAGTCTTACACCGTCGTGGATCATAAATATGATGCAGTTGTGGTAGGTGCTGGTGGTGCTGGATTAAGAGCTGCTATTGGACTTTCTGAACATGGATTCAATACTGCTTGTATTACCAAGCTTTTCCCAACTCGTTCACACACTGTTGCAGCTCAGGTATACAAGATATTAGAATTTAACATTTTTTTGGTTTGTTTCTTATGCATGCGTATAGGAAAACTCAAAACTATGTGCATGTTTGGTTTTGCGGTGACAAAAATTGATTTTGAACCAAGGCTTAATTATGCAAATGCTCTCTGTAAAGAGGGGTAGCTTGAATTTCAGTCCTTGTAATTCCAAATTAATTTGACACTGCAATTTCTAATCACTTTTAATTTGGAGTTACAGGGACTAAAATTCAAGTGACCCCTATTTGCAGGATCTTTTGAATAATTAAGTCTTGAATGAATTGATTTTGTAAAGTTGATTTTGCTTAAATGCGAGTTAAATGTAAAGTGGTTTATGTTTGGATATATTTGGGTGAAAGTGAGATGAATAGTAAACTTCAGTGTAAAAATCATGTTTAAACTCAAATGCTATAAATTGTAATTTCAAGCTAAAGTCAATTTTGGAGACAAAATCAATTTTAACTTTGAGTGCAATCAAACATGTCAAAATCTATTTTACACATCCGGAATCAATTATGGATAACTGAATTGGTACTTTTGCAATATGGATGTTTGTTATGTATTCTTTTGGATGTTTGTTATGTTTTCTTTTGGTTGCTTTTATGTATTCTTTTAGTATGATTGTATAGAGATAAATTATCTAGTTGAGCTGTCAATATTTTTTTTCAATTTTTCTCTCTGCTGATGCTATTCAGTACATTTTTATTATTTTGGAAAAAACCTAGGTTTTGTTTTAAAGTTTATAATATATAGGAGTCTTTGTTTTGTTGCAGTAGACAAACGTATAAACAAAGATCCCATCTTACGGGAAAAGGATTTGGTTGTTGGTGCAAATATCGGGCCCAGCTTTTGCCACTCCTAACAAGTACTTTAGAAGTATACATCCAGAAATAACACTTTTCTCCCGTTTGGATGTGTAGTTCTGGACAAAAATATGGTTTTCCCTTCATTTAAAAGTGTCTTTCCGGAATCAAGTGTGCTTTTTAAGAAACATGGGGTGAATAAAGCTGGGCCCCAAATATCCTATCAATTCAGACTTGGGTTCCCTTGACACCATCTTAGGCTCGAATTTACCTCATCACTCATCCTTGTTTGACATTCCATCACTTTGTGAGATATGAAGATAAGGATTTAATCAACTCGCTGTCGACTTTATGTTTTGAACAAATATTAAGCCAGATATTCTCCTATAGACTCTAGTTTTTGTCTGTTCATACCGTTAGTTGTGATATAAAAAGTAAATTATATTAAGTAGACATAATGAGTTAAACTTTCTTCTTTTCGTGAGGGTGAATATTCTGGCAAAGCACACTCATGAGAATCAAAATTCTGTATAGGGTGGCATAAATGCTGCATTGGGAAATATGACTGAAGATGACTGGAGGTGGCACATGTACGACACTGTCAAAGGAAGTGATTGGCTAGGTATGAACTCAGTCAATTTTTGAATTATTTTTCATTATATATCCAACAATACTAATTAATTGTAAGTAAAGTGTTCATTGTTACAAATATCCTTGCATGTAGAGATTTGTTTTCCTTTAAAATTATTTACCTCCAACAAACAAAATATGACCGGTGGATGGTGGTTGTTTACCTAAAAATAAAAATACCGCATGTCACTTTTCTATCTGAATTGATACTTTGATTATTCATCGAGAATCTAAAAAATCTTTTGGTGCTTGTGAAACCTTGAGCAGTTGAGCACATATGAACTAGGATTTTCTTTTGGAATGTTTTTGTCTTTCATGTTCTTGATGCATGCTCTATAATCTACAGGAGACCAGGATGCCATCCAATATATGTGTAGGGAAGCACCAAAAGCGGTTATTGAACTAGAGAATTATGGATTGCCTTTTTCTCGAACAGAGGATGGAAGAATATATCAGCGTGCATTTGGTGGTCAGAGCTTAAACTTTGGAAAAGGTATATCCAGGTTTTGGAGTAGGGTTGTCTGTTTTTTCTTTTGAGAAGAGTTCTGATCTGGATCTCCATTTGTGGCTACAATACAGGTGGTCAAGCTTACCGTTGCGCATGCGCTGCTGATCGAACTGGGCATGCTTTATTGCACACTCTCTATGGCCAGGCTATGAGACACAATACACAGTTTTTTGTGGAATATTTTGCCTTAGATCTTATAATGAATAGTGATGGTAAGTAAGTTGCACAAAACAACCTGCTTTCACTTAATTTGCAATATGTTACTACTCTTAACAGGGTCTCAGTTTTTTGTATGCCAATTGCTTTATCAAACATGTTACAGTGGTGAAAAAGAGGAAAAGACATATTTTTGTGTCATAGATAATGATTATGTTAACTAATTTCCATACTGGATGTGTAGGTAGTTGCCAAGGAGTGATTGCCTTAAACATGGAGGATGGAACCCTGCATCGTTTCCAAGCTGCTTCAACAATTTTGGCCACTGGGGTAACTTGATTTTCTGTGGATGTTTGTCATTGAAGTTTTTCTTGTACTTCCTTTATGGATTAGTGAGATCTTTTATTCTGCACCAGGGTTATGGTAGAGCGTACTTCTCAGCAACCTCAGCACATACATGCACTGGAGATGGCAATGCCATGGCTGCCCGTGCTGGGATCGGACTTGAGGTTTTCTATTCTTTGAAGTTTGGTGCTTTTTTAATAACAAGATGATATCCTATGGAGTGAGCCTTTTATATTTACATGCTGTTATCGTAAATTATGTAGGATTTAGAGTTTGTGCAATTTCACCCAACGGGTATATATGGAGCAGGTTGCCTTATAACAGAAGGTTGGTAGTTTAAGTTTTATTTGCAAATCTAGCCTTGCCTTTGGTTGCACCTCACAAGGCGCTTTGTCTAGTAAAATTGGAATATAATGTTTTTCTCATTTCTATTTTGGACCTTTTAGGTTCTCGTGGTGAAGGTGGAATTCTTAGGAATAGCGAGGGGGAGCGGTTTATGGAACGATATGCTCCTACAGCAAAGGATCTTGCATCCCGAGATGTAGTTTCAAGATCGATGACTATGGAGATCCGGGAAGGACGTGGTGTAGGTATGTGGGCTTTTCATTGATCTATCCAATCCAAGTATGAATAAAAAGTGTATGTATAAGAAGTTAGAATGCTACTAGATTGTTGGTAATTGTTGCAGAATTGCTTAATGGTAGACCGGCGTTTAAGTTATGTAACTTGTATTTTCAAGTTTTCTTTTATAGAGATCTTGATTATTTTTTTAATCCTAAAAATGAGTGTTTCTTCCAATCTTAAAGATATGGCGTCGTTTAAGAAGGTTTTGGAATTAAATGGTACTTGATTTATGATAGTCATTTTGTTCATATGGTAGTGTGCACCCCTGGAGGGAAGGAAAAACTTTGATGCTTGTTGTTGTTGTCGTTGAGAGTGATGAACTGTCTATTTTGTACAACAACGACGACGACAACAACCGAGCCTTATTCCACTAAGTGGGATCGGCTACATGGATCAAATTACGCCTTAGTGTTCTACCATAAACCATATTTTGTACATTGGAAATAAATAAAAATACTGTTTTCCCACTCTTTATTTTTATGTAAGCTGTTATTAAGTGGGTATCATTCACAGGACCTGAGAAAGATCACATCTATCTACACTTGAATCATCTACCCCCAGATGTGCTCAAGGAGAGACTTCCTGGTATCTCTGAAACTGCTGCTATTTTTGCTGGTGTGGATGTTACAAAGGAACCCATTCCTGTTTTGCCAACTGTGCATTATAACATGGGTGGCATTCCCACAAATCATCATGGAGAGGTATCAAGTTTAAACATGCACTCTGAAGTAAAGCTTCCAATTGAAAAAAAAAATATAAAGTAATGAAGCAAATAAGAACAAAAACCTAGTATGATTAATCACACCATCTGTGCAAGATAAATTTTCTTATATCAAAACGTTCACTGCTATTGATCATTTGATGAATTAGTGCTTTACGCTTACTTTTTACTCATCTCTATTGCACTGCACAGCTCTGACATGCATAATATATGAGCAAACATCAGCAATAGTAATTTTTTGGGTTTGTTTTCAAACCAAAATAGTCATTTCATTTTGCAGTTGCACACTGGCACCCCTATATGAATAATATGGAGCTAAACTAGATTGAATTTGTTTATACGATCATCGAATATTATTTAATATTACTCTACAAACAAATTTACCATGATGACAAGACATGGGCACATTTTGGATTTTAACTAGAAAAGAATTTTGTGTCAGTAAGCTGCAAATATAAGTTGGTGGTAGTGTCAGTTACTGCCCCAAATTTACAGCATCATTGGAAATGGATGTTCTCTGTAATCATACACATCACATCACAAATAGCAAAAATATGACTAGTTTTTTGGATTAATTGGTTGGAAGTTTTATCCTGTAATGTTTCAGTAAACGCAGAAATTGCAATCTTGTTCTTTATATACTTTTTTTTCATTTTTCATTGGGAAAAAACAAAAAAAAACTATGAACTAATGTGCATCGTTATGCAGGTGGTTACCATTAAAGGAGACGATCCAGATGCATTAGTTCCTGGATTGATGGCTGCTGGGGAAGCAGCCTGTGCATCAGTTCATGGTGCCAACAGACTTGGTGCAAATTCACTTTTGGATATTGTTGTTTTCGGTAGAGCTTGTGCAAATAGAGTTGCAGAAATTCATAAGCCAGGCAAGATTCTTTCCAGTTAATGAAATGGACTGTTACCACTGAAATTAGTGCGATAAAAATGCTTCTATTATCCATGTTATAGGAGAGAAACAAAAGCCTTTAGAGAAGGATGCTGGCCAGAAAACGATTGCATGGCTGGACAAATTGAGAAATTCAAATGGTTCATTGCCTACTTCAAAAATTCGGTTGAATATGCAAAAAGTAATGCAAAGTAATGCTGCTGTATTCCGTACACAAGAAACATTAGAAGAAGGTAATCTATTTTTTGCCAATATTACTTTACTTTGCAACCATGTGCTTTTCTGTTACTAGGTGTGTGTTTGTTTTACCTTTGCTGATTTGTAACAGGTTGTCAATTAATTGATAAAACGTGGGAGAGTTTCCATGATGTCAAGGTTGAAGACAGAAGTTTGATATGGTAAATCCCTTTTAACAATTGTTGAATGTCCCTAATATTTGAAGGAATCTGCTTGTTCATTTTAAAAGTGTATTGGCATTAATATGTATATTTACAGGAACTCCGACTTGATCGAGACTATTGAGTTGGAAAATCTTTTGATAAATGCCTGCGTCACAATGCACTCTGCAGAAGCTAGGAAAGAGAGTAGAGGAGCTCATGCCCGTGAGGACTTCACGGTTAGTTTTTACTGCCCCTTAATGTGCAAATTTCATACCTTTTATTCGAACAAGGTTATTGAATATGCTGTGTTGATGCTACAGACAAGAGATGATGAGAAGTGGATGAAACACACTTTGGGGTAAGTCATGTTCAAATAATACAGTTACTACTTTTCAAGTTTGCCTATTATAAATTTCCTTTTTTTTAATGACAAATATTGGTATAGTTAGTATTATCCTGGGTGTGGAGATCGAACCTTTGACTTTGTTATCACTCCACTCCTTAACTCCTCCATTCCAACCACCAAGCTAACTTTATATCCTCTTCCTTTTACAAAAGTAGTCACTTAAGTGTTGTGCTGAAATTGAGTTGCTTATTTCTAGCGAGAAAATTGACCCCTTTAGGTCCTGGTTTTGTTTGATTGAATGGAATATGGAAGTAGGAATGAAATGATAATGAATGTTCTCATAACTATTTTTCGTTTGGTGTAGATAGATGAAATGGTTACTCTTACCAGGTTTTTTATTTTAAGATTAAATAGTTATGGTTTGACCCAATTTTGTGCCAACCAATGTTTTGGCTGGTCTCAGAGGAGCCTGAATTGGTGCAGGTTGTAACTAAAAAACACAACTTTGAAGCTGAAATAATGGATTGGGGAAATGGAATATGGATTCTCATTTTATTATATTTTTGATAGAATAACTATTCTCAAAATTGTAAGAATGCTCATACCCTTAGAAATGCTCATTCCAAGTTTCCATCTGCAATCATCTACCAAACATGGAAGGAAATGGCCTATTCCCTTTCCCTCTCCCTTTCCCTCTCCCTTCCATCTTACCAAGCATGAGCTTTAGTGTATGTAAGCCTATTGCTTCTCAAGTTACTGTGCTAATGAAGAAAAGCATATTGACATTGTCTGATGATGCTATAAAGTTAAAACTCAGCCATGGCATGTCCTGGGAAACGAATAGTCAGAATAAAGATAATATTTCGATATTGCTGTGAAGGATGTGTTAGATATTGTTACAAAAGTTAAAACACTAATATTTACTTATCTGCTACTGTTTAATCCAGAAGTATGGAAATAAGGTAACAAATCTTGTTATGGAAGGAAATATGAAAACCTATCCTAAGAAATAATCTAAGTTGCACTGAATTATTCCGAGATATAATCGAGATCACATAAGATATTTCTCATATTTTTCTATCAAGATCACATTCAGTGATTTGGTCCGTCCAACCACTCCTTGCTTGAATTTATTCAGTAAGAGACATGAGTCTTTGTGTAGTTCTTGCTTTCTGCAGTTTTCTAGTTATCACCACCGAATTTTCAAGTGGTGTGATGAAATCATGAAACACAAGTCCCCGTGAGCTTAGCTTAGTTGGTAAGGACAATGCATAATATATGCAAGGTCCGGGGTTCGAACCCTGGACACCACCAAAAAAAAAAAAAAATCATGAAACACAAGTTCTTTGTTTGGCAAATTACCAATATTGTTTCTGCAATTTGACACTGATACTTTACTCAATGACAATGTAAGGGTTTATCCCTAAACCCTTTGTAACAGTTGAATGCGCAAAAATATGAACGGAGAAAATCTCTCTTTGTATTGGTTGGTGTCTTTTGATCCATGTTAGGCGACTCCACTTAGAGGGATAAGGTTTGGTTGTTGTTTTATTGACTTCAATGAAATAGTACAAGATAATTGCTTAAGCAAATGGGGGAAAAGGCAACTTATGGAACTAGTCCATTTGGAGAGGAATGGTAGTACTACTACTGATATCAGAAGCAGTGGTTGAGAAGAAATTTCAGAGGGAGAAGTCAGAGCATCATCATAATTCTTCACACCCATTTTCCTAAACTCCATTATGATATAACTTTGCCCTCATTTCCTTGCTGATGTGGTCTGCCTCTTGTGACTTGTTTACTTGTCCTTGCAATTCACTTTTCATATCACTAGTATATCATAACAGATGATGGCTGATTTGGACCTATAAGCAAATGTTGAAAAGCTTAGCTCCATCATTTGGCGAGAGGGAGATACTTCGTTTGTATTTCCCACAATAAGCTTGATATACATTTCAGCAGCCAATTATTATAAATATGCTTACAGGTCTTCAATAAGCTTGACCCATATAGGCTTTGATTCAACATAAAGAAGCCAACTGTTCCAATCATTAAGATGGTTAATCTGTTGTGGTGTTAACACAAAAAACATGAATTTGACTGAGGTGTTTCAATGACTCAATTGATGAGATAATAGTTGTGCAAGTTGAATGTATTAGCTGAGCTTTTGTGTGTTAATTTGCAGATTCTGGGAGAACGAGAAGGTCCGATTGGATTACAGGCCTGTGCATTTGAATACATTGGATGATGAGGTTGAATCATTCCCTCCTAAGGCTCGTGTGTATTAATGTGATATAGTTACTTATCGACGGCTCGGGCATATTGTTTCCACTTGTGCACAAGTGGGAAAAGACACAATAAAATGTCTTAGATATATGATTTTGATTTGATGATAATTGTTGCATTCGTCATCAATGTTAACGAATGTTCATAGCATCTTCAAATAATACTCTGTCTTTGCAGCAGAGAATAATAGCAAAACAATTTTTTCATCGGTTTGTATGTTGGTAAATTGTTACTTGTAGTTATTTTACACTGTATGTTCAGGATTGATTCGTCTCATTTCAAGTGGGATCGATGTTTTTTTCCACAACCAAAATAGAAGTTACCAATTGAAAAGGTTGAAAAAGAATCGGAACAAAATAACACAAATATGGGGACAATTATTCATGCCAAATAGATTTAAGATCACTGGCGATGTATTACCCAACTTCTAGATAAAGTTGTGTTTCTTCATTGTGTACCCGTTTTTCAGATGTAATCATAGTAAACACATCTTCAGCAGATAGTAAACTCATCTTCCGCAGTATTGTCTTGAATTGAAATAGTGTCATCTAAATTAATCTCATTCCTACCTTGAAATAATTTGACCAGTATTTTATATAATGAATGGCATTAAGATTTAGTTTCAAATTAATCAGCTCAAAATTCAGTGGTTAGTATCGAATGGAATTGAATTCACAAACTTGGTTGTAAGGCACGTGTCACTTACATTAGATATATATCTTGCTTAGACTCATATCTTTGACCATCAGATAGTCCCTCAAACTCTGCAAACAAGTTGATTTTGCTTTAAAGCGGAAGCTATCATCTTGAAAATTTACAAAAGGAGTGTTATTAACTGCATGTGGTATATCACCACGACAATAATCTCATCGGCAGGATTTGAATCCAAATTAATCAGCTCAAAATTGGAGGGATTAGTATAAATTGAATTCAAAAACTTGGTTGCAATGATCATGTTACCTCATTAGGCATATCTTTCTCAAGCTCAACATGTTCGTGACTATCGAATACTCCCTCAAACTTTGCATACGTAACAAGGTACAGTTGGCTACTTTGGCTATTCAATTTGAAATAATGTGTTCGGCATTTTTTTGTCATATGTTCCTCTCAATTAAAAATTAAGAGAAATTATTAACTGTTGGAACTTGTGTTGGGGGTCTGCTGCAATAACTTGACCAAGAAGATGATGAAGATGACTATGATGAAGTGTGCACATAAATTCCAAAGATTTGTTGTATATCTTGATTGTTGGGAAGATGCTGATGTACTTGAAACCTGAAAAGATTAATGGTTATGCATGCAAACTCAAAGCGTATGGGGTTGCCATACTAACCTTTAGGTTCGATTCGCCCCCACCAATAACTGTATATTGGATGCAATAAGGAATGACACGCGAATCCCCTTCAGGATACTATGAGTTCCTTGACGTGTATTGCACAACCACACCAAGCGTATCTCCTAACAGTATTTTACAGATTTATGGTTCCAGCAATTCACTCATGCATTAGAGAATTGATGGATGATTTAGAGTAAGAGAATGAGGGAGAACTATGTTGTTAATGCAACAAAATTCTGTCCAAAGTTGTGTGTTGTTGTTCTTTCTCTCTATTCAACTAATGCCCAAATGCCAAACATTTATAGTGCATTATATGACTCTTCACATGAGAGAAGACACCACTTTGACTTGAAACAATGTTATGGTTCATTAAACATCCCTTTGTCAAAGGTTATAATCATATACACTTGAATCAATGCAAATGTTCATTAAGCACCCTTTTGCCAAAGGTTATAATCATATACATTTGAATCAATGCAAATGTTCATTAAGCATCTCTTTGCGAAAAGTTCCAATGTATATGAATGATTCCCATGAAGAGTTACAACTTTTGATTTAAAGTGATTCCATTATTTTGGAAATCACCAACATTAACTGCGTTGAAATTTGGTTAGATATACATATTTGTATGCAAAAGTCATTCAAAATTTAAATTTATTTTAAAATAAATTAATATAAACATGGCACGAGATTGAATAATAGAATGATGGATCAAACTCAACCAAACTATTCTTATACAAATTGGAGTGTTCACCTAAAACTAATCTTATACAAATAAGAGACAATAAAAAATGAATATTTCTTATTTAAACATGCATTTGTCACGTCACATACTCATTATATATCACTTTGAAAGTACATATCGATAGGTTTTCCTCTTTCGAAGGAGAAAAAAAGAACGAGTAAACACTATAACAAATAGCGAATGAAATTAAAGTACGGAGAATTTTTAGTGAACTTATGGAAGGAAAAAGAGAAAATTTCTTCTTATATCATATACCCACCTATTTTTGCATGAATTGGCTATAAATTATTCCTTGTGTTGTTCATTTCTATAATCATCTGAGCGAAAAAAACCAAAAGTGTTTAACCATTTTTATTTGAGATTGTAATAACAATTTTTGTATTGTCATTGATTTACAAAGAATATTCTTGTTGTTCCATGGTTATTATCATTATAATGTGGGAAAAGTATGATCCTGGGATAATCATCCGTTGGAACAAGGTCAACTCTATTATTTGGTGCAAAATTTCGGCAGCATCTTAAAGTGGATTCCCTACTGTAGTATTGATTATTAAATCGGTAACCTCATAATACTTATACATAATAATTGTCCATTTTATCACTCAAGAGTAAAAATTTAAAACCAAGAAGGAAAAACTAAACGACGATGACTATTAAAAAGAAACTCTAACTGCAAATACATGTGTTTATTGCATAAACCACTACATTAAACAAGAAAAACCTAAGCATTGGCGCTGCTCTGGTGCCTAGATTTTTCCTTCTCTTTCACCTCGCTTCCCTGCGTCTTGTCATAATCTTCATGCACAAAAACAAACAAGTCTTCATTAGGCTCGATAATTAATTTCCTCTACAAAAGTAAAGAAGTTTAAACTTTTGGTGGAAAATGACGGTGGAAAATGTTTTAAACTTCGGTGTAAAGAAGTTTTACATCTTACGATCATTAGACTACATGTATGTATCATTTATTCAATTCAATAAATCTAAAAACTAAAATATATTGTTTATAGGAGAAGTAGATCATTAAAATGTTTGACTTTAATTGTGAGTTTGCTGTAAGATTTTGACAAAAAAATCAGAAATAAAAAATAAAAAAAATAAAAAAACAAGCTAATGGTCCATGTATGATCATAAGCAAATTAATTAATTATAACCTGGGTGATTTTCATGGACGGACTTGTCTTTCTGAAGGGATTGGTTTCCACTATATATCCCTCCAAATCCTTCATCATCAGATCTCGTAGCATACCCCTCTCCAAAGGAATGAGACATCACATCCCTTCACAATATTGTATATATTAACCCGTATCAGAACACATAGAAATTGAAAGAAAAAAAAATTAAAAGTAAAATTAATTACAAAAACATAGAAATGATCATATGAATCAATAAGTTGGCTACTTCGATTAAATTAAAAATAACACATCAGTTAATTTATTTATCGTTGATGCCTAGCACAAATAGTTCGTGTATAAGTGTTGTAAATCATGATAGCAAATTTGATTTTTTTTATCAAGTAGTCTTTGTAGAATTTCATCTCTAAACTCATTTAAGTGGGGATAACCCAACTCCCTTGGATATTATATATATACAATATTTCTATCAACTAAATAGAATATCTCTATCAACTAAGATATAACTCAAATTTGATTCTTATTCAAGACAAAAAAAAAAATTAATTAATCAAAATTGAAGATTTTATTTTTGAATAGAGAAATGGAAGAAGCTAAAAACAAACACGATAAATCATTCCCTAATAGGATAGTAAACAGATAAATCAATCACATGAAGATTATAAGTTACGTGATTTGAGCTCACTCATGTTCAGTAGTTTCCTTTTTCTCACTACTAGGCTTTTGTTGAGCCTTGTCCATCTTATGTGCAGAATCAGCTTTGGAGCAAAATTTAACGGTGGAAGTTTCCCGACAAAGGTTTGAAGATAGTGAACGTGGAAATGAAGCTTGTGGAGAGGTTAAAACAGTCTTTATTGTGTGAAGCATCTTTTTTTTCTATGTTAAGATGTTGCAAACTTATAGCTAGAGTCAGATCAGTGGGACTCCTACAATATCGCTAAGGAAACAACAGAGGTTAATTAGGATCTGTAATAATACAACTACATATTGACATCTTATTCCACGGGTCACTTGTTAACATGCTTAGGACAATCTAGTACATGTTCATGCGACTCGTGTCCTTCTCATAAAACCGTGCGTGTCACACATCAAGGCTATTGAACATAAAATAATAGGTAATCGAATAATGCTAACAACGTTCTCTTTTAATATTGGTACTCTAATCGAATGAAATTTAAACGTCTTATACTTTAAAAATAAGTCTTATATAAACGGTGTGACCAGGGGCGGAGCCACCACCTAGCGAATCCGGACACTCGCTCGGGCTCAATCAATACTTTCTTTATAGGCTAAAATATGGTTTTAGTCCCTGCAAATATGCCTCGTTTTGGTTTTAGTCCCTGCAAAAAAAAAGTTTTGTTTTTGGTCCCTGCAAAATTTTTTGTTTTTGAAAATAGTCCCTGACCCCATTTTTGTGATGATTTGCATACGTGTCACATGATGAGTGAACCCATTTTGTAGTTTTTGGTCCCTGCAAAATATTTTGTTTTTTAAAAAGGTCCCTGCAAAATTTTTTGTTTTTGAAAATAGTCCCTGTAGGGACTATTTTCAAAAACAAAAAATTTTGCAGGGACCAAAAACAATTTTTTTTTTTGCAGGGACTAAAATCAAAACGAGGCATATTTGCAGGGACTAAAACCATATTTTAGCCTTCTTTATATTTGGCTTAACCCAATAGTCATTAATCCACTTAAAAACAAAAATTTGGAAGTAGGTATGACCCTATAAATGGTAAGACCCACAATGAATTCATTCAATAAACAAAATAAGTGTTTGAGAGAGTGTTGCTTGTTAACAATTCTTTTCTATTTATTTATTCATTCAATTCAACCTTGAAGGCACATTTATGCTTGTGCTGGAACAACCCAACCATTGCCACGTACTTGTCTTGAAGGGATGAGATTAAAGTTTAGTGCCGGTGGGTCTCTAAATATAAAACCAATTGAGTCTAGTGCACTCCATCTCCTACTTTTCCCCTCTCCGGTATCTCACAGTTTTGTTGATACCGAATCAAACATTTGTGTTCCATCAGTCATGTACGGACACTTCTAATTTCTTTTCTACCCCAAAATAACTAAACTGTGCATAAATTTAATCTTGAATATCTTTAATTATTTATTAGTAAAAAAAAATTGTAAAAGTTGATATTTTGAAGATATTCACCGAAATAAATTTAACTACATTTTATATGCTATCATTTTTGTATATATTAGACGAAAAAATGACCAAAATATTTTGTATAAATAGTACACAAAATCAAATAATGTCGGTCATTTTGAGATCAAGGAAGTAATATTTATTCAACACCAATTCTTCTCTATCTCTATTTTTAACGTATCATCTCACATCAAAAACATCACACTATTTTTCCTCTCTCAAAATATATAGTTTGTATATATGGATGTCCAAATCACATTTTTCTTTACCATAATGTCTCCCCTTCCACACTAGTTCCATTTTTACTTGCGCTGCATATGCAGTTTAGCAGTGGATCAGTAGATATCCACTAAGATAAATACCGTTGTTATGTTAAGCGTTCGCAAAATATTTCCATTAATTTAAAAAATCTAAATTAATATTTAACTGACACAGTTGAAATTAAACAACATAAGTGCGGAAAAAAGTTATAATCTACTTTATATCTAATCCTAAGGTACATTTGCTAACTTAATTCCTTAACCTAATTCTAAACCTAATGGCGCCACTAATCCATAATAAATGCTAACCTACGTGTAGTTAACCTTATTGTTAGACATAGGAAGAAATTCAAATTTTTTCCCTCCAAACTCTTCCAATCCCCCAAGTGCACAATCCCATGCTGTAATAAATTATGTGTTATTCCCTATACACAACAACTACCCATGCAGTTTCAGCATTTCTACGTATCAGTTTTGTGTATATATACTACATTATGGCTCAGCTTTATTCATATCACAAATCTCTCAAGTAAGTCTGCTCTCGAAAGAGAATACTCAAGTTTCGTTCCAGCTGCAATGGAATACGACATGGTGCGCAATACTGCATCTGCTCTCGAAAGCTTGACAACTTCTTTGATATTTTATTACTTTAGTTAGTTGTTTCCATGGTTACTCCAAACGCTCCATGGTTTTATTTTTCATACCATAACATTGTTCTTTTGTTTTTGTTTTTGTTGTGTGCAGCCAATATTGATTGGTTAAACCTTTTTGACGATGACAGCCTCCTTAAAGTTGCTCGGCTTAAATGGCATACATTCACCATTAAGTTTAATCCAAAACAGTTAAACAGGTATACATCTTATGAATTGATGATGTTTTTATATTCAGTAACAATTGTTTGGAGCAAAACCGTCAGACACTAATTTTGTTATTTGTGATTTGCATAAGAATGTCGTGATTCTTCCCACTCTTTTGGTCACACATTAGGGAGTGAGTTAAGAAGGTTTGCTATTCTCAATGATCCTGCGCACAACCAATTTGAGGTGTTGGTTGAGAAGAAAGGCGAGTACATGTGCTTCTCTCATGGATGACTTGAATTAAATACTGCATATAAATTGACACATGGTGCTTCTGTTACGATGATTAACGTTCAGCCAACTAGGTGGGTTATTCAGGTGAAGGACCGTTACGGTGACGAAATTAAGTATCCAAGACATTCACCTCCATTGTTCATGCAGCTGAACCAAGATCTCTTTCCACCTCAAATTGGTTCAAAATTCATTATTAACTGCTCAATTCCTTACAAGCATGACGAAAGTGTTGGATTTCTGAGAATTTGGAGAATTGGAATGAAAAAGAGCCATAAGGCTTTGATTGAGAAAGATTACAGAGAAATATTTGATCAAAAGATATTGAGAGTACAGTAGTTGAGACTTATTTATAGAACTAACTCCTAACTAATTTGCTTGCTCTCCAAGCTATCTAGATAACTTGCTCTCCAAGTTATCTTCTCACTATATTCTAATAGTCCCCCTCAAACTCAAAGTGGGAATTTTACCAATTTGAGTTTGAAATACAAGGAAAGTACAATGATTATTCATACTAGATTAACTAAGAAAACTAGGAGTAAACTAAGTAAAATAAAATTGGTAGAAAATGATAAGCAAGCCCAGAATGTAGTCCAACAAAGTGATCAGGCCCATGTCCAAATGAGGACTCCCAATTCTAAGGAGAAGAATCTGGACACACCAGTTTTCTTCCTTGGAGTATTGTAACTGCTGAAGCGTGCTGCAAAATAGCTGGTACCAAACATGCTTTTCAATAAGCGCTTTTCCAAAAACACTTCTCCACCACGCGTTTGTAAGGAAAAGACTCTGAACATAACCAGCACATATTATACCAAACCAGTTCTTCAAAAAAACACTTTTGCAGAATCTGATTCAAAACAACTTCTTCAATCAGTCACTCAATAAGTGCCTTTGCAAAGCAACTTATTTCGAAACGCGCTTCTGGAATGCACTTTCTTCAAACAGAAAAGCTTGTTGTAAATGTGATTCCAAACATGTAAAACTCAAAACGTGATTCTTGAAACAGAGGAAAATTGCAATTACGGAAGCAATTTGCAATTTATGGAAGCAATTTGCAATTTATGGAAGCAATTTTGCAATTTACAGAAGCAACAAGATGCAAAATTACGGAAGAAGAAGAAGCGAGATTCTGTAATGGCGTGTATTTATTTGAATGAAGACAAAACTTTCTTGCCTCGATCCCTCGGTATCCACCACAACCGGAAACGAATTTGACGGAGAATTGCGAAAACAGAGAAAACCGAACACGAGCCAACACTTCCATCGGGATCGAAAATCAATGGAGAATAACCATCACCACCGGCGAACCAAGGCAGTGCTGAAATTACAATTCTGAAAATGTTAACAAACTTCATGAAAAGATTAATTAGAGCCTTGGAGAAATTATCACCGCAGAATTGATTTACGATGACGAAACTGAAAACAGCGGAAGGATCTCGAAATCTCTGTGGTTCTTGATCTTCCGTAACAATCTTTGTTGAATTCGCTACAGATTCAAATACGAAATCGAACGAATTAGAAGAATCACTTGCATTCAATACTGATGATGCAGAAACAGGATCATTCAAAACACATGAGATGTCACCAATCTTGATGCTGCAACCTTCAATCGGTGGTGCAACAGATTCGATCGGCTTGATAGGAACAATTTCTGAATTAAAACTGCCAAAATTGAAAGAAACAGCTTCGGATGATAAAACTGCAGATTCTTGCGGTGATTTCCGAAGTGGCGGTAATGGCGAAAACTTCTTTTCAGCCTTTGATATCTTCCATAGATGACAAACAATGGAGTATGTCATTAGAAACGACGGAGGATCGAAAAGAACGGTAAAAATTTCCGATGCGGCAGCGGAAGAAAAAAGATATCTCGAAGATCGCAACTGAGGCGAATGGTATCGCTCTGATACCATGTTGGATTTCTGAGAATTTGGAGAATTGGAATGAAAAAGAGCCATAAGGCTTTGATTGAGAAAGATTACAGAGAAATATTTGATCAAAAGATATTGAGAGTACAATAGTTGAGGCTTATTTATAGAACTAACTCCTAACTAACTTGCTTGCTCTCCAAGCTATCTAGATAACTTGCTCTCCTAGTTATCTTCTCTATATTCTAATAGAAAGGAACTTCATATTTCGTGTGCAGCCAAGTTGTTGGATCTGGCCGATGTTAACAGTGGGTTTTTGGTAATGAACTGCATATAAATATTGAAGTTTTTTAGTTAAATATAATTGATTCTATCAGACTGATCAACGTACATCTTATATATTTTTTTTGTATTTGTTTTATGTCTCAGACATTTTCATACCATTGATTCATGGAGTCCATTATACCAAGACCCTATTCGAGTTTTATCAGACCAATGATACATGTCATATTTGGAAGTGCACCAATACCTTTGTTGATCAAAAAGACAAACAGTACAGGATAGGCGGTGGATGGCAACAATATGCACGTGCTAGGGGACTGGCTGTTGGTTCAGGATAATGATTGGGGCACCGAGTGGTGGAAACAATTTATTATTATATCACTTTAAAATTTTGATCAAATTTTAAGCTTTGTCTTAGGGTGTGTTTGGGAAGAGGGTTTAGGAGGGGAAGGGAGGGGAGGGCTTACATTTCTTTTTTAATGTAAAGACATTATAAAATGATTTTTAAAAAATTGAATTAACAACATGATAAATGATCATATAATACTTCAAAAACACTTAATTTATCTTAAAAAGACATTTTACATTGTTCGTAATTTAAAAAATAAAAGTGAGCCCTCCCCTCCCTTCCCCTCCTAAACCCTCTTCCCAAACACACCCTTAGTATCCAGTTTATCGGTGTGAAGTACTCTAATTTATTTTCTGCTTGGTTGTTCTTTGTGGCATTTGCTAAGGATATCTTTTTTGGGAATGTCTATTCACTATAATTTTGATTACCAACTGGTCTAACATCAGTTTAATTTTTTGTTTCAAATTATATATTTTCATGGATTTTATTTGTTGGAATTTTTTTTTTCTTGAGAGAATTTGTTGGAAAAGTTTTATTATGCCAAGTCTATTACTAATTGGTCTAAGAGGTATCAGTCTCATGTTAGTGATATTGGACAGTTTTACATCACACATTTTTATTACCAATGGCATAATAGAGAATGGAATAAACTTGGTAATTGTCCAAGGCATTCACGTTTAAAATGTTGGGAGTAATTTTAGAACATTGTAACTTTTTGTTTATGCCAAATCCTTTACAAATGGTCTAAGAGATAAAGGATACCTTAGTTGGTAATTTTAAAATAAATTGCAAGTTCATGATGCTAAGTATATTACTAATGATGTAAAAGATGTCGTCTGTCTCATGTTAGTGATATTGGACAATTTTTGTTGCCCACTTTTTTTATTAATAATGGTATGAGACATAATGGAATAAGTACTTGGTAATTGTCTAATAGGCTTCATCTTTAGAATGTTGGAGAATTTTGAAAATTTTTGAAAATTTTGTTTACGCCAAAAAAGTTACTAATAATCTAACAAATTGATGGTAATTTTAAAAGAACAAGTAGTTGGTAATTTTAAAATGGGTTATGTTACAAGACACCTTCATAAAAAGTAGTGTGGTGTCTTTTATCAAGTCACACCTCAAGGTGTGATTTTCACTTTTTTAGTTATAACTTTGATAAAAGACACCTTCATAAAAAGTAGTTGGTGTCTTTTAACAAATGCTCATAGAGTAACTTGATAAAAGACACCTTCACAAAAGGTGTCTTCTATCATAACCCTTTTAAAATTACCTGCACTGTTAAATTTTTTGAAAATATTGTAATACACACTTGGAAGAGGGCACCATAAAATCAATATCGATTTGCATACGGAGTTGGCCATGAGTGAGAATAAAATAGCTATTTGGTAGGATATATGTGTAATTAATGATAACCAGTTCCCAGTGGTTTGGACATATAAATGGTGGAAAACACAAACTACATTGAGCACCGTAGTGATGTGGCTTACATTAATGTTTAACTGTCTCATTAAATATCTAATGTTGTCTTTCCAATGATCTACTTGGAACTATCTCGGCTTTAGTTGCAGATGCCAAAAAAAATTTCTCATGCCTTAATTGAAGGATAGGTCATAACAGGCAACAACATTGGAGATAAGGTGTACATACCTCGACTATCATTAGAACGATCAGATCCAAGAATTCCATTCAAATTTCAACACAGACAATTTCCTATATTTGTATGTTTTGCGATGACTATTAACAAAAGTCAGGGACAATCACTCAAAAAAGTTGGCATATATCTTCCACAACCGGTTTTCTCGCATGGACAACTTTATGTCGCCATATCGAGAGTTACTTCAAGTGATGGTCTAAAAATCTTGCTATTGGATGAAGATAGTATGTGCATTGATACTACGTCTAATGTCGTGTTTAAAGAAGTTTTCCGTAATTTATAGTATGCTAAAATCTCATATGTATTTATGCACCAAAGTAAATGCAATGAACACCTTAATATATTAATGACATGTTTAAATTTGCTTTTGCCTACTACATCTTCAATTTCTATGACCCGTGCGGCAGCACGGGTGAATAGTCTAGTATATTTCAATGATACAAATTGGAATGCGACAATTATTCTATTTGAGAAAAATCTAGGCCTAACGAGCTTACTTAACGGACTAAAAAGTAGTTACAAATGTTACTATTTGCTATCTATTTCTTACATTCCCCCTCAAGCTAATAAAGAAATTTCAATCATTCTTTTACAAGTAAGTTGGTTGAATAGTTCTATTGATAAACTCTTTGTTAACACACCAGCTGATACCCAAAAGAAATTTAGATAGCAGTTATCAATCCACTATTTAGCTTCTCTTTGATGAAATGTCGATTTCTTTCAATATATTTTATCTTGTCATGCAAATTTGTTCATGAAAGAAAAACTCATAGTAAAATAATAATATAATGTATCAAATGAGAATCTAATAGAGTACATCCGAAAAAGTTGTCATAAAGTTTATTTCAACAACTTTGAAAGAAGCTCATTTAACGGTGTTTTTCTTTGTCGAAAAAGGTAGAGTAAGAATATTTGTATAACCATTTTATGACAATTTTGAGACAAACTTTATATTTTCTCTTTTTATTGATCAAAAACAGCAGAGGGAAAAAAAGAAAGAGAAAAAAAATAAAACAATGAAAAGATAACAAGGGGGAGAGAAAATAAAAATGAGAGAAAAAGTTATCTAAAAATTGTACAAATATCATTTCTAATAAAATAACTAACTTTTTGTTTAAAGAACTTTTTCTCAATATTGCTTGGGAGCAGATGACAAGTTGAAAAGAAAAAAAGAAAACAGGTCAAACGAACTCTTAAACTCGTGTAGCACGATCAAGATCTTTCATGTTGAAAAAAATATGAGAAAAAATAATGTGAAAATTTAAATTCTTAAAAGATATAAAGAGTTTAAATTTAGAAGAAACTAAATCCTTAAAATAAACTTCCCCCATCGTTATTATAAGAAAAATCAATTTTTTAGGTTGATATGAATGATGTATTTGGTCTATATTATTGACCAAATACGTCATTTATTAAATAAACCTATAAAAATGAATTTTTGCATATAATAGTGATCGGATAGAGTATAAGGCATGTGTCCCGTGAGCTTAACTCGGTTGGTAAGGACAATGCATAATATATGCAAGGTCTGGAGCTCGAACCCCGGACACCACAAGAAGAAAAAAAAAGAGGATAAGGCATGTCAATTAGGGGTGTTTGCAATGCGGTTTGGTTCGATTTTCAAGCTAAAAGTTATCCGAACTGCAAGATACATAAATATGCGGTTTTGGATAGCCAACTAATACATCAATTAGATTAAACTCTTTTTTGATAATCAACATGAGTTTTTAGAGAAGTTGACTATATATTGTACCATATTTCAATTCTAGTTTATAATAATAATACATTTAAATATGCAAAAAATTAAGAGGCATAATGTGCAAAAAAAATTAGTTTATAATA
This sequence comes from Medicago sativa, assembly GCF_051527215.1. Classification (NCBI taxonomy): domain Eukaryota; kingdom Viridiplantae; phylum Streptophyta; class Magnoliopsida; order Fabales; family Fabaceae; genus Medicago; species Medicago sativa. The sequence goes on from NC_140753.1 coordinate 11,021,462, forward strand.
ATACATTACTAAAAAAAAATACATTACTAAAAAAGTTAACAAATTTTTATTTTAATTCAAAGTACTAAAATATAATATAATAATAAATAATATTATTCATATTTACTTAAATAGACCGATCTAATATGCCTAAGAGGTTTTTTAAATAGCTTATGACTTGACTTTTTAAGCTAAATAAACTTCTAAAAAAGTATAGGCCTTCTCTGTTTTAAAAAAGTCTGGTCATACCTACCGCATCAAACTAACAAATTTGTAGCTGTACCCACCAAACCACTATAACAATACCATTTTACCAAAGTATCCTTTTATATCGTTTAAAAGGGGACATATAATAATCGATGAAAATTGATGTTGATACATTGCATAAGGCTGTGGCACATATGTAAAAGACGGTTTTGCCCCCTCGACAGTTAACTGCCGAGGAATTCAAAATCTGGCTGCAGTTAACTGCCGAGGATTTCCTCGGTAGTTAACTGCCGAGAAAATATGTTTCATCAGATGAAACAGTCACCTGCTCCCCCTACACATTATTTTCTCATCAACTTCCATAAACTTCATCCAATCCCCCCTAAATCTTAAAAAAAAAATTTTATCAAATATTGCTCCAAAATGATTCAAGCATCAAACATAGGATGTATCAACACACTTTTGACGTAAAAAAACAGGTATTGTGCATTTTTTCGGTTGATTTTTTGGTTATGTAATGGGTTTCTACGTCAGTTACGTAGAACCCTGTCATGGGGAATCTCGGTAGTTTACTGCCGAGGAAAACCTCGGTACCTTACTGCCGAGGAATACTTGGGAAAAATTTCCACAACGAAAAAATGGCAGCTACTGCCATTTTTTCAAAAAAATTTTCTTTGTTTTTTTCTTTGTTTTTTTTATTTTAGTTCATTATGGCATTGATGTTTATGCATTAGTTAGTTGTTAATTTATATTTTTGTGTTGTTTAATTATAGTAATGGTCGAGAACGCGGAAGATGTTCCGGGAGAGACAAAACGAAATTTTGTCCAAATTTCCGGAGATGTCAAACCGCCTAAGGTTGAAGCCAAACCAAACATTGATGGAGCTTCCGTCCATGTTGAAGCTTCTAAATATGTTAGCCCCGATGTCCTCCCACTTCAAGCCCACGAAGCTGACACGACTAGGTTTTTTTCTGACGACGTTAAGTTTCAAGATAGAGAAGAATTGCTTGGGTGGGTACGTTGTCAAGCAAATAAGACAGGATTTACAATTGTTACACAAAGATTAAGCTTGATCCATCCAATGTTGCGCCTAGTGTGTGAAAGGAATGGAGCTCACAAAGTGCCTAAAAAAAACCGAAGCATGCGACAACAGGCTCAAGAAAATGCGGGTGTTTGTTCATGATTAGTGGATATCAAAGTACGCAAACAAAGGAATGGGGATTGAACATTCTTAATGGAGTTCACAACCATGCGATGGAGCCGGCTTTAGAAGGACACATTCTTGCCGGTAGATTAAAGGAGGACGACAAGAAGATTGTACGTGACTTGACCAAGAGCAAGATGCTTCCAAGAAATATTTTGATACACTTGAAGAACAAAAGACCACATTGCATGACAAATGTGAAGCAAGTGTACAATGAACGTCAAAAAATGTGGAAGGCAAATAGAGGTGACAAGAAGCTGTTGCAATATTTAATCTCGAAGTTGGAGGAGCACAACTATACTTATTACTCAAGAACACGTATTGAAAGTACTACAATCGAAGATATCTTTTGGGCTCATCCAACATCCGTTAAGTTGTTTAACAATTTTCCAACGGTTTTGGTTATGGACTCCACCTACAAAACCAACATGTATAAGATGCCAATGTTTGAGGTAGTTGGGGTAACTTCGATCGATTTGACATATTCGGTTGGGTTTGGATTCTTGATGCATGAGAAAGAGGAAAACTTTGTTTGGGTTTTAAAAATGTTGCGTAAACTTCTTACGTCAAAGATGAATATGCCTAAGGTGATTGTTACCGACAGGGATGGGTCTTTGATGAAAGCGGTTGGAATTGTTTTCCCGGAAAGTTATGCAATGAATTATTACTTTCATGTGCAAGCAAATGTTAAACAAAGGTGCGTCTTAGATTGTAAATATCCTTTGGGAAAAAAGGATGGGAAAGAGGTGAGTAATCGCGATGTTGTCAAGAAGATCATGAGGGCATGGAAAGCTATGGTTGAATCGCCCACTCAAGAGTTATATGCAAATGCATTAGTGGAGTTCCAAGATGCTTGTAGTGATTTCCCACCTTTCCTAGCCTATGCCATGACCACCTTGAATGAAGTGAAGGAGAAAATAGTGAGGGCATGGACAGACTGTGTGTTGCATCTTGGTTGTAGATCCACCAATAGGGTAGAATCGGCTTATGCTTTGGTGAAGAAATATTTGGACAATAGTGTGGGTGATTTGGGTACTTGTTGGGAGAAAATACATGACATGTTGTTGCTTCAATTCACTGCAATACAAACAACCTTTGGTCAGAGCGTTACCGTGTTGGAACATAGATTCAAAGATGTCACTTTGTACTCCGGCTTAGGTGGTCATGTGTCTAGATATGCTTTGGACAACATTGCTATGGAAGAGTCACGTTGTAGGGAAACATTGTGCATGGACAAGGAAATTTGTGGTTGTGTTCAAAGGACATCTTACGACCTACCATGTGCATGCGAAATTGCTACTGAACTCCGTGAACAAAAGCCAATTTTATTGGATGAGATACACCACCATTGGCAAAGGTTACGCATGGGCGAAGAAAGTAATGAAGTTGGTTTTTCTGTCGATGATGAGTTGAAGGGTATTGTAGAACGTCTCAAGAAACTCCCTTTCCAAATGAAGCTTGAAGTCAAAGAGGCTTTGCGGCAATTGGCATTTCCTGAAACCACCATGATGTCTCCACCACCACAAAAAGCAACAACCAAGGTAGCCAAGAAAAAAGTGGCCATTGCGAGGTCTAAAGGAAAAATTACATCGACTAGTCGGATCCCTTCTTCTTAGGAGGTTGTTGATTCTCAAAATTCGGAAAGTCAACCGTCGCCATCACCAACAACATCACCACTACCTCCATCATCTACGGAGTGGCACAATCACAAGAAACAAGATGCCGTGACTTGGGAAGATGGGTATTTGGATCAACATGAGTTGTTCCGAAAGCTCATGGCTATTGAAAATGGAAACAAACCGCCGAAACCACAAAAGGAGTCAAACAAAGCGGCGCCTATTTTGTTGGACACTTCCGAAAAACCAAAGCAACAATTTGAAGTTATTGCGGAAGATGAGGAAGATTTTATGTCACTTGATCTTCTCCAATCACTTGGCCTTTAACGAGTGATTTTTTTGTCGGTGTTAGTCCTTTTTTTTGTAGAAATTACACCGACGTATATTTTGGGGTCCAAATTGTAATGCCAATTTTTTGTGGCCAATATATAAGTAACATTATGTAATTTATATTGATATATATGATAATATGACTTTTATTTACTTGAAACTAGTGCAATACTTATTTATAGCTTATTAATTTTTACGCATTTGATTTATTCGTTATTACATTCCATTTAATTTTGTTCTAATCTATGATTATTTTGTTAAAGCTTTTGTCAAGTGAAACATGTCTGAGGTTGCAAGAATTGAAGGGCGTGTTAGGTACTCCGCGTTTAAAAAGATGGTTAAGGTTATGATAACGCCGACGAACCGTCTTGATGATTTGAAGACACAACTTAACACTTATTTTGAGCATCTTGGTGAAAATCAATATACACGTCACTTGTCTGCTCTAATGCCATGCATAGACCTAGGAGAAGATAGAGATGAATTCGCATGGAAAACGGCAAGATATATGCCTTGGCTTATTAAAGAGGATAGCGACGTCGGATTTATGTTTCGGAATATGGTGGAAAATGATATATTATATATGTATGTTCGTTCCATATGCAATTGTGATGAATGTAAGTAAGGAGTTAATTTAATGATGTGTAATGAGTTGTAATGTGTTGTTTAATTATAGACACTTTGTACCGTTTTGATGAATTTTAAACTTTTGTGTAGTTTGAACCAAATATCGGTTTGATTTAATTATCGACAATTGTAAAAGATATTGTATTTTTCTTGTTCATGATCGAGTTTCAATGTTGTATGATTTGTATTGCCTTTGGAAATGCTCTGGTTTAATTACAGGTAAAAACTGGTCAAAAAATGGCTTGGAAGTGATTAGCATTTATGCAGAACCTGCTGCCTGCATTAATGTTTTCCTCGGCAGTTAACTGCAGCTGGATTTTGAATTCCTCGACAGTTAACTGCCGAGGAGGCAAAACCGTCTTTTACATGTGTGTCACAGCCTTATGCAATGTGTCAAGAGCAATTTTCATAATCGATACCTACCTACCGTTAAACATGTCGCGCCAAACATTACACGTCACCCAATCTACCCGTCACACAAAAAGGTTGAAACTAACTTATATTATATCGTTCAACCGCTTCTAGAATTTCACACGTTTTTGGTGCTTCAATCCTCCTTCAATTTCCGATACTGTCCTTCTCCTACATCTCTATTACGTTGATCGATACCGGAATTGTATAGATCCGATGGAGATCTACACGCCGATGGTGATTGCATTATTCATGTATGCCGATGGTGATTGCATTATTCATGTATGCTGTTCTTTTTTTTATACAGATCTGAATCTTCTAGTCTCAGATTTACGGTGGATGGGTGTGATCTTCACTTTCGATTCGGTATCTGGAACACTTCATAGAGAAGTACATGTTCCGTCAGAAATCAAGGCGGTCGAGGTGATTTTTTGCAGGTATGACGATCAATCGTCGTGCAGATCTCAAATCCAGTTCTGAATTATTGCGTTGATGCTATCACCTTTGTTGTTGTGAAGTTTGATCAAATACAAATATGTAGCAGATTGCAGATATTGTAATTATGTATATGAGAGGGAAATATAATTGGATGTAGGATGTATCTTCAGGATTTATGTACCTTAATGCGCTGAGCGTGTTGAGGATTGAATTCTGAGAGTGATCTTGTCATCCGACCTTTGCCATGTCAGGTGCGCTTGCTTGGCAGGTCAAAAATAATAATAAAAAAACAATTATTGGTTTTTGAGAGAGATCGCACAGGGTTTTTACCCGGGATCTTCTCTCGTGCGTGGTGTTGCCTTGCCTTGTTCCTTTTCCTTATTCCTCTTTATTATTTCGCTCTACTCTCCATAGCATAAGACGTATTCATCGAAGGAATTCTCTTACTCGGTAAAAAGGTATTGTCTAATCAATTTTCGGTCTAAACTGGTTTCAGTTCTCAAATACTAGTTGATAGTCGATGCAATAAACTGGTTATTATAATCTCTATTATATATATTTGCGTTATTTTTTTTCTAAAGTACACATGTCACCTCTCTATTCTAAGAATCATTTAATGTGATATCATTTAATGTTATATATGCTTAATTAGTTGGTAAGCGAAAATTAGTAGCCTAAAATTAGTTTAAAAATTTATTGTTTTGTTATTGAATAATTATAGTTAGTAGTCAAATTTCTAAATTATTTCTCAATACATCAGTTAAAATTTTATATCGAATGATATTTTAACATGTGTCATTATTATGTTGTTGAGCCAATTATATCGCATCATTGTTACATCTTATTTTTTGGTTTTTTAGTGCTTCAAATTTTGTTTATACTTTTTTTATATTCCAAATTTTGTTTTTCCAAAAAAAGGTATGAAATGATCAATCTTTAATTTTATTTGGTCAACAAAGTTTAACTACGCAAAATGTATTTTTTTTACTCTACCACGAACAATTTTATTACCTTAACTGAAGAGTTGATTATTTGCCGCACTCATTTTCGCTAATCATGTATGAATTTGTCTATCTTTTAAAAAAAGGATTAATTTGTCTAATCATGGAAATTTCTAAGCTACGATATGATTCATGTAATCGAAAGTATTAATTTGCCTTTATTAAGAAGATTCTAAGCCAATGTAATATTTATGTACCTGAAAAAGTGATGATACAACAACTTTCTAATTGACTAAAGGTGTTAATCACGTCATTAAAAAGAGTTTCTCCAATGGTGGTTTAACATGTGTCAATTTTGTTTTGTTGAACCAATCATATTGCTTGATTTTGGTTTTATTGTGTCATATATTTTTTTTCTTCATATTGCTTCAAATAATATTATATTTAAGCTCTTAGACTATATATATCAGATGTTTTATTCGACTCTTTCATCTGCTTTCTTCTTTCTTCATCTTACTGCAACCACATATCAGCTTCTTATGTTTGTTTTGCTTCATGTTGTGCTTGATTCTTAAGTCCATATATTTCTTTCTCTCTTATATTCTTCTTTCTTCATCTTACTGCAACCACATATCAGCTTCTTATGTTTGTTTTGCTTCATGTTGTGCTTGATTCTTAAGTCCATATATTTCTTTCTCTCTTATATTTTCGTTCAATTTTTTGTGTGTATTGAATCAATTTATTTTGCCTTTTTTCAGATGTTCAATTATTTCATGTGAAGAAAGACTATAAATGATTGATGCGAGTGACGTGAAATTGACACTGTTTTTCAAGAATTTAAGCAAGATTTGAATGTATGTCATATATACATCGTTTCTTATTATGAAATTCGTGAAAATTTATTATTCATTTCATTGATAAAGTCTTTTATTGTTATTGCACTATCTTTTTACAATATACAAATATATGTAGAAGGCTCATACATTCAAAAATAAGGAATGCATTTCAATTTGAAATTTCTACCTAAGGCATGTGTTAAAGGATTTGAATAATATTTATTTTTTCTCGCATCTGTTCTTCTAATTTTCTGACTTCCGTTTTTTTTTTCAAAGCATTATAATAAATTGCATATTAAGGACTGATTTAACTTCTCTCAAACATCCTAACAAGACCGACTGACATGACATGTTTTAGGACCCTGCGAATGTCGTTATTCTCTAATAATAAAATATATGAATTAATTTCGTCCAAAATATATATGATTTAAAACACTCATTATGAATAATTTTTTTTTTTAACAAATCAAAATGGAATATATTGCTCAAAAGAGAGTGAATCACCCCGCACAAGGTGTGCTAAAGTGATGAAACACCCAAAGTCTGTTACAAACCACAATCACCTAACAAGAAAGTCACCATCTAAAAAAGAAATACAAAGAATAATTACATGACACCCATACAAAGTAGTGGGTATCTCCACCAATCATGAAAACCAAACGCAATAGGTACCAGATGCGAAGAAAGCCACAAAAAGGAAGTTTGCTTCACTTTATCAACAATACTAGAAGGATCAAATACCGCATTTTTGAAGACACAGTTGTTTCTTTCCTTCCAAATTACCCAACAACAAGCCAACCAAATGACCTTAAGATAATAATGAGTACATTGTGGTAAGCCTGCCAAATGAATAAAGTGAACATAAAGGTCTGTAACTCATTATGAATAATTAAATGTCGCTTAGCTCAGTCTGTTGGGACAATGCATAAAATATGCAAGGTCCAGGGTCCAAACCCCGGCCACTACCATCCAGGGTTCAAACCCCGCCCACTACCAAAAAAAAAGAAGAACTACCAAAAAAAAATAAAAAAATGTCACAAGCATTTTCTTAATTACAATTATGCACATTTAATAAATGCTAAAACACTCTTATTTAACTATTTTTTTATTCTATCATTAAAAATCTCAATTAATAAATGCTAAAAAGTCAGAATCGTTTAATAGTTTATTGTCATTCAAGAAAAATAAAAAACTTACTCTACTCAGTTAGCAAATTCTTTTTTAAGGGAGTGAGCCAATTTTTTTTAATGTTTTAATATATTCATTTTAAAATTAACTTTATATTGTAAATTTTGAATCTCTATCTCTATTATAAACATTTGCCTTAATTTTTTTGAAAAGTACACATGGCATCTTCAAATTTCTCATCTCATTTAATTTTTTTTATCAACCAATCAAAATGGATCATGACTCATTTATTTTTTATTAGCCAATCAAAATGGATCATGACTCATTTATTTTTCATTAGCCAATCAAAATTGATCATGACATGATTTTTTTCTTATATATAGACAAATTGTTTTTCATTATTTTCATCTACCTCTTCCTCTCATAAAAAAAAAACCACTTTCAACCACATTATCTTTTCTTTTATTTGTTTATTTCCTATTTTTTTTATTGTTTGATTAACATTTCTTATTCTTATGTTACTTTTTATTGTGATTTTGTGTGTGTGAAGAATATTGTGATTTCTTATTCAAAATTGGTGTTTATATGTTCTTTGTCTTTTACCGGATTCTTATTTTGGACTTGGAAGCCAATCAAGAGAAAAGAAGAAATGCATCACATATCAATTAAAATATATATGAAGTATTTATTTTTATGTAGTATTTGTTTTTGGAAATGATGTTTATCAATTTTATTGATTGTTGATATTTTATTGTTATAAAGCTATGATCAAGGTCATGTATAACATAAAGTTTTTACCTTTTTCCAAACATCATGCCTTGAACTTGAGGAATCCATGTTTCGTATATCAATATACCTATGTTGGAACATAGTACCTAAAAAACTAAGCAAGTAGCAAATCTATAACCTTCATTTTTTTTTTTTAGATAAATGAGGATATGGAAGGTCAAATCGAAAACACACTAACTCATGGATATGGGAGCATATGAGAGAAAGAGGAAATACCACAGGGAGACCAAAACTTAGACTAACATTGACACCTTTAACTAACTTAATCAATATTATCATTGGATTAAAATCAATCAATGGCTAAAATTTGGCATCAAATTAACTTTGACACTTTAATGTCATTTAATCCTAACCCATTTTTATATATTGATTGAGGGTATTTATTTGATAAAAAAAAGTATGTCACTATTCCCTACTTCAAAAAAACTAATGTGATTTTTTGTTTGCAAGGCTAGGAAATGAAAAAAAAATGACTACAATCTCAAGAAGGTTCATATTGCATCAGCAACAAGCATATCCCAAAGGCCTGGCGAAAGAAAAGCGTGAACGAAATGGTGAATATCAAAAGAAGTGCAAAACATTAATTAATAGCTAATGTGATTTTCTTACTTCAAAAAAAAAAAAAACCAATGTGATTTTCCTTAAAAAAAGCCAATGTGATTTAGCAAGATTAAATTTTCATTTTTAATTACTTCTTTTTTGTTATTATTACTTACTCATATTAATGTAGTAATTTTTAATTTTTATGAACATTCAAAATCAAATCGAGAATGAGAAGATTTTCACGTGCCAAAGCAATTGTCCTTTTTTACGGTGTAAATTTTATAATTTTATAATTGCAATGGTACCTATGCAAATCTTTTTTCATTTTTAATTTCACTAAGATAGTAAAAAAAACGATGTTAACCCTTTACAGCCGATTAAGGATCCATTTCCTAAAAAAACAAATACCCATATATTACCAAAAAAAAAAATTGTGAAGAAAAAAATATTTATGAGTTGATTATTGTTTGTATAATATTACCAAGTTTACTCTGCTAAAAAAACAAAAATTTACCAAAAATGGTAACAATCACGTTTGGATTGAATCTGTGTGAGACACACCAAAATATAAAGTTTTTTTAATTGTTTTTCTTAAAAAAAAAATTGCTAGATGCAAATTTCACTATTGTAAACAAATAAAAAAATAGCTTCATTTTTTTCAATTAAATCTCTAGATTAAATTAGGAAAGTGTCTAAATGATTTTTTTAAAAAATTCGGTATCTGACCCATGACCGATTAATTCTGGTAACCATTCTCATATCCGCTAGAGGGGGCCATTTAAAGGCAAATCAAACTCTGTACAGGCTAGCCTACTCAAATTTGCATAAGAGGATTCAAATTTGATACCTTGAGATGATCACATTTCAAGGTGTAAAGCATACACCAATGGTTCGACAAAATTGTTTAAAAATGATATTTAGAAAGAAATATACTTGAACATGTCTTTTTAAGAAACTAAGAATAAGGTTCTTGCTAAATTGTGCCTTGAAGACACGGGCTAAGAAGGTAAAATTATAATTAAAAAAATTAAATTTGTATTGAAAAATAAAATTTTGAACTTTCAAACTAAAAAATACACAACTTCCAAGATTTCATTAATGTGTTTAATTTCTTTATTTGTACTATAAGGACATCTCTATTATATACAAATGTCTTCCTAAAAATCAAAAGTACACATTGCATCTTCATATTCTAAAGACCATTAAAGTCTAATTCACCTCATCTAAAAATCGAAAGTACACATTGCATCTTCATATTCTAAAGACCGTTAAAGTCTAATTCACCTCATAAAAAAGTTTACACATGTGATTTATTTGACAAGACAATGTGTCTATGTAAACATGCATTAATATTTTTATTAATTACCTTATTTATAAGCAGAAAGCTGTAAAAGTCTTATAATGACAAAAGAATAATTGAATTTTTTATCACTTATTAATCATGTTTCAAAGGCAACCATCAAATTATCATCATTGTTTGATTTCTCAACCAATCAAATGTAGTCATGTACTCTTTGCCTTAACTTTCTACCAATTAGAGTAACTAAATCATCATAGGTTTCAATCATACACGAATTTGTTAACAAGTTGTGTGTGTGTGTGTGTGTGTGTGTGTGTGTGTGTGTGTGTGTGTGTGTGTGTGTAGGTACAACAAATATAACTTACTAACAAGCAAAATCTTCAACTTTCATCTAGCATGTTGACGTGACATTTTTTATTGGGCTTTAATTTTTCCTTTTTTTTTTTTCGTTTCTCAAACATGAAACATATCATTGATGTCATTACAAGGACCATTGAATTGCTTCTGAAATGCAAGGACCAATGAGTACGAGTATATGATATAACATAACAAGTATGTGTAACATCGCAGTTTAAGTATTAAGAATTTAAAACCTTTTCAACTCAAATGGAGTTTTACTTTAAGATTTGAACTTAAAACATCATAAAAATGACTTTGAATAACTTTATTTAGAAGAAAGATTTACAAAATATTTACATTTACATAAAAGACACCTTTTAAAATATAGCGGATAATGAGACCCTAAACTAGACTCTACTGTGATCCGGCCTCTGATGATACTTTGAAAATTACTTATACCTGATAAATAGAAATAAACATGGGTGAGAGTATGAGTGTATGTCATTGCAAGGACCTTTGAATTGCTTATAAAATTGATTTAATTCAAATTATTTTTGGTCAATTTGTTTGATAAAAAAAACGGATCCTAAAAATATGTCAGATTATATGGTTGATTTAATTATAATGTTACGAACAGTATCATTTTTTTTTCTACAAAAGATGCAAAATCATCTTAGCATTTAATGAAATATCAATTATCTAATTGAATGTATTTATTGATTTTCCTTGATTGTGTTTTTCCGATGATGTTAGAGGTTCTTGGTACAAACTCGGATGAAGAAGAAAAAAATTTATTTTGTTTTGAGAAAGAAATAAAAATTAATCTAACAACTAATTATTAAATTTGCCATTAAAAAAGCCTTTGTTAAATAGGATATCTTTTTTCTTAATTAAATACATTAAATATATAACTTTTAACCTATGATGATCAATAAAATCTCATGTCTTTCATTTTAAATAGTATTCTAGACATTTTTTAAATTAAAAATAGAAAATAATTGATATTTTAAGGATCGTTTCTAATAACTATTCTTAAGATAAAATTTTATGGAGAAAAAACAAAAAAAAAAAAACTAGAAGACGTAAACCTAATCTGATAAAAAATTAGGGACATAAATTGAATCCAAGAAAAGAGCTAACATGAACTAAGTTGTATAATCACATTAGGTTAAAAACAACCACATTAATTGACACTACATCTTCGTCAAAATCCTTAAGACATAAGATATATGGATCATCTCATTTATATGTTTCTCTTCATCTACTGATGCATTCAATATGGAACTTTAACTCACATATGACACATTAACATCACTCTATTTAGTGTGATTTAATGGATGAAGCTTTATGTTCATTTCTTTCATGAGTAAAGAGAAAGTAAATTAGGAAATGAAAGATGATAAAAAAAAATCTAAACATGAGAAAAATGATAATGAATATCTCCACAATCAAAAGAATACATCATAGAGTTCAGAGCTATGAGGAAGCCTACAATGAATTGGATCATTACATTTGTCTAAGAGAAACCTCACAAATGAGATTGACACCACATTTTTATCTAAAATCTTTAGATACATGTATATGAGTCATTTCACTTCTATGTTATTCATCATCTACTCTTCCATCTAATGTAAAATTTTAACTCTCTCTCTCTCTCTCTCTCTCTCTCTCTCTCTCCAATGTGCGACTATGTGTCCATAATTATGTGACATACTACATAGTCAAACAAGGTCACACGGAGGCACAACATGGTCAAAAAGGTGGATTGATGTAATTTAATGGATTGGGGTTTATGTTCCTATCTTTCATGAGAATAGAGATAGAAAAATTAAAAAAAGAAAGAAGATCATGAAAAATAAATTTCAGATTAAGAGATATGATAGTGGTAAAAAAAATAAGAATTGTGTGTTTTGTCCATAAGGTTATAACAAATAGAGTGATTTTATAGTAATTTTATCGGTTTATTGAAGGAGTTTGAGATATTTGGGTAATTAATTTACCAAAAAATTAAACTCAATTAAAAATATGCCACAACATTTAAAAATGTTCAATAAAGATGTATTTTGTTAACTCAACATAACACGTCAACGTTTTTCTATCGTGAAATCCCAACGAAGACCAAAACTGAAGGAAGTTGAAATAATAGAGATTGATATTATAAAATATTGCATGAAAGCGAACAACATCAAAAAACTTCAATTTAATATAAAAATTATACAAACAACGTTGAAAAAACGAACGAAATAATTCATCAAAATGTTTAGAGTTTCAAGGCCGCCAACAATGAGTTAGATCATCACAAAGCACACAACTGAGATTGACACCACATCATCACCCAAAACTTTAAAATATTATGTATATTGGTCATCTCACTTATATGTTTTTCAAGATCTACTTGCATCTATTGTGGAACTTTAAGTCACAATTGACACTTTAACATATCTCCCATAAGTGTGAGACTCTTGCGTATGAGGTCTGGTGACATAGCCAAATAAGGTCAACCAGAGGCACAACATGGTAAAAAATGTGGGTTGATAGTGGTTTGATGGATGGAGGTTTATGATCATCTTTCATAAAAAAAGAGAAAGAAAATTAGAAAAAGAAAGAATATAAAAAAGAAATTTAAAGATAATAGAAATGATAAGGGAAAAAAGTAGTGTGTGTTTTGTCCATTGAAGTGTTAGGAATAGAGCGAGTTACTGATAATTTTATGGGACAGTTGAAGGAGTTGAAGATTTATCAGTAATTATTTCACCCAAAAAGAGAATCAATTAAAAAAATATCACATCATTTTTAAATGTCTGATAAATATGTAATTTGTTAATTTAACATAACACGTCTACATTTTTCTATTACTAGATCCCACCAAAAACCAAAAGTGAAGGTATTTAAAATAGTGGAGATTGGATAATTTTTTTCTTTCATGAAAGTGAACATTGAAAAACTTATATTTAATATAACAAAATTAAACTAATGAAATCCAAAAACTAAAAAAATAGTTCATCATAGTGTTTGGAGTTTTGAGTGAGCTTATAATGGATTGATCATCACATTTAACTAACAGAAACCCCAAAAATGAGATTGACACTACATCTTCACCAAAACCTGAAAGACATTATATATATTGGTCATCTCACATTCATGTTTCTCAATATATACTTTTGCTTTGAATGTAGAAGTTTAACTCACACATGACACATAAACATATCACTATTATGTGTGAGACAATCCGTATTTCTGATCTGGCGAGAGAGCCAAAAAAGATCAAAGGCATAACATGTTAAAAAATGTGGGTTGGTAGTGGTTTTATAGAGAAATATTTTTGTTCCTTTCTTTCATGAGAAAAAAGAAAGTATATTAGAAAAAGAAAGAAGACGAAAAAGGAATTTGAACATGAGAGAAATGAAAAGAGAAACAAGTAAGGAGTTATTGTTTTTCTCTAAGAGTATAAAGTATATAACGAGTTACTGGTACTTTTATACATTATTGAAGGAGATAAGAATTAATGTTCAATTAATTTACCAAAATATTAGACTCATAAAAAAAATGCCACGACAATTTAAAATGTCTAATAAACATGTATGTATTTTTTATGTCAGCAAGATACATCTACATTTTACTATTGTCAGATCTTATCAAAGATCAAAAGTGAATGAATCAAATATAACAGAGGTTGAATAATTTTTTGACATTTGAAAACTAAAATTTAAGATAAAAAATTAAACAAAACGACATTCAAAAACTAACAAATAAAATTATCACAACGTTGGAACTTCTGTGAGAGTCTGAGTTGAGTTGTATGATCACATTAGGCTAGGGTGTTCGCGGTGCAGTTTGGTTCGGTTTTGAGGCTAAAAGTCATCTGAACCGCAAGATAAAAAAGCATGTGGTTTGGTTTGGTTCGGTTGGCTTTTAAAGCACAATCCGAACCAAACCAAACCAAACAAATACGGTTTGAGTTGGATCGGTTGGTGCGGTTTTTTTGAGACAATACAATTTTTTGTTTACAACATTAAAATCGAGTTAAAAAGGTAACACAATATATTTTCAGCAAGGTTCCGACAATGTTTTTAATTTCATTCCACATTAAATTTTCATTTTCACCAAACAACATAAACCAAATTAAAAATGTGGACAAAAATTAATTCTATTATGTAAAAAATGTAAAATACTTATATTTTATCATTCTCTAAAAGTTCAAGTAGAACATAAATACATTTTTGAAATAAAAAAGCAAAGAAGAAACTTAACAAGAGAAAAAATATGTCATTTATAAAAGTTTTCATTGAGTTTCTATGAGTATTGGTCTAGGTGACATAGATTTTAATTAGTGTTTTTATTATGTTGCAGTTTGGTTTGGTTTGGTTCGGTTGGTAAAATGAAAACCGCAAACCAAACCAAACCATGTGGTTGAGTAAAAAAGTGATCCGAATACATCCAAATCAAATGCAGTTTTTTGCAGTTTCGGTTTGGATTGGTTCTGTTTGTGGTTTTTGTATTGGATTGGTTCAGTTTTGAACACCCTTACATTAGGCTAAGAGCAATCACACGAGTGTGATTAACATCAAACCTTCATCCAAAGTCTCAAGGCATTACAACATGGATCATATTATTTATATGTTGTTCACATCTACTCTTGCATACAATATAAAATTTTAACTTACACTTAACACATTAACATCTCTCCATTAAGTTTCAGATTCTCCGTGTTCGTGATCCACCACCTAGAACACTCCCTCTCCCCTACAACATTGAACCAGGATATCATACCACAGTTGAACTTTTTGGTGGAGCCAACAATAATGTGGATCAACACATCGGAGAAAGGGCAACAACACAGTGAAAATGAGACTACAGTTTCATCCAAAACGTTAAGGCTTAAGTATGAGTTTTTCACTCTTTTGATGTTCAACCTGCACTCTTTCATCTAATGTTGAACTTTAACGGACTTCTGCTACATCACAATATTATCTCCCTTAAGTTTGACGGAATTCTAGCCCGTGCTTGGCACGGGTGTCCATGCTAGTTATGATTTAATTTAACATAGATTTAATCAAATTTTTGTTAATATTTATGGCAGTAATTGCGTCATGGAGATGATTTCGTGCTATATAATTATCATCAAAGCTGGGATAAATAAGTGTTGAATTATAATAAAATAGATTTGATATTCTTTAATCTCATTTGAAGTATTGAATTGGATAGAGAATTATTGAGTTAGATTATTTATGTACATTCTGTAGCTATGTTCTGTTGTATACCTTTGGAGATATTGAACTTGTTTCATGTCTCTATTCACTCAACTTGATTCAAAACTGGAGATGGTAAACGAGTTATTCATCATCATCTGTCGGCATTTATGATGTGTAATGATAGATCATTTGCCAAGAATTTTAAAGCATCTACTGTCAAGAATTGTGCTTTGTAAATACTTCAATCTTATTGGATTCTTGGATTTGCTGGATGCTGTTCATTTACAAATTAACAACAACCAATACTAATTTGGGGGTTGTGGTTGCATCGAGAGAACATGAAGCAACATCAACAGTTGAATAAAATGTGTTGTTGATTTAAGAAGTTTCCGTTCATGCTCTTCCTCTTCATTATCAAGGTGAAGATGACTAAAGTTCCTTTGCCCATGTTAACAATGTAATATATCCTAGTATCTTATTTCTTTGGCAATGCAATCCTTTAACAGTAGTTAAGTTATATAGCTAAACGACATTGTTTCCTAGTTTCCACAATGGTTCAGTAGTGCATTTTTATATGTTTCATTAAATCTTTATATGTTTCATTAGTTTCCACGTTGTTTAAGGAAACGACGTGGAAACTAGGAAATAATTTTGATTAAGGATAATTTTGAACTGGAAAGTATGTTTTAGAATTCATTATTAGTTCTAGTATGGCTTTTTAGTGAATGTTTGGATTAAGGATAATTTTGATTTTGATAAATTTATGGAGGCAGTGTATTTTGTAGATGCTCCAAAATGGACTTTATATGAATTGTTAGTCATCCGTGACTATCTCAAGCTGTACTTTATAGTTTTTTATGTTACACGGATATGCTGAAGTAGTGGCAAACATAACTTCATTCATTTCTTGTCCAAAAAAAAAAAAACTTTATTCATTTGTTGCCACCACTATTTGAAGTTCTTAACTCCTTTTTACTTGCATTAGAGAAGAGCTTTTTGGGGCCTTTGGCCCTCTTTTGTACCAAAAAAAAAAAAAGAGAAGAGCTTTTTGAAAGAATTTAAATTTCATCTGGGCATGTTTTCCCATCTTTTTTGAAAAACTGAACTTTTACAAAAGCTCCGGGTGCTGAACGGATAATTTTTATGTAAATATACCATATAATTTTTTTTTCATGTATAATAATGCAAAAACAAACCCTTTTCACATAATAATAGTTAGTGGTTCTCACCAATCATCATTCTGTTGATGCCTCAAGGCTATAAACTGATGCAACTTTGTTCAGGATGTAATATTGATAATCGCATAAGTGTACCTAGTTGAAATGTGATTGAGTTGGTTTAGGGGAATGAAAATTTCCTGATATCTTGACTGGTTTGATACATAATTATTTTTGACCTCATCTCCATGAAAGATTTGTAGCTCAACTCGGTAGAGCACTCAGAGTTATATCCTATTGGAATCTTTGAGAGGCGATGGTTCGAATCCATCCTGATTTGCAATCAAGAGCATATGGTAAAGAATAAATGACGTAGTTCTGGAAAATTTGTATGCAGAATATGTGTGAATGTAATATTGAGATTGACTATGGAAGATTTTTAAGTTGCATGGGAGGTGTTTGGCATTCACAATGCTTCGTCTGTGATGCTTGCCATCTGCCAATAACTGATTGTGAGATCAGAATTTCTTTTTCTATGCTGTTTGCTCGACAAAACTGAGTTTAATCAAAACTAGTTGAAACTTTATTCAGAAAATCGTAAGTTAATGTCGTCGAATTATTTATGTTGTTTCTTAGTTTATCACAATATGATTATGAATAATATTATTTATGTTGTTTCTTAGTCTATCCCAATATGATTATGAATAATACTTTGACATCCATTCTTTCCATTTCGGTTTTCCACTTCTAGCAATAGTCCTTACCATAAGTCCTGCTTTAGGGAGAAGCATCACCAAAGATGCGATGTTTGCAAGAATTTTGTAAGTATCTCGGCAGGAGTCTTTAACTTGCATTTGTCATTAGAGTTAGTCATTTTACTATCAAAGTTTCCTCTTATCATGGACATGCATTTGAAATTTCGATACAATGTACATATGCTTTGGCTAGTAATGATATTGAGCTGTTCTCATTTATCAGAAAGGTCAGAATTCAGAACAATACTCATATGTTCTGCTGAACTGTTTTTGAGTCTTTATGACAAATTATGGGTCAGCTATTTATGACAAATATCACAAGTGTATAAGTGAAAACATCACAAGTCATTGGGTTGAAGATGTGATGCTCATTTTCCCCCTTATTGGAGAAAAAAACTAGGTCTTTCTTTATAGATGAAAAAAATTTCAGGCAATAATTCAATATGTTGTGTATGGTGAATGACAATTTTTTATTCATACATTATTAAAGATCCCTGTTAATTCAGCTGGCTTCATTGAGTTTAGAGTTCATCATTTCTGGATACAAAAATACTATCGAACACATGAGCTCGACAGCATTCCTCGATGTTGTAGCTGCGAAAGAATGGAGGTCAGTTATACTTATATCATCCCCCAAAACATTCCATCCTGTTGTTACTAATTAAGAAAGAGTTTTTGTCTTTTCATATCTTTTGCTTGACGCTAGTGGAAAGCTATGTTTTGAGTGCCTAGACTCAGCAATTATGGACGGTCATGAATGCCAACCTCTCTACCTTGAAATACTATAATTTTATGAAGGTTTAAATATGAAAGCGGAGCAGCAAGTTCCTATGCACTAAATGAGGCCATGGAGGATGTATATGTCAAACTTTCATTTGCAGAGTACTGTTACTTCCTTCCCTCCTGTCTTTCTGTTATCCTAACTTAGAGTTGCTACTTTGCTTTACTATCGAATGTAGGGTCATCACCGTTTACCTGAAACTAGAGGATTCTGCTTGTCAGAAAAACAAACTGTAACCACCGTAAGGATTGGCTGCTTCCAAATTCGAGTCTTTACACACTTTTAATTATGATATAAAAGATGCGTGTATTATTAACAGTTTTATATATTTAATGTGATGCCAGATTTTAAGAAAACCAAGTATAGGGAGTCGCAGACATGGTAACCAAGCCTTATAGACTGACCCGTGGATGTGAAGTGACTTGTTTTGTATGGCCTTCCTAGGTTACCATATAACATCTACTTTCACAATCTAGCGCTTGCAAATGACATTCACTGTATATAATTCAAGAACTTTATGTTTATAGGTTGTTAACAGGATCAAGGACTTTACCTGTTGATGGGAGGTACAGAACTAATTACAAGGTAATCCGTATTTGTTTGGAATGTCTGATTTGGTATTTGATTGGTTGTAAGACGAGATTATCCCAGTAAGCTTCACAATTTATTGCCAAGTGATATGGAGAGCATTCCTTGTAGGATATAACTTGTACAAAGACCTTGAGTCGGCTAGCCCCACTCAAGAAATATTCCTTGTAGAAAGACCTGGAAAGTTTACGGGGAGAGCACCTTTTGTTTTTTTTTTTTTTCCTTTCAGATGTTAGTAGTTAATTGGTAGATTAGTTTTTTCTCATTTGTCCGGGTGTACCCGCTTAACAAAGATCTCAACCTATTAAGGACCTCCATTGGAGGAAGAAAAAAGTGGGTTTCTATTAGTCGTCGGCTAATATATAATGATTATCTCTCTCTCTTGCAACTAATGGGTTCCATGATTACAATAGGAAAGAAAGTAAATAAAAGTTGGTCACACCATCTCAAATTCATGCGATTCTTTCTTTTTTTCAATTTTTTTATTTATATTTTTAAATGCAAATGTTAAAGTACATAGTAGTGGATTTATTTAAAGACTATTTTTAGATTAGTATCATTGAAGTCATTGGATCCTTAATAGGTACTTTTTTAAAAAAATTATTAATAAATGACGTGTACATAGACTCTTTTTAGTTTACTACCATTGAGCATCTCCAATAGTGAGTCATTTACTTGATAAAGACTTCAACCTATCAAGTACCCTCATCGGAGGAAGAAAAAATTGGGTACCTATTAGTTACCGGCAACTAATAGCCTCTTAACTTCAAAGAGGAAATTTTCTTTATGTGGGAGAATTGTAATTGTTTTTACTATCTTAATTTGGCGTTGTGTGATAAGGCTAGTTCATGTGGTAAAACCATGGTTTTTTTTTGGAATTGTTCAATACATCTATACTATTTTTGACAATTATACCTAGAGGGATGAAATTTCTATCAACAAGATCAAATAAAAACCGACAATATCGAACAACAACCAACAAGATCGAACTGAGATCAAAACATAGCAACGTCGTGAATGATGCAAAACACAACAACAATGATCAACCATGAATCCAAGTTATATCGATGAAGAAAGTTAAGTAGTTGGGTGTTGATGTTTGGTCTTACATATTTGGGGAATGATCACGACTATGTTTTAATATTAATAAAAGGGCCCATCTCTCGAGAGAAAAGTCCATGATGTATTCGTCCAACAGGTAATTCGTCTATTAGGGGTTTCTGGTTACCCCTTGTTAATATATACTTTTTTTAGATTCCAACTCTGTAATTTGGAGATTCTTTGGTTTTAGGCCTTTATGAATTTTGATTGTACAAAATCGACGATATGGTAGAGGTTAAACCAAAATTTGCCCAAACCACAGGGAGCAAAAATACCTTAAATCTTGAAATTTAATACCATGAAAATCCAAAACCAAAAGTCTTCAAATTAGAGGGTTGAAATCTATTTTTTTACAAGGAGTAAATGAGAAACTGCTAATACTATAGGGGATAAACATATATTAACCCTTAATAAAATTATTGAAAACGACATAGAAAATGAGTATTAGATTTTTAAACGAGAGGATGGTTACTTTATAAAAAAATAAAAGTATTAAAAAACGTGCTGATGAAAAAAAAGTATTTATCCATAAAAGAATAAGAGCTCGTTTGTTACAGATTAAAATAAAAGTGATTTTGACATAAAATAATTTAGAGATTATGAGCCCGTTTGTTATAGCTTTTTTAAGAAAAAAATCACTTATTTTAAAATAATAATCACTTTTAAGAGTATTGTATCCGTTTGTTACAGATTTAAAAAAAAAAAATCAAAATCTAAAAATAATCTAAAAACAGTTTCAAATGAGAAGCTGTTAGGAGCAGCTTAAAATAAAATAGATTTTTTTTAGAAAAGAGAGAAAATATAATTTAAAAGATTGAACTAATTTTGTAACAAAAAATCCCTTTTATATAGTTGTATCAAACAAACTAGATTATTTGTTTTAAAAAAGTGATTTTTATTACAGTAAACAAACGTAAAATAGATTCTGATTTTTCATATAATCTCTAAAATATAATCTCTAAATTGTTTTATATCAAAATCACTTTTATTTTAACCCGTAACAAACAGGCCCTATATTTTAGAGATTTTTTGAAAAATCAGAATCTAGTTTGCCGTAATAAAAATCACTTTTTCAAAACAAATAATTTAGTTTGTTTGGATACAACTATATAAAAGGGATTTTTTGTTACAAAAATAGTTCAATCTTTTAAACCATATTTTCTCTCTCCTCTAAAAAAAATATATTTTTTGAGAAACTGCTAATACTATAGGGGATAAACATATATTAACCCTTAATAAAATTATTGAAAACGACATAGAAAATGAGTATTAGATTTTTTTTTGTAGTGGCCGGGGTTTGAACCCTGGACCTTGCATATTTTTATGCATTGTCCAGCCAACTGAGCTAAGCTCACGAGGACGAGCATTAGATTTTTAGATGAGAGGATGGTTACTCTATAAAAAATAAAAGTATTAAAAAACATGATGATGAAAAAAAAGTATTTATCCATATAAGAATAAGGTCCCGTTTGTTACAGATTAAAATAAAAGTGATTTTGACATAAAATAATTTAGAGATTATGAGCCCGTTTGTTATAGCTTTTTTAAGAAAATAATCACTTTTTTTAAGTAAATAATCACTTTTAAGAGTTTTGCATCCGTTTGTTCTAGGACGCGTTTGTTATAGCTTTTTTAAGATAAAAATCACTTATTTTTAAAAAATAATTATTTTTAAGAGTATTGTATCCGTTTGTTACAGATTTTGAGCCTGTTTGTTATAGCTTTTTTAAGAAAAAAATCACTTATTTTAAAAAAAAAAATCACTTTTAAGAGTATTGTATCTGTTTGTTATAGATTTTTAAAAAAATCAGAATCTAAAAATAATCTAAAAACAGCTTCAAATGAGAAGCTGTTAGGAGCAGCTTAAAATAAAATAGATTTTTTTTAGAGGAGAGAGAAAATATAATTTAAAAGATTGAACTAATTTTGTAACAAAAAAATTCCTTTTATATAGTTGTATCCAAACAAACTAGATTATTTGTTTAAAAAAAGTGATTTTTACTACAGTAAACAAACACAAAATAGATTCTAATTTTTCATATAATCTCTAAAATATAATCTCTAAATTATTTTATATCAAAATCACTTTTATTTTAATCCGTAAAAAACGGGCCCTTTAAAAAAAATCAGAATCTAAAAATAATCTAAAAACAACTTCAAATGAGAAGCTGTTAGGAGCAGCTTAAAATAAAATAGATTTTTTTTAGAGGAGAGAGAAAATATAATTTAAAAGATTGAACTAATTTTGTAACAAAAAAATCCCTTTTATATAGTTGTATCCAAACAAACTAGATTATTTGTTTAAAAAAAGTGATTTTTATTACAGTACACAAACGCAAAATAGATTCTGATTTTTCATAAAATCTCTAAAATATAATCTCTAAATTATTTTATGTCAAAATCACTTTTATTTTAATCCGTACCAAACGGGCCCTTAACAACTTCTCATTTGAAGCTGTTTTTAGATTATTTTTAGATTCTGATTTTTTTAAAAAACTGTAAGAGCCCGTTTGTTATAGATTTTTTTACGAAAAAATCACTTTTTTTAAGAAAATAATCACTTTTAATTTGTTACAGATTTTTAAAAAAATTAAAATCTAAAAAAAAATCTAAAAACAATTTCAAATGAGAAGCTGTTGAGAGCAGCTTCTCAAAAAATAGATTTTTTTTAGATGAGCGAGAAAATATGAATTTAAAGATTGAACTAATTTTGTAACAAAAAAATCGCTTTTATATAGCTGTATCCAAACAAACTAAATTATTTTTTAAAAAAAGTGATTTTTATTACGGTAAACAAATGCAAAATAGATTCTGATTTTTCATATAGGGCCCGTTTGTTATAGCTTTTTTAAGAAAAAAATCACTTTTTTTAAACAAATAATCACTTTTAAGAGTTTTGCATCCGTTTGTTACAGATTTTTAAAAAAATAGAATCTAAAAAAAATCTAAAAACAGCTTGAAATGAGAAGCTGTTAAGAGCAGCTTCTCAAAAAATAGATTTTTTTTAGAGGAGAGAGAAAATATGATTTAAAAGATTGAACTAATTTTGTAACAAAAAATTCCTTTTATATAGTTGTATCCAAACAAACTAGATTATTTGTTTAAAAAAAGTGATTTTTGTTAGTAAACAAACACAAAATAGATTCTGATTTTTCATAAAATCTCTAAAATATAATCTCTAAATTATTTTATGCCAAAATCACTTTTATTTTAATCCGTAACAAACGGACCCATAATCTATAAAATATAATCTCTAAATTATTTTATATCAAAATCGCTTTTTATTTTAATCCGTAACAAACGGGCCCTTAAAAGATTGAATTAATTTTGTAACAAAAAATCCCTTTTATATAGTTGTATCCAAACAAACTAGATTATTCGTTTAAAAAAAAATGATTTTTGTTACGGTAAACAAACATAAAATAGATTCTGATTTTTCACAAAATCTCTAAAATATAATCTCTATATTATTTTATGTGAAAATCACTTTTATTTTAATCCGTAACAAACGGGCCCTTTCTCTCTCCTCTAAAAAAAATATATTTTTTGAGAAGCTGTTCTTAACAGATTCTCATTTGAAGCTGTTTTTAGATTTTTTTTAGATTCTGATTTTTTTAAAAAAAAAGCTGTAACAAACACGTGCAAAATTTTTAAAAGTGATTATTTTAAAAAAAAGAAGTGATTTTTTCCTAAAAAAAAACTATAACAAACGGGCTCTAAACAAAACAATGCACCAAATTATGATTTTGAACGGGGAACAAAACAGAAATATGATAAAATTAAAATTACATCCGATAAAAAATAAAATAAAATTGAGCTAAGACGGGGAAATTTGACAATTATCTTATATGCACAACATCTTTCATCTTAAAATAAGACAAATGTTTTTTTTTGAAGGATAAAATAAGACAAATGTTGACATATGCCTCAAGGACATATGTTAAAGAATTTAAAATAAAAATAATTGTCTTAAAAGTTGAATGTTCAACTTTATTCAATTTATTAAAGTATAAGTTTTGTTCCTTTCTATAAAAAATTTCTAATTTTGGATTCCTTAATTTGTGCCTAACAAGACAAAAAAAAAAAAACAAAGAGATAAAATTAGAGTTGATGTAGTCATTTCTTTAATGCCGTAATGCGGTAATACATTATATGCCGTCCGATCTTAATCAAACGACTAAAATAAAGTAAACCTAATTTGTAAAGTGTCCCAAAATAACTGACCCACTATATGAAGACACATGCTTAGTTGATACTCCCTCCGTCCCGGAATAGCTGACCCATTTTCTAAAAAAAAAGTGTCCCAAAATAACTGACCCATTTCAATTTTCAATACAACTTTCATCATTCCCAATACAATATAACACTAAATAATACTACTTTTATCATTCTCAATACAATATATTCCACTTTCCCCTTTATTTATACATTTTTCTTAATATGTGTGAAAAACAAAATTGTGTCAATTAAATTGGGACGGAGGTAATATCTTATATTCCAAAAATATTGATCTTAAATCAGATCATCTATTACTGATCCTACGGCCGAGGATGAGTCTACGCACTAATGAGGCAAATTATCAACTGCAGTCAATTACGGTCCCTATTCTAGAAGAAACTTTGGATGCAATTCACGTGAAGAGCACGAAAAGTTGAATTGTTCTATAGCCAGCGCATGAATGCCTTATTTGTAGTGCTACACACCAAACCGCCATGACGCAACAATTTGACAAAATTGTCCCTTTTATTATTTTAAATTAAACGTGGCAGATAATGCCCTTAAATATGGCGCACCTAACATTACACGTCACCAAATCATCCACACCGTTAACACAACTAATCTCAGCCGTCCATTCTACCCAAATCCATTATAAAAGAAAGGGTTGTGATAAACCAATTCATATCGTTCAACCGTTTCTAGGGTTTCACGATTCCCTTCTTCCTCCTTTCCTTCAATCTCAGATCTCGTCTGAAACTTCTCCTTCCAACCTCGATTGATACAAGATCCGTATAGATCCGATGGAGATCTACATGCTGATGGTGGTTTTGTTCAGGTATGACCTGTTTTCGATCATATTTTCTTGTTATGTGTTGATTTTGATTCGTGAATTGTTAGTGATTCTGTTTTTTTGATGTTTTCTTGTAGAAATTTCACAGATCTGAATCTTCGTGCATCAGATCTACGATCCAGAGGTGTGAACTTGTTCGTCTTGGTTTCTGGATCCCTTTCGTAGATAATTCATTCGATTTTTCCTAAGTCAAGGCTCTGGAGGTATATTTTGCAGGTATGGTGGTGGATCCTTGAGGAAGATCGTAGATCCGGTGTTGAATCATGGCGATTCAACTGTTGATGATGATTATTGATGCATCAGCTTCCGATTTGTAGATCTCAGCGGTGAATTATGGCAGATGATTCTCGTTGTACAGATTCAGATGTTTCAGATCTCGGATATTGTAATTATGTTTATATGATGAAGATTGGAAGTTCTTTGGGGGTGGGATATAATGGATGTAGGATATAACTTTAGGATTTAAGTGCCTTGATGCGCTGAGCGTATGAAGGATTAAATCCAGAGAGTGATCTTGTCATCCGACCTTTGCCATGTCAGGTGCGCTTGCTTGGCAGGTCAAAAAATAATAATAAAAAAAGTTTTGTTGGTTTTGAGAGAGATCGCACGGGGTTTTTGCCCGGGATCTTCTCTCGTGTGTGTGGTGTTGCCTTGCCTTGCCTTGTTCCTTTCCTTATTCTTTTTATTTATTACCACGCATCTCGCTCTACTCACAATAGCCCCGCGGACGGATTCATCGAAGCTAATCTCAAGACTCAATAACAAGGTATTATCTATCATGTTTCAGTCGAATTAATTTTCAGTAACAAGTTTAATTTATATTTTATTAATTAAATAATAAAAATAAGTCACAAATTAACTTAAAATCTAATTTATTTTGCAATATTTTTTAATAAGGAATCGTGGTTCTAATTAAGTGCAGTATCAATATCAAATTGTTTTGTTTACACAGAAAATTATCTCAGAAACTCTTCTTTGGTCGCTGTTATTTTAATCACTTGAATTTGAACTAGTAGTTCGTTTCCAAATTATATTGAATCTAATTTGAACTATTAGTCAGTTTACTATGTATATTGAATCTAAAGCAGAAGTTGTAATCGGGGATTGCTTATTCTTTGTACACTATCATTCTTAATGGCTGCCTTTTGTTCATAAATGCTTGTCAAATGTAAGCTATGGTTTCTGCTTTGGCTGTTGTACTTTGTAAATGCAGTTATAGTTCTATGCCAAGAAATATGTAGATCATATATCAGGATTATAGCTCTGTAAATTCATCAAGGGACTTGGACTGTAACTAGATTGTTGCTAAGAATTGAGTGCATTGATTTATCGACTAGCACCAATGGGAGGAATGGAGAGAGTGCAATGAAGCAATTCTGGGATTCTCTGTTTTACTGTGCCATCCTCTTCAATCATTATTGTGATTAATACTAAGGTGAAGATGACTTCGGGTCTCATATGTTAAGCAAATTTAATGAAATTTATTCAGTTTATTATTCAGCAATTTATTTACATCATACGCAATTCATAATTATTTAAGTTTTTATTTGATGTTGTTGTTATGTCATCAATTGAGTCATCCTCTTCATCCATTGAGGAGAAGATGACTAGGTTTTTTTCACTTGGTTCAAGTTAAGGAATTAATGTCTATTCAGTTTTTTATTCAGTATTGCTGTTATTATGCACATGGATGCTGTTATTATACACATATTCTTTATTCATAGTGTGTATGGTCCCCTCCCTTGATTACATGTTTTTTTTTTTTTTTGTGGATTGAAGTTTGAGGGATTGAATTTTTGAATTTGAATGCATTCTATGTTTTACCGGAGAATAAAGCCTGTATTTGCATGTTGAACAAATACACAAGCGGTACTTAGTTTAGTTTTTAAATTTAGTTCAGGTGTAATATGTTAAAATAGAGACAGCAAAAATAGAGACAGAAAATTTATTTTTATTTTTTCGTTTGTAGTTTGATTGATTTACTAATGGATTTGTCTTATCAAAACGATTATTTTTGAAAGAAATAACAAGTTCGTATGATTATTTACTCGTCTTTTTTTTTAATGACATTGAAATGGCATTTAGATACTATTTTGATGTTTTTTTTTTTATGTTAACACTTGGATGCTCTTTCTAAGCTATGCTTTTCAAAAATTGTTTCATAAATTTGCTGTCTCTATTTTTATAATTTTCTATGCTGTTTATAAATTTTATAACTTAAATTTGGAATTTGCTGATACCCCTAATATAAATGTTTATGCTATCACATGTTTATTGGAATTTTAATCAGTTTTTCTGAATTTTATAACTTCTTTATCCAATAATAATTCAGAATTTTGCCGATGGTGGTTTATTCAAATGTTTATGCTATCATAGGCTTTTATTTATAAACTTTAGGCTTAGGCTTTTATTTATAAACTTTAGGCTTAAATATGGAAATGGTCCCTGCAAAAATCTGACGTTTTTGTTTTTAGTCTCTAAAAATATTTTTTTGGTTTTAGTCCCTGCAAATATAGAATGTTTTCGTTCTTGGTATTTTGTTTTAATCCTTGTAAAATATTGAAATTGGTTCCTATAATATTCATTTCAGTCCTCGTTTGGTTCCTATAATATTCATTTCAGTCCTCGTTTTGTTCGACGAAAATCAAATATTCTACATATTACAAGAAACAAATCCAATATGAATCAATTTTACAAGGACTAAAACAAAATACCAAGGACCAAAACTTTTTATATTTGTGGAGACTAAAACCAAAATAATATTTTTACATGGACTAAAACCAAAATGTCAGATATAGGTGATTTATAGGTGATTTATGTACTGCTTGAGCAACAATTGTACTCTTGCATGATGATTCCATGCCTCTCTGTTTGCAACTATATTCAGAATGTCGCTGTGTTCAGTATTGCAATATTGCTTTTAATTTTGTTGAGTGGATTTATCGAAATAAAAATTTTCTACGATTTTTGGAACACAAACGTTTCTTAATAACATTCCGTTTTCGATCCCTCAAAATGAGGCTAAAGTTGTTTTGTCAACTCTTCTCTCAATTCACATGAAAGATCTGTAGCTCAAATGGAAGAGCGCTCAGTGCATTTTGTCAAAATGTCTGAGATGTGGTGGTTCGAATCCACCCAGATCTGCAATTTGTTTGTCTTCCTTTCTTTTGTTATAACTGATGGAGTAAATTTCAGTTCTTTCCAGTTGTATTTTTTATCCAAGTTATATTTTATGTACATTGTTGAGATTAATTTTATGTATATCATTCTTTGTATTGTATCTTTTTAGTTTTATGTACATTGTTGTTGAGATGGATGTAAAAGCAGATGACACGGGATAACACGGGGAGTGATATTTTAGCGTTATCATTTTTTATCTTTATCTTTTTTGTATTTTTTTTCAAGTAAATCAGGTATCTTCTTTGCGTTGCAAACTTAAGATGCCTTCTACCGTGACATGTCTTGCACGGTGCATGAGAATGTTTCTGTCTTCTACTGTGCGAATCGCACGGTGCATGAGTATGTTTGCACGGTGCATGAGAATGTTTCTGTCTTCTACTTGCGAATCGCGCGGTGCATGAGTATGTTTTTTTAGTCATAGATCAAATACTCTTCTATGATAACATAGTGCTTACGCCCCTTATCACGCCCTCTTTCAACTGCTTTTGGTTCTCTTGCACTAATCTCTCTTTCCCATCGTCAAAGAATCATGCACGGGAAGAACCCAGGAGAGATTGTAAAAAGTTTTCATTTTTTTAATTCTTCATGGAATCAATGTTTTATTGAAGTCAACAAATATCTCTCCTTTTCAAGATGTAGATTGTGAAGTGGTGGGTTTGTTGAAAATATAGGGTAGTCAATCATTGCGGAGGATATGTATTTTGATTCCAAGTTGAATTCGTCTCATCACCTGAATGACAAATTGATACCACACTCACTGCCACATCGAGACTGGTATCAACGCCGGTGCCGTACCCACCACCATTAATCAAATCCAACCTTAAACGTGGACGACAATGGTACGAGAAAGATTGAAGTGGAAGCAACGAAAACAACCATCTTTTGGAACAGAAATAAACTTGAGAAAGAACAATTGTGGCGTCGACGGTGAAACGGGTCAATGGGTTCGATCTTGCAATGAATGTTTACGACGAGTAACATGCAATGGTAGGTGAATTGAGAAGAGAGTGGTGATATTTTCATTGATGATTTGATGATGAATTAAAGAAATGTTGTTGTTTCAAGATGGAAGAATACATATGGAAAGAGAGATGGGGATGAGTTGTGTCGACAAAGGCAATCAGAAATAGTGTCGAATGGACGGTGGGACGCGGCGGTCGAAAAATGAAGCTGTGACGAACATGAAAGAAGTTGTGACGAACATGAAAGATGTTGGTACAAGTAAGTGTAGTGTGAGCTTGGCCAATATGTCATAATGCACGGTACACAACATATCAAGCTTGCGCATGCTAGTCTAAGTCCAAACTCAAAACTCATTAAAAGTTTTAACGTCGCTGCATGTTTAAGGTTGGATTCAAACAATTTTGATTAAGTTAAAAGAGATTTGCGTCATCTCATCTAAACGCTCTTGGGTATACCTCTGTCATTAGTTCTTCATTTTACTAAGTGGTTATTATGCACACTTCATAATTGAATAATTCATTAGCTTTTTAATCATGAATTTAAACTTTATTAACAATGATGTCATTATTTAATTGTAACAAAAAAAATGATCTCAATATTTAATTTATAGATAGATTTGAACGCATGGAAATCGTGGTTAATTGCATTGAATGAATGATCGAGGAAGTTCTAGCGACATGTTGCACTATGGACTCCCAAACTCACCAACAAATTTGACCAACTTAACTCCCAAACTCAACAACAAATTTGACCATTAGAAAATATGGACCATTAGCGACATGTCATAATGCCCTCAGGGAAGTTCGGATTGTTATACAACATTAGAAAATGAAGATACAATATATGGTCTATTTGTATATCATATTTGATGTCATTTCTACCTTGTTTTTAACATGACGCCCCCTAACATTTTGTCTAATTTCGTACGTCATGTTAATTGCTTTTGGTTTTGATTGACTAAGGTCTCATTTCGAGGATCTTTATCTGTTACTCAAACATATTGTACATTAGCCAAACAAATGTTTTTGTTATTAATTAAGCACATTATTATTACTTCATGGTTATTACTATCGTCATTGGGTGTTTCGAATACATTTGTTACTTGATTCATTTGTTTCGCCAATGCCTGATATGAGACAATTTTATTTTAAATGATTGAATTAAAGATTGTTGCCATTTGGCGAGTAATCATATTCATCATTTCATGCTTTCTACCATCCAGTTACTACCTGAATGACTGCAAAATGGTGTTAGTAATATGAGAAGAAATGTTATTCCCCATGAATCCATGCATATATGATATAACCATCATTACTTGTTCCTACATGGTTTACTCGAACTCCAAAAAAAACTTTGACAAAAAATATTTCAAATTATGTTCTATTAGACGTAACAATTTGTTAATGGGAAAATATATTCTCTCTACAAATAAATTTCTTGATTAATGGAAGACTCAAGTTAGATTTTATAAAGGCTCTTAGTTGATAGGTTTAATATCTCAAGTCTTTACTTACAATGTAAGAAACACATAATAGTGGACAAATGTTGTAAACAATGCAAAAGAAAGATCATAAAAACATAAAAGTGCAAAAAAGTAAGAATAAATGTAAACGAAAATGGTTTAATTATAGACACGATTGAGTTACATACGTCGTTTGATCAAAAACCAATAAGATGTTTTATCTTAGGTGGATGGATGTGTAATGTAATAGACTAATTTACAACTGAAATGAACTCTCTAACCTGAAAAAATGAATCTCTTATTCATAGAAAAGAGAAGAAGCTAACTTAAGTTTACATCTATGACACACGTCTTCTTAACTAACTAAAAACTTCTTCTAAAATTTCTTCTTGGTCTTTGAATCTCTACCTCTTTGATCACTTATGAGATGAAGTTGTATTTTCTTCTCCTACACACTTTTGATATGAGAGTTATTTTGAATGAGAGTTATTTACATTTTTGAGCATTGCCATAAATTATTTTCTTTCAACACTGCCTTGTTTATCTTCGAAAGAACCTTTTCTAGCCCTTTTGACAAAATAGAGCACAATCCTTATTTCGAAAATGAGTTTTCAAGCAACAATCCAAGTCTTCTTTGTAGTAATGTCATTTTTTTTTACATGTTAACTAAATAACAACATGTTAAAAAGTCTTACCCGAAGAAAACAAATACGAGTTAAAGAGGATTAGAAGACAGGGTAAAATTGTTCATGAATTAACAAACTTTTGAAAAAACCGTCAGTAAAAAATTGATCAAAACACAAATCATTGATAGTTATTAATCGACCACAAAAGCATAATAGATAATTTTCTGAACTAGAATCACCCTTTAATTCATCAATCTTAAGAATATTCACATCTTAGAAAAAAAATCAAATTTACATAATAATTTTTTTTAAGAGAACACGTAGATCATAATCCCAAACACATTTTTGTCTTCTATTTAGTCACTTGAAAATTCAAACACATAAACCAGAAAAAATAAAAACAATCACCATCCTTGAATCGGCCAACGTTTGTTTGGATCTGGAAGCCAAGAAGAACGTTTCTTCTCCTTCTTCGCCGCCATCTCCACCACCACGTTCCTTTCGTGGGGAGTAAAAATTCTTCTAAAACTTAAGACTTTAGTTATAAATCCAATACCTCTTTTATTATTCTTCTTGTGTTCATATTCTTCACTTAGCCTCATGGATTGTGAGAGTCTTTCATAGCCAGAAATTTTATCACATTCTGAAGTTATAGATTCTGATGAAAGTAATATGCGTTCTGATCTTGATAATCTAAAACTTCTTCTAAATTCCATCAGCTTCAAAGTGAGAAACAACAAAGATAAATGGAACAACTGTATAAGGATACGTGTTTGGTTAAGAATGCTGGTTCTATTGGTTCGGAAATGTTAATGATAATATAATATATTTATGTAGTTACAGCACATTACATGACATATTCCCTTTAGGAAGTGATAGTCAACTACTATATGAACATTAATATTCAATAACTGTGTCTTAGATGGCTTTAGATTAAATTTGTGTAGGAATCGGTAACTTGTGCTACAAATAATACTTGGAATTCGGTAACCAAAAAATAATGCTTAGAATCTCATGAAATTGAGAGTCTATGATAGTAATGCCATTAATTAACAAATACTCCCTCCGTCCCTATATCTAACCACCCATTTGACTTTATTTTTGTCCCTAAATCTAAATCCCTTTTCAAATTACTAGATGCATTTATTATTATTTTCCTAAACACACCCCTAATTAATACTACTAACTTATATTGAAATTTAAAAAGTCAAATTTAATAAATATACAAACAAATGACAATATGGTAATATTAACACATAAAACATACATAACAATTACACTGACAGCTTTTCTTAAGAAATGTGAAAAAAACAAAGGATGGTTACACGTAGGGAGTAGTTTTTTTAGGGAATAACAAGTACTTTTTTATTTTCCTTAAAAAAAAAAACAAATACTTTTTATTTTCTTATGATATTGTGTGTTTATGATGACGTTTTCATAAATGAAGAATAACAAACTAATTTTAATTAAATTTTTTTTACAATATACTCCTTCCGTCTTAAATTGTAAGAATAAAAATCAAATAACACTTATTAAAAAAACTAATACTACATAAAAGAGAGAAAATTGAATATTTAACTTCGGTAGAATAAACAAAAGTGCCTATTTCTCAGTTCATGTCATTCCACCGACTTGGATAAAGTTTTTTTTTTTTTTTTTTAAAGGTTGAGAATAGTTTTTAATATCATATCATGAGTTGTACACAACCTTACATACATTAACTACTAATTTCTTTTGGTGATCCATCAACTACTAATTTAAACTTAGTAAAAAAGCGCCACTAAATTAAACATTGCCAACAAAAGACTAGTAGTCTCTTTTCAAAGAACTCTAGGCAAAATTTGTTTAACATTTATATTTATTTTAAAATAATTTAATATAAAAATATGATATTATGTTTAATGATTGATTGAGGGGTACATGCCCAATCAAACTAGATGGTATACCATTGCGTTAACCTAAATAATACTGAGAAAGACACAACTAGTTCTGATAAAATAGAGATATGTTCCGATCATGTATTTATAAGTGAGATTCATCTTCACCAAGTTGATTTTATAACAATGAATTAGGCCAACCAAAATTCTTCTAGTAGATAATTTTCTGAACAAGATCAGAGTTCAATGTTCATCAATCTTAAGAATATTCACATCTAAACAAAACCGATTTAATTACAAAACCAGAAACAATTAAGAAAACAACTTGATCAAAAACCCAAGCACGTTCTTATCTTGGATTTAGTCACTTGAAAATTGAAACACAACATAAAAAAACAAAAAAATCAGTCACCACCCTTGAACTGGCCAACGTTTTTGTGGATCTGGAAGCCAAGACGAACGTTTCTTCTCCTTCTTCACCGCCACCTCCTCCGCCTCGTTGGGACTGGAAATTCTCGTTAAATTTAAGACTTTACTTAGAAATCCAATACCCCTTTTATTCTTCTTGTGTTCATATTCTTCATTTATCTCCATGGTTTGTGAGAGTCTTTCATAACCACCAACTTTAGCACATTCTGAAGTTACAGATTCTGATGATAGTAATATACCTTCTGATCTTGACAACCTAACACTTTTTCTAAATTCCATCAACTTCAAATTTAGAAACAACCAAGATAAATAGAACAAGGATAAATGTTTTGTTAAAAATGCTGGTTAAGAAATGTTAATGATATGATAATATTATAGTATAGTATAGTATATTCTTTTTATAAATTAGGAAGGAAGTGATGGTCAACTACTATATAGACATTATTTTTCAATAACTGTCTTTGATGACTTTAAATTAAATTTGTTAAATCATGCGTGATGAGATTGATTGAGAAGGACGTAAGAATGTGGAAAAACATAAAATACTACTTAGAATTTTGGATGTCTATTCTTTTTAGTTTGTCTCTATGCATGTTTTATTTGCTTAGAGATATGTTTTTGACTTTTCTACGCATTAGCATAATTCAATGGTCAAGAAAATATTGCGTGACAAGTTAAGGAAGATTATTTGGGGGTAGTGCGTGCCTTTGCATTCAGCACTTTTAGATAACAATTCTTTTAATTTTGTAGTTAGGTGGTAGCAATATAACCAATGAAAGGGAAATCAAATACGTTTTCAGATAAGAAATGAGAGGAATAAAAGTTGTGATTGGTAATAACTAATTTGTGACATATACATACATATACGAGATAAAAGTATAAAAAATAATCTACATATATTGATAACTTGATTAATATAATAGGCCTATTTATACACGAGTTCATATAAAATGAAGAAGTAACAATCTCTAATGCGAGTATACTTCTTTATGCATTTCCAATAGTACAACTCATTATAAACGATTTAATTGAGCTCTGCACTGCCACATAATTTTTTTTAGGAAGAAATTGATTGTATTTCATTATCAATCAAAGATTGGATGCATGACGGTACATCATCATAGACATGGGAGCTCGCACTGCAACATAAATGAAACAATTCATTTGTTTTTTACTTCAACGGTCCAACACTTTAAGCTTTGTTTGACGGTTTGGAGGAGAAGAGAGTGCTTTGGGGGATGAGAAACATAGAAAAGAAAGATAAATCTTTCACATTTTTTGAAAGAGTATTTGTTTAGAGAATGATAAATTAATGTTTATGATTAATATATTTTTTATTTTAAAAGTATTATAACAACATAGATCAACAAGATTTTGTACTACAAACAAAATAATGAATCCCTCAAACCTTTCTCCTCTTAAAATCTTCTATTTCTTCCACTTCCTTTGTTTCCCTTCAAATGTCTTTCCTCCATTTTCCTTCAAACTCTTATAATAAGATATGATGAATCTAATGTATCGTTAAGGATGAGTTGCTCCTAGCGGTGAAACTCATTAAGAAGCACTTTTTTAATTTAAAAACTTTTGAAGAACCGTCGTTGGAGGTGCTCTTATCAACCCGGTTTTTAAACTTAAACTGAACTCTAAACTCGAGATAGATTCCACTGTTGACAAGAACAAAGGTAACTCTCATAAGCGGCGAACAAACGAGTACAACTATCCACTGTTGGCGCTAACAAAAGTACCTAATGCATTCCTAAAAAAAACACAAAAAGGTACCTAATGCTAACAAACTAGTCACACAAAAAATCATTGTTTTGAAATTGTGAAGGTGTCTAAACGGGTGGGATCACAGCTAATACGCACAAAAGATGAATTCTAATAGAAAATTGCTTTTCTGACATACAAAACTTCATATTGACACATGCAAATGACGTTTTTACTTCCGACGGTAGTTAACTACCGTTCCAAGTATACAGCACAAAAAAAAAAAAAAAAACTCCAGCGGTAGTTAACTACCGTGGAGCATATATTGATTTTTTTGTGCATTTTAGCAGCATATCTTCGTGTATAAAGCACAAGGAATGTATCTCTCTCCCATGTAATTGCATATGCAAACTTAGAGGGTATATCTTCCCAACGTTATCATTAATCCAGTGTTTATGTATATATATTATTTCATCATGTAAAAGTTGGAATTACTCCCTCCGTCCCATTTTAATTGAGCCCTTGGCTCATTTCACAATTATTAAGAAAAAATGTATAAGTGAAAGAGAGAGAAAAATGAGTTTGAGTGCCCTTATCAACTATTGGTGCATTCTTCTTTATCATAAATGCAAAATAAAATATATTGAATTGAGAGTGGTGAAAGTAGTATTAATTAATGTTATAATTAGAAAAAAGTAATTAATATTGTATTGAAAAGTGAAATGAGTCAATTTTTCTGGGACAATATTTTTTTGCAAATGGCTCAGTTATTATGGGACGGAGAGAGTATTTGTCAGGGATGTTCAGAAAAATAAATTTGTGATAACAAAAGAACAACCACCCACAAGAAAATAGGACTGGTGTCTAATAAAAAGGTGGGTATTGGCAAAGTTTAAAGAGAAATGATATTTGTACAACCATTTTATGACAACTTTTGAACAACTTTCTCTCTCATACTCACATGATCTTGTTATCCTCCTTCTTCCTTTTTCTCTCTCCATTGTTTTTAACCAATAAAAAGAAAGAAAAGCAAGGTTATCACTAAAGTTGTCAATAAATGGATGTACCAATATCATTGCTCAAGTTTAAAAAGCAGCTACTGCTAAAACTAGAGTTGAAATTAAACGCTAAAAGTGTAGCAATAATTTTAACACTTTCTCAAACTTTTCATAACACCCATGTTACTGAAGCAATAAAATAAAGGGAGATTAACAATAAGTATACAGAAAATTGTTTGTTTCAGATCCCCATGGATATGGATGGAAAATTTTGAAAGCTGAAGACTGCACATATCAAGAAGGCAATCATGTTTAACTGACTTTTATTTAGGATTTGGTTGCTCTAAAGTGAAGGATGCACATAAAAATCAATATACATGCTCCACGGTAGTTACCTACCGCTGGAGCATTTTTTTTTTTTTTTTTTTGTGTTGTATACTTTGGAACGGTAGTTAACTACCTCCGGGGGTAAAAACATCATTTACATGTGTCAATATGAAGTTTTGTATGTCAGAAAAGCAATTTTCATTTTAATAAGGACCTTACTGTTGCAGTGGTTGAAACAAAGACAACATGATGCATGTGAACGGACATTGGCACTTGAAGCAGCTGCATGGATAATTGAAATTAGAATTTTGCTCTCCACCCAGCACGTTTTGCTCGCACCCTGCAAGCCTACCAAAAATACCCTTGCGCAAGTTAACTTGCGCAAGTGTTAATTTCTGCGCAAGTTAACTAACGCTACGTGAGTTAACATGCGCAGCGTTAGTTAACTCACGTGGCGTGTTGTCTTAAGCATGCAGACCACCTCATTTCCTCATTTCTCATCTAGAATCTCAAAAATCTCTCTCAAATCACCCAACTCCAAAATTCCTTCAAGTTCAAATCAAACAACACTCCAATAACAAGTAAGTTCTCATGATCAAACACCATTAACCTTTTAAGTTTGCATGTTAGATTTGTTCTCTTAAATTAGAAATTTTTTAGATTTAGAGTTTGTTTAAATTTTGGTGTTTTTGGAAGGAAATCATACAATGTTAGGATGTAAATGACTTGTGTTGCTTAAAATGTTTAGATGTCTGCATGTTTATGTTGATTTTTTTAGAAATTTTTTTAGAATTAGGGTTTGTTTAAATTTTTATTTTTTTCGCAAGATATGATACAATGTTACATGCAAATGAGTAATATACATGCAAATGAGTAATACTGCTTAATTATTTAGATGTTTGCATGTTTATGTTGTAGTTATCATTTTTAGGGTTTATGTATAATATGCACACCAAGTGTTTGATTAAATGTTTGAATGAGTTTTTCATTAATTATTTTTAATTTCTATGTGCGTAGATTTGAAACAATGGCCGGGTGGATCGACGTTCATGCAACATTCAACGGCGGAGAACCTCAGAGGTTGAAGGTTCGGTGCCTTGATGTAACGCTAAGAGATCTCAAGGATCAACTGAATGAATTCAACCAAGGAGTCAACCCAAGAGACACAAGGAGGGTGCAAAATGTTCGATATAAACGTCCAAAGCTCGACGAGGGGAGCGTATCATTCACTTGGGTGGAGTTAAAGAACGACGAAAACGTGACGAGTATGTTTTGGGAGCACACCAAGTTCCAGTGGATCGATATGCGGGTGACGTTGCTGAGATCAACTGAAGATATCATCAACAACTTGATTCCGCCAGAAGATCGTCATTAGTTAGGGTAAGGTGCATTCCAACTGCAACAATTGTCCTACCTCTGAAATGGGGTGATTCAAACTTGCCAAACGACCAGGACTCAAGCATTTCGCTGGGCATTAATGTTTTTCCTTTGAAAAGATTAAATTCTTGTTAGGCTTGCTTAGATGATGGTATTAAGTGTCAAGGTCTGGACCTCATTTCGTTGGCACTTGAATACCATCATCTAAATCAAGCCTGACAAAAATTTATTCTTTTCAAAGGAAAGCATGAATGCCCAGCAAAATGCTTGAGTCATGTTGTTTGGCAAGTTTGAATTTGCCCCATTTCAGAGGTAAGACATTTGTTGTAGTTGGAATGCACATTCCAACTACAACAATTGTCTTCCTCTGGATAGGGTAATTCAAACTAGTTAAATGGCAGGACACCGGCATTCGACCGGGAGTGTTTTTATTCCATTTTGAATGTTAATTTCTTGTTGGCTTCGTTTAAATGATGGTATCGAAGTGTCAAGGTCTGGACCTCATTCCGTTGGCTCTTAGATACTATCATTTAAAACCAAGACCAACAAGAAATTAACATTTGGAATGGAATAAAAACACTTCTGGACGAATGCCGGAGTCCTGCTTTTTAGCTAGTTTGAATTGACCCCATTCAGAGGTAAGATAATTGTTGTAGTTGGAAGTTACATTTTCGAATTGACGTACATGTCTTTTACGTAATGTAATGTAATGATACCACAATGTAATGTAACGTAGATGAAATTATATCTAAATAAAATTGTCTAAGAATTAATGTTGTGTACTTATCGAATTTATTTATTCAATACGTCATTTTTATTTGAATTAATGTTGTGTACTTATTATAATTCACTTATTCGATACGCAATAATTATTCGAATTCACGCTATTGCAATATTTATTTGAATTCACGCTATCACAATATTTATTTGAATTCACGCACTCGCAATATTTATTCGAATTCACGCACTCGCAATATTTATTCTAATTTTATTCAAATTTATTTTATTGACTTTAATCTTCTAATTTTTTTTTTTTACTTTATTAGAAAAAATATATTGCGTTAATTAAGTCACACTGCGTGACTTAACTAACGCACCATATAATCTGTGCGTGACTTAAGTCATGCACGTTATAATCTTTGCGCAAGTTAACTTGCGTAAGTTGGCCGGTTCTAAAAACTGAAGCACAAACGTTTCTTGGACGCTAGTCAATGGTCTTCAATGGTTTTTGCACGTTTTCCTTAAGATTTGACCACATTTTTGGACCT
The DNA here is from genome assembly GCF_051527215.1 of Medicago sativa. Taxonomy (NCBI): domain Eukaryota; kingdom Viridiplantae; phylum Streptophyta; class Magnoliopsida; order Fabales; family Fabaceae; genus Medicago; species Medicago sativa. The sequence goes on from NC_140753.1 coordinate 11,061,006, forward strand.
CATTAAGTGCTATATACCTTATACCACCTATAAAAACCCTCACATACTTCCTCTTTTCCTCACATTTTCTCATCTCACTCTCCCCCCCTCTTTCTCTTCTTCTTGTTCTTCCTTTTCCCCACCGGACCGACCACTACTTCCCCCATAAGCCACTGGTATATACCGAAGAGGGTATCAAATAAGTTTTTACCTCAAGAGGGCATAAAAAAAAAAAGAAGTAAAAATCAGTCTTATTTGCGCGACTTAACTCGCGTATTGCGTGACTTAAGTCACGCATAAGTACAACGTGCGTTAGTTAAGTCACGCTGCGTGACTTAACTTGCGCAAGGGCATTTTTGGTACGCTTGCAGGGTGCGAGCAAAACGTGCTGGGTGGAGAGCAAAATTCTTGAAATTAGTGTTACCAATCTTATGCATTAGATTCAAGACATGTCTCAACCTTTAGACAATCATTGCACATATTTGTTTCCATGTCTAATGTGCCTCCACCAGATAATGTAGAGCGATCCTTGGACATCGTTCATACTTTGATTTTGATTTGGGATCCTCTTCATTTATAAAAAGAAATGGAGAACTACATATGGAGATTGATAGACACAAAAATAGATATTGGGTTCCACAACAAGTGAGTTCTACCATCATTATTTTAAAAAAAAAAAAATTAAATAACTTCTTTGTGTCTATCTCTCTTTAAACAAAGCCTCCATCTATTTTGAGAAACAGAAAGGATCTTAACCCTTAATTTTGTGTTGTAATTTGTTTACTGAGAAAGCTGTGTTTACACTACCGCAGTTGAACATTCATACTACGGCAGTTTAAACCTCCTCTAAATGCAAAATCATTTTTAAAACTTACCACCTAAAAAGCTTAACATGAGCTTGGAGTATGAGGGCTGGCTTAACCCACAAACAGCAAAATATACAGATGCATATCTATAGTCAAAGTTACAAACATAGGACATAATGATTTCTAACTTAATTTACATACAAAGATACCCCCATGCTAAACATGATGTGGGGTTGGTTGGGAAGAAAGGGGAAAAAACAACCCATGGAAACCAAAGAACTAAAGACATAATGATTACATTTTATTGCATTCATCTGCAGCTAATGCCTTCACAATAGTTATTGGGCAGGCATAATATATGTTTGTTCACAGTTCATTGGACTCGAGACACTCATCCACAAGCTGGCGCAGGTTTGGATTCTCTAAGGCAGCAGCGATTCTCTCTTTATCGTTTAATTGCTTATTCACTGCAAAAAAATATTGTTAGAAGTTCATGTTGCAGGAAGTAACGATTATATAAAATGTTAAAGTTTGTTTGGGAATTTAGATGGAGTCTCACCTAGTGTTGAATGCAGATAAAGAAGGGAGAAAAAAAAAACAAAGAAGAAAGGGGTTGGGAAAAGCTTAGTCTTGGATGTTATTATTTTAGAAAAAATTTAAACTTTACCTGATTCTTCATTGGCATGAGATCCTTCAGATACTTTGATGTCCACCTGCAAAGAAGAATTTGAGTAACAAATGAGATTACAACCAGAGAAGACAATTATACTATATGATATAAGTAGTGTGGAACTAAAAATGTAGCCTTGAGAATCGTGATTCACGAGAGAGAGTGTGCAAGTGAGAAGGGATTCATCATCAAGAGATGGGGGTTAAAAGACTGACACATACCACTTGCCAATAGGCACATCAAATACAGGGGAAGAATATCAAACCATGTGAACAACGGCACAATAAGAAAGTAAGGTCACAAACTCATTTGGCATCAAAATATGCATCTATTGTTACCTCCATAGAGATACTACAAACTTGCACACATGAAGTTCGGGTTGATATATCCTACCACAGTTAAGAAGCTAGAATAGACTACAATTCATCTGATGATTAACTTCATTACAGTGTACACGGTGCAAGAATCACATCTCCCAAAGTCATAATTATAGTCAAGTATGATAACCATGATAACATAATTTGAAAACAGCTTATTTAGTATATGACTAGACATATACTTCTATTTAGAAAAAGATTTATCGCTACTGTTATATAGAGAATTCTAGAATACTTTTCTATCTTCACTTCTAGTTACAATGTTCTAAAGAAATACTTCAATCACTTATTCTTCTGCAACCATGTGACCTAGTGATCACATGTACGAGTCATAAGATTCAACCTATTACAAATACAAGGTAACATTGTGAACTATAAACAGACCCTTCTCTGAATAATAAACTAATAAATTTAGAAAATTATACCCCTTTTGTTTCCACTTCTTAATGCTTCTACTATTCTTTCGCTTACATTATCTTGTGTGTGTGTGCATGTGTCTGTTTTAACCATTCGGTTCCGAGGGAAAGCAACCTTAGTAATCTAAAATTTGGCTAAGAGGTAAATAAAGTTTGATCAAGAGTTACAACCAAGAATCAAACATGATACTCCCAACCAATTCAACCTTAACTAAAGCTCATTAATCACTTGAGCCTAACCACTTCGTAAAATAAATTTCTCTTACATTATCTTATCTCAACAATTTTTTAATTTTCTCAAAATTCAAATTTACACAACATTTGGTTTGAAATTTACTTGTATTCATGAAGAAAACAAACTCTGTTCCTACTTTAAAAATGCTTAAGTTAAAATTTACTATCTCGTACAAGTCCAAAACAGCTCCACTCTTTCAAAAGAAAGAGAAGAAATGCTATCTTCATATTGCAAAATGATGTAATTCCTACTCAAACTCAATCTCCACAAGTTTTGGTTGTTTTGAAAGTCAAGGACGGATAAACCAATTTCCATATAGGACATTTATGAGGTTATGGTGCAAATTATACTATCAAAAGATACATCTTAAAAGCATACAAACCACTTAATGGATGTGTATGTTTGGATTGACCGCGAGTTTGGTGGAATTGCACTGTGCCCCAATGATTTTTTAGCCAAAGCTACACTTTGGAGCTTCAACAGAGTCAAGACGTCACACTGATTTTGCCAAACTCACCGTCAATCCATGCATGGAGTAAACTAAGAAACAAAAGAAAACAAACACAACTTATCCATCCATCAATTCACAACACATTGCATATTTAGTTCCACTTTTGAATGAGTCAAAATTGATTATAGAGGCGTAAAATTCATTTTGCCTTCAGAATTGATTCTAACTTGAAGCTACAATTTGGAGCTTTTGACTTCTGCAGTTAATTTTTAACGTTTATTTATTGTTCAACTCTTATACTCAACTAACTTATATCTAGAATCAATTCTACATAATCAATTCATTTGAAATGAATTTTATCCCTGCAAAACGAAATACACTTATAGCTAGAACCAACCAGTTAACTGGAGGCAAAATCTAACATAAATCACTTTACAATACATTCAACTCACTTATAGCTAGAATTGATATTACGAAGCGTGTCTTTGCTTCTGCGGTGACAAAAATTGATTTTGTGTGGATTGATTTGGTAAAATTGATTTTGCCTAAAAATAAGTTGAAGATGAAGTAGTTTACACTTGGATACATTCATGTAAGGTTAGTTGAACAATAAATTTGAGTGTTAAAATCAATACTAAAATCAAAAGCTCTAATTTCTATCTTCAAGTAAGTTAGAATCAATTCTGAAGGCAAAATTCAGTTCTAATCTAGAGCAACCAGACATGTCTAAATCAGTTCTACACCTCTAGAGTCAAATTTATCTACTCCAAAAGTGAAACACAAAACATACACTTAGATGTTCTCAGGTAGAATTGAATTGGCCTCCAAAATGATTCCAACTTGAAGCTAAAATTTGCGGCTTTTGCCTTCTAAAATTAATTTTCAGCCTTTAATCTAGTGTTCAACTCACCTATAGCTAGAGGCTCCGTTTGTTTAAGCTTTTTTTTCCAAAAAAATCTATTTTTTTCCTTAAAAAAATCACTTTTTTCATTTTTAAGTGTTTGTTTAGGATTTTTAGAAAAATCATTTTATCAAAAAAATCTATTTTGATCCTAAAATGAAAAGCTATTCGGATTAGCTTTTCTCAAAATCTATTTTTTTCAACAACAAGGAGATAACACATGTACATGTTAAAACTCATTTTTTTAAAAAAATAGATTTTTATGGGTAGTAGGCAAACGAAAATAGTTTTAGATTTTTTTAAAAATCTCTAAAAAAAAATCTCTAGATTCTTTTAACCCAAAATCTATTTTTTTTAAAGCTGAAACAAACGCACCCAAAATCAGTTTTTCAGAATCAATTCATTCAAAATTTATTTTTTATTACCAGCACCAAACACACTTATAACTAGAATTAACCAGCTAAACATTCAACTCAATTTTTACCACTGCATAACAAAACACGCACTGATACTAAATAATAATAACTTGTGAAGCAAAAGGGTTGAGGAAACAAACTTTGTAATGAGCAGGAAAATAGTGCTTCAGCTTAACTCTCAAACAAAGACCGATCACAGTAACCATACTACAGTGTCGAACCGTCGGAGTAAAAGTAATCCTACACACACAAAAACAAACATAAATTCAATTCAAATTCATAATTCATTCAATAAATCATAAAATACGATAAAAAAAAAAAAACTCACAGAATCCGACCCAATTTGTCATCAACAGAAATGGATTCTTCAGAGAGAACATTAAGCTGTTCCAATGAATAAGGATGTTCAGGATCCCTAATATCTCTCACAAAATTTGTCAAATCAAATCAAAGTCAAGGATTCAATTTTTAATTTCAATTCAAGTAAACATAGAGAAAATATATAAATGAAGAGAAATAAAAAAAATGAAAGAAGGATATCATAAATATCGAGAGGATCAACGAAATGATCAGAGTGAGGTTCTTCGGAGCGAGGAATTCGTTCTTTTTTGGCGTGGACTATAGGATTAGCATTGATCAAACCAAGTGTCATCGCTTTCAAGACTGACGGAGATTCTTCTTCTGTATTTCTACTTCACTCTATTTGATGATTGATGATGATGGATGAAATCAAAGAATCAGTCAGTCTGCATCATTTCGCTTTTGGTCTGCTCTATACATGTTTGTTTGTGCAGTTCAATAGTACAATTTTTATGACAACTTTCTCATTTACACTGAAATTATGTTTTTACTTTCTTTCTCGGTTATTTGGTTTTTGTGTCATGCCTCGTTATCTTTCTTAGAATATAGTTGTCCCATAAGTTTATTGAAAGAGTTGTTTAAATAACACAACTCGTGACAAATCACAAAACTCTTACACTCAAATAATTTAGGGAATAATATGTTTTTGATCCGTATAAATATATAAACTTTTTCTCTAAAATTTTCCTTCGACTTTTAGTCTCTATAAAATTTTCAATCACCACTTTTGATCCCTGATTTTAAGTAACCCATACATAGACTTCATATTTTTGAACAAAATTTTGCAATTTTTTTATAGGAAAATGCTAACAAGTGCCCTAAGGGCACTTGATAAGAAACTTAAAGTAGTAACTTTATCTTGGAAATTGTGCATTCAACTTATTGAAATAGTAAAAAGCAACTTTTTTTACATGAAATTTCACAATTATTTCCTTTTTTGATTCCTTAACCATTGCCCTAAGGGCATTGGTTAGCAAAACCCTTTTTTATAATATTACGAGAATCTTAAAAAAAAAAATAGAATTTTTTAAAAAAACATTAATTAAATATGAATTTTTATAGTTTTGGTCATTTAAAATTCATATTTAATTTATGTTTTGCCAAAAAATTCTATTTTTTAAAGAGATTTTTATAATATTCTACATATTTCTGCACAAATTCATTAAAAATACAAAATTTAAACATGAGTTTCTTAAAAGTATGGACTAAAAGTAGTGATTGAAAATTTTATATAGACTAAAAGTCAAAGGAAAATTTTAGAGGAACTAAAAGAAAAAGTTTATATATTTATAGAGACCAAAATCATATTTAACCAAAAAATTTAACAGTAATTTTAAAATGAGAAAATGGTGTCTTAACCCAAGGTAGTGAATACCTTAAACTCAAATAACCCTTACAAAGAGATTTTTTTAAAAAAAATATCTTCATTTAATGACCTTTCATTTAGAGAGAGATAAAATAAATATGATAATTTGACAAAAAAAATGATAATATTATTTTAAAATTACCATTATATTTATCTTGCCTATCTCTTCAACTCGAAGTAATCAATAAATGAAGATGATTTCAACACGTAAATATGAAGATGAGTTTTTCAAATCCAAGTATGGACAAAATCGAGGATAACATTCAACAAAAAGTTCATCATTACATATGCAAAGAGCGTAACCGTTATAAAAGTACAAAAAGACAAATCAGATTGTTTTTTTGAAGAGGAAAAAACGAAATACATTGAACTTAACATTAATGAACATATTGTTCAAAACTCCATAAAAATAAGGGTAAAATATGCATTTTATCCCTGCAATTATAGGTCATTTGATTTTTCATCCATGAGCTTACTAATCCTCCCATTTTGCCCAGTAAAAGTTAATCATTTGAAAATTCGTCCCTCATCAGAGTTAATCATTGCCACGTCACGCGAAATGACCAAAATGCCCTTAGTTGCTCCAGTTAAACAGAAAAGGACCAAAATACCCTCCTTCATCAACTAAGGGCATTTTGGTCATTTCGCGTGCACATGAGTGATTAACTCTGATGAGGGACGAATTTTCAAATGATTAATTTTTATTGGGGCAAAATGGGAGGATTAGTAAGCTCAGGGATGAAAAATCAAATGACATATAATTGCAGGGATGAAATGCATATTTTACCCTAAAAATAAAAAGGGAAGTGACACCACACCCGTCACTAATTCACGTGTATAAGAAAATAAAAACTTGATCCTCGCACTTAACATAATCAAAGGACAAATCAGTTAGTCCTCCTATTTCTATTCACATGTACATCATGAGGACGAAGTCTAAAGGATAAATTCGAAAATAAAAAAAGAGGAATATACACTTAAGTAAGCCTAAACGATTATATCATGTTGGTCCATAATATTTATGTCTTACTCATACAAACACACAAGTCATCATCTCTTCATATGTTCCATTATCAAACCTTTGGTGTATATGTATGACGGTGCACCAAAGTTTATGTGTAAACCCTTATTTTTTTGCTTTAGTTTTGATTATATTTATGAAACATATCCAAGTGTTAACATCGAGATGTATGTTTTTCGAAGACATCGTAGTCTTGTTGGGATAGTTAAGGGAGAAATTGTATTAGAGGTTGGAGACAAGCTTAGAAACATAATACTTCTGCCTAAGTACAAGCAAGATAAAGTATATCAAATGCAACTTTAGCAAAAAATCAAAGTATTTTTATTTTAGAGGTGAAATTTAAAGATCATATTATTCACAAGTTATACAGTAATTAAATTCATAATCAATTACTTTCAGTGCATTTGTTTAGAATTTAAAAATTTCAATCCAAGCAATTGGGGAAAGCACTCACAATCTTATGCAATATTTTACAAAGGATCTCTGGTTTTCATTGGTGTAAAAGAAAAATAAGAAATTTCTGGTTGAGTTTATGGCATTATTTATTTATTTATGCTTTTAGGTGAAAAGGATTGATAGCCAGTAAGTTACCCGATATATAAAAAATAAGGAACAAATTGGATTGTATGCAGTTCCAAACAAAGGCATTTGGTTGGCACTTAACGTGTAGCAGCGAAATTGGAATGATAAATTAAATTATATATAAGAGTGCAAATAAATTATCAACACGGTCCCGTAGCTCAGTTGGTTAGAGCGTTGGTCTTATGAGCCGAAGGTCGCGGGTTCGAGCCCCGCCGGGACCATTATTATTTTAATTTTTTTTCCTTCTTATTTATTTCTTATTTATATATATTTTTTTTTTGCAATATAACAAAAAGTTTCTGGGTTTCAAAAGTAAGAGGAACAAGCAAAAGCTTCAAATCCATTAAAATGAAGAATTAATTTAACATTTCGTAACCAAAATGGTGCACAGTGCGTACGATAGTTTCGAACTCGTTCCCAATTTCAACGGCAAGATCGAATCCATCGAATCCTACGGTTCAAAACTCTTACTCGGTTGCTCCGATGGATCTCTCCGAATCTACTCGCCGGAAACAGAATTCTCCGATCATTCCAAACCTTACACACTCGAGAAGAATCTCGCTAATTTTGCGAAGAAGCCTGTTGTTTCAATGGAAGTGTTGGAATCAAGAGAGCTTCTTTTATCGCTTTCTGAATCAATCGCGTTTCATAGATTACCAAGTTTGGAAACGATAGCGGTTATCACAAAAGCTAAAGGGGCTAATGTGTTTTGCTGGGATGATCGGAAAGGATTTCTCGCTTTTGCGAGACAAAAGCGTGTTGGCATTTTTAGACATGATGGTGAGAATTTGTTATCTCTGTTAATTTCTTTGTAGATAGATATTCATAGATTATGGATCATAAACACCGGACACGAAACTGACAATGACACGTCAATACCTGTAGTAATCTGTAAGATAGATACAATTGAATGTAATCACATTAGCTTATAGCATTAGTGCGTATGCGCTTAAGTATAAGATAATATCATGATAAGTGCTTATGTATAAGCTATTTCTATACCAAAAGATAAAATAAATTTAGATTGTTTTCTTATAAGCTATAAAATGCTTTCATAAGCTATCTTGGAGAATTTGTGAAAATAAGCTGAAAGCACCTTATAAGGAGAATTTGTGAAAATAAGTTGAAAACACCTTATAAACATGACATAAGTTGTTTCCATAGGTTCTTTCAAACAGTCTCACAAAACATTAGTAGGTAGATAAGCTCAAATAAGCTAATCCAAACAGGCCCTAAATAGTGTATCGCAGAAGAATAGATATCAGTTTAAATTTTAGTATATGCTATCAAGAGTAAAATTTAAGTTGAAATTTAAGTTTGAAATTGATATTTTAGTTGAAACTGAAATTGTGGATGTAGGTGGTAGGGGGTTTGTGGAGGTGAAAGAGTTTGGTGTACCGGACATGGTGAAGTCCATGAGTTGGTGTGGGGAGAATATATGTTTGGGGATTAGAAGGGAATATGTGATTTTGAATGCTTCAAATGGTGCTTTGTCCGAGGTTTTTACTTCTGGGAGACTAGCACCGCCTTTAGTAGTGCCTATTCCGTCGGGAGAGCTGCTTCTTGGAAAGGTATTATTCTCTTCGTTGAATGTGTATGTATGTATTTTTGTATGTTGTGTGTGTGTGTGATTTTTTGTTTTCATTGCTTATTTTTGTTAGGTTAGAGGATGTAGTTTGATTTGTTGATGCATTTTTAGGAGAACATTGGGGTCTTTGTGGATCAAAATGGGAAACTTATTCCTGAAGGCAGGATTTGTTGGTCAGAGGCACCCTTGGAAGTCGTGATTCAGAAGCCGTATGCTATAGCTTTGCTGCCTAGATTCGTGGAGGTAACCGACTGTTGGGAAGAAAAAAAGTGGTTTTTTCTTAATGTGAGAGAGGTTGTGGATCTATGTTCTTTATATGGCCTTTGTTTTGCAGATTCGATCTCTTCGACAACCTTATCCGTTGATACAAACTATTGTTCTTCGCAATGTTCGTCATCTTTGCCAAAGCAGTAACTCCGTGATACTTGCTTTGGATAATTCTATTCAAGGTCTCTTTCCGGTTCCTCTTGGAGCCCAGGTACTGTATATACTGTTAAATGATAGACGCATTTTGCCATAGCTCTTATTTTTGGATTCTAATGCAAATGGAAAAGCAGTGAAACATGTGACTTCATTTTACGCTACCAAGTTATCAAAATTTTGTATTTGTGCATATCGTTGGTTATTTTGAAGTTAGGGATATTGATATTTCGTTGCAGATTGTGAAAGTTATGAACTTTGATATTTCTTTGCAGATTGTCCAACTAACTGCTTCTGGAAACTTTGAAGAGGCCTTGTCATTGTGCAAGCTGCTTCCACCTGAAGATTCAAGTCTACGTGCTGCAAAAGAGGGATCAATTCATATAAGGTTATTTGCCATTATGGATTATTCTAACGAAACAGACTATGCAATTTTCCCCTATTGAATTGAATACCTTTGATTTATAAGTTCATCTTATTTCTGAGCCCCCCTACTAGCTGAGTAGCTGGCGGATTAAGTTTATATTGACTGTTGATGTGGACTATGTATCAATATGATCATGATAGCTAATGTAAACCCAAAAAAGAAAATCGTAATTCCTGTTATGTTGATTGTAGGTGGTCCATGTAAAGGTTTACTTTAGCTTGTTTTAATATAGTAGTATTAGCTGAAGTTGGGATGTACTTCGTAGATATTGTTAATATACTTATTCTTTACAATAGCCAATTAGTGGATAAAAAGACTTCAATTGCTAACTAAAAAGTCTTTGATCACACATCATCTAACTGGAGTGTGGTCTGTGCAATGCATAGAAAATCTTTGTATTTTGAAAGAACTATCTCAAACTATATGCTGGGCATAATCATTTTGGTCATTGTTCATAAATTTAAAGAGAGGAAAAATAAATAATGAGGATAGAGAAAATTATAATCAAATCATAATAAGATTTATTTTTTTTATCTATATTGAATACATTACTGGCTTATTTGATAGCAATTGTTGAAGTTTCGTAATTTAATTGTATAATTGTGTTCACATTATTATTTCATGATAATTGCATCATTAAATGATCATGATCAACGTCTCTGAACTCTGATTATTGAAATTATACAAACTCAACTTTCTATATGTTGAGATATTGAATAGTTGTGACTGTTTAATTTTATCTTCCCTATTTATTGTATTGATTGTATTGATTAATCTTCCCTATTGATTGGGGATTAACTAGGAGGCTCCTGCCTATATATATATAACTGTATATTCTGCCCACATAATATAATGAACATATTTTCAGTCTCAATATAATATCAAGAGCATACTTCCTTTGAGAGATAGCAATACCTGACTTTGATTGTGCTACCTCAATACCAAGAAAATAACGAAGAGGACCCAAGTCCTTAGTCTGGAAGTTTTGAAATAAATGTTTTAATGCTTTGATACCCTCATTATCATCACCTGTAATCACAATGTCATCAACATAAACCACTAGGTAGATATATTTATTCAATGAGGAACATTTCGTAAAAACAGAGTGATCAGCCTCACAACGGATCATCCCAAACTGTTGAAGGACTTTACTAAATCTTCCAAACCATGCCCGAGGAGATTGTTTTAAGCCATACAAAGACTTACGTAATTTGCATACCAGATCACACTCCCCCTGAGCAACAAACCCAGGAGGTTGCTCCATGTAAATCTCTTCCTCCAAGTCACCATGCAAGAATGCATTCTTGATATCCAACTGAAAAAGAGACCAACGTTTCATTGCAGCCATGGCCAAAAAGAGTCGAACAGATGCCATTTTTGCAACTGGAGAAAAAGTATCACTATAATCTTGACCATGGACTTGAGTATATCCCTTCGCCACTAGGCAGGCTTTCAACCGATCTACCTGTCCATCAGGGCCAACCTTAACATTAAATATCCACCTGCAACCAACAATAGATTTCCCAGAAGGAAGTGGAACAAGCTCCCAAGTGTGATTAGATTCTAAAGCTGACATTTCATCAAGTATGGCTTGCCTCCACCCTGGATGGGACAATGCTTCCTGAATTGTCTTAGGAATAGAAACAGACGAAAGTGCAGAAACAAAAGCACAATAGGTGGGAGATAAACGACGGTAAGACAAAAAATTATATATAGGATACGGGTTACGGGTTGAACGATTACCTTTGCGGATGGCAATGGGCAAATCAGGAGATGCAGGTGGATCCGGAGCAGGGGTGGAGACACTTGAAGCAGGAACTGAAGCATGTGGTCCAAACCTTCTCTCATAAGTGATGCCATACTTTGCCAATTCAAATGCTCCTTCGGTTGAGTTGGATCAGGTTTTGCCTATTCCCTATTTTGATTATGTTGAGTCCACTCATATGTATGAGGGGGCTTCAACTAGTGTGAGGACGCAGGATGGGGATACCGGAGATTTTCCCATAACAATAGGACTGCACCAAGGGTCAACCCTAAGTCCTTATCTTTTTACTTTAGTTTTGGATGTACTGACGGAACACATCCAAGAGTTAGCACCGAGATGTATGCTTTTTGCAGATGATGTAGTCTTGCTTGGTGAGTCGAGGGAGGAGTTAAACGGGAGGCTAGAGACTTGGAGGCAAGCCTTAGAAGCGTACGGTTTCCGCCTGAGTAGAAACAAGACGGAATATATGGAATGTAACTTCAGTAAAAGGAGAAGTGGGTCTACCTTAGAGGTGAAAGTTGGAGATCATATCATACCCCAAGTTACACGGTTTAGATATCTTGGGTCCATAGTACAAAATGACGGAGAAATAGAAGCTGATGTACATCATCGTATTCAAGCTGGGTGGTTGAAATGGAGAAGAGCCTCAGGTGTTTTGTGCGATAAGAAAGTACCACTTAAGCTGAAAGGAAAGTTCTATCGGACAGCAGTCAGACCGACAATGTTGTATGGTACGGAGTGTTGGGCGGTTAAGAGCCAACACAAGAGTAAAGTAAGCGTAGCGGAGATGAGGATGTTGCGTTGGATGAGTGGTAAGACTAGACATGATAGGATTAGGAATGACATCATTAGAGAGAGAGTGGGGGTAGCACCTATAGTAGAAAAGTTGGTAGAAAATAGGCTTAGATGGTTTGGACATGTAGAGAGAAGACCCGTAGACGCCGTGGTAAGAAGAGTAGATCAAATGGAGGAGAGTCAGGTTAAAAGAGGTAGAGGAAGACCTAAGAAAACTATTAGAGAAACCATTAGAAAAGATTTAGAGGTCAATGAGTTGGATCCAAATATGGTCTTTGATAGAACATTATGGCGGCATTTGATCCATGTAGCCGACCCCACTTAGTGGGATAAGGCGTTGTTGTTGTTGTTGTTGAGTCCACTCATATATCTTCTGTCCCACCAGTCGTACCAGATACGACATATTTTGGAGGAGACAGGTCTTACGGACTGCAAACCAGTTGAGGCTCCTATGGATCCTAATGTGAAGCTTCTTCCTAATCAGGGGGAGCCCTATACTGATCCAGGCAAATACCGAAGACTTGTCGGAAAGTTAAATTATCTCACCATGACTCGGCCCGACATATCTTTTCCAGTTAGTGTAGTAAGTCAGTTCCTCAACTCTCCTTGTGACAACCATTGGAATGCAGTTATTCGAATTTTTAAGTACGTTAAAGGATCACCTGGTAAGGGGCTTGTCTTTACTGATAGAGGCAACACCGAAATCATTGGATATTCAGATGCTGATTGGGCAGGAGATGCAAGTGACAGACGGTCTACGTCTGGTTATTGTGTTTTCTTTGGTGGAAATTTAATTTCATGGAAGAGCAAAAAGCAAAACGTTGTTGCTCGATCAAGTACAGAGGCTGAGTATCGAGCCATGGCTCATGCCACACGTGAACTTTTATGGTTGAAGCATTTACTTCAGGAACTTCATTTTTGTGAGATTGGTCCAATGGAACTTGTGTGTGATAACCAATCAGCGTTGCACCTCTCATCCAATCCAGTTTTTCACGAGAGGACAAAGCATATTGAAGTTGACTGTCACTTTCTTAGAGAGAAGATTATCACCGGAATCATCAGAACCTCCTTTGTCAATTCCAAGGATCAACTCGCTGATATCTTTACTAAATCTCTACGAGGTCCTCGGATAACTTACATATGTGACAAGATGGATGCATATGATGTGTATGCACCACCTTGAGGGGGAGTGTTGAGATATTGAATAGTTGTGACTGTTTAATTTTATCTTCCCTATTTATTGTATTTATTGTATTGATTGTATTGATTAATCTTCCCTATTGATTGGGGATTAACTAGGAGGCTCCTGCCTATATATATAACTGTATATTCTGCCCACATAATATAATGAACATATTTTCAGTCTCAATACTATAGAAGTAACATTTTCAATTCTATATAGAAAATTTATAATATTACCATGTTTCAAGAAATTAAAGTCTATGTTTAGTGTTTATATATTTGAGTAAATAATTAAGATATTGAAATATGAGAGTTCATATTTAACAATGCATTTTATCCCTATATGTGTACACATGTTCCATTAATATGGGTTAAGTGATGCCCACAGTAATGATAATGATTGTAACTTTCTTTAGCGGAAGACTTTTCCTTTTATAAATTACTTGAAGCTTAACATATTAATCATTGTTTGCTTTGCATTTTTCTGAAGGTGCTGTTGAATGTGTTTGTTTCATGTTGTTACAGATATGCCCACTATCTTTTTGAAAATGGGAGCTATGAGGAGGCTGTGGAACATTTTCTAGAATCTCAAGTAGATATAACCTATGTGCTTTCTCTTTATCCATCCATTATCCTTCCAAAGACAACTATTGTTCATGAGCCAGAGAAGTTGGACATTGATGGGGATGATTCCTATCTTTCCAGAGTTTCGTCAGGTGTTTCAGATGATATGGAACCCTTACCAACCGACGAGAATGCAGCACTTGAATCCAAAAAAACGAATCATAATATGCTTATGGCTCTCATAAAATATTTGCAGAAGAAGAGAGGTAATTTTATTGAGAAGGCTACTGCGGAGGGAACTGAAGAAGTTGTTTTAGATGCAGTTGGCGATAACTATGCATCCTACAACAGGTTTAAAAAAGTAAACAAGGTGAAAAAGCTATTTTTTATTTCTTATTCATTGTTCAATATATCTCCAATGTGCGATGACAATGATTATGGGTTAAATTTTTTGAACTTGCAACTTATGCCTTTCGGTTGGAGGCTAACTAAGCAAATGTAATGCCCATATAAAGCTTTATTGACAAATACACACAGGCTCACTTGTCCGCATGCACACACACTATTGATTTATTTGTAGTACATATGCAGAATGAATGGTGATTGATGAAGCTGTTGGGCACATGATGTCCTTAATCATTTAGAAATATCAAAATAGTTCAATCATAATTTATTAATTATCACAGTTGTTACTGAAGTTATCATTTTGAAATTATTGGTGTCAGGGGCGTGGTAATATTTCGGTTGGTTCTGGAGCTCGGGAGATGGCTTCAATATTAGACACTGCTCTACTCCAAGCATTGCTTCTTACTGGACAATCTTCAGCAGCTTTAGAAATACTAAGAGGTGTTAATTACTGCGATATGAAAATATGTGAAGAAATACTTCGAAAAGGCAATCTTAATGCTGCTTTATTAGAACTTTACAAGTGCAAGTCATTGCACCGGCAAGCTCTTGAACTTCTTCACAAGTTGGTGGAAGAGTCAAGATCTAGCCAGTCTGAAATTACACAAAGGTTCAAGCCTGAGGACATTGTTGAGTATCTCAAGGTAACTTTTTTTAAAAACATTGTGTTCTTTTAGTTGATTATAATGGGCTGTTACCGGCAATACTATAAGACCAGCGATGTTGTATGGAACGGAGTGTTGGGCGTGAAGAACCAACACGAGAATAGAATAAGTGTAGTGGAGATGAGGATGTTGCGTTGGATAGGTGGCAAGACTAGATAGGATAGGATCAGAAATGACAACATTAGAGGGGAGAGAGAGTTGGGATAGCAACCTATAGTAGAAAAATGGTGGAAACGGCTTAGGTTGTTTGGGCTTGTAGAAAAAAGACATGTAGATTCTGTAGTAAGGAGAGTAGATGGAGGATAGTCAGATCACTAGAGGCAGAGGAAGATATAGTAAAACCATAAGAAAAACTATTTAGAAAGATCTAGAGATTAATGAGTTGGATCGAAATATGGTTTATAATAAAACATTATGAGGTAGTTTGATCCATGTAGCCGACCCCACCTAGTGGGATAAAGCTTGGTTGTTGTTGTTGTTGTTATATAGACTAAAGAACTGTCTCGGTTTGGTTCATAGGAGCTAGGAAGCAGTAGTGGCTAAATGTCCTATAGTTCTTGAATCAGATAGTAAGTCCACTCACTCTTCACGAAGGTTTTGGCCAATTTGTTGGTTGATATTATCAACATTAATACATTATATTCTTGTGCAATTGGAGACCACATGAAGTTTTTTTTCTTTCTTTTTCTTTTCTTTCCGGAAATGACATGTTAATTGTTAGTAAGTGGGGGGAGTTGAACCCATAACCTCCTTATCACATGAAGGAATTATTCTTTTGCATAATTTGATAGTGTAGATCAGATGATTTTTTTTTTTCATTTAACAAATGATTATTTATTGGTTATGACATTGATATGCTAACAGGAATTGTTTTAGGTTTTTCATGTTTGGCTAATTCAGTTCTTTTTCCTCTGCATCTAGATATACTGGAAAATGTCGTTTGTGTATTAACACTTCAAGATTAACTAGAAAAATGTTCAATTTCCGTTTTGTATGGATTTAAGTTTGCCAGAAGACTCATAACCTTCAACTCAGTGACGCTTCTGATTCTCAGTTTTTGATCTGGTGGGTTTTTGATGCAGCCGCTATGTGAGACGGATCCCATACTTGTTCTGGAATTCTCAATGCTTGTTCTTGAAAGCTGTCCATCCCAAACTATTGAGCTTTTTCTGTCTGGAAATATACCAGCCGATATGGTGAACTCATATTTGAAGCAGCACTCTCCAAACATGCAAGCTAAGTACTTGGAGCTCATGCTTGCAATGAATGAGAATGCCATATCTGGCAATCTGCAAAATGAAATGGTGAGGACCTCTTGCATCTTATTTAAAGGCTCTAAGAAATGAATCAGTTTTCCGTTTTCTTTTGGTTGTGGAAGAGAAGGGTTGGGTTTTTTCATGGCAATAGCTTTTGAAAGTTTTGTAAAAGCTCAGCTGGTGATGATTGTACAAGCTCAGCTGCTCTTTTGTCATCCATGTCTTATATATGATTAATAATAAGAGATAATTCTGTATTCACTTACAGTAATCTGCAATGTAGGTAAACATCTACCTATCTGACGTACTTGATTGGCATGCCGACTTAAATGCTCAACAAAATTGGGATGAGAAAACTTATACCCCAACTAGGAAAAAATTATTGTCGGCTTTAGAAGGCATATCGGGATACAATCCAGAGGCTCTGCTGAAACGTCTTCCTCAAGATGCTTTATATGAAGAGCGTGCAATATTGTTGGGAAAAATGAACCAACATGAACTGGCATTGTCTCTGTATGTTCATAAGGTATAGCGTGTATATATCATTTCATAATATCATCTGTTTACTCTGATGGGGAGTTTCTTTGGTACAGTCATTTTCTGATATCCCAAATGCACTTGAGTTCATTTTTTTGTACAAGTGTGGCACTGTCATATAAACCATGGCTTTTAAACTGATGAATAACAATATGTAATAATCAAGTCTACTTTTCATTTGTAGCTTCATGTTCCAGAATTGGCATTATCATATTGTGATCGGGTGTACGAGTCCATGCATCAGCCATCTCTAAAAAAATCTAGCAACATATACCTATTGCTTATGCAAATCTATTTGAATCCTCGAAAGACCACAGCAAGCTTTGAAATGAGAATTACAAATCTATTATCCCCACAAAATACAGCCATTTCTAGAGGTAGTGCACCATCTGTAAAAAGTAAAGGGGGCCGAGGATCAAAGAAAATTGCGGAGATTGAGGGTGCAGAGGACACAAAAGTTAGTTTGAGCAGCACCGACAGTAGCAAGAGTGATGGTGATGCGGATGAATTTAATGAGGGTGACTCTACTATCATGCTTGATGAGGTCCTTGATCTGTTGAGCCGCAGGTGGGATAGAATAAATGGAGCTCAGGCCCTTAAACTTTTACCGAGGGAGACTAAGTTACAGGTAATCATTGCTTGTAGCTGCATCATTACGAAAAAGGACACGTCAACTATTTTTACTGGTCTAACTTATTTTCTTAGGAATTTTTTCATGTTAGGAGAAAGTTTAAATTTTTATCAGACATTTTTTTTGTTTATTCATTCTGTTAAGTGCATCTGTAATCTGCAGGATTTGCAATCATTTCTTGGGCCTCTTTTGAGAAAATCTAGTGAAATGTACCGTAACTGTTCAGTGATCAAGAGCTTGCGACAGAGCGAAAACCTTCAGGTAAGCGTCCCGTAATGAAAATGCCATCTATTTAATATTTTGGGGGAGTTTGTACGATTGATGGCTGTAGTGAATACTAGTTAGCTCCTGAATGGATTCACTGTACAAAATTACTTGTTATTTTCTAGTACAGGCACTGTGGGCTGCAACGTGTCACTGACAGGGCAAACGAGCCACACACACATACATATTGAGAATTTCAAATACTTCTCTTTTGTTAGCAAGAGCATGATTCAATTGGTTTTGCACAGGTGAAAGATGAACTGTATAGTCAGAGGAAAGCAGTTGTGAAGGTAACCAGCGATAGCATGTGTTCTCTGTGCCGAAAGAAAATAGGGACTAGTGTTTTTGCTGTCTACCCCAACGGGAGCACTCTCGTGCACTTTGTCTGTTTTAAAGATTCTCAAAAAATGAAAGCAGTGACCAAAGGGTCTCAGTTGAGGAAGCGATGATTAAACTGAATGACTATACCAATTGATTGTCAAGCTATATTGTTTTAGGGTCTTTTTTTGCCCATGGTACTTGCTGGTTGGTGGATTATGATTTATGATGACAATTGCATTTTTTTTAAAACTTGGTATCCGGCCCAAGGACTAACTAATCCGGAGAATCAATCCCATCGTCCACTAGCGGGAAGAAATGATTGTTGTTGTGAAAAGTGAGATTTGAAATGTAAAGTGTTTATCTGTTGTTTTCTTGTGATTGTAAATATTGGGTTACAGGGGTCAGGGCATTTTGAAAGGGAGCTTCCCACCTCCTTTTCGAACTGTGTTGTATAATTGTATTATTTCAATATTGTGACATTTTTTTGTTTGACTAAAAAGACTTTTCTATTGTGACATGTAGTATTGTTATTACAGTACTATTTAAAAAAAAATCAGTGGTAAATTGTTGTACATGGTGAATTGTTCTTAATCCTAAACACGGACACGTAATGACCATGCTTTTGGAATAATAAATCACAGGTCTCTTTTCCCATTGGATTTTACTTCCCCTTTTAAGTTTTTTACTAACACAATGAAAAAGAGAAGAGTAATGATATTTGTATACCATTTCGGGATAATTTTTGGACCAATCTTTATTTTTTCTTCTTAATGATCAAACACAATAGAGAAAGTTAAAAAAAGAGAGAAAGTCAGACCACAATGAGAGTATGAGAGAGTTGTTTAAAAGTTAGTATAAAATAGTTGTATGAATATCATTTCTCAAAAAAGAAAAGGTGATGATATATACAGAGTATTTCTTTTACGAAAATCATGGCGTTATCATATTTTGAATTGTGGTCTAAATTTTCATTTACACATTTAACAGCTTTTGTTATCGAAACAAATTGTAAAATGAAGTTTTTATTTTGGGTTACAGAAGGCCAATGACATGAAAAGGGAGAAACTACATTGAATTTTGCTCTCCACCCAGCACGTTTTGCTCGCACCCTGCAGCCATGCCAATTTTGCCCCTGCGCATGTTAACTAACGCAAGTGTAATACTATGCGTTAGTTAAGTAACGTTGCGTAAGTTAAGATGCGCAAGTGTAAAACTCTACGTGAGTTAACTCACGCATAGGCATGTATGAAAAAAAAACACTGCGTGAGTTAACTCACACATAGTATTACACTTGCGCGAGTTAACTCACGCACTACTGATATATCAGTACAGCATTAAATGCTGTACTGATGTGCATTGAATGCAGTTTGGGTCCAAACCCTAAAATGCTCGTAATTGAACCTAATTACGCCAGTTTAACAATATTATTGGATAATACGACTTGGTGCATCAAAATTACACCAAAACATCGTTAGATGGTACAATACCTGATATTTGATGCTTGATGAGCGTAGAAACTTGCTTCCTGACGATTTGCAATGATTTGGGATGATGATTTTCACCCAAAAAATCGCACTTTTTGGGTTTTTGAAGGTGGAGGGAAAGAAAATGGTGGTTGGAGTTCGGACTGATGGGTTTTGTTCAAAAACAGGAACATTGCGTGAGTTAACTTGCGCAGCGTGAGTTAACTTGCGTGGCGTGAGTTAACTTGCGCAGCGTGAGTTAACTTGCGCAAGGGTAAATTTGGCATGGCTGCAGGGTGCGAGCAAAATGTGCTGGGTGGAGAGCAAAATTACCACTAGTCGAGGGGTAGTTATCCCAAACATATCAGCTTCTAACATTTTTTTTTTTTTAAAGAATAATCTTGCCTTTGTTAATCTAGCGTGTTTCTGCTTGTTTTTATGGGTAATAAGGGTTAACGGACAACTATTTTACCTTTTATAACGAGATATTTACCCAATTTATAGGGGTTTATAGAAGAAATTCATAGGGATTTATATAAGAAATTACAAAATATTTGGCCGGAGCTCGGGCGAGTACCCGGGGTCGCCGGGCCATAAAACCGACCATGTAACAGATTGTTCCTTTTAAGTTATTTTGGTAACACATAAATTGTAAACATTTTCAATTTAGTTCTTCTGTTTTTGTAATGTTTGGTTAACAGAAGGACTAAATTGATAATGCTTACAAACTTAAAGAACTTATGTGTGATCAAAATAACTTAAAGGATCAATCTGTTACAAACCTCAAACATAAAAGGGACTTATGTGTGACCAAAATAACTTAAAGATCAATCTGTTACAAACTTCAAACTTTAAGGACCTTAGGTGTAATTTAGCCAATATATATTTACATGGCAAGATGATATTGTAAAACTAATTTACACCGTCCGTGTGCCATCATTAAACTCATTTAAGTTTCATATCGTTTCTTTAAATTATTATTATCATGATCAACAAAAAAGAAGAGTCTTTCCGTAAAAAAAGAGTGTTTTGAATAAAATTTATTGAATAACTCTCAAAAATAAATTAAATAAAGTACCTATTATATCAATATCAATATTCGAGCCAAATTATTTTCAACAATTGGTCCCATGGTCTAGCGGTTAGGACATTGGACTCTGAATCCAGTAACCCGAGTTCAAGTCTCGGTGGGACCTTTGTTTTTAGTCTTTTTTTTTTTTTGGTACAAGTTTTTAGTCTCTCTTTATTTACTAGTGTTGTTACACGCACGGGTTAATGTATCTTGAATCAGAAATAAATAATGTGTTCAGCCATATCTATTTTGTTGTCATTGATATTGTTGAGGTTGGTAATTTTTTTTTTAAACAAGTGTTAAGGTTGGTAGTTGAAATAAGATAGTACATAAACTAAGAACTCCCCATGCCACATGAATATTTGATTTCTCAATTTCATAGTGTTTAATTTGTGACAAGGTGAAAATAAACAGCTTCTTTCCATTCACAGAAAGTATAACACCCTCTTCCCATTTCAGTCTTTTTCGATTTTCACAAATGTAAATGGATCAGTCATTTTAATTTAAGCTATATTTTTTGTGAAAATGCAAGAGGGGAGGAGTAGAGGTTGGCGTAACGGTATGCAGTGTTTCACTTGTTGAAGGAGAGGATGGATTCACTTCCTTACTTGGTTCTCCAACTTCAAATAGAGGGCGGGACCTGAAAGTTTGGATATGAAGTTACTCGAGGGATCAAACAGATGTAATCGAGTTTTGTTCTAACGAAAATAAATTCCATTTCTAGTTTATGCATGCTTATGAAAGTTTAGGTTTTAGGTCTAACTCAATATTAAGAAGAGTTATATGAATCACCATAAGTGATGACAATATTGTTTCGCGCTAAAAAAAGTTTATAACTACTCAAACTATTTTGAAATATCAATTTTAAAAACAACACTTATCATCATACTATAAGTTTTGTTTTATCTAAAAGACAATTGAAAATGTGAAGATTTTCCAAACCTTATAAGAGCTACTTGCCATACCTGATTGGTTTGCTCAACAATGCTTCTTATGGTCACAGTTTTATTTTTTTTTTTGGTGTTTTGCAGTATTTTGATTTTCAAAATTATTATTATCCTTGTCTCTGAGAAACTGTATCAATTCTGCAGGATACTAAATCAAAGTACTTACCGTAGGCGAAAATTGGATGATTGCATACGGAAACGAAGCAGGGAAGAGCTCCAACAGCAACCAGTGAAATTAGTAGCATTCTCAAGTATGTTCATGCTTGACTGCATATAAATGTGACATAAGACAAGATATCATGGTTAAAAATAGAAAAGAAACGACAAATGAGTTTTTTTTTTTTTTTAGAGCTAGCACACATTTTTCTTGTGGCAAGATCTTACATACTAAAATTTAACATGTGAGAATCCATTCCTGAAAACAAAAACATTGATGCTTTGTGCACTTACAGTTTGTCCTTGGGAACTTTGGTCAGTAGAGGCCTCTGAAGTCCTTTTCTCATTCTTTCTTCTTTCATGCACAAGGAGAATTGCACATTTACAAGTGAAATATAGAAGCAACAATCCAAGAGAGAAAATGATAACGAACTCGATGACAATAATTGATCCTAAGACTGTTACACAAATAAAAAGAGATTTTAAGTCACAGAGAAAAACACTTGTATGCTTCTATTTTCTATTGAACTTAATGACAGGTTTAATTATGAATGCTTCCAAATAAACTCAGATTATGAAATCTGCAACTTACTGTGAGCAAGAAATGAATCCATTGGTTGCTTTCTCATTAAGTTAACCATTGCCTCAGTATATAATGGCATCAACGTTCCTTCTTCACAATCGGGATAACAGCCATAATATCCCATGTCATTCAATGTCAATGTTAATGTAGCTCCATGCTCATCTCCCTGGACAAAAAAAAAAAAGGAAATACAGTGATAGTTGAAGTTTTCAGGTTATATAAGTAGTTTTGTATGTTCTATTACTTTGGACATAAACTATGTAAACAAATGGTTGTGCTTCTGCCACAAGCCATAAAGTTTTGTATAGCCTTTTCATTTAAATAAATGGCTATGGGAACATATTGAAAAGTGAACAAGTGATTTCCCCTCAAACCTCGAGGTAAAAAAACACGACTCACGTGATAATAGAGTTGCTGCATAACAGTATTGCAGTCATTTACTGTGGCTTGAAATCTGATTCCACTGGCTTTTACCATAAAGTGCTTTGAGATAGTTACATATGTTTGAAGAGGCTGCCACTGAAAATTATTCCTATGCTTCAGTTCAGCTGTGTTTATCAAGCGAGATGGAAGATTTGCTGCCAATAGTCCATCATTTACTTCCATAGAAAATGTCACAAGAAAATGAGCCTCACCACCTAACACATGATCCATAGACATATTTATCTGATACAACTCTCTAATACTATCTTTTTAATACACTCTACTATTAGTTAAATTTCATATGAATCTCCTAGAGTGTGTTGCTAGAATTTACTTTTCATGCTTTATCTTGTAAATATTACATTAGACATAAACCATAAAACATCACCTTAATACTACTTATTTATAATCATACCAGGGAAGGTAAGAAGATCAGGATCTCCAATATAAAAGTCAAACTTGTCTTTATCTTTGTCAAAGATAATAAGTCTCTCATCATTACTCCTCAATATGATGAAGTAAGGGACTCTTATATATGGAGGATCATTGATAGGATCAACAAAAATTGGAACTCCCAATGAATTTACACCATTCTTATTCTTTGCGGAGACTTGAATGGTATCCGCGCCGTAAAAATTCTCATTTCTGAAAAACAAAAAGAATTAACAATAACAACAACATTATGTAAGGCTTCCGCGTGAAATTCTTTTTGTTTGCGAGATATTTTGGACGCATAAGGCATAAGCAGAACATTTTATCATTTGTGAAAAATGGTAAATTCTGCGAACATTGATTATGTTGCGAAGAAGCAGATTCATGTGGCTTATACATTGCCAATTCGTAAAATATTTCATTATCATTGGAACAAACAAAACTTACCAAACAATAAGAGCATTATTACTTCAATAAATTTCAACATATTACATCAAAAATATAAAAATTACCCGAGGTACTGAATTGACTGAAGCGCAATATTAATAACTTCCACAGAACCTTCTAGTATTAAACCGGTTGCTGTTTCATTTCCTGCATTAATTGTAAGTTCACTCCACATTGGTTCTCCAAATTGCATCAACATTGGAGACAGAAATATACTTCCAGATTGTGCACTCAGATTGACAGAAATATTCTCCAATAGATTTGAATACGTTATCTCAAACCCTCAAATACTGCTGCAAGAGATCATAATGATAAGATAATGTAGAGAAAGACTAATCAATTAAATCTAACTAAACAGTATTGCTTAATTTCTTCATAAATATTTATACATGATGCAGATACATACCCAAATCTAGGGCTTATCAAATCTTCCGTTGCTTGAAGTTGACTTGGAACAGAAGCAAACTGAGGCGGAATATTGAGAACAGAAATGTACACAGAAGCTTTAGCAAGATTTCCATTTATATCAGATATTGTATACCAAAAAGAATCATTTCCATAATAATCTGCATACGGAGTGTAGCGAAAGATCCTTCCATTCTGTATAAGTGAACCATGATCTGACTGACAAAGTAGCACAAGAAGGGCCATTTATCATATTCCAAAAGAATTTGAAGAAATCAAGATAAAGGTACTGGATAATGTAATGGAAATTATGACTAAATTATAATTTTATAACTTCAGAGTCTCTGCTGAGAAAAGTTAGAATCAACATAGAATAACAGGAACAAGAAGGCTAGGAGAATGTTCCAAATGAATTGACAACATATCTTACTTTTGAGAATTCAACTATACTTGCATTATCATCAGCAAAATAATCATTTGCTAAGGCATCAAAGGCAATGGATTCATCCTCCCAAATAGATAATATATCATCATTGGCTTTCGGAAAATATTCACCTGTATATGTCATCCAACAAAAGAATCCTTACGGCATACAAAGTAGCACATTTTATCAAAACTAGATTAGTAAATAACACAATGTTTGAACTTACTACTATACACATTGATACTGAGAGGACATGGCAGTAAATGATTGCCATCAAAAGAAGCACAAATCTCATAAGTGCCAACATCTTTAACCATATAGCTACAGCTGTATGATCCATCCTTATTATTCATGGTGTCCCATGTTGAAAATCCAGAACTATTAGCTGAAGTAATCTCCAATTTTAACCTTGATTGTTGCGAGAGGACCTGGTTTAAATAGGAATCCAAAAGCTGCACAACTATTTCATTTTTTGACATCTTTGCTACCTTTAAAGAAAACCTCACGACACTCGACAAGGAGATATTTACTTCACCTGCAGCAAGCTAAGAATGCATGATCAGAAACCATCTTACTTTTGTACGTGAATTTTGAAAATGATGGTATGACTTAGAAAAATAGAAGTATTTCATTAGATGTCAGTGTAAAACTGATTTACAATGACAATGTATGTCCATTAAACTCAATAAATACATAGAAAATTTACCTAACAAAACCTGAGATAAGCCTTATAATAAAAATTTAACAAATATATTTCCAAGGAAATATTTTGTAGCTAAGGTATGGACTGTAAATAACTAATAATTAGATTTTCAGAAGCAATAAACATTTCATTGCCAACCATCCTTCTCTATCACCTATGAGGATGCCAACTTTATCAAACCATATTTTTAAAATCATGTAATATACTTTGGTACCTGCTTTTACCTCTTTTCTGAATGAAAGACCCTCATTCAATAATATGTTTCCACAATACACATTAATATCATAAAATCCACTTTTCTCTGGTGTGTACTCCACTTGAAATGCACTGGTAATTAAAGAGCTCCCACTCACATTTGACTGAAACCAAGATAAGATCTCATTATTAGGGTCTCAAGTTATGAACATTGTACACCAAAAAGTTATGTTTGTATTCCTCACATTGTCGCCTAGCTCTACTGAAGGTGAAGGTGACGGGGCAATTTCCATGCGACCGATACCATCATATCTCACTCCCGAGTCCACTCTACTTCCTAATATCAATACCAATATATTATAACAAGCAAAATACAATTATCAAATGTAAATGTAATAAAAAAGAGTTTATCCTTTGAAATACCAGTTTTGTTCAACATGGGATATATGATCGGCGAAACACTATAGGAGTCATTATCTCTTAAGATTTGTACTTGAAGTATGCCTTCTTCAATAGGAGAAGGATATTGATACATGTCATTCAAATAAACAGAGAATTCTTCTCTTATCCCAACAACTGAATCATTTAAACCAGTTCCATTGACAACACTTTTTACACCGTCACAATAACCTGATCCGAAATAAAAAGACGAAACAAAATTAAAAATAATAAAATTTAAATACTGTAATGTTACAACAGCAAAAGTAAATAATCAAACAATAAGAAATATGTAAACATTGCGATAAACTGAAAGTTCAGACGGAGAGAGGAAGACGACTAGGAATGAAACTTTACCTATAAAAACAGTATAAACATATGGCATATTGGAAATGCTTTTATTATGTTTAGCATCATATATTGTTAATATAAAGTTCCCTGGTTCCCAATTTCCAAAGGAAAACAACTGAATTCCAGTATCCACTTCCTCGAAATGTAGATCAGCTATTGGTATTGTCAAATTTGTGTCTCTTTCAACAACTTCAACATCAAATGTATACAGTCCAGAAACCAGGTTCCCATATTGATCCAACTGACGTATAAAGATTTCCATATTTGAAGACAATTGCCATGCATGATGTTCAATGTTCCATTTGGCGACACATTTAGAAGCATCTATAACACCTGGCATTTAAGGGAGAGATAATTCAAATTCGAATACATAAACACCGATATGTATGACTTTAAAAATAGGTATGATTTAAGTCAAATGTTTTTAATGAATTGACGATTATAATTGAATGAGAGTATAAAAAATCTTTACATCGATGTTGTATAAGAATTAACTCCTTCTAAGAAATTCAATTCAACACAACAAACATGCATTGAAGCAAATAGTACAAAACCTGGATTCACTTTTAATGGTAAGGGAGAACCATTCAATGTTTGATTTCCTCCTTCTATGTGCATAGAGAAGTTTCCGGATTTGGTTGCTACGAACTCAATGACTATATAATCAAACTCATTCCACCCCATGTTGGAGATATCAGGCTCACTTGCAACAGAACCATTTTCACTCAACATAGACAACTTAAAATCAGGCATATAGGACACTTGAGTCGTCTCAGATATGCCGTTTCCAAATGCATCTTTAAGTAGCACCATAATTGTAGCTTTTGAACCAGCTTCAAACTCATATTTCATACCCTTCCATGATGCAACACACACAGATGGATACATGTTCCCTTCAGTCATACAACATCGACATAAAACAATAATTAATGAACACGTACCGAAACTGAATCAACCTACATTATGTATAACATCATGATATGCACCAACTAATTCAACTTAGTGAATTCATTCATTCATTCATTCATACACATCTTACTCAAATCGCCAAATTAGCAACTAAAATACCCTAAAGAAAATGCAGACAGACACGTCAATTCCCGGCTTTGCGATATAATCAAACTCATTCCAGATTATTAATAAACACCTACGAAAATCAAATCTACCTACATTTTGTATAACATCAAGATATGCACTAACTAATTCAACTTAATTCATCTATTCATACATGTCTTTCTGAAATCGTCAAAATAGCAACTAAAATACCCTAAAGAAAATATACACAAAGAAAATGAAGACAGGCAAACATGGTAATGCCTGACTTTAAGATAGTTATGTAGCAAATAAAATAAGCACAAAGAAATGCAGATAGAGCCAGTTAAGTAAGGGTTTTGATTATACCTGGTTCAACTTGGAAATGCAACGACGAATCAAAAACTTTGTAACGATCCTCACTAACTAGCACATTGAACAATCCAACCTTAATTGGAGTGAAGGAAATCTTCCAATGATCAAAATCTCCTTTGAAATTCGACAACACGGTGGATACATAGGAACTATTCCCTTCCTTTCCATTGACATTAAGTATGAGATGGAAATTATTTTTGTCAATTTTATCACCATTCTCAAGTACTTGAACCTTGATGGTTGCAGTTTCACCAGCCCTAAATGTCCCCTTATCATCCCACCAACTGAAAGCAATCACAGGCAATTGTGATCTATCTGTGATAGAACAATAAAAATGATAAACATTTTCATAACTTGTTATAATATTTTTAACAAGAAAATTAGATGAAAGAATTGTGATGCTAATAGTTCTAAATTGCGGTCATATTTATCTGCATTGTTTCGTAATATCAAAGTTCAGTGTAATTCGTACACTGATATTGTGACCGCAATTTAAAACCATTTTGCTGTAAACTGCTAACCTGTGGAGTATGATATTGGGAGGAAAGAGAGAGCATAAAGTGAAATGAGAATGAATAGTATCTTCATTTTTTTCTGTTAGAAGAATCCAATCTTAGTAGAAAAGTTATGTTATGTTCTGTTGATGAAAGTGAGAGCGGTTGGTGGCAGTTTTAATATTTCCTTGTCATGAATCATACGTGCTTCATAGAGATTCATATTAAAAGTTAGTTGCTTATCCCGCTTCTTAAATTACAGTGTACAAAGTTAATATATTTGCATGCGTTAAAGATAGATTTTAATTGTAATGAATATATGGTTCAAATTTTTATTATGAATCTTACTGCTTACCAAGTTTATCGCTTCATATGAGATATGACATTATGGATTTGGATTAGGTGCAATGTAACTACACAAAATCACACACATCTAGTATGTCCAATTAAGATCGGATTGTCCAAGTTTTAAAACCAAATTTGATTTTTGTTAAAATCCAAAATACCGAGCTTGATATCTAGACCGTCTGACCTTTGATCAAAAGGCCGAGATGCATTTCAGTCACATGATTGTGGCTGCACAAAGCCCATATCCGGATATCCGCGACGATGACATTAGTATTTGATCATCTGAAAATTTATGCCTAAACTTAGTAACTCTAGAAAGAGAGAAAGACTAAGCTACTTGCTTTTTATTAGGGTTGGTCCAATAATTTTTATAAGTGAGACATAAAACAAGTTTTAATATATGAGGTCTTTTTTGTTTGCATATAAGACTTTTTTATAAGGCGTACAATAAGACTTTTCTATTCATAAAATCTAATAAGATTTTTTTTTTTTTTGTGAATCTAAAACGAGCGCTTTAGTAACCTTACCCTTAAATTGACCTTGCTTTTTATCCCCTCGTCATTTATGCTTCCACTGGACTAGTGACAAATCTTCTTCATGATGACATTTAATAGGTATACTCCACAAGAGAAGTAAAAACAAGATCACCATGTACTATTTTCTGTTTGTTTTCTAACCATGTTTATTTATTTTGTTACAAATTATGAGCATGCTAAGGAACTTGGAACTCTATTGAACACAATTTGTAGTACAAAAGACCTTCCTTTAAAAAAAAAAAGTACAAAAGAACTTTAAAACTAATTTGTTACAATTTCTCATAGAGTTGCATTTTAAAAGAAAAAGCTGCTAAAACAGCTGTTGTGGCTAAGTAAGACCCATTAAAAATAGATTAAGAACCATAAATGATGTTCACTACTAGAGATGCTCTAAACCAATAGAACAAACATGAAAGCATCGAGACCAAAAAAAGACTTAAAAAATGAAGCAACATGGTATTTCTTTAGAACCAATCACTCTTGTTAATGTACCAGCTGCACAATCATCATATAGTATATAAGGATAGTATTATCACATGTACTTTTGTAGGACATCTTGGAAACTTGCCACAAATAGTTTAAATGGTACACCAATTACTAGTTTCATAGTGTCATCTCTTGAATCGAGTGTACTTAAAATATTCACCTTATTAGCTTCCTAGTTCCTTGTGCTTCCCAATAGCCTTCCACATATTGCTTTCTTACTCATTCACTTCCTTATTATAGTCGATGATTCTTTCTAATTTAGTGACTAGTTGCCAAAGGATTGGTACCTCTTATCGAGAAAAATTCAAAATCCAGTTGAAATAATATCTAAAAATAGTTGATAAATATCACCCTATAAACCGATTTTATAAGAATGAGTTAGACTTAATATGGTTTCAGAGTTTGTACGTTCGAGCCACCCACAAAATTATCATCGCACCAATCCAATAGTACTGAGCGGTGATGTTATACCGGAAAAAAATTCAAGTTCCACATTAAAAAGAGATAAGGCCTTAAAATAGTTTATAAAGGGTGACCCTCCTCATAAACAAGTCTTTTAGTAAAGATGAATTAGATAAATATAAAAACCTAACACCTCTTTCTTCCCATCTAAAACCCTCTTGTGATTTTTTTTGTTTTGTTGCAATGACATCCAAAACATCATCCAACATGCTTTCTTCTCCTAACTCAAGTCTACAATGGACAGCCAAGAAGAACAAACTATTTGAAAATGCATTGGCAATTTATGACAAGGAAACTTCTGACCGTTGGTACAATATAGCCATGTTTGTTGGAGGGACAACTGAAGTGGAAATCAAAAAGCATTATGAGATACTTCAAGAAGACATCAAAAACATTGAGTCAGGCAAAGTTCCCCTACCTGCTTACAGAAGAAGAAATACTGGATGCAGCAATGTAAACATCAGCAGTGCAAATTAAGGTAACAGATCTGGTTCTCCCATTAACAACATTGTCGAAACAAATTCTATTTTTCAACTATATATCTCCATAATTAGAATTGTTCCTCTATCAATGAAACTAACACTTTACTTTTAATCCTTTACTTCCTAAACTACTTTAAACTTAAAAGTTATAAGGTCTTCTTTCATGAAACATTAGTGCTTCTTTGAGACTCTTACTGAAAGTTTGTTGCCTACCACACCTCTTAAATTACAATGCACATAGCACAACAACTAAATCCAAGAATCTACATATTTTTCTTACTCAAAATTTTATTATGAATCTTACGGTTCTTGTGTACCAAGTTTATCCCTCCAAGATGCGACGGGATTATGGATTTCAATTAGGTGCAGTGTGCCATATCGATCATCTGATCAAAGATAGGACTGTTCAAATGTTAAAGCAGAATTCATTTTTTATTAAATATAAAATATCGAGTTTGAAATCTAAACTATTCAATCTTGATCGGACAACCGAGATGTGTGTGACTACGTGTAATTACAGGATTGTTTCATGAAAGAAGACCTTATAACTTTTAGGTTTAAAGTAGTTTAGGAAGTAAAGGATTAAAAGTAAAGTGTTAGTTTCATTGATAGAGGAACAATTCTAATTAGGTATTTATACTATCCATGACATAATTAGGTATTTATCAGAAAATCTAAGCCTAAATAGAGTAACTCTAGAAAGAGAGAAAGACTGATCAACCTTTTTTATATCCCCTCATTGTTTATACTTCTCCTGGACTAGTGACAAATCTTCTTCATGATGACATTTGATAAGTATACTTCACAACAAAAGTAAAAACAAGATCACCAGATAACAATGAGTTTGCTTACTAACCGTGTTCTTTTTTGTTACAAACTATGTGCAGGCTAAGGAACTTGGAGCTCTATTGAACACCATTTTCTGAGA
Source organism: Medicago sativa (assembly GCF_051527215.1). Taxonomy (NCBI): domain Eukaryota; kingdom Viridiplantae; phylum Streptophyta; class Magnoliopsida; order Fabales; family Fabaceae; genus Medicago; species Medicago sativa. The sequence continues at coordinate 11,092,588 of NC_140753.1, forward strand.
AGTTATTTAACAGTTAGGAGCATTGACATTTCTTTTTACTTTTCTGAGGTCATTACCTTGTAACTTTTTTTTAGCTGTCTGCAACTAATTTCTCTATGTATACCAGTCGCTATCGCGCTTTACATTAAATATCGAGAGATAAAAAGCTCAAATACACATTGTTGCAACTTTCTATCAAGACAAATTGAGTACTTAATTTCAAACAGTTAATAAGAGGACTAAAGTTTTACAACCAAAGGAGAAAGTTAAAGCTGAATAAGTTTACAATGCTAACTACAGATACAAACTCCATGATAATCATATGAAACTGTAAAATCCCACTTGAATGTTACACATTAATTGGTGTAAACTGTAAACAATTGTATTGTATGCATTAATGACAATATAGTCAATCATGTGTTCTCTAAGGTCTTGGTATATATCATAAACTTACACAACACTTCTGCCATCTACTAATGATTCAGAAAAGCATTCTAGTTCTTTGTAGATGAATGAAGTTGTACCGAGTTTTCATCTTCGTTTATACTTTCACTGTTATTTCCAAAATCCTTTGATGCATTAAATATCTGTTTCAAACAATATATGATAGGTCACACTTGTTAGCATAATAATCGAAGGGTTTATTGATGTATATACATCCACGGTAGAAAATATACCTTTTGAATTGTGTTTCTCAAGCATCTCCTGTGTTCATCAACGGATGCATGGATAAATTCATGAAAATGATTTCTTAATTTAGACACAAAACTCCCATCCCCGGACTTGTTTCTTTGACAGAATGTGACTCTTTGTGCTGGCTTGACTTGTTTTAGTTTTTCATCAGTCTGGTTGCTGTTTGAATCCATTAACACCTGAAGAAAAGTTAATCCAGTTGACATCAACATAGTTGAGTATAAAAGGAAATTATGCATTAAGATATTGGATTATCTTGTTTCAAACTGGTTTTTTAAAGCATATAATTTCCCTTTCTTTTATTTCATATTTTGGAAACATGATTTATGTACAACAACTAGTACACCCTTTCACATAAGAGATTTACCATCATAAAACCCCTTATAATAATAATAAACCCATGGCTTCAAATTGACATGACACAGACCCATTTTGAATCTATTGTAGGTAACGTTTGTAATTCTAAGAGACTGATTCCACGACTCAAACACGTGGTCTCCAGTCACAAATCAGTTGCGTGAAAGGGAGTTTCCCCCCTTTCGCCAATAACTAAACATAGTCATAATAAGGGTGTTCTTTGATTCACCAACAAGCTATGAAACACTGACACAGACCATACCCAGACACCAAAGACACCTGTAATAATTTAAGAAAATAATTTATTTTTTTGAAGAAGTTTGAGAAAATAAATTAATTGAATGTAATTACATGTGTCATAAATTAATTGAATGTAACAACACACGTGTCGGACGCAGGACACGCGTGCACACAACATATATAAATATGAACTATGAAGTCTTTCAAAGTTCAAACATGCTTTTTTACAAACATTTTGCATGCACCCCTCTTCAAACACTTCTTATCACACTTCAAAGTTCAAATTTACCGCTGAATGTTTCATCACTATTCACAAGTATACATTGGTGTGCAATTGAACCAGTTAATACTACTACATACGAGAAACATAAATTTGAAAAGAATGATGATGATAAAAAAAATTGAAGAGTGGTGAAAACAAGTGGCAGTGGAAAAAGAAAAAAAGATAAAATCGCCAAACGTATTCTGAAAATATAAACAAGGTAAAAAAAGATGATAATCATATTGATGAAATGAGAGTGATGAATAGGGATTTTACCAACGATGTCGTATGCAGTATTTACTGTCGCGCCGCACGCCGTAGTGAGGTTGACGCGACCTTCAAAAAATTAAAGGGTTAATTATGTTTCTAGTCCCTATAAAATAGCGACCTTGTAAGTTTAATCCTTACTTAATTTTAATAGCATTTTTAGTCCCTAATTTTGTTTTTCTGCACTGAGTATTAGTCCCTACTCAATTCAAATTTGTTTAATTTATGCTTAAACTCTTAAATTTTTGAACAATTTTTTGCAGACATGTTTAGAACATTACTAAAAGTTCGTCCGCAAAAAATTATCGCAAAATTTGATCTCTACATCCAGATTTTATTACTTTTTATCTTTAACTTTTGTCGTTTTAAAAAATTCATATTTAATTCATTTCATATCAGAAAATTATAAATTTTAGTAAACGAACCTTTCATAGTGTTCTAATCTTGTCTCAAAAAAATCGTTCAAAAATTTAAGAGTTTAAGGATAATTAATCAAACTTTGTTTTAGCAGGGACTAAAATTATAAGTAAATTTTTTTTTATAGGGACTAAAAATGCTATTAAAATTAAGTAGGGACTAAACTTACAAGGTCGCTATTTTATAGGGACTAGAAACATAATTAACCCAAAATTAAAATCAGTGATTTTTTTATCCATATCTCTAATTTGTACCTTTAATAAATCAATGTACAATTGGCATTTGTTATTTTTGCTAGATCTGTATTAGATAAATAGTTAATTTCCTTTTTATCAACTATTACTTGGTTTTTTTTATTATTATTATAATTATCTTTGTAACTAATTCTGTATCGGCTAGACGGTTACTAGTCAGGGGTGTTCGCGGTCCAGTTTTGATTGATTTTGAGGTAAAAACTCATATGATCCAATGATAAAATTATACGCGGTTCGGTTCGATTTTGGATGATTAATTTTTAAAAACCGATCTGATCCGATCCAATTTAATGCAGTTTAATTTGGATCGGTTTTTGGATATCCAAATTACAAATTGTTTATAAAAATATGATAAAATAATAGGTTTGATACGGAATATAACATGATTTATAAAAAATTAATAGTACAAAATAAAAATGATTGATTATCTTTGAAACATATAATATATAAACAAAATTGATTAAATTAAACTCATATGTAGTATTAAAAGAATTAAAAAATAAATAAATAAAGCTTAATATAATAAGTATATTATACTTATAAAAATGGAAATATATATTAAAATATATGTATGCTGTTCGGATTGGTTTGGTTTGGTTTTGAAAATTCAATCTAAAATCTGATCCAATCCAAACGGTTTTCATAAAATGTCATCCAAACATATCCAATATTATTCGGTTTTGTGCAATTTTCGATTTTTTTGGATCGGTTTACCGTTTTAATTTGAATCAGTTTGGATTTGAACACCCCTACTACTAGTATATCCTTGTAAAAGGGTATGAGAGATTAAGAGTGATGTTTAGTAGAATCGTTGGTAGAGAAATGAGGGGTTGCAATTGCTTCAAACCTCAGTAGTAAATCATGTGTTTTTACTGTTTACTTCGTGTTTCTAATTTGCTTTATAGTTTTTTGTTTCAGTCAAAAAGTTGTCCAAAAATGCTTGTCAAAATATCATTTCTCTTTCAAGAATCTTTTAGATGAATTTTCTATCTATTGTTTCACAAGAGCATTGGAGTGCGACAATGATAAAAGGAACACACATTCAAACATATGGAAATCATGTCAAGCGAAACGTGTCCAACTTACAAACAAAGAAACAAACGATATATTTTCTTTTTTTTTTTTCCTTTAATTACTAAATAATGTTGATCAACGTAAATTTTTTATCTTCCCATCGGTTTTCTTGTTCATCCACATAACGTTTTAAAGAGAAGATGCTACTTAGCAAGAAACATATAGATTTGGAAAACACATTAATTTAAGGATAACTCCATGTGTTGTCAGAAAATATGGCAGGTGGATTTCAGAAAATTTGATATCATTCCACGTTTTGACTTATGTACTTGTGTTAGCACAAACTGATGTATTTGTGTTGGGACAAACTAGTTTTAAGCATTTTACTTTTCATCGATAATTTAAAAAAATAAAAAAGTATCCCCTGTTAGAGTCTGAAAAACTCGTGAAACATATAATTTAAGCCACACTACATCAGCTTCTTTACAATATATAAGAATCTGGAACTCTTCATTTTTTCTGGGCTGCCGAACTCTGAAGGTGGGAGAGGAGAATACACGTACACCAATCTACACAAACTCTTGTGCTCTACCGGACCGATCATACTACAATCAATTGTGTTCTTTGCGCTGACAAAATTGCTTTTCTAATTGATAAAATTGACTAGAGGCAAAATTTTCTCATTAATACATAATTGACTTTAATTTGCGAGCCTTGGTGGCTTGAGAAAGTATATACTTCTCACAAACCCTTTTCCAACTTCACCTACAGCTTTTAGCACCTTCCGAGGGTCGTATCCTTTCTCGACCACTTCCTCTTGTTTCCGCTTCTTTGAAAAAGAAAGAAAAAACAGTGATCAGAAGATCCATTTGCATGGTTTTAAGAATTCATAAATATTTTTTTTTGACAGTAAGAATTCATAAATATACTTTGCACTAAATCAACAATATATGCACAAATTGTATACCTTGGAAGGATACGATTTCTCCCACGTCAGGCCGATGGCATCGCCTCCTAAAGAATCATGCCATAATTGGAATTTGGTGGAAAACTCTTTCTGCAAGTTATAAGTGATGATATCAAGATTAGTAAAGAGTATGCCACCAAATGGAAACAATACGAGTATGTTCAAAATCAAATCCTTTTAATTGTACTTACCTCTAAATCTTTGATAAAGCACCTTGATGGATCAAAGTCTACCAGCAACTTATTTTTAAGTTCCTCTGGCCGCCTACCCTTCAAATCTTTAGGCAACAAAAAGGGTTGGAAGAACTTACCAGCATGTCCTTTAGCAACTTGTGTTCCTGTTACATTTCCAACGAGAATATCATTTGATTAGTTAAGCTTGTGTCAATGAAGATGATAACATGAGGGAAAGGTCAGATTGTACATAAATTTCTAAGCATACTGAAACCAATGTCATCCTTGTCTTATACGTTTCGAAAATCCAGAATATTTTATCATGCACACAGAAAACCTGCTATGCCTAATGAAATTGTACACTGCCTTGCTACAAATGATTATCATTATTCACTGTCAACTTATGATATCCCCCTCACCATTGAACCCCCTCACCCTTGAACCATTTTATGAATGTATAATTCTGCAAACTACCAGCTATTAAGAACTATGCTATTAAGAACCATACCATGACCAACTTCTGATGAGAAGAGAAGCCTCTGAGGATATGCAAGTTTGTCCTTGTGGAGAAGAATGATTGCATCATAGTTATTTAAAGGAGTTCGCAAAAGGCACTGCAGCAAGATTTGAATAATTCATTAGCCTTTTAAAGGAAATCAAACTCTAATCTACAAATGAAAGTTGAAACAAATAAACTAAAAAAATCTGCTCAATTTACCTCCCATCTGTATGGACCAATTTCCTCCTGAAATGTGAGTTTCATCAACAAATTTGCACTGCTTCGAGCATATGCAACTAACCTTTTAAGTTCCTGTTAATGATTCATTACAACACAACAAACACCTCATTATCAATTAGCATGCACTTGCTAGATTAAACAGTATTGAAATGTTGACATCAAGGTTCAAAACAATAGTATGCTTTACATTTACTGAACCCGAACTGTTGTGACTATTAATTATCACTCTAAACTTATTGTTACTTAAAGACAGTCATATATTGTAGAGAAATTATTCCTAGAATTTAGTGACTGAACAACTGAGTGAAGAGACATTACATTACAATTAACAGAGAGGGATGCATTCAAGAAACCTCCAGCCATATGAAATAATTATATAACAGAACTCAAATTATATCCAATTTAGAGAGAATAACTAACCAATTCACTAGGTGATAATCCAGTCCAGGCCTCAGATGCTTTATCATAAACTGTAGCCAAGAACATCACTGGCCCTACAGCTTGCTCATTCTCTCCCTGACTTTTTCTTTTTAGCAAAAAGTTATCCTGAAAATCCACACAGTTATCATCAAGAACATATAGTTCCTAAAGACCAGCAGTAACAAGATTTTACTTTCTTTTATATTGAAGAGGAAATCCCCAAAAATAACAGACTACAAACAAATCAACAAGTTTTTACTTAATTATGTACTAAGACACACAACTTACATTTATTTCTTTTCCATCACTCGGGCTCAAGTCATTATTTATGTCAACAACCAAAGGAGAATAAGTCCAATCATAGTTTGAGAGCAACTGCAGGAACCTGTCAATGAAATAAAAGTGTTATAATGTGTACAAACAAATCAATAACCATAATTTCAAATAAGGATGCTCAGTTCTGGCCTCTCCTTGGGTAATTGTATGTCCCAACTTCACACCCAATTGTGAAACCCCTTACCAAGGGAATGGCCACATCAACCGTGGTAATGAGATTTGAGACATTCCCACGAGAAAATCAGGTTTAAAGAGTACACTTACTACATTCAATATCTCCCAAAATCTGCTAAGTAAATGAGTAACAATAATTAAGAAACACACCTCATAAACCCGGTGATCCGCGAGCAGGGAGCATTAAATGGCAAAGGATTAAGAAAGAGATAAGCAACCAAAAGCTCAATGGCCTCCTCTACCAAACAAGCAGAAAATAGATGTGAAGCAGCCCAACGTTTTGCTAGTCTAGACAAATAAGAAACCTATGAGTTACAGATTATAAATCGAATGGAACATAACTTGACATATAAATTTTTTAAACGCTCACCTAACTATTGGTCCATATATTGGGTAACGACTTTGTAGTCCATTAATCATGCTAGCATGTTGACCACGAATCAAAAGTTTCTTGTCTGCAGAATGTACCCGTGTTTTTTTATCATTCCCAACTGCATATTAAAAAGGTTTGATAAGTGAAACTCAAAAATGGCATTTCCATTTAAATCATCAATAATCATGCAAGAAGTGTAAGCCATACATTCTTTGAGTAAACTAAGGGCCCTCTCATGCAAAATTTTAAGACGAAATGCATATCCTGACATTAGCACATCCACATCATCCTCAGTTGCAGTGCATGTCATCCCCCACTTCTTTTGAAGACTGCCATAATAACAGAATCATGTCATATTAAACACTGAAAAAGAAGAACAAGATATTGAAGCAAATAAAGGACATAAGTTCCCACCTTTTTCCTATTTGAACAAGGTAACTAGATTTTGTTTTTTCAATTGCAATTTCATCCATTGGCCAGTGCCCCGAACCTTCCAGCTGTAAAGAGAGAACAAATAAACTATTAGTAAATTTTCTCTGCATAGGTCAATTCATTGAGCACCACTGGAGCATAATGTCATACCTGAATCATAATTTCTAGTGGTTGAATGCATGATGGAACCAACTTATTCAGTCTGAGAGATCCAATTTTTTCATTAGCTAGAAGATGAGGTTCAGGAGGGAAGACTGATGTAAACCTGAATGCTGTAAATGGTAATCAACACATATTGTTAATTTGGATGAGTTCAAGCTTCAATAAATTCAACAACATAGAACTTAGAAACGCTTGTACTGCCTTTTTTTTCTTTGGCAAAAAGTTTTCAGTTTTGGTTTATAATAACACACCCCAAGCATTGACACAAAAGACTTCAAAAATAATTTATTCTGGTGGGTAAATTACCAGAGTCTAAAGGCTGTACACTAGACACCTTCAAAGGGAGGCCTTCAATAAGACGCAAACGCTTTGATAGAAGATCAAATGCCTCGAGCAAATTTCCAGAGTGTGCTATCGGATCTGTGGGTTAATCATTTCAAAGAACATCAGCTGTTAATGATATAAGTATATGGGGTAAAAAAAGGAGGCTAGGTAAGATGGTTTACCTACAGCACCATGAGCCAAAGAGAAATCAAGTTGATCCACAACTACTACAATATTTTCCTTGGATAGAGATAGATGCCGACTAAGCACATGCTCGGCTATTTTTTTCAAAATCAGATGCCTTTCCCATTTCTGACATTCCCATACTATTTTAGAGAAAAAAGCACTGCCATGTTAGACATATTATCTTGGCCAGCAAGACAAGAAAACTACGCTAGTCATACTTGATCAACTAAATATGTGAATTGCCACAATAGATGCCTCACCTGTGCTTTCTGCAATTCTACTGTCTTTAAATCTTCTAAGCTCGGATTTTTCTCCCCAAAACTTCCGAAATTCAAGAGCCTGCTTGAAATAATGAGTAAGGACAGTGGTACATTCAAAGCAACAAAAAATTTGAACACGAAAAGAGAAACAGAGTGAACGTGGACAAAAGAATGTACCTCTTCTTTACTTTCAGCATTCGGACCAATATCAACCATCCTAAATGCTTTCTCCAAATCACTGACTGAAATTCCTATGAACAAGGGCTCTTTATCAAGAATTGACAAGCCCTGAAGTTGTAAATTCAATCAGAGACAGAACGGAATAAGGAAAAACATGAAGCATATTTCAAATGAGATACTGAAAATTCATGCTTGAAACCATACATCATTCACGCTCCACTGGCATTGTGCATTTCTCCATATTACTCGAATAAATTTTGCTCTATCATTCAATCCTTTAGCTAAAATAGCATGTATTTTCTCCTCGTACAATCTCCAGCATTCATCATCCATACAAAACCCTGATGCATATAGCTCCTTGTTTCCCTTAAAGTTTATTCTGTAAGAGCAAAACATGTAATAAACTAAGCAGCTTTTACAGCATGAAGCAAACCATCATGAAAATGAATCAACTGAATAATCCATCACGTAATACAGCATCTGAATAAATATGGTATTTATCACCAAGAAAAGCAAATGCAAGTCTCCTGAATGTTATCGTGCAACACAAAAATACACATGCATCATAATGAGTCCTACAAACCTGTTTGCTTACATCATTATAATTTTAATTTATATGCTTTCAATATACAAGTTACTTTACCTAAACCTTTCCAATCAAATACCCCAAATGGATTATCAATGTCAAACAAACACTAGATGAAAAAACATTACCTCATACAATAATCATATTTAACCGCATAGTCAATCTTGGTCATAAAAACTTCCTCAAATCCACCACCTCTACACTTCTCCATGCATTTAAGTGTCAAAGCAGCCTCGTCTTGAAGCTGAATATACACATGAATAGTCAAAACGAGTATCGTGAGATATATATTATAATAAAGGAGAATAAAAGACAAAGGTGGTTGCTGGCCAAAAAATACCTGAGAAAAACCAATCCTAGACATTCGAAAAGCCAAATTGAATGCCCCCGATGGATGACACATGACAACTGGAAATGACCCTTTAAGTTGCATTCTGTCCTGCAAATGGGAATCATGAACAAAACAATGAATAGCTCCGAATAGAAATGGAAACTTTTAAAGAAAACTCTTAGTAAATGGTGCAGAAGAAAATTTTCATCAACCCAAGATTGATCCGTCGTGGTGCAAGTGATTGAAAATACAAAACTACTTGCCAATGAAGAGTTAAAGGTGATATTGCATTACGAAAATATGATTTATTTAAAATTTTGCACCACATATCAATTAAAAACGAATGAAACGTGAATGTAAAGAAAAACATAAAAGAAAATAAAGTATAAACAGAGATTCGGATATCAGGACAATCACAGTGGAACATGAACACAAACTACATACAAAATAGAATTACAAAGGTAGACAAAAGAAGGTTAGAGATCTGGACCTCTTTAGTAATATTTCCTTCGCCTTCCTTTGGAAAGTAGAGACCTCGACTCCATGTCTCTGAAGTGGCTGCAAAACCAATCACAATAATGTATCTATTTAATATGAAAGCTTTAAAAGCCCCCCCACTTTCAATCTAAGCCAATTTTTAAGTCAGTAGCAAATTGCCTACAAATTCACTAAGAAACTACAATGGAATTCAAATATACTAGTCAACAGAAACAACGATAGTGAATCGAGAATACCAAAATATGGCACGCAAACTCCCTATGGTCATCAAAGCACTAAATAAAATGAGCCAAAACTGCAAAGGAGAGTATATATACATACCAATGAAGTTCAAGGTAATGCGAATTATTTCAATTGCCTTCATTGACCTACTAATTTGTTGCCTAGAAGCAAGGTGTGCCAGTATGACGGATAGCAAAAATCCATTCAGGCAATCATGAACATATATTGAACTTCTCTGTCGAGCCCATACCTAAAATTCGGAAGAGCGGCATCAAATTCAGTGTTTCCACATTAATTTTTTACTTATTATAATGCACAAATGCCTAAAAGAAATTCAAATATCAAACCTTAAGTAGGATTAAAGCCTCTCTTAGTTGCTTCCATCCAAGAAAAAATTCGTTGATTAATTTTGTATCCTCCATATACATGTCTTCCAAAATACTAGAATTATACTTTGGTGTAGCTTGAACGGAACTTCCTTCTGAACATTAACAGTCAATCATCAATACATTGTATCAGAAGAAGTTAAAATCTAAAAGAAACTGAATGTAGATGCAAAGGTACAAACCATTCTTTGAATTATGAATGTTATTACGCGTCATGTTTAACTTCGGTATGCTAAAGATATCCTTGGCCGATGGAATAATTCTCACAAAAAAACCATCAACATCAACGAGCTTTGCAGCTGCAAAAAAAATCTCCATTAGTCTCCAAATATTGTTTGTGAACCAAAATGCATTGGAATTTAAATGCCAAGACATACAGGGACGGAGCTACATATATTACTTTTGAGACAGTCGCCACCCCCAAATACAAGAAATTTATGACAATATATATACTGAAACTCATACTCGCCCCCCTAAAGAAATAAGAGTGTTATTGTTGAGTGTTGAATTCCCCTGAAACATGATTAGTTGTACTACAATTACATGCATCACTCTAGTACTTTTCAATATACTCTAATTTCAATTCCTTTCCACGTCACTTGGTACATATATACAAGCCTTCTATCTAGTGCCCCACATTTAGTCATCTTCTTATAATGATATTAATTTTTGTTTATTACTTAATAGGGAGAAGAAAAAAAAGTTCATTACATTCGCCTCTTTTAAAAATAGTACTATTCTTTTTGTTTGAGATGGTAAAATAAGGCATCTTATTCATATTAGCAAAAGAAAAAAAAACATTATTAAGTTAAAAAAATATTTGATTAGACTTTATGTGATTTATTATCATGTTACGTACGTTCTCATAACTACTAAAGCTTTTTTCTCTAGAAATCAGAAATTTAAAACAAAGCCGATTAATTGATTTCAAACCAAGCAAATGTGCATGAATTATTTTCGCCCCCCTTAACAAATTTTTCTGGCTCCGTCCCTGAAGACATAGTACTAACCTGGATACACAATCAGTACAGGCTTTCGAGCTTCGTTCTGCAGGGTAGACCATTCAACCCTACCAATAGATGGAGATTTCTCTAAATACTTTTTCACCAAGCAGAGATAAAGACACCTCTTAGCATGGTACCTGTAGTTCAAATAATCCTTCTCATGGAAGCACTCCTGTCATAACAGAAATTACAGTTACAAAATCAAAGTATACACTCAACACCGATAAACTAAAGAATTTAATTCATATACATTGCAGTGTAAAAACAATTTACACTGTCAATCAATCATAACAGTCAGATCATTGGAAACATTGGACTTTATCATAACCACTTTTAAAGTCGCACACATGATTTGTTCTGATGTGTTGCCGGATCACAAATGACCAAATGGGTTAATAGATTTAGTAAAGCAATTGGTAATTGAACTAAAATAAAGAAATTCAAGTAAAACTAGACACGGGGATTCAAAGATTGCAAGTGAAACCATAACCCTAGACCTCCTTTTTTTTATTTGGAAACAATCCGGCCCAATTACCGACTAATCCGGGTGACCAATCCCACCGTCACTAACGGGGTCCTATTGAAGCAAGGACCCTAGACCTCTCTCTCCATTAATTTACAACTATTGTTCTTAATTACTTTCTATTTAGTTACCGTAAATAATTCAACCACTTTTGTTAGTCATACATATTATAAAATCTTAATTAGTTCGACATTTGCTAATCAATCCATGCGGATACGATAATCTTTTATACTACTTCTCCAATAGAATACACTTGCTCTAAGGGCCTGCTTGAATCGACTTATTTGAGCTTATCTACTACCTTAAGTTTTGTGAGACTGTTAGGGAGAACCTACATAAAAGCTTATGACAATTTTCACATGCTTATTTCAGCTTATTTTCACAAGCTCTCCAACATAGCTTATGAAAACAGCTTATAGTATATACAAAAACAATTTAACTTCACATTATCTTTTTTTATAAGAATAGCTTATGCATAATTGCTTATCATCATGATAAGCGCTTGTGCATAAATGCTTATCATCATGATAAGTGCATACAAAGTAAACTCTAAACTAAATTAAACATCAATTAACATACATAGCTATTATAAAAAAACAACCCATTTTAAAAGATTGAATAATACCTTGGGTAATCTTATAATAAGATCCAAATTTAATTCAGGCCTAGCAAGACTCTCTGTAGAGTAACTACCACCCTTTTGAATAACCAATGGTTTCTTAAACTTGAACTCCACTTTATCAGCACCAATATCCCTAACAAAACTCGGTGCCAAATCAGCAGTAACATTATAGTTATCAGGGATTTCGTCGATGGAAGATTGGATAGCGGCAATGGCGTCATCCACAGGTTTAGAAATCTGTAAGTAATCTACTTGAACTTCTTTCAAGAGTTCACTCACCTTGAAATCCATTGAATCCATTGAATAAAGTTTTCAGGGTTTAGGGTTTAAGGAGAGATGGCGGGTGACGAAAGTGTGTGTGACTGGAGTGACAGTATGGGCGGAGGTGTCACCGGAGACGGAGGCAGACGGTTAGGGTGTAACCGGAGAAGAATTGCACGGCTGAACTGGAAACGTATGGTGGCGGAAGAATGACACGAGAGAGTAGAGGAAAACTGAACTTAGGTCTATGGTGATGGCATAAATAAATTTAAATAAATATATTTATGAATATATAATTTAGTTTTAAGCAATTTTAGTGGAATGAGATTATAAAAGATTATTTTGCCAAAATAAAAAATTTGTAGATTTTGCCATAAAAAAATAAATTGTAGATTTTAAAAGATTTCGTAAATTTGTAAAACGAACGGACTAATAAGATTTTTTTTTAAAATATTTTTGACAATCATAATTTGGAGGACCCTTTTATGATAGTTAATGCATTAAAATTGTAGATTTTATTATAAATAAATTGTGGCACATTTGGAGTTCACTCACAAATTAGATTTTATTATAAATAAATTTGTGAGTGAACTCCAGATTTATTATAAACAAATTAGATTTATAAATAAATTGTAGATTTTAAAAGATTTCGTAAATTTGGAGTTCACTCACAAATTAGATTTTATTATAAATAAATTTATTTAAAAAAGGAAATTATATAGTAGTTAATGCATTAAAATTGTGTAATTAATTTATAATAAAATCAAAAACAGTTTCCTTTTATAGTAATAATTCCCTTTTATGGTATGTTTTACCAGTGCCCCGGGAGAACCGGTTAGCAGGACCCTTTTTTTATTTCATTTTGGTCTTATAACTTTTAAAACGTCCCTCAAGTTCACCTATGTTTGTCAGAGTCGTTCTTTCCGTCAATTTATTAAAACTGCCGTTAGAGAGTGCACACGTGGCAAATCTGACGTGACACATATAAAAGATGTGTTTTTTTAGGAACCCGTAATTAAGGTTCATCTTCATTACTCTTCTCTTTGCAACCGTCCTTCATCTTCTCTCTTCTTCTAAATCTCCATCCTTTTCCTTCAATTCCTTTCATCCTTGATCCATTCTTCTTCAAATCTGATAAATGGCAAAAACAAACACAAAATTGTGGCAAATGGGTCAATCAGTTGGGTCTGTTGGTTCGAATCTTAGAAGAAGAACAATCACATAATGTAGGTGTGGGGAAGAAAGCGTAATTCATACTGTCACTGATATTACAAATCCCAATTGTTGAAAAAATTATCGGGGTGTAGAAACTATGAAAATCAATTTGATAAAGGTTGTAGTTTTTTAAGTTAATTGATGAAGATGTAGACGATGACAGGAATTTGAAGATTGTAAAGCTTCACAAAAAATCTGAAGTTGAAGAATGAATTGGAGCAGACAAGATCTTGGTTGAAGATTTCTATGATTTTTGCATTAACGTGTTTTGGGGTTTGCCTGATTTTAAGGACAGTACTACTCTGCAATATTAGTGCCACATGGAGTCATATGTATTTGAAATATGATGATTGTAATAATATTGTGTAGTTTGATTTGTAATAGATGATGTTGTGTAATTTGATTTAAACTGTCTTAGTGTAACTTGTCTTGGAGAATGCACTATTATTATGAATTGAACCAAAGAAGTTGCTATGCCAATTTTCCGTTTAGATATGTGTCCAACTTCATTGGATTAATGTTAAGTAATGCTATTTGAAATTTTCTTCTTAGGATAAACAAAGACGTGCCAATTAATTATTAAATTTAAATGCATAGAAGGTATATAGTCACATATTTGTCTATGAAGAGCGGATCTAATTATATAAGTATCTATAATGTATTTTTTTTTTTTATAATACTAATCGATAGCGCCTCAATGGTAAGTGCTACAAGATCTTGTACATTAGAACTCAGAGTTGTGGAACCGCATCCATTAGTATCGAACATTTTCTTTTCCAAGGGAAAACCTCGCATACGAGCAAGACTGAAAAAGTGCTTTCTTTGTTGTGGAATAAGAAACCTTAATAATTAAATACACGTATCTAATTTATTCGGAGCTATTAGGGCGGAATCCACTTTTTGGGGAATATGAGTCGAAGCAATTACAAGAATATTTCTAGTAGAAAATTATTCAGAATCTCTAGAAAGAGTTCACTAATAGACCCATGGGATAAGTCATTCGTCTCATTCCCATCCAGATCATGAATGTTCGGAATCGAAATTATGCAAGGAGACATTGCTTTTGCTAATGCGAATTGAAGTGTGAGAAAAAATCGGTCTATTTCTGGTATGATATCCTCAAGTATCGGATCCTCCATACTTAGAAACTCCAAATGATTATCATAGTTATGGTTGAGATAGTCATTATCATATCTATCCAAATTATAGAAAATATCCTCATTCCTAGGTAAAAAACTGTAAATGGTACCCTCTCTATCATAAAAAAGATCATCATCATCATCATCATCATCATCATCATCATCATCAAAAAGATCATTAATATCAAAACATTTAGGATAGTTATCCAGGGAACTTGTCTAGAGATACTATAATGAAAGGAACATAGGAGTTTGTCGCTAGATATTTGACCAAATAGGATCGTCTAGTTCCTACGTAACCTATCACTAAAATACCCCTATGAGGGGATAGGGCTAAGCGGGGCGAAAAGGGTTTTCCATGAGATGGGAAATCCAAACAATTAGCCCCGCACAGGTTTCTGAATAAGTGATTGTCTGATAATGAGCGAGGAACATCCGTCTTTCTGCTAAGCAGGATGTATTGAACTCATAATTTAGTAGATACTTTTTATGAATGTCAATTAAATTTCGTAAGTAAATTGTTCCCGATTGCTCAATCATTTGATAACCAGAGTTATTCTTTGATAAATGATCACTATTAGTCAGACTCAATAAAAGTTGATCAATCCTTTTTTCTGTCGATAAGGTAGAGAACTGAACCATGAATTCCCTTTCTTTATCAGCAACGAAATCACTGTTCAAGATCCAGGATTCTATTTTATCATTAATCCAATCACTATTCATATTTTTCTTTTTCTTATCAAGGTATAGATCGCTTTATTTGTATGACTTACATGTCTAGTATTTCTCAAAAACGTGATTCAATTGATGGGAATATAAATAATGCGACCTCCGCATGTAAAGTGTCATATTAATTATCTCATTAAACAAAAAATTCTCATCTATGATTAAAAAAAAAAAATCTCATCTAATTGAAATAAAATTATTAATAAACTAATTTAATATTTTTTCAATTATTTAACTAAATCAATTAATCAAAAGGACACTAGATTCCTAACCCTCTGTTCTCGCCGGTCACATGTCTGGTGCATTCACCACCACCGCCACCCGTTGCTATGTCTTCTTTTCTGGTCAGGAAAAGTTTAGGTGGGTTCGGCTCTGGTCACCACCAGGGTCAGGGCACGCCTCCGGGCCCAAAGGGCACTTATAGAGGTACTTACAGATCACCCACCAACACTGCCCTCACATCGGCGGAGGGAATCGAACACACAACCTTCTGCAAGGAAGTGGCCCGTTCCTTACCAACTGAGCCAACGTGTGTTGGTTATTGCTATGTCTTCTTTTGTTCATGTTTTGATTAATTGATTTAGTTAATAAATTAAAATTGTACTGGATTGTTCAATACAAATTTTATCTATTTTAAATGAGTAATGTTTAATAGTATATGTTGAAAAATTAATAAATCTTCTCATTAGTACATCATTTTGTTTTCGTACCAACAAAAAGTGAACAGTAACGGCCAATTTTAGAAACAAGTAGTGGCCAATTATAGAAACAACTTCCCTCAAAAAAAATTTAGAAACAACTCAACAACTAATAAACCAATAAAAAGTTTTCTTCAAAAAAAAAGAAAACTAAGTTGAACAAGACTAAACTTATAAGCAGCCATCAACTTTATAGAGACCAAAAATAAATTTAACAAAAGATAAATGTTAACTACCCATTTTTTAACCTAGATGTTTCAACAGGGCCGTTCCTAGGAAAATGGAGGCTCGGTTCTCATAAACAAGAGAGGCCCCTAATAAAAATATGTATTTTTTTAAAAGAGAAAAAAATTATATTATTTGTTTTATTTTATTTTTTGAGAGGATAATTATAATATTTGCTGTTAAACTTTGCTATTTTATACGATAATTATGTGCCCAAAATTACAAGTGCTCTAAAATAATAAAAAAATATTGTGTTTTTATTTGTAAAGATGTAGTTTAATAGGTTGAGTGAATTAAGGAGATAATAGAGAATATGGAGGACATATGAGTATTTTGGCTGTAATATATGCTGGAAAAAAAATTAATGAAAAAGGTAAAAAAAAAAATTAAAAAAAAATAAATGAAGAGAGTTGAACCCATGACTTCAAGAAGACAAAAAAATTAAAAAAAAATAAATGAAGAGAGTTGAACCCATGACTTCAAGAAGACTTCAAGGCACTACCACTAGGCACAATGCACTACCACTAGGCCGCTTCTACACCATTGTAAGTTTAACAGCATTATTAATATATATGCCTATATCTACACCATTGTAAGTTTAACAGCATTATTAATATATATGCCTATATTTTACATTCATGTTACAAATAAAAAAAAAAAAAAATTGGGCCCCTAAATTTTAGAGGCCCGGTTCAGTAGCGCTGCTTACACCCCCTAGGGTCCGGCCCTGTGTTTCAATACACTCTCTTTTTATTCGGTAAAATTCATACGGACCTACCATATTCAAGTGACCCATATGATATAATGAGTTCCATATACATTTCAATAAATAAAAGAGAGTATGTTGAAATGTATGTTATAGAATGTGTTTATGACATTATTTTTAAAAAAAATTAAGAACAGAGAACATGGCGTTTTAGCAAAAATAGGGGTGTTGATAGGCTTGCCCAAAGCCTAATCCATTTGAGCTAAGAGCAATTAGCTCATGAGTTTGACTACGAATTCTGCTCTTTACCCAATCCGTTTCGCTCATTCTCAAGTGAAATGATCAAAATACCCCTGCGTGAGTTAACTTATACTTCTTGCGTGACTAGTCACGCAGCGTGAGTTAACTCACGCTAGTTTAATAATTCCAAAGGCATAAACTTTCACAAGCATAAATCACGTGTGGGTAACAACGTTTTGTAATTTTAATAAAAAAAAAATAGAAACTATAGCAACAGAAATAGTGTGATCATTTACTCCTTCATCTGATTCTGGTTTTCTTACTTTTACGTGTTATGCAATCAACATTACACGTATTCAGCAACATGCAATGCAAAATTTGGAATCATTGCTTAGGGTCAACAGGAAAAGAGAAGGTAGTTGGGACTAAAGACTAGTATGGTACTTTATTGGTCAGTTAATATGAAGCAATTCTTTTTCTATATTTGATGATTCCTTAGTCCTTTGATGGCTACACAACAATCAAACGTGATTATGCCTTTGGAATTATTTAACTAGCTTGAGTTAATTCACGCTGGTGTAAATCTCTGCGTGAGTTAAGTCATGCAGAATTAACACTAGCGTAACTTAAGTCACGTAAGGGTATTTTGGACATTTACTTTGGGAATGAGCAGAAATGTTTGGGTAAAGAGCAAAATTCTTTGATTACATGTAAAGAGACTAGCCCAATATACCGATAATTTTTTTTTTTTATATAAAGATCATATGTCCTAAATTTTAAAAATATGATCATTGTTGTTTCCACTTCAGTTTTTGCTTAAAAATATATGGAAATTACACATTTAATCTCAACGGTAGTTAACTATCGTTTGGGAACAAAGAAAACGAAGGAAACCGAACGGTAGTTGACTACCGTTGAGAATATATGTGTAATTTTCATGTGTTTTCAAGCAAAAACTGAAGTGGAAAGAACAATTTTCTAAAAATAAAGCCATCATTGCCTAAGAAAAACTAAGGCCACCATTTTGGTACGAATCCACCATTTTTTTTAAGGAGAAGTACAAAACCGCCTTAACCTATCTGAATTGGTCTAACAATATTGGTTTGGGACCTTGGAGTATGTTACTCTTAGAGTCCGTTTGATTCAACTGAGGGGAGGGGAGAGATGAGATTTTAATGGAGGGGAGAGAAAGGGAGGAGAAGGGATGAGAGATATTTTAATTAAAAATATGTTTGGTTTAAAGGGAGAGATTTTAAAATTAATTTACCGTTTTACCCTTAAACTGAATTATATACACGAAAATGTTTGTTTTTACGATTTCATAGACCGACGAAAAGTTGTTACAAAGATAACATAACCTTATTTAAAAAAAAAATCTTAACAATAATAAAAGCTGTTATAAGGATAATACTCCCTCAGTCTCTATATCTAACCACCCATTTGACTTTATTTTTATCCCTAAATCTAAACCCCTTTTCAAATTACTAGATGCATTTATTTTTTTTCTTTCCTAAACATACCCCTAATCAATACTACTAACTTGTTTTGAAATTTAAAAAGTCAAATTTAATACATATACAAACAAAGGACAATATGGTAATATTAACACACAAAACAGACATAATAATTACATTGTCAGCATTTCTTAAGAAATGTGAAAAAAGTAAAGGGAGGTTACATTAAGGGACGGAGGGAGTATATATTAATATTAATAATAATAAAAGTTGTTACACGGATAGTACAACCTAATTAATAAAAGTTGTTACATGGATAATATTGAGATTTAAAATCAATCTAAGTATAATTTTGACAATACAATAATTTTTTTAAAGAGATCCTCTCCCATCTCCTCCGAAAAACTCCAATTTGGGAAAGCAAAAAGTGGGTCTTGAAAAGATTTTGCTTCCCTCCCAGTCCCTTCCAAAAATTGAACCAAACACGTCAAATTAAAAATATTCCCTCCCCTCCCCTCCAAAACTTTCGAATCAAGGTTTCAAGTTCGATTCTTTCCGATGCTGATTTTTATGGACTAGTTTGACTTCTTCAACAAATATTTATTTCCTTTTGTAAAAAAAAAAATTGTCAATCTAACAACACCACTATAATTGATTGCTTCTAATTAATGAAAGAAAAATGCTACGAGAGACTTGTTCACGGCAATCTCAAGAGGGGACAATTATAACTGCAACATTAACTCCTTCACAATCAAAGACAGGGCCGGCACAAGGACCACGTGACCCAAGCAAGAGTTCTATACTTCAAAATTTTCGGTTGAAAAAAAGCCTCAAAATATTTTAAGTTACTTATAAATATATAATATGAAAATTTATGAATAAATGTTTCGCAAGTTGAGTTGGTAAAAGAGAAGGCCTCACATTTCTTTGTTCAAGGTTTAACTCTTTGACTCCAACAAATCTAAAATTTACTTTATTTATTTTCATAAAATTTATGTAATTTTCTTATTGCAAAAGGCCTCATAATAAAAATTGTTTTAGATCTCTAAACTTGTTGGGCCGGACTGATCAAAGCCAGCCATGTATTCCATTGAAAAGAAAATTTATCGGCTCTAAACTTTCGTGATAGGATTCACTATGTTTTCCTTTGCTAGAAATAACACAACTCTTAATAAAATCTCCGACAATTGAAGCATTTTGACCCCAAAAAGCAATTGAAGGGAGAAAAAAAAAACATGTCATCTACTTCAATGTAATAAAATTTGTATGTTAATATTTGTTTAGAACCAAAAATAATCTAACAGTAATTCTGCATTATAGAAAGAAAGGGAAAAATTCGTAAGATCTGACTCAAGTGATAATGTGACATTATCTAAATTGTTAGAGTTGGCATTTTTTCATTGTTACCAAAATTCAAACTCATGATATCCTCTTTGTGATCTAGACTTGACATTTTTTCATCGTTACCAAAGCTCAAACTCATGACCTTGTTTTCGTGTATATGAATATTCATGTGATGTTTGTCTAAAAAAAAAAAAAATCTCATCATCATAAAGTCGTTTCATATTCTCCTTTAGCTAAGATACTTAACTTTCTCATTTTAAACAAACTATTTTTAAACTTTTTTTAACAAATATTTTATATGTATTTTTTAAACAAATTAAGAAATCGAGCACTATAATTATTTTCTAAATATAATTAAGACCAAAAATCACAATTTGTTTTAACAAAATTAAAATATGACACTTGAGAAATAAAAAAAGTTCAATCTTAGAATTGGAGGCCATTATCGTAAGCATGGGACCAAATTAGTGCAAATAAACCTAAAAATAATGCAGTGTAATTATTTATTTTTACAAAGATAAAATTTTCATGGTGATGTTTTTTAGATACAATTACTTAACTAATTAATTATACAAATTAACAAAAAATTTGATCTTCGAATGTATGAGATGCTGTCCTTGTAGTCCTTACTTATATCAAAATTGCAAACACACCTCTAACTCGTCTTTTATTAATGGACTAAGTTACCAATGAAAGATACAATGGAGAATTAATTTGATCACCCAAAAACATATTTGAGGACCAAAATATCAAATAAAAGAGATATTTACAAATGTATTTAAAATTTCTATACATTCCAACACTATAATGACAATATCTCACCCATTCAACAATCAAAATGGTTTACCCTTACTTATTTACTTCATTTATTATTTGCTTTGCCTTGGGAGTATATTTGATTTTACGTTCAAAATTTAAAAAGGGAATACTAGCTAACAAGGGGTCGGTTATTATTTAACTATACTTACTTCTCTCTTTCACCCGGTCCTAGTTTCTTAGAACTTCTGCATTCTCTATAAGTTTTCACTTCCTTTTTCTTTATTCCCCAGAGATAGTGTGACTTTGGTTCTTTTCTGATCTCAAATCATACATATGATTAAACTTTTAACCGCTTTTAATTTAAATAAGTAGTTTTACGTAGTCCCCGTGAGCTTAGCTCAATTGGTAGGGACATTGCATAATTTATGCAGGGACCGGGGTTTGAACCCTGGACACCCCACTTCTTCACATTTAATTGTGTGAGCTCTAGCCTTTAGGCTACTAGACCTAAAAAAAAACAAAGTAGTTTTACGTAAATTAAGTTTTAATTTTTTTCCTTGGATTTTTCTTCATGAATTCGTCGTTTGAGTGTAGTGTTGTTTTATTTTTCGTCTTAAAGCTTCGTTGTTTGGTTTAAATTGAAAGATCAACCTTGATCAATTGCAGATATACAATCAACGATTTAAACTTCAACAATGTACAGATCCAGAAACATAAGCATTTCAGTCTCATTGATTTTGTTATGCATTTTGCTATTTTATGTTATTAACATATAGATACTACGGGTTTGCTTGCAAATTCATCATTTTTTCGTCTTTAACGATGTTGAATTTGTGTTTGTTTTCAACGTACTCTATCAATTTGAATGCTTAAAAGCTGTTTTTTAGTCAAACAAAAAATCAATTATTGTTCAAAGATATACTCACCTGAACCAAAATACTTGAGCTAAAAAATAGACTTATTTGTATAAGTCTTTAAACATAATCACTCCAATTAACATGAACGACAAATGGCAATATAATAACAACTTAAAAACCGGAAAAGATAAAGAAGTGTTCTTTTAAGGCACATATTACTACTATATACAATGTTTAAAAACCTTTGACCAAAAAGTTTAGATCACACCAGAGGAGGGAGACAATTAGAGGTTACAGATTGTGATCTCAGATGTTATGGTACGGACAATAAGCAAACTTTTTAGGTAGGATGCCCCTATTAGAGGTTTCTTCTCATCCCTTTTCTAAAATGTTGGTCCTTGCCTCCCCCTTGGTTTACTACTTTAATTTTTGCTTTTTTTTTTTATTTTTTATTTTTTATTTTTAACTTCTGTTATTCTTATTCTTCAATGTTGGTATACTTTGAAAGCCTTATACTGAATGACTATGCCAAAGAAGAATATCCCCGTCAACAACATAATAACTGGACCACTAAAATCCCAATTTACCAAGCTAAAAAGGTGTATGGTCTCGATGGGATCATCTAATTTGAACCCAAAAGGAAAAATAAAAATATCCCTAACCCCTACTAAGACAAACATTCCAGTTGTATGTTGTTGCTTTTGAGGAATGCAATTTTATTCGTTCCCAAAGTTTATTTTAGTAATAATTGTGTTGTTTGTTTTATACTACTCCACATGACATTTCTAATAAAAATATACTCCCTCCGGTCCTAAATATAAGCAAATTTGACTTTTTAGATATTCATTCAATTAAAGATGTATGTGGTCCATAATATGAACCACATACATCATTAATTAAATGAACCTAAAAAGTTAAATTTGCTTATATTTAGGACCGGAGGGAGTATATAGACATTGTTGAATACATTTGCATGCATGCAGTATAAGAAATCCTTCCACGATACCCACGTGGCATCTTGGTATATGTTATTTTTGTGTAGCATTTTGGTTGATGATAGTATTATAGAATTTGGATCCTTTGGTCTTTCTTTCTCCTTCTTCTCCCTATGCTATAAAGGAGAGATAGACAAGAGCATTTTTGTTTTTGTTTTTTGTAGAACTTAAAATTATTTTTGTTATGACTTTTATATCTATCTTTCTCATCACATGAAAAAATAATCATCGTAAACACAATATTCATTTACTTAAAAGACATGACATTGTTATGTATAATCCTTTGAACTCTACGTAGAATTAAGGCCGACAACCTCTAGTGCTAGAAAACCAAAAGTGTCAGCAAATGGTATAGAAACATATTGAATATGTTTTCTCTTGTTTGACCACTTTGCTTGACACGACATTGAAGGTTGTATGTCCCACCATAAAATCCCCGATCCCTAATATTACAAGTGGTGAAACAATCAAGTCCACACATGCATGTTTTCCTCCTATCAACATGTACATCATAACATCTGTTAGTCTAAATGTCGATCTTTCATCTAGGGCGTCCGTCAAGAAGTTCAGTGGTGTCCCTTTCTTCATCGATACTCCCTCCTCGCTTGAACATATTCACTAACATTTGATTTTTCAAATCATTTTTTGTTGTATTTTATTCCGAGGAGAGTGTTAGCTCAATGTTTTAAAAACTAAATGGGACTGACATCAGTTCAACAAAAAATTAGATTTATTGTCGTTCTTGTCAACTTACTCAACCGGTTTGGTGCACTTGAATCAGGAAGACATCACCTCAACCACAATTTGTTAAAATCAGTTGATTCGCCTAAACAGAGTGACTCAGATTTTACACTATTTTTAGAGAGACCCATATATATGGTTTAATATCTATACAAATTTTCTATAGAAACTGAGTCATCCAATTTGATCTAATTCAATCATGCAGTTCAGACAATAGTCTAATTATTAATCTAGTTATTGGACCGATAATTGTATGACTTATTAATCAATGACTGAGCTGTTATATATTTAAAGGGAAATCACTTGTTAGGGCACTTGTCAAGAAGTCTAAAGAAGACATTTTGACTTAGAATAATGCATTCGATGCATTAAAACTTTAAAAAGTAACTTTTTCTACTTAAACATTATCACTTATTTTCATTTTTGTATCCTTAACAAATACCCTAAGAGAACTTGTTAGTATGACCCATATTTAAAGGGTAGTGTTATCTATTGTGCCCTAAAGGCACATGTAAAGAAATCTAAAAGAAAAAATATTTTCAAAAAATTTGTGCATTCAATTCATTAAAAAGTTAAAGATTAAATGCAATGTACACATTTCAATAAATTATTTCTTTATTTGAATCATTAACTTGTACTCCACGAATACTACTATTGTTGATTACTGAAATGATTGATATTATATGGTGTACGATTTTGGCAATTATTTTGGCAATGTGGCCAAATACATTGGGAAATTGAACATTATATAAGGTGAGTCCCACAAAATCCAACGAGCCACGTAACATGATGATTAACAAGAGCATTACATATAAGACCGTGCAAAACTGCAATTGAATTGTGAGGCGGTTCCTAGTAATGGCATCATGCACGCTCACCCTCGTTTTCCGTTTGTACATTAGTACTAGTATCTTTTGAATCCAATGAAAATCAAATGGATACATGATTTAAGCAAATCCTAGATTGAGAAATAATTGCTAGCACTATCAGATTCTCACTTCAGAGTTTGTTTGCTAGCACTATCAGATCTCCCAAATCCTATCAATTTGGGATATACTATCACATTAGTGACAGATCCATAAATTTTAATAAGTTTGGTCAAAGTTATATCATAAAAATTTATATAAACACATGCAAAAATTATATAAGTTATGTTTATAATTGTTTTAAAATGTTGATTTTTTAAAAAATATTTTTCCATTTTTAGTTGACTATAAAAAATATAACCTTAATTAATTATTTTTTCAACCACCAATGTCAATCACATAACCTTTTTCAACAAATATAAGAGTAGTTTAAAATATAATAGTAGTTTTATGATCTTACTAACGATATGCTCTAAGAGAATTGGTTAAAGATTTCATAAAAGAAAGTTTTATTTTAAAAATTAGCGTTATTTTTATCGATATAATAATTATAACAATTTTTTTTATAAAAAATAACTTCTTTTGATTTCTTTTCTTAGAAGTTAGAACACTCATAATTAGGATCCTTCTTAGTTTTGTAATTTTTTGTAGTGTTATAAATGAACTATGTAAAAATAATATTACTATATAAGTGGGATCAAACTTCTAAAAAAAATGTTGATTTTTTTTAAAATATTTTTCCATTTTTAGTTGACTATAAAAAATATAACCCTAATTAATTATTTTTTCAACCACCAATGTCAATCACATAACCTTTTTCAACAAATATAAGAGTGGTTTAAAATATAAGAGTGGTTTTATGATCTTACTAACGATATGCTCTAAGAGAATTGGTTAAAGATTTCATAAAAGAAAGTTTTATTTTAAAAATTAGCGTTATTTTTATCGATATAATAATTATAACAATTTTTTTTTTTATAAAAAATAACTTCTTTTGATTTCTTTCTTAGAAGTTAGAACACTCATAATTAGGATCCTTCTTAGTTTTGTAATTTTTTGTAGTGTTATAAATGAACTATGTAAAAATAATATTACTATATAAGTGGGATCAAACTGCATAAATATATAATTTTAGGTTAAAAACACAATAAGCAAGTGGAGACAAGTGGGGTCTGGTGACCCCATTGCCCCCACATTAAATCCGTGCATGATGCACATATGAGGAATGCTATGAGCATTTTTTTAGACGTCGCTTTGTTATTGAAAGAAACTCATACGTTTTATATATCGTAGAATTGAGTTTCACATAAAGTGGTGAGACTCGTAGAATTGAGCTTCACATAAAGTGGTGAGACTCATATGTGTTTCATACTATAAGAGAATGAGTGTTAAAAAAGATAATGTTCTTAACATTTCTTATGAAGTAGAACAACATATTTTCCAGGTCTTGTTTCACTTGTACTCTAAAGACACAAGTTAAAGAATTTCAAAATAAAAATTTTGTATTGTAAGAAAGTAATTTTTGAACTTGAATTTGAATAAACCTTGTTAAACAATTTTTTTTTAAAACATAATTTTAAGATATAATTATTATATGTAGATAAGTGAATATTTTTCGTTTCGGAAACAAAGAATTTAATTTAAAGAGAGATATACATAAAAATAAGTTAAATTTCGCTATCAAGTGAGTTTCATTATCATCAATTTATATTTAAATATTTATAAGTTTGTATGTGTCTACATCTCTTCATATAGAATCCTTCATTTCTATGAGAAATGCGGAGACCCTAACTTTACATTTTCGGACAATATAGTTCCCACAAATTCTTAGTCTTAATGATTTGTATTAGATTTCTTTTTCGACCCTAACACACGGGGATTAGTTGTGAATGTAACCGTCCTAGCTAATTTATAGGTTATTACATTAGCTTTCTAATAATTTGTTATTTTATTCCTAATACCGGCTCTTTTAAGATTTATCATGTATTACCTCCCTCCTTAATTATAAGACCCGAAGTAAATTGAAGGACTATTTATGAGACCCATTTGCAAAACAATGAGATACAAATGAACCTTAACCTAATAAAAAAGTGTTGATAATGTAATGTAACGTGGATTGGTTTCTTGGGGTAATGAATTGTAATTTGATCATCGTAGTTTACAAAGGGAATGGAGAGCATCTTTTGAAAAGCGGTGGTCGTCCCGTTTGTCGACCTGTGTTTTTTCATCAATCTCAATACGATCTGATTCTTTACTCTTCTCCGTGAATGAATGTTTTTGAATCTTTCCATCGAATTATCGATATTCCAGAGGACTTTATTTTGTTTGAGCTTGGTTATGATTGATTATGTGGTGGGGTATAGTACTTCTCACTCTTAGTTTTTCTTACTCCATCCGTCCCGGAATATCTGACCCATTTACTAAAAAAAGTGTCACAAAATAACTGAGTCATTTCAATTTTCAATACAACTTCCATCATTCCCAATACAATATAACTCTAATTAATACTACTACTTTTATCATTCCCAATTCAATATATTCCACTTTCCCATTTATTTATACATTTTTCTTAATCTGTGTGAAAAACCAAACTGGATCAGATATACCGGGACGGAGGGAGTATTAAAAAACTATACTCCCTCCGTCCTGGAATATCTGAGTCAGTTTGGTTTTTCACACAGGTTAAGAAAAATGTATAAATAAAGGAGAAAGTGAAATATATTGAATTGAGAATGATGAAAGTAGTATTAATTAAAGGAGTAATGATATTTTGACATCCATTTGATGACAACTTTGTTGACAACCTTGTTTTTCTCACTTCTTATTGGTCAAAAACAATGGAGAGAGAAAAAGGAAGAGAGAGGATAACATCATGTGAGTATGAGAGAGAAAGTTGTCCAAAAGTTGTCAAAAAATGGTTGTCAAAATATCATTTCTCTAATTAAAGTTATATTGTATTGGGAATGATGAAAGTTGTATTAAAAATTGAAATGAATCAATTATTTTGGGACACTTTTTTAGTAAATGGATCAGATATTCCGAGACCAAGGGAGTATAGTTTAGCTACACTTTTGTTATTTTCTAAGTTCTACATTCTACTACTATCTTTGACCCAAAGAAACCTCTCTCTCTCTCTCTCTAGTGGACATGACACTCCTCAGTAAGCCAAGTATTTGAAGCAACGTTGCTTTGATCATTGCTAGACATGGCAAAACAACCCGGACCCGCCGGGTCTCCCCCGCTCCCGCCCCGATTTTAACGGGGAAAAGCCGAATTAACTGGGTCCGGGTCCGGGGAAAACCCGTAGGTTTAATGCGGGGGCGGGGCCGGGGGATACTCACACCCGCCCCGCACCCACCCCCGCCCCGCACCCGTGAATGAGAATTTACCTTATTACCCTTATTTTCCTTAAATTAGAAGGGGTATATAAAGAGAAGAAAGCTGTGAAACCTAATTTCATTTGTCTTCACTTCACTACTTCAGCCGCCGCTGTACTGTACTCTTCCAATTCCTCTTCAATCAATTTCGTTAAGTTCATTTTGTCAATTTCCTCTTCAATTCCTACTTCAGCCGCTGTACTGTACTTTTTACCGTTAAGTTCATTTTGTTAATTTTGATATGGAAATAAACATGTCAACTAGCAACTAGTTCGACAGATGACAGATCCATGCTATCCCTTTTAAACAAATAATTATTTCCTACCATTCAAGCACCTTTTTAGTCTTTGAGATTCAGCACCTTGTTCATCATAATTTAACGGAATTTAATTGAGCAAGTTCGAAAAATTTATGTCTTTGAGATTCAGCACCTTGTTCATCATAATAAACATGTCAACTTTATGTTCTGCTGCTATACAAATGTTCTTAATTGTCATATTCCATATTAGTATAGCATTTCAATTTAACTCAGTTTTTTTCCCTTCTGAGTTATATATAAATGTAATAACATATCTGTATAAATAATATTCAGAGTGTTAATTTGTTTTAATTATCTTGCCATTGAAATATGAAAACAGGCTTACTGTTATAAAAAAAAAGGCTTGCTGTATTTTTTTTTTTAATACACTTTTAATGGGTGGGGGTGGGTGCGGGGCCGGGGAAACCCGTCCCTGTTGGGGGCAGGTCTGGGTGTGGTCTTTTTATCCCCGCCGGGTCTGGGGGCGGGGGCGGGGCTGTGTACCATCAGACGGGGTCGGGGCTGGGTGTGTTAAAACCCGCCCCCGCCCCGCCCCGTTGCCATGTCTAATCATTGCAGAGTATCCCATCTCAGATACCTTTTTCACTTTCTCTCTTTGTATCTTTTTCTTACTGCCATCCAAGATCTATCAAAATCTCATCATCTACTCTCGTCTATCTATAATTTAAATAAATTAAATTATTATTACAGTTGGGCCAATAAGAGTTATAATTATTTTGTTTTGAAAATGTTTTTAGAGTTATTAGTTTGTTTTAATTAATAATGTTATTTGTAGACAATTAATCTTGATTATAGGATCAAATTGACTGTATTTAGCACCGAAAAATATTCTTTTCTTCATCTATAAGACTATAACTAGAGTTCACATTCCTTGAATTCATGTAATATTGGTATACGAGAAGTTCTAGCAACATTATTTTTATAAGATTCACTCTCTTGTTAGATGAAATTAATGTGAATCTTACGCTTTTCGTATGAATGTACTTCGTTCGACACCTCAAATCTAACATTAATCATTAACGAAGGTCTAAACAACACAAGAGAGCAGAGAGACCCTTTAGCCACTTAGCCTCGATTATAAGCAATATTCATACCTGGAAAATCCATTGATACGTCGTTTATAAAAGATAAAATCGTGTGGGATTTACACAAGACTCCAAATGTGGATTGAGGGCAAAATAAAAGTTACATTCAAAAATCTACTAGAGCGGAGACCTATTGTCGACTTTAAGAAGAAAACAAGAACGTGAAACCAAAGTTAGTCATTAAAAAGGAGTAATAATTAATTTTTAGTCTTAAAAAAATGGAAACAACTTCGTTCGGATTGAACATTGTCACATCTAAATTGAACCCAAGTTCAATAGATACCCGCAAAAAATTTCACGATGGACGGGTAAATACCCACATTGTTGGGTATGAGCTTGGACTTGAGTAATTACCCGCAAATTTTAAAAGATATGGACGCAGGTACAAACACTCTAGTGTCCAACCCGACCCATGCCCGCACATTATACACTATAGTTATAATTTTAGTTTTTGATATTTATTGTAATATGATTTGTTTTTTTTATATTTTTAATCCTTTTTATTTTGGTAAATACTACGATTTGTAATATTTTATAATTGTTAAGAGATTTGAGACCAAACTTTAATTAAGTTGTTATCGTTTTTGTTATTTATTGTCTTTTTGTTGTTAAAATGCAGGTAATGAGTACGGATACCAACGCTTAGATGTCCATAGGTTACAGAGACGTACACCAAATTTGTTGTCCATAAAGTATGAATTCAGATACGAAGATTTTTTATAAACACGGATATGAGGATGTGCACTATAGTACACTGTCTAAAGAGTACCGATTGCCTTTCCTAAGTCTAATTTAATTTCTTTAGGCACATATTATCGTCAAGAATCACATTGAGTTTTCACTCTAGATATTTGTCAAGAACGACATTGAGTTTTCACTCTAGAATTTATGAACTAACTTTTAAAAGCATTCTTGTATTATACTACTACGTACTGGAATGACACTGTTCTCGCATAAGCAACTGCTCCAAAAAAGCAAAGTTGTGATGGGTTTTAGATTCCAGGCACGAGGTTACTATCATGACGAGCTTGGCTTAGATTCATTCACGTGATTCCCATTGTACGGGTGGCCACAAAAACTGGTTGTTGGTGTGCTTTGTTTGTTGCTGCTGGATTGGATGCGATGGTCTATTATAACTACTAACGGAGGGGATGTTTGAGGAGTAGTCATTGTTATGTTGAAAAATATATCGTCTCATGTACATAAAAGATACTTCCCATTGGCCATTAATTTGGCATATCCCACACTCTCGTTAATCATGTGTGTGGCAAACACAGATGTTTATTTTTTCATGCTATGTGACTAATGGTGAATTTGAAAGAATTACAGTAAGTCATTGTAGTTTTGGGAAAACACATCCATGCAAGCCATCACAATTATTTTGGCACCCTCATCACTATCATTTTTTTTGGGGTGAAAGTCCACTATCCTTTTAATGCTATGTGTCGTTTTTTGTTTATAGAGTGGCTGAATCGCAGGCAATAAATCAAGTTCAACTCCGACCGCTTATCAAATGAAAAAACATTGTAAAAAAAAAAAAGCATCAAGCATAATAAAATCCTTATATCTCTATGGGTATATATCAAAGGAAAACTCTAAAACTAGTAAGTCTAACAAAAACTTTACGTGAGTAGGGTGTAAGTTATCGGTCCTGGAGGAAAAAAAATCTGCCGATTTGTTTTTTGGCTGTATATTAGGTATATTTTGCGCGCGTAACTGCGGACACTAATCACTTGAGTCTTGTAGGACTCAAATGAACGAAAAATTGTCCTTAATAATTTTACCTCTACTACTTGTCTAAGACTGGATTCGAACCTAATACATTGGTTTAACTAATTAAAAGAGACATATGTCATCTCATTTAAACACTTTTGGGTCCGTCATTGTTGTTTTGGAGAGAAAAAATTAAACTATTAAGTGTCACATTTAAATATGAGAAATATTATTTGAACATTTTCTTTTTTATAACTTATGATCACAAAAGATATACCAGACAATGTGGTTGTTTAATATTTTTTGTTTGCTTTAATTTTTCACTACTAGAAAAAGAAAATTTGTGACTGAAAAAATGAAATCTCTCACAAATTTCATCGTCACGAAATTTAGTGACGAAATTAGAAAGGAATGTCGGGTTTTTCCTCTCTAAATTTCCCTCGCTAATTTTTGCATATTTTAGTTGTGTCAATATCCACGTTGTTTTGTAAATATACCATCCGTTATAAAATATAAACTAAAGCGAGTCAAACAAAATTGATGTATTTGATTCAAAATTTGGTCTAAATACATCAACATTCTTTGGTCTACTTTTTCATATTTCATAACATGGATTATTTGATTGTCTTGTAAATTTTTCTAAAATGGTTTTTCAAATAGAGAAATGTTATTTGAAAAACCATTTTGCGACAACTTTCTCTTTCATACTCATATTGTGCTTTTACTTTCTTTCTCTATTGCTTTGGTTTTTACGTCAATACCTATATTTTTTTTTTGTATATTTTGATTGCCTCACAAGTTATTCCAAAAAATATTGTTCAAATAACATCAATATTTCAAATAACACATCTCTTCAGCAAAATGAGGCATACCATATCGAGTCAAAATCCTCTTCATTTATTAGTCTTTTCATTTCTTATCTGGAGAGATAAAAACACAAAAAAAATCTGAAAATAATTATGGAAAATGTTAACAAGTGCCCTAAGGGCATTGTTTAAGCATCTAAAAGTATCAACTTTTGCATTGAAAATTGTACGGTTATAACTTCACAAGTGTTTGACTTATATTTTCAAAACATAATTTCTTTTTATGAATTCCTTAAACAATGTCCTTAGGACACTTATTAACAAGACCCAATAATTAATAATTGCGAAACTCACTTAATGATAAGATTAACTACATAATTTTTTGCATCTATCTCTTATTAAATGACATTATGAATTTATTTTTAGGAAATTGTGAGAATTTTAACTCAGATCGTAGAGTATGTAATGTAAATATATACTCCCTCCGGTCTCAAATGTAAGAAACTTTTCATTTTTTTGGTTCATTCAATAAATGATGTATGTAGTCTATAATAAAGACCACATACATCATTTATTGAATGAATTTAAAAAGTGAAAAGTTTCTTACATTTGAGACCGCATGAAGTAGTAAGCATTATTATTGGGATTAGAGCGTGAGAGTGAATGTATGAGATAGGAGCGTGAGAATAAGGTTGGGGAAAGGAGGGAAAACTATTCCATTTTCCTTGGGAGGGTGGCAGTGACAGAGTGAGGCAGAGATACGGATACGGACAGAGGTTTTTGAGACACTAATAAAGCCTCGTGATCGGAGAAAAACCTTGCAGATAGATCCCTTGAAGACCGTTCCCTCTAGTCACGTGCCCTCTTTTGACCAACCCATCATACTTACACATTACACAACACAACCCCTTCTCTCTTTATCTTTATCTTTCTACTAGTATAAACTGAAACTATGCATTATGCAACAAGAAATCAAAATCATACATACTTACTTACATGAAGGGTGTCATAAACCAGTAGTAATTTTGCAGAGATATAATAGAAACTCAAACACTTGCTTACATTACATACCCTACAATCACACTCACTCCCTGACTTACCCTTCATTTCATTAATTTCATTGGGTCCCTCCCTCTATTTATCTCCTTTACTATATATATTTTGTATTTGTATGTACATGACTCCATTTGCAATTCACGACAACGTGGACTGCAGGTGCTGACTAGTATTTCGCCATTTTATTATCTTCAAACACTACAAGACAATTCTCTCTTCTCATATTTCAAACCTTTTATTATTACCATTCACTCTTCTCTACTCTAAAAACCCCTTCAAATCATTCATTTTCATTTCTCACACAAACAATGATGCATCGTTCATCTCAAGGGCAACACGTGATGGGACACTGTTCATGTGGTATGTTTCATGGACAAAACAACTCATTCTCAATGTTATTCTCTACACCTTATGATGAACCTGAAACCTATTGTTTCACTCCTAATTCTTCATCTTCTTCTTCTGTTGATTGTACTCTTTCACTTGGAACACCATCCACTCGATTCACTGAAGATGAAGAGAAAAGAAGCCGACATCATGAACGTCGTTCTGTCAAAAATTTCTGTTGGGATTTGCTAACACCTAAACAGTACAACAGTACTCAGTCTCAAACAAAGGCAACACGTGCAAATACCAATAATAACAACAACTCCAACAATGATTCTCTTCTTGCTCGTAGATGTGCAAACTGTGACACCACCTCCACACCGCTTTGGAGGAACGGTCCACGAGGCCCAAAGGTAAAAATACTCTACATATATATATATAACTATATGCATTCCAAATACCAACATGAAATATAACATTTTATGTTGAATGGAATTACAGTCACTATGCAATGCATGTGGGATCAGATTCAAGAAGGAAGAGAGAAGAGCAACTGCTGCAGCCGGCACACCGGCAACGCCATCTATCGGCATAATGGAATCAGCTTCGATGTATAACCACCACCATCACAACAACTCATGGTACGTACAACCACAGAACCAGAAGATGCAGTGTTTCTCTCCAGCAATGACTAACGAGTTCCGTTTCATTGATGAAACCAATCGGGAAGCACTTGGGTGACATAATGTCACCGTGACATTAAATCTGGATCACACAACACACATTGCCACACAACATCTGGGCCACACAACACATACAACACATCTGGGCCACACAAATCAACACCTTTGTGTGGCCCAGATTTAATGTCACGGTGACATTATGTCACCCAAGTATTTTCCGAAACCAATCATGATTCTGAAAATGGCATTCCATTTCTCTCTTGGAGACTCTAATTAATGTCACTGATAGAACAAGCCTCGTCGTTCATGACTTTACCCGATGAAGATGAAAAATATTAATAATAATGTTATAATAATAGATTTAGTAAAGCAGCTAGGACGGTCAAGACCAATGATAATGATGTAGAAGATGTTTTTGATTGCGATGGTTCTATGGTATCGTCACATGATGTTTTTTTTCCTGACCTTTTTTTTTTTTTTTGCATTTTATTTTGCTTCCTTTGACGAGAATGTGAGATAATTCTATTCTATATTCTTAGTTTGTCTTTTTATTTTTTTTTATTTTTTATGGACTACTTTAATTAACTTTCTCTTTCAGTTAGATGTATAACAACCTACATTTTTGTTGTTCAATTTCTCTATTAGAGTTTTTTTACAAAGATGCACTATCTCAATTGCAAGTCTTTGTGTCATGGTGTGCATGAAATACTATACATATTCGGTCTTATTTATAAAAAAAAGTTGAGTCAACAAAAGTTAACGGATTTGGACTGAATTTTTAACTAGATACAATACATCAAGTTTTGTTGACCAAACTTTTTCTTATAAATAGGACCTATATATATTTTTGCTGAATTCCACACCACACACGTTCATATACACGAATACAGATAGGTATGTACAGTACCGATGGTGGATTGGATTTAATTAGTTTGAAGCAAATCTGATCTGATGGTCCAAATCCAATGCCAATGTTTAGAATCACTGTTGTCTCTGAACTGAACACTGGGGTTCAGAAACAGTAAAACTGAAATGTCTTTTTTAGAATACCGAGCGTAGAATCTAATCATCCAATGAAGTTAGTGTTGCACTATACCTGCAAACTCAGGTCACTTTTTCATTGTAAAAACATCATTACCGGTATTATCTTTTTAGAGTACCAACTACCATGTAGTTAAGAATCAAAATCAACATTTGTTAAGAATTAACAAAATCAACAAATTGTATACTCCCTCCATCTCGGAATATCTGATCCATTTACTAAAAAAAAGTGTCCCAAAATAACTGAACCATTTCAATTTCCAATACAACTTTCATCATTCTCAATTCAATATATTCCACTTTCCCCTTTATTTATACATTTTTCTTAATCTGTGTGAAAAACCAAACTGGTTCAGATATTCTGGGACGGAAGGAGTAACTTTTTAGAGTACGTATACAGTATATACTCCTAAATCCTAATTAAGTCCCTAACAAAAAAAAAACTTCATGACGACCCCAAATAGTCCATCACATAAAGAAAGGTCTAAAATAATTCTTACGGTCATAAGGCATCGACTACCATAGTCTAGTCCCTATGGTTACTTATACACAAAATGGTTGATAAATTGTTGATGTGTATGTTTGTGTATAATGTACACCCTCTTTGGTCCTCTTTATAAGAGAAACTTGAATCAACAAAAATTAATGTATTTGGTTAAAAATTCAGTCTAGATACATTGAGTTTTGTTGACCCTACTTTCTCTTATAAATAGGACCGGATAAGTTAGTAATTTTCACGTGTAAAATATTGATGATGTGTAAGAAATTGGATCAAACTATTTGCTAGGTTATTTTGAATCTAAATTATTTGCTAGGTTATTTACCCCATGTCCAAAAAGACACAAATACCTTCCTTTGTAAGCCCAAATCCGTTCATCCCCCTTTTAACTCCTTCAAAAACTCCAAACTCATTGTAGAAGCAAATAGAGCAAACAGAGTACATGTCAAATTCAAGGGAGCTTCTATGGTGAAGTCAATGACTTTTTTGGTGGAGTCATCTATGTGGTCTAATAGGATAGTGACACGTGGAATCATTTTATTATTTATTTATTTGTTTGTTTATTTATTTATTTATTTTTAATCCAAGATCGATGTTTTGCTCTGATACCAGAGTTTGTGCAGAGTACGGAAGATTTTTTTCATAGACAAATTTAAATTCTTTTGTCTAGTTTTTTGAGCTGTAAAGACAACCCTGCTACTGAGCTTTGTAATTTACTTAGCTCTTTTTGTTCTGAGATTTCAAAATCTCTTTTGGGTGGTGTTACTCTAAGGCTTTGGCTCCTGAACAATGGTTTTTCTGTTTCTTCAAAAGATCTTTTTCAGCTTCTATCAAAGAAAAGCTATTTATTGCTAAATTTCTAAGTATAGGTGACTTTAGGGTAACTAAAGGTGTAAATAATTCATCAATATGAATTGTATTTATTGGAATGATAGGCCTTGCCTTTCTATTGATTTTCAATGATACATATACAATGTCAGTTTCTCTGTATATTTGCTATAAAATCATGACTATTTAATGACAATTATATTCTAATAATAACAATAATATTCTAATAATGACAATGATATTCTAATAATTCTAATACACCCCCATAGTCGAAACAGGAGGCTGACGAATGTTGAGACTATCACGAAAATCATCAAAGAGTTGCAACGGAAGTCCTTTGGTGAAGATGTCAGCGATTTGGTAACGTGAAGGGACATGTAAGACTCGTACTTGGCCACAGGCGACTTGCCAGATAAATAGACAGCACTCACATTGTCACAATAAACCAGAGTGGCTGTTGTGACTGGGCAATGTAGTTCCAACAATAAGTTTCTAATCCAACAAGATTCAGATACTACATTGGCGACTCAACGGTACTCGGCTTTGGCACTGGACCAAGAGAAGGTGTGTTGGCGTTTGGCAGACCATGAGATTAAATTGTCACCAAGATAAACATAGTAACCAGAGGTGGATCGCCTGGTGTCCGGGCAACCAGCCCAATATGCATCAGTGTAAGAAACCAATTTGCTGACAGAGGAGGGATGTAAGTGAAGGCCGAAATCAATAGTGCCATGAATATACCGAATGATAGGAATGGTGTGAATTACTTAAAGCATAATTAATTCTATAACAAATTGTAAAAGGATGATTACTCTTTTTCAGAAAATTCGAGTTTTTCAACTTATAATGAAAAACTATAGATCTATATAGATCTTTATCTTTTAGGGATAATCTCATTTGTAAATTTATGTCAAATTTTATTTTTTCATATTTTAAATTACACTTTCCTTGTGCAATTGTTGCTTGTCTTTTGTCTAAAAGTACTTTTGATTAAAATTTGAATGGTTGATATATGAATATAACCAATTTTACTTTTTTCTTTTTCAGAAAATGTTTCAATTCTTTTTTCAATTTGAGTATTATCTATGGTAGATATGACTATGTTTCCTTGAGTAGTTTCAATTGGAATTGTTTCTTCTTTGATCATTATTCCAAATTTCAAAATATTTTTTCTTGAGAAAAATTCTTTAAATTTATTAAACTTTCTTTTGAAGTTTTCTTCAGCAGTTAAAGATAAATCTGCTTCTTCTATCTTATTATCTATTATGTCATCATCATAATAACTAGATGTTCCTTCAAAATATGAAACCTCAGTCATATTCTATAATGTCTATCATGCCAATAATATAATATTGAAAAGTAAATTTTGAATTTAATAAAGATATATTCATACCTGATTTGATCTTCTTTGAGATTTGATATTTTTGGTGTTGTTGTAGTTAGATATAATCTTCTGAATGATTATATTTTGATTTTGGTGATCCCTCCAGAGTAATACCTCAAGGATCTAGCTCCTCCAGAGTCTTATCTCAAGAGCTACTTCTATAAAAACAAATTTTTATAGGAACGAAATACTTAATAGTATTGAACTACAATATTCGTCGTTTACAAATGAGCATCAAGGCTCTTATTTATAGTGAAAAAGGGCTCACAAATTGTTCACATGTCCTTTTCTCGACAGCTAATAAAGATAAACACGTAAACAAAAAGACACACAATATTGTACATAATTATCTCATAAGTGGTCCCCATCTGACTCAGATGTGATAAGGTACCACTGTACACTTTGGTCTACTACATGACGCGTGGCTTAATGATTGATTCTTCATTGTTGTTTTCTGCCGACGTTTTCTTTGGACAGTTTTTGCACACGCGTCCTTTGAAATATGTACCAAAATACCTACAACATTCTTCCTGTATGGCTCGTGGTAATTTTTCATGATCATTTTTTAACTGATCTATTTTAGTCCAGGACCAAGGAATTTTTTCTGAAATTTTCTTTTGCTAAGTCTTTGAAAAATCCTTAATTAGCAATATAATTTAAACATCCAAGAAATCTTTGGATTTGCTTTCTATCAGAAAGCTCGTTTGGAAAAGCTTGTATTTTTTCTTGAGTATGGGGTGCTAAACTTAGTTCCCCATTTTCTTTGAAGATAAGTCCAATGTATTCTATTTCTTTTTGACAAATTTTTGATTTCTTTTTTGAAATCATGGACCTTTTTCTTTGATTCTGAAAAGAACAGTTTCTACATCTTTAAGATGTTGTTCCTTACTTCCTTTTGTGAAAATAAGTATATCATTTATATATGCTAGACATATATGATTCAAACCTTCAAAATATTGATCCATAAATCTCTGATATATCGATGATGCTTGTTTTAGTCTGAAAGGCAAAACCTTCCATTCGTAATGTTTTTGAGGTGGACATGAAAAAGCTGTTAATGATGTTGTTTCTTCAGCTAGTCTAAGTTGGTAATAACTAGACTTTGCATCCAAAGAAGAAAGCCAATTACATCCTTTTATTTTTTCTAAAATAAAATCTTTTCTTGGTAACTTATAAGAATCTCCAATTGTTGCTAGGTTAAGCTTCTTATAATTGATCACCATTCTTCTCTTACCCCTTTTTATCTCATTGTGATTTTCAACATAAAAAGTTGGTGCTGAGTGTGGGCTTGATGATGGTCTAATAAGATCCTTATCAAGTAAATATTTACATTCTTGTTGAAATTCTTCAACATCTCTAATAGTATATGGAATTCTATTTGGAACATTTATTTCGTCATCAGGGTTTTTAAGTTTAATAACTATTAATTCATGATTAGTGTTCTTAAAACTGTCTAGAGGGTTATCTGAACAGACTTCATCTAATCTTTCTTCTATGCTAATATGAAAATTTCTTTCTTCCCACATAATTCTTAATTCCTTAAGGTTTCTTTTAATAACATTTAAAATCTCGTTTCTAGTAACTATCTTAGTGGTTACTATTTTACTATTCTTAGGGTTTCTTAAGTATTTCCAATGAAATGATATAGTATCTCTTCTTTGAGTAAATGGTTCATATAACTTTAAAAATTTATTTCCTATGATTAAATCTAGTCCTGAATCATGGAGGTAAATTGTTGGAATGAAAAACTTATATCCTTCAATTTCTATAGAAATATCTCTAAGGTTAAACCATATATGATGTTTTGATTTGTCTGCAACGATAATTTCCTTTGGTTTTGCTAATCTTTCCCAATTTCTAGAGATAGATTTTTTACCAAAATAAAGAGTTGCACTTGTATCTATATAGGCCATGAATTTTTTCTTTCCTAACACTTTTTTATGAATGTAGCACTTGGATTTCCTTTACCAAGTATTTTCTTCGACATCTGAATCTGTCTCAGTACAATATTCATAAAGTTCGTCATTAGAACTAATGTCTGATTCTATAGGTTCATAGCCTAAAGCATATATAGCATGTAGAACATTTTTCTTAGAATTATTTTTCTTAGGGCACTCATTTGCATAGTGACATTCTTCATGACATAGCCAACATGTACATGATTTTTTACCTCGTGGACATGTTTTTCTTTTTGGATGAGGCAGTTTTTTCCTAAAGAATTTTTTATCTCCCTTCTTAAATTTTCTAAATGGAATTTTCTTAAACCTCTTTTTCTTATAATGACGTTTCTGAGTTTTTCTAGACCCTTTTCTAGAATTAGGGTTACATCCATAGTTTCCTACT
This sequence comes from Medicago sativa, assembly GCF_051527215.1. Classification (NCBI taxonomy): domain Eukaryota; kingdom Viridiplantae; phylum Streptophyta; class Magnoliopsida; order Fabales; family Fabaceae; genus Medicago; species Medicago sativa. The sequence continues at coordinate 11,132,656 of NC_140753.1, forward strand.
TTGTCTTGTAATTTATTACAACAAAGAGATACTTGAGCTTCTCTTTTAGCTATTTTTTGGCTACATTTCTCCTGAAGCCAAATTTTTAAGGAAGTTATTCTTCCTCCAAAGGTATTATCTACTTTTCCTTCTGTGAGGGCTGAGGCAAAGTATATCTTAACCTGTTCTGATACTTTTTCTGGTAACTGGTCATAGAATAATTCTATCAAGTTCCTAGAGTTTATGGTGTTATTATCTATGTTATAATAATAGTTTTGGAATTCACAAATAAAGTTATCTACATAACACATATTGCAAATTTTTAGATTGGTTATCTTCCAAAGGTTCTGATCGGAAAATGCTATTTTTGATTGGATGGTATCTTTCCATCCCTTAAATTCTTTAACTAATAGACCATATATCCAGTCTGTTACTAAGGATCCAGTTAGGGGTATGGATGCCATAACTTCTGGAGGTAAAGTTGAAATGTATTTAAATGCATTGCCTCTAGTTTTATATTGCAGATGGTTGAAGGTATCATTAGCACTTAAATTTCGAAGATCTTCATTTAAGTGAACTAATACATTATTTGTATTATACCAATCTCTTAAATTTTTTGCAGTATCTATACTACAATTTATATCCATAATTCCTTGTCCTTAAAAATGATTTTGTGAAGGCTCATAGTAATGAGGTATTTTTTGAAATTTTTGTCTTGTAAGTTCTTTTTTAAAATCTGCAGGTCTTTTAGTTCCTGAAGTTTCAGCCTCTTCTATTTTTACATAATTAGGATTTTCCTTTTCGCTTTCATTAGCTTCTTCTTCTGAGCAAAATCGTATATAATCTGATTATTATCTTCAAGTTTACCATCAAAGGTTTCTTGACCTTTTCCACTAATATCTAAAGAAACCATAAGTCTTTCTAGATTTTCTAGTTGCTTATTAAGGTCTTATTCTGTATCATCCATCAAAAGAAACTAGATGGAGGTCTAATAGTTAATTGTTTAGATTCAGAAGTTTCCTTAGGTTCAGAAACTTTTTCTTGAATTTTAATTATTTCTGGTGTTTTTTCTGGGATAACTATTTGTTTTCCCTTATCTTCCCCCCTCGCAAGAAATTGAGATAACTCATCCATGGTTAAATATCTTTCTTTATTTTCTAAGAGTTTCAAAATGCCTTCTTGAATTTCATCCATCCTTTGGTGAAATTTTTTATAACAACAATTCTTGATTATGTAAGCTAACATACAAGCTATATTGTTGAGTTGTGGGTTTTCTGTATGAAAAAGGTGAGGATATCTATGTGTTTCATCTTCTTCATAACAGGCAAAATTTTCTTCATTAAAATTCCATGTTTCATGAGGTCTATTTTCATGTGGTCTATACTTTTCTTCTTCAAACTGCAAAGTTTCTAAATAGGACGTTTGTTTTTCTATCCTATATTTTAGATTAGAAAAGTCATCTAAAACCTCCTGAATTTTATTTGTTATACTTCCTTCAGTCATCTTGCCATAAATTTAAGATTTTTCCGAAGTAATCTAACCATTTGTCCATATTTTTCGGACAATTGTCTATCAATATTTTTAAAGAATAATTTTGTATCTCTAAACCATCTAATCTGTAATCTATACAGACTTAGCTTAGCTAGGTTTGGTATGAAACTAATTGTTCCATAGATTAATTGCTTATTCGGATTTTTTTATCCAATTCATGGTTTTTATTATTTTATTTTATTTTTGACTTTTTAAGCCGGTTGTTATAAGAGCTGATTTAGAAAGTTTTGACTTTATTGGTGAAGTCATTTTGAGTGACTGCACTGGAAAACTTGCCCAAATTCAAATGGTGACACAAGATTAAACAATTATAGTTACTGCGATCGATTCAATCTAATACCTAAATTTGGGTGAATCAAATTGGAGAAGATTACAAAAAATAATTTATGAAAAAAGATTACACACAAACGAAAAAGGTTAAGAAAAAGAGTACGATTACAAGGCAATTTTGACATTTAGTTATATGAGTCTTGCTAACGAATGCCTCCGGGGCACCTTTTTAAACTATTAGAATAAAAAATATTCATTGTATAAATTATTAGTATATTGTATATTAGTTAGAGATAATTGAGATTCAAGTTAGAAATATTTGATGCTCAAGATACTTGACGCCCAAGTTAGAGATATTTGACCTAAGACAACATCATTGTATAAACACACATTATAGTATAATGAAACACTTAGGGAAAACAATTATTTCATAGTATCACCAACCTAAACCCCTTTTGCAATCCTAATTTCTTTCTCTCCACCTCTAACAAACATAACACGCGTCTTCTCATCTCATTACAACCATTTGTTAAGTTGAGAAAAGTGGGTCACGTGAGTTAGTAAAATGAGAATTTAATTACAACCATTTGATTTAATCCAAGGGTCATTATTTCACCCTCTTATCTCTCATTATAAATGGCTCTCTCTCTCTCTCTCTCTCTCTCTCTCTCTCTCTCTCTCTCTCTCTCTCTCTCCCCCTCCCCCCCCCCCCTCTCTCTCATCTTAAGAAAGTGACCCAAACACTATTGTCAACTTCATAAGCCGTTTCGGTATATGTTTTCAAAATGAAGCAGGGGGATTGTGTGGTATATCTGTATGGAAACACGTGGTTTTCTGATAAGTAATTAACAAGTATGGTGAGCCGGTTCGGTTTTTTACAACTAGTATAAAATTGCATACTGTTCCGTTCATCGTCGTCGTCTAAATTTTCCGATAATAGTTAGTTTCCCTTCAACTTTCATTAAGGCAGAAGAATTATTCCTTAGGATTAGAGTTGAACCAGTCGCACCGCCACCACCGCAGAGGCGGGTTGCGGAAGAGCGTGTTGTGGAAGAGGCTGATCAACCTATTACTCTAGCAACATTTCAAGCGATGTACAGAAGAGTCAGACGTTGGTTCTTCGTGGAATTTCTAAAAGGGGTGTTGAACTACTTCGCGACCTTAGGTTTGGTCTGTAACACACTCTCTCTCTCTCTCTCTCTCTCTCTCTCTCTCTCTCTCTAGCTCCATATCACATCATATCTCTATCATATCCCGATCATTAAACATATCTTTCAATAGTCTAAATTAAAGCTGTCAAAACGGGCCAACCCGAACGGGCCGGCCCGTTAAGCCTGAATAATTGTAGGGCTTGTGCCTAAAATATTGAGCCCGGATTTTAAGAGGGCTTTTTAGTCCGGCCCTAAAAAGGCAGGTACCCGTTAGGGCTAGCCCGCATGGGCCGTGGGTAGCCCGCATAACAAAAAAATCCTATATATATTATATATATATTATATATATATATATATATATATATATATATATATATATATATATATATATATATTAAATAATTTTTTCACTTGGTTGATTACTAAAGTAAAAAATAAAAGTGAAAATTCAAAGAATTAATACACAAATATAAAAGTAATATAAAATTATTTTTACTCGTTTCATTACTTATAATTTTAAAGATCAAATATATAAATATCTATAACCATAACGTACGTAATTTATTTAAAATTGCTTTTCTCGCGATTTTGGTTTGCGACGTTTGTACGAAAATGTTTATAATTTTTTTTTTGTGCTAGACATCATTTAAACATATTAAAAATATTATTTATAACACTACCCAAAAAATTTATTTATAAGAAATTTTATATAAGTATTTTATAATACTATTTAAAAAAAAGAAGTAATTTTTAATACGGGCCGATCCGTTTACGGCCGGGCTCGGGTAGTATTGTTCAAGCTCGTATTCCAATCGGGGTTTTTGGCCTGGCCCAGTAATGCCCAAAGCCTATTAGGACCGACCTTAAACGGGTCGGGTAGCCCGTTTTGACATCTCTAGTAAACTTGATAGACTGGTGGTAGACTCGTGCAAACTTTATAAACCCGAGTCTATGATGAGTTTACGAGTCCATAAGCTTTTATATGTATAAGTGCACGCGCGCGTGTGTGTCAAAAACATAGACCTTGCGATCACACTGTTGGAATATTTTATTATTTATTATATTCCAATATCATTATGTGGGCAAATATCGTAACAATAATTATATTAGCTATTTATCAATTGTGGGCCTTAGTTGATTAGTGATCAAATTAAGTAATAAGGCTATTAGATTTCTAATTGGATAATTAATTATTTAATTAGTTGATATGGACTCAATGAGTGGATGTCCGGATGACCCATTAACGGAATAATGGGAAACCCTAATGGTCATCCAATATAAAAGAGGCTATGGTCCCCAATATACCATACACGGCGAACTCTCTCTTCTCCCCATCTGAAGAGAACTTGAGGCATAAAGGTACCGGTTGAGGAAGAACCAAATCAGCCGCCGCTAACCGTGTTGATGTTGATGTTTGTTTCAGATCACCTTCTCTCCTTATTGCCGTTGTCGAGAGGGCTACATGAAAGCTTTATCCAGGTATTCCTAATACCCTAGTTCTTAATATCTTGATAAATCAAACATGTCGTAGATCCGATCATAATCATGTTCCATGTTTTGTTTGCTTCCGCTATTGATTCATAGTTGTTGAACATGAATTATTGAAATCTGTTTTTATTAAGACCTAAATTTCCCACAAGTGGTATCAGAGCGGTCTTCATGTTTGATTTATTAGGATTAATTGCAAAGTTTTGAATTTGTCCATAGTTGGATTTAGTTTGAGCATCTATTTTTATGAACCCTAAATATTTTTTTTATTTTGCGGCTTTATTTTGATGCCGTAATAAAGATGCCGAAATAATTTTGCTTTTATTTCAAAACTTCAAATTCATGTTCTGAAGCCTTATGAAGTATATATACTATATAGTGGTGAGTTGTTTTCTTAAAATCGTAAATTACATGTAGAAATTAAAATCGACACCGTAGCATAGTAATGAACCAAGATTCATGCTTCTGAGACAAATTTTGCATGACTATAACTTTATGAATCAAGTTTTTGTTTATCTTATGAATGCATATTGGGATTGTTGCAATGATAATTGAATTCAAGTTTAGGTTTGATTATTATTTGAATTTAAATTTAGAGCAAATCATAAAGTTTGCTTTGTTTTGAGATTGGTATCGGTTTTCCGTTTTATGTGGCAATTTTTGTTTTATATGTGTTGATTATAGTTGAGCAACTTTTAGGATGATAATCCAGTTTATGGAAATTTGACTGCCTTGCGTAAAATTCTGTGAGAAATAAATTGTGCTGCGATATACATATTGTCAGTATTTGTCAAATACAAAATTCAGTTTTGGTTGTTTTCTCAATTTTCATGGATCACGGTGTATTTTGACCTTCACGTTCATTGATCCCATGAATCTAATTTGGTTAAAAATAATTATTTTTTTAATCTTTTTCAAATCAAATATTTAGTTTTGACTTATTTATAAAGTTTTATTTTTGTATTGTTATATCTCTTTGGTAGCGGGTATAATAAATATAAACGTGTTGTTAACAAAATAAGTATTTAGATTTGATTTGACATGATTTTAAAATATAATTATCATATTTTGGAGTTTAATTTCGATGTGAAATTAGTTTTGATTCATGAAGATTTTGTGCATAAAGTTCATTTTGAGAAGTAGGCAAATAGAGTTAAAATATATTTGTGATATATTTGTTGCCTTTTAATAATGAATCTCAAAATATTATGAATAATTTTTTTTTATTTTTTTTGTACATAAGGTAATAATTTAGTTCTTTAAAGTTTAAGAAAATTGAACTCTAGAAGTGTTTATTTATTTATAAACATATAAAGTTTGTTTTCTTGTTTAGGAAACAATTGAGTCTGAAGTTATTCATTATTTTATTTAAAGAATTATTTGGTATATGTGAATAAATTGTGGCATGAATATTTTGGTTTATATAAGATTCAATTTTCTTTTGGTTTGAAATTGAATATTTTTCTTATAGCATGATTATGATGTTATAGTTTATTGTTATTAAGTTTTCTTCAATAATAGTTTGTCTTATCATGCATTTTGAATATATTTCATGCTATGTTTGTTGTTGCTTTTATGCGATATATGTAAATGTATTGTCATACATACACACATTGGTGTGATTTGTGACTTGCATCTTCTTTCAAATTCGTGAGTTTGTCTTCACACTTAAGTATTGTCATACACACATTGGTGTGATTTGTGACTTTCATCTTCTTTCAAATTCGTGAATTTGTCTTCACACTTAAGGGTTGCCGAGTGACCTCATGATTACTTAGCAACATAAAGAACTAATTTGGCCTACATTATGTCAGTAGTGCCTTGTAAATTTAAGACCATTCCCATTTAATTTACTGTGAAATGTCTAGTAATTGCGGTTGTTTTGGTTGAAACAACATGTTGCCAAAGTAACCTCTGTTGCGTAGATTTGATTCAACTGAACTTACAAAAGACGTAGTATGAAATTATCCATGTGAGTTGTCGTCGGCCCCAAGGAAGGCACAACTTGACCGGATAGTTACATACATATGATAGTAAATGTGTGGTGATTATAAAGTAATTTTCCATGTGAATAATAGGATACCCGAAGGTGACTATTATTTGACAGGATTTATCACCTCATTTAATATATATTAAAATTGTCTAGTAAAATTAGTTGAGTTAGTTGAAACAACAATGTTGCCCAAGTAACCTCTGTTGTGTAAATTGATTTCAATTAAGCTTACAAAAGATGTAGTGTAAAATTATTCATGCGAGTTGTTGTTCGGCCCCAAGGAAGGCGCAACTTGGCCGGATAATTGTGCACTTGCGAGGGTAAATATGTGGTGATTATAACGTAATTATCCATGTGGGTAATAGGATGCCCAAAGGTGACTATTATTTGACAGGACTTATCACCAATGTTTGATCATTGCATTGAGAGTACCGCTAGCAGTTAATTCTTAGCAATCCAAAGATTGTGTTTTAATGGTGCGCTTGGTATCTTGTTAAGGTCTTTTATTTACAAATAAAGAAGCATGTTTCTTTAATATTTTACTGACATGTGTGATGATGTTGTGTTGGTGTAAACTTATTCAAATATTTAAGAGTTTACATTCACATATATTATGATAAACATGTGACAATTATAAGAATTTATTCTTTGTCAAAGTAAATTGTCCTTGTTTGATCATTGTTGTAAAATACCACTAGCAATTGATATTATTGTTTAGAGACTTGATATTGATGGTGCACTAGGTATTTTGGTGAGTACTTTATCTGCTCTTGTTCTCTTTAAACTAATATAGTTTATGTATTTGCTAATTAGAGTTAAATTCTAATATAAGATTTAAAGAAGAACATTAACATTGTTCTTGGATCTAGACCTTAGATAAGGATGATGAAACTCACATTCTCTCACAAATTCAGCACCTAATGTGAGAATCTAGTTTGACAAGTGAGTGTACACCAAATCTCATAGGTCATGTGAGATCATAAAGCTAAAATATCATATATATTAGAGGTGTTGTTTAAGATGACAAATTTTTTTTGTCATATTTCCTTTGCTTAAACTAAGGTGCTTTTGAAGCAATACAGAGAAAAACAAGCTCTCATTGGAGAGTGAGTATTCTATTAAGATTATTAGGCAAAGAAAATGTTAGGAGCACATTATGTAAACATTTAATCTTGCTAAGACACTATAATTTCGACTATCAGGTGACTTGTTCGAAAATTCAGCATTTAGTATTCTATTTGCACAATTAAGTTTATAACTGTTATAGTTAGAAATGATCTTTTGAAGGATCAATTCATAAAGTGTGCAAATAAAGAAAAGCTGAAGCAAGAGAAAATAAAATAGCACTCATTTGAAAAATACCTCAAAAGATAAACGCAAATAAAGAAAGGTAATCTTGACTGACTTATGTCCAATGATGTTGAAAGATATGTCAATTAAGAGTCGACAAAGTCGACAAAGATTTCTTTATTCCTTTTTTTTAAACCAATTTTAGATTGTCGTTACTAGCATATTTTTGTATTTAAAAGACAATTTGGTGAATCATTATTTGAATTAATTTTTGTTTTAATTTCTCTTTGAAAAAATCAAGATATTTTGAGTTTTATTTTCAAATGATGATTCAATGTGTCTTTTAAGTTCAATTATTAGAGTCAATTTAGTTACGACTTGTGACATTCTATATTGTTTAAGGTTTTGAATACTATTAGTTTTCCGTCCCACAAATTAAGAAAATTTTGAAACATAAATTGTTAAGTTTTCTTGAGGATATTGAGTTTGGGGGAGAGATATGGCAATAAGAACAAAATTGAATGAGGAAGAATTAGTTCTAAACTAATTCATATAGTTACTATTGTTATAGTTTATTTGGAACCTCATAAGGACATTATTGTTCTTCCTCTTCATCAAGTTAAGAAGTTAATTCATGTAGATCAAACTCAACACCCTCAAGAACTAGGGATTCTAGTGTCATTAAGAATTGACTGAAAAGAGAAATTCTATTTAGTTTAATTGAAAGACTCTATTAGGACAATCATGATACTAGTTTGCTTATTATAATTTTGGAGCTGCATAAGATGGATTTCAATTTAGTGTTTCTTAATGGTGACATTAATGATACAATATGGTGCAACTTAAGAAAACTTTTGTGTCAATAGATACAAAGTAGATGTTTTGCAAATTCATGAAATCCACTTATGAGTTAAGAAATTTGTCTCTTTATTGTTACTACATATTCTCATAAAGCAATTATCTCGTTTGGTTTTGAGATAATATTATGGAGAATTGTGGATTTAGCAAGTTCAGTGGGAGTAAGTTTATATTCCTAGTTTAATATGTCAATTTTATTTTATTTAGTCAACGATGATATATGTTAGTTATGTGAAACCAAAGAAATCTCTAACAAAAGTTACTGATGAAAGATCCTGGGGACATCTCTTTTGTATTAGGCATTTCAATACTTAGAGATTCTTCTCAAGGTATTATTAAGATATCACAAAAGAGTTATATCAATAAAGTTGAAAATGAAATGACATAATTTTTGGATGACTTTTCAGTCTCAAATATTGCCCATTAGGAAATTTATGAATTCAAAAATTTAAGTATTTTCCTACACTTTGCCTATAGGATTTTTATGTATAATTTTATTATACACATTTGGAAATAACGTATATAATAAGATTGTTTGGCAGATACTTGAGCAATTCAAAGTTTGAATTGTTGAAAAGGCAACCATAAAGATTATTAAAGAGAACAGGAGAGTTATTACTCACATTAGAAATCTGACAATTTGGAGATCATTAGTGTGTCAGACTCTTGCTTTTGGATGTTTGTATATAATACACATCCAACTCAGGAAATTACTGTAAGTATTTATGTCACTTGGTTGTATATTGTTAAAGGTATTGAAAGACCACTCAAGTTATATAGTGACATAATTCAGTTGTATATTTATTTGATAACAAAGTTTATAAGGTTCATTACCTTTGTTGTTAAATGATAGAACACATAGAGACAAACTTTATGCTAGCTATACCACTAATCAAAGACATGACACATAAGGTCTTTCATGTGGTTGTTGTCATTAAGGATGTCTTGGATTAGTGGGAGTCTCTTATTTTATGTTCTATACTTTTGTTTTGATATTGATACAGACTTTATGTTATGATTTTCTGCAGAATTAAAGTTCACGAGGTTATTATTGCTATAACCATTTCTGTATCATTTGTGCAAATTTTAAATTTGCAAAACTTCAGTTTGATCTCATTAAAGACTTTAGTTGGATCAGTTGGAAATAGGCATGATTTAGAGATCACATTACATGAAATTTCCGTGCCACTCATCCATATCAATCTATGTCATCAAGTGCATTGATATGGTGGTCGTCGGGGTTCCGTCACGTTATACGTCAGTGACGACAGCCGCGGTGGTCCCATTATTAATGTATGAGGTGGACCAGATTGTAAAGTTGAAATCTAAAGATAAATAGCATTCAGTTGCGCGCCTAAAGAATTCTGATATAATTATTAAGATATGTAGCCCAAGTGGGAGATTGTTGGAATATTTTATTATTTATTATATTCCAATATCATTATGTGGGCAAATATCGTAACAATAATTATATTAGCTATTTATCAATTGTGGGCCTTAGTTGATTAGTTATCAAATTAAGTAATAAGGCTATTAGATTTCTAATTGGATAATTAATTATTTAATTAGTTGATATGGACTCAATGAGTGGATGTCCGGATGGCCCATTAACGGAATAATGGGAAACCCTAATGGTCATCCAATATAAAAGAGGCTATGGTCCCCAATATACCGTACACGGCGAACTCTCTCTTCTCCCCTTCTGAAGAGAACTTGAGGCATAAAGGTACCGGTTGAGGAAGAACCAAATCAGCCGCCGCTAACCGTGTTGATGTTGATGTTTGTTTCAGATCACCTTCTCTCCTTATTGCCGTTGTCGAGAGGGCTACATGAAAGCTTTATCCAGGTATTCCTAATACCCTAGTTCTTAATATCTTGATAAATCAAACATGTCGTAGATCCGATCATAATCATGTTCAATGTTTTGTTTGCTTCCGCTATTGATTCATAATTGTTGAACATGAATTATTGAAATCTGTTTTTATTAAGAACTAAATTTCCCACACACACTACTTAAATATTCACTTGCAGTTGGTTTTGGTACACTTCACAATTGAAAAAACGTTGTAAACAATATGTTATCAACTAATCCAAACACTTAATAAGTAGGCACAATATACCCTAAAAAAAAAAAGCAGGCACAATATAATTTAGTAGTTCTCACATATAATTGTATCATATTCATTCTCTTCGGTTCATAAAAATAGGCACTGGTTTCATGTATATATATATGATTCATTTTCATTTCAATTAATTTCTCTAATTGTATATCTCTCACTTTCTTAAGAAATAACTACCTACCTGATTCTTATCACATAGTTAAAGTTATCTCTTGATAAAAAAAATAAAAAATAAAAGAGAGAGAGAATAGCAAGGATTGAATGTCTAATCTCATTATAGAAGCTTCAAACACTACAATATTTGATGTCAATTTCAAACACTAACCCATACAACCAGGGGAGGATCCAGGACTAGATTTTTACTGTGGCTAAAATAATAGGGTCAAACAATTTAGGGTTAATATGTCTTTACCCCCTGTAATATAGGCGAGTTCCGGTTTTCCCCCCTGTAAAAAAGATTCTTTCGATTCCAACACTGTAATATAAAGATTCCGTCGAAAACCCCCCTGAGCACATTTGAGACCCCCCAGCTGATGACGTGGCGTGACGTGGCGCGCTGAGTCACCCTTTTCTGCTGACGTGGCGTGCTGACTGTATAATTATTTTTATTTTTTATTTTTTTATAGGGTACACGTGGCATTTGTCATTTTTTTATGTCTTTACCCCCCTGTAATTTAGGTGAGTTCTAGTTTTCCCCCCCGTAAAAATTTTTAAAATAAAAAATAAAATCTGGAAAATTTAAAAAAATAATTATTTTTTAAAAAAATGCTGGAAAATTATTAAAAATTGAAAATACTGCAAAAAATACAAAAAAATTAAAAATTTGGAAAAAAAAATTCGCATGACATGTGTGTATATACATACCACATCATTAAATCATTTTAAGAATAAAACTTAGAAACTGAAAATCTTTTAAAAATAACAAAAAATCAGATTATTTTTTAAGAAAAATAAAAGATTGATTTTTTTTAAATTTTAAAAATAACAAAAAATCAGATTATTTTTTTCAAAAAATAAAATAAAAAAGCAGAAAAGACATTTAGATTTTTATCAAAATTTAAAAAATTGGAAAAAATTTCGGATTTTTTTTGAAATTTAGAAGATATTTAAAAATACTGAAATTTAGTTTTCAAAATAAAAAGTTTAGATTTTTTTGCGAAATAAAAAAACTGGAAAATATTTAAAATTTTAAAAATCTGGATATATATTTTTTAAAAATCCAATTACAATATGAAAATTAAATTTTAAAAATCGTATAATCTGAAGAAAAAAAAATTGATTTTAGTTTAATTAAAAATTTAGGAAAAAAATCTAAGAAGCTTGAATTACATAGGAATATTTTTGTAAAAAGAATTATTAATGCGTGTAAAATTTTAAAAATTACACTCAGGTTCATTGAGCTCGAAAGAGCTTTATGCTTGCTGCTTGAGCAGGGAGTTGTTGACACTTGGGTTTGTTATTGTGTTGGCAGTCAATCCATTCGCTAAAATTAAATCCTAAATGTTTTTGACAAATGTTCACTGTTCATATTTTTTTTTTTGTAATCTGGTTTCGTCCCCGTACGTGCGTTCGCTGGGTTATGCTCATGATTAGTGAATTTTTGTTTGGATATTTTAGGACTGTTTTGCTTGGTCTGATTTATAACGATGTATGCCCGTTTTGGGTTTTACTTGGGTTAAGTTTTATGTCCCCCGAGTCTCTGTATCTCTCTCTTTTTTTAATGTATTTTTCTTTTTGCTTAAAAATAAATTTTAAAAAGCGTCTAATTTAAGAGACATTAAAATTTAAAAAGTGAGTACCTCAAGTTGCTCTTCCAATGTCTTTTGAACTTCGCAAAAAAATCTAAACTTTTTTATTTTGAAAATTAAATTCCAGTATTTTTAAATATCTTCTAAATTTAAAAAAAAAATCCGAACTTTTTGATAATTTTGAAAATTTCGAAAAAAAATCTATTTTTTCATTTTTATTAATTTTTTAAATTTTTTTGGAATTTTTTCATTATTTTCAATTTTTATTAATTTTCCAGAATTTTTTTTAAAAAATAATTATTTTTTTAAATTTTCCAGATTTTATTTTTTATTTTTTAAATTTTTACAGGGGGAAAACTGGAACTCGCCTAAATTACAGGGGGGTAAAGACATAAAAAAATGACAAATGCCACGTGTACCCTATAAAAAAAATAAAAAATAAAATTAATTATACAGTCAGCACGCCACGTCAGCAGAAAAGGGTGACTCAGCGCGCCACGTCATCAGCTGGAGGGTCTCAAATGTGCTCAGGGGTGTTTTCGACGGAATCTTTATATTACAGGGTTGAAATCGAAAGAATCTTTTTTACAGAGGGGAAAACCGGAACTCGCCTATATTACAGGGTGGTAAAGACATATTAACCCAACAATTTATCCAATAAAATTAAATATTATGTATTATTTTATCCAAAATAATAGCCTTAGTAGTTTTATTTCAGCTGGTTTTACTGTCCCAAATTCATTTGTAACCTTAATAATTGCTAATTAGAATAAAACAAGCTGTCAGGTTTCGTTAACATTTATTATTATTACATCCTTCATATGTAAAAAAAATTGGTGTGGCTATAGCCACACTAAGTTGCATACAAATCCACCCTTGCGTACAACCCATACAAATAAAAAAAGGAAAAAAAAACTCATGCATTCTCCTCCGCAACTGCATTCACCGCCCCCGTCGCTGCATTCTCCCGTAGTTTTATTTCAGCTGGTTTTACTGTCCCAAATTCATTTGTAACCTTAATAATTGCTAATTAGAATAAAACAAGCTGTCAGGTTTCGTTAACATTTATTATTATTACATCCTTCATATGTAAAAAAAATTGGTGTGGCTATAGCCACACTAAGTTGCATACAAATCCACCCTTGCGTACAACCCATACAAATAAAAAAAGGAAAAAAAAAACTCATGCATTCTCCTCCGCAACTGCATTCACCGCCCCCGCCGCTGCATTCTCCCGTGCAGTAGCATTCACCGCGGGCTGGGGTTTAGGTTTTTTCCACCTTGATGCAAATGCTATTGTCAGGATGAGAGAAAACATAAACATTGAGACAGCCGCGATAATGCACTTCTGCCATGTCTTCATTCCTTCTTCATCTTTATAATGGGCGGCACTCGGAGAGAAAGGAGCGCAGGTAAGTTAATGCTTGGGGTTTCAGGTGGGTAATAAGGCATTTTTTTTTTTGAAGTTTTGAAGTTCAAATGGGCAATGGGGAAGAAGTTTTTTCTTAATATTATGAACTAAGGATGTGCGTAATACTTAACTCGCAAGTAGACTCTCAGTAGTTTATGATTCTAGAGACAAAAACGAGTGGAATAATCTAACATAAAATCATATTCAAGGTAAACTTGATAGACAGGTGATAGACTCGTACAAACTTTTATAGACTCACGAGTCTATGACGAGTTTACGAGTCCATAAACTTTTATACGCACATGTGCGCGTACGTGCATGCGTGTCATTTATAAGGTTTTTATATATTATATATGTCACATATGTTTTTTAAAAGTTACTTTCATTTTTCCATAGACTCGTACGAGTCCACATCACACCTCAATGACACAAGTTAATTTAATGACAAATTTGCCCAACGTCATTTAAAACAGAAGACTATTTTGTTTATTCGCAAATTTTAGGGATAAATTGTCTACCCCTACTGTTTTCGGAGACACATTAGTGATTTACTCGAAAAATTTCTGAAGTTTCGTTTCGTTGAACATGTGCTTCTAAAATCCAAACCATATCAGGGAGCTTTGGTATTTCATATGTTTTATTCAAAAATAATTGAATCTTATTGTTTCAACAATCTTGTATTGACCTTTCTGTCAACAAAAAAAAAAATAAAAATCTTGTCTTGACCTTCTTAAGGAAAAAAAAAAACTTATCTTCCTTAAAATAAACAAAAATCTTATCTTAACTCTTTTGAAAAAAAAATAACAATTTTATCTTGACAATCATTTTTAATCTTTTCCATTTAAAGTCACGGTTTAATTTTAGGAAAATTCTATGGTGAAGTCATGAGAATGACTTTTTTGGTAAAGTCATGAGAATGACCGGTCATTTAACATATGTGTATTTAATGAATGTCAGGTCAAATTATATGGTGTGTTGCACATTTGTTCATACGGTGTGCCACAATATTTTTACTTATTGCAATTGTGTCCTGATTAAATTAAAATTAAACATTATTATTATTATTATTTTATTTTTTAATCGTAAAAATTGGATACTAGACACTTCCATCTTCCCCATCGTCTTCACTTCAGAATTATGCATCAATATTGGATACAACCACTTCCATCTTCCCCATTATCGCCCATCACTGTTTGCTTGTTTGCATCATAACAGGTTCTGCAATCATAACAAAGCAACCCATTATCAAAAAATTCAAACTTTAATATCAAAAAAGGATTTTGAACAAAACCCAATATTGAAAGATGGAAAAAAGTAAAGAAATCGTACATGATCATATTGATGAAAAGAAAGGAGATTGATGGGGCAAGCTCTACGTTCGGCTTCACGAGCAAGATGTTCAGCAGCATCCAATACGTTACCGGTTTGAGTTGTGTATAGAATCAAAAGCTTATGATACCATTGTTAATGATTCAAAAGGGTATTTTCACCTTTTACTCGAATCAGAGGCTTACAAATTTTTATTGAGGTTTTGAGGCTCACGAATCAATGTTCTCAATGCTTTGCTCGAGATCTCAGCTGATAACGACGCCGCAATCCAAGAAATGACGGTGCCGTTACAAGAAGAACACGAACCAAAATGTATAATTGCAGATGAAGAAAGAACGAAAAGATGAACAGATGAAGAATAAAAATGATTTTATTTTAAATAAAATAAGTTAATAAATCAAAAGTAATTAATATTTTGTACGAGGACTGATTTGTAATAAGGTAAAGTTTAGTCTTACGGTGGTCCATCAGAAAGACACTAGTTGACATGAGATCAATAATTATGCTATTGGTTAAATAAAATGACTTTTTCAAAAAAGTCATTTTCTTAACTACACCATAGAAGGCCCCTTAATTTTATTATAATGAACCCACAACTTTTCTTTGATTTAAAAACAATTTTATCTTCCTAAAAAAAAAAAAAATTATCTTGACAATGTTTCTTTTAGTCATGCGCATATAAGGTCATGGTTGTAACATTTAATAATAATCAACCTAATAATTTTCAGCAACTCTTACACTGTGATATTATAGTAATATCTTCATTTATAGATTTTTATTTAAGGATCTTCACTTATAATGTATTTTAATAAGAATGTTATGTTGACAAAATTTTTGTGTCTGAATCTGTATGTTCGTGTACCTGTACACATACAATATAGATATGATTTTTGTTTTTTAATTACTTTTTGCTCTTTTGTTAAGTCATAAAAATAATTAAAAATAATACATTTTCATACGGCATCGAAATACATCTTCAAATTTAAAATGTTCAAATCACACTACTCTTTTAATGATAGTCATCGTGTTTTTTCCATTCCAACAAGAGAGTTTAGAGATGAAAATCTATTTTCTGGTTTGTAGAATTATAAACACATAGTTTTAATTGAATAAATAGTCAAATTAGTTTCTACTCTATCACTCTATCGTCAATTTTTTATTCATAAATTATTTAAATTAGCTAAAATGTTCATAAATTTTTTTAAGGTAAAATGTTCATAAGTTATACTCTCATCCATCGTTTTTTTTATGGTAAAACTAGTTACAAACCCGTGCTTCGCACGGGGTTCAGTAACGTATTTGACAAAATATTATATTGGAAGGATAGATTGTGAAATGACAGATAATTATAAACCATAATACAATATTTAGAGTACTCTTACATTACGGATTACAAAATTAAATCTTTAAAATGGTTTGATCACAAGTAACAAATGAAAACATATTTTGTCAGCTGTAGAAACACTTTTCCAGTAATAATTGATATCTATCTATAAACCAATGAAAACCCTATTACCAAAGCTGCCTGATTTATATCATTTTGACTTTCAGCTTCAACATATATAAATCATTTCACATGATCTACAGCAAAGACAGATATTAACTGCAATTTAGTATCTAGTTCTTTCAGGCGAACAAACTTCTGCATCAGATAGATAGCTGAAAGCCTCTCTACCTAATTTATATCATTTTGTGTTTTTAGCTTCAACGTATATAAATCTTTTCACATTATCTACAGCAAAGGCTAAGGATGTCAATGGATACCCATGGGTACGGATAATATGATACCCGTCCCCGCCCCGTTGGATAAGTATGATACCCGTGCCCGCCCCGTATCCTCGTGGGTACTCACTATACGGATACCCGTGGGTATTGAGGTATCCATGGGTACCCATGGAGTTTTGAATTTATTTATTTTTTGGTACAAATAATAACTTTTTTTAATTACCAAAAAACTTCAACTTTTAAACATCCATACATAATCCACTCAAAATTTCATAAATCATACATAATTCATAGAAAATTCATGATTCTTATATAATCTATATGTTTTATGATGTGAATGAAGTGGAAACGGTGAACTTAATAAGATGAATTAAAAAAATTTAAAATAAAAATAGATTATTATTGAGGATTTTTAGGTGGGGGGTAAAATTTTCTTCAATAAGGTACCAACTTTAAGTAATAAGATATGATATATAAAGATATATTAGTAATTTACTTAATTTATTATCGGGTATGGGTACCCATAGGTATGGATACAATCCAATCCGTGTCTGTGTCCAGATAATAATGGGTAGTCAAATACCCGTTTATTATACCCGTGGATGCCAGTTTAGCTACCCGCTCCATACCCGTGACGGATTTTACCCACGGGTACCCGTGGGCATGGGTATTTTTGCCACCCCTAGCAAAGGCAGATATTAAATGCAATTTAGTACCACGTATATAAATCCTTTCACATGATCTACAACAAAGGTAGATAGTAACTGTAATTTAGTATCCATTCCTTTCAGGTGAACAAACTTCTGAATCAGACAGATAGTTGAATGCCTCTCTACTTGATTTATATCATTTTGCCTTTCAGTTTCAACGTATATAAATCATTTCACATGATCTACAGCAAAGGCAGATATTAACTGCAATTTAGTATCGAGTCCTTTCATGTGAATTATACGCACTTTTAAAAACTTGTTTTAAAGGAGAGATGTTCAAATTACGGAATATTACCATTCTTAGTAAATTTGAGAATGAAGTTCGCATAATCCAAATATTTGTGATGCATGGTTTAAGGCATGGGGTTCAGTAACGTATTTTGTAAAAAAATTGTTCCGAAGGAAAAATGAACAAATTAATGAATATTGCACAAAAATTAAGAAACTTTATCAAAATATTTATGAAAGCTTTATCAAGAGCAGGAAAACATCATAAATTACATAATAGTTAAAATTATAAAAGTGAGCGCTACTGTCATAGAGTTACCAAAAAGGGATTAACACCAATATTTATATGACACAAAATGAACGAAAGAAACACATTAAACTCTTTAGCGTCTTGTGTAGGAACTTGTTATTAATATTTTGACCGTTAAAAAATAAAAAATCTCTTTGACGTCAAAAAAGTAATATCAACAGAGCAATATTCAGTCTCTTCATATATGCTTAGTAATATTCAGTCTGGAAGATTACATTGAAAGGATAGATGGTAAAATGACGGATAATTGTGAATCATTGTAATATGTCAAAATATAAACCTTAAAAACCATGAACCATCAACTTAGTTTTAAATAGTTAAAAATAAAAAAAATTGTAAAATAGTTAAAAGTTTTTAAAAATATAAAAATTGGAAAATATTTAAAAAAATTGGTGAGGTAGCACTCAACCAAGCAACACTAAAAAAATTATATGCATTAGCGTAACAAAAAAAACAGACAGACGGACATAAAATATTACTCTAAACGTTAATGTGTGTATATATTCGCGAGGTTGAAGAAAGGAGATAAAAATATTTGGGATCATTAAATGACAGCGTGAATAAAAATATTTGTGACATTGTGATGATTAAACGATATTGAAATTAAATATATAAGTGATAAAAAGATAATAAAATTCCTTTGAAAAAAGGTAATAAAATTAAATGGAATCTCCTTAAAAAATTAATGGAACGGTTAAAAAAAAATAAAGTTAAATGGAAGAAAAAAACATATTGAAATATAATATTAAAAAATAAAGAAAAAGTTTCCGGCGTGAGTTGAAAAGAGGTGCTTGTGAAATAAATTGTCGAGAAGTAGTTTTTTAAAGTAACATTCAACAGCTTTTGGTCAAAGCTCATTCCATTCAATTTTATGCGTTCAAAAAAAGTACTTTTTTTAGTAAGTACTTAATTGATATTGTATTCGGCCTAACTTCTCCTTAAAAATGTAGAGAAGTTTGAAAAAAAGTCGGGTCAAACGATACCTTAATCTCCCACAACGGCAATGTAGAAGCAATTGAATTTGGGAGGAAAAATTGAAAAAATAGTTAAAAATATAAAAATTGGAAAATAATTAAATGTTATTAAAAATATAAAAATAAGAAAATAATTAAAAAAATTGGTTAGGGGCAAAAATGGAAATTCATAGGTCAAACCTTAAAAAAAAAAAAACCTCCAATAATTGAATTACCAAAATGCCCCTCATAGGGGCAAATTGGTAAATTCAATGGACATTTCCTTTCTTATATAAATAAGAAAATAATTAAAAAAAATTGGTTAGGGGCAAAAATGGAAATTCATAGGTCAAACCTTAAAAAAAAAAAAAAAACCTCCAATAATTGAATTACCAAAATGCCCCTCATAGGGGCAAATTGGTAAATTCAATGGACATTTCCTTTCTTATATATATAAGTAGATGTTCATAAGTTATACTCCCATTTATCAATTTGATCCTGACCGAGAGACTAAATTGATGGATAGAGGTATAATTTAAGGACCTTTCAGTTAATTTTAATAATTTAAAGATTAAATTGGTAAAAAAGTGACAAACTATGAGTACTTTATAACTATGTTACAGATACAAAATATCTACCACCCTTAAATAATGGTTAACTTTGCCAAAGAATTTGTTAAACATACAAAGCTGATCATTTTCTCCCAAACAAAGAGTTAGAGAATGAACTTTCACTTATTTGTGTCTTATAACTTACAACTTAGACCAAACATATGTTGATATCATCGATCGTCGTTGGAAAAAAAAAGAGAAATGATATTGTACAATTATTTTATTTTCTCTCTCTTTCTCTCATACAATCAAGATGTGTTACAACATCATGCTCTAACGGCACCAGATCCTCGAGAGAAAGAAATAATAATGACATATATGCGATAAATTTGTGATATAATTAAACAAGAGATAAAGATTGATACCGTTTTTCAGTGATCGTTTCATGAAAGAGTATGTTTTAGGTGGTGATGTTTATTTTGGTGGGTGTTGTCCTCGGGGTGTTGAAGGTATGGTTTGACTAGGTATTGTGTGTAAGGGTGTTTTTATGGCGTTTATTTTCGGATGTTCCGCCTATATACGACACATTTTGTTTGTATTCTAAATCATTGGTCTCTGTTCGTCTTAAACAGGGGTATGGTTTTCAATAAAGTTTGTTGTTAAAAGAAAAAAAGAGATAAATATTGATAATTGTCTAAATATTATTGTTAAAAAAAGGACAAAATCCTAGCAACAATCACATTCTGCACCATATAAATAGGCAACAATAATGTTCCTCTAAAGACACGGACTTAGATCATTTCATGTTGTTCATCTTGTCTTAATCTCAACTATTTATTAACTCTCTCATTATTCTGTATTATTATTCCACATCCATAAAGACACACCTTATTAACTATTCTTTAATTTCAACGTTTGGCCTACCGCAATAACAAAAATTTTCGTTATTTCTCACCATTAAAAAACGAGGTATGTTATTTAAAAAAGGAAAATGCTACTTTTCAAGAAAAATAGCTTCAAGAATTTTTCAAGAAATAGTTGGCAAATTTTAATTGGATGATTTATTTGTCCACTTCCTATTTTTCAGCCACACCTCCTTGAATTGTGGCAAATAGTGCATTGTGATTGGCTATTCTTTATTCTTGAAGAATTTTTGATGTTATTTTTCTAGAGATATAGCATTGCTCTTTAAAAAATACCCTTCTTACCCATTATTACATGGACAACGAAACACAAAACTAAACCGGATTCAAGTCAGCTGGGTTCAAAAATTCCATCAGAACCAACCCAAAAACAAACCGGTTCAAAGTAAAACGCTTCCACCAAGTGGAATTCTGGTGCATCGTGCAACAAACACCGCTTCTCTCACATACTCGGCATGCCAATTTACGATATGCGAACCAATTTACGGAACAAAGCGCAAGAGTCCAATAACAACATATTTGGAACTCAATGAAGGTGTTGGGTTTCAACATTTGGCTTTGGCGTCTGAAGGTATATTCAAGACTTTGAGAGAGATGAGAAAAAGAAGCGGTGTTGGTGGTTTTGACTCTAAATGGACTCTAGAATGGGTAAAACAATTTCAACTTATTTTTTACGAACCTGCGCCTTTGTCATGTGGGAATCAATTACAGCATATACGAAAATATGTATCAAGTGTTGAGGTTGATTCGAGACAAAATTATATACAAAGTTGTTTGTTGTTTTATGTTTCAGAAAGTTTCTTCCTAAATCCGTGCAAAACTTTGAAACGAATTTTAGACAAAATATATAATGTAGTAATTTTTTAATTCTTTTGCGATTCATGTCACAGTTTTTGCTAACGTTTGTGACAAATGTGAGATAAAATTTATACCAATATTTTTTATTTTTTTTATGACTTTCTTCTCAAATTCGAGTGAAAGGATTGAAACTATATATATATATATATATATATATATATATATATATATATATATATAGACATATTACATCATTTTTTTAGGTTTAAATAAGTTTTCGACTCCTATAATAAGTTTTGTTTTTTGTCTTCATAAATAATAGTAGCAACTTTGCAAGGGCCTGTCCCCGTAAAATTTTCCTATATGCGGTTATACACTATGCTAAATTCAATCTTTTTAAATTATCTTTAGGAGTTGATTTCTTTTTTGTTTGTTTTGGATATATGATGGATATACAATTGGAAAATTGGAATTAAATTTTAGGATTGTTTCATTTGGTTGACACTGTGGGGAGGACAGGGAGGGAGGGAGGTGGCATTGCATGAAACTCACGTGTCCTTTTAAGTTGATATTTCTTAGTTTTTTTTTTTTTTAGTTATTGTCTCAACCTTTTGTGTTAAGTGATTCGTGATCCTCTCCATTTTATAAAAGAAGTAGAAAACTCTATATCAATATATAAATACACAAAAAAGCATATTGTATATTAAACTAGTTACAAACCCGTGCTTCGCACGGGGGTTAGCTACTTTTTTGACAAAATATTATATTGGACAAATAGATTGCGACATGACAGATAATTATAAACCATAACACAATATTTAGAGTACTCCTGCATCACTGGTTAGAAAATGAAATGTTCAAAACGGCTTATCACGAGTAACAAATGAAAACATCAAGGACTTTTTTTGTAGAGAGAGATACAAAGCAAGTTGCAGCGAAGACAACAACTGAGAAGGCTAAACGTGCATTGGAAAAGTAGTGGCTTTCAACAACTCAATAACTGTAAAGTTAATTTAATAGAATAATTGCGAACTGTGTACTTGATCTGATCCACCACCCCTGCACTATGCAGAGTCAATCTAACCTCGTGGGTACCCACTATACGGGTACTCGTGGGTATTCAGGTATCCATGGGTACCCATGGAGTTTTGAATTTATTTATTTTTGGTACAAATAAAACTTTTTTTTAATTACAAAAAAACCTCAACTTTTAAACATTCATACATAATCCTTTCAAAATTTCATAAATCATACATAATCCATAGGAAATATGAAATACTTCTAATCACATCTAAATTTAAACAACAACAACAATAAAAATAATAACAAAGAAAATCTTGGGTCTGTTCGGATTGATTTATATAAGCATAAATAGTGGCATAAGCACTTATGAGACTGTTTGCGTATGAAATGTCTATAAATTGCTATCATCTTATTTCCAAAAGCTCTAAAAGATAGTTTATGAAAACAATTTAAGCTTATTTGAAAACAGTTTGACTTTATTTTATATATAATTATAGAAATATCTTTATACATACACACTTATATGATAGAAGTTATGCCATATGGATATATTTAAATTGTTTGTCCAGCCCAGACATAAGACAAAGATAACATTTCAAGACCCACCTCTTGTCAATATTGTCTTGGAGAGCCTTGCAACCATGTACATTGGCATACTTATAACGAATGCAACTTATTCCACACACTACAGAATAACTCAAAATCCAACCACTGTGTGGGAATAGGAGAAATTGAATCGTCTTTGCCCAGAAGGAAAATACTAAAGCAAAAACCCTCTAGATGACTTAAAGTGCAAACTTCTTTTTTTTTTTGTTGAAGGATTAGAGTGCAAACTTATAGTGAGAATTTTTACTCAAATTTTGGCATTCATGATATATGAAAGACACAAGGACAATTTTTCAAATTCAGTTTTAGAATGATCTAAAAACTTCCTTATATTCCCCTACCACATATATTAGGTACAACAGTAAAGAGATCCATTTTGTGACAACAGAACATCACCACAAGAAAACCTCCTGATCTGAAATCAGGGGAGGTACAAACTAAGCTAAAAACCGCATGTTACATCCATCTAAGATACAGACCAACCGTTATGAGGTGGAAAGCGTTTAAATCCAATTATGATTCAATGCTAAAGCACATGAAAATTATGGAGTACATTACAATTTCCGGTGAGTTCATTTAAGGTTCAAACTGTTATTAATAAATCCAATAGAAGAAAAGGGTAGAGATAAGAAGGGTATCTATTCACAACATAGTAGCAGCTGTGCAAAACTACTCTCGAGCAATATAGTCATGTTACATACAATCTACATTGCCAAACCCATAATAAGAGTCAAGAAGGCCACAATTCACAATCCGTCCAACAAAGAAGACCATTAAGTACATTTTGAGTATTTGAACTCTTATCTTAGGTTGAATGTACAATCATGAATAGCCAAAAAGAGAAAGTTAGATGACAAAGATTGAAACACAAGAAATAAATCAATATATTATAAGTTTAAATAGTATAAAGCACACATTTGCAATTTTGATTCAATATTTAAAACAAATATATAAAACCTTCTAAGCTAAGAAAGGATATACATATATATTTGGTTCTGGGTTTTATTAAAATTTGTCATCAATTATTAGTACCATATGTGTTTGGTTTGATAAAAACAGAACAAAAACCATCGAAAAACTACCACAAAACAACCACGGAGAATAGCTGCACATAATACCCTTAAAAGCTATACCCGTGCATCCAATTGTAACCTAAAGAGAATGCAAAAAAAATAACCTCTCGTAGCACCATAACTGGACCAGAACATAGCGAACACACTGCAAAAATCGCAGAGCAGTAAGCAAGTCCAACACCACTCTAGAACATGTTCACCTTTCACCCAAATGTGTCATTTTGTTTACCTGCTATGATAACATAAAAATTGGAAATTCAATCAATTAAGCAACATTATTCATAAAAAAAAAGGGTCTAATGAAAATTAGAGATCATCTGATGTGAGTGTCCTGAAATCCAACTCAATCTTCCAAACACCGCAATCGCAATCCATAACTATTAAAAGGACCCTGTTTACAAATTCACACAGCCAGGATACCATACAACTACTTCAAAGATCTTATGCATACAAAGTTGCAAAAACACAAGCAGATATTATCATCAATAAGTGGGAACAATGATTGAAATCAACGCAAAGAACCTCACCAGCCCAATATGAAGAAAACCCCGCATCCAAAGTCCAAACCATGTCAACAGAAAGATAACAGGGACTATACCAGTGGCTAATAAGTAGAATATGACAGCAAAAACAACCCGTCAACAATTTTTACTTACATTGATACTTCACATACAAAACATTCATTAAAACATAATCTTATGTTTTTGAAACCAATCGAACATTGAATCAAACATGGCATTTTTTGTTTCTTTTGGTGAAGCTCTTATTTGAGATTGGAATTATTCTAAAAAGAAATCATCAAACAGGTTTGACAACTTAGCTACTAACCTCAAACCCCACGCTGCTCAAACTAAATGAAAGTTTGTCTTGCATTCCATTTAGTTGTACAAATTGAAGCTAGTATGTCACGCTTTCAATTCCCTATTCGTATGATTTTGTAGCAGAATTTTTTTCATGAATAACCTTTTACAGGGACTAACCAGATTATTTGATTGCATTGATGTCCCCAGGGGCAACAAAATTAAAAGGGATACTATACACATAAGTTTTGCATAAAAAACAAAGAAGCAACATAAGGAAAATTATGCAACTAAAGTCATGAAGAGATATGAAAACTCACAGTTTACAGCTGAAAAATAATAACTTCAATCAAA
Source organism: Medicago sativa (assembly GCF_051527215.1). Taxonomy (NCBI): domain Eukaryota; kingdom Viridiplantae; phylum Streptophyta; class Magnoliopsida; order Fabales; family Fabaceae; genus Medicago; species Medicago sativa. The sequence continues at coordinate 11,157,898 of NC_140753.1, forward strand.
TCTAAGCACCTCAAAGCCTATGTCATAACTGTCAATGGGTTTCTGCAAAATAATAACCTCATTCAGACCAAAATACTTCATCTACAATAATAATAATATCAATGCTGTCTTGAAACCATGAATGCATCTTCAATCCCTAATCAGAAATCAAATCTAGAATATACCTTTTTTTAGCCAAGACTACACATTATTTTCATATTAAATATCCAGCTTTTGGTTGTGCTACATCTAGATTGAAGGCCATGGATAAAAGCATCAGAATTCAGAACATAAAAAATGAGGCAGAACCTTGTTACCTTTCCTTGGCCATGCTGCAAATCGAAAGCAGTATAACAATCAGAAGTATAAAAATATCAATTACTCATGACAGATAGCTAAAAGGGTCGTTACAACTTACATAACAACAAAATAAAATGCCTAAAGGATTTAAACATCTAAGAAAGGATATTTTTAGATATCGGTAGTTGTCCGGTTGTACCCAAACAGTTAGATTCCAGAGGAAAATGCACCTAAGATCAAATATTTCGAGCCAGCTTCTGTGGAAAATTACAATTCTGCAGATTTAACCCAATTTTCCTGCATGAAACATGTCAAAATTCATCCAAAAACAGTCCCCAAACGGCCCAAACCAGTTTAATCATCATTACCTACAAAACTATTCGGATTGAGCAACATTTTCGTTCGCCAGCCTTCAATATCCAGCTATAACTATGTACTGCATTTCACAACATACAAGCAGCCATCTATTCATTTTAATACTTTAAAAACACAGCTAAAGTTCCCTCGACCAATTTGCTGATAAGAGAAGTAAGAATTATACAAAACCATAAAGTTAAATATGATGACGGTAATACCAATTCAAAACAGTTCTCAACAAATAAAATTCCTTTTGAAACATGGTACCTCAATCTCATGAAAGTCAGTGCGATAGCATGAGAGCCCATCATAAGCTGTAAATTTAGTGAAGAAACCTACATTCATACCATTATACAGTTAGAAAATGGTAATATAAATGAATAAAAAACAACAGATATAAGATCATGCCAGTTACATTGTTGGATTTCATCTTCTATTTTAAGACTATGTCTTCACTGTGAATAAATTGCAACAAGTTTTAAAATATTGAATTAAGCATTATTGATGCTCTTCACCACCTCACTCAAGTCCAATTCAAAATGTACACTATCAAAGCAACAAAGAAAATCACCATCGAATAAAAAACAAATTCTGGAAAAACCCAAAACCAAAAAATCAAACCCTCAATTAAACATAGTATCTAATTGTTAACATGGTATAACAATTATCAAATTCTGGTTAAATACCCTCAAATTCTGGTTTCACATATTGAGCAAGATGTTTCAGTCCCAACACGGTTGATTGCAGCAACAAAGTAACTATTTGCTATTGCAGCATTTCGTGCCTGAAAAACAATAACACCTATGAGCCATAAAATCATGCCAATTTTCTTATTATTTTTAGTCATTTATGAACTAATTTCCAGCTGAATGTCAACCTGTAGGTATAAGCATAGAATAATATGTCATGAACATTAAGAAATACTCAGAAACCAATCTAAGCATCATAAACAATAATTAGTAGAAAGGAGTCTAACATGTCTTCCATTAATACAAAACAACTGACCTCTATTGGCCACATAGGTTCGCTGAGTTCACCAACGGTGGCAGCAAGGTTGAAAACAATTTCTGCACCATTTAAGCCAAAAGCTAACTAATTTAAACAATGGTGCCTACAATAACATATATTAATGGCAATTTTTCCAAATGTTGTTTCAAATACCCTAATTCAGAAAACAAACTGAAAAATCAATCAATTTTTTTTTTGCAAAATTGAACAGACCCAATTCAAGAGAACCTGATAAAGAAGCAAAATTCATCACAACTTTTTGTAAAAAATTTATATTTAAAATCTCACTTTCACAATCTCAAAATCCAATCTACCAAACACTATCCATAACAGATTGAATCAAACCCCAAACCCGCCACAAAAATTGGATCCAATCCAACAAACTCAACAAAAAAAAATGTCTCTTTCCAACCAAAATACAAAGTTGTACAAAAAAATTACATTCCCGAACCTCTTCCACTATTGAAAGTGGCTATGCCACTATTGTAGGTTTTAATAGAGAAAAAGGCCATGGAATATCAAAGGGATTAGAGTGATAGATTAGTTTTCATTAGTAATAAAAATTTAGATGGATAACTCTTATAGTCATATCAATTATAAGCTTCATGGAGCAGTTGCATGTCTGCTAAACAAATTCTGGTTAATTGTTATAACATGCTATATTTTCAGTCCAACCCAATACTCTGCCAGTTGTAGTATAGCAACCTATGAATCAGAATTTAACAACACTTGCTTTCATACAAAACTGAATCCAAATATTTAAAATATCTAAAAAAAAACTGAAGAAAAATCAATCCAAAACTACAAACACAACACTCATTTGTACAAACTTCCACAAATCTAATTTCTATCCACCTTTTACTGCATGAAAATGAAAATAGAAAATCATACATCATAGAAATTCAAGCCATGATTAAAAACCAGGATTATACCTTCAATTTGATTGCCTCTCCAATATCATAAATAGAAATTCACACCCTTGCTATACAGACGAGCTTGTCACTGCTTCTAGAACATAACAATGTCAATAAATTTGCAAGCTTAGTGGAACCAAATAAAACAGAAGAGGGGATTATCTAAGAACAACTGCAGCTAAAGCTAAACATTAATCCCACCCTCCACACAAAAAATCTAAAAAATTTCTACCAAAGCATAACAAATAGTAGCAACCAATCATAAAAAAATTCAATGATTAATATTCATTCCAAAGGTTATTCAATTTTTTCTTGTTCAATAGTCCTCCTAAATAAAATTATCCAGCAACCTGCAGTAGGGAGGAATCTCAACCAATAATTAACTTAGTTTTTTCAGAAGTGCCATATTTACATTTGAACATATACTGACATTTTAACTCCCTAACTACCTAGTGCCTAACAGAAATAAAGTTTCTTCAAACTACATAGTGTCTAAATACTGCATATGAATTACCAATACATATGAATTACCAATGCAGATGAAGAACAAATCTGATTTCTCAAATGCCACATTGTGTACATGCCTAGAATTTATCATGAAGTTCATCAGAATTCATAACTACATTGTATAAATGTATATTCAAAGAATCAATGGTAACTATTTCAAATTTATTTCATTAAAAATTATTTAAATTTCTTGATGACATGATTAGTGTTACCTGAATGCTATGACTTCAACAAACTCTGTATCAATCTGCAACATCAAAGCAGCTAGCATCAAAAGGAAGTCTTCATTTTAAGCAATTGAAACCTATCATGCAACCTTATGAATAAGTTCAACATAAGGCTTTTTTAATTTAATTTACATCAAAACTTAGGAATATCTTTAAGTTAAATCAATCTTACCCCAGTTTCTTCCTTCACTTCTCTTACAGCTCCTGTATAAAGCATAATTAAAGCCAAAATTCACCCAGAAAATAAGGAAAAAATGCCATACACAAACCCTTAACGTCAGATTGAAAGAAAAAACATAAATTCCAACCTAAATTAACAAAAACTGATTCAATAAAGCATTTTTAGAAACATGCATGATCTCAGATGAACAAAAGAGAGAGAATAATGATTGTACAAAAAAATAATTAAACCAAAATAACAACCCAGAAAATTAAACCAAAATCTCTCAATCCATCAAAACAAACACAACATACAGACCAAACAAACACTGAATCAACCAAGCTACATAATAAAAGAGGCAAAACAACAACAAAAACAACACAAAGAACAGACATGCAAGCAGAAAAAGAAAAAAAAACGCGATGATGATGTTGAACAGAACAGGAACCGAACCTGAGAAATAGAGCAACCGGAGAGAAAGACGAGAAATACCGGAGAGAAAGCAATCGGCGCCGCCGTTTTTCGCAGCAGTTGTGACGGAGGAGAATTCTCCTCCCTTTCCTCCCGTTCCCGTTCGTCCTTCTTCTCCCGTTTCTTTCTTTCTTTTTTCTTTTTTGCTTTTCACATATATATAGGGCAGGGGAGCTTCAATTTCTAATTTACCAAAATGCCCCCTCAAGGGCAAAATGGTAATTGACACGGACATTCATTTTCCTATTTAGTTTAGTAGATCTTTTTGACCATCTAACTTGTTTTTTTTTTTTTTAGGGATCCATCTAACTTGTTTTAATTTCTTTATTTGTTATAGATAAAATGATAATAGCCATTGAAAACTCACATACAAATATATGAGTTGGGATTCGAACCACTTCCGACCTTACATTTTTTATTTTTTTTTATCAATTGTCCTTATGTTTTTATCTCTTAAAATGTTAATAGAATTCAATTTAGCCACCTCGATCTATATAGTTGAAAAATACGACATCTTTATTTTTAAGAACATCTACAATTCTCCAAACAACGCCTTACTTTTTTGGACCTCTGTAATTGAAATGATATTCACATTTCAAATCCATAATTTTTACCTCCTCCTCCAACCTCAGTATTTTAGTATCACCTTAGTTACAACAACTAAACTTTCATAATTGATCAGTTTCTACCAATTATTATTTCAATGCCATTTTTGTTATTATCTTTTGATTTCAAGATAAGATACATCGCTTTAAATCAGTGACGAAGTTAACAATTTTTTTTTTTACCAGGGGTTCAAGTATGAATAAAATAATAAATATTTTGAAACTAATATATTGAACTCAATCCATATGCAAAAAAATGCAATAGTTATTGAAAAGGAAAAAACTTAGCTACAATGCCATAGATACTGTTTTTGCTGTTTGCCAATTAAAACAAAACACGTGTATAACTACACCGCTAGTTTAAACGCCGTTTCAATTTCAGAACAATTCCTCCATTCTCTCTCGATTTTTTTTTATGCCCTAAAATCAAACCAAAAATCAAAAACTACCTTACTTGAATTTTTTTTTTCAAATCTACCCTACTTTTAAAAAGTTGACCACTATGTCTCAAGTCCAACTTGAGACATACCCTATGTCTCAATTCCAACTTGAGACATACCCCATATGTCTCAAGTCCTACTTGCGCCATACACCTTCTCTCAAAGTTTGCATTTTTTTTTGTCTTTATTATATGTCTCAAGTCCAACTTGAGACATATTTATTTTATTATTTTCGTTTTTAATTTAAATATTTTAATAGAATTAGTTTTAAAAATTTTAAAAAAATAATTGAAATAAATATTTATGATTATTTTTTTTAGGGAAAATATGTATTATTTATTAGTATGACACATTTAAAAGGAGCGCTTACGATGTGTCGATAAAGAGCGCTTACGATGATCCACAAAATGGATGGCACAATACTCCGACAACCCATGTGTTTTGTGTCCGACACATTGCACAAAACTTTATGCGAGCAATAAAGGATGGAGAGCTTAGGAAGAAAGTTACCTGCATGGGTAAAAATCATATATATTTCCTTCTAAATTACACATATGTTTTCTTTAGCGTGGACATATCTAACTTTTATTTCAAACAATGCATGATATGCCATGAACATACCCACGTTCAATTACTACCGCAATGAAATTGCAAGAGCAGATCGTCATGCATTAGCTTGGGTCGACAAAATTCCCGTCGAAAAGTGGACTCAATCACATGATGATGGTAGACGATGGGGCCACATGACCAGCAAAAGAGGACACGAGGCATCAGCAAGGGTAAATTCCGGTGAACCATTCTCAGAAAACATCATGAAATATCCGAAGGAAGAGATCATCAAATCCAACAGTCAGCAAGTCACACAGTTCGACCGAGATAGATATACCTTCTCCGTCCGTGAAACTATCGACCATAGAGAAGGATTGTCGATGGGAGAATACAAGGTCGACCTGCAAAGTAAATGTTGTGACTGTGGAAAATTCAGGGCGTTACACTTACCTTGCTCACATGTCATTGTTGCATGTTCTAGTTTTTGCTACGACTATAAAACATTTGTCGATCAAAAATTTACGAATGAGTGTGTAAGCTCTGTATACAATATCCCTTTCGACGTGGTTCACCACCAGCAGTATTGACCAACTTATGTAGGCTCAAAGGTGGTTCCCGATTCAGCCATGCGTAGAGCAAAGAAAGGTCGTCCTGCAATTACTCGCATTAGGACCGAGATGGACGTTGTGGAAAATGAAGGGCGAAAATGCGGCATTTGTAAGATGACCGGCCATTCCTGAAAAAATTGCATTAATGCTGAACATCAGTAGCAATCTAGACTTTTTTTAATTGCATTTGGTTTGTATTTTATTAAATATTTATTCTCTGTTTAAATGTATTGTCCTTTTAAATGTGTCATACTAATAAATAATACATATTTTCCCTAAAAAAAATAATCATAAATATTTATTTCAATTATTTTTTTTAAAATTTTTAAAACTAATTCTATTAAAATATTTAAATTAAAAATGAAAATAATAAAATAAATATGTCTCAAGTTGGACTTGAGACATATAATAAAGACAAAAAAAATGCAAACTTTAAGAGAAGGTGTATGACGCAAGTAGGACTTGAGACATACACCCTCCGGTAACTATTATAAGCAAAAATCTACTTTTTAGGTTCATTCAATAAATGATGTATGTGGTCCATTAAATAAACTACATACATCATTTATTGAATAAACCTAAAAAGTGAAATTTTGCTTATAATAATGACCGAAGGGTGTATGAGGTATGTCTCAAGTTGGAATTGAGACGTAGGATATGTCTCAAGTTGGACTTGAAACATAGTGGTCAACTTTCTAAAAGTAGGGTAGATTTAGATTTTTTTTTCAAGTAGGGTAGTTTTTTTATTTTTGGTTTGATTTTAGGGCATAAAAAAAAAAAAATCTTCTCTCTCCGTCAATTCCCTTCCCCTTCGTTTCACGGAGACTACCAAGTCAAGCTATTATTGGCAAACAGCAAAAACAGTACCTATGGTACTGTATCTAAGTTTTGTCCTATTGACAGGACAAACATTGAGTTCCAGTGTTCCACCACACTTGAAAAGGTCATCATATCCATCAATAATTGACCCTGTATTAATTGGACTAACAATGTAAACAATTAATTCATTTGAAAGAAACTCAGCATCCGCCACACTTTGTAGTACTTATGCGTTTTATTTTTTATTTATTCTAAAGATTTTGTTAACGTGTGTCTCTGGAATACTCTTTAAACATCTTAATTTTAGTAATTATTCTTTTAAAAAGTTAACTATTATAATTTTCAATGAATTTAATACGCAATTTTTCATTAAAAACTTACCATTTAAAATGGTTAAAGAGTTTCCGAAGATACTCGTTAACATTTCTCCTATTTTAATGCTTATTTGATTGATCAGAAACATAAGCTGTAATTATCAGCTGCCAACGACTATCGATATATTTTTTTGAAGCATGAATAGACGTAGTAGTAATTCAGAAACTTGCAAGTTGCAACTGTGATCTTTTTTTTTTTTGACAGAAAGTTGCAACTGTGATCTGCTAACTACTTGTGGTTTGTTTCAATTATTTTTTTAGGAGTGTACTAGTAATAATCATACACTCTTATCTAATGAAGCCACATACTCTAAAATGGAGACATACTCGTATCAGACATGTATTATATACTGATATTTCGCGGACACGTACCTACGGAGTATGAGAATTAATTATTTTAATCTAAAATATATATTTTATCGGATACTTATAAGATACTCGACAAACTGATACAAATACTTATAAGATACTTCACCGAGATGTATCCTAAAAAAATGTAGGTAAAAAAGTGAAACTGTATTGTGAAAATTCAACGGAGATGTATATGATACAATTTAAAATATGAATCACTATAATTGTTTTTCGATTAGCCAATTAAAAATTATGTTTTTGGTGGATGAAAGTAACGAGAGAGATGAGATTTAATCAATCAACATTAAACAAACTTTGTTTTAAGTTCTTTTATTGATGCATTTGTTGACATTCTAACATATGAATGAAAATAGAATATGATTTATACAAAAAATTTACATTTTTTCTAGAATAAACAACTTTTAATGCAGAATATTACTATATTTGACTCCTTAACCGGTGCCCCGGGGGCACTAGTTAACATTTTCCTTTTTTATTTTGACCACACATATTTTTTTTTTTTTATAAATTGTGACTTTTATGATTATATAGTATTGAAGAGTAATCAATGCTTATTTTTTTTCCAAGTATTTTACATGCATATAAATTTTAGTATAAATATTTTTTTAAAGTATATTAGCCGTATCGTATCCTGAATTTTAAAAATTTCGCGTATCCACATACCCATATCGTACCCGCACTCGTAATACGTATCCGGGCTTCATAGCTCTCTTCTATGGATCAATATTGTCACCCCCACATTGAAGAATAAATATCTTATTAAGTTGTCACCCCCACATTGAAGAATAAATATCTTATTAAGTTGAGTTAAGAGATTATTGAATTCGAATCCTAGCAAGGAAGAAAATACTAACATTAAAAAAAAGTTCACCCACACATTAAGTCCATTCTAGATTTTTTGATAGCCTAACGAGCTCATTTAATTAGATCATGTAAGTACTTAATTTCTTGTGTCTCTAAGACTTGGTAAAGAAATTATAGACGAATTTCATGTTTTTTGGCTAATTTTTGGTTACTAATACAATATTTTTATATATACAACATGATTCACTTTTTTTTTTTTTTAATTTTTAAGAAATCAAAATAAATTATATTAACAACCAATTATCTCTCCGGCACAAGGTGTGCCGAAAAGGAAAGCTCAAAGGTTACAACGAGAGTTCAAACAAGAGGAATACATAAATTAAACATGATTCACTTATGTCATAATATTACTTGAATGACATTTAAATATATACATTTCAGATGTCCAATCTCATCTCGTAATGAACAAATTAGTTCGGTCGTTCACAAATCCTAACTTAAAAGTGAAAACTCCATCGTGGATATTGATGGAGCTTCTCTAGGTCTAGGTGGACCACGACCCAATCCTGAAAAAATTTCATAGATCTTGGAGTTACGTACGTTGTTTATTTGGTATATAGTCATTTTTGGTTAGGCTTTTTTAAAAGGCCTGGAATGAATGGCTTTGTAGCCATCATTTGGTTTATGTTATGGATTAGAATCCTCATTCCACAAGGCTCGAACATGCGGGTATACATGGCAACAGGGCGGATCGGGGCGGGTTTAAGCATCCCCATTCCCGCCCCACTTCCATGCACCCGGCCCAGTCCCCAAACTATATTGGAGGTAAAAATTGAACACTCAACCCCGCCTCCAATGGAAACGTGTCTCCTGGCCCCGACATCACCCCCACCTGCGAAAACTCTATTTTTATAGGGGTGGCAAAACGGGTCTGACCCGCCGGGGCGGCCCGTTTGGCTCGCAATTTTTGGCGGGCTGAGTCAAAGTTTTGAACTCGCTTTCTATAGTTGGCTCGGCTCGGCTCGTCTCGTTAAAATACGGGGCAGGCATGGAGCGGGGCGGGCCGACTTGCTTAACTCGTTGAAAACGGGGCGGGCGCGGGTCGAACGGACCGGCCCGCTTAACTTGTGTTTCAATTTGTTATTTTGAGTCTTATTTTATGCTTTTGGATTTATTTTGGTTATTAGATTTATTTTGATACTTATTTTATACTTTTGGATTTATCTTGGTTGTTGAGTTTATTTATTTTGAGACTTTATTTTATAATTTGGATATTGGATTTATGTTGAGCATTTGTCTTATTTTGCTATTAATTATGATATTGAATTCGACAATTTGATAATTATCTTGTTTTTCACAAGTTTACTTGCTACCTATTCTTTTATATTTTTTACGATAAAAGCAACATAGTTTTTTGTAACAATTAAGTTGTTAAAAAATATATAAAAAAAGTGTTTTGTTTGGCGGGCCGGCCCGCGAACTCGCAAGTCCGCCACTAAACGGGGCGGGGTGAGATTTTTGACTCGGTCACAAAATTTGACGTGGCTCGTCTCGTCTCGTTTTTAGCGGCCTTAGACGGCGCGGGCCTAAATGGGGCGGACCGGCCCGCTTTGCCATCCCTAATTTTTTATAAAATATTTTAAAAAATGCATATTTTTTCATTTTTCATAGCAACAATAATTATATTAATAATTAAAAATCTAATAAATTTTTTTCAAAAGAGCAAAATAATTATAATAAATGTGTTTCTAAAGAGTAATAATATATTAAAATAGGTTGGTGCTTGAGCTTAGCCCAGTTGGTATGATCAATTCATAATATATGCAAGGTCCGGTGTTCGAACCCCGGCCACCACCAAAAAATAAAATTTAATAAAGTAAATTTTAAAAAGCGGGTGCGGGGCGGGTGTAAGCATCATGCCATTTTGTATCTAACAATACCCACTTGACCTTCCCGCTTGCCTATAGAATCTGAAAAGCAAATCCCCCACCCTCGTATTAAAAATCCAGATTTCCTCCACACCCGTTAAATCGGTTTTTCCCCGTTAAATTCGGGGCGGGACAGCCGGGTCTGGCGGGGGCGGGTTTTGTTGCCATGTCTACATGCGGGGTTCAAGCCAACAATCATTGATATCAAACATCATGTACAACGCCTCAATGACAAACCTTAGATTTCGTCCTTCATCGATCACCAGAGCCTAATATTGACGAATCGTCGATCGTAACGCTCTTTAAGGACTTAAAATAATACAATAACTTTTTATGAAAACCTATGTATTTAATGCATGAGAAATTAAAGTATTTGACTTAAGAAATAATTTTTTTAACCAAGAGTGCTATAATCTGGTTTATAACATAGCGAAGTAATCACGAGGTACTTTCGACGTTTGATTCTCGTTTGTCGGACAAAACAGATGGTGGGATAGAAAAAAGGGTTATGCTACAATAACTAATACGAAGTACAACTCTCGAGGATAAAACTTCGTGAGATAGATTTTAGCGATAAGAAGCATTTCCGTTTCTTAATTTAAATTCCTTAAAAAATGCTCTTATGACAGTCGTTGGAAAGACTCAATATTTAAAAGCAACATTTTTTTCTACCTAAAACACATCATTTTTGTTTTTTTTTTTTGGAATCATTCACAAGTCTTGTTAAACTCTATTTAGCAACTTTCTCTACCTTAAACTTATAAATTGTCTTGAGACACTAGTTAAGGAGACTAATACAGGAAAAAATTGCTGGAACTTGTGTAGTCAGACTTTTAAAAGTTTAAAAAATATTTTTTTTAGTGTAAAATTTTATTCCTTAACTAGTGTCCCAAGACACTTGTTAGCACGACTCTTATAAAAATATTCAAAAAAATTACTCTAATTAATAATGGCATTAATTTTAATGTTTTTAAATTTTTTTTTATAATAAAGACCAGAAAAAGTATTAAATACGTGAAACCTTCGGTTGTAAGTTCTCTTTGTAATAAAAAAAAAAAAAATATAATTGGCGGTATGGGTTTTCTTGCCATTTCAAGTGGGATATTATAGTTTTATGATCAACACACTTGCCAATGCCTCATCCATACGGGCCTGACGTCGCATTCATGGATTCCATTACTCAAATGGGTTAGTTGGTAGCTAGCTAGATACAAATAATTCGTAGTACACTATTTACTACTAAAGCAAGTGGCATGCACATATACTTCATTGCTTTAAACATTACAAAAGAAAAAGCTAGTGCAATCACAATAGACACAAACAAATATAATCAAACATGGTGAACACGGTGAACGTAATTTGGACACTGGTTAGTTGGGTAGTGAAGATGGCAGGTTTAAAGCTCTACACAGTAGAGATAGAACCAGGTACAGTTATGAGATTTTGGGTTCCTTCTAACACCATTTCCAAGTCCAAACTAAAACCCAAACCCATATCCAAACCCACGAAGCCAGTAGTGGTTCTCCTCCACGGCTTCTGCGGTGATGGACTAGCTACTTGGCAGTACCAAATCAACCCTTTAGCCAAAAAATACGCTGTTTATGTACCGGACTTAATTTTCTTTGGTGGCTCAACCACCGATAAGACGGACCGGTCATTGGCTTTTCAAGCCGAGTGCTTGGCGGTGGGGTTAAAGAAACTCGGGGTGGAGAAATGTGTTGTGGTTGGATTCAGTTATGGTGGAATGGTGGCGTTTAAAATGGCTGAGATGTATAGTGGGTTGGTTCAAGCCGTGGTAGTAAGTGGTGCAGTTTTGGCTGTAAAGGAGTCTATGATTAGTAAGGCAGTTGAAGATGCTGGATTCTCTTCTTGTTCGGAAATGTTAATGCCATCTTCTGTTGAAGGAGTGAAGACACTTCTTTCTGTTGGTTTCTACAAAAACATTCCGTTTCCCAACCGTCTCATCAAGGACTTTCTTAAGGTTTGTATGTTGTTGTTTTTTAACAGTCATTATTAATTATACATTATTAATCAATTTTCTATAACAAGAGATAGATTTTGTATACAAATAAAAGTCTAATTTAATTTTTATTCACTTAAAAAGTTTATTTGTGGATTTAAATGAAGGACCGGATAGCTCAATGATTAGTTCTCCTACAAAAACTTATCTTTTGATAATTTTATATAGATTGACAAAATGTTAAAATAAAATTTTAGTCGTATTACTATTATTAAATAGCAATAAATATAAAAGGTAAAAATATTGTATGGGAATTTCTGTTGCACTCTTTTCGACATGATTATAACAAATATTGTATGGGACCTTCTGAAAGCCTGATACAGCCTGCTAGCCTGTTTAAAAGCCTATATCTTATGAACATCTTTAAGTAAGCAATGTGATTTAAGTTTAAATGGACTAGCGAACTAATAGTTCAATTAGATTAAACTCTCTTTTGATAATTAACACAAGGTTTTAATGAATTCGACTATATATTATATCATATTTCTATTCTAGTTTATAATAATACATTTATATATGCAAAAAAAATAATGTATATATAATAAAGCTTAAATTATTGAAAAAGTTCACAAATTTATATTTTAATTCAAAGTACAAAATATAACATAATAATAAATAATATTATTCATATTACTTAAATAGGTCGGTCTAATAGGTTTAAGAGGCTTTTTGAGAGGCCTGAGGTCTGGCCTTTTAAGCTAAATAAGCTTAAAAAAAGCCTAGGCCTTCTATATTTAAGAAAAAAGTCTGGCCTGGCCTGGCCTGCCCTGTCGTAGGCAAGGCCGTAGGCCCCTGTAGGCCGACCTGGCCTATTCCCATCCCTACATACGACTAGATTTCATTCGGTATTTGCTCGTAACTGTAAAAAAAAATTCATATTTTTTTTTTCAAAAAAAAATTGAAAAAATTATCATTATTGAAAAAAATTCATATTTTTTTTTGAAAAAATTGAAAAAAATACATGTGCGGTGCAATGTCACATAAACAGTCAAATGACACGCCATGTTGACTAACAGATGAATTTGACGGAGGGGCAAATTGCTTAACGTTATGCAATTTCTGGAAGTAATTGAAATTTTGTTAATGTTGGAGAGGTAATTGACGAAACTTACAATTTCGGAGGGTACCTATTTACACTAAGTGAATTGCAATGCTCTTTTTTTTTTTTTTAAGAGAGAATTACAATACTTCTTGTCTTTGGTAATAATAAATACATGCTGCATTTTTCCTTTCAATAGCCAAACAGTGTTATAGCATGCATGCTGTATAGGCTAGTAGTTTGCAGTGCAGGAAGCTTGAAAATAAACACATGGTACAGGTTTCACACTATAAGAGCATGAGTGGGGATAAATGACTATTAATAAATAATATTAATAATGAAATTAAACAATAATAAATAGAATAAAAATTTTGATCCATAGAGTGAGGGTGAGAATAAATCATTACACCGAAACGAAGAACATTTGTTTATTTTGATATAAATTATAAAAAAAAATATTTTTTTTATTATCGATAAACATTAGTTTCTTTATGAATTAATTGATTCTTTTACATGACGCATATATAATATGCTTTATTTATGTTTTGCATACCCTGAAGTTTTAATGTTGCACCTTCCAAGACCCTCTCACATCAAACCATGACGCCCTTAAAATTTTTTAGTATAACAAAGCCTAATGCGTTCATCTCTCATTCTACCTTGTTGCTTTTTACTTTCGACTAACTTTTGTTTTTTTAATCATGCATTTGGTAATTATTTGTGTATTTAATATTGGGTAATTGATTGTGTTGCTTTATTTTCAACAAAATCCGAAAAAATCACATGTACCTAGTCTTCTACCTTCTTGAACTCATGACTTAGATTTATACTCATTTTCTCAGCCACTTCACTTCACCATTCAGTTGCTTTTTTTTTTTTGAAGGACCATTCAGTTGCTTTTGAAAATCTATGATATATAATATACATTGCACAATATTTTTAATTTTCACTTCTCTCATTTTTTGTTTTTTAATTTTGTTTTCATTTCCTTTTATTTATAGAGACTATAGTCTATACACCACCAAAAAATAGAGACTATGACTATCGTAACCGTCCAAATTACTACAGGAAAATTTGGTATGCCATAAATATATATGCGTGATCAAATTACGTCGATATAATTTATGTAAATTTTACATGGATGATCTTTATTATATAAAATTTGTATTTAATAAATTCTTATTGAACCGTGCAACATTATTAAAAAATGACAACCTAGTGTAACCATTTTGTGAAACATTAAAATTGTATAATTTAAACATTTATGTATATATTATAATAAGGGAAATGATAGATAGAGTGACAAAATTTATCAAGAAAATTTCAAGACAGTGTATTTGCTAATACCTTTACTTAATTACACACCATTACCTCCCTTGATTTCCGCTAAATAACAAACTTAATTGGTTGAAACCTTTTCTTGAGAAATTTTTGATAAAAACTCTCTAGATAAATAACAATGCTCTTATAATAATTATTAATTTCCTGACAAAAAAAAATTAATTTAAGTTAAAATTTCCGCGCCCCCTGAACCAGGGTCCTGGATACGCCACTGTGACTAATTAATTAGTGTCAAAGGAGTGCATGGATTTTCAACTCTCACGGTTCATTGCTTCTATAAATAGATGTGCATTTTGGAAGGAAGAAGTCAATCAGAAGCAAAACACAACTAGTGCATTTACATCAATAGATAGTTAGAGAAAAACTTAATAAGAGAATTTTAACGAAAATTCTTGGGTGTAATTTTAAAAAGATATATTTCCCTTTTTTTATTAAAGAGATCTGCAGTAGTCCGAAGAGTAGATATTATTGGCCAAACTTCGTTAACAATTTTACGTGTGTACTATTATTCCGCATTTATTTCACTTCCACTTATTCTGACTATGGAAAAACTTTGCATAGTTTCATAACATATAATAATTACTTTGCATAGTTTCATAACATATAATAATTCCTCATAGGTATAAGAAAAACCGACCTTATTTTTGTGAGCAACATATCATTAATTGCAGGTGATGTTCTCAAATCGGAAGGAGCGAAGTGAGTTATTAGACGCCTTAGTCATTAGCTACAAAGACATCAACATCCCAAAATTTTCGCAGGTAATTTTCATAATTTTGATGCTAACACTTTATTATTATTTTTTATGGGAGATACTAAAACTCTTGCCATGTTCTATGTTCCAAAACACATGTTTTAATTTTATTTATTGATTAATAATAATAAACTACAAGTCTTCCTTTTGCAGCGAATACATCTTCTGTGGGGTGAGAAAGACAAACTTTTCACACCAGAGGTTGCACAAAACATGAAAGAGTAAGAAATCTTGATCACAAAATTATAAATATTCAAATCCATTCTGAAATTTTATATGCAATTGATCTGTGGTTAAGTGTTTGATACATATTTACAGGAAGCTGGGAAATAAATCAACATTACAAGAGATAAAGAAGGCTGGCCACTTGGCTCATATTGAGCGACCATGTGTTTATAATAGGTGCCTTAAACAATTTCTTGCTTCGGTTATGCTTGATGAAAAAAAACAATCCAATTCATATTATGCTTGATGAAAACAAAAACAATCCAGTTCATATCAATGAATATGCCAACGGTGTCTTTGGTAAGTTCTTATTTGATAAGTTATTTTAGTAAGTCCAATTAAGCGCTTGTTTGTAAGTTATTGTTGTGGAAGTGTATCCAAAAGCTAATATAAACGCTATCAAGTAGTATATTTATAATATCTGGAAAAAATATCTGGAAGTGTGTCCAATTAAGTTTTTTTTTTTTTTAACCAATTAAGTTCTTATATATATATTCTAGTTTTGTTTTTATAATGAATGTTTTTTAATTTATTTAATTTCACATCTAATATTCAATTTATATGTTTTTAAATTTGAATTTTGAGAATATGTAACAAAAAAAAAAACTAAAATAGATTGTTAATTTTCAAACTGCCTATAATTATGTTGCAGATTTGAATTTGAATTTAAAAAATAATTGATTTGTTAAGGGTAAATTTTTTCCAAAAAAATCTGATAAAAAAAATTAGTTGAATGTTAGTTAATTTTTTTTAAGGATAAAAAAAAAATCAGTTAACTTTAAAGTTATGTTTATACATTGGTATAAACATTGTGGCTTTAGTCCAACATGGAGGTAATGTTAAACAAATCAGTTTTAGCTACTTAGATGTTTGATGACAAAATTGACAAGTGCACCAAATTGTACGCAAGTAATAAAGTAGTAAGTTATAGTTTTCACAGAGATTGTCGTTCAACTAGGTAATTGGTGGAATTTATTAGAAATAACATAATTAAAAACAGATGAAGTGGTTTACATGATTTTAATTGTCTTATCCAATGCAAAATTAGGTTGTTGTGATTCATAAGTTTAACGTCGATTTTGACATGTCTTTTGATTTGAGAAAGTAGAATATGGCTCCGTGATGTATAAGTGGAAGTTTTATTTTAATATCCGCCTCAATTCAACCAGTTACAATTGTGGCGTTCCCTTAAGAGAGAGTCAAAACCCTAAAATCATACTTAGATTTGATGAAAAGAATTTAATTTAGAAACTAAGCAATTTACTATTGTCTGATTCGGACGGAATTAGTGTTGTCAATTTTAATATTCTCTATCTATAGATTTGGCATAGAAATGGACACATATACAAATTAAATCAGACAATCGAATCATAAACTGAATAAAAAACTTTATTAGTTGAATCCAACAAATAAGAAGGGTTCATCTTAGAACCCTAATCAAAGAAGTTTAGTTGCACATGACAACTGACATCATTACAAAATAGTAGAAAAATATACCATAGAGAAAACAAGAGGATGATGAAGATCCTCTGACTTTTGAAGCTTTGATGCTTGACCCTTGCCTTGTACCATTAGCTTTCTGAATGATTAAAAGAGTATTCAAGAGTCTCTATTTATACTGCATCATTACTTAGGGGTTAAGAGAAGAAAAGTAGATTTTTTTTTCTTCCACCGATCCAACTTGAAAAACAAGCAAACAACTGTTTCTGCCCGCAAGCCATGTTTAAAGGAAAATAGAGATAATTAGCACATACTTGATTGTTATTGACGATGCTTGTCCAATATACATCATAAATGTTTAAAGGAAAATAGAGCATTTATTGAGGAATCAAAATTAGTTGTATAAAAAAAAATCGAAATTAGTAGAAGTGCGATTTTATTGGAATGTATGTATGTATATAGTTTTTTTTTTGGTACAAAAAAGAGGGCAAAAGCCCAAAGAAAAAACTAAACAACTAAACGAACATTCCTAGGCATGCAAGTCCCGGAAATATCATCAAATAGGAGACTATTGAGCTCACTAGGAGGGGTCTTCAAAACAACAAAATCCCAAGAATCCATGGTAAGGCTGAAGTTAGCAAGCCAATCAGCACTTCTATTGCCCTCTCACCAGGTATGATGAATCTCAACGTGCCAACTACGATCTAAAAGATTTCTGATACGCCGCATCAACGAAGGGGTCGTCCCATTAGTCTTGCAGTTGTTTGTAACCATGTCAATAAGCAATTTTGAATCGCCTTCCACACAGAGATGTGAAACTCCAACCTGCCAAGCTAGCTCCAACCCCGAATATAAACCCCACATTTCTGCATGCAGAGCATCGCAAACTCCAATCTTGCGCACAAATTCTTTGAGCCATTTGCCATTAGTGTCCCGAAGAGACATATATGTAGTTAATTCTTTAACAAGCATATGTATGTCAAAAAAACGAGCATATATGTAGTTAATTCTTTAAAGTATTATAAGTGCTCCTTTTAATGTAAAATCGTCTCTAACTTAAATTTCTTAACAACATTTTGTTAGCTTGACCCATGTTTAAAATAGGTCAAATATAATGAGTAATACTCCATCCGTTTCAAAATACATGTCGTAGTTAACCACTGCATGCATGTCAATACATAACTTTGGCCATTAATATATTTAATTATACATAATAAAAATTTATAAAAAATTGATATTTTAAAAATATTCATTGAGACAAATAAAACAATATCTTACATATTAAGTTAAAAAAATATGGTCAAAATAAACTATGTGAATAATGCACATTGTAAAATTGCGACATGAATTTTGAAATGAAGAGAATAATTAACACTTAACGGTATATAAATCCTTGACGGTTGTCAAAATAATGAACGACATGGAGACAACACACATGGGGTTGCTTCTTACATGAACAGAAAGGTGACAGTTTAATTTGAGAAATGATATTTGAACATCCATTTTATGACAACTTTTGTGACAACTTTCTCTCTCATACTCACAATATGTTTTTACTTTCTCTCTCTATTGCTTTGATTTTTGTGCCAATACTCATATTTTCTTCTATATTTTGGTTGTCCCACAAGTTGTCAACAAAAGTGATTGTTCAAATAACACTCCTCGTTTAATTTAATCAATCCTCAAGATTTAAGGGCTAGCTAGTTTTCTCTAAATATGGACCTCTCCTTTTTATTTCAACAATAACTAAATATGAAACCCACCTAAGATAGTTTAAAGATATCAACGAGCTTGAGTGGTGAAAGAAATTAAAAGAAATGGTTAATTGCAGTTCAAATTCTAACGAAGATGTGAACTCATAATTATTGTACAACATATCTTGAATAGATCTTAAAAATGGATAGCATTTTACGAAGTCCATAAACCTTAATTTAACCGGTAAACATATCCTTAATGAAAGTCTAGGGGCACCGATTAACATTTCTCATTTAATATTGTGATTGAGTTTTGAACTCTGACTCTTCCATTTATGTGTGAGTTCTCGAATGACTATTGTCGTTTTATATATATGTTGTCTCCACTATTTAAAATTGAGCAATGCTAAGGACAAAAACTCTCTGTCACACTCTATTGAACACACTCCCACTCATTGGTCCACGTCACTAACATTTTAAAATGCTTTACCAGTTACCGGTTCTGCCTGTTGACAAAAGCATAATAAGACACGACCTGCAAAAACCAAAAGGTTCTCCTCAACTTCTCTCTCCAATTCCTACCTCTCAACAACACCAAACCTTTGAAAAAATTAATGTTATCTTTATAAATTCAAGGATCCCTCTTGGATGTGTTTATGAAAAAGATGGAAAAAGATACAATTTTTAATTTTTTTTTTCTCTTCTTCCATGGGTTGGATCGATATGTATTGTGAATTGATGTTTGTTTTGGAAGAGATGAATTTACGGTTCACGCCTATCGTTAATCCAAAGCACAGATGAAATTTCCCTTTATTTCAATATGATGACACACAGTACTATATTTTTTTTACCAGTTGACATTCAACCAAGATAAAAATGGTTGTTAAAACTACCAGTGTTTCAAGAGGAAGCACTATAGATTGCGGTTGCGGGGACAAAATTAAATGGAGTATAAGCAAGTGTAAAAGAGATTGGATCTGTTATGAATCATTTACCACCGCCAAACAATTATGAATTCAAAACCACTACCAAGTTTCAAAGGTTAAAGAAATAAAACCATTTTAAAAGTTTAAGTTATCAAGAGAAAGAAAATGTGGGGTAATCATGATTGAATGGAGTTTGCAGAAGAAAAGTAGGTCTTTAGAATGGCCAAAGTTCATGACACAATGAAGGAACAAGAAAAGCGGCAGTGAAGGTGACGATGATGATTTGGAATAAAGAGAAATAAATAAAATAAAAATTGCAGTGAACATGTATAACCGGTAAAAAGGTGATGGGTGAATTTTTTTTATGATGTGGACCAATGAGTGGGAGTGAGTTCGATAGAGTGTGACAGAGAGTTTGTCCTTAGCATTGCTCTTTAAAATTTCTTGGTATATTCCTACTTATAAAAACACTCACCTCTATATACACGGATCACCGCAATGGGGCGATATTAGGAGGTGCCTAAATAGGGAAGGACCCATCTCTAAAAAAAACTAGCTTACTTGTAAATTGTAAGGTTAATTAAGTAAATGATCTATAATTATTCAGAATTTCATTTTTAGTTTCTACAAAGTAAAATCACATTTTTTAGTCTCTGTAAAATTTTTCACCAACATTTTTAGTCCGTGTAAAATTTTTCATCAACATTTTAGTCCCTGTAAAAAATTTCCTTCAACATTTTTGGTTCTTAAAATGCTAAAGGGAAATGTCACAGGGGCTAAAAAGTGTGATTTTATTTTATAGGAATCAAAAACAAAATTCTAAATATTTATATGGATCATTTACTTAAGGAAAATACTAAATGTCGCGAAATAGTATGTCGTGAAAAAAAGCGAATGGGTGGCAATGGGGAAAACGCTGAAAACAACCATCCTTTTCCAGCTCTATTGAATCTGAAAAATGCGGTTCAAGGATGAGATGGATTTTCCTTCCTCTTAAATGATTGTTTTCGTAGAAGGATGAATGGAAGGATAAGGTTGGTTGAATGGGATTGTTTTGTACTGCTGTTGTTTTAGCTTTTTTTACATCTTGTTTGGTACTAGGAAATGTTTGAAGTAGAAGAGGCAAACGGTTAGTCGGTTAAGTCAAAGTAAAAATATCAAAGCTTTTTAGACAGGACCCACTCATGAATTCTATCAACCGTTCCTATGTTATGCCAAAGGGAAGATCCAACGGTGACAGGCACTCGTGAAATATTCGTGAAATCGCATTCGCGTTATATAGCAACCCTCAATAAAAAATAAGCATAGAGAAGTAGTATATTGTGTGTTAAAATCAGGTTCGTGATATATTCACGAGGATACAAGTCGCGAGATATAGCATCACTGATTTATTTTGTGTTGACTGTTTTGTTTTCCCTAATTACCCATGATTTTTTTTCTTTTTCCCACAGAGTTATAAATCGTATCCTACAATTTAACAACCCAGACAGTGATGATTTTGGTTTCACTGATCAATTTTGGTTTCACGGCGCTGCTTCAAGCTTTGCACAGCTGCAACCTTCAACGTTCTCTCTCTCTCTAGGTTAGAGATGAGGTTGAAATTGGGCTCCAAAAGCCCATTACTTTTTTTAAGGAAAGCCCATTACTTTCTTATTTTTAGAAAAGCTTGTTAATATTTTTATTAATCCTTTAAAGTAAACGTTTGACATAATTTGGTAATTAATGAGTTAAAAAATTAATATAATATATCTAACTAAAATTAAACTATCTATATTTATATAAAAAAGTTTTTAATTGAATATGCTTTTTATTTTAAATTTTTTATTTCTATATGAATAATCAAATTAATAATGCAACAAAATTTGAATAACTATATAAAATAAAAATGAAATCTAATCTTTAAAAAATATTAATACCCATTTTGGTAATTATGCATTCAAAATCAATTTTGATCCAAGCTATCCAAACAACATGAATTTATAAGAATCACTTTTATCTTAACGTATCCAAACATAAATAAATTCACATTCAACTCACTTTTTACTAAAATCAATTCTAACAAAATCAATTCTATTAAAATCAATTCTTTCCACCGCAAAACCAAACATACACATAGTCATTAGCTACAAAGATATCAATATTCCAAAATTTTCCCAGGTGATTGATTATCTTCATAATTTGGATTCTAACACTATTTTTTTTTTGTGTAAAAAAAAACACTATTTTTTTTTTTTACGGAGATACTAAAACTCCTATATGTACTGTATATTTTCTAATTATTCCAAAACCTATGTTTTTATTATGTTAGTTAATACTAATTACATAGCTTTCCATTACAGCGAATCCATCTTTTTTTTTTTTTTTGAAAGAACGAATCCATCTCCATCTTTTATGGGGATGAGAAAGATAAAATTTTCAAATCCGAGGTTGCAGAAAACATTAAAGAGTAGGAAATCTTAATCACGTAATTCTAATTATTCAAATCATTATTATGGTTTATCAAGTCATTTAAAGTCTATCTTGATCATATAGTTGATGCATATATCAGGAAGCTAGGAAGTAATGCAACATTTGAAGTAATAAAGAAGGCTGGTCACTTGGTTCAACTGGAACGACCATGTATTTACAATAGGTGCCTAAAGAAGTTTCTTTCTTCTGTTATGCTTGATGAAATAAAATAATCTAATTCACATCTATGAATATGTCAAAGGGTGTATTTGTCAAGCACATATTTAATAAGTTATTGTAGGGAGTGCAACTGAGCACTAAATTATAAGTTATTATTGTGCAAGTGTATGTTTATCCAAACAGTAATATAAATAAGGGTCTTGTTAACCGGTGCCCCGGGGCACTGGTTAAGAAAACTAAAAAGGAAAGTTTTAAAGTGAAAATAACACTTTTCATGCTTTTGAGAAGTTGACAGCGGAAGTACCAATGCAATATTTACTATATTTGATTCCTTATCCAGTGCCCTGGGGGCACTGGTTAACATTTCCCTATAAATAAACAATGTCTTAAATAAAAAGAAATACTAACAAGTGTTCTTAGGATATTGTTTAAACAACTAAAAGTGAAAACTTTTGCATACAATACTTCCTTCCTCTATTTCTCTCTAGGAATGTTTTTGTTGAAAACCAAACTTTAGTATACAAGATCATGCATGAATTTAAACAGAAAAAAAAAAAAAAAAACCATGAGGTTAGCCAATTTGTCAAGGTGGCTATGCTGCCAGCACGGCCCATTATATTCACTCGAAGTATCTAAAAAGCAAGATTAACAAGTTCATATATGGGCATTTTTTTTAAAATTAAATGTATTTATTTGTTCAAGTGATTAATGAATTTCATCATATATTAAGATATGGTTGGAGCAAATTATGATCCCACCCTTTTCTCATTTAGTATTGATTTATACATTTTTATATATCTCCACCTACTGTTAAATGACCAAAGCCTTTTTTTTTTTTTTTTAGATATATCTCGTTTTGTATATTGTGTGTTTTCATGATGAGCAAAACAATTATGACACATGCATGCCTGGTCCATATTGGGTCCCAATCGTATTCATGACTTCCTTTTAGCAAACCGAGTTATAATAAATGGAAAATGCTAGTACTAAGGCAAATCACTAGCATAGAGTTCATATTGCTTAAAACATTGCAAAGAGAAAGCTAGTGCAATCACAGGAGAGAAAAACATGTTGAACACGGTGACCATTATTTGGTCATTGATTAGTTGGACAATGAAGATGGTTGGTGTGAAGCTTTGCACAATGGAGATAGAGCCAGGTACAGTTATCAGATTCTGGGTTCCATCTGAAACCACTTCAAAGCACAAACCCGAGTCCATCTCAAAACCCCTCAAGCCAGTGGTGGTTCTCCTCCACGGCTTCTGCGGTGATGGACTTGCAACTTGGCAGTTCCAAATCATGGCATTAGCTAAAAATTACGATGTTTATGTTCCAGACTTAATTTTCTTCGGCGGCTCAATCACTGATAAGCCGGATCGATCACTGGCTTTTCAAGTCGAGTGTTTGGTGGCAGGATTAAGGAAACTCAATGTGGAGAAATGTGTTGTGGTTGGATTCAGTTATGGTGGAATGGTGGCGTTTAAAATGGCTGAGATGTATTGTGAGTTGGTTCAAGCTGTGGTTGTTACTGGTTCAGTTTTGGCTATGACAGAATCTATGGTTAGTGGCGTATTGAAAGATGTTGGGTTCTCTTCTTGTTCAGAAATGTTATTGCCATCTTCTATTGAAGGATTGAGGAGACTTCTCTCTGTTGGTGTATACAAAAACATTTGGTTTCCCAATCGTATGCTTAATGACTTTCTTAAGGTTTGTTTTTTAATTTTTTTTAAGAACAATGATATTTATTCTTTTGGTATTCTCCAATGCTTATTCAACACCTTGTTTATTTATACCTTTCTTCCTATGACATTATTGATTTATCACATCAACTTTCTTATCTATTTATCTTTAAAAATGTGTACATACTTGATGAGCATTAATGGATATAAACAATCAAATTTTAGTATTTTATTTTTATTTTTATTCGTATATAAAAACACTGAAATTAGTTATAATGTGACTTATGTGAGCATCGTTGCAGGTGATGTTCTCAAATAGGAAGGAGCGAGGTGAGCTATTAGAGGCTACAATCAATGGCTACAGAGACATCAACATCCCAAAATTACCGCATGTAATTATCTTCATATTTCGAGGCTATCACTCTCTTTTTTTAACAGAAGATACTAATACTCCTATATGTACTATATATATTTTCCAATTCTTCCAAAACCTATGTTTTTGTTATGATATTATTTAATCATAACCACACAAGTTCCCTCTGCAGAGAATACATCTTTTATGGGGTGAGAAAGATGAAATTTTTAA
Source organism: Medicago sativa (assembly GCF_051527215.1). NCBI lineage: Eukaryota > Viridiplantae > Streptophyta > Magnoliopsida > Fabales > Fabaceae > Medicago > Medicago sativa. The sequence goes on from NC_140753.1 coordinate 11,182,652, forward strand.
ACCAGAGGTTGCTCGGAACATGAAAGAGTAAGAAGTTTTGATCACATAATTATAATTATTCCAAACAATTCTTAAGGTTTATCAAGACACTTAAAGTTTATTTTGATCACATAATTATAATTATTGATACATATGACAGGAGGCTAGGGAATAATGCAACATTTGAAGTAATAAAGAATGCTGGTCACTTGACTCATTTGGAAAGACCATGTATTTACAATAGGTGCCTAAAGAAGTTTCTTTCTTCCATTACGCTTCATGAAAACAATTAATCCAATTCACATCTATGAATATGTTAAGGGTGTGTTTGATAAGTAAATATTTATTTAATAAGTTATTTTAGAGAGTGCAATTGAGCACTAAGGTTCTTATGTTGTGTTAAGCAAATTTCAATAAGGCATGTTATGTTGGACTAAGGTTGTCCAAGATGAGAGTAATGTTAGACAAATTAATTTTAAACATGAGTAATTTTCTTTATAAATTCAAATTTGTCATTTTATTTAAGAAAATACAATTTTGTGATTTTAACATTTTTGATTAAAACCAAGATAGGCTAACACACATGCTTTCCTTCAATATCTATCTAAAGGAGAACTGAATTTCTTCCAATGTTCTTCCTTTTGTCTCGGGGACCCAAATTGCCGCGAAAACAACAGTAAACGCGGCTACCACGGTGTAGATTAAGAATGTTCCTATTGAAAACCAAACTTTAGTATATGATTTTGATATTGAGATTGACACCATACATACATACAAGAGCATGCATGGATGTCAAGAAAATTTTCAAAAATAATAATAAAGAGCATGCATGAATGTACTTGAAACAAAAACAAACCTCCACTACTCCAAGTCAAAAGCAAGTTTGCAGTCATTGTGATTATCCACGAAGTTAGCCAATTTGCCAAGGTAGCTATGCTGCCAGCAAGGCCCTTTATATTCACAGGAAGTATCTAAAACACAATATTAAGAAGTGAGAGGTTATTTATGTTCAAAATTGTGAAAAGATATAAGTGATCCGTGCGAATACACGAGTATCTTGTTAGTATAGCACTAAAACATTAATTGTTTGATTTATAATCTCTTATGTTTATAAGGTGAAGTGAAAATAAAGTCTAAATTTTACCTCAGACATTATAAGCCAAGGGATTGGTCCAAGTCCAAGAGAGTAGCCAATCACCATAGCCTAAAAAGAAACATTTGATAAAATTGATAAGTACTTAAACTCTTGAATTCACATGGAACAAAAACAATGTTCAACAATCTTAGTCCAACATAACATACCACAAGCCCAACAACAGAAAGTATTCCTAAAAAGCTGTATAGAGGAGAATCCTTCTCTGTAACTCCCTAGTATCAATACAATGAACTAGTTAACATAGTAATGATTCTGATATATTGAATCAACCTTGAATAATTACCTAACTAACCTCAAGATAGAATGCTATTGAAACAAGAAAAAGGCTTCCTGTCATTATTGATGAGGATATCTGCAAAAGTGATTACACATTATAGATTTTTGTTATAAATTTTTTCTATGTTCATTCTCTACGGATTTTGCATTTTGCTTAACTATTAGAAGTAGCCTTCTTCCACTTTTGTCCACCAACCAAGTAGTGATTCCAGTGACTATGACCTGGAAGAAAAAGCTGATTGTGATAACTAAATTCACTATTTTGATATTACATGAAGAAACAATAGGATATGCAAAATCAAACCTGAATAACCCCAAGTCCAACTGCAGCAGCATTACTTGATGATACTCCTGTTATAAAATGAGAAATGATTATGTTGAGAAATGTATCATTTAATGCATTGATAACTCTACAATTGACAACGGATAGGAAAACCTAACCTGCATTTAGAAAGATTGTACTTGAATAAAACAAAACTCCATTGGTTCCACTCAATTGCTGAAGTACAAGTAATCCAATCCCTACCTGCAGGATCTCAGCCAAAAGTAGTGGTTTTTTCCAATTTTCTGACAATTAAATAGTGCAACCTTAGGAAAGAGAATAGGAAGAAGAGTACATAATTGGAACCAAAAAGGAAATTTAGCATACCATTAAGGGAAACCAATATTTTTTCATCTTAAGATCTGCAAACTGGATTGTAACACCTTTTCCCATTGATTCCACAGATTTCTACAAAAAAAGAAAAGTAAAATGATTATAATATAACTTGCTCCTTGTGTATATGTTGAATCTTCTGTTTTCATTAACTCAGGACTATGAGGTAAATACCTTAATTTCATGTACTTCAATTGATATATCGGTATCAAATCCTCGTAGCACTTGCAAAGAAGTTTCAAACTCTTCTGTCATTCTCATCTTGGCCTAATTTCCCAATTCCCCACCAAACCAGGAAGGAATGAAAAACATTAAAAGCATAAAGAAAGTAAACCAGGAAGAGTAAAATATCACACCCTCCTTAATCATTATTTTTCTACGAAACACCGACAAAGACATGTCTACATTGGTGATAATTTGAGAAAATGTAATAACTAAATGTACCCATGTGCGTCAGTGTCGTATTGGTGTCAAATACTAACACGTGTTGTACACCCCTTAAATCTAATGTGTGGATGTTACATTTCTTCTTTTTCTCGAAGGAAATGTAAAACATAAAGAGATGAAAAATATAAAATTTGTTTAGTAAATGCAAGTGAGCCATACCAACCATCTTGGTGATTCTGGTATGAAAAATAATCCAGGTATTAATATTGTACATGGCAAAATTCCTGAAATAGAACAACCCATCTTTATGTTATTGTTTGATTGCAATTGATAAAAATAATGTTCTAATAACCAAGCCAAGTAAAAATAACTAGGAATTTAATTACCTAGAACTGCAAGTACTCTCCAATTGACAAAAAGGCCCAACAAATAAGCTAGCAATATTCCAATTGTTACAGATAGCTAAGTCCAAAGTATCATACACATGAAAAATAACATTTCAAAAGTACAAAGAATTAGGAAAAAAAATTAACATGACATTGAGATTAGCATTCATAATATAAATTTGAACTGTAAGTACCAACCTGATTCACTGATCCAAGGGTACCTCTCATATTTTGAGGTGAAACTTCAGCTATATAAACAGGCACCTAAACAGAAGAAAAAACAGTAAACTAGTAAAACATAGTCTAAGCAAAGAAAACATAACCGAGTAACCAGAATCAAGCAAAAATTAAGACTGAAATATCTTCGATATAATATATCATCTAACACAATGAAGTTGAAGATTACCAACCACATAAGAGATTATCCCGACGCCAAAACCTTCCAGAAACCTCCCCATAAACAAAAACGACGAGTCCTACATATAAGTTTACGAAAATTACATATTATATAACAGTAAAAACAACAGTCAACAACCAATGTCAATTTATCACAATTCAAAATTGTTGAAGCTTACTTGGGCAAAAGAGATGGCCAACCATCCTATTATATTCGGGATCGCAGCAATGATCAATGACTGCATTTTCATTTTATTAAAACATAGGAAAAATGTCATCAACTTAAAAGAAAAAAGCACGTACTAACATTAGTTATTCAATCTTACATCTAATAATTTGAAAATAATTAAGGAGGCAATATACGAGAATGATAAAGTTACTAAAATACCCCTTTGCGTCCGATGTATTCTGCCATTTGACCACTAGCAATGGCTCCCACCATGGCTCCAACATTGGATAAAGATCCAAATAGAGAAAACTGACTCCAACACAATATAAAAAAAAATATATAAATCAATAATGTTCATCCTTCAAATAAAAGAACCAATTATGAACAGAGTCAAATTAAAACCTCTGAAAGTGAGAGGTTTAGATCACTGATTATACTCTCTTGCGTTGGAGAAGTATAGCCACACTACACAAAAGCAAACATATTAAAACATGACAAAGAAAAGAGAAAGTAAAAAGTGCGAAAGTGTTGGGAAATACTTCGTCTGGAATGAAATATAGACAACCAAATTCAAAAAGTGAAATTTATTTGATATAAAATTTGGATCAAATACATTTGACTTTTTTTGGATCTTTTTACTTGTATTACATTCCGGAGAAAGCAAAAACTTAAGAAAAGTTAGTCTATGATATGAAGCAATAGTAGCACCGTGAAGCCGAATTGAAGAGGACCCAATGCAACAATGAGGACACAAAGGAGGACAGAAACAGAAGAATCTCGCATGACATATTGAGTTGAAGAGTTTAAGATATTGGATTGTTTTGATCCCATTCTGTACCAGCTACCAGTGTTAAGAAACGGTTTCTTAAGGTTGTTTCCATCTTCACAATCTTCTCTGATCAAGCTCATTGTAGCTTCAAAAAGGAGTTTAATGTACAACAAGAGAGGTAGGTGTCTTTATCCCTTGTTACTTGTGATGGTTGTTGTGACAAAAGACAATGAGATTCCATAATTCATAGACGTGACGTATTCTTGCATGGTCACATGACTAAATCAATAAAGTTTGGACACACACATAAAAAGATTCCCTCAAAATATTCAATCATCTTTTTTTATCAATTTCCTCCTTATTATTAAAAAAATACTTCTTAATGTGTGTGACCAAATACTATTTATTTGGTCATGTGACCATATTAGAATTTCTCTAATTCATATTGGATAATAAGCTAGCAGACAAGACAAAGTTTGTCAGATTTGTCAGTCTTGGACAAACACTACGTATACGTGAACTGTTAGATGTTACTTAATATAAATATAGAGAAATGATATTTTGACAAACATTTTTTGACAACTTTTGGACAACTTTCTCTCTCATACTCACATGATGTTGTTATCCTCTCTCTTTCTTTTTCTCTCTCCATTGTTTTTGACCAATAAGAAGTGAGAAAACCAAGGTTGTCAACAAAGTTGTCATTAAATGGATGTCAAAATATCATTACTAAATAATATAGACAGCATGGATTATGAAATTGTTGTTGGTTGTTTGGTTTAGTTATTTTGGTTTTATTATTAATTATAGCTAGAAGCAATTATCTATCTGTCTGTAATATAAACTAAGGAGTAATCAAATTGATATGAGCTGTTACTTGGTTAAATAACTTGTTACAAATCTTGAGTTACATTTTTATTTTTGGAAGAGCCAAGAAAAATACTACTATATTAAAAAATGATATGGCATAAGATATGCCTGGTATCTAAAACGTGAACATCAGACACCCCCCATCACAAGATACAGCACAAAGCTTCACCTACTTGCTTGAATAACAAATTCAATGATATAAATTCACAAAATGAAGTACATCACAAGTTCTTACATGTCTTGACTTACTTTTCAAAATCGATTTTGGAAAAAGTGAACCTAACATGATTTATATTTAGATTTAATAAAATAAACAGTAATAAAAAATAGTAGCCGACAGCTCCAAAATTGAAACCAACTCTATACATGTCATACATGATTATTAAAATAAAAAAATTAACACCAATACTTAGCTCGAATCCCATTCTAAATGACAATTAGATCAAGACATTATTTTTTTTTTGTCAAGTTGTCTAATGACTAGAATTCACATTTTTCAAGATGAATAGGTGGGGTGTTCGATGTTTGAACCCCGGCTCCTACATATAACAATGCATATCCCTGTCAACTGAGTTATGCTTACGGAAACCAAGACATTATTATTATATAATTAAAAATGGAAAATTCTAACAAGTTTTTTTTTTGATAAGCAAGGAACGTAGACAGACATCAAGAGGCATCATCGACGTCCCAACTAAGTTGGCACCTCGAGAGGCCTCCATCCTATGCCGCAACGCTCTAAAATTTTATTAAAAAAAGGGAAAAATAATTACAAAAGGAGGGGGGACAAGACCAAAACCCTCCAAAAAAACAAAAAGAAAAACAAGAGAAACAGAAAAGAAACAAAAAAAAAACAACCAAAAAACAGATCATGGAAATCTATAATTTGGAAGTCCACATCTATCCCTATAGAGATCAAGCCATAAAACAATAGGAATAGAGCCTAGCCAGACTATACCAACATAGGAGTGACCCATAGAAGCCAACCTATCTGCGCAACTGTTACATCTAGTATTCCAACAGAGACAATTCAGTGATCAGTGGAACCCCGAGCACTGGATTTAGAAGACTTCTTTGAAAGAACATGTTGGACCTTCAGTTTCTGCTTCTGATTTCTTGTAAGAATAAGACCTGCAGATGCGCCAGCTGCAGCTTCAGCTGCTGATCGAGCATCATACTCTCGGACTCTTTCCCACAAATCTAAACCATGTTGAATGTTCTTGCTAGGATGTACCTCTTGTCTTTGTAATTGAGCTGGACCCACAGGAATTTCCTCAAGTACATGAACGGATGTGTTGGGCAGCCTTTCTTGATGGATTTCTGTGTCAACATTTTTTTCGTAGGTGATCATAACCTGTTCTTCGGCCTCATCAGCACACAAGTTGGCCTCCACAGCTAGAAAGGCTTCAGTTGAGTTGATATCATGCGCTGGTACTGCCATAGTTGTCTGTGTTTCTACCGGGATGTCATCTGCGTGGTTAATACTTTCGTCCCCATGGGATAGGGACACTGCACCAAGCTCCAAAGTAGCCTCCAAAGATGCGGCCTCAAGTGTTTTTTGAACTGGAATATCTGAGTTCATGGATTGGTGTGTGACTGCTTCAGAAGGAATTGTGGTGTCTGCCATCTGGTCCGAATTTTCTTCCAACGGGATATTCATATTTGTGCCCATGTCATGTTGTGTAACATTGTTGTCTTCAACTGGAATATAAGATTGATGTTGCACCTCTGTAGTATCTTCCTCCGGAATATTATTGTTGCCAATGTCACGATTTGAACCTGCCAAAGTGACCGTAATATCTTGCTGAATGGGTACCGGGGCCACCTCCTTCTGTGGTGCTGCAAAAGCAAGAGAGGAACCTATTTCTGATGGATTGTCTTTGATAGGAACCCAATTTTCCTTTGGAGTTGGAACTGGTTTTTTGCCTTGGACATTTCTTTCTTTGTGCACAGTTTTGTCCTTCTGAGGATATAGCCACCTGCAGGAGGAAACATCATGGCCCAAGGTATGACAATGTGTACAAAATTCTGGAAGCCACTCATAGGCCACCTCCACCTGAAACGCGTAACCTTCCCTCTCAACCGTGATTTCATGAAATAATTGGCGTGAAAAATCCATGTCGACAAGTATGCGTGCGTAGTGCCCGTAAATGCACTTGGAAGTCGCATTATCAATGAGTAATCTTAAGACATTGTTTAAGTAATCTTAAGACATTGTTTAAGTATCTAAAAATGGGTAGGTATAGTTTTTACATAAGTGACTTATTTTTTTGAGGAATATATGTGACTTATTTTTTTGAGGGATATATGTGACTTGTATTTCAAAGACAAAATTTCTTTTTGTGAATTCCTTAACCAATGTCTTAGGGCATTTGTTAACCAAACTCATTAAAAATTGAGGTAGTAGTTATTTTGATCATTGAATGTATAACGAGTAGTTACAATAGTCTTTTAATGTATTGAAATTTCAAAATAGTCATTGATTGTGCACTTTGTTAGTTAAAATAGTTCCCGACTTTAAGATGCTTTATTAATATTGTCATATCAGTTCATATAAGTACTTACTATCATATCATTCTATATACGAAAAAAAGTTCTTGTGAACATTGAAAAATTATTTTAGTGTCGAACTATTTTGACAAACGAAATATACATCAAATATTATTTTAATATTTCGACTACTCATTACATATTCAAATATCAAAAATGACTACTCCCTCCGTCCCTTAATAAGTGAGCCTTTTGTAAAAAAAATAATGTCTTAAAATAACTGACCCATTTCACCTTTCGATGCAATATTAATTACTTTTTCTAGTTATAACTCTAAATAATGCTACTTTCATCATTCTAATTTGCATTTATGATAGTGGTAAATGCATCAATACTTGACAAAAGCACTTAAAACCATTTTTTTTTCTCCTTCACTAATACATTTGTCTTAATAAATATGAAATGAACAAAAGTGTTAAATGTGCTTAGATCTCATCCCAAAAGTTAGCTTAAAGGATGAGGGTACTTAAGCATATTTATACGCTCAACCGTCTGGGAACTTGAGCGATGTGAGACTAACAACAAACTACAAACAACTTTAACACCCACCCTCCCGCCTAGCATGGGCCTGGGTCTAATTCCCACATCGCAATCCTTAACTAGACTCCCGGGAACCTGAGTGATACTTGGCTCTGATACCATGTTAAAAATTGTGATTGGGCCTAACACAACTGCACAAAACCAGCTTGTAAGGTGAGGAGTGCCTCAATTTTATAAACTTTTATCAAGAATTCTATCTATCTGATGTGGGACTAAATCCACCCCTCAAAGCCAACACAATGAAGGTGTTGGAGGCTGCAATGAAGGCTAACCAAAGATCGCAATTTAGGCGACCAGGGGCGGAACGCAATTAAGACGGAATTTCCAACACACCCCTCATGCTTCAGCGCGACCCAATGAGTTTGAAGCGTAGACGATGCGGGAAGCCCAACAATAGATCTAGGATATGCTCTGATACCATATTGAAATTTGGGCGTAACTCATCCTTACAAAATCAACTTATGAGGTGAGAATTCTGCCCCACTTATAAACACATTATCCTCACTTATATTAGTATCGAAGAAGGTGAGAGTAGAGCATTATTCTATATATATAAAAAAGTTGGTGGGATTTAAAAAATCGTTTTTTTGGTAGATCAAGAAAGAGAGTGTCCTTTAATCAAGCTTCATTTATCTCTTCACCCCCAAATTTGAGTCTTTGACAAACAACCATGAAACGAACTCGATCTCAAATCAAATCCAACCCCACCCCCATCACCAATCCACAACCCCCAATCATCAAAACCTTAATCTCTTCTAAAATATCCTTCCCCGCCAAAAAAATCCTAAAACCCACCATAAAAAACAACGAACAAGTGAAAAAAGCACACTTTCCCCTTCTCACACCGACAATCGCAAAACCATTATCATCACAAGCCGAAATCGCCGCCGCACTCAACCACCTCCGCGCCGCCGATCCCCTCCTCTCCACCATCATCAACACCTTCCCTCCACCCCAATTCTCAAACTCAAACGCTATCACACCCTTCTTCTCTCTCATCAAAACCCTAATCTCCCAACAACTCTCCATCAAAGCATCCTCTTCAATCGAACAACGCTTTATCTCACTCTTTACCAACCAATCCTCAATCCTCCCTAACTCCGTTTTATCCGTTTCACCAGACGCTCTTCGTTCCGTCGGAATCTCGGCGCGAAAAGCTACTTACATTCACGACCTAGCAACCAAGTACGCTGATGGGTTTTTATCGGATTCATCGATAGTTGAAATGGATGATGAAACGCTTTATGAGAAACTAATGTCGGTTAAGGGAATTGGACCTTGGTCGGTTCATATGTTTATGATATTTACGCTACATCGTCCTGATGTTTTGCCTGTTGGTGATCTTGTTGTGAGAAGAGGTGTTGAGAAATTGTATGGTCTTAAGGGTTTGCCTTCTCCTGAAAAAATGGAGGGTTTGTGTGAGAAATGGAAGCCTTATAGGTCTGTTGGGTCTTGGTATATGTATAGGTTTGTTGAAGCTAAAGGGGTTTTGCCAAATCCTATTGGGATTCAGTGACTTTGGTGGCGGAAAAATAATTTTGACTTTAGTGCATTTTTGTGTATTTTGTGAATGAGAAAGATGAAAGAGAAATGATAAATAAGACGAGAGGGAGATAGTGCAGCATAGGTGAGAGATAGACACAAAGTCACCGTGGTTTTTCCTGCTTTAAAGGTAGCGGATCCGGATCCACTATGACACTATGCTAACGAATCTGTTAGTAAGTTGTATTTGTGTGTAACTTGTGTTTCAAGTTCTAACCTTTGTTATCCAGTTTTGAGACTGTGTTGTGTTGCTTCTCTTGGTCTTTGAAGATGTGACTGATTTGTATTAGGATTAATTTTTGTATTTCAAGTTTGGTGAAAAATGAAAATCAATTGGGATGGTTGTTTTTGTTTTAGAAAGAAAAACTTTTGGTGGAAGATGTTTGTATGGGGTGTTTGGTTTGGATGAATAACATCAAACTTATGGAGGGCTTTCATGAAATTTTAACGACCTTAATTTCTTAATCATATTTGGAATAATTGTGAATTTGATGTTGAAATTTTGAACTACACACACACACACACTCCAGTTTAAGCAAAAATTTACTTTTTAGGTTCATCGAATAACTATATGGTCTATACTATTTTACCAGATACATCAGTTATTCAATGATTTTAAAAAGTTGTTTTTTGTTTATAATAGTGACTAGATGATGTAGTTTTTGTCAAAATCATGGTAGCAGTAGCACTATGATTATGTAGTTGCTAATCCTAAAATGCGCTTACATTTTGTGTCAAGATATTTGTTCAACTCATGTGTTGGCTCAGTCGGGTAGGTGTAGGAGGATTCTCTCTGGTTTACAAATTTGCAAACTGAGGATATGCATAGTTTTTTAAAGGACATTGACATTGAGCATCTTGTGTATTGATGTTTTATTTAGATTATATTCCAAAAAGGAAAGACCTTGTGTACAGAGGAATGATATGACTAGGTCTGCAACTAGTTTTTGGGGCTTTGGTGAACGTTTGATTGAGTTTTGATGTGAACTATGGTGAACAGTATTGTTTAAGGTGTGTTTAAATGGTCTTGATGTAGCAGAGAAGTATGATAATGGTCTTGTTTAAGGTGTGTTTAAATGGTCTTAATGTAGAAGAAAAACTTTCATGCTGCCTTGGTTAAAAGAATAAACATGATCATATGATAATGGAGTGTCCGCTAATGTTAATCCCAGTATGCCATGTATTTGGGGCGTGAATCACGCTATGGACGGAGTGGCCACCCTAAAGAAAGACAAGTCATTTTGGCAGATATTACACACCAAACACCATAGACTTCGAGCATGGTATATTGCTAGCCTTTGTCCTAAAGTTTCATACCAGAACAGAAATAAAATTCCATTTGAAAACCACTGGTGAACTATGGTAGATTTGAAGTTTCTGTATGGAAAACATATAAAGAGGCCGGGGGATTGCCCTCAGAAGGGAGGTTACTAAAAAAAGTGATACTAAGGCGAGCGTATATTTAGGAGAGTAATAGAATTCTAGAGTGTGTTTATTTGATAAGGGATGATATCTGAGTAGTGTAGTGAGGAGCTTATATGCAATTCTGAATCATTTACTCAATGACTCTTTTTTTTTTTCTCAACCTATTGATTTCTCGCGTGCCACGTGCAAATTGAATTATAGAATTTGAACGACATAAACACCCCGTAAAAACCTCAAAAACAGGTTGAATATTTCGGATTTTAGAATTTGAATAAAGCGTGCGAAAAATCCATAGGATAAAAAAAATAGTTTTACTAAATTGGGTAGTATTTGGGTGGGAAGTTTGGGAACTGTGTCATCCTCACTAGTAGTACAATGCGTCGTAATTGTATAGTTGGACTCTTTTAAGATAAAGACAAAGACAACCATTTAAATTTTTTATCTATAACTAATATGAAAATAAATGTCCGTTGAATTTACCATTTTACCCCTAGGAGGGGCATTTTGGTAAATTAATTATTAGAAGGTTTTTTTTTTAGGGTTGGCATTTGAATTTCCATTTTTGCCCCTAACCAATTTTTTTAATTATTTTCTAATTTTTAAATTTTTAATAACTTTTAATTATTTTCCAATTTTTATATTTTTAACTATTTTTCAATTTTTCCTCCCAAATTCAGTTGCTTCTACATTGCCGTTGTGGGAGATTAAGGTATCGTTTGACCCGACTTTTTTCAAACTTCTCTACATTTTTAAGGAGAAGTTAGACCGAATACAATATCAATTAAGTACTTACCAAAAAAAGTACTTTTTTTGAACGCATAAAATTGAATGGAATGAGCTTTGACCAGTAGCTGTTGAATGTTACTTTAAAAAACTACTTCTCGACAATTTATCTCCTTTCTTCAACCTCGCGAATATATACACACATTAACGTTTAGAGTAATATTTTATGTCCGTCTGTTTGTTTTTTTGTTACGCTAATGCATATAATTTTTTTAGTGTTGCTTGGTTGAGTGCTACCTCACCAATTTTTTTTAACTATTTTCCAATTTTTATATTTTTAAAAACTTTTAACTATTTTACAATTTTTTATTTTTAACTATTTAAAACTAAGTTGATGGTTCATGGTTTTTAAGGTTTATATTTTGACATATTACAATGATTCACAATTATCCGTCATTTTACCATCTATCCTTTCAATGTAATCTTCCAGACTGAATATTACTAAGCATATGTGAAGAGACTGAATATTACTCAGCTGATATTACTTTTTTGACGTCAAAGAGATTTTTTATTTTTTAACGGTCAAATTATTAATAACCAAGTTCCTACACAAGACGCTAAAGAGTTTAATGTGTTTCTTTCGTTCATTTTGTGTCATGTAAATATTGGTGTTAATCCCTTTTTAGTAACTCTATGACAGTAGCGCTCACTTTTATAATTTTAACTAATATGTAATTTATGATGTTTTCCTGCTCTTGATAAAGCTTTAATAAATATTTTGATAAAGATTTATAATTTTTGTGCAATATTCATTAATTTGTTCATTTTTCCTTCGGAACAATTTTTTTACAAAATACGTTACTGAACCCCATGCCTTAGACTATGCATCACAAATATTTGGATTATGCGACCTTCATTCTCAAATTTACGAAGAATGGTAATATTCCGTAATTTGAACATCTATTCTTTAAAATAAGTTTTTTAAAAGTGCCTATAATTCACATGAAAGGACTCGATACTAAATTGCAGTTAATATCTGCCTTTGCTGTAGATCATGTGAAATGATTTATATACGTTGAAACTGAAAGGCAAAATGATAAAAATCAAGTAGAGAGGCATTCAACTATCTATCTGATTCAGAAGTTTGTTCACCTGAAAGGATTGAATACTAAATTGCAGTTAATATCTACCTTTGCTGTAGATCATGTGAAAGGAGTTATATACGTGGTACTAAATTGCAGTTAATATCTGCCTTTGCTAGGGGTGGCAAAAATACCCATGCCCATGGGTACCCGTGGGTAAAATCCATCACTGGTATGGAGCGGGTAGCTAAACAGGTATCCACGGGTATAATAAATGGGTATTTGACTACCCATTATTATATGGACACAGACACGGATTGGATTGTATCCATACCCACGGGTACCCATACCCGATAATAAATTAAGTAAATTACTAATATATCTTTATATATCATATCTAATTACTTAAAGTTGGTACCTTATTGAAGAAAATTTTACCGCCCACCTAAAAATCCTCAATAATAACCTATTTTTATTTTAAATTTTTTTAATTCATCTTATTAAGTTCACCGTTTCAACTTCATTCACATCATAAAACATATAGATTATATAAGAATCATGAATTTTCTATGAATTATGTATGATTTATGAAATTTTGAGTGGATTATGTATGGATGTTTAAAAGTTGAAGTTTTTTGGTAATTAAAAAAAGTTATTATTTGTACCAAAAAATAAATAAATTCAAAACTCCATGGGTACCCATGGATACCTCAATACCCACGGGTACCCGTATAGTGGGTACCCACGAGGATACGGGGCGGGCACGAGTATCCTATTTATCCAACGGGGCGGGGACAGATATCATATTATCCGTACCCATGGGTATCAATTGTCATTTGCTGTAGATCATGTGAAAAGATTTATATACGTTGAAGCTAAAACACAAAATGATATAAAGTAGGTAGAGAGGCTTTCAGCTATCTGTCTGATGCAGAAGTTTGTTCACCTGAAAGAACTGGATACTAAATTGCAGTTAATACCTGCCTTTGTTGTAGATCATGTGAAAGGATTTATATATGTTGAAGCTGAAAGTCAAAATGATATAATCAGGTAGCTTTGGTAATAGGGGTTTCATTGGTTTATAGATAGATATCAATTATTACTGGAAAAGTGTTTCTACCGCTGACTAAATATGTTTTCATTTGTTACTCGTGATCAAGCCATTTTGAAGATTTAATTTTGTAATCCGTAATGCAAGAGTACTCTAAATATTATATTATGGTTTATAATTATCTGTCATTTCGCAATCTATCCTTCCAATATAATATTTTGTCAAATACGTTACTGAACCCCCGTGCGAAGCACGGGTTTGTAACTAGTTTTTGGGTAAAATATGCTTTTCGTCCCTGTAATTAGGGGCCATTTGAATTTTCGTCCCTGAGCTTACTAATCCTTCCATCTTGTCCCTGTAATTCTTAATCATTTGAGATTTCGTCCCTCGCCCCTTTTAATCACTGCCACGTCAGCAAATTACCAAAATGGCATGGGAAATGACGAAAATACCCCTGGCTTATTTTTTTTTGTTTTTTTTCCTTCAAAATTTTATTCCCAACTTTTTCCCGAATTTTTTTTTACGATTTTTTCTCCGAAATATTTCAGTTTTTTCAGTTTTAATTTTAACATTTTTTTTCCGAAATTTTTTATGTTTTTTAATTATTTTTTCAGATATTTTAATTTAAAAAAATAATTTTCACAAAATTTTTTTTCCCAGTTTTTTCCCGAATTTTTTTTTACGGTTTTTTCTCCGAAAAATTTCAGTTTTTTCAGTTTTAATTTTAACATTTTTTTTCCGAAATTTTTTATGATTTTTAATTATTTTTTCAGATTTTTTTAATTTAAAAAAAGAATTTTCAAAATTTTGAAATTTTTTTTAAGGAAAAAAAAATAAGTCAGGGGTATTTTCGTCATTTCCTATGCCATTTTGGTAATTTGCTGACGTGGCAGTGATTAAAAGGGGCGAGGGACGAAATCTCAAATGATTAAGAATTACAGGGACAAGATGGGAGGATTAGTAAGCTCAGGGACGAAAATTCAAATGACCCCTAATTACAGGGACGAAAAGCATATTTTACCCTTAATTTTTTTTAACTATTTTGAATGAAAAAGAAGAAAAATGATACAGTATTTGAAAAAATTGACAATAAATGATCCATAATAATACTCCCTCCGTCCCTTAATGTAACCCCCCTTTGTATTTTTCACATTTCTTAAGAAAAGTTGTCAGTGTAATTAATGTGTCTGTTTTGTGTATTAATATTACCAAATTGTCCTTTGTTTGTATGTGTATTAAATTTAACTATTCATATTTCAAGACAAGTTAGTAGTATTAATCAGGGGTATGTTTAGGAAAAAAGTAATAAATGCATCTAGTAATTTGAAAAGGGGGTTACATTTAGGGACAAAAATAAAATCAAATAGGTGGTTACATTAAGGGACGGAGGGAGTAGTAGATACAATCAATAAACATTGAAAACAACTAAACATGAAGTGCTTAATAGTAGATACAATCAATAAACATTGAAAACAACTAAACATGAAGTGCCTTATTAAAAAAAAAAAAAAAAAAGAGTAGTGCTCATAGCACTTGTTAAGAATTCAAAAAAAGAAACATTTGGTAAATTTTATGGAGAAAAAGTTGCTTTTTAATATTCCAATAAGTTGATTACACAATTTCCAAGATAAAACTTCAACTTTAAACTTTTTAACAAGTGTCTTAGGGGCACTAGCTAGCAAGCCCCCTTAAGCTTTTAGAAGGTCAGACTCAGATTTAAAAATTAAGTTTATAACAGGCCGCAGACCAGAGTTAGACATTAAAATTTTTGACAGATCAGATTTAGAACTTACAAAGTCTAGTGCCTATTCTCTAAGTATCAATTTTATTAATTATATTCTCTAGGTATATTTCCACAAAAGTTTGATGGTGGGTGTTAATGTTGATAGCTCTTGGTTAAATGATGCAGCCTCTATGTTGAATTGTAAAGTGAGTGTGTTACCTTTTAAAATATTTGGGAATACCAATTGATGATAATTTCTGTAAGTTACCCCTTTAAAATCTCGTGATTGATCGAATCAAAGTTGTATTGCCTTCTTAGAAATGTTGAAATTTCTCAATGGGTGGTCTTCCGGTTCTCTTGAAAGTTGTTTTAACAACTTTTCGGTTAACTTTCTCTCTCTTCAAGTTAATCCATGCATCATACTTATAATTAAGAGGAGTGATGTGGGTGAGTGGAGGAAGATGGTTTTTGGACAATGTTTTGGAGGAAAATAGTGAATGGTGGTAACATATTATTTTGGCACGAGCCTTGGTAGTAACATATTACTGACTCAATGACTCGAACAGTAATAAAATAAAAATGTATTTAAATAGGTCTCACTAATATGTACTTTAATGTGTGCATTTAGAAAGAAATTGAAGAGAGCAAGAATCACATGTATTTGAGACGGTGAGACCAACTTTTGTCTATTTTATTTCTTATTATGATCGTCAGACCCGTCAATTGTTAAAGAGAAAGAAAATCCTTGTACAATCGTCCGTAACTAATAGGTATACCTTTTTTTTCTTCCAATTTTACCTCTACATTTTCTTCTTGCCGTATCAAGTGTTTCACTATTTTTTTTTTGTAGGCTATTGTTCATCGGTTTATTGTTATTTTTTTGACAAATGTTCATTTGGGTTGTTGCTTGCTGATTATAGATGTATAGTTGACTTAAATATGTAATTCCTCCATATAAATATAGGCTACTTGAGTTTCGATGGAAACATATCTTCTCCGGTCTTTTCTATACTATTTTTGATTTTTCTCTTGTGCAATCCTGAGTTTAGAGGAGAGAGAGAAAAAATAGACTATATTAACGGGTTTTTTTTTTTTTTGAGGAAATATTAACGGGTTTGTTGTATACTTTTTTTTTGACAGAATAATAATGAGTTTGTGTTAAAAAAAATAGATCATACACATTACTAGTATAAAATAGTTTTACATTAACATTCAATAAAAATCAAATATATGCTTGTTATTTCTAAAAAACAGTTATGTTTTATTTTCTACAACAAATAAGATTATGGTTATAAAATGTATTTATGTAACATTTTAAATGAAAAAAACTAAAAAGTAAAACTTAAATGAAAATTAATAATAATATTTTTCTAAAATATTATTCTCAACTTTAAAAGGTTTCATTTTAAAATTTACTAGAACGCCGACCCGTGCAACGCACGGGTCTCACGGGCCGGAATAATTTGATACATAATAAAACGAATAATTAATAAAGTTTTTAGTCCCTATAAATATATCAAATTTAGTTTTTAGTCCTCGTAAATTTTTTTGATAGATTTTGGTTTCTATAAAAAATTTCAGCACGTAGTTTAGTCCCTATTAAATTAAAATTTATTTAATTATGCTTAAAATTTTAAATTTTTTAATGATCTGTTACATACTTGTTTAAAACATTATAAAATGTTCCTTCGCTTAAACACATACTAAGCAAAGGCAAGCATACTAACTTGATTTTATCAATCTGTACTTTTAATTTAACATGTGAATGCGTGGGATCTAGTTACTCAAGCCAAATCAGTATTGGGTTTTCTTCATCAAGCATACCAACTTGGTGAATGACTATCTAACATTCAGAAAAATATTAACACCTTCCGGAGGTAAATCTAAAAATAAATTTCGTACATTTAGAGGTCGAAGCGCTAATAAAAGACAATGATAATAAATTGTTGAATTAATACTTATGGCAATGAATAAATTTATTTAGGTGGACTGGAAAAAGTTTCCTTAGCTAAGTAAATATAGCCGACACAGCAACTTGAAGAAAATTAAAAACCAAACTGTAAAAAACAAAAGGAAAAAACACAGATTATTTAATGTCTGATTTATGCAGATTGAAGGAATTCGATAACAAAGCAAACAGCTCTAGCATTCGAGCAAGCTAAACATCTTTGTCGTCCTTGTGCTCAATTTTGACACGAACAACTCTGGTAGGTTTTGTGGCCGACGTCTGGCCAGCTTCATCATCATCAACAGCCACATAGTCAATGCTATTAGAGGACCTCTTAGCACCTGTTTTGGTGGTTGGTGTAACGCCCTCCTTTTTATTTAATTATTTTAATTAGTTTTAGAATATATTTATATGATTGGTATGATTTACATGATTTATGTGATATTTTCTTATGTTATATGTTGGTATTTACTAGCATAATATAATTGTTATTTGGTGTAGAAATATATTGTTATTTGTTATAGATATATTTGTTATTTGGTGTAGAAATATATTTGTTATTTGTTATAGATATATTTGTTATTTGGTGTAGAAATATATTTGTTATTTGTTAGAGATATATTTGTTATTGGTGTATTATTATTATTAAGTGGGGGAGAGATATATTTAATTTAGAAATAAATAAGATTATGAGGAATAGAGTAGTTTTGAGGTGTAAGAGAAATAAGAAGGGGGTTAGAATAGAAAGAAGAATAAGTTGTTGGGCCAAAATAGATTTAGGAAGAGCGTTTAGTATTATAAATAGAGAAGCTTAGGTTAGAAAGAGTTTACCGGAAACCGCTTTTTGGAAAAGAGAAGAACAAGAAAGAAGAGAAGAGGAGAGAAAAGTCAAGAGAAGAGGAGAAGACCTTAGGAAAGAAGAACGCTGCCGCTGATTCAGGAATTAATCTAAGGTGAGGGTGAGACTATCTTGCATTAATATTAAGTTGTTAAATCATTAGATTGCATCTAACAAGTTGGGGAAAGTTTGTGAGAATTTGAGAATTAGGGTTTTGAGAGAGATTTGATGATTAGATGATGAAAACTTGTTGAATTGATGTAGAAATTGTATACAGTCCTTAGATAACCCATAGGATGATTATTGGATGTAGTTTTGAGGTTAGAACCATGGAATTGGATGAGATGTTGGTGAGTTTAAGAATTAGGGTTTAATAATTGTAATAGGTTGTTAATAGATTTGAGAACCCTTTGAATTTGCATACAGTAAGTTGATGAATAATTAATGTTCTAATGATAGGGTAATCATAGGGTAATGATTAGGGTCAAGTTTGGAGAGTATTGGATCGAATAAGAAGTGGAAAAGATTTTCCCAAAGCGAAATCGCAGCTTAACTGCGATTTTACTGTCAATGTGCAAAACGCGTTTTTATTGTCTCAGTTTGACAAGTTTAAGTTCCGAACTGGGTTTAAGTGTAAACACGAAAGTTGTAGGTATGGATGTTAGCTTTCTAATGCCGTTGGTCTCACGTCAATAGGATTTATAGAGCTTGAGTTATGGTCAAATTACTGCACGTAGGTCACAGTGAATTTTTATGGACTTTCAGCACAACTTTTCCGAATTTAAAATAAAAACTGGTATTGATCGGTAAAGAATTGGTCTTAGGCGTAAACATAAAAGTTTTAGATAATTTTGTTAGCTTTCTAGTGGCTTTGGTTTGACGTGAAAATAATGTTTGGTCTTTGAGTTATGATTAAAATACTACAGGGAGGTCTTAGCGAAATTGTACGGTGACAGCATTCTCTGTTTCATGTTTTTGCGTTTTGTTCATATGTTTCTGTTTTGAATTGATCTTTGTTCTAAACATGAAAGTTGTTGATATTTGTGATATCTTTCCAGTAGCTTTGGTTTGACATGAAAATATGTTGTGGATAATTTATTATGTTTTTACAAAGATACATAGTGAATTATTGTCGATGTTTAAATACGATGTTATATGAAGTTATTTATGATTGATGAATATGATGTTTTAAGATGTTGTTTATTATCATTTGATATTGTTATATTATGATATGACATGAATTATTTATGTGATCCATATGTTGTCAAGATGTTAAGATGTTAAGACGTTAAGATGATAAGAGTTGTTAAGTCGTCGAGTCGTTATGAAGTCATCAAGTTGTTAAGATGTTATGTTGTCAAGATATCAAGATGTTAGGATGTCATAGATGTTCATAAAGTTTCTAAGATGTAAGATGTTGAGTCCATGCATACTCATTTAAAGATGAGGGCTCATGCCCTGGAGCTTTTGCTCAACCACGACGATGGAGCTTTTGCTCAACCACGACGATGGAGCTTTTTGCTCAACCACGACGATGAGGGCTTATGCCCTAGGAGTATATTTATGCTCAACCACGAAGATGAGGGCTTATGCCCTAAAATGGTACCACATGCATTTGCATTTTCATGATGATCAAAGATGGTTTAAGACGTTAAGAGTTGCATAGTCGAGTCTAGATGCAGATGTCAAGTTATCGAGATGTTAAGATGTTAAAATGTCAAGTTGATGAGCTATTAATGAAGTGCTTTATGAATGATTATGATGCTTAAGATGATGAATGATTATGATGTGTATGATGATTGATTACGAAGGTGCTTATGATGATTGATTATGAAGTTGTTTATGATAAGATGCTATGTGATTTATGATAAGATGCTATGTGATTTATGATATGATGCTACATGTTTACTAATGATGATATGTGATGATGTATGTGATATTATTGATAATATAAGATGAAGTATATGACTAATATAGGAAGAATAGTGACACTAGTTAAGAAAGTTTAAGTTGTTAGATATGATTAATGAATTATAAGATGTTTAAGTTGTTGAATGTACTTTATATGATTTATATGCTTTATATTATTGTTTGAGAAATCTCACCCCTCTGCTTGGAAATGTTGCTCTTCGTATGGGTAACTTGCAGGTAACCAGGATTAGTTGCGGTCGTGAGTGGACTCCTCACAAGTGTGTCTTAGGTGCTCTGATACGTAACGGGATGAGATTATGTCTTTACTTTCTGTTCCTTACGTATTACTTTATGAATCTTTCAAGAATTGATGTTGAACTAAGTTTTATGAAATTTTATATTGAGGCCCTTGTGCCAAAGATTATTTAAGTTGTCAAACTATTCCGCTGCGAAGTTTTAAAGATTATATTGTTATATTTTTGAAGGATAAATTATTATTCCATTTACGTTTTTTTAAGAAATGTGACATTCCGTTTTATGATGAAAAACTCTAATTTTATTTAAGAACTTTTTACGTTGGGAAAACGGGGTGTTACAATTGGTATCAGAGCAGGTCGGTCCGTCCGGCCAAGTAGATGAGTCGTTGTGTCGTGTCGTCATGTTTTCTAGTTAGTAGTTATGTTTTTTTTTATGTGATCATGTTTAACTGACTAACATTGATGTGGTTTTGTGTTTTGTTTGAAGAAACAATAATTAAATTTATTTTCTCTTGTGCTTGAATTTCGAGGACGAAATTCTTTTAAGTTGGGGAGAGTTGTAACGCCCTCCTTTTTATTTAATTATTTTAATTAGTTTTAGAATATATTTATATGATTGGTATGATTTACATGATTTATGTGATATTTTCTTATGTTATATGTTGGTATTTACTAGCATAATATAATTGTTATTTGGTGTAGAAATATATTGTTATTTGTTATGATATATTTGTTATTTGGTGTAGAAATATATTTGTTATTTGTTATAGATATATTTGTTATTTGGTGTAGAAATATATTTGTTATTTGTTAGAGATATATTTGTTATTGGTGTATTATTATTATTAAGTGGGGGAGAGATATATTTAATTTAGAAATAAATAAGATTATGAGGAATAGAGTAGTTTTGAGGTGTAAGAGAAATAAGAAGGGGGTTAGAATAGAAAGAAGAATAAGTTGTTGGGCCAAAATAGATTTAGGAAGAGCGTTTAGTATTATAAATAGAGAAGCTTAGGTTAGAAAGAGTTTACCGGAAACCGCTTTTTGGAAAAGAGAAGAACAAGAAAGAAGAGAAGAGGAGAGAAAAGTCAAGAGAAGAGGAGAAGACCTTAGGAAAGAAGAACGCTGCCGCTGATTCAGGAATTAATCTAAGGTGAGGGTGAGACTATCTTGCATTAATATTAAGTTGTTAAATCATTAGATTGCATCTAACAAGTTGGGGAAAGTTTGTGAGAATTTGAGAATTAGGGTTTTGAGAGAGATTTGATGATTAGATGATGAAAACTTGTTGAATTGATGTAGAAATTGTATACAGTCCTTAGATAACCCATAGGATGATTATTGGATGTAGTTTTGAGGTTAGAACCATGGAATTGGATGAGATGTTGGTGAGTTTAAGAATTAGGGTTTAATAATTGTAATAGGTTGTTAATAGATTTGAGAACCCTTTGAATTTGCATACAGTAAGTTGATGAATAATTAATGTTCTAATGATAGGGTAATCATAGGGTAATGATTAGGGTCAAGTTTGGAGAGTATTGGATCGAATAAGAAGTGGAAAAGATTTTCCCAAAGCGAAATCGCAGCTTAACTGCGATTTTGCTGTCAATGTGCAAAACGCGTTTTTATTGTCTCAGTTTGACAAGTTTAAGTTCCGAACTGGGTTTAGGTGTAAACACGAAAGTTGTAGGTATGGATGTTAGCTTTCTAATGCCGTTGGTCTCACGTCAATAGGATTTATAGAGCTTGAGTTATGGTCAAATTACTGCACATAGGTCACAGTGAATTTTTATGGACTTTCAGCACAACTTTTCCGAATTTAAAATAAAAACTGGTATTGATCGGTAAAGAATTGGTCTTAGGCGTAAACATAAAAGTTTTAGATAATTTTGTTAGCTTTCTAGTGGCTTTGGTTTGACGTGAAAATAATGTTTGGTCTTTGAGTTATGATTAAAATACTACAGGGAGGTCTTAGCGAAATTGTACGGTGACAGCATTCTCTGTTTCATGTTTTTGCGTTTTGTTCATATGTTTCTGTTTTGAATTGATCTTTGTTCTAAACATGAAAGTTGTTGATATTTGTGATATCTTTCCAGTAGCTTTGGTTTGACATGAAAATATGTTGTGGATAATTTATTATGTTTTTACAAAGATACATAGTGAATTATTGTCGATGTTTAAATACGATGTTATATGAAGTTATTTATGATTGATGAATATGATGTTTTAAGATGTTGTTTATTATCATTTGATATTGTTATATTATGATATGACATGAATTATTTATGTGATCCATATGTTGTCAAGATGTTAAGATGTTAAGACGTTAAGATGATAAGAGTTGTTAAGTCGTCGAGTCGTTATGAAGTCATCAAGTTGTTAAGATGTTATGCTGTCAAGATATCAAGATGTTAGGATGTCATAGATGTTCATAAAGTTTCTAAGATGTAAGATGTTGAGTCCATGCATACTCATTTAAAGATGAGGGCTCATGCCCTGAAGCTTTTGCTCAACCACGACGATGGAGCTTTTGCTCAACCACGACGATGGAGCTTTTTGCTCAACCACGACGATGAGGGCTTATGCCCTAGGAGTATATTTATGCTCAACCACGATGATGAGGGCTTATGCCCTAAAATGGTACCACATGCATTTGCATTTTCATGATGATCAAAGATGGTTTAAGACGTTAAGAGTTGCATAGTCGAGTCTAGATGCATTGTCAGGTCAAGTTGTTAAGATGTCAAGTTATCGAGATGTTAAGATGTTAAAATGTCAAGTTGATGAGCTATTAATGAAGTGCTTTATGAATGATTATGATGCTTAAGATGATGAATGATTATGATGTGTATGATGATTGATTACGAAGGTGCTTATGATGATTGATTATGAAGTTGTTTATGATAAGATGCTATGTGATTTATGATAAGATGCTATGTGATTTATGATATGATGCTACATGTTTACTAATGATGATATGTGATGATGTATGTGATATTATTGATAATATAAGATGAAGTATATGACTAATATAGGAAGAATAGTGACACTAGTTAAGAAAGTTTAAGTTGTTAGATATGATTAATGAATTATAAGATGTTTAAGTTGTTGAATGTACTTTATATGATTTATATGCTTTATATTATTGTTTGAGAAATCTCACCCCTCTGCTTGGAAATGTTGCTCTTCGTATGGGTAACTTGCAGGTAACCAGGATTAGTTGCGGTCGTGAGTGGACTCCTCACAAGTGTGTCTTAGGTGCTCTGATACGTAACGGGATGAGATTATGTCTTTACTTTCTGTTCCTTACGTATTACTTTATGAATCTTTCAAGAATTGATGTTGAACTAAGTTTTATGAAATTTTATATTGAGGCCCTTGTGCCAAAGATTATTTAAGTTGTCAAACTATTCCGCTGCGAAGTTTTAAAGATTATATTGTTATATTTTTGAAGGATAAATTATTATTCCATTTACGTTTTTTTAAGAAATGTGACATTCCGTTTTATGATGAAAAACTCTAATTTTATTTAAGAAATTTTTACGTTGGGAAAACGGGGTGTTACAGTTGGTGTGTCAATCACACATGTATTGCTGCATGAGTCCTCAGCCTCTGGTACATCCTGCAGACATTGGCGGCAAACAATTTGATCAATTGTGTTACGGATTAAACCTTTACGGACTCATGAAAGATTAATGTAATAATTACCATCTGAACATTTGAATTGTTTGGCGCAGCACAATCCACACTAAGCTCAACAACAAATCCATCGTCGGAGTTATTAATTGTATTTGTTTCTCTACTGACTTTAGTCTCGTAGAGCTAACGTGCCTGCATGCACCTTCCATTCCACTGTAAAGACTCATCGCCACTGTATCAGAACACTTTTCACCACTGTTGCCTCCATCGATTCCTCACCAAACAGATCAGTTACCATACATTGATTGATCAGTAACTAATTTAGTAAGGGAACCATAGTTTCAATTATAAAATTAAAAAAGTATACCAAAAATTATATTAGGAGAATACCAGCACACAGATTTGTTAGCAAACAAATGAATAGTCACGCAACCGTTTAAAATTCCAGAGTAAACTTAAAAATGTCGTGATTTTATAGGAACTAAACATATTTATTTATAAACATAAAATTTCATTAGATATAGATAAAGAAACTATAAATTGTAATAAGTTAAATATAAAGTATGTAAATAAATTAAAAATTAAAAATATAATTATGTCTATATATACTATATTTTATTACCGTGTTTTTTAAATTCGTTTAAATATTATTTTAATTAATGGTTAAGAAAAGGGAAAATTTCTTATACGATATTTAGTGTGACAATAACAATAGTTAAATATCATAGTAATATGAAATCATGAATATAAATATGATAAAGGGCGACAACGGATTATACCCATGTTGGAGAATCGACTTAAACTAAACAATTTTAGAAGCTACTATGCATGTGTTTGATTATGCGGTGACCAAAATTGAGTTTGATTGAATTGATTTTATATATTTTTTTTAAAAAATAAAAGAAGGATTATATTAATTGGAAATGGATCCCAAATTTCTTTTGGATTTTCTTCTACCCAAATCTTATTTAAAAGACTTAAACGCACTTTTGGCCCCTAACTTTATCATAGTTGCAATTTTGGTCCCCTATTAAAAAAACCACTTTTTAACCCCCTAAGTTTACCCTTTTTTTTCAACTTTAAGGTCCCCTTAATCTTGACTCTATCAACGCCCACGTGGCTCATCACTTAAGTGAGTTGGATGCCACATGCATTATTTTTCAATTAAATTTAAAAGAAAAAGCCACATGTGTATATTATAATTAAAGAAACAAAAAAGAAAAAGGTAATGGGAAGGGGCGCACGTGACAATCTTCATCTAAAACACAAACAACGATGTCAGCAGTTCAACATCTTACAACATGAACAACAACAAACCACTTATTATCAAAAGAAAAAAAAAACTATGGTCGTCTTTAGAAAGAATTTATCAGGCCACACTCATGCTTTCTCACCTACCATTTCTTCTTCTTTTTCATGGATAAGAAAATTCAAGGATGAAGGTGACATTCACAGCCATGGTCATGTGTATTTATAGTTATACCGTATGAAAGAAAGAAGTAACAAACAACACCTTTGTGTTCTTAGTAAAGTGGATGAAAAAATGGGGGGAAAAAAATTAGGTTTAGGGTTAGCTTTACGGATTAAGCATTTACCACGGTTTAGGGTTTATTTTTATCGAGAGAAACAGGTTTAGGGCTTCGTATATATAACCAAAATATTTGCTTCATAAAAAAAAAGGCGAGGATAAGAATAAAATTTGTGCGATGCATTTTTTTAGATGGAATTTGTTATGTTAAATTGCAATCGTAAAAGTGTAGAAAATATTTGTTTCAAAAAAAAAAAGGAGGATACGAATGAAATTTGTTAGGTTAAATTTTTTTTTTTTTGAAAGGGAAATTTGTTAGGTTAATTAATAAATAAGGATTCGGATGGCCAAAACTATAGGAAAACAAATTTCGGATTTAAATGAATTGATAACAAATTTCGGATATGACCAAAATTATAATTAGAGATAAATATGAAATAGTTGTTTCGGAAAATAGAAGAGATAAATACGAAATAGTTGTTTTGGAAAATAGAAGAGATAAATATAATATAATCAATGGCTAAAATTGAATGGCGCCTAAATGCGCAAGATCCAATGGCTTAGAAAAGTGGATGAAAAAATGGGGGGAAAAAATTAGGTTTAGGGTTAGCTTTACGGATTAAGCATTTACCACGGTTTAGGGTTTATTTTTATTGAGAGAAACAGGTTTAGGGCTTCGTATATATAACCAAAATATTTGCTTCATAAAAAAAAAGGCGAGGATAAGAATAAAATTTGTGCGATGCATTTTTTTAGATGGAATTTGTTATGTTAAATTGCAATCGTAAAAGTGTAGAAAATATTTGTTTCAAAAAAAAAAAAGGAGGATACGAATGAAATTTGTTAGGTTAATTTTTTTTTTTTGAAAGGGAAATTTGTTAGGTTAATTAATAAATAAGGATTCGGATGACCAAAACTATAGGAAAACAAATTTCGGATTTAAGTGAATTGATAACAAATTTTGGATATGACCAAAATTATAATTAGAGATAAATATGAAATAGTTGTTTCGGAAAATAGAAGAGATAAATACGAAATAGTTGTTTCGGAAAATAGAAGAGATAAATATAATATGATCAATGGCTAAAATTGAATGGCGCCTAAATGCGCAAGATCCAATGGTTTAGAAAAGTGGATGAAAAAATGGGGGAAAAAAATTAGGTTTAGGGTTAGCTTTATGGGTTAAGCTTTAGTAAATAAGATTTAATTTTAATAATATTTTTTATAAGAATGAGGGCCGGAGCCAAGGAAAAAAATATATCACACAGAATCAAATGACGGGTAGTACGTAATCGTCATACTATCAGCTAACAAAAGATTTTTAATTAAAGTCTAGACTAGATAACAACCAATATTTGATAGGCATCTACATATCTGTTTTATTTAATTGTAATGCAATAATTTAGAGTGGGATTTGACACATGCATAATGCCCATTTTGCCATTTTGGGTTGTGCACCGTCGTACTTATTGCATTCATGCTTAGCCGTTATTACAGATTCACAACAAGTTATGTGGTAGATACTCTCTATTTTATAAATTATAATGAGTGTCGTCTTAAAAAAAATAAAATTAAAATGAATATCATCTTTACTTTTTAATGTAAACTTTTATAATTATGTTATATAATTAATGTTGTGTACATTACTTTCAATGTAATATAGCCTACTTTTGTGGGAAACACATCAATTATTATTAGGAGTAGTTTAGTAAAAATGTTGTGTCTTTTGATTTTTTTTTTTTTTTTACATTTCTTAATATGTGCAAAATTTTGACACTCATTTTTAAATAGAGGAAATACTAACAGTATAGGAAATACTAGTATTCTGTCAAAAAAAAGTTAGGTAGTAGATAAGTTAGGTAGTAGATATAGTTAGCACTTACATTAATTGGACTTTACGTCAAAAAAAAAGTTAGGTATAGTAGATCATATAGTTAGTACTTACAATAATTGGACTAGCTCGGCGATCAGTTTAATAGTATTTAATACGGAAGGAAATGGCATGCATAGCACATAGTTCATTGCTTAAAACATTGCAAAGCGAAGGTAAGTGCGATCACAATAGAGAAACAAATTAATTAAACATGGTGAACATGGTGAACATAATTTGGTCATTTGGTAGTTGGACGATGAAGAATGTAGGTGTGAAGCTTTACACCGTGGAGATAGAGCAAGGTACACGTATGAGATTCTGGGTTCCATCTAAAACTATTTCAAAGCCCAAGTCCAAGTCCATCAAGCCAGTGGTGGTTCTCCTCCACGGCTTCTGCGGTGATGGACTTGCAACATGGGCTTTGCAAATCAAGACTTTAGTAAAAAACTATGATGTTTACGTACCTGACCTAATTTTCTTCGGCGGCTCCATAACTGATAAGCCCGACCGATCAGTGGCGTATCCAGGACCCTGGCCCAGGGGGTGCAAAAAAAATTCATGTAGTTCAAACTTTGCAAATTCAATCATTTTTTTTCTTGTCAAAATTACTTTTCTTTTATATTAATTACCATTTTTTTTATTTGCTCAAAAAAAAAATAAAAAAAAATTACTATTTTTTTATTTAAATTTGAATTATACGTATATTATTTTGGATTTGATCTAAAATTAGAAAATTGGTTTATTAAGTAAAATTATAAATAAATAAAAAATAAACAAAGGATACATTTAGAAGAAAAAACCTACACCATTATATATATGTATATATATTTTACAAAACCCTACACTAATATATAGTAGTAATATTTATAACGACTATAGTAATACATACAATGAGTATACATAATAATATCGATAATAATAACTATTTTCCATCTTTTAATTTATCCAAAAGAGTACTTTTGTCAAATAAAAATCCAAAAGAATGCTTATAAGTTACATGAGCACTGTTATTTTGACAACCAAAAACATAACAATTTTCCCACACCGTAGATTTATTGTGAAGCTTGACCAGGCTGACACGCATTTCAAGGCAACAAACATGATTAAAAAATAAATTGGTATAGCATGACCGTATCAATGTACGGTGTGGTTGTTGGATTTGGATGTTCATTTATCATTTCTGAAGTTACATACGGGGTAAGAAAAAGAAACATCTCTTAAAGTCCACTCTTGGCCCAAAGTAACATTTGACCCAAGTCCATGAATAAGATATTACATACAAAACCCTAGTTAATTGTTGGCTAATCATTAAAACAAAAGTTGCCGCCTCCCTCATCTTCTTCTCTGGTTCATTTCTAGTTTTATACTCCTTCCACTTCTCCTTCCAGTATGCTGGGTTACGATTCACCTTCACTTCTTACTTCAGTTTTTTATTTCTTTGTGACAGAATAGTGAACCACGGGTGCAAAGAGAAATTTTCAGGGTATGCAAAGTGCAATAAATATAAGGTTATATGTGCAAATTTTGAAATTTCAGGGTGTGCAGGTGCACACCCTCACCTCTATATAGATCCGCCCCTGCGACCGATCACCGGCTTTTCAAGCAGAGTGTTTGGCAGAGGGGTTAAAGAAACTTGGGGTGGAGAAATGTGTTTTGGTTGGATTCAGTTATGGTGGAATGGTGGCGTTTAAAATGGCTGAGCTTTATAGTGATCTGGTTCAAGCTGTAGTTGTAACTGGCTCCGTTTTGGCTATACAAGAGTCCTTGATTAGTAGGGCAGTGGAAGATGCTGGATTCTCTTCTTGTTCGGAAATGTTATTGCCATCTTCTATTGAGGGATTGAAGGCACTTCTCTCAGTTTGTGTATTCAGAAACATTTGGTTTCCCAATTGCCTGCTCAATGATTTTCTAAAGGTTTACATTTTTTTAGTCTCATTGAAATTCATCAAATTGTTACATAAATGTATTTTATAACCACAATCTTTTTTTTTTTTGTCAAAAAAATTGTTTTCTTAAAAATGATTAGCACATATTTGATTCTTATTGAATGTTAATGTGAAACTATTTTATACTGATAATGTATGCTCAATTTTTTTTAACACAAACTCATTATTATTTTGTTAAACAAATGTATGCAAGGAATCCTTTAATTATCAATCAATTTTTTATAATTGCAGAAAGATAATTAAAGGGTTATTGGTCTAATTAATGTCATTTTTAACAAAGAAATCCTATTATTATTATTATTTTATAATAAATGCATCATATATATGTTAATCATCTTCTTTTAAAAAAATGTTATTGGTCTAGTGTTTGATGAGACAACAAAATATGGTAAGTTATTCCCCTAAAAAAAATGATAAGTTAATCATGAAACTTATTAGAGATTGTTATTAAAAAATTATATAAAAAAAAATGATGTGTACATGTAGGACCGGTTTAAGACCTCAAAATTGAGGGTCTGTAAGAGATGGGTACATTGGAAAAAAAAAAACTCTCCAAAGCGGATGATGAGATGGAGAGCATTTTAGGTGGTGAAAAAGGGGAGTGGCACTCCTTAGCCATGATTGTAAAAACACCCATCTCTATAGGTATTTATGGCCACAATGGGTTCTAATAGGAAAGAGCAAACTAGGAATGCTCTTCTAAATCTCTCAAAAACAAAACTAGCTTATTAATAATGTGACTTTTGTTTTGTTTTTGTGTTTTTTGTTTTTGAGAGAATAATGTAACTTTTGTTAACATTATATCATTAATTGCAGGTGATGTTCTCGAATAGGAAGGAGCGAAGTGAGCTATTAGAGGCTTTAGTCATTAGCTACAAAGATATCAATGTCCCAAAATTTTCACAGGTAATTTATCTTTATAATTTAGACTCTAACACTCTTTGTTTTACGGGTGATATACTATGAAACTCTTTTTTTTTTGAAATATTATAAAACTCTTGTTCTATTTATTTTCCCATTCTTCCAAAACTTAAGTTTTTATTATCTTAATTAATAATAACTAAACAACTTTCTTTTGCAGCGAATACATCTTTTATGGGGTGAGAAAGATAAAATTTTCAAACCAGAGGTTGCGCAGAACATAAAAGAGTAGGAAATCTTGACCACGTAGTTATAATTATTTCAAATCATTATTATGGTTTATCAAGTCCTTTAAAGTTTATCTTGATCACATAGTTATAATTGTTGATGCATATATCAGGACGCTAGGAAGTAATGCAACATTTGAAGTAATAAAGAAGGCTGGTCATTTGGCTCATCTGGAACGACCATGTATTTACAATAGGTGCCTAAAGAAGTTTCTTTCTTCTGTTATGTTTGATGAAAGAAAATAATCTAATTCACATCTATGAATATATCAAAGGTGTGTTTGGCAAGCACATATTTTATAAGTTATTATTTGGGAGTGCAATTGAACCCTAAAGTATAAGTTACTATTGTGCAAGTGTGTGTATCCCAACACTAATATAAATCTATCTTACTAAAGTTTATCTGGTCAAGCTAACCCTAACCCTAAATCTAACCTAGTAATTTCCCTCCCATTCTAACGCATTTAATTCACAGGTTTGACCTCCTCACCCTTTTAACACGCAATAAATTCATTTCATTTCAAATTGTTTTTCATTCATTAAATAATTTAAGGCAATTCATTTCAAATTTGAGAAATAAACATGCACATTATAAGTATCATTATTAGTGATGAATGTCTATGAGGAACACGAAAGGAAAGAGCTTAATGGAGAATTGACTTATTTCAAGTACTATATATACACACACTGAGATTTGTTTTGCCATAACAACAAAGATATCACCTTTTACATAAGAGGTAGCCATGATGGACAGCCAATCTGCCATAAATGTCACAAAATTCCCCATTCACTGCCAAAGAGGTTTTTTTTCCTCAAAAGATGCTATCTTTATCTGCATTTTCATTTTCATATGAGTTGAGATTTTGCAATTGCTTTTAGGTGTCTTTCTTACGATTTTTGCGTTTAAAATATGGCTTTATGGGAATATGAACCAACATATCCACCTTATATTCATCTCTCGAGGCTTAAATGACCTACCTATCACGTATAGTACCATCCAAAAGAGATATGTTTGATAACATACCTGATTTTGTAAAGCCAATGTTTGTCATATTTGCTATCCTTTGTTCATGTTATGTAGCATTTGTAAGAAAAAAAATGTTATAAATAAATCATTCCTATTAAGATTGTAAGCCAGACACAAAATTTGTTTGAGTTTTATGTATGATTGGTTTTAATTGATATTGATAGCATCATTGAGCATCAACATCAATCCTAACAACGATAAGTATATCGACACTATGAAATTTATATATAGAACATATCACACTGAATTTAATACCAATGTTGTTTAATCTTTGTTGTATCAGCCTTATGTAGTTGCTTCTTTCTTTCTTTCTTTCTTTATTACATGGTTTCTCATATGGATGTTGTGTATCCTACTAAGTCCCGGTTTTGCTAATTCTTTTTCTATTCTTAAATACTATTTTCGAAATCCTTTTTAGTGTGCTATTTTTTAATACTACAAGTTTTATTGATTACTACACTAATCATATGTATGGTTATTTGAAACACTAATTACTTGAAGTTATTTGTAAATTTAACCCCTTTGGATCAGATCTATATTCGAAGAGAGTTTGCAATAATCTCATCAAAATTACATTAGTCAATCATTACTTGAGAAATAGTAGTGATGTTTTCAAATACGCTACAAATTTGGTATGATCCATACGTCGTTGAAGGACATATTTTTTTTTTGAAAACTCGGTATCCGATCCAATAATCGACTAATCCGAGGGGACCAATCCCACCGCCCACTTGCGGGGGCCCCGTTTAAAGCCAGAGCAAAGCTCTGTATGGACTTAGCCCACCGAAATTGGCACCAGAGGGAATCGAACCTGAGACCTCTGGAGGAGCAAACTCCAAGATCCCAAGCCAACCACTAGGCCAACCCCAAATGGGTTTCGTTGAAGGACATATTAAGACACATTTTATCGCTATATTGTATATCTAATAAGGATTTGTCTAACATGTGCAGCATTGCACATGTTAAAACAATTAAAAGTAAAAAAAAAATTGAAAAATATATTTTTAAATAAAAATTATATATTTAATATAAAATGTACGTTTCAATACAAACTTTTTTTTTTGAAGGAATACAAACTTATTATTTTGTTTAAAAAAATACAAATTTATTATTTTAAACTTCTTAATATGTGCAAATTTGCACATGATGGAAACAATCATCTAATAATCACATTTGTATTTTTTGATAGACACATACATGACACATGTCAAATATAACTTATTGATCATTATAACAGTCGATAGGACTCGTGCGTCGCATGGGTCGAAAGTCTGATGTTGTATAACGTTTAAATTAATAAACTCTTCCAAACAATGGTTGTAATGTTAAACAAATCAATTTTAAATATGTTTACTTTTCTTTATAAATTCAAAGTTGTTATTTTATTTAAGAAAATAAAATTTTGTGACTTTAACAACATTTTGATTGAAACCAAGACATACTAACGATGCGTTTTCCCATCAATATATATCCAAATGAGAATTAAATTTGTTCCTGTGTTCTTCCTTTTGTTTCGGGGACCTAAATTGCCGTCAAAACAATAGTACATCGGCTACTACAGGGTAGATTAAGAAGGCTCCTCTTGAAAACCCAAATTTAGTACTACTTGATTCTCAATTAAGACGTTTTGAGCATTTTACAATTGCGATAAAAAAAGTAATTAATTTTGTATTATAAAATGTTTTACAAAATTGTTATTAATAAATTTTATGGGAAATAAAATTAAAGAATTGAAACACGAGAGAGTGATAATAGTGAATACTTCATTCATTTCAAAATACATGTCGTAATTTTATAATGTCCAATGTTCACGTAACTTACTTTGACAATATTTTTTTAACTAATATATAAATACAAATGTTAACATGTAAGAAGTTGTTTGATTTGTCTCAATTAAGATTTTCAAAATATTAAATTTTTATAATTTTTCATTATATAATTAAAAATATTAATGATCAAAGTTATATATTGACATGCGTGCAGTGATTGATTACGACATGTATTTTGGATCGAAGAGGGTATATAATAGAAAAAGTTCCGTTAATATTTTATTGTTATTATAAAGCGATTTATAATTTGGTATGAAGGGAATATATGATATTGATATTTTTTTTTAGCATTATAATATTGATATTGACACCATATATACAAGAGCATGTATGAATATACTTGAAACACTAAAACCTCTACTACTCCAAGTCAAAAGCAAGTTAGTCATTGTGATTACTCCATGAAGTTAGCCAATTTGTCAAGGTGGCTATGCTGCCGAGAAGACACTTGATATTCACACGGTGTATCTAAGAAAAAGAAGAGTAACAATATTTGTATAATTATATTGTGATAATTTTTTTCTTATACTCACACTGTGTTTTTACTTTCTCTTTTTATTGTTTTTGTTTTTATGTTAATACATATTTTTCTTTATATGTCTTTGGTTGTTCTATATGTTGTCACACAAATGATCGTTCAAATAACATATTTCTAACAAAAAAGATTAATAAGTGATATATTTTTACGTTCAAATTAACAAGTGCTCCGTGTGAATGCACAAATATCTTGGTAGTATAGCACGAAAGCATCAATTACTTGATTTTTTTTAATGGCTTGATCCTTTTTGAGTTTTTGAGTTAATGTGTTAGAGTATTAACACCTCATTTACTTGTGAAAATATTTTCGTTTTCCCTTTTTTAAAATTGATTTTTTTATTAGAAGTTCAAAATAGTAAATCCATATTGAACTCCTCTTCGAGATCTCAGGTTCGATTCTCTCCGGTGCCAATTTAACTGGACTAATTTAGCTTATTCAAAAAAAATTAAATCCATATTGAATTTGGAAGACAAGTTACTAATATTCATATTCATTTTAAGTTACTAATAAGAACAATGAAGACTCATATAGTGACAATTGTAATAGAGATGATATGGAAGACAAGCTTGAAATAATGCATTTTTAGGATAATGTTTGGATATTTTTAGATTTTCCGGAAAAAATGCTAGATTTGATTTCAAAATTTGTAAAAAAAATTGGCGAGGAATATATTGAATCTAATTCTTTTATGCTTATTAGTAGTTGAAATGAAAATGGAAACAGGTCCTAAAATTTACCTCGCACATTATAAGTCAAGGGATTGGTCCAAGACCAGTAGCCAATCACCATACCCTAAAAAGAAACAGTTGATGAAATTGATAGTACTTAATTACTTAAACTCTTGAATTCACATGGGAAAAAAGAAAGTATTCCCAGAAAGTTTGTATAGAGAAGAATAATGTAACCTTAACCTCCCTAGTAACAATACAATGAATGAATGAACGAACTAGTTAACAATAACATAGTAAAGGTTCTAATGTAGAATCAACCTTGAATGATTACCTAAATAACGTCAAGATAGAATGCTATTGAAACAAGGTCGAAGCTAAAGGGGTTTTGCCGAATCCTAGTGCTACCACATAAGAGAATCGAACCTGAGATTTTAAGAATGAGCAAATTTCAAAGTTTCAAGCCAACAACATCACCTGACAACCCCAAGTGGGTTGCTACCACACTATGTTAAGGATTATGTTTGTCTAGTTATGTTGTTTAAGTTGTGTTTCAAGTTCTAACTTTGCTATTCAGTCTTTGACCGTTTTGTTCTTCATTTTTTTTGTTGCTTCCGTTAGTTTTGAACATTTGGCTGACTTGTAATAAGATTTAACTAATTAATGTTTTCTATTTAAAAGTTTAGTGAAAAATGAAAATCAATTAGGTTGGTCTTGTTTGTCTGAGAAGGAAAACTTGCTGGTGGAAGATGATGTTAAGGCATTTAGTATGGGTGTGTATGATACGACTTATGCACCAAGGGGAGAGCCCAACTCAAATGACCAGTTCATTAGGTTAGAAAACAACAAGGCTTTACCATCACATTGATTTTTTTTTTTATCTATTCAACATCAAGGTATTAACACCCGAGATGCGCGACTTTTACACTAAATTACTTGTAGTGCACGTTTGAATTGACGGTGATTTGATAGTTTTATTGAAACTTCAAAGTGTAGCTTGTCAAGGTATTTGTTTGATTCTTGAGTTGGATTAGTTGTGAGTGTAAGAGGATTCCTTCTTGGACAACGTTATGCATTGTTACACTGCATAAATTTTGATAGGATTTGGCTATTGAGCTTCATGTGTGCAGAGGTTTTATTTAGCTCACCTATATCTATATCTATATCTATATCTATCTATATATTATTAAAGGAATACCATGCTGCAAGTTTGCCCTAGAATTCACTATGCAAGGAATACCATTTTGTACTGATGG
Organism: Medicago sativa; assembly: GCF_051527215.1. NCBI lineage: Eukaryota > Viridiplantae > Streptophyta > Magnoliopsida > Fabales > Fabaceae > Medicago > Medicago sativa. Next base: position 11,218,737 of record NC_140753.1, read on the forward strand.
CATTGAAGCGCGAAAACCCCAGATTTTTCAATTTGGTCTGCCAATTACCGTTTTACCCTTTTGGTGGAAAGCATTGGCCGGTGCACACTGCACAAGAGTTGGACGGTTCACACTGCAGAATTGACAAATTGCTCCAAAGCTTCTTCTTTTCTTCTCTCTGTCACAACATAACTTCTCTCCCTTTCTCTTCTCATTCTCATTACCAGCCTCTTCTTCTCTCTCTCTCTCTCTCTCTCTCTCTCTCAAAACTGATATCTTCTTCCTCCTTTTCTCCAAAACCCATTTTCAATTTTTCCTTCACAAATTCAAACTCTCTCTCTCTCTCTCTCTCTCTCTCTCTCTCTCCCTCCCCCTACTCATGCATAGCGCCGAAACTGAGACGGCGGTGGCAGCATAACAAGCGGAACCGAAAGAGATTCAGTGAGCGATTGTGACAGGATCTTCCCTTTGTTCACGAGTTCAGGAAAAGATTGATGGTGTTTGTGGTAGCGAGAGTGGATTGCGGTGGAGTTAACGAGAGAGATCAATTTTTACAGGTTTTTTTCGATTTTCATATTTCCTTATGCTTCAATCATTTGATCTTTTTTTGTTCTTCGTTTTCATTATTGTAGTGGGTTGATTAATTCTGGAAAATTTGATTTATCATTATTGATTTGTTCTGAAATGAATTTGCCAACAGTTAGCTATGAATGTCAGTGATTGTTGATCAAAGTTATTGAAATGTGAATTGGGTGGATTGAAGACTGTAGAAGAAGATAACTAAAATGATCACAGATGTAGGGTTTATTGGTTCCTCAAAGGATTTTCATGTAAGGATTTGATGTTAACCCTTATTTTTTCTTATTTATGTCAGTAAATAATTTATCTGAATTTGTTTATGGTTTCTCCAGTCTATGAAGTTAATTTCTATTTGGCCAATTTTCTTGATCAGATTCTCAATGTTGAGAGCTCTAAGGGCATCACTATGATGAAAGCACTTTTTTTTATGTTAGGACTTCGTTGTGAGTATTGTACAATCATTTATTTCATTGTTTTTATCTTCGCAATCACTATATTTATTATACTAGATCAACTGTATTGATTTTAATTTAATTCAATAACTCAGATGTGTATATTCTCCATTGATGTTTTATTAGAGTTTGCAATGTGTCAATGTGTAGGATAGTAACTTTAAAAACTTTGTGGTTTGTTTTGTTCTCTATTTGTTGATATTGATATGTTTCTTTGCATTTTTAAGAACTTATTTTTGAAGCATTTGACATGAAGTGATTTGATTGATTTTTTATTTGTATGCCATGACTTGCTAGCAAGATTATAAAAATATAGTATTGGTTTGATTGATTTAGAATTTGAAATTGTCTCAACTCCTTTTGCATTCTTCAATGCCTAAATGTGTGTTCGTTCACATGTCTAAATTGAACAATTAACTTTAAAATGTAAAATATGGCCAATTAATTGATTTTAGAACAAGTAGCAGCAGGTCTCTTACTAGAACCAGGGGTCCAAAAGTTGTTATAGTATGATTTAGCTTCATGTAATGATTAATAATGGTAATTGAAATAAAAACCATGCTATTATACATTTTAAAAATATAAAATCTAAATTGCAGATAAGTTTTCTAATGTCACGTATCAGTCGAAGAGGGTCTGAGCAGCTTGAAGTTACAATGCAACAAAGGAAAGACATGTGTTCAATGAATAGTCTCCTGCTAATAAACTTTTGTTATGCTGCTCGCAGCGGCAGGTCGCCTGCGACGGTTGCATCAATTGAAGTGTAATGACACCTTTCTCTTATTCTCTCTAAACAACACATTTGGTGCTATTTTATTTTTATTCCCTGTTATTTTTTTGTCAGCAAAATGATATAGAAGGAGAAATCACCAATGAAGCATTTTTACACTAACTGAGGTAAACGGACTATTAGTTATGTTTGGGCTAAATTAGAAGTAAATACTTGATTGCAAAATGCATATTTTGACTTCATTTGGTCTTTGTTTTTCAATGTGGTTATGTAGATTAACATGTGTAATTGTTCTTGGTCGTCCTTTTATTAGCTGACTTTTTTCCGCCCCTTGGAAAACTATTTGAGAAGGTATATGTCTATCTTTTTGAAAAATTCATGACTGCACAAAATGATCCTACTTTCAAGATTACCAAGCATAAATATAAACTAAACTTTATGGGAGGAACTGTTGTTTTCAAAGTTACTTCTGCTACTGAAATACCAAAAAGTCACTTTCAATTTGTGCCTTTTCCAGAGATTTTAGCAAGAAGGATCAGATACTTGGTTAGTTACTCTTCTCTTTTGAATTGTTTATTTTCATGAATTGTTAGTTCATTTCTCATATATACTTGGAAAATGAAATCATATTTTTAGATGTTATTGGTCATGTTGAGAAAGACACTGTCAAGGATATCGTGAATAAAGAGATATTGACGAAATCAAGTACTAAGGATGCATAAGGATATTGATAAGATAATATATTTCTTAATGCCCTGCTACTTCATATTTTATTTTATCATGAAAGCAAATTGAGATGGTCATTAGTTATAGCTCATGAATTTTATTTCTATATGTCCGTGCTTCAACTTGCTAAGGTTATATGTATTCTATCCAATGCTAATTTATTGTTTTGTGGTTTAAATTAACGACCAAATCTTGCCACCCTGTGTTTGATATTGTTTTTAATTGGTGAGAGTTTGTGGTTAGTGAGATTCTACTGTAACAAATTAAAAAAATCTGATTTCGGTTATGAAAGATGTTGAATTTGTCCATATCCTGGCGGAAACAAACCAAGAGGTTTGATTGTCTAGCAAAGGAAGGATCTTTGATGAGCAGACGACGGGTGGTGTGATTTGTTAATTAAGCTTTGTTTGGTTTCTGCAAGGCTGTTGTTGATCTGTTTGCAGGAGGTTTTCAGGTTATTGCTTTCTATCATCTATTTCGGATAACCACAAATTTTGGTAGGCGTAGATTTGTGTGCATTCCGGTTGTTTGTAGCCCTGGATATACATATTGGTGTTTCCTTCTTTCGTAATGAGCAGGCCTTTAGATTATTTTCGAGCGTTATTTTCTGGTTTCGGTGCAGCAAACAGTTCTACCATGCTGCTAATTTTCTGGTTTTGGTCCAGCAGAAAGTTCTACTCTGCTGCTATTTTTGTTTGTTTGAGTCCTAAGGTGTCCATGGTTGTTTTATGGTTCATGTATTGGTGAGTTAGCAACCTGTTTTTGGTTTGTATGGCATGTCTTTGGTAGGAAATTTTGGTGTTTTATTTGCTCGGCTTGCCATTGGTTATGACTTTGTGTGGTGTATTGTCCCCTTCGGGCACATGATCATGTGAAAAAGTGGATTGCGAAAAATTCTGCTTTATAAGAAAACTCAGCAGATACAGGGGCTGCAGAGATACCAAAATCCTGCAATTGATGTGTTGAAAATCTTCTTCCAATTAGTATATGCTTCTATTAGCTTGCAGCCATTATCATTAGTGTGGACTATATGTATGGTCCACACTAATTTACCCTGTGCAGTTTCGACCTTCTATTTCAGGTTTCGCAGCTGAATATATTACTATTGTCATGCTAACTGAACGTCAGACTTGAAATTAGAAAGCATAGGTGCGGCTGCTGCAACGCACTTTGTATATATGTATGCTTATCATTTAATTAGAAATGATTGGAAAGATTGGTATATTCTTGGCCTCGGTTTGTTGGATAATGGTGTTAAACCAAAATTCTTTGAACTGACATGATACTGTATCTTTAAAATTGTTGTTATCGATCTTCTTTATTCAATTCTTTTTATTGCTGCTGGATGATATATTTTGTTGGGTATTGTTTTGATTAAAAGTCAAGCACAATCTCTAGGAATGCCCACTTTCAAATTACTCTTGCCCCATGAGAATGTATATGTCTCTATCTTTTTGAATTTAGAAACACACATGTCTATTATTTTGTCTATTTAGGGAAGCATCTTTGTTGCCTACCCTCAAGAACTGAATATGGGTGTCGACAAACGGATGTTGTTTAGGGTTGAAGTGAGTGACGCCAACTTATGTCGGAATTGGCGCAGCTATACAGTTAAAAAAAATGACTGAGGATGAGGAGATAACCAAGCAATTCCTATCGTTGCATGGGATAAATGTACATTAATATATATAGTAACCGAATTTTATTATTTGTTAATCACTTTGGTATCAATTAATCTATAATTCAATTTTGTTCAGCTTGCCAATGATGAAGAGGAAGCTCAATATGAAGAAGTTGTGTGTCAGTTGGCTGATTAAGCCCCATTGGTATATATTTTTTATTTTAATTTATTTACTAGCATATAATTCTAGATCTATTTAACTAACTTACCTTAACAATTGAAGGTGTTACCATAAGGATGATTCAACAAATACTCCAACTAACAAAGGCATTGTTAAGAGAACTGCTGCCAGTGTGGACTAATTGGATGTTGTAGATCTTGGTGAAGAAGATGCGGCCACCGCCAAAGTGCCAAAAGTGTTGTGTGAAAATTGAAACTGTCACGTAATTTTCTTGAAAGAATTAGTAGTTTCAGGAGGGATGCTAATTCTTATGTTCTGTCATCACTTTGTTTTTTGGAACCTATTTAACTTTCAATTGTATTTCGTTATGTGCAAACATGAATGTGCCATATTTGCTTATACTTTTAGTTTTTTTTGGTTATTTGAGTATATAAGGGCCAAATATGGATCATTGATAGTGTTTTTTTATTTTTTTTTTGGTTGTTGGATTGGCCTTTGTACTCATGTGGTGCTGCAATGAAGTTTCAATTACATTATACTTAACATGTTTTTAATTTATTGTGCTTATATATTGTGCTCGTCATTGACCCGTGCGATAGCACGGGTGCGCGATCTAGTATTCCAAAAATGGAATATATAGTTAAAGCCTAAAGGAATGGTTTGGCTCGGTCTGAAACTAGTGCTACAGACCTCTTTCCTATTAATCGTCCACCTCATGCACCACCTCTAAATCTAGCCTCCACGGTTTCAATTCGATCTGCAAAAAGGATCTCCAAGGGTCCCTACATCACTACTCGGTTTGAGATCTAAAAATTATGTTGGAGTTTTTTATGGTTTTGTTGTTTTGTTTTCTTGCATGTTCGCTATTGTTATTTTCAACTTGCTTCAAGTGTGCACTCTATATGTTTGGCAAAATATCCGAGAGAGGTTCATTTTATCTGTGTCGTAATAAGGGGCTCAATGTGGCTATCACCAACTTCAACATGCTTTCAGCCTTACAAATGAGTTGTCAACTTGTAGTAGAATTTGTCATTTTAAAGACCACTAATAGTTGAAATGAAAGAACACTGACAACAATTTTTTTCCTGAGGATGGATTCAATTAAAGATCATGGATCTTTTATTATTCTTGAAAGTTGATCATATGTGGGAGAATTTAGTTTGATGGTTAGGATTAAGAGTTTGGTTTGTTAATTATTTTTTTTGGTACAAAGTTTGGTTTGTTAATTTACCTTTTGCTTTTGAAACTATGTATATTGATAATATGTACATGACTTTCAAAATATGCAAGAGAAATAACCCTACTCGTAGACAATTTGATTGTACCATCCTTAATTTATCATTTAAATTAAGATTATTTTATGGTAAAAAAACTCTAATTGGGCTCAGTTGAAGCTGCGTCCTTATTGTTTTGTGCACATGCTTTTTTGCTGAAACAACTATTGTGATTTATTTATTTTTGGTTGGAAAACAACTATTGTGAATTGATTTTAAGATAAATTATACCATGAGTCCTTTAAGTTTGAGGTTTGTAACATATTGATCCTTTAAGTTATTTTGGTCACAAATAAGTCCTTTTAAGTTTGTAAACTTTTTCGATTTAGTCCTTCTAATAACCAAACAATGATGTGGTAGAAGGATTAAATCGAAAACATTTACAAACTTAAAGGACTTATTTGTGACCAAAATAACTTAAAGACTAATATGTTACAAACCCCAAACTTAAGGACTTATGTGTGACCAAAATAATTTAAACCAATCTATTACAAACCTTAAACTTAAAGGACTTTGGTATAATTTAACCTTGATTTTATTAGTTCTTCTCTATCGTGAGAATCATTAAATTACAAATCTATTACAAACCTTGATTTTTTATTAGTCCTTCTCTATCGTGAGAATCATTAATCGACGACTATTTAATTGGCTTAATAGCAGTTTTGGCCCCCTATGTTTCAAGGAGTTGCGATTTTGGCCCCCTAACTAAAATAATTCGATTTTGGCCCCCTATGTTTTGCCCCCTTTGCACTTTTGGCCCCCTAGGCCAATTTTGACCAAGTCAATGCTGACGTGGCGTCACATGTGTAATTTTTTATTTTTTTAATTATTAAAAAAATACCTTTTTTTTATTTTTTTATAATTAAAATAAAAAAATTACACATGTGGCGCTACGTCAGCATTGACTTGTTCAAAATTGGTCTAGGGGGCCAAAAGTGCAAAGGGGGCAAAACATAGGGGGCCAAAATCGAATTATTTTAGTTAGGGGGCCAAAATCGCAACTTCTGTAAACATAGGGGGCCAAAACTGCTATTAAGCCTATTTAATTTTCAGCAGGAAAAACGAATAGATGACAAAACAAAAAGTCTCGATCCGATTATATACGCCGTCACATCTATTTAAAGGAAAATACCAAAGAGAAAAAGAAAAGAACCTTTCTTAGTCTTACCACAATTAAAAAAGACAAAATGAAGGATCAAATAAGCATCATTTGTTTTGTAGTAATCACTAATCACCACATAATCAACAATCTGTGTGATACACCACACCACAATCAGACAAGAACTAGACGACAAAAAATTATGCATTGTACTTATATAAAGTTTTGTTCTTTTTCGTTCTACTAATAATCATGCATGACATGCACCTAATCTTAAATGATGTTCAAGGATTTTTCTACTTCACAATCGGCAAAACGGTGGCTAATTGGGTCGGTATTATCATTTGTCAAGAATCGTAAACCTGATTATGTGGCCCTAGTCGTTCCCTTAATAAACTTAAATTAAGATTAGGTTATCGAGTTGACATTATGGGCGGTTGATTTGATAATAACGTGACAAAAATTTGGTGATTTAGAGTTATTTTGATCTAATTCATCTTTTTAAATTGTTTTTCTTTTCTTTTTTGTTAAATAAGTGATGTTCATGTATTTTTCATTATTTCGTCGTCTTAACACAATTTTGTTTGTATTTATTTTTCGTCTTTGTATGTTGTGTTTTTATTTTTCATCTTAATGAGGTGTTTACATCAAATAAAACAAATAGAGAATATTTATTTTTTGCTTGGCATTTTAAAATTTGGTATGAAATTACGATAGAGTGTGTAAAAGAAATAAGAAGCTTTAAGGAAGCATATATTAGTAAGTGAAAAATATGAATATATTTTGAAAATAAATTGGGCAAGAGTTTTTTTTTTTTTAAATGTAGCTATTGTTAATTTTACGAATCTTTTATTTTGAGAAAATTTAAACTCAATATCTTAAGAGTATGTTTGGACAGAGAATTTAAAAATATACGAGAATTTGAAATTTTTAAAGTAATTGAATTCCTTTACTTGCAATCTTAGGAATTAAAAATTTTAAGATTGCAAAGGAAGTTATTTTATTCAAACAAATTCAAGGCATCTTATTCATGATAATGTTCCAAATACAATGATATTCATGATAATGTTCCAAATACAATGAGGAATAATCGAAAGACTGCAAACTAAGCTTGCTAGCACTTCTAGTGTACAAAATGTTTAGGGAAAAATAGTCGTATTATATGTTTGATATTTTGTTTTTTTTGTTTGTGTCTGTGGTTTTCTTACTAACTTTGCTAAGCTCACGAGAACATTTTATATGTTTGATATAATTAAAGAGAAATAATATTTATACAATTATTTATGTTTATATATAAATCATACTCATCATTATCATATTTATCTCGTCTTTCAAAAAAAGAATTATCATATCAAGCACATTAAATGAATTTTAATACTTTCAAGCCATAATCATAAAAACATCGACCCTTTATTTTTAGCGTAGTAAGTACACAACAATACCTTCAAATTTTAGTTCTGTAAGAAAGATTTCGTTGCCGACTTCCTCCTAATCATAGCCAAGATGTACATACGCGTGGCTTTTTTCACCCAAAACAAAGTTATACGTGATTACATTATAAAATATAAAAACAAAAACAAAGTCACATGAGGCTAATGAGAAGAGACGTGTTTAAGTTTAGGTGATTGTATAAAAATAGAGATATCTTAGTATCATTAGAATATCAAGCTTTCCACTCTGGATTATGCCTAATAAGGATATCTATTATTGCATTCTAGTTGGTGTAAGAAATTTGTTCTGATTCTATAATAAGATGAACAAATACATAAGTATATCTTCTTTTGTAAGCACTTTATTAACCCACATATCTGGGTAGGTCCGTCTTAAACACTTCAAAATACTGATTAATTTTAAAAATTTAGGCCTTAAAATTATTATTATTAGAATTTGGGTCTTCAAAGGAATTTGTCGCACTATTAAAAAAAAAAGTAGTGTTATTTGAACATAAATTTATGTGACAACCAAATGGGCAATCACATTTTTACAAAGAAAAGTGTGTATTGGCACAGAAACCAAAGTAATAGAGAGATAAAGTAAAATTATAATGTGAGTATGAGAGATAAAGTTGTCACAAAAGTTGTTAAAAAATGGTTGTACAATTATCATTTCTCTAAAAAAAATCAGTAGTGGATCTAGATACCGAGTTAAGGGGTTGCAGTGCAGGGAGGGATCTAGGGTAGACAATTAGACTATTCTTTTTCCATCATATGAGCTTTTCACACGTCATATGCGGTTTGAATTTTAGAATATATAAATCCCATAAAACGTCTAAAAACACGTTGACATATTTTAAATTTTAAAATATAAATAGAATATACTTAATTCGTCTAAGCACTTTATTTTAGAAGCTCGATGGAAAAAATAATGGTCAAACAATTAACTCGCAAATAAAAGCAAGATCATATCAAACACTTTAGGAGGGATTATTCTAATCTTAAAATTTTGACCATCAAAGATAACCACTACGCAAACCTATATGGGTTAGATACTTGTTTAATTTTGTTAACATATATTAATATACTTAATTCGTATGCAATATCAACATAATATAGATTTACAATATATATATATATATATATATATATATATATATATATATATATATATATATATATATATATATATATATATATATATATATATATATATGAGTCAGGATCCGTTGACACCAGGTGTCAACGGATTCGTTGACACCAAATCTCAACAGTAGATTTTATTTAATCAAAGGGCTCATAATTAATTCACATTTTTATTTGGTGAGTATCTTTTCTCTCCTTCACAAACTATTATTTTCTTCTGGAATTTTTTTACACTGCCACACACAGCGTGTTAATATTATTCCTGATTGTATCTCTATCCCCTCTTGGTTAATTACTCGTATGGATTCCAGGCGATGAAGGCAATTTATGTAAAATTTATGAAAACAATAGCAACACGAGCGGAAGGTAGTGAATACAAGATTGTATGGATATTTTTGATGTGATTTATTTTGTTTGTGTGATTTTAGGTTTGGCAATTGAGTTTATGAAATGATCCAGTATGTTGATAATGATCGACCATGATTTTCAAATTGAATTCAGAGGAATAAATCATAATCCTCCCTTCATATTCGAATTCCCAAATTGGAACCGTAAATTCATATTTGAATTCCCAAATCAGAACCGTAAAATATATTGAAACGGAGAAGACATAATTTGCAACCGATGTCAGAGGGGGGAATCTGGACAATAATCAATCATAATAACAATAACAAAAAGGAGAGAGATAACAAAGATATGAAACTTGAAATGGTGTGATATGCAGAAATAGGATAAGCAAAGTTCGTGAAAGTAATAGTATGTGAACGAGAGAAAGGATACTCACCAAGTAGAAATGGGAATTAATTATGAACCTTTTGATTAAATAAAATCTACGGTTGAGATTTGGTGTCAACGAATCCGTTGACACCAGGTGTCAACGGATCCTAACTCTATATATATTGGGTTATTATATATCATTTGTTATGAATATTATAAGTGAATGTCCGTATAGCAATTGGATTATTGGATCATACTATTAGCTTATTGGACCATATTGTGCTTGCTCCCTAAGTCATTGGTGCTTGCTCCCCAAGTCATTGTATTTCTCTTTAAATAGAGCTCATATGTAACCTAATTGCAGATAACAAGAGAATAATATAATCCTCTTTCTTCTCTCTCTATTCTCTCTTCTTCTCTACTTCTCTTTATTCTTGTTCTTATTCTAATAGTTTCATAACACGTTATCAGCACCACACTCTAACCAATTGAGGTATGCAATTCTTCTTAATCTATTTTTTATGTAAATAAAATTTAATTTTTGTATCGATGATTATAGACTATACTGTTACAATTCCATCAATTGGAATCAGCGCCTTATAGATACATTAAATCATTATTATGTGAATTGTATTATATTATTGTGTTTATTTATTCCATATGCAATCCTGAAGTATTGCATAAGGATTGATCTCATATTACAAAATCAAAGAGATCTATTATATGGTTCCTGAAGAACTCAATATTACTCTATGTGAATTCTGGAAGAATTCAAAAGTGTGGTCCCTGAAGAACTCACTATTATTTTTTGTGAATTCCTGAAGAATTCAAAATCGTAGTTCCTAAAGAACTCAATATTATTCTCTGTGAATTTCTAAAAAATTCAACAGCGTAGTTCCTGAAGAACTTAATATTTTTCTCTTTGAATTCCTGAAGAATTCAAAAGCGTTAATCTATGGAGGATTGCTTGGAGAATTGATTTTATGGTTTAAATTTATCACATAGTTCTTGAAGAACTTAAAAATCAATCTTTATCCTCCATGAATTCCTGAAGAATTCAATAGTGATGCATCCCTAATGGATTGCACAAAGAATTGATTTGATTTTGAGTAGTTATTGAATAACATAAAAACTCAATTTTTATTCTCCATGAATTCCCCAAGAATTCAATTCAATGATATGCATCCCTGAAGGATTGCACAAATATATTAGAAGTCATATAGTTCTTGAATATCTAATTTTAATACTTGAATTCAATTTAGCTATGTTGCCAAATTTTATGATAAATCGTGGTTTGTTGAACATTTGCATAAAAGGGATGTCAGATGAATTGTTTGGTTAACCAATAACATATATGATTTTTTTTAAATTGAAAATTGTTTCATATACGATGAATTCTAGATATTTTTGAAACAAACTTTCATATCAAATTTTCGTTCAAAACAAATTTTATGGAACAAATTAATAAAAGATTAGTCTGTGAATAAATTCCTATTTTTGTAACATACATCCCTATAAATATATTAATTTGTTACCTAATTTTTGAATGATTTTTTTTGTTACGTGAATCTTCAAAAACATATTGATTTGTTACATAAATCTCTAATGCTTTTAATTTTATTTTTTAAAATTTTAGCTGCTATGTTTTAAAGTGTTATGTAACAAATTAATGTAACAAACTATTTATTGAGAAACATTTTTTTGTTTTATATAACCAATATCGTGGTTATGGTAATTACTTTAGTAGAGATTACTATTTATGTTGATGTGCTACAAGCCTATGGTGGGGTTTCTTTGTTTGTTAATATATTTGCATATTAAAAAAATGGTTATTATTATATTGTGCATTTAATTATATAATTTTTTTATTAACGTATCCCAGCCGTATCGTATCTTGATTTTTAAAATTTTTCCATATCGGCGTATCGGTGTAGTATTGTATATCTCGTATTCGGGCTTCACAACCTGAAAAGTGGGGAAGGATAAATGAATTCGACATATAATTCAAAGGGGAAATAGTCACTTTGGTCCTTGAATGAGCGACGAGTAGTCATAATAGTCCCTCAATGTATTGAAATAGCAAAATAGTCCCTGATTGTGCACTTTGTTAGTCAAAATAGTCCTTGATATTAAAATATTTCTTTAATATTGTCATATTACTCCTTCAATAGACTTACTTATTGTCATATTAGTCCTTATACGTACTTACATATTGTCATTTTAGTCCTTATATCAAAAGAGTTATTGTGAGTATTAAATGGTTATTTAAGCTTTAGGGACTATTTTGACTAACAAAGTGGACAATCAGGGACTATTTTAGAATTTTGATACTTTGAAGGACTATTGTGATTACTTGCTACACATTCAGGGACCAAAGTGACTATTACCCCATAATTCAAATCAACCCACCAACGCTAATCAAGTGAAAGGAAATAGAAAATCAGAAGATAAAAAGTAGCTTTGTTGCGAAAAACGTAGAAATCAAGGAAATGGTGTCTTTGCTTAGACCATACTACCATAAAAAAGACACACTACTAAAAAAATGCTATATAGAAAAAAGTATTTCCATCGTTAATAACGTGGAAGAACCACCACTCATGGTCAGTGGCCGAGGCAACAAATTTTTTAGGGTTAAATATGTTTTTGATCCCTATAAATATGTCAATTTTTCATTTTAGTCATTCTAAAAAATTTCCTCAACTTTTAGTCCATAAATTTTTTTCCATCTTCACTTTTGGTCTCTCCTTTCAAGTAAACTCATATGTAGAATTCATATTTTTGAATAAAATTTTGCAGAAAAATTCATAATATTATAAGAATCTATCCAAAAAAAAATTGAATTTTTTAACAAAACATGAATTTAATATGAATTTTTATATTTTTTACGGTTAAAAATTCATATTTAATTTTTGTTTTTTTTAAATTTAATTTTTTTTGGGAATTTTTTTTAGAATATTTTACTCATTTATGCATAATTTTATTAATATATACCAAATTTAAATTAAAAATAGGGACCAAAAGTAGTGATTGAAACTTTTATAGGGACTAAAATAAAAAATATAATGGAAAAATACTAAAATTATATAAAAAAATTTAATGGCAAAATACTAAAACTAAAGTATTAGGACTTTGGGTAAAAATGTGTATATATACCTATTAAGAGCTTCAAATTTCAAAAAACACACCAAAGAATTCTATTGAGTTATCGATAGCTCTTTCACCATTTTCCCTCTTTTGCCACTACCATTTTTTGTTTACAAAATAAAAAATATAATGGCAAAATACTAAAATTATATAAAAAAATTAATGGCAAAATACTAAAGTATTAGGACTTTGGGTAAAAATGTGTATATATACCTATTAAGAGCTTCAAATTTCAAAAAACACACCAAAGAATTCTATTGAGTTATCGATAGCTCTTTCACCATTAATTTTCCCTCTTTTTGCTTGATGCATTTTCAAGCCACTTCTCCCTTTCTTTTATGTCCCTTCAAAATTAAGAGTGTTTTAAAAACCATAGTCCCTTTTAAGGTATAATGTCCCTTCAGAATCAAAAATAGCCTTAAGAGGATGGTCCCTCCAACAATTTATGTCCCTTCGATAATTTATTTTGATGAGTATGTTTTCCTTTGATTTTGGAGAAGTTGGAGTTTAGAATGGTGGTATCACCATAAATGAGTGGTCGCAATACTCTAAAAGAGTTGTCACAGTAACATAATAGAGTGATTTTACAATTAAATTCGAGTTGTCATAACAGTCATATTTGAAGGTGTAATTCTCGTACGGTTTTCTACAATATAGTAGTTAATCAAACGATGAATTTTGTTTTATACTAAAATCGGCGCGGTTGATTATCTGTATTTTGAACAACGTCGCGAAACATTTAAGAAGAGTGATCTAATCGTAAATCAACCCGATAACTTCTTCGGCAGTATTCAAGGTATTCTTTATCAAAATATACTTTAAAAATCCAAATATAACATCTTAAAAATCCAAAAACCAACATACACTATCTATGGTTTCAATGCCTTCTCTTTGTGCTTTAATTGACTTTAGCGGTCGGGACTCGGGATGTTTGCAAATACTCCTACTTCCATCTCATATGTTCTTGCTGGACACAAACCTACGTTATGATCACCACAAATCAGAAGCAAATAGCATCAATAATTACATTGTTAAGTCACAAACATTATGATCCGGTCCAAGGAAATAGTGGGTTGCAGATAATGCAGCAGCAGGCGCACAAAGTGACCACCACAACACAAACAAGTTCGAGTAGTGTCTGACACACGGCAGCAAGACAAGTGCTATGGAGTGGCCCAGCAAAAATTGATCACACCCTTTAATTTCTTGGCATCTTGTAGAAGATGGTGGGCTATCCTCATTTTTTTTAATGTATATTAATATCAAAATATCTTTAGGTTTAATGATTATCTTTGAGTTAATAAAATCTATTTATTTTAAAATTAACGTTTCCTTTTACAAAAATATAAATATTTACGTTAGTGATTAAATTTAAATAATACAAGGAATATTTCTTTTTACAAAACCTACAAGTAAAGAAGTAATTCATTACTTTACCAAAAAAAATGTAATTCATTCTGTCTCAATTAGAATAAGTAAAATATCCAAGTTTATGTTGATAAAAATAATTAATTGAATGATATTTTAATAACTACATAATCAAATATAAGTAAAAAATAATTAATTGAATGATATTCTTATAAAGGTATCATTTAAATATATTAACATTATTTAAGATATATTTATAGAGTTTAATTGCGATAAACTGTCGGTATAAATTTTCTTACATTGTTTTTTTAAAGGAAATTTTCTTACATTGTTTGCAAATCATGATCAATGTGTCAAAAATAAATTAAATGTTAACATGATTGGCAATTAAGAGAGCACTTGTGGTTCCTTTCCGTCAAATGTGATGAACTTGAACATTCCAATCCAACGCCAAAAGGTTGGGAATACACGTAACCAAAATGGGAATCACCAATACCATCCAATAATGCAATTTTCTATGACTATGTCAATCAAGAGTTGAGTCAAAAAATAATTTTATAATATCATACTACCTCCGTCCCTAATTATAGGGCCCTTTTGAAAAAATAACGGGAATTAAGATAGTGGATATTTGTATTAAATATGTTTGTAATTACTATAGTTTTTACAATTTTATCCTTTAAGAGAGAGGGTTGGTTTATGTTTTCAACATGTTATTTATAGCTGATTGAAGAAAAAGATGTATAATAAATAAGGGCATGTATGTAAAGAAATAATTAATGTAGTTGAAAATAGCAAAGGGATCTTATAAAAAGGGACAAAAAATTTTCTCAAAAGGGTCTTATAATTAGGGACGGAGGTAGTAGTTATTTATCTAAACTTTAGTTATATATATATATATATATATATATATATATATATATATATATATATATATATATATAATATTGTTGGTGTATCAAGTGTCAGTAAGTTTCCTTAAAAAAAAAAAGGGAGTAAACCCTATATTAGATGAAGAATGTAAGTGAGAAGTCATTTATATACCGAAGGTCCTAAAGTATTGAGTTAAGATATGATCTAATTCCATTTATGTAAGATGGACTCTATGTCATCTATCATGGTCTCTTGTTGGCTAAAGAGATAGGTAGCGATGATCTAATTTGCTATTCTTATTCTTTACATGGTATTAACATCATCAAAGCCCCCTCCATGAAATTTTATAAAAGACTTAATTCGGTAGAAAAATATCTCAGTTATCTATAGACATGACAACAAATCTCATACCCACGGATACTCATATGAACCAAACTCGATTTGACGGGTTTTCCCCGCTTTGACTGAGTTTGGGTATGGGTTTGAGTTTTCCTCGATTTTAAAACGCGTGTACGGGACGAGCAACAGGGATATATGTACCCATGCCGAACCCATACCCAAACCCGTCCCAAATATAGAAAATTAATTTATCACCCCTTTTATATAAATAGAAACCCAAACCCTATATCATTTCACTCACACAGTCAGAGTATTAGTCTTTCAGATGACCCTCAATTATCATAGTTCTCTCTTTTCTCCTTCCATATATATCACACTCTTGGCCTCTCTCTTCTCCTTCACCATAATCATCGATCACCATCATCTATTTACTGGACAATGCATTACAAAATTGCACTCGGGGCTGAAAAATACTTTTATTAAAAAAATTTATCCATTTCGGGGATACCCGAACCCGTCGGGTACGAGCATGGGATTCGATTTCTCATCCCCGTTGGATATGGGTAGGGTAACAGGTAAATGTATGGGCTCGTCCCCATCCCACCCCATTACCATGCCTAGTTATGTATACCCTTCGTGAAAGGAACCAATGTGAAAATTTTATGGCTAAGCTCGATGCTTCTTTCAATCTTGAGCTCCTTCGTCAAGACTCACCTCCGACAGATCTTCTCTTTTTCTTACAGTATGATGCGGCTGGAACCTTCTTTTTGAAATATTAACTCTCTGTTTTTTTTTCTTCTTCCGTTGTTTTGTTTTCTTGTTTTCTTTAGCATTGTAACTAAAACAAATGTGATGACTTCCATATACACTTTAAAAATTAAATACTTTTTTATAAATAAAATTAAATACTTTTTTACTTGAAACAAAATAAGAACTTACATTACTCAAATAATTTCCAAATCTTACTCTAAGATAAAAAGCCTGATCTAGGACAAACATTCAATCAAAGATAATAGGAGTATTTAAGTAGGGTTGAATTATTGCAATTGGTACCACGGTGAATTTGACGGAATAAAGATTAGTCATTCTAATTTTTCAAATGCTGTATTTTTTAACTTTTGCATAATCACCTTAACTGAACACTACCAAAAAAAAAACACCTTAACTGAAGCACATTTGAGTAAATTCATTATAATATCAAAAATGCATATCGGTTTGTTTGGGTAAACAACTTACTTGCGGTTTGTAGTACAAACACTTACCATAATAAGTGTACATAAACTTATTATAATAAGTGCTTATATATATAAACTTACATAAACTAATTTTATAAAAATAAAATAAAGTTAAATTGTATTTGTATATGTAATAAGACTGTTTGTGTAAACTATATTGGATAACTTACAAAAATAGGCCAAAAAAAAGTTTGTGAAATTTTTTATAACTAATTTTATAATTTCTCTCAGACAATTACCTTAAATTTAAGTTGGTAGATAAATTCAAATAAACCAATTTAATAAGCAGGTGTAGACATCGGTTAAGGAAGCAAAACAAGTAAGTTTTTTTTTTTGTCAAGTAGCCTAATGGTTAGAATTCACCCTTTTTCAAGGTGAATAAGTGGGGTGTCCAGGGTTCCAACCCCGATCCCTCCATATAATAACGCATGTCCCTGCCAACAAGTAAGTTTTTATTAAAAAGTAATGTAATTATATGACTCCAGTAAAAATAAAAACTTATATTTTCAAAGCAAAATTTTTATTTGAGGATTCCTTAACCGGTGTCCCAGAACAGTTAGCAAGACCGGTTTAATAAACCTCTACCGATTTCATGAGGTATTGTAGAAAGAGTGTTTATACATAGACACACATATGTGACATACACCCCTTAAACCCCTACACATAAATGCAACATGTGGCAATGTGGATCCAAAATAACTACATATCATTTGTTGCACATTACCAAAATACCCTCCCACATAAGGTGTGTACAAAAGTGGTATGAAAAAAGGGTGTCTATCTATATTTGTCCTATTAGAAATAGATTGTGAAGGACAATAATTTAAACCTGGACCAGGGTGCTGCCCTGCAGAAGAGGACCAACAAGACCTTGTCGGTAGTTCTGCAAGACAAATTCACCACTCATTCAGTCATTCTCATTCTCAGTGCAATACAACCATCATCCCTATACCCCCCTCCCCCTATTCACTTCTACTAGTTCTACACTTTGTTTTCACTTTTCATTTCATGGGTCTTGATGGGTGCTAGGGAACAACAAGGCCTTCTATTCTATACTAGGCCCTCTCTATTTCCCCATAATAAAACCAAAATTATCAACACTAACATTTCACTTGTCTTTCCTTAATCAAAACAACATTACCCTTTCCAGATACCCTCTATCTACCCTTATCCTCCCTTGTGTCTCCCAATGTCAATCTAACTGGTACAATTAAAATTTCTTTATAGTTTAATCTAATCTAATCTACCTACGGAGGTGAGTCTTATTTCTTTTTACTTTTACTTAGATTAGATTAGATTTCCACCATATTTTTTGTACTATATATTCTCTACTTCCCCTTTTTCCTAAAATTATTTCCCATAAAAAATAATAATCAGAACAATATTCCCATTAGTGGTCCTATATAAACAGTTAAAGCACTTCCTTAGATTTCTGAGAATAGGATTGATTAGTGAAATTCGGTTGGTGGGATTATCATTTATCAGGATAATCACACATTAAAGAATAATAGTATCTTACTATCTTTGCTACTGCTAGTAATCATATATATCTTCTTTGTTTAGTAGCTTATATTCCTGGAGTATTGGATGGGGATGAATTAGGGTTTAGCATCCACAACCATAATTAAACCACAAAAATATGCAGATTATATAGTTTAAGAGAGATATATATTATTCTAATATAGATCTCAAACACACAGAAAGGTTAATTAGGTCTTTGTTAATGGAAACAAAGATGTCACAAACAACTTTAGGTTACAATAGAGATTCTTCTTCTTCTTCACCAACTCCACCACCACCTCAAGTTCACACATTAGTCTTCAATAACCCACCTCAAAATTCACACCCTAACCATACTACTACTACTACTACTAATCTTTATCCACCACCACATCTTGCACCTTCTTCTCAAAGACCTGCCATAGATCCAGATCTAACGGCTGCAACAACAACAACAACAAACACTTCTACAATAACAACACAACCTCAGCCACCACAAATAACATCAACAACAACAACAACAAAAATATGTTACCGAGAATGTCTGAGAAACCACGCGGCAAGCATGGGAAGCCACGTGGTAGATGGATGTGGTGAATTCATGCCAAGCGGTGAAGAAGGTACCCCACAATATTTCAAATGTGCTGCTTGTGATTGTCACCGTAATTTCCATCGAAAACATATCCAACAACAACATAGTATTCCTCAACAACATGTTCAGCATGTTCCTAATTATCATCATAGCAACAACAACGGTCACCTTAATCTTCCAACACCATCTTCGTCATCTCAAAGAGTTTCACAACCTAGTTCTGGACAGGTTCCACCGTCCATGATGATGACTTTTGGATCAGTTCCAGCTGAATCATCAAGTGAAGATCTCAACATGTTTGGTGCACAATTTTCCATACAAACGCCGCAGCAACCGGTTTTGAAGAAGAGGGTACGGACGAAATTCTCACAGCAACAAAAAGATAGGATGATGGAGTTTGCTGAAAAGATTGGGTGGAAGATTCAGAAACATGATGAACAAGAAGTGCAACAGTTTTGTTCTCAAGTTGGTATCAAGAGACAGGTTTTTAAAGTTTTTATGCATAATAACAAACAAGCTATGAAGAAACAGCAAATGTAAGCTTAGTTATAATAAACTAATTTCATTATTATTTTTTTCAAAAAAGCTTAGAGGCGAAACTCGCATACACTTGGTGCTTAAAAGTGGATGATTGCAGGTTCAAACTCGCACTCTAGTATTAGAGTTTTGGTTAAGACAATTGATTTGATATTTTTCCATGTTGTTTGAATAGAAATAAGGGAAAAATAAAGATTTAAAATGAGGACAAATTTTATTTATTCATAAAAGTTGTACTATTATGTTGTTTGTTACTGTAGTATATAAGCTGACTTAGGCTTAGGGTAGCTAGTAACAATATTTCATGCGTAATCCATCATTGAGGACCCTTTTGCTATTTTAATAATGGAAATTGGAAGCCTCGTTTCTTGAGCCTATTGGGTTTCTATGGTAATCAATGTTAAAGGAAATAGGATCCCACCACAATTTTGTCCTTCCATATAGGACAGATACCGACAAATGATTTAGGAGACAATACCCGTTCTTTTCTCAAATTCAATTAAAGTTTATAGTAGTGTGCATGTTTTCTATCTGAACAAATTAGCCATGTGAAAATAACAAATGATTACAGATGAATAAGGAGGAGAATAAGTGGTTGAGGATACAAATAATTTCATTTTTCAGACTCATCATATTTACTTGCCTGTTTACACCACGCAGATGGTGAAAGTAAATTGTTTTTTGTCATTTTGCCCAAGAAAGTGATGAGATCTGATGAGTAGTCATGATGATTAATTGATGAATGATTCACATGAAGTAATAAGCTGAATCAGTATCTAATCTTGAAGATTAATAATGTACTACTAGCTAACATTTAAATATATATGTACTCTTTCTGTCCTATATATTAAAAAAAAGTTGAATCAATAAAAATTGATGTATGTTGACCAAATCTCGGAGGTTATAGTTCATTAATTAGTTTATGATAAAATTGAGGGAAGGGTGGGCGGAAAATTCCGTGGACAAGGTATATATGAAAGTCGTTGAAGGATGGTAGACTAGGGGCTAGGGATTTGTAACTAGTGCATGTGGCACTAGTTAACATTTTCCTTTTAATTTAACTTTACAAAGAAAATGGAGGTGGAGAGCAATTGCGGAATGTTTGACCTTGTGGTATGTCACCAAAGTGCTACCCATGGTAGTTAGATCTGTTCCTCTCTCGAGGGAAGACGCCCTTGGGTTAATCAACATTAGCTAGTTGGCTGCGAGATGTTTCTCTAGTAGGAAAGCTTGTTGTTTAGGCTTTGGGATGATTCTCTCAAAGCCTTATGGTTGTTGAAATGGGTTGACAACCTCGTTCTAGTTGGATGTTTGGGTTAGGGATCTTGCCTTGAGAGATCGCTTTCCTAGGTTGTTTGTTGTTTCAAATAAACAGGAGACAGTTGTGAGAAATTTTGATAAGTGGATTGGCGACAAATCGGTTTCAGAGTTTACGCAGAGGAGAGTTCTCCTTGCTTTGGAACACGAGTTGGTCTTTGGTTATTATGGTTGGCGTGGTTTCTATATCGGTAGAGGAGGACAAATGGTCTTCGGTGAATGATCCCCCGGGTATCTATATTGGTAAACTTTTATTTATTTGTCCCTCGTAGCTTCCTGACCTCCGGTTGAGTTCCTTTTACGCGAGGAAATCTAGATCTTGTCTTGCGTTTGGAAGAGTTTGGGTCCAAACTAAGGTCATTGTTTTCTCTTAACAACAACTTTTTGATAGGGGCTCTTACTCGCCATCTCTTTGTTACTTGTGATTTCTCGATTGTCTTCATATGGTTCGAGTGGGATGTGAGAGAGCCATAGTTTGATATTTCATGGTGTGTATAGTCGAGAAGTTGCAAAATGATGGTTATTTTCTCTAATAAGGTTGCGACAATTAGGCAAATGACCGAGTCTATTAATTCTTCTCTTGAAAATGGTTTTTAGTTAAGTCCTCAAAATGGACATAAAACCCTATCTTTGTCTATTGATATTCTCCTTAGTTGGCCTGTTGATTTTTTTGTTGGAGTTGTTCTTTCTCTTATATGTTGGATTGTCTTCTCTGGACATAGATTTTGCTTTTGTATTGTTCTTGAGTGTGAACTTTTGGACTCATTTGGATGGGATTTTTGCCCTTGTCACGCCCTTGTTAGAGTATATATCTTGTATTGTATTTTATTATATTTGTTTTTCCATTTAAAAAAAAAAGTTTATCATAAACTTTCATGTACCGTTTATCGTCAAAATGACCTGTTTATGTACACTTCTTGAATCTATCAATTTTAACAAAAACTAGAGAAAACAAACAAACTAAATTTTGAGACACGTATATCTATTTTTTTTCATATTTATTTATATCAAATTGACATCGACTAAATTTAGTTTGTTATGAGATTCGGCACTGGCCGTAAGTTCACAAGAATTTCTGGTAAAAAAAAAAATGCTATGCTTGGCTTCCTTTTTTTTTTGACCGAAACAAAATTAACTATTATCATTAATCAACTATTGTTCAATACAAGAATGATAAGAATCAAAAATACGGTGACTAGCCCAAGAACAGGCCGCCCTAGCTAAAGTATGAGCAATCATGTTCGCTTGTCTCCTAATAAACTTCACCTCGAAGTTGGAATGTAAAGCTAACTGATAAATAATACTAGAAACAATAGCACAAAATTCTGAATCACCATGACCCCGAGACGATAGAGCATGCACTAGAGTAGATGAGTCGGACTCGAAGACAACTCGGTCCCATCTGTTTGCATCAGCAAAGTGAAGGGCCTCGAGTAAGGCTACTGCCTCCCCCTCCAAAACTGTCATATTTGCCTGCTGCCATTTCGTTTGAGCCCGAATAAATTACCCGCGAGAGTCTCTAACACAACACGCAAAAGTTGTAATATGGTTACGGTCATGGAACGCGGCATCCACATTGCACTTCAACCACGTCTCGCTCGGTTTCTCCCAAACTGAGTTGTTGCCTTGCACTCTATTATGCCCGTGTTGTACAACCGGTAGTGAGGGCTGTTTATGAACCTCTTGCCATTGCTGCCATGCATCTAGTGCCATCCTCCCAATGCTCGTTGATGTATGATGAGCGTCATTCCAAATGACATCATTACGTGCAGCCCAAATCTGCCAAAGAAGTAAAGCCACCCGACCAGCAATGTCTCGGCTTTCTGAGCGACATATATCAAAAACAAAATCTGCCAAATTGCTCATAGTTCTAACTCGCGATTGCAGCACAGTCGAAAGTCCTGCCCAATACCAACTCTCACGTGCCACCGTACAACCCACAAAAGCATGCCAATCATCCTCAACAGCCGTATCACACCAGGGACAAATCACCTCACATTGTACATGTCGTGATTGTAATCGGAGACGCGTCGGAACACATCCCCTGCAAATCCTCCATAACAAATTACGAGCTTTATGAGGGGAATTCACCTTCCAAATTCTTTGCCACTCTCCTTCAACATGGAATCGATTAGTATGTAGCAACTCCATCATAGCTAGTTTATAACCAGTCTTGACAGTATACCTCCCGTTACGTTCCATCATCCACGATATTCTATCATTATGAACTTCTGCAAACAGTGGTGTATCGAGAATAGCTTGCACCATATCATCTGGGAATAAAGATTCAATCTTATCGACATCCCAAACTCGATCATTGTCAGCTATCAAATCAGACACACTCAAGCTATGCACACCTTGGCTTTGTGGGGATTGAATCCAGCTACCTTGAACACCTCGAACCCATGGATCATTCATCACGCTGACCTGGTGCCCATTTCCAACTGTCTACCTACATCCATGTAAAAGTATCTGACGCGAATTCCAAATACTCCGCCAAGCAAAGCTCGGGTTATTACCGAGTTTAGCACCCAAAAATGAAGAACGGGGAAAATACCTCGATTTAAAAACTCTAGCAACCAGAGATTCAGGTTTAGACAGAAAGCTCCATCCTTGCTTAGCTACCATAGCGATATTAAAAGCTTTGAAATTCCTAAACCCCATTCCACCAAACTCTTTGGGGCATGTCATACGTTCCCATGCCATCCATTTAATCCCTTGGTTGTTACTCCTTCCTCCCCACCAAAACGCATTGATCATCTTCTCAATATCATCTATCACTGAACTCGGCAGAAGATAAATACTCATTATGTATGAAGGAATAGATTGTAAAACAGACTTGATCATAACCTCCTTACCCGCCTTTGATAATGCTCGTCCCCTCCACGCATTTATTCGTTTCTATGCTTGGCTTCCTGAATTGCTAATATATTGTGCTCAATATTGACCCTCGCGCGATCTAGTTTCTTTCTATCGGTATATTAATGTACAATTAAATTAAATGGTGTATTCCAGCAAAAGTTAATATTTTTTTTTCTTCCAAAAAACAAAAAATAACCAATTTATTGTAACAATATCAAATCACAAAATTTTGTCCGTGTCTATAGCATAGATGATCATGGACTCAAATTCAGGGTTATAGAGTATGGACCACCAACAAAGCGCAGAAAGAGATTAAAAGTGAAGGCGTGGGGTTTTACCTTTTACCTTTATTAAACCATGCACCTTTTGAATGATCATGCTCTTTCTAATACAAGAAAGAAACAAAGCTAAGCATGTTAAGAAAGGGCATCAACTGCTCAACTAATTCATTTTACACTATATAACTACAAAATGTTATGCATACATAGGTTTGTGATAATACAAAATCCCTATAACATTAAATGGAACAATGTTATATATCTATCCGAAACAAGTGCACTCATAACATGCATGTTTGGATTCACAGTGAGTTTAATGATATAAAACATTGTGTCATTATGGTTTCACCAAACTTATCGTCAATAAAAACAAAGATTATGCGTTCTGAATTTTATTCCCTCAATAACTTTGCTAACAACTAAATACTAACCTTTGTCATTCATAAAAAAAATAAAAAAAAAACAAAAAAAAAAACTAAAGAGCTAAAACCTATAGGAAAATTATATATAATAGTGAGGAAAATTATATATAATAGTGATAATAGTGAGGTTCTTATGGTTCTGGGGTATTCCTCATCTTAGCTCCAAGATTTCCTGTGGCTTCTGAAGCCTTCTCCTTTGCAGCCTCATATTTAGCCTTGGCTTCTTCGCTCGTTGAATCCCTTGCCGACATGTAAGCTTCACCCACTTCACGTTTAGCTTGGTCGAAAGTTTCGTCCACTTTGTCTCCTCCACATCCCATCTTATCTTTGACATTTTGAGCCATATTTGAAGCCTTGTCTGAAGCTGTGTTTAGTTTTTGCTTAGCATCCTCGTAGGTTTCGGTCACTTTTCCTGTTGGCATTCGGATGATTTCATCACCTCCAATTCCATTATAAGCCTCGGATGTTTTTTCCCTTCCATATGACGTGGCTCCTGAAATTGCTTCCTTGGTATCCGTAGCCTTCTGCGAAGCATACTCAGAAGCTCCTGTACATACAAACAAATTAAAGCAATTGCATTACTTGAGTTAGATACAAAATGTAAAATTTGTGAGTGATTTTCAAGCATAATTATAGATGGCCTAAGATCAAGCATGAAACATAGAAATAGAAGAGAGGAAGACTCCCTGCACCGAGTCTCGGGCACTACCTAGCAGGGCCATTCCAATAAAATTGGAGGCTCGGTTCTAATATTAAAAATGGCCCCTAATAAAAATAATTAATGATAATTTAAACAATTGCAAATTAACAATAAGCATTATTTTGATTTTAATTTGTTTTGTTGAATTTTTGTTGTTGATAGATGTGTGTTTGACCTAACTTGTCCATTTACTCTTTATTTTTGTCAAATAATAAGTGTTTGATTTAGACCTACATAACAAAAGAAAATATTATCTTACATCCCAACAATTATACTCATACCCCTACAAATAATTGAGGCCCCGTAAATTGGAGACTCAGCTCCGTAGAGCTCCTTGCACATGCCAAGGAACGGCTTTGCTACCTAGGGCCCTAATCACCACAGTATGTGCGCAAGTGCTGCACTGAGCACTTGGCGCCCTGTCCTATGCGTGTTCAAAACTCTGGGGAGCCACCTGGGCACCAAGTGTCCTGGACTGCTGTTTTCTTCTTCAGAAACAATTCTCTCATTGTTTTGGGCTTCAATGTGTTACATGTTTGAAAAAGATGTTTTGTTACAGAGATAGTCTTAGGTGGTCACATGACCAAAAAAATTGATTTGGTCACTAGACATCAAAGCATTGTCAATTTCTTTCTTCTTCTTTTTTTAGTTTTTTTTCTCTCTCTCATTGTTGTGGGGTGTCATTCATTGATTGGATGTGACCAAATTCATATTCTTGGTCCAAGACCACCCAAGAATTTTCCTTTGTTACATGTTTAAGATATAACAGTCGTTGAATAAAAACATATTTCTTTTGTTACAATGTTCATGTGATTTGTTTTATTTCCGAAGTTAAAAGTTGTCTCTTGCTCAATAGAAAGTGCAACAAACAAACGAGAAAACCCACAAAGTCTGAGCATCGTTCTCAACCATTTCCTTTTCATTCTCAAACATTTTTTTCCTTCTTTTATGCAAATTGAATGCAATAAATCTCCTTCAAAATACTTTAGAATCATTGAAGTGAATTATACATTAACAAAAATATCGATCAACGATATTTTACAGAAAAAAATTCTTAAGAGAAAAGAAAAAATGATTTCAAAATAGTTTAACACATAAAAGTACGAAATTCACATTCTTTAACATAAAAGTACAAAATTCACATAAAAGAAAAAAATGATCTATTGGTCTGTTAGTTATTTTTTAACATAAATAGTTCAAAACAATTAAACCTTGTATTCAAACCTACATCTACATAAATCACAACAACTAACCAAACAATACATTGAATCAAAATAATTTTGTTAATGTCATTTAACTTTTGCAACATTGCAAACATGTTTCGAAAATTCTCTCACAAAAAATTATGTGGTGCATGAATGAGTATATATAACATCAGTAATGGCAAAGAATGTACCGGATGCTGCAGATTTCATTGTGTCTGTGGCCCTTGAAGCAGCATCTTCAGCTTTATACTTCATGTTTTGGGTGCAATCATCATTTTCTAACCCCAAACTTCTGCAACAATAATTGCAAACACACATTTAAGGTTCGGACTAATATATATATGCACAAGACCTGCTAAAATCTTCCATCAACCCCTAATTCGTAAGTGTGACACACTTCGATTTAGAGACCAATTTAATAATTTGTTTGGAAAATTGGTCTCAAAATAGAAATTTTTTAGTGCCCAACATTTGTACCCACTTTTTTAGTACCCACTTTTATTTTTCATATTATCTAATTCCAAGTTGTTTATATGGATTAACCAATTGATTTACTTACAAAGACTGATCTCTTCAAATATGAAGATTAGGCATTGTGAATGGTCAATTAGAATTTGGATTCGGTCTAAATTAACTCCTACAAAATCGATTTGTAGCGTGAGGAATGTCTCACTCTTATAAACTCATTTTTTAAACTTTATCTCAACCAATATGATACTCATGAGACTAACATATCTCCATTCAGAGACTCCAATTTCTGTCGGTTAATTAATCAATGGTTACAAAATTGGAACCACTGTCCATAACCAATATAAAATTGGGACCAAAGCATTATAAAAGTTTGGATAATTATCGTGTGCCACAAATCAAAATCATTTAGTCGTGCACACACAAAAATACACATTATAAAATTGATTGATTCATTTCTACAATTTTTTATTTGTGCTAAATAATTTAGATTTGTGGTTGTGACCATACTCAAATATACTTTGGCTGACTAAACAATGAAAAAACCATATATATATCATAGATTGTAGAGGTCAAATCTAATGAGATTAGATTGGATGCCGAAAAGAGAAGAAAAGTGTAGTTACTATATATTGATGAAAAGAGAGAAGATTACTGGGAAATTTCTGCGGCAAACTGCTTGGCAACATCATCAATGGCATTGGTCTCTTCTTCAGCTTTATGCCTCATGTTTTGAGTGGCATCATCATTTTCCAACCCCAAACTTCTGCAACAATAATTGCAAACACACATTTAAGGTTTGGCCTAATATATATACACAAGAACTGTTAAAATCTCCCATGAATCCCCAAGAGACCAATTTAACAACTTGTTTGGTAAATTGGTCACTAAATAAAGAATTTTAAGTAGTAGACATATGTGTATAGTATACACATGCATGATTCTTAATTTCTTAAATTCTAATTTCCAGGAGAGTAGCTAGCACACTCCCCCACTTTTACTTTCCTTATTATCTTATGAATTGTCTATTAGAATTTGAATTGGATCTAAACTAACTCCTACAAAGATCGATTTGTAGATTGAGGTTTACAAAAACATTTAGCACTATATACTTACGTAAAAAAATGTTACAACCAAAAGACATATACGGGTATTGTCGCAACCACAAATCTAAATCTAAATCTGCAGATTTCTGCAGATCTTTGGCCTGGAAATGCCAAAAATTTCCTTAAAAAAAAAAAGTGTAGGTATATATTAATGGAAAGAGAGAATATATTACTGGAAGATTTCTGCAGCAAACTGTTTGACATCCTCATCTTTGGCATTGGTCTCTTCTTCAGCAACATCCTCAACCCAAGACTTACACATCACCACATACACTGCAAAACACACCACCAACAACCAAAGCTTTATCTTCGCCATTTTTTTTTTTTCTGTCTATTTTCCCTTCTCTTTGTTGAAGTAATAAAGTATTATTGTATGTGTAAAATAAAATGAAGAATGGAAAATAATGGAACAGTGCAGCATGAAAGAATGTCCACGTGGTGTTTCAAAAGAAACGTGGCTAAATTTAGAAGGTTAAAAGAGGGTGTTGGACATGCACGTGTTAAAAGAGGGTGAAGTTCTGTGAGGGGTGGACCCGCATGACCCTCTTCACGACCAATCTTGATTGTTGAAACGGGTTTTCCTCTACCTTAACTCCTGTTTAAACGGGTAAATATATATGTGTGTGCAATTTCTTATATGTTGAATTCAGGTTGAACTTTTAAGATACTCCCTCCGTCTCACAATAATTGTCTCTTTAGCATTTTTTCTTTTTCTCAAAATAATTGTCACTTTAGAATACCAATGCAGCATTTATTAGTTTTTTCCATTATTATACCCTCATTTATTGAATTTCATTCAACTTAACTACTCCACTAACTACAATTAATAAGGGTATTTTAGTAAATGATATTAATTTTACCATTGAAATCAACACAATTAATCATTTCCTTAATAATCGTGCACAAACCTTAAACGACTATAATTTAGAGACGGAGGGAGTATAAAGCACATACAAATATAACGGAGAAGAACATTTCCAGCATATAGTAACTACGCTGAATTCAGTTAAAAATAATTTGTCCCACATTTTGTATATGCCCCCCTTTTTTTTTTTTCAAACCCGACCTTACATATATTGTATATTATCCAAACAAATTGAGCTAAGCTCACGAAAACATATATGCCACGTTTAAACAACAACAATAATCTCCTTTAAGAATAATTTGATTTGATTTGATAGACCTTCTTTTTTTGGAGAGAGAATTTGATATACCTTCTTGTAATTGATACTTTTATTATAACAAAATGATATAAACATTTTTCTTAAAAAAAATTATAATCTCCTCTAATAATAATAATTATAATTCGTCTCCTAACTTAATTTTAGGTAACACTTCCGTCATTTATCTTTTTTTGTCCAAATTTAATCATTTATGATATAATTAGGTAAGCCTTTCGTCTTTTATCTTTTTCTAACTTAGTCTTTGTGTTATAAAATGTCAACATTGTTATCTTTTTTTATCAGAACAAAATCAAAAAAATTATAAAAAAAAAACAACTTATAAAAAATCATCAAACTCAAAAAGAAACTCAAATCTCCATCATACAAACATATAAACCCAAATTTCATTGAAATTAAGGGCCCGTTTGTTACGGATTAAAATAAAAGTGATTTTGACATAAAATAATTTAGAGATTATTTTTTAGAGATTTTATGAAAAATCAAAATCTACTTTGCGTTTGTTTACCGTAATAAAAATCACTTTTTTTTAAAATAATTTAGTTTGTTTGGATACAGCTATATAAAAGCGATTTTTTTTTGTTACAAAATTAGTTCAATCTTTAAATTCATATTTTCTCTCTCCTCTAAAAAAAAATCTATTTTTTGAGAATCTGCTCTCAACAACTTCTCATTTGAAGTTGTTTTTGGATTTTTTTTTAGATTCTAATTTTTTTAAAAATCTGTAACAAACGGATGCAATATTCTTAAAAGTGATTATTTTTTTAAAAAAAGTGATTTTTTCCTAAAAAAAAGCTATAACAAACAGGCTCTAAAAATCACATAAAAAAGATAACAATGTTGACATTTTATAACATAAAAGACTAAATCAAAAAAAAAGACAAAGATAAATGACGAAAGTGTTATCTAATTATAACATAAAGATTAAATTAGGACAAAAAAATAAAGGACGAAAGTGTTATATAAATTAAGTTAAGGGATAAATTGTGTAATTTTACCTGATATACGTAACAATATATAAAGAGATACACCCTTTCGGATTGGATTTTTTCTTCCATTTGTACCCCTTATTTACGTTATTTTATCATTTTTATAATAATATTTAGATTATCAATAAAAAATAATCAAATCTCATTAAAATAGTAACAATCGACAATAATATAAACAATCTCACAATAATACATGTACTATTATAAACTATTAAAAAAAACTTATATTTTGGTGTAACATTTGTTTTTCTTCTAATTTTAACATTGACTTAATTATTATTTTTTTATCATTCCTTGCAAATAAAAGCAAAAGGACATTTGTCAAAAAAAAGCAAAAGGACAAACACGTAGGCCAGTAAATAATACTATAATAATTAGATGAGTGTGGAACTCTATTTTTTAATTTTTTGAGAGGATGTGTGTTGAACTTCTTTACAGTAGATAAAAGTTAAATCATAATTTATGCTATCACACAAACATTATAACCGTAAAAAACAACAGTGAATTCACAATAATTACGTACTATGAAAAAACGAGTCTGTTAAAGTTAACAAACAATATATTCTTTCCATAAAATATATTTTTAAAAAAACAAACTATTTTTCTAGCGAAAAATAAACGATCATTCACATATCCCATCCATGTAGATTCTTATTGGAATTTAACAAAACTGAAATTCAAAACAAAATGCAAGTTTAAGTTACAACTGTGAGCATTTTTATATATTTGATTTAATAGACAGGGTAAATTGATTTCTACGCTCTCAAGACCTGGCTTCTTGCTCCATATAGCACGAAAAGAACAGGTTCTGCTGGAATGCTACCTCCATTTAATTAAAGCCTACTTCCATTTAATTAAAGCCTCCAATGCTAGTAATTAATAAAGCTAAAACTTGCTATCTATGTGGCTCATAAAATGCATCTCGGCAATGTTTTAAAAAGAATATGCTTTCATGGGCCACGTAAAAGTTGTTACATTTGATCAGGCAGGGAGGCCGCCTTCAGCTGCCAGTTTTAACCGCTGATGATGTTCCACCACCTTGTAATCAACAATTTCTCTAAACAACTTAGAATCCAAGGCGCAGTCAGGACGCCCATAGACAGCAGCTTGGACGCTGGCCATGAGTTTGGCTATCTCACGGCCAGAAAACCCCTCTGTTTTCTTGGCAGCCTCTTTCAGCACGTCTTCTGATAAATCTTTTATGGTAATTTTCTGGGGCTGCTTCTTCATAAATAATCCCCCCTTGGAGCCATTACTTTCATCACATAGATACTTGTTCAAATAGAGATTCAATAACTTAAGACGTTCCTCCTCTCCTGGAAGTGGGAATTCAATCACTTCATCAATGCGATCAGTAATTGCACTATCAAGATCTCCTGGTCTGTTTGTCGCAAGCACAAGTACTATGTCTCTAGACTGATCACCAGTTCTGAAAAGCAATGCATTTAGGGCACTTCGTTGAGCTTCACTCATGTGTGAGCTATTACGCCTGAATTGAATCAAAATGATCATTAAAACTTTTAATACAAGAAAATATTATAACTATTATACAACTTACAGTGCCACTTGTTACTACAGATAAGGAGAAAATATTGTAATCCTATTAGGTTTCATATAACAGGGAAAAAAACATACACACACAGACAAAATTCACAAAAGTTGTTGATTTACATTAATTCCATGTAGACGTCTACAATTTTATATTTACATTTCTCACATTTAGATCAACTACTTGGACCAAATAATATTAAAGCAGCGCTACTCAGGATCAATATTAAAACGTTTTAGTGTATTCAAAATGCATTTTAACTGCAAGACTTACTCGCAAAGGAAAGCATCTGCCTCGTCAATAAAAAGCAACAGGCCTCTTTTAGATTTCTTGGCCCAATCAAATATCTCGTGAATTTTGGTAACAGCCTGTGGGCCCAGAGGTGCAACATCTCCTCCAGTCATCATTGCATAATCCAAACCCTTACAGAAAAATTGAAATAGTCAAAGGTAGTTAAAGACAAATTGTACCTCAATTTCTGCAAATAAAGTACTGATAGTGAAACGTGATATGGATTTAGTGCCTCACTTTAAAGGGAAAAGTGGGATAGTCAATGATAAGAAAATCAACGGTTAAGATCTAATTAACTTCTTAGTTTATAATTTATCTACATGCATATGATAACAATCTCATTTATTAATTTTACTATCAATGGCTATAATTACTTGCTTTTTCCTCCAAAATGACTTTTTCACTTTAGAGTAGCCAAGTTCTAAAATAATATATCTAAAGGAAGTCCATGGCTTAATAGCAGAAACAGATAACAAGATAAATCAAATCCATTTGTAGGCAGCAGTGTCAATATAAAACAAAATGTGATCATCATAGTAATTAAGTTTAATCCATTTATTCATATCGCATATTACCAGGAATTCATGCCAACTTGTCGGTACAAACTCAACAGATCATACAAAAGTATTAACAAGTCACACATGTAAATGCTTATCCAACAAAAAAAGTCACATGTAAATCATCACTTTTATTGAAGAAATGTAAATCAGCACTTAGCATAGAAGAACTAATTATCATACCGATTTTCTAGCTATTTCCCTTGCAACCATGGTTTTACCAGTCCCAGGAGGCCCATAAAAAAGCATGTTACGAAACGGTGCCTGATGGGCCTTCGTGTTTGATGTTGCCCGTGCTAAATGCACTATTCTTCTCTGCAATGAGGGATGCAAGATTACATTTCCAAGACCATTTTGAATCCCAACAGACTTTTTTTCCCTGGCCAAGGTACTATAATTTAAAACTTTATTTTTGGCTTGAGACATGATCCTTGATCCCGGAAACTTTGCCATTGATGATTCCCGGATCAATGATGGCTGCCCCAGAATCCGATTAATATATCCCCATGTTACTTTTGCACCTTCTCTGTGGAAATAGAAAGTAAAAAATAAATATTTAAATATTATTTGCAAATGGTGAACAAATCATGACAAAAATATTTCAAAATAAACGAGTTTTAAAGTAGTTTATTGATAACGAACTTGGGTTGGCCTAGTGGTATTGGCTTGGGACCTGGGAGTGTGCTCCTCCTCTCAGGTTCGATTCTCACCGGTGTCAATTTAGGTGGGCTAATTTAGCTTCTTCAAAAAAAAAAAAGTAGTTTATTGATTGAAAAGGGAGGAGGAGGGGGAGGCATCATAGCATGCAAAATCTGTATATTATGTGTACTTTTGTTTTTTAAACATTTTTATGGGGTCTAGGAATGAAAGGGTTGATAATGGGCATGGAAATTGGATTATGAAGTAGCGACAACCTTTTCTGTGGCGTAACATAGAAATTATTATCTTCTTTCCTTACTTAAACTCCTTGATTCGGCACTTGTAGTGACCATAGACATTGTGAATGTTACTGTTGTGTCCCAATACATTTGCTTAGTATTCAACAACACCATAAAACCGCTATTACGCATTCTAGATACAACTATTTTGCAATCAGGCCAACTACTACAAAAGACATTCAATGGAAGTTCATCGACATGATTGTACTTATTAACATAACAAGTGTAATGTTTGGCAGAAGGTAAACACAAAACTTACTGCCAACAGACTTTCAAACTCAGTGATGATGTTACCAAGTTCAAAATGAAATGCACTAAGAGGAAAAGAAACATGTGTACCTCGTCGTATATACTCCTGCAGCTAATGCAGTAGCTCCACCAACAGTCATAAGCAATTTGTCCCTATCGGTCAATAATATCCTTAGACCGCCTGCATTTAGTAGAGAGCGGTGTCATCAATCGCGGAGAATAGCAGTTTGTTCAAATTCTGCTAGGCTAAGGTGTTATTGTGCTACTAGAGCCACCATTTGACAACACTGTACTAAATCACATATCGCATAAAAACAACGGTTTGTTAAAACTATGCTATAGTGCTTTAGCATTGTTATAACTGCTATTTCACGCCTCTAGTATAGAAACAACATTTATACCAACAAATTTGTAGTCTGATATAATTTCCAAATAAAAGTGCAAGCAGCCGTCATCTACTCTCAGTGAAAATAGTTGATACACAACGAGGTTAAAAGCACAAAGTTGATTTATGAGATGAAATAATGAAAGCCAACAACATTTTAACCTTGCAAGCATGTAACAACTAGCAACGCCTAGGCAACGAAAGAAACCAAAACTCAAAAACAAATATGGTTCGTAAGTGGCATGGGAGCTATAATACCAATCAACCACAAGTCCTACTAGTCAAACAATCATGAACTTGACAAATCAAATGATAAGCTTGTACAAAAGCAAGCTTATAAACCCAGGTTGTATTGATTAAATCTTATTTAAAGTCAGAGAATTACCAATTTTAGTAAATATTACCAGCAAGACTTTCCCTATACAAACAGAAGATATGCAACATTACACGTTGATATAATTTCCAGCGATGGAAATTACAGAAGAAATACCAGATATGTAGACGCAAACATGGAAGGACGTGAGTGGTGTCATGAGTTTTGGTTTTACACGTACAACATCACAGTCTATTCTTGTGTATGTGGATATTACTTGGAAAAATATATCAATAGTAATGGCCAATAA
This sequence comes from Medicago sativa, assembly GCF_051527215.1. Lineage (NCBI taxonomy): Eukaryota > Viridiplantae > Streptophyta > Magnoliopsida > Fabales > Fabaceae > Medicago > Medicago sativa. The sequence goes on from NC_140753.1 coordinate 11,253,382, forward strand.
GTTAATAGCATTCCCTCTTATTATGTAATAACCACTTTTACACATAGGAAAAATAATTGAAAAATAACCACTTTAAATTTGAAAAATAATTGAATTGTTAAGAATAAATTTGTACAGAAAAAGGTCCGACCAAAGTTAGTTCCTTAAACTATGGTACGTGATATTAGTTGATGATAATAAATGCTTAGCATACCATTCATTCCATAACCGCTATTTAAATATGGGGATTAAACAAACGCATATTTATAGCAACCGAATCATAATTAATGGGTTTAAGACTTTAAACTGTTTGAGAGTAATTTATGTATATTGAAAATAGGCTACACCAAAAGAACTATGTATCCCCCTTCATTAGTAGTATAGAATGATTAATAGAGACAAACCGGTACACATAATATGATCTTCATATATGAGGCAAAAATAGTTTCTCCAAAGGATGTTTTTATCAGTTGGCATACCTTCAATATGACTAAAAGTAGCATTAATTGAAGCAATCCATTTATCTCTTTCCCCCTGCAGTTTCTCTTTAAGCTCTCTCCTGGTTTGCTCCTCTGTCAATTGCGTAAAAAGGATTCGTTTTTCAGCCTCTGCAATTTCCTTAGTTCTAGCAGTTTCTTTTTCTATTTCCGCTTTCTGTTGCTGAGTCACACGTTTCTTAGCTTGAATCTGTTCTTCGGAATCCTTTCTTGCCTGCTCCTTTCGTACAAAAGACTTCTCTTGCATCTGGACCAACTCAACATTATGTCGCCTTTGATCTTCATGATCTGTCTGCAAATGGAAAATTGTGGATAAGGATAACAATTCTATGTTAAAGATTTTAGTCTTACAATAGAGAAGCTTAATTTGCATAAGGCACCGAACATTCAAAGATTTACCCACAGTTAGATTACTCTATGAAAATTTCACCATAAATCATTTAACTAAGTGTTTTGAACACCCAGAGAAGAAAGTGGATAGATTTCAGGAATTGTCCCCGTAGTTTTTTTTTTTAAGAAGCTAAACTAACCCACTTAAATTGGCACCGAAGAGAATCGAACCTGAGACCTCGAGGAGGAGCACACTCCCAGGCCCCAAGCCAATACCACCAGGCCAACCCAAGTGGGTTGAATTGTCCCCGTAGTTAGACTACTAAAGGAAATTTTCATCATAAATTCAACTACTACAGTGTTTTGAAAGCCAAGAAAAGAAAGGAGATAAATTTCAGCAATTGTCAAGAACCATGGCATTATCTAAGTTCATACTATAGATGTTTCTAAAACAAAATTTAAGGTGGTATGTTTCTATGACAATTAAAAAATAAAAAAAAATAAACCAAAAGAGCAATAAAGAAATGAAAACATAGTTCAGAAACCATATGATAAGATCAAGCTCAGCATGATTTTGCGTATATTTTCTAACTACAATGACATCCAACATTGTTAAAACTATAATGCCTTCTTGCCATGGAAGAACAATGTCTCTAAACTCTAATGTTAATTGAATGTCAGAACTTTCAAAATTCACTTTTTCAATAAAAAGGAGTATATTGCTGTTAATTCAGCCTGCACCTGCATTCTTTTCCTTGCCAATTCATCTTCAAATCGTAACACCTGAGCCTGCCTCTGGTTCTGCTCTTGTATTAGATTTCGTTGTTCTTCAGCCATTTTACGCAACCTATCCTGCAATGAAATAGATTTGGCACAATAAAACAAGATAAAATTTAAAAGCTTTAAACATTGATCATTGTACACTCTATAATTTCCAATATCATCTGATCATTGTCAATTTGTTATTGCACTTATGGCCTAGGGGGAGGATGATGATGATAAATTTAATGATAACAAAATATAAGGATAGCTTGGTTTGAAACAGAAAAATTAGAAAGGAACTAAAAATTTTACAAAGTTGTCGGTGAGAACTACTCTCCCCATTTGCTAGTTTTCCGTTGAATTCTGACCAAACTTTAAACATGACTATACCAAGTCTTTAATTTTAGCTTGAGCTAGTTTCTCACTATGTTGAAAATATTAGTAGTAATTGAACACTATATACACAGTCTTTTGTAGCGCAAATCTTAAGCAAAATAGAAGTGACTATGACCCTGTTTGGATAAGCAAAACTTATTTGCAGCTTTATAAACTATTTCTATAACAAAACATAAAATAAAGTTAAATTGTTTCTGTATTTGCTATCTTGGAGAACTTATATGTAAACAAGACGAAAACAGCTTATGAACAATGTCATAAGTTGTTTCCATAAGTTCTCCACAAAACTTATGTGAGTAGATAAGCACGAGCTCAAATTAGACAAATACAAACAGACCCAAACAATTCACGAGCAACCTATCGTCACCGGCTTAGAAAACAACTTGAAATAATCTTCAACAAATGATGACTTACAATATCTCCTTGAGTCTGAATAAGTTCATAATTAACTTTTTCAGCATCTAACTCAGCAAGACGAGATTGTTCTTGTTTACGCATTAAATCAAACACCTGAAATACAACACCAAAATACATCACAAAACAATAATAATAACCATTTCCAATGCAATAAACAAGCATTATTCGTTGTTTAGATTAGATTATAACAAAAATATGCAAATTAATTTCCAAAAAAAATGATAATTAAAAAACCTTTTTAGCGTGAGGAGAATTATTGATTTCACGGAGAGCTTTAGCAGCTCTTTCTAACGATTCAGGATCAAAACCGGACTTATTAGGTTCTTCCGCCGGCGGCGGTGAATCCGATTTGTTATCAGATGATTGGTCCGTTGGCGGAGGTGAATTGGAAGGTGAAGAAGAGAAAAAGGGGAAACGGAAGAAAGATTCGGAGTAAGCGGGATTGGATTGCGAGGAGATTGAAGCCGCTGCAGCGGCGGTGGCTGCGGCGAGGCATGAGGTTAATTTAGCGGCGGACATTGTTTTGGTATTGGAAATGGAGGTTCAGAGCATGGCGCGAGGTTAAACCCTCGGTTAGGGTTTTAGCGGAAGAAGAAGAAGAGAGAAAAGTAAAAAAGACTTGCTTGAAGAGCAATTCAACTGCTTTGTCGTTTAGAACACGAAAATGGAGTAAAAGCCCATTGGACCCTCTCAAGCATCCACTCTTGACTAGGGGTGTAACGGTTCGGTTTGGATTGGTTTTCAGTCAAAAAAATGTTCGAACCGATGAAACCTTCATCGGTTTGGATTGGTTCGGTTTTCACTATTTTTCAAAAAAGAAACCGAACCAAACTAATCAGTTTGTATAACTGTATTTCATAAAATATTTCATAGAACTTTGTATAACTGTATTTCATATTTTGTTTTTTCATGTTCTCTATTTTTCAAACAACTTTTTATAACTAACCTTATTCAATATTTCATACATATGATCCAAAATTCACTCATCCATCATTCTTCAAAAACAACTTCATCAAACTCAAATATTTCACATGATCCATACGTGCATCAGTCATCAACAAACACAAAAATCAGTTTAGAATTGACTAGTGTTAATCTCTAATATTTTTAAATCTCTAAAGCTTATAAAATTATTTCTGAACCAACAAATAAAAAGTTATGCATACGTGTGTGAAAATTTTCTAGGGATGTACTTTTTATTGAGTAGTATATATATTTTATAGTTTTATTTCAATTTTTATCAATACACATCAGTGACATCACACACGATCAAAATTTTACGCAAATCACAAATTGCTTTCTTTTTTGAATGGCTTTTTATAATCTTTACTAAACAATGACATACAACGTAACATGTATAGATCAATGGCATAGAAAATGAACATGGAAAACAATGAAATATAATGATTATAAATCAATGGTATAAACATGATAAAATTAACCAAGAGATGAACGATCTCAGCGGTGACCGGTGGTGATGAACAATGGGTTCGGTGTGGTTGATGACTAGGGTTTCTTTTTTAGTAGAAATGAAAGAGTCTCACTGATGAGATGAGATGAAGATGAGAGAAAGTCAATGGATTAAAAAGTATTATATGTTTAATTTTGGGCATAACCATAAGTTTATGTGAGGTCGATAATATTAGTAAAATAAGGAGTGTGGTTATCAACGGATTGGTTCATCGGTTTCACGGATCTCAAAATGAAAAACCATGAACCAAACCAAACTAGATCGGTTTTGATTGGTCCGGATCGGTTTCAAACCGAACCAAACAAGATCAGATATTTTTTTGGTTTGGTTCGGTTCGGACTTTCGGTTTTGTTGGTTTTGTCCGAACCACTTACACCCCTACTCTTGACTCTGCTTCCAACGGTAAATGTGGTAAAGATCATAAACATATTTAACCATAAAATTAAATTAGGGGTAAGTTTATTCTTGATTTGTTAACTGTGATAATTTTTTTTTTCAAAAAAAAAAAATTTATTTTATTTTATATTAAACAAAAAATAATGTTAAGCGTGATATAATCTATATACTCAATGTTTTAAGAATTGGATTTTAAGAAGAGAGGAGGAGGAACCCTTATTTATCATTTCTAAATTAAAGAACTTATAGAATATTTTAAAATAGATTAAAAAGGTGATTAAAAATCATTTAGGTTGGTTTTGTGGGGTTTGTTTGAGATCTTGAAATATATTCATCTTCGAGATCACAAGTTCGATTCTACTTGTGTCAATTTGAGTGAGTTAATTTATCTTCTTAAAAAAAAAAAAAAAAAAAAGGTGATTGAAATATTATACGATCAATCACATCATTCTTTCAATCTTTTTCAAAGTCTCTGGTTTATATGGATATAGACTTAGCCTCCAAAATTGATGGATCACTCATGTTTGGCAAATCAGATTATAATTTACTCCTCCGCCACGGTTCTGGAAGCTGGAACCATCAAACGGAATGTGTGTTGTCCGACTGATTGTAAATCTATATCTATATCTGAAGGTGAGAAAAACACAAGAAGGGGGGTTGAATTGTGTTTTGAAAAATTCTTCGTTTCTCCTAAAAACTGAACACACTGATCAGAAGCTAAGTGAGACAGCTTCTGAAGTGATGATCAGAATCTAAATGCAGCGGAATAAAACAGAGAGAGAGAAGAAGAACGACACAAAGCAATTATACTGGTTCCTTCCACAATCCGGAAGTAGTCCAGTCCCCCTTGCACTTCCAAGGAGATTTCACTAAGAGTAATATCTGATTACAATTGCTCAAGCACACAAGCAAGAGACTTCCTTTGCTCAAGCACACAAGCTAGAGACTTCCTTTGCTCAAGAACACAATCAAGAGACTTCCTGCTCAAGCACAACTGCAAGAGACTTCCTAACTAAACAAAATTACACAGAAAATTGTTTAAGGTTGAACACTTGATATACAATCAGAGGTGCTCACAATACAAATCAGATACAGACTCAATGGACTTAAGAATTTCTAAGATATGACTTTGAGACACAGAAATTCTAAGTGAATGCAGAACAATTTCAGCAGAGGTTTGGCACTTGTAAAAATGTTATGAGTCTTTCGTTCAGCGTTCTTGCATTACCAAAACTCTAAGTCTTCACTCCTTTATATAGAGGTGTGAAAGAGACGTTGTGAAATTGCCAGCACACCAAAGAGTCGTTGATGAAGCTTGATCTTTCACCAATGATCTTTTGCCTGATTTGGTTGTTGTCCTATGAAGAACCAATTTGAAATCCATTCCTTATCCAAAGGAACAAATATGCAGGCGAGACCGTATTATGGAGCTGTTTTCTTGTCTTGTAGCGTGGACACAAAACAGAGTAGTGGAGAACGTGGTTGTACAATTCGTACAAAGTACAATGTCAACGCTTTCGTCCAAATTGCAAGCACATGCCTTCAAACACCTTTGAAATGACCGTTGCAATGTTCCACTGATTTTCTGCTGTGTTTTCGAAACCAATAGACAGCTTTTGCAATGTAGATTCTTCAATCTTTGAATGTTTTGCAAATCCAGTTGATCTTCAGCTTCTGGTGAAATGGCTTCTGATGAGGCAGCTTCTGATGAAGCAGCTTCTGCAGCTTCTGATGGTGCAGCTTCTTCAGCTTCTGATGATGTGGCTTCTGGACCTCTTGTCTTCAGAAGCACTATTCTTCAGGAGCAGCTTTTCTTCAAGAGCAGCTTGACTTCAGGAGCGCTTTGCCTTCAGAATCATCTAAGCTTCATTTTCTTTTGCTCTTTATTTGCTCATTCAGAACCAATTAATGATGTAACTTTTTTTAACTGTGGTCCTGTACACTTGAACAAATATTAGCTAGTCCAATTTACAATTTTTAATACCTTGTTATCATCAAAACTTTCTAAGGTTCATTGTTAAACACATTTTGTTCCAACAATCTCCCCCTTTTTGATGATGACAAACAATAGTATTTAAAAATTGATCAATTGTTGTTAATCTAATTAACAAGCTGACCTTGGGGTTCTGAGGTTTGTAAGCTCAGAGTCTGAGGTTTGTAAGCTCTAACTCCCCTTGAGTCTGATAGTCTTCAAGGTGAGGTTTGTAAGCTCCCCCTAAGTTCTATCCAGGTTAATTAAATTCATTTTTCGCACAATAATATCAGAGCTATAAAAAATTGAAAGAATTGACTTATAGATAAGAAGAATGGTTCAATTAATTGTTATTTGAAATTTGATACTCCCCCTTTTTGATACACCGATAAAAAGGATAGAAATTTTCAAAATTTTCAAACTTCAATTAATGGGGCTCAGAGCCTTTAAATACTATCACATATACTCCCCCTTTTGTCATTAGCAAAAAGACATAAACAAAAAGAAGAGATGAGAAAAACGTAAGATTAAAGGTTCAGATCATAATTCAATATAAATTAAAAGCATTGTAACCATCTTCAAAGATTAAATAAACAGTCATAGTAAGCATTATTATCAAAGCAAATAATGACATACAAGGTATAAACAGTTAAAGATTTTCAGAAACAGGAAAAATTCAGAAGCTTATAATATCAGAAGCAAAAAGAACTAATTCAGAAGCAGAAATGAACAAAGAATATCAAAAGCCTAAAAAGACAGAAAAATAAGCTAAAAGTGTGCAACTATGGGTTTGGCTTATTTCTCTAGAATCTTCTTCAGAAGCTCTTGAACATCAGCATACTTCTTGTCCATAACTTTTCTGTAGTTGTCTTCTCTGATCTTGGCTTCTTGCATATTGTCATACCCTAATTTTGGACCTAAAAATACTAATCAATTCTTCTTTTCTTGCATTATAAGTCATTTGATTTGTCTCTGATCAATTACATTTTTCTCTGCATTTTATTTCAATGTTATTTGCAAAAATTCATGAAAAAGGGTATTTTAGTCATTTCTTGCATTCAACTCATTTTAATCCTTGAAAATTGTTTGAGTCTTTCAAATTGGTTTGTATAAGTCCTTGTTTCAATCTCATGTCAAAATCCATTTCAGAAAATATCAGTTGAGTCGTTTTTTAGTCAGTTTAGCCCCCAGGGGCATTTTAGTCTTTTCCTATGTCAAAATCTCTTTCAATCTTTAAAAATTTGGTTGAGTCCTTTCAAATAGTTTGAATAAGTCTTCATTTCAATTCTATGTCAAAATCCATTTTTTAAACTACATTTGAAGTCATTTTGAGTCAGTTTTGCCCCTAGGGGCATTTTAGTCTTTTCATGTGTCAAAGCTCTGTTTAAAATCTTAAAAATTGTCTCTGAGTCTTTCAAGTTGGTTTAAATAAATTTTTGTTTCAATTCCTCGTTAAAAATCCATTTTAAAATTGCATTTGAGTCGTTTTTAGTCGTTTTAGTCCCTAGGGGCGTTTTGGTCATTTCACATAAAAAAACTCTTGTCTGCTTCGTTGTTTTTAATCGTCTCGCTTTACGTTAATTTTCAATTTACTTTTTCAACTCAATTTTAGTTTAATTTTCATTTTAGTCCTCGTACTTTTGTTATTTGCATTTTAATCCCTTTTTAAGTCAAAGTCAAGGTTTGTTACAAGTCAAGTGCCACATGTCCCACTCCCATTGGTCCAAGCATTTCCACATCACCTATAAATAGGTCAAAGTTGGTCAAGGTTCAATTCAACTAATCATTTTTTACACTAATCATTTTTTTTCACTAATTATTTTCACAAAAAAATCACAAAATTAATTTCTTTTTTCCTCTTTCTTTCTCCACCCTAACAAACTTTTTCCACCTCCATCACCACCCTAACAAACTTCCCAACAGCCTTAAACCACCTTCAATCTTCACCTTCAACCACCACAACAACCTTCAACCACCATCAAACTTCATCTTCAACCTCTAACAAAACCTCCATAACCACCTCTAAATCTCCATAACCACCATAATCTTCATCACAAACAAACTTCAACCACTACAATCTTCATCCCTAACAACCTCAAACCTCCACAAATTCATCATCAATTCGCAAATTAATCCAAAAACAAACAAGCAACACTCACAGATTCGAGTCCGAAACGAACTCATCATCATCATTCATACCCGGTCGAATCGAATTCAGCACCAAATCACTCGGTTTTTTGAAACTGAATTCACACTTTCCACTTTCAACAACATCGAAACCGCTCTTCAATTCTCGTTCCATCTTCATCGTGTATCCCACTGAATCCAAACATAGCAACCGTCAGCAAAAAGCCACCGAGAATGACGACGTTACTTCCATCGCCGGCGAGTCCTCACCAAGAAAAGATGCCGTGTCAAAATAAGAGATCAAGATTTGCTTAGTGAGGCGCATGACTCAGAATTGAAGCTCGATGATGATGATCCTCCATTGAAGTCTGTTCGTAACCTTGAGTTCTCGCAAGATGCACTTCAAACAAGAAATTGAAAGGTTCATGGAGATTGGAATGCAATTTCTTCACGTGGTGAGAACTGAAGCTGCTACCGTGACTATCTATCAATTCCATATGACTTGGTTTTCCTTCTAAGGTATGGGCTTGGGCCTTGTGTGTTACCAATTTCATTTTTGGTGAATTTCCTTGCTATTCGTACACTGCAAATTGATTTTCACACCTCTGCCTATGTTCCAAGACTCTTGAAAATTCCATAAAATTTCTAGTATTTTTCTTGTGTCTTTTGATGAATTTTAGTGCACTTTTCATGATAAATCTTGGTCACAACATGTGGAAAATCTTTTGGTTCTTTGTTAATTCCATATGATTAATTTTGGTTCAAATCTTTATAAAAGTCTCTAGAAGGTTCCTTTGAAATTGTTGTGATCAAGTTTCGGCATTTGATACTTGCTTGTGGAACGTAATTGAAACTTTCTTCCAAAATATATGTGCGTGCTCGTGTCTTGTTAATTTGTGCACGTTTTATTATGTTTTTTGTGAAAATGGTGATGTGATTTTATTCTTGAATTTTAGTGCATAAATGTGACTTTGAACATGCATTTTTTCGAGTGAATTGGCCTCTTGATTTTGTACATACTTGCTGTTTGGTTTGGTTTCTTATCATGGATTTTGCACCATGTGAATAATGTGTATTTTTGTGTCAAATAAAGTGCAAATAGGCTTGGAAATACTATGATTGTATTACATGCTAATGCCCCTTAATTTCTCACATCATGATGGATTTAAAACCTTTGGAATTTTACCATTAATGTGAGGATTATAGGCTTTGGTATTGCCTTAGAATTTTAGTAGCTTCCAAATACAATTTCATCATGTCTCTTGGTTAAGTTTTTTTGGCTATTTCCTTGTTAAATTCTAGTTGCTTTGCTATGCTCTTTTGCTTGCTTCAATTTCATTTTACATTTTGTTCTACTAACCCTTTTGTTTCATGTTTCATAAGCATACTTCATTCATCCATTATAGTTTTATTTCTTACAATTTAATTTCATGCAAAAAGTAGAATGTAAAACTTAGGAACTTTGTACTTTACTTTCATACAATTTTTAATTTCTTGCAAGACCATAGAATGTATCTAGGCCAATGATGTAAAGGACAATGGACTCTAATGATGTACACCGACACAAGCACCGACACATGCACACACACCACTTTAGATATATAGTTAGAATATGCATGTTTAGATGTATGTTTAGATGTATGTTTAGGCTTTAGACTTAGAAAAAACCAATTTTCCAAAAAAATATGAACAAACTTCACTCAAACCATTTTCCAAATAAACCTTGGGATCCAACATCCCATTGTATTTTCTTTTCCATTTTCTTAATCAAATTTCAATGAAAATAATCATGTTTAGACCACATTTTGCAAATGACTAATTCAACCCCACTTTTTACAATCTCATGCCCTTGAGGCCTCTTTCTATTCTTCAAAATCCCATTTTCAAACTTAAAATCAACCAACAAAAACAAAAACATTTTTGGAAGAGAACTACGGTGGATTTGATCCCTTAAACGGGTACGTAGGCAAGGAACAAAATTCCTTCAATTCAACTAAAATAAAAATCCAAAAACATTCTTCTCCCTCCAATTCTTCACTTAGAAAATTCTTAGGTCTAATATCATCTTTCAAAATAGCATTTAAAAATAAAGCGCGCGCGTAGAAATTAAAGACGGTTCCTATAGGTTACTATAGTCGTTATGGGTGCCTAACACCTTCCCGTAGCGAAAACAACTCCCGGACCTCGATTCTCAAGGGTTTTGCTTACTTTTTCCCTTCCCAAGAAAAAATAAGATATCACCGGTTTAAAAGGTTCAAACGTAATCAATGTTTGACACCCGAAAAACCAAGATAAAACAGCTGGCGACTTCACTGGGGACATTCGAGAGTTACGCCTAGTCTTTATTTCCACGCTCGCGCTTGTATTTTTTATTTGCTTCTTTTACTTGCTTTCCTATGTGAATAAATGTTTAATTTCTTGCAAACGTGTGGGGTGAGAATATCAAAAGTCCTGCACCCGGGCTGAGTGAACTTAGGATTTAGGAGGGATATAATCGACAATTCATTCCGGGGGTTGCCTCGTGTTTTGAATTATGCGATCAATCCCACATAGCTGAGGCATTTTGGGGGTGATGTTGTCGGCGCCTGTTGTCGCGTTTAGGCACTTTACTTCTAATTGTTCTATGATGCTATGAACCGTAGATAACCAAACCCATCCATGGCCATTTTCTAGGATGTAGTGCGGAGGCTAAACCGAGTGTTGTCTCGAGTTTTAGTCGTCACGCGATACTACACTCAAGTTAGACCTTCCACGTATAATCATGGAGCGAGTGTTGTCTCGTGACGCCATGATATACGTCGGAGAGGTTGCAACTTGGGAACCTTTTTAGAACCCGGTTACTATTTCCTAAAGCCCTAGTTTCACTGGACACCGTGTCCACCCACGACTCCTTGACTTTGAACCCACCATGTTTTCTCCGAACTTGAACATAATCATGCATTCATGCATACATGCATACATGCATAAACTTTTTCCCATGCATTTATCAGAGGACTTAGACAAGTCATCTTTTGAACATCACGGATGTGAACACCGAGTGATACCATCTCAACTAAACTTTTAGTTTTGCTCAAGATTTTCAAATAAAACCGTGTTTCTCCGTGATGTTCACAACCACTTTGACAAAGTCCTCTGACAAAAGAGAGTCTTTTTGCATTTGCATATCATGCATCATATGCATCATTCATCGGTCACAAATGGCTTCCCGTGCTCATTGTCTCCTGGTTCTTCTGCCGCAGTCTGAAAAGTGGTTCGTTCTCGCAAGGTTTACCAACCGGCTAGAATTCATCAAACAAGATTGTACAAGAGAAGAAACATGGCTAACCTTGAGGAAGAGAATGCCAGCCCCTCGGGCCAGCCCATTGAAGAGTCTAATCTGGACGAAATTCTGAGGCTTATTAAAAAGAGCGACTATAAAATTGTTGACCAGCTGCTGCAAACTCCGTCAAAAATATCCATCTTGTCTCTGCTTTTGAGCTCAGAAGCTCACAGGAAAGTGTTAATGAAGATACTGGAGCAAGCTTATGTTGACCATGAAGTCTCTGTGGATCAATTTGATGGGATAGTGAGCAATATTACTGCCTGCAACAACTTGGGGTTCGGTGACGATGAGCTCCCCGAAGCAGGGAAACATCACAACTTGGCTCTACATATCTCGGTGCACTGTGGGTCTGATATGATATCCAACGTATTGGTGGACACTGGATTGTCTCTGAATGTAATGCCTGAATCCACACTAAGGCAATTAAGCCATCATGAAATTTCTCTGAGGGGTAGCAGCTATCTGGTTAAAGCTTTTGATGGATCCCGTAAGGATGTTCTCGGGGAAGTGGACTTGCCAATCACCGTTGGTCCCGAGACATTTCAAATAACTTTCCAAGTCATGGATATCAATGCCTCTTACAGCTGTCTCCTCGGAAGACCATGGATCCATGACGCTGGAGCGGTAACTTCCACTTTGCATCAGAAGCTCAAGTTCATGAGGAATGGTAAGATTGTCACTGTGCATGGTGAGGAAGCATATCTAGTTAGCCAGGTATCATCATTCTCTTGTGTTGAAGCAGGGTCCGCTGAAGGAACGTCGTTTCAAGGCTTGACTGTCGAGGGTGCAGAACCCCGGAGGGCTGGTGCTAGCATGGCTTCACTGAAAGACGCCCAGAAGGCTGTCCAGGCAGGGCAAGCTGCTGGCTGGGGCAAGGTGATTCAGATTCTGGAAAACAAGCGTAAAGAGGGCCTTGGATTCTCCCCGACATCTGCTGTTTCAAAGGGAACTTTCTACAGTGCTGGGTTCATCAATGCTATTACTGAAGATGCTGCTGAAGGTGGTCACGTACCTGCATTTGTTATACCAGGAGGCACTGTGAGAAATTGGGAAGCCATTGATGTTCCTTTAGTCATGCATGCTTCCATGTAATGTGTTTTGTTGCTCATGTTTCTTGTTTTCAAAATAACAATCCTTTCGCTCTGCCCAAGGCGAAAGTGATATCTTTGTAAGGGCGTGTTTGTTTCGGCATTGCCGTTAATCAATAAAAAGTGGTCGTCTTTCTCACGACTCTTTGTTTTTTACTTTTTTAGTGCCTTTTTCTTGGAAATAATGGTAATGCCAGAAAAAACCAAAACATCTGTATTTTTCTTATTAATTTCAAAAATCTGCATGAAAAACTTTTTCTAAAATCATCCCAATCATATTATGCAGATTGAACCACAATAAACCCGTTGAACACAGTGACCCTATGGTTCCTCCAAATTTTGAATTCCCTGTATATGAAGCTGAAGATGAGGGTGATGATGAAGAGATACCGTATGAGATCACTCGACTGCTTGAGCAAGAAAGAAGAGCCATTCAGCCTCACCAGGAAGAGATTGAACTCGTCAACCTGGGTACTGAAGAGAACAAGCGAGAGATCAAGATTGGTGCTGCACTCGAGCCAGAGGTGAAAAAGAAAATCATTCAGCTTCTCCATGATTATCCAGATGTCTTTGCATGGTCCTATGAAGATATGCCGGGTCTAGATCCCAAGATTGTGGAACATCGGATACCGACAAGACCTGAGTGTCCTCCTGTCAAACAGAAATTGAGAAGGTCTCGTCCAGACATGGCTCTTAAGATCAAGGCTGAAGTACAAAAGCAAATTGATGCGGGTTTCCTCATGACAGCTGAATACCCTGAGTGGATTGCCAACATCGTACCAGTACCAAAGAAAGATGGGAAAGTTCGAATGTGTGTTGATTACAGAGATCTGAATAAAGCCAGTCCAAAGGATAACTTCCCATTGCCTCATATTGATGTGCTTGTTGACAGTACTGCTCAATCCAAAGTATTCTCCTTCATGGATGGTTTCTCTGGTTATAATCAGATACGGATGTCTCCTGAAGATAGAGAAAAGACGTCCTTCATCACTCCATGGGGAACGTTCTGTTATAAAGTAATGCTGTTTGGCTTGATAAATGCTGGTGCTACCTATCAAAGAGGTATGACAACTTTGTTCCATGATATGATTCACAAAGAAATTGAAGTATATGTTGATGATATGATTGTGAAGTCAAGTGATGAAGAGCAGCATGTTGTGTATTTGAAAAAGATGTTTGAAAGACTGAGAAGGTACAAGCTGCGGTTGAATCCTAACAAGTGCACATTCGGTGTACGATCGGGGAAATTGCTTGGCTTCATTGTCAGTCAAAGAGGCATTGAAGTTGATCCTGACAAAGTCCGAGCCATCAGAGAGATGCCGGCCCCTCAAACTGAAAAGCAAGTCAGAGGTTTCCTCGGACGTCTGAATTACATTTCAAGATTCATATCTCACATGACTACTACTTGCGGTCCAATTTTCAAATTGCTTAGAAAGAATCAGCCTGTTGTATGGAATGATGAATGTCAGGAAGCTTTTGATAGCATTAAAGAATACTTGTTGGAACCACCTATCCTTGTCCCACCAGTGGAAGGGAGGCCTTTGATTATGTATCTGTCAGTGTTAGACGATTCAGTGGGCTGTGTTCTCGGTCAACAAGATGAGACTGGTAAGAAAGAGCATGCTATCTACTATCTGAGCAAGAAGTTCACCGACTGCGAGACTCGGTATACGATGCTTGAAAAGACTTGTTGTGCTTTAGCCTGGGCTGCCAAACGCCTGCGTCATTATATGGTGAATCATACAACTTGGTTGATATCCCGAATGGATCCAATCAAGTACATCTTTGAAAAGCCTGCTGTTACTGGAAAGATCGCACGTTGGCAGATGTTGTTGTCTGAATATGACATTGTATACAAAGCTCAGAAAGCAATCAAAGGAAGTGTCCTTGCTGAGCATCTTGCTTGCCAACCTCTTGATGATTACCAGCCAATTAAGTTTGATTTCCCTGATGAAGAGATTATGTATCTGAAAGCAAAAGACTGTGAAGAGCCACTGATCAATGAAGGGCCAGATCCCAATAGCAAGTGGGGATTGGTGTTTGATGGTGCTGTTAATGCTTACGGTAAAGGAATTGGAGCCATCATTGTGACTCCGCAGGGGCACCACATTCCTTTCACCGCTCGAATAACTTTTGAATGCACAAACAACATAGCTGAATATGAAGCATGCATCTTGGGCATTGAAGAAGCCCTCGATCTGAGAATTAAGCACCTTGACATCTATGGAGATTCTGCACTTGTTATTAATCAGATAAAAGGTGAATGGGAGACTCATCATGAGAAGCTGATCCCTTACCGTGACTATGCAAGACGTCTGTTGACATACTTTACAAAGGTTGAGCTGCACCACATCCCTCGGGATGAGAATCAAATGGCTGACGCTCTTGCTACTCTGTCTTCCATGTTTCGTGTCAATCACTGGAATGATGTTCCTGTAATCAAAGTACAACGTCTTGATAGACCCGCTCATGTGTTTACTATTGAAAATATGCCAGATCAAGCTGATAAAGATGTGAATGACAAAAAGCCTTGGTATCACAACATCAAACAATTCTTGCAGAATCGTGAATATCCACCTGGTGCTTCCAACAGGGATAAAAAGACTTTGAGACGATGGGCTAGCAAATTCCTTCTGGACGGAGAAATCCTATACAAGAGGAACTATGACATGGTCTTGTTAAGATGTGTTGATAAGCAAGAAGCCGAGAAATTGATGCATGATGTACATGATGGTACTTTTGGGACCCATGCTTCGGGCCACACCATGTCAAGGAAACTGTTAAGAGCCGGCTATTACTGGATAACTATGGAGCGTGACTGCCACAAACATGCTAAGAGATGCCACAAATGTCAAATTTATGCTGACAAGATTCATGTGCCTCCACACGCTCTCAATGTTATCTCTTCCCCATGGCCTTTCTCTATGTGGGGCATTGACATGATCGGAAGAATTGAACCAAAGGCCTCCAATGGACACCGTTTCATTCTAGTGGCAATTGATTATTTCACCAAGTGGGTTGAAGCTGCTTCCTATGCAAATGTGACCAAGCAAGTGGTTGTCAAGTTTATCAAGAATAACATCATCTGTCGATATGGTGTTCCCAACAAAATCATCACTGACAATGGTTCCAATCTGAACAACAGCATGATGCAAACTTTATGTGAAGAATTCAAGATTGAACATCACAACTCTTCTCCTTACAGACCTCAGATGAATGGTGCAGTTGAGGCCGCTAACAAGAACATCAAGAAGATTGTTCAGAAGATGGTCACTACTTACAAAGACTGGCATGAAATGCTACCGTTTGCCTTGCATGGTTACCGTACTACAGTGCGCAGTTCAACCGGGGCAACCCCTTTCTCTCTTGTGTATGGTATGGAAGCAGTTCTCCCTCTGGAAGTGGAGATTCCATCTCTTCGAGTAATCATGGAAGCAAAATTGACTGAGGCTGAATGGTGTCAAAGTCGTTATGATCAATTGAATCTGATTGAAGAGAAACGTATGAATGTCATGACTCATGGACAGTTGTATCAAGCGCGAATGAAGAATGCTTTTGACAAGAAAGTTCGACCTCGAGAATTCAAGGAAGGCGAACTTGTATTGAAAAGAAGGATAAGTCAGCAACCCGACCCAAGGGGTAAGTGGACACCTAACTACGAAGGTCCTTATGTTGTCAAGAAGGCTTTCTCTGGTGGTGCTTTGATTCTTACACACATGGATGGTGTTGAACTCCCAAATCCTGTCAATGCCGATATAGTCAAGAAATACTTTGTCTAGAAAGAAAAGAACAGCGTGGTAGGTCGAAAACCCGAAAGGGCGGCCTAGGCAAAAATGCGCTTCCCGGTGGATCGAAAACCCGAAAGGGCGATCCAGGCAAAAGTTAGGGACAAAAAAAAACAAATATATGAAAAAGCTCGCTGAGATTGTACGCAACTCAGGCAAGAATGAGCACCTCGATGAGCCGAAAACCCGAAAGGGCGGTTCATGCAAAAATGAGGTTGACAATAAAGACAAGTAACTATATCTGGCAAATCACCATCACCCCTTGGGGCATCTGCAACTGTCAATGATCGTCTTCATCAGAGGTTTATGTACTTGTGGATTCAAAATTTCTATGAAATGTAGCGGTCGTCGTGTTCAATGTATCACCAACCAATAAAATTACCATTTTCCAAGCTTTGTAAATCCGTGAAGTCGTGCCTTTGGCTGACTTTCACTCTTCTACATCAATTTGAGCCTTTCTATTGTTTGAAACTCTATTTTTCTTCCTACTTTCAATGCTATATACAAATATTTTCTTTCTATTTGATAATGTCAATGTCTGAAACAAACATCTTTGAAAATTGAAAAACATTTTTTTCTGTCTATTTTGAAAGCAAACCTGAGCAACAGGGTACATTTCAATGAAACATGCATGAATGAATGAGCATCAATGTCTATTACAATACATGTTACAAGCAGGTTACTCCCCAGGATGATCTGTGGTCAATGGCAAGAATGAAAAAACAGAATGAAAATGAAAAATGAAAAATGAGAATAAAAAGCTCGCTAAGTTGAAAACCCGAAAGGGCGGCTTAGGCAAAAATGAGCACCCCGCTGATTGACAACCTATGAAGGCAATTCAGGCAAAAATGGGGCAATGAAAAGAATCTTTACTCCCCGGTGAATCGAAAACCCGAAAGGGCGGTTCAGGCAAAAATGGGGTTTGAAAATGAAAAATGAAAGAATGAAAAATTGAAAAGCATTGACCACAGATGCGAACATCCAATGTTTACCCAGCACTGACACGCCTAGCAACGGCGACCTGTATCCAAGAACCTTCCAAGGGTCCTCCTTTACAAGTTTTATTGCCCTCAGCCATGGTTTCGATACGTCTCCCAACGACGGTCTCTCCAAGGAGGTTTTTCCCTGTGAATATGTTGCAGCACAAGCCACTACGTGCCCAATCTTCCAATGTTTCGTCTGCCTTTGTGAAACTTCTCTGTCAAACTGCCAACCAATCATGCAATTCAAGCATTCATACATGCATAATCATGCATTTTATGTGCTCATACATCCAATAATCTTGTTATACCATACATACATGTTGCATATCCTGACAAATTCAATCCAAGTTTCAACTGTCAAACTCAATTCCAACTGTCAATTTCAATTCCAGCTGCCAAATCCAACTTCAATTGTCAAATTCGATGCAATCTCAACTTTCCAATCTCAATTTCAAAACATGTCAACTGTCAATTCGAAGCAATTTCCAATCTCAATTTCAATTCAATGTCAAATTCGAAGCAATCTCAATTTCAATTCAATGTCAAATTCGAAGCAATTTCCAATCTCCAATTCCAATTCCAATTTCAATGTCAATCTCCAATTTCAATTCCAATTTCAATGTCAATCTCCAATTTCAATTCCAATTTCAATGTCAATGACAAATGTCAATCTCCAATGTCAATGTTAATGTCAATGTCAATGTCAACATCAATTCCAATTCCAATGACGATATCCAATGTCAATGTCAATTTTCAATCCAATTTCAATCCAATTTCAATGTCAATTGCAACTCTCCAATCCAATGTCAATGTCTATGTCTCAATCCAGTTCCAATTTCCAATGTCTCTTTCAATTGCAACTCTCAATCCAATGTCTATGTCTATGTCTATGTCTCTGTTCAATCTCAACTTTCAATCTCAACTTTCAATGTCAACTTTCAATGTCAACTTTCAATTCAATCCAAACCAATGTCAATTTACTCTTGGGCCAACAAAAATGGTCATGTCTACTTTCAAATCAAGTCAATGACAATTTACCCTCAATTGGTATCTTGTTAAACCAGACTTTCAATTTGTATCTTGTTACTGGTCAAGTGCCAGGTTCGATCCCCAAAAAGAACCACTTGTACCTGCTTATATACCTACGCTTCCGGACAAACGACAAGTTCGATCTAAAAAGAACAGTTTGTACCTAGCTCATGCTTTGTTATCGGTCAGACGGCAAGTTCAATCTGAAGAACAGTTTGTACCCAGCTTATGCTTTGTTATCGGTCAAACGACAAGTTCGTTCTAAGAGAACAGTCTGCACTTTCCCACATGATGTGGTGATAATCCAACAAGCAAGTTCGATCCAAAGAAACAGCTTGTATCAATCCTTTTGTCTATGTCTCCGGCCAAACAGCCAGTTCAATCCAAAAGAACAGTTTGTGTCTGTCTATCTGTCTGTATCTTCAACCAAGTGTCAAGTTCGATCCAAAGAACAACTCGTATCTGCCTATATGTCTATGTTTCCAGTCAAGTGCCAAGTTCAATCCCAAGAACAGCTTGCACCCATCTCTTGTTTTGTATTCCTTGGTCAAGTAGCTAGTTCGACCCAAAGAACAACTTGTACCCTTTTTCCTACCCCCTGGTTTGTCTACCCTATCAATGTCCACCGGAGTCCCCAGTAACATGACAGGTTCCATAGACTCCAGTTGTTTGTCTTGCATTCATAATCAAAGTATTGCATGGCATTCACATCTTTGAAACTCTGAAAATGTATTTTTATGTCCAAAAGCAGTGCAAATGTTAATATTTAAGTATCTTCGTCCCGTCAAATCAAAGACTTCGTCTCTTGACTCTCCGGACAAAGAAACTTAAATAGGGGCAGCTGTCATACCCTAATTTTGGACCTAAAAATACTAATCAATTCTTCTTTTCTTGCATTATAAGTCATTTGATTTGTCTCTGATCAATTACATTTTTCTCTGCATTTTATTTCAATGTTATTTGCAAAAATTCATGAAAAAGGGTATTTTAGTCATTTCTTGCATTCAACTCATTTTAATCCTTGAAAATTGTTTGAGTCTTTCAAATTGGTTTGTATAAGTCCTTGTTTCAATCTCATGTCAAAATCCATTTCAGAAAATATCAGTTGAGTCGTTTTTTAGTCAGTTTAGCCCCCAGGGGCATTTTAGTCTTTTCCTATGTCAAAATCTCTTTCAATCTTTAAAAATTTGGCTGAGTCCTTTCAAATAGTTTGAATAAGTCTTCATTTCAATTCTATGTCAAAATCCATTTTTTAAACTACATTTGAAGTCATTTTGAGTCAGTTTTGCCCCTAGGGGCATTTTAGTCTTTTCATGTGTCAAAGCTCTGTTTAAAATCTTAAAAATTGTCTCTGAGTCTTTCAAGTTGGTTTAAATAAATTTTTGTTTCAATTCCTCGTTAAAAATCCATTTTAAAATTGCATTTGAGTCGTTTTTAGTCGTTTTAGTCCCTAGGGGCGTTTTGGTCATTTCACATAAAAAAACTCTTGTCTGCTTCGTTGTTTTTAATCGTCTCGCTTTACGTTAATTTTCAATTTACTTTTTCAACTCAATTTTAGTTTAATTTTCATTTTAGTCCTCGTACTTTTGTTATTTGCATTTTAATCCCTTTTTAAGTCAAAGTCAAGGTTTGTTACAAGTCAAGTGCCACATGTCCCACTCCCATTGGTCCAAGCATTTCCACATCACCTATAAATAGGTCAAAGTTGGTCAAGGTTCAATTCAACTAATCATTTTTTACACTAATCATTTTTTTTCACTAATTATTTTCACAAAAAAATCACAAAATTAATTTCTTTTTTCCTCTTTCTTTCTCCACCCTAACAAACTTTTTCCACCTCCATCACCACCCTAACAAACTTCCCAACAGCCTTAAACCACCTTCAATCTTCACCTTCAACCACCACAACAACCTTCAACCACCATCAAACTTCATCTTCAACCTCTAACAAAACCTCCATAACCACCTCTAAATCTCCATAACCACCATAATCTTCATCACAAACAAACTTCAACCACTACAATCTTCATCCCTAACAACCTCAAACCTCCACAAATTCATCATCAATTCGCAAATTAATCCAAAAACAAACAAGCAACACTCACAGATTCGAGTCCGAAACGAACTCATCATCATCATTCATACCCGGTCGAATCGAATTCAGCACCAAATCACTCGGTTTTTTGAAACTGAATTCACACTTTCCACTTTCAACAACATCGAAACCGCTCTTCAATTCTCGTTCCATCTTCATCGTGTATCCCACTGAATCCAAACATAGCAACCGTCAGCAAAAAGCCACCGAGAATGACGACGTTACTTCCATCGCCGGCGAGTCCTCACCAAGAAAAGATGCCGTGTCAAAATAAGAGATCAAGATTTGCTTAGTGAGGCGCATGACTCAGAATTGAAGCTCGATGATGATGATCCTCCATTGAAGTCTGTTCGTAACCTTGAGTTCTCGCAAGATGCACTTCAAACAAGAAATTGAAAGGTTCATGGAGATTGGAATGCAATTTCTTCACGTGGTGAGAACTGAAGCTGCTACCGTGACTATCTATCAATTCCATATGACTTGGTTTTCCTTCTAAGGTATGGGCTTGGGCCTTGTGTGTTACCAATTTCATTTTTGGTGAATTTCCTTGCTATTCGTACACTGCAAATTGATTTTCACACCTCTGCCTATGTTCCAAGACTCTTGAAAATTCCATAAAATTTCTAGTATTTTTCTTGTGTCTTTTGATGAATTTTAGTGCACTTTTCATGATAAATCTTGGTCACAACATGTGGAAAATCTTTTGGTTCTTTGTTAATTCCATATGATTAATTTTGGTTCAAATCTTTATAAAAGTCTCTAGAAGGTTCCTTTGAAATTGTTGTGATCAAGTTTCGGCATTTGATACTTGCTTGTGGAACGTAATTGAAACTTTCTTCCAAAATATATGTGCGTGCTCGTGTCTTGTTAATTTGTGCACGTTTTATTATGTTTTTTGTGAAAATGGTGATGTGATTTTATTCTTGAATTTTAGTGCATAAATGTGACTTTGAACATGCATTTTTTCGAGTGAATTGGCCTCTTGATTTTGTACATACTTGCTGTTTGGTTTGGTTTCTTATCATGGATTTTGCACCATGTGAATAATGTGTATTTTTGTGTCAAATAAAGTGCAAATAGGCTTGGAAATACTATGATTGTATTACATGCTAATGCCCCTTAATTTCTCACATCATGATGGATTTAAAACCTTTGGAATTTTACCATTAATGTGAGGATTATAGGCTTTGGTATTGCCTTAGAATTTTAGTAGCTTCCAAATACAATTTCATCATGTCTCTTGGTTAAGTTTTTTTGGCTATTTCCTTGTTAAATTCTAGTTGCTTTGCTATGCTCTTTTGCTTGCTTCAATTTCATTTTACATTTTGTTCTACTAACCCTTTTGTTTCATGTTTCATAAGCATACTTCATTCATCCATTATAGTTTTATTTCTTACAATTTAATTTCATGCAAAAAGTAGAATGTAAAACTTAGGAACTTTGTACTTTACTTTCATACAATTTTTAATTTCTTGCAAGACCATAGAATGTATCTAGGCCAATGATGTAAAGGACAATGGACTCTAATGATGTACACCGACACAAGCACCGACACATGCACACACACCACTTTAGATATATAGTTAGAATATGCATGTTTAGATGTATGTTTAGATGTATGTTTAGGCTTTAGACTTAGAAAAAACCAATTTTCCAAAAAAATATGAACAAACTTCACTCAAACCATTTTCCAAATAAACCTTGGGATCCAACATCCCATTGTATTTTCTTTTCCATTTTCTTAATCAAATTTCAATGAAAATAATCATGTTTAGACCACATTTTGCAAATGACTAATTCAACCCCACTTTTTACAATCTCATGCCCTTGAGGCCTCTTTCTATTCTTCAAAATCCCATTTTCAAACTTAAAATCAACCAACAAAAACAAAAACATTTTTGGAAGAGAACTACGGTGGATTTGATCCCTTAAACGGGTACGTAGGCAAGGAACAAAATTCCTTCAATTCAACTAAAATAAAAATCCAAAAACATTCTTCTCCCTCCAATTCTTCACTTAGAAAATTCTTAGGTCTAATATCATCTTTCAAAATAGCATTTAAAAATAAAGCGCGCGCGTAGAAATTAAAGACGGTTCCTATAGGTTACTATAGTCGTTATGGGTGCCTAACACCTTCCCGTAGCGAAAACAACTCCCGGACCTCGATTCTCAAGGGTTTTGCTTACTTTTTCCCTTCCCAAGAAAAAATAAGATATCACCGGTTTAAAAGGTTCAAACGTAATCAATGTTTGACACCCGAAAAACCAAGATAAAACAGCTGGCGACTTCACTGGGGACATTCGAGAGTTACGCCTAGTCTTTATTTCCACGCTCGCGCTTGTATTTTTTATTTGCTTCTTTTACTTGCTTTCCTATGTGAATAAATGTTTAATTTCTTGCAAACGTGTGGGGTGAGAATATCAAAAGTCCTGCACCCGGGCTGAGTGAACTTAGGATTTAGGAGGGATATAATCGACAATTCATTCCGGGGGTTGCCTCGTGTTTTGAATTATGCGATCAATCCCACATAGCTGAGGCATTTTGGGGGTGATGTTGTCGGCGCCTGTTGTCGCGTTTAGGCACTTTACTTCTAATTGTTCTATGATGCTATGAACCGTAGATAACCAAACCCATCCATGGCCATTTTCTAGGATGTAGTGCGGAGGCTAAACCGAGTGTTGTCTCGAGTTTTAGTCGTCACGCGATACTACACTCAAGTTAGACCTTCCACGTATAATCATGGAGCGAGTGTTGTCTCGTGACGCCATGATATACGTCGGAGAGGTTGCAACTTGGGAACCTTTTTAGAACCCGGTTACTATTTCCTAAAGCCCTAGTTTCACTGGACACCGTGTCCACCCACGACTCCTTGACTTTGAACCCACCATGTTTTCTCCGAACTTGAACATAATCATGCATTCATGCATACATGCATACATGCATAAACTTTTTCCCATGCATTTATCAGAGGACTTAGACAAGTCATCTTTTGAACATCACGGATGTGAACACCGAGTGATACCATCTCAACTAAACTTTTAGTTTTGCTCAAGATTTTCAAATAAAACCGTGTTTCTCCGTGATGTTCACAACCACTTTGACAAAGTCCTCTGACAAAAGAGAGTCTTTTTGCATTTGCATATCATGCATCATATGCATCATTCATCGGTCACAAATGGCTTCCCGTGCTCATTGTCTCCTGGTTCTTCTGCCGCAGTCTGAAAAGTGGTTCGTGCTCGCAAGGTTTACCAACCGGCTAGAATTCATCAAACAAGATTGTACAAGAGAAGAAACATGGCTAACCTTGAGGAAGAGAATGCCAGCCCCTCGGGCCAGCCCATTGAAGAGTCTAATCTGGACGAAATTCTGAGGCTTATTAAAAAGAGCGACTATAAAATTGTTGACCAGCTGCTGCAAACTCCGTCAAAAATATCCATCTTGTCTCTGCTTTTGAGCTCAGAAGCTCACAGGAAAGTGTTAATGAAGATACTGGAGCAAGCTTATGTTGACCATGAAGTCTCTGTGGATCAATTTGATGGGATAGTGAGCAATATTACTGCCTGCAACAACTTGGGGTTCGGTGACGATGAGCTCCCCGAAGCAGGGAAACATCACAACTTGGCTCTACATATCTCGGTGCACTGTGGGTCTGATATGATATCCAACGTATTGGTGGACACTGGATTGTCTCTGAATGTAATGCCTGAATCCACACTAAGGCAATTAAGCCATCATGAAATTTCTCTGAGGGGTAGCAGCTATCTGGTTAAAGCTTTTGATGGATCCCGTAAGGATGTTCTCGGGGAAGTGGACTTGCCAATCACCGTTGGTCCCGAGACATTTCAAATAACTTTCCAAGTCATGGATATCAATGCCTCTTACAGCTGTCTCCTCGGAAGACCATGGATCCATGACGCTGGAGCGGTAACTTCCACTTTGCATCAGAAGCTCAAGTTCATGAGGAATGGTAAGATTGTCACTGTGCATGGTGAGGAAGCATATCTAGTTAGCCAGGTATCATCATTCTCTTGTGTTGAAGCAGGGTCCGCTGAAGGAACGTCGTTTCAAGGCTTGACTGTCGAGGGTGCAGAACCCCGGAGGGCTGGTGCTAGCATGGCTTCACTGAAAGACGCCCAGAAGGCTGTCCAGGCAGGGCAAGCTGCTGGCTGGGGCAAGGTGATTCAGATTCTGGAAAACAAGCGTAAAGAGGGCCTTGGATTCTCCCCGACATCTGCTGTTTCAAAGGGAACTTTCTACAGTGCTGGGTTCATCAATGCTATTACTGAAGATGCTGCTGAAGGTGGTCACGTACCTGCATTTGTTATACCAGGAGGCACTGTGAGAAATTGGGAAGCCATTGATGTTCCTTTAGTCATGCATGCTTCCATGTAATGTGTTTTGTTGCTCATGTTTCTTGTTTTCAAAATAACAATCCTTTCGCTCTGCCCAAGGCGAAAGTGATATCTTTGTAAGGGCGTGTTTGTTTCGGCATTGCCGTTAATCAATAAAAAGTGGTCGTCTTTCTCACGACTCTTTGTTTTTTACTTTTTTAGTGCCTTTTTCTTGGAAATAATGGTAATGCCAGAAAAAACCAAAACATCTGTATTTTTCTTATTAATTTCAAAAATCTGCATGAAAAACTTTTTCTAAAATCATCCCAATCATATTATGCAGATTGAACCACAATAAACCCGTTGAACACAGTGACCCTATGGTTCCTCCAAATTTTGAATTCCCTGTATATGAAGCTGAAGATGAGGGTGATGATGAAGAGATACCGTATGAGATCACTCGACTGCTTGAGCAAGAAAGAAGAGCCATTCAGCCTCACCAGGAAGAGATTGAACTCGTCAACCTGGGTACTGAAGAGAACAAGCGAGAGATCAAGATTGGTGCTGCACTCGAGCCAGAGGTGAAAAAGAAAATCATTCAGCTTCTCCATGATTATCCAGATGTCTTTGCATGGTCCTATGAAGATATGCCGGGTCTAGATCCCAAGATTGTGGAACATCGGATACCGACAAGACCTGAGTGTCCTCCTGTCAAACAGAAATTGAGAAGGTCTCGTCCAGACATGGCTCTTAAGATCAAGGCTGAAGTACAAAAGCAAATTGATGCGGGTTTCCTCATGACAGCTGAATACCCTGAGTGGATTGCCAACATCGTACCAGTACCAAAGAAAGATGGGAAAGTTCGAATGTGTGTTGATTACAGAGATCTGAATAAAGCCAGTCCAAAGGATAACTTCCCATTGCCTCATATTGATGTGCTTGTTGACAGTACTGCTCAATCCAAAGTATTCTCCTTCATGGATGGTTTCTCTGGTTATAATCAGATACGGATGTCTCCTGAAGATAGAGAAAAGACGTCCTTCATCACTCCATGGGGAACGTTCTGTTATAAAGTAATGCTGTTTGGCTTGATAAATGCTGGTGCTACCTATCAAAGAGGTATGACAACTTTGTTCCATGATATGATTCACAAAGAAATTGAAGTATATGTTGATGATATGATTGTGAAGTCAAGTGATGAAGAGCAGCATGTTGTGTATTTGAAAAAGATGTTTGAAAGACTGAGAAGGTACAAGCTGCGGTTGAATCCTAACAAGTGCACATTCGGTGTACGATCGGGGAAATTGCTTGGCTTCATTGTCAGTCAAAGAGGCATTGAAGTTGATCCTGACAAAGTCCGAGCCATCAGAGAGATGCCGGCCCCTCAAACTGAAAAGCAAGTCAGAGGTTTCCTCGGACGTCTGAATTACATTTCAAGATTCATATCTCACATGACTACTACTTGCGGTCCAATTTTCAAATTGCTTAGAAAGAATCAGCCTGTTGTATGGAATGATGAATGTCAGGAAGCTTTTGATAGCATTAAAGAATACTTGTTGGAACCACCTATCCTTGTCCCACCAGTGGAAGGGAGGCCTTTGATTATGTATCTGTCAGTGTTAGACGATTCAGTGGGCTGTGTTCTCGGTCAACAAGATGAGACTGGTAAGAAAGAGCATGCTATCTACTATCTGAGCAAGAAGTTCACCGACTGCGAGACTCGGTATACGATGCTTGAAAAGACTTGTTGTGCTTTAGCCTGGGCTGCCAAACGCCTGCGTCATTATATGGTGAATCATACAACTTGGTTGATATCCCGAATGGATCCAATCAAGTACATCTTTGAAAAGCCTGCTGTTACTGGAAAGATCGCACGTTGGCAGATGTTGTTGTCTGAATATGACATTGTATACAAAGCTCAGAAAGCAATCAAAGGAAGTGTCCTTGCTGAGCATCTTGCTTGCCAACCTCTTGATGATTACCAGCCAATTAAGTTTGATTTCCCTGATGAAGAGATTATGTATCTGAAAGCAAAAGACTGTGAAGAGCCACTGATCAATGAAGGGCCAGATCCCAATAGCAAGTGGGGATTGGTGTTTGATGGTGCTGTTAATGCTTACGGTAAAGGAATTGGAGCCATCATTGTGACTCCGCAGGGGCACCACATTCCTTTCACCGCTCGAATAACTTTTGAATGCACAAACAACATAGCTGAATATGAAGCATGCATCTTGGGCATTGAAGAAGCCCTCGATCTGAGAATTAAGCACCTTGACATCTATGGAGATTCTGCACTTGTTATTAATCAGATAAAAGGTGAATGGGAGACTCATCATGAGAAGCTGATCCCTTACCGTGACTATGCAAGACGTCTGTTGACATACTTTACAAAGGTTGAGCTGCACCACATCCCTCGGGATGAGAATCAAATGGCTGACGCTCTTGCTACTCTGTCTTCCATGTTTCGTGTCAATCACTGGAATGATGTTCCTGTAATCAAAGTACAACGTCTTGATAGACCCGCTCATGTGTTTACTATTGAAAATATGCCAGATCAAGCTGATAAAGATGTGAATGACAAAAAGCCTTGGTATCACAACATCAAACAATTCTTGCAGAATCGTGAATATCCACCTGGTGCTTCCAACAGGGATAAAAAGACTTTGAGACGATGGGCTAGCAAATTCCTTCTGGACGGAGAAATCCTATACAAGAGGAACTATGACATGGTCTTGTTAAGATGTGTTGATAAGCAAGAAGCCGAGAAATTGATGCATGATGTACATGATGGTACTTTTGGGACCCATGCTTCGGGCCACACCATGTCAAGGAAACTGTTAAGAGCCGGCTATTACTGGATAACTATGGAGCGTGACTGCCACAAACATGCTAAGAGATGCCACAAATGTCAAATTTATGCTGACAAGATTCATGTGCCTCCACACGCTCTCAATGTTATCTCTTCCCCATGGCCTTTCTCTATGTGGGGCATTGACATGATCGGAAGAATTGAACCAAAGGCCTCCAATGGACACCGTTTCATTCTAGTGGCAATTGATTATTTCACCAAGTGGGTTGAAGCTGCTTCCTATGCAAATGTGACCAAGCAAGTGGTTGTCAAGTTTATCAAGAATAACATCATCTGTCGATATGGTGTTCCCAACAAAATCATCACTGACAATGGTTCCAATCTGAACAACAGCATGATGCAAACTTTATGTGAAGAATTCAAGATTGAACATCACAACTCTTCTCCTTACAGACCTCAGATGAATGGTGCAGTTGAGGCCGCTAACAAGAACATCAAGAAGATTGTTCAGAAGATGGTCACTACTTACAAAGACTGGCATGAAATGCTACCGTTTGCCTTGCATGGTTACCGTACTACAGTGCGCAGTTCAACCGGGGCAACCCCTTTCTCTCTTGTGTATGGTATGGAAGCAGTTCTCCCTCTGGAAGTGGAGATTCCATCTCTTCGAGTAATCATGGAAGCAAAATTGACTGAGGCTGAATGGTGTCAAAGTCGTTATGATCAATTGAATCTGATTGAAGAGAAACGTATGAATGTCATGACTCATGGACAGTTGTATCAAGCGCGAATGAAGAATGCTTTTGACAAGAAAGTTCGACCTCGAGAATTCAAGGAAGGCGAACTTGTATTGAAAAGAAGGATAAGTCAGCAACCCGACCCAAGGGGTAAGTGGACACCTAACTACGAAGGTCCTTATGTTGTCAAGAAGGCTTTCTCTGGTGGTGCTTTGATTCTTACACACATGGATGGTGTTGAACTCCCAAATCCTGTCAATGCCGATATAGTCAAGAAATACTTTGTCTAGAAAGAAAAGAACAGCGTGGTAGGTCGAAAACCCGAAAGGGCGGCCTAGGCAAAAATGCGCTTCCCGGTGGATCGAAAACCCGAAAGGGCGATCCAGGCAAAAGTTAGGGACAAAAAAAAACAAATATATGAAAAAGCTCGCTGAGATTGTACGCAACTCAGGCAAGAATGAGCACCTCGATGAGCCGAAAACCCGAAAGGGCGGTTCATGCAAAAATGAGGTTGACAATAAAGACAAGTAACTATATCTGGCAAATCACCATCACCCCTTGGGGCATCTGCAACTGTCAATGATCGTCTTCATCAGAGGTTTATGTACTTGTGGATTCAAAATTTCTATGAAATGTAGCGGTCGTCGTGTTCAATGTATCACCAACCAATAAAATTACCATTTTCCAAGCTTTGTAAATCCGTGAAGTCGTGCCTTTGGCTGACTTTCACTCTTCTACATCAATTTGAGCCTTTCTATTGTTTGAAACTCTATTTTTCTTCCTACTTTCAATGCTATATACAAATATTTTCTTTCTATTTGATAATGTCAATGTCTGAAACAAACATCTTTGAAAATTGAAAAACATTTTTTTCTGTCTATTTTGAAAGCAAACCTGAGCAACAGGGTACATTTCAATGAAACATGCATGAATGAATGAGCATCAATGTCTATTACAATACATGTTACAAGCAGGTTACTCCCCAGGATGATCTGTGGTCAATGGCAAGAATGAAAAAACAGAATGAAAATGAAAAATGAAAAATGAGAATAAAAAGCTCGCTAAGTTGAAAACCCGAAAGGGCGGCTTAGGCAAAAATGAGCACCCCGCTGATTGACAACCTATGAAGGCAATTCAGGCAAAAATGGGGCAATGAAAAGAATCTTTACTCCCCGGTGAATCGAAAACCCGAAAGGGCGGTTCAGGCAAAAATGGGGTTTGAAAATGAAAAATGAAAGAATGAAAAATTGAAAAGCATTGACCACAGATGCGAACATCCAATGTTTACCCAGCACTGACACGCCTAGCAACGGCGACCTGTATCCAAGAACCTTCCAAGGGTCCTCCTTTACAAGTTTTATTGCCCTCAGCCATGGTTTCGATACGTCTCCCAACGACGGTCTCTCCAAGGAGGTTTTTCCCTGTGAATATGTTGCAGCACAAGCCACTACGTGCCCAATCTTCCAATGTTTCGTCTGCCTTTGTGAAACTTCTCTGTCAAACTGCCAACCAATCATGCAATTCAAGCATTCATACATGCATAATCATGCATTTTATGTGCTCATACATCCAATAATCTTGTTATACCATACATACATGTTGCATATCCTGACAAATTCAATCCAAGTTTCAACTGTCAAACTCAATTCCAACTGTCAATTTCAATTCCAGCTGCCAAATCCAACTTCAATTGTCAAATTCGATGCAATCTCAACTTTCCAATCTCAATTTCAAAACATGTCAACTGTCAATTCGAAGCAATTTCCAATCTCAATTTCAATTCAATGTCAAATTCGAAGCAATCTCAATTTCAATTCAATGTCAAATTCGAAGCAATTTCCAATCTCCAATTCCAATTCCAATTTCAATGTCAATCTCCAATTTCAATTCCAATTTCAATGTCAATCTCCAATTTCAATTCCAATTTCAATGTCAATGACAAATGTCAATCTCCAATGTCAATGTTAATGTCAATGTCAATGTCAACATCAATTCCAATTCCAATGACGATATCCAATGTCAATGTCAATTTTCAATCCAATTTCAATCCAATTTCAATGTCAATTGCAACTCTCCAATCCAATGTCAATGTCTATGTCTCAATCCAGTTCCAATTTCCAATGTCTCTTTCAATTGCAACTCTCAATCCAATGTCTATGTCTATGTCTATGTCTCTGTTCAATCTCAACTTTCAATCTCAACTTTCAATGTCAACTTTCAATGTCAACTTTCAATTCAATCCAAACCAATGTCAATTTACTCTTGGGCCAACAAAAATGGTCATGTCTACTTTCAAATCAAGTCAATGACAATTTACCCTCAATTGGTATCTTGTTAAACCAGACTTTCAATTTGTATCTTGTTACTGGTCAAGTGCCAGGTTCGATCCCCAAAAAGAACCACTTGTACCTGCTTATATACCTACGCTTCCGGACAAACGACAAGTTCGATCTAAAAAGAACAGTTTGTACCTAGCTCATGCTTTGTTATCGGTCAGACGGCAAGTTCAATCTGAAGAACAGTTTGTACCCAGCTTATGCTTTGTTATCGGTCAAACGACAAGTTCGTTCTAAGAGAACAGTCTGCACTTTCCCACATGATGTGGTGATAATCCAACAAGCAAGTTCGATCCAAAGAAACAGCTTGTATCAATCCTTTTGTCTATGTCTCCGGCCAAACAGCCAGTTCAATCCAAAAGAACAGTTTGTGTCTGTCTATCTGTCTGTATCTTCAACCAAGTGTCAAGTTCGATCCAAAGAACAACTCGTATCTGCCTATATGTCTATGTTTCCAGTCAAGTGCCAAGTTCAATCCCAAGAACAGCTTGCACCCATCTCTTGTTTTGTATTCCTTGGTCAAGTAGCTAGTTCGACCCAAAGAACAACTTGTACCCTTTTTCCTACCCCCTGGTTTGTCTACCCTATCAATGTCCACCGGAGTCCCCAGTAACATGACAGGTTCCATAGACTCCAGTTGTTTGTCTTGCATTCATAATCAAAGTATTGCATGGCATTCACATCTTTGAAACTCTGAAAATGTATTTTTATGTCCAAAAGCAGTGCAAATGTTAATATTTAAGTATCTTCGTCCCGTCAAATCAAAGACTTCGTCTCTTGACTCTCCGGACAAAGAAACTTAAATAGGGGCAGCTGTCATACCCTAATTTTGGACCTAAAAATACTAATCAATTCTTCTTTTCTTGCATTATAAGTCATTTGATTTGTCTCTGATCAATTACATTTTTCTCTGCATTTTATTTCAATGTTATTTGCAAAAATTCATGAAAAAGGGTATTTTAGTCATTTCTTGCATTCAACTCATTTTAATCCTTGAAAATTGTTTGAGTCTTTCAAATTGGTTTGTATAAGTCCTTGTTTCAATCTCATGTCAAAATCCATTTCAGAAAATATCAGTTGAGTCGTTTTTTAGTCAGTTTAGCCCCCAGGGGCATTTTAGTCTTTTCCTATGTCAAAATCTCTTTCAATCTTTAAAAATTTGGCTGAGTCCTTTCAAATAGTTTGAATAAGTCTTCATTTCAATTCTATGTCAAAATCCATTTTTTAAACTACATTTGAAGTCATTTTGAGTCAGTTTTGCCCCTAGGGGCATTTTAGTCTTTTCATGTGTCAAAGCTCTGTTTAAAATCTTAAAAATTGTCTCTGAGTCTTTCAAGTTGGTTTAAATAAATTTTTGTTTCAATTCCTCGTTAAAAATCCATTTTAAAATTGCATTTGAGTCGTTTTTAGTCGTTTTAGTCCCTAGGGGCGTTTTGGTCATTTCACATAAAAAAACTCTTGTCTGCTTCGTTGTTTTTAATCGTCTCGCTTTACGTTAATTTTCAATTTACTTTTTCAACTCAATTTTAGTTTAATTTTCATTTTAGTCCTCGTACTTTTGTTATTTGCATTTTAATCCCTTTTTAAGTCAAAGTCAAGGTTTGTTACAAGTCAAGTGCCACATGTCCCACTCCCATTGGTCCAAGCATTTCCACATCACCTATAAATAGGTCAAAGTTGGTCAAGGTTCAATTCAACTAATCATTTTTTACACTAATCATTTTTTTTCACTAATTATTTTCACAAAAAAATCACAAAATTAATTTCTTTTTTCCTCTTTCTTTCTCCACCCTAACAAACTTTTTCCACCTCCATCACCACCCTAACAAACTTCCCAACAGCCTTAAACCACCTTCAATCTTCACCTTCAACCACCACAACAACCTTCAACCACCATCAAACTTCATCTTCAACCTCTAACAAAACCTCCATAACCACCTCTAAATCTCCATAACCACCATAATCTTCATCACAAACAAACTTCAACCACTACAATCTTCATCCCTAACAACCTCAAACCTCCACAAATTCATCATCAATTCGCAAATTAATCCAAAAACAAACAAGCAACACTCACAGATTCGAGTCCGAAACGAACTCATCATCATCATTCATACCCGGTCGAATCGAATTCAGCACCAAATCACTCGGTTTTTTTGAAACTGAATTCACACTTTCCACTTTCAACAACATCGAAACCGCTCTTCAATTCTCGTTCCATCTTCATCGTGTATCCCACTGAATCCAAACATAGCAACCGTCAGCAAAAAGCCA
Organism: Medicago sativa; assembly: GCF_051527215.1. Classification (NCBI taxonomy): domain Eukaryota; kingdom Viridiplantae; phylum Streptophyta; class Magnoliopsida; order Fabales; family Fabaceae; genus Medicago; species Medicago sativa. The sequence goes on from NC_140753.1 coordinate 11,286,518, forward strand.
CCGAGAATGACGACGTTACTTCCATCGCCGGCGAGTCCTCACCAAGAAAAGATGCCGTGTCAAAATAAGAGATCAAGATTTGCTTAGTGAGGCGCATGACTCAGAATTGAAGCTCGATGATGATGATCCTCCATTGAAGTCTGTTCGTAACCTTGAGTTCTCGCAAGATGCACTTCAAACAAGAAATTGAAAGGTTCATGGAGATTGGAATGCAATTTCTTCACGTGGTGAGAACTGAAGCTGCTACCGTGACTATCTATCAATTCCATATGACTTGGTTTTCCTTCTAAGGTATGGGCTTGGGCCTTGTGTGTTACCAATTTCATTTTTGGTGAATTTCCTTGCTATTCGTACACTGCAAATTGATTTTCACACCTCTGCCTATGTTCCAAGACTCTTGAAAATTCCATAAAATTTCTAGTATTTTTCTTGTGTCTTTTGATGAATTTTAGTGCACTTTTCATGATAAATCTTGGTCACAACATGTGGAAAATCTTTTGGTTCTTTGTTAATTCCATATGATTAATTTTGGTTCAAATCTTTATAAAAGTCTCTAGAAGGTTCCTTTGAAATTGTTGTGATCAAGTTTCGGCATTTGATACTTGCTTGTGGAACGTAATTGAAACTTGCTTCCAAAATATATGTGCGTGCTCGTGTCTTGTTAATTTGTGCACGTTTTATTATGTTTTTTGTGAAAATGGTGATGTGATTTTATTCTTGAATTTTAGTGCATAAATGTGACTTTGAACATGCATTTTTTCGAGTGAATTGGCCTCTTGATTTTGTACATACTTGCTGTTTGGTTTGGTTTCTTATCATGGATTTTGCACCATGTGAATAATGTGTATTTTTGTGTCAAATAAAGTGCAAATAGGCTTGGAAATACTATGATTGTATTACATGCTAATGCCCCTTAATTTCTCACATCATGATGGATTTAAAACCTTTGGAATTTTACCATTAATGTGAGGATTATAGGCTTTGGTATTGCCTTAGAATTTTAGTAGCTTCCAAATACAATTTCATCATGTCTCTTGGTTAAGTTTTTTTGGCTATTTCCTTGTTAAATTCTAGTTGCTTTGCTATGCTCTTTTGCTTGCTTCAATTTCATTTTACATTTTGTTCTACTAACCCTTTTGTTTCATGTTTCATAAGCATACTTCATTCATCCATTATAGTTTTATTTCTTACAATTTAATTTCATGCAAAAAGTAGAATGTAAAACTTAGGAACTTTGTACTTTACTTTCATACAATTTTTAATTTCTTGCAAGACCATAGAATGTATCTAGGCCAATGATGTAAAGGACAATGGACTCTAATGATGTACACCGACACAAGCACCGACACATGCACACACACCACTTTAGATATATAGTTAGAATATGCATGTTTAGATGTATGTTTAGATGTATGTTTAGGCTTTAGACTTAGAAAAAACCAATTTTCCAAAAAAATATGAACAAACTTCACTCAAACCATTTTCCAAATAAACCTTGGGATCCAACATCCCATTGTATTTTCTTTTCCATTTTCTTAATCAAATTTCAATGAAAATAATCATGTTTAGACCACATTTTGCAAATGACTAATTCAACCCCACTTTTTACAATCTCATGCCCTTGAGGCCTCTTTCTATTCTTCAAAATCCCATTTTCAAACTTAAAATCAACCAACAAAAACAAAAACATTTTTGGAAGAGAACTACGGTGGATTTGATCCCTTAAACGGGTACGTAGGCAAGGAACAAAATTCCTTCAATTCAACTAAAATAAAAATCCAAAAACATTCTTCTCCCTCCAATTCTTCACTTAGAAAATTCTTAGGTCTAATATCATCTTTCAAAATAGCATTTAAAAATAAAGCGCGCGCGTAGAAATTAAAGACGGTTCCTATAGGTTACTATAGTCGTTATGGGTGCCTAACACCTTCCCGTAGCGAAAACAACTCCCGGACCTCGATTCTCAAGGGTTTTGCTTACTTTTTCCCTTCCCAAGAAAAAATAAGATATCACCGGTTTAAAAGGTTCAAACGTAATCAATGTTTGACACCCGAAAAACCAAGATAAAACACATATCAGCTTCTAATTTTGATATCTTCAGCTTCTGCTCTAGTAGCTCTGTTTCAAGCCTGTCATTTTCTTCTTTGAGCACCTTGTTCTCCTGAGCTAGAGCCAGGTTAGGTGCATCAATCTTTTCCAGAATCTCAGAAGGAATGATCAGATTCAGCTCCTTAGGCAGGAATTCATCAGGTTCTCTGCCTCTGATAATGAGTGGATTCTTCACCCAAGTACCAAGAACTTCTACATCTCCAGCATTCTCTTCAATGCCATTCAACCAATCTTCCAGCTTCTGCTTGGCTTGCTCTTGAGCCTCAATACAGGAATCATGCAGAGCTGAAATCAGGTTGATGACCCTTTCCTTGATCCTTCTCCATTGCTTCTGATAGCTTATTGTATGACCCAAGTCATTTCTACTTGCTATCAGTCTGAGAACTTCAGAAGCAATATCTTCCCACACATCCTTTAGTAATTGAGAATCCATGTAAATGGTGGGAGGTGAAGGTTGTTTAGAGGGTTTTGGAGGGGCTAGGGGAACAATTGGTAGGTTTGATGATGATTGGTCATTTGTAGTTGATGATTGGCTGGTTGATGGTTGGTCAGGAGTGGGGTCAACTACCATATCAGAGGCATGATCATATTGATCATCCTCAGAGTCTGTGTCCATATCACATACACCAGTATGGTGGATGATCTTGATGACTTGAACTGGTGAAGAAGATATGGAAGCAGAGGTTAGCTCAGGAACAGAATGTTCAGGAACGGTCTTTTGAGGAGTTGGTTCAGGAACAATTGGGGGTGATGAAATTGTAGGGGGTGAAGAGGCTTTTTCTAGTGAAGGTGTTTGTTGTGGGGGGTCTTCTGAAACAACTTTATCAGAAGCAGCTGCTTCTGGAGTTGTCTCAGAGGCTTTCTCTGAGGTTGTGGTAAAGCCAGATTGGGGTAGTTCACCTAGATAATGACTTTCTAGGTGATCTAAAAGAGATGTGTCTTCAGAAGGAATAGAGGATGTGCTATAAGATGTGTGAGAAACTTGAGATACCTTAGATAACATTGCTGAGTTATCTACTGCTTCTGAAGTTCCAAGATTCTGAACTTGCTCCACATTTTCAGCAACAGCTTCATCCACTATTAGAGTCCTTTCTCCTTCCTGTTCTTTTTCAAGTTCTTTCATGGCTTTCCGTTCTTGCCTATTTGCCAAATAGTCATCAGAAAGTTCCTTAGCCATTCTCTTCATGGCTGGAGTCATTTCAACCATGGAACTTTTCTTGTCAACAGGAGCCTTCTTCCTTTTCAGCTTTGGCTCAGCCTCTTCTTCTTCTATTTCATCGAGAGCTTCCTCTAGCTGCTCTTTGGTGATTACCAAATCTGCCTTACCTTTTCTTCTTTTCTGAGGAATAGAAGCAGCACCAACCTTCTGCATCTTTCCTTTATCCTTGGCAGAAACAGATTCAGCTTCAGACTTAGCAACTTTTTGCTTTTTGGTTTTAGCAACAGCAGCTTCTGACTCAGTACTAGTTCTGGCCCTCTTTCCTTTAGTAGGAGCAGCATCAGATTCCGAACTAGTTCTGGCTCTCTTCCCTTTAGGTGCATCAGAAACAGCTTCTGACACAGCAACTGCCTTTGCCTTCTTGCCTTTCCCTTTAGCAACAGTAGCTTCCTCCTGAGAGCTCGCATTTTCCTCCAAGACGTACTCAGCTACTAATTTAGCTAAGTGTTCAGGATTACTTTCCTTAAAGATGGAAGGAAAGTCCCTGATAATCTCAGTTTCTTCTGTGGCCATCTCCAAACACTTTTCATCTTTAGGAGCTGTCTTGAAAACATGCATAGAATGCAATGTCTTGCTACTGATAGTCTTCTCAGCAGTAGAAACTTCGAAGCATTTATCAGAAGCATCTCTTGTCTTTTTCAAGAAATCCAGCACTCTTCCTTGATAAAAGATTTCTGATAACAATCTTCCACAGGGCACTTGTTTCCTTCCTTTGACAGTGCCTTCATTAATAGCCCAGCAGAGATAATCCATGACATATCTGGGGAAATTAATCTTCTCAAGCATGGCCATGAAGTAAATTTCCAGTTTCTGTTGATGATTTGGTTGGTCAGACCCTCCTGCTCTTAGAAAGAAGCAATCAGTACAGAATTTCACCAACATCCTGTGATGAATCTCCATTTCAGAAGGCTTAGCATCTTTGTTACCACCCAGAAGAGTGTTGTAGTAGCTTTGCAGCAGGACATCATCCTTCTTAACTATTTCTTGAAACCTTCCTTCTGCATTCATTCTACAAGCTTTACCTATTATTTCCTCTGTGATGGTTACGGGAATACCCATCACTTCAGACCTTATCTCAAGGCTACTGAAGGAAGTGGGATTCAACTCTATCTCCATCTTTCCTTTCTTCGACCCAGCTTGTTTACCTGCTACCTTCACAGGCTTTTCATTGTACACTTCAGCTTTTAACCAAAAGTCATTGACCAAGTTCACATAAGTTGGCCCATTTAGCATCTTGAAATACTCAGACAGCTTCTGAGTTTCTATCAATCCTTCCATGTTCACTTTGTACTTCTTAAGTGAAGTGAAGTCCACCGGTGATTCTATTTGAACTATTAAAGATTTCCATGGAATATCCATAGTCTTCTCTTTGTAGACTGACCCAGATCCTGATGCGCCTTGCTTGCTTGATGAAGATTCTGAAACTTTCGAGCTTGATGATGCCATTTGATGATGATTGAAGAAGATTTAGAGAATTTAGGGTTCTAAGGTTTTTGCACTTACTTCGCAAGAGGTTTGAGAGCAAAATGTGTTTGTTGTGAGTGAGTAGTGTGTGAATTGACAAAGTGTTAAAAGTAAAACGATTGCAATTCAAAAGAGACAAACAAACATAACATTAATGACAAAATTGGGGGCGCGTGAAAAGTACTTTCAAAGCTATTAAATCATCATTGCTTTTTTAGTTATACACCAACACATACAGGCCACGTAAGAAGTTCACAGAGTAACTACCAAGTTAGTGGGTCAGAAGTTACTTTTAAAAAGTAACTCCCAACGTTTCCACTAATTCAACTATTCAGAAGCAATAAATCCAGCTTCTGGACTTCAGATGCTGACGTCATTATCAGAAGCGAGTTTTCCTCAGAACCTCAATAAAGAGCTTCTGATGAACTACTGCTTCTGAATTAACTTCAGAACCTAAAATCCTATTCAGGAGCAAGCAAACATCTAATCAGACACGTAGTGCATGTTCAAATTTTTCTTAATAAAATCAAATCGTTCAACAGTTAAAGGCTTAGTAAATATATCAGCCCATTGATTTTCAGTATCAATGAATTGTATATCTAAAATTCCTTTTTGAACATAATCTCTGATAAAATGGTGTTTGATTTCAATGTGCTTAGCTCTTGAATGCAAAATTGGATTTTTAGACAAACAAATAGCAGCAGTATTATCACAATAGATGGGAATACTGTTAGCAGTTATATGATAATCTTCCAACTGATGTTTCATCCAAAGTAGTTGTGTACAACAACTTGCAGCTGAAATGTATTCTGATTCTGCTGTAGACATAACAATAGTTGTTTGTCTTTTGCTAGCCCAGGATATAAGATTATCACCCAGAAATTGACAATTGCCGCTGGTTGACTTTCTTTCAATCCTATCACCAGCATAATCAGCATCACAGAATCCAATTAGCTTATAATCTAAGGATTTCCTATAAAGGAGTCCAAGATTAGTTGTTCCTTTCAAATACCTGAAGATTCTCTTGACAGCAGTCATATGAGATTCTCTAGGATCTGATTGGAATCTTGCACACAAGCATACACTGAATAAAATATATGGTCTAGATTCAGTAAGGTATAACAAAGAACCAATCATACCTCTATACAGCTTCTGATCTACTTTAGCTCCTTCATCTTCTTTGCTCAAGGTGCACGTAGGGTGCATTGGAGTGTTCATCACTTTACAATCTTCAAGTTTGAACTTCTTCAGAAGCTCCTTTGTGTACTTTGATTGATGAACATAGACTCCATCTTTGCATTGATTAATTTGAATGCCAAGGAAGAACTTCAGCTCTCCCATCATGCTCATTTCAAATTCATCTTGCATTAACTCAGAAAATTCCTTGCAAAGAGATGCATTAGTAGAACCAAATATTATATCATCAACATATATTTGCACAACAAGAATATCTTTCCCAAGGGTCCTTCTGAAGAGTGTAGTATCAACCTGTCCTCTTTTAAAATCATTCTTGATTAAGAAATTACTTAGTCTATCATACCAAGCTCTGGGAGCTTGTTTCAAGCCATATAGTGATTTCTTCAGTTTAAAAACATGGTCAGGATATTTAATATCCTCAAATCCAAGAGGTTGCTTGACATACACTTCTTCTTCTATGACACCATTTAGAAATGCACTCTTGACATCCATTTGATATAATATTATGCCATGATTAACTGCATAGGAAAGAAGTAACCTGATTGCTTCCAATCTAGCAACTGGAGCAAACGTTTCAGTGTAATCAATGCCTTCTTGTTGACTATACCCTTGTGCAACAAGCCTGGCTTTGTTTCTTGTTACTTCACCTTGCTCATTCAGCTTGTTTCTGAATACCCATTTTGTTCCAATAATGTTCTTGTGCTGAGGTTTGGGTACCAGATCCCACACATCATTTCTTTGAAATTGATTCAACTCTTCTTGCATAGCTAGGATCCATCCATCATCTGAAAGTGCTTCATCAACTGTTGTAGGTTCAATCATTGAGATTAGTCCAATCATTGACTCTACTTGTCTGAAATGTGATCTTGTTCTTCTTGGACTATCTTTGTTTCCAATGATTAGCTCCTCAGGATGTGAAGACTTGTGTTTGAATGTGTTTCTGGGAGGATCTGCTTGATGTGAGCCATCTTGTGCTTCATCAGAAGCAGTTTCATCTTGTGCTTCTGATGTGGGTTCAACTTCTGGACTATCTTCAGATTCAGCTATCTGATCAGGTTCTGGAGTAACTTCAGGAACCTGTATCTCTGCAAAACTTTCATCTTGCTTTGAAGTTTTATCTTCAAGCTCCTTGTCATCAAATTTAACGTGCATAGATTCTTCAACACAGAGTGTTTCTGAATTATACACTCTGTATGCCTTTGACCTTTCAGAGTAACCTAAGAAGATTCCTCTTTGGGCCTTGACATCAAATTTCTTTAGGTAGAGCTTGTTGTTCAGAATGTAACATGTACATCCAAATTGATGAAAGTAAGAGATATTGGGTTTTCTTCCTTTAAAGAGTTCATATGCTGTTTTCTCCAAAATAGGTCTGATATAGATCCTGTTTTGAACATAGCATGCCGTATTCACTGCTTCTGCCCAAAAATGTTTTGGTAAATTGTTTTCATGGATCATGGTTCTGGTCATTTCTTGTAAAGTTCTATTCTTTCTCTCTACAACCCCATTTTGTTGTGGTGTTCTAGGAGAAGAGAATTCATGGAAAATTCCATGTTTTTCACAAAAAGCTTCAAATGGCTCATTTTCAAATTCTCCACCATGATCACTTCTGACTTTCAAAATTTTTGATTCTTTTTCAGATTGAATTTGAGTGCAGAAGCTACTGAATACATCACACGCAACATCTTTACTCTTTATGAATTTTACCCAAGTCCATCTGCTGTAATCATCAACAATGACTAATCTATATTTACTTCCATATAAGGATGCAGTACTCACTGGTCCAAATAAATCAATATGGAGTAATTCTAAAGGTCTTGAGGTTGAAACAATGTCTTTGGTTTTAAAAGATGATTTCACAATTTTCCCTCTCTGACATGCACCACAGAGTGCATCTGAATGATAGTCAATATCTGGTAGCCCTTTCACAAGTTGTAACTTACTAAGCTTAGAGATTAACCTCCAGTTAGCATGTCCCAACCTTCTGTGCCACATCCATTTCTTATCATTCACTGATAGTAGGCAAATCACCTTCTGATCAGCCAGTTCAGAAAAATTGATTTTATAGACATTGTCAACTCTCTTTCCTCTGAACACAATGGATTTGTCTTCCTTGTTGATTACTGTACAGTTGGGTTTTTCAAAAAGCACATCATAACCATTATCACAAAATTGACTAATGCTCAAAAGGTTATGTTCAAGACCATCTACCAACCATACATTATTAATTGAGGTAGAGGAATTACCAATAGTTCCTGTACCTATGATCTTGCCTGACTGGTTGCCTCCAAATTTCACATTACCTCCCTCTTTCATTGTTAGGCTGAGGAACATGGACTTGTCTCCTGTCATGTGTCTTGAGCAACCGCTGTCTAAGTACCATGATCTTTGCTTTGGCACTGCTCTTAGACATACCTGCATCATTGACATTTTTAGATTTAGGTACCCATTGTTCTATGGGTCCCGGAAGGTTAGTACTTAAGGCTTTACTCTTCACTTCTTGTACCTTGTGCTGTAAGTTGGGTTGCTTCTGATTAACCATCACCTTAGGTTTTGGTACTTCAGAAGCAGTAACTGTCTTCTTCTGAAACTTAGACTTCAGAACCCCAGATTTTGGTTTCACCAGACTCTGAGGAATAGGTTCTGATCTTTTCAGGATCCTAACCTTTGAAGTCTTGGAATCAGATTTGATCATAGCCTTTGACTTAGAGTTCTTTGGCTTTGAAGTGATCTTAGCCTTAGAACTAGAAGCTTCAGGTTCTGATTGAACAACGGTTTCCAACTCAGCCCCTTCTGGTACAAAGAAGGTTTTCAGACCTTCCTTGATGCATTCACAACAAGATTTTAGATTGGTTTTCTCAAGTTTCGCTTCTGGAAAACCAATTCCTCTGCCATTGTTCTTGTAAATGCTATAAATCATAGAAGCTACTCTGCTTCTGTCAATGCCAGATATAATAAAATCTTCAAGAGCAATTTCATGGTTACTTAAAGGTTTTTCATTACACTTTTCTTGTAGCTTCTGACATAAGAACCTGAGCTGATCTTCATATGTTTTACACATGAAGTCAAAGCCCCTAAGTCCTTGTTCAGAAGCTTTCAGATCCAATAGAGTTGATTTTTGCTGTTGTACCAACTCAGCATATTTTTCTTTTAAATCCTTCAACTCATTGGTTCTTACTTCAAAATGTGTAAGAAGTTCTTTAAGTGACTCAACAAGTTCATCTCTGGGAATTTTGGAATATACCTCATTTTCATCTTCTGAGTTTGAATCTGATCCAGCTTCTGAAGTTGCTGTTGCTACTAACCCAACAGCTACCTTTGCATCTTCATCAGCTTTCTCTTTATCAGATCCAGATTCACTACCCAAATCATCCCAGGTTGCCATTAAACTCTGCTTAATCTGCTTCTTGAATTTGCTTGGTTTGAATGTAGACCTCTTTGACTTGTCCTTTGACTTTTCTCTTTGAAGATCAGGGCATTCAGCAATGAAGTGTCCCGGCTTCTTACAGTTGAAACATCCCTTCTGATCTTCTTTCTTTGAGCTTCTGGAGTTACCCCTTCTGGAGAGAAACTTTCTGTTCTTCTTGGCCAGATATTGAAGTATGTTTGAGAGCATGGCCATTTCAGCAGCATCTGGTTCAGAATCTGAACTTGACTGTTCTTCCTCTTCAGATTCAACCACTTTGAGAGCTTTTGATGACTTGCCTTTGGATGGAAGAGCTATTGATTTACTCTTCTTAGTAGACTCGTGTTCATTAAGACTTAACTCATGAACTTTGAGAGAACTAACAAGATCTTCGACACTTAAAGTGTTTAAATCTTTAGCTTCCTCAATGGCAGTCACTTTTGGTCTCCATCTGGCAGGTAAGCTTCTGAGTATCTTGCTACCATGATCAGAAGCAACATAGCTCTTCTTTAGAATCTGTAGCCCAGAAACTAAGGTTTGAAACCTTGAGTACATCTCCTCAATAGTTTCATCATCCTTCATCTTGAATAACTCATACTGATGTACAAGCAGGAGAGCCTTTGCTTCTTTGACCTTCTTGCTCCCTTCATAATTTGAACAGAGAGAAGCAAACATAGCTTTAGCAGTGGATTTGTCACTCATCTTCATGTATTCTGCTTTGGGTATGGCAGTGACAAGGGCTCCTCTGATAATATGATGCTTCTTGTAGAGTTTCCTCAGTTCTGGAGTATGTTTCTTTCTATCCACAGCAGCTCCTTCTTCATCAAGGACTAAATCACCAACACCATCTTCCAGAATATCCCATAATTCTTCATCTAGGCTCATGATGTAACTGTAAAAGTTGGTCTTCCACCAAGAGAACTCTTCAGCATCTCCATTGAACTTTGGAACTTTTCCAACACTGGATTTCTTACTATCACTATAATCATGTGAGACATGTTTATAGCTAGTATCACCAGAACCAGTAGGAGGAGGAGTAGACATGTTTTTCTCAGATCTTTGACTGTTGCACGGTTAAGTGTTACACAACAAACCAGGCTCTGATACCAATTGAAGGTGAGAAAAACACAAGAAGGGGGGTTGAATTGTGTTTTGAAAAATTCTTCGTTTCTCCTAAAAACTGAACACACTGATCAGAAGCTAAGTGAGACAGCTTCTGAAGTGATGATCAGAATCTAAATGCAGCGGAATAAAACAGAGAGAGAGAAGAAGAACGACACAAAACAATTATACTGGTTCCTTCCACAATCCGGAAGTAGTCCAGTCCCCCTTGCACTTCCAAGGAGATTTCACTAAGAGTAATATCTGATTACAATTGCTCAAGCACACAAGCAAGAGACTTCCTTTGCTCAAGCACACAAGCTAGAGACTTCCTTTGCTCAAGAACACAATCAAGAGACTTCCTGCTCAAGCACAACTGCAAGAGACTTCCTAACTAAACAAAATTACACAGAAAATTGTTTAAGGTTGAACACTTGATATACAATCAGAGGCGCTCACAATACAAATCAGATACAGACTCAATGGACTTAAGAATTTCTAAGATATGACTTTGAGACACAGAAATTCTAAGTGAATGCAGAACAATTTCAGCAGAGGTTTGGCACTTGTAAAAATGTTATGAGTCTTTCGTTCAGCGTTCTTGCATTACCAAAATCTAAGTCTTCACTCCTTTATATAGAGGTGTGAAAGAGACGTTGTGAAATTGCCAGCACACCAAAGAGTCGTTGATGAAGCTTGATCTTTCACCAATGATCTTTTGCCTGATTTGGTTGTTGTCCTATGAAGAACCAATTTGAAATCCATTCCTTATCCAAAGGAACATATATGCAGGCGAGACCGTATTCTGGAGCTGTTTTCTTGTCTTGTAGCGTGGACACAAAACAGAGTAGTGGAGAACGTGGTTGTACAATTCGTACAAAGTACAATGTCAACGCTTTCGTCCAAATTGCAAGCACATGCCTTCAAACACCTTTGAAATGACCGTTGCAATGTTCCACTGATTTTCTGCTGTGTTTTCGAAACCAATAGACAGCTTTTGCAATGTAGATTCTTCAATCTTTGAATGTTTTGCAAATCCAGCTGATCTTCAGCTTCTGGTGAAATGGCTTCTGATGAGGCAGCTTCTGATGATGCAACTTCTGATGAAGTAGCTTCTGCAGCTTCTGATGGTGCAGCTTCTTCAGCTTCTGATGATGTGGCTTCTGGACCTCTTGTCTTCAGAAGCACTATTCTTCAGGAGCAGCTTTTCTTCAGGAGCAGCTTGACTTCAGGAGCGCTTTGCCTTCAGAATCATCTAAGCTTCATTTTCTTTTGCTCTTTATTTGCTCATTCAGAACCAATTAATGATGTAACTTTTTTTAACTGTGGTCCTGTACACTTGAACAAATATTAGCTAGTCCAATTTACAATTTTTAATACCTTGTTATCATCAAAACTTTCTAAGGTTTATTGTTAAACACATTTTGTTCCAACAATATCTTATGCACTTGCTGCCACCAATATTCCCCAAAATGAATTTGGTGATCTCATCTCTCAATGTAAGAGTATTTTGCCAAATAAACCCGACTTCAAAGTCATATATTCGGAGGTAAGCAAATATGATAACTCATAATATTGGTAGAGCTTCCTTATATCATCCTAACCCCCATATCTTCAACATTGTATCTACTATTTTATACTCTTTAATTATGAATGAAAAGACTTAATTTACCTTTAGAAAAAAAAAGAACATTTGAATTATTCAACATTTGTTTTTTCCTCTCTCTCTATTTGCCAAAGCATGAAAATTGTATTTTTAAAATATAACAATAATTTATTATGTTTATTATATATCCTTCTCGATCAAATCAAACCGCACATCAAATCAAACCGCACATTGTCTTCGTGAGCTTAACTCAATTAGTATGGACAATGCATAAAATATGCAAGGTCCGAATTCAAACCCCAGCCATAAAAATAAAAAAATCAAACCGCACACACGTAGTATTTGCATCAATCATGTGGAGACAAACTCAACACACACGATAAGTTCTTCATTTCACTCGAACCACGGATACATGCAACAGCACTGTATGGTTTACACGCACAGTTTTATAATGATATAATACGACAAACATTAGAAAATAACTTTTTTTTGAAGAAAAACATTAGAAAATAACTTAACAATTTTATTTCACTTAGGTGATATATATACATTTGACAACACAACCTTTAAATAACTTGGTTTACATGGAAAGTGATTTTCTTTACGAATCACTGTTGGAGATACATTTTTTTTTGCTAATTAATTAGGACAACACGGTCACAGAAGATGCATGTCGAATCTGCAAATCTTTGATTCTAAAGAATCATGAACCTGACAAACATTACAAACATATTAGTGGAAGACTTTGTAAGAAGTGGACTGAGTTAAAAATAAAAGTATCATTGGAGGGATTAATAACCAAGGACACACGTAGAAAAAAAATATCATGTCAATAAACAACTTGCAGCGAGCTTATGGCATAAGCATTTTACATTTATCATTATAACCATTTATGTACAAGTTATTTCTACAACAAAACATAAAATAGTTAATTATATTTCGTAAAAGTTATAAGCTATTTTCATTCGCTATGTTAGAAAGCTTATAAAAATAAGTTAAAAGCAACGTAAGAACTTGTCATAAGCTTATTTTATAAGTTCTTTTGAACAAGTAATCTCACAAGTGTTTATGTCAATAGATAGATTCAAATAAGTCATTTCAAACATACATTGATCTATCATACTTTTTACATAAGGATTTAACTCAGGTATTATATTTTACCAAAGTTTTTATGCACTTAAATCAAGCATAATAGTTTGATCATTATAAACGTTTGACTTTTATTATAACCAATTTTAATGAATTATGCACATTATTAGTTGTAATGTGTGGACAATATAAATCTCTTTTTTTTTTAAACCAAATATCATTTGTACGCAGCTGCAAAGACTAATATATCGAGTCGAGTATAACTGTAATGAATGAAAAAAACTATATCTCAAAAGATTTAACATTGTTGCATTTTCATGAGTAGATTCAAACATAAAATCTCTGATTAAATTGAAAAAGACCTATTATCATTTCAAATTTTGCTCCATGAAAATTAAACTCTATGTGAAGAGTGTAAATATTTTAACTTTTTTTGATGAATAATAATAGAAACAAATATAAGACTCAAATTTTGCAATGTCATACCTTTAATAAGGATAAGCGACCTCACCACGCTCAATGCGCTTGATATCCTCTTTGAGTATCTCATAGTGCCTTTTAACATCCTCAACAGATTTTCCGACCACTTTAGCCACATTGTGCCACCTGTCAGGTGTTTCTCTATCATATATAGCAAGTGCCTCTTCAAATAGTTTGTTTTGCCTTGCTGTCCATGATGCCATTATTGAACAAGAGGAGAAAATAAAATGATATTGGTTGCTTAAAGAAGAAATATTACTCTCTCTCTCTCTATGCTTGGTCATAAATGGTATGGGAAATAGATCAATATATAGAAGGAAAAGTCCATAGTGTTAATTAGTGGGTGGCCGAATATATCTTCCCAAAAATGACAGACATTGTGAATCCATCTTCAATTTGGAGCAAAAGATAAATCAGGACAACAACACCAAGTTGAAGAAGAGAATCAAGATCAAAGGATCAAACACTTTTAATTGTTTTAATTAAGGAAAGATATTCCTTCATTGTATTATGTTTTTCATTATGTCATGGCAACTTGAAATTTCCATTTCTGTTAGTTGGTACCTTACGTATATATTGAACATTGTAATGTGTTACCATTTGTTTTTATAAGGGTTAAATATGTTTTTGGTGCCTATAAATATATCAACCTTTCTTTTTAATCCCTCTAAAAATTTCCTTCAACTTATAGTCCCTCAAAAATTTTCCATCTTCACTTTTAGTCCCTCCTTTAAAGTAAACTCATATGTAGAATTCATATTTTTGAATAAAATTTTGCAGAAAAATTCATAATATTATAAGAATCTCTCCCAAAAATATTCAGAATTTTTTAACAAAACATGAATTTAATATGAATTTTTATATTTTTTATGGTTAAAAATTCATATTAAATTTATGTTTGGGAAATATTTTTACAATATTCTACACATTTCTACACAATTTCATTAAAAAATACTAAAATTAATTTAAAAGTAGGGACTAAAAGTAGTGATTGAAAATTTTATAGGGACTAAAAGTTGAAGGAATATTTTAGAGGGACTAAAACGAAAAGTTGGTATATTTATAGGGACTAAAAACATATTTAACCCTTTTTATAATTAATTCAAAATATATTATGTGAATATTGCACGTAGTTAAATTAGATCATTCATTTTAAAACGGAGGAGTAAAATGATGAACAGTGATAGAATCGATTGAAAATGACATGTTCACAAAATATGTCTTGACTCAAATTAACTTTCCACACCGTTAATTGAGATATATGTTGGAACAATTGAGACTTGTTGAAGTTTAAGAAAGTGGATTTTGAGAAAATATGAGAGAAAAGAGAGAGTTTTTTTTTGTGAAAATGTCTATTAATTATGAAAGGGAATAAATTACAATGGTTATGAAGTAAGTACTTAGACACAACACACAAAGCATATAACTAACTAGTTAAAAATACTCAAAACCATAACAAACTACTAACTACCTTGTGAGACAAGTAACTGACTTGTCATACAAGCTCAGAAGCATGGGTACTGAGAAATACTGGTATCAGGTACGCATCCATACCGGATACGCGTACGGTACTTATACCGTATGTACCGAACCGTATCCATTTTTACTTTGTTGATTTGTCGTAGTTGGTGCAACAAAAACGTGCAGGTGGTGGAAAAATATCCAAAATCATTTTGTTTTTTTTATTGTATTTCAATTCTTTCTCTTGCTTTTTATGAAAATATTGGAGGAGGTGAACCAAGAAAAAGTAAATCTCTAAAGCAACATAATGATAGAAGTGTCTCTTAAACACATGATTAAAATACGAATATTATTATACTATTTTTTTATTAAAATTGATTTTTTTTTCTAAGTATGGTTTTACGACATCAATGTTAGTAATTCACTTGAATTTTTTTTTTTTTTATGTTTTATATCAATGTACTCGTACCTTATTTTTTTTAAGTTTGTAGGTGTTACGCGGGTATGGTACTTGTACCTATGCATGATAGCATACAAGTAATCTGCCAAATTAAGAATTAGTTATTTTTAAAATTAAAAAAAATATATTTTCTTGGTTAAAAAGATGTACTATTTACTCATATTTAAGGCTACTAGGCTAGTGTCTAACACAATGAGATACTGTACTTTCAGTCAAGAAAACAATGAGATACTATCATCAGTATAAAACCTGTAATTATCAGATATACGATACTATTGGTACCATCAATTCCATTACCTCCAATAAGTCTTAATGTATAATATGCCTTGGCCAGAATCAAGAATATATATCACACTGAGGTGACCAATCATTCAACACCTAATGGGCATAACCTGTGCAATAAAATAGTGTTCCGTGCTACTCAAGCTTTGATCATTGTAGTTAGTTCTTGTTCTGTTTGTTGTTCTTGTCACTTCTTTGTTAATTATGCTTCTAAATTATTCAATAATCTTGCCCACACTATTTACTACTATTATTAGTATTGTTATTAATTTTCGGTTCTTGTAGATCCTGGACTCTTTTCACGATAAGAGATCCTGTTTATCTGTTTAGTTTTTCATTATCAAATATTCAATGATAAAAGCCTATTTTCATTAAGCAAACGCATAAACCAACCTTTGTTTTACGTAAAAATTTATTAAAAAATAAAATAATATCTGCCATATTTTTTCGTTTAATTATTATTTTATAGTACTAAATAACTTGTTTATTTTTTTATATATAACTTGTTTAATCTTTAAACAAACGTGAACAATTAACAAATAAACACCTAAGTTTCGTTCAAAAAAAAACTAAACACCTAAATTGGTTTTTCTAAAGATTATGGTGTTAATTAAATCCCTTCAAATATTTTGACACTAAATTAATTATTCTGCAGGAACAAGCTAATATTTGAAGAAGCCTGCTATAATTTTACAATTGAAGTTAATGTTAACAGCAGTCTTAAGCAATATTGGTTAAACATTGGTTATCTGATTATACTAACAACCTGCAATTTTTTTTTTTTAAATAAATTGAAAGTGACTTGATTGAATTCCACCAGCAGTATTTTGGTCAAAGTTGGTTATGGCAAAGAGATGAACAAGTTATAGCTCCATATAATTAGGAAGAACAATAATGTTGGCGGGGTTATTGGTTAATCTTATAGGATGAATATATCATAAAAAAATAGGATGAATATATCGCGAGAATGATAGATATCGCAAGAAACATTGTCACGAAGGCTTCACGACATATGCAATACCCAATGTTTTTTCCACCCAATCCAAAATTAAAATAAAAAAATTGGTTTTTGTCTTTTTTTTTAAAGTGAAAACATGCTTCGCGAGCCTGTCGGGATAGAGAAGTTCACTATATATAGCACTTCTCCATAAGGAGAATGATAGATATCGCGAGAAACATTGTCACGAAGGCTTCACGACATATGCAATACCCACCGTTTTTTCCACCCAATCCAAAATTAAAATAAAAAAACTGGTTTTGTCTTTTTTTTTTTAAAGTGAAAACATGCTTCGCGAGCCTGTCGGGATAGAGAAGTTCGCTATATATAGCACTTCTCCATAAGGAGAATGATAGATATCGCGAGAAACATTGTCACGAAGGCTTCACGACATATGCAATACCCACCGTTTTTTCCACCCAATCCAAAATTAAAATAAAAAAACTGGTTTTGTCTTTTTTTTTTAAAGTGAAAACATGCTTCGCGAGCCTGTCGGGATAGAGAAGTTCGCTATATATAGCACTTCTCCATAAGGAGAATGATAGATATCGCGAGAAACATTGTCACGAAGGCTTCACGACATATGCAATACCCACCGTTTTTTCCACCCAATCCAAAATTAAAATACAAAAACAGGTTTTGTCTTTTTTTTTTTTTTTTTAAAGTGAAAACATGCTTCGCGAGCCTGTCGGGATAGAGAAGTTCGCTATATATAGCACTTCTCCATAAGGAGAATGATAGATATCGCGAGAAACATTGTCACGAAGGCTTCGCGACATATGCAATACCCACCGTTTTTTCCGCCCAATCCAAAATTAAAATAAAAAAAACTGGTTTTGTCTTCTTGTTTTTTTTTTAAAGTGAAAACATGCTTCGCGAGCCTGTCGGGATTGAGAAGTTCGCTATATATATATAGCACTTCTCCATATCATAAAAAAGGGTCGAAAATGAAGTGATTTGTTCTCCTTTCCACGCACGAATTATCAGGACAATGGACAACAAGTGGAAGGGCAGAATTTTAACCAAATTAGGACACACACTTATTTGTTTTTCTTAGAAATAAAATCTTTGTCTGCCTCCACCTAATAGCTCATACTTTTAAGAGAATTAATCTTGATATTTTAAGCCAACATATTCCTTCATTTTGCCAGTGGCAAGTTGAACTCAACTTTTTAAATCAAGAATGATATTTGGACAATTATTATTGAGAAATGCTTGAATACACGACTTGCACGACCGTGTATTCTACTAAACACCATTCAGATTTTTTTAATTTGTTTTAATTAAAATTTAATTTAAAAAAAGGAAGTGGTGCCACATCATCTATCGTGCTTGTCATGCGTATGGATTTGTCGTGTGATTTAGCAATGCTCATTATTATTTCGTAACACTCATTCAACGTCTCATTTTTTTTATCCCTCTCTCTCTTTTACAATTGCATTATATCACACTTTCTTTCTCTCTCAACATTCATTAAGAATACTAAGATTGACAAGCTTAACATTTCACTTGAATAAAATATAAAATTTTAACAGTATATTTCATTACAATGTAATTTCTCATTTCAATTAATAGTTGAAAAATCGATTTGATTCTCAACATGATATGGTGGATTTTAGATGCATCCAATAGAAATTGAGAAATGAAATTACAAAGTTGTTGAAGTTAGTTTTCTAAAAGTCATTACGATGACAAGTCAATTATAGAATATGGATGAATGATTTCTTTACTAGATATGCTCATAGGATGCCTTTATCCGCCCCAAAAGGTTAACATTTTTGGACTTGGAATCAAATGTGAGGAAGATATGTCGATAATCTTATCATTAAAACTAATAGTTATGTAGCAATGGAGTTGGGTCTAAGACAATGACTATAATTTCAGAAAATTGTTCTTCTCTCAAGAAAAAACGCTCACTTCCATGTAAACCGAACAAAATACCTTCCGCGTGAGTTAACTTACGTTCGGTAAGCTGAAATATAACCTACATGAGTTAACTCACGCTGAGGTTATAACCTACACGAGTTAACTCACGCCGGGTTATAATCTGTGTGAGTTAACTCACGTGGGTAGCGAACGTGACTTAAGTCGCGTTGGGTTTAACACCTGCGTGAGTTAACTCACGTGAGGGTATTTTGGTCAGTTTTGTATAGAAGTGAGCTTTTTTTATTGGGAGAAGAGCAGTTTTCATAATTTCATGATGAATTAATGTTCGAATAGGTTATAAGAGGTGTCCAGTTTTAGTGTCTCACAAGGGGTAACTACTAAACTGCATATGAGAAACCAAAAACAAAAAACCAAAGTCCTATTTGTATATGTTTAAAATTGTAGAAAATTTAGTGAATTTTAATGGTGATATCAACTACTATGACCAACTAATCCTGAATTCATAATAGTTGATTAATTTTGTTATTCTTTTTCTTATAACTAGATGTCTAATGATTTTAATAAAAAAAATGAGTAACTTCAGTATACTCTCACAATCTCTCTAATATATTTTTTAAATAAGCTAGAAATTTGTTTATGGAAGAAAAAAATGGGCGACACAAATCTAACCTATTAGAAGAAAAAAGATATGAAAAAACACTATTCATATTACATAAGAATTTCATTCTAATATTCTGGAATACATGCATTTTGTATCGCTCTAAGAACCAACAATACTCGTGTCATAAAATATATTATCTTATTGATAATTTATTTGTTTCATGTCCTTATTATTCGTCTACAACACATGCTGTAAATTCCACTAAATCGCCTAGGATCCACATAACTTTAACGAGATCCGTTTGAATTTTAGAAAATGTGTGCTGAGAAGACCTTATTTGGTAGAATGATTATTTAATAAAATGCTATGCTACACTTGCACTATATATGCTTGGGCCTATATGCTTATGCAAAATGTTCTATATTTCAAAGGAACAACGAGTGGGGTATCCGTATACGTACCATTAATCAAATGAATCTATGATTTGTTGAATATTACTTTTACATTCATGCTGCCTATAAACCATACCTTTTAGTTCCTGTGTTTATCACTAAACCACCATTATCTAGTGGAATCGTAGAATCACCAATACATTTATGGTAAAAAAAGTATATATATGTTGGGGATATTATGATGGTAGATACCGGGAAAAGCATTTGGACTGATGCAACTTGATTTTGCAAGTGGATCACATATTGCTTTTCCAGTATCGTGGGTTATAGGTCGACGGTGGAAGTAGTTATCATTGATGAGAGTGAAAAGCAAGATGTGTGAAGAATCTGCATTTGGTGGTCCTCTTCGGATTTTACTTGGGTGACATGGTTTTTGGGTGACGTTAGTACATTAGTGCATTTTAGATAGAAGAGAATGATGGATGAATGATTACGGTAAATTATTTAGATGAGAGAGATTGATTAATTAAGAGAGATAGAAACAATATCATCAATGTCACCAAATGCTATGTCACAACCCGTCTTCTTCTTGCATACTCCCTTCGTACCTTTTTTTTAGGAGCATTTGGTAGTGAAAAATATTGGAAATTTGAAAATGAAAGGAGATGAAGATATATGGTTTTCAAGAGGAGTGTATTTGTGGTATCGAAAGTGTTAGTGAGAAAGTTAATATGTGATTAACTATAAGATTCCATATCTCATTTATTATTTATTTATTGTTGAAGCTTATTTGATTTTCCTCGATGATTGAATTTGAGTGAACAATATGTTGAACTTATGCATTTCAACTTGTAAACTAGAAACGATCACTGTGAAAAAATTGTTCCCATAAAATATTGCATCCTCTAATTTAATCAAAAGTCTACAATTCACATCAGTAACAGATGTTGGTGATGGAAAGAAGAAAATGGAGGGGACTAGCTTTTAGGATTTAATTTGTTGGAAATGAGATGAGGAAGATAATATGGAATTGAGGAGAATTACTGCCTCAACCTAAGTTGATAGGGACTTTCTTTAAGCTTTCCATGGGGATATTTTTAGAAAAATTTGCATCTATTTTCAATTTCGGAAATACATGATGGGTGTGATTTTCAAGAGTTAAAATTGGTATTTTTGATGATTTTAGGATAAGTGTATAATTGTTGGAATTTAGGGTAAATATTTTGGGATAATAGTCAATTTAATCGTTGAATGTATAACAAGTAGTCGCAATAGTCATTCAATGTATCAAAATTTCAAAATAATTTTTTATTGTGCACTTTGTTAGTCAAAATAGTATCTGTTGTTAAAATAGTCTATCAATGTTGACAACAATTTTTTCGTATAGGGATTGATATAATAATAAGTAAGTATATTGATAGACTACACTATTAACAAAACATACGATTTATATACAATTTCTTGTATTTATTAAATTTAAAATGAAATACGCCAACTCATATGAATCTTATAAAAATTAAGTAGAAAGAAAATAAATTTCAATTAATAAAAAGAGGTCAAAACATGCTTTATTTGTCTAATTTTTTTTTACTCTATACAATTTCTTGTATTGATTAAATTTTAAATGAAATACGTCAATTCATATGAATCTCATATAAAATAAGTAAAAACTATATAGATTTCAATCAATAAAAAGTCATCAAAGTATGTTTTATTTTGTGTAATTGACATTTTTACTGTTTAAAATTATAATTTTCGGTCAATTTAGTCTTTCAAATTGCAAAATATCAATTTATTCCCATGAACTAAAAATATCAACCAATTTAGACCGTGCATTAAAAATACATTTTTTAAGCAATCATCCATCAAAGTCAATAAAAAAACAAACATTTTAGTTTAAATAACCTTGTGCTGCATCAAACACAAACATAAAATTTTAAAAATTGTGTTATAGAATTTGAGGAAAAGAATAAATTAATTAATATTTTTCATTTAAAAATTTAAAATGCTATTTTGCAAATATAAAAGATTTAATTTACGGATTATTTAAAGGACTAAATTGTATATTTAATCACCCTTTTTTTTTGACAAATTGTCTAATTAATCTTAAATTTACTGGGATGGAACGATTTTTTTTTTTTTTTTTTGGAAAGATTTTGGGTGGATGATGGATTCATGGAACGATTCTTGAAATGGACAAGGATTAAAACTATGTGGATCCAAGTTAAAGGCTCAAATACATCTGGAAATTGAATTGGATAGGGAGAGATTATTTGTCCATATATCCTAAATATAATTGCTCACGTCCCAATCAAAATAAGAAGTGCTTTTAGTCAAGTTCGATATTTTTCCAAAACCAATGAGTGGTGTTAATTACAAACTAGTATTATTTTGATTTCATATTGTTTGCTAAATATAAATAACATGCTGAATTTGTCCAAAAAAGAAGTGCCATGCATAAAAATAACGCGTGAAAATGATTTTGTGGTCAACCTCACCTCCTAGTAGTACTTGTATAATTTTCCACACCTTACCTTAATATAAGGCTTTTGACTTAACAAAAAAAAGTACTAGTACTACAAGACCCGGTATTAGATAGACAGCAACTTACTTTATTTATGCAGTGCTCGTCGCACCATACTATTCAATGGAGTCTGCCGGCTGTTACGTATAGTAAGTAGGAAAACACTATAGTAAGAAAATATTTATTTATTTGGACACATATCCAAGCATCAATTTTAGGTCCCATACAATAATGAGAAAAAGTGAAAAAGAGAAAATAATTAAATAATATTTATTTTTAAAGGATTAAATAAAATACTTTTTATTTCACAACAAAATAGATTTTTATGTGTGTGTTTAAATGATGTGTTCAAAGACATGTGCGGTGTGCCTAAACAAGACTCTCTCTAGTAAGTAAGCTGAATTTGTCCCGGTCAACAATAAATCAAACAAGAGAAAGTTTTCTATCATCACAACCCCAAATAAAAAATATTTGAGTACACTCACATAAAACAAAATTTTTTTAAAAAGTGACTGAAATTTAATGATATTAATTGATGTGACTAAATTAGTTCTGTTTTTATTTTTTTTGTGTATGTGAGTCTGCCTAATTTTTTTTGATTTGAGGTTGTGACTATAGTGGATTTTCTCATCAAACAATGTCACAACGACCTTAAGCTGGGACCTACCACATTTCTCATGATGGACGATCGAGATATATCACAACCCTCACAGGCATGTAGGGGTGTGCGTGGGTCAGTTTCAGTTGGATTTAATCAAACTCAAGACTCAAACCATAGAGGGTACTCCGATTTTGAGTGGGGTAAAATAACCATCGGTTACCCAACTGTGTCAGTTTGGGTAAACCCACTAATTTTTGGTATGAGTTTGGTTGGACAGTGGATTATCCAAAAAAAAAATTTGTTTTTTTTGAAGTATTAAATGACTAAATGATGTGTCCTCACATTTTTTTCATGAAAAACACACAACTTTTTTATTTTCTAAACAAAATTGTATAACCTATTTTCACTATATTTTACCGTAAAAAAATAATAAATGATAATATCAAATAATGAATTTCATTATAAAATACTTGCAATAAACTAAAGTTGCATGACATAAAATTGCATTGGCATCAAAACAACCAAAAATTGCAACATCTGAATTTGTAACTCTAGTATGTTTTAATTTTCAATATAGTGAATGTCTTTAGTCAATTTTGAAAATTATACTTGATTTATGACCAAAATCTTTTGTAATCTCCTTCTTCCCAATGAAAATGAAAATGTTGTCATTTTCAAACGTGAAAAAAACTTCGAAATTGTTTTATTATCTAATGTGAACTGAATACCACAATAGGACGAAAAAATTAAAACAGTTCTATTTATGATACCAAAAAAAAGCCAATTTATATTTCACTATTGGGTGACATAAGCTGAAATAGAAAGCCGCAATATGATGAGGTTGTTTGTTTTCTTTCATTCATGTTTGGTCGACTTGGTCATGAAAAAAAACCCTACATTCAAATAAAGCCTAAATCAATAGAATATCACGTTGACTAGACCCTCTTTCCTTGAAACCCTTCCATCACATACTTTAACCAATAATACCTCTTATTTTTTCATGACTACACATCATTATTCATTATCCTTTTCAATTTTCATGGCTATGCTTGCTTTATTTTCACTAAATCATCATCATTTAGCTTATCCTTTTTTTTATTTCTTTTGTTCCAAGAATCTCATGAGCTTGAAAATATGTCACTTTTTTACACCAATATACAAATTTCATTGAACCGTTGTTTTTTGTTCACCTTGCATCTTAGTAGTAAAATCAATGGCTATTTTGCTTCTTTCAAGAACTGAAATCCAATAGCACTTTATTAGTTTGGAAGTTGCTTGCATATTTGGTGGTTCTTCAATAGTAGTCTAATTGGTTCTTCAATAGTAACGTGTAATTCTAGGTAATTCATTCTCCTTACTCTCAAAAGTTTCTATTATTTTATCTTTAGGTTCAAAGTTCAAACTGTGTTTGGTAGCATGATGACACATATAGTACTAGAAAACTATCTATACTCCTCTCCAATCAAATTGTTAACCTCTGAATTTATCAACTTTGATTAATCAAATGGCTTACGATTTTATTGGAGAGACTTATAACCATGTTTAGATCATAGTGAGTTTGACAAAATTTAGGTGACACCATAATTTTGTTGAAGCTACAAAGTGTAATTTTTGTCAAAATTACGGTGGTTCACCGTGATTCTGGCAAATTATCATATAGATATAATTGTTTTTTATTGTATGTTGAGTAATAATATAAAATATATTGCAGAATATAATACAATATTTCTATTTTCAATGATGTTTGTTGAAAGTTGACCTCTTCTCACTTCTCAATTTAGGTTATGAAAATTACTTTTGTTTTACTCTATTGACCAAGAGTATTCCAAAATAAACTTGTCCTTCTCTAGTAGATTTTGTTCTTTCATTACAGTTAAGGATTCATGAATCTGTTATGTTGCTTAATATATGTTCTTTCCTTGTCTGATATGTAGCTGTAGGATACTCCTCTTAATGAGAACCAATAGTGGTGAAAAAGTGGAGACTTTTCCAAATACCCTCTCCTTTCAGGTACACATAAATAAATACCATTGCATTTCACTATTTTGTTCATCATATCATAGATGTTTCTGAATAACAAACTCTTAACAGAACTAACCAATCTAACTAACAAACGATATCTGATTTGTAAATGATTTGTCGTTCATTCACATGTCTTCGCTTAAACTCTTATAACTTGGATGTTCGAACTAAGGATTCTATTGACGGAATTTATGTTAATTAACAGGTACATAGTAAAATATGCATAGAGTTGATGCAAATAGTGGACAGCATCATGAGAATATTTCCGGACATAGAGGAAGCACGGCCAAGATGTTCATCAGGAATAGAGTCTCTATGTTTTCTGAACAACTCAATTGAGAAAGCTAAATTACTTCTGCAACATTGCTCGGAATGCAGCAAACTCTACCTGGTGTGTATTTTTTTTTTTCTTTCTAAAAACATAAAGAAATTAACTTGCATAACTTTCTGAACAAGTTAATGAAATATGACCACTGTTTCATAATCAACAGGTTGCATAATAGTTTTGTTGGTTTTAATATTACTTTCAGGCTGTGACAGGAGAAACAGTACTTTCGAGATGCCAAAAAGCGAAAAAGTCATTAGAACAAAGCTTAATTCCCATTCAGGGTATGGTTCCAGTCATGTTGGCTGTAGAGGTTAGTCAATTTTTTCTTCATCATCTAACTTTTTTTTTAAGTGTGAGTGCTTTTTCATAAACTAAAAATTAAGTACTTATTGTATTTGAAAAAACTTCCATAAACAAGTTAATCCAAACTGAGTTTTATCCTTTCTGTTGCAGGTTTCTAGAATAATTGATGATCTTGAGTATGCTACATTTGTTCTGGATTCTGCTGAAGAAGAGGCTGGGAGAGTTGTAAGAGAATTGCTTCATCAAGGTTCAACCTCAGATTCCATGGACGACTTTGAAGTTAAAGCTCTTCAGTTTGCAGCACCAAGACTGAATATAACATCTCAAAAGGCC
Source organism: Medicago sativa (assembly GCF_051527215.1). Classification (NCBI taxonomy): domain Eukaryota; kingdom Viridiplantae; phylum Streptophyta; class Magnoliopsida; order Fabales; family Fabaceae; genus Medicago; species Medicago sativa. Next base: position 11,312,377 of record NC_140753.1, read on the forward strand.
ATTTTAATCGAGAAACGATCTATCAAGAAGTTTCTAGATAAAGTTGGACCAAATGACCCGAAAAAGAAGACAATCTTGAGATATCTTATGTATCTAATGAAAAAGCATGGAAACTTAATGTTGGTGGGAGAACACATGGATAATTTTTATTCTCGTAGAGAAGAACCAATTGCAAGGGATAACTCTAGCCGTGATTCTCGACGAAGAAATCGTGTTGAGTCAGATCATAGCATGAACTATGATCAGCATAAAACTGAGATGAATCAGTCGGATAGAGTGGCACCACCTGAGGAATACAAGTGTCCAATATCCTCAAGGTTGATGTATGATCCTGTTATCATTGCTTCTGGAGTAACATATGAAAGAATGTGGATAAGAAAGTGGATTAATGAGGGTAAAACTATATGTCCAAAAACAAAAAAGGAACTACCTCATATGACATTGACTCCAAATATTGTCATGAAGGACTTGATATCAAAGTGGTGCAAAAATAATGGTGTCTCCATTCCTGATCCAAGTAGACATACAGAAGATTTTATGTTGTTGGATGCTTCAATCACCTCCATTAAGAGTTTGGGAAGTTATTTCAATGATCTGAACTTGCCAATGGATCTTACCAACATGTCACTTGGATCATTGGATAATAGTTTTAGTTCCGATGTGTCACAAGTTAAGACCAATCATGACTTGAATCTGATGATGATCAAGAGTAATGAAAATTCTCAGCCTCACAAGCATACAGTTCATGCAGAGATACATGATACAGATTTGATGCTCTTGCCTCAACTTCATGATCTTCAATGGGATTCTCAATGTAAGATCATTGAAGATTTGAAAGATCATATGAAAAGCAATAGCCAAGCTACTTTGTCAGTGTCAGCTGAAAATTTAGTTGAACCAGTAGTCAGATTTTTGAGCAATGCAAATGATCAGCAGGACGTAAAAGCGCTGAGAGCCGGAACTCAGCTTCTGTCGGAATTTGTGAACAACTGCAGGTATGATTTCTTCTTCCCTTGCCCAATTTTGATCTTTGTATGGTGTTCTGTAAAAATTATTTAACATTTATCCATATAAACTATTTTCAATTGTAAATGTGGTCTTGTTAATAGTTCAAAAATCGTTTTCTTTATCTGATGCATTGTCCTAAAGTGAATCATCCAAAAGTTTCTGAAATTGTAGAAAGGAGTTAATTTAGTCTATAAAACTATAAATAATTAAGTTCCTAAGGTTGTCCGACATGGATATGATTGAGGATTTCAAATTTCAGACTCTTTTGAATATTAATCATTTCCGCAACCAAGTTGATCCACGCAAATTTTAAGTTTCTTGCAGACCTGAAAATTCGTTTGCTTGATTGCTTTATCTTTGCACCTGCTTTTGGTATTATAAATTTATAATGACTTTTTTGTGTGTAATTTTTCAGAAATGGTATGGCTAACCTAAGTGAAGATACGTTCATAAAGTTGGCAAATCTTCTTGATTCAGAAGTGATAGGAGAAGTACTTGCCATAATGGAAGAACTTTCTGGAGATGGAAATAGTAAAGCCAAAATTGCAGCATCCAATGCACTCACTTCTGTCTTAAAGTTACTTGATTCTGATAACAAAGGGTTCCAACAACATGCTATAAGAATAATCTACAATTTGTCCTACAACAGTGAAGTTTGTCCACACATGGTATCTGTCAATTGCATCCCAAAATTGTTACCTTTTTTCAAAGACAGAGCTGTTTTGAGATACTGCATATATATATTGAAAAACATTTGTGATACTGAAGAAGGTAGAAATTCTATTGCCGAAACAAAGGGATGCATAAGTTCTATTGCTGAAATACTTGAGAGTGGAAGTAATGAAGAGCAAGAACATGCACTTGATGTTCTACTATCTTTATGTACATGTTCTCAAAATGTGGATTATCTTAAGTTGATTTTGGATGAAGATATTATCACTCCTCTTTTCTATATCTCACAGAATGGAAATGATAAAGGAAAGGAAAGTGCCGTGGAATTGCTTCATATTTTGAGAGATGCAAAATGTGTTGAGAATGAAGATAGGTCCTCTCAGCCAATTATTACCAACAACAGTTCTACAGATTCCAAGAGTCATCCTGAAGAAAATAGATCATCAAAGAAATCACCATTTCTGAAGAAACTAGGATTGTTCTCGAAATCTACTCCACATGCATCAAAACCCAGAAGGTGAAAATGAATTTCCTCAGCATTCTCAAGTCATAATATCCTTGTGATACCATTGTGGGGGGAATACATATCACATGCTTGATAAGAGCCAGTTTGGATTGATGGATAGCAGATATGATTTATATATGGTGTGCCTCAATCTTTGTGAATGTGTGTGATATATTGGCTTTGCCTTTCTTGAGAATATTACTAAATCTCATATTGTAGCATTCTTAGCTCTAAATATTCATTCACAATACATCTGCTGCTTAATTTTGGACTGTAACAGCAGGTATTGTAATTGTATTGTATAGTGGTGGTGGTGGTGGTTATGTTTACAGTAGGCACTGTAACAGTAGGGCTTGTTAATTGTTAGAATAGCTTATAGTTTTCCCTTTTCCCTCTTCCTGCCAACATACTAGAGACCAGTTTCCTATTTTATTTTGTTTATTCTTATTGTATATATATTGAACACTTCTAGATTTTAAGCCTTAATTGTAAAAACAGATATCAGTGTAATTTGTGCTTGTTATTATTGTTATTGTTTGACAGAAGTTTTTAATTATTTAATTGTAATAACTATTAAATATTTGATGACTCAGGAGCAAGCATAAACAAATCGAGGATAGCAGTTGTTACTATTTACAATTAACTACAAATTATTTGGCAGTGTTGTAGAATAGATTATGTAGTGGAAACTTCACTAGAAAAACTAGATGAGTAAGAAGGCTGTTTACAACATCAGAAGCACCAACAAGACTGAGAATGGTGTTTCTTATTGAAACCTATTGACTGGCAACAAGATCTGTTATTTCTCTCATCAATTTATCATCCTATTTGCAAACTCTATTGTGTCACTGATTCAAAAATTCAACCTTGGTGTCATTCGATCTCAAATGACCAAAAAATATGTAACCAAAAAATATGTAACCGCAGCATCTGCAACCATTTCTTACTGTAATCGAAATTAGAGAGTTACAGGTTGAGCTCATAGTATAAATTATATTTAGCTCTTGCCAAATTCGTATGTATGAGTCACCTGCGTATTTGGATGATAACCAATGACAATCGAGCGACAACAGCAATACCCATGTGTGGTGAGAAATACAAGGCAACTATATAGGCAACTATATATTATAAGATTGAAAATTCACTAAAATTAAATTTAGTTGCAGGGCTATAGAATGACATACAGGTTAAAACTCCAGATACAACTAACATAAAAGAGAATACTAACGACCGATTGTCAGGCTGCATCTCACCATGCTGAAGAATTGTGCATAACAAATTATATTATACATATATATAGATGAAAAAAACCAGCGGACTATAACCATGGATCTCATTCACATGCTGGTTTTGTATCAAAGCTGCTCAAGCATATCGCAAAGGCTTGGAAGGCAGAGAGTGGATAACGGTAATCCATAGTAAATATATCTTTTCCAATCTTTCCAAACTGCAAGATAACCTTCTCTTGCTCTGCAGGAGAAACATTATGAGATGGCTCAACAGCAGCCACAAGTTGAAAGTTCTTAACTGAAGCCACTGTAACACGGCCCTTGAAATTTAGGCACCAGCATTGCAGCTGTTCATGCCATCTGGGAGACTTGTTTTTGAGTACCAGAGACTCAAATGGCCCTTGGCTCTGAACCGGCAACTCTGCGAGGGTTGAATTGCTTAAATCTCCAATTGGATCTTTACCTTTTGGCTCTGGTGCTGACGCAGAACAAAAATGCTCATCAGTAATTTGAGGAAAAGATGTAGGAGTTGGAGCATTGCCCCCTTCCTGAACAGCTGAGACAGGTATAGAATTCATGATGCAATTCATTCTTCTCGGCCCTCTAGTGCGGAGAACATTCAGCTCATAGGCAATGGTGCTAACAATATAGTTACACGCTGGAACTCTTGGAGACACCTGCCTAGAATGAAATCTCCTGCTGGACCGGCTATTTGGTTGTATTCCAGCTCCGTGTGGAGGTTGGCTGTCATATATGGTGAACTTGGTTCCCAAAAAGTTAGACCTATCAAAATTTATCATCAGTTAGCAGATAAAATAAAGAGTGTGTTGGAAATTTGAAAAGTGGGCAAGTAAAATTTCTATCGACCAAAACTTACCTGAGTTTTCCAACATACGCATTGCTGGAACGAGAAAAATCATCAGCAACCAAAGATATGATGAAGTCTGTGCCGGTTGCCCTCCTTATCTTTTTGGCAGCTAATAACAGCTTATCAGTCTCATTTTCCGCTGTATAAGAAAAAACAGAAGAGAACAAGCTTCTCAAATACCAATTTCAAAATCATTAAGGTGAATTGAACGGAGGAAAACAAAGCACAAATCGGTTGAGGTGTATCCACAGGTTCAGCCAATTTCTGTCCCATTCAAGTCAGAAGTTAAAAAAAAAAATATGTTGTAACTTCAATCCAACAATGAAAAAGAACATCTATTTGCAGTTTTTTATGACTCATTTTTTCATTATCCCATTTCATACTATGACTCCAAAGAAATGCACTTCTAGTTTTTCAATGAAAGAAAAGAAAAGTTCATTTATATAAATCTAAAATCCGACAGCCTCTAGGGTGAACCGGCACTTTAAAATCACCCAAATAAAGGGAAACAAATGAGTTGAGTTGAGGCACCCATACTCCCGCCTCCCTTCCTTTTTTTGTCGAATCAACATCGAACAAGTAATTTCTTAACTATGAGGCAATGTCGATCGCATCACAGTTTTAAGCAATTTTCAAGTATTGGTCTGATGCGGTCTACGCCGTAGAATTAGCCCTAAAATTTAGCATCACAATAAAAAAAAAAATCAATTTTGTCTATTTATTATTTAGAATATCTCACACATGTGCACGTGTTCGAGTACCAAATAATGCACGTGTAATTAATTTAAGAAAGTTCTCAAGATGATGACGTAATCGTGATGTGTAGTGAATTTGATTTAGAAAATCGATTTTGTATATTTCTTATTTAAAATATCTCACACATGTGCACGTGTTCGAAACCATGTAATGCACGTGTTCAAACACCAAGTAATTAATTTGAGAAAGTTCTCAAGATGATGACGTAATTGTGATGTGTAGTGATTTGTTTTATATATGAAAAACCCTACATATTTAGTGCAATAAAATAGCCGTTCAAGATCTAAATTCATAAACTCCAAGTTTTCAAAAGTGATTCAAAATTCAAATGCAAGATGACACCCTTTGAGAAAAAAGAATGAAAAAAATTGTTTACATCTGCAACATTATCCACATTGAAGCAAACTTACATGGCACCAGTCCATAGTACAATAGATATGCAGAAGTTTCTCTGTCCCTCCTGATGAAGCACTGTATCGGAGAATCACGAGGACCCGGCTATTCATAAACAAAAAGTAGAGAGCATAAGATACAGAACAACCAAAATGGATAAGCAGCGAAAAACAACAATTACGCCAAAAAAGGAGTGAAGAATTAATCACCTGCTTTAACGAAATAGGAAACGTCAATCTTCCACACTCTTCGGGAGTCTGAACAATCTCTTGTGTAACGGCCCTCCATGATTTACACACAGAAGCACAAGAAACGACAACAGCACGTGCAGGCCAAGAAGTCTCGGTCTCTTCTACCCTTCGAATTATATCAAGTAGCAATTCAGATGGTATATTCGCCCATTGTCCCTGCTGAATAGGTTCAAGTGATGTTAGAGTGATATCAGGAACAATATGCGACTTTGTCCGACGCTGTGAATGCCTACTTGCCACACCTCTCCTCGACGTATTACCAATCCCATCCCTCATCTCCTTGAGTTCCCGTACTATGCTTCTCAACGACATTTTTGCTCAGCATATCAATCTTACTACCAGCACAATAACTGCAAACATCAAAACAGATCCAAAATCATTCTCCACTCTGAAGTTTATAAAAACATGCTTAAGTTATGATAATGTGAACTAATCCAATTTTTTGTATGCTAATATCTATACACATGCAAATAATATAACAACTACAAAGTACAAACAGATACACTGGATGCAGACATAGCTCTAGATTCAATGCATTGAAACCCTAACAAACACAATTTTACAAAACCTAAAAACAAAAAAACCCACATTCACATCAAAAAACCCTATTTGCTCACATTCATAAATCATTATAAAAATGTTTACCCACATCACAAAAACCTAGCTTTTTGCAAATACTTCATTTTATTATCACAAAAGAACACATTTTTCAATCCAACAACATAACAATATAATAACCTAAAAACATCATCATCAACAGCAACAAAAACAAAAACTTCATATTGTATATATCAAGAATTACAACTATTTACACACACCATGGTCAAAACGATCTACAAATTGTGATAATAATTTACATAAATGCATTAAAAAACAAAAAAATAATAATCACAATGAAAAACGACCCAACACCTGAAAAATCCTCAAACGAACAAATCAGCTAAAAAAATCACAACTTGAGAAGCAAAACCTTGATAATGAAGCTTCTAAAACCCGGATCCATAAAAAACAAGAAGAACCAAATCGAAGAAACAGAGGCAGAAAAACACGGAGGGTTTTAAAGCTGTTAAGGAGATGAAGGAGGCGTTGAAAATTCCGGCGAAAACCCGAAGAGGGTCCGCCACCAACACCGCCGTGAAAAATGGATTCCGCAACCGGAATGGTGTGGCATGAATCGGATCCAACCTATGTTTATGTTATGAGTAAAAAAAATCTTAATTTAGTAAATAAATAACGTTACAGAAAGCGAAACCTTAATTTATTGCTGGACAGCATCTAGTGCTTCGATCTATCATGCAACCTAGCTCTTAGATGATGACACGTGGAAATCATGTTCCTTTGTCATTAAGATTGAGGATTTAGTTTATGGGAAATGTTAACTTAGGCCCTTGGGGCATAAGTTAAGACACCAGAGGTAGAAAGTTTTTATTGGAACTTGTGCATTCAATGTCTTAAAAGTTGCAAAAATTATACTTTCAATTTAAAATTTATTTTTAATTTCCATTTTAAGCTCCTTAACATGTTAACATGACCCTTAGTTTATTTAGGAGCGAGTGATTATCGTGTTCCTGTCTTAATCTTGTCTTGTTTAGAGAGGAAATACTAGGGTATTGTCTTATGGTGTGAACTAGTATCTCTACACGCATCTACACATATTAATCAGACAAGATTTCTGTAATAAATAATAAAGTTATAGAAATGTTGTCAAGTGCCCTTAAGACACTTGTTTAAAGGCCTAAAGAATAAACTTTTTATTAGAAATTATGTATTCAACACATTGAAACCTTAAAAATAAACATTTTCCACACAAGATTTATTAATAATTTCCTCTTTCAAATCTTTAACCAGCGCATTTAAGGCACAATCCTCAATTTTCCTTCAAAAATAAAGTTATTCTCAGCTGATTTATCATTAGTGCATCTTTACACTGAATTCAAACTCATAATCTTTAGTTAAGTTGAAAAAATAATGTTATCTTTGAATTAATTGTTTATTAAACTATTTTAAATCGCAACATCGAAAAGACAACGAATCCATGCATTTATTTATTTTTGACAACTTAATAAAAAATTATCCACTTTCAATTTTTTTACTAAATAGTATTTAGAGATTAATTTATATACACGGATGATATAAGACATTTTTTTTTTACTAAATAGTATTTAGAGATTAATTTATATACACGGATGATATAAGACATTTTTACACGTATATATAATCAAATAATATTAAATACATGTATTTGTAAAGATATTTTGTAAAATAACTTAAAAATGATTGATTCGTGCATTCAAACGTTTTATAATATCGGTGTAACCGTGTAAATAAATTATATCCATATATTTAATAGACACACAATATGATTGTATTAACTCGTATAGTATTGATCAATTATTCTTAAAAAAAAAAAAGTATTGATCAATTATTGTATTCTAAAAATTAAATGCGAATAATTATTGCATACATAATCAAATTTAGATAATTGATTAGATAATGTTAGTAGTGTGTTTCACGGGTTTAGATACTAGTTCAATACACTTGACAATATGATTGTTTATGTAGTCATGCACCACAACAATTTGTTTCTCTTTTCACGTGATTTGATGTATTAACGGCATTGAATTGAAATTTGTATATATGAAAAGAGATATTTTGACATTAAAATTTTGATATTCAATAGTAAAATGTCCATTATTTTTTATGTTTAATTTTGAAATTAGTGTATCTTTGTTAGAATTCGTTAAGCCATGAAGTCTAGTGATCCATCGAAATCCTACTCATTTAAAAATTTGAAACTTAATTTATAAAAAAATAATAATTGTAAGCTTCTTTTCTTTATATAATGAAATAAGTGCAAGTTGCAAGGAAGAGAATATTAGTTCTAAGATATCTGTATTTTATTGCTTAAAAAAGTCAAATAAGCATTATTGTTAAGAAAATTGCTGTTCACACATTTGAAAAAGCTGGGACACACATGTAAAATACAATTTTACTCCCTCGGTAGTTAACTGCCGAGGAATTAAACATCCGGCTGCAGTTAACTACCGAGGAAAAGCAAATTTCAAAAAAAAATCTCCTTCGGCACTTTACTGCCGAGGAGTTGTAAACGCCACACCCTTCTTTCTTCATTGTCTTCTTCACAAATATTTCAATCTCATAGTTTCTTCTCTCCACTTTTCCTTTTTGCAATCTTAATTATTCTTTCTCAATTATAACATAGTATAAAGCTATTAATTTCATAGAGATAGTCATGCACCACTCTGATTTCCTGTGCTGATAACTTTCTCATACCCATTATTTTTCTGAACTTTTTATTCCTTCAATTATCATAGTTCTTTTGAATCAATGCCACACCCTTTTATTTCCTTCATTTTTCTGATGGTTCTCCCATCAGCAATTAACTTGTGTCAATTTTCTAAACAGTTTTCTTCAATTCATTTTCCAATTTATTTGTGTCAATGAATCTAATAGAATTTACAATCTTTAATTTGTGTTGGAGGTGGATTTTGTTGCTCTTCTTCTGTTACCTGTAGCACAGTGTTTGATTTGGAAGAAGATGAAAAGTGAAGTTTGTGGTTGTGAAAGAAAGAAAACAAAAAAAACAATTGAAGTGGAAGAAGAAGAACACGTTTTGCTTTTCCTCGGTAGTTAACTGCCGAGGTTTTCCTCGGCAGTTAACTGCAGCCGGATGTTTAATTCCTCGGCAGTTAACTGCCGAGGGGGCAAAATCGTATTTTACATGTGTGTCCCAGCCTTCTCAAATGTGTGAACAGCAATTTTCTATTGTTAAAGTTGAACATGAAAGTTTAAGGTGCGTGTTCCTTTCAAGTTATATTCATAGATTCATAAGAATAAAATGATAGAAATATACATGTTTATGTTTGTTACAAGTTTACTAAATTTTATTCTTGGGCATAAAATGTCATTGCGAATAGAAAACTTTCCAAAAAAAGGGTGAGAATAAAGCTCCCATGAAGATAAAGATAAATTCATGTGTAACCGCCTATTATAATCCAAAAGGTCCGTGTGAATATTATAATGTTAACTAGACAGATTTTTTTTTAAATACCTTTGAATAAAATCCACATCTTTATATTTCAAACAATATGTTATTCATAGGAATAAATTTGGTTAACTTAAAACAAACACACCTTCGGTATTCACTAATAAGAGGAATGCTATGTGCAATCTCTCTTACACTCTCTCAGACACTCCCTCACCCATTGGTCCACGTCATCAACTTTTTTAAACCAAAGTACCTGTTAACCTGGATTGCTGGTTTACAAACGCTCGCTATCTTTTTTTTATTCAAACTTAAAAAAAAAAACACCCATGTCCTTCTTTGCGCCCAGATCTAACCTTTAAGAGTTGCTGAAACAACCTTATGCTAAAAAACAATTACCACATCTTAACAATCGAACACATACTATACGACTTTCTTATAAATAGGTTCTTTCCTTTAAAAAAAAATGGGTTCTTTGTCTATTAAAAATAATGGGTTCTTTGATTTTCTGGAAAATGATTATGTGTCTTTCTCTATTTTTTCGTTTTTATCTTATATGCAAAAAAACCTCACAGTGAACTGATGAAATTTGTTTGAATCTGACATCTTCATCTCAGATTACGTTTTACTCAACATCAACACCGTAACAATTTTTCAATGATTCAAGTGCTTTCTTTTCATCAGCATTTCAAAGGATTGACGATGTGGTGCAAAAGACCCAATTCTTTGCTTGCCATGTGTTTTTGACTGACGAACTTGATGAAGACAAAGGGACTTTGAGAAAACGCCAGGTCTAGAAACGTAAAGCTAATTAAGTGTTTTTTTTTGTTTTAAATTAAATTAATAAAATAATAAATTGATACCAACTTAGTCGGTTGCCTTTTGCAGACCATTTTAATAAGAGGAGTGTTATTTGAACAACCTTTAATTGACAACTTATAGGGACAACCATAATTTGCAAAGAAAGAATAGGTATTTGCACGAAAATCAAAGCAATAGAGAGATAAAGTAAAAAATAATGTGAGTATGAGAGATAAAGTTGTAGCAAAAGTTGTCACAAAATAGATGTTCAAATATCATTTCTATTTTAATAATAGTGACTTGGACCAATAATAAAGGAAGTATCCAATAGCGAGTGTCTAAGCGGTTGTGCTTAGCATTCCTCTAACTAATAATAATACTAATAGAGAAATGATAAGAATACTCTTTCTCTTACACTCTCTAACATCAATCTCTTACATGGTGAAACACATGTGAGTCTCACTATTTATACGGGATCTAATTACAATTTGCGATACCCACATAAATTTCTTTAAACAAAAGAGTGAATGTTAGAGAAAATGTCTATATCAGTCACTCCTCATGCCGGTATATTACCCTTGATTAGTGCATGTTTCGTAACATATATTTTGGTTTACCATGCAAAAGTAGTTATATGAATGCATTAAAATGTCTACAAAATAGTAGAAACGTGATAGTTTTATGTAATTATTAGAGGAGCCAGAGTGATTGAGAAAATACTACGACAATAGACTTTTTCCTTTTTTGACAAGAATGAAAAAAGACTTATACCATAGAAAGTTAATTTGATTTTATGTCGAAAGGATCCCGATGCATGAAAGTTATACTAGCATTTCCACCCGTGCAACGCACGGGCTAGAAAAGATCTATTGTGGCTTAAATCAAATACTTATAGCCTCCCATGCTTTTTGAGGAATATGAAATTGTAGACTTAATTAAATAGAAACTTAATTGAAACACATGTAACTCGATGTTTTAAAGGAATATGAAACTTTGGACATTTAATAGAAATTTAAATCAAATACTTTATAGCCTCCCGTGATGCATAAATTGATAAGTAAAAAGTGGCAAAATATAACGATGGATAAAAACAAATAGATTTTCTCATGCTACTAAAGCCTTGTGTCTAATTGGAAATAGTCAAGAGGGGAACCTTGATAATGCACCAAACTTAGAAACATTTTTAAAGTTTTGTAGTTACAGAAAGGAATATATTTTTTTATGTTACAGAAATATATATAAAGTAATATTAATGTATAAGATTTGCCAAAGAAAAATTGTAAATGAAAAAAATTAGTAAGTAACATCTTTCTAATGCAGGGCATAACATTGGCTCAATTGTCTGTTTTTAATTTAAATAATATTAAATTGCTCTATAGTGTATCCAGTATATATCAAGAACATGATTTCTATTTAAATAATTTAAATAAGAATCGAAAGCACAATTATTGTTAGCCTCCCGTGATTTAGGGGCGGATTTAGAAATTATCATAAAGAATGGATAAACAATATTAAGCTATAGAGCAACGTAGAAAATAAAAAAGCAAAGTAGAAAATAAAAAACCAAAATAAATCTCATAGAAGACTGTATCTCCAAATCTATTAATTTCCCTGTTGCAACAGTTCTTAAATGGAAGACAATGACGATAATTTACGTCCTAGTATTTTTGTAGTTCATGATTTTTTTTTTTTTGCATTGATTCATATTTCATATCAATTGATAATTTCATTCCTATCTATTCTCTTGTCTCTTTCCTTTTTAATAAAGGTAAACTATACTAAAAGACACAAAGCAAAAATTAAGTAACATCGGTTACATCACAACTATTACATCACTAATAAAAAAAATTAGGCCTCAAAATATAAGTCCAAAAACTACTTAAGTTGTTTGACATGGACTCTGCTGAAGATGTGGTGATTGTGATCATAGTAGTTAATAGCGGATAGCGGCGCGTAGCGGCCGACCCCAAAAATGCTATAGCGGGATAGCGCCTAGCGCTATGACCGCTATTTCATCACTTTTGTGGACAAATTATATAAATAATACTATAAATTATAAACAAACATATATCTAATATAAAATTAAATATAACATTCAAATCTCATGACACATTCATAAATCACAGTAAATCTTTTTCTTATCATTCAAATCCTTCCAGTGATTAAATTGCCAAGCAATGTCGAGATTATCACCGGTCCGCTTATGTCTTTGAGCACATGAGTCAACAGACATAGAGTTTGATTGAACACCAGAACCTGATGCTGCCATGACTGTGTTGTCCACAAAAACAACAAAAATAAGGAAACAGAGAGCAGAATAGAGATCTCACAGATAACCGAAGTCATTTGTGTTTTTTTCAATCATTCATGAGAAAACAGAGAGGAAGAACAAAACAGAGGATATGTTTATGAACAGATTGTGATACGTTTATGAACAAAACAGAGGAAGAACAAAACAGAGAGGAAGAACAAAACATATTGTGATATGTTTATGAACAAAACAGAAAGGAAGATTTATAGAAGAGAGCAAACCTGAGGAACGGCGGCTGTAAGGAGAAGATGAACAGATCTGCCGTTTGATGCGGTTTTGAGAAGATGAACAGTGAGAAGATGAGATGCGTTTTTGAGATGAGAAGATGCGGCTGTAAAGAATGAAAGAATGAAGAGAGAAATTGAAGTTATTAGGGTTTGACGAAAATGACAAAAATACCCTTGTTTTTTTTTTTAAACCAAGGACAAACTTGTATTTTCAGGTAAAATGAAATAGCGGTGCTAGACTGCAAAACCGCTATGCAGTGTTGCGGCCGCTATTGCGCCGCTATCTCATAACGCTACGCTATGGCTTATTGCATAGCGGTCCGGGACCGCACCGCACCGCGCGGCCGCTATTCGCCGCTATAGCGCCGCTATTGACTACTATGATTGTGATAGATTTCCATCCTAGTAATTATTCCATAAAAGATGAAGACCTTGAAGAATCATATGAAGGAACATGCCTCCTCTTAGGAGACCCCATAAGTTGTCCAACTTTATAGCTATAATTTGAAAACACAGACCTGGATGAATGTTTTTATAATATGGTTGATGAATCAAAGTAGGATAAACAAAAAAGAACAAAAAGTTTCTTTCAAAAAAAAAAACAAAAGTTGGCAATTATTCAATCTATAATCAGATAGGGAAATTTATTCTTCAAAAAGACTAAGGAAGGGAGTGAGACTTATTCATATACACAAAATATGACAGCAATTTATTTCATCAAGAGAGATCAAGTAAAGTAGAACCCAAAATAAGCTAGCAAACATTTAGACTATTTTACACATTAAACTTTTTTAGAATTTTCTATTATGCACTGGCTCAAATTAAAGTAAATTTCACTTTATAAAATAAATGAAATGTGACCTAACAGGTGGTGCTGATGCAATGAAGTAATAATTTCATAAAAGGGATCTCATATTAGATTTCTTCACATTGCTTCATGGACTACACCTTACTCATGAAAGAAAATTCAGAACATCATAAGCCTTGTGAAAAAAGGAGACCACAATGAAAAAAGGAGACCACTTGGAATTCCTTTATTTCCTCAAATATTGAGACATTAATTTATATTTTCGGCCATATATGTCCCCCCATTCATAATTATAGTGAAGTTCAGTGAATTCCAAGCTTTTTAAAACTTATTCTTTTCAATAAAGAAGAACAAAATACATAAGATCTAAAGATTTACCATACAAAGAGGGGCCTTCTGAATTCCAAGGCTAGTATTTAACTGTTCTTAATAGTTCAGTCACCCTCCATTTGCTTTCCATTTACCCATTGAGAAAATCCTTGTACAAAAGAAACAAAATATTCAAATAAATTAAAAGAAAGCAGTAAAAATCTACATGACGGTTACTATCCTGCAATCAAAATCTAAATAAAAAAACAAATAAGCAAATGTGAAAGAGGCAGGATATAACATTTAACAAAATAATAAATATCATTCAAATTGTATGATATAACATTTAACTAAATTGATACCTTTTTGCAAGAGGCATACACAGAGAAAACAAATCATGCACATACATATAAAAAACACAAATATAACAATGAAAACTCATGAAAGTTACCCAAATAGTATGAAACCTTCATGTAGTTACCCAAATAGTATGAAAGTTACCCAAATATAAATTACAGCTCTCATTCTTCCGAGTTCGTAATGAACAAAACAAAAGGTCGTATTAGACTACTATGCCTATGACAGATATACACTACAAATAGAGTTGCCAGTAAACTTTATTTCATGGTGATATCTTTAGAATAAAACCCCAATACAGATAATGAACAACTATATTGAATTAATTATCAAGTTGATTCAATTTAAACTCCAAAACTTCAAAATTACATTTGAGTGAACAATTTAAAAATAAATACTAATTTCAATAATTGGTTCTAATTGATAATATGTCATTGATATGTATCGTCCAATGATTGAAAACAATAAAATAGTCCAAACATTATATCATTGCACTCAAATAAAAACATAGTCTATCACCAAATACAAAGACTCTAAATTTTCATTACTGCACAGATATCATTGCACTATTCAATAGAGCGGTAAACTAATTTTATTGTAATAATTTTTAGTTTACCTTATTGTGCACTAATTTTTGGTTAACCCAATTATAAATGATGAGATCCTTCATTATTTCTTCCTGAGTTGACCATATACATCATCCAATGTAGTATCTGCAAATAGATCATTGTATGAAAATAATTAAAACTCAATCTCATGGCAACCGAATACAAAACTATAAATAATGAACAAGGAAAGAACAATAAGTTTAATTGTTCAACAATAGTGAGGTTGAGATGCTGAATCTGACACAACACCTTCAAATTAAAAAGCACAAATGAAAACACACAAACCAAAAAGTTAAAACCATTCACAACACAAATTCATAAAAAAAAAATTTTGAATCGGAAAATCCATTACCTTTAGTCCTTAAACCAAACCATCTTCTTCTCACTCTACAAACCGATTACATCAAAATGTGGATGAAATAGAAATCTGAAAATTTAGATGGAAAGAAAGATAAAAAACGGTGAGTCAGAGATTTAAAGGAATTCTTCAAATATATGGCAAAAAAATCACAAAAATGAACAAAAGAATATCAACAACACAAATCCAAAACAAAATCAATATCAAAACTAACATTCTTTTTACTGTGACATTTTCTCAAACACTTGGTGAGTGCTAAATTTCACCATAAATAAATCAAATCAAATACAGAACTAAAATAAATTCAACACCATTTTCAGAATTAGACCAACTTCAATCAACAAACCCAATATTCTAAAATATAAATCCGAAATAAAAAATTGAATTATTATCGAGTATAAACGGTACCTTGAAAATATCCAAACTGAAGAAGCTTTCGTAGTTTCCATACTGTAACAACAACATAGAGAGAGAGAGAGAGAGAGAGAGAGAGAGAGAGAGAGAGAGAGAGAGAGAGAGAGAGAGAGAGATAGAGTAAGAGAGGATTTTAATATCTTGAACATGAACACAAATCATGAATTCAAAGGGAAAAAAAATTAAAATTCTTACCTCTCGCGCCGTTCGCGTGCTTTTTCGTAAAATCGATCTTCAACCGATAACTGCGATTTCATTCCCTCTTTGGATTTCTTACCTCTGAATCGAAAAAATGATTTCTATTTGGTGAAATTGGAATCGGTTGATTTAGAATTGAGAATTGTATTTGGTGAAATTGCAGTTGAGAAAAAATGAAAGAAAAGAGGAGAGAAGACGGAAATGAGAGAATGAAATCCAAGAGAGAGCGCGAAAATTTTAATGGGAGAATTCAAATTTCGGATGTGAATTTGAATTGAGATGTGCAGAATTTGTGTTAATGGTGTTTGTCTGATAATGAAGGTTGTTCACGCGCAGAAGAGGGGAAAAGCAACGCTTTTGTGTTTTTTGCATTTAATGTCTGCAAAAAAATCTGATAAAGTATACTTTATTGTTGGGCTGGGTGCATTGGGCCTGATTTCAAATTCAACATTTGTTTTTTTCTTATTAATACACCTGAAAATGATGTTTGTTGGAGGGAAATAAACACTTTCAAAATTTTATGGTCTAAAATGAATTTTGATGCTTTTTTAATTGTTAAAAAATGTGGATTACATCATTTTCAGCTCCTACTTACTATTTTTGATGATAAAATGAGCTTTATAAAATGTGATAAAGACTTGTAGATGGCTTAAGCTTGTGACACATTGGATTGAGTATGTGCCACATTGGATTGGTGTAAAAAAAGTTGCTATTTGTTGCTTCATGTTTGTATATTATTAAGATTAAGATTAAGATATGTGTCGGTGTGTTACACCAACTAATAAAGAGACATAATCAACAAAATTACAAAGATATACATATAGTCTAGTTTTTATTGATTTGAGTTATAAAATTGTAGTAGTGTTAAAACTTAGATAGGTTTTTTTGTCCAACTGGTCCTACCTAGTTTATTATAAATAGACAGTTTCAAGAATTGCTGATGGAAAACATAAAATTGATTGGAATATATAAAGAAGGCTTATGAAGAAAATAGGATGTGGAACTATGTCAATTTTTGTACTTTGTCTTTCTTTCCTCTGTACTCCTTCCATTCTCTTGTACTCCTTCAAGCATGTCTATGGTATTCTCTTTAAAAAGTACTATTTGTATTGAGAGTAATATAGAGATCCCTTCATTCTAAATTGGTTACTTTTATTTCTTTAAGAAGCTAAAATGAAATATATTATCACGAAACTAATTCCCCAATACAAGATGTGCCAGAAAGAATTAGATTAAAAAATCCAGATACAAAATTAAACATGAGAAAAGAAGAAAAAGGAATTATTCTAACATGTCTCATGGTCACCTACCCCCACATGTAAGGGTAAAAAAACTAACTCATAATCAACATAATTTTTCTGTGTTCACGACTGCGTCACTATTTCAGGAGAGAAAAACATTCTTTTTGTGTATCGAGGATCTCTACGCATAATTATAGAGACTAATTTTTTGAACTATATATGATCATAATAGATCACAATTCCTTTATCTATGAAATGACATACATTCCTCGGACGTTGGATTTAGACGTGTCCGGTGTCGGATATATGTCGTGTCCGACACCGATACGGCACCTACACATATAATTACATTCAATTATGTGATTTTATCAAATTATTAACAGGATCAACATGTTAGTGTATGTATCGTGTTCGATGTTTGTGTACGTATGTCCTCTCTGTCAGCAAAAAAGAAACAAAAAAGGGAGTCTCTGATATTTATTATCCACTGTGGATCCTCTAAATCTAATCGTTATCCATAGCATGCTGATGGACCTACTCAGTTTTGACTTCACTTATTATATGCATAATTATTGTGTTATGTTAATATCTTTATAATAGCTATTTCTATTTTATCTCTCAAAAAAAAAAGCTATTTCTATTTTATCTCTGAAACAAAAAAAATCTTTATAATAACATGCAAAAATGTGATGCCTTTTTAGCCACACACAAAAATTATAATGCATTTTCAATGGTGAGTAACATTAAATAAACATTATATGGGATTCATGATCAAAGTTTCTTCCTCGTGGTGGTGGGGCCTGGTCAGTTTCATTCCTCGTGTTGCAATGGAAGGAGTAGCTGGCATGATCTTTTTCTCACGACTTTTCCTGTATCTTCTTTCTAAAAATGAGTTGATAATATTTATTATTTTTCTAGTGACATTTATAGGTTTTTTTTTTTTTTTTGACAAAATTGACATTTATAGGTTGTCATTTCAATTTTGACAGAGGTGGAATCGGTACGGGCATATTTGTATGTAATATTTTCCATGTCTTTATCGTAGTTTCGTTTTTAAGACTAAAATATGTATTTGGTTGCTGAAAAAATCTTGAGTTTTGATTTTGGTCTTTACAAAGAAATATTGATTTATAACCTTTGCAAAATAATTTTAATTTTATTTATTTTTTAAAAAAGCCATCGACTTGGTTTTTATGTTGATTTTGCCAATTTGAGCATAAATGGTCAACCAACACTGGAATATGTTGATTTATATTTCTAAAGTGTGTATTGTACGTTTGATCAATTTTGAATGACTATTTAGAATATCATCAAGTTTATAGCTAGTAAAATGATATTAACATGATGATAAGTGGTTAACCAACAGACTTGCTAAGAGAGAAATTATGAGCGAGAGAACATAAAATTGAGTGTGGTTTAAAGTATGAACTATATTATCTACAATGCTCCGATTGAATTCATAGCGAATGGAAGTGGTACATTAGTTTGAAGTGATACAATATGATGAATCTCCGCACCATAATCAACTCAAGTTGAAAAGTTATGTTACTCTACTTATTGCAAATTGAATGTGTTGCACTTTTGTTATTTGAGTGCAAGCAACATAATTTGAGGTTATGACTCTTCATCATATGATGTTTTTTAGAGTTTTTTCCGAGTCTTTTCTTGCTTATTCTAAGATGTTAGAGAGGATTTATAGTGAGTTTCTCATGGTTTAGGAAAAGATTTGTAATGTTTCATTGTGAGTAGTTGTATGTCTCTTTCTTTCCTATGTAGACAACTTCTAGGTGTTTAGAGTCTTTTTTGTGTAGATCATGAGATTGAGCCGATCATAGACATCTCATAGAAGTTATGGAAGTAAGAAGACCAAGCTAAGTACAATGAAGATTCTGAAGTCCAAACAACGTCTCAAGTTCCAAGCTCATATCAAAGATGAAAAATAGATGCAGAATGAAGAAAACAAGAAAAAAATGTCCCTTGTTCATACGCCCCCTCACGACCTAAAGGTCACAAATATGATGAAACTGACTGGTTCATATCATGCACAGACTTGCGCGCCCCGCGCACACTGGTGATAGAAAAACAACTTTCGTTGTTTTTAAATCATGCGCACGCGCACGTGCAGTGCATAAATTGCATATTTAAGTGTCCATTTCACCCATAGTTAGGTAAAAAAACTCGATAATGTCCCTTGTCCATACGCCCCCTCGCGACCTAAAGGTCGCAAATATGATGAAACTGACTGGTTCATGTCGTGCACAGACTTGGCGCCCCTCGCACACTGATGATAGAAAAACAACTTTCGTTGTTTTTAAGTCATGCGCACCGCGCACGTGCAGTGCATAAATTGCATATTTAAGTGTCCATTTCACCCATAGTTAGGTAAAAAACTTGATAATGTCCCTTATCCATACACCCCCTCGCGACCTAAAGGTCGTAAATATGATGAAACTGACTGGTTCATGTCGTGCACAGACTTGCGCACCCCGCACACACTGATGATAGTTGCGCACCCCGCACACACTGATGATAGAAAAATAACTTTCGTTGTTTTTAAGTCATGCGCACCGCGCACGTGCAGTGCATAAATTGCATATTTAAGTGTCCATTTCACCCATAGTTAGATATTCAGAATCCCAACGGCTTAAAGACATATATGTGCGACTAGAAACGGTGTTTTTCAATCTTGTTTGAGATTGAGGCTAATTTTCTTCACTTCATGTATGTTTAATTTCTATAATATTTTTTTGATGTATTTTGGTTCCATGTGTAACTAAGCACTTTTAGATTAGAGTTGAATGATGATTCTCTATCGAGTTGTTCGAACCATGTAAATTATATTGTCCTATTTTGATGCAATTTGAATTAAGCTTATTTACTATAACTCGTTCTTATTGCTTTTCAATTTTTGATCAATCGTAAATCGAATCTCGGTTACAGATCGCTACTAACCATAGGTTTTGCATCCAAATCTAGATATTTACTAAGGTAATTCGCCTAGACATAGGGGATTAATTAGTATGGCATAGTCTAACGTACTTTCATGCTTTTGATAATATATATTCTACTAAGAGATTAAGTTTTATATTAGATAAACGGGACATTAAACCATAACAGGATATGTCTACTTTGTTAGGCATCATAAGTATAAACCTCAAATTGTAATTGACCTAGAAACTTGAATCGAATCTAGATCATCGAGTCGTACCAAGGATATGTCTTTTATTTTTAGGTTTCATTTTAATCCATAAAATATATTTTTTTTATTTTAGTCACTTAAGTTACAAACGTTGTTTCTAATGTCTCAAAATCATACCATGAATTTTATCAAAAAAAAAAAAAAAATGCAACACAAAGATTAACATTTTTTTTTATTCATAAAAAGAGCACTAAATCAATGTGCTAGATGAACAAGCGAATGACTATTACAATCATTCTTTAAAAGAATGTCAAATAAAGGATTAACAAAACTAAAAGAAACTTCCTCTCAAAAAAAAAAAAAAAACTAAAAGAAACTACGAAAAAAGTCCATTATGACCATGGTGAACCAAGGCATCCTCAAAACAATTAGCTTCATAAAAACGATGAGAATATGAGGCATTCCAATCTGATAGTTGGAGATTGAGAACCTCTTCAATGAGAGGTTTAAGATAAGAGATTCTAGTGACATTAGTCGACACTAATAAGAAACTCGTTTAAAAAATGACTTGCAATAAATCCATACTGCTAGCCAATCAAATACCATATAGTAGCACACACATTTCAGCAAATTTATCGTTACTTTTATCTAGGTTGCAGTAGAAGCCTTTGATAAATTTTCTTTGATAATCACAAATAAATCCTCCACAAGCTGAATTACCATTGACCTAGTCATGTGATTCATCAATATTGATTTCATAGACACCTTTCAGAGGAGTTTTCCGGTGAATTTGATTTCTTCTAATGACTAGAAAGCGATGAATATCATGAGAATATAAGTCACCTAAGTAGATATGTAATGCCACCATTCAAGCCTGAAATCCAAACGTTGGAAAAAGATGAAGAAATTTCTATCTTTTCAGAGGGCATGAACAACAACCTCGAAAAAAATAGACCACTTTAACAAATATATTGCAAATATTCATTAGTGAGATTCAAATCCAATCAAACATGAACATCATGACGAAATAATTTAGTCCAATATTAAGCCCAATTAAATCCTTTATTTAGGATTAACATCGTTATGATTAGTTGATGGTCTATAATACCAGTTAAAACCTTTATTTTATGTATACGTGTGACTAAACTGAGTAAAAAATAAATAAATGTGTGACTAAACCTGCCACATGTCTAACATTTCATAACTTTAGTTTGACATGCAGTATCTTAAAACTTCTGTTATTTATTTGCAACGGCAACTAAATTTGGTCCCAAACCTGTATCTTAAAATTTCTGTTATTTGCAACGGCAACTAAATTTGGTCCCGAACAATAAAAAACCTAAAAATGAAGGATTTGCGATAAGGATTTACGCCTTAAAACAAGCCATAACTTCTCCAACTTTGGAGTATTCAAACTTCATAGAAGAGTTAAGGCTCATTTTATATCTTTGACAAAAAATGTAAAATTCAATTTGGTCTCTAAATTTTACAGAAACGGTTCTTTTTTTTTTTTTTTTGGTGAACCCAGAAACGGTTCTACTTATATTAAATTGGGAACAATTGCCCCCACTACTATTCATGTTAAATCCTTTATATTTTAATTATTGCCCCCTCTTAAAATAATAGATTGTCTCCTCTTAAAGTAATAGAAGAGACATTTGGCGATAAACCTGTGCTTGTTTGGAGGGATCGTCATAAATGATTAAAGTGTGACGTTCACGGTACATAAAATATTCAGCCAGAGCTGCACCTGTATAAGGAGCGAAGTATTGTAATGTAGCTGGAGAATTTGCTGTTTCAGCCACTATAATAGTGTACTCCATTGCCCCTCTTTCTTGTAAAGTAGTTACCGACCACTTGAGCCACAGAAGATGCTTTTTGAAAGAGTATGTCACATAAATTTTATAAGAATCAAATGTGTTTGAAATGAAATTTTGAATCATTTTCTACCATACTTTTTAAATACAAGGACATGTAAAGAACAATATTAATTTGTAGATGTTAAGAAGTATTTAATTTTTCTAATATATAACAGTATAATGTTTATAATCTCAAGTATTTTGCTAAATGACATTACTAAAAAATTTGTTTAAATATTTATCACATAAAATATTGCCTCCGTAAGTAAAAATTTGGCTAAATTGCATTTTTGGTCCCTTAACTATTTAGGTAGTATCGCTTTGGTCCCTTAATTAAAATTCGATTTAGTTTGGTCCCTTAACTTCTCTCCGTTACACATTTTGGTCCTTTCCATTAATTTTAATTCAAAAACGTTAGGTTTTCTTCATTTTATTCGGGAATTTTTCTGGGATTCATATTGTTGAAGATTGATGGATATGATATGAAGATGAAAAAGAGGAGAAGAAGATGAAGAAAACCTAACGTTTTTGAATTAAAACTAACGGAAATGACCAAAATGTGTAACAGAGAGAAGTTAAGGGACCAAAATAAATCGAATTTTAATTAAGGGACCAAAGCGATACTAACTAAATAGTTAAGGGACCAAAAATGCAATTTAGCTTAAAAATTTCTAGATCCGTCATTGGTTGTAAAGGGAGGGTTGCCACTGGTTTGAAGGTGAGAAAAACACAAGAAAGGGGGGGGGGGGGGTTGAATTGTGTTTTGGAAAATTCTTCGTTTCTCCTACAAACTGAACACATTTGATCAGAAGCTAAGTGAGACAGCTTCTGAAGTGGTAATCAGAATCTAAATGCAGCGGAATAAAACAGAGAGAGAGAAGAAGAACGACACAAAGCAATTATACTGGTTCCTTCCACAATCCGGAAGTAGTCCAGTCCCCCTTGCACTTCCAAGGAGATTTCACTAAGAGTAATATCTGATTACAATTGCTCAAGCACACAAGCAAGAGACTTCCTTTGCTCAAGCACACAAGCAAGAGACTTCCTTTGCTCAAGAACACAATCAAGAGACTTCCTGCTCAAGCACAACTGCAATAGACTTCTAACTAAACAAAATTACACAGAAAATTGTTTAAGGTTGAACACTTGATATACAATCAGAGGTGCTCACAATACAAATCAGATACAGACTCAATGGACTTAAGAATTTCTAAGATATGAATTTGAGACACAGAAATTCTAAGTGAATGCAGAACAATTTCAGCAGAGGTTTGGCACTTGTAAAAATGTTGTGAGTCTTTCGTTCAGCATTACCAAAACTCTAAGTCTTCACTCCATTATATAGAGGTGTGAAAGAGACGTTGTGAAATTGCCAGCACATCAAAGAGTCGTTGTTGAAGCTTGATCTTTCACCTTTGATCTTTTACCTGATTTGGTTGTTGTCCTATGAAGAACCAATTTGAAATCCATTCCTTATCCAAAGGAACATCTATGCATGCGAAGCCGTATTCTGGAGCTGTTTTCTTGTCTTGTAGCGTGGACACAAAACAGAGTAGTGAAGAACGTGGTTGTACAATTCGTACAGTAGTACAATGTCAACGCTTTCGTCCAAATTGCAAGCACATGCCTTCAAACACCTTTGAAATGACCGTTGCAAAATTCCACTAATCTTTTGTTGTGTTTTCGAATCCAATAGACAGCTTTTGCAGTGATGATTCTTCAATCCTTGAATCTTTTGCAAATCCAGTTGATCTTCAGCTTCTGGTGAAATGACTTCTGATGAGGCAGCTTCTGATAACATAGCTTCTGATGATGCAGCTTCTGAATGATACAGCTTCTGATAACGCAGCTTCTGATGATGTGGCTTCTGGACCTCTTGTCTTCAGGAGCGCTTTACTAACTTCAGGAGCGGCTTTTCTTCAGGGGCACTTTTCTCTTCAGGAGCGAGTTGCCTTCAGAAGCACTAAGCTTCAATTATTGTTGATTCCTTTAGCTCTTCATTTGCTCATTCAGAACCAATAAATGATGTAACTTTTTAATTAAGGTCCTGTACACTTGAACAAATATTAGCTAGTCCAATTTACAATTTTTAATACCTTGTTATCATCAAAACTCTTTAAGGTTTATTGTTAAACACATTTTGTTCCAACATAGTTACCCCTCACACACATGATTGAACATCTAGAACATGACTTGAGGGACCGATAGCGGTGATATGATAACAAACAATTAAATAGATTTTCGATAAAGTGTGATACAATTTTAAAATTTTGGATAAGGCCTAACTCGATCCATAGAAGATTCATTTTGTAAGGTGAAGACTATCTATTATTTATAAACATATTTTCAAGTCTTATATGATCTAATGTAGGACTATTAAGATGAAGGACTAAAATGAATTCTCTTTTTTGATAAAGGACTAAAATGGATTTATCTACACAAATACATGGCATTGGTAATTATGTAGTATCAATTAAGATTAAGATCAATTTTCCAATGCATTATGCAAATGATTCCGTTAGCGGCACACACAATATCTCCAATACAACAACATTTTACCATTAACTAGACATTGCTTCACCTTAAAGAAAGAAAAATGTTAACCTAATGTATAAGGTTTGTTTGGTCACATCTACCCCTCACTTTCAATCCATATTTGAACATACCCCAAATTCACCAAAAAAAATACTGATTCCGTCACCTAGCAATCTCAGCCTCTAAGGCATTCCAATGGCTTTAAGTCCTTATCAACATATCGCTTCAAAGCCTTGATGTTGCATAACGCTTTCATCAACCTAATCAAGCTTCTGTTTTCTATAAGCTCTCTTATTAAAAAATTTGTTATTGTTCAACAACCTTTGTAGCAATATTGTATATAAATGCTACCATTTCAACTTTATTCTTCATCAAAGAGTTTCTCATATATCAACAATATTACAAAACAAAAGTTGTCTAAGAGGAGCATAATGGCTTATCATATGATGAGCTTCCGAAGTCACATATCTTTGTTAATAGTTCTTTTTGGTTTTCTTGGCTTAATCTCTTTTCCTGTTGAAGCAGCAATAAAGAAATACCAATTTGATGTGAGTTATATGCAAATAGTATAATATATATAAGTATGGTCAAAATCATAATTAGCATGCTACTATTTTTTTTATTTATCAAACACTCCTTTACTAAAACGTGACATAATTTCCCATGTTTTTTTATCATTATTTTTTATACGATTTTGGGTTCGTTTGTTACATATTATAAAAAAAATGATTTCGATACATTTAATAATTTAGAGATTATTGACTTAAGAAAATAATTTAGAGATTATTGTGAAAAATCACTTTTTTCAAATCATAATGAAAAATCATTTTTTTATATATTTATTTTTAACTATTTTGAGTTTGTCACCATGATACAAATTCAATTTTTTTTCTTCGAGAAAATGATTTATTTTTCAAGAGAAACTACTCAAATCAATTTCATTTGTACCTATTTTTTCAGATTCTCATCTATTTGAAAAATTGTAACAAACAGTAAAGAAATTCCTAAAAGTGATTTATTTTAAAGAAGTTCAGACAGACATGTCATTAATATTTTTTGATGAAATTATTGCAGATTCAAATGAAGAATGTGAGTAGACTATGCCATGCAAAACCAATTGTAACAGTAAATGGGAGGTACCCAGGGCCAACAATTTATGCTACAGAAGGAGATAGAGTACAAATCAATGTCACCAACCATGTAAAATATAACATATCAATTCACTGGTAGGCCAATTTGTTCTTTTTTACCAAACATAAATTTGGTCACATGCAAATTAATGATGAGATTCTAACAAGAAAACATGGATTATTGTTTTTGTTATATAAATTATAGGCATGGACTTAAACAGTATCGCAATGGTTGGGCTGATGGACCAGCTTATATTACTCAATGTCCAATCCAAACTGGTGGAAGCTATACATATGACTTCAATGTCACAGGACAAAGAGGAACTTTGTGGTGGCATGCTCATATTCTTTGGTTAAGGGCTACTGTTTATGGTGCAATTGTTATCATGCCTAAACCAGGAACCCCTTTTCCTTTTCCACAACCTGCTAGAGAATTTGAACTTGTGCTAGGTCAGTTCTATTTCTTCAATAATTCATTATATTTGCAACTAAAAAAGTGCGGCTGCGATTTAAGTTGCTACATTAAGATTTACGATCTCCATGACCATGATTGAGGTTGTATTGTATCGGCTGCATTTGATTGTGATTCATCGTAATATAAAATATCGCAATGCAATTATAATCGTGATTTAAAACTTTTATTTAGGCCTTCTAATTTAGTTTATTTGAAAAGACTATAATCATTGAAAAACAAATTCAAATTTTATTGTGTAACAGGAGAATGGTGGCACAAAGATGTGGAAGAGATAGTAAACCAAGGGAACCAAATGGGGTTGCCACCAAATATGTCGGATGCACATACAATCAATGGGAAGCCAGGACCACTCTTTCCTTGTTCCGAGAAACGTAAGAACAATAACCCAAGTTTGTACTACCTCCGTCATTTTTTATAAGCGACCTTTTGTGAGTGCAAAAGAACGCTTATAACGAGGGACATAGATATGAATTATGTAAATTAACACTTGTGAGATTTACCTTATCTCGTTCAACTAATTATGGTCCAAACAAAACTAAGTTAATTAAGCTAGAACATTTTCCTAAATTTCCCTCATTAAAATTTGTAATTTGTTTTTGAAGATACATATGCAATGGAGGTTGAGAAAGGCAAGACATATCTGCTAAGAATCATCAATGCTGCTCTTAATGATGAACTTTTCTTTTCCCTTGCTGGTCACAACATGACAGTAGTTGAAGTTGATGCAGTTTACACAAAACCATTCACAACACAATCCATTCTAATTGGTCCTGGTCAAACCACAAATGTTCTAGTCAAAGCAAACAAAATTCCAAGCAGATACTTTGTTGCTACAAGAACTTTCATGGATGCACCACTCTCGGTTGATAACAAAACTGCTACAGCTATATTCCAATACAAAGGAATTCCAAACACTATCATCCCTTCATTTCCTACAACACTTCCTAATGCAAATGACACAAACTTTGCTTTGAATTATAGCAAAAAAATAAGAAGCTTAAACTCTGCTAAATACCCTGCTAATGTTCCTCTCAAAGTTGATAGAAACCTTTTCTACACTATTGGTTTAGGCATGAATTCTTGTCCTACATGCATCAATGGAACACGTTTAGTTGCATCACTTAACAATGTAACTTTTGTGATGCCGAAAACCGCGCTTCTTCAAGCTCATCACTTTGATATCAAGGGTGTTTTTAGAACTGATTTTCCTGATAAGCCTTTGGCTCCTTTTAACTATACTGGCGCACCGTTGACCGCCAATCTCGGTACTAAGACGGGCACAAGAGTTAGCAAGATCGCCTTTAATTCTACGGTTGAGCTGGTTTTGCAAGATACTAATCTTCTCACAGTTGAATCACATCCATTTCATCTTCATGGTTATAACTTTTTTGTTGTTGGAACTGGAATTGGCAATTTTGATCCTGCTAAAGACCCTGCTAAATATAATTTGGTTGATCCTATGGAGAGGAACACTGTTGGGGTCCCTACCGGTGGTTGGACCGCAATTCGATTCACGGCTAATAATCCAGGTATACCTTGTCAACAACTGCATTAAAAAGGTTGAATTATAGAAAAAATTTAGAGATGAAAAAAAAAATTGGTATCCAATTTAGAAGATTTTCATTTTTTACGTCTCTAATTTTCTTCGGTAATTCAACATTTTTTACTATATATCTTTTTTATTTTTGTTTCTAAAGGAATTCAAACTCTGTCCTTACATTGTCCTGTCAAATTCTTACCATATGATATTGGCATGCATGTTGTTTTTGCATGTATGATTATATAGGTGTATGGTTCATGCATTGTCATTTAGAGTTGCACACTGGTTGGGGATTGAAAACGGCTTTCGTTGTGGAAGATGGGCCAGGAAAAGATCAATCTGTTCTACCACCACCAAAGGACCTTCCAAAATGCTAGGCAAGTTTAACCAAAATGAAATTGCTAGGCATGGAAGAAATTGTCTCATAGTTCAGATTGTATGGAACAGCATATTCAATATGTAATAATTAACTTTTATTGTCTGCTACTATTTCCTGCAAAAATTGCAGTTATTCTTTAATTTCAAGATTGAATGTGAGAAACAATGCAAGCAAAAGATTTGCACAATGTATAAAATTGTTGATTGATTGTTATATTTATCTTTCTGGGATTTTTTTTTTATAAGCAACGCACATTTTATTAAAGTGAATACAAAGAATATTCAAACTCACTTCAAATTACATTCGAAACCAAGTCTAGCAACATTTTATGACACAAACAAACAATTGTTTAATATTGCTTTTGACAGTGTAAGAACTTACTTACACTCTAAGCAAGAGACAAAAGAAGGAAAGATTGAACTTGAAAGATGATTAATTGAAATTGTAACTTTTATTCAATTTATTGTTGTTAAAACTAGTTGTACATACAATACAATGGTATTTATATACTTACAACTAGTAAGAAAAACCCGTGCTAACGCACGGGTGCAGTTAAAATTTTACCATATATAGACAGTGGGCAGAATAAGCAGTGGTCAGCCTGGGAAACTTACAATAAACATATGTATCATAAACATATTAGCCAACACAGTAAGACGAATAACATATAACATAATTAGTGGGAAAAAATAAAAATTAATATAGAGTTTATAATAATTATTAAAAATGTTGAAAGAAAAGCTTGAAAATGTAAATTACATTTTCTATAATACTACAAATTGTATTAATAGCTAAATTTAATAACGTCTAGACACTTTGCAAACAAAGATAATGTTTTTAGCCATGATTGAGTCGCATGTAAACTGTAGTACGGTATCTGGATAAATGCGATTTGTCAAGCAAAATGGTCTCCATCCTCTTCCTAAGATCACAATTGTTGCATTACTTTCAGCAGCCTCTTCAAATATCAGTTTGCATACAGTGACAGTGTTTGATGTGCCACACAACCGTAGGTACTCATGGTTTTTTAATTTAAGAAAATTACCAAGATCTGGTGGTAGGATCTGAAATTGAAATAAAAAAAAAAGTATAAGTAATTTTATATCAGTGTGATTAGATTTGGCTTTAAAATTATATTGAAAGAGAGTGTATTTACCAATTTTGTACGAATTGGTTGTTTATTCGGCATGTCGACATAAAATGTAACATCTTTAAGTCTTGAAGTAGTCAATCTATGATAGCGCGGATATTCATTTGTTGGTGTAGATCCGGTGAAAATTTGGAATTGGAATATACTATTTCCTAAATATGTGTAAGACATAAGTGGGTTTGATGTAATATTATAAAAATTTCTGAATTGATGCCATCCTTCTCTAAGCATTGACATGAGTATACATTTGTTAAATTCAACTTGATGATGATTCCCATAGCCATCCATTAAGGTCCAATATTCTTGAAGTTCATCATAAAGTTCAGCAATAATGAGTGGATCTAATTCGCAAATTATCTGTGTTAAAAAGAAAACAATGTTATTACATGAAGAAAAAAAAGTATAATAAAATGATGCAGTCAAAAGGAGTAATACCTCTGTGCACACTGCAATGAAAAATGGTCTATTAGACTCAGATGTCATCAATGGGGCTATGCTGCAATTTACCGATCGTTGATTGGCTGGAATTTCACTTATTGATGAAGAACTGGACTCCATCCTTAATGAAAAAGTGTGTATGCTTTATGAGAGAAGTCTTATATATAGTGCTATTTGCATGTACTATGTTATTATTCCTTAACGTATATATAGTTTTATAATAATTTGTTAGTATTTGACATTTGATGTAAAGTGTTGTTTGGATGCAACTTGTCGTGTTATGTTTGATTGGCAAAGAATAAATTCCTATTAGCTTTAAGTAAGAGGTTGGGAAGTGAAATGGTCAGTGTGTGGACCTTTATCGATCATTAAATTAATAGCATCCATGATGATAAAATTATGTTCGCTCGATCTTATGTTCAAATGTTGTAGTTAACAATAAGGGCAAATTTTATGATATATATAGAACAAAAGACAATTAAGTAGAGTTTATAATATACTCCATCCGTCCCGGAATATATGAGCCAGTTTGGTTATTCACACAGATTAAGAAAAATGTATAAATAAAGGGGAAAGTGAAATATATTGAATTGGGAATGATAAAAGTAGTATTAATTAGAGTTATATTGTATTGGGAATGATGAAAGTTGTATTGAAAATTGAAATGACTTAATTATTTTAGGACACCTTTTTTTAGTAAATGGGTCAGATATTCCAGGACGGGGGGAGTATATGAATATAGAAAACGTATAAGTGGTACACTGGATTGTCTAATCACCTCACGCATGCTACCAAAAGCAAAGTATTCAATCAAAAAAAGAATCTCATATATGGATGATGTAGCACGGCAGCAGAGGCTTGGTTTTAAGCATGGTGTATCACATAAAAGCATGCAATGGTACTGATCGATATATCCCATCGTGTTTCTTGGTTTACTGGCAGATGAATTAATTAGACCACATTATCCTATATTGTGTTGTATTGGTATAGACTATTTTGTTTTGTTGTAGGTAGAGTAGATGCTTTAATAATACTCTATCCGTCCCGGAATATTTGACTCATTTACTAAAAAAAATGTCACAAGATAACTGACATATTTCAATTTTCAATACAACTTTCATCATTCTCAATACAATATAACTCTAATTAATACTACTTTCATCATTAAGCACACAATATATTCCAATTTCCCCTCTATTTATACATTTTGCTTAATCTGTGTGAAAAAGCAAATTGTGCCAGATATTCTGGGACGGAGAGAGTAATTTGAAAAAATATTTTGTTGTTGGTAGAGTTATATGAAGAAATATTATCGGGTTGTTACAAAACAAAGAGTATGCATTTAAGTTGTTAGTATTTTTTCTTTTGAGCAAATTTTGCATTAAACATTTATTGTGGTCAAAATGAAAGTTTACATTAAACATGATGTTAAATAATCATAATCATGGGACTTAATGCAGTTTTGGTGTCTATTACTTGTGATACTTTATAATTATGTGTTGCATACTTTAATGAATAGATATAGTTTAAATAATTTTATTTGAAAATAGGATGAAAAAAATTATATATTACACAACATTGAAGTAATAGTAGAAGGTTAATATAATAATAGGTTAACAATTACAACATGATAGGTTACATTAAACAGAGGATAACAAAAAAAAAAAAATAAACAGAGGAAATTAAACAGAGGATAACAAAAAAACAATTAAACAGAGGAAATCGAAGCATAAGTGAATGGTGCTTCAAGATATACATGACATATAGAGAAATTAATGGCAGATAATTTAAAGCGGTAAGTGTATGAAGCCTTGAAATTGTTGTCCTTGCAGAATTGGTTCCACTTGGTGCCTATAATGACGGTAGATTGTTGACCGTTGCGCAAATAGACCTCAAGTTGTAGTTCCTTTCCATTGTCACCACAGATAGTCAAAGTATCAATATTCTGGTTCTTAAGAAACATACCAAAAGCCTTTGGTAGAGTCTGCATTTTTAAGCAATTAGTTAATATAATGTGTGAATATATTGAAGTAATAAAACAAATTATTAGAAAGCAAAGTTCAAAACTAACTAATATTGGGCTGGTCAAGTCTTTGTCCCATAATGTAATATCAAAGAACATGGTATGCATTGGGTAGAGACTCCGGCTATGGAAACATGGTAAATCAATATATCGATTAACTTCCCTACACATAATAACACCGAAAACATTACTCCCATAGTATCCAAACACAACTTCTACATCGTCTGGAAAATCATTGAATTGTTTGATATCATTCCAGCCATCAGATAAATTGGGATTATTCAGACTCATGTTAAACTTGAGTTTGTACACCACACCACTTTCATGACAGATATCCCAAGAATCTTTCAAATCTTGTTTATATTGGTGAACAAATGCAGGATCGACCTCTGCATGTCCCTGAAATATATGTTTGACAAATTATTGATGAATTTAATATAAGAATGTTATGAGAAACATAAAACATGTGTTTTAGTTAAATATAAAACAAATGTTTAAGAATTAAATAATGAGAATTATAAAAACTGAAACCTGAAATGCCAAGCGAATGGCAGAGAAATGATGAATTGGATCCTTTTGCAACAATTTGTTGATGGCAGCCATAGTAAGAAAAAGAGTTGAATAGTTGAGAAGTTGTATGTAAGAATTATCAGTCTATTTTGTAAGAGTATATATATAACCTATGAAATCAGGTATAGTGATGTTGAATGTGAATATTGTAATGAATCGGATATGTTAATGGATACTGACCCGAAATGTTGGGCTTAATAATAAGTTGGGCCTGTTATGTGATAAGATGGGTTCGTTGGTAACAAACCCCCAAAAAAACTGTTTTACCAATAAAAATTCAAGAGGCAATAAAAAAAGAAGTTAACGAATTAAGAGAATGGGAATTTTAAAAAATAGATAGGTATATCAATGTGGTAATTTTAGTATTAAACATAAGATATTTAGGGGAGTTATATGATCGAATAAAAAAATATTAAAAGAAAATAAAAAAACATTGGAATTAAAACTGAAAAAATACGAAAAATGTCTTACATGCTTACATATAACGTGTAGGAATTATGCAAAGTTGCAGCTATCTAATCTATATCAGGAATCTTTACTATATGCATTGAAAGGTGAGCTTTTATTGAGATTCTACACATAATTGTTATCTAGTGTTTGGAATTGGATTCTGAAAGATGATTGCTGTACAAATTTTAACTTATAGCGCACACATAGTCATGGTGAAATAATGTGCATGTGTTGTTTTATTGTGAGATCCAATTATTTTATATTTTTGAAGAAGTTATAGCCAATAATTGGTGAGGCTGTCATAGTTGTGTGTGGAGACATGAATTTTGGCAAATAATGTTTACAAATGTAGTAAAAAAAAAAAGGACCGAACTAATTTTAAATGAATTACATGGTACTTATGTTGATAATTAAAAAGAATGAGGTCTTCATCGAGGTATATTTCCTAGCTTACAAATCTTTTCCCTGTATAGTTAGTTCATATATTGAAACTAAATATATGATATTATTCTCTATGATTAGAGCTAACATCTTCATATAATTCGTAGTACATAAAGTAAGAGTTGTAACCTTGGTTTAATCTTAAATTGTAATAACATGAATCGTTAAATATTGATTATTTTGTTTGAGAGTAATACCATAGATCCAGAGTATGCAAATTATCTTACAAGCTTGTACCCAGCTGGATGTGAAGAACAATCTGGTCAGTTGAATCCAGATGGTACAGTGATCAATACCAATCTTGTTGAGCAAAGTTAGAAGATGAAATGGAAGGTAACAATTAAGGCAACAAAGAGTGGTCAAGAATATATTGATAAACTTGTGTGGAGTAAAGTGTTGTCAGTATTTATAATTCTAATTGATATTTTGTTATATGTTTCTTTATTTGTTGAATTGTATGGATATTTATAATTATTATAATTTTCATTTACAATTCACAATGAATAGTTCCAACAGTTATTTGTTATATGAAGTAGGTGATCTTATTTAAGCCATTTAGCAGTACCATTTATAACAACTACCAACTATTTGAGATAAGTAGCAATAGTTATGACGATCGTAATCTTGGCAACATTGGTATTTTCTACCATCTAACCTTCATTTGCATAGTTATATTTCTGAAATTCCAGGTAATTTCATCAACTGAAATTAGTTTTATATCTTTATCTTTGTTAGGAATGCTATGATGATAAGTGTAATATGATTTAACTTAATGGTTGTTAATATGAATATAATCTGATATTTGTGAACCTAAATCGTGATGTTGATAGTGAAAGATAATAAGCATGACCTTAATAACATTACAGAACATGATAGTATTCAGTACTTGAAATATATTATGATAAACATTCTAAAAGTAGACAGTTTGAACAAATGCAGTCAAAAGGGAACTTGTTATATCTGAAATAGGAATCCAGCAAAGTGGGCTATCAGTAACAGAGAAACTACTTCAACCTGCATGGTCAAAGTTTGTATAATGTAAGTATTTAAAAGTGATATAAGAATGATGTAAAAGCAGTAAGTTTACAGATAACTTACTTGTTAAACATTTTGGAATACTTCTTTATAGACAACATTTGTTGTTGTGTGCTTTGGTAGTTGTTTTTCATCATGAATCAAAATTTTTATTCCTTTTTTGCTTGTCACTCTAGAGATTGCTACATAAATTTGACCATGGCTGAAAACATCTTTAGGTAGATATAGGCCAACCCAATCCAGAGACTGACCTTGTGATTTGTTGATGGTCATTGCGTAAGAAACAACAATTGGAAATTGTCGTCTACATAACTTGAATGGCCATGGCGACTGTGAAGGTGACATATCCATACGTGGGATATATGTAATATTTCCATGATGCTTGCCACCCATAATTTTAGCTTCCAACACATGGTTTGCCATCTTTGTTACAATTAACCTGGTTCCGTTGCAAAGACCCTCAGACTGATCTATATTTCTCAACAGCATAATTGGAGAACCTACCTTCAATTTTATTTGATGATTTGGAAGTCCTGAAGTACGTAAAGTACTAAGGAACTCTGGTGTCAATACATCCACTATGTTATTATCATGAATCTCGGATCTATCTATTGTGTTTGCACTCAAATATATTCTTTCTTCACCTGCATATTAGTAAATTGAGTTGTGTGTTAACCTTTGTTCTGACATAAAACAATGAGTGTACTATAATGCAGGACTGTATATAATGATACCTGGCATTAGTTCAAGTACATAGTCATTTATCTGATCAACCACTTCAATAGTTGATGCTAAAATTGCTCTGCTCTTAAGGTAATCATATGACTTGTAATTATCCAAGAAATTGGGATAGGTACTTTGTATAATGGCCAGAATTGGATCTTCAAATTCAGTTATCAACATTTCTGGTGGAATGTCAATCTCAGCATATCCATCATTTGGCTCATTAATTTTCCCCTCTCCCACATTCAACAGCCAGTCTGAGAATTGAGATATCTCTTCATTTTCCTCTAAATTTGCACCAGGCTTTAATCTCATATTTTTTGTTAAGGTCAAAACTTCACAAAAATCCCATATGTATGAAGCACTGATTGAGGCATGGACAATATCAGAACGATTACCTCTTGGAATGACAGGTAGTATTTGTCTAAAATCGCCACCAAATATAATAACCTTGCCACCAAATATAGTATCACACTTGTTATCGGCATCGCCCATAATATCTTTAAGTGTCCTGTCCAAACACTCAAAAGTGTATCTATGCGCCATTGGTGCTTCATCCCATATGATCAACTTAGTTTGTCTAAGAAGTTCTGCCATATCACTGTTATGATCAATTTTGCATGTGGAATTGTCTAAAGTTGGAACAGGGATTCTAAACTTAGAGTGTGCAGTCCTGCCTCCTGGCAACAACAGAGATGCTATTCCACTTGTAGCCACAGTTAACACAATTTCATGTTTAGACCGTAATGCACTTGCTAGAGTCCGCCACATAAAAGTTTTCCCTGTCCCACCATATCCATGCAAGAAGAATACTCCTCCTTTCTGATTTTCAACAGCTAACATGATTTTGTCATATATAGTTCTCTGTTCATCTGATTAAAAACATCAAAGTTAGGGTCAGCATGGTATAACCGAATTATAAGTGTTATAAAAAAAAGTATATAAAATATAGTATCAATATACAACTACCTGTAAGTGAGTTAAACAGTTCTAGATGTTCAGCTTTAAGTGACTCAATATTATAATTGCGCTCATCATAGATGAGTCTGTTACCCAATTGTTCAAGTACATAACCTTGTGGGTAAGGTAATGATGGAAAATCCTTCAAAGTTCTCCTACTTGCTTGCAATAACTTCTCAATCTCCAACAATGTTAAGTTGTGGAGTTGTTCTTCACTGAGTAGGAGTTCTGAGAAAGTCATGAAATGTATAGATATTAATCAAATAATATAGTGATATACATTGAATTGGCAAAGCACAAGCATTGAAAAAAAAAGTAGTTAAGATACCTTGATTGTTGGCCAATATACGTTGTTCACGTAAAATACCATCTGACAACCAATGAACAGTTTTATTCCATACATGTTGTGGCCTGTTCAAAGTTCCGGCTAACAACATTACAACAAACAGTCTCCTTAAAAAATAACCAGAACCCCATTGGTAAGCTTCTCTGATGGCACCGATAAATTCTTTATCATCGTTCAGAAATCCCATTGCAAAACATGCATCCCTAAAACTGTCATACTGAACATCACCGACTTTGCGTATTTCTTCGTACGTTCTTGGCCCTTTAACAACAGTTAACATTAACCGTAAGTGGAACAACTCTCCAGTTGTAGGTGGCACCCATATTAGTCTACCAATTGTGAAACCCCTCTTTCTTGGAGTCCAAGTCCTAGTCTTTTTGTTATAAACAAACTTGGTAACAAATTGACCATATGTTAGTTCTTTTGCTTGAGCATAATCTTGATTGGCCTGTAACCAAGCAGTGAACATGGACTCAGTGACACTTGCTTTCTCAAGAACATTTTCCATGGTAGAATGATCAGTAAAATAAATAGTTTTCTCTCCAAATAAATGGAAAAACATGCGCTCAACAGCTGGTTTCCTGCCATGGATAGAAAATCCAAATATTCTCCAACAGGCTTCAGATGGAGATATATATCGGCAATCTAAATATTGTTTGATTTCATCCACTGGTTGTTGAGCTGCTCTTGAATTTTGTTCAGAAGGGACTATTCTTGCTGTTATCCGATCGTAACCTTTGTGGATATACTTGAATAAATATTTAATTGAAGAACTTTGGTTACACCATTCCATGTTGATGTGAGCTTGATATTTCAACAACAAACTTTTATTGTATGGTACAACATGTCTATTGTCCAACACTATTCCATTTTTCACAACAGTATGAGTATTAGAACTTCTTTTGTACACTGGATAACCATCTTGATCAACAATTGTTTGTTCAATATACTTTTTGGGGAAGAATTTTGAACATTTATTATTTCTCATGCAGGGTGATGATAATCTTGCCAGCCCACATGGACCATGCATCATGTGACATTTGACTAAGTTGTACAACTCATTCTGTTTTTTGGGATCAGGTATTTCAGCACTTATAATACTGTCAATATCCTCTGGTTTTGGATATTTGCTTGATGGATGTAAGAAAATAAGAATGTGTGCATGTGGTAGGCCTCTTTTCTGGAATTCAATGGTATACATATCTGCAAATAACACATAGAACAGGATAATGTCAACACTAATGAACCGTAATTATACATGTAATTTAATAGGATTTGATGTTGTAACAATGACAAACTTACATGCCAAGACCTTTCCTAGGACGTGTCTTTTAGTGAGGTCTTTGATCAACTCATCAAACTTGATTTTAAATACTCTTGAAATGAGATCAGGCCGATCTTGTGGCTGCAGGTTGTACTTTCCTAATTCTCTTGTTATTTCTGGCCAGTTTGGATTACATGTAAATGTAATGAAAATATCTGGAAAACCAACAACACTGGATATTGCCATACCATCAAAATACAGTTGATCCATGTATCTTTTACTTCCTACAAAAGTTGAAGGCAGCACAACTCTTTTACCTTGTATTGTTTTTTGACCTTGCTTATCATTACCAATTGCCTCATTAAGTTGTCTGTATTTACCAACTCTTAATTTGGACTGGTTTTTCCGTAGCCAATTCAGCCTTTCGGCTTCCATCATTGCATATCCATCAACCAGGAATTGTTGAAACAGTCTTCTGGAACATAGCAACGTCATTGCCTCATATTTTCTTGACATAATTCTAAAGGAGAGCCAACATTTAATTGTCAATCTATTCCTGCTTGTAACAACTGTGTCATTTTTGAACTTGAGCAAAATCCCAGGACGATATCCATCTTCTCCATATGGAAATAATAATGGATATTGAAAACCAAGATAACTGGCATGGAATTCGTCGATTCGTTGAAGATTTCCAGTTTGACCTTCCAAGATAATATCCCTACGACTTGCTGAGTCAATGTCTCCCAGAATAAGTGCAGCAACTTCAGAAACCGTAGGTTTGTTATATATCCTGCCATCTGTTTTCCTTTCAGAAATAAGTTTTAACTTGACATCTTGAACTGGACCTTGCTTGAATGTATCTCTTGCCATTCGGAAGGCTTTGGCATGAACATTGTTATTATCAAGCATGATCTGTAGAGCTTTGACAATTTTGGGATCAATGTCCTTATTGTTGCTGAATGGAAGTAGAAAAAATGAATTAGTGAAGTATAAGGACGAATTGATATATTAGTAAAAAATGAACGAATGTACAAATTATGTTAGCTAAATGAGAGTTATCTTTACCTGAAAGTGCCAATGCGATTTGAAATCTCATTATCTGTGTCATAGATATAAAGTTGAGCGAATTTCGGACGTTGTCCTTGTAATGGTAACATGCTACCAATTCTATGACATGTTTGGCCTTGCATTCTTAGGTTAGGTGGACCTCTTCCTTTGTTTGTAGTAGTATCCATGTTCATACCTGGTGAAGTGAACGAAAACATAGCATTGTATGTCCTTGCATTAGCTTGATAATTCTTACTTAAAGTGGAACGATTTTGAAAAAGTAAATTCTGCAAAATCTGTGGAGGCTGCTCTAACAGAGGAAGTTGAACTTTCCCACCACCACAGCATAGCTGAAACTTAGGTTTAGAAGTATTTTTAGATTTCTGTTTCCTTTCTTGATACCACATTAAAGCTCCACATTGTTGACACTCCCAAACAGGGTCTCCATTATCACCATACACTGCATTGGATATCCAAAATTGCATAAGAAAGAGAGGTAAGGTAAAATGTAATACCTATAGAGAGGAATAATTCAATAACATCATGAAAAATACCATTCAAAAGTTGATCTTCTAAATTATCATCTTCTTCTTCATCACTGGTACTAAGAGGTTCACTATCGTCAGATTTGTCAGAATCTGAGTCAGATGAATCATCTGTGTTGCTGTCATTACTTTGAGTTGTTTGTGGAAAACTTGTTGACATGTTATCAAAATATTCAGCATCAGTTGATATAGGTTTGGCATTGTTGTGTCCATGATGCAGTGATGCATTACTTGGTTTAGTATGAAAGGGGATTTGGGAATCATGGATAAAAGTTGCTGATGGGCTATGATTTGGCTGTGTAGACTGAGATGTTGAAATAGGGGTTGAGCTTGAACCTTGGAGTCTATCTAGCAAGCCTGATAATATACTGTTAACTGGCTTTGAAGTTGAAACAAAAGAAGATGTCTGACTCCTTTTCTTGTTGTTCAACAAATTCTCTGGATTTGCAGCAGGAATAAGATTTCGCTTCGTTCCAACTTGTGGAGATTGTGGTTGATTTTGCTGGGGTTGCAGGGTTTCAGAAAACTTGTGCATTAAATTGGTGGTAGGTAAAGATCTATGTGCAGCCACATTAGGAATCAGTAAAGAAGCTGAGAACTCTGAAGCTTGTGTATTTGAAGTTGAAACAAAAGAAGATGTCTGACTCTTTTTCTTGGTGTTTCTACTGTTGTTTGGATTTTCAGCAGGAATAAAAGTTCGCTTTGTTCCAACTTGTGGACAATGTGTTTGACATTGATGAGGTTCCAGAGTATCAGAAAATTTATGCAGCAAATTTGTGGCAGGTAAAGAAGACTTTACATCCACATTAGGACTTAGTAAAGAAGCGGATAAATCTGAAGGTTGTGTATTTGTAACAGAGTTTGATTGAGGAATTGATTGAATTGTAGCTTTGATGGTGCGTTTACTTTTAATATAGCCAGAATGGTCATGCAACCATCTTGTTGATGTTGTCCCAACATGTGATGTATTTGGAGTAGTAGAATTGTAAGATACATGAGATGGAGACGAAATCTGAGGGAGAATATTATTGTTGGCAATATCAGTAAGAGGTGTTGCCGTTTGTACTTGATCAGCATTGGGCTTACATGGGAGACGCTGAGTTGGTGTGCATGAATTGGTAGGTTTACTGGTTCCACAGACTTGGGGAGATACAATGAGTTTATGTGATGGAATATCATTTTTATTTTGCTTGGTTATAACAGAAGAGACATTCTGATTATTAGAATGGTTATATACATTATGTTTAGAAGATTGCAATTTGTTGAGGCTTGAATTGGTAATATCAGAAAGAGGTTTGACTTTGAGAACTTCGTTGGGGACATTTTTCTTAGTTTTCAAAGTCTGAATTCTTTTTTTCCTAGCCTTAGATCCTTGAACATCAACTTGCAGTTGTTTTTTATCCATCAATCTGAATGAATTAGATAATAAAATATCTCTCAAATATAATGTAGATAGTTAAAGTAGGAAATGCATAGATGGATTAAAAGTTGTTATCTCAACTGTAGATTGAATAGTTTGTAGCATTCTCTATTGGATTGATATTAATTTTCGAAAAGAACAGTAGGAGAAACAGATGAAAATTGCACAATACCTGAATGTTTTAGTAGCAGTGATGAATATCCAGTTGAAACAATGCGTGTGAATGACCAATAGGAAAAAGGTTGTGCTCTTGTGGTAGATATATTCTTAGTTAAGACGAGAGTGTTATGGGCTCAATACATCCATAATTGCAAATATATCAAAATAGAATACGTTTGAAAAAGGTGAAGATTAAATAGTAATATATTTGAATTAGAAATGTAAGGAATCCTTTATCATCCAAACACATAGTTAACAAAAAGGTAAATAGGAGTTCATTAGTTCATAACGTAGTTGTGTTGAGAAGTGAAATTTTGATGGAAACACGTGATGTAAACAGTGTGTTTGGATGCAACAATAAGGATGTGATCTGTCTGAATTGGTAGGTTTAGTAGCTATTCTTTAGTTGTTTGTGTAAGTGATGAAGTGGTATCACATTTAATGCTGTGCAGGTAAAGCGGAAGAGTTGTTTAGCAAATGTCTTGTCCTTATATTTTGTTTATTAATATATAATGAAGTAACCTGTGGATTAATAATGGTTGTACAGCTAGGAAAAGTAGTGGTTATTAGACCCTTGTAATACAACTATCATTTAGAAGGAAAAGTACATTAAGAAATCATCCATAAAATAGACGCATGAAAATGCAAGAGCTATTTGATGTTCATAATTTAGGTCCAAAGTGTTGTATCATGGAGATGGTCATAGGAGTAGTAATGTGTGCAACATAACTTTTTTAAGTAGTTGTCGGATTATGAAGATAATATATAGAACATAAATCCATCCAATATATTATATAATTGTATTTGTAAGTAGAAGTTTGTATAGTGCAGAAGTTGCGTATAGACAATAAAAGTGGAGCAAACATTTGATTTAATATAAGTGGGAATTGGATAAGATAGGAATAACAGTATATTATATTGATTAAATTCTTATGAATAAAACCCATAATCCGAATATGTGAAGTGATATAAGCAGGAAGTTGGTATAGGGCATAAGTTGGGTATAGAACATAAAGGTAGTTGAATACTCTTCAAACCACATAAGTGGGATGTCAGATAAAATAGGCATCTAAAGTTGATATAATATATTGAATTATGGGTGTTAAAAATGATGTGTAAGCATGAAGTTGTTGCTATAGTATTATAAACAATACAAACTAAGTTGACAAATGAGTCGTAACTTGTTTGTATATAATCTTTTTTTATGCAAATGATGGGCTTACATGGTAATCAGCCCTGGGTTATAGCAATTCCTTATATGAAGTAACAACTATGATGAATGTAGACATTAGGAGGTCATACTTATATAATGCATAATTATATAATGCATATTAATAACATGATAATAAAATGAAACTTGAGTCATTGACAATAAGGAGAAGTCTGATAACCACAATATAATTGTGGTGAACATGTAGTGAACAACAACAAAGTGACTTAGTACATAATATTGTAAGATAATTAGCAAAATGATCATATAGGAATAGTGCTTGTCATCAATATGAAACATATCAACATCACTTCTCTATAATGATATCCAAAAAAAGTGGGACTTCACATGGGACCTTGTCTCATTTTTTCTCTTGTTTGATCAGCTTCACTCTTTTGGATGATGAATGTTTTGCAGGGGTATCATCGGCATGAGTTTTTGGCATGGAAGGGACATCAATAGAAATGATCTTATCAGTGGTAGACTCAGCCAAAGTCTTTAAAACAGTTGGTGTGAGCTGGCTCAGTGTTTCCAAATTGCTGCACATCTCTACATTCTTCATTTTACTCAGAGGTGTAGTCTGAGTCATTCCTTCTGGATCATATTCAGACGAAGCAGACAAGTCATGCTGTTATGAAGAATGAAGTATAAGTACAGGTTAGTTGTTTGAATTTGTGTCTGCATAAGGATGATATATTTGTTCATTGTATGAAGGGGGTTGA
Organism: Medicago sativa; assembly: GCF_051527215.1. NCBI lineage: Eukaryota > Viridiplantae > Streptophyta > Magnoliopsida > Fabales > Fabaceae > Medicago > Medicago sativa. The sequence continues at coordinate 11,355,254 of NC_140753.1, forward strand.
TATAGACTTACAGTTGTAACTGTAACATCATTAGTGGGAATATCAGATTCGCCAGGTGCATCATCGACCATGGCATCTGTCCCAACGTGGATAGGGGGTGGTGCAGGTTGCTGAAATAGCATTATAGATATTGACATTAGTTAGTGATACATCATAACCTAATATATTGTAAACCAAATTAGTACTATTATGAAGATTGTGAGTTTGCCTGAAAACGGGGGAACTTGGATTTAACTTGATCAACAAAAGCTGAACCCTCCTTAAGGCAAACAACAGAGCAGGTCTTCCACTTTGGTTGCCATTTGACTTTAGCAACGATATTTGTATGAGCCATGCCATCCAACATCATTGGGTATTCCAAACGGTTGGTTATGCCAGCCTGTTAGTTAAACCAACGTGGTGAGGCTAATATAATCTAAAACATTTTCATTACCCTTAAAAAGTATATTATGGACCTGAATCATATTTGTGCGAAGCTGAGCGGCAGGAAGCCCTTGCAATAACTGCGTGACTTCTCGATCCCAAAGAACAAATGTAGTCTTTGCATCTTCGTACGAAACCTCAACTTCAAGTTTGTACCTGAAACATATGAATATATAGGTTAGAAACAAACATAAATGTCTAAATTTCCTCTGAGGTATGATAATTTGACTCCAGTAATATACCTCACTATCTCAGTTTCAGTGTTGTGGCCATCTTCACAACAATACGGAGGCTTGTCACCTTTAGCAATTTTGGGACATTTATGACATGCAAAATAATACCATCCATGCTTAGTTGCATTGACCTTGACAATTGTTGCAACAGTAAGGCAATAGGTAATCTGAAAAAATGTGATAGTTGATTAGGAGACTTAAAATTACAATGAAATGTCTATGGACAGTGGTAATTGAACAGTGTTATGATCATGATTAGGTTACCTGATCAAGCTGGATGACATGAGATAGTGGCAGAATTGTTGTATTAGACAGTAAATGTTCCTCAGAACTCAATTGAGAGCTAGAGTAAGACTGTGTGCACATAATTTGGCTCTGAGACATAGTCTGATCATCTTTAGGCAAACTATTGAAAATAGGAGGTTAACTTTATGTTAGTAAGTTACCACAATGGTTATAGACTGTCAAAATGTAAAACCCAGTTTGTGCAATAATGGGTGACTAACCTCTCCTTGAACCTGTTGATCTCAGGGATGTCATCATTGATAAACAATCTAGTGAAAGAGTAAGTGTTCGAAACACTTAGTGGGTATTTCCCTGAGTTAATCATAAGGGAGAAAAAAACACATGAATGACCTATGAATAATAACATAATAATAGAAAAACTGTTGTCTATAAAAAAAACAAAATGTGGTAAACTATCTAAACCTTCCGCCTTGATTTTGCAATACTTCAGCAGAACAATGACTGGACCAACGTCTTTCCTATCACTATTATATTTAATAAACTTCGCAGCATACTCCTCCCACAGTGTACAGTGCAGAACAATATCACTAAGAATCATAACATGTAATAAGTAAAGATGGATACAAAACCAAAATAAATAAAATAGAAGTTAAAAAGTAATGCAATATAAATACTAAATTGCAACTAAACCTTAAATCTTTCATAGTGAAATTGACTTGAAGCTTTTTCCCTTCATTTAGTTGACAGTAACCCATGTCCTGGACAACTCCAATAACATCTAAATAACAAAAAGAACAAAAGAAAAAGAACAAAAGTTAACTTTTCAAAACGCAAAACATGTAAAAAAATCAGAGAAGAAAATAACTTTTGTGAGGGAACTTACTAACTAATAAGTCAGGGCGCCATTTGCCGGAAACAATTTCAGCAAAAGGCTTATACTTGATGTGCGTAGTAGGGATATCATTGAGGTTGACATCTTCAGCAGTTGTTCCACCAGTCCATTTTAACATGAACTTATGATCAGAAGCCTTAAACAGCAAATTATTGTTCACCACTTGGAAGTTACTTAAGGTATATGTGGAGTTTTCCTCAAGTATTTTGTCAAAAGCAGACTTGTATCCAGAAGCCATGATAACTTGAATATCATTACCCTAACATGGTATGAAAATATTAAATTCAAACAGGAAATACATCAACAATGAATTCATAAACAACAGTTATACCAAACAGCTTTGGCCAAAAAAAAGTAGTGTATTAAAATAACTTGAATATGATTTTAATAAAACCCTACAAAAAGTCAAAATATAATAAGTAAAGTAAAAAATCTTAAGGCATAAAATGAAAAAACCAATAAGTTGTTTCGAAAATAGATAAAAAGTTAATAATAAAGTCAAAAAAATGTTATATCCGTTACCTTAGCATCAACAATCAGCATTTCCAAATGTTCTTTCCCATCCTTCACCACTGTCCATTTATCTTTGACTCGTACTGACAGTTTCCACATATCTTTTTGATCTGTGATAGCATCAATGAACTGTACAGGTCTTTCATAGTTCATAACTTGAGTACCGGGTATTTCCATCTTCAGAACTTCATAAAATAAAAGAAAAAATCATGAAAAAGGGTTTATGAATCTCAGTAGTTATTGAGATCTTAAAAGAGCATGGAAAAACAGATCTGAAAAAGATTTTACGGCAGAGGAAATGCAAGCATATTTTAAGATGGATACAACATGATAAAACACATGTCAATACCATGTAACGTGTATAAACACCAACTGAAAGAACAAATGCAAGCACATAAATGGATATACTTTTTAGACTGGTAAAACAAATTAGTTCATGATGTTTACCAGTAATTGATAGAGGGAGGGAATGAGAAAGATGTGAAAATCAGAAGCAGTTCTCTTACCAGTGTTTGAGAGAGGGAACGAATGGTTGCAAAATCTGAAGAGTATATTATTATGTTAGTAATAAATAAATGATATAGTACTTGGCATGTCTTAATAGTGTAAGTTGATTTGACTGGGCTGAGACAAGTTGATATCATTTTCCCACCAAAAAGTAGTCACTGAAGTTCAGTTGGTGTAACCGGTTCAAGTTACATGTATAAGTGTTAATTTTGAAACATGTACTAACCTATTCAGTTACATTAGACAATTGGGGTAAAATCATAATAATTAGTCAGAAAAAGTGAAATTTAGACAACTTTTACCCATTAATCAATGAGGTGGCGAAAGAAGGGATTGGGGCAGAAGTGGGTTTTCCACAGCATATTCCTTTCTTATATTAAAGGAGATACAAATAAAACACTCAATGCAATGAGTTTCTTCCCTCTAAAAAAGATAATCTTTAAATTTCTCGTAAAAAATATTTAAAACTTATTCAATTAGGAGTATTAGAAATAGAAACACTCATTCTTTAACACCCATTCTCTTTTTTTAAAAGAATCGTGTCATTCTAAGTATTTCATCTCTATAGAATCGCGTCATTCTCAACTTTTGTGTCTTCAATATTTCTAGTCGTCTTTCCAATTTAACTATACAAAATGGCTATGGTTGGACTTCGACCAAATTGGAGCTATCCACTCCAAATCGTTGTAATTTTGTTTATTCCGGTATTCTTCTTCAGAAACTTTGTGGGGGCAAGACCAATCTTTGTTCTATCAAACATGCAAATGTTGACATAGTTTTGAGATCAGAATGCGGGGATACTCCTTTGATTCTCCTCAACTGTTTATTTGAGCTTACTAATATCAAAATGATGACGGTTTCTCCAAATACTCTTAGGTGAAGAAGTAAGTGTCTGAAGTTCAAACCCCGACATATACTATGCAATGTACCAACTGAGTTAAGTTCAGACAGTGCTCTTTACTATTATTGGGATGTTAAACATTTTTGCAAGCAGGGGTGAAATAAATGAAAAATGCAATAAAAGAAACTATTTTCTTGTTTGGAACCACGACCACATTTGGCCTAAACTCACGTCCACCAATAAGCTGCATATTGTGGCTTCTGAATTTTCACGTTCAAAGTGTCTCGGGAAGCGAAAATGAAGTGGCAAACGTGCATAGATGCTATGTTGCAAACTATTTTTAACTTCTTTGAAGGTTCTTTCTAACATATGCGGATTTGAGAAAAATCTGACTATCTTGTACTCGTCTATTTTACATTTTCCTAACTTTCATTTGTTTGAGGGGAATTCGGCTAACACTAAATTTGATTGTATGTCGTTCTCGACTAACATCTTATTTATTTGGTTTAAATGCACTTTTAATCTCCTATTTTTTTCTCAAAAAAAAAAAATGAAGTTTTGATCCTCCATTTCGAAAATCAAATTTTGGTCTCCTAATCAGTGGCGGAGCCCTTCATGGGATGGGGTGGGCCACAACCCACCCAAAAAAAATTAAAAAATTAATAATTATAGGTTTAATTTGCAAGATTTTAAACAATTTTGTGACATTTTTTTATTTTCGACAAATCCAAATCTCCGTAAATGGTGTATTGGTCCACATAAAAAAAATCATAGGTCCATTTTGTGAGATTTTTCAACAGTTTTAGATTTCAGCAATTCTAAAAGTGGTTTACGTGATTTTTGTCATGTCTATGCTTGACTGGTTAGCGGAGGTTTACAGACCTTTTAATTTGTGGGGGGTTTCATACCTCCCTTATATTGTTTGTCAACTGAAAATTGTTCCAATTAACATTTGTATTTTAAATAAAAAAAAATTCATAATTTAGCGGCCCACCCAAACATTTTTTTCTGACTCCGCCATGCTCCTAATATTAATTACTTTATTCTAAATTTTCCACCGAATACCTTATTTTGGAGTTATTTATGTTGATTTGGCTTTTTCATGGACAATGTGGTAGTGTTTATGTGACCACTCTTAATATACATGTCATTAATAATTATTTTTTTATTCGATAACTGCTATTATAAAAATATTTTAATTATTGAAATAATTTGCATATTAAATAAAAATAAAAATTATAAAATTATATATTAGGTATAACGATTAAACAAGAGTTTAATTTATATGCAATGTCCGTGTAAAGTTGTTTTACACATCCATTTAAATGACAATACTCGATGGATGGATGATGTGTTTTGTTAAATAAATAAATCCTTGCATGTGTAAAATAAGTTGGCATACAAACTACCTTTCATTAAATATGGATGTTGACAATCAAGGTGATCTTCATTGCATTTTTTTAGCACGGCAAGTTTTATTTCTCAAAACCTAAAAGGCTAAAACATAAACCCTAACAAACGTGCATTCAACATAAATCCCCAGCGTAAGTTTCCATACATATTCATTCCACACAACTCGAAGGTATTTTTTATTTCTCAGATTAATTTTCCTTTTTACTTTCCCCTAATCAATCGACAAATCACTTTCCACGTTTTCACCATTGCTTTTCAGTTGCTTTGATCTGTTCAAAAACTTGCCGTACAATTGATCAATTCCTAATTCTATTGCAAAAAATAATTCCATTTTTTTTCTATGATTAGGTACTTGTCAGAATGGCAAAGAAGAAGAAAGTAAAACTCAGCGAGAGTCGAAGTAAAGACATGTTCAGCGACCTACCCGAATGCATTATCCTTCACATTCTTTCCTTTTTGAACGCCAAACATGCCGTTCAAACTTGTGTTCTGTCTACAAGGTGGAAGAATATCTGGAAACTTCTTCCCGTCCTTAGATTCAATTCTTTAGATTTTCGACTTTACAAGAATTTCACCAAATTCTTGTCTAAGGTTTTATCTCTTCGTGATTCCTCTATCAAACTGCAGGCTCTTGAATTTAAGCGCGATGGTGGTCGCTTAGAGCCTCACTTACTCAAAAGGATTGTGAATTATGCTATTTCACACAATGTCCAACTATTAGGACTTTGTTTCTATACTGTACTTGCACACATTCCACCTAGGATGTTTTCATGTCCGTCTTTAACACATCTTAAGCTTTGTACTTACCCTAATGGAGGTCATCAAACATTGTTTCCAAAATCTTTCAATTTGCCGTCATTAACTAGCTTGCAACTACAGAATTGTGGATTTTGCGTTGGTGATAATCATCGTGCCGAGCCATTTTCAACTTTTAACAAGTTGAATAATTTGCTCCTTTCCAATTGTTCCTTGAGTGGTGAAGGAACCCTTTGCATATCAAGTGCGACGCTTGTTAATTTTACTATGTATAATCGTTTTCACAGATTTTCGTCAATTGTGCTATGTACTCCAAGTCTTTGTATGTTTGCTTTTACTACCGGTACTCCTCAGAAACTCTCCGGGAGTGATGTTTCTTCTCTTAAACATTTAGATATTGATGTTCAAGTAATTCCACATCAAAAGGAGCCTCCTTTGTTTCTATTAAGCTGGTTGCTAGAGTTTCCTAATATAAAATCATTGACAGTCTCTCCAAGAACTCTTCAGGTAATTACCATGTTTTGAGGCTATTTTTACTTTCTTCTTAAGATGCCTTTTTATTTATTTATTTCTGAAATTTATCAAAAATTAATTGACTTGCAACCCTCTTAATTTGCTTAGGTTCTCGACTTAATTCCTAATCTGTCGAAGATTAATTTCCCTTCATTGGGTAACTTGAAGTCTTTGAGAGTGAAAGTAGCGAAAGTAGAACCATTTTCGCACGCAGTTCTCATGAAACTTTTCAAGTCAGAGAAAGAAGTTACTGAGTTACGAAGAGCATTTAAAGAAGGATTGGAATCATCTAAAGGATCAGAACCATCTGCACCCATACCTGATGGAATAGTGGACTTCTTGCTTCAAAATTCACCCTCGGCGAAATTCGACTACATATATTGCTCTAGGAAACCTCATAGAGAAATGCATCTATAATTGGTTTCTGTTTTTGTTTCCTTCTCTGTTTACCAATTGTCTCTTTGGTTAGAACTAATTATTAGTGGATAAATTACCAAGGATGGAGAAGCTCTGCTGTTCCAGCTTGACATTAATTATTTTGAAAAATTCATGCTGTTAGAAATGTCAAATACTATGTGCATATGTTAAAAATAATGATGTATGATTGCTTGACTTTCATAATTTCATTGAGATCAAAACCTTGCTACCTAAAGTTTAGGGATAAAAAAACAGGTGAGATGTTGTGCCACCCAAAGGATGAACCTGTAGTTTGAATATCAATTTAGTTGTCTACTAGTTCCCCCATTTGTCAAAGTTTATGGCTTGTGCTTGTGACCTCTTGGTGAGAACAATTTGGATACTTCTTACTCCCTCCGCTCATAATTACAATTTTATTTTGAGATTTTTTTATTTATCCCTAAGTATACCCAATTTAAATTTCTAGATACATATGCTGTTATTTTATTTTCCAAATAAACGTCCTCGTGAACATAGCTCAGTTGGTATAGATGCATAATATATACAAGGTCTGGGGTTCAAACCCCGACCACCACCAACATTTTTTTTCTTCCAAATAAACAACTAATTAATATCATAAAGCATTTTGAAATATGAGAACTAAAGGTTAGCTACATACATATACAAAATGGTATTTTAGGTACATCAAAACATAAAATAAACAAATTAAATACACTATATACTTTTTCTAACATGTGTGTGTTTGTGTGTGTGAAATTACAAAGGCTGATTATAAAAAGGGACATAAGGAATATTTGGAACCTTGGGAAAGTTTAAATATGTACCAATCATACTTTTTTCAGGGAATATATCAATTATACTATTAATCAGTTATAATCGTCATATCATTAACAATATTTGACATCAATTATAACTACTTCTAAAATCACATATATAATTAAATGTGATTTGTTAATCGTGTAAGATTTTTACGATAACAATCCATCAAATTTAAATTTATATTTCAATTATTTTAATACATGGATTTGTTATTTATTTTTATTTATTTGTAATTTATGTTACTTATAAATATCGTGCTTATGGAATAATCACTCTAAAAATGGTCAAAACTTAGTTTTATTCATTCACAACTTATACTAAGTATAAAAGAAGTATTATTTTTGCTCAAAAAAAAAAGAAGTATTATTTGAACTACTTTCAATAATTTTATTTTAAAAGAATCACGTCATTACATAGATGTGACATGACGGATTTGGTTCGACTGGACAACTTATTTAACTCATTATTATAGGTGGGAAGACTTGAGATTTTAGACCCTACCACTCAAGTTGGCTCATCCCGTTCAACCCACTAAAATAACATTGCAATAACAAGGCGTATTGACACGTCGGGTCAATTTAAAACATCTATTTTAGTTTTTTTTATTAGCTGTGATATTTTTCTGCCGTCAATATTCTCACCACAAACCCTTGTTTGTGAAATGATTGTTGAATCATATTGAATTTTAAGTGGCTAAATTTTAAAATTTTTTTCTTCTTTTTAGAAACTCATGTGGAATTTAATAGGCGACAAACAAATGTGGTTGCTCATGTCTTTGGTGAGGCGATCGCATTATTAACTAGTTTCACCATTTATTTTTAGTGAAATGTTGTCCGCATCTTTCATTCAATTTTTTTTTCCTCTAACTTTGACGGATCAACTCACCTAAAAATCAATACACTTCAGTTTTGTTATTGTTATTGACGAGTCAAACCACAAGCCCACGAAGAGATTGGGTGAAAGTTTCAACCCTCAAATTGGGTTATGTTCTTAATCTCTCTAGTTCGTGTTTTGTTCAACTAGACCATTGACCCGTGCTACCGCACGGGTCCTACCACATAGAAATTAATCGAATCAATGAAAATAATGTAACCATACATAGCCGATAGAAGTTTTATATCATACATAACAAAATGAAATGGTAGTTAACAAAATTGAATAAAATTGAATACTTGTTAACAAAATTGCACATAGCTCTGCACTGCTCGATCTAAGTCACATCATAAAGAAAAATGGAGAGCATAAAAAAAGTGTCATTACCGTAAAGAATGGAAACAGAAAATTTAACAAAAAATATACTACATCAATTTTTTTCGTGATGCAATATTTGTTGTTAAATTTTCTGTGCATATTGATGCAAGCTTTTCCATATAGCGTGACAAATGTGTTTAATATATTTTTCGTGGTTATTTTTTGTTATTGGAGCATATTTGATATATAGCATATTGATTAACTTCTCCGTGTATTAAGTTTTTCGTGACCAATTGATATAAGTACGTCATAAATGTTTTTAATAGGTAGTAATTGGTAGAGTAATTAGTGCATAATGCATAAAAGCAATTAAAAGCAATTGTTATAGGAAAATATGCAAGTTAAAAGTTTTCAATTGACATTAACTACGTTTTCAAGCCATTAACTACGCTCTTAATTGTCATTAACAGTGCGTCATTCGTTGTTAATTGCATTAAAAGTGTATTATTCGTTTTTAATTAGCATTAAGTAAGTTATTCGTTTTTTAATTAGCATTAACTACGTTCTCATGGAGTAATTCAAATTTGATTTCTCATGTGACAATATACCTATTTTGTCGGTTTCTAAGAAATAAATATGTTGATCTCTTAAGACCTTATATTGCATATCAAATGGCCTTTATCGTCCATGGTTTTAGACATGATCACTACATAATTAATCAAAGAGCAATGATGACTATTATTATTATTTCTACAAATCGGTGACTGTATTTTTTTACTATTTTTATTCTAGTTTTAGTATTTGTTTAGATTGCAGCAATAAGATTAATAGATGAACTTATTCTGGTTTCTTTAAGAAAATATAATTAATCTTGTTTTCGATCGCAATATATAAAAGTCTACAATAGATGAAAATAATGAATCAACCAAAACATAGCATCCTTCAATTGAAAATAATAAAAACATATCAAATAGGAATTACATGACATTAGATAGCACGTAATCAAAACCATCAGACAACTAAAAATCAAATGTGCAAAATAGGAATGCATTGGGGGCCAAAGTTTTTGCTCCAAGCCTTAATGCCTTCCACTCGTACAGATTTCTTGTGGTGCAAAACATTTTCCAATCCCCTCCAAACTTGATTTCGTCCTTGTCAAAAAGAATGACCACATTGAACAACCAATGATGTCCGCTATTGTCAATAATTGCCAATTCTTTGCAATTCTTGTCAACAATGCTATCAAATACTTTAGCATAAGAGAAAGTCTATGTAAAATAAGAAAACAGACACATATGAGATCTTATAAATAAATCGACATTGACAGATAACAAACTGAAATATGTGACTAAATCTATAAAGATTGTATACCAGTTGATCAGATGTTACATCTGCAAGTGTTAACCATTTGGTGACACTAAATTTAAAACAGTCGCATATGTGGGGATAAGGAGCGGGGTAGTCGATCTGGACAGATCCAGGTGCTGCATTAGGACCGTAAATTAATTGTGCTAGCCTTAAACGTAAAGGAGGGAGATAACTCGGATACTTGATTTCATAGTTATGGCGATCGTGAACCCGAATCACAAAAAGTTGAGGGAAAGCATAGATCAGAGATATCCAGCCACCATGCTCTAATTTAAAGGCCTTGTTCAGTTCTTCTATTCCATGAGAGAAATACAGCTTTCCATCATATTTATCCACGACAACCTCAAATTGATTGAGTCCTGGATCGATTAAAGTGACATACCTATTCAACTCATTGTCTATCTCTTTGTTGAGAGTTGTACCCAATATCAAATGTGTCTGTATTGGAAACATGTATCAAAATAAATCAATTATGCTCTTTATAGCAACTAAATAGCAAAATATTTTCTTTCTTCTATTTTACTTTCTAACAGTATGATTGAGTTCCAGGATTTTTTGTATAAGATACCTCGTCTGGGTGGTACTGCACATGATATGTGCGCCACTTTAGCTTCAACAGTTGCATAAATGCAGGATCTTTAACGTGATACTCCCATAGTGCAACATTTGCGAAGGAACAATGTTAATATATTATTGCTGTTCCATAGCTACGGTATATTTCACTCATCAAAAAATAAGAGTAATCAGATGATATTAACATAAAGTTTCTATTAAACAAAATATACATGAGCATGAGTATAGAGCGAAATCCATGATATTTTTTGCTGTCGTAAGGTCTAACATCATATAATTACAGGATCATATTTTTTTTAAGGCTTTGATTCGAAAATATGCACCAAAGTTATAAGGAGAAGACAACATTTTATAGAATGCTAATTAATGTGAATGACCGTTGTGCTTCTATTGGTAGTATTTCCCATTCATTGGGAAATTAAAAGCAATTAATTACCAGCCTATTTTATAGAAATATTTAAAGTAATTCCTATTTAGTCGAAATACTTTTTTTATTTTGAGAGAAGTCGAAATACTTTTTGGACAGTGGCATATCATTTTATTTAAAGCAATTAGTTATAGCAATTTAATTATAGTTAATGACATATAATTTCGACTTTATTTAAAAAATGTATGTGTGAAACATTGTAATGTCAGTACGAAGAACACCTTTTGATCAGCATTTAGTTAGGGGATTGTTGACCGACTTTATTTGCATTAAATACGTCTTCAATTGCATTAACTAAGTAATATGAGAGAAAATTTGTAGACTTTGAATCAACGGGTGTGATCAAGTGTGAAAATAGAGGTTGAACGGATGAGATTAGATTAGTCATTAGTACATGTTTAGGAGGGAAAAATGCTAGGGATTAGGGCAAAGAAGGGTGAATTAGGGCAAACATGATAGCCAAGCAAGTCTAGCTTTTATAATAAAGGATACCATGTCATTCAAAACTCCTCAAATATTTTCAAGCTTCTCAAACAATCTCGCGGGTTCAATTAGTTGTAGAAAGTTTCACAATGCAACTGTAGGAACAAAGGATGCATTCTAATGAGTCCCAACTTTCAAGAAATCAGTTTAAATGCATTAGAAGACATAGTCCATGTCCATGGACGTAACATTCCTTTCCTTGAAGGTTGATAAATCTAAAAGCATATTGAATTTTTTTAATGCCGACAAAATTAAAAACTTGACTGTTTAGTTTCAAATATAAGCAATAGGACAGATAGACAACTTAGTATGAAACTAACGACAACTGGTCTAAACAAGCAAAAGATTTGGTAGAAATTAAATTATTAAATAATTAATCAAAAGTAATTTTCAAGCATATTTTCATCCAAAATTATTTGTTAGGCTGAATCATGGTAAGTCTAATTGAAGTATTGAACTAGTTTCTAGAGCGCTAGCAGCCAACAGCATAGATTTGGAAAAACTTTTTCCACTATTAACATGTGTTTAAATGTACATATTTAATATTAATTTTTTGCCGTTCAAAAAATACACTTTAGAACAAATTATACCACACGTACAAAAACATACCAGTAAGGTTTTAGAAATTAGGGTAAAAAGTAGAGCCTGTGTGAGATTCACGATGTTACCACATTAGTTAAATTATGATTTCTTTTTATCTTTGTTCGGTAAAAAAGCGTAGTGGCTAGAAATTCAGCTCTTTAAAGTAAATAAGTGAAATGTTTGAGGTTTGAACCCCGACCACCGCATGCCCTCGTATATATTAAACAGTGTCCCTGCCAACCGAGTTAAGCTCGTTGAAACAAGTTACAATTTCTTTTGGCAAAGGAACCTTCAATTTTGATAGCAGACATAACTCTTGGCATTAGGACTCACCCTTGATGAGCCATTACTTCCCCTTAACGATAAAGTCTAGCCAGTGTAGTGTATATTAACTTTGGTTTGGCTTCATGTACCTCTCACAGTTTCATGTCAAATGTTGAAATAAATGTATAAACAATTATAACTTCACAAAATGTTGTTCTTTCCTGTACTCAGCCTCTACGGAATCCAAGACCTTCAAATTTTTTATCATTATTTTACAAACTATACAACTCATTAAGGAACCACCAAATCAAACTAGCTCAGTTTTTATCCTTCATGCAACAAACTGATAGATCATTTTACCTTCTCAATACAAGTATTCAAACACACACACACACAAACATATATATATGTGCACCACAATGTATCTGTACTCACAAGATTCAAAATAAGTAAAAAGAACTTAAACATCAAGCAGAACATAATGGCAAGCTTGGGAAGTTTCATGTCTGCATTAAACTTTCTCTTATTTCTCTTTGTTGGTTTAATCTCTTCATCTGAAGCTGCCATAAAGAAATACCAGTTTGATGTGAGTTATTATATTTTGATCATATTCAGCATACCTTAACTTATTATAGCTAGCAATGCAAGGTTCCCTTAATAGCATTTTGTTCTTTCTACAGATTCAAGTGAAGAATGTGAGTAGACTGTGCCATGCAAAACCCATTGTAACTGTAAATGGGAGGTTTCCAGGGCCAACTATCTATGCTAGGGAAGGAGATCAAGTGCTTGTCAACGTTACCAACCATGCACAATACAACATATCGATTCATTGGTAGCTGAATTTCACAAATTGATTAAATAAATATTGGTGAAGTTTTTAACACTTGAAAATACATGTTTTTTCTCTAACAATTATATATATGCTTATTATAGGCATGGACTTAAACAATATCGTAATGGTTGGGCGGACGGACCAGCTTATATCACTCAATGTCCAATACAGACTGGAAACAGCTATACTTACAAATTCAACGTTACTGGGCAGAGAGGAACACTATGGTGGCACGCACACATTTTCTGGCTGAGGGCCACTGTCTATGGGGCAATAGTAATCATGCCTAAACTTGGAACACCATTTCCTTTCCCACAGCCAGCTAGAGAATTCGAAATTGTCTTAGGTAAGTATTATAAAGATTCATTTTTCCAAAAAAAAAGTCTTATAAAGATTCATCGGATGAAATAAGAAGTATGAAAGTTGATTTACTAATTGTTTCTGCATGCAATAGGTGAATGGTGGAACAATGATGTGGAAGAGATTGAAAAGCAAGGAAACAAAATGGGGTTGCCACCAAATATGTCAGATGCACATACAATCAATGGAAAACCAGGACCGCTATTTCCTTGTTCTGAGAAGCGTAAGTAAAATTAGTAGCACAAGTTTGGTAACAACTAACCAGATTTTAGTTATTACTTTATAGTCCACAAAAGAGTATGTATAATTGGAGAGTAATTTTTTGAATATTATTTCAAAAATCAAAAGTAATGAGAATAGAATCGCTAAACAGTTTAAATAGACTATGCTATCCTGCTTGTTAAAAAAAAATACTATGCTATACTGTAGACCTAATTAACGGACGAAATACAATTTGTACAAATAATAACAAAATATATAATTATATACACAAAAGAGTGAAATCTTTGTTTGAAGTTCAATTAATTTGCTTCAATTTTTCCTTTTAAAAAAAAATTGCTTCAATTTTCCAGACACATTTGCAATGGAGGTAGAACAAGGGAAGACATACCTCCTGAGAATCATCAACGCTGCCCTTAACGACGAACTTTTCTTTGCCATTGCGGGTCACAACATGACAGTAGTGGAGGTTGATGCTGTTTATACAAAACCATTCACCACTCAGGCTATACTAATTGCTCCTGGTCAAACCACAAACGTTCTGGTTCATGCCAACCAAGTTGCCGGTAGGTACTTCGTGGCCACCAAGGCTTTTATGGATGCCCCAATTCAAGTTGACAACAAAACTGCTACAGCTATACTTCAATACAAAGACATCCCAAACTTTGTCCTACCTATCCTTCCACAGTTGCCAGCTGGCAATGACACAGGTTTTGCTTTGAGTTACAACAAAAAGATCAGAAGCTTGAACTCTGCTAAGTACCCTGCTAACGTTCCTCTCAAAGTTGATAGAAACCTCTTTTACACTATTGGTTTAGGCAAAAATTCTTGCCCCACATGCCTCAACGGAACCAGGTTTCTTGCTTCCATAAACAATGTATCTTTTGTGATGCCTCAAGTTGCGCTTCTTCAAGCTCACTACTTCAACATCAAGGGTGTTTTCAGAGCTGATTTTCCTGACCGCCCACCAATTCCTTTCAACTATACCGGTGCGCCATTAACCGCCAATCTTGCCTCTTTGACAGGCACGAGAGTAAACAAGATTGCCTTCAACTCTACTGTTGAGCTAGTGTTGCAGGATACTAATCTCCTAACAGTTGAATCACATCCATTCCATCTTCATGGATATAACTTTTTCGTTGTTGGAAGTGGTATTGGTAATTTTGATCCTGCTAAAGACCCAGCCAAATACAACTTGGTAGATCCTATTGAAAGGAACACAGTTGGGGTTCCTACAGGTGGTTGGACCGCAATTCGCTTCCAGGCAGATAATCCAGGTATGTCTGAAGTTGTCCTAAGCTTCTATAATATTTTACTTTATGGCATATTCTGCTATGTCACGACATGATGTTTTTGTATATACAATTGCACAGGTGTTTGGTTCATGCATTGTCATTTGGAGCTGCACACTGGTTGGGGGTTGAAAACAGCTTTCCTTGTTGAAAATGGACCAAACCAAGGTCAATCGGTTCTGCCACCACCTAAGGACCTTCCTTCATGCTAGTCATCGGTTCAAAAATAACCAGAGAAAAATTGAATTAATTTGTATTCTACGGTTTTACTGTGTTTTTGTATATCCAGCCTTCATGTAAAACTTGCAGAAGGTTTTTAATTAAGAGACAAAAATAAGAGGAAACAAATGTAAGGAAAGATTTGAAGGATTTCTTGTAATTAAATTTCCAAAGTAATGATTTTTTATTTCATTGTTTACCTCCATGAGTATTACTATAGACTGTTAAATTTCTTCCGATACTTGGACCAATATGTCTTGCAAAATTCGTCACAGTCAAGAACAATGAAAAGTTAAGACCCCTGCTTCAACGATAATTAATCCTTACTCTTAACAATTAGAATAATTCTGAAGTGGTCAAACTAACCCCATCTTTATTCATGATTAAATGTACATCATCTTTACTACTTATCAAGGTAAGATCTCCAGACAAAAGTAACAACAACATTTATTTACAATTGGATCAAGGGAGTGCTTGGATTTGTTTCAAGACTCCACCCTTTAGTTTAAGCTTTAAAGAGACACATCTTTGAACTTAAAAGGGACACAGCTTTGCCCTTGTACACTCTTTCCTATGTTATTTTCTTATCTGTTATTCCGGTTACTAAATTTAGTGAACCTAGCACTAAGGCATTTGTTGAAGACAGATCAGCCAGCAACAAGAACCAGATTATGATCAAACCCAGACACCGCCTGCAAAATTTGAAAACCTTCTAAGGAATCCAGGTAAAACGGCTCATCTTCGTCAACAGAACTTGACAATCCAAGTCTACCATTTTTACCAGATCCCCAGACCCACATTTCTCCTTTTGATGTGAGAGCAACCGAATGTGCACGCCCTGCTGAAACTGAAACCGGATTTTCCCCAGCCAACGCATCAATCAAAGCAGGAAGATAGGCAGGCCCTGCCCGTCCTAGCTGAGAACTCTGGTTCCACCCCCATGAAGCAATATCTGTAGTCCCCAAAGTGACATTACTATCTGATTCATCAAGCTGGCATATTGCCAAAGAGTGGCCAAGCCCCGCTGCTACGGAAACAGGAGTGAACTTTATGTCAACAGGAAAAAATCCCAAATCTTCTCTAGCTCGCCCCAATTGGCCATACACGTTACTTCCAGAACTCAAGAGGGCACCATCACCTGATAAGGGCACTCGAGAGTTGAGAGAGAACAAAAATCATTCATATGTAATAATTTGCTAAAAGGATTACAAAGCGAATCACAAATTTAGTCTATGAAAGTGTAGAGACGTCGTCAACTTTGTCCCTGAACATAAGGAAATTGGAAAATGATATTTGAATTTAAAAATTCTATATTGATAGTCTCCTGCAATTTCAAAGACTAAATTGATGATTCCCTGAAAAATTATGCAATGTAGATTATGTTACTTACGACAAAGAACTAAAGAGTGATCAAGGCCACATGCAATGTCCACAACTTGAACGCCACGCAGTTCTTCAACCAGGCGAGGTTCCCATATTATTGGCATGTTAGTCTCCTCTGCCATTCCTTGTAAGACTTTCTTTTCAGCAACTTCGAGGTCTGAACTCGTGATTTGTGTGTTGTTTGAAAATGCACTTGAACTGGAATCTAATGGAGATGACTCCAAGTGATCATTCCCCATATTCCCTATCCTTCCATCTGCATAATAGCCCCACCCAAACAGCTTGCCATCCACAGTTAATGCAAGAGCGTGCCCCCAACCAAACGAGACCTGTTTCAATCAAAGAAACAATTAAAAATAAAGCTTCATCACCATGTGTTTGAATAAGCTATGCAGCACCGATACTTTGTATTAAAGATGGTGTATGTTACAAATAAACACACCGACACATGAGATTACATTTAATTACTTCAATTTTCTCAAATTATTACGGTGTCAGTGTCGTAGTAAAAGAGCTTATTTGAATAGGAGTAAGTGAGCATTTCAATGCTTGAAATTGCAAGCGTCGAGCAATTAAATCCTTTGGATTCACAAAATAGCAAGAAAGTTAGTCCCTTAAATTAAAGAAGGCCATTCAATTTAGTCTCTATATCAAAATATCTATTTAGTAAACATCCATCAAAACCAATAAATCACGTAAACATTGATTTGAATTTTCTCTTACTATAACATGATAAACACAGAACCTTCAAAATTGTGATCCTAAATTTAGAAAAAGAATTAAATTGACTCACATTGTTCAATTTAAATGACTAAATTGCTATTTCACATATTTGTAGCACTAAATCGATCAACCCTTACAATTTCATATACCAAACCGATAATTTACTCTTGAACTAAGTGTATATATATTTCACAACATGATTTCAACTTATTTTAATAAACACCCAAAATATTTTATAAAAAGTAGCTTATAAGTTATACTATTCGAGATGTCTCATCTGACAATGTTGATATTGCTAGGCTGGACACCCGGTTCAAAATGGACCTCGTCGTTGTGTGTGAGTTTCAGGTTATACTTCCTAAAAACATAACTTATGCAATGCATGTAGGAAGCTCTTCTATTCCATGTAATGTAAGAGAGCTTAATTAAGCTAAAGTACCTTAACTACGTTTTCTGGAGAAAGTGCTTCAACCCTAGAAGGCAGAACAGCTTCAGTAACATGTTTTCCAAGTCCAAGTTGTCCCCTTTTGGACATCCCCCAAACCCAAACAGAGCCATCATCACCAACACAACACGAAACAACACCAGAAGCAAAAGCACCACAAACCTTCACATTTTCTAACCCCTCCACTCTTCTTGGCTCATTCCATGTTTCTCTAGCGGAAAGCCCACGACCCAGTTGGGCTTCGTTGTTTCTACCCCAAGCCCAAAGATCACCTTGTGAAGTGGTTGCGAGAGAGTGGTAGTGACCGGCGTGGACGGTAACAATATCAGAAGGTAAAGAAGGAATTGGAGTTGGTTCGTATGCGTGTGTTCCTATACCAACGGTGGTTGTTGGTAAACCGAGTGCTCCGTGGGTTCCGTCGCCGAAACTCATCACCGTGCTCATCCAACTCCGGTGAGTAATAACCGCGGCGGTTTTTGGTTTTAGGTTCCGGAATATTCCCTGTGATCGCCACATTTGTTTTCTACTTTACCGTGGCGGTGTTAATGTGTCATGCTTTGTTCTTCTCTCTTCCGGTTTCCCATTGGGCCGCTTAAATCGGCTTCATTGAGCTAGCATTTGCCAAAATTGCTTTTAACCACCTTTCATTGCTGATATTGGATTGGTGATAAAGTAAAGTTATTTGATTAAAAAATTTAAATACGATTAGATTTAATTTTATTCGGTTTAATGTGGATCAATTTTATATTGAAATTAAAATTTTGTGAAAAAATCCATTAAAGTGAATGCTATAAAGATATGATAAAATCGTAGATTTGATGTAAAATAATATATTAAAAATGAAAATAATCATGTTTGAAACATATGAATTTGTAAAAAAATATATATTATATTTTTTTTTACAAGATATTATATTTAACAAAGAAGTATTATTAAAAAAAATAAAAACCAACAAATAATTGATTAATGCAATATATTATGGTTGAAATATATTGCATTAAAAATATATGGAAGGAGAGGAACAATCGTGTCTTTTAAAATATGGTTGCTTCCCCTTTTATGCTTTTAGAAAGAGTCAAGCTCACTTCATTTTTATGGTTGAAATCAAAACATGTTTCCTTCGGTTACAGTTATCATGATTGGTGGATACATCCGCTCCCTTGTATGGGCATAATTTTGTAATTGAGTTTCTTGGTTTGGTTGGTGCTTGTTTAGGCACCTAGACTCTATAAATATTTGTTTGTGTTCTCTTTGCACACCTTGTGTGGAGTGTATCACAGCTGTGTTTAATTTATCTCATTTTGATTTGTTCAAAAAAAAATGCAATATATTATGGTTATAAAAAATATATTAATTTGACCAAAAGAAAAGTGTTGATATTTATGTATGCTCTCTCAAAAAATATTTATGTATACGGGTTTTGAAAAAAATAAAAATAATTTAAAATTCGATCCAAACATTTTTTTTAACAAAAAATATGTAATCATATTCAATAAATTTCAGTTTTTGTATGACTTTCAATTTTTTTATCAGTTGAGATGTGTAGGGTAGTCCACAATATAATACTAATTTTATATTTTCTCCGTCCTATAATAACTGAGCCATTTTACTTTTCAATACAATATTAATTACTTTTTCCCTTTATAACTCTAGTTAATACTACTTTCATCACTCTCAATTCAATATATTCCATTTTACATTTATGAAAGTGGAGAATGTACTAATACTTAACAAGAATACTTAAAATCATTTTTCGATTTTCTTCGTTTATATATGTTTGTGGGGTTAATCTAAAATTTTCTTAAGTGGGAATATCCGAATTTCCGCGGGTACGAGTCAAGAGGATAACAATATTAACAGGTGACAACAACCATATATAAATATATTTAAAAAGAAAAAACAAATAGTTGTAACTTGTATTGTGATTGAAACTTGGAAACAAAAAATGGCGATGGTTTCAATGGCATTCTGTGGTGTCAACGCAGTTACCTTTCAGAACCGTGGTCGATACAACAGGTTAATCAAAATCCATAGTTTTCTTTCAATTGAGCTTTTTCTTTTCTCTTCCAAATTTTCTAGCTTGTAATAATTTACCAACAATTTTGATTTTGCGATGTAGTGGAATTGCATTTGCAAGTTTGGGAAACAAAGAAAAAACTACTTTGGGAGTGAAAGTTACGGAAGGTGAAGGAAATTTGCCTAAACTCGTTCTCACTTCTCCAGCTGGTAGTGAGGCTGAGATATATTTGTTTGGTGGTTGCATTACTTCTTGGAAAGTTCCTAATGGCAAAGACCTTCTTTTTGTTCGTCCCGACGCCGTTTTTAATAAGAAGAAACCAATAAGGTTAATTACTGCTTCTATTAGTTATTATGAAGCACTGACACCACCGACACGAACACCGGACATAATAGATTAGTGACACAGATACGTAGTGATTGAATGTAACCATGTGTCAGATACATTTTCAATCTGAAGTGAGGGTGTTATATATTTATTACATTGTTATTTACTAAGGCTCTGTTTGGATAAACAACTTCAATTGCCCACTTATAGTATAAGCACTTATCATGATAAGCGCTCATGTATAACAAAAGATAAAATAAAGTTTTTGTTAAAGTTATAACTTGTTTTAATAAGCTGTCTTGGAGAGCTTATGAAAATAAGCTGAAAACAACTTATGAACATGTCATAAGTTGTTTTCATAAGTTCTTCCAAACAATCTCACAAGTGTTTATGCCGGTAGATAAACTCAAATGAACCAATCCAAACAGGCCCTAATTTGGGATCCCTTGGATACTGATTAATTTTCTTCTGGAACAGTGGAGGTATCCCACATTGCTTTCCACAGTTTGGTCCTGGTGCAATTCAGCAGGTATGTTCCTTTATTCAATGTTATTTTCTTGCAGGTTCATGTTGTTCTGTTTGTCAATGTTACTTATATTCAATTCAATTACAAAAATTTGATGACTAATTGGTTTTGGTATGACTGCTATATACATGCTATTTTATGTAGCTTAGTGAAAATAGTGATTGCAACTTTTGTGCTTAATATTTGGTTGATAAAAGTTGCTTCTCTTTGACGAAAAATTAAGAGTAATTTGTTGTGATGACTTGTTAAAATGTTTGTTTGGTTGAGTATTTAACAGCATGGATTTGCAAGGAATTTGGATTGGACTGTTGGTGATTCTGAGAATGTTGAGGGAAATCCTGTTGTAACTCTGGAACTGAAGGATGATACATATAGTCGTGCTATGTGGGATTTCAGCTTTCATGCTTTATATAAGGTTGTCAAGGACTTGTTTTCTTCAAGCACAACTCACATTTTCAATACTACTAGATTACGATTCTGTTACCAAATCATGATGTAATTTCATGCTTTCATTTTTGCAGGTCACACTAAATGCTAAAAGTCTTTCGACTGAGTTAAAAGTTAAAAATACTGACAATAAGGCATTCTCATTCAATACCGCCCTGCACACATACTTTCGGGTAAATTTGAATAATCACTAAATAGGGTTTTATATTTGTGCTTGAATATTATTGTGACATTTGGTATTATGTTTGCTGGATATCTGAACGGATACTAAGCATCTGACGATGCCTAACCAAGTACAGATGATTTTCATCCAATTATTGTTTGAATGAGTTGAAATTATTCAAATGCATGGTTTTTTAACTCAATTTTATTGCTTACACTTGCTGCTTAAACTTTTGAAAGTAATCATTTTGTCATTATAAACAGGCTTCTGTAAGTGGTGCATCAGTTAAGGGGTTAAAAGGTTGCAAAACTCTGAACAAACATCCAGATCCTAATAATCCAATTGAGGGTAGCGAAGAAAGGTCTGTAACATACTTTACTTCTGGGAATTCTTAAATTAAAATTTTACATGGTAAGTGGTAACTACTTGTACAGGAGAAAGAAAATTCTAACTACTGAAATCTGCCTTCCCTTAGCCTTAGCCAAGTGGTTGGATAAAAAGTTGTACTACCTATGAAGTATTTCAAATTATCTTTACTGTGTGAGACATGCCCATACATGCATTTTCATGTGCATAACTGTTGCATGACTGAAAAGCCTACCTTCTTTATCTCCATCATTTTGTATGAATTTGAACTAGAATTCTGTATCATTTCATCCATTTAGTGGCTAATTTCTAATCTTGTTTCTTTCAATTTTCATCTCGTTCACACAATAGTGTCATCTTTCATATATAGCACAAGTATATTTTTTTCTCAATATAATCCATATAAGACCAAAATTGCATTGAATGATAAAGAATCAAATCTCGAAATTGAGTCTCTAGATTTAGCTTAATAGACCATCTTCGTAATGCAGGGATGTGGTCACTTTCCCAGGATTTGTAGATTGTGTTTATCTTAACGCTTCAGATGAGTTGCAGCTTGATAATGGCTTGGGTGATATAATTTCTATCAAGAACACGAAGTATGCAATTTTAAGCTTATATTACAACTTTACTATTTGATTGCCCAAATCAAGTGCTTACACTTTCTTGCCTCTTACCCATGTAGCTGGTCAGATGCGGTGTTGTGGAATCCTCATCTTCAAATGGAAGCATGTTACAAAGATTTTGTTTGTGTTGAAAATGCTAAGGTAATGAGTTTACAAACTTTATAAAAAGGCGTCGAAGACATACCCTGCTAGACTGTGCACTGTTCTTGACTACAACGTCAACATGATGGCGATTGAATTCAAATAACCGGTTGTAGTTTTTTAACTCGTCACAGAGCTTCATGCAGTGTTATGATATCTGGCACAATGCTCAAGCTTTCTCGATTTATTCTTCTGAATTATAATTTCTACTATTTTTAATGCTTCAGATTGGAAATGTCCAGCTCGAGCCTGAACAAACTTGGACAGCTGTGCAGCATCTTACCATTGCATGATCAGTAACCATGGTTCTACATTTGCTATGTTTGGCTATGTGTTTACTTGCAAATTCTCGCTTCCAAATGCTATTTGGACATAGAAATGCTGAAGCTACAATTTCCTGCTTTTGGTTGTCGTGCGGTGGAAACGTGGTTCCGAACCGGCCTATCAATTATTTTTTGTCTTGTTTGATTTTCCAACATGTATCTTCTGTATAATAATTTACTAAGCCACTAATAGTTGGCTAGTGGTGAGGGATTTGATAATTTGCGAGAGGTCGTAACATAAAAGTATTTAAGTCAAACCTCATTACATATGTAACATTGTTGTAACAAACTGAATAAAATTGTAATGATTTTATTTTCTTTCATTTTTAATCTTTTCCACACAATGCAAAGCTACATTTTTCTTATTTTTATAGCACCGATTTAATTATATCCAAACAGGGTGGAAAACTACTATTATATCTACCTACTCTCGCCAGATAAATTTTCATTCTCATCTCAATTTGCTCCCTAACATATCATCTGCTTGCAATAAGATTAGACAT
Source organism: Medicago sativa (assembly GCF_051527215.1). Lineage (NCBI taxonomy): Eukaryota > Viridiplantae > Streptophyta > Magnoliopsida > Fabales > Fabaceae > Medicago > Medicago sativa. Next base: position 11,378,627 of record NC_140753.1, read on the forward strand.
GTCATACATTTCTCGGACATGTGGGTGGGGTTCAGCCCCAGCAAAGAACTCGTGGGCAACACCATTTAGGGTGATAGTACTGCATCCTGGAAGATTTAGCAGACCCTTATTTTTTATCTGGCTTCTCACTTGACTCGCTTCGTCCCATTCTCCAGCTGCAGCATGAATGCTTGCCAAATGAATATACCGGCCGTCATGATCAGGGTCCAATTCAATCAGAATTTTTCCAATCTCTTTGCCAAGCTCAAGATGTTTGTGCAGGTGGCAGGCATTGAGCAATGATCCCCATATTGCAGAGTTTGGTTTTATGGGCATGGACTCTACAAACTCCTTTGCTTCTTTCAACAACCCTGCACGACCCAGAAGGTCTACCATGCATCCATAATGTTCCATAACAGGTTTCATGTTATAAACAGTAATCATGCTCTCAAACAAGGACTTTCCTTCTTCAACTAGCCCTGTATGACTACATGCTGTCAAAACTGCAGTAAAAGTGAACGAAGTTGGCTTAATTCCTGATTTCTGCATTTGGTTGAACCAATCTAAAGCTTCTCTTCCCTTTCCATGGACGGCAAAGCCACCAATTATCGCAGTCCATGTATAGACACATTTCTTCTTCAACTTACTGAACACTAGTAAGGCTTTTTTCATTTCACCACATTTGACATACATGTCTATAAGAGCACAACCCAAAACTGGATCTATTTTTATTTTGTTTTTACCAATGTAGGTGTGAATCCACCTGCCTTGCTCCAATGCACCAAGACCTGCACATGCTGAAAGCGAACAGCTTAGGGTTATTTTATCAGGTTTGATGCCGGCAACCAGCATTTGCTGTAGAAGACACAAAGCTTCTTTGTGCATGCCTGTCCTAACAAAGCCAACGATCATGGTTGTCCAAGAGATGACATTCTTCTCTGGCATAGCTTTAAAAATCTTGTAGGCCATCTCTACATTTCCACATTTTATATATCCATCAATCATTGTATTCCAAGAAACAATATCTCGTGAGGGAAGCAAATCGAATAGGGCGTGGGCAGATTTGATGCTGCCTGAAATTGCATAGACACGAAGCAGGGAGTTTGTGGCATAAACCTCTGAACCAAAACCCCTTTTGATAATTTGAGCATGGACTTGATGTGTTTCTTCTAATGCTGAGAGTGCAGAACATGATTTGAGAAGGAAAGGGAAAGTGTAAGCATTGTGAGGTATTGAATGATGAAGCATTTGATGATACAAAAACAATGCTTCTTCTGGGTCATTACTGTTTGAATATGCCCTGATCATGGTGTTCCACATGACAGTGTTCGGTGAACTTATTCGATCAAAAACCATACGTGCATAGGGTAAGTTACCAAACTCCATTGATGCATATGTAGTTAATAGCCTGCTTATTGTCAACTTGTGTCTGATGGTTCCTTTTTTCAACAATTGACCATGAATCTGCTTTACTTCACCTATATTTGAACATCTCTCCAATAAAAACATGGTCTGCTCCCCATTGAGTTGGAGTAGCTGCAAAGTCCCCATTAAGAACCAAGAAATAGAACTATCCTCCGGAGAGAAGTTGAAAAACTATGGAGGAAAGAGATGCTCCAAATTAGTGGCTTTAAATTGTTTACATTAGTTTTGGATAAGATATCTGTAGACCAAACTCTATCATGTTTCATTTTGACTTCTTTTGGCTGTTTCCATATTAGTTACAAGACAAATTTTCGTAAAGAATTGCATGAGTTATTTCAAGGCGCTTTATTGGTAGCAAGAAAAAAGTTGCAAGATATATTATAGTCAGGACCCTGTAACTTACCTCAATATTAAATACAATGTGAAAAACAAGAATATAATTACCACATCAATTGATCAACCATTATTTGCACTTGAATAGAAGGCACACGGGTAACAAGCTGTGCCGCCGGGTCTTTTTGGATGGTAAAACCAATCCTCGTAAAACATTTATGGACCTAGAAGACATGACGTTGATATGCATGATCTTTTGAACTCTATGTAGAAGGTTAACAACCTCTGGTGCTAAGAAGCCGAAAGTGGAAATGCAAATATGCAAAATCACCATAAGCAAACACAAGCAAACAAAATTCAATATTGGTGGCAGCTCATAACAACCCATTTATATCAATTGGCAAAGAGAAAAAGGAAAGTGCACGTGAGTAGCAATTTAGCTTAAGCTTTAATTAAAAATTTAACCATACTCCCTCCGTCCCGAATTAATTGAGCCCTTGGACCATTTCACACTTATTAAGAAAAATGTATAAATAAAGGGGAAAGTGAAATATATTGAATTGGGAATGATGAAAGTAGTATTAATTAGAGTTAGACCATTTACAATGGTCTGTTGAATGAGGCTTTCAACAAGTAATGAAGCTCCAATGGTCTGTTTAATACCTGTTGAATTGTGACATGGATGAGAGAGAGGATGAATACATTCAACTATGTTGAAGCCTGCAACATATGCCACGCATAGCTGCTTTACTTGCTGAAAACTGGCGCGTGTAGAACACGCGCAGACAACACACGTGAGCTGCATAGGACGGAGAGAGAAAATGAAATTTTGAAAGATAAGGGACACGTGTTCAATTCTGATTGGTTGTCCGGATTCTTATCATTTTAATAATTGGACCTCAATTATTTCGTTGTAAATTAAATTTTTTTTAAAAAAATGATACCAAAATTCATGATTTTTTTTCTCTATAAATAGAGACTTGGTTCATTTGATTTGGACACAGAAAAAAAACTAAGTTTTTCACTATCTTCATCTTATTATTATCCTTCTATTATCTTTTCTTTTGAAGTTTTAAATTTTTTTTTAGTGAAATGGATCCCAATAAATTATTTAAATAAATTTTGTTTTTACAAAAAATAAATTGTTAAGTGTTTGTTATTTTAATTTAATTATAATCGATAATTGTATTTTTATGTAATTATAAAAACAAAAATATAAAATTAAATAAGAATAAGAAATAAAAGGTGGTGGGGTAGAGTGTTGAATGAAAAAACCATTGGAGAGGTAAAAGTTGAATGTGTGTTGAATTAAGAGAGAGAAAATGATGTGGAGTGTTGGGAATTGAAAAAGTGGGTGTTGAATGTTGTTGAATGTATATAACCATTGTAAATGGTATAAAGGGAAAAAGTGGAATATGTATTGAATTAGGAATGATGAAAGTAGTATTAAAAATTGAAATGACTCAGTTATTTTTGGACACTTTTTTTTAGTAAATGGCTCAGTTAATCCGGGACGGAGGGAGTAGTTGATTAGGATAAATTTGGTAAAATTGTTATGACATTTGACTACTTTATTTCATTCCTTCCTTAATCTGTGTGCAATTGGTTAAAGCGACACTCATTTTAAAATGGATGGAGTATGAAGTGATTGATTTTAGGTAGTGTCAATGGTCATGTCTATGTTGTTTGTTGTTGAAGTTATACTTTTTAGTTCCTACGTGGGAGTTTGAATCACCGGCACAATAGTAAAAAGATGCGAATCAAATTGGATCACAATGTATACGCGTGTGTGTGAAATATTGATGCATGCTGAAACTATCTCTTAGTTAGTTTTTAGTTTATGAATATTTCTATAACTTCCCCTTTCTTATAAAAACACATTAAAATTTATGATTTTTTTTTTCATAGACAATAACACATATGGTTAAATTTTTAATTAAAGCTTAAGCTAAATTGCTACTCACGTGCACTTTCCTTTTTCTCTTTGCCAATTGATATAAATGGGTTGTTATGAGCTGCCACCAATATTGAATTTTGTTTGCTTGTGTTTGCTTATGGTGATTTTGCATAATGGAGTATTGGTTTGTTTTTCATTAAAAAAAAAATAATGCTTTGGAAGTAGTGTAACATAGTATTAATTGAAGGGTACAATTGAAAAGAAAAAGTTATTATTGCATTGAAAACCGAAAGTGACATTCATTTTGAAACAATTTTTTTGGTTAAAGCGACACTCATTTTGAAACGGATGGAGTATTAAACATGCTCAATATAGCTTTTGAATTTCACCATTCTATTTGTTGAATATGACAACAAAAAGTCCCACATCGACAAAATTAAAAGCAAAGTCTATATAATAAGAAACGTAGGTGATAGGTTTAGTTAATAGGTCAATTAAGAATGTAATGATCTGAGTAATTCATATTCATATTATATTTTGCCATTGCGTAGGTAGTAGATCAAAATTTTAGAATGTATAGTATCTGAGTAATTCATATTCATATTATATATTGCGTAGGTAGTAGATCAATCAATTTTAGAATGTATAGAATAGTATAGAATATGTATAGTATAGAATGTAATGTTTTTTTTATGAATGTAATGTTTTTTTTATTAAGAATGTAATGTTTTTTTCCGATTGTTAGACTCTCATTCTATTCTCCGATTGTTTTAATTAAGAATGTAATGTTTTTCTCTGATTGTCAGACTCTCATTCTATTCTCCGATTGTTTTGTTGGACTCGATTCTCCGATTGTTTTGTTAGACTCCGAAACATTTCTCCGATTGTTAGACTCAAATTAGTTCTTATTTCTTAAGAATGTAATGTTAATTAAGAATGTAATGTTTTTCTCCGATTGTTAGACTCTCATTCTATTCTCCGATTGTTTTGTTAGACTCCGAAACATTTCTCCGATTGTTAGACTCTCAAATTAGTTCTTAATTTTTGTTTCGATTAAAGATATTTTACAATGAATTTTGTGAGACATTTTTAACAATGCATTCCTCTTTTCAAACATTTAAAGTAAAGATAAAAGTTTATTTAAAAAATTGGATTAATTTTTAATATAAAGGCATAATTATAAATTATTGACAAATTTTTCAAAATTACACATTTATTAAGCCATTTAATAAACTATGAGTTTTCAGATAAGTCTTTATATTAAAAAGCTTATAGTTAAATTTTAAAATTTATCAATAATTTATAATTAAGCCTTCATATTAAAATGCATGGAAATTGAGAAGCAGCAAGGAGATGTTTCCTATCCTAGCAGCTAAAAGAGAAAGCAACTGAGAGCACCATTGATGCCAACATGGTGGAGTTCGACTCCAGGTTTAGCAAAATGGACCTAAAAGATCAGAAAAAGAAGGACCCAATATAGAGAAATCCTGAGGCTCATTTCAGATGGTGACTTTTAGCTAGTCTCATTAGGCGAAGACCTCTCCAAGAACGCAAAGATCGGGAATGAACTTTCAGAACTGGTTCAAACACAATTGATCTATTATGTGGAGTGCTGCTGATATACCCGTAATAGATCCCAAAGTTGTTTGTCACCAATTGATTGTAAGACCTAGTACTAGCGTTATAGTTCAGCGTCGTAGGAAGCAATCTCCTAAGAAAATGGTGGCTGCAAAAAAAAGTTGTAAAAGACCTCCTAAAATAAATTTCATTTACAAAACTTGGCTCTCCAATGTTATACTTATCAAAAAAGGAAAACGACACCTAAAAAAAATCATATCAGGATTAAATCTTTTGCATTTTTGTTACCAACAAAAATAATCTTTAGCATTATTTCATTGTTTAAATCTTAAAAGCAATGTTAGCGGTACTAAATAATTAGTTCTTCATCCACAAGTTCTAGCTCATCATGTAAAATATTGAAATTGTTAGGTCAGACGTCGTGATCGGAATTTGAACCTATTTGTACGTGTCAGTTTGCAGTAGATATTGTCATTTCGTCTATTTAAAAAAAATTAATAACAAAAATTAAAGATCCTCTCCATCATAAGCTGTGCCATAAACAAAATATAAAAACAATGTCTACTACAACTGTTGGATATAATCACTTAGTGATTGCCTATTTGCAGTTGTAATTTTATTTCAGCCACCACTTCAAAGTTTGTGATAGAAAAACTAGCTTGAAGCGCAAACACAGACCTAGAAATAGTAAACAGTATATTACTTTGGTAAAAAATATTCACTTATATATTTAGGATAAAAATAAAATTATTTTGATATATAGTATTAAATTATTAATTATATATATTAAATAATATTACTTGATAATTCAAATAGAGGACGCTCCGTTGTTCGGGATTGACAACTATAGTATCCGATGATAAAACAAACGCAACACAAGAAAAAGTAAAACTTGGCACTTTTCAATCAATTAGAAATACATTGGTTTCTAATGATCCATCAATCACAGTAAATAATCATTTGTTGCTAATGACTCATAATCTTTCTCTCCTACAGAAATAAATTGAAAGTGAAGAGTTCAGATTCAGCAACAAACCCAAGAAGTGTGTATAGTATTGTTCAGCTGCAGCAAAAGAAAGATGGGTTTATAGAACTTTGTAAGTGTGTATAGTATCAAGTCCTCCACTAATTAGTGCATTGGGAGCTTATGGCTATTCCTTATTTCAATAATCTTCTTTCAGCATACTTGAGAAAATCCTTGAACAAGGTAACAGCTTCAACCTAAATTAAATCTAAGGTAACACTTTTATATGTACATAACACATTAACACGTACAATGTTAAGAACAAATATTTAACAGGACAAGGCACTTCAGGATAGTGAGACAAAAACTAGCTGGAAGTGCGAACACAAAACTAGAAGCAACATGTGATAATAAATCAAACAAGACAGTAACACAAGTAAAAACAAAATATTGGCATTTTTCAGTCAATTTCATTCAACAAAATTTAGTTCAAGTGAACAGATTTGAACCAATTAATAGAACTTCTACTAACAAACAATGAACCATTGCAACTCTAAAGAGTAAGAAGAAAAAACAGCTTTACAGACTTAAAACTCTAAACCACTTCCTCCAAAATAGCTTCATTCAAGAAGCCAACATTGCAATGAGACACACCAGCAGCACAATCAACAAAACAGCAATAACCCAATAGACCCATTTCCTGTTCCTCTTCTTGATCTGGCTGGCATAGTAAAGATTACTAGTTCCACCATGAATGTATTGAGCGGCATTGACCACATTATCCTCAATGTTATCCACTTTTTCGCCTTGAGTCTCAACCAAAATAGCCATATCAAGAAAAACCTGATGAAGCTTATTCAAACTCCTCTGAATATCCATCACAGCTTCATGCCTAACCTGAGTACCCATATCAGCATCTGTTTTCCCAGCCAAAAACTCAACTTTGAGACTCCCTGATATCATCTTCTCCATAACCTCATCGCTAGGTACCTCGCCAGTCACAGTATAGTACCTTCTCTTCAAATCCTCCTTATGATCCAACACAATTTTATCCCTCAAGGACTGAAAATCATTCATCATATCCCTAAGCTTGACCTTCAAACCATTTGTGACAGAAACTCTTGTTCTATCAATAGGACTTCCTTCTTTGTAGCATTCTGATATGCTTCGATTTGCAATGTTCGATTTCTGAAGAGCCTCTAACCTAGCCTTGATAATATTTGCCTTGCGCAGCACGGCAACCATATTGGAATCCATTCGATCTCTTAACCCGCGAAGAACTTTCGCACTGTGAGTGGATTTTGTCTCTTCATTCAGTTGCTGAAGATCTAATAAGAGATTGGTGATCTCTTCCATTTCAACCTTGATTGCTTCAACTTCTTGGAAGAATTGAGAAAGGTTAGGGTCTTGTGTTGGGTTGAGGTTCCCTAGTTCAAGGTCAACATCTTCAAAATCTTTCTGTGCCTGTTTCTTCAATTCCACATAACTTAGGAACGATTTTGTCATCAAGTCATTCATCTTTGCAATGTTTTTTCAAAACCCACCTTCAAAAGCAACAAAACCCAGAATTATTATCCAAACAAAAACCCAAAATTATTCTTCAAAAAATGCAAAACCCAGAATTTATTTATCAAAAATATACAAAACCCAGAATTATTTTCCAAACAAAAACCCAAAGTTCTTCTTCAAAAAATGCAAAACCCAGAATTTATTTTTCAAAAATATACAAACCCCAGAATTATTCTTCATTAGTATACAAAACCCAGAATTTTTTTTCAAAAATAAACAAAACCCAGAATTTTTACAAGGAAAATATTGAAAGCAAGAAAATATTGTGATGCATAAAAACATACCCTTTTTTGGAAAGATTCACAAGAAATGAGTAAATTTCTCAAAGGAAGCAACTTTTTGTCACGAAGTAATGCTCCACGTGATCTACATGAAAAAGAACACACAATCAGTGATGAAAGAATAACAAGAAAGAAAAAAGAACATGAATTTTCAAACTTCAGAGCATGATAAAAATTGAATCTTTATTGTGTTAATGTCACATATAGAGAAAAGGGTTGTTCTATATGACAGTTATTAACATTTTAATGTTGAAAAGAAGATCAAAACCTGAGGAAAAAAATGAGAAAAAATGAATTAGCGTAGAAGAAGAAAAGTGTGATGGAATGAAACCTTGATAAAACCAACGTTGCTGTTGTTGTTGTTGATTTTTCTGAGTATGATGAAAATGTTGAACGTGAATTTGAATTGGTTTAGTTAGTGTTGTTAGATTATATATATTTGAATTTGTTTATGGGTTTGGGCTATAGAGAGAAAATTATATCCGTTGGGTACGAACGAGAAATGATGAAACTGTAACTGTTTTTTTTCTTTGACTTGTGATGTGTAACTGTCAGACTATAGCTGAACTCAACCGTCAGGCGCCAAGGGAAAACAAAGCCACATTTTTTTATGGAATGTAATTAAACAATAAGAAATTCAATATTATAGATTCGAATTCAAATTTTGCATATTTTAGAGGGAAGGAATGACTTGTCAAGAAAGAAAAAAGAATGAAGGAATGAAAAAAGGTTCACATTCATTTAAAAATATACTATAACTATAGTCCACTAAGTATATTTGAAATGAAAGTTGCACGGAAGTTTGATGTGGTAGAGCGCAAGTTAAAATGAGTATTTTCCTACTTATCCATAATTAATGTGTGAGATTCTTGGTACTAGACAACTTGATAAAAAATAATAGTTGAAAGCCGTTATAAAAAATAATACAAGTGAACAACAATTATAATTTGTTATTACTCTTAAATTTAATTATTTTGATTATCTTTACAGTTATATTATTTGTGTTTATTGTGAACTTTAGCAGTTTCAATTTGATGATCAATATGAAACTCAAATCAAGTTCTTTATAGAATTTTTGTTTAAACGAAATTATTGAATTTTGTGTTGGCAATTGCTCCTGATCAGATCAGCTCATGATACTGGTGCTGGTGGTGTAAGTATATTCAGCCACTTTGTCTATGCTTTGAGAAACCTCACTAACCACCTTCAGTTGAATCTCTACTCCCAATTATATTTTTTTTCTATCACAAGACTCTATTTTGTATACATTGTTTATTTTTAGTTTTTTCATAGATTCTTTCTCCTAAAAATAAAGGCTAAAATATTTTAGTCCCTGCAAATATGCCTCGTTTTGGTTTTAGTCCCTGTGTAAAAAAAAATTGTTTTTGGTCCCTGCAAAATTTTTTGTTTTTTAAAATAGTCCCTGACCCCATTTTTGTGATGATTTGCATACGTGACACATGATGACTGAACCCACTTTTTAGTTTTTGGTCCCTGCAAAATATTTTGTTTTTTAAAAAGGTCCCTGCAAAATTTTGTTTTTTAAAACAAAAAATTTTGCAGGGACCAAAAACAAAAAATTTTTTACACAGGGACTAAAACCAAAACGAAACATATTTGCAGGGACTAAAACCATATTTTAGCCAAAAATAAATTATATTTAAAACGTGTCAAACATTAAATATGAGTCCTCTTAGAAACGTGTCGAAGATTAAATGTGAATATTTCTCTAGGCGAAAATTAAACCTTAGTTTACCACATTATGAGTCTAAACACTTCGCGTGTGTGGTGTATTGAAGGCAAAGATAGTATCCATCGATTGGCCATTTTACATTAAAATAACCATTTTAAAACATTCATTGAAAATGTGTACACACACAAGCAAAACACATTTGTCTTAGCAAAGATCTGGAGCTGAACTCGTAGTGACTACTCAAACTACAAATTTTCTAAGCGAAATAAAAAATGTGATAACAACCATAATGTTTTTGTTAGACGTGATTATTTTTAACTTTAGAAAAAGATATACCTTGTTACAACATTTTTTCTTCTTCTAAAGAATATATGAATTTGGCTTTTGAAACAATGCCATGAACATGCACCAACATATCAATTTGCTTTACTGGACATCTTAAACTCGGCCTCTGTTTTTATAAATGTCAAATTGTCGACAAATCTTTGTTACTACTGTGTCTACGGTATTGTGCTTTGTTTTTGGGCCTTTTCAGCCTCAAGCTTCCGCAACATTGATGAACTCAGCTTAATCTCACCTGATTCTCCAGAGACCAAATCTACAACTTCAATCTGCATATATCCAGGGCAGGAATAATATTTCTAATGTGTCACAAAAATATCTATATCATAGACTATAACTAAACAAGATATATACAATAAATTGAGACCTTCAATTGTGAAAGGCCTCTTTCAGCTCTTTTTCTGTTTACTGCCAATCCACCAGGTAAAGTCTCTTTGCTGTAAGAGAACCAACTCCACAGTTAGTAATCAAATAGCTTAATATAGAGTTGCATGTCATTTGCTTATTCTGCAATTAGAATCAGTGAGATGTTACAAAATCATGACAACAATTGACAGAGGAATAAAATAAGGGACAAAACTTATGTACAGTACCATAGGTACTGTTTTTACTGTTGTCCTCTTAAAACATAACACGTGTATTTTAAATACTTCAATTAATTTAAAATTAATTAATGAGTTAACACCGCTTCTTCTCAATCGTTCCCAGAAGGCCAAATCAGTGCCTTTCTTTCTCCAAAATCAACCTCCTTCACCATGAAATTATAATTGCAGCTTCATGAAACCAATACCTCATATATCCATCACCATAACTAACAAATATGTGAGACCACACATAGAGGATGCGAGCAATAAAATTAATGGCGTGTAGATTGAGATCCAATGCTCTCAAAGCAACTTTGCATTGAATTTGTAACGCTGCATTCACTTTTACGAGAGAATACACCTCCATCACCGGCACCGCCGAACACCCCTCAACGTTATCTGATGTTTAAAATCACAAGACACAACTGTTGCAAGACAGCACAGGTCCCCGTCATCCCTCTGAAACCCACAAATGAACAGATACATCATTGTATTTTAAATAAACAGATACTTCATTGTATGTCTTCTTCGCTTACCTCCCTATGTTCCTGTCAATTATGTTGTTGATGGGGTTGAAGGAAACTTTGATTGTGGAGGATGATATGAGACATTGGCCATGATGGAGGTACGTGAGTTAGTGTTGTCTCACAAAGATAACGATTACACTAACAGCGTTAAAATTATTTAATTGAAAAAACAATCGGTACACGTGTTATGTTTTAAGAGGACAACAGCAAAAACAGTACCTATGGTACTGTACATAAGTTTTGTCCTAAAATAAGATATCCAGCTTGGAGCTAGTTTTAGGGTGTTCCCTTGTTAAAGGACCACAGCAAAGTTCCTTTGAAAATGAGTATCTATATCAGGTTGATTGATAGGTGCTCCTTTTAAGGTTATATCATTTCATTTTTAATTTCGATAATTTATTTTTCTTACGTAATAAATCAACTAAGGAAACTAACTAGTGTTCCCTTTCCAACAACTAAGACCGAATATCCAGCTTAGTTTGATATCGAATCAAGACTTCAGTTATTATGGAGGCAAATATCACAAAACAGCTATTAGGAATAAATATTTGGTCACAGGTTTTTTTTTATGTTAAAGTCTATCAATATGCAATCGAGTGTACACTTCAGACCACTACACGATACTAATACAGACAAGTATGCTGCATAACAAACCTCACAATCACAGCCTCCAATTTTTCATCTATAATGGAAGGGCCATAAGGATCTGTGATTGGTACAGCTTGCACTTCCAACTCTGGCTTGACAGACTGCATGTTAAATCAAACTCCTAATCAAAATTTAACTGATAAAAAATGTAAATAAATCTTGCAAGAATAATCACTATATGCAATTGATTGAACACTGTTTCAAGATGAAGATAAGTATATCATTTACTATCACAACTGTGCACCAAATAGAACCTAACAATACAAAACTCTGCAGCCTCCTGTTTACACTCTTCTGATAAAATATATATTTTGTTGTCGGACAGATGATAAAAGATGTCTATAAATATACCCCTTATGTTCTATATCAACAATAAAAAAGAAAGCATGAACTTTTTATAGCCAACAATTATCCATGTCAATGTTTAGTTCAAAATAAAAAACAAAAATACAGGGGATTCTTTTTACAAATCATGTATTTTAGAGCACATGGTAAAAATTTGTCATCGCTTGGACTCACCTTTATGAAAGTTTTGATATTATGCATCCTCGTCTCAATTGGTTCAATGAGTTCAGCAAACTGCAAGTGTAAAAGATCATATCACAAATTTTTAAACCTAAACATGAAAGGAAAACATAAGGAGAATATAACGACTCCTTTTCATGTAAAAATCCATAGATTGTAAGATAGAGAAATAAGGCAATCCACGGCATATGGCTAAGTAAGTTAACAAGATCAATATAACACAAAGCTTTAGATTTAGCTAGCTCCTATATCTTTTATTAAAGATATATTTAGGTAAAATCATACAGTTACAGTATCACTTAAATTTAAGTAAATTACTTCAAACATCTAATCTGTAATATTCAATTGTTTTCTCGGTTTAGATACCAAATTCAGATGAAATTTTGCGAACAGGCAGCTAAAGGTTGTTTTGACTTTAAAACAATTTTATACGTAATTTAATCCCCTTTGATTAATTCCATCCAAGAGCTTAAGACACTAAAGATGATATCAAAGTTCAGACTTCAGATTATAATTATCTCATTGATGTTTTAACTCTCACAGCACAAACTAATGAACAAGTAAGTATTGGTGTAGATGATACGTCTGAATCAACTAATATATGAAAAATTGGGGGAAAAAGGTAACCTGTTTGTTAGCAAGCATAGGACCGTCGCAAACTCCAATGACAATACGGTGCTTAGCCAACCGAGCTGAAGTCTGCAGATACAAGTTTCAACCTCACACGTTATTGGAAATAATCGAAAGAAATAATGAATGGGAGATTTCAAACCGAAAGAATGAAGGGAAGTAGAAAGAGAGACAGTGAGAAAGAGGCGATGGCCGTCATGCAATCGGTCGAAGGTGCCACCATTGACGACGGCTTCGTAGGTGTTGGGCGGAGATAGGGTGGGGACTACCATGGGATCGTCGTTAACCGCCATAGCTGCCAATGTAAGATAAGCAAGGGGGGTTGGTGTGAAATGAGAACTAGATGAACCTGGTACTGTCTCGTAGTATAATAAGAGGTGGGACCGTCCGTATTGATTTATGAGAAATCATAAGTGAACATAGCCGTATTTCTGTAATTTTGACATATAAGCAAGGGTAAAGGAGTAATTGCAAACTGCCTTTCTTTCTTCCATAAAATTAAACACACATCTCTCTCTTCTATTTCTCTCTTATTTCTCTTCTACCAAACAACCCATCAAATCTACTCTATTTCTCTCTTCTCATACTCTCTCTCACCTATTTCTCTCTTCTCACTTTCTTCTCACAATCAAACACACCTTAAGGAAAGTTTAGATGACTTGAACTCCGAGACTTACAAGGTTCGAACAAAAAATGCTTAGTTGAAACTTAATAGAGTTACCTACAAGGTTCGAACAAAAAATGCTTAGTTGAAAGTTAATAGAGTTACCTACAAATTATTTGTTGAGGTTCTCATGCTCGGTAACAGTAGTATTGAACTCATAACCTTACGAGTTAATTGTATTGATAATTGAAGGTTTGTCACCGGTCATTCATCAGTATTCTCTATCACAAAAGAATTATATACATCATAAATTTGAAACTTACTATTTCAAATGAGATTAGCTACAATAGTTAAAAGTTATTATAGACTAACATTTTAAACCAAAAGATTTATTTGATCATAATGGATTGTTACAATTGCATGTTAGTAAGGTAACCCTCGCTTAAGAAACTTTCATCCATGTATCATATTCCTTTCTCTTTTATAAGTTTTCATCTGGATTAAATAACTTTACCACTCTTGTAAATATACAGATTTTTACTTTATGTTTTTTAAAAAATTGTTTGTTAGACCTTAAAATAAAAAAATTATGTTTGATTATTCCTAATTCTTTATACTGTTCATATTTCAGAGCCTAAACTTAATATCGTTCTAACATTACGAGGTTTATAACAAACATGAACAAATTATTATCGAGATTTTAACTAGAAAAAAATAACAACAGTAAAAAAAAAGTTGTGTTTCAAGAAGAAATATGACTTTCAATTGATAATCAAAGATTCATTACAGATGATAAGCAACGCTGGGTCTGAGATATTTCCCACCCAAGTTCAAGATCCTACATTTCTAGCAACCTTTCAACAGTCCAAGTTTCCTCTGATTTAGGGGTAAACTAAACTTGATTCAAGATGATTTGTTCTGTTCTTCAAATTGAATATCTAGTACTTGGATCAAATGCATTATTTAAGATGTAAATTTGGATACAATATGTAACATCACCTTTCTCAGAACGGTTGATAAATAGTCGTTTTATTGCTTTATAGGGAAAAATTTCACTACTAAGCATAATATAAATATACTGATAGATAATACTGGTGAATGTCTACCATGCAAACTGATAGGAGTAGATTGCACTTGCAGAGCTTTTATCTTCGACTTCTCTCTCCTTTCCCTCTTCTACCAAACAGTGTCAGTGTATCTAACCAACATGTGAATCAATTTGTTCAAACTATAGGCGCGTAATTCCGGCTTCATGTAAACTGCTTCATCAATTTAACAAAACCAGAAACTAGGGCCTCATCAGTAGGCCGTGTTGGTTTCTGTTAGTCACTTAATCTTATTTATATTAATAATCAAAAGAATTATGCTATTGTGTGATTACTAATTACCACTAATAATTGCATCAACAATTTTACACTTCAAGTGGACTGGAGCTTAATTCATCTGTGGTCCTTTTGTGTGTATCAAAACACTCATTCAAGAATTCAGTAACTTGTAATAGATATAAGTCTGGAAAATTCCTGTAATGATCCACATGGGGAGATGAACCAAAGTTATAGGATTTAACCCTTTTTCCCATCTTTCTCTGCTCCTCAATAAACACTTCTATTGATCGAAACGGGATTACTTTGTCAGCTGTACTATACAGGTAGAGCTGAGGACAAGGCTGGTGCTCCGCAAGGGGATTGAAAACCTTCCTTACCCTCCTGTATTTGAGACAGAAAAATTTCTTACAATTTAACATTTTGAAGTGTATATTAACGGTTCCAATTAACAAAGTTTAAAGGTTGTTGCAATTGACGCGACATCATTTACGTAGCAACATAAGGTTTGGAGGGAAGATACTTACCGATCTGATTCTGGCAACTTCAAAAGAAATGAGAATATCTTCTCTAATAGTGACAACACCACAATTTCAATTATGGAAGGTTCACTTTGTTGATTCTTTGTCTCTGATTTAGGCTTGTTTCCTACGTCGACTAAAGCTTGTGCTGAAGAGCTGCGTTTCTGCAATATAGCAGTAGCAAAACCAGCAGCCCAGACCTACAACATAAACATACAATGAAACAGAAATTGATGGTTCATAATCAAACAAATTACCAAAGGCAAGGAAGAATAAACAACAAATCAAGGTTGATTAAAAACTTGACTTGAGAAATGAAAGCCTTGCATAAGATCCAAATAAGCAGAACCAAAAAAGCAGAATTGATTGTGAAAATGTGTTTTTGGTATTAGAGTGGAGTATTTGAAATGGAGTATCAGAAATTCAGAATTGATTTTGGCTCCTATCAAATGTGATTTTAGGAGAAGTACATGTTTGATTGCTCTCAGAAAAAATTGATTTTGCTTGACTAGAAGTGATAAAAGGTAACACCTGCAAAAGCTTGCATTGAGTTATCATCGAACTTGTTTTCTCCAGTAAAAATATTCAACCATATTCAACCATAAAACATTTCAATTTAAACTCAATTTTAACCAACACAATTTTACAAAATCAAAATCACCAAAAATCGCATTTTGAGTAAACTTGATTGGCAAAATTGGTTTGCTTAAAATTGAGTTTGAAGTGAAATGATGCTTGAGATTTGAATTGCTCCTGACAAAATATATTCAAGCATAAAACATTTCACATTAAACTTATTTTTAACCAAATCAATTTTACAAAAGCAAGTTCATCATAGATCACATTTTGAGTAAACTTGATTTGCAAAATTGATCCGGTTAAAATTGAGTTTGAAGTGAAATGATGCTTGAGTTTTGAATTGCTTGAGGAGACTATCCCTCAGCCTTGTGTATTTATAAGCATGGATTACAATCAGAATCCTTTAATTATAGTGATACGAATAAATCTAATTAATTATAAAAATAAAATCAATAGGATATTCAGCATATTTATAGAACTAGTTAAAGCAAGAAATCAATGGGGAAATATCTCAACAATCCCTACACTTTTAACCATGAATTACAATCAGAACCCTTTAATTATAGAGATACGAATAAGTAATGTACCAAAAACAAGAGATACGAATAAGAACCTAATCTATCGAATAAATTAAAAGAAATAAAAATAAAAGGATATTCAGCGTATTTACATTTACATAACTGATTAAATTAAGAAATCAATGGGAAAATATCTCAACAGTTTTAATCAAGACACGAACTGCTTCTTATCACATATAAACAATCCGAGAATTGGAGGAAAGGTCAAATGAATTGTTTGACTATGACCAAACATTGATATTTTTCCTAAAATCACATGCAAAATCAATTGAGATTTCCACAGTGAAACCAAATACACACTAATATGCTCAGTACAAATGGTGTGAACCGTGAGTGAAAATCCACATTTTATTTTACAAAGAAACAAAATTCTCCTAAATTCTAACAAATCCAAGAGTAGTAATCAAAGCAAAGGTTTTGTCAACCACAATCATAATTGTACTCCAAATTCCAAAAGTAAAATCCACCATCACAAAGTAACAACCACAGCCACAAAGTGTATGTTTTGTTCCACTTTTAGAGGAGATAAAATTATCATTGATTTTGACATGTTTGCCTCCAAAATTGATTTTAACTTGAAGTTTGTGTGTTTGTTTGGTTTTATAGTAGGGAGGGCCAAAAGTGATTCCAAACACAAAGTTGATTTTGATATATTTGGGTGATGTCAATTAGAAATACCCTAAACATGAATTTTACACTCATATTTTTTGTTCAACTCACTTTACGTGAATGTATCCAAACATTAATGAATTCACATTCAAAATCAATTTTTATCACTGTAGAACAAAAACACATACATAATTTGGAGCTTTTGCCGCTACAATTAATTTTAAACCACAAAATTAATTGTCAGCCGAGACGGGTTAGTTGGCACCCCCCTACTGCTCCAGCCATTAAACTCAATGTTGATGGTAGTTCTCTTGGTAACCCAAGGCAATCAGGTTACGGTAGCATTCTGCCAAACAACAAAGGCAAGTGGCTGCTGGGCTTCATGGGTTACTCTGGCTATACAATTAACATGAATGCTGAGATATCAACTACATATCATGGTCTGCAACTCTGCATTTGGTTTGGGAAGCTCGTCACTAATTCGGTGGATTCTACTCATCCTCGTGCACCACTTGTGTCTCGGATCAAGAAGCTTGTCTCTTTGGATTTGAAGTTTACATTCACTCGAGCTTATGTGAAGGGAATAGTTGTGCAGATTGGCTCGCTAAATAGGGTTCAATGTCTACTGTGGGGGTACATCTCTTCGCACTTGTCCAACTGACCTCTCCTTGTCGTTGCTTGCACATACAATACAATGGTAGTCCTAACTCACAAGCCTTAGTTTCTCTCTTTTCCTGTTTGCTTTTATATTCTTTTTGATCAAAAAAAATTCGAAATTACTGTTCGACCCACTTTTACAAAAATATATTCAAACATAAATCATTTGACATTCAACTCACTTTACTCCGAATCAATTCAATCAAAATCAATTTTTATAACTACAAACCAAATATGAAAGACATACAGAGTAACATCTGAGTTTCAAAACACTATCTTTTTCAACAACAAAAATGCTTATAAAATTAACTTCTTAGAACCTGAGGATTAAAAGGCTCAGCCCCTCCAGAATCAACAATGCATGCTTTAATCTTCTCCATAACAACATTATGACTATCCATGAATCTAGCAAGAATAGAACCATACCTACAAAAAAAAAAACACAAAACTAACCATGAATTTTTTTGTCACACAAATCACATTGCAAAACACCACAGTCATCAAAACCATTAACAAAAGCCACTTACACAAACCAACCAGTGTTACTGAAAGTGTGAAAAATCAAACACCTTTCTCTCCCATCCTTTTCCTCACAAGAAACCCATGAAGCCAATTCCTCCGCAAAAATTTCAATTTTTTTCTCAAGCACACGTCCAAGGTCAAATCCAAGAATCTCTTTCACATCAACAACAAAAGTAACGGCGTGAAAACCACGTGAATTGTACCATTCAGCATATCTTTTAAGGTGTCTGGTTTTTGCTCCAAGCCAACCCAACAAAACCACCATAACAACACGGTTTTTGTTGCTTCCGTAAAAACCCTCATTTCCGTTTTCCAAAGCTGGGTTCCAAACGATACTAGTTGATTGTGAATTTGAGGTAAAGGGGTTGTTGAGATTGTTATTGGGTATTGAAAAGTTGAGATTTTTAGAAGATGTGAGTGAAGAGAAGAATCTATGACTGTGAGGATTCGAATTTGGAGGAATGGGTGAGTGAGAAAAACGAGTGAGAGTTGAAGAGATTTTGGGTGGTTTTTGAAGAGGGTGGTAGTGGTAATGGTGTGAAGGGAAAATGGGTCTAGAGGTTTTGGTTTTAGGGGTTATGTGGCGATTGAAAAGGGAAGGGTTGAAGATTTTGAGACGAGCTTCCATGGTGGAAGATGGTGATGGGAAGAAGGAGAGCGTGAGTTTGAGATTCATCACAAACTGAAATCAAATTAATGGGGTTAATAGTGAGACTTTGATTTCTACGCCAATGAGCGGGATAATTTTCCCATCTTCCTGGGCTGTTATTACCCAACCACCCTAGTAAATAAATAGCCTCGGACAACACTAACACCGACACATAACTATTAGTAGTTTAAAAAATGACATAATTGAATGCAATGGTAGTTATTGGTGTTGTGTCATGTTGTTATAGCATGTGTGCAATGTGGTAGATATCTACACTATGTATGTATAACTGTCATCTTCAGTGTTGGTGCCGATAGATGAAGGAGAAATGTGATTCATGAAGGAGAGTTTAGTGATCCTTTGAGATATTACAACTAACTGACTCATGCATTTATTTAGCTATGCGATTTCATTAAACTCAAACTAGTACTAGCATTGGACAAGGCTAATATGTGGTGCAGAATGGTCTTATTTTTCTAGAACTATGGTACATTTTTCAGAACTATTAAATGTAATTTTCTCTTCCAGTTTCTTCATTGAGGGGTGATTTTGGGTCAATTTTTGAGCTGAAATCACCCATCTTCATCTTTTTCTCTCTATTTCAATCTAAATAAGTGATTTTCACATAGATCTAGGTTTTTCTTTGTGATTTCATCATCTAAGTGTGGTGGTTTGTTGTTTGTCGTCTTGTGCGGCGCTGTTTGATTTCCCGTCTTCTTGCGGTGTTCATTTGATTCATCTTGAAAGATCGATTATTCAGTCAAAGATTTGGGCATCAACGTTGCAGATCCGGAGGCCATGGGTATTCCGGTCAGTTTAGTTTTATCATATATTTTTGTAGGCATTATGTCGTTATATGCTATTAACTTGGATGTTGTGAGTTTGTCCGCAGATTCATCCTTTTCGTTCTTAGCGGTGTTGAATGATGTAATCTCTCGATTTGAATGAATGAATATCATTTTGTTTGTGTCAAAAAAAAATTAAATGTAATTTTTTTTTAGGGTGGAACTATTAAATGTATTCCTTCCTTCATATTTATAAATAATTTTTGTTTATTTCGATTTAATAATAACTGATTGTATTTGAATTTTAATACAGTCTAGATATATTAATTAATTAATGAATTTGAAAAAGCAAATGTTGGTTATAAATGTGACTAGAAGGAATATGTATCGTTGGACCTTTGGATTGATGAAGGTAAGTTTGTCGTTTGTGCAATTAGGGTGTCCAATTTGAATTTTGGTGAAATCTGCACCTTT
Source organism: Medicago sativa (assembly GCF_051527215.1). Classification (NCBI taxonomy): domain Eukaryota; kingdom Viridiplantae; phylum Streptophyta; class Magnoliopsida; order Fabales; family Fabaceae; genus Medicago; species Medicago sativa. The sequence goes on from NC_140753.1 coordinate 11,398,902, forward strand.
ATTAAAGTTTTGCTAACGAGTGTCTTATGAACATGGTTAAGAAATCCATTAATAGAAATTTTCTTTTAAAAATATAAATTTATACTCCCTCCGTCTCACAATAATTGTCTCTTTACCATTTTTTCTTTTTCTCAAAATAATTGTCACTTTAGAATACCAATGCAGCATTTATTATTTTTTTCATTATTATACCCTTATTTATTGAATCTCATCCAACTTAACTATTCAACTAACTACAATTAATAAGGGTGTTTTAGTGAATGATACTAATTTTACCATCAAAATCAACACAACTAATCATTTTCTTAATACGACTATTATTTAGAGACGGAGGGAGTACTTTTGTTTTAACAATGATTACACTATTTTTTTATATAAATTTATTTATTTTAGTACTTTAATCAATGCCTCAAAGATACTCATTAGCATTCTTTTTCTTGTGTGTGCTTTTATTGCCTCCATCCCCAAAATTCTCATTTTGCATCGTTTCGGATATGGAAACCAATACTATTTAGATATTGAAATCGTTCAAAATATATGTCAGAACAGTTGAACTATACTCTCATCTCTACTTTTACTCTCTCTCTGCATTGACAAAAATTAATTTTAAGTGAATTGATTTTGTAAAATTGATTCTAACTAAAAATGAGATGAAGGTAAAATGATTTATATTAAATACATCTATGAAAAAGTGAATTGAACAAATTGAATGTTTAAATCGATTCTAGAATAAATACCTTCAATCGATGAAGACAAAATCAATTCTACTTGCAATCAAACATATAAGAATGAATCTTACATTTAGGGTATCAATTTTAATCACTCTTCTAGAAGTGAAATCAAACATACAATAAGTTTTACATGCTAAACAAAATTGAAATATGCTTCCTTAAAAAAAAATTAAATAAGTTTTACATGCTCATCGACCATACTAAATGAGAAAGTGTTATAACAATACAACTTGATTGCTTTCACCAAAATTGGTTTTTCTCCTTCAAAAAAAAAAAAAAAACAAAATTGGTTTTTCTTTTTTTAACAAGTCACACAAACATGGGGCCTTTTTCATCTGACATTAATACCTAGCATTATGTAAATATATTGAGGTTTCAAAGCATATTTGGTTGCCTACACTGTGGTCGGGCATGGTGTGTTCTTTCATGATTGAATGTATTTAGCCATAAATTAATACTTCTTATTCATTCGAATCAACTTGAGAAAGAATGTAAATGTTAGTCAAGAGTGGTTTCTTCTCATGAAGTAGAGCACAGTGTTTTAAAACCCGGACCGACCCGGCCGGTCGAACCGGGAACCGGAGGGGTGGACGGGTTGGTCAGCTAATCATACCGGATATGTAAGCAACCCAGGAAACCCGGTGTGACCCGTGTGGGTCAGGTGGGCGAACTGGTGAAGCATTATGACCCACCTGCAAACCGGTCCGGATTCTAAATGATTATTTTATAAAAAAATTATCAATGTGGCTCGTGGGAGTTGAAACTGGTGAAGCATTATGACCCACCTGCAAACCGGTCCGGATTCTAAATGATTATTTTATAAAAAAATTATCAAACTGTGGCTCGTGGGAGTTGAACCAGGTACATGCAACACAATATTGTTAACACTTACCACTTGGCTATGTGAACTTGCTTGTTAAATTTTCATCTGAACTAAATATATTTAACTGAAACTTTTATTTCTTACGAGTATATATATGTATACATGAACTATATATATTTAACTGAAACGTTTATTTTACACGAGTATATATATATATATATATATATATATATATATATATATATATATATATGTATATATATATATGTTTATTAATATATGATATGAATATCACTCATGTTTGTTAAAAAATAAATAAATCTCTCATGTTCCTAAAAAAATAATACCTCACATATTTATTTGTTAATTATAAAATATATTTTTCATTGACTAATACCTCAAATTCGTCCTTGAATTTTGACAAATCGGCCAAATTCGTCCCTGAATTATTCGAAATAGCTATTTAGTCCCTGAATTTACAAAATGTCAATCAAATTGGTCCCTCCGTTAAGTTGGTCTGTTAACGGAGGTGACGTGTAACGTTAACCTCTTACAAGGCTTACCACGTCAGATGCCACGCAAGCAGGGACCAAATTGATGGATTTTCAGAAAATTTCCAAGGACTAAATTGATGGATTTTCAGAAAATTCCCAAGGACCAAATTGATGGATTTTCAGAAAATTGGCAACGGCTCTTTCTCCTTGTACACAGTAACGGCTTCTTCTCCACTTCAAAATTAACGGCTCTTTCTTCCCCAAATATATAAATATGGAACCCTAATGTTATTATTTGTCACCTATAGTTCAAAATCCCCCAAAATTCTTCCATGAATTGAGTAGGTGTTCTTCCCCAATTCAAAAAGGGTTAATTATGTTTTTGGTCCCTACAAAATTGCGACCTTGTAAGTTTAGTCCTTACTTAATTTTAATAGCATTTTTAATCCCTACAAAAAATTTCTGCACTCAATATTAGTCCTTACTCAATCCAAATTTGTTTAATTTATGCTTAAACTCTTAAGTTTTTCAACAATTTTTTACAGGCGTGTTAAGAACGTTATTAAAAGGTCCTCCGAAAAAAATATCGCAAAAATTTGATTTCTACGTCCATATTTTTGTTACTTATATCTTAAACTTTTGTCGTTTTAAAAAATTCATATTTAATTTATTTCATGTTAAAAAATTATAGATTTTAGTAAATGAACCTTTCATAGTGTTCTAAATTTGTATAAAAAGAATCGTTAAAAAATTTAAGAGTTTAAGGATAATTAACCAAAATTTATTTTAGCAGGGACTAAAATTATAAGTAAATTTTTTTTTGTAGGGATTAAAAATGCTATTAAAATTAAGTAAGGACTAAACTTACAAGGTCGCAATTTTGTAGGGACCAAAAACATAATTAACCCATTCAAAAAACATAAAACCCAAATTTTGTTGATTCAATTCGAAATTAAAAAAATCATTGGTCATTGTTGAAGAGAGGTGTTCAGATATGATGGGTGGTGGGCGTATGGGCAAAAACAACTACAACAGCTGGTCTTCATCTTCAAGCTCTATGTACAATGATGATGTGAGAGAGCTTCATTGTTGGTGTCCTAGAATTTGTGTTGTAAGAAAAGCAAACACTGTCCAAAACCCAGAAAGGCCTTTCTATGCCTGCCCTCTGCCTAAGGTTTGTTTAACAATGGTTATGTGATGTGCGAATGGTTTGTTTAAATAGTACTGATTTTGTTTTTTGATTGTATAGGATGATGATGAAAATTGTAAATTTTTTGTGTGGGTTGATGAAGCTGAAGAACTAGGCTATTTTAAAAACAATGGTGCTGGTCATGGAAGAAATGCAAGGTTGATAGAGAAGCCAAATGATAGGGGCAGAGAAGAGGTTTGGATGGCAAGGTTGATGGATAAAGTTGATTGTGTAGGAAGTGAGCTTAGGATGATTAAGATATTGATAGGAGTATTATGTTTGATTGAGTTGTTTAGAATGATATTGTATTGTGCCAAGTCCATGTAATGTTGCAAAGCTGTAATGAAAAGAGGTTGTCAATGAATGAATCAAACCCTTCTGTCAAAAAATTTCAATCAAAATGGTCCTTGAATTATATGCATATCCATCATATCGATCCTCAAATTAGTAAAAATACCATCAAATAGGTCCTTGAATTTTTACAACAGATATCACTGTGATCTTTGGTGTATACTTTTGCTAAATAAAGTAAAAAGTAAAAGACAGACACTTTGATTATAAAAAAGCATACATTTGCATACCATCATAAGTCATATATTTGATGTTCATAAGTCATTACATAGCCAAAAAATGCAAATTACATATCCATCAAGTCATCAAATCATTTGATGTTCTTAAGTGATTACATATCCAAAAAAACCATAAACTAAACAAGTCCAAAAAGCAATAATTAAACCAGTCTAAAAGCATAATTTAAACAAGCATCAATGCTTTGGAAATCCTGGAGCATGTATTGGGATTGAGTAGAAGCAGATGGCCCGTAAGTTGGATTTGGAACTCTAATAATTCCAGGAGCAGTTGGATTCTTGATAAGTGCCAAGAAGTGTTATTTTCATGTTATATTTCATACACTTTTTGTTACTTGTTTTACAAGTTATCGAAGGAAAAGCCGAGAAATAAGTGTTAAATGCCTTATTACGCTTTATATATCTTACTCTATCCTTTTGTGCAGAAATTAGCCTCAAGACACTGATTAAAGACCAAAACCATGGAAAAACACTATTTGGGCAGAAGCTGATCCAGGAGAGAAGCAGCTCGCACTCAAACTCGCAACTGCGAGTAGCAGATGCGAGCAACTCGCAACTGCGAGCTCCCTTACTCGCAACTGCGAGTTAGGGCGGTTTGACCTCCTCAATAATGACGTGGCAGCTTTGCATTGGTCCAGAGAAGCAACTCGCATCTGCGAGTGATGTAGCTCGCATCTGCGAGTTCAGGCAGGGCAGAGTCTATAAAACACCCACTTGCTATTCCTTGAAGATATGATGTTATGTTGGGATTTTCTTAGATATTTTTAGGATCCTTTTCTCTTAGTTTTTTCTAAGCTTTCATAGATAATATCATAGAGAGAAATAGGGCAAGAGCATATAGAGTGAGAGTGATTTTGGAAGTTGGATTTTATTCCTTTGTTGAGACATCACTAGGAGAATGAATCCTTCCTTTTCAAGCCATCCTTGCAAGGCTTCCATGATGATGTGTAGCTAAATACTCTTTGTTGGGATGAGAGGTACTTGATCTTGCTAAACATGTAATCTTTTGATTTTGCAAAATATGATTCTAGCAATTTATATTCAATATTGTTGTTATTCTTGTGTTAATGCTTTCAATGAGATTCAAGATGATTTGGACACAAACTCTTGAATCTAGAGCTAGAATAGCAATATATCTTAGGTTAACTTCTTTGACAACTTTGTTAATCTTGTGATAATCACCATAATCAAGAGTTTAATGCTTTCGGATGCTTAATCAGGCTGGACACGGTCGATTAAGTTATCCGATCGACTTTGTTATCGTTTAAGGGATTTGGACACGAATGTTTAAACGATACCTTAGAAATAATTATATCACTTTGGACTCGAAGGGTAGTTTAGAATTGATTGTGATAATGTTGTTTATAAAGCTAGAATTCGTATGGATCATTCGGTTACGTGTGACGCTTGGTTAAGGAACGCTACTCCTAACAAGTTTCAATCCTTATTTATCTCAACTTTTACTTATTGCAATTAGTTTAGCTAGTTACATTTCAATTCAAACAAACAAGTACTCTTAATACTTTGAATGATAATTGATGTTAAACTGTCATTGATAACGCACTATTCCCTGTGGAGACGATACACAAATACTTATCTTGTTTGATGCTAAGAACGACTTTCATCAATTCTGTGGAGCAGGACCCCTCAGTGGTGTTTGTTTATGCAAGTCATTTGAAATCACTGGTCCTCGCATGTCATATCTCCTTGTACTCATTCCCTACAAATAAAATCAATCATATAAGCCCTTAAATTATAGAAAAATCCATCAAATTAGTCCTTAAATTATGACAATAAGTCTCAAATCGATCTTTATCATAGAGGGGTATAATTGGAAACACAGGAAAAATTACACTGAAAAGTTAAATCTCGAATTTTTACCATTTCCATCAATTTAGTCCTTGTACACGTGGCTGTCTTGTTGACACATGTACAGGACAACACAGCATGCAAGAGGACATGTCATCACCACTAACGGAGCAATTTGACGGAGGGACCAATTTGATGGACGTTTGTAAAATTCAGGGACTAAATAGCTATTTCGAATAATTCATGGACGAATTTGGCCGATTTGTCAAAATTCAAGGACGAAATTGAGGTGTTAGTCATTTTTCATTTAGTTTTTCTTGTTAATGTGAATATGATTTTGATATATATTATATTCGGTAATTATTTAAATGTGTGAATTTTTATTAATTTTTTCATAGAAGAAGTTTTATTAACTTTTATATTATGAAATTTATGTCATGACTTTTTTTTATAAAGACTGGGTCAATAGTCATGCGGTCTGACCAGTGACTCATTGGTCCGACCACTGATCCAGTGGCCCAATGCCTTGACCGGATCGACTATCGGTCCGGGTTTTAAAACATTGGTAGAGCATGTTGTTCTATGTATAGACAACTTCACTGTGCAAAGAGGATAATAAAAATCTTTTTTTTTTTGTTTTTTTTTTTTTGTGATGCTAAACTAAAAACATTGGTAGAGCATGTTGTTCTATTGTTTTCTTTTATGTGGATTTTAAATCAGGAAACTGTTGTTTTGTTAAGTATAATTGAATGATATGCTTCATGTAACGCCCTATTTCTATTAAAGCGATAAATCACGCGAATATAACAAATATTCAAGAAATAGACGCTACGTCTAACACAAAATCCAAAATCCAAACATACATGTATGTATGTGTGTGTGTCTATATATATATATATATATATATATATATATATATATATAAAATATCTCAACAGTCGCAGCGGATACCAATCAAATAACTCCAACATATACATGCCATGGTCAAATACAACCTCAACTAAAAAATCCTCCAAGTGGACAACATCAACCAAATAAAACAGAAATCAACAAGACATAAAAGACTCTACGACCTAATCAGAGCCTAAAACTAAGATTTCAGACGATAACGGAGAAAGCTCCCGCTATCAAGCACTCACCACAAAGCAACTACTCCTGCACAGCGTCTACCCATCCATACAGACAGGTAGGCGGCAAAAACCACTCGGGCTAAGCTTTACATTAATCATAATCAACATATGAAAACATAAGCATTCAAGGATTCACACATATCACATAGCCATCCCTCCTAGAATACTAGCATCACATGATTATTATCCCCCATTACTTGCACCTTAAGCTATCACATTATTAACATGGCATAGAAAGTATATCCAATCTCTAAACAAGTCATCGACATAAGTTCATCATTTATCAACATCAATCAATGGAAGGATTACTCACTTTATTCTTCACTTAGCATGCTTAACTCAACAAGTACATTTCATCATTTCAAAGTTATAAACAAGCCATCATCATTATCAAAGAAATCACTACACCATATATATATACATATACAATACTCACCTCATCATTATCACCAAAATAATTATCATCAAATAGGTTCACCAAGTGTATAAGCAAAAACAAGTAAGACATGCAATTAGAGCATAATTCAGTTATTCACAACCATCGACAAAATCCACCAATGTACATATACACCAATCCACGCAATCACAAGTTCATCAAGTCACATATTCAATTATGACACAATTCATCAACCAATCAATTCCAATTGTCACAAGCATGTATTCATCAAACACACTTATCATCAACAATCATCATTCACATGCAACAATTAAGACTCATGCCAATATGATATGCGCCTATACACGACACATACATGCATGTGGTACCAAATCTCCTCAAGGACGTCACCCATGATGCAACAAAAACATCATATGTAAGAGTCCATCTCCTTTTACATTTCAACATATGACTCAATATGACTATGATGCATGGACATACAAGTAAAGACCCAATAATGCAAAAACTCCAACATATATATCCACCAACAACAATGTAAAAGTACACCTCCTTTTACATTAATCAACTCAACAACAATTGCATTATCAAGTATTTACGTCCACACAATCAATCAAGTCATAATTCAATTAAGAGTCATCACCACATTATCATCAACATAATCATCATCATAATTATCAACCAACATTAACATGATCATCTTCATAATTATCAACATACATCAACATCAACTCACAATATATCTCCACATTCCATATACTTCATAAATCAAGTAAAGTGGAACAATACAACATTTTTATGATAAACATCACTTTCAACCATCAACAATCATCCACATATCCTTAATTAATCATATAAAACTATTCACAAAGGATTTATAAAGTAATTGGTTTAAAAGAACCATTTTCAACAAGTTCGTCTATCATTATCCCATTTTCAAAGTAATTGAAGTATCGAACCAAAACCAAACAAACGAGATCCAATGCCTCAACTAAGTATACATCTAGGCCACATATAAGTGCAGTAGAGTATACATTTACGTTTCACCGGCTAAATACGACGGAATCATGAAATTCACAAAGTTCGCCTCATGGTATCATTTCGCAAAACAATTCATTTACAAAATAAAACCAAGTTAGATCCATCACATCATAGGTTAAATACCATTAAACACATCAATTGAACTCATAATATATAAGTTTTAAAGTTTGGAAACAATCCATAAGTTTTGGGATGACTTGGAAATAATTATGCTAAGTTTCTTTAAAATTTCTCCAAGACATACTTGAAGTGTTTTCATCATAACTCAAAATCCACAAAACAATTTCAAATCAAACCAAAGCCATTGCAAAGCTAACAAAATTATCTAAAACTTTCATGTTTACACCAAAGGCCAACTCAAATCAGAAAAGGGGTGAAAAAGCACAAGAACGCAACAAAAACCGAAATCCTGACAGCACTCAGACGAAGGCACAACAAAGCAGTCACCCATGAGGGGCTGTCTTGCTGCGCCCAGGCGCTGGCAATCTGTGCCCATGCGTGGGCAGACAGTAGCCAGTGACCTGCGCTGCAGCTCTGTGCAGTCCCGGTTTTTCCCGATTTTACCGTTTCGTCCGTAAAAACCCAACCATTAACACGATTCCAATTCCGTTTTCGCCTACACGTTCTATTCCATAAATCCTATCATATTTTACTGAAAAAATCATATTTTTAAAATCTCCAAAACAGCTTATCCCAGAATCACTTATTTCCCAAAAACACTTAAAATCACTTTTACTCAAAATCCCAATTTTCTCCCAAACCATTCCTCATTACCAAACAACAACCAAAAACAAAAAATCATTATACCATAACTCATCATAATCAACTTGTTTCATTCATTAAAAATCATCGACACCACAATTCAACTTAATTCACCATTTTCACCAAAACTCCCACAACTTTCAACAACAACAACAAACTCATCAATAATTCATCATTTCAATGATACCCCTTGCATCAATTCAACAACAACATATGTCAAGATAACAACAACAACAACATTTGAACATGAATTCATTCACAATTCAACAACCACAACTTCATTCATCATCAATTTCACACAAAAACACATCATGTTCATATATACCCATTTTGACATACAAACTCAACAACAACACAATTATCATTCAATTCATGTATATAATCTTATCATCAAAATTAAGCACGAATTTCTACATTTAAAATCAAATTAACCACTTGACCACAATAAGCAATTATGCAAAGAATTATGATAGAAATTAAACTACAAGATTATGATTAAAGCCTAACCCCCTTACCTTAATTCTTCACAAAATCAAATAGGGCTTCACTTTAGCTCCCAAAGCTTGAATCTCTAGCTCCCTCTAGCCCTCTCTAGATCTTCCTCTTCAAACCCTTATCTTCTCTCTATCTCTATCTCTTCTCAATTGTGAAAAGGGTTAATTATGTTTTTGGTCCCTACAAAATTGCGACCTTGTAAGTTTAGTCCTTACTTAATTTTAATAGCATTTTTAGCCCCTACAAAAAATTTCTGCACTCAATATTAGTCCTTACTCAATCCAAATTTGTTTAATTTATGCTTAAACTCTTAAGTTTTTCAACAATTTTTTACAGGCGTGTTAAGAACGTTATTAAAAGGTCCTCCGAAAAAAATATCGCAAAAATTTGATTTTTACGTCCACATTTTTGTTACTTATATCTTAAACTTTTGTCGTTTTAAAAAATTCATATTTAATTTATTTCATGTTAAAAAATTATAGATTTTAGTAAATGAACCTTTCATAGTGTTCTAAACTTGTATAAAAAGAATAGTTAAAAAATTTAAGAGTTTAAGGATAATTAAACAAAATTTATTTTAGCAGGGACTAAAATTATAAGTAATTTTTTTTTGTAGGGACTAAAAATGCTATTAAAATTAACTAAGGACTAAACTTACAAGGTCACAATTTTGTAGGGACCAAAAACATAATTAACCCTTGTGAAAATGTTGGTAAAACCCTATTTCTCTACAAACTAGAGTTTATATAGGTTCTATCTAATTGGGCTCAACTCACAATGCCTTAATGGGCCTAACTCATTACTAATCTAACTCCAAAATGTTATTACTCACTTAACGGTAAAATGCAATAATAACGGTCACCTACCGGTAATAAAATAATTCACTACAACTTTCTAGCACTTAGTAAAATAATACTAACTCTCACTAAGCACTAAAAATAATCCTCATCACAATTACTAAATTACCCCTACTTACAAAATGACCAAAATACCCCTGAGTCCAAAATGACTAAAATACCCTTCTAACACCGAATTCTACAACTCCCAACCAAAAATACACACAGAGGCAATAAATCACATATGAGCACACACAAACACACATAAATAATTAATAAAATAAATCAAGCGAAAATTCGGGCTGGTACACTTCATAATAGGCTTAATTGCAGTTTTAGCCCCTTAACTTTCCCAAAGTTGCGATTTTGGCCCCCTAAGAAAAAAAACTACAAAATATCCCCCTAAGTTTTGCAACTGTAGCAGTTTTGGCCCCCAAGACTAAAAAAAAAAATTAAAAGAATAACATGTGGCACATCACATAGGGTGCCACGTCAGCGTAGACCGAGTCAAAATTGGCATGGGGGGCCAAAACTGCCACATGTGCAAAACTTAGGGGACAGTTTTGTAGTTTTTTTTTCTTAGGGGGTTAAATCGCAACTTTGGGAAAGTTAAGGGGCTAAAACTGCAATTAAGCCTTCATAATATATGTGCATTCTTCTTTATCAAAGACTTTTCCTAAAGAGGATTCACGAGTAGAGTACCATAAAGCATCCAATATAGAGAAATTGGTAGGCATGAATCGAACCTAAAACTTAGTGTTCACACATGCTTCAACTAAACTACGCAATCATTTATTCATTTTTATTTTAATTGTTGCATCGTTCTTACCCATACAAAATTGTTCAACTCTAATTTTGTGGCGTCGTAAATACATTGTTGGACAACGTATACAGTTTAAAATTACACTTGCAAATTACAGGGATGGGATTTGCTGTTGTAGCAAAATCCCCAAGTTTCACACTATTATATAAAACGACGTCGTTTCAACTTTTTAAAATCCCTTGTATTTTATAGTTTTTACTGTCCAAAAAGTACAAGACTTTTTTGTCCACTGTTACAGCTGCATCTAATTACATAATAGCCCTCACCCTCACAAAATAACAACTAACTAAATATTAATATTAAATCAAAATGATCACTAAGTTGCAAAATACATGTGCAAAATACTACATCTTTCAATTCTTCAAATAACATGATAGCTACATGTCTGCATTTTGCTACAGCAGCTAGTTCACAAGCTAGTTCAATGAACACTCAATTTTTTTCATTCATTACATTCTTATAATTATAATGAACACCAAAACACCAAAAAAACCCCAAAACTACTAAGGGCCCAACCTTGAGGCCGACATATACGTGCCGAAACAAAAAAGCATACCCCTGCCTCAAGCCCAAAAAAGTAGCAACTGCTGAAACAAAAAAAACAGATGAAAAACCCATGCACAACAGCTGGGCAGCAGCTAGAAAGCCAGGAAAACCAAACGCAGCAGCCACCAGGAAAGGAACAGAAGCAAAACCAAGCACATTACAGCCGTACAATTGCCCGACGAAGGTCTGCAATGTTGAATATTTACATCCATCAATGAGTGGCTCCTACATTATTCAAGTAAAAGATACATTGTGAATACAAACTCCAATAAAGAAATTTAGGTGGTGAAACTACAATAAAGAGACACAAATATCTCACCATTAATAATCTAGTGAAACTAAAGTTGTCCTCACTTGTCTGAGAAAGCTCACATGCTGATTGTGCTAAAGTTGATGTCCCAGATTCCATTTGACTTAGAGAATCATGATCCTTCAAAAAATATGAAAAATTAACACCTAGTTAATGAAATTGAAATAAGCAAAAGTTTAAGTAGATGCGATTGATTAGGATCTACACCATTGATCTTTGAGGTGGTGTAGGTTTTACAGTTGTTGCTTTGCTTTTTTTTCTTAGACATAAGCTCGACACAACTCTTTAGTCGTCTACGATTTTGTAATCCAGGCTTAACCTTAAACCCCTTTGCTTGTGTCTCATATTCTTTTTTTCCTGTTGGGACATCACCTTCATCATCGGCATTCTCTATTTCTCGTAACCGAGCCTCCATCACCAGCTTACACAAGTCATACAATCCCTTTTCTACAAGCTTATGTAGATATTCAGATGTTGACACGTCGGCTGCCAATCTAATCATAGTGGAGCATAACCTCTTATATCGATGTGTACTAAACAGTTTAGGATCATCAACAACCTCATTTCCCCTAACATCAATAATAACACCATCACGGGCATCTCTTGTCCATCTTTTTAAGATGTATTGATTGGGGATCAGTTTAACATCATTTGCCTCAATGACTTTTAATGCATGACAACAGAGTATGCCAAAAGTCTCAAATTTTTTACAAGTACATGATATAGAGAAAGTTGTTGGATCAAATAGTACTGTCCACTCTCCTTCCACTTTAAACACGGTGATAACATATTCAAATGGAAGTTGAGACAAATTCTCACTTTTTTTGCTAGCAGCTAAGAATACGGAAAACTCATCATTGAACATATCAAAGATTTTATGTGTGTACACTTGTGTGAGTTGCATTAGAATCGGTGAATGTTGATATCTCATCCTTGGTAGTTTATGTCGAGACTCATACTCACATACTAACTCGTTGTATCGTTTCTCCTCAACAACTTTCTCAAAGTGTTGGAAGAATTGAATGACACTGATACCAGGTCTCATACAAGCCTTAAAACTGGAATTTAAACTCTCACTAAGTTGAGTGCTTCGCATTCCAAGAGTGATAGCTTTCTTCATGTGACATGATGCCCATTTTTGCTTGATACCATACATTGATTTCACCCAATTGTTATCAAATAGATCAAATTTTGCAACCAACTTGCTCCGAGCTGCTTCAAACATCACCTCTTGATCGTATTCATACATACACTTCTTAAAGTCAGTTAGGAAATCACTTCCCCCTTTCATCAAGCTACCTAGGTGTTTGATCCCATTTTGCATCAAATGCCATGTACATAACCCATGTCGAGTCTCTGGCATCACCTCAACTAGTGCTTTAGCCATTGCTTGGGCTTGATCAGTGAACAAGGTTTGAGGCTTTTTATTTCCATGTGCTTCAAGAAATGTTTCAAATAACCATTTGAATGAGTCAGCGGTTTCATCATATAGTAGTGCAGCCCCAAAAAGGATTGTGCCTCTATAATGGTTAAAGCCTGAAAATAATGCAAGTGGTCGATTAGCACGGTTGGTGCAATATGTTGTATCCAAAGAAACTACATCACCGAAATATCCATAATCCAATATCATTCTTGCATCAGCCCAAAATATGTTTGTGATTTGTTCATCACAATCCATTTGATATGCGTGGTAAAATGATGGATTGTCCAACATCTGGTGTTGAAAATACTGCATAAGACTACCAACTTCCCCATACACCATGCTACGTTGTCTTCTTGCTTTAAGATAGTTTTTGACATCCAATCGTGTAAATCCGAGATTAGCTCTACCTCCTGCCTGTGTGCTCATAAGTTGAAATGAAGACTTTTGCATTAGTCCAGAGTCCTCTGCCATTTCGATCTCATAGGCTTGAACTTCCGATATTTTACGATGTGATGCTAGCATGTGTGTTGTTTCTGTGTGTTGTAAAAGATGGTTGTGGGTTTCCTCAAACTCTTGTATTACATACTTCCCATCTCTTAGACGGAATGAAATTCTTACTGGACACCCTGATCTTGTATCAGCCCTAGGCTTTTTAACCAAAAAGGATCTTTTGTCTTTCAACCTACTGCCCTCCTTGGAACAAACAAATCTGCCGGATGTAATCAAGCCATCTACCTTTCGTTTGTTCAAGTAATCATTTCTAACTCCAAAACCACATTTCTTACCATATTCAACCCAAAATTGCCAAGTCGTATCTACGCTATCAAATTCCAAACCAACACTCGGTTTCACATTAAGTGCCATTGTTTTCCAAATCTACCAGGTATAGTATAAACGTAAATCAAAGTTACAAACATATCAAAGCTACAAATAAGAAATATGCCAGGAAAGATGCTATATACATGTTAAATAATAAGAACTCTCAATCATTCTGTCAAAAAAAAAAGAACTCTCAATCATTTACACAAAATGCAATGTCAATATTAATTTCTTAAAGCACAATCAACTTAAGAAAGAAAAATGGTTCATTTGTCAAAAAAAAAGGTTTTTAAGGGTTTTTGTACAAATTTCGGAAAAGTAAATAATACAAGAAATTACAACAAAACAATGGCAAAGAGGATAGAAAGTGAAGAGAATAAAGGAAAGAGGTACCGATTTGAGAATGGAATCGAGCAATTTTTCTTGTGTGTTTATGTACCCATTGGCGCCAAACTTTCACCCCCAATATGTCTTTCCTCTGTTATGTACTAGAAGACAACATGTTGGCTTAGCTGGAGTGACTTTATAATACTTTTTTTAAAAAGATTATTTCCAAAAGTTGAAACGACGTCGTTTTATATAACAGTGTGAAACTTGGGGATTTTGCTACAGCAGCAAATCCCATCCCCAAATTACATGGATATCTCAAAACTCTGCCAATGTCATGAATATTAGAATAGTAGCAGCTGCAAATGACATAATGCATTTCTAATGTTAGTTTTTCTCTCCTGAAATGTCAATTTCTTGAAGAAATTTAACAAGTGCTTTGAGAGCAACATCAGCATCCTCACT
The DNA here is from genome assembly GCF_051527215.1 of Medicago sativa. Lineage (NCBI taxonomy): Eukaryota > Viridiplantae > Streptophyta > Magnoliopsida > Fabales > Fabaceae > Medicago > Medicago sativa. The sequence goes on from NC_140753.1 coordinate 11,413,906, forward strand.
TCTCAACAAATGCTCTGCCACTAGAGCAGGGGTGAGAGAGATAGAGTTTAGGGTTTTATATATTCAACGTTTTCTTGAAAAGAGGGTTTATGAATTTCTTTAGATTCTTGGATCCAAGAAAATCAAGAGAACAACCTTTTTCTAGGATTATTTTTTTTTCCCTTCATTATTATACCCTTATTTAATAAATTTCATTCAACTTAACTACTCCACTAACTACAATTAATAAGGGTATTTTAGTAAATGATATTACATTTATTATTGAAATTAACACAATTAATCATTTCTTTAATAATCGTGCACAAATCTTAAACAATTAGTATAATTTAGAGACAGAGCGGGGAGTAAATAATCATAGATAGGTGGTCTAATGAAGTGAGGAAATCAAGGTTGAGATTGTATCGACTTTTGTTTTTTTGAGAGGTTTTAGTTGAGATCGTAAATGTTTTGGACCAATTAGTTAGGACTAGTGAGTCAATTATTTAAAATAGAAATGTGCATGTTATTAGTCTCGCTTTTTTTTTTTGTTGAGATTTGAACCCCGGACCTTGCATATATTATGCATTGTTCCTATTAACTGAGTTAAGCTCACGAGAACAGTCTCGCGTCTTTTAAACATTCTCACATATAGTAATTTTTATATATGAATATTTAATTTGTATATCAGTTTTGTACAAATTACAACAAGTTAAAGTACATATTAGTGGACATATTTATGGATTCTTTTTAGTTTAGTACAATTGGAGTCATTGAATCCTTAATAGATACTTTTATTTAAAGACATATGATCACCATAGCTTTCATATATTTGAAGAGATGATCACTAGCTTCATATATGAAATCACACACAAATAAAACAATGTCTCTTCTTATCCTCGAGACTAATCTACTCGAGATAATTAAGAACATGTCATTTTTTAGGATAAAAATACATACCATTTAGTTATTAAAAAAATACACATTATTTAATCAATAGTGTGCTCAAATGATCGTGATCACTCAAAATTCTCTCGACATTAATTTTCTTTTAATAAGTTAACCATTAATTTTGCATTAACTAACCAATTAACCGAGCAATTGTACTTAAAAAGATAACAAGTTCTTTTCTAAATGATGAATTTTTCAGAACAACATGAATTTGACTCCTAATAGAATAATTTATTGATCAAACTTAAGTATTTACATATTTCTCGAAGATTTTGAAGAGGAGATTATAAAAGTTGCATGCAAACATCCGGCCATTCAATATTTAACTTTGTTTGAATGGATAGATTGATCATCTATCGACCATAGAAAAATTATATCATTTGCCCACCATAAACGACACCATTGTTTGCCTACTTTTCTTTTTTCTCTTATTTTTTTTTTTTCCTTTTTTCAATGGAGCATTTTGATGACCGAAGAGCACGATGTCATAAAATATATTATACAGCTCTTCAAATTCAATGCAATCGCCATTTGATTCTCTTTTATATATTTTTATGATATGTTTGGCCGCTAACATTATATTTTTTTTTAATTTTTGGCCGCTAACATTATTAATAATACAGAAATACTCCATTGGACCACCTTGTCAAAAAAATAAAAAATAATATTCCGTTCGACTTAAGAGAAAATACATGTAGCTAGTCCAAATGTAGGCCATGTGCATTTACTATTTTTGTTTTGGGTTAATTAAGTTTTTAATCCCTATAAATATTCACAGTTTTGTTTTTAGTCCCTACAAAATAAAATCACACTTTTTAGTCCCTGTGACATTTTTCTTAAGCATTTTAGGGACTAAAAATGTTGATGGAAAATTTTATAGGGACTAAAAATGTTGATGGAAAATTTTATAGGGACTAAAAAGTGTGATTTTATTTTGTAGGGACTAAAAACAAAATTCTGAATATTTATAGGGACTATTTACTTAATTAACCCTTTTGTTTATATGCAAGCCTAGACGAGTAAATGAAAAGGACATGATAACAAACCACTTCTTAGGTTTTCTAAGTGCAGCCTCGTCGGTAAAATATTGAAAGAGCATTTGATATGTTGAAGAGTGATTTGAGATAAATGTTTGGTGACTTAATTGCATGTTTGATTCCTTATGTTTATTTTAGGTTTCAAGTTGGTTATGTTATTCTTTGTGGGGGAGTGAAGATTGTGATTGGGTGTTTAGAGCTTCGGAAGGTAGTAGTGGTGTCCTGGTGGGATTCTTTCGATTTGGAGGAAATCTTTTGCTAATTTGGTTCTTTCCTTCCAAGGAGAAGGGTATGTTGGTGTTATTTTGGAGTGTGGGGTGGAGAAAATCCGGTGTGTTGTTATTAATATATATTCCAAATGTGATTTATCGGCAAAGAGAAGATTATGGGAGAATCTTGTGGAGGAGCGTCATACTAGAGGAGGAGGTGTGTGGTGTGTTCTTGGCGATTTTAATGTGGTGAGAAGAAGGGATGAAAGAAGAGGGGTTAATGTCGAAGCCTCAACGACGCAAATATTGGAGATGTTTTTATTTAATTCTTTTCTAGGCGACATGAAGTTGGAAGATCTAAATGTTTTGGGTCGTCGGTTTACTTGGTTCCATCCTAACGGAAGATCGATGAGTAGGATTGATAGGATGCTTGTCTCGGAGGAGTGGGCCCAAGTGTGGGGGGAGAATGCTCTTTGGGTGTTGCCAAGGGATGTCTCCGATCATTGCCCTTTGGTGCTAAAAAATGGAGGTTGGAATTGAGGGCCTACACCTTTCTGTTTCAATAACTTTTGGCTCCAAAATAGAGACTTTAAAGGGGTTGTTGAGGCGGCTTGGAGGAATCAAAATATATCCGGATGGATGTCCTTTGTCCTAAAAGATAAGTTGAAAGGCCTTAAAGCAATTCTTAAGGAGTGGAGCAAAGAGGAGTATGGAGGGATGGAAGATAGGGTGGCGAACTTGGTGGGCGAGATCAAAGCTCTTGACGAAAAAGGGGAGGAAGGCAATTTGTCCGACCAAGAGGTAGATCTCCGGAAAGCGAAATTTGATGATTTATGGAAAATTCTTAAGGCTAAAGATGCCTTGGTAGCTCAAAGATCGAGATCGAGGTGGATGAAGGAGGGAGATGCTAACTCAAAGTTTTTTCATAAATGCATCAAGTTAAGGAAGAGTAGGAACTCTATAAAGGCTCTCAAGGAGAACGATGAGTGGTTAGTATCTCCTTTCGAAATTCGTCAAAAGGTGGTTAATTATTATACGAATCTTTTTGCGGAGGATAGGAGGGGAAGACCCAAGTTGGAGGGGGTAGAATTTGCTAGATTAGTCGACGCCGATAATGATCTTTTGGTGGCTCCTTTCTCCTTATTGGAAATTGAGGCGGTGGTTAGAGAGAGTGATGGCGGTAAAAGTCCGGGTCCGGATGGGTTCAATTTCTCCTTCATCAAAGAATTTTGGTACTTAATCAAAGATGAGGTGAGAATCATGTTTGATCAATTTCATGCAAATGAAGTGGTACCGAAGTGTTTGTTGGCGTTTTTTGTCACTCTAATCCCGAAAGTGTCATCCCCGTTGGAGTTGAAGGATTTTTGGCCAATTTCCTTGCTTGGATGTTTATATAAATTATTAGCCAAGGTTTTGGCTAGGAGATTAGCAAAGGTAATGGATTCTATCATCTCCACATCTCAACCGGCTTTTCTAAAAGGTAGACATTTGGTGGATGGAGTGTTAGTGGTGAATGAGTTGGTGGATTATGCAAAGAAGATGAAGAAAGAATGCATCATTTTCAAGGTTGATTTTGAGAAAGCATATGATTCGGTGGATTGGGGTTTTTTGGAGTATATGATGAGGAGGGTTGGTATGTGCGATAAGTGGGTGAATTGGATGAAGGTTTGTCTTTTTGGTGGGAGCATATCGATTCTTGTAAACGGTAGTCCGACAGAAGAGATTTGTATTCATAAGGGACTAAAGCAAGGGGACCCCCTAGCACCGTTTTTGTTTTTATTGGTAGCGGAAGGTTTTAGTGGGTTGATGAGAAATGCGGTGAATCGTAATTTGTTTGAGGGCTTCGCTTTTGGAAATAGTGGGTTGGTGGTTTCACACTTACAATACGCTGACGATACTCTTTGCATTGGGAAACCAACAGTGGATAATCTTTGGGCGATGAAATATCTCCTAAGAGGGTTCGAGATGGTGTCGGGTCTTAAGATTAATTTCTTTAAGAGCTCGTTGATAGGTGTTAACGTGGCAAATGAGTTTATGCATATGGCTTGTAATTTTTTGAATTGTAGTGAAGGGAGGATCCCTTTCAAGTATCTAGGCCTTCCGGTGGGTGCAAATCCTAGAAGTATGTCTACTTGGGAGCCGTTGGTGGAGAAATTAAGTGGCCAATTAAACACTTGGGGTCATAAGTACATAAGTTTTGGTGGAGGAATTGTTCTCTTAAACTCGGTCCTTAATGCAATCCCCATTTTTTATTTGTCCTTTTTAAGGATGCCGGCTCAAGTTTGGAAGAAGATTGTTCGTATTCAAAGAGAATTTTTATGGGGAGGAGTGGGAGGTGGAAAGAAGATTTGTTGGGTGAAATGGGAGTCCGTTTGTCAAAGCAAAATGAATGGGGTTTTGGGGGTTAGAGACGTCCGGCTCATGAATGTTAGTCTTTTGGGCAAATGGCGGTGGAGATTGTTAAACGGGAATATGGCTTTATGGAAGGATGTGTTGAAGGCGAAATATGGTACTTGTGTGGGGAATTTGATGGCGGGAGGTTTTAATGGGAGGATGAGATTGGCTTCTACTTGGTGGAAGGAGGTGGTTAAGCTAGGGGAAATAGGTGAGCTTAGTTGGTTTAACTCGGAAGTGGAGAGGAAAGTTGGTAACGGGCTATCTTCTAGCTTTTAGAACGATACTTGGAGAGGAGCTATTTGTTTTCGGGCTAAGTATCCTAGGCTTTACACTATTTCAGATCAAAAGGAGTCGTTGGTGGGGGAGGTGGGGTTGGTGTCGGGGCTTTCCACGGTGTGGAATTTTGTTTGGAGAAGAAATCTTTTTATGTGGGAAGAGGAGGTGCTTTTAAGTCTTATGGAGGATTTGGAAGGCGTGAGATTATCAAATCAAGCGGATGTTTGGAGATGGAAGTTAGAAGAGATGGGGGTGTTCTCGGTGAGTTCGGCCTATAATGTAACACCCCGTTTTCCCAACATAAAAATTTCATTTAAAATCAGAGTATTTTGATCACAACGGAATGTCACATACTTCATTTAAATCATAAAACGGATAATAATAATTATCTTTTCAATTCAACATCATGAAAATCTTAAAATTGTTGCAGCGGAAAATAGTTCAACATCTAAAAGTCTTGGCACGCAGGCCTTATTGGTAAATCTCATAAATTAGTTCATAAAAGAGACACGTAAGGAATAGAAGTAAAAGCAAGCCCCCATCCCGTTACGTATCAGAGCACCTAGACACCAACTGAGAGTCCACTCATGAACGCCTCTAATCTTTATTACCTGCACATTACCCACGGTCGAGGCAACATATACGCAGAAGGGGTGAGATTTCATAGTCAATACATTAAGCATATAATCCAATAAAATGCATTTAACAACTTAAACATTAATAACATGTCAACAATTAACAATCAGTATATATTTCATTTCATAACAAATACAATCATCAAATATCATTACTAATTTTCATCACAATCATAATCAACTTAACACTCAGCTTGACGACACAACTCATCTTTGACCATGCAACTCTATCAACTCAACAACAACTCGACAACACAACTCATCTTAGACCATGCAACTCTATCAACTCAACAACAACTTGACAACTTAACATCATGAACTTCTTGATATGCAAATGCATGTGGTACCAATCAACAACAAATGAGCATAATAGGCTCTTCAACGTGTGAGCACAAAGGCTGCCGGGCCTAAAGCCCCCAACTTTAATGAGCACAAAGGCTGCCGGGCCTAAAGCCCCCAACTTTAATGAGCACAAAGGCTGCCGGGCCTAAAGCCCCCAACTTTAATGAGCACAAAGGCTGCCGGGCCTAAAGCCCCCAACTTTAATGAGTATGCAATGGACTCAAACTTCCAGCAACTTAGACGACATCATGAACGACTCATACGACTCATAATCATGGACAACTTCTTAATTTCTTGCAACATAGACCGACTCATGCAATCTCAAGACATTAAAGGTCAGCAGCAATGAACAGCAACAGATTTACAACATATAACAGTGTTGGAATATCTCAACATCATTTAAGGAATGGATTACATCAACATAATATCATAAAAACATCATAACATTATTCATGCAACATTACTAATCATTTCAGTCATATAAACAGACTTCTGTAACATCTGGAAACATTCTAAATCACCCCCATTCTTACTTCTAAGGTCAGCTCAAGACTATACGTGCGAAAGGATCGCATCGGGACAATTTTGGGCAACTAACAGCCTAACTCGCAGTTGCGAGTAACTTCACTCGCAATGGCGAGCAAAGTGTGCATTCTGGGTTCCTACGTATTTACTCGCAGTGGCGAGTTATTCTGCTCGCAGTTGCGAGCTCACAGGTCACTCGCAGTTGCGAGTTGTGTTGCTCGCAGTTGCGAGTTCTGGGTTCTAGCTCGCAGATGCGAGTGTTCTTGCTCGCAGGTGCGAGCGATGAATGTCAGTACGGCCAGAAACCTAAAAATCACAACTTTTCACCTATATTCATGATTCCTTCATCCAAATAGCATCTAATTATCATCTTAAGTCATATCTAAGGTCTGTACACTAATTTTGCATCAATCTAACATCTGTTCTTGATTCATTCATCAAAATTGATCCTAAACCTAATTCTCAATTCTCACCAAAACTTAACCTAATCATGCTAAATTCATCCTATAGAATTATACCCTTAATAATATTGAAAATTAGTCTCACCCTTACCTGATAATAGCAGAATCGCAGCTCTCCTTGGTTCTTCTCTCTTTCTGACTTTTTCTCCAAAAACGTACGTACTACTTTTCTTAACTTATGTCTGTCTATTTATCTTTCCTAATTACTCTTATCACTACTAATTGCTCATCTCACCACACAGCCCAATTTTTAATATTTTTATTTTATTTGTCAAATCTTATTTTATTTAATAATAAAATAAGTCATAACAACCTAGCAACTTCACCACAACAAAATACTCCACATTATGCAGTTATAAATCATGTAACCCACTCAACTTCATGAATCATAAAATTCACACATATCAATCATGAAAATCACGTAAATCATATATATAAATATATTTTTAAATAATCGAATAATTAAGACGGGCGTTACAACTCTCCCCAACTTATAGAATTTTCGTCCTCGAAAATTTACCTCAAGCAAACAACTCTGGATAAGACTCCATCATCTTACTCTCTAGCTCCCATGTCAGGCTTTCACCAGTCGTTCCACTCCAAACAACTCTCACTAGAGGTATCTCCTTGCCTCTCAACGTCTTCATCTTGCGATCATCAATCCTCAAGGGTAAGGTCTCCACCGTAAGGTTGTCTCTAACTTGCACATCATCACTCTGAATCACATGGGACGGGTCTGGAACATACTTCCTCAATTGCGACACATGGAATACATCATGCAAATTTGATAAATGCGGTGGTAAGCCAACTCTGTAAGCCACCGTGCCAATTCTCTCAGATATCTGATAAGGACCAATAAACTTTGGAGTCAACTTCTTTGACTTCAATGCACGACCAACACCGGTCGTTGGAGTAACTCTCAAGAACACATGGTCTCCCTCTTGAAACTCTAGGTCTTTTTTACGCTTATCATGGTAACTCTTCTGTCGACTCTGCGACGCTTTCATCTTCTCTTGAATCATTTTCACCTTCTCGGTAGTCTGTTGAACAATTTCTGGTCCTAGAACCACACTTTCACCTGTCTCAAACCAACACAACGGAGTCCTACACCTCCGACCATACAAAGCCTCGAAAGGTGCCATCCCAATACTGGAATGATAGCTATTGTTATAAGTGAACTCTATCAACGGAAGATGACTATCCCAAGTTCCACCTTGCTCAAGCACACATACTCTCAACAAATCCTCAAGTGACTGAATCGTTCTTTCCGACTGACCATCTGTCTGAGGATGATAAGCCGAACTCAATCTCAACTTAGAACCTAAAGCCTCTTGCAAACTCTTCCAAAATCTAGAAGTAAATCGTGGATCTCTATCTGACACGATGCTTGAAGGAACACCATGCAATTTCACTATATCTCGAATATAAATCTCTGCCAACTGAGCCACAGGAAAACTAATATTAATCGGAAGGAAATGTGCCGACTTCGTCAATCTGTCAACAATCACCCAAATAGCGTCATTTCCCTTAGGAGTATTCGGCAAACTTGTCACAAAATCCATGGATATACTATCCCATTTCCATTCTGGTACATCTAACGGTGTCATCAACCCAGCAGGTTTCTGATGCTCTACCTTCGACTTCTGACAAATCAAACAAGAGTACACAAATTGTGCCACATCACGTTTCAATCCTGACCACCAAAACAGCTTCTTTAAATCATGATACATCTTTGTAGCTCCCGGATGAATGCTCAAGCTACTCCTATGACTCTCTTCCAGAATCATCCTTTTTATCTCATCATTGTCTGGAATACAAATCCTACCTCGGAACCTCAACACACCTTGATCATCGACTTTAAAGTCACCATCTTCAGTTTGATTACTAGCAACCAACAAGTCCACAAACTTAACATCAACCTTCTGTGCATCTCTAATACTTTCCAAGAAATCGTTATCAATTTTCAGCATTCCTAACTTAACGCTCCGAGACGACATTTCACAAACTAAGCTCATATCTCTAAATTGTTCAAGTAATTCAAATTCCTTCACCATCATAGCAGACATATGTAAACTCTTCCTACTTAAGGCATCCGCAACAACGTTAGCTTTACCCGGATGGTAATTCAAGCTAAAGTCATAATCTTTCAACAATTCGAGCCACCGCCGCTGTCGCATATTCAATTCTTTCTGATCAAACAAATACTTCAAGCTCTTGTGATCACTAAACACCTCAAATCTCGAACCATACAAGTAATGTCTCCAAATCTTAAGGACAAATACGACTGCAGCTAACTCAAGGTCATGAGTAGGATAGTTTCGTTCATGAGTTCTCAACTGTCTTGATGCATAAGCAACAACTTTACCATCTTGCATAAGTACACCGCCTAAGCCTAATTTGGACGCATCACAATACACTGCAAAAGGTTCATCAGGTTTTGGCAAAATCAAAACTGGAGCCGTCGTCAAACGCTTCTTCAATTCATTAAAACTGTTCTCACAATGAACATCCCACACAAAGGTTTTACCTTTACACGTCAACTGTGTTAACGGAAGTGCCAACTTAGAAAATCCTTCTATAAATCTCCGATAGTATCCTGCCAAACCCAAAAAGCTTCTAATCTCTGTAACTGACCTAGGAGTCTCCCATTGTGATACTGCTTCAACTTTAGATGGATCAACCGCAATACCACTACTAGAAATAACATGGCCCAGAAAACTTACCTCGTTCAACCAGAATTCACACTTAGACAATTTAGCATACAACTTCTTCTCCTTCAGCACTTGCAGAACGATTTTCAAATGTTCTGCATGTTCTTCTTCTGTCTTAGAGTAAATCAAAATATCATCGATGAACACAACCACAAAGCGATCCAAAAATGCATGGAAAATGCGATTCATATACTCCATAAACACGCCAGGCGCATTACTCACACCAAAAGGCATCACCTTATATTCATAATGACCATATCGCGTCCTAAAGGCCGTCTTCTGCATATCTTCATCTTTTACTTTAATATGATGATAACCCGACCTTAAATCAATCTTGCTGAACACACGTGCACCCACCAGCTGGTCCATCAAATCATCAATTCTAGGAAGTGGATATCTATTCTTTATAGTCACTTTATTCAGTTGTCGATAATCAATGCACAACCTCATACTTCCATCTTTCTTCTTAACCAACAATACCGGCGCTCCCCAAGGTGAAACACTCGGTCTAATGAACTTCTTCTCTAGCAAATCCTCCAACTGTTTCTTCAACTCAGCCAACTCAGAAGCTGACATACGGTAAGGTGTCATAGACACAGGCTTCGTTCCCGGAACAAGGTCAATAGAAAATTCAACTTCTCTTTCCGGTGGTACATCAGGGATTTCATCAGGGAAAACTTCAGGAAAATCACACACCACTTGCAACTTATCAATCACTGCTTGATTCTCCAATGATAAGGATGCCATCAAGGAAAACATCAAGATCCCATCACGTTCTAATTGCTTCAGCTGCTTAGTAGACAAAAATTCTGCTCCACTTTCCTCTTCGGCAGAAGAGAAACGCACCGTTTTACTAAAACAGTTAATGAGAACATGGTTGTACTCTAACCAGTTCATACCAAGAATTACATCCATTCCACTCAGAGGCAGACAAACTAAATCAATCTCAAAATCACGATCAAACATAGATAAAGGACATCGTAAGCAAACAAGAGAAGTAGTCACCGAACCCTTAGCTGGAGTTTCGACGACCATTTCTCCACTCATATCAGACACAGCAAGACCCAACTTAGAAGCACAATCAAAAGCAACAAAACAATGTGTAGCACCAGTATCAATAATAGCAACTAAAGGAGTATTGTTAATATAACAAGTACCTCTGATCAAACGATCCTCATTTTCAGTCTGAGTACCAGTCAAGCAAACACTTTCCCTCTAGTCTGAGTCTTCTTCGGATTCGTACACTGAGACCCAATATGACCCTCTTCTTTGCAGTTAAAACACACAATGTCCGCATGCTTACACTCTGCAAGTGTATGTCCTTTACTGCCACAACGAAAGCACCGTTTAATATCCTTAGTACAAGCAGTACTCTTATGGCCTTTCTCGCCACAAGTGTAACAAACAACCTCAGCACCAGCATCCTTCTTATTAGACCTCCTCTCATCATTAGCTCTTCCTTTTCCCTTGTCAGCAGGAGCACTGTAAGGCTTTGGGCGACTTTGTTGGCCCTTACCCCTCTTCTCACTCATAATCTTATAATGAGCTTTGCTGTCATCTTCATAGATTCTGCATCTGCTCACCAAAGCAGAAAAGTCACGGATCTGTTGGTAACCAATGGCTCGCTTAATATCAGCACGCAAACCATTCTCAAACTTGATACACTTGGAGAACTCAGCATTGTCCCCCGTGTAGTGTGGATAGAACTGAGCCAGCTCCACAAACTTTGCTGCATACTCTGTCACCGACATGTTTCCTTGCTTTAGCTCAAGGAACTCGATCTCTTTTCTCCCGCGAACATCCTCAGGAAAGTATCTGTTTAGGAATTCTCTCTTGAACACAACCCAAGTAATAACTGCATCATCCTGCTCTAGGGTAGGTTGGAGGCTCACCCACCAGTCATCAGCTTCCTCAGCCAGCATATGCGTTCCAAAACGCACCTTCTGATCATCAGTACATTGCATAACTCTGAAAATTCTCTCAACCTCCTTGAGCCACGTCTGTGCTCCATCAGGGTCGTACCTTCCTTTGAAGGTAGGAGGATGATTTCTCAGAAAGGTCTCCAACATTCTCACATCAGCATTCGCACCAGCACCAGCATTTGGATGTTGTCCCACAGCTTGGGCTACAGCTTCCAAAGCAGCAGCAATCGCAGCATCATTTCTTCCAGCCATTCTAGTCCTCTTATAGCAAATAAGATTCGCAGCCTCCAGGTCTCTTCTCTGCACAATACACAACGTTTAGAATATCATAATAGTGGTATTCCAACTGCTAAGGACACAACTCGACTCACTACTTAGCCGGACGGACCGACCTGCTCTGATACCAATTGTAACACCCCGTTTTCCCAACATAAAAATTTCATTTAAAATCAGAGTATTTTGATCACAACGGAATGTCACATACTTCATTTAAATCATAAAACGGATAATAATAATTATCTTTTCAATTCAACATCATGAAAATCTTAAAATTGTTGCAGCGGAAAATAGTTCAACATCTAAAAGTCTTGGCACGCAGGCCTTATTGGAAAATCTCATAAATTAGTTCATAAAAGAGACACGTAAGGAATAGAAGTAAAAGCAAGCCCCCATCCCGTTACGTATCAGAGCACCTAGACACCAACTGAGGGTCCACTCATGAACGCCTCTAATCTTTATTACCTGCACATTACCCACGGTCGAGGCAACATATACGCAGAAGGGGTGAGATTTCATAGTCAATACATTAAGCATATAATCCAATAAAATGCATTTAACAACTTAAACATTAATAACATGTCAACAATTAACAATCAGTATATATTTCATTTCATAACAAATACAATCATCAAATATCATTACTAATTTTCATCACAATCATAATCAACTTAACACTCAGCTTGACGACACAACTCATCTTTGACCATGCAACTCTATCAACTCAACAACAACTCGACAACACAACTCATCTTAGACCATGCAACTCTATCAACTCAACAACAACTTGACAACTTAACATCATGAACTTCTTGATATGCAAATGCATGTGGTACCAATCAACAACAAATGAGCATAATAGGCTCTTCAACGTGTGAGCACAAAGGCTGCCGGGCCTAAAGCCCCCAACTTTAATGAGCACAAAGGCTGCCGGGCCTAAAGCCCCCAACTTTAATGAGCACAAAGGCTGCCGGGCCTAAAGCCCCCAACTTTAATGAGTATGCAATGGACTCAAACTTCCAGCAACTTAGACGACATCATGAACGACTCATACGACTCATAATCATGGACAACTTCTTAATTTCTTGCAACATAGACCGACTCATGCAATCTCAAGACATTAAAGGTCAGCAGCAATGAACAGCAACAGATTTACAACATATAACAGTGTTGGAATATCTCAACATCATTTAAGGAATGGATTACATCAACATAATATCATAAAAACATCATAACATTATTCATGCAACATTACTAATCATTTCAGTCATATAAACAGACTTCTGTAACATCTGGAAACATTCTAAATCACCCCCATTCTTACTTCTAAGGTCAGCTCAAGACTATACGTGCGAAAGGATCGCATCGGGACAATTTTGGGCAACTAACAGCCTAACTCGCAGTTGCGAGTAACTTCACTCGCAATGGCGAGCAAAGTGTGCATTCTGGGTTCCTACGTATTTACTCGCAGTGGCGAGTTATTCTGCTCGCAGTTGCGAGCTCACAGGTCACTCGCAGTTGCGAGTTGTGTTGCTCGCAGTTGCGAGTTCTGGGTTCTAGCTCGCAGATGCGAGTGTTCTTGCTCGCAGGTGCGAGCGATGAATGTCAGTACGGCCAGAAACCTAAAAATCACAACTTTTCACCTATATTCATGATTCCTTCATCCAAATAGCATCTAATTATCATCTTAAGTCATATCTAAGGTCTGTACACTAATTTTGCATCAATCTAACATCTGTTCTTGATTCATTCATCAAAATTGATCCTAAACCTAATTCTCAATTCTCACCAAAACTTAACCTAATCATGCTAAATTCATCCTATAGAATTATACCCTTAATAATATTGAAAATTAGTCTCACCCTTACCTGATAATAGCAGAATCGCAGCTCTCCTTGGTTCTTCTCTCTTTCTGACTTTTTCTCCAAAAACGTACGTACTACTTTTCTTAACTTATGTCTGTCTATTTATCTTTCCTAATTACTCTTATCACTACTAATTGCTCATCTCACCACACAGCCCAATTTTTAATATTTTTATTTTATTTGTCAAATCTTATTTTATTTAATAATAAAATAAGTCATAACAACCTAGCAACTTCACCACAACAAAATACTCCACATTATGCAGTTATAAATCATGTAACCCACTCAACTTCATGAATCATAAAATTCACACATATCAATCATGAAAATCACGTAAATCATATATATAAATATATTTTTAAATAATCGAATAATTAAGACGGGCGTTACATATAAGAAGTTGGAGGGCTTAGTCTTCCAAGATGTGGTGTGGAGGGAGGAGGAAAAATGGGTTTTTGTAAAGTTGTGGAAGAGTCCGGCGCCATCAAAAGTGGTGGCTTTCGCTTGGAGGGCATTTCTCAATCGTATTCCAACCAAAGGTAATCTTGCTTGGAGAAATATCCTAGCTATGGGTGATAATTCCTTATGTGCTTTGTGTAATAGGTCGGACGAATCCACGCTCCATCTCCTTCTCCATTGTGATGTGGTAGTGCGGTTTGGCTTAAGTTAATGTGGTGGCTAGATCGTCTTTTTCCATCCCCTTCGAACCTTTTTGTGCATTGGGAGTGTTGGCATGAAGGGGAAAGGAATAAGAATGTAAAGAAGGGGTTGGGAGTTATTTGGCTAGCAACTTTGTGGGCTTTGTGGAAGTCTCGGAACAATAAGATTTTTAATGCGGTAGACTTTGAGGTGGATGCCATGGTGGAGGAGGTAAAGGTCTTGGCGTGGAAGTGGGTGATGAATCGAATGAATGTCCCGGTGTGCTTATTTTTTGAGCGGTGTTGGAACCCACAATGGTGCCTCATCCGAAGTCCAAATCGGCGGTGAGCCCTTTGTAGCTGGGCCGCTTCTATTTTGCTGTGATCGGGGTTTGGCTGTTTTGTGTCCTCAGTGCCTCAGCTTTTCCTTCTGTGCCTCTGTTGTTGGGTGTTGTTTCGCTGCTGTCCCTCTGCTGGTGTTTTGGCAGGTGTAAGTTTTGGCTGTTGCTGCGGTTTTCTCCTGGTGTGCTGAGTGTCTGTTGGCTTGCGGTAGGCTCGGTAGCCAACCTTTCCGGCAGTAGCGCGTAGCTGTTGTTGTGGCTTAGTGGGTCTGTGTCGCAGGTGGTGCTGGCGGTTTCCTTTCTTACGGTGGTCATTGGTGTTGACGCAGGGGTATGCATGTGGGTTGTCATTTGTATATGTCTGCGTCATTACTCTTTTTGGTGCTGTTCTTTTGTTTTAGTGGTGATTTTTTAAAGGGGTTTTTGTTCGAGCCGGTGTTGGTGTTGCAACCGATTTCCCCTTCTTTGTATTTTTTTCTTCCACCCGAGCTTATTAGTGCTTCTTGCACTGGCTTGTTGGTTAATAATACATTGCCGATTCAAAAAAAAAAGTTGGTCTCTTATAATTTAAAGGGAGGTGCTATTTCTCCCGAGAAATTTCCTCAAGAATTTATCCCGATGGCATATTTCAGTTGTAACAAAAACAAAAAAAGCTACCAGGCACCATAAATGCCGCTCCCCATAAATTAAGGAATTGACTATTTTAATGGGTCGTGAAGATTCGGGAAGCTTGTTTTCGCTATAACAAACATTTCCCTAATTTAAAAGTTTCATGTGGTTGATCCCTTAAATTTTAAAAGTTTCAAGTTGATCCAAAACATTACTCAAGTTGAAATAAGTAAATCTCATTAGCGACATGATATAAAGTTTAATAAAACAAAAAAATTAAAAAATGTTTTAAAATTGATTTTTTAAATAAGTGAAATTTCATCACTCATATTCTCAACCCGAATATCTAAACGGTCAAGTGACGGAAATGACTAACTTATTCTAAGGTGATTAATGTTCTGGACCAACTTGAAACTTTTAAAACATAAGGGACTAGCTTAAAATTTTTAAAACATAAGAGACCAACTTGAAACCTAAAATAAACATGAGGGACCAAACATACAATTAAGCCAATGTTTGGTTGATCACAACCTCAAATAAAAGTTATAATCACACAAACATAAATACATTATTTAATTCTTTTCTCTTCTTGCTTTTTAATTTTTTGAGTATGCTTTTAAATGTTCTGTCCAAATCATACGACCACACAAAACTTTCTCTTTAATTTCAACAGCTGTTCTCCATTTCTCTGCCCTTAGTGTGTGCTAGTTTAGCACCCAAGTTCTTCCAAAAAAAGTTAACGTTTTAAGAACTATAAACCAGTGACCCCTCCGTCAAAAACATTGTATAAAAAATACATGCGGAAAATATATCATTTTTTACATATTTCTAAAAAATCCAACAACTTCAAGTAGTTCACATGTAACAACTAATGGATTCGTAAAAGAGACAAATTTGTAGCACAGAATATTAAACTAATGACCATTGACTAAGGACATTTATGTCCATTAGGGAATGGTGCTGTCCTACAAATAGCTTAATCAATCCCTTTGATCTGCACAGTCACAGCCACAGTTAAGTTAATTACAACAAACTCACAACTTCTTTTAATTTCTACTTTGGAACTTTTTTTCTCATGGCAGAGAAGAGCAAAATCCTAGTCCTAGGAGGAACAGGTTACATAGGAAAATTCATAATTGAAGCAAGTGCAAAAGCAGGACACCCTACGTTTGCTTTGATTAGGGAGAGCACAGTTTCTCATCCTGAAAAATCAAAGCTTATTGAGAGCTTCAAAAATTCTGGAGTTACTTTGCTTTATGTATGTATCTTTCAATCACTATTAATATATTATTTATTCATACATATTTACATAATTATTTCAAAGTTGAAATAAATATTCTAATATCTATTTCTCATTTTGATTATATAGGGTGATCTAGCTGATCATGAAAGTCTTGTTAAGGCAATTAAGCAAGTTGATGTTGTTATTTCTACCCTTGGTGGAGCACAAGTAGATGACCAAGTGAAGCTCATAGCAGCAATAAAGGAAGCAGGAAACATCAAGGTACAAATTGGTCTTATTTTTCACTGAACTAAAATAGCAGTATACTTGAATTAGCTATATAAATTGGTATTATTTTGTTGCTATCAGAGGTTTCTCCCATCTGAATTCGGGATCGACGTTGACCGTCACCATGCTGTTGAGCCGGTAGCTAGCTTTTTTGGGCAAAAAGCAAAAATCAGAAGGGCAATTGAAGCTGAAGGAATTCCTTACACTTATATTTCCTCTAACGCCTTTGCCGGATACTTCCTCCCTACATTAGGACAACAAAATGTGACATCTCCTCCCCGCGATAAAGTGGTTATTCTCGGAGATGGAAATGTCAAAGGTAATATCGTACAAAATCTTTTCAAAACTTTTTTTCTTTCTACATGGACATACTCGATTATGTGTTAAATTGTACATTTGAATTTCGTATTTTAGGAGTTTATGTCACGGAGGAAGACATTGGGGCTTATACAATTAAAGCAGTGGATGATCCAAGAACCTTGAACAAAATTGTATACTTTAAGCCTCCTGCCAATGTTTTGACTTTCAATGAGCTCGTCTCATTGTGGGAGAATAAAATTAAGAGCACTCTCGAGAAAATTTATGTTCCAGAGGATCAACTTCTTAAGAGCATTCAAGGTCAGTACGAACAATCTCTTTTCGACAAAAATATTTATGCTAGCAATACCCTAAAATAATTCAATGTGTAACATATATGTTATACTTATGCTATATGAATTTTTTTTCTTCTATGCAGAGTCTCCTTTCCCTGCAAACTTAATGTTGGCATTAGGTCACTCCATGTCAGTAAAAGGAGATTGTACAAATTTTGAGATTGAACCTTCTTTTGGTGTGGAAGCTTCTGAAATTTATCCTGAGGTGAAATACACTACGGTCGACAACTACTTGAATGCATTTGTTTGAAGCCAAAACAAACATCTTCACCAAAATAAAGCCAAAACAATGTAGTATTGGTCAAATTTTCATATGTTGTCTTTCTGTTGATCATTTGTGTTCCACATTTTGCTTTGTAATGATTGCTTTACCATGTACACTACTGAGTGAAAGTTCAGATAATGAACATTTATTACGATATGATTACAGCCATGCTAATGCTTATAGGTACATCAACATGCTCATGCTACTCCTCCGTTTCATACCAGAGTAGATGTTAAATTGGATGAGAATTTTTAAAGTAGATTATGTCCTTGAACATGGTTAAAGATGTGATCAAAGGATTTTATTATAACTCATACATCTTTCAGTCTGGAAAGTAAGAAAAAAATCTCACTTTTTAAGATTAC
Source organism: Medicago sativa (assembly GCF_051527215.1). Taxonomy (NCBI): domain Eukaryota; kingdom Viridiplantae; phylum Streptophyta; class Magnoliopsida; order Fabales; family Fabaceae; genus Medicago; species Medicago sativa. Next base: position 11,431,870 of record NC_140753.1, read on the forward strand.
ATGTCTTCATAAAAATTTCAATGATTAGATGTCTGATTATAATATGGCAATGATTCTAAATCCTATCTATACTAATAGTAACAAGTAAAGTCCGTCTCCACATTGATTGAGTTTATTTTATTTATACAGTTAAGTTTGAATTAAAAATAAATAGTTGGAATAGCTTTTGTTATCAAAAGTAAATTGCAACGGAAAATTAACGCAAAAACATATTTCACTATTCTTAAACTAAATATGTTCATGGCCAATAATATCAGTTTTCGATTATTAACATCTTTATTTTCAAAGGAAAATGCTACATCTAGGGAAGGACATTCTCGCAAATTATTCACGACTAATTGTTATTGGTTGCTTATCACCACTACTTAGGTGATTTCCACCATTCCGGGATTTAGTCAAAACAACTTGATATGCTATTTCCTTTTAACTCAAAAAAGACACGCTCGTGAATTTTCCTGACAAAACAATTCGCTGTATATAGCATTGTTGATTTTCAAATAAGTATGATATGTAGGGAAAAAAAGACAAAATAAAAAATGAAATAACACAATAAGAATACAAGAATATAAAGTAGAAACGTCAAAGCCGAGAAAAAAACCACGACAGTTGTCTAACAAAAATCAAAGGATAACACTAAAAATTGTCACAACACATAGATTATCCTCAACTACCCCATGACCTCAATACACTGCAAAAAAATATCTAACCTACCCCTCACAATACTCTAACAGAAGAGAATAAGAGAAAGATTGAAAGAATAGTATCAAATATAAACTTAAAAGTGTTTCTTACTAGTGCATCTTCTAATGAAGAACTATAGCTCATATACATACATTGATCTCCTTCTTCCTTTACAATTCTAAACAATGTGGATCTTCTTCCACATGTATATTTTCAATCAACACCACCAATCTCCACCTTGATTTAAAATGATACATTTGCTTCCATTGTCGTCTCTGACAATCATATAGTTCAAAAGAATTGTCGTACTCCACCATAAAGAGTATACTCACTTGAAACTAAACCACTTAAAGGATTTTAACCTTGTCTTTACTGACAACTGTAGTTCAAAAGAACTATCATATTCCACATAAGAGTATATTTCACTTGAAGCTAAATCACTTTAAGAATATACAAGTGTCAAAAATTAGGATGAAAACTTATGGTGTAACTTTCATGTTGGCAAGAAGCTCTTCAACCACCAACATAATCTCACAACACACCTTGCTTTAATATCAATCAATGCACATGTACTAACCCTCTAGCTAGCAATACTCATCCTTTATCACCTCTCGTAGCAACTGAGATATTGCTAGCATTTGACTCAAAGCCTTTTCCTGACATTGCTTCATCCAGAGACATTGATACCTTACATGCCCAGACTTTACATATTTCCTACATCTCATAATATTTCCATTGTTTTTCTTTAGATAAGGTCCACCTTTAGCTACCAACAATGTGTTTGATGACATGTTATTAACCTTAACTTTTCAATCTTCTTTCTTCAGCAATTATTTTGCTAGAAACTTCTTCAAAGCTCATAGTTTTCTTCTCATATATCAAAACAAGTTTAATATGTTCATAGGAAGATGGAAAGGATCACATGGGTCTCAATGTTTTATCTTCATCTTCACTCTTCTCTCTAATGGTTTATAATTCAAAGACAATATTATTGAGAGTACTTAGATGACCATATATATTCGTATTTCATCCATGCATATAAGCTAAAGAACTGCTCTTTCAGTTTCAACAACAATTGATTTGAGATAGCATTTGCTTGATATAGCCCTTCAAGTTTCTCTCAAAGCTCTTTGCATGACAACGAAATAAGAACATTCATAAGAATATTCTTAGCCAAAGACATGCAGATTGTATTTGACGCTCTCAAATCAAGTTCCTCCTGCTTCTTGTTGTCCATGTTGAAAATATTTCCTTTCAATGTTGTGTAATCCTAATTGTATCAACACTTTTTGACTTATATTTTTCACAAAGCAAAGTTGATTCATCGACTAAAAATCTCTATGCTAAGCTTCGTTGCACTTGAATTTTTTTTCATTGCTATAAGCAAACTTTCCTAGTCAAGACATTTCCAAAAAATACTTGCAACAACCACATATCATACCAAGAATTTTATATCCCACCAAACCGAAGATTCTAATACCATTTGTCGAAAATAACTGACATAGAGAAAAATAAAATAACACAATAAGAACAAAAGAATATAACGTGAAAACTCTAAAGCAGATAAAAACCACGATCGTTGACTAATGACAATTAGAGAGCAACTCTATATGAAAATTGTTACAACACATATACTATCCTCAACTACCCCACAACCCCAATACTCTCACACTCTCCAAAAAAATATCTAACCTTCACCTCACAACACTCTAACAAAAGAGTATAAGAGAAAGAAAATAATCAGATATAAACTTAAAGTGTTTATGTCTAGTGCATCTTATAATGAAGAATGAGACCAATGATATATATATATATATACACACACGTGTGTGTAAATTGTTTAAAGTTGTAAAGAAAGAAGAAAACCAGTGATATATATATATATATATATATATATATATATATATATATATATATATATATATATTTAATCAATACCAACATAAGCAAACAGCAATGCCAATTTAAATTTAATAATTACCAGTTACCGAAAAATAAAAAGGAGATAAGATGGGTGTATTGGATTAAGATTTTAAAGGACAATTTTTGCTTAAAAAAGCCTCAAAGATTTTGTAGGATTTTAATGACTTTCATGATTTTAAAAGACTATCAGGATTTTCAATTTGGATTTCAATGGATTTACATCATAAGATTTTAAAGGATTTGAAAGAATTTTATGGATTTATATGATTTCAAAAGATTTTATGAATTTTAATGGATTTACATCATAAGATTTTATAGGATTTGAAATTTTTTTATGGATTTATAAGATTTCAAAAGATTTTATGAATTTTAAGGACTCATTGAAAAGAAATGATTACAACACATTCTCTATCATAATATTGTCAATATATACCCTTATTTTTTATTTTATTTTTATGAGAGATATAGAGAGGGGAAGAGAGGAGAGAGAGAGAGAGAGAGGGGGGGAGACAAAGAGAGAAGGGAGACGAAGAGAGAAGGGAGAGACAGAGAGAGGAGGGAGAAAAGAGAGGAGAGAGAGAAGGAAGAAGGGATAAGAAAGAGATAGTAAACTTTTAAAGAAAAACAATCCCAAAAAATCTTATGTCTTCATGAAAGACTTTTTCTTATTGAAATTTCACTAGAAAATCCCACCAAATCCATCAAAATCTAATTTATTAAACAATCCTTTGAAATTTGAATGATTTTGAATACCATGAGACTTTTCTTAATTGATGAAAAGTCTTGATTGAATACCTCAAGACTTTTTTAAAATGACAAAGAATCTTGATTGAATACCACGAGACTTTTTTTAAATTACAAAGAATCTTGATTGAATACCACAAGACTTTTTCATAATTAAAACGTCTTTTAAAATCCTTTAGAATCCTAATCCAATACATCCCCTAAATAAAAATAAACATAATTTGCATGAATCAAACAAAAATTCAATTACAAGATGATTTCAACGATGCTCGTCTAATCCTAATTTAAGATATTTAAGAAATTTAGCTAGTCATATTCATGGAAATATAAACATTAACGAAGATGAAATTACATATATAAAGACCTATTAAATCATCGATCATTTATTCCCATGAATCTTCAAACTCCGTTCATAATGTTTTTGTTCTTTCCCAAACTTTTGGTGCCCAAGAATACACCAAAAATTGGGTGGGGATTCTCTCAAGTATATTTTTACAAGAGCAATGCTATATATCAAGAAAGATTTTATCAAGAAAGATTCAAGAATGACATGGCAGAATAATCACCCTTAGATTTTATCAAGAAATTGTCATGAAATTAATGTTAGCCAATAAAATCTCAGCCTGGCCGGAAATCATGGGGTGGTGCGGAAATCATGGGGTGGTGGGATTGAAATCTAAGGGTGATTATTCTGCCATGTCATTCTTGAATCTTTCTTGATAAAATCATTCTTGATATCTAGCATTTTCCTTTTTACAATTTTTCTCAATGGTTAAATCTCAACCATATACTCAATATAATATTTTTCTTCATAATTTAATATCTCCTTTTCTCTCTCATATTTAATGATGTAGATGTAACAATGAAGAAAAATGGAGAAAATTACATTTGAGAGAATCTATTCCCAAAAATAAATATTTTTGCATAAATACTCAATTTTGTTAATAGCTGCCTATCACCTAAACTCAGTTTCACTTGTGGCGGCTTTATGTTTAGGAACATGGCTCATAATATCATGCTTGAATCTTGATCACGTAAAATATAAAAAAATGCTCAAGTGAAGTCAAGATTTTATTATAAAAGGAAAAACTGAAGTCAAGACCCTCTCTAGCCGTCGGTCTTTTAAAAACACTTATTTACGTGCATGGGTTTTTTTTTTTTTTTTCCTTCTTGTTAAAGGACTTTTTTTAGCTTCATTTTTTTTTTTCTTCTTGAAAGCAACGTATGACTACGATTGATGCTACATTTTAACAAATTGAAATTAAGAATCGATATAAAATATAACATTTGTCTTATTTTCAAATAACATTTGACTACGATTTATACTCAAACGTATGAGATGTTGAATGGATACGTCAAGTTGCCTTGTAGATTTTTTTTTTTTGACCAGTTATATGTTAATTATAATATTAAATACAACTAATTTTTTTATATTTTTAGCCAAAAGAGCACTATACATATTAAAATGAAGAAAAATTCTAAGTTAAGCACAAAGTGCGCCAACAAAAGAATCACAACAGAATCTCAAAATACCAAAAACCAATGAACGATATTAGATGGTGGAATAACCTAAACAAACACGTGGATTGGTCCACCATACAAGGAAATCAAATAGAATATGAGTCCTATATGTCTTAAGCCACCACCACGAATGAAGCTTCACCCATTTAACCATTTGAGGGATACATGACAATTTGTTTTAAAAAGTATGAAGGTTACAATCCTTTCCAATAATCCAAATAGTAGCATGTCAAATCATCTGAAAACATGTACGAGTATCCTTCCAAAAAACTTGAGCTCCAACAAACTAGGAAGCATGCATACCAATATCGCAGGAAAACACACTAGATATCCCTTACCACAACAAAATAGACCAACAGACGTTCCCAAAATAGTCACACACTGCGAACACATGATCGATTGATTCCTCCTTTCTCGGGCCACTCGATCATAATGATGACCCTTGATGAAGAACTCCACATCAAGCAAAATTGTTATTAGTTGGAAGTCTTTAATTAAGCAATCACCACGCATAAATAGACACTTTTGAGAGACATCGCTTTATTCGAAATGATACAGTAAACGACGCTTGAGCTTGCAAATCATTAGCAGTTAGTATATTGTAAACACCTTTTACTGAATAACCTTGAACTGGATCAAGATTCCAAAACCAAGAATCCTCAATAGGATCCTACACAATACTATTATCCAACAAAGAACAACACTCCCATATCAAATCCTTTTTCCACGCTAACAGTCTCCTGCTCCAAACCCACTCCTTTACCTCAATCCCCAACCTAATCTCCTCATCTCAGCCACTGAAATGTTATGATTGAAATGACGATAAAAAAGTCGACTAAGTCTAACCCGTAAAATACCTCCATCTAGCACAAGATCGTTTCAAAAGGTAGACCTTTCCTCGTTGCCTAACCGACACCCCATATCGGATACAAACCAGCCACAATCCTAAACGCTTACTCCTTCTCTAATTTCACAAATATCTTTCCACCGGACAAACGCCTTTGAACCACCTGCCCTAATATGACATCTACCTACCCCATATTTTGCATCCAAAACTTTATATCAAACCCTCCCTGATTCATATATAACCTCCAACACCACTTTTCCAACAAAGTCAAACTCCTTTTGAGAGCAAATTATACCCCAATTAGTCCAATCAATTTTGCGAGCGCCCTCACTTTATCGCCAAAAGAAAGATTTAAAAAGGGATTCGATTAAAGAAATGACACTTGTGTGAGCCTTGAAATTTGGCGTCCTTACTCCATCAATTATTCAATGAAAAAAGATCATATTATTACCTAAAATTAAGTAAAAAAAAAAAACTATAAGATATGTAATTTTGCCTAATTATATAATATCATAAGATATGTACTCCATTGCAAGATATGTAATTATTATTTATTTTCTTCTTATCTCTCTTTCCCAATTACTAATACTATAAGATATGTACTCCACATAGTTGTCAAACAATCATCATTATTATTTTTTTTGAAGGAAACAATCATCATTATTTAATCATCAATAATAGAAATATCGGTTCAAATTAAAAGGCTGCTTCTCATAAAAAATGGTCTTGGTGAGGTGTCAATTTTGACCAACAAAGGCTGCCACTAGTTCAACGAAAATGAATATTTTAACTTTAATTTGGTCACTAAAACACAAAGAGACTTGATCAGTAGTAGCTAGACCGAAGTTGGTGGCAATCCAATGAAGTCCTATAAATACCAAATAAAGTATTGCTATTCATCACACACTCACTACTACTTGTGGTAAAGTAAGTATTCAAAACAAGAAAAAACAGACTACCACATAAACACACTTGTTTTTTTTTTTTTTTTTTTACTAAAGTTACTTTTTTCCAATGGCAACTGAAAACAAAATCCTGATCCTAGGACCAACAGGAGCCATTGGAAGACACATAGTTTGGGCAAGTATTAAAGCAGGAAATCCAACATATGCTTTGGTTAGAAAAACACCTGGCAATGTTAACAAGCCAAAGCTTATTACAGCTGCTAATCCTGAAACCAAGGAAGAGCTTATTGACAATTACCAATCTTTAGGAGTTATTCTACTTGAAGTAAGTGATTTCAATTTGTGAAATAATTTTATATTTTACTAATTAAATTGTTCTAATCAATATGTCCTTGAATCTGCAGGGTGATATAAATGATCATGAAACTCTTGTTAAGGCAATCAAGCAAGTTGATATTGTGATCTGTGCTGCTGGTAGACTACTAATTGAAGATCAGGTCAAAATTATTAAAGCAATTAAAGAAGCTGGAAACGTTAAGGTGAGAAAATTTGTCACTACGCGAGTAAATAAGTTTAAATAAGTCAATCCATACACTCTTAGTAATAACTCCTTTGACGGTTAGATCTTTGCTCGTTATATTGAATGTTGGTACTAAATTTCTTGTGTCGACAGAAATTTTTCCCATCTGAATTTGGGCTAGACGTGGACCGTCATGAGGCAGTTGAGCCAGTTAGACAAGTTTTTGAAGAAAAAGCAAGTATCCGAAGAGTAATTGAATCCGAAGGAGTTCCTTACACTTACCTTTGTTGCCACGCCTTTACGGGTTACTTCTTACGTAACTTGGCTCAACTCGACGCAACTGATCCTCCTCGGGACAAAGTTGTCATTCTTGGAGATGGAAATGTGAAAGGTAACAAACTTAGTCACAAAACATATTTAGTACTAGTATTCTAAACATACACAATTCAGTTGTTTCAACATTTGCCTTAATTTTTTTTCAGGAGCTTATGTAACTGAGGCTGATGTGGGAACTTTTACCATTAGAGCAGCAAATGATCCCAACACATTGAACAAAGCTGTCCATATTAGACTCCCCAAGAATTATTTGACCCAAAATGAGGTTATTGCTCTTTGGGAGAAAAAGATTGGAAAAACTCTTGAGAAAACTTATGTTTCAGAGGAACAAGTTCTCAAAGATATTCAAGGTCAGTAAAATAAACACTTCACAAATAGTGTTAAGAATTTTCACACCGTTAATCAATCATTGTTGATAAATCGTAAAAAATATTTGATTTTAATTATATCTATTTTAATAGCCGCACAAATATCTGACGGTGTATCAAAATTAATCTCTTAGTGTTAAATTATGAGTGACATGTATGTCATTTTACAGCAATTTTGTAAAATTAATCATGAAATATGTTACTTGCTATGCAGAATCTTCATTCCCTCATAACTATTTGTTGGCATTGTACCATTCACAACAAATAAAAGGAGATGCAGTGTATGAGATTGATCCAGCCAAAGATATTGAAGCTTCTGAAGCCTATCCTGATGTGACATACACCACTGCTGATGAATATTTGAATCAATTTGTCTAAGTTTGTTCTCACGGAAATGTTCAATAAGACAAAGATAATTTCTTCTTAATAGTTTCACAGGTTGTACCACATCAATTGTATGTTACTTATCCTTGTTGTCTTGTTATTAATAATCCTTCCCAATTGATGTAATATTTTACAAAAATAATAATATTGTATTTTGTTCTATTGTTTGCACATTTGTGTCACTAGTGTTCAGTTTTCAAAATTTTACATCACTCTATTTTGTTGTTGCTCGTGAATCGGTGAGTCAAAAAATTATTTAAAACCCACGTCAGGATGGACCGATCTTACCATATGAAGCAATGTTTGGGTGGTCACTATTATAAATTTAAATTATGTACGTACACGCAAATGAAAAAAAGTAGAAAGAAAGAACCGATATTTTTTAAGATGATTGAAATAATATTGTCTTTTTTTTGGTTACAAAGCTAATCAAAGACAAAAGAAAAGAAAGCAAGAAACAAAAGGAAAACTAGGCCCTAGGGAAGAAGACTCCCGAGGCGTCACTCCGAAGCAGCAAGAGCAGGTCTTCCGGAGGAGCAGTGTGGATGACGAAATCAGCATTGGATGCGGCCCCTAACTTTGCCATGAAATCAGCACTTTGGTTACCTTCTCTGAGAGTATGATAAACTGTAAAATTATTGGTAGCCAATATATCCTTAATGTTTTGTATAAGGACTGCATATACATGATAGTGCGGAATGTCCCCCTTTATGAGATTAATGGAGAGGAGGGAATCCGAGTAACAAGCCAAATCATCTATTCCCATGTCAACAGCCATGCGCAAGCCGTGATAGATTGTTGTTAGTTCAGCCAACAAAATGTCTTCTGAATGGGAGATCATACCTGAGAAAGCCGAGAGGAAAAGACCCCCATTATTGCGAAAAATGCCGCCAAAACCAGTGCAAGTTGGAGTACCATTGAAACTCCCATCAACATTCAGAATGGTACTTTTACGGAGCTTTCAACTTCCAAATCCACGACCAAGCAATCTGATTACCGTCATCGGTTTGAGATTCTGAGAGGGAGAGAAGCCAAGTGTACCCACTTTTTGTAGAATAAGCACCATTTTTGTTGTGTGACCATAAGAAAGCGTCTTCAATGGAGGCATTAAATTTGAAATGAGTGTTGTTGATGTAGTCTTCAATATTGGGAGGAAGGTTTGTATAAAGAGCATGTGTATGTTGTCCAATATTGGAAAACACGTCTCTGACTGAATGGTGAAGATCATGAATATCTATGATGGGAACAAGAGTACCAAGAAGGCCATGTGGACTCCAGTTGCTGAACCAAAAGGACAAAGTTCCCGATCCCGCTCTCCAAGTGTACCCATTTTTAAGAATATTTTTTGCACGGATAATGGATGACCAAGATGGGGAACTGTTGGGGTGAGCATTATCATGAAGAAAATTCGAACCACCTAAGTATTTGTTTGAGAGGAGGTTTACCCAAAGCTTATTTTTTGATTGGACCATATCCCAAACAAGTTTTCTAAGAAGACAAGTGTTGGCTTCCCTAGCTGGTCTAATACCTAAGCCTCCAAGGTGCCTCGGTCTAGCAATCTTTTTCCAGCTAACCAAATGCAGACCTTTGTTGTTTGTACCTCTCCAGATAAAATTACGGGTAGTTTGATCAATGCTATCACAAATGTTTTGAGGTAGCCAATTAATCTGCATATAATATGATTTGAATTACGGGTAGTTTGATCAATGCTATCACAAATTGTCAAAAAGATGATTGAAATAATTATATGATGTGTATTTTATATGTGCATCTAAATGATTTGAATTTGTCCTTGTGAGCTTAGCTCAGTTGGTATGGACAATGCATAAAAATATGCAAGGTTCGGGGTTCGAACCCCGGCCACCACTAAAAAAAAATGATTTGAATTTGTGGTTGTGACCACACAAAAATTATCTGACGGTGTGATTAATAGACCGTGTAGACAATTGAAATATATTAAATAATCATGTTCGGGTATCTATTACTTGTAGAGGTATTACTATTACTTGTAGAGGTATTAAATGGACTGTCCTCGTGAGCTTAGCTCAGTTGGTATAGACAATGCATAAAATATGCAAGGTCCGGAGTTCAAACCCCGGCCACCACAAAAAAATGGACTGACCCGACTTAGCCTGGTCCATGAGGTCCGAGTACATAAATGGGTCAGACTGACCCAACCCATTTGTAATTGGGCCGCATATTATATAGCCTAACCCGATTTATGTTGGTCATGGACCAACCCGACCCGTTTTAGTTTTTATTTATTCACTCTTTTTTTTTATGTATTTTTTTATATATTAGTTAATGACAACAATCTTTTTGCTAAAATATGATTAGATGGACATAGAATTGTAAATAATTTTTACATTAACATTAAATACTAGTTAAACTTTAAATTTATTGCTTCAATTGAATTAAATTAATAAGTTATAAACTTTAGAATTTTAAAACTTTGGGATAAATTTATCCATTTTTATTAAGTTTACTTGTTTAAATATTTTTTTATTAATAAATTTTAAATTAGTTGATAATGTTTTAAAAATAGTGTTTTTAACAAAAATCAAACAGAAATATTATAGTAGACCGGTCCGAAACCCAATAGGTTAACCCGGCTCGGCCCCAATTTTATACTCCCTCCGGTCACATTTATAAGAAAAAACATACTTTTTAAATTCATTGGATATATAATATATCTAGTCTACATTATAGACCAAATACATTAATTATTCAATGAAACTAGAAAGTAGTTTTTTGGTTATAAATGTGACCGGGAGAGTATGAGTTAGGATTAAAAAAGTTCAAGTTCATTTTGGGCTGCCTTTTTTAGGCCGGACCCAATGATTTGTCAACTGAACAATGTCATTCTTTTGTACAGGTACTAAAGTAAATAATGTGATTGATGTCACTGTCAGTCATCCCCCAAAACTTTGCATAAGAGCACCATTATCGGTTGACATTGTGAGTGTATTTGCTTTTCCCTATGCTACTTTGTCAGATAAGTGAGGATATTTGAGAATTTGGCATCGCAATCGTTCCTCTGCAATGCTACCGTGGTATTATACACTGTTGAATTTATAAACTATTATAAAATTAAACTATGGTGTTAAAGGGTGATATTATTAATATAAAATACAATTGTGATGTATATTGTGAGGTTTTGTGGGACATAACATAATAAGTTCAAAATTTAGGCCCTAAAATACAAAAATAAAATTTAAATGTTTACTTCTTTGTTGGCACATATTTAGAAATGTTTGGAGGAATTGTTTTGTATGAGTATTTCAATATTAAATAAAAAAGTTCAATATTTTATATGAAGTCCGATGTTTTTATTAAATTATTTCTTAACGTAATAAAAACTATCATTTTCAATCAAATTATTTTCACATTTTAGGAATTCAAATTTTTTTTATATACTTATTAATTATTATCCACATTTTACCTTTAGACCATCAAAATCTTAAAAACGGGCATGTATGCCACTCAAGTCCGGCGACCTTCAATCCAAATTAGCCAAATTATAGAAACCATTATGCCGTTGAAAAGATGATACCGTTAGGTAAGAGTAGTTTTTACAAATTTCATTTAGCTTCTAAAGAGGGTTTAAGAAGGGCATGGATTCTAGGAGCACAATCTTTGCATTTGGGTATCTTGTGTTTGCTTCAGTGGACACTAGACTTCATCTAAGGAAACAAAGACAAACAAATGTACAATGTTGTTATCATTATATTTCCTTCAATTTGCAAATAAGTAAAAGTATGGCTTAATTAATTACGTATTTGGTTCCTTTCACGGAATTACATCAAACATGTATAAAAGAAATCCAATTTGGCTATTAACATTGTTGAATGTGACTTAAAATTTCATGTTTGAATGGTGAAAAAATGGTTTGTTATCGTGCAATACGCAAGGCATATCCGGTGGTGAGGCGCGCATGCTTTTGGGCAGGGTCGTTTCTATAAAATAGGAGCCTTGGTTCTCTTTTTAAAATAGGCTCCAGTAAAGTAAAAACGCAATTTTTTTGTAGCTAAACTTCATTAAAAAATCAGAATCATAAGAACTTCTAAACCTGAAACGAAATATAAAAAAATTAAGTGAAAGAGAGGTGAAATTTGTCGTTTGGATTTGTCACTCCTCCGTTGTGGGAAAGAGGAAAACGAATGGTTTATGCGAAAAAGAAACGATTGTTGTAATTCTTTCAATGAAATAGTTTTCCAAATTAACTGATTAATACAAATTAGGGGTGGTTTGATAGCACCAGACTTATGTTCAGAAAGGAGAACTAGAGTCTAGGAAAAAAAACTCAAACGTATAATGAAGAAAGAAAAAGAAGTAACATATATTTTTTTTTATTTAAATGGGAAGTGAGTATTAGACTTAATTTTTTTTAGGCCCATAACTTTTGGAGGCCCGGCTTGGTTGAGCACCTTGCACTCCTCCAAGGTTGGGTCTGCTTCTGGGTATTTTTTGTGCATTTTGGTTATGTTCCACATGCCTTGTGCATGGAGCAACATGCAAGGCGCATCCTGGATCTGCTAACTGGGTGCAAGGTACCGACATCAGGTACAACATCTATGAATTTCACTTTTCTCATTTTTTGTGGTTAATCTTGTGAAACTAAAGAATATAGCTTTTAAGAATCTTAGATGTTAAGAGTTGAGGGTCTTTGCGTGAGATTTTTAGATTGGAAAACACGTTGTAAACATCTTGGAGAATGAAAATCTTGGAGTCTCTTGATCATAGGAAGATATTGGGAAATGAGTAGAAATTAGCTTGTTCAGGGAGAACTTGTTGAAGCTAATTTTTTGTAACTTATTTGTATCTATTTGTAAGAAACTCATTTATGGGAAGTTGCTCTTTTCTAAGATGTAGGTTATTCTTGGACCAAATTTTGATGTGTTTATTCCTCTACTCACTTTATCTTGTTGTTCTTGCTTTGATTGTGGATTTTCTTTATAACTTGTTTGCTAGATTGAATCTAGATCTAAGCATTGTTGCGTGAATTTGGTTATTAGTTGTCATTGTTATTTGCTTCACATACATGTTCTTGTTGGTTTTAACAAAAGGTCTGAATTCACAACAAAGATAAATGTTTAACTCCATATTTGGCCCGTTGCAATTTTTTTTAGTCAAATATGTTCAAAACTTTTAATTTTGTCACTTTCGTTAGTAATATTATGATTAGTTTATCCCTTCTTATTAAATCCAAAGAGACTTGAAATTCTAACCTTAATTGATTTTGATAAAAACCCACATATTTCAAGAACAATAAATCATCTGTCCTTATGCCTACTATGTCCATTGAGATTCCTGACCTCAATGATTGTCATTCAGCAACAAGATTTGGGCGCTCTCGCCTTGAAGAGAATCAGGTCACAATAGAGTATTATTTTAGGGTTGATTTTTTTTTTACTACCATTGACAAACAATTACAAGAGTTGAATAACAGGTTTAGTGAGCAAGCAATGGATTTGTTGACTTTAAGTTGTGCTTTGTCTCCTTGGGATAGTTACAAATCTTTTAACATTGATACTATATGTACTCTTGTTGAAAAGTATTATCCCATGGATTTCAGTGATCAAGAGAAGAGTAATTTGCAATTTCAACTCCGACACTTCCTTTTTTTATGCTCACCGATTGCCATGTTTGAAGAATTTATCAACTAGTCAAGAATTATGCTCATGTTTGGTTGCAACTGGACAAACCAAAGATTACTTCTTGATTGATAGATTGTTGCGCCTTGTTATGACTCTTCCGGTTTCTACTTCCACAACTGAAAGATCTTTTTCAGCAATGAAATTATCAAGTCTAAGTTGAGAAACAAGATGGGACATGGGTTTCTAGCAGACAACATGACTGTTTATATAGAAAGGGAGATTAGCGCATGTATTAGTTCCGAGTCAATTATTGATGATTTCAAGTCACTCGGGACGCATAAAGCATCACTATGAGTATTTGTCATGTAGTTTATTTTTTGATGAACGAAACTGAAATGGATCGTATTGTATATTATATGATTTATATATTATATATTAGTTTATTTTGATTGCGGCCACCCCATAATTTTTTGTCTGGCTCCGTCAATGTAGATGAACATAGCCATAATGAAAAATTCAAGAAAAAAAAAAATCATGATTAAAATTTGTATGAAATACAACTCCAATACTTGAATGGAGACAAAATCAAAGACAAGGGAGAGAGACTACGTCTAACGATATTATTCAAGAAAAGGCTAACCAGTGCCCTCTGAGCACTAGTTAAGGAAACTAGTTTTGTAAGAATTTTTTGAAACTTGTGTAATCCAATATTAAAAAATGTAAAAAAAATGTTATCTTTTATACAAAACTTACCTTTTATGTTTCTTTAACTAATGCCTTAAAGATACCGATTAACATCCAATAATTAAATACCACCTAACATCAACAATTACAAAGAAATAACAACCTATTGAAACTCATTGCAAACGCTCTAACTTGCAAACTTTCTTTTGAGAAAGTATTTTTTATTTAACTTTCTAGGTGTTGAAGAACAATTTATGTTGAGTGAATATTAAACACATTTTTTTATAATAGTTGTATCTATCAAATGAAGACGAATTCAACATGCAGGTTGGGTTGTGTCATTGTTAAAAAGTTGTGAAGTAAAGGTTTCAAGTTGAATATTTAAAAAATCCTTAAAAAAGTTATATGTATATATCATGTTAATAATAATAATTAGTATAAATCGGTGTATTCTTTTGTTCTCTTTGCTAAGATATATTCTTGCTTCCGGCCAAGTTTTCAGCAGAATTGTTTGATAAGTAGAGTTTTTTTATATATATTTTAACTGACTACTAATATGTTTTATACGGAGTTAATTAAGTAGACTTAAGAGAAGGCGTCAATTTTGACCAACAGGGCTGCTTCTATTTCAACAACAATGAATATTAAATTTGGTCACTAAAACACACAGAGAGTAGTAGATGGATTGAAGTTGGTGGCAATCCAAGTTAGTCCTATAAATATCAAACAAAGTATAGCTATTCATCACACACTCACTACTACTTTGGTAACGTATTCAAAACAAGAAAAAACAGACAAAAACATAAACACACTTGTTTTTTTACTAGTTATTTTTTTCCAATGGCAACTGAAAACAAAATCCTGATCCTAGGACCAACAGGAGCTATTGGAAGACACATAGTTTGGGCAAGTATTAAAGCAGGAAATCCAACATATGCTTTGGTTAGAAAAACACCTGGCAATGTTAACAAGCCAAAGCTTATTACAGCTGCTAATCCTGAAACCAAGGAAGAGCTTATTGATAATTACCAATCTTTAGGAGTTATTCTACTTGAAGTAAGTGATTTCAATATGTGAAATAATTTTATATTCTATATATTTATTAAATTGACCTAATCAATATGTCTTTGACTCTGCAGGGTGATATAAATGATCATGAAACTCTTGTTAAGGCAATCAAGCAAGTTGACATTGTGATCTGTGCTGCTGGTAGACTACTAATTGAGGATCAGGTCAAGATTATTAAAGCAATTAAAGAAGCTGGAAACGTTAAGGTGAACAAATTTGTCACTACACCAGTAAATAAGTTCAAATAAGTCAATTCATATAGAGTCTTAGTTAGTAATAACTCTTTGATGGTTAGATTTGTACTCGTTATATTGAATAGTGGTACTAAATTTCTTGTGTCGACAGAAATTTTTCCCATCTGAATTTGGGCTAGACGTGGACCGTCATGAGGCCGTTGAGCCAGTTAGACAAGTTTTTGAAGAAAAAGCAAGTATCCGAAGAGTAATTGAAGCCGAAGGAGTTCCTTACACTTACCTTTGTTGCCACGCCTTTACCGGTTACTTCTTACGTAACTTGGCTCAACTCGACACAACTGATCCTCCTCGGGACAAAGTTGTCATTCTTGGAGATGGAAATGTGAAAGGTAACAGACTTAGTCACAGAACAATTCAACAAACTAGTATTGAACAAAAGACACACAATTCAGTTGTTTCAATAATTATACCTTACTCATTTCAGGAGCATATGTAACTGAGGCTGATGTGGGAACTTTTACCATTAGAGCAGCAAATGATCCCAACACATTGAACAAAGCTGTCCATATTAGACTCCCCAAAAATTATTTGACCCAAAATGAGGTCATTGCCCTTTGGGAGAAAAAGATTGGGAAGACTCTTGAGAAAACTTATGTTTCAGAGGAACAAGTTCTCAAGGATATTCAAGGTCAGTAAAATAAACGCTTTATAAATATTGTTAAGAATTTTTACACCGGTAATCAATCATAGTTGATAAATCGTTAAAAATATTTGATTTTAATTATATCTATTTTAATGACCGCACAAATATCTGACGGTGTATCAAAATTAATCTCTTAGTGTTAAATTATGAGTGACATGTATGTCATTTTACAGCAATTTTGTAAAATTAATCATGAAATATGTTACTTGCTATGCAGAATCTTCATTCCCTCATAACTATTTGTTGGCATTGTACCATTCACAACAAATAAAAGGAGATGCAGTGTATGAGATTGATCCAGCCAAAGATATTGAAGCTTCTGAAGCCTATCCAGATGTGACATACACCACTGCTGATGAATATTTGAATCAATTTGTCTAACGAATGCTAAGGAAATGTTCAATAAGACAATGAATTTAAAAAAAAAAAAAAGTTTCACATCTGTGTATGTTTCTTGTGTTTGTTTAGTTTTGTTCTCAGTAATCCCTCCCAATTGATGTAATAATTTACAAAAATAATAAATATTATATTCTGTTCCACTGTTTGCACATCTTTGTCTCTTTGTTCAATATTTTACATCACTCTTCTATTTTTTGTGGCTTCTCATTTTATGCGTCACTGTGAAGGGCCGACTCAAAAATAATTAAACGCACGCCAAAATGGACTGAAAAATTCACTAATTAGACAAGTAGAAATATAATAAGAACTGAAATAATGACGAAAAAAAAATAAGAACTAAAAAAAATAGAAATATTAGGAATTCGGTTAGTCAAATTAGTCGCCATAATAGGCAATTTAGTCATTTTACAGTTTAACAATAGAAAAATTCCGTGAATATTTTCGGGTATAATGGAATCTATGATGTGGTGCCGGTGTGGGAATGTCACTTGCATTTTTTTTTTGTCAAGTAGCCAAGTGGCTGGAACTCACACATATTAAATATGAAGAAGTGTGGTGTTCGGGGTTCGAACTCCACCCCTGCATATATTCATGCAATGTCACATGCATTTTACTAACATAATGATATTATCTCATCTCATCTCATACTATCCAAAGGAAAAACTTATCCGAGGGTCTAAAATGAATGACATAGTATAAATTGAACATATTTTTGCCTATTACAAAATTTAGGGACTAAATGACCAATGAGGAAGGAGTGTTAGCAACACTCTCATTTTAATACTCACTCTTTTATTGGGTGAAATCAATGTGGATGTTACACTTTATAAATGTGAACTACATAAAGTGATGAGACTCACATGTGTTTCACCCAATAAAAAAGAAAGTGTTTGAGTGGATAATGTTGTTAAGACTCTTCTTACAATTTTAGAGAACAATTTTGTCATTTACTCTATTCTTATAAGTGTAAATAACCATAAAGTTACAAAAGAACGAGAGAGATATATTTAATCATCTATTTGTAATTTAAGGGGTTATTTTAAAATATCATAATATAGATAACTAAATTGATACCTACAACTTCATGTACCAAACCATATTCCTCATTTTACCATTTTAACTAAATGTGATACCATTACCAACCAATCGGGAAGTGATACATAGACCACCTTAGGTGACATGTACCACTTGTACACCCACACGCAATTGTGACATGTGTCCACGTGGTCTCCACACATAAAAAAAATCACCTTTTTTTGTCTCTCACACACTCTCACATATGGTGTGGTACATTGTGTGTATGGAGAAAAGGGTGCACATGAAACATTATCCCAACCAAAAATATACACCAATGCAAAGTTGCACCACATCATTACACAATATTAGACTATGAGGTATGGACAAAAGACAGTAAAATAAAAAGGTGAATTTAACTAAGCCTATTTATAAAAAGGTTTAAGTAGCAAAATAGAACGTTAATAACCATGTTTGTAGTTTCCTCAGCAAATGCTGGCACCCTGACAAAATGAGCCGAAATTCCCATGTAATCTACACTGTCCGAACCAAAAAGGAAAAGGACAATAACATATACATGAATGACCAAAAGACACATTTTTTTCATCAAACATTGTTGTCATTATTATCATCACCAATGCATCTCATTTAGAAACCATCGCATTTCTATTCTCAGAATCCTCTTTTTTATTCGGCATTGTCACATACTTACCTTTTTCCAAGGTTACAATATTGTTAACACTTCTCAGCTGCAACACCAGTTTCATTAGCTCATTTTGAGTGCAATCAATCTCAAAACCACTCTCTCTAATGGAGAAGACTCAACTGGATAACCTATTTCCTCTAACTCCAAGTGCCGTATTCTCTACAAAGAAGGGACGCAGTGGATATGAACCGTCAGACACAGAGACGGAGTGGCAAGAAACTCCACGTCATGAACGAGGAAGAAAGAACAACATGACTTTGAGTCCTGAAGAAACAAAAGCTTTGTCTCTAAGGAACAAAAGTCCTATGACACTCCACAAGAGACACCCTTCAAGGTTTGAATTTGAAGTCCCTTCATCGCCTACAATAACAGGTTCAGTTCTTAATCAACCAAGAAGAAGACATCTCAGCAAATCACCCTATAGGCCACACATAGCACGCGATAATCATTATCATGATGATGGCATTGATCATGATCATGATGATGACGATGCTTCGCTAACATACATAACAGGTGTGAACTCGCGTAGAAATACAAGTCCTTTACCAAGGCCTGACTTTGGAAGAACACTGTCTCCTTATAACAGAAACCGTGAGCAAAGAACACCTTATAATGAAAATAGGAAAGCAAGTTCAGGGATTCTAGAAATGGATAGAATGAGCACAAAATCAAACTACAAGAGAGCAGTGACTGCACCAAGATTGAGCGACCAACAACAAACAATGCAGAACACTGCAAGAACTCTGAAACAAAGGGAAAAATCTCCTTTCAAAACAGGTTTAGTTAAAGAAAGAGAAATCAATGAAATGATAGCAGAGGTAAAACTATCAAAAAACCCTACAGATGATTATTCATCAGCATTAGAAAGTACAGACTCAATTCAACCAGGTGATCTTTTCTTTTCTCGCGAATGCAATGCCTTGCAAGCGAAGAATTCTTCAATGCCAAAAAAAGTTCAACAATACGGGTATTTTAGCCCTAGACCAGTGATCACCACCATTAATCCCATTACCAACCCATCTGAAAGTGGTAAACACGGTATGAATATGAATATGCCAAGAAACTATTCAAGTAATGTGTTGTTGTCTCGAACAACGGTGGCCACATCAATAAGAAAGGGAAGTGGAACTGGCAAGCCTAGTGCCAACTCTAGTGTGAAAAGTGATGCTAGTACAAAGACAACCGAAAGCATGAGGAAATTCACATCCAACAGAAAAAAGAACCAGAAAGATGCATGGTTTGCTTGTATGATGAGAACAGGAAACTGTAGGATTTCAAGAAAATCGCCTGAACGCAGA
The DNA here is from genome assembly GCF_051527215.1 of Medicago sativa. Classification (NCBI taxonomy): domain Eukaryota; kingdom Viridiplantae; phylum Streptophyta; class Magnoliopsida; order Fabales; family Fabaceae; genus Medicago; species Medicago sativa. The sequence continues at coordinate 11,451,762 of NC_140753.1, forward strand.
CCCATTGATGAAGCTTCATTGATCGAGAGGGCAATAATTGTGGAAAGCATTCCACAATTATGGGCAGATAAACATAAACCAGCTTCACTGGATGGCTTCATTTGCAACAAACAAGAAGCTCAACTACTCAAGGAATTAGTATGTTTGTGTGTTATGCAAAGTTTTCTCAAATTTAAGGCAAATTTATTATTAACTGTAAATTTTTAACTCGGTGTACCTTGTTTTTCAGGTGTCACAGGGCTCTTGTCCTCACATTTTACTCAAAGGACCCTCTGGTTCTGGGAAAAGAGACCTAGCAATGGCTTTTCTTAGAGAAATATATGGTGATGCATGTTGTAATGTATGTCTCTTCTCATAATTTTCCTTCTACTTATGATCTGGATTCCTATGCTAACCTTATCAAACCCTTTTGCAGCTGTCGCATGATTTACGACATTTCCCTATTCAGGTAGAGATTTCCTATTTTCTTATAGGTTTTATTTAGTTAAAAATAAAAAAATAAAAAAATTATTTAGCATCAATTCAAAAAAGTTGCATCTCCAATCCATTGCCAAAATATTATAGTATTTGTTTTATTACAATGATAGGACAAAAGGACCATGAAAGTATCGGTTCCAATAACGTCCAGTTCTCATCATATGGAGGTCAATGTAAATTCAGAACCAAATGCTAAATATGCTTTGATGGGATTAATCAAAGAAATTAGCAATATATATGCAATTACCCCTGAAGTAAGTAATATGAATTTCAAGTCAGATTATAAAGGTTAGTTGTCTAAAATTCTAAATGCATGTTTAAATTTTTAAACAGATTTATCCTTTCATGTGAGCCTGGCTAATGTGGTTGGATTCCCTTTATTTCAGTAATCATTATTTACGATGTCGACAAAGCTGCAGAGAACATCCAACACTTGATCAAATGGATCATAGACCGTTATTCAGATATATGCAAATTAGTTCTCTGCTGCGAAGATGATGAAAACATTATTGCACAAGTGAAAAACCGGTTCAAAGTTATCAATGTTGATGCTCCTCAAACTCATGAAGTAAGCATAAAACTATTTAGAAACAGGCGGTATGCTGACATTTATAATTATTATATGATGATATACAATTTGTTATATTTCACTTTGAAGTAAGATTTATAACCTGATTATTTTACTTTTGCATTGTTTGCAACATTTCAGATAATGAATTTATTTACAATTCTATATGTACTTCTTTTCTTTACCATTGTGTTTTACAAACCTTTTTTGAGTTGTCTTATGTTCCAGGTTGGAAAAGATCAAGATATTCTTCTATTGATATCAAACCATCTTATAACTTTTAATAAATAATTAACTGCAGCCAGAGTTAAAAAAAAAAAAAAAAAGTAATTAACTCACATGAACCCTCAACTCTACAGATTATTGAGGTTCTTACTCAGATAGCAAATAAAGAGCAAATGGATCTATCCATGAATTTTGCTATGAAGATTGCCACAAAATCTAAGCAGAACCTCAGGGAAGCAATCTTAGCCCTTGAAGCATGCAGAGCACACAAGTAAGAATTCCGAACAAGAAAAATATTAGTGCAAAAAAAAAAGTAAAATATTTATTTTGACATGTCTATAAATAAAGACTAATTGGTGCACCATGATTGGCAGCTATCCATTTTCAGAAGAACAACCGATTCCAGTCGGATGGGAGAAGATTGTAATAGAAGTTGCTACAGAGATCCTAACGGATCCATCATTTTCACGGCAAGAAAATTCACTACCTATGTTATTTTCTCTAATACAAAAAAGATAAATAGAAGCTAAATATCATCATATCATATTACTGGTGTTCTTCTAGAACTGACTTATTTCCAGACTGATATAATAAGCAGCAATATTTTGTATCTTGAAAGCTGTCAACATGATTATGGTTGAATTTTTCACTATAATTGTTCTTGTGGTTTTATCAGCTTACTCTCAATACGAGGGAAATTTCAAATGCTTCTCCTGGATTTTGTCCACCCCAGATTGATTCTCCTGGTAATGAATCAATGCCTGTTTCAAAAGAAGCCATGAAGAGTTTATTCAATTTATCAACCACTATTTTCTAATGGTATTTTGTTCAAACATTCAGAAACTTGTGGAGCAGCTCATAAGAAGAATTGAGGCTGGCTTAAAAAGGGAGCTCTACTACTGGCATGCTTATTATGTGAGTAATGACTTCCCCTTCTATAACTTGTCTTAAGGTGGTGATGGTAAGTTATAAAAGAGGACTTTTTCTAGTAAATTAGTAACCAAATACTCTATGATTAACAGGACAGAAGACTCCCACCAGGAACAACAGCTTTACTAAAACTAGAAGGTAATTTTACACGCCAAACATTAAATAACTGCTTTTAAACTAACCATATAGACTAGTTAGAAAGAGTAAACATGAGGATTGGGGAAAACAGCTATTGAACTGTATCCTAATAATCTGCTGCTTTTGACAAAATATTGACTAATATATGCTTTCGTATACAGAATTTGTAGCCAAGTTCATGAGCATATACAGAAGAAGCTCAGGCAGTAGGCAATATGTGTAGATTAACATGGATGTCCCTATCCTCAGAGAGTTAATAATGTCCATATCATGTGAGCAACACCGATTAATTATTCAGAGGAACATGATTCCATATCCTCTATCAAAAGGAAAATATTTTAGTAGAAATGGTCAGAAAGAAAAGTACTGAAATCAGTTTCTTCTTCTCATTGTGAACAATAATCTATCTTTTTTTCGCATCACAGGCTAATCAATTACCTACTAGTGTAGGTAATATATGTAAGTTGCATCAGGCATCTTCATTTGTAAAATGCATGCACATAATATTTAATAAGAATTCAAATATCAACTTTAAATTCCAATGAGGTGTGTTAAGAAGACTCTAGACAAAGAAAAAAGCACAAGCTAGTGTTTACTTATAGGTACATGTACAGGAGTTTGAAACAAGTCTATTAGTAAGAAGTATCCAAATTGTTCTCACCAAGAGGCCAGCAAAACAAACCTAGACTTTGACAAATGTGGGAGCTACCAGACAAGTAAATTGATATTCAAAATTAGAGGTCCGTACTTTGGGTGGCGTGGCATATCACCAGTTTTTTTTCTCTCTAAATTTCAGGAAGCAAGGCTTTGATTTCAATTAAATGATCAATGACCAGCAATCATACAGCATTTTTTTAACACGAGCCCAAGCACTCGTAGAAGAACATCAAATAACATATACACAAACAATATTTGGCTTTTCTACCAGCATCAATATTGCAGAATAATTAATGTCAGGCTGGTAAAGCAGAGATTCTTCACCCATGGTAATCAGTGATCACCCCTCATTTGGCTGTCATAACCCAACTTTCAGGCCTAAAGCGAAATTTGAATTTGTGATTTTTCAAAAACTAACAACGACCAAATTAGAGGTCTTTTACGTCTTATTAGTTTTTACAGTATTGAACAATACAAAAACCAATGTAGTTATATGATTGATTAATTTTTTACTCAATTAATTAGTAGCTAATGTAGTGAGTGAAATTAATACGATGTCGCATAAAAAATTTAATATTAATAAAATTAATTCCATTAGTTAAATAAAAAAACGAGGTCTATAAAAAATTGAGGTCTAAAGCAGCTGCTTTGTTTGCAAAGCCTTGGGCCGATTCTACATGTAAGAAGCAAGAAGTCAATTGAATCATATAGATATTTATGCTACGTGCACAGACTCTTACATTTGCCTTTAAAAATGCACCAGAAGCTCCATTTGCCTTTAAGGACATATTTGTTTGTTGGGAAAACTAATACTTATCTCTATTGTGAAGTTCTTATAAGCTTTATACTAAATCAAAATCATTCTACAAGCGATTCAAGATGCACACAAGCTTTTTTTACATGATGCCAGCTAATGCTTATCTCAGGCTGTGAACTACCTACAAGCTAGAAGTTAATTCCAAGCGGTACAACAAATGATTAAAGAAGCAAAGCGCACACACGTACAGACACTTTTTCACATAGTATCATTAAGTGTGAGACTAGACACACAATCGTATCAGTATACATGTACAATTTATTTCTTTATCCAAGAGACTTGTAATTTATCCACTGATAATTAGTTATAGCCAAAGAGACATTGGGAAACAGAAATAGAGAAGGAAACGAAAAAAAACAAACCAATTATATCTGTATTTCTCTAAGAGGTAGACTTGAGCAATCTATGTAGTCAACTTTTGCCGAAGGTGAATTTTGAAGCAAGAAGTCCACTATTCCATCAGGTATGAGTGAAGATGGTATCAATCCATCTCTAAATGCTTTTCGTAACTTAGCAGCTTCTTTCTTTGACTTGACTTTCTGTAGCATGGCATCCCTCATTACCTTGAGAAATACAGGCAAAAATGGTTCCATTTTAACTCTCAATGACTTCAAGTCACCCAATGCAGGGAGGTCAGTCTTCAACAGATCATGAGTTAAGTAGAGAACCTAAGCAATGATTAATTTTTAACAAAATTAGAAATGAATAAAAAGGCGTCTTAAGAAGAAAGTAAAAATAGCCTCACAAGATGGTAAGTTAAAGTACCTGAAGAGTAGTTGAAGAGACCGTCAATGATTTTATATTAGGAAGCTCTTGCAGCCAGCTTAATAGAAACAGAGGAGGATCTACTTTGTTTACCGCAATATCTACATGTTTAAGAGAAGAAACATCGCTCCCGGAGAGTTTCTGAGGACTACCGACAAAAGCAAACGAACAAAGACTAGGAGTACATAGCTCAATTGAGTCTAATCTTCGAAAATGAGTATAAATAGCTAAGTTCATAAGCGTAGCACTTGATATGCAAAGCGTTCCTGCACCACTCAAGGTACAATTGGTAATGATCAAACTATTCAACTTGTTAAAAGTCGAAAATGGCTCAGCACCATCATTATCACCAACGCAAAATCCAAAACTCTCTAGTTGCAAGCTAGTTAGTGCCGGCAAATTGAAAGATTTTGGAAACAATGTTTCATGACCACCATTAGGGTAAGTAGAAAGCTTAAGATGTGTTAAAGTATGACATGAAAACATCGCCGGTGGAATGTGTGCAAGTACAGTATAGAAACAAAGTCCTAAAAGTTGGACATTGTGTGAAATAGCATAATTCACAATCCTTTTGAGTAATCGCGACTCTAAACGAGCAGCATCGCGCTTAAACTCAAGAGCCTGAAGTGTGATAGAGGAATTGCGAAGAGATAAAACCTTAGACACGAATTTGGTGAAATTCTTGTAAAGTCGAAAATCTGTAGAATGGAATCTAAGAGTGGGAAGAAGCTTCCAGAGATTCTTCCACCTGGTAGACAGAATGCAAGTTTGAACGGCGTGTTTGGCGTTCAAAAAGGAGAGAATGTGAAAGATAATGCATTCGGGTAAGTCGCTGAGCGTGTCTTTAGTTTCAATCTCGCTGAGTTTCGCTTTCTTTGGTATTTGAGTATCGGAATTTGACATTGTGATTAAGGACCTAAGCATGAAACAGAAACAAAATGGGATTATTTTCTGCAAGCGAAAGCGATTCTACGGTGAGTTTTCGAACAGATCAAATCAACGGAAAAACATGGAAAATGATAAGAAATACCTCGCGCGAATCTTGAGACTCAAAAAGTGGAAATGTACGGTGGTTATTGCTCGTTGAAATCCATAACAAATAAAGTGTGAGTGTTCAATACGGTGGAAGTGACGGTGGCGAGTGGTAAGGGTAGTACTAGTACTAGTAGAAGGGAAAGGTTTATGCGCTAACTCTGTCTTATCACATTGTCTTAGCACAAAGTGATATTTTTTTTTTGTTTTAGGTAATAGTCGAACTTAGATATAATGGTTTTCTCGGTTAATTAAGTAAATGATCCCTATAAATATTCAGAATTTTGTTTTTAGTCCCTACAAAATAAAATCACACTTTTTAGTCCCTATAAAATTTTTCATCAACATTTTTAGTCCCTATAAAATTTTTAAACAGCATTTTTAGTCCTTATAAAATTTTTCCATCAGTATTTTTAGTCCCTTAAATGCTTAAGAAAAATGTCACAGGGACTAAAAAGTGTGATTTTATTTTGTAGGGACTAAAAACAAAACTGTGAATATTTATAGGGACTAAAAACTTAATTAACCCTAGTTTTTTATCATATAAAAAATTTAAAATAGTTCATGAGTGTGTACTTCAATAGTCAAAATAATATCTGATGTTGTCATATTAGTCATTTAATATACTTATTATAATACCAGTCCTTCTAAATACTTATTTATTGTCATTTTGGTCCTAATATGAAAAGAGTTATTGTGAACATTGAGAGATTATTTTCACTAAAAAAAAACAGATTATTTTAACGTCGTCAGCTATTTTGACTAACAGAGTGCACAATCAAAGAATATTTTAACGTCATGGATTATTTTAGCCCGAAAATATCTGAAAGTTGTCTATATCTATATTGTTCATTAAAAAGACAATTTATATTATTTTTTTTGTCAATATCATCACCAACTAGGAGAAATCCTAAGCACTATTACCTATAAATATGTTGAAGGTCAAATTTGGTATGAGGTATTTGAGACACAATACTTGACAAGGGCAAACCAATGACCGGTTCTTTAGACAAACTACAAGGTTGGTGGAAAGACAAAGTAAAATTAAACAAAAACGGTGCACCTGCAATTGCAAATTATAAAGAATAAAGAGGAATTTCAACAATGAATGACATGTTGAATGGTGAACCAGTAACACCTTACTCATTGAATGAACTACCTGACACAACATTAAGTTCACTTTTATCATCATGAATGCAACACTGTGATCCACCACAAAGGAGATATCCTTAGAAAGAGGCATTCCTCCACCATGGTAGCCATTAGGAAAATAATCGTGGTGAAATGAAATGGAATTTAGCAAAGATCTCGTCCCACCACCTTACAGAAAGCCACATGATTTGAAGAAATGTTTGGAAAGTTTCTGTTTTGACGGATGTTATCAAACATAGGTCTCCTAATATTCAGAAAATTAGGAATATTGTTAGACATTCAAGAGTTTGCAAGATAAACTCACCACCAAGGAAACAACTATTTGGATTGTTGTTATTAATTATGAGGAAAGAATTGCTAGAAGAATTACTAGAAAAAAACAAATCAGGATACACTCTTTTAGCAATTCTTTCCTTATAATTAATAACAACAACAACCTGAATAGCTGTTTCTTTAGTAGTGAGTTTATCTTACAAACTCCTTGAATGTCTAACAATATTCCTAATTTTCTGAATATCAAGAGACATGTGTTTGATAACAGTTGTCAAAATGTAAACTTTTCAAACTCTTTCTTCAAATCATGTGGATTTTTATAAGGTAGTGCGCCAAGATCTTGGCTAAATTTAATTTCATTCCACCATGATTTTTTTTCCGATGGCTGTAACACCCCGTTTTCCCAACGTAAAAATTTCATAATTAAAAATCAGAGTAATTCAACTTTAACGGAATGCTACACTTCTTAAAAATTCATAAACTGAATAAATAGCAATTTATTCTTCAAAATCATTTAACATAAGTAATTCAAAACTTCGCAGCGGAATTAGTTCATTCAACATAAAAAGTCTTTGGCACGCAGGCCTCATCATAAAAATCTCAAGTCTTGTTCAACATTTATTCATAAAAATCCATAAGTAATACGTAAGGAATAGAAATAAAAGACATAATCCCATCCTGTTACGTATCAGAGCACCTAAGACACACTTGTGAGGAGTCCACTCACGACCGCAACTAATCCTGGTTACCTGCAAGTTACTCATACGAAGAGCAACATTTCCAAGCAGAGGGGTGAGATTTCTCAAACAATAATATTAAGCATATAAATCATATAAAGTACATTCAACAACTTAAACATCTTATAATTCATTAATCATATCTAACAATTTAAACTTCCTTAACTAGTGTCATTAATTTTCTTATATTGGTCGTAAAACTATCTTAATACTAATCATAAACATCTTCATATATTATCAATTACTAATCTTAACATCATCATATAACATCAAATAATAGTCTCCAACAATCATCACATAACATCAATATTAATCACAAACGTCACCACATTTCCTCAAACATTATTTATAAGCATCAACACCTAATATCAAATATAATCACAAGCATCATCATGTAATTTCACATAAGTATTATTATCAAAACATAGCATTACCGAAAACAACTTCATAATCAAATTCGTAATCAACTTCATATATCAACATAATTATAACTCACGTAACATCTTAACATAAATCATTCGTCTTCATTCATCATAACACTTCATTAATAACTTATCAACTTGACATCTTAACAACTTGACAACTTGACATCTCAACATCTTAACAACTTCGATTCGACTATGCAACTTCTACTTCTCAAATCATCTTAGACATCTTCATTATGCATGTGGTACCACCAGGGCATTAAGACCTCTTCTCTAAGGTCATAAAGGACCTGTCGGGCATTAAGCCCCCATCTCTAAGGTCATAAAGGACCTGTCGGACATTAAGCCCCTATCTCTGACTATGCAACGACACAACTCTAATGCAACGACATAACTTTCGTACAACTTAGACAACTTCATGAACATCTATGACATCCTAACATCTTGACAACATAACATCTTAACAACTTGATGACTTCATAACGACTCGACGACTTAACAACTCTTATCATCTTAACGTCTTAACATCTTAACATCTTAGCATCTTGACAACATATGGATCACATAAATAATTCTTGCATTATCATAATATAACAATATCAAATGATAATAAACAACATCTTAAAACATCATATTCATCAATCATAAACAACTTCATATAACATCGTATTTAAACATCAACAATAATTCACTATGTATCTTTGTAAAAACATAATAAATTATCCACAACATATTTTCATGTCAAACCAAAGCTACTGGAAAGATATCACAAATATCAACAACTTTCATGTTTACAACAAGGATCAATTCAAAACAAAAACATATGGACAAAACGCAAAAACATGAAACAGAGAATGTTGTCACCGTACAATTTCGCTAAGACCTCCCTGTAGTATTTTCATCATAACTCAAAGATCAAACATCATTTTCACGTCAAACCAAAGCCACTAGAAAGCTAACAAAATTATCTAAAACTTTCATGTTTACTCCTAAGACCAATTTTGTACCGATCAATACCAGTTTTCATTTTAAATTCGAAAAAGTTGTGCTGAAAGTCCATAAAAATTCACTGTGACCTACTTGCAGTAATTTGACCATAACTCAAGTTCTATAAATCGTTTTGACGTGAGACCAACGACATTAGAAAGCTAACATCCATACCTACAACTTTCGTGTTTACACCTAAGACCAATTTCGCACCGATCAATACCAGTTTTAATATCAAAATTCGGGCAGAATGCAGATTTTCTTCAAGTTTCACCTAATCTCATGGTGCTAACATCAAAACTGATTCTAATTATCATCCTAATGATTATCTAAGGTTTGTACACAATTTCTACATCAATTCAACAAGTTTTCATCATCTAATCATCAAATCTCTCTCAAAACCCTAATTCTCAAATTCTCACAAACTCTCCCCAACTTGTTAGATGTAATCTAATGATTTAACAACTTAATATTAATGCAATATAGTCTCACCCTCACCTTAGATTAATTCCTGAATCAGCAGCAGCGTTCTTCTTTCCTAAGGTCTTCTCCTCTTCTCTTGACTTTTCTCTTCTCTTCTCTTCTTTCTTGTTCTCCTCTTTTCCAAAAAGCGGTTTTTGGTAAACTCTTTTTAACCTAAGCTTCTCTATTTATAATACTAAAATATTCTTCCCAAATCTATTTAGGCCCAACAACTTATTCTTCTCTGTATTCTAACCTCCAATTTTACTCACACTAATAATCCTCATATTCTAATAAATAATATTTCTCTACTAAATATATAATAATACACCAAATAACAAATATATATCTATAACAATTAACAAATATATTATGCTAGTAAATACCAACATATAACATAACAAAATATCGCTCAACAAAATATATTAACTAAATTATAAGAAGACATCTAATCTCAACAAATCATATATCCCTCATATACATCATATAAATATATAAATATATTCTAAAACTAATTAAAATAATTAAATAAAAAGGAGGGTGTTACAATGGCCACCATGGTGGATGCCTCTTTCTATAGGATATCTCCTTTGGGGAGGATCACAATGCTTCATTTATGATGAAAAATTTAACCTAATGTTGTCTCAAGTAATTAATTCAATAAATAAGGTGTTACTGGTTTCTCCATTTAGCATGTCATTCATTGTTTTTTTTTTTGAGGGAGCATGTCATTCATTGTTGAAATTACTCTTTATTCTTCATATTTTATATTGCAACTGGGCCATTTTTGTCAAATTTCACTTTGTCTTTCCAGCAACCTCGTAGATTGTTTGAAGAACCAGTGATTGGTTTTCCCTAGTCAAATAATGTGTCTAAAAAATCTCACACCAAACTTGTTCAACAACATAATTAAAACTAACAATATTTATGATTTCTCCTAGTTGGTGATGATATTGGAAAAAATATAAATTGATTTACGAAAAAAAATTGTATCATTTATTGCCCATAAAAGTACCAATGTCATCAGTGCCACGTAACTTCCTAGCGCAACGAGAGTAGCAAATGTTCTATAGTTTTCCTCCATCTTCATCTCTTACAGTAGCTTAAACAACTTCCCTCCATTCCCATATTTCACATAAGTCAATATAACAATGATAAACATATAAATGACTCAAGCCTATCTAAGTTTTATAAATGAACATATACCTTTATTTGTTGGAAATGTGGAATGCCCACTCGATAAGCACATACACAACATTAACACTACACGTTGAGTCCTATAAAGTAAGTCATACTTGCAATTAAATAACAATGAAAGCAGTTAATGGAAAAGTAAAAAAGATTAAAAAAGACATTTTGGATAAACAATTTAAATTTCGTCCCTCCTAATTTTGGGTATTTTGCATGATAGTTTAGTGCGAAAAACTATGAGATTAAGGTATCAGACTATAAATGGCTCAAATGAAAATTAACAAAAATAAATCACAAGGATGAACTTGCAACACTCTACCAACTTTGAATTGGCACAAAATTTGCATTCAAAAATTAAGAATCATGTCATAAATCACCTTAACAACGGTTATATGGATGGCAATTGGTATATGTGGGTATGGATAGTAGATACATGAGTTTGTTTCGTTGGATGCATATGATATCTATTAAACTAGCCGCCTCGTAATCGTGATGGATTTTATCTGCGGGATGTCGCACTTAAAGATCAAACTCTACTTGTTGATATTATCAAATGTGTAGAAGATTAGAAAAGAAGATATGAAATTGTGGTGAATTACCCTATTTTAGACTATTTTTATATTTTTCATTTTATGAATTCCACGTAATCGTATCCTATCACACGTTGCCACATCATAAAAAATTTGTCACATCAATTCATTTTAAATCCATAAAGAACTTTTCATTTTATGAATTCCACATACTCATATCCTATCACACGTTGCCACATCATCAAAAATTTGTCACATCGGTTTTTATTTTAAAATCCATAAAAACTAAAAGTTACGGTTATGAAAAATGACTCTTTGTGGTCTCTACATAATTTCAGGTAATGATATAGTCCTTTAACTTTCTCCACGTCATCTTGCTCATTTTTATCCTTTTGCAGATGAATTTTCAAGCTTTAGACATATGATTTTATTTTCTATTGAAGAAGAAGAAGAAGGTGGAGGACGTGACATCTAATTTTCTTTCGGCCATCTACACACCAAGTAAAACCCACCCAAATTGAACTAAAATTACTCGTCCAAACCCAAGAAAATGATATGTTGGACCCATTGTACCCGAATAGATGGCATTAGGGCTGACCGGTTCAATCAGTTATAGTCGGTTTGTCCGATAATGTCCAATTCTAATAATTAATACCGACCAGCTAGTTTAAAAAAGAATTTGTATACCTCAAACCCAAAAATATAAATAATACATCATTTGTTTTTCTAAGTGTCGTTTTAGAATAGTAACATGAAATTAGATAACTGAATTTTCGGAAGTTTTTTGTTCTAATAACTAATTAACTACTTCTATAATGAATAAATAAATAAATAGAAGGTGATTAACTCACATCACATGAACCTTAACTTTCCAAGTTATTGATGTTTAGCAAATAAAGAGGAAATTGCTTTATCCATGATTGGCACAAAATCAAAGCCGAACCTCAGGGAAGCTATCTTGGCTCTTGAAGCATGCAAAGCACACAAATATGTAACAAGTAAAACATGCAAGACACACCAACCATATTAACACGAGGTTTAATCTAACCATATAGACAAATTAGCAAAAATAACACAAGGTTTAAGCAACAAAGATCTTGAATTTGTATACTCTTGTATACAGAATTTGTGGCCAAGTGACATGGATGTCATGTCACTATAGAATGAATTCCTACTCAGACAGTTAAGAATGTTGTTATCATGTGTGAAACACCAATTATGATTATGTGGAATAACATGATTCCATACCCCCTATCAAAAGTACTGAAATCAATTTCTAGTCTATAATTTTTTCGCACTGCGAGCTCATAATACAAGCAATAATCTATAGAATGCATTAGACATCATCATCTGTAGAATGCATGCACCATTGAACCTTAAATATTATAAGTTCAAGTGGGGGCTAGCAACTTGAACTCAGAATGAGCTCAGTACCACAGTGCAAGCACTTGGAGTCGCATAAATAACATTATATGTAAGTAGTATGAACAGCAATAAAGAATAGAATATTGTAAGTTCGGTTGTGTAATTGTTTCAACAAGCAAGCACTTGTTGAGGTTTAATTTTTTTACGATTATCATACAAATGACTGAAATTTTTAAATAACTACGCATGAAATAAAATGAATTTAAGCACCATTGTACCTTAAATATCTCATAACTTCCCTCTTCAAACTTCTCCATGAAGTTGAGACTAGTCACTAGACGCAATCATGTCAATACATGTAAAATTGTTTTCTTTACCCAAGAGGCTTGTAATTTATCCACTAATAATTAGTTATAACCAAAGAGGCATCAGGAAAAAAAGTAGGAAACAAAAAAACAAACCAATTATAAATGCTTTTTTCTAAGAGGTTGCCTTAAACAGACTATGTAGTCAACTTTTGCCGAGGCTGAATTTTGACGCAAGAAGTCCAATATTCCTTCAGGTATGGGTGAAGATGGTTCCGATCCTCGTTCAAATTCTCTTCGTATTTGAGCAGCTTCCTTCTTTGAATTGACTGTCTGTAACATTACATGGCTCAGTGTCATGCGAAATTCATACGATAGTGGTTCCATTTTCACTTTCAATGACTTCAAGTTACCCAATGAAGGTGGGTTTTTCTTCAACAGGTCAGGAATTAAGTAAAGAACCTAAGCAATGAGGGTTGCAAGTCAATCAATATTTTTATAAAATATAGAAATAAATAAAAAGAAATCTTAAGAAGAAAGTAAAAAATAGCCTCAAAACATGGTACCTGAAGAGTAGTTGTAGAGACAGTCAATGATTTTATATTAGTAAACTCTAATAGCCAATTGAATAGAATCAAAGGAGGCTCTTCTTGATATGGAATTACCTCTGCATAAATCTCTACATGTTCAAGAGAAGAAATGTTGCTCCTAAGAGTTTTTGAGAAGGATTACCGTTAAAAGCGAAAGTACAAAGACTTGGAGTACATAGCTCAATTGTGTAAAATCTGTAAAACTCGTTATACAAAGTTAAATTAACAAGTGTCGCATTTGATATGCAAAGGGTTCCTTCACCACTCAGGTAACAATTAGAAATGAGCAAACTATTCAACTAATTAAAAGTAGAAAATGGATCGGCACGATCATTATCACCAACGCAAAATACAAAATGTTGTAGTTGCAAGCTAATTAGTGCAGGCAAATTGAAAGAATTTGGAAACATAGTTTCAGGACCTTTACGAGGGTAGGTACAAAGCTTCAGATGTGTTAAAGACTGACATGAAAACATCGTAGGTGGAATCTGTGAAATTTTAGTATAGGAACAAAGTCCTAACTGCTGGACATTGTGTGAAATAGCATAATTCACAATGTTTTTGAGTAAGCGAGGATCTATTTGACCGCCATCACGCTTATATTCAAGAGCCTGAAGTGTGACAGAGGAATTACGAAGAGATAAAACCTTAAAGATGAAGTTCATAAATTTCTTGTAAAATTGAAAATCTGCGAAATTGAATATAAGAACAGGAAGAAGTTTCCAGAGATTCCTCCATCTGGATGAAAGTACGCAAGTTTGAACTGCGTATTTGGCATTCAAAAAGGAGAGCATGTGAATGATAACGCTTTCGGGTAAGTCACTGAGTCTGTCTTCTTTAGTTTCAATCTCACTGAGTTTTAGTTTCTTCGTCGTTGTCATTCTGATAAGTACCTAATCAGGAAGAAAAATAAAACAATTATTTTCTGCAATAGAAGTGATTGAGCAATTCTACAGCGAGTTCTCGAACATAGCAAAGCAATCAGGTTAAGGTGGAAAGTGGATTGATTAAGGAAATATGGAAAGTAAAATTCAAGTGAGATATAAATAAGAGATACCTTGCTAGTTGGAATGAATATGGAACGGTGGAAGGAGGTAAGGAATGGAGACGATGGATTGCAGTAGTTAATTTTAGGGTTTATGCTTTAGGTTTTGAGAGCAGAGAAAACTTGTTGTGCTATATGTAACAGGAAAAGATAGGGTTAATTACATAAATAGTCTCTCTAAATATATGGAACTTCCTTTTTAATCCCTACAAATCGCCCATCAGTTCGTTAAAGCTGCCGCCACGCCTTCCCTTCAAGTGGTCACGCCCTTCACTTGTTCAGTGTTCAGTTTGCAGGTCCCTCTACTTCCGGCTCTGTTTCTGCACTCCGCTACGTCACTACTTCCTTCACCTTTTGGCACAAACAGGTTTTATTTTTGTCCCTCTAACTCCAATAAAAGTTTAGGTTAGTTGGGCTCTCATCAGCTGTTAGGACAAGACAGACCTTAAGGCTCAGTGGAGAGGTACTTAAGATCAATTATCAAAGAGTTCTCGCACTTGGAGTGGAGTTGAATCATGACGTTGTTGAACCTGTGAGTCAACTCCTTACAATCGACCCTATTGTCTTTGGAAAATTAAGCAATGGTGGAGGATATAATAAGCACTTTACCAGACGATATTCTCGCCACATTCTCTCTTTTCTCCAAACCAAACAGGCAGTTGCCACAAGCATTCTTTCCCAATAGATGGAAACATCTCTGGCATTCCGTTTCCACTTTATACTTCAACACTCAAGTAACAGACCAAAACTCCAACTATGACTTTAACAACTTCGTAGTTCGTATACTCCTATCCTCTATGTTACCAAGCGTCCGAAATTTAACATAAACCTATGGCATATATTGGGACAGTAACAGCATAATTCAATGACATAATGAAAAGTTGGTTGGTAGTTTGTTATTTGAAACCAATATGTTCACCACACCCAAAAAAAAAAATCATCCTTACCGTTCATTAGGTACTTTTATGCTAAAATATGCATAGCATTTTATGTAATAGGGAGTTCATGACGTATTTCACATAGTTATTGCCCATTGAAGTTCCTTCCATTCATACAAACAAAAATCAAATCCCATTTGACAGAAGAAGTGTGAGATGAGAGATGTGAGATTTTAGTGATAAGGGTGAACAACATTTCAAACTGAAAATTGATAGATTACTCAATACTGAAGATTGATTTTTTTTTTTTTTTGGAGAGGAATACTGAAGATTGATACAATGCTTTCATTAAAGCTGATTATTCAAAACTGCACATTGATATTTAATAGGTACAATTTGTCCAACAATATAATTAGGCACCGGTGAATGAATTTTAGAATTCAACTCTATTCAATGTTGACTGTTGAGTATTTTTCTTTCATAAATGAGTTTTACAATTCACTCTTTTATATCACATATCTTATTCCTCATCTTTAAAACAGTGTGGATTAAAAATCATGTAAACACAACTCAATAGCTCCAAGAACAATAATATGCAAGTGTCGGGATTCAAATATCTGACTTTCGGATCCACTTTTCCACATTTAAAATTGTGAGTCCAACCACTTTTAAAAAAAAAAACAGTAGATTAGCACACAAAAAACAATTGATTAGCTAGCTACATTCAAAATGCAAACCAGGTGAATTAATAATTTTGAAACTTTATCATGTGGAATGATGTGTTTATATTTCTACTTTTCTATATAATTTGATTAATCAAGTGATCGTTGGCAAAATATATATGAAGGACACATCTCTTTTTGTGTCATTTTGGTTAATCACGTTATCATGAGTAGCCAATATGCTTATTGACTTTTGGATGAATGAATGCTTCCTATCACTCTAATAAGTACTCCCTCCGTCTCAAAATTATTGTCTCTTTAGCATTTTTTCTTTTTCTCAAAATAATTGTCACTTTACAATATTAATGCAGTATTTATTATTTTTTCCACTATTATACCCTTATTTATTGAATTTCATTCAACTTTACTACTACACTAACTACAATTAATAAGGATATTTTAGTAAATACTACTAATTTTACCATTAAAATCAACAAAATTAATCATTTCCTTAATAATCGTGCACAAACCTTAAACGACCAATATTATGAGACGGATGGAGTAAAAGTTGAGGACACGTGACGTGCATAATGGAGAAAGAAAGAAGCAATACACTTTCATTTTTGAAACGGAAGAAAAAACCAAAATAAAGAAACGTCAATATCAAAAGTGTCTTGCTTTGCAACGTAAAAGGGTAAATGGTTTTTGTTTTGGTAAAGTAAAATGGTTTTTTAATTATATCACTTGATTGGTAAATAAAATAAAATGATAATAACAATTTAGTAAAAGGGTGAAATTGGAAGAACATGTTAACATTAACGTAAAAGTGTCTGAAGAATGTATTGTAGTAAATAAAAACCATTTATACATTCTTCTTTGTAAGACACTTTTACGTTAATGTTAACATGTTTTTCCAATTTCACCATCAGTATTTTTAGTCTCTGTCAAAAAATTTCATCATCATTTTTAGTCCCTAAAAATTTTTCCATCAGCACTTTTAGTCCCTGTCAAAAATTTCCATCAACAGTTTTGGTCCTAAAATGCTTAAGAAAAATGTCATAGGGACTAAAAAGTGTGATTTTATTTTGTAGGGTATAAAAACAAAACTGTGAATATTTATAGGGACTAAAAACTTAATTAACCCTTATTTAAAATATGCAATTTTTCATCATTCATGTTATATTGTTTTTTTAAGTTTTAACTTTTTCTTGAATTATTAATAAAAATAAAATAAAAATATTCGTTTTTTTTAATAATTTATAATTAAATTATTTCAATATTTTAAAATTATATAATTATGAATGAGTATAAAAATTATTGTTAAAATGTAATGATATAGAGTTATTGCTGGAACCCAATTAATAATTAGTTTGAGGTGCTGGGTTGGAGAGATTGAGTGCTTATTACATATTAATTATAAAACGAATGACGTGCACCGTCGAAACCCATTTAAGCACGCACCCATTTAACCAAACGGTTCTGCTCATTCCCAAAGTAAAAGTCCATAATGCCCCTATGTAACTTATCATGCGTTAGTGTATCTTGTACGTATGTTAAGTCACGCTACGTGACTCAACATGCGTTGGTGTAATATGAACGTGACTTAAGTCACGTATCACTTAGCACTAGCGCAAGTTAACTCACACTAGTTGGCCGGTGAAGAACAAACGTTTTTTCAACTTTGGTCAGCTTTTCAACATTAAAGAAACACGTTTTTTACCACTTTCACACTTTTTTTTACCACATTTATGTTAGATACAACATAGGTTCACATTTCTACCTATAAATACCCTCACATACTTCCCATATTCCTCACATTATCTCCTCCCACTCTCTCCCTCTAATTCTCTTCTTTCTTTGTTTTTTTTTTCAATATTCTCTTTGGGGTAAAAAGTGATCAAAAATCGTCGGGGTAAAATAGTGAGTAGCCGACTTGGGGAAGTGATCGACCCGTGGGATAATTTTAAATCTGCTTTTTTAACCGCAGAAACTTTTTACCGTGGGTAAAAAGAACTTCTTGTGGTAAAAAAAAAACAGATTTAAATTTAGCCCAAGGGTTGATGATGTATTTTCCCCAAGAAGGCTGCTCACTATTTTACCCCACGAAGATTGTTCACTTTTTACCCCAAGAAGGATAAAATAAGTAGATTTAGTGAATAAGTTCAAAATTATTGTATGAATAATTGTAATGAATAATTGTAATGTATGAATTATCAATGAAATGAGATATTGTTATATTTACTTTTATTTATATTTAGTCCATTTGCTTTTATTTAAATTTAGTCCATTTGTTTTTATTAATTTAGTCCATTTACTTTTATTTATATTTGTATTTATTTAAAGAATGTAATATCGAATCAATAATGTAGAATAATGTTAACAAAATAATTTCGGAATAATGTTAATAAAATAATTTAGAATAAAGTTAAGAAAATAACTTAGATTAATGTAAACAAAATAATTTAGAATAAAGTTAATAAATTAATTTAGATTAATGTAAACAAACTAATTTACAATAATGTTAAGAAAATATTTCAGAATAATGTT
Organism: Medicago sativa; assembly: GCF_051527215.1. Classification (NCBI taxonomy): domain Eukaryota; kingdom Viridiplantae; phylum Streptophyta; class Magnoliopsida; order Fabales; family Fabaceae; genus Medicago; species Medicago sativa. The sequence continues at coordinate 11,470,520 of NC_140753.1, forward strand.
AATAAAATAATTTAGTATAAATTTAAGAAAATAATTTAGATTAATGTAAACAAAATAATTTAGAATAAAGTTAATAAATTAATTTAGAATATAGGCCTTAAATGTAACAAAAAAAATGAAGGCCTAATTGAAAATTATTTAGTGCATAGGTTTTAAATGCACTAAATTCAGTCAAAAACAGTAAAAAAAACGTGTAAAACACAATAAAACCATGGTTGAATAACCGACCAAAGTCCAACAAACGTGTTATTGAGTTGTGACCACCGGCCTAACTAGCGTGAGTTAACTCACGCTAGTGTTAACCTGTGCCTGAGTTAACTCACGCTAGTGTAAATCCTGGGCGTGAGTTAACTCACGCTAGTGTTAATCCTGGGCTCAAGAACACGTTTTTTTGACTTTGTCCAATGCATTTTAATTGATTTTACACGTTTTTGATAAGTTTTTACACGTTTTTTCACAGCACACTTTTAGATTTTGGGTTAGGCTTGACTCAAATCTACACAATTGGCTTGCGAGGTGAGAAATGTTCACATCTCATCCAGTGTGGACTCTTAATATACACTTTTATGTGCATTTTTAATAGGCCGACACAAAGAAGAAAACATGAAAAAGAAAATTGGGTGGACCCAGACATTGTTCCACAATGCCTTTCATTACACCTTAGACGTTGCAATCTTTTTAACTTCTTAGGCTTACAAGGTGAGCTTCTGAGAATGCAAAAGTTTTACAAATCATGAGAATCAGGAATGTTGGACAGACCGAAATAAAAAGACTTATATCCTCATGCCCAAAGGCCTCTACAACGTGTAAAATTACGATTATCAAAGATTCAAAGTAAGTAGTAGGTACTCTATCCTTCTTGTCATTTAATTAATCTCTACCATGCAACTGCTAGATTTGATCATTTGAATTAGAACTTTGATGGTCATGAACTTTGTATCGATACACAAGTTGTGGGAAAGTAATCTTTGATTGATGTATGTAGTACTTGCTTACCTATTTTTAATTTTACGTTTATGACTTCATATTCATGTAATAGTTGTATGATAAGCTTTGATTTGATTCATAACTATAGAGTAAGAGGGTGAAAATTGTAAATTAGTGCCTCATTTTTGCCATGCATCTTCTTTTTTCCTTTACACAGAAGCATGAACAAAAGCTAAACAAGTAGTTGTATTTTCAAACGAATCCTTATTTATCTATCTTTTGATAGTGTACTGATGTTTTCACTGTCACATTAGAAAAACTCGGATCTAAATGGAAATCTGAAAGACAAGTATGATGTTTTTTGTGCTAGGTTCAGTTGTAGTCTCAATTATTCTTAATTTATAACTTTTTTTTTTCAAATTTACATGTTATATTTTATTAGTGATCACTGTAATTCTGGAGAAGAGATAATGTTGTTTCTCTTATTCAAAGTGTCTTATAGTGCTTGAACATAAAGGTGGTGTTAGGAGCAAAGTCAGCAAACAGTCCGTTAATCTGCTATGAGCCTATAGCCATGGAAAATACAAAGGGAAAAGATTGGGATGAAAACTGAAACCTAATTCAGATCCGAGTTAGATAGTTTCGATTAATATGAATTTTATCGTAATTCAAGCATTTGGATGATTTGTTTCTTATCTTAATTTAAACCATTTTTCCTAGTACCCTGCATATAGATAAAGTTGATCTTATCTTTTATGAAGTGTTTGTGTTAGGATAAGTGACAAGGAAAAGATGATTTGTTGTTTCTTTCTGCTAAGACAAAAGGGAGTTAGTCAATATTGTAAATTCAGGCACAAGTTATGCTCATATGTATGAAGTACATCAATCTTGCTCCTTTAATATTTGTCATTTTCAAACACCTTACAAAGTCACCCTATAACCTCATTTAGCCATTACATTAACATATTTCCAATACAGTTCACAATTACACCATTCCAATATGCATTTCCAGCCTGACATATATAGTCCTCAACTCCAGCCATACATCTTGCGTCTTCCAACATCTTGTTGTACTCCTATCCTCTATGTTACCAAGCGTCCAAAATTTACATACACCTATGGCATATATTGTGACAGTAACATCATAATTCCATGACATAAGGTGTTGCTCCTTTACCTTATAGATCTTCACAACCTGCTAAATTAGGCATGTGAATAGTTGAGTATATATGTATGACACATGTTGCTGCCCCGTTATTCAGCTCATGTAATACCTAGACTTTTACATGACAACATCCATAACTTGAAACATCATTCGCCGGCAGCATTAGTGTTCCCTCCAGTCACTTTAGATTTAATTCAGAACATACACAAACAACTTCAAAGAACGCTAATATAATCACAAGATATAGTGTCACTCCTAAAAAAAAATTGCATCTGTCATCACCATTCTTACATTCCAATGCTCCAAATGCATACCCTCCCGATCCCTTTATACCTGACAATATATGCAACATTTAAACACAAATAAGACAGCACCGTGTCACCAAGAACATCCAGAATATGTTTGCATTCGCTTTTTCCATCAATCAGTTCTTCCACTCCTAATTTTTTCATATCCACTCCCAACTCCTTAAACATTATTGTCAAAGTTTGCCATGCATTGATCAGACCAGCAAATTCTTCCTACATCAATTCATCGCCCCCCAAACAAGTTAATGGGCTTAGACATCATTCTAAAGGGAAACGGATTATGTACAATTAGGCAGTTAGTTAGTACGATGATAGCCTAGTTTGTTAGAGGGGATATGTAAGTTTGTATGTTTGATAGCTTTTTTGTGAAAGGAGTAGGGCTGCCCTTGGAAGAGACACCTCTCTCTTGTTCTTAATCATTTATTCAGTATAAGTTATTTTCTCCATTTTTTCTATTAGCTTTTTCTTACGTTGCACTTGTTTAGTAAGCATACTAAGCCTTGTTACAAAGTAAAGCTTTATCTGAAGATCGACAGATAAAAGATATTGTCAATTCTTGAAAATTTCTAGCTCCTCGATCTATAACTTAATATTTTGATTCAGCATACACTCAATTCTTCTTGATAGTGAGAACACTCCCCGTTGTTACAGCCTAGTGGTTTGGCTGCGAGGACGTTTTATGTGGAATCCCGGGTTTGATCCCGGATCACCATATTTTCCCCTCCCCGTGTGTGTTTATTTGAGTATGTGTTGGCCACTTCTATTTTTTATATTCTTCTATCATTCTTTTATTTCAATTTTTATGTTCCGAACAACTTATATTCTTCTATTTTTTATATTCTTCTATCATTCTTTTATTTAAATTTTTATGTTCCAAACAACTTATATTATGTGTGTTCTATAAACTGTACTGCTTTCTGCCACATTAGTAATCTACTAATTTCGTGGATTGTATTTTTAGCAATGCAATGCTTTTAATTTTGAACATTTTTCAAATATGATTAATTTATTTGTTGCTATTTTCAAAATACCATCAATATTATCTCACTTTTACAATATTAGAGCCATTAGTTTGATTTTCTTTGTTCTCTTTTACAAGCTTAACCTTGTTGCATATCAAGTCCACACTCTATTGATTGCTATAAAAGATTATAAACGTTAACAAGTTTTCATCTCACATTTCTTATTTGTTTAATCAGATTTCGTCTTCTCTTTTACTTTTATAATTTTTTTTATAGTTCCTTGAGTGCTGTAAAAATGGATAGTGTATTTATTTTGGTTTGTAATAAAATGGTCTGATGCAGTGATGAACTAATACTACAGTTGTATTTTCTTGGTTTTTGCAAGTTGCACTTGCAACAACCAAACTATGGCATTAATGATTTAATTTTCTTTATCTCCTATCATGATATACAAGAAGACCATGCCTTTTTCCTTGAGTTCCATGAATGAAATCATTATGGTTCTTGACATGAAAAGACCATGGAAGAAATTTCTATTAGGTTTTTACTTCTTTTTTTTTTCATTGATTTCAGAAAACAGGTTCAAAAGTTATGATGACATGACGTAAATATCACCTCAGAAGTTAATTTCTTGTTGTTTTTTTGACTCATTGGAAGGGTATGTTCCGTTGTTTTGGCTACTAGTTTCATATCGTATTACTGGCGTATGGAAGGAAGCCATTGTAGGGAGATTAATTTTGGAGATGGTTGGTATATGCACTTTATAAAGATGCCTTGACAATCACTTGCAAGTATGTAGCACAAGAGTTTGAATTGTAAGTTACTATGTTTTCAAAAAGTGTATGAAGAGGGAAGGTGGTGGAACTGAACTCCACAGACCATCGTGAAACTTTTAAGTGTTTTGAAATTATTGTGTGAACAATTATTTTCTTGCTTGTTGAAATTTAAGTGATACTGTGAATCAATTTGGTGATGTGGCAAAACACTTTTCTAGTAGGCACTGTGGAATGAAAAGTTGGTTGGTAGTTTGTTATTTGAAACCAATATGTTCACCACACCCAACTTTTTTTTCATCGTTACCATTCATTATGTCCATTTATGCTAAAATATGCATAGCATTTTATGTAATAGGGAGTTCGTGACATATTTCCCATTGTTACCGTCCATTGAAGCAAGTTCCTTCAATTCTTGCAAAGGAAAATCAAATCCTATTTGACAGAAGGTGTGTGAGATGAGAGATGTGAGATTTTAGTGATAAGGATGAAAATTGATATATTATTCAAATATTGAAGAATGATATAATAGGCACATTAAAACTGATTATTCAAAATTGCACATTGGTAATTAATAGGCACTATTTGTCCAACAATATAATTAGGCACAGGTGAATTTTACAATTCAACTTTATTCTATATTGACCATGTTTCTTTCATAAATGAGTTTTACGAGTCACTCTTTATATCACATATCTTCATCCTCATCTTTAAAACAGTGGATTAGCACACATAAAAAAAATAGTAGATTAGCTAGCTAGCTACGTTCAAAATGCAAACTAGGTGATTTAATAATTTTTGAAACTTTATGTTGTTAAATATTGTGTTTATAACCAGATATCTACTTTTCTATATATAATTTGATTAATCAAATCATGGGTAGAAAAACATATATATTAAGGATACATATTTTTTGTATCATTTGGTTAACCAAGTTATCATAAGTAGCCAATATACTTATTGGCTTTTGGATGGATGAATGCTTAATATCACTCTAACTAGTAAAAGTTATTATATTTGAGATGGACACAACGTGCATAATGGAGAAACAAAGAAGCAAGACACTCTTCCATTTTTGAAACGGAAGGAAAAAACCAAAATAAAGAAACGTCAATATCAAAAGTGTCTTGCTTCGTAATGTAAAAGGGTGAATGTATCTTTTTTGGTACAAAGGTAAAATGGTTTTTTATTTTGGTTTTTTAATTGGTGAGACTTACATTACCCCTTCATGAATTATGAGTAATTTATCATAATGATAAATATTATTCAATTCTGAAATGAAAGAGATGGAAATCACATGTTGAATGAATGAGATGAAGAAACTTAATGTTTTTGAGATAAAAATGATAACTAATTGTGAAAAAAATCAAAATATTAATAACAAGTATGATTTGATTATGAAACGAAGGAGATAAATATCACATATTAAAAGAAGGAGTTGAAGAAGTTTGATGTTCTTAAGATGAAAATGGTAACTGATTTTAACAATAAAGATTAAAAAAGTGAAAATTTTCTTTGAAAGGGGTAAATTACCCCTAAAACATCAAGGGGTAACGTAGAAAAAAAACTTTTTTAATTATATTATTTGATTGGTAAATAAAATAAAATGATAATAGATTTAATTACAGTTTTGGTCCCTCTATTTTGGTTTGTTCACGAAATTGGTCTCCTTATTTTAAAATCACATAGTTTTGATCCCGAGATATGTAATATGACACAATTAAATGAGTTCGCATCCATTTAATCAAATTTATACGTCGTTGATATGGCATAATCCTTACCGTAAACGCCACGTAAATTTGATTTACACATGTGGATTATACCACATCAGCGATATGTGTGACACATCATTAAAAAAGATGACAACTCGTCTAATTTGTGTTATATTTCATATTTGGGGGCCAAAACTATGTGATTTTAAAATAATGGGATCAATTTAGTGGGCAGACCAAAATAAAGAGACTAAAACTGTGTAATTAAGCCATAATAATAATAATAATAATAATAATTTAGTGAAAGGATAAAATTGGAAGAACTCATTAACGTCATTGAGTTAAACAATGAAGAATGTATTGTAGTAAAAAAAACCATTTATACAAACGGTGGAATGAACGTACAAACTCCGGCTTCTACATTTATTATGTAATGTTCCTACATTTATTAGGTAATGTTTCTTATCAATAAGCTCACATGAACAATTTTTCTCACGGGATGAACAAAATGTTAATGATTATAGATTATAGATGGCTAAAATCAATAGTTTTTTTTAGTTGGATAAGAGTAATGATATTTGAACAATTATTTGATGACAACATTTTATAAGAACCTTATTTTTCTTCTTTTTTATTGACCTAAAACAATAGAGAAAATGTATCATAAATTCATATTAATATAAGAGATACTTATTCAAAAGTTATCACAAAAGAGTTATTCAAATACATCATTTATTATTTGATGACAACATTTTATAAGAACCTTATTTTTCTTCTTTTTTATTGACCTAAAACAATAGAGAAAATGTATCATAAATTCATATTAATATAAGAGATACTTATTCAAAAGTTATCACAAAAGAGTTATTCAAATACATCATTTACTAAACTTTTGACCCGTGTGTCGTATGAGTTTTCTCGACTATAATAGAGACCAATAAATAATCTTTAACATGTAAGATCATTGATATGGTAGAAAATATTTTCTTAAAAAAAAGGCAAGAGGATAGGAATGAAATTGGTGTGCAATGCATTTTTTAGATGGAATTTGTTAGGTTAAATAATTGCAAACATAATAAAGCAAATGAGCGAGAAAAAAATTAGGTTAAGTTGCTGTAGACGTAACAAAATTAATAAATAAGGATATTTCGATTTTCGATGAATAAATAAAGAGAAATGATATTTGAACATCCATTTAGTGACAACTTTTGTAACAACTTTCTCTCTCATACTCACATTACTTTTTACTTCATCTCTCTATTGCTATGGTTTCCGTGCCAATACCACTTATTTCTTTGTAAAATATGGTTGTCAAATAAGTTGTCACCAAATTGGTTGTTGAAATAACACTCCTCATAAATAAATGTGTGCTAACATCACTAGGCGGCGCAAAAGGAGCACTAGTAGTTTAGTTTTAAATTGAGAAATGATATTTGTACAACCATTTTGGTACAACTTTTGTACAACTTTCTCTATCATACTCACATTATGTTTTTATTCTCTCTCTTCCTTTTTCTCTCTCTATTGTTTTTGACCAATGAGAAGAGAGGACAACAAAGTTGTCTCAAAGGTTGTACCAAAATGGTTGTCAAAATATCACTACTCTTTTAAATTTGTAGTGGAAGGAAGTATAGGAAATGATGTATGCCTAACATGACTGACCGACCGTGTCCGAAATATAGGACCGGATATTTGGTATACCTCACATCTCCATTCACGACCGTCCGATTGAAAATCTGGTTTAATCACACGATACATATTTAATTCAACGTTCCGCCGCTGATCTAAGTCCTTGTTTCTTCTTCCCTAGTCGCCATCGCCAAACTCTGACTCACTACTCTCACTCACCCACTCTGTAAGTCATTTCTCTTCTCTACTCTTTATATTAATCCATCATTGAAATTATCGCACTACAATTTTCATTGCCTCGGTACTTTTTTTTTTTTTCTTTTCTTCTTGATTCAATATTAGTTACACCTGAATGAAATTTAAATCGCGTTATTTTTCAGATCATAACAAATTCAAAAAGTATTTTTGGCATCTAATGATGATCAGGATTTTGTGCATGTTTAATATCACTGTGCCCCTGACTCGTTATGATACTAAAAATACACTTAATTGAATTACTATGGCTTTTGTTGATCATGATCCTGAGATTACTTTTTTATATGACGATGATCTGCATATGTCAAATTTGTTAATAACTCTTCTGCAGCATCTAATTAAATTTTATAACTTATGCATAGCAACTTATGCAAATAAATAAGTTTTTGTGCATTATTCATAAACTTGTCAAGATTTTTTGAGAGAAAACCGATACAATTTCGTTAGGGAGAACTTATGAATTAACATTATTTATTTACATAAACTATTTTTCATAAGCTCAAAAATAAGTCAATCCAAACAGGCCCTAAGTCGTGTTTATCAAAAAAATAATTAAGTCTTATTTTTTATATGACAATATATGTATAGAATTGTAGAGACAGATTCGTTGTTCTTTCTCAATTAATTATTGAAAGGAAAAAAAAAAAGCTTAAATGTATTCTTTACAGATTCATGGCTCTTTATTAGCTATATTTGAATTCTATGCAGATTCATAAGTGTATCTCAATATAGTAACCAATGTTACGCCACTCACGGATATGTTGCTAGTTAATTTTGTTTATAAAAAAAAGAAAGATGAAATCGATTCTTTTGACTACTGTTTTAACTGCAACATATAGTGTGGTCATTTAGACTTATAGCCTTTTCTATTATGTATTTATGTGTGAGATTTTTATGCTCTTGTAGGTATTGTTTGTGAAGTTAATATGGCTAACCATGACGGATCAAATGAATGGTCTTCGAGTTTAACTCACCCTAAGCTCAATGAAAGAATACTTTCTTCAATGTCACGGAGAACTGTTGCTGCTCACCCTTGGCATGATGTAGAGATAGGTACAAAACTAGCCTTGCGGATGTTTTTTGGGTCACCTTTAATTATAATGAATTTGTGCTTGGAAAAATATAGGCGTTGTCTCGATAAACAACTTATTTGCAGCTTATAGTACAAGCATTTATCATGATAAGTGCTTACATATAAACTACTTCTATAGCAAAAGATAAAATTAAGTTAAATTGTTTTTGTATAAAGCTATAAGCTGTTTTCATTAGCTATCGTGGAGAATTTATGAAAATAAGCTGTCCCAAATAGCCTAACAAAGCATATGCCAATAGATAAGCTCGAATAAGCCAATCAGACACGCCCATATTCGACTTTGTTTCTTCTCTGAATGTAAAAGAAACTGTTGTGTAGTTTAAGTCATCTTTCTCTTGCACTGATTAAAAGATATAGATGTAGGATCATTTTGCTGAAAACTCAAACGTTCTTTTATAAATGCAGGGCCAGGAGCTCCATCAGTTTTCAACTGTGTAAGTTTTTATTTTCTGTTTTAGAACTTGAATTAAAAAAGTTAGAAAATCTCCTTGTAAGAAATGTCACTTGCAGCAACATTGAGGGCACGGTCATCCGAGTTATGGAGCTTATGTTAATTTGTTTCTGGCAATTTATCAAACTAAACATGGCCATTCCACTATCAATCTGGAATTTCAGATCTTACATTTTACCTTGATAGATTATTCCACTGAACTCGTGTTTCCTATTCTTATTTCTTAGTGAAATAAATGTATTTCCATGGCAGGTGATTGAAATTGGCAAAGGAAGTAAGGTTAAGTATGAGCTGGACAAGACAAGTGGACTTATAAAGGTGTCATTTCCTATTCTCTACTAAAATTTGCTTTCTTCCATTCCATAAGCTTGATTCAATAGTATTGCCATTTACCATTTCTTCACTTTCTGTTGGGACTTTTTCAACTTTGAAGCTAAAATGATTAAAACTCCTACATGTTCTTTAGAAAGAAAAAAATTCCCTGATTATGAAGGATTCTTAGGAGCAACTGCCTTTGCAAGCTCCACTACTTAATATGTCAGGATTCTTAGGAGCAAACTTTTTTATATTAAATATTAGTATTGGCTTATTAGGAAAATCACAAGATGCACATTGGCTAGAGATAAGAGTCGTAAATAGTGTTTACAAAACTTACATGATCCTCATCTCACCTACTGGTTTTGCGGAGTTGTGTTAGACCTAAAACGTCAGATGATATCAAAACCTATCATAGATCCCTTGATGGACCATTGTATTATCCGTGCACGAGCCCAATAGTTAAGGACGAAAGGGCAGAATTTGATATTCAAGTGGATCACACACGATAAGTGATAACGCAACTCTCACAATGCATTTCAGATTATGAGTGCTATAACTGTTTCCAAACACGTGTTGTTTGATATTGAAAACTTTTAACTGTAGCATCCTTGAATACTCAACGATGGATTATGATTGCATGTTTTTGTGCTTTAGGTTTTAATGTGAATCATCTGCTGCCTTATACATAGATAATATTAATAATATGCAACAATTTCTAGTTTTGAGTTTTTTTATCTGTCTTTACTGAAGCATAACTAACTCATGGGCTAAATACCTTAGGTTGATCGTATTCTTTACTCATCAGTTGTCTACCCACACAACTATGGTTTTATCCCACGAACCATTTGTGAAGACAGTGATCCTATGGATGTTCTGGTTCTGATGCAGGTAGCAACACTTATTATCATGTGACATTTTTACAGAAATGCCTGCTTTCACTTTTAGCCAAAATTTTAACTGAATTAAAAATTAATTAATTTTTTGTTATGAGCAGGAGCCTGTGCTACCCGGTACCTTCCTCCGCGCTCGTGCTATTGGATTAATGCCGATGATTGACCAGGTAGAAGTTACCTCCTACTCGTCTTTGTATTTTATTCTGTTTGGGGAAATGAAAACGAGCCGTGTGAGGGTGTTTGGAAGAGGGGAAGGCTACCCAATAGCCTTTTTAATTAATTATTTAGCTTGTTAGTCAATTCTTTGGTTCGCTGTTAGTGAATTAAAAAATCATGGCTAAGTGGTTGTCCCATGACTGAAACGATAAAACATTGCTCTACACTGTATGTGATATAACATGGTGAAATTTATCATCATTAACTTCTCAAACCATAGTTCTATTTTAATTAGGGAGGTGTTATGAATGAATGAGCGTGCAATTTTTGGAGCTAAAAAAGGAACTTGTTATGTATGCGGTAACACCGTTAGAAGGATCAAATAAAAACAGTAGTGGACTGTAACTTTTACTCCCTCCTTTAATCTGTCATTTGATTTTCAACATTGTACAATTCAATAATTTTTTCTCCAATTAATCAAAGTAGACATTTAAGAAAAAACTATTTATTATAATGAATTGTGGTGCAGGGTGAGAGGGATGACAAGATCATAGCAGTTTGTGCCGACGACCCTGAATTCCGCCATTACACAGACATCAAAGAGCTTCCTCCACATCGGTTGGCTGAAATAAGAAGATTCTTTGAGGATTGTATCCTGTTATTTGCATTTAGTTCATGGATCCTTCTAACATATGTACTTGGGGCACTGGTTAAATTTAAAGAAATACTAGATTTTTTTTAATAAAAAACACAGTTTAATTTATTGATCATTTCAAAAAGTTCTATGCTACAAAAATAATTCTTTTCGAAATTTTAACCGTTGCCATTTGCCATGAGTGCACACATTTAGATTAGTACACATACATATGCATGTTGTTACATAGTTTACAATTTTACTCATGATTGATTAGTTTTTCAGGTTGAAAGATTAACGTGTCCCCTATTTTTCAATGATAATTTCTTTTCCTTTCAAATATGACTATTTTAAATACTTGAAATCTTTCTATTTTGTCAATGCTATCATTACCACATCCTCTAGTTTGATGGATGTGTCCTTAGCTAGCCACACTAGACAAGAAGAATGAGAACAAAAAAGTTGATGTTGACGATTTTCTACCAGCTGAGTCTGCCGTTGATGCCATCAAGTACTCCATGTGAGCTATTTTTCTTTGCGATGATCTCCACCTTTTTCATACTGCAAATCTAGTTTTGGATTCTCAGACTTAATCTTCGATGATTTTACTTTTCCCTTGGGGATGAATTATTTTATCAATTTTCTTACATGAATATTTTCTTTTTCAGGGACCTCTATGCTTCTTACATAGTTGAGAGCTTAAGGAAGTGACTTCTTTAGAAACTGAATATCCAATTGCAATGATCTCTAAATTACTATACAAATGAGAATAAAACTAAACTTCATACACAATGTTCTTTCTGTATCATCGTTTTATGCACTTGTGCTGCCCTGTCTCTGGCACAAGCGCAAGCATCGAGTACTGATCTCATTTCTAGTATTTTGATGCACTGATTTATAAAAGTCATAATTATGTTCTTGTTTGTAATGTCATCGTTATTAATCAATAATATTCTCACACCTTCTTTCGCCCTCTATCCTTTCTCTATTTTCTCTGTGTGCGCGAGCGCACATGTATGTATACGCTCAAAAGAGATGTCAAAACAATATTTATCAAGTAAAGTTAGCTGCCTACTGGACAGCTGAAGACTGTTAAAGATTTTAAAAAATTTCTGACCAGGTGACCATAACACATCACACATAATGAGTGGAGTCTCTTGCATTTATTGAGCCATACTTAATCTATCACCGGTTAAGTCGCATCACTCTCAACCAGACTTTTGCAAATCTCCTGTGTTGATCAGTCAGTGTTTTGATCCATCATAACTTGGGTGCAATTTAGGAAAACTGACCATTCAGTACAAATGTATACATATGCATTAGGAGATACAAACTCTTGGCTTCATTTTGTGTCTTCCAAATAATGATAAAAATCATCTAGAGGCCTTGGTATTATTCTGTCTTGGGGTTGGTTGAACTTCAGAATGTAAAAGCAATTTTCTTCATCTATAACATCAAACCCATCAACTAGCTTCGTTCCCATTTGGATTACATTTTCTACGTTTACTATGTAGCGACTTTCGGGTATCTAAAAGAGAAATTGTTGTTGATTCAAATCAATTATTTAGACTAAAGGAAATGACTATGACTGATTAAGATATACACAAGTTTATCAAATGGGAAGAAGCTTTTTTTGTAGCTTATTTTTGGTTGACTCAAGCTTATCAATTAACTAAGGAATGTGAATTGCTTGAATTCACCCAACCCAATTTATTATTTTTTAACTTGTGTCAAAATTTAAAATCATAAATGGAGTAGTAACATTTAATTAAATATATGTATGTAAGATCTATGTCAATTGACAATACCGATATTGTTAGGTTGAATATTTTCATTTGAGTTCGAACTTGAGGTCTCACAGTTGTATGTGACTTTTAATGATGTTTGTCACTTTATCGAGAAAAAAACATTTATTGATAACAATTTAGTTTTTTTTTTTTGTTGAGTACTCTTTACTATACAAAGGATGATGATTAGGGTTTTTTTTATATAATGGTGAAAGATGAGTAAATATAAAAAAAAAAAAAAAAGGTAATGTTAACCAGTGTCCCAGGGCACTGGTTAAGGAGTCAAATGTGGTAAGTATTACATTGGAACGTGTTGTCAACTTTTCAAAAGCATAAAAAGTGTTACTTTCATTTTTAAACTTCTTTTTTTTAGTTTCCTTAACCAGTGCCCCCCCGGGGGTACTGGTTAACATGACCCAAGAAAAAACAATGATTTTAGTGAAATTTTTTTTTTGCTGACCCAGTTACCAAATTTTTTTTCAAATCTGACCCCCTTTGACATTTAAAAACAGAAATGACCCCCTTTATGGATTTTTTGTTTTTTGTTTTGTCGTTTTCCTCATTACCGCAGTTTCAAATTGCGGTAATGAGCCACCTTTCTGACGCGCGCCAGGCTTGCACAGGTGAGGCAGGTTGACTGATTTCTTTTAATTTTTTTTATTCATTACCGCAGTTTGGAATTGCGGTAATGAATTTTTTATTTTTTTTCGTTTTTTCTATTTTTGGCATTATTAAAACAATATACCATTCATCCAAATTCACAATCATTTTTTCATACATTTCTACTTGTTTTGCATAGTAAAAATAGACATTAAAATCACAAAACTGCTTAATTTTTTTAAATGACGGAATTTTATTGAAGGTTAAAAAAAAGGTCATAAATACTTATAAAAGATTGGTTGAACACATAATACATAACTATATAAACTATCGATTTTGAATGGTCGGACAATTTCTCCTAATATGACCAGGATGCCGACACAACCCACACAGTCTCGGTGTCGGTGTTCTTTCTTCCACCTCCTCGTCCATTTCGGTCCTAATGCGAGTACTATTGGGTCTACCTTTCTTTAGTCTTCGCATGTCTGGATTATGACAAAGCTCTGGACCTTCGTATGGGGGCCAATAACTCTTGTCCTGGACTACTTTGAATGCTTTGTTGTAGATGGCGTAAACATTCTCGTTTTTGAACACGTCTGGAATAATGGTTGTGTAGTCATGGTGAAAAGAAGAACACGCGGCAAAATAAGGTGACTATGCAAACTAATGATGCTGAAATTCAAAATGAGGAGGTGGATGAGGAAGAGGAAGAGGAAGAGGAAGAGCCCGAGGAAGAGGAAGAGCAAGAGCAAGACCAACGACCCGTACGAAGAAAAAAAGATAAATTATGTGCTACAGGAAGTCATAATTTAAATTTAGGTTGGCGTAAATGGTTACCGCGGAGAAAGTAGTTTTTATTTTTAACACAACGAATAATATAATTAATGTTTTTAAATTTATATTTTTTACAATTATCATTTATATTTATTTATTATTATTTGCATCTAATTTTAAAAAACATATATTGTGCCAAAAATAGAAAAAACGAAAAAAAATAAAAAATTCATTGCCGCAATTCCAAACTGCGGTAATGAATAAAAAAATTTAAAAAAAATCAGTCAACCTGCCTCACCTGTGCAAGCCTGACGCGCGTCAGAAAGGTGGCTCTTTACCGCAATTTGAAACTGCGGTAATGAGAAAAATGACAAAACAAAAGACAAAAAATCCAGAAAGGGGGTCATTTCTGTATTTAAATGTCAAAGGGGGTCAGATTTGGAAATTTTTTTGGTAACTGGGTCAGCAAAAAAAAAATTCCCCCAAAAACAACAAGCAAAACAATGTCACACAACCACTTATTTAAATTAAAAAGAAGTAAAAAAAAAATACAGATGAGTGATTTCATATAAAAAATATCTAAAGTCAAACCTTTTTTAATGAATGAAAAAGATGAAAAAACTTAAAAAGAACGTGAAATAAACTAAAATCGGGGTATTGCTTGGGTTATTGTCTTGGTGTGACATTAAAGATTCAATAAATGAATAGGTCGTCACTTTTGATATTGTCGCATTATGCTATTGACGATATGATGCATTTTACAAGTTTAAATAAATGATTACTGTGTTTTTTTTACAAATAATAATACTAATAATTTCCAGTTTATTATTTTGGAAAAAATAATCTTTTTAACAATTTATACCTCTTGTACTTGTAAATTTTTTTTTTTTTACCTCTTGTAAAAAAAAAAAAAAAATTACCTGTAAGATTTAAAATGCAGTAGAATCATAGAATGTAAATTGTAAAATGTTTAACACATGTAAGCGGTATAATTATTCTGGAAAGCATAATAGATGGAAAATAGAGAAAAAGTGTGAAGATCTGTGTAATTTATAAGCTGCGATTGAAGTGAGGTTACCACTACCACTACCTACCTCACCATCTTACAGACAGAAAATGGGAACGTTGGGAAGAGCTTTCTACACCGTCGGATTCTGGATCCGCGAGACCGGCCAAGCCATTGATCGTCTCGGTTCTCGTCTCCAAGGCAATTACTTCTTCCAAGAACAACGTACGTTCCATTTTTCAACCCTAATTCATAGCTTTTGCATAATTAGGGTTTCAAATTCAAACACACCTTTTCTTCTATTGCATTTATTGATTATCATTTTGTTTGGATTGCAATTCAGTGTCAAGGCATCGACCTTTGATGAATGTATATGATAAAGTTCCTTATGTTCATAAGGATGCATTTATTGCTCCTAGTGCTTCCATTACTGGTGATGTTCAGATTGGTCAAGCTTCTTCCATTTGGTATGGTTGTGTTCTCAGAGGTAAACCCACTAAACCCTTTATAATAAGATTGGACAAGAGAGAGCACATTACCTACCCATGTAGCACCGACACTTCTGATTGAAGGCGTGTCTTGTCCATGTCTATCCATGTGTCTATGTCTGACACCGAAACATGTCATTACATTCAATCAATTCGTTTTATTGAATTGCAACCGGTGTTGACATGTTTGTATTAGTGTTGTGCCTAATATTCGTATATGTGTCGGTGCTTCATAGTTAAGTGTATAATGTGGCAACGATTAAATAACCAAATGGATAGGGTATGGACCTCTCTTATCCATCATAATAGAATGGTCAAATCCATCACAGTATATTCAAAACAAATACGGATACATGTTTATCAATTGATTGGTGCTTAATAATGATTGACCATGATTATTAATAATTCCTTCAACTCAGGGATTCCCTGTTTTGTGTATACATTACATTTTTTATTGTGTTTCTGGGACTTATGACCATAACAATAGGGTTTGATACGCATCCCATCACATATTACACGCAATTGAGATTCATAATTCATGTTAGGTTCTACTTTTTGTTTGTCATAAATGTGTTTTGGAAAATATATGATTAGAAAATCATAACTGTAATCCAATATCATATATGCTGGCTTTTCTTATTAATTTCATTGTATGGAAAAAAGAAAGTGTGAGGGCAGGGGTGGGGGATTCCAAACTGTGCAAATTTGACCTAGGGTTGCTTGGTTGATCAGATATTAGGCAATCAATTTACTGAAATAAAAATCTACTTTACACTTGATTGGTCAATGAGTTGGATCCAAATATGGTCTTTGATAGAACATTATGGCGGCATTTGATCCATGTAGCCGACCCCACTTAGTGGGATAAGGCGGTGTTGTTGTTGTTGTTGTTGTACACTTGATTGGTGAAACAAAAAAGGTGGATCAATAAGCTTACGTTTGGATTCAAGTTTGGAGTTGGATTCTCGTCTCCCAATGCTTCACGAACGTGATGGTTGTGAAGCTCCAAATTGGCAAGTGAACAAATGTACAGAGAAATGAGTTACATTTCAACTGAGCATCCTAATGCTTCAGACTGTAATTTTAAGCCTCTTCTCCCATTGCTTGAAAATGATTCTCACTCCATTTGGATACCTTCATCTAGCACCAAAACTGAATTTGAAAAACAAACTTTTGCACCGAACTCCATTTCTCTGTTCCATATGTCCTAATGTCCCCTCTTTCCATTTGGATACCTTTATCAAACATACTTATTTTAAGTGATGGAGTTAAAAATTTATTGCTTTCTACATATAGGGGTGTTCTAAAGTTGGTTTGATCAAACCTATTAACTGAACTAATCAAAATCCTTCGGTTTGGGTTAGGTTTAGCAAAAAAATTATCAAACCCAAACTAATCAATCCATTGAAGAACTATTGGTTCAGGCCTGATCAAACGGGTCATGAAGAAAAATACATTTGCAAATTCATTATAAATGTACTTTTTTTAATAACATTCCAACTCTTTATATAGCCAAAAATACTATAAATTTAAATAATACAATAAACTAAGTAATTCTCCAATATCACAATTAAAAAAGTTAGATTGTTTGAGTCGGGTAACGGGTTCACGACGTGTTGGAAATTCAAAACCCATTATCCAAATCAAACTATTTTGGGTTGTGTCATGTTGGATTGGGCGTTCTTGAATTGTTGAACACCCCTAACCTAACTGCATTATACTCCCTTCTGATTTATTTGCATAAGATGGAGAGGACCGCACTTTGGATACTTGTTTCATTAATTTTTCAGAACTTCCATTATCAGTATTCAAATGGAATGTTAAGGACAACTGTTGTGCGTGTGTAATTAATATTCATGCACTCATAATCATTTTATATGCATATTTCTTACTCCATATAAAATGGGGTTTAGTATGAATATTCCCACCCCCGTCTTTCTGATATTTGTGTTTCTGTTGCTATGTTTTATCTTTAACTAAGTGATATTTTTCCAATGAAGGTGATGTTAACAGCATTACTATTGGATCTTCAACTAATATACAAGACAATTCTCTTGTTCATGTTGCTAAGTCTAATTTGAGTGGAAGGGTATTACCTACTATCATTGGAGATAACGTCACTGTAGGTGAGTGAAATGAATACGTGATCAGTTTGTCTATAACTTACACATGGTTTTAGTAGGAACTTTATCTAAGGATTTGGTACTATAAATTTAGGTCACAGTGCTGTTTTACAAGGATGCACTGTTGAGGATGAGGCATTCATTGGCATGGGTGCAACCTTACTTGATGGAGTGCATGTTGAAAAACATGCCATGGTTGCTGCCGGAGCTCTTGTCAGGCAGAATACAAGAATCCCCTGTGGAGAGGTTTGTATGAACATGTTTTTCTTCAGAGAAGGGAGTGTGCTCGGTTCTGCTTCCTCTTAAAAACTGAAATAAAATTGTTTCAGATATCATGATTTCCTAAAGTTATCAATGGAAGCTGACATAGGGCATTAACCCCTATGCGTGATTCAATTAGACCTAAATTCAAACAAATTGTTCAGAAGGTTTTCAGCTTATTTACGATTATCATGTCTATCTTTCATTTTGCAGGTCTGGGGAGGTAATCCAGCAAGGTTCTTGAGGAAGCTCACAGAAGATGAAATGACCTTCTTCTCACAATCTGCCTTAAATTATTCCAATTTGGCTCAGGCTCATGCTGCTGAAAATGCAAAAAAGTTGGATGAGACTGAGTTTGTGAAAGTTCTCGGCAAGAAATTTGTTCGTCCTGACGAAGATGGTTCAGTACTCAACGCTGTTGGCGACACACCTCCAGAGATTAACCCCCCTGATAATGCTGCGCAAGATAAAGCTCCAAAAGCTTCTTAATTTTATTTCTTGAGTATCTTTTATGTGCGATTTCTAGTATCTTTTATGTGCTCTTTGTTTCCAATAATTTTTGGGGGTGCATTGGTGTTCATACTGTTAGCTTGAACATCAGAACATGTTGGCGTATGGTTTTTCTTTCTTTCTTGATAATGATGACAACGCAACAATTTGGTTGTACTGAAATAGTCCGAGGACATATCTGCAGTTCTAAAGTACTGTAGTTGGGCATGTACTCTAAAATAAAGAATACTATCAATTTAGGTTTTAGTAAAAAATGATACTCTCTATTTCTTCTCAAGAACTTTATTACTAAGATTTTTGGTTACATACTAATGGTGGCATAATTGAGTTTTTGTGTACTCAAAAATAAAAATTTCAATAATGGACCTCGAGAGAAGGACTCAACTCAATTCAGATACACCAGCTAAACTTTATTTTTTTCATAGGTCTTGTTATGTTTTATTTGTTTTTGCTTCATGTTGCTGCAGTTTTGTTTGTTATTATCGTTTTTTTAAGAAATCAAAATGCTATATATTAACAGTGGCGATGAAAATTTCTCAGTACAAGATGTACAAGAGAACTCACCCCGAACAAGAAATTGTATACAAAAAGATTACAATAAAAAGTCATTCGATACCCAAACAAAGTAATGTTTGTTATTATCGTTGTTTTTGGCATTTCGTGTTTCATTGGAATTCCCCATAGACGTGTCTTCTCTTGAATTTTTGACTTGGTAGTTTCATGTTCATTTTTCTGTTCAACCTAAATAAACAATAAACAAGACGTGGTAAACTACCCGTTAGAGGTGTTTATTAATCAATTAAAATTTAAAACCAATTTAAAACTGTAAATGAAAATTAAAACGACTAATCCAAAACGAATTTATATAAACACAAATATTTATGTAATTTGAAAACTGTAAATGAAAATTAAAACGACTAATCCAAAACGAATTTATATAAACACAAATATTAGCTAGTTGATGTAATTTGAAAACTGTAAATGAAAATTAAAACGACTAATCCAAAACGAATTTATATAAACACAAATATTTGAATCTTTTCGAGATTTTTTTTTTTTAGTGGTGTCTGGGATTCGAACCCCGGACCTTGCATATATTATGCATTGTCCTTACCATTTGAGCTAAGCTCACGTTGACATTTTTTTCGAATTTGAGAATACGATTGCAGTAATCTACATAATTATTTCTTTATGTATTAACAGAATTATCATATAATTTATATTCATTTATACAAAAAAAAATGAGTGAAGTTAATATTGTTTTCTACACATTTGGTTAAAACGTACTTTTTTTTTCTGTTACAGATTAAAACATACTTAAGTGAATACAAATAATTGTAAATAAAGCTTTTTTAATATAATTATATGATTGTGTGTATTTTTCAGTATTGATGAATTAAAATGTTTTACGAAAAAAAAGTTATGATATTATCTAGTATAACTTATCTACGTGGCTTTACATCATCAAACACTGTAACAATAAAAATGGATAAAAAGTTCCATTGCCGGGAAACACTGTAATAATAAAAATGGATAAAAAGTTCCATTGCCGGGTAATAAAAATGGATAAAAAGTTCCATTGCCGGGAATCGAACCCGGGTCTCCTGGGTGAAAGCCAGATATCCTAACCGCTGGACGACAATGGATTGTTGTTAACTTTTGCAATTCTAATATATTAAACGTAAGGAAGTTATAGTTTCTCTTGTCAAACAACTTGAATTAAGCACTTGAACGATCTTTCATCATCTTACTTAATTCATGTTAAAGGTTCCTATCACGATAGAAATGTCCTTTTTTTTTTTTTTTATGATAAACAACTCATTTCCTAAGTCTTACAACCAGTGACTAATTTAACAACCATTTCACACATGAAAAATATATAAATGAAAAGATACAATAATATTTTAAATAAATTATCGTCATTAGATATTGATTTTTTTAAAATTATTATTTGATGAAAGTTAGACTATACTCATTCCGTTTCAAAATACATGTCGCCGCCAACCACAACACACATGCCAATACACTGTTTTGAGTTTGACCATTAATATATTTAATTATATATAATAAAAAATCATAAAAATTTGATATTTTGAAAATATTTATTGAGACAAATCAAACATTTTACATGCTAACATTTGTATTCATATATTAATTAAAAAAAATATGAAAATAAGTTATACGAGTAGTACATATTGTAAAATTGTGACATGTATTTTGAAACGGATGAAATTTTTTTTAGTAAAATACCGTAGGAATATTTCCCATAGCACTGCACCTAAATGTTGTCCTAGAGGGGATAATTAACACGAGGTTATTTTAATAGACAAACGAAATAATAATAGCTACATGAAAAGTTGTCCACACATAAGAGGATGAGTCGGGTTCAAACACCTATCACATCGTTTTGTCTTTCGACATTTTATAGTTAAACTAGAATTTGTGGACCAAAGTTTTTATTTTTTTAATTTCGACGTTTTTATTTTTTTTAATTGTACCAATAATTTTTTTTTTATTGACTATTGTACTGAGTATTTATTAGAAGCATCAAGCATATCCAACTCGTGAACATCACTTTTACTAATTTTTTAGTCATACTATCACGAGCTTGTCTACTCTCTCCAGCAATTTATTTTGAATGTTTCAATGTTTCATGTCAAAGCAATAAAACTTTTAGGAAATAAATAAATGCAGTTAGGGGCACTTTGAGTTTGACTAAGGAAATCAAGCTTGGTGTACCAGGAAAAACTAAATCGTTATTCACACATTTGTTATTTTTAATATATTTTTCCTTGGTCTACAATGTTATTTATTCAATTGTGGGCGGAGTTTTGTTGGGCACGGCACAAAAAGTCAACAAAATTGCATCAATGATATTGTTTTCAAACTACGTATATAGAAAAACATTAAATCAAAACATTACATAAAAAATACGAACTTGACATCATAGAATATATAAAGTACTCTATTATGTGAAGTGCTACAAATTACCACAACTCTTACCAAGTCACCAACCATTTTCCTTTCATATCTATACTCTCCTAATCCATCAACCAAACATTCAAAAGCATAAAATCTTGCTTTTCATACAATAGGATCCAACCATGTTTAAATCCAATAGTACTAGAAGAGGCCATGAGAAGTATGAGAAATTAGATAAAGAATTTGGTGGACATAATGAGACTTCAAATGAAGATTACTTGAAGAGGAGCATAAGTGTTCCTTCAGGGCCATCAAATATAAAGACAAATATGGCTATGGCTTCAACCTTAGGGGATATTAATCTACAAAGAAATCCAACAAAGAAAGCAAGTAGTGATCATAAGGAGAAGAGTACTACTCATCCACTTCTAAATTTCTTTGATTTTCGGCGAAAGAAGAAAGCAACATCAAAGCCTGAATTTGCAAGATATGTTGAGTATTTGAAGGAAGGAGGCATGTGGGATTCTAATTCAAATAAACCTGTTATGTATTATAAATGATATGTTTTGCTCAAATTTTGAATTCAATTGATGTTAGTGGCTTAGTGCTGTTTCTTGTAAAAACTAGAGTTTGAATTTCATATCAAATTTGCATAAGAGGATGTGGATTAAAATATAAATGATTTTCTTCATCATTGATATGATGTATACATGCATGTTTATCTGCCTATTGAATCTAATTGGATATGATGATATAATAATGTCCTTAGCATTTCTCTTATGGATTTACCATACCATCAAAACACATTCAAGGAAGAAATTTAGAAACATCAAACTTTCTTCATAAACAAATTTTAACTCCCGATAATACAGATTTGGCTTTACAAACGAAGTTTAGAAAATAAAAAGATAGGAAAAATATAGATCTTAGACTTGCAACTACCATTACCAATACTGATCTGGTCAAGAAATGGAATGCTGCAGCTACGATACCATGCACTTCAAATATTCGGCTTGGAAAAATGTATATTGTGTAGATATGTTTGGATATTATGTTTGAATATTTTGATGTGGATGTATGTTAGAGTACATGTATCGATGATATATTACATAAAGGTCTTGTTAACGAGTGTCCTGATGCACTCTTTAAGAATTTCAAAAAACGAAATTATTCTATAAAATGATCAAATATTTCAATTCCGATGCATTGATTAAATAAATTTTCAAACATTTTCTTGTGCTTTTTTGGTTCAGACTTTATAAGTTGAACCAATATTTTATACGTTTGATTCATATAATCCAAAATATGTCAATATAGTGAAATTGACTATGTTTGAAACAAAATATTTGGGGAGTTCGACACAATTCAAATTCTATAATAAAAAACATATATGCTTGTTAAAGTTTCAGATTCTAGAATATCTATCCATCAAATACAAGATTTTTTGTGGTCTACAATGCATCGACAATTATTGTGATCCACGACCCATATAAACTTCTATAAATTAGCACGTTATGTTCATTTTCACTCTACAACACATAACAATAAACATTTTCCTTTTTCCATTTCGTTTTTAACACTGACCTTTCTAGATTATTTTGATTTATTAAATCTCAAATACAATTTGAGTTTTTTCAAAATACACAAAAACTAAAAAATGACGAGCAATATTCGTGGGAGAGATTTCTTATTCGAATATATAGTTTATTTTTACAGTTTATGTGGTCCATGACCCAGATGAAACGAACTCTAACATAGCTGCAATTTATTACAACAAAGGAAAACGCAATCCGATTCGGATTAGTGTTGATTTTACACTGTCTGATTCGAATGATCAATTCGACCTAATTAATTGTCGTCTCAACAACGATGGCACGAGAATGATGGTCAGTGTTGAGTATCGTCATCCGTCAATTGACTCAGACGAACGTGTTCAGTTCACATGTATGAAACTTAAAAACAATGACAATGTCAGAACAACACTCTATATTTAGTCGGTATAGTTCCAAGGGATCAATCGAGATAGACACTACCTTGTTGAGATATATTCATGTTATTCAGACAAGATGAATTTGTCCCGGGAGATACGAAGAAATCAGGGTGTGAATGAACTTGATGAAGAAATTAGTTTGACTCGTCCATAATTTTGTCGTTTTTATTTTATATTTTTAATTTATGTTGCTTTTGTTCTTGCATTCTTTGTACGGATTCCTTAACCAGTACACCAGGGGAATTGATTAAGGAATTCGTCTTGAAAATATAAGTTGTTAGTTTTAATCAAATAATAATTACTTTAGTTTTGTTTTTTGGTTGGGTAATGCTAACTTGTGTCCGCCCTTAAGACACAAGTTAATGAATCAAATATAGAAATAGTTTATTGAAATGTGTACATTGAATTTAATCTTTAACTTTTTAATGAATTGAATGCACAAAATTTAAGAGAATATTTCTTCTTTTAGGTTTCTTAACATATGCTCTAAGGGCACAAGTTAGCATTACACTTGTTTGTTTTTATATAAAAACTTAAACTTGTTTTGCTTGATTAACCGATGATCTTGGATCACTCTTTAACATTCTCGTATTTTTTCATGCAATTGTTATTATTGTAGTCGAATTATGTTGTTGAGAGATGATGAAAGTACTTTAATAGAAAAATTATTGGGTCTTGTGTCTTTTAATTATATTTGGATTCTAATATTCAAATTCAACAAACACATTTTAGATTATATAATCCAAACATATTATTTTCAGATTCTAGATATCAAAATTAAAGAAACACATTTTAAACTATAAAATCCAAACGAAAACATAATTGAAAATTCAGAGGAACCCAAGAGAAAACAATTTCCCTAGAAAGAGGTAAGGTCCACCGAACAAAGGACACAACCCTAAAAGAGAATAGAATGATCTAAAAATTAGAGATACAGGAGAAACTCTTTAAATTAATACTCGGTAAATTAATAAACTCTCTAAAATAATAAATTTGTCCGGTCCCGACTTAGGCCAATGTAAAAAATTGAAAAACTCGATAAAATAATAAGGTAACAATTTTTCGGGAGATCCCTTTATAATTTTCGGTCCCAAGAAAATCATAAATTAAGAATTCATAGAAACTTGCTTAAGAATACATTGAACACATTTGTTCCTCTTGTTTGCATTTACTGTACTTCAAAAGTCATTATTGATTTCCAATGCATATGAACACAGTAGTTACTAATTTACGTTGAGTCCCAAGGTTCGCTGCAACGTAATTCTAAGAGGCATAGACTAATTTGCCTTTTTGTTTGGTATGTACAGTATAATTACTTAAAAACTCTTTAAATTAATAATTATTAATTTATCGATAAATTAATAACTCTCTAAATTAATAAATTTCTCCGGTCCTGACATTATTAATTTATAGAGTTTTAATTATAGATATAGAGAATAGGGCCGTGATATTTGAACAACTCATTTTAGACAACTTATGTGACAACTTCTTTTTTTCTCTCTTTTCATTGATCAAAAACAATGGAGAGAGAAAAATGAAGAGAAAGAATAAGAATATAATGTGAGTAATGAAGAGAAAGTTGTGAAAAAGTTGTATTGGTTTCTTAAAAAAAAAAAAAAAATTGTATTGGTTGTAATATCATAGAGAATAAGATGGTGATAGGTACCCACCCCCCACCCCCACAAAGTCCCAAACAATTGGGGAGGAAAAAATAGTGTCACAAATTCTAGAATAGAAGAGAAAATTCCAACGCAAAACTCAAATTTGTAAGAGGCGGTTGTTGCAATAAAAAACACAAAGAATTTGTCCATATTATCTGTTTGAACAAAACGCAAACAGTTTGTACGCATCGTTGAAGCTTCGTTCCTTCTCTTCTCATATGCTTCTTCTCTTTCTCTCTTTCATGCTTAACCTTCGTTTTTCTCTCACCAGGTTTTTTCCTCTCCCTCTCTCTCTCTCTCTATTGTCTTTTTTATTGATATTTTTGCGGCAATTTTTTTGAACTTGTTTATGCTTTCTCATAGACTTTGGCGGTTTCAATTTTTGAATTTTGATTATACTCTATGCTTTATTATTTTTCCCCTACTTTCTGGGAAAATTTATATGTTGTTTTAGTTTTTCATTTCAATATGTTGAAGGCAGGATGAAAGATCAAAAGATGGCACCAAAAATTGTTTGTGGGAATATCTCTAGTTATTGGGTATACGAAAAATTGCTTTTTTCTTACTTTAAGGAAGTTGCATCGAAGTAGATTGTTTTTTTTTTGGGGGCTTGCATTTTATTGTTTCCAAGTTTTTGCAATTTTGTATTGTTGCTGAAAATTGTTTATTTTTAAGATTTAATCATCATGTATTAATGGTAGCTGCAGCCTTAGGAATTTGGATATAACCGCTTATGTATAAGCTCGCATAAGCTATTTTTATGGCAAAAGATAAAATAATGTTAATTTAGCACATAAGCAGACAACTGCTTATGTTGAACAGCTCAACACATGTTGATAATCACTTGTCAGACTGTATGCCATAGCTTATGGAAACAGCTTAGCATATGTCTATAACTTGTTTTCAACTTATTCTCATAAGCTCTCCAAGACAGCTTATGAAAACGTCTTGTAACACGAAAAAGTCTGATTTTATTTATCTTTTGTTATAGAATAACTTATACACAGTACTTATATGGTAAATATTTACTATAAGCGTTTAATTGAATTGTTTATTCAAACAGGGTATAGATTGCTAAAACTTGTGCTTGGATGAGAAGCTGTATTGAAGTATTCACGTTTATGTGTCGTTGTAATTTACAGACATGCCGACATATACTGCAATAGCGTTTGATAGGTTTTTAGAGACTAGAGCTTCTAAGCCAATTGATAAACCTACTCCAACTTCAATGCCTGTACCAAAAGCTCAAAAACTTGAGAGGACTACTAGTGCTCCACCTGTGAAAAATAAGGTTCCTCGTCCTCGGTTAAAGCCAGCACTTTATACTACACCCGAGGTGAGACAACTTCCGGTTGTAGATTCTCCTTCTTCATTCCCTCCTTCACCATACATCATTAACCATAAACGTCGTGGCCCGCGTCTCCACAAGAGTTCGTCTGAGGCCAGTGTGCTGTCCAGGAAGAATAATTCCAGTGACGAAAAGGTTGATGATAAGAGCTTTGATACTTGTGCTGCAAGTTCAGCGGGTGATCTCCAATTCAGTTTTACAAACCCTGAACCTGTTGAAAAGGAGTGTTTGAATGGTGTCTCTGGTGGTGAATTTGATAGAAGCAATGGAAGTGAACTGATGGTTGGACACAAAGAACCAGAGAGTAGTAGCTTTGCAAATGATTTGCTCAGGGAAAATGCTCCTGCATTGAATACGTCAAGAGATACAGATATTGAAGACTTCTTTGACCCGCAAGATTCAACGAGTTTCACAAGTAACACTGACGTGGAAGAAAATGCAGGGACAGACCTATCTATGAAATTCAGCAGTCCTGGCGGGGAGTTTTATGATGCCTGGGAAGGTAAACTGGATTACCTTCACTCCAATTTTTCTGTCGCGAATGCACGTGGCAATAGTAGGATTTTTTTTAAATTCTTCTCTCAATGTCATAATGCAACTGTGATAATGGGGATATCTAAGTTTTTGATGAATATATCAATCTTATTGCATATTTCGTATTTCTTATTTCATGTCATATTAGCTTACTTGTTTCTTCTCTTTCTGTAGAACTATCATCGGAAGCTGCTACTCAAAATTCTGCATCTGATGTTGAAGCTGAATTGCGTGAAATGAGATTGAGTCTATTGATGGAAATAGAGAAGCGGAAGCAAGCTGAAGAATCCCTGAACAACATGAGAAATCAATGGGAGAGTATTAGGCAGGGGTTGTATCTAGCAGGAATCGTTTTGCCTGCAGATCTTACAGCTGTTGCTGAGGGTGAGCAGCTGAATTCTGATCCAGTGGAAGACTTATGTCAACAACTTTATGTTGCTAGGTTCATATCAAATACTATTGGGAGAGCAACTGTTAGGACTGAGGTAGAGATGGAGATGGAAACTCAACTAGAGTCAAAGAACTTTGAGATTGCTCGACTCATGGAACGTCTCCACTGTTATGAGACCATGAATCATGAGATGTCTCAGAGAAACCAGGAAGCAGTAGGTAAGACTTATGTCACATCTTTGGTCTCTTAATTGTTTTGATTGTGTGAACATTAATCATTTTTCTACTTCTAATTAGGTAGATTTATTCAACTAGTGGACATTTGGTTTGTCATATTTCCCCTCGAAACAGTTAACTTACTGTGCAATTAAATTTGGTCATATATATGTTTTAGAATCTGGATAGACCACAAGAGTGTATGTGTTGACTGAATATCATGTATTTAGTCAATAGCCGTAGCTGTGTTGGGGATAGTTGTTTTTTTAGGAGTTCAGACTTGCATATCCATGGCAGGACATGGTATTTTCTTAGATTGCTTCAGTCTGTGAATGGGCGTGATCGCACTTCTTAATCAACACCCGACTGACACATGTTGGGCACTCAAAACTGGGCTGCTAATTTGTTTTTTTCTTCCGAAAAGCTTAACCATCACTCATATATAGCCTGACATGGAAGGATGCAACTGTTCAAAAAAGCCATTTAAAATATAAATAGGAATGATTTTAAAAGACCTAAACTTTTATTAGGAAAGGCCGTCTTATGCGTTGTGACCCACCGAAAAAATTTAGACAATTGTCTGTTCCTGTGCTTCATAGATGGTAATTGGTGGTATAAAATTAGCCCTCCTCACCAACCAATATTTTTTTATTTTATTTTAAATTAAGGTATATCTTAATCGTTAAGGTTTTAAAGATTGGAAAAAAATTGATTTTTTGTGATAATAAAGAACTAAATGCCAAGATAGTTTGAATTCATAGCTTAAAGCTTGCATTGAAGTCAGTGCTATAATATGCAAAATCACGTATATTTTAGTTATTGATATGTTCTGATGTCTCTTGGGAGTTGTTATTTGTTATTGGTTTATGTTGTAGTAAGAGGACAAACCCCAGATGCCGTAGTTATGGAAACCTTCATTATTTGAAACTTTTTATTGTAGTGGATCCAACTCCATTTTCCAAGTGTTATAGGATTTTCCTAATAGCTAGATGGTATTCTGTTTGCACTAAAACACAAAAGTATAACATCCTTTTTGTGAACATTGCATTACATAGTTAAATTACCTTTTTCCCAGCTTAAACTATGCCTTGTTTTACTTAGCATCGTATTAGTATTTTCTTAATGGCTTTGCTGTGATTTTTCCCTAACTACATGATATTCTGTTCGCACACAAACATAAAAGTGTAACATCCTATTTGTAAAGATTGCATTACCTTGTTCCCAGCTTAAAGAATGTTTTGTTCTAATGAACCTGCTTAATTTTAAATCTCATTTACATGATTTTTGTCTTGTTTAGAGATGGCGCGACGCGAGAGGCAAAGAAAGAGTAAGAAGCAGAAATGGATTTGGGGTTCCCTAACGACTGTGATCGCACTTGGTACGGCCGCAGTAGCATGGTCTTATCTTCCTGCTGGTGGAGAGTCGTCCTCCGCAGAAGATCATCCAGTTCCTGAACATGATGATGCAGCTAAATAATTCACACCCTATACTCACTAACTCTGAATCCTTGTTACTCAGATACTTTAGGAGTGAACAATAGAAGTTATACATGCCATAGTGTGGTCAACTCATCTCTTTGATCAGCTACAAGTTTCTTGCATCCTGAGTATGTGCATAATCCAGATATATAGAAGAATGTGTCCTTCACTGGAAGTCCTTGTAGGCAGTTTTTTTACGGGAGTGTTTTGAACCACATGGTAGAGAAATATGCCATAGCATCCTATGCATTGGAGCCAACTGTTTTACTTGTCATGTTTAGCCATATGATGCGTCTGGCTCTGTGCATTTATAGTTATGGGAGTTTTTGTGAGCATTTCCACACTAGAGAATTTCATTGTCCGTTGAATGTAAGCTTGACCAACTTAAAGAGGTGAATCCATTGAGCGGTGATGAATGCCGAATTTCATTTTTGGTTTTTTGTGTTGTCACTGTCAAATGGTGAACTACTCATATATCTTGATGCACCTTGGCATTTTCCATTGTAACAATGCTACCAACTGTTGGATCATGCTGTTGTAGTCAGCCGTAGTTTTTGTATTCTCTACAACAATGAAGTGGTAGAAGGTTGTGGTTAGAAATTTATCTTTTATGGTATATATGAGTCATTCGTTGATTACCTATAAAGTTTTTTGGAATGGCTACAGCTATTAAGTTGTTTGGAGATGAAAGGTGGAGTATTTGGGGTGTAAGTTTAGCAGAAGGCTGAGTCTGCTCCAATCAGAGGTCGAAGTAAGAAGTTATATTATATCACATCACATGGTTTTAGCAGTGCTGTCGAAATAGAGTGTTTTATGATAAAATAAACTATGTTTTATCAATTGTTGGGCAAAAAAATAGTTGATATACAAGAATAGAACCAGCTTAGTAGAGATGAGAAACGACCGACAAATGAAAAGTACTAGAAGAGGTCTAACAATGTTGCAAAGCAAACTTCAAATTCCATACTCCTATTTAGTGTTTGACACGTCTTAAATATGATTATTTTCGGTTGGGATAACTTATTTGAAACCCAAAAAAACATCAAGAGATGTTAGTTTATTTGGAGATAGTAGAGTTTCATTGGTTTGATATGGGTCATCATATGGCAAGGGGACACTTATGGACCCATTTCTAAAGAATTATCATGTTTTTGGAAGTGTATTTTTTTCACTAGATCTTGTATTCTGAGATTGCTTTCTAGCTGCACAATATTCACGTTTTTGAATGTGTACATTGGAAGTGATATTGAAGGTGTGAAAATCTCCTCTTAAAAAAATGCTAGTCTGGATTTGAGGTGTGTTTTTAGTTTTTCTACCATTGGACTTCCATACGACGAGAGAAGATCTGGGAGAGTTCATTGTTCTTTTCTACGTGAAAGAAATCACTGCATCCCA
Source organism: Medicago sativa (assembly GCF_051527215.1). Taxonomy (NCBI): domain Eukaryota; kingdom Viridiplantae; phylum Streptophyta; class Magnoliopsida; order Fabales; family Fabaceae; genus Medicago; species Medicago sativa. The sequence goes on from NC_140753.1 coordinate 11,501,279, forward strand.
TATAAGAGAAAATAATCAATAGTTATGAGTACTTGTGATGGAATATATTTACAACCTCTCAAGGAGGGGATGAATTCTCCCAAGTGAAATTTTCTTAAATTTTCTCAATTGTTACATCTATACTATTAAACACGAGAGAAAAAGAGATATACTAATATTATAAAGAAAATAAGATAATGAGTATGTGGTTGAGATGTAACAATCGAGAAAAATGGAGAATTCCACTTGAGAGAATTACATTTATACCTACTCTTAACGTAGACGGGAGTTGTGCAAGCACTCCAACCCGAAACGGGGGGATAATTTGCAATAGCACAGGCTTCTACCTCTCTGGCTTCTTAAGTTTCCTCTCAAATTCGACTTGTATTTTGTTTGCTAACCTCACGACAATTCACAAAGGCTTCCGGCTAGCAGTGGACATGGGTTTCGAAGAGTTGGTATACCACTCAGATTTCCTCCTCTATATCAGTCTTATCACGAGTGATGATGCTTCAAAATACCATACCTACGCGATGCTAATTCAGGATATAAAGGGTGTTATAGTTTCTTGCAATTTCACTATTCAGCACACTCTCAAAGAAGGAAATCAATGTGTCGATTTCATGATAAAACTAGGAGCTTCGTCAAATGGTGACTTCTTAGTCCATTCCCCCCCGACCTCCTCGCTTTGCTTAGGAACAACAGCGTTGGGAACATTCTTCCCAAGAGCTTAAGCTTTTGTCTTTGCTTTTTATTTTTTTTTTCTTGTTTGATTAACTTTGTAACAAAAAATATTAGTATCGGAGAGAATCAAACATGAGACATTAAAAAATAGCATACTCTCAAATCCAAGTCAATAACATAGGACAACTCAAGTGGGTTTAAATACTTGATTAAATAAATAACTAACTACACATGAAATCAATGTAAATAATACTATTTTTTTTGGTCGAATGTAAATAATACTATTTGAATAAGCAATTAGATCTTGAGATTTAATTGTGGCAGTCATGGTCATGGTCATGGAGAAACATGAACGTGACTTTGTTCACCCACGCGTCACCATATCCCTTCCACACTCTACCTTAATTAATTGTCCCCACCATCTTCCGTGATTATTGCACGTATACATATACAATACCTACCATATCAATTCTGATCCCACATGTATGTCTGAATCTATGAAGCCCCGATATGGATACGGATACGGGTACGATACGATACGGGTACGCGAATACGTCAAAAATTTCAAATTTAGGATACGATACGGCTTGGATACGTTTACAATTTTTTTTAATATATATATATATATATATATATATATATATATATATATATATTAGACATAAACGCACAAAAAATAAATAGCGTGAAATCTTAAAACTAATTACACCAAGTCAAAATACAATGGACCATTCACCAACTAAGATATCCTTTAAACCAAAACATACCATATAAACAACCTGCACTATGATGATACCAAGGTAGTATGAAGATAGTCACCCTTTTCAAGTAATGGCCAATATAATGATCCCAATTTACAAAAATTAATACTTGTGATCAAAATACAAAGAAAAATTTTAAATAAAAATTAAATTAAATCATTCGGATACTTCTGGGATACGTATCCGGGAGTATCCTTAACGTATCCTTGAGGTATCCAATATATTTTTAAATAAAAATTAAATTAAATCATTCGGATACTTCTAGGATACGTATCCGGGAGTATCCGCGGAGTATCGGTATCCGATACGTATCCGACACGGGTACGGCACCATTTTGGAGTATCCGGGCTTCATAGGTCTGAATCTATCTATAATCGAACAAATTGGTAAGAACTACTCAGAAGTTGTAGCAGTAGTAATTTTCCATTATGGATTCTACTTACTAAGAACACAATCTTGGGGGCCTTTAAGACATGTCCAGGGCTACCTTTGACGGTGGCGTATCTAGGAGTTTGGATTATGTCTATACATTATTTAATTTTTTATTTGATCAGATTTAGTTTGCAAAGTCTAGTTATATTTAAACTATTCTCACCTAAATTAATTAGGCACAATAAGTAGCATTATGAGATTGAGAAGAATGTTTGGTGATAAAAAATCGGATACTAAAAAATTGATACCCATGTTTGGATATGAGCATATATATGCTGCTGCTACAAAAACATGGGTCAAAATAAATAGGTTTTTCACAATATGCCACGTGGTGGATCATATGCTAGAGATTGCAAAACCACAAAAGTGAAAATACGAGTAAATGTTTATCAAAAGGAATGGATGAGTAAGCTAGTGTGCACAAAAAATTCTCATTTTTATCATAAACTTGCAAATAGCTAGAGTTTTCGTCTTTTATTTTCAGTTCATTTGCTCCTGCTCATTATGAGTGGTTCTGGTTGTGTTGGGATACAGTGCCAGACAAGTGCAGTGCTTGTATGCATGTATGTACTCCATATAAACCTGCCCCATATTTTGATCCATTGAACTTTGGTTATTGTCGGTGCACTTCAAACAAGTCATTTTCGGTTTTAAGGTTTAAGCTTCGTCTTAGAAGCTCATTTAAGTAAAAAAACGCTCAATCAGAAAACCGTTACACTCATACTTACAGATTACTATGTATGTACTATTAATTTCAAACAAATTAATTACATAAGCATGGTAATAATATTATTTTATCCTAGATAATAATTACATTAAATTTTAAGTATATTTATTACAGTAGTTTAAAAATTAGAAGTTCAGATTTTGGTTTTGTCCTTTTTCGTTGCTCATAAAGCCACATCTAAAAAGTGTGGCAGTTGGTTTATCTGCCTTCCATATTACTATACCAATTGAGTGTCGGTACTCTCGGGGACTCATAGATTAGTGGACCATTTTATAGTTTTTTTCTTTCTTTCCAATATTAGTACATCATAAAATATTTATTGAGGCTGATATTATTCTTATAGGTGAGGCTCGTATTATTCGTTTAAATTAAAAAAATTTATATATTTTTTAGGCGAGGCTTATATTTTTTTTTATTTCTCAATATTCTATTTTTTTTATTTCTCAATATATTTTTTTTTTTGTGGTGGCTGGGGTTCGAACCCCAGACTTGCATATTTTATGCATTGTCCATAGCAACTGAGCTAAACTCACGTTAACTTATTTCTCAATATTTACACACACATTAATATTTATAGAGAAATAAAATAAACAGTTAACTATGAATAAACAATTAATCTGTATAGAATTGTATCCAAATCTTATAAACAAGGTTTCTAGTAGGGCTGACAATAAACCGAACCAACTCGATTAGAGTTCGTAATTCAATTCGACAATTGATTCGTCGAACTTGGTTCATGAACCAAATGAGCCAAACTTGAACTGAAAGTTAAGTTCGTCAACTAATTGAACTGAACTTGAGCTATATGTAGTTCGACTCGTTTGGTTCACGAGATGACTCGATTATATATATATATATATATATATATATATATATAACACTTAAAAAATATTTTTAAATTTATATATAATTGATTTTACACAATTAGATAATTGATTATATATATAATACTTTAAAACCTAAGACAAGCACTTAGCAATAATAGGATAAAAATGAGCTACTTTAAAATTGATAGACAACGTCATGCACAATGTTGTTGTAGTTTTTAAGGATTTCAAAACTAAAATAGTCCCGCATCGGAACATGCATGAAAAATGGAGGATACGACTATCTATAATAAGAGAAACATATGACATAAGAAAGCAAAACTGGATTTGGTGGTTGCATACCAGTGTTAATTGCTACTATGTGTAATAATAGCTAAACTCTTTGACTTTTGAGTTGCGTGGTTCAAGTGACTTTACTCATTTCCATACCTAAAGTTACATGCTTTGAACAAACGAATTGAACCTAATGAACTGAACCAAACTGTTCGTGAACTTTAAACGAACCGAACTTGAGTTGAAAAAAAAAGTTCGTGTCAAACTCGAACCGAGGTTTGAACCGATCCAATTCTTAACGAGTCGAGACGAGATCAGACAGGTTCGATTCGACTCGACTCATTTCCAGCCTTACTCTAGTTCGAACTTCTGGACGAAAATATATGTTTTAAATAGGATATCTTATTGTAGGTGACCAACTAGATTATCCCACAAAAATTAGTCATCAAAGTCGATGAATATATTACAACAATAACATGTTTTAAAAAATTAACTAATTAAGATATAATAATTATTAGGGAAATTAAGACATAATTTAGAAGTTAATTCAATTTAGAGTTTTATTTGTGCGATCATTGTGGACAAATAGATACCTAGTCATAGTTCACTTCTCTTAGTAGATCATATTTATAGACTACCCTTGCACAATTGTAGATGAAAATTTTTGTAAGTGGTATTCTACAAACTAATTTTTACTCCACTAATAAATTTGTTTATGCACTAATTTTCATTAGCTATTGGGTTAATTATTGGTAATTATTCATAATTTAGAAAAAACCAAAACATTAGTTATGTTTCTTCTCTCAGTTTATCCAAAACAATTCGTTCTTTGGTGGAGTTTATTACCCACTTCAACTCAATTGTTTAGTTAATGAAGTGTGTGTGGGATAAGAGTTTGACTTTAGTAAAAGGAGGCGTTTAAATCGTATTTAAAAAACGGTTGTAAATTGGTCATTAATAACTTCAGTTAATATTAATTTTCATTTCTTTACTTTTTATAGTAAAAGTTAGACTCTATAACTTATGCCATTCTTTAAATTAAAAAGAAAAATCATAATTAGCATAAGACTATTTTTGTAATTGTATTCATAAAAAAAAAATTAAGCAAACTGGGAGGTTATTCTTTGCTTCTTTTGTTTTCTTTTTACACCTCAAAATAATTTAAAAGTGGAATTGCTTTAACTTCACTACTTTAGTTGATTAGGTATAGAATATCTATCACCCTAAAAAAAGGTCTAGAATAATAATTACAATTTTCAAAAGAATTTTCTTTTTCTTGCAAATCTTCAAATTTATTTTCCTTACTTGTAATTAATTTCCTTTGACAAACTTCCTTTTCACTTTTCATGGTCCAACAACTTCCCATTAAAGAGATGCACTTTTGCCTTTCCTCTTAAGTCTTACCACTCACTATACTAAGCATATAACAAACCAACAAAATAATTCCTCACACATTGATAGTGTTTTCAGTGTATCTTGAAGAAACTAAGAGAATGATGAAGCATTTTGCTTTATTATTTCTTTTGGTCATTTTGGTCCATCAAGAGTGTTTTTTCAATGTCAATGTAGAAGCTGCTGGTGATGGTTTTGTGAGAACAAGAGGCATTCACTTCATGTTAAATGGAAATCCTTACTATGCAAATGGCTTTAATGCTTACTGGTTAATGTATACAGCTTCTGATCCATCTCAGAGATTCAAGGTTTCAAATGCTTTCCGTGAAGCAACAAGCCATGGACTTACTGTTGCTAGAACTTGGGCTTTCAGTGATGGTGGTTATAGTCCTTTGCAATATTCTCCTGGTTTCTACAATGAACAAATGTTTAAGGTATTTTATTTTTCATAAACTATTCAAGGTCAAACAAGCTTTAAATTTTTACAATTTGCTTTGTCATAACCATCCTTGAGAAAGGGTCCTCGTAATCCAAAGTTAGATTACGAGGTAAATAAAGTCAGATCAAGAATTGTTTCCGTAAAAAAAGTTGAAAATTGTTCATTTTTTTGTCTTAAACTTCCAGTTCCTTGCGGAAATTGTTCGATTTAATATATCATTTGGTAGTTGAATGTATTTTGTATCTGATTGTCTATGTTTGTTGGTTTGAAGGGATTGGATTTTGTTATATCTGAGGCTAGAAAGCATGGGATTAAGCTGATACTAAGCTTGGTGAACAACTATGAGAGTTTTGGAGGGAAGAAGCAGTATGTGAACTGGGCTAGAAGTAATAATGGACAGTATTTGACATCAGATGATGATTTCTTTAGGAACCCTGTTGTTAAAGGTTTCTACATCAACCATGTTAAGGTTAGCACTAGTAAAACTTCTTCTGTCTTACTTGGTAAAAATTGAATATGGAAATTAGCATATGGGTGAGATTAAAACATTAGAAAATGAAATTTGTTCCTTTTAGTTTGTAGGATTGGAAACTCTTTTAGAGAGTTTTTATTAAAATTCGTGACTCTGATAAAGAATGCATTAGTAACATTACTAATACTGTCTCAATCACAGTCACAAATTTGCTAGCATTTGATTTCGAATTAAAACTTTTTTCTTATTTATGAGTTAACATAATTTTCTTTTATTTTTTTTAAGACTTAATATCCGGCCCAATAACCAACTAATCCGAGCACTCTAATTCCATCGTCCAAATACAATATTACTTATGAGTTACATAATTAAATTTGCATTTGATCTGATGATACTTGTATAAGAAATACTAGGAGCATAGTTTTGTAGTTAGGATGACATAATTTGATGTGATTTATTTTCCTGGATCTTCCACAGACTGTTCTCAACAGGTACAACAGTTTTACTGGAATTCATTACAAAGATGATCCAACAATCATGGCATGGGAGCTTATGAATGAACCTAGGTGTACATCAGATCCTTCAGGAAGGACTATTCAGGTCAAGTATTTTTATTCTTTACTTTACTTGTTTCTTGCTCTTTCTTGATTCTTCCACCCCTTTTTTCTTTTTATCTCTCTTTTCCTTTTTGACTTTCCCCACTGCTTTTATTCCTCTCATTGATAGTGATAGATCAAAATTTTGCACAAAAAGTACATAACTAGCCAAATAAATTACACTTCAATTATTTTACGGATTTAATTATGAACATTTTTTACATAGACAATTGATCGTAGTTGTTAAATCATTACAAACGTTTGATTTTTATAGTAACTATTTTTAAAGTCACATATATGATTGATTGTGATTTGTTGACCGCGTATCAAAACTAAACCTATTTTTAAATCTTAAGCAACTGGTTTCTAGTAAAAAAGTGTCTTATTATAATCTAAAGTCTTACCAATATTATTGGTAGTAGAAACTTTTGCAATAGTATGTATGTGGCTTAATATGATTTGGACAAATTTCACAAATCACGGACCTGATTTTAAGGCCATGCTATACTTTCCATGAGCTGACTCTGACTGTTTAACTTTTGATTATAGGGTTGGATCACGGAAATGGCTTCTTTAGTGAAGTCCATTGACAGGAATCACTTATTGGAAGCTGGACTTGAAGGGTTTTATGGACAATCAACACCTCAAAGGACCAAATTCAATCCTACTATTAACAACATAGGGACAGACTTCATTGCCAACAATCGAATCCCAGGCATCGATTTTGCAACCGTTCATTGTTATCCCGACCAATGGTAACTAAAAATATAGTAGTGCCTAGCATCACTACTCCCAAAATTCGAGAACTCCCATTTTTAATTTGTTTACAATGCAATTTTGGGAGCATCAAAGTTAAAAATTATTTAACACATTAGTTTGTGAGCATATTCTAAGATTTAAATTGATCAATACAATCATATAAATCATTTTGAAATTTCATTAATTTTAGAATCAAATCATTTAACTTCTAACTAAGTACATGTTGAGAATCATGATGAGTTTCACGAAATCACCATAGCTCACCATGATTCTGTCAAATTCACTTTCAATCCAAATGTACATGATTTAATTGGATTAACTTTTCATATGCATCAATTACAATATAACAACTGTTTTTTCTTTGATTGCACAAACAGGGTACAAAGTTCAAATGAGCAAGATCAGCTTGCATTTTTGAACAACTGGCTCAGTGCTCATTTCCTAGACGCACAATATGCTCTAAAAAAACCAATTCTAGTAGCAGAATTTGGAAAATCATTTAAAGATTCAGGTTTCAGTAGTAACCAGAGAGATCAACTTTTCAATACCGTGTACTACAAGATATATGCGTCTGCGAAAAGGGGAGGTCCAGCGAGTGGAGCATTGTTCTGGCAACTTCTTACAGAAGGAATGGAATCTTTCGACGATGGCTATGGAATATCGCTTGGTCAGAGTACTTCTACTGCTAATGTCATTGCTCAGCAATCTCATAAACTATACCTTATTCGGAAGATTTATGCAAAGATCGCTAATGAACGACGATGGAAAAGAGCTAGATTTAACGGAAGAAGGTCTTCGCGCGTTGGTGGAAATAGAGGAAGACAAATTGGTTTCTGAAATTGGAATATGGACTAGTAGTTTGCTTATTATTTGTGTTGTGTTGGGAAGACATTTTTAAAGTAAAGGTTTCTCTCTTTGAGATGAATCAGAATGTTTACGTCCAAGAGGGTAACTAAATTATATATACGTGTTTTTATCGCCATGTCATGCTTTCGGCTTCTCGTTTGTTTATTAGAGAAAGCTAAGGTTGTTTTAAGTTTTTCTTTTGCATCTACTTGTGTTTTGGTTATCCTACAAGCACAGTAATGTTGTGTAATAGTACTGTTAGTTTTATTACATGTTTTTCTTGATCTTTCTTTCTATTATGTCAAGAAGAATACAAAACTATTAAAAGTAAATAATTAAGGCTTCCAGATTGTGTTTGCTGATGTATTTAACCGAAATAGGTTAGGGCTTTGTGATTATCGTTTCTCTAATGTATTTCATGGGCTCAAACTTTTGTTGTTCTACACTCTTTTTTCCTTCACCGAAGTTTTAGTTTTATTGCATTGGGTTTTTCTTATAAAGTTTATAATGAAACAGATGTTGGTTGTGTCCTTGACCGTTTACTTTGAATTTTAGCCTAATTCCCCAATTTTATAATTTTTCTTTCTTTTGTTTTGAATAAATTAAATTCATTTTGTATAAGTTGTTCCTATAAAGATGATAACTTTGTTTTTGATGTTCATGTATATCATATGATCAATTATAATCGATTCGTACATGAACACATAATAGCATTTGAAAGGAAAGACAATCTTGTTGGATTGTTGTTGTTCCCACATCAAAGGAGTCTAGAAAACACCACGAAAATACTAAAATAACATCATCGGCAATTAACTGCCGATGAATTTTAACCGGCGGCAGTTAACTGCCGATGGAAATTGAGGTTAAATTTGCCGTTTCATAATGTTTCTTAGCCTTGTTCAAGGTCTAAACAGCAATGTTCATCTTGTTGAATGCTGCATTTCATTGAGATTTCAGGGTTGTGGAATGGAGTGGGCTGCTTTCTTGTCCTGTTGGGCAAGGGCCTCATGTGTTTGGGCTTCACTATGTGTTGAACTTTTTTCTCTCTATTTTGAGAAAATTTTATTTCCTACCATTAGCTTTACTCCTACCCCTACACACACCTTGTCTTTGACAATTTGAAAAAATAAATCTCTCCTACCTCACTCCACGTGATTCTGGAAAATTCAAATTTTGTAGGAGCAATTGAATTTGAGATCGTTGTGGATTTAGATAATCTCTTTTCTTTCAACCACAAAATATGATCATGTAGAAAAAGAGACTATTTTCTTAATATAATTTAGTAGATCATATGATCAATTATAATAGATTCGTATATGACCACATCAAGGTCTACAATTGTGGTTGTAGTTACACCGTGATTCTTTATTTCGCGTAAAATTGTGAACAAATGAAACTGTTACATCTACGATTGCACTCGCGACGTGATAAACACAAAAACCTTGATGTTGCAACAATTGTCTTTTGGACATCATCATAATTTAAAACCATGATTGTATTATGTTAATGAAGAATACAATAACATCTGTATATCCTATGACTATTAGTTGGTTGATGATAAATTGATTTTGATGTGCTTTATACTACTTTAGATTTGGTCTAAATACTTTCTCTATGGACTAAATATTAAAAGTAATGAATGTGTTTTGCATTTGTTGACTTTATAGGGCTTAATTGTTAAATTTGGGTAATTTTCAAATTTTATTTTTACTTGACATTTATATCTTGTGAAGACCATATATCTTGGGTTACAAATATCTAAATTGGGTGATTTATGTGGCCATGGAAAGCTATGAGTCATAGGGTAGGTAACAAAATATATATACTACGAGAAAGAACTATAGTTATTACAATTTACATATACAAGCATCCTCAAATTCAGTCAGATTCAACTTGAAAATAAGTCTCAAAGTCAAGGTGCAGCAAATGTTACCAACTCATGACATTTAGAGCACCTTGGTGCAGCAAATGTTACGTTAAACGACGAATCTTAGAATATTTTAGCTAGGTTTTGAGCACAAACAAGGTGTATATTAATTAGTTGGAAAGTTGAATTGGTAATTTAGTACATTGTGGTCCTTTTGTTTGATTGAAGAAGCAAAGCAATGTTTTGAAGAAGAAAAAGAATGCACGAGTGATGGTACTTTAAGCTGATTCATAGGCTCACGTGAAATGCCACATCTTGTCTAACAACCACTCTTTCACGTATATTTTCATTCTCCTACATCCATTCTCATAACTTTTTTCTTTGACTAATTAAAATGAGCTGATAAATAATAACCAATGCATATTATAAATACCACAAATAAATAAAAGTAAGTACGTATATATTTATAAGATGTATACGAATAAAACCACTTTTTGAATTGAAAAGAAGGAAATGAAATACTGCAAAAAGATACTGGAGAGTAGATAGCAGCAGGTCCAATAATACAATTTCAGTACGCCAGTTTGTTAGAGCAGTTTTGATTCTGTTCTACTTCTATACATGCACGATTGGAATTAGTCAATTTTAATGTATACTGTGTTTCCAAAGCTTGACTTTTCTATGGACAACTTTTTAGGAAAATTCTTGGTTATCCTATAATTATTTTGGATATTTCTTTATACTTTGAAATTTATTTGAAATACTTAAAAATAAAAAATGATATTATATGAAATGATTCAATGTTGAGTACTCTATTTAACAAAGATTGAAATAATACCATTTAATTCCCCACTTTCATTTAAAATGAAGTAGAGACTCACTTAATAATCACCTAATTACCATCACACAAGAGAAAAATTTCGTTTGTTGACTAAACTTGCATTTGTAAGTAAATAAATACATAAATAAAATAATGCTGTTTTACTCAAAATAAAAAATAAAAGTACTACGAGCTAAATAATGTAACTTTAAGGATGAATTCGAATTTCATAAAATACAATTGTAAACCGACAATCTTTTGAAGTGAGCTAGATTTTTCAGCATGTAATTACAAAAACTAATAGTTCAAGTCAGATAAAATCGTAATTGGTGGTGAAACTCTACTCAAAAGATTTAACACGTTTGCATTGTCAAATTGAATAGTTAATTAATTAATTAATTAATTTCACTTTTATTATTAATAATATTTTCTTCCTTAATTCTAAAAGAAAAACTTTATTAAAAAATATCAAGCACTGTGCAGTATAAAAGAGGCTCTCAAGTCTCATCTTCCCCCTCTCATTCTCTTCAAAAAATTTCCCTGTCTCTCTCTCTCTCTCTCTCTCTCTCTCTCTCTCTCTCTCTATTGCTCCATTATTTCCATGGAAGCATTCAACCTGAGCAACTTCAAAACAGAGAAACAAAGCTTCATGTCAACATACAATCTTTTCACCGGCATTACCAAAATGCTTCGCCTTCTCGAGTTATGCTTAGCTCTCCTCTTCCTCTTATGGATCGTCACTCGCCTCCCTTTAGCCCTAAGCATCTCTGCCGACTTCCTCCGAAGCCCTCTCTTCGTCTTTGCCATCTCCAACGCTATCATCGCTGCCCTCCTTGCTCAGTCCGACCTCCTCTCCTCCTCCACCACCGATGATTCTGCCTCACCAGTGGAGCAGAAGATTAAGGACACTTGTACGGATGATATAGACTCATGCTATGCAACATATTCTGGTAACTTGGGAAGAAAGGTTTATAGTCGAAGTCAGTCTCTGCCGGAGAATGTAAACGGAAAGGGAGAGGATGAGGAGCAGACGGAAAGACAGAAAATACTCCGGCGATCGGAGACGGAGAAGGAGAAGGTAAGGGAAGTATTGTATCCGGAAGATAAGCTGAGTAATGAAGAGTTTCAGCGTACGATAGAAGCTTTCATTGCAAAACAAATGAGGTTTCTGAGGGAGGAATCATGTTAACATATACTACTATTAACATTAGGCTTTGATATCAAAATCACTATTCCTTTTAGAAGTTTTAGGCTTGTGTTTTGTGTTAACCATAGCCACTGATTGTTAATGTTATTCAAGATAAATTAGATACGATTATTGTTACTGCTTAATTTTAACTTATGCCTACAACTTCTTACCTGTGTCTACTAAAAAAATTCAAAGTCTTAGTTTGACATTAGACCTAAATCTGACCTTCAGATTTTATAAATGAGTTTGTCTAACATGTGCAACATTATAGAAAACCCCTTTACAAATTTAGAAAACTCGAACATAATATTAAATTTTTAAATTTTCAAAACTCACTTGGGTTTGTCTAACGTTGTTGACTTGAGACTCTAAAGTGTGCTCCTTTCAAGATTTCATGTAAAAAATACTCCCTCCGCTCCTTAATATAAGAGAATATTCTTTTTTTAGGTTCATTGAATAAATGATGTATTTAGTTTACATTGTAGTCCAACTACATTTTTTTTTTGAAGAGATGTAGTCCAAATACATTAATTATTCAATGAACCTAAAAAAATAAGAACACTTATTAAGAAAATAAAAAATAGTAGATTTGCAATAAAATCAATCAATAAGTTTTAAATTTTTAAAAACTTCAATTCACCATTTTTACTATTTTTCAATATAACATTTCTATCTTTACTCGGTTAACTAACGCCTTAAGACACTCTTTAATATTTCTATGCGATGATTAAGTCTATTGGAGTTTCCCAAGTAGGAACACACATCCCGTCCAAAAGTGTGATCACTGTTTTGCCATTCATAAAATTTAATGGGTCTTGCTAACCAGTGTACTCAGGGTAATGATTAAAAAATCTATAAATAGAAAATTTGTCTTGATAATTACATGATAATTACACTACTTAGACTTTTGATTACATGATAATTACACTACTTTGTATAAAAAGTTACTCCCTCCTTCCCTATATCTAACCACCCATTTGACTTTATTTTTGTCCCTAAATCTAAAATCCTTTTCAAATTAATAGATGCATTTATTATTATTTTCCTAAACATACCCCTAATTAATACTACTAATTTATCTTGAAATTTAAAAAATCAAATTTAATACATATACAAACAAAGGACAATATGGTAATATTAACACGGACATCTTTTCTTAAGATATGTGAAAAAAGTAAAGCGAGATTACATTAAGGGACATAGGAAGTATTTATTTTGCTTGCTTAACCAATACTCTAAGGACATTGTTTAACATTCTTCAAACTTAATTAGTACTTTTTTAATGGTTTGGAGTTTTCTCTACCTATATGTTATGATTATTTAAAGATATTAATCTTATAATTTGATCTCTTTGTTGTTCTTAATTATTCACTCAACTCCGCTCTCATGATTTCATATCATTGCTTTTAATTTTAGATTCGACTTTTCTCTTAAAATGTTAACCTCACAATTTCATATCTTGCCTCCCTTAAAAAAAAAAAAAATTCATATCATATCTTCATTTGATAATATTTATTAGGAGAATGATAATAAGTGTCTTTATGACATTGTCTAAACAATTCAAAATAGTAACTTTTACTTAGAAAATTGTGTAATTATGATTTTTATGTGTTTAATTTGTATTTTTGAGACAAGGTTTTTTTGTGTGAATTCTTTAAACAATATCTTTAATGACACTTGTTAGCTTGAAAATATTAGGTTTAAAAAGGGACAAAGAAATTATGTTCGGAAAAAATCTCGAGAACTACTCACAAGAGATAAAGATACACATCCTATCCAATCATAGTTCAAAGTTTCAAAGAATTCAGTTGAGAGTTGATAAAAAGAACATAGCTTTTGGTTAAGAATCGCCATCAATTATAACTAGTATCATGAACAGCCATGTTGAGTGTTACAAACAAGTTGTTTAGGGGAAGGAAAAAAAAAGTAGAAGCTCAGAGAAGAACGCCATGATCGAAGTACATGCATGTTTTTCCCCTCAAGATGAAGTCGTGTCCGGTCCAAGGCGGAGGCTACCAAAGCTCTTCCTTTAGGTTCCCAAAAGATAAAACATTTGCTTTGTAACAAAGATGCCATGAAATGGGTTGCTCGATAGACACATCAAAATTACTGACTTGACTAAAAAATGTCGATCAGGGTTACTATCCTCTCAAATTCGACACACAAAAACAAATGATCGGAAGTTATGACCGAATCGAGTTTGAAATTGAAATGTTTATTGAACAACTTTCTATGACAAAATACCCAACAATTCTAACTATAAGCCTTTTTTTGTGTGGTACTCAGCAACATCTAGTTGGGCCAACATTGCATAGCGTGAAGATACAACCGACTGTGATTCTTTAGAGAATGGGATTTCCTGCTATGAATTATGCTCTTTACTCAAATGATATTGCTCATGCCCAAAGTAAAAGACCTTAACGCCCCTACGCATGTTAAGTCACGCTAGTGCAAATGTTAACGTATGTTTTTTTTTTTGAAGAAGCTAAACTAACCCCCTCAAATTGGCACCAGAGAGAATCGAACCTGAGACCTTGAGGAGGAGCACACTCCCAGGTCCCAAGCCAATACCACTAGGCCAACCCAAGTGGGTTCAATGTTAACGTATGTTAAGTCATGTTACGTAGGTTAACATGCGTTAGTGTTATTTCTAGAAAAACATCGCGCATGTTAACATGCGTTTGTGTTATTTGTAAAAAAAAACTTTGCGCATGTTAACATGCGTTAGTGTAATGCAGTGCGTGAGTTAACTCACGTTGGCATTTGCACTGGCGTGAGTTAACTCACGTTCATAGCAGAAACTGCATTAAATGCATGCAGTAACAGAACAAACTTTTGAAAAGTCTAGAAAGACCCATAATCACGCCACAGTCATAACTTAACCAAATTACGCCAATTTAAGTAGTTTATTGGATAATACGACATAATTGATCAAAATTACTTAAAAACATCGTTTTTCTCACAATCACGTAATCACATATAAACGATCCAAAAAATATGCTGGGGTGTAATACCACCAAAAAATAGGACGAACACCCACCGACCCAAAAGTGTCATAACCTATCTAACTAGACCACTGATAGTCATAATCTTCATCTTCATCCATGACTTCGTTCTCTTGCTTTGGCTTTTCCGAAGTGTCCAAAGTAATATGATTGTGCTCATTTGTTGGTTTCTTTGGAGGCATCGGCTCCTTAGACATGAGCTCATCGAAGGCGGCGTTTCTATCCAAAAACTGAAAAAGTCATTGCTCCGCTTCACCAATCTTGTGAGTCATCCACTCCTTAGGAGGAGGTGGTAGCGGACAATTTTCTTTCAACTTCACATGAAGAAAGTGGTCGGGAATCAAGCAAAGGCACATTATGTTGGAATGTGGATTAAGTGGTGGAGCACTCCGGATTGGAAAATATGTCTCACATGAACCACCCAATTCGGGCAAAGTCAATTGAACAACCGCTCTATTATAGCAACTAGCAATAATGTGACCCATATCCGGAGTGGTCAACCACTTCTCTGGAGGTGCAATACCACTTTTACTTATTGGAGGGTGTAAACCATCCAAGATAAGTTTGTAACGGCTCTCGGTAGCATATATTGGCAAGTAGTCACTCTTGTGAGTTTTCAACTCATTAATAAGTGCATGATGAACCAAAACATGATCATCCTCATGAAATCCCATGTGCCTAGCTACGATCCGGAAACCACAATTACCATCCCCTCTAACATTCACAACGTCTTCAACGTAAGGTCTCATGAGATTTGGAATTTGTGACATGTATGGTATTTGCAAATAAGGTTGTTTTTTTGAAGCAGGAGTTTAAGTTTGTGAGCGGGAGCAAGTGCCAAGACGAGAACCTTTAGTCTTTTGAGACTTACTCTTGGCATGTGAGCATTGACTATCGGGATTTTGAGCATCAATAGTCTCCCACCTAGAGGGGATTCGACCGGTGGACCTCTTTTTCGGTGTAGACTTCACCCTTTTAGGTGCCCCCTTGGTGGCCACTTTTCTCGGAGGTGGCTTCAACATTGTTTCCTCCGAAAATCCTAGTTCACGGAATTTGTATTTGATGAAGAGTTTCATCTTGTAAGGGGCCCTCTTGATACGTTCTTGAATGGCGTCCCATTCCTCCGTAATGGAAAAATTGGCATCGACCTCTTCTCCAATTACACTTAACCTTCGCCAATGAGGGTGTATTTCATCCAAAAGAATAGGAAATTTTTTCTTTCTCTTCTAGGCAAGAATACAAGCACAAGGCAACCCGAACGTTTCCATTTGCACACAACCACAATCTTCTTTAGCAAAGCCGAATCTCCTAGAGCGTTCATATTCTTCATCGATGAAACCCAAGGCGGCCTTAGAGACATACCCCTCCAACTTGGAGAATAACTTGTTTTTTTTTTGTATTTGTCCACCATGACAGTTTTGCTCCTCCCAAAACTCCCATGTATCTCACCGAATTGGTTTTTCAACATTTTGTCTATTTCATCCCAACATGATGCCAAATCTCCCACACTACTCCTCAAGTATCTTTTCAATTGTGCATGAGCCAACTCAACAATGTTGGTGCTCCTACACCCTAGATGCAAGTATGTATTCGTCCATGCACTCACAAAATGTTTCTTAAGAGGCAAAACGGTTTCCTCAACATATTTAACAAACAATGGAAACGGTATGTATACCTTATCTTTGAATGTCAACCATGCAATTGCAAATGAATCCTCCGTAGGAGAGTTAACCACATCTCTCCAAGCACTCATTATTTTCTTAACAAGCTCACATTGCTTGTCATCATCCGCTTCCTTTGCTTCTTTGGCAACAACTTTTCCTTTTCCTTTTGAAGACTTGGCATTGACTTTACAATCCGTGATGCACCTAGATCTTACATTCTTCTCAATATGAAAATAGCAAAGTACATGGTCCATTTTAGGCAGAAATTCAGCAATGACTTTGATCAAAGCGGGGTCCCTATCGGTGACAGTCACCTTAGGCATGTTGTGTTTTAAGGTCAAAAGACCAACCAACATCTCAAGTGTCCATATGAAGTTATTCTCTCTTTCAAAGGAAAGAAAGGCAAACGCAACCGAATAGGTCATTTTGGTAGAGGTGACACCAACAATCTCAAATAATGGCATTCAGTATGTATTGGTTTTGTAGGTGGAGTCCATGACCAAAACGGTGGGAAAAGTGTTGAGCATATCAATTGAATCCGGATGAGCAAAGAATAAATCTTCAAGAGTGGTTTCTGTTGGAACAAAATGTGTTTAACAATAAACCTTAGAGAGTTTTGATGATAACAAGGTAATAAAAATTGTTAATTGGACTAGCTAATATTTGTTCAAGTGTACATGACCATAGTTAAAAAATTTACATCATATAAAGGTTCTGAAGAACAAAAGAGAGCTAAGGAATCAAGAAAAGGAAGCTTGAAAGCGTCTGAAGAAAAGTGCTCCTGAAGTCAATAGTGCTCCTGAAGACAAAATGCTCCTGAAGATGATGATGTCATCAGAAGCTGAAGTTCATCAGAAGCAAGTTACTCAGAAGCAACCTCATCAGAAGCTGAAAATCACCAGAAGCTGAAGATTCAAGATTTAACACTTCAAAAGTTGTCTATTGGATTCGAAAGCAATGCAGAAGACTGGAAATACAATGCAACGATCATTTTGTGAAGATTTGAAGGCATTGGATGCTTATCTTCAAAGAGCGTTGACAAAGTACAAAATGTACGAAGTGTACAACCATTATCTCCACTACTCCGCAGTGTCCACGCTACAAGACAAGAAAACAGCTCTGCCTGCAACAATGTTCCTTCACAATAGGAATGGATTTCAAATTGGTTCTTCATAGGACAACAACCATATCAGGCAAAAGATCATTGGTGTTTGATCAAGCTTCATCAACGACTCTTTTGATGTGCTGGCAATTTCACAACGTCTCCTTCACACCTCTATATAAAGGAGTGAAGACTTAGAGTTTGGCAATGCTGAACACAAGACTCAACATTTTACAAGTGCCAAAACTCTGCTGAAATTGTTCTGCATTCAAAGTTCACTTAGAATTTCTGTTTCTCAAGTTCATATTTTAGAAATTCTTAAGTCTTAAGAGTCTTATCTGATTTTTATTGTGAACACCACTGATTGTATATCAAGTGTTCAACCTCAAACATTTTTCTTTGTAATCTTGTTTGATTAGAAGTCTCTTGCAGTTGTGCTTGAGCATAGAAAGTCTCTTGATTGTGTTCTTGAGCATAGGAAGACTCTTGCAAAGTGTGCTTGAGCAAAGGAAGTCTCTTGTTGTGTGCTTGAGCAATTGTAATCAGATATTACATTTTAGTGAACTCTCTTTGGAAGTGCAAGGGGGACTGGACTACTTCTGGATTGTGGAAGGAACCAGTATAATTGCTTTGTGTCTTTCTTCTTCTCTATCTCTCTCTATTTTTATCCGCTGCATTTAGATCCTGAATATCACTTCAGAAGCTGTCTCACTTTGCTTCTGATCAGTGTGCTTCAGTTTAGGAGAAACTAAGAAAAATCTAACACAATTCAACCCCCAGACTTGTGTTTTTTCTCACCTTCAATTGGTATCTAGAGCCTTGGTTCTGTTGATAACACCTAATAGTGTAACAGTCCAAGATCTGAGAAAAACATGTCTGGTGAATCTGTTTCTGGTAATGGATCTGGTCATAATCATAATGTTGTGGCTCATGATTACAATGGTGACAACAAGAAATCCAGCGTAGGAAAGATTCCTAAGTTCAATGGAGACCCTGAAGAATTTTCTTGGTGGAAAACCAACTTTTACAGCTATGTCATGAGTTTAGATGAAGAACTATGAGACATACTTGAAGAAGGTGTTGGTGATGACTTGGTTCTTGATGAAGAAGGAGCTGCTGTTGATAGAAAGAAACATACTCCTGCTCAGAAGAAGACCTACAAGAAGCATCATATTATCAGAGGAGCACTTATCACTGCTATTCCTAAAGCATAATATATGAAGATGAGTGACAAGTCAAGTGCTAAAGCAATGTTTGCTTCTCTTTGTGCTAACTATGAAGGCAACAAGAAAGTCAGAGAAGCAAATGCTCTTATGCTGGTTCATCAGTATGAGTTGTTCAAGATAAAGGATGATGAGACTATTGAGGAGATGTACTCAAGGTTTCAAACCCTAGTCTATGGACTACAAATACTGAAGAAGAGTTATGTTGCTTCTGATCATGTGAGCAAGATACTCAGAAGTTTGCCTGCTAGATGGAGACCAAAGGTGACTGCCATTGAGGAAGCTAAAGATTTAAACACTTTAAATGTTGAAGATCTTGTTAGTTCTCTCAAAGTTCATGAGTTAAGTCTTAATGAACATGAGTCTACTAAGAAGAGTAAATCAATAGCTCTTCCATCCAAAGGCAAGTCATCAAAATTTGTCTTGAATATATAAACTTAGACTTTTGATTACATGATAATTACACTACTTTTTATAAAAAGTTATTTATTTTGCTTGCTTAACCAATACTCTGAGGACATTGTTTAACATTCTTCAAACTTAATTAGTACTTTTTTAACGGTTTGGACTTTTCTCTACCTATATGTTATGATTATTTAAAGATATTAATCTTATAATTTGATCTCTTTGTTGTTCTTAATTATTCACTCAACTCCGCTCTCATGATTTCATATCATTGCTTTTAATTTTAGACTAAACTTTTCTCTTAAAATGTTAACCTCACAATTTCATATCTTGCCTCCCTTAAAAAAAAAAAAAATTCATATCATATCTTCATTTGATAATATTTATTAGGAGAATGATAATAAATGTCTTTCTGATATTGTCTAAACAATTCAAAATAGTAACTTTTACTTAGAAAATTGTGTAATTATGATTTTTTATGTGTTCAATTTGTATTTTTGAGACAAGGTTTTTTTGTGTGAATTCTTTAAACAATATCTTTAATTACACTTGTTAGCTTGAAAATATTAGGTTTAAAAAGGGACAAAGAAATTATGTTCGGAAAAAATCTCGAGAACTACTCACAAGAGATAAAGATACACATTCCTATCCAATCATAGTTCAAAGTTTCAAAGAATTAAGTTGTGAGAGTTGATAAAAAGAACATAGCTTTTGGTTAAGAATCGCCATCAATTATAACTAGTATCATGAACAGCCATGTTGAGTGTTACAAACAAGTTGTTTAGGGGAAGGAAAAAAAAAAGCAGAAGCTCAGAGAAGAACGCCATGATCGAAGTACATGCATGTTTTTTCCCCTCAAGATGAAGTCGTGTCCGGTCCAAGGTGGAGGCTACCAAAGCTCTTCCTTTAGGTTCCCAAAAGATAAAACATTTGCTTTGTAACAAAGATGCCATGAAATGGGTTGCTCGATAGACATGTCAAAATTGCTGACTTGACTAAAAAAGGTCGATTAGGGTTACTATCCGCTCAAATTCTACACAAAAACAAACGATCGGAAGTTATGACCGAATCGAGTTTGAAATTGAAGTGTTTATTGAAAAACTTTCTATGACAAAATATCCAACAATTCTAACTATAAGCCTTTTTTTTTGTGTGTGGTACTCAGCAACATCTAGTTGGGCCAGCATTGCATAGCGTGAAGATACAACCGACTGTGATTCTTTAGAGAATGGGATTTCCTGCTATTACAATATGGTGTTGTAATCCATGGTAAATGTGTAATCAAATGTATACAGTTGAGATCGTTTTAATTTTAAAAAAATATGCATCTTGAGTTTTTACATATTAAAATCTGTATAATTTTGCCTGCGTTACAAAAGGTTTGTTTTGCGAGGATATATGGTTGGTTGGGGAGGTTGGATTCATTCTTCTATCCATTATTACAAATAAATTAATTTGATTTTTTTTTTTTTTTAGTTTTGGTCAATTAGTTGTCTAGTGATTGAATCTCACATTTTAGATATGAAGATGTGAGAGTCTGATGTTCGAACTCTAACCCCTATATAATATTGCTTTTACAGCTACCAACTAAGTTATACTCATATGACAATATAGTAGTATTTCTTGTCCAATTAATTAGGAAATCAAGTTTTATAATCACTTCAACGTACTTTTGTTCCTTATTTTCTAAAAATGAAGTTTTGGTCCACATATTTTAAAATTCGGTTATTAATGCTCCCTTTATTTAGCTTTTTTTCTTGATTTTGATCTCTCATCTCATTTTAGATCATTCGTTATGACATGGTCTATTCATTAACACAACGACGTTAATTAGATCACATTCTTTGTCAACAAAAATATGCATAAAAAACGTTTGCACGTTATAAATGAATTTAAACCAAAAATAAGCAGGCCTCATTTCAAAGTTTGCCTTAGACCCTCATAAATTAGGGTGGCTTTTAAACCATGTTGTGGCGGTTTTTTTTTTTTTTTGAGAAAAATACACTAACCTCCCCTAAGGTTTATCTAAATGTAACACACACCCCCTCTAGTTTCATATTCATCACAAACCTCCCTCACAATTTAACTCTGTTAAACTTCCGTCTATTTATCCACATTCAAAAATTGATGCTCTGCCTCTTGCGTATGAAAAACCTACAACCCACAAATTAATTAATACAGCTAAGCTAAGTGTGTGGAATACATGGAGAAACACATCCAGGCAACAAAAATGGTTCACAAACTCCTCACTACATTTCAATCACACTAAAAGCCACAACCTTATTTCCCACTCGAAATCTCACTTGGCTCTTACTCACTATTCATTCAACAAACCAACGCATCACATCGTCGAGGCCGCACCGTCACTGTGTTTCTAACAGATCGCGTAGTTCAAAACCACGATGTCAGTGATGAATCTGAATATCAAATCAGCGGGGTTCTGAAGAAGTGATGGAACAGGGTGAGGAAAAGGAATTGGTTTAGCGCAATATATGGATTCAGATGAAGGAAATTGTTTTGTTTACTGGTCCGGAAATTGGACTTTTGTTATGATGACCTTTGATGATGATATTGATGAGTCTCATCGATACTAATTTGTTGGTTACGGAAGTTAAAATTGAACATTTTTATGATATAATTTTATCACATTCACACTCTGTTCTCTTTGAGTTGGTTTCCTCCTATGTCCCTTTTTAGTATCACAAGTTTATGCTTGAAATCATGTTTTGGTTTCCAAATGTTGTTGGGTGAATATGTTTTAAGCGGAGAGGTCAGAAATGGAGATGGCAGTGTGTAGAACAAAAAGAATGAATCACTAAATGGAGGAATCAATGTAATTGAACAGTACTGGAAATGCTACATATTTGAAATTCAATCTTTCTCTTTTTTTATTTTAACGAGAAACAAACAGTGTTAAGAGAGAAGGGAGGTTTCTATGTATTTGATAAGAACTCAAGGGAGGTTTATGTATGTTTTAAAACTAAAAGGGGTGTTTGTTCCATTTAAAGAGACCTTAAGGGAGGTCAATGCAATTTCCCCTTTTTTTTTGTCAAGTAGCCTAGCGGCTAGAGAAATTCACCTTAAAGGTGACTAAGTGGGGTGTCCGGGGTTCGAACCCCGGCCCCTGCATACAAATGCATTATCCCTTACCAAATGAGCTAAGCTCATGGGGTGTTGTGGCGGTTTTTAACCCCTGAAAAATGTAAAATTTTATGATACATCTAAAAATTTGAGTGTATTGGTACACCAAATCATTAATTTTAGTTAAATGAGTTATTTTTTTGAAGAGAAAATTTATTTTCTATCACCTATAATTATAATAGCTAAATCTTATTTACCAAAAACGTCAACGAAATAAAATTTAATTTTTCTGAATTTTTAATACACATAATAGAGATTTTGATTATTTTTACAATAAAATGTAAAAAAAATTAGTATGATTTTTATAAACAATGAAATATTTTCTCTTATGAAATGATATTTTCTAAAATATAAATATCAACAAATAGCTCTTTATTTCATAAATATGATAGTTAATTTATAGATTTTCGAAGCAAGAGTATCGGTACACCTTAATTTGCGAATGTACCGTAGAAGTTCCCCCGGAAAATGTCGGTACACCTTAATTTGCGAATGTACCGTAGAAGTTCCCCCGGAAAATGTTTTGCGGGAGTTTTCAAAACTCCCGTTTATTCGAATCCCACAAATTATTTGCGGAAGTTTTGGCCAATTGCTAGTATCGTTAGGGGTGTTCGTGGTTTGCTTTGGTTTGCTTTTGAGGCTAAAAGTCATCCGAACCTCAAGATAAAAAAGATGTGGTTTGGTTTGGTTTGGTTTGATTGACTTTTAAAATAAAACTCAAACCGAACCAAACCAAACCAATGCGGTTTAGGTTGTATCGGTTGGTGCGATTTTTCTCGAGACATTTCATTTTTTTTCCAACATTTAAATCAAGTTAAAACGTGAAAACATAACATATTTCTAACATGTTTCCAACATTTGAGATATCTTTCTTTGTAAAGAACTCAATGATAGTGGGTTGGAGATATCTCTTTCCTCCAGATATAGGTCATTGTTGGGTCGAATTGGGTGAAAAAATAATTGGTATTGCTCTATACTCTTATCTCTTTATCTTGTTGTTCTTTGGTTCGATTGTGGTTTTGTTTTACACTTGGTTACTACATTAGGCCAAGATCTATTGTTGTTGCTTGTGTCTGTTTTGGTTATTGGTTTTCATTCAGACTTGCCAACACATTTAAGTTTATTTATGTGATTTTGAAGTACCGACTTCACAACACCTTCTATGGTATTTATTTTAATGGGAAATCATTTTCTGGTAAATCATATTGCTAATAAGTCACATTTTGAAGTTGCAAACAATGTGTTTTCCTTTTCTTACTTTTTGAAATTTTATCATTTCAAAAATTTGTATATAATTAAAATGTTCGGAACACAATAATGATTTCAACTGGTCTAATTAAAACCAAATTAGACCAGTCGATTGGACCGAGAACTGGATCCAAGTTTAGTTTGAAAGGCTCTAAAAACTGACATACCACTAAACCGGTATGAAAGACCAACAAATTGAAAATACAAGCAATTGAGACAATTCTCATTGTTAGACCTAGGGGTTGGGCAGAGGTTTTGAGCCCACTTCCTATAGTTGGTCCGCCTCGTTTAGTCTGTTGAAAAACGGACCGTGACGGGATAGGCTGGCCCAACTCATAAAAAAATATTTATTTAATTTTTAGGCTTAATTGAAGTTTTAGCCCCCTAACTTTCCCAAAGTTGCGATTTTGGCCCCCTAAGAAATAAAACTACAAAACCGCCCCCTAAGTTTTGCACCTGTGGCAGTTTTGGCCCCCAAGGCCAATTTTAACTTGGTCTATGCTGACGTGGCACCCTAAGTGAGGTGCCACGTGTTATTTTTATTATTTTTTTTGGCCTTGGGGGGCCAAAACTGCTATAGTTGCAAAACTTAGGGGGCGGTTTTGTAGTTTTTTTTTCTTAAGAGGCCAAAATCGCAACTTCGTGAAAGTTAGGGGGTCAAAACTGCAATTAAGCCTAATTTTTATTGTGCTAATAAATAATAAGTGACCAATTTTTAAGTTTTTTTTTTCCCATTAATACAATTGAACTGTTCTTTATTAGACAGTTTTTTTGAGGAATTCTTTATTAGACAATTGTTTTTATCTTTAGGTAGGATTCTTTTTCTTTTGTTTCATCTTTAGGTAGGATTCGAATGAGAATAAAACGATATGAGAAAATAAAAATGACTTTTTACAACGGCAGCATTTATTTTTATTGGAAATAAAAATATTTTGGAAAAAAATTATTAGATGGATCAACCTGCTAACCCGCCTCAAGTTGGCTCGTCCCGCCCACCTCATTTTTGACGGACTAATAGTGGACTCGACATAAACGGAACGAAGTAGCCCACATTGCCATCTCTTGTTAGACTCTATTGTATTACTCTCGTACTGTTTTGAACAAAAAATAAAACTGAAGAAACTCTAGCAAAATCGTAGTAAGCAGGGCCGTTCTTATGAAATAGGAGGTTCGGTTCTATTTTTAAAATAGGCTCTAGTAAAATCAAAACGCAATTCTTTTTGTGTAACTAAGCTTTATTAAAAAATCAGAATCAGAAGAACTTTTAAATACAAAACAAAACAAAATAAAATTAAGTGAAAGAGAGGTGAAATTCACCTAACGGTGTCGTTTGGAATGTCACTCCTACGTCGTAGGAAAGGGGAAAACGAATGGTTTATGCGAAAAAGAAATAATTGTTGTGATTCTTTCAATGGGGGTGGGTATTATAATTATTTTGAGGCCCATAGTTTTTAGAGGCTCGGTGCGGTAGCGCTTCTTGCACACCCCAAGGTCCGGCCCCGGTAGTAAGTGATCGCAACAAGTTATCTCATTTGTGAGACTATTGTTTTCTAAACTTTCGATTAGGATGTGTGCCAGTTGCAATAAAAACTGGGAAAAATGAGCAAAGCACACACAATGACATCAAAGCTAATCCTACAAATTGGTGGAATCAAAGGACGGCCATCAATTGAAATATTTTGCAAAGGTGACATCTGAATCTGAAAGCAAAAGTTTAAACTTGACCTTAAAAAAATAAACAAGCAATAGATTAAAGATTTTACCTAGTCTTGAAAGGAGCACACTTTAAAGTCTCAAGTCAACAACGTTAGACAAACCCAAGTGAGTTTTGAAAATTTAAAAATTTAATATTATGTTCGAGTTTTCTAAATTTGTAAAGGCGTTTTCTATAATGTTGCACATGTTAGACAAACTCATTTATAAAATCTGAAATTTCAATTTTTTGTTTAAATTGATCGAATTATTTCATATGTTTCAAATATTTATACTAGAAGACGTGTGAGCGACAACAAATGTGATATTTAGATAGAAAACTGTCACAGTAAGTACAATAACAATACATTATTATATGCAGGGACTGAAAGTCAAACACACCCCACTTATTCACCTTATTTGAAGAAAAAGAACCTGCTGGTATAGAGTCTAGATGAGGGTTACCAGATATACTTTCATTGCACATGTTATTAGAATCTTATATAATGCATCACCAGAAAAAAGAAATCTTACATGATGCAATTAAAAACTCAAGGGATTCGAAAAAAAAAAAAAAACTTACATAATCCAATTAAAAACTCAAGAGATTCTTTTCCCTAGCTAAAAACTAAAATTAGCTTCTAACTAACTTCAAAGAACTTCAAGTCTACAATGAAGTGTATTTTATTTTTTGAAGTACTCGTTTATATTCATTTATTTTGTTGAATACGTACTCGTTTATATAATAGATATTTTTTTTTCGGTCAAGATATTAATAATTTTTTACTGACGTTTATATTATAAGTGGACTCATTTTAATATTTGTTGCCACCGTCATTTGATTAGTGATACTTTCCACAAGAATCTCGTCAAAAACAGATGGTTCACCTCTACTATACGTCAGACCCAGATTTTTTCTTTAAATGAAAAATTTTAGAATGAAAGAATTGTGTCCAATGATATATATTTAAATATCTCTAACAAAACATTAACGAGAATTGAACCCCATAACCTCATAATCGATGATATGTCTTTTTACGGTTAGATCAAATTCTTAGAACGAATGTAATTACCCGTTTTGATTAATAAATATAAATAACATATGTTTCAATAAACATGGACAAAGATTTGAACCTTAAATTTCTCACTTATTTAACTTAAAGGTGAAATTATAGCTACTATACTCATTATAATTACTAGTCAAAAGCGGACACTAACTTGTTTGTCTATTTGCATTTTCACTAGTGAAAAGCGGACATTAACTTGTTTGTCTATTTACATTTTCTATTTGTATGATATTAGTTTTTATTTAATCATTTTATTTTAATTTTATAATAATATCTATTTGCATTTTCCTCTCAGTATTGTTGACAAAGTGAAGCCGAATTCTTTTTTATGGCTTTCTTTGAATTTTGTTCCAATTTCCTTTGGTTTCCACCATTGGTGGAGACACCCACTAATGTGTATGGGTATCATGTAAATATTCGATTTTCTTTTCTTTGGTGGGGGCATCTTTGTTAGGTGCCTGTTGTTTGTATCAGACTTTGGGTGATTCACCATTTTAGCACACCTTGTGTGGGGTGAATCACTTTGCTTTTGAGCAATATATTCCATTTTGATTTGTTCAAAAAAAAAATCTATACTAAAGAAAAATTGATATAGGAAAAAATGACTAAATGTTATAGTTAACTTAGCTGTTTACTTAGTTTCTTAAATTATGATGTTAATTTAAATTGTCTCATTAACCTTATCTCAGTTGGTAGCGCTTATGCATTATGATATATATGGAGTGGAGTTCGAATTAAACATTTCTTATTTATTCACCTTAGAAAAAAAATAAATTTGAAAGAAAATTGTATTGTTAAAAATACAAAGACCTGTTTATAACCAAATCATAGTTAATTGATTGATTTAAGAGTGAATTTGTTTGAGGGTAATTTAGGTATATTAAAATGTATGCTTCATCAAAATAATCATATGTCCCCTTTATAGTGGTATACATATAGATTTAAAAAAGAAAAATTAATATTAACTCTTTTTTTGGCAAGTCTATTGGTTAAAAAATAAAAATTAATCCTCTAAATTAAATAAATGGGAGAATTAAGAGTTTGAATCTCAACTCTTCCATAACGTCGTTACCAACTAAATTAAAGTATAATCACATGTACCAATTATATTAAATTAAACTCCAATAGAACGCAGCTTTCACATTTTTTTAAGGAAGACAGAGGAAGAGGATTTCTATCAACGTCACAATAAATTGATAAGAATATTAACACATACGAAAATATAAAAATACAAGTTTTATAGGATTTTAATCGCAATGTGTTATGAGCATGAATATTAAAAGGAGACTCAATAATTATTCGAGATGAGAGTTTCTAGTTCCACGTTTGTAAACTTTAATTATATGATGAAGAGAGCAATGCTATATTCTTTAGAAAAATAACATCGAATTCTTCAAGAATAAAGAACAGTCAATCACAATTATAGCAAGGGACGGAGTTACGTAGTAGTTTCCCATGGCCTTGGCCCTTGCAATAATCTTGAGGAACTTTTTTTTGTTACAATTTTTTTAGGAACTTTTAGAGAGCAAGCAACCCAATCTAATCTAATTGTATTAATCCTTTCTCTCAAATTGTAACAATCTATTTGGTCATTTCACACATATTAAAAATATATATAAATAATAGATAGATGTTTTAACAACAACAACAACAACAACAACAGAACAATATTTTGGTTTAAATATGTAAATGATCCTTTCAAATATTAAGCATTTTGGTTTTAGTCCATGTGAAAATATATTTTTGATTTTAATCCTTGTAAATATAGAATCTTTTGTTTTAGTCCTTGTAAAATATATTGATATTGAAGTTGGTCCTTATAATAATCGTTTTCATCGTTATTTTAAGGACTAAAATCACATATTCTATATATTACAATGGTTAAATCCAATATGAATCGATTTTGCAAGGACTAGAACAAAACAACAAGGAGGAAAAAGAAAAAGTTATATATTTGTAAGGACTAAAACAAAAACAATACTTTTACAAGAACAAAAATCAAAACGCTTAATATTTGCAAGAACTATTTTCACATTTAAGCCTAACATTTTTACTAGCGTACCCTTATCATGTATTGATGTATTTATTATTATGACAATGCAAAATAAAAAATGTTAAATTAATCGCGCAAATAATATTAATGAGAGGCAAAAAGACACGTGGCAAGATTTCTTGCCACGCCAACATCTTCTGTGTGACTAGACCGAGGACAAAAAATTAGAAAGAATATCAAATTATTAAGATATATATTTGTTTTTTTTTCTTTTTCTACATGGACATTTTATCATATTTCGCGTCAGGGGAAAATTTGAACAATTAACACTTTGAAAACTAGTTTTTTGTCCTCAATTTTTTTTATTTATTATTATTTTATGTTTGTCCCAAATTAGAATAGGTTTGTTGGCAAAACTTGAACCAAATTAAAATAGGTGGTGGCATGTTAGACGAGTGATGGTTTTCTGGTGATCAAAATTGTATTACATTTATTCGATTTTGATTACTCTACTTGGAGGTTGAACCCTTTATTGTGCTTAGATCTCATAATTCTTTTTAATTTTTGGATTTTAGTTACTTGTGTGTAATGTGGTTTGTTTTGTATAATTGTTAAATTGCTAAGTTTCCTCTGGTGCATCTTGTGTTAGAGGGGCTTCTTTTGGTTTATTAATATATATTCGCCTAGCCCTTTTCACAAAAAAAAAAAAAAATTATATGTATTTTTTTTTAATTTGTACATTTACGTAGCATAAATTAGCAATTTTAAAAAACATATATTTCGAGGGTGGTGGTTTAGATATATTGAATTTGTAGAATTCATCAAAGAAAAAATATTTTTTATTTTTAGGGGTAGTCCTCATTTTGGAACATTTAAATTTAGTAGTAATTTGCTCCTACATAAGTTGATCATTCATTGAATAACATATCATGTCAGATATTGAGAAACAGAGAGTTGTGACTCTACTTCATTTAATTACGAACTACTCTACGCATTCTTATAAGCTTGTAAGCTCTAGAATTGCGTGATTTGAAAAATTGTAATTGTATCCCAAGAAAAAAAATACTCCCTCCGGTCCTTATTATAAGAAACAATTGACTTTTTTGGTTCATAGAATAATTAATGTATCTTGTTATAAATATAGACTAGATACATCACTTACACAATAAACCTAAAAAGTCAACTTTTTCTTATAATAAGGACCGGAGGGAGTACTTCTTTGTCAACTATATCACCACAAACGGTGCCACTGCTTAGATCAAACATACAACTTACTTGAGGAGGATAAAGATACTCATAGTGAAAGTGAATCGATGGAAGTACATGCACGCGGGGGGGGGGGGGGGGGGGGGGGGGGGGGGGGTTGTTTTAGGAAGAATAATGCATATCTTGTGAGCTTGTCAACAACTCCTTACGAATGACGCCCATGAATATTGTAAATGATAGTTGTTACGAACTGTAGGGTCATTATGTGTCTTCTTTGAAGCGGAGAGGATACGAGGTGAGAAGGAGACACTACTCACTTGAGCATGTGTAGAAGTGAGCTCTAATTATTTGGCGGCGGGATTGGCAATTAATCAGTTTAAAATATAAGATATTTAACGAGTCTTCATGACCATAACTCAATTAATAGAGACATTATATTATATATGACGGGAAAGGGTTCAAACCCCTAACTCCTCACCTATTCACCTCACTTATATCTTAAAAAGATGATTTTCTAACTACTATGATACTGAACTAAAAAAATATTTAACCAAACTTTAGAGTATCAAGTTGTCACCAAACTTTTTTGTTTCAAAAAAAAAAAGTTCTCACCAAACTTTTTAACGTGGAATCGATCATAAGTCAGAACACATGTTTTTTGTGGTGGTGGCACAATATAATAATGAGATAAAAATATCCAATCATCTAGGAAAAAAATGAAATCTCACTTTAGAAGAGCTGCTTAAGATGTGAATGCAATATGTGTTCGTACGCGACTTAACAGGAACATGCATTCATTAATAATGAAGAATTTTGCTCTCCACTCAGCACATTTTGCTCCCACCCTGCAGCCCTTCCATATTTACCCTTGCGCATGTTAACTAACGCAAGTGTAAATGTATGTGTTAGTTAACATGCGTTGCGCAACTTAAGTAACGCAAGTGTTAAAAACTGCGTGAGTTAACTTGCGCACCCATTAAGCACTGCGTGTGTTAACTCACGCACCCATCACGCACCCAATTACACATGCGTGAGTTAACTCACGCACACTCTGTGCATACAACCAGAAGAGGCAGAAACCTCTTTTTTCCCTATTTTTTCAATCCTTCTTTCATACATTCATTCAAGAACATAATTTTCATCATTCATTCAATAATACATTCAATCAAGAGCAACTCATAATTATATTACGAAAAATAACAAAATAAAATAAGCGAATAACATAACGGATAATGTCATAAAAAAGCTAAAAAGCGCAAGTGTAATAGGATTACAACCAAATCCAACAAAATGTCAAACAAAAAAAAAACAACACAAGTCATAAAAGCTACAGAAGTCATGCTGGTCCATAAAATAAGACCAGCTCTTTTTGGTGTTGGTGTTATATGACTTAACTAACGCTGCGCAAGTTAACTCACGCAACGCATGTTAAGTCACGCATAAAATTTAACTTGTGCAAGTTAAGTTGCGCAGCGTGACTTAACTTGCGCAGGGGTAAAAATGGAAGGGCTGCAGGGTGCGAGTGATTTGTGCTGGGTGGAGAGCAAAATTCAATAATCAAAGAATAAAGAAACGTGCATTACTATATGGGCTTATTGGCCAACCAGCACATGCAGTAGTATATTTTCAAGGTGATCGATTGATTTAAAATTTTATATTATACGTCAGTATTATCTACAAAAAATATTATACATCAATGCAATTTTTTTTACGAAACATGAGTACAATTTTTGTTTGATATACTTTCTCCTAACTTTTTTTGGTTACAACTTTCTCCTAACTTAATTATAAGCAAATTAAATCCATTTAATTTTCTCCGTTTTTATTTGTAAAAAATATATTTACTAACATCCTCTATTTTTTTTTTACAAACTAAAGTTCTCTAATTATTATGGAATAATAAAATATTAAGATATTAGTTGGCATTTTTTTTTACTTCAATCCTTTAATATTACAAAACCAAACAATTACCACTGAATTTAACACCTAAAAAAACAAAACTAACACCTCACTGAATTGCACCTATCAATTGAATGGAGGAATTGGAGAAACAAGCTATTCAAATAACTCCTTACTTCAGGTAAAATATCACACGTAAAATGTTCACCCAAAAAAAAAAAAAAATGTCACACGTAAAATTAATCTTTAAGTAATTTTTTCTTTATTTCATTAATATCAAATTCATATTACAAAAGTTTAGACGACATATAAGTTATAACACTGTATTTTACTATATTTGTCTTACGATGAAGATTTTATATGGTACAGAAAAAGGTTCTTTCTTTGACAAAAGAAATGAGAGATGAAGCCATAAAGAACCTCTACTGCAAAACGTTCCCAAAAAGGCTAGGTATTGCAGATTTGGGTTGTTCTTCTGGGCCAAACACTTTGTTTGTGATATCTGAAGTTATCAAATTAGTTGAGAAACTTTGCCAAGAACATAATCACGAGTCTCCAGAATACCAAGTCTACATGAATGATCTTCAAGGGAATGATTTCAACAACATTTTTAGGTTACTTGATAGATTCACAGAGAAACTAAATGATGAAGTTGAAGGTGGGATTGGTCAAATCTTTTTCTATGGCGCTCCTGGTTCTTTTTATGGCAGGATTTTTCCAACAAAAACAATGCATTTCATTCATTCCTCTTACAGCCTTCAATGGCTCTCACAGGTAACTGTCCTATCGTTATCTTAAAAGATTTAAAAAAAAAAGTTATCATCATCATTGTCATGATCATCAGTTTTGTTAAGATAGAACGTTTATTACTTTTTACCAATTGACCTAAAAAAATTAAAATAGTTGTCAATATAAGAGAAACAAATAATAAATCAAGAATACATGTATTTTATTTTTAACATGGTATTTTTTTATTCGATAACTTTTAACATAGTATTTTGCATTGAAGATTGATATAGATAACTGCTTTTTTGGGTTAAATATCTCTTTAGTTCCTATACAATTATCAAATTCTTGTTTTTCGTTAACATAAAGAAAGAATTATTTATTCTTAAAAAATTACCCTACAAAAAGTTTTAGGTCCTTACGGTTAAGTTAACATGTATTTTTTAATGATTGTTTATAGGGTTAATAGTGTTTTACCCCCCATATAGGTCATTTTCGGTTTTCCCTCCTGTAAAATATTTTTTTTGGATTCCATCCTTGTAATTTGAAGATTTTTTGGTTTTAAACCTTCGTGAAAAGTATTTTAATGAAAATTTTAAAAATATTTTGAAGATTATCCATAATACACTATCTTTTATTAATAAAAACTCACATGGGTCCCACCAAATTTATATGGGTCCCACATAATTGGGTGAGACTCACGTGAATTTTAACCGATCAAAAAGAGTGTGTTGCAAAGTGTGTGTAAAAATGTGTGTTGCTAGCATTACTTATTTGTTTATCATCACTCAAGATAATAATAGTAGAACATTAATCATCACATAAGCACCAACGTCCCACAACCGTCCCTGCACCATGACTAATACCAACTACATTGTATTATGACTATTAAACAAAAAAGAAACCTATCTTTTATTAATAAAAACTCACATGGGTCCCACCAAATTTATATGGGCCCCACATAATTTGGTGAGACCCACGTGAATTTTAACCGATCAAAAAAAATGTGTTGCAAAGTGTGTGTTGAAATGTGTGTTGCTAGCATTCCTTATTTATTTATCATCACTCAAGCTAATAATAGTAGAACATTTATCATCACATAAGCACCACCGTCCCTGCACCATGACTAATACCGACTACATTGTATTATGACTATTAAACAAAAAAGAAATTGTATTATGTTGGTCTAAGTGAAACTGAAGTCAAATATCTTAAGAAAACATCTGAGCTATGTAATCGAAACACATGATTGAGAAAATAAATCTCACTAAAAGCGGTAAAACAATTTTCATGACAAAGATCGGTCATCAACAAAATCAATGGATACTCCGCAACAAGAACATAGATTTTAAAAATAAAAAAAAAATAATGAATGCGATTAAAATGTTTGTATCTATAGAGTAATTAATGAGAGTCTTATGTAAGAATGATATAATCAATTATTAGCTTCCAGATTAATGATATGTTTGAAACTATCTTTAGAGACACCCGACTCGTTTATGAGATTTTGGTGGCTTAGAGTAAATATATAATTTGGACCCCAACTATTAAGTATAAAAAAAAAATTGAATTTCTAAATGTGACAATAATTTGTTGAAGATGATAGTTTTTATTACGTTAAGAAATGATCTAAGAAAAACAGCAAACTTTATAAAAATAAAAAAAAAACATTGAATTTTTTATCTAATATCCAAATGTTATACAAAATAATTTCTAAGAGCATTTTAGATGCAAAGTCACTAATAATTGCAACTTTAGTATTGTTTTTTTATCTAGAAACTAATATGACACCACGTTAACCAAACATAGTTCCAAAGATATCATTAATCTAGAAACTAATATGACACCACGTTAACCAAACATAGTTCCAAGACGTTAGGCAAACTAGTTCCAGTCTTATACGCACGTTAGCAAGGAAGCTACTATTATTAGCTTGAGTGATGATGATAAACAAATACGACACCACTTCAGGTTATTTATACCCTCTTTTTTTTGTCAATTTTTTTTATTATAGAGGACGATTTTTGGAACACAAAAATTTAATCGTGTCATTAACCAAATTCACTATTTCATTTTTGGTTAATGCAGTACCGAATTAGTTAATGCCACAACTCAAATTATGTGTTGCAAAACTACTCCTTATAATAAAGATTTTTTTAAAAAAAAAAAGTAAAAAAAGAAAATTAATTGGCCAAATAAACAATGTTTGGTGTTCCATTTATGTTGATATTTTGATGTTGAGTTATCATTACTTTCATGCTATTGCGTTAGTGATGTTTCTTTTGGTCATAACGCATATTATAAATTTAATCACACACCCAAAAGCAAGAGTAAACTACCCAATTCACCCCGTTAGGGTAGGCAAAGCTTGGTAAATGTGTTCTTATAAAAACCATAGTCAAGTAACTGTTAACAAAATAGTATTTCAATGGAGAATAACAAAGATACGGCTAGGGTTCCAACATGATAAATGACATTAACATTACAAAATGTTACTAAAGAATACACACACACACACACATAATCTATTGAATTCTCATGATGCATAAACAAAAAGCATTGTGAGTTTGTTAAACAAAATACGAAAAACATACTAAAACATGCTAGTATTGGAACACATATAATAGATTTGAAACTAAAATAATTGTTATTTGTTTGGTGATTAATTAGGTTCCAAAAGGTGTAGAGAATAATAAGGGTAACATTTACATGGCTATCACAAGCCCCGCAAACGTGCTCAACGCTTACCATGAGCAATTTCAAAGAGATTTCTCATTGTTTCTCAAGTGTCGTGCAGAAGAACTTGTTGACGGGGGTCGTATGGTTCTGACAATTTTGGGAAGAAAAAGTGATGATAGATATAGCAAAGAATGTTGCTATATTTGGGAGCTTCTAGCCGTTGCACTTAATGACATGGTCTTGGAGGTACATATTTGCAAAATCAATCTTCAGCAAATTATCCACTTATAAGAAATTAGCTTATTAGAGTATTTTATAAACTTGTTTGGTAAAAAAAGATGTGTTTAGCAATAAGCTTATTGGTTATTATACTAACTTATAATTTAGCATTTGAGTTATGATTTATATTTTTTTTTCAATTTTACCCTTTATAAATTAAAAATAGTTTTCTTAACAATTATCATGACAAACTATCCACTGAGAACTAACCTTTCATTTTATAATTTATATTAACAACTAACATTTTTCATTTAAAATTCTTTATTTAAACATATAGATATAATTTCTTGTAAAGGAATTAGAAAAATACTTTTATTGGACTTGCAGGGAATTATAATGGAGGAGCAAATGGACACTTTCAACATTCCTCAGTACACACCATCTCCATCAGAAGTAAAATTAGAGGTTTTGAGAGAAGGGTCATTCACTATTGATCGTATGGAGGTAACAAAAGTACATTGGAATGCTTATAATGATTGGAATGAGATTGATTATGATGAAAGTAGTTTATCTAAACCGCTCATTGATGGGGCATACAATGTCACAAAATCCATGAGGGCTGTGGCTGAACCTTTGTTGGTCAGTCACTTTGGAGAAGCTATTATTGAAGAAGTTTTTGGACGATATCTAGAAATTTTAGTTGATCGCATGTCTAAGGAGACAACTGAATTCATTAATGTGAGCGTATCAATGACCAAAAAAGTGTGACCTAGAAACTGCGTGCGTATGTTTGATTTATGTTGTTGTGTGTTTGCATAATTACTTCCTGATTCTAAACTATTTGTATTAATATGCATGATGATAATATGTATTTATTTATAAAATTTGTAAAATTTGAAATAATATAAATGTTATGATATTTGTTTGTGGAGATTGTGAGACCCTGAAACCTCAAAATAGGATAAAGTAATAATTATACTAGTTTTAGCATCATTCACAACGGTAAAAAAAAAAAATGCTTTTCAAATATTTGCAAAAATGGCTCACGATATCACTTTAACAATACGAGAATATGATTACGAAGATCTTCATAATCACAATCAAAGACTTACTAACAATAGGAAAACCTTGTCCTTTTAAACTCGTTTACGAAATGTGACGACATTGATAGTGCATCAACGGTACACCTCAACGTCTGATACGGGTCAGACAACCCAGATAGATTAGGAGGAGGAATTGGGCCAAGATGAGGCATCAAGGACCACAAATGTGGCCTGTCCTCATCGTGAGATCAAAAGCCGGGATAATTTTGTAAGAAAATTTGCTCTTCTCCCACCAAGTTTTGCTCACAATCAAATCAAACTATCCAAAATACATAGGTGTATTACCAGCATGACTTAGATCACGCTCGGCACATGACTTCAGTCAACGAGAGTTAACCCACGTTGGGTTCTATTATAAAAACAAAACAACACCATATGAATTTCCAAAACTTCTTTGTTGCAGTTTTGAGCTCCATTGTTACGATTTTCTCCAAGCTTAAGTCATTCAACGCCAATTACAATCCCAAAATCAAGTAAATGTTTATTACACTATTGTATTGGCTTTTTTTGATTGAATTGCTAGATTTTTGGATACATTGTCACATATTTAGGTTTTTTGTTTTTATTTATGATTTTTTATTTTAGATGTTAGATGTTTATGGTTTGATTGAATTGTTAGATGTTGGTTAGAGTAGAAATTTTTAATTAGGGTAGAATTAATTGAATTGTGGTAGAAATTGTTAGGAATTTGTGGTAGAATTTTTAGGATTAGAGTAGGTTTGACCATTGATTTTTGCATTGTGTGGATATGTCTCAGAATCATGGTGATGTTCGATTGAAAATGAGGGTGAGAAGAAGAAAGCAAGATCGACTGTGACATGGCACATAATCGAATGCGATGGTTCCGTAAAAAAAAAACAATTTGAAGGTGTCGGTGTACAATCAGTCCAGGCTGAGGAGGAGTGGAAGGGCTTGTTATTTTGGTTCTCAACCAAAAGCAGGTGCCCCATGAACTGTCGAGGACAACCCATTTGACTTATGTGACAGGGGAGATGATTAAATGTAATGACTTGTAATGTCTAATTGTTTTAGATGTTATTTTTTTTTTTTATGTTTTTGGATATGTTGCGCATTTTGGTATTGAATAAATTTGAATAAAGTTGCGTATTGAATAAATTTCAATAAAGTTGTACAAGTACATGAAATCAATTCAAAAAATACACAATTTTATTTAATTTTAATTTCATCTACGTTACATTACATTCTCCCTAAATATGTGGTATCATCATGATGTTAGGTTTAAATTAAATTCTTGAAAGTTTACCGAAAATGTTGGCATTAAAGTGTCTTCTACTTAGTGTAAAATTTTGCAAGTCTGTTTGAAAACTCAAAAGAATGAAGAGAACACAACATATGTATTCTACCGAAGAGTAATGCTAGCAACACTCTCTTTTAAACATCCTCTCTAATACTCACTCTCTTATTGGTTTAAATCATGTGGGTCTACCCTTTAAAAATTGAACCCACACAAAGTGGTGAGACATTCACTGATTTCATCCAATAAAAGAGTGAGTGTTAGAGAAAGTGTTGAATAGTGAGTGTTGCTAGCATTCTTCTTCTACCGAATCAACTATATAAGTTTTCAGATCGAATTCCCTCATATAAGATGAGTAATCACAGAAAGGAATGCATTCCAATACATTCTTTTGAACTTAATCCTACTGTCTGACAACTGACAAGTTTTAATTGATAGAGGAGCATGATCAAGCACAAAACAACATTTTAAAAGTGCATTCCCTTTTGCGACACTCATCCTATACAAAGGAATTCGATGTGAAAACCTATATAGTTGATTCGGCAGAATACATGTTGTGTTTTATTCATTCTTTTGAGTTTTCAAACAGACTTGCAAACCTTTATCCTAAGTATAAGACACTTCAACACCAACATCTTCAACAAACCAACAAGAATTAAAATTAAATTCCAACAAAATAAAGACACTACATAATAATGATGCTACCTAAACATAATCTTGTGGCAGAATCAAACTCTTGAGAATATATTCAGGTCTCAGCAACGTAGCATCCATCTCAATCCTCGGGAACATGCAGTCCTGACGATATATGTAGAACATGTTCCTCACGCAGTCATCGTCTCTCAGCATTATCCTTTCGAACTGCAATAAACCGGTACGTGCATATTGAACATCCTTCACCCTCCTTGTGTCTCCGGGGTTGAGTCCTTGGTTGATTTCGTTCAGTTGAATCTTCAAATCCTTTAGCGTGAACATCCACCCGAACCTTGAACAAATATTGGTTTTCACCGTTGAAGTGTACTTGAGCGCTAAGCAAATTGTCCATTGTTTCAGATCTACACCATAAGAAATTAAACAATCAATGAAAAACTCATTCATACATTTCATCAAACACTTGGAGTGCAAATTATACATAAATCCTAAAACTCAAAACTACAACATAAACATTCGAACATCTAAATAATTAAGCAATATAAGTCATTTACAGTAAACATTGTATCATTTCTTGCCAAAAAAAATCAAAATTTAAACAAACCCTTAAACTAAACAATTTCTAATTTAAAAGGAAAAATCTAACATATAAACATACAATGTTAATGGTGTTTGATTATGAAAACTTACTTCTTATTGGAGTGTTGTTTGATTTGAACTTGAAGAAATTAGAGATTTTGTTGATTTTTGGAGATTTTATATGTGAAAGAGGAAATGAGAAAATGAGATGATGTCTGATCTTTAAAAGGACACTCAACGTGATTTAACTCACGTTGGATTCCATCATGACTTAAGTTACGCATGTGTTAAACTCAACGTGACTTAAACAACGTTGGGTTTAAACATACGTGACTTTAGTCACGTGGAAGGTATTTTTGAAAATTCGGTTGCGAGTGAGTAAAACGTGATGGGAAAAGAGCAGTTTTCATTTTCTTAAATACTAAAATGACAAATATAGCTGCTCTACTCTAGCTTATGCCACGGAGGATAAGATGTATCTGGCACTTTTATTTTTTTGCATTCCATTTGGCCTAATTGGCCTATAGAAAACCATACTCAAAAGGAAATAGTCATGCAATCATTTGAAGTTAAATTTTTCTTCATCTCAGTAACTTTTTTGTATCTTATTTCATATTTCAAAATCATTTGAAGTTGAATTTTTCTTCATCTCAGTAACTTTTTTGTATCTTATTTCATATTTAAAAAAAAAAGTAACTTTTTTGTATCTACCAAGAAAATAAACAAAGGGCTTACCAGATTGTTGCATGTTCACGATGTCTCGTTTGAGTTCAAAAATTCGAACAAAATTATTTTGTTGAATATACATATCACGAACTAAAAGTCCATTGATGCATATCATAATTTGAATAGATAAAAATATCAACAAGGGGTGAATCCATGGAAATCAAAATCCATGATCAGACTAGTTGGTCTTTAGATAGCCAATATGCATAATATGGAGATTTCTCACATGGAAAAAGATGTTTTTTCAATGGCAAAATTGAGTTTAAATATTCCACATAAAGCAAGGGTTACAACTCTTGACAAAGGAAGGTAATTGAACTCCCTATAGATGAAGACACGATCAGAATTTTGATTGAGATTGTATTCAAATTGCATCCCTAT
Organism: Medicago sativa; assembly: GCF_051527215.1. Taxonomy (NCBI): domain Eukaryota; kingdom Viridiplantae; phylum Streptophyta; class Magnoliopsida; order Fabales; family Fabaceae; genus Medicago; species Medicago sativa. The sequence continues at coordinate 11,541,306 of NC_140753.1, forward strand.
AGAAGAAGACACGATCAGAATTTTTGGGCACTGCAGTGGACAACAAAGACCCTATAAAAGGTTAAAAATTAGAAGAACTAAATTGATTTTCCTCCATATTATTGCAAAAAAACAAGACCGATAAAAAAATTAAACAAAAGGAACGAATGCTTCTGATACCATGTGGGAAAATGGAAGCAAGAGATTTACAAGCCCCATATATAGAGGAAATTATGGCTATAAGGAATAATAACATCTACAATGATGAACACATGTAGAGGGAATTTCACTTCGGAGTGACCAAATCTAAAGGTAAAATTTGGTAAAGAAAAATTAATTTTTTAATTGCTAAACATATACAAGTAAAAAAAGTGAGTAGATTGTTTTTTTCTCTAATAATCTTTCAACCTCAAAAAATACACGAGTTTGTTTGGCAAGACAAAATTTTAAGCTTATAGTTTATCATTTTCTCTCTTAATTTTACACATGTTATCTTAAATGAAAACAAATGTATTCATTAAACAGACATTTTTTATACCATTTCATATTTATAAGTTAATCCAGCTGATAATTCAATGAAACATTGTAAATTTAATCAACTATCTTATTTTATTCACTATTAGCCTTCAACTAATTTATCACATATCCACTATAAACTAACTATCCGCAATTTTTATCTTAGCCGTAGTATTTCAATGGGATAATAATTATATAATAAATCACATGCAGATATATCATGTGATTTATTATAAAAAAAAAAAGTTGTTAAATAGGCCTGCAAAAAGTAAAAAGAGTGATTGTGCTTCCATATTCTTCCTTCTCTGTAAACATCCAATTATTTCTTCCACAATAAAAATGTCTTTTTTTTAAGCAACAATAAATTATAAAGGTGCCTATCTACTATGATATTAAATATATGAATTCCAAGCACCCACCAATGGGCGTAGCCTATACAGGGGCCATAGAAGGTCGTGGTCCCCCTCAACATTTTCAAAATGATATACAAATATGAATGCTAAATTCTTTTGAAGTTATTAGTAGTGTTTTTTTTTTTAAAGAAAGTTATTAGTAGTTATTAAGTCGGCTTTCGTATAGAAAATGGCAGGGGCAATCCGTTGGCTTTCGTACTGCCGTTGTATTCTTTTTTAAGGTAGTTTATTGGCTAGAATTCATCTTTTTCAAAGTGAATAAGTGACGTGTCTGAGGTTCGAACCCGACCCCTGCATATAACAATGCATATCCCTACCAATTGAACTATGCTCACGGGGACGACTGCCGTTGTATTCTACTTGCGGATAGAGAGCTCTATTGTGGATAGTCTTTTATTTTTGTTTGTGGATATTCTAAAAGGTAACATAACAATTTGGAGAAATTAGCTAGTATATGGGAATTAGACAACCATAGTCGGTTATACTTTTTTTGTTAAGTAGTTTAATAGTTACAATTTCATCTATTAAGATGAATAAGTGGACAATCTTGTATTCGAACCCAATTCTTAGATATTATAATGTCCTTGTCAACGAGTTATTCTCATAGGGACATCAATTGAGACATAAGCTATCACTAATTAAAGGACTAATTGATACAACATTAATTAGAGAATAAACCATATATCTTAATCCTTAATTTCTGTAATTATTTCTAACGTGCATGTGTGTGTATATATCTGTATGATATGGGTTTTCATTAAATCAAAATCCGAAACAGAGAAATGAAACTAGAGAAATAGTGATATGGAGAAAAGAGAAACAAGAATGAATGTGGGACAAGTAATGCACATGAACGGAGGCACGGGACACACAAGCTATGCAAATAACTCCTTACTTCAGGTTTAAAAATTTACAAAAAGCTATCATATGCATGAAGTTTTATATTATGATATAGTGTGTGTGTGTGTGTGTGTGTGTGTATAGAGTTGTCTTAAAATGAACTATATGGTACAGAAAAAGGTCATTTCTTTGACAAAGAACATGAGAGAGGAAGCCATAAGGAACCTCTGCAGAACTTTCCCAAGAAGACTAGGAATTGCAGACTTGGGTTGCTCTTCTGGACCAAACACTTTATTTGTGATATCTGAAGTTATCAAATCAGTGGAGAAGCTTTGCAGAGAACAGAACCATGAGTCTCCAGAATACCAAGTGTTCATGAATGATCTTCCTGGTAATGATTTCAATAACATTTTTAAGTCACTTGATAGATTCAAAGAGAAACTAAATGATGAAGTGGAAGGTGGGATTGGTCCATGTTTTATCAATGGGGTTCCTGGTGATTTTTATGGTAGGATCTTTCCAACTAAAACAATGCATTTTATTCATTCCTCGTACAGCCTTCAATGGCTATCACAGGTACCACATCCTTTCGTTATCTAAACAATAATATGTAAACCACTAAATTGGACGCGGTCTTTGTAAGTCATAAGAAAAATTAAAAAGAAATATATCTATATAATACTAACTACTAGGTAAAAATAATAATTTTGATGTCCCTAAAAATTGGTGCCTTGAACTACCGTCCCTCCCGTCCACCCGGGCCACCCCTGTAGTCCACAAGTAGAATACAACGGGAGTAGGACTGCCCCTGCCATTCTCTATACAAAAGCCAACATAATAATTTATAATTTATAGTTGAGGGGTGCCTTAGTGATTTGTTTCTGAAGTCTGGTGGACCGATCACTTTTGATTTGAGATCGGAAGTCAGTTTCTTGACTCAAGTTTTTGGCGTGTTTTGGTGTTTTCTCCGACGGACTGTGGATTGATCGGTGATGGAATCTGAATTAGTGTGAAAATTTGACTCAGTTGTTGTGACGAGGTGAGGTGAGTTTGTGTTGATGAGAAGGTAAGGTGTTGTTGTATGGGATTTCAGTGGGTGTGTTTGTTTTTAGGAGTGACTTTGGTGCGAGTAACGTGTGATAGGTGTTTGAATTATGTTTATGTGGTCATTCTCTCTGTTCGTTTTGCACAGTGACTTAGTTATTAATAAATTTTGTCATTAAAAAAAAATTATAACTTCAAATGAATTAAGAATTCCCTCGTTAAAGTTTGTATATCAGCATAGTATAAATTTCATTTGAAAATGTTGAGGGGGACCACGACCTCCTATGGCCCCCTGTATAGGCTACGCCAAATTGGTGGGTGGGTGCTTCGAATTAATATATTTGATTTGATATCATAGTAGACACAACTAAAACGATGCATTTTATTCATTCCTCGTACAGCCAATGGCTATCACACGTACCACATCCTTTCGTTATCTAGAAAATAAAACATTTTTTTTTAACAAACTAAAATGATATATTAACTGTTGTTTTTGGATTTTTAAACTGTTAAATTTGAATTTTCAAATTCTATTATCTATCGAAGTTGTTACTAGGTTGAGTCACGACCAGGTCGCTCTCTTTAAGACGTTTCGTGGCACTACCCAAAGTTGTGCAAGGTAGACTATCAACCACGCCGCCTCCAGGATAAAACAAGCCCAGCTACAACTGTTCGATTAACTACTGCACTGTAGAAAAATCGTTCGAGAATTACACCCTCAAATATGGTACTAAGACCACTCTTTAATATTGAAACCATTCAAATTAATATGGTATTATTACCATTCTATTATGGTGCTGAGACCACTCAAATTAATATGGCATTATTACCATTCTATTATGGTGCTGAGACCACTCAAATATGGTGTTACCACCATTCTAACTTCTCCAAAACATCAATATGGCACTACGACCACTCAAATATGGTGATACCACCATTTCTCCTTAAATAGAAAATTATTAAAATAATTTATATACTGTTAAGATCATTTTTTAATTCCGACGGGACATTAGTATTACGAAAAGGGACTATGATCTTAATAGTACTCTATATTCCGAAGAATCATATATTATCGAAGGGACTATGAACTTAAGACCAAGGGACTATGGTCTTAAGGACACTCTTAATACCGAAGGGACAGAAAGGAGTATAAGCAGAAGAAACTCGCTATCGCAAGTCGGAGGGAGAAGAGAAGAAAAGAATTCCCGACAACTCAATGAAATTCTTTTCGGTGTGAAGAATGAGTGGGGCGAACTTCTCCTTTTATAGGGAGAGTTTGTAACAAAAAACGAGTGACTTGGGGATTAAGTCTGCTTAATCCTTAAGCAAACGCGTTTTGTTTCTTAATTAGATATATCCGGAAGTTTCTGGATACGCGTTTTGGATCGGGTCGGATCGTAACAAATTTATTTGTTACGCGTAGCGCTTACGGATAATGATTTAATTAATTAATTAATTTAACATTTTCAAGTAACAAAAAATATATATATCATTTTTTTTATTCGATACATATATTTTGTAAGCGTTCACCCGTTCACAAAATTGGGTACCCCAAGGGCACACCCTTGGAGGTCACTTTGCTCATATATAAACACTTACTAGTTGGGGTGACCCTCCAATGTGGGACATTTTTAAGTCACACCCACACACTAGTTCTTTCATAGTGTTTTTTCTTTCCAATTTTCTTCACTAGAATTAACTAGTGTTCCAACATTAACTAATGTGATTCACCCCGCATAAGGCGTGCAAAAGACAAACCACACAAGAGTATTTACAAACTCAAGGTGCAAAACACAAAGAAAGCACCCGACTATACCGACAAAAGAACTTACAAATGAACACCCATACAAAGGAGCGGATGTTTCCACCAATCATGATAATTGTAACTAAACGTCGTCTGTTTTGATTTCAACCATAGAAAATAAAACATCAATTATTCAAACTGATCATGAACTATAAGTCAAGTTTGAAAAATCACTTTGTAAAAATAAAAATATATATTGTAATCTTATAATTTGAGATTCTTCTTATTTTTGATTTTATAATATACACGAAGTAAAAAAAAAATACTGATTTAGAGGTTGAAATTTTTTATGATTTTTTGTAGACATGTTTAAGACATTACAAATATAGCTTTCCACAAAACAAAAAAAATTAGAATTTTTCAACAAAAGAGAGATTAATTATGAATTTTTAAAGCGTTAAAAACTCAAAAAACAAAACAACGCGTTTTTATTTTTACACGAAGTCTAAATATACACTCTCAATTATATGATTAAAATATGTGTTTTTATTTTTACAGGTCATTTTTCAAACTTCACGTAAGTGGAGCTTGAATTACACTCTCATTCCCTCTTATGTTAAAATTTATACTCATCTCTCCCATGAGATGTTTGAATTACAACCACATCCCATAATAATTAAATATGCACTACATTTTAATATACTTTAAAATAAATAATTATTTTTATGATATATACTAATTTTGAACCACCATTTAAGAAAAAAAATTATAATTTAAACGTCAATGACAATTAAATTTAAATATTTTGTTATTGATTTTATAATTCTGAGAATAAAGTTCATTTTTAAATAACCATATTTTATCGACTTTAGTAATTTTTCACATATTTTAATTTTATTTTGTGTTGTTTCATATTTTATAATATGGTTCAAAACAGTATGTTAATGAAATTGTGAATAAAAATTAGCAAAAAATATGTATTTGAATTTTGATTATATTAAAGTGGACCCACAATATTATTTTTCTTCAAAGTGTGTTAGATTTTTTTTGCCAACTAGATAATTAGAAATAAAAAAAAATATTAAGGGTATAAAGTGTAGATTTTAACATAATTAAGAGGTGTGGGGAATGTAATTCAAGTTTCTCTCAGAAGAGGGAAGTGAAATGTTTTCTAATATGTTTTGAAAGGGGGGGAAGTGAATATTTTACATAAAAGATGAGTGAACTGTAATTCAAGTATCTTTGAAGAGTGTGGAGCTTAATTTACTCAAAAAAATTCCTCTCAAAAACTAGCTTTATAATGTGATTTTTTATTATTTTCAAATTATGTTTTTAAGATGTCCCCATGAGCATAGCTCAGTTGACAGGAAAACTTATTCACCTTAAAAAATGTGAATTCTAACCATTATACTACTTGACAAAAAAAATTATGCGGCCTTAAAGATCCACATGTACAGAGAATCCTTAAAAACAAAAATCTATATGTATATAAATGTCCTTCAATAGAAAAATATTATAATGACGAGAAAAAGATCTTTGAATATGAGATTTATACAAATTTATAAGTAAATTCTAAAAGTAATTAAATATTAACAGTAAAACATACAATATTGGTTAGTTTTATGTTGTGGGTGGGGATAGAATCCCTAAACTCGTTATCTCTCGTCCTTCCTGCTTAGAAAATTATACCAAATGGACTCTTTTTTTTCATCACCTTCTTAATTTGAGAAAGAAAAGCATACCCCTTTTCAACATAGTCTCGCTACACTTTTTTATTGTTAGACTAATTATTAAGTAGTATCTAAAAAACACAAATTTTCTCGTTAATTAAACTATGAGTGAAACACATTATATTTGAAACTAAATTAATTGTCGTTTGTCATTAATTAGGTACCTAATGATGTAGAGAACAATAAGGGTAATATTTACATGGCTAAGACAAGCCCCATAAATGTGCTCAAAGCTTATTACATGCAGTTTCAAAGAGATTTCTCATTATTTCTCAAGTGTCGTGCCGAAGAGCTTGTTGAAAGGGGTGGTATGATTTTAATATTTTTGGGACGAAAAAGCAACGATCAATATAGCAAAGAGTGCTGCTATATTTGGGAGCTTCTTGCTATTGCTCTTAACGACATGGTCTTGGAGGTACAAATTTACTTATCAAAGTTGATTAAATTATTGATTTAATTGCTAAGATCGTGGTATTTTTCTGTATGTCTGTATCGAGCTTAGTTAACTAAAGTTTTTTCTTTGAAGACTTAAATATACTAAAGTTGAAGAGCGAATTTTTAAACAAGTGACTTATAGGAAAACCAGATATTGCCGAGATTGTATGAATTAGGTAATTTGATGTATTAAAATCTAAGTATCTCCGTCTATAAGTATTAGCTCAACCGATAAAAAATGTTGAAATTGTTAGGTCGGACGTCATGATCGGATTCTAACCCCTGCAGCTCAATTTATATGTGTACGTTTATAGTGACTTTGTCATTTGTTCTATTTACCAAAAAATCGAAGCATCTCCAAAGTTGAAAATCGTTGATTACTTTTGTCATTTTTTTTTGGACAGTAAACTCAACTTAAGTTTGCACACATGAGAGGTATCTCTGTATAGGGGTGGCACTTTGGTGACATAATGTCACCGTGACATTAAATCTGGGCCACACAACACATACCTTTGTGTGGCCCAGATTAAATGTCACCCATGCAACACATCTGGGCCACACAACACAAACTTTTGTGTGGCCCAGATTTAATGTCACCGTGACATTATGTCACTGAAGTATTATCCCTCTGTATAGATTATTCCATTTAAAACTCACCAATCGATGAATTATTATCTGCGGGACGAGAATAGGGAAAAGGTACATTTAGATATTTCATAGTGGAGATAATACTCTTTGTTATGTAGGGACCCGTCTTCCAACATATTACTAAAAACCTTTTTTATAATTGTTTATATAAGTATTTTATAGTACTTTTTTGTTTTTCTTCTCACACTTTATTTTTTTTTTTAAAATGTAGTAAGTTACTATCCATTTGTTTAAAAGTAATAGTTTTTATTTAATTTATGTTGATGGGTCTCCATAGAGACTGTGGAGATCTACATGGATGGAGAACACGAGAGTATTTTCCACCCTCACTACCTCCTTTAACATCCAGTCACGAGTGGCCCTGAGCATGGCCTGGAATGACGACCGCTCAATGCACACCTTTTCTTTTTTAGAGGAACCAAAATTCTTTTTTTTACTCAGTAGTGTGTGTATACATTTTAAATTGGTATGATTAATTCTAATAAAATATTTTTTTTAGAGAATTTTATTTAAGAATGAATCTTTTGCAACAAAAAATATAAGAATAAAGATATTTGAATAATTAAAATGACACAATTTTATTGATTCTTTTAGGAGATTAAAAGTCTTAGGACCGGCCTTGCATCCAGCTAGATGTTAAATATCTTTGATAAAGATAAATTTACGTTGCATGTTAATTACCTTATTGAAAGTTTTTTATAGAGGAATTGCCAAAATATTTGTCTTGGTCCTTTAGGGAATCATAATGGAGGAGCAAATGGACACTTTCAACATTCCTCAATACACACCATCCTCATCAGAAGTAGAATTAGAGGTTTTGAAAGAAGGGTCATTCACTATTGATCGTTTAGAAGTAACAGAAATACATTGGAATGCTTACGATGATTGGAATGATATTGATGTTGGAAGTAGCTTGCCTGAGTCGCGCATTGATGGAGCATACAATGTTGCAAAATGCATGAGGGCTGTAGTTGAACCTTTGTTGGTCAGTCACTTTGGAAAAGCTATCATTGAAGAGGTTTTTCGACGATATGTAAAGATTTTAGCTAGTCGAATGTCTAAGGAAAAAACTGAATTTATTAATGTGAGCATATCACTCACTAAAAAAGTATAAGCTAAAAGTTTTTCTTTTTTTTTCTTTCTTTCTGACTGTATAAGCTAGAAGTTGTGTGCATATCTTTAACTTATGTTATTGTGTATTCGCATTACTTCCTAACTCTAAACTATTTTTCTTTTGTAGTGTGTATTTATTTGAAACTAGACTCCTACCTGTTTGATGTATGAGTTTTATATATAAGTATTAAATTGACTATATTATTAGAAACTAGACTCCTACCTGTTTGATTTTGATGTATTCAATAACTAGATTCGATTCCGTGCATGTCTTTTTTTCATAAAATATAATGAAGCTAACCAAAAAAGACGGGATTCAGATTAAATCAACACTAATCAACATTTAATATTATAAAAATGACTGAAAATTGTATATATATGTTATTTTTTTACTAAATATATGTTGATATTTTTTTGTGGAGCCAAAAACGAACATTTCTTGAACGGACGTTTCTTTCATTTCTTTCATTCCTTTCGTTTACTAGTGGGCTAAAAACGAACATTTATTTCATTCCAGAGGCATTTCTGGAGCCAAAAGGAACTTTTTATATTAAAAAGAAAACTGAAGTGAACGAACTTGATGAAGGAAACTTGGGATGTGTTCACTTCAGTTTTTGGCTCCAAATAATACCTTGATGAGGTGATTATAAAAAATTCGTTTTTACTAAATATCGTGTCATCATAATAAAAAGAAACCCGAACATTTTTTTCATTACAGATTTCCCACACGCAAGAGAGCTAAATGAGATTAAAAACAATGCAGACACTTTTAGAAAAGTCGCCTAGAGTTTCAAATTTGTAAAATCTCATATCTTTATTAAATAAGTCGTGGAAGTAATTTTTCTATCTATTCTTTATATTTTTTACTTAGCCAAATACCTTGTTCATTTTTTATACACTTCACTTGAGTTAAGTCTCTTGTTTTCTTTCTCGCCATATATAGTTTTTTTTTCCTCCCTTATTTACACCAAAGGATTGGTATAAATCGTCAATGATTAACATAGGCAGGATTTAATGATTAATAAGAGTAATTTAACAAAATTGACACACTATTTATTTACAATTTTTTCTTTACCTATATGAATTAATTGAAAGTGATACTCAACATGGATAAAAAAGTGTCCTGTAAGCCATTATGATTCTCTCCTATTCAATGAATTAATTTCTACAATTGTGCATAGCAAATATCTTAATTTTTTTATTGGAGGGATAGAATATTAGGCCAGTCCACCAAAACTAATGGTGATTTCATCTACATGTAAGTTGACAAAATTATGCTGATTATTTGGAGTAATTCCATTTCTGTTTTCAAGCAACCATTATGCAAGTTGCAAAAAATCACAATGGGCAATTACTATCACCGTATACAAAAAAAAAAACAACAAAAGACACAAATACGTAGTAGTAGTCTTGATGTTTCGTTGAGGACGGTAAACAACCATCAAAGAACCGTCAAAGTGACCTGTTACACCTTCCTCGTTTGGTTCACCCGAAATAAACATTAAATTTATATATAATACTACTACTTGAAAACACCATAGACCAAAGTTATTGTAAAGTTTGAAAAACCTTGTGGATTAGTATTTACTTAAACATTCTAGTGAGATCAGAAACAACATAGCTGGTTGATAATTTCTCCATGGTCAAGAAAACTGTCTTGAAGGTTAATATCGATTGTCCAAAATGCAAAAAGAAACTCATCAAAACCGTCTCTTCTCTTGAAGGTAACCACAGCATTTAGATTATACACAACCTACATTAGTACTTAATCTCCTTCTCCTCTCTCACTATTTTTGTTATGGATTGAATTAACATTTAAAATGGTTATTGCTTGCTATAAAGATTTTGAGTAGAAACATATGTTGTGAATTTTTTTCATTGAATTGCAGGGATAGATAAAATTGAAGCTGATGAAGTGAAGGGAACATTGACAATATTAGGGGATGCAGACCCATATGACATAATAGTTAGGATAAGGAAAGCAGGGAAACATGCTGAAGTTGTAAGCATTGGGCCTCCCCCAGGCCCTGCCCCTCCACCTAGCCCGGCGCCTCCGAAACAGGATACTGCAAAAAAGCCCGCGGAAAATAAAAAGCCCGAAGAAAAGAGTAAGCCTGGAGATAAGGATAAGCCCAGCTCAGTGAGTTTGGACCAAATATCTTACGTGCCCTATACGCAGATGCCTTATTACTACCCACAGTACCAGGGCCAGCCAGTTGCTGTGGTGCACATGAATAGGTGGGATGAACCCAATACATCTTGCAGTATAATGTGACTTTTTATGGGAGACTTATGGTAGACTTCTTATTGAGTGGTATTATGTTTTCTTTCAGATAAAATGAGGGAATTTTGGTTTGGTTATTGTAATTTTCTTATGTAATTTCCTTGCTTTTCATTGATTAAAATTTAGAATCACTTTTTTTCTTTGGCATTCATTTTAGGAATTAATAAAAAAAATTAGTTCAGTTGATAATGGAGTTGTATTCTAACATGGAACCATATATATTAGTGGGTGCTACCTGTAATGGTCACCAGGGCCGTCCCTGAGAATTCGGAGGCTCGGCTCTGGGAATGAAAAGAGGCCAGTGATAAAATCAAAACGTATTTTTTTTAAAAGAGCAATGCTCTATTTATATTTTTTAAAAGATAAATACAACGTGCCGTATATATGCGGTACACCCATAGGTGAAAATAACTACCGTATACATGAGGAATCCCCACCTAACACCAAAAGCAAGAGGAAAATTAAACCTGCACAAAACAATCAAAAGTCATGCGCTGTTTGCACCCCCTTTATTGCAGGATAGTATACTACTGGGTATAATTTTTTTTTTTGAGGCCCATCCTTGGGGGAGGCCCAGCTCGGTTGAGCGGTTTGCACCCCCTCAAGGCCGGCCCTGATGGTCACTGTTCTGGGATAGAACATCGAGTACATATGACAGTAGTGTGTCGTTCTCAAAATCGAGTGTATTATGTGCTTACAGTAAAAAAAATAACTTAGGTTTTCTCTTTGGTACCATATCCCTTTATACTATTTATCCTAAGTGATGGGAAATCAGACCAAGTATATAGATCATGCGCTAAGCATATTCAAGGTGTTATAACTAGGTCAGTATTAAACTTAAATTCTTTGGGCCTAATTCGAGATATATTGGCTATTTTATGACGGTCTACAATCCCGCAAACATGAGGCCAGTAAGAGATAAATGGTTGAATCAAATATATTCAACTTTTTGCTTATGTTTAAGACCGAATAGAGTGGTATTCTACTCGGTCATGTCGCATATGGAACAAGGGTCTTCAACCAATGACAACACATGTAATATGTAATGTTCTACTAGGATATATGGGTACGAGGTCTTCAAGATGGCGGAAGACTTTCTTTGAGTTGAAGAGGTTATGTTGAATCTTGTGGAACTAACTACATAGTCTAGTGTAGTTGGATGCAAGGATCTTCAAGAAGACGGAACACATTCAAAGGGTTGAAGAGGTAGAGGTGAAAATTTGTGGGACTACAAAGGGTGGTTGGATGCAAGTAAAGGTCGTTGTGTTGATCAAGATTCATGCAAGGATTTGAACTTGATTGATTTTGTCTAGAGGAGTAGTTCAAGTCAAGGTTAAGAAGTAAGGTGCTTGATGGTTAAATTGGCATTGTCACTAATTTAAGTCAAGGTGGAGAATTGTTGACAAAAAAATTGGTTCTTTTTGGGGTTAGATTCTATAGTTAGGAAACATTGAGAAACACCTTGGATAGTGAAATTATTAAGTCTTGTGTTCACAAGAAGAGATTAAAAAAAAAGGTAGAAATTAGTGTTGAAGACAAAATCCTTATTTGATGTTTTAAAGATTACAAACATTTAATACTTGTTTTTTAACTTGTTATCTACTAATGAATTTTGTGAGAAATGTTTCATGAGAATGTTCTTAACATAAGAAGAAGGTTCTTTGCTCACAAGACAAGTTAAAAACGTCCTTATCAAAGCAATTAAGCAAAAGGACATAATTGGACTTTTTGGAACAAATTCAAGAAGCAAAATATTCTCTATGTCTCACCAAAAGAAGATACTTTGGATATATGACATAAATGGAAAGAATATTAAATGATTACATAAAGGCCATTGCATTCAAAAATGAATTGGAAAAGCACGTGCCATAGAAAAAGAAGAAACAAAGTTGTTTTACAAAGAAAGAATGTTCTTGAGAACGTTCTGGTGAAACTACAAATATGGATAAGGATGCTGTCATTCAAACACAGCCAATTACAACTCATGCACAGCTGTATTACAACCTCACGTGGGCTGTCTACAAAGGCTAGAAAGCAGAGAATGTTCTTCAGAACATTCTTCACTTGGAATAACACATTTTTTGCAACACTTGTGCATCAAGCAACAAAAGCAAGAGCACATGGGCTGTTTTTCATACACGCTTCACAGCTGTATGTTCATGTATAATTTCAAGTGAGCTTCATTACTTCAGCCTCTATAAATACAACAAGATGGCAAGGCAATTCTCAAGAGCTTACACACAAGAATTCCATTCTCTCATTCACGTGAATATTCAAAAGAAATATTCTCAAGCTCTTCAACAACAACAACAAAGCAAACTACACATATCTTTCTTATTAAGCTTAGATATCCCTGAGAGTTTACAACAAAGCAAACTACACATATCTTTCTTCTAAGTTTAGATATCCCTGAGAGTTTGTATTTAAAATATCTCTTTGAGATATTATTTTGAAATCTCCACGTGAGATACTTTTTCTCTTTTGAGATTCCATATTTTACCAACACCCATCACCATACAAATTGTAACTAGATCTCAAGTCTATTAGGCTTAATAGTTTGAGATAGAACTTTTCTTGTGTGATCAAGATTAGTAGAAGCCTGCTGAGGTTGATAATACAGAGTGTAACGGACTGATCTGGTGTGATCAACAAATTATAGTGCTATTCAGAAGTTTCTGATAGCAGGATACTATAGTGGATAATCTCACACGTAGTGTGGGGACTGGACGTAGCCGGTTAGGCGAACCAGGATAAATCTCTTGTGTTCTCTCTCTTCTCTCATCTCTTAATTTCTGGCCGTCACATATAACTATAATTAAATATATTAATTTTCCAGAGTACTCTGGTCCTTAAAACTAAAATTAAATAATTAACCTACCACTTAATAATCCAGAACTTTCTGGTCCTTTATCGCTTTATTTATTTCAGTTATATATATCCAGAGTTTTCTGGTCCTTTATCGTTTTATTTATTTCAGTTAATTATCCAGAGTTTTCTGGTCCTTTACTGCTTTATTTATTTCAGTTATATATCCAGAGTTTTCTGGTCCTTTACTGCTTTATTTATTTCAGTCTTTTATTCCAGAACTTTCTGGTCCTTTTATTTATTTTATTATCCAGAGTCCTCTGGTCCTAATATTATAATATTATATTATTACTAACACTAACCAAGATTTTCTTGAGCATATATTTTTATTTAACTTCCAGGAATAATTTTTAAAAGGGTCACAATTCAAACCCCCCCTTTCTTGTGACGTTTATTGCTACTTCAATTGGTATCAGAGCCCGGTCTCTGAAAAAGATAAAGCACTTAACACGTGCTAGAGGAAAAGATCCAGAAAGAAGCAATGTCTTACATACCAGAAGGACTTTCGTGTACTAGGCCTCCATTATTTAATGGAAAGAACTATTACTTCTGGAAAGGGAAAATGGAACTATTCCTAAAATCTCAAGATATAAATATGTGGAAAGTTGTCACTGACGGTAACTTCATACCACAAACCACTGACGCAGTCACGGCTGTAGTGACTATCAAGTCTGAGGCGTCATGGACTGATGACGAGAAAAAGAGAGTTCTCTTAAACTCTAAAGCTCAACTCTTTTTACAATGTGCTTTAACCATGGAAGAAAGTGAAAGAATATATGAATGCAATACTGCAAAAGATATTTGGGACACTTTAAAAATTCACCATGAAGGAACAAGCCATGTAAAAGAAACAAGAATAGATATTGGCGTAAGAAAATTTGAAATTTTCGAAATGAATGAAGAGGAAAACATTGATGAAATGTATTCCAGATTTACTTCAATAGTAAATGAATTAAGGTCATTAGGGAAAATATATTCCCCTCATGACAGAATAAGAAAAATACTAAGATGTCTCCCAAGCACGTGGAGACCTATGGTTACAGCAATCACTCAAGCCAAAGATCTGAATACTTTGGCTTTAGAAGATCTCATTGGGACACTAAGAGCTCATGAAGTTCTACTTCAAGAAGACAAACCAATGAGGAAGGGAAAAATGATTGCTCTTAAAGCATCTCAAGCTACTCAAGACAATCTAGATGAAATATCCTCACAAATTGAGGAAAAAGAAATAGAAGAAGAACAGATTGTTCAAGAAGAAGCGGAAGATGAACTAGCTCTAATATCAAAGAAAATTCAAAGAATGATGAAAAGAAGAAACCAAATCAAAAGATACTTCCCAACCAGACGAGACAACTCAAAGAAGGAAGTTGATAAAAGTCAAGTAACCTGCTTTGGATGCAACAAGCTAGGTCACTATAAAAATGAATGTCCACAAAACAAAAGGAACCAAAAATCTCCTTTTAAGAAAACGGCATTAATGACATGGGACGATCTTGAAGAACCACAAGAAGAAGAAGAAAAAGAAGAAGAAGCAAACATATGTTTGATGGCAAACTCAGACAACGAAGAGGTAATTCTATTCGACAAAGCTCCTTTAAACAACGAATTAGAAAATACAATTGACAGTCTTTTATTTGACTCAAACTTTTTAACAAACAAATGTTATTCTTTACAAAAAGAAATGAATGAAATAAAAGAAGAAAAAGAAAAACTTCAAACTATGAACGATGATCAAAAGAAAATCATTCAAAGTTTGCAAGACTCATATTTTCAAATAAATGAAAAAATGAAAGATCTTAGCAAAACTCAAAATCCTATTTACACTAAAAATGAAAACATTTTTTTAAAAAATGAAATCAACAGTTTGAGAAACGATCTAACTCTTTTCATTAAATCAACTGAAACTTTTCAAAAAATTATAGGATCTCAAGTAGGAATGAACAGTCATACTGGTATAGGTTTTGATGCTTCTAAACATCAAAAAATATATGAAAACATTTTTATACCAGGAAAAGACAAATTAAGATGTTCATTTTGTAACAAAAATGGACATAGTGAATCTATGTGCTTTCAAAAGAAAAGAATGAAAGAACATTCTCTCCAACACCAAGAAAGAACCTTCTTTAAAAAATGTACTTTTTGTAAAAGAAGTGGTCACTTAGATGTTGATTGTTTTCTCAAGATTAGAAATCTTGAGTTATTGAAAACTAACAAAAAAGGACCCACAGACTCTGGGGTACCTAAGAAATCACTAACTCAAAATGCAGGAATCCTCTCAAAATGCAAAGAAAAAGCCATGGTACTTGGACAGTGGCTGTTCTAGACACATGACAGGGGACAAACACTGCTTTATCTCCTTCATAAAAAGAGAAGGAGGAGCAGTAACCTTTGGTAACAATGACAAAGGTCAAATCAAAGGTAAAGGTATTATTGGTAAGAATAACTCTGCTAAAATAGAAGATGTTCAATATGTTGAAGGTTTAAAACACAATCTACTAAGCATAAGTCAATTATGTGACAGTGGCTTTGAAGTGACTTTTAAACCTAACATATGTGAAGTCAAAAAGGTTTCCACGGGAAATATTTTCTTCACTGCTTCTCGAATGAAAAATCTTTATGTTTTATACTTAGATGACCTTCCAACTGAATCTTGCTTTATGTCCATTGACAAAGACAAATGGATTTGGCATAAAAGAGCTGGACATGTAAGTATGAAAACTATTTCAAAAATATCACAACTCGACTTGGTAAGGGGTCTTCCAAAAATCAATTTTGAGAAAGATAAGATATGTGAAGCATGTACTAGAGGAAAACAAGTCAAGAGTAGTTTTAAATCAAATAATATTATTTCCACTAAAAAACCTCTTGAGCTTCTTCACATAGATTTATTTGGACCCGTTAGAACTGCAAGTCTTGCTGGAAAACAATATGGTTTTGTTATAGTCGATGACTACTCCAGATATACATGGGTTTTATTTTTAAAACACAAAGACGAAGCTTTTAATGCTTTTGAAAATTTTTGTAATCTTGTTCAAAATGAAAAAGAATCAAACATCATCTCCGTCAGAAGTGATCATGGAGGTGAATTTGAAAATTTATCATTTAAAACATTCTTTGATAAAAAGGGTATTTCACACAATTTTTCCTGTGCAAGAACTCCCCAACAAAATGGAGTTGTTGAAAGAAAAAATCGAACCCTACAAGAAATGGCAAGAACAATGATTAATGAATCAAATGTTGAAAAATATTTTTGGGCTGAAGCCATTAACACTTCTTGCTATATTCTAAATCGTGTTTCTATTAGAAAAATTCTAAACAAAACCCCTTACGAACTCTGGAGAAACAGAAAACCAAACATTTCTTATTTTCATATTTTTGGTTGTTTTTGTTATATTTTAAATGATAAAGAAAACCTAGGAAAATTTGATTCTAAATCAGATAAAGGAATCTTTTTAGGATATGCAACAAATTCTAAGGGTTACAGAGTTTTTAATCTAAAAAATCAAACCATGGAAATAAGCATGCATGTTGTGTTTGATGAGTTTGATGATTTAGTCACTAACAAAGAAGATGATGAGGAAATTTTGAAAAATCAAGAAACTATAAGCAATATAGATCAAGCATCTTCATCTCAAACTCCTCCAAAAAGTTGGAAGCTTGTTGGTGATCATCCTCCAGAACAAATTATTGGAAATACATCTGATGGGATTAGAACAAGACTATCCTTCAAAGATAACAACAACAACATGGCAATGATCTCACATATTGAACCAAAAAATATTCATGAAGCTATATGTGAAGAATCATGGGTAAATGCCATGAAAGAAGAACTTTCTCAATTTGAGAAAAACGGAGTATGGAATCTTGTTTCTAAACCTCAAGGTCATTCCATAATTGGAACAAGATGGGTATTTAGAAATAAGCTGGATGAAGAAGGAAAAGTAATCAGAAACAAAGCCAGATTAGTAGCACAAGGCTACAATCAACAAGAAGGTATTGACTACGATGAAACATTCGCTCCAGTAGCCAGGTTAGAAGCAATACGAATTCTTCTTGCATATGCATCTCATAAAAATATTAAATTATTTCAAATGGATGTAAAAAGTGCCTTTTTAAATGGATTCTTAAACGAAGAAGTTTATGTGCACCAACCACCTGGTTTTGAAAACACTAACAAACCTAATCATGTGTTTAAGCTAACAAAGGCATTATATGGTCTTAAACAAGCTCCACGAGCTTGGTATGAAAGGTTAAGTACATTCTTAATCAAAAATAATTTTTCTAGAGGAAAAATTGACACCACACTTTTTAGAAAAGACAATGAATCAAATTTTTTAATTGTCCAAATCTATGTTGATGACATCATATTTGGATCAACAAATGAAAAAATGTGTGAAGAATTTTCCAATCTCATGCAAAGTGAATTTGAAATGAGTATGATGGGAGAATTAAGATTTTTTCTTGGTTTACAAATTAAACAAGAAAATGATGGAATATTTATTTGTCAAGAAAAATATATTAAAGATCTCCTTAAAAAATATAAAATGAATGAAGCCAAAATTATGGCTACTCCCATGCATCCTTCCTCAAGTTTAGATAAGGATGAAAACGGGAAAAATATTTCTGACAAAGAATACAGGGGAATGATTGGTTCCCTGTTGTACTTAACTGCTAGTAGACCAGATATTGTCTTTGCAGTTGGTTTGTGTGCACGTTTTCAAACTGCTCCAAAAGAATCTCATTTAACGGCAGTAAAAAGAATTTTCAGATATTTAGTAGGTACTACTGATCTTGGCCTTTGGTATAGAAAAGGTTCTTCTTTTGATCTTGTAGCCTATTGTGATGCTGACTACGCTGGAGACAAAATTGAAAGAAAAAGCACAAGTGGAGCATGTCAGTTCCTCGGGAATGCACTTATCAGTTGGTCATGCAGAAAACAAAACACAATCGCTCTGTCAACGACTGAAGCAGAATATGTGTCAGCAGCAAATTGTTGCTCCCAGGTATTGTGGATCAGAAATCAACTCGAAGATTTCTCAAAAAGGTACACAAATATTCCTGTCTTTTGTGATAATACAAGTGCTATAAATTTATCAAAAAATCCCATTCAACATTCAAGATCAAAGCATATTGAAATAAAACACCATTTTATTAGAGATCATGTGAATAAAAGTGAAATCGAATTAATATTCGTAGACACTGAAAATCAGTTAGCTGATATTTTCACTAAACCTCTTGTTGAAGATAGATTTAATTTCATCAAAGATAAATTAAATATTATTCAAAATCCTCATAAAAAATAGGATGTTAATTCTTAGAATGTCTATAGAACATTCTTTTTGTGTGCTTTCTATGTGTGCATATGTGGGGCTCACGTTCAAAAATTTTAGTTGTACTTCTCTAGTTAAGTGAACTAAAATCATCATTAGATTGTTCTAAAAATATTTTAACACTGCCCAACACAAGTTTGATGCTAATCACATCACTAAGTAGGCCCACTTGAACTCTCTCATGTTTCCAATACCACTCTCAATCAAATCACTTTCACTTCCCTCTCTCTTCCCTAAACCGCAACTTTTTTCTTCTTCTGCAAAACCACCACATTCTAAACTTTTCATCTTCCATAAAAACACAAACCTTCTTCCATAAAAATCAAACTTTTTTTTCCTTCCATAACAATGGCAAGAACAAAAGGAAACCATGCTAACTTCAGAACTCCCTCACCATCACCTTCTCCACCTCGCTCTCCATCACCACCCTCACCACCGTCACGGCCATCCTCTCCGACGAACCCTCCACCAGCCTCACCGGAATCCTCAGACTACCAAACTCCAAACAAAGCAACCCCTCACTCTTCTCCTCAAACCGAGCCTAACCCTAAACCATCTTCAAACCCTAACATTGTTGAAGAACCTTCTTCACTTCCTGAACCCACTCCAACCGAACCCTCTCTTCCAGTAAGGGCCATGCCTTTAAACTTCATGCTTCAACCACTCTTTCAAGCCTCTGCTCCTAACTTGAATCAAACCCCTCCTCATCTTAAATCTAAAACTAAGAAAGCAACCTCAGCCCCAAATTTGGCTCCAAGGAAATCGCAAAGGTTAATAGGAAAAAGGAAGACTAATGTACTTGACAACACAGTGCATGTAATCAGCGATGATGATGATGATGTTGTCCAAAAGGAAATTGCTCAACAACCTACTCCTACTTCTAAGAATGTCACTCCTCTTCCTACTCCTAAGGAAACTAATCCTCTCTCTACAAATGAGGAAACAATCGCTCCTCCAATGGAAAAGGAAAGCGAATCTCTTCCTAATCCCTCTGATGTTGTTGAAATTGAACAACAATCAACAATTGCTCCTGAAAAACCCTCATCTCCAATCGAAACTCAAAAGGATGCATCTCCACCTCGGTGTGACAAAGAAAAGGAGAAGGAAATTGGTCAAGAAGATACTCCAGAACTTTCTCTTGCAAGGAGGAAAGGAAAAAGGAAAGTTTCTGAAAGATCAGAACGTTCTCAAGAACGTTCTTCTGTCAAAGAAGCCGGTCCAAACAAAAGGGTAAAATCTCGAAACTTGTCTGTGTCTAAGTCTAAGTTTCCTCTGCTGATTAATCCTTCCCTGAACACTACCTTTTATGAAAAATGGTCTTCTAGGCCCATTGGTATAGGTAGATACTATGACTTTGATAAGTTAGAAAAAGATGATATTTTCATCAAACAATATCCTGACAAACTAGGTTGGGTTCCATTCCTTCAAATTAGGGAAAGACACTACCCAGAGGCCATTCAAGCCTTCTATCTTATGGCTGAATGCTATCCTGAAAAAGACTTAATTGTTTCCAACATTAAGGGGGTTAGAGTCCACATCTCTTTAGATGAAATCTCAACCATTCTAAAAATTCCTATCTCTGGAACAATTGTTTTTGGTGATGAGTGGTACGATGCTTTAGGTCTAGATTATGACTCTGTGTGCAAAACCATCTTTAAACCAAATGCACCAGACCACACATACTCTAGTTTGCTTCCAACCACAAAAATTCTAGCAAACATGTGTCATTATAGCTTCCTCCCTAAAAATGGCAGCTATGATCAAATTTCTCACAATGACATATTACTCATCTATCACATGTTCAAAGGTGAACCACTAAATTTACCTCACATCATCATTCAAAACATGATACTTGCTGCCAAAAATCCAAGCAAAAAGGGCACTCTCCCTTATGGAATGGCCTTGTCAAAAATTCTTAAAGAACTCAATGTTCCACTTGATGATGAACTCTCAAGCTTTAAGTTCTCAACCTTTGGACCTAAGAATGTTCATCAAATGAAGGATGAACCTGAGATTCACATTCCCCCTGCTGAAAATGTGTCACACTCTCAAGGTACCAAAAGAAAGAATCCTATCTCTATGGAACATCTTTTTCAATGTCTTCAACCTGAGTTAGAACCTCTTAGAAAGAGTTCTCCTGTGTCTAAAGACCATGCTAGGTTGTTAGAAAACTTTGCTCAAAATCCCATCTTTCCAAAGTTTCAAAACTTGTATGAGATGCAAAGTTTCTTTGGTGAAATTGCTCCCACAAACAAACTGTCAGTGGCTGCACCACTCTATGTGTCTCCTCCAAAACACAATTATTCAGCCTTGTTTAGATCTGAATCAATTGATAAGTTTTTCATGGATCCACCTTTTTATGAGTCTCCTACTCCTCATCATAAAATGCAATCCTCTTCTCCTTCTTTCAATGTGCTAACTGGCGCATCTCTCCCTCCTTCCATGGATGAACCTCCTCCTAAGAAGACAAGAGTTGAAAGGGAAATAAGAAAGATTAGGAAGGATGTCTTGAAGTTATTTGAAGCATTTCATGGAATCATGAATCATACTGTGTATGATTCTATGGAAAATACATGTTTAAGGCAATGGTACAATTCTCTAAGTGCCAAATGGGGTGTTGAACCACCTATGACTAATCCTTTTCCTCCACCACCTGCTATTCCTATGCCGGTTCCATCTAATTCATCCTCTTCTGATGGATCTTCTCCTTCTAAGTGAAGCTTGAAGACTTGGTGCTTTATCTCCTTTTTTATGTGACAAAGGGGGAGATAATTAGAAGTACAACTTTTGTTTTTGGAATGGTGTTGCTGCGCACATGATGCATACAAGGATATATTTTAGGTTGCTAGCTTGCTGCTTTAAATATTATTGCTGCCTTGTATTAAAAACATTCCATGTACTTCTGTATTATGCACTTTTTATATTTTGTTTCTATGTCATTTTGCTACTTTATGCTATTTTGATATATGAACCTTATGTGAACTTGAAGTATGTATCATTATCTTTATATATGAAATGATATTTTCGGTTCATTATTTACTTTGGTGCATTATTGCATATATTCTCAATTTATTCAAAAAGATCTTGGATGCTAAAATTGAGGGGGAGTTATTGATAAAATTATTTCACAAATAAATTATCAAATCTCATATTTAAATATCAAAATCAAAAAACAAATTATAAATGTTTGTCATCATCAAAAAGGGGGAGATTGTTGAAGACAAAATCCTTATTTGATGTTTTAAAGATTACAAACATTTAATACTTGTTTTTTAACTTGTTATCTACTAATGAATTTTGTGAGAAATGTTTCATGAGAATGTTCTTAACATAAGAAGAAGGTTCTTTGCTCACAAGACAAGTTAAAAACGTCCTTATCAAAGCAATTAAGCAAAAGGACATAATTGGACTTTTTGGAACAAATTCAAGAAGCAAAATATTCTCTATGTCTCACCAAAAGAAGATACTTTGGATATATGACATAAATGGAAAGAATATTAAATGATTACATAAAGGCCATTGCATTCAAAAATGAATTGGAAAAGCACGTGCCATAGAAAAAGAAGAAACAAAGTTGTTTTACAAAGAAAGAATGTTCTTGAGAACGTTCTGGTGAAACTACAAATATGGATAAGGATGCTGTCATTCAAACACAGCCAATTACAACTCATGCACAGCTGTATTACAACCTCACGTGGGCTGTCTACAAAGGCTAGAAAGCAGAGAATGTTCTTCAGAACATTCTTCACTTGGAATAACACATTTTTTGCAACACTTGTGCATCAAGCAACAAAAGCAAGAGCACATGGGCTGTTTTTCATACACGCTTCACAGCTGTATGTTCATGTATAATTTCAAGTGAGCTTCATTACTTCAGCCTCTATAAATACAACAAGATGGCAAGGCAATTCTCAAGAGCTTACACACAAGAATTCCATTCTCTCATTCACGTGAATATTCAAAAGAAATATTCTCAAGCTCTTCAACAACAACAACAAAGCAAACTACACATATCTTTCTTATTAAGCTTAGATATCCCTGAGAGTTTACAACAAAGCAAACTACACATATCTTTCTTCTAAGTTTAGATATCCCTGAGAGTTTGTATTTAAAATATCTCTTTGAGATATTATTTTGAAATCTCCACGTGAGATACTTTTTCTCTTTTGAGATTCCATATTTTACCAACACCCATCACCATACAAATTGTAACTAGATCTCAAGTCTATTAGGCTTAATAGTTTGAGATAGAACTTTTCTTGTGTGATCAAGATTAGTAGAAGCCTGCTGAGGTTGATAATACAGAGTGTAACGGACTGATCTGGTGTGATCAACAAATTATAGTGCTATTCAGAAGTTTCTGATAGCAGGATACTATAGTGGATAATCTCACACGTAGTGTGGGGACTGGACGTAGCCGGTTAGGCGAACCAGGATAAATCTCTTGTGTTCTCTCTCTTCTCTCATCTCTTAATTTCTGGCCGTCACATATAACTATAATTAAATATATTAATTTTCCAGAGTACTCTGGTCCTTAAAACTAAAATTAAATAATTAACCTACCACTTAATAATCCAGAACTTTCTGGTCCTTTATCGCTTTATTTATTTCAGTTATATATATCCAGAGTTTTCTGGTCCTTTATCGTTTTATTTATTTCAGTTAATTATCCAGAGTTTTCTGGTCCTTTACTGCTTTATTTATTTCAGTTATATATCCAGAGTTTTCTGGTCCTTTACTGCTTTATTTATTTCAGTCTTTTATTCCAGAACTTTCTGGTCCTTTTATTTATTTTATTATCCAGAGTCCTCTGGTCCTAATATTATAATATTATATTATTACTAACACTAACCAAGATTTTCTTGAGCATATATTTTTATTTAACTTCCAGGAATAATTTTTAAAAGGGTCACAATTCAAACCCCCCCTTTCTTGTGACGTTTATTGCTACTTCAATTAGGATTGCACTTGGAGAGCTTGTTGAAGTTAATTTTTTGCAACTCTTTTATGTATCTTTGTAAAGAAACTCCTTGATATTGAAGTGAATCTCTCTCTCTCTCTCCCTCCCTCCCTCCATCACTCTCCCTCCCTCCCTCTCTCTCTCTCTCTCTCTCTCTCTCTCTCTCTCTCTCTCTCTCTCTCTCCCATCTTCCTTGAGATGTAGGTCATTATTAAACCGAACTAAGTGAAGAAATTGTTGGTTTGTGTTCTCTATTCTCTACTTTTTTATCTTATTGTTTTTTGGTTCGATTGTGGTTTTTCTTTACACTTGGTTGCTAAATTAAATCTAGATCTATTGTTGTTGATCGTGATTATTTTAGTTATTGATTGTCATTGATACTTGTTCTACACATCTAAGTTTATTGGTGTGATTTTGAGTCCCAAATTCACAATAGTTAACTATTACTTTTAGCCTTAATGTAATTTCTCATTAATAAATGAAAAACTAAAAGTGGTTCACTACACTCCAGTGGCGGAGCCAGGATTTTCATAGAGCCTGGGCGAAAAATATATGCAAAAAAATTTAAAAGAGAGGTTCGTCTTTTTTGGAACAAAATTACAATTTGAATTAAGAGAGATGGAATATTACCAAGCTAGATAAAATTAGGAGGTAAATGGCCTTTCCAAGATTTCTTTGCAGTGAATGTTGGAATAATATCAATGTCATCAAGTGATTTGAATATCTCCTGCTCGGTGTAACATATCATCAAGTCATTTAACCACTCATTGTTGATCTTGTTGCGCAATTTAGTCTTGATAATCTTCATTACTGAAAAATAACAGTTAATGATTCTACTTCGCATGATTGCACAACATTTACATTCTCAATCCTTGTTCTATCTACCAAAAACTTCCTCATCTCTGAAATTTAATGATTCAAAGTGAATATTCATTTCACATAACAAGTTTAAAAAATAACAGTTAACAGTTCCTTAACAATTATCATTAGAATAATCAAATTGCTTTAAAAATACGCACAATATTGGCCGAGCTATTTTCAATTAGATTTGTAGGTAAATTGCTTTAAAAATACGCACAATTAGAATCAATATCAATAACAGTTCCTTAACAATTATCTTTTGAAATCAATATCAATAAGGATAATTTGAAATCAATCAATATCACTAGCTTTTCCTTACCAATTATTAATCAAATTTTCAATTCACATAACAACTACTAATCTCAATTCACATAACAACTACTACTAATCTTTTACTGTAGTAGTCATTCTAAGTTCATTCAAACTTCAATTGCAAATAATCATTCCCAATTTCCCATTCGAACTTCATAGCTTTTCCCATTCAAACTTCACATATTTCAATTCACCTAACAACTTCTACTAATTTTTCAATTCACATAACAACTACTAAATTTGTCCTTCAAATGATCAATTTTTCAATTGCACAACCAATTTTACAATATTTCTAAAACCCTATAACAAGGAAAGAAAGGAAGGAGAAGAAGAGATTACCTTTAGAGAATTATAGTGAATGAGAAGAAGAGATTAGCAAGCAACTGAGAGAGAGATGAGAGAAGAGATTAGCCGAGAGAGAGAGAGAGAGATGACCCAGGGGCGGTTTCAACTTTCACGCGTGCAAGAGAAGAGAAGCCGAGAGATGTATTTGTGTTGTGTTGTCACGCGTGGTGATGTATTTGCCCAATTTGCCCAATATTTTTTTTTGAAGTGTGTAAATGGGCCTATAGGTTGGGCGTAATGTGAGGAAATTACGGATCGAGCCTGGGCGACCGCCCAGGGTCGCCGGGCGCTGAATCCGCTGCTACACTCTCGCTAAGAGATTTAACACTTTTGTATTGCCAAATATGCATTCTAATTCAAGACCTCTAGTCAATTAAAATAAATCTCTTACCATCTCATCCAAAGGTTTTTGAACAACTTAATCTCGTTCTTTTTATTTTACTTTTCTATAATGCATTGCAATAGCAATTTGTGGATTCCCTTATTGGGCAAAAAAAGCATCTTCTTAGTGTTCATCAATTATTCACTTCCTTCCTGAAATACACGTAATAATAATGGAAAAAGTTGCTGAATTTTTTTTTTATGCCCTATAATGAAACCAAAAATCAAAAAATGCCCTAGTTGAAACAAAAATACCAAAACTACCCTACTTTTTCAGAGTTGACCACTATGTCACAAGTTGGACTTGCGACCTACCTATGTCACAATTCCAACTTGCGACATACCCCCTATGTCACAAGACCCAATTGCGACATACCCCTCTCTCAAAATTTGCAATTTTTTTGTCCTTATTGTATGTCACAAGTCCCACTTGTGACATATTTATTTATTTACGTTTTCGTTTTTTCTATTAATTTAATAGAATTAGTTTTAAAAAAAAATTAAAAAATAATTGCAATAAATATTTATTATTTAAGATGACACATTTAAAGGTACAATACATTAATATTTAATAAAATACAAACCAAATGCAATAAAAAAAATATGCATAGATTGCTACTGATGTTCAGTATTAATGCAGTTTTTTCGGGAATGACCGGTCATCCTACAAATGCTGCATTTTCTCCCCTCATTTTCCACAACGTCCATCTCGGTCCTAATGCGAGTAATTGCGGGACGACCTTTCTTAGCTCTACGCATCGCTGAATCGGGAACCACCTTTGAGCCTACATAAGTTGGCAAATATTGTTGGTGGTGAAACACGTCGAAATGGATATTGTATACAGAGTATACACATTCATTCGTAAATTTTTGATCGACAAATGTTTTATAGGCGTAGCTAAAACTAGAACATGCGGCAATGACATGTGAGCAAGGTAGGTGTAACGCCCTGAATTTTCCGCAGTCGCACCATTTACTTCACAGGTCGACCTTGTATTCTCCCATCGGCAATCCTTCTCTATGGTTGATAGTTTCACGGACGGAGAAGGTATACCTATCTCGGTCGAACTGAGTGACATGGTGACTGTTGGATTTGATGACCTCTTCCTTCAGAAAATTCATGATGTTTTCTGAGAATGGTTCCCCGGAATTTACCCTTGTCGATGCCTCGTGTCCTCTTTTAGCAAACAAGGCCCCCAACCTGTAGTAGGAGGCTTTCACAATAGCTGTGATCGGGAGTCCGCGAATACCTTTATACACGTTGTTTTGGAACGGGACCACCTAATGCCCGAAGAAGAAATAATTAAATGTATTGTATTTTTTTTTTGTCAAAAATGTATTGTACTTGTCATATTAAATAATAAATATTTTCCCTAAAAAAATAATCATAAATATTTATTTCAATTCTTTTTTTAAAATTTTTAAAAAGTAATTCTATTATTATTCAAAAAAAAGTATTTCTTTTTTTTTTGACAAAAAAAAAGTATTTCTATTAAATTAATAGAAAAAACGAAAATGTAAATAAATAAATATGTCACAAGTGGGACTTGTGACATACAATAAGGACAAAAAAATTGCAAATTTTGAGAGAGGGGTAAGTCGCAATTGGGTTTTGTGACATAGGGGGTATGTTGCAAGTTGGAATTGTGACATAGGTAGGTCGCAAGTCCAACTTATGACATAGTGGTCAACTCTGAAAAGGTAGGGTAGTTTTGGTATTTTTGTTTCAACTAGGACAATTTTTTATTTTTGGTTTCATTATAGGGCATAAAAAAAAAAATTCGAAAAAGTTTGGCCTTGTTAGTTTGTACGGTATGCATTAATTTAGGTACATTGAACCCAAAATGAACATATAGACAAAAATAACTTGACAGTGTACCATGACACGTATGGACTACACATTTTAGTTATATAGTGCCACTAGTTCTTTTTTTTTTCTTCTATAGGTTGAATTATATTCAACCATGTTATTTATGCAAGTCATTATTAATTGCATACATAAAAGCATCTTGTACCATAGCCATTCCTTTTCATAGGACAATGAAATTTCGGACTTGATTCTTTTTTCTGTCGTTTTCTTGTAGCGTACGTTTGTGTGTTCGACACGTCGTGGAAAATTTGTTCAAAATATAATATAATATAAACAAACCAAATCGAAGTTGGATAGCCTTCTAAGTAAACAAGATCATGGTCCCTTTCCATGTCTCCCTTTTTTCTTTTTTATGTTTTTATTAATTCTTAAATATGGAGTATTTGCTTTGTTAAAGGCAAATGTTACGACCATACAAAGTTTGGCCATGTTTGAGTGTGCAGTATTATACAAATCAGAGTGAGTGGGTCAATTTTTGATTCACTTTCCGAAAGTTGCTAAGCTAGCATGTGGTGGACACATTTGTTCATTCATATGTATGAGCCAATGAACTAGTAAAAAATAGGTTGCTTGCTTATACACACTGATGTGTCTACATAAAGTTAATAGAATAAAATAGGTGAGGTAATTAAAGTGAATGCACAAAAATGAAAGTGTCTATGCTTATTAAAATAACGATGGAATGAGTTTTGAACTTTCAACTACTATAATTTGGTCACTAGTTGAATTATCATCACTAAAGGTTTTTTTTTTGGTTTGGTATAACAACTAATTTGAGCGAAGGGTTAAAAGAAGTTGGAGTTATTGGAGGTCGTTAAAAACTCTCGCAAATAGATTGTGGCACCTGTATTGACTTTTTTTTTTGTGGTGGCCGAGTTCGAACCTCAGACCTTGCATATATTATGCATTGTCCATACCAACTGAGCTACGCTCACGAGGACGGCAGATATATTGACTATAAGAGTTAATTGAGTGTCACAGTAATAAATGATATTTTTTTCAACGTAAATTAAGAGAAAAGATGAAGGGGGAATTATTAAATCACAAAAGGGAAAAGCTTATGTGTCACAAAATGGTTTAGAGAAAATGTAGACGGGGCCAAACCAAAACCAAAACCAAAAAGTATCTAATTGACAGCCAAAGGTGAACTTGAGCAAATTGTTTAAAAACCAAAAAGTATATTACAATTGCCAAGTTGCGAAATGTGTCATGAAAGGGTCGCCAAAAAGTATAGCTAAATATGTCATTATTTTCATATAATCAACGGGAGCAAACGCATCTCTTTTTTCTTTATCACACTCATATCCAATAAAGATGATTTAAAAGAAGAAGAGAATTATGTGCACCATCAATCACTAGTTATTCAAAAAGATGAAACGTGCAAAAATATACAAGAGGATTCCACTTCAACACATATACATAATGCACCTACCTAGGAATGGATAGAGGGCTGGCAACCCAAGTTGGAGCTTTATGTCTTAAAATTTTGGACTAAAAAAATTCCAATTTAGTTATAGCCATATAATATGATAATCTAATTGTAAATGTTTCTCTAGCTTAATTGGATAGAAAGATCTCAGATTTTATTTACTTGTCCTAGATTCAACTCTTAATTCAAGAAAATTGATTTTTTTTATTTGATTTTTTATTTATTTTAAAGATTTAATTATAAAATTGAGTTTATGATTCTAAATATACTGGACAGTTAATAGATTCTATTTAATCACCATTATCCACACTAAGACATTCAAAACATCAGCGATTGTCTGGTTAATCTATATTATATATAAAGAAAATATACCCTTTCAGCTCTTTAGGGCTGACTTTCTCCTTTCAAAAATGCTCTCGATTTTGAATATAAATAACACATGTAACAAATAGATAAGTATAAATTTAAATAGTAAAATAAAATGTAACAAACACGATATGAATATGTATATGTCTGGTTTTTTTTCCTTTATCATATAAAAAGTGTAAGAAACTATATGAGCATATTTATACTTACTTTTTCATTATCTCAAGTATACCTTTAAACAACTTTTTCTATAATAAACATCGTTGTTTGTGTCATTAAAAAAAAGAATTTAGATTATATTTTTTTTGTTATATTGTTGGTGTCATTGAAATAAATAATCATTATTAAATTGGTTTTTCATAACTTGAAAGCAACAAATATTTATATTTTTAGTTTTAATCCAAATCAAAATTTCAGAAGAAAAAAAACACGGTTAATAATTTTCAAACGTTAACGGAATAAAAAAACGGAAAGACGGACACGTGAGTGCTGTCTTTTCGCTAGTATCAAATAGTGTCAAAACTAAATATAAATTTTAAGATTATAATTCGTAAAATCAAATTAGAATCTAAACCTTCTAATCTTTATCAAGCGGTTACTAGTATCCCAAATGTGTAAGAGAAGGAGTCATGTTAACTTGTGTTCTAAGAGCGTAAGTTAAGAACTACAAATGAAAAATAAATTTTACAAGAAAATAAACTTTTTAGATATTAATTAATTGCACAATTTTTGTTGGAACATGTGCGGAAATTGAGTAATTGACTAAACACAAATTCTCATAATGGGTAGAACTAGTGTAGTGTGAATTGAGAAAGTGGAAGTCCCACATTGGATGGATCTCACACATTAGTAGTGTTTATATAGTGGGGGCATACCTCTAATTAATGGGGGTACATAATTATGTGAACGAAGTAAGCACTAGAAAAATATATATTAATATATATTTTATTATTTGGAAATGATAAATTAAATAATTAATTTAATCATTATTAGAAAGTGTTTTCTTAGTCCTCAAGTTTTGCTAAAATGTTTTAGAATGTAATTTAAAATATTTTGGAACACAATCTGAAATATATGGTAGACAATCTAATATGCGAATTACTTGATCCCAAAGTTTCTCACTCATTATATTTTGGAACACAATCTGAAATATATGGTAGACAATCTAATATGCGAATTACTTGATCTCAAAGTTTCTCCCTCATTAGGTGTGAATTTTCTCTATAAATAGAGAGCTCACACAGTGCATTCAACACACCGAAATTCATAGTTGAAGCTTCCAGTGTTTTTCCTCTCTTCTCCCTCCTTCAACCTGTGTTGACGAGTCTTTCTTCTTTTTCTACTCCTTTCTGTCCCTTCGGTTTCGAGTAGTCTTCGTACCATATAGAATGATTTTAATCGAATGATTAAACCATATTTTAGGGTGTATATTCTCAAACGATTACATACTGTGCAGTACGTAATCGAATAGTGCCGCGAAACGTATTAAAGAGAGCATTCTAGTCGTGACTCAATCCGATAATCTCTTCGGTGGTAGTTTCTAATTTTTTTAAGTGCTTTTCTGAAATCGAAAAACAACAATTTCTAATATCGTTATTTTGTTATCTTAACATGTGCCCTTAAAGACACACAAAATTAGCTTTTCTCTTACAGGAATTGCAACTTTACGGGACCTAAGTAGTTGTGTCCAATAAATACCATCATATATATTGAGAAACATAGGATAGAATCAGAATTACAAAACACAATTATCTCCCCCTTCACTTGACAAACCAAACATAATGTTTTCTCAAAGAGAAATGCCTTCACCATCTACAATTTTCTCAGCTTATGCATCCATGACAGCTTCCATCATGCTGCTTCGTTCCATGGCACAAGAACTCATTCCTCAACCAATCCGTGGCTACCTTTACAACACCTTCCGCTACCTCATAAAACCACGTTCCCCTACACTCACACTCATCATAGAAGAATCAACAGGCATTACACGTAACCAAGTCTATGATGCAGCTGAGTCTTATCTCTCAACAAAAGTCACCCCTGAAAATGAAAGACTCAAAATCAGCAAAGTCCCAAAAGAGAAAAAACTCACAATCCGGTTAGAAAAAGGCGAAAAATTAACCGATATGTACAACGGTTTTCCTCTCAAATGGAGATTCATTTGTGCTGAAACTGAGAAAAACAGTGCAAATGATATGCAGAACAATAATAACAGTGTATCTGTTAGATCAGAGAAAAAATATTTTGAACTAAGTTTTGACAAAAAGTACAAGGAAGTTGTTTTGGATTCTTATCTTCCTTTCATTCTTGATAAAGCTAAAGAAATGAAAGATGAAGAAAGAGTGTTGAAAATGCATACATTAAACACTGCTTATTGTTATAGTGGTGTGAAATGGGATTCTATAAATCTTGAACACCCTTCAACATTTGAAACACTTGCAATGGAACCAGAAATGAAGAATGTTATTATTGAAGATTTGAACATGTTTGTGAAGAGAAGAGAGTTTTATAAGAAAGTTGGTAGGGCTTGGAAACGTGGTTATTTGTTGTATGGTCCTCCAGGAACTGGGAAATCTAGTTTGATTGCTGCTATGGCTAATTATTTGAAGTTTGATATATTTGATCTTCAACTTGGAAACATTGTTAGAGATTCTGATCTTAGAAAGTTGCTTCTTGCTACTGCTAATAGGTCTATTTTGGTTATTGAAGATATTGATTGCAGTATTGATATTCCTGAGAGGAGGCATGGAGAAGGACGTAAACAGCAAAATGATATACAGGTTGGTAATTCTTATTTCTTAGTAATTAACTTTCATTATAATTCATTCATTCATAGCATTTTAATTTTGCTACCTAGAAATTCTAGTAATATGCTTATCAGAATCAAATGATTTGTCCTGTTTATGTTTGTTAATTAAAAACAACATATCAATGAAAATAACTAATGTTTTTAGAGAGATTGTTATTATAATTAAATAACTAATTTTTTCACAACCAATTGGAGACCTATTTATTTTTTCATACCATATCAATGCATTTATAAAATTGAAGTGAAGTGTTAAAACAGTGAATTTTATGTGAATGTAAAATTAATTTAGTGACTACATTGAAAACAAAGTTAATGTGTGCTACATTTTCTAGCTCCAAGCATACTATTACACTAAGATTGTATATTCTCTAAATATTTGTTTATTGAAATGTCATTTCTTAAACATATTAGAAAATAGAACATATAAAGTTAACTACTATAAAATTTTAAATTTTTTATCAGTAGCAATGGAATTCAATATTCCGGGATTTACAAGTTCACTTACAATGTAAATCAACGACTTGACTAGACCTTAGTGGATCTAGAAAAAATAATTAGAAAATAAATTATGACATGAAATTAGGAACAAGTTTTAGTTCTTGTTGATTTTGGCTCTAATTCACTCATCAAATTAATTGAAAGTTCTCTTTAATTTGGTTGCTGATACAGCTTTTTTAGTAAGAAAAAGAATTCCAATTGTGGAATATGACTGTGTTCACATTCACAATAGCAAAGTGTGAGTTATTGGCCTAAAATGGCATATTTTTTTAGTAGCTAGGCCTAGCCTAGCATGTGGGTTCTGATTCATTGAAGTATGTTGCTTGTCCTTTTGTTTGAGACCTTGACACTTGACAGGTTCACTTGTTTATCATGTTTGTTTAGAGTCATTTTCTTATTATTGGACAAACTTTCTCTCCTTTAATTTTCTCTTGCACACAAGTGGAAACTTGTTGTTTTCCATAGCACACACCCTGAATAGGTACATTGGGACCATTGAACTAACGTGTAGTTCAATAATTGGTTAAGAAATTTGGTTTTAGTTGAAATTTAATATTTAACATTTTTTTTCTTTCACTAAAGTTGAATTAAAGTTCTCAAAAGCATTACCCTATGGTATATATCATCATCAAGCAATATATAAGCATAAAAAACTTACTTCCAAAATGCCATTTCACTATCAATCCACGCAATTGCTTTAGACAATACTTTATTGTTCTTCTACTTTTGTTTGTCCCTTTCTGTTTTACTTACATAGCAAGAGGAAAAATTGACAATACTTGCTGTCAAAGGTCTTTGTTATTGAATGGTGGAAACCTCATGGGATGATCCTTCGTGTAAAACTTCTATTATGGTCTTGTCATTTTCATCGATATTCCGTGGATATTTATACAATTTAATTCAGATTTTTTTAATGTATATATTTATATTTGATTTGATTATAAACTATTCTAGAGTAACATAAATAATTGATTGTGATTTTATTTTCTTGCATAGATAGTGTATTAAAATTAAACTTTATTTTATATTGTTTTTCATGAAAAATTAACCCCTTCAAGAGCAAGCTAGTGTGACACTTTCACTTGATCACTCATGTCTTCTAACCAATTCTTTTTGAGTAACTGTACATTAATTGATTTCATTTTAGATGGGTTAAAAATTGATTTCATTTTAGATGGGGTTAAAATTTATTCTAGAGTTGTAGAATGTGTTACGACATGTCCTTGAAATTATAATGTTGGTCGATTTAGTTATGTTATGCACTTTTTTAAACTATATACTAAAACTATTTCTCATCTTGATTTTGATGGATGGATGCAGTTGACGCTATCTGGATTACTTAACTTTATAGATGGATTATGGTCAAGTTGTGGAGACGAGAGAATCATCATATTTACAACTAACCACAAAGAAAGATTAGATCCAGCACTTTTAAGGCCAGGAAGAATGGACATGCACATTCATATGTCTTATTGTTCTTATGAAGGTTTCAAAATTTTAGCTTCAAACTACTTGGATATTTCCCATGATAATCCTTTCTTTGGAGAGATTGAAGGACTAATTGAAGACATACAAATAACACCTGCACAAGTTGCCGAGGAATTGATGAAGAACGAAGACGCGGAGGCGACGCTGGAAGGATTTGTCAAGTTGTTGAAGAGGAAGAAAATGGAAGGTGATGTGTGTGAGAATAATAACAATAAAATAGAGCAACAATCTAAAAAGCGTAAGGTGGTTGGTTGCAAGCAAAAACGAGGTGGTGGGAATAGCAAGAGCAATGTTGTTGTTACTCAAAGAAGGACAAGAGGTTATAAGAGAGGTTCTAGTTTGTAATTGTGTTCAGCTATGGACATGATCAAATAATATTGTTAGAGCTACTAATTGTGTCTAGAAACAAAAATGTTGCTTATCAAGGCTTAAGGTTTTAATTTGTTTGTTGTAATCTTTTGCTAATAGGCTAGTAATTAAGTTTCTCTCCAAACTGTACTAGAACTATTTTAACTCTATATGTGATTATGAGAAGTAAAGAATGGGGGACATATATTGTGTTTGATACTGTACTATTACATCACTAAGTGGACAGTATAAACAATTATGTTAAGTTGTTGTAGTAACATTAATGTTAATCGGCCAATATTTTAAACAAGGAAACTTTTTGTGGATATCCAAACATGTCATCAACACCTTAAAAGAAAAAGAAATAGAAAGAATGATGTGATACATGTTATAGAATGGTAATACTCTGATATGATAGAAAGATAAAGATAAAATGATATGTTCAACGAGTTTTAACAAATTGAGATGTTTATATATCTTTTTTTTTTTAAACAACCATATATCTTTATTGTTTAAACATGTTCCTATTTTAACAACAATATTTATACTATCTCATATTCTCAATCATCAATTCCACACTTCATTTTATATATGCTTATCTCTTTAACATCACAACTTTATTACTTCCATCACATTACTCTATTTCTCTTTCAAAGTATATATACTTTGTGAGGTGTTCACCAAACATTTTCTATATTTTAATTAACAACGAATGTTGCATGCTTTGCATGTATTTTTTTTGAGAAATGATATTTGTATAACCATTTTGGTACAACTTTTCTACAACTTTCTCTCTCATACTCACATTATTTTTTTATTCTCTCTCTTCCTTTTTCTCTCTCTATTGTTTGACCAATGAGAAGAGAGAACAACAAAGTTGTCTTAAAGGTTGTACCAAAATGGTTGTCAAAATATCACTACTCATTTTTTTTTATCAATTTCTGCAATCATGAATTCTCAATCCGAGCCTTTGTTTGTAAATTCGATGTATCAAAGTACTAATTATAACATACTCCCTCCGGTCACTATTATAAGCAAAACTCAATTTTTTAGATACATTGAATAATTAATGTATCTAGCCTATAATAAAGACTAGATACATTAATTATTCAACGTATCTAAAAAGTGGAATTTTGCTTATAATAGTAACCAGAGGGAGTAACTATTATAGGTAAAAATTCACTTTTTAAAATTCAATCCGAGCCTCTGCTTGTAATAATTGATGTATCTGATATATATTATAGATTAAATAAATACATTAGTGATCAGGAATATTTTTTTTTCACATAAAATATCAAAGTAGTTTTGTAGCAAAAGTGGAAGAATTCTTGGTTAATTTATTTACCTCTCAATCAAACTTCGAATTATTAGAATCCCTTTTCTATGAGAACGAAGGGTTAAAAGAATAAATCTCTAACAAGATGACTTAATCTACTTTGCTAATTTAACGTTTTCCTAAGAAAC
The DNA here is from genome assembly GCF_051527215.1 of Medicago sativa. Taxonomy (NCBI): domain Eukaryota; kingdom Viridiplantae; phylum Streptophyta; class Magnoliopsida; order Fabales; family Fabaceae; genus Medicago; species Medicago sativa. Next base: position 11,577,378 of record NC_140753.1, read on the forward strand.
TCAATTGCTACAAATAGAGAACTAAACCGTCTAATAGTGAAAAGGAGGAAACTCAAAATCCTAATTGTTTTTTTTTATCACAATCACTTACAATTTTATTTATTTTTGTGTCTTAAACCAAATTCAAACACCAATCAATTTCTTTTTGTGTACTGCCTAAGTAAAACCTATTTTTCTTTAAGCTAAATTAATTAAAATCTTTGTAGACAGATACAAACTTTATATTATTGAGACAACCTTTAGTGCACTTGTCAAACTTTGTAGATAGATACAAACTTTTATTATTTGAGACAATCTTTGGTGCACTTGTCAAACTTCTATCACTTTTGTAGGTTGTCTATTATGAAGATTGTTCATTGATTAGCATTATTACGAAAAAATATTACGTTAAAAATAGTTATGACACCAAAAAGTATAGTAGAATAGCAGCATATGTCATGAAAGTAATTTTTTGAATTAAATACATCATATCATTTTGCAAACATGTCTCTTTGGTCGTTTTAACATGTACTTTTTTCTTTATGAGACTTAGGGTGTGTTTGGATCACCAAAGAAAGTGAGAGGAAAGATTGTTAAAGGAAAGAAAGTATGACGAAAGTGAATGGAAACTGAGATGATTTGTTAGGTTGTTTGATTGTAGTGAAAGTGAAAAGAAAGTGAAAGGAAAGAAAAGTTGTATATTTAGAAATTGTCATTAACACCCCTATATTAAAATGTTATATATTATTTATACATATAAATGGATTTTAATATTTTAAATGTAATATACATGTAAATATATTGATTATTAATTATATCAATGCAATAAGACTGTGTTTGGAACCATTGAAAGAGTAAGGAAAGAAGCTGGGTAGGATGGAAAGTTTATAGGGAATTGTGCTTTCATAGTTTGGAACACCAAAGAAAGAGTGAGGAATGATAAATTTTGGTGGGTCCCATGGCAAGAAAACTTTCCGTTCAAATTTGAGAAGAAAGCATGAAGAGAATATTCAATGTTTTAAATGGACAATTATGCCCTTGCTTTGATAGATGTGCATGAGTTATTTACAATTTTGCAATATTATTATACTAGCAACTTGAAACAAATATTTAATAACAATGTTAAATCAATAATTTAATTAATAAATAACCGATACACTATTATTTTATTTTAAAATATTCTATAAATATATGCATGTATTTATATTATTATACATATTTTAAATATTTTAAATTAACATTTTATTCAAATGTAGGGACATCTATGTCTTTTACTAAAATATATCTTATTCTTTCCTCTCACTTTCTTTTCACTTTCACTTATACCAAACAACCAAACAATCATCTCACATTTCTTTCCCTTTCTATTCACTTTCAATCCTTCTACTTTCTTTCCTTATACTTTCTTTCCATTGGACATCCAAACAAAGCCTAAGTGTCTAGCATAAAGACAAAAAGTTAAAAATTTCAACAGTAGTGCGTGAGTAGTGTTATTTTGCAGGAAATGAAATAGGTCACGTGAAATTTTACAAAACGAAGGGCACTTTTGTCATTTTATCGGATTACAACTCCATTCCATACTTTCTTCTCATTTTTGGGCGGAAAACTTTTTTACGTGGGACCCGCCTAAAACAATCTTTCCTTGGTGCTTGTCAGAGAAACCAAACGATGGAAGGAACATATTTTTAGAAACTTTCCGTCTTTATGCTTTCCATCCTGGCTCATTCCATGGAAACAAACAGGCCCTTAGATCTGGTCTCAAATTTTAAAATCTGATGATATAAAAAATTATCATTAATGGGTGTCATTAAAAAAAATTGTATGAAATACTACTCGGAGGATTTAAGTGTTTATTAGTTACTATTATTAAAAAATTATAAATAAGTGATGAAATACCTTCACCATACTTCCATTTTCTCCGATGCGGATATCAAATTAATACACACCCATAAAAGAATCATGAGTAATGTGGATCACTGTTTATTCAAAAGGTAAAAGAATCAAACACACAACAAAACAGGATTCAACTTTCACCTTTCATACATGCACCTAGCTATTGATTTCCAACAAGTACCAACGGAAATGCCTTCTTATCCCTCATAATTTCTCCTACCATTTCTCAAAACAAAACAAAAAAATAACATGATGATTTTTCAAAGAGAAATGCCTTCACCATCTTCCATTTTCTCAGCTTATGGAAGTATGGAACCATGACAGCATTCATCATGATATTTCGTTCCATAGCACACGACCTCATACCTCAACCAATTCGTGACTACCTTATCAACACTTACCCATTACCTTATAAAACCACGTTCTGCTACACTCACAGTCATCACAGAAAATCATCCGGCATTGCTCGTAACGAAGTCTTCGATGCTGCAGAGTCCTATCTCTCCACAAAACTTACCCTTGAAGAATTAATCGACACATATAACGGTGTTTTTCTCAAATGAAGGACCTAAACAAAATGATGTACAGGTTGGTAATTCTCATACAACTTTAATTTCCTATCTATTATAACTTATTATACAAGTTACTCAACTTTTCTTAGTTGCAAAGTACTTTTGTTTTTAACTATTCAATCTACTAATCATAATCAATTGATTTTTCCTGTTTTTATTATTATTATTAAAAACAACACAACAATTAAAAGAACTAATTATTAATTAAGGGAGAATGTTATAGTAATTAAAAGACTAATTTTTTATGTATTTAATAGGTATACAATGCTGACCATTTTTAAAGCTTTGTTCTACTAAATGTGTACAAAAACAAAAATGTTACTTACCTTGACTTAAAATTTTAAACTGTTTGTTGTAATATTTTGTTAAAAGACTACATTTCAAAACTCGGTTTTTCAAAACAACCAGTTTATAACACCTTGAGGTTGTGACATTTTTACAATTAAGATCAAATCTTAAAATGTTGTTCCACCATTATAGATGGTTGAGAAGATTACGGGTTTCCCTTAAGCTATTTTTGGATTGATGAAATGGAATGGAGTAGTAATTAATTAGATTTTATTGTTTGAATTTGTATAAAATGAATGGAATGGAACATATTCCATCACATACCATCCAATCCTTCAATTCTCACCTTTATAGATGGTTGAGAAGACTACGGGTTTCCCTTATTTTATTTTTGTGCTTATTCTAGTACAAGTTCATGACAGTTTACTTTCTCGATCACTTGATTTTAATTTCTTCCGCAAATCATGAAATCATTAGTGACATGAAGAAACAAATGTATCCTTGCATTTGCATATATATGATTTCACCGCTAAGCCAAAGACCTTTCGTATCTATGAGGAAGGGAACTGCACACTAGTAAATGCTATATTTAAATGCAAAGTTTTGAACTTGAAGTAGCTTTAAAGCACTTTTGGGTCGTAAATCCGCACATTAACAGAGTTGTAGAGATCTAGACACCCTTTTGGATGGATAGCCAAAGCTGAAAAATGTTTTTATGTAATTTCTCAATGTCAGAGGAATATGTTATGTTTTAGTTTTTATTATTATTATATAACCAGCGAAAAGACGAGCACGTGACATTTGAAAATTATGAACGATATTTTTTTGTGAAATTTTTATTTTGATCAAAAGTAAAAATATTAATGTTTTGTGAAATCAAACTAATCATGATTATCTATTTCAATGAAACCAACAATATAACAAAAAAATATAATCTAAATTCTTATTTTTTTTAATAACACCAACAACAATCTTTATCATAGAAAAAGTTGTTGTTTAATAGTATAATTGAGATAATGAAAAAGTAAATATAGATACACTAATTTAGTTTGTTACACTTTTTAAATGATAAAGAAAAAAACTAGACATTTGTGTTTGTTACACTTTTATTTTAATATTTAAATTTATTCTTATCTATTTGTTAAATGTGTTATTTATATTGAAAATTGAGGACATTTTTGGAAAGAGAAAAAGCCAGCCCAAAAGAGCTGAAAAAATTTATTTTCTTTATATATAGTATAGATAATGTAGACTCTTTTTTATTCGTGAACTTGATATTTGAACGCAAAAACAAAGGGTGGTTTATTTCAACGAATGGGATAAATTAAAGGAAAATTTATATTGCAGTTAGGAGTGGGAACAAGCCAGACTGCTTGACAGGAGCCTACGGCTCAGCCTATTTAAAACCTAGTTCGACCCAACTCGTTTAATAAAAAGGTCAGACTTAAGATTTTTTTTTATATAAAGCCTATTTAATTAAATAGGTCAGGCTAAGACTTACAAAAAAGCCTATTAAGCCCGTCAGAACGACCTGATAACTTTTTTATATATAATATATCATTCATTATTGATATTTGAAGGTTTTTTTCTTCATAACTTCAAGCCTCCTTATGATTTCGTTATTTAGTAGCATGACTATTTGTGTGCTTTAGGCCTTCGTAAGATTTCGTTCTTTGGTAGCAGACTTAATTGTATGTTTTAGGTCTTCATAAGTTTTGACCTATTTAGAAGTAGATAGTTTCTTTTTTGACATTGAGAACTTCACAATGACACAAGAAAATTACGTAAAAGCCCCCAGCGGCACTTAACTGCCGTTCACACCAGTAAACAGAACCAGTGCATTCTGCACTGGTTTTTTCCAGGAACTTTGGCATGTTTTTGCATCCAATTGCAAATTAATGAATATAAAACGTACGAAATAATATTTAACAGGATAAAATTAAAATGCAAGAAATAATATAAAAGGTATGTCGGGAAATGTCATAGAAATACGAAAATGTACGGAACATGTCATAATTATACATCACCATGATCATAGTCAAAAAGTACATAAAAAAAGCCTAATCATAATCAACCATGCTGCCTACCCCCGCCTAGCAATCTGATACATAAGGGTAGGGCGACCAGTACCGGCTATCCGCATCACCTCCTGGACAATCTCATCTTTAGTCATCTCGGCTTGCCTGACCACAATATTATCAGCTATATGCATCACATCTCGGATGATCGTCAGTGTGTCAGGCATCTCCCTAACATGCTCTTCCTCTGTGATCTGCTCCACGTTCGTCGGCTTGGGAGGAGATCCTTCATCAGGTGGGAGAATACGAGGGTGAGATACTTTGGCATACCAAGCCATGTAGCCAGGCTCATGATGCCATTGAACATATTTGCAAAAAAATTACACAAAAAAAGCAAGATTTCCTCACTTATGCATTCCATCAAACACCTTATGTGCATTTCAAATACTAGCACAATTAGTGTTAATTCAACATCAAATTCAACTCCATTGTACCTAAGCCTACTCTAACCAACAATGCCAGCATAAACAATCAATTACAACATCTAATTCTCTATCATAATTTGCAATTTTTAAACCTAACCTAAACCCTAAACATTTTGCTAAAATTATGAAGATAACACCCTAAACAACCTACATTGCATGTAAATAGGAAGAAAGATACTTACTTGTGATTTACTTGAAGCAAATTGGATGATTTTCGTACAAATGAAGGTTTGGGTGAATTTGGATTAAAATTGGAAATGTTTGCATGTGTTTTTGTAAACCAGAAACTGCAGTTTCTGCGTTCTTAAGATACACATCTCAACGGCAGTTAACTACCGCTGAGGCCAGCGGCAGTTAACTGCCGCCGATTTTCCCAACGGTTGTTAACTGCCGCTGGGGGCATTTAAGTATTTTACTTGTGTCTTTATGAAGTTTTTTATGTCAAAAAAGCAATTTTCTTAGTAGTATGCTTTATAGGTGTTGTTAAGCCTTAGTGTAAATATGCTTTTAAATAAGCTTTAAGCCTTCATCGAACCTTTAAAAAGGTAGGTCATGTCTTAAAAATAAGTCTATGAGGGGTAATAGGTTAAACTCAGACCTATAATTTTTAAGTAGGCCAGCTCTCCTTTCCCTTCATTTCAATATAGCAGCAACATCCTTAAAAAAAGAAAAAAGAAATGTTAACGAGTGTTCCCGGGACACTCTTTAAGTACTTTAAATAGTAAGTAAGTTTTTATGAAAAACAGTGTATTCAATGCATTGGAAATTGTTAGAAGCGCCTCATTCTTCAATTTTGTTCGGCTTCCATGTTTCCTTTTTTACTTTACTTCATTAGACCAAGATATTCACTCTTCCACAAAATTGATTAAAAACTAGGTTAAATTACACTATTGGTCCCTTACTTTTACAAAGTGACAATTTTGGTTCCCCAACTTTCAAATAACACTTTTAGCCTCACAACTTAAGCTATTTTTGCAAAAGTAACACCTTTAAGCAATTTTGACCAGGTCAACGACAACATAAGGGCCAAAATCGTTGATTTATTTAAGTTGAGGGTCAAAAATGCAATTTAGTTAAATAACAAAGTAATCATTAAATTTGATGTCAACTATACCTTAACTTGATCAAAATAAAAAAATAGAGTTCACTTTTGCTAAACCGAAAGTTAAGTTGAAAGTGCTATTTTAAAAGTGTGTAGGCCAAAATGGCAAAATCGCAATTTAGACCAAAAACTAAACTTAAGACGTTAAATCGGGTAGCACTTGAGTGACATTGTGGTTGGTGACATTGTGACATTGGCCAACCACAATGTCACAAGTGTCTTTTTTTATTTCTCTTTCACAATATTTTTTTGTTCCTTTGTACACATGTGACATTGTGGTTGGCCAATGTCATCAATATCATCAACCACAATGTCACCCAAGTATTATCCCGTTAAATCCTTATGTGTGCCTCTCAAACATAGGATTTAGCAAGCGTGTACTAATTTAATGACACGTGTATGTGGAAGATTAATTTTTGTTTTGTGAAAATGTGAAAATAAAATTCATTAATAACCCAAGGGTATTTAAGGAAACTTATAAAAAAATACACACAATAACTCTTATATAAATTACCAATTTTTTTCCTTGAAAATATGCCTTAAAAAGGGACGAAAGTAAGTACAAATTAAATCATTTAACTACTATTAATTTTAAATTTCTCATCACTGAAGGGCAACTTAAACTTTTGTTTTAATAAATGATTTTTTCTCTAAAAAAAAAATCATCTACTAAAACAAAGTTTAAGTTGCCCTACTATTTGCACATGAATGTGAAGATTCTCTTGTTTCGATGAAAAGAAGGTGAAGCTTCTTCGAATGTGCCTGTTCATAGTTATTAAATTGACTTCAGATGACTTTCCTAAAATAAACAACTACTTAGGCATTAAGGCATTGAGCTTTTTTCTTATTTATTTAAAAAAAAAAAAGCAAAATAACATATTGATAAAACTGAACGTTAACCACACATTATTTAACACACATTTTTGTATATATTCTTTTTTAATTGATTAAAATTGACATAGATCTTACCAAATCATACCAATTTCCTATAAATTTGATGTGTATTTTGACCATTTAAAAAATATATTAAAAAATTGAGTTAAAGAGTGTGTAATTAACAATGAACCATCCTTAAAAAAAATAAACTAAGGCACATGAAAATTCAGGACATTCCGCGTAGGACAAAATAGAGTACAACCAACCAAAATATACATTAAGCTAATAATGTAGTGAATGCTGACACAGTGACACTATTGAGAAAAAACAAGGCAACTTCATTCAAAAGAAATTAAAGTGAAAAAAGTTTTTATAAACAATGCCACTTTTTCATCTTATAAATATATTTTACAAGAATGATGAGATTATATGTCCATATAGAAATGAGAAATGATATTTGTACAACCATTTTATGATAACTTTTGTACAACTTTCTCTCTCATACTTACATGATGTACTTATCCTCTCTCTTCCTTTTTCTCTCTCTATTGTTTTTGACCAATGAGAAAAAAGGAAAGTAAGGTTGTCACAAAAGTTGTCATAAAATGGTTGTCAAAATATCATTACTCTATAGAAATATAATAGAAATAGAAATCACTATAAATAGAAGTATCAAGTTATAGAACAAACAACCATTATCCACACATAAACAACATGAGACCCCCAATGGTTGGTCGTTTCTCTTCTTCATTCACAAACATTGGTTCAGCATCATCATGGTTTGAAGTATATGCTTCATTCTCCACATTCATGATGCTTTTAAGAACTGCAATCAATGATCTCATACCCTTAAAACTTAGAAATTTCATCATCTCAAAGCTAAAACGTTTCTTCACAGATTACCAACCAAATAACCAAGTTTCACTTCAGATTGATCAGTTTTGGGATGGAAGTACAAACCATCTTTACTATGCAGCCAAAGAGTATATCCCTACTAAAATATCCAACACTTACAAATCCCTTAAAGTTGGAAAAATATCCAAACATAACAACATAGTTCTTGCTTTTGATGGAAAACAAGTAGTGGAGGATGAGTTTGATGATATCAAGCTTAAATGGAGGCTTGTTGAAAATTCCAACAATGATGATGGTTTTGATAATCCCAAAAAGGAGTATAAGGAATATAAGCATAGGTCAAAAGACTATGAAGAAAATGGGTTTGTGTTAAGTTTTGATGAGAAGCATAGAGATAAAGTAATGGAGAAGTATATTCCACATGTTTTAAGCACTTATGATGCTATAAAAGCAGGAAATAAAACTCTTAAGATTCATTCTATGCAATCTGGACCATGGAAACAAAGTGATTTAACACATCCTGCTTCATTTGATTCACTTGCTATGGATCCCGATCTAAAAAATTCTATAATTGATGATTTAGATCGATTTTTGAGGAGGAAAAAGTTGTATAAAAAAGTTGGTAAACCTTGGAAACGTGGTTACTTATTGTATGGACCACCAGGAACTGGAAAATCTAGTCTTATTGCTGCTATGGCAAAGTACTTGAAATTTGATGTGTATGATTTGGATCTAAGTTCAGTGTTTTCTAACTCAGAACTCATGAGAGCCATGAGAGAGACATCTAATAGATCTATCATTGTTTTTGAAGACATTGATTGCAATTCAGAGGTGCTTGATCGAGCAAAACCAGACAAGTTTCCAGATATGGATTTTTTAGATGGGATTAAGGTTAGTTGTGTTACTCCTTCACTATCTCATGTTAAACAAATGATTAAATTTGTGTTTTGTGTTTTTTAAATAAATATTCTGCTAAAATATGTATCTTACATTTATCTCTTTTTTTTTTTTAGTTTGAGTTTGGTTTCTTAACCGTTAAGAATTTTAGATTTAGTGCCCGTTTGGTTCAGCTTTGAATATAATTGATTCTGAGAGAATTGATTCTGATAGAATTGATTCTGACAGAATTGATTCTGAGAGAATTGATTTATGTTTGGATACAATTATGTAGAATTGATTAAACAAAATGATTTATGTTTGGATGCAATTATGTAGAATTGCTTTTGAATGTATAATTACTAAAATAGACATAGCTAAAGGAGAATTGATAAAGAATGAGAATTGATAAAGGGCAATAAAGTAAAATAACGTGTTGTAATAATAAAATATACAAACCTATACACGTTGTTCAAGGAGAATTGATTCTAGAAAAGCTAGAAGCTAGGATTTGTAGCTTCATGGAGAATTGCTTTTGGAGGACAAAAGCAATTCTGAAAAGCTGAACCAAACACGTTGTTTTTGGCTAGAATTGCTTTTGGCACTGTAGAGAATTGATTTTGGGCTAGAATTGCTTCTCAGAAGTGGAACCAAACAGGCCCTTAATTTACTCAAGTTTTAAAAGTTTTGACTGGGTCAGTTATAATTGTAGGTTTTTTATTTTGAAATAATCTCTTATTTTGTAAAAGTTATATTAGTATGTCCATTTCTTTCTTTTTAAAATTGTTCTGTATTTTATAAAAGTAACCAAAAATGTATATTAACCTAGTACTCTAATTAAATTATAAGTTTAATTCCAAGTGAATAAGTATTCTGATTCTCTAAGATGTGAGTATACATAATAGAATATGCAAATATCTTTTATGAATTATAAAAAAAAAAATTATACTAACCTTCTCTAAATTAGACTAACTAGATATAAAGTGATTAGGCATGTCTTGATGTCGATATAATTAGATTGAATTGTTATTTTATCAAATTATTATTGGTATTGATTTATGTATGTCCATGTCATTTGTGTCTCATAGCTAACCACTGTTTGAACGAATCCATTGGAATGCGTGCGAAGAGGTTCCCACTTGCTGCCTCACCTACCATTAGACCTGAACAAAACAAATCCTCTTACCAGTAGAATAACATATTCCAACCAGTAAAAGACTAGACTTATCAAGTATCAACAGTAAAAATTTCAGTCCTCTCTGCTAGAACCAGCAATTAGACAATGGCTCTGATCGGTAAAAATAGCGGATAGCTGATACTCCCTCCGGTCACTATTATAAGCAAAAATCAACTTTTTAGGTTCAATCATTAAATGATGTACTTGGTCAATAATATAGACCAAATACATCATTTAATGAATGAACCTAAAAAGTTGATTTTTGCTTATAATAGTGACCGGAGGGAGTAGCTTTTAGCTGATAAGCTAACTGATAGCTTTTAGCTGATAAGCTAGCTGATGACTGATGACTGATAAGCTAGTTGAAGTGTTTGGTAAAATTAGCGGTTTAACTAGCTGATAAATATAAAATGACATAAAAGGGTATTATTAATTCAGAATATAAAGTTTATATAACTTGATATTTAAATATTCAGGAATTCTTAATTCAATTTTGTTTTTTAAAAAGTAATTGAAATTTATAAATTTAATATATCTTTTATATTGTAAATTAAATTTTATTCACTAAATAATTTATTTAAGTATAACGAGGTATATATACTTTTTTGTCAACGGAGGTATATATATTTTTTGTAAACAACATAAGGCAAGAGAGATAAATGGAGGTATTTTGTCAACAAAAAAAAAAAAAAGATAAATGGAGGTATATATTGTCAGCAACATAAGACAAAAGATAAATGGAGGTATATATATTATGAGCAACATAAGACAAGTGAGATAAATAATAATGAGGGATGTATTTGTCAAAAAAATAAAATAACGAGGGATGTATATTTATTAGGGAAAAAAAACGAGGGATGTATATTAGGGAATTGTAGGTTTGAATTAAATTATAATAAAAGGGTAAAAATGGATTTTAGATAAAACAATAGGGGTAAAAGTGGAAGAAAATATGAGAAGCTATAAGCTATAAGCTCAAACGCTACTTGGAATAGCTTCTGAAAAATAACTTATAAGCTCGTGAAATAAGCTATAAGCTCATGGTCAAAAAGTGTTACCAAACGAAACTATTTTTGTCAAATGAGCTTATAAGCTAGAAGCTAGGAGCTAAAAGCTCTTTTTTGGTGTTTAGCAAACAGACCCAATCAGTTTTTGCATGTCCAAGAAGTTAAGCTGAAAGTATTGTCATATTTTTCTACACGAAAACACTGATATTGCAGTATGATTGATGCCACTGTCAAAAATTAAGTTTATGTCATTAACTACTTCCAGTACTTTATTAACCACTAAAAATGACTTACATTTTGCTAGTTAAGGAAATATGCATTGTCTTAAACTAGTACTACTTTATTATATGAGATCTTCAATTCATACATACACATGTAAATAATTAATTACTTGTTTTTCTTGAAATTGTGGAATAGATGGTTAAGAACATGCCGCCTAGAAAGTTTACTTTGTCTGGTCTGCTTAACTATATGGATGGTTTGTGGTCAAGTTGTGGAGAGGAACGCATTCTGATATTTACGACGAACCATAAGGACAAAGTAGACCCAGCATTGTTGCGCCCCGGTCGTATGGACATGCATATTCACTTGTCATTTCTTAAGGCCAAAGCATTCAGAATCTTAGCTTCTAATTACTTGGACATTGAAGGAAATCATCACTCACTAATTGAACAAATTGAAGAGTTATTGGAAAAAGTAGATGTCACCCCTGCTGTAGTGGCAGAGTATCTATTGAGAAGTGAAGATCCTGATGTTGCTCTTGGAGCACTTATTAAATTTCTTCAAGAAATTGACATTTCAGAAGTTATTGTGAATGAAGAGACTAGTGATCAGCAAGCTTAGATCCTACTTAGTGGTGTGACAAATTACTGACATTAAAAATGCCTTATTATGTTATTGTAGTTTTTATTTAAGTTATGCATTTGCTACCTGTAAAAGAAGCAAACATTGCAAGTTCCCTCTAGTATTGTAAAGGTATGCACTTGCTTCTTGAGTTGTTGTAAAACTTCATTGCTACATGTTTAGTAGATTCTAATATCCATTACAATTTCAGATATCATTCAGTAGGTATGTATGACAAGTAAATCACTTATAATTTTAGAGTTGTAAAACTTGATGATTTAAAAAAAAAAATTTACTTATAGTTTTATAAGTTTACTTAATTTATTGGAAGTGAACATTTGATTGAGACAAAATATGTGTTTTTTTGGATTTATACGTTTGAAGTTATGATGAAGGACAAGTAAAGTTTCTCCTATCTATGCAAGCAATGCAAAATAAGATTAGGACGCACATTGCACTGTAATTTTCACATAGAATTCCCCAACACCATTAAGAAACATTACATCGGTTCGAAAGAATTGGATTTGAATAATCCCTTAAACAAAGTCTTGAGTTCGACCTTTGTGGATGGAAAAAATATGGTCGGAAGGAGAGACCTTACTGAAGATTTTCAACCTACTTTTTTTTTTATAGATATTAATCACTTATAAAATTGGTCGATACTTCACACCAATAACATAGCTATCTAGAAACTAGATATTGAGATTTTCTGCAATCAACAATCAATTCATTTATATAGTTACTAACTTTTGCAAAATCGTAGCGAGTCATTGTAAATATGACAAACTAACTTAATACCAAAAATGCACTGAAATATCCTATAATTATTTTTTTTGTTGCTTATGTAGATATGAGGTTGGAGCACATTGATTTGGGATAAACTTTCTCCACTCTATTTAAGTTATAAAGATTAATGCGCTACAATTACGAATAAATCATTCAGAATAATCCGTGTTTGAATCTTAACTAGATTAATTTTTTTTTTCAGATTTTACCGATCCTCTGATTGAACTAGGAATTACAAGACTTTTTCTTCAAATAGACGATTAAAAAAAAACATATTTTGTATATTTTAGAAGTAAACATTTAGCCAATTTCTGTGGTTTAAAATACAATTCCAATATAATGTGTAATTTTTAAAAAAAAATGTAGATGAAGAAAGTTCCCACAAATAATTTGGAAAATTGCTCGCGCTAACCTGAACTTTATACTCGACGTGACTTAAGTCATGTTGAAATACAACCTACGTGTCTTAAGTCACGTTTGGTTCTCCTTCTCTGCCGTTCTTTCTTCCATCCACAAGAATTTGTTCATATTTTCTTATGTTTGAAAACACACCTCGAGTATAACACATGCATGACTTAAGTCACGTGGGGGACATTTTGGAAAATTCAGATGGGCGCGAGCAATTTCTGCTGGGAGAAGAGCAATTTCCAATAATTTGCCTCTCAATGGGCCTCTACTTTGTATAGGCCCGATCCAAAACTACATCCAACCAAACCAAGATTTTGTGAAAATTGTTGTTATAACATCCAAAGCTTCCAATAACACATGGAAATGACCAAAAACACCCCCAACGGTAGTTAACTACCGTTGGATATAACTAAAAAAACCGATGGTAGTTAACTACCGCTGGGTTTTTTTGGTCATTTCCATGTGTTATTAGGAAGTTTGGGCAAACAGCAACAGTCAGATTTTGTTGACCATAAAAATCAGACCATGATTCTATAGCATACCATTTTAACAATGAAATAAAAATATAAAATATACGAAATCCACACAAAAAAAAGGCAAAATGATATCTGAAAGCTCTGCAAATGCATATTTTAGATTGTTGAAATTGTAATGAATATTAGAATCTACTAAACTTTTTGCATTGCAGTTTAACAACAAGATACAAGTGCCTATCTTAAATAAATACTACAATACAGGAGGGCACTTTTTGTTCTCTCGAAAGAAAAAAAAAAGGAGGGCACTTTTTGTGCAGCTTCATTTACCCGTAGCAACAAATACTGAATAAACTTTTATATTAGGTTATTGACATTTTCTGCGGTTTAGTTATTTGAACATTTCGACTGCGGTTTTGTCTGGATTCAAGCGATTTAAAACAGTTGAACCATAATCTAGAGGTCTTGCTGGTTCGATGTTCGGTTTGGTTTTTAGAACATTGTTGCTGACTATAGTTTTCATCCACAATAACTCTTGAAATCTCAATTTCTTGAAGAAATTTAACAAGTGCTTTGAGAGCAACATCAGGATCCTCACTTCTCAACAGATGCTCTGCCACTACAGCAGGGGTGACCTCTATTTTTTCCAATAGCTCTTCAATTTGCTCAAACAGTGACTGATGATGTTCTTCAATGTCCAAATAATTTGAAGCTAAGATTCTGAATGCCTTGGCCTTAAGAAAGGACAAGTGAATATGCATGTCCATACGACCAGGGCGCAACAATGCCGGGTCTACTTTGTCCTTATGGTTCGTTGTAAATATCAGAATGCGTTCCTCTCCACAACTTGACCACAATCCATCCATATAGTTGAGCAGACCAGACAGAGTAAACTTTCTAGGCTTGCTCTTTGTCTTAGCCACCTATTCAATAATTTTAAGAAAGCAATGTAAATTACTCATTTACGTACTTGCATATTTATAAAGGTCTCATATTAGATAGATAGTTTAAGCCTCAAAAATTTTTCAGTTAGTAGATAGTTATATAACAAGGAAATAAACATTTTGGTCAAAGAAATTATGAGTATCTATCAAATTAATCATCCATTTTGTTCAAGAATAATGCTAGTTTCAACGATTTTTTTTAGCAAAATTAGCCCGAAATCATTCTCATTGCCCATCTGCCCATGTTTTCCTCCCAAATGGCGACTCGTACTCTTGGTGAAATTTTCCGAGTGGTTTTCTCGGGATATATAGTAGCGCTCTTTGTTCAAACTAACAAATATATCTCATAAACAGACCTCTGAAAAAAAAATCTCATAAACGGTAAATCATCGATTAAAATAGACTTGTCGTTAAACTCTACTATTATGTCATTTTCTTAATGTGACAACTACATTTTTTTAGAGGAATGTGACAGCTACATGTTCAATTAATGTATCACTTCATAGCACGTACAATTTAGATAATTCATTAACCAATATACAAAAATGATACCGATATATAGTTAGAGTTTCGATAATCAAAATTATTTAACTCATTCTTCATAGAATATTTAATATGAGACGGAGAGGCAGTAAGAGAGCATACCTTAGCCCCTAAGTCTGAATGCTTGTCTTGTTTTGATCGATCAAGCACTTCTGTGTTGCAGTCAATGTCTTCAATAACAATGATGGATTGGTTAGATGTCTCCCTCATGGCTCTCATAAGTTCTGAGTTAGAATACACTGAGCTAAGATCCAAATCATAGACATCAAATTTCAAGTACTTTGCCATAGCTGCAATAAGACTAGATTTTCCAGTTCCTGGTGGCCCATACAATAAGTAACCACGTTTCCAAGGCTTACCAACTTTTTTATATAGCGTTTTCCTCCTCAAAAATCGATCTAAATCATCAATTATGGCTTTCTTTAGATCAGGATCCAAAGCAAGTGAATCAAATGAAGCAGGATGTGTTAAATCACTTTGTTTCCATGGTCCAGATTGCATCGAATGGATCTTGAGAGTTCTATTTCCGGCTTTTATAGCCTCGGAAGTGCTTATAACATGTGGAATATACTTCTCCATTACTTTATCTCTATGCTTCTCATCAAAACTTAACACAAACCCATCCTCATATTCTTTTGACTTATGCTTATATTCCTTTTTAGGATTTTCAAAAAGATCATTATTGTTGGAATTTTCAATAAGCTTCCATTTAAGCTTGATGTCTTCAAATTCATCCACCACTACTTGCTTTCCATCAAAAGCTAAAACTATGTTGTTGTGTTTTGGTAATTTCCCAACTTTTAGGGATTTGTAAGTGTTGGATATTTTAGTAGGGAGATACTCTTTGGCTGCATAGAAGAGTTGGTTGGTACTTCCATCCCAAAACTGATCAATTTGAAGTGAGACTTGATTATTGGGTTGGTAACTTGTGAAGAAAGTTTGTAGCTTTGAGATGATAAAAATTCTGAGTTTTAAGGGTATGAGATCATTGACTGCGGTTCTTAAAAGCATCATGAATGTGGAGAAAGCAGCATATATCTCGAACCATGATGATGTTGAACCAATGTTTGTAAATGAGGATGAAAAAAGACCAACCATAGGGGATCTCATGGTGTGTGTGTGTGTGAATGTGAAGTGTGAGATGGAGAATGGTTTACTCTTTAACTTGATACTCACTCATATTTGTAGAGAGTTCGGATTGGTTTTAAAAGGAATTTTTTTTTTAAACATATACAATTTAAGTTTAATGTTTGTATCGAATTAGTCATTTTAGTTTATTTAATTTTAAATTGGAACCTTATGTTTATTTTAGTAAAAGTTAATAATTTAGTCCTTTAAATATATATTTTTTTGCAACAAATTGATCATTTTTTCCATCCAACTTTGTTAAAAGTGTTTATATGACCATTTAACGTTGAGATGGAAAGGTCCAAAAAATGTTTATGTCATCAAACATGATTACTAATTCAATCATAATTTTAAAGATAAATATTTTATCAACAACGTCTCTTTTAATAGTTATTTTGGTATTTAAATATGTTTCTAGATATTTATTAATTCAGTTCTTATTTTAAGAGGGAGATACTCAATTTAGTTCTTGATGAGTTATGCGTTAATCAATTTAGTTTTTAAATAGGTTTTGTGTTTATCAATTTATACTTTAAAGTTGATAATAAACATTTGGTATCAAAGTGATTGTTTTTTTAGTAGGTGAAGGTTATTTTATTTGATGAAGTCAATTGAATAATTGTGTGCAGACACATTCGTAGAAGCTTCCCATAATTCATTTGGTAGCTTCGGAGCAAGAGATGATAACTTGATCCCCTTTTCTGGTAAGAGATGGATGAAGACCGATTAGTGGTCCAAATTAAGCAAAATTTTTTGTTGGTATGAATGTGCGTTGGCATGAGTCAAACATGGTTTGACCATGTTGTAAAGTTGTTTGGTTGATGCTTTGAAGTGGATCAATTTTCATATATAGAAATGGGTTTACATTAAGCAACCAATTCTAGTTCTAGCTTCTATGGTGACGACTAATTGATTCTACAAATTGTATGTCAACTCAGAGTGTATCTTCCTTTTATCATCCTTTATTTATTTATTATCCTTCTCAAATATTTTAAAGTTTGTTTTTGTAGAAAACATAAATTAGTTATGGTTAGCATCCATATAATTATTTTTTCCTTGCACTATTCCTTATTTTATTTGTAATCCTTATAAAATATGTTTAGTTTTATTGTAGAATTTAGTCCCTCTATTTTAAATTTGATAGTTTTAGACATTTCTTCAAATATTTGGTTTAAAATATTGTGATATTACAGGTTTTAAATGAAGTTTTTAAGTGATTTTTCTTACATTTTCATTGATTGTTACCTTTTTCATCATCATATTATATATCACGTCGTTTAAAACATCACACGTCAGTTTTTTAGTTCAAAAATATGACGGAGGGGCCAAAAATGTCAGATTTTAAATAAAGGGATAAAATCCGCAAAATGGTAAAAATAAAAATATCAAAATTGCTATCACATCACTCATAAGACCATCACCATATACATTTTTTAAGGTCTTGGTTCAGTGTTCTCCTTGAGGCCACATTCATCCGATTGATTTGGGAAAGTCGTGACAAAAAATATACTTAAGTCATCAACAAAAATTCGTAAAGAAAGGAAAAAAAAAGTTATAAGGTCAAATATGTTTTTGGTCTGTTAACTTTCACTGATGGACGGTGATGTGTCAGTTACACATGACAATTTTTATTCTGCAAAGGTTAACTCAGTATGTGTTTGGTTTATTGTTTACAACATACAAATGCATGTTCGCACTCTTCCTGATGGGTTCTTGTCGTGATTTACATAAGCTATAAATACTAGCTAGTTTATAGTCTTCTACGTTAATGTGGTTTTTTGTCGCATTTTTAATCAAACTCACAACAAACGCAGTACCAAACAGAGGCTCAATAAAATATTTTTAAACTCAAATAACTATAAAACTTCACGTGCAGCTTAGCAAGTGTTTGGTTGGGTTGTAGGGAGA
This sequence comes from Medicago sativa, assembly GCF_051527215.1. NCBI lineage: Eukaryota > Viridiplantae > Streptophyta > Magnoliopsida > Fabales > Fabaceae > Medicago > Medicago sativa. The sequence continues at coordinate 11,595,539 of NC_140753.1, forward strand.
ATTGATTTTGATAGAATAGATTCTGTATAATTGATTTTGGTTAAAAGTGATTTTGACTGAAAGTGATTTGCAATTCGATACAATCATGTAAAAGTGTTTTGTACTATAAATTTGTGTGTGAAATTCAATTCTAGAATCAAAAGCTACAAATCCTAGCTTTAAGTAGAATCAATTATGAAGGTAGAATCCATTCTGTTTGACAACAACCAAACATGTCAGAATCAATTCTATATCTTCCGAATCAATTTTTATCCCTTTAAAAATAGAATCAAACATACAGCTAGATGCAGGGACGGACCCAGAAATTTTCCGCTGTGTGGGCCACATATAATATTTTAGTCTTTAAAGCATGAGTGTATACTTGTATTTTTAAGAAATGTACATCATATTGTTCTATGTGGGTTTTCATGTCATAATTTTTGAATGATTTTCTCACTTTTAATGCCAGTAAAACTATAAAATATCTCGGGTGCAATTGGTAGGAACATTGCGATATGCAAGGGTCGGGGTTTGAACCTTTAATTCCTTACTTATTCACCTTAAGGGTGAATATTTAGTCATTAGACTACTTGATTAAAAATAAAAACTATGAAGAGTTTTTTTTGAAAGAACTATAAAAGATTTTTTGTTAATATAAAAGCATCTATTTCAATATAAGTAACCAAACAATCATTTAAATATTCATCTCTCATACAATTTCACAATTGATTTTTGATAATAGTTGTATAACCGAGAGACACTAGCAAGAAATGTAGACTTTTGATGTATTAAAAATAATAGTGTATTGTTTTTATAGACAAATTTTATCCATCCCCATGCTTTGATATGTCCTAGTACATGGAAGAGAAAAAAAAATTCTAAGTCAAGTGAGGGCCTAGGCCCACACACCCACCAACGTGGGTCCGTCCCTGGCTAGATGTATGCCTGTAAGCTGTGAAGCCCGGATACGAGATACGATACGGATACGATACTGCACCGATACGCTGATACGGGAAAATTTCAAAAATCAAGATACGATACGGCTGGGATACGTTAATAAAAAAATTATATAATTAAATGTACAATATAATTATAATCATTTTTTTAATATGCAAATATATTAACAAACACAAGAAACCAGGCTCGTAGCACATTAACATAAATATAAATAATATTGACGATTAAGAGAGTGATCATTAGTCAATTACATACGCAATATATACCAAAGTCGTCTGATACCAAGACTTCGACGGTGGACAAAGTGGACGGCGACCACTTTGGAAGAAAAAGTTGAAACCCTAATTTCTTAGAAAGGGAAAGATGCAATTGTTTGTGTGGTGTGGTGTGGGTCGTACTGGCACCAAAGAAAGATAAAGGAAATGTATATATATTATAGTAATATACTGTTTTTATTCTTATTTTTTACAACAAAAAAACAGAAATCAAAATAATATAAAAAACACAAGTATCCGTGTGTATCGGGACGTATCGGAAAGTATCGGATAATTAATTTTTAAAAAAATAAAATTTAATATTTGGATACTCTCCGGATACGTATCGGGAAGTATCGGGCAGGTATCGGTGCAGGATACGCAGGGGATACGGTACGTCATTCATTTTGAAGTATCGGGGCTTCACAGCCTGTAAGTATTTTGGGCAAGTGCCACGGGTTCAACACTAGTTGGCCCTAAAAGTATAATTTTTCAGTTTTAATTTTTCCTTTTTTTTAACTTCCTCTTTAACCTTAAGGTGTTTTTTTTTTTAAAACGGCACCTTAAGGTAATATCTTGAAACTGAGAAGTTTGAAAACCAAGATTCAGGACCATTTAAACACTAAAATTCCAGATTTAAACATAGATTTATGTACAAAAACATTTTATCTCAAACACATAAATTCATCTCGAATTTATCTCAAACCCAAAAATTTATCCCTAACAACAACCTCTTTAAACCCTCTTTTTTTTAGTTTCGAAATCGGGAAGCAAAAGTTTCAAAAGCTATACGGGTTTCGATCTCGACCACAGAGAAGATTTTGTTTTGATTTTTTATGTTTGGGTTGAAGATTGAGGTTCAATTTGGGGATCTAGTGCTTGAGCTTTGAGAGAGAGTTTTGATTTGGGAAAAATGAAATGTTGAAGGAATGGAGGCGTGAGTAAAAATAAATTGATTTTTTTAATTTTAATAAAATTGAAATTAATTAAAATACATTTTTTAGAATTTTATTAATATTTTTTAAAAAATTGCTCGTTAGCCTATGGGGCATGCCCAATATGTGAACATTCGCTAAAAATCACCAACTTGGAATATGTCAATGCCACATCAGCTGCCGTCAGCCTCATTTGACAGCGGAAACAAAGTGTGGATGGAAAGTTGTAGGACGATAAAAAATAGACGAAAAATTAAGATATTTATAGGGATAGAAAATATATTTAACACACGTACATAATAAAACTTCTTTTTTCGTTATTTCTTTTGTTTCATCCCTAAATATAGTGTATGTTTGGTACTGTTTTGAGTACATAATAAAACTTCTTTTTTCGTTATTTCTTTTGTTTCATCCCTAAATATAGTGTATGTTTGGTACTGTTTTGATTTTGTAAAATTGATTCTGACTAAAAATAAATTACAAATAAATTGATTTTTGGATTGGTACAATCATGTAAAGTGAGTGGAATTATAAATTTGTGTGTAATAATCAATATTAAAATTAAAACTATAAATAATAACTTTAATAGAATTTCTTTTAGTCTTTAAAATTGATTTCTCAAAAAAATACCAAACATTTTATAAGGTTAGAATTGTTGTTGCTATTTAAAAAATACTTCTAAGACATCTAAACGTGGAAACACCTGTGCATTCTTCTCCTATCATTCTTGTTTCTTCTCATTTCTCCCTGCTTCAATGCTTACTGCTTTCCGTGTTCATATGAGTGTTTTGTTTCTGCATATATGTTTTATTTTTAATCCTTACATCATTTTTTTGTAAGTAGTGTAGATGTTAGAATTCAGCTTTTAAAGTGAGTAAGTGAAGTGTCCCGAGTTTGAACTCCGACCCCTGCATATAACAATACATTCTCCCTATCAACTTAGTTATGCTCATGAAAACTTATTTTTATTTTTTCTTTCAAAAAATATAACTTACATTCCATTCCATTGTGCTCAATCCATTTAGTTCCGCTCCGCTCCATCTTTTCATCAACCAAGCAGATCCTTAGATTTTTCTTTTTTTTCATTTTCTTCTCTCAAAAATAAAATAAACAAGTTAACTGAAGGGAGAGGTGGCAGCAATGAAGGGAAGGGACAAACAAAGGGCATGGTTACAAAATGAAAATGAAACTAGAAACTGATATCCCTTTCTAGGTTAAGGTCCCTTTCCTATTGATAGCCCTTCTTTTTACCTTGTTTGTTTTCTACTGCATTTTTTAATTCCTCCTCTTGATATAATCAGCGTGCCAAAATCACTGTGTTGCTTCCAGAAAGTGATATATCAAGCTATGTTTCTTTTTTGTGCTTGATTCCTCTGCTACAAATTTGCTATACTCTACGTTATTTCCTCTTATGTGATTAGAATTAGCTGGATGTCCTTTTACTTTCATTATTTTAGCCTGTCATTGCTTACATAACTCAATTAATAGGAACTGACCATTCTTCAAATAAAACCACTACCTGCTTTATCTCTGTTTTTTACAAGAACCATGGTTAAAATTTAATCATTTATTTAAATAGTGGATATTATGTCACTGAAAATAAGTAGAAGGTAATAAGTAGAAGGTAATAATATGCATATCCCTTAGTTTTGGGTTAATAAAACCCTAGCAGCAACCCTACAAATAAAGAGCAAACAACCATTTTCTATCCATCTCACTCTTCACTTCACACTTCACACACTACAACCATGAGACCACCTATGATTGCTCGTTTCTCATCCTCATTCACAAACATTGGTTCAGCATCATCATGGTTTGAGGTATATGCTGCATTCTCCACATTTATGATGCTTTTAAGAACTGCAATCAATGATCTCATACCTTTAAAAGTTCGAACATTCATCATCACAAAGCTTCAAGCTTTCTTCTCAGATTACCAACCCAAAAATCAAGTCTCACTTGAAATCGACCAGCTTTGGGATGGAAGTAGCAACAATCTCTTCTATGCAGTCAAAGAGTATCTTCCTACTAGAATATCCAAAACTTACAAATCCCTCAAAGTTGGGAAACTATCTGATCACAACAATGTTCTAGTAGCTTTTGATGGAAAGCAAGAAGTGGTTGATGAATATGAAGACATCAAGATCAAATGGGTTCTTATTCAAAAAAACAACAATGGTCTTGAAAATCCCAATGATGAAATATACAAGAAAATGTATAACCATAAGCCAAATGAATCTGAGGAGAATCGGTTTGTGTTAAGTTTTGATGAGAAGCATAGAGAGAAAGTAATGGAAAAGTATATTCCACATGTTTTAAGCACATATGAGGATATACAAGCTGAACATAAGACTCTCAAGATCTATTCAATGCAAACTGGGCCTTGGAAGCAAAGTAGTTTTACACATCCAGCTTCATTTGATTCACTTGCTTTGGATCCTGATTTAAAGAAAGCTATAGTTGATGATTTAGATCGATTTTTGAGGAGGAAAACGTTTTATAAACAAGTTGGTAAGCCTTGGAAACGTGGTTATCTATTGTATGGGCCACCAGGAACAGGAAAATCTAGCCTTATCGCTGCTATGGCAAAATACTTGAAGTTTGATGTGTATGATTTGGATTTGAGCATGGTGGTTTGTAACTCACAGCTCATGAAAATCATGAGGAAGACATCCAACAGATCCATCATTGTTATTGAAGACATTGACTGCAACAAAGTCGTGCTTGATCGATCAAAAACAGACATGGATCCAGACTCTCTCTTAGGGGCTAAGGTTTGATGTCTTACTCCCTCACTCTCAAATTAAATATTTATGCATAAATATATTTAGGGGAAAAATTTATTTACTTGTGTCATTATTTGCCACATTATAGTATATTGAGATTGTAATATATTACACATAAATTATACGGTATTAAAAAGATTTAAACTAATTTAAGCTATATACTTTTTCATGCCCCCGGCCGACTTAGGATCTTGGACATGCCGTGACTCAGAGTCATGGATACGCCACTCCTAAAAGGTTTACTTTATCAGGTCTTCTTAACTATATGGATGGTTTGTGGTCAAGTTGTGGAGAGGAACGGATTTTGGTATTTACTACGAATCACAAGGACAAAGTAGACCCGGCATTGTTGCGCCCTGGTCGTATGGACATGCATATTCACTTGTCATTTCTTAAGGCCAAGGCATTCAGAATCTTAGCTTCAAATTATTTGGACATTGAAGAACATCATCAGCCACTGTTTGAACAAATTGAAGAGCTATTGGAAAAAATAGAGGTCACCCCTGCTGTAGTGGCAGAGCATCTGTTGAGGAGTGAGGATCCTGATGTTGCTCTTGGAGCACTTATTAAATTTCTTCAAGTTCAACAAGTTTAGAAATGCATTTTGTCATTTGCACTTGCTACTAGTAAAAGAAGTAAAATGAAAACTGTTTTATGGTATTGTAGTGACAATTTCAACAATCTAAAATATGACATTGGTAGTGCTTTGACCTTTTGAGATATCATATTGCCTTTATATTCTTATTTTTTTGCATGATTTTCTTATATTTTATATTTTATTTTATTGTTAAAAAGGCATGTTATAGATTCTTAGTTTGGTTGAACGAGTGTGTATAGGATTAGACCTATGCAAAAGTAAAAGAGGTCCATTTAGTAAAGGGTGGTTATACATGTATTCTTTTAATTTCTCTACACATATTTAACATCTCATTTTTATCTCTATCTCCCTTTAACTATCATATATTACTAATGAAAGAGATGATAAAAATTTGTCATAAAATAATTATACAAATATTATTTCTCTCATCAATATATTATTTCAATCACATCACTTTCTCTATTTTTATCTCATTCATGGTGTCAAGGTGGTTTATGCCTAAAAAAAAGGTGTCCATGAATATTTTTCCTTTATGCATATTATAAAGATGTCGAAACTAAATAAATTTGGAAGTGTAGTTTTGAACTATATAAATTGTCCAAAATGTATCTCTGACGCCACAAAATTAGGAGAAAATAAAATTGTGACATCAAAATTTTGGTGTCAAATACCATACTATTTTGACATCAAAATGGAGCTGCTCTTAGAGTTTTGATGTTGGCAGTTTAGAATTATAATCATTATTTTTTTTAGTAAATTACACTATCATTCCTTAAAAGAAGTATGAATTACATTCTTCTCCCATCATATGTTAATATATACACCCTCCTCATTTGAAAATTAAATTTGTATATCACCTTAATCCATTTTCATGTAAATAAATATTTTTATAACAAAAACTAACTTTAAACCACCACTTTTTGTCAAAAATTGAAGCGACACTTTAAGAAATAAACTTTAATTTCCTTATAACTTCAAATGTTAATGATAAATTAAATTTAATTATTTTATTAAAAAGTTTACAATTTTAGAAAAGGAGAAAACACAAAAAGCAAGAGCTACAAGATTATTCCCGAGCACCAAAGAGGGTATTGCCGCCAAGAATGGTAGTCAGAAGCAAAAATAGGATAATTCACCTTTAATCACCCAAACGTTGTCAACTTTACGTTCTCAAGAAGATGATTTAGAGATAACTCTTCATGCTTGAAATCTAGGGGTTTTGAATAGGGTTTCCAATTATTCAAGATGTTACAGGCAAGCAGCATGAGTTGTTGACGACAGTAGGGTTTCTATTTATTATGGTAACCGTGTTTGTACTACTGAGTGGCATGGTTCAGAAACGCACGTCCAGGAAGGGGAACAAGGAATTAAGGCTTCGTTTTATGTTACAAACTTCCCTGATAGGCTGCCATTGTTTCGCTTGCGACAAGCTTTTGAAGTATGCGGCATATTGACAGATGTATACGTTGCACGACATAGGAATGCAAGAGGGCAGGAGTTTAGCTTTGTTAGGTACGTCAATGTAAGGAACAAAGAGAAACTCGCTCAGGCATTAAATAACATTTGGATGGGGCGTTGTCGTATCTGGGCGCGTGAAGCACGTTTCGACAGATTTGCACACAATGACTTGGAGGTTAGGGTTTCGAACGAGGTAGCGAGGAAGGAGGTGGTTGTGAGGCAGCCAATGGTGAGGAGCGGTGTTGAGGGAGTAAAACATGTGAGCGGGGGTGATCAGAAGTTGCGGGAGAAAGGTGAGGGAGAGAAGAAGGTTACGATAGGGAGTGTGGAGGTGAGCATGGTGGGTAAGGGAGGAAAAAAGAAGGTGAGGAGGGAGGAGGGGGTGAGAAGGGACCGACTGTGAGGGAGGAGAGGAATGGCATGAAGAAGGAAGGAGGGAAGGCTGTTGAGCAGAGAAAAGGGAAGGTCCGTAGTGTTCGTGGAAGGAAGGAGGAGGAGCCAGCGGTTGGAAATAACAAGCAGGAACGTAATGTTAGTCAGAACATTCAATTTATCCCAAAATTTAATTCAAAGCAGGAGGACCGTAGTTTGGCGAGCTCAGGCAGGGTGGCATCGGTGATCGAGGGAGATTCGGCGTTGTCCCTTCAACATAGAGTGGAGGACGCCGGGTTTTCACACGTTGTTGTTACGCCCAGGGGTGGGGATAACATGTTTCTTCAACATATGGCAAGTTTATAATGATGCGCTGCATTTTTTTGGAATGTTGTTTGCAAATATTCATCGATGGAAGGCATCAGATGTCAGGTATGAGCGTGAGGCGTGGGTGAGAGTCTATGGAGTTCCCGTTCTTGCCTGGAATATTGAGTTTTTTAAGTTATGCGTGTCCGGGGTCTTGATTTTGCATGCATTCTTATTTCGACACCTCAATTGGAGATAGTGAATTCGTCTCCTGAATTTTTTATTGATGGATGCCGGTATGTAATCAAATTGGTGGAGGAGTGGGGATGTAGTTTGGGGGAGGATGCTTTCTTGACGGAGGAGGTATCTGAAGCTACGCCGGAAATGGTATCTCAACCTAATAATGTTACCGGATTCGAAGAGGTTCAAGAGGAGTGGGAGTTGGATGAGTTGGTGGACGATTTACATATGGAGTGGTGTCAGCATGATGAGAAGAAGGACGAGGTTCAGATAACAAGTGTTCCATCACTGAATCATGCTTTACACAAAGACGACGGGACGAATGATTTTATTCCATCACCGAATCATGCTTTACACAAAGACGACGAGACAAATGGTTTTATGCAGCAATCTCAACCGGTCCTGCAGCCGGTTCAACATCCTATGAAAACAGCTCCAGTGACTTCCGTTAAGTCTGATCACAAACAGCAACATGATGGACATTTAAATAAGGTAGGTACTGTACCATGGAGCCTAGATTGGTTGTCTCAGTTTCCTTTACGTGAGGCTAGTAATGTTATTTCTTTCAAAGTAAAAAATAGTTTGGCTTTTTCAAACTTGCAAAGTGAACCTATTATTGAATTACCATTAAAGACGTCATCTAAGAAAAAGAAGGGAGGTACTGTGAAGCACTCAGTTGGCTTTATGAAAAGAGTAGCGCGCATGTCGTTGAACGACCGTAAGGAGATTTTAAAAATTATGAAGAAACATGAAAGAAATAGAAAGGTCCGAAAAGGTAAACAACCATCTCGGGCAACAGGTAACTCTTCTTAGGATTCGTTTAAGAACTCAACATCCTCAGTTAATAAAGATGTGAAGGATATTGGAAAGGCATTAGGGGTTAAATTTAAGTGTGATACCTCTAATAGTTTTAATTTATTAACTAAAGAGGGGAGAAGAGAATGGAGGGGTGTTGGGGGTGGTTTTGACGTGTTAGAGGAGGTTGTGGGAAGTGGGAATGTTGTTGGAGGGTGTTGATGAGGTAAGGGTCGGTGGGGGTAGGGTGGAGTTGTGTTATCAATGAAGGTTGTATCATATAATGCGAGGGGGTTAGGAGGTGGTGAGAAGAGGGTGGAGATACGTCGTTTAGTTAATGAGAAGCATCTGTTCGTGTTGTGTATTCAAGAAACAAAGATATCTGTGATTGATGATTGGTTTATAAAATCTATTTAGGGAGATACTCCTAATGGTTTCTCATACCAACCGTCGATGGGGGCTTCTGGTGGTTTGATAGAGCCAAACCGCAAGTGCACGGCCTATCGAAGTAATAGTAGTAAGTAAAAGTATCGTTCCGCTAGGGAGTTGTTCAACTTAATTAACCTTTAATGAATGATTAGAGGGAGAGAAAGTTTAGTAAAAAGGGGTTTTGATTGCTGAAGGTAAAAACAATATTAATAAAAAGCCTCGGGATCATTGGTTCATCATAATGACAAATCCTTCACTAGACAAGACCTAAACATCTAATTTCATGGTTTACACACTAATTTCTAAAGACCGGTTTCCCTTAGCCCCTCACCTTTCCGATGAAAGTCCGGTGAGAGTTTACTTCTAGCAACCAAGCCTATTTCGCTGACATGATTACTAGAAGATGCATAGAGGATTGAAACTACTCTTTGTCTCAATAATTGCAAAGACTATTTCACTGTTTTGCAATTATTGTCTAGATTCACTTGTTCCAACATCAAGACTCCGCTCTCGCTTTATGAATTGATGTTTGGGATGATGGATTAATGATTATCAAACCCTCCGCTTTCGCTTCCACAATTTGATAATTGTTAATCCACGTTAAGACGGTGAATCTAGATTAGAAATTAAGGTTACATAGAAATTAGGGTTTAGGCTTGTTTTGTTTAGGATTGAGTCATTAGACTCCCCAACAATCCCAAGACGAAGAAGTCTACTCACTCATGTTCATCGTAGACATGGGGGAAGAAGAGAGAAAAACAGTAAAATAAGTTGAAAAGAAAGTAAAAGGAAAATAAAGACTTTTTATTGAAATAATACTTGAAATAAACAAAGTAAAGGGTGAATGTTTATGGTGGAGAGCTACTCTATTTATAGCTTTACAATTGACTTAGAAACTAAACAACTAAAGGGATAAAATGGTAAAGCTGCAACAGGGTAACTTGGGCCCGAAGAAAAAGCAGCAAAAGTGAATCTGGGGACGGGCACGGCCGTGCCACATGTTGGCACGGGCCGTGCCAAGCTTCTGACTTTGGGGGAACATATTTTTGTCCCGTATCTTCGTATTCTTGCGATGTATTGCTCCAGTCCTCTTTCTTTCGCTCCAAGGCACCTTCCACCATATATTCATTCCTAAAATAAAATAAAAGACAATTTAAAGTAAAATATTCTAAAAGGAAATAAAATGCAATATAATTAAATCAAATCTTACTTAAAACTAAACTAAATAAAGCATTAAAATATACTAATCTATGACTAATCAAACTCCCCCACACTTGAATCCTTGCTTGTCCTCAAGCAAAAGGCAATAGACATAGCAGCAACAAAAGATTTATTCATGGCAATATTAAGAACACATGTCTCAAAAGAAAGGCTTCGCTTCAAGTACACTAATTACAATTTCAAATACTTCTCATGAGCCTATTCTACCCAACATCAAGTCTCAAGTGAGTGTGTGTGTGCAGTCCAACCCTTTTCTTGCTCCTGTATAAGACAGATATTATGAGGAATAGGTTTTATCCTTAATGCTAAAGTAACCGAGAAAAGTCCTTTCTTCATTTCATATAAGAGTGATAGGAATTTAAGTTAAAATCAGATTAGATTAACAATTAAGCACAAGGGGCTGCAGATGCTTAGGGGCTATCTATCCTTGTAGGAAGTCTTCTCGGATGTAATTGTCCTTTCCCCCTAGATTCAAAATCACCCTAAGCAGTGCTGCAAAATTTTATTTGTTTCATCTCCGCGTAGGAAGTCTTTTTGGATGTAATTGTCCTTTCCCCCTAGCATTGATGAATTTGTTTCACTTTAAGTTCAAATTAGGGAGTCACCGCCACAATTAGGAAGTTAGGGATTGTCCTTTCCCCCACATGTTGGTGCCATTCTCCCGCCCCTTTTAACTTTAACAATTTAAGAATATAACAATTAAGAACATTTGATTAATTTCCCACACAAACTTATACTACTTTTACTCTTAAGACTTTAAAGGGTCTAAGTTAACACTAAAGATAGAATGTGTTCCTTAAAATACCTATTCATACATTTGCTCAAGGATTGCAACTGAGTGCTTTTCTCATTGGAGATTTTCACAATAAAACAAGACATGGGTATAGCAAGAACATAAGAAACACAAGAAACTACTTTCATGTACAAGAAGCAACCTTTAAAGAGGAGACAAAACAAAAAATTTCATGCCAATTTTTTACATTAAAAACAAGCTACTAGTCATGCCTTTCACTATAAAAACAAAACAAAAGAATAAAGTTCAAGGGAGTTTGGACACTACGACTCTAGACACTTTATTAGCCCCCCGCCCCCCCCCCCCCCCCCCCCCCCACACACACACACACACACACACTCACTAAGGGGAAGCATTGCCCTCAATGATTCAAAAAGAAAAGAAATTAAGAAGAAGAAGAAGAAGAAGAAGAAGAAGAAGAAGAAGAAGAAGAAGAAGAAGAAGAAGAAGAAGAAGAAGAAGAAGAAGAAGAAGAAGAAGAAGAAGAAGAAGAAGAAGAAGAAGAAGAAGAAGAAGAAGAAGAAGAAGAAGAAGAAGAAGAAGAAGAAGAAGAAGAAGAAGAAGAAGAAGAAGAAGAAGAAGAAGAAGAAGAAGAAGAAGAAGAAGAAGAAGAAAGAAGGAGTAGAAGAAGAGTAATAGAGAGAGAGAAGAGAAGGGAATAGAGGAAGAGGAAAGCTCACAATTTATTGAGGTCCATAAGGAGGACCTTGAAGTTGGAGGTGTTGCATCATCCTTCGGAGCATTTCATTGTTTTCATTGTTCACACGGTTGCCTCTTTGGACATCGTTTCGAAGCCCGGATAACTCAACACCTTGCCTTTGTTGCTCGGTGCTCATCCTCTCGATCTCATTGTGAATCCATGCCCATCTTTGATGTTCATCAAGTTCACCGGTTTCATGGCCATGGTGCCCCTCTTGGTGCAAGTTAACACCTTCTCCCATGTCATGGTGCAAGTTAGCACCGTCTCCTTCATCATCTTGCTGCTCTAGAACCTGCACATAATCAACATACAACCAATTTTCTTCCACCTCGGTGGTAGTCCGAGATGGGTTAGGAAGTAAAAACAAGATAAGCACATTTAGCTTGAGTTGGTAATGGAGGGGTGGACATTGTTTAATGAAGTTCATAACAATGAGGGTATCTATGTTGAGTCTATTGTTGCCCTCAATTGGTTTGATCCCCTCATCTTCACCTACTCCAAAACACCTAGCTATGTATGTAATGATGCCACCCACCACTATGTCTCCCTTACCGGCTGGTTTATTACCTAAGAAGTCTAGGTAGTCAATCAAATAGAAACATGTGTTGACGGGGTGGTTGTGGAGCATTGACCATAACATGAACAACTCATCGGTTCTAGTATTTCCTAGCTCGGTTCTACCCCAAATAGTGCAAGTCATTACCCTTTGCAGGTACCTAAGTACGAGGTTGTGGATGTTGCTAGCTTTGTTGGCTCTAGGAACATAGTTGGAAACACCGGTGATACGTGTCCAAAAGGCAGCTGGGTCGTAGTTAACCGGTTTTAGACTAGGATCCCAATGATCATGAATATATCCTTCATTTGCAAAACCTAAGGCCTCACAAAAGTGCTGAAGTGACATGTCATAATCAATATTCATCAACCTGAAAACAACTCTATGGTTAGGGTTATCATAATCCAACTTATCTTTAGTGAAAACAATTGAGCTTAAAAATTCATAAGTGAAATTTTCATAACCCCGCATAGGTTTCAGCAAATCAGTCCAACCTAATTTTCCTATCAACCTAGAAACATCATCAAAAAGCTCTAGCGCATCCAAAGTATTGGGATCAGGATAACGAGAAGGATGCAAGTGTTTAGAGATTAGAATTTTATACCTGTCCCTTTGCTTGTTGTTTTTGAACTGGATTCCATGATTCTTCACTTGTGCTTGCTTCTTTGGGGGAGGTACTCCTTGAGAGCTTGCTGGTTCCTTACCACTTCTTCTTGAAGCCATTGACCCTTGTTGCAATTGGTTTGAAGTTTTAAGGTTTGGGAAGATTTTTGGTGGAAAGGATTGGTTTAGGGTTGGGGTTGATGTTTAAGGAAGGTTTGTTGGTTTGGATGTGGAGATTGGTTAAGGTTTTGTGGTGTTTGGGTTAGGTTTTGAAAGATTAGGGTTTTGGTGAATTATGGGTTTGGATGGATGAAAGATGTTTTTGATTGGTGGTTTTTGTTTTGGATGAAGTTTGTGGTTGATTGGTGAAAGAATTGAGTGATTTGGTTATGATTTGAGGGAGATATGAGGGTTTGAAGGTTTGAAGGTTATGGAGGTTTAGAATGAAGTTTGAAAGATGAAAGAGGGTTGTTGTTTGTGAATGAGGAAGAAGAAAGAAAAATTTGTATGTATGGGCAACAAGAGGTCGGGCACGGCCGTGCCACCTATTGGCACGGGCCGTGCCATCTTCCTGACTTCATCCATCACTTTTTTTGCTTAAAAACTTGGCACGGCCGTGCCATACCTAGCACGGGCCGTGCCACCTTTCTGGTCCTGGGGGCTTCAGAATTTTTCAATTTCTCAATTTTTTTCGAATCACACTTGGACAATTACCTACAAAAATACTTAAAACAAAGAAAAACAAAACAAAAGCAATTAAATGCGTGGGTTGCCTCCCACGAAGCGCTCTTTTAATGTCATTAGCTTGACGGTTAGAAAAAGTCCTTAGAATGGATCAAAGATATCATATTGTGTAGATGACGCTATAAAACGTTCTTTCACAACATGATCGTTAAGCATACAACAAGAGTAAAGAGCGGGACCTTTCATAACATTTTCCAACTCAAATCCTACCATCTTATCACTCACTTGAAAGACTATCCTACCGTTCTTGACATCTATAAGAGCTCCCGCAGTGGCTAGGAAAGGTCTACCTAGGATTATGGGGACGTCTTCGTCCTCCGCAATGTCAACGACTACAAAATCAGTTGGGATATATATCCCTTCTATCTTAACGGGTATGTCCTCGACAAATCCTACAAGTTTCATGGTAGAACGATCAGCTAGCTTCAACTCTATTTTGGTAGGTTTCAATTCTCCTATCCCTATCCTTTTAAGAAGAGACAAAGGCAGCAAACTAACACTAGCTCCTAAGTCACATAAGGCTTTGTTTATGGTTTCATTCCCAATTTCACACGGTATGGCAAAGCTACCTGGATCTCTAAGCTTAGGGGGTGCTTCTTGGATGATTGCACTAGTTTCCTTGGCCAAGGCTATTGTCTCATTATGCTCTATAGCCCTTTTCTTTGAAAAATTTTCCTTTAAAAACTTGGCATATAGAGGCATCCTAGACAAAGCTTCAGCAAAGGGAAGTTTAATGCAAATCTTCCTAAGTATGTTAACAAATTTTTCAAACTTACCCTCTAGTTTAAGCTTATCAAGATTTAAGGGGGATGGAGTTTTGTTTTCTTCAAGCGGTTTTGCTTCTTCTATCACAATTTTATCACCTAAAGGCTTGACACTTTCTTTCCCAATGTTTTTAACCTTAGCAAAAGTTTCGCCTAACTTACTACCCCCAAAAGATATGACATTAACTTGGGCTTTGGGATTGGCTTCGGTTTGACCAGGAAAGACTCCCGGTGTTTGGGAAGAGGTAGCCACTTGTTGGGCTATTTGAGCGATTTGAGTTTTAAGCATTTTAGAGTGAGTAGCAATAGAATCAACCTTGGTATTGAGCTTGGAATGAGAATCATTCAGAAATCCGGATTGGTTTTTAAGTTCTTGAAGTTGTTTAGTCTGGTTGGCAATAGAATTTTCCAACAAAATTTCCAAATTGGATTTCTGAGTGAATCTTTGGTTGTTTGCATAACCGGGTGGTGCTACTTGTCCATAGGGATTTTGGTTTTTATAAAAATTTTGATTTTGTCGCATCCCTTGGTTGTATTGAGCATAATTCATTTGCTCAACACCATTAATAGCACTACCTAGTTGGCAATCAACACCAGCATGACCAGTTATACCACATATTTCACAAGAAGGAGTAGAAGCAGAATTGATAGCACTAACATTGAGTTTTTCAAGTTTTTCAGTTAGTGTATCAATTTTAGAAGCAAGGTGGTCATAGTTAGAGACTTCGTACATACCTGCCTCTTTTTTGGAGGATGAAGAACTAGTGATGGCTCTCTCGTCGGTCCATTTGTAATGATTTTGAGCCATGTCTTCAATCAGGGCATACGCCTCCATGTAGTTCTTATTCATAAATGCTCCACCTGCAGCTGCATCAACAAACATCTTAGTGGTATAAGACAAGCCATTATAAAAAGTGTGGACTATAAGCCACTTCTCTAGGCCATGGTGGGGACAAAGTCTTAGCATTTCTTTGAAACGCTCTCACGCATCATAGAGAGATTCCCCATCTTTTTGGTTGAACCGCGTGATTTGGTCTCTAAGTTTAGCGGTTTTAGATGGTGGAAAGAAACGGGTAAGGAATGCTTGCCTCATCTGATCCCATGAGGTAATGGAACCGACTTCGAGGTAATGGAACCAAGCGCTAGCCCTATCCCTTAAGGAAAAGGGAAAGAGATGAAATCTTACAACTTCTTGGTTCTCCTTCATGGTTCCACTAATTCGTAGGAAAACAGAGATGTGAAGATTGGGATCCTCAGTGGGGGATCCCGAGAATTGGTTTTGCTGCACCAAGTTAAGTAGGGCAGGCTTAATTTCAAAATTGTCATCCTCAACCGTTGGGTACACAATAACAGCTTGTGGCTCAGCCGTAGACGGCGTTGCATACTCTTTGAGAGTGCGATTGGCCATGGCGGTGTTATTTCATGCGTCTCTCTTTCGTTTATGCAAATACCTTTCGATCTCGTTGATTATTACAACTCGATTTCTGGTTTTTCGCATAAAAAATTGAGAACCCAAGAAGTTAACAATGACAGAAAAATAAAAAGTTAAAAATAAAAACGAAAAAAGAAAAGAGAAAGAAGAGAGAATTCTAATCACTAAGAAAAAGCTAATTAAATTAGTTAACTCCCCGGCAACGGCGCCAAAAACTTGATAGAGCCAAACCGCAAGTGCACGGCCTATTGAAGTAATAGTAGCAAGTAAAAGTATCGTTCCGCTAGGGAGTTGTTCAACTTAATTAACCTTTAGTGAATGATTAGAGGGAGAGAAAGTTTAGTAAAAAGGGGTTTTGATTGCTGAAGGTAAAAACAATATTAATAAAAAGCCTCGGGATCATTGGTTCATCATAATGACAAATCCTTCACTAGACAAGACCTAAACATCTAATTTCATGGTTTACACACTAATTTCTAAAGACCGGTTTCCCTTAGCCCCTCACCTTTCCGATGAAAGTCCGGTGAGAGTTTACTTCTAGCAACCAAGCCTATTTCGCTGACATGATTACTAGAAGATGCATAGAGGATTGAAACTACTCTTTGTCTCAATAATTGCAAAGACTATTTCACTGTTTTGCAATTATTGTCTAGATTCACTTGTTCCAACATCAAGACTCCGCTCTCGCTTTATGAATTGATGTTTGGGATGATGGATTGATGATTATCAAACCCTCCGCTTTCGCTTCCAGAGTTTGATAATTGTTAATCCACGTTAAGACGGTGAATCTAGATTAGAAATTAGGGTTACATAGAAATTAGGGTTTAGGCTTGTTTTGTTGAGGATTGAGTCATTAGACTCCCCAAAAATCCCAAGACGAAGAAGTCTACTCACTCATGTTCATCGTAGACATGGGGAAGAAGAGAGAAAAACAGTAAAATAAATTGCAAAGAAAGTAAAAGGAAAATAAAGACTTTTTATTGAAATAATACTTGAAATAAACAAAGTAAAGGGTGAATGTTTATGGTGGAAAGCTACTCTATTTATAGCTTTACCATTGACGTAGAAACTAAGCAACTAAAGGGATAAAACGGTAAAGCTGCAACAGGGTAACTTGGGCCCGAAGAAAAAGCAGCAAAAGTGAATCTGGGGACGGGCACGACCGTGCCAAGCTTCTGACTTTGGGGGAACATATTTTTGTCCCGTATCTTCGTATTCTTGCGCTGTATTTGCTCCAGTCCTCTTTCTTTCGCTCCAAGGCACCTTCCACCATATATTCATTCCTAAAATAAAATAAAAGACAATTTAAAGTGAAATATTCTAAAAGGAAATAAAATGCAATATAATTAAATCAAATCTTATTTAAAACTAAACTAAATAAAGCATTAAAATAGACTAATTTATGACTCATCATGGTTTAGTGATGGTATGGGATAGTACTCGTATTGACGTTTGGTGTTCAATGAGCTTTGGTCATACATTGATTATTAAAGGCACGATTATTCAGATCGGTGAACAATTTGTCATCGTTAATGTTTATGCGCCTTGTGAATTGGTGGCAAA
Organism: Medicago sativa; assembly: GCF_051527215.1. Classification (NCBI taxonomy): domain Eukaryota; kingdom Viridiplantae; phylum Streptophyta; class Magnoliopsida; order Fabales; family Fabaceae; genus Medicago; species Medicago sativa. The sequence goes on from NC_140753.1 coordinate 11,613,021, forward strand.
AAGGGCGTTGTGGGAGAGGCTGACGGTGTTTGTAGATAATAATAATGACATTTGCTTTTGCGTGTGCGGTGATTTCAACTCTGTCCGAAGCATTGAAGAGAGGAAAGGTAGGGGCTCAGGTTTCAGGCAAGCGGATGCAGATGGTTTTAATAAATTCATTGATGATACTTTTTTGATTGATTTGCCTATTTGTGGTCGTCTATTCACTTGGTATAGAGGTGACGGCGTTTCAATGAGTCGGCTGAATCGTTTTTTATTGTCTGACAAGTGGTGTGTGGCTTGGCCAAATTGCATACATGTGGCTTATCAGAGGGGACTTTCTGACCATGTCCCGTTGATGTTGCATGTTGATGTTGAAAATTGGGGATCTTGTCCGTTATGCATGATTAAGTGTTGGGCTAATTTTCCTGGCTATGATGAATTTGTTCGCGAAAATTTGGGTTCTTTCAATATTACTGGTTGGGCCGGTTTCGTTTTGCAACAATAATTGAAATTGATGAAATTAAGTTTGAAGGATTGGCATCATAATCACACTAAGAACCTGGATTCTAAGATTATGGGGGTTAAGAGTCGTATAGCTCAGTTAGATGAGAAAGGTGAACAGTTTGTGCTTCAAGATGTTGAGATCACAGAGTTACATGATTTATCTCTTTCCTTGCATTCTTTGTCTCGGGTTCAAAATAGTATTACTTGGCAGAAGTCTCGAATGCATTGGCTTAACGAAGGTGATGCTAACACGAAATTCTTCCATGGCATGATGTCACATATGAGGCGCAATAATTATATTAATTTGTTGTTTGTTGGTGGTGTTGTTATTGAGGGTGTTCAAAACAATCGGACGACTGTCTATAATCATTTCTCTTCTCATTTCCAAGCAACGGGGGAGGAGCGGCCAAGTGTGTATGGTCTTCCTTTCCGACAACTATCCTTTGGTGAAGCCGGTAACTTAACTAGACCTTTTTCGATTGAAGAAGTCAAGCAGGCAGTTTGGGACTGTGATGATTCTAAGAGTCCGGGATCGGATGGTGTCAACTTTGATTTTATTAAAAAATTTGGGATTTATTGAAGGATGACTTTATGCGTTTGTTGGTGGAATTCCATCGTAATGGGAAGCTAACAAAAGGGTTGAATTCTACTTTTATTGCTTTGATTCCAAAGGTGAATAGCCCTCAACGCCTTGATGATTTTCGACCCATCTCTCTGGTGGGGTATTTGTATAAGGTGCTCGCCAAGGTCTTAGCCAACAGATTACGTCTTGTTATTGGTAGTGTAGTCACAGACTCTCAATCATCGTTTGTCAAAGGGAAGCAAATTCTAGATGGCATTCTGATAGCAAATGAGGTGGTTGATGAAGCTAGACGGTCAGGGAAGGAATTGATGTTATTTAATGTAGATTTTGAAAAAGCTTATGACTCGGTGGATTTAAAATATCTTGATGCGGTAATGGTTTAAATGAATTTTCCAACTCTTTGGCGTAAATGGATATCCGATTGTGTGGAGACAGCCACGGCCTCCGTCTTGGTTAACGGGAGTCCGACGGATCAGTTTACTATTGAGAGGGGTCTCAGACAAGGGGACCCTCTATCACCTTTTTTATTTTTGTTGGCAGCCGAAGGTTTCAATATCCTTATGAAAGAGGTGGTGGGGGCGCAGATGTTTCATGGCTATGGTGTAGGAGATGGTAGTGAGGTCTATCTCATCTTTAATTTGCGAACGACACGTTAATTTTTGGTGAAAATCTTGGTTGAATGTTCGATCTATGAGGGCTGTTTTGCTTTTGTTTGAGGAGGTGTCCGGTTTGAAGGTGAACTTCCACAAAAGCATGTTGACTGGTGTGAATGTTTCTGACTCTTGGTTAACAGAAGCGTCGTCAGTAATGAATTGTAGAAAAGGGAGCATTCCCTTTATTTATTTGGGTTTGCCCATTGGTGGGGATTTAAGGAAATTAAGCTTTTGGAAACCGGTTGTTGATCATATTGTGGCTCGCCTGTCATCATGGAATAATAAGTTTCTGTCTTTCGGTGGTCGACTGGTTCTTCTGAAGTCTGTCTTGTCCTCCCTTCCGGTTTACTTCTTTCCTTTTTCAAAGCCCCTGCAGGTATAATTTCTTCTATTGAATCTATTTTTAAAAGTTTTTTTGGGTGGTGGTGAGGATAATAGGAAAATAGCCTGGATTAAATGGGATTCGATTTGTTTACCTAAGGAGGATGGTGGTTTGGGGGTTAGGGGCGTCAGTATTTTTAACTTATCTCCGTTGGGTAAATAGTGTTGGAGGATGTTGGTGGACAAGGAGGGGTTGTGGTACCGGGTTTTGAAAGCACGCTATGGTGAGATGGGGGGCGGTTAGGGGAGGGAGGTCGAAATTCTTCAGTTTGGTGGAAAACGATTTGTTAGGTCCGTGAGGGTGTTGGTTTGGGGGTAGGGAACTGGTTTGAAGGAAATATTCGTCGTGTCGTTGTTGACGGTAGACATACATTTTTTTGGTATGATAAGTGGTTAGGGAACATTCCGCTGAGGTTTAAATATCCCCGGTTGTTTGAATTAGCGGAGAATAAAAATTGTAGGGTGGTGGAAATGGAGAGGTTAGGGTGGGCGGTTGATGGTAGGGCGTGGGTGTGGAGACACCATTTGTTTGCGTGGGAGGAGGGGATGGTGAGGGAGTGTTCTGTTTTATTGCATAACTTTGTTTTGCAGGAGAATGTGTACGACACGTGGAGGTGGTTGTTAGATTCGGACCATTGTTATACAATGCGGGGTTCATATAACTACTTGTCAAATACAGGCGACATTGTCGACAGGTCTACGATTGATGATGTTTGGCATAAGCAAATCCCTTCGAAGGTCTCTTTGATGGTGTGGCGTCTTCTCCGAAATAGACTTCCGACTAAAGACAACTTGGGTCGTTGGGGTATCATTGCATCGACGGATTTGGCTTGCGCAGCAGGCTGTGACTCAACAGAAACAGCTACTCATTTATTTTTGCATTGCACCCTCGCCGCTAACCTGTGGTTTAAGGTGTGGAATTGGTTAGGTATCTCATCAGCGCTGTCAGGTGATCTTCGACACCACTTTATTCAGTTCACCAAGATGGCGGCAATGCCTCAATTTTCACACTATTTCCTGCATATTATTTGGTTTGCAACTGTTTGGATGATTTGGAAGGATCGGAACAGCCGTGTATTCCAAAATCCGACTTCTAGTTCTTTAACGCCTATTGAAAAAATTCAGCAAGTGTCATTCTTATGGTTGAAATCTAAACAGGTTAATTTTGATTACAGCTACCACGACTGGTGTAACCAGCCGCTCCTTTGTATTGGTGTTAGGGTGTAATTTTTTCTTTTTTGGTTGGTGCTCCCTTTTTAGCACCTTGACTTTGTAAATGTTTTGCGGTGTTTCTCCTTTTGCACACCTTGTGCGGGAGGATCTACCGTTGGGTTTTAATATCATTTTCATTTTTCAAAAAAAAAAAGAAAATAGACTAGTAGAGAGGCAAAAGTTATGGTGCATAAGTCCTTCCTTATGCACCATACATAAACATATCACAACCGTCGGATCTTCACTGCTCCGAGATGAACCAGTTTCGCCTTGTTCCGTTTCGAAGTTGAGATTGCTACCAAACACGAAAGTGCGTTCTCCATTAGGCTCTGATCTTTCTCCGGCGTGATTTGATTGAGCGATTCTGATAGTAAACCTTCTTTTTCAGCTACTAGAAGCTTCGATTCTGTGTCCACCGCTATGAATTTCAACACCCTAATCGATGCAATTTTTGATTCGCAACTTCCTTGTTGAAGAACAAGAAGCAAAGAATCTAGTATACTCTTACCTTCGTTCTCCTTCTTGCTCTTCAAAATCGATTCGCGATTCTCAATTTTTGTCAAGGAGCTTCACCGTCCTCGCTGGACACCTTAGAAGGTTCTCCTCCGTCAAATTCAGATCTGGTTCTCTGCGGATACCCGAACATTACACAATTATATTCTCAAAGACGATTCAGTTTCAGTTTGTGGTGGAATTCGATTCAGTTCTGTTTGTGGTGGAATTCGATTCAGTTCTATTTGTGGTGGAATTCGATTCAGTTCCGTTTGGTTTCGGATTTTCAAACCCTTGAGAGTGTTGGATTCGGAAAAAAATCGAAACATTGATGAGTTTTGTGAGTTTTTGTGTAGTTTGATGAGTTTTGTGATGAACACTATGGATGTGTTCTTGAGGTTCTGGAAAAATGCATATGAATGTTCATGAGGTTATGGAATTTTGCTGGAAAAATGTTTGATGAATTTGTAGTGAAAGCTCAAAAAATGAATTGCTGGAAAATATTGTTCATGTTGTTCTTGCTGGAAACCATTCTCACGGCAAAATGGTTTTGGAGTACAACTCACAGAAACCATTTCGACAGCAAAATGGTTTTGGAGTCCAACTCACGGAAACCATTCCCACAGCAAAATGGTTTTGGAGTACAACTCACAAAAACCATTTCCACAGCAAAATAGTTTTGAAGTACAACTCACAGAAACCATACCCATAGCAAAACCATTAGACAATTATTTTGGTTTTGAAGGTATTTTGTTTTACATCATCAGCAACTAAATCAATGAAAAATGTTTTTTTTAATTATAATGAATTATTAATTTTCTTCATGTTTTATGGTTTCACTTGGATAAAAAAAATAAAATAAAAAATAAAAAATAAAAAAATAAAAAAAAATAAAAAATAAAAAAAAAGCTTTCACTTGGGGTGTAAAAAGCAATTATGTTGGGTGTAGAAAACAATTATGCACGATGCATAAGGATCTCCTTATGCACCATAACCACACCCAGAAGGATCAAGCGACCCTCCAAAGACTAATTCCTGCTCCTTCAACCCGACAATCTAGATTTAATGTGATCAATCGCAAAAGATGTTATTAGATTTTTTAAGGGAGGTATAATATATTTTCTTCCTCTTGTCAAAAAAAAAATTTCTTCCTTTAACAAAAAAGATATTTTCTTATATTGTATATATATGTATGTATGTATATATATATATATATATATATATATATATATATATATATATATATATATATATATATATATATATATAGGGTTAGGATCAAATGACACCAAGGTGTCAAATTAAATATGACACCAAATCTCAGCCATTAAATTTGTTTAATCCAAAGGCTTAAAACAATCACCGGAACAATTAAAGTGATCAAATATTTCTTGATTTGTCTTGCTATATCTTTCCTTTAATGGTGGATTTTGCACTCAAGTATGAATTTAATTTTTCATATATACCCTTGATTTCTATTTGAAAATACTCACTCACGTATTTCGCTTTCAGTGATCACTTCTCTATTGCTACCACTCTTCTTAATTTTTTAAATTGATATTTTGTACAAACTTTATTTGCAACAATGCTAATGTTCTTTTTGAATAACACAAGATTTTTCGGATAAATTTGTTGAAATGTATTATCACTCAATTTAATTTCACTATCCATCGGTTTGCATTCACTATAAAGAAGTGGACCGAGATTTAGACACTTGTAACTATATAGAAATTGAGAAAATCATGCGATAAAAAAAACAATGGCAAAAAATATCATAAGTGATGATAGACGCAAGATAAATACATGAGTATTTTGAAATTGAAATGAAGGGCATATGTGAGAAAACAAATTGAGACTTGAGTGCAAAATACACCATTAAAAAAAACATATAGCAAAACAAATCAAGAAATATTTGATCACTTTAATTGTTTTAGTGATTGTGTTTAAGCCTTTGGATTAAACAAATTGAATGGATGAGATTTGGTGTCATATTTAATTTGACACCTTGGTGTCATTTGATCCTAACCCATATATATATATATATATATATATATATATATATATATATATATATATATATATATATATATATATATATATATATATATGAGAGTTTGTTAACTTAGACCGACAAAAAACATGATGGTTCAAATGAAAAGGTGTACACTTGCTAACTTGAACCTTCACATTTTTTGTTGGGTAAACTTAGCAAACCCGCGCACACACACGCATATATATTTTGGTCAAGTAGGTCACACATTTTTTTTTTGTGAAGAAGTGTGGTGTCCAGGGTTCGAACCCCAGTTCCTGCATATATTATGCATTTGCCCCTAGCAACTGAGCTAAGCTCACGGAGACACACACACACACACACATATATATATATATATATATATATATATATATATATATATATATATATATATATATAAATTGAGATGCATAACAAATTGTACCAAAACAAATCATATAAGTGCTTACAATCTCAACTAAAACCTCTCAAGAAAAAAAGAAAAGAAACTTGTTACATTCTCAACCCTTTAGTTTCCTCACTTCAGCAAACCGCCTATGATTAGTTTAGAAAAATCCTAGAAAAAAGTAGGTTGTTCCCTTGATTTTCTTGGATCCCAAGATTCTTTTTTTATTATAAACGGAAAACCCTCTTTTCAAGATTCTAAACAAATCTATAAACCCTCTCATCAAGAAAACGTTGAATATAAAACCCTAACAGAAACCCTATCTCTCTCACTCATTCTTCATCGCTCATCACATCAAAGTTCACACAATTCTCTGCCTCTCTCACTCTTCATAGCTCTGCACATCAAAGCTCACACACCACCATGAGATCCCCTATGTTTGGTCGTTTTTCTTCTGCGTTTACAAACATTGGTTCATCATCATCATGGTTCGAGGTATATGCTTCTTTCTCCACTTTTATGATGATATTAAGAACTGTATTCAACGATCTCATACCCTTAAAACTTCAAAACTTCATCGCCTCAAAGTTACGAGCTTTCTTCTCAAATTACCAACCTAAAAATCAAGTCTCACTTCAAATCGACCCGCTTTGGGATGGAAGTCCCAACAATCTCTTCTATGCAGCCAAAGAGTATCTCCCTACTAGAATATCCAAAACTTACACATCCCTCAAAATTGGAAAAATATCCAATCATAACAACGTACTTGTAGCTTTTGATGGAAAGCAACCAGTGGTGGATGAATTTGAAGGCATCAAGATTAAATGGATGCTTACTGAAAAAACCAACAATGGTCTTTCTGAAAATCCCATTATGCAAGATGATCTATATGAGTTTAGTTTTAAGTCTAAGCCAAAACAAACCGGGGAGAATGGGTTTGTGTTATGTTTTGATGAGAAGCATAGAGATAAAGTAATGGAGAAGTATATTCCACATGTTTTAAGCACTTATGAAATTATGCAAGCAGATAATAGGACTCTCAAGATCCATTCATTGCAAGGTAATTGGCTACAAAGTAGTTTTAATCATCCAGCTTCATTTGATTCACTTGCTTTGGATCCTGATTTAAAGAAAGCTATAATTGATGATTTAGATCGATTCTTGAGGAGGAAAAAGATGTATAAAAAAGTAGGTAAACCTTGGAAACGTGGGTACCTATTGCATGGACCTCCAGGAACAGGAAAATCTACCCTAGTTGCTGCTATGGCAAAATATCTGAAATTTGATGTCTATGATTTGGATTTAAGCACTATGCATAGTAACTCAGAACTCACAAGAGTCATGAGGAACACATCTAACAAATCCATTATTGTTATTGAAGACATTGACTGCAACAAAGAGGTGCTTAATCGATCAAGATCAGACATGTTTTCGACTAAGGTTTGTTGTCTTACTCCCTCACCAACTCATATTAATTATTCTGCTAAAGTACATTTCTCTATTTTCTTGTTTTGTTAGCTTTAGTTGGGTCTCTTAATCTTTAGAAGTTTTAATTGGATTTTGTATCTTACTTGGCACGTTATAATATATTTAGATTGTATTGAACCAAAATTCTGCAGTAATCAAAATATTTAGACTAATTTAAACTGTATTATTTTTGCACTTGACAAGGTTAATTACATGCCCCCGACACCTGAGGATCTTGGATATGATGATGAGACTCAGGATCTTGGATATGCTGGCAGATATGCTGGCATTGCTGCTCCTAAGAAGTTTACTCTTTCGGGTCTTCTTAACTATATGGATGGTTTGTGGTCAAGTTGTGGCGAGGAACGAATTATTATATTTACGACGAACCATAAGGACAAAGTAGACCCAGCATTGTTGCGCCCTGGTCGTATGGACATGCATATTCACCTTTCCTTTCTTAAGGCCAAGGCATTCAGAATCTTAGCTTCAAATTATTTGGACATTGAAGAACATCATCAGCCACTCTTCGAGCGAATTGAAGAGCTATTAGAAAAAGTAGATGTCACCCCTGCTGTAGTGGCCGAGCAGCTGTTGAGAAGTGAGGATCCTGATGTTGCTCTCAAAGCACTTGTTAAATTTCTTCAAGAAATTGACATTTCAGAAAGGAAAATCTTACATTAGAAATGCATTATGTCATTTGCACTTGCTACTATTCTAATATCCATGATAATTTCAATTATCTAAAATAATACATTGGCATTGCTTTGAGATATCACTTTGCCTTTATATTTTTTGTGTGGGTTTCTTATATTTTATATTTTATTCCATCGTTAAAGATTGCATGGTTTAGCCAAAGCGTGTGTGAACACTAAGTTTTAGTTTCGATTCACACCTACGAATTTCTCTATATTGGATGCTATATATGGTACTCGTACTCGTGAATCCTCTTTAGGACACATCAGAGTTCTTTGATATAGAATGCACATCTATTATCAAGCATATCATTCAATGATACTTAACAAAACAATAGTTTCCTAACTTTAATATCCACATAAAAGAAAGCAAGAAATGGCCTAAAAAAAAACAATTTTGGTGAAAGAAATTAAATTGTATTGTTATAACACTCTCAATTCTTTTCTTTTTTTAGAGAAATGAGAAGGTGACCAACACAATATCACAACTGTTTTTCATGATGTCTCTATTTGTGCTTATAGTGAGTTTTTGTCTTCTCTGAATGTTGTTGTCACGCCATCATTTTAATCAGTTTTTACATATTTTTCATGTATGAGTGTTTATGTTTAAGTTCATAGCTTTTTCTCAAAATGCTATAAGATTTCGATCGTTGTATATAATGAAATCAATTTATAGGGGCGATGTTAATTTTTTTTCTCCGTAAAGGCGTGTTGGTTACTTGATGGATGTTAATTTATGTGGTATGTATTTACATTAATTTGAATATGAGCGTAACCTTGGTTCATTCTCTGTCAATCAAAATTTGACAAGAAAGACATATTTTTAGTAAATATAATCTTACAAAAAATTATTTTTGTCAATTACTTTTGGTGTATGTGAAAAAAGAGTGTAGCTTTGTTGCATACCGTTTCTCTTTTTTAAAATCTATCTATTCTCTAATTATGAAACTTAATGTCTACTTAAAATACAATCTTATCCCTTCTTAATTTTTTGACACGTCATCAAAGTTATATCCTTTTGTGTCTTTTGTTTCAATCTCTCCCTATTTCTCTCTCTTAAAAACAAATTAAAACAAACTCACTCGATAAAACACACTAACTTAATCTTTTTTTTAAGAACAAACATACTTGATCTTAATCTCAATCAAAACAAATTTTCCTATAATTCAACTTCTAAATATCTAAAAAGTTAAAAACAATTTACAATCTATTATCTTTTTTTAAATAACAAATAAGTACACAAAAATAAGATAATTTGTAACAAAAAATTCATTTTATTTAGTTGTATCCTAACAAATATTTTTTACAACAAAATTGATTATGCTTTTTCAAATAATCTCTAAATGATTGAATATCAAAATATATTTTTATTCTAAATGATTGATTATGCTTTTGTTGCGGTAGATTATTAATTATTATATCTTTTAGAAAACAATGAAAAAATGATAAATGAGTCACTAAATAATATAGTTGTACAATTCATACACGGGACTCATAACGACATCTTTATCAATAATGAAATCTTTATTATTTTAAATATTTTTACATATTTTTAGTTTACCACTTAATAATATTTAAGGGTTCCCTCAAAAAAAAGATATTTAAGGGTTAGATATGTTTTTGGTCTCTATAAATATGTCAACTTTTTGTTTTAGCCCCTCTAAAAAAATTCTTCAACTTTAAGTCCTCCAAAAGTTTTTCATCTTCACTTTTGGTCCCTCATTTAAAGTAAACTTATATGTAAAATTCATATTTTTGAATAAAATTTTGCATAAAAATTTATAATATTATAAGAATCTCTAAAAAAAATAGATTTTTTCAACAAAACATGAATTATTATATTTTTGGCGGTTAAAATTCTATACATTCCTCCCTAATTTCATAAAAAAAATACAAAAAATGACTTAAAAATAGGGACCTATAGTAATGATTGAAAATTTTATAGGGACTAAAAGTTGAAGGAAAATTTTAGAGGGACTAAAAGTTGGTATATTTATAGGGACTAAAGACATATTTAACCCAATATTTAATAACAATTATTTCAATGATTTTATCATGAGCAAATTACTGTTTAAAAATATCATTGGCAGATTACCCTAACCTCCCTTAAGGTCTTCTTAAATAGCACAAACACCCGCTCTATTTTTTTTAACTAAACAATAATCTCCCTTATTTTTATCAAATTGAGAAGCACTTCCCTAATCGAAGATTATTTTCTTTTCATTGATTAACCACAATGCCCATCCACCAAAATTCTTATTTCTATTTTCTCTTTTGTAATCGCCGATGTTTGATTTTATTTGGTGGTAAAACAAATGTTGTTATTGTTTCTTGATTGCGAGAAAAAAACTCATATAACTTAATTATGAAAAGATAAAACAGATACAAACAAACCAAAATAACTGAAATTAAATTGTATATTTACAAGGTTATTGAAATGGATAAAATGAGGAAAGATTGATGTGTTTAGAAAATTAGAAGCGGTGCTTGTGTTATTTAAGAAAATCTCAAGGAAAGTCAACGTAAATTGCCCTTTTTTTTATTAACGTCAGTTTTGTCATTAGATTTTTTCTTCTTATTTTCTCAATTCATGTACCATTGCAATGCGCCTTTGATGCATAGTCCCCGCTTCGAATTAACATGTGCTTAGCACGGGTTTATTGCTAGTAAATATTGTAATATTTAAATATGGGTCGGATGACTCATCAAGCTGCATAACTCGTTAATATTTAGATTGATTCTATTTTGACGGTCTATTTAGCAAACATGCCTACCCAATTTAACTTATTTATACATGCTGGACCAACTAAACCAAAAACACATGTTTTTTTAGGTATTATATATAAGAGATTTACTTATCCCACCCTACTGCCTTCTCGCGTGCCCTGCAAAATTTCCAAAAATACCCCTAGTCCGGATTATATAATCCGGACAAGATTGTTAGTGATTTCCGGAATATGAAATCCGAACCAGATGTTGTGTGCTTTTTTGTGTCTTTCTTTGATGTCAATGGTCTCTATTGACCGTTATATGAACCCCACACAAGCTGCAATGCAATTGCAGGGTTCATATGAACGGTCAACAATGACCATGACACCACCGACACCCCTAAAAAACTAGAAACATTTGAAGAAAATGGAAGAAAAGAGGTGAAGTGAAGAATGAATGTATTTGTTGAAGATGGAAGCCTATTTATAGCCTAAAACAAGTCCTAGGTCATTAATACAGTCAATGAAAACGTGTTAGTGGTTGTAACCGTCCAAACCCACATTAATGACTCTCTTTCAAAAGAATCCAAGCTCTTTTTCAAAAGAATCCAATGCTGAAGCTTTCCGGATTTTACATTCCGGAATGTCCTTAGCCCTACAAGAAGTGCCAACTTTTCCATCGTTCACCATTATCGCATTAATCCGGAAAATATATTCCGAAAGACATACGTGTATTCTGGATTATATATATTACGGAATGCATCAGTCGTGGCCGATGGTCTACACCACACGTTTTTGTCGGTGCTCAAGTCAAAAAAAACGCGTTTTACCACGTTTTTTGACTGCATTTATGGCCTCCCAACCGTTTTTGACCCACCCCTCCCTATAAATAGCCTTCCAAACTCCATCATTTCTCACACCATCCTCTCCCACCCTCTCCTCCTCTTCTTCCTTCTACAACCATGGTTTTCATCGTTGGCCTTTCATAGATAAGGGCCTCGTTGAAAACTTTCAGGGTTTGTATGAACGGTCAATGAGGATGGAACCGCGCTGCAAAGAAGTGTGGTTCATCTGAGGGTCATGTGGGTCAGTGTGGTTCTTAGCTTCGCCTGTCTGGGCGTAAGTTTGAGCACCCCCCACCTCCCTCAGGGGCATTGTTTTCTTCTTCCGGCCCCCCCTCTTCCCTCCTCCTCCGGTTTTCCTCCAATAGCCAAACTACTGGTATGTCCTATCACATACCAGTGGTTAGACTCTTAGGAGATTAGAATTAGGCTCTTAGGAGATTAGAAATAGATTTAGGATCTTATGTAATAAGCTTAAAAAGCTTGAAAATTATTGTAATGTATTGTTCATATATTAATAAAATGAGTTGTTTTTATGTTTGTGTCTTTTTATTTCTGTTTTTTATTTTATTCGCATTTTATTTTACGAATTGTAGAGCTTAAAATTGCAAAAGTTATGCTAAAATACTATTCCGGATTTTAAAATCCAGAAACATCTGAAAAATTCTAACAATTCAATCCAAAATACGAAATCCGGACCAGGGCCAAAATTGGAAAAAAATAGGGCGCGAGGAAAGGCGGTGGGAAAAGTAATACTCTATATATAATCTTTAGGTGTGTCCAAACCAAAACTCACATGCATGCGGGTGTTTCTGTTGTATTACTTGGATATCTTATATTCTTATTATTATAACGTTGGCTAATTCTGAATTGCAGAGAGATTCACGGCATTGTTAAGACTTGGTCATCTTTGTCAATGGTGTCTCACTGTCTCTTACCAATTTATCATAAAATTAACTATTTTAGGACAATAATGGTTTTATGTTATATAACCTTTTTTCTATAATCTCTCTCTCTTTCCTTTTCCCTGCTACCTATTCTCTTTCAAGAGGTAAATATTATTTTTTATGTATATTTCTCCTATTCCCTTTCCTTTGATTTTCAACTTATTATTTTCATGTGCAATGTATAATTCTATCAACATCTCTTTTATGTATCAAATTGATTTATCTTAATTGTTTGATTGTTTTTCTATTTATTTGTCTTCTTTGTTGACACAATTTAATGTAACAAAAGAAATGTATTGTCAAATTCATTGTTTGAAATTGTGTTTGTGATCGCGATCGCGGTTGTGATTACGCTGCCAACTTTGATTTTAAGGTAAAATATGGCGGCAGATGCAGCTGCAGTTGCGATTGCAGCGACTTCTAAAACCTTATATTGCGGCCGCAATTGTGATTGTGGATCTCAATTTAAATTTAAATATTTATAAACTTGTTGTGTGTCTAATGAACTAAAAGAAATGTATGGCAAATTCATTTTTAGTAATTGCGTTTGCGATCACGGTTGCGGTTATGCTACAAACTTTGATTTTGCGGTGAAAAAATGGCGAATGTGGCCGAGGCAGACGCAATTACAATTGCAATGTCATTTTAGAGATCTCTAAAACCTTTATATTGCGGCTGCAATTGCGGTTGCAGGACTCGATTTAAATTTAAATAAATAAACATGTTTTATGTCTAATGAAATATTGGTTTGTGGTTGAATTGCAGGCAGGGCAATTGGGAGTGCTTTCAATTTTCTGCCCTGCATGATATGAGTGCTTGATTCTTCTATCGTTGGCTTCAACTCCTCTACATAATAAGCAGAAGAAATCAAACATAACGACATCATGTCAGAACCTTTGGCTTCTGGGAATGGTAAACTTCTTTATGCATTTTCACAATTGAATGAGGTGATAAATATTAGTTTAATAATCTATCTATAGTGTGTTATGGTAGTGGCTTTTAATTGGAACAATATATATGATGTTGTAGGTTCTTTTAAGAAGAAAGCAATGAATGCCTCAAACATTCTCAGGAATTCTTTGGCAAAAAAGGGTAGGCGAAGTAGTAAGGTCATGTCTGTTGAAATTGAGGATGTTCATGATGCCGAGGAGTTGAAAGCTGTTGAAGAGTTCCGTCAAGCTCTTATATCGGAAGACCTCCTCCCTGCGAAACATGATGACTATCATATGATGCTTAGGTTACTCTCTCTTCCTTGTGTTTTTAGTCTATCATACTATTTTCAATGAAGCCCTTGCTTTGGGCCCTTATCCGAATATTCATGTATTTTTCATTTTGTATAGATTCCTCAAGGCCAGGAAATTTGAAATTGATAAATCAAAGCTGATGTGGTCTGACATGCTTAAATGGAGGAAGGAATTCGGTGCTGACACTATTGCGGAGGTACTTGGTTGTAACAACAATATTATTGTGAAGCTTGAGGGATTTGAACATTTAATTTATGTTTTGTATTTTTTTGTGTCCTTTATTATACTAGGAATTTGAATTCAAGGAAATTGATGAAGTATTGAAATATTATCCACAAGGACATCATGGTGTAGATAAAGAAGGACGACCTGTGTACATAGAAAGATTAGGACAAGTCGATGCGACCAAGATGATGCAAGTCACAACCATGGATCGCTATATCAAATACCATGTAAAGGAGTTTGAGAGGACATTCGATGTAAAGTTTGCGGCTTGTTCCATTGCTGCCAAGAAGCACATCGATCAAAGTACGACTATCCTGGATGTGGAGGGAGTGGTATGCATAAAAATAGTTAACAGATAGTTAATTATATTTATACATGAAAAAGTTTCTGCAACTTGAGATAAATATTGTTTCGATGTCACAGGGGCTTAAAAGCTTCAGCAAACATGCTAGGGAACTTGTTACTCGCATTCAGAAGGTTGATGGTGACAACTATCCAGAGGTATTATTATTTATCTACTTTTGGTTAAAGTTATGGGGGAAAAGTTTTGTTGTGAATAAATATCATGGATTACTGAGTAATACTATGAAATTGGTTGCTTCACTGCAGACCTTGAATCGCATGTTCATCATCAATGCAGGTTCTGGATTTAGAATACTGTGGAACACTGTAAAATCCTTCCTTGATCCCAAGACCACAGCAAAAATCAATGTGAGCCTATAGACCTTATCCTAATTCTGCTTGTTGTATTTGGAAAATTGTGTCATTGAAACTTATATTAATTTATATATGATCAGGTTCTTGGCAACAAGTATGATAGTAAGTTGCTTGAAGTAATTGACGAAAGGTGAGTTCATAAATGCATTGAATATATCAGTATATGGTTTCGTCATTTGACAAATAATCTGAAACTGATTCATTATTTTTACGCTCCTCGTATGTCTTTGTCCATCTTTAAGTCTTAATTTCCATTGTATTTTCTTTGTCAGTGAATTGCCTGAGTTTTTAGGAGGTACATGTAAATGTGCTGATGAAGGAGGATGTATGCGTTCCGATAAGGGCCCATGGAAAGATCCTGAAATACTGAGGGTTGGACCTGCCAGTCTTCTCTTTTACCTCTATTCTCTTCTTGCATCTCTATTTTTAATTTCAGCTAATAATTTTATGTCGCGTGTATGGCATTGCAGTTGGTTGAGAGTGGGGCACACAAATGTTCAAAAAAATCTGAGTCTAATGTTGACGAAGAGAAAACAACTTCTGAGGTAAGAAAGCTCATTCTAGCAAGTGTTAGTGTTTTTTGGCATCTGTGAACTTCTTAACTGATTGATGAGGATGTACTCTAGGACCACACGACTTCCAAAACGGAGGAAAATCTCACCACCTCACAAGTTTCTCCGATTCCTGAAGAGGTATGTTAATGTCCATTCTTAACTATACATAATAGAGTATGTAACCCTCAATTTCTTGTGTGTTAGCCGTTCTTAACCCTTCGTCATATACATAATATAATGTACATATAATATTAATGTTAATTTTTTTTAATACCCCTTTTATTTACCAAGGGACTATGTAAAAAGTCTTTTTAACCTTCTACAACTACATAAGCTAACTTACTTGGATTTTAAAATTGGAGCAAAAATATTGAGCTACTTCTTCCTCATTATCGTCAAGCTTTTTAGTTTTCTTAATGTTCATTGTTCTAACTGTCTGAAAAATATAAGCCTCACAGGTCCCTGCTACTAAAGCTTCCAAGCACGAGGATCCAATCCCGGTAGATGATAAAAAAACTGCTCAGAAAAAAGTTGACGAGACAGACGCAATGGCAACCTCAGAAGGTACATGTTGGTGAACCAAATTATATATTTCTTTTAATATATGACTTGGTTTGTGTCAAATGCATTCCTTTTTAAAATAACCTAAGGTTTATAACCATGATCCTACACATGCTTTTCTTCCACCTTATTCATGATTTTAAAAATATTTGTTTCTATACAAAATGAAAACATTTGCGAGGACATTTTCATATCTTTGTGAATGGCTTAACATTATTAATCTGAATTTATTATCTCCACTCATCTCTGTCTCCATCCTGCAGAGTTTGTGACTGTCATGAAACGCATGACTGAGTTGGAACAGAAAATGACAACCATTAATCATCAGCCTGTTTTAATGCCACCTGAGAAGGAGGAAATGCTACATAATACTATTAATCGAGCTGATTTATTGGAAAAAGAACTCTTGGCCACCAAGAAGGTATTCAATCTGTTAGAACAGCATATTTGGTTCGAAAGAAAACAAATAAATAAAATGCACACAAGAGCACAAACAATTGATCACATAGTTCGACTAATTGTATTGTACCTACGTTTCCGACAGCAAAGTGGCTGATGTAGTTTTTTTATTATGCGATTCTTAGGATTTCACAGTACAATGTCGTGTTTAAATACTATGCTCCATCAAATGACTACTTATCAACGAATACGAGTCATACTCAACACAATCATCAATCTTTAAGTTTTGCAAGTTCCATGAAAACTAAAATGTTTATCTATCGTTCCATGAAAGTTTAACTGTCGTTATTGTTTGCTTTGTCAGGCTTTAGAGGATTCACTGGTTAAGCAAGAGGAGATTTCGGCTTATGTTGAGAAGAAAAAACAGAATAGAAGAAAGTGTGTATGTACACTACCAATGCAATATCTATACCTATCTTTTAACTTTACTACTTACTGCATAATAATTCTGGTTACTAAAGCTTTATATATAATAGTAATAATGCAAATTTACTTTCTTAATGCAGTTTTGTTTCTGGTAAATTAGAATTGTGGATGCTCAACAAAGCATGATGTCCAGAGATTAGCAGGAGATTGACTTTCACATTCTGCCATTCAAGAGACTTCCCAAATGCCTTTTTACATAAATGTTCCAACAACATGTGAACTAGTAAATTTACAAAACATGAAGAAAAGGATATGCTCAATATATGAATTATGCAAATCAGAATTTTTGTCTCTTTTAGGATAAGATCAATTGATTTCTATGTATATATTATAGGTCTATGAACATTATGCAAAGCAGTCCTATATTGTGTACGCATTGGAATCAATATCTAGTACAAAATTAGAGTGTATGTTTTTATGGCCAAGTCTATGGTGCACAAGGGGAATATGTCTTGCGCCATGCATAAGGTCGTTTCTACTATTGAGTCTCATTATTAAATTAAATGAAATATGATGAGATTTAATGATCCAATAGTGGAAAAATAAACTTGTGCGTGGTGTAATATTTATTTTACTTGTGCACGTTAGACAAAACTTGTTTTTATATACATGAAAATTATGCTCCCACAAAAGAGATATTCTTTTGTTGGCTAAAGTAAAGAAAAAAGACATCGATAGGGAGGAAGAGTTGAATTGGCCAAATGTGGGCAGACACAATGAGTGAACATTGGCTTGCCCTTTTAAATAATGAAAATATGGTAATTTTTTAAAATTAATATCTTCACTTTTTTTAATTAAAATTTTATGGAGATACAAAATAGAAGAATTTATAGATGAGTGACCTAGTGGCGACACACACGGAGAGGGGTGACATTAGAAATCTGAGCTTCTACATAAAATATTCTCACAGCCAACCACTATGTTGCAACAACGGAGATATGAAATTTTTTATTTTTGTTCATGTAGGTTGTGAGATTGAATCTGACTTCACTATTAACATGTAGATTATGGTATACACATTTTTCAAAATAAAATATATATATACAGTACACATTTTTTAAGAAAATTACATATCCAGTAAACTTGATGTAAACTAGATTATATGTTACATATTCTGTGATAAAAAAAACTGTTTACAATATACTTTTTTAGAAAAAGTGCACCGTATTATTGGTATAAAGTCCAAGTTAATGATGGGCAACTTCTTTTTATTCCAAAATGTATGCAGTAAATTGAAAAGTACTTTTGAAAATAGAAGAGCATGGTTAAAAAATGTGGGGTTGATTGATTATAATAACAACCTCCTAAACAAGTCACCAATAGGCATGGCCAAAGATTTCATATGAGAGTGTCACCTTTGTCTTGAAGGGGTATATTTGTGGTCCTATAGGGAACTTGGTAGACTTAATTGTTAAAGTAAAAGCTCCTTGAGAGCATTATTAAGGGAGAATAAATTAAAGACTAAGCATTCACTTGTCACAAAAAAATATAAACATGTAACTTTACTTTATAGATTCTTATTTGAAAAATGTTGCATGGATTTATATGCAAAGATCCCCGGTGATCTTTTATAGATTTAAAGTTAAATGCCACGTTCCTATACTCATAGTTTATCTTACAAAAAATGGCAAAAAGAAAAGAAATAGAAGAAGTGATTCCAGCTAATTTAATCACTTATTTTTTAGTATCTCAGTTTACTATAGTCAAGGTTGTCGTTTACCTGGAGTCTAGAATCAAAGCTAAGCATATACTATAATACAATATTACTCAAAAATATTATATTCCAAAAAATAAATGAAAAGAAATAAAGCTATGAATATAATGCTAAATTAACCAAGAGAAGAAAACACCTAGCTTAGTAGGTATCCATTCATACCTGTTCCTTAAGTAAAAATATTCATGAGCTACAATCAAATAAACTGAGCAGTTGAGTCTACCTTAACTTTGTAGACTTTCTCTAATAAGACACACAGAACAAGAACTGCATAACAACTGCCCCACTATTTCATAACCTCCGTTCCAAATTATAAGTCGTTTTATGAAGAAAAAAAATGTTCCAAATTGTAAGTCGTTTTACAATATCAATAAAATATTAATGTTATTTTTTTTATTATACCCTTAAATATTTATTACTCACTCTTCTTTCAATTTTTTAACTTATATTTCCCATATCATTTATTAAGGATAATTTTGTAAAACAATTCATAATTTCTCTTTCTCATGCAAAATTAATTACATTTCTCAATACGTGTGAAATGATCAAAACGACTTATAATTTAAGATGGAGGAAGTATCATCATAGTTGACTGAAAGCCCTCTACAATCAGAACTAACTTGTAGCCAATATAGCATCGTCACTTTATGTTAAAAGTGTGTTTGATGACTTACACGCGTCGGTATCCAACAACGACATAGACACCGATCTAGTATGTTTGATATTTGGGTCGGTGCTTGATAGGTTATAGCACAAATAGTATCTAAACTCCAATTGGGTTGGCTTGATTAACTGAAAAACAGCTAGTGAAGTAGTCTTAAGCATTTATCAGAAATTACACATCAATGTCTAACCAATTAATTAGGCTCAATCATTGTTTGGTCGAATGATAAAGCAAAAGTAATATAGCATTTAAGAAATAACAAAAGAAAGGAATTGATTCAGACGTTTTTTAATTAAACAAATAAAAAGATTAACTGTTGTCTTACAATGCAAGCAAGAATAGGATAAAAATGCTTTACACATTCTTTTATTTAATTAATGTGTGGTAAACTTAGCCCAATTAAGTAAGGCCTTTACTATATAAGTATATTTGCTTTATACCAAACTAAAAGCATGCTTCACTGCATTTAGAATTTCACTTAGACCCTTACCTCACAACAATATGGGTGATCTTATATGACATAGTAAAAGCTAACAACTCTTATCTTTATCATTTTATATGAAATTGAAAACTAGTTATGTACCAACTCCAACTTTTTTTTTTCCCTCTCATAGACACTTTTTCCTTTTGGTTTTCTGTCATGCAATACTTTTTTGCTATATTGATTCTTCTCTATAAATACTATCATTTCCACCATGGTATTCATCCAATCCAGTTGAAAACATTTTGTTCTGTGAAGTGATCTTGAAAGAAAAACAATGGTCAATTCTATAAACTTTCTCCTGTTTTTTTCTCTTCTAGTCTTTGCTCCCTTCTGTCACTGTAAAAAGAAAGTTGATGGTTACCTCTACCCTCAATTTTACGATGATTCGTGTCCCAAAGTTGAAGAGATTGTCAAGTCCGTAGTTGCTAAGGCTGTCGCTAAAGAACCCCGCATGGCTGCTTCCTTGCTGAGACTACATTTCCATGACTGTTTTGTCAAGGTATCTGCAATTTAGTAAACAATGTTTAAAAATGTGGTCATGGTAGTCATCTTTTATATATAACCGCGACGAGGTCAGACACATAAAAAACCTTAACGATGTGGCCACAATTGCAGTTACTTGTTATTTTTTAAAACCTTGTGGATGCAAATAGAAAATTTACAGTAGTGTCTAACTATATATGTGATCTATGAGTTGTATATTGGGTGTTGGTGATATGCATAGTCATATTTATAGAATTTAAATTGTTCAAATGCATGACAAAAGTTGATTTTGCAGGGTTGTGATGCATCGGTGTTGCTAGATAGCAGTGGAACAATCATCAGCGAAAAGAGGTCAAATCCAAACCGTAATTCAGCTAGAGGATTTGAAGTCATTGAAGAAATTAAATCCACCATAGAGAAAGAGTGTCCCCATACAGTCTCTTGTGCTGATATTTTGACTCTTGCTGCTAGAGATTCAACTGTTCTTGTAAATATTTCCTCTTGTTTTCTACTCTATTGCCCTTATCAATGACCATCAAAAGTTAAATATCAAGTCTAATATTCAATCCTTTCAGACTGGTGGACCAAGTTGGGATGTACCTTTGGGAAGAAGAGATTCTCTTGGTGCAAGCATAAGTGGCTCAAACAACAACATTCCTGCCCCTAACAATACATTCCAAACCATCTTAACTAAATTCAAGCTTAAGGGACTTAACATTGTTGATCTAGTTGCTCTATCTGGTAAACTCCTAGTACTAATCTATTTCATCTCCATTGTTTTCAACACATACTTGGTTTATTCTATTGAGTCTCATGGACATAATATGGTTGATGAAACCGCGATAGAGATTGTGTTGCAGTCACGATTGTGCAGTTGTATATTATCGCATGCATCAACCAAATTTATCTCAATTTTCTTCATTTGAGTATTGGATTATTCCTTAGTTGCATCAGTGGCATAAACAAATTCTTGTAATGTTATAGGTAGCCACACTATAGGAGATTCGCGGTGCACCAGCTTTAGACAAAGACTCTACAACCAAACTGGGAATGGCAAGTCAGATTTCACTCTTGACCAAAACTATGCAGCTCAATTGCGCACTCGGTGCCCAAGATCTGGTGGAGACCAAAATCTGTTTGTCCTAGACTTTGTCACACCGGTAAAATTCGACAACAACTACTACAAGAACTTATTGGCCAACAAGGGTCTCCTAAGTTCTGATGAAATTCTGTTGACAAAGAATCAAGTATCTGCAGATTTAGTGAAAAAGTATGCAGAAAGCAATGATCTTTTCTTTGAACAATTTGCCAAGTCCATGGTTAAGATGGGAAACATTACTCCTTTAACAGGATCAAGGGGTGAAATCAGAAAACGCTGCAGAAAGGTTAACAACTGATGAAGTACTATTATTATTGTCATGTTGCACATGTGAAATTGCATTCTACATTTTGTTGATCTTTTGTTTATTTAGCCATTTTTTTATGAAGCCATTGGCATAGTCGCTGTGTCCTGAGTATAAAATTTGGGCTTTTGGTAGCATTGTTGTGTGTGTTTGAAGAAATTCTATGTAATAAGATGTTTCAAGAATTGGTTAATAAAGTGTGAAGTTAATGTTCTTGAAGTTTTAATGAAATTTATGTCCTAAAGTGATATTGGAAAATAAAGGATGCTTGCCATCATCTTATATTTTGGATGCTGTAATAGACAATGCATTTTCGGCATGTATTTTCTTCTGAAAGTTATTATGAATCTAATAGACAATGTATCCAAAATCACATGATTATGGTTTGATGGGGTTGTAATAATATGATGATGATTGCTTCTTTCCTGACCAGATCTGGGAACAAATTTGTGTGTATAAAAATGTTAAACAGAGATACAACATGTAATGTGCATGGCAATGAATCTGGTTTTTATTAGTTGTATGTATGTTAGCAAATTTGTATTTCATCAAATTTCTTCAATGTAGATTTGAGAAAGTGAATGAAATCATGTAGTTTGTTTAGCATTGTTGCTTCATTTCTTGTATAGAATCATGTCTAGAAAGATCTCCAGTTTGAGTGAAAGCTCCCCATTTCAAGGACCTGGTAGCAGGAAAAACATTTATCCAGTTGCTCAATTATGCATAGCAAGATGTTATTCTTGCAACGCGCGAAGTGACATGAGACTTTAGTCAGTTGATCTTATTCAAACCAGTGAAATACAGACAACAATTGCTGCATTGTTGAGACTCGCAGCAGAGCACGTAGAAAAACTGAAAAATAAGGCCAATGAAAGTTATACTCAAAATGGGTCAGGACTTTATACCAGATACCAAGTAATTAGTAGTGCACATACTGTGCTAGATAGAATTGGAAAAGCTCGAGTGCTCGACACTTGATTGATATGCACAAGTCTTCAAACTACAACGATCACTCTAGAGTTTGTGGACGACTGGACGATAACAACTAAATGCATCTTGGATTGACACAATTTCTATTGTACTTGCTTGATAGTGTATCTCAGTTTCTATCACATTGCATCCTATTGTTGCTAATATGAACCTTGTACTTAATATTTGCCAACTATCTCAATTTATATTCAACATAAAAGAAATTGAGCATATTCTACTGATATTGCCTCTTTTTTTTTTTTTTACCTTTCCTTGATCAATACTTAAAGTTGGACAAAAGCAATTTCATTTTTTTAGTATATATGTAAGTGCACGTACAAAGTAAAAACTAAGAGCACTTTATAAAGACTGGAAATTAATAGCATAACTCTAAATGTTTGCAACACAGCACTCCCAGTCCTAGTGAAGTATTTATAGCCAACAATCAGGTGATCTATTTGGCAGTGTTAAGCATATTTCCATCTTTGTTTACTCTCTACTTTACTGATATTTTGTTGTCTTTTTTCTGCTCGTTTAATTTTAGTTGTGTACCCCATGGTTATCAAATCATGAATCAGAACAACATTTTTCCAAATGATGAATCAAATCTTATTATGAACCCCAAGATACATTGCTAATAAAAATGTCATTTTTAAGTAGAACATAATTGACATAACAAAATTATAAGCTGATATATCAAATGACAAAAGATAAGCGGGTGATTATACAAAGTTGTCATAAAAGGTGGTTGGGTGCAGTATTAAAAAGTGGTTCAACCAACAACCAAAGCCTTATCCCACTAAGTGGGGTCGGCTACATGGATCAAATCATGTCATAATGTTCTATCTTAAACCATATTCGGATCTAACTCATTAATCTCTAAATCTTTCCAAATAGTTTCTCTTAATAGTTTTTCTAGGTCTTCCTCTACCTCTTTTGATCTGACTATCGTCCATCTGATCTACTCTCCTTACTACAGAATGAAATGAGATTCATCATAGTGACTTGAGATTCATTACAGTGAATCATGATTCATTCAGGATTAGATTCATGTCCAAATAGATACACACTAGAGATCTATATCAATTGGGTTCAATTTAGTTTTGAATCAAGATACAAATCACATTGTATTGTAAGATTCTGATCAGCATGGTGTACCCGTTCAGATTGTGTCATCTTACAGGATTTGGAAACATAAAGGGAAAAAAAGAATAAACTCTAGGGAATGTACTCAAACTTTAGTTTGGCTTTTAAGAGCTAATCAAACAACCAACTCCCAAGGAGCTTAAAAATGCTAATTATTCTTCATGGACTAGAGCAGGCTTGAGAAATGAGATAAACAAGAAGACAATATAAGTAGAAAGTGCTCAATCTTTATGTATTGAATATAAGTTGAGACGATATACAAATCAAGTACAGTGTACATAAAATGAATATCTAATTAAAAAATTCCTATTTGTTTAATGTGAGGGAATGTACCTGATGTCACTGTATTATAGCAAACCGCATTAATACTCGTACAAATTCCACAGACTATGGCATCCGTTTAATTAGAAGTCATTCCCAATTAATAAAAGGAGTAAAAAATAAAATTCTTTGATCATTGAAGTGGAAAAACTCATCGGCGCTTGACAAGTCACTACAGTAATGTGTACATTGCCGAAATAAAATGAAGATTACAAGCTGTACAATGGAATGCCAGAACTTGAAGATGCTTCCCTTCCTCAGATGTAAGTTCCTATCACCCAACAACACTGCGCCGGAAATCAATCTGCAGCATGATATGCAATATTAAAAGTAAGTTTCTGAAAGTATTGCCTCCGCATACAGTGCATTTTTTACAGTCAGATTATGTATTAAGATGAAACGAAATAGTTGTTCAAAAAAAAAAGATGAAACGAAATAGCTTACCAATTGATAAAATGTCTGTTGTTGATTCGATAATTGGAGTATTTTTGAACTCAAGCAAATCTTTAGTCCGAAGTCTATGTTCAAAATCTACCGGCATGCCTGTAATTTTTAGTTTCTTCAAAGAAGTGATATCCTTCAGTCCTTCTGGAATCTTTCTCAGCTTCTCGCACCGATCAATAACCATGTACTCAAGCAATGGCATTGCCTTTTCCTCAACTTTCCATTCCTCCAATTCTTTCAGAAGAGTGAGCCGCAAAACATGCAATTGTGAAAACCCTTCAGCACTGAAGCTCAATTCTGCCCAATTGTAAGCCTTTTTACCCAAAACAAGCATTTTAAGTTTTGGCAATCTCTCAAGTTTGGCAATAGACTCCTTCTGTAGGTGGGAATTATGTAAGGTTAGTTTCAACAGATTCGGCGGGAACTCATGTGGATCAGGTAGCTTCTTGATCTTTCCATTCAAAGACAACTTCTGCAGTTGGGTGCACTGAGACAGCTGCATAAAGATTGGAAATTCATCCTCTTCAGATTGAAGTGATAGTGACAGTGAATGAAGGTTGTGTAATCCTTGTATAGTAGAAAGAACAGAATTCACCATTTGTCCTGATAATCCATTTATCCCCAATTGCCTAAGATTGGTCATATTTGCTAAACCACCATCTGATATCCAGTTTCCAGCCTCAATATATGGTAGGCTTTGAAGATTGGTTAATGTATCCAACCGTAGATGCCCGCTATCTGGAGAATCAAATGGTGTATACAGAAGCAAATGTCTCAAGTTCACCAACTTCCAAATTACATTTGGTATTTTCTTAAGAAAACAACAATACCTTAAATCAAGTGTTTGTAGGTTAAGCAAATTTCCAATGGAAAGCGGAAGTTTCCCTTCGAGATTAGTCTTTCTCAATCCCAGATACCTTAATTGAATCAGTTCCCCTATAGTACTTGGCAAGCTAACTAACCGAACACCGTCTAATTCTAACACCCTAAGTAGCTTAAATTCGGTGTAGATGAAATTCAATTTCTTTTCTTGCATAAAACTCAAATGAATCCAAACTTTCTTCTCTATATCTGCATTATATTCTCTATTGAAGAACAACAGCGAACGCGAATAATCTGCAATATGTTTTAAGAAATCATACCGTTCATGGCAAGAATGTAGAGAATGCCGACGGGATTTAGTTAGCTGAGATGTTGATGATGAGCCTGCCATATCACCAAAATACTCCTCTTTTCCTTTGGTGACCGAAAGCTCTCTAAGAAGATCGTGGATTCGAATCGTCTTAACTCTCCCCAACGAACTCACCGTTCCAACTTGAATCATACACCTACCAATCAACTCGTTCAAGTACCTCTGAGCAACATCTTCGGCAGTTTCACCACCTTCTTGAGGCAAAAAACCTTCAGCGACCCATAGTTTAATCAATTTTTTTGTCTGAATGTTCATACCCTTTGGGAAAAGACCCAAATAAAGAAAACACGATTTCAACGGCGAAGGCAATTCATTATAGCTCAATGCTAAAATTCTTGTTATCTTCTCTTGATCTTCAAGCAAACCCCCTCTAATATTCTGCAACTCCCTAGCCCATTCCCCACTCGACTTCAACTTTCTAGACAACAAACCACCAACCACAACAACAGCAAGAGGCAAACCTTCACATTTCACCACAATCTCCTTGGCAAGATTCTCAAACTCGGATGGTATCACACTCGCACCAGGAAATGCTTTACTCCTAAGTAGCGCATAACTCTCATCATGATTCAACGGCCTTAACTGATGAGGATCACTATTCCCATCAGCATGTAAAGCAACCTCCAAAATCCTCGTCGTCAACAAAATCTTACTCCCTAATTTCCTCCTCGGAAAAGCATATTTAAGCCCATCCCAAACCTCCATCCCCCAAATATCATCAAGCACAACCAAATACCTTTTCTCCGCCAAAACATTATGAAGCTTATTCACCAACTCCTCCTCCGGCATCCTATCCATATCCTCCCTCGCAACACCATCAACACCTCTCAAAATCCCTTGCAAAACATCCTTCCTCCTATACTCCTCAGAAACATAAACCCAAGCTTTAATCTCAAAATGATTCGCAATTCTACTATCATTATACAATTTCTTCGCCAAAGTAGTTTTTCCTAAACCACCCATACCAACAATCGAAACAACATGTCTAGTCGAATCCAAACTAACCAACTGTCTAAAAATTGAACCAAAATCTTCTTTTACCTCAACAACATACTCTTCTTCAGCATAATAAGGTGATGGCTGTCTCCAATGTCTCAATCTCTCGTTGGCACTGCTACCATCACGGTCATCAGAGTTAGGGTTAGAACCAGGGTTTTTGACGACAACACCATACATTTCACGTCTATCAGAAACGCCTTTGATTTTTTTACCAATTCTTTCAATTCGGGAACTAAGTTTATAGAGATGAAAAGGAGTGAAGATTTTGTTATGAAAATGGGTTTGGATGGTGGAATTATAGATATGAGTTTCAATGATTTCTTCAGCTTCGAAAGCGACGTTACGAATCTCGGAAACCCACATACGAACACGTTCGTTGGATTGTTGTTTAGCATCGGCGTCTTTGAGGAAACATTGCATCCATGATAATTGGTTTTTGAGAGATTCGACTTGGTCGCGAACTGTGGCTATGTGAGAGATTGTTGAGGTTGTTTGTTCTAAGAGAAGTTCGGTTAGTTTTGTTACTACTGTTGATACTGCTACCTCTGCCATCGAAGGTTTGAGGTTGAGTCAATTGAGTTGGGTTGAACTTCTTCTTCAATAATGAAGGAAGGAAGACTCTGTTTCTTGTTTTGTTGTCTTTACTTTATTTGTGTCGGTTGATATTTTTCATTGTTTTTTCTGGTAGACAGCTAGTATTTTTCAACTTCATTCATGGAAGTCACGGTGGAGCACATGAGTTGACTCAATTTCACACTAATTTTTACTACTACTTCAGCTCATCTACTACCTCTCGTCTTTATTACCAAAAAAGAAAAAGAGAAAAAAACAACTTTTTAAATATTTTTAACTTTTTAAAAAGACAAATAGCATTAACGGCAAGTTTAAAAATCTTTTAAACACTAAATACGATCAAAACTGAAAAGAATTTTATAATAATAGAAGAGAGTAACATTTTTGGACGACCCGTCGATTTTAATCATAATGTGATATTATTGTGACAGCTCGTCGATTTTAATCATAATGCGACATTATTGTGACGATCTATCGATCAAAGTGAAGATTGAACGAAGTCACTTAACTCTAATATGATATCTCATAGCACTAAGACACTAGTTAGTATTGACATGTCGATCATAGTAAAGATTATAGTTGCACACATCAAAGGTCATGGCCATCAACCATCGAAAAAGATCATTATATGACTTCTCCCAATTTAACGTCTTATAAGTCGCGGGGCAGTTAACATAACATTTCGTGTCTACTTTCTTTTTTTGTACACGCCTAGCCTAGGTGTGGTTTCGGGTTTGGAGTCTCCCTAATTGATTTCGACATGTATTCTTTTATTTCTAACGGGATTGAAGCTAGGATTTGTACTTTCTTCAATATAAAAAACAATTCACTTTTTATGTTTATTGTTTCATGTAATAAGCATCAAAAGGAATAGTTTTTCAATCTAAATATCATTTTTACATTAAAATTTATTCTTACATTGAAATTTTTAACTCACTTTATGCATAAATGTATCAAATAAAAATCATCAAAAAATAAGCTCTAACAATCAACTTACTTTTATACCACCATTAAAAAAATGCTTTTATACCATTCTGTTTGATAATTTTAACTTTCTATCATCAACGGTTATCGACCTTCTATAAAGAGTTCAAAAAGTTTTGCAATGTTATGTCTCCGAGGCATATAAACATTGTATTAAAGAGGATATATTTTAGGCTAAAGTGCAACTTTGGCCCCCTATCTTTCAAAAAGTTGCGATTTTGGCCCCCTAAGTTTGAAAACTACAATTTTGGTCCCCTATGTTTTAGCCCCTTTGCATATTTGGTCCTTTTGGTCAATTTTGACCGGTCAACGCTCATGTGGCATGCCACATGGGTAATTATTAAATTAAAAATAAATAAAAAACCATTTTTTAATTAAATAAATGAAAAATCTAATTAAAAACATTTAAAAAATCAGGAAAATTGAAAAATTAATAAAAAAATTGAAAAAAAATTCTGAAAATATTAAAAAATTCTGGAAAAATTAATAAAAATATAAAAAAATTCTGGAAAATTGAAAATTAATAAAAATGAAAAAATATGGAAAAAATTTAAAAATTCTAGAAAAATAAAAAAAATCTGAAAAAATACGAAAAAAATTTAAAAATTCTCGAAAAATTAATAAAAATAAAAAATGAATAAAAAATAAAATAATCTAATAAAATGAAAAATAATGAAAAATTCTGAAAAAAATAAAAAAGATTAAAAAAATTTGGAAAAATGAAAAAATAATAAAAAAATTTCAAAATTTTCAAAAAAATTAAAAAGATTAATCATGTGTATTTATAAACCGAGCTTAGGTTTTTTCAGTGTATTTATCTCCAAAAAAAAATTCAGTGTATTTTTGTGTATTTATAAACCGAGAATAAGGGAAAAAAATATGTGTATTTATAAACCGAGCTTAGGTTTTTGTTTATTTTTCGAAATTTTGAAATTTTCATTAGTATTTTTTCCAGGAATTTTTGTGTATTTATACACTGAAAAAACCTAAGCTCGACATATATACTAATGAAAATTTCGAAATTTCGAAAAATACTAATGAAAATTCTAATTAAAATTCTAATTAAAATTTTAATGGAAATTTCGAAACTCTAATTAAAATTCTACTTAAAATTAGAAACGTGCCGAAATTCTAATTAAAATTTTTCATTAGTATTTTTCGAAATTTTCATTAAAAACATTTAAAAACATTCTGAAAATTGAAAAATTAATAAAAAAATTGAAAAAAAATTCTGAAAATATTAAAAAATTCTGGAAAAATTAATAAAAATATAAAAAAATTCTGGAAAATTGAAAATTAATAAAAATGAAAAAATATGGAAAAAATTTAAAAATTCTAGAAAAATAAAAAAAATCTGAAAAAATACGAAAAAAATTTAAAAATTCTCGAAAAATTAATAAAAATAAAAAATGAATAAAAAATAAAATAATCTAATAAAATGAAAAATAATGAAAAATTCTGAAAAAAATAAAAAAGATTAAAAAAATTTGGAAAAATGAAAAAATAATAAAAAAATTTCAAAATTTTCAAAAAAATTAAAAAGATTAATCATGTGTATTTATAAACCGAGCTTAGGTTTTTTCAGTGTATTTATCTCCAAAAAAAAATTCAGTGTATTTTTGTGTATTTATAAACCGAGAATAAGGGAAAAAAATATGTGTATTTATAAACCGAGCTTAGGTTTTTGTTTATTTTTCGAAATTTTGAAATTTTCATTAGTATTTTTTCCAGGAATTTTTGTGTATTTATACACTGAAAAAACCTAAGCTCGACATATATACTAATGAAAATTTCGAAATTTCGAAAAATACTAATGAAAATTCTAATTAAAATTCTAATTAAAATTTTAATGGAAATTTCGAAACTCTAATTAAAATTCTACTTAAAATTAGAAACGTGCCGAAATTCTAATTAAAATTTTTCATTAGTATTTTTCGAAATTTTCATTAGTATATATGTCGAGCTTAGGTTTTTTCAGTTTATAAATACACAAAAATTCCCGGAAAAAATACTAATGAAAATTTCAAAATTTCGAAAAATACACAAAAAACCTAAGCTCGGTTTATAAATACACATATTTTTTCCCTTATTCTCGGTTTATAAATACACAAAAATACACTGAAATTTTTTTGGAAATAAATACACTAAAAAAACCTAAGCTCGGTTTATAAATACACATGATTAATTTTTTTAATTTTTTCGAAAATTTTGAAATTTTTTAATATTTTTTTCAATTTTTTTATTAATTTTTCATTTTTCCAAAAATCTTTAATCTTTTTTATTTTTTTCAGAATTTTTCATTATTTTTCATTTTATTAGATTATTTTATTTTTTAATCATTTTTTATTTTTATTAATTTTTCGAGAATTTTTAAATTTTTTCAGATTTTTTTATTTTTCTAGAATTTTAAAATTTTTTTCCATATTTTTTCATTTTTATTAATTTTCAATTTTCCAGACTTTTTTTATATTTTTTTTATTAATTTTTCATTTTTCCAGAATATTTTAATATTTTCATAATTTTTTTATTAATTTTTCAATTTTCCTGATTTTATAAATGTTTTTAATTAGATTTTTTATTTAATTAAAAAATGATTTTTTATTTATTTTTAATTTAATAAATTACCCATGTGGCATGCCACATGGGCGTTGACCGGTCAAAATTGACCAAAAGGACTAAATATGCAAAGGGGCTAAAACATAGGGGACCAAAATTGTAGTTTTCAAACTTAGGGGGCCAAAATCGCAACTTTTTGAAAGATAGGGGGCCAAAGTTGCACTTTAGCCTATATTTTATTAATGAGAAAGGTTTATCGGCTCAACTTGTTGTTCGTTTGTCTTTAATTTATGTATAAATTATTTTCTATAATTAGAAAAAAGTTCAAAACAAAGTTTTTCCTTTTTGTTAAAAACAGAGTTTTGTCTTTAATTAGGAAAAAAAAACACTTTTATGACAAACTGTTTAGAGACACGCGTGGAAAACAATAAGGGTCTGGTAAACTTTACAAAATCAGTGTCGTGTCAAATTGGGAAAATATAAACATAACACAGAGAAACACACACGATCGAAAGAACAGAAGAATTGGGAAGATGTTACAGTGGAGCATGTTCATAACTCTCACGTTATTGACCGTTTTACCCTTTTTGTTTGAGAATGGAACCGAAGCTTCAAATTCAGTTTCCGCTTTTGTTCAAAACGCAATCTACTCCAACAGAATCACCATCTTCTCCAAATCCTATTGCCCGTACGTATATATAACTCTCTTCAATTTTCAATTATTATCACGTGTTAGGGTTTGTTCAATTTCATCACAATGTTTCTCTGATTTTCGTAGGTATTGTTTACGTGCTAAACGTGTTTTTGTTGAACTAAATGAGCAACCTTTTGTTGTTGAGCTTGATTTGCGAGGTATCTCTTAAATCATCACTCTGCTATATTTATGTTTTGTGTCGCCTTGTTTGATAAACAACTTAATTTGCAGCTTATAGTGTAAGTGTTTTTCATGATAGTTTAATTAATATGCTCTGTCGGTGTACAATATTTTACATCCGATGATTGTGTTGTCTCCTTAATTGATGAATATCACAACTTATGTGTTTTGATATTTCTAAGACATTATTAGATGTGTGTAAAATAATTGTACACCGACTGAGTATACTATTTGAATTCTTGTCCTGATACCCTCTTATGTATAGGTTATTTCTATAACAAAAGTTAAATTGTTTTCGCGTAAGCTATAGGCTGCTTTCATTTGCTCATAAAAAAAAAAAAAAAAAAACTGCTTTAATGGTCTGTCTTGGAGAGCTTGTGAAAATAAGCTGAAAACAGATTATGAGCACATGTCGTACGCTGTTTTCATAAGTGTTTATGTCAGGAAATAAGTTCAAATAAGCCAATCCAAATAGACAACTGTTATCATTATTCAAACTTATCTCACGCTCGTCGTAATTTTTTTGTGCTTGTTTAGATGATGGGTATCAAATTCAGGGTGTTCTTCTGGATTTGATTGGTAGAAGAACAGTCCCACAAGTGTTTGTCTATGGGAAGCATATTGGTGGATCAGATGGTTAGTTTTTGCTTCTTAGACTTTTGCTTTTCTGGGTTACTATTATCTAAGATTAAACTCTCAATTTAGTAGTCAAGTATCACACTCTTGATGAAAGTTTTAGATTTTTTTAGCCATAGATCACTAGATACAAATTATAGCATATCATCAATAACAAAGAAAGAACTAGAGATTGTGTACCTTTGAATTAGGTTGATGAGGATAACCGTAGACAACGCCGACAACTATGAGAGGGGTAACTACCCTCATTCCGTCTAGCTCTAGGTTTTCACCAATATTCAGAATAATTAACCGTCTAATGGGATGACGTTTAAATAGCTAAACGGCTGAGGGCAGGGACCTCTCATTGGGCTTATCTAAATGGTCCAACCCATCACGGTCCATTTAGTAACAAAAGCCCAATCACTCAAATTCATCATATAATTAGTGCTTAACACAATAGACCATAATTTATATTATGACATCAACTTATAATAATTGATTATTGTCAATCCATAATTGATTAATTAAATAATTAATCCAACAATCTCCCACTTGGATGACAATACTCAATTACTGAAAGAATAAAAATTCACTTGTCATAAAGAATTTAAAATTTAAAATTACATGCATGGTCAAAGCACTAATCATTCAAAAGAGAAGTAAGCTTTAATGCTGCAGAAATTGAATCCGATAGGGAAAACAAATCATACAGATCAAAGACTCACTTTTCTAACAAATGATGAATCTATAGTGACACGTTTGAATTAAAAAGAATATGTCACTAAAGAATAGCCCAAACATTTTAAAAATGCTATAACAAACTCCCACTAACCCAAAATAACATAGACTTGATCAAATCATTATGAGTTACAATACTCATATATATAAGTCTGTGGTTAATGGTTCTGCCAATGAGTTTTCAATTCCATAAAAGTCATATATCCACATAGGTATAAGAATAGTAATTACTTATAGGGATAGCCTATAAAGAGAGAGTAATTACATTTAGTCAAAGTCGATAAATGTTCTATGACATTCAATTAATCCAAGTTTTATAAAAAAAATGTGACTATGAAAATCCATAAAAGCAAAATAGGAAATTCAATAATCCCAAATTGGATTAACATAGACACGTAGTTTAAAGAAAAAAGATGTGGATTAATGTGGCCACTGAAATGTCAATAACAAAAGAACATTTATGATTATCTCAAATTATAAGTACCACAAGAACACAATATCATACTCGATAGGAGTATTGATATTATACATTGTACTTACTATTTATGACCTCAAAAAATGTGGAATGTTGGTAAAACAGAAGCACAATATATATTTGCATGCCAAGAAGTTATTGTGCATATTCCAACAAAATTGACTTAAGCATCCAATTTTGATGCTCATTGAGATCGATAGAATTTTAACATATATCTCAATATAATAGAATGAGACTAAAGTTTAATGTCTCTTAAACTATGCCATATTTTATAGTGTGCACAAGAGTATATGGCGATAACGAGAATAATATTGTGTACACATTTCTCTTGATCTCACATATATATAAACAAGAGTGAGATTTCTCATTTGAGCTCATAATATATAATGTTGTGTACACACTCCCACTGATCCCACATATATATAAACAAGAGTAAGTGGGATTCTCATTAGTGATCACTGATACAAAAAAATATTATAATAATGTAATATTCAACAGTGGGATACTTAATTACCAGTGCAAGATTATCAACATAAGTGGTTATATAATTTTAGCCAATAGAGTTTCATGAACTCAACCACATATTTTGCACATGAGCATAGCAGAATTATTAACACAAGTGGTAACTCAAGAATAATATGAAACCCCCATAAATACATATTTTATCAATAGCAGATATTATCAAGAATTGGGTTTCGTAGTTAACCACATATTCTGCATTTAGAATTAAGGAGAACGTAAATTTTCATTTAAGAATTTTATAACACAAAATCTCCTTTTTCACAATTAAAATTCCAAAGAATTTTATAAATATAGTAACCTCTATACGACAAATATGATGATTATATAAAAGGTTTATCATCATATGAGTGAGATAAGTCTCTATTATTATAAAATGGGATATGAGACTCTATTCACAATTTTAATAACTCACTCAAAACTCAAATGTTATAATTATACTTACACAAATTTGAGAAACAATTAGGTTACAAGCAGCGGAAATACACAAGACTTATATTTTATTATTATTGAGGATATAAGAGAAAATAGTCACAAGCTTCCATAAGTATTAAAGAATAGCAATAGCATAACTAATATCCTCAATATAAGTCTCTATTTCATATCTAAAATATGAAAACAAATATATATATTTGTTTATGAGATATAGTTAGTTGACATGTAGAATTTTTCTCACTTGTTGAAGAATGATAGTTAAACTATCTTACCCACAAAAGGATGATTATGTTAAGTAATGTCATACCGATAGGGTATGTCCATCACGTTACACAATACATAGCAATGATTCTCCCACTTGATAGAGAATAGACAATGATAGTTGAATTAAAAAGGTTTGAAAGATATTTTAAATAAAATATTCAACTATTTCTCTATCACAAAATGATATGTTAAGTAATGTCACACCGATAGGGTATGTCCGTCACTCACATAACAAAGGGATAGTAGCAATCCGATATATTTATATATACATATATATATATATATATATGTATGTATGTATGTATGTATATAAATCACATTTAGGTAGAAATTTAATTCAAAATGTAATAATATTGGATTGCAAAATTTATACAATTTTCTACATGTCTTTTAACAAAGTAACTTACTTATATTAATCTCATTCAAGGATCTTAACGATAATAAGTAAGAACTATATCATCACAATGTACCATTCTTATGTCTTACAAAATTTAAACATTGATAGAGTATTCTAATTATAATTGACATAAGTATAAACATTTCAGGTACATTGAATAATAACAATTATAACAACACACCGATAGGGTATGACTGTTACCAATATAATGTTAATCTATTTAACAAAATTTGCATAATTGTACCCACGATAGGTGAGATTACAATTATACAAATAAATAATGTTTATGCTTAAGAGAATATGATACAATAATATCATGCATAAACAATTATACTTAAATTTACTCAACTTCGGTCATATTCAAAAGATAGAAAAATGTGCTTAACAATATTTTAAATTAGCACATCATAAATATGACTTTAGAATTTCTTTTATATGAAGTAGTATAATAACAAAAGTTGTTATTTGGAATAGAAGTGTGTCAAATAGTTTTCTAATTTATCCAGAAAAGAACTCTTAGAATAAAATTTTCAATACTCCCACTATAAATTAGAAAGAACATAAATACAAAATGGAGCATTATAGTAAGAAAATAGTATATAACAACAGAGTTCTGTTTAGAATATTCTGAAAAAGGATTTCACTTCTATATAGGATATCATAATTGCTCAACAAAAGAGAAGAAAGACTAAGTTTCTTCATATATGCAATAATAAGCAATAAGTCACAAGAGGATAAAATAATTAAATCACAACATACCTCGGAGAGTGTGACATTCATCCTTATACTTAGAGTCAATGACTGTTGATGACTTAACGAGAATATCTTATAATATAGTCATCTCAAAAATATTCATCAATAGAGAATAAGCAATTATAAATAAGCATATGTGAGACTCTAATTATAAATCAATATGATTTATATAAGAATTCAGATGTAAGGATGATACATATTTCAAAAATTGCATCCATTTTTAATAAGTTGTTTTGATAATAGTTAACAGATAAACAACAAGGAGGCTTACAAATTTTAATTCATCATTAGAATTTTAGCATAAAAAAAATGTAACCACGCCTCATTCATAGTTCAACATAATTGTGATCCAAATATTTAATTGCGACAAGACACATAATTAGATAGTTAATGGTGTTTGTCACAAAATTTAGAGTAATAAATTAAGGGTCTAGATTAGAGAGTATAGCAGAACACATAATGTATATTAAAGAGAAATATGTCAATTTTAGATTCAATTAATATAAATGACATATATAATATACAACTTACTATACTCCTTTTGAAAACAAAATATTATCAAGACCCTTTAAATCAATTTGTGACAAGAATCAGGCATAAGTGTCTAAGTTCAAATATGTCGCCAAAAGAATGATCAATTAGTGAACTTTGGATTTTTATGCTAAGACAATATGAATTAAAGAATATATTAAATTCAATATATTTGGCATTAGAATTAATAAAATTGAACCTTCTAAA
Organism: Medicago sativa; assembly: GCF_051527215.1. Taxonomy (NCBI): domain Eukaryota; kingdom Viridiplantae; phylum Streptophyta; class Magnoliopsida; order Fabales; family Fabaceae; genus Medicago; species Medicago sativa. The sequence continues at coordinate 11,649,833 of NC_140753.1, forward strand.
AATTCACAATAGTTTAAGCTCAAATATTGAGAATACATGATTTGAAATAAATTATTCTCAATTTAATTGATATCTAATCCTTACAAGATTTGACAAAATTTTGAAATTCATGCATCAAAAATACAATATCAACAATTCTCAAAATATATTAGTTTATACAAGATATTTGAGACAAGAATATAAGACTGAGTCTAAAGATTCTTCACAATACTAACACTTTAAAAGAATAATTTACATAAATGTTATATTTTAGACTCAAATCTAAAGAATGCATGATTTAAAAGAACATATGATTCTCATATCAATTTACATAAAAAAAATTAGAGATTTCAAAAGTAATTTAAATCCCAAATTTTAAGGGTATAAAACAAATCAAATCTTCTGAATATTTTGGGCACAAGATAAATTATATTTATATCCCAAAATAATATAATATAATATTTACTAGTTAATTAGGGATGTAAAATTCCTCATTGACACATCAATCTCAAGTTTGAGGGGGTAAAATTTCTCATAAATGTCAATCAAGAGTAAGGAATATTCATGTAATTTTCACACAACAAAAAATGTGAGAATATAATTTACTTATCGCCAAATAATATCATATAAAATATCCACATGCATCAAACTATTCCAAATTTATACCAAAACAATCAAAAATTATAATAATAATTATTTGGCATAAAATATAAAATAAAAAAAACAGAATTTATAGAAAGCATACGCGCGTGCCAGACGCGCACGTAATCTGTCGATTTTTATTTTTTTTCGTGCTCGCGTGCTGTTCACGCGCAGGGCATCTTCTTGCCCGGACACCTAAAAAAACGGGTTGAAACGACCCGCGACAGATCCGATTCGATATTGCTCATTGGTGGACGAAATTGAATGATTCAAGTGGCGTTGAAATCGCGATTGAGCGAAAGAGGGAAGCCACATATCAATTTTGTGAATTATCAACTCAATCAGAGATTAAAAAAATTAGGGTTCTTGGCAAAAACCGAATATAAATCATTGATTTCTTCTAGAATAATACCCAGCGATCTACTTTGTTTTTCACAGGGAACACGACCGCATTCGGGAGAAATTTCAGAGGATTGGAATTATAGGGTTGGTAGCAAATCGATAAACAATCTCATGTGTTTTTATTGCAATTTAGTGACAAAACAAAGCCACAAACCAAGTGGTAAATAAACAGTATTACAATCGTACAAGGACAATTGCAATTGTATGTTGATTCATTCATTAAGATTAATCGATAATAATATCAACATACAATAATTTACGAGCAATAAACAATTAGGATGAATCATATATTAATACAATAATAGTAATAGAGTGATTCAATAGTATATGATTCACAAAAAGAAATAGCCATAACATGTATCTATTTGGCTCTGATACCAATTGATGAAAGTTTTAGATTTTTTTAGCCATAGATCACTAGATACAAATTATAGCATATCATCAATAACAAAGAAAGAACTAGAGATTGTGTACCTTTGAATTAGGTTGATGAGGATAACCGTAGACAACGCCGACAACTATGAGAGGGGTAACTACCCTCATTCCGTCTAGCTCTAGGTTTTCACCAATATTCAGAATAATTAACCGTCTAATGGGATGACGTTTAAATAGCTAAACGGCTGAGGGCAGGGACCTCTCATTGGGCTTATCTAAATGGTCCAACCCATCACGGTCCATTTAGTAACAAAAGCCCAATCACTCAAATTCATCATATAATTAGTGCTTAACACAATAGACCATAATTTATATTATGACATCAACTTATAATAATTGATTATTGTCAATCCATAATTGATTAATTAAATAATTAATCCAACAACTCTTTCATACTTAGTCCTTGTTTGTATAAACAACTTAATTTGTAGCTTTTAGTATAAGTTCTTATCATGATAAGCGCTTATGTATAAGCTATTTCTATAACAACAACAAAAAAGTTGCATTCTTTTCGTATAATCTATAAGCTGTTTTCATAAGCTATCTTGTATAGCAAATGAAAATAAGCTGAAAACAACTTATAAACAATGTCATAAGCTATTTTCATATATTCTCTCAAACAGACTCACAAAACTTATGTTAATAGATAAGCTCAAATAAGTCAGTTCAAACAAGCCTTTAGTTCTTAAACTATATGAAAATAACGAGGAATTTGGATCCCTCTCTCAAACATGCATCCCTCTATATCCAAAAATATAAGGGTGAGAGAAGATAGGGACTTAATTGATAGAATTTTTTTATGAGAGGATCTAAATCCGAAAATAATAAATATTCCCTTGAGTATGTGAAAATTTGTCCTGTTAATCCCTAGCATCTTAAGTACTAATGAGACAAGGGGCTACTTACTTTTTTTTTTCCATATACTTTAAAAGCTAAATAGAGGAGATAATGATAATGAAGGGATTAAATTGAAGGTTTAGTGTATTGCTATTATCTATATGTCATTATAAAAGGTTAAGGTCCCTCTTTGTGTTTCTCTATCCATTCTTACAAAGTTTGCTCATTTTCTAATTTAGATCTCAGTGCTGCAGTCCAGAGTGGTGAATTGCAGAAACTTCTCAAATCAAGTTGATTGTATGCTTGAGACTGAGGAGCACTAGCATCTATAATTTGTATGAATGTGGGGAACCCGCATTTTCATGTATATCGAAGGTTTCAAGCTTCTAGCGGCAAAATACTTTTTCATGTTTTTTAGGTATTTACTAGGTGATAAACATGTACTTTTAGCTTGTCTGGTTCTGTTTAGAATCTGTTAGAGTTCATGTTTTCATTTTGTTCTATAGGAAAGTACGATCATGAGCAGTGGAGCTCTAATTGTTGGAATTGATTTCGTTGTCATTGTTAATTGGTATAAAATTGTAGTTTTCAATAATCTGGCTCTTTGATCTTGCAAATATTTTAGAAAGATGCTAGTTTCTGTTGTGAAGCTTGAATGTGAGTTCAGCAATATTTCTCTCCAGAGTATTGTTTCATTGAATCTATCTCAAGTAATGGCTTGAGAATCAAAGAAGTAAAACTACAGGCCTACAAAGAACCAATGTCAAATTGTCTTGTCTTGTAAACTATTACCATTGAATAGAATAGTTCTGTTTTTGTACCAAACAAAATGGCTTTGTACCATAAAAAATAAATACAATAGTTCTGTTTTGAGTAATCTAATAAATTAGGAATTTACTAGTGCTTAATGTAATCATATATAACAGAATAACAAGACACGTTATATTGACAACTAAAATCTAAATCTGTATGTAGGTGTTCCCTGTATGACAACATCTATGTTGTGGGTGATCTGAATCTCTGTATCTCAAGACAATTAAACTGAAAACTGAGATACATATGCAATGAAAATTTTAAAAAATAATTGTGTAACTGTTTTCTGGACAACTTTGGTGGCATAGAACCAAAAGCATGTTACTGCCTCTTCTCAGATTTGTATGAGAAGGAACCTGAAATTGAAGCAGGAATGTTGTATCCATTATCAGGAAGAAGCTACAGATTTAGGCCGCCAAGTTCCTTTCTTTGCAGAGAGCAAACCTTCTTGTTCTTTGGAGTAGGTTATTTCCCAATGTAGAGATTTTAACAAGGTTTCCACTTCGCTGATGGTGCTAGATTCATCGCGAACAACAAACATCCCTCCCGGTCTCATCATTCTATCCACCTCCACAATAACAGGATTAAGCTTGCACCTGGAGAGCCAAAACAACATAATTGAATCAATATGGTGCAATTTCTCTAGAATGGTGGTGTAAAAAATGCTTCCATTCATACCTCTCTTTTATCTTTGAGAAAAGTTTATCTGCATGAAGTAGATCATAAGTTCGTGGATATGTGCTGAATGATTCACACCAGTCATGGTATATCCCAAAAAGACCCCTCTCATAGATTATTGGTAGTGTGTCAGGAGCATCTATGTTCACTATATTGAACACCCAAATTGGAAGTTCCCTCAGTGCTGCTGCAAATCTACACCCACATGACTATATGTTAAAACTAATTATCACATAGTATCAAATTAAAAATGTTTAGTAGTTTTACTCTAGGGTGAATCAATACCCTCCATAGACAGCTCTCATGTCCATGGCGTTTCTCACGTTAGACCAAGTTACACCAATGTTGCTCAACTCGTCCACGGCGTTCTTCCAACGTTCAGTGTCTTCTACAAAATCTTTGGGAGCTGGTTTTCCATAGATCCCCACCTGTGAGTTGTTTAACCAATACGGGGCTTTGTGCAGCCGTTTAGGCCAAACTTCAGGCCATCTGGCTCCTCTGTCAGCCTTGTTAACAGGCACCTTGTGCATGCATGCCTGCAGAGGTACATACCTGTAACATAATAGTACATTTTGCAATTTTGCCAACCCAGATTAGAATTTTTAAGTATTGGTCTATATTTTACTGATCAAATCAACTAAATTTTTTTCCCACATAGCAGTAACAGAGATTTACCAGGCAGCATTTGGATCATCATCATCCTTGCATAGTGGAGGTTGGCTTTTCTCTCTTCGCTCGTAACAGTCGTTGGAAGTAGGTTTGCGGTAAATGGCGACACCAACATGGTTCAGTTTATCCTTATTGATAGTCACAAGCTCCCAACACATGGCCTTAGTTAGTGAGGTCATTTCTAGAAGGAAGCACATCAAAATTGTGGAGTTATTATCTTCTTAATAACATATAGACTATAGAGATATGATATGTGGTCCTACCCTTCCATATCTCGACATCTTCTTCAAGCTTTTGGTATACAGGAGTAGCAGACCAAGCAAAATAACCACCTGGTCGCAAAACCCGATTCAATTCCAATAGCAGCTTGCCACCTAAAAACAAAGTTTCATATTCCTCATTAACCATGCTCAACCAAATGAAAAATCTAGCCCAGCATAAACATTAGTGATACCAACCTTCTTCATGCCAAGGTACTCGACAACGTGCACAATGAATAAGATCAAAAACGCCGTTCGGGAATGGAAGCCTTTGAGAACCCATGACAGCAGATATGGCAGGAATGCCTCTCTCAAGGGCAAATTGAACTTGTGCTTCATGCTCGTCTTTCGGTGCTAAAGACATTGCAACAACATCTCTATCGAATAGGTAACCGCCAAAACTTCCAACCCCACACCCAACATCCAAAATCACCCTGGTGCGCTTTCCCCATGCAATATCAGGTTCAGCCTGCAATGTTAGAAAATAGAAATTATGATTAGCAAGATATAAATTTACTTTCTGGTCTATGCATCACTTCTAATTATTAAGTACTAAAAAATGGGTTAGTTTAGAAATTAAATTTGCAACTACCTGTTGGAGAAAATCAATGTAGTGTAGAGCTCCATGAATGAATTGAGTGCCACCTCCTGGGAATGTCAAGAATTCACCTGACACCTTCACCCAATTCTGATGTCCCTTAACCTCGGCCAACGACGTGTGCGGTACGTTGTGGTACCATACCTATTTTCATACACAATAACAATGTTTCCAATTTTGAAAATAACATTATCAAAGTCTCCATAAATGTATTAGATATACCTTTGAATCAAAATTACCTTATCTCTACTGTTGGGCCATTTGATGGATGTTTTGTAACCTTTAGGAAGTGGCACAAGGCAAGTAGGTCCCTCCTCAGGACAGTGTCTCTCTCTATGTTCAAAGTGTTTTGTGGAACGTAACTTTTTAATGGCTTTTTCATTGTCCAAACAAGGAATATAATCAGCACCTGCAGTAACATTGCACAAATACCACTTGTTGTCTTGCAGTTTCTTCTCATTTCCGCCTGATTCATCACCTTTCTGTCTCTTCTTTTCGTTTTTCGACTGATCAGCTTGTGTTGACCACGACTTCTTTGACTTCCCTCCTTTCTTCTCTTCTTTTGGCTTCACTGTTTCCTCACCTTCATTTTTCTCTGATGCTGTCTTAGAGAGTTTAGAGTTTTGTTGCTCTTCAATCTCGCCTTTGTCTTCTCTCAATTGTTCTTTATTTGCTTCATCTTCATCATTTTTAGACCCTTGTGTGTCGAAAGTTGGAACATCTTGTTGTTGTCCCGTGCTTTGTTCTTGGTTTTCAGCTGCATTTACGTCATTAGATTCTGTAACATCTTGAGATTTGGTATTATCTTGTTCTTCCTTTTTGTTTTCTCCGGAGCTTTCAATGTTACTTTGTTGGACTTTCTCAGACTCGGAAACTTTCCCATCATTGTCTGAACTAGATTCTCGTATTGCTGAAACTTGTTCTTTTTGTGTTAACGAGCTTTCCTCTGATATCTGAGAGTCACTAACAACACTTTGTGGTTTATTTTGATCGTTGTTTAAGTTTTTGTCATCAGATTTGATTGCATCGTCGGGTAGATGACCAGGATTATCTCCATAGACAGCCGTGGGAGTTTCCTTTTGTTCTTCGGTTTTAGGGACAACGGTGGTGGTTTCTACCAATTCTTCTGTGTTTTTAGTGTTGGTTTGCCGTGAATCATCGGAGGTAGAGAAATCGTTGTTCGTGTTATCGGATGTATCAATGGCCGTTCGGGTGCTGGTCATCTCTTCCACGTTTTGTGTTTTCGACGAAAACATGGAGTTGGAGGAATTCGAGTTTAGCATCCATACACCAAAAACACATAGTGCTATAAATCCTAATGTTACCAAGGTTGATACATATGATGGTGATGATGATCTCCTACTATTACGAGTCTTAAACAATGCCATAAGAGTTTGTATTCAGAGGCTAACTAATAATAAAAATGTGTCAAAATTTGTTAATGATGTCGATGCATGTGAAACTGCATAGACAAACACAGAAAGTATGTTTGTGTGGGAAAGGTTTGTGTTTGAGTGAGAAGTTTGTGGAGAGAGGTGAGGAGAGAAGATGGTAAGAAAAGATTGGGAAACATTCTCAAGTTGGAAGTTGGAATGTCTTGATGATCCAAAATAGTAGGAGTAGGGAATTTGTTAGAGAAAAATAAGGTTACTATGTTGGGGACTTGACGAAACCAAGAAATTACGTGAGATTTTCCTTTTTTCTTACTCTATAACCTTTGTTTTAGGAGTGATGTTTTTTATTAAGAAAAATCTAATTAAATGGGAGCTTTAAAATATTTTTTCAGTAAAAAAATACTGATTTCTTTTTCCTAACAATGCAATTGAAAGGAATGGAAAAAAAAATTGACATCGTATAAAATTGAATGTGATCGTTAATAGGAATGGAAAAAATGAGTTGGACCCATTGTGTCTGTCTGTTTAACTCATTTCTTTTTGGCGGGGAGAGTTACAATTTTTAACACGTCAATACTAGGGGTGGTGACGAGTCGGATTGGTCCATATTATCAAAAAAAAATTACTTTTAATATTCAAGTCACAATCCATTTTCTTATTTTCTCCTATATTTGGCTCAAGTAAAGAGATAATAGTTATTTAATTTATCTTAAAAAAATAGTTATTTATTTAATCACTTTAGTTTTGTGAATTTAGCCTAATGTTTCTAAATATCAATTGGTGAATTTGTCAGCTTTTTATTTTGGTTGTCTTCTTGGCTTATTTTAGATTTTTAGAAGGTGGATCACAGATGATTTTAGCCTAACGTGAGATTTTAGATAAAATGATGAGAGAAAATAATATGAACCTTGAGGGTTTGTTTGATGGTTAGGATAGGAAAATAGGGTATCATATATTTTTCATATCCGGTTTAAATTTCATGTTTAGTGTATCAAAGAGATATGATAAAATAAAACATTTTTCTATTTTATCCTGACTTACATTTGTAATTTTTATCCTGAGTATATGTTGAGTTAGAAACTATCTTAATGAGATTAAAAATTCATTCTATATTTATTACCATCATATTATGCCGTTTTTATGTTGTCATTCTTTACTTATTTATAATTAATTACATGTCGTTTTTAAAATATTTAATTAATAACGAGAGTAATTTTCTCATTTAATTATGATAAAATAATAATATATTATTTGTTATCATATTCGTATCAAACACATGATAAGATTAAACCGGTCTCTACGTAATAATGTTCGGTGGTTTATCAACTGATTAGGATCAAGACTAATTCCATCACTAAATAATTTAGTTATCATTTTTCTTGATCCAGTGAGTGGTTTTTCAGTCTTTTTACGTCTATCGTTTACAATGTATTAATGAAACGTAATTTTATAAAAAAATAGTCATTCAATTTTTTTTAAATGCCCAAAGGAATGAGATATATTAAAACTCTATCTAATAATGACAATGATATTTTAATAGATGGCACAAGGAGAACATAAAATAGAGAGGGAAATTACAATGAGAGTCTAGTATGAATCAACAACAAACCACTTTAGGGAAAGAAAAAAAAACACTTCATAGACAAAAGAAAACCCAATAGGCTAGTGGGAAAAATCAATGTATCCTAAACATTTCAAAAAGGATTTGTGTAGGTGTGTGCAGATCGGATATTTTGACGGACCAAACTATATCCATATATAAATCAATTACTTATATGAATTTGGATTTATAAAGATGATTGTATACCAAAGGTTAAAATCAGGTTAAAATCAAAACCAAATTCTTTCACCTTCATTTTTAGCCACCACCGAACATGAATTTTAACTTGATCACTAACAAAATCAATATTAATGTCCTTGTTGCCGGAAAAAAAATATCGTTGTGAGCCTTCCAAATCATCTAAACAATAGCTAACCAAATGAGTTGAAAACAACCCTTGGTATCAAAGCACGAACATATAGCTCACATAATTGTTGAACATGGGTAGTATGTTCGTTAGATGATGCACAAGAGATACCCAACTAATGCAAGATGGAGTGCCAAACTTTTGAAAAATGGCACATTCGAAAATAAATAAATAAATATGCGATAAAGTTTCTTCAAGACCACATTCATTAATGCATAAACACAAACCATGAGAAATAATGCAAGTTATCCTTTGTTGGAAGATGGTTATCGCCAAACAAAAAGACACCTTCATCGAAATCGAATTACTCCAAATAATATCAAGATTTTGCAGGCACTCAAGAATAGAACCTTCCCTTTGAGATAGGAGTTTGTAAGCTCATTTGACTGTGTATTTGTCATTAAGTTTAATCTTCCAAGACCATTTGTCAATAACATTAGACTGCGAAAAAACATTATCTAGTAATAAAATGCAGAGGAATGATAAGTAGACACAAAATTTTAGACACAAATACCAACACCATGGGCAGTTTTGTTATTTCAACCTTTAAGTCAAGGTCAGTTTTGTAAAACCACTACACACCCTTTTCTTTTCCTCTACCCGTGCAAGTTCTCTCTTCTGTTTCTCTCTAAACTGAACCACCACCACCATCTTCATACCACCTCCTTCCTCCCACTACCACTGTCACCATCCTCCGACCTCCATCCAACACCACACCCGTCCACTCTCTCTCTCTCTCTCTCTCTCTCTCTCTGAAGTCTCGCCGCTCTCCATATCTCCCACCATTTTCCTCCCCACCACCACATCCTCCCACCGTCAGAACCACACCTCGTCCTCACAACCACCATCACCCTCCATCATTACCATCGACAACCACCTTCACATGTCGTTCAGATCTGGATGTTCCGCCGGCTAAGTATGGTTGTGTGACAGAGAGAGAGAGAGAGAGAGAGAGAGAGAGAGAGAGATCAAAGGTTGAAGAAAAGAGAGAGTGAGTGAGGGTTGCAGTACAGGGGGAAAGAAAAATAAAATAACAAAAAAAAAATCGTATAATATACGGTGATGTCGATGCCGTGTTAAAAAATTTGTGTCTGTTTATCATTTCTGTAAAATGCATTCATGTTGCAAATCCTCTTTCCAAGCAAACAAAGGTCTCCTCCAACGTCACACATTCCCATCAACAAAAGACCATCCCCTCATATGCATCTCCGCTACATTAACATTAGGATCAACTATATCCCTAAAGTGTTTATGATATTGATCCTTAAGTGGGCCCCATCCATTGAAGGATCATCCCAAAATTAAGTTTTCTCCCCGTCACCCAACACTCTAACTAAATGCTTATCAAACTAGTTTAAAAACCCAAAACCAAAACCTTCTCGAATGGATTGTAAATCCTTCCACCAAGTCGAATCCCATACTTATGAGCCAACACCTTTAACAATAAACCATCCTCCTCCGACTTTAATCTCTAATAGAGCTGTCAAATGGACTGGTCTGGTCTAATCTAGTTCGAAAAGCCCTACTACATGCTAAACCGGCCTTATCTTTTTAATTAAAGCTAAATTTTATCCCTATAAATCCAATAAATCTTACGAAACTCACAATCACCCGGCATACTACAAAGATCGGTTTGTTTTCCAATGTGTCATTATTTTCTTACAAGATAAATGTGTTGTTTTTTGCTGGGGATAAAAAAAATATGGACCATTTTTTTATCGTGGAACAGAGGAAATGATATTTATAGGAAGTGGGTAAAATGGTCTCGAATAAAAGGATGGAAAGAGTAAAAAATACACAAAAGTTTGTTGGAGAATGAAAATAAAATAGGTAAAGAATAGAAGTACGATCAGGACGTGGTGGCGCTGTGTTCCCTCCATCGCCACATATTCTTGGAGGCCACATGATTAATTCCATGGAAATTCGATCAAGTTACCTCTTTTTCAACGTCCCAAATCTCTCTACCTCAATAAAATAATGACACAGAATTGATTTGTTCATCGTTTAATTTCATCTATCCACAATTACAAACATACATGTGCTTAAAGTATAAGTTTAAGAGTATGAGTAAATTATTGGATATATTAGTATTAATTTTTGGGTTAAATATGTTTTTCGTCTCTATAAATCAAATTTTCGTTTTAGTCCCGCTAAAATTTTCCTTCAACTTTTAGTCCCTATAAAATTTTCAATCACTACTTTTGGTCCTAATTTTAAGTTAATTTTAGTATTTTTTTAATGAAATTGTGCAGAAATGTGTAGAATATTGTAAAAATATTTCCAAAAACAAATTAGAATTTTTTAAAAAAACATAAATTTAATATGAATTTTTAACCATAAAAAATATAAAAATTCATAATATAAAAATTCATATTAAATCCATGTTTTGTTAAAAAATTCTAAATTTTTTTGGGAGAGATTCTTATAATATTATGAATTTCTCTGCAAAATTTTATTCAAAAATATGGATTCTACATATGAATTTACTTTAAAGGAGTGACCAAAAGTGAAGATGGAAAATTTTTGAGGAACTAAAGGTTGAAGGAAAATTTTAGAGGGACTAAAACGAATAATTGAGATATTTATAGGGACCAAAAATATATTTAACCCTTATTTTTTAGGGTATTGTTAATGAGTGTCTCAGAACACTTTTAAGGATTTTAAAATAATAAATTATTTCATAAAAAAGTTAAATATTAGAATTTCTAATGCATTGATTACACAAATATTTTTTTAAAAAAAAATGTTATTTCAAGGTATTAAAAAGTGTCATAAAGGCACTCGTTGACATTTTCTTTTTTTAAAATATCTTTATAGTAGTACTCCCTCCATTTTAAAATGTAAACAAAAATTGGTCAATGAAACTTAATGTATTTGGTTTAAAATTTGTATCAGATACATCAACTTATGTTGACCTATTTTTGCTTACATTTTGAGACGGATGAAGTACTCTATATGTTCCTTATTACAAGACCTACAACTTTTACAGGTGTCAGACAATAGTGTTTTCTTTCTCACGTGTTAAGAAACCTAACGTGAAAATTTTATCTTAAAAATCATGCAAATTTATTTTTACTCCCTCCGTTTCATATTTGAGTTTAACACAAATATTAAGGAAATGATTATTAGTGTTGATTTCAAGAGTAAAATATGAGTCATTTACTAAAACATCATTATTAATTATAGTTAATGGAGTAGTTATAAATGACGGAAATGCAATAAATAGGGGTATGTTAGTGGAAAAATAATAATAAATATGGTATTAGTATTATAAAAATGATAAATAAATTAAAGAAAAAAAGTAAAAATGACACATATTTCGAGACAGAGGAGTATAAAAGTTACATATTAATTTGTTAATAAATACTTTTTATTTTATACTATCACCTTCGTCCGTATATATAAGATCTTTTTGCCAAAATCTCGAGAATTAAGAAAGTTGATATTTGTATTAAAGTTGTTTGTAATCATTATTGTTTTTACAATTTTATCCTTTAAGAGAAAGAGTTAGTTATGTTTTCAACATGTTATTTATTGTTGATTGAAGAAAAAAAATGTATGATAAACAGGGGCATGCAAGTAAAGAAATAATTAATGTAGTTGGAAATAGCAAATGGATCTTATAAAAAGAGACAAAAAAAATAATCTCAAAATGGTCTTATAATTAGGGACAGAGGTAGTAGAAGGCAAACAGACAACAAGCTGCGCCGCTAGGCCTTTTTGGATGGCAAAATCAATCCTCGCAAATACAACATTCTTAGACCTAGAAGACATTACATTGATATGCATGACCCTTTAAACTCTACATAGAAGGTCAACAACCTCTGGTGCAAGGAAGTCGAGAGTGTCAAAAGCAAATGGTATAAAAGCATGTAGATTGTCACAACACATTTTCTCATTTTTGGCCATTTTGCTTGACGCAACGTTTAGGGATGCATGTCCTACTGTAAAAGTCCCGACCCTTAATCCCACAAATGGTGAAACCCTAAGCAAGTCATGTTTTCCTCCTACTCATCCATACACGATAATATCTGCAAGCCTAATTAAGTATCAATCTTCTATCTAGTGGGTCAGTGAGGAAGTTTACATGTGCATCTTTCTTCGCTAATACTCACGCCCGTCTGAATATAGCAAAAATGACATCTCTAACAAAGTCATATATTTACTTAAAGCCGGAAAACTCTTTACAACGAACGACATGCTCCCTAAAAGTATACAAATAATGTTGATTAGTTTTACTTTAAAGATAATATATTTTTGTAAGAGTAAACCACGAAATTTGTCCATATCTTTGTAATTCACTTTAAAATCAAATTGATGGTTTTCTATTTTCTTAATTTCAAAATTTTGAGAAATTATAGCGACAAAACTAGAGATCAAAATCACTAAAAATTAAAGAGACAAGGAGTCACGAAAAGTAGCGGGTTTTCCGGTAGAAAAGGACGAAGGAACATAAAGTCATATCTTTACACACGTGGAACAATCTCAACCATATAATAAACTCTCAAAACCCTACCCACCGTTAGATGAAATGAATAACATCCATTCCATTAGAATGTTACACTGTGAGTGAGATTGGTTTGGAAGATCGATGTTGCCAACAATAACCACAGAACAGAAAAAACTTAAAGACACAAAAGAAGCAAAGTGCTCAGAACTCAAAAAAGCTCTTAAAATTAAACACACTCTCTCTCAGAACAGAAGAATAATGAAAGCTCTTAAATTAGAGTGAGACAGAGAAGTGGGCGTGGCGGCGTTTGCAGTTCTGTTCTGTGCTTCTTTGTTTCTTGTCTGTCTTCAACACACAAACATAAACGAGTTCAATGCGTGATTTATCACTATGTTCCTCAACCAACTAACCAAACCTTCAATTCTTTACCCTAGTAGTTATTAATGTAAGTGTAACAAATATATAGAGAGAGAGAAAAAAAAATATTTACACTCACGTACGTACACAAAAACCATATTTCAAAGTGAATTTGTGGTTAAATTTGATTGGTTGTTATTTATTTATCTAAACAAAATAAGTATACATATATATAGATCGAGGTTTTTTTTTTCTTGATATGGATTTTCGTTCAGGGTTTGGAATAGTAGTAGTATGGCTGGTTTATTTTCATTAGGAAGAACTGAAGAAGAAAACCAACAGAATAATAATAATCCAACAACAGAATTCTGGTATAATAAGAATGATGATTCTGTTGTTTCTAATTCATACCGTGGTTTTGAGATTTGGAACCAACATCAACAACACTTGTTTTCTTTACAACAACCTCAGCAGCAGCAACAAGATCTTTACTCCTCTGGTGTTGTGTTAGGAGTGGGACCTACTAGGGTTTGTTCTTCTGATGAGAATAGATCTACTGTGTTTGTGGGAAGTGGAAGTGGAAGTGGAGGTATAAGTTGTCAAGATTGTGGGAATCAAGCTAAGAAAGATTGTCCTCATATGAGATGTAGAACTTGTTGTAAGAGTAGAGGTTTTGATTGTCAAACTCATGTTAAGAGTACTTGGGTTCCTGCTGCTAGAAGAAGAGAAAGACAACAACAACAACTTTCTGCTCCTAAATCATCTCAACAACATGGAGAGAGAGATCTTAACAATAACAATTCCTCTTTAGCTTGCACTCGTTTACCTACAAACCCTTCACTCACTCTCCCTTCAGCAGGTATATTATATATGTTCATTTTGTTTCTATTATTGTGTTGTCACTTTTGATCTATATGACTATATGCATATTTTCATGTGCTAAGCATATAGTATTACTGAAACTTCTGAAAAAGATAAGTGAAGGTACCGAGAAAGTTTTGGAAGAGAATATAGATTGCGTGTGTAAAACAAAATTTCTGTTAGTCTTTTTCTTTTCCAAAACAGTGTTGTTCTGACGAATGAATGGGATCAATAACAGGGAAGAAGCTGTTACTGTTAGTTTCTGTAGTACTACTGTTCTCTTTCTTTTCCAACAACACTCACTCTTCCACAAACCAACAACACTACTTTCACCTTTTCTTTGTTCATATATGTCATATCTTATCATGTCTGAGTATGATGCGTTCTCAGAAATAATTACCATCAGATACCTGAGTTATTCAATGAACTTAAAAAAAGATTTCGGAACGATTATGTACATATGTAATGTTCCTTTCTATAAAGCTGTGTTATAATTTCATGTTGTTTTTGTTAACTCTATATACATGTGTACCTAACTAATAGTTTGTTTGTTTTTTGTTCAAAATATATTAATTATCATAAAAAAAAGGGTTATTGGATGAGATGAATTTTCCAGCAGTGGTGAATTCTCCAGCAGAGTTCAGGTGCGTGAGAGTTAGCTCAGTTGATGAGAACGAAGAGGAGTATGCATATTCAACAGCTGTAAACATTGGAGGGCATGTTTTTAGAGGAATTTTGTATGATTATGGTCCAGATCATGGGAATAATAGTTACAATATGGCTACCGGAAACGCCTCTAATTCTAGTGGTACACTCCTTGAAGGGGTGGCTCAGCCCTTAAACCTTATCTCTTCTGTCCCTGATGCTACTGCTGTTGGGGAAATTGTTGATCCTTCTTCTTTGTATCCAGCTCCACTTAATTCCTTCATGCCTTCTAGTGGTACGCAATTCTTCCCCCACCCAAGATCTTGATTCATCATTCAGAGCCTTAACAAATTAGGAAAAAAAAACAAAAACATATTTTAGTTTTTTGTATTTTATCATTTAATTTACTGTATCCCTTTATTATTATTATTATTATTATTATTATTATTATTATTATTATTAATCATTAGTATTATTATTATTATTATTTTACAGCCTTTTTTCTAATCATTTCACAGTCTTGTAGACTGTAGTGGACTAGTGCAGTAAACTAAATTTGATATGCTTTGAGAAAAACTTAAATCCATATTAAACGAAATAAGATTTGAATTGAGTTTATAAAAAGGAACATGTGTCGAATTATTTAGGACATTTTATAAGAATTTAGGGTTAAGATGTTCTCCCTTCTTTCAAGAAATTGAGAATTTTATTTGTTTAAGAGATAAACACAAATAAAAGATTCCTTCAAAAAAAAAAACACACAAATAAAAGATAGATTAAACTCGTTAAAAGAAAATCTCATTAATTAGTCACTTCGATCTACTTCTTTTATAAATGGAACCGTCAAATTTTTATGTTTAGATGCATTTTTGGTTGATATATTTTATGAGAAACCAGCTTTTAGTCTCCCTATTTTAAAATTTTGGCTTTTCTATTTTTGGCCCTGATCTCAACTATAGAGAAAATATAGAAAATTATCATATTTAGGGCAAAAATGTCACTACCATTTGGATACAATTTTCATATATATTAAAAAATTGTAATATAATTAATATACATATAATATAGATTTTTCATCTTTCAATATAAGTTAGTAATATTGCTTAGGAATATATTTGGAGAAAAGTAAAAACATATATAGTAATTTGAAAGAGTGTTTATATTTACGAACACCTTATTCCCGAATGGTGTTTATATAAATGCATTAGGTGTATGACTAACATGATGTGTCTTCTCTTTTATTTTGGTCCTTTAATATATAAAGTTTAGACTATTTAGTCTTTAAGTTTTTTTTCCTCCTTTTATGTTGATCACTTAACTTATAAATATTAAATACTTTGATCATTGCTCAAAAAAAAAAATACTTTGATCATATATAAATTAAGACACTTTAGTTCTTTATATTAGAGAATAAAATACTTGATATTTGTAATTAAAGGATCAAAGGGTTCATCATTCATAACTTAAGGGATCATAATAAAATGAAATTTTTCTAAGAGACCAAATTATATAATTTTGTAACTTAAAGGTCTAATATGAAAGAAGACAGACTTAAAAAAAGCATAGCCAAGTCTAAAAATAACTTAACCAACAAATAGTGTAATTAATTTTTCCCATTATCAATTCCATCTCCTTAATTTTTTTATGATAAGGATGACTAGCTAGCTAGCTAGCACTTTTTAATTGGTTTCTTTATTTTTCTGTACGGTATATAGTGGACATGATCTGGCTCTATATTGTTGTGTACTAAATCTTTTTTGTATTTTATATTATTTTTTGGTTGATTTTTTCTTTCATGTTGAATTTCTATCACATTTTCTTGTTGGTTTTCAACTTCGAATCTGCTTTTTCCCCCGTTTATCCGTGTGATTGTTGGCTTGAAATTTAAATGAAAACATGGTTTTGATCATTATAAATTTATAATTGTACTAACTAATTCACCACAAGGATTTCCTTTTAGATATATTTTTAATTTAATTTTCATATGTAACGTAATGGGCAAGTCCAACCACGCATGATAATTATTAAAGTTTATAAGGTGAAAGATCTCCTTCTTCCCCCATGTGACACTGAAATTCTATTATTTTTAGAGCAATGTTATATCTCTAAAAAAATAACATCAAGAATTCTTCAAGAATAAAGAGTAGCCAATCACAATGCACTATTTGCCACAATTCAAGGAGGTGTGGCTGAAAAATAGGAAGTGGACAAATAAATCATCCAATTAAAATTTGCCAACTGTGTCTTGAAAAATTCTTGAAGCTATTTTTCTTGAGAAGCAGCATTTTCCTTATTTTTATTCAATTCAATCTGACCTTGCATAGTTGTGACGTTGATCACGGGAATGTTGCTTATCAATGTGTTCATATATTAAATGCACATGCAACAAAACTATATACGTATTTAGGGGAACACTCCAATTTTTTCATGGAGTACAACATATATTTGGGATAATTGAAAAATGTTGCTTGATCAATGAACACTATAACAAGGAAAACAAAACGAATGGCTATAAGATGTGTCAGTATTTTCCGTAACCTATTGATGCAACATGTTCCCCCCCTTGTACTCGGATTCGTTTACCGCAAACTACATTTCTATACCTTCATAATCTTTTGCTATATAATATATCCAAAATTACATAATCTTTTGATATCACGGTTCATGAATAACTAAACTATAGTTTCATATTTACATTTTTTACATCATATCAACTTCCTTTTACATCATATTGTACAACTATTTTATAACAACTTTTGAAATAACATTTTCTCTTATAGTCATGTTGTGTTCATGTTTTCTCTTTATTGTTTTGGTTTTTGTGCCAATATCTATTTTTTTTTGTTTATTTTGACTGTTCGACAAGTTATCTCAAAATATAATTGTTCAAATATTATAGAATACCTCTTTTGTTGAGCAAAGATGATCATGCCATGACTTCTGACTGATAATAGATGTAGCTACATTTCCAGAAAGCCACTTATTATGAGTTATGAAGAAAATGAATGAAAAATTGAATAAAAATTGGGACTGGGAATCTGGAGCACATAAAATTCCGTGCTTCTTGATTCCTTTGATCCACCTCTGTTTTTATGGGACGAAACCTAAACCTAATGGGGTAGTACTTAGTAGTACTATTAGACTATAATTTTTTTTTTAGGCCCATATCTTGGGAAGACTCAGTTCCATTGAGCTCCTTGCACACCCCACGGTCCGGCCCTGCCCACCACTTTAAGTGGAACCCATTTTAAAGTGTGAAACCAAACATAATTTAAGCCAATAAAAAAATGAGTGACAGAGAGAATGTTGAAAAGAAAATGTTGCTACCATTACTCATCATCATAATTTGAACAGAAGCTATAGACTCGAGTTTCAACAAAACTACGATGTTATTATAATTGTCAAACTCACGGTGATTTCACATATGCAGCAGAAGTGGTTTATATGATTGTTCCTTGATATAGTGATGTTGATTCCATTTTGTTACCTATGTTTTTTTTTTATACAATGTTTTTTTACTATGATCTTTACTTACTTATGCTTGTCCATGTCCCCTTGTAAAGTACTAGCATAGAATCCATCAAGAAACTACCACTCCCTCCGTCCCAGAATATCTGACCCAATTTGGTTTTTCATACAGATTAAGAAAAATGTATAAATAAAGGGGAAAGTGGAATATATTGTATTGGGAATGATGAAAGTAGTATTAATTAGAGTTATATTGTATTGGAAATGATGAAAGTTGTATTGAAAATTGAAATGAGTCAGTTATTTTGGGACACTTTTTTTTAGTAAATGGGTCAGATATTCCGGGACGGAGGGAGTAGTAGCCAAATCTGAATGCTATTAGTTTTTGTGTAAAAATGAGTTTGAAAATGTCTAAGCAAATTGTAATCAAAGATGTTAAGAGAAATTTTAATAAAATATTAAAAAAGATTAATCCTTTTATCATTATATACAATTTTTTATTATAATTGATTAGAGTTCACGTTTCGATTTTTTTGAGAGGTCCATATATAAGACAAACAACACACAAAGGGCATGTTTTCTCTCAAAAAATAAAAAACAAAGGGCTGGTTTATTTTTTTTATGTGTGCAAACCAAAATAAATGACCAGAAAAAGAATCTATCATCCGTAAAATCTCATACAGGGGTGAGAGATTATGTTGAGTTAGAGTTTACAAGACTTAAGTATATGGTTGAAAAATTCAAGTAATAAATCTAGCATGTAGTTTGTCATGTGCTTATTTTTAAGCCTAAACCTACATTCTCAAAAGCTTGATTTGAATTGTTAGGCAAAATAAATTTTATATAAAGGTATTTAAATAATTAATGACAATAAATACCTCGTATATAGTTGCCACATGTGCTTATTTTTAAGCCTAAACCTACATTCTCAA
The DNA here is from genome assembly GCF_051527215.1 of Medicago sativa. Taxonomy (NCBI): domain Eukaryota; kingdom Viridiplantae; phylum Streptophyta; class Magnoliopsida; order Fabales; family Fabaceae; genus Medicago; species Medicago sativa. The sequence goes on from NC_140753.1 coordinate 11,669,220, forward strand.
AAGCTTGATTTGAATTGTTAGGCAAAATAAATTTTATATAAAGGTATTTAAATAATTAATGACAATAAATACCTCGTATATAGTTGCCACACAACTATTGTCTATTTTTATATGTTCCTCGGTCTAGTAGTTAGAGCTTACACAATTTAATTGTGGAGAAGTGGGGTGACAGGGGGTTCGAACTCTAGTCCCTGCATATAATATGTGATATCCCTACCAGTTGAGTTAAGCTCACGGGGATACATGAATAATAATTTATTAGAAGAAAATGTTAGTTTTCTCTTTGTTTGACAATATTAACCTTGAATTTATCTTATAATTTCTTAACTTTTATATAAGTTGTTTATTTGAAAATTTATTTCTTATTTACTAGATTATACTTTTAAACTTGGTCACCCTAAATTTAATTCCTAGCTCCGCCTCTAAGTCACGAATACGATATTAACATTAAGAGTATATTTGGATGAAATACTTTTTTAGATAATGTAATTTTTTAGAATAATTCAAATTATTCTATGTAAATTTCATTGTTTGGAGGAGAATTTTCAAGATAAAGGAATTTTATGAAATATTTTGGTAAAGCAAAATTTATGGAATTTCAAATACTATGTAAAAATTAAGAATTTAAAATTCCTTGATTACTTTAACATATATGAATCTCGAATTGGTCTTTATAATACTTTCAAATTTTGCAGATTTATCTTCATAGTTTTCAAATTGGTCTGTATTTTCATTTTTTTTTTTTTTACTCTTCATATAATTTTAAATTAGTTCCTCAACCTCTGAAATTTCATAAAAATTGTCCAATGAAGCTTAAGAAAGAAGAATTTTTTACTCTATTCAAACAAAATCTTTAGAAATGAATGAATTCAAAAGAAACATTTGAATTGCTCAAAATTTTAATTTTCCTAAAAAATTTAGTTATCACATCCCAACACATGTGCATTCATTTGTGTGCCTCCTACTTCAAGGTGAAATATGAGAATTTAGTAGGCTATATGTGATTTTTTGAATAAAAGTAAATTAAGGACTATTTTATTTTATTTTTCTCATAGATTCCATCTCGTGGAGGTAATCTTATTTTTGGAACTATATGACACTAAATGTAGAAATCATTTCCACTTGAAATTCCAATTTTATTTCGCAACATTGTTGGAATCTAGTTTCTTCTTTAGACTTAACCTCCCGTTGGTACTTCTAAGATTGTTTTAACCAATCTCTACTTCTACATAATAACCATTTTGAAAAATGAATTTGCTCCTAAACATAGATCACATCTAATATGTACCTCTATAAAATGGTCTAAATGCGAACCCTAAATATTGTTTTTGACATATTTTATTATAATATTGGACATTTTTTATTATTTTTTTTATCATCATTATTATTATTAGTATTCTTATAATTATTATAGAAATCAACTTTTTACTAAAAGTGATAATTTTTTGGATATTTTCGGATGTTAAGCTTTATTATGTATTTTTCTAATCGTTGATGTAGATGGGAATTTGGGAAAGTGATGTAGCAGTACCATGAGGTGTAACTCTATCCTTCTAGTAAAACAGCTCATGAAGTCCTATAGTTGGTAAAGATCCACTCTTCTAAAATGAGCACGTCATAATAAATCATCACTTTGGTACGATAATAATAATTCTTTGATTTTTTTTTATTTTAAATTTTATTCACTTTACAATTATCTAACTCCATGTTGGTAAAAAAATAAATAGTTACACTACCAAAAAAAAAAAATAGTTAATCGAAATAAAAATTTCTGGATTAATTCTTTCTTTCCCAAGAGTACAAGAACACTTCACTAATTGTGGATGATTGTGAAGAATCAAAATCATATATGATCAACGGCTTTAATTTTCTTCTTGCTTGGATTCTTATTCTTCCTTATTTCGATATAATAAATAAGTACAAATGTACAATAACATATTTTGCCAGCTACCACTATGAAAGCATGGAAATTATTTAATTTCAGCCGGCCTATTAATAAATTCTGGAGCCTATATTTACTATTTCAAACCCTATTCATTCAAATAAAGCTTTACTTTCAAAACGAATTATTTCTCCCATGTTAACTAGTACTCCCTAACTTTTGATTCAACCCTAGTTAGCATACCAATTAATTCAACTATTCCAAAAGTATCCCAGCAGCTGGCTTTCACTTTTTTTTTTTTTTTTGTGAAAACAAAAGCCTACAATTGTAAGTCCATGTGTTGCTACGATGATAAAAGATTGTAGAGACATTTAATATTATCCTACAAAGGTTCGAACTTGCAATATTTACTCTCTTTGTACTCGTGCTAAACACTTTGAAACAAAAAGATGAAACATATAGCTTTTTCTATGACTTAGATTCAAAGTTTCAACTCTATAAGCTACAAAACATTTAAAGGAGTGAGTACTCACCTTGACTTCATAGTCTTCCTTTTAGTTGCTGGACCCTGGCATAGGAATCTCTACCAAACAGCCACGCAAGTAATAAGCTTTGTTTGTTACTTCCAAGCCCTATTCTTTGAAGTTTCATTGGTGCTGTGAATTATGATTCATGGCTTTCCACAACTACATATACTGTTAATGTGTAATAAAGGTCAAAGGGTTGTGGAAGCAGACCCCCACTTGTAATGCACGCTTTGAAATAGACTTAACAGTTCACGTGTCCGTCATAATTAAATAGCATACTATAATTGAAGGAAGAGGCATATAAGTATTATCAAGTACTCTGATGCATGAATAGATTTAGTACGTACATGTTTTGGACTTACAATGAGTCTAATAAAATAACACTAATGCTGTCATTTTATTGAAGCTCAAATTAAAAGTGTAGTTTTTGTCAAAATTATAGTGATCCAACGCGATTCACCAACCTACCGTGAATGCAAACATATACTTATAGTACATGTTTGATATCACAGTGTGTCTCTCGCTACAAGAAACTTGACTTGTAGTGACGGGCAAAAACCATAACTACATGCTAATTTCCGTGGGCATATGTGGCGAGAACATTGACCGACGGCCACATTGGCCGTGCATTACACCTAGCGAGTTGCAACACAATTTTGTTTGTTTGTCCATGTTATACCTACGTAAGTAATTTTGAGATCTCGACATTACTTGGATTTCAACAAACACCGAGTGCATATTTAGAATTAGTGAGCGAAACTTTTGCAAAATCACGATGGTTCACCAGGATTCTGCCAAATTTACCGTTAATCCAAATATTCACCAAGTATATGTTTTGTATCACGGCGGGATTGTTAGAATCATGATGAGCCATCGCGGCAAAATAACACCCTAACATGCACCAAGTATTTTTGTAAGCCAAAAGAACACTAAAGCAAATATAACGGCCATGAAATATTATTATAGGACTTGTTGTAGAATAATGGGGTGGATTGTATTTTCGTACTGTTTGCAGCTGAGTCATATAGGGTGAGCCCCAGGACCAGGACATATATATAGGAGCCTAGGTAGTTCACCATTATGGAATGGTGGTCTCACCTCAAATCTCTGCCATAACAATTCTGGTTTCTGGTGGTCCCATTGGAATGCTTGGAGATTACTCTCCGAGGCCCTAGCTAGCTCCTCCTTCAAAATCTTTTTTTTTTTTCTTCTGTGTTTTGGTGGAAATAAGCAATATCTTTCACGGCTTTGTCTGTGAAATTGAATGTCTATGTCGCAATCTTTTGAGCATGCGTTTTTTTTTAAGGGATCTTGAGCATGCGTTATCAAGGAATGGTAGATTATTATTAATTTTTTTAGAGGTGATTTGTTAGTATAGGCATAGATTATTATTATTATTATTATTATTATTATTATTATTATTATTATTATTATTATTAGAGTAAAAAGCGGTGAGTTCTGTTTTTCTATTGCGCTTAATCATATGTTTGTTTATTTTATTGTCATCGATTTTTTGAAATATACCACAACCAAATAAAGATTTAACTTATATTATCATTATAGTAGAATTGTTCCTGTTATAAATGGATTTAACTATTTTTTAATTCAAAATTTAAATAATATTATTAAAAATAAAATAACATTGCAATTATAATAGTTTAAATAAAAGGTAAAATTAGAAGAAAAATATACTGCACAAAAATCATATATCTCATTTACATAGGTCAAAGAGATGTGACTCAAGTAGAATCTCACATAGGACGGTTGTAATATGGTTTTTAGTGTCACTATTATAAATAAAATTTCTATTTTCTGTTTCCTCAATTTTTCAATAATTTTATATGTTTGAAGACATGAGGCGATTGCTCCGATGAACTTTGCTCTTGGGACAATTTACATTTTTTTATGGGTAAATGTTTGCGATTTATTTGTTAGCAGCAATGATCAAACACTAACATTTTGATCCTTCCTGCTAAAACTACATACGTGAACACCGAATTAAACAATCATCTTTAGGATGGCAACTATATTATGATTGAGTGATTATTTGCACGTATTATGCATTTGGAAATGATTGTGTGAAAACAAAACATGCTACTAATTTTGCTAACACAATATATTTGCTAAAACGGTTTGGACGATGAACATGATTTATATTCGTCTAAGATAATTGGTTAATTTTTTTTATGGATTTTATATTTACCAACACAATTAGTTGTAAAAATTGTCAACAAAAAAAAAAGCTTTTGAAAATTTATTATACTGTAAAAAAAATGTGGAGGGGTACAAGCGGGTAGAAGTAGGGTTTCCAAGAGTACAAGAATTGAAGGAAGGGAAATATTTTTTTTGAAGGAAGGAAGGGAAATATTTGTTTTCTTTTCTTCTTCTATGTAACTTGAAAATTTTGATTGTATCTCAAAATTGTGTAACTTGAAAATTTTGATTGTAAGTGGACATGCAGATTGAGTTTATATGCTGGAAATTGAAAGGACAAGAATTAAGGATAAAAAACAAAAATAGGTGGGCCTTTGTCTGTAACGATGATTTAGAAATCAAGTGCCCTGCAATGGAAACTGTCAGGTTCATATCGCTGTCTATAGTGCTACAAGTGATTATTGTTGGGGTTTTACTAAAGTGCATTTATCTAGAGGTTTTTCATATGGTTATTACCTAAAAAAAATTAAATTTTATCAAATCCATAACTTTCTCATAGATTGTTGTGATTAAAAAATGTGTATTTTAGTTAAGAATCATATGAAAAAAAACACGTCCTTCCAATAAAACCCCTTTCGAAGAGATTAACTGACAAGGTTTTTTTTTTTCCTTCAAAATAACTGTTGCGACTAATTCCCAGAGATATCAGGGTATATCACAAGTAATAATATTTTTACATCAAAATTTTAATTGATGCATAAGTCTAGTTGGCTGTCCCATGCAGTAAAAGGGAACGACACTACAATTGTGATATAAGAAGCACAGGAAATAAATTGACACCATTTGCAAAAATTTGTGAACAAAGAATAGAGTGCCAAACCAGAATTTTGATTAGCACAAGAAATCGAAAGTTTGGGGAAACCCATAGCCATATTTTACAGCATGCAGCAACAATAAACATGCAAGCATGCCATCATAAAATATGTAAAGTTCAAGCATATGAGATTGAAATGGATAGACAAATGCAAAAGGTTTTGTTTCACCTTATGAGCACGCACATATGCAGGATGTAGAACTAATCTTGTACTTGCACGGTTGGATGTCAAAAATCATCATTAAGCAAGAAGACATTGTAGCATGGTATATGAAGAAGTTGATAGCTTTATGCAATATTTTCAACACCAGTTGTTAAGGAATCCATCATTGCATCAATCACGTTGATCGTCCACTCGCATTATTTTCAAACATTATCCATTATATAGGGGCGCATTAATTTTTAGGTTTGCAATATTATATGATGCATAATTGAATCATTCAGATGGTGTTATTTGAAACATTTCTTGAAGCACGGGGAAAAGCAATAGCTAAAACACTCAAGGTGATGTCAAAGACTTAACATGGTTTATGTACATAACACTTGATGCGTGATGGGATCAGCCACATTGGTAACTTGATGGAAACAGGAAGTCATTTATTAATTGACTTTAAGAAGTGTATTGTGAAAACGACCAAGAAGACAGATTGGTGCAAGTTGGTTGCTAATTTTAATGTTTTACACAACTACAGAAAATCTGAAGCAAATCAAACGATGGTCGTATTTTCAAGAATTGTGTAATGGCTAAAGAAAATCCTTGTAGAGAAAAGAGTAAAAACCTAGGTGAGTTTCTGTTATGCATCAACTGTCACGTATCAACTAATTCTGAACAGGTGACAATTGTCAAGTGTGTGCAGTATAACTTCTTCTAAACAACAGCCAGATACATATGCTAAGAGTATAGTTTCCTTATATTAATGTCATCAAGCTTCCCTCATGAAGGACATTCTGTCACTTCTGTCTAAAATTTTTACAATCATCCGTCGTAGACAGTACAACACCTCCACAAAATCTCCTTACATTCTATGCATTTTTAACAATCTTGATGATCCGTTGGATGTGCACATCGCTTTGTCTTCTGCTTCATTTGTAAGCGCCTGCAAAGTTCATCTTGTATAAATTTCAGGTTCTGCATTTCACCTAGGACCAGATGATGGACGAGGCTTCCCCTTCATGGAATTTATGTGCTGGGTAACAAATATAATTCCCATCACGACTATGAGACAGCCGATCAGCACACTGAAGAAGAGAGCACCAGGTTGTCGGGTCTGGACAAAGCCATACACTCCGGAAGAGGTGACAAGAATAAGGTCAGTGAGCCCATCATTCGAGAAGTCTTCACGGATCAATACATGTGTAGGTGGACCAGGGAGTTCAATTGTAGCCAATATGCTACCTCCGGGTGATATTACCACAGCCTCTTGTTCTCCAGCTGCAAGGATCATCTCATGATTGTCGTGCAACCGCAAAGGAAAAGGCTTTAGTGTGGGAATCACCAAACCACCTTCCATCATCCCTGCTGGGGAAGGTAGATTTGACCATGTGACACCAGTTGATTGTTGCCACTGCCAAACAGCATCATGACCATGCAAACCAGGAGTGTACGCAGTTATCTGCAATGAACAATTTTTATAAAGTCGGCATAAAGGTACAGAATATCTCACAAATATCACCAAAATATATTAGTTGTAACTTGAAATAATTTGTTAAAAATAAATATGAACTAGGTTAGTTTGATTGGTGCTCAAACAAACTATCAAATGTTACATAACTAGATTTAGTCAAACAAAACAAGAGCATACCTCTCCCCGATTTGTCAAGAAGATAACGTCCCCATGGCTTCCCTTCCTGTGCTTGTGACCATCGCTTCTAGGAATGAGAATGGGTGTTGCTACCTCCAAAGAAGACATATCTGAACCTCGGTTGAAGCCTCTATAAAGTTCTCCATGTTGGAATAAGTTAAAATGGGTATAATGACAAATAGATACATTGAAGAGTTGTTCCCGTACTGGTACGCCAGACGTTGCAACAGCCCAACAAGGACGTAGAACATCCATGGACCCACTAACTACAGTTTGCTCAGCACCATTTCCTCCAACAGCCTGATTAGATAAATCTTTCAGACATCAGGCAGAGGAAAATCCCCCATTACGTTATCAATTATCATGCTAAATTAATAAAGATCTGGTTTGTTTGTTTATCAAAAAATGTGAAGGAAAAAAAGTGAACCTGCACATGATCCAGAACTCCATCACCATTAATATCAGCATGTAGACCACCTTCCTGAAGGTGAAGCTGAGATAAATAGAAGTGTCATTTCACAGACTACAAAAAATTTCAAAAGTAACGTGACAGCTAAATAAGATTTTGGCTGAAACCAGTGCAGTTTAATACTACAAATCTACAACCACAGGAGCAAATGTTGTACAACTACTTGCAAACTCTTTTTTTTTTTTATTTCGATTTTCAAGTTAATCAGTGGCTTTATATTTACCTTACATAGTGTTCGACCAGATGCCAAATGAAGGGCTTCTATCCCCTCCTTTAGATGAGCCACGACAACATTAGGAACCCACCAAACCTTAGTATAGTTGGTTATGGTGGGAACGTATGGTGGATGCTGCATTCCAAAAGAAAAAACATTATGACAAATAGTGCAAACCCCCCACCCTGGTAAAAAAAAGAAAAGAAAAAGGCTTCTCGGAATCCCATAAAATGCCGTACATTTATAGAACCCCTTTCCGATTAAGCAATAACATGAGAACATAAAAATGTATGCAAAGAGATTACTTTAATGACAAAAACCATCAATTAAGTATATTTAACAAGCTTAGACATACAGTAGAAAAAAAACAGTTTTCGACCAAGTTATTGCTTTGGCACACCGCACATGCCATGTTTCATGAAGTACCTTAACCTAAGAACACGATAATCCTCAAATTGTTTTATATGCATTATAATATTTGGAAGCACTAAAATTATTAGAAGAGGGAATTCAAAATTCATTTAAACAAACAACTAGGTAGTTTAACGATCAAACTCCCCAAACATGAAGTACTTCATCTGTGGGAACACAGCTTGTACTTGAACACGCTAAACATCTACCAGTTTAACCCATATGGTTGGCAGTGACAGGTGAAAAAAGCAAATTCTCGTCAATTTAAAGCATTAGAGTCTTATTGGCATGACCTCTCCTAACCCCAATAAATATGTATCCAATACTGCATAAGTGCCAATATGCAGAAGCCAACCACACATTTGCCCAATATCTGCACCATATGAACCCACCCACCCCCACCCCAAAAAAAAAAAATGCACACTAGCAGTATCTGTTGAATCCAAAGGCAACCCCCAACGCTTCAACCACACCAGGAGTACATGAAACTGTGCAAATCATCACCAACATAGAGACTCCCACAATTGAACCTTCCAACTGCATCATTTTAGGACCTAGCTTCTCCGAGGTAGATAACCAAATACCCCCAAAGCCTGGCTAAACTAGAATAGCAATGAAATAACTAAGATGGATAAACTAGAGCAACAGCTCCTCAGAAGAAAGTTATTCAATCCCTCCTCATACTAATCATTCCCTCGTGCTACCTCCTCATATATTCCTTCCACTACTAACTAACTGCCAGCTAGGCAGCCCCCTTGGTCCCTTCTCTCCTCTCTTCTTCCCACGTTCATACACCCTCCAAATAATGGGCCTCTCACTCATTTACTTGAGCCCACTAACAAATCCTCAGCTCCTGCTAGGTAACCTAACAGTTTCTATCTACCAAATTAACATGACAATGGGGAGAACTGCATATTCATTATTAATCAATATTTTTATAGCATAAAATATCTTGGCTCCCTAAATTCAGGATTCAAAAAATTTAGAGGAGAAATAAAAAATGTAGCCAGACTTAAATCTTTACGAACAAATACAAATATAACAAGTGAGATGGTTTATCTGACCATGAGATATCTGAGCAGTGCTTAGTTAAAAAAAAAATTAAAAATGCTGAGCAACAGTTATCATAACAAAATAGGTTTAGCCAAAATGAATTAAAATCAGCAGGTGCTGAGAACATCACCAACACAAAGATTTAGATCACATAACAAAAAATTGGACATGCAGCAGTTAGAAAGTAAACAGACAGCTCTGTTACTGGATAGAGACAACAAAAGCTTGTAGCTGAAATCGTGTTTGGAAAAGAATTTTTGAGTTGTCCAGTTGTAGCCATCTTAAAACTAATTATCATTATGTCAACAATTGAAAGAAATGTTAGCAGTTGCATGACATGGTTTCTAATTACCTTCTTGGATTTTGCTGAACCAGCAAAATTTGCTGCTTTCCCAATTATGTTTGAAATTTTTTTGGTTGAGTCCTTCCCTGGTGGATGGTTTTCCTCAGGCTTGTCGAAAGGGTAATTTATAGTCTTTCCAGGTGTTTTCTTCAATGTTTTCCTCTTATGCCGCTTGAAGTGGACCAACTTCAATAAAGTATCTTCTCTCCTATCCTGATGAGTGCATGTATCTAATATCAGTTAACTATGGCATTTGAGATTATACTTTAGTATCAAATGTTAATCAAGGTTGAAAATAGAGTGTACCCATTGATGTGGCATAACTCCCAGGATTGATTCTCTGAATTCCCTGCATTCAAACTATAATTTCACATGTCACAGGAAGCTATCTTTTGGGTAGATATGGATAAACATATACAAAGGTTTCACAATAATATTAAATTTGACTGAAACACTCCTTTATGTGCACATGCTGCTATTTCCACACACAAAGGAAGGAGTTGACCAAGTTACTCAAGTAGATTTGGATGAGTACTGTTATACTAGAGTTCTCATAGTAAACTCCATATTAACAAACAAATATTTGTTTTAGTGGTTGATCGTTTGAAGAGAAAAGGTGAATAACATAAAGATGTGACTAGGAATCTAGTCCACGGTATTACTTAAGATTGATGAGGAAAGGAATGGAAAAAGTAATAAATCTGAAATTATGGTATTACTTACATATAACAAAACCAGTACATTGAGCTAAAGGGGCGAACGTTAAAATCAACATGCAAATTTCTAGATTAGAATAAAATGGATGTATGAAAAAGAAAAGCAATGATTCCCCTGCTTAAAAAGGATGGAATGGTAATTTATGCCACTCCAATTTACCATATTCCATCAATTCAATATACCATTAGGAATTTAGGATTAAATTGAACAGCTATAGCTAAGTACCTCTCCAGGTTGACGTCTATTCAAAGCATGAACATCAAGTTTGTAGTTATGCTGTGGAATTAACTGTGATGCGTCTGAAGAAGCTGCTGCTTCGATGTTCTATACAATTAAATGAAAATACTAGCAATTAGAAAGAAAAAAAAGGATAAGGATGCACAATATCATTTAACAAAATAAATGTCGGACTAGCATAAATCACATATTCAATCAAACTTGACCGCTATGTTAGCTGTAAAACATCTATCTGGTACTACCACCCAAAGACAGAAAAGACTAAAGTTTATGCTGGTAGGGAGGTGGTTCCATTTGTTTGATGGATTTTCTTTTCAAAAAATACATATTTGTGCACCAGTGCGTTAAAATCCAAGTGCAGATGCTTACAACAAGACTCCAAGATCTTCAAAGGTATAATTTATAATCTATTATTGACATTTAGGCTCTAACTCATTATGATCTGAACTTTGTGAGCTTAACTATATAACTTTTCTTCAGTTTTCATGTTTGTTGCAGAGGACAAAACATACTGTCTAGAACTAAGTTGCTACTCACTGAATAAAGTTATGTACAGAGAGGGACGATAGAGAAAGTTCACTTAATCACCTAATGAATTTCCAGATAGAGAAGACAACTATTTTTAAAAACAAGAAAATGCATTTTAAATTAAAAATAAATAATCGTTTCATATTTGCATGTTGACAGCACCCAAATAATAGAGCGCACTGAGGACAAAAAAAGAAAGAACACCACCTCAGTTTTTCTGCTCCATCGTTCTACACCTGATCGACCAGCAAATGCATAAAATGCAAAATGGCGTAAATCCACAGTTCCGGTGTTTTCAGAAGCCTATCCAGGAAAAGAAACACAATAAACTGTTAAAGTCTTCAACCTTAAGATGGGAAGAAAACTAAAATCACCTGATACATTTTTTTGTATAAAGAAAAATCTAAACAAAACAAGTGAAACTGTCTCCTGTTTATTTAGCTACCTAATCATGAAGGTCCAGATTTATAGACTACTTACTGCAAGGTGCACAGATTTTATTCATTGGCTTTATCATGCCAAGACATGGTGAACTTTTATATTCTCTATTTATATCAGAACAGGAATTTGAATTGACTGTTTAGGAGCATAAAATAAGGTCAACCTTGAAGACCCAAAATTAAAGTGAAGTAAATAAAACAAATAGTGTATCAAAGTTTAACCCAAAATTAGCATGCTGCAGATGGTAAAAAGATGGGCATAAAATTTAGCATCAACTAGAAACGTATTTACACCTCCTTTTCAGTAGCACTTCTTCGATGCTGCTCAGCAAATCTAGCTCCCATTCCCATTTCTTCAAAAGGGTCCATAAAAATCTGAAAGTGGAAAGCAATCAACATAAGCTACAACATAACCATCAGATTAGAGGATAATGCCAATAATTCCAAAGATAAACTAGAGATAAACAATTCCAAAATCATTACCATAAAATGAATAAAAAAAAAAAAAAATTCAGAAATTCGAGAAGCAGCATTAAACCCCTACATTACTACCATACTTTATCAAATAAAATTACTCAGGAACTTCCATTTTCATCACTTCCAAGAAAACAAGATAGCCAGAATCTTATGCTACTCATGAAGTTGAGAGTTTTCGCTTTCATAAAAGATGGTAAACAGCATCGACATTAAATTCTGAGTTTTTCCATCCGCAGATAGAACACAGACACACATACTCTGCTAAAAAGAATAACAAACTAGAAAACAAGAAGGAAAGTGACACATACATGAGGCTGCATTTCCATTCTCCCACCAACAATGATCAATCCTGTATCTCCATGCTTGAGAGTATAATTGCTTATAGATATTGAAACTTCCCTGTGATGAGCATTATGGGGAAAATCCTCCTGTTAACAACCACTTAAACAGTTGGTAAACTAAAACATAACAAGATAATCAAAATGTTTAACTGAAAATTCTATCAACTGAAACACGGCACAACATAAACATCATACCTGCAAATTATTTTCCCACAACTTTTGGAGGTTGGAATCAAAACACATTACAAACCAACCTGACGTTACTACAACCAAAACCTGCTTATGTGGTTGTCCAATTCTATGGCGGTCAATAAAGCCAGTGGCCATAGCAACAGGTCGTCTCCCAGACATGACACGCACTTTGTCAGGCAACAGAGACACCTCCGCTAACACGCGTGCCTCACTGAATCCTTCATCAACACGCCTACTATGTGGCTCCAAAATCTAAGACACCCACCATAAATACAAAATCCAGTTACTACTATATTACTTGTACCATCAATATAGTCCCTAATTTGTGTATGTTTAGTTCCAATTTTGGACGAAACAAAATTGATTGTAGATGTGTATAATTGGTTTTGGCATGTTTGGTTCTTGTAGAGTAGAATTTATCTACATTCTACTTGAAGCTAGAAATTGTAGCTTCTAATTCTAGAATTGATTTTCACCTATTCAATTCACTTTTACATGAATGTATCAAAACATAAATCACTTTACCTTAAACTAAATTTTAGCCAGAATCAATTTTACACAATCAATTCATTCAAAATCCGCAAGAACCAAACATACACTTAATAGCAGGGACTAAATTGATGAAATTTATAGACAAAATTGAAGAGAGAGTGATAGTTTATCGACTACATTGATGGTTTACTGAAAAAGAAATAAAAAAACAATGGCCAATTGTATAAAGCATGGAATTTTATAAGTGAATAAAAAATTGGGAAATGAAAGAACCTGAATTTTGGCATCGTGGGTAGCAACGAGAACTTCTTTCTTGCCGTCGCCGTTGAGATCGGCGACAAGAGGCGGCGGAAGGCGTTCAGCTTCGTATTTGATTGGATATTCATCGGTAAGGTGCATCCACGCGTCTTTGAATGAAACACCACCATCTTGCTGAATGAATTGAATTGAATTGAAATAGAAAAAAGGGGTTAGGGTTTAAGAGTGAGAAATTTAAGAGAGTGGAATTAGGGGTTAAAGGGTAGAATAATACCTGAAGAGAGAAGAAAATGGCGAAAGCGGAAAGCATAAGAATCGCCAAATCACGCTTCCTCATGATTTCTTTCTCAGCTTAAACAAACACTCAACAGAACAAACAGAGTCACTTCTTGACTTAGTGGGTATATTCTTCTTTTGTTTATGTATGTGTTTTTGTGGGACATTCATAGGATCAAAATCAAAACTCTCTCTTTTGTTTTGGTCGCACAAAATACTATACTAGCTAGTACTCCCTCCGTTTCAAAATGAGTGTCGTTTTAGACTTTGGCACACATATTAAGAAATAGAATGAAATAATCATTGGATACAACGCTTTTACTAAACTATCCTTACTTTATTAGAAAAAGACAAACTTAAAGTTGCATTGAAAATTGTGTGAGAGAAAGGTTTGAGAGGGTAAAGTTGGAAGAAAAAAATTAAAGTTGCATTGGAAATGTAAAGCGACATTCATTTTGAAACAAATTTTTTTGGCTAAAGTGACACTCATTTTGAAACGGAGGGAGTATTAGACATGATACCATGGAAAGTGGTTCATAAGGTGCATCTATCTTTTGGATTAAAATTGTTTTTGATTTTGTATGAGGTTTTTTTAGGCGTTATAATTGATGATTTCTAGCACCCTTCAAAAAAATATTGTTTTCTAGTTTTTGCTACTAAAGATAATTTTTACACTTAAAATCATTTGTTGGTAAGAATGTTAATCGGTAAGAATATCATGTAAAATAATTTGTTGATGGATAATATGTAAGTTGTGTGAGTTTTAGGTATAGAGTTAAGAGGTAAATTGATCATCAAAATTATAATCACATACAACTATTTTGATTGAGGTTTGCATATCTTGATAAAGATGTGTAAAAAAAAGAATTAAGGTTTTCCCAAACTCGGATGTTAGACCTATATTTATGTTTATAGTCATACACTTGGATCTTTTATCTCCTAATTCAAACTAAGTGGTGAGGTTTATTGGAAAACAAATGAATATGGTTGCTCATTTGCTTGCTATGATGGCCACTTCTTAGACCAATCACTATTTTTTTTTTTTGGTATTTACCTCAATGTTTAGAATGTATTGATTAATTGATAAAATTTATAAAATGAATTGTGTTTGTTTGGAGGAAAAAAAAAACACATTGCTTATGCACGAGCATTTTCCAAGTCTAATTAATGATTAAGAACTCCAAATGTATGCTTCTCTATTCCTAGTTGTTTTGATTGTGGCCCAATTGAGCTTCCAATAAAGATCTTTTAAGATAGTGTTTGGTTTTGAAAAACTGTGAAATTAAAGCATTTGTGTTGGTTAAGGTTTTGAACATTTCTTCTCTTCTCCATGATTGCTAGATTTAGTGCATGATGATTGGATTCTAGGTAAATTTGGCAGAGAAGCAACCTTCTCTTGATTTACCAAGAACCATATAATTTAAAAAACGGGAGAGGCGTATTATTTCCAAAGACATCATAGAATATAAAAATTTGAGATCCAATCAGATAACGACAATAATACTAGTAGTTCATAATCACACACAATCCTTAAAAAACATATCAAACTTGTCTTTTTGTTTTTATCATTTTAATTTCCACAATTAGAATAGATCTCTGATCTCTCTATCTTTCAGCAGATATTATTTTCCCAATTTTCTCTTGGTCAACATCTACTTCTCTAAGTGGATCCATATCAACAGTACCTGCAAAACAAAACACAATTCAAAACAATATGGTTTCTGAAAGAGCTAAGCTTCACATAGCTTTAACTTTTTTACAATTTTGTCATGCAGGAAATCATATATTTCTCAGAATTGCACTTAATACAGGAGTCAGCAAGCTTGTTTTTCCTGTCTATAGAAACATCACTGCTTTCATTCTTCTTGCCCCTCTTGCATATTTCACAGAAAAGTATATACATGTACTTTATACTTTTCCTATAGCAAATAAGTACTATATAGCAACCAATGATTATAGTGTTCAATCATCTCACTTTTTTGTTCTTTGTTTTTATATGTTTTCCTCTTTGTAAGGAAAGACAGGCCACAAATAACCAGTTATTGTTTGATACAATTTTTTCTACTTGGACTAGTTGGGTACATTCTCTTTTCATGAAACCACTCTATTCATCAATGAGTGCATGTTTGGATTGTTGACAAGTTTGACAAAGTTACGGTATAATGGATTTTATTGAAGCTACAAAGTGTAACTTTTGTCAAAATCACGGTGGTACACCATGATTCTACCAAATCGCCGTCAATTCAGACATGTACTAAATTAAAAAAACATGATTGTGTAACTTCAAATGCTACTTCTGACAGAATAACAATGAAAGAAGGATTTTACCTTCTAGGTTTGGACAACACATCACCAACATTTGCTTCTGCTATGCAAAATTCTGTTCCAGCCCTTACCTTTCTCATGGCTGTGATATTAAGGCAAGCTATAACCCTTTACCTTTAGAGCTTAAAGTTAAGACTTTTTTTATTATATATTGATAAACTTGTTCAATTATGTATGTGAAGTGCAGATATGAGAGCTTGCACTTAAATAGGATAAATGGTATGGCTAAGGTTCTTGGAGTACTTGCTTCTGTTGGAGGAGCTTCAATCATTACCCTTTACAAGGGACCTACCATTTATGCTCCACATTTAGCGCTACATCAAGGACAAATTTTCTTGTCTGCATTTGAGGATGCCAATGGGAAAAACTTGAACTTGGGTGGCATCCTTCTCTTTGGTCATTGTTTGTGTTGGTCTGGTTGGATTGTGATGCAAGCATTTGTTCTGAAAAAGTACTCAGCACAACTCACAGTTTCTGCTTTTACTTGCTTCTTTGGTATTGTGCAGTTTGGGACAATTGCAGCATTTCTTGAGAAGAATCCCAAAGCTTGGCAGCTCAATTCCATTGAAGAGGCCTACAGTATTTTGTACTCGGTTTGTAAATCAATCTCAATTACTTCATTAAGCACTTATCATACAAGAGTTTACGTATAAGTTCTTTTTTTATCATTGAAGAGAATATTGGGGTAAACTCTACATAACCTGACAACGGTTTATGGACATATCATACGATAATTTCATGTGCTCTTCCAAACACTTGTGAACGAGCTTATGTCATAAGAAAAGTTCAAATAAGCTTTTCCAAGTGCAGCCTTAATAGGGAATCATGATTAGTGACTTTAAATTTGACATCTATAGAACTCATTTTAACTATATATTAAGATGACAGAATAGGCTGGTTTGTATCAGGGACTGGTGATTTCAGGGCTTGCAGCAGCAATACAAATATGGACTATTAGCAAAGGAGGACCGGTGCTTGCTTCAATTTATCTTCCCTTACAGACATTACTTGTAGCTTTGATAGCATCCATTGCTTTTGGTGAAGAATTCTTCTTGGGAGGGTATGTTCTTATAATCCAAGTAACTTCAATTTCAATTTGTTTCCTTAAAATTTTGAGCATGGAAAAATATGAGTGAATATGAAAATTGATAATCAAAATTTTAAGTGTTGGTGAAAATTGTCTCGATCTTTGCTAATTGACAAATAATTTGCTGAAATTGTGAAGTGTCAGTCAAAATAGTCACACTATGAACTTTTACTGTTAGGGACTATGGCATGACATGTTAATCACATATGCAGCCCCTTCACATTGTTCCCACATCAATACCACCATACAAGGCGCTGATTTGTCAGTGAAATTTAGGTCTCACGGAGGCTAATTTACCATAATCAGTTCATACACATTTGCAATTAGTGACAATTTTTCTCTAAGATGACCTAAATTTCCTCAGCGAATTTCTCCCAAATGAGTTGACATTGATGTGGGATCGACGCGCAATTAATGTTTTATCCGGTGCATTTGCTTATGCTATAGATATCTTATTGTTTTCAGTTTTGAGGTGCAGGATTATAGGAGCTTTCTTAATCATATCTGGCTTATACCTTGTTGTCTGGGGAAGAAGTCAAGAAACTAAGTCTGATGAGGAGTTCATAGTCCCCAATGAGCCTGAGAATCATCTGAAAGAAAATATTTACAATTCTTCCCTCATTCAACCATTGATTCCTGTGCACAACTCATAGATGTTAGTGGAACAATTTATATGCTATTAAAATTGTAATATTCTCTTAAGCCTTAAGAGGTGACCAAAATATTACAACATTTATTTGCTATAGCAGGGTAGTTTTGTGTTGAAAGATAATATAAAAGAGATAGAAACACACTTGCTCAATGAAGAAGAAGTAGAAACAAGCAAAGTCTCAATAACTTGCAACACAAGTTACTAGTTTGCATAGTAGTTAGAACTCATAACTAATTTGATGAGCTGTCATAAAGTTAGTTACTATCTAGTGTAGATTAGTACATGGTAGCTTATATTACAGCTTCACTTGTAAACTCTATATAAGGATGTTGTAGCTTCCATTACAAGTTAATGAAAATAATCATTCACTTTTCACATTTTTCTCTCTTTTACTTCTCTCTTTTCAACCAAGTTCATCTTCTCAATATGGTATCATTGAGCCTTCAGATCTGAACACGTTTTTTCCACAAGCTTTTCAAGCTCTTCATCAATGGCGCCACGCAACAAAGATGCTGGTACTTCTTCTACCTTTGAGGATCCTACCGATCAGTCAAGTCCTTATTTTGTTCATCCAAGCGATGGTCCTTCTTCAGTTACTGTTTCTCCGGTTCTTGACGGATCAAATTATCTTTGTTGAGCTCGTTCAATGCGCAAAGCTTTGGGCGGGAAAATGAAATTTGAGTTTGTTAATGGATCAATTTCTCCAATTCTTGATGAATTCGATCCTCTTTTTCGTGCTTGTAATCGGTGTAACATGCTTGTTCATTCTTGGCTTGTGAATTCGGTTTCTCCTTCAATTGCTCAATCCATTGTTTTCATGGAAAACGCATGTAATGTTTGGGTGGATTTGAAGGAACGATTCGCACAAGATGATTTGGTAAGAATCTTTGAACTGATGTAAGAGATTTACTCTTTACAACAAGATTCCAAATCTGTTACAACCTTTTACTCTGAATTGAAGATTCTTTGGGAAGAATTAGAGATTTACATGCCTATACCAAACTGCACTTGTAGGGTACGTTGTTCATGTGAGTTCATGAGAAATGCAAGACGTAATCATACTTTGCTTTATGGCATTCGTTTTCTTACTGGTTTGAATGAAAGTTTTGGTATGGTGAAATCACAAATTTTGTTAATGGATCCTCTTCCCTCCATGAACAAAATCTTTTCTATGGTTTTACAATATGAAAGACAACATAATGTTTCTCCTGCTATTGATGATTTTGCTTTAATCAACGTTGTTGATTCCAAAAAGTTTAAAGGTAACAACTTTTCTGGTAAATCATCATTTCAAGGATCAAATTCTAAGGGTAATACTCGTGTTTGCACCTTTTGTGGAAGGAGCAATCACACTGTTGAGACATGCTGGAAGAAGCATGGAGTTCCACCACATCTTCAGAAAAATTACAACTCTGGATATGCCAATCATGTTGCATCAGAGGGAGATAATCATGTTGGAGAATCCTCAACATGTGTTGATAACAAGGGTAATGTTCCAGCTATCACACATGAGCAGTATGAAAGGTTAATGACTCTTCTTCAGGGTCCATCTCTTAATCAAAGCTCAGGAACTGTGCATGCTTCTAATTAGGTTACTTCTATGCTTGTTAGTCATTCACCATCAGATAGGCAAGGTACAAGTTTCATTAATTCTTTGACAAATTCCAATTTTACTTAAAGCTCTTGTATCATAGATTCAGGAGCCTCTCATCACATTTGTTGCAATCTAAAGTGGTTTCATTCTTGCAATGAAATTGCTCCTATGTCCATAAAATTACCTACAGGTCACATTAGTATGGCTATACATTCAGGAACTGTTAAATTTTCTCCAATGCTCATTCTTTATGATGTTCTTTATGTCCCTGGTTTTAATTACAATTTACTTTCTGTGTCAAAAAGGAATAGTTCACTGAATAGTATTGTCAGTTTTAATGGTTTTCAATGTTTGATTTAGGACAAGAAAACCATGAGGATGATTGGTTCTAGTGATAAGAGAGAAGACTTGTACTACTTGAATCTTGAAAATAAGTTAGCTTGTTCTGCAAGCAAGACCATTCACTCCAACATTCCTTTACCCGATAGTGCCCTTTGGCATTTTAGACTTGGTCATCTTTCTTTTTCTAGAATGAATTTGTTGAAATCTAGTTTTCCTTTTGTCCATGTTGATTCTAAGGCTACATGTGATGTATGCCATTTTGCTAAGCATAGAAAACTCCCTTTCCCTGATAGTGGTAATAAGGCTTCAAAACCTTTTGATCTAATACACTTTGATATTTGGGGTCCTATTTATGTTCCTTCCATTCATAAACATGTCTATTTCTTAACTGCAGTTGATGATTATAGCAGATATACTTGGTTAACTCTAATGAAAACAGAGTGAAACCAGACAACATGTCATTGATTTCATAACTCTCATTGAAAATCATTTTAACTGTAATGTGAAAACTGTCAGAAGTGATAATGGCCCTGAATTTAACATTTCTCATTTTTATGCATCAAAAGGCATCTTACATCAAACCAGTTGTGTTGAAACACCACAACAAAATGCCAGAGTTGAGAGAAAACATCAGCACATTTTGAACATCACTAGAGCTTTACTTTTTCAATCTCATTTACCTAAATATTTTTGGTCCTATGCTGCAGTTTTCATCATGAATAGAGTACCTAGTCCCCTTTTACAAAATCAATCACCATATTTTCTACTGCATAAAATGCAACCTGATTTACATCAACTTAAAGTTTTTGGTTCATTAGCCTATGCTTCTACTTTACAAGCTCAAAGAAGCAAACTTGATTCTAGATCAAGAAAGTGCATTTTTCTTGATTACAAAAGTGGTATGAAAGGGGTTGTTCTTTTAGACATACACTCAAAACAGATTTTTGTTTATAGAAATGTTACTCATCATGGAAGTATTGCTCCTTATCAATCTAACCCTTCAAATATTCATTGGAACTATCATACCAACATACAATCTGTTTCTGACATCTCTTCTTCCTCAAATACTGAGAGTTTCTCTGATATTTCACCCTTTCCTATTGATTCTTCTCTTCCCAATACAAACGACATATCCACATCCCCTCTTCCCTCCACTCTTTTACCTAAATCCACTAGACTCAGGTCTCAACCAGCTTATTTGAAAGATTATGTATGCAGTTCATCTACTCAGTCACCATCATCAGTCAATTCAGGTATTTCTTATCCCCTATCATCTTTTCATTCATTTCACCATTTATCATCTTCCCATAAAGCTTTTTCTACTTCTGTCACACAAAGTACTGAGCCAAAAACCTATAAAGAAGCATGTCAGTCTGATCATTGGTTAAAAGCAATGAATGTTGAATTAGAGGCACTAACTAATAATGGCACTTGGTGCATTGTTGATACACCGCCAAATGTGAAACCTATTGGTTGCAAATGGGTGTATAGAATCAAGTATAAAGCTGATGGTTCCATTGAAATATACAAAGCAAGACTGGTGGCTAAAGGTTATAATCAGATATAAGGTTTGATTATTTTGATACATTTTCACCAGTAGCCAAACTAACCATTGTAAGGACTCTTCTTGCTATTGCATCTATTCACAATTGGCATCTGCACCAACTGGATGTGAACAATGCTTTTCTTCATGATGTGTTACAAAAAACTGTTTACATGACAATTCCAAAAGGTGTCTCATGTTCATCTTGCAAAGTCTGTAAATTGAAGAAAAGCCTTTATGGCTTGAAACAAGCTGGTAGAAAATGGTATGAGAAGCTAACTACATTACTTCTAGCTGAAGGATATTGTCAATCAACTGCTGACTATTCTTTGTTCACCCTTCAACATGGAAGTAATTTCACAACACTTTTAGTGTATGTGGATGACATTATCTTAGCTGGCACTTCACTTGTTGAGTTCCAAAGAATTAAGAACATTCTTGATAATCAATTCAAAATCAAAGATTTAGGGATTCTCAAGTATTTTTTGGGAATAAAGGTAGCTCATTCCAAAGAAGGAATTTCAATTTCACAGAGAAAATATTGTCTTGATTTGCTTGATTCATCAGGTCTTTTAGGTGCCAAGCCTGCTCCTACACCTTTGGACACTTCAGTCAAATTGCATCAAGACACAAGTAAACCTTTTACAGATGTGTCTTGTTATAGGAGGCTCATTGGAAAATTATTGTACTTAAACACTACAAGACCTGACATTTCACTAGCTACTCAACAATTGAGCCAGTTTCTCAATGCTCCTACTACTATTCACTACAAAGCTGAATATAGAATTCTAAGATACCTCAAAAATGCTCCTGATCTTGGTCTTCTATTCCCAAGAAAGTCAGAAGCACAAATCTTGGATTATGTTGATGCAGATTGGGCAGGTTGTGTGGATACAAGAAGGTCAACTACTGGTTTATGCTTCTTTTTGGGTTCTTCACTCATATCTTGGAAAGCAAAGAAGCAGCCAACCATTTCAAGGTCCTCTTCAGAAGCTGAATATAGGGCTCTATCAGTTGCAACATGTGAACTTCAATGGATATTATGCTTGCTGAAGGATCTCAATATCAAGTGTGTCAGGCAACCAGTTCTTTATTGTGATAGTCAGAGTGCTATTCACATAGCATCCAATCCAGTTTTTCATGAAAGAACAAAACACCTTGAAGTTGATTGACATTTGGTCAGAAAAAAATTGCATAAGCGTATCCTCAAGCTTCTACCTATTTCAACTAATGAGCAGTTGGCAGACTTCTTAACCAAAGCACTTCCACCTCCAAAATTTAACACTTTCATATGCAAACTGGGCATGATCAATATATACCATGCTCCAGCTTGTGGGAGGCTGTTGAAAGATAATATAAAAGAGATAGAAACACACTTGCTCAATGAAGAAGAAGTAGGAACAAGCAAAGCCTCAATAACTTGCAACACAAGTTACTAGTTTGCATAGTAGTTAGAACTCATAACTAACTTGATGAGTTGTCATAAAGTTAGTTACTATCTAGTGTAGATTAGTACATGGTAGCTTATGTTACAACTTCACTTGTTCCATTATAAGTTAATGAAAATAATCATTCACTTTTCACATTTCTCTCTTTTTTACTTCTCTCTTTTCATCCAAGTTCATCCTCTCAATATTTTGCAGGGCTGGTATTTTCGCAAATACCAACAACTACGTACTGATATGGATGCACTATAATTAATATCTAGTCCATTAGTTAGTTGAACATGTACACAAGAACAGCAACTGGGGTTGATAATTGATATTGTATTATATTATGAGATACCAATAGAAGTCAAAAACTATTTCACCCCTTTTAATATCCATCACAAGTGTTGGTTTCTTTTATATTGTACATTCTTCTTTGCTTCTTCCATCTTCAAAGATGCTGTCCATGTCATTAATTCATCAAATATCTTACAAGATGCAGCATTTTCTTTTCTTCAAATATCTTACCAGATGCAGCATTTTCCATTTGCATTGCTATGATATGAGCAGCATGATCACCTATTGATTTTGCAGGGTTTAGACCCTCTCAGTCCACTTTCTATCTCTCTAATCATTTCTTCTTCTCTTTTCAACATTTTTTCCTCCAAAGATGCTTATTGGTATTTGATGATCTCTATAAAAAAATTGGGTGAACCAAAGTATCACTCTAATGTGTTAAATATATATAAAAACACTAAAATTGGCGTAAGAGGGAATCGAACTTGAGACTTTGAGAGAAACACACTTCAAAGTCCCAAGCAACAGCTAGGCCATGTTAAGGGTACAAAGTTTTCACCGTCGTTAGCAGTGACTAATCTCTATCGAAAACTATATGGTGCATACAAGGTGGGTTCTCGATACGTAAGAGTTATAGATCAAAGCTTTGACCACTCACTTAAATGGCCCTTTGGATCAATCTATTGTTGGTGATATGATATTAATCTATATATCATAGCATTTTCCATTTGCAATGCAACTTCAATGTCATATTAATATATCATACAGAACAATCAAATTTGATGCATGATGCAATGTGGGTTCTTACTAAACAACTCATTTACATGTCAATAAATCAGGTGTATGTTTGGTTATAGCTTTGGAGATGTTTAAATTAATTTTAGGAATGTAAAATTGATTTTGATATGTTAGTAATTAAAAAATATATTATTTTTTAGTTATGTCAAAAAAAAACGTAGAATTGAATTTAATCAAAAATTAGAATTTATCATATTTTACTTTTTAAATCATGTTTACCAGCTTAAAATCAAATAAAATATATATCTACCTATCTACTAGGATAATAGGATTAGGATTTTAAGGGATTTTAAAAGATTTTTTAATTAGAAAAAAGTCTTGTGGTATTCAATTAAGACTCTTTGCAACTTAAAAAAAGTATTGTGGTATCCAATCAAGACTCTTTATCATCTGTTTGCTCTTTCTGGTGGGGCTCATCTGGGACTAAAAACAAGATACATTGGATTAAAAAGGAGCACTTATTCAAATCCAAACATGATGGAGGCTTGGGCTTCAAGACCTTAAGGGATTTTAACAAAGCTATGTTGGCCAAACAGGCATGGCGCTTTCTTACTGAACCTGAAAGTCTCATTTCTAGAGTTTTTAAGGCTAAATATTATCCTAACTCTGATTTACTTAACGCCCAACTTGGCAATAACCCTAGTTATGCCTGGCGTAGTATCCACAGTTCTATTCAAATCATTTTAAAAGGAAGTTGCTGGAGAATTGGGAGTGGAAACTCAGTTAGGATTTGGGGGAACAATTGGATTCCCATCCACAATTCATTCCAAGTCTTAACTGCTAAGGGAGATCATTCTAACACAGATTTTGTCAAGGATCTAATCAACAATGAGGGCCCTAACTGGAACTCTGAAGCCCTATCTACTCATTTGCTAGGCATTGATCAAGAGGCTATTAAGCAAATTCCCCTTATAAACCCTGATGAACCAGATGACATTATGTAGATGTATGAACCTAATGGTATATACTCAGTCAAGAGTGGCTACAGAGCCATTAAACTATGGCAGGAACAAGCCCACCTTGGCACTAATACTAGCTACTCTATGGCTTCAATCTGGAACAAAATCTGGGCACTGCACACTATCCCTAGACACAAGAATTTACTGTGGAGAATTCTTCAAAATGCCCTCCCTGTCAGGATGGAACTCAAAAACAGAGGGATCAATTGTTCCATGTTGTGTCCTAGATGCAATGAAAAGGTGGAAGACACAACTCATACATTCATGACCTACTCTAAAGTGATCAGAACTTGGTTTGGGTCTAATCTAGCTATCAAATTTACAGATATACCCAATCCAAATTTCTCAGCTTGGCTCTATGAAGCAATTTCACATCAGAAAGAATCTACGATAATTCAGATTGCAGCACTTATTTACAACATATGGCATGCCAGAAATCTCAGTGTGTTTGAACAAGTAGAGTTACTTGAGAGTACCATCATCCAACGAGCCAATCGTAGCATCCAGGAGTTCCTTCAAGCTCAACTTCCATCAGCTTCTTCGGGAACGAACAAACTATCTCCCACCATTGGATCTTGCGTTGCTGCAAGGACTAACGGAACTCGAAGCGCCAGGAGTGCTAATTCCATATCTGATGCTAAGTGGAAAAAACCAGGAGCTGGATTGGTCAAGGCAAATAGCGACGTGAACTTACAAGTTCAAGTTCAAGGTAAATGGGGTATTGGTTCGATTGTCAGAGATGAGCAAGGGTTGATTATGGCTGCAGCAACGATGGAATCATATGGCTCAAGCAATGTTTTAGAAGCTGAGGCTTTTGGCTTGCTAAGGACGATGAAGCTGTCTCAAGAGTGTGGCTTCAGATGCATTATCTTTGAAGGAGATAATGAAACATTGATTAACATTCTTAAGGGTAGTAAAGATAAGGACAGATCTTATCTTGGTCTGATTCTTAAGGAAATCCGCCAAATCCAATCTACCTTTGACACTTGTCGGTTTAACTTTGTCCCTAGAAATGGAAATAAGGCGGCCCACCTTCTGGCCCAGTTGGCCCATACTGAACCCAATGTGGTATGGATAGAAGAGGTGCCTTTATCCATTTAAGATGTATATTTCAGTGATCTTTTGAATCAATAAAATTTTCAGTCTTTTATTCAAAAAAAAAAAAAAGACTCTTTATCATTTTAAAAATTATATCTTTTTTTTTTGAAACATTTTAAAAATTATATCTACCTATACACAATGCACAAATTTGTGCATATGTATAAAGTTATTTTTTCAATGCACAAGTTTTTTGTAAACCATTAGATCAGCGAGGAGTACCGATTTTATCATGGTCTAGTTGTACTTTATTTTTTCATTCTTTATCATATTTTCTTCAACCTCCAAGTGTAATATTTGTTCAGATCTCATAATTTTACAAATTACTTAAAAAAAGAGGATACTATTACTTAAATTTAATATTTATTATTTATAGATTAGTAAAATTTATTAAAAAAAAATTATAGATTAATAAAAGATTTAAAATCAAATGCATAGTATTTATCTTTATTTTCTTTTTCTCTTTATGACAGTCAAATAAAACGATAACATACGAGTTTTAAAAAAATAAATTAAAAGATAACATATACTACACAATTTGTCAAAAAAATATGCTACACAAACACAATTGTTTTTGTTAACTAGACTCTTGACCCGTGCTACCGCACGGGTCATACCACGTAGAAGTTAATTTGAATCAATCACAATAATGAAAACATATATAGTTAATAGAAGTTTTATAACAATTTAAAAATATGTTCCCTCCTAAGACAACAATAGCAACAAAATAAAATGGTAGCATACATAACAAAAAGGTTTGAACATTAACCATCAAGATACATTACGAAAGACTTCGTGATAAACAACATTTGAGGTCGTATTAGTGTTCTCCCCATCTCCATCAACGATTATTATTTTCAAACCTTGTTTTGAAGTGACTCTGGAAATTGCAGCGTACAACTGACCATGCGAGAACACAGGACTCGGCAAATAAATTCCAACATTTTTAAGTGATTGCCCTTGACTCTTATTGATTGTCATGGCAAATGAAACAGATATTGGAAATTGTCTTCTCTGAAATTTGAAAGGAATTTTAGCATCAGACGGTGAAAGAGATAACCTGGGTATGAAAACTTTTTTGCCAATGTTGCTTCCAGATATAACATTTGCTTCAAGTACAAATTTTCTCATTCTGGTTATGATTAACCTTGTTCCATTGCATAATCCTAACTTTAGATCAATATTTCTCAAAAGCATAATTGGAACTCCAATCTTCAATCTTATCTTGTGATGTGGGAGTCCTGAAGCATTTATTGTGTTGAGAAATTCTGGAGTGTGGACATCATCAACAGCATCACAATTTCCATTATGTGTCAATGGAGTATCATAGCTCAAATATGTTTTCTCTTCACCAAGCATCAAATCTAACATGTAATCGTTGATCTGATCCACTATTGAGTTTGTTGGAGCAAGTATTGCTTTGTCCTGAAAATATGATATATCAGTCATACCATCTAACATGTTCGGATAAGTGCTATCAATAATGGATTGAACATGATTGCCTGAACTATGTATAAGTAAATATATCCACGTCATTTATGAGCCCAACTTTCCCATCACCAATTGCCAAAACCCAATCAGAGAACAATCTTCTTTCTTCAATATCAGTGTCTGATGCACCACTTAGTAGTCTCATATTTTGTAAGGGTGAGAACTTCACAATAATTCCATATATTTGAAGAATTGATTGTGGCATTTACTATTTCTTGCCTGGTGGACAGTTAGTGTCAATCATTTGGCGTGGACAGTTGACATTTGGCGTAGACATTTGTTTACTAAGGAACTATCTATTCACGATGGGAATTTTCGATTAGCAATTATAAGTATTAATTTTTATTTAATTCGCAATGGCATATCATTAAGTTCCATAAAATATTTGAAACTAATGGAAGACACTATTTTTATTTTTACTTAAGAATATAGAGATGCATGATTTCAGCCATAAATCAAAACTATTTGAATTCCCTCTATATCATAAATGTTGGTGCGCTTGTCATGCACAAAAATGGGCTGTTATGAGATTTGAAAACTAAACTAAAACTTAAAATTTAATGCCCTCTATATCACAATTAATCGCTGTATTGTTTTTCATTTCTTTTAGACTTTAGTAACTTCTAAAAAGTGACAGTACCTACAAATCTTTAGTTGTCGAGTCGAAATAACCATTTGATAAAATTCAAATTGGATTATTGCCATTGTTGACTTCCTAACAGATCTGCATATTACTTGATAAAACTATCGAATAGAACTTGAAACAAAATAATTGATTCTAGAAGTGCAGAATTATAAATATACTCCATAAATGTTGTTTGGATTACAAAACCATCAATCAAAAAGATAAATACTCAAACTAAATAGAAAAACGCAGAAAAGAAAACAATAAAAAATAGTTTGTTGATGAATAGCACATTTGTATCATACATGCCAATCACCACCACTACCGCCCAACCAAAAAGATAAATACTCAAACTAAATAGAAAAGCGCAGAAAAGAAAGCAATTAAAAATGGTTCGTTGATGAATAGCACATTTGTATCATACATGCCAATCACCACTTATTCCGCTTTTACGGCAAATTCATCGACTGCAAACTCATTATTTTTCTGGAGGTTCAACTTTCACACGAACCATATTAGTTGGTTTGGTTATAGATTCCTCCCCGATTTCAATGACATCACGTACAACTGAAGCATTACCATCAGAAGATCTTTTTGTTCCAGATTTGGTTGACGGAGTTCCAAGTTTGTTAGAGTTGCTGCAAGAATAAAGGCATGTTATAATTCTGCTTGCAATATGTTAAAAAAGCATAAGATCAATTACTTTGCTTATAAATTGCTCACCAAATTATTGCAATCGTTAATATACATGGAAGGTTATGAGATCTACGACTGAGATGTAGGGGGTGATTAACTGAGTTGATTAACATTAATACATGAAAGGTTATGACATCTACGGCTGAGATGAAGGGAGTAGTTGACTGACTTGACTAGTATTAACTACGTTTTTAATTGTCATTATGACGTTTTTTGTATGAGGGAGAAAATGAGAAGTTTGAAAATAGAGTTTGAATCAACGGCTGTGATTAAGTGTGTGGTTGGGGGATTAGATTAGCAATAATTACATGCTTAGGAGGGAAAAATGTTAGGAATTAGGCAAACATGACAGCTAATCAAGTCTAGCTTTTATAATAGGAAAATGTTAACTAATGTCCCCGGGGCACTGGTTAAGGAAACCAAATATAGTATAAATATCTTGGAACTTGTGTAGTCAAAGTTTAAAAAAATGTAAAAAAATGATGTTTTCAATGCAAATATTTCATTTTTTGTTTCCTTAACTAGTGCTCCGGAGACACTAGTTAACAAGACACTTTATAATAAAGGATTCTTTCTTTGAACATATTTTTTTTTAATTTATAAAGAAGAGATAAGAATAAAGGATTCCTCCACCCACTCCTTTTTTTTTACAGAACAGAGAGGATGTACCAAAAAAAAAATACTGGATTTGTCCTTGTCTTCTCAAACCTTGAAACAGAGTGACCTCTTTTGCTCATTATAACTGCCGCCACAAGTGAATTGAAAGATCGGCGGCGTATCTTTTACTTTTTATCAAAAAGGACAAAGATGAGAAATTGTGTATGGCTGCTTTGGAAAACTTGAGAATCCATTTAAATCAAACTCAGAAGCTAGAGAATGCAGCTTCAGGTAGACTCACATTTAAGATCTAGAATCAATTCTGCATCTGAGATCCAAACATCTTAAATCTGAGTAAAATCACGGTTGACAACCATGAACGCCTATTTGCTATCGACGGACGCGAAACAAAACATAGACTAATTGGCATGATCCTTGGTGCGGCCCTGTCCTTCTTAGGGATAGGTTTCGTCGCTTGTTTCAGCTGTCTATTCAGCCTGACGGGCTTGTGGGGATTTAGGTCTCTGGGAGAGGGATGTTTGGGTTTGGGATCTTAGGTGGAGGAGACCACTATTTGTCTGGGAAGAGGACCTGCTTAGTGAGCTGCTTCTGGTTGCGTTTAGGCAATCTAAAGTTGATAGGGTGGATCGGTGGTATTGGCCTCCTACCTCTGACGGTGTTTTCTCGGTGAAGTCTGCCTACGACTATCTTATTAAGAACTCCCCGTCTATTGGTGCCACCAATGATGTTCTCTTGCAGGCTATTAGTAAGGTGTGGAAATCTTCAGCCCCCTCTAAGGTTGTTGTTTTCTCTTGGCAACTGCTCCTTGATAAGGTTCCGACTAGGTGTAATCTCCAAAGGCGTGGGGTCCCCCTAACTGATGGAGATTTTGGTTGCGTCCTCTGTCATGCGCCGACGGAATCCGCGGTTCATCTTTTTATTGTTTGCCCTGAGTCTTTTACGGTTTGGTACCACGTCTCTAGGTGGATGGGTTGGGATTTTGTTAGTCCTCAATGTCTTCCTCAGCATTTCCTTGCCTTTACAGGCTTGGGGAGGGGTAAAAGAGTTAGGTTAGGTCTCCTTTTAGTTTGGCATGCTGTTATTTGGACTATCTGGTTGTCCCGGAATGACCTTATTTTCTCTGGTGGCACCCTACGTGAGGAGCCTGTGGTGGTTAGAGCAAAACTCTTGGCTTGGAAGTGGTTCCTGGCTAAGTGCCCTGCTAGTTCCTGTTCCTTCCATGTGTGGGAGGTGCAACCCGTCCTTTGCTGGCTTCGGTAGGGTTATGGTGGAGGTTTACCTCGGCTTTCGGTGGTGTTGAGTGGGGGTTTCTGCCTCCTACCTTCTTATCGCTTTCTGAGGTTGCCTTATTTCTGCTGTGGTGTTTGGGTTTCCTTTGGGGGTTTGTCCCTAGGTCTCCTTTATTGTTCTTTTTGGTGTTTATCCGTACATTTGTATCTGTGTAACCTTTTATATTTTTATATATATATATATATATATATATATATATATATATATATATATATATAATTTTGCCATTCAAAAAAAAAAACATAGACTAATTCGAATTTAAGATTATAGATGACCATGCATTCAGATTTCAATTATATAATTTGAAATAAATTGACTAAAACCTAAATGGGTACATGACTGAAGTAAAAAAAAATGGTTACAGTCTTTGAAAAACTGAGAAATGGTTAGCAGTTGAAATAGGTTTCCCATGATGGGAGATGTCAACAAAGTTAAGACGAAGAGATTGGTGGTGATGGTGGTGGTGGTGACTGGTGGGTCTCTCAATTAAGTTCACCAAACTGAAATTAAAAATTGTTCAGGTTGTTGTTTAATTTACATTTTTTTTTTTAAGAACATGATGAAAATGGAAATGGGTTCTTGTGGTGGGTGAAGAGGTTGAAGACAAATGAAAAAGATAAAGTATGGAGAGACTATAATAAGGATTAATGTTTCTTTTAATCTAATGATTAAAAAAAGGAAAAGGCTAACAACTGCCCTAAATGCATTGTTTAAGCATCTAAAAGTGGCAATTTTTGCATTGGAAATTGTACGGTTATGAATTTTAAAAGTGTTTGACTTGTATTTTCAAGTCATAGTTTCTTTTTTTGGGTTCCTTAAACAATGCCCTTAGGGCACTTGTTAGCAAGACCCTTAAAAAAAGGGTCTTGTTAACGAGTGTCCGGGGCACTCTTTAAGCATTCTAAATTAAGAAATTATTCCATCAAAAAGTCAAAAAGTTCAATTTCTAATGCATTAAATACACATGTTTTTATTAAAA
The DNA here is from genome assembly GCF_051527215.1 of Medicago sativa. Lineage (NCBI taxonomy): Eukaryota > Viridiplantae > Streptophyta > Magnoliopsida > Fabales > Fabaceae > Medicago > Medicago sativa. Next base: position 11,700,728 of record NC_140753.1, read on the forward strand.
AGTTACTATTTAAAACCCTTAACAAGTGCCCGAGGGCACTCGTTAACATTTCCCTTAAAAAAAACATTTTCCTTAACTTGTTGAAAATTGTTGTATACACATTTGCTTAGGCTTTTACCAAAAAAAAAATTTGCTTAGGCTTAAAAGCACATGTAAATTACTCAAATGTCCTCGACAGTCAACTGCCGAATTATGGAACCGGCTACAGTTAACTATCGAGAAAAACTTAGGCAGTAAAACCTAGGTAGTTAACTGCCGAGGAAACTTCAAACCTATTTTTTATTTTTTTACAAAAACCATAAATTGTCATTATTAATATTTATTGATTTTGAATGTTTCAATCATTATTTTGGTACGTTTCAAACAATTACAGTATTATACTTATGCATATATATCTTAATAAGAATAGCATTTAAATCAGTGTAAAAATTAAGCACTTGAATATTGTTTTGCATATTACTTAAATAAAAATAAAAATAAAAAATCGTTAAAATAATTGTGCACAACGATTTTTTTTTTAAGGTATAGTATGTTGTTATATTTTCTACATTAAAATAATTGTGCACAACGATTTTATTTTTATTTAAGTAATTTTCAAAACAATATTCAAATGCTTAATTTTTACACTCATTGAAATATTTTTTGAGGACTTAAATGCTCTTTATTTTTTTGGTCAAGATTTAAATGATATTCTTATTAAGATATATATGCATAAGTATAATACTGCAATTGTTTGAAACGTACCAAAATAATGATTGAAACATTCAAAATCAATAAATATTAATAATGACAATTTATGATTTTTGTAAAAAAAAAAACAGGTTTGAAGTTTCCTCGGCAGTTAACTTCCGTGGTTTTCCTTGGTAGTTTACTGTCAAAGTTTTCCTCGGTAATTAACTGCAGCCGATTTCATAATTCAGGAGTATTTGAGTAATTTACATGTGTTTTTCAGCCATCGTTGAAATGACCTACTATTGCAAGTTTAGATCCGGTAAAAAAAGATTCTCATTTCACCACACCGTCTGATAAAATAATGTATCAATGATCAATCCCTTATTGGCTTATTCTGTACATGTTATTCAATTTAAATTAAAAAAAGCACGTCATTGTATAAAGTGGGCCCGTCTAAACTGTGGTTTCGTGTTTGAATTAATTTTTCTTTTACAAGGAATTTGAACTTAAACTCTAAAAATCTATATGATTTATAACATACTTCACTCCCAATTTTTGCATATGCTTTTATGTTTTTTTAAAGTTTAGTTTGAGTAGAAAAATATTTTTTTGTTAAAAAACTTAAGTTTGTTCTCTAAATAAGGCTTGGTTGATTGAACTCTCTAAAATTTATGGTTCAGTTTATGAACCATTTAATATGGTTTAATTTTTTCTTATAGTTTAGTGTGGTTCAGTTTAGTTAACCATATTTTTACACATCCATAACTCATATATCAGGACGTGTACATCATCGAAACAATAACCGTGTTATTTAAAAAAAATTCCATTATTTAAAACTAAATTCAATTTATATTATTCAACCTGGAAAAAAAAACATACAAAACTAATAAAATTCATTTATAGTTAAATACTTATTAACTGTGACAGGGTTCAATTTAAACCCTGACTGCTTCACTTATGTGCGTGTGTGAGAGTCTTCAAGTACCTATTGTCATTTTGTTTTTTTTTTTACAAGAAAAAAATTATAAGTATTAATGAAATATTTCTTAAATTTAAATTTATACATCAATTTATTTATTTTTTGAGGGGATACGTTAATTATTGTGCCCATAATTTTTTTTACTACATATATATTCACATGTCCAATTATTTTTTATTTTTTCTTTTATTATTCATCCCATATATTGACCCACTAATTTTTTCCAGCAAAATTTAACCCGGCCTAATTACATGTGAAATTATTTTATTCAGTACAAGCAAGGTATGTGGGCATGGATGAGAGAGAGTTTATAAGCACATACCTTTCTCTCTCTTTCTCATGTAACCACCAACGACTTTAATCTTTGTGTCGGAGGTAAGAGAAAGTCGATCATGCAGGAAAGCAAGTGTCATCCCGCGTAAAGATTAAAGTCGTTGGTGGTTACATGACCTTACTTGAGGTAATATATTTTTTTCTTATGCTGATAAATGAATATTTGTTTGCATGAAACTTGTGCTGATAAATGCATATTTGTTTGTGTAAATTTGTCTCTTTGTGTTTGTAGGGATGAGTTTTGGCGCACTTCCTGAAGATCGTTTCAAGGAGGCTTTGTTCGGAGTACGACCGTACTCACCCGCTTGTGGCTAGATGGAAACCCTCCAGGGGCTATTCGGATGCTGGACACTACAAATGCCTCATTGATTTGATGGAAAATGCTAATGTCATCTGGAGGTCGTACGAGGATAGGCGAGACCTCACACCTTTTAAGGACATATGTTGGTACTCTGAATGGATCATGACTGACAAAGAAAGGAGGTGTCGGAGCGGGTTCTGAGGCAGTACGGCTATACCCCAAAACATTCCAAAACCTCCTACGCTGATTGCGGATCTTGAGCCAGAGGATGTGGTTATGGCCTTTCAGGATTTTGTTGTCCATGTCCTTAGCCAGGCGGATAGGGGCGAGGTGGTCCCAGAGGAAAAACTGTGGAAGTATGCGAAGGGGTATATCAAATGGTTTTACCGTGTATCCCATCCTGTTTTCCAAGCCTGCACCCGTTGCTGAGTACACATCTCATGTCCCTCCTTACGAGGAGGTTATTGAGCAGCAGTGGACCAGACAGATTCCAGACCAGACCCACTCCAGATCATCCACAACATCAGAGCCATAGTGGATAGTGCTATGTCGCATCCTGATGTGTTTTCACATCCTCTCTTTTTAGGCATTATGGACGGCATACTATCGGAGTATAGCATGATGCAGAAGGAGTCGGTTCCGCGGAGGAGGACTAAGAGTCATAGTCCACAGGAGTATGGTCTGATTTTATGACATTTGTATATTTTTGGTTATTTTATGATATTTTGTCAGATATGGATGTAATATATTTACACTTGCACTTTTGCGTTTTTATGATGTAATATGTGTACAGTATGGATATATCTGATGAGTCCAGCTCATTAATCTTTTTGTCTCATTTTTTTTTTGAACTTTTATTTTTTTTGTTTGCATCATTTGGTTTTGACTATTACTTTTCTCACCTTACTTATTTTCACACGCCCTATTTTTTCCCAAAAGTACCTCTAGTTCAGATTATATAATCCGAACAAGATTCCCAAGAATTTTCCGATTATATAATCCGAAAATGTCTTTTACCATAATCTAATTAAAGTTTAGTTTATTTTATACTAATATGTTTACTCGTGCGTCACACAGGAAGCATGAATGATAGAATCACATATGACATGAAATATTTATAAAATATGTTTCTTACAAAAATATGTTTGCTCTGCGTAAAAAATATGACATTGTACACAAAAAATTTAAATAAAAAATTCAAGTGTCATTCACATGGTTCCTTGTTTTGACATATCTGTCTTCCACCATCATCAAATAGCGTAACTTATATCCTTTGCTCATCTTTAATTGAAGGAAAAGTTGTTCTTAGAATGAGTATTGAGCACACACCATTGACGTCACGTTGTTTTATTGGTAGTATAAAAATCATGGACTTCAACACTTGTACTTGAAATTTCCATTGTTAATAACCTTGGAATAATAGGTAATAATTAAATTCGATAAAAGATATCATAACCAAACTAAACAATACAATACAATTAACCTTTATCCTTCAAAAAAAAAATACAATTAACCTTTAAATGATTATCTTGAAAAAAAAAGTTTGTCTCCTATTTGAAACATTCATAAAAAAATACAATTAACCTTTAAATGATTATCTTGAAAAAAAAGTTTGTCACCTACATGGGCGTTTTTACCGTGCCCGGGCTCAACCCATACCTTCTTTGTATCGCTAAAAGAAATTTACAAGAAATTTGACTTATAGTGACAGCCAAAATCCGTCACTATAGGGCAAATTTCCGTAGCTAAATCTATCTGTCAGTACCAAATGGTTGTCATTGCATGTTTTCCACTTTTACCTACGGACAAAACGTAGTTAATTCTAAGGAGACCATTTTAAAAACATTATAGACTTCTATCTACGGTTTCGGCTGTCACTAAAACTTATCATTGTTTTATTTATTTTTATTATATTTTCTATTCTACTATAAATTCTAAAAATGAATAATTCATAAAATTACCACTAAAATTAGTTTAATCAATATAATAAAATATTATAATCAATATCATTGGAATTTGAAATTGATTACTATAATCAATTTTTAGAATAAATTATTGAAGTGACTTAACTAAAATAATTCTCCTTAACTATGAACAATTATACCATTCACCCAAGCCAATACTCGATACTCACAAAAATTCTTAATACTCACATAAATTAAAATCTATATATACTTTATTGCTCATTTAATTTATGGTAACAAAATTTATGGCAAAAGTTGTAAGTCCACCAGTTATCAAGCCTTGTCAATGAGTTAGTAAAATAATCTTATAAGCCCGTGAGAAATAATTGTTTTCAACAAGATCAACGATGTGTGGTTCAATGACTTGATGATGTGTTACACCGAGCGGGAGATATTCAAGTCACATGTTGATATTCTTCGAACATTCACCGCAAAGAGGTTTCAGAAAGGACAGTTACCTCCTAATTTTATTTAGCACACTATTGACAGGTTATGTTTCATCTCTGTTGTTTCAAACTGTAGTTTTATCGACAAAATGACGAGCCTATTTTATTTCGATTTATGACTATTTATATATTATGTCACATGTGAATTTGCGGTCAAAATTTTGCCCAGGCTCGATAAAATTTCTGGCTTCGCCACTGGTCACCTATCTCCTATCTCCTCTCCTTTCCTCTCCTATATATACATTTGAACATGTTCAAAAGAGTCAATCCACATGGCAATCAATAATAATGTTTCCAGCAAAGCAATTGTCACGTGTCCTCCTCTTTGCAAACCATTCAATAAAAAAAATTAATTTTTTTTCTTTCTTAAAATAAGCCATTCAAATTAGGTTGACTTATTTTTAATAATGTGACATTTAAATCACAATAAAATAAAATCAAAACTAAGTATAAAAAATAAAAGGGTCTGATTGTTTGATATTCTATATTTTTTGGTCTGCAACAACAATATGTATGTTTGTGAATATTAAATTCAAAAACAATCGAAACTAAGTATAAAAAATAAAATAAAAAGGATTGATTGTTTTTCTGTAAATTACTTTCATAACCTACAAAGGACTCATTGTTCTTCCTTTATATGCTTCCTTTTTTAAGTGTGATGTTGTAACATTAAAGGAAACAATATATATGCTTCCAAATATTGTGGAGACTGAATATATGATTTGATCTGCTGATTTTTTAGTCTATGACGAAAAAGCACATGCTGTTGAATGACTATATAAGGAAGACTCAAACCCTAGTTTTATTCACCAATTCAATAGTATTGAATTGAGTCGTTTAGGGTTTCGTTGTTAAGCCTTGTGCTTTATTTGTGAGCCTTTCTTGTGTCTCCTTGATGCAAGGTTAGGTCTGTGTTTACTGAGTTGTAATATTGTAAACTACTCTTAAGCTTTGAAGTACGGAGTTAGTGTGTGTCTGAAGGTGTCTTCATCATATTGATTGTATTCGTGTAATCATAGGGTGTGTGATTGAGTGGATGTGAGATGGGATCTCAGGTCTATGAGTTCCTAGGCTGAAGTCAGTACGGGTAATGTCTAGGTGATAAGTTGTAAACTTGGAGTTTGCTGAGAACTTAGAACTAGGACTACACTAGTGGAATTCCTTCCTGGCTTGGTAGCCCCCATAGTAGGTGTGTTTGTCACCGAACTGGGTTAACAAATAACATGTGCTATTTATATTTCTGTCATTTATATTTTCCTTGTTCTGTATGTTTATCATTAGCTCGATGTTGAAATATTAATCTCAACATACCACTTGTGTCTCAGTGTTGGAACATTGCATACAACATCAAGAAGCTAGCGTGTCAGAATTTCACTAAGCATTTAAATAGGCGTATGCATCGTCTTCAAACACAGAAACAACTAAAGTTCCGACAGTTTCCTTCAAAGTCTCAGTAAGCCATAAACGCCCTTTCGAGTCAAAACAACCAATTACAAACCGAATCAACAGATTCACAGTGGTCTTGAAACTTCAGCCGAAGACCAGTTCGAGGGATTAACAAACAATAGAAATCAATCACAATCCACCAACGACGCAAGAAGCAACCATGGAAGATGAAATCTTTTAGGTAAGATGAACGGCTACTACCGTCAACACAGAGCATCTACGCACCTAGCCATTTGGAGCAACATCAAGATATAACAAGTCATGTTGAATCAAGGTATGCATCAAACAAAACAACGAAAAAATTAAAGAACTGGATTTTCAATCCAAAAAACCAGATTCAAGATTTTCAGACCAAATCACAGAGCCGGAACAAAGTCACCACCAATCTTCATCTCCACGAAATAAAACAAACGTCAAAAACATAAACGAAAATAACATAGCAAAAACCAGATCGAAAAACTTATGATCTAACATAATCCACCACAAAAAACCAACTCATAACTACGCCCCAGACCAGTACAAAGATAACGACGACGTTGAATGAAACCAGTGACCACAACAGAATCAACTCACACCAAGACTGTGAAAGGACAGTCTGGACGACGCTTCACCAGCAAAGATCTAAAACCCATAAATATATTTTTCTTTTATGCACAAAGACACGAGACATATATTTATCATTAATAAACATAAATAATATGAGACACATATTTGTCATCATTGCGGCAAAAAATATATGGACATATTAAAAAATTCACGGGATAAATAATTTTCATCAATAAATAAAAAAATAAAACAATTTGAAATTGAAAAATAATGGTCTATCACCCGTGCATTGCACGGGTTAACACACTAGTTTGAAACATTCATAAAAAACCGCATCAGTTATAAACACCTATCATTTATCAATAAAAGAAACTTAATCAGATCAATACTATTAAAGAGGTTTCAAATGGAATACAGTATAATTTTAGTTGGGACGTCATCAAGCTATAAAAATGCGTTGCACTTCAAATTTTACATAAAAAACAAAAATTGTTTCTAACATTAAGAGTGGAAAAAGAATGAAATCAAATGAGGGAAACGAAAAGAAAATTAGAAGATATTTTTTTAAGTAGTCTAGTAGTCGAAACTCACACATTTTAAGAGTGTTGAATAAGAAAGAAAAGAGAGACATATGTTGAAATACCGTGTGTCTGAATAGCACAACGGAAGATTTATTATATAGAATTAAAGTAGCTTAGGGACTAAGCTATGATATATTTACAGAAAGAATATTGAACATAATAATATATCCTAAGTAAGTTAGAGAGTAAGCTGAAATATATTTAGAACGTAAATATAATTATTTACTATATATTTATATATCAACACGATGGGTTTAATTAGACTTTATTTGAATTTAGTTATTCAATACAAAACTTTTATTCGAATTTATTTATCCAATACGCAACTTTTATTCGAATTCACTTTATTCGAATTTATTTATTTAATACACAATTTTTATTCGAATTCACGCTGGGTTTAATTAGTCTTTATTCGAATTTATTTATTCAAAATGCAACTTTTATTCGAATTCACGGTGGGTTTAATTAGTATTCAAAGACATTGTATTATTTAGATGCCAAAATCATAAAATAAATGCAAATATAAACGAAAATAAAAGAACAAAAATATAGCACATAAAATCTCATTTTATTAATATAATTGATACATTTACAATAAAGTATGTTTCTTGTCTAGCGAAGAGGGATTGGGGTAATACTAAATCTGCTTCAGAAGAATATGGAGGTGGGGTAAAGCAAAGATTTCTATTACAAGAAACCCTCTTGGAGTAATACTAATGGGTCTAAAATGTACTTCTATGATTACCTTAAAAATGACATTACAAAGACTGATGGGTCTAAAATTCTTTAACCTTTGGGGATTACTCTCCTTTAGAATTAGGACAATTAATGTCTCTGCAATTGAAGCATTAATAGTACCCATATTGAAAGTCGTATGCAGAAGATGTCATATGTCATCACCAATTCTTTCCCAAAAATGTTTAAAAAATATGGGTTGGAAGCCATCGGGCCAGGCGCTTTATATGACTTCATACTAAACGCGGCTCTCCTCACCTCTTCCTTAAGGACGGGTGTTGTAAGAAAATCTCTGCATTGTTCATTTAAACGAAGCATATCATTAACCAATATAGTATTGGGAGTAGTGGAGTGATCTACCTCAAATAATTGTTTAAAGTAATTAATGGCTTCTGCTTGGAGGATAACATCATTTGTACTCCATTGATCATTTTCAAGAAAGAGACCTTGGATCTTATTTCGCTTTCTCCTCACTTGTGTCTGAGAGTGGAAAAAATTCGTGTTGCGGTCTGCCAGTTTCACCCAATTCTTCCTCGACTTTTGGTACCGAAGGGTCTCATCATATTCTTTTTGGAGCGATGCCTCGGTCATGATGAGGTGGGTTGAATCAACCGTTTCTAACTTGTGTTGCACCTGCTTTAATTTCTCCGCAAGAGTACCTTTCCGTTTATGAATGACACCAAACACATCTTTGTTGAATGTAGTTGCATCTAACCGAATATGCTCAAGGCTCGCGGGTACAATATGTTCACCTTTATACCAAGATTTATAGACTACATCTGGAAAATCTTTATGTGTTAGCCAAGCAGCTTGAAAGCAAAACGGTCGCACATGTTTAGCTGAAACAAAACCGACACCCCTTAAGGGCGATGGTCGGAATAATTCTGTGTCAAGTTCTCTACATAAGCTTCTGGAAAAATAGTACGCCAACAATCACCAAAGGCCATGTCCAACCTTTTAACAACCTTCAAAATCCCTCGTTCCTTACGAGTCCAAGTATAAGTACTACCTGTAGCTCCAAGGTCAATAAGATTACATTGCTCTATCATATTAGAAAACTTCTCAGCTTGTCTAGCCGTAAAGATGTCTCCCTTTATCTCAGAGGGATGAAAGACTTAGTTGAAATCTCCTATCATAACCCAAGGTAGTTGAAATCTCCTATCATAACCCAAGGACTCAAAATATTTTCACGAATAGAAGTAAGGTAACTCCATAATTTTCACAATTGACTAGTTGAGGGCTACCATAGTTAGCAGAGCAAAGCCACATACAATCCACATTTTTAATGTAAATGGTGACCGCTTGAAAGTAGACATCTATCACAGTAATATCATAATCGCAACCTTTACTTTTCAGCACCCAAATACCTCCCGAATGACTGGACGCTTCAGAGATAACACATATCTCATAACCCAGACGATTCCAAAAAAGTGATGCTTTTGAGAAAGGACAACGAGTTTCCATGATAAAAATAAAGAAAGGATGATGTTTCCTTACCAAATCCTTAGCATGTCAGTGACCCTCAATCAAAAGCAAAAGGCGGGCAACAACAAAATCAAAACGGTGTGGAGACAACACAACACAAACGATCACGATTTAGAAAATTTCAATCCAACTGATAACATATGTTACATCAGTCATGACACATGGGAAAGCAATCGATTGCAAAGAAGAATTTAGAATTGAGAAGAATTGCAAAAAAGAAGCAAAAGAAGGGTGAACCTTGGAATCGCAGAAGAAAGGATTCACGATTTCAATTTCTCTCTCACGCTAACGCGATTCATTGAATCGTAAATTTGAGACGTAAAAATCGGTTTTTTCCCTCAAATATTATATACTTAATAGGCCTATAAAAAAAAAACGGTTTTCCAGATAGATGGATAGATGTGCCTGAAAGACAAAAAGGAAAGTGGATGGAGCAAGTTTCTTTCTATCCTTTTTTAATTTTGCAACCTTTTCTAATTCTTCTTTTAAAGAAGCTAAATTAACCGACTCAAATTGACTTTGGAAAATCGAACCTAAAACCTTGAGAGAAACACACTACTAGATCTCAAGTCAATACCACCAGATCATCCCAAGTGGGTTTGACCTTTCTAATTCTAATTTAAAAAAAATATATATGAACAAAGACAAAGCGATGCCGCTTTGCTTAAAAATCAATTTAAAATAAAATGAACCATTCCTTCATATAAAAATAAAAGGGTTTTGCTAAAAGCCACTGTCTTTTAGCAACCCACACCTCAAGGTGTGATTTTCACTTTTTAGTTATAATTTTACTAAAAGACACCTTCATAAAAATGATCATAAAATAACTTGCTAAAAGACACCTTCATAAAAGGTGTCTTCTAGCAAAACCCAAAATAAAAACACCCAAAAAAGGATAGTTAATATTGTAATTCATAAATAAAGTAAATTATAAGTTTTTATAAATGGATTTATTACCAAAAATAAATGGATAAAATAATACTACAAAATTATAAGCCGGCAATGTTCCTTTACTTCATCTTTAAGCATCTCATGAATAACATTCTCTCCAAACCAACAACCGCCACCACAAAAATTAATCCTTCTACGACCTATTTCACGAGCAATGGTGTCTTTGGTCCATCTACCAGCTCCAATATAGGCTTTGTCACGAGAACTGAAAGTCATTTTTCTGAGCGAATTTGCATTCCTCAATAGGTGACTAGCTAACTCAATAACATTTATGGAGCCAACACAACCACGAAATTCCACATGTTTCAAATCGTTATGAGAAAACCCTGTATATTCTCTTTTTTGCCTCTTAGATCCAACTTTATGTGAATGTTCCGAATGTAGATTTCTAATCTGAAAATTGAAAAATAACGATAACAATATTACATATATGAAAATTTTAAAATTTCATTAAGTTATTTATAGAATATCTTGTCATTGATCTATTGTTATAGGTAAATGCAACCTGTTTAAAAAAACATGAATTTTTCAAATACATATATGGGATCCATTATTATAGGTAACAAAAGCTTGTGTTTTTTTAAAAAAAAAAAAAAAAAAAAAAAAAACTTATTATTGAAAAAAAAAACATATACGAATAATTTAGAAAATGTATAATTGACAAATTGAACCTTAAATCAAAAGGGCATATAAATAGAAACAAAAAATCAAACATCATACAACAATGGAAAATACTAACTTGTGCCCTTAAGGCACAAGTTAATGAATCAAATATAGAAATAATGTATTAGAATGCGCGCGTTACATTTAATCATTAACTTTTCAATGAATTAGATACTCGGAATTTTAGAGAATATTTCTTATTTTGTGTTTCTTATCATGTGTAATAATTTTATAGAAATAATTTTATAGAATATTTCTTATTGTGTTTCTTAATCATTTAATCAGTTTTAACAATTATTTATCCTTAACCTTCACATTTATCTATGTCTACCCAAAAATAATTCATCAAACTCAAATCTTTCACCCAAAAATCATTCTCCCTCCATTACCCTTCTAAACCTCATCTCACGCAGTCACGCTCTTTGGAACACAAGAAAGAGACGAAAAAAGAATATCACATCCTATATTACCCTTCTTGAGCACTGTTATTTAGTACGATAAATGACACATACGAAACACAAGAAAGCTTACACATTCAATTTTGTAAACAATATGCACTATTCAATTCGGTAAGAATATCACATCCTATATTACCCTTCTTGAGCACTGTTATTTAGTACGATAAATGACACATACGAAACACAAGAAAGCTTACACATTCAATTTTGTAAACAATATGCACTATTCAATTCGGTAATTTGACACCTTTGTCAAATAAAATAAAATTGGCATTTAACACAATACATAGTCAGGTAGTGGGTGAAAGTGGGGGTCATAACATAATACATGGTCAAACAGATAGAAGAATTCGTGTGTAAAGCTGTACAGGCCGGCCCATTTTTTCCAACAACAAACCAAAAACCCCAAGTTCACCTTCGGGTCTACACACCCTTTACAAACCATAAATCAGTGTTTAAAAAATAGGACCGTCCGGTTGGACCTGTTCGACTGAAATCAGTCATGCATTGGAACGGGAATGAACTGGTCAATCAAAACCGATGAAAATCAGTGACCCAACAGTTTTGAAAAACCAATCTAGTTTGATGAACAAGATTTTTAATTAATTAAAATTTTATAAAAAATAGCAAAGGAGAAATTGAACACAAACACATGAAATATATTTTTACATATTTTTAAGTAATTTTTATTTATCGGTTAATTCAACCACTTAATTTTATCCGAAACTTCAAAATTCAAATTGCTAATTAACTATAAGTTAACTTATCAATTATTCGTTATTTTTTGTCGAACAAAGCATAAGCCATGAAATATTAGATTTGGACACTGTTTGGTTACGTCAATAAATGAGCTTATAGCTTATAAACTCGTATCTGTTTGGTAACAGTCTTTTCAACGAGTTTATAGCTTATTTTTCAGCCACTTTCAAATAGCATTTGAGCTTACAGATTATAGCTTATTCTTTTTTCTTCATATTTTACCCTTATTATTTTATTTAAATACCAATTTTACCCCTTATATTTTATTACAATTTAAAATAAAAGATTAATGTTTTTTTAATAATAAAATATAAATGTATTAAAACATGGATTACGATAAAATACTTTTATCATGTTGATTATTAAAATGTTTAATACAAAATAAATGTATTAAATAAAAAGTGTTATGTTTATTTAGAGAAAAATTGTTATGCTTTTATCATGTTTCGTTTAACTTGGTTTCCCTTTTTTCTTTTTGCTTCTAATTAGGGGTTCAAACTAATAATTAATATATATTAAAAAATGTTATTGCACTAAAAAAATACCGAGTATTATATATGATTAACGGAAAATGGACACTACGTGATTTTATTGAGAAATGATATTTGAACAACCACTTTTTGACAACTTTTGTGACAACTTTCACTCTCATACTCACATTATGTTTTTGCTATCTCTTTCTATTGCTTTGGATTTTATTTCAATACCCCATTTTCTTTGTAAAATTATGGTTGCACAAAAGTCGTAATATAAATAGATATTCAAATAACACAACTTTTTTTTATTATATTTCGTTGTATTTATACTTGATGTTTGTTTTATATTATAATTTTTAGTATTTTAGACAACTTGTAATGTGAACGTGTTGTGATTTAATAAAGGACAAGAATTTGACCTCGTGAGCTTAGCTCAGTTGGTATGGACAATGCATAATATATGCAAGGTCCGGGGTTCGAACCCAAGCCAACAAAAAAAAAAACAAGAATTTCACTTTTTGTCCAGTTTTCTACGCTCAAATTTGTCAAATCCCAATAGAGGTATGATTGTTGTTTGCCGTAATTGCATAAACTTAAATAGAGAGAATCTATCAATAGAATTAAAAGAGAGGTTGCAGTTAAATTGAGAGAGGAGAGAGGATTTGAAAGAGCATCTACAATGGGGGCATCCATTTTTGAGTACTTAAATGGGTCTCCCATCAAGTGTACACATCACTCATTTATAATTTTTTTAATAGTAGTACTTAATAAAAACTCAATCACCCCAACTCACATCTCACAAATTTCTTAAATGGAACCCACGAATCAATAACTTTTTATCATTACACATCAATTTTTTAATATTAAAAAAGTGTGGGTAGCACTTAAGAAATGACACCCTAGATCCTATAGAACCCCAAATAAATTTCTCTCCAATGGGGTACTTAAAAGGTACCGAATCTTGAGACTCATTGAGGATGGTCTAATATATTCCCACCTATGTTACACATTCCAAGACTTATACAATTCACTTTATAACTCAAAAAGTGAAAGTACAATTCTATTATACTTCTTTGCAATTAACGATACAGGAGTTACTAATTGAGTTAAATTTTAGATTCCTATTTTCAGTATACAAAAAAAAAAAATGGTCGAGTAGCCTAATGTTCGAACTTTAGACCCTAAATATTACAATACATTATCTCTTCAAACTGAGTTATGCTTACGGAGATATACACATAAAAATTTACCAATTAATTTAAGAAAGTAAATAAAAAGATTACAATAATCATTTATTAAGTTATCAATCAAGATCATTAGAAATCATCTGATGTTAATCTATCTGCAAAATTGTCTATTATTTTCTGATATAAAATTAGTTTTAGTTTAAAAATTTCTTGATACATGAAGAATTGCAGAAAATATAAAATAAGCTTCTAATTTATAAACTTCTTGATACATGCAGACAAACACATTGCAAGTATTAAATTAGGAAAATAAACTTCAAGTTCCATTCAAGTTAAAAAAAGTGAACAGCAAAAAAAAAAAAAAATAGAGTTTGAATAACTTACTGTCAGAGAAAGTTTTTGGAGAAGCTGAGAAGCCATTGCAATATCTAAAATCCAAAAATAGTCCATACTAGGATCATATGCTCCCTCGATAAGTAACTCCAATTGTCTAAGATTTTGAAATCGAACCAAGACCTTCGTTAATTCCTTTATCTGTGTACAATAGTTATATTTAAAGTGAATTAAAAGCAACTAATGATCAAATTAATTAAAAGAAACCTAGGCAGTGTCCTCGTGAGCTTGGCTCAGTTGGTATGGACAATGCATAATATATGCAAGGTCCGGGGTTCGAACCCCGGCCACTACCAAAAAAAAAACCTAGGCAGTGCTGCAATGCACTATTCCGTTGTCTCAAATTTGGGACCAAACGCTATCCGAGAGTGGCAACCTATATACAACCAATAAACACCAACTAGCAAACACGGGTTTTGAGTGACTCACCTGTGAAGTGCAGATGTTCATAGCTAAATTCTCAATATGTGGTAAACTTGCAATCGGATCAAAGAGGTGTGGTGCTGTCCTTCTCTGAGCTGTATTCCAGAAAACCTTGAATAATCTTGGGGCCGTAAAAGAAATTATCCTCGTGGTGTAAGTACTATATTTAAAGGATGAGAGATTCAATGCATCAATAGCTAACTCAGAAAGAGAATCATTCGACCCGCCACAACCAATTATGTTCAAATGACTATACTCAAAGGATGAGAGATTCAATGCATCAATAGCTAACTCAGAAGGAGAATCATTCGCCCCGCCACAACCAATTATGTTCAAATGACGTAACTTTGGACAGGTAATTTTTATTGAACTTATGAGCAGGCAATTCTTAAAGGTGACGTCTTCAAGTTGAAGACATTCAGAAAACAAATGAGGCAAGATGTGCGTGGATAGATTTTCAGTTAGTAGTCCATTAAACACAATTGCTGTTACGTTTTTCAACCCAGAAAACCCAACAGGTTTAGAAAATTGAGTACCTCTAAAGCTAAACTTGGATAACATATGAGCCTGAATGTTGATTGGGTGTGTTGGGAAATCATCATTACAAGAATATTCAAAGGATGAGAGATTTGATGCAATGATAGTTAGATACTTTGGAAAGTAAACCGCACAATTAACAATGTTCAAACGAAGCAATGATGAACTGTTTATTATCAAGCTAGAATTGAACTCACAACCATCAAGGGTCAAGTCTACAAGATGGGTGCAATTGGAGCACAGACTCTGAAGTAGTTTCCGCGGCACAAAAATTAGATGCAACACAAGAGTTCTCAAATTATTGAATCCAGAGTAATCCAGAGCTTCTACAATGAGGCAGTCTTGTAGGTGCAGATACGTCAGAGAATCATTGCCTGATAAGAGAGAAAGGGGAAATATGTATGTCAAAACAGAATCAGTAGATTCAGCTGACAAGAGAAGTTCAATTCGATTGACACCCTTGGCAATTCCTTTGGAGATCAATCTATTAATGACATCCCCGTGGTCAGATTGTACAAATGGAAATTTTACTCGGATTGAACGGATGATGGCACCTTTATAATGGAGCATAAATTGATCCAATCTTGTGGCAAATTCAGATTGAAAGTGAAATCTTTGAAAGTTTGGAAGGGTGTTTGGTAAGTCTTGAATTGTGTTATAGTCAAACATGGTATGACGATCAAAGTTGAGGTCGGTCCTTAATCCCCATTCGTGAACCCATCGTTTGGACAATGCACTAGTTTTCACCAAATCCTTCAAAGCTAACTTGGAAAAGATATAAGATATAATACTATCAGGCAACTCACTCTCAAGCTTCGTACACCTCTTCATTGCAGGCAAGTCACTCTTAAGCTTTTTACACCTCTTCATTGCCACTGCAAGCAATAACAAACACAGTTATTAAAATATAGTAAATACTCCCTCCGGCCCTCGTTATAAGAAACAATTGACTTTGACTTTTGACTTATAGTTAATGTATCTCGTTATAAAATAGACTAGATACATCAATTACAAAACTCAATTGTTTCTTATAAAAAGAAACGGAGTAGAAGAGTGACAACCTCAAGAGCACCAAAACCAAGCCGATATGCGCCTCGACACTCAAAACCAACTCCCCAGCAGATGGGCGGCCGAGAGAAAGAAGTCCCACCGGACAGAGCACAACACCCAGCCCCCAACAGATCTACTGTACCAGCACATGACGGGACGGGATGGGCCTCCCATCCATTAAAGGAGCGAGCAGAAGGCTACCGGATATTATACCTAGAAACCTCTTCCAACTCATACTCAAAAAAATTAATCGAAACCAGACGACACTTACAAACCCGCACTGAATTACCCCTCCACATCATAAATCCCTAATTACAAATCGAAACCAAAACCCTAATTTTAAAAACGATGAAAATCGCCTAATTTTATAATGATGCTAATTAATTATAGATGATGGAGAAAAGCTTATCGTACCTGTCTGTGCTGAACGACGGCTTAGATGAAAATACAATCCTCTGATTCTGATGATCGGGAATTTGAATTAGGGTTTCTTTGTTATGTATTTATTATTTATAGTGGCCACAATTTCTTCTCGTGTTTAATTCTAATTGGGCCTCGCCTCCTTTTGTGTTTGCTTTTCGAAAATTTGCTTTTCTAACATGTGTTTTTTCTTAAAAACACGTGGAAAATACCTTGTTACCTCCGCATTAGTTAACTAAAGCTGACACAAACCAACAGTAGTTAATTACCGTTGCGATCAAAATCAGCAGTAGTTAACTACCGTTATTCTTCTTTCTTTCTTTTTTTTTTTTTGAAAAATGAATATTCACTACCTCCATCATCTACGGAGTAGAAGCTACACGACAGCGAAGAGGCATCGTCGTGTGAATTTGAATTTTTGGATTTGGTTCCAAGACTTCATCATAATTGAAAAATGCACAAACCATCGTCATCCAAAAAAGAACCAAACTGAGTCAATCCAATTTTATGTGACACTTCTCAAAAAGCAAATGAAGAATTTTAAGTTATTGCGAAAGATGAAGATGAATTAATTTCATTAGATGAAATATGACACTTTTTTTGTCGGTTTTCATCCTTTTTTGGTCGATATTACACCAACATATTTTTTGTGATATACTCCCTCCGTCCCAAATTATAAGCAAAAAAAAAAGGTCATTTTCTTTGTCCCAAATTATAAGCAAAAAATACCAACTTTTATCATATTTAATTATGTTGTTTCAAAAAATTATCTTTTTCAAAGGAAAATTAGATGCAAAGTGCATTCAATTTGCTCTCTCTTTCATTTTCTGAATAACCAATGAAAATTGTTTTTACATCTTCCTATAAAAATTATTTCTATGATAACACAAGAAACTATGTTGCAAACTACTATGAATTAGTTTTTTTAATAAGTGTGATTTTTTTCTTCTTATAATATGGGACAGAGGGAATATAATGTAACGCAATATTTTTGTGGCAAATATGTAACTAACCTTTTATAAATTATATATATTTGACTTTTTATCTGGTGTACAAGGCACCTACATTTTACTTTGTTATTGATGTTTCGCATTTAATATAAATATATGTTTATATTTCGGTAATAATGTGTTTTACCTTTCATTTTGTTTTATTCTGATATTTGCTATTTTTTAATTTCTGCGAAGTTCATCATGTCTCAAAATGCACAAATTGAAGGTCATGTCTGATATTCCACTTTCAAGAAGACGGTTAAAGTTTTCTTAACTTCGACCGACATTATGGATGACTTGAAGACAGAGCTTAACAAATACTTTGTGTATCATGGTGAAGATTATACTACATCTCTTGTATTTGTACAGGTACCATGTGTAGATCTTGGGGCGGATAAAGACGAAGACATATAAAAAACGATTTATTATCCTCGGGTTATTCGTGATGATGGCAACATACGATTTATGTCTAGGACGATGGTTGAAAATAATGTGTTACATCTCTGTGTTCGTTCCAACCACAGGTGCTTAGAATGTCATGAGAGATTTTATGTCATTTAGTGTAATGTGTTGCATTTTGTTGAATTTCAAACATTCGTGTAACGTTAACTATCGCCGTATTCGTGTAATGTTAATGAATCATTGATAAATTATGTAATGTTGTTGTTCATGACTTGGTGGTTGTTATTCTATTGGTTTTATTTCATACGGAATTGCAGTTTGTAATTGCATGTCATAACAGGCCGAAAATGGCTTTGTTTTGCAATGCAGACTGCACTGTCTGCATTTATTGATAACAATGGTGGTTAATTGCCGCTGAAAGACAACGATAATTAACCGATTTTTTTCAACAATAGTTAGCTACGGTTAGGGATGAATGCGTCATTTCATTGTGTGTTTAAGAAAAACTGAATGTGAGAAAATCAATTTTCTTGCTTTACGCCACGCCTTTTGTGATATGTTATATAACACCACGAGACCCTTAAATTGATTTCTAAATTACTCCACTTGGATTTTATTTATTATAAGAAAAATAACTAACTATATATAAAATTATTAAGAAAAATTGTTAACCTCATTTAATTTTGTTGATGTAATATAAAAATAATTGAATTTTCTAAACTACTCTTTCTTTTCATTTATTTATGCATAAAAATCATATTTGTTTTTATGGGGTCCATGATAATCTAGAGTTAACATGAAGTAAATGAAATATAATACGATGGATGTGCAAAATATATTTATATTGTTGGTGTATGATCTTTTAACCTTTAGTTGTTTATGAGTAAAAATCAAATTTGACATCCGAAATTTACAACACTCACATGCATTGTTTACCAAACATTTGTGCAATACTTTGTGATCTTTAAACTCATAAATTAAACTAATTAATAAATCATTCTATTTTAAATTTGAATTGAACATCAATTCTTGACAATGAAGACTTTTCTAATCTATCTATCTATTTTTTAAAATGTGTCATGTGACTCTTCAAGCATTCTTTTATAAATAAATAAAACTTTTCATTTAGGTTTATCCTTTAATTTCAGTCTTATAGATATTATTGAAATGATGACTAAATTATACATCTTTACTAGTAAACTCCTATCTACAATTCTAGAAAATAATATAGCCAAAAACATTGTGATTGTAGAATAAAAAAGTAGGTCTAATCATATCTTCTTCTTTTTTTGTGTGAAAGGAGTAGGTCTAATCATATCATTAATCATAACAATTAAGCTTTAGTCAAGTCTATCCATTTAAAAACCACTCAGTACTAAAAAAAAATGAAATTCAATATTGAGAAATTGATAACTAGATGTAAGTCAAAATGGAAAGACATGGTATCATATAGAAGACGTGCTTTTGGAGGTGGCATTTAGCCTGGACAAGTCTTAGAGTTTCCCACCATGGGAATGGCCTCTCTAAACAGCCACGTGCCTGTTTTGCCAGTTTTTTTATTTTTGATTAAAAAAAACATTAAAATGTGATAATATATTTTATCTTTGGTATTTTCTGTTTCACCCCCCTTTCATATAACACTGTTAAACACACCTCCATCATATTAGACGATTTGTTTACTAAATTACCCCTCGTTATGATGTGAACTTGAAAAAAATTGGAAGTGTAGAATAAGTTCTGCAGAACCTCATACTCCACTGGTAGAAAACATATAAAACAAACTCTAACATTGAAGAAAGCTATCATTGAAAACAACCATTAAAGCTAGCTGAATCGGTGCATTCTTCCAGATCTGGAACTTGTTTTTTCTTCTTTGTTGTTTGCAACTTGGTGGTTCATCCTTTTTCAGCTGAAGCAAGGTAAGATATTCCATAGATCTGTAATGAATATTTCTTGGAAATTGATTTTGAAAACGAAAGTTGTTGCACTCTAGCTGGATTTCTTCCAACGGATCTATCAGTGGATATAGAGGTTAAATTGCTGCTGGATTTTTAATGAAATTTATAATATCAATTTTAAAGTGTATATAAGATGTAATTAGTATGAGTTATTTAATTTGGTGTTTTTTTTACCTTTTTTTTTCTAATTCTAATTGGATGAATTTCAACTTGCAGAATGGATCGGGAAGAATCTATTGGGATTTTCAACTGTCATGGACACCCTGATGGCTGCAATTTTCGGACACTTGCAAAGCATGTTCCATATTTAATCCATGAACCTCTTGAGCTACTGGTGCTTGAAGAAGACATCTCGAACCTAACTTCAACCAAAATGAAAAGATGAAGGAGAAGAGATGGTTGTTGATTATGGGTTTGTGAATTGGTATCTAAATGGATTGAATAATTCTAACACACTCATGTTTCTGGTACATGTGTTTAGAAACAAAATAATAGACCTTCAAACATTGTTAATAGAAAATAAAATTGAGCCTTGTTAACGAGTGCCCCGGACACTATTTAAGCATTCCTTATGAAGAAATTATATTTAAAAAAAAAGAAGTAAAAACTTTAATTTTCAATGCAATAAATGCACAAACTTTCGTAAAAACTTACTGCTTATTTATTTATGTAACCTATTTTGCATAAGCTAAAAATATGCTTAATCCAAATAGCTCCTAAAACCATAATCCAATCATTAAATAAGGTGATACAAAAGTAAAATAATTTGGGCTTAAAATCAAACTCCAAGATCTTGTAGCTCACGGTCCACACAGGCCCAAACACAATCATTAAAATATTGATATAAGAATAACGTTTGTTTATTATTTGTGTGGGGTCACAATTATTTTCCAAATGTATCACCAATAAGTCACTAAACATTAACCAGTAAAGCATCTCTGCCATTGAAATATAAAAGTAATATATCTATGGTGTTAAACTCACTTGGCCATCATGGGAAAGTCTAACACTTTCCCATTCTAAATGCCACCGCTTTTGGAAGTTGTTTGGCAAATCTAAAACCCATTATTGATTATTTGAAGAAGCACACGAGTAGGTGTTCGGTTGATGAAGAATTTGTAGGGCAAACATGTGCATGAACAATAAAATAAAGCTTATGTTACCCAACGTACCAATTCTTTACTATTTTTAATGTAACACATTCATCATCTTTACATCCAACAAAGCCTAAACTAATACCAAACACCAAAATCAACAACCATTGGAATAATGTAATCTATATACTATCAAATTTGTCTCCTAAATTTCAAACTAAATGTTCTACTTTATGTATGCACAATTTCATCGAGACCAAATGTCTTTGTCTTCATTGGTTGCTTTTGCTTCAATCCATAAGTGGATTTTAGGTACATTTTGAAACAGTGTCCTTCATATTGTAGACTATAGTTTTAAATTTTAATTCAGCTTGCACATGACATGTTTATGAATTATTATTTTTCATTCGTGGTTGAGCACTAAACTGAGTATATGGTTCTTTAATCTTTTCTTCTTTTTAAATTAGTTGACCTTGCATTTGATTTCAGCTTCTGCTTATCAACACAGGTGTTTGGTCCATGGTATTTTTTGACGTAGCCATCAATAATTCCTTAAGTTGTTCAACTTCTAATGAACACTATCGATTAGAAATTTGGAAATTCCTGTTTTTGAGTCAATGCTATAATATAATTGATAAAAGAAATAGTTAATGTAAATGATATTGAAATCATGTTTGCTTTTAATTCTTTATGCATAGTCTAATCAAATGTACTTTAATTTTTTTTTAACCCTCGGGTTCCTAAGAGCATTTGGTAATCCAGAGTTCGGCCGAAAGGTAAGTAAAATATGAACAATTTGTTATTTGGTGAAGTTCATTAACCATTTAAGCCAAATTGCTTGATTATGTTCTTCAACTTTCATTCCGACTAGTTTCTTATATATGCATAATAAGCAAAATAATGCTATCCACTTTTTGCTCTGTATGAATATAAGTTGAATTTTCTTATGACCTGATGTCAACTCAATAGTATATGTTAAAAATGTTTATTATACAGAATGCCAAACAATCAACATTGGAGAAAATCAAATTCCTTATGTCAAAAACAAAAATAGAAGTCCTACATGCACTAGAGATAAAATCCCAAAACATTTATAAAAAAATGGACATGTATCAGTTGATTTTGTAGCTTTGAAGTAGGTCCAAAATCTAGGACAATATCAAAGCTTATCCTGGATCCACAGGACTAATCCACAGGACTACTATGGAGAATTTGATTATAATAGCATAGATACAAAATTAGGCTTATTTATGCAAATAGTCCTTGCAAATATACGTCACTTGAGTTTTTACCCCTAAACTTACTAATCTTTTCAAACAGCCACTGCAATTACTAATCACTTAAATTTTGGTCCTTAAAACCTGTTATAAGGTTCTAAAAAACGGTCGCGGTCGCGGTCGCGTTAAGGTTGTCGCGATTTCGGCTGTAACGGACGTTGCGATACAAATAACGGTCTTCGCGGTGTGAATTAATCAAAACGTTTCACAAAACGTATTAAAACTATTTATATTATCATATAATGTATAATAACTTAGATTAATACTTTTTTCCATAATTATAACATATTTAAAGTAAATATAATAATAAAAATATACTACATTTAGTAAAGATAGAATGTTTGACAGATTGAAAAGAAATTAACTAATAAATAACTACTCATAGCATAACTTTAAACAAAGTTCATGATCAATTAACTACATTTAGTTTACATTATAAATTTTTATGAATAAAAAAGAGGCATTAAAGTGCCAAAAATAGTGTAAAAAATAATAAAAATGGTGAAGAAATAAATAAAAACAAAATTGGCTCAGCTGGATTAAATCTGGACCACTTGATGCATCAAGGGGTCCAAACTTAATCACTAAAGGGCTCATCACAGCCACAAGATCTAAATCAAAGAGTTAAACAAAAACAAGGGTGCAGAATTAAAACAGATGGGGTGTAATAACAAGCTGCATATGGAACAAAAGAAGGTGAGGGGCCCGCAGTCAACAAGGAAGGAAGGAGGTCAACTCCTTCTTCTTCCTCTAGTTCAAGTAAAACACCAACAACAACATCATTATCACTTCAAAAATTAAAATCTCAATTCTTCACCAAATCTCACAAACTAAAATACCATTTTGCTTGGATTTTCACGCTGATCATGAATCTAAGCTTATATTTCACAGTGAATGTTTGTATAGAGAGAAAAGTGAGAAAAAAGTTTTGACTGAATTTTCAAGTCTGAACGGAGTCCGTAACGGCGTTCCGTAACGCCGTAACGGCGATTTTCCTGTGATTTTTGTTCTCAACGTAAAAAGGTCCAAAAACGGTCACGGTGGCTGCCAATACCGATTTGTAACGGCCGCAATCCAGGTACAGCTCCGTTTTTTGAAACCTTTTATAATATTGATTGAAGGAGTGTATGAGAGTAAACTACTCTTAATCATCTAGGTTTTCAACCATGGTTAACTGCCTAGTAGAAACACCATTGAATAACTAATGAGGCTTAATACCTATATTACTACGTACCTACAAAGAAATCAAAGTGGAATAAAAAAAACTAGTGTGAGCTTATCATTGTCTATTTTATGATAAGTTTTAGACAGCCAGCTAAATTTTGGTAAAGTCTCAGTGATGCATACATGGAATAGAAGGACTAGGGCAAAAACAATATTTATCTAAGTTCAATATACTCGGGAGAATTACAGACACAAACATCAGTGTCCACATTTTTTTTTTACTATATAGTCTATGTACCGCATCATCGATGAGGTCCCTCTGATACTAGTAACAAAAAGTGCTAGTGACCAGTTTTCTCTTTAGAAGAAAATAATTGACTCAAACCATGTGAATTTTGCTTCCCTGTGGCAGAAGCAGAAGGATGTGAATTTGATTCAGTAAGCATATAACAACTTCGGCTTGACTTCATTGAAGAATTTGTCGAAAAGTTGCCTTCAGTGTCCGAAAGACATGATGTGGAACCAAAGTTGTGTGAAGATGAAAACTCATCATTCATTCCTTGAATGTCAGAAGTAGAAGATACACTACATGCTTCAGCATGATCAATTTCATCTGAGGTATAGGAGCCATTAGAATTCGACCAGCCATAATTCGGTCTAACGGAAGATTCATTTGTTTGAAACCTTCTGGAGTCAGTTTGTGGGCACATTGCTTGTAATTGCCTACCAAGTACATGTAGTGTCTCCTGACATTCTGCTAGCTTTTTCTCTGCAGCTGCTAGTTCTGTGTCCTGTAATGACATTAAGGTATCGAAAAATTATCATTGAACAATGAATTCATGGATGAAATAAATGTAATAAAACATTCATCAGAGTTGTTTCTAGTTGAGGTTGGATCTAATTACACATAATGACAATACAAAACAGCTGCATAAGATCTTGCCAAAATATATAAATAAATAAAAAAAACAGATACAGTTGTGATTCTATGAAAAGTAAACACAACGTCGATTTTAAACAAAGAGAACATAAAATGTTGAATCAATTCCAGTACCGAACCTATTTGTTTACTTGAGTATGCAGAACATGTATGACGGTATATAGGAAATAATGCAGAACCAACCATCACCACTATGATATGTATTAGTATCAGTAAATAATGTAATGTAATTACCTTCTGAGTGTTGATGTCATTATTTTCTGCTGAATTCGTTGCACACACCAGACACTTGTCCCTTCAAGTGGCAAACAGAAAGAAAAATCAGAAAGCACTCAAGAAACAAAAGAGAAAGCTCAAATTATACAATATGTAAGTTATCATATTGTTGCCAATGGGCCTAACCTTTGCATTTTTTCCTCAATATCTTTGTGCCTCGTCAAAGAATCTTGATGACATTGTTTTTCCTCTTCGAGATCATTCTTTAGCTCATCTATTTTTTCCTTTAGAAACTTATTTTCAGCTTCTAACTCTTCTACATGTGTTTGAAGTGACTTATAAGACTCTGTCATGCATTTCAGCTGAATCTCAGCCAAGTTGTATGATTTATGAGATGACACTAATTACGCTTTCAGTTCTTCCAGAAGCTGTTCATGTTCCACTAAAATCACATTTTTGTCCTTACAATCTTGCTTATCTCCAGATTCAAGCATATCATCTGATTGTTTATCTACGGCATCGTTCTTAACTTTGTTAACAATTTGCACACTGGCATTGTCTGATGAACATGCCATTTTCTCGACTTCAAGGAAATCGTCCATCAGTTCTGAGGAAGTCTCACTTTCGCGATTCTCAAATTTAACTGAGCTTCTAACTCTACTGTTACCAAAATGGTCAGAAACTGAGGATGCAAGTGACTCAACAGGACTTTCTAGATCCTTGTGCCAACCATCAGATATCGAAGTGATGCTCGGTGAATTGCTAGAAATTCTACTTGAGAAACTCCTATAATTGATTGCCAAATTTGATTTCTGGGAACTTCTTTCTTGATGAAGAACTTGTACCTCTGCTTCTAAGCTCTCAAGTCTGTTAACTGTTTTGGTGTACAAGTTCTTAGAAGCCTGTAATTCAGCATTACTTGAGGCCAAAGCTTCTTTCAATCTCTTTGTTTCTTCTTCAAACACCTCCAATTGTTTTGTAAGAACCTCGGATTCTTTCAGGCCCGTAGTTTTTCTTTGATGGATTCCACTGATGATGTGGCGTGTACTTTCAACTTCTAGCTTCATTTGTGCCAATGCAGCAGGACCAGGCAACTTTTTTCGCAACAGACCACGAAGCCGATGGCACTCGCCCTCCAGCAAGGCAATAGTCTTAACATCCTCGGTGTGTCGTTTGTTTGCCACTTCTGCTGATTTCATAATCATGTTCTTCTCTTCATTTCGGATATCCATCTCCTTAGAAATCATATGCAGTGCTCATACTTCAAAGAACTTATTTCTTTCTCGTACGACTTAACATTCTTCTTTTGAAGCTCTAACTCGGACTCAACTTCGGACTTTTCTTCTTTTAGTTTCACAATTTTATTTGAACTTTCATGAAGTGATCTCAGAAGGGAAGCATTTTCACGAGCTTCTTCGTGAAGTCCTTTATCTAATTTGTGTATTTCTGCTTCAAGCTCTAACTTGAATTTCTCCCACTGTTGAGATTTCATAAGAATCACCACTTGTATTTTCTGCTCACTTTCCTCCTTTACAGTTTTTATCTGCTTCATGCATTCTTTCAGAGCTCAATCTAAGTGAGCTATTCTCTCATCGCAACTAAGCTTCGAAAGAGTGATAGATTCAAGTTGGTGTCTTAAGGAAACAACTTCTGCATCAGCTTTCTCCCAACCTAAAATGCATAAAAGAATGAATCAATTTTATCTGATATTTCTGTTAGAACAGCTACCCGGTTCAAAAGTAAAAAGATACAAAAAATGCAAATAAAGAACACGCGATGTTTGAGCACGGAGTTTGGCCAATTGCACCTACCTCTCTGACTACAGTGTGACTGCATTACCTTTTTATTGATCAAGCTTACACTAAGAGTTTACATAGTACAAGTTGTAATTAAATACTACGGTTCTAGTTTACAAGATAGCGACTTGCCCACTTATCAGTAACTATGAATCATACCCCAATTTTACTTAACAAGTAGAATATAGAAAATGAATGATCTCTCTAATTATTTCATATTTCAACTAATATAAAGTCTATAGACGAGTTTTTATTAAGTCCTACCTGAGACAGCTTCCTCGGCAACTTTTGCGTGTTGTTTAACCAGACTTTCCTTGTTATCTAATTCTGAATAAGCTGCTGATAAATTTGCTTCCAAATCTTTTATTTGATTCTCCATGTTTACAACTTGATCTTCCAATCCAAACATACGCGTGTATGACTCCATGGAAATTTGAACATAGTTCTTATTTGTGCAATTGTCCTGCTGAAAAAAATAAGAAAAAACAGGACTAGTGAGCAATTTAGCTAGTTTTGAATATAAAAAACTTTTCCATCCCAAGAATTTAAAGCAGAAATTAAGTACCTGGTTTCCTAAATGGCCACAGAAGACAAGATGGAACCAACAGAACCAGGTGTAACAAATGGTTTCTCAGCCTTTGTGATTTTGTCTGATGATTTTTTCTTCCAAAGGCCAACCTCGACGGTCCATCTCAGAATTCTACTACCCTGCTCAAAGTATGCTCAAATTGATCATCATCAGGTAAAAAGGATTTTACAGCACTGATTAATATTATTCTTGTCATAAAATCACATCAAACACAAGAAAGAAGCTGAAAATACATTCTATAATCAAAAAAATTGTCACTGTTATTACTTAAAAATTAAAACCTTTTGGTTTAACTAGATTTATCCAATCAATATTTCATAAGTTATGTTAATGACAGCATATTACAGTGATATGATGCATTTTCATTCCCAATAAAGGTTTTCCTTTTACAAAACCTTTTAACCACCTATCAAATGCTTGCAGCTTCAAGTAACCCCTCCCCTCCCCCAAAAAAAGGGCCTTTCCTCACGAGCTGTAATATAAACTACTCCCTTCGTCCCGCAATAGATGACCCATTTGAAAATGTATAATTTTGACCTAACTTATTTTGACCATATTTTTCTACTAATATACAAAGATAAATAATATTATATAAGACGTCGTTAGATTTGTCTCGATAAGTATTTTTAAAATATCAAATTTTCATAATTTTTTGTAATATATTATTCAAGATATTTAAGCTCAAAATTATGCATTAGCATGCGTAATAAGGTCAACTGTGTCAAGTATTATGAGACGGATGGAGTATGTAGCAAAGACATTTCAGATTAAAGGTGTGACTCGGTCTGTCCAAGACGTATCACTATTAGGGGTGGGAACAGGCCAAGCCGTCCGACAGGGGCCTACGGCCTAGCCTATTTAAAGCCTAGCTCGGCCCAGCTCGTTTATTAACAAGGCCAGGCTCAAGCTTTTTATAAGGCCTATTTAATTAAACAGGCCAGGCTAAGGCTTGCAAAAAAGCCTATTAAGCCCATCAGGCCGGCCTATTAAGCTTTTCATATATAATATATCTTCCATTATTGATATTTTTGAAGTTTTTTTTCTTCATAAACACAAGCCTTTATATGATTGGTTATTTAGTAGCTGATATATTGGTGTGATTAGACCTTCGTAAGAATTCATTATTTAGTAGCAAACATATTTGTGTGCTTTAGGCCTTAATAAGTTTTAGCCTATTTAGGAATAGACTTACATGTGTTATCAGGCCTTAGTAGAAAATAGGCTTTTAAATAGGCTTTCAGGCTTCATCAGGCCTTTAAAAAGGCCAGGCCAGGCCTCGAAAATGAGCCTATGACGAATAATAGGCCAGGCTCAGGCCTATAATTTTTGAAGTAGGCCAGGCTTAGGCCTTACAAAGCCCGGCCCGGCCTAGCCCATTTCCACCCCTAATCACTATCCAACACCAACACGTTAGAGACACAGCTACATTCAATCATTTCTATTTTCTTAAATTATTATTGTTAGTGTTAGTGTCGTTTAAGTGCTTCATATACCATAAGCTTTGTAATTTTTTGTAAAATGGTCTGTCTAAGCTAAAATATCATGTGACTCATTTTAGTAAACATTTTAATGAGTGTATATATAAAAAGAAACGTTAAGAAAATGTAGAATGAAAAAATATAACATACCAGAAGTAAATACAAGAATGAATCAACACCAAAAAAAAAAAAAAATACAAGAATGAATCTGAGTGATGGAATGAAGAAGAGCAGAATGAGAATGAGATATGGCTGTATGAGAGTTCCAAGAATGAATTTGAATTTGAAGTGTTAGTTAATAGTTACTCCCTCCGTCCCATAATACTTGACACGGTTGACCTTATTACGCATGTCAATGCATAACTTTGAGCTTAAATATTTTAAATAATATATTATAAAAAATTATGAAAACTTGATATTTTGAAAATACTCATCGAGACGAATCTAACGACATCTTATATGATATTATTTATCTTTGTATATTAGTAGAAAAATACAGTCAAAATAAGTTAGGTCAAAATTACACATTTTCAAATGAATCATCTATTGCGGGACGGAGGGAGTATAACTGAAGAGAAGAGAAAGAGAGGAGCGGGGTGGCCAAATGTGAGCGTGTGTGGTGGTCACTGTTTAAACGCTCCTCATGTGGCTCCACCTTCATTACAAAAAACAAATATTATAACGTCAGAGTCAAAGAATATATGCATCGGATTTTTATTTTTTATTTTTGGATTATTATAAATACAAGTACATAATTTATGATCTTTCAAAAAAAAAAAAGTACATAATTTATGTGTCTTATTGTGTAAATTTTGTCCATTTGAAAATACATGAAGTTTCTTTTTCCTTGCTTGTAGTTATGTCTTATGTCGTTTTGTGTTCCTTTTTCCACATTAATTGTTGTCGTTTAATTGGTGAGCATTTTCACACTATATGTGTGAAATTGAATCGGTTGTTTTGTTCCTTTGCTATGTTCATATTGATAGAATTTTGTTCCTATTTCATAGTAGTTGCGTGCTTGAAGTTTGATGTTTTATTTTCGACCAATTATATTTATAAAAAACAATTGAGGAATTATTCAAAATAAATTGTTACATTGAAAGTTGTAAGTATTGTATAGATCGCATGTATAGGTTTTTACTTTAAGCTAAAATAAATACATGTTCAAACCATATTTTGTTCGATATGAGACCCTTTAACATAACATGTGTTTATAGGTGAGAGCAATCATCATCTCACAAGCCGATTTTGTGGGGTTGTGTTTGGCTCAACCACGATTACTAAGATGGTATCAGAGTCTCTCCAAGATCTATTGGCAATTAAAGAAAACAAATATAAAGACGGACCTATGGCAATTAAAGAAATTATTATTTTCTGGCATCATATTCCATAATTGCCACTTTAGAATATGTAACGATAAGTTTACTTGAGCATAACTCAGTTGATAAGGACATTGCGATATTCAATTGTCGAGGTTTAAACTCCGTGTTCTCCACTTATTTACCTTGAGGGGTGAATTTCTAGCCATTATGCCGCCAAAAAAGAATATGCAACAATAATACAAAAATAAATTAAAAATATCAATGCAACGAGTATTCTAGTAAATTATACTAATTTTACTATTGAAACCAACCAACTAAATATTTTCTTAAGGTTACGTGATTCATTGAGACATTGTAAAACTATTTGCACTTCTGGTGCATGGAAATTATACCCTTGGTATAATTGATTGTGATTAGAAGTAATGAAGTAATCACAGTTTTTACGATTAATATTAGTATAAAAATTTCAATTACGTGGGACGGTGATGGTAATTTATGTAAATGTCATATTGTATGTACATTATGAATCTGTAGAACTGATATTGAGAAGAAATAAGAAAATAATCGCGTTTTTCATGATTAGCATTAGTATTTAACTTTAACTGATAATGGGTGTTGATGGTTTGTTGACAGGATTAAGCTACCATCAGGGGCAAAGAAGATTGTTCCAAGTGAGTGCAGAGCTATGATTGGGCAAGTTGCAGGTGGAGGAAGAACTGAGAAGCCAATGCTTAAGGCTGGTAATGCTTACCACAAATTTAGGGTCAAGAGGAATTGTTGGCCTAAGGTTCGTGGTGTGGCTATGAATCCAGTTGAACATCCTCATGGAGGAGGTAACCACCAGCATATTGGACATGCTAGTACTGTTAGGCGTGATGCTCCTCCTGGACAGAAGGTTGGTCTCATTGCTGCTAAGAGAACTGGTCGTCTCAGGGGACAAGCTGCTTCCGCTGCTGCTAAGGCCGATTAACTGATAAGACTATTTGAAGAGATTCTTACGGTTTTATTTTGTTGCAAGATTTTGAAATTTTGTTTGATTCCTTGTTTTTTCCAAACTACTTGGGTATTTTGAGATCCTTTTGCCCCATTTATTTATTTATATGAAACTATTACATGACAATGGTTTACATTTGTTTTCAAGTTTTATTCAATTCATAGTTTACCTTCCTTCTGGGTTTCATCTAGTTCTAATGCTGTTGTTTTTTATTGCTTACTTTTCTTTCTTTTTTTTCTGTTGCGCAATTTATTTGTCTAGGTTGGTTTCTTAATTGTAAGTGCAGGATTCATACCTTGTCCAGGTAGTGGTTGTTTTACTATATGTAGTGAAAAGGTTGTTTTTTTATGATTTGCATTAGTATTTAACTTTTACTGATGATGGGTGTTCATGTTTTTTTGACAGGATTAAGCTACCATCAGGGGCAAAGAAGATTGTTCCAAGTGAGTGCAGAGCTATGATTGGGCAAGTTGCAGGTGGAGGAAGAACTGAGAAGCCAATGCTTAAGGCTGGTAATGCTTACCACAAATTTAGGGTCAAGAGGAATTGCTGGCCTAAGGTTCGTGGTGTGGCTATGAATCCAGTAGAACATCCTCACGGAGGAGGTAACCACCAGCATATTGGACATGCTAGTACTGTTAGGCGTGATGCTCCTCCTGGACAGAAGGTTGGTCTCATTGCTGCAAAGAGGACTGGTCGTCTTAGGGGACAAGCTGCTTCCGCTGCTGGTAAGGCTGATTAACTGACAAGACTACTTGGAAGAGATTCTTAGGGTTTTATTTTGTTGCAAGATTTTGAAATTTTGTTTGATTCCTTGTTTGTTCCAAACTACTCGAGTATTATTTTGAGATCCTTTTGCCCCATTTATTTTAAATTGACAATGGTTTACATTTGTTTTCAAGTTCTATTCAATTCACAGTTTACCTTCCTTCTGGGTTTCAACTTTCAACTAGTTCTAACGCTGTTGTTTTTTATTGCTTTTGTTTTTTTTTTCTTTTCTCTGTTGCGCAATTTATTTGTCTAGGTTGGTTTCTTAATTGTAAGTGCAGGATTCATACCTTGTTCAGGGAGTGGTTGTTTTACTATATGTAGCGAAAAGGTTACAAAAAACTATTTTTTTTCTTCAGTTTAGCTGAATTGTGCTGCTAGTTTTCATTCAGAATACGAATTGTGCTGAATCATGGCCTTGTTAGAAACTAGTGTTCAGTAACTAGCGTGTCCATATTGTCAGCATTGCAAGGATATACACATAATTTTCTACGGTTTTAGAAACACTGATCTTGAAACAATTAGCCTTGTGTACATCCTTGCAAATAGCATTTCAAGGATATATCCTTGCTACTGAAGTTATGCTAATGAAGTTATAGATCATTAGGAAGTCATTTTACAAACGTTCTTGAAACTACACATGTTCACTTTAAATATGTCAAAACAAAATCTGGATTTTATGCACGAAAAAATTGTTCTTGAAAACAAATTTATTTTTTGCACGAAAAAATTGTTCTTGAAAACAAATTTTCGTAGAAATTGCTTTGTTTTGATAGATTTAAAGTTACGATTCATAATATCCCATAATTTAAAAAACTATGAAAATGTTTCTTGTCCACAAAAAAAGAAACAGTGCAAAATAGTCTAAAAAAAGTCAACAAATCAATCCTTTAAATATATCAATTTCTAAAATGCTTGAAAATTATTTCAGTTTAACCATTCCTAGTATTGTATGACAAGAACTTAACAAATGCCAAGTCAAAAGAATTTATTTATTTCTTTGACCAAGTATTGTATGACAAATGATAAAATTTTCTACTTGGTATATATAAGTAATATATTTGCTGTTAAAAAGCTTGAGCGACATTACGAAATCTGGTGATGAGACTAACGCATTGGCTCATCAATCATCATATTCAACTACTGTTAATAAGCCAACAGATAATCAACACTCAACAAATAATCCAAAAGAAAGTACTTAGCAGAACACAAAACAACGAGCTAAACAACTGAGTAGCCTGGGTTTCAAACTAACCCCAGGGCTTATTCCCATCCACGTACATTTTGAAGCAGTAAGCGCTTCTGTCAAGAAGAATAATCCAAAAGAAAGTACTTGGAAGAACACAAAACAAAGTGCCAAACAACTGCATAGCCGGGTTTCAAGCTAAACCCCAAGGCTTAGTCGCATCCACAGACATTTTGAACCAGTAAGCACTTCTGTCTTGAAGAACTGCGTGTCTTACTTCAAGATCAGCAAAATACTTTGGTATGTCACCTGGGTCGCTGTTGAACAGAAAGATTTATCAGACTCAATCTTGAGGCAATAAAAGGTTTTATTAAAGCATATTATAATTGAATAATACTTACATCTCTGATATGTCCAAATTGAGTTCTTCGAACTCACTCTTGAGTTCCCCAAAAATTTTTGCACGAGTCCATTCTATACCTGCATTAAAGAAAGAAATGTACGGAAAGCAAAAGTTAAATATAACCAGTTCTGCAAGATTACTTTTTCAATATTACAAACTTTGTTTTGTTTATTGTGATATACATATCAGAACATTCACAACCTTATATGATACAACAAATCAGTTCATTCACATGCTTATAAGATACAAACATCTTTTTGTTTATTATAACGTGATTAACTTTTTGAAAGGGTAAAAGATAATATTACCATATAAAAGGTGGAACTGAAAGTCTGCCCCATGACGCTTGGACAGTTTAGCTATCCTCACATACAGCTCAGCTAGCTTCCTCATGGCATCTTTGATCTGCTTCAGCCTATGAAGCCTCTCAAGTCTGGAAGCCCTTTTCAATGATTCACTAGCAATTTCCAGCGTTTCCTTAGCAATCTCAGATTCAGTAGAATCATCCCCTCCAGCAGCAACCTTGGCCTTATAGGCCCTTACAGCATACCCATAGTGACGCTCAGCACGCGCCACCTTGTCTTGAGCAGAGGCAACCTGAAAACATGTAATACATTCATTTTTAGAAAAACACCATCTTCAAACCATCTATCACTTTTCAAAATAAACTCGGTGAATAAAAATCCTAAATTGAACAAATCATCGCAGCATAGGATCTATATGAACTAAAACCTGACCTAAAACACAAACGAACAAATCATCAAACAAATCATCACAGCATAATATGAACTAAAACCTAACCAAAATCATAAACAGATAAATCGAACTAATCATCACAGCATAATATGAACCAAAACCTAACCTAACGGTTTCAAGAAAACCAGAGAAGATCTAATCGGAAAGAAATTTAACAAATCATCGCAGAACAAGATTTATATGGATATGAACTAAAATCTAACCTAAATCATAAACAGATAAATCGAACTAATCATCACAGCATAATATGAACCAAAACCTAACCTAACGGTTTCAAGAAAACCAGAGAAGATCTAATCGGAAAGAAATTTAACAAATCATCGCAGAACAAGATTTATATGGATATGAACTAAAATCTAACCTAAATCATAAACAGATAAATCGAACTAATCATCACAGCATAATATGAACCAAAACCTAACCTAACGGTTTCAAGAAAACCAGAGAAGATCTAATCGGAAAGAAATTTAACAAATCATCGCAGAACAAGATTTATATGGATATGAACTAAAATCTAACCTAAATCAAAAACAGATAAATCGAACTAATCATCACAGCATAATATGAACCAAAACCTAACCTAACGGTTTCAAGAAAACCAGAGAAGATCTAATCGGAAAGAAATTTAACAAATCATCGCAGAACAAGATTTATATGGATATGAACTAAAATCTAACCTAAATCAAAAACAGATAAATCGAACTAATCATCACAGCATAATATGAACCAAAACCTAACCTAACGGTTTCAAGAAAACCAGAGAAGATCTAATCGGAAAGAAATTTAACAAATCATCGCAGAACAAGATTTATATGGATATGAACTAAAATCTAACCTAAATCATAAACAGATAAATTGAACAAATCATCACAGCATAGTATGAACCAAAACCTAACCTAACGGTTTCAAGAAAACCAGAGAAGATCTAATCGGATAGAAATTTAACAATCATCGCAGAACAAGATCTATATAACATAAATCATAAACAAAGATAAATCGAACAAATAATCACCAAAACCTAACCTAAATCATACACAATCGTTCAACTCACGGAAGAGATGAAAACAGATGATAACGGTTTCAAGAAAACCAGGGAAGATCTAAACGGATAGAAATTTACCTCACTGTTACGATACCTTGAACCTCCATTGTAGCGATTGCGATTAACCCTTGGATTACGAGCCATGGTAGAGTGAGAGAGAGAGAGAGAGAGAGAGAGAGAGAAAGCGCGCGCAAATGTTATGAAATATGAAATATTTTCAGCGAATCTGCATTTTTGATGCCCGATTCAAAATAAATAGTCCCGCATTGGTTTCTTCCGGGTCGGTCTTTCATGATTCTTCGGGTTTGGGTCTTGCATGATAAACGGGCTTTTCCCAAGCCCATTTGCATAAAGTACAAAAAAAAAACGGATGAAAAGATAAAAAATTATTTAAACTCCAAAAAAATAAGACAAAAACAAGAAACCAAAAAAAAAAATAAAAAAAAAATTGGATCCTCTCCAGCACTCTCTATCTGCTGCAGTTGGTCCTACCTTATCCTCAGCCATTAGATCTGTGATAGATGGCAGAAGAAAACAGCAGGAGGTGATCCAGTTCCACCAATAGACAGACCTGTAAAATTGGACCTTTAAAATTACGAATTTTATAGATCTATCAACCTATAGACAGATCTGTAAAATTGGAAAAAAAATTAATAATAAAAACACATTTTTTAACATGCAAAACGACCATGTAAAATCCTTGATTTGAATTGAAAAACTCGGATCTAGTTCCCAAATCAAAAAAAAAAAACAAATAAGAATAAAAAAAAAAGAGATAATTAAGACGTGAGGAGAGAGAAGTTGTTGTATTTGTGACGTGAGGTTGGGAATATCGTGTGTTGTTAGAGTTGTTGGATTTGTGAAGATGGAGAAGGGGGATTTGTGAAGAGGGAGAAGGGTCTATCATGGTTATTGGATTTGGGATGTGAGGTTGAGAATAGATGAGAGATATGTTAAGAGGAGGGAGAAGGAGCGGTCTATTTTGTGAGGAGGGAGAAGGAGAAAAAGAAACGGCACATATCGTATGACATGAGGAATGAAACAACTGTGAATAAAAGTATTTAAAAGCAACGCAGCCTCGCCAACACAAACTAGGGTTAGATATGTTGACCCGACAACAAAGTACAACATGGATGTCTCATGAGTCCAGCCCATTAATCTTTTTGGTCCCTTTTTTTTTCAACTTTTATTTTTTCTAACATCTTTTAGTTTTGACTGTTATTTTTTCCACTCTACTTATTTTTTCTTAGCAAGTGTCATTCCGCGTAAAGATTAAAGTCGTTGGTGGTTACATGACCTTACTTGAGGTAATATTTTTTTTTCTTATGTTGATAAATGAATATTTGTTTGTATACTTGATCAAAAGGTGATTGTCAGTGCTCTTTAATGTGCTGGTTTGAAAGTGGTGGAATGCGTCAGTTTCATTACTGGAACGGCGGGGGAGGGGGGGTATACCTGCAAACATTCCAACGCTTAAGTCAATATAGGTCAGAAACAGGGGTTAGGAGATGGGAGAGATTCTACATTGGGGTCTGCGAGGAGTCCCCTTTATATAGAGGTGGGTGTTTGCAAAGTCGTTGTAATGACACACGTGGTAGTACATGAAAGCTTATTCATGTTAGTATTTAGATGCTAACACGAATAATAATATATGTCATCTGATTTGTAAAGTTATTTTAAATTGATCTTATTTTGATATTTATATTTGGAAATTGCATGTTAGGGGTTTGAAGTTTTCACCGTCGTTAGTATCGACTAATCTCTATCGGAGAACATATTATACATACAAGGTGTGTTCTTCACAAGGCCATCCCTAAGAATTTGGAGGCTCGGTTCTGGGAATGAAAAGAGGTCAGTGATAAAATCAAAACGTATTTTTTTTAAAAGAGCAATGTTCTATTTATATTTTTTAAAAGATAAATACAAGGTGATGTATATATGCGGTACACCTAAAGGTGAAAATGACTACCGTATACATGAGGAACCCCCACCTAACACCAAAAGCAAAAGGACCTAATTTTAATAGGCCTAAAAGGCTAAAACAAAGGGGGCAGAAAATGGCTGGGGGTATTAAAAAAAATTGAAGGGCAGTAGTATTAGTGGGTATTAATTTTTTTTTAAGGCCCATGAGTGAGGGAGGCCCAGCTCTGTTGAGCTGTTTGCACCCCCTCAGGGCCGGGCCTGTTCTTCATACGCGAGTCAAAGATCGGACATCTAATTACTTACCTAAATGACCCTTTAGATCAATCAATTGTCGATGACAATGTGGAATTTCAACCCAATTTCAATATCATATATGATATCATCTATATCATACAAAATAATTAAATTTAATACAAGACGCTCCTACGTGGGTTCTTACCAAACAACTCATCTAGATGCCAATAATGGTATATGCTTGGTTGGTTATTGCTTTGGAGATGTTTAAATCGATTTTGGGAATGTAAAATTGAATTTGATAGGTTAATTAGTAATTAAAAAAATGGTTGATTATGTTTTGATTCATATAAATGTGTCAACTTTTCATTTTAGTCTTTTTAAAAAAAAAATCTTCAAAAAAGTCATTCTAAAAAATTTCTTCGACTTTCAGTCCTTAAAAGCTTTCCATCTTCACTTTTGGTCTCTCCTTTAAAGTAAACTCATATATATAATTTATTTTTTAAAATAAAATTTTGCACAAAAATTTATAATATTACAAGAATCTCTAAAAAAAAGTTTTTTTTTAACAAAACATGAATAAAATATGAATTTTTATATTTTTTGCAGTTAAAAATTCTATTTTTTTTTTAGAAATTTTTACAACATTCTATACGCTTATGCACAATTTCATTAAAAAATACAAAATTTAACTTAAAAATGTGGACCAGAAGTAGTGATTGAAAATTTCATAGGGACTAAAAGTTGAAGGAAAATATACCAACCTTTTCGTTTTAGTCCCTCTAAAATTTTCCTTCAACTTTTAGTTCCTATAAAATTTTGAATCACTACCTCTGGTCCATATTTTTAATTTAATTTTTGTATTTTTTAATGAAATTGTGCAAAAATATGTAAAACATTCTAAAAAAAAGAGAATATTTTAACAAAATACAAATTAATTTGTCAAAAAAAAATATATAAATTTTTAACCGTAAAAAAATATAAAAATTTATATTAAATTCATGTTATGTTAAAAAGATTTAATTTTTTTTTGTGGTGGTCGGGGTTTGAACCCTAACTTTGCATATATTATGCATTGTCCCTACCAACTGAGCTAAGCTCACGATGAGTTTTCTTTAAAGGATGAACCAAAGGTGAAGATGAAATTTTTTTTTATAGACTAAAAGATGAAGAAATTTTTTAGAGGGACTAAAACAAAAAGTTGACATATTTTTTTGGCAGTGGCCGGGGTTTGAACCCCAGACCTTGCATATTTGATGCATTGTCCATACCAACTGAGTTATGCTCACGAGGACACAAAAAGTTGACATATATGAATAAAAAACACATTTAACCCTTTAATTTAATTTGTACCAAAAAAATTGAAAATGAACTCGTTTTTAATTAAAATTAAGTAGTTAAAAATCAAATTTTACTACCTTAAGCCTAAAATTTATATATAGCTTACTAAGACGCGTGATACTCTGTTTGGTTCCCGAATCTTGACATGAAATTGGACGCAGCCGCAGAAATGATCCACTAGTTACCTTGCATCTTCACAGGTAACTCGATCGGATCTCTCTCTCATTCTTGTTATTACGTAATTCGCCATCATCATATTTTATTAATTTGATTATTATTGTTATCATGTACAGGCAAATTGATTGTTGTTCCAATTCATGCAATGGAAGCAGAATTAGATTTAGATCCAGAACAGCAACAAATGATGATGATGGAAAATGGTTTTTCACGAACTATGCAAATTGATCCTAGAAGAGCTCGCTTTCCGTGTTCCATTGTTTGGTCACCACTTCCTGTTATCTCATGGTTTATCCCTTTCATTGGTCACATTGGTATTTGCAGAGAGGATGGTGTTATTTTGGATTTTGCAGGTCCTAATTTTGTTTGTGTTGATAATTTCGCATTTGGTTCCGCCACCAGATTTCTTCAACTACCCAAAGATAAGGTAATTTATTATTCTTGTAAATAAAAATGCAATTTTGTTTACAATCGTTGACACTGGTGAAGAGACATGGGCCATCTTTCAATAAGCAACTTATTTGCATACTTATAGTACAAGCGCTTATCATGATAAGCCCTAATGTATAAGTTATTTCCATAGCAAAAGATAAAATGAAGTTAAATTGTTTTCGTATGGGCTATAACCTGTTTTCATAAGCTATCTTAGAGAACTTAAGGAAATTAGTTCAAAACAGCTTATGAACGATGTCATAAGTTGTTCTGATAAGTTCTCCTAAATAGTGATATTTAGCCTCTGTGAATAAGTGGGCGACTCTGTGCTGCCTTTTAGATAACCATGGCACATAATTGCCTCTATGAAGATGAAATAGACTGAGGTGGTGGAGGTATGATCATCCATGTTGCCTCCCCGATCAGTGTCACTAAAGGTATGTAATTGCATATGACTATATGAGACAGTTTCTTGAGTTTGAAGCCATGATTTATTGCGAGTTTGGGATACATCATCGCCCTTTTTAGCTGCTGGAAGTTAATTTGTGTGGACTTGTGAATAAATTGTGAGAGTTTGTTGATAGAAAATGAGAGATCCAAACGAGTGAGGATGATGTATTGTAAGGCTACTAAGGCACCAACGATGTTGTGATATAGCTTCGAGTCTGCAGCTGTCGAGCCATCAACTTGTTGTCGATATGCAAAGTGGAGTATGAGCTGGTTTTGCTCCTGCCATATCAAACGTATCCAGCAAGTTTGAATGTACCCATGCTAGGAGAATTAGGCCACCTGCTGTGCGAATAAGCTCAATGCCCAGAAAATAGTAATTGCTGCTACCCATTGTTTATCATTGTGAAGATCTATATGTCTAAAGAACAACTTATGTCAAACACTGATTGCGAAGTTAGGAATATGACAGTTTGTTCAAATTCCGTTATGCTGCTATTTGACAACAGTTTGTACTAAATAGCGTATTGCGGTACAACAGTGATTTGTTCAAATTCTGCTATTTGATATCGCCACTATAGCTGCTATTTGATAACATTGTTGTAGTGTGTTTGTTTTGGCTTACATACCAAAAAGAAAAGTGTTTGTTTCGGATACCACAGTAACAATATACTGAGTGAGTTTGAACGCCAAAATAACACTGCATTAACTTGTCCAACCTTTTAACTCATTGTTTTTCGACTCCTTTATTGTTTCTTTAATGATGTTTGAAATAATTGCTGGCAGTGTTGCATCCCTTTAAGCCAGTCTGCCTACAAGGGTGAGGAACACTGCATGCAGGATGAAACTGGAGGCGATTTGAGGACCTGGGACGATGCTCTACTGAAGAGCACTCAAGAATTCCAACACCGATCTTACAGTCTCTTTACATGTAACTGCCACTCCTTTGTTGCCAATAATTTGAACAGGCTCGGCTACCTGTCCAGTGGATGGAATGTGGTGAACCTTGCAGTTTTCATTTTACTCAACGGGCGCTGGGTCAGCAAAATATCTATGCTGCGAACTATTTTACCATTTGTGATTGTATTTTTTCTTGGAGTCACATTGGGAGGCTTCACTTTCCTAAAATTTTGGTTCTTATTCACTTCGGTTCTTATTGGTTGGTTCATTCTTGGGACATACTGTTTTAAGGATCTGATTCAGTTGTAGTGTCTATTTTTCTCAGTGATAATTAGTATAAAACTGCAATACAATACATTCCAAGTTTGTGAAACATAACTGTGTACTTTATTTTATGTTCAGATTGAGAATCAGATTCAGCTGTAGTATTGTAGTATCTGCTTCTCTTACTGGCACCCATTCTACTTTGTATAAAACTGTAATGCATTCTCATGTTTGTGAAAGATAACCATATGCTTCATGCATTTAGATCATTAGCTACCACAAATTAGTTGCTTCGGTAGGAATTCCTCAAAGGTATCATGTTATGTGTGATTTAACATTGAAATACTGCAAATACAGTATGTATTTGGCACCAAAGGATAATGTTCTTTGGTCCTAAAGAAACTATCCTTTGGGACCAAATGTTTACAGTTTTTCATCAAGATGATGGAGCATTAGTAGCTTCCTATTAGAAACTTACTATTTTATATAACATCTCTCATTGGAGATGTTCTAAAATGCTTTGTTCCATCATTTTAACCAGAATTTGTTTGATCTAGGCTTGGTATTTGGGGAGGAATTTTTTTTCAACTCTAATTTGACCTTGAATGCATACGTTTATTTTTTTTTAAACATGCATCTAATCAAATCGCATCATAGTGCACTTTTATGAGTTAGTTTTTAAAATATCTCTACATGTATCTATTTATGTGGCATTAATTTACTAAATGCATATGTAAAAAAAATTACACAATTGGTGTATAAAAATTGGGCTATGCTATATATCCCGACACAATTGATCGTGAATTTTCACGAATGTTGTTTTTATACATAACTACGTTATAAAAAATAGGTTTGTGTGTATATTTGTTATTAAAATGAAAAGAGAAAAAGGACCCATCAAAAATAAAAGAAACCCAACCGTTTGTGTGAAGATTGCACCGTCACAGCTCACTTCAATTTATAGCTATGTCAGAATGCAGTGAAGCTATTCAGCTGCCATGAAATCATCATGGTGTGGTGTAGTGGATGTGTTCCCATGAACCAAAGTCATTATTTTGAAGGGAGAAGTTGAATTGTTAAGCTAAATGGTAGTAATACAAGCTGGTGCAAGTAATAGTATCACATTCGGGATAAATTCGGGATGCACATTGTCGTGATATAAAGCATTATGCATAAAAATTAAATGGGTCGTGTTAACTTGTGCCCTAAGGGCACAAGTTAAGGAGCTTAAGATGGAAATTAAAAATAAATTTTACTAGACTTTTAACCCGTGCGTCGCACGGATTTTCTCGACTATAATAGAGATCAATAAATAATCTTTAACCCGTAAGATCATTGATATGGTAGAAAATATTTTCTTCAAAAAAATAAAGGCAAGAGGATATGAATGAAATTGGTGTGCAATGCATTTTTTTTAAATGAAATTTGTTAGGTTAAATAATTGCAAACCTAATAAAGCAAATGAGCGAGAAAAAATTAGGTTAAGTTGTTGCAGACGTAACAAAATTAATAAATAAGGATATTGAAAATATAACCTTTGCAACTTTTAAGACATTGAATGCACAACTTCCAAGAAAAACCTTCTACATTTGCTTTTTTAACTTATACCTCAATGACACAAGTTAACATTTCCCAAATTAAATCCCTGAAGTAAATTATCCTTGAAGTAAACACAAATAACCTTGGTGTTTGTGTTGTGTTGTATCGGATGTTGAATAACATGTACTACCTTCGTCCCTTATTAGGACCCTTTTAGAAAAAACACGGGTTTTAAGAAAGTTGATTATTGTGTTAAATTTGTTGACAAATGACATTTCTTTCCATGTTTGCCCTTCTAATAATTGAAATCACAATTTATTATTTTCCTATATTAATTACCCACTACTACTTGAATAATGCACCAAATTAATTTATCATTGTACCCATAATTGAAAAGGAGGCGTGAATGTACCTCTGGATTGAATGTAGACTTGAAAAGGCCATGGCACAAAAAAAAATGAAACGTGAATAACCATTCCATTTTTTTCCACAAAAATTGGGAATCACTCTTTTTTTTTTTCCCAAAATTTCAATTTTGAAGCTCCAAACTTAAAATTTTTAGGAATTATTTTCAAATTTCTGGCACCATTTTTTTAAGAACAATGAGCATGAAACAAGAGTATATAAACATATAGACAACTAGTATATGTTTTTAGGATAATGTTAACCGGTGCCCCCGAGGCACTGGTGAAGGAATCAAATGTAGTAAGTATTGCATTGGTACTTGTGCTGTCAACTTTTCAAAAGCATAAAAAGTGTTTTTTCATTTTAAAACTTTCTTTTTTTAGGTTCCTTAACCAGTGCCCCGGGAGCACTGGTTAACATGACCCATGTTTTTATTGTGGGACGTGAATATCATCATTATAAAGGCAGCTTCAGTGCATGAATGAGAGTTATACTCTTTTGTTTTCCCACGCTAACTTATTGCTCTTCTTTTATCAAAGGAAAAAAGAATTTATTGCTTTTAAAAAAAAATATGTAGAGTAAATAGGGGTAATTTTGTAAAGAAATAATTAATGCACTTAAAAATATTAAAAGGGTCTTATAAAAAGGGACAAATTTTTTTTTCTAAAAAGTTCTTATAATAAGGGACGGAGGTAGTAAGAAATTAAGAATCCTATAAATATAGTTTGCATTCTCGCATTCAGGGATAGAGAGTTGGAAGGGGCACTACCAAAAAAAAGAGAGTTGGAAGGGGGATCAGTGGAAGCAAAATTCCCCCAAGATTTTTCAATATTGTCTATATAGTAGTATGTTATATGTTTTTGGTCTTTATATTTATTATTTGTGAACTTTTTAAGATATTGTATACTCGACATTGTTTACTCAATATATTGAGACTTAAACACTTAATTTTCTTTAAAATATGTGAACAAAAGGAGCCAAATTTTCAAAGCAAATTAGAAACTTTTAGGAAAAGAAATACTCCTACAAGCTTAATCTCCCAAGATGAGCAAAGGTAGAAAATCCGGA
Source organism: Medicago sativa (assembly GCF_051527215.1). Taxonomy (NCBI): domain Eukaryota; kingdom Viridiplantae; phylum Streptophyta; class Magnoliopsida; order Fabales; family Fabaceae; genus Medicago; species Medicago sativa. The sequence goes on from NC_140753.1 coordinate 11,744,640, forward strand.
ACTAAATCAAACATCTTTAAAGGAACACACTAATTAAGACCATAATTATCAAGGTCAGCCACTTGATTAAATTAACGAGAAACCAAGTTGGAGCTACCCTGTTTACCGGATCCTACGATTTAGAGGTCTGCCCGTCCGGCCCATGTTGACAATGAAAATCAAACGATAGAGGAGATACCATCTTAATCTAAGACAACAATGATGAAAACTACATGAAACATGCACCATCTTCGATCATTTTAATGGAAGAGACATAATCTATTTGTTCAATAACTTAATGGTATCCATGTTGTTTGCCTCTCAAAAGATCATATGGTAAATACTCCACAAAAGTCTTTTAACTAAGCAGAAGATTAAGTTATTAGAAGAAAACGTTGGTTCTGTTTATATTTAAAATATAATTTTTTCTTCGCCTAATTATTCTTTTAAGTTTCGTCCCCCTTAAACTTAATTCCTTTCTCCATCCCTACTCGAACCAAAAGAAGAGATGGTAGATATCTTCAATTCACTCTCACACAACACACGGTTGTTCGGACATATAGCCCCGCGTTGGTTGAGTTCGATTTGCACAAAAGAGGGATTGATTGAATACATATTTTAAAATTAAGAAAAAACTTAGGGAATATTTTTTCTCTATAGTACAAATAGGAAATATTTTATTTTATGTTGAATGAATTCAATGTATGAGACGGTATTTAAATTCCAAATTAAGAAGATTAATTATCATTTATGGAATGAAATAAATCATTAATTTATTGGGCTTATTTAAAAAAAAAAAATATTGGCCTATATTTGACTAAAAAGAAAAAAGAAAAGAAAAAAACTGCATGGAGATTATCATGGTTGTCGGTTGATGGCAAACTTGTAAAATAGTAATAAAACCAGTCCTTTTAGTTACAAGTCTTCCTAATCTGTGTTTCTAATTCTTATTTAACACAGTGACGATGAACACAATTCGTTACGATTCTTTTGAAGTTAAATTTTAAACAACAAAAATTAGGAGATAATGGCAGGTTCATCAGAAGAGGGACAAGTAATTGGCGTTCACAACGTTGATGCATGGAACGATATCCTCCATAGGGGCAATGAATCCAAGAAACTGGTATATTTTTAGTACCTTTTAATTATATGTCAAACTATTTTTTGTTTATTTTTGCCTTCGAAATACGGATCTTAATTTATGGCTTTTATTTATGAACGTGACATGATTATATTTTTCTCTTTGTTTTGTTACATAATGCATTTGCCTTTAAAATATTGATGTGAAAAGTTTTCTATGGATTTGATCATGGTTGGTTATTTGGTTATTATTCTCATGCAACCATGGTTATGAAACATTATTTTAAAATTTTTGCCTTTAAAATTTTTGTTTTGTTTTTGTTATAAGGTGGTCGTTTTAGGTTAATGAATTACGATGTGTATAATCCTTGGACGTACGGTTGTGTGTTGTGTTTTATTATAAAGTAATTGTTGGTGCCTTCGATTCATGATAGTGTCTAAGAAAAATGTTAATTCTGGGGAATATTAATTTGAAAAGGTTAATATTAAGGCTTAATTAGGCTGCTATTAATCTGATTGCTATGTAACCGTCCAAGTTCATGTAGCAACCTGCAGTGGTGCAAATCCTGTTGAGTCACACTGATGTAGCTTGTTTGTATGCAACACCGAAATTTCTGATTGAAACGAGTTTGGTGTCTGAGACATGTTAGTATTGGACACCGACACAACACCCATACACGTAGTTTCATTCAACCGTTTTTTTTTTCTTTTTCTTAAGTTATCGGTGTATATACGTATATGTCAATGTTGTGTGTGATGTACATGTCAGCATGTCCTATGTAGCTCTGATACTTTAGATTGAAGACGTGTCTAGTGTCCAACATGACACCAAACCATGTGGTTACATTCAATTAGTTCTATTTTTAAAATTATTATTATTAGTGTCGACACGTTAGTAACGTGTACCGTGTTTGTCTATGTCAATATCATGTTTGGTGTTTGATATCATTGATTGATTAGATATAATGTTTGACTATATGTAGCACTAAAATTTCTGATTGAAAATGTGTCAGGTGTTCGAGACATGCTAGCCTTGGACACCGACACAACACACACATGTAGTTGCATTCAATCACTTTTTTTCTCAAATTATTAGAAGTGTATGCGTATGTAACAATGTTGTGTCTGATATACGTGTTAGCGTGTCCTATGTAGCTCCGAAACTTTAGATTGAAAATGTGTCTAGTGTCCGATATTGCACCAAAACATGTGGTTACATTCAATTAGTTCTATTTTTAAAATTATTATTATTAGTGTTAGCATGTTAGTATCGTGTACGATGTTTGTCTATATCAATATCGTGTTTGGGGTTCGTGTATGTAATGCTTCATAAAAATATTTCACAATCTTCTGCACTTCATCTTTCTTGTTTATTATCATTGATTGATTAGATATAGTAAATCCTGACTCCTGACTTATTGATAAAAACATGCATGTGAGTGCTATAGGCCTAGTGTGCCAATTGCAACAGGGTGATTTTTTTACATTGTATTTCATAATGATTGTTATAATTTTGGTGTGTCATGATTTTGTTTGTATGGGAAGATATCTATTATCTAATGATTGTAATTATAGACCTACATGCTCCTCTGTCTGTAGTTGCATTGCATGCACCAGTTCACAAACCTTTCAAAATCAATTTTTTTAATGTTTTACCTCAGCATCATATCTTGATTTAGTGTATTTGTGCTATTATTTTGAAATCTAACATATATTTACCTTTCTAATTGATCCAGATTGTTGTGGATTTTACTGCTTCTTGGTGTGGACCATGCCGTTTCATTGCACCATTCCTTGCTGAGTTGGCCAAGAAGTATACAAATGCCATATTCCTTAAGGTGGATGTGGACGAATTAAAGGTAACAAATTCTAATTAATTTGCACTAGAGTTTAATGAAGATGCCATGTCGTTATAAATTAATTTTACACCGACATCCAATGAAAACTCATCATGTTGTCACATAAACCTACTTTGTAGCCGCATTTGAAAAATGACAGTAAAATACTAAAGTTTTTTATTGGACGACGGTGTAAAAGTGCGTACACTCTGCCTGAAAAATCAGAAATTTTGATAAATAGATATCAATCATGTATAATTTGTTGATTGAATTGCAGTCTGTTGCTCAAGATTGGGCTATTGAAGCCATGCCAACTTTTGTGTTTGTGAAAGAAGGAACAATTTTGGGCAAAGTGGTAGGAGCAAAGAAAGATGAGCTGACACAGACAATAGAGAAACATGTGGCATCATCCAATGTTTAATTTTGTTGGTGGTGTTGTTGGCTTCATCTACAATGACATAATAATATTTACTCTGATGCCATCTTTATTTTCAGTATGATTATCTTGTAATGAACGTTTTTCTTTTTATTGCACCTTACAACTTTATATAGATGGTGACGTATCGTCTATGACTATCCAAGACTTTATTCCCTCTTGTCTTAAATAATGGTTGATGATGATGTTATATTTTGCAAACCTAATTTATGACATTGACTTTCCTCTTCACCATTGGAACTATATTTTGGATTGATACTATTTATGTGCATCTTGCTAGTACTATTTGTTTTGGATTTAAAGTTTTATTTCAAGAGAATTCGGTGTACTCGAGTTTACAACACACTATGTACCAACCACTAGCGCAAGATCTCGGTGATCAAAGACTCAGAGGCATATGTGTGGCACATTTAATAAATTATTGGTTTTTGTTATAAATAAAATTTTAGATCAAGGAGGCGCACCCCATGCAAAGCTAGGGAAAAGTGGAGAGCCACTGAACTTGTCGAAAATTTAAAACAGAATTTACTTATAACTCATCAATTGCGGTATTTTATACTTAAAAACTCAAGTCACAACAGATGTGAGCGGAAGATTCAACCGTCAATATCAACATCGGGTCCCTTTGGTGTGTACGAAATAGTATTATCAGAAGATATTTACCAATTGTATGTCTTGTTGGAGCATACCTTGAATCAACAACAAAAAGGTGTATTATTTTTCTATCTCAAACTTTTGATTGCATGAGAGTAATGTCATTGAGTAAAGTAAAAAGCAGTAGAGAAATACTGAATTACAAAGAATAAACTTCCAACAAACTTCATGGTTACATTAGGATCCATTCCTAACTTGAACCTAATTTGGAGTTTAATTTACTCCAGTAAGTAAAACACTGAAATTGCCTTTGTTCCCAGTGCCATATCAAACTAAAACATATAGGCTGGGAACTGACTCCAAATTCACACTCTCAACACAAGGGTCCAATTCTTAGACCCCTGGTTTCATATTCACCTATCCATTAATGACTAATTTTAAACACAATCCCATTAAGAAAACAACACTGCTTAAAATTAAATAAAAACCATGTGCCTTTGGCACAACATCTTAGATACTGACTCCCTAAAAAATTTGGCACTTTACCTATTCTACTCTTATTACTCTTTCAACTTTGCTTGCTAATAAAGTCACTGCAAATTACACTTAAAAAGGGTGCTTTGTTAACTAATCAGCTCCTTTAATTGGTAATAGTCGGAGCGCAAACAGCTTCAACTGATAACCGCTTCAATACATTTGGACACGGGTCTCGCCCAAAATTACTGTTTGATACAGTTACTATGCATCTTGGCTTTCCTACACATTTCTGTGTAAAAATGAAAAAACAAATAGCATCAGCAATGTTATCATCCAAAAATAAAGTTGACAGAAATTAGAGACGGAAAAAACAAAATTAGTCTCAAATTTAGTGTCTATTAACACTGAGCAACTGAACTAGAGACAATATAACTTTTTATAATATTAAAAGTCAATGTTTGATTGTTAAATGAAGAAAATGGTTGAGTTACCTGCTCTAGGATGTCATAAGATGCAGAAGAATGACAAGCTCCTTGCTCGTAACTCCCACAGGTTCCCAACGGAGTTCCAAAGCTTGCAAATTTAATGGAAGAGATGGCTTGGCCAGGATTACAATGCAAGTGAACTTTTGGAGGATGGAAATTTTCCGATTTTCCATAACTATCAATGTGCCAATTCTTAAGATTAGGATGATACTCTGATACATCAGCGCACACACTGCTCACTGATCTCTTTGCTAATGAAATTTTTGAAGGGTCCCCCCCAAGTTCCTCAAAAACAACTAACAGATTATGATTTTGCTTCAACCAAGATCGCGGTACATGGTACCTGAAACATGAAGTAACCCATGTTAGGTATTTTTTAACCAAGTCATGCATCACCTAAAATGTTAATTAACGAATAAATAAACTTACCATCGCTGAGTTGGTTGACCGCAACCAAGCTGGCACTTTGGAGGTCTAAATGACCCGGCATAGTTGCAGTCATTGCAACTACCAGTAGCTATAGCAGTCCAGTATCTTCCGATACTTATCCCATTAATCCATATTTGACCTTTACCCATACCGTCCATATCCAATGCCAACGGCTCTTCTCCTTCAGGAGCATCGAAAAAAGTCTGCGAAGTTTACTGATCAGTTATTTCATCATTTTTGGGGTCAAATATTTTATTTAAGTCGATCTTAAGCACTTTTTTAGTACCTTGTGCCATGTCAGTGGCTGATTTCTTTGTACAACTAACGCCGACTGCATCCACTCTACAGAAGAGATACCGTCTGGAGATGCAAGATTCATGGCCTCTCCTTTCAGCCCAACCTGTTAGAGAAGAGATCATCTTAATTGAAATTTCCTTGTAACTATGTCAACTTAAGCTGCTAAAGTACGATTAAGCAACCTGGTAAGTCCATTTCTGCCAAGACAAGTCCAACTTTCCCTTATCAAGTCCATGGATAACAACTGGACCTAGGATTCCTGTGTTCCAAGTCTCAAAATGTCCACCTACGTTCTTTGACAGCACAAAACACGGATGAATGATATTAGTAAGTACTAAGTACTGCAGTAGAATTTCAGAAAATAAAGGTAGAAAACAAAACTTACTGGAAGTCCAACAGCAACACTGAGCAAAGCTATAGTGTTTGTTCCAGCACGAAGATTTACATCGCCAGTGTATCTGAATCTCCTATCCTCCCTCGTTCCATAGGCAGAACCTGTTTTCAATCATATATATCATGTTTCCTTTAACTTTTTGATGGAAGTGAGATCTACTAAAGAAACAGACTAACTACATACCGGAAAGTCGACCATTGATGAAAACATGCACAGCATGCCCGGTTGACTGAACAATGAGACTGGGGCGCTTGCCTCCATGGAGAAAGGATTCAGATGAACCTACATCAACACTATCGACACATTGTCATGAAATAAATTAGTACAGCAGAAGTAGTTTTTGTTTAGAAGCTAAAGAACCTTAGGAATTCAGTCAAAATGTCAAAGTCGTGCAATTTTAGATGTCAATTTTAATACAGCATATAGAAATATCAACCACTTGATTCCATGGTTGATGCAACTTGCTAGTGATCTAGAGTGTGCTAGAAAAATGCAAGAGAATTGCTAAGCATTATGACTCAATACAGTCATTGTCGATGTATGTGGGATGAAAATAAAGAATGACTCTACTTTCAACTAGTTAGGGAATATAAAGGCGTAAGTAATTTCCGGCAATTGATGATGACAACATCAATTAACGAGCAAGCGTAAACAACTTACAAAATGAATCTTACCTAGTTATATACCAAAGATAATCACTTGTATCCCTTGTTACGTTTATCTGTTCCAAGAGACCAGAAGCAGTGATTGTAGTTGCAGAACTAGAAGAAGTATCTTCCTCAAAACTCTCCCATGAGAACCTCTCACTATTTGTAGGCAACATTTGCATTTTAGATGTTTGCACTCCAACCTAATATAGGGAGAAAATGAATTCAGTGGTTTAACAAAACGCTAAATTGTTAAATCTCGTTGAATGGAGATGTTGAAGGTGAATAAATTGAGTACAGGAAGCGTAATTGTGATCGTTGAGTATCAATGTTGTATGATGATTTCATGTCTGACACTTCTGGTACATACCTTTGCCGTGTTAAAAACAGCATTTCTACAATCCGGGAGGATGCTGACGGACCACGGAGGTAAGTTATAGTGCATATTGTTGAACATCACTCTGGCAGATGATTTGGAGTCATAATTTGAGAGAAAAGCCGAACAATCTCCAGACTCTGTGGTGTATACATAAGCCTGAGAAAGGATGAATATCCACTTGTGTCAATAAAGGAACTTAAGGAACAGTGAAAGGAAATAACGTTTGAAAGTGAGTTTAACCTGTTGGAAGTTTCCTAATGAGGTAACAACTGGGTCGGTTGAAATTAAAGCTGTCTCACACATCTTAATAGCCTTATGAAGCTCCTTTAGATGACCATACTTTGGTTGCCTAATTAAACCTGTCAATATTTATTGAAACAAAAAGTAGTCAGTTTAGTCCTCCGGCAATGTAGCCTATGGATACTGTTGTGAGCTGTGACAACAAAATCTTGAAGTGAAAGCATTGAATAATATTGTGTTACTTCAGTCTAGTGAAGTGTGGCAAGGTTAGAACTCAAAATTGCTAATTCATGCATAAGTGTTTGTGAACTATCAGCTCTCACCATATTCATCTAGTGGAGCATCATAATCATAGCTGGTAGTGATAAAAGGACCTCCAGCTGTGCGGCCAAAATTTGTTCCTCCATGATACTGCATGAACGAAGTAAGTTACTCAAGTGGCTGTCATCAATTCATCACCAAATTTTCAATTGTTAAATCGGTATGAGAAAACCAACCATGTAGTAGTTTACAAAGGATCCTCCTTTTTGTATAAATCGGGCTACTGCAAATGCCAAATCCTGAACAGGTCTTTTGTGAATTGGACCTCCGAATTCTGAAAACCTTCATGTTTGGCAAAAGAAAAAATTATGCAAATCCATTTCCGAAATTCCAAAATATGGGAGTAAGTAACTTAAAAAAATGATTACCAGCCACTCCAAGCCTCTGTCCACATTGTAGGCTTGTAGGGTTTATTGGGAGTAAATTTATCACAATAAAAGCCATTGCAGGTGTTTATCTGTAACATAACAGAAAACAGATAAATTTATCCATCAAATTCCTGAATATGCAACCACATGTTACCGGTGCATAATGTTAATAACTTTTAAGGGGGAGAATGAGAATGCTTACCACTGGATCTGGAGCATCATCTTCCTTGCACATAATCCATGGAACCCCAGTTCCCATTTCAACAGCCATTTTCGCAGCCCAGCTCATATAATTATAGCCAACAGGTCCGAGCATTTTACTCTGTACCCCGTACTCGTTCTCAATCTGAAACAACATATAGTGTATATGTATCATTATTATTGTTGCCACAAAGCTAGATCTAGAAGAAAAATTTACCATAATTAGCACCTTTCCTAAAAACAATTAAAGGGACTTTGATAGTTTACAAATACACAAAAAGAAAATTAACAATAAAGGTTACACACCTGAGAGAGGATTATAGGGCCACCCTGTGACTCATAGAGACGTTCGCTCTTCATCATTCCCACAATTTTCTCAGTGAACCCTTGCATTGCTTTCTGCAAAACCATTCATTAAAAAAACTACTTCAATTGAAAAAAATGAAGGAATTTCATAAATTCCCTTCTAATCTGTCACTAGTCATGTATATATTTGGTCTTAACCCTCCGGTTCCAAGGAAAAGGACCCTCGTAATCTGAAATCTGATCGGGAGGTAAATAAAGTTTGGCCAATTATTGTTTCTTCCAGGGTTAATACTCGAGTACCGCCAATCAATTTTACCTTCACTGAAGCTCATTAACCACTTGAGCTCAACCACTAGGTTTCACTAGACATATATATAAAAGCAATGTTCTAACAAAAAATGTTTTTGAAGAAGTACATAAAAAATGAAAGAAACCTTGAAAGGTTCATTGTCTTGTCTAAAGCTTATGCCAGGAACATACTTGAGCCAAACAGGAAAACCTCTGCACATGACAACATAAAATCATTAAACAATGGAAAATTACCCCTCAAAAGACCAAAACAGCAAACTTTTCAAGATAATAATAATAAGTAAAGTACCCAAAATTCCATTCAGCACAAACATAAGGTCCAATCCTTAGATGAGCATATAGTCCTGCTTTATGCACTGTCTGAATAAACCTCACAAGGTCATTTCTTCCCTCAAAATTGTACTGCATTGAACAAATTCCATTCAGTATACACACAAATTAAAACAAAACTAAGCAAAATAAAAACAAAAACTTGAGAAAGAGAGTGTGAAAGTAAAGTACATTTCCAGGAGAAGGTTCATGAACATTCCAAAACACATAGGTTTCAATTACATCCAAACCTCCTTCTTTAGCTTTGAAAATCAGATCTTCCCACATCTGCAAAAGGGTTATTACATATGTCAAAAAAAATTCACAAACAAACTGAAAAAAAGGTAAAGTTTCGATTTTTATATTGATTTTCTTAATTTAGAAGGAACATACATCTGGGGTGCTTCTAGGATAATGTATGGAACCAGAAAAAAGGATTCTTCTTTGGCCATTGATGATAATGGCTTTTCTGTCATATGTAACATCAGAGTAAACAACTGAGAACAATGTAAGGGAAACAAAAAGAAACAGAAATTTGGAAACTGAGGTAGTTTCCATAATTTCTTAAGCAATGTCTCTTGTTGTGGTTGTAGCAGAGTCAAATGTAGGATCAGAAAGAAAAGAACAATGAAAGAAGAGAGAGAGAGAAAGAGAGAGTATGTGGAAAAGGAAAAGGAGGGTTTGTGGTATCCTATGAGAATGGTGAAGGGGTTAAGGTTATGGACTTATGGTGACACCACACAACACTCACTCATTCACTCTTTTTTGTTCCAACGTAAGAGACTAGAGACCAATTTATTTTTAGTAATTTTGTAATAGGAAAAGTCATCAAAATGTAACAACTTTTGTTCCAACTGTTTCGCAAGCAATTCAGACTCACTCCTAAGGTGTCGGTTAACCCTCCTACCTAGCTGTGAACCTACTCATTCCTTTATTTATTTATGATTTTGTTTAGGTAAATACTAACTTAAAAATATGTTAAGGAACTTCTTATAGAAATATACGTATTAAAAGTCGTAAAATCAACTTCTAAAATGTTAAAATATTATGTTTTTTAATGCAAAGTTACACTTTTTGGGTTCCTTAACATGTGCCCTAAGGGCACAAGTTAACATGATCCTTTTGTTCAAGGTCACGGGAATATCCTAAGAGCATTGTTTAAGAATTTCATTAATAAAATTTTTGTTTTTAAAATAGGGTCATGCTAACCGGTGCCCCCGGAGCACTAGTTAAGCATACCAAAAAAGAGAATTTTTTGAGAGAACTATTGTGATTTTACCATAAAAGAGAATTATTACCGTAAAAGGAAATTATTGTGATTTTTTATGAATTAATTATACAATTTTTAATGCAATAAATATTATATGATTTACCTTTTTTAGTATCCTTAACTAGTGCCCCGAGGGCACCGGTTAGCATTTCTCTTAAAAATAATACATATTTGTTGCTTTTAATACTTTGATCAGCGTCTTAATGACACTCGTTAACATTTTTTGTTTATGATAAAAATTTCGATGAGTTGGATAGCCTATGCTTATGGTTTGATATAAAGTATTAAGCTTTAGAAGAGATGTAGATATTCCCACATCAATGATGAGAATCAACATAATATTTCTATATTCTCATGAACATAGTTTAATTGGTGAAAATATTGTATTATATAGGGTAGTTGCTTGAATCCCATATTCTTTACCTATGAAGCTCGGATACTCCAAAATGGTGCCGTACCCGTGTCGGATACGTATCGGATACCGATACTCCGCAGATACTCCCGGATACGTATCCCAGAAGTATCCGAATGATTTAATTTAATTTTTATTTAAAAATATATTGGATACCTTAAGGATACGTTAAGGATACTCCCGGATACGTATCCCAGAAGTATCCGAATGATTTAATTTAATTTTTATTTAAAAATTTTATTTGTATTTTGATCACAAGTATTAATTTTTGTAAATTGGGATCATTATATTGGCCATTACTTGAAAAGGGTGACTATCTTCATACTACCTTGGTATCATCATAGTGCAGGTTGTTTATATGGTATGTTTTGGTTTAAAGGATATCTTAGTTGGTGAATGGTCCATTGTATTTTGACTTGGTGTAATTAGTTTTAAGATTTCACGCTATTTATTTTTTGTGCGTTTATGTCTAATATATATATTAAAAAAAATTGTAAACGTATCCAAGCCGTATCGTATCCTAAATTTGAAATTTTTGACGTATTCGCGTACCCGTATCGTATCGTACCCGTATCCGTATCCGTATCGGGGCTTCATAGTTCTTTACCTATTCACCTCAAAGATGAAATTTCTATTTATTTTCTTAAACAATAAAATTATTATTTTTTTGGTTACACCTTAACCAATATCACTAACTTGAGAATATTTTCTGATATTTTTAATTTATTTCTTATTTTGGCTTAAAAAAAATATCTTAAAACACTCATTACCATTCTTATATTTTTAGTTACAAATTTAGGAGGTTGGATTTGTTAAGTTAGTGAATGCATAAATAATGCAATACACTTATGAGTAACCATGGCCCACTCAATGAATGGTGATTCATGTGAACACAATTACTACACAAAATAGAAAGAAAAAAAACCATTCACTTTGCTTTCTTTGTTGTATAAAATAAAATGGTAGTAATATCATGTGAACCAACGGTGAGCCGTCAAACCCTTTTTGTATTCTCTTAAGAACGGCCATTTTCTATCCCCACACAATTTCAATGATGAACAATTTTTTGTTTTATAAAAACACTACTACTTGTATTATTAAAAAAATACTTAGGAGTGAACAAAATAAAATATAGTAAAATAGGAATAACAAAGTAAAATAACGTGATTGATTTGTTATGGTTCTTCTCCTCCAAGAAAAAGCATAACTTAATCAACCATCTTACTGTAGACAAAATAAATAATAAAACTCTAACATCTTTTTTGTCAATTTATTTTGCCTTTTCAAGTGATACCAAACTCCTAAGTCCCACCGCTTCCATTTTGTCTCAACTTTCCACCCATGACTGGAGCATAAGTTAAGGGGAAACTGTCGTATTTTAGTTTGACCCTCATTTATGTTCATGTAAGTATAAATGGGACCATTGTATTATATATACGCTCGATCATTATTATAAATAAAAATTAATATTTTAAATTTATTTATTAAATTATGTATATGGTTTATAATAAAAATTATATATATCATTAATTAAATTAATGTAAAATGTAGATTTTTGTATATAATAGTAACCGAAATATGTATATTATGTGGGAGTTCGAACCTTAATTTTTTTTACTTATTTATTAGGTGAATTCTTTTTTTTTTTTTGAGCAAAAGCAAAGTTAATTCATTTCATCCATAAATAAAGGGTACAAAGTAGTCGGTACATCACGAAAAAAAATATGGGGGCTGGAGTTGGATAAAGATGTTCTAGCAGTACTATGAGCAACTTTATTTGCTTGCCTCCTAACATACGACACAACAAAGTCGTTTCTAGAAAGTAAGAGACTTCTACAATGAGAAACAAGGTCACCAAACTCGTTAGTAAGAGTAGAGGTGGCATGGAGCACATCAGATAAAACTTTTGAATCAGTTTCGAACATAACATCTCGCATGCCATTTGAGATGGCCACCTTAATAGCTTCCAGTAAGCCTAAAGATTCAGCTTTAAGAATGGTGGTAGAAGAAGCAAAGTAAAATCTGATTTTCCAAGCAAAAATAGGCCTGTAGAGTCTCGAAAACACATATCGTATCCCATAATGGAATTTCCGTTGAAAGAGGTCGCGTCAACATTACACTTGATCATGTTTGGTGGCGGTTTGGTCCAAGGCTGTTTCGTATGATCACTTCGGGACCGTACTTTTCCTCTTTGCATACATCCCCATTCAACTAGTGTGTCTTTTGCTCGGCTCACAATAGCGAAAGGAGAGGTGTCAATAGCTTCCCAAAGTTTTGTGTTACGACTCTTCCATAAGCTCCAGAGGATCATTGCCGTTAGAGTTTGCTGCTGCACTTGTAACCTGTCAAATAAAGCAAACAACATTGTTGTAAAATTGTTAGCAAATGGGAGGAGCGCTTGGATGGTGCCATTGAGCCCAAGTAGATTCCAACATTGATTTGCCTTCGAGCAAACAAAAAAATATGCATTTGTGTTCCAGCAAAAAGATCACAAGAAACACAGGAGTCTTCACACGGAATTCCACGATTGAGGAGATTAGTGCGTGTAGGTAAGCACTGGTGCGCCAAACGCCAAATAAAGGCACGAGCTCTTGGTGGAATTTCCATATTCCAAATACTATTCCAAAGAGTACAACCATGGGCAAGGCTGTTTATATGGATAAGATCCGAACAAATACGGTAGGCAGATTTTACAGTGTATGAGCCATCAAACGTAGGCTTCCAGACGCGCTGGTCAAGAGTAGAGCGCGTATAAAGAGGCTTGGCTAAAATGGCAGCAGCATCGGAGGAGGTAAAAATGGCACGAACAAGGGTAGTATTCCAAGAATTCAAGTCCAAATCCAACAAATAATTTACCGTAAGATCTTCAAAGTTTTGCAACGGCAAAGACGACAGTGTTATTAGGTGAATTCTAACAACTATGTTACTTGGCCAAAAAATAATGATTATGTAGAGTTTATTCTTTTTCTTTATTTTAAAATTAGGTAGAGTTTTCCGGTAAGGTCTCGTTCAACCGACTATATGTTATTATATTAAATATCTTTATATGAATTCAATCTTAAATTTTCATAGTTGTATGTGTGAGTTTAAATGATATACTTGTCACTTGTTTCCAGACTATAAAAAAATTACACATCGGTAAAAAAAAAAGTTTAAGTATATAAAATACTCATTTATATATGTCTTGGTATTTGTGTTGATATATTTCTTTCGGTATTAATCATTTGGTTTTCAAGAGAAGAAGCCTTGGTAATATGATGTTTGGTCAGGAGGTAAGTAAAATCTGATCAATAATTATTTCATTAAGGAATCTAACTCATATTATCCTAAACAATTCGTCATTGGTGAAGTTAATTAACCACTTAGGTCCAATTGTTTGGTTCTTTTATGCTAATATATGTACTCCCTCTATCCTAAATTACAAACGAAAAAACTCATTTTCTTCGTCTCAAATTATAAACCTATAACATATTTAATCATGTTATTTCAAAAAAATCATCTTTTTCAAAGTGAAATTAAATGCAAATTACAATTAATTTGCCCCCCCCCCCCCCCCCCTCCTCTCATTTTCTCCATAACATATAACCAATGAAAATTTGTTTTACATTTTTCTATGAAACTTATTCCAGAAGAACGAAAGAAACTATACTCCAAATTATCATGTTTTAGGCAGTGGCATATTCAATGATAAAGTGATATAAACAAAATTGGAATTGTTTCTCTGCCCCAAACCACTTTCAATAGTCAATACAAATAAAGTGATTACTTATAATGATATTATAAACCACCTATGACTTAGTGTCCAAAAGAGTTAGTAAGCCCCTAGAGCGACCAAGTTAGCGTGTGTTTGTTATAGCGGCGTGTCAACCATTCTCGCATTCAAAAACCAAGTTGCTACAAAAGCTTGCTTTTGGAGCTTCTATAAATCACGGTGAAATCGTCCATAAATGTGCGTTTGGAGACGACAACGCATAACCAAACAAGTACTTAGACTTGAATGAGGATCCAAACTTAGTAGTCTCCCTTAGCCCTACTACATGTTTGATCGACTTAGCAATTGGCTTTAATGATTTATCATTGGCTAAACTGCACTTTTCTACCCCTAAGTTTCAAAATGTTGCGATTTTGGTCCCCTATTTAAAAAATGACAATTTTGGCCCCTTTCGTCCCAAATTTGCTGAGAAGACGCCACGTGTCCCAAAAAAAGGGGTCATAATTGCAACTTTTTGAGAAGATAAGGGGTCAAAAGATCATATTTCCCTTATGTTAAGGGTCAAAAGAGCATATTTCCCTAAACATGGGGGTCAATTTTGTCATTTTTTTCATAGGGGGCCAAAATCGCAACTTTTAAAAACTTAAGGGATGAAAAATGCACTTTAGCCTATATCATTTCAAATATATTCTTAAATTACTATAATTTTTTAATATTTTTTAATAATTATTTTATCTCTTGGAGTAAATTTGTATAAATGATACTTTTGAGAATATATGTATCTTTTTATGAGATCAAAAAGATTTATAATAGTTAACTAAATCTTATGAGATCATTGTGCTTTGGCTCAAGTTGTTAGTACACGGTATGTTAGCGTTGTTTTGTAATTTCTAGAGTATCAAATTTGATTTCAACTCATCTTACACAAACTAAATCTCACGAGGTTATATGTTTTTCGTTATAATCAAAAATTTCATATTACATTAGACTCATAAAAAATCACGAGCATGAGGCACGACTCTTAACCAAAAACTAATAAAAGACTCGTGTTTTTAAAATAAGTAAAAGACTCGTACATTCACATTAAAATTTCGGACTATCATAAATATGAGACATGACTCTTAATGGAGAATGGTATGTATGTTATGTTACTCGCACTCTTTCATTCCACGAGGGGGCTGACCTTTTTTGTTTAATTATCTGCAGCAGGCTTTGGATGAATATCTTGATTGGAGATAAAGAGTTAAAGATCTTTATTCCTTAGCCGAATATTCACTTTTTTATAAAAACATTACAATGCACAGAAAGATAAATAAAGCAAAAGTACTTATTTTGTTTACTTGTGTGTGCATGCGATCCTCTAATTTTGTTTACTAATTCTTTTTGTTACGCTACAATAATAACAACAATCCATGACTAAGCATGAAAAAATCACATTGCATGTGCTGCTCAATCAGACAAGTCACAAAGGTCAAACGATTAAGCATGACTTAACAAGTATAAATGGTTGGTACTTCATAGTATTCATGATACTCTAAAAAAATCATAATATTCTTGATATCATATTATTATTGAGTAGTAAAAAAAAATGATATCATATTATCTATCCCGGAAGATGAAGTCCCGATGAAGTCCCACATGGCCATGTTTTGGCTGTCATTTGGAAGCTACCCATCGATTCCGTTTACACAATGTCAAATGTTGTTTATATATTTAAATAAATAAATAATTTTAACAGCTTCATTCCTACCTTAGCTTTCTCTAACCCTTCTTTGTCTAATTCACGAGAGTAATAAAAATTATGTTAAGTTGGTTTATATATCTCTAAAAAACAGGTTTTGTATCCCTAATTACACTAGTGATAGGAGTAGTAAATTTGTTAATATATGTAACATATTCGAAAAAATAGTATTCTTGACACTTTAATTTTGTCATAATTGTGGATATTATGTTGTTGTACGATAGTAATCTGAATGTTGTGAGTTTATTCGTCTTGTTCCATTGTTTTATTTTGAATTTGTGTTGTTCAATGTATTTTTATCAATTTGAACAAAATGATGCATTTTTTTAGTAAAAAAAATAATCTTAATAATATATACTATTAATTTTCTAAAATTACTCATGTAATTTTTTTAGGGGAAATTGCTCATGTAACTATTTTTTTTTTTTCAAGTAGTCTGACGTTTAGAATTCACCTTTTTCAAAGTGAATAAGTGGGGTGTCCGAGGTTCGAACCTCGGCCCCTGCATATATCAATGTATGTCCCTGACAATTGAGTTATGCTCACTGGGACTGCTCATGTAACTATTAGTCTAATAATTTTTTTATCTTATTTTTCGTGATCAAAATAATAGATAGACTCATTTTTTTCCTCATATGACTTAAATAAGGATGTTTTTATAAAAAGGCTTAATTACACCACAGGTCCTTTAAGTTTGACGTTTGTAACATATAGGTCCTTTAAGTTTGTTTTGTAACAGATAGGTCCTTTAAGTTTGACGTTTGTAACATACAGGTCCTTTAAGTTTGTTTTGTAACAGATAGGTCCTTTAACTTTGTAACAGTGTGCAACTAAGTCATTCTGTTAACTCACCGTAAAAAAAAACGCTGACGTGGCTGTGAAGTCTGTCAATTTCGTCTCCTTTACCCTTACATTTCCCCAATTCTCAAACCCTGACTCCATTTTTATTCATACCAAAGCTTGAATTCGTCAAATCAATGGCTTCCAAGTGTAATACCAGCATTATTGCAGGGGAAGAACGTAGGATAGATGATAACAATTTCTTATATAGAGAGTTGAGTATATTTATCATCGGTTTCATCATCTCAGTTATTGCCTTTGCAATGTACTTGGTAATCTTGGACAAGAACTTATAAAGTCCAACAATTAGATTTCGTGTGGTAGAACTGTTGTCTTCTTTCCTTCGGTTATCTTCTCCTGATTCTTCAAAAAAAAACTGGGTGTAGTAAAGGAGATGAAATTGACAGACTTCACAGTCACGTCAGCGTTTTTTTTACGGTGAGTTAGCAGAAGGACTTAGTTGCACACTGTTACAGAGTTAAAGGACATATCTGTTACAAAACAAACTTAAAGGACCTATATGTTACAAACATCAAACTTAAAGGACCTATCTGTTACAAAACAAACTTAAAGGACCTATATGTTACAAACGTCAAACTTAAAGGACCTGTGGTGTAATTAAGCCTTATAAAAAAATTGCAATAAATAATTTAAAATGTATCTTATAAAAAGTATTACTTTGTTTAAAAAGAAGTTATTATCACATTGTAATTAGAAAAGGTTGGTATTACTTAGATTTTTAATTTATTTTGGAATATGAAAATCTAAGTAAATTAGATTCCGAAGATTTATCAAGATCAGAACATGTCTCAACTGTAAATACATATAACTCACCAACAAAGTTCTTAAACCGACAACCAGAGTTGTATCCATATTTTTGCGGGGTATAAATCAAATATTTACCGATCGATCAAACAAAACCTGGTTTGACTACTTTAGTCGTTTTAGTTCTCTTCAATGTTTCCCTTAAAAAATGCTTCAATAAAAACAGAAGTAGCTTTCTTCAACATTTAACGGCGTAAAGAACGGATGGAGATTGGAATTTTGAAGCTGAGAGGATGGAAGTGGGGCATTAGCCACACTCCCTTTGTTTTGTGATAATTTGTAGTATTTTGTAGGCCACCTACTTATTAATTTACGTAACGTATTGGACTTGCATTTCATTTCACATTCTCTCACAAGCATTGACACCAAGGACATATACACCGTCAATTTTTATGTCGCATTTGCGTCATATATAATTGTGATTTATGTATGTTTTGTAAATTTGGAATGCTTATAAAATAAATATGCATATGCTTTTGTTGAAATATACTTGCAAAATTATACATGGTTAATGGCTTTGAATTCTTATATCATATCCATAAATATGGCTCCACCCACTTTTTTTATATATGCTACTCCACCCACTTTATTATGATGAAATATTAATGTGTAATATTGATTTGTTTATCTGTAAAAGGGTCATTGTGTACGTTGAATGCTCCCATGGCCCTTGCTTTAATTCAATTTGTTTGTTTCTTTACGAAAACAAAGGATTATGTAGCTCCAATTGAGGATTAGAAAAGAATAAAAATACAATGATAATATGAAAGAGAGTTGTCAGAAAAATTATTCTAAATATTTATACAAATATCATTTCTATGCTTAAAACTCTTGGCATGCAACTGCAAAGACACCAAAACGGTCTATAAGCATAGGTAGCTCTTCTCAACAGAGTCAATATACAATGATTCATTAGCACATGACTTAAATGTAAGTTAAGAAAATTACATTAACAACTATCTGCATGCTATTTCTAGCTAGCATACCTGCTACATAAGAGTATGTGTTTGTAATTTGTATTTGTAAACCCCCAGGAATGTGTCTTGAGAAAAAGAGAGAATTGGATTCATTACCATTTTGCACGCTCTTAGATCTGTGGAGATTATATTCCTTCAACCGTAAGGTTTAATATATAAAAAAAACTAAGAATAGTGCACTTTTTTAGTCAGCAAGCCACTATGCAGTTACTAGTCACGGTACACTATGGAGTTTGGAACCTATAAAATGTAAATAATGGCCAGCCCAAGCTTTTGATGATGCTAGTGGATTAGGTTGTTATTTTATTTTATTCTTGGATTGTATTTTTCATGGTATAAAGTTTCTCATCAAGAACTCACTAATTTAAAGTAGGGACTGCTATGGTGCAGTTGTTTTTATGACTTTTCTGGAAAAGTCGCTTATGTGGCTTAATGGGAGAGTGCCACGTGGATGTCTTTTTTAAATCGGTTATTTGGAAAAACGATTTTAAAAAGCTTTTGTTTTATATAAAAAATATTTTTTAATTTCTTTTTTATTTTTATTTTCATGTTTATCCCTTAGGATTGTGTTTCCTGCTCTGATACCAGGTTTGGAGTGGGGTTTTTTGCGGAATTTTCTCGAGCTCGAGCTTCATTTATAAGTTGTTCAATTCTTTCTCAGGTTTGGAGTGGGGTTTTTTGCGGAATTTTCTCGAGCTCGAGCTTCATTTATAAGTTGTTCAATTCTTTCTAAACCCCAAAAAGGTTCTAAAAGAATTTTTGCTCTCTTCTTTTGAATTTCTGTGAGATTTTCTTGCATTTCTTCTACCAGATCTTCAATTAAATCTATATGAGATCTCATTAAAGTTTGAGCTTTATATATTATTTGTTTGTATGTTATTAGATCATAATACCATTCTATATCACTTACTAGATGTTGTAACCTAGTTTTAAAAAGTATTAATTCTGATTTAAGAGTTAAACCAGGCATATCTAATTGTTTATTCTCCAGCGGAGATTTTCTTGGTCTAACATTTGTTCAGTTTTTATTTGTTTTAACATTTTTTCGATTTTTTCTAAACCTTGAAAGGGTTCTAGAAGCATTTTTGCTTTTTCTTGCTGAATACTTGTAAGAGTATTCGAATCTTCTATTTCTTCTAATAACTTAGAAATAGAACCTACATGGTAGATTATTAAATCTTGTGAAGCAAAAAGAATTTGTTTTAACATAATTCTTGTATTTTGATAATTTATTTCAGAAATTATTTCTTCTAGTTTTTGCTTATAGAGTTGTAACTCTGTTTTTAGATTTAATCCAGGCATTTTGACTTTTTATAGTCTTTGATTAATCTTATTAACCTGTATCGATAGAGTTTTTATAGAATCATGCAAATCCTTAAGCTCTTTTTCTCTGCTTATTTCGAAATCCTTCCTAGGGGGTTCGAATGAAGTGTTATTTGAGGATGAGGCATCATCTTCAAATATAGTTCGAGAACTTAATGATTTATTAAAATCCTTTTGATCTCTGTTTGGTGATGTTATTCGAAGACTTTGGCTTCTAAACAACGGTTTTTCTGTTTCTTCAAACATATTCTTTTCTGCTTCTATCAAAGAAAAACTATTTCTTGTGATATCTTTAAATATTGGTGTTTCCAAAGTAATTAATGGTGTAAATAATTCATCAATATGAATTGTATCCTTTCCTATAAATTCTATGCTATGATGTGAGTTACTCAAAGCATAATTAATTCTGTAGTAAATTGTAAAAGGATGATTACCTTCTTTCATAAATGTTGAATCTTTTAGTTTATAATGAAAAACTATAGATTTATTCAAATCTATATCTTTTAGGGATAATCCCATTTGTAAATTTATATCAAATTTTATCTTTCCATATTTTAGATTGCACTTTCCTTTTGCAATTACTGCTTGTTTCTTATTTCTAATTCTAGAATCTTCTAGAGCTATTTCTAGAGGTGAATCAATACCTTTCATGAAGGTACTTTTGATTAGAATTTGAATGGTTGATATATGAATATAACCAATCTTTTTTCTCTCGTTCTCAGAAAATTTTCTAAGTCTTTTATCGATTTGTTGTTTATCTATAGTTGATATAACTATTTTTCCATTAGTTGTTTCAATAGGAATTGCTTCCTCTCCTACCATTATTCCGAATTTTAGAATATTTTTTCTTGACAGAAATTCCTTAAGTTTACTAAACTTTCTTTTAAAATTTTCTTCAGCAGTTAAAGATAAATCTGCTTCTTCAATTTTATTATCTATTATGCTATCAGCATGATAACTAGATGTTCCTTCAAAATATGAAACTTCAGACATATTTTATGATAATTTTTGATAAATTCATACCTGATTTTTCTTCAGAAATATGGGTTGTTTTGCTTCAGCAATCTGATCTTCTTCAGCAGTTTTTTCTGCTTGTGTTGAGTTTATCCCAACTCAGGGCGAATTCCTCCAGAGTATTACCTCAAGAGTTCTCAGCTATAGTGTTTTACCACTATAGGACCATTAGTTTTAAAGAAAAACTAAGAGGCAAAGTTTATGAAAAACTTATATTATCTCAAAACATGGTGAATACAAATGAGCTTCGAGGCCCTTATTTATAGGATGAGAGACTCACAAGTTGGCCATCATAGTTGGCACAACGTCTCTTTCCTTTACAGCACACGGAAAAGAAACGACATGACAGAAAGAAGAAAACGACAAAGAAAATTATATTACATAGTTGCCTTAGAGATAAGGCTTATCTCTAAATGGGTCCCATGCCCACTAATTTTCTACATTTTCTTCGTTGTTTGGTGAAACGTCACTGTCATACAACGATTCTTTGTCTGCCACGTTATTTATGTCTTTTGCACACCACTTGCATTGGTGTCCTTTGTATTTTTGAAAGTGTCGGCAACACTCCTGTTGGATTGGGTCGGGTAGACGGCCTAAGTCTGCTTCAAGCCCACTAAAGTTTTCTTCGAACTTTAGAATTTGCTGAAGGTGTTCTTCTCTTGCTTGTTTTCTTGAGTCACTGTAGACTAGAAAACTTTCTTTTGCAGTTATTACCCTGAAATTTGGTAATTTTACTCCAAATCTGATGAGAGTATCGTAGAATTTTTCCATTTGATGCAGAAAACATTCTGGTCTTGGATCTACATCTCTTCCATCATTTGTTGGATATGAATGATTTGAAATGCCAATCTTGATTAAGTGTCTGGCTTTAATAACTTCATCGTCTTCGAACCATGGATAAGTTGAAGTAAAAGATAAAAAGAACTCTTTACCTTTTGCGAAGCTATTATTGAATTTATAAGCGATTTCGCCTATATCTTTTGGAAGAAGTTCTAGTTCATGAATTTTTCTTCCTGCATCTTCTTGAAGATACATTGTTTTAATCATTCCACAATCATAGAATGATCTGACTAACTCTTTGCTTACGCCTGGGACTGTTACGGCTTTTACCTCTATCCCGTTGTTGCTAGGATAAAAACATTCTGTTTTTAATTCTTCTGAATAGTTGGTTAACCATCTCCAGTTTTTGTAGTAGTCTCCAATGGTGACTTCTTTAACAAATTTGCTTTCTCCATAGATAATTCTATCTACAGATATTTTCTTCTTAGTCTCCATTTTTGATGGCTGGACTATATTGTTTGCTGTTGCAACTTCTTTGTAAACAGCGTTGTAGGCTGTTTTTGCTTCTTCAAGGGTCTCATATCCTTTGTATCTGACATTTTTGCCGTTTGTATGTAACTTTGTGGTTTCCCAGTTTTGGTAGATACCTTTCATAGGTCCATCAAAAATTACATAAGCTTTCTTTTTACCTCCAAGTTGACTGTCAATCTTTTGACTTGTTTGTTGATCAATGGATTCTTTTTCTTTTCCATTTTTTCTTTCTTCTTCTTCGACCTTATCGGCCCAAGATGTTTTTGGTAAATCTGCAAGGACAGTTGTTGGGTTTGTTGAAGATTTCCATCCTTTTGGTTCTATTGACTCAATTGGGATGTTTGACTCTTTTGGAACTGAGTATTTTACATAGTAGTTGAATTTTCCAGAATCTTGACCTAGCAGATCCCAGTTTTCAGTATTTTTGGATTCTGAAACTGTTGATGTTTCTTTTTTGCATAGTTTTTCAAGGTTTTGAATTGTTAATATCATCTCCCCCTCTTCAGAAAGAAGAGTTTCTAGACGATTTTTTGCAGAGGCAATTTGCTCCTGCTTTTGCCTGAGAGAATTCTGTAATGTCTTTATAGCTGCTTCCATTCTCTTGTCAATGCATCTGCAAAGCAATTTTTTTCAGATTTTATATATTCAATATATGGGTGAAACGGTTGGAGTTTCATCTGCCATCTTACAAGTCTTCCATATTTATAATTGACGCGAAGGTCATATTTCCAAAATCCAGTTACATATTTGGAATCTGTTCTTAATAAAAATCTGGTTGGAATTAATTCCATTTGCCATTTTGTTAAAACTTTAACACAACTTAATGTTTCTAATTCATGAATTGGATATCTTGTTTCGGTATCTGTAAATGATCCTGAAACATATTTACAAAGTAAAAGATCTTCATCTTTTATCTTATTTTTAATATTTTCATAAGAATAATCAATCTTAGTATCTTTTGATACTAATTTTTCTGATGAATCAGAGAGTTTGTCCAATTTCTCTTTCGAGCTACTAGACTTAGCGTACTGGGTTGCTCCAGTATCTTTCATTCCTTGTTGATGGGTTACATCACCAACATAGTTTCCCGAATCATCAAGATTCAGTATCGCTTTACCATTGGGTAGAGCTCTCATACAACCTGCCCAGGTTGTTTTATCAGCATCAATCTCAACAATTAAAAAATCATTTTCTGTTGGATTGTATAAGCTGGGTAAAACTTTAATTTTTCTTTTAATAGTTTTTACAGTTAGAGTATCTTGTTCAGTCCATGACCATGGAACTTTCTCAGATATCTTTTTCTGTAAAATCTTTCTT
The DNA here is from genome assembly GCF_051527215.1 of Medicago sativa. Classification (NCBI taxonomy): domain Eukaryota; kingdom Viridiplantae; phylum Streptophyta; class Magnoliopsida; order Fabales; family Fabaceae; genus Medicago; species Medicago sativa. Next base: position 11,768,471 of record NC_140753.1, read on the forward strand.
TCAGTTGCCAAATTTTTGAAAAATCCTTCATTGGCAATATAATTCAAACATCCTAAAAATCTTTGAATTTGTTTTCGATCTTTCAATTCATCAGGGAAAGCTTGGATCTTTTCCTGAACATGTGGAGATAAATCGAGGGTGCCATTTTCTTTAAAAATAAGGCCTAAATACTCGATTTCCTTTTTGGCTAATTGTGATTTCTTTTTTGAAATAACAATTCCCTTTTCTGAAATTCTGTTTAAAACAATTTCTACATCTTTAAGATGTTGTTCTTTAGTTCCTTTTGTAAAAACTAAAATATCATCAATATATGCCAAACATATATGTTCTAATCCTCTAAGAGCATTATCCATAAATCTTTGGTATATAGATGGTGCTTGTTTTAGTCCAAATGGAAGAACATTCCATTGGTAGTGTCCTTGTGGACATGAAAAAGCTGTTAAAGGCTTAGTTTCTTCTGAAAGTCTGATTTGATAGTATCCTGATTTTGCATCAAAAGATGAAAACCAGGTAACGTTTAACCTGGGAAAGCAGTCTTTTTTCCCACCATGGGAAAATGTACTTTTCCCTGCCACCAGTAAGTTGGCAACTGGTTCTAAAAAAAAAAACAAAAAAATTCAAAACAGTTTTTTAATATTAGTTCTACTTTCTGCACCACACCCCCATTTTACTATTGTCAACTAGAAATAATACTACTCATTGATTAATATCATTTTCTTCTCTTTCTTAACATAAATCAGTTTCTTCTTCTATCTCAACAAAACGCAAAACGCATGAAGAAGGAAATATGATTCTGAAATTCTCAAGCAAAACACCCAATGAAATTCTCATTCTTCATTGTTTGTTCTATCTTCTCTTCTTCTTCAACCCTGATACAGGCAAAACGCAAAAATCGAAGATTATCCATCTAAACTGATTTTAACAGATTCTTATACGATTTTGCATTTAAAACGGTGTGACGATTCGATTCTGAGCGAAATTTCAAAATATTGGGGATAATTTTTACACGGATCTGTCAGCTGGTTTGCATATGAAATGAGGTTTTATTTTCAATTGGGATTACAAAGAAAGATCCAAACTTAAACGATTTTGAATGTTGATGTCATGAGTGATGGAATGGGCTTTTTTTTTACACAGTCAATACATCAGTAATAAAATTCTAAAATTAAATTATTAGGGATTAGAATTGTGCTTTGATGAATAACATGGAAATGGAATCAATAAAAAAAAAAAGTGATATAACGAATACAACATAAACTTGGAGAAGGACTTACGCAGACACTACTTCCTTTCCAATCCTTGAGTATAGTTTCATATTCATTGCATAAATAAAGAAGCTTTTTTTTTTTGAGGATGAAGAAGTTTATTTTTCTGAAAGGAAGAATGAAGAAAGCATCAATGGCAATCTGGGAGGTATATGGGTGAAGAACAAAAGAAATAACAAAAGAAAAAGAAAAGAAAAAATAAAAGAATCTTAAACAAAAGAAACATATTATTATTTTAATTCATAGGTGGGGCCGAAATTTTTGTTACACAATGCCCAACAACAAGTTGCAACAATTATCCCTTCTTTCATCTCAGCCATCCAATTAAAATACTATTAAATCTATGGCTATAAAGGACACTTTCCCATCATGGGAAAAAAGAATCCTTTCCCATACTAAACGTTACCTGAAAACCAATCACATCCTTTTATTTTTTGCAAAATATAATCCTTTCGTGGTAATTTATAAGAATCTCCGATTGTAGCATCATTGAGTTTCTTATAATTTATCACCATTCTAGCTTTTCCTCTTTTTATTTCATTGTGATTTGTCACATAAAAAGCGGGTGCTGAATGTGGACTTGCAGATGGAGTAATTAACTTCTTTTCTTGAAGTTCTTTTATATTCTTTTGAAATTCTAATTTATCTTGTACTGAATAAGGCATTTTATATTTCACATTAATCTCCTTATTAGGATCTCGTAATTTGATGGTAACAAGTTCATGATTTGTATTTTTCAGATTATCCAGAGGATCTTCTGAACATACAGTATCAAGTTTTTGTTCTATTTCTTCAAGATTTAAAAAGAATTTTCTATCCTCCCAAATACTCTTTAGATTTATAAGGTTTTCAGAAATTAATTGAATAATCTCATTTCTAGTTATAATTTTTGTTGTTATAACTTTTGTCTTTTCTTTGGGGTTTGCTAAATTTTTCCAAAGCAAAGAAATAGTTTTAACATTTTGCACAAACGGTGCATATAACTTTAAAAAGTTATTTCCAATGATTAAATCTAATCCTGAATCATGGAGATAAATTGTTGGTATGAAGAATTCATGACCTTCTATAGTAATTGAGATGTCTCTCAAAACAAACCATATTTGATGTTTTGACTTATCTGCAACAATTATTTCTTTGGGTTTTCCTAATTTTTCCCAATTTCTTGATATGTTTCGTTTTCCAAAACATAATGTTGCGCCTGTATCTAAATAGGCTAAAATCTCCTTCTTACGAAGTTTTATTTTGATAAAGGTAGCACTAGGGTTTCCTTTACTCAAAATTTTGGTTTTGCTCATCTTCGGAATCTGTACAGAGTTCGTAGAAACTTTGTTGCTCCCAATCAGAATCTGAATCTTATTCTACTGGTTCATAACCTATTCTATAGATCATGTTTAAAACTTGTTTCTTTTCTTTAGAAACTTTCTTTGGACATTCATTAGCATAATGTCCTGTTTCATGACATAACCAGCATGTGCATGATTTTTTACCTTTAGGACAGGTTTTATTTTTTCTAGGGTACTCCCTCTTTCTTCTATAGAATCTCTTCTTCCTATGTTTCTTTTTGTCATAGGAAAATCTTTTAAATTTCTTTCTTCTAGGGTATTTTCTTTTTCTCCTAGTTTTTTCACAACCATATGCTCCAATCTTTCCTTGGATTCTATCACAGCACAATCCTATTTGCGCATCTCGTTTTGATTGTTTCTTTAGGCATTGTTCTTGCATCCAATTTCTAAGGATAGAAATTCTAGCTCCTAAAGTATCTTTAACCTTTCCTGAAGATACTGCACTGTTAAATTCAGTTTGAATTATTTGGGACATTGCCATAGGTAATTTTTGGTAAAATAATTCGACAACCTTTTGGTTTTCTCTAGTGTCTTTATTTAGATCATAATATAATTGTGAGAATTCACAAATATAATTTTCTATGTAACAAGGATTACATATGGATAGATTCATTATTCTCCATAATTTTTCGGCATTAAAAGCGGTATTTGAGTCTACCGTATCTTGCCATCCTTTAAACTCATTTAAAAGCCATTCAAAGATTTTATTAATCATTCCCATACTGTTTTCTGCAGTTTGTTCTTCTTCAGGTTTTTCGGCCAGAAATTTATATGCATTACCTTCCGTTCTACACAAAAGATAGTTAAAAATTTGTTTTGGGCTTAGACCTTTTAAATCACTATCTAACTGTATTTGGATAGTATTTTTATTATACCAACTTCTTATGGCTTGAGCTAGATTGTCAACACAATCAATGTTTAGAATTCCACTTCCATCATTTACACTATGTTTGGGAATATAACTCATAGGAATTCTTTGGAATTTAGCTTGAGAAAATTCTCTATGGAATTCTGTATTCCAATTATAAGAGGGTCCTCTTTTTGTTCCTGAGCTTTCGCCCATTTCTAATTGTTCTATTTTAACAAAATTTCCGTCGTCTTTTGAATCATCATCTGAACTAAAGTCGTAAACAAAATCTTTTAGATCTTTAGGTTCAGGTTCTTCCTTAATGGAATCTTTTTCACTTATGTCTAGGGTAGCCATAAGTTGATCTAGTTTTTCGAGTTGATACTCTATGTTTTCTTCTATAATCATTTTTTATAGTTAGTAAATAAAGATGCTTCAATTTTTTCCTTATTCTTCCCCCCTTCTTTAAGTTGAGGAGAATGATTTTGCTTACAACAACAATTTTTTATGATATAATTAATCATATCAGTTATATTGTTTAACTGAGGATTAAAAGAATGATATATATGAGGATATTTATGATTCTCATTTTTGTTGTAGCACGGAAATTTTTTTTCTATATTTACCCAAGTTTCGTGGGGTCTCTCTAATCCTTGCTCATAATCTTTCGTAAACATATTATTTTGTTTATAGATTTGAGGTAAGGTTTCAAGAAAAGAAATTTGTCTTTCAAATCTCTCATTTAATTTCTTGGTTTCGTCAAGCAAAGCTTTAACTCTGGTTGTAAGTGTATTATTTTCTTCACTCATCTAGCTATTTCTTTAAGTTTATTCCTTAAATTTTGAGCTAATCCTTTATATTCATTATATAAAAAATGATCTATATTTTCATGGCTTTCATATAAATATTTGTTTAAAAAATATTCAGCCGTTGTATCACACCATCTAATTTGTGCTTTAACTAGTGTAATATCTTGATAATTTGGACATAATATAAAGGGTTGTAAAATACACTTCCCTGTTGGTCCTTTAATAAATTCCATTTATTTTAGACTTTTAAAGCCGGTTTTCTTCAAACTGATTTAAAATGTTTGACTTTATTGGAAAAGTCATTTGGGTGACTGTACCGTAGAATTCACCTTTAAAGTAACATTGTGTCCAAAAGAAAAGAAATTAAAGTAACTCGTTTTGGTCCATCATGTTGATTCGCGTTCCTTTTCAATTATTAAACTAATTTTTCTATAACTAAATTGATCTCTCAAACTTCATTTACTTTTATGTTTTGCTTTGGCGGGACTTCGATGGATTTATACATGGCGCCACAAAAATAAGGCTTTTCATGTTTCCCACAAAGTCATAGGTGACTTTGACTTATGGGCATAATTATGTTGGCCTAATTTGTCTCTTCAAGAGTAACAAGGTTAGTTTAAGGAGTAGTGCTTTTTAAAGTTTTAGCAGTCAAAGGTTTTATGAGCTAACACTAGTGGAATATTACAATATTCAAAGCTAATCATTTTCTAAAGAGGCAATTAGGCAACAACCCTGTGAATCAACAGTTAATTTATGCATGTTTCAGTTTTATGTTTATGTGTTGGAACATCAAAACCAACATTATGTAACCTGAACAGATACTAAAAGATGTTATCAATTACTAAGTATGAGTTAACGACCACGCTTTGCGATGAAGTTTAACCCTGTGAAATCATTTTGTTGTAAGTAATAGAAAAAGGTTGACAAGAATGATTAATAAGCTAGATTTTTTTTTTTTACAAACAATATAATTGGAGTCTTCCCCAGACCAAAGCAAAAATGAACAATGATTTTTCATTCCAAATTATGAAAAAGATAGAGGTCAAACGAATCGAGCGTACTGCATACTTGTAATGAATAACAAATTCCCTCTCAAGTTGGAAACAAATCATCATTGTGTTTAATTATTGGAGTATACTATATGTGTTAGTTTAGTTAGTTGCCTTCACACTGATTGTTTTTGTTAGAATTCTGTTATTGATAAAACAAAATTCTCCTAGTTACATTGTATGTGATGTTAATTTTATATCACCTTTCTCTCCTTAATTTAGTCACATCAACAATTATAAATGGAGAAATGATATGTTTTACATTGTATCATTTTATGTTCAAATATTATTATTCTATCAGTATAGCTTGAGTTTTGCTCTAATTGTTTGTGTAAATATATATAAGGATAAAGAGTACAATGATACAAATTACACGTGGATAATTTCATTTGTTCATATTCTCCTTTGAATATATGTAGTGCAAATTTTAATTGAAAGTGAGTTTAACGCATTAATGATATTATTATTATCTTAGCAAAAGTTATACTTTAATGTTCTAATAAAATCACGACGTTCATGATAAGATCAAACTCATTGTCATTTCAAACATATTCTAATGACATTGGAAGTCTTGAGCACATTTGATCAATAAAAGAAATTGGAGGGAATCAATTATAAAAAATACAGTAAAAAATGAGAGAACTTTTTATTACTTTAGTATGAGAGAGGCGATAAAAGTAGACAACTCATTAATGTGGGCCTTTGATGTGGTTTAGGTTTAACAACAAAAATTAAGTAGTTCGACCCACAAGAAATTGAAGGATTTTACTTTTTTTTTTCCCTTCCTAATTTAGCTTTGCTAGGGTTAGTTCCCCTTCCCCAATGACGATGAGTTAACTTCGGCTAGGGTTCTTCCTCCTACAAGAGGGGAGTGCTCTTGCTTTCTTTAGCAACCTCGTCTGCTCATTTTCTTCAACCATGGATGTTCCACAATTTCGTACTTTCAATGGTACCACCCACACATCCTCTTGAGTCTCGTCGACCACCACCAGAACCCCCTCATTTGCAGCTCTTGTTTTCAACACCCTCTTATTATTGTGTTTGTAGCTCGTTAATGAGCTCACCAATCAAACTTCCTTTCAACTCTATGTACATTATAGGAAAGCGAGTTTAACTTTTGTTGTCGGCGTAAAAACATTATCATTAGATAAGAGAAATGTTAGAGACACTATATTCCTAACAATATCTCTAACACCAACTTTTTTATCAATTGAAACTCATGTAGAATCCACATTTCATTATCAAAATGGATCCCACATATACCCACATATATGTTAGAAATAGTGTTCTTAACATTTTTGTAATGGATAATATATCAATATCTCTAACAACAATCTAAACCCCGCGTTATGTCCTATGAACATCGGTCGATCGATCCGTGATCTAACCTATCTAAACTTTATTTATTTTCCTTCCCTTTTTTACCGGTTACATTTCCTACTAAAACCAAACATATATTAACTCTCTCAACAAATTCACCTTCCCTATATTCATAGTTTGAAGAGCAATGACTACAACTTGAACCATGCTTAGCGCCACAAAACGCGTCACTGCATTCCTCCCTCGGAATCTCCAACAACTCCGTCAACTCCATGAAGACATCGAAGAAAGCATCTATTTCTACAAGAGCAGAGGCCAACACATTCTCACAAACCCTCGAGTTCTGGACACCATCGTTCAAAAATCCGCAATTAACCCTTCCGATACGGTCCTCGAGATCGGTCCCGGCACTGGAAACCTCACCCTCAAGCTTCTAGAAGCTTCACGCGAGGTTATGGCCATCGAAATCGATCAACGTATGGTTAACATTCTCGAGAATCGTGCACTCAAACGCGGCCTCCACAACAAGCTAACGGTAACTCGTTTTTATAATGCATTTCACCTGTTCGATGAAATGCCACACACAACACGTGACTTACCACGTGACATGTTAAACCTCAGCGCTTGGATTTTGTTTTATGTTAATTTTCTCCTAGATTGGTGTTTTATGTCATATTTTGTTTGCACTGTTAGACTTTAGGTTATGCTCATCTTATATTGTTGTCGTCTATGTTATATTTTGTGATAGTGGGAACCTTAACATTGTTCCACAACAAGAGACGAATGGCATTTAGATGCTCATTCATCATGTCTTACACTAAAGATGAATTGCTTAGTATTTTGGGTTTGTGAATTTGAAACATTGCTCTTGAATGACTACATTGTTGTGAAAAATTAATAGTATCTACCCTGCCAGCGATTTGCTAAGCAAGGATGAAGGATGTGAACTTTGTCTGATTTGTAAACATGATACATAGAAAAGCCTGACTCCTCATGGAAAACGAACTTCTGCCGAGATGGTCCTCATCCTATCCTGACCTTGCCCTTGTGGCCAGCATGTGATGGGATATATGATCATGCACTTTCCACGTGACCTTAATAAGTTAGCATAACTATTATCGCGGTACACTCTAGTTTTAAGGTTTTGGATTTGAGAATTTAGATCTAAAGAAGAAGAAATAGATAGAGAAAGGAAATGGAATTTAACATGTCTATGTGAGTTATCTTAATATTAGAATGTCATGTGTTTTTTTTTTAAACAAAACATGTTAAAAATGCTAAAATTGCAACATAATGTAATATAAACGATCAATTTGAAAAGAAAAAACAAATACTGAAAAGATCAATTTGGAAAAATGATCAAACTTAAAGGTCCATAAATATAAGACTGGTGCTATATCCAGCGAGAAAATTTCTAACGAAAGGGTCGCGAAATATGGTGTAGCCAATTAAAATAGTACTTGGCCGGAAAAAACGGAGTTGTTGTTCCTATACTTATTCGCTAAAATTCACGAACAACCATGTCGCTTTATCTAGCATTTCCCTAAATATAATTGTCTTTTTTTCTTTTCCAGGTGATAACGAAAGATGCATTGAGAACAGAGTTTCCACCATTCGATCTCGTAGTAGCCAACATTCCTTACGGTATATCTTCACCACTCATAATTAAACTTATATATGGTACAATACCATTCCGAAGCGCAACTCTTCTACTTCAGAAAGAGTTTGCTCGAAGATTACTGGCTAATCCTGGTGACTCCGAATATAACCGTTTAGCCGTTAATGTTAAGCTTCTAGCTGATGTGGAATTTGTTATGGATGTTAGCAAGAGAGATTTTCTTCCGTCACCTAAAGTTGATTCCTCCGTCCTTATAATTCGACCAAAGGTTAACGTTCCCGCCGTTAATCTTCATCAATGGAGGGCTTTCACTAGGACTTGTTTTAATAACAAGAATAAGACACTTGGTGCTACGTTTAAGAATAAGAGGAAAGTTTTGGAGTTGTTGGAATTTAATAATGTGTCTGGTTTGGTTGGAGAACAAGATGATGTTTGTTTGTTTAAGGAGAAGATTGTTGGAGTTCTTAGAGAGGGAGGCTTTGATGATAAAAGGCCGTCAAAACTTTCGATTGATGAGCTGTTGCGTTTGTTGGCTTTGTTTAATGATGTTGGCGTATATTTTGATCACCGTGGAGATGTTAGCAATGAAGATGATAGGTTTGAGGTTGATGATATTGATGATTAGTGATGAGCATCAACCACTTTGTGACATTTTGTATATTATTAAGATCAAGATAGATCAGATTCTGTTATACTCATTAGTCAAAAGGGTGGCTGTTGGATGAATCCAGCAGTTGAGAGATCAAAGCTGAAGTTGGTTGAATTCATCAGTTGATCAGTGGCTGTTGCAAAGACGAGAAAATTTGTTTATAATTGATTTGTTTTGATTGCATAATATCATGAATGCAAAGCCTTTTTATAAAAAAAATATGTTGGGTATAGATTTAAACTGATAAAGAATATTGGAAATGTTTGAAAACATAATCTATCTCGTGTATATTGTAATTTGTAATGTGGCCCTTAGGAATATAAATATATAATTTCGAAACTTGATGTTGATGAATAGGTAGCTGGTATTAGAATTGTTTCATCCATTAACTGCTAGTCTGCTACAACATTACAGAACAAATATGATTGTTCAATTCATGATCCCTTGCTCAATTTATGGAAGACACTGAAGCAGTGATTACCCGGAGGTTAATACCAAGAACATATAATTATGTTGCAGTGGTAGAACGGGACCTCAAGTAAATACATGTAAAAATTTCCCTCGAATTATAATGGATATGCAAGCAGTGACAGATCTAACTCAGGCTAGTGGGGGTTTGACTTCCTCCTTAGACAACTATTATGTGTTTACTAATTTGCATAATACTCTGGTTTCTGGTTTAAGGAGGTATGTTCTAGTGTTTTTTCTTGTTAACACGTGTATTTTGATTGTTTGTTCCGCATTCTTTTTTCATGGTTGGGCCTTTCCTTGATCCTGTTATTATTTATGGGCTACACCCATTTTATAGAGCTACTTTTTTCCCCGTTGTTTCAAAACCACACCCCATCCGGATGAAGACAAATGCATCCAAATTAACTGTTTTTTCTCTGGCTGGATGGGTAAATCCGGACGGAAGTGTTTTTGAAGATTTATAGGAATGGGAAAAAAAACTCTTAATTTTATAGGTTGTTGTATTTTGGGGTAAACCAGTGTGCTTTACATGATACGGCAGTACATGTGTTTTCAATCTAGTTTCAATTGTGTTTCTTAGACCTGGCATATTTTGTAGTTAAAAATTCACTTTGCTTATAAGAATTTTATTACTAAAATTTCAGCAATAATAAACTTCAAGTGGTTAAATGACAGAACATTGTTGCCTAGTTACAGAGTTTCCACTTATTCAACATCTTACTATCTTAGTCCTAGCTATGTATATACAAGAGTTGTACTACAACTACACTAATTGGGATAATAACCTCAGAGATACTGGAACATGAACTTATGTCACGGCATGGGCCAAGAGTACACTGCAAAACCCACATGGAGAACATACTCACCACAAAAGTTGCATTGGAATCAAACAAATAAAGTCAAGTAATGTACTATACACACAAGATCTGAGAGTTAGCTTCAATCATCTCCCACTTGCAATTAATTTTCAAAGATAGCAATAGGGTCCAAAAGCACCTTTATTTTCTGAATATTGATGTTACGAAATTGCTAACACAATATATATATAGTAAACACTATTTTCTGAAAGAGCAACCTTATTGTTTCTGTCTACTTGATAGTTACCCTATAGGTTGAAATAAACATAAAATGTAAATAAATACATTTTTCTCTCTATGTAAGATTTTCTTGTATTCAATAACTTTTGATTAATTATTGAAATGAATTGAGTATGTTTTGTCAACAAAAAAAAAAAAAGATTTTCTTGATGGTCTAATCCAATCAAGCGGTTATGGGTTGCACTCTAATTGGGAGCTTCTTCTTCATCTTAACAGTTGGAAAGTATATTATTTCATCCCTCTCAGCTACCCAGCTGCATTGTGGAAACCAATCACATGTTAAAATCACGAAACATTATGAACAAAAAAATTATAGGTTAGATATTATAATATTACCTATATGTAGTAACAAGATGGTGAAGGAAAATAGAGAGCTCTAGCCTGGAAAGTTCTAACCCAGGACACAGTCTATGTCCACTCCCAAACGGGGTAAAGCAATTGTTACTAGGCACAACTCCAATTTTCTGCAAGCATAGAACATTGTATATATAATTGCTTCATGTAATTATATGATCTTTATATAAACATGACTAGATATAGGTTTAGAAGCTGAATTACCTCCCATCTCCATGGATCAAACTTATAAGGGTTTTCATAGATTTTTGAGTCCATGTGAACAGAGGTAAGAGATGCCATAACACCCCAATCTTTTGGAATTAAGTACCCTGCATTCATATGCAAAAAAAGTTAAACTGCATTAGTATTTTTTTTTTTATTTGTATGCATTTATGCCAAAGATAACTTATCTTGTGAATAACTACACTACCTTTAATTTCTACATCTTTGACTGCTTTCCTCCAAATGCCATTAACTATATTTGCCATTCTAAGAGTTTCACTGATGACCTTTTAGAAAGGAAATGGAAGAGAAATCAATGAACATAATAATGCTGTAATCACATTTTTTATAGGGTAAAAACTGATATTGTATATATAAGAAAGTTAACATTGGAAACTCACATTTTGAGTAAATGGCAGTGACATGTAGTCGGTCCATGTATAACCATCTGGGAAATTAGTCTTCTGCTTCTTCAATTCCAAGTTCTCCTCCTAATAAAATAAATGAATCAGATAAATCATATATGAAATTTTTATTTGGTTGAGTATTTAGTCCACAAGATTAATAACTTCAAAATTTTCATTGCTTAGCAGAGTAATATGGACTTGGGGAATGTTTGAATTGATTTATTTAAGCTTCTTACTGACACAAGTCCTTGTAAGACCGTTTGGGAGAACTTATGATATGTTCAAGAGTTGTCTTTAGCTCATTTTCATAAACTCTCTGAGACAACATACGAAAATAATTTAACTTTATTCTTTCTTTTGTATAGAAATAGCTTATAAATAAGCGCTTATTATAATAACGTTTATGCCATAAGTTTTAAATTAAGTTGTTTATCCAAATAGAGCTTTATTAGCATTGTGATTAAATCATGTAAGTGGAGATATGACATTGCACCATTGCTGCAGAAATATCGAGCAAAATTTTCTGTTATTCAAAGGAAACAAACTTTTTTTTTAATGTAAAACTGACACACACGAAGGGAGAATCTTATGTTCGAAATTGAGTAAACACAAATCCCGATATTGCCAGTTGAATTAGACCTTACTTTTTGAATGGCTGAATTAGACCTTATTATATTAGATTATGTAATTTATTTTAAATTATAAATTTGATATGTTCAATAATTTAAGCATATTAGACTACATTTATTTATTTATTTTGCATATTTAAATGTATTATTTAAAATAAAATTAAAATATGATATCATATAAAGTTAGATTCTATGAAATATCATGTAAAATATCAAAATGGTGCATGATCTCATTAATACATTCATTAGTCTATTTAAATATGCGTCATATAAGAAATGAATATTTGGACTTTTAAAAAGGTCACGCTTAAGTCTAACAATAAGCTTATGACACATAAGAAGTTAGATTTATGCCTTGAATGTTTTTTGACTAGTTATACTTAAACTTACAAAACCTAGCTCAACCCAATGTATATCCACCCTTAATGACACAAGAATGATTAGAAATAGTACATAACATAATTAAGTGAACTTACCATAAGTTTGGATAGAGCAAGAGGGGAATCAGTGAGGAATTTGAGGGCCAAGGTCATGGCCGTAGGAAGGGTCTCTTCCCCTGGGATCATAAACTCGATGATGTTTTGGCTAATCATTTCCACCATCAGGTTTGAACTTGAGCTTGATTGAGACAACTCACCCTTATCCCTTAGGAGTGCATCCACGACATCATTCACTACACCAACCTTCTCATCATCTTCTGCATTATTATCCATTATTAGCTTCATTCTCTCCTCAACTATCCTCCCCACCATCTTCATCATCCTTTCCTTAGCCTGCACAATATATTCACACATAATTAGTTACGCACTTTAATCACAAACTAACTAATTAATTTCAACTTCATATTATTGTTAATAATTAAGACCTTGCTTATAACAAGGACGTTGTTATTAGATGTGAAAGTAGGTTGAATCAAGCTAGTTTTTGCAAGACCTAAGTAGGACTAGATAAAAAAATTCAAGCCCCAAATCTAGCATGTTACTTATCATAGGTTTCTTTTTAGGCTTCGGTTCTTTCTGACTTGCAAGCTTAATTAAAAGTCTATTTTATATTAATATATTCAAATAAGTAATTCGACATGTTTAAATAGAATAACGAGTTAATATGTCAATGAAATTAATTATATTTTGTGATTTAACATCATATTTAGAGACTATGACTTTATATGACCATCTACTCAACTATATTTTATAACAATACATTTAAATATGTCAAAAATATAATGTAAGCTAATATACTTGAATTAATGAAAATGTTTTCCACAAAAAAAAAGATGAAAATGTTTAACACAAATCAGATTAATTATATATATTTAGTTTGTGGGACCTTTAAGGATTTGTATAGTGTTGTTCCTGGAAACTTGATGGGTAAGCAAATCAAGCCTTTGATGAATACTTCAAATTCTCTTTTCAACAAGTCCAAATCTTCACCAGGACCAACGCTCATCAAAACTTTAACCAAAATAGGAAATGTAATCTGGTATATATGCACATCCACAAAAAGTTCAAAAGAGAAAAGATAATTAGGAGAAAATAAATGTATTCAAATAAAAAAAATAGTGAAAGAAAATATCATTATTAAATAAAAAGAGAGAGACCTTTTTTACTTCATCTTGAATGTATATTGTTTTGTTGGTCCAAGATGCTAAGCATTGTTTGACAGAGTGTTCAATATCTCTAGTGATTTGAGATTTAAATTGTGGGGACTTAAGAAACACTGCAATGAGTGAATGCAGTTTCTTGTGCATGGCCCCGTTCAATTGGAGTATAGAGTGTTCTCCCATTAATTCTCTAATTGATTTTGGATAAGCAGGGACAAAAATGTTCCTTTGATTCAGTAGAACCACCTTGTTCACTTCTGGGTCTGTTGAAATTATCACATTGCTTCCCAAAATGTTTGTCTTAAACACATTCCCATAACTGCATTTACATATACAAAATGTAAATAAAAACACGTTTCTTTTTACTAATTGAAAGGGATTATTAATTAATTATATATGAATATGTAGTCGAGTTTATCAACATTTCAATGCTCGAAAATGTAAGGTCGGGCGATTTAGTCTTTCCAATTTATGAAATAATAAATTAATATTTTAAACCAGAGAATATCAACCGATTTAATCTCTCAGTTAAAATATCTCTTTAATAAACATATATCAAAGTTAAAAATTTATGGTCCTGAATAATAAAAAAAGACTAAATTGATTAACATTGTTCAATTCGAAAATTTGAGGTACTAAATTACTCATCTACTTCTACCATTTAAACTACTAAAATAATTGCTTTAATCATATAGATCTCATGGATACTATTATTATTTCCTTCCACACAGTCTACTCTAGCTGGAAATAGATCTCTCATGTGACATTGGCAAAATCTTAATCTTAGAAAAATAAAAGCATGGGGCAGGGTTAAAATATTAAAATTGATGATGTGTGTGGTATGAGATTAAAAATATGAGAGTATAGTTTATAGTAACTTTTTATCTGCATTGGTTTAATTAGCCACACTCCATTGAGAAGATGTGCAAACTGCAATGAAACAGGAAGGCTAGCTGATTATTTATAAAATATAGCTATGGGTAGAAGTACCCTTTCCAGCCACTTTGCGATCACTAGATTCAAAATGAAATTGGATTCCAAATTTTATGCATTCACGCCGTTAGCACATATTTGTAACCATTGAATCGAGATCGTTTCAGATTATAATACAAATTTTAATATCTTTTAAAAGAAAAATCGTATACTTGACATCTAGACCTATATGTTGCATGAAATACGCAAAAATTTTGACTGCCGACAATCATCTTTCATTGAAAGTTTAAACATAGTCACCCTATAGAGTAGGATCCAAAAATTTTAATAAGTGAGATCAAAATTATATCATAAAAACTTGTATAAAAATATATAAATGCGTAAGCGATTAAAATTTATATAAGTTCTACTGTGTAAATAGTTATTATGGTTCTTAATTAAGACTAAAGTTTTTGTGGTTCCAAAGATTCACATTTCACTATTTGGTGAGCATGCATGCCATTGGCCACGTTGAGAAATTATGAAAGGATATGAGAATATGCAAAAAGCAAAATACTACAATTAAGAATCATAAATCAAAATCATATCATCCATGTTTGTGATAGAAGGGATCAAATAAAATAATATAGCAATTAACAATAATGATAAAAATAATTAGGATAATTAAATAAATTATTATAATTTATAAGGCTTACATAGACTTGCGTTTTTCCATGAAGGTGACAGGGCAAGAAGAATAGCCAGAAGCAATGAAGTCAAGAGTCTCTCCAAGTAAAGGCCAACCTGAGTTTCCTTTTGGAATTTTAATTCCATTTCTTACCGTAATATTATTATTCTCCTTCTTCACAAACCATAAACTCATTAACAATACAATTATGCTCACACATACACCTATAAACCATTCCATAATTTTGAATAAACTAGCACGTACTTAGAAGATATATATGACCTTGAAAAGGTGGCTATATATATATATATATATATATATATATATATATATATATATATATATATATATATATATATATATATATAGATAGTTCAGACTGGATTTTGTATGTATATATAAAGGGTTTCCAGCTACCTGCTTTGCTGTACTTGACCGATCAACACTCTTGTTTGTTTGTTTGTTTCTTGGGAGTGAAAGAGAAAAAGATGAGGGCAGAGAAGAGAAGAATAAAGACAAGTCAGAAGAATTTAAGTTGGGAAGAAACTTCCCTTTGGAGATCAATCTACTTATAGTAAATATACAAATATTTTTTAGCTCATAAAATAAAGTGTATAATATTTTTGACCGGACTTGTATGGTATATATAAATAAGAGTGGGAATCTATAATTTATTATATATTGTAAAGTTCAGTCAAAAAATTATATATATTTTAAGTAACAATTACATAAAAAATAAAATATAGTAATTATATTCCTTCTTTTAAGTTTTTGCTACAAAGTAATACTATTCTAAATACGGTAATTTTCAATTTTCCTTCTCATGTATATTCACATCTAAATTCCAGGAAGGTGTCTCTGTCAACCTACCTCCGTTGATGGGGACATTGCATTATATATGTAGGGACCGAGGTTCGAATCTCGAACACCATACTTATTCATCAAAATAGGTGAAATTTTTAGCCGTTAAACTACTTGACAAAAAAAATCTCTTAAAGGTATATCATTGTGCTAGTAAAGATTGCAGCTTTTAGGTTTCAAATTGATGGGGTGAAATGGCGGTCAAGAGATTTTTTTTTTTGACAAAAATAAATGATATTCATTCATTCAAATTGATAGAGTACATCGATATAGTGCAAATTCGCTAAAAGCAAAAAGGATGAATCTATGAACAGACTCACAGTATCCATGTTAATAGCATAAAACGGCAAAGTACAAATGTCTACACATATGACTATATTCAAATCTCCGGAATAACCATGTCTCCGGATCTGCAACGTGGATGACGTCAAAGTCATTGATTGGATCTGCATTGGATCAAAGCTGATCTAACAATCTAAACCGATCAAATACTTGAGAGAAACAAGAAAGACATACAAGGTCCACAAAGACGACGAACAAACCAACGTCGTACGAAGACGACAAAATCACAAAATAAAAAACGAAATAGATGTGAAAATCACTTATTTTAATAAAAGGGAAAGAGAAAAACAAGTTAGCGGGGTGATTTTGGGTCAAAAATTGACCCTAAATCACCCCTCTTTGGTGGATGAAGGAGAAGAAAACAAGGGTTTTGGTGACGGCTCACAAGAGAGAGAAAGGAAAAAAAATGTCAAGAGATTTGTTATTTTTGTTGTTTTACATAGCACTCTTTTTTCCATCGTCATGATTTTACTCCATATTTTTTTCCTTCTGGTAAGGTTCTTAACGATACAATTATTGTATAATATCTTGATTGTTATCTAGGTATTAGTCTAATCCCCCGAAATTGTTTGTTTTATCATTTTATCTCAATAAATTTTTTAGGATACTACAGATGATTTTTAGAATTTTTGGGATGCCAACATTGTTTAAACAAATTCAGGCTATTTGTTGGTCTATGTTAGTCGTTTTAGAAGTAAGTCAACTATTTTGTTTAAAAGCCTTAACATAAAATAAGCTTTTGATTAGGCTAATAGGTTTAGCCATACTTTTAAAAAGGTTAAGTCATGTTTAAAATAAAGTCTTTGACTAGTAATATGTTAGATTTAGACTTTCATTGTTAAATCAGGTCCAACCTACTTAAGCAAAGTTTGACTTGACACAACTTATATATTCTCAATGGTAGCATTTATACACCAACTATCAATTAAAATAAAAACTAAAATATTTAAATGATTTAAGTGTAATATATTATTTCACTAAAATAAATTAATAATAATAATTATGATATTCAAAACTAAGTTAGCAATATTTTTTTTTTGTATTGACATTTTGTATTTTTTATTTTATTTTTAAATGAATTTTGATTTTCTGAATTGAGATAAAAGGCATCCCTATTTGTTGTATGCTAAACTGAGAAATAATCTTGTCATATATTTTGTTACAATTTTTTTGGATTCAATGAATATTTAAAATATAGTAGTTGAGAAAGATGTCAATGTTTTTTTATTTTTTTTTACAAAAATGATGTCAGTTTTATGACATAACTTTTTTTTTGTAGTGAGTTTTATACATAACTAAAATATAAATTTTATTTTGAATAATATAATTTATTTAAATATATTCATTTTGTTTTATCGAATAATATTTTCTTTTACTTTCACTTTTACTTTTGATCAAAATATATATCTCTTACCAATTTATATAAATTTATTAAATTGCATAATTAAAATAAAAGTTATATATTAATATAATCAAAATTTATTTTATATCAAACTTTTTAAAATTTAATCAATACAAAAATAAATATCAACTTTTGAAAATTAGTATAGATATAGAAGTGATATTTTGGATTTAAAATCTAGGGCTCCAAAGCATCCATGTAATGAGAGTTGGGCATAATCTTATGAGCCACGTTCCTTTTATTTTGTCTTCACTTAACAGTTGCTACCCACATCTTGTCCAAATTCATCCATGCCATTGCCACCTACTCCCTCCGTCCCGGAATAACTGACCCATTTTCTAAAAAAAAGTGTCCCAAAATAACTGACCCATTTCAATTTTCAATACAACTTTCATCATTCCCAATACAATATAACACTAAATAATACTATTTTTATCATTCCCAATACAATATATTCCACTTTCCCCTTTATTTATACACTTTTCTTAATCTGTGTGAAAAACCAAAGTAGGTCAATTATACCGGGACGGAGGTAGTATAATATATAGTTCTCCTTAGGGTTGGTGTAATTCAACTAATTTGTGAGTACTCAATCATTCTGATTTTTTTTTTCTTTTCAAAAATAGTCAATTGGCTAATTACGCCACGCCATGTTCATCAGATTGATGAGTGTTGTATGACTATCAAAACGTATGGTTGACATAATTTTTGTGAACTAATAGGGTTAGCTCGTTAAGCCGACCCTCTTTAAAAAAAATCATTCTAATTTTTTTTTTGAAAAAAAAAAAATCATTCTGATTTTTAATAGTGTTTTTATCTGTGATTTCATTTTCAGTTATCATGCATATGCAATTTTTAACTTTGTAATAACTTTCTGATATTACTTTTCCTTAGAGAAAAAAAAAAACTTTTTGATCTCTTGGTTTGATCGTTAGTTTTAAGCAATTTTTTTTGGCCTTTTTTTAAAAAAAAGTTAAAAGACCTTAATTCAAAACTTTGGCCTAGAAAAAATATTAATATAACAATTAATTATCTAATATTTATCTATCCCGTATATATATATACATATATATATATATATCCCTGTTTCCCTAAAATATATATATATATATATATATATATATATATATATATCCATGTCCATCTGTTTTTTCTCAATCTCTTTTCGTTGAAATCTGATTCTGTGAGCTGATTCAAACCAGGGATGTACAGACGAATACAACCGATCGAATGTGAATTCAAATTAATATCGGTGTAATAATGTAATACTTGTTATAAAAAAGGCTTAATAGCACTTTTGGCCCTCTATGTTTGCAAAAGTTGCGATTTTGGCCCCCTATGTTTAAAAACTACAAAACCGCCCCTTATGTTTTGGTTTCTTTGCACTTTTGGCCCCCATGGTCAATTTTGACCTGATCCACGCTGACATGGCACCCACATCACTTATGTGAGGGGCCAAAATTGCAACTTTTGCAAACATAGGGGGCCAAAAGTGCTATTAAGAGTAATTTTTTATTTTTTTAATTCATTTTCTTTTTTTTTGTTTTGAAAAAATTTAAAAAAAAAGAGGGAAAATTAATAAAAATTGAAAATAATGAAAAAAATACTGAAAAAATTAATAAGAATGAAAACAAAAATTTGCAAAATTTTTTTTTGCATGACATGTGTGTATATACATACCACATCATTAAATCATTTTAATAATAAAAAAACATTAAAAACTGAAAATCTTTTAAAAATAACAAAAAATCAGATTATTTTAAATATTTTCCAGTTTTTTTGTTTCGCAAAAAAATCTAAACTTTTTTTATTTTGAAAATTAAATGCCAGTATTTTTAAATATCTTCTAAATTTCGAAAAAAAATCCGAACTTTTTTCTAATTTTTTAAATTTCAAAAAAAAATATAAATGTCTTTTCTGCTTTTTTCTTTTATTTTTTGAAAAAAATAATCTGATTTTTTGTTATTTTTAAAATTTAAAAAAAATCTATATTTTATTTTTTTTAAAAATAATCTGATTTTTTGTTATTTTTAAAAGATTTTCAGTTTTTAATTTTTTTATTATTAAAATGATTTAATGATGTGGTATGTATATACACACATGTCATGCGATTTTTTTTTTTTGCAGATTTTTGTTTTCATTCTTATTAATTTTTCCATTTTTTTAAATTTTTTCAATATTTTTTTCATTATTTTCAATTTTTATTAATTTTCCCTCTTTTTTTAAAAAATTTTTCAAAACAAAAAAAAAGAAAATGAATTAAAAAAATAAAAAATACTCTTAATAGCACTTTTGGCCCCCTGTGTTTGCAAAAGTTGCGATTTTGGCCCCTCACATAAGTGATGTGGGTGTCATGTCAGCGTGGACCAGGTCAAAATTGTCCATGGGGGCCAAAAGTGCAAAGAAACCAAAACATAAGGGGCAATTTTGTAGTTTTTAAACATAGGGGGCCAAAATCGCAACTTTTGCAAACATAGGGGGCCAAAAGTGCTATTAAGCCTATAAAAAATTGTTAATGTTTAAGAAGTAACTTTTTTTACTAAATATTTTTATAACAAACTAATTGTTGGATCTTATTATTTTATTTTATTTTTTACAAAAATAAACGACATTCATTCATTTAAATTGATAAACTACATCAATACAATATAAATTCAAAATCTCTAAAAACAAAAATGATGAATCTACGAACAAATTCACTCACGATATTCATGTTAAAAGCACAAAACGGCAAAGTACCTATGCGTACAAATATGATTGTATTCAAGTCTCTGATGTCTCCGGATTTGCAACGTTGACGACACAAAAGTCATTGATTGTATTGGATCTATGCTTTCAACTTGAATCAAATAAACACCGCACTATGCCGGGAAATAAAAAACGCATCGCTTAAAAACGGGAAATCAAAACAAATAGAGTCGTGCAAAAACAACGAAAATCACAAAAACAAACGAAAGAAAACTAAAAATATGTGAAAATACTTATTTAACTAAAAAAGAAGGAAAAACAATCTGAAGGGGTGATTTTGGGTCAAAATTGACCATAAATCACCTTTTCTTTGGTTGATAAGAAAAAGAAAAGTGGCGACATTAGGGTTTGGGAAGGAGAGAATAGTGGAAAAGAGAGAGAAAATTTATGGTTCAAATATTTTATCATATCGACTTTATGATTGGATCGTATTTTGAAAGTTACATTATTAGTGCATTGATTGTATGAAAATATTAATCTAAAATTACATGCTATCAAAATACATTAAGACATAAGATTTAGTCAAAGAAATGAATTTAAGTGGTTGACAAATTCTACGAAATGATAAATTATTCAAAAGAACTTGGTTTAATTCCTTGATGAAACAATTTTTAATCAATTTTTATGCGCACAAAAAATACAAGATTTTTTTTTAATAAACCGATTACAAAGTCACAATGCCAAACTGCAAGGCCAAAAGTCAAATAAAAACCAAATTAACACCAAACCAATCATAACCTAGCTACTAACAAAAAGAGTAAAACATAACACTCAAATTTAGGTAAGAACGACAGGCACAAAATAGGATGTGTCTACCTTTAACGAAGCTCAACTTTAAATTCTTTCGATTCCTCTCAAAGAAAAGAAACTTTAAATTCTTTTGACATATATTTTGAGCCACCAATCCAGGGGCGGATTTACCGCCCAGCTAGCCTGGGCATGCGCCCGGGCTCAACCCATACTCAGTGGCCGATTTCCTTGGGACCTATGGGAGCCATGGCATCCACCAAGGTTTTTATATATATTAGATTAGGCATAATAATAACACTATGTTTCTGTTGGCGCAGTGGGAAGTTGGTTTGTTTTTCTCACGGAGGTCGCGTGTTCGACTCCTCCATGTTCTTCTTTTTTATGTGTCTCTTATATTTTTATGATTTTGTGAAAAAAAAATGTACCTTGGTACATTTTGATGTATTTTACAAACAGCTAAATATATATTTCACAAACGTTTGGCACCTCCAAGAAAATTCGACTCCTCCATGTTCTTCTTTTTTATGTGTCTGTTATATTTTTTTTATGATTTTGTGAAAAAAAAATGTACCTTGGTACATTTTGATGTATTTTACAAACAGCAAAATATATATTTCACAAACGTTTGGCACCTCCAAGAAAATAACTCAAGATCAGCCACTGCTCATACTTTCTTTGTATCGCTACAAGAAATTTACAAGAAATTTAACTCCATAATTTTTTATATTTTTTATTTTTTATTTAGAACACTATTGACAGGTTATGTTTCATCACTCTTGTTTCAAATTGTACTTTTATCGACAAAATGACGAGCCTCTTTTATGTGAATTTGAGGTCAAAATTTTGCCCAGGCTCAATATAATTTCTGGCTCCGCCACTGCACCAATCTATACCACAATTTAATTGATTCTAAAATATTCCTTCAAATAAAAATAGATTCTAAAATATTGTTCAAGATTGGTAAAAAAAAAAAAAAAAAAACATTGCTCAACACAATTATTTTGTTGAAAGATGTTGATTTTTCTAACTTTTCCAATATAGCTTACACAATCATTCAACCATGGTACACTCACTCACGTTCGAACGGTTGAACTTAATATCTGGATATGCATAGTTGATGATCCTAAATACATAGACTCTAGCACCATATTATAATTTTTATATTGGGTCTAACACATTCTTATAATTCGATTTGTGAAATGACAGCAGATTAATGAATAAATAAATATCATTGTCTTTCACTTTATAAGTATTCTAATGTATATAACATCAAGGCTTCATACGTTCCTGCACATGAGCATTGCTTTTTATATGGTTTGGAGATTGTTGGCATGCAGGAGTTGTAGAGGAGTGGCAATGAAATGTCTAATCGTTTTTGAGTTTGTGGTAGGCTCAGTGCTCTTGCTTGCATATGCATGTTGTCAATGTCACACCGTGAGTAAGGAATATAAATCATTTTACCATTTGTTTCTCAGATATATATATCTGCTAAGAGTGTCAGAATTATTAAACTGTAACTATACATCATTATTAATCACAACTAAATCATAAAAATTGTAAAGATACCAAGTGAGTGTTTGTTAAATGTTAACATAATAAAATGTAACATTGTTTTTGTACTATCATGCACATGCACTATCCTGGGCAAGGCTGCAAGTGTGCACGTGAGATAAACCTTGTGGTCCAATGAAGGGAGGATACTGAACTTGTTAACATCTTTTCCATCTATCACTTTTTCCATTACTATTGCTTCCGTCTAGTCTGCATCATCGTTGCTGATCAGTACTATACAGTCTTCACCACACCACCCAACACTATCCCTGTCCTCCTTATCTCTCTCTCTAGCTTTCTTATGCACTTTGTTCTTTTCAAACAGTTTTTACTCAAACCAAGCAATTGACCTAAAGTATTTTAACGAGTTCCACTAAAGACGAATTATTCAAGAATATTTGGCTTCATTTTTGGATGGAACAACTCTTAATCAGATTGTACTTAACTTTCGATCAAATTCTAGATTACCGAAATCCTTTTTCTCTGAAGAACAACCAAATTCTAGATTACCGAAATCCTTTCTCCTTGAAAAACAAAAGGTTAACAAAAAAAAAAAAAAACACTTTTGACTCGAAAACATGAACTTAATAGTTAGGTGTTTTATTTTTGCATGTGAATCAAAAGGAGGGAGGGGGAGACCTATAGGGCTAAGAGAGGACCATGCTATGTAGTTTGACTTTTAATGCTAGCTACTGCTACAATAGTAAGGGCCATAGTCCTCCCTCCTCCCAAAATGGACTCCTATCTTTAATATCATATCATTCCCAAACAAATCAATGTTTGGTCACCATTTTGAGGATTAATGCATTCTGCACCTTCCAAAGAGAATTGCTAATTGCAATCACATGAAAAATTTAAAGTGTTATGCTAATGAGCTAGCGTCTAAAAATGTTATTTAAGAAATCCGTATAAATATATTATTTTTTATGCAAAAGTTTCATTTGTTTTATTCTTTAAACAATACTACATGTAAAATTAATTTAAAATATGAAACAGGTGGCTGCCAAATCCAATGCCTCCCAACCCCTTTCACTTTCAATTGAAGGTTTGTTTAAATAAACAACTTAATCACACGGTTGTATTTAAGCAAGTACTTAAACAATACTCCATTCGTTTCAAAATGAGTGTCGTTTTAGGTGTTTACACACATATTAAGAAATGCGATGATTAAAAGAAAGAGAATGGTTATTTTACCAAATTATCCTTATTAACTATTGGTTAGTTTTAAAAGTAATGCTTTAGAAGTAGCGTGCAAAGTATTAATTGGAGGGTATAATTGAAAAGAAAAAGTTATTATTGCATTGGAAACTGAAAGGGACATTCATTTTGAAACAATTTTTTTGGCTAAAGCGACACTCATTTTGAAACGGATGGAGTAAGATTTATATAAATTAGGTCTACAATTCGGGAAAAAAATTGGAGCAAACACTGCATAAGATAATACAGCTTATAAAAAGGTTAAATATGTGTTTGGTCCCTATGAAATTGGGACATTTTAAGTTTAGTCCTTACTTAATTTTAATAGTTTTTTTAGTCCTTAAAAAAAATTATGCACTCAGTATTAGTCACTCATCAATTCAAATTTGTTTAATTTATGCTTAAACTCTTGAGATTTTTAAACAATTTTTTGCAGACGAGTTAAGAACATTACTAAAAGTTCCTCTGCAAAAAATTGTCGCAAAATTTGATTTCTACGTTCAGATTTTGTTAATTTTATCTTTAACTTTTGTCGTTTTAAAAATTCATATTTAATTCGTTTCAGGTTAAAAAATCTAAGTTTTGGTAAATGAACCTTTCATAGTGTTCTAAACTTGTTCTTAAAAAAATCATTCAAAAATTTAAGAGTTTAAGGATAATTAAACAAACTTTGTTGTAACAGGGACTAAAATTAGAAGTAATTTTTTTTTGTAAGGACTAAAAAACCTATTAAAATTAAGTAAGGACTAAACTTAAAAGTTCCCAATTTTATAGGGACCAAAAACATATTTAACCCTTATAAAAATAGCATACAATCCATGACAAGAATTGGGGTAGAAGCAGCATACAAGAGTTTATGTGTAAATTGTTTCTACAATTGATGAACGAATAGAGATAAACAAACAGAGCATAAACTAAAAACAACTAATAAAATGAAGTTATCTTGAGGAGTTTGTGAAAATAAGCTGAAAGCTGTTTATAATCATATCAGAAAATTATTTTTGTAAGATTTTTTAAACACTTACATAATGTTCTGCACAAGATAACCTCAAATAAGATTATCCAAATGTTTTCTAATCTTTTTCCATCATGCAGCTTTGAGACATAACATAGGAACAAGTGGCCAGATAGATAACTAGGAAAACTACTTGATATGATAGTTTATTGAGTGATAACATCAGACTCCTAAGAACCATGGTGTACTATTTAAAGAAATAAATTAATCAAACGGTTCAAAGGCCACATTAAATCTTCCGTGTGCTTCATCAAAGCCCACTTATATCAACATATTTAAAGACAAAAATCACAGCAATCCTCCCCTAGGCTATTTGGTTTTGATGTTGCATTGCAGGTTGTCAATAAGGTTCTCAGTGCTACGTTGTATAGTTTGATGCAGACTCGAACCATTTTCGCGGAAAACTTTATAATCTCACTTCATTACATAGTTGCAGTGTTTTTCCCATAAAATGTGGTTTAGTCAATGCCGCAAGAGGTAAATTACGATGACTATATCAAGAAATTGCGACGACAAACTGTTTATGCAGCAAGGTTGTACTTTTACACGCTGCATGCAACAGCTTCTCTCTCCAGATTATTGTAAAATGAACTCAATTTAGTAATAGCAAGTGCTTCGCCGAAGAGTGATGCCCTTGTAGATCTTGTTATCTGAACTTCAACATAATCGCCAACCACAGGATTTCGCTTTGTATTAACATCTTCCCTGTCTGAGATTGGCAGATTGACAAATATTACCCGATGGCCCTTGTCACTCTTGCCAATTAGTTCAGTATCTGGAGCTCTTTTATTGGGTCCTTCAACTAATACAAGCTGTGTAGTTCCAACCTGTTCGTCGTAACACTTTCCTGTGCTCTCACGGAAAGTCTCAATAAGTTCAGTTAGCCTCCTCTGCTTAGTTTCCTCAGGAACATCATCGACATAGTTTCTGTGGGCATGTGTTTTCTCCCTCATGCTATAAGCAAACATGTATGCCATATCATAACCGACTTCTTTTACTAGAGTCAATGTGTCAGAATGATCCTCCTCCGTTTCTCCACAAAAACCTGTTAGAATTGCAATTTGCAAAAAATTATAAGACTGCAATCAGAGGCTAACTGCTTATACAGTAAAATACTCGTCTGTGAAATAAAACAATAAGGTAGAAGATATAGCTAAATTATCAATGAGCTGATATACTTCAGTACTTACAAAATAAGCATGCTGGATCATACGTCATTGACATATCAATATCAGTATGCTACTCAATAATACACACACACACAAAAAAAAAAAAAAAAAAAACTTGATGTTGAGAATCACTAATGAAGAATTTCCAACCCTTTCCCAGACCTCTTTCAACCACAAAAGAAACTCTATGATTTTGTTGGGGAAAATTATTGAAAAAGATCTTAATAAATTCAGGAGTGCAAAATTTACACATGTAGAAGATGTAAGCAGATGGTCCTTGGAAATGTTAAACAACCAAGATTTTCACTACTAGGTAGAGTTGGACACATGGACAGGTCAATACCATAAAGTCTAGAGTCCTGACATGCATTAGGCCCAAAAATAGACCATTTACCTCAAAACTTCTCTCAATAGTTTGGCCTATTTCTTTGGTCTCCGTCTACCAATTGGACTATCCCTCGTCTAGCCTACTCATTTTACCGGTGCTTCCACAAGTATTCTGCATACACGTTCAAACTTCAAACCATCTACAACAAGTATCTACTATCTTCTTTACCATAGGGACTACTCTAATTCACTCACTACTGATTATATTTCTTATCTTATCATGTCTTATGATGTTCCATTTATTGGCATCTCACACAAAATTACAATGATAATAAATGACTGATGCAATTTACAAGGGAGAGAAACTAAGCTAACACTACTTCCTGAGAATATTGAGCTCGTTCTACTTGCTATTCAAATACAATGGATCTAAACTACTAGGGGAGTGAAAATTTAAATAGGTCTAGGAAAATGGAACATAAATGAGGTCTTATTTCCCACACTCCTCCTCAAGTGTATTCCCCACTCCGAGCTTGGACAATGAGTACTATTCTTTCAAAAACTCAACTGCTCGATCCTTTGGTGAGAATGTCCAAAAGTTATCCTTGTAAAACCATGTACAGAGTACAAATAAAACCGTGAGTCGAGTTTTCCTTCGGTATAACATCTGTCCACTTCAATGTGTTTTTTTGGATCATGTTAAACATGATTATGAGAAAATGGTGATTGCTGGCCTGCTATCACAATAGAACTTCATAGATTTATCTCATTTAATCTTCAAAAATAATTTTGAGCCAAAGTAGTTCATGTATGATGTATACCTTGTGTCATGGCTCGGAACTCAACTTCAGCACTAGAGGGAACTATAGTCAACATTAGGTATTGCAAAATTATGTGAGAATACCAATAAATGAACTTCTCTAGGACTGTGCACAAATTGACTAAGGATGCGTTTGTTTGGGATTTTTTTCAAAACAAAAAATCACTTTTATCAAAGTGCTTATTTAAGATTTTAGAAAATCATTCTGTTAAAAAAAATCATTTTTAACCTTAAAATGAAAAATCGTTCATAGTAGCTTTTCCAAAATCTATTTTTTTCTAAAACCAAGGAACTTTAGTGTAAGACATTCAGATTTAAAAAAAAAAAAATTAAAAATCTCAACTTTTTTTTTAAAACAAAATCATTTATTTTAAATCCAAAACAAACGCACCCTAACCAAACTTACAACCAACCGTTGATACATCTCCTTATCCACTGCTGAACCTTCATCTACATTACCCGTTTTAAGGCTCAAACCTATGGCCCTAAGTGTGAACTTATGGGTTTACAAGCTGCCTTACTTGTTTCCTTGAGCAAATTTGTGATTTATTTTGTTGAGATATGAAAATACCTCTCTTGGGGTGATCCACTTCAATTCTCAGAAAATACTTTAGCCTCCAAAGTGTTTTTATCTCAACTTCATTTGCTAGACATTGACTCAAGAGTTGTTGCTCCTTCCAATCATTTCGAGTCAAAATAATACCATCCACTACACTAATAATGTCGTCATTCCTCCTGAAGTTGAGTGTTTTAAGAACAATGTATGATATCCTTGACTTTATTTGTATCCTAAGGTTGTCATAACCTTAGTGAACCTTCCAAACCATGCTCTTGGTGATTGTTTCAGCCTATCTAATGCCCTTTTTAATCTACAAACAGTATTGGCAACAACACTTTAACAATATCTTGGCAGCATGTTAATTCCCTCCTCTAGTTCCCCATGTAGAAACTTGTTCTTCACACCAAATTAAAACCAACCATAATTGGCAGCAAGAGATAATGATACTCAAATTGCATTCATTTTAATGCAACTGGGACGTCTCTAAATAATCGATGCCATAGGTTGTGTGAAACCTTTGGCTTACTTTGTACCGCTCAAACGACCCGTCAGCTTTATACTTTATCATCTACACCCATTTGCAACCAACATATTTTTTTCCTTCAGGTAAAGTAATTATCCCCCATGTTTTATTCTTCTCCAATGCCTCCAACTCTATACCCATGACCTGTTTCTACCTAAGATACTACCTCAAAAACATTACTGGGAACGAAGTTTAGGTATAGGTTACAAGAAAATTTTGTGGGTTGATGTCTTCATGAGAAATTTTCAACTGAGGTAGTTTGAGAGGGGTATAGTTGCTGAATGATACACTTTCTGGTTTCTTTTCTGATGACAATTGGAGGTCAATGTCATCTCCAACAGTTTGAGAAGAGGTGCCCACTTCAGATTTACGCTGAAGTAGAAAAATCTAAGTAACCCGAATACAGCCATCTAAAAGGGTTATACAAGCCACTGAGCCCCAGAGACATTCAGAATCGAAGATGGACCCCAAACATTAGTATGGTATGAACAACATAAAAAAGAAATATGCATCTTTTATCACTTAATGTCTTTTGCAATGTCACATACATCAGAATGAAAACTTTCAATATTAAACCCAGAAATAATAATAGAAAGAAGCATAACTGTGGTGCCTCCAAAAGAATGATTTCCTAATTGAGACTGGAAAAACATAGTTTTTAATATACAAGAGAGTACACATTGTCTGACGCAAATTAGTGAGAATTTCAGTGTGGTTGACAACTTTGGTTCCACACAATAATAAAGGTCATTCCCTTCTCTAACTAAAATGTCCAACTTTCTAAACTCTAAACCTCCTGCCCCTCCAATCTTTGTCTCGAAATTCACAATAATCACTAAAAAATCATGGTGCATGGTAAATCCTTTGTAAGCTTTTGTATAAAAACAAGGTAGGTAACGTGTTTTGGAACTTGAAGGACATTTTTCAAGGTTATGGAAAGATGAATCTAAATACCCCCAATTAAGTTCAAACAAAGTCTGACAGCACAAGGTGCCAGCCAGGTGATTTAATACAACTGTTTGTCAAAGCAGATCGTTCTAGATTAGGAGCTCTGATGCCAAGCAAGAAGACCATTGTTCTGATTGTGCTTGAGTTGCTTAGCACCCAACAATACGCTTGCTTAATTTATATACATGGAAATTACAATGATAGTAAATAACAAATTTACAAGGATGCAAGTACTACTTCCTAAGATACATTGAACATGTTCTACTTGCTATACAATGAATCTAAACTACTTGGGGAGTGGACTATTAAATAGCTCTAAGAAAGTGAAACATTAATAAGGTTTTATTTCCAACATATAACATTCTCATCTCTGTGTCAAGAGGGAAAAGGAATCCATTTGTTTAGTTCTGCTGAAGAAGATGGGAGGGGTGGAGGAGGGAAATAATCTTTACTCTCAATTGGTTTATAAGGAGAAGGGAGAAAGAAAAATAATAATCCAATATCCCTTATAGAAGGTGGAGTAAAAGGGAGCTACAAAACCATTAATGATATGACTTGAATTAACCAGAAGTTCTAGATTTGAGATTTGCATGACAAAGAAATAATGTCGGAGAGGTGAAGCAGCTTTAGTAATATAGTTGTTAGAATAACAAGTATAAGAACATTTTATATATTTTCTATTAAAAAAACAATTTTAAGGACAGTTTGGTCAACATAGTCTACAATTTGTATGTCATTTTCTCTCTTCAAATTCCCGCCATAGTGGAGACTGGAGAGGAGTGGTGGGAAGAGATTTTTGCATCCTCATTCTCCCTCCCTACCCCCCAACCAAACACCGAGTAAATGTTTAACTTCATCGCTTATCAATTGAAAATAAGGTGCTCCGATTGCAGAAAGTCAAATTAATCAATAGTGAAGAAAATAAAAGAAAAACAAGGAGAAAGATACTTAAAAAACATACCACAAATGAAATCACTGCTTAGGGCCACATCTGGAATAATACTTCGAATTTTTTGCACAAGACTCAAGTAAGCCTCTCGAGTATATCCTCGCCTCATTCTCTCAAGCATTTTGCTACTTCCTGATTGTGCAGGTAAATGTATCAATTTGCATATATTATGTCTTTCCCGCATAATATAAAGCAGTTCATCTGGATAATCTTTAGGGTGTGGAGACGTGAATCTGAAACGCATCTCGGGAAATTCTAATGAGAGTCGATCCAACAGATCAGAAAACCTTAAGCCTGTGGTTCTGACCTTTGATATGCTGGAAAATCCTTCACTAAGTTTCCAGTTGGACCCTGCTTCAGCCTCTTTTCCAACCACAGATGCATCATTGTAGCTGTTCACATTCTGGCCAAGAAGGGTTACTTCTTTCACACCCTCTTTCCAAAGCTCTCCCACCTCTCTCACTATTGAATCCACAGGTCGCGATCGCTCTCTGCCTCTAGTGAAAGGTACAATACAAAACGAACACATATTGTTGCATCCCCTCATCACCGAAACAAAAGCACTAATTGAATTCTGGGAGATCCGAACTGGATTAATATCAGCATAAGTCTCCTCAAGCGAAAGAAGAGTGTTAATTCCTTTCTGACCATACTCAACCTCTTCCAGTAATCGTGGCAAATCCCTATAAGCATCAGGCCCACATACAACATCAACCATTTTGTCTGAATCGAGTATCTTTTCCTTTAACCTCTCAGCCATACATCCCAAAACAACTACTTTCGGAGGACGTAGGGATTGTGACCTTCCAGTAGCGACATTAGCCTTCCAATTCCTTTTAAGAAACCAAAAGTAATTAAGCCTCTGCCACACTTTCATTTCTGCATTATCTCTTATGGCACAAGTGTTGATGAATATTATCTCTGCATTCTCAGGAACAGTCACAATTTCATTATAGCCTGCATTTTTCATTATAGACAGGACAATCTCCATATCATTAACGTTCATTTGACATCCATAGGTCTCATGATATATTCGACCAGTTGAAGGAGCTTCAGTATCCGCCACAAGGCTACAAACAAAAATAAATGAATGAGACTCTTATCAAATAAACAACTAAATATACAACATAAGCTCTTATCATATAAGCTTATATTATATAAGTGCTTATGTATAAACCATTTCTACAATAAAAGATAAATAAATTCAAACTTTTTTTAATGTAAATATAAGGTTTGTCATAAGCTATCTTGAGGAGCTTGGCATATAAAAATAACTTATGGACATATCATAAGTTGTTTTCGTAAGCTCTACTAAGGCTCTGTCTAACAATGTCATTCTGTGAGCTTATGGCTTATAAGCTCCAACAACAACAACAACCAAGCCTTATCCCACTAAGTGGGGTCGGCTACATGGATCAAATGACGCCAGTGTTCTATCATAAACCAAATTTGTATCCAACTCATTGACCTCTAAATCCCTTCTAATGGTTTTCCTAGGTCTTCCTCTACCTCTTCTAACTTGACTCTCCTCCATTTGATCTACTCTTCTTACGACGGCATCTACGGGTCTTCTTTATGGCTTATAAGCTCAAATGATAAAAAAAAGACTCGTTTGATAACCTTTTTTTCATGAGCTTATAGCTTATTTTGATAGGCTAATTGAATTAGCTTAAGCTTATCATTTTTCCTCTCAATTTTACCACTGGCATTTTACTTACAAAAAATTAAACATTAATTAAATTAAACGTATTTTTGTCATGTCATTTCATATTTATAGGTTAGTCCAACCGCTAATTATACCAAACACTGCAAATTCAATCAACTAGCTTATCCACTTTAAGCTAGCTTATAAGATATTCGCTATATGCTCATCCACTATAAGCTAGCTTATTAGCTATCCACTATTGTATGTCAAGTAAAGCCTAAACAGTGTCACAAGTGTTCAGTCACTAGATAAGCTCAAATAAGTCAATTGAAACAGACCCTAAATAATGACTAATGAGTGAAAATACTTCAAATTTTCATTAGTAATCAAACCAAGTAAAATTTGCAACTTTGCATTAATGAAACATGCAAGAATTGGTAAGAGAACAATAAAGATAGAATTTTTATGAAGTGGGTTATTAGAGTATCTTAAGCAATGAACAATGATAGATTAAAAGAAGAGATTTTTGAGATAAAAACTTACTGGGGCTGTTGAAATTGGGAAGCGGTGAGAGAAGCTTGAGCGATGAAGTGGCGAAGGGAAGGGTTTTCAGGTTTGTTGGAAAGCGATGAGAAGGTTCTGGAAACGTTGATGAGAGGGCGTGAAGATGAGGATGGTTTGTGAGGAGGGAAAAAAGCATAGTGTTTATTGTGTTTGAAGAATCTGAGACAAGATGGAGAATGAAGTTTAAGGCGTTGAGCAGTGTGAGGTTGGTTGATGATAGAGGACAAAGCTGAAGCCATATCCTTAAACTTTGAATGAATGAATGAATGAATTGAAACACAAATTCACATGATGATGATGTTGTTACTGTTATCGGGCTGGATAGGGCACGTGCGGTGCATCTAGTCTAGGGGTCGTGGCTAAAGAACTCAAATATGGTGATTACCCTCCAAGTCATTGGATTGCTCAAAAGTCCTTCAGATTTAGGCTTTTATTTTCCTGTCTGCCCCATTTGTGAAATTTTAATACCAATATGCCCCACGTGAAAAGAAAAAAAACACCAAAATGCCCTAGTTATGATCAAGTAGTATGAGTATGCCATTTCATTTGGCAGACTTGTGGCCATGAGTATGCCATATCAAATGGCGGACTCGTGAAACATTTTTTTATTTTTATTTTTCGTTTTTTCTTTTTGTTTTGGCTGTTTTATATTATTTATTTATTTTATCAATTTTAATTAACATAAAAACATAAATTAAAAATATGGAAAAAAAAGTCTAATAAAATGCTTAGTAAAATATTACAACAATAATATTCTATTAATTAACATTAAAACATAACATAAAATGCATAAAAATATAAAATTTAAAAATTATTATGACAAATAAAAAAATACAAATGTCCGTCAGTGCCACATCCCCTACGTCTAATGTCACGAACAGGATATCGTGGTTCTTCCGGTTGTATGTTGTCGATAAATGATTGCATAGAAGAACTGCCTCCTTGAAGCATTCCATTAAATGACTGCAAAAAATCCTCTTTCAACTTCAATACTGTTTTGACGCCATACTTCACGTAGAAAATCGTCCATGTAGCGTTTAATGATGGACTGGAAAAATTAAAATTATGCGTCAGTGTGAAGTTATTATGTGGTTGGGTTTGTTGTGTAAACCGAAGGTCAAAATGCTCTTGGGGCGTTCGGTTTGCATAGAAGGTTTGCGGGGTTTGGTTTGTGGCGGACATATTTAGGACTTCAAAATTTTTTGGTGTATCATCTGGTGATTCAGGTTGTTGTGAACGTGGGTCCCTTAAATGTATGTTGCTGGAAAGATATTTTGTATACGATTTAAACCAAAGTCTATACTCCCTCGTTGGTTTAACTTCATCTGCATAACGCTCACCATGCAACACATAGCCACGAAAAAATTGTCCTCTTAAGAGACAAAATTAGTTATTTTTGTGTAATTGGTATTTTACATTGTGCTATCTTTTAATGTAATAAATATTATTGTTGTTATATTTTATTATGAAGTTTATTAGTCTATTTTCAAAATATTTTTAATTTAAGTTTTTAGGTTTTAATAATTAAAATTGAAAAAAAATTCTACAAAACCACAACAAAAAAAAAGAAAAAAAAAGCCTTCACGAGCCCACCATTTCAATTGGCAAACTCGTTGCCACATCACCTTCGAGTGCGCCATATGATTTGGCATACTCATGCTTCAAAAACTCAACTAGGGTATATTGGTATTTAAGTTCTAAAGTAGGGCAGATTGGTAATAAAAACTCACACGTAGGGCAGACACGTGAAAAAGCCTCATATTTATCCGATCGTGACTTTGATTCACACAAAATTTATTGGGAAGTAACTCACAATCGGATTATTTGAGAAGTTGAGCAATCTGATGAGCTTGTTACGAAATTACCTTCAAGTATATATTAATTGTGACACACTATGTTGATTTTTCGAAAAAATAAATAAAAATAAATGAGAGGGTCCATTTTATTCCACATCATAGTCGATTGGAGTTGTCAAATGGGTAGGTTTAACTTTTTTTGAACAAGCAAAAATGAGATATATTAACACGGACACCGTAATTGTTACAGCACAAGGTGTGCCAAAACAATCACGAAAATATCAAGGTCCAAACAAAATTTCAACCAAATTAGTCAATACCCAAACATGAAAGCGGGCTCGACCACCAATTCTGAGTACCAAAACTAAAAACAACATTACGAGCTTTTAACCACCACAAAGAAGATGATTTAACTTTATCTAGCATTTGTGGCAAAGAGCTTTGTCTATTTCTAAAGATCATGTCATTCCGTTCATTCCACAACACCGAAACACAAAGCAGCCAAATCAAGTGGAAAAAAGAACGTCGGCCTCTCGAACAACCAGCATAATTAATAAATTGCAAAAAATGATCTGAAATTGATTGAGAGTCGACCCCTACCACTCCGAACCATGCCCGCACCAATGGCCACAATGCACTAAAAATTGGACAAGACAAGAACAAATGATTGACATCTTCAACGTTCCCGCATCCAGATACACACAACCGCGCCTCCAAAGGTAAAATGCCACGGTTTGCCAAATTATGTTTTGTAGGTAACCGATCCCTCAAAAGTCGCCAAGCAAGGATAGAGACTTTGATAGGAACCTATTTATGCCAAATTAACTCCATATTTTGATGTAACTGGGGCTGCTCTTGTGATGTCAGCATGTCATAGACTCCACGTACGGTGTAACCACCATCCTGATTTGGTAACCACAACCATCCATCTGTCATTGATTCCTGCAAGAAAACTGTAAGTAATAAAGCCCTACACTCTTCTACCAACTCTTCCTCCCAAGCCAACAACCGCCTATAGGTTTAACTTAGTAAACCATAATACATAAACGGGTCATATCGTTTGCCCATTTGCTAATCAAGCTTGACAAAAAGTTTAGGGCTTAACTTGTTAAAATTATAAATAAATAAAAGCTTGGATTTAGTTTACTAAATTCATTTTTTTTACCTTATAAACATACCAATATCCTAAAGTTGTTCAATGTAAGCATAAATTAATAGGAGATTGTTCTGCCTTATAATTAAGTACCTACGCGAGCGGGGTTGGACAAAGTGCAAGCAAAAATGTCAATTTGAGTAGTGCAAACATTGGTGATAATCAAATACCTTGAAACCCTAAGGGTTCCTCTACAAGGTTCGTCAACGAAGTGTGAGTCCAAGCCTAAGATTAGGCTCAAAGGTGTAGTCAATAAACAACATGTGAATATTTCGTCAACGAAGTGTGAGTCCAAGCCTAAGATTAGGCTCAAAGGTGTAGTCAATAAACAACATGTGAATATTCATGTACAATCTGTTGATGGTCCTCAAGGACGCAAAGGCCAGATTAGCAGAAAATACTTATCGGTTCAAGCACACAAGGTGCCCTTGTTTTTTCAAGGTAAGAAGGGATAGAGAAAATGTCTTGAGCCAGTGTTCGAATACCAGACACTTTGGCCCTGAAATAACCGACGATATATTCCCAAGAAAAGCTCGAACGACTTAGAAAAAAATGTGAGGCTCGTTTATAAAAAGTTTGTGACTCGTGTTGATTTCATCTGGTAAGAGAATGAGTGTTGGAAAGATAATGTTTATAACATTCATCATGCCTAAAAATCAAAGGGTGGTTGATTTGAGCTTATTTGAAACATGATAGATTTAATGAGA
Organism: Medicago sativa; assembly: GCF_051527215.1. Lineage (NCBI taxonomy): Eukaryota > Viridiplantae > Streptophyta > Magnoliopsida > Fabales > Fabaceae > Medicago > Medicago sativa. The sequence goes on from NC_140753.1 coordinate 11,804,759, forward strand.
TCTTATACAGGAGAGGATCTTAAGGATCATTGTCTTAGAGTAACTGAAAAGCACAATACAATTATATTATGCACTTGGATATTGTAACACCACATGGTATTTATTTATATTAAAATAAATTAAAGTGTAAATTGACGTATCTTAGTCGATGAAAATGATCAACGAAGGGTTAAACATCTTAAAATTGACTAAGAGATATATGAATGAAGGTGATAGATGTGCTTCTTTCGTCACATATAAGTGATCTCTATTGACTGTATGCAATATTCACTTAACATACTTTGATTAACATGATATACAATTAATGACTATTTTAAAATTTTGATACGTTAATCACTTACTTGAATTGTGATTACTTATTGTCAAAAAAATAAAATAAATTGTGATTACTTGTAGGGTAGTGTTAACTTGTGCCCTTAGGGCACATGTTAAGAAACCTAAAAGAAGAAACTTTCTCTAAAATTTTGTGCATTTAAATGATTAAAAAGTTAAATATTAAATGCAATGCACAAATTTCAATAAATTTTTTCTATATTTAAATCATTAACTTGTGCCTTGAGGGCACAAGTTAACATTTCCCTTACTTGTAAAGATGAAAAATATTATTACCTCTAAAAAAAGAGAAATGATATTTGAACATCCATTTTTTAACAACTTTTGTGACAACCCTCTCTCTCATACTCTCATTGTACTTTTATTCCCTCTCTTCCTTTTTCTCTCTCTATTGTTATTGTCCAATAAAAAGAGAGGAAAAATGTTGTCACTAAAAGTTGTTGGAAATTGAATGTCAAAATATCATTCCTCCTAAAAAAAAATAGATACGTGCTCTGGCAATGTTCTATGTTTGACGTATCCATTTGCGTGCATGTGCTTCATAGTGATTAATCGATTATCACTTGTATTGATCCAAATCACGTTCTTCTAACAATTTTCCTTTTTCTATTTTGCTACCAATTAACTGATATAAAGCTTCCAAACTCGTAGCAAAATCAAGCTCAAAGGAAGAAGAAGAAGAAGAAGAAGAAGAAGAAGAAGATGATGAATCGGAATAGCAGAAACACACTTCGCTTCCTTACACGTTTCCATCATCACCAACACAACCCATCTTCTCAATTCACTTCAAAAACACTTTTTGATGAAAATTGCCAACAATTAAAGCGCAATGTTGTTCCTAAGGAGAATCAAGCTTTCAACTTTTTCAACCCACTAATAAATTTCGTCAAAAATAAGCAACTGGGTCATGGAATTTCTTGCGGAATTCATCAAAAATGCTATTATGGTTCAATGGGTGGTGTTGTTCAAAGAAGCCCCAGATTCTCAGAGTTGAATGATGATGATGTTAGATACTTTGAGGAGATTTTGGGGAAGAAAAATGTTATACAGGACGAAGATAAGCTTAGTGTTGCAAATATTGATTGGATGCATAAATACAAAGGTTCAAGCAAACTCATTCTACAACCATGCAACACTGATCAGGTTCTTTTATTTACTTGCTTTTGTTTGTTTACTTTTCTTTTCTTTTGAATATGTTGATAAAATAAGCAATTACCGTTTAGAACAGTGATTCAATTAAGGACCTGTTTGGACAGACAGAGTTTATTTACTGGCATAAGCACTTATCTGACTGTTTGAGAGAGCTTGTGAAAATAGTTTATGACACGTCCATAAGCTGTTTACAGTTTATTTTCAAAAGCTTTATAGGAGAGGTTATGCAAACAACTTACTAGTTCGATTTATTTTATCATTCGCTCCAAAATTACTTATATGTAAGCACTTACTGATATATGATAATCATGTATGCTATAAGCACTTAATTATGCTATATATTCAAACAGAGCTTAAGGCCTGTTTGGATTGGCTTATTTGAACTTATCTTCCAGCATAAGCACTTGAGAGACCGTTTGGAAGAGATCATGGAAACAGCTTATGATATGTCCATAAGTTGTTTACAGGTTATTTTCATAAGCTCTCCAGGATAGCATAGCTTATGAAAACAGTTTATAGTTTATATGAAAACAGTTTGACTTTGTTTAACCTTTTGTTATAGAAATAATTCATACACAACCATTTAAATGATAAGTGTTTATGCTATACGGTTAATTAAGTTGTTTATTCAAACATGGCCTAAGTATTTGAAAAGCGGCTTTCTTCTGTGTTTTATTTGTTTTATTTTTCCGATTTTGCAGGTTTCCCAGATTCTTAAATACTGTAACTCCAGATGCTTGGCTGTTGTTCCTCAAGGTGGAAACACTGGTCTTGTAGGTGGAAGTGTACCTGTCTTTGATGAAGTATACCCTTTAATTCTTTCTCTTGCAACACAAGAAACTCAATATTTACATTAAATGAAACATGTTACACTCTTTCGGTCTATCCTATTGTACACTAACAGCTTTCATATTATCTATTGCTGCAGGTGATTGTTAGTCTTAGTTCAATGAATAATATAATTTCTTTTGACAAGGTAGACCATTTACTTCTTGAAAGGCAAAAAATTTATGCTTTATGAACCTCCTTTTTAAGCATGTTCTTGGATTTTGGATTAGCTTATATTGTGCTAAGAAATAGAGCATATGGCTGAGAGGTTATTTCTGTGTAAACTCAAGCAATACTATGCAGACCACAATTCACGAGTATCCCTATGCAACTCACACACCTCACCTTAACACAACATTTTGTTGTTGTTGTATGAGCAAACATTTGATTCTACAAGCTACCTTGTAATACCAATTTGCATCAATTCTGTATTATTCATTTGAACGGAATTTGTTGGAATTATGTAAATTACATAATTCTAATAGAATTGAAGTCAATGTGAAACATGATAATGAAAGATTTTTATTAGTTCTGAAAGATTCGCCAATGGCTTTTTAGGTTAGTGGAATATTGGTATGTGAAGCTGGGTGCATATTGGAAAATATAATGTCATTCCTGGACAATGAAGGGTAATCTTTTTTCACTTTCTAAAACCATTTTTTTTTTTTTGTAATTTTCATATAACAGTTTCATAATTAGATGATTTTTTTGGGCGGTCTTAGATTGCCTACTTAGCAAAGAAGAATTTTTTTTTAAGAAACTTTGCAAAGAAGAATTTATGATGCTTAAGTCTTAAAAGCTATAGATGATTGGTTCTCCTTACTTTGCTCATTTGAGTTATACTCAAAACCTTGATGTATGCTTTGTGTATTTAAGTTGTGTAAACTTTTCATTCAGATTTATTATGCCACTAGACTTAGGTGCGAAAGGGAGCTGCCAGATTGGTGGAAATGTTTCAACTAACGCCGGTGGTTTGCGTCTTGTTCGTTATGGATCTCTTCATGGAAATGTACTTGGTGAGAAAATACTTTTATCCCGTAAAACTTAGGTAGACTGTTACTTGTTTTTACTTCTTCTTTTTGACAGTTTTTTTTCTCTCTCCATATAATCTGAATTTAAACTTCCAAAATCAATATACCAAAGTTGGATAATTGTATTGATATAGGCTTTTCTAGACTTTAGCTAGTTGTAAGGTGTAATCACCTTAGTGACATCTTTGATCCACTTCTTTTCTGTTTCTACTAAATATATTCTGAAGAAAACTTTTAATTATATGGCAGGTGTTGAAGCTGTTCTAGCAAATGGCACTGTACTTGACATGCTTAAGACATTGCGCAAAGATAACACTGGCTATGATTTGAAACATCTATTTATAGGTATGTAGTTAACAATAATGACAATCTGGAAACTAATGGGTAATGTTATCGTAACTCAACTTTACAACGATGTAGGAAGTGAAGGTTCCTTGGGAATTGTAACCAAGGTTTCAATACTTACCCCACCAAAGTTATCTTCAGTTAATGTTGCTCTTCTTGCTTGCAAAGATTATAGCTGCTGCCAGGTACGATAAGTGTTCTAATTTTGAAATTTATTTTGCTTTGTGAATTTCTGAAACTGATCGTTGTTTTATTATAGTTGATGTTCTGACTGATTTTGCACTTTTATGGGGCACCTTAATTTAGTGCTGGTTAAGATTTTGCTAATTTTATGCCAAGGGATTGGGAAGCACTATATGTTTTCATCTTTCTTTGCAGTTTATGTTTTCCTTCAATGTCAATATGGACCGTTGTCTTCGAAATTCATTGTAATGTTTTTTATCACCTTACTAGGTGTAGACACATAGAAAAGTATGTAGATGAAGGACCGTGAACCTGAATATAAAAGGACACACAAACCGCACAATATTTTTTAAGCAGTTTAAGCAGTAGACACATTTGCTTTGCACTGTTATAAAAGTAAAAGTTATCTGAAAATTTGTATGGTCATCGTTTTCTTCTTTAGTGTAGTCTCATACAGTTTATAGTCAATTTTCATGAAAAGTTTATGCCAATATAGTTGCCCCTTTTTTTTCTTCTTAGAATGATACAGGCATAAATCTTATCATGTTACTTTTGTTTCTGTACTGCTTATCAGAAACTGCTACAGGATGCAAAAAGGAAGCTTGGGGAGATTTTATCTGCATTTGAATTTTTAGATGGCCAGTCAATGGATTTGGTAATCTCTATTGATGCTTTGTGGTGAAGTTAGCATGTGTCTGCTAATTGCTACGTATAAAACTGTCTTGAATCTTGATGTATAAACATCTAGTAAAACTTCTTTTTTCCACATATGCATGTAATTAAATCAACAAAATCACATTACAATTTTCTACATCCCAAATATTTGATAGCAACAAAAGGTAAAACGTGCATACTAAAAACCAAAAGCATATAAAGAATTTTTGGCCAATGCTTTGATATAGGCATAGTAACATGTCTGTGGAGTTGAGTTTGATCTACGGTTTCAAAAAGGGCTTTACAGAGAGTTTTTCTTTGTTTAAGGGTTTGAAAAGCGTGCATCACTTTAGAATCCTTACAAACGTAATGTGAATTACCAAGTTATATCTGATCATTACAATAACATATGTCGGTTTTACTCCACTCTTAACATTAAATTAATTATATTATTTGATAAAAGAAGAATCTTTAGAATTGAAACAAATTACTCCTGTAAAATTATAACTCTTACTACTGAGAAAATGATCACAACTTTCTAAATATATTTTCTTTTCCCCCCGGTCGGATCATAGTCATGCTGATCTGATTATTGGATATCTAACAGGTTACCAATCACCTGGAAGGTGCTCGGAATCCATTTGCTACTTCACAACATAACTTTTATGTTTTGATTGAGACAACCGGCAGTGATGAATCTTCGGACAAGTAAAGTCCTTGCCATTTTATGCTGATTGATTTATTTATTTTAGTAGAATAAATACTTCCCCTGTTCTGAATTTTCTTAATCAAATATCACCATCTAAATTGTAATTTGGAAATCCTTAGCAGAGGTTAGTGTAATTTACCATGTCAATGGATTTTATGATTGGGTAGAATAATGTTTTGCCGGGTTTGATCAGTAATAACAGATAATAGGAGGGTTGTTTTATATATCTTACCCTCCATAATTTCAACTTAGAACACCCCAAATTTAACTAAATGAAAAGTTCTATGCTATGGACCTTAATGTCAACTGTGATCATGTAATTAAGGTTCTTTATATTTGATATATCTCCAGACAAAAGCTTGAAGCATTTCTACTTGGTTCCATGGAAAATGAATTGATAGCTGATGGTGTTCTTGCGCAAGACATAAACCAAGCATCAACTTTTTGGCGTCTACGTGAGGTTGTCATTTTTCATCCTCTTCTTTTCCGGCAAATATTTTATGCTCTTCAAAATCAATAATACATCCCTGCCATGCCTAACTGTTGACATTAGTGGTTTCATTTATCTGACATGGTTTTTCAATTCTTTTAGTCTGTACTTTTGTCATTTATACTTCATTTTTAGAATCAACATGCTTGACCAATCAAGGTCAGTTATAGACCTTTTGTCTGGAATTTTGTATATCGATGTCCCCTCCCTTAAAGTGCTTGTGCTGTAGAAGCTATATTCATTTACTTATTTTCATAAGGAATTTAAAGAGTAACCTTTTCCGTCAAAATTGTTTATTTCAAGAATGGTTTTTTCATTGGTAAATAAAATTTAAGTTTGATATAAAAAACTTCATTGTTTTTCTCTGAAAAATACCATCCAGATTTTGGCTATATCAGTTCTTATTGAATAATTTCAGGGTATTTCAGAGGCATTGATGAAAGCAGGAGCTGTTTACAAGTATGATGTATCGATACCTGTTGAAAATCTATACAATCTTGTTGAAGAAATGCGCTCTAGACTAGGTAGAAACCCTATGAATGTTATTAGTTATATCACATTGGTGCATATTAGAACATCAACATTATTACAATTTTGTTATTGTGACTTTTTGTTTGATTATTGCAGGTGATGCGGCTAATGTAATTGGATATGGTCACCTTGGAGATGGTAATTTGCATTTAAACGTTTCTGTTCCTCAGTACGATGAAAAGGTAGCTCAAACAAACTGAAAGAACATTTGTTATGAAATTATTATTTTTCATTTTATATAAGATTAACAGCATTAAAAATTTGCAGATTTTATCACAAATTGAGCCTTTTGTATATGAATGGACGTCTAAGAAACGTGGAAGTATTAGCGCGGAGCATGGTGTGGGCCTAATGAAAGCTAACGAGATTTTCTACAGCCAGTCGCATGAAACTGTATGTATATTATTGGCTCAAATTGCAGTTAGTTCTCCATTTGAGAATGTAAACTTGTGAGTTGAATGTCTGAACTTGTATCAAATTTGACAGGTGCAAATGATGGCTTCAATCAAGAATTTGATGGATCCAAACCACATACTCAACCCATATAAAGTTCTTCCTCACTCTATCACTTCATAATCTTGATCAGGAAACATACCTTAACAGACATGTGATTGATGGCAATAATTTAGCATCATACATTATTGTAATTTATAAATAATTTTGTACTAAATTGGTTTCAACATTTTATAATGACTTTCTATTTTCAGGCAAAGACCTTTTGCTTATATTTACTAAAACAAGAAGTTGAAAACTATTAGACGTTTTGTGCAAAACTTTTCCACATTTACATTCACATCCTTAAGGTTGTACATGGATTAAGTTGGTCCGATTTTGGCCAAATCCGTAAACCAGACCATGTAAATATGCAAAAGGTCCTCGCAATTAGAGGTCACTTTGATTTTAGTCTTTGTAAAAAAAATCATTCAATTTGACCGCGTAATTTTAAAACTCTTTTAAATTGGTCTCTCGTTTTTTTTTTTTTTTGCTGAAGTGGACATAAAATGATGACGTATCTTGTGTGACTAGACTTAACTTTTGTTAACTCATTAAAACACAACACTAATCACCTATTTAACAATTTTTTAAGTGATTAACACATGACAAGATCACATGTTTAATTACGTATGTACATGTTAATCATAAAATTCATAATTTACAATGAAATTTATATATAAACTACCAATAGCTGAATTTTGGATTAGAATTCAAGTCACAACTGTTGTAATCGGAATGTAAATAATTTTTTTTGTTTATTGTGTTAGTAGCACATATGCATAATAAACAAAAACACGAGCAAATAAATTTTTTGAAAAAAAAAATAGTAATATTAAATGAGAAATGTTAACGAGTGCCCCGGACACTCTTTAAGGGTCTTAAATAATAACTTTTTATAAAAAAAATATGTATTCAATGCATGGGAAATTAAACTATTTGACTTTTTTAAAGAATAATTTCCTAATTTAGTATGCTTAAATACAAAATTAATTATTCCTACCAAAAGAGGAAGTTGGTTGCCCATATCGGGTGCCTTTGTTCGTTTTTGACCCTTGTGCACTTTGAATATTTATTTATTAATTTTCATTTTCAGGTATTTTTCATTCTTTTTCAAATCTACATCATTCAATCTCTTCTCTTTTGCTTCCAATCCAAGCAACTAGAATTTAAACATTTGTTGATGAACGAAAATCGCCCCTTTTTACGCTTTTAACAATTTTGTTCTTTCATATCACTTCTTCTATCTGTTGGAATTTAAAGGAACGTTGCCACCGGCCTATTCTCTCATCAATCTGATTCAAAGCACCGCAAATGACGAGAGCATAGAGGGAAAGCCTCATGTGACAACCAATTCGTTTCTTGCTGAGAAGCAAGAAGTAGAAAGTGAGTTTTACTCAATGTTGTAATTTTGTTTTACTAATCCTTGGCCTGTTATGATTTAGATTTTGACTTTAGAGCCATGAGAAGATACAATACTTATAGCTTTGCTGTTTTGTGAAAATGCAAGCTCTTAAATGTGTGTTAATGTATGCACATAAGTTGATTATGTTTATCTTGCTATTGGTGTCAGACTTGGAAAAATTATTAGTCTTCTGTAAAATTATAACTCTTACCGCTGAGAAAATGATCAGAACTTTGTAATTTTATTCAATGGAGACCAAGGATTTATCTCCCTATAGTAGTGCCTGTGCCTCCCTCATGTATAAGAAATAAGGAAACTCAATAGCAGACAGGAAATACCTTTGCTTATATTCTCAAAACCAGAAGCATAACAATAAGGTGAAGAATCCATTTAATTAAATACAATCAATGATACTGATTCTCACAACAACAAAAAACTGATTTAAGTCCATTTTCAATACTATTTTCAGTATGGTAAAACTTGGTATTTGTGTGGATTGAGAGTCAATTTAAGTCCATTTTCAAATATAAAATCATAATAAACCGAGTATCTTCTGCGCGCAACTGTAAAGTTTAATATTTCAAGTTAGATAAGACTATAATGAGTGACAAAGTTCAACCTTAAAAATTTTAACATTGCATTTTTTTAGATTAAATTTAAACTCAGAACCTTTGATTAAGTTAAAATAAACTTGAATCATCTCATCCAAGTTCTATTGGTTGGTTGGCTCAAACACAGTGGCATGTGGATAAGTGAGTTTGATCATGAACTACAAAAACATAAGAACAGTCTTTTCCACTCAACTCAAGATTGGTGTAAAACAGATAAAAGATTTAAGGGTATAAACACAGTAAGTGTAAATCTGTTTTACACCTATATTTAATGAATGTTTACTGTTCTGTCACATCACCTTACGTTTTTTAATTGTATTTTAGAGTTGATTATACGACACTCATATTACTACTATTGCACTAGCAATGGTTCTATTATTATTACTTATTTTAGGAGTAGTTCTACTATTCTTAGCAAATATAAAAGTCGTTTATTGTTGAAAAATGTGGAGGTTTTAATTTCTACTCGCAATTGGCTACATGATTTAGTTTTTATTTTTCTACACAGATTGACGAAATGAAAATTGTTAAAGGTTTAAAAAGAGTGACATATCTCATATGACAAGCGAGTTTTGTAAGGATGAATTATATCTAATATTAAAACTTTAATATGGTATCGGAGTTCGATTGAGTCACCCATCATTTATATATATGCGTGCCAAACCCAACAGTGTTAGGCGGCGTGATGGAGTGTATTAAGAAAAACCTAAGTCACAGATGAAAACATAAGTCACACATGCAAAAGACATGACTTTTGATAAGAGTTTATAAAGAGTGATATCATTCACCTTATGAACCAGTTTTGTAATGATGAGTTAAACTTAATATAAAAATTTGATATGATATCAAAACCTTCTCCATGATCATTAGTACCACTCCTATGATATTTCTACTATCGAACCACCCAACATTTATATTCACACACCAAACTCAATATTGCTAGGTATGAGAGGAGTGTTAACGAAGAGAAAACCCCCGAAAGTATGACGCCACATGTTATGATGATAACATGAGCTTCACATGCTCATCATATCATATTGTTGTTAATTATTGATTGATTGACACATAACTAACAATATCATGTTTGATTTGGTAGTTGGCATTTGTAGATATATAAGTTTATGTTGGCGCCAAAAATAACATATACGACTTACAAAGTTACAATTTTGTTGAAACATGGTTGTTGTACTTGTTTCATTAATATTGTTTTTAATTTCATAATAACACATGAATGAAGAAAAAAATTGATAAATCAACTCGCCGGTCTGCCAAAGACTATAGGAGTTTCAACTCACCTAACTGAATTAACTTGCTTTACCTCACCATATTTTAGACGGTTTAATCGAGAGACGGACCAAAATGGAACGGACCGTTAGCTTTATTTGTTGGTACCAACGGACCACGTAGCCCTATTCTAAGCCAACTTATTGTGTTTGCTTCTCATTGCAAAACCAACCACTATCTCGTCGTTCTGATTCTCATCATGTTAATTTAGTTTAATAACCTTAAAATTGTTCTTCGATTAAGGACCATTGATACCTTTTTTTTTGGTGATAGAAACATTGATACTTTGCTTTTGATTATATAATTGACATAATATATTCGGTGGAAAACCTACGGCGCCGTTTGTCATATCATTCCTCTTTATCCCTAGACACAAGTTCTAAAATTAAATTCGTATATCTCCACTTAGAAATTTGCTCATATTTTCCTTGAGATAAGCTTCTGAGCAGCTTTTATGTCTCTTCTAAAATATTAAAATAAGAAGTTGAATTACAGGAATGTAAGGAGTTTTGTATACATTTTAACTTTTTTTTTTGACTTCATTCATAGTTTTTGTAATGTAGAGATCTGCAACAAAAGAAGGAAAACATAACTTAAGATGTTTGGCACACTACATAAAATCACTTATGATTAATTAAACCATTGTCCTCAAGTGGTTAATAAGTTTCTCTAAATGACAAATCATTTAAAAGAATTCGATTTCAATTTTTAAATGGAATAATTGTTGGACAAACTTTACTTACCTGTCACCGAACTCCAAATTACTAGGACTCTTTTCCTTTGTAAATCAAAGGCTTAACACCCAAAAAAAAGTTGTGTATGACTTATTAAGTGAAATTATTATCATTATTTATAGATAATAAAAGTTGGCATCCTTAAATAAAATATTATAAAAATTACTAAAAATATAAAAGAAAGTCAAAATTATTACAGAAAATATAAATTTAATAGAGCTTAGGTGAAAATTAGCTTTACATTATTATTATTATTATTATTATTATTATTCTATTATTATTATTATTATTATTATTATTATTATTCGTAGATGAAGTGAAAATTAACATTTAAAACTCACACAACTACGGGATCATCAACTTTTTTGGGTGGCACTTGGGTGCCTTTGGCTTTGGTGCATTTGTCTCTATCTCTCTCCTAACTAATAATTCTCTCTCATCAAAATAATTTATTTTAATTATTCAATCATCACTCTCTTTCATCTAAAATACACTAAAGTCACCAAAGTCATCCAACACAAAGTCACTGAAGTGTCACCCAACTTTTTTAGTTGAGTTAAGATTTACAAACAACTTTTACATTAAACTTTTTGTTACCATATTATTATTACAAAGTTTCCACAACCGTTTTAATGTGGTTGGTCTCTATCGAACAATATGTTGGACACATAAAGTAATTTCTCTCGTACCAATTGAATATTTCTTATACGTAAAGTTAGATCAAACTCATAGTCGTTCGCTTAAGATGACCAAATCTCTTACTATCTTAACAAATTCATTGTTGGTAAATACAACAATGAAAACTCATCATACTACACATATACTCTTTACGAAGTTGTGTAAAAACTAAAAACATAGGTTCATTTTTTTGTTTTTCGTATAATTCTTAACTTTTATAAATATATAATTTTCTCATAGTTTTTTTTAAGGAATTTTCTCATATAGTCACAAAAATGTATTTTTAGATACTAACAATTAGGGATGAGAATAGGTCAGGCCGGCCTATAGGGGCCTACGACCTAGCCTACGACAGGCCAGACTTTTTTTTCTTAAATAGAAAAGTCCTAGGCTTTTTTAGAAGCCTATTTAATTTAAAAGGTCAAGCCATAAGTCATTCAAAAAGCCTCTTAGGCCTATTAGGTCGACCTATTTAAGTAAATTTAATAATATTATTTATTATTATATTATATTTTATACTTTAATTTAAAATAATTTTTTAACCTTTACAACAATTTAAGCTTATTGGTATACATTAATTTTTTGCATATTTAAATGTATTATTATAAACTAGAATTGAAATATGAAACAATATATAGTCAAATTCTTTAAAAACTCATGTTGATTATCAAAAGAGAGTTTAATCTATCTGATCTTTTAGTTCGCTAGTCAATTTAAACTTCGATCACATTGTTTATTTAAAGATATTCATATAAAATAGGCTTTTAAACATGCTAGCAGACTGTATCAGGCTTTCAGAAGGCCATACTCAGGCCTAAAAGTAAGCCTATGACAGGCCGCATGTCAGACTTAGGCGTCAAAATAATTTAGCATGCCAGACTTAGTCCTTGCAAAGCCTAACTCGACCTAACCTATTCTCATCCTTACTAACAATACGAAAAACACCTAAAACAAATGCATTAAGTTTTGTAGTAATGTGTTTTATTTTGAAATTTAACTTTTTCTTGGTGAAAAGATATGAGATTTTGTTTAGATTTCTGGAATTAATATTTTTGGAAAAATAGTGATAAGTGTAGGGACTAAAAAGTTTCCTAAACCGTCGTTACAGTCACACACACACTCACGGGTACCCTTCCCCTTTTCGTCAATTTCATTTCACTATTTATTCTCTCTCTCTCTCTCTCTCTCTCTCTCTCTCTCTTCATTCAGCAATTTTCTCCAATCTCTCTAAGCGCAATAACCATGACTAGTTCTTCAGCTGCATCTCGCAAGGTAAATCCCTAATTCATTCAATTTCACTCTTTTCGTTCTTCGATTCGTTTCTTCAATTTCGATTTTCGATCTTTTTTTCAGACTCTGAGCAAAATCGCCTGTAATCGCCTCCAGAAAGAACTCGTCGAGTGGCAGGTTAATCCACCTACTGGTTTCAAACACAGAGTCACTGACAATCTCCAAAGGTATCATCAGATTCTTCTAATTCACCCCCTAAATTTTCAATTCCCCCCAAAAAAAAAATCAGTTTTTTTTATCCTTTTTTGAGTTTAATAGTTTAGAATTCTTAATGGGTTGCCTAAAAAAGAAAAAAATTCTAAATGGGTCTTTCAAAGTTGTTTTTCTTCTTCTTTTGATTTGATATTTTTCATAAAAAAATTACTTTTTTATCTGTGGAAGGTGGGTTATTGAAGTTGGTGGAGCTCCTGGGACACTGTACTCCAATGAGACCTATCAGCTTCAGGTGGATTTTCCTGAGAATTACCCGATGGAAGCTCCACAGGTTCTTATTTTGATTTTAATATACATAATTTCACTTTTTTGTGACATGTTTTGGTGTTTACTGATTATGTTTTAATATGTTTTTGTGTTTACTGATGTAATTATGTTTTAATTATGGATGGTTTTGTTTTATAGGTGATATTCTTGCATCCGGCTCCATTGCATCCTCATATCTATAGCAATGGTCATATTTGTTTAGGTATGTGTGTTGGTTTCATATTTTATTCTGTGTATTTTGTTAATGTGTTATATCCTCTGTAGAACTGAAACTTCATTGGAGACGTGTCTTGTGTCCGAAATTGACACATGTGATCCCATTCAATTATTTCACTTTTTCGAATTATCACCGTTACTGTGTCGTGTGTTTGTGTTAGTGCTTCATAGGTTATATTCATTTTCTTAATTCTTGTATTGGCACAGCCTTTTTTTGCAGAGTTATGGCTTTTGGTGTGTGTTGCTTTTGTGGTTTGTTTGCATTAATATTTAGGTCATCCATACATTTTTTAAGACACTAATTTTGCTGACAGTTTATTCTTTTCTTGTAATTTGCTTTAGATTTAACTTTGAAATCAAGACATTCAAAATATAATTGCACACTAAGAATTCTTGGGAAATAAGATGCTTGCGGGTTGTTTACTTGATTAAGCTTCTCTGATGCCTGACAAATATTAATTTAGTGGAAAGCAGCAAAAGATGAAAAGGAATAATTCTATATCATCCTAAAATACCTTTATAATAATCCTTATAATGAAAGGAAGAAAGTAGTAAATGTCTATTAAGCTCCAAGATGTTGAATGCTTTTACAGTTTCATTTAATTCGTATTGTTTAAGACAGTGACAACAAGAATCCATTAGGGTGATATAGAACTTAAAATTGATATTAAAATAGCTTACATTTTAAAAGTACATAAATTAAAAATATATGGAACAAGAGAATCTTGGACCAAATGGTAGTTTTGCTGGTGTATGTCGTTCTCCTTTGATGTCCAAGATTCTAATGGGATTACAATACTGGTTTGAACATGCTAGAAGTGTTATTTTAAGAACACAAGGGTATCAAGCAGATGGAACACTGTTGTACAACATCTATGAAGCCCGGATACTCCAAACAAAGAGACATATCCGTATACTGATACTCCGTGGATACGCACCCATGAAGTGTTTGAATTAATTTTTTAAATTTTAAAAAAATATTTTACGGGATACTTATAGGATACTTCACCGATTTTTATAAGATACTTCACTGATACGTATCCTAGAAAAGATGAATCAAACTTAAAAGTTATGTTTTTTGTGGACTAAGGTAATGAGAGAGGGGGGACTCAATTAGTCAACATTAGACAAAAATTGTTGAGTTATTTTAATGATGCTTTTGTTAATATATTTCTTTCTAGTATTTTACATGCATGTAAGTTTTATTATAAAAAATTTGTTAACATATCTTAGCCGTATCGTATCCTAAATTTCAAAACATCGTGTATCCATATCGTATCACACCTGTACTATGTATCCGGACTTCATAGTACATCATATATCTGGGGAAAGGATTGAAGTTTGGGTCTCACTTTTCTTACCAAGTGCTTTTCCTTTTTAATGCCTCCATATCTTGTTTCAGTATGGTCTTTATAATTGTGGATTACAATCCAACTTGGAAAACCAGAAATTTGTTTCATATGATGGATCCTAGGTTGCTTTGAGTTGCGCTGATACATTTATGAGTCAGTTATGATTTTGTATCACCATGTGAATTGCACAATTCAGCGGTTTGTTGATTTTTTAATTTTTAATATTTATTTTCTTGTTTTCTTTTAAGAGATACAAAAAATTTGACGAGGCTAAGCTTATTAAATGAAAAGAAACTAAAAAAATGCTTGCTAAATGCACCCCATTGGATTATGGATTCTGGTGCTCCATTTTCATTCTTAAATAAAAGCTTTGCACAGTCACCCATTCACTCAACTCTATACACACCTTACTTGGCTTTAGTATTTTGCTGTGTTTGTTCTTTTGGAATGAAGGCTTCCAATCACTTAATGATGGTTGTAGGTCCTACCGTTAAAAATCGCGTGCGTGTGTATGTGGGGGAGGGGGGATGGATGTTACTGTAGAAAACTTCACTGTTCTAGACAATAGAATGAACTACCATTTAATAGAACATATAAAGAATCACGGTTTATGTTTCTTTTGGGCTTGAGTTGCTTCTTTTGTTCTGTTTCTTCTCACTTATGTCGGAAGGGATTGACTAGGAGCTTGTACTGCAAAATGGTCTAGAAAATCTAAATGAATTATACAACTTTTAGCTATGAGATACCCTACATGGGTTGTACGGCATACTCTTTTCGTCTCATATTTGTTTATAAGTCAAATGCTCGTTGGTTACATGTAGAAATTTCTGTCTGGAATTTCTCCTTTTTGTTATAATGATGTGCATTTGAAGAAGGGTAACGGAGGTGGTAGGATACCAGGGCCGTATGACACAGATGACCCAATTAAGTCAGCAAATTCCATTAGGCCCTGTTTCTAGAAGGCTGCAATAGAAGTGAGTGTGAGTCAGTATATTTCCTGAATTTCAGGGAATTTCTGTTATGGAGGGAGGGAAAGGTATTGAAGAAGTCATTCAGAAAATTGGTTAGAGTCTGTTAGGAGAGAAATTCTCTCTGGTTTAGGAGCCTAGTTCTGGTTTAGGAGTTCTCTGAACTCTGGTTTTAGCTTTTGCTTTCTGTTTTACCATTGTAACAGCTTCAATTTTAAAAAGTCCAATTGCATACCTTAATTTTTGGGTTCTATCAAATGGTGATGGGAATAATAAACGTAAGAAATGTATTCAAATCCCCACAATTGATTCATACCCATTCTAGATATTGATAATAGTTTCTCTCTATCATTCGCTTAGGGCTTTAGGGATGGGGAGGGAGTTTAAAACACACACACACACACACACACACACACACACACACACACACACTTGGAGTAATTAGTTCAACATATTAGGTAATTTTTTTAGCCATTGTTTGCACATGTGGTTTTCAAGGACTACCAGTTCTGAAATTCATTTTAGTCTACCATAATTTATAGGGAACCCAATTTTATTTTTCTGATTATTTGAAAATAAAATTGTCTGGTGCTGGTTTTTGTTGGCTAGCTGATATTAATATGCTTGGGATGATGCAGATATATTATATGATTCATGGTCTCCTGCAATGACCGTTAGTTCTATCTGCATTAGTATTCTGTCGATGCTTTCAAGCTCAACTGCAAAGGTGTGAATTTTGTACTGCGAAGTTTTTGTTTTCCTTATTCTTCCATTTATATAGGATGCTGATAATTTTAGATCAAATAAATTCTTTTACTGACCAAGTGGGCCATATACGTGCTTGAACAATAACTAATTTGATAGTAAGCATTATTGGTCATTATTTAAGATTCTGCCGGTAACTTTAGGTGGGTCAGTGATTCATCGTCAAATTGGGTATCGTTATGACTTAACAACGCCGACTTGATTTCTTTTGCAGCAACGCCCTGAAGATAATGATCGCTATGTAAAGAACTGCAGAAATGGAAGATCGCCCAAGGAGACAAGGTGGTGGTTCCATGATGACAAAGTATGATGACAAGTTTTCCCTAATAAGTTCACAAAACTAGAGTAGAGGATTATCCTTCTGAATGGGAAAAAACATAAAAGAGAAACCAGGATCCCTTTAATTATATGGACTACGAGACTCCTGTAAATTAAAATTGCCTGGTAATTTGTAAAGGAAGAGGAAATCAGGAAACTATGTGAGCAACTTTGAGGATCAAACAAACTCAGAACAATGTTATTAATCTCATTGATATTTGGATGTGGTTATAGATGGCTTATTAACCCTCGTATTTGATGACTTCGTGTTTAATACTTTCCCTAAGGATTGTAGCCTTATATGTCCTAATTGACAATATACGTACGTGCATTATATGTGTGGTATACAACGAAACTCGTGATATTTGCATGTTTGGCAGAAAAATTGTGTAGAGTAGCTTCTTCCATGTAGTAATCATACTCTTCGGAGTGGGGAATGGTTCAACTTAGGAACTCTAGAAAGATGTAATTTTACTTATGACTTATGATTTTCTTTTATAACACCAGCACCTTGTGCACTTTTCCTAAGGATTGTAGCCTTATATGTCCTAATTGACAATATACGTGCATTATATGTGTGGTATACAACGAAACTCGTGATATTTGCATGTTTGGCAGAAAAATTGTGTAGAGTAGCTTCTTCCATGTAGTAATCATACTCTTCGGAGTGGGGAATGGTTCAACTTAGGAACTCTAGAAAGATGTAATTTTACTTATGACTTATGATTTTCTTTTATAACACCAGCACCTTGTGCATTTTGCTCCCGTATTTTCTCTGGGGTAGAAAATTGTTTGGAGTAGTTATGAAGACTACATGAACGCTATTTGATTCAAGTAATTAAAAGGATATATGGGAGGTTTTGAATAGGGTTATAGCGTTATTCATTATTTCATTTAACCCATTCAACTGTTATTTTTTTTAGGAACGAGTATTTTCATATCATCGTAATGAATCAGCATCATAAACCATGTGATTACAACTTTGTAAGAGATTAATGGATATGATCGGTGGTCTGCCACTCAAATTTGTCATAAATTAGTTATTGATAAAGGTGGTGTATATTGCACACTAATAGCATAGTTACAAAATATATACAATTACCTTAACACATGTTTTTTTTTTTTTGACAGAAACCAAATTAACTCATTTCATTCATAATATCATATTCAATACAAGATAGCATATGATCATGACATTGGGAACTAGCGTAAGACAATGATGCCCTTGCTAACAAGTGGGCCACATTGTTTGCTTGTCGCCTAACAAAACTTATCTTAAAGTTTGGTAAAAGAGAAAGTGAAGCTTTACAATAATTTAAAATGGCTCCTAATTCAGAATTGGTACCAACATTATTGGAGATGATGTCAACCACTTGCTTACAATCAAGTTCTATGGACACCGCCGCTAAACCTCGATTGCCAAGCCAAATTATCGCATCTTTGAGACTGCATGCTTCTGCTTCTTGTGGTTGTGGAATGCCTTGAAACCAAGCTGTTTTTGCTGCTATGAACCTGTTTCCTCCCCTTAGGCACATACCGACGCCGTAGCATCTTTGATCCTTAAAAATCGCTGCGTCCACATTACATTTGACTTCACCCAAGGCTGGTTTTCTCCATCTAGTCACATTGTTATTGTTGTTCAATATTATTGTGGTGTTGTTTCCCGAGTCCGACACATTACCCATATGTTTCTGCTTCAAACGCACCTGCTGCCATTGGTAAAGTGATTCGCGCGCTAGTCTAACCGACACTTCAGGTCGTGTATCAACATCATTCCATAGCTTCTCATTCCTACGCTTCCAATTGGGTCACATTGTTTGCTTGTGGGCCACATTGTTTGCTTGTAAGGGTAAAGTGATGCCCTTGCTAACAAGTGGGCCACATTGTTTGCTTGTCGCCTAACAAAACTTATCTTAAAGTTTGGTAAAAGAGAAAGTGAAGCTTTACAATAATTTAAAATGGCTCCTAATTCAGAATTGGTACCAACGTTATTGGAGATGATGTCAACCACTTGCTTACAGTCAAGTTCTATGGACACCGCCGCTAAACCTCGATTGCCAAGCCAAATTATCGCCTCTTTGAGACCGCATGCTTCTGCTTCTTGTGGTTGTGGAATGCCTTGAAACCAAGCTGTTTTTGCTGCTATGAACTCACCGTTTCCTCCCCTTAGGCACATACCGACGCCGTAGCATCTTTGATCCTTAAAAATTGCTGCGTCCACATTACATTTGACTTCACCCAAGGCTGGTTTTCTCCATCTAGTCACATTGTTATTGTTGTTCAATATTATTGTGGTGTTGTTTCCCGAGTCCGACACATTACCCATATGTTTCTGCTTCAAACGCACCTGCTGCCATTGGTAAAGTGATTCGCGCGCTAGTCTAACCGACACTTCAGGTCGTGTATCAACATCATTCCATAGCTTCTCATTCCTACGCTTCCAAATACACCACATATTCATAGCAAACATGTGCAAATTTTCTTTTGCTAACCGTTCTAGTAATTGGAAAAAAAGATCAACAAAACCATCTGCAGTTTCCAATTTATCATTTATAAAATTCCACAACCCCGCTTCAACCCATATTTCCTCCACCTTATGACATCCGAAGAAAACGTGCCAATCATTCTCAAAGGATCCCTCACAATGAACACAACGATCTGTGCAATGTACTCCCCTAGAAAGGGGTCGTTCCCTTGTAGGAAGACATCCCCTTGCCGCGCGCCACAAGAAAACCTTAACTTTTTGGGGAATTTTCATGTTCCATATTTTCATCCAATTACCTGAAACTCTAAGGTCACTATTATCCACTAACCTCTCCATAATATAGTGATAACCCGACTTTACAGTATACTCCCCATGTGATGTGAATCTCCAAGCACACTTGTCTTCACCTATATCCTTAAAGATTGGCATAGACAAGATTAGATTTACCACATGTTGATTGAAATAAATGTTTAACAAGTCACTCTTCCACTGTCCGGTGTTATTATCAATTAGCTCTGCCACCTTCATTACCTTAACACATGTTACTCGTCACTATGTTGTGATTTTGTCAGGCTACTTTTTTAAATGTTTTAACAAATATTTATTCAATAAAATATGATTGAATAATCATGTAGTTTTTGTGTGCAATATAATGTATATCCATTTATTTTATTTTTTAAAACTTTACTAAATAATGTCTTTTTTTTCTATGAATAAATAATATGCTTATGGTTTCTTAAAAAACACCAAATATTATGTTCATATCGAGCGATGGCAGTCTATGTTTGTTAGTTTTGTAAGTGATTCTCATAATAAAAAACATCAAACAAGATGAAACTTGACTGAATCTAGATGAGTCTAAAATGTATCTCTCAATACATCTAAGGCATGTTTCTTCTATTCCAACTAATATGATATGATTATCAAGTTCAACAAATATTGTATCTCTATTCTACGATTTCTCACATCTAATTGATGCATCCTCCCCTGCTTTATATATTTGGGGTGATCAAAGTGACATTACCCTTGTCTTGGTCTTGCCACGATAAAAGTCTATATCGCGGTGGAACATGACATTTTGTCAAATCGTCAATATGTTTCGGCTCATTTACACTTAGATGCCCCAAAAGTGTGTAGCCCTCCAAGATATCAGGTAAACCCCGACGAGAAAGTCCAAAGATTACTCTAACTATCCATGTTGAACCATCTTTCAAAGGAGTATTGTTGTTCACACATGTTATAGGGCTGAAAAACACCAGTAAAATACCAAAATACCCCTCTGCAGTTAACTGCCGAGGAAATACTCGGCAGTTAACTACCGAAGAAATCCTCGGCAGTTAACTACCGAGGCGTCCTGAAGTCCAAAAATGGCAGAAGCACTTGCTTCTGGACCTGTAATGTGTTTTAAAAACACATAACACACAAACCTATTCCAATATTTTCACATCAACAACAATAATAAATTATCACAAAAATAAATATTTTCACAACAACAATATTTTCACATCAACAACAATAATAAATATTTTCACATTAACAAAAATGCACCACGATAGCAAATTACCAAGATGAAATCAAAATGTACCAACATCATTTAAAATACATAATGTCAACCAAATACGAACAAAAGTCACCAAAGTTTGAAAATGAAACTAACAAAGCCTAAAACCAACAATCCCTAAACAACAACTACAAGTAATCCTACTGCTGGTCTGGGTCCTGCTGGTGCCTCCTCCTCGGCCTCTGGCCTCGCCTCCTGGTAATGATCGGCGCGATCTGCTGCCTAACATCATGCAAGGCCGCATACAACTGCTGAGGGGTCATGCTCATCACCTCCTGACCCAAAAACGCATCAGCATGGGCAACAACGCCGCTAACCATGTCATATGCATCAGGCGAGCTTCTCGCCTCGTACTGCTCCCACTGCTCTGAAATGATTTGCTCCTCATTTGGAGGCCTCAGAATATCTCCCGGAAGAAGTGGCAAAATCTGAGGGTGAGACACAACGGTGTACCATCGTACATAGCCATCTGCCATACGCCATGGTTGCTCTCCTGCATGCTCACCCCAATCGGCCGCCTTAAGCGTGTGAGGGCGGAAGTCGACGAAGGCCTGCACAATCTCAGTCGGTGACAGCTGTACAATCTCAGACGGATGTATAGGGACGGTCTGGACGTATTCGTACTGCCTCAAAACCCTCTCGGGCAAGTGACGGTACACCCTACGATCACCGCACATAATCCAGCCTGAATACCAGAATACCTCCTCGAAAGCCTGGAACTCCCTGTGCTCTTCGTACGGCCTCCAGCATACGTCATCAAACGTAATACGATCAAGCAATGACCGATACATGGCCCTCTCTCCATGACCCTTATGAAAAGTCCACCTCGCCGCAACCGGTAAATTTTCAATGTAGTCCGGGTATGGATCAACAATATAAAACTTAGGAAAGTGCGCCAAAAACCATGCCTGCACAAACCATACAAATCACATTTATAAATAATTGCGCACGGAAAATATATAACAAAAAAAATAATAGTTAACAAAAAAAAATTAAAGTTAACAAAAAAATAAAATTTAAATTTAATTTTTCATACAGTGAGCAGTGTCACGCTTCCCCCAAGTTGCCTGTCTCCGGGCAAACAGGCCTCAGCTAACTCATTGTACAGGTATGCAAGTGCCATCCCTCCCCACGAATAAGTACGCATCCCCGCGTAGTCGTCCTCCATAGTCGTCAAATAGATCAACTCGATGTGTTTGTTGCTTCTATCCCCAAACAACAAGCATCCAACCAAGTAGAGAAGGTAGCACTTCACACAATAAGTCCTAACCCTCGCCAACTCCTCCAGCTCCTCTGGATCCTCTGAATCCGCCAAAATGTTAGCTCTACCAAGGTGCGTCGTATATAATTCCCTCAGCTTTGGATAACTAATGTACCCACCATACTCTCTATTGCAGATTTTCTCTGCCTCCCTCTTCGACGCACCCAAGTGCCTCATCAGTAGTGTCTATCCCTCTTCTCTCAACATCTTCTTGGTGGCCCAACATCCGCCCTTCAATCGGGACATGCATAAGACATGCGACATCATCTAAAGTCACAGTCATCTCCCCCATGGGCATGTGAAAAGTGCTGGTCTCGGGATGCCACCTCTCGCATACAGTCATCAACAAAGCATGAGGCATAGTGGCGTAGCCCAAGAAAACCAAGTCATGTAAGCCACTCTCCCTAAGCGGATCCCAAAATCATCTCTGATTGTCGTTTGGACGTCCAAGACTCAAAATCTTAGGGCCATGATTAATTGGTTTTACATTACGCTTCTTGCGGCACTGAAAAAATAGAAAAATAAACATAGTTTAAACAATGTAAACATTTAACTAATAAATATAAAACTTAACAAATGCTAAAATAAAAATAAAGAAAACATATAAAGAAAATCACATATAAAGAAAACATATAAAGAAAACATATAACAAAAACAATTTAAATCAAGAAAGAAAAAATAAAGAAAATAATTAAACATAAAGAAAAGAATTAAAAAAAAACACATATAAAAGTTGATATAATAATTAAACAAACACACACATAATTAAACATAAAGAATGAACATTTAAAAAATTATACTTACGTTTTGTGAATTATACCAAAGTCGCAATGCCACATGATTGGCATAAGAGTGAAGCAGAGATAGGTTGTGCGGTCCTCCAGGAAAGGGAGGGTCCTTAAGTAACACCTCTGGGGCAGCCGCTGCTGCAATGTCATCATCGTCTGGCTCCCCTGGCATATGCGGCTGCTCTGGCATATACTGCTCGTCATACCCACCATCAGTGACATCATGGTGATCCTGATAATTCAGGTACTCCACCTCCTGGGTCAGGTCAACCACCTGCGACTTTTCTGGCTGTGCCTGAGAAGCCTCAGATGCCTGAGAAGTCCCTGAACCATCCGCCCTCCGACCTCTTCCCCTCTTTGGGATGTGCCCCCTTTGCCTCTCCTTCCGGTGGCTTTGAGTCATCGCACGCCTACCACCAATCATCTTAGATGGATCAATGGGGTCCTGATCGGCCATATCTACACAAATTTTAAATAAATTAACATCATTTTCCATAACATAATCAAACACATTAAACACACTAATCATAACTTAATCATTAACATTAACATTAACAACAATGAACATCATTTCCATAACCTAAAATCATTCATACAATCATCATTACAATAAAATCAATAACCTAAACTAATCATTTCTATACACTTACAATAAAATCATTCATACAATCATCATTATGTCCATCATTTCCATCATAACTTAATCATTTCTATACACTTAATCAGTTACATCATAACCTAAATACACTAAAAAATCAATATACACTTAATCAAACTATAATTAACATCACTTCTATCATTTCCATAACCTAAACTAACTAAATAATCAATATAATTTTCATTGAGGCATTTGATCAAACACTTTGTGTGCAAAGTATAAAACATATTCAAATTGTGTTCATTTGCCACCATTCAAAGCCACATTATCATTTAAACAACATAGGCAACAACTACATTCATTTATCAATTCATAAACTACACATGCAATCATCAAATTGTCAATTTTAAAATCAACCTTAACCACATGCAAACTACTCTAATTTTTTTTAAAAATAAACCTAAACAAACTAACATTAACATTGCAATGATTAATGGTACTTACTTGTGATGATGTGGGGATGATTGGCTTGCAATGCGTGAAAATGTAATTTGGAGAGAATTTGGGATGTGTTTGAAGAAAAAGAAGGAAACTGGGAAACTGCTTCTGTTTCGTTTTTGCTTCTGTTTATGTTCAGTACTCCTCGGCAGTTAACTACCGAGGAATTCCTCGGCAGTTAACTGCAGCCGGATTTTGAATTACTCGACAGTTAACTGCCGAGGGGACATTTAAGTATTTTACTCGTGTTTCTCAGCCAAAACACATGTGTGAACAGCAATACTCCTTTCAAAGCTCTTCATCAAAATTTGAACACACAATCACACTTTTTAATAGCACTTTATGTTTGAACTATTACTTTGCTTTTATTTTCCATCTTTGTCACAATCCAAGATTAATTTTGAATTTCTTGCTCTCTATCTTTTTCCTTTATCTAATCTAGCAATGATAACATTCACTTTATTTTGAATCCCAACCTCCATAGTCTAGTGCGACAATGTCGTGCAATTTCTTGTATATCAAACACGTAACATCCCCAAAACTAAGTGTTTAGTACCTACAATTTATCCTTAATTACATTTAGTGTGGTTGGTATCTTATGTAAGTTATAGTCTTCGCATTCATATTTACATTCTAGAAAACTAACACATCATAAAGATCTTGGAATCTATGATTCTCACATAAGACATACCTTCATCAATAGTGATATAATGACAAATGGAAAAAAAAAAAAAACAATCATTCGAATTCTAATCTATCTCTTTCATGTTTGCTCTTTCTCATGAGCCGTTCTTGACGAAAATATGGTAGAGAAACTTTATAGAAGAGGCAATTACTTATATTTATAGAAATTCACTTACTCTCATTCATCAACACTTTCATTCTTTCAAATGAGTCGTCATAAATTAATTACTTTTATTTCATTATTCATACATTCTCCTACTTGACTCATGTGACTTATCAATATATCAATGAAAATACACATCAACGAACCTTTCATGATTTGGTTTCGTCATACATCATATATAATTAAGAATATAACTAATAAGAGTCATGGTGGTTATGTTAGGGGTGCATTTTTTTATAACATTATAAAAGAGGATTTTTTTTTTTTTGGTCAGGTATAAAAGAGGATTTTTGTAGCACAAAAATTGAGTTGTCATTAACCAATTTCATTACTTCATTAACCACAAAAAATGTGCGTCGTTTTGAAATCAATGCACTTATGTCATTTTCTAAAACTATGTAAAATGAGTAGTTAACGCCTTGTATTTTTGTGATGAATGAAGTAGTCAAAATGATTAAATAAATTTATGTTCTAAAAATGGTTAATATGTAGAATACATTTTTATGATTCGTGCAATTGTGAGATTGCTTAAGGATGCAACTCAACTTTTATGTTAAAAAAAATCAAAATAATTGGGGAAAAAAAAACAGTGAACAATACAATACCCAAGTGAGTGGTAATTGCCGGTTAATGTCCCATATTTGTATAAGAATAGCTGAAAAAACAATTCACATACTAATTAGGATCAACCCAAAACAAAACTATCTGGTTACAAACAAACGAACGTGTTGAAAAGTTTTGCTGAATATTTGCTTACTTACATATAAAATTTGGTGACGAGATTGATTGATAAATTAAGGACATTTGAGTGAGAAGCAGGTTTAGGTAAGTTGAGAACTTAACTCATGATCATGAGAAGCATGTGACAAAGATGATAGAAGTAGTAAAGGATGTGACGAGTCCTGTGCTAACAAACAACGTTAAAATCTTCGAACTTTCTTAACTACATCACCGTGCCTCGGAACTGATGATTCGATTTTACTAGTATATGTAAGCAACAGCACAGCCACAAGCTAGATAGATTAGATAGATACATCTATAATGACATGACATGTGCTGATGCGCTCATACGGATCGTCTGCTACAAGACGTACATCTAGTAAATTGTTTGCTTATGAACCTCGATTAATAGACTAGTTTCACACACTATAAATATGATTCGAACCTCGATCACTATGATGCCTGAGGCCGATGAGGACGTGGAGTAGTCGTCAGTGCATAAGTCATGACAATGAGCGGTTCATGGCAGCTTCTAGACAACCCTTTGACTTCCTTGGTCTCATGGTAAGACCGAAAACTAGACACATATACATGAATCAAAAGCTAAAACAATTGTAAATTACTGGGGTAAAAAAAAACTTTAATTTCAATTTTCACTTCAAATCTTGCTTATCAAATGCTTTTTAAGAGTTGAGTTGATCTTTCTAGACAGAGATGAATCACTTTACCAAAACATAAATCATAATCCTAATAATATACAAAATAAATTAAAATTACGTCATCCATGAACAACATGCAGGGGCAATGTATACAGCTCCCTTTTATAGATTTGGTCAATTAATCTACAGTTAAGTTACTTAATCAGAGTTGTGTTCCTTTGCAATTAAATTCTTTCCTTTTCCATGAATGATTTCTCAATCTGGTTATAAACACATAGTTGATGATTAACTTGTGATACCATGTTTGGAGTCATAAATAAAACATACAGTGGAAGAGAAAGTCTATCATGCTCACAAATATAAATGTACAGTGTTTAGGCACACACACATAAAAATATTTTTTCTAATAATAAAAAAGAACTTGATAATAAAATGATTTAGTCTTTTGAGAAAAAGGTTTTTGATGTGTGTGTGACCAAATACTATGCATTTATATTTGTGTCCATGCAAGAATGCCTCACAGTGGAAACTCATCATCACATGTCCTATATAAAGCTAACAAGCAAACCATATTATCCCTCCGTCTCACAATCACAATTATTGTCCCTTTAGTATTTTTTCTTTTTCTCAAAATAATTGTCATTTTACAATACCAATGCAGCATTTATTACTTTTTTCCATTATTATACTCTTATTTATTGAATTTCATCCGACTTAACTACTCCACTAACTACAATTAATAAGGGTGTTTTAGTAAATGTTACTAATTTTACCATTGAAATCAACACAATTAATCATTTCCTTAATAACCGTGCACAAACCTTAAACGACTAATATTGTGAGACGGAGGGAGTAGTAGGTTCTTTAAATAAATGAGTGACGACAAACACACAAGACAAACAGTATCCCCCAAGTACACAATCAATTCAAGCAATTTAAGATCACCAATATTTTTGCCAAAGTAATCATTGATTAAATTAATTAATCAATTCAAACTCTCCATCTTTAATCAAATGGAAAATGCTATCAAATGTCTTACGAACAAATGTTAAGGAAATTAATATAGTAATATTGTCTAAAAAGTTGTCTATTAAATGTTTTAAACATTAAACAATTGTTTTGATCAATACAAAATTTCTCTCTTTAAAATGTTTAACACATGTCTTAAGACACAAGTTAATAAGACCAAAATTTAATTTAAGTTACACAATATGACACTGCATTTGTGATTGGTCACACGATCTTCAATATCATATATCAACACCGTATAATATCGATTATAGATATTGGTTTCGAGATGAGAGAACAAATATTTAAGAAAAGAGAAAGAAAAAAACAACTTAATACTCCTACCACATGTGTATGAAAAACAACTTAAATATCCTACCACATGAAGATTGATTAAAACAAAACTTAATGATGATATGATGAAGATTATTGTACATAGTGTCTGACCTAGGGGCCTAATAATAAATTGAAGTAAGAAGAGGTATCTGAGAATTAATTAAAATGTGCCAACTGTCCATTGAACAACAATAATGTAATAGTGTTGAAGTTTGCTTCTGATCACACACTACTTTCACTTTCACTTTCACATTCACATCAATTTAGAATCTATTTGCAGTTACATTCCAACCCTGCTTTTCCTTTCGTAGCAAATAACACATTTCCTATTTAGGAAACCCTCTTCACATCACTTCACTCCTCCTTTACGAGTCACACACCAGTATAGTACAAGTGTGATGACACTATAGTTTAGTTTCATTGCAATCTAGTTCTAGTTCTAGTTCTCTCTCTCTCTTTCTCTTCCATCTATTAATATTGCATTTTGGAAAGTGAAAGAGAGAAAAAAAGTGAAGAGAAGTTATAGAACAAGTACACTATAGTATTGTAGTAGTGAAGATCATTGAAAATGGGTCGTGGGAAGATTGAGATAAAGTTGATTGAGAATCCTACTAACAGGCAAGTGACATACTCAAAGAGAAGAAATGGTATATTCAAGAAAGCACATGAACTTAGTGTTCTTTGTGATGCTAAGGTTTCACTCATCATGTTCTCCAAAAATAACAAGATGCATGAGTACATCACCCCTGGACTAACGTAAGTACTATCTTATAACTTATATTATTTATATATATATACATCTTTATTCTTAATTATAAATATGAGTTTTTTTTTTTTTTTAATATATTATGTTACTTGTGAACCAGTACAAAGAAGATTATTGATCAATATCAGAAGACTTTGGGGGATATAGATCTGTGGCGTTCTCACTATGAGGTAAAGAAATTGTGCTTGATATCTTGTTATTTATTTAATGATTTTAATGTGAATTTGTGTGGTTTCAGAAAATGCTTGAAAACTTGAAGAAACTGAAAGATATTAACCATAAGCTTAGAAAACAGATCAGGTAAATTAATGATGCATAGCTATATATATTAATAATTTTTTGGTGAAATCTGATTGGTGGAGTTGTGATGAATTGAAAGGCATAGAATAGGTGAGGGTGGTATGGAATTGGATGACCTTAGCTTCCAGCAACTGCGTAGTCTTGAAGAGGATATGAATTCTTCCATTGCAAAAATACGTGAAAGGAAGGTACGTACAATACTACTTCCAATTTTATGGATCTTCAATTCTTTGATTTGTTCAATTCTATATTTCCCTTTATTTTCACCCTTTCTACAAGTTACTCAAAAGCAGAAGTTTAATTTACAAACTATTGTTTTTTTTCTCTAGCACAAAATTATTGTTTTCTACTTTCTTTTGAAGATGTGACTTAATTAGGCACTTGATCTCTTTTATTGTAGCAAATTTTCAAATGACTAGCTGCTTAACCTCTTTTATATACTACTAATAAATCCTCAACAAAACTTAAAAACAAAATAAGTGAAATTGATTTCTAATTTTTTTCTCAAACAATTTATTACTTAGTTTTATAAATATAAAATTTAGTTAGAAAAGTTAGTAGATAGTTAGTTTGTTGATTTATGGTTAGTTTATTCATTTTCCAAAAGCTCTATACATTGAGCATCTCGTGAACTAATCTACTATTGTTTATCAATCAATATGAAAAATAAAGAGTTTTTCTATCTATCAAGCTCTAAGGCTTATTCTTCTTATCAAATGAACCTTCATCACTTAGCAATGGAATTTGATATCAATTGAATTTGTTACACTTGTAAATTCAGTTATTCCTTGAAGTCTTTAAGCTGATATATTGTCATGTTGTGTTTTGGTTGCATTCTGTTTCGCAGTTTCATGTGATCAAAACTCGGACTGATACCTGTAGGAAAAAGGTCAGCAATATTTTTTAGTTTTAGACTATGATCCATTTTTTTCTTGCTCATGTGAATTTGATAAACCTATGGTCTATTTAAACTTTATATAAATAATATGCAGGTTAGAAGCTTGGAGCAGATGAATGGAAATCTCTTGCTTGAACTTGTAAGAACATTTTTCTTTTTAAGTTAATGATCGATACAATTAGAAAAAGTTGAAATAGCGACTTAAATTTAGAGACAGAAAAGAAACAAATTCCGTCGTGTTAGAGACGCCAAATTTGGTGACCACTTTTATTATTTCAGTCTCTAATTGCGGTCGTTATTTCAACTTTTTCTTGTAAGTTAAATATATAGAAAACTGCATTTTGTTGTGATTGTAAATGATTTATATATAGAGAAGAGGAAATGATTTTGTTTCCTTTTATTGTGTGAATGGAATAACAATAAGAAGGAAAAGTGTGTGATCCATCCACAATTTCTTTTCCACGACGAAGGAGACGAGGAATCAGCAGTTGCATTGGCCAATGGTGCTTCCACTCTGTATGCATTCTGTCAGCACCATTCTCATCTGAATCTTCCTCATCACCATGGAGAAGAAGGTTACAAAAACGACGATTTGCGCCTTGGTTGAGCAACTGAATTAATGGAACCAATGTCATGTTAAATTTGCTTGAATTAGACATTGTAAATTAATTAAGCAGCTAGCTAGCACTTGTTAAGTTGTTATTTGAGCTTTAATTAGTTTGTAATATCACATTAAACTAAAAGTTGGTTCCAAACTCTCCATCTAGGTAGAGAATTAGCAAGCTAGCTTATGATGTTTTATTTGCAAGAAGTGTGGTCTGAAAAACAAAATATGACTGTATTTTACTATCTATAAGTTTATATTGTTGGGTGAGTATGTTATATATATTGCGTGCTTTAATTTAGTTGCTTGTGCAAGAATTCATATTACTTGCATAATTTATAGTATTTGAATTCATTTTTATGGCTGGTTGGTTTCTCAATTGTGTTATCCTCTTCATTTGTTAATAGTGTAATAGTCAGTCCTTTTGTCTTGTACCATGAGTTGTGTACTTTGTTATGTACTTTAAACATGTTCGGGTTGGATCAATGGTTCCCCATTTGGCCCATTGTACTCTTTTCAACAAAATTTTGATTAAAATAACCATATTACTTGGTTAATATCTAACTGTAAAAAAAATATAGTTGGGTATATATTCAAACAATTTTAACCGAGATAGACATAAAAAGTTTATACTCCCTCCGTTAAAAAGTGTCACTTTTGGAGAAAAATTTTGTTTCAATTTAACCGTCACTTTCAAAGTTCAATGCAACATTAAATGATGTTTTACCATTATTACCCTTAATTATTTATTGTGGAGAGAGAAGTATATGAAAGAAGATATTAAATGAATAAGGTCATTATGGTAAAAGTATAAATTATTGTATCAAAAGTAGTAACATTTATTTATTGTCTTGGTATGTGTAAAATGTCAAAATGTGACAATTAAAAAGGAACGGAGGCAGTAGTACAAGATATTTTTTTTATGGGTAAGTTCTGAGACACAGTATTAAAGAGATGTTTTAGCATCAAGGACAAGAATTGATCATGTGTTGTCCAAGTGGGACGCATCAATAAATAAGAAATTGAATATTTTTGTCTTCGAGAAAGGAATATGTACGTCACAATGTGAGAGCACTAATTTGCTAACCAAAAATAACCAGTGTTGTTTGTGAGATTCTTCTAGAGTTTGTACGTATGCGTTAACTTGATGCCAACATTGCATTGCATGTAGGGATATGGGGCATGAGGGAAGCTAATATGGAGGAGAGTACAAGATAAAAAAAGTTTCCCTAAAAAAAAAAATATAAAAAAAAAGTTATATATAGTCTGTAACTCTATTCGAATTAACTAGAATTTAAAGGGTAATGGTAATTTTGGTCCCTAAATGTGTAATAAATAGTCATAGTTTTTCAATGTATAAAAAATTTCAAAATAGTCTTTGATTGTGCCCATTGTTAGTCAAAATAGTTCATGACGCTGAAATAATCTTTCAATACTCACAATAACTCATTTCGTATATGGACTGAAATGACAATAAGTAAGTATTTATAAGGAATGATATGATAATAAGTAAGTAAATTGAAAGACTAATATTCCAATATTAACGAATTATTTTAATGTCAATGACTATTTTGACTAATGAAGTGTACAATCAGAACTATTTTAAAATTTCGATACATTAAGGGACTATTATGACTACTTGTTACACAATCCAAGGACCAAAATAACAATTATGATTATTATCCTATTATTAAATTATGAAAAATGTTAACTAGAGTTCAAGGGGATAAAAAGAGGAAATTTTGCATTGAAAAAAATATATATTTTTACACTTTTAAGAGTTTCACTATACAATTTCTAAGATATTTTTATTATATATGTATGCATAACTAGTATTTAAGGGGCACTAATTTAGACACTACTCCCTTCGTTTTTTATCTGTTGATGTTTTAGCTCTTGGCACAAGTCTTAAGGAATAATTATAACATAGAAATATTTGTATGTTTTGGACTAAAATATCCTTATTTATAATTAAATTCACGTGTGATAAGTCAAAGGTCACAACACCTTTAATAGTTTTATGATATGTTTTCCAAAACGAGTAAACTTGGAAAAAAAAATATCAAATATACTAAAACATCAAATGTTTTGGAATATAGTTAAAGTTTTAAAACATCAAAAGAAAAAAAAAATGGAGGCAATAGTTAGCATGATCCTCTAAATTATCGTAGACAACCTTTCAACCGTCCCTTCGTAAAATATAGTTATTACTATTGTTCCTTTTTTTCCGGTCAAAGGTAAATATTGTTCTATCGAAAGAATATAAGAGTGAGGATTATTTTGAACACTGTATTCTAACATTATCTTCAACATTCTCTATTTTGATTAAATGAAACGCATGTGAGTTTTACACTTTAGAAATAGGTCTCACATAAAATTGTGAGACCTACAAGAATTTCTTCCATTAATAGGAAAATGAATGTTAAAAGAATGCTAGAAAGATAATGATTTTAACATTTCACAAATAAGAGTTAATAATGTGGATTAAGTAATTTTTTTGTAAGGAAGTTAAATTAGTCCACCCAAATTGACACCGAAGAGAAAATATGGATTAAGTATGTCTGGCCAACCAGGCGCAATTGTCCACACTTAGCCTTTGGTCCAACTATTTAATGGGCTTTAACGTTAATAGTAACTCACTAACTCTTTTGACATTTTCTTTTTTCACCTTGTTAATTTTTCACATGTCTTATGAATTTTAAATTTTATAATCCAAAAGTGTACATATCCTACAAAATCCTCCAAAACAAGTTAAAATATTTCGGATTTTATAACCTGAATAGAATGCACGAGGAGAGAATGTGATGGGAAAAGAAGTTGTCAACTCTTTTTCTTATGACTTATGAGCCGTGAGAACAGTAACTTCCTCCTACAAAAGTTGCCCATTAAATGATTCAAAGGCTTGTACTAAAGGCTCAATGACTCATTGACCAAAAATAAAATTTCAAGCACAGCATAAATTCTACGCATGACTCTGCATAAAATTGCCTCGAAAGCGGTTAATGTTTGTGGTGTGAATAGTAGTTTAAGTGCTTAACCAAATGACCAGTGCTATTTAAAGCGAAAGAAAGTGTGCGGAATTCATCAAGAATAAAGTATTGACCAATTAAAATGCTTGCTTTTGCACAATACATAGAGGAGAGAAATGTCAACATGATAGAGAAAATGAAAATGCACGCTCAGGACAATTTCGAAAAAGTGGTTCTCGCGAGATCCATCATTATTCTATTAAGATAGACTGTCTAATGTCGTGCATAGTAAATCAATAGGCTTAATTCGATATTTGGTCCCCTAACTAATTTGTTGTTTTTATTTTGGTCCCATAAGTTCTAAAATCAACATTTTAGTCCCTTTGGTTTTGCTCCGTCAGTCAAAAAGGTCCTTGCCGTTAGTTTTTTAATGTCTAAAATTGTTGATATGATTTTAACCACTTGATTGCATGTCCATTGTATTAATGGTGAATCTTCAGCACCTAATTTTTTTCACTTTTCATCATCTTCAACATCACACATTCATAAACATTCATACAAAAGTCATAATTTTTTTTCCAGAAATCTTCATCTTCTTCCTTCAACAATTCTTAGAATTCCAGATTAAACAACAACAACATCATCATCAATTCAACGACAACATCATCATCAAATCAATTAAACAACAACAACATCATCATCAACGATTCTTCTTCCTCAGATCCAAAGGAACAATCATCAATTCTTCCTACACGAAAACAACAACCCAAATCAACCACAACTGAAATCGAATCGAGAAAAAAGCAAGTAGAAGGAACATTCTTTTTAAAAGGAACACCACACATACGTGGGAGCCAACAAAACACAGCCAGAATCAAAAAAACCTTTACTGGTATGCGATAGAAAAACTAACAGCAAGCCTGAAAAATAAAATCTCATACTGTAAACAGCATGACAGCTGCAAAATAGCAGCGAAACACACATCACAGGAGCCAAAACAGCCGCGCCACCAGTCACCAAACAACTCCTATCGCCTCCTGGGAAGGGAATTGAGGAAATCAGAAACCCACTTCAGAAATTGTTGAATAAAGGTGAGGAAATCACAGAAT
Organism: Medicago sativa; assembly: GCF_051527215.1. Lineage (NCBI taxonomy): Eukaryota > Viridiplantae > Streptophyta > Magnoliopsida > Fabales > Fabaceae > Medicago > Medicago sativa. Next base: position 11,839,015 of record NC_140753.1, read on the forward strand.
GCAAAAACGAGAGCGTGGAAAACGAGAGCATGTTGTTGTTGTTGTTGTTTCACTATGTACAAACAGAATTGTACATGGAAAATGCAAAAACGAGGCACAGATTGGGAGTGTGGGTCAAAAATTTGGGAGGAGTTGATTTAAGATGGGTTTGGAAGTAAGGGTTTGATTTCACATCACAGATTGAAAATTTGTTGTGAACTCGATCAAAATGGGTTTGTTATAACTTGGGTTGAATGAAAAAACAAGGGTTCAGTTCACTGGGTTTGTGATTAATCTTTTTTTTTTTTACTAATCTTATTTTTATTGAATTGGAAACTGCAGTGGTGTTGGGAGTTCACGATGGGGAAATTATGGAAACCAATGGACAATGGTTTGGTGGGTGGGTTTGTAGAGATCTGGAATAAATGATGGTGTTGATGAAGATTATGTTGAAGATGATGAACAAAGAGTGATGAAGAAGATGAAGAAAGGGAAAATTAATTAAATGTTAATTACTCACGGTAAGATAAAATAAACATGCGTAATCCAATGGTCGTCCTTTAAAAGAAAAAGATCAAATGGTTAAGATTTAAAAAATTAATGAAGTCTATGGTGGACCACTTTTTAGGTTGATCCACCATAGACATTTGGGGTTAAAGTTAACAGCCAGAGACCTTTTTGACTGACGGAGCAAAACCAAAGGGACCAAAATGTTGATTTTAAAACTTATGGGACCAAAATGAAAACAACAAATTAGTTAGGGGAACAAATATCGAATTAAGCCAAATCAATATTTGTTTCAGAGTTTGGAGGGAACTGAAGAAATGAAAAATATAGGCGAATCCTTCACTTTCTTTAGAAGAATATTTTAATAAATATTTTTTAGTATTTCTTTAAATATTATAAAGAGAAGCAATGAATTTAAAAATTTATTTAAAATAAAATAGAATCTCATGCAAGGTGGCATGTATACCCTTCCATTTGGTTTTTACTCATTCTTTTATCTCAAAGCTCTCTCTTTTTTTTTTTCATTCAAATTTTTGAACAAAGTCTTAGACTCAAAGTAAAAAGGAAACATGATAAGTCAAACCAAGTTTAATAATAATTAAAGTGTATGATCTTAAACAATATTTTGAGGTTGTGTTGTGACTCGTGATAAGTTTGAGTCTTAAGTAGATAGAAGAACTTAAACACTTAAAACAAGTTAGCATTACATATTAAAACCAAGCCCACTCCGAAAAAAGACAATAAAAACAACTATTTGATTCTAATTTTTTTGGTGAGAAAAACTCTAACTTCGCTCAACTTATTTTCTTCTTCATTTATCAAAGAGGGCTAGTTTTGTGTAATTTTTTGATCCGGAATCACTCATTTGATTCAATTTTCTCTAATTTTATCTAAATAATTGTTATTCACATAATCTTTGTTTTAGTGATTTCGTCGTTTTAGTTTGGGGTGATTTGGTTTTCCTGTCTTGGTGAGACATATTTTGGTTTTTCAATCTTGTTGTGGTGTTTTTTTGTTTGGAACGACATATCGATTTCGCCTCATTACATTACATATTCAACAAAGAAAAATGTTAGGAACACTCTCTTTCTAGCATTCACTCTTCTATTGGATGAAACTCATGTGAGTCTCACCACTTGACGTGAGATCTCTTTTTAAAATTGTTTCTGATAAAAAAAATATTTTAAAATTGTTCCTTAAAAAGAATCATATGATTTAAAATTGTATTTCTGGTTAAGGACAAATTTTTCAAAGAAGACTTGTAACTAACGATTGAGGAAGTGATTGTTATTTATCTAGCAATCATTCTGCTGACGAGGCAATGACTTGCCAATTGAATGTTTAGGACACCATATCCATCAAATTAATACACATATATAGTACATCCATAGAGCTTTTTCTATCTATGGTTGGGTAAGTTCGTTGGAAGCACCAATATAAAATTATTTGCGTAAAATATAATCTGATTCCACCATGTATGACTTTGCCAATTTTTGAAGTTAGTTAGCCATAATAGAAATGTCATTTTCATATGTGTTTCAAACAAATGTTTAATAAACACAAATGATTTAACTTAGGGACCAGATGCCTAAACCACACTTTGCAACCACTGCCATCCCATAATATGCCACAATATTGTCTGGCATTTGATCCGTAATCTCCACCAACATTTCATAATTTCTTCTACCTTACGACTGACTTTTGAAACAGTGTTAAATAAATTGATTTTGATTAAACTATTTGTAAGCAGTGTTAAAAGATTACATAATTCTACCAAAAAATATTAAAAACATCCATATTAAAACATGGAAATAAGTTAACCATGAATAACTACGGATTTTGATTGAACTCTTTCTGGATCGTCATGAATAAAGTCACACTTCTTATGCATTTTATTTAGGGATGGCAAAGTGAATTATCCGCTCTGTTTAGACTCATCCCACTTTAATCCATCAAAAATAGGACGGTGCAGGGTAAGTTAACTTAAGTGGTCGAGTTTAAATTGTCATCCCATCCCACTTCTTTGTAAGTAGCGGCGTTGGCCAACCAACTTGTCAACAAATATTTTTTATTTTATCGTTCATATTAATCATAAAAAAAATATATAATTTGTTGTTGCTATTACCAAAACATTAAAATGTTGACTTATTTACATAATTTTTTGTTATTAGACACACAAAAAATAAACGCTCCAACTACAAAATTAACAATAGTGCGCTAGTATTTTTTATACTAACTTGCGGGTCAGTCCACCCGCATCGTTTCTGCCCCGCTGTTTCAGCAAGCTAGGAGCTTACCAACTTAAGGGACCAAGTTTAAAACTTCAACTCAATCCGTTGAAAATAGTGGGTTAAACGGAATGATCCTACGGACTCGGCCCATTTTGCCTCCCCTATAGGAGTGTGGATCATTGTAAAGTACTCGTCATATTGATCGAGTTTATCTTAAAAGGCTTAGTATTAGTCAAATTATATGTACCGAGGCCATAATCCATTTAATCATCCCATTCATATGTAACTCGAAACTATATCGTATAGCACACGATGAATATTATCCAATGTAATTTTTGGGCCGACATATCTCTCAACAATGAACCTTATAGTCGTTTATCCAGAACCGATCGAGAGTAAATCGTGGGAGAACTAGAGTACACTTAACATAAAAGATGAAAGGGCTCAAGAGAGAACCTCACTCATTCTTTGAATTCTAAATAGAAAACACCCGACCTAGAGTATGACACCTCATCTATTGCAAAACATTTTTTTTTTAAATTTAAGACTATCGACAATTCTAAAAAACCATTCAGAAACCCTCTCAAAGTCTCAAACAACTCTAGGAATATAAAATTGGATATTAATCGTTGATCCCCTTACAAAAATCAACACTCAGCTAACACTTCTAATTATCTCCATCTCTGTACATCAAATTACAACTTCTCTCACTTCTTTCTCTATCCCTCCTCTCAAGGGTGTAGAATAACATTTTGGGGTGTTCAATTTTTTTTTCCTTTTTCCAATTTAAAAATGTTACTCTGCAATGGAAATTTAAGAATGTTGGATAAGAAGCCTACATAACCGTTAGCCACCAACATTATTTAAAAGCCAAGAATACAGCTATATATGCAAAAAAACAAAAACAAACTCATAATATTAATTTCATTTCATTTTTCAATCAACACGTATAACAAACATCAATTTATAAATACCGAAATGTGTCACTAAACCAATAGGCCAAGACCCAACACATCAAACAAAGGTTATCCCTTATCATTATCCCTTTCTTCTTGAATCAAAAAAAATTATCCCTTTCTTCTTTCTCAAATAATAAATCTTAATTTCATAAAGTTTCTTCACATAACTGCCTAAAATCTCCACCCGTGAACCCACTCATCACATGAACCTCTGACTCCATTGAGTGGAGAAGAGAGAGCTACACTTCACAAATTCACTTTACACATTCAATGATCCAGATTCACTCTTTCCACAACATTTTTCACTCTCTTTATAATCATTCAACGGTCCTGATTCTACATTTATAAATTACCCTTTTTCACTTTCTTTATATAAGTTATAACCCCTATTTCAGACACATTTTTCTGACTAGTCACAATGAACCCTCTAAATTTCTTTCTATTTTCACTCATCTTAGCATCATCAACAACATTATTCCAAAACACAGAATCAAAAACACATTGGTTAGACACAAAATCACTAAAACAACTCAAACAAAACATAAACCCTAATTCAATAACCCCAGGTTCATGCATCAGCTCTTGGGACTTCACCTTCGACCCATGTGACAATCTCTTCAGTGAAAAATTCACCTGTGGATTCAGATGTGACACCATCATCTCCAATCTGAGTCGAATCACTGAACTCAGTCTCGACCAAGCTGGTTACTCAGGCTCACTCAGCATAGACAGAAACAGTTTTCATTATCTCAACACACTAGATGTTTCAAACAACTATTTCACTGGTAACATACCAGAATCTTTGTCTAGCTTAACTCGTTTGAGTCGACTCATTCTTTCATCAAACTCTTTCACTGGAGAAATACCATCTTCCATTGGATCTCTCATAAATCTAGAAGAGCTGTATCTTGATAACAACAATCTTCAAGGAACGGTTCCTTCAAGTTTCAACTATCTTAAAAGCTTAACTAGGCTTGAACTTCAACAAAACAAGCTTAATGGAAAAATACCTAATTTGGGTTCTCTTGAAAATCTTTACTACATGGATCTTAGTAACAATGGATTTTCCGGTGACCCATTTGGATTTCCGGCTTCTTTGCCGGTTTCTTTGGTTCAGATTTCAATGAGGAACAATAATTTAAGCGGTGGTTTAGCTTCTGAAACCTTCAAGAATTTGAACTATTTGCAGGTTGTTGATTTCAGTTCAAACAAAATCAATGGTTATGTTCCTTCTATATTATTTCAGCTTCCATCTTTGCAACAGTTAACACTTTCATACAACGAATTTTCCTCCATTGAAGCTCCTTCTTATGGAACAGAATCGTCTCAAAGCGAGCTTATAGCGGTTGATTTGAGTAATAATCAGCTTCAAGGTTATTTACCTGCGTTTTTAGCAACCATGCCTAGGCTTTCTTCTTTGTCTTTGGAGAATAACCGGTTCACCGGTTTAATACCGGTTCAATTTGCATTGAAAACGGTTTTTCCGGAGACAGGGATGGCTCCGTTTGGGAGGCTATTGTTGGGAGGGAATTATTTGCTTGGTGGGATACCTCGTCCTTTGCTTGTTCTTAAACAAGATTCTGCTAATGTGAGTTTAGTTGATAATTGTTTGTTTAGGTGTCCTCATGTTTTCTTTTTTTGTCAAGGTGGAACACAAAAATCATCTTCTCAATGTAGTAGTGTAATTATTCCTTAGTTTATTTTATGAATTTCTGTGATGATGATGGTTTTTAATTTCATTAATACATGTACACTTTTTCTTTTGGTCTCTTATTTCTTATCTTCTCTGCTTTCTTTGTGCAATTGTGCTAAATGCTAATCAGATACTAGAAGTATAATTTTGATTTTTGGGGGGTTATTACTATTTTGTTTATACAATTTTTAATTCTGTCGAAAAAAAGAAAACAATTTTTAAGATAAAATTACACATTGGTATCTTAATATGCGCTTTTGGGACACATTAAAGTATCATTTACATTAATTAATTACTAAGAGATTTTTTTTTACTGCCCCTATGACCAAAAAAATTGATATGTATGCCCCTAGTTGAAAACTATTGATACAAATACCCTTGTTCTTCATTTAAGTTGGCGAGCATAACCATTTTTTCAACATCTTGCAGGCTTTTTTCTGAACTTCTGTGTTGCTTTACATTTTAGTTGGCGAACATTTTTTTTTTGGTTTTTTCTTCACGTTCTTTATTTTGAATGGCGAACTAGCCATTTTAGTTTTTTTTGTGCTCTTTATTTAAAATGGCGAGCATGCCATATTGCAGCCATTGTTAAGATTTTGTGTAAAGTAATGAATGGGATTAATGGATGCTCATTGATTTGTAGTGTACATGTGTTCTTATATATAACTTCCAATACCAGTTGCACGTAACTAATTAAAAAACTAATTGAAAGAAGTTGCCTTCGTGATTCCCACAATATTACTGTCTTTATCTAATTGAAAGAGCATGCTCGCCATGTCAAAAGTAGAACAAAACAAAAAAATAAAAAATAAAAAATGGCATGTTCGCCATGTCAAACAAAGAACAGGAAAAAAATATATAAAAAATGGCATGTTCAGCTAAAGCCTGCAAGCTTGCAGAGAGTGTGGAAAAAATGGGTATGCTCGCCAAGTGAAATGGAGAATAGGGGCATTTGTATCAATAATTTTCAACTAGGGGCAGACATATCAATTTTTTTGGTGATAGGGGCAGAAAAAAAAAACTCTCCGCCAAATTCCCCATAGCTAAAAAAACGAATTTTTTTTTCTGCCCCTATCAAAAAAAAATGATATGTCTGCCCCTAATTGAAAATTATTGTTGTAAATGTCCTTGTTCTTCTTTTAATTTGGCGAACATGTCATTTTTTCAACCATCCTCTGCAAGCTTGCAGACTTTCTCTGTACAACTCTGTGCGTTCTTAATTTAAGTTGGCGAGCATGAAGTGTTTAAGTTTTTTTCTTGTTCTTTATTTCAAATGGCGAGCATATTAATTTTTTTTTTCAATGTTCCATATTAAAAATGGCGACCATGCCATTATTGTTTCATACATAATTTTTTAACTATTTTTTCTTGCTATTCACTTGAATTGGCGAGCAAGGCCATTTTTTTTTAATGTGAACATGCCTTTCTAATTTTTCTTTATTTCTTGCTATTCCTTTGCTGCTCTTTATTTATATATTGAACAAGGGAATTGTGAAATAAAAAATTGGCGTGCTCGCCAATTGAATTTGCAAACATGGAGAAAACTTAAAATAATGTTACTCGTCAAATTAAATGTAGAGCTCACTCAGATCCGTCAGACAACGCTGCAAAGCCTGCAAGCTTGCAGAGGATGGTTGAAAAAATGACATCTTCGCCAAGTTAAAAGGAGATCAAGGGTATTTGCAACAATAATTTTCAACTAGGGGCAGACATATCATTTTTTTTTTGTGATAGGGACAGAAAAAAAAAATCTGAATTTGGCTAGTGAGTTTAGGCAATGAGGATTAGTGTGTTTTTTATTTGGTCAACTAGAGGAAAATCAAGTGCTAGATTTTGTGTCTTCTCCATGACGTTGTAAGCAGTGGCGTTGCCAGGAACCTGGACCAGGGGGTTCATACTTGCGAACTTTAATTACTAATAATTATAATAATATATTTAATTACTAATAATTATAATAATATATATTCAAAAAATTACAGTGCATTCAGTGTACCTTGTAGTCAAAATACTTCATATGCATACTCTACAATTGCTCCCTACGAGGTGCCATCTTCTGAAATCGTTGAATAATCAACTCCTTATCAACCTTTTTGAACACATCTCTCTCAATGTAAGTCACAAGACAATCGTTTAGAAAATCATCCGCCATTTGATTACGCAATCTGTTCTTCACAATCTTCATAGCAGAAAAGGCTCGTTCAACGGTTGCTGTTGCAACAGGTAAAATCATTGCTAACTTCAAAAGTCGGTAGACGAACGAATAAGTAATATGCCTTTTAGTTGCAACCAGTTTTTTTGATGGATCACTTATTCCTTTCAAAGATGCAAATTCTACACTCTTACGCATATCAGAGATGTAAGTCTCAAGTTGACTATCAAGGAATACCAATGCGGTTGGAGAAAATTCACTTGGATAAAACTTGGCAAATTCAATCAACTTTGCCTTGTCAAAACTAGAGAACAAGTTGGTTGGGCTCAAACACTCCATGCAAATAAGCAATCGACTATTTGTCTCATTAAAACGATTATTAAGTTCTTGAAGCTGCATATCCACAACAGTATAAAATAATTCAATGCGGTAATGACTCTCTATTGTGATAGAATCAACATTACCTCTCTACTATGAATCAACATTCTCCATAAACTCCTACAACATTCAAAACAACAATTTACACAACTGATAGCAATATCATTGTTTTTATTCTGATACATTTGTTCCATGAAAAATGCCTATACACAAGCAGACTAGCAGTATATACAAATTTATACAGTATGTCAGTATTCACAATTTTCTGAATCATAAACAATCAATTAGCAAGCAGTAACAACATGTCAGTATTCCCTAAACTAAACAATCAATCAGCAAGCAGTAACAAGTTACTAACAACAAGTCCCAATTTTAAAGAATATAACAAAAACCCCCAAATTAGAAACCCTATAATTTCAAAATTCCAAAATCACAAATTTCTGAATCATTACCTGTTCTGAATCACAAATTTCGGTGAAAGCCAGAAAGGTAAGTGTGGAAGAAGGCACGGTCTGTTGGTGGTGCGCGTGCGGTGTGGGCGGTGGCCGAGTTCGTGTGTTCGTAGTTGAGAAGTGCGGAGATGAGCGGTGGTTTACAACAAAGAGGAAAGGAGATGCGGGTCTGTTAGCTTAGTGGTGGTGTGCGGTGGTTTTCCGGCGGCAGATCTCAGGGAATGAAGAAAGGAGATGAGAGTGTGTAGTCAGTAGAGAGAAGAGAAGGTTAGAGAGAGGAAATAATAAGAAAATGAGTCTGAGTTTTGAGTGTTAGAAAGACTGTCTTGGGTCAAGGTGCAAAAAATTAATTCCAGGGGGTTCAAAGTACAAATAATATTGGGGTACTGGTGTAATTTTATTAAGTCCAGGGGGTTCAGTTGAACCCCCTCACTTCTATGTAGCTCCGCCCCTGGTTGTAAGTTAGTACGAGCAGTAATAACCATGTGGGATTGGGATGGGAAACCCACGCATGTTTGGGGCCCTCAGTGTCAGTGAGGTTTGCCCGTTACAAAGGAATAGTACTCCCTCCGGTCACTATTATAAGTAAATTTCTACTTTTTAGATTCATTTAATAAATAATGTATATGGTCTACAATATAGACCACATACATCATTTATTGAATGAACATAAAAAGTCAAAATTTGCTTATAATAATGACCGGAGGGAGTAGGTCCGAGTCAGTGTCAGACAAATTAGAGAAGTTCGGGACAGAGAAGTTACATGTGGAGAAAAATAATTTTGATCTCAACCATTAAAATTATTTTCTCTGATTTTTTATCCATCTTCGTATGGTTTTTACTTTTTCTTTCATATGAGTTTTTCATGTTGTTTGGATTCTTAAATCAAAAATATTTAACATGTTTTAGAGGTTTTTATGAGTTTTTTTGGTCGCTTGCATTATATAATCCGAAACGTATAAAAAATATGATAAGCCATTTCTCCTCTCAATTTGGTTGGGCTCTCAACCCAGACCCAATATTTTTATAAGAAAATTGTTGCAATCCCCTTATCACGGTAGGAGTTTTAATGCTATTTCATAAGCAAGAGCTTGCATCAGTTTCATCCTATAAACCACATGCACCTTTAATGATAGCCAAGTTGCCATCTCGGACAGTTGGAATTTTAGTGTAAGTGTAAGCGGGGTAAGGTTTTACATTGATTAGGAACTGAGAAAATCTCTTATGTATATAAGAGAGACAATCCATATATCTAATGTTTTAACTTTTAAGGTTTTGGGTAAACATAAAGTGTCATTTTGGGTAAACATAAAGTGTGGGGTTTAGTATGGGAAAGGAAAGTTCTTTCCCTTAATGGGAAAGTTTAATAAGAGCCATTGATTTAATAGTTTTTTTATGTGGATGACCCATATTTGTTACCTATTAATGGTTTGAAACTTTTTGTTGGCTATTGTGTAACAAAAAAGCTGACCCCACCAAACTATTAAAAAACAATTTTGCATTTGTTTTATTTATTGTTTTATTTTAATAAATCATGGGCCTTCCGAGTGTTGGTCATTATTCTGGTCCAATTGTTTATTTCCAGAACCATATGTTACAATTAATTGTAAGCTGCCATATTAATTCGTTCAAAAAAATAAAATAGACTAATGCATAAAATAAATTAATGTGGACTATTTTGTATGTCATAAAATAATTAGTGTTTTTATTTTTTTAATTTCGTTGATCTTTGTATTTTTTAAAATAAAATTCTCACTAATAAAAATTACATGTTTTTTTTGGTAGAATAAAAATTACATCTTTGTTATTGTAATTTATTCTCACTAATAAAAATTCTCACATAAACATTTTTATTTCCAACGGATGTCACATAAATATTTGTTCCCTTCTGTACCAAAAAAAAAAAAAAAAGTTGTTCCCTTAATAATAATATTTTCTTGCTAATTTATTTCACTCTTTGTAGGTTCGTTCGTCAGATCTTTAACAGTGGAAGATCAGATCGAAACACTGGATGTTTTTTATGAGGTTTGATGGATGATTTGAAGAATTTTTTTGATTTAAGAGACGAATCTATGAGGAGAAGAAAATAGCTAACTGAAGAACAGCATACAAATGAAGATCATGGTTACATGCTGCATAGATTTTAGCAACAAAGATTTGGAAATAAGCTTCTTTGTTTTCAAGCCAACTGTAGTAATTGTTGACCATCTTATTCATGAAATCAAACAATTTTCCTCACGTGCTGAGAATTTTGGTTGTGTAGGAAGCTCTATATTGAACAGTATCTATGAAGCTGTTGGAATGAATGAATGAAAGTCGAAAGAAAATAAGGAAAGAAAATAAATGACATAAAACTGAATATGTTTTGGAATTAAAGTGTGGTCTTGCATCAGTAAAAGAGGGAGGTGCACTGGAAATTTCAATAAAGATTATAAAACTAATTTGATTTTTCATTTTTTAATTACCAACCAGTCTGCAAACAGCCACCTGTCCTGTGATATGGCCCTTTCCCATGGTGGGAAAGAAGTATCCATTCCCAGGCTAAATGCCACCAAAGTGTCAAGGTCTCTTAGTTGTCCTGATCGTTTAGCTTATTATCTATCCTAACGCTCCCCCGAACTCCTCCAACAAGTGGTATTAGAGTCATGTTTCGGCTTAGTGGGGGGTGAGCGAGTGGGGAGATTGTTGAATTTCAAGTTATGAGTGATTAAGTCTCACATCGTCTATGAATGAGTAAAATGTTGGATATATATATATATATATATATATATATATATATATATATATATATATATATATATATATAACTTGTTGATGAGTTCATGGAGCGCCAAAAGTGGCAATATGTATATAAGCAGTCTCTTTTTTATATACAATATTTCCTCTATTTTTAATCGGTGTGAGACTAACCACCACAGACACACACCGGTGGACTGGCACAATTGTATCTGAAAATTCATAAGTGTTTGAAAACAAAATTGCTTTGCATACATCTTAAAACTCAATTGACATTTCTCGGACGTGGTTAAAAATATTATCAAACTTGATTAAAATTCATTTTTAGCTTAGTAGATGGATGATAAAGTGAAAACTATCATATGTTATTTTGATTTTAGTTTTATTTTTTAATGAAACACTTTATTAAATTTAGATGCACATATGTATTTAAATCCTTAATTTATATCTTTTATAAACAACGTCCAAAATTTTATCGTGTCATATGTTTGTGTCATGACTCGGCTTCATAGGTTTCATCATATCGGATAACCAATTGGGTGTTGCATCATTATCATAATCGTAATTGGGTGTTGCATCATTATCATAATCGTGTCGTGTCACATGTTCGTGTCATGACTTGGATATCGGATAACCAATTGGGTTGCATTGTTATCATCAGTAATGGTGAGTCTTTCTTAAACACCAAACTACTGGTGAACTGTTAGGTATGATTACATCTCCTCTTTCACTCAAAGTCCTCCTTTACTTTTGATATCACAGTATTTTTTTCCAGCTACACTCATTATTAGAGCACTTAATAATGATTTAACCAATAAGGAATTCGACTTCGTGTTCCATACCAAATAAGTAGGCAAATAAAAAGTGATTTCACTTTCGATAAAAAAAATAAATAAAAGAGAGAAGCATAATGTTTCTTTCTCAAAGAGTTTAACAGTGAAATAAAATCATACAACAAGCTGGGAGAAATGTTGTAGGTTCGACTACATATATGATTAAAATATCGTACATGGGTTGCTTTTTTACCAAAAATCAGCACAGCACTAAATCAAATAGAAATAATAAAGCTACGAAAAATACAAGGTTAATCAAGAAGATAAAATCATAAAAACCATCTCTACTCTTTCAAGAATCATTTATTCAAAATAACTCTAAAACCAACATCAAATTGAAAGATATTAATGTCACACTATTCTAGGGTGGTGAGCAATATGGTTTGTGTTGATTTTCAGTATTAATTTGAGAGACACACAGAATGCAAGCTTTGATGATTAAATCCTCACTTTTTTCCTATTCTGGTGATCAGACTAATGGAATTAATTTTGCTCTATTTGAATTGGGGAAAGAAATTCATTTCGCATGTATGGGCCTTGAACTTGACACTCATATCGCATGTAGGTCCATAACCTTTTGTTTAGAGTAATTTGGAGTAAGTCATTACTTTTCTTACCCTATGAGTTTCCCGCGTGTCCTATTTAGATTCAAAGATATGCAATATTTTAACGTGTTTTGGAGGTTTTTATGGGATGTATATGTTGTCCGGATTATATAAACGGAACAAAATAAAGCGTGCGAGAGATCAATAGGGTGTGAAAAGAATGAGTCTTTGGAGTATTGGACTACATGGATCATCAATTCCTCTTCTTAGCATATTAGAACATTTTTCGACAAAAAAGAAGAAGCATATTAGAACGTAAAACTTTTATATAGATTTTGAGAATATATACAGTACATTCAACTATTATAGAGAGTACGTAATGCTAGTACTTCCACAGGCCCCTCCGAATAACAAATACTTTTTCAATTCCTTTTTCTCTAAATTCTACAAAGTTGTGTTTTTCCAGTAGAAATTAGTCATTAAAGTAAATCAACTCAATCCAATTAGTAGCGTATTGTTCTGATGTCAAATTGTGAAACATGATTTCCAATGCAGTGGAGGTAGTTTTTCAATGAGGGAGAATGAATCTACAAAGCAGGATAGCACTCCAAGCTTAAATCGTGATAGAAATGAGGAAGGAGAGTGTGCAAAAAAAGTATAGTTGTGATCATACCTTGGGTGTGGCGTGGAGCCATACTTATATTTGCATATGGTCATTAGAGATTATATGGACAATATATATATAGATTAGACGCGGCTCGCTTCTTTGTCCCAACTAAAACGGTCGATGAAGATTATGGATTATTGAGTTGTCGTGTATTGGAATGGTGATATGGACCGACAATGTCTAAAACATTATTGATGGCGGATTGATTGAGTTTTTTCTATTTTTACATAGATCGGTTAATTTTATTTTTTTGAAAGAACATAGATTGATTAATTGAGATGGGTAATTTTGATCCGAAAAAACATAAACTTAGTTTAATCAATCAAATCCACCCTTGAATTAGGTATGCTTGTAAGCTCATAGAAGGATAAAATGTTATGTAACGAATACCTCATCACAAGAGCACCAGTGGTCTAGTGGTAGAATAGTACCCTGCCACGGTACAGACCCGGGTTCGATTCCCGGCTGGTGCACTATTTTTTTTTTTAACCTTTTTTTCATTCATTCAATATCTACGGTACACTTTGAACTTCCTTGTTCAATTACCAATTACTACCAAATTATTTGTATCCAGTAATTTTTATTTTAGTTCATTGCATCCACTAATTTAACTACAAACTCAAACTGCATTTATACAAAAGGCATACATGCAGGGGGCGGATGCACATTGGTGCCATGTGGAGCTAAAGCTCCACATGTTTTTTCCTTTTTTTTTTATTTTTTTTTATATAATTGATAAAACACAAAAGAAGTAGCCCTCTTCTCATCCTCTCTCTCAACTTTCAATCCCATCCCCATAGTTTTGGTGTGCAGCTGCTTTTGTGTGGTCTGTCACTTTAGCAGTAAGCATTTTTGGCTTGCATAGTGTTTATTTTTATGGAATTGCTAAGTATTGGCTTGGCATGTGCTTGCTTTTTTGTTTTTAGCACCTTTGTAAGAGCACACTACTGTATTTTAGACTATTTGATCCGCGAGTTTTTGTGTTTCTTACACAATCTCGACGAGAATAATATTTGTTGATTAAAAAAAATATTTAGTTTGCATTATTATTAATTTGAAATTTTAGCTCAACATGTATCTAAAGTCTGGATCCGCCCCTGCATACATGATACATCATAACATCATGACACCATCCATGTTGCCAATTGCAGTAATTACATAAGCTTATAACTCTCTGTACATATTGATCGTATAAGCTTAACATATCACCTTAATTTTTCAGAAAATTTTGATGAGGTTTTGATGAAAACTAGAAATAGCACCTATTAAAGGATTTGTATATAAATGATGTAGCAGGGATAAGGTTAGGTGGCCAACACTTTGAAATTAGTTGAGTGCGTGTCACATACACAAATACACTAACGTTTTTTGACCTTTTTGTTTTGCTTGCTTCTAATTTTTGCTTTATATGAACGCAGTGGCGGAGCCAGAAATTTTGAATTGTGGGGGCAATGTATATATAAATTTGTAGTAAAGTCACCCTAAATAATTTAGAAACCCTATTCTAATTTTTAGTAGGGTCATCTTATATAGTTTAGACGTTGATGTACAACATTAATTTAGACGTCGATGCCAATTTGGAGTAATCATTTTAGTCTCTAAATGTGTGATGTGTTTTCACTAAAATATTTGAAATTTATCAAAACTGTGAACACCTCTTCAACTTGTTTTGTTATTCATTGTATATACCAAATTGATTAGTGAAAAATATATTTAAAAATTAAATTAACTAACTAAAGACACATTTAAAAATGAAAATGACTAATAAAAAATAAAGTTTGTTTTGTAATTTTAATAGAAAGATTGATAACTTATTTTGATTCGAAACCTCTTAAGTTTTTTCATAATATATAATTACATTATTATCATATATTAATTATTAAGAAAAATAAAACCAACATAAAAGATGTTGAGAGATGCAGAACCAAACGTTTTTGTTTCCATAACTTTTGTATAAAATGTTGATAAAACTTTCTTTTGAGTAAATATAATAAATGAATAAAGAAGTAAATAATATTTCTATTAGTGTATATGTATGTAATGTAATATGCATGAAAACATATACGTGGAAAATTTAGTGTATATATATGATGCTATGGAATGTAATAGTAATATGCATGAAGATATATATGTAATGTAATATTTAGTGTGTGTATATATGATGCTATGGAAAATATAGTGGGGGAACAAGCCCACAAAGACATATAGCCACTAATGAACGGGCCATTTGCATGCTCAATCTTATCTTTTGTTCAGATATGCATGTTAATGTTATAAATCCTATGTTTTTCTGGTACTGAAAGCACAGGAAACAATAGCCAATTAGTATAGTCTGTAAAAATTTAACTATTTAGTCTCATGGTGGGGACCAATATATTGATATGATGAATACTAGTTGTACATAATTTGACTCACACTTATACTATATGTCAAAGGATTCACATTCCACTATTGAAATTGAAACCTACTCATGAGAATTAACTAATAATATTGGTTATTTGGATGAGTGATATCACTTATTTTCAACATTAATGATGATTAGCTAATAGTGTTTGGGATTCCACATGGAAAGAAATTGTGTAACAGGAATGAAAACCACTCTAATCCAAAGTAGGTTACATAGAACAAAATTTGCTGATATGATATCGATCTTATCGATTCACATTTGTATATATACCAATAAAAAAAGATATGGCAGGTTAAAATTGGGTATTTTTTGAGAAAGAAAAGCAGAATAAGTAATCGCCAGGCTCTTGTATATTAATATTAATTAAGGCATGATTGGATGAATCATGTTAATTAGAAATTCCTTGTTGAGGAAGGATGATATGTCAAAGGTTAGATATAGTTAGATTTTAATTAGAATTAGTTGTGATTAGTTAGAAGTTAATAACATTAGTTACTTAGATCACTGTATGGGGTGAAGGGGAGTGTTATTAGCACTTTCTAGCATTCTCTCTAGCACATACTCTTTTATTAATTGAAATTCATGTGAGTATCATACATTAGAAGTAGATCTCTCACAAGAGTTTCACCCAATAAAAAAGTGAATGTTAAAAAAAAAAAAAATCTTAGCATTTCTCATGGGCTGAATCATATGCTCGTTATATTAATAAACACCAAAAATTTACACATGAGAGTGGATGTGTCTATTTAACTTGATATTAAATAGATAAAACATCTATGATTATGGATGCTCTAAATATCATTCATTTTAAAATGAATAGAATATATAGTTTTTTTTGTGTTAACTCTTTAGTTTTTAGGAGAAATGGACCTTAATAATCTAAAATTCAATTAGGAAATAAATAAAATAGGAAGCAAAGTTGTTCAGTCCAAAAACTAAACTCCGATTCTCCCGAACAATTCGTTATAACGAGATTTATTATTCACTTGAGTTCAACCATTATTTCTATTTTTTTCTCTAATATAAGCTCAAGCATTATCGAATAGAGATAATATGTGTAACATTTGTGCGACGTTGAGGTTTCAATGTCATGTGAGATTGACTAATTACAATGTGTCACATGTCACTGTTTATGTTAAAATATCCTTCTGAGAGAGAGAGAGAGAGAGAGAGAGAGAGAGAGAGAGAGAGAGAGAGAGAGAGAGAGAGAGAGAGAGAGAGAGAGAGAGAGAGAGAGAGAGAGAGAGAGAGACGTTACTTATCATGTTGTGGTTGACGAATATCAAAGACATTGGTAATGCAATATCACACAAGTGCTACCTTGTATTTGTGTCGGTGTTTAAATAATACTTCCTCCGGTCCTATTATTGATAAGAAAAATTTGACTTTTTAGATTTATTGATTAATTGATGTATCTTGTCTAGAATATAGACCAAATAAGTCATTTATGCAATGAATCAAAAAAATCAAATGTTTCTTATAAATAGGACCCGAGGGAGTATTTTCTTAAAAATAACCAAGCAAGATGATTGACTAAAAAAATATACTCCCTCTGTTTCATATTAAGTGACACGGTTGACTCTGTCACACATACCAATGTATATTTTTTATCTTTAATATCTTTAATTATGTATTGGAAAAAATTATGAAAATTTAATATTTTAAAAATATTCATTGAGACGAATCCAACAACATTTTATATGATATTATTTATCTTTGTATATTAGTAGGAAAAATATGGTCAAAGTTTATCAAATCAACCAATACACATTGATAAATAAGTCATCTAAAATGAGACGGAGGGCGTACAATCAAAGAAAAATGATTGCGTAAAATATGAATGGAAAAAAAATCATCGAAATTGCGGTTTCATGCACAACGTCACTTGTCAGCTCCATACCCAATAATAACTCCACACATCAGAAACTTAAAAGGACTTCTTTTTTGACTCGAACTAAAAGGACATATGGGGAGACTGAAAACAACTTGGGAGCCGGCTCCATTCTTCCAAGCAAATTTAACCTTGAATTTGTTTTTCTTGAGCTGCGTTTCATCGGCTAAAACACAAAGGGCATGATAATTTAAGTTGATAGTGTAACATGAAGGACATGACAATTTAGGTTAATACTCTTTGATTTGTAAAATTGTTTTAAGAATAGGACAGATTAGAAGTATGAGTAGGATAAAAATTGAAATTCTTGTCTCTCATTAATGTACGATGCAAATTTTTTGTTTTGAATACAACTTATCTAAATTATTAAAATTGTTCTTTTTATCCACAAAAAATCGTATAAAACCAAAAATTGTTTAGTAATATAAAAATTTGTCTTTTGTTGTTCTATATAGTATTAACTATTAACTTTTTGGCATATCAAAATCAACCTTAATATGTATGCATTATTTGGATCATAAAAGAATGTGAAATGAAAGAGAGTAAGAGGAAATATTTAGAATGAAAGAAAGTAAAAAACAAGTGAATAGAAAATAGGTCAATTTATGGTCAACAAATTAAACAACTTTTCCCTCTCAAAAAAAATTAAACAACTTTTATACTATGCATAAGATAGTTTCTATCATTAGATTAATAAATCTTATCATCAAATTAAATAAAATACGATATAACTTTTTGATCTAATGGTAAAAAAAAAAACATTTGTGCATGTTAGACAAAGCTAAGAAAATGAGATAACTTTTTTAGTTGTTCAGTAAAAGGTAAAAGAGTCTTGTTAACAAGTGTCATAATAAATATATTTAATAAAATACATTAACACCTTTATATATCTTCATGAATATATATAACATTTATTTTATATATTTTTTTATATTTTTATTTGTATATGGATAATTGATTGACACAAGTGATTGATGGTTGTTGATATTATACTAACATCCTCCGGTCACTATTATAAGCAAAATTCTACATTTTAGATTCATTCAATTAATGATGTATACAGTCTTTATTATAGACCACATACATCATTAAATGAATGAATCTAAATTATTGATTTTTGCTTATAACAGTGACCGGAGGGTGCATGCTCTTATCAGGTGAATTCACTGTGGATGTCATAGTTTTGAAATGAGAATTATATAAAGTGATGAAATTCATATGAATTTAATTCAAAAAAAGAGTGTGTGTTAAAGTGAGAGGGTTGTTAATGCTCCTCTTAACACTGTTATTACTTACTTCCTTCGTTTCATAATACTTGTCCATTTTGAAGAATAATTTTGTTTCACAATACTTGTCACTTTCAAGTTTCAATGCAAAATTAATTATTGTTTTGTCAATAATACCCTTACATATTTATTGTAGAGAGAGAAAAAATATAATGAAATAATAAATGGTTAAGGGTATTATAGAAAACACACACATAATTTCATCAAAAATAATAAAATTTATTCGGTTTCTTGGTTACTGCAATTTCTCCAAAATGGACATGTATTTTGAAACGGATGGAGTATATAAGAGTATTATACATGTTTTTGTTAATAGGGGTATTATACCAATTGATAATTTTCGCCTCTCAATCGACTTTATGAACATAACTTAGGCCCTGTTGATTTTGAGTCGGACTCTAAAATTGTGGAAGATAGTTTTTTCTCCTCTAAACCTGATGTTACCAAGTTCGTGAATATTGTGAGAAATTGTCGATCTACTTTTTCCAACTTTTATTGTAACTCAAGTGTTAAGTTTATTAGGAGACAATGAATGAGGTTGCTCATAGTTTTGTTAAAGTGACTACATCGTCAACTAAATTTCAAATATTGGTAGATGTACATATTGTATCGAACATATTCTCGTTAATTAAATGTTATAAAGTTCCTTATTTTTTATTTTGGTCTCCACTACGATTTTGATTCTTTATATATTTCACATTTGTAATGTAGTAGTTTCTCTCTAAATTTCCTATCAATTTAGCCAAAGTGACATTATTTGTTGATGTGAATTTTCTTTGAAATTAAAAACTGAAAATCCAAAAAAATGAAACTCTAATTATAGATTTCATTAGCTCTAAAATGTAGATTTTATTTTAGGGTTTTTTATTTTTAATTGTAAAGAAAAATCATGTTGGTTATGAGACTTGTGTTCTAGTCATTAATTGCAGAAACTAATCCATTCGAAATAACTGAGATCTATTTAAATGTTTGACCTCTTCCAACAAATATTTCTCCATATTCATTTGGGTCACATTATGTTGGTGAACTAAAGGTTAATAGACTTAAGTATATGCCACTTGTGTCACACTTTGTTGGTTGCTAGTCCACTGATGATATCATCTTAATTAACGTCAATTTTTGCGTTTTTTTTTTTAACAATAAAAATTCCGTGTTTTTATTTTTTTATAAAACCTTAAAAGTTTTTTTGTTTTGCTCAAACTTATTCACAACTAAATTCATTATTAGGGATATTGTGCTAGACAAATAATCAACTAGATATTAAAAGTTTTCTCTCAAAGATATTTTTGTCGTCACTGGAGTATGGAAATATCTGATACCATTATTTGAATCTTTTAAAACATACTGCATAGAAGAATAGCATATATCCCCTAAAGGAAATTAATATATTATAGTATCGATATTCTATCATCTACTTACTTATATGTATAATGTAGCGATATTATATTATACTGCGTAGAATATTTGCATTTAATTTTGATTGATCTAGAGAAAATGTACGATAGAGTGCCTTGAAAGATTTTGTCGAAAGTCCTATATAAGAAAGGAATTAGGATTGCTTATATTCAAGCTATCAATGATATTTATGAGGGGACTTCAACTAGTGTGAAGATGCATGATGGGGCTACTGACGATTTTCACATAGCAACTAGATTTCACCAAGAATCAACCTTAAGCTCATCAAAGAGTTAGCACCAAGGTGTAAGTTTTTTGCAAATGATGTAGTCATGCTTGTAGAGTCGATGGAGAAATTGAATGCGAGGTTGGCGACTTGAAGACGAGCCTTACAATTGTATGACTTCCACCGAAGTGGAAGTAAGACATATTATATGGAGGTGTAGTAGTTCTACCTCATATGTGAAAGTTGAAGATCATATCATAACACAAGTCACATAATTTAGATTTCTTGGTTCCACGGTATAAAACAACAGAGAGATAGAGGAAGATGTGAATCATTGAATTCAATTTGGATGGTTGAAACATTTCATAGTGTTTTTATAATAAAAAATAATAAATGTTAACATGTGTCTTAAAACATATAAAATGTACATGTTAAAGATTTTTTTATAAAAAATTCTTAATAGTTCTCTTAGACCAACTCTAAGGGGAAAGTCTCAGATTTTGAAGAGTTGGTACCTATTAGATACTCATTGGGGAGCATTTTTTTTTTTTGGTCTTATAAGAGTTAAGGTCTCGCTTAAGACATCATCATTCTTAAGTGGGACCCACACTTTTCTAATATTAAAAAAATGAAATGTAATTATATACAGTTATTGATAGTTGATTAGTGGATCTTACTTAAAAAATTTGTGTGAGATGTTGCGTTGGTGAGATTGAGTGTTTATTAGATATTATACTACTATTAAAAAATTATAAATGATTGATTTGTACACGTGATACCCTTTTAAGTACCAAAAAATAGATGTCTTCGTTGTGGATGCTCTTAAAACATAAGTTAACAAAATTCAATTATTCCTTCAACAACAAAAAAATCTTTGATAAATTCCTCGTCAATCTGAACCTAATTTAAACTAGGTTGTAGACCTTACCAAACCTATTTTCAACTCAACTTATATTTGATTCCTTACCCTGAGCGGTCAAACCATTGAAATTGATGCTCCAGATCACTGGTTAACATTATATATATATGGTTTTGCTAGAAGCCACCTATGAAGGTGTTTTTTAGCAATTCACACCTCAATGTGTGATTTTCACTTTTTAGTTATAACTTTGCTAAAAGACACCTTCATAATTATATATATATATATATATATATATATATATATATATATATATATATATATATATATAGGGTTATGTTACAAGACACCTTCATAAAAAGTAGTGTGGTGTCTTTTATCAAGTCACACCTCAAGGTGTGATTTTCACTTTTTTAGTTATAACTTTGATAAAAGACACCTTCATAAAAAGTAGTTGGTGTCTTTTAACAAATGTTCATAGAGTAACTTGATAAAAGACACCTTCACAAAAGGTGTCTTCTATCATAACCCATATATATATATATGGGGTTTGCTAGGATACACCCACTAGTTTTTATTAAGGTGTGTTTTAGCAAAGATATAACTATAAAGTTGTTAAATACACCTTAAGGTGAATGTTGCTAAAACACACCTTCTAAAAAATAAGTGGGTGTATGTTAGCAACTCCTATAGGCATTTGCTATGATACACCCACTTATTTTTTAGAAGGTGTGTTTTAGCAAGTTATAACTAAAAAGTAGTTAAATACACCTTAAGGTGTAGCTTGCTAAAACACTCCCATATAAAAACTAGTGGGTGTGTTCTAGCAAATCCCTATATATATATATATATATATATATATATATATATATATATATATATATATATATATATATATATATATGGGTTATGATAGAAGACACCTTTTGTGAAGGTGTCTTTTATCAAGTTACTCTATGAGCATTTGTTAAAAGACACCAACTACTTTTTATGAAGGTGTCTTTTATCAAAGTTATAACTAAAAAAGTGAAAATCACACCTTGAGGTGTGACTTGATAAAAGACACCACACTACTTTTTATGAAGGTGTCTTGTAACATAACCCTATATATATATATATATATATATATATATATATATATATATATATATATATATATATATATATATCATGTCAAATATTCTGCTTTTTGGTATAAGCATGCGAAAGAGATATGATTCGCACTTAAAATGGATATATCTCGTTTGTGCGTATACAATATGTAAACCTAATTTTGGATATGAATATTTAGTAATTACAGTGGTTAAAAACTAGTAAAGAATAATTTAGGAAGGGGGTGTGGTTGGGGAATAATGTCAGTTTGGTTACTGAGGGACAAAAGCTGATCTGGGGTCATTGCCTAGAATCACTTTCTCTCTTTGCTTCTAAGGCATGCCATGTCCATTGTCCCAAATCTAAACACAGCTAGAATCCGTGTCATCATGATCAGGGGTATTCACGGTATTGAAATCATGGTATTATTTATTTTACCATGTCCTGCAGATATTAAAAAATGTCTTATTAACGAGTGTCTCGGTTACTCTTTAAAAATTCTAAATTTAAAAAATATTTTTAAAAAAGTTAAATATTACAAATTTCAATGTATTTATTGTACATATTTTTATAAAAATTTACTATTAAAAATGTTTAAAGAATACCCAATTGTTAACATTTCTCTTAAAAAAACAAAGGTAAAGTTAAAATAATAAATTACTATCATATAATCCTGACGTGAAAGGATACGTACACAGTAGTATATGGAGTCAGACTGATGGATGCATTCTAAATGCTCATAGTGATGGTTTTTCCTTGTAGACACAAAAGGAAATTGATAGTTACATGATATAAAAATTAGACTTAAATGTGTGTTTAGTCCCTGCACTTTCGTCCAGTTTTGGCATTGATCCCTGCGCTTTTTTTTGTTTGGCATTGGTCTCTGTACTTTGTAAAACTTTTGGCTTTAGTCCTTCCGCTAACTTTCCGTTAAAAAAAAAAACACAAAACTAACGGTGTGCCACGTGGGCCAATCATGACACGCCACGTGGCACACTAAAAGACAAAATTTTAATTAATAAATGAAAATAATTAATTTTAATTAGTATTTTAATAAATTGATTTATTAAAATAAGAAGATGAGAAAAGAAAAAAGAAGAAAACACGGGAGAAGAGAAAGAGGGAAACATTCTCAATGTCGACGGGAGCTGTCTTGGAAATCCTCAAAGATCCGGTTTTGGTGGCCTCCTTAGAAACCACATTGGTGGCTTTATCTCTGGCTTCTCAGGATACATTGCTAACTCTGATGATATTCTTCTTGCTGAGCTTTCCGCCATTTTCAATGGTTTACACATGGTTAGAGCTTTGGGTATTACTGATTTTGTGTGCTATTCAGACTCCCTCCATTCTGTTAGTCTCATAAATGGGTCTCCCTTGAAGTTTCATATCTATGCCACCCTTATTCAAGATATCAAAGACCTGCTCAACCTCAGCAATACTTCTGTTTTACACACTCTTCGTGAAGGGAATTATTGTGCTGATTTTCTTGCTAAGTTAGGAGTTGCTTCAGATTCTGTGTTGACTACTTATGTTTCACCTCCGGAAGGGTTGTTACCGCTCATTAGGAATGATGCTTGGGGAACCTATTTCCCCAGGGGTTAGCTAGTTTCGCCCCTTTTCTTGTTGTTTTTCTTTCCGTTTCTTTTTCTGTTCATTTTCCCTTGTAACCAAAAAAAAGAAGAGAAAGAGGGAAGAAATGGGTTTACAGTTTCAACTTCAACCCTAACCTTCTGATTTTAATTTCGACTACCATCCTGTTCTGATTCCGACCACCATCCTTTTCTTTCTCTTCGATTTTGCTCACGATTTTGGCCACCACCTTCGAGGCTTATGTAGCCAACTTACTATCTATTTTGTGCATTTTGATTTATTTTGAGATAGAAAGGCCTACGTTGCCAAGTAACTTTTGCTCGACTTGGAAAGTACAATTACATGTATTGCCAAAGTGCAATTTAATTTCCATCTAATTTGTTAATTTTTATCTATTGTCACGGTGTTAATACCATACAATTTTCATTTGCAATGTGATACAATTAAAGCTTAATTTTTTTTTTATGATTATTCTCAATAAAAATAATGAACAAAACAATAATTAAAACATAATAATTTCATTTTTAAGAAAAAAAAAAAAGTTTAGGGACTAATAGCAAAGTGCAAGGACTAATATAAAAAAATGCTGAAAGTGCAGGGACTAATGATATTTTTAAGTAAAAAAACAATGATTTTTGTCTTCTAGTGTGCCACGTGGCGTGTCATGATTGACCCACATGGCACACCGTTAGTTTTGTGTTTTTTTAACGGAAAGTTAACTGAAGGACTAAAGCCAAAAGTTTTACAAAGTGCAAGGACCAATGCCAAAAAAAAAAAAAGCGTAGGGACCAATGCCAAAATTGGGCGAAAGTGCAGGGGCTAAACACACATTTAAACCTAAAAATTATACTCGTTTCAAAAAAGAGTTTTTTTTATGCAATTTCGAAAAAGTTGGGAATGTAAAATCAGTATAAAAAAATAATTTTATATCGACATCTACTTAGAATTCACATTAATATCTTTGATTCGCTTTTTAAAAAAATTATAAAATATTTCCTCAAAAAAAAATTATAAAATATTGAATTTTTATTAGATGTCTTTATCATTTGCACTTCGAAGAGTTTAATAAAAATGAACTGCTGGTATAAAATAATTTTATAGGAACATCCAATAAAAACTTATGAGATTACACATAAACTACTTTGTTTGTAATTTAAAATTTATAAAATAAATATTAAGTAAATTCTATATTTCCACGTTGAGTTCTTTTAAAAACAAAAATTATTTTTTTGGGAATTTAATATAAAAAATAGAGCCATTGCCTATATAACTTTCTAGTGGGTTTATCATAATCGATCATATCATATCAAGTTCAATTATTAGTTGAAATTTCGGAACCTTAAAACTTTATTAATTCAAGCAAAGGCGCCACATTTCGTGAAGAACAAAAATTATTACTTCTAGATAGAAGGATAAGTGTCTGTATTTGGTAAGCACGTCTAATTTAAAATCAAACACTTTTAACCTATCATATAAATGGGGAATATGCATTGTTCATATGTACCAAAAAAAAAAATTTACTTTTCCCATCCTGCTGCCTTCTTGCGCGTCCTGCAAAATTTCCAAAAATGCCCCTAGTCCAGATTATATAATCCGGACCAGATTGTTAGAGATTTCCGGAAAACGAACTTCGGAATGCAATTGCAGGGTTCATATGAACGGTCAACAATGACCATGACACCACCGACACCCCTAAAAAACTAAAAACATTTGAAGAAAATGGAAGAAAAGAGGTGAAGTGAAGAATGAAGATATTTGTTGAAGATGGAAGCCTATTTATAGCCTAAAACAAGTCTTAGGTCATTAGTACAGTCAATGAAAACGTGTTAGTGGTTGTAACCGTCCAATACTACATTAATGACTCTCTTTCAAAAGAATCCAATGCTGAAGCTTTCCGGATTATACAATGCGGAACTTCCTTAACCCTACAAGAAGTGTCAACTTTTCCCTCGTTCACCATTATCGTATTAATCCGGAAGATATATTCCGGAAACCAAAGGTGCATTCCTGATTGTATTTTCCGGACTGCATCAGTGTCATGGCCGGTGGTCTGTACCACATGTTTTTGTCGGTGGTCAATTCAAAAAACGTGTTTTACCACGTTTTTTGACTACATTTATGACCTCCCAACCGTTTTTGACCCCATCCCTATATATAGCCTTCCAAACCCCACCATTTCTCACACCATCCTCTCTCACCCTCTCCTCCTCTTCTTCCTTCTACAACCATGGTTTTCCATCGTTGGCCTTTCATAGATAGGGGCCTCGTTGAAAACTTTCAGGGTTTGTATGAACGGTCAATGAGGATGCAACCGCGCTGCAAAGAAGCTCGGTTCATCTGGGGGTCATGTGGGTCAGTGTGGTTCTTAGCTTGGCCTGTCTGGGCGTAAGTTTGAGAACCCCTTACCTCCCTCAGGGGCATTGTTCTCTTCTTCCAGCCCTCCTCTTCCCTCCTCCTCTGGTTGCCCTCCAATAGGGAAACTACTGCTATGTCCTATCACATAGCAGTGGTTAGGCTCTTAGGAGATTAGAATTAGGCTCTTAGGAGATTAGAAATAGATTTAGAATTTTATGTAATAAGCTTAAAAAGCTTGAAAATTATTGTAATGTATTGTTCATATATTAATAAAATGAGTTGTTTTTATGTTTGTGTCTTTTTATTTATGTTTTTTAATTTATTTGCGTTTTATTTGACGAATTTTAAAGCTTGAAATTGTAAGAGTTCTGGAAGAAAACAATTCCGGATTGTAAAATCCGGATATATCTGCAAAATTCTAACAATCGATTCCGGAAAACGAAATCTGGACCAGGTGTAAAAATGGAAAAAAAAAAAATAGGGCGCGCTAGGAAAGAAATAGGGTGGGAAAAGTAAATCTAAAAAAAAAATGAGGAATGCATCTCTCAATTTTTTTTCTCGGGTTTTTCTCGTAATTTTTACATCTCAACTCTTAAATAATTTTTTTTTCCCTTTTTTCAAATTTCAATGCTATTCTCCATTCATATTTCAAAGATCTAGATCACCACATTATTTCTTTAAGTTTTTTTATCCACCTAAGAGAAACCAAATCCAAATTAATGTGTTTTTTTTAATTTATAGCATGTTTGAATATGAGTTTGGGAAGCCATTCTCTCGTTCTAAAGCAAAATGGGTGTGGTTTCACAATGATTTGCAAAGTTTCCAAACAGTACACGTTTAACATTGAAAGTTAAAATTAGTTTTGTTTCCCAAACGTAATTTACAAAAGAATTAAACTATTTGGTTATTTTGAAAAAAATGGTTAAATGAGTTTTTTATTTCTTTATTTAAATGTATTGTTTTTCGTTTTTAATCTCTTCAAACAATGGCTTCTCAAATATTTTCCGTTAGAAAATTTAAATCTCCATAATTTTGACATTCTTTTAATACATTAATTTTTATTTAAATCGCCAAAAAAAGTTAGTTTTATGCATGTTTAAATTCAATGCGAGTTTCACAATATTATAATGACACTGTAATTTTGTTAAATTTTTAAAGTGTAATATTTTCAACGACCCATTGTGTTTCAAGGTGTAATACACCTTTTTTTTGGTAAAATTGATTTATAATTAATAGTAATAATAATAATTAGAAACCAACATAATTAAGAGGGGTTAGGTAATCACTCTGCATCACCTTTCCCACCTAATTTTACACATTTGCTTCTCTTCACCCTCACCATACCACCTCTATTGTCGACCTTACCCCAACTCTTTCATGATCGTTCACCCTACACAAAATTTTTAATATTGCCACACATAACTTCAAAAAAAAAAAAAATCCGAACTTGGCACGGAACACTAACCACATCAACTAGAGGATTTGAGCAAAAAGAAGTATGCCACTCGAATAAAAATATGTTATGAGTTTGTACTTGTCCTTGAGGAATTTGAGGAATTCTGAGTTATGAGTGCCTGAGAGAAACTGGACATTTGAGAATTTTGGAGGATTCAGACTTTGGGGAAACAATTTCAGGGATCTCATAATTTGGGGTTTTGGAAGAAAAGGGCTTTTGGAGCCAAAACTTGAATGCATGAGAATTTTAGGGGGCATAATGATGAAGTGAATTTCATTGTCTATACAACAAAGGAGAGTAGGGACCGATTAGATAGTATCTTAATAGTCCCAAAAGATGGGAAAAGGGTAAGATGACCAAAAGAAAAAAAAAAAGGGTTGGTATGTTTAAATTGACTGCGAGTTTCACAATGTTGCTAGGAGAATCTCCTTTTCTTGACTATGTTGTCTCAGAAGATATAAACGAGGTAGATTACGATGCATAAGTTAGAGGATTCGCCAAAATGAAACTCGAGTATTACACGTATGAGAATTTTATTGACTGGTATATAGAAGAGGTTTAACTATTACCATCGTCGTCACATGCGTCATTGACTATATTTTACTTGTTTTGTTGGACGACATTCTACATTTTGGGTTTTCCAAAATAAATTATATAATTGAACTAATTTTTTAGAAAATCTTTTTACTATGCCACGTGGCATAGAATAACTGAGCCACGTGCACATTGTTACTTTTCCTTTCTGTTTTTAAACTGATGTTAGGGACGTGAATTTGTTTCTTTTTTAAACGATAGATACAAAAACCCAAGAAAAAGATTGTAGAGATCAAATAAAAAGTGTTGTTATTGCGAAAACTCATAACATATTCAAGTTAAGATATCCTTTTTTAATGTAGACTTTCGTGTTCGTCTGTTCACTCTTTTTCTAGTGTATTTCATTGCGTGTGTATGTCTCTCTCTCTCTCTCTCTCTCTCTCTCTATATATATATATATATATATATATTCATTTAATTAATTTGTTTACTACCTCTATTATTTAAAATTATTTAAATTTGACTTTCAAATTAAGTTTAAATATTTTAAAATTTGGAAGAAAAAAAATCAACTAAAATAGATAGTTAGTTTTCAAATTCCTTGTAATTATGATGTAGACTTTAATTTAAATTTAGATTAAAAAAGAGTTTAGCTGATAATGGTAAAGTATGAATAATGAAAAAACTATCATAAAATCTCATATTTTTATAGTTTCAACACCTCCTAATAAGTAACAGCTAAACTTATTAATTAATTATTTGAGAAGTCAAAATTGATTCTAAAGTTGTAAAATTTGGTTTTGATATGTGTAAATAGAATTTATTTTGCTTAATCTTCACTTTTGTTTATGACTTTCTTTTCTTATAATTCATATTTTTTGGTGTATTGTTTAATTAGCAGCGGAGTGCTGATATATCTTTGCTAAGCGATATACTTAATGAGCCTAGCCCTATCAGTTTAAGTCTCACGAAGAGCCCTTCATTTTTAGATTAGATACAAACAAAGTTTTTTCGAAGGAATTCAGTTAGTGCAAATACCTGTAATTTATACTTTGAAATGAAAAAGAAGAGTCATGCTTCTGTCAAAAAACTACAAGCTTTAAATTTCCCAGCTACACTTTTAAAAATCGATTCATGTGAGGTTCATTCAAAATTCTACATGAGATTATGTGTTTTTAGGAAATTACTTTTCAATGAATTTAACTTATGTTGATGTTATCTTTATTGCAGTACGAATCAAAATATGAAGGTGACTTAATGGGAAAATGTTATTTTGCCTCCAAAAATACTTCCATGGTTTTCAACATGTGCAACACACGTGCAATTATTAACGGGTAATTGTCCGGTGTTCAATGATTTATCGATGATATTCTGTGCATTGCAGGTTGCAAGACAACCTCTTTTCTTTAGGGAGACTAATCCTCAACATAGAAAGTACACACTGTAGCAATAAATCTTAGATTTTACCGGTGGACATGCCAGCACAGATAGGTATATTCTTTTTACAGTTGCCACCGATATGTTGATGCGTGCTTAGATTTTATTCATTCATATAGACTTAAAAGTACAATGGTTTTGTTGGTTTGTCATAAACTAAGTAGGAGAATCAACATCTAACACCTTTAAAAATATTAAAGACTGGTTTCCAAACGGGACATGAAGAGAATGCTCTCTTGTAAGAGCAATATAACTTGTCGTTTATAGTATTTTGGGGCTTTTGATGACTCCTTTATGTACGTAAGCATTTTTTTTAATGGCAATATATATATATATATATAATAGAGGAAACAATGTCCAATATACACCTGAAGGCCATCTGAAGATGCCCAAAAATCAAAAACAAACAGCCCGAGAAAAAAAACACACACGGGAAGACACCACCAGAAGCCCCTAAGAACAAAAGATCTAAAAACAACAGCAAGAAGAGGCCGCCCAAAGGAGACCGCCAAAACCTGCAGCACCAATAAAAGCTAAGGGACCAGGACGGGAAAGGATGAGGCAATGAACCCCCCCAACCCCCCCCCCCCCCCCCCCCCCCAGGACCACCACCACAAAAACTCTACCGCTGCTAACAAAGGATGGACTGCACCTCCCACTCATGATAAGTGCAGGAACTAGCAGGGCACTTAGCCAGGAACCACTTCCAAGCTAGGAGTTTAACCCTATCCACCACAGGCTCCTCACGAAGCACGCCCCCAGAAAACAAAAGGTCATTCCGGGACGTCCAGATGGTCCAAATAACACCATGCCAAACCAGAAGCAAACCTAGCCTCACACTCGTCGCCCCTCCTAAATCTATAAAGGACAGAAACTGCTGGGCAAGACCTAGCGGGGGCACAAACTCCCAGCCTAACCATCTAGACACCTGATACCACACCGGAAGAATAACGGGACACCACAGGAATAGATAGTACATAAGAATTTGTTCATTATATTATTAAAATAACACTTAAACACATTATTCACATTCTTTTAGTATCTATTTGACAAACACATTATTCACATTATTTTAGTTTTTAGCATTTATTTGACAATACCAATGATCAAATTGATAGATAAGATAAATAATAGAGTGATCGATTTGATAGTCTGTGACTTAATTTGTTAGGAAACATGACATCCATGGAAGGAATGAGAGAAATAGATCAAAATTCTTTGTATTGATGGAAAATGAATATTACAAAATGAGAAAGTTATCCCACTAATGGGGTTATTACAAGTATATATACTACTACAAACTAGTATCTCTAATAGTCCCCCTCAAGTTGGAAGGTGTTCAAAACACTTCCAACTTGAAATGAGAAAATACAAGGAAAGATGTCGGGAACACATCGGCTAAAGAAAACATAGTCATCAAACAAGTGTTTATCCAACAAGAAGCAACCACAACTCAAGGTTGAACCAATTGAAGGAAGAAGCATCAAAGCAACGCTTAACCACCATCCGGTAGAAGCAATCATCAACAAAGCCAATTAAGGCACAACGCTTAACCATAAAGAGTTCTCAATAACTCAAGACAGAAGCACAAGAAGAAGATGAAAACGACGCTTAACCATTCATGACGGAAGCATATCAACATGTCTTAACCATCATGAACAGAAGCACAAGACAAGAAATGCAAGGATATTCAAAATCAATGATGACATCCAAAGAAGTGCAAGGAAGGGCCAAAGTCTACAATGGAAGGAGGTCACATGTTGAACAAACTTCACACCAAAGGTACCATAAAGCAACAAGACCAAGGTTCCAAAGATAAAAAAGTGATGCCCTCCAATGCCGAGCCAAGACAAGAAAAACCAAAAGTAAGCCAATAGAGATGCATAGCCATGTGATGTGTCTTCAAACCATAGAAAACAAATCCATGTTGATGCATTCAAAACCATAGGCCAAAACCAATGCTTCCAATAATGAAGCTAAAACAAATCCAAAAAATAGTCCTCAAATTGTCACAATAGTAGACAAACCAGAAGCAAAACAATGGGCCAAACAGAAGCTTCAAAAATCAAACCACTCTAAATTAAGAAGGCTGGTAACAAGTGCTAACTAAGGCATGGTAGCAACATACAAGAGATGTTCCATCAAACACCAACTCTGTGTACAACCAGGTATGGAAACCTCACCAACGATCCAGGACAGAAATACAATCATGAACTAGAGGCAAAAGAAACTTGCATAAATCAGAGCTTGAACCATAAGTCTCACCAAATACGGCAACATCAATAGTGTCAGAACAGAACTAACTATGAAATACTAGCTCTCAAATCCAATTTAACAGTCTATGTGCAATCTGCTCAACTTGAGAATTGCCAAATCAAAAATATAGATGCAGGTGTAGCTCTCATAGATCATCATATTAGCAACCAAATGGAGAAACCAATCTACCAAATAGGGATATCACAAGTCTTTGCTTGTGATAGAAAAGGAGCTGAAGCCATTACCAAAGGATTTCCTATCTTGTAACAACCATATCACAGTTCCAAAACAGAAAAATATAGTGAGAAAACCTTCATCAGTCCACAATACATGTGGCAAGGCTCTAATATCCAAAAAAAAATAATCCAACACTTCCAAAAAACTAAGGAACTGAAATGCACAAGAACAATATATAGGAAGATTGAATTTGATTTAGAAACACAAAAACTGGGTGCAATTATGCAGTCAACTGGTACAATTGATGAGTGGCTGAAGCAGTCAAGCAAAACCTTCACAAAGCATGATGAGAATAGACCAAAACCTACCAAAAAAGTACACAATTGTCCACACACCACCTTCCAAATTCTGCAACAAATGGCATATTTGGAGTAGGATTTAGGCAATCCAATGACCATAATATCTGAAATGGAATCTCATTTGAAAGCTTGAGTGACCAATTAGTATCATTCATAACTTGATTACTCATTAACATAACCCAATTCTCATCTTTTTGGCATCATACAAACTCACAATTGCAATGAGCTTGATGAATATATCCATAGACCAGAAGCATAAGTGTAACCATTTAAATCCATATTCAAAGATAACTTGTATCAAACATCTTATGGGCACTATATTGCTTCACACAGAATGAAGATATATGTAGACAATTGCAACTCAAACCAAAGAACAAATTCTTGTACATCTAAACAATCTTCAAAAAGCATATTCACCAACCTCAACAATCATAATATCTTGAGAAAAGAAGGCAATTGCAGTCCGAGAAGTGATTACCAAACACTGAACCACCAAGAGTGGAGGTTTCCTCAAACAGAAGTATATTGCACCTTCAGCAAAGCTTATAAACTTCATAGACATATCTCAAATTTGTGACTGTCACTGAAATTTGTTTCTAATCAATAAATCGAAGTAGAATCGAACGAGAATTGCAAAACATAGAGCGCAAAATGAAATCACGCGCGAGACGAACACAAACATGAATAAGGAACCAAAGATTTGGGGAAAACCGCAATAACGAGCGATTTTGAGCAAGAAAATCGAATCGAAGATGAAATTGAACAAGAAATTTCGAAACCCTAGGATTTGGGGAGAAAATGACGAGAACGAATTGCTATGAAAACGAATACAGATCGATTATGAAATTGAAGCAGAACGTGGATTCTGATCAAGAAATCATAAACAAATTTGGACATTGAAGGATGAACAACGATTATCAGAACAAAAAAATCAAAATATCAAGAAAAGGACACAGTGGAAACTGATTGAGAAAGAAAACGAGAAAAGGAAATTGAAATTGAAGATGAGAAAACTAAATTTTCTCAAGAAAATGTAGCGGAAAATCCTTCAAGGAGGATACCATATAAGCTCTGATACCATGTTAGGAAACATGACATCCATGGAAGGAATGAGAGAAATAGATCAAAGTTCTTTGTATTGATGGAAAATGAATATTACAAAATGAGAAAGTTATCCCACTAATGGGGTTATTACAAGTATATATATATTACTACAAGCTAGTATCTCTAATATAATTCATGGCCCAAATTGATTTCTAATAAATAATTCAATGATCGATTTGACAGTATAACAATTTGTAATGACTTTCATTTTTTGTAAAAGTCTAAAAAAATATTGATCAAATTCGTTCATGTAAATTGATCAAATTCGTCCATGTGCACATGGAAGCTGACTTAAAACTCTATACACGTCAACAATCAAGATTTGACAGATGGACTAAATTGATTGGCATTTATAAAACTTAAAAATATATTGACTATTTCAAAAAATGAAATTATGAAATTGATCAATCGAAAAATGAAATTATGAAATTAATCGATGTACACACAAATTTGAAGATGAAAATGCCTCTTCACTCACTTTAGTCGTGTAACAAATTTTCTTTTTGCATAGTGGATTGACCGATTAGAAAAGCGAGGGCGGGAAAAAGCAAAAGGATAGAAGTTATGTGTACAAGCAAATCCAAAATGAGCGGCGAACAGCACAGTGGGCAACAACAAGACATACAAGGTAATTTGGTGAAAGATTTGTCCTAAATCTTTCAGTTTTTAAATCCTTTCTCTCCCAAAGAGGAAAAGAAAAAGTTAAAAACAGAATAATTAATTTTTTAAGTAAAAAAAGATCGTACTGTAGTTTCCTAGGTATTACGAATTTTGGTTTTACCAGTGAGAAAAGATAACACATACAATGAGTGAGACATAAACAGAGACCACACTAACTTGTTTCATAAAAAAAATCAAACAGTTTTAAAATTGTACATACGCTAAGTACAATCGTCCTGTTCCTACAAAACATAATAAGGAATCCTCACTCGAAATTTCAGGTTTATGTCAAAAAATTTCACTAATTTATTGTACCATCTACCGTTTTGTATGAAAACCATAAACGTATTTGAAATGTTACACATAAATAAATAACATAGAGAAATGTTAACTTGTGCCCTCAATGCACAAGTTAATGATTTAAATATAGAAAAAATCTTATTGGAATGTGTGCATTGCATTTAATATTTAACTTTTTAATCATTTAAATGCACAAAATTTTAGAGAAAATTTCTTCTTTTAGGTTTTTAACATGTGCCCTAAAGGCACAAGTTAACACTACCCATAAACATGGGAACCACTTTGGTGCCATTAATGGCACCAATGTCACCATACCATTACATCTCCACCACACACACACATTCCCACACACATTCACACACATCAACGGCCAGGATTTCTCCAATAGCACCAATGGCACCTAAGCTAAGTCACTGAAGTATTTCCCATAAACATATAATTTAGTTTAGGGATAGAGAAAGAAAAGAAAAGGTAAATTAGGAGTGGGAAGAGAGAGAAAGAAACGGGCACTTTATAGTAATAATAAATCCTTGGACGCTTTCACCCTTCATTCAATGCTTTACCAAACTTCCTATCCTCTTCTCTTTCAATTTCATCCTTTGCATTCTTCTTCCACCATTCCTCTCTCAACCATATCAGTTTCACCACAAAAACTTTCTCTCTTTTCTCATCTTCCTCATCCTCACTCACAGGTATTATTACTATTCACACATGAATTATCTAATTTTTTAACAAAGTTTCTATTTTTGTTAACATTTATACTTGTTTTTGTTTTGTTTTGTTTTGTTAGGCTTCAAAAACGGAAATGGAGTGCGTTGAAACAGCGTTGAAAACCAGTTTAAGGAAAGACATAACTCCTCAAACATTTGTTGATGAAATTTCAGTCCTCAATGCACAAAATGGAACAACTTCTGATGATTTTTTCGTTGACGACCTTCTTGACTTCTCTCACGTTGAAGAACAACACCAAGAAGAAGAACAAGAACACTCTCCTTGTCTCTCCCTCAAAGAAAACCATGAAACTTCAAACCCTAACACCACTCTCTCTCTCAAAGAAGATTATTCTTCTCTACCCACCAACGAACTCAACGTTCCGGTAACAAATTTTTTATTTTTATTTTTTAATTTCCGACAATATTTATTATAAACCTTAAAAAAATCGAAACTATGTTTTTTATGTTGTTCTTGTTTAAAAAAAATGTTTTTTGTGTTGGGTTTTGAAGAAAGTTTCAATTTTTATTGTACAGAGTGATGATGTAGCGGATTTGGAATGGCTTTCACATTTCGTTGAAGATACTGATTCCTTCTCTGGAATGGCTTTAACAACAACAACGGAGAAAAACCCTAAAAGCCTTGTTGTGTTTGAAGAACCCAAGCCGAAACAAGAAAACCCGGTTTTTACTACTTTCAAAACACCGGTTCAAACCAAAGCTAGAAGCAAAAGAGCCAGAACCGGAGTTAGGGTTTGGCCATTCGGGTCAACCGATTCTTCTTCAAGCTCAACCACCACCACAACTTCATCTTCAACCTCTTCATCTCCAACTAGTCCCTTACTGATTTACACCAACATGCTTCAAAGTTTTGACTCGGTTAAGGTAAAGAAACCGAAGAAAATACCTTCTTCTAACGGGTCGGGTCAAGGTGGTGCGCTGGTTATGGCGGCGCCACCGCGACGGTGCAGTCATTGTGGTGTAACAAAGACTCCTCAGTGGAGAAGTGGACCCCTTGGAGCAAAAACACTTTGCAATGCATGTGGGGTCCGTTTCAAATCGGGTCGGTTGTTGCCCGAGTATCGACCCGCTTGTAGCCCTACATTTTCAAGTGAATTGCACTCAAACCACCACCGGAAAGTGCTTGAAATGCGGCGGAAGAAGGAGGTTGTTGGTGGTGTTGAAATTGAAGTTGAAACTGGTTTGTCCCGTTCTCCGGTTGTTCCTAGTTTTTGATTAATTATTATTTAATTAATTAAATTTATGAAGAAAAAAAGAGGTTTAAGAAAAAAATTAGATAGAAATGGTAGTGCAGATTTTAGACCCGGTTCAATGGGACCCGAGTTAGTGTACACATTTTTTTCTTCCTTGTATTGAGTGCGGTAGGTTAGGTTAATTAGGCTTTTGTAACTGTTTAGGAGACTTTAATTTCATATATGCATTATGCTTATGCTTATGCTTATGCTTATGCAAGTCCTTTTTTAGTATTTTTTTTTTTTTTTTGTTATAAAGTTTTTTGAATTTGGAAATTGTTTACGTTTGAAATATAAATGAGGTGATGGTGGGTGTTAGTGGTTTTCAATTTCAATTCAAAAAAATGAAACTGTTAATGGCTTTGTTTTGTGGGTGGGTCGTTGAAAGGCATGAATATCATGAACAAAACAACACAAAGAGAAGTGTTGTTAAACTAAACGGCTTCTTTGTTGTGTCTTAAGATGGAAGAAAAAGTAAAGTACTTTGGGAAATTGAAGCATTTGGAAGCTTCACTAAATAGATGATGTGATTGAAATCGAACGGTCCACAAACTTGATAATCTTAAACTTGGTTTGAACTTTATGCAACACTTGATTTTGGACTGACATACATTCATGGGTACCACCATATTCATAGGTGTCAAGCATGTCTCGTGTTTTTTCTTCATACTATTGACTGTTGTTTTCACTTGGCTTTTTCCTTTCAACACAAAGGACATTCTCTACCAAACAAATCAGAGGATTGCAAATTGGAATCTCCGTAATTTTTAATAATTAATATTCGTCCAAATAGTTTTTTAGGTTATATATGTGGAGATTATAATAGAAAAATGTTATATATGTGGTAAGTTTAATTATTGGCGGGCATGGAGAGAAAACTATAGTACATAGCAAAAGAACACATTCAAAAACTGAACTCACACGGCAATGCTATCGATGCTACCAAACACAAGAAGCTATTATTCACAACATCGACTTTTCTTTTTCACCAAGCTTAGCAAAAGGACACAACATTCAAATTTATTTTGACAATTGAACACTCAAACAGCTAGTAGTACAATTGTTTGGAACACAGTACACGTGCATTGCTACAACAAGATATTTTAGCATTTCATTTCATGTAGTTGCATCATGCATATATATGGGATATGGTTGAACTTGTTTTCCATTCAAATGATTTTTGAGAAATTATTCAAATGAGTAACAATGACGCTCCACATGTTCTATTGGAAGATTTTGAAAATAAAAACATATGATATTTTTTATTTAAAAGTCCTAACGCAATGTTAAATAATTGATGACTGGTTCATGAAGTAACATAAGAATCTTTATGTAACCGATGAGGTATATAAAATGTGTGGAGGGTTGTACATTGTTTTCGAACTTACTCCGTTGTGTTTAACTTGAGGAGGACCGGTTTATTTGGATTGATATCTATATTTGTTAGGTTTGCTTTATTAGGTGATCTTTCAAATATTAATATTCAATGCAACGAACCGTTTGGTTATGGTGAATAAAGCTCTCACCTGACATTTTCATTCATACCTTTATGAGAGTGATGCCACCTCCTAGGATCAGTACTCCCTCCGTCCCGGTTTAATTGACCTACTTTGGTTTTTCACACAGATTAAGAAAAGTGTATAAATAAAGGAGAAAGTGGAATATATTGTATTGGGAATGATAAAAGTAATATTATTTAGTGTTATATTGTATTGGGAATGATGAAAGTTGTATTGAAAATTGAAATGAGTCAGTTATTTTGGGACACTTTTTTTTAGAAAATGGGTCAGTTATTCCGGGACGGAGGGAGTATAATTTATTAGGGTAGACGTGAAGCTCACACAATACAATTCAACTTTATTTTTTAATAATCATGTTACTAACTTTCTCAGTAACTAATTTCTGACTGAAATTTTAACCATATTTAATAGAGTCTCATCTCACATTTTTTAATTCATACGGCTTGAATTTGAGACAACGTTTACAAGTTTAGTTACACCTAATTTGAATTTGAGCTAAATTAAAATACTCTATCCGGTCCTATTTACAAGAAACAATTAATTTTTTAGATACATTAAATAATTTATGTATTTGGTTTAGGTTCTTGACTAGATACATGCATTATTCAATATATCTAAAAAGTCAACTTTCTCTTGTAAATAGGACCGGAGGGAGTAATAAAAATAAATTCGGTTTAATAATAAATATGTAATATATAACATATAAATAGATAAAGTTGATGCATGAGCAAATAAAACAAACAATACTTTTGAATCTAAGATCGAGTTAAACACGATGGGTTGTACATTGTTTTCGAACTTACTCCATTGTGTTTAACTTTCCGGTTTACTTTCTTTCCTTCTTCAAGGCTCCCACATGTATAATTTCTTCTATCGAATCTTTATTTAAAAAGTTTTTTTGGGGGATGTGAGGATTATAAAAAAAATTGCATGGGTTGATTGAGATTCTGTTTGTTTACCGAAGGAGGAGGGAGGTTTAAGTGTCAGAAGGTTAAGAGAATTTAATATTGCTTTGCTAGGGAAGTGGTGTTGGCGTATGTTGGTTGATAAGAATGGTTTATGGTACAGGGTCTTAAAAGCTAGGTACGGGGAGGAGGGTGGGAGGTTGAAGGATGGGGGTAGGGAGAGTTCGGTGTGGTGGCGGATGATGACTGGCATTCGTCAGGGTGTCGGTTTAGGTGTAGGGGACTGGTTTGGGGATAATGTGCGTAGGGTGGTTGGCGGTGGTGATAGGACATTTTTTTTGGACTGATAATTGGGTGGGAGGAGTGCCCTTAAGGGTGCAATTCCCTTGATTATTTGATTTAGTCGTTGACAAGTGGGTGACGGTGAAGGAGATGGAGGGTAGAGGTTAGATGGACGGGGGCGGTGCCTGGGAGTGGAGGAGGCGCCTTTTGGCTTGGGAGGAGGAGTCTGTTACAGATTGTTCTTTCTTACTGCATGATATTGTTTTGCAGGACCGTGTTCCCGACAGATGGCGGTGGCTACTTGATACCGTTGCCGGTTACTCCGTAAAGGGGACATATCAGTACATTACAACAGCTGATAATTCTCTAGAACGAGGTAGGTTCGACGCTGTGTGGCAAAGGCAAGTTCCTCACAAGGTCTCTGTGTTTACGTGGAGGCTTCTTCGTGATCGACTTCCAACTCAAGATAACCTTCTACGTAGGGGAATTATTCATCAGGAAGGCACTTCTTGTATTGGGGGGGTGCGGTTCTCCTGAGACAGCGGCGCATCTCATTCTCCAATGTGACGTCTTCGGTTCTGTGTGGCACTATGTTTATCGGTGGGTAGGCATTTCTTTTATTTCTCCAGCGACAGTTGGTGATCACTTTCAGCATTTTGGTCAGTTGGCAGGTTTATCGAGATCTTTTCATTCTTTCCTAATAGTAATATGGCATGCTTGTGTCTGGGTTATATGGAAGGAGAGAAACAGCAAGATTTTTCAGCATAAGATGATGACTTCGGATCGTTTAGCAGAAAGGGTCAAGATTATGTCTTTTAATTGGTTTAAGGCAAATATGCTCAGCTTTGCCTTCAGTTATAACGACTGCGGACAACATCCTTTATTATGCATGGGTGTGCTGATGTAGTTTTTAGTCTATTTTCTTCTGTTATTCGTATTAGCTTGTGAATTTCGATTGTACTAAACTTTGTTTGTGATGAGTGTTCTCTTTTGCACATCTTGTGCGAGATGAACCACCTATGATAATTTAATATATTTCATTTTGGCTTGTTCAAAAAAAAAAATTAAAATTGAAAATCATAATTATTTTACGTAAGGTTGAAAATTTCATATTATTTTGTGCGCATCTTTTATTTTGTGGTGTTGGAGATGATGATATATAGTTGCTTTGGGTTGTCTAACATGTGATACTTGCACAATTCAACTATTTATTTTCTGCTTAAGAAAAACCAGAGGTGGAGCGGAGGAGTATTTTTATGACAAATTTTTTATGTAGTATTTGTATTCCACTATATATATTCCAAGATAAAAATCAAATACTTTAAATTTCAATACATTAAATACACATATTAAACTTACCACTTCGTTAGCATCTCCCTAATGCAAATCTGTAGTCGTTCTGCTTCCCAAGAAAGGAGGTGCATTTATCAAATTTCGTTGATACTTGCATTTATTCTATACTCTACTGAGATTTCGGTTACTGGTAAATGAAACCAATGTTCAGGTATGCTAAAAAACAAGGTGTCTTTTTGGTGGTGTCCAGGGTTTGAATATTGAACTTTGCATATATTATGCATTGTCTTTACCAACTGAATTAAATTCACGAAAAAAAAAGAGATGTCAGTATTAGATTTTTTTTCCAGGGAATTGTAGTATTAGAATTAGAATGATAAAAACAGCGAACTAAAGTTATAAAAAAGAGGAGATTGATGCAAAAAAATTGTCCATCATATAATAGTTTTACCTAGTTTGCTTGCTTAACCCTTTTTTGATAGTGCTTTACTAAACCCTTAAGAATGTTAACAAGGTGTGAATGTTAGGTGATGAAATTGTCATCAGTACGTATACATCGAGTAATAAGAGGCAAAGTTTCATGAGTTTGAGTTTCTTAGCTCCCCTACATAACCTTACGCATCCACCCAACTCTATATATGGTGATGTTAGTGTATTTAACCGTAATTGACAAGGCTTTGAGTGTAACACTAGTGCAAGAATGAAATAGCTAGTATACTTTATCAAAAAAGATAGTGTGCCCTCGTAGCGTCACAATGGAGCAACAACTATGGAAAAATTCAGATTCATCGTACTCATGATTTTTCCACGTTCATGTAGCTTAGACATCGTTGCGTTTGATCAAGATTAGATGTTTCAAATTCAACATTTTGAATAATGAAAAGATTGGCTTAATTGCCCCTTTGGTATCTTATTTATAAAACTTGCATAAATAGTCCTCCATTTTTAAACTCGAACATTTTGGTACACAATTATTACATTTATTGAAATTTTGATCTAAACCTTTATTTTTGGCCCCAAAAATAGTACTATTGACCCCCAAAAAAGGTTAATCCTCAAGATTGAGGTTATAATCACCGTTCAAGATTTCGTTCATTTAATGGACACTTCCATTTGAAGAGATAGACTCATAGAATAAACTAATATTATTTTTAAGGAGAAATTACATTCACCTCCCCTCGGTTCTTTTCAAATGATGCTAACATCTTTTCTAATTTTGAAATAGACAATAACCTCCCATAAATTTTCATCAATAGATAAATACTTCCCTTCTCTCTTACCCCGTTATTTTTACATTAAGATAGAAACAAGTGAAGTTGAAATCCCTCAGAACTAGTGAATTTTCACTCATCGAAGTTCAAATCCATTTTCTTTTATTCCCTTTTCATGTT
Source organism: Medicago sativa (assembly GCF_051527215.1). Lineage (NCBI taxonomy): Eukaryota > Viridiplantae > Streptophyta > Magnoliopsida > Fabales > Fabaceae > Medicago > Medicago sativa. The sequence continues at coordinate 11,880,882 of NC_140753.1, forward strand.
CAACAAATTCCTTAATTAAAAAATAAAAGGTAAAATTAGAATATGATGAGGTTAATTGGTTTTTTTTCCTATCCAAATCTCCGAGCTTTTTGAATACGGTGGTAAACACTCCCTAAGCATATCATGGAGATGATTTGGAGAAGGTTGGCATTTAACACAGATAGAAATGCACTAGTTCATTGAACTATAACCCCAATATTTATTCGTAATGTTTTTTGTTGGATGGGACAAGCAAACCTGTTGATTAATATTTTTCTCACTCTATCAATTTTTCATGTGTTCTATTTTTTTTCTTCAAAATTATTCTTTGTTTGGATTTTATATCTGAAATTAGCTTTGCCCGGATTTTTAAAGAGATCGTGGTTTATATTATTTTGATAACATAAATATAAATGACAAAAATATAAAATAAATGCAAATATAAACAAAATTTAAAGGATCCTTCAAAAAAAATAATAAACAAAATTTAAAGGACAAAATGATACAAATAAAATCTCGTTTTATTAATTAATCAATACATTTACAACAAAATAAAGCTTGAGCTTAAAGCTTATTACATAAAATATTAAACCTAACGCTAATATATTAAAAACTTAAAGCTAAACCGGTGATGCAAGCTGATGGAGAGGAGAGTATGATGGGAGGGAGAAGGAGAAAAAGATGGTGGGGGTGGGGTTGGTAAGGTTTATTTCCTCTCTAAGGCGAAAGAGACCTTGATGGTCAACCTTGCACCCAAACAAACCGCGCTTCTTTGCAGCGTGTCACCATTCCCATTGACCGATCATACAATCCCTGAATTTTCAAAGTAGCTTTTTTTTTTTTTATGAAAGACAAACGATGAAAACACATTGTTGTAGAATGAAGAGTAGAAGAGAGTGTGAGATGAGATGATGGTGTCAGAAATTGTGAAGGTTTGAAGAATATTTATAGGTGAAATTGGTGAGAATTGTGTTGCATAGCGTGTAACGACTCTTAATTAAGGGTCAAAAGACGTGTTCAAAGGGTTTTACCGGCCATTAAAGCTGGTTAAACCCTTTACAAAACGTGTTTACTGAGTTACTCTTGGCGTTCAAAACTCTGACATGTTTCGTATTATATAATACTAACATTATCAAAGATTTTCAGATTATATAATAAAAAATGCTTCAATAATGGGTGAAAATGAGTCAAACTTCGTACTTTGTAGAATGAAGGATATTTCAGAAAAAATTATGTAAATGATTCTTTTGAGTGGTCCACATTGCACTGATAATTTATATGGTCCATGACGCCTAGAAACCTCTATAAATAAGTGTGCATGTTTTCATTAGCAATAAACCACGCAGAAAACCATGAAAATTTGTGTCATTGATATGAACACTGAGCTAACTGTAGTTTACTACAACGAGGGTAAACCACTCCATCTGTTCATGATTCACACTAATGTCACCCTCCACGGGTTGAAGGATCATCTAAATCAAATCAACCATCAACGCAATCACAGAGAAACGAGGAGGGCGGATGATGTTGAGTATCGACGTCCATCTACCAACCCAATCGGGAGTGTGCCGTTCTGTCGGATGAAGCTCATGAACGACGACGACGTGGGAACCATGTTCTCGATATTTGTTCAGTACAGTTCTAAGGGACGATCGAGTTGGACATTTTGTTGGTATGGTTTATTGAACAAATTCAGAAAAGTTTGATCCGACCTAGGAAATACGAAGAGATTAGGGTTCAACTAGGCGCACCAGACAAATACATTAGTTTAGTTGATTCGTGATTTGTCATGTTTTATTTTGTTGCGCATTTTATGTTATTGAATTATGTTGTTTTATTTTGTTTTTTTCTCTTCTTCGCACAAAATTATTTTTGTCTACACCGAAGGAACACATTGACAAAATATGAAAAGAAAAGTTTTCCGAAGATCTTCATCATGCTGTCAAATATCTGTCCGCTGAACTTTACGTTAAAGATGTTCATTTAAACACACAAATATATAGAAAATATAGATCTTTATCATGCTGTCAAATATCTCTATGCTGAACTTTACGCTAAAGATGTTCATTTAAACACATAAATATATAGAAAATATAGATCCTTATCATGTTGTCAAATATGTCAAGATATATAGGGTGCAAGTCAGGTTTGGACTATACAATCTGAACCGGTTACACACATATTTTTTTTGTGGTCCACATCGTACCGACAATTTCTGTGGTCCACGGCGCACAAAAACTACTGTAAATAAGCGTGCTTGGTTCATTTGCTGTAAAACACAACAAAAAACCTCCCAAAAGATATGAACACCAAGAGGTTGCTATGAGCTAGATCCTGCTACCTTGACAATATACCTATGTCAGTTGGTAAGGCACCAAGACCTAACTCAAAATAATCCCGTTGAAACAGTTTCCCTTTCATCATTATGTTACAAATTTGATTCGGAAAAGGTTCGTATGAACTTGATCCAGTTGGCCCGCCGATCGAAATATGTCAGTTGGCAGGCCAGCTGGATCAAATACAAAAACACCTCTTCGATCACCTTCCCAGAAGATCCATCACTTACGTTAGTTTTTTTAATAGTGTTTACGATGTCCTGGTCATTGTTGACCATTCATAGAATCCCTACAATTGCTTTGCAGTTTATGCGGGGATTCTACGACGGTCAGCAGACACCATTGGCTTTAAATACAACACATAATAAGGAGATTCATTTAATTTCAGATTTTAGAATCTGAAAATACCTAGCAATCTTGTTCGGATTTGATAATCCGAACAGAGAGTATTTTTAGAAATTTTATAGGGCGCGCGAGAATGGTATAGGGTGAGAAAAGTAAATCCCATATTTCATATTTTGTACTTTGGTAAGATCTGCTATGATTTCTTGCTTGGGCCAACTATGGTTATCAACCCGTTTGTGTTTGTTTTAGTTGGGCTTTACTCATTTTACATAGAAAATTGCTTTTTTGACATTGATTACTTCCTATTGACACAAGTAAATGATCAAATTACCTCCAGCGGTAGTTAACTGACTATGGCATATGCGTCGGCAGTTAACTGCCGCTGGCTCCTCCAGAGGCAGTTAACTACCTCTGGCTTTGCTGCTTTTTATTATGATTTTACGCGTTTCGGTCGAAAAACCAAAATAAATTGAAACTTATTCAGAAATCTATGAAACTTTACAGACACCTCTATAAAAATACATATAGTTGATGTGAAAAGTTTCGTAACATTCCGAATAAGTCTCGATTTTTTTTATTTTTTCGACCGAAACATGCAAAATCACATTTGAAAAAATAAAAAAATCGACACTTATTCAGGATGTTACGAAACTTTTCACATCATCTATATGTATTTTTATAGAGGTGTCTCTAAAGTTTCGCAGCATTTCGACTAAGTCTCGATTTATTTTGATTTTTCGACCGAACCATATGCAAAATCGCAATTTTTTTCAAGTGCGAGTCCGAAAAAGTGTCCTAGAGGTTGAACTTTTTCAAGCTTTTTTGCACTCATGTTTAGAACAAAAAATAACATCTCCCACAAAAAATTTAAATTTTTCGACAAGGGACGGATTAAATATGAATTTTTAACGCGCCTAAAATTTAAGACACGAAAACATCAAAACATCAACCTAAAAATTGAATTTTGAGCTGTTTTTTTGCAGACACCTCTATAAAAATACATATAGAGGATCTGCAAATTTTCTTAGTATTTCGAGTAATCCTCAATTTATTTTGAATTTTTTACTGAAGCACGTAAAATTGCAATATTTTTCCAATTGCGCGTCCAGAAAAGTTATATAGAGGTTGAATTTTTTCATTATTTTTTGTACACATATTAAAAACATAAAAAAAACATTTCCCGCAAAAAATTATAATTTTTCGACAACGGATGGATTAAATATGAATTTTTAATCTGTGTGACCAAATAAGCACTTCCACACATCAACAAAAATGACACCAAAATATGACATGGGTGAAAATTCCTAAAAGAATGAAATTGGGAGACAAAAAAATTAGGATTTAAAATGGGGAGACCAAAGTTTTTTTTTTTGGGGGTGAAAGTTATGAAAATAAAGAGTAGCGTCAACCAAAATGAGTGTAACACCATAATATTACACATCTTGATTGTAAATCATTTGTAATATAACAATGTTAACCCAACAATAGTAACAAAGATGGACTTTGTAACTCTATTGGTTAAAGCCACCTCAAAGTTGTTGGTGATTTCCAAAATAATGGAATCACTTTAGAACCAAAAGTTGTAACTCTTCATGGGAGTCATTCATATACATTGGAACCTTTGGCAAAGGGATGCTTAATGAACATTTGCATTCATTCAAATGTATATGATTATAACATTTGGCAAAGGGGTGCTTAATGAACCTTTGCATTGATTCAAGTGTATATGATTATAACCTTTGACAAAGGGATGTTTAATGAACCATAACATTGTTTCAAATCAAAGGGGTGTTTTCTCTCATATGAAAGGTCATATAATGCATTATAAATGCTTGACATTTGGACATTAGTTTGATACAAGAAAAGAACAACAACACACAACTTTGGACATAATTTTGTTGCATTAACAACATAGTTCTCCCTCATTCTCTTACTCTAAATCATCCATCAATTCTTTAATGCATGAGTGAATTGCTGGAACCATAAATTTGTAAAATACTGTTAGGAGATACGCTTGGTGTGGTTGTGCAATACACGTCAAGGAACTCATAGTATCCTGAAGGGGATTCGCCGGTCATTCCTTATTGCATCCAATATACAGTTATTGGTGGGGGCGAATCGAACCTAAAGGTTAGTATGACAACCCCATACGCTTTGAGTTTGCATGCATAACCATTAATCTTTTCAGGTTTCAAGTACATCAGCATCTTCCCAACAATCAAGATATACAACAAATCTTTGAAATTTATGTGCACACTTCATCATAGTCATCTTCATCATCTTCTTGGTCAAGTTATTGCAGCAGACCCCCAACACAAGTTCCAACAATCTTTAGGTTCGATTTATGATTTACTTGTGATTAAAGGCTGCAATTTTTGGGAGAGAAGAAAGTTTACATTTTCATCCATGACTATGGTGAACGGTAAAAAAATTCCTTTTATGAACATATGTTGTGGAAATTTATGGATAAATATTTCATATGTGATGTGTTTATGTTAAATTTACATGTGGTTGTAGATAATATATGCATGATAAATTTTGATATGTATGAAATTTATCGTTTGAAATCTGTTTGATGTGAATTTGAACATGAGATAATGTGCATATAAGTGATTATCTATTATGAAATATTTAGTGTTCTAAATGCATGTGTATAGTATACAAGTAAATATGAATATGTTAGATTTAACATGTGGTGACATATATATACATGATTTAGAAATTGTTCAAGTATATGAATTTTGATGAGTATAGTAATATGTTAAGAATGTTTAAACACTATTTTATTTATGAAAGTAGTGTAGATAAATTGTCAAAATATCAAGTGGTTGCTTTAATGATATTATTTACTTTGTGTAAGAAATTATTATCATTAATATTGTGTTGATATTATATGTACATGATAATATGAAAAGTAATGGTTAATTTCTTGTTTATCATGATATTAAAATAATTTGGGTATGTTTTGAATTATTGTAAGTTGATATATGTTCATGGAAGAAAGTCATAGAAAATATTAATGATTTTGGTTCATTGTTTATTCTTCTATGTCATTATTTATTGAAATTTAGTATTGAACATATTTAAACATAAACTTGAATTTAACACAATGAATTTATGATATATGTATTAGTTATATGATAACTAAAATCAAAATGTTTGTGTTATATTTAATTTTATGTGGAGTATATAACTTGCATGTTTAATCCCATTTTATGAAGTTTGGTTATGACATTCTTTTATGATCAAGTTTTATTTTGCTATGTATGTTTAATGCATTCAATGTATGATATATCTTGGCTAGATATAAAAGAAAAGTTGAAGTTGGAATTGAAATGCATGTTAAATATTTTTATAGCAAAGGTGTAATGACAAAAAAGTTTGTGTATTATTACAATATACTCAATTGACAAAAGTGTCATGGTTTGATGATAGTTGGTGAATACTATCAAGAGTATATAAGTTGATCCATAGACATAGCTATGAGAATACAAAATCTATGTGAAGAATTGAATATTCAAAGTTTATAAAAGTTAAAAGAAAATCTTGCAATTATTTGACGAAATGATTGACAAGGAATGATGTCTTTGGAAATGATGTTGAATACATTGAAGACATTATTAGGGATGTGGTACAAACCCAAATCTAATTGATCACCAATGGTGGAAACTCAACCCACACTTGAGTAGCATCAAGTCTTGGGTTCAATGGTGAAAGTACACTATTAGAGTGATTGAAGTACTTGACAATAGATACATCCCAAGGGGCAAAAGTACTTGGACCATAAGAAGAAAAAGGGTAGGATGAGGTTTTCCTCTTAATGGACATATAACATATATTTGCTGGAATGTATACTTATGGGGCATTCCCGATATAGTCTACCTATGTGAGAATGAAGTTTGGCCGCTTCACAGAGTTCAAGGGTTTGACTCTTAAATTCTCATGAAAAGGGATATATGACACAAGGCCTTCTTAATGTGTCATCTTACAAGTCTCTTTATCAATGGTACCGAGATTCTATGTGTAAGTTATGCATACTTGTTCTAATGAATAGTTGGTTCAAAGCTTGCCTACCATACTATTTGGGAATGAGCGAAAACTTAACTTACTAAGTAATGGTTCAAATCGCGAGATACCATTATCTGAAGGCATGGAATTTCCGGATTTATGTGATTTAGTATTTTGAAAATGGTGGTGGATTGTTGGTGATTTCCAAAATAATGGAATCACTTTAGAACCAAAAGTTGTAACTCTTCATGGGAGTCATTCATATACATTGGAACCTTTGGCAAAGGGATGCTTAATGAACATTTGCATTCATTCAAATGTATATGATTATAACATTCGGCAAAAGGGTGCTTAATGAACCTTTGCATTGATTCAAGTGTATATGATTATAACCTTTGACAAAGGGATGTTTAATGAACCATAACATTGTTTCAAATCAAAGGGGTGTTTTCTCTCATATGAAAGGTCATATAATGCATTATAAATGCTTGACATTTGGACATTAGTTTGATACAAGAAAAGAACAACAACACACAACTTTGGACATAATTTTGTTGCATTAACAACATAGTTCTCCCTCATTCTCTTACTCTAAATCATCCATCAATTCTTTAATGCATGAGTGAATTGCTGGAACCATAAATCTGTAAAATACTGTTAGGAGATACGCTTGGTGTGGTTGTGCAATACACGTCAAGGAACTCATAGTATCCTGAAGGGGATTCGTCGGTCATTCCTTATTGCATCCAATATACAGTTATTGGTGGGGGCAAATCGAACCTAAAGGTTAGTATGACAACCCCATACGCTTTGAGTTTGCATGCATAACCATTAATCTTTTCAGGTTTCAAGTACATCAGCATCTTCCCAACAATCAAGATATACAACAAATCTTTGAAATTTATGTGCACACTTCATCATAGTCATCTTCATCATCTTCTTGGTCAAGTTATTGCAGCAGACCCCCAACACAAGTTCCAACAAAAGTAATAGAAAAGAAAATACATTGATGGAGTTACATGCATTCAATCTCATGTTAAATTCAAAATACGACATAAAATTCGTTATCCTATAATGCTCCACAGCTACTCCTAGACACTACACTTGCATGTTCCTTTCTTGTAAAAATATGAAACAACCGCGGGGATGATATTTACATCTAATTGAGTCTCGGTAAAGGATAATTCCTTACTTGATTTGCCTTTGATTCTAAATTTCTCATTGAAAAGTGTCTACTTATACTTCTAATAATTTATCTAAGCATCTAAGTTTCTGAATATGAGAATTTTTTTAAAGATTTGAACTAAATGAATGTGAGAAAAATTTGAAGATCTGAACTAAATGATAAGTGAAAAGTTAATGGGTCGAGATATTGTATATATTTGCCACCTTGACAAGTCAGTTAACTTCATTCTATTTACAAGGACATATTCCATCCATTGTTCCACATGCTAAATTCATTTCATCCACACTAAAGATCATCAAATAACATAGAGAAGAAGAGCTTTCAATTACCAAATCAACAAATACTAAATAAATACATCTAATTCATATAATTTCAACAATTCACACTATAAATATATATAATCTCACAACATCAACACATAAAATCCATAAAAGAGTATAATCAATTCAAGTTTGGCTAATAGTACTGGTAACTAAATCATTAAATTATTTGATTACCAAACCATTCTAAAGTCTAAACTAAATAAAAACTTGAGTTTGGTTGTCTATTTATTACAAATTATTGAACTAAATCATTATCATTATAAAGTAAATAAATAAGTTTTTTATTTCAATTAATAAACGATTACAATTTGTTTAGTTTAATTATCTATTTAAAAAACTTCAAATAATATAAAGATCTATCGTAACTAAACCATTAAATCATTGATAATAAATAACTTCCAATTGTTTTAGTTCATTAAAAAAAACAGTTTTTTTCAACATTTTCAACTCAACCACATAACGGTTAGTCAACAGAGCACCTCAGCCCCATTTTTTGAAAAATGTATGGACGTACAACACCGTAATCCACACAATTGAAAAATCAATGGTATTGGGACATTTTTAACCACATGCATCAATGTTTTGAATAATTCTTGCTCTTTATTCACAAACTAGACTCTAACCCGTACCCCATTTTTTGAAAAATGTATGGACGTACAACACCGTAATCCACACAATTGAAAAATCAATGGTATTGGGACATTTTTAACCACATGCATCAATGTTTTGAATAATTCTTGCTCTTTATTCACAAACTAGACTCTAACCCGTACGATGTACGAGTTTTGTAGAGTTTCTTATATAAGCATCAAAGTGACTATATTATTAATTTTATAGTTACATTCAAAGTAATAGAAACAATGAAACTAAGTGATGTTTGAGAGTGATCGACATGCAAAATCTCAAAAAAGAAAATTATAACATTAGTTTGCATCAACAAAAATGAACATGGAATAAAAGTCATAAATTAAATTATGTGAAATTAATCAAACATGAAAATAAACACAATAAAAATGAGTGTTAGTGGCTTAAAAAAAAGGCCTTTAAGATTACATATCCATTTTAGAAGCAACTATATTTCAATAAAAATGTTAGTGGTCTAGTGGTAAAAGCTCTAAGGTGTTGTTATGGGTAGTTGGTTCAATTCCTTGCAAAACAATTTTAAAAAAAAATATATTTAGACCCACCAAAAAGGGCGGGATTAGGGTTAATTAAGGTTGATTGGAGAATATCTAACATTTATATATATATATATATATATATATATATATATATATATATATATATATTAAGATATTCGTTCCTTTATAAAAATGAAAAAGATTCGTTAGGATTTTTATAGAATTTTTCAAGCATGTGATAGTTTTTTTTTTTGTTTTTTTTAAGGAATGTGATAGTTTTTTGTTTCTTTTGTTTTTAGGGAGGTATGTGATAGTTTTATTTTCACGGGATATACCACGTAATAATTTGATTTATTTTTAATTTAGAAAAATATTGATTTACATTATGTCAACGTGTGGAAAGACGAGCATTCACATAGCCGTCTTTTCGTTTTTTTATTACGCTAACACATATAGATTATGAACGATATTTTATATAAAAAAATTTATATAGATTAAAATTATAAGCATAAATATTTATGAATTTCAAATGTAACAAAAAAAATTGTTTAAGGTATAGTTTGAATAACAAAAGTCAGCCTAAAATCCTCTATTGTTTATAAATATAGTACAAATATATCATTAATAATTGTAACAAAAAAAATATTATTAATAAGTGTACAACAACTTGTCAAAAAAAAAAGTCTACAGAAACAATAGATATATACAAACGATGACACAGCATGATATGAATAAAAAGCTTATCAGCGAGGAGAAATATTAGGGATTGCTGCATTTTAGAAGGAATTTGTTAGTTTAAATTGGTGCGCTGCATTTTAGATGGAATTTGTTAGGTTAAATTGCTGCTAATCTAATGCAGAATTTTAGAAGGAAATTATTAGGTTAAGTTGCTGCAGACCTAATAAAATTAAAAAATAAGGATAAAAAAGGATAAAAAAGGCATGAAATTGGTGGGCATGAAATTGATGCGATGCATTTTTTTTAGATGGAATTTGTTATGTTAAATAATTGCAAACCTAAAAGTGTAGAAAATATTTGATTAAAAAAAAAAAGGAGGATAGGAATGAAATTTGTTAGGTTAAAAAATAAGGATTCGGCTGGCCAAAATTATAGCAAACTTGATAAAAAAATTCGGCTGGCATTAAGTAAGATGATCAATGGCTAAAATTGAATGGCGCCTAAATGTGCAAGATCCAATGGCTCAGAAAAGTGGAGGGAAAAATGGGGGGAAAATATTAGGGCAACAACAGCTTGAGGGGTTAAGCTTTAGTAAGTTAGGGTAGAAAATATTTGCTTCATAAAAAAAAAAGGCAAGAGAATAGGAATAAAATTGGTGCGATGAATTTTTTTAGATGGAATTTGTTATGTTAAATAATTGCAAACCTAAAAGTGTAGAAAATATTTGATTAAAAAAAAAAGGAGGATAGGAATGAAATTTGTTAGGTTAAAAAATAAGGATTCGGCTGGCCAAAATTATAGCAAACTTGATAACAAAATTCGGCTGGCATTAAGTAAGATGATCAATGGCTAAAATTGAATGGCGCCTAAATGTGCAAGATCCAATGACTCAGAAAAGTGAAGGGAAAAATGTGGGGAAAATATTAGGGCAACAATAGCTTGAGGGGTTAAGCTTTAGTAAGTTAGGGTAGAAAATATTTGCTTCATAAAAAAAAAGCAAGAGGATAGGAGTAAAATTGGTGCGATGCATTTTTTTTAGATGGAATTTGTTATGTTAAATAATTGCAAACTTAAAAGTGTAGAAAATATTTGATTAAAAAAAAAAGGAGGATATGGATGAAATTTGTTAGGTTAAAAAACAAGGATTCGGCTGGCCAAAATTATAGCAAACTTGATAACAAAATTCGACTGGCATTAAGTAAGATGATCAATGGCTAAAATTGAATGGTGCCTAAATGTGCAAGATCCAATGGCTTAGAAAAGTGGAGGGAAAAATGGGGGGAAAATATTAGGGCAACAATAGCTTGAAGGGTTAAGCTTTAGTAATTAAGATTTGCTTCATAAAAAAAAAAAAGCAAGAGGATAGGAATAAAATTGGTGCGATGAATTTTTTTAGATGGAATTTGTTATGTTAAAAAAATGCAAACCTAAAAGTGTAGAAAATATTTGATTAAAAAAAAAAGGAGGATAGGAATGAAATTTGTTAGGTTAAAAAATAAGGATTCGGCTGGCCAAAATTATAGCAAACTTGATAACAAAATTCGGCTGGCATTAAGTAAGATGATCAATGGCTAAAATTGAATGACGCCTAAATGTGCAAGATCCAATGACTCAGAAAAGTGAAGGGAAAAATGTGGGGAAAATATTAGGGCAACAATAACTTGAGGGGTTAAGCTTTAGTAAGTTAGGGTAGAAAATATTTGCTTCATAAAAAAAAAGGCAAGAGGATAGGAATAAAATTGGTGCGATGCATTTTTTTAGATGGAATTTGTTATGTTAAATAATTGCAAACCTAAAAGTGTAGAAAATATTTGATTAAAAAAAAAAGGAGGATATGAATGAAATTTGTTAGGTTAAAAAATAAGGATTCGGCTAGCCAAAATTATAGCAAACTTGATAACAAAATTCGGCTGGCATTAAGTAAGATGATCAATGGCTAAAATTGAATGGCGCCTAAATGTGCAAGATCCAATGGCTCAGAAAAGTGGAGGGAAAAATGTGGGGAAAATATTAGTGCAACAATAGCTTGAGGGGTTAAGCTTTAGTAAATTAGGGTAGAAAATATTTGCTTCATAAAAAAAAAGGCAAGAGGATAGAAATAAAATTGGTGCGATGCATTTTTTTAGATGAAATTTGTTATGTTAAATAATTGCAAATCTAAAAGTGTAGAAAATATTTGATTAAAAAAAAAAGGAGGATATGAATGAAATTTGTTAGGTTAAAAAATAAGGATTTGGCTGGCCAAAATTATAGCAAACTTGATAACAAAATTCGACTGGCATTAAGTAAGATGATCAATGGCTAAAATTGAATGGCGCCTAAATGTGCAAGATCCAATGGCTTAAAAAGTGGAGGGAAAAATGGGGGAAAAATATTAGGGCAACAATAGCTTGAAGGGTTAAGCTTTAGTAATTAAGATCAAGAGTGAAGCCTCTAATTTCTTTTCACTCAATAATTTTAGAGCTTGGATTTGATAATATTCACATTGGACGGAAGTTCCGACAATATTAGCGAGAGAAAGGAGTATGATGGAATTATTTGATTCAATTATTCTGTTTGGTTCAACGCTAATGGTGGGGATGAGAGATTTCAATGGACGAACGAGGAAGGGAGGGGATGAAAGATATTTTAATTAAAAATATATGTTTGGTTCAAAAGATTAGTGGGAGGGAAGGGATTTTTTTTTTTAAATAATAAATATGTTTGGTTCACAAACGAGTGAGGGGATTATGAGGGATTTTGCTCGATCTCCATTAAAATACACTCTCTCCCCTCCAAAAACCCTAAACTCTTAATCATCTTTTTAAGGCATTCAATAGTTCAATAAGGTAATACAAATTTACTCTTAACTAGACCATTGACCCGTGCTATCGCACGGGTCCTACCACGTAGAAGTTAATCGAATCAATGAAAATAATGTAATCATACATAGCCGATAGAAGTTTTATATCATACATAACAAAATGAAATGGTAGCATACATAACAAAAAGGTTTGAACATACATTACGAAAGACTTCGTGATAAAAAACATTTGAGGTCGTATCAGTGCTTTCTCCATCTCCATCAACAATTAGTATTTTCAAACATTGTTTTGAAGTGACTCTGGAAATTGCAACATACAACTGACCATGCTAGAATACAGGACTCGGCAAATAAATACCAACATTTTTAAGTGATTGCCCTTGACTCTTGTTGATTGTCATGGCAAATGAAACAGATATTGGAAATTGTCTTCTCTGAAATTTGAATGGAATTTTAAGATCAGACGGTTGAAGCGATAACCTGCGTATGAAAACTTTTTCACCGATGTTACTTCCAGATATAACATTTGCTTCAAGTACAAATTCTCTCATTCTGGTTATGGTTAACCTTGTTCCATTGCATAATCCTAACTTTAGATCAATATTTCTCAAAAGCATAACTGAAACTTACGAACAGTGGCATGGATCCATCCTCGCTAAACAAAAAATAACATGTCATTAACAAAAACCATAGTATATGTTATCGTAGTGGCAACTTGAAAAAATGATCATTTATTTATACAATCGATTTATATAATATACCTTCTCATCAACCAATATCATGTTCATGAAGATGATATCGTCTGGATTTTCCTTATCACGCACGGATCAGCTATATATGGGCCACACAGACAATCAACTTCAAATCATTCTTTCCACCTGTCACAGCTGAAATAGGGGTGAAAATGTTTTCCATATTAGCAAGTGCAAGAAACAGTTATATTTGCTTAAAGTAGAGAATGGTTGTATTCTCACAGCTAAGTGGTATTTAAATAGGTACTTGACAATTCTCTTCGTTAGTTTCAAATGTGAATGATCATAGTCTTCTATTGTTAATAATTACTATTCATTGCAGCCATAAAAGCAATTAGAGCAATAGTAATTGATTAGCATAAAATTGAATCATTGCTTTTAATAGGGCGTAATTGGTAAAGCTATTAATAGGGCAATTAAAGCAATTAAAGCTACTGCAACCATAAAATCAGTAATTCGATTTGTGAGATAACCACGTCATAATTGCTTTTAATAGGTAGTAATTGGTAGAGTAATTAGTGCATAATGCATAAAAGCAATTCTTATACGAAAATAAAACTGAATAGTGCATAAAAACAGTTGAATAGT